>NC_141887.1:18421699-23421699 GCF_030686135.1 Camelina sativa
ATTCTAGAAGGTTTGAGACTTACAACAGGAATGATAGTATGCAAACCTTCATAGCCACGACTAAGTCAATGGTGTCGTACGCTAGAGACGAAATGGCCGACGTCAGCATGATTAGGGAGCTTCATGCCTTCATAGTCCCACAGATTCAGCCCGAGGTACTGAAGCCAACCAAAGAAAGAAACATTATCACATTATCATATCAATATTTTTTTGAGCTGAACAACAAATCAACCAACTTACGTTATTGTTTCTCGGTGGATACATGATATTTTATGTACCCTGGTGCCTCCTTTGATTCACATTGAGATTCATCATCATCATGCTTTCTTTTTTAGTGAAATAAAGATGGTGGAGGAACACTAAATCAAGATTTCCATCTTGAGAAGCATTATATAGTTAGGGTTGGCAAGTCCATTAATATATGGCCCATCAAGAAAAAAGGATTAGGTAATCGGCCAATTATATCAAACTTATATGTCAGAAGACTATTTATTTTTTTTTTTAAAAACTTAAAGTTTCCTTACATTTTCTTCGTAAAAAAAATTGAATGATGACCTATCTTTCTCCCAAATCCTTCTCTAGAGATAGTTGGCAAGTAAGTTATTGGGTAGAGGAAGTGGATGTTCACCGGTTAAGAGAGAAAAAAATTAGAAAAGTTTTGTTAATATATTTATCTTCGGATGAGAAAGGTTTTGTTAAACAAAAATAAGAATAAAAAGGATGAGAAACCTAATTAGAAACCATTTCTTTTGGAGAAGAAGTTTTTTTTTTTTTTTTTTTCTTAGGAGAGAAGTCTACAAATATGAAAAATTAACATGGGGAGATGGTTCCTTTTATAAAGAGAAGAAGATTTGAAGTAGGTAAAAGCAAAGATTTTGTCCCAAGAAAAAAAGAAAAAACCACCGGAGATATTCTAGAAGGTTTGAGACTTACAACATGAATGATAGTATGCAAACCTTCATAGCCACGACTAAGTCAGTGGTGTCATACGCTAGAGACGAAATGGCCAACCTCAACATGATTAGGGAGCTTCATGCCTTCATAGTCCCACAAATCCAGCCCGAGGTACTGAAGCCAACCAAAGAAAGAAACATTATCACATTATCATATCAATATTGTTTTGAGCTGAACAACAAATTAACCAACTTACGTTATTGTTTCTCGGTGGATACATGAGATCGTATGTACCCCGGTGCCTCCTTCGATTCACATTAAGATTCATCATCATCATCATCATCATCATCAACATGCTTTCTTTTTTAGTGAAACGAAGACGGCTGAGGAACAGTAGATCGAGATTTCTATCTTGTGAAAACCCTTCCTGTGGACCCTACTAGCCCCCCCGCTAGCTGCCCCAATGGATCGTCCGTGGACCCCACTATCCCACCACTTGCCGGCCCAACAGACCCAGGGCCGACCATGCAGGGCATCGATCCTAACCCATCACTGTGGATATCCAAATCCACCAGTAGGTTATTGGTGCGCCAGGCGTTCCTCGACCAATTGAGCTGTGTATAGCCCAGTAGATGGGAGGATTGCCTCACTGAGTGTTTATCAAATACTCATGTATCTCAATATGTGTTTGTAGTGCAGGTAAAGGCAAAGTGTGATCATGGAATCAAGGCGATAAAGAGGAGGATGTTCTAGGGACTCGATTGTATGTTTTCTGGCATTGCTAGGTTGCTAGAGTTGGGTTTTTAGGAACAATGTTAGGTTGCCGGTTTCATATTTCCTGATGTTTGATTTTTGGATTGTTGTTATGGATATTTATTGGTGATATGATTATTGGATATTTATTGATATTGCTATTTCCGCTGTTGTTTGTGGTTGTGGATAGGTGGCTAGTGGGTATGAGACTACTAGTTGTAGTTATATTATATTTATATTTATTATTTATTAATTTAAAAAAAATGGGTCGGGTCGTTTCACTTTGGTATCAGAGCCCTTACGGTTCTAGGTTTGGGTTCACTAGGTTTCTGCTGTAGATGTTTGGGAATTTCATGATTTGATTGATTATGTAGGTTAGTCAATTGTGTGTGGCATGGAGTCCTAGAACATCCTCTTCGAGCCTACTAAGTGATTCCATGGTGATTTTATGTTTTCGTGTTATAAAATAAATTGTTTGCTTAGTCTTCTGTTCATGGTAGTGCAAATGGCTAGAAGTGGTGCTATTGCTGGTCATGGTCGTGGACGCGGACGTGGTCGTGGTGTGGCAGAGCCCCAGTGGTTAGTGAGACCGAGGACCAGAGTGTGACAGCAGACGGTGTTGGCGAGTCGTAGGGTGTCCAGGGGGATTCCGTGAGTGTGGCCGGAGGGGGCGGTGTTGATGCTCCAGTATCAGGTGATGTTAGGGCCCCAGGTGCGGGTGTCCCAGTGGTTGGAGTCCCGCGTGTCGACCTTGCGGGTTTGCTGGCATAGTTGTTAGAGCGGTTCCTGCCAGTGGCACCGGCTCAGGCTCAGGTAGTGCCACCAGTGGTGGCGAAGGAGCGACAGCCAGTGACTGCAGATGTGGGGGTCCATTCTCGTTATATCAGTATGCTGACAAAGATGGGCCGTATTCGTACCGAGTGTTTTTCGGGAGGTATTGATCCTACCGCTGCGGAGGCGTGGAGGACGAGTGTGGAACGTAACTTCCATACTCTAAGATGTCCTGAGGAGTTTTGGGTGGATATTTGGGTCCACCATTTGACTGGTGATGCTCAGTTGTGGTGGAGTTCTGTGGCAGCCAGGAGGGTGCAGAGGGAGATGTCTTGGGCTGACTTCGTCTTGGAGTTCAACCGCAAGTATTTCCTAGAGAGGCACTGGATAGGTTGGAGGTGCAGTTCCTTCAGCTAGCTCAGGGAACTCGGTCAGTGCGGGAGCTTGACTTGGAGTTCAGTCGACTTCTGAGGTATGGGGGTCGGGATATGGAGTCTGAGGAGGCTCAAATCAGGAGGTTTTTGAGGGTCCTACGTGACGATTTGAGGGTTCACTGTAGAGGGCGTAGTGACGCTACGCGTGCAGAGCTGGTTGAGACTACAACAGGGATTGAGGAGGATATCCGGGCATAGTCAGTGGCGGCTAGCCCAGCAGTCCAGCCTAGCAAGGCTCAGCATCAGGGAGGTTCTAGCAGGGGCGGCAAGCTTGCGCAGGAAATCAAGAGGAGATGGGAGGCTACGCAGAGGCCGGGTGGTCCGAGTTGCTTCGGGTGTGAAGGGAAGGATCACAAGGTTGCTAGCTGTCTCAAGAGGAGTGCTCCGACGGCAGCAGATCGTGTGTGCTATCATTGTAGGGAGCCAGGGCACATCAGGCCCTATTGTCCCAAGTTGCAGCCGGTAGCAGTGGCAGCGTTGCAGCAGGTGGCACGGATGGAGCAGGCGCCACGGGTTTACACGACTGTAGAGACTGGTAGAACTAGTGCCGGGGCGATCACAGGTATAATTTCTGGTACTTAATCTTTATGAATTCTTAGTAAGGTCAGATTTTATGTTGTCTTGTGATAAAGTGTTAGGTTCTCAACACATGAGGTTTGTGTAGGGACCTTGTTGGTGAAAGGGTTTAAGTCCCATGTTATGTTCGATTCTGGAGCTTCGCATAGCTTCATTACTCCGGAGTGTGCAGCGAGCGCGGGAATCAGAGGGGATTTCGGGGAGCGTACAAGAGTTGTCAGAGTTGCGGGAGGCAAGTTCCTGAGGGTTATTGGACGAGCCAGAGGAATTGATATTCAGATCGCAGGGGAGTCGTGGCCTGCGGATTTGCTTATCAGCCCAGTGGAGCTGTATGACGTTATCTTGGGCATGGACTGGTTGCATCGGCATATGGTTCATCTGGATTGTCATCGGGGTAGAGTAGAGTTTGAGCGCTCAGTAGGGAAGTTGGTTTATCAGGGGATTAGACCGACTTCGGGGAGTCTCGTGATCTCGGCCATTCAGGCTGGGAAGATGATCGAGAAGGACCGTGAGGCTTATTTGGTTACTATATCTATGCCAGAGTCAGTGAGGAAGTCTACGGTTAGCGGTATTCAGGTTGTAGAGAAGTTTGAGGACGTGTTCCAGTCATTGCAGGGATTACCACCTTCTCGGTCTGATCTTTTTACTATTGAACTGGAACCAGGGACGACACCGTTATCCAAGGCTCCTTACAGGATGGCTCCAGCAGAGATGGAAGAGCAGAAGAAGCAGCTAGAGGATTTGTTGAGCAAGGGATTCATCCGTCATAGTGTATCACCGTGGGGAGCGCCGGTGTTATTCGTTAAGAAGAAGGATGGGAGTTTTCGCTTGTGTATTGATTACAGGGGTCTCAACCGGGTCACTGTAAAGAACAAGTACCCTCTGCCGAGGATCGATGAGTTGTTGGATCAGTTGAGGGGTGCTACTTGGTTCTCCAAGATAGATCTGGCGTCGGGTTATCATCAGATCCCAATAGATGAGGTGGATGTGAGGAAGACTGCTTTCAGGACAAGGTATGGGCATTATGAGTTTGTGGTGATGCCGTTTGCGTTTATGAGATTGATGAACAGCGTGTTTCAGGAGTTTCTGGACGTGTCTGTCATCATTTTCATCGACGACATCCTGGTTTATTCTAAGAGTCCTGAGGAGCATGCAGTGCATTTGAGGGCAGTTCTGGAGAAGCTGCGGGAGCAGAAGTTGTTTGCTAAGCTGAGCAAGTGTAGTTTCTGGCAGCATGAGATGGGTTTTCTGGGTCACATAGTGTCTGCAGATGGGGTTTTTGTAGATCCAGAGAAGATTCAGGCTATCAGGAATTGGCCTAGACAGCAGAATGCCACGAAGATCAGGAGTTTTCTCGGGTTGGCAGGGTATTACAGGAGATTTGTACAGGGGTTTGTAAGGAGAGCACGCCCTATGACTATGTTGACAGGGAAGGATGTTCCTTTTGTATGGTCATAGGAGTGCAAGGAGGGCTTTGTATGCCTGAAGGAGATGTTGACTACTGCTCCGGTGTTGACTTTGCCTGAGCAGGAGGAACCCTATGTGGTGTATACAGATGCATCCAGAGTTGGTTTGGGGTGAGTGTTGATGCAGCATGGGAAGGTGATTGCCTATGCTTCGCGGTAGTTGTGGAAGCATGAGGACAACTATCCTACTCATGACTTGGAGATGGGTGCTGTAGTTTTTGCCCTGAAGATTTGGAGATCTTATCTTTATGGTGCAAAGGTACATGTATTTACAGATCATAAGAGCCTGAAGTATATATTCACTCAGTCCGAGCTGAATTTGAGGCAGAGGCGGTGGATGGAGCTGGTGGCGGATTATGCTGGAGATAGCCTACCATCCTAGTAAGGCTAACTTGGTTGCAGATGACATGAGTCGGAAGCGGGCGGCTTTGGCTCAGGAGCAGGATATGGAGTCTTTGGTAGGGGATATCAGTGCGTTGAGCTTGTGTGCAGTTTCTCAGGAGCCGTTGGGTTTGGTTGCAGCTGATAGAGCAGATCTGTTGAGCAGAGTGCGGTTGGCACAAGAGAAAGATTTGGGGCTGGTGAATGCCTCAAAGGATGTTGATTCAGAGTATCAGGTTTCGGCTAATGGTACTGTTCTGGTGCATGGGCGGATTTGTGTGCCTAAGGATGATGAGTTGAGGCAGGAGATTCTGAGTGAGGCTCATGCGAGCATGTTCTCTATTTATCCAGGAGCGACTAAGATGTACCGTGATCTCAAGAATTATTATCACTTGGTCGGGATGAAGAAGGACGTGGCTAGTTGGGTTGCGAGGTGCGATGTGTGTCAGCTAGTCAAGGTTGAGCATCAGGTACCAGGCGGTATGCTAAAGAGTCTTCCCATTCCGGAGTGGAAGTGGGATATGATTACTATGGACTTCGTGGTAGGTTTGCCAGTGTCCAGGACGTTTGATGCTATTTGGGTCATTGTGGACCGGTTGACTAAGTTGGCACATTTTCTGGCCATTAAGAAGACTGATGGAGCAGCGGTCTTGGCTAAGAAGTATGTGAAGGAGATAGTCAGGCTGCATGGGGTACCAGCGAGCATTGTGTCTTATAGGGATTCTAAGTTCACTTCGGTGTTCTGGAGAGCGTTTCAGGCAGAGATGGGCACTAAGGTGCATATGAGTACAGCTTATCATCCCCAGACCGATGGACAGTCAGAGAGGACGAACCAGAAGCTGGAGGATTAGCTGAGGATGTGTGTGTTGGATTGGGGAGGCCATTGGGCAAATAACTTGAGCTTGGTAGAGTTTGCTTACAACAACAGTTATCAGGTGAGTATTAAGATGGCTCCTTATGAGGCTTTGCATGGGAGGCCGTGTCATACACCGTTATGCTGGACTCAGGTGGGGGAGAGGAGCATGTACGGGGCAGATTTTGTTCAGGAGACCTCGGAGAAGATTCGGGTTCTCAAGCTGAACATGAAGGAAGCACAGGATCGACAGAGGAGTTATGCCGATAGGAGGAGGAGAGATCTTGAGTTTCAGGTAGGAGACAGAGTGTACCTCAATATGGCCATGTTGCGGGGTCTGAACAGGTCCTTGACTGAGACTAAGTTGAGTCCAAGGTATATGGGTCCGTTCAGAGTGATTGAGCGTGTTGGACCAGTGGCTTATAGACTGGAGTTACCTGAGGTTATGCGTGCATTCCATAAGGTTTTCCATGTTTCTATGTTGAGGAAGTGTCTCCGTGAGGATGATCAGTTGTTAGCTAAGATTCCTGAGGATCTTCAGCCTAACATGACTTTGGAGGCGAGACCAGTGAGGGTTCTCGAGAGGAGGATTAAGGAACTTCAGAAGAAGAAGATTCCTTTGATGAGAGTCCTTTGGGACAGTGATGGTGTTGAGGAGCAGACTTGGGAGACTGAGGCAAGGATTAAGGCAAGGTTTAAGAAGTGGTATGAGAAGCTAGCCGCGACTTGAGCTTGTCTAGCCTGGTCCCATCTGTAATCCGTGGCTGGAGCGGGAATGGAGTATTCCAGCCCATCTCTCTTGTTTACTTGGTCACTTGGGGTGGTTGGTTGTGCGACTAAGTAACAAGATGAGGTGGTGCTCGGGGTACAAAGTTTCCGTGAGGCGGGGTTTTGAAGGAAAGTTTCCTGAATTAGAAGTTTCCAAAAGTGGAAAGTGGTAAAGTGGAAAGTTTTATGTGAGTTAAAATTTGTTCATTTTTGTGGGGGAAGCCGTGGAGGGGCTTGTGTGGCCTTAGTGGCGGACTTTTTAGTCATTGTGTGGCCTTAGTGGCGGTCTTTCGAGACATTGTGTGACCTTTGTGGCGGGCTGTTTAGTCATTGTGTGGCCTTTGTGGCTGGCTGTTTAGCCATTGTGTGGCCTTTGTGGCTGGCTGTTTAGCCAGAGTGCCTGTTGAGGCGGTCCTTCGGGACAGATGGTCTTTGTGACGGTCCTTCCGGACGAGTGGCCTTGGTGGCGGTCCTTTTTTAGGCCATTTGTTTGGCCTTGGTGGCGGTCCTGTTTAGGATATTTGTTTGGCCTTGCTGGCGGTCGTGTTTAGGACATTTGTTTGGCCTTGGTGGCGGTCATGTTTAGGACATTTGTTTGGCCTTTGTGGCGGCCCGTTGGGCAGTGAGATGATCCTTGTGTGGTCATGAGGTATCCCAGTGAGGGGATTTGTGGTTGGTAGGGCATCGTGTGGTCTTACGCGAGCCACGGGAAGGAAACCTGGATAGGGATAGGATTTAGAAAACTATTTCTTTTAAAAAAAAAAAAAAACTTAAAGATTCCTTACATTCTTCTTCGTAAAAAAATTTGAAAGATGACCTATATTTCTCCCAAATCCTTCTCTAGAGGTTGTTGGCAGGTAAGTTATTGGGTAGAGGAAGTGGATGTTCACCGGTTAAGAGAGAGAAAATTTGAAAAGTTTTGTTAATATTTTTATTTTAGGATGAGAAAGGTATTGTTAAACAAAAATAAAAAATGAAAAGGATGAGAAACCTAATTAGAAACCATTTCTTTTGGAGAATTGTTTTTTTGTTTTCCTTCTTAGGAGAGAAGTCTACAAATATGAAAAATTAACAAGGGGAGGTGGTTCCTTTTATAAAGAGAAGAAGATTTAAAGTAGGTAAAAGCTAGGATTTTGTCCCAAAAGAAAAAGAAAAAACCACCGGATATATTTTAGAAGGTTTGAGACTTACAACAGGAATGATAGTATGCAAACTTTCATAGCCACGACTACATCGGTGGTGTCGTACGCTAGAGACGAAACGGTCGAAGTCAGCATGATTAGGGAGCTTCATGCCTTCATAGTCCCACATATCAAGCCCGAGGTACTGAAACCAACCAAAGAAGGAAACATTATCACATTATCATATCAATAATGTTTTGAGCTCAATAACAAATTAACCATCTTACGTTACTGTTTCTCGGTGGATACATGATATTGTATGTACCCCGATGCCTCCTTCGATTCACATTAAGATTCATCATCATCATCATCATCATCATCATCATGCTTTCTTTTTTAGTGAAATGAAGACGGCGGAGTAACAGTAGATCGAGATTTCTATCTTGAGAAGCCATATATAGTTAGGGTTGGTAGGCCTATTAATACCTAGCCCATCAAGAAAAAAAATTAGGAAATGGGCCAATTATATCAAACTTTTATGTTAGAAAACTAATTATTTACAAAAAAAAAAAACTTAAAGATTTCTTACATTCTTCTTCGTAAAAATATTTTAAATGATGACCTATCTTTCTCCCAAATCCTTCTTTAGAGATTGTTGGCAAGTAAGTTATTGGGTAGATGAAGTGGATGTTCACTGGTTAAGAGAGATAAAATTTGAAAAGTTTTGTTAATATATTTATTTTAGGATGAGAAAGGTATTGTTAAACAAAAATAAAAATAAAAAGCATGAGAAATCTAATTAGGAACCATTTCTTTTGGAGACGAAGTTTTTTTTTTCCCTTCTTAGGAGAGAAGTAAACATATATGAAAAATTAGCAAGGGGAGGTGGTTCCTTTGATAAAGAGAAAAAGATTTGAAGTAGGTAAAAGCTAGGATTTGGTCCCAAAAGAAAAAGAAAAAAATACCGGAGATATTCTAGAAGGTTTGAGACTTACAACAGGAATGATAGTATGCAAACCTTCATAGCCACGACTAAGTCGGTGGTGTCGTACGCTAGAGACGAAATGGCCGACGTCAGCATGATTAGGGAGCTTCATGCCTTTATAGTCCCACAGATCCAGCCCGAGGTACTGAAGCCAACCAAAGAAAGAAACATTATCACATTATCTTATCAATATTGTTTTAAGCTAAACAACAAATTAACCAACTTACGTTATTGTTTCTCGGTGGATACATGAGATTGTATGTACCCCGGTGCCTCCTTTGTTTCACATTGAGATTCATCATCATTATGCTTTCTTTTTTAGTGAAATAAAGACGGCAGAGAAACACTAGATCAAGATTTCCATCTTGAGAAGCATTATATAGTTACGGTTGGCAAGTCCATTAATACATGCCCATCAAGAAAAAATGATTAGGAAATTGGCCAATTATATCAAACTTTTATGATAGAAATTATTTATTTAAAAAAAAAACTTAATGAGTCCTTATAGTCTTCTCCATAAAAAAATTTGAATGATGATCTATTTTTCTTCCAAATCCTTCTCTAGAGATTGTTGGCAAGTAATTCATTGGATGGAGGAAGTGGATGTTCATCGGTTAAGAGAGAAAAAATTAGAAAAGTTTTGTTAATATATTTATCTTAGGATGAGAAGGGTTTTGTTAAACAAAAATAAAATAAACAGCATGAGTAACCTAATTAGAAACCAGTTCTTTTGGAGAAGAAGTTTGTTTTTTCCTTCTTAGGAGAGAAGTCTACAAATATGAAAAATTAACAAGTGGAGGTGGTTCCTTTTATAAAGAGAAGAAGATTTGAAGTAGATAAGAGCTAGGATTTTGTCCCAAAAGAAAGAGAAAAAACCACCAGAGATATTCTAGAAGGTTTGAAACTTACAACATGAATGATAGTATGCAAACCTTCATAGCCAAGACTAAGTCGGTGGTGTCGTACGCTAAAGATGAAATGGCCGACGTCAACATGATTAGGGAGCTTCATGCCTTCATAGTCCCACAGATCCAGCCCGAGGTACTGAAGCCAACCAAAGAAAGAAACATTATCACATTATCATATCAATATTGTTTTGAGCTGAACAACAAATTAACCAACTTATGTTATTGTTTCTCAGTGGATACATAAGATTGTATGTTTCCCGGTGCCTCCTTTGTTTCACATTGAGATTCATCATCATTATGCTTTCTTTTTTAGTGAAATAAAGACGGCAGAGAAACACTAGATCAAGATTTTCATCTTGAGAAGCATTATATAGTTAGGGTTGGCAAGTCCATTAATACATGCCCATCAAGAAAAAATGATTAGGAAATTGGCCAATTATATCAAACTTTTATGTTAGAAATTATTTATTTTTTAAAAAAAACTTAAAGAGTCCTTATATTCTTCTCCATAAAAAAATTTGAATGATGATCTATTTTTCTTCCAAATCCTTCTCTAGAGATTGTTGGCAAGTAATTCATTGGATGGAGGAAGTGGATGTTCATCGGTTAAGAGAGAAAAAATTAGAAAAGTTTTGTTAATATATTTATCTTAGGATGAGAAGGGTTTTGTTAAACATAAATAAAATAAACAGCATGAGTAACCTAATTAGAAACCAGTTCTTTTGGAGAAGAAGTTTTTTTTTCCTTCTTAGGAGAGAAGTCTACAAATATGAAAAATTAACAAGTGGAGGTGGTTCCTTTTATAAAGAGAAGAAGATTTGAAGTAGATAAGAGCTAGGATTTTGTCCCAAAAGAAAAAGAAAAAACCACCAGAGATATTCTAGAAGGTTTGAAACTTACAACATGAATGATATTATGCAAACCTTTATAGCCACGACTAAGTCGGGGTGTCGTACGCTAGAGACGAAATGGCCGATATCAGCATGAGTAGGGAGCTTCATGCCTTTATAGTCCTACAGATCCATCCCGAGGTACTGAAGCCAACCAAAGAAAGAAACATTATCACATTATTATATCAATATTGTTTTGAGCTGAATATCAAATTAACCAACTTACATTATTGTTTCTTGGTGGATACATGAGATTGTATGTACCCCGGTGCCTCCTTCGATTCACATTGAGATTTATTATTATTATCATCATTATTATCATCATCATCATGTTTTCTTTTTTAGTGAAATGAAGACGGCGGAGTAACTGTAAATCGATATTTCCATTTTGAGAAGCCATATATAGTTAGAGTTGACAATGCATGTAATCATAAGTGAAACAGAAAAATAACTTGCAAAAATGAATGATTCTTATTAAAATGAATTTTCCACCACTTGATGAGAATGTCAATATATTTATTTTATTTTATTTTATAAATTCTAACTCATTTAAAGTTAGTTTGACATGACATAAAAAAGTTTAGCTAGGAAATTAACCCACGCAAGTATGATTGTATCGATTTTTAATATATTTTTTCGGTTTAGTAATAATCTTTTAAGTAGGTATACACTAACATATAGTATGGAAAAAAATACTATAATTTTTTATTTTGGATTATTTTAACATAAATTTTCTTTTATTTCTTTTTTTAATACAGTAAAACCTCTATAAATTAATACTCTATAAATTAATAAACACTATAAATTAATAAATTTTGCTGGTCCCAAGTCGGGCCAGTGTAAAAATTAACAATATTCGATAAGATAATAAGATAATAATTTTTTCGAAATCTCCTTATAAAATATGGTCCCAATAATATCATAAATTAATAATTATGTAAATTTATATATATATATATATATATATATATACTGATATAATAGTGTATGTTTCTCCTCAAGCTCAATTCTATAGAACAATTGTAATGTTGTATTTTCAACCTATAATGATATCTCTAAAATATTTTATAACATGTCATACAAATAATTAAATTTAAAGTTTTAATTTTTAGATATGCATCATTTACAATTTGATAATTTGACAGATTATTAAAATAGGAGAATTGATATTATTATTCATAGATTTGAATTTATGTGTCTCATGTGTATAAGTCAATTTGTCTATAATATTTGTAATTTATTGTAAATAGTGCTTTCTAAATATTACAAGTTCAATTCCTAAACCAGAAAATTTATAACATCCGAAAGTTTAATCTTATTTTGCTATAGTTGTTCCAATTCATAATTTTTTAAAAAATAAACAATTAAAAATATATCTATAAATTAATAATTATTAATTTACACTATAAATAATAATTATTAATTTATGGATAAATTAATATCACTATAAATTAATAAAATGTCTTAGTCCCAATATTATTAATTTATAGAGGTTTTACTGTATCAATTCAAAAAAGTGATTCAATATATATATAAAAAAAAGCAAAAATGATAGACCACTAATGCTAATAATTATTAAAATGTCTTTGGTTTATTGGTATTGGTAATAATATACATCTAAAAAATTACAAAAAATAATATCTATTATTATTAAATATTGGTATATCTATAGGATTTTCAATCTCTAATTTTAAAAAGTATTATTAAGGGAAATATTTTAGCAACAAACATTTTTGGATTTTTTTTATTTAACTTTTTCTATTTTGTTTACATGTTAAGGTCTCTCTACTAATTGGAGATATTTGTTTATCTAGAAAATGACTGCAATAATATGAATAACTGTGTAGTACCCATCATTCGTGTGTTCGTAATTCTTGCTCTTTGTTTCATTTAAGACACCAAATTTTATTTTGGAATATTAGACTTTATAATAAACAAAAAAAGAAGGACCAATTAAACAAGTAACACCAGTGGTTTAGTGGTCAAATAGTTATGTAATATATATAATAATAACAATCTGAATAAACGCCAACAACAGTTGCGATTTTTCGTCGTACTTTATTGTAAAATATGTATATATATTTCTTTGACAGAAAATTTCAACGGTTGCATCTCTCTAAAAAGTTGCGTCTGTTAAAAGTAGAGTTGTGTCTCTTACAAACAGTTGTGTCTATTCAAATGTTCGCATCTTTATAAATTTATATATAAGTGACTTCTCATCATTGTATTCAAATTTTCTTTATTTTATATTTTTGACAGAATTTTTTTACAGTTGTGTCTCTCTAAAAAGTTCCGTCTGTTGAATATAGAGTTGCGTCTTTTACACACAGTTGTGTCTATTCAAATGTTCACATCTTTAGAAATCTATATATAAATAACTTGTCATCATTGTATTCAAATTTTCTTTATATTTTTATTAGATATAAGAGAATTTTATATTTTTGACAGAAATTTTTTACAGTTGCGTCTCTCTCAAAAGTTGCATCTGTTGAATATAGACTTGTGTCTTTTACAAACAGTTGTGTCTATTCAAATTTTCACATCTTTATAAATCTATATATAAATAACTTCTCATCATTGTATTCAATTTTTTTATATATATTTGTATTAGTTAAAACAGAATTTGTTAGAAATGACGTTTCATCACTGTGAAAAATTTATAGCAGTTTAATATATTTTGTTAATCATTGTAATATTTAATTATATTCAGTCTCTAGGTATACATCTTCATAAATTATTAATTTTAATATATTAAAACATATATTTTAGTCGTATAATTGAACCATTACAATATTGGTATAATTAATATGTAAGATCACATTACTTGGATAAACTATTCATAAATTATTATTTATTAGTTTTATATAACTAAAATATATTTAAAATGAATTGTTTCAACCTTTTAATTACACCACGGCAAATTTTGTTTATTTAATGAACCATTAAAACTTTTGATTTATCTTATGAATCGTTGCAAATGTTTTGGTAAATTTGATATTTATGGTTGTGTCTACAATACTAAAATATATTTAAATAATTTTTTGTTTTTGTTTAAGTAATCTTAAGATACTCTCTTTAAATATCTATTCATCGAGAGTTATCATTCTATTGGTATGAATCCAAACCGAAATTTTGGTTTTTAGCTGTTAAAAAAAGTGGTTCAAGTTGGGTTTTCAGGAAATGAGAGCATATTGGCTCGTATATGTTTTTTTTTTTTTTTCACAAGTATATATTTGTCTACTCCATGCTTTTTGATTAGAAAACTAATTGTATTATTGAAAACAATATGGATTTCTATATTTCTATTTCTTAAAAAAATATCTGATTATGAAATATTAAGGTAAAAATAAAAATAAAATATTAAAATTCGTCCTATTATATTTTCTACAGTTGGGAATATTCAGTTTATTGGGAGATGAAAAACCGGTGATCAACAGAATAATTGACGGTTGAGATGATTGTCCAATAAACTATCTTGGCGACAAAGACTTATCTACAACTTTATATAGGTTAAGGGAATTTGTATATTTAGTTCTAGTCATAATACACTCAAATTGAAATCTTAACAACAAAATATATTGAATATGAAATATTTTAAAAGTTTGAAAAGGTTTTGGATTCTGACTGCCAAACAAAAAGAGGAGCGTGTGAGAGCAATGAACCCGATCGTCCTTGGCCGACCATCTTCCTTAGACTTGCACATTGTGATGCTACATCATACACCTAAATATTATTGTTATAAGTTTTAACTATTATTTTCCCCCTCTAATATTTATTTATGTGTGACTCGGGATAATTAACCAACATCTTAGGTGGAGAAAAATAAGTAGTAAATACATTCAATATTGGATTAACTATATATATATATATATAATCTATTATAATTGCCAAAATGTTTAATGCCTATAGGTTGTTTTATATAGAAATATGTTTCATCTATAAAACGATAGTTGTTTGTATTATATATTCATTTACAATATTGCCTTTATGAAAATAGATATATTCTTTTTTATATGAATATATAACTGAGTTTTGATTCAAGTAAATAAAATATGTGATAATTTTCTGTTTAGTTATATTCAAATTTGAGAGGATTGGTAATTTTCTTACGGATTGACTGAATAGTAATATTAATATTCATTTTTTATGAAGTAAAATTTGATTTTGGAAATAAAAATATGTTTGAGTTATGCTAAAAAGGATAAAAATAATTAATTTAAATGAATTTAAACAAAGCATTATGTCATATTAAGAATGGTCCTCTATTAATATTATTAATATTTGTAATTTATTATATGATTATTTAAGAAATTTATAGTGTCTTATACAATGTATTCATAATTTTATCGTTTAAAACAAAACAAAAAGAAAGAAATTTAAAAATATAATCATTTACATATCATATTTGACAACAAGAGAACAAGTTGTAATGGTTCATAAAATATACAAAAATATGACTGTAAGATTAAGAAGAGAAGACACGACTGTAGATTGCATTTATTCATTTTTTCAGAAATTAAAAAATATTTACGAAAAGTTATTACGAAAAGACACAAATAAAAGGTTACATTGAAAACATGCGAATTAAAGGTTACAAATAAAAGCGAATGAAATGACACGACTGCAATGTAATCTCATGGCAGTTAAACGTAAAATTTTATTTAATTTGATGTGTGTACTGTGTAGCGTTGATAATTATTTATTTAATTATATGTGAAAGTAAGATTATTTTTTAAGTATATTTTTCAACTAAAATATAAAGAATTTTTCAAAAAATTGTATTTTTTTGAAATTTTTATTAAATAGTTTAAGAATCTCAATAATTTAAAAAATAAATTTAATTAAAGAATTTTTGTAATAAATATTTTACTAAAATGAGTTCCCCGTGATATGGCGGGGACTCCATACCTAGTTATCTTAATAATTATCTCTCGATGTCTCGGTCCATTCTCTTGGACACTTCGAGCGTACTTAAAAAAAATGTTTATGCAACTTCAAACTTTCATGCAAAATCTATATTTTGATCCCAAATATATTGACAAATGCACTAAAAAAAACATTAAATTTGCTTGACTTTACACTGATGAGATTACATAGTACTAAAAGAGGAAACAGCCACAAATTCCTATGATTTTTGCAATTAAATCTTAGGAACAAGAGAAGACCAAAAGCTAATCATTCTCATTCTGCCATTCATGAGAAAAGGTAAAAAAATAGGGCCTGACCAATTATGTTCCATGCAAAGTAATATAAGAGCATCCCCATCAGTGGGATGTCTTTTTGTTTTTTAATAATAAAATCAAAAAAAAAAAATTATTCCTGATATTTCACAGATCTGTGTCTCTCCACCGATAAAATTAGATACCCACATACCCTTTACATGTCATAATTTCATTGCTTGCGTTTGTTTTTTTTTTCTTTATTTCTGCATTTGCTTCTCTCTTTTTCGAAACAACGAAACTTTGAAGCCAAAATCGATTTTCTAAAATTTGATTCACAACCCAATTATTTATTTAATTATATGTGAAAGTAAGATTATTTTTTAAGTATATTTTCCAACTAAAATATAAAGAATTTTTCAAAAAATTGTATGTTTTTGAAATTTTTATTAAATAGTTTAAGAATCTCAATAATTTAAAAAATAAATTTTAATTAAAGAATTTTTGTAATAAATATTTTACTAAAATGAGTTCCTTCGCGATATGGCGGGGACTCCATACCTAGTTATCTTAATAATTATCTCTCGATGTCTCGGTCCATTCTCTTGGACACTTCGAGCGTACTTAAAAAAAAATGTTTATACAACTTCAAACTTTCATGCAAAATCTATATTTTGATCCCAAATATATTGACAAATGCACTAAAAAAACTTTAAATTTGCTTGACTTTACACTAATGAGATTACATAGTACTAAAAGAGGAAACAGCCACAAATTCCTATGATTTTTGCAATTAAATCTTAGGAACAAGAGAAGACCAAAAGCTAATCATTCTCATTCTGCCATTCATGAGAAAAGGTAAAAAAATAGGGCCTGACCAATTATGTTCCATGCAAAGTAACATAAGAGCATCCCCATTAGTGGGATGTCTTTTTGTTTTTTAATAATAAAATAAAAAAAAAAAATTATTCCTGATATTTCACAGATCTGTGTCTCTCCACCGATAAAATTAGATACCCACATACCCTTTACGTGTCATAATTTCATTGCTTCCGTTTGTTTTTTTTTCTTTATTTCTGCATTTGCTTCTCTCTTTTTCGAAACAACGAAACTTTGAAGCCAAAATCGATTTTCTAAAATTTGATTCACAACCCAATCAAATTTTTCATCGATTTCCAGACAAAATTGATGGCTCCTCATCGTCTTCTTCTTCTCCGATTCCGCTTGGTTCTTCTCTGTTAGGTAAGATGCTGATTTGGTTGACACAATCAAAGTAATTGCTGAATAATATTTGCTTCCTTGTGTTAGGAGCGCAAAAATCGAATTAAAAAAATATGTGAATTATATTTAAAATAACGAAATCACAATCGAATTACAACAGCATAATATAAAGCATAAAATAAATCACGGAGGCAAGATATGATATCTCTTTCCTTAATTCAATAAATCGGCCGTAAGTGCTTTCGGACAATCACGATTTATGAATCCCAGGATACAACCGATCACGAACTATTACAGTAGCACACCTGTAATAGAACTCAAGCGAACAGATCTACGTTACACTCTCAGGACTACTAAACTAAGAACTTACTTGAACTAAGCAAGGGAGAGGGAGAGAGATTTTCAGAGAGATGAGTGCTTTGTGTTTTTTTGTGTGTGAAAAATAATGAGAGGTTGTGCCTCTATATTTAGTGGAAGGAGGGAGGTCTCAAGAAAATATTCAGTGAATATTCTCGGAGTACTGTCCAAGTTTGCTTGGAGTTCACACCAAGTCTTTCCAAAAAATTAAATGGGTCTAAAGTTTTCCAAAAAACTCAAAAGCCCAGGGCCTACGACCCGCCTCCACGCCCAGCCCGGCCCTTCCCGCGTCCATGCTCGGCCCGCCCCGCATCCATGCTCGGCCCAGCCCGGTTTGGTTCGGTTCGCGTGTGGGAATCTTCCCTCTTCCAGCTACACACTTTTGAAACTAGAAGAGCGTGAAACTATATATATATATGAGTGAAAAATCAGTCATATTTCCGATGTGGGATATTTCCCAAACCATCTCAAGTAGCTTACTTCACACTCTAATTTCTCATTCAAATCAACTCCTTTTTGGATGTATGAGTATACCATATTGTAGTACTCGTTACCAGCTTTCCATTGCACTATCAACCCGACAATTCCGATCAGCCATTTGGCCGGAAAGTCGCCAGAAAGTCGCCGGAAAGTCACTATCCCAAAACCTGCAATTTTCTGAAACTTCTTTCTGAAAATTCAGTTCCAACACCTTGTCCGCATACATCTGGGTTTTTAGTGATCATCTCTGAGTTCAGTAATGTTAGAGAAACTATTTGTGTTTTTTGGGGGCTTTGAATCTATGAAACTCAAACAAGTTTTGATTTTTAGTGTTAACTCTTATGTGTCTGTCTTCGAACAGAGTCTTCAACTCTTAAATTTCCAATGGATAAGCCATGGCTTTACCTTCATGCATAAAGACCGGAGTTTTTAAGTCTCCGGCCGCCGGATTTAATCCTACCGGCAGTCTTATGAAGTTGGACGACAGTTTGCCGTTCCGACAAAGTTACAAAGTATTCGAAAAGGTGATCGGGAAAGATTGAGAATCCAAGCTGTTTTCAGCTTTCCTCCTGTGTTTCTGACAAAAAAGGGTCGGGCCGAGAAGCAGAAACAGCTCAAACAATAACTTCTAAAAGCCCTTGAGCCTCTTGAACGTGGTGCCACTGCCACGCCTGATGATCAGGTTCTTGATTTATCTCTTCCTAGAGAAACCATTAGCGTGCCATCTTCAGAATAGTTTTGGTACATTTAGGGTCTAGAGAATGTGACTGAGAGCTAATAAGATGATTCTTTTTCTTATTTTTTGAATCGTCATAGTTAGCACGTAAGGTGGAAGCAGTAAACCCAACAAAGGAGCCTTTGAAGTCTGATTTAATCAATGGGAAATGGGAGCTCATTTATACAACCTCTGCTTTGCGTTTGCAAGCCAAGGTTAGAACTTGTAATCTTTGAAACTTGTGTTGTTGTTGTGTATATGTTATTTTTGTTGGCTTGTTGACATTGTTGTGACATTTCCTCTGTCTCTTCGACAATGTAACAGAAACCAAGGTTCTTAAGATCAATAGCCAACTACCAATCTATCAATATGGATACACTAAAGGTGCAAACCATGGATACTTGGTGATGCGACCCCGGACTACGGACGTGAACCACGGACGTACGGACGGAGCAAAGCCAGCGGAGTGATTCGGAAATACAACTCGGTTCGGCCATGAACAAATAGGATCGGCGGATGGGGTGGCGCACGGACGGAAACAACACCAAGGAACGATAAGAACGGGCGGAGAGAGTTTCACGAGGAGATGCTCGACTCGTTTGGCTCTCGGAGAGATGGGGATAGAGGTGGAGCGAAGTAGCAACACACGAGGGATGACTCTCCTTGTGATACGGCCAAGCTAGAAGATTACGAACCCGGTTCGTGTAGCTTCTAGGGTTTCGTTTCAATCTCTGAAAACGAGAGGAAAGAGATAACTTTGTTCTTTATTAATGATAGTCTGCCTTTACATGATAAGGTCTAGGCCCTTTATATAGGGTGGCTTACATAAGGGGACTCTCAAACCCTAAACACGTGGGTCAAACTAAAACGCAGCGTCCTGGAAATAGTTTTAAAATACAACGGTCATAAGCAAAATTTAACTAAAGATAGAATGGACATGTGGCAGAAGTGGTCCTTGGCCATGGCCATGCACTAGGGATCATAGCCTCGTTAAAACTCCCTTGGTAAACCCATTGGGAAAAACCCAAGGTGGGAAAAAGAGTACTACTTTCCCTAATGACTTGGAGGTTTTCACCCTTGGGTGATGGTGAAGACCGTTAGAAGAGCCTCGGTTGGCTGTCCGTCGGGTCGGTTGGGTCCGTGATCGAGCGCCTCTTGTTCTTGAACGAAAGCTTGGACAAAGATGAGGCACTTCTTCCTTGCGGTCCTTGCTGCGGTCCGGCTCCTTTTTGTAGCTCTGAGCATCAGGTTCGGTGCTTGGGTTGAGGGCCTTCTAGTTCCGGACGCGGTCGCGTCCTTGGTTCCTTGCGCGCTTCGGTCCTCGTCTGAGTCCATAAGCTGGCCTTCGTCCCGGGTCCCATCACTTGGCCTTTCTATAACTCGGGAAGGTTTCAAACCGCTGAATTCACAAGTAGGTTTGAGTTGTGTTAGACCATATATGATGCTCTTTTTCTCTGTGATATGGAAACCTATTTGATGTGATCCATTGTTATAAATGTTCAAAAGTTTGTGACTTTGTCACATATGTGTAATGATCATGTTCCATTGTGGCTGATTAGCGTTTTCATCTTTGGAGAGTACTATTCCTATAGCCGAGTTTGTAAAATGAGACTCATATATGATAGCAAACTACAATGTTTTCCTAGGTAACTGGAGACTTGACACCCCTCAGTTCAAAGAAGGCTGCTGTGAAACTCCAAATGTATAAAATTCTCGGCTTTGTAAGTATACCAAAACTCTTGCTGCTATATGTGCGTGCGTCTATAGTGAGCCTGTACTGATTTCATACACCGTATGCTTCTTTTACTGAGTAGTGTTTGCTGTGCAGATTCCTAGAAAAGCACCTGATGATACCGCACGTGGTGAACTAGAGATTACCTATGTGGACGAGGAACTACGGTCAGTTGTCAAATGATAGTTTTCATTTCTATATGGAACAGAAAACGTTTGAATCTTTAAAGGGATGTTCTTTCTATCATCACCGTGTATGTATAGTGTTGATAATCAGCTTGTATATTTTCTAAGTTTCACATCTTTTCTCCCAGATCTCTCTTGCTAGCTCACATCTTTTCTTTTAAGTTTCACATCTTTTCTCCCATTCTTTTAGTTTGTTTTTTTTTCATTGTAATATATGTTTTAAAGTTTTAGTAATGTAATATATTTGTTTTTTAATTAAATGTATTATACTATAACTACAGTTTTTAGTTTTATTTTCTTAATATTGTATACATTATATACCAACATTTATAACATTATACCAACATTTAAAACACAATTTTAATAAAAATTATTTAAGACACCCATGTTTATGGATGACTAATAGGAGGAGAAAAAATAAAAACAATTGATTAAAAATCTAAACTTAAGTTAATATTATTTTTAATTTTATTTAAAGTTTAAGGCACTAAGATGAGTATGACTAATGGGCATGCCAACGAAGAAATTATCAGATTCTAGAGGGACCTTTTATAGAAATACGTGGCTTAGAAATTAACGCCAATACGAATTAAAGAATATTTAGTTTGCATGGCACATAATTTGTCAAGTCATCATATTCGTTCTTGCACAGACTAAAATTGTATTGTTTAAAAACAAAAAAAAAAATTGTATTGTTTACTTTATCGATCACCAAAGTTCAATTTAACAATTTCAAGTTTAATACTATAAACTACGACATATGTTAGTTAACCAATCTCTTGAGATAAAAATGTACCCATGTCTTGGGATTGAAGATGCCTTAAGATCTAATGGCTTATCTAATGAGAGTAGGAAGGATATGTGGCACTTGAGGATGGTTTCTGATACAACATAGCAACACGTAGGTTAAATTCGTTACGTGAACTACTACTATACTACACATAAACCGAGTTGTTCCCAAACATAGACTAACACAAATCTCCCACAGAAGACAGAATATACACAACACGGTCGAGTTCCTCAAATCCTATTTCTCTTTATCTCCAATGATGGCACAAATGAACCTACCATTACCAAGCCACCACGACGAGACCAAGACAGAGTCAACAGAGTTCGAGAAGAATCAGAAACGGTACCAAGACCAAATCGCCACGTTTCCTCACGTCAAAGGTTGGTTTCCGAAAGCTCCGCTGATCGAGTACGGTGGCCATTGGATCATACAGCCTCTCCTAGAAGGTTGCCTTCACGCGCAAGAGTTCTTCCAAGCGCGACCCATTGACTTTTTCGTTTGTAGCTACTCAAAGACAGGTTCCACTTGGCTCAAAGCTCTGACTTTCGCCATCGTCAATCGATCTAGCTTGGAAGATTCCTCAAGGATGTATGAAATCAACAATCTAAATAATACAAATATTAGAGGGATAAATCGGAACTGGTCATTCTATTAACCTAGAATTGAAGGTGAGAGTTTTCGGGAAATACAATCAAAATTCTAAAAGCAATTAATACGAATATAAATGCTCTTTTTTCTCTGATTGCCAAGAGTTCGGATCCCGAGCTCTGACAATGACTTCTAGTATTTATAGTGGGCTATTAATCTAGCGTCCCCTCTGTCTCCTCCGTAAAATGACAATTTTGCCCCTACGGCCAGATGGACTATGTCCATGACTTCAAGCCCTTAACTTCTTGAGAATCTTCTGTTTGAGCTATCTGAAATGTTGGGGCAAGGCCCATATCTAACAATGGTCCCCCTAGTCCGATGTGCGATGGATTGCTTGAGCCGTCGGATACAATTCCGCGTCGCTAGGTCCGTCTTGCAGAAAGAACATAAGATTTTTAAGATCTTGAAGACCTTCCGGGAGGTTCCGAGTTGAACAGTGCGTCACGCACGTTCTTCAAGGCATCCAAGAGATTTTGGGATAAATAGTGCGTTGCACACATTTTTCAAGACATCCGGGAGCTACCGGGATGAATAGTGCATTGCGCACGTTCTTTGAGGCATCCGGGAAATGTTCTTCGAGACATCTGGAAGGTTCCCGGATGAATAGTGCATTGCGCACGTTTTCCTAGGTTTGTCGGTTTTTAAAAGGGAGTTTTGCGTGTTAGGCACGTTTTCCGAGGCGCAGGAAGTAGAGACAGCTTCAAAACGAGGGTTTTCCTTTTTACCTCAGTCAAAGCGCTGGTCCCCCCATATAAATATGTCTCCTTGACCTAGTTTTTACTTCTAACTTTCTCCTTCCTTCTCCAAAAGGTAAATTTCTCTTCTCTCTCTTTTATCTCTTTATTTTTTTTTTTAATCTGGCTTGTAAGGGCCATGGTTTCGCCGCCGAACCTGCCATGTCGTGCCCCCATGTCGCCGCCGCTTGAACCGGCCGGTTCGTTCTCCCGGCGTTGCCTTGTCGCCGCTGGATCCAGCTTCGTCACGTCCAGCTCTTCCGCCGCCTTGCACCACCGTTTGCTTCAGTCGATCTCTCAGCCAGCGATGTCCCCTTGCCAAGTCACGGTTTCATTCTCGTCAGTCATGGCCGAGACCTTGAGGCGTCTCGGTCATACTGCGCCATCGTGGTGCCATTGCCAAATCTGCCAGTTTTCTTCATCGACGACACCTCCTCAATGTTGTACGGGCTTCGTGTTGTGATGTTGTGGCCGCCGAACTGAGCCAAGACCATGAGGCGTCTCGGCTCCACCGCTCTCCTTATGGCGTGGTGTCGTCGTTCCCGTGTGTAACTTTGACAGTCCTGACGAGGCTGAGGACATAGCAAGGTCGAGGTCTTGATGAACTTAAGAGGTCGTGACGAGCCCGAGGTGGCGAGCTCGGGTTGGCGAGGTGATGAAACAGAAGTCCGTGCAAGAGTGCTTTCGACGTAGGGCGAGGCGATTTGTTCATGTATCGCTAGCGGGATGGCGGGATTGATGATGGCGTACGTGACGTTGTTGTTCTTCGTCGTGCGATATCGCGAGTTCGGATGGCGAGATCAAGACTGTAGCGAGGTCGAGATTGCTGCGAGATCGTGATTCTCATTGGCGAAGTGGTTGTGCTGATGCTGTAGTGGACGCGAGCGAGTCGACGTTTATGAATGCTGGAACGTGCGGTGGCTATTGGCGAGGTGGCTGTGGCGTGTTGGCTGTTGCGGTACGCGAGACAGTGTGGAAGGCGAGATAGGTCAGCACGCAAGATGGCGATGATGCACGGTGAGGTAGTGGACTCGAACGACGTTGTCTCCTAGTGAAGAGGTGGCTTGGATCGAGATCATGGTGAGCTTGAGGGTTTACGAGTACGAGACCGTACTTCAAGAGTTTTTGAGGTTGAGACCCTTTCGTACGAGACTATGGCGAGATCTGGGGTTCACGTATGAGACTATGGTACGTGCTCGATTTGGCGAAATCGAGTTTGGCGTGATGGAGGAGCTCGTAGGTCTAGATACGGGGACGTGCTAATCTGCGCATTGACGCCGGGCCGGTGACGATGGCGTCGTCTTCTTCGTGAAGTTTCGAAGTAGAGATGATTTATCCGTGTGGCGGTCAAAGGCGAGGTCGAGGTTGGTTGCTTGCATACGGGATACGCTGGCTAGATCAAAACCGAGGTTTGGCGAGGCCGTGTTTATCTCGCACAGGTGGTGAGCTCGCATCTCGCAAGTGGCGTGGTCGTTGCATGTTGAAGTGGTTCGTTTTCTAAGTTTGCGCTTGAGACTTTCGTATTTGCAGCGGCGAGATGGTGTTACTGCAGGTGTCTCCGCGAGATAAGACAGGTTGCAGTGTGCAAGACAGTCTGCGGGATGTAGTACGCAAGACACGGGACATTGCGCGGTACACAGTACGCCGTACGAGGTACACAGTACGTAGGATGCAGTGCGCAATACGCGGTACGCGGTATGCAGGACGTAGTGCGCAATATGCGGTATGCGGTATGCAGGACGCAGTGCACAATACGCGGTATGCGGTACGCAGGACGCAGTGAACAGTACTTTGTACGCAGAATGCAGGGCGTAGTGCGCGGTACATAGTGCGCGGTACGCAATACGCAGGGTGTGGTGCGTGGTACGCTGTATGCAGTTCATTTGGGTGTTTTAGTTCTATCCGGTATCTGTTGCGCTTTCGATATGTCTTTGCTCCCATACTGATCGGTTGCTTGGTTGGTTTTGCAAGGTCCCGCGCTATGGTTTCTGGAGATGATATCTTCGGTGACGTTCCGGAGGAGTTTGGAGATGACCAGTACCGTGCGCTAGAGAGAGGTCTCGACGAAACTAGAGTGGACTGTCCTTCATGGTGGAATCCGCCGGAGGAGGGCGTCCTACCTGATCTTACGGACAAGGATGTTCGGAATCTCGAAGATATATTTCCTACGGGTAACCAGCACCTTACTCTAATCCCACATCCTTCAGGTCAGCGCCGCGGGAAGGTGCTGGCGTACGAAGAACGCAATGGTTCGGAGTGTGCTCCTAGGTCTATGGTCGCTGGCTTAGCTGTGGGAAACGGGGTTCCGAGACGTTGTAAAGGTCGTACGGGAGACGGAGAATGCACCCCCCGCGATGAAGGAAAAACCCTGAGCAATGACATGTCCATAGCCCGTATGTTCGACGTCCATGAAATGCCACACAACCTGCAGCTTGCGTTGCCGACTATCAACGAACGTCCGTGGGCTTGCCCGGTAGGTCACCTCTGCATCTACGAGGACCTTTTTACTGAGTGCGGTGATGTTCATATATTTCACCCTGTTTTCCCTTAATAAATTCACATCTTTTGCATCCTTTGCCATCCTTTTTGACCATTATTGCATAGTTTTAGGATTGTTCTTGCATTAGAGTTTAGTTGCATTGCATTTGCATCTTTTCTTGCATAAACAGGTGATTTTGAAGCCTAAGGAGCATGGAAGCAATGCTGAGGAGAAGTGAAGCAATCATAAGGAGAAAGCAAAGGAGCTAAGGCTGAAGAACCAAGGTCCGGAGTCCAACTCGACTGCCCACTCGACCAGACACTCGACCGTGTGCTGAGAGGGACTCGACCGAGTGGGAGGAGCACAAGAGGAGCCAACTCGACCGGTCACTCGACCGAGCACCAGGTCGAGTTGGTCGAGCCGCCTGGCTATTTTGTCTTTTAGCGTTATTAGGGCTTCCACTACTTTTTCTATATAAGGGCTTGTACCTGCAGCCACCAAGGAGTCCAGCTTTTTAGAGAGTCAAAAACCTAGTTTTTACCTTTTTGGGAATTATTCTTTTTGCACTTTTATATTTTAGATCTTGTACCTCCTTGAATGAGAAAAACAAAGAATTCTTGGATTTTGTTGGTTCCATAACTTTCAAGATATTAAGAATTTGTGTTTGATTCCTTCTTTAATATTGTAGATCTTTGCTTTATCTATCTAATCATGCTAGTTTTATCATTTTCTGGGTTTATGACTTTGATGTTCATCATGTATGCTTGTGAGTAGTTGCTTATGATTTTGAGGATGGGTCTAGAGACTATCATTAGGCTTGCTAAGAGATTAGAAGTCTTGTTTGATTTTTGACATATTGCTTAATGCCTGCTTGTGTGGATTCTTTATTTTGTGAGAACAAGTCTAGAGATGCATGAGTTTGATTGTTTCTTGCCATGAGAGTGGAGTAAACATGTCTTAGAAATATATGTCTAGAGATTAGCTCAAGTTGTTTGAGATTTGTTGACCAAGTTAGATGACCTCAATCATAGTCCAGCCCATGAATCCCTCCTCAAGACCTTCCTTGTTAATTGATTTCCTAGTTTAAATCCTGTTGTTTGATCGTTGTTTGATTTGCTTTTGTATTGCTCTGTTTTTCTTGCATTGCTCTGTTTTCCGGATTTGTTCAGCTAGACCCTGCACTCGATCTACACTCGATCGAGTGCTTGCTCGAGTTCATCCCCAGAATTCTTGTTTATGCTTTGTAGTTGTCCTGTCTTATCTCTTGTCTCATTCTAGTTGCATTTCTGTTGCATTTACTTAGTGTGCTGTTCATTACTTGCCTTGCATTACTTGCATTATCATAGTTCTATTTCTGTTCTTGGTTCATCATAGCTTTGATTAGTCTGTTCTCTTTACATTTAGCATCTATCTTAGTAGTTTTTACTTTCTGCATTTTACATTCTGCAATAGGATTGTTAGTGACAAACATCCTTTACATTTGGCTTGACTTAGACATTTATGCACATCCTGATTGCTTGCAAATACTCAGATTGGATTGACACCTCTTATACTACAATTGCATAAGGGGAATTTAAACACCTTGCTTTCACCATTGTTCATCATCATAACATTCACATTTCATTCATCCACCACCACAAAGATATGAGTTTCAATTTGGCGTCGTTGCCCAATTGAGTGTTTATTTGTGACAATTAGGGTCATTATTAGTCTAAGATTAAGTTCTATTGCTACCTTGATCACTACTAATCTCGATTCTTCTTCTGCTTGTCTGTGTTGAGTTTCAGGTACCAACTCGACCATCAAATCGAGCTAGCACTCGACCGAGTGCTGATCGAGTACTTGATCGAGTCACAACCCGAATACATTTGTCTTCTCATCTCAGTCAGCCCGACCTTCAACTCGAGCATGTGCTCGACCGAGTACCTGTTCGAGTCAGTAATGATGTACCACAACAGTATGTTCAATTACATACCCATGCAACATCAACCAGTATACCAGGCTGAATTGTATCCCTCTCCATGGTTCCAGACCTCACAAGCTCAAGAACCTGACTTAAGAGCTATGATGCAACAAATGTTGCTTGGGCAAGCCACTAAGCAGATTGAGGACGCAAGGCAGTTTGCTGAGCTGCACCAAACGTTGAATTCTTATTCTACTGGACTGAATAACTAGTTGGAGAGACTGAGCTCTACAATCACGAACATGGAGAGTTGCATGGCTTCTACTTCCTCTCCTACACCAAACCAACTTCAACACCCAAGGGGATGCACTGCTAAGGCCATTCATCTCAATGAGGCAGTTGTCACTGAGGACAGTGAAGTTAAAACTGGGGAGGATTGGTCATTTCTTGAAGCTCAAAGTGAAGATTGTGCAAAACAAGCTGAAGTTGACAAAGAACTCAACCCCCCACTCGAACACACACACGATCGAGTAACTGATCGAGTTTCCAGTCGAGTTGATGTCCCAGAAGCTGTTAAGCATGCTAAGTACATTCCTCCTGCTTATAAACCACCTCTACCATTCCCAGGGCGTTTCAAGGCACAAAAGCTGAAAGAACTCAGAGAAATTATTGAGAAAAGGGAAAAGTTGGCTTTGCAACAAGAGAAGGAGTTAGCTTTACAACAAGGGGAAGTCATTGAGAAGGAAGAAGTCATGGCTTTGAAGGAAGAGGTTGTGATTGAAAAGAAGGAAGTGAGGGCCATTCAACAGGAGGTTGTCATTGAAGAGAAGGAAGAGGAGAGAGGATCAGCTTTGGAACAATATGCCCCATATCCTCTCTACAAAGGCATGTTACTTGACATATCCAAGCAGAAAGCTCAGAATCAAAACAAGAGAGATCAAGAAGAGATTGGGACAGCTATTGTACCAACAAAACTTGAAGATCCAGGTCCATTCAATCTACCTTGCTCCATCAGCTACCTTCACTTCAACAAATGCTTGTGTGATCTTGGAGCATCTGTTAGTGTCATGCCCTACTCTATAGCAGAAAAGCTTGGACACACTGAATTCAAGCCAAGCAATCTCTACATAAGTCTAGCTGATGGTTCACACAAAGATGTAGTTGGTAAATTGGAGAGCCTCCTAGTCAAGATAGTCAAGGCAAGAATTCCCACTGATTTCATCATAATAAAGATGGATAAGGAGGTAGAGGATCTAATCTTGCTTGGGATACCATTCCTTGCCACAGCAGGAGCAATCATTGATGTTAAGGAGGGGCTGATAAGGTTGAACATATCTGAAGGTTTGACCATGAACTTTGATATTACAAATCCATCTAACCTACCAACCATTGGAGGTCAACCATTTAAGATTGAAGATAAGGCTGATTTTGGGGTTTTGAGAGAAGAAGAGACTTCAACAGCTAAGGTCACATCTCATGAGGAATCAGTTCAACATCTTAAGGGTTCAGTTCAAGAGCTGACTGATCTGGTGAAGGATCTTCAAGTTAAGCTCAACAAGAGGTCTTTGAAGAAGGCAAGACCAAGACTCAAGTTTAAGAAGAAGCAAAGCTCAAATGTTAAGGAAGTAGTGATCAAGAAACAGCACCAAGGTTATCAAATAGAACCAGGGGGGATTTCATCACCTCCTTGGAATCCAAACCAAGCCTGAACAGGCATCAAAAGTCAAGCTTAGTGACTCTAAACAAGCTCACTAGGGAGGAAGTCCCTAAGGTATCCATGTACATATTGTTTAAGGTTTTTGGTATTTTGATTTTTGTTTGGTATTTTCATGATCAGGGAAGCAAGGGAGGCCAGATAGAAGAGGAAAAGAAGACTTGGCAGCCAGCTCGACCCCCCCCCCCCCACTCGACCAGGCACTCGACCGAGTACCAGTCGATGGCCATAGTCGAGTTACCCCAGTCTCCTCCTCCAAATCAACAAGACCCCAACTACACTTTTGACAGCATGTAAGAGGATGTGGACAGTTTCTTCTCCAATACTTGAGGTACCACTATCACCTTCCCTTGTAAATACCATTGCATTTCATATTGTGTTTTGTTTTTGATCTTGATTCCTCTTACAAATTTCTTTCACACAGAGGACTGTGTGATTTAAGTTTGGGGGAGGGTTTGAGATAACATTTGATATTGTGTTTTGTGTTCTTATTTCAAATTTTTAGCATCATCATGTTAGTATTTGCATAGCATCTAAGGCATAGAAAAACGCTAAAAATTTGAAATTTTTTGCAAAAATCTTTATGAAAAAAAGAGTGTTCATGTAGTTTGCATTGCATATTAGGATCTTGTTTAGCATGTTTCGTGTAGGATTGTATATTATTTGCATTAGGGATCTATGATGAGCTTTGCCTTGTTAGTTTGCTTGATTCACTAGACTAGGATCAATGCCCAAGTTAATAGTACTTTGATGCTAGTTGAGTGGTTAGAAGCATAAGATTGAACCAAGCCTTGAATTCCTGCATTGCATTTGGTCTAAATTGAAGCATGTTGTGATTTGACACCATTTCCTACTTATAAGAACCTAATATTAACTTACAATTATCAATATGTGCATTGCTTTAAACTCATGGATACCATATACATATTTGGATCATCTTTCTCCTTTTTACCACTCTTGGTGATCCAAGTAGCTGATTAAGACATTAAAATCAGTTTCGCTACCCATTAACCAACCCTTCTTTCAAGCCATGTTTGTTCTTGTGTGTGTGAGGCCTATTTTTTGGGATTGACCTTGGTAGAAAGTGTTAGGTTTGAACTGACAAGAGTACAGCCTTGTGTAGTTCTAGTTTGCATTTTTCAAGCTAGATAGGACTAGGTGGTTCACTTGTTGGGTTTGGGACTTGGCTGTTATGAAAAGAAAAGAGGAAAAAGAGAAAGAAAAAGGGTAGAGTCTTTAAGAGGAGGATGTGTTTAAGTAAAGCTCTAGTGAAAGGATGGGAAGTAAAAAAAAAATTGTTGAAGATGGTTCTAGTTAAAGAAAGGAAAAGAAAGAAAAGAAAAGTCTAGCAAAATGCTTGTATGTCTTAAGAATAATAAGAAAAGAGAACCATAGCAAAATAAGAAAGAAGCCCCCATCCCACTAGAAAGATCAAATAAGAAACCTCTCCTAAGACTTGAAAACCAAAAGAGAAAAGGGTGAAAGAGAAGAGAAGAAGTTAAAGGGTAGCACTGAGATCATTTGGGTTTAGATGATAGGATAAACACTTTGGATGCCTTTGGGTAGACAAGGTTTTATTCTTGTATGTGTCTAAGTGTTCTTACCTTTAGCATTCTTCTAAAGCTCAATCCATTTTTATGAGAGAACCCTGATATTGATAAGCCCCACTCTAAAGAGAGACCACCATTGTCTCAAAACCTTTATCTCCAAGCCAAATGAATTTAAGCATTGCATAGAATTGATTCATGTTCTTGATTAATGAATGTTGAAGGAAATGGTTGATTTGAATGCATGTGGATATCTAAGGCTCAAATCAATAAAGGTTGTGATATGCTTGTCTAAAATCTTTAAGTACAGCTCATTCAACTTGCATCATAGTACTAGTAACTTGGACATTGATTCTAGATGGTCTATTTACAAGCTTTAGGAGCTGAGATCCCACTTTCAAACCTCACCTACCTTCTTATGACTTGATTATTTGCTTGAGGGCAAGCAAAGACTAAGTTTGGGGGTGTTGATGTTCATATATTTCACCCTGTTTTCCCTTAATACATTCACATCTTTTGCATCCTTTGCTATCCTTTTTGACCATTATTGCATAGTTTTAGGATTGTTCTTGCATTAGAGTATAGTTGCATTGCATTTGCATCTTTTCTTGCATAAACAGGTGATTTTGAAGCCTAAGGAGCATGGAAGCAATGCTGAGGAGAAGTGAAGCAATCATAAGGAGAAAGCAAAGGAGCTAAGGATGAAGAACCAAGGTCCGGAGTCCAACTCGACTGCCCACTCGACCAGACACTCGACCGTGTGCTGAGAGGGACTCGACCGAGTGGGAGGAGCACAAGAGGAGCCAACTCGACCGGTCACTCGACCGAGCACCAGGTCGAGTTGGTCGAGCCGCCTGGCTATTTTGTCTTTTAGCGTTTTTAGAGCTTCCACTACTTTTTCTATATAAGGGCTTGTACCTGCAGCCACCAAGGAGTCCAGCTTTTTAGAGAGTCAAAAACCTAGTTTTTACCTTTTTGGAAATTATTCCTTTTGCACTTTTATATTTTAGATCTTGTACCTCCTTGAAGGAGAAAAACAAAGAATTCTTGGATTTTGTTGGTTCCATAACTTTCAAGATATTAAGAATTCGTGTTTGATTCCTTCTTTAATATTGTAGATCTTTGCTTTATCTATCTAATCATGCAAGTTTTATCATTTTCTGGATTTATGACTTTGATGTTCATCATGTATGCTTGTGAGTAGTTGCTTAGGATCTTGAGGATGGGTTAGGCTGGATTGTGTTTGAGGTTTGTTTGATTTGGTCAAGCTTGATTGTTGTAGATCTCTTCTAGGCTAGATGTTCTTAATGCTGATCCTATATCTGAGAGGGTAGGATCTGATCTCTTCTACGCTAGATGTTGTTAATGCCTGCTTGTGTAGATTCTTTATTTTGTGAGAACAAGTCTAGAGATGCATGATTTTGATTGTTTCTTGCCATGAGAGTGGATTAAACATGTCTTAGAAATATATGTCTAGAGATTAGCTCAAGTTGTTTGAGATTTGTTGACCAAGTTAGATGACCTCAATCATAGTCCAGCCCATGAATCCCTCCTCAAGACCTTCCTTGTTTATTGATTTCCTAGTTTAAATCCTGTTGTTTGATCGTTGTTTGATTTGCTTTTGTATTGCTCTGTTTTTCTTGCATTGCTCTGTTTTCCGGATTTGTCCAGCTCGACCCTGCACTCGATCTACACTCGATCGAGTGCTTGCTCGAGTTCATCCCCAGAATTCTTGTTTATGCTTTGTAGTTGTCCTGTCTTATCTCTTGTCTCATTCTAGTTGCATTTCTGTTGCATTTACTTTGTGTCCTATTCATTACTTGCCTTGCATTACTTGCATTATCATAGTTCTATTTCTGTTCTTGGTTCATCATAGCTTTGATTAGTCTGTTCTCTTTACATTTAGCATCTATCTTAGTAGTTTTTACTTTCTGCATTTTACATTCTGCAATAGGATTGTTAGTGACAAACATCCTTTACATTTGGCTTGACTTAGACATTTATGCACATCCTAATTGCTTGCAAACACTCAGATTGGATTGACACCTCTTATACTACAATTGCATAAGGGGAATTGAAACACCTTGCTTTCACCATTGTTCATCATCATAACATTCACATTTCATTCATCCACCACCACAAAGATATGAGTTTCATGCGGCATGTGGTTCCTGATTCCAGAATTCCTAACGAGTTACTGTACGCATCGGAAGATCGCATTCCCGCAGCTGTCGATCTCCACCATCTGTAACGCTGTTGGGCTTTCGATAATCGGCGCCTCGATGAAAATCAAGATTAATGTGGACCTCTTCGAGCTAGTTACGTGATTTATGCATGACAACTCGGGGCTATATTGTGCTCGCTGTACTCCAGGTCTCACGATTACCTGCGGCCAGAAGAGCAACATTCACGGTTGGCGAAGGCGGTTTTTCTTCGTAGAAAAAAACGAGATTGGAACTTGTATCCCGGTAGCCATTGCTGGGTTTGGTTCGTGTCCTTTGGTTTTCTTTACCCCGCTTGCTGACCGTATTTGTTTTATTTTTGCAGGAAATCCTCCACCTTCAGCTGCGTGTGATTCTGAAACCGTTGACAAAACTTCCGCTTTTCTTTTTAGTGGGAATTTGCGGTGGCCATCCGTCCTTTCACACGTCGAGACTTGTAAGTTTAGAATTTTCGCTTGCCTTCCTTCCGAGACTTGTGTGCTCTCGTATCTTATGCTTATATTCATTCTGCAGGTTCGTGGACTGTTTTGCAAATGGGAGACTCCCTGATGCCTTGTTACGCTGATTTGATCGACGCCGACGATGCGCCAGTTGTCGCAACCAAGGTTGTCGCACCCAACGCCGAGGCCGACGCGGAGGTTGTCATTGTGGAGCATGAGGATGGCGACATGCATGTTCCCGAGGGTGATCCTAGCCGTAGGACTCGTTCTGCTGGGGTAGCTGCGGCTTGTGCTGGGAAGAGGCCTTCTTCAACGTCCCGTGGGAGTGTTCCAGCAGCTAGTGGTGGCGATCATCTCGTAAGAGGGCGATGCTTGAGGAATCTCTAGGCGTCCTCATCATGCGGAGGATGGTCGCGTGGGCGTCGATCACTCGTTTTCTTTTTGCTACGACGTGAAAGATCATGTGTTTTCTGGCGACTCACGGGCTTGCGCGGACCTCGCCAGCAAAATTCATGGCGACTTCGTCCCGCTTCCTGCTCCTGGCGATTTGGCTTGTCCGACCACGTACGAGGAATGCGTTTGTCGGCAGTTTCAGGTTAGAGTCCGTTTCTTCAATTTGCTTTGCCTTGCGTCTGCATGTTAATCATAATCCAATTGTCTCCCTTAATCTTTTAGGAACTAAGCTGGCCGAACCGTCTTACTGGTGACTACGAGGATAAGGTGCGTGCTGCTAAGAGGGAGACGGCGCTTGCTCAGAATGCATTGGTTCAAGCTGAGTGATCGAGCAAAGAGAATGCGGCTCTTGTCAGGGAGCTGTCGGCTTCTCTTAAGCATTCCTAACGAAAGCTCCCTTTCCAGTCGGAGCGAATTAGGAAAGCGAGGGATGAGCATGGAGAGCAGGAGCACGCAAAGGCTGCTATCATGATTGGGACGCATTGTGAACGTATTGACCGCCTGAGGAGGCATGTGATTGCGACACGCCAGAAACAGCCCGACTTGCTCACTCTTACCCATGTGACCGGGACTAGACAGTGTCTACAGACGATGATCAAGAGCGGCGTTGCTATTCCCGAAGATAGGATGGTGTGTCTTGCCGCTAGCGAAGAGGAGTTCCAGGCGAAAGGAAACCGAGTTGTAGTTCCACCGCTTATTAATGATGATCTTGAGCCAATCCCGGAGGCTGCTGACGGAGGTGGTGATGATGCTGCTAACGAGTGATATGTCCTCGTGTTATTTCTTGTTTCTTTTGCTTTTTTGATTTCACTTTTTGTTATTGTGAACTTGATTGCTGATTGCTTTTGTATTTCTCCTTTGGGTACTGCAAACTTTGTTGTTTTTGCTTTATGACTTGGTCATTAGTATTTTATTGATGATTTCCGCGCAAATGTTGATTATTGCCGATTTTTGTTTCCTTCATTATGATGAAGTTGCTTTTGAATGATCGCACAAAGTTTGATTATTGCGTACAATAGAGATGCGACGTTTTTGTTGTTTACAGGGCATATTTTGCAGTGCAGGACGTCTCCTGGCTTACCCTGGATATGTTGCTCCCCGAAACGTCTCGAGTAGACAAGACGGGCTTGTCGTACTTTTTTAGGTGCGGTACGCATGACCGGCTTATCCTCTGGGTGCTACAGGAATTGCGAGTGTGCGAGTGTATCGATTCCTGCTAGCTCGTTGTGAGTCTGGACTCAGCTTAAAATGTCCTACCAAAGTTAGGAAGTGGATTATTTCACCACTGCACCCATGCGGAACGCGTTTTAGAGCTGTGCGTCGTGAAACTTTTATTTTTTATGAAAGTTATAGTTGGACCTCGTAAAAGGCTGCCTACGTACCCTCGAAAGGGATTAAACCATTCATAGTTCGGATTACAAGGAAATGCTCGGTAGATCGAGCGGTTTTTTTTTTTGTTTTTTTTTTGCGACTAACGGACTAATGATAATAGCGCTTGAGGCTGGCGAAATTTCACGATCTCGGGACTGGATTGCCATTCATCTCGAGTAGCTGATAGACGCCGGGTTTGACGATCTTGGAGTTTAAGTACGGACCCTCCCAATGCGCACCGAGTTTTCCAGCGCTCTTCTCCCTTGTATTCTCGTAGACTTTGCGGAGGACGAGATCACCCTCGACGAAGTAGCAAGATTTGACTTTTTTGTTGTAGAATTTTGCGGCAGCTTGCTGGTAGTTCTGGATACGAAGTAGAGCTTGGTCGATGTAACATCCGCGAACCGAAATCCCGGTTTAGGGGATTGCATCGGTCGATGCATATAGTGCATCGGTCGATGAAGGTTCAGTTTTCTGTGGACTATTTAAGTTAAACGCTGCGTTTTGGGTTAGGGAAAACCCTTAACACGAGTTTTGTCTCATTAGTCGGGTTTTGGCCGCTTTTGAGAGAAAAAGAAAGAGAGAAAATTTCCCTAAGTGTTCTTGAGTGTTTTTGGTTATTTCTAGAGTTTGGAAGTTGTTCCTGTAGAGATCTGTAGTTGGGATTGTTGTAGGAGCTTCCTGGTTGTAGGAACGAAGATCCGGTGAGAAGCTTCGGGGGAAAACGATGCTCGGCATTGCATCGGTCGATGCACTTTGTACGTCGGTCGATGCAAATGTGAGGATGGCGCGTAAAATCTATTGTTTTTGTGCTATGTCGAGCATGCGTCGGTCGATGCAATGGGAGCGTCAGTCGATGCAGATCTTGCGTCGGTCGACGCAACCTCCAACTGGTGTCCATCGATGCATGTTGGTGTCAGTCGATGCTGAGTCCTGGTTTGTTATTGTAGATTGTTGATTGTTTATTGATGGTTAGAGATGTCTCTATTGCTTGTGTGTATAGCCCAGTAGATGGGAGGATTGCCTTACTGAGTGTTTATAAAATACTCATGCATTGCAATTTGTGTTTGTGGTGCAGGTAAAGGCAAAGTGTGATCATGGAATCAAGGCAATGAAGAGGAGGATATTCTAGGGACTCGATTGGTTGTTGTCTGGCATTGCTAGGTTGCTAAAGTTAGGTCATTAGAAACATTGCTAGGTTGCCGGTTTTATGTTTCCTGATGTTTGGTATTTGGATATTGTTTTTGATATAATATTGGCTTATTATTGGATATTGTTTTGGATATTGCTATTTGTTATTCTGATGTTTCTTTGTGATTGTGGTTAGGTGGCTAGTGGATATGGGACCACTAGTTGTAAGCTTCAATTGGTGACCACATTTTAGGAAAAGAATGAAGAGAAATGTGACATTCCTCTTTGTTCCACAATTTTTTTTACCATTTGATAGTAATAATTTTTCTTTTACATTCCTCTATATTCTTAAGAACTAAGGAACAATTGAACAAAAGTATTCCTCCCCAAAATTGATGAGGAACAAATGGAACTGAAAAAAGAACAAATATTAAAATTCGTTTTTATATTTTAAAATAAATAAAAAATAAGTTTATTAATAATATTCAATTTTCTAATATAATAATTTCATAATGTATTGACAGAAAAAATAATTTTGATATGAATTTCATGTTAAACTAATCTTAAGGCTATTTGAAAACTATATATGAATAGTAAAATAAATTTAAGAGACTCATGCTTATATCGTAAATAAAAACTAAAAATATTTTAAATTACCTTTAAAATTGTATTGTAGGTTAATATTAAATATTAATAATTAATATGACATATCTTAAATTTAATTTACAATTTAAAAAAACAAATGTAAAATTAATTGTATATACATTAGAAGTAGTATTAGTATTATTATTGAATTTGATTTATTTAATATTTAATATATTTGAAAAGATATTTTAATTGTTTGGTTATTATTTAATATTTAGTTCATTCTCTGCAGATTTTCTTTTCATTCTTCAAAAAATGTTTATTCCATTGCGCATTGTTCTTTTTGTTCCTTTTCTTTTTGTTCTTTTAATGGTTACCAGTAGGAGTCATAGTTTATTTATTATTATTATTATTATTAATTATATTTAAAAAACGGCTCGGATCGTTTCAATTTGGTATCAGAGCCCTTACAGTTCTAGGTTTGGGTTCACTAGGCTTTGTGCTGTAGATGTTTGGGGTTGCATGTCTTGATTGATTATGTGAGTTAGTCAATTGTATGTGGCATGGAGTCCTAGAACATCCTTTTTGAGCCTACAGTGTGATTACACGGTGAGTTTATGTTTTTGTGTTATGTTTAAATTGTGTGCTTAGCCTTCTGTTCATGGTCGTGGTCGTAGACGCGGACGTGGTCGTGGACGCGGACGTGGTTGTGGACGCAGACGTGGAAGTGGTAAGGGTAGGGTCCAGAGGTTAGTGAGACTGCGGACCAGAGTGTGACAGCTGAGGGTGTTGGCGAGTCGCAGGGTGTCCAGGGGGATTCCATGAGTGTGGCTGGGGGCAGTGTTGATGCTCCAGTGGCCGGTGATGTTAGGGTCCCGGGTGTGGGAGACCCAACGGGGGAGTTCCTAGAGTCGATCTTGCGGGCTTATTAGCACAGTTGTTGGAACGGTTGCCAACAGTGGTACCGACTCAGGCTAAGGTAGTGCCACCAGTGGTGGCAGAGGTGCGGCAGCCAGTGGCTGCAGATGTGGGAGCACATGGTCGTTATTTGTCCATGCTCAACGAGATGAAGGGCATCGAGACTGCAAAGGTTTTGGGTGGTACAGCCCCTACTGCTGCAGATGCGTGGAGGACGAGTGTGGAACGTAACTTCCATACTCTGAGATGTCCTGAGGAGTTTTGGGTGGACATTGGGGTCCACCATTTGATTGGTGATGCTCAGGTGTGGTGGAGAGCAGTGGCTGCTAGGAGAGTGCAGCGAGAGATGACTTGGGCTGACTTCGTAGGGGAGTTCAGCCGCAAGTATTTCCCGAGGGAGGTATTGGACCGGATGGAGGTGCAGTTCCTTCAGTTATCTCAGGGGACCCGGTCAGTGCGAGAGATGGATTTGGAGTTTAGTCGGCTTTTATGTTATAGGGGTAGGACTATGGAGTCTGAGGAGGCCCAGATCAGGAGGTTTATGAGGGCTCTTCGTGATGGCTTGAGTGTCCATCGTAGAGGAAGGAGTTACGCTACGCGTGCAGAGCTGGTTGAGACTGCAACAGAGATCGAGGAGGATATACGGGCACAATCAGTGACGGTTAGTCAAGCAGTTCAGCCTAGTAAGGCTCAGCATCATGGAGGTTCTAGCAAGGACGGCAAGCCTGTGCAGGGAACCAAGAGGAGGTGGGAGGCTACGTATAGGCCGAGTGGTGCGAGTTGCTTCGGCTGTGGGAGCAAGGATCACATGATTGCTAGCTGTCCCAAGAGGAGTGATCCGACGGCAGCGGTTCGTGTATGCAATCATTGTAGGGAGCCAGGGCACATCAGGCCCTTGTGTCCCAAGTTGCAGCCGGTGGCAGTGGTGGCGTTGCAGCAGGTGTAGCCAGGAGGGCAGCAGGGGGCACGGATTGAGCAGGCGCCACGGGTTTACACGACTGCAGAGACTGGTGGAACCAGTGCCAAGGCGATCACATGTATAATTTCTGGGACCTTGTTGGTGGGCGGGTTTAAGTCCCATGTTATGTTTGATTCTGGAGCTTCTCATAGCTTCATTACTCTGGAGTGTGCAAAGAGCGCGAGAATCAGAGCGGATCCCGGGGAGCGTACAAGAGTTGTCAGAGTTGCGGGAGGCAAGTTCCTGAGGTTATAGGACGAGCCAGAGGAATTGATATTCAGATCGCAGGGGAGTCGTGGCCAGCGGATTTGCTTATCAGTACAGTGGAGTTGTATGATGTGATTCTCGAGATTGATTGGTTGCATCGGCATATGGTGCATTTGGATTGCTATCAGGGTAGAGTGGAGTTTGAGCGTCCAGGAGGGAAGTTGGCTTTTCAGGGTATTAAACCGACTTCGGGGAGTCTCGTGATCTCGGCCATTCAGGCTGGGAAGATGATCGAGAAGGGCCGTGAGGCTTATTTGGTTACCATATCTATGCCAGAGTCAGTGCAGAAGTCAACGGTTAGCAGTATTCTTGTTGTAGAGGAGTTTGAGGATGTGTTCCAGTCATTGTAGAGGTTACCACCATCTCGGTTTGATCCTTTTACAATTGAACTGGAACAAGGGACAATGCTGTTATCCAAGGCTCCTTACAGAATGGCTCCAGCAGAGATGACAGAGCTGAAGAAGCAGCTAGAGGATTTGTTGAGTAAGGGATTCATCCGTCCTAGTGTATCACCGTGGGGAGCACCGGTGTTATTTGTCAAGAAGAAGGATGGGAGTTTCCGGTTGTGTATTGATTACAGGGGTTTGAACCGGGTCACTGTGAAGAACAAGTACCCTCTTCCGAGGATCGATGAGTTGTTGGATCAGTTGAGGGATGCTACTTGGTTCTCCAAGGTAGATCCGGCGTCGGTTATCACCATATACTGATAGATGAGGTAGATGTGAGGAAGACTGCATTTAGGACGAGGTATGGGCATTATAAGTTTGTGGTTATGCCTTTCGGGTTGACTAACGCACCAACAGCGTTTATGAGATTGATGAACAGTGTGTTTCAGGAGTGTCTGTATGTATTTGTCATCATTTTCATCGACGATATCCTAGTTTATTCTAAGAGTCTTAAGGAGCATGCAGTGCATTTGAGGGCAGTTCTGGAGAAGCTGCGGGAGTAGAAGTTGTTTGCTAAGTTGAGCATGTGCAGTTTTTGGCAGCGTGAGATGAGTTTTCTGGGTCATATTGTGTCTGCAGATGGAGTTTCTATAGATCAGGAGAAGATTCAGGCTATCAGAGATAGGCCTAGACCGCAGAATGCCACAGAGATCAGGAGTTTTTTTGGTTTGGCAGGTTAGTACAGGAGATTTGTGCAGGGGTTTGCGAGTAGAGCACATCCTATGATTAAGCTGACAGGGAAGGATGTTCCTTTTGTTTGGTCATAGGAGTGTGAGGAGGGCTTTGCAAGCCTGAAGGAGATGTTGACTACTGCGCCAGTGTTGGCTTTGCCTGAGCAGGGAGAAACCTATGTGGTTTATACGAATGCATCTAGAGTTGGTTTGGGGTGTGTTCTGATGCAGCATGGGAAGGTGATTGCCTACGCTTCGCTGTAGTTGCGGAAGCATGAAGGCAACTATCCTACTCATGATTTGGAGATGGGTGATAAAGTTTTTGCCCTGAAGATTTGGAGATATTATCTTTATGGTGCAAAGGTGCAGGTATTTATAGATCATAAGGGCCTGAAGTATATATTCACTCAGCCCGAGCTGAACTTGAGCCAGAGGCGGTGGATGGAGCTGGTGACGGATTATGATTTGGAGATAGCCTACCACCCTGGTAAGGCTAACTCGGTTGCAGATGCTCTGAGCCGGAAGAGGGTAGCTTTGGCTCAGGAGCAAGAGATGGACTCTCTAGTAGGAGAGATCGGTACTTTGAGTTTGTGTGATGTTTCTCAGGAACCATTGGGTTTGGAGGCTGGTGAATGCATTAAAGGATGTGGATTCAGAGTATCAGGTCTCAGATAATGGTACTATCTTGGTGCACGGTCGGATATGTGTGTCCAAGGATGAGGAGTTGAGGCAGGAGCAAGTTTTCTATTCATCCTGGAGCGACTAAGATGTACCGAGATTTCAAGAGGTACTATCATTGGGTCAGGATGAAGAAGGATGTAGCTAGTTGGGTCGCGAGGTGCGATGTGTGTCAGCTAGTGAAGGCTGAGCATCAGGTTCCAGGAGGGTTACTGAAGAGTCTTCAAATTCCAGAGTGGAAGTGGGATATGATTTCTATGGACTTCGTGGTAGGTTTGCCAGTGTCCAAGACGTTTGATGCTATTTGGGTCATTGTGGACCGGTTGACTAAGTCGGCACATTTTCTAGCCATTAAGAAGACTGAGGGAGCAGCGGTCTTGGCTAAGAAGTATGTGAAGGAGATATTCAGGTTGCATGGGGTGCCAGCGAGCATTGTGTCTGATAGGGATTCTAAGTTCACTTCGGTGTTCTGGAGAGCGTTTCAAGCAGAGATGGGCACTAAGGTGCATATGAGTACAGCTTATCATCCCCAGACAGATGGACAATCAGAGAGGACGATCCAGACGTTGGAGGATTTGCTGAGGATGTGTGCGTCGCATTGGGGAGGCTATTGGGCAGATCATTTGAGCTTGGTAGAGTTTGCTTACAACAACAGTTATCAGGCGAGTATTAAGATGACTCCTTATGAGGCTTTGTATGGGAGGTCGTGTCGTACACCGTTATGCTGGACTCAGGTGGGAGAGAGGAGCATTTACGGGGCAGATTTTGTTCAGGAGACCTCAGAGAAGATTTGGGTTCTCAAGCTGAACATGAAGGAAGCTCAGGATCGGTAGAGGAGTTATGCCGATAGGAGGAGGAGAGATCTTGAGTTTCAGGTAGGAGAAAGAGTGTACCTCAAGATGGCCATGTTGCGGGGTTCGAAAAGTCATTGACTGAGACTAAGTTGAGTCTGAGGTATATGGGTCCGTTTAGAGTGATAGAGCGGGTTGGACCAGTGGCAGATAGATTGGAGTTACCTGAGGTTATGCGTGCTTTCCATAAGGTTTTCCATGTGTCTATGTTGCGGAAGTGTCTCCGTGAGAATGATCAGTTGTTAGCTAAGATTCCTGAGGATTTTCAGCCTAACATGACTTTGGAGGCGAGACCTGTGAGGGTTCTCGAGAGGAGGGTCAAGGAACTTCGGAAGAAGAAGATTCCTTTGATGAGAGTCCTTTGGGACTATGATGGTGTTGAGGAGCAGACTTGGGAGCCAGAGGTGAGGAAGAAGGCAAGGTTTAAGAAGTGGTTCGAGAAGCAAGCCGCGACTTGAGCTTGTCTAGCCTAGTTTCATCTATAATCTGTGTCTGGAGCGAGAATGGAATATTCCATCCCATCTCTCTTAATTACTTGGTCGCTTGGGGTGGTTGGTTGTGCGACTAAGTAACAAGATGAGGTGGTGCTCGGGATACAAAGTTTCCATGAGGCGAGGTTTTTGGAAGAAAGTTTCCTGAAAAAGAAGTTTCCAAAAGTGGAAAGTTTCCAAAAAGGGAAAGTTCTATAATGGAAAGTTTTATGGGAGTTAGAATTTGTCCATTTTAGTGGTGGTGAGCCTTGGAGAGGCTTGTGTGGCCTTAGTGGCGGTCTTTTGAGATATTGTGTGGCCTTTGTGGTGGGCTGTGAAACTGACTTTCTTTGTGGTGTGGTGAAAGAAAGATGTATGGAATGATGATGTATGGAATGAATAGAAGTCAGGGTTTTTCAATTCCCCTTATGCAGTTGCAGTATAAGATGTGTCAATCCTATCTGAGTGATTGTGAACAATTAAGATGTGCATATGACTCTAAGTCAAGCCAATTGTAAAGATTGTTTGTCACTAACAATCCTAAAATGAGATATGAAATGCAGAAAGTAAAAACAACTAGAACAAAATACTAAATGCAAACAGAACAGACAAATTAAAGCTATAATGAAACTAGAACAGAGATAGACACTATGCTAATGAACTAATGCAAGACAAGTAATGAACAGGAAACTACGTGAATGCAATGGAAATGAAACAGGAATGAAACAAGACAATCACAAATTAAAAACACAAGTTCTGGGGATGAACTCGAGCAGCACTCGACCGAGTGTAGGTCGAGTACGTGGTCGAGCTAGACTTAAACGTGAAAACAGAGCAACACAAGAAAAACAGAGCAATGCTAAAACTAATCAAACAACAAGCAAGCAATGATATTTAGACTAAGATTTCAATAAACAAAGAAGGCCTTGAGGAGGGATTCATGGGCTGAGCTAATCATTGTGTTTATCTAACTTGGTCAACAGATCTCAAGCAAACATTGAGCTGATCTCTAGACATACTATTCTAATACATATTTAATCCACTCTCATGGCAAGAAACAATCAAACCTATGCATTTCTAGACTTGTTCACACAAAGTAAAGAATCTACACAAGCAGGCATTAAGAAATACATCTCAAACCAAACAAGACTTCTAATCTCTTAGCAAGCCTCATGGTAAGCTCTAGATCTAGCCTTATCTATGCTCCTTAGACATTGGTGTGATGCTAAGATGCTTGAAATCAAACCCTACCTTCTCAGATATAGGATCAGCATTAAGATCATCTAGCCTAGAAGAGATCTACAACAATCAAGCTTGACCAAATCAAACAAACCACAAGATCAACCCAGCCTAACCCATCCTCAAGGTCCTAAGCAAACTACTCACAAGAACACATGGTGAAATATGTCAAAAACCTAGAAAATAATGAAACTTGCATCATTAGAAAGATGAAACAGAGATCTACAATATTGATGAAGGAATAAAACTTGAACTCTTCATACTTTGAAAGTTATGAAACAAACAAAATATAAGAATCTAGTCTTTCTCTCTTAAACAAGTACAAAATCTAAAAATAAAAGAAAGTGCAAAAGGAATAAAATCTAAAAAAGGTAAAAACTAGGTTTAAGACTCTCTAAAAAGCTGGACTCTTTTGTGGCTGCAGGTACAAGGGCCTTATATAGGAGGTGAGGTGGAAGCCCTAAAAATACAAAAAGTCAAAGTAGTCAACGGCTCGGTCAACTCGACCAGTGCTCGGTCGAGTGGCTGGTCGAGCTGGCTTCTCTCGTGCATTCTCCACTCGGTCGAGTCCTCCTCAGCACATGGTCGAGTGGTGCGGTCGAGTTGGACTCCGGACCTTGATTCTACAGCCTTAACTCTCTTGTTTCCTCCTCAGGATTGCTTCACTTCTCCTCAGCATTGCTTCCATGCTCCTTAAGCTCCAAATCACCTGTTTATGCATGAAAAGATGCAAATGCAATGCAACTATACTCTAATGCATGATTAGTCCTAAAGCTACACAATAATGGCCTAAATGGATAGCAAAAGATGCAAAAGTTGTGAATAAACTAAGGCCAAACAAGGTAAAATATATGAACATCAGGCTGTTTAGCCATTGTGTGGCCTTTATGGCGGGCTGTTTAGTCAATTGTGTGGCCTTTATGGCGGGCTGTTTAGCCAGATGAGTGGCCTTTGTGGCGGGCTGTTTAGCCAGAGTGCTTGTTTAGGCGGTCCTTCGGGACAGATGGTCTTTGTGACGGTCCTTCGGGACATATGATCTTTGTGACGATCCTTCGGGACAGATAGTGTTTGTGATGGTCCTTCGGGACAGATGGTCTTTGTGACAGTCCTTCGGGACAGATGGTCTTTGTGACGGTGCTTCGGGACAGATGGTCTTTGTGACGGTCCTGTTTAGGACATTTGTTTGGCCTTGGTGGCGGTCCTGTTTAGGACATTTGTTTGGCATTGGTGGCGGTCCTGTTTAGGACATTTGTTTGGCTTTTGTGGCGGCCCTAGTGGCACTGAGATGATCCATGTGTGGTCATGAGGTATTCCAGTGAGGGGATATGTGGTTGGTAGGACATTGTGATGTCTTATGCGAGCCACGGGAAGGAAGCCTGGATAGGGATAGGACTCAGACGTGTTCAGAATTGTTTGCTCGCGACTCTTGGGGGACTTAGGTTCTCCTAGAACTGCATATTTTGAGACTTTGTGGCTTGGGAGTATGGTTGGTATATTGACTTCGGATGACGATCCGAGGGCACGCTGTAGGGTGGCAACCCGAGAGACGAATATTGGACTTCCTTATATATTATGGCATGTGGGCTTAGGCCCAATGAGGAGCCAATATTATGCCATGCAGGCTTCGGCCTGATGAGGAGCCAATAAAAACTCAAGGTTTAGGCCTCTGAGTAAATGAAAGTCCAAAAGTCGAGAGCAAATAATGCCTAGAGCGTGAGTCTATCGCCTAGAGGTGACCTTTTGTAGATCGGTCGGAGGAGTGTGGGCCGTGGAGACGGTTGCACGAGAGTCCTTGGCTGATGGTTGTTCGAGATTCAAGGACGAATCTATGTTGGTGGGGGAGAATTGTAACATCCGCGAACCAAAATCCCGGTTTAGGGGTTTGCATCGGTCGATGCATATACTGCATAGGTCGATGCAGGTTCAGTTTTCTGCGGACGAGTTAAGTTAAATGCTGCATTTTGGGTTAGGGAAAACTCTTAACACGAGTTTTGTCTCATTAGTCGGGTTTTGGCCGCTTTTGAGAGAAAAAGAAAGAGAGAAAATTTCCCTAAGTGTTCTTGAGTGTTCTTTATGATTTCTGGAGTTTGGAAGCTGTTCCTGTAGAGATATGTAGCTAGGATCGTTGTAGGAGCTTCCTGGAAGTGTTTTCTTGTTGGTTTAAGGTTCAGATTCTTCTTGGCAAAGGTAAGTGCATGACCATGGCTTATCTATGCTTGAGATATCTCTGATTTGCTTGTTATGTGTGGTTAGGCTTGTTAGATTGTTATTTGGGACGTTAGGAAGCTTTCTTGTGGCTTGGGATCGAGTTTTGTGGTTGTAGGAACGAAGATCCAGCGAGAAGCTTCGGGGAAAAACGATGCTCGGCATTGCATCGGTCAATGCACTTTGTGCGTCGGTCGATGCAAATGCAAGGACGGCGCGTAAAATTTAGAGTTTTCGTGTTATGTCGAGCATGCGTCGGTCGATACAATGGGAGCATCGGTCGATGCAAATTAACTTTGCATCGGTCGATGCAGATCTTGCGTCGGTCGACGAAACCTCCAACTGGTGTCGATCGATGCATGTTGGTGTCGGTCGATGCTAAGTCCTGGTTTGTTATTGTTGATTGTGTATTGTTTATTGATGGTTAGAGATGTCTCTGTTGCTTGTGTGTATAGCCCAGTAGATGGGAGGATTGCCTTACTGAGTGTTTATAAAATACTCATGCATTGCAATTTGTGTTTGTGGTGCAGGTAAAGGCAAAGTGTGATCGTGGAATCAAGGCAATGAAAAGGAGGATGTTCTAGGGACTCGATTGGTTGTTGTCTGGCATTGCTAGGTTGCTAGAGTTGGATCATTAGAAACATTGCTAGGTTGCGGGTTTTATGTTTCCTGATGTTTGGTATTTGGATATTGTTTTTTATAGAATATTGGCCTATTATTGGATATTGTTTTGGATATTTATATTTGTTATTCCGCTATTTGTTTGTGATTGAGGTTAGGTGGCTAGTGGGTTTGCGACCACTAGTTGTAGTTTATTTATTATTATTATTATTATGTATTATTTAAAAAAAAACGGGTCGGGTCGTTTCAGTCGCGCTCTTCTTCAATGAACAGGAGTCTGTCACAAAGCATTTTGTTGTTCAAATCAGGATTATGAACGAGCATGGACCGACGGAGCGTGGGGATTCCTACTTCGGCCAGTGCGAGTGCCTCCATGCCGTAGGCTAGAGAGAATGGTGTTCGACCGGTAGTTGTGCGTGGGGAAGTTCGATGAGACCATAGGACGTCGTCTAGTTCGTTGGCCCATAGACCCTTCTTGGTGTCGAGTTGTTTCTTGATTCCTGCGGGTATCTTGTACGCGACTTGCTGAAACGTATCCGCAATCTAGAGCAGAATCCTTAAAATGGAGGGAAATGAATTGGGGGTCGTTGTCACACACGATTTTGTAAGTAAATCCATGCCTGCAAATGATGTTCTTCCAAATGAAATACGATTCCGCTTCGACCCACTTGGTGAAATAATCTGTCATGATCAGAAGATAATTATTTTGGTTAGACGGAGTTAACGGACCCACGATATCCATTGCCCATCGCATAAACGGGTAGGGTGGTGATGTCGTTCGTAAGAGCTCGATTGGAGAATGGATAAGCGGAGCATGACGTAGACATTTTTCGCACTTGGCTGCAAATGTGGAACAATCGGCTACCATAGTTGGCCAGAAATGTCCATTGCGACGGATTCAAAGTGCTAGAGCTCGACCGTCTGAGTGGTTTCCGCCAGCGCCTTCGTGGACTTCACGCATGATGTCGTTGACGTCCTTCGTATTTACGCAGATGAGAAGAGCACCTGTAGCGTCTCGCTGAAATAAGTTGTCGTCCAACATTGTGTACTGGGCGCATTTAGCGCGCAAACGCCAAGTTTCCCACTTATCCTTTGGATTTATTCCGTCAGCGATGTAGGTTATAATTTCGGTTTTCCAGTCGTCGTCTGCAGAAGTAGCAGGAACTTGAGCTGGGGCAGCTGGAGCTGGGGCAGCTGGAGCTGGGGCCGGGGTTGGAATGGGCGTGGCGGATATGGTTGCAATTGCTAAGACATTTCTCAGGCTTGTTGACGTGTCGGTTGAGGGCGCAGCTTCAAGAAACTTGGCAGGAGCGGGTGGTAACAAATTGACGTCGATACTCGGTTGATCAATGCTCTCTACCGGAATTACTCTTCTGAGATCGGGATCGGATGTAGAAGCAAGCGTTGCAAGTGCATCCGCCGGGGCGTTGTCGCTTTGTGAAATCTTGACGAGCTCAACGAACGACTTTGAGGTAGGCATCCATGCGCGCGTGTCTTGTTGCATAATCTCCACTTAACTGGTGTGTTACCAGCTGAGAGTCGCAGTAAGCATGGATCTTTTTGACTCCAATTCCGTGCGCGAGACGCAATCCAGCGATTAGTGCTTCATACTCAGCGTCGTTGTTTGACGCAGAGAAAGCGAGACGGAACGATTGCTCCAATATTTCTCCAATAGGCAAAGTTAGAAGTACGCCTGCTCCTGAACCCATCTTTGACGAAGCGCCGTCTACGTGAAGTGTCCATATTTCGGGTTGAGGGTTCAACGAGAAAATCTGCGAGAACCTGTGACTTGGCGCAAGTGCGGTTCTTGTATTCTATATCGTATTCACTCAACTCGACTGCCCATTTCGCAAGGCATCCTAACTGGCTCGGGCTGTGGAGAATTGTCCGTAGAGGCTGATTTGTCAAGACTTCGACAGTGTGAGATTGGAAGTAGGGGCAGAGCTTTCGAGCGGAAATTACGGCTGCGTATGTGAACTTCTCAAGAGTCGGATATCAGGGTTCAGCGCCATCGAGGGTCTTGCTGACATAAAAGATAGGATGCTGCTCGTCGCGATCTTCTCGGACAAGCACGCGAATAAGTAATAAGTGAGTAATATATGATAGTGAAATATATGGTTGTGAGATAGTTGAATAAATGGAGTGTTGTAAAATAAAGTAGAGAGTTGAATAAATGGAGGGTTGTAAAATAAAGCTTAAGGAATATTCTATGTAATATTCCCTAAGATTTGTACTATAAAAACCAAGGCTTGGTGAAGAGTTTCATACAAGCTTAAGTGAGTGAGTTTGAGTAAGAGTATTAAGAGTTCTTGTAATCCCTTTGAGTGTTTCAATAAAATAAGTTTATCCCCTTGTATAAAGATCTTTCTTACATTCTTACATAATCTTTGTCCAAAATACTTCCTAAACACTTAGCATTGATCCTAAAAACCTCCTAAGTGGTTGTACCACTATGTGTGTGTAATTTTGGTATCAGAGCCATGGCAGTCTAAACTCTAGCTCTTCTCTTCCAGAAAGGTAATACGCCATAACGTTGTCTTCTACCATGCTAGTATGAAAGTATGCTCTGTGGTTGCAATATTAATGGATCCTCCACATCAGAAATATAACTATGCTAAGAAAAAACGGTATGGAGAAAAATTTCTATGAGGTTGTAATGCTCGATGTACCTTGAGGCTTTTAATGTTGCGATAGTTTTGCCTCGGTTTGCGTAGCTAAGCACCTCTTGATTGATTTCTCTATATTCGTAGTAGGTAAGATAAAACAGGGAGACAACTTATGGACTGTTATTACTTCAATGGTTAGAAGAGAGTTATAGTATTCTGTCTTGGTTTCTGGTTCTATCCTATATTATGGAAAGTTCATCTTCTTTGTCTAAAACCCCTTCTTTTCGACGATCAACTTCTAAAAAGATTGATTACTTATATGAAGTAGAGTATGTGAGTGATGATAGCAAAGTTCCTATTACCCAACTCCCATTACTTAATCCTTACAAAGCTTTCACCAAACCAAATTCCACTTTTCCAAAAGTCATTCGCCAGGTGTTTGTCCCTAACAAACATAATGCAAAGGAGCTTGTTCTAGCCTCTCCGTTGGAACAACACCTTATCCCGGCGACAGAAATAGAACAGATGATTCCCCTCAGAATCAATGAAGGCATGATACATCATTGGCGAACTCAAGGATATACTCATCTTTACTATGGAGCAATACGTTTGGCGCTAACACTCCATGGCAGAAAAGGCTTACCAGTTGTAGCACGGGTAGCTCTCCTTGACACCAGATACAAGGAATACCAGCATGCTGGTATTGCAACTATCCAGACAACACTAAACGCTGGTACTGTTTTCGTCACGCTCTTCCCAAATTTCAACGTGGCATTGGAAGACCCTCAAATATATCAGAACATGCAAATCCAGCTGCAAATCACAGGCGCTCCACAGATTGGAAACACATATGCGGCAACACTTCACCATCAAATGGCGTACAGAGTCCAAAATCATGCAATGGACTTAAGTCTCCCAAGAGACACTGAAGATGCACTACTCATACAATTGGAGTCACAGCATAGTCCGTCGTGCATCCATATTCCTAGACAGATTCCTAGAGATGAGCTTGTCAAGTTACTTCCAGAATCATGGGTTACCAATTACGAAAAACTCCATGACCGGAGTACCCCAATACAATCGGTGGACTCTTCTATTCATAGGAGAAAAGATGGAGCTGTAGAGATTGCCTTCAAGCAACAAGAAGAAAAGTCAAGACCAACGGCTTTCTGCACAGAAATCAATACAATTACTCCTTTTGAAGACACTCAAACCTTGGAGATCAATCCACGTTTAGATGGTGTTCCGATCTCATCCTTTGATTCGTTGGGAGATCCCATTTACTCTTTCCAAGATGAAACAGGCCACAAATTCTTTGATGTTTGCGATTGCCAACACTGTCAGATGAATAGTTCTGATGATGATGACACCCCAAGGCGTAGGAGAAAAAAGAAAACTACACAACAAATTCTCAAAGAACGATTTGAGTCTGGAGATCCACAAGTTGGCCTTCTCGGAGAACCAAGCGGCAAGAATTTTGAATACTATGTATTGTATTCAGGTGGCTCAACTCCCACAACACCTGAAAAAGAAGAGGTACAACTAAGTTACATGTTCGGACCCCCATCCCAGCAGGATTCACCATTTCCATCCAAGGAGTTTGAAGACAGCAATATAAAGCACTCATGGAAAATCCGGAATCCAAATGTTAAGAATCCAGATGGTTCAGTAAAGCAGATCAGTGCCGCAGAAGCAACGTTAAACTGGCAGTCGGAGAACGCCGTAACCCAAAACCATCTATTAAGTCAGATTGACAAAAAGGTAACCATCATGGACCTTTCCATTAAAGAACTCACCAAAAAGATAACCTCTCTCCACCAAGAACTTCTCCACCTTGCAACTACTGTCTCCATGAACTCTCCCCTCATGTTCCAAAAAGAGTCTGAACTAAAGTCCCTTAAAGCTCAATTACACTCCTTACAAAACCAACCCAAAACTCAACCACCAACTCCATATGACCTTTTTACACCATATCCCATCTACACACCACCTTACACAGCCCAAACACAACCTTTATCTTTTTCTCAAGACCCAAGTATTTTTGGAGCATCCTCCTTCTTACCAACAAAAGTTCTCTATGAACAACAGTCTACCAAAAAGAAAAAGCCAACAGAAAAAAGACCAGGGAAGGAAGCCATACTTGAACCACCCAAACCGCTTACCGAGACATCAAAATCTCAAGACCAACCCGAAGCCAGCAAAATGCAATTCATGGTGGAGCACGCTAATCCAATCACTGTTTTTCTCGAGAAGGTCGCAAAACAAGAAAAAAGACTTTCTCAAGGAAGTATGATGAATAAGGTACCAACAACATTAAAAGATGAGAATGATGAGGCCATGATCCCACATATTATGATGGCTTCACCTGCTGTGGTTGAAGAAGACATAGAGAGTGAAGGTGGAAACGTATATGAAGAAACCCAAGAAACTGGACGAGATCAGACAGAAGGAAACCCGCGGTTTAGTACAGAACCACATAAGGGTTTCTCTTTTGATGATGTTCCCCCTTCAAAATGGCGTGACAAAGTATATGAGATGCATGCATGGCTAACAGGACAACAACTTAACCCAGGAGCCACTTTACCTACCTCGATTGATAAACTGGTGGCTAAATTCCAAGGACGTCTCAGGCAATGGTGGATAAGCCTAGGTCAATATCGACAATTACAAATCCGACAATCTCCAACAATCGATGCTTTGGTGGGACACATTCATAATGAATTTCTCGGCACATGGGATCACTATACTATCCAAGCAAGAGAAGAATATTCCTTAAGCTTTATTTTACAACCCTCCATTTATTCAACTCTCTACTTTATTTTACAACACTCCATTTATTCAACTATCTCACAACCATATATTTCACTATCATATATTACTCACTTATTACTTATTAAATTACACACACATAGTGGTACAACCACTTAGGAGGTTTTTAGGATCAATGCTAAGTGTTTAGGAAGTATTTTGGACAAAGATTATGTAAGAATGTAAGAAAGATCTTTATACAAGGGGATAAACGTATTTTATTGAAACACTCAAAGGGATTACAAGAACTCTTAAGACTCTTACTCAAACTCACTCACTTAAGCTTGTATGAAACTCTTCACCAAGCCTTGGTTTTTATAGTACAAATCTTAGGGAATATTACATAGAATATTCCTTAAGCTTTATTTTACAACCCTCCATTTATTCAACTCTCTACTTTATTTTACAACACTCCATTTATTCAACTATCTCACAACCATATATTTCACTATCATATATTACTCACTTATTACTTATTCCCCCTGTCTCCAAAAGAGAGGCGACGTCTATCTTATCCGTTGTCGTCTTCTTCACTGTCTGAGGCGACTTCTGTGACGTAGATCTTTTGGCCTGGAATGTATCGTTTTATCTGTACTTTTTCCCTTCAACTCTGTAGACTGGATGATCTGGATTTGATTGTGGCCACGCGTATTGATCATGGAAGCCTGCAAGCACTTGTCGTATTTCTTCAGCGAATCCTAGCGGGTAGACGTGTCTGTTGTGCCAGTGAGCTGTGTGAGGACAAAGAAGATTAGGGTCAACTTCAGATTCATTAAATCCATTCAATAATGCAATTTGCTTTGCACGTTGATGGAAATTCCCCGAGGCAAAAGCATCATTATTGTAGCTTGTCTCAATGTTCGCATCATATTTCTTTAGGATAATGATTTCTCCGTCTTGTTCTTCTTGGATTGTAGTAATCCTGAACGTGACAAGTATATCCAACTCAGGCTGTGCACGAACATGTTCTTGCCACCAGGTAACATCGTGGTATAATGTGAGCCATTTGTATAATAATTTCTAATGCGCCTTCCGTCTGGTCAATATGCATTTCGCCAAGTACTGGAGCAGTTGACTTTTATGGATGAGGACCGCAATAGTGTAAAGATCTGCCATGTACCAGAGTAGAAGGTATGCTTCTATAGGAAACCGGCTATAATGAGCAGGGTTCATATGAATGGTGGTAAGGAAGGGATAGGCCGGGTGGTAAGGGAGGCCAAGAAGTGGACCCTGATCAAGACCATATCGGTGTATATAGAGCTTTAGAAAACCATGCAGTGTCTCAATCCCTCTGTAGATCAATACATTGTCGAGTAACGATTCCCTTATTCCATGCGGCATATCGGCAATCATTTTCCGCAGATTATCTTCTGTTGGATTGTTTGGACTGAGGGTGTATATCATGGGTACTATTGACGAGATTTGACGCTGAGTTCTTGAAAGAAAATCTGGGAGGAAGTTGTCTTTTCCTTTGATGTGTTTAACATCGAATTTCCACTGGGAAAACCAACTTGCCCACCTGAGTAACTGAGCTTGTAGTAACATCTTCTGCTTGAACTGAATCATTTTTGGAAAGGAGGACATGTCCATTTCGATGAGGAAATGTTGGCCCACCAAATGAAACTCAAATTTTTCTATTCCTCTTTTGACAGCGAGTATCTCCTTGTAAGTAGAATGATAGTGTTTTTCACTATCTTTGAAGACTCCACTTTTGTAGCCACAAATATGTCTCTTCCCTTTTTCGTCTTCTTCTAAGAGTACTGCTCCCCAATAGCAATCACTTGCGTCCGTCTGCAGAATTCTTCTTCCCTTAGATGGGATTTTTAGAGCTGGTAAGGTTGTGGAAATTTTCTTCAATTCTTTCACTGCTTCTGTGCATTTCTGGCTCCAAGGAGGGGCATCTTTCTTGAGTTGAGCAGAGAGAACCGATCTGTGTTTTGCAAGACCATGAATGAAATCCGACATATAATTGACAATCCCCAGAAACTGTTGGACTTGCTTGAAAGATAGTCGATCATCTGGAAACTCATTGAGTTGGGTGGCAATGTGAGGTTGGAGGTAGTATTCTCCCTTGGATATGTGTATTCCCAGAAAATCAATCTCCGTTTCTCCGATCACCATTTTTTTTTCTGATAGCATAATACCGTATTTTTGTACGATACTGTGGAACTTTGCCAATAATGAAGTGTGGGAATCTATGTCTGGCGAGAATAGCAGAATATCGTCGATATACACCAGCGCATTTGGGAGGATAGGCTCGAATATCTTGATCATAGCTTTTTGGAATAATGAAGGAGCTACCTTTAGTCCAAAAGGCATGACTTTCCAGTGGTAATGACGATCTGGTACACAAAATCCCGTCTTTGGTCTGTCTTCTGGTTTGATTCCAAGCTGCCAAAATCCTGCTTTTAAGTCAAACTTGGAGAAGATTTGTGCTTGCGGGAGTTTTTGGAATAACACTTCTCTCTTTGGCAAAGGAAACTTGTCATCGGCAAGGAAATGGTTGAGTGGTTGATAGTTGATGACCAATCTGAGTTTTCCTCGCACCTGTTCAGCCCGTTTGTTGACGTAGAATGCTTCGCATGCCCAAGGTGAAGTGGTCTTCTCAATGAGATCTTCTTTTTGGAGTTGGTCAATCTCTTCGAGTGCAAGATTGTAGTGATCTGGGTTCATTCCTGGGTGACTTGCTTTAGTTGGGTTGATATCTTCATTCTTCTTGAAAGGTAAGGATATGAAAAAATCTGGATTCTTCCATAAAGGAGATGAGCACTTTGTGAGAAACTCCGAATGAGAGGTGGCGCAAGATGTCATTGCTATTTCTTCTTTTATGGGATTAAGCATCTCCATAGGGTATAGATGAGACACCGTTGTCCAAGGTAGCAGCTGATTTTTGTGCTTGAGACATTTTGGGTGCCACGAAACTCTCCGAAGACTATGGAGGATATCAAATCCAAGTATAAAGTCCTTTCCAGGGAGTTCAGAACCAAATACTTTGGATTTAATCATGTATCCGGGGAAAAGTTGGATGTATATTGGCTTGCTGATAAGAGAGATATGAAATATCTGGCCGTTGGCTGCTTTGAAAGCGACTGAACATGAATTCCAATGTGAAGCTGGGAGGAGGTCTGGTTTGATGATGGATGAAGAAGCTCCAATGTCAAAATAGGCAATGACCGATATTGGTTTATCATACTTGTTTGGGAAGATATAGATCTTGGCATTTGGAGATGGTTGGGTTAGATACACCAATTCTTCTTGATGTGATTGCTCTATTTTGCAGAAATCGAATGTGTAGAGGTCAAACAACATGAACTGGTCGTCTCTATCGCTTTCATCTCTAGTATCCTCTTCTGAAGATTCATCTTCAAACTCCATACCCATTGCAAGAACTGTATCATCAGTTGGTTCATCATCAAGGGAAAAGATGGATTCAATATCCGAGTCGTCAATATCTTCAACTTGTGCCAAGTAGCCAAGGAGGTTGTCTCTCTTCTTCTTGTTAGGACACTGTTTCGCATAATGTCCCTTCTTCTTGCAGATGTAACATCTGTCTGATTTTTTGAAACCTCTTTGAGTTTTCTTCCTGAAGAATTTCCATTTCTTTCTAGAAGATAACTTTGGATATTTCTTCTGCCACTTGCTTCTATAGCTTTTTCCTTTTCCATGACTTGTAGAACAATGGCATTTCTTTTCTCTGCATTTGATACTGAGTTCCGGCCGATCACATGCTTTTCCTAGAAGTTTTCCTTGTTCCTGAAGCTGTTTGAAAAACTTCTGGTGGTTGCATAGCTTTTCAAGGGCTGCCAGAGAAATTTGATATATTTCTCCGAGTGAAGCTTGATTGAGAGGCATATTCTTGAGAGACAATACCCTTGACGTTTCATTTCCAAGTGGTTCTGGAAGTGAATTCAGGTACGCCTGTTTGAGGTTGACATCATCTATTCCATTTAGGGCATAGAATCTCTTTGACATCCGCTCATAATGTCTTTCAAGATCCTTCCTCTTGAAGGAACAACATCTCATGCTAAGATATACGGAGTACTGGTGGCAATGTAGAGATACGGAGTTTCTCCTTATCTGGTTTAGCGAGTACTGGTGGAGATGAGAGATAGTATTTTAATTCCTTGAATGCCGATTCACATTTTTCGTTCCACTCAAAACGTTTGTTTCTGCGAAGGAGCTGATAAATCGGCAAGCACTTGTTCGTTGATCGAGAGATGATGCGGTTCAGTGCGGCAAGGCACCTAGTAAGGCGTTGTACCTCGCGGGTGTTCCTTGGAGATGGAAGGTTAATGATCGCCGAAATCTGCTTCGGATTTGCTTCTATACCGCGCTTTGTAACGAGGTATCCCAGGAATTCGCCGGAAGTGACGCCAAACGTACATTTTGCCGGGTTTAGTTTCATGTTGTACTTGTTCAGAATATCAAAATATTGTTTCAGGTGTGAGACGTGGTCTGCTGCTTGAGCCGACTTGACGAGCATGTCATCAATGTAAACTTCCATGGTCCGCCCAAGTTGACTTGCAAACATCCGGTTTACCAAGCGCTGATACGTTGCTCCCGCGTTCATATATTTTACTTTGTTTTCCCTTAGTTTATTCACAACTTTTGCATCTTTTGCTATCCATTTAGGCCATTATTGTGTAGCTTTAGGACTAATCATGCATTAGAGTATAGTTGCATTGCATTTGCATCTTTTCATGCATAAACAGGTGATTTTGGAGCTTAAGGAGCATGGAAGCAATGCTGAGGAGAAGTGAAGCAATCCTGAGGAGAAAACAAGAGAGTTAAGGCTGTAGAATCAAGGTCCGGAGTCCAACTCGACCGCACCACTCGACCACCACTCGACCGTGTGCTGAGGAGGACTCGACCGAGTGGAGAATGCACGAGAGAAGCCAGCTCGACCAGCCACTCGACCGAGCACTGGTCGAGTTGACCGAGCCATTGACTACTTTGACTTTTTGTATTTTTAGGGCTTCCACCTCACCTCCTATATAAGGCCCTTGTACCTGCAGCCACCAAAGAGTCCAGCTTTTTAGAGAGTCTAAAACCTAGTTTTTACCTTTTTTAGATTTTATTCCTTTTGCACTTTCTTTTATTTTTAGATTTTGTACTTGTTTGAGAGAGAAAGACTAGATTCTTATATTTTGTTTGTTTCATAACTTTCAAAATATTAAGATTTCGAGTTTTATTCCTTCATCAATATTGTAGATCTCTGTTTCATCTTTCTAATGATGCAAGTTTCATTATTTTCTGGGTTTTTGACATATTTCACCATGTGTTCTTGTGAGTAGTTTGCTTAGGACCTTGAGGATGGGTTAGGCTGGGTTGATCTTGTGGTTTGTTTGATTTGGTCAAGCTTGATTGTTGTAGATCTCTTCTAGGCTAGATGATCTTAATGCTGATCCTATATCTGAGAAGGTAGGGTTTGATTTCAAGCATCTTAGCATCACACCAATGTCTAAGGAGCATAGATAAGGCTAGATCTAGAGCTTACCATTAGGCTTGCTAAGAGATTAGAAGTCTTGTTTGGTTTGAGATGTATTGCTTAATGCCTGCTTGTGTAGATTCTTTACTTTGTGAGAACAAGTCTAGAAATGCATAGGTTTGATTGTTTCTTGCCATGAGAGTGGATTAAACATGTATTAGAATAGTATGTCTAGAGATCAGCTCAATGTTTGCTTGAGATTTGTTGACCAAGTTAGATAACCACAATGATTAGCTCAACCCATGAATCCCTCCTCAAGGCCTTCTTTGTTTATTGAAATCTTAGTCTAAATAGCATTGCTTGCTTGTTGTTTGATTAGTTTTAGCATTGCTCTGTTTTTCTAGTGTTGCTCTATTTTCACGTTTAAGTCTAGCTCGACCACGTACTCGACCTACACTCGGTCGAGTGCTGCTCGAGTTCATCCCCAGAACTTGTGTTTTTAATTTGTGATTGTCTTGTTTCATTCCTGTTTCATTTCCATTGCATTCACGTAGTTTCCTGTTCATTACTTGTCTTGCATTAGTTCATTAGCATAGTGTCTATCTCTGTTCTAGTTTCATTATAGCTTTAATTTGTCTGTTCTGTTTGCATTTAGTATCTTGTTCTAGTTGTTTTTACTTTCTGCATTTCATATCTCATTTTAGGATTGTTAGTGACAAACAATCTTTACAATTGGCTTGACTTAGACTCATATGCACATCTTAATTGTTCACAATCACTCAGATAGGATTGACACCTCTTATACTGCAACTGCATAAGGGGAATTGAAACACCCTGACTTCTATTCATTCCATACATCTTTCTTTCACCACACCACAAAGAAAGTCAGTTTCAATTTGGCGCAGTTGCCCATTTGAGTGTGTTTTGTGACATTTAGGATCATTATTAGTCTAAGATTAAGTTCGTTTAAACACTTGTGAAGTTACTGAACTCGAATCTTCCTTTGCTTGGCTGTTTTGTGTTTCAGGTACCACTCAACCACCTACTCGACCACCACTCGACCGAGCTGTGATCGAGCACTTGATCGAGCCAGAAGCCGGATCCAAATAGCCATTACTTCCCAGTCGACTCGACCACCCACTCGAGTCTGTGCTCGACCGTGTACCTGTTCGAGTCTGTAGTAGAGTTTGTTGATGCACACAAGGTCAAAAGGCAAAGACAGTCTTCAACAGCCTATTGACAACATCCACAGGCTACAAAAGGGTTTGAGACATAAGCAAGGAAGAGTAGTTCAACAACAACAAGGTCAAGCCATCATGGAGCAACAAGCTATCCATGAACAAAGACCAAGGCACATTGGTGCAGGAGATGCACCCAATACCCACAACCAAAGGGCTGGAATTGTGCCACCTTCAGTAGCAAACAATAACTTTGAGATCAAGAGTGGATTGATCTCAATGATACAAGCCAACAAATTTCATGGGTTGCCAATGCCTGATCCACTAGATCACCTTGATGAGTTTGACAGAATATGTGGGCTCACTAAGATCAATGGAGTGACTGAAGATGGATTCAAATTAAGGCTCTTCCCATTTTCTCTTGGAGATAAAGCTCACCTTTGGGAGAAGACTCTTCCTACTGGAGTTATCACCACATGGGATGCATGCAAGAAAGCTTTTCTGGCCAAGTTCTTCTCCAATGCAAGGACTGCTAGGTTGAGGAATGAAATTTTTGGGTTTGCTCAAAGGAATAATGAGAGCTTTTGTGAAGCTTGGGAGATGTTTAAAGGATTCCAGACTCAGTGTCCTCACCATGGCTTCAGCAATGAGTCACTTCTAAGCACCTTGTATAGAGGAGTGCTTCCCAAGATAAGAATGCTTCTTGATACAGCCTCTAATGGCAACTTCCTCAACAAGAATGTGGAAGAAGGATGGGAATTGGTTGAGAATCTTGCTCAATCTGATGGCAATTATAATGAGGATTATAATAGGACAATAAGGAGCTCCTCCACTGATCAAGAGGACAAGTATAAGAAGGATTTGAAGATGGTCAATGAGAAACTTGACAAGATACTCCTCAGCCAGTCCAAGTCTATTCACTTCATTGGTGAAGAAGAAGCTCCAGTTCAAGAGGGGGAGCCTGAATTTGCTGAGTTGTGCTACATGCAAAACCAGGGAGGATTCAAAGGCTACAACCAAGGAGGTTTCAAAAACAACAATCTCTCTTATAGGAGCACCAATGTGGCCAATCCTCAAGACCAAGTCTATCCACCTCCTCAGCCTCAACAACAGCAACACAACTACATCCCCAAGCAACAACACCAAGTGTTCCAGCCCCAATTGTGTCCCCCACCAGGGTTTCAGACTAACCAAGGCCAGGAACAAGACTTAAGAGCAATGATGCAACAATTGTTGATTGGGCAAACACAAGGCAAAATTGAGGAAGCCAAGCAGTTTGCTGAGTTGAATCAAAGGCTCACATCACAGTACAATGATCTGAACATGAAGTTTGAAGGTCTCAACTCCAGAATGAAGTATATGGAGAGCAACATTGCCTCTACTTCAGCTCCTAAACCCAACCAACTCCCTAGAAAAGCGGTTCAAAATCCAAGGGAGTTCACTGCAAAAGCCATTCATATCTCTGATGAGGAAGTCACTGAGGACAGTGAAGTCCAAGTTTGGGGGAATTCATTAGTTACTGAAGCCCCAAGTGACGTTTGTGCAAAGCAACTGGAGTCCGTTATTGCACTCGACCAGGTACTCGAACAGCCACTCGACCGAGTGCATGCTCGAGTGGTCGATCGAGTTGCAGACTCAGAAGCTGTCAAGCCTGCTAAGTACATTCCTCCTGCTTACAAGCCACCTCTTCCATTCCCAGGACGTTTCAAGGCACAAAAGATTAAGGAGCTTAGGGAAATCATTGAGAGAAAGGAGATGATGGCTAAGCAACAAGAGGAAGAGAAGGCTTTGAAGGAAGTGGTTGTGATTGAGAAAGCTGTGGTTGAGAAAGTGTTGGCCATACAAGAGATCACCATTGCTTACCAAGAAGAAGAGAGAGGACCTACCTTGGAACAGTATGATCCATATCCTCTCTACAAAGACTTTTTGCTTGATTTGTCAAAGAAGAAGGCTGAAGCTCAAGATGAGAAGGATCTTGAGGACCTTGGAGGAGTTATCATTCCAATCAAGCTTAAGGATCCAGGTCCATTCTATCTGCCTTGCACACTTAGCTATCTTCACTACAACCAATGCCTTTGTGATTTAGGAGCTTCAACAAGTGTGATGCCATACTCCATAGCACAAAAGCTTGGGAGAACTGATTTCAAATCCACCAACCTTCATATATGTCTAGCTGATGGGTCAAACAAGGAGATAGTTGGAAGGTTGGAGAATGTTCCAGTCAAGATAGGGAAGGCAAGGGTTCACACTGATTTTGTGGTGTTGGAGATGGACAAGGAACCTGAAGATCCAATCATTCTTGGAAGGTCATTCCTAGCCACTATTGGAGCAGTTATTGATGTCAAAGAGGGTCTTGTGACCTTGAACATTGCTGAAGATATAGCCATGAAGTTTAACATCTATAACCCAACCAACCTTCCTACCATTGATGATCAACCTTTTACTATCAAGGACAAAAGAGGTCAGGAAGGTTCAAGTGGTGAAGCATCTCCAAAGGCTAAGCTCTCCTTTCAAGATGATTCTGTGGAAAAGCTTAAGAGGTCAGTTCAAGAGTTGACTAGTATGGTTGAGGATCTTCAAGTTAAGCTGAACAAGAGGTCCTTAAGGAAGGCAAGACCAAGGCTCAAAATCAAGAAGAAACAAGGTTTGTGTGTTAAGGGTGAGGTGATCAAGGATCAACTTCACAGTGATCAAGAGGTTCCAGGGAGGATTTCATCACCTCCTTGGTATCTAAACAAGGTTTAAAAAAGACACCAAAGTCAAGCTTAGTGACTTTAAACAAGCTCACTAGGGAGGAAGTCCCTAAGGTATCCTTTGTAAATATGGTTTATTTTCCTTGTAGTTTTGATGTGTTTTCTTTTATGTTTGTGTTGGACAGGCCTTTAGGTGAAAATGTAGTTGGGTAAGGAGAGATTTAGACTTGGAGAAGGAGACTCGCAAGCCCACTCGACCAACCCACGAGAGGTACTCGACCGAGCTAGGAAGGAATTGAGGCCCATTTGATCTTCAAATCGCTAGAACGATCGAGTGGAGGGAAAAACAAGAAGAAAAATTTTGAAATTTCAAAATTTAGTCAAGGTGCTCGACCGTGTACAGTCGAGTGTGGGGTCGAGTGGCAGCAAAAAGCAGGTCAAAGATTCCCATTTCAAATTTGAATGGTATGGACGTTCCACCCTTGTCTCTTTGTCCCCTTAGCTTCTTTATATAGACCTTGCACGAAATTATACCTCTCACATTCTCTCATTTGCTCAAAACCATTGAATTCAAGTTTTAAAGTCTCTCTCATAGCTTATCTTTTGCTCAAGCTTAGTTCTTTCAAGTTTTTGGTTCACTAACCTATTAACTTTGAGCTTTGAGTCTATTCCCTTCAGTTCTATTTGAAAAATGTCTTCAAGAATCACTAGGAAGTCTCAACAAACCGCTGAAACCTCCATGGAACGTCATGATGCTAGCCTTGAATCAAGAGGAGAAGCTGGAAGGGCCACTCGACGCCCCACTCGATCATGCACTCGACCGAGTGGTGGTTCGAGCAGCCGGTCGAGCCAGATGCCGCGTCCAAGGAGAGAGAGAGTTGAGGAAGATCCTGAGAGGACTGAAAGTGAGGAGGAAAGGGAGTCAACTCTCAATGAGTTCATGAGGAGACACAAGGCCAAAGGGAAGAGGCCAGCAGTTGAGGTTGAACAAGAGGAGAGTGAGAATGAGAGTGAGGAAGAAAGTGAAAAAGAAGAGATAGAGGATGATGGAGAAGCTGAGTCTTGTGGGTTGTCAAAGAGGCAACTTTATGATGCTTTCATGAGAATGGAGTTCTTAGGGACTAGATATCCACACAAGGAAACCATGGAGAAGCTAGCCATTGGTGAAGATGTGGAGTATCTCTTTGAGAAGAGCAACCTAACTAAGTTTATGGGGCTTTGCATGGAGGGCTACAAAGAAGAGAGTTGTGAGTTTCTAGCCACAGTCAAGCTGCATACATATGCAAGGAAGGATGCTGAGTTTGGAGCTGGTCACATTGCTTTCACAATCAAGGGGAAAAGGTATGAACTTTCAATGAAGAAGATAGCCAATGTGTTTGGTTTTGAGGTTGGGAGCAATAGGAGTTTGATGATTCCAAGAGAAGAGCTCTATGCTGTGTGGGAAACCATTGGGGACAACAAATACTACTCATCCTCCAATTCCAAGAGTTCAAGGATAAGGAGCCCAGTCCTAAAGTACTTCCACAAAGCTCTTGCCAACACCTTCTTTGCTAGGAAGGAAACTGGGAACATTAATGAGGTGGAGCTAAAGATGATTGATTTGGCTCTCAATGGAGTCATCTTCCAAGCAAGAAATGGTACCATCATTCTTGGGAGCACTGTGGAGACTGACCTAGCAATGGTGCTCATTGACCACATGATTTACTTGAGAAGTTGGGTAGGCAAGTTGGAGAATAAAGGATCAAGAGGAGCACTAACCATTGGAGGCATCATTACTCCAATCCTACAAGCTGCTAAGGTTCCACTTAGAGGAGAAAGGGTTTCACCAAGATGGATTGACTCTAGCTACCTCAACTCTACTCTCATCCTAGCCAAGGAGATGCATCAAGGGAATCACATTTTCAACTTTGAACTTCCAACACTTGGGAAAAAGCAACTGATTTTGCCTAACCAAGAGCTCACCACCATTCAAGAAGGAGCCAACATTGACTTTTGGCCAGCTGAGGAGCATTTGTTTGATGGGATAGTTCAACTTAGAGTTGATGAAGCTGGAGATGTGCAAATGGCTGATGGGGAGGAGCAATTTTACTTTGAAGATTATGAGCTCAACCCAAGAGATAGTAGAGGAGTGAGGGAGGCTACCAAGAGATTAACCCTTTTGCAAAAATGGAACAAATGGCATGGGAAGAGGTTTGATAAGCTGAAGAAGAAGGTGACCAACATGGCTAAGTCTATCAAGGGCTTAAAGAAGGAGATTGCTGAGTTGAAGAGTGGGAATTCTTCACCTACACCATCAAGCCCTTTGAGGAGGAGTAGCTCAACTAGAGCACTTTCTAGAGTTGCGAACCCTGTGGAACCAGCTAGGGCTTCAATGTATGAGCCAAATCAGAGGAAGAGGAGCTCAAGTACCCGAGAACAACCATTTTCAAGGTACTCGACTGGGTCACTCGAGCACCCACTCGACCGAGCACCTCCAATGCACTCGGTCGAGTTCCAGCCCAGATCAACCTATGGCTTCCCACCTCCAGCTGCTTATCCAGGATATCAAGGTTACCCTCCCATCCCACCCCAGTACTTCATGGATCCAGCACTCTACCAGCAGTTCTACCAGCAGCAAGGTCAACATTTTGACACTCGTGGTCCAGCTCGACCCCCCCACTCGAGCACGTACTCGACCGAGTCTCGGTCGATTCCCATCGTCGAGCTGCCCCAATCTCCACCTCCAAGTCACCAACAAGACCCCAACTACTCCTATGACAGCATGCAGATGGATGTGGACAACTACTTCCACAATCCCTAAGGTACCACTATCACCTTCACTTGTAGATATCATTGCATTTGACATTGTGTTTTGTTTTTTGTTTATCATCTTGAATCCTCAATCAAATTTCTTTCACACAGGGACTGTGTGATTTAAGTTTGGGGGAGGGTTTGAGATAGCATTTGACATTGTGTTTTGTGATTCTTATTTCAAATTTTTAGCATCATCATGTTAATACTTGCATAGCATCTAAGGCATAGAAAACCCTAAAAATTCGAAATTTTTTGCAAAAATCTTTATAAAAAAAAAGAGTGTTCATGTAGTTTGCACTGCACATTAGGATCTTGTTTAGCATGTTTCATGTAGGATTGTATAGTATTTGCATTAGGGATCTATGATGAGTATTCCCTTGTTAGCTTGTTTATTCACTAGACTAGGATCAATGCCCAAGTTAATAGTACTTTGATGCTAGTTGAGTGGTTAGAAGAATAAGATTGAACCAAGCCTTGAATTCCTACATTGCATTTGGTCTAAATTGAAACATGTTGAGATTTGAAACCATTTCCTATTTATAAGAACCTAATATTGACTTTCAATTATCAATGTGTGCATTGCTTTAAACTCATGGATACCATATACATATTTGGATCATCTTCTTCCTTTTTACCACTCTTGTTGATCCAAGTAGCTGATTGAATCATTAGAATCAGTTCCCCTACCCCTAAACCAAACCTTCTTTCAAGCCATGTTTATTCTTGTGTGTGTGAGGCCTATTTTTGGGATTGAGCTTGGTAGAAAGTGTTAGGTTTGAACTGACAAGAGTAAAGCCTTGTGTAGTTCTAGTTTGCATTTTTCAAACTAGATAGGACTAGGTGGTTCACTTGTTGGGTTTGGGACTTGGCTATTATGAAAAGAAAAGAGAAAAAAAGAGAAAGAAAAGGTTAGAGTCTTTAGGAGGGGAATGTGTTTAAGAAAATTTAAAGTCTAGTGAAAGAATGGGAAGAATAAGGTTGTTTAAAGATGGTTCTAGTTAAAGAAAAGAAAGAAAGAAAAGAGAAGTCTAGCAAAATGCTTATATGTCTTAAGAATAAGAAGAAAAGAGAACCATAGCAAATAAGTAAGAATCCCCCATTCCACTAGAAAGATCAAATAAGAAACCTCTCCTAAGACTTTAAAACCAAAAGAGAAAAGGGTGAAAAAGAAGAAAAGAAGTTAAAGGGTAACACTAGGATCAATTGGGTTTAGATTGATAGGATAAACACTTTGGGTGCCTTTGGGTAGACAAGGTTTTGTTCTTGTATGTGTCTAAGTGTTCTTACCTTTAGCATTCTTCTAAAGCTCAATCCATTTTTTATGAGAGAACCTTGATATTGATAAGCCCTACTCTAAAAAGAGACCATCATTGTCTCTAAACCTTTTACTGCCAAGCCAAATGAGTTTAAGCATTGCACATAATTGATTCATGTTCTTGATTAATGAATGTTAAAGGAAATGGTTGATTTGAATGCATGTGGACATCTAAGGCTGAAATCAGTGAAGGTTGTGATATGCTTGTCTAAAGTCTTTAAGTATAGCTCATTCAACCTGCATCATAGTACTAGTAACTTGGACATTGATTCTATATAGTCTATTTGCAAGCTTTAGGAGCTGAGATCCCACTTTCAAACCTCACCTACCTTCTTTTGTCTTGATTATTTGCTTGAGGGCAAGCAAAGACTAACTTTGGGAGTGTTGATGTTCATATATTTTACCTTGTTTTCCCTTAGTTTATTCACAACTTTTGCATCTTTTGCTATCCATTTAGGCCATTATTGTGTAGCTTTAGGACTAATCATGCATTAGAGTATAGTTACATTGCATTTGCATCTTTTCATGCATAAACAGATGATTTTGGAGCTTAAGGAGCATGGAAGCAATGCTGAGGAGAAGTGAAGCAATCCTGAGGAGAAAACAAGAGAGTTAAGGCTGTAGAATCAAGGTCCGGAGTCCAACTCGACCGCACCACTCGACCACCACTCGACCGTGTGCTGAGGAGGACTCGACCGAGTGGAGAATGCACGAGAGAAGCCAGCTCGACCAGCCACTCGACCGAGCACTGGTCGAGTTGACCGAGCCGTTGACTACTTTGACTTTTTGTATTTTTAGGGCTTCCACCTCACCTCCTATATAAGGCCCTTGTACCTGCAGCCACCAAAGAGTCCAGCTTTTTAGAGAGTCTAAAACCTAGTTTTTACCTTTTTTAGATTTTATTCCTTTTGCACTTTCTTTTATTTTTAGATTTTGTACTTGTTTGAGAGAGAAAGACTAGATTCTTATATTTTGTTTGTTTCATAACTTTCAAAGTATTAAGATTTCGAGTTTTATTTCTTCATCAATATTGTAGATCTCTGTTTCATCTTTCTAATGATGCAAGTTTCATTATTTTCTGGGTTTTTGACATATTTCACCATGTGTTCTTGTGAGTAGTTTGCTTAGGACCTTGAGGATGGGTTAGGCTGGGTTGATCTTGTGGTTTGTTTGATTTGGTCAAGCTTGATTGTTGTAGATCTCTTCTAGGCTAGATGATCTTAATGCTGATCCTATATCTGAGAAGGTAGGGTTTGATTTCAAGCATCTTAGCATCACACCAATGTCTAAGGAGCATAGATAAGGCTAGATCTAGAGCTTACCATTAGGCTTGCTAAGAGATTAGAAGTCTTGTTTGGTTTGAGATGTATTGCTTAATGCCTGCTTGTGTAGATTCTTTACTTTGTGAGAACAAGTCTAGAAATGCATAGGTTTGATTGTTTCTTGCCATGAGAGTGGATTAAACATGTATTAGAATAGTATGTCTAGAGATCAGCTCAATGTTTGCTTGAGATTTGTTGACCAAGTTAGATAACCACAATGATTAGCTCAGCCCATGAATCCCTCCTCAAGGCCTTTTTTGTTTATTGAAATCTTAGTCTAAATATCATTGCTTGCTTGTTGTTTGATTAGTTTTAGCATTGCTCTGTTTTTCTTGTGTTGCTCTGTTTTCACGTTTAAGTCTAGCTCGACCACGTACTCGACCTACACTCGGTCGAGTGCTGCTCGAGTTCATCCCCAGAACTTGTGTTTTTAATTTGTGATTGTCTTGTTTCATTCCTGTTTCATTTCCATTGCATTCACGTAGTTTCCTGTTCATTACTTGTCTTGCATTAGTTCATTAGCATAGTGTCTATCTCTGTTCTAGTTTCATTATAGCTTTAATTTGTCTGTTCTGTTTGCATTTAGTATCTTGTTCTAGTTGTTTTTACTTTCTGCATTTCATATCTCATTTTAGGATTGTTAGTGACAAACAATCTTTACAATTGGCTTGACTTAGACTCATATGCACATCTTAATTGTTCACAATCACTCAGATAGGATTGACACCTCTTATACTGCAACTGCATAAGGGTAATTGAAACACCCTGACTTCTATTCATTCCATACATCATCATTCCATACATCTTTCTTTCACCACACCACAAAGAAAGTCAGTTTCAGGCATCCTAACTGGCTCGGGCTGTGGAGAATTGTCCGTAGAGGCTGATTTGTCAAGACTTCGACAGTGTGAGATTGGAAGTAGGGGCAGAGCTTTCGAGCGGAAATTACGGCTGCGTATGTGAACTTCTCAAGAGTCGGATATCAGGGTTCAGCGCCATCGAGGGTCTTGCTGACATAAAAGATAGGATGCTGCTCATCGCGATCTTCTCGGACAAGCACGCCACCGACAGCCGAACAGGAGATGGCAATGTAGAGATACGGAGTTTCTCCTTATCTGGTTTAGCGAGTACTGGTGGAGATGAGAGATAGTATTTTAATTCCTTGAATGCCGATTCACATTTTTCGTTCCACTCAAAACGTTTGTTTCTGCGAAGGAGCTGATAAATCGGCAAGCACTTGTTCGTTGATCGAGAGATGAAGCGGTTCAGTGCGGCAAGGTGCCCAGTAAGGCGTTGTACCTCGCGGGTGTTCCTTGGAGATGGAAGGTTAATGATCGCCGAAATCTGCTTCGGATTTGCTTCTATACCGCGCTTTGTAACGAGGTATCCCAGGAATTCGCCGGAAGTGACGCTAAACGTACATTTTGCCGGGTTTAGTTTCATGTTGTACTTGTTCAGAATATCAAAATATTGTTTCAGGTGTGAGACGTGGTCTGCTGCTTGAGCCGACTTGACGAGCATGTCATCAATGTAAACTTCCATCGTCCGCCCAAGTTGACTTGCAAACATCCGGTTTACCAAGCGCTGATACGTTGCTCCCGCATTCTTCAGCCCAAAAGGCATGACTCTGTAATAGAAAGTGCCTTGTTCGGTGATGAATGCGGTCTTTTCACGGTCATCCTTGTGCATCATTATTTGGGTGTAGCCTGAGAAGGCATCCATGAAATATAACAATTCACTTCCAGTTGTGGCTTCGACGAGCTGATCAGTGCGCGGAAGAGGAAAACTGTCTTTCGGACAAGCTTTGTTGAGGTCTGTGAAGTCGACGCACACTCTCCACGTACCATTCTTCTTCTTAACCACGATCGAGTTACTCAGCCAATCTGGATAGCGAACTTCAGTGATTGATCCCGCTTCAAGTAGCTTCCGTACCTTGTCATTAACCGCAGTTGTGCGTTCCGCACCGAGCTTTCGACGCTTTTGCTTAATGGGTTTGTAAGTTTGATCGACATTGAGCTCGTGGCTGGTTATGCTGGGATCGATCCCGGTCATATGATCTATCGACCAGGCCAACGTGGTTGCGTTTTTACACAAAAACTGAATGAGTTCGTCCCGCAGAGCTACTGGTAGCTCGGCACCTATGCCGACACAGCGTTTAGGATCGGACAAATTAACGTTGACCTGGATCACAGATTCTTTCGGTGGCAGTGTGCATAGATCTTGCGGAGGTTCGGATTCGGCAATCACGAATGCTCTTGCATTGTGCATCTTTTTCTCGATGATGAAGCAAGTTTGAGCCATCTAGGGATCTCCGCGTAGTGTGTAAATACCGTATGCGTTCGGGAACTTGACACAAATATGATAAGTTGAAGCGACAGCACGCCTCTTATGGAGCTATGGTGTTCCGAGAATGATGTTGTAGAGAATGGGTTTGTCCACAATTGCGAAGTTGAAGCATTGCATCGTGCCGCCGACGTAAATTGGAAGTGTTATGGTTCCAACAGTCATTGTAGTGTCTCCATCGAATCCCGTGAGAGGTTGTGTTTCATGTGTCGTGTTGCGAAGATCAATCTCCATCTGGATTAGAACATCCTTGAATATCACATTGATCGAGCTCCCGGTGTCAATAAGAATTCTCGTCACCAAGCTCTCCCCAATCACCATTTCTACGACAAGCGGGTCGTTGTTTAGACTTACGTTGTGTGCGTCCTCTTTGGTGAACGTAATAGGATCGGAGGACCTTTTAAACGTGTTGCTATGGGAAGGCCAGCTGCGCTTTGTTTCTGCTTCGCGACAGTAAGCTTAAATCGACCAAACAGAATCGCGGCACGTAGACAATCCGCCCATGATCATATTGATCCTTCGGCGTGGAGCTGGTGCTTCCTCATGCTCTTCTTTGTCATGGTTTCGTTTCGGGGGAGGAGGTAGGAGAGTGATTTCTCGTGCTCGATCATTTTGTGCTGCAGCTTCCTCTTCACGCTGCCTGTCGTGCTGCTGTTCGTCGTCCAAACACTACGGGTTGTCTTCGTGTGTGTTAACCTTTCTCCGTTCTCGCTCCACATCGATGTCACCTCTCTTGTACTTGTGAAGAAGAAGCAACCAAAGTGTCTTGCACTCTTCTGTGGAATGTCCGCCAAATTTGTGGAAGTCGCAGTAGCCGCGTTTGCCTTTGTAGCTAGGACCATCGGACTCGCGCTAATACTTGTTTCAAGGTTTGACCTGCTGTTGTTCCTTTCCAACGATGGTGAACATTGTCGCTTTCCTCCCTTTCTCACCTCATGCTTAATCCCGGTTGTAACGCTGGCGTGGCTCATAGGACTCCTCTACGGCCTTATTTTTGGAGCTCGGGTTTTTTTCAGGCGCTTTCTCTACCGCATTGGCCTTGTTCAGGTTTCCTTTTCCCTTGTCTTCTTCCACCATGATGTATTGATTTGCGCGTGCAAGGACTTCGCCCAAGGAAGTGACAGGTAGGATTGTTAGGTCTTCCTGGAACCTGGTCCCGTGAGCAAGTGCTTTCTTTAGTGCACCTATTGCGGCGTCGTTGCTGATAGCGAGCTGAGATACGACTCCTTTAAACCTGGCCATGAAAGTCCGCAGCGACTCCATTCACCTGGCCATGAAGCATTGGTGATGCTGAAGGAAGGCGGTTCTCAGTGCTTCATAGCCATCGATCGAATTGGCCTTCTGCCTTGAAAACGAGTTCAATGATTCGCCAGTTAGGCTCTCGACGAACAGCGAACAACTTCCTGCGTCTTCTTCTTATGGTGAGAAGTATGAACTACCAATGTGGATGGACATCGACTTTACGTCGTACGGTATCGGCTTGTTCTTGTTGGTGTCGGGGTTGCGTCTTACTCTGACACCTAAGACTCTTCTGGTGAAAGGTGAACGTCGCGCCTCTGCCAGCACGGTCTCCAGCTCTGGAGCCGCGCTTGTCACACGGTGCATCTGAGATGTAATCTCCTTCAGCTGAGCTTGTATCTGCTGAAGTTCTTGCTAAAGGGCGCGATTTTCAGCGTTCTCGGATTGGTCAGTTTGGAAACGCACTCTCGGCTGTTCGCCATTGGGTCCAACGACGATCGACGAGAGTCGGGGCCTTCCATGGGCGTGGTGCTCTGGGCGCAGAATGGTAGCGGCATTATGCTCATCTCGCGGAGTATTGTGCTCAGTTCACGGAGTGTTGCGGTCAGCTCGCAAAGTGTTGTGCTCAGCTCGCGGAGTTCGTGGCGCCAGTGCGTCTTCATTTTGTTCGCGTTGAGACTTAGATTGTTGCCTGTGACGCCTCGCGTGGTCACTTTGTCCTTGAGATGCCATTGGCGCTGCTTGACCGCTCATCCGGTCTAGGGTTCTTCGTACGGATGCATCGAGCGCGGCTTGGTCGATAGTAACGCGTGCGGACGTGTGATGAGGTTGAGTGATAGGCGTAGTGCTTGTAGCTTTGCAGTTAATTGGAGTGTCGCCAGCAGCTACACGATTAGGAGGGATAACGCCATTGGCTAGACCATTAGTCAGAGCAACGCGCGTAGCGCCTAAGGCTTTGCGGTCGGTTGGGTTAACGCCAGCAGCTACACGAGCAGGAGGGATAGTGTCGTTGGTTTCGCGATTGATCGGAGCGACGCGCGTAGCGCCTACGGCTTCACGTTCAGTCGGATTCACGCCTTGGAGCTGGTTCGTCCTCGAGCGGGTGCGGCCCCATATGGTTGGTCTAGGGGACACGACGCAAGCTGCGGAAGAGTCGACGCCTTTGTTGCTGGAGAGATCGGTATGAGACATGCTTCTGGTTTTCCGATAACGCCTTTGTCTTCAAACTCTATTCGTTAAAAGAAAGGATTCCGTAGCCCCACGGTGGGCACCAAATTGTTGATGTATGAAATCGATAATCTAAATAATATGAATATTAGAGGGATAAATCGGAACTGGTCCTTCTATTAACATAGAATCGAAGGTGAGAGTTTTCGGGAAATACAATCAAAAATCTAAGCGCAATTAATACGAATATAAATGCTGTTTTTTCTTTAATTGCCAAGATTTCGGATCCCGAGCTCTAACAATGACCTCTGGTATTTATAATGGGCCATTGACCTAGGGTCCCCTTTGTCTCTTCCACAAAATGACGATTTTGCCCCTGCGGTCAGATGGGCCAGATCCATGACTTCAGGCCCTTAACTTCTTGAGAATCTTCTATTTGGGCTTCATGAAATGTTGGGGCAAGACCCATATCCAACACCCTCTCCTAAAACGTAACCCTCATGAGCTTGTTCCTTTCATTGAGATGGAGTTCGCTTACTTCCCTCAAGTTAATTCTCTCAAAGAGAAAGGAAACACTCTGTTTTCGACTCACATGCCCCACGGGTTATTGCCCGAATCAGTTGCGAAATCGGTTTGTAAGATGGTTTACATCTGGAGAGACCCAAAGGACACATTCATCTCCATGTGGACTTTTTTCCAAAAGCAAAAGTCAGGAAAGGGCCCTCTACATAGTCTTGAGGAGTGTTTTGATATGTTCTGTGGAGGTTTCTCTGGTTACGGTCCTTATCTAGACCATGTCTTAGGGTATTGGAAAGCTTACCAAGAGAATCCAGATCATGTTTTGTTCCTCAAGTAGGAGACGATGAGAGCTGATCCTTTGCCGTATGTGAAGAGACTGGCTCAGTTTATGGGTTATGGATTCACAGCTGAGGAAGAGAAGAAAGGTGTTGTTGAGAAAGTTGTGAATCTTTGCAGTTTCGAGACGTTGAAGAATCTTGAAGTGAACGAAGGGGAGAAAACAAGAGAAGACATCTCTTGGGTTTACTATCCGAATAGCGCCTTCTTTAGAAACGGAAAGGTCGGAGATTCGCACAACTACCTTACACAGGAGATGGCAGCTCGAATCGAGGGATTGATGCAAGAGAAGTTCAAATATTCCGGTTTGCTTGAACATGGATATATGACACACGTCACATAGCATACGTTGTATTAAGTTATGTATTGGAAGAATAAATCTTGATGTTGTTTTGTCTAAATGAACTGTTTCCAATAGAAAAGGAATTGGCTTTTTTTTGATGATGTGAGCTAAGTCTTTATCTTCTACAAGCTGTGTTTCAATCTCGTTTCTATTCTCATACACAAAGAAATATCCACATTCATAACATATGAGGATGAGGTTTCGTGTCAATTTCTACATAACAACAACTCAATATCATGAAAACATATATAATCACATCTATAAAACTGTTATGAAAGATGACATTATGAATACAACATTTTAGTAATGCTATGGTTGAACCATCTATCGTAGTTTTTAGGATGAGTAATTAAATAAATATTTTGAAAATAAGAAAAAGCTATGAAATATTGTATTACAGCACTAAACAAGTGAAAATACTTATATGTAGCTAGAAGCACCTATCATAGCATTAATACATAGTCACTATATTAGTTTTGTTTTTAACGTCATTTATCAAAGCGTTTCACTAATGTTGTGGTAGAAGACTTTATCATAACATACCAAAAGAACGCTATCGTATGTGGGGGTCTAAAATTATTTCGGTAAACATAGCGTTTATAAAATCAATATTAATAACATATTATAGCGTTTCTCTAATGCTAACAATGTGGATATTTTTTTGTAGTACGTATCCACCATATCACCTGGACTACTATATGCATTATACGTATTATTGTTGTGCACTTTTGTAATGCAAGAGAGACGACCTAACTTTCTGGTAGCATGTTGTATTTTTTATAAGTATTGTACTTCATGAGGGAGTTGAACAACAATACACAAAAAAATGAGTTGTTCATTCTAAATGGATGTTGGAGTATAGAATCGAAGTAAATCGCATCTTCACTAAATTAATCATTCCGCATGTGGGTGTGTTCGTCTTCACGACTTCTTTCTATAGAGACTCTTCTTGGCCTTGAATTGTTTGCCTATTGAAGTTGGCCATAATCGTCCAGCTATTCCTCAAGCATGCTCTCAAGTTCTTCAGTAGATATATGTTTTATCAAACTTTTCATCAACGTGAAGGAATTTGGGGAATTTGAAGAACAAATGATATTTATAACTAATGTGAATAAAATAGGAAGAAATGAAAGTGATTTATAGGAGAGTGAAATGTTAGATGACATTTATAAGAAACGTGTACTTATATTATATATATATATATAATATTAAGGTACTTTGAATTTATTTAGATTTGAATAGGAATTGGATGCTACCTCAATCAATGGTACAAAGTCCTTTGCAACATTTCCACCTACCGTAAATTCATTCCATTTCTGCCTAAGATCAACAAAGAAGTAGTGGGAATTGATCTTCATAGCCCGATAACATACTACTGGTCCAATCTTAATGGCTCATTTCGCATCAAAACCAATATAGCTTATATTGGGTGTTCTGGCGTTGATAGACAAAACTCGGAAGAGCTTTCGAATTTTACAGGGACATCGTTTACCATCAACGAAAATCACAATTTTTAGACTGTTGGATTAAGATGTATATTAGATATTAACCTTTAACTTTTAAAACAATTAATTTTATTGATAAAACTTTCAATTAAATAATTTAATTTGTATATACATCAAAAAAACAAAAATACAATAACATACCATATATCTCTATATTATTCTACATAACAAAGTTAATTAACTCTATTTAGGAAAAAAATCATTTAATAGTTAGGAGTCTTTGTTACCTCTCTATTGCATCGTCTCAGTATTTCCCAATTTTATCAAAAAAATTTAGGATACTTTTTCATCTTACCCGTAATATTATTTCTTCACATCATATATGCGTTTTGTTAAAAACGAGGAACCGAAGAACCCTCGATCATAGTATCTCTTAATCCTTATCTAGTATCGAATCGGAATATTCTTTTTGCTTTGTCATTTTGAGGTGTAGCCCACTACAAGAAAACACGGTTTTTCTGACTACAATCAGCGACTAAAACCATAGTCGTTAAATTTGGCGACAATTTAGCTACTAATTGGCGACTGTTTTGTGACAATTATGATATGGTTGTATATTAGTCACTTATTTGCGACAAAATAATTTAGTCGCTAAATAGCGACAAATTAAGGAAGTTGTGAATATTATCGTCAAACAGTCGCCAAATTAGCGAATAATGTTGTTGTTGCTAATATAGTCGTACATTTGGCGATTATAATGCGAAATTTTCGGCGGGTCGGAATTTTGTCGCAAAATAGTCGCTAAAAGTTGGTTTAAAACACGTTTTTAGCATTCTGGAGTAGGTGTACCAGCATTTAGTGACTACGTGATATAGTCAATTTTTAGTCGCTCAATATGCCTATATAAACTAAGCTCACCCATCGTTTTTCTCACTTGCAGAAACACAAAACAACACAAGAAAAAAAAACGTGATCATTGAGATTTATAATAATGTCAGGAAGTTACAATTATAGTAATTTTCGGGAGTGGATGTACAAGAGGATCTATGAGGTGACGGAAAATTTTACAGAAGAGTTCAGAGTCGGGATGGAGCAGTTCATGCAATTTGCAAATAGCCAGCCTTTTGCACAAGAAAACGGGGGTAGGTTTTTTTGCCCTTGTAGTAGATGCAAAAACGGGAAGCGTTTTCTAGGGACTAGAATTTGGAATCATCTTTTTAGTTATGGGTTTATGCCAGATTATTATGTTTGGTATAAGCATGGGGAAGAAATAAATATGGATATAGGAACGAGTACTGTTGATCCGACATTTATTAGTGGGAGTGAGGAAGTGGGTAATGTAGTAGAAGATAGATATGTGGATATGGTGAATGATGCATTTCCTTCTAATGTGGGTTTTGATGATAACTATCAATGGGATGGGGGTTATAAGAGTGTAGAAGAACCTGTACTTAACCATTCAAAAAAATTCTATGACTTGTTAGAAGGTGCAAAAAATCCAATATATGATGGTTGTCGTGAAGGTCACTCACAATTATCTTTAGCTGCTAGAGTTATGCAAAATAAGGCAGATTATAATATTAGTGAAAAGTTAGTGGACTCAGTATGTGAAATGTGGAGTGATTATTTACCAGAAGGAAACCAGGCTACGGGTTCTCATTACAAGACAGAGAAATTGATGCACAATTTAGGACTCCCATATCATACAATTGATGTTTGTATAAAATTGTATGTTATTCTGGAAAGATGACAAAAAGGAAGAAAAATGTTTGTTTTGTGATGCACCAAGATGGAAGCCTAAGAATGACCGACGCAGAACCAAAGTACCATATAGTCGTATGTGGTACTTACCTATTGGTTATAGACTGAAGAGAATGTATCAGCGTCCCAAGATTGCAGCAGCAATGCGATGGCATGTCGAGCATTAAGCAAAGGTGGGAGAAATGAGTCATCCATCTGATGCAGCAGAGTGGAAGTATTTTCAAGAACAAAATCCTCAATTTGCTGAAGAACCACGTAACGTTTATTTGGGATTATGTACTGATGGGTTCAATCCATTTGGGATGTCTCGTCACCATTCATTATGGCCAGTGATATTGACGCCATATAATCTACCCCCTGGTATGTGCATGGATATTGAGTATTTGTTTCTTACAATTCTAAATTCTAGTCCAAACCATCCGCGAGCTAATCTTGATGTCTTTCTCCAACCTCTTATTGATGAGTTAAAAGAGTTGTGGTCTATTGGATTTGATGCATACGATGTGTCCTTGGGACAAAATTTCAACCTAAACGCAGTGCTGATGTGGACGATAGGCGACTTTCCTGCGTATGGCATGTTATCTGGATGGACAACACATGGTAAATTGTCTTGTCCAGTTTGCATGGACGATATAAAGTCTTTTTATCTACTGAATGGAAGGAACACATGTTGGTTTGATTGTCTTCGGAGATTTCTTCCTCCTGATCATCCTCTGAGGAGGAATAAAAAAGACTTCCTGAAGGGAAAAGACGCTACAAGAGAGTATCCACCAGAGTCCTTAACCGGTGAGCAAGTTTATTCTGAGCGGTTGAATTCTATAAATCCACCAAGAACCAAGGACATCGGTGAAAATGGTCATGAAAGGAAGATGCATGGATATGGAAAGCACCATACCTGGCACAAGGAAAGTATTTTATGGTCGCTACCGTATTGGAAGGACCTTAATCTCCGACATAATATTGATGTGATGCATACAGAGAATAATTTTTTGGACAACATCATGTACACTCTTATGCGTGTGAAAGGTAAATCAAAAGATTCTGTCATGTCAAGGTTGTTGGAATGTGTGAAATACTCGGTTAAATTCCCATATGGCTATTCAGCAGACTTAGCTAGTTGTGTTAATATGGAAAATGGAAAGTTTTCATGCATGAAGAGCCATGACTACCATGTTTTCATGGAGCAGTTACTTCCATTTATCTTTGCAGAACTCCTTGACCAGAATGTCCACCTTGCGTTATCAGGAATATTAATTAATTATTTAAAGTTTTAGATATATATATATATATATATATATATATATGAAGTGAGTAAAGGTTTCTCCGTAATTAATGTGATGAAGTTTGAATCAATATAATATTGTAGGGGTTGGAGCATTTTTCCGGGACTTATGCTCGAGAACTTTGCAAACAAGTCGACTTCAAATTCTAAAACAGAACATTGTTTAATCCTTTACAATTTGGAAAAAATATTTCCACCTGCCTATACATCTTTCCTACGAAGCTGAACTGGGAGGCCCTGTCCAATATAGGTGGATGTATCCTTTTAAAAGGTTTTTCAAAAAAATTGAAAGGAAAAGCAAAGAACAAAAGATATGCGGCAGGATCAATTGTTGAATCATATATCAATGACGAGATTGCTTATTTCTCTGAGCACTACTTTGCTGCGAACATACAAACAAAATCAAGGTGAGCAATTAAGAATAAATATTTTTAAAGTGATATTTAATTTAATAGTCATAATAATTACTTTTTAATTTTATGGTCAGATTAACAAGATTTGATGAAGGTGAATCGTTTGAATATCATGTCCCTGGAGTACCCTCTATATTTACTCAAGTTGGCCGTCCCAGTGGAGAAATGAATGAAATATGGCTTTCAGGTGATGACTATCGTTGCGCACACACATATGTTTTACGGAATTGTGACTATTTTCAACCAATTGAGAGGTATATTATTAGTTATATGTCACAAATTAGTTACATTTTAAGATATCTAATTCCACCATATTTTCTCATATACATTTGTGGTGATCTGGTCTTTCTATATTTAGTATGTTCGAGGATTATATTTCGGCAAAATATCCAGGAATTAGCGAGAAAGAACACTCCGCGAAAAAAGCTGATGAATATCATTTATGGGTTAAACAATATGTATGTTAAATAATTTTTCGTGATATACATATTTTACTTATTGTTATTATTTAACATATCGGGACTTATATGCAGGTTTCTTATTGGAACACCTCCAATCCATTTCCTACTTGGGTTCAAGAAATTGTCCATGGACCTTTGAACAAGGCAAAAACATGGCTAATGTATTTACAAGAGGTTATTTGTTTCATACAGAGAATCACGGTGCTGGACGAAATACATGTAACTATGGGGTCTCTGTTAAAGGTGAAAATTATGCGAATGCATCTGATGCTGTAGATTTCTACGGGACATTAACTGATATCATAGAACTTGAGTATGAGGGGATGCTTGGGTTGAAGATCACACTATTTAAGTGCAAGTGGTATGACCCTGTTATTGTTAGAGGCACTCGCAGAAGTAATGGTGGCGTTGTAGACGTTCTTTCATCCCGAAAGTACAATAAATACGAACCATTTATTCTAGGTATTTATGTAATTGTCCACATTAATTATATATTGTCACTATCACCTTCATATATAATATGTGTAACCTTTACACGTTGATTGCAAAACAGCATCTCAAGCCCATCAAGTTTGTTATATTCCGTACCCATACGTAAAGAAACCGAAGAATTTGTTGCTCAATGTTCTAAAAGTAAATCCGAGGAAAAATATTTCTGGAGAACCTACTCTTTTGCAAACAGAAACTGATGATGTTGTATTGATGACTACAATTGAAGATGTCATAGTAGACAATTTAGAAAGGGGAGACCCAATAAATCTGGATTATGATGTTGCAGACGCGGAACTTGAAGATGAATTTATGTGTAATTTATCGTCTTCAGATGATGAAGAAGAAGACGACGAAGAACTCTGAAGTCACTTTCGGTGCTTTAAAATATGTAAACTAAATTATGTATTTTAATAAAATCTAATGGTTTTATTTACTTTTTAATAAACATTTGGAAGACCTTGTTAATTTCTTTAAGATTATTGTTTTATACAATAAATCTAACATTTTTTGTGTTTAAAAAAATAATATATATATAACATTGGGGTTACTCGAACCCAGGTATGATGATTATAATCAGAGTACATTAACCAACTGAACCAATTTCTCTTTTGTGAATATAACCAAAATGTATCGTTTATATTGTGTAACACTCCTCTTATATTTTGGGCAAAAGAAATTTGGGCCAAAAATCAATTCGGGCCCAACAATATTTCGATCTGATCCATCAAATTCGATCTGAGACAAACCTATTCCTAAACCTAAACCTAAATCATTCAATCTCTCCTTCATCCTCACTTCCTCATCTCCTTCTTCCATTAACCCTAAATCAATCCATCAATTTGATCCATCTACTTCTTCCTCAATCTAAACCTAAACTTCGAATCAATCTAAACCTTCTTCGATCCATCATCCTTCTTCCTTAATCTAACCCTAACCCTAAACCTTCTTCAATCCATCAATTCGATCCATCTCCTTCTTCCTCAATCTAACCCTAGCCCTAAACCTTCTTCGAATCTTCAATCTCGATCCATATCCTTCTTCCTCAATCTAACCCTAACCAGAAATCGATCCATCTTCTTTCTCATGTCGTCGAATCCTGCTGTTAAGAAAACCAATAAGAGAAAGGTTGGGCAACCTTTCTCAGAGAGCCGGACCCTCTAACCAACCTCCACCCATCGTTAGAAGACCCAACCCTCTTCCACCTTAGTACAATTTCACGCCGACGGCTCGAATTCCTCTACCATTCACGCCCCAAGAGAACCAACATTTCCGGAACTTCCCACCGCCACAGACGCTTTTCGAGAACTCCGCCAATCGATTTCCTGATCCGCCCATTTCGACACCTGAGGTTCCTGATCTTGCGGACATCCCGAAGGATCATCTGCTAACTCCAACGTAGCACTCTCATGGTCATAATCAGCAACAATCTTCTCAAGGTAACAACTACGAGCCTCAACTCCAGGATGAGACGATACAATCTCTAACTGCCCTGCTTACGATTGAAAGACCCCAACCCGGACGTCCCCGCGTCCGCGGTCACGGCTTCCATCCGGCCCCATTCCCAGCCGAATATCCATTGATTCGGTCACTTAGCTTTGGCTCGCGGCCTTACTTAGTAGACCCTTATACACGCAGCGGAATATAACTTTACCCTTGACTCATCCCTTTGTGCTTAGCCATACAACAAACCAACCCCATAGGCTTGCACACATTAGGGATGGGCACATATATTCCCTTCGGTTCACAGTGAACGGTTGCTCTATCGGCTTCCCGAACCACTCGTGTTCCCGAAGCTTGGCATCGGACATGCCATTAGTTGACCCATCGGTCATACCATTGAACACCGTCGACTTGTCAGTCTTGGTATCAGAGCCAGGTCCGATCGAACGAACTGACCCCATAATCGAATCGTCGATCGACCACCAACCAGGCTGATACTTCCGACGGACTTGTTGACCACCCGACCGATCAATCCAACCTACGGCTCGTATCGTCGATCCTTTGATCACCCGATCCGACTAGCTATTGAATCACCGGTCAACCCTCGATCGATCCATCCATGGACGCAGATCGTCGATGACCTTTTGATCGGTCCGACGCTATGATCAAAATGTCGATCATCCTTTGACTAGTTCGACTCCATGGTCAAACCGTCACTTATCGTACGATCGGTTCGGCCCGATTGCCGACCCGTAGCTCGTCTCATCGTACATTCGATAGAGTGGTAGCATGCGCATTAGTTCGGACGAGTAAACTCGCCGAGCAGCACCCCCTTTTCTTCTTAGGCTTAGATGGACGATGGATGGATGATGGTGTGTTGAAATGAAGGCCTTTCCCTCTATTTATAGTGTCCTGGCCGAAGTCTAGGCCCCAAAAGGCACCTGTCCCTCAAGACCCTTTGATCATGCACGTTCGGACGTGCCTGTCTGGCCGTGCCCGTTCGGTCATGCCTATTCAGTCATGTCGTCCCATGACCGTCCACGAGCTCCCTAGCTGGCCCGCACACTGTCCACCACCGTCCAGCTGGTCGAGCTTGGTCGAGCTGACACTAGCTGGCCGAGCTGTCCGCTGCTGGCCGAGAGCTGTCTGCAGTTGTCCGAAGCTGTCTGCAGCTAACTTGCTCATCGAGCTCGTTCAGTTCATATTCCAGCTAGTAGCTTAGCTACTTCAGCTCATTTTGCTATCTTTTCCTCAAAACAAATTTCCCCCCTTTAGGATCGCGGAACGCGGTGTTACAAGTCTACCCTCCTTAAAATGAATTCGTCCTCGAATTCGGCGGGTGTAGAAATTCCCGACCTTTGTCCACTTGAGACTTGATCTATTCTTGATCTTGGACAATCTCTGAATATATCAAGTCTATTCTTGTCCTAGTTCCATCCCGACTAGGACAATTTCTCGACCTTGGTCCTTCCTCGACGTGGTCGTCATTTCCGACCTTTGGTCGTATTTCCCTGACCTTGGTGGTATTTCCTCACCTTCTTGTCGCCATTTTCTGGACATTTGGTCCATCTTTCTCTCGACCTTTGGTCGAGACTTTCCCGACCATTTGTTGATATATCCTGACCTTCTGATCGATGTGCTATGTTTTCGACATTTTGGACAATCGCTCGATTCACTAGCGCATCTTGGCGAACACATTCCCGTTCCCAAGTATCTTTTCGATCTTATCAGAGATTTACATTTCATCCGAACACATAGCAATATTGCATATGTCCTCACAGGATCGCGCATGCTCTGATACCAACTTGAAAGACCCCGACCCGGACGTCCCCGCGTCCGCGGTCATGGCTTTCATCTGGCCCCATTCCCAGCCGAATATCCATTGATTCGGTCACTTATCTTTGGCTCGCGGCCTTGCTTCGTAGACCCTTATACACACAGCGGAATATAACTTTACCCTTGACTCATCCCTTTGTGCTTAGCCATACAACCAACCAACCACATAGGCTTGCACACATTAGAGATGGGGACATATAGTCCCTTCGGTTCACAGTGAACGGTTGCTCTATCGGCTTCTCGAACCACTTGTGTTCCCGAAGATTGGCATCGGACATGCCATTAGTTGACCCATCGATCATACCATTGAACTCTGTCGACTTTTCGGTCTTGGTACCAGAGCCATGTCCGATCGAACGATCCGACCCTATAATCGTATCGCCGATCGACCACCGACCAGGCTGATACTTCCGATGGACTTGTCGACCACCCGACCGATCAATCCAACCTACGGCTCGTATCGTCGATCCTTTGATCACCCGATCCGACTAGCTATTGAATCACCGGTCAACCCTCGATCGATCCGTCCATGGACGCAGATCGTCGATGACCTTTCGATCGGTCTGACGCTATGATCGAACCGTCGATCATCCTTTGACTGTTTTGACTCCATGTTCGAATCGTCACTTATCCTATTATCGGGTCGGCCCGATTGCTGACCCGTCGCTCATCTCATCGTACCTTCAATAGAGAGGTAGCATGTGCATTAGTTCGGACGAGTAAACTCACCGAGCCGCACCCCCTTTTCTTCTTAGGCTTAGATGGACGATGGATTGATGATGGTGTGTTGAAATGAAGGCCTTGCCTTCTATTTATAGTGTCCTGGCCAAATTATAGGCCCCAAGAGGCACCTGTCCGTCAAGACCCTTTAATCATGCACGTTCGGACATGCCTGTCCGGCCGTGCCCGTTCAGTCATGCATGTTCAGTCATGCCGTCCCATGACCGTCCACGAGCTCCCTAGCTAGCCTGCACACTGTCCACCACCGTCCAACTGGTCAAGCTTGGTTGAGCTGACGCTAGCTGGTCGAGCTGACGTTAGCTGGACGCTAGCTGGACGAGCTGACACTAGCTGGCCGAGCTGTCCGCAGCTGGCCGAGAGATGTGTGGAGCTGTCCGCAGCTGTCTGCAGCTGAGCTAACTTGCTCATCGAACTCGTTCAGCTCATATTCCAGCTAGTTGAGCTAGTAGCTTAGCTACTTAATCTAATTTAGCTATCTTTTCCTCAAAACAAATTGCCCCCCCCCCCCCTTGGATCGCGGGACGTGGGCATTACAATGATGCCCAGCCGTGAGAATTTTAGGACTGTTCTCTCTCCTATACCGTTGGAGAAGATGACTTGGTAATGTTTCTAGCTTTGGTTTGATGTAGAATTGGATTTAATTGCTTTGGTTTGGTGCAAGCAATTGGTTTGTCATACTTAGGATGTCTTTGGATCTCATAGTTTGGGGATTGAATTCTCATTGCAAGCAATTGGTTTATTTAACTTAGGGTGTCTTTGGTTCTCATAGTTTGCGGATTGTATTCTTGTTCCTATAAATTGGTTTGTTTGATTGAAAGTTTCAATCTCGTTGCTTTCAATTGGTTTGTCATTCTCGTTGCTTTCAATTCGTTATAGTAGTGTATGTGAAACAATTGATGCAATAGAATCTCTTTAGCATATACTGATTGATTATTTTTGTTTGTTTGCTTTATAACTGATCTGACTAACTAGCATTGTTTACATGTGTGGAGGTTTGATCGGGACAAAAAAGGTCAACTTGTTTGGAAGATTACCAAGATTTTTACAAACAAATTCGATGGTCCATATTATACTTGGACTTGTGTGCCTCCTGATCGAAAAGACAGATACTTCATGGAATTTGCGGCAACAATAGTACAATGTAACCTGTTTTTTACTTATGTTTATTGCTTGTTTTCACTGACTTTCACTGACATAATTCCTTCTCTCTTTTGTTATGTAGAAAACTCACACCTGGGATCCAGTGATAACAGGAACCGTTCAAGAACATTTCAACACCATCTGTAACCGCCGGATGAAGGGCATGGTTAACGATGCAAGGACGTCTCGAATTAAACCTTCATGGATTGAAGGTACTCTTTGGCAAGAGATGGTTGATAATTGGGATACTGAAGAACAACAGCAAAGGAGTTCAACCTATTCCAAATGTCGTTTGTCTGACCGTAATGGTCTCGGTCCTCACATCCACTTATCAGGACCCAAGTCATATAGAGAAATCCAAGATGATCTGGTTAAGTCATTTCTAATTTGTTAGTTACATTTATATCCTTTCTAACTTTAAACACTTTCATAACCATTCTTTATTTTGTAACAGCAGGAAGAGGAGCTGGGAAGAGAGGTCAGTATGGGTGAAGTTTTTTTCAAAACAAAGTCGGATGGTTCTTATGTGGATGGCAAGGCAGAGAAAATTCATCAAGCTTATCAGCAGAAGTTGCAGGAGAAGATGGCTGAGCTCGAGGCAGATTCAAGTCTTTCAGATGGTACTTCACACCGTCGGGAGCTCACCAGCGATGAATGTACAGCCATCTTCCTTAAGGTAAAGTACCATTTCTAGTCGATCATGAATTTTTTTTGCTCTTTATTTACAGTCTTTCTTTTTGGTAAAAACAGTGCACTGAGAAGGATTCACGAGGAACTCTGTATGGTCTTGGAAGCCTCAAAGATACTCTTGGCAAGGGCAAGCAACGATCACAAACCAAAGCCTTTCTTACATTGCAAGAGCAACTCAAGGAAGCCCAACGTCAAATTGAAATTCAGGCGACTCTCAATGCTGAAGCTGCTGCTCGAGAAAAAGAGACTACTCTCCTTGTGGCTGAGCAAAAGAACGAGATCAAATAGTTGTCGTTGATGGCAAAGTTTATGCGCAAAACTAATCCAGCCTACCTGGAGTTTATAGCCTCTCAATCAGCTGAGGAGGACAATCATCCTTCACCAACTCCATGATCAAATCCAATATGGTTCCTATATTCTCTTAACTCATGAACCAAGTTCTTTTGTTCAGTTTGTATGTGTTATAAACTCTTTCTCTCTTTGTTTTTGGTTTGATTTCTGTTTTGGACTTGTGTATTTTCTGGTTTCAATAAAATTATGGTTATGTATATAATGTGTTTTCATTATATTTTGGACTTGTATATTATGTTTGTTCTCCATTTCATTAATTTCAGGATTACAAAACAGTAATAACCAGTTAATTATATTATTTTCTAAATCAAAGTTGTCGTTATGTAGTCGTCATTTAGACGGAAAATTGTCGTTAGGTTGTCGTTAAATAGTCGCAAAATAAAACGACTAATTTAAGACTAAAGTATTGCAAATTTTATTCATGTAACAAAGTCGTAACTTTGTCGTAAATTAGTCGTCATATTTAACGACTATTACACGACAACTACTAATATAGTCGTGCACTTGTCGTCAAATTGTCGCTAAATTTTGTTACTAAATACCGACTATGTGACAACAATTTACCGACAACAATGTATGGTCGTTAATTAGTCATTAATTATTCGTTAAATAACGACTAATTAACGATCAAATGTATTAGCGACAAAATATTACCTACAACAGTATATATTCGCCAAATAGTCGCAAATTTTCAATCAACGACTATTTAGTGACTATTCCTACAGTGGTCGATCGCCTGTTTTCTTGTAGTGGCCGCTCAGGGTTTGGTCTTTGTCGATACTCGATTTACAGCTGCTTTACCGTACTACTTTGTCCACTCTCTAATATACCACCAGTCTAAACCTACTATAAAAACTCTAATCCCAGGTCTCTTCGTCTTCTCCACCATCTGCGTTGTCGAGAAACCAATCTGAGGTATGTTTTCGATCTGACCCTTACTCAGCTTTGTTTTGTTTCGATCTGAAATCTGACCCTTACACTTTTACTCTTATGCTCCATTAATCTTAGAAATGAGATAGTTAGATACTTAGATCTTCAACATTCTTCTGGTATGGTTTGTAGGCTTTAGGAGTTTAGGTTTATCATGTTGGTCTATAAGCCATTACTCTTGTTGTTTTGTTGGTCTGTAATTTGTTTCTTTGCTCTGTCTCTAAAGTCTAAGCTTTAGGTTTCAACATTTTGGTTATGGTCTGTAAGCTTTAGGTTATTTTGCTAACCGTTTGTTACTTTGTTATCTGCTAATCTGCTATCGTCTATAAGCTTCAGATTTTTGTTGTTTTGCCTTTAAAGCTTTTGATTTAGGTTGTAATTTGTTTCTTTGCTCTGGTTAATAATTATTAAGCTTTAGGTTGTTATGTTAGGTTGTAATTCCCTTTTTTCATAAGCTTTAGCTTATCGTATATAAGCTTTAGGTTATAAGTTGTAACTTGTTTCTTTTCTTTTGATTAAGGTTGTAATTTGTTTCTTTCTAAATGGTGCAGATGGCGTCTTCTGATCATCCTCCACAACCACCAAACAATCAGTCAATGAGTGATGAAGATGACAGTGGAAAAGACGATGAAGTTGTTGGACCTAACAACAAGAGGAGACATTGTGAAGAAGGTGTTGGAAAGAAATTAACAACATCGTGGGTTTGGCAACACTTCACTAAATAGAAGAACAATAATTGACTTATGCAATTGTCATTATTGTGGGAAACAGATGAAATGTCCAAGTAAGTCGGGTACCTCCAATTTATCTAAGCATCTGAAAACAGCATGCAAGGCATTCAAGGTATGGCAAGCTGCTAATCTAGAAAAGAGTCAGAATGTGTTTTATCCTGATGGTGTTGGTGGTGAGCTTAGGTTGAGTATAGTCTCTGAATCTGTGGTTAGGAAAGCTTCAAATGAGTTGTTGTTTTTGGCTGAACTGCCATTATCTTTTATGGAGTGCTTAGCTTGGAGACATTTCTGTGCTAAAGTCCAGTTGTATAAACCTCACTCTCGGAGAACAGCAACAAGAGATATTGTGGAGTTGTTTGTTAAGAGGAAAGCAGCAATGAAGAAGGTTTTTGGGGAGAATAAACAGAGGTTGTCATTGACAACCGATATTTGGGTTGCTCCGTATACTGGAAATAGTTATATGGTCATAACAGCTCACTATATCGATGCTTGGTGAAAGTTAAAGAAGCTGATCATTGGTTTCAAGAATGTTCCGGATCATAAAGGGTCAACAATTTCGAAGGTTCTTATTGATTGTATGGAAGAGTGGGACATCAAGAAAGTCTTTTGCATCACAGTTGACAATGCCACTGCTAACAGTTCAACAATAAGGAGATTCAAGGAAGCATTTACACAGCTTAATGGGAATGATGCATTTTTTATTAAAGGTGATTATTTGCATCTAAGGTGTGCCACTCATATATTGAACTTGATTGTTAAGGAAGGCCTGCAAGAGGTAGATGACAGTGTGGCTGCCATCAGGAATGGAATTAATTTTCTGAGAGGTTCAACGGACAAATTGAAAGTATTGGATCTTCGAGTGGAAACAGCAAAAGTTAAACGGGGAAGCATACCTTTAGATGTCAAGACCAGATGGAACTCCACTTACCTCATGTTAGAACAAGCTTTGAGGTTTAGAGTGGCATTTGAAAAGATGGAGGCTGAAGACAAAGTTTATAATGACTACTTTGAAGAAAAGGTGGATGGGACAAAAAGGGTTGGACCAGCAATCAAAAAGGATTTCGATGTTGTTGAGAGGTTGGTTCAGTTTCTTGTCATCTTTTACAAGTCTACACTAGTACTATCAGCTTCTACTTATGTGTTCTCTCATAAGATATACAATGAGATAGTTACCATCCTAAAAAACATTACTGCTCTAACTACAAGTACTGGTCCTGATGCAAATTTAAGATGGAAAGCATTGGTTATGTTAGAGAAATTAGAGAAGTATTGGGATCCTTTTGGAGAGAAGGTTGAAATGAATAAGTTGGTGATAGTAGCAAGTATATTCGACCCAAGAAAGAAGATGAACTTTGCTCATCTTTGTTTTGACACACTTTATGGTAAAAATAGTGTTGAGGCTAATCATCTTCATGATTCAGTCTTGCAAATCCTTAAGGATATGTTTGCAGAGTATAGTTTTTTAGTCAATAGAAGTGGCAGTGGTGAATCAGAGACATCTACTCAATCCCAAAGAGCAACTTCTCAGTCTCAAGAGCAAGTTGGAAGTGATTATTGTGAGAGAACCGTTGGTTTTGAAAGCATGGAGAGTCTCTACAAAGAGGTGGTTAAAGAACTAAGAATTCAAGATTCATCAAATGAGCTGGATTTGTATTTGAAAGAAACTGTGGAGAATCCGACCCTTCTAAATGGTGTTGAGTATGATGTGTTATCTTGGTGGAGGATCAATAGCCCAAAGTTCCTGGTTCTATCACTTATTGCTAGAGACATACTTGCAATGCAAGTGTCTTCAGTAGCATCGGAATCTGCATTTAGCACTAGTGGACAATTATAGCACACATTCCAATTTTTTTCCAAAAATAGCACAATTTAACACATTATAATATTTAAAATTAATTTTTATAATTTTTTTTTTTAGGTTTGGATTCTCAATTTCACATTTAGGGTATAGTTTTGAGGGGTAGAGTTTAGTATTTTTAATTTAAAAATTAATTTTGAATAATTAATTAATGCTATTTTGGAATTTTAGAGATGTTGTGCTAAGTTTGGAAAAAAAAACTTATTTTAGTGTTATTTATGATATTCTCCTAAAAATTAACAGGAATTATGGTGCAGTATAACCACACGTGTTCGCGAACATTTTGAAACTCGGTGTAGCCGGTTTGCTTACCAATGTCTAAATACAAGAAAAAGTGGAGAGAAAAAAAGAGAGAGAAATGAAAAGAGAAGCCTACTTGGATGAGTCAAACTGTTTGGAACATGCTTATCTTTTATTGGCTAGACAAGAATAATGATGGTCGAAGCAAGACTAACTCAAAACCGGACTAGTGACTGCAACCGTTACGCAATGGCGAAGCATACTTGTAGTTCTATGTCATTTGTCCACGCTAGTTCCAAAATTTGTCTGTACATTCAAACATCTAATAACTAACAACATTTTACATAGTATACTATGTTAGCAACCAATAGCACATTGAATTGGCGTAAGAAAAACACACACACATTGAACTGATATTCAAGAAAATGATAAATAAAGATCTTACACTCGTAGTTGAATTAAGTCAGAATATATAGTACATTACAAAAATTTTGAATTATAACACATGCATATGAGACGTATATGACCATTTTATCATTCAGACGACGTAGTCGGCTCATGTGGTTAATGTCCCTTGCCGTGAGAAGTCAGGAACATGACGAGACTTCGGAAACTAGAGACATCACATGGCAAGACAATCTTGTTACGGTAAGCTTCCGCGTAACCGTACTCCTCGGCAGCCTTTTCAAGAAGCTTCTGGAAAGATGGGCTCTTCAGAAACCTTGTGGGAATCACAAATCTCTCCAACTTTTTGTTTGTGCCAACGTAAACCACGAAATTCCCTCTCGGTGTTCTTGAGGATGATCTGCTCTCTCCAGTATGTTCTTCTTCTTCTACTTGGTGGAAGTGCATGTCAGTGACCTTGTTAGGCATAGTTATATGTAGCCTATTATATAGTGACTTATGTGTTGGGTGTGAGTGAGTCACAGGACATTAACGGATTTTGTGGGGATCTTTGTGTTTTCCACTTCGAATTGGAAGTTGGGTACGCTTATATATAGTTATACATACCTTACATTTATTATTTATTTGTCGGGCTTGGGAATGTGTGCCGTCTAGAATGCTTTCACGTAGTTGTAGTATATTTTCGGGAGAATAAACTCGAAATAAACTAAAAATGATAAGCTTATTCATATCCATTTCACTAATTTCGTTTTCAAATTTCTTATAGTTCGTTTTGCCGAAATATAGGATAATCTCATTGCTTCCAAAAGTGTTGACAATCATCAGATACTAAAAACACAATACAACAAGTATGAATATGGTTTATATAGACCAACCAATTTGGAGTAGTATGTGGGAATAGTTGAGGCGAATCTTAAAAATGTCATATGTTATATAATCTTAGTACGTACGTATTGGAATATGGTTAAAGAGCAATTAAACAATCTTTATATAATCCATAGAAGTTATAATTGTGTTTGAGTTTGATATAGTTTCTTGGATCATGATTTTACATGTCTAGCTGAATACACTATATATTGTTCTTGTAAGCTAAGGTTTTATATAAAGGCTTTAACCAAAAAAACATAAAAAGGCTAAGATTTTAAACACATATATAAGACGCAAGCATTAATCAGATCCTGCGTACGTTAAAAGGGTCGGATAAGGTAAAATATATAGAGCGTATGCATAGAGTTACAAGTACACATGGGGTTAGTTCTTTTGTTTGATAAATGGATAATGAACAAGATAACATATATATATATATGTATGAAAATGTCAATGTGGAGTGAGTACGTAGTTAGTTACATGATCGTTCTATCGTAGCTAGCTAGCTAGGTCCTAAAGATATTGTGGGGAATAAAGAACTTAGCCAGAGCCTATGAATTTAATATATATTTTTCAAACCATTACGTATGCATGAGATAGAGAGAGAGAGAATAATGTGTGGTTAATATAAAATGGGTAATGGATTGAGCTACGATTATGTGACTGAGGAAAAGCACATGGTTTCTGCTACTGCTGCTCATAGAGGATTGATCATTCTCTCCATACTTCCCCAATTCACTTAATTTTCACTATCCGACAAGGTTTTTACATTTTCCTCGTATATGCCAAAAATTGTGACGGTTTGAGGCTAAAAGTAATATAGTTCACCAGTCTACCAATTTTTTATTTTATTTTTATTTTTAATAATTACTGGTCTAATTACTAATTTTATTTATCAGGAAAAACTAAGATTTTTGTTTTTAATTTTGTGTTTTGCATAGGATGGATAACTCTACTTTTATTAGAAAAACAACCTAAAATTAAGTAAAACGAAAAGAAGAAGATACAAAATAATATGAATTCCTCATTGGTCTAGGCAAAATTTATTATGTGAGATATTATTATGCAATTCGAAAATCACATACTGTATGTATGTTTTGTAACTATGCTCATTATCTAGGTAATTAAATCGTGTAATCGTAACAAACAAACAAAAACATACACTTGATTAGGTTTCTTGACATGCTATCATAGCTTAACCTAAACTCTTAAGTCATAAGACAATAATATCTTTATATATATAGTGTAGTTTGATCATATATATTGTCTCTTAATTAGTTAATTATGCAAATCATATCAGTAATATAGTAAGTCATTGGCTTTTATAATATATCCATATATACTATTAAATGTATTTTTCTACTTTGTAAGTATTATGCTCAAACTGTTCTCTTATTCATTTGGCCATCAACTTGACTTTAGTTAAGAACACAGACAGAAACCTCATTCATCATAAACGAGTGGAAATATTTATAATAAAAAAAATCTTTGGTTTTAAATAAAATGAATCAACAAAAAAATTCTTTTCATAAACTTATCATTTATTCCCTTCCTTTTTTATTACTCTTCATTCTATAATTTTTTATACAAATTAAGAAAATAGATAAATGTTCTATTATACTCTTGTTTGACTATTAAAATTCTAAAAAAAATATTTTTTTTATTTATTTAATAAAAACAAATAAGAGAATTTTCTACTAAAAATAACATTGAAAAGCGATAAATAAACTGAAACAAAAAATTAGGTTTAGAATAACAACTATTTTAAAACGGAGCGAATATAACATAATATATGAACTTTTACCCAAACATTTTCATGTAAAATTTCATTATTATAAGAGCATTCCTATGCACATCTTGTAAGGATATCTTTTAATAAAATAAAAAAGAAAAAAAAAACTTAGGAGACACTCTCCTTACCTTCTCTCGCTTATATGTCACGATATGATTGGTTCAATTTAAAAAAAATAACTAATTAAATTAGATAATATTTTTATATTAAAATATTAATAAAATAAATTTGAGATCCCAGTTTTAAAGGATCACCGATGGTGATGCCCTAATAGCTTTGAATCTAAATGTTGTTAATGTTTTTTGATTTTATATCTCAAGAATTTACGAATCTCTTCAATTGTTTTAAAAAATTGAAAACCGATATATATACGAAATTTCATTGATCCAAAGTCTTTGTTTTCAAATTCTTTTTAAGAAAATAAATAATAAAACACTAAAGTAAACTATGTAGGAGATATAGATATTAGGCATGAAGAGGGTTATGGACGGTATAGATCTGAGATAAAGCGACCATACTGTTTTGTATTGCAGGAATTTATTGATTCTTACGTCCTTTACTCTCTTCGTTTTTGTACGGAGTCTGTTATACATACCGTTCAAGATTTGCTACCGTTCAAAATAAGAAAATGGACTTATTCTTGTTAATATTAAGAAAAACCACTTTACCATATTAAATATATATATATATATATTTATATATGTTTGCTATATTTTCTGAATATGGCATACAAATTATTTGACGACCCTGGTCCAAAGTATTTAAAGTTTTAACGATACCAAAAAGATAAAAGTTAATGACTAGACTGCATGAAGCAGTTAATCACGAGGGAAAAAAATTGTGTGTAAATGTGACTGAGAGTAAACTATATACTCTATCTGTATCAAAATACTGTAAAAGATGTTTTGCACACATATTAAAAGTCATTTTTCCTATAAATCAACATATAATTTATCATCTACCTAAATATTATGTAAATAATGATAAAACAAATATCATCATACAAATGGCCATAACAAATTAATTACCTTAAATTAAAATTGTAAAACATCACTTTAACTATTTTAAAAATAAAATTTTACTTAATATGATACGAAGGGAGGTATATGATTGTGTAAATATATAGATGGACTATATGTATCATATTTGTTACCGAACACAAGAGAAACTTAACAGACAATTTTTTCAATTCTTTTCAAAATCATAAAAACTCATGTTAAAATTACACAAAGCAAACAACTGAACCTCTAGAACATTCTTTTCTTCATAGTCTAGATTTCACGATCACACTTTGCCTTTACCTGCACCGCAAACACAAATTGAGATGCATAAGTATTTAATAAACACTCAGTAAAGCAATCCTCCCATCTACTGGGCTATACACACAAGTAATAGAGATAACTCTAACCATCAACAACAATCAATAACCAAACAACAAACCAAACATCTGCATCGACCGACACCAACTTAGATAAGCCATGGTCATGCACTTACTTTTGCCAAAGAAGAAATCTGACTTTAAAACGAAATATCTACGCCCTAGCAAGCTCCTACAACGTTCCTAGCTTCAAAACTCCCAAAACAGCCACCAAACTCCAGGAATCTCACCAAGAACGCTCAAGGACACTTTCTCTCTCTTTTTCTCTCAGAAACGGCTAAACTCGGCCACAAGACGATAAAGTCTCCTTTTAAACTTGTCCTCAGGGTTTTCCCTAATCCAAAATGCAGCGTTTAACTTAAACCTGTCCGCGGATTTTACATTTATAGAAAAGTAGATGTTATATTTATAAAATGTAAACAAACCAATAAACTAATTGACCTGTGGTTCAACCAGTCCGACCGGCTGACCTAGTGACCCAAAAGACTTTCGGTTCACCTTCTGGTCTGGTTTTAAAAACATTGTCTAATTTTCGGATTAAGCGTATGGTTGTTGGACCAACTGATTATATCCATCTTCTACGGTTTAGATCCGTCACATGTCCGGGCACATACCAGATATTTTGGAAAGGCCTTTGCTAAGACTAATGAAGTGAGTTAATCTCAATTCAAGTTCATTCCCAAAACGCCAAAGCAGACATCATGTGGAGTTATATTAGTACAGTGAATACCAATAGACATAAAAGACTAGTAGACTAAGACTACAAAGCTTCGATTCAGTTTATCTTGGTCAAAGCCAGTGGTTATAACTACTCCCTACGTTTTTTGATTTAATATTGAATCACTACTGAATAGGAAAAGATAAACCTTGGAACTTCATTTTGCAGGAGTATTTAACAGGAACAGTTGCGCTGACATGGCTACAAAGGCTCACAATAGCAGAGGCATGTACATAATGATTCCGCCCTTGGTCCAAAAGAACCACAGGGTCCTGAGGCCTACAGTGCCATACCATTTTCTTAGGTACAAAATCGTTCACACCAGCTTTTTCCCAGTAATGAGTGTCGCGCCAGCTCTCATATTTGAACACATCACATAGCCGAGCTTTATTACCGGTCGGTCCAACGTGAACCTCCTTGCACTGTTTGCAAACTCTCCAAGGATAAACCAACAAGAGTTTCTTCACACCTTCTCTCAGTTTCGCCCATGCCATTAGAACGTTTACCCCCAACAAGGGAGATTTGATGGATTGAGGGATCGCACAGCAGTTGCGGAAGGCTGCTGATATTCCCAACTCCAATCGTTGCTAGATATGATACACTAGTCCAAGAAGAGGAGGTTGTTGCTTGGATATTATACACCAAAAAACAAGAAAGTGTTATAGACAAAGAACAAAGAGATAGACTCATAAAATGAAAAGGATATTGATTGATGATTCTCAAATGAGATTACATGTGTTTATATAGGGATAAGAAACTTGGTAGTAAGGCCAAGTATTAATTGTTCTTAAAACTAAAAAAAAAATATATAGATAGTTGAATGGAGACACAACTCTTGGTGCATGTTTCTCTTTCCAAGGTGTCCTTCCAAGGTGAGTTGAACTCCATTTTCGTCATCCCTCTTTGACCACAAAATAAAGTGATTATTTTGGAATTTCTTGGGCTTGAATTAGGCTTAAAGGGGCTGAACTTGATAGTTATTCTTCCCAATAGATTTTTCCATGCTCTCTTTGGCCATAAGCTCTTGAATAAGTCCATTTAGTGCATTCCTTAGTTGCTTAGCTTTTGCTCTAGTCATAGGTCCTACAAGTACAAGCAATGGTTCCTCAGCTACAAGCTCCTCTGGTTCAAGCTCAGCTACATATTCCTCAGGTTCAAGCTCAGCTACAAGCTCATCCTACTTAGCTCCATCCATGATCACATCATTCCCCTCCTCTTGAAAAGGATTTGACCTCAAATTTGGATCATCGGCCACAAAAGGAACTAAATTAGAAACATTAGAGCTTGAACTCACATTGTACTTACCTTGAAGATCAAGTTGGTAGGCATTGTCATTGATCTTTCTTTTGATCTCCTATTTGAATCCAAAATCTTTTTTGATGACTTCTGTAAGTGGTGTAGCTATAGTGCTAAAGTCCTTCACAAAGCGCCTATAGAATCTAGCTAGTCCATGTAAGCTCCTTAGGGCATCTTTAGTGGCAGTTACTCTTAGGAGTTCTCTCAATTAAAAATCAAAAAGTAATAATAAAGAAACAGAAAAATTGAGAAACGGTCCTTCACTTAGCAACGATAGGATCTTCTCAGACATGTGTCAGCATGTGATAAGTTAACTTTTTTCCAATTTTATTATTTAAATATATAATAATATTAAAAAGAAATAAATAAAATATATTATCTTGAGCAACAGAGGAGCGTTGCTGGGATATAGATCGTCTTACTTCTCCAACGGGCTTAGGATTTGGCCAGACTCTTATAGCTTTAACTTTCTCCTCATCAACCTTAATGCCATCTGCACTAATAACAATACCTAAAAAGACAATGTTATCCGTACAAAAAGTGCATTTCTTAAGATTGGCAAACAATTTTTTCCTCTCTAGGAATTGTAAGAACCGCTTCTATATGCTGAACATGTTCTTCTAGATTCTTGCTATAGACTAAGATATCATCAAAGTAAACTAACAAAGATTCCAATGAATTTTCTCAAAACATGGTTCATTAACCTCATAAAAGTGTTGGGTGGATTTGTTAGCTCGAAAAGCATAACCAACCATTCATACAACCCATGCTTAGTTTTGAAAGCAGTTTTTTTATTCATCACCATCTTTCATGTGTATTTAGTGATATCCACTTTTGAGATCTATCTTAGAAAAGACACAAAACCATGCAGTTCGTCAAGCATATCATCAACCCTAGGAATAAGATGACGATACTTTATCGATATGTTGTTAATGGCTCTACAATCAACACACATGCGCCAACTTCCATCCTTTTTGGGCACCAGTAGAACTGGGACCACACATGGGCTCATGCTCTCTCTCATATGTCCCTTCTCCATGAGCTCATTAACTTGTCTTTGCAGCTCCAATGTCTCCACAGGATTAGTCCTATAAGCTGGTCAGTTTGGAAGTGATGCCCTAGGAACAAAGTCTATTTGGTGTTCAATACCACATATAGGTGGTAAGCCTTTCAGATTGTCCTCCGGGAATATTTCCTCAAAACCCTACAAAAGAAAGGTTATCTCACTCAGTAACACCGGTGCAAGGTCAGAAAATCCTATTAGTATTTCTTTATACACAAGCAAAAGCAATGGCTGTTGAGAGTACAAATATTTCCTTATTTGACTGTCTTTGACAAAGAAGTTGGAGTTCTTAGAAGATACCTCAAAATTTGCTGGTTTAATTTTTTTGTCTCGACTTTTCTTCAACTGGACCTGGTCTTGATGGACCTCCAACGAAGTTAAAGGAACCAGAGTGATCTTCTTTCCTTTATGATCAAAGGAATTTCGGTTGGTGTAGCCATCATGTATCGCCCTCATGTCAAACTGCCAAGGTCGTCCTAGAAGGATATGGCTTGCATCCATGGGAAGGACATTGCACATGATCTCGTCTTCATATCGGCCAATGGTAAGAGGAACCGTGACTTGCTCCCTGACATACTGTTTGCATATTTCATTCAACCATTCCAGTTTAAAAGGCCGCAGATGAGGTCTGGTCTCAAGTCCAAGCTTCCTAACAAGAGTATCACTAGCAATGTTAGTACAGCTTCCACCGTTAATGATTAAAGAACAAACTTTATTTTGAACTAAACATCTAGAGTGAAAGAGATTCTCCCTTTGTTCTCGGTCATTGGACTTAGGCTGAATGCTCAATGATCTCCTAGTGACCAGAAGTGTCCCTTGAGTTGGATATTCAAACTGTTCTTCCTCTTCTTCAAAGATTGGACGGAGATCTTCCTTTTTTTGTTTATCGTCCTCGGACTCCACTTCACTGTTGTCTAGGAGGATCATTACCTTTTGATTCGGACATTTGTTGGCATAATGTCCAAGTCCTTGACTTTTGAAACACCGAATATCCCTTGCCCGATTGTTGGTCTTGACTGCCTTTCCTTTATCAAGACGAGCTGAAGCATTAGTCTTAAAAACTGAATGTGATGGGGTTGAAGACTTACCTTTATCTTGATAACTTGGTTTTGGAGCAAAGGAAGGTTTAGAGAAACACTTTCTCTTGGTTTGTTGTTCGATTAGAATCGCCTTGTGTAACATTTCCTCTAAGCTTTCATATTCTTGAAACTCCATTCTGTCCTGAATGTCCCAGTTGAGGCCTGCAAGGAATCTGACCATGGTAGCTTCTAAGGTTTCATCTACATCCGCCTTGATCATTAAGCTTTCCATTTCCTGAAAATAGTCCTCCACAGATTTGGTTCCTTGAAGCAAGCGTCTGAGTTTTTGGTGGAGATCTCTGTGGTGAACCGGCACAAACCGTTTCCTCATAAATGTAGTGAGCTCATCCCATGAAGCTATTGGTCTTCCACCTGCCCTTCTCCTGTGAGTCATAACTTGATCATACCAGTTAATAGCATAGCCTATAAACTCAGTTGCTGCTAACCTAACCTTCTTGAGTTCAGAAAAAATTTGACAATCGAACACGATCCAGATGTCAAATTCGAGGATCACTCAGTCGGACAAGAAAGGATAGAAACTCGCTAAGGTGCAAGGTGCAACAAGGGAGTTTTGATGGATTGAGGGGTCGCACAGCAGTTGCGGAAGGCTGCTGATATTCCCAACTCCAATCGCTGCTAGATATGACACACTAGTCCAACAAAAGGAGGCTGATGCTTGGATATTACACACCAAGAAACAAGAAAGTGTTCTAGAAAAAGAACGAAGAGATAGACTCATAAAATAAAAAGGAAATTGATTGATGCTTCTCAAATGAGATTACATGTGTTTATATAGGGATAAGAAACTTGGTAACAAGGCCAAGTATTAATTGTTCTTAAAACTAAAAGAAAATAAATATAGATAGTTGAATGAAGACCCAACTCTTGGTGCATGTTTCTCTTCCCAAGGTGTCCTTCCCAAGGTGAGTTGAACTCCATTTTCGTCATCCCTATTTGACCACAAAATAAAATGATTATTTGGACTTTCTTGGGCTTGAATTAGGTTCAAAGTGGGCTGAACTTGATAGTTATTATCCCCAATATATTTTCCCATGCTCTCTTCGACAATAAGCTCTTGAACAAGCCCATTTAGTGCATTCCTTAGTTGCTTAGCTTTTTCTCTAGTCATAGGTCCTACAGGTACAAGCAATGGTTCCTCAGCTACAAGCTCCTCTAGTTCAAGCTCAGCTACATATTCCTCAGGTTCAAGCTCATCTACAAGCTCATCCTCCTTAGCTCCATCCATGATCACATCACCCACATTCCTTAATGGGTCTCACGTTCTCTCACTAGACCCGTGAGCCCATCACTATCTGACAGCCGGTTTGCTACGTCCGGGAGATTTTAAAGTCTTGTTACCGTCCCTACAAATCACCACATGATCTTTCTCTGTGTTTTTGTTCTCACTCGCACAGTTCCGACAGTCACTTCCCGGAATGCCACCCATCCTGAAACTACTCCAGCATAAGCACGCTTAACTGTGGAGTTCTCTCAGGACCTTTGACCGAAAAGATAAGTGCACTTTGGTGACATAGGTGGCCAAATCAATTCTTTTTAAACCTCTCCGCAAGCCTCTGAAACAGGGGTGTCACAATTCATCCCCACTAACAGATCGCAACGTCCTCGTTGCGCACCAAGACCGTCACCCCAACGGTGTGAGTCCACTCGACTCCATACTCGTCTGGGTTCGGCTCTGATACCACTTGTAACGTCCTGACCTCTATCTCTTAGGGCCTTACTGGTTCAAACACTGCGGTTGCAGGAGATTGCGGAAGCGGGCGATTGCGGTTTCAAGCGTTATTAAGCGTTTTGAACGACTGATTTAGCGGTTTAAAATTGGTGCGTTTGCGGAAGGTTTACGACTGGTTGACCAGCGGGTGCAATAGCGGTTGGAACATAATAAATGTGATATATAATATATAAATGTTTAAAAACACAAAAAATTTAATTAAACTTGATTTATAATTTAAATTTATTAATAAAATACTAAAATAATTATTCAAAAAAACAAATAAATTTCATATTGAAATACTTATTCCTTTATGCATTTGGCTTTTCACCAAAAATTTAATCAAGTAATTTGATAAATGATAAAACATATGCTTTAGATCGTAGATCTTTTCTCTTAGATCGTGGGTCAGTAGTTGCATCAGTAGGAATGGTTAAATGAGAGTTGAGAAGAGTCAATGGTGATTTATTTTAATATTTTTCACAAATAATCTTATTTTTTAAAAAAATTTGATGAAATATTATATTTATTTAGACTTTTTTGAAATTATGTGCGATGTGTCATTAAATTTACATCAAGTTTTCTGGGTTATTATTAATTGGAATATTATTTTCTTCTAATTGTTTATTTTATAATCTATGTAATCGTATTCGTACTTCATTTTCTCCCATCCTTAATGAGTAAAATGGTTAGATAGAAGATATAACACAAAAGAATTTCATTATCATTGATTTCTTTTAAGTTTTTTTATTAAAAAAATAAAAAAAATCCAACCGCAAACGCATGCGGGAAACAGCTTTTGGAATTCAGTGGTTTGAAGCGGTTGGAAGCGATTAGGAGCGATTGGGAGCGTTTTATGTGATTGGAAGCGATTAGGTAGTGGGAGAACCAGTCAACACCTTAGTGGGCCCCATGTCCAATCCCAGTCCATGGGTCCACCTTCCTTAATGGGCCTCACGTCCTCTCACTAGGCCTGTGAGCCCATCACTATCTGACAGCCGGTTTGCTACATCCGGGAGATTTTCAAGACTTGTTGTCGTCCCTACAAATCACCACATGATCTTTTCCTGTGTTTTTGTCCTCACTCGCACAGTTCCGACAGTCACTACCCGGAAGGTCACCCATCATGAGACTACTCCAGCATAAGTACACTTAATTGTGGAGTTCTCTAAGGACCTTTGACCGAAAAGATAAGTGCACTTTGGTGACATAGGTGGTCAAATCAATTCTTTTTACACCTCTCCGCAAACCTCTGAAACCGAGGTGTCACAATTCACCCCCACTAACAGATCGCAACGTCCTCGTTAGTGTCTATGTGGTGTTAGGATTTAATATTTAGGGTATAAACCCTAAACCCTAAACCCTAAACCCTAAACCCTAAACCCTAAACCCTAAACCCTAAACCCTAAACCTTAAACCCTAAAAGAAATCCTTCTAGCTGAAAAATAGTACAAAAACATTTAGCTAAAAAAAATCTATGTGGCTAATTTATCTTGGACAAATTTCTGCTCATGTAAAGAATGAGCAAGATATTATAAGATAAGTATCCATAACTACTAATCCACATGATTGATATTCAATGTTCTAAATAAATCAATGTTGTTAATTTTTATTTTGTTTATTAACCACTTATGAGTGTATATGTTTCTGACCAACACAAAATATGAAGCAAGGAGCTCATGGTGTCTATGGATTTAATTGTGTGGATGTTGTATGATGATTTTTTGGTCTGTCTACATTGGTATCCACAAAAAAATATCCACATGATCACATCCATAGCCACCATTCAACTGCTATTCTTCAGCTTAATGTCTAGATATGCTTTGTAAATCCATGGAGACCTATCCACAGTTTTTCTATCCACTAAACTTTGTTTTTTTTTTTTTTTAAAGTGAATAGTTTTGGTTTTAGGTTCAAGGGTTTATGTTCTAGGATTTAAAATTTAGAATTAAAGGGTTTTGTACTTATTTGGTCTATGTTGTGTTATGGATAATATGCTATGGATAAAGATCTAACCAAATTTATGTATGTATATTTTGTATGAATAAACACAAGTAACTATCTATTAACAATACTGCAATTGATTATCCACTTATAATTGAACAAATGTTCAACGACTGATGGATACTGTATAATCTAAAAATTCATAAAAAATATAGCAATATGTATCTTAAAATGTAGAAAATATATAATCATAACATATTTTATATAAATAAATAGAAAATTTGTTTTATGATAACAAATAAATATATTTTACTTTGTTAAAGTGTTAACAACAAAAAAGAAGTGAAAAAGAGAGAAAAGAAAGAGAGAAAGAGAGGTAAGTTGTTAGTAAGGGCAAAAATATAAAAGGAAAGTGGACAAATAACCAAAAAACTTGGGAAAGTATACCATGAGTGGAAAGTGGGTTTTTGTGACAGAACTCACAGGTTTTTATGACATTTTCACTTAAAGTAAAAGGTTAAACAATCACTGACCGTATCAATCCGAACCGAAGAAAGAAGAAACCTTAAAGTAAAAAAGCAATCTTCGTCTCCTCCTCCGTCTCACTGTGATTGTCTCCACGCTTCATACTTTTCTGCATTCGATTTCCATAAACGTAAGTTTTCTTATCTTCATTCTCGAATTCGAAATTAATTGATCGAACCCAGTTATGCAATCGCTCTCGATTTCACCTGAGATACACTTTCTTTCTTTTCTTTTTTTTTTAATTGAAATTTTTTTCCTGGGTAGTGTTCTGTTTTTTTTTTGGCATTCAAATTGATCTGTTCAGATTCAGAAAATTTTATTAGCTTCTGAAGCAAATTTGAATCACCTTTGTGTGTTGGGGAGATAGATAGATCTGGATGTGTGTGTGTGTTTCAATGTTATCTAATTTGAGCGATTAGTCATTTGTTGGGTAATTGTATTGTATGTTCTCTGCAAAGACTATAGCTTTAGATTTGGTTTAGTTGCCACAGGTATCTGAAAAGACAAAAAAAAAATCATTAGAAAGCTAAAACCTTTTTAATATCTTGATCTTTAATCTTCATGTGTAAGACTCTTTGGTTTAAAACGTGTATAGAACTTTAATGTATAACTTGAGAGTCTTTTCAGGATAGAGTACTAGTTCTTCTGTATCTTGTGAAAGAAAAGTTTGTAGCTTTTGAGGTTTTAGTTATCTTTAAGCTCAAAGTCAAGCTTTCATGGTATGAGAGGACAGATTTGTGATTCCATGGAATGGATTCACTGCAATTGACCAGTCTATGGGCAAGAATTTAGCATAATATCTAATCTGTGTGACATTGAAGAGCTAATATTTGTCGATTTTCGTGGTGTTTACAATTGAAGGTTTGTGTTAGTTCATCAAAACTCTTTGGATCCTGATTTTGAGTTGAGATGCATCAATTATAATGAAAAAATTACTTAGCATATATATATATATATATATTTGTTTTTGATGTTTTAGTAGTCTGAACCTTGCCAAGTTTGAAGCAATGTTCCTAACTTCTTATGTCCAAATCGCCTAAGAGTCATTATTTTCGCTTTTGGTAGGTCATGGTTCTCTGATGCAAACTGCTGAGGCTTTATCTGATTGATTTATTAAAGATTTTGCATAGATAAAATGTTTTTTCCTCTTATTTGGTTGGTAGAAAACACCATAATTTGCTAAACAACCTTACGAATTTCGAATTTGTGGATTTTTAACAGGCCTGATCAATATGGATGAGGAGGCATCTAGGACTGCAAGAGAGTCGCTAGAGCTTGTGTTTCGCATGTCAAACATCTTGGACACGGGACTGGACCGGCATACTTTGTCAGTCCTCATAGCTCTTTGTGATCTTGGTGTTAACCCTGAGGCTCTAGCTACTGTTGTGAAGGAGCTTCGGCGTGAGTCTATTCCCGATTCTGTCACAACGACACCATCATAATAATTCCTAAACCCTCTTCAGGTACTGAAAATTCTCTCGATATGCCCAAGTCTACCGAAGTCAGTCTCTTTCTATTGTTTTTGATATCTAGTAAATGTTTCATATGATTATGGAGTTGTCATATAATTCATGTTGCAGGTATGCCAATGTGATATACCAAAAGTAAAGGAAACTTGGGGATTCTTACTACTCTTGTGGTTGTTAGTATGTGAATGTTGTTACTACTTTTTGTGTGATTAGAAGAAAGTTGTATGGAGGAATTGTAATTTGTTTTATTTGTATAATTTAGCTTTGTGGATTAATTATAACTTCTTTTTATTTGCATGAACCGTTCAAAACCGCCATAACAAACAAAAAAAAAACACTTAAAACCGTTCAGAAACACAAGCATGTACCACCACAGACTAGCTTCCTAGTTTTGCATTCTCTACCTCTAAACAAGCAAACAGTCGAGCTCAAACCAAAACCTCATTTTTATCGCGATAAACATGTCCACCCATCCCTTTGGGGTGCCAAGTTTTTGTCTTCGGGTAGTTAACTTCTCCAAAGTTCTCATCGCTTCTTTCCGAAAAGCACTCATCTTGGGGTGTTGACGCCATTGATGAGATCCACAATCGAGAAGAAACACTCTCCTGTTTCTTCTTTTTTCCCTTATGTATCCGCTGATTAAGTACATTTCTGAACCAACTGAGACAACATTTGAGGAACTAGGATGTTAGCGAGGAAAGTTAGGAAATGAAGGGATTGGTATCAGTTTCTGTTTGGGAGCTAGGAATAGTTCGAATCTGGTAGGATTGTTATCTAGGTTTAAGCAAACATAAGAGACACTTCTCCATTTTTCATATGAAGGGCGGCCTCAATGGAGACCAGACATAGAGTTGGACAATGGGTTCTTGAGATACGAGCCAGAGAGTATAGAACGACGTCATTGTGTTTTGGATTCAGAAGAGAGGCTTGTCCTATGCTCCTAGCCAATACAGATACTCGAGTGTTTAATTGGTTATATTACTTGTGTTTCTTCAGTTTTCGACACTTACATACACTTGACCTTTGTGTCAAATCAGTCTGTGGTACATAAGTAGAAAAAAAAAGAAAAAATCACATGTTTAAACTTGTGAAAGAGAAGCGGAAGTATATATAGACAACGAACCAAAGTGATATGCTAAGTTATATATACCCACACTCAATGGTTGTTAGTTTATTGACTCACCAAAAAACACGCTTTACTCTTTCAAACTCACTCATCTCACATTCATCAATCTCCACAATTGTACAGCTGAAGAATATACCACTCACTCTGAACACTCTATCAACTCTATTTGTTTACCAAAATCAGCATGGTCACGAATTAGAGCCGAGGAACATCCTCATTCCTCGAGGAGTTAACTGCTTCTTCAAAGCAGTGAGCCCCGACACTGTAGCTTTTGGTTAGTACGGTGTTACCTTTTTTACCTGTTTAGCAACCTGGCAGAGAGCTCGCAGACGAAAAGTGAGCAAAACACCTGCGTGAGTCGTTTACGAGAGTTGAATGCTCGCGCCGGCTCGTTAATGATCCAACAACCCAGCTCCTTGATGCATTTCCCGGGCTAAGTATGTGTGTATATCTTGAGTGGGGAGAACGAGGCAAAGAACCCTGGCGGGGTGTGTTGTAAGATCTTCTGAGATCTGCTGAACTTCGGCTGACTGGTATATGCGGGGAACGCCAGTACGACCCATTTTGGAAGCTTGTGTGGGAGCGAGAGTGAGAGAGATACATAGGCACTGTGTGCGACTGCATTGAAGTTGATGGTGAAGAAGGGTCTACTCTGATAGATATTGGCAGCTCATAAGCTGACTGTAACGGGGTTGTGGAGGTTGATGATAAGAGAAACGATGAGGTCGGGGTCACGCTAGGAGAAAGCAAAGGTGTGTGCTCTGACGCAGGCATATCGATGCTGTTGCTTCTTGCATCACGTTTACAAACCGGACAAAAGGATCTCCTTTGGCCAAGCCACAAGTCTACACATCCAACATGAAACTCTGACCAAGACAAACAACAACAACAACCACCATTTTAAGAAAAGATAACGTATGAATTCTTTATACTTTCAAACTGAGTCTCAAAACACTTACTGTGAGTGCAAGGCAGGACCCTTAACTTGTCACCAATACGATAATCCTCTATACATATAGCGCAAGAAACAGAAGTAGACGCTTCATCGCAAACACCGTTAAATATTGTAACAGGCATGCGTCTTAGCAAGTTTTTAGCCATACGAGGGAAGTCACTGCCACTAAGAGACATTATACGCCGGCGCCTAACTCTATGTCTACGGACAAAGAAGCAAGTGGCGAGCACAGCAGACATAGCGAGGAGAGATATGAATGAGATAGCCATGATTGACCACGCTGAAGTCTCGAAGCTTGGCATAAGCCACACTTCAAAATCAGTACGACCAGCATACTTTTTAAGTACTTCCCCAGTTGCTTTAGAGACAAAGGTACCATATATAAGTACACCAGCGGGGTTTCCTGCCACTACAATTAGGTTCACAAGATCATTAGCCAAATCAAAAAACAAGAAAACAATACAAAAGCGTGAGTGAGAGAGAAGATGTGAATATTACTTGAAACTAAGAATCCATAATCTTCATAATCATAAACAATAGCAGCTTTATAACCAGCCTTTTGAGCATTCCTAATCTTATCTTCGAAACTACAACCACCGCGAATAATCAACACATACGGAGGACGAGGAGAAACACTTGATCCATTTACAACAACAGTCACCGTATTAACCAAATCAGAACAAGCATCAAGCGGCTCTGCTACGTACAACACACCACCTTGATCCGATCTCTTTATCATCGGAGCTGAAAAAAAAAAAACAAATTGGAAAAATTCAAAATAAAACCATAACTTGAAAAAGACAACAAAGTTTCACACTTTCAATACATACGATCAAAACCCTAATCAGCTAATTCCATAAATTTCATTTCATTACATAATCTAAGACTTTTGATGTTTTTTTTATTACAGTGATTGAAGAAACAGGACAGAAGTGGGGGGATTTGAATGGAACAGTAACAAGAACTCACTGAAATTGGATTCGATGTCGTCAAAGGAGAGAGATTTGTTCTTCCCGATCAACAAAATTTTCGCAGAAGCCAAGTGTGAAATTAGTAACAGAGATAAGATTGTTGCAATCGAAGCGTGACCCATGTTTCTCTCCTTAAGCTTTAGACGAAATCGAGAAAGAAGGAATCGGAAGAAGAAACTGAAGGAAAGTAATTCGGGTTTTAATGGATGATGATGATAAACACTTGAGCTTCTTCCATAGAAGAGAGCGAGAGAAGGTAAGACCAAAGACTTCTGAGAATAATATCTAGAATTGTTCCGAGTATAACATTTTTTTAATTTTGTTTTATTTTTTTGGTTTTATAAGAGTGTAACTGTTAATTTTGGAATTATTCGGATAGGTACTTAAAGTTTTCGTTTTTACAAAAAGTCCTAATTACAAAAATTAAAAAATATCCAAGGTTATAGATGTTACAAGTATTTTGCTAATTTTGTAATAAATATCCAAATGAGGATGTGGCGAGGATATACATATAATAAAAACAAGATCTAGAATTAAGCTATCTAGAATGGTCTCTATTGACTACAACATCTAAAATCTTTATATGAGTTTTGAGTTTTTCTATATCACTTGGGGTGGGGGCACATCTTTTGGATTCTTCTCCGATATGCTAAAATAGTACAATTCAATGAAACCATTTTTTTGAGAACTATCCTATAATAGTTAGTACTTTTAAGTTAGCTCTTCAAAGGAAGCTCTTGTAAACTTTTTTAATCTAATATAATGAAGCTCTTCAAAGGAAGCTCTTGGAAATCGGATTTCGGTTTTAAACCGATCCGAACAGAAATCCGAGCGGTTATCTGCTAAACTGAATACATATTAAATTTCTATACATTTGGGTTTATGAATTGAAATTATTTTCGGGCCCATTAACCATTAAGGAGAACAAGGAATCAAACCTCTCACCTTGAAGATAAAAGGACACGTTCTAGCCAACTAAGCTGTCTCGACTTTTTGACTTTACTCTCCAAATGATATATATAATGCATTCGGTTTAAGTTCGGATTTAAAAAAAAATTGAAAACCGATCCGAATCCGAACGAATCCGATCCGAAAAACAGTCGGATTCTAAATGGATTCTATATATCCCAATCCGAAAAATCTGATCCGATCCGAACCGAAAATCCGAACACACTGAGCTAAATGGGACTGTAAAGAAAATCAGAAAGATTTACAAAATAGTACTCTAACAAAATAATCCTACAAATTGCAATAATTAAATAAATTTTTGGCCCCTTTTGTTTTTGGGCCTATATAATCACATTAGCTTTTACTCTTCTAAAATTGGGCTTTTTGTTCCAATGCAAAATTTATTTTGTTTGTCTCCTGTTACAAATTTCTAGAAATGCCAACATGCTGCAAATTGAGTAATCTAGCGAGTCTTGTTTTGTCGCGGTTCTGATTGTTTGTTAATTCAAAAGTTCAAATTTGGTATTGTATGTTGCAAGCACATTAAAATGTATATGCATTATACAGATTCAAGTTTGGATAATAAAGTGATACTAGTAAAACTTCATAGACTAATTGTCAAGGTCACGTTTGTGATATAAATCTTCATTTATAATATTTTGCGAGCATATGGTGAATGTGATATAACTGAATACAAGATAAATTTTATTTGAATGATACCATAGGCAACAAATACATCGTGCTAGCGTTTTCTAATAATCGTCTCCTTTGAAGAAATTAAATAATTCCACGTTTGAGTTAAATATTTCCTTTTAAATAAATATATACATGATGTTTATCTTAGCTTCAATTTTACCAGCTTTAGTTTGAAATGTTTAGATAGTTATGTTACGAGTGTAAATTATATTATATGGGACTTGTATGCATATAGATAATAAAAAAATTGTGTTTTTTTTTTTTTTTCCTTTTGGCCTTTATTGGAAATAAATAAGTGTTTGATAATTACTTGAAGTCTATTTTATAAAGAAACCAAAATTATAAGAGTGGTGTTCACGACGATGAAGTTTGCAACTTGCGGTCGTGCAGTGCAAAGCTGCCAAAGCCGTGTGAACTCAACCCAACATAATATGATGAAAACTGGTTATTGTGCCATTCCCTGGCACGTTTGCATGCATGTCGGTGAATTGTTTATATAGATTTCGATTTACGACCCTTCTCTAACTTTATCTCTGACGTTTTTTTTTTCTTATTCTTGGTAATATATCTCTGACATTTTTTAAATAGAATAACGAGAGAAAATTCATGTTCTTCAGTTAAAGACAATATATATTTGGTTTTATTTAATGTTAAACCCAGAAAAAAAAAATAGTTCAACAATGTAAAAAATACGGATATTTTTTTAAACAGATTATTGGTGTCTGGTACATTGCATGTTCTGATTAGTGAAGTAGTCAACACGTTATTCCTAGTATTCATAAATCTTTGTCTTTATCTTTCTCTTTAGATTTTTTGTTTGATAAGTTAAATTCTTCGAGAACTACTTTAATGTATCGACACAATAATGTTTTTGATTGGTACTATATCTAGGGATGTCAAAATGGGTCAAGTTTCATGGATCACCACAACTCAACTCAACTCATGGATTCTAATGAGTTAAAATTTTTTATCCTAATGAGTTCATGAATAAATTGAATTAGTGGGTCAAATGGTTTAATGGATCAATTGACTTATGTTATAATGGGTAATGGTTTAACCATTTAATCCATCAAATGCTTAAACCAGTCAAAATTAGCAAAACCACTAAACCGGTCAAAATGTGTAAACCATCAATATTTTGATTTTTCCCCAAAACAACACCTTCATCGTGATTTTGATTCTAAAAAAATCAAATTCGATTCAGAAGCATATGAGTAAAATCTCAGACTTTTCAATCCTCCAGCTTAAGGTCGCTTCAACTCATGTTATAATTGAGCTTCTTTCTTCTCCAATCCTCTCAGGTTCGCTTCTTTTTCAACCCATGTTATAATTGGCCCTTAAGCTTTTCATGTCCGTATTTTGCTGGGTTTAAGTTGATTTTTTTCTCGGTTTTCTTTTTAAGTATCTGGGTTCATAATTGTTTTTATTATTGTTCATGATTGTTCATGATTGTTTTTATTATTGTTTTTATTATTGTTCATGATTGTTCATGATTGTTCTCGTTATCTCGATTGTGTATGTGTTCATTATTTCGATGGTTTTGTGTTGTTTTCTTAGTTTATGGGTTGTCGTGTATCAATTGTTTTTGTTTGATTTTGTTTAGGGAGGTGGAAGCGTTGGTCTAGTGGGTTTTGTTTAGAAAATTGGATTTTTTTTGTTCATAGTTCTGCAATCATCTCTTGTATCATCAAAATTGGGTTTTTTTATGTATCACCTCTTGCCACATTCATCTCTTGCCATATGGGTAGACTCTATACACGTGAAGAATCAGGTTTAGAATTTACAAACAGGTTTCAGAACTTCTATACATGTGCAGAGACTTTACAACTAAACAAACTAACCATTTACTAATTTTTACAAATTTTATTCCATGTTTACAAATTTTCATCTTATAAGATTTCTTCATCCGTTATATCAAATTTTCATCTTATAAGATTTCTTCATCCGTATGAAATGCCTAGTTGCTCTATGACTTGTCTGTGATCTTTGTGGACATTCCCCTCTTTACTTGACTGATTATAGTTAGATTATAAAAGTGTCTTGAAGAGTATGTGATCTTTGTGGACATTCCCCTCTTTACTTGACTGATTATAGTTTTATTTGTTTTGTCTATTTTTCTAGATCAATGGACAGTGAAGATGCATATTCTCTTGGTGGGGGTGATGGGCAAACTTCAGCAGATACATCACAATCTAAAAGTCTGGTAAGTCTTTCTCGTAAAAGAAGTAGGACATCAGATGTTTGGAATTACTTTAGACTAGAAGAAGAAGAGAATGGTGATAAGAGAGCATATTGTCAGAATTGCCCAAAGAATTACTTGATGTTGCCCACTACTGGAACATCAAATATGATTCGTCATCATAATAAATGTTCAATGGGGGTTGAAAGAAAAATAGCAAAGATTGATCACACAATTGCTAGGGAAAAGTTTAGTCGAGTGATTATTAGACATGATCTTCCTTTTCTTTGTGTTGAATATGAAGAGTTGAGGGATTATCTTCAGTATTTAAATCCAGACTATAAGTGTTATACAAGGAACACTGCTGCAACTGATGTGGTTAGAACTTGGGAAAAGGAAAAACAGATTCTGAAGTCTGAGCTAGCAAAGATTCCTAGTAGGATATGTTTAACTTCTGATTGTTGGAGTTCACTTGGTGGAGATGGATATATTGCTTTGACAGCACATTACATTGATGCAAAGTGGGTATTGAATAGCAAGATTTTGTCGTTCTGTGACATTCTTCCTCCTCATACTGGTGATGCTTTAGCTAGTAGGATCCATGAATGTTTAAAAGAGTGGGGTATAGAAAAGAAAGTTTTTACACTTACTTTGGATAATGCTACAGCTAACGATTGTTTGCAAGATATATTGAAAGATCGTCTTAATCTGGATGATAATTTGCTGTGTAGAGGAGATTTTTTTCATGTGCGGTGCTGCGCACATATCTTAAACCGTATTGTGCAAAATGGTTTGCTTGTGCTTGATGATGCTTTGTCTAAGATTAGAGAGACTGTGAAGTATATTAAAGGTTCAACATCTAGGAGAATAGCACTTGCAGAATGTGTAGAAGGTGAAGGGGAAGTGCTTCTATAGCGGTGTATATCGCTTATAAAATTATCCATCATCAAAATGTTATTATTAAAAACAACAATATAAAAATGAAATTTCCAAATTTTATACTGTTGTACCGCTAATATTTTATCGTATTTAACTATTTAATTTTAGAGTAATATTAGTAAATAGCACAAATATGAAGTAAAATTAACAAAATACTATAAAAACATTTTTTATAGGAAAATATCAATAGATCCATGTTTTTTGTGAAGTAAAATGATATAATTAGCCTTTTTGTTTTAGTGTTAGATAGAAAGAATGAAAGATTCAGTTATATTTTTTAAAATAACATGTAATATTTATAGTTTACATGTTATATTAAACTAAATAGCGTTTAACATATAAAAATAGTATGTTACACTAAAAAGTAACATGTTAAAAAGAGAATTTTTCTAAATATTATTTGTAGTTCAAAAAAATAACATGTTCCAAAAAAAATAATAGAAGTTTCAACATGAGTGCGCATAAGAGAAGAGAGAGAATGGGAAAGAAAGAAAGAAAGAAAGAGAAAAAAAAATGATAGAAATTTCTATATGATTGGCATGTTAAAACAAATAAAAAAGAAGCGAGAGAGAATGTTATTTATGTGAATAGAAGAAAGGACATAATATTTAAATAAATAACATGTAATATATGTAATAAATATAAAAATAATTGTATATGAAGAGAGATAAAACATTGTTGGTGCATATTCTCTTAATTTTATATACTTTTATCATTTTCTCTAGTTTCTATTGTCTAAATTGTAAATTGTAAATTTTTTACCGAATTCATGGATTAATCTAACCAAATGTTCTTGGCCTGTTTTCTTAAATCCGGCCATTTCCAAATTTTCTCTCCATTCTTTATTTGTTTATCACTCTTGCAAATGAGCTGATGACGTCTCCGATGGTATGACGAGGTTTTGTTTTAACTTCAAATTTTCTTCTTATAATTGTTTTTATATGTCAAATAAACTATCAGACGACATGTTTTCCACTCGCCACATTGCTTAATTAGTGTTTTCATCGAAAAAAAAATATACTTTTGTTTTAAGAACGTTTTGAGGAAATCAAATAAGAAAATTATTTGCAGGAGTAAGTCTCGTGAAATTTTTCATGACCGATTAAGAACTCTAGACCAATAGTGTTAAAAGGTATGGTTCTGATTCAATTTCAATGGCTGGTTTAGTTGTTGGTTTAGAAGAAATCAGTATCCGATTTGGTGGAGAAGTCAGAACCGGGAATTGGTGAAGCATGGCAAATACTCTTTTCGCGAAAGAGGGTTTGTTACAGAAACGCTACATATTTGGTATTAATCGCAGCTCAATCTTATCTTCTCTTATTATCTCGTTTCATCTTTTTCTCTCTTGTAACAGACAAGTTGAGAGAGAGAGACTCCATTGTTGTTGAGCTCTGCTCTGATTCTGTAATTTGTACTTCTTTGATATAGTAGATTGCCGAATTGATTCGGCCCCAGACGTAGGTCAGATCACACCGATCTGATTGAACTGGGTAAACAATCTTGTGTGTGTTCGTTGTTCTTTCTTTTTGCGTTTTGTTTCTTCAAATCGATTCAAACCGTTTGCGATACACCGTGAGAGAGTTTGTGAGGTTGTGAGATCATTGATACGTGATACAAGTGAGAGTTTTCTTAACAAAGTGGTATCAGAGCTTCGGCTCTAACGTCTTCTCTCAATCCGATCGATGACGACGACAACTAGAGAAGAGATCAAGGTGTTTAATGGAGATAGCGATTTCTCGCTATGGAAGATAAGGATCTTGGCGCAATTAGGTGTTCTTGGTTTAAAGAGAATCCTCACTTATTTTGATCTCACAAAGACTGTTCCGCTATCCAAGAGTGAAGAAAAAATGGCTTCCGCTGATGAATCCTCTGATGGATCATCGCTGCAATCGAAACAAGTTCCTGATCCGATCAAGATTGTTCAGTCGCAGCAAGCTCTCACCATCATCATCAACCACGTCGGTGATAAGGTACTTAGGAAGGTAAATCATTGTGAGTCTGCGCCTGAGATGTGGGCTTTGTTAAACAAGTTGTACATGGAGACTTCGTTGCCAAACAAGATCTATGTGCAGTTAAACTTTTACTCGTTCAAGATGGTTGATACGCAGACTATAGATCAGAATGTGTATGATTTCTTGAAGATTGTTGCAGAACTTGGTAGCTTGGAGATTCAAGTAACAGAAGAGGTTCAAGCAACCTTGCTGTTGAATTCTTTACCATCGAGTTACAGCCAGCTAAAGCACACGCTTAAGTATGGAAACAAGAGCCTTTCAGGTCAAGATGTATTCTCATCAGCTAAGTCAATGGAACGAGAGCTGGCTGAGTTGAAAGAAAAAAACACTGGTTCGTCTGCAACCCTGTTTACGAATGAGCGAGGAAGACCACAAACCAGGGGACAACAAAATGGGTCAAAAGGCAGAAGCAGGAGTAGGTCTAACACTAAATCAAAGGTTGTGTGTTGGTTTTGTAAAAAGGAGGGACATGTTAAGAAAGTTTGCTATGCCAGGAAGCAGAAATTTGAAGGTGAGGGTCAAGGAGAGGCTGGTGTTCTCGTTGAGAAGCTTGTGTACTCAGAAGCCTTGAGTATAAATGATCAAGATGCCAAGGATAAATGGGTGATTGATTCCGGTTGTACCTATCACATGACATCTAGGAAGGATTGGTTCACTGAATTCAAAGAGAATGTTTCCACTACGATACTTCTCTGGGATCATCACATTGTTGAGTCGAAAGGGAGTGGAACCATCAAGATCAACACACATGGTGGTTCTATCAGATTGCTGAGAAATGTTCGGTATGTGCCAAACTTGAGGAGAAATCTCATCTCCACAGGTACTTTGGATCAGCTTGGTTATAAGCATGAAGGTGGAGATGGCAGGTTTCGTTTCTACAAGGATACTAAAACAGCTCTGCGAGGTAATTTGGTGCATGGTTTGTATATTCTTGATGGACATACTGTGCTAGGCGAGAGCTGTAATGCAGAGGGGAAAGCAAGTGAAGATACAAAGCTGTGGCACAGTCGGTTGGGACACATGAGTGTGAACAATATGAAGATTCTTACTGGTAAAGGGTTGTTGGACAAAAAGGATATTGTCGAGTTGGAATTCTGTGAACACTGTGTGATGGGTAAGTCAAAGAAGCTGAGTTTCAATGTTGGGAGACACAACACGGAGGATGCTTTGGGGTATATTCATGCTGATTTGTGGGGTTCTTCGAATGTTACTTCTTCTCTCTCGGGTAAACAATATTTTTTGTCTATCATTGATGACAAGACTAGGAAAGTCTGGTTGATGTTTCTTCGAATGAAGGATGAAACCTTTGATAGATTTTGTGAGTGGAAGGAATTGGTTGAGAATCAAGTCAGTAAGAAGGTTAAGGTTTTGAGGAAAGACAATGGTTTGGAATTCTGCAATCAGAAGTTTGATGACTATTGTAAGAAGAATGGAATAGAAAGACATCGGACCTGTACTTATACGCCGCAACAAAATGGTGTAGCCGAGAGGATGAACCGGACCATTATGGAAAAGGTTAGGTGCCTTCTTGATGAGTTAGGTCTAGGTGAACCATTCTGGGCTGAAGCAGCTGCAACGGCAGCATACTTGGTAAACAAATCACCTGCATCAGTTGTTGATTACAATGTTCCTGAGGAGCTTTGGTTAAACCGAAAACCAGGATACAAGCATCTAAGGAGGTTTGGATCTGTTGCCTATGTTCATCAAGATCAAGGGAAGTTGAAACCCAGAGCACTTAAAGGAGTTTTTATAGGTTATACTCAGGGTACTAAAGGTTACAAAATCTGGCTATTGGAGGAAGAAAAGTGTGTGATTAGCAGGAATTTGGTGTTTAATGAATGCTTGGTTTACAAGGATCTCAAGACTGAAGAAGAACGAGTATCTCAAGATAAAGTCAAGGATGTCGCAGAAGCAGTTGAAAATGAGGTGATAACGGTTAAAAAACCTGGATCAAGTTCAGCTGAAGGTGGAGCTATTGTTGTGAATGATAAAGAGAAAACAGAATCTGATGAGGATACAGTAGAACCACTGATACATGCGATAGACTTGAGGAACTATCAGTTGGTTAGAGATCGTAAGAAAAGAACTACAAGAGCACCAGAGAAACTAGCAGACTACACTCAGTTTTCATTTGCCTTGATTGCTGCAGAAGAAATCGAGGTTGAAGAACCATAGTGATATCACGAAGCTAAAGAAGATAAAGACTGGAAGAAATGGGATGCTGGTATGGATGATGAGATGGTTTCTCTATCAAAAACGGAAACCTTTCACATAGTTGATAGGCCTAAAGATCAATCCGTAATAAGTTGCAGATGGATCTACAATTATAAACCGAGAATTCCAGGTGTTGAAGCAAGTAGGTATAAAGCTAGATTGGTGGCTCGAGGGTTCAGTCAGAAGAAAGGTATTGACTATGATGATGTTTTTGCACCAGTGGTTAAGCATGTGTCAATCAGGATCTTAATGTCAAAGGTGGTAGATGAGGACATGGAACTGGAGCAAATGGATGTAAAAACAGCATTTCTACATGGTGAACTTGATGAGGAGATCTACAAGGAGCAACCAGAAGGGTATGTGGTGGATCCAAATAAAGATCATGTCTGTTTGTTGAAAAAATCACTTTATGGCTTGAAACAAGCTCTGAGGCAGTGGAACAGAAAATTCAATGGTTTTATGATTAAAAATGGTTTCAAGAGGAGTGAGCATGATTCATGCGTTTATGTCAAGGAGGTAAAACAGGGTGAGTATGTTTACTTACTCTTGTACGTGGATGACATGTTATTAGCAGCCAAGAGCAAGACAGAAATCCAGAAGCTTAAGGATGTTATGAGCTCAACGTTTGAGATGAAAGACATGGGAGCTGCTAGCAGGATTCTCGGCATTGACATCACGAGAAATAGAGAAGAAGGTACTCTTACTTTGTCACAGTCTGGGTATCTGGAAAAGGTTTTGCAAAGGTTCAGGATGGCAGATTGTAGGAGTGTAGATACGCCTATTGGAGCTCATTTCAATCTATCAGTAGTTAAAGATGAAAGTCAGTGTATTGACACTGAGACTACTCCTTATTCGAGTGCAGTATGGAGTATGATGTATGATATGATTGGAACAAGGCCTGATATGGCCTATGCAATTGATTTAGTCAGTAGGTTCATGAGTAAACCTGGAGGAGATCATTGGGAAGCAGTAAAATGGTTACTGCGGTACTTAAGAGGATCTACTGAGTTGAGTTTGGTATACACGAAAGGAGAAAACTTTAATGTTCATGGTTTTTGCGATTCAGAACATGCTAGGGATCTTGTAGAGAGAAGGTCTACAAGCGGATATGTGTTTACAATTGGTGGCAATACTGTAAGTTGGAGGTCGAGTCTGCAGAAGATAGTAGTTTTATCAAGCACTGAAGTAGAGTACATTGCTCTTACTGGAGCAGTTAAAGAAGCAATGTGGATCCGAGGTCTGCTGGAAGACATGGGTTTGAAGCCGACAACTGCTACTGTGTGGTGCGATTCACAGTCTGCAATATGTTTGTCTAAGAACAATGCTTTTCACGAGAGGACAAAGCATATAGACGTGAAGTATCATTTTATCAGGGATGTGATCGAAGCTGGAGAAATAGGTGTCTTGAAGATTGATACAACTTCGAATCCTGCAGATATGCTTACTAAAGGCATACCAGTTAAGAAGTTTAAGGAGGCTTTAGAGTTTCTAAAGCTGATTGAGTAATCACTTTGAGGTTATAGAGCCGAAGGTTAAATTCAAGCTGTGCAGTTCACTAGAGGGTGTATGAAAGTTGAATCAAGGTGGAGTGTTAAAAGGTATGGTTCTGATTCAATTCAATGGCTGGTTTAGTTGTTGGTTTAGAAGAAATCAGTATCCAATTTGGTGGAGAAGTCAGAACCGGGAATTGGTGAAGCATGGCAAATACTCTTTTCGCGAGAGAGGGTTTGTTACAGAAACACTGCTTATTTGGTATTAATCGCAGCTCAATCTTATCTTCTCTTATTATCTCGTTTCATCTTTTTCTCTCTTGTAACAGAAAAGTTGAGAGAGAGAGAGACTCAATTGTTGTTGAGTTCTGCTCTGATTATGTAATTTGTACTTCCTTGATATAGTAAATTGCCGAATTGATTCGGCCCCAGACGTAGGTCAGATCACACCGATCTGATTGAATTGGGTAAACAATCTTGTGTGTGTTCGTTGTTCTTTCTTTTTGCGTTTTGTTTTTTCAAATTGATTCAAACCGTTTGTGATACACCGTGAGAGAGTTTGTGAGGTTGTGAAGTGAGAGTTTTCTTAACAAGTAGATGGTGAGTTATACTTAGTATAGATTTTAAATTAGTTTACCTGCAGTTCTAGTTAACCCCGTAAACTAATATATTGATTATAGACGTGAATGGAAGAGAAGTACTTAAATTGAAGAATAATTTTGGCTGGCATACATGTACGATCGATCCTTACTTTAAACGCTTTTTAATTGTTTTGTGATTTATTCCACGCGTTTTTGTGTTTAGTTATTTTGAAACGTTATATCTCCTAGGCTCCTATAAGATGAGATATTGATATTTTGTTTGTAATTTTGTGAAAATGGCGTTTAATACAGAAGAGGAAATGATATAGAATTGTGAATAAAAAGACTCGCAAAATACTACTATTCGAGCGAGACTATACTTCATGTAATTTTGTGGGTCGCTAAGTCTAAGACAATCCACTTTTGTGAGTCTTCGGTTTGGTATTTTATGATTTTTATCCACAAGACACATCCAATGTATATTATTGTTTATCTAGTTTATTTTGTTAAACTAATATTCAATTAATACATCCAAATATTAGAGTCATTTTAGATCTCCAAATTTAGCCAATCCAACTAAAGTTTATACAGTTTTTGCAATTTTCTGCATTACATATATATGTAAAAATCAAATCAACTAGGATTTGCAATGAAATTATATTAGAACTTGTCTCATAATTTGGATCCAATTTGGTAGTGTAGTGAATAAATTATTAGATAAATAGTATTATAAAAAACTGAAAATTTTAAAAATTGTAGCTCACAAATTATATCACAACAAAATTAGTAAAATCCATAAATGGCGTGTCCCTTTCAAGTTTCAATTTCTTTTTTTTTCTCATCCGATTCAATAATTGAAATCTTTTCAATAGATTTTTCTTTTTTTCAATTCAATTTATTGTGATAGTATAGTTGGTAAAAACAAAATTAAAAGAATATAAATGTAGATGGTCACGGGATAATAAAAGAGCAACAATAATAAAATAATAATTGCATAAGACGAGTCAAACAACATAAAACAATGGAAGAAGACGAAGAAGAAAGGGTTCGTAAACTTCGTATGCATCTTCCTCCTCCTTTGATTAAAAACCCACAAAAAGCCAGAGACTTTCGAAACCAAGAAGATGGAGAAACCAAACCCTCGAAGACCCTCGAACAGTGTTCTCCCATACGAGACACCAAGATTAAGAGATCACTACCTCCTCGGCAAAAAGCTAGGCCAAGGCCAATTTGGTACAACCTATCTATGCACAGAGAAATCATCGTCAGCTAACTACGCTTGCAAATCAATCCCGAAACGTAAGCTTGTGTGCCGTGAGGACTACGAAGACGTGTGGCGTGAGATTCAGATCATGCATCATCTCTCTGAGCATCCTAATGTGGTACGGATCAAGGGTACTTATGAAGACTCTGTTTTTGTACACATTGTTATGGAGGTTTGTGAAGGTGGTGAGCTTTTTGATAGGATTGTTTCTAAAGGGCATTTTAGTGAGCGTGAGGCTGCTAAGTTGATTAAGACTATTCTTGGTGTTGTTGAGGCTTGTCATTCTCTTGGTGTTATGCATAGAGATCTCAAGCCTGAGAATTTCTTGTTTGATAGTCCTAATGATGATGCTAAGCTCAAGGCTACTGATTTTGGTTTGTCTGTCTTCTACAAGCCAGGTACTTACTTTGATTCATCCCTTCTTTATTGGAATCAAATGGTTTTGTCATTGTTGGTTGATTGATTGATTGCTTCTTTAAGAAATGTCTTGTTTGGTTTCTTGGATTCTTGTTCCAAGAAATGGTTTGAGTTTGTCTTTTCAGATTTGCTGCTTGAGCATTGTTAGGAAAAGGTTTAATTTTTTTAAATCAGGTTTTTTGACATTTAGTTGAGATATATGTATGTATTTATCAAGAAGTGATGCATTTGGTTCTTTGATTCATGGTTCTTTGATTCATCCTTTAGACTACTATATAACCTATGAAATCAAATGGTTGTGTCTTCATTTGTTCCTTGATTGCTTTTCTGATACACTATAAAGAAGTCTCTTGTTTGATGCTGAAAAACAGATTTCTTGATATGCTATCTGCAGGATCTTTGTTGAATGTTCAATTGAATATTGCTGCTTGACCATTGTTAGGGAACATTGATATCCTTTCGACTTATTTTTCTGAATCTGGATTTGACATTTAGTTGTGAACTTGTGATATATGAATGTGTTAATCGCAAGGTTTTGTTATATGTAAGATAAGCATATGCAGCAATGCTATCAGAGCTAGAATGTGACTAACAAAGCTGTCGTTATGTTATTTTGGCTCTTCAGGGCAGTATCTGTATGATGTAGTTGGAAGTCCGTATTATGTTGCACCTGAGGTTCTGAAAAAATGTTATGGACCAGAGATAGACGTGTGGAGCGCCGGTGTTATCCTTTACATCTTACTAAGTGGTGTTCCTCCTTTCTGGGCAGGTAAGTTTATAAAAATCAGTACCTTTGTTACTACTGTATCAAGCACATTGCTTACCATGTTTAATTTGCTTGCAGAAACTGAGTCAGGAATCTTTAGACAGATTCTGCAAGGGAAGATAGATTTTAAATCTGATCCGTGGCCTAGTATCTCAGAAGGTGCTAAAGATTTGATTTACAAAATGCTTGATAGGAGTCCTAAGAAACGCATTTCTGCACATGAAGCATTGTGTAAGTTATTCGAAATGATTGTTATCCTCTCCGCTGCATGTATTTTGTTGTTAATTCCTATATATGTGAAACTGAGTTTTCATCTGGTGATATGATCAGGTCACCAGTGGATTATTGATGAACATGCTGCACCAGATAAGCCACTCGATCCAGCAGTCTTGTCGCGTCTGAAGCAGTTCTCACAAATGAATAAAATTAAGAAAATGGCCTTACGGGTAAGCAAGAAGTTGTAGCTCTTTATTCTCCACTCTCATTGCTTAATCTACTGGTTAGGAAGATTGATTAAGAACATGCATTTCAAGAACTATCTTTAAGATATGAATAAGATTTAAGAAAATGGCCTTTGTAGTAAGAAAGTTATAGCCCTTTAATCTCCAAGCTCATTACTTATTATCAAGAACTGATTCCTTTGTTAGGTAATCGCTGAGAGACTCTCAGAGGAAGAAATTGGTGGTCTGAAGGAATTGTTCAAAATGATAGATACAGACAACAGTGGAACAATCACCTTCGAGGAGCTTAAAGCGGGTCTGAAGAGAGTGGGATCTGAACTGATGGAATCAGAAATAAAGTCTCTTATGGATGCGGTATTATACCAAAACAAAAACCATCTTTTAGAATTATCTATTTCTCCATACTAAAGATGTTCTGCTGTAATCACAATGCTTAAACTTGTGTTTGGCAGGCGGATATAGACAACAGTGGGACAATAGACTACGGCGAGTTCCTAGCAGCGACATTACATATCAACAAGATGGAGAGAGAGGAGAATTTGGTGGTTGCGTTTTCGTACTTTGATAAAGATGGTAGCGGTTATATCACCATTGACGAGCTTCAACAAGCCTGCACAGAGTTTGGACTCTGTGACAGTCCTCTTGACGACATGATCAAGGAGATTGATCTTGATAATGTAAGAAGCCTTCATGATCTCTTTCCTTTTTTGTCTTGTTTCTTAGTGAGTTTGAGTTTAAACTGATGGTGCAAATGCTTGGTTTGGTTAGGATGGAAGAATTGATTTCTCAGAGTTCACTGCAATGATGAAGAAAGGAGATGGAGTTGGGAGGAGCAGAACGATGAGGAACAACTTGAACTTCAATATAGCTGACGCTTTTGGGGTTGAGGACACCAGCAGCACTACACAGTCTGATGACTCACCAAACTAATTATGATACCTTTATACATTTTGGAACTGAAAAAATGAGAACCCACAAGAGAAAGACTGAATCTTTTATCTCTCTTTTTGTTTTCAATTTTATTTTTGTAGATGAGCAAACTCTCAGATTTTGTAATAGTATGGATATTTGCTCCATAATTTTCCGTTATTAAGTTTCCTAAAGACAGTCTTAATGTAAGAAAATAAGAGATACAAATTCCACAATGCAGCCGAATGCAATGATTTGGATTACAGGCATCAAAAGGATTTGGTCAAAGCAATGTCTTCAAGCATTTACATAATCATGTATTCATGTTACTACATAAGCCAATAGGCTGCAGAGTCGGACCTCTGAATCAACATTCAATATACAAAACCAATCTACAAAGGGAATAAGGAACTACAAAGAACGGCTTCCGAACAGACGACTAAGTAATAAACCAATCAAAGCCAAAGTTAGTGGTTTTGGAAGCAATCTTCTTCTTTAGCTTGAGCTCATATACACCATAAAAATCCTGCCATGTGACTGTATGGTGCTGCTCTTCAGTATCTATATAAATATATCTGTTGTCTTTTTAGTCTTCATTCGTACACTCTCTTTCTCTTTAGGAGGGCAGGGAATATGGAGATGGATCCAATGAGGAACAACACTGACAAAGTCTTGAAATCATACAGATCCTTCACTGATCTGAGATCTCCAAGAGCCAGACCAGCCTGTATACATGAAATAAATGTTCCGCCATTCATTTTTAATGTCAAAGAACCGCAATAAGAGATCTAACTATCAGACTCACTCTGACGGTGATGTACGAAGCAGGCATAAGACCGACTAAAGTTGCCAAAAAGAAGACATGGAAGGGTATGTCTACGATTGGAGAAGACAAATTGATGAAGAGGTTTGGAAGTGTTGGTGTTATTCTTAAGAACAGCATGTAGTTTAGCAGCCTATCTCTTCTCTTTGCGATCTGATCCAAAGCATTAATGATTTCAAGGCATTAACCCTTAAGAACAAGCGATGTAACGTATGCTAATATAACACAAAATGAACTTACCTCGGCTTGGAAGAACCTCAACTTTTCGGGCCACAACCAGTTAACTAGAGGCCTACCGACCAGTTTCGATAAGAAGAAACAAGAACATGCTCCAGCTGTTGCATTGAGGACAACAAGGAAAAAACCTCTAACCACACCAAAGAGAGCTCCAGCAAGCAATGACATAAATATTGTTCCAGGTATCATAAAAGTCTGCATAAAGATGTACGTCGAGCAATAACCTAAAATGAACCGTGCTTGGTACTCACTTGCATAAGATCCAAGATTCTCTCTGCATATATAAAATGTATCATCATCGTATAGTCAGACCAAGCCAATCACATTTACATTTCAAAGCTAATTTTGCTGCTCTCTAAATCCATTTTTCAGAATCTTCGAAAGATCCAACCTTTCAATTTGGTTTTTCGAAATTAGACTCCCAATTCAAGAGATCCACTACTAAAAGCTAGACACATTCAGTTTCTCCATTAGCTTAAAAATTCAATTCTCAATCAATCGAACAAGAGAACGAATACAAGCAAGTGAGAATGCTGCTTTCCAAAATCATGTCTTTAAGCTAATTTGCTGCTATCTAAACCAATTTCCCAAAAGATCCAAACTTTCAAATTGGGTTTTTGAATTAGAATTCAGATTCAAGAGAACACAACTCAAAGCTAAACACTTTCAATTCACAAAAGGAAGAAGCTTTTATAATCTCACTTGAGCAATCGAAGATCAGAGATAGTTCTCGGGACTTTGAGCTTCCCGTATTCAGCGGCGGGCATGGTGAGGTAAATACACAAAAGACCGGTGGTGAAGACGAGGAAGACGGTGAAAAACACGGCGAATTCCCACCGTGACAGAGGAAACCGCTCCGATTTGGTGCGTTTGCTCGTCGGCGTATCATCGTTTACGAGTCCTCCTTTAGCTGCCGATGACGCCGCGGCGCTCTCTTCGTCTTTCACGAGCTGTTGTTGTCTTCCTCCGCCGTCACCTGTTATATTCCGAGGTGCCGCCATTACTGTAATGCTCTCTCGAGAAAACCCAGTTTTGAAGGAATTGAAGAATTTCACCAACAAAATCTAATAAAGGTTTCAATTTTTTTTTTTTTTTTTTCTGCGTTTCGGTTTTCTTTTTGGGTTATTGTTTCTTACATTTTAGTATATACTAGAATTTACCCCAAGTATCTATACGTTTTCATAAATCATTTAAATAGATTAGTATATTAATATAATCAGGTTTTTTTAGTTAATTAATATAAATATTAGAATATTATATATAATATGTTGTATTTGTAAAATTTACCTTATAGTAAATTTCTTTGTTTTGTAATATTAATACACTTATATATATTTTATTTTGGTGTTTTTACGATAATTAACAGTACTTGTTAATAAAATTATATGGATTGACTTTGAAAAAACAATAAATATGTGTACTTTTAAAAATAAAATGAATTATGATTAAAATCAAATTTGTTTTAAGACCATGGTTTTGAGCATGTTCTTAAACCATGGTCAAAAATAAAATCAAATTTATGGTGACTAATAGTGTTAAAGACCATGATTTTTTTGAAAATCATTTCAAAAAATATTATTGCACAAAAATATACTCCAAAAATGTTAAGATAGATTTTTAAAATATATATCCGTTTATAAAAATTCAAATCACATCATATGATGAAAAAATCTAATATTTTTTTAACTTTATGTATTAAATAGTAATTCAAATAATTAAAGATAAGATTAAATAAAAGTGAAAGGAGAATTATATTTTAATCTAACATATTGCTTTAAATTAGGTAGATAGATTTTAGGAAATTTGAAATTAATATTATCAAATAAGGAAATGATTGTGTTTGGTTGTAATGATTGTAGAGAATTTAATTGAAACTTGTTTGGATACAAAGATAAAAAAAAGATGCCACAAAAATGTACTCCAAAAATGTTAAGATAGATATTTGTTATTTGTTGGAAATATCCAATTTCAGATGCAAAGACTAAGAATAAAATATTTGTGATTCACTGCAACCATAGAGTATATACCTTCTTCTTCAATGTTTGTTTTTCTCGCCCTGGGCGTTCGGAAAGAACGGTTTAAACGGGTCGGGTTGTTCGGGTGGTGCAAAATTCGGGTTTTAGGAATCTTTGCCGAATAGAACCGAAATTAAATTCGGTTTGGTTTAAACGATACACGGGTTATTCGGGTCGGTTATCAAGTTTTAAAAAGCTTCCGAGAAAAATTGTGGTCCTACATAATTCGGTTTATTTATACCAAATTCACCTGTTTTGACCTGATACTACAGAAACAGAGTACAAAAACAACAAAATAGAAGACAAATCACTTGCCTTACATTATAGAGGATAAGCTAGTTTTTGATCGAGTTTTACATCTAGCAACCATTACAGACCCAGAAGCTAATAAGCTAGCATATTATCATGTTTTAGCTAGCATATCATCAATGTTTAAGCTAGCTATTACATGAAGAAGCGGCTACAGAACCATCCAAAAGTTAGCAACTCTTACCAGAGTTGTTTGGTTTGCTGTTACAAAAGCATGCTAATCCGCATCAAAAAGTAGACAAAAGAGCAACTTCAAAGTCAGTATTATCCCCTGTTATCTCCAATAGTTAACGCTGCAAGGTGCATCAAAAAGGACAAAAGTGAAACTTCCTACCTACTTGTCCCATGCATACCAAACAATGTCAATAAGTAAATCAAAACAAATACTACTTTAACTTGTAAAGCTTAATAGGCAGAAACTTAACTAATAAGTAGACATACCTGCCATATTATGAGTAATCATGGAGGAGGAGCTAGAGCATTCCTTGAATCTACAAAAGAAAGAAAACAGTTAGACATTTACATTTAAACAAACTAAAGAACACAGTACAAAGAAGACACAATAAAAGTGACTTACCAAGAGATTCAAAGAACTCTACTTCTTCCAACATTTGAACCAAGGTAGCCACATCTGCTTCTGTTTTGAATGAACACCTTAACCACTGTTGGGTGCATACCAAAACCTCCACCATGTAAGGAGTTAAAGAACTCCTATACGGATCCAACACTCGGCCACTTGTACTAAAAGCTGACTTAGAAGCAACAGATGAGGCTTGCGATGCTAGAACATCTCTAGCAAATTCAGACAGGATTGGGAAATTGGAGCTGTTACACCTCCACCAACTTAGAACATCATAAGGCATCCTTAGCCTATTCTCAACTCTGAGCTCAGGTTTCTCTGCCAGATAGCGTTGCAACTCATTGCCACTCTCGTCATTCACCCTAAACTGAACCATCTTCCTCTAAAGAGACTCGACCCTCTCACAATCATCTTCTTCATCAGAAAACTCATCCACGCCAATTTGTTGCTCCGCCTCTACATTAGCTTGAATGTCAACTGGATTGCTCAGCCTTGATGAATACTCTTCATACAACCTCTTCATTGCACTTGAAACAATAGCAGAAAGATGCCTACTCTCTATTGTATCTTTGCCATATAGTTGATCAAAGCAGAGGGTCGCAAACTGCATCTTGTTGCGAGGATCAAAGACACTAGCTATGATGACAAGTGGATTCATGTTGTTCAATCCATCCCAATACTTCTCAAAATTGTCCCTCATGACATGAGCTTGCTTTCTGGTTTCCTCATCCGAACTGGCACACTTGGCGATCAGAGCCCTCTCAATGTTCACAATTTCATTGTAACATACCGACGACGACACAGACTTTGAAGCAGAGAATACCAAAGTTTCCTTGTAGAATTTCTTGAGGAATTTAACTAACCTTGACACTTCTTCCCATTCCACATCAGTTGGTGGACCAACTCTCTTGACCTTTGTCTTCTCATCCTCTTCGAGGAAGTCATCATAGTACAATTTTCCTCCGCCAGCATCTTCTTAAAGGCAACCCGCAGCTTCAAAGCAGAACTCAACATAAGGTAAGTAGAATTCCATCATGTAACAACATCCAGTGGCAAGCTGCCTCGGCATAGCTTCCCATTCTCACACCTCATCGCAAAAGACCTTAGCCGAGTGAAAGAAGATCGGACATACTTGACCGCATTCCTAATAGCCACAATAGTTGCTTTTACCTTCTTCAATCCATCACCAACAAAAAGATTCAGGATGTGGGCACAGCAACGCATATGCAAGAACTCACCATATCTAACCAAAGAGTCGTCCCCTCTCAGCCTTAACTCATCTTTAAAAACACTCAATGCCTTGTCATTGTTCCTTGCATTATCCACTGTCACTGTAAAAACATTCGAGATTCCCCAATCTTCTATGCAGTCCAGCAACTGCCTTGCAATGGTGTCTCCTTTGTGATCTGTGATGATCTTAAAGCTAAGGATTCTCTTCTACATTTCCCAGTTAGCATTGATCCAATGTCCAGTGATCACCATGTAGTTGTAGGAGGTTGTCGGAGATGTCCATATGTCTGTTGTTAAAGAGACCCTTTGTTTCTCAACAGCGAACAGGTTCTTCAAGGCAACTTTCTGTTGCAGGTAGATCCCAACAATGTCTTTAGTGCATGTCCTCCTAGAGAATGTCTTGTACATAGGGAAGACATTGAAACAAAACCTTTTCCAACCATCAGATTCTACAAATGAGAATGGTATCTCATTGACTACTACCATCTCATTTACTGACCTCCTAAACAGATGTGGATCATACTGAATCACCTTCAAGTTCCCTTTGTTATCACCACTAAGAACCTGCTGCTTTTCCTTTTCTATCCAATCCTTGTACTGCTTACATATACGTATGTGACCTATCATAGGACTAGTGCCTACTGTCTTCGAATCACAAGATATGTCTGCACCATAATACTTACAGTAGCTCTTAGTGAGATCTTCATCTCTCTGCAGAAAGTGTTCCCAGCAAGGTGCTCTTTTAGCATACTTCTTCCGTGCTTTCGGTGGCTTATCAGCTCCAGAAGCAGGTGCCTTACGCTTATTTTCAGCTTGAGTTTGTTTTGCTTCAGTCACTTGCGGTTCAGGTGGAGGTTCCATATCGATGTGCTCTTCAGACATCTACAATATACACAAAGAAGAAAAGAGATTACTATTTGTTAATCTCAAAACATTCAAACAAAACACCTAAATCTCAGAGACATCGAAGTTTTAAAATAAACATTAAACCATATATGACCCAAATTAATACAAATACACACGTTATGACCATAAACAAACAGTAAGACCCAAATTGACCATAAACAAACCGCAATACAACAATTAAACAAGACCACAATCGTTTATGAAGAAATCCCCAAATTGATTTTAAAACCCTAACCCTCAATGACCCAAATCAATACCATAACACAAGTTATGACCATAAACAAACTGCTACACAACAATTAAACAAGACCATAATCGTTTATGATGAAAGCCCCAAATTGATTTTAAAACCCTAAACCTAAATACCCAAATCGATACCATAAACATAACGAAAACCTAGAATAACATACAGAGAATGACCATTATTCAAAGGAAGAAGCGATTAGGAGAAAGAAAAAGAAGAAAAGCTTACGTTGTGGATTAGGGTTTGAATCCCAGACAAAGGCAAGAGGTGAGATGATGAAGATGATGTCGAAGATGATGAAGCTTAATCGGAGATGGAGAAGAGAAGATTTGATTGAGTGAAAGATCGGAGAAGATGAACGGAGATGTTCTCTGTTCTGCGGTATCGCGAAAGAGAGGAGATGGAGAACTCGAAGAAAAAAAAGAGAGAAATGAGCTTAGGGTTTAGATAAAATTATATATATGGCTGCCAATTTTCGGTTTAGGTAAAACCGATCGGTTCCGTTTACCTAACCGACCCGAAACCGAATCCGAATTCTGATTTGAATTATCACGAACGGTTTGCTCCTCACAAACCCCCAATTGCCGATAACAAAAATGTCGGGTTCCTCGGTTCGGTTTGTCCGGTTTTCGCCGATCTCCCAGGGCGATGTTTTTCCCTTGTCAATCAAGTCCGTTGTTCGCTAATAGAGAAACTTCTATTCTACACAGAAGGTTCACTAGTTAGTTGATGTCAGAATTGTTTTTTTTTGTTCTCTTCTTTTTAATTTATTATTAATATTTACATTACTAGCACTAGGAGTATTAGAAGAAGAAGGAGGAGTATTAAGGAAAAGAACTGAGTATCAGATAAAATGCTACAATGATGATTGAATTATATACTATACTAGTATACATGATGAGAAAGATTATTCATAAATTAAGAGATAAATGATTAGATTTGTGTAGGTGAATCTATATTTCATAAATTAGTTTAGATAAGCACTATTAGTAGCTTGCATATATTATCTTCTCTCAACCAAAAAAATGTGTTCCACTTTTTATATATTTACTTTGATGGGTAAAAGAAACATCATGTACCATCAACACGACAATATAAATTAATTATCTCTCTTAAATTGCTCCACGATCCTTTTAATTACACCACATTCTCCTCTTAATTGTTTCCCTTAAATGGTTGATACGGGTCAAAATGGTAAAGCTACAATGTATAACTATGGATCAACAATCCTCTTAATTACACCACGCCCTGCTTTAAATTGTTTCCCTTAAATAGTTGATTTGCTCCACGATCTCCTAAAATGTTATGAAATCGTAACTCATTTATTTCCATATTAAATGAAAGTAACACAAAATCATATATTCAAAAAACCAAAATCGGCTCAATATATGGTCCATAATGAAATCGTAACTCATTTATTTCCATTTAGACGAAATTAACACAAAATCCTATATTCAAAAAAACCAAAATCAGCTCAATATATGGTCCATAAATGGTTGATATGGGTCAAAATGGTAGAGCTACAATGTATAATTATGGGTCAAAATGTAAAGAATAAAATTAATTGCTCCACAATCCTCTTAATTACATCACGCCCTACTCTTAATTATTTCCCTTAAATAGTTGATTTGCTCTACGATCTCCTTAAACGTTATGAAACTGTAACTCATTAATTTCCATATAAACCAAATTAACACTATAAATTATAAAATCCTATATTCCTATAATCCAAAATCGGCTCCTTCTATATATGATTCATATTTCCATATTCCATTCTAACCACCTTTAAACTCTAATAGCCTCTATTACCAATTATGAGTATAATTCCATTAAAGGATCTTCAGCCAGGACGTGTACCTAAAATTGTGTGTGGGCCGCCTTCTACGTAAATGACATGCAAAAGCTTTGCATTAAATTGGCAAAATTATCAGCCTAGATTTCCTCCTACTTGATGAACATGTATAAAACTTCCATATATTTATATACTTCATCTTCCTATTTTTATTAGTAACAGAAAACTGTATAATGCAGTCTACCTTAATTCAAGTTCAATACCCCAATACCGAGTTGACCGCTTCAAGGATGACCTTCACGAGGGGAGCATCTACAATATATCTGAATTTCAAGTAAATACTAGCTATCCACAATACAAACTAACAGATCATCCCTACATTATTAAGTTTTTGGATGGCACCATCCTTACATCCATAGTAGGAAACTCAGTCGTGATTCCACATGAGATGTTTAGGTTTCGACAACAAAACAAATTGTGGACTCTTGCTGGAACTAATCAACATTTACCTGGTAGTGTTTCCTCAATATTTATGTCTATCATCATGTTTATCTGCTCATCCGCTTAACATGTAAGTATTCACCTTCCAAATGTTGTTGGGGAACTAACAAAGATTCAAGGGACCAGTTTAGATGTCACATCCTCCGAAGACAAAATTACTTTATATTTGCGACTAGCTGAGTAAGTTTTTCATTCATTCCAATTAACTTGTACAAGTTTTCCCCCACCTACTAGAACTCAATTTATCCATAAATATATATGCAGTGGTAACAATGTCCGTATCATGGTATGGGATGGATGTGCAGTCGAATTCTGGAAGTTATATCTTCTATTGTCGGCAAATCAACAATACTAATAATCACAGCTGTCAATCCAAAGTCATATGGAAGTAGAAAATCTAAATTTCACCAAATAATGAAAATATCTTTATTTCACCTACGCCGTTTAAATATACTCCACCCTAATTCATCTAAACACCACCACATTGTATTTACCCAAACAAAAAATTGGTGATACTAATTTTACACATTTACTTTTCAATATTTTTGAAAAAATCAAAACACATATAACCAAATAAAAACACTTACACGTAGACAAGAACAAGTTAAATGAGAGACGGTTTTAACTTGGTGGTGTGTTATTATCTTAACAAAAAAAACACACAATGAATCCAATGGCAAATATCACATTTTCAAACCACTTTCACTCAATAGAAAGTACCATCAATCATCTTCGCCTGAAAATCAACAGACCACTACAAAACCAGTTCAATATCAACTACTCATTTCCTTTTTTCACGCGTGAAATCAAAGACTAGTCCAATTCACGCCTCAAAGACTTGCTTAAGTTTTTCCTCACATTTCACGACATAAACGAAGAGGCCGCAAATAGAATCACCAACCAAACACTCAATTTTGTCGATGCAGTAATCCTATCAGAGGAGACAACATCACCACCCTTTGAAGTGAGACAACATCACCACCCTTTGAAGTCACCCTGCAGATCGAAGATTCCAATACAAATGCCTTCACAAGAATAGATGTCGAAGTAGTGGTGGATGACTTAGAAAAGACACAAACATAAGCATCCCCTGATGAGACCGTCGACTGCACAATATGCCTAGAAAACCTAAGAGGCGAAAGGAATATAAGTATTTTGTCTTGCAATCATAAGTTTCATTTCCATTGCATAACTCTATGGTTAAACTATAATATATGTTGTACTATTTGTAGGAACGAAAACATACTTATTTAATATATTAAAAACAGCAGATGATTAATCGAAATAAACATTTCTCCAAATTTTAAAATTCCATCAGTGTGAGTGTAATTATTACTTTAAAAAATCTTTAGATTGAAGTTCATAAAATAATATAAAAAACTAAATTAGTATGTCATATCAAAAGTAATATTTTGAATTTGAAATATTACATGTAAGTGTTGAGTTAATGATAACAGGATTTTCACCCAGGGTATCAATTCCCTATCCAGTTGTAGTACAAAGGGTTATCAATCCAAATGGTTGTCATGCTAGCAGATAAGATACAATCAGAACTATGCAAGTCAAGCCAAACAATAGTTGGGTTTGATCTAACAATCCTAAAATAAACAAAAGAAAGCAAATAAACAAGAACCACACGACCTAAGCACTCGATGCAAGCATTCGAGTACAGGATCAGGTGGGGTGATCGAGTAAACAAGATAAGCAAGAACAGCTCGAAGGTATACTCAAAGCAGGTGATCGTGTACCTGTTCGGGTAAGGGATCGAGTTATGAATAAAATGTAAACAATCTAACTACAAAAGCTCCTAAGGATGGGGTAATTGACTCCTAAGTGTTCCTGACCAATATGGATGTCCTACATGTCTCAAGCAAATATTCCCTAGACAATGAATCTCTAAAATCTTGTTAAAACACTCTCGTGATAGAAACAATCAACCTTAATCACTTCTTTACCCAACTCTCGTTGGAGAAACATGACCAAGCAGGCAATACAAACCGATTCATTATTGTCAATAAACCGCTTACTCATATAATCCCTTAGGCTAAGTGAGTAAATCTCTAGCATTGATTGATTCAAGCATTTCATCTACACCTCTCGATGGTAAAACACCTTAGATCTAATCTCAACCTCTCGGGCTGTTGATAGCATTAAGAACACCAATCTAGAAGGGAATTTATAAAACACAAATATCAAAGCTAAGACATCCTAACCGATCAAGAACACAAAATCATCTATCCCATCCCTAGAAACTTTGTTTCACTACTCAGATCTCATTGCAGAAAACACAAGAGCATAAATAAAAGAAAATTGCATTATATTGAAAATAGAGTAGAGTGGAAGAGTATAGAATCGAAAATGCAAAAAGAAATGAAATTAAATCCTAACAAAGTGTAGAAAGAGTTTTGAGTCGCTCAGTTTCTCTCCCAGAAGCTCTCGCTCTATGTTCTGAGGGTCTGCGGCGTGCTAGGGCGAGAGGAAGAAGAGGGGGTTTATATATGGAAACCTATTAACCCTAGCTTCCCAGTCCTGCCCGTGGGTCTGCTCGATAGGGTGCACGAGGATGAGCTCGGGTTACTCTTCGGGTAGGCTCTCGGATTGTTCTTTCTGTTCTTATATCCTCCTCGATCGGGTTGGTGTTTGGACTGTTCTTCCTGCTCCGTAGCTCCTTCGGGTACATGCTCGGATTTGACCTTGTGCCTCCCCATTTTTGGCTCTTAAGCACCTGTTTTCATCCAAAATATGCAAATGCAAGAATGCAACACCCTAAATGTGGATTCCTACAGTAAATGACCTAAAAATGCTAAGGTTAGGGTAAAAACAATGCAAAATATGGACAAAAAGGGATGCGTAAAACATGTAAATTAGAGAGTTATCAGACCCTTAAACTTAAATCTTGCAATGAAGTAGGAGGGTGCCATTCTAAAATAGGACTCAAAACCTTTGGAGCTAAGCGAAGGATTCAAGCTATAGTCCTTAAAGATAGTTTAATGGTGCTAAGACCAATAAACATACTTACAGATATTTTTCTATGCTTATGACCATGCATCGATTTAGTTCAACCTCCAACTAACAGCAAGGACTTGCAATTCCAAAGAACATCTCTTTCACATTCATTAAAGTGTTTGGCGAATTCTTGCAAATGAGAAGTGAATCAAGCTCAATCGGTTTCAAGGGTAAGACTTTTTGGTAAGGTGGCTTCAAACAAATTCTTTGGGTGGTTTTCTCTCAAAAAAAGAAATGCTAGACAGTTGTGAAAACTATCTAAGATAGAGAACAATTTGGGCATACAAAGCTTAACTCTTGATAATCTACCCATTTCTCATTCATCTTTTTTTTTTTAATCAAACCCCCTACAACAAAACTACTCATAACCTTGATTTTAACTCCCTTTTTTTTTGTAATCCCTAAGGTCTAAACTTTAAACATCTAGCTCTTTTTTTTTTTTTTTTTTTTCTTTCTAGGAGACTATAGCAAGATCTTTTTCTCTTTTTTTTTTACTTAGAGCTAATTGAACTGAATCTTAGGGACTTCTTTTCATTTTTTTTTCTCAACCCCACCCCAAATAAACGTGCTAACCATCTATCTTTCAAAACCGATTCTATTAGCTAATCCAAATGATTCTAACTTAGCTAAATCAAGAGCCAGTTCTTTGTCGTTCTCATTACTCTCAAGGTTTCACAACCTATAGCACAATGAAAAAGCCTCACTCAACAATTCACAACAAGGTTTGAAAGAAAGGTTTGGGTTCAAGGGTAGGGAAAAACAAATCGGGTTAAACATATCGAGTGCTAACCCGAGTTTAGAGTTACCATGAGCAAGTATTCAAATTCCATAAGCAAGACAATTTAAGTTCAGGTTAAGTCCAATAATATAGAGATGATTCAATGTTCAAGCAAGTGGAGGAAGCATTCAAAAGACATAAGGTTCTAAGCAAAGATTTTTCATTTTTTTCCAAAGATTGATCTAGCAACAATGAACTGTGATTAAGGGCTATAGCTTCAATCCTAAGGTTTAACATTAAACAAGGTGGTTTTAATCATTGTCCCCTAAAATGCATATGCAACAATCCTATATGAAGAAATATAGACTCAATCCTAATATGAAAATACAACTACACGAACCCTCTTATTTATTTATTATTATTATTTTTTTTTCAAACTTTTTTTTAGGTTTTTCAATGCACATAGATGCAGACTCAAATGAATAAAACTAGCATGCAAAAATTTGAAATAAGAAAATAAGAAAATAAAACACAATGTTATATACATTCTAGGACCCTCCCCCAAACTTAAATTACACAGTCCCTGTGTAAATAAAAGTCTGAAAAAGGTTCCAAGAATCACACAAAATGGAATAAAACTAAATGCAATGTTATTTACAAAATTTGGATGAATGTGGTACCTCATGGGTTGGTGAAGAAGGAGGTTGTAGCAGCGTCCATACTCGCCAACGTGTAACCAAGGTCGCCACCGGCTTCAGCAGGTGCTGGGATTCGCTCATCATAAAGCTCGATTATGCGCATGGACGACCTGCTCGGACCAGCATCCGAGGGGTTGATCGGGTAAGTGCTCGCGTAGGTCATCGGGTATGGCATCGGGTAGTACGACGGGTATGGTGGAAGAGGTCCGGAATGATCACCCATATAGCCGCTTGCAGGGTGCATCGAGTAGGGCATCTGATATAGCATCTGGTAAGGCAGAGGGAAAGTACCTGAGTGGTCACCCGGATGTGTGCTCGGAGGTGGCATCGGATAGGGCATCGTGTACCCCATCGGGTTATGCATCGGATAGGCATCTGAGTGGCTTCTCCGCGATCTATCTGGTCTGGTGACATCCTCCTCTGCTTGTGGCTCGTAGGAGGATGCCTTGTGAGGCTCTGGAGGTGCTAATCCTTGGATTCCTCCCAATGGTCCGCTTCTTCCCATCCATGCGGGTGCATAAGCCGAAGTGGGAGCTAAGGCACAACTTGCCTTGTCTTGCAGCTCCTTGATCTGTCCTCCCATTACCTTCATTGAGACAGTGAGGTATTTTACCTTCTTGGCTAGGAACTTGTTCATCCTTTTCAGCGAGCCGATACTCTTGTGAGCTTCCTTCACCCCAACAGGTTGCTTTTGGGAGTAAACATACTCCTCAAAATCATAATCATCCGAGTTGTCTCCTTGTTCTTGCCCAGCTTGCTCTCCCTCAGCTTCGGATGCCTCCTCCGGATTGTACAGCTCCTCCAAAGGTGGTGTGAAGTCTATGTTGTCCCCTAGCCGGACTTTGGTGCACACGATGTTGGGTAGGATCATTTGGGTGGCTTTGGCAGTTGGATGGACAAACTTGAAGAGCAGCATGTCGTTTGGCTTTTCATAAGCCATGAACCTCGCTAATGTGAGGTAGTCGATCTCTAGCCATCTCAGCTCATGAACCACTCCCTTTAGGGGCACACCACAAGCTACCAAAATTGGTGTGACCAATCATCCAATGGAGATCTCTCCAGCTCCATCCCTTCTCTCAGTTTTCATTGCCCAAGACTTCAGGTAGAGGAACTGATCGAGCAGCACAAAGACCATGCTAGTATCTGCAGCATCTCCTACTAGTGGTGTACCATCCCTAGCATTGTCTAATACTCCACACAAGACAATGTCTAGTAGCTGGAGCTCATGGTCATTCACATTCCCAGTCTCCTTTCTAGCAAAAAGAGTGCAAGCGAGGGACTTGTGAAAATACTTCAAAACATGGCTCCTTATTTGAGCAGACTTGGAGCTTGTAGACTTGTAAGGAAGCTTGTCGCCTATTGTCAGCCATATGGACTTCATCTCCTCCTTGCTCACTTCCTTGTTCTCTCCAGTCCTAGCCTTGAAACCGTACAGCTCCTCCAACTCCTTGAATGTAAGCCGGTACTCCTTGTTGCACACAGAGAAGGTGATGAACCCGATCCCCCCATCGGGTAGTAGGGTCGGGTGTTCCTCAAAGAAGTGTAACCGTAGCGTGGATAGAAAGTGTACCGTCTCCTCCTCATAAGCCTCGAGGTTGGCTTGCATCATCTTGCCCAGGTGGCACATGTTGAACAGGAACTCAACGTCTCTAGCGATGCCCAATTTCTTCATCGTTTCTCGGTGGGGATAGCAGGTACCAACGAAGCTCATCTTGTGGAGGACCTTGAAGAGCTTTGCCGGAGTTTCCACCTCCTTCTTCTTCAGCCTCCGCGAAGCCTGGCGTGAGCGTTCTCTCTGCTCCTCCTCTCAGTCACGGCTCTCCTCCTCTGAATCTCGAACGTCTTCTTCTGCTGATCTCTTAGCTACCTTCTCAGCCTTTTTCAAAGGCTGGTCTCTTCCCTCTTGCAACCGCAGCTCTGCTCCTTAACCGCGAGGTTTGGATCTCCTCTGGTTCTCCTCCACCGATATCAGAATCGACCTCCATAGGGTCAGTAACGGTTCTCTCGGACGTAGACAGGTCCTTACGTCGAGGAGATCGGCGGACTGCGACAACTACAGGATCGGGACAGAGAACACGGGTCTCTACACGATCGGTTACTCGAGCATCCTCTCAGGTTGAGCATCGAGTTGGGGATGTGAAACGTCCAGCCAACGGTTGAGAATGTGGAACGTCTCCCCTTCCTTGCGAATCGCGAGTTTCGGCGGTCTCACCTCCGGTTCTAGCAGCGGCGGAGGTTGAACTGCTCCCCTTCTTTTGGTAGGTCTTCATCTTTGGTGCCATTGGTGGAATTCTTAAAGAGAAAGAAAAGCTAAACTCGAGATCAATAGGGTTAGTTCCCAAAAATCTCATAACACTCGAGTTTTAGAGAGAGAAGAAGTAAGATGAAAGAAGTTTAAAAGTTTTTAGGACTTATCAGTTTTGTCTTGAGGAAGAGAAAGTCCTCTTTAAATAGAAGTGGTTGCCTCTAGGTTTTCAAATTGGGCTTCGCCGAGAGTGGGCTTGGGGCTGTAGAATTCAGACTCCACTCGCCACTCGATGGAGAACACGACCAGGCGCGTCGGGTACGTATTCGGGTATCTTCTTCTTTTTTTTAAAAAAAATAAATATGTAAAAATCCAAAATAATGCAAAGTAAACAAATAAATAAATTAAAAGAAAGAAAACAATTATATAAAAAAAAAAAAAAAAAAAAAAAAAAAAAAAAAAAAAAGATACCTTTGGGACTTCCTCCCAAGTGAGCTTGTTTTAAGTCACTAAGCTTGACTCTTCATGCTCTTTAAGCTTGGGATTTAGGAAGAAGAGGTTCTGGAATCCTCTCTACTGTAGCATGCAGATTCAATGGATTCTCCAAATCTTGTCCGGGTTCCACAACAAATGTAGTGTTGACTTCTTCAAGATGCGTGACTTTTCTTTGCTTTATCTTAGTGGAAAAAACTTGACCATCAATGGTTGGCCTTTTAATCCCTTTCTTGACATCAAATTCCATCTTGAAATGCTCTCCATGCTCAATTCTGATCTTGTCTTGTTTCACCTCAATCACTGCACCTACTGTTGCCAAGAATGGTCTCCCTAGGATCAGTGGATCATCTGGTTCCTTATCCATGTCAAGGATCATAAAATCAGTAGGGACTTCCACTCTTCCTATCCTGAGAGGCAAATTTTTCAGGATCCCAATCTGATGTCTGATTGTTCTATCAGCTAGAACCAAATACAGACTACTCGGTTTAAAACTGCTGAAACCCATCTTGTTGGCAACTGACAGTGGCATGATGCTGAATGAAGCTCCCAGATCGCACAAGCAATTTTTCAAAATCTGAAGTCCTATCGAGCATGGCAAAGTAAAAGAGACAGGATCCTCCAATTTCTCCGCCATTCGCAGCTCATAGTCTAAGCACACTCCACTCATGATAATTTCATACCCAATCTCCTTGACAGCTTCCTTAACCTCAATCTCCAGCTGAGCTGCCTCCTTGATGATTTCCTCGCGAAGTTCGTGTGGTGGCAAGAGCTTAGGAGGTGGAGCCTTTCGCTTGGCCATACGCTCTGCAAGCGCCTCTAATTGGATTTCAAGAGCAGCATTGAAATTTTCCTCTAGTTCCCCTTCTGCTGCTTCAAGCAATTGAGGTTGCTCTGCCATCTGAACATCTACTCGATGTATCATCTGATCACCACCATCGGGTGTGTCATCGGGTTCAACCTCGAGTAGTTCTTCAGATTGTGATTCTCGACCCAGTGCTCGATCATCGACTCGATCAGTCTTCTCGGGTAAAGGCTCGGGTTCATACTCGGATATGTAGTACTTGGCCTCATTTATCCCATAGTGATCCATAGCCTCTCCATCTTGAACATCACTGTCCTCAGTGAGGTAGTCTTCATAATCATCATCCAGGAAAATGGCTTGAGCAGTGGCATCATCTTTTGGGTTCAGAACAGCTTTGCCTGGAAGCTGGTTGATCTTTGGAGTTGGTTGGTTGTTATGGTGGCCCTCGAGGTATCTCAGCTTGGTGTTGAGAGAGTCATACTTAGTAGTCAAGTCGTTGTATCCAGAATCGATCTTGTTGCTCATCTCGGCAAAACATTTGGCATTGTCCATTGCAGCCGATGCTTGACTCTGTATCATTTGTTGAACCAGTCCGCGTAGATCAGCTTCTTGGGATTGGTTCTGCGGGCCTTGCTGTGGTTGGAATCCAGGTGGTGCAATTGGTTGGTAGTTTCTAGAGTACTGCTGCTTAGGAGCATAGCGTTGATTGTATTGAATAAAAGGCATTTGCTGACCTTGGTTCCCTTGGACTCCTGATGGGTAGACTTGGTCTTGGGGATTAGCAATGTTGGGGTTACGGTAGGACAGGTTCAGGTTTGGTTTGTAGTTGTTGTACCCTTTGTTGTAACCTCCTTGATTGTTGATGTAGTTTACATCCTCTAGCTGAGCATTCTCCCCATCTTGTTGCAGAAACTCCTCTTCCTCTGAGATGGCATGGACATGCTGCTGCTGGCTTAGGAGCTTATCCAACTTGTCATTGAGTGCTTTCATGTCCCTCTTGTACTTGGCATCTTCCTCTCCAGTAGATCGCACAGTGCGATCGTAATCCTCATTGTAATGCCCATCAGATTGAGCTAAGTTCTCAACGAGATCCCAGCCTTCATCGACATCCTTGTTGAGGAAGTTACCATTGCTTGCGGTGTCCAGCAACATCCGTATTTTTGGGACCACTCCTCGATATAGTGTACTTAGCATTGAAGCATTGTTGAATCCATGATGAGGGCATCTGGTGGTGTATCCCTTGATGGTCCAAATGGTCCAATGGATCCTCCATTAGCAATCCATGAAACTTGTTGCTCTGTATCATCTGGATGAGACTACTCTTGATCTCAAAGTTGTTGTTTTGAACAGCAGGTGGTACAATGCCATGTCTTTGAGTGTGAGTAGATGGAGCATCTCCTGCTCCTATGTTGGTCCTTGCTTGAGGAGCTGGTGGACCATTCTGATTATTCATCTCCTCCTCAATCGTTGGTGTTTGCGGTTGCTGGACTTGTTGTGGACGTAGTAGCCTAGGTCTGTCGATGTTGTCGATGAAAGGACTCAAGTGTTGGCTACCTTTGGATCGTGTTTGCATGCACAAACAGTTGACCGAGTGAGTACACGAGGGTCAACTCGATCTAGATGATCGAGTGACGGGTCGGGTGGGTATTCGGGTTTGTACCTGAAATGCAAAACAAGCAAACACGAATGTAAACAAGTCAGTACCGAACCAAAATGGAAGATAGAACTTGATCTAGTAAGTGTTGAAATCCTAAACGTAGCAAATTAAATTCAACCAAATGGCAACGGCGCCAAATTGATAACAGGATTTTCACCCAAAGTATCAATTCCCTATGCAGTTGTAGTACAAAGGGTTATCAATCCAAATGGTTGTTATGCTAGAAGATAAGATACAATCAGAACTATGCAAGTCAAGCCAAGCAACAGTTGGGTTTGATCTAACAATCCTAAAATAAACAAAAGAAAGCAAATAAACAAGAACCACACGACCTAAGCACTCGATGCAAGCATTCGAGTACAGGATCGGGTGGGGTGATCGAGTAAACAAGATAAGCACGAACAAGTCGAAGGTATACTCGAAGCAGGTGATCGTGTACCTGTTTGGGTAAGGGATCGAGTTATGAATAAAATGTAAACAATCTAAATACGAAAGCTCCTAAGGATGGGGTAATCGACTCCTAAGTGTTCCTGACCAATATGGATGTCCTACATGTCTCAAGCAAATATTCCCTAGACAATGAATCTCTAAAATCTTGTTAAAACACTCTCGTGATATAAACAATCAACATTAATCACTCCCCTACCCAACTCTCGTTGGAGAAACATGACCAAGCAGGCAATACAAACCGATTTATTATTGTCAATAAACCCCTTACTCATCTAATCTCTTAGGCTAAGTGAGTAAATCTCTAGCATTGATTGATTCAAGCATTTCATCTACACCTCTCGATGGTAAAACAACTTAGATCTAATCTCGACCTCTCGGTCTGTTGATAGCATTAAGAACACCAATCTAGAAGGGAATTTATAAAACACAAATATCAAATCTAAGACATCCTAACCGATCAAGAGCACAAAATCATCTATCCCATCCCTAGAAACTTTGTTTCACTACTCAGATCTCATTGCAGAAAACACAAGAGCATAAATAAAAGAAAATTGCATTATATTAAAAATAGAGTAGAGTGGAAGAGTATAGAATCGAAAATGCAAAAAAAAATGAAATTAAATCCTAACAAAGTGTAGAAAGAGTTTTGAGTCGCTCAGTTTCTCTCCCAGAAACTCTCGCTCTCTGTTCTGAGGGTCTGCGGCGTGCTAGGGCGAGAGGAAGAAGAGGGGGTTTATATATGGAAACCTATTAACCCTAGCTTCCCAGTCCTGCCCGAGGGTCTGCTCGATAGGGTGCACGAGGATGAGCTCGGGTTACTCTTCGAGTAGGCTCTCGGATTGTTCTTTCTGTTCTTAGATCCTCCTCGATCGGGTTGGTGTTTGGACTGTTCTTCCTGCTCCATAGCTCCTTCGGGTACATGCTTGGATTCGACCTTGTTCCTCCCCATTTTTGGCGCTTAAGCACCTGTTTTCATCCAAAATATGCAAATGCAAGAATGCAACACCCTAAATGTGGATTCCTACAGTAAATGACTTAAAAATGCTAAGGTTAGGGTAAAAACAATGCAAAATATGGACAAAAAGGATGCTTAAAACATGTAAATTAGAGAGTTATCAGTTAATAACAAAAAAAACATGTGTACGTTCAAATTTGGAAGGAAACACTTGATATTCCTTTTTAAAAAGTCAAGACAAATATAAAAAATTATTAATAATTAACCCACTTTAAAGACATAAAAGGCCATTTAACTCTAATATAACTCATATCCAATAATTCCACATTCATTCCTCCCACAATTTATTTATTTTAAATAAAAAATGTTTAAGGTTATATTTAAATATTATAAAATATTTTAGTTAGCTAAAATTATAGTCACATATATATAATATATAATTATATATACATAAGAATTTATATTACTTAAAATTTTATATCCATACTTCCCTCCATCATTTCCTAAACTCAAAATTGCTTTGAAAGCCAACTGAAGTAAAAAACCATCAAATATAACCATATATCGACTGAAACATTAAACATAAACGATCTTATTGATATTCGACCAAAACATGGGCATAGAAACATAATAATTTACATGAAATGATACCATGAAGATAATTATTTTTAAAAATTAACTTATTATTGTACACACAGTAGGACAAATTCAAACACATACGTATCAAGGGTTTACATACAATAAATGTATTGGGAACAATATTAGTCAATGGTATGAACCGTATGATTGGATTCTCAATAGCAAAAAACAACATCCTCATCATTCATATAAAAAATCCGCCATAATTGGACACATCTAAACGAAATGGTATAAAGATATAATTGACTTGGTAGCCCGTATATGCCTACTTAAAACAAAATAATACAAAAGAGAGAATGGGGAAGACGAGGAAAGAAAAAAAAAGTGTGAACTACACCACAACCCATGCATTGCGTGGGCCAAGACCTAGTGGCATTAATAATAAAGTTAGTTATTGTTGCATAAGTCATAACTTTTTGTAAAGAATATACTTGTGAGAAATTTGTATATTGACTACTTTATCTTTGGTATACTACTTTACAATAGAATAGTTGTAACTTGTAAGATATAAATTCAAATTAACACATCAGGACACTAGAACAAGAAAACGAGGGTTACATACGCACTCACTATGGGACAATGACAACAACAAACAACCTACCGCCAGACACATTAGGACACTAGAACAAGAAAACAAGGATTACAGACACACTCACTAAGGGACAATGACAACAAGGAACATCTTACCAGAGTCATAAAAATCACATGTTGTTTCCCATGAACAACATACCAGAGTCATGAAAATCACAAGTAGAATTCCATGACGCAAAGCAAAAATCCAGCAAGAAGACATGCGAACAAGAGTAGAACAATCATGAACAAATCTCATGAGAAGACATGTGGTAACAAGAGCGGAAACTAGGGAGGCTACATCCAGATACTCCTACCACCATTGAGTTCCCTTAGCACGTAAAGACAAAAGATAAAACACTGCCAGAGAGCAGCGCAAAGACCTAAACAAGTGTCTTTAAAGTAGTCAGCTAGCGTCTTTGAGTCCTGAGGAAGAAAAGGAATTTGGGCGGTTGTGTTGACTTTGAGACAAAGCAGAATAAAAACCAACGTTGTTGCTGTCACTTTAGCAAAGATGAAATGCAAATCTCGTAATGTCATTCTAATAATTTACTTAAAATTAATTAAACAAAGAGTGAAGTATCGTATATTGCATGTGCAATATGCAGTGCAACCTCTCCTCTAATCACATATACTTCGATTTCACATATCATGGCGATCAAATACATTGTGATTTTTTTTCCAAATCATATTTTGCTTTGCCGGATCTATAAATTAGATCAGATAAAGATATATCTAAACATTTTCTGTTTACGAGGTAAAAGCTTTGTAACATAAATTAACATGTTACTATTATTTTGGTTTTTTTTGTGAACATAAATTTTTTTTACTTATGTTTTGTTTATATTTTACATAGATTTTGCTTATTTTTTGTTAATATATTTTTTTATATTAAAATATATGTAAGAATGTAAACTTGGGCCATGAGATCATGTATTTGTTAAACCATCTTAAATTTGTTACGGTTTTATAATAAATCTAATATATTGCATTGATAATGATATCATGCATTTTAAATATTTGACTTTTTGGGTTCTTATTATTTTGTAAAATATAAGTAGAACAATATATGGATTTAAATTACAATGTTTTACAATATATAAATTTTAAATTATATTAGTTTGATCTTTAGTTATTAAAAGAAATGATAAAAAGGAAAAATAAAATAAAATGCTGGAATAATATCACTCATATACATTTTTAATATAAATCTTTAAAATATGAGTAATAGTGTATCTGATTTTGATTTTTTTGACAATAATTGAAATTAAGGAAAACAAATAATTATAAAATTAAAATTTTAAAAGTGATAAATGTCAAAAGGAGAACTGTCTATGTGTCAATTTCTTCGAGAATGAGTTTTTAACGAAAATCTTACTTTATTATATGAGATATTTTTGGTAGATTAAAGAGACACATTATGTCATTTTAAGGTGACAACTATCAATCAATAGGTCCTTTTAGATTAGAAGTAATGAAAATTGGAATCTTATTTTTCAAGAAGCAAATGGCGTTCATATTTTGATAGACATAGGTCCTTTTATCCTTTTGAGCCAAAAACTTATCGATATGCCCTTTTAGATTAGAACTAATGAAATTGGAATCTTATTTTTCAAGAAGCAAATTTCGTTCCCATTTTTATAAACATAGTTAGGATTTCGAAATATTAGGGCAAAACCGTATATCCATTTTAACCCGACAATAGCTTATGTTAGCTTAGAACAATTTTGGATATAGAGTTATGTTAATTTTAATTTACTAACTAATTATTTACTTGATAAATAAATTAAAAACCCAAAGAATCTATATATAATCATAAGAATAAATGAAACACATATAGAAGTGTCTTTAGTCAAGTGGTTAAAGCACCACTTCTGCAACTTATCCCACTGGACTTCGACTCTACTAAGTCGTGTTATCCCGCATAGTAAGGATTGGCCATAAATCGGGTCTTATCGATTCAATGTTGACAAAAAAAATGAAACACCTAAAAAGAAGAAACAAGTACTTCTTCTTTTTTAACGGTCTTCATGTTTCAAAAGAATCGAATGATTACAGATTAACAATATTATTTGTCCCACATGTGTTGGACGAAAGTTTGCTTAATTAGAACTATATATATTAGCATTTAGAATCTCGCGATGTCAAAAATATTTCAAAAAAATAAAAATAAAATTATATATTATAAAATTAATTGAAAGTAATAGAAATAGAACTGTTTGAAAGTATGTGTTACGAATAAAGTAATTTAAAAGAGAGAAAATAATAAGTAGATTTAGTAACATAAATATTAAACATAAACTGTTACTAAAACACAACCATCAAAATTTAAATTTTAATAAAAAAAATATTATGGTAAAAAGACGTAACTTTGCAAAAAACATTGTTTAAACAATTATAAATATAAAATATTTTATGAATATTTATATTACTAGTAAAAACCATCATAACATCATAACAATTATTAGTATTTATATTATTAGTAAAAACCTATTATGATTAAGAGATCCTAACTAAGAGGCTGTTATTAGAGATGTGATTTCTAAATCCATATAGAATTGTAAATAATGGAAATCAAAATATATGTATTTTGAAATAAGGGGCATTATCAAAAATACCTTTTTTTGCATGCCACTTTTTTAAAATACGCCTCCATGTTGACCATTTTCAAAACTACCCCTCTTTATGTAAAAAATGACCAAATTACCCTTCCTTTTGAGTGACAATAAGAATGTACAGTCACCAAAATCGGGAAAAAAATTCCGCCAAAAAGTGAAAAAATTTCTCGCCAAAATCAAAAAAAAATTCAGCCAAAAACGAATAATTTCCCGCCAAAATTACAAAATTAGATTTTCCCGCCAAATTTTTTTGAAATTTATACATTTAAAAAACCTTGTAAACGCTTTTAAAAACTTAATAAATCTTGTAAACGCTTTTAAAAACTTTTTAAAAACCTTGTAAACACCTTGTAAAAGTTTACAAGGTTTGTAAAAGGTGTTTAAAATTTTTTTTTTAAATTTTATAAAGTTTATATAAGGCATTTGCAAATTTTTTACAAGGTATTATAAGGCTTTTATAAGGTTTTTAAATCGTTTAAAACCTTATAAAAACCTTACTTTGTAAATTTATATCATTTAAAACCTTATAAAATCTCTTATTGTAATTAAACTCAAATCCCTTTGTGTTCCTAATTGATACCTTTTAATACAACATTTTTTGCTAGCTAATAATAAACACACAAATAGTTTAACGTACTAAGAATGAATGAAATTGTAGACTAAATAAATACAAAATTATATAATAAAAATCATAAAAAAAAAAAAATACTATCCATAAAACTTATTTTCAATCCAGTAAATTTTGGCAAGAAAACCATATACTGTATTAGCTATGGTAAAAAAATAAAAATCATCAAGATAGATAGAATCTTTGACTTGGAGATACCTACATAGAAAAATTAAATAATTAGATATAATAAATAAGTAAATGATATGTTGTGTGACGCTTTAAAAGTTGTGTAGATGTTTTGCCTTGAGATTCACACGTAAGTATGTAACATATTCTCGGATGGACCTGAAGAATATCATAATTTTATTAGATTTAGTACTACACTACTACGTAATGTTAAGAATAACACACATTCTAATTGTATGTCGCTATATTGTATTAGTTAGTTATATATCTTTGTGTAAGTTTATATTATTATTTTATAATATTAATAAGACCATAATACTTGTATGCGATATTGGTAAATTTGAGATCGAAAACAAAGATGATAAGAATGATGAAGAATTGGCTGCAGATGATGTTGGTAATCTTGAGCTTAAAAATTATCATGTCGATGATGATGATAAAAAATTTTAGAAAATAAGTGTGAACATGCTAAGGATTTTATAAGTTTGCTAATTTAAAATGACATGCTTGCTACATCTTCATAAACTCGCCCAAGCCTTTATCTTAGTCAAATATTATTTGACATCTATATATATATTTTTGAAGTATATTTTAGGTTCTATCCTTTTATTTATACTTATTTACAAAGTTAATTTCTAACAAATTTCTAAAAATATGATTACTTTAGATTTTGTTTCCTAAATATTTTGCATTCAATTCCAACAAAAACAAATTACAGCAATCAATATGGAAATATAAACTATGATATATTTAAACACACCTTCTATTTTGTTTTGAAAATATTCTATTTTCGAATCCTTTGCAAACAAAGAAAACAACAATTTGATTCCCAATTTGTTTTCCAAAGCGTGTGAGCTATGATTCTTAACGTAAGAAGAACTTCGATTCACATTTATTTAAATATTATAATTAATATATATAAACTTAATAAAACTTTAAAGCATTACGAATATGTAAAATTAAAAAAGTTTAAAATATTATACAATATGGTTATATAGTAATAGTAGATGGGTTATAAAGAGGACATGTTAGAATTAATAAAATATCAGTAAATTTATGATAAAACGGGTTAAATCTTTATTTTATTATTTGTCTACTACTAATATTCGAATATTTGACATATAAAATCAAGTTGATTTAATTAAAATTGGATAAAATAATTAAATTATTAGAAAAATATGACTTAATTACAGCGTATAAATTACTTATTATGTAATTACAAATTCAAAATAGAATCTCTAACACTAAACCAAAGAAACTAAATATAACAAACAAATGGTCATGAAGCTTATTGTGGATTAAAAAAATAAGATAAACATTTAGCTGCAAAAACGGCTGAAAAATTTAGTTATTATTCTATTTACAAAACATCCAATATTTAATAAGCAAATACAAACATAAAATATAAATAATAATAATAAAATTAATATAAATATAAAATATAAATTAAAAAAAAGGTAATGTAGTTTTCTTAATTTCCGAAAACTCTTTTATGGAAAAGTCCATGTCTATATGTAATGTAGTAATACTGAAGTCTTTTGAAAATTTTGTAATTGATATACGCATTCATAAGAGTTCTCCATTTAATGCCTTAGGTACAAGATCTGTTCAAATGATGCAATATCACAAAATTAAACAAATTTCTTATGAAAACTGGAAAAAAAAAACTCAAAAGTCATTTCATTTCTCATTAGGAATATGTAAGTAACAATGGATACTTAATTTCCTACCTTATAATTAGTTGATTAAGTAAAAGTGTAAAACACAAAAGAGTTAAAAATGAACAACTTACATGTCCCATCAAATGATTCTCTGTTGGTTTACATGTCATCCTCAACCCTCCTGCCATTTTCAATATCTTGAGCATTCATTGAAATACTAGTTTCGTTTGGCTTTGGAGGGGATTCATTTTGTGTTGAATAATTGATTGCTTAGTGTTGGTGTTGTCTTGCTTAATTTCTATTTTACAGTTACATAATTTGATTACCCGTCTCTTAAAACTAAACCAGAATTTTGCTTTTTCTCAGTTTTTCTAAACTACATGTCTATAATTTTGAAGAAAGACATACACGCTATAAACATGTATGTAGGTAGACACATCAGTAGACACACCAGATAAGAAAGAGACTCCGGAGAAATATATAGAAAAGACACATCCACTCTGATTGAGAATGAGAAGGAAGACTCCAACATTGTACGTAGTTGTTGTGAGCTAAAACTCCAACATTGTAGTTGTTGTGAGCTAAAACAACCATATCGATTCATCAAAAACCCATAAAATCTGTGTAATTATGTGGATATGCCAACCAAGTGCTAGATTTGGCTGATGTATGACTCATTCTACAAATAAGGATCAATCACTTGAATTGATTACAAATAAAAATCATGATCAACATGTTGGTATCATTTCTTTAATTGATATTTAATTTGTATCATTATATTAAGTAATGTAAAATTATATTTTTTGTTAAATATTTTGAAAGTGATGCAAATTAAAATAAAATTGTGTCATTTTTAATGAACCGATATTAAATTATTTAATTACTACATCAATAATTACAATTGATAAAATCACATATTATGTATCATTTATTAATAAATCATTTAGATTTGTGATTTTTTTTTTCTGGGTAGTAGTATAGCTTGGTGGTGTACATTAAATCTTTGATTGTTCAAGGAATCTTTACGTTGGTTTTTTTTCTATTTTTTAAATTTTCTCGTTAATCATAAGGGCGGGGTTTTCAGGAACCATTAACTTTAGTTATTTCTTATACATTTTATCCTTCAAACTATATAACAGTACTATAGCTGCGGTGATACATATAAATTAAGGGCACTTGAGGCGACCACCACGAGTGGTAATGGAGGCATAGCACGGGCAGAGGTGGTGGTTTCCGGCTGTGCCTGGTGGCACACAGTTGCAGCGGGAACAACAGCTGTTGCATGCTCTCAAACACAGATTCGGCCTCGACGACTTGCTGCATCTACCTTTGCATCTTCCATCACAATCTACACACATATATGATAGTTTCATACACACATGTCTAGTTTGTAGTTTCAAAACTCATCAAAAGTGAGTATATATAAACAGCAAATTAAGTGAGTTATTTATAAACAGCAAAATACGTACCAATTTTTACTACGCCGTCACCGACTTGTGCACTTTCAGCAGCGTGAACATGAAGCTGGAGAGAATGATCAAATAATTATCATGCATTAATAGCTAGTGATTCATTATCATTGATCAACGTATGAATCAAGTATAGTATGATGCAAATTACATTATGTGATTCTTGTAGAAATAAAGACAAAAAATATGAACCTCATAAGTGATGTGACAGAAGAGGATAAGCAATAAAAGCAGTGTACTTCGGAAGATTGTCATGTCTACGAAAACATGTAGTTTCGTGCAAGATATGAAAACTATTATCTCTGATTCTCGTTTTGGTATTTCGGCTATGATTATATAAACCTAACACCTCTTTGGGTATATTTATAGTGCAAATCCAAATATTTTATTGTTACAACTTTTGTATTTATATAACAAGGTGGACGATCGTACGTAGTTTTCATTTTTTTAGCTAGGTTCGATAGTGAAGACATGTGTTCAAGATATAAGTGAGTGTGGTGAGTGTTCTCACGTTTACATGATGATGTGGACGGATATGAACATGCCACCAAAGTAGAGGCCACATGCCACCCAATGGCAATGACCATCTCGTTGTAATTGGTAATGTCCTTTACAAATTTCAATTTTAATAAGAAGATTTGGTGGCAGCTGAAGAGCAAGCATCTTCAATTTGTTAAATCACATAATTCGATTCACGCATTCTCTTTTACACGCGTATATTTTACAAGGAATGCATGTATAGTGCCCCATTTTGATAAATGTGATTTTCTTTATAAAATTAAAATTTAAGAAAAGAATTGTAAAATTATTTTGAAAAGTATAATATAAAAACATAAAGAAAAATAGGTTTGAAGAAATTAGGTTCATGATAATGAATATTTTTTTGCGAAAATGTGATGGTAAAGTTAATTTAAACACAATTTGTATCCTCTTTTTTTTTTCTTATAAACTGTGTGACTTTCTAATACTTATTATTTTCGTGGCTTTGGGCAATCGCCTCTACTCTTTAAGCTAATGACTAGTGAAACACGGCTCTTATACAAATTTACAACAACACGAGTGAACCAACATTAACTTAACGTACATAACGCGTAAACTTGTTTATTTTGGCAAGTCGTTTGCGATCTTTGTAACATTTTTATATTATTTTGAAGGTGTTTCGTATATAATATCTACACATATATACAAGAACTTCCATTAATGGAGATACCATTTTGATTTAGTATCACTCCTAGATTTAGTACATACTCCGCTACTAAATGACACTGATATGATATGGCATTGGCCTTCTAACGAAGAGATCTGTCACCACACACGTGAGTAAATCAATCTCCATACCAAAAATTTGCAAAAATGCTTTTCATGTTCTTCATCTTTATAATTCTTTGTTGTGAAAAAATTCACAGACCCAAATCATCATTGTATAACACCTTAGTAGCTGTAAATTACCAAAATTTAGAAATCCCAAGAGCTTCAAAGGTTTTCATCCTACCATTTCCTCTCATCTTGGAAAATTTTGTTGCTAATTTTATTGTTAAATGATCCATTTTCTTGCAGTCTCTAATTATTTTGAAAAATTGCCAGGGTTGCTATACTTACAAGTTACAACAAGTCAGGAACTTTAGTTGTTCAAAAGTAACACGTACGGTTTGATACGAGTCATACCAGTTAAACAACCATTAACTTCTCATTAGTTTTTAGCTACTCGTACATATACGTTTGTCTTCCAAAACATAACACATTCTATATATATATATATGGAGGTAAAAATAGAATTTAAGGGCATTTGAGACGGCCACCGCGAGTGGTAATAGAGGCGTAGCAAGGACAAAGATGGTGGTTTCCGGCAGTACCAGGTGGCACACAGTTGCAGCGGGAACAACAGCTGTTGCATGCTCTCAAGCACAGTTTCGTTCTCGACGATTTGCTGCATCTACCTTTGCATTTCCCATCGCAGTCTACAATTAAACGTACACACATTCATATGTATAATCCGCTTTAAACTCACCAAAAGTATATATTTGGTTTTTTGTAGCAAGGGGAATTCCAAGTATTAGTCCATATAGTTTCCTTCGTCCAAGACCATCAGCTTGTGATAACATCTCACTAAAAAGCGTTTAATGTTTGTCCATAAAGAAAGATAAAACTAATTGGGAAGAGAGTACTGCACCCATCAGAAATGTTAAAGTTATATACAAACATTAACATAAACATAGTTTACAAGTTAGGGTTACGTACCGATTTTCACTACGCCCTCACCAACCTTTGCGCCATCAGCAGCATGAACGTGAAGCTGAAGAGGATGATCATTCATCATCACCTTTATCAGTTATTTCTTATACACATAATTTTAAACATAATATGATTCAAGATACATTAAGTGATGCTTCGATAAATAAAAGACTAAATTATAAACCTCATAAGTGGTGAGACAGACAATGATTAGTAACAGAACCAGTTGACATCTTAAGCTTGCCATATATGCAATTTCTAAGAGTTTTGCAAGATATAAAATTAATTTTCTCTGATTCTGGTTTTGGCATTACGGCTATATATACGTAAATGAATTTGACATTTATGGTCTATTTATAGTGGGTAACCAATTATTATTTTATTGTTTAAACACTACCAAAAAATGATTGATTTACATCGTTTATTTTATATATTTGTATTATTTTTAAATGATGCAAAAATAATTTACATCACTTTAATAAATGATTTACATTTTGTTGATGCAAATAGTTTGTATCAATTGAGATAAATATTTGCTTTAATTAATAAAATTGATGTTTATTTACATCAATTACAAAAAATAATGTAAGTCTTATATCATTTTTACTAAATTGATATAAAATATTTGAATCATTTCTCAAAACTAATGTAAAATATTTATATCATTTAAAAGATTGATGTTAAATTCAACATTATAATAAATAATATGAAAAATATTTTGTTTCTGAGTAATATTTAATTATTTATAACTTTCATTCGTTTTTAGTATATTCGTAACTAGAATCTTTAAAATAAATTAACTTGATAAAAACAAATTTAATTAATTATCTAATTCTAAGGCTTAATATATGGAACCAGTTATCTTAGAAATCGGTAAACTAATTTGGTATTTATAAAAGATATTGTCTCATCAAAGCTTAGGAAGTCTTAGATGTGGGATGATACTAAAACTTCTACTTCACAAACGAAAAAAAGGTATTATTAAATATAAACAATTCTCAGCAATATATAAAAATAAGTAACTACACTTTAGTTTATTAATTCTCTCTTTGATTACCAAATGGATTATTCCAAATAAAATAAATCATACGGTCAATGATCAATTCATCATACAACTTGATGAATAAAGATCCTTAATAACCCAACGAAAATGAAGATAAATCTTTTTTTTTTTTTGGGCAAAAGGAAATAAAGATACAGCTAGGTTTGTTTTGTTAAGCTGATGATCTGCTATAATTTTTGATCGATCAACTTTTTCAATATTTATCTTCTAATTACAATTATTCTTTTTTAAATATATATATGTAATTTTTAAATGATATTAATATATTTATTTAGCATCAGTTTTAAATGATGTAAATTTTGTATCATTTTAAAAAATGATTTTATATCAAATAAGAATAAATACATCAATTATCTAAATGGTGTAAATTTTTATTTTAAATCGATTTTTCAAAAGTGATACAAGATAATAGAAACTGAATCAATGTTAACTAATTGATGTCAAATTAGATAATTATAATATCATTTTAATTAATTGATGCTAAGTTGTATATATTTACTTCACTTATGAATAAGTAATATAAAATTGCATCACTTAGTTTTGTGATACAACATACTCCTTTTTTTGTAGTGAAAACTTTTGTATTTTTATATCACTGAAATCTATAACTACTAATCCATGTATGAGTTGGATGGCCGTAGTTGTCTTTGTGTGAGCTACATAAGATAATGAACAACACTATATATGGTCATGGTTTTTTGAGCTAATAGGCTAATAATGTCCCAACACTCATGAGTCTTTAAAATCGTTTGATACAAAATTAGCTTCTTTTGCTTAATAAGATTTAAGTCAATATTTTGATGTTAAACTCATGCTATATATTTAATGATATGATTAATTACAATTAGTATGGACTTCTCTGCGTATATAGTATGGTATAATCGAATTTAAAATATGGTCTGAATGAAGAAGACAAGTGTTTGGAGATGTAAGTGTACTTGTGTGTGCTTCCACGAGTAGAAGATGACCTGGAAGGATATGAACATGCCAGCAAAGTAGAGTCCGCATGGTACCTAGTGGCAATTGACCATCTCGTTAATTAAAATGGTAATGTCCAATACAGAATAACAAGATTTGGTGGCAGCAAAATAGCAAAACTCTCCAATTTTTAAAACACACATCATACGATTCACGCGTTCTCCTTTTACACGCGTATGGTACTACACGAGGCATGTGTGTTCCACGTTGAATCACCCGACTCTTATCAAATATATGATTCGAATTTTTAGATAGAATAGCAACTAGGATTTATCCCGTGGTGCACCACGAGTCTATTCGTTTTCATAAATCATTTAAATAAGTTAGTATACTAATATAATCAGATTTTTTAGTTAATATAAATATTAGAATATTATATATAATATGTTATATTTGCAAAATTTACCCCATAGTAAATTTCTTTGTTTAATAATATCATTGCACTTATATATATATATATATATTATTTTGGTGTTTTTATAATAATTAACAGTACTTGTTAATAAAATTATAAGGATTGACTTTGAAAGAACAATAAATATGTGTACTTTAAAAAATACAATGAACTATGATTAAAATCAAAAAAAAATTAAGACCATGGTTTTGTGCATGGTCTTAAACTATGGTCAAAAATATAATGAAATATGATTAAAATCAAATTTATGGTGATTAATAGTGTTTAAGACCATGGTTTTTTGGAAAATCATTTCAAAAAAGATTATTACACAAAAATATACTTCAAAAATGTTAAGATAGATTTTTAAAATATATATATCTGTTTATAAAAATTCAAATCACATCATATGCTGAAAAAAATTCTAATATTTTTTTGACTTTATGTATTAAATAATAATTCAAATAATTAAATAAAAGTGAAAGGAGAATTATATTTTAATCTAACATATTGTTTTAAATTAGATAGATAGATTTTAGGAAATTTGAAATTAATATTATCAAATAAGGAAATGATTGTGTTTGGTTGTAAGGATTGTAGAGAATTTAATTGAGATTTGTTTGGATACAAAGAAAAAAAAAAGATGGCACAAAAATGTATTCTAAAAATGTTAAGATAGATTATTCACTTAAACGAAGATCAAATGATTTCTTTATTTTAAGTCGCTGATACAAATCAGGTTTTGCTCTAATTCTAAGCTAACAACACTCAAATAGGTACAACAATATCAACGATCACTCAGTTTGAAACACTAAAACCGAACCCAACACCGAGTGCATTGAGCAATACAATCTCCTTTACAATCCACATTGTATCCCAACACTTTCGGATTCCGAAGCAACAGGTTCTTTAGTTGCTTACCCGAAATCCCCCATTGGTTTTCCAAAATCCCAATGTTTGGTTTCATCTCCTCTTCTAAGCTGCAACCGAGTACTTCCGGGAACTTCTTCATCACCTTATGTAGATCTTCGTCTGATAAACCGAGACTCCTAAGAAACTCAAGTATTTGATTCAAAGTTTCCACCTTTGGATTCTCTTTCGCTCGCTCTTCAGTCCAGTACGGCGAGTGGACATGACCAAACGCTTTTCCTAGTATCTTGTCTTTCTCCTCTATACTGAAATCAAAACAAGAAAGAGCTTCTTTACATTCTTCCCATGTCTTTGGATCTTCTTCCTTAGAGGTTTCAACTTGTGTTGTTGAACAAAACACTACCCATTTGTTTCGTGAAACAAGAGATGTTCTTACTCCTCCAATGACACCATGATACGACGAGTTCAGGCTCAATGGTAATACATTATTGTATGTTACAAGATCAGACTGCAAAACAAAAGCAATGTATTATGTACCATGAGATTTCAAAGAATACCATTAGTGTATAAAGTTTTTTTGGTCAGCGAATATGTTACATATACAGAAGAGTGACGGACGCATTTCGCCGAACACAATGTTGCCAAAGGTGAAGCTAAAGAGTTTCCTAGCATATCTCCTGTTTATCAGCAAACCAATTAGTAACTATAATGTAGATAAAATCAGCAGTTACTTGTATCAATTAGCAAACAAGACTATTGCATATTCATCTCTAGATCCATGACTCATTCTGAATTTGAACAAGAATCAGCAATTACTTCGTTTAGTTGGTTCTCTAATACTAGATTTGAGTTTTTTTAATATGTAAAACTCTTTCATTAACTGTGTACATAAGCGATCAAACAAATACCCATCAAGAACAGTGAAGCTAATACTAGATAAGTAATAGTGTCCTGAATCACAAATGGGCATTGAACAACCAATACCAATACGAGAATATCATAAACCTGAGGACAAAACCGTGTGTGAATTTGCTAATTGACCTTGGCAGGACCAGAAGCAGAAGCCTAAGCTCATCTCATCTAAATAACCACAACTTCGATCCAAAGCAGAGAGATTTTTTTTTTTTTGTCAACAGATCCAGAGCAGAGAGATTTGATGAACAGAATCATAATGGAACTATATATTCTTCTCAATTTTATTTAATCACTTGTCCAAAAAAAAAAAAAAAAAAAACACAATCACTTGTCCTAAACCAATTCAAGAAGCCCCTTTGTAATAATAAAAATCCCAAATTTCGTGTAACCCTAATCGAATTCGAGAATCTAATTCATAGTAAACTACAGATTGGGAAATTTAGTCAACAAGGTAGAGAAAGGTGATACCTGTAATGCAATCTCGGTCACCGGCGAAACCGAATCAGTGAGTCAAGATGTATAACCGAGTCAAAAGTTTCACGAATTCAGAAACAGGAACCAACCATTGTTCGTTTGAGATATGAGGCACACACACAAAATAAACAAATTGAAGTCGCTTTCATAAATTTTAGGTCTTTACGTTGTTTCCAACAGTCACGGATTTGTGATGTTCGTAACTAAACCGGACCCGGCTATTTAAACCGGTTTCAACTGCGATTCAGATGTCATACCGGGTGATTAAATTTTCAATTTTGGTGAATTATTTGCACTTTTGCAGCCTACAAAAATGACAAACTTACATATATAGGCAACCAAAAATTTTGGTGACGCTTTAGAATAATCTCTTAAGAATTAATAATCACTATAAATTAATAAATTTTGCTGGTCTCAAGTTGGGCCAGTGTAAAAATTAACAATATTCGATAAGATAATAAGATAATAATTTTTTTGAAATCTTAATATAAAATATGGTCCCAATAATATCATAAATTAATAATCATGTAAATTTATATATATATATACTGATATAATAGTGTATGTTTCTCCTAAAACTCATTTCTATAGAACATTTGTAATGTTGTATTTTCAAACTATAATGATATTTCTAAAATATTTTATAACATGTCATACAAATAATTAAATTTTAAAGTTTTAATTTTTAGATATGCATCATTTACAATTTGATAATTAGACAGATTATTAAAATATGATAATTAATATTATTATTATTCATAAATTTGAATTTATGTATGTCATGTGTATAAGTCAATTTGTTTATAGTATTTGTAATTTCTTGTCAATAATGCTTTATAAATATTACAAGTTCAATTCCTAAACCATAAAATTTATAACATCCGAAAGTTTAATCTTATTTTGCTATAATTGTTCCAATTCATAATTTAAAAAAAAATAAACAATTAAAAATATATCTATAAATTAATATCACTATAAATTAATAAAATGTCTTGGTCCCAACATTATTAATTTATAGAGGTTTTACTGTATATAGTTATTAATATTTTAAATAATTGTGGTAACATCTTGAACTTTCAAAAACATTTTTCTTAATTTCTAACTTTTAAAATGAATAGAAATAATTTAAGAATAGAGGAAAATCTTTATCCAAATTTCACTTCATACGATTTTACGATAAATTAATGTACAAAAATATATGATAATTTGATTTTTTTTAATAGCATGTTTTATTATTTGCTCTAAAAATATATATATTTTCATCTTATTTTTAACTACATATTCTTCAAGGCATTATAATAAAATATCTTGTAATGACATTTTAATAATTTACTTAAAATTAATTAAACAAAGATTGGAGTATTGTACATTGCATGTGCAATGCAAGCTCTACTCTAATAGTGTATACCTCGATTTCGCATATCATGGCGATCGAATACATTGTGATGTTTCTTCCAAATCATATTTTGTTTTGTCCAGATCTTTACATAGATCAAGTAAAGAATATACCTAAACATTTTTTGTTTATGAGGTAATAATCTCAATAATCATCTACCATTTAAATTCTGGATCCCTTGTGTGAAAACCGTATAATAACTACTTTATCCCTGGTAGACTATTTTATAATAGAATAGTTGTAAGATATAACTTTAAATTAACATATTGTTCTAAATTTTATTTCTTTTTAGTTTAACGACTGGGTTTTAGCAAAAAAAAAATCTTCAAATCGTTGATTTTGTAACATTATCTCCAACCTCAAGAAAATGCAAATCAATCATACAAAATCAAAAATGATATGTAATATAAGCTTTATACGTATTTTCAAAATGTTTTCATGGTCATCTACATTAGATTTTAAATTTCTAATATAGATTTAAACTACTCGTCGTGAGGCTTCAATTTGATATATTACCGGTGAATATTTTATTAATATGATGGTAAGAACGAAGCTTATATTGCATATTATTTTTTATTCGTATGATTAATTTACATTTTCTGGAGGTAAAATGATGAAGCTGCAAAAAATGGTGTCTTCAATGATTTTTTCGTATGAAGTTTATAACGATTTTCTATTTATTTTTAAATATTTAATATATTTTGATATTTTCTAATGGTATGTTGTATATTTTCTTTGAATTGTTTCCAATTTGTATTTACCTCCTCCTTTTAAAATAATGTTTACCTAAATTTATTATTAAATTATTTCGTTACATATTTTTATAAATTATTTAATTAATTTATTATAATATAACTTCTGCAAGTTAATTACTTTGAATTGGTGAATTAATGGTAAATATTCTGAAAAAAGAACTAATATTAAGTATAGGAAAATCCATCACTAAATCATATCTAAAATATAGAAAAAGTATTTGTAAGATAATTATTTCATTTTAGCTATTCAACAATCCAAATTTACTAATTGCCTACGCGAGGCGTGAGTAATAAAAACTCTTGAATGTTAAATTTGTAATATATTTTACTGTACAGTAAAATCTCTATAAATAGTACTTTACAAATTTTGCTAGTCCCGAATTGGAACAGTGTAAAAAATAACAAAATTCGATAAAATAATAAGTTTTTTGAAATTTTCATGTAAATATGGTCCCAATAATATCATAAACTAATAATCATGTAAATTTATTGATATATGCTGATGTAATAATATATGCTGCTCCTAAAGCTTATATCTATAAAACAATTATAATGTTGTATTTTTAAACTATAATGATATAAAATATTCTATAACATGTCGTAAAAATAGCTAATTTATTTAAAATTTTTCAATTTCTAGATATGAATCATTTACATTTTGATGGTTTGATAAACTATTCAAATACGACAATTGATATTATTGTTCATAAATTTGAATTTATGTATGTCATGTGTATAAGTGAATTTGTGTTGTAAAACATTTGGAGTGGACTTCCATAATCGGCCCATACATGTCAAAGACCACAAAGGCCCATCGGCCATATTGTCTTTAGTCTAAGTCGGTTTATGTTTAAGCCTTTGCTTTACTATATATATGTAACCTCTAAACGATTGTATCAATAATAAGATAAGAGAGAAACCTCATTCGATTTCTCTAACTTTCATAACACGTTATCAGCACGAAAGCTCTAAACTCCAACTGAGAAAAAGTTCCTAACCCTAAACCGTCGCCGCTCATAAACCCTAGTTCGTCCAACTTCCTAACCGGATCTAGTTCGTTATTCAAGCTCGGCGATCGGTACCTGTTTGTGATCAATCCCTGTTCGTGATCAGTTCCTGTTTGGAGATCAAGGCGTGTTCGTGGTCCAGCTCCTGTTCGTGATCGGTTCGTGTGCTTGTCTAGTTCGAGTTTGAGGTTCGTGAATCAATTCAAGGTAAAACCGAGGTTTTTAGCTCTCAATTCCAGTCAATCTCCAAACGGTGGAAGGTAAATAAATCAAACCCCCTTAGAACCTATAAATCGAACCTGATCTCTTAAATCTAAAGGAACCCTAAATCTACAAGTAGACAATCAACAAACATAAACCCTAAGCTTTAGACCCTAAAACTTTAAAACTCTAAAATCGGTTGTTATGAGGTTTAGGGCTGCTTAGATTGTTTGCAAATCGAACCAATTATACTATGATTAAAATCCAATTATGTTGATTGTTTCTTTGAGAATTGGTTGCATGAATCCTTAGAACTAAAACCTAAATTCATAGAGAAAGTATTAATCTGGTTGTTCTAGGTTGTTTAAAATCCGAATTGCTTGTTTGCATTATGCCTTGCATGCATCCTTGAAATTAAAATCGAAACTTGCATAGGGAGAATATTGAATCGATTATTGTTAAAATCATTTCTGTAAATTTCGATTGCATAAACCCTAAAATCCTAATTAAAATCGGATCATTTTGTCTTAATCCTAATTAGAAAAGGAAAAGTTAAATAAAAGGAAAATTTACAGAATGCCCTCATCATGGATTCAGCAATGCTTCATTGCTAAGTACACTATACCGAGGTGTAGTCCCTAAAATACGGACCACAAAGAGAATTTTGTCTTAATCCTAATTAGAAAAGGAAAAGTTAAATAAAAGGAAAATTTCTAAAACTCAAAATTATCTAAGAAAAGGAAATTTTAAGAAAAAGGAAAACTTTGCATGCTAGTTCATATGCTATCTAGGATTTTTGTTTTTTCATGCATGATCCACGATATTTGAGTGTAATAGAGTGGCATGGTTCGGTTTCAAATACCGCATGGCCCTAAGTGATTGGCATGGTTCGGTCTCAAATACCGCATGGCCTTAAATTGTTGCATGGTACAGTCTCAAATACTGCATGCTAATGATCGGATGTTTGTTCTGTAATGTGCAGATGGCAAAGCTCAACAACCTCTCCTATGCTGCCCTTAATGTCTCTGGAGACAACTACTTGCAATGGGTTTTGGACACTAAGATCCATCTGAAATCAAAGGATTTATGCGAATGCATTGAGGATGAGGTTGAATGTGCCGAAAAGGATAAGTACAAGGCAATTGTGCATATACGCCACCACCTTGCTGAGAGTCTCAAGAACCAGTATCTCACTGTTGAAGATCCTCTTGACCTTTGGACAGAGTTGAAAAACAGATATGGACACCAAAAGACGGTGCTCCTCCCAAAGGCTCAATTTGATTGGAAAAACCTAAGGATCCAGGACTTCAATTCTGTGGATGAGTATAACTCAGAGCTATTTAAGATAGTCTCAATCCTAAGGTTATGTGGTACAGAGGTTACTGAGAAGGACTTGCTAGAGAAGACATTCTCAACCTTTCAGACCAACAACATACTGCTTCAACAACAGTATCGTGAAAAGGGGTTTAAGACATATGCAAGTCTCATCTCTTGTTTGCTGCTTGCTGAGCAGAACAATGAGCTATTGATGATGAATAGTGCATTAAGACCTCCTGGTACAGCTCCATTACCAGAAACACACAAGGTTGACATGAAAAAGAAAAATCCTAAAGTGCCAAAAGAGCCGAAAGAGACTAAAGAGTCTAACTATGTCCATAGGGGCAAGTATGGCCGTGGCCGTGGAGGAAGTGGACGTGGTGGTCCTGGTCGTGGGAACTACCAAGGACACAATTTTGGTGGTCAAGGCCGTGGGAACCGATCAGGCTTCGGCCGTGGTCGGGGTAGAGGCCGCGGTGTATTTAAACCGCAACATAAGACCAAGTCCACTTGTCGTAGATATGGTATGGAAAACCATTGGGTAAAGACATGCAGAACTCCTAAGCACTTTGTTGATCTCTATCAAGAGAATTTGAAAAAGAATCCAGAAGCTAACCTGGTTATCTCGATGGTGAAAGTGATTTCGACCATGAGAAGGATGACCTATTGGATTATGAAACTTCCGATTGCTTGAGAGAGGATAATTAAACTCAAATGTGGTCTTGATTTAATTTTATATTTTTATGCATTACATTTGATTGGATTATTGTTTGGATTATTACTTTTGGTTTAAATTCAATTATTTTATTTTCCTTCAATATATATTTTCTTGTTTTATTACTTTAAGTTTAAAACATAAACTCTTGTCCATTATAGAAATGGCTGAGGACAAGAATATACTTGTGGTTGATAGTGGATCAAGCCACACAATTTTGAAGGACAAGAGATAATTTTGTTAATCTCATAATAAAAAATGCCAATATTAGTACAATTGCGGGTATAGCAAGCCTTATTGAGGGCTACGGCCAGACTCATATTTTATTACCTAATGGCACACATCTTGAAATAAGTGATGACCTATATTCACCCAGCTCAAAGAGAAGTTTATTGAGCTTTAAGGACATTCGGTTGAATGGTTTCCATGTTGAGACAAAGGGTGAAGGAAACAAAGAGTTCCTATACATTACCGAAATCACCCAAGGACATAAGAAAGTCCTAGAGTCTATACCTGCACTAGCCACTGGTCTCTACCATGCTAGGATTAATATGATAGAAGCTAATTTGGCAATGAATAAGATGTTCAATGAACAATTCACTTTATGGCATGACCGGCTTGGCCATCCGGGTTCTAACATGATGCGTAAGCTAATAATGAATTCTAATGGGCACACTCTTAAAGAGAGAAAATTTATCCCTAAACATCTCACGTGTGTAGCATGTGCACAAGGGAAACTTATTATAAGGCCATCAACAGTGAAAGTCACTAAATAGACTTTAAGCTTTCTGGAAAGGATACAAGGAGATATATGTGGACCAATACACCCACCTTGTGGGACGTTTAGATATTTCATGGTCCTTATTGATGCATCGACCAGATGGTCGCATGTTTGTTTATTGTCAACTAGAAACCTTGCGTTTGCTAGATTGTTGGCCCAAATTATACGTCTGCGAGCCCACTTTCCAGATTTTCACGTAAGACTATACGTCTAGACAATGCTGGTGAATTTACATCCCAAGCGTTTAATGAATATTGTATGTCCACGGGGGTGAGTGTGGAACATCCCGTGGCACATGTCCATACACAGAATGGATTAGCTGAATCCTTCATTAAACGTATTCAATTGATTGCTCGGCCATTACTTATGAGGTCGAAGCTTCCTGTGTCGGCTTGGGGACACGCAGTATTACATGCAGCTGAGCTTATACGCATCAGGCCATCTAGTGAACATAAATATTCGTCATCCCAATTATTAACGGGTCATGAGCCAGACATATCCCATCGAAAAACATTCGGGTGTGCCGTTTATGTACCAATTGCTCCACCATAGAGAACTAAGATGGGACCTCAAAGGAGGATGGGAATATATGTTGGATATGATTCTCCCACCATTATTAAGTATCTTGAGCCAACTACGGGTGATTTATTTAAGGCTAGATACGCGGATTGTCAGTTTGCTGAATCCGAATTTTCTATGTTGGGTGAAGAGAATAACAAGCTGGTCAAAGAAATATCATGGAATCAAACATCCTTAAATTGGCAAGATCCTCGGACTCTAGCATGTGAGGCAGAGGTCCAAAAGATTATACATTTGCAAAAGCTAGCTATTCAATTGCCAGATTCTTTTGCTGACCCAAAGAGAGAAACAAAATCGTACATACCAGCTTGTAATGCACCAGTACGTATTGATGTTCACAAGGAACACAATAATCAAGTTGCTACAGAGTCTAAGGCCCGTTTGAAACGTGGTAGACCATTAGGTTCCAAAGATAAGAACCCTCGGAAATCAAGAAAAGTGCAAATCATACCGAGGTTAAGGAAATAACAGACATGGCCGCGGCAAATCCTAAGGTACCAAATGAGGTTTGGGACGCTGAACCTCAAGGACCTGAAGGTATTGATAATAATGAGATCTCAATCAATTATATCATGTCTGGAATACAATGGAACCGAAAAGATGTCGACATCGATGATGTATTTGCTTATAAGGTAGCACTTAAAATAAATGAGGATCATGAACCCACGTCTATATTAGAGTGCACTCAAAGTAAAGATTGGTTAAAATGGAAAGAAGCCATTGACGTGGAGTTGAACTCTTTAAAGAAGAGAAATGTGTTTGGTCCGATCTTAAGGACACCATTCGATACAAAGCCTGTTGGACATAAATGGGTCTTTGTAAGAAAGAGAAATGAGAATAATGAAATCGTGAGATATAAGGCACTGCTTGTAGCACAAGGATTCTCTCAAAGACCAGGAATAGATTATGAGGAGACATACTCCCCTGTGATAGATGCAACGACTTTTAGATATTTAATAAGTCTGGTTATAAGAGAAAACTGGATTTGCGGTTAATGGATGTTGTTACCGCATATTTTTATGGTCCACTGGAAAATGAGATTTATATGAGATTACCAGAGGGTATTGAGCTCAAAGATAAGAGCGGTTCTCGAGAACAATACTGCATAAGGCTAGACAAATCCCTTTATGAACTGAACCAAAGTAGGCGTATGTGGTACAATAGATTGAGTGAGTACCTAGCTAAAGAAGGCTATAAGAATGATCCCATCAGTCCATGTATTTTTGTAAAGAAGTTTGCAAAAAAAGGGTTTGTAATCATAGCAGTATATGTGAATGATTTAAATATCCTAGGAACCTCTGGGGAAATCGCCCAAACAGTCGAATATCTAAAGAAAGAATTCGAGATGAAAGACCTAGGCAAGGCTAAATTCTGTTTGGGATTGCAACTTGAGTACATAAATGATGGAATCCTTGTGCATCAAATGGCATATACTAAAAAGGTACTCAAGAGGTTTAATATGGACCAAGCTCACCCATTGACTAGCCCAATGGTTGTAAGGACCCTTGATTTGGATAAAGATCCATTCGGTCCAAAGAAGGAAGATGAAGAAGTTCTCGGTCCGGAAGTGTCATACCTCAGTGCTATAAGAGCGTTAATGTTCTTGGCTAGCCACACTAGACCAGACATATGTTTTGCCGTGAACCTCCTAGCTAGATTTAGCTCTTGTCCGACCCAAAGGCACTTGAACGGTTACTTATCGGATCCACATAATTCAAAGTCTGAAACCGGCTATGTGTTTACACACGGTGGTACCGCGATTTCGTGGCGTTCTATGAAGCAAAGCATTGTGGCCACTTCATCTAATCACGTGGAGATTCTAGCAATTCACGAAGCCAGCCGTGAATGTGTTTGGTTGAGATCAATGATTCAACATATGAGGACAAATTGTGGCATGGCCGATGATAAGGAAGGAACATTTATATATGAGGACAATACGGCCTGCATCGCACAGCTCAAAGAAGGGTACATTAAGGGAGATCGGACGAAGCACATATTACCAAAGTTCTTCTTCACACATGAACTACAAAAGGACGGAGAAGTTCAAGTGGTACAAGTTCAATCCTGCGACAACTCAGCCGCCCTCTTCACCAAGTCTTTACCGACATCAACATTCAAGAAGCTCACGCACCAGATTGGAATGCGGAGACTTAAAGACTTCTAGTGATGCTTAGAACAGGGGGAGTAATGCATGCTGTACTCTTTTTCCTTCCTTGGTTTTGTCCCACTGGGTTTTCCTGGTAAGGTTTTAACGAGGCAGCACCCCCAAGCGCATTACGGAGATCCCTTAGCATTGTCACGGTTATGTCATCCAAGGGGGAGCATTGTAAACCATTTGGAGTGGACTTCCATAACCGGCCCATACATGTCCAATACCACAAAGGCCCATCGCCCATATTGTCTTTATTCTAAGTCGGTTTATGTTTAAGCCTTTACTTTACTATATATATGTAACCTCTAAACGATTAAATCAATAATAAGATAAGAGAGAAACCTCCTTCGATTTCTCTAACTTTCATAACAATTTGTAAATAGTATTTATAATTTATTGTCAATAATGTTTTCTAAATATTACAAATTCAATTCAAAAACTATAAAATTTACAGCATCTGAAAGTCTAATCTTATTTTGCTAAAATTATCTCAATTCATAATTTTTTTGAAATTTTAACAATTAAAAAATATATCTATAAATTAATTATTATTAGTTTATATTTTATACTATAAAATAATTATTATTAATTTATAGATAAATTAATAAAATGTTTTGGTCCCAATATTATTAATTTATAGAGGTTTTACTGTATTATCTTTCTTTTTTGACAACCGGTTTTACTGTATTATCAAATGTCAAGTTTTATATCGTGTTTTCTTATAGATATTTTGAATGTGTTTCCAATATACATTTTTATTATAACTATTTTATATTAATACTCACCCCTCAAACTTAATTTGAATGTTAATTAATTTTACGATAGATCTCATTTATTAGTTATTAACTTATTATTGATCCATAAAATTAGTTGTATTTAATAAATAAATGTAAAATAGTTACTTTCTTAATTATTTGTAGTACATACGTCAAATCAATACTTTCTTCATACTATTTTTTCCGAATGAAATTAATATTTCACAATTTGTTTAGTTATATGTATAAAACATTGATAATATTTTAATAACACATGTACAACTCAATGATGTAACATTATGAAAAAAGAAGAAATATAATAATTGAGAAGTCTAAACAAGAAAATAATTCTAACTTATTTATGATCATTTTTAATTCTAGAAACACCAATATTTAAAAGATCAAAAAAAATATTAATAATATGCACATGATTTGTTGACCATATATACATACACATGTAAGAATCAATAAGCATAAAGAAAATAAAGTAAACGATGCATTTGAAATTTTGAAAACATGGAAAAGAAGACTTCATAGTTTCTTCTAATTTTTAAACAACACAAATAAATTATATATATAACAAGACGATTTTGATTTAATAAAAATAAAAATAAAAAATCATTAATCCGATATTTGAGTACGAATTAAATTTTTATTTTAATGTTTTTAACAACACTAATATATGTCACTTAATTAAAATTGTATTAAACAAATATAGTTATACAGTATATTATGAGTTTAATTTGGGTTTTTAGTAACTGTTTAATTTAACCGTATATAGTAAATTATTAACATTTAAGAAGTTTAAAATATTATAGTTGATATATCTAAAATTAATAAAATTTTTAAAACTATGAACACTTAAACATATTAAATTTTCAAAATTACATAAACGGGGTATATTTCAGGATGGATTATATGACATGACAGAGTTGAATTGATAATATTAAAAATTAAAATATCATTAATATGATACTTCAATATGGTTTAATCCTCATTTTACTTTTAACAACACCAATATAAAATATATCAAATTAAACTGACGTAATTAAAATTGTGAAAACAAAAATTGTTATACGGTATATTACGCTAAATCACTAAAATTAACAAAATAATACATTAAAAAAATTAGTATTAAAATAATGCATTAACAAAAAATTAAATCAAAATTTACTTGCGGTATACTATGAGTTATAATCTAATTAATAGATATATGTATAGAGGGAGAGAGAAATTTTCAAACATAAATTTGGCTGGAATGAATTTAAATTTCTTGATTTTATTTATTCTATTTTTATATTAAAATCCCAAAATCCAAAACACTAACTCGACATCTGTTGCATCGACATGTACTTCATAAATATAAATTAGTTGTTGAAACCAGACTCATTTTGTTTTTAATATAATAATTCAACTAGTGATCTTATATTCATTATCAACCTAACCACATTCAATTTAGTGATCTTATATTCATTATCAACCTAACCACATTCAATTCAACTGCAGAACTAGAAACACAATTAAAATAACAAACAACTAATAAGCTAAATGTCAACGTCTAACAATTCATAATCCATTAATATGTGTTAATACGTACGACACAATTGCTATATAACGATATTCTTAAAGCGAACATGTAGTTCAAGATTGACGTACAATTTAAGTATAGTATAATACAGGGACTGATATACAATTTGGTTAACTACACAACTTATAGTACTTTAAATTTAATCATCGTGTCGATCAATATTTGTTAATGAAAAATTGTTGATTGTGTTTGATGGTTACTGACTTAACTCACATATTTTTATTTAACTCACATATTCTACAATTACTTCTAGTAGAGTAGCTGGTTTATATACATTGGTTAATTTACCCTAGATTAATTTCCGGTTTAGTTTAGATCAGGTTTAGTTCTATTCAGATGTATATAACATTCATTGTAAAGTTTGTTAAAATCAATCAATCAAAAAAACTATTTCACAAATCTTTTGTTTTATGATTCTGTTATGGTATCAGAGCTTTTTTTCCACAAAATATGCTGATTTCATCTTCATCTTCTTTCGATTCCTTCAAATTACACCGATCAATCATCTTCATCTTCTTCGATTGTTCTTCCGAAGCTTTGATTAGAAGAAATTAGTGCGAAAAGTGGAAAAACAGAAGAGCCAAAGTGTTACACCGGAGTACGATGGATCTGCAGCTAAGGTTACTCGCGAATCGGTGATCTATGAAGAACCTGAAATTGGATTTGGGAAAAACAACGTTCTCAACGCTCAGAGGGATATGGAGCTCACGGATCGATGTCGCAACAATCAGAATCATCTCACAATCCTTTCAATCTTCAATCCTTCGATCATCCAGGTTTAACGATCGTTGCTCGTGTCTTAGATTGAACAAATTACAATAGATGTTCTATAGCGATGAGAACCAGTCTAGAAGCTAAGAATAAGCTTTCTTTTATTGACGGATTTATGTTGTGACCGTGTGAGAGTGATTATGATTTCAAGATATGGAGTAGGTGTAACAATATGGTAAAATCATGGATCCTGAACGTCGTGAATAAGGAGATTTATGATAGCATATTGTACTATCAAGATGCTGTTGAAATTTATTTACTAGGTTCAAAGTAAACAATTGACCAAGGAAATACCAACTAGAGTAGACTATGACTATGCTTAGGCAAGGAGATCTTGATCTGTCCACTTAGTTTACTAAGAAGAAGACATTGTGGGAACAACTTTCCTACACAAGGTCTCGCATAATCAAGAAGTGTTATTGTTATCACGTGAAATAATTGCTAAAAGAGGCAGAGACTTAAACAACCGCACCCGGAAACTGAAACAACCCGACCTCTTTTTTTTTAATAATAAATACAATATATAATTAAACATCCCATACTACTTAATTAAACCAACCCAAACCACAACTCATCATTATACCAGCCATAACCATTTTTATACAGCGGAAACATATAAGTAATACCAAACCAATATATCATTAATACAATAACATTCCTAACCATTCTATCCAGCAACCTAACATAACTCTAACCAAGGTTCCAACAACATAACCATACATAACCAACATCACACAAATGAGACCCTAGATCATCTTCTTCCTAATCGTCTTGATTCCACGATCACACTTTGCCTTTACATGCACCACAAACACAAATTGAGATGCATGAGTATTTAATAAACATTCAGTGAGGCAATCCTCCCATCTACTGGGCTATACACACAAACAACTGAGATACCAATGTTTAACAAACAACACAACAAACCAGGAAACCACGCTGGTGTCGGTCGACACTAGCTCCAACATGGTGTCGACCGACACCGACACTGCAACACGATCCGCACGAAGCTGAAAGTCAAAGAACCGCTTCCCAAAACCTCCAAATCGTCCAAAACTCATCCAAAACTCCTGGAAACTCATAGAAACCCACAACCAACCACAAAGACACAAGAATACAACACAAACAACAACAAAACAAGCAAAACAAAGGATTCTCAGGCTTAGATCAGCCATGATCATGCACTCACCTCTTTGCAGGAAGATTCTGACCAACAATAACGAATCCAACCCTCCTAGCAAGCTTCTAACACCCTCCTCGCCTCAGATCTCCCAAGAACAGCCAAGGATCTCACAAATCTCTCTCAAAAATGTTTTCTCCTTCTTCTCTCTGTTTCTCTGTCAAAAACGGTTAAAAGGACGAAATAAGTCGAGTTCCCCTTTTGAACTCGAGTTTAGGGCTTCCCCTAAACAAATCACGCAAACCGGGTGATTAAAATCGAACCTATTAGTTCGCGGGCGTTACAATTCTCCCCCACCAACCTGGATTCGTTGTCGAATCCTGCAACGTCGTCCCTCCACCAAGGACCTCCGTGCAACCGTCAACACGGCCCGCACATTCTCCGACCGGACTAAACAACATCAGCCACGGCTTTCCGTGCAACTGCAGCAAGAGTCCGCATAACCATGTGACCCAACGGTCCACATAACCCCGACCCCACTGGTCAGCACCAAACCAGACCCCACCGGTCAATCCAAACCATACTCTCCAAATCATCACAACACTGGTCCCCTCGACCAGTATACACCTGACCCTCCCGGTCAACACACACAGAAACCCCGAGATTGAACCCCCATCAACCCCGAGATCCCCATCTGGTCTCAACCGGAAACTTGAGATTGAACCGCCATCAATCTCCTAAATCCGCACCTGATCACAACAGAAAATCTGAGATTGAACCCCCATCAATCTCCTAAATCTGCATCCGGTCACACTGCTTATCTCCACGCCCTTGACACTTTTGCCACCAACTCATCCGCTCTTAGGTTGCAACGTTCAAGCCATACCGATCTCACTCTCAGACCCCCCGTCTTTGAGTCATACCATCTCACCCTCATGTCGTCACCCTCGGGATCTCGGTACCAGGAGAATCCCCATCTCCTCTGCCACCCTCAGGACCGCAGTCCCTCGAGCTATCGGTATCTAGGGAACCCCCCGTCCCCTCAGGAGAACCCCCATCTCCTCATGAGTTGTTCAGGACCCCCCGTCCCTATAGCAAACAGTCATAACGTCTATAAGCATTTCACCAACCGGGAACACCCCGTGTGATCAGCGTAGAACATCTCAATTTCCTACCAACACCATACTCTCTCCCAGAATAACACCACCGCCATGGCCACCCCCAGGCCTCACTACAAACATCCAAAACACTTTGGTGTTCACTCACACCCTTTCTAAAAATAGCTTTTCCGCTTTGCAATTATCCACAGCAAATCATCAATACGGGCGTAATAAAACAAACAAGTACCATACGTTCGCATATTCTGACTCACTGCATCAAATGCTTTGCAAGCCGCACTTTCCAACAACTTGTCAATAGCCAACTGCACCTCCTGCACAGAAGCTAAAAACACTACACAACTAACAACACAGAAAATAACTTACCGTGGAATCTCATTGAAGGCTCGAAGAGGATGATGCTAGGACTCCATACCACATGCAAATTGACTAACTATTCATAATCAATTACCATTCACAACATCATGCATCACCCAACAGGAAAATAATTCAACCAATTATATTCCTAAACTGCTCTAAATCATCCACTTAACCATCCTAGAACCGTAAGGCCTCTGATACCAAACTGAAACAACCGCACCCAGAAACTGAAACAACCCGACCCTTTTTTTTTAATAATAAATACAATATATAATTTAACATCCCATACTACTTAATTAAACTAACCCAAACCACAACTCATCATTATACCAGCCATAACCATTTTTACACAGCGGAAACATACAAGTAATACAAAACCAATATATCATTAATACAATAACATTCCTAACCATTCTATCAAGCTACCTAACATAACTCTAACCAAGGTTCCAACAACATAACCATGCATAACCAACATCACACAAATGAGACCCTAGATCATCCTCCTCCTCATCGCCTTGATTCCACGATCACACTTTGCCTTTACCTGCACCGCAAACACAAATTGAGATGCATGAGTATTTAATAAACACTCAGTGAGGCAATCCTCCCATCTACTGGGCTATCACAAGCAACTGAGATACCAATGTTTAACAAACTCTGGTGTCGGTCGACACTGGCTCCAACATGGTGTCGACCAACACCAAAGCAATACGATCCGCACGAAGCCGAAATTCGATCGGTCGCGAACAGCAGCAAATGGTGGGTATGGTATGCGGTACATAGGACATGGTACACAGTACATATATAGGACATGGCATTGGCTACAGTTTATATGGCTGGTGGGGACTCTCGGCATCGATCACATGAGGATTGTGATTGATCTGTTGCCTTCGGCGTACATCGGTCAAGTTGAACATGGTCGGTCAGTAGGTGGTACTTGCAACTAGACATAGTATGTGTAGTCAATCCATAGACCTTCTTTTTTTTTTCTTTTTTTGTGTTTTTTTTTTTATGAAAACCTGAAACTAAAATGCAAAAATATTAAAAGTAAAAGAAAATAAATCCTAAAAATAAAAACTTACTAGACATGGGTTGCCTCCCAAGAAGCGCGCTTGTTTAACGTCGTTGGCTCGACGTTAGCTTGCTTTCTCAAGCAGGGTGTGGAGAGTCGGTTGTCCTTAGACAAGCTCTCTTGGATCTTTCTCCAATGTAGGAATCTGGTGGCTCTCTAGCATAATCTTCTTCTCTACATCGTCGAGTTGTTGGAATGAATGGTTTAGCTTCATAAAAAATGTCTCCATTGATGTTGGTGAGAGTCATTCTTCGGTTAGGCCAGTCCATGATGGCTCCTGCTGTGGCTAGGAATGCTCCTCCAAGAATAAGTGGTGTAAACCTTCCTTTCTCGGCATTGATAATCTGAAAGTCGATTGGAACATTGCAGATTCTGACTCTCACATGAATGTCTCGGACCATTCCTTCAGGTATTGTGAATGAGGAGTTGGCGAGTCCTATGCGTATGTCTGATGGTTGTAAGTGTCTCAAGCCTATCTTCTTAGCAGCATCGGTTGACATGATGTTGATACATGAACCGGAATCACATAATGCATCCTTGAATTCGACTCCATTGATAAAACAAGTGATGAGGAATCCGCCAGGGCACTCCACTTTGTGTAGTGTGTTGAACGGCCATGGGTAGTGTAAGGCTTGATCATATAGCTCTTTCATCTCTTTCCTTGACTCACAACTCTCAAGAAAGAATCGGTCAATATGATAAATAGAACAAGCTTGAAAAAGTGGTACCTTGGGGTAGTCTCCCAACTGTTCGGTTGAAATCGCCTTGATCTCTTAGGCTTATCATGCGTGGGTACCAACGGTTGTTCAAGAGGGTGAGACCACGTGGTTCATATTGGAACTGGGTTCTCCTGAATTGTTCTTCATCTTCTTCATAAATCTCCCCGTCTTCAAGTTCTCGCAAAGGTTGGACTTCTTCGAAGGTTGTGACGGTGTTACAAGCGACTTGGGGTGCTGATTTTTTTTCTCCTTGTTGAGAGGTCTCTTGTGAGTTGAGGTTGAAGGTTTCGGCCTCCATGGAACCTTGCAGCTTTTTTTCCACGAAATCCTCTTGTGTTTTTATAAAAGAAAATTTTCATGTCTCTAAAAGAAAACATGAATGTTTTCCTTTGTCGTCATAGGTTTCCTTTCTTCTCCTTCCTTCTCGTCGGGTCGAGTTTCTTTTTCCTTGTGTCGAGCAACACTTGAGGTGAGATCCTCAATATTAGCAGCAAGATCATGGTTCTTCTCTTTTATTTAATCTCCTTAAGCAGCTTTTGGCTCTCCTTTGTGAATGTAAACTCCTTGGATAAGACTTCTCCAAAACTTTTTTATTCAAAACCGAGACCAAACATCTTCCTCTCAGCTTCATATGCTCGGTTCTCAAGCTTCTCCACTTGCTTCCTTGTGTCTAAATCCTTGTTGAACAAAACTCCATACTTGGACTCATGGTCCTTTGTTATGTTTGATACTTCATTCGCCAAGTCTCTAATGTTCATTGCATTATCTTGGGCACTCTTGAGATGTCTCTCTTGTTCTTCCTCAAGATAATGAAGCTTCTTCTCCATGGCTTCAGCGTCTTTAGATCTTTGATCCTCTATGCTTCTAACTTTAAAAGCAATGTCATCCATTTTTCCCGAAAGATCAGATTGGGCTTTGTCAAGCTTCTCATGTAGCATCCTCATAGTCTCATCTTGAAGATCTGCTAATTGTTTTATTAGTTTCAACATCCTTTCTTCTTCAGCTTTTTGTTGTGTAGACACATGAAAATTTTCTTCAAAAACTTGGTGGGGAAATCGAATAAAATCACGCTCTCGACGTGGATAGGGGCGGTTTAGATTGGCATCGGCTCTCCTTGGGTAAGGTCTTTGAAAATGTGATGGACGGTGACTTGGGACAGGTTGCCAATCTTCATCGTATGGTGCTGGGGTTGGTCGGGTTCAAGGGTTACCTCGGTAGATAGCTTCTTCTTGATGTTGAAATTGTTGAAAATTGTTGTTTTCGGTAACTTCTTCATTAGGGATCCGAAATGTCATGCAACAGTAGAAGTTTTTGAGCTCTTCTTCTCCATATTATTTAGTAGATGATAGATCATATCACTCATCATTCTCTAATGGCAAATCTTCATAATGGTTCTCCTTGGCATTTTCTTCAAAATAAGCATCTCCTTCATCGGTTTGGTAGTATTCTTCTCTAGTCCACTCCTTGGACTTTTTAGGATCGGTTGGGTCATCATGTGAGACTCCATATCCTTCTTCAGCATCAGTAGGTTGATATAATTGATCATCACTCCAATTATTGCATTCATCGGATTTATTGAACAGGGCTTCTACTTTCCACTATAAGCGGCTCTCGATGATGTGAATGGGTCTCCGTCCGTGGCTCGGTAGTGTGACATGAGCTCAGCAATAGTGAGATTCTCAAAATCTCCTCGAAGAGCGTTGAGGTTCATCCTCAAGGTCTCCTGAAACAAGTGAAAAACAAAAAGAAAAATTAAAAAGCAAGGTGTCCTAGACGTTACTCTAGTTCCTAGACTCTTGTAAACAACAATCTTTCCCCGGCAACGGCGCCAAAAAGCTTGAGATGCGTGTGATATTTCACTTCAAAATCTTTTACCTTAAAAAGACCACACGACGACTGCAAGTGCACAGCTAATCGGTAGTAGTATTTAAGGATCGATCCCACAGAGAGAGAGTTGTTGTTTAGAGAATCCGTCGGAAGAAGGCTAGGACTCAATAAATTGGGGGGTTTTTGGTTGTCACGATCGTAGTAAGCAATAAACGTAAATAAAAAGCAACTAAAATAAATAAGACAAGTGTTGGGCATCAAGGGGAATCGTAGGAGATCAATGATCTATCTATCTAGGAAAGTTTAGGGTTAGTTTGTTTATCTAAAACTCGGACTACGAAACACGAATGAACCGTTAACTTATAGATCACAAGCTAACCGTCTAAGATCCCTATACTCCGAGACTCAACTTTCGCAGGCAAGAACGCATAGATCAAATCATTTAAAACAGGTTTGATTCTAATCCATGAAGTTCCATAGGTAAGTGGTATGTGCTTCCTATGACACCTCACACATCTAAGCTAGGTCAAGCACACATGCAAGTTTTTGACGACGCACAAACACTTTAGATCATATTTAGTTCATGAGGCTAACTTAAAGCATTAAGCAAAGACTTAGAATCAAAGCATAGAATAAACAAGAATATAAATCTAATAAACCCTAAAAATTGCCACCTAAACTAAGATCATCTCCCCCCTTTGATTATCCCTTTAAACCCAACTAGAAAACTACTCTAGCATGTTTAAGGGAATCATCAAAGTAAGGTTTAATAAACTCATAAACATAAAATAATATATAGAGAAAAAGGATTTAGATATTACTTCAATGATTGTCAAATAAAGTGTATGATCTTCTTCCTTTAGAAAACTAGAACAAAAGATGGAACAAATAAAGAGAAAGAGTTTTGGTGATCTTCAAAGCTTCAAGAGAGGGACGAGAGAGAGGTATGGTCGTCGGCTGCTCCTCTGGTCGTGTGTCTTGGCTGCTCCAAAATGTGCACACACTAAACCCTAGGTTTAGAAGAGTATTTATAGGGTTTTTGAAGGCTTAGGATTTTTTAAGGGTAGAAACGTCTTTTCTTGATGAGTGCAGAACAAGGGGAGGCTGAGGAAGGTTCTGGACCGTCGTGAATCCTCCCGGCCGGGCCGCCGTGATGTTTGCTAATCGGGCCATCATTAAAGTCCACTTGGCTTCAAACTTATCTTCTTGTTGGTTTATAACACGTCTCGGTAAATTGGGCATAACTTCCTGGTGAGTGAACGGATTGACTTGATTCCACTTGAAGGAGAAAGATGACTCTTCCAGATTTCCATAGTCACCAAGTACATTGAAATGTGAGTTCTGAAAGTTCTTCAAAAGTTGCCCATACTGTAAAGCTCTGAATCTGTTCTAAAACATATTTTCCTTGTCTTGTAGTCCTTTTTGCTATAAAACCTGTAAAACCTTCTTGAAACCTAAAATACTTGATAATATACATTAAATCCTTGAAATCATGTCAAACTCATCATAAATGCATACTAATACTATAGCTAAAATGGGTAATATAATGATGTTATCAAAGCTCTTGTGTACGAGTTTAGACATGAGTACGGTTTATCACCCGCAAACGGATGGGCAAACAGAAGTTACTAACCGTGCTCTTGGTAATATTTTACGTTGTCTTGTGGGTGATAATATCAAAATTTGGGATGCTAAGCTTTGTCAGGCTGAATTCGCTCACAACCATGCATTCAACCGCAAAACCATGCATTCAACCGCAGTCTTGGTTTTAATCCGTTTCGGGTAGTCTATGGTTTCATTCCTCTTGGTCCTTTGGACCTTACTACGCTACTAGATCAGTCTCTCTTTCATGGTCAGGTCGCCGACTTCATTGAAGATCTACAAGACGTGCACAAACAAGCCAAGTTGCGCCTAGAAGATTCTTCGAGCAAATATAAGGCTGCAGCTGATACTAAGCGTCTTGTTTTGGAGTTCAACCCGGGAGATTTGGTGTGGGTTTACCTGACCAAGGAGCGCTTACCTCTCAAGGAATACAACAAAATTTTCATCTCGGAAGATTGGTCCTGTCGAAGTTGTGGAGCGTATCAATGCAAATGCTTACCGGGTTCTTCTTCCGCCGCATTGCGTACGTCCAATGTGTTCAATGTGAAGCACTTATCTCCATATCGTGGGGACAATGACGAGCTGGATTCGAGGCCTAATCCTTCTCCACCTGGAGGGACCTGATGCAGCGCGTCTCTCTTCCTTGGTGGGCTCGTCATGAGCCGGCTTTCTTGCATTGTCGGTTTTTGTTTTAGGCTTTCTTGCATTGTCGGTTTTTGTTTTAGGCTTTCTTGCATTGTGGGTTTCTTTAAACGCTTAACTAATAGGTTTAGGGTTTTATTTGAGTTTTTCCTGCGACTCTATAAATAGAGATCGTAGGAGCATTGTAAATCATCATCTTATCACATATATTTAAAGGCTTTGAGGGTTCCTTTTGCCTCTCCCGCCTATCTGAGTATTTGTATTGTGGTAACACTGCAGCTCTTCACATCGCTAGTAACTATGTTTTTCATGAGCGTACGAAGCATATTGAGTTGGATTGTCATAAAGTTTGTGAGGCTATTGAAGATGTTATCATCAAGACCATGTATGTTCGGACAGACAACTAACTCGTCGACGTCTTAACAAAGGCTCTCCACCCAACTCCTTTTCAAGAGAACATCAGCAAGATGAGAGTCATTAACATTTATTTCTCGTCATCTTGAGGGGGGGGGGGGGGGTATTAGAGTAGCTTGCTTATGTACATTTGCTAACTTAACCTAGATTGATTTTCAATTTAGTTTAGATCTGTTTATGTATATAACATTCATTGTAAAGTTTGTTACAATCAATCAATCAGAAAATCATTTCACAAATCTCTTTGTTCTACGATTCTGTTAACTTCGAAACATAAGGTGTATGAACATTATATTTTCTTGCACTAAATGCATTAATTTTAGAGAAATTCCTTTCAATAGCACTAATCTAAGTTTTTCTTCCAAGTCTAGCACACACTCTCAATTTTTCCAAAAGTAGCATTTGTGTATATTAACTTTCTTATTTAATTTAAATAATAAAATTTAGTATGAGATTATTAAACTTACATTTTGATAGGTCACATGAAGGTTCCGTTGAAGCTTGTGGTGAAGCTTCCAACGATGAAGCTTTTGGTGAAGCTTCTTCTTCTTCTTCTTCTTCGTATATTTTTTTTTAGTCTCAGATTTTGTATTCTCAGCGAGATCGTGATTCTATATAAAGAAGAAGAAGAAGAAGCAGAAGAAGAAGAAGAAGCTTTGGGTATTGGCATTGTTGGGTATTAAATGAAATCTGATTATGAATTATGAACTATTGGAAATTGTTGAGTATTGTTGGGTATTGAAATTGCTGAGTACTGTTGAATATTGGAACTGTTTTGTTAGGTAATAAAAAAGCATGGGTAATCTTGAAGCTGAAATATGTATTTGAGTGCTATCTTCTCATCTTTGGACACCAAAATTGTTGCATACCAAGTGTTTGATATAATGTCATTGAGAACAAAGAAGTTGGTAAATAGTAAGAAAATTAGTTGGTTTTGATGTCTTCGGCTTCTTCGGGTTATACTTTGTTGGTTATGGAGTTGGCTAGTAGTGTTGATGAGGTAGAGTACAGTGGGGGAGGATCTTCTCGTTCTGGTCATAACCATTTTTGGGATTAATGAATATTTAGGAAAAGCTTCCTAAATTTCAAAGATGTCTTCCTAAATATTATGAAATCCTTCCTAAGTCTACATAAATGAGTTTTTTTTTTAATTATGTTTTACTTTAATGTATCACATATTACTCCATTTAGTGAGAGATTTCTGATTTTATTTTGTGCATATCCTGATATTTTATCTACAAGTAACAATTGGATTTTGTGTATTTCTAAATATTTTATGAAGGCTATCATGAAGTTTAAGGGTTTCTCCTTAATATTATCAAATCATTCCCTAAATTTAAATAAATGTGTTTCTAAATCTATTTTGGTGTTTTACCACAATATGTCAAAGATTACTCCATTTAGTAAGGGGTATTGTGCATATCATGTTGTTTACCACTATCCAGAATTTTTATGAAATTCATCAGAAAATTCAAACTTTTCATAAAGGTCATCATGAAGTTCAAGGAATCCTTCCTGAATTTCGTGTAAGCTTACATGAATTTTGTGGAATCCTTCCCGAATTTTCAAGGAGTCCTTTAAATTAAAGAGAACATGTAGCAAACTCAATCACATTCTAGTGTTCTTGTGATCCATCATCTACAACTATTGTAACCTAAAATAACCTAAAGTTTTTGACAAAAAAAAAATAATAACCTAAAGTATAATGGAACCTAGTACATGTGTATGGCTATCAGCTTGAACACTAACAAGATCACATTTTACCTTGAAGACTCAAGGTTCTACTTCTTCCCTATGTTCTGAGACCTCTTAGGTTTGACCCAATTTACTATTGTCCAGACTTTTTATGAAGACCATCATATATTCCAAACGTTTTATGAAGGTCAGCCTAAAATCAATAAAGCTTTCCAGAATTTGTGGAATCTTTCCTGAATTTTGTGGAATCCTTATTTAATTTTCTTGAAATAAATGAGAATTTGTAGCAAACTGAATCACAGTTACCTCAACAACTAGTAACTTGTCTAGTAGAAAACATGTGACACTCTTATAGTGCATAAACATTGTAAAGTACCAAAACAATATAAAAAATGTTTTAAAACTCTCATAGATGTCTAACAACAGTCCATTTGCCAAACCATCAACTCCAGCAACGTTGCCATGACCATACCCAGAATATGCTTGTTCTTCTAGAAAAGACGGCAAGAATCATCAGATCCTCATGCCGTTGTCTCTGTTTCTCAATCAAATATAACTGTCTTTTATACCTGAAACAATCAGGTTTAATCACAATTGATTCTTGTTCAACTCTCTCCATTATGACAACCACTAGAGTCATCTTCTTCTTCTCCCTAATATCCTTTTTCTTCCTTCTCTTCTTCTGCAACCCCAGTTTCAACTTTATATTCTCTATTAGAGATCCATGAAGAAATCATTTTCTCTTCCTTCTCAGCTTCCTCTCTCAATCTATCTATTATCAGATTCTCAAGCGAGGCGAGGACAATCGGTGACAAGAATGCGGCCCAACAATGAACATAGAAAATCAATCAGAATCTAGTACTTGTTAAATCCAATGAACATAGAAAAGGTGGAAGAAAAGCTTACCGATTTGGAAATTGAGATACCCAAATCACAAATCATCCAATCTACTAAAAATCAGAAACTTTCTGAAAATTAGAAAGGAAAATTAATCACAACAGAGGTTTCAATCAGACAAAACAATGAGACTTAAGAATCGAGCTTCAAAACAAGAATCCAAAATATCGATCTTACCGTAAGTTTAAAATCTAACACTGAAAAAGCAATACAGCGAGAGAGAAGCGTCGGTGGCGGCAATAACCATCATCTCCGATTTCATTTACTGCATCATTCCTCAAAATCAAAGCTTTTCCTCTCTCTCCTTGCTTCTTCCCCATACGTACGCTTTGTTGCTTTGTCTCCTTCTCCTCCTCTGAGCCTCTCGAATTCAACTGAAAGTTTTTGATCGGATATGGAATATTTGGTTTCAAACATACCAAATATCGGTTCAGATATTTCAGATATCTAGTCCTCAATCTTAGGAAGATTGAACTCACTTTGTAACTAATATGTCTTTAAATACCTTGTAATCTCGATTGTAAAGGGGTAGAGAAATACAAAGTCTTTCATGGTATCAGAGCCAAGTCTCTTGATCTAGTTCTCTCCTCTCTTTTTCTTTCTCACTCTTTTCACGTCTTTCAATTCTCTCACTCTTTTCACGTCTTTCAATTCTCTCACTCTTTCTTTTTCTTTCTTTTTGCTTCAATGGCTGTTCCTACAGAACAAGCATTTGGTGTCACCAACATCAAACTGCACATCCCTCTGATTCTTGACATGGATGATCATAACTACGATGCGTGGTGGGAACTGTTCCTCACCCACTGTCTCACATTTGATGTCTTAGGACACGTTGATGGTTCGTCAAATCCAGCGAATGCCAATGACCAACCTTGGCTAAAGCGTGATGGGTTAGTTAAACTTTGGATTTATGGAACCCTTGCTCCACCATTGTTCAAATCAACATTCAAAACGGGAGGCACCGCAAGAGACATATGGCTACGCGTTGAAATCAGTTCCGCAACAACAAAGATGCGAGAGTTATGCAGGTTGACAATGAGCTGTGTACGCTGGAAATAGGAGACCAATCAATTCAGGCCTATTGCCAATCTCTGAAGTCTCTTGCTGATCTTCTCTCCAACCTTGATGCTCCTGTCAATGACCGCAATCTTGTGATGTACATGTTGAATGGACTCAATAACAAGTTTGATAACATCATCAATATTATTAAACATCAGAAACCATTTCCATCGTTTGATGATGCTAAGTCTATGCTGCAAGAAGAGGAATCTCGCTTGAAGAAGGCTCATAAGGTTGTTGCTTCACATGCTGATCATGCCTCATCTCCCACGGCGCTTGTCACCACAACCTCTGCAAATCACAATCCAAGCAACCAATCCAATTCTTCCAAACAAAACCGACCTTGGCGACGCAACTACAATAACAATCGCAACAACAACAACAGAGGTAGACACAACAACAACTTTCTGCCGAACTTTCAGAACAGAGGTAAACACAGCGACCGCAGGCTCAAAACTGGGGACCTCCTCCACACTACTGGCCAGCCACATTCAACACTTGGCCTGCATCTCCTTATGCACAATGGAGCCCTTATCAGCCAAGTGCTCAGAACCGTGGTGTTCTCGGATCAAGTCCACGACCATTTGCAACATCTCAAGCTGCTGCAAATATCACAACTGTTCAACCAACACAAGATGTGGCTGAAGCATTTCATACCATGACCCTCACAGATCCGACATCAGGTGGATGGTACATGGATACGGCTGCGACTGCTCACTTAGCATCTACGGCAGGTATGCTCCACTCTAACTTTAATTCGAACACCAACACGTCAGTTATTGTCGGTAACGGTTCCTCTCTTCCTGTTCTTCTTTCTGGTTCTACTTCTCTTCCTTCAAACTCTCGCCCTCTAAATCTTTACAATGTTCTTGTCACTCCAAAAATCATCAAAAAACTTATATTTGTTCTCCAGTTTACAAAAGATAATGCTTGCACTGTGGAGTTTGACCCCTTTGGATTTTCTGTGAAGGATCTTCTCACACGAACGATTCTACTCCGCAGTGATAGCAATGGCGACCTCTATCCCCTCAACTCATCCACCATTAACACCGCTGCTATGCACTCATCTTGCTTGGTTGTTTCTCCTTCACTTTGGCATATGAGGCTACGCAACACAAATAATGAAACATTCAAATCTCTTCTTTCCTCAAAGATGTTTCAGTGTAATAAGCAAAGCTTACCATCTTCTTGTAATGCTTGTCAGTTGGGAAAACATGTCAAACTTCCTTTTCATAAATCTCAAATAGTTTCTTCTAAACCATTTGAACTTATCCACTCCGATGTGTGGACCTCTCCAGTGCCAAGTATGAGTGGCCTTCGTTATTATGTTATCTTTATTGATGATTTTTCTCATTTCCTTTGGGTTTACCCTCTTCGTAGAAAAAGTGAAGTCTTCACAAAATTCCTGCATTTTTCTACGTATGTTAAAACTCAGTTCAATGCCATTATCAAATCGTTTCAGTGTGATAATGGAAGAGAATATTCAAATGAGAAGTTTACTCATCATTTTGATATTAATGGAATCAACATTCGCTTTTCTTGTCCATATACTTCTCAACAAAATGGGAAATCAGAAAGAATGATAAGAACCATTAATAATCTCATTCGAACTCTCTTGTTTCAGGCTCAGCTCCCTCCTACTTATTGGGCTGAAGCACTTCATACCTCTGTTCACCTTCTAAACATTCTTCCTTCGTCATCAATCAATTTTCAAAGCCCCTATTTTGCTCTCTTTGAAAAGACACCAACATATGATCACTTAAGAGTGTTTGGTTGTCTCTGTTATTCAAACTTGAACAACTCCACCATTCACAAACTCTCACCTCGTTCTTCCCCATGTCTATTCCTGGGTTATCCACTTCAACACCGGGGATACTGTTGTCTAGATCTTAAGACTAATAAGATTATAATCTCTAGACATGTGGTGTTTGATGAGAATACATTTCTGGCGGCTCAAAATCACTCTCAAGTACAGACTACTTATGACTTTCTAAGTCAGGTCGATGAGCCATCGACGATGTTTCGTGATATTCTTCAAACACCAACAACGGTATCTAACCCGGTTCCTTCTCCTCTGAGTACTGAGCACCCACCTGACTTGCCTACAGTCACAGCTCCGGTACCTCAGCCTACCCACCAGCAAATGAAAACAAGAAGCCAAACAGGTTGCAGAAAAACAAAGCAGCATTTATTACTTCACACATCCTCTGTTTCCCCGATTCCTTCAACCCACCAAAAAGCCTTGTTAGATCCTAACTGGAATCCGGCAGTAACTGATGAGTATGATGCTAAAATTAAAGCTAAGACCTGGAACTTAGAACCTCGTCCGCTAAATGCTAACATTGTGAATTCTATGTGGTTTTTTAAGCACAAATATGATGCAGATGGAAACTTATCTCGCTACAAAGCAAGACTGGTCGCAAATGGGAAAACACAAGAGGAAGGGGTTGATTTCTTTGAAACGTTTGCCTCCGTAGTAAAACCTGCAACGATACGAGCAGTTTTACATGTCTCGGTTTCCAAAGGCTGGGATACTAAACAACTAGATATAAAGAATGCCTTCCTCCATGGAGACCTAGAAGAGACAATATATATGCATCAACCTCCCGGTTTCATCAACAAAGCTTTTCCTCGTCATGTCTGCAAGTTAAATAAAGTTATCTATGGCTTAAAGCAAGCTCCCAAGGCATGGAATGCACGATTTAAGAATTTTGTCACTAAGCTTGGCTTTCATATGAGCAAAAGCGACAATTCTTTGTTTATCTACAAGATAGGAGCTGACATTGCTTATCTCCTTTTATATGTTGATGATATAATACTCAAAGGTTCAAGTCAACGTCTAATTGCTGACATCACTACCTTACTCAAGGGAGAGTTTCCAATGACATACGGCGGCATACTGCATCATTTTTTTGGAGTAAAGGCTGAATACAAAAAGGCTGGTCTAATGCTATCTCAATCACATTATGCAAAGGACATCATCTTAAAAGCTTGTATGAAGGAATGTAAGCCTGTTTCGACACCAGTGGATGTCAATTCGAAGCTCTCAAGTGAAGTCGGTGACAAGATCTTAAATCCAAAAGAATATCGAAGTCTCGCTGGTGCTTTGCAATACCTCACATTTACAAGACATGATATATCTTATGCGGTCCAACAAATCTGTTTGTTCATGCATGATCCACGAGTCCCACATATGCAGGCCTTGCGACGGATAATGAGATATATTCAAGGCACACAACTTCACGGTCTACAATTGTTTCGTGGCAATATTGGGTCACTAACATCCTATACTGATGCGGATTGGGCATGTTGTGTGGATACAGGACGGTCTACATCTGGCTACTGTGTCTATCTAGGAAATAATTTGCTCTCGTGGTCGGCCAAACGTCAACCAACTGTTTCACGTTCAAGCGCCAAAGCAGAGTACATGGGTGTTGCGAATGTGGTTGCAGAAACATGTTGGATACGCAATCTGCTTCTCGAGATGCATTGCCCGGTGCGAACTGCAACCTTGGTGTATTGTGACAACATCAGTTCAGTGTACCTCTCCAACAATCCAGTTCAACACCAACGTACAAAACATATAGAGATTGATCTACATTTTATTCGTGAGAAGGTAGCTCTCGGCCAGGTCAAAGTTCTTCACGTACCATCATCTCTGCAGTTGGCAGACATATTCACCAAAGGATTGCCATCTACACTGTTCAAGGACTTTAGAACCAGTTTAACCGTCTGGTGCTCGGACGATTTCACTGCGGGAGGGTGATCGGATATGGAATATTCGGTTTCAAACATACCAAATATCGGTTCAGATATTTCAGATATCTAGTCCTTGATCTTAGGAAGATTGAACTCACTTTGTAACTAATATGTCTTTAAATACCTTGTAATCTCGATTGTAAAGGGGTAGAGAAATACAAAGACTTTCAGTTTTTAGGTTTTTTGCATAGACGGTGACCGTTGTGTTTTCCCTTTTTTCTTTTAATGTTTAATATTTTCTTTTATTTAAATAATTTCCCTAAAATTAAAGTTGTGCTAGATTTGGAATAAATAAGATTGTGTGCTAGTTTTGGAACAAAAACTTAAATCCCCTATATAATAAAACGGAAGTACACAACATTGTTTTGTAAACTATATAATTTTAATAAGTTGGTTACAAATAGGTTATATATTAAGTTTTATATTATTTGTATAGTCTGGATTTATTGTTTCCAAAAATCTTAAAGAGAATATTCTAAAGCATCATTTGATATCATCTAACTTACCATATTAATTTTTGTTATTAAATTATTCATCAATATAAAATCCTTTGATATCTAACTTAAAATATTAATTTGTTAATTATTATTATACTTCACCTCTCATTTTTATATATGAGTCTATTTTGTGAAACAAATAAATTCTCATATTATTTATTATAATTAAAAAATAGTTTTATTTCCGGATATACCATAAGTTGAATTTTTAAAAACAAATATAAATGATTCAATCTATAAAATATTCAATTTTTAGTAATATTATTCTTTAAAAATAATATATATTGAATTAAAAAATTTACTAAGTAACGGGTCAAAATTTGAATACTTAAATTCAATTTCATACTTTTTTGTTGAATTTTATAATTTTATATAATAGAATAAACTTTAAATAATATATTTTGAAATATTTTTAAAATATTGAAACTTGATATTAAAGTTTGAAACTATAAACACTCTAAATTGGTTTGTTATAGCAATGTCAATAATATGTCACTATAATATGAAAAAATTTTAAAAAACCAAGTATATTAAAACAAAAAGTATAACAATATATCAAATTACTCATAATATAATAACTCGCTTTTTAAAAACCAAATTCACAAAATTATGTCTTATAATGACATTCAAGTCATGTGGTAGAATATACATTGTTGAAATAACTTCACGTACATACACTAATACAACATATTATAATTTTATTTTAAAATAGAAAATATACAAAATTTTGTATAAAATAAAATTTAACCAGTGTTATAGCACGGGTACTTATCTATAATCATTAACAATATAAAACTTACAAAATAAGTGTATTTTTCAAGTCATCATATTTAGCATATGATTTTATTATATAATATTTTATCCAAAAAAACTTTTAAAAATAATCACATAAATTATATTTTATAAAAAATTACAATGTAAATAAAATGAATTTCAATTCGTGCTCTAGCACGAGTCTTAATCTAGTTAGTGCTATATTTGAGAATTGCCCTTAATTTTTCTTCATACCTATATGATAATGTTCAAGTAAGGTCGTTATGATACAAAAGTATATGCAAAATTTTGTATATACTCTCTAATATTTATAAAATCATGCAATTGAATAAAAATTTTCAAATAATACAATGTACAAATAAAAAATGTTTATCGATTTACCTTGTTAATATTAATTGTAAGAATATAATACATTAATACACAACTTGGTACCATATAATATATCAAATGAATGTAATGATTTTTGCATTTTGCTGATATTTAAACCTGTTTTTTCCTTAACGAAAACTGAAGTTGCATTTTCTTCATTACACTTTTTAAAATTGTCTAATAATTGACATCAAAATTAGTCAAACAAAAATAGAAAACAAACACCGGATCCGATCCGAAGATCCAATTCGAACCCGATCCGAAAAACCCGATTTGAATTCGTATTCGAAATTGTAAAATACCCGAATGGGTTCTAAATCTCTAAATCCGAAAATCCGAACCCGAATCCGATTCCGATCTCAACCGAAATCCGAACGGATATCCGAATATACCAACATTATTAATATATAGTAGTAATACATTAGTAATATTTATAATTTAAATAATATAAGTATTCAAAATACTCATTTTTTAAATATTTTTGATAAATTGAAGTATTTAAACTGTTTATTAGTAAATTTGGGTAAAAATACTTTAAATTTTCAGATATATTGCGTATTATTGAATAATTTAGACTAAATTAGATACTAAGGGGATGTTATTCAACAAAGGTTTTTAACATATTTAAAATATTAGTGGATTTCAGAGTCAAATGGTTTTATAAATGCTTTAAACGTGGATTTAAATGTTATTAGTGGATTTAAAAAGCTTTACTCATGGTTATGAAAGTCATTTACTAGTGGACTTTTTATTTTAGTTTTGAAAGTAAATAAAAAAAATATAACTTATCCATAAATTATGTTGTGAATTAAAACCAAATAATTAAACTAATGGAATTGTTTAATTACGTTACGTTACCTTTAGTTAGTAATGCAACTGTTAAATTATGTTAAGCTCACCTACCTTAGTCCATTGCATTTATTGGGCTCTTTGAGTAGGCTTGATTGTCCTTTTTCCCTGGGTCTTTTGAGAGGATACTACACAATCCATAAGCTTATGTTCCATGATCAGACTAAATTTAGGAGAAACTAATAACAACTCAATTCTTATATCGAATTAAAATATATAAGCATCTGCATTAGCATCTATGATCAAATCTCTATAGTTTATGAGGATTACTTGATATAGCTTGCTGTACGCCTTTTCTGTAATCCACAAACATTTTCGGTAACAGGTGGTCCTTCACAAAGTTTTCAGTGAATGTTGATAGCTTGCTGTACGCCTTTCCTTTGGCCATGTTATTCTATTCTTTTATCATCAATGTTGATAAAACATTAATTTTATTTTCCAACAGGTATAGCTGCTTATGCAGAACAAAACTCTCAAATAACTTATGAAACAAGAAAGAGGTAAACATGAAGAAAATTTGAGAGTCAAATTTCGCATAATCATGACGACAACAACGAAGACGACAACGACGATGACGAGGACGATGATGATGAGGACGATGACGACGACGACGATAACGACGACGATAACGACGACGATAACGATGACAATGACGATGACGATGACGATGATCGTCGACGACAACGAATTGATTTTATTGGGAGAGATAATTATGAAAAGAGAGATGAAATACTTAAAAATTGTTAGGATTGTGTTTGTTTATGTTTTGGATGTAACATACGTTAAAATCTAAAGTGAAACAAAATCCATTGGAAATAGAATAACAGTGATTTTATAAGTGATTTAAAATTATCTAACAAATGTTAAATCCAATAACAACAGATTTTATTGTACTTTTTAAAATACCTAATTGAATAACGCTGAATTTTGAAATACACCCAACTCCATTAAAATCCAAGGTTGAATAACACCCCCTAAAATTTAGAGTTTTGTGAACTTCGGGTAATCCGAATCCGAACCCGAAATACGCGATCCGAACCCAAAGTCTATAAATACCTGAACGGATCCTATACCTCTAAACCCAAAAATCCGAAATATCCGATCCGAATCCAAACGGGTACCCGAATGTCCAGGGAAAATTGTTGTTACCCCGATACACACCCACCCATGACCCAAACAAATAATGGGTCGGATCCAAAAGGACAGTCTCGTGACTGCCACATCATACAAACAAACTGTTGCTGATCCAAACACGCCGTCATATTATCCCCGGAAGCGCGTGACATTTCACGCGCCTTCACATCTCTCTCTCTCTTACCCAAATCAGATCGTTTTTTAATTGTTGTTTAATCCGATCTTGTTCGTCAAGTATCCCTCAAAATCAAAACAAGTTTGCTTCATTCATACTTCAATATTACTCCTCACATTCTCCACTCTAATGCTTGTGTATATGTAAAGAAGAATCCGGCGGAGACGTAAAGAGAGACACTGCGACGGAGGAGGTGGCTCGTTCGACAATGCGAGAATGGCTCAGTATAGGCAATCGGGAACGGAGAGGTTTTTGGGAGGTCGAAGCGGTTACAATCCTTATGTCAACGGCGGAGCTTCGTCGGATCACGTAGCGATCGGGATCCGTAACGGCGGCGGTGGTGGTAATTTCGGAGTAGTTACGCAGCACGGGAAAGCTAGTCGATGGCGGCGATCTGCTCGGTTGGATAGGAATCGCCGTTTCGGTGTTGGCTCTTTGGTGTTTCTTCTTTGTGTTGTGCTTGTTGTTTGTGTTTCCGCTTACTATTATTTCTCCGGTTATACTAATTTTGGCAGAGATGATAAAGGTCAGTTCGATTTCTCGAGTTTGAAAAGTATGAACGATTCACTTAGCTAGATCCTGGTTTCGGTTGATAACGAATTGGATTTGAGAAATTGATGTTCGTAAGCTGATGCGTTGTGTTACGTTTTTTTTTGCAGGAATTGATACATCTGAAGGTGATTTTCTCACGAATGTGTCAAGAACTGATCCTTTGAAAATACTTAAGTTTGGTCATGGTTCAGTGTTACAAGGACGAGATTCGAGATATTGGGATAAGGATGATAGAAGACGGGATGAAGATTATAATGAGGATGATGTAGAGGTAGCTTCTGAGGATAAATCTGTTGCTGAGGAGAGGTCAGTAGTGTCTGAAGTGAAAAAGGATTTATCGCTGCGCAATCCTTTGAAGGGTTCAGAATTGAAGGGGGTTGGTTTTTATAATGAAGCTGGACGTGATGAACTCAAGAAATATGAAGTGGAGTATCAGGCGTCTCTCGTAAAAGGTGGTCAATCATTGAAAGAAAATGATGGGCATCATCCGCCATTTGATACGGACCCTCATGGAGATGATTCAATTGATACTCAAGGGGATGAATACGTTGATATGGGTCATGAGGGGGACGAAAATGAAGAATCACACAAAGATAATCATAGGCACAATGAAGATGGTGCTGAAGAATCTCACAAAGAGAATGCATCCGTGTCTCTTCATTCCATGACCAAGCATCATAAAACTGAAAAGGTTAATGGAGCTACATCGAAAAGGTCACGTGGGAAGTCTACTCTCGTTGGTACGGGTGTTAAGTCTGGGAAAACATCACAACCTGATACAAAAAGACGAGCTCGAAGTCACAGATTTTCAGGTAATGTCTTATAAAGCTGGGTTGAAGAACATATATTCTGGGCTCTTGCTTCTCAGAATCCTCTTTTTGTTTTAATCTTATAGGCGTATCTTGTGAGATGAAGCTGTTGAATTCGACTCAACAAATACAAGAGCCATTGAACACTCAAAATTTTGCTACACCCTCTTTACAATACATACAGATGGAGGAGAAACCCGATGGAGAAGAACAGTGGGAGCCTAAATTTGCAGGTCACCAGAGTTTACAGGAACGAGAAGAATCTTTCTTGGTGCAAGAACAGAAAATCCATTGTGGCTTTGTCAAAGCCCCCGAAGGATTGCCAAGCACTGGATTTGACCTGACAGAAGATGATGCTAACTATATCAGTAGGTGTCACATTGCTGTGATATCTTGTATCTTTGGAAATTCTGATCGCTTGAGGCATCCTGCTAATAAAATGGTATGATAAAGTAAGCCCTTTATGTATTTTCTTGTTGTCTTTTCCTTCTTATAATTTGAAATTCCTAACCACTATTGTCTTTAAACATCGGGTTAGGTACACGGAAATATCCCATTCTAGTGATTTAATAAATTTTGTGGCACTTAGATACTCACTAGCTGAGATTTTCAAGCTGACTTTGACCAATTGTTGAACCTGACTAGATGAACAGTAAACTAATTTTGGCAACTAGATGAAGATGAGTAGTTGACAGTTATATTTGAGTGCAAAATATTTTTAAAAACAAAATTGGTCGCAGGAAAATATATTGTGATGTATTCATAATTGCCGTAGCCGGACATGCAAATGGTGAATTATGAATAGTGAATGAGTTCTTATATATTGTTTGATGAGTGTTTATGTAATCATGAATCCAACCATCTCTTAAGCTCTATGCCCACCAGGAAATTACCCGTGAATTGTAAATAGCTTCAACTGCGTTCGTTTTGGCATGATTATAGTGCAGTAAAAATTAATAAAGACAATAGTTACATATCCCTTTTGTATGTGGTCTTCTTTGATTACACGCTGTTATTATCAAATTTATATTCATTACTTTGCTAACCTGAGATTTCTCTCTTCGTTTAGGTAAGTAGTTTGTCAAGAAAAGATGTTTGCTTCGTTGTGTTTGTGGACGAGATTACCATGCAAACACTTTCTGCCGAAGGCCAAGTACCTGACGAAGCTGGATTCATTGGTCTGTGGAAATTGGTTGTGGTGAGGAATCTTCCTTACGCAGATATGCGGAGGGTAGGCAAAATACCAAAACTGTTACCACACAGACTTTTCCCTTCGGCAAGGTGAGACTCATGTGATAGGAATAGGTTTCAATAGGTCTAACTAGCACAATTTCTCCTGCAGCTATGATTAGCCAAAGTTAGAGGGACTAGACAAGCATTTCTCGGTTTAGTATGAATAAGAATCTACTGGAGAGGATATCAGTTGTCTAGCATATTGTCACGGACTGATTCCGTACTAGTTTACGTATAGTTTTGGGCATGACAATATGTATAGTTTCTGTACTAAGCTACAAATGCAAGAGCCCAAAATGGGAATACGTTGAAGTTTAGATGTTGGAAGAAGTTTTGGTTACCCACCTAAGCCTCTACAATTTAAAACAGAAACTCATCCGATGTATATTCTTTAGGTACTCAATCTGGTTAGACAGCAAGTTACGTCTCCAGTTGGACCCCCTAGTCATTTTGGAATACTTTCTGTGGCGCGAAGGGCACGAGTATGCTATTTCCAATCATTACGACCGCCATTGCCTATGGGAAGAGGTTGCACAAAACAAGAAGCTGAACAAGTACAATCACACTGTCATTGATCAGCAGTTTGAGTTTTACCAGACTGACGGGCTGACGAGATTCAATGCTTCAGATCCCAACAAGCTTCTACCCAGCAGTAAGTTCTTTTTGATAACTGCAATACGACATGATCAAAACCCCGCTTAGGGAGCTTTTTTCTGTAGTTTGTGGCCATAGCTGCTTGTGTTTGCTTACAACATGGACGATATGTGATTAGAAAGAAACTGATAATAATTACAAAAAAAATGATTAGTGTGCATGGTAAAGTAACAAAATCTTATCAAGCATGATAAAGAAGTAGAATTCTTTTGCCAACGATTTGCATATAAAATTATGCTAATACGTGCATTGTGGAATTTCACACTTGAAATTTTGCCAATGCTGTGCATTTGTGTTTGAATCTCATGTGAAAATTGGTCACATGTATCTGATTGCTGTCAACTGCAGTTCCAGTCTTCAAATTTAAGTTTTCATTGTGGGTTAAAGGCTTTTTGGCTCCGAGTTATGCTATGGTCGACCAATAGATGTATTCAACACATTCGTATGTTTTCCTTTTCTCACTTTGTGACTATAATCCTCCTTGTGTATGTTGTTTGCAGATGTTCCAGAAGGGTCTTTCATTGTAAGGGAACATACCCCCATGTCAAACCTATTCTCCTGTCTTTGGTTCAACGAAGTTGAGCGCTTCACTCCCCGAGATCAGCTGAGCTTTGCATACACCTACCAGAAATTAATAAGGATGAATCCTGACACTCCATTTAATCTTCACATGTTCAAGGTAAGATTCATGTTTCAGTAACCCTCAATGAAGTTGAGAGTCATATATTGACCTGCCTGATACTTATAGGCATCAGTTGATTTGCATTGTTTCCACTTTGAAGCTGAGGATAGATAGAGAGAGATCTTTTACTTATGGATTTTTGCGAAAGTGGAGTTGGTATAGTATAGTCTGTAAGATATAAAAAATAGTATCAGAGCTGAATATATGAAACTAGTGATGAATATGAGTGTCACATGTGTTAAATTATCTGTTTTGAATCAAATCCATTTGTAGGAATGTGTCACAATGCAGGTTTGGCTATATTGCCGAGTTATGTTCATATCATGATCCTGACTCCTGAGCAAAACGCATATCAAGAAGAGTTCTAATTTTTTTTGTCCCTTCTGTAAAATTTCAGGATTGCGAGAGGAGAAAAATCACGAAATTGTTCCGTCACAGATCAGAGGAGAAGCGAAACCTTATACAAGCAGCAACACAATAACACAGACCATTTATTTTCTAAATGCTGTATATTATCGCGGCTGTATTGACTGTGAGTAAGAGTAAAACACCACAGTTAATTTTCTCTGAGCTAACATTGTTGTGAGAAGATCAACAACACCCACGTTTCAGGTGAGAACCCGGTTTAGAGGTATACATATGTGATGTGATTTTAAGAGAGATGGAGGGGGAGAGGTGTTTCATTGGTGAAAAAGGCCGATTCAATTCATTAACAGTCGTCTCAATGTTTTATTCAATTCATTGCTTCCGTAGGCTTTGTAGTCTGTATCAGTGTATGATTTCAACAAGAACCCAAAGAGTTCTGATCAATTATCGCGAAAGCAGTTTCTGGTTTGGGTTCTAAGTTCTGATATATGGTATTGGGCATAAAATCCAAGGAAGGTATTTTCTATGATTTCATTGCGTTATATTAACTGAGACCAAACTTCAAGCTTAACTTAGATTTTGTATGGTACACTCAAATCCAACGCAATACGAAATGTTACCAAATGATGACAATGGCACTCGTTAATCATATACTGAAGTTAACAGTAACTAAGCATGGAGTATGGTGCTCAAGACAAGAGTACACATTCAAGAAGCCAACTTTTCAGTATAACAAATAGATATTGTGGAAAAATGACTCAGCTAATTATAAGAATGCTGTTTCTCTACAGCCGATGATACTAAGGCACTGAAGACCTTTAGGTATAAGATTATATTTACGCATATATAGGCAAAACAACCTTATGAACGTGATGAACTTTCTTGTCTCCGAAGTGGTACAGCTGCTTCAAGATCCTCTTCTTGTTGCTTGACCTGACGTGCAGGCCGTGGTGACTTTGCTGACTCTTGACGTCTTAGACTGAGAATGATGCCTTCTTGTGCAAACCCTTTACTGTCTTCTGAATGTTTTGGAAGTCGCAGAAGCAAATGATTCTCCGATGATAAATCTGCATTTTTTTTTTGTCGCTGTTAATTATTTGGTTCATGAACAAAGCTCGAAATGAACATATCCTGCAAACACTCAAGAAACAAAAAAATATGCTTACTTCCTTTAGACTCGCCATCAACCATATCTGCTGTTGTGTGAAGAAGAAACGTTCCAGATAGGATTGTGACGAACCCACACAACTCTGTCATGATCTGTGTTCCGTTCTGCCCATCCCAGTCCTGTTTAGGCATTGCAATCACCAGACGAAACAAACAGATCATATCATTGTTTATGGCCAATTGTTTTGTAAACTGGAATGTAGAATATGATATATAGAGAGACAAAGAAACAAGTAATACCTTAAACATAATGATACTAGCCAAGATCGTCAATGACGTGAACATAACATAATATATGGGCGAAACCACTGCTGTATTGAACGTATCAAGCGCCTGCCAGAGAGGAAAAGCGAGAACCCGAAATAATGTTTCCTAAACCAGCATTTCATCCAATAACATTACAAAGACAAAATATGTAGAACTGGCACTTTCACTTACCTTGTTTAGATAGTTCATTTGTGTTAGTATGCACATAAGTACTATCACAGTGAAGACCCATGTTTGCGGGTATCCTAATTGATTCGTTCCAGAAAAAGTGAGTTTCAAAGCTATCCCGAGAGCTTTCACGCTCATAACCTGTTTTGTAAACAGTCACGAACATTGTCACTCCAACAAGGGTAAGTGTATCAACATTGTAAGATTTATAGAGCGATCACGTACCGATAACGATCCTATGAGAGAGCAAACACCGATATATACCATGACATGTGACTTCCCATAAAGTGGTACAAATTGAACTATAAGTAAGATGGCTGCTCCTACCACACCCGCGGCGTAGAAGAGAAAAGCTGTTAAAGAACACACAATGTGTCATGAAAACTATCTGGACTTTGAAAGCGAGAGAGAGAGAGAGAGATGTTTGTACCAGGTTCTGTTGCAAGATTCCATACTTCTAAAACAGAATCAATATCGCGTTCTTGTGGAGCATGTAACACGATTGTTACTGAACCAACAATACATAAAGCACAACCAAGGATCCCGAAAGTGTGCAACTTTTCATGTAAGATGATATGTGCAAGCGAAGCGCTGCAGGAAAAACACATAAACACAATAAAAAGCTCAATGATTCTATATACAACTTGGATGGATAGGTTATGAAGCTATCAAATATAAAACCAAATCTATAGGAAAATACTACCACCTAGCCTAGGAAACACTTTTGTTATGCGAAACTTATGAGTTTACTCACACCTGATAATAATGCTAAGCGCACCAAGAGGAGTAACTAGAATGGCAGGTGCAAACGCATACGCGGCAAAGTTGGCGATTTCCCCCACAATCACTACAAAACAAGCAACATTGTATCTACCATAAACGTCATCACAACCTTCCAAGAACAATCATGCCAACACCACAGTGCACCAGCAAAATTCAGGGTCAAAGAATCAAAGAAACTAACTTGTTATCATGCCTATCCACCAGAGAGGCTCAAGCAAGTATGAATAACCTCCAGACCCTACACAAATGTCACCACCAAATTTAGTCAAACAGACAACAAAAAAAAATCAAACATTGTATTGAACAATATCTACTAGACTTGAGATCATTGCAAAGAAGATTTTGCCATTGACTATACAACTCCCGAAAATTACAAATACATAACAAAATCCACCAGAATATTTGCATAAGAATGCTGCATTTGAATTTTGAAAGTTCCAGACACCTTCTAGATTGAATCAATAGCAAAACAAAAGTTTCAATTTTTGCAACTCAAGTCTCAATAAGTCTCCATTTCAACACACATGTCAAGTGAATCAGACACAGATTGATCAATAGACACATTCATCAAACCCAAATTACCAATAGCAAAGTTTAAACAACGCAGAAGTAGCGAGTGAGAATAGACCTGCTCTGAGACCAGAAGCACCAGCTCTCTTAAGTCCTTTCTTCTTCACAATGAAGCTGGCACCAATGAATAAGCTTGAAGATAGAGCCAAAACTAAACCCTTTACATTATCCGAGGACATTCCTTTATAAGCATCTCTCCAACTTCCACCAGAATCCACCATTGCTTCTAAAGCACAAAAATAAAAACCTAAAACTCCTAAATATAACCCAGAAGGCCAAAAGCACCGAGCTTTAGCTACTGGGTATGCTCGATTTTGCGATTGACAGTGAAAAGCCAGAAACTTTCAGATCTTGGCTTTGGATAAGAAGATGATATGGGTGTTGGAGAGCAAATGTTGTAGATTACAAAAAAAAAAGTGACAATTGAAGAGAGAAGAGAGAGAAGGAAGTAAGGAAGTGAAGAAGAAGTGCCGAAGCATCTAAGAAGACGCACACAACTACGCAAGCATCCAATAGAAAAAAGGAGAGATGGAGATGCGTATGCGTGTGTTTGCAAATTGCATAGTGAACTGAAAACTGGTGAGAAAGGTGAATCCTTTGTTTCTCTTTTTAATTTGTCTTTCACTTTACACGTCTCTTATACACTTGTAAATAATAATGTTTGTGAAATAATTTAATAGTAATTTTTGGTGTTACTTTAAGTATACGCCAGAGACATAACTACATGTACAAACAATATAAATATTTAATTAACTACGTAAATAATTGTTATCAAACAAGATACCCATAAACAAACATAAGTTATACGTACAATAATATCATAAATATTTGAGATTGGTTAAAATCTAGCGTTGATTAGTATTGACCGATATTGACCATTATTAACTAGTGTTGACCGACATTGACAAAAAAAATATATATTTTAATTTTTTTCTCCTAGAAATAAGAATATTTTTATTTTTATGTACTTTTGATAAAGAAATAAAAAAGATAAAAGGTCAATTTGCCCAATAACCAAATTCAGTAATAAAATTAAGAATATAGCACATTAATCAAAGAAATTAAAAAAATGGGATTAGGGGTAGTTAAAATTATCATTTTAGGGTAGATGGTGTGGTAGTTGATGGTAGAGGTGGTCGCCGGAGTTTATTGTCGGAAGTGGTCGCCGGAGTTTACCGCGGTCGCCGGAGATGGTCGCCGGAGTTTACCGTGGTCGCCGAAGATGGTCGCCAGAATTAATCTCTAGAGGTGGTCGCCGGAATTGACGGCCGGAGTTGCTCGCCGGAGGTGGTCACCGGAGTTGACCGCCGAAGATGGTCGCCGGAGTTGACCGCTGGAGATGATCGCCGGAGTTGGTCACTGGAAATAGTTACCGGAGATGGTTCCCGGAGATAGTTGTTGGAGATAGTCGCCGGAGATGGTCGCCGGAGGTGGTGATAGGGGTGGTGGTGATTATGTTGGTAGGGGATAGTGGTAAGGGTAAAATGTGTCATTAATATATAAAATATAGTGTGTATACTTTTTATATGGTTAGTATGGTTAGTGGGTGAAATATAATTTTTTCTTTGTTATACACTGCAATTCCTCAAAGATAAATGATTTGTATAATTTACAAAAACAAAATATAACAACAAAAATTTATACGACAAAAAAATACAAGAAAATTATTTACCAAAAAAAAATTAAAAATTATATGAAAAACAAAATTTGTGTTATATCTAGTAATTAGTTTTGTTAATACAGAAAATATACCAAAAATAATATAATAAAACTATACCACCATAATTTTATGTGTAGTAGATTTTTTCATAAAACAATAACAAATATATACCTTTTCTTTTTAAAAATCATTTTTAATTTTGTATTTTCAAAGGTAGGGGTTTTAAATATATTTTTTTTTTTTTACTTATTTATAAGATTATAACTCACAATGATGAACTGTAATTAATCTTCACATGCTTTCTTGCTCTTCGTTGCCTCATCGTTTATTTCTTCTATAATTATGATTCATCGATTCAAAGAAAAAACAGTTGCATTCAATAGAGGTTTATCTCAGTTCCATCATCTCTATCTATATCTTTTCACCTAAATATATGTAATCTTCTTTGCAGGAAAAGATGGGTTCGGATTGAAGGGAAGATAAAGAGCTCTAATATCCCAAAGTCGCAAATTTCAAGTCAAAGGAAAACTTGGAAAAGTACTAATTGTGGATGATCAAACTATTTATCAAAAATAGATAAAAACAAAAAAATATATTATTTTTAGAGAATATTTTTTCTGGTCAATGCCGGTCATATCTGGTCAACGTCGGTTAACACTGGTCAATGCCGGATTCCAGCCAACCGAATACATTTATATTGTTTGTATGTATGGTCATGTGTTGGCATATACATCAAGTAGTTGGCAATCATCATTTTTCTTTTCAGATATTGCTTGTGAAATTAGAAGTATTAGATCTTTACCTCTATTTTTTTCCGAATTTTGTTGCTACCGTAAGTTTAAAAACACTAATCTTTTTAGTTTTTTTCTAAACTTTTACATTAATTTACCATTGGTATATATTTCATTCAATATACAATTAGGCACTAGCCCACCGCTAGCTTGCCCCCATAGATACCTCTGGTTACTATGTGTGACAACCCGTCCCGAAGAACCCACTAGCCCACCGCTAGCTTGCCCCCATAGATCCCAAGTTGGCCCTGCAGGGCATCGATCCTAACCCCTCACCGTAGACAGGAACTATTCATCTGAATCCACCGGTAGGTTATTGGTACGCAAGGCGTTCTTCGAACCCTGGTCCCCACCCATTAACAACTTTCCCACAGGACAAGCTGTCACCAATTGACTGTCAACAGTGAGGGGTTAGGATCGATGTCATGCAGGGCCAGCTTGGGGACTATGGGGGCAAGCTAGCGGTGGGCTAGTGGGGTCCACAGGACGGGTTATCACATACCCATCACTGTGGATATCCAAATCTACCAGTAAGTTATTGGTGCGTCTGGCGTTCCTCGAACCCTGGTCTCCACCCTTTAACAACCTTCCCACAGGACAAGTTGTCACCAATTGATCTGCAGCTCAATTGATGACAGCTTGTCATGTGGGAAGGTTGTTAAAGGGTGGAGACCAGGGTTCGAGAAACGTCTGGCGCACCAATAACCTACTGGTAGATTTGGATATCTACAGTAATGAGTTAGGATCGATGCCCTGCAGGGCCAGCTTGCTCCCTATGGGGACAAGCTAGCGGATAGGCTAGTGGGGTCCACGGGACGGGTTATCACACTATGTCATTTTTCATAATAAAAAGTTGGCTAATCTTAATAATCATGATACTTAACAAAAACTTTTTGAAAAAAATTTGGAATTTACTCATGCTTATATATATATAACCAAAATTCGCAATTAAAAATAAATATATTAACATAACAAAACATATACCATAAATCGTGATAAAAATAAACAAAATTTTCACTAACCTTATAACCATTAACAGGCCACCTTTTGCCTAAAAATCAAAAAAAATTGATCATCATAAATCTATTTCTTTCAAAATATTAAAATGGAATATCATTAATATGTAATTGAATATATTTTTATTATAAATATATATATATATATATATATATTCAATTAATCCCTTATATTATATATTTATAAGTATACTTTTTACTCAAGATTTGTATCCATTAATTAAATTTTCATAAAACCTTTAAAATGAATTTTAAGAACTCTTGGCACATATGGCGAGACAATATAAAATTTACATTATTATAAATGTCACAAGTTAAATCCTAATTATTATACAAGAAATTACATATTCAAATAAAACTGAAATTATATATTACACAAGCAAATTTTAGATCCCAAATAATAATTTTATATAATTACAACAGATTTTGTAAGTAAAAATTACAGTAAAAATATTTAAAAGTGATTTCATATCACATATAGTTCATGTTGTTATCTAGTATTACTTTAAAATTCATCCATATTGTAGTTTTATCCTTAACTAGATTAGTTCCGCGCTATACCGCGGGATTCTTTTTGTAGCTATTTTTAAATATATAAAATTATTGGAAATTTTTTTTGTTTTGAAATTGGATTAATTGTAAAAACAATAGTTTATCCAATAATAAGATATAATAATGCACTAATAAAATAACAAAATAGAAAAATCTTAAATAGCCTAACTAAATTTAATGTATGTTCTTATTTTTTTTATGGGAAATAAAAAAGTAGTCTTATTACAATAATAATACTAAAAAGTAGTGTTATTACAATGAATATTACTAAAAACCAGGGTTGTTTGTTTTATTTCCGTAATGCCATTTACATTTAAAAGGGAAATGAGATTGATTAAGAGAAATGAGATTGATTCTTTCTTCGACTAAATCATGACATCCAAACAAAAGAAACACCATATTCTTGTTGGAGATTAGTGTCCCGAGGGAGAAGAAAATTATCAGAGCTAGACAATCGTTATGTGGGCTCACTGTTCACTTTCTCTCGAGAACAAAGTTTCAGATCTAGTTGTTCTTTTTTTTTTTCTGCTTTTCGGTGCCCAGTTCTTCATTGAGGGTGATTGAGCCATCAAGCCTCCTTAACCACCACGATTAGCTTTTAACCAAACCGGATCTGTGTTTGATTGTCTTGGGAGAAGATTGTTAGTAGCCCTAGGAAGGTGGCTGAGGTTAGGCTTGTGTCGGTGAGTTGCTAGGTACGGGACTCTCTGTTCACGGGTGCCAGATAGTCGGATGATGGGTGTTCCCGGGAGGTGTGTTGTAGAGCGGCGGTTCTCTTGAGTCGAGGCGGACCCGTATTGTCATAGTCGCAAGTTGCAAGAACTCAACAATGTCGTAGCTGTCTCAACTTTGACTGGGAAGTTAACCAACGATCAGCTTTCTGATCTCCAGCTTTCTGAAAGTCTCTGAGAGGGGAAAAGATATACTCGATTTGATGGTGCAGCTCTTTAGCCAGTCCTTTGCATCGCATATATTCTCTCTACTGTTTCATAAATGCAAAATTGTGAACCTTAGGATTTTGCTTTAGTGTTTATTTTCAGTCCCCTGAGGTTTTACTCTTTGCATTGTCTTCAGTCCATTATTTTGAACATGTTTCTATATGCTTCTCAGCTGTTTGAAGTTGAGCTTGACAATCAAGAAATACTCCTGCGATATTCTTCGGCTCTGGTGCAGGGAGCAACAAATGTCTCTTCTGGTATAATTTATGAACTCTGGCATAGAATCTTCACGTCATGTTGAATCGCCTTGGTTCAGTATGTATACCTCACTAATTTCAGTTGTGTACATTGGATCTGTAGTTGTGGCTTTGGCCTGATTTTAGTACTATTTTTTTAGTTTGTTAAGAAGTGATATGATAGTCTTTTCAACTCTCTTCCTACTTTAGATTGCATTGCCAAGCATTATGACGATAACAGGTGATAATCTCGACTTGTTATATTAATTGCAGGATAGACATCCAGACAAATACGAGGCGCTTCTTGAATCTTTTGGTTGCTGAGGGGCAATATCTAGCTTTTGCACCTGACACTGATGAAACAAAGAACATGATCGACATTTTGTCTCTTAAGTTCCCGGAACTGCGGGTACTATCACTCCTTCTTTTTATGCTGCATATAAAATATTTTGCCTCACTTTACTCTTCATATGTCATGCGGTTAGTTACTAAAAATTTTAAAGTTGACTTAGAGCTTGAAAATTATATAACCTCTCTGGATTATGGTGTCTGCAGCCAATTGAGGTATGTTTTGTTCTTTGTTCGAGCTGATAAAAGAAGGCTATTTCATCTCTGATTCTATTTCTGTTTATTCTGTCAATTGGTTAACAATTCTTTAATAATGGCAGTATCTCCTTGGTTTAATTGTTACAATATGCTGCAACTTTGATGATAGTACTACCTGAAAAAGACCGGTATCTTTTCTATGTTATAAATAGGGAAATATTTTGACTTCACATGTCCAGTGTGTCTGGATTTTGTCTTCACGAGTAACGTAGTCTTATAACTAGCTGGCTATGCTTTTTTCGTTTTTGAATGTTAAACTAATAAAGCCTCATCATGTTTGCTTAGGAACTGTTCGAATCCAAAAATAAAAGGAGCAGTGGTATTCCATGAACAAGGACCTCATTTATTTGATTATAGCATCCGCTTGAACCACACATGGGCATTCGCAGGGTTCCCTAATGTCAAGTCGATCATGGACACAAATGGACCTTATATCAATGATCTGGAAATGGGGATTAATTCCATACCAACAATGCAGTACAGCTTTAGCGGATTCTTGCTGTATGGTCATTTACTTATTTTCATTGAAAGTTCGTCTAATATGTGCCCATGATTTTTCTATTATCTTTGTAGCTCTCCCCATTAAGCTACTTGGCAGCACAATAGTCAAATAATTCTTGTCTGTAGACTATATATACTATGCTATTATAGGGAATTTAGAGGAGTTATTCAAAGAAATTCCAAATCTGGTGGTAGATTATCACACAGTAAACCAGTAGTTACTATTTAGTAAACTAGATCAACTCATCAGATTTGAATTGAAATTCTTGAAATAGGAGGTTTTATCTTGCTTTTCCCCCGGTTTTGATTTGTCTTATACCCTTTTGCAGCTTCAGCAGGTGGTAGACTCTTTCATTATATTTGCTTCTCAGAAAAATCTCGACTTGCCATTATCACATTCAAATTTTGGTTCAGCTATACGCTTTGAGCTGCCATGGACTCTGTTTAGCCCCTCAGTGATAAGAATGGTTCCATTTCCAACCCGCGAATACACTGATGATGAGTTTCAATCTATTGTCAAAAGCGTAATGGGATTGTTGTATGTTTCAGCTGCTTTATGTTTTCTTTCGGTTTCCCGTACATATATGTATGGTATTTAAGTCTTTGTATGGTTTGGATGATTATATAATTGTTGAGCAGGTACCTTCTGGGATTTCTGTTTCCAATCTCCCGGCTTATCAGCTACTCTGTCTTCGAGAAGGTTGGTTTGGGTTTATGTACTTTGCTTACTTCGGAAAACAGCTGATAGATATTATGCGTTTACAAATAGTTTTTGTTTGCTACCAATATTTGTTTCACTGAGGCTTTTTTTCTTTCTGAGCTTGCAGGAACAGAAAATAAGAGAAGGACTTTACATGATGGGCTTGAAGGATGAGATATTTCATTTGTCTTGGTTTATCACTTATGCATTGCAGGCAAGTTTTTCTGCTTGAAATTTGACTTGTGAACTTTTGTTTGCCTCTTCCCATGGCTATGATCAAACCACAAGTTGTCAACAATATTGACTTCAGCTGGAAAAAGCAGACGCTTTACTTCTTTCGATATATGTAATAACTTTTAGTTCGAGGTATTCTTTTTCTATACTAACTAGACTTTCTTCTGCAGCTCGCATTGTGCTCTGGGATTATTACAGCTTGTACGATGGGAAGTCTCTTTAAGTATAGTGAAACGACACTAGTCTTCACATACTTCTTTTTATTTGGGGTCAGCGCAATCATGCTCTCATTTATGTTCACTCGAGCAAAGACAGTTGTGGCAGTTGGGACCGTAGCCTTTCTCGGAGCCTTCTTCCCTTACTACACTGTAAACGATGAATCTGTCTCCATGTATGTTTAGGCTTTTTTTTCTTTTCTTTTTTTCCGTGACAGCTGTATTATGGATAGACAAAAAGTATGCTCATCTTTGTTTCAAACATTTTGTCTAGAATACATTAATGTAAAATTAAGTGTCGGTCTTGTAGAGTATTGAAGGTAGTTGCTACTTTGCTTTCGCCTACTGCATTTGCTCTCGGGCATGTCACAAATATGTTCAGCAGAATGAGTTCAGCTTGTCACAAATATGGCTTCTTGGTGGCTCGTTCGGACAGGATCTTAACAGCATTGAAGCCGGTTGGCAGGTACGGCATTGTTATCTCATCAATAAACATCTAAGAAATGTGAATATGGTTTTCATGTTTAGTGTATTGATTCCTGTTGCTTTTAGTTCAGGTGAGCCTGAATCTATATGGTGACAATAACACAAGACTCTTCACTTTTTCTAACGTTGGCAATCATTTGCAACTGGTTGCTACAATCTTCTTTGCTCGGGTTTTATTTAAATCAACAGCGACATAGCAATGGGAGCAAGTATTTCCCCAGTCTCTGGATATTGTAATTGGCAGTACGATATCAGTATTATGATCTGGAAGGTAAGCAGGTACTCTAATATCTTAGATCCATAAACAAGTCCGGAATCAGCTCCTCGCTATCTCTGGTCTGGGGGACAGGCCCTATGAGGAAGGTCTCCAAGTTTGGTTTTCTTCTAGAGATCTAGGCTGAACTGATGATTTTACTCTTCTTTTCAGTTTTGTAATTGTTCTTAGCTAAAAATTTTCAGCTACCAGTTGTACAAACACTATTTTTTCTTTGAATTTAATTTAATATTTTATTCAAAAAAAAAAAAAAAAAGCGATCCTCCACATCTATCTCTACTGCTTTTGTTTTAGTTGTTTGCTTAGCTTTGTCCAGTTATTTCTGGGTCCTCCTCTCATAGAGTGTAAAACTTTTAATTATTTAATCAATTTCAGTTTGCCCAAAACAAAAAAATTGACTCTTTGGTTTCGTGAGCAATCAAGACTGACGAAGTAATTAAGAAATGTTTTATATCTGAAAATTGACTCTTTGTTTTGTGTGGTTATTATTCATTACCTCTCGGAAATATAATAAATAAATAAATAATTACGAATTACATAGGTTGTTCTAGTAACATCTCTTACTTGTTCTAGTAACATCTCTTACTTGTTCCATTTCCGGTGAACAACAACGACAATATTAGCTAAAGTTGCAGAAGAAGATATGTTAAAGATGACTACAAAATTACAATAATATCTTTCATTAAAACAGATTTATGGACGTACACTAAGCAAAAGAATGTTATGTACGTACACTAATCTCAAGAACGTTATGTACGTACACCAAACTGCAACATACATTAAACAAAAAAAACGTTATGTACCTACACCCAAACTGCAACATGCATAGCTTATATTTTTGACACCTCTATAACTATGTTCAACGGTGGGTTTGACACTTCTATAACTATGCTCAACGGTGGGTTTATTTGTAATTGTGAGAATATGGTGAGAGAATATGATATTGCACCTTTTAGTTATACATATCTTTATGTGTGATTGTTTCACTTATCTCCCTAACTAGTCTCAAAGAAGATTGAATGACATAATTCGCTTTATGATGATTGCTATCACGTTTCTCACATAAGTACTTGTTTTGAATGTTACATTAAAATAGCTTGTGTACGTACATGTTTTGAATGTTTTGTTTGTAAACAATTTGTGTGTTCATATGTACGTATGCGTTCATAACTTGTGTACGTATGCGTTCATATGTACATACACGTTTAAATGTACGTACACGTTCGATTTTAGGTTTAATGAACCCGAAATTACCAGAATATCCTCGTCTTCTACCTCTAACATACGACTGAAAACCCTAATTTCCTCTGCCTCACTTTATTTTTTCACGACTTATGTCTATTTTTTTGGTTTCACTTGTGGGGTTTTTACTCAACTATTATAGATTTTCAACTCAACATCTGATTTCTAACTTAAAAACATATAAAAAGTGAGTTATATAGATCCCCCTATAAGTCTATCGCAACTCTATACTGTCTTTGCTTGCTCAAACAAATTCGTATTATTCTGGTACGACTTACAGCTGTCACATATCTGTTAAGGACTAAGTCTGTCAAATAAATCTGTTGCAACGGGTCATTAGTCTACCATAAATATCTTCCCTACCTTTTAAGTCTATCGATCTACCCCACTCAAAAAATAAGTCTATCATCAAAGGCAATTTCTCTACCAACTTAATCTAACGAAATCAAATATCTATCTAATTAATCTACCATACACATAAGTGTACCATCACTACAACTAAGTATACCAATTATATCTATCGTATCCCTTCACTCTGCCACCTTAATATACCAACTATATCTACCATCTTTATGTACCAGAGTTTCGTACCATCAAACAACCGGTAGACTTTCTCTCAGTTCCCAATGTTTTTTATTTTCCACTAATGGCATTAGCCGTAATTGCGTTTTTTCTCAATACTAGTTTCAGGGGTATAATGGGTACAGAATTTATTCTAGTAATTACCAACAATTTCGTACTACACAAGTAATAAGGAAGCTTTTATGTAATATTATAGTAACTCTCCCTTTTTTTATTTACCTTTTGTGAGAGATATATTAGTGTAGTTTGAATTTGTGCTTCTTTTTTTTTTTGCAGTTTATACAAATTTAACCACATAATTGTTATATAATATTTTTTTTGTTGTTATAAAAGTTATTATTTGTAAAAGTACATAGACATGTTTTTACTTTAGTCTCGTTTTGTGTATTATTTAATATTATTAGGGGCATTTGTAAAAATACCATTTTGCAAAAATACTTTCTCTTATTGTCCATTTTTAATAATATATTCTTTCAATATACAAAATGACTAAATTATAAACTCTAGACTCCAAATACTAAATCATACTCCTTAAAACTATACCCTAAGGTAAAATAGAGAATCAAAACCTAAAACAAAATCTACAAATCAATTTAACACATTGTAACTATGCAAAAGAGGAAAAAAATGAAAATAACCAAAAAAATGATATTTTTGAGAAGGAGTATCTATAAAAGGGTATTACTAACATTTTCTCATATTATTATACTTATATTGAATAGCATAGCAATTAGGTTGATTGTCAAAGTAATTTTTAAGTCACTGGTTTTAACTAAAATATAAAACCTTCAATTCTGGAACTTAAATATTGTTCAACTTATCATTAAACTAAAATCACTATCAACACTAATCTCAAATTTTATTTTATTTACTTGTTGTGGGAGATATATTAGTGTAGCTTGATTTTATGGTGTATTATTTTTGTAGTTTATACAAATTTAATCACATAATTTTTATATATTTTTTTTTTGTTCAGAGAGAAGTTATTTTTTTTTTCTTTTTTCTAAAATCTCTAAAATCTAATTGTTTTGTTTTTGTTTGATAATAATTCCATGTAACTCAATATACACATACATAGTTTTACTTTAGTTTGGTTTGTGTTATTCGTGGTTAATCTTAATTTATATTCTATTTGTATTATATTATTATTTTATTTGTATTATATTTATATTTGACAAATATTATACTTTACTAATATGATACATATGTTGAATTGATTTTGTTATTATACTTTGTTAACATTAGTATATTTTTAAAAGTTAGAAATGATATATTAATTTATTTTAAATTTCAGCTATGATTTTAAACCTTTGTTTTTGGAAAATATTATTATTATACTTGGTTAACATTAGTATATTTTAAAAAAATAGAAATAATTTATTAATTTATTTTAAATTTAAGCTATAATTTTAAACCTTTTTTTTTGGAAAATATTGATACGACATACAATGATTAATATACTTAGTTGATATTATTAGTTCTTTGAAAATTGTAAATGATTTATTAATGAGAATTTGTTATAAATGCCCTTTTTAAGATACCCTTATTCAAAAATACTTTTTTATGAACATTTTTATTTTTGCCCTCTTTTACACAGTTACAATATGTTAAATTATATTTTTTTAAATTATTTTTAGGTTTGGGTTCTCTATTTTTACATTTAGGGTATAGTTTTTAGGGGGTAGGGTTTAGTATTTGGGTTTCAAGTTTAGAATTTTTTATTTTATATATTAAAAAGGGGTATTTTTGAAAATGGATACCATGAAAGGGTATTTTTGAAAAGTGACATAGAAAAATGGTATTTTTGAAAATCCCCTTTAATTAATTTAGTTTAAATTTAGGCTGTAAATTTAAATATATTTTTTTTCCAAAATTATCGATGATTTATATTAGAACTTATAATTTAATTGGTTACATAATTTAAATGATGTGTTAGTTCCTAAAAATCTAGAAATACTGATGTGGAACAAGAATTAATTATTATTGGCTGAGAGATATAAACTGTATTAATGAAATGGTTTCATTGGTAAGCAAATAAGCTGATATGTCAGCTCCTCCTTCAACTAAAAAGCTGATGTGTCAATAATGGTATTGACTAGCATTGCAATCAACACCAAATTTAAGATAGATTAAATATCATAAAAATATCCTAATAATGATAATTCCTAACAATTCAAAATTTTTAATTAAACTCTAGAGGAATTGGTTATGTGCTGCTCAAACAATTTTGCCTTAGGAAGAAAGGAATAGTAAATAATGGGACACGAAGCTGAAAAAAGGTTACGTAGAAGCTTGCACATACAGATGGAAGTATACACTACAATAAAAAGTGTATATTGGTATCATTATAACGGTCATCTTATTATATAAAGTTAGATTTTGAAAATTAGTCATTAACAAAATTTTGACACGTGTTAAGTTATTAACCTGAGATTTTGACAAATGTAAAAGTTAATATTTAATAGGAGAGATTTGAGATGATGACAAAAAACAAAAAATTGTTTAAAACAATATTAATAATATAAAAAGATAATTATAAAATAATACAAAAATAATCATTTAAAAAAATATATAAAGAGATTATATAATTCATAAAATTTGAAAATTATAACATGATTTACTTTTTTAATTTTAATTTATTAATTCAACAAAAAATAGAAAAGGGATTAGAGAAATGTACAGTTAATTATTAATTCTGAAAAATGTAAATACTCACTTATATATAAATATAGACCGTCTCACATATTTTATCTAACAAAATAAGTTATTAAAAAAACTGCTTTAAACTTTGTTCTATTGGTAAAAAAGTTTCAATCGGAAACTAAATTTTCCTTATTTTTTTAACCAAAACTTTCTCCTACTTTCTCTTTTTTTTTTTCAGTTTGGAATAGGTAAGATTAATACGTTGACCCAAAAAAAATGTAAGATTAATATATGCGTCTTCTTTTTCTAATACTGTATTTGAAATTTTTTACTGTAGTATTTTTAGATTGTTTTATTGAATTTATACTGTTGTGATAATACATCATTGATTATTATACAATGTAATATATTTTTTATTCAAGAAGTTTTTTGAACCAACAACTTTAGTGATTAAATAAATTATGCAAAAGTGAAAATAAATAGACATATAATAGTTGGCTTAATGAGTTTATATAAATATTTTCCTAGGTGGTGAAAAAGAATATATTTGTAACATATAATATACTTAGGTGTAAAACAAAATACAATTTTAATGGTAACATACATCAAAAATTTGTAAATGGATATAAATTAGTGTATTATAGCAAAAACATTTTTTTATAAATAACGTATAACAAATTTTGATATATTTTTGTTAAATTTAATTTCATCTACAAAACTTTAAAACCCGCACATCGGGCGGTCCTTATCTAGTAATATATAAATATTTCGTCACAAAATTTTCATTGTGACAAAAATGATACGATTTTCTTAACATCACAATAAAATGATTACAAATCTATATAGATCTCAAAATAATCATAATCTTTTGTGACAATTGTTAATGGACTTGTGATGATAATCAAATAGTCATAAAACGACATAATTCGTGATAGATAATATTATCACTAACCACAAAATGTGAAAAAAAATTTGTCACATATTAATCTATATATATATATATATATAGTTAACTTTGCTCACTTCTCCTTCCTCCACATCAACATCCACCTAATCAATTTTTTGTTTTTTTTGCATAAAAAAATACTATTTTTAATATTCATTCATTGCATATTTATTACTTATAATTAATAACTGTAAAAAATAAATAAAAAACAAAATAACTATAATTAATTAAATTTTAAAATAGTGTAAACAATAATATAATTTTTTAACCTCCGGATAAGGCCCCAGGGAGGTTACCGAGCAGGAGATTAAACAAGCATTATTTATGATGCATCCGGATAAGGCCCCCGGTCCGGATGGTATGACTGATCTTTTCTACCAGAAAGCATGGGCCACAGTTAAAGCAGATTTGGTCTTAGTGGTCAATTTCTTCTTGCAGAATGGGGATTTTGACAAACGTTTAAATGTGACAAACATATGTCTTATCCCTAAGGTGGATAAGCCAACGAGGATGACGGAGTTAAGCCCCATCAGCATATGTAATGTGGGGTATAAAATTATTTCGAAGGTTCTGTGCCAGCGTTTACGCACTATTTTACTGTCCCTCATCTCGGAAACGCAGTCGGCATTTGTGGAGGGTCGGTTGATTTCGGATAACATTTTGATTGCTCAAGAAATGTTTCATGGGCTGCGAACTAATCCTTCTTGTAAGGGGAAGTTCATGGCTATCAAAACGGACATGAGCAATGCCTATGATCGGGTGGAGTGGTCTTTTGTTGATCACCTACTTCGTCGATTTGGATTCTGTGATAAGTGGGTAGCCTGGATTATGTGTTGTGTCACATCAGTTCAATATAAGGTCATGATTAATGGTCAGGCACAGGGATCCATCACTCCTTCCAGGAGGCTGCGTCAGGGGGATCCTTTGTCGCCCTATCTTTTCATTCTGTGCACAAAGGTACTCTTTGCACAGTTTCAGAAGGTCGAACAGATGAAACTTCTTACCGGCTTCAAGGTTTCGACTGCTAGTCCAGCCATCTCCCATCTTTTGTTTGCTTATGACAGTCTTTTTTTCTGTCGGGCCACGCGGGAACAATGTGAGGTGGTCTTAGGAATCCTGCGAAAGTACGAACGAGTTTCTGGTCAACAAATCAATTTTCAGAAATCTTCAGTCCAGTTTGGTCATACTGTGGATAATGATTTGCGAGAAGTTTTAAAAGGGGTTTTGGGGATCACAAATTTGGGTGGCATGGGATCTTACTTCGGGATTCCGGAAAGCCTGGGTGGGGCTAAGACGAAATTTTTTTCGTTTGTTCAGGACAAATTGCAAGCAAGAGCAAGTGGATGGTCGGCTAGACTGTTATCGAAGGGCGGAAAAGAGATTATGATTAAATCTGTCGCTACAGCGGTGCCTACTTTTGTCATGTCGTGTTTTCAGTTGCGTAAGAAGGTTACGCGGAAATTGATGAGTGCGATTCTAATTTCTGGTGGAGCTCGTCTGCACAGTCCAGCAGGTTACATTGGGTGGCGTGGGATAAGTTGTGTCATGCTAAAGATGCAGGGGGTATGGGTTTTCGGTGCCTGGATGATTATAACACCGCTCTGCTGGCAAAGCAGCTTTGGCGTTTACTCACTGTTCCGAATTCACTTTTTGCACGGGTATTTAAAGGACGCTACTATCGACATTCTGATCCATTGGATCCAATTAAATCGTATTCGCCGTCTTATGGGTGGCGAAGTATAGTTTTTGCTCGCTCTCTGGTTAATAAAGGACTTATTAAACGGGTAGGATCTGGTGCGGCCATCTCTGTATGGACTGACCCATTGATCCCTGCTCAATCCCCGAGACCAGCATTGAGTACAGGGTTACCTTTTGATCCAATGCTCCGCGTTACAAATCTTATTGATAGGAGTTCCAATTCCTGGGATATGGTCCAGCTTACGGCTACGTTTGTACCGGAAGATGTGGCTATAATATCTGCTTTACCACTGCGACAACCGGATAAACCAGACTTGTTGGGATGGCATTTTACTAAGTCTGGTAAATACTCGGTTAAATCAGGGTATCACACTCTTCGCTCTCACTCGATCGCTTCAGCCGGTCCGAAGATTTTTGGACCGACTTTGGTACCCCTTCAAGCCTTTGTGTGGAAAATTCGGTGTCTTCCAAAACTTTGGCACTTCATGTGGCAAGTGCTTTCGGATTGTGTGGCGGTTACCGCTAATCTACGAAAACGTGGTTTGAGTTGTGATTCTACATGTGGGCTCTGTGGTATTGGGGAGGAGACGATTAATCATACCCTCTTTGATTGTCGCCCAGCTTGTCAGGTTTGGGCCTTGTCACAGTTTCCGACGGCTCAGGGTGTTTTCCCCTCGGAATCAATTTTCACAAATATGGATTTTCTTTTCTAGAGATTCCCAAATGTTCAAAATCAGGAATATTTTCCATGGATTTTGTGGTATGTCTGGAAGGCCCAAAATGATAAGCTTTTTAGTAATATGGACTCCAATCCCCTAGCCATCTTGCGGTTAGCGGAGGATCAAGCAAAAGCATGGGCTCTGGCTCAGACGGATGATGTGGTCTTAGCACCGGCTATTGCCGGTACGGCGGTACCCTGTGGGAGGATGAGTTTTGGGGTTTCTAGGCCTTTCTCAAGTTATGTTTGTTATGTTGATGGTTCGTGGAAAGCAACAGATCTTTTTGCGGGAAGAGGATGGTTTTGCACGTCGCCTTGGGACGATGCCCCCACCATGGGTGCTGCCAACTTTCGCCGCAGTCTCTCTCCTCTTCATTCCGAGGTTGAAGCCCTTATCTGGGCTATGCGATGCATGATTGGAGTGGATAATCAATCTGTCGTTTTCCTCACCTACTGCTCTGACTTAGTGAAGATGGTGTCTTCGCCTTCTGAGTGGCCAGCTTTTACACCCTATTTGGAGGACATCCAGGCGGATAGAAAGGAGTTTGTCTCCTTCTCCCTAGTTTATGTCTCTCGCTCCCAGAATGGTAAAGCGGATAATCTGGCGCGACGTGTTCGCACTGTTCCGCACCTAGTTACCTATGTAAACAATGTAACTTCGTATTGTCTCATTTGAGCCAATCTTGTACTCTGTTGTCAAAAAAAATAATAATAATATAATATAATTTTTTAGTAAATAATAAAAATAATAACTATCTAAAAATAAATTAAGTAAAATAAATGAAAATTTTAAAATAGTAAAAATAATAATATAAATTTGTTTTAGTAATAATGTTATTATTAAAATTATAACCAAAAAAATGATTATATTCCAAAATTTAGAATGGGTTAATGAGTTTTATAATGTAAGTAAGATTTTAATGTATGGTGGAGTAAAAAAAACAAGTTATGTAATTGTATTTATAAAAATCGAAACATGAAAATAAAACTGAAGTGAAACATGAAAATAGCTTCTCTTAATCTACCTTAATAAATCTAAATATGTGATTCTCATACTAGAATTCCAACTTACACATATACTATACCACAGATTAAATCTAACAAAGCACTTTTTTCTTTGTAGCGCAAAACACTTAAAATTTAAATGATTTAATTTTAATATTATATTCAAATCTATCAAAGGCTAATTTTATTACATATAATAATAAAAATTACTATCTCTTTTTTTTTTTTTTTAATTTTGTTATCGTTAAATAAAAAAAAATTGGTAGTGATATCTAATTTTCAAAATCTCAATATTACGATCATTTGAAATTTTTAGTTTTATTATATAACATGTATAATGACATTATCTAAACTGTTTCTCATAAAAAGTTGGACAAGAAATAGAGGTAAAGAGACAATAGTATAAAATTTGATGGTTAAATTTTATTGTGGCTTTCAAATATCAAATAACAAATTCAAATTCAACGCTCTATTTATTTTAAATATTGGGACACTAATTAATGGGTACGGGAAAGAAACGTGTAATTCAGAAAATAAAAAACATTATCTAAACTATTCTTGACAAAATACAGGACGAGAATTTTGGAAACACGAATTCAAGCAGACCATATGCAGACATACTATTTACTCATGTGAATTATGCGGAATGAGGTTTTTTCGCGTCAAAAAAATTTTAAATGTTCCAAGCAGACAAATTAGACGGGTTTGATCGCTTCACAATTATATTTAGGTCATTTGGAAATTCTACGATACGCAATGGGATGGGTATGGACAAGTAGGCATGAACACGGGTACAATTACGGTTTGTTAATTATCGGTTATGGTTATATACGGTTGCAGTTATTTGATGAAATTATACCGTTGATATTATTTGATGAAATAATACGGTTAATAGTATTTATTTTTAGTTGATATGCTCTTTCAGTGTAATTATATATCTATATATCATACTGTTCATATTAAATAAATAATTATTACTCTATTTTATTATATCTTAAAAATAGTGACGGTAAATTTTTTTATAGTTTAACTATTCGGTTGACCAACAGTTTTGATACGATTACGGTAATTAATAGTTTCAATTAATATAAATTTAACCATATATTTACGATCAACAATTAAGGTTTCTAAATGTTATATACGGTTTCAGTCCAAAATACGGTTATGGTTTAGTTTTGATCATGCCTAAAGACAAGATCACTCTCTCTCTCATTTTCTTTTTATTTAGTTGTCTTCTTTATAGACATTAAAAAAATCATCATTCATTTGTGTCTATTTGGAAGTGAAACTAAACCGAATATCAAAACTGCCATGCATTCAAACTATGTATGCTATACCAAATAAATATTTTAAGTTAATAAAAATTAAATTTATAAACAGAGAATACATATATTCTGTCTAAACCTATAATAATAAATATAGTTGAATATGTAACTGTTTAAAGAGAACGGTTACGGGACGAAATTTTTTTATGCATACAGAACAAGACGAGTATCCCGTGCTAAAATATATACATCTAGGTTAAATACGTGAAATAATAAAACTGAAGCTGAATCCAAATTTGATTTAACACCCCTAAACAAACGGTTGGAAATGTTTGGATTAGTTTATAATAATATATACATAATATTAATTAACTAAATTAATCTTAATTAATTTTAATTTTTTCTTATGTATATCACTCATGTAGGTGTGAGTAGTAGAGGTTTAATTGAAATTTTTTGCCAATTTTAAAAATATTTTTGCAAATATAACCCCGCACGTACCATGTATAAGTCACTGATCCGTAACATGTTGCGACCAAAGTATGGTCACTAATCCATCATAATTAATGATTCGATTATAGTCATACATTCTTCACAATTTGATCATTTTTGTGACTTTTTTTCTTATTGCACTTGTAACAAATTGTCACCTAACTAGAAAAGTGAAACCACAAACGGTTCCAGTTTTATTTTTTTAATGAACAACAATCGCCATGTTTTTTTAAAATATAGAACAATAGAATAAATCATTAAAAGTTTAAAAAATAACCAGCAAAAGATATATTTACATAACAAACTAACATCCAAACACAAAGTTAATCCACAAACACAACCTAAAAAAAATACAAACTAACAACCAAACACAAAGGTAATACACAAACACAACTTAAAGAAAATACAAACTAAACAATAGCAAAGATAAATAGAAACCATAATAACTAGATAAAGTGGAAAGAGCAGTCTTGGACCTCTTGGTGGTGGAGTTGGATCTAGACATTTTGACTTGCAAAAGCCTCAATAAGTTTTTTCTATAACTTCAAGTCTTTTCTGAATTTGCTTATTTTTCTTCGTGACTCTTTCTAAGATCAGTTTCCATCTCTTCTAGTCGATGTGTTATCGTCTCTTGGTTTACTTGAAGAGGCACCACAGATGGTAAAGGTTCACTTAGCGGTCCAAATCCAAATATATGACTTTGTTTAGATGATCCCGCAACCTAGAAAGAAAGACCAAATGCATAAGCACAAACACTACAAAATAACAAAATAAATGAGCTAAAATTACGCATCACAAATTCACGAGAAACGCACTATCCACGACATTATACATAAACGAGCCTATACAAAAATTAATCACAAATATTTGATCTCATGTGTAGGGAAGAAAACGCTTCGTTAGGAATACCAAGAAGCTGGGTCTAGGTAGGGCATATATAAATCAATCGGTGTTAGATCTTAATGTGACCTCTAAATCTGGATCAGCTAACCGAACATCAAAAATGGTGGATAAATAACTACAAACACCTCGTCATGTCGTCATACTACAAAATCCTCATCATGATAGCAAATAACAACACAAAGGAAGTTCATGAAAAGAAACTTAACTCAAGTTGAGGGTAGGAACAACACCACACGCTTGGTAGGAGTTGAATACCAACCAGTCGCCATTCGCCAAATAGACTGAAGTTGGTTACCTTGAAACGATATTTTCTTCATGTTTGAGGAAAGTTAAGGAGGCATGCAATTGAACGACTATCTATGTAGCTCCACCAGTACGATTTAATATCCTATACTAGAAAAAACCCACACGATGCTTGGGTAAAAAAATATAGTAAAACATACAATATTTTATAAATAAAATATATTAACATATATTTAGTTATGAAAAATACTTACGTTCATTCACTTTTAGAGGTGAATGCTTGTAATCACCTCTTTCTCTCTCGACCAATCATAATTTTTTATCTAATTTTTATTAAAAAATAAATCAACATAAAATTAAAATGCAAAACAAAAAAATGAAACAAATTATGTATACTTTTAATTATAAAAAGTTAAATATTGGCTTCGTTTAGATTTTACAATTAAACGAGGTTATATATTGGTTTGGGTTTATAAATAAGAATTATGGTTTAGATTTCACAAATAAAACGAAATTATATGGCAGTTTGAGTTTACAAATGAGGTGATTAGAATTTAGATTTTACAATTAAAACAAAATTATATGTCGGTTTGAGTTTACAAATGAGGTGGTTAGGGTTTAGATTTTACAATTAGAACAAAATTATATGTCGGTTTGGATTTAAAAATGGAGATGGTTAAGGTTTATATTTTACAATTAGGACGAAATTATATTTTAGTTTAGGTTTACAAATGAGATGGTTAGGATTTGGATTTTATAAGTAGAACGAAATTATATATCGGTTTGGTTTTACAAATAAGGTGGTTAGAGTTTAGTTTTTACAATTAGAACGAAATTATATATCGGTTTGGTTATAAAAGAGCGGTTTGAGTTTTTTATTTTACAATTATGTGTACAAAATTTTGTTTCTTCCCTTGATACTCTTTGTTATGATTTTACCTAAGTCAATATATTTCATTTGTGGAAAAAAAAAACATTCCCAAGTATTGTCCTTTAGTTATTCTAAGATTCATTCAAAGATAATGAGCAAAAATATTGTAACTAAGATAATTACTAGGAAAATTGTTAATAGAAAATTTGTTAGAAATACCTTTTTTGCTTAAAATAAGATACAAAGGATACTAGTAGATTTTTTTTATTTTTTGGCGGGAAAATTTTTCAATTTTGGTGATTGTACATTTAGCTGTCACTCAAAAAAGTGTAATTTAGTCATTTTATAAATAAAGAATGGTAGTTTTAAAAATGGTCAACATGGAGAGGTATTTTTGAAAATGAGCATAGAAAAATATGCATTTTTATAATATTGTAATTATGAGAAAATAAAATTTATTAATTTATTACCCACATAAATTTAATTTTTCAAACCCGCCGATGTTGAACATTAAAACACACATTTGCTTCTTCGTAGATTTAGTAATATATCTTCGTTTTTTAAAATTCAAATAAAAAATTCAGAAAATTCTATATAGTTATTTATCATTTGTATTATATGATAATTCAAAACAATCTTTAAATGAAATAAAGAAAGATAATTATTAATTTAAAATTTTAAAATCTTCCAAATATAATTATTAAAAATAATCATATTGTATACTTAGATATAAATTCTTACTTTTTAAAATTACAATTGGTTTACAATTTTTAAAAATTAATCAGTAATTTTCGTCCCTAATTAATTAGGGAGAGAAAATAATTTTTTTTGAAACTAATTACTATTTAAAAGATTTTATTAGTCTAATATTAAAATTATATTTTTACTCTTAATAAAAATTAAACATTTGTCATAAGACCAATGACATAACAATGTGATTTTTTAGACTTTATAAAGTTAGTTTTATTTTTATACTTCTCAAATAATATAGTAGGATTTATTAACAATCTTAGATTCTTTTGTTTTAATTGAATAAACACATAACTTTTATTTATTTAATAAAAGTCTAAATTCAATAACCAGATTTGTTAAGATTTTAAATGACTATTTACAAATCACAAACTAATAATACTAAACTATAATAGAGTTTAACAAAATATTGATCTAATAACAAAATCTTCAGCGCATCTAATTCAGACTCTTTAACTTATTCTTGCTCATAGTTTGAGTGGTTTGTGAGAACATAATAAGTTAAACACCTAGTTTAGGTCTAGATCTGAAAGTGTACTCGAGTGTGGTTAAACTTAAACAAATGCGATTGTGCTATGAATAATCAGCTAAATTAAGAATTTTGACTTCAATTATTACACTAGTTTCTTGAAAGTAGAATGATTCATCAAACCAACGATCCCTTATTGACTACATTATCAAACTGGTTCTTTTGTCTTAATTGCCAAATACATTCTCAACGTTTTTGTATAGGTCAACAATTATAGACTCATGGAGCCCTTAGCAGCTCAAGACTAAGATGCTTGGTGGCAACTACCACGCAACTCAGGAGTTCTTCAAGCAATATGGATGGACAAACAGTGGCGATATCGAGGCAAAGTACACTTCAGAAGCTGCTCATTCGTATAGCCAGATTCTTGCTAAGGAAGTTACTGAAGCCATGGCGGAAGAAACTAGTACTGCTCTACCTCCAAAAGCCACCGGTGCCACTTCTTCCCCTAAAAAAGCTTCTTATACAGTTGTTCACAGTACGTTTAGGAAACGTATATGTGTAAAAGGGACGAGAAAAATTGGTAGTTTTGGTGCACCAACTACTACAAAGGTAAGTCTCCTGTTCTTTTGCTCGTCGAAAGTTATTGGTCAGACACGTGTTTTAGTGAAAGTCTGAAACAGAGATAGCATCCAATTACAATCATATTCTAACTAACCTGATTACTAGGTTGAAGAATCAGATGAAGCAGGAAAGAAGTTTTCAAACGCCAATTCCATATCCTCTGCTCAGTTTTTCGGTGATCAGAAATTCTAAAGTAGCACTGAAACGGGTACTGTGACTAGAAACGGGGACGGGAAACAGCAAAGTAAACTTGAATCAAAAATTTTACCTCAGAAGTTCTCGGTAAGTTGATTTGCCATCATGATCATGTGGAACACTTGCTGCGTTATGATTTTGATGAATGTTTGATTTGTTATTATTAGAACCAATATCCCACATTGACTAAAGAAGTAAATATTGGGTAATATATAAGGTTCATGTACCACTACACTCATTGCCAATTGGTTGGATGTCCATGAATCCTAATAGTTATGTTCACAAGTTAAGATTGCTTTCTCATCGCTAGTGGGCACAACGATGGAGCTCGGAACTTTGTGCTGATCATGGTCTAAAAGAGTAAGAAACGAATATAAGTTGTTGTTGGGATAAGGATACTACAATTGGTCTTTGTTTGGAGATTAAAAGAAATAGTGAATTTAAAATGTATAAATATAATGAGATTTTTTTTTTTTTGGAATGTGCACTAGTGTATTTCCCAAGAGACCAGGAAATCCTAATGTTATCAATGCCCTCCGTAGGGATGTGACAGATTTGATGCAGAAATTACGTAGCCCACAAGCTCCAAATGATATATTTGATGCAAAAATTACGTAGCCCACAAGCAATATAAGAGAGAGTGAGCTTAATAAAATATAAAAATGATTTATTTAAACTTAATAAAGAGTTTAAAATTATAAATATTTAAAAATTTTAAATAATATAGACGAGTTATGAAAATATATATATATATAAAATGCCCTTTTTAATTATTACAATCTGTAGGATTATTTTGACAATTTTTTTTCTTTTAATAAAATTATTTAGTCAATATTTCGGATCTTCTTTACTATGAGCATATACTACTAGGGGTGGGCAAAAAAATAGTAATTCGAAAAACCGAACCAAAATGAAATAAATGATTTGGTTTGGTCTAAAAATATATTTGGTTGTTATAGTTGTTAATCAAATAGTTTAGGTATGGTTTGGTTAAAAACCATAAAATCGAATGATTTTTTTTTTGGTTTTGATGAATATTTGGAGTATCTATATATAATTATCATATATGTGCACTTTATACTGTGTTTAATAATATCTTTACTATTTTTCTATTGAGATTCTAATTATTTGAATAATATTTTTTGGATTTTACATTAAAGCTTTGTGTTTTCGAAACTAGATTTAGATTCTATTATTTAACATTATGTATACCTAAATAATTAATATGTTATTTCTATTTTTTGCTGCAGGTATTGAGGATGGAAATTATAGCCAGGCCGAATACAGTAGTGGCTACAGCTGTGAACGTCAGTGCACTTGCTGTGCAGACGGCTGATGAATTTACTGCAGGTTTTGAGGATGGAGCAGAGATTCTGGCCGGACAGAATGATGTAGTGGCTGCAGCTGTGAACGTCAATGCACCTGACTTGCAGAACGCTGATGGATTTGCTGCAGATCTTGAGAATACGAGCTTTCAAGAGAGGCCAGTTAACCGAAGAAGAAGCATGTGAAGAGAGATTTCTAGAAGAGAAAAACAGGGGAGGTCAAGTATTCATTTCACCAAAGAGACAACGAGAAGAGAAGTATAGAGGAGGATGTATTCATTTCTGTCAAATATTAGTATCCCAATTCTTTGACTTTTCCTTTATTAAAGTCTATTAACAAAACGTAAAAACAAAAACAATAGATAGATAGATAGATAGAATAATTTTTTGTGACTTGTTCGGTCATATTAAACCTTTTTGTTGGGAAATTGGAGGAAGTGACCATGTGTCCCACTAAATAGATATAGAATGTGTATATTAAGAGCATTTCCAACAATTTAATTTCTACAATCAAGGTTTGAGGATCACTTACTCCAATGATATACTTTCAAATTCTTTTATTTTTATTTTGGTCATTATTGAATTAACAAGACCCGATTTATAGCCAAACTCTACTATACGGGATAACGCAACTTAGTGGAGTAGAATTCTGGTGGGGATCGATCGCAAAGGTGATGTTGTAACCACTTGACCAAAGACACTTCCCACACCTGCAAACTCTTTCTAAAATTTTCCTATTTTATATTATAGTCCATAATACTACTAATTATTAGTTATAATGATAAAGCTTTCATATATAAATACAAAGCATACAATAAAAAAATAATCAAACAAAATTAATAAATACAAAACCTTATACGATAATACAAAATAATATATAATTTTTTTAGTGCTCCCATATATGATTAATTAGTCTGTTTTTTTAAATTTATGGTTAATTTTATTGTTGTATAAAATTTGTATCTAAATGGTAAATCTATCATATATCAATAATTTCAGATTTTATTAATTTATTTGAATTTATATAGATACATTTATGTAACATCCATGAACCGGAATCCCGGTTTGGGATGTGCATCGATCGATGCACGACCAAGGCAGTTTTGTCGCAAAACGTGTTAAGCTAAACTTTGTGTTTTGGGTTAGTAATAACCCTTGTATAAAAAGAATGCTTCGACTTCCTTGGCCTCTTTTTGTCGTTTTCTGTGAGAGAAAGGAAAGAGAGAAGTGTTCATGAGGCTTTGGTGAGTTTTTGGGAGATTTGTGATTGTTCTTGAGGAGATATGCAGTTGGGATCGTTATAGAAGCTTGCTAGGAGTGTATATCTGTCTGTTTGGAGTCAGATTCTTCTTTGACAAAGGTGAGTGCAAGACCATGGCTTATCTAAGCTTGAGATTTCTCTGATTTTCGTGTTTATGTGTTATGTGGTTGATTTCTTGGCTTGTTAGAACGTTATTGTGACACTTGGGGCTTTGTGAGACTTCTTTGTGGCTTTGGATCGTGTTTTGGTAGTTTAGGAATGGAGATCCGACGAGAAGATTCGGGGAAGAACGATGCTCGGCATGTGCGTCGATCGATGCACTTTGTGGATTGATCGATGCACTGCGAGAACGATGTGATTTGACTTAGGAGCATATGTCGATGCCATGTGGAGGTGTCGATCGATGTAATTAGGAATTTCGTGAAATGTCAAGCATGCATCGGTCGACACAGTGCTGGTGTCGGTCAATGCATGGGTTGGTGTTGGTCGATGCAGTTGTCCTGGTTTGTTGTTTGATGGTTAGAGTTATCTCAATTGCTTGTGTGTATAGCCTAGTAGATGGGAGGATTGCCTCACTGAGTGTTTATAAAATACTCACGCATCTCATATGTGTTGTGGTACAAGTAAAGGCAAAGTGTGATCATGGAATCAAAGCAATGAATAGGAGGATGTTATAGTAGCTCGTTGATGTGTTGTCTGGCTTCTGTTAGGTTGCTAGAGTTGAGTCAGTAAAATATTGCTAGGTTGTTGGTTTTATGTTTTTTGACTTGGTTGAATTACCACTACTATTGGTTTATTATTTTTTGGTTATTGGTTATTGGTATCTTTTGGTTATTTCTGCTGTTTGGTTTGGTTGTGGTTAGGTGATTAGTGGGTATGAGACCATTAGGTAATTATTATATTTTTTTTTAAAATGGGTCGGGTCGTTTTAATTTCAAACAATTTAATTTAATAAAATTATTTGTAAGATTTATAAGTGATAAAGACTAAATTGAAATATGTGAAAGATTTTGAGAGTCTCAATAGTGCACCTTAAAATTTAAAATTCCTTAAATTTTCAGGCTTTAATGGTTGTTGGAATTTAAAACCCCTTGGATATTTGAAGGTTTGAAGGGTTATTGGAGATGAAGATGCAGCAAGAGTTATAGAATCTTTGGTAAAAAAAAATACAATTCTTTAATCGAAAAGGACTTTGCTACTTTGCAATATTTAGGAATCTTTAAATAATCCATTTACAATGTTTTTTTTTTTTTTAAGTCGTCATGTTTTATTTTTTTTGTGTAGTTGAACCAAAGGACAAGATAGTCTACTGGGAAACTTGTAGTAATTTTGTGAACTCTGAGCTGTTTCAGTGATCTCTTTCTTATCATATGTTATTACTTGCTTATCTCAGGAGCTCAGGTTTTGTTGTTGTCTAAAACACACTTGGAAAACCAAACAAAGACAGGTTCAGTGTTTTTTTCAGAAGCAATGGTACCTTTTTTCTTTTTTTTTGTGATGTTTGGTTTCAAAGATGAGTTGCAAGTATTTTATGAATGAATCACAAACCATAAAAGAAACCTACAAACTCCTTTTTACAACATCTGGTCTCAACCCTTGACAGATTTGTAGGAGATCCAGAGTTAGATTTCAGTGTTTAGGCAAGAGACCCTCTATCTGAGCCATTTCACAAAGAACAATGGTGCTCACAAGAACCTCTGCTCTGTATGGGACTTTGTTGAAGTCACACTGTGTCCACGGAGTCCTGTCTCTTAGCCTTGCAACTGTCTGACTGATTGTCCCTTGTTCCACTTCTCCGCTCATCTCTTCAACACATAGCCACACATGCAAACAATATAAATGTCACGTTAACTACGTGAACTATTATCATTATATAAGAACATCCATAAACAAACATATGTTATGTGTATAAACATCATAAACATTAATTTTTGGTCGGAATCTGGCGTTGACCACTGTTGACCGGCATTGACCAAAAAAATATTTTTTCTTTTCTTTTTTCCTAATAATATTTTTTTTGTTTTTATGTATTTTTGATAAACAAATAAAAAGATTAAATGATTTGTATAATTTATAAAAACAAAATATAACAACAAAAAGTTATACACAAAAAAATACAAGAAATAGTTGATAATGTCTTGGATATATTTCAAATGACATAACCTTATAAATAAGTAAAAAGAAAAAAAAATTTAAACCCCCATCTTTGAAAATACAAAACAAAAAATGATTTTTAAAACTGAAATGTATATATTTCTTATAGTTTTATAAAATAATCTACTACACATAAAATTTTGGTGGTATAGTTTTATTATATTATTTTTGATATATTTTCTGAATTAACAAAATTAGTTACTAGATATACCACAAATTTTTTTTTTTTTTTTATTAGGAGATTCCAATTTGTGTTCCCGTCTGAAGAATCTATGGAGACTGTGTTACGCCGGGGCCCATGGTCTTTTGCCGAACGTATGCTGGTCCTCCAACGTTGGTCCCCTGACATGGACCCTCCTCTTCTCAGTTCCATTCCCTTCTGGATCCAAATCCGGGGAATTCCTCTGCAATTCATGAATCTGGGAGTAATCGATAGTATTGCTCGATCCCTTGGCGACATTCTGGGTGTGGAATTCGATGAAGCCACCATCAATCGAGTCCAGTTTGTTTGTGTGTATATTAACTGGAATGTGAATCACCCGCTGCAGTTTCAACGAAACTTTCAATTCACTCATGGAGTGAACACGGTGCTCAAGTTCTTCTATGAACGCCTTCGGGGTTTCTGCGAGATCTGTGGAATGATGACCCACGATTCAGGCAACTGCCTCATACAGAATGGTGGGGGAAATAACTCAGATGATGATGATGTGGACGATGATAACCATGAACCACATGGTAATCCTGGTGTCCACATTCAAGAATTAGGGGAAGATGGACAGCCAATTGCAGAAGCTGATGAAGAAGAGTACCACTTGGATGCTCCTCAATTTGCTGAAGAACCTCATGAGGATGCGACTTCTAATGGATCTGATGGTTTATCTGATATCGATCCTGATCATAATGCACTTGAAGATATCTCCTCTGGACGCTCACATGATGAAGTGGACACGACTATGGATATCATGACAACCCATGTACCCTCCTTTGCTGCAGAACAGATTGCTCCTCCGAGTCCACAGGACCTGCTGGATCGAGAAACGCGGAAACGTAGGCAAACCTTTGAGATTGAGAAAGAGGATGGTAATAGTAAGCGTCAAAATAACTCTGTGCAACAACCATGGTCTCCCCCTCTGGAGAACGACAATGAGTCAAGTGAGAACTCACACAATGCTAACAATGATGAAGCCGAGGTGGGGCTTGTTCCACCACCAGTCCCATGAGAGTTAGAGTTTGGAACTGTCAAGGACTAGGACAACCCTTGACAGTTCGACGCCTAGAGGAAATGCAAAAACTGTATTTCCTGGACATGTTGTTCCTAATCGAGACAAAACAACAAGACAACTATGTTCGAGATTTGGTAGTAAGTTTGGGTTATGAAGATATGTGTTTGGTCTCTCCTAGAGGTTTAAGTGGTGGTTTAGCTGTATTTTGGAAAAAGCATGTTTCTATTCAAGTTATTTCCCAAGATGTAAGACTTGTAGATCTTTATGTTGAATACAAATCTTTTAATTTCTACTTGTCTTGCGTCTATTGTCATCCTATGCCAAGTGAGAGACACCATCTCTGGGAAAAACTTCAACGAATCTCAACTAATAGAACTGGCCCATGGATGATGTGTGGAGATTTCAATGAAATCTTAGAACCCTCAGAAAAGAAAGGTGGTAGACACAGAGGTCAGGCAAGTTTTCGAAAAACTTTAAAGACATGATCAGTGTATGTAACATGAAAGATCTACGTTTTAAAGGCAATCTGTACAGCTGGGTTGGAAAACGACAGAGAGAAACTATACAATCATGCCTTGATCGAGTTTTTATTAATACAGATTGGCATACCATGTATCCTGCTTCAGAAACTGAGTTTTTACCGATTGCGTGATCAGATCATGCCCCAGTTTTTATTGATGTTGCTGATGAAGTTGCTACAAAACGAGGTCAGTTTCGATAGGATAAATGATACATCAATTGCAATGAATTTGTGGAATCAGTGAAGCGAGGTTGGAATAAGGGTCATACAGATTTTCATGGAGGCATACAGAATAAGTTATCTTATTGCCGAAAAGAGTTAGCTAAGTAGAAAAGAAGGTTTAAAACTAATTCAGCAGAACATATTCCTTTGCTCCAACATCAAATAGATGCAGCTGAACGTGATCATACAGTACCACTTGATTATGTACAACGGCTACGATCAAAGCTAAATCAGGCTTACCACAATGAAGAAAAATATTGGAAGCTCAAGAGTAGAAACAAGTGGTTACAAACGGGAGACCGCAATACCGAATATTTTCACGCATCAGCGAAGGTACGAAAATTTCGGAACCATCTCAAATCTATTATTGATGATCACAACATCGAACATGTTAGAGATGAAGCTATTGGAGCAATAGCTGCAAAATATTTTCTGGTCTTTTTGCAACTACTCAAACGACTGATCTTGATGATGTGATCTCTGGAATTGACTGCAAAGTTAGTGCAGAAATGAATAATGATCTGACACTACCAGTCACTGATGAGGAGATCAAAAAAGATGTTTATCAGATAGGTAAAGATAAAGCTCCAGGCTTCGACGGATTCATTGCTGCTTTATATCACCAATTTTGGGACTTGATTGGAAGAGATGTTTGTGATATGATTCGTCACTTCTTTGAGACAGGAAAGATTGATAAACGCATTAACCACACACAATTATGCCTCATCCCAAAGCTGGAAGACTCAAAGAGAATGGCTGACTATCGCCCCATAAGCCTCTGTACAGTGAACTATAAAATTATCTCTAAAGTGCTGGTTATGCGATTAAAAAAGTGCCTCGGCTCCATTATATCAGATTCTCAGGCAGCTTTTGTGCCAGGTAGAAAGTATCTCGGATAATGTACTGGTTGCTCATGAGCTTTTAAACTCTCTCAAGTCAAGAAAGGAATGCCAATCTGGCTATCTTGCTATCAAGACAGACATCAGCAAGGCTTACGATCGTGTCGAGTGGAATTTCTTGGAACAAGTTATGCGACAATTGGGATTTGCTGAAATATGGATTCAGTGGATTATGGAGTGTGTCCGTACAGTTTCTTTTGAAGTCCTTATCAATGGTTCTCCATATGGTTATGTTCAACCCACAAGAGGCCTAAGGAAAGGTGATCCCTCTCTCCTTATCTCTTTCTATTTTGCGCTGAAGTGTTGAGTCAGATGTTGCAAAAAGCAGAGAGAGATAGATGTATTCATGGTATGAAGATTACAAGGAACTGCCTTTCGATTTCCCATCTCCTATTTGCGGATGACTCCTTGTTCTTTTGTCGTTCAACAGTTCAGAATGTTGAATATATTGCTCAGATTTTTAAGAGGTATGAAGATGCATCCGGCCAACAGATTAATTACACAAAGTCATCAATCATCTTTGGTATGAAGACTCCAGAGTTACATCGACAAAGACTACAACAGATATTGGGGATATTCAAAGTCGGTGGCGGTAGTAAATATTTGGGTTTACCAGAGCAATTTGGACGAAAGAAAGTAGAGCTATTCGAGTATATTGTTAAGCGGGTGAAAGAGAGAATAGAAGGATGGTCTAAGAAATATTTATCTCCTGCTGGGAAAGAAATACTCATCAAGTCAATAGCGATAGCTCTCCCAGTATACTCCATGAACTGCTTCCTTGTCCCAATTTCAATATGTGATGAGATAAACAGTGTTATTTCATCGTTTTGGTGGGGTAAAAAAAATGGAAAACGCTCAATACCTTGGGTGGCATGGGATCGCATGTCTCTGCCAAAAAAGGAGGGTGATTTAGGATTCAAAGATCTACATAACTTTAACGGAGCTTTACTTGCAAAGCAAGCCTGGAGAATTCTAAAAAACCCAAACAGTCTCTTAGCCAGACTATATCAAGGTATGTACCATCCTCATACATCATACATCCATGCATCTACAGGAAATAACTGTTCCTATGGTTGGAGATCAATACAAGCTGGAAAAGAATTATTACAACAAGGACTTATAGTCCGGCTAGGAAACGGTCAGAACACAAAAATAAGGGAGGATCCATGGCTTCCGACTTTACCTCCTAGACCAGCTCACGGCCCAAATCTCAGTTCGGAAATGAAAGTGGCTGACCTATGGAAAGAAAATAAAAGAGAATAGGACGCAACAACTTTTGAAGGAGTTTTAAACCCTGAAGATCAACGTCTTGCATCACAATTGTATCTTTCCCAGTATGCAGAGGTTGATGAGTATGTCTGGTCTTACACCAAAGATGCTCAATACACGGTCCGTTCAGGGTATTGGGTGGCTACTCATGTTAATCTTTTGGCAGAGGAAATTATTCGACCTCCAGATGGTTCGATAGAACTGAAGAAAGACATTTGGAATCTAGACGTTGCCCCAAAACTACAACACTTTCTCTGGAGATGTCTATCAGGTGCTCTAGCTACAAATGTACAGCTCTGTACAAGAATGATACCAGCAGATCCAGTGTGTCAACGTTGCTGTGTGGAAGAGGAAACGATTAATCACCTCCTTTTTAATTGGCCTTATGCTGAATTAGTGTGGCGAAGTGCGGGTGTAACTGTAATAGGAAATCACACTTCTACTAATACGGTTGAAGACAAATTCCACATGCTTATCATGCTGGCAAAGAAGAAGGATACACCTCGACTAATACGGGTTCTACCTTTCTGGATAATGTGGCGGATATGGAAGTCACGTAATATGTTTATTTTCCAAAAGAAGAACAGACCTCTTCAGTGTGAAGCTCGAAAAGGATTACAAGAAGCAAGTGAGTGGTTAGAAGCCAATGAAAAGAACCAGACAAAAGCTGTAATGATTCATCAAGCATCTATGGAATTGCAAAACAGTAAGTGCAGTAAGTGGACTCCACCACCTCAAGATTGGGTGAAATGCAATTTCGACAGTGGATTCAAGCCTGAACAACCATATACTAATACTGGTTGGCTGATCTGAGACTGTAATGGACGTGTTATTCTCTCGGGTTGTGCAAAACTCCAGCCTGCACAATCAGCTTTACAAGCAGAAGCCTTTGGATTTCTACATACTCTTCAACTGATGTGGGTACAAGGATTTCAACAGGTTTGGTTTGAGAGTGATAATTTGGAGTTAGTCAATCTGATTAATTCAGGCAAAGATGATCAGAAGATAGGTACTCTTTTGTACGATATACGACACTGGATGCTGAAGTTACCATATGCTTCGATAGACCACATCAATCGGGAGAAAAACTCAGCTGCGGATGTTCTTGCCAAAAATGCATTACGTATTGAATATTTGTATCAAGTATATTGCTTTCCACCACACTGGTTGGTCAACTATTTGTATCATCCCTTTACAATTTAATAAAATGTCTAAGAGGTTAAAAAAAAAAAAAATACCACAAATTTTGTTTGTCATAAAATTTTTAATTTGGTATATAATTTTATTATATTTTTTTGTCGTATAACTTTTTGTTGTTATATTTTGTTTTTGTAAATTATATAAATCATTTCATCTTTTTTTATTTATTTATAAAAAATATATAAAAACAGAAAAATTATTATTGTTAGGAAAAAAATTGAATATTTTCTGGTCAACGCCGGTCAACACTGGTCAACACCGGATTCCGGCCAAAATTTAATGTTTATGGTGTTGTATACATAACTTATGTTTGTTTATGGATGTCCTTATGTGATGACAATAGTTCACGTAGTTAACAGAACATTTATATTGTTTGTATGTGTGGTCATGTGTTGATGTATACTTCAAGTAGCTGACAATCATTTTTTTTTTCTAGCTAGCCCTGCGAGTTTGGTTAGTAGAATCGGTTTGATTTAGGTCAGTTTATTTCGGTTTTTGGTTATTTTGGAATTTGAAATCTATTCAGAAAATAACCGGATATAAAACTTCAAAATTATTTTAATTTGTTTCAAAAATAGCGTTACAAAAAAAAAAGTTACACTACACTTTGTAACTATTTTGCTAATACGTCACTTATTTGCGACTACATTCTAACTACATTGCAACTTTTACAGTTTTATTAAGATATTTACCAATAGAGATATTAAGTTTCAAGGTTGCTACATTGATTTAAACTACTAGAGATACTACTAAGTCATTATAATACCACTTTCTTTTTTGAAAATTTTTGAAACAACCCTACCATTTTTTTCTTTTTAAAATATAATATACTAATGATATCCCTTAATATCTTATAATATTTAATTACAATCCAAACATACCAAACGGTACAATCCAACCAATAATAAACCAACAGTAACCAATATACATAAGGGTTTGTTAGTTTTTTAGTACATTTTAGAAACATAATTAGAAAAGTAGTACTAACACTATTCAAAATTGGTAAAAAAGGGGAACGTGAAATAGAGGTGGTGTGAGATATAAATGTGTGTGGGTAGAGCTTGTTGGAGAAAATTACAAAAAGGGGCCGGAGAATATCTCTCCAACTCTCGTCTCTCTCAATCAGCAAAAACACATTTTTTTTTTAGATTTTATTTATTTTTTACTATATGCCCCTTCAATCTAAAAACTAAAATAGTAGTCAATAAATTTTTTTTTAAAAATTTTTTTAGATAGATAAAATCTATATTTTTTCCTTATAATTTGATATGTATTTTGTTTGATAATTTATTTGATAATGTTAACTATTTTTAACATACTTTTGTATTCGTACACATTATTAAGTTTACAGACATCTATACACATTATTAAGTGTACAAATGTAACTTATTTAATTTTTAGGCTTACAATATGCTAGATGGTTTAAACCGTACAACATATTAGATAGATTCAACCGTCCAACAATATTTGTGTATGGTTTAAACCATCCAGCATATTAGATAGATTCAACCGTCTAACAATATTTGTTTAAACAATCCAACATATTGGATAGACTTAAATCGTACATTTAATAATGTGTACAGACATTTGTACACTTAATAAGGTGAAAAGACATCTATACACTTAAAATAGTGTACGGATAATATAATATATTTAAAAAATATTAAACAAAATTCATATCAAATTGTAAAGAAAAAATTAATAATTTTTTTGTATCTAAGAAGTTTTCTAAAAAGAAAATTATATTAACAATTATTTGAAAAAAAAAAAAAAAAGAGGAGTAATGGCATGAGATGTAATTAAGTAGGGTCTGGGGTGGCAAAAAAGAGAGTGGAACTGTGGTAAACAGTGGTCAACGTGTTATTTACCAATTGTAAATAGTAAACGTACTACTTTGCAAATTATGTTTCAAAAACGTATGTTTTTTCCAATTATCTCTATACATAATCTATCATAACCAATTCTAGTTAACAACATAAACCAATTAATATCAAACCAACAATATGCATATCGTAAAACATAACCAATGTCACACCCTGACCGTCACCTCTAAGTGGGCCCAATGTCCGCTCCCAGTCTATGGGCCCACCTTCATTAGTGGGCCTCACGTCCTCTTACTAGGTCCGTAAGCTCATCCATATATGACGGTCGGTTTACTACGTCCGGGAGACTTTAAAGACTTGTTTACCGTCCCTACAAATCACCACATGATCTTTCAATGTATTTTATCCTCACTCGCACAATTCCGACAATCATTTCCCGGAATGTCACCCAGCCTGAGACTACTCAACCTCAAGTCGACCTCTCCCTTTAATACTTCTGTTTAGGGCTTCCCAAACCAAGCCAATCCTAATTTTGATGATTTAAAACAATATGGTCGAACTAGAAATTGCTGGTGTCGACCGACACTACCTTTGGTGTCGATCGACACCCATCCCCAAAATCCACAATTTTGGTTCGGGGATGTTATAACAACATTCTAAGGCCTCAACTCTAGCAACCTATAGAAGCCAGACAACAACCAATCGAGCCACTAGAACATTCTCCTCTTCATTGTCTTGATTTCACGATCACATTTTGCCTTTACCTGCACCACAAATACAAATTGAGATGCATGAGTATTGTCATAAACACTCAGTGAGACAATTCTCCCATCTACTGGACTCTACACATAAGTATTTGAGAATCCAATGTCCAACAATCATCAAACAAATACAATCAAACCAGGAAAACAAGTAATAGTCGTCCGCTGAAAGTCGGTGTCGACCGACACAAACTCTACGAAGGTTGCTGTCGACTGACACCATACTAGTGTCGATCGACACTAACAACCTGGTGTCGACCAATACTGACAACCTGGTTTCGACCGACACATTTTTTCTTTTGATCTAACTAGTGATCGACCTGCACATACATCCAGGGGAAATTTTTAAAAAATATTTATAAACTTTATATTTTTAATTTTAATGAAGTTAAATATGATGTAATCCAATATGTATAAATGCCAAAAAAAAATGGACCATATATATTGAAGTCCAAATTAATAGTGTAAATGGGTCATTTCTATAAACATATGGGTCATTATCATCCCATCGGGTACAAACATTTATTTGTTTGGGAAAAACAAGACAAAAACAAAGAAAAAAGACGAAACGACAAATATAGAGAGTTGTCTCATAAACAAAAAAATCAATTCCACCAAATTGATATGATTCAGCCGATAATCTCTCTGCCAAATCCAAATTTCCAGTCTGAAAACCCAATTAAAGCTCCATCATCAATCTGTTTTTTTGGATTATCTAAATCGATTGTATGGATGACTAAGGTAATAGTTGGATCTCTTATTTAAATTTTCGTCTTATAGTTCAGATTTTTTCTAATTTATCATTTACATGTTCTTTTATTTATGAATTTAGCTTTAGTGTGGATCTTCATGGTATTGAATCGTGTATGGGTCTTGATCTACATGTTTGAATCTTTTTTAGAAAATAGTTTTAATTTTTTGTTATTGTTCACATCGAATAAATGTTATAGTTTATATTGAAGTTTCTATTTACATTACTTACTTTTCAGCTTCGCTTGTTAATATGGGTGTTATTGAATTCGACAATAATGAAAACAATTGAGGAAGATGAACTCAAAGATAAGAAACATAATCAATTTTGTGTTTAACAATGGCTGTATTTTTAATTTCAATGAAGGCTAATGTCAAATTTGTTTTATTTTTAGGATAATTCCAGTGTTTGAATAAGATGATGTCAACCCATACAATCGAAGTGGAGTATAGAAGAAATCTATACTATATCTTGGTAAGTTATTCAAGTTTTATATCTAGCTCAATTTTTTGTTTTCTGCTTTTTCTTTTCTGTAGTTTAGGTTTGAATGTGTGTTATTTACAATAAGTAGTTTCTATTACCAATTCGAAAAATGTTACAAAAGTTTTTCTTTTTTATTTTATACAAAGGAAAAAATTTTAATAGTACGGAAAATATTTTGAGACTAAACCCAGGACTGATACAGTTCAAACATACAAAAACCATATACTAAATTACTAACAACAAAATCCTAAGTTTAAAGATAAATCATTGCTCATTAAGGAAAAGTTTCCACGATACTCCTTCCAAAAAAAGTTCATGTGCAATAATTTTTCCTCTACACCATCCTCGATAGTTTTTTCATCGATTGTAACAATCCTACTATTATAATAAAAGTTTAAATATATATTAAATTTGCAAAAACGCAGGAATTTTAAACTATAGATTTATTCAATATGCATAAAAGTTTAAAAAAGAGAATAGTTACCTTGCCAAAAGACTATTAGGTAAAATTTGAAGTTATGTGCGGGGTTGATTTCAAAAATTAAGTTTGTTGTCATGTTCATCATATATTGCGTATATCTGGAGTTAACTATGTAAACATATTTTTAGGAATGTTATTCATAATCCACACTCATAATAGTTTAATATTCAATTAGTTTTTAATTCGGGATAGACAAAAAATTATCATACTTGTTTTGTTCTATGTAAAGATAACTATTTAAACAAAAAAAAAAAAAGAATAGAAAAATGTGATATTTCTAGTTCGAGACAAAAAATAGTAAAAGAAAAGTGGTATGTCTTGTCGCATATATGATTTTCCATCTCATAACCGTGGTTTTAATATGAATTCCTATTAGACTATGGGACTAATTAAAATATTTAATCAAATATAAAATAATATATTTAGCTTGAATTAAAATAATTTGGCTACAGATATTAAATATATTTTATCTTATACAATTTAAATTTTGATTAGTGTTATATACTAAAAATAATGATAAATACCCATTTGAAAAGGAAAACGTTCTTTTCTAGTATTGTAAAAATATATTTTATTTTTACAATTTTTATAGCTTTACATTACTATTTTATTTTTAGTTTACATTTTACTCTACTACTTTTTTTTTTGGGATAAGAATATATAGTGAATAAGAGAAATACCCTATACTAGCACATCCTCTAAAATATTACAAAAATACCATTTGTGAATATTAAGATATAATTATATTAGAAAATATCAAAATAAATGACGATTTTGCAATCTCTCTACCGTCTTCGTCGTTGTGCGTTATCGTCTCCGATGGGCTCTTTGACGGTTCCAGTCTCTCTTTTGAAATCTCTGATGGCTCCATCTGTTATTCCTAGAATATAGATGCAGATCAGATCATACGTATCCAACTACGTCTTCTTTATAGAACAGAACAAATACAGTTTACACTTGTTACAAACCAGAAACTTACTTGATGATTCTTTCTTTCTTACGAGACTGAAACGTATGTTGATAGAGGCTTGCAGAACGCAATCTCCTAAGACAGAATTTCACCCCTACTATGGTGTAAGTAGCTTTAGTGGGTGTCTATCTTGCAGGATACAACTATCGATCTCTGTATTGACACCTTACAAAGACCCTAGCAAACCTACTCTGAGATTTCCAGAAAATGATTTTAGAGAAGAAGAAGATTGAATCAAGTTCAATCTCTGTTTCTCTTGTTTGTGGTTCTCTCGTATTGTTTCTCTCTCTGCTACTCTGTTCTCGACAACTTCTCGTCTTTATATATTAAACCAAGAGATGCTTAAAGCAAGAGATGCTTAAACCAAGAGTTACTTAAACCAATGGATGCATCTCTTCTATCAACCGATGCTTACGTAAACTTTATAATATATGTTAACTATATTATAACCACCAACAATACCCCACATTTTCTTATTCAAACTCAACAATACCCCACATTTGAATAGAAAATAAGTTTCAACAATTTCTGAGAAAATAGAATCAATATGCATCGGTGAAGGTGTCTTTTGGACTTGAACCTTTCCTAGTAAACACTTATCGGATTAACTTTGTAGGTAGTGAACCCTTGTCTTGAACTAACCACGTTTCATAGCAAACCGAGACAACAAGTGAAACACATATATCATCAGCTCATTTCAAGTCTATACGGTTGTGTTCATTTTGGTCCTGAACAAATCCCAGCTTCGTGAGAGCTCTAGAGAATTTAGCCATATCAATTCTCATAGGTGCGACCACGACACCGACTCTCATATAGGTAACATTAATTAAGAATAGTCCATTCTATTCCACTTTTTAGAAAAGATATTAATATTATTAAGAATAAAATATTCATCCCTTTAATCTTCAATGGAAATACAAATTACTTCATAGGAATTAGAAATGTGTATTCTTCTCTTGAATCTTCCTCAGCCAGTTCACCTCTTGAACCTAAACCATGGGATCTCCAATGTTGCTAGGTAAGGTTTCCACCAAGTGATGACTCATTGTGTTGGCTTTAAACCCATTCCCCTCGAAGTGAATACGACTTGCTCTTTCGGTAGGCCTTTAGTCAAAGGATCAGCCAAGTTTTCCTTTGATCTAATATAATCCAATGCTATCACCCCATTGGAAAGCAATTGTCGTATTGTAGCATGTCTCCGACGTATGTGCCTTGATTTGCCATTGTAAATTTTATTTTTCCCTCTATTTAAGGCAGTCATACTATCACAATGGATACATAGTGCAGTTACGGGCTTTGGCCAGAAGGGAATATCTTCAATAAAATTTCTAAGCCATTCAGCTTCTTCCGCAGCTTTATCTAATGCGATAAACTCGGACTCCATTGTAGAGCGTGCAATACATGTTTGTTTAGATGATTTCCAAGACACAGCACCACCACCAAGTGCAAACACATAACCACTTGTGGATTTGCTATTTGTACTTCCAGAGATCCAATTAGCATCACTATATCCTTCTAATACAGAAGGAAATTTCGTGAAATATAGACCATAATTAATTGTGTGCTTTAAGTATCTCAATACTCTAACCAAAGCATGTCAGTGATCTCTATTTGGATTACTTGAATATCAACTTAATCGACTCAAAGAATAAGCCAAATCTGGCCTTGTACAATTTGTAATGTACATGAGGCTTCCAACGATTTGTGTGTATTGTAACTGCGACACACTTTCTTTGACAGCTTGCATGTTGGATCAAACGGAGTAACTACCGGTCTATCATCAAAGTGACCAAATTTCTTTAGAACTTTCTCCACATAATGAGACTGAGTAAGCGAGTAACCATTTGGTTCTCGTTTAATTCTAATCCCAAGAATTATGTCAGCCAATCCCATGTCTTTCATTTCGAAACTTTCACTCAACATCTTCTTTGTGGCATTGATAATGTCTTTACTTGTTCCCATTATCAACATATCATCCACATATAGACATACAATGATCATATCAATTTTGGTTTGCTTAATGTACACACTTGTCACACTCATTTATTGTAAAACCAAACGACCTCATTGTGTTGTCAAACTTCTCATGCCACTGTTTTGGTGCTTGCTTAAGTCCATACAAAGACTTCTTAAGCTTACAAACTTTCTTCTCTTGCCCTTTGACTATAAAGCCTTCGGGTTGTTCCATATATATTTCTTCATCTAGTTCACCATTTAGGAAAGCTGTTTTAACATCATTAGCAATCTGATTGAAGTGATTCTAGACACCGGAGAATATGTATCAAAGAAATCAAGACCTTCCTTTTGACGAAATCCTTTTGCCACTAGTCTTGCTTTATATTTCTCAATCGTACCATCCGGTCTCAACTTCTTAGTAAAAATCCATTTATGTCCAATTAGTTTATTACCAGGTGGTAAATCAACCAATTCCCATTTATGATTACTCAAAATGGAATCAACTTCACTTTGAATTGCCTCTTTCCAATAAAGTGCTTCTGATGATTTAATAGCAGCTTTATACGTTTGAGGTTCATATTCACTCAAATATGTCATAAAATCTGTACCAAAATCTTTAGCAATTCTTCATCTTTTACTTCTTCTTGGTTCATTTTCTTTTTCTTGAACCTTTGAGGCACTTTCATCATTCTCACGTACCCGTTTAGTACTTGTTTTTATAGAGTCTTTGTATGGAAACACATCCTCATAGAACTCTGCCTCATTTGATTCAATGATTGTATTTACCTTTACTTCAGCATTATCAGATTTAAAAACTAAAAATCTATAAGCTGCGCTGTTTTCTGCACGACCGATGTAGACAGAATCCACCGTCTTTGGCCCAATAACAGTTCTTTTTGGTAAAGGTACTTGAACCTTTGCAAGACAACCCCACACTTTCATAGTTTTATATGAAGGAATCTTATTCTTCCATAATTCATATGGAGTTTTATCACTCTTTTTATGAGGAATTTTATTCAATATTGAATTTGCTGTCAGAATAGCTTCACCCCATAAATTACGTGGTGCACCTGAATTGTTTAACATGGAATTCATCATCTTTTTTAGTGTTCTATTTTTCCTCTCAGCCTCTCCGTTTTGCATTGGAGTATAAGGAGATGTAGTTTGATGAATGATTACATGTGTAGAACAAAAATCTGAGAATTCATTTGACTTGTATTCTCCACCACGATCAGACCTAAGAATCTTTATTCTCTTATCTAATTGATTTTCAACCTCAGCTTTATATTTCTTAAAAATATTAAAAGCCTCATCTTTAGTATCAATCAAATAGATATGACAAAACTTACTATAATCATCATTGAAAGAAATATAATAATTCTTTCTTCCACGACTTGGTGTAGATAGAAAATCACACAAGTCACTATGTATCAAACCAAGTAACACGTTTGATTTTTCCACAGATTTGTAAGAGTGTCTTGAATACTTAGATTCCACACAAACTTCACATTTGCTTCTATTTAATTTATTAAGATTGTGTTTTGGTAACAATCCTAAATTTATCATTTTATGTAAAGAACGATAATTAACATGACCCATTCTTGCATGCCATAAGTCACTTGAATCAAGCAAGTAAATAGAAGCAGAGCTACTGCCTGCATTTTTATTAATGATTGGTACAACAATCAGTTTGAAAAGACCATCACAGAGATAGCCTTTTCCGACATACATCACACCTTTAGTGAGTACAACCTTATCAGATTCAAATACAATCTTAAAACCTTTGTTGCTAAGAAGTGAACCAGAAATCAGATTCTTTCGAATCTCAGGAACATGGAGCACATTGGTGAGTGCAAGTTCCTTCCTAGATGTAAGTTTCAAGACCACTTTGCCTTTTCCTTCAATCGTTGATGTGCTTGCGTTTCCCATATACAGCTTTTCTCCACCCGAACCGTGTTCGTACGTTGTGAACATACTAACGTCGGAGCACACATGCTTTGTTGCACCAGTGTCAACCCACCAATCATTAGAGTTTGTCATCATGTTTGCTTCGGAAACGACCGCAACGAACTGATCTTCGACAAGGTTTGCATTATTGGCGTCTCCACATGATGTCCCTTCTTTCTTATGGCGACAGTCCTTAGCTCTATGGCCAGGTTTTCCACACACCCAACAAGCACCTTGTGGCTTCTTCTTGAAGTTAGAATCCTTTGGTGGAATGAACGTTCTCTTAACGTTTTTGTTCTTCTTAAAGCCCTTGAACTTGGAACTGTTTCCCTCAACTACATTGGCCTTTGCTTCCATCGACGAGAACTCAGATTTCTCGTTCTTGCGGTTTTCTTCTTCGACTCGAAGTTTCATAATTAACTGCTCAAGACTCATATCTTCATGAATGTGTTTCAGGTGGGTCTTCAAAACTTTCCAAGTTGGTGGCAATTTTTCAATAATGGATGCAACCAGAAAAGTTTCATTCAGCCCCATACCCTCATCCTTCAATTCATGAGCAGTTACTTGAATTTCTTCAACTTGTTTCACCACTGGGATGGTGTCACTCATCTTAAAATTCAGAAACTTTCCAACAATGAATTTCTTGGCACTTGCAACTTCAGACTTGTACTTCTTCTCCAATGATTCCCACAATTGTTTTGGGCTTTGGAAAATGTGATAAACGTCATAGAGAGAATCATCCAAGGCATTAAGAAAATAATTCTTGCACAAAAACTCGTTTTGTGTCCATGCCTCTGATGCCTTGATGATTTCATCTGAAATGTCACCTTCAACCGGTGGTTCCGGTGCTTCTAAAGTCACGTATTGTGCCAGATTCAATGTTGTTAGATAAAACAACATCTTTTGCTGCCATCTCTTGAAATCCACTCCTCGGAACACAAAAGGTTTCTCAATGTGATTCTTCACAACTGCAGCAAATTGATCCATCTATCAATTCCAAAACAACAAAGAAGAAATGAAATTTTGCCTTAGATTGTTATTCCTAGAATATAGATGCAGATCAGATCATATGTATCCAACTACGTCTTCTTTATAGAATAGAACAAATACAGTTTACACTTGTTACAAACCAGAAACTTACTTGATGATTCTTTCCTTCTTACGAGACTGAAACGTATGTTGATAGAGGCTTGCAGAACGCAATCTCCTAAGACAGAATTTCACCCCTACTATGGTGTAAGTAGCTTTAGTGGGTGTCTATCTTGCAGGATACAACTATCGATCTCTGTATTGACACCTTACAAAGACCCTAGCAAACCTACTCTGAGATTTCCAGAAAATGATTTTAGAGAAGAAGAAGATTGAATCAAGTTCAATCTCTGTTTCTCTTGTTTGTGGTTCTCTCGTATTGTTTCTCTCTCTGCTACTCTGTTCTCGACAACTTCTCGTCTTTATATATTAAACCAAGAGATGCTTAAACCAAGAGATGCTTAAACCAAGAGTTACTTAAACCAATGGATGCATCTCTTCTATCAACCGGTGCTTACGTAAACTTTATAATATATGTTAACTATATTATAAACACCAACACCATCATCTCCGGTGAGTTATAATCTGTCGAGTTAGAGATCGAGATCGACAACAATGGTCGTTCCAAGACCATCACTATATCTAGACCCGACGATGCTCCTTACAAAATCAACAACGGTGGTGATTCAATTGGCAATCACACGCAGGAACTTTTTCTACGACTCCAAACAAACTCTCGATCTGATCCAATCCGATTACCACTTGTCTCAGTTTTGAACCAATTAGTTGGTCTCCCAGCTGCTTACAAGGAACAATTCGTTCATTTGGGTGAGAAGAAGACCAAGTACTTGATCATCATCGGTGATGAAAACTTTGGATGTGGACCGTCTCGTGAACTTCGGTTTGTTTTGGTGCGGTGGGGATCTAAAGTAGTGGTGGTTCAGTCTTATGCTATAATCTTTTTCAGAAACTTTGTGGCTACGTGTAACGCTCGTGTCCCAGAAAATAATGAAATATTGGAGTTTATATCAGAAACTTGATGGAATCGGTTTAGTATTAGTTTAGATAAATTTTGGTTCAATTTAATTAAACCAAGGAATCCTAAATTTCTCTATAACTCATGCTTCTCTACTCTTTTTTGGGGTTGTGGTCGTTCTTGCAGAGAGAAAAAAGAGAACTTGTTTGTGAGAAGAGGTGTGAGAATGAGAGGTTAGATTTTAGTGTGTTAGGCAAAGAAGCATAATCGTTAGGATTTGGGAGGAAACGGTTTTGATATATTAAATCGTAATCAAAGGTAACGAAATTTGGTAAAGTTATTCCGAAGCCTTCCATAGTCATTCTCCTTTTTACAGAAGTGAATTTGGATGTAAATTCGATGAGTTATTGTCAGTTTTGTGAGACACGTTTTCTCATACGCGAGTTGGGACCATCGAGCATTGTAACTGAGATTGTGGTTTCGGCAGGTTTCTGATCGGCACGAAATTTTCTGGGAAGCTTTGTGACTTCTAGGGCTATCTTTTCACCGGAGGGATTTGATAGTTAACGGTTGGTATTTATTTTAGGGTTTTGTCTTTGAAACTGTTCTTTTCTGATGTTTCTGTCCAGTTTACTTCAAGATTGCTTTTGGTTGTGTAACTTGTTGTAGGACGTTGCTAGGCTGTTGCAGACGGAAGGAGAACCTCTTTTCTGGCTGTAGTTGTTTTTGTGAATCACTTTGATAAGGTGAGTGTGTGACCATGAGCTTATCTGAGCGATTGGGTTGTATGACTTGATGATATGTAGGTGTGGTGAATGTGTTATTGGGTGACATGTTCAATGAATGGTTTGTTATGTTTTTTTTGTGGTTTTACTCTTGATTTGCTTATGTGTATAGCTCGTAGATGGGAGGATCGCCTCACTGAGTATTTCTGGTAATACTCACGCATCTCATTGTGTTTGTGGTGCAGGTAATGAACGTGTAGCGTGGAATCATGGCGATGAGGAGGAGGATGATCTAGGGTCTCAATTGTTGTGTTGTGATTATGTTAGTTAGGTTTATATGTTTCTGTTGCATGTTAATGGTTGGTTTATGTTAATTGGAGTTGTAGATGTTGGTTTATTGTTTGGGTTGTAATTAAATATTATGGGATATTTAATTATATTATTATTATTAAAAAACGGGTCGGGTTGTTTCATTTTGGTATCAGAGCATATATGGTTCTAGGACAAACTCTATAATAGTTATAGACTTGTCTAGGTCGTTTAGACGTGGTAAGGTCTATAGAAAAAGCACAGTGATGTTGTTGAGATATTTGATTCAGAAGTGATCAAGTAGGAAAGAAATTGTTCGGTGTTCGAGAACTTAAGTCGGGAACTTACTTAATTGGAGTGGCTTGGAGTGCCACGGGATAGCAAGTCAGGAATTTTCATGCAGGTCAAGAGGGGGTATGAGAGTGTGGCTAGTGTGGGTGCCACTTCAACGTGTGTTGTGAGTGTGGCAGTAGGTTGCTCAGGCCCAATGGACCGTATTACAGATTTTTTTTGGAAAATGCTGGTGGGAGAGGATTGAATAAGATGATTAGTTCTTATGGAATCCTGATGTATAGTGGGTTGAATGATTATGCGATTATTAAAATGGAAAGTTTCCATAAATAGAAAGTTTCTAATATGGAAAGTTCTATGAATAGTTATGACTTGTCTATTTTTAGAAAGGGGGTGTGAAATGCCCGGAGTGGCGGGAATGTTTAGAGGTTGACCTGAAGAGTGGTCACAGATGAGATGATCAGTACTTAAGGATTTTTGATTGGTGATGTCCTGGTGCTAAGAGAATATGCGGGTTCTAAAAATGGGAAGTTTTATGAATTGTTAAAGCTTACCTTTTTATGGAAAGTGCGGTTGCAAACAAATAGAAAGTTCTATGAATAGTTAGAGCTTGTCTATTTTTTTGGAAAGGGCGTGTGTAAACACCTGATTGGTTGAGATGTTTTAGAGTTGGCCTAAAGAGTGGTCATGGTGGTGGTGATATTCTGGTGAAGGAATATGGTGGTTGGTAGGACATTGCGATGTTTTACGCGAACCATGGGAGGTAGTTCCGGTCGGGAGATGCTTATAGACGTTAGGTTTTGTTTGCTCATGAAGAGATGATTAGTTCTCTTGGAGAGATGATTAGTTCTCATGGGGAGATGATTAGTTCTCTTGGGGAGATGATTAGTTCTCCTGAAGGGGATGATTAGTTTCCCTGGTGCACCGCGGGCTTGACGGGTAGCGATCCTGAGAGCGGCAGAGGAGATGATTAGTTCTCCTAGGAGATGATTAGTTCTCCGGAGGGGATGAGTAGTTCTTCTGGTACCGAGATCTCGAGGGTGACGATCCAAGAGTGAGACGGTATGGCTCGAGGACGACGGTCTGAGAGTGCAGGCGGTGCAGGTTCGAAGGTTGCGACCTGAGAATGTATGAGTGAGAGAGCAAACAATGTCTAGGACGTAGATATGAGCATAGTGATTAGATGTAGACCTCAGGGGTCAGGATCGATCGCATGTTTTGGGGTTGTGCTGACTAGTGGGGTCAGGGTTATGTGGACCGTTGGGCCACATAGATGTTTAGGTCAGTTTATTCTGGTTTTTGGTTTTTTTGGAATTTGAAATCTATTCAGAAAAAAACCGGATATAAACTTCAAAATTCTTTTAGTTTATCTGAAAAATAGCATCACAAAAAAAGGTAATTACACTTTGGACGATTTAACTAATACGTCACTTATTTGCGACTACATTCCAACTACGTTGCAACCTTTACAATTTTATTGAGATATTTACCAATAGAGAATCGTCAATATATACAGTTTGAAAGTTGCTACATTGATTTAAACTACTAGATATACTAAGTCACTATAATACCAATTTTTTTTTGAAATTTGTAATGTATTAAATAATTTTCTAAATTTACATAAGTTATATGTAATGGTAACTAATAAAGAGTAAAATAGTATATATAGTGTGTATTATATTTATATGGTAAGAGTAGTTAGATATTTCTTTTTTTTGGTTTTTTCTTAGTTACTTTTTGCCAAATTCTCTTTTTCAATATGTAACAACCTGTCTCGTGGACCCCACTAGCCCCGCTAGCTTGCCCCCATAGGCCCCAAACTGGCCCTGCAGGGCATCGATCCTAACCCCTCACTGTGGATATCCAAATCCACCAGTAAGTTATTGGTGCGTCAGGCGTTCCTCGAACCATGGTCCCCACCCTTTAACAACATATATCTAAATCTCTATGAACAACATATAAAACATTTTTGTAAGAGATAATGGCATTGAGATCCACTTTTCTAGTAAAGTCTTTCCAATGGCGGACCTACATTAGAGGTTGGGAGGATCAAATGACCGGTCAAAATGTTGAAATAATAGTTTTTTGCATATAAAGGTATAAAATTCTAGCTGCATAGTTGGTCATCCTTCACTATGTTGGTCAAGCCTCCTTACTACACCAATAGTCTTTTTTCTTTATTTCTTTAACTAGCTTTAAAAAAAAATTTGACCTTGGTAAATATTTCTTCTGGGTCCGCCACAAAGTATTTCACACACACCCACTTGTTGTCCATGGTATATTTTAGAGGGTGATTTGGCAAGTTTCTCACAAATTGGTGATCATTGTATCATTGCTTCTTTTTGAGTAGTACAAGAAGTAAATGATCCCCTTCTCTCTCTTTTTTTTTATTGTCATTTGTGTAGTTATTATCAATAAATTGTATATTTTTTTTATAATGGATTATGATTACATGTTTCCTACATTTTAAGATGCATTTTGCCTTATTATAGATGAATAAGTTATATGTTATCCATTTTTATCTGAACATTTGGAGTTATAATTTAGTGTTTAGGTTATTATAATTTAGGATTTTGGTTTTAGGAGTTATGTGGATTCAGTGTCAATATTTTGGGTTTATGGTTTAGATTTAGGTTTAAGGCTTAGATTTAGGTTTTAGGATACACTGACAACATCAAATCCATATACTCATGGTCATGTGGATACCAATAGAATTTGTGTGTTTCTAGAGATTTAGGATACAACAACAACATCAAATTCATATATTTGTGGTTATGTGAATACCAATATAATTTGTGGGTTCTAGAGATTTAGGGTTTATGATACAACAACAACATCAAATTCATATATTTGTGTTCATGTGGATACCAATCGAATTTACGGGTTCTAGAGATTTAGGGTTTTGGATACAACGACAACATCAAATCCATATTTTCGTGGTCATGTTGATACCAATAAAATTTGTGGGTATTGATAACAAATCAAAGTTTTTTAAAACTTATCCAAATGGATAGCTATTTATGAATGCAATATTTTGTTAATCTATTATGCATCTAATTTAAGCTTAAAGTATGTGGACACACAGTCTATTTCATATCAAAAATTTAGTTAAATAAATTTATTAATTATATAATTAATTTAGTTTGGATTTATAAATTGTTGATTTGGCTATGAACACCTATTCAATTGTATTTGATTTAGATTAGACTCATAAATTATTTTATCTTTTTTTGGAAAGAAAAAAATGAAAAGATGCAATAAATATTTATTTACAAGTTAAACTTTAAACATAGTAATTAAAGTGAAAAACAAATGATAAAGAAAAAAATTTAAAAGAGAATGATAAAATAGACAGAGAAATGAGAAGAACAAAAAAAAGTAAAAAATTAATGTTAGAATTGAAAAGAGAGTTAGAATTGAGTTTAGTTAGGTTAGGAGGCAACATGTAATTTTACATAATCCAAGTATAGAAGTAGCAAAAAGTAGAGGTGTAGGTATTATTAAAGTTGGGAAAAATAAGTGTATATGATATTTTCTGTTTTTATAAAAGACACAAAAAAAGACAATGCTCAAAAAAATTCCTAATATCTTCTTATAATTAAAAAAGAAGTACAAATTAGAGAATGTCCAAAATACCGGATTTAATTACTCAAATTGCCACTGAATTAATCACTAAGGAAATGTTTTTCTTAAATTAAAAAGGGTAAATCTGAGATAATAAATACGAAATCAATGATCCGACCCATTTGTCAAGGGAATTCGCGCGTTTATCCGTTAACCCGACCTGTTGTTGAGTGGATCCACGATATTGTGTTGGGCCTTCGATCCCATTGATGAGTGGATTAGCATGTTTTGATAGTGGATCCTTAATTGGATGGATGTTCAAAATAAATCTCATTTATCAACCTGTTTAATAAATCAGTGTTAAAGGATAGATTAGATCATATTAAAATCCTATTAATACAATCATATCTTTATACTCCCTCTGTTTCAAAATATAGGATGTTTTAACTAAAGCACGAGATTAAGAAGTTTTTACTTTTAACAAGTTCAACCAATCAGAAACAATACTGCATAATATAATATACTAAAGTAATCTAAAAGTTGTATAGAAACTTGAAAACATCCTATATTATGAAACAATTTTTTTTTTCTAAAACATCTTATATTTTGAAACGGATGGAGTATTTGGTAACTAATTTATGGCACATTCTTTACATATGTGACGCCTAAAATATTTCCTAAACCAATTTATTAGAAGTTAATTGTGGTTTATCGAATAAGAATTTTGTCCATGATTTTCTCCCTAATCTCCGAAATATTCTTACACTGACTCAACTACAACCCTAGATAGTAATTGCTCTATAAATAACCATTTTCTATCAAACAATTGCCACAACAATTTACGAAATCTAAACGATACATCTTCATTTTTCTTTTTAGTAAGGGAAGCAAATTGTGTGGCATGCTCAAGTAAGGATCCTGCATACATGGTAACAATACACTATGAGTGTGAGGTTTGTATAACAATACATCGTTGGCTAACGAGCAAGTAAGATTCTACATACTTTGGTATATTTCATGTATGTGACTGTGTTTAACTCATTGAACTAACTTTTTTCTTTTGGTACTTTCAAGGAATGTTGCTTTTTCTGAAGACATAACAACAACAACAGATCGTTTACTCTTTACCTATGTGTAATAGAGAAATTTAAGTGCAATTGTAAATTTACTCATAGAAAAGTAAGTAGAAGTAATGTATATCGTTATTCTTTGTATCTACCTTCAATGTTATATCAGAACTTGTGAAGTTTAAATATGTACCTGCAGTAAATAAAAGAGTGATGCAAAACAAAAGCAAAAAAAAATACATGAATACTATATATTCCTCCAGATTTTTTAGAGTAGTTTTTTGCGAGTTAAAAATCTCTAAACCCGTTGCATAATGGATCTAACATGGCGGGTTTAAACTATAAAACTAACACCCAAACTATTAATTTATCTCATATAGTATAGATTTGTAATCATAGTTTGGAATTAATTAACTTACAAGTTCTATAGAGATTTATTATATGGACTACAAATTATCATACATATTAACACGTTTTAAATTTATAACATCTAATTTTATTTGACAAATTTCCAAACAAAAATAATAATTGCATATACGTCAAACAAACAAAAATACCATATGATTTATATACAAAATTTAATAGTTGAAAAATGAAAAAACCAAATATATAAATCAAAATTATTATAAAAATAATATAATAATTAAAATCTTGTTCCACGGTGTACCGCGGGTTTAAATCTAGTTAAATAAACAAAATATAAGCCGATAGTTTTAATATAAGTCAACCGAGAAAATAATTAAGCCGATCAACATAAATATAAGTCGATTATACAAAAAATAAAACAACCTTAATTATGAAATCAACGTAAACTAAAATAAATCTACTAAGAACAATAAGTTAACAGTTTCAAAGAGTCAACTATATAAAAAATCAATCAAACAAAATAGAAGTCGAATGAATTAAACAGTTCAAAAAATTGATCTTGTTAGTACCCCTTAATAAGTCAATGTACAGAATGAAGTAAATGTAGGCTAAGTAAATGTACCACGAATAGAGACGAGTCAACAAAAAAAAAATATATAAATAGATATTAAAAAAAACCAACTGTTAAACAAATTGACTATGTTAAAAATTAACTAGCTAAGTCGATTGAAAAAAAAAAAAGTGGATTGAGAAGGAAATTAAGTTAATATAAAAAAAACAACTCTTATAAAGTAAAAACAGAGGTGAAAAATAAATCGATTGGCTTCTTGTACTTATATAGGTTTCTTACCAAAATAATACATTTTGGAAACATAATAGGTTTTATAGTACAATTACTATTTAAAATTAAAAAAAAATCTTACATATGTATTGTTTGTGTAATACAAATAGTGTGAGATAGAGAAAATGTGGGGTTGGGTTTAAATGTGTAAAATTACAAGTAAGGGTCTCCTTGTTTTTGGATTTTTTTTCATCACATTCCTCTTTTCCTAATTATTCAAATATTTATTAATATATTTTTTGTTTCTAAATTTTTTCCACATAAAAAAATCTATGTTTTTTTTAATAATTTGATATGATTTTATTTAACAATATTAAATATTTTTTACAATTTTGTATCCGTACACTTTTTTAAGTGTACGGATGTTTATACACCTTATAATGTGTACATATACTTGTACACATTATTAAGTATACAGATGTAATTTGTTTGATAATTAGGGTTTCAAATGTGTGTACTGCTATGGTTTTGTAAAAATTACATATGTACAGACATCTGTACACTTGTGCCTAAACATATGTACACTTAAAAGGTGTACAGACATCTGTACACTTAATTATGTGTACATACATCTGTATATTTAATAAGGTGTATAGGTATCTGTACACTTAAAAATGTGTACGAATACAAATATGTATATAATGTATTTAAAAATTATTAAACAAAATTCATATCAAATTGTAATGAAAAAAATATAGATTTTTGTGTATCTAAGAAGTTTTCTAAAAAAAAATTATATCAATAATTATTTGAGAAATAAAAAAATAGGGAAAAAGGGTATAATAGCATCAAATGTAATTAACAAGACTGTTGAATGGCAAAAGGAAGGGAAAATAAATAAACAGTGTCAAATGTAGGTTTATCTAATTATAAATAGTGAATGATCATTCTAATAATTATGTTTAAAAAATGTATCAGATGCCAATTAACTCTACTTATATTAACCACATTTGTTCCTACTAATCAGTTTTTTGTAGTCATCAACAACGCTTGGATAAGATTTAGGAAAAGTAACCACACAAGCATGTGAAAGTGTCAACGACTACTATGAAAACGTTATCCACACAAACCATTAATCTACAAAGTCAACTTCCATGCAACAATTCACATGATGCATGCCAAATTAAGAACATGCATGTTTTGTCTTATCTAAAAAGTACATTAAATTGCTATTGATGGAAATGACAGTCGTTCCGAGTGCATTTTACATGTGTCAAGAACCAGAAGTTATAATGGTTCTACACTACCTTCTCCTCTTTCCAACTTTTGTTTCTCTTTGTGGTAAAAACACTAAACAGAAAAATAGAGATAAAAAACTAACAAGTTAATGTCCTCCCGCGGTGGAAACTTTGAGAACATCAGCTTCCGGCGGTGGAGAAGGAAGCACAGTGAGCGCTAAAACTCCACTCACGGCCGCAGCCACCGCCGCCAACACAAACCCCGGAATGTTTCCTCCTCCGAACATCTCATCAAACGGTCCTGCTCCCACCGACACCACCATCTACATTCATCATTACTTTAGTTTTAAAAACCATACGATAAATAATAAAACATATCAATTGATCATAAGATATATTTAACCTGTGGTACAACTATTGCAAGATTTAAAACCCCCAACGACAATCCTGCATGCAACCATAAACAATACATATAAATGTATAATCACTCTCGAATAGATATTCGTATAAAACCAACACCCATGCATGCTTATTATATATATACTCACAAATCTGTATATTTATGTAAATGTAAAATGCAAATAAAAATTTATTTTGATATATATGTAGAAATATACAAACTTACCTTGGCCAGCACCAGAAGAAGAAGAAAATATAGATGCCAATGCGAAAGGAATGCTGTAAGTTATCTACAAAAAATATATATATACTATCAGAAATTTTATATAATCACATTTCGTCTTTTATTTAATTACTATTAGAAATTTTTAAAAACGAACAATATTTAATATGAAATAATATAAAAAAGTCCATAAATTATACTTACAGCTAGAGGTACACCGAGAAGAGCAAATAACGCCAAAGCTCCAATTTTAACACCAACCGGCGGAGAAGAACTAACCACCGTCTCTAACACGGCGGATCCACGACGGTTCGATTCAGCCACCTTAGTAATTAAAACAGTCATCCCCAAACAGAACGCTAAAATGAAATTCACAATTCCCCACAACCGTTTCACACCACCAACCCCACGAGCCAACCACTCTAACCCAAGCGAAGTGACTCCAAGAACCACCGAGTTCAACATCAACCCCAACGCGCCGGCATGTACTCCCTTGTTATACACGCGCCGAGCCTTATCGTCAACGTTACCCACCGAGTCACCACCGTACACTTCTCTCCCCATCCAATCAGTATCAAACAAAAGAAAAGGAAACCAAGCAATCCAACTAAGACACGTCACCAAAAGCAACATCACCATCGGTGTTTTTATGTCCTTCACCGCACTGAATAACTCCCCGAATAACGGAACTCTAACAACTTTTAACGGCACCGTTACTTCCTCTTTTATCTCACCATCTTCTTCTCCGTCGGTAACTTCCGTCTCCGTCTCCGTCTCCGTCGACGACCACCGTTTCTCATCGACGTACCAGAGCGCGAACGTCGTTAGACTCATTAGAATCAGAATCGAGAAGAAGAAACAGCTCTTGAGATTCGCGCAGTAGACATCGCAAGCTTCCGTCACCGTGAACGGAAACGCGTCGTGGAGATGAGCGAAAGCTCCGGCGGCGAATCCGAGTACGTTTCCGACGGCCATGAAGAAAGAGAAGAGAGAGTTCGCAGTTCTCGTCTTCTTCGCGCTGTTACCTGAGAGATCCGCAAGCAAAGCTCGACAAGGTCCTTGAAGCATGTTGTTAGCAACATCGAGAATCCAAAACCCGACGGCGAAAACAGCGATTGCGTGTGATTTAGGCGTTGAATCAACTCGATCTCCCAAAAACTCACCGATATCGGCGGCGTAACCGATCAGAACGACGGCGATAGCGACGAGTAATGCTCCGGCGGCTATAAAAGGACGACGGCGACCAAAACGCGATTCGCAGCGATCGCTGTGGTAACCAACAATGGGCTGGACTAACATACCAGATATTGGGCCGCATAGCCAGATCAGTGAGGCCCATTTATGAGGTATGCCTAGAAGCTGAACGTAAGGAGTTAAAAGTGAGAGTTGTAAGGCCCAACCGAATTGTATACCGGCGGCGATAGACGCAACCGCAATCGTTTGTTTCAGCGGTGAAGAGGATAACTGCGTTTGCGTTTGGGACTTCTTCATACTGTAATTTTATTTTTCTCTCACTAGATTTAATGAATATTTTGGATTTGTGGATAGAGTGAGAGAGAGAGAGAGAGGTATAAATAAGGAGAAGGGTTTTGCATGGGAGGGCAAATGGCGGGAGGAGCTTATCCATTAGTTTGAGTAAGAGTGACTTTGATAGTATACTTCAATGTACTCAGACTCAGATATACATGTGTCATTTCTTCATTTAATGCTACTCTCTTATGTATCAAAACTAGGGTTAAATTTATCAATTTTATCATCTCCAAATCTTGTGAATGTCAACCTTTTAAAAGCAAGTCATTCAACATGACTATATATATCTTTTTCTACAAAAAATTATCCATTTAATTATTCAAACCGTTGTTATATATTCATATAAATAGTTTAAATCATAAAATACATTAAATTTTATTATTATGCTGAATATCTAAAAATATTTTTTTAAATTACAATTTCAGGTAAGTCAAACTCTTCAAATTACCAAATATTATGTCAAAGATTAGGGAGACATACAAGCTTATCGTAGTGATAAAACAAATTTCAAGTCGCCAACGACGCCAAGTGATGCAACTTTCTCAAACTAGCTTGTTTCTCATGATCGTGTCTGATCTTCAAGTGATCTTGAAACGAAAATTTCTGAAATCAACGACCCCTCGTCAGTTTTGTCTTTCTCTTTCTAAACCCAAAATTCATCTGGAGTTCTTGCAATTAATTCTAAGCAAAAGTATCGAGGAGAAAATGTCTCTTTTGATCTCTCTCTCTCTCTCTAGTAAGCTCTTAACCATGATTATGGACGTTTTATATAGTGATTATTCCAAATTTGTTTGGAAAACCTCTAACAAAGCCTTATCCACCAAGGCACCAATATTTTTTTTAGTATATATAAAAAAAGACTCCAGAAACTAGTAGTCTTCCACTTGGCTTCAACAAGTTTAAAAGTATCGATGATAACACGATGGTTGTCGATGTTTGCCAACTCGAGAACCACACAAGTATTAGATGTTGGAGTTCATCTGGGAGCAACGTATTGATCATATTGTAACTCACAATTTATATTCGGTAAACAGATGAGTTTTACAGAGTAATGGATTGATGATACTCATGCGTGGTCCATGAAATTATCAAGTAGCAAGTAGCTTCCATTTTTTACTCGTAAGCTCATTAGTTTGCCTAATTGTGAGGGTTATGAAAAATTCATAGTTACCACATGTACTCCAACATTTAATAATTGTTATGTTTTAAGGTAGACAAACATCAAAAACGACAACTTTCTTATTGTCATCAACACTTTTATGCTTGGTGAACCGAAGTGAAATACTACTCTTTTCTTGTGTTGATAATCATATACTATATTTGAAGCATACAATTTCACTGCAACAGCACAACAACTAAAGTATTATAAAAATGATCAAATCCACAAAGACAAAAAAATTGCACTACGAATTTATGAGAGTCGAACCTAGCTTACTAAAACATGGTTTCTTCTTTTAGTGAGTCGGTGATGAACTGTAAATAAATAATTAAAAGTGAGTACATAAATTATGTAAAAACCAGTGAGAAAAAAGAGATTCTTGCATTAGAGTATCGTTGTGAAAAATAGACTACAAGAAATAGAAGGGAATCGAAAGTAAACCATTTTGAGAACGAAAATAATGAATTTATAATCAATTTTCAATCAATCACAACATCAGTTACAATACAAACAATTTGTATGCTAGGGATCGGAGTTCCTCATGATCAATGTTTGTTTAGGAAAACTAGAAAGAAAAAAAAAGTAAATTAAGAGTAAATTAACCTAGCTAAGAACATAAATTAGGTGATAAATAAAGTTTCACCATCTGATCGGATCTTGATGCTCGGGTTTTGTTGGATGTCATGAATGGAAGACCGTTCGTAGGTTGCTTCTCCTCAACATATATAAATCATCATTGCCATCAGATTTCTCTATTTCAAATCTTTTCAAAGTCGTCTCCTTTATACTTTCATTTCTTCAACATGTGAGCATGAGTCTTGAGATTAATCACAAGAAACTCACAGCTCACTGATAAACTTCACAAACTCATCTTACGCGTTAAGAGATGGTATAAGCTGGTTGAGAACGGCTTAGAAACTGTTTAAGGTTGTATTCTTAATTTTTTGGTCACAACTAAAACAATCTCATGTAACCAAGACACTCTTAATTCAATATTTTTTTGTAGCTAATACAACTCACGTCAAATATTAATCTGTGACACCAAAATAATTCGGATAATAACTAGAATCAATCTATATTAAACTCAATAAGGAACACAGATATCTCACCTATCAGGTAACTCCACGTGTCGTCTCCTCACTCCTTCTCTAATCCTTCTGAAAACTCCACTCAAGATAAACCTTCTAATCTTCACCGTCGATCTAACCACAATCCAAAATCTTCACCGTCCATTCTCATCTTCCCCAAAACCTTACCTTCTTCTTCTCCTCCCACCTCTCTATCGTCTTCGAGAAACCACAAATCTCATCTCTCTCTCTCTCTCTCTCTCTCTCTCTCTCTCTCTCTCTCTCTCTCTCTCTCTCTCTCTCTCTTTCTCTCTACTCTCTCAGCAATGGCGTCTCTACAGCAAACTCTATTTTCTCTCCAATCAAAACTCCCACCATCCTCCTTCCAAATCGCCAGATCTCTCCCTATGCGAAAAGCCTTCCCAATCCGAATCAACGGCGGAAACGCCGCCGGAGCGAGAATGTCAGCCACCGCAGCGTCAAGCTACGCGATGGCGTTAGCAGACGTGGCGAAGAGAAACGACACAATGGAATTAACAGTCACAGACATCGAGAAGCTCGATCAAGTCTTCTCAGATCCAACGGTGCTCAACTTCTTCGCGAATCCGACGATCACCGTCGAGAAGAAACGCCAGGTCATCGACGACATCGTGAAATCGTCGTCGCTACAGTCCCACACCTCCAACTTCCTCAACGTCCTCGTCGACGCTAACCGGATCAACATCGTGACGGACATCGTCAAGGAGTTCGAGCTTGTTTACAACAAGCTAACGGATACGCAGCTGGCTGAGGTTAGGTCGGTGGTGAAACTGGAGCCGCCGCAGTTGGCACAGATCGCGAAACAGGTTCAGAAGTTAACCGGAGCGAAGAATGTGAGGGTTAAGACGGTTATTGATCCGAGTCTTGTAGCCGGGTTTACGATCCGGTATGGTGATTCCGGTTCGAAGCTAATTGATATGAGTGTGAAGAAGCAGCTTGAAGATATTGCTCAACAGCTTGAACTTGGTGAGATTCAATTAGCTACTTGAATTGAATTGGGAAAACATAAATTGTATTAAGAGAAATTGAGAATTACTCACTTTTTTTTTTTTTTGTGCAATTTTAAATTTTTTTCTCTTCTTCTTCTTCTTCTTCTTCTTTCTTATTATTAATCAAATCGTATAATATACTGATGATATATAATAATAATTCTGAGTTTATTATTATCTTTTGTAATTGTTAATAAGTGGATTAAGCCAATTTGAAATTGCGTAACGATGCATCAAATTTGAATAGAATGTGATTTTACTGTTGAGTTGCTTCTGAACTCGGTGAACATATTTTGAACATATGTGACCTTTCTTGAGGATAAAGTGAAAGTTTATCTCCATGAGTTTTGGTGTTGATGTTGCTTATGTGATGGCAAAATACAAGAAGCCTCATTGTCCTGAGAGGGGCTTTAGCAAAATATTTTTGAGAAGTTGGTCATGTAAGCTTCTTCTACATTTGTTTGCGTCTTTGCAAACTACTTTACACTCCGTCTCTGCGCTAGCACTAGATATTGTCGGTTCACATATTGAGGACAAAGATGTTAAAGATTGTCTCCCACATAAAAATGATGTTATGCTGATGATTGAGGATTTGTAGAACTGCACGAAATAGTCGATCCACAATTAATGCCCTAAAATGGTTTTTTTTTTCTTTGGAAATCATTAGGAATTTTAAATTACATCATGTAAACACGAAACAGAATTGTGAACGTACACATCTATAATGAATATTATCCAATGAGAACACAGTCAATTTGGCCTACTGCTCATTCGACTCTACAAACAATCCAATTTACCCAATATATTACTTAACAGCAACATATTCATCTATATTCATGCAACAACATTCCTTTTTTCCATTTTTTCAGTATCTAACAATCTCATGTGCAAAAAAACTCAAAAATCAAATGAGCATTCCGTTCCCAAAGGTCACTTATCTTTATGTTGTTAGCATTCCGTTCTTTTCTATTCACCATTTCAATTTGAACTTTCTATATCAGCATCTTGTGATTAAGATCAATACCGCGTACTGTACATTTTACCGATAAACGCTATAACAATTTTTTACATTAAACATGCTCAAAGGCCAAGGAAAAAAATCATAAATCACTTTAGGTAGAAATAAAAAATAAAAAAAATCTATGTTCTTTACTAGGCTCGGCCCAAATAGAAAGCTTTGTGTAATGGGTTTGCTTTTAGTAAGTACTTTATGAATTTTATCAAGAAACCGCTAATGGATTTTGCATTCGTGATTCGTGATCAATATACATTTAACGTTTTAAACGACTAATGTACTAACCACATGTCTACTTCACAGATGTGAACGAACACTTAATGCCAACGCTAGGGTTCACAAGCCTTGGCTCTTCGTATTCTTAGCCAAAACTTCGCCTTCCCCATAACGTTTTTAATAGTAACATTTAATTTTATATCTCAAACCAACCCTTCCTCTCCTCTCTCGACTCTCTATATAAACAAACCCTCATACCTCTCGTGTTAAAGCAATTTAGGAAAGACCAAAAAAAATTATACTATATGTGTTCAAACGTATCTTCGACAACTCTTCAGAGTTGGAGAGAGCGTCCTCCTTCTTCCTACTCTATCAAAGTTAAAAACCTCTCCCTATTCGAGATTTCAACTCTCCACTCTGATGGCAAATATCAGTCCCGACGTTTCTCCTCTGGTGGTTACAAATGGTACGTGTGTTTTGAATACAGTGTCACTAGTTCTATAGATTTACACGTTTCTCATGATTCATTTTGTCCTTTAGTCTCTTTTAATGACGTATCATCTATATTATATATTTATATGGGACTTGTCGTTTATAAAAAATTTAGGTGACTGATCATATACCCAAAAGGGAACGAAAAGGACAATGGAAGTGGGTTTATTTCAATGTATGTTGAAATAGATAGCACAAGCCTTACATCCACAACTCCAACTGAGGTGTATGCAGATCTCCGTTTTCTTGTCTTTAGCAAAAAGGAAAACAAGTACTTTACTAATCAAGGTATGTATGTTCTTGTTTTTACTATGTATGCATGTTTATTTGCTTTGGTTCTCTTGGTGTATGAATTTTCCGTGTATATCCAGATGTGGAATCTAGGCCGTTCAATTCACTAAGAACGATGTGGGGATTGCCGCAAGTGCTTGCCCTTGGTACATTCAATGATCGTGAAAACGGATACCTCTTTGATGGAGATCACTGTGAGTTTGGTGTTGATATCACTGTTGTTCCACCTCCAACCAACTGGGAAATCCTCTCTTTTGATGAGGATCTACCTTATCCAAAGTTTTCTTGGACTGTTAAGAATTTCTCGGATATAAAAGAGAATCCTCACGCGTCAGATAGCATTTTAAAGGAAGGAAGGAAATGGTAAAAGTACATACAAATATGATACAACAAATCTTTGCTTTTAAGTTTATGATTGTGTATAAGAATGTTAACAAGTGTAAAATGATGTTTTGGAGGGTTCTAAAGCTGTATCCCAAGGGTTACTCTTCACCACATGGTAAATGGTTATCCATTTTTCTGTATTTAGCTGATGGTGAAAATAAGGAAGATAAAAATATTTATGTGGAAGCAGATGTGAAAGTTGAAGACCCGCGTGGATCCAATCACTTAATACGCAATCGTATGTTATGGAACACTATTTACTTTATATTATATATATAGAACAATAATATTCGGGTGACATGAATCATGTCACATGATTATCAGTTAACCAATGCGTATTACCTATTCTATTTTCAGTTAATTGTTGGTTCGAAGATCAAGGCTGGGGCTATGGTTGGGATCACTATGTCTGTATAGCTGAACTTCGAAAGTCTTACTTGGACAAGGAAGACACTTTGAAAGTTAAGATCGAATTTAAAGTTGTTTCTGCGACCAAATATTCTGCCTTTACCTAAGATCTACTTTTTGAATATATTTTTTTTAGGAAAAAAGATGCCCAGCTATACGAGGTAGGTATGACGCAATACATGGCCACACATCTCAAGTTTAATAATGTATGCCCAGCTACATGAAGTATATGTTTGGCATAGCCACATGCACCAAGTATGTGACGTCATGTGTTTTACACCATGGACTTAAAATCTCGATTCACCGGTCATTTCTCCCGGCAACGACCGGCATTGACTCATCGAAACCGTAATCGGGGAAAACTAAAACCTGATCCAAGTACCTACAACCAAAATAAAATACCCGATCCGAACCAATTTTTAATGGACTTTTTCTCTAAATTAAAAAAAAAAACACAGGCCTAGATTTGTCTTTTTTTTACCGTGTTAACATGTTTTTTTAATCCCAATTGGGATTGTTCCAAACGCTCTCAAATTATCTCTTAAATTTATTCTTAGCGTTTCTTCTTATTATTCGCCAAAGTGTCACAAATGAATTTTTATTTTTTATATTTTAATTGGTGTCTTGTTACATAAAGTTATGTTTTCAAGATTGTGATTAATATGATTGGTGTGTGTTTAAGTTGAACGTTAATATGTACCTGCCTTAATTCCTACTATTAACCACATTGCAGCTGAGCATCAAAATTTTCTAAGGACCATCCAAAGTCATCATCATTTACATATTGATAACTTTGAACTCAAACTAAACGCAGTTTCTAATCCGTATCAGTGGCCAAAACATCGATCTTATGCTGTTAGAATTTTCCTCTCTTCTCTAACAGCGAATTTGTTGGCTAAAATTATAGCGAAAAGTGTTACGTGGGAGGGATGTTTCAACTCATACTTGGCAATTGGAGGTCTGCCTTGGCTTCATAATAGCATTAGCATCGAAGGGAAACGACGCTCTCTCTGTTTTTGGTGGAGCGCTCACACTCTTGTTTCGTGTTTAGATGTTTATTGTATTGCCAGAGTGGCTAACTTTATCATTTAGTTGAATTAATATATGACATTAAAAAAACATGTTAACACGGTAAAAAAAAGAATATTTTCCGTAATGAAATATGGAAAAAGTGCGTTTTGTCTTTGAGAGATACGAAAAGGCGATTTAGGCTTTTTTGCTTTCCACCCAAGTTTCCATGCTACCGGGGGCTTCTCCGGTGCCGGATGTGGATCTTTTGCATCCAACTCAATCTCCGATGCGGAATATGGAGGAGGGGGAGATCTCAAAACACTACAACCAACACTACAAAACAACGTTCATGGGTGTCAATGGTTAAAACTACTGAGGAGATGGAAAGGGTGAGTTTCGTGATTGAGGATGTTGATGGTATGCCAACGGTTCGAATACCAGACAGTGTGTTTGAGGAAGCTCATCCTCTATGGAAAGACTTTTTGGTTGGTAAGTTTCTTGAAAAGACTCCGTTTGTGGGGGGGGGGGATTTATGCTCTTGTGAACAAGATCTAGACTCTAGGAGATAAAACGAAGAAGATTGATGTGTTTGTGGTGGATAATACCACGTGCATTTTAGTATAAAGGATGATCGAACTCGAGCTTGAATCTTAAGACGTGGTATATGAAATCTTTGTGGTGTCCCTGTGGTTTTGTCAAAATGGAGTCCTATTGTGGAACAGGATCAGGAGGAGATTAAAACCATCCCTTTGTGGATCATTGTCAAGAACATTTCTGCAAAGTATTTCTCTTGGAAAGTTCTGAGTGCTGTAACTAGCCCTTTAGGAGTACCAAAACGACTTCATCCGGATACAAAGGCCTTTAAGTCATTTGAAGAAGCAAAGATATTAGTGGAAGTGGACCTCACAAAAGCTTTGCGAAAGTTTTTCTCATTCAAGTCTGGGAAGGGTGGTGACACGATGGTGGAGTTTGTCTATCCCTGGTTACCTCCTAGATGTACTGCATGTTCTAAGTGGGGCCATTTGTACGCAGATTGTCAGCTAAAACAGCAGGGTACAGGAGTTCGGGGACAGTGGTCGCAGTTGTTCCTACAACACAAAGTACGGAGGATGCTGATGCCCCTCTTGTTACCTTGGAGAATGTTGGGAATGGTGATTCGGAGGATGTCTCAGAGGCTGCTGAGATAAAAATGTAGGAGGGTGTGAACAGAGATGTAAACAGAGGTGTTCATCCACTACAGACTGATGATATTGGTGTGGATACTGTCGAGAAGGATATTGCAGATGATAGTTCGGAAATGGGCTGGACGACTCCAACAAAGAGCATCCGTAGTCCCGGAAAGACGCAAGCCCCAAGTGATCCTGTGATTTTGATGGTGAAAAACACTTTCTCTTGTTTAAGTGATAAAGATGAGCAAGGGGATGATCTCGAGGGTGAAGACTCGAAACAAGGTACTATTGATGAACCGGTTAAGGTTGGGGATGTAGAGCGGTCTGAGGATAAGACACATTTACCTCATGCAGTGGATGGTACTAGTGCCTCTCAGGAGGTGGGAGTGCTACTAAGGCCTTCTCTACCTCGTGCTTCTAAAGAAGGACATAAGTATCTATCCAAGGATGGTCTGCATAGTTCTAGGATCTTACCTCCTAGTACACTGCAAAAACGTCAAACACCCAAGAATCTCTGATGTCCGGTTTCTTCTGGAATATCAGGGGATTCAATAAAATGGAAAAGCACACAGTTGTTCGAGAGTGGATGAATCAGGGTCGTTTTGACTTTGGATGTCTACTTGAAACAAAGGTAAAAGAGAATCGAGGTAACAAAGTAGTTAGATCGGTTTTTGCAGACTGGTCCCTCTTGACAAACTATGATGAACATCGTTTAGACCGCATTTAGTTAGTCTGGAGGAATAATGTACGGATTACTACGGTGTATAAAACTGCACAGCTTATCACAGTTTTAGTACAGATTGAGGGAGAGCAGGAAGAATTCTTTGCCTCTTTTGTCTATGCTGCAAATCTTCCTACTGAGCGGAAACCGCTATGGCAGGATCTTCAGTACCATTATGACTCACCTATGTTTAAAGACAAAGCTTGGATTATCTGTGGTGATTTTAATGAGGTTTTAGAGGGAGGTTATCATTCACTGTATGCTACTTCCCCTTCTATTTCCACTGGTATGAGAGACTTTCAGGACATGGTACGTCATTGTAAGCTCACAAATATGAGTTATCAGGGACAAAGATTTACTTGGTGTAACAAACGGCAGAAAGGTGTTATCTGCAAGAAACTTGATAGGGTGTTTGTTAGTAAACAATGGATCCACCAGTATCATCAATCTTATTCAGTTTTTGAGCCAGGTGGCTGCTCGGATCATATGAGGTGCAGATTTTACATTTCTGATGCAGAGCGGTGGGTTAAGTGACCTTTTAAATTTGTGAATGCAGTTACTACTCACCCTGAATACCATACCACTTTAGCAGAAAGATGGCGACCTTTTCCACCACTCTTTCACTCAACTTCTGCAATGCATAAATGCTCGAAGCGACTAAAGGATCTTAAACCTCATCTGCGGACTTTGTAGAAACAATTGGTTGGCCATATTACCATTCGAACAAAAGAAGCTTATAAACGGTTATGTGATATGCAGCTCCAGACAATGGCACATCCTTCTTCACAAGCGGTTTGTGCTGAAGCTGAAGCATACGCAAAATGGAGAAGGCTCTCGGATATTGAGGAAAACTATCTTAAGCAAAAGGCTAAGCTACATTGGCTAAAAGTGGGGGACCAGAATAATAAAGCTTTTCATATCTATGCAAATTTGACGGAGCAGCGGAATAATATTAAGGAAATCCTTTGTGATGATGGGAGATTGGTAAATCAGCAGGGAGACATCAAACTTGAAGCAGATAGGTATTTCAAAGAGTTTCTCACACTGAAACATCCATATTTTGTGGGTTGGTCGCGTGAGGAACTGGAGGAGATTATGGGGTTCAAGTGTGGCGATAGTGATAAGAATCTTCTCATTCACAAAGTCACAAGGGAGGAGGTTAGAAGAGTTCTATTTGCGATGCTGATAACATCATTATTTTACTAATTTTAGCTATAGTTTTCATATGCATTTAGGACTAGTTTGATGAGATTTCAGGTATAAAAGGTCTTTTATCAAGTATTTCAGGTTTCAAGAAGGTTTTACAGGTTTTATAGCAAAAAAAGACCATAACACAAGTAAAATACGTTTCAGGACATATTCAGCGCTTTACAGTACGGACCACATTTGAAGAACGTCCAGAACTCACATTTTGATGTTCTTGGTATCTATGGAAATCTGAACGAGTCATATGTCTCCTCCAAGTGGAATCAAGTCAATCCATCCAGCCATCCGGAAGATATGTCCATTTTAGCGAGACATGTTATAAACCAGTGTAAGGAGAACCAACCAGCTGATGGGTTTTTTTATTGAAGGCCTGACCAGCGACCATCACTGCAGCCCAGTCCAAGCCTCCTCCATGGTCCAGAAACCTCTCTCACCGCTCCTTGTCCTCCATTCAAGAAGAAAAGATGTTTCTACCCTTACAAACCCTAATCTAAGACAAAACCCTATAAATACTCTTAAAGACCTAGGGTTTCGGTGTGCTTTATTTGTGCCTCTTTGTTCTTCATCCACGCCTCCAGCAGCTGATCTAGAGACGACCAGATAATCCTCTTCAGCCGTCGAAACTCGTCCTCTCTCAGCTCCTCTTAGAAGCCATCGCCGAAGTCACCAATCTCTTTCTACTTCTTTCATATTTTCATTGCTTTTGGGATCAAGTTACTTTTGTGACAAATAGAAAAGTTTCTTTTGAACCCCTTTTTGTTATTGATTCGTTTTTGATGCTATACTTTATAATATCAATGTCGTTTCTTTGCATCATGAGCGAGTAGTTTACTTTGTTGGGTTTTGTGGGGCGATTCAAGGGGAATTCATGGTTTGCTTAAATTAGGTTGTTAGATCTTATTTTCGGTTTATATTAGAGTTCTTTTGGGACATCTTTATCTTAATGCATGTGCTTGGATTGATCACCAAGTACTGATCTAGAGAACGGGAGCGTTAACCGCGTTATCCTACTTTTTCGAACTAGTGTTATACCGAAACCTTGCGTCGTAACCTACGTTAGTTGAGTTGCGGAGTTTGGTGAATGTATCGAACTTGTTTTACTAGCTGGTTGACATGCGTCGTTGCCTGTGAAAGTTGAGTAACAGAGTATGAAGACTTTAGACTTTCATTCTATGAAAATAGCTTGTTAGTTCATTAGTGTTTCGTAGTTGAGAACCTAGACCGGAATTAGTATTCACTTGCTAGATCTTACACTTAATATTGCTTAGAACCATGAAAACCCTGAGATGACTCCCAAAACTCCCAACGTCTGAGTCTTATAGTTTTAAACCATTTTTATTTACTTGCAATAGATATTAGGAAAACCAAAACCCCAATTTCTTATTTAGTCTTAGCCATAGTTCTTTCTCTTTTAATTCAATCTGTGTTAGCTATTACTCTCTGTGGGATCGATCCTAAAATACTACATTGATTAACTGTGCACTTTCAGTCGTCGTGTGGTCTTTTCAGGTAAAAGATTTGGAATGAAATTCCACACACATCAAAGCTTTTTGGCGCAGTTGCCAAGGATTAACTAGCTGCCCATTGAATTTGATAAGAACTTTTGTCTAAGATACTTTGAATTTTTATTTTGAATTTTTTAATTTTAATTTTAATTTTCTTGTTTTTCGATAATCTCTATTTTCCCTTTTAGTTTCTGTTTTTGGATTTTGTATTGCATGACTAGGAGTCAACCCTTCGGAACCGTATGTCCAATTCAAGACATTGATCGACTAGAACGTGAGATTAGGAAACTTCAAAAACAACAACTCATGGCCGAAGAAAGGAACCAGGACCAAGGTCTCCTTAACCTCGACCAACCGCTGATACCTCCTGCCCTCAGTGAGCAAGGAGAACTGATTCTTGCACAAGGTGGCAACCCCAACCTTGAAGCCGCTGATCCACGACTCGACCCTTTAGTTGGCCGAGACCAACAACAAGCTCCTCGTGATTCTAATCCTCTAGGCGTGGGAGACAACCTCGATGTCCCTCCTCACCATCCTCCACTCATCACTAATCCACCACTACCTCAAGCTGGAGGAAGACAACCTGCTTATGTGCACCCTCTAAGACGTGCCGTACCTAACCGTACCATAGCCGACTATGATGCTCCCAATCAATACCCTCCAGACCGTGCTGCTATTCGAATCACTCATCCTCTCAGACGTGATTATGAGATTAAACCTCAAATTATCGGTTTGGTGAAACAAAATCAGTTCCATGGCCTTACTACTGAACATCCGATGGACCACATTGACCTTTTTGAAGAAATCTGCTCTACAACAAAAACCAATGGAATTTCCGAAGATTACTTGAAGTGTAAGCTTTTTCATTTCTCTCTAGCCGACAAGGCTCATAGATGGTTAAAGTCTCTACCTCCTGGATCGATCACTAGCTGGGAAGGATGAAAGTCAGCCTTTCTCAGCCACTTCTACACAAAGTCGCGATCCAACTCTCTTCGCAACAAGCTGCAAAGTTTTCAACAAGCTGCAAAGTTTTCAAGCCGCAAGGTTGTCAATGAGGGTTACACCCTAAGTATCAACTTTCACTCGACATGGCCAGCAATGGAGCTCTCATTGACAACCTTGCCGCAAGTAGTAGCAACACTTGCACCGATTTTGATAGAACCATCCGTTCTAGCAATTCCGACGCTAAGGAGATTGCCGATCTTAAGAACATGATGAACCAACTTCTAAGGAACCAACAACGTGGAGTAAACGCTTGTGAGACTATTAACAATGGAAACATGGAGCCTTTCCAAGAAGATTCTTATGACCAAGAAGAAGAAGTCAACTATGTTGGTGCTGAAGGATACTACCAAAACCGAGGGTACAACAACAACTTATACAACAATTTTAGAAATACTTCTAACCTTTATTATAGGAACCTAAATGTGGAGAATCCCCAAGATCAGAATTATCCTCAGCAAGCTAACTGCTTTCAAAGCAACAACTTCGGTGGAAACAACAACAACTTTCATCCGCGAGCTCAATTCAACAATAACAAGCTGCCTTTCCAATCCGGACCAGCCCAGGCGCCTACCTCTCAAGCTGATGCCAACGTCGATATAAGGATGCAAGAACTCCTTGTTGCTTTTCAAAAGAAATCAAGAGACATCAACACAAGGATGGATAACATCTATACTGAACTAAATGGGAAGTTTGAAAGCATTTCTATCCATGTTAAGAAGCTTGAAACTCAAGTTGCTCAAACCGCTAATGTCGTTCCACGCCAAGTTGGTGTACTTCCGGGAAAACCCAAAGAGAATCCTAAAGGATATTGCAATGCTATCTCAGCCGTACCAGCCCTCACCTACCGTGAAGCCAAGCCCATGGTACCACTATTTGACTCTCATGAAGATGTTATTCGTATGACATATCCATTTGATGAACAAACCGCAAGCCACTACCCCTTAAGGAGACTACCTAAAGCTGAAGATTCATGACGCTTTGTTTGCTCATGCTCCATAACAGGCATTGAATTCTTTAACTCTCTTTGTGATTCTGGTGCTAATGTTAATGTTATGTCAAGAAGTGTAGCTGATACACTTGGATTGCGAGACATATCGCCATCCAACCTCAGTTTAGTCTTTGGAGATTCATCACAAAAGGTTCTCGGATTTGTTCGAGACCTACAACTTGTCGTAGGAGATTGCATAGTCCCTACCAATCTTCACATCTTAGAGATGGAAGAAAAGACCAAGAGACCTTTGATTCTAGGAAGACCATTCCTAGCTACTGTTGGAGCAATCATAGACCACAAATCAAAGAGGACAATCTTTGCTAACATCAACAAGAAGAAGTCGTATCCAACTATCTCTAAGCCGAAGCTATGGCCAACCAACTCATTACATGAAGAACTGATGGATCCTAACATCAACAAGCTGAAGCAAATCAACCAAGGAGAATTCAAAAGTACCAACAACCCGGCACCTAAGCCACTTAAACCGCCTAAACCACCACAAATTTCCAAGATCAAAATCATAGTTCCTCTTGAGCTAAGCAGCGAGAGCAAGGAACAGATCCAAGAGATGATAAGGCATACTAAAGAAGTTCTTCTTCATGCAAAAGTTTTTGAAACTTCTGCAAAAGGACAACTTGTTATTGAAGCCGGTGCAGACTATCAAGATATCAAAGGAGCCGAAGGAGCATTGACTCCCGAAGCCAACTCTTCTCAAACCTAGCATGGCCGCTAACGTCGAGCCAACGACGTTAAACAAGTGCGCTACTTGGGAGGCAACCCATGTATAGTAAGTTTTTATTTTTAGGATTTATTTTCTTTTACTTTTAATATTTTTGCATTTTAGTTTCAGGTTTTCATAAAAAAAAAACACAAAAAAAATAGAAAATAGAAAAGCCAAAAAGAAGGAAGAAGAAGGACCATGGATTGGCAATGCACACTATGACTAGTGGCAAGTACCACCTACTGACCGGACATGATCAATATGACCGAAGCAAGCCGAAGGCAACGAATCAATCACAATCCTCATGTGATCGATGCCGAGAGTCCCCACTAGCTGTACCAGCCGATGCCACGTACCATACCCACCGTACTTGCTACTGTCTGTGACCGTTCATCCGTGTACCGCAAGACTAATCCGAACCACCACCATCCTACCACCAACCATCACCATTCTTTTACTTAGGTATGTTTTTATTATTTTTATTTTATCATTATTATTGATGGTTTTAGGTTTTTGTTTCAAGGAGGATACATTTAGAGATATACCAAACACAATTCGAATGAACTTAGCCTAGTTCATATTCGATGTCAAGCAACCAAAGGAAGTACAAACGGTTAGTCACCATATTTTCATTTCACATCCGACCTCTAGACAATTTTTGGGCAACCATTAAAACTTTAAGAGTCGACAAAACATCATTCCATCAAGGTGACATTGTTCTTAAACCCTACACTTTTCCTTATGATTTTTAATCCTCAACTCTTTCTTTTTTCCCACCCAGGATGGTGTGATTTAAGTCGGGGGGAAGGATGTTCCATCCTATACTAATGCTACTTTCTATTTTGTTGATTTGAGACCTTTTTCCAATTTTTACATCAATAATTTTGACGTTTTTATCGAGTCACATTTTTTTTTATTGAGTCAAAACTAGTAGGGGATTATGATCTTATTCTAACGGTTTATTTGATTTGGATTAACACTCATATGAATCTTGATTATGCTTAACAACAGAACCAAAGTTTGGAAAGACTGTGAGCCGACTCGACAATCTCCAAAGTCCCTATTCGATGGATATTCAGATGATCTAACGTTGTCTCTAAATTTTTATAGGACTTAAACCGGACTTAATTATCAAGTCCTGGGAATTGGTATACATTGGGCTAGATCTCTACATTCAAGCCACACAAGACATTGCACTTCTTCAAAAGTATGTTACCCTCTCTCTTCCCTTCGTAACTCTAAAAAAAAAAACAAAAAAAAAACAAAGAAAAAAAGAATAAGGATATAGGTAGCAAAGAAGTGAGCCAAGGGATGTCGCGTAAACCCGTGCATACTTTGGATTTCATGGAAGCATGTCCAATATATTAAAAAAAATGAAAAGGAGCAAAGGATCTATAAAAAAAAATGATACCCTAGAAAATTAGAGAAAAATAGATCTCTTGGAAGTGAGAAAAGGGAGAGGAAATGAATCATACGAAAAAAGTCTTGGCTTAAAGAGAGTCGACAAGCCATTGATCGATTTTCCCTTGGTAAGATTTCACTTTTTATTATTGTCTTAATTTATGTAAAGAGATGACAATGGAGATTTTGGAGACTCTAAAGAATTGTGGGATCAAAGAGCGTTGATGTAAGTTCCTAATGTCAAGGCGACAAAGAGTGCAAAGACAATATCCCCAAAGTTAAGTGAATTCCCGTAATTTTCAAGACCTCTTTTCCATGATTTATTCTGATTATTTGCTTGAGGACAAGCAAAGTCTAAGTCTGGGGGAGTTGATAACATCATTATTTTACTCATTTTAACTATAGTTTTAATATGCATTTAGGATTGTTTGATGAGATTTCAAGTATAAAAGGTCTATTATCAAGTATTTCAGGTTTCAAGAAGGTTTTACAGGTTTTATAGCAAAAAGGACCAAAAGACAAGGAAAATACGTTTCAGGTTAGATTCAGAGCTTTACAGTACGGGCCACTTTTGAAGAACTTTCAAAACTCACATTTTGACGTGCTTTGTATCTATGGAAAGCTAAATGAGTCATATTTCTCCTCGAAGTGGAATCAAGTCAATCCATTCAGCCATCCGGAAGATATGTAAATTTTACGGAGACGTGTTATAAACCGACGTAAGGAGAACCAACCAGTCGATGGGCTTTTTATTGAAGGCCTGACCAGCGATCATTACTGCGGCCCAGTCCAAGCCTCCTCCATGGTCCAGAAGCCTCTCTTGCCGCCCCTTGTCCTGCACTCAATAAGAAAAGACATTTCTACCCTTAAAATCGTAATCTAAGACAAAATCCTATAAATACTCTTAAAGACCTAGGGTTTCGGTGTGCTTCATTTGTGCCTCTTTGTTCTTCATCCACGCCTCCAGCAGATGATCTAGAGACGACCAGAGACTCCTCTTCAGCCGTCGAAACTTGTCCCCTTTCAGCTCCTCTTAGAAGCCATCACCGAAGTCACCAATCTCTTTCTACTCTTTCTAGTTCTTTCATACTTTCATTGCTTTTGAGATCATGTTACTTTTGTGACAAATAGAAAAGTTTCCTTTGAACCCCTTTTTGTTATTGATTCGTTTTTGATGTTATACTTTATAATATCAAATTCGTTTCTTTGCATCATGAGCGAGTAGTTTACTTTGTTGGGTTTTATGGGGTGATTCAAGGGGAATTCATGATTCGCTTCAATTAGGTTGTTAGATCTTATTTTCGGTTCATATTAGAGTTCTTTTAAGACATCTTTATCTTAATGCATGTGCTTGGATTGATCACCAAGTGCTGATCTAGAGAACGGGAGCGTTAACCGCGTTATCCTACTTCTTCAAACTAGTGTTATACCGAAACCTCGTGTCGTAACCTACGTAAGTTGAGTTGCGGAGTTTAGTGAATGTATCGAACTTGTTTTACTAGCTGGTTGACATGCGTCGTTGCCTGTGAAAGTTGAGTAACAGAGTATGAAGTCTTTAGACTTTCATTCTATGAAAATAGCTTGTTAGTTCATTAGTGTTTTGTAGTTGAGAACCAAGACCGGAATTAGTATTCACTTGTTTGATCTTACACTTAATTTTGCTTAGAACCATGAAAACCCTGAGATGACTCCCAAAACGCCCAACGCCTTTATTTACTTGCTTAGATCTTATAGTTTTAAACCATTTTTATTTACTTGCAATAGATATTAGGAAAACCAAAACCCCAATTTCTTATTTAGTCTTAGCCATAGTTCTTTCTCTTTTAATTCAATTTGTGTTAGCTATTACTCTCTGTGGGATCGATCCTAAAATACTACATTGATTAACTATGCACTTTCAGTCGTCGTGTGGTCTTTTCAGGTAAAAAATTTGGAGTGAAATTCCACACACATCAAAGCTCTTTGGCGTCGTTGCCACGGAGTAACTAGCTGCCCATTGAATTTGATAAGAACTTTTGTCTAAGATACTTTGAATTTTTATTTTTAATTTTTCAATTTTAATTTTAATTTTCTTGTTTTTCGATAATCTCTATTTTTCATTTTAGTTTCTGTTTTGAGATTTTGTAGTGAATAACTAGGAGTCAACCCTCCGGAACCGTATCTCCAATTCAAAACATTGATCGACTAGAACGTGAACTTAGGAAACTTCGAAAACAACAATTCATGGCCGAAGAAAGGAACCAGGACCAAGGTCTCCTTAACCTCGACCAACCGCTGATACCTCCTGCCCTTAATGAGCAAGGAGAACTGATTCTTGCACAAGGTGGCAACCCCAACCTTGAAGCTGCTGATCCGCGACTCGCCCCTTTAGTTGGTCGAGACCAACAACAAGCTCCTCGTGATGCTAATCCTCTAGGCGTGGGAGACAACCTCGATGTCCCTCCTCACCATCCTTCACTCATCGCTAATCCACCACTACCTCAAGCTGGAGGAAGACAACCTGCTTATGTGAACCCTCTAAGACGTGCCGCACCAAAAAGTACCATAGCCGCCTATGATGCTCCCAATCAATATTGAAACGACCCGACCCGTTTTTTTTTTAAAATAAATAATATATAATAAATAATAATAATAATAATAATAATATACTACAACTAGTGGTCCCATACCCACTAGCCACCTAACCACAACCACAATCAAACAGCGGAAATAAGCAATATCAATAACCAATAATATTCCAATAATAAAATATCCAATAATCAAATATAACCATAACCCAATATCCAAATTATCAGAAAACATGGAACCAGCAACCTAGCAATGTTTCTAGTGACCCAACTCTAGCAACCTAGCAATGCCAGACAACATCCAATCGAGTCCCTAGAACATCCTCCTCTTCATTGCCTTGATTCCACGATCACACTTTGTCTTTACCTGCACCACAAACACATATTGAGATGCTTAGATTAGCCATGGTCATGCACTCACCTCTTTGCAGGAAGATTCAGACCATCAACAACGAATCCAACCTTCCTAGCAAGCTTCTAACTCCTTCCTAGCCTTGGATCTCTCAAAAACAGCAAGGAAATCTCCCAATCTCTCTCTAGAACCTCAAAACACTTTTCTCTCATTTGTTTTCTCAAAAACGGCGTGAGACAAAACAGAACACGACCTAGGTCGTTTTCTCCCTTTAAAATCTTGGTTCAATGGTTTTCCCTAAACCAAACCGGTCCAAATCGATAATGAAATCGAACTGGTCGAACCAGAGAATATTGGTGTCGACCGACACCACCATGGTGTCGATCGACACCCATCCCAGAAAACCAATAATTGGTTCGCGGATGTTACAATTCTCCCCCACCAACATAGATTCTTCCTCGAATCTCGAACAACCATCAGCCATGGACTCCCGTGCAACAGTCTCCACGGCCCGCACTCCTCCGAACGATCTATGAAAGGTCACCTCTAGGCGATAGACTCACGCTCCATGCAATATTTGCTCTCGACTTTTGGACTTTCCTTTACTCAGAGGCCTAAACCTTGAGTTTTTATTGGCTCCTCATCCGGCCGAAGACTGCATGCCATAATATTGGCTCCTCATCAGGCTGAAGTCTGCATGCCATAATATTGGCTCTTCATCAGGCCGAAGCCTGCATGCCATAATATATAAGGAAGTCCAATACTCGTCTCTCGGGTTGCCACCCTACAGCGCGCCCCCGGATCGTCATCCGAAGTCGATATACTAACCATACTCCCAAGCCACAAAGTCTCAGAATATGGCAGTACTAGGAGAACCTAAGTCTCCCAAGAGTCGCGAGCAAACAATTCTGAACATGTCTGAGTCCTATCCCTATCCAGGTTCCCTTCCTGTGGCTCGCGTAAGACATCTCAATGTCCTACCAACCACATATCCCCTCACTGGAATACCTCATCACCACACATGGATCATCTCACTGGCACAAAAGCCAAACAAATGTCCTCAACAGGACTGCCACCAAGGCCCAACAAATGTCCTAAACAGGACCGTCACAAAGACCAAACAAATGTCCTAAACAGGACCGTCACAAAGACCAAACAAATTTCCTAAACAGGACCGTCACAAAGACCATCTGTCCCAAAGGACCGTCACAAAGACCATCTGTCCCGAAGGACCATCACAAAGACCATCAGTCCCGAAAGACCGTCACAAAGACCATCTGTCCCGAAGGACCGTCACAAAGACCATCTGTCCCGAAGGACCGCCTAAACAGGCACTCTAGCTAAACAGCCCGCCACAAAAGCCACACAATGTCTCGAAAGACCGCCACAAATGCCACACATTGACTAAAAAGTCCGCCATTAAGGCCACACAAGCCCCTCCACAGCTTCCTCCACTAACATGGACAAATTTTAACTCACATAAAACTTTCCGCTTTTACCACTTTCCACTTTTGGAAACTTCTATTTCAGAAAACTTTCCTCCAAAAACCCCGCCTCACCGAAACTTTGTACCCCGAGCATCACCTCATCTTGTTACTTAGTCGCACAACCAACCACCCCAAGTGACCAAGTAAACAAGAGAGATGGGCTGGAATACTCCATTTCTGCTCCAGCCACGGATGACAGATCGGACCAAACTAGACAAGCTCAAGTCGCGGCTTGCTTCTCATACCACTTCTTAAACCTTGTCTTCATCCTCGCCTCAGGCTCCCAAGTCTGCTCCTTAACACCATAACAATCCCAAAGGACTCTCATCAAAGGAATCTTCTTCTTCCGAAGTTCCTTGATCCTCCTCTCGAGAACCCTCACTGGTCTCGCCTCCAAAGTCATGTTAGGCTGAAGATCTTCAGGAATCTTAGCTAACAACTGATCATCTTCACGGAGATACTTCCTCAACATAGAAACATGGAAAACCTTATGGAATGCACGCATAACCTCAGGTAACTCTAGTCTATAAGCCACTAGTCCAACACGCTCAATCACTCTGAACAGACCCATATACCTCGGACTCAACTTAGTCTCAGTCAATGACCTGTTCGGACCTCGCAACATGGCCATCTTGAGGTACACTCTGTCTCCTACCTGAAACTCGAGATCTCTCCTCCTCCCATCGGCATAACTCTTCTGCCGATCCTGAGCCTCCTTCATGTTCAGCTTGAGAACCCGAATCTTCTCTGAGGTCTCCTGAACAAAATCAGCCCCGTAAATGCTCCTCTCCCCCACCTGAGTCCAGCATAACGGTGTACGACATGACCTCCCATACAAAGCCTCATAAGGAGTCATCTTAATACTTGCCTGATAACTGTTGTTGTAAGCAAACTCTACCAAGCTCAAGTGATCTGCCCAATGGCCTCCCCAATCCAACACACACATCCTCAGCAACTCCTCCAGCGTCTGAATCGTCCTCTCTGACTGTCCATCTGTCTGGGGATGATAAGTTGTACTCATATGCACCTTGGTGCCCATCTGTGCCTGAAACACTCTCCAGAACACCGAAGTGAAATTAGAATCCCTATCAGACACAATGCTCGTTCGCACCCCATGCAAACTGACTATCTCCTTCACATACTTCTTAGCCAAGACCGCTGCTCCATCAGTCTTCTTAATGGCCAAAAAATGTGCCGACTTAGTCAACCGGTCCACAATGACCCAAAGAACATCAAACGTCCTGGACACTGGCAAACCTACCACGAAGTCCATAATAATCATATCCCACTTCCACTCAGGAATGGGAAGACTCTTCAGTAAACCTCCTGGAACTTGATGCTCAGCCTTCACTAGCTGGCACACAATGCACCTCGCGACCCAACTAGCTACATCCTTCTTCATCCCGACCCAATGATAGTACCTCTTGAGATCACGGTACATCTTAGTCGCTCCTGGATGAATAGAAAACTTGCTCCCATGAGCCTCTCTCAGGATCTCCTGCCTCAACTCCTCATCCTTGGGCACACAAATCCGACCGTGCAGCAAGATAATACCATTATCTGAGACCTGATACTATGAATCAACATCCTTTGAGGCATTCACCAGCCCCAAATCCCCCTCCTGAGCCAACCGCACTCTTCTCAGAAGATCTGCTCTATCAACCGCCTCCAAACCCAACGGTTCCTGAGACACAACACACAAACTCAACGCACCGATCTCTCCTACCAGAGACTCCATCTCCTGCTCCTGAGCCGAAGCTACTCTCTTCCGACTCAGAGTATCTGCAACCAAATTAGCCTTACCAGGATGATAGGCTATCTCCAAATCATAGTCTGCCACAAGCTCCATCCACCGCCTCTGCCTCAAATTCAGCTCAAGCTTAGTGAATATATACTTCAGACTCTTATGATCTGTAAACACCTGTACCTTTGCACCATAAAGATAAGATCTCCAAATCTTCAGGGCAAAAACTACAGCACCCATATCCAAGTCATGAGTAGGATAGTTGCCTTCATGCTTCCGCAACTGCCGCGAAGCGTAGGCAATCACCTTCCCATGCTGCATCAGAACACACCCCAAACCAACTCTAGATGCATATGTATAAACCACATAGGGTTCTCCCTGCTCAGGCAAAGCCAACACTGGCGCAGTAGTCAACATCTCCTTCAGACTTGCAAAACCCTCCTCACACTCCTGTGACCAAACAAAAGGAACATCCTTCCCTGTTAACTTAGTCATAGGACGTGCTCTGCTCGCAAACTCCTGCACAAATCTCCTACAAATCTCATGTAGTATCCTGCCAATCCAAGAAAACTCCTGATCTCTGTGGCATTCTGCGGTCTAGGCCAGTCTTTGATAGCCTGAATCTTCTCCGGATCTACAGAAACCCCGTCTGTAGACACAATATGACCCAGAAAGCCCATCTCACGCTGCCAAAAACTGCACTTGCTCAACTTAGCAAACAACTTTTGCTCCCGCAGCTTCTCTATAACTGCCCTCAAATGCACTGCATGCTCCTCAGGACTCTTAGAATAAACCAGGATATCGTCGATGAAAATGATGACAGATACATCCAGAAACTCCTGAAACACACTGTTCATCAATCTCATAAACGATGCTGGTACGTTAGTCAACCCGAAAGGCATCACCACAAACTCATAATGCCCATACCTCGTCCTGAATGCAGTCTTCCTCACATCTGCCTCATCTATCGGTATCTGATGATAACCCAACGCCAGATCTACCTTTGAGAACCAAGTAGCACCCCTCAACTAATCCAACAACTCATCAATCCTGGGAAGAGGGTACTTGTTCTTCACCGTGACCCGGTTCAACCCCCGGTAATCAATACACAACCGGAAACTCCAATCTTTCTTCTTGACGAACAGCACCGGTGCTCCCCACGGTGATACACTAGGACGGATGAATCCCTTACTCAACAAATCCTCTAGCTGCTTCTTCAGCTCTGCCATCTCTGCTGGAGCCATTATGTAAGGAGCCTTGGATAACGACATCATCCCTGGTTCTAGTTCAATCGTAAAAGGATCAGACCGAGATGGTGGTAACCCCTGCAACAACTGGAACACATCCTCAAACTCCTCTACAACCGGAATACCGCTAACCGTAGACTTCCCCACTGACTCTGGCATAGATATGGTAACCAAATAAGCCTTACGACCCTTCTTGATCATCTTCCCAGCCTGAATGGCCGAGATCACGAGACTCCCTGAAGTCGGTCTAATACCCTGAAAAACCAACTTCCATCCTGGTCGCTCAAACTCCACTCTACCCCGATAGCAATCCAAATGCACCATGTGCCGATGCAACCAATCCATCCCGAGAATCACATCATACAACTCCACTGGACTGATAAGAAAATCTGCTGGCCGTGACTCCCCTGCGATCTGAATATCAATTCCTCTGACTCGTCCAATAACCCTCAGGAACTTGCCTCCCGCAACTCTGACAACTCCTGTACGCTCCCCGGGATCCCCTCTGATTCCCGCGCTCTCTGCACACTCCGGAGTAATGAACCTATGAGAAGCTCCAGAATCAAACATAACATGGGACCTAAACCCGCCCACCAACAAGGTCCCTACACAAACCTCATGTGTTGAGAACCTAACTTTATCACAGGAAAACATAAAATCTGAACTTACTAAGAATTTACAAAATTATAGCACTAGAAATTATACCTGTGATCGCCTCGGCACTGGTCCCACCAGTCTCTGCAGTAGTGTAAACCCGTGGCGCCTGCTCAATCCATGCCACATGCTGCCCTCCAGGCTGCACCTGCTGCAACACTGCCACTGCCACTGGCTGCAACTTGGGACACATGGGCCTGATATGCCCCGGCTCCCTGCAATGATAGCATACACGAACCCCTGCCGTCGGAGCACTCCTCTTGGGACAACTAGCAATCCTGTGATCCTTGCTCCCACAACCGAAGCAACTCGCACCACTCGGCCTCTGCGTAGCCTCCCACCTCCTCTTGCCGCCCCTGCTAGAACCACCCTGCTGCTGAGCCCTACTAGGCTGAACAGCTGGACTAACCGCCACTGACTGTGCCCGGATGTCCTCTTCAATCCCTGATGCAGTCTCAACCAGCTCTGCACGCGTAGCATAACTCCGCCCTCTACATTGAACCCTTAAATCATCATGTAGGGCCCTCAAAAACCTCTTGATCTGAGCCTCCTCAGACTCCTTAGCCCAACCCCCATAACATAGAAGTCGACTGAACTCCAAGTCCAGCTCCCGCACCGACCGCGTCCTTTGAGACAACTGAAGGAACTGCACCTCCAACCGGTCCAATGCCTCTCTCGGAAAGTACTTGCGGTTGAACTCCCCCACGAAGTCAGCCCAAGTCATCTCCTGATGCACTCTCCTAGCAGCCACTGATCTACACCATAACTCAGCATCACCAGTAAAATGGTGAACCCCTATGTCCACCCGAAACTCCTCAGGACATCTCAGAGTATGGAAGTTACGTTGCACACTCTTCCTCCACGCATCTGCGGCAGTAGAATATGTACGACCCGAAAACTGTGTGGTCACGAGACCCTTCATCTCCTTGAGCATGGACAAATAACGTCCATGTGCTCCTTCATCCGAAGACACTGGCTGCCGCTCCTCCGCCACCACTGGTGGAACAACCTGAGCCTAAGCCGGTACCACTGCTGGCAACCGCTCCAACAACTGTGCTTGCAAAGCCGTAAAGTCAGCACCAGGGACTCCACCCGCTGGGACTCCCACACCCAGGACCCTAACATCACCGGCCACTGGAGCATCAACACCGCCCCCTCCGGCCACACTCATGGAATCCTCCTGGACACCCTGCGACTCGCCAACACCCTCGGCTGTCACACTCTGGTCCTCGGTCTCACTAACCACTGGGACTCTGCCCCTACCGCAACCACGTCCGCATCCACGACCATGACCAGAAACAGCACCACCTCCAGCCATCTGCACTACCATGAACAGAAGACTAAGCAAACAATTTATACTACAACACAGAAACATAAACTCACTGTGGAATCAAACAGTAGGCTCGAAGAGGATGTTCTAGGACTTCATGCCACACACAATTGACTAACTCACATAATCAATCAAAGCATGAAATTCCCAAACATCTACAACACAAAGCCTAGTGAACCCAAACCTAGAACCGTAAGGGCTCTGATACCAAACTGAAACGACCCGACCCGTTTTTTTTTAAAATAAATAATATATAATAAACAATAATAATAATAATAATAATAATAATAATAATAATAATAATAATAATAATAATAATAATAATAATAATAATAATAATAATAATAATAATAATAATAATAATAATAATAATAATAATAATAATATACTACAACTAGTGGTCCCAAACCTACTAGCCACCTAACCACAACCACAATCAAACAGCGGAAATAAGCAATATCAATAACCAATAATATTCCAATAATAAAATATCCATTAATCAAATATAACCATAAACCAATATCCAAATTATCAGAAAACATGGAATCAGCAACCTAGCAATGTTTATAATGACCCAACTCTAGCAACCTAGCAATGCCAGACAACATCCAATCGAGTCCCTAGAACATCCTCCTCTTCATTGCCTTGATTCCACGATCACACTTTGCCTTTACCTGCACCACAAACACATATTGAGATGCATGAGTATTTGATAAACACTTAGTGAGGCAATCCTCCCATCTACTGGGCTATACACACAAACAACAGTGATATCAATGTTCCAAACAATCAACAAACAAGACATACAAACCAGGAAATCAAACATCGTTTCGCTGGAAGGGAGGTGTCGACCGACACCAGCCAAGTGTCGACTGACACTGGCCTTGGTGTCGACCAACACTACCTCACAGTGTTGATCGATGCCCAATTTGCTGGTGTCGATCGACACTCCCTCTGCAATCGCGATCCGCTCAAAGACGAGAGTCGAATCTCGCTCCCAACCTCCTCCAAATCGCTCAATACTCATAACCCAAGGCAAATACGTCTATAGGAACCTGTAGCAACCAATCCCAGCAAGAAAAACACACAAAACAACAACAAACAAGCAAGAACAATGAAATCAAAGGCTTAGATTAGCCATGGTCATGCACTCACCTCTTTGCAGGAAGATTCGGACCAACAACAACGAATCCAACCTTCCTAGCAAGCTTCTAACTCCTTCCTAGCCTTGGATCTCTCAAAAACAGCAAGGAAATCTCCCAATCTCTCTCTAGAACCTCAAAACACTTTTCTCTCTTTTGTCTTCTCAAAAACGGCGTGAGACAAAACAAAACACGACCTAGGTCGTTTTCTCCCTTTAAAATCTCGGTTCAATGGTTTTCCCTAAACCAAACCGATCCAAATCGATAATTAAATCGAAATGGTCGAACCAAAGAATATTGGTGTCGACCGACACCACCATGGTGTCGATCGACACCCATCCCAGAAAACCAATAATTGGTTCGCGGATGTTACAAATATCCTCCAGACCGTGCTGCTATTCGAATCACTCATCCTCTAAGACATGACTATGAGATTAAACCTCAAATTATCAGTTTGGTGAAACAAAATCAGTTCCATGGCCTTACTACTGAACATCCGATGGACCACATTGACATTTTTGAAGAAATCTGCTCTACAACAAAAAGCAATGGAATTCCTGAAGATTACTTGAAGTGTAAGCTTTTTCCTTTCTCTCTAGCCGACAAGGCTCATAGATAGTTAAAGTCTCTACCTCTTGGATCGATCTCTAGCTGGGAAGGATGAAAGTCAGCCTTTCTCAGCCCTTACTTGTTTGTCATATGTATGAATGTGCTCTCCTGCAAACTAGACAAGGCAGCTACAAATAGGGTCTTCGGTTTCCATCCGAACTGTAGACACTTGCAGCTAACCCATCTATGTTTCTGTTCAAGGAGCACTAGGTGTTTTTGCTGATTTTGCAGTTCATTCAGGGCTCAACATCAGTCTGGAAAAGTTGACACGGTACATGGTTGGTGTTCCTATTGAGCAGAGGAGGGCGATTCTTCAGAAATTTTATTTTGCGTCTCGCTCTGTACCAGTTAGATATCTTGGTCTCCCACTCCTCCCAAAGAGGATGTCATCGGCGGACTATTTACCTCTACTGGAGAAAATACGCTCTAATATCAGTTCATGGACTGCTAGAACTCTCTCATTTGCTGGACGGCTGCAGCTGCTTAGATCGATTATCTTTGGCGTCATAAATTTTTGAATTTCTGCATTTAGGCTCCCTAAAGCTTGTATTCGAGAAATAGATCAGTTGTGCTCTGCATTCTTATGGTCGGGTCCTTCCTTAAATACTAAGAAGGCCAAGGTTGCATGGTCAGAAGTCTGTCTTCCAAAGTCTGAAGGGGGTTTGGGGCTCCGTTCACTGCATGAGGAAAATACCGTGAGTGTCTTAAAACAGATTTGGAGAATTCTCTCTGTAAAGAGCTCGCTATGGGTCAACTGGGTCCACCGGTACATCATCCTTAGTGGCTCTTTCTGGTCTGAAAAAGACAATGCCGCAGCTGGTTCCCGGATATGGAAGAAGTTACTAAAGTATAGAGATCTAGCAAAACAATTCCACTGCGCAGAGGTAAACAATGGTGAGACCACATCCTTCTGGTTTGATAACTGGAGTTCTTTGGGTCGTCTTTATGAGAAAATGGGGGATCGAGGCTGCATAGCAATGGGATTACCACTACGAAGTACCATAGCTGAAGCAATGGACATGACTAGAAGGAGAAGATATAGAAATGACTTTCTCTGTTTGGTTCAAGAAGAGCTTCAAAGAAAACAACTTGCTTGCGCCCACGATAGGCCGGATGTCTCTTTGTGGAAACGCAAGAGTAATACATATCATAAACAGTTCCACACCAAAGACACATGGATCTACATCCATGCAGTGCACCCAAAGATGGTGGAAGCTAGAGCGATTTGGTTTTCTCAAGCAACTCCAAGGTATGCATTTATCACATGGTTGATGGTTAAGAATAGACTTGCAACAGGGGACCGAATGATAAAATGGAAAACAAACGCACTTTCAAGCTGTGTTTTCTGCAACCAGCTACTAGAAACAAGGGAGCACTTGTTATTTCTCTGTCATTTCTCACAGAAAATGTGGGAATTGCTGGTCAAAGGGCTTCTCAAGGACAAGTACACAAACGAATGGAAGCAGGTGATGATTTTGCTGCTTGGGAATGATTTGGATAAGACAAAAAGTTTCCTTCTAGGCTACACTTTCTAAAACACCATTCATTCTATTTGGAGGGAGAGAAACAACAGGCGCCATGGAGAACCAAACTCATCAGTGGAGATGCTGGTGAAGCTGACTCATAAAAATATCCGCAACGGGTTAAGTACCATGTTGGACAAAGAAAGCACCCATATTCAGGCGTGTTTTGAAGCAAGATTCTAATAAAGTTTTTGATTTTTCAAACAAAATGTTTTAAAACACAGTTTATACAAAAGATGTAAAACGTTTATTTTTTCTTTGAATATAATTTAACATTAAATTAAAAAATGAAATATAGACAAAAAAGTTTATAATTATTTTATTAAGTTTGATAACCAGCTTTTTAATAAATTTTAATTTTAATTTTAATTAACATTGGATTTCAAAGAAGTATTTTAATATTCAATTTGGATTTCGACATGTATCAAATTATTTTTCACATCTAATTTATTTATTATTTAAAGAAAATAACTTCCTTTTCTTTAACCAAAAATAAAATGAAAAAATTAACACCAAATAAAACATATTTTAGGATATTAATTTACACATAATCAATTAAGAATGTGAGGGTTAATTAAGACGGTTATTGATCCGAGTCTTGTGGCTGGAGTTTACGATCCGGTATGGTGATTCCGGTCGAACCTTATTGATTGCTAGCTTGATGTGACTTGGTGATATACTGATATTCAATTAGCTACTTGAAAATTTGGAAAACAAAACAAAACTTTTATAAGAGAAACTGAGAAGTGAGAACTACTCCTTTTTCTTGTTGCAATTTTAATGTTTTTTGGTCTCTTCTTTTTCTTTCTCTTATTAGTCAATCGTATAATATACAGATATATAATAAATTTTCTGAGTTTATCTTTGTAATCGTTAAGTCTAAGCCAATTTGATATTGCCTAACAATGCATCAAATTTGAATAGAATTTTCATATAGATTGTACATCTGCGCGATGGCTAAACTGCTTCTGAACCCGTCCAACATACAATTGCATCGATGGAGGAATTGAACATAGCACTTTGAGTTACATTGTGACATTGTTAGGCGATTTCATAAGAGCATAAAAACATTGTATCCTGCTATCATATAAGTTTTTTCTATCTACACTAGTACATTATATAAGGTTCATGCACCACTACACTTATTGCTAATTGCATTTACTCATTTAGATTGGATGTACATGATTCCTACCACTTTCATCACAATTCATGTTCGATGTCAATTAGTTCTATGTTCGGTCCAATTAGGTCGCTTTTTGTGATGGGCTTGCTCGTAATAGCTATATACAGTAAAACCTCTAAATTAATACTTGATAAATTAATATTTTCTATAAATTATATAAATTAATAAATTTCTCCCATCTCAAGATGAACCAGTGTAATTTGCAAGCAATTTGATAATATAATAAGATAATATTTTTTAAAAAATCCTCTATAAATATATGATCCCATCAATAATATAAATTAATAATTATAGAAATTTATCAAATATATATATATATATGTATATACATTAATTTTTGTTAGAGTTTATTTCTAATATTTTTACTATATAAAAAAATTTTAGTGTTTCTTTTAAAACATAATAATTATTATTTTCATTGTAATTTATTCTATAAAAATATTAGTGATAAAGATTAAATCTTATTTTAAAATAGATTTTTTGAAAAAACTTACCAAATTAGGAAAATCTCTCTGTAAATTATTAATTATTTTATTTGTACATTAACCTCTTTAAATTAATAAATTTTTTTGGTCTTAACATTATTAATTTATAGAGGTTTTACTGTATATCATCATCAAAAACCCTAAAAAATGTTTAGAGCATCTACAGTGGTAGAGACTCGATAAATCTCTCAAATATATTAATTTAACATGTATAATATAATTTATTTGTCATTTAAAATTAAAGTTTATTAAAAAAACGACCAAACTAATAAAATATTAACATGTATAATAGAAGGATTAAGTTCTCATGGATTCTCATTTGAGATTCTTCTCTCTCTTTTCTCCTTTTAATTACTTAATACTGTGGATGCTCTTATTATGATGGGCACGTCAAACACACGAGTATCAAGGCCCAAGAGTGTGAAACAAAGCCTATTCCGTTCTATCTTGGTTGAGTCTCGGTTTTGGATGTTGTCGAATAAAAGAGAGAATCTACTCCATACTTATCCTTGTTATGTCCTCACGTTTTTATTATTTCTGTTTACCTTTTGGAGTTAGGCGATTTGATAGGAATCAGATAGATATATATTTCTTATGGTGTTTTCCTATATAAGCTAATAAGAATCATATGAAAAGTAGTCATAAAACTACTTGTTAAAACCTATGTGTGTTTGTTCTCCTAAACTCTGATTGGGACCTTATCAGTTTAATACGTGATTAATTTTCCTAAAGTTAACATGTTAAACACTGGTAAGGCTAGGGTTCACCACAAGCCACCGCTCTTCGTATCATAGCCTGAGCTTCATCTTCCCGGGTTATGTTATTTCCAAGAGACTAATCATCATTTATTCTATAAATCACAAATCATCTGTCCAATGAGACTCTGCCACATAAATTTCTATATTATATTTTAATTTTACAAAAATAATTGTAAAACAATTTTGAGATCGTGTGCATAAGAGCAAAAGAGATGAAAAAAAAAACTGATTATTCACAATGCGCTTCGTAATTTACAAGACCAATATTTTCTTTTCTTCGACAGTTATAAACTATAGGACTAATTGTTCGAGTAGGAAGATTTAGGTTTTTTATAGCACATGTCATTTTTTAATATCTGAATAAACATAATTACTCAGACTTTTTCCTTTTTTATTGAATCTAGAATTCACACAATAAATTTGTTTGAGTGGGGAACAAATTCACTTAAGATCTATCTCTATAAAACTGGATTAAAGCTAGAAAATAAAGAGAGGTTATGATTTCTTCAAGAAGAAGATAGGTTTTTCCTCAAAAACAATGAATAATTTAGGTTTTTTGTATTAATTGCTGGATCCTTTACAAGAAAGGGGATATCCTTATTTATATGTTTCTCTAGATTACAGAATATAGCTACTTTCCTAATGGATCAAACCAAGATTAGGAAAGTTTCTTCTTCCTTGTTAGGTCGGCCGCCGGGCGATCTAGGTAGTCGGGCTCATTGAGGCGGTTGAGTGACTTCGTTGGGCTTCTTGCTTATAGGCCCGTTTAGATGTCCCAAAAGACGGGGCTCCTCGGTTTAATTGATGTGCAGAGTAACTCGGTTTACTTTCGGTTTAAATCGGTATGTCGTGGGTGCTAAATCCTGCACCAACAATTAGTCCCCCCCCAGTTCGGTAAATTCAATTATCCATTTGAGTTTCCGAACTATAGGAAAAAGATCCGATCTAAACTTTAGGAAAACTGAATTCCGAGCACGCGAACTGATGTGAGCGCGGGTCGCGATCGTTTACGGAATCGGTTGGGAAGGATCTAGAAAAGAACCACGTCATTGGCTTCAAAATGCGGTGTTGTGCGTCAGGACTCGTCGCCTCGTTAAAACCCTCTCCGGTAAACCTCATGGGAAAAATCCGAAGTAAGAAAAAAGAGTACAAGTCATGATCCTAACGTCTTTGGCGCCCTCGTCCTTTGATAAGGACGAAGGCCGTACGGACAGTCTCGCCGATGGTTGCCTTGGCTGAGTCGATCTCTCGGTCTTCTTGGATGAATGCATGGACGAAGTGGTTGATCTTGTGTCTTGAAGTCCTGGATGAGCTCTTAGTCTGAGTTGTACCGCGGGTGATATGAGTGTCTGAGAGGTGTCCGGGTCCGGCTCAAGCGCTCCTTGACGCGTGTCCGATCTCGTGCTCACATCACGCGCCGTTGCAGTTGCTAATCCAAGTTGAGACGTGCCGTATATCATAATGACTTTTTGTAAGTTGGTTGCTCTCTTCATTGCTGACCAGCTAGCTTGCAATTCCAGACTGGAATCTTGGAGGTCGGAAGAGGATGCTCAATCTTCGCAGGCCACTAGGGTTGTGATCTCTTAATTGAATGATGATTCAGATCGGGATGATAACTGAAACTGGATGACCTCAAGATGTCATTGTTGAAGATACTACACTTTCGTGCAATGATTTCAGTTTGGATTCCCGATAATTATTAAATTCGGAACTTTACAAGCTGCGAGACGTCTCTTGGCTTACATCAAGTGATCCTACATTTAGTAATAATTTGGAGATAACTCTGGACTCCGTAGGTGGGTGGTATTGTCCCAAGCAATGTGTGCTTTTGCGGGGAGCGAGATACTAGGCTCGGCTTACCCCATTTTATCTAGTCTGGAGACGGAGTGCGTAAATGAAATTTTGGTTTGGCTTATGTTTCCGTCCAAACTAAAGCTCGAGTGCGGAGACGAACTGAAAAGTTGTCTGAAGGACGAACTGAGAAGTTTTCCGAAGACGAACTGAGAAGTTTTCCGAAGACGAACTGAGAAGTTGTCTGAAGGAAGAACTGAAAAATTTTCCGAAGACGAACTGAGAAGTTGTCTGTAGACGAACTGAAAATTTTGCCAAAGACGAACTGAGAAGTTGTCTAAAGAAAGAACTGTAAAGTTTTCCGAAAACGATTTGAGAAGTTGTCTGTAGACGAACTGAAAAAGTTGTCACATTTGGACAGGTTGTGTTTGAAAAAAAAAAAGTTTTAACTCTATTCGGAATTTTACATGAGGCGGGACGTCTCCCGGCTTACATCAAGTAATCCTTATTGGGTAATTGAACCCAAGCGTACATGCGCTTTGGCGGAGGGCGAAGTACGAGACTTCGGCTTACCTCCTTTGTTCCAATTTCGAAGTCGGACGGCGAAATTTAAAACTCTGGGTACGGCTTACATATCCGTCCGAACCGGAACTTGCGAAACAATTCAAAAAAGAATTCTCTGGGTTCGGCTTATCTCTCGTCAGAGAGTTTGAGGTGCGAAATAAAAACTCTGGGTTCGGCTTATTCCTCATTAAAAGTTTGAGGGGAGCGAGATACTGGGCTCGACTTATTCCCCTTTTAAAAGTTTGAGGGGAACGAGATACTGGGCTCGGCTTATTCCCTTTTGCGGTTTGACGCAAGTCGAGCATCTGGCCAGGATGTCGAAAGATTCACAAGGAATCATAAAGATTTAGTTAGAACAAAAACTGAAGCTATTTGAAGTTGAACTGAAGTCGAAGCTGTCTGCAGACGAAATGAAACTGGAGCTGTCTGAACACAAACTGAATATGAGGTTGTCTGAGGACGAACTGAAACTGAAGCTGTCTGAACACAAACTGAATCTGAAGTTGCCTGAGGATGAACTGAAACTGAAGTTGTCTGAACACAAACTGGATCTGAAGTTGCCTGAGGATGAGCTGAAACTGAAGTTATCTGAAGACGAACTGAATCTAAGGTATCTGAAGATGAGCTGAAAGTAAGGTGTGTGAGGATGACCTGAAACTGAGGCGTCAGAGGATGACCTAACACTGAGGAGTTGTCCGAAGACGATTTGAGACGTTATCTGAAGGACGAACTGAGAAGTTGTCCAAAAGATGAACTGAGACTCAAGTTGCCCGAAGGACGAACTAAGAAGTTGTCCAAAGACGAACTGAGAAGTTGTCCAAAGAGGAACTGAAAAGTTGTCTGAAGGACGAACTAAAAAGTTGTCCAAAGACGAACTAAGAAGTTGGCCAAAGACGAACTGAAAAGTTTTCTAAAGGACGAACTGAGACTCAAGTTGCCCGAAGGACGAACTAAGAAGCTATCCAAAAGAAGAACTGAAAAGTTTTCCGAAGACGAGCTGAAAAAGTTGTCTCAAGACGAACTTGATACACATTCGTGTATACGTAGTAGTAGTTTTTTTTTATGCGAGGCATGGCTCGGCATTTTTTTATTTATGCGAGGCATGGCTCGACATTTATTTATTATTTTTTTATTTTTATTTTTTTTATGCGAGGCATGGCTCGACATTTTTTTTTTAAGTAAGGATGCTTGCTCCACACTGAATATATATGCCATCATGTTGAAGAGATCCCTCACAATAACGATTCATGCAATAATAGAGCTCAAATCAAATGCTTATGATCAAGTGATAATGATTTTCAAGTTCTTACGTTTTGATGATTCTATATGGCATAAAGATATCTAGTGTGATTTATATGAATGTATAGAAAACTTATCTCGATGAATGTGTCAGACAGAATGCGTCTGGTGATAGCTTTTGGTAGAAATAACCGATTGACATGAAATTGGTCTTGTTAGATAGATAAGCTTTGGAGCTTCAAATTGATATGTTGATCGGCGTCTGGCGCTTTCTAGAGTGGCAGGAAATTGCTTCTAAAGTTGGCTCTTCGGACAAGTCAGATCTGTCATTTAGAGGTTTGACATATCACACCTGTTGAGGGAAATTGGTGATAAATTTCTTGAAATAGCTCGGCTTCAGGCGAGGTCGGTCTCATAAGAGAGATGAGACTCGGGGCTTCAAACTGATATGCAGATTGACTACATATTCTACATGGATTGCTGGGAATATCGTCATGATGTAAGGCGATCTGACAATTGCGGTCAGGCTGCATCTGATCAAGATAACTGGTCATAAATTGAGATGTTGAGCACCAATGAATATGTGATCGATCTCGTTAGGAAGATAAGCCTTGGAGCTTCAAATTTACATGTATATCGCCGTCCGGTTCTTCCTAGAACGCCAGAAAGTTGTCTTCAAAGTTTGAGTTTCTTGACAGATCGGATCTGCGATTTAAAATTTTAACAGATTATCTCAGGTTTAGAGAAATCGATGATAAATTTCTGCAGACAGCTCATATTGAGACAAAGTAGATCTTGTTAAGAAGACAAGCCTCGGGGCTTCAGATTGATATGTAGTACGGCGACTGGTTCTTCCTATAACGCCACAAAATTGCCTTCAAAGTTTGATTTTCTTGACAGATCGGATCAACGATTTAGGGCTTTGACAGATCGGACCAGCCAAGGAAAATCCGTGATAAGTTACTTGAAACAGTTCGGATTGAGGCGAGGTTAGTCTCGTTAGAATCATAAGTGTCGGGGCTTCAGATTTATATGTAATACGACGCCTGGTGCTTTCCAGATCAATGGTAAACGTCGTTAAAAGTCGGCTTACTTCTACAGGCCGGTTCTGCGATATAGAGGTCTGACAGATTAGACCAGTTGAGCAGATTGGTGATAAATTACTTGAAACAGCTCGGCTCCAGGCGAGGTCAGTCGTGTTGGAACGATAAGCCTTGGAACTTCACACTGATATGCAGATCGCCTAAAGGTCTATCTGGATCGCTGGGAATATTGTCACAATGTGAGACGATCTGACAATTGGTCATAAGTTGAGATTCAGAGCACCGATTGAGGCGTGGTCAATCTTGTTAGAAAGCTAAGTCTCGGAGCTTCAAGTTTATATGTATATCGGTGGCGACCTTCTCTTAAAGTCGAGACGACGAGCTGATATCTAGGGTTCCGAACAGGATGTGTCAGTTCGGAAATGTGGTGATATCTTCCGATATACACTGCTTATTGAGCTGAGATCAGTTTTCCTGGGAAAATAAACCTCTGAGCTTCAGAATGATGTGTATACCAACTCTAGGTTCCGTCTAGATCGGTGGCAAACTGCTCTCCAAGTCGTGACGGCGAGCTAAGATTTCGAACTAACAGGATGTGTCAGTTTGGGAATAGGGTGATAACTTTCGGTAGATACTTCGGATTGAATTGAGATCGCCTTCTCCGGAAAGTTGACTCTAAGGGCTATCCGTAGATAGGTTATGTGTAATCTGGGTCATATTACTTTGTCGGAAAATTGATCCCGAAGCTGACTGGTGCGATAAAGACAGATCTGCGTTTTAATAGATTGTGTATGCTGCAGAGAAACAGCCATATCTCTCGGTAGACAAGTCCGATCGACATGAAACCGGATTCTATGGAAAGCTTATTTTCTGGTGAATCCAGAGGTAGGTTATTCATAACCTATTTCGGCGGAGTCGGCTGGTAAATCGTCCCCAAGGTTGACTGGTGGGGACCCGACATATCTATATTAATTTCGACAGATAGAATATGTGGCAGTGAGAAGGCGATATCTCTCTGAAAAAAACTCCGATTGAAACGAAATTGAGTTCTACGGAGAGCTTATTTTCAGGGCAATCAATTTCGAGACTGGCTGGTCGAAAACAAACGAATCTTTATTTGAAGGATAGAGTATGTTGCAGAGAAACTGCGATATCTCTCAGAAGAGAGCTCGCATTGAAACGAAATTGGGTTCCACGAAAAGCTACTGTTTGGAGAAATCCGTAGATAGGCTACTCGTCTTCCGATTCGTCGGGAGCTGCCGAGAATTTTCCTTGCAAGTGACGGTTCGGATAGTTGAAATTGATCTTCTGGTTTTTTTTTTTTAGTTTTGGTGGTAGAGAGAATAAACGTAGACTTTTTGTGTAAGGGTCTCCACAGACGGCGTCAATTGTTGAATCTAGAATTCACACAATGAATTTGTTTGAGTGGGGAACAAATTCACTTAAGATCTATCTCTACAAAACTGAATTAAAGCTAGAAAATAAAGAGAGGTTATGATTTCTTCAGGAAGAAAATAGGGTTTTCCTCAAGAACAATGAATAATTTAGGTTTTTTGTATTAATTGTTGGATCTTTTACAAAAAAGGGGATGTCCCTTATTTATATGTTTCTCTAGATTACAGAATATAGCTACTTCCTAATGGATCAAACCAAGATTAGGAAAATTTCTTTTTCCTTGTTAGGTCGGCCGCTGGGCGATCTAGGTAGTCGGGCTCATTGAGGCGGTTGAATGACTTTGTTGGGTTTCTTGCTTATAAGCCCGTTTAGCTGTTCCAAAAGACGGAGTTCCTCTGTTTAGTTGATGTGCAGAATAACTCAGTTTACCTTTGGTTTAAATCGGTACGTCGTGGATGCTAAATCCTGCACCAATATTTTCTTTTATTTCTTTGTCAAGAACAGTCTTTAATTTAACTAAAATATAAAAACAACCACAACCACCCTTGTTCCCACGTTCTCTATTGATTCATTGTAAGTTTGTAACCGATTTCCGCAACTACCCACAACTTGAAGCTTTATTTAATTAACATTCTTCTCATCTTTCATCGCTAACTTTCTGCAACTTTTTATCTTTTTGTCCATTTCAAGGAGCTTTGTCGAACCAGGTAAATTTGTAAATTATCATAACTATTTCACATTTAATTGTTTTCATTATCTGCAGTTTATTTAATGTCTATCTTTTAACAGTATCTTACACCATGCCGCTCTTCTGAATCCAACAATTTTACAAAGCTTTTCATTTTAACTACGGACTTACGGTATTGAAGAGATTAACGAATTCAAACAAAGGTATGAATAGTTGATTACATTTTATTTAGTTTAAAATCGTTTGTCATAAATTTATTTTAATGATGGAATATTTGCAGATGCAAAATTTTGAATCTCTGTTAGGGGTAGACTTGTAACCTAACAAAAGGCTCAGCCCATAAGAAGGCCCAAATAAACCTTCAAGAAGAGAAGAGGTATTTTGGTTTTTATAATGGACGAACCGACACAGTTCCCTATAAAAGCGGGCGCATGGCGTTCGCCAAGGGGGAGGCTTTTTCACCCGTTAAAGGTTAAAAGAAAAGGATTCGAAGACTCGTCCACTTTAACTCGTCCGTTCTAAACTCGTTCATTACTTGCTAACTCGTCTTTTGTGCTTCGACACCAATTAATAGAAGAAAACTTCGACCATCCTTTTACCGAACTTAAACATTCTAATTGTAACTGATTTGGACATCAACAATTTGGCGTGCCAGGTAGGGGGAGCCAAGTCGAAATTCTTTGAAAGTTTGAAGAACAGACCTACAACAACTAGACGAGATGACCATTGTTACCAAAGAAGGAAGTAAGGAAGCTGGTTCGTCAGGTGGAACGACCACTCCAGCGGCGGATCAAGGGGAACAAACCAGACTCCCAACTCCGGACACCCCAAGAAAGACTGCAGCGACAGAGAGCCCAGGGACGTTCGTCATTGCGACAAACTTAACCAGCCCGGAGACCGAAGAGCCAACGCCGAGTCCTGTGCAGCTTGCATTGCTCAGTAGCCAACCCGTTTCCAGCATAGACGAGCTCTTTCGCGGGATACTGATGCATCTCGACCAACAAGAAGAGCGAACTAACACTCGGTTAGACGCGCTGACTGCAGCACAGATCAACTCACAGGACGAGATCAAACATCTCCACTCCACCAGGCAAAATTTGGCAAGTTTCATCCCAGCCAGGACGACGCTAGAGACAAGTGTACAAGGAGGTTAACCAGAGCGCAATCCCGCCCCATGCATCGACGAGCGAGACAATGGGACAAAGGACGCCGAGCTGAAAGAAATTCGAGAGAAGATGCAAGAAATGGTAATAGTCTTCCATAGAGCAACAAGTAAAGCACCTGAAGTGGATCTCATGCTCGAAGCAACGCAACGAACCCCGTTGACGGCATGGTCGATCCGCGAGCATTCTTGCTTACCTTCGGCGTATCCCTCGGCCATTTACAGTTCAGCCTGACGAAATACGATGCTGAAGCCTGCCAGGTCTTTGCCGAGCATTTGACAGGAACCGCTTTAAGCTGGTTCTCAAGACTCCCACCTGGGTCAATCGATAGTATCAAGGACCTGATAACTGCATTCTTAAAGCAATTCTCTGTTCTAATGGAAAACAAGAACTCTCATTCCGACCTATACGCCCTGACTCAACAACGAAATCAATCACTCCGGTCTTTTATTGGACACTTTAGAGAGGTCGTCGTCAACGTCTCGATCCCAGACACGGCTGCTATCATTGCACTCAAGAACGCACTTTGGTACGAGTCTCGATTTAAAGAAAAGCTATCTTTAACTCATGTGGAAACCATAGCTGACGCCCTGGGACGAGCCGTGAAACATATCGAGCTTGAAGAAGAGAAAGTCGTCAACGCCAAGAAACACTCCGGCGAAACAAGCGTCGCGACCAAACAGCCAGTAATCACAGCTCCGAAAGTCGAATATGTCGAGCCACGACAACACTTTACCAGAAATCAAGATCGAACTCGTCGAACTTTTGCAATCGGCGAAAATAAATACATCCGGAAGGAAGGAGGTGAGAGCAGCGCGACCCAGTATTGTGATTATCACCAAAGTGCCACCCACGCGACTGAAGAATGTCGTTACCTCCAAACGATCCTGATGGAACGATACAAAAAAGGGACGATAGTCATTGAATCTGACAGAAGCAAGACGACCCGGCCCGGTAACAGCGACATCAAGCGAGCTGAGAATATCACTCGAAAATTTGTCAAGGATTCCAAAACCCTCGCCGATCAAAGCGAAGACAAAATGGAAACACCAGGCGCCATCAATCATGAAAAACGGTAACGACCAGACAGACAAGCCGACCAGCGTCCCCCAACCATAAGACGGATAAACATGATCATGGATGGATTAACAGGATGCAATGACTCGGTCAGGTCAATAAGAGACTATACTAAGCAGGCCGAAACAAGGAAGTCGTGGCCTTCAAAAATCAGCTCCGAAAACGCAACGATTTCCTTTGACAATAACGACCTAGAAGGTTTGGATCTGCCGCACAACGATCCCCTGGTCGTCGAACTACTGATCGGTGAAAGCGAGGTCACAAGAATTTTAATCGACACCGGAAGTTCGATAAACGTGATCTTCAGGAACGTCCTGGCACAAATGGAGTTCGGAGAGAGTGACGTCAAACCAGAATGCCATTCTTTGACCGGTTTCGACGGGGATCATATCATGTCAGTCAGCACCATCGATCTGCCAATTTTCGTGGGAAGCATGGTCACGTATTTCAGGTTCGCCATCATCGACAAGCCTACTATCTACAATGTAATCCTTGGGACCCCGTGGATCCATAAGATGAAAGCAGTACCATCGACGTATCATCAGTGCGTCAAATTCCCAACCCCGAAAGGTATATATACGCTGCGCGGAAACCAACAAAGTGCAAGAGCCTGCTTCCTGATCGAACACAGGATTCGCACAGGAAAGAAGTTATAGCAATCAAAGCAGTGGGTCGGCGACGACAGCTCGTCACCGACCGAAGGAAAGCCGACCCCAATTCAGCAGAGCGTCGCTGCAACAGAAGAAATATGTTTGGACGACACTGACAAGTGTGAACATCGGTGTCGGTGTGTGAACATCAGAACAAAGATAACCCCGTTCATGCGAAGCGAGCTAATCCTTTTTCTCAAAACAAATATATCGACATTCGCATGGACTGTAACTGACATGAAAGGAATCGACCCAACCGTCACAACTCACGAACTCAATGCCGATCCAACACACAAACCAGTCAAGAAAAAACGATACAAGTTAGGACCCGAAAGATCGCAAGCCGTAAACGACGAAGTGGACAAACTCCTTAGCGCTGGATCCATGGTTGGCCAATCCAGTAGTCGTCAAAAAGAAGAACGGGAAATAGCGAGTCTGCGTGGATTTTACTGACCTAAACAAAGCTTGTGCAAAGGATAGTTTCCCCTTGCCACGAATCGATCAACTCATCGAAGCAACCGCGGGAAATGAGCTGCTAACCTTCATGGACGCCTTTTCCGACTATAATCGGATATTAATGCACAAAGACGACCGGGAAAAAACGTCGTTCATCACAGATAGGGGGACATACTGCTACAAGAGGTCATGCCTTTCGGCTTAAAAAACGCGGGGGCAACTTACCAACGACTGGTCAATAAAATGTTCGCTGAACAACTCGGCAGGATGATGGAAGTTTATATAGACGACATGCTTGTCAAGTCACGGCGGGCAAACGATCATATCACCCATTTACGACAATGTTTTGACGTCTTAAACAAGTACGAAATGAAGCTAAACCCAGCCAAGTGCACTTTTACAGTCAAATCGGGAGAATTCCTCGGCTACTTGGTGACCCGCCGAGGCATTGAAGCAAACCCCAAGCAAATTAAGGCAATACTCGACCTACCATCACGAAAAAATTCTAGGGAAGTGCAGCGACTAACTGGACGAATTGCGGCCCTAAATCGTTTCATATCCAGGTCAACTGACAAGTGCCTACCTTTCTACCAACTCCTCAAGACCAAAGGGAAGTTCGAATGGAACGAAGCCTGCCACGATGCATTCAACAAGTTAAAGAGCTACATATCCACCCCCCCCCCCGATCCTTGCCAAGCCAGAGTTTGGAGAACAACGACCTATTTTCTATATAAGTAAATCCCTTGACGATGCAGAAACGCGTTATCCGACAGTCGAAAAAGTCGCCCTGGCAGTCGTCACATCGGCAAGGAAGCTCCGACCATATTTTCAGTCACATACCATTGCCGTCCTATCTGTATTACACAGTCCAAATCAATCTGGTCGGTTGACGAAGTGGGCGATCAAACTCAGCAAGTACGACATCGAGTACCGCACACGCCCAGCTGCTAAATCCCAAGTGTTGGCCGCCTTCTTAATCGAGCTACCACTAGACGTATCCGGGCCAACCTCCGCCGACCCAACAGACGACCAGTGGACATTTCATGTGGATGGAGCATCTTCGCACCTTGGATCTGGTGTGGAAATCCGCCTTACTTCTCCAACCGGCGAAATCTTAGAACAATTTTTTCGTCTTCTGTTTCAAGCAACCAACAATGTCGCCGAGTATGAAGCACTTATCGCCGGACTTAAGCACGCCAGCAGGATGCAAATCAGACGAATCCACGCTTTCTGTGATTCACAGCTCGTTGCCAATCAATTTAGTGTCGAATACGACACAAAAAGCAAACCGATGGCAGCGTACCTTGACGTCGTCAAAATTCTGTCCAAACGATTCGACGAATTCGAGCTCGTCAAAATCCCCAGAGGGGACAACACCCAGGCCGACGCCTTAGCAGCACTGGCTTCAACATCCGACCCGGATCGATACGCCAAGCATAGAGGGAACACGAGCCGAGACATGCCTCGCCCTTCACCAGCCTAACAAAATCTGAACCACCTATCGAGCGGCGACATCACGTCGGCAGTGCGAACCTCCCTCAGAAAACGACCCAACGGACTGGCGAGTTGAAATCCGGTCATATCTCGCCGATGGTGACGTGCCCACAGACAAATGGGCCAAGAGACGACTCAACGCAAAAGCTGCTCATTATACCCTAATGAAAGACCACTTACTTCAATGGACCGCATCCGGAGCCCTTCTCTTATGTATACACGGCGATGACACAGAACATGTCATGATAGAAACCCACGAGGGAGCTGGTAGAAACCACTCAGGTAGACAAGCCCTGGCACTACGAATCAAAAAGCACGGCCATTACTGGCTCACAATGATGTCCGATTGCGAAAAGTTCGTCGCCAGATGCGAAAAGTGCCAGCGACACGCCCCCATAATCCACCAGCCAACCGAACTCTTGCGAGCTGGCGTAGCCTCATACCCATTCATGCGCTGGACGATGGACATTATCGGCCCACTACCCGCTTCCAGACAGAAACGCTATATCCTTGTCCTCACCGACTATTTCACCAAATGGGTCGAGGCCGAGTCCTACGCCAATATAAGGGCCAAGGACGTCCAACTCTTCGTGTGGAAGTATATCATCTGTCGTCACGGTCTTCCTTACGAGATAGTCACCGACAACGGTTCGCAGTTCATTTCTCTGCAATTAGAAGATTTTTGTGCAAGATGGCGAATCAAATTGTGAAATTCAACACCAAGATACCCACAAGGAAATGGACAAGTCAAAGCAACAAATAAAACTATACTTCACGGCTTGAAGAAGAGGTTGGACGCCAAGAAGGGCGCTTGGGCCGACGAACTCGACGGTGTACTTTGGTCTTACCGAACAACCCCACCACAAGCTACCAACCAAACTCCGTTTTCTCTGGCTTATGGGATGGAAGCAATGGCACCTGTTGAAGTCGGCTGTAAGAGCCTTCGACGAACAATGCACGTCCAAGATACCACACTCAACAGTCAAATGCTCATCGATCGACTCGACGAGTTGGAAGAAGAACTCGACAAAGCGCTGCTACGAATTCAGAACTATCAACTCGCCGCAGAGAAATACTACAACAAGAAGGTCCATAACCGACACTTCGACGAAGGTGACCTCGTCCTCAGAAAGGTCTTTGAGAACACCGCCGAGCCTAACGCCGGCAAGATGGGAGCCAACTGAGAAGGCCCATACCAAATATCCTAGGTCATTCACCATGGCGTTTACGAGCTTTTAACAATGAGCGGCAAACCTGTACCAAGGTCTTTGAACTCCATGCATTTAAAGTGTTACTACTCCTAAAAAAAAAAAAAAAAGGAAAAAAAAAAAGCTCGGCTATGATCAGCTTGCTCTTTCTATTTGAACAATCATGAAATGTGAACTACGAGCGGCTTGATCCCTCTGATCGGGGGGTACGTAGGCAGTCCCGTCTTACGGGACCCAGCTGCCAGTAATATATTTTCCTTTTATGATTGAATCGACATTCTAACATACTCTATAAAAGACGAGTCGAAACTCGGAAAAAGGGGTAAGCCGGCATAACTCTATAAAAGACGAGTCGAAACTCGGAAAAAAGGGGTAAGCCGGCATTCATGAGTCGCACCTAACTCTATAAAAGCCAAGTCGTAACTCGCAAAAAAGGGGTAAGCCGACATTCATGAGTTGCACCTAACTCTATAAAAGCCGAGTCGCAACTCGCAAAAAAAGGGGTAAGCCGTCCTTCATGAGTCGCACCTAACTCTATAAAAGCTGAGTCGCAACTCGCAAAAAAGGGGTAAGCCGGCATTCACGAGTCGCACCTAACTCTATAAAAGCCGAGTCGCAACTCGCAAAAAAAGGGTAAGCCGACATTCATGAGTCGCACCTAACTCTATAAAAGCCGAGTCGCAACTCGCAAAAAAGGGGTAAGCCGGCATTGATGAGTCGCACCTAAAAGTCGAGTCGTAACTCGCAAAAAAGGGGTAAACCAACATTCATTAGTCGCACCTAACTCTATAAAAGCCGAGTCACAACTCGCAAAAAAGAGGTAAGCCGACAATCACGAGTCGTGCCTAATCCTACAAATCAAAGCCGAGCTGAGACTCACAACACGACGCTACTCGAAGAAAGAATAAAACAGCAATATAAAGATAATATAAAGACTTAATTCGAACGACGACAATAGTTTAAAAAAAAAAAACGACCCCGCCTTTGCACATAAAAAAAAGGGGGGGGACAGAAAAACAATCATTCAATTCCAAGATCGGAGTCCGACGGAGTGACAAACTCTAACCCGCCGATCGTCGTTTGCCAGTAACGGCATGACTCCTTCACATCTTTCAACACGACCATTGGGACGTTAGCACCATTAGCGACCATCTCCTCCAGATACGCACAAATCCCCTCGGCGCGATTGATCTCATCAAAGTAGTGCCGTGTGCCTTCCAGTTGACTAATATAACGACACAACACGTCAATACGAGTCCGACAAGCAACGACCTCGGCACGTTCTTCAAACGGCCTTCGACCAATAGACTCAAGGTCGCCTTGTTCAAGGTCAGGTATCACAACTTCCGCAACTAATGCCTCACGACGAGAACGCTCGTCCTGTAGCCGTTCCCATTGCCACGTATGAACAAAGAGCCCCTCGTCAATCAACACTTCAAGACATTCTACGATTCCGTCTACACGACAAAAACCAAAGTAACGCTCGAATGAACGATGCGTAGCAATGATGTAAGCCCTCAGCCGCTGAATGCGAGCATGATAGTAATCAAGCTCTCTCCGCAACCACGCCGACCTCGTCGTTATCGGCATCAGAACAACCTTTCCCTAGACACAAAAGACAGAGCAAATCGCCAAAGCAAAACATGAAATGAATTTGGCAAAGATTAGAGGATTATTTATACGGTATGAGGCACAATTTCCAAAGATAGGCGACCAGTAACAGACGCCTCGGAAATCACAACCATTAAATGACAAGTAATTAATACGCAAAACGGTAATAAAATTCAAAAGGAGCCAGCACCCGACAACGACAGTTTAACATACAGGAGCCGACCCCAAAACACGGCGCAAAAGTAAGCATACACATGAGCCGACCCTAGACACGGCAGGAACGATAACGACTAAAACAAATTTATGACACAAGACCATCGACTGGAGACTCGCGGCCAGGAGTCGGAGGACGTCCATCAGCAGGACGTTCTTCATTCGGAGCGCTCGCGTCTTTTTGAACCTGTTGCTCGGTCCCGTCAGCCTCGGCCTCCCCTCTATTAGACCCTTCGCCCTCAACCTCCTCGTCACGATCCTCATCACCCCCGTTCTCAGGAAAAGCGACCCATTCTGGGACAAAAGGGAGAGGCTCAACAAAGACCGAATCAACGTCGAAATCAGCATTGGCAATGTCGGAAACTCAATGCTTTCCACCTAGTCCTTCAGCTGAGACATCACGGCGACAATCCCTTCCTTGACCCCATCGGCGGTTAGCAAAATTTGACCTTTGGCGACGAGCGTCTTGAGCATCTGGACGTTTCCAACAGCTTGATTATATTCCAAGAACTTTTCCCTGGACGCCATGACCGCATCAGCATACCTCTTGTGTTTGGCTAGCAGCTTTTGCACACGAGCGCTCAACTTAGTAAAGGCGCTAATCCTCTCAAAGTACCCGAACTCCACACGCCGATTTCTGAGCCCCTTCGTCTTCGAGCTGAGGGTAAGCTGCAGCCTGCTACAAGAGGAGTCTGACGCCTCGAGCATTTGCATAAGATCATCCCTCTCCGAGACTAATCTGCGTCGATGATCTTCAAGCTTCGCAACCTCATTGCTCAACCTTTGATTAGATTGAACCGCCTCCCCAAGCTGGGCCTCGAGACATTCAACCCTCTCAGCCAAACTCGACGCTCCCGGATGATCGCCCTCCAGATCACAAACGCGACGATCGTAGCGCGAAGCCAAACGATTAGTTCGTGCAATAAGCTGCAAAAAAAAAAAGAGAACGAGTGTCAAAAAAAAAAAAAAAAAAAAAAAAAGACGAGAGGCGACTCAAGCATCGGCGCATGATTGAGGGTCGTCCGGGAAAGGACGAGCTGAGGAGGAGTGAGTGAAGCTCCAGCCATAATCAGACGTCTTTTGCTTCTTCGAAGGATCTGGTCGTTCTTGGCCTGATCCCTCTTTCCTGTTCTGAGGACTTTTAGAAACCTCAGCGTGACGACGAGGAGCCTCGCATGTCTTCCTTCTCGGGAGCGTCTCGGCAGTCCCGATGTGAGGGTTCGGAGGAAGAATCTTGGAAGGCTGTCTCGGAGAAGTCTCGACCGACCGATGAGACTGGGAAGGAACTCCCTAGGTCGAACCAATGTCGGCTGGGTAAGTCTCGGGACAAGACTCCGAGCGAGAAGTCGAACAAGGCAAGGAAGAAAACTCTAGAACCCGACGGTAGCGAGCAGATACGTCGGGAACATTTGTGTTCAGTCTCCCCATTGTTCCGGCTAAAATCGTGGACAACAAACGGTTTTAAGCAAGGGCACCAAAATCAAAAAACTGATTAAAAAAAAACAACACATTGAGTTACCTCTCTTCCTCGACGAAGCTGGTATTTTCCTTGGACGACCTTTCTTTAACTCGGTACCCGGCCAGACGTAGGGACAAAGGAGCTTGATCGCGTTAACCTCAGCTTGAAGAGTAGGAGGATATGGAAGAAGACACCTTGAGACGACAACTACAAAAAGATGATGAACCAAGGGGGGTTAGGTAAAACCAAAGCCCGGCCAAGAACAGTCGGCTACCGGGTGAAGGGTTCCACCCAGAAAACCAAGGAATGGACGGGTCCTCTAGAACACCAGGAGTAACTTCCAGAAAAAAATACGAGCCTTTTCAATTATATGTTTTTCCCTTGGCTCCTTCGACGAGGGTCATAATCTTTGCCGAACCCAGGTAATAAATTCCGGGAGATTTAGTGCGATTCGACAGATTCACAATCGTCAACTCTTCCAAATGGTCGCAAGTCAGCTTGACTCCTGCAGCCTCGGCCAAAATCGAGAGACCCACGACATTCCGAACAGTTGCTGGTGTGAATTGAGAATGGCCGCCTTACGCCGAGCAAAGTACGTCATCAAGAAAGAGGGAAGAGGAAAAGTAAGCCCACACTCGGTAAAGAATTTCTCCGAGAGACATATGAAGCCGGGAGGAGCATCCCAGGGACGTTGAGCCAAAGACGGAATTAGAATGTTTGGCCTAGTGCCCAACTTCCCAATGCGAACCGCGTCAATCGCCGAATCAATCTTCAGCGTCGATCTACCAATATGTGCAAAAGCGCCTTCAACCGGCGGAGGGAAATCAATCTCCTCGGGAAAGAACGGGTCATCGGTTAACGACTCGTCAACTAAGGAAGGGATCCTGCAAAGAAGTCCCGACGAGCTTGAAACGGCTGGGTCGGAAGAAAGGCGGTGTTGAATCGTTGCAAGCCGAGCGACATCTGAATCCGTCGACGACGAATCGGAAGAAACCGGAGACTGAACCCTGCGACGAATAGATCTGGCCGAACCACCAGATTCGGAGGAGGTAGCTCGTCGAAGCTGACTAGCGGCGGAAAGATCGGAGGATACGGATTGGGAGGATGTCATAGTGAAAAATACGAAGTACGAACGAACTGACAAAAAGAGACGAGATAATCGAAAGGAAGAATACCTGAGTAAGGGAAGCAGAGCTCGAGAAGATGAAATAAAAAGGGTGGAGAAGCGGTATTTATAGGGAAGGAAGGAAAATTCTAGAGACGCAATCATTGCAGTACGCGTTCGGCGTCGGTACAGTTTCCGGATCTCATGCGCGTCAAGAACCGCACACGATGATTCGACCCCAAAACATCGAAAACCGCGTAATCACACGCGCGACCTTTCGCTTCCCCGAACCTTGTCTAAAGATCATCATCCCAACGACCAAGAGTGAAGGCCCACGCCCGTTCAGGCAAGTTGGGTTTTCGCGACGGACTCCAATGGAAAAGAAAGGTCGTAGGTTCGACCTCCGACATAGTTCTTCGCTTAAAAACTACGAACTAGGGGTGAAGGGGGGCTACTGTTAGGGGTAGGCCTGTAACCTAACAAAAGGCCCAGCCCATAAGAAGGCCCAAATAAACCTTCAGGAAGGGAAGGGGTATTTTGGTCTTTGTAATGGACGAACCGACACAGTTCCCTTTAAAAGCGGGCGCACGGCGTTTGCCAAGGGGGAGGTTTTTTCACCCATTAAAGGTTAAAAGAAAAGGATTCGAAGACTCGTCCACTTTAACTCGTCCGTTCTAAACTCGTTCATTACTTGCTAACTCGTCTAAGTTGTATTGTAACCCGTCTTTTGTGCTTCGACACCAATTAATAGAAGAAAACGTCAACCATCCTTTTACCGAACTTAAACATTCTAATTGTGACCGATTTGGACATCAAAAGTCTCTTATCACTTCTTCTGTTTCAAGCCTATCTTCCTTTGAGGACACATCATTTTCATTCAACGGTGACAGAAGAAGTATTAATTTCAAAGAGAATATTAGAACTTATAACTCCATGTTTGTATTTACTTCTATGGGTGGTAAGATTGATACTTCTGTTAGCAAAGGACGTGGCCCAAATGTCTACCGATTTCACAGTCCAAACAAAATTGCAGTATTAAGGTATTTATTTATGTCCTTATATAGTGTACTTAATTGATCATCATTTATACGTGTACAAAATAATCTTAAATGTACGTTGATCTTTCAGGTTCAGAGAACTATGATACATATTTATATGTGAATCTCAAGGTAAACAAACTAAACACATCTGCACAGCTTTTATACTCTCACACAATATATTATTACTTATTTTACTTATACTTGATATTATAATATTTATCTTACTTCTCTATATATAGGTACATACATGCAACACAAAGATGTTTCATCTACTTGGTTTTCTTGCCGATCTTTTTATGGATTGTAGATTTTTTTTTTGCTTTCTATCAGATTGATTGTAGTAATAATATCATCTATTTTGTGTTTATTTAGTCTAAAGTTTCGTTCTTAGTATGATTAAACTATTTGTGTTATTATTTTCAGTTACATCATTTTAAAACTATTTATGTTTATTTAATTTATAGTTTTATTCTTTGTGTATGATTAAACTAATTTATGCTTACTGTTTACCACAGTTTTTAAACAAATATCTGAAATTTTGTGTTATAAATTTCTGACACCTGAAACCAAACTCTAAGCTCATATAGCTATATTAACAAAGAAAAAATAGAATTATACCACAAAATTAAGCGAGACATGGATAACTTTAACATTAACAATATAAACCGAGAACAAAACGAAAATAACATTTATTATCTATGTCTATTTCATATTTGATTTTTTACACTTTCATTTTAAAAATACTATGTTCCCGTACGAAGTACGGGTCCAATATTAGTCTTACATAAAAGCCAACGGTTCCTCTTTCTCTCTACTCTCTGGTGTTAAAGCAATTTCGTAAAGAAAGGAAAAGGTATAATAATGTGTTCAAACGTATCTTCAACAACTCTACAGGAGTTGGAGAGAACGTCCTCCTTTTTCCAACTCCGTCAAAGTCAAAAAACCTCTCCGTACTCGAAAGCTCAACTCTCCACTCTGATAGCAAATACCAGTCCCGACGTTTCTCCTCCGGTGATTACAAGTGGTACGTAAGGTGTATTTACTTAGTGTGATCACAACACAAGTCCCATACCATAGATTTTCATCTTCCTCATGCATGATTCATTATCAATATAATCGATCTTTCTCCCCCAATTACAAAATGTTGTTGCAAGGATACTATTATAAGCTAGTGGTTGCTATAGCAGAGCTGAAACAGTTGCAGGAAACAGAAGGAATTGAGGAGTATCATAACAAATTTGTGTTGATTAAGTCTCGTGTGGATCTAGCTGAATCATATTTGGTTAGTGTTTATTTGGAAGGGCTGAGAATTGATACTCAAGCAAACATTAAGATGTTTCAACCTCAGACAATTCAACAGTGTTTAATGATTGGAGGATTATATGAGGTTATTCATCTGAGGAGAGTGCATAGCATGAAAGAGGGTGATGATTATCACAAGGGAGTTCAACCTTTAAATGTTTCAAGTGAAGTTGCAGAGCCTTCTTTTAGTAACATTAGCTCTGGTGCTAAATGGCGTGGCAGTAGCATTCAGTATAAAGGGATTTTATCATCCAAACCAGAGCTTGATCATAAAACAGTTGTTCTTACTACTATGGAGGAACCTAAGGATACTACAGCTCAGCCTCACAAAACAGATTGTAGAGAATTGGAAGAAGTAGAGGTGGTGATGGTTGAATTGGAGGAAACTGGAGGCGGAGCTCATATTTCTGTTAATGCAATCTCCAGAGTCTATGATTGTAGAAAAATGAGGGTGAAGGGATCTTCTTGGAAACAAGTCTTGTATATACTCATTGACTCAGGTTCTACACACAATTTCATGGATTCCAATATAGCTGAGAAGTTGAACTGTGTTCTAAAACCTGCAAGTATGGCTCAGGTTTCAGTAGATGATGGGAGATTGTTGAAGGTTGATGCTAGCATAGGTAAGTTTCAATGGGAATTTAGAGGTACACAATTTCAAACTGATCTTATGGTGATTCCCTTGGGTGGATGTGATATGGTGTTAGGCTGTCAATGGTTGGAGACATTGGGCCAATAACTTGTAATTTTAAGAAGTTAGAAATGCAGTTCCGTATAGGGCATAAAAAGGTTCTTCTTATGGGTATGAGGCAAGGTTCTGTTAGAAATGTGAAGGCGCTAAAGCTTAATAAGCTGAAGGAGGATCAAGTTCAACTTGATTTTTTTATGCCCTAACTCTAAGAAGAGACAACAAAACTTGGAGTTTGTGGGGAAGCATGAAGCTTCTAAAGGAACTGTCAACATTCAAGTGCATATTTCTTCACATACAGATAAGAAGTCTATTGAGGATGGGCAATCGAGTCAGCAAAAGTCTTTTGTTAGTAAGCAGACATTGTTGCAGCAACAATAATTGCATTGTGAACACCCACATCCTCATAAATTTGTTAGCACGGAACAATTTCATGACACTGATTCATGTGGATCATTGGTTCAACAAGATGCTTCTGTTTGTGTACCAACATTTTTGCCACGTCAAGGACTGGGTGGTGATATTAATTTTGTAGTTGAAGAGGTGGATTGGTCTGAGCAGTCACTCAGTGTTAGGGATGTTAAGAATGGGTTTTAACCCGATGGGTACCCGGGACCCATGAAAAATAAGAAACCCAAAGATCTGATTATTATGTTAAAATTTCATGGGTTTTAAATGGTTCGGGTACCCATTTTAGAGAGTCCTATTCGGGTTTATCTTATTGGGTTATGGGTACCCATGAGACTTCAAAAAAAAAGTTAATCAAATTCGTTAATGTTAAAAAAAAAGTTTGAGGCACTGCTCTTCACACGCGCGTCTTTCTCTCTTTCGCCACGCGCTTCTCTTCTTCCTCTTTCACGGGTTCTCTCTCTCTCTTTTGCCGCAGCGAGATCTCTCTCTCTCTCTTCTCTCTTGTTCTTTCTATGAAGCATCCACCTGTCTCCGCGATTTGTTGGACAAGAAGAAACTGCCACACCGAAACCTATTCAATTTACTCCGATCATCCCACCGACTTACTCACTCACTCCTCTCCTCTAGATAACAAACAAAGTTTTAAGCTTTTCCTCTTCTCTTTCGTTTCCTCTTCTGTTACTCTGTCTCTACTCTCTCTCTCTCTCTCTCTTCTTTTTGGGGTAATCGGATGGCGCGAAATCAGCGATGGGTGGTTCTGCTTATTGTTGTGGTCTCGTTGTGTCTTGTTTCAGCACTTGAAGCTAGTGACGGAGATTCTGATCCTCTTTACAAGTAATAAAGTCTTCTTCTTCTTTTTTTTCTCTTAGATCGATTTTGTTTCCAATTCAGAACCCTCTTCTCTCTGCTTTCATATCGTTGGAGATGTAAAGACTAAAGATGCAATCTTTTTATATCTTAATTAGCTTTCTGTTATCGCTAACCGGACGAAGCTATTTACATTCATTGATTGCTGCATTGATACGGTCTTTCAGTATTCACGATCAATCTGTCAAAATCATGGTTACTGCACCTATTCTCGCGGTTGCAACAACTCATATTCTCTACCTCAATTTCTACAACCTCAACGAAGGTATGATCTTTTCTTAGGGATTATGAAACTAAACGTTGGTTTCTTCAAATGCATCTCACTCTATAATGTTAACAGGGCTTCACAGGCATATATATATGATGATGATAATCATATTTGGTACCAAAAAGCTAAAGACACAAAAATTCATAATGCAAAATGCAAAATACATCATATAAGACAAAAAAAAATCGGGCATCCATGGGTTTACCCACAAAACTAAAAACCCGTTCGGGTTTACCCACAAGACCTAATACCTATTCGGGTTTTATGAGATTGGGCTTTTTCCGGGTGGGCTTTTTTCGGGTTCGGGCCGGGCTGGGTTTTTTTACCCACCACAACATCCCTACTCAGTGTGAAGAAAGTAGAACCAGTTTATGTGAAAATCAATGATGCAATCTCATTCTATCAGTTTATCTTCGGTGTAAGGGCATTCTACATTTGGCATAAACGGAAAGCTATACACCTACAATCAGCTTTGGAGGTTTGTGACGCACTGTTACTACAACAGTTCATGTTCAGTGATGATGGGTTCCAAATTAAGCACAAGTGGCGTTTTAAACTCTTCATTGTTCTTAGAGCTGAAGATTGGTCATTGTTTTTTTTTTTGTGAGGGGTTAGATACAAATCTGAAAAGCTGATTCTTCTTTACAGCTTTCACTTGGAGTATGCAAGGGCATCTTCCTTGCAAATTAGTTTGTTTTTTTATCTACAAACCTTGAGGTCAAGGTTTATCAAAGGGGGGAGATTTGATACAGGAAAAAAGATGAGAAGAGGGGCATGTGTGGCACGTGATAAAGCAACAAGTTAGTGGAAACATGGGAGAAGTTTGTTGGCTGAAAAGGTTTGTTAGATGGAGAAATCGGGAGCTGAAGCTTATAAGGGGGAAGCGAAGAACATTTGCAGAACTAACCAGAAAATATTGAGAATTGTAATCTTCTTCTTCTTTGTTTGTTTCTTTTTGTAAACTCTTTGATTTGATATTTCATTGTTGCTAGAGCTGATTCTTCTTCTAAGCTCTAATACATGAAATTTGGATTCTCGTTTCATGAACGACGATTCAATTGATTTGTGATATGTTGATTAATCTAAAGATTTGCATTTTCCTTTACCACAAAGAACGACTTAGATGTAAGATTCTACATTGGTTTGTGACAGAAGATGTTATTGTCGCTGAAGGAGAATTCTGCTCTGCCGAACCATGTTACAAGACTGGTTCTATTTCACTTGGTCCTAATATGGAGGCTGTTATTGTAAAGTCGGTACTAGACCCAAAACTAATTCTCTGGCGGCCTACGACAGATGCGTTCTCACTTGAGGAAGCCGTGGAAATTAAGATAGCATGGCGAGCTGATAAAGTGATTGTGGAGATTCAAGACTTGCAAAATATGTATGCGACTTGGCTGCAAAAAAAGTAAGTCTTCTCCTAATACGGAGGCTGTTATTGTAAAGTCGGTAATAGATCCAAAACTATTTCTCTGGCGGCCTACGACAGATGCGTTCTCGCTTGAGGAAGCCGTGGAAATTAAAATAGCATGGTGAGCTAATAAAGTGATTGTGGAGACCGGAATGGACTCCCGCAATGTCTCCCAAAGATCAGATGGATTGGCCTAATGATAACTCATGTTCCTCTGCAATTTTTTAAACTACTACTATGTAATTAAGGCAATTTTCTAAGTACTTGTATGATTTGGAAAATGTGATCTTCTATGATTATGATATCTTGGTTTTAAGTTCTGTAAGATGTTTCATTAATGAATACTAGGTTCGGACCCGCACGTACGTGCAGGGTTAATTTTAAAACTAAGTTTGCGATCAAGTTTACAATATATTATGTACGTGTTAGATACTTAGATTATGTTGTAAGCGCATTTTTTATGAATATTATTAACATTCATAACTCAAACTCGTCGATTTGTTTCTAATTCGGTATAGAGAAAAAAATGATCTGATTGTTTTTATTATTATCACTGGCACATTAAAAAAAATAGTAAGAAAAAGGTGATATGTTTAATGTTTAAACTCGTCTCTTCCCTTCCTGTGGACTATCAAACCGTCTCGTTCCAAACCGGAACTAACCAAAAACCTGTCCCACAGCGGAACTAATAGAAAACCCGTCCCAAACCGGGACTAACAAAAAACCCGTCCCGTCTCATTCCGTGAACTATCAAACCAGAAAAAATCCACCAAAAAGATTAATTAAAACTTATCAAATCGAATGACCTAAATTGTCTAGCTGGAGAAATCTTTCTTATTAGGCCTGTCTTGTAATGGTTTGCTATTTTTTACCCGTAAAAAACCTGTCGTGCGAAACCCATAAGAGAAGTGTGTCCCACTCTTGTTTGATTTTGCAAAATCTATGCAAGGATAATAGACTTTTCAATAAAAAAATTATAATATAGAAATGATTTTAAGATTATATAATATAAAATAGGCTTGGACATAAAAACCGTATCTGAATACCCAACCCGCAACCTGACCTGAAAACCGGGTTCGGGTTGGATACGGGTTTACCTATAAAACTCTATTAGGTTCTATTTTCTAATACCCGTGAGTTCGGGTTAGGATTAGATAATAGCCGGTACTCGTTTGGATACCTATCATAACCCGAATATAAATATATTAAAAAATATTTATAATATTTAGCATTAGTATAATTCAATTACCCAAAATTTTAATTATAATTTTGAATATTTCAATTAGTTTTTAAACTAAATATAAAAATAAATCAAAATATTTAAAATTATTTGTTAAATAAGTCAAAATTTAGCTAAATTTATTTAAATTTAATTAATTTTAAAGATATTTTTCGGATACCCGAACCCGATAGTACTCGAACCGAACCGAACCCATATATCAAAAAATACCCAATGAATTCTATTTTTCTAAACCCGTTCATGTGAACTTGATCGGATAATATCCGAATCCGATTGGGTAATACCCTAGCCCAAATGTCCAGACCTTTATAGAAATTAAACTATTTCATATTTATTACAAACTATTTCACATATATTATTACTATATATTACATCATTTATAACTGAAAATTATTTCTCTAGTTATATTACTATTGGACTTTATATGGCTTGTTTTGTTTGATATGTGTAATAAAGTATTCTTAGTTTGTTACTATTGAGAAAGAAAAATAACAAAGTGTCGACAACTTGGTTTTAAAAAAAAAATACAATGTGGACAACTTCGAAACTGAAAGTTTTTGAAAGGAAGATGTGAAGATGCGATTCTTCAGTCTTCATCTGTTAATCAATCTCCCAAGAGAACGCCACGCTTGAAAAATATAAGAATTATTTGTAACAATTGATTTTAGATTCTAAGCTATTTATATTTTTACTGTTTATTTGATTAGGTTACGGGATTTCTTTTAGGTCTATATTCTTGATTTAGAGATAGTTTTTTAGGTCCATGCATGGAATCAACAAAACAATGGATTCAAAGTCGGATCAAAGCTCATGATCCACACCCAAAGCAAGGCTCGCGATTCGACTGCAGGAACTTTTCTATCACCATCGTTGATTAGGTTTTTCCAGTATCCAAAATTTCTAATGACTTTGATACTATATCTGTTGAAGCAAAAAATGACATCAAAGATATTTTAATGGAACAAAAAATATAGAGTTGAGAATCGAACCAAACTCTTTCGGTCACAAAGGTCCCAAGAGCATTTCACATTTTCTTGATTCAATCCCTGCTACATGCATATAATCACACAAAGTAAATAGGCATTATCTATGATGATTGATGCCAAGCTATATAATTATGATTGACTCATACGAAGTAGCCATTTTTTATTGTTTTTGCCAGAGACGGAGAGACTGTTTGCAAAGTTTGAGGTATTGTTCTTCTACCAGAGCTCCCTTTTATAGAAAAGTATTAAGGGTTTTGATAATAACGAATCTTTTTCATATTGGCAATTCTGGATTTAGTGATTGGTGTGTATGGTGATTGTTATCAATGATTGCGATGATTTGGAAGTTTGGAAGATTTTGTATCAATTATAATAAGTTACTATAAATTAGGTAGAATATATTACTTGCAAATCGTTTTTTGGAAACATATCTTCGTGATAATAGAAAATCTATACTAATGAAGATCTGCGTCCCTTATCAATGAAGATCCGACTGGATTATTCTTGATGACTTAATACGCTTAGGATCCGCGTCCCCACCCATCAAGATCCGCGTCCCCCACCCATCAAGATCCGAGTCACTTATTCTAGATCCGAATTACTTTATAACTAGTAAGTTAAAGTTTCGTTTAATTTTTCTCTTAATTACCCTTGTTCTTATTTTTTTTTTCTCACACATAATCGATTTTGCCAAGGGCATTTAATGGAATTTTTTTTGTTTATTTTCGAAAATCTCTGATTTGTACTCCCCAATTAATAGTATAGATTCAATTTCGGTTTTAGGTTTAGAGATTTATCTAGAAATTTCTAAAATATGATAATGGACCATATAATACATCCACATATGTATACATTTCTTCTGATAATAAATACATCCACATATATTATTATATAAGTTATCTATATATATATATATATTGATAATAAATACGTCCACATATTATATATAGAAATTAAATCTAATATTTTTGCTTAGGTTTTCTTTTGATTAATTGTGTGGATAATGATAATATATATAATATTGTTGGATTTAGACGAGAAGTATATACGCACATGATTTATATAGGATTAAAAGTTCCAATCCAAATCTCAGTAAGTTTCCAAAAGAAAAGCTCACCTTTCACATCTCCAAAGCCATAAAACACTAAAGGGAAGTTATCGATAATGTTTTCAGAGATAACTTCATCAACAACTAGTCAGAGTTGGAGAGAACGTCCTCCATCTTCCTATTCCATCAAAGTTCATAACCTCTCTCAACTAGGAAGCTCAACTCTCTATTCTAATGGAAGATACCAATCCCGTTATTTCTCCTCTGGTGATTACCAATGGTACGTATCGCTTATTTGCTTAATTAGTGCCACAAGTTGTTCTAACCGTCCTCAAAATTATTCATCATCAAATTAAAATAATTTCAGGAGACTGGATTTATTTCAATGTATGTTGAAATAGATAGTACAAGCCTCAAAGCTACACCACCAACGGAGATTTATGCAGATCTCCGATTTTTCATGTTTAACAAAAAAGAAAACAAGTACTTTATAGTTCAAGGTCTGTGAATGTACATTTTTTTTTGTCCTTTTTTTTTTTTCCTTTCTCTATTATATACCAATAGTGCATACTGTATATCAATGTTAGATTGGGAATCGAAGCCGTTTAATACATTAAGAACGATATAGGGATTACCGCAAGTGCTTCCCCTTGATACATTCAACGACCATAAAAACGGATACCTCTTTGATGGAGATCACTGTGAGTTTGGTGTTGATGTCATTGTTGCTCCACCTCCAACCAAATGGGAAATACTTTCATATGATGTGAAGCTTCCAACTCCCAAGTTCTTTTGGACTCTTACAAAGTTCTCGAAGATACAAGAGAATCCTCACACGTCAAAGAGTTTCTCAATGGGAGGAAGAAATTGGTACGATCGATAAATCTTTCATAAAATGTATATATATCTACTATATAATATATAACAAGTGTAAAATAATGTTTTGTAGGGTTGTAAAGTTGTATCCCAAGGGAATCTCTCCACCAGATGGTAAATGGTTGATACGTTTGAGACTACACATCCTCCCATACTCTACCAGTACCGAAGGAAGAAGAAGCAAAGCCCAAGTGGCTAGTAGTCTATCACAATGGATCCAGTAGCTCCAAGAAGATGAAGTGGGCCTTGAAGAGAGAGTTTATCTAAAGTAAGGAATAAGAGTCACTATCTTTTTGCAGAAGGCTGTAACGGATCTTTTGTGTGGGGACAAGAGGCTCAAGAGTAGTACTTATGTAGTAGGTGGGTGAGGGTTGTTGGGAGCGATCTTTTGGGTGAAACATTGTAAGGGGGAGGGAAGAGACTCCATCAAACATTTCTCTTGGTTGTAACCGTTGTCTTTTATCAAAGAGTACTTCTTATCATTGTCGTTTGTTCTGTTCTAAGGTTTTACAAATACAAAACGTATCAACTTGGTAGTAGAGCAAGATCCATCTTGGGAAACACTCAAAATACCACCAGCAAAGAAAGTAGAGGAACTTGAGAAGATCGTGGAGAGTCTCCAGAAGGATGTTCAGCAGATATCGGTGCTGGAGAACGACGTCCAGGAGATCAAGAAACAACTAAACAAACTGGATGTCATGGAGCAGCAGATGTCGAAGCTTGAATTCCTAGACCGTCTGGAAAAATGGTTGTTGGGGGAAGAGCGGAGAACAGGGGAAACAGAACCGAGGGTAGAAGATGAAACCCAGATCTCCGGCGTGGACATGAGCCCAAAAGAAGTGGTGCAACGTCCAACGACTCAGAGTGTGACACCAACGAGGGAACAAACTCGGTCAAGGAGCGAATCCCCTGAAAGAAAAGAGCCTCTCACTCGGAAACTGGAGTTACCACTCTTTGACGGGGAAGAAGATGTAGAAGGGTGGGTGACTCGAATGGAGCAGTACTTTGAGCTCAGCGAGTTTTCAGAGGAGGAGAAACTGCGAGCGATGAGGATGTGTTTCTCCAACGACGCCCTATCATGGTACCGTTGGGAACGAGACCGACATCCCTTCGTGAGCTAACTTTGGGGAGTCCCAAGATCTCACCCCTGACGAGCGACTACTGCTGCTTCGTCAGGATGAACCGCTGTGAAGTTCTGCAAAGACTTCATCTCGTTAGCCACGAACGCTCCGGAGATTTCTGAAAGGGTCTTAGAGATGGCTTTCATGATAGGCTTGAAACCAAAGGTGAGAGCGGGGGTGAAGATGTTCGAACCTAGGAACCTTAAGAAGATGATGAGTTACTCAAAACTTGTGGAAGAGTGGAATGAACAAGGTGACACATCGTCTTCAACCGGCGGAGAAAGTTCAAACAGGGGAGCTGGTCGCGTAACAGGGGACAGGTCGTTGTCACGTGTGACTGCATACGTGGGAGGAGGGGCAAACTCATCAAATACTAAGAACGTCTCTTCTCAAGAGACGAAAACGACGCAGTTTCGTTCATTTAGTGAAAAAAACCCTACTTTGCAGACGAAACCCTCGGAGACTCGCCGTTCTCAATACCGTCGGCTCACCGACGCCAAAACTAATGAACGCCGGGCTAAGGGGTTGTGTTTCCGGTGTGATGAGAGGTATCACGCGGGTCACCGTTGTAGATTGAAGGGGCTTCAGGTTCTGGTGGATACTGTAGATGACATAGAGGAGGAAGAAAACGCGGAAGAGGATGACTCTGCAGAAACGAAGGTCGAAGGGCCGGAGTTCGCTGCTCTGTCTATTCACTCAGCGGTCAGAATATCATCTCCCAGAACCATGAAGTTGAGAGGAAGAGTCCTCGGAGCAGAAGTGGTGGTGATGATAGATAGCGGAGCTACCCACAACTTCATATCAGGGACCTTGGCTCAGCATTTGGGAATAGAGACCAGGGGAACGATGGGGTATGGGGTTAGAATGGGAACAGGATTGGTGGTTAGAGGAAGAGGAGTGTGTCAGAATGTCGAATTGCAGCTTCCAGGATATAAGATCGTGACTAGCTTCTTACCGCTAGAATTGGGGGAAGCTAACGTGATATTGGGAATGCAGTGGCTAGAAACCTTGGGAGATATGAAGGTAAACTGGAAGGAGCAACGAATGGGGTTCCCTGTGGAGGGTGGATGGGTGACGTTATATGGGGATCACAGCTTGAGGAACTCGTCGATCTCACTCAAGGCTCTGTGGAAAACAGTACAATAGGAGGGAGATGGGTTCTTTATAGAATATGCAGATTGGCAAAAAGAGTCTAGAGAGGGAGATGACATGACTCCAGCAGAGTTCCGTGAGCTGTTAGAGGAGTATGCGTTGGTGTTCTCAGAACCACAAGGCTTGCCACCGTCGCGGGGAAAGGAACACGCCATCACCCTCAAACCGGGAGCGGAGCCGGTGAATGTGAGGCCCTTCCGCTACCCACATGCTTAGAAAGAGGAGATTGAGAGGCAGATAGCAGTGATGTTGGCGGCAGGAATCATCAGGGAGAGCGGTAGTCCGTTTTCCAGCCCGGTGTTGTTGGTTAAGAAGAAGGACGACAGCTGGAGGTTTTGTGTTGATTACCGATCCCTCAATCAAGCTACCATACCGGATAGCTATCCAATACCGATGATAGACCAGTTGCTAGACGAGCTACATGGAGCCAAAGTCTTCTCGAAGTTTGATTTGCGATCAGGTTACCACCAGATCCTAGTCAAAGCAGAGGACGTCCCAAAAACGGCATTCAGGTCTCATGATGGGCACTACGAATTCCTGGTAATGCCCTTTGGGCTCACCAATGCTCCGGCGACATTTCAATCCCTTATGAATGATGTGTTCCGTCCCTACTTGCGCAAGTTTGTCTTAGTATTCTTCGATGATATACTGGTGTACAGTCGTTCAAGAAAAGAGCACCAGGTTCAGCTCAGGGAAGTCCTTAACCTCCTTCAACATCACAAGCTTTACGCAAATCAGAAGAAGTGTCAATTCGGGAGTGAGCAAATTGCTTACCTGGGTCATGTGATCTCATCGGAGGGAGTTGCAGCGGATCCTAGCAAGATTAGTGCCATGGTGGAATGGGAAGCACCAACGAACGTGAAGGCACTGAGAGGTTTTCTAGGGCTTACCGGTTATTACAGGAAGTTTGTTAAGGGGTATGGAGACATTGCTAGACCACTTACTGAGTTACTTAAAAAGGACCAGTTTGAGTGGAATGAGCAGAGGGAGGACGCCTTCAACAAGCTCAAAACTGCTATGACCACGGTATCGGTATTGGCCTTGCCTGATTTCAAAGAAGTATTTGTGGTGGAGTCTGATGCTTCAGGAACAGGGTTGGGGGCAGTGTTGATGCAGAAGGGCAAACCCATTGCTTACTACAGTCAAACACTGACCGATAGACAGAAACTGAAGTCCATCTATGAAAGGGAGCTCATGGCCATTGTATTTGCCATTCAGAAATGGCGACACTACTTGTTAGGGAGGAAGTTTTTGGTTAGGACAGATCAAAAAAGTCTCAAATTTCTGTTGGAGCAGCGAGAGATCAATTTGGAGTACCAGCGGTGGTTGACAAAGCTTTTGGGGTTCGACTTTGACATTCATTACAAACCTGGGTTGGAAAACAAAGCCGTTGATGCCTTATCACGGAAAGAGGTCTTGCTGGAGCTGTTTGCTCTCTCAGTTCGCGCAGCCATACAACTAGAAGAAATCTGTGCGGAGATCGATAAGGATCTTGAGCTCCAGAACATCATCAGTGATCTTCGAGCAGGTGGGGAATCCTACCCTGATTACTCTCTGGTTCAGGGGAGACTGTTACGACAAGGGAAGCTGGTGATATCTAAGTCTTCGGCTCTTACTGGACTGATCATGAGAGAATTCCATGATGGGAAGCTTGGCGGACATGGTGGAGTGTTGAAAACACAAAAGCGGATAGGAGAGTTGTTTTTCTGGGAGGGTATGATGACTGACATAAGGAAACATGTAGCGGCTTGTCAGTTGTGTCAGCGCTACAAGTACTCTACCTTGGCTCCGAATGGGCTTCTTCAGCCTCTACCAATCCCTGAGAAGGTATGGGAAGACATATCCATGGACTTTATAGAGGGGTTGCCTAAGTAAAGGGGCAACAACGCCATACTGGTGGTGGTGGATCGGTTATCTAAGTATGCTCATTTCCTGTTGATTAAGCATCCATTCACTGCGACAGACGTGGCTAACTTGTTCATCCAAGAGGTCCTGCGGTTACATGGTTTCCCTAAGTCCATTGTGTCGGATCGGGACAAGGTCTTCACCAGCCAGTTCTGGAAGGAATTGTTTCGCTTGGCAGGAACTAACTTGTGCTTCAGTACCGCTTATCACCCTCAATCGGATGGGCAAACTGAGGTCACAAACAGAGGGTTGGAAACCTACTTACGCTGTTTTGCAGGAGAACAACCTCGGACCTGGGCGAAATTCCTGTCTTGGGCGGAGCTCTACTACAACTCCTCTTACCACTCAACCATTAAGATGACTCCGTTCCAGGCGGTGTATGGAAGAGAACCACCAACCTTGGTCAGATATGAGAACGGATCCACCTCCAATGCTGACCTGGAATCGCAGCTGCTGGAGTGTGATGCAGTGTTGAGTCTGATCAAGGAACACCTTCATAAAGCTCAACAACGCATGAAGAAGAGAGCAGATGAGCATCACACAGAGGTCGACTTCGAGGTAGGGGACCAAGTCTATCTCAAGATGCGTCCTTTCCGCCGTCGTTCACTGGCTAGAAGGATCAATGAGAAGCTGGCTGCACGGTTTTATGGCCCCTATCGGGTGGAGGCAAGAGTGGGGAAAGTAGCATATCGCCTGAAACTGCCGGAGGAAGCAAAAATACACCCAACCTTTCATGTTTCCCAACTCAAGAAGGCTATCGGGGATCAGGTGGTTGCTACAACCGTGCCAGTCCAGTTAACTGAGGATGGGGTGCTAGAGGCTGAACCCGAAGCAGTGCTGGATCATCGTAAGAACCCTGTTTCAGGGCAGGCTGAGGTTCTGATCAAATGGAGGGGGTTACCAGATTATGAGTGCTCGTGGGAATGGGTCAGTTCGATGAAAGGACAGTTTCCAGGATTTGACCTTGAGGACAAGGTGAATTTCAAAGGGGGCGGTAATGATACGTTTGAGACTACACATCCTCCCATACTCTACCAGTACCGAAGGAAGAAGAAGCAAAGCCCAAGTGGCTAGTAGTCCATCACAATGGATCCAGTAGCTCCAAGAAGATGTAGTGGGCCTTGAACAGAGAGTTTATCTAAAGTAAAGAATAAGAGTCACTATCTTTCTGCAGAAGGCTGTAACGGATCTTTTGTGTGGGGACAAGGGGCTCAAGAGTAGTACTTATGTAATAGGTGGGTGAGGGTTGTTGGGAACGATCTTTTGGGTGAAACATTGTAAGGGGGAGGGAAGAGACTCCATCAAACATTTCTCTTGGTTGTAACCGTTGTCTTTTATCAAAGAGTAGTTCTTATCATTGTCGTTTGTTCTGTTCTAAGGTTTTACAAATACAAAACGTATCAACTAATCGGACTACTCTGATACCATTTGTTACACTTAAATACCACTTTAGTCCATATTGGACCTTATACCAAGCTAATAAAACCCAAAGATAGAACCCATCACAAAAGTTAGCTTATGAGTGGGGGGACCAGTGGTGCTTTATATGGCATTGATTATTCCTATATCCCACCGATGTGGGATGTGTATCAATGGTTATCCATTTTTCTGTATTTAGCTGATGGTGAAAAGTTGAAGGAAGATGAAAATATTTACGTGCAAGCAGTTGTGAAAGTTGAAGACCCACGTGGATCCAATCACTTGATATACAATCGTATGTTAGAACACGACTTACTTTATATTATTTCCTAGCTAACGAGATATATTTGGTGTTTGTGATTCTCGATTAACTTTACATATTCTATTTTGTTGTAGTTAACTGGTGGTTTTATAGACCAGGCCAAGGTTATGGTTGGAATCGCTTCGTGTCTATAGCTGAACTTCGAAAGTGTTACTTGGGCAAGAAAGACACTTTGAATGTTGAGATCGAATTTAAAGTTGTTTCTGCGACCAAATATTCTGCCTTTACCTGAGTTATCCTTTAAAAAAAGATATTTCTGTGTTCCAAACGCTTTTAATTTTTTTTTTATCTTTATAATATTCAGATTTTGTTCTACATATGGTTCTAATTATTAGCCAAGTTGTCTAAAATTATTTGGGTTTAGTTCGGTTTGGTTACTTGGTTACCTAAATTTTCAACTGTCGTTAACCAGACTACTTTTGCCTCAACTCAACCCAACGCTAGTCAAGCAACTGCACAATAGATATCTTCTTAAGAACGTTCCTAAGCTGAAATCTTATTATATAACCTGAGTGGTATAGAAATTTCTATACTGAACCAAACCCAAATAATATTAAAAAATTTTACATTGGTCCAACGGTCGGCGATATGACTTCAAAGGTGGACTTGTCTGAAAAGATTTGAAGACCTGTTCAGAAACGAAAATGTACTTGCAAATGTAAACACATAAAATAGTAGTTTGGCCGCAGAGACTAGTCGTGCATCTTCATGTGATTTACAGTTACCAACATTTAAGATGTAATCGAAAATTTATAAATTGAGTACGAATAACTAATTTTACATTTTTATTAGGAATGACATACATACAACCATACGGCTACAGGCGGACGCAGCAGAAGACCGAACACATGGGTAATAAAAGTTTAACGGATGATCGAAGATTGAAAAAATAGAGAGAGAGAGAGAGGAGAGAACTCATGACAACATTTCTAAATTTGAGCTCTTTCCTTCAACGACCAGAGAGACTAATCTGTTCACAGTTTTTGTCAAGAGACTCTTTAACAGCATCAACCACTAGTTGTGTCTTTCGGCTAATACTAGGCCAGTACCCATCAGGCTTTGCACCATTGTTCTTGATTTCTCCAACCAATCGGGCAAACTCTCTCACCATACATGCCTCCTGTGGAAGCTCTGTCTTAACCGTGTGCTCACTAGGGGGACTAACCCACGCAGTCACAAGATCATTAAACCAAGCTCTAGTGCTCGTGGTGAACGACGCCTCTGTCTCCTTATACGGGATAATGAAGTCATGAACACGAAGTGTGCCATTCGTTCCAATAGCAGTTATCTCCATTGTCAGGTTTTCCAAAAAGGAACAGTATATGGTTGCCGTTCGCCCATCCTCCCATGTCAGAGATGCTCCACAGGAAAGAATCACTCCTGCCTCGTTTAGCACAGCACCGGGAAAAGCCGTGACAGTGTTCGGTAGATCAAAGTTGTTGGCTAAAAGGGCTGCTCGGATCGCGTACCATCCAGCATCTCCTAGCGCACCAAGCCCGTCAAGACCCGGTTTCACACGGATATCGTTTTTGAGGAAATCTTCATCTCCAGCAAATGAGAAACAACTCTGAACCTACAGACTCAAACATCAAGTAGAAATAAGACTTTCAAGAAACTTCAAGAAACTAAAAAAAGAACCAAACTAATTATGTTGTTTACTATATAAACATACACAAAGCCAGATCAAACCTAGAGACTGCATATATCTACTCTATAAAGCTACTCTAAGAGAACCAAAGATATTGACTTTAAAGAAACCCATAAAAATTCAATCAATTCCAATCCAATTTCAACATCACAACAAAAACATAAACAAGCCAGATCAAACCTAAAGACTGAGGACATCTTCTACTCTATAAGCCTAATCTGAGAGAGCCAAAGCTATCAACTTTAAAGAAACCCACAAAACTCCAATCCAATTTCAACATCACAAACATTTCGAATTTACTGAAAAAATCAAAGAGTTAGCTTACAGTTTTAAGCTGACCAAAACGTTCTGAATCAGACAAAAACTCCTTAAGCTTAGCAGTTCTAGGATTATGAACCCACATAGTACCATCCATAATCTGAACACCATTGGCTTCACAAGCAGCAACGATCTTATCAAACTCAGCTACGTTCATAGCAACAGGCTTCTCCAAGAGTATATGTTTCCCTTTCTCGGCAGCTCGTATAGCCCACTCAACGTGGAGACTAGTGGGGAGAGGAACGTAGAGAGCATCGACCTCTGGATCTTTGAGAAGCGATTCGTAAGAGCCGTGGATCTTGGTTGATTCAGGGTAGTTGTTGGCGGTGGCGAAAGATTTGGCCTTTTCTAAAGAACGGCTTGCTACGGCGGCGATTGTGGCGTTGGGAGCGAGGTGGATGGCTCGGGAGACTTTTCTAGCGATTTCGGCGCAACCCATTACTCCGATTCGGATTTGAGTGGTGGTGGCCATTGTTGTGGATGGATTTTTCCGGTTAAAGGATGAGGGAGAGTGAGTGAGTGATGATAGGAGAAAAGAGAGAAGAAAATATAAAAACAGGTGAAGTTGTTACGATTACAAGAGAAGAGACATTTTTAAAGAATCATAATAATTGGTGGCCCAAGAAAAAACAAAAACATTAAAAGTCTAAATTTGGTATAATTAAGCGCATCCATCCATAATCTCTACTTTCTAGTTTCTTCTACTCTCTCTACCAAGTTTCTCAACAAATAATAAACATTAAATAATATGCTAATTGTTTTAAAAAGTGAGAAAATCCCATATTTTATGGTTTAGAGATTTTAAACCTATAGTTTTTAAAGCTTAACATTAATTTTTTGGATTCAAGTTTAGTTTTATGATTTAGAGTATAGATTTTTGAAATTTATAATTTTTTTTTTCTAAAACAAAAATTTATAATTTAAATATATATTATGTACGAAAAATATATACGAAAGAGTAAGTAAACTACTGTTACTTACCATTGTTGTCATTCTCATCAAATCCGAGTTTGAATTCCCTCTAAAAAGAAACATATATAGCCAGAAAAAATAGAAAGGTTAGTAGGTACTCCTAGACACAGTTTCCGAGATGGCTAAAAGAAGACATTATTTCAAATCAAGATGAATTTCACCTACCAAAACACTCCTAAAACAGGAAATTGCTTTGTACCTGGTGGACAAAGAGATGTTGTTTCAACTCTTCCAACATATCTGTTGAGTTTTTATGTTCCTTCGTTCTTCAAATGTCATCTTTACCTCCTATTATAGGCCTTCTTTTCTACTCCGTATTGGCAAGCTTTTCACACGCAGTCTTCTTTACATATTCTCTCTGCAATTCTGGTACATTTTTGCTCTTAGTGCTTTTGTCCAGCAACCATCACTACATTCAAGATGAAGCATATCACTTCAAATGGCGCTAGATCTGAACCTAGGAACAGTCCCTATTTGAGGAGGATGAACAAGTTCGACTACCAGCTCTGGATAACAACGCTCTTGCTGAAGATTCAGACTTACATTGATAGGGTGTGTCTATTAGCAATAACACAACTGCTTCGGCTCCATTCCCCCTGATCAAGGCCTCTGAAGCATCCTCTTCAGCTCAAGCTCCAAGATCTCAGATTCGATCTCAGAGTCGCAAACAAGAAACGATGAAAGAGGAAGTCAAAGAGATGGCTTGGACTGAAGAAGGAAATAAGCTAATGGACACCATCTCACTGAGGCCCGTTAACAAACCCAATAAGGATGCAACGAAGCCCAACAGAGAAGTAAAGCCTTGTTCTCCAGCTTATCCTTTAACCTCTCAACGGCTAGTTCCACCTGCACAAGGAGACGAAATCAGAGTCAATAAAGCAAAGGTTAAGGTTGAATGTACGGATCCAATAACACTCAGAAACAGATTTGAGTGTCTGGACTCATGTGAGACATGATAAGATTAGTGAGCTGTCATGGGAAAACCCCTAAAGATATAATGCCTATAAAAGGCAAATGATGTAACAAACCTAATTCAAGGAAATAAGAAGAGAAATGTTTTTACCTTAAAGAGCTGCTGAGTTCACTTCTTTATGGTATCAGAGCCATGGATCAAGCTATCCAACTCTATTCTCCTCCTACTCTTCATATCTCTAACTGTGTCACTGTCCAGCTGACAGAGAAGAACTATCTCCTCTAGAAGACACAGTTTGAGTCTTTTCTCTCTGGTCAGAATCTCCTGGGTTTTGTCAATGGTGCCTTCACACAACCTCTTGCATCTATCCCGGTTCCTGCTATTGATGGTTAAGTCACACATGTTCCAAATCCTGACTTCCTCGCATGGCATCGAGCAGATCAGGTTGTCCGTGCTTGGCTACTAGGATCTCTCTCTGAAGATATCCTGCGTGACGTTGTCATACCACCACCGCTTAAGATCTCTGGTCTGCGTTAGCCCACACTTCAACAAGGTATCAGCTTCTCGACTCTTTGAGCTACAACACAAACTACAAACTGTTGAGAAGTTAGATAAGTCGATGGATGAGTACCTTAGAGAGATAAAAAGAGTCTGTGAACAACTTGCCTTTATAGGTAGTCCGGTTAGTAAACAAATGAAGATCTTTGCTGCTCTTAAAGGTTTAGGTAGGGAATATGAACCTATCAAAACCTCTGTAGAAGGTTCTATGGATACTCAGCCCTCTTTGACCTTGGATGCAGTGATTTCAAGGCTTACCAATTATTCTAATCGGCTTGCCACCTACAATAATGGTTCTGAAGTGTCTCCACACATGGCTTTTAACACGATCAGCACTGGTTCCTCTGATTACTACAATAACAACAACAGAGGAAGAGGAAATCCTCGTTATGGAAGCAATCATGGCAGAAACAATTTTTCAACAAAAGGAAGAGGTTTTCATCAGCAAATTTCACAAGTACCTGGTGGAAACAACAAGGTTGTTTGTCAGATCTGTGGTAAATCAGGTCATCCAGCTTCTAAGTGTTGGCATCGGTTTGACAACAGCTACCAGTTTGAAAGTGTTCCTCAGGCCTTAGCTGCTCTCCGGATTACTGATGTCACAAATCAAAATGGGAGTGAGTGGGTGTCAGACACTGGTGCGACTTCTCACGTGACCAACTCTCCACATCATCTGCAACAAGCTCAAGTATACGAAGGAAATGAGTCAGTAATGATGGGAGATGGAAGCTTCTTACCTATAACTCACACCGGTTCAGCAAGTCTTCCCTCAACCTCTGGTAACTTACCTCTTTATGATGTTCTCGTTTGTCCTAGCATGCTAAATCTTTATTATCTGTGTCAAAGCTTACTACAGATTATCCTTGTGGTTTTCAATTTGGCTGTGATGATTTACGTATTTATGATAAGGCAACTCGAGGGTTGTTAACAAAGGGAAGACACAATAAAGGTTTGTACACACAAGGGAACTTACATGGAGGATCCTCTTTTCAAGCTCAACATCCTCAGTTCAAGACTCACCTGCTTCCAGTCTGGTGTCCTCGGTCCCCTCAGTTCAGTCTCCTCACGATTCTGCAGCAACATCACAAGTAAAACCGGTCAATCAAGGTCAGTCTAATCATGGAATGACAACAAGATTAAAAGATGAGATAAGAAAAACAAATCCCAGATATGCTCTATTATCACATAAAGTATCCTATCCTGAACGAAAAACAATTGCTGAAGCTCTTAAACACCGTGGTTGGAATGGAGCAATGGGTGAAGAAATGGGTAATTGCAAGGCAGCTAACACTTGGTTTCTGATTCCTCCTGAACCTGACATGAATGTGTTAGGCAGTAAGTGGGTGTTCAGGACAAAATTGAATGCCGATGGATCTCTACGGAAACTCAAGGCTAGGTTGGTAGCTCAAGGATTTAATCAAGAAGAAGGCATTGATTACCTGGAGACCTACAGTCCAGTAGTTCGCACAACCACTGTTAGGGCTGTACTAGATCTAGCCACCAAAATGCAATGGGATATCAAGCAAATGGACGTTCAAAATGCATTTCTCCAAGCAAATGCAGTCTACATGAAGCAGTCAGCTGGTTTTTTTTTATCTTGATAAACCTGATTATGTGTGTCACCTGCACATATCACTATACAGATTAAAGCAAGCTCCACGAGCCTGGTTTGATAAATTCAGTAATTATCTATTGGTGTTCGTTTTTACCTGTAGCATCCCTGATTCGTCACTCTTTGTTTACCGAATAGATGGAGCAGTCATTATACTGCTATCCTATGTGGATGACATGCTAATTACCGGCAACTCTTCAATCACAGTGACCACCTTCCTTGCAGCCATTAACATGGATTTCGCATGAAAGATCTTGGTCAGATGCACTACTTCCTGGGTATTCAAGCTCATTTTCACTCCTCGGGTCTATTTCTTTCGCAGCAAAAAATATGCAAAGGACCTGTTAATTGTCGCTGCCATGAGTGAATGTGCTTCAGTTTCCACACCCCTGCCACAACAACTGGAAGTAACTAGATCAAAACATAAACAGCCGTTTACAAAGAATATATACGAAAAAGCAACTCACCATTGTTGTCATTCTCAACAAATCCGAGTTTGAATTTCTTTTAAAAAAAGAAGCATATAATTTGGTCTTTAGACAATGATATATCATGGTTTTTAGGTGTTTTTAGCCATGATATAAGTCTTATTTATAGAGTTTTTTGGTATTTTTAGAGTCTTTTGAGTCTTAATAGGATTTAGCATGGATGAGAGCATAATGGAGCTAAATAGGAGGATTTGGAATACATTCAAGCATTGAGGCTGAAGCTGCAAAGTTGGGAGACGAATTCAGAGAAGGCATCGAACGATGCAATTGATAGTATCGATCGATGCATAGCCAAAGAAGAAATCGGAAGTTTTCCCACAAGTTTTGAAGATTTACAAAGCTGCCCCAAAGTTTTTCATATTTGCATCATTAGTCCTTGGACGTGTTTTAGGAATATAAATAGGATTTCCAAGTCATGTTTAGACCTAAGCTTTATTTTTCCTGCAACTTTTGAGAGAGAAAACCGTGAGAGATTTTAGAGAGTTTTTGGAGAGAAGAATCAAGACTCCTTCCAGAGAAGATTCAAAACTCCTTTTCTACTTCTTTTAATCTTTTAATGCAATTTATTCAGAATATGATTTGTTTTTCATTGATTATGTCTGAGTAGATCTGCTTGTTAGGTTTAGAGTTTCTCATTAGGGATTTCATGGATTGTTAGATTGATTAATTATTTTGATTTATTATCTTTCTTGTTCTTCATCATAGGTTGTTCTTAATACTAGATCTTTAATTAGTCATCTGAATTTAGATCTTAGGATTATTGATTGATATGAGAATATAATTGATTTTTCTGACAAAAACCTTTGGTGAGCAAAATTACGTTTTGCAAAGAGATTTGAATTAGTGATTTTGTGAACTTATCTAAACTTCATTTTATTGCTGGTTTTTAACTTGAATTTTGCAAAGATATTTGGATTTTCGGGTTTTAAAACTTAGATAATATTTGTAGTGAGAACTGATTTATTTTACAATTATGTATAGAGTTCAAGAACGATGCTTAATTGTTGAATCCTGCTTGCTTAATTAATTGATCTGATTTTCCATGATTTCCTGAGAATTTTCCTAGGCCTAGCGTTTAATCCTTTCTTTTATTTTCTGTTTAATCTTGCAATTTAAATTAATATTTTAGTTTAGCATAATTAAAAGATTATTAAATCTATTGTGTGAATCTAGAGTCTTTGTGGATTTGATCCCTAAGTACTACAATTGATCTCTTAATTTGAGAGAGTAGCTCAGGGTTAAATTTGAGCATATCAAATTTTGGCGTCGTTGTCGGGGACTCTTTTGATTCACCATTAGATTAAAGTCTTTGATTTTGTCTAAATTTTTATTTTTCTATTTTACTCATACGCTTTTGTTTCTTTTCTCTTTTGTGTTTCAGGTACATGCCTCCTAAGCCTAACACCAAGAAGAAACCTACTGGTCAAGTTGTGAAGCTTACGAACCAAGAGTTAGGACAACTAGAGCGTGACAACAAGAAAACAGCCAAATCAGCAAAGATGGTCAACTTAATCATATTGAGACCAGATGAGGCTAGAGTTTTGAGGAATCAAGAAGGTCATGTGTGCAACGAGCAAGGCCAAAAACTTGATGCTGAAGGACGAGTTATTCACAAAGAACTCGTCGTGGTTGAGGAAGATGCACGTGGCGTCGAGCGACGCAACGATGGCATCGATCGACGCAATCAAGAAGGCATCGACCGATGCAACATTGGCGTCGATCGACGCAATGCCAGAGCCGGTGCGAATGGTGCGGATTTGGATGGTAACGACCAGCAGAACCTTCAGGGCAGACAGGATAACAATGGAGAGCTTGTCAAGACTCTTGCAGACTTCAACAGACCAGACTTGTTCTACGAGAACCGCTCCGCAATTGTCCTTCCTCCATTCCCAAGGAATGATTTTGAGTTAAAGCCTGCCTACTTTGCTCTTGTTGGACAAAGGCCATTCCAAAATTTGCCCCATCAGAAGCCTCTAGACCACATTGAGCACTTTGAGGATATAATCACAAGCATCAAGGCGAATGGAGTCACAGAGGACTATCTCTACTGCAAACCTTTCCCCTACTCCCTTGCTGGGGAAGCTTCCCATTGGCTAAGGCAGCTGAAACCAGGATCTCTGAAGACCTGGAATGACATCAAGGTAGCTTTCCTCAACTACTTTTATGATGATGCGATGTCTGATGAGCTGCGGATTAAGCTCTCCACCTTTAGACAAGGACCTGCTGAATCTTACAAAGCTGTTTGGGTAAGGTTCAAAGCATACCAGAGAGACTGTCCGCATCATGGGTTCTCAGAAGTGCAGTTGATTAGCATCTTTTTCAGCGGTATTGACTGGAGGCATCAGATGGCTTTGGATGCAGCTAGTGATAGGAACTTCATGACAAGATACCCAGATGAAGCGGAACAGTTGATTGAAAGGCTAGCATCAAGCAACAACACTAAGAATGCGGACTAAGAGCGGAAAAGAGCACATGAAAGCCATGCTTCAAATCAGTTTGCTACGATGAATGCTAAGTTGGATACAATGCACAATCTTATTGTGGGAAAGAAGTCTGTCCATTTTGCTGAAGATGTTGAGATTTTTGAGCCAAAGCCAGAGACTATAGAAGAAGATGTCAACTATGTGTATGGAGCTGGGTATCAGGCACAGAAATTTGGCAATCAGCAAGGCAACATGCCTTATAGTGGGAACTTTTTAGGCTACACTCCTAAGCCGGATTACCAGGAGCAACAACAGAACAGAGGCTTTACAAGGACTTATGGTTCTTCTTCTTACCAACCCCTCCCTCCACCCAATTCAGAGAGCAAGATGGAATCAATGATTGGACAGATTTTGGAAGGTAGAAGTTAACAATAGACTTCAATGGGAAGATTGATTCTGTATACACTGAGCTGACTGGGAAATTCGATGCATTAAACACTCATGTTAAGAAGCTAGAAAATCAAGTGATTCAGACTGGTGGTTCTGTTAAAATACAAGAGGAACTTCTTTCTAGAAGAACAAAGTCGAACCCTAAGCTTGCTTGTAATGCGATTTTGGTGAAGGAAGGAGACAAAGATACGTTAGTGGAGCCAGCATCGATCGACGCCATCACAATGCATCAATCGATGCAGTCACCATCCATCAAGGCAAACTCACTCCAGAACGAGAGCATCAATCGATGCTCTATCAGTATCGATCGATACCCCCTACAAACAGCTTCAGTTCCTGTTCTAAATCCACAAATCGATTCAGAAAAAGCTTATAAGCCTAAGGTCCATTTTCCTAAGCCTCGGAGGTCTAAGCAGGAGCTTAAAGAAGCTAGATGCAAGGCTATGATGGATAAGGTAATGATTGAGATGCCTTTGATTGATGTAGTGAAGTTTTCTCCTGAGATTAAGCGGTATGTGAAGAAGATGGTCACCAATGGTTTGAGTCCTGAGGAAGGAGCAGTGCTTACAAAAGATGTCAGTGCAATTTTGTTGAAGCAGCCTCTACAAAAGAAGAAGAAGGAAAAGAAGCAGGAGGTGGTTGTCTCTAAGGAAGTAAGTGCAGTGATCCAAAGTAGAATTGTAGAGAAGTTACCAGATCATGGAAGTTTTGTGTTAGATTGCTCTATCTCCACAGGAAGGTTTCCTCATTCTCTTTGTGATCTTGGTTCTAGTATCAACTTAATGCCACATTCTGTTGCTGTGAGACTTGGGATGACAGATTTTAAGCCAACTAAGATCTCTCTTATCTTAGCTGATCGATCTAGAAGGATTTCTGAAGGTGTCTTAGAGGATATTCCAATCAGGATTGGAGATTGCATGATTCCCACTGACTTTGTGGTGCTAGAATATAACAAAGAGCCTAGTGATCCTCTTATCTTGGGACGGTCATTTTTGGCTACAGCTGGTGTCATCATTGATGTTAAGAAGGGACACATAGCTCTGAATGTGGAAGATTTGGTTATGAACTTTGAGATGGACAAGCTGAGAAGAGCTCCCACTATTGATGGTCAAACCTTTTCTATGGAGATTGCTTATGATGATGATCCGCTCATAGAGCTTCATGGAGACATTACTGTTGGGTATGTCAAAGAATTGGAACCTGTTGAGAAAGTGAGTAAGCAAGCTGTTAAGCTTGAAGATTGGAGTGGAGATCATCTAATCAGTACTACAGATCATGATGAGGTTCTGATCTATGACAAGTCGCTGGTAGATGAAGTTTTTGTATTGGAAACACGGATTTCAGAGGTTAATTGCAGAATCGTTGAAGAAACACGAGTTGCAGGCTCAGGATCGATCGATGAAATCGATGCAGCTATTGCATCGATCGACACACCTCCACGAGAACGTCCGGACTTGTCCAAAACCGAAGATTCTTGAGTTGATTCCTTAGCTGCAAGTCCTAGACCGGTTGTAAAGCTGAAATCTCACCATTCCACAGTTAAGAACCCACAGGTAAGGCCAAGGTATGCATCTTATTCACCCAAACCTTCTCTTATCATCAATAAGAATTTCAAAGGTATAAAAACTGTTTTGCAGTTAACCAAGCCACGAGATTATCGCAGAGCGCTTGTTTCTTCTGTTGATAATTTTGCAGGACTTAAAAGAAAGCCACCCATACCTCAGTCCCGCCCTGTTCATGATCCTCACATCCTTGACAGATCTCATGTACCTACTGCCTACACACCCCCTTCGATGAAGAGGACATTCTCTCGGAAGCATTCACTGCCATGTTCCGATCCACCGGATGCCCGAAATTCGGCACAGTCAAGCTAATGACTGAAAACAAGCGCTTAGTGGGAGGCAACCCACTGGTAGGTTTTTCTTTTTCCTTTTTCTTTTGATTTATTTTTATTTTTCTTTTATTTTATTCGTCAATCTCTTACTTGATAACACTGGGGACAATGTTGTTTAAGTCTGGGGGAAGCAGTTACTAACTACGTTTTTGTTTTTGAGCGTCAGTCCAAAAAAAAACCAAAAATTGTTTTATTGAGTCAAAATTTTTGTTGGGAACTATGATTTTTCTTTTTAGTGTACTGCCTTGGTTGATTAATGCTGCAGATTGAATCCACAATCCGACTAATGAAAAATCCAATGGCTGACCAGTAAACCAGAGACATCCAAATTTCCAACATAACCAATAAAAGCCTGAGGTAATTTCTGCGCTTTTCTTTTTACTTCATCAAGGAGATTGATGTTCATAGGGCTCGACTCCTTGTTCATACCTGACAAGTAAGATTACAAGAGAAAATGGTACTCCTCTCCCTTATTCAAGTTAAAAAAAAAATCCTGAGAGCTTTGTTAAAAAAGAGAAAGAGAAAAAGATGAGATGATTTTGATCAGTTTAGAGAGGTAGGTAAATTACATGTGACCTCATTATTCTATTCTTGAGTCAAATGATCACACAGAGTCTGGAAGCGAGGGGTAGGTAAATTACTGATGACCCCATTATTCGCCTACACCTTTGAAAAAAAAAAACAGAAAATAACAAAGCAAAGCTAAAAGGAAGATAAGGATAGAATAAGTCTGGGGGAGAGAAAGAGTACCACATGTTTCAAAAGTTATATCTTGCTTGTTATGGTATAGTACGGGAATGAGTCTAGAAGGTTCTTGACATTGATCAAATTGATGAGACACACCGATGAAGGCTTAATGGAGGAAGTAGTGGAATTTGGTTTGAATTTGGGATGCTATGAAAGTCAACGGAGAAGTACATGGTGGTTCGATTTGGATTTATCTGCTAAGCATATGGATTATCGTTTGGATGATCATGGCATTACTTTAAAAAGAAAATGAGTTCCTGCGTTTTCAAACATCTTTCACAGGTCTAAGTTTATGTTTTGCTTGAGGGCAAGCAAAGGCTTAATCTGAGGGAGTTGATATATCATGGTTTTTAAGTGTTTTTAGCCATGATATAAGACTTATTTATAGAGTCTTTTTGGTATTTTTAGAGTCTTTTGAGTCTTTATAGGATTTAGCATGGATGGGAGCATAATGGAGCTAAATAGGAGGATTTGGAATACATTCAAGCACTGAGGCTGAAGCTGCAAAGTTGGGAGACGAATTCAGAGAAGGCATCGAACGATGCAATTGATAGTATCGATCGATGCATAGCCAAAGAAGAAATCAGAAGTTTTCCCACAAGTTTTGAAGATTTACAAAGCTGCCCCAAAGTTTTTCATATTTGCATCATTAGTCCTTGGACGTGTTTTAGGAATATAAATAGGATTTCCAAGTCATGTTTAGACCTAAGCTTTATTTTTCCTGCAACTTTTGAGAGAGAAAACCGTGAGAGATTTTAGAGAGTTTTTGGAGAGAAGAATCAAGACTCCTTCCAGAGAAGATTCAAAACTCCTTTTCTACTTCTTTTAATCTTTTAATGCAATTTATTCAGAATATGATTTGTTTTTCATTGATTATGTCTGAGTAGATCTGCTTGTTAGGTTTAGAGTTTCTCATTAGGGATTTCATGGATTGTTAGATTGATTAATTGTTTTGATTTATTATCTTTCTTGTTCTTCATCATAGGTTGTTCTTAATACTAGATCTTTAATTAGTCATCTGAATTTAGATCTTAGGATTATTGATTGATATGAGAATATAATTGATTTTCCTGACAAAAACCTTTGGTGAGCAAAATTACTTTTTGCAAAGAGATTTTGAATTAGTGATTTTGTGAACTTATCTAAACTTCATTTTATTGCTGGTTTTTAACTTGAATTTTGCAAAGATGTTTGGATTTTCGGGTTTTAAAACTTAGATAATATTTGCAGTGAGAACTGATTTATTTTACAATTATGTATAGAGTTCAAGAACGATGCTTAATTGTTGAATCCTGCTTGCTTAATTAATTGATCTGATTTTCCATGATTTCCTGAGAATTTCCCTAGGCCTAGCGTTTAATCCTTTCTTTTATTTTCTGTTTAATCTTGCAATTTAAATTAATATTTTAGTTTAGCATAATTAAAAGATTATTAAATCTATTGTGTGAATCTAGAGTCTTTGTGGATTTGATCCCTAAGTACTACAATTGATCTCTTAATTTGAGAGAGTAGCTCAGGGTTAAATTTGAGCATATCAAATTTTAGCGTCGTTGTCGGGGACTCTTTTGATTCACCATTAGATTAAAGTCTTTGATTTTGTCTAAATTTTTATTTTTCTATTTTACTCATACGCTTTTGTTTCTTTTCTCTTTTGTGTTTCAGGTACATGCCTCCTAAGCCTAACACCAAGAAGAAACCTACTGGTCAAGTTGTGAAGCTTACGAACCAAGAGTTAGGATAACTAGAGCGTGACAACAAGAAAACAGCCAAATCAGCAAAGATGGTCAACTTAATCATATTGAGACCAGATGAGGCTAGAGTTTTGAGGAATCAAGAAGGTCATGTGTGCAACGAGCAAGGCCAAAAACTTGATGCTGAAGGACGAGTTATTCACAAAGAACTCGTCGTGGTTGAGGAAGATGCACGTGGCGTCGAGCGACGCAACGATGGCATCGATCGACGCAATCAAGAAGGCATCGACCGATGCAACATTGGCGTCGATCGACGCAATGCCAGAGCCGGTGCGAATGGTGCGGATTTGGATGGTAACGACCAGCAGAACTGATTTATTTTACAATTGTGTTTAGAGTTCAAGAACGGTGCTTAATTGTTGAATCATGTTTGCTTAATTAATTGATCTGATTTTCCATGATTTCCTGAGAATTTCCCTTGGCCTAGCGTTTAATCCTTCTGAATTTTACAACTATTTTATTTATTTTTGTTTAATCTTGCAATTTAAATTAATATTTTGGTTTAGCATAATTAAAAGATTATTAAATCTATTGTGTGAATCTAGAGTTTTTGTGGATTCGATCCCTAAGTACTACAATTGATCTCTTAATTTGAGAGAGTAACACATGGTTAAATTTGAGCATATGAGACAATAATATTGACAACAAGAAAAAACAAAGAATATAAACAATTTTTTTTTTTTTTTAATTCTTGGATTCAGCCAAAAGGCTTGATTGGTAATGGTTTTAGCCTTTAGGATGCCAAAAAAAAAAAAAAAAAAACTCAACCAGCAACAAACCTAAACCAATCAGTCTTTTTTTTTTTTTTTCAAATTTATGGTCCATTTTCATTTTCTTTCATTTTTTTTGCTATAGAAGCTATTTTTTCCACATCACAAAAAAAAATGATGCTTTATATAATAAAATAATTATTTTAAAATATAAATCTATACTAAATAAAAGTAGAAGCTATAAGCTCCTTAAGGCGTCCACATAGGATTTTAAACAAGCTATCAGGATTTGACATATCACTTATTAACATTTTTTACAATTTTCAGAATTTTATATATTAAAAATTATTTTAAACAACCTATCATGATTTGACATGTCATTCATTAACATTTTTTAAATTTCCAGAATTTTTTTAAAAAAGGAAAAAAATTTAAATTTATGGAAATAAAAGAAATATGTACAATGTCCAACATCGGGTAGAAAAGTTTTAGACAATGGTTCAAAACCAGTACAAATAAGATTAATATGATTCCAACAACGAATGAGCAAGAAAGTTTGATTTATCATGCGTCCAAATTCAAAAGTTTTATTCGGTTTAATCCGGTTTTTTATTTGATAAAAAGTATTATAATATTTAAAAATTTAAAAATTTATAAATTATATTTTTTTAAAAAGCTAAGAAATTTTTAAAATTTAAAACTTATAATATTTTGAAACTTTTTAAAAGCTAAGACTTTTAGAAGTTTCAATATTTATGTTTTAAACTTTTAAAATTTATAAATTATAATTTTTTTTAAAACTAAGAAATTTTTAAAATTTAAAACTTATAATATTTTGAAACCTTTTAAAAGCTAAGACTTTTAGAAGTTTCAATATTTATAATATTTTAAACTTTTAAAAGGTTTTGAAATAAAATATTTAAACCTTTTAAAAAGTTTCATTATTTATAATATTTTAAACTATTAAAATTTTAAAATTATAATATTTAAAAACTTTTAGGCAATAGTTCAAAACCAGTATAAATAAGATTAATATGATTCCAACAACGAATGAGCATGAAAGTTTGATTTATCATGCGTCCAAGTTTAAAAGTTTTATTTGGTTTAATCCGGTTTTTTATTTGATAAAAAGTATTATAATATTTAAATTTTTTAAATGTTTAAATATTATAAATATTGAAACTTTTAAAAGTTCTTAGCTTTTAAAAAGTTTTTAAATATTATATGTTTAAAAATATTTTATTTATCTGATAGTCAAAGAAATAGTTTATGATATACAAGGTCACCAGTTCGAATGTCTGATTTGCTTCGCCTGGATGTCCAATTAAATTCATGATTCTTTTGATCAGATTTGATTTTTTAGCACAAATGATTTTTATATTTTTTAAAAATTTTGTATCTAAAATAAAAGTTTTATCTTAATAGTAATTTAAAGTTTTCTATAAAATAATATTTCGTAATGGTCATCAATCATATATAATTTTCACCAAAATATATCTGATAAACTCACGCGTAGCGTGGGTTCAAAACCTAGTAGAAATACAAATCTACAGCTTACAAACTAATATCTACTAATCAGTCTTTCATTTTTACAAACCACACCCAAAATCCTAAAGCTACGGTAAAAATTAATGGACATCTTCTTTAAATTGTGATTTAATGGTCAAAGTTAGAGTTAAGTTGTGATTTACTTCTAAAACTGATAACCATTGTCAAAATTTCGAATTACTTTGTAAGTTAATTCTACTAAATTTTAGGAGGAAGAAATAGATTATAGAAAAGAGGAGAAGACTGTACGAAAAGCTTTGGTCCCAAATCGGTCCCAAATCCCAATCTCTTAATACTTGTTACATTTTACTGGATGACATATTTTAAAGTAACCAATTATTACACATGTTACACATGTAAGAGCATCTTCAATGGTAAAGTTGTAAACAAATATGTTAACATTACTTAACTAAGAAAAATACAAATTCAAGGCTAATAACTTTTGTAAGATAAAAGTAAAAAATATACCTCCAATAACAAAGTTTTTAATTCAATGTTCTTACAATTCGAAAGAGATTGGAACATCGAGAGAGATAGATTGAATCAATGACCATCGAAGAAGCTTGAAAAGTCTCTTCGTTTGTAGATCTTCACCAACCAAACTCCTATTGCATATGATGACCAGCGGATTAGAGAGAGTTTCTTCTCGATTCTCATCTACAATCAAACGATTTAGATCGAGACTTTTCGTTTCGCCATTAGAGATAACGAAACATCGCGAGGGTGAAGGAAGAAGAAAACAAATAAAGCGCAAGTTTTTTTCCTTTTACTCAATAAATCTCTACTCATTCGTAGACAGACACTCCCATTGGAGATATATATAACCATTTTAGATTATCCAGATGCCTATAAGAATAAACCCCCAAATCTCTTCCTCATTAGCAGGAATGGTTGTGATCTTGTTCTTAGGGTTCTCAAAGCTTCTAAGCCCACCTAACGCCGTCGAGTAATAACAGCCTGCAACACACATGCACAAACTATTCAAAACTCGAAACCACTTCAACTAAGCTTGTGATGCCCCCAAAATCTAGAACTTAAAAAGAGTGATGGAAAACGAACCTTGAGGGAAAGAAGCAAGAGACTTGCCACAAGCACCTTTTAGCAACTCAACATCATCAGCAAATGCCACTTACCCATCAGCTGTTATTTCCCAATACAATGGAACCTTACCAACTTGGTCTTGCAGCAAAATCAAAACCGAATATTACCACCGAATCAAATCTACTTTACAGACAAAAAAAGGAATTCTGAGGGTTTTAAAGAGAACTTACAGAGGCTACAAACAGAGTAGAAGTTGATTTATCAAAGACCACAAAGGCGAAATCGCCACTTAGGTGAGCCACAACATGGTTGGCTGGGCAAGGACCTCTGTCACGGAGAGTCTTGTAAGCCTCAATGTATAAGAACCTTGATTTATATGGTTTTAAACCTTGTAAAAGAACCCAAAATTAATAGAAATTTTCACAATAAAGCTAGCATATGAAAAGCTTTTAAGGCTATATAATGTCTAAACTAAGTTTCTTCTCTGTAAGAGAATCTTACTGAATCTTACTGTAAGTGAACAAACCTCAGACGAAGCAGCACCACCGAATAGCCAAACAAAATCCAAGAGCAAAACTTTTCAGATCCACCTCGAGAGCAGCCGGAAAAACAAACAAGTCACCGCCATTCCCAATCCAACGAGAATAGAGTCGAGAAACCTGATTGTCGAGACATGAAAACCAGATCGGGAACTTCAGACCTATAAGCCTTGATCGGAGAAGCGAGACGGAGCCACCGGAGAATAGATCCGTCTAAGAACAACCCCAATCCGCCCCAAGGAGGAGACGACGAAGCTAAAGGTTGAGATAGATAAAAAGACAAACAAGAAACTACCAAGAAGAGAAGCCACCCATCACCGGCCATCGGTGAATGTTTTTTTTTTTTTTTTTTACGGCTAGGGCGAACACTCAAGAGAGAAAAAAAATTTATACAAAGGAAGTACTTAAAGACTCACGGCTAAGTAACAATATCGGAATATCCTATCGTTTTAAATAGCTTAATAATAAAATTCCTGGGCTTTAGTTGGTGATGGAAGTGACAAAAAGTTAACGTCATTTTTGAGAATTGATCTTAGACTATCCTCATTAATCCTTAGATGTTTCTTAGTAAATTTCTTAGGTATAGTTTTTAATTGTTAATGAAACAAAAGCTTAAGGATTGGAAGAAACGATTCTTATTTTAGGATAAAAAGAAACGTTTCTTGGTGAAAATAAAAAAATAAGATAAAAATAAAAAATTAATGAAAGAATATCAACTCATCTATAAAATCATACACAAAAATATATTTTACAGCTCATAAGAAATAAAAAACACAAACATAGACAAATAAGATAATTTATGTATTACATCAATATTTATAATATTTTAAAATTTTAAAAGGTTTCAAATATAAAATTTGAACCTTTTAAAAAGTTTCCTTATTTATAATATTTTAAAATTTTAAAATTTTAAAATTATAATATTTAAAAACTTTTTAAAAGCTAAGAACTTTTAAAAGTTTCAATATTTATAATATTTACACTTTTAAAAATTTGAAATATTCTAATATATTTTTTGAAACTTTTTAAAGTTTTAGTTTGATCAAACAAAAAACTGGATCAAACCGAATAAAACTATTAAACTAGGACGCCTGATAAATCAAGTTTTCCTGCTCATTCGTTGTTGAAAGCATATTAATCTTATTTATAATAGTTCTGAACCATTGTCTAAAAATTTTCTAGCCGATGTGGGATATTGTACATAGTTCTTTTATTTCCATAAATGTAAAATTTTCTTTTTTCTAAAAAATTCTGGAAATTTAAAAAATGTTAATGAATGACATGTCAAATCCTGATAGGATGTTTAAAATAATTCTTAATATAGAAAATTTTGCAAATTTTTAAAAATGTTAGTTAGTGACATGTCTAATCACAATTGGAGGTTTTAAATCTTATGTAGACGCCTTTAGAAGCTTATAGTTTCTACTTTTTATTAGTATAGATTGTTATCTTTTTTAATCCAAAATATTTCTTATTTCCATGTATAATAATAAGGATATTTTTGTTATCTGCCACATATAACACAACTTTTTAATTGTTGATACTGAATTTAACTAGCCTCCAAAAAATTCCACCATAAATAAATTGAAATTCAAAAGTGTACTTAAATTCGTTCATATATTTAGAATTTTTGGCCTTCAAATATATTTAGAATTTTTGGTCCTAAATTTTAAATATGTCTTTTAATTTAGTGGTCTTTGTCCACCCTAAACTTGATTTTTTAGTTATTTTATTTTTAACACTTAATTTTTTTTGTTATTTTATTTTTAACTGTTTTGTAAAACAACCCTATTTTTATTATGGCTTGTGACCTCCAAAAACATAGAGATAATTTTGTCGGTACTTTATAGTTAACCTTGTTTGATGCTGACCACATGCAATAGGCAACTGTTCAGCCAATATTCACCTTAGCAGACGAAAAACATTTTAGGAGATTTCTCTGAGTTATGAGTACTAATGCTATCTTTTTGACCATAATTAGTTAATGGATCACAGCTAATATGTTTTTGTTTTGCAGATATGTAATTCCATCTCCAATTGTTGAAATTTTCTTACCTAGTGTTGAGGAAAGTTCCGGTTTTGTTCACTCCGCATCTCTTTACAACCTATAGAGAATCCTATGTTGAACAAATTTTGATCGGAATTTTTAAATAACTATGGAGTTTGTGAAGAAATCTGGAACTTTGCAAAAAAAAAAAAAATGAAAAAAAAATTAGGACAAGAAATAAAATCATCAAATTTCTTTTGTTGGAAATAGATAGATTGCGTTAACGGACAAACTGTCAACACTCTCCAAAATTGTTTTTCTTTCTTTCTGATGACTAATTTGTCACTTTCATTATTGTGTTTAATTCTTGTAATTTTGTTGTCACATGTGAAGTTCTTTCTTGAGATACATTAGATTATTTTTGTTGCTTACATGAAATGAATGAAAACAATAACAATAAAATCTTTATAAATTAATAATGTTGAGATCATAAAAATCTGTTAATTTCTAGTTTATATAGTAATTTTTTAATTTGGTAATTTTTCAAAATAATATTTAAAACTTTAAGATTTAATCGGTGTAACTAATAGTTTATAGAATCAATTAAAAAAATATGATTATCATATTTTTAAAAATGCTCAAAATTTTTGATATATCAAAATTTATTAGAAATGAAATCTAACAAAAAATAATGTGTATATATACATATATATATATATATTGATAATTTTATATAATTATTAATTTATATTATTGATGAGATAATATATTTACAAATAATTTTCAAAAAATTATTATTTTATTATATTATTAAATTGTGTCAAAAAATTTATTTATCTAATTTAGGATGGGAAATTTTACTTTAAAGTGATTATTAATTTACCGCTATTATTAGGCCTTGAATGGATGTGGTTTTTCAAATGTTTATTGGTTTTAGATTTTTCAAAAATCCATTTTAAACCATTCAAGATTTTATGAAAAGTGGTTTCCCTGAAAAAATAGGGAATCTGTATTCTTAAAGATTTTACTAATTTCTTAACAAAATCCAAAATCCCACTTATGAGTTTTTGAGATTTCCTCTACAAAACATTTTTTAAAAACTCTTTTTTTTTTTTTAATTTTATTTTGCAAAATCCAAAAATCTAAATCTAAAATCTGAAAACTAAAATCTATAATCGAAAAACTAAAACCTCCTTCCATAATTAAGGCCATGAATGTTTTGAGAAATTTTAGGTAGTTTTTAGATTATAGATTTTAGTTTTTAGATTTTAGATTTTGGATTTTGCAAAATATCCACGTTAAAATATTTTAGCTTCTACTTGAAATTGTAAGAAACCACTCAAAAACTAGTTTCCCTAAATTTAAAGGGATCTATTTTTAAAAAACCCTGAATGATAAAAAAATAAATTTTCAAAGAATCAAATCAAAATCCAAAAACTACCTAAAAATAAACATTCAAGGCCTAAAAGAAAAAGAACCAACTTAACAATTTAATACGTGACAAAGAGTTGATGTAACATGATCAATTCACAAAAACGTTAGCCATTTCGTCGAGGCTACACCTAAACGACATGTAGTTAAAGCTTCTCAATATGAACTCGGTCGGGTCTAATAAGATTCGGGTCACCGTTCTCGGGTTCGCGCCCTAATTCACCCTCTCACTACCACAATTACACAGTCCAGTCCATGGACGACAGAGCCACCGAACCACCGCGGCGAGTCTAAAAATTCTCCAAGCTCCAAAGAATGGAGAATGCCACAATTCTCACGATTAAAGAGCTTGTCAACAAAGGTCGAGCCGTCACCGGTGCATCGTCGCTATTCTCTTCCGCTGCTTCTCACTCGTCTTCTGAATCAAGCTCTAAGAACCCTAATTCACGTCCCGGTTCCTTCGATTCCGACTTGACCTGTAAGTTTCTCGCACCGTTGAGTCACCCAGCGGTTATCGTCGGGACGATATCTCTTCCTTCCAAAACCCTAATATGTCCGAATCGTTACTGCTTTCGATTCTCCGATGGTGATTTGACAATCTGCTGTGATATCCTTAGATTCGAAATCCGCGCGATTGGGAGTAAGATTTGTGTTTTATCTTGGAATTTTCTACCTATGAAGCATTGTGGTGGGTTTTTGGAGATTATCAAGTGGAAATTTATGGATACTGGTAATTTGCTTTCTCGGTGTTCTGGAATTGGTTCGTTTCCATTGTTTCCTTCTTTGTTCCCGTCGCGAAACGGTGACCGTAAGTCACGGTATTGCGTACATGGTGTGTTAGAGTCTATCAGCCCTGTGTCTGTTGTTTCTTGTATGGATGGGGAATCAAGTGATTCTGTAAATCTTCCTGGGTTCTTAGTACATGTCATGGCGTGTGAGTGTAAAGCGTATAGTCAGAATGCTGCTGTTGGTTGTAGTCACGCTTTTGAGAAGTCTGCTTTCGTTTACTTTTGTGGGTTAGTGGTTACGAGTTGGCACCCTGCGATAAGGAAGCTAGTTGGAAGAAATGTTGCTCTTTCCGGGTTGAAAAAGAAGATGATTTATGTAAGAGGTGATTCTCTGTTGGTGTTTGTGACGACCGAGAGTTCTGTTCTTCATCCACCTTGTATTTCTAAGAAACAGATAGTTTTGAAAACTGTTGTTGATAGGAGAGGTAACTGTGGTTCCTACCTTGGATTTGTCAAAGGTGTGTACTTGAAAGGAAAGCTTGTTGAGATGGATGAAGATGTATGGCTTTTATTGACGGATCAGATACTCAATAGATCCCACAGTATCCGAACTGGTTCCCTTGTAAGAAAGTCCCCTTTTGCTTCAGTTTGGTGTGTGTGTAATAATAAGATTGTTCCTTTTGTTTTGGCGATAATGATTGATTTGACTAATTTCAGTGCAGATTTGTATCAGAAATGTTCATTTTGTAAATACCAAATTTTCTTGGGGAGAAGTGCTTATACTTGGAGCGTGCTTCAAGACCAGCATCACAGTAGAGTTTTTTTCACCTTTTGAAACGAGGTAAGGTTTTGCTATAAATCGGTGAATCCTGGAAGCTTTCTCTTATGTCCAAAGATTAATCCAGACGGTGATTCAGTTGTCTTGTAGATTCATGTCGGCAGAATTCTTTGAGTCGATTTATTGAGTCTTTGTCCTTTCCTGCAAGATTTTGGTAATCTTACTCTCTGATTGATTTTAGCTATACTTTGTGATTTTATTCTTTTTTATGACTCATGACTGATATAGCTGCAATACAATGCTTTGCAGGGCATTACTTGTCAGATCGTGCTTGCAGAAGTTTAACGGAATTCCATCAGAGAAGGAAATCTTACGATCCTGTCAGGTAACTGAAAGCAGGCTTGGTTCTTTGCTTTGATCCTGTGCTTTACGAATTTCTCTTGCATTAAGTTTTAATAACTTTTATGGTCTTCTTCATTTTTATGAGGTGTTATCAGAAGGATGAACTGACAAAGATGTATGCAGAGTCACAAATACCGTCATTCATGTTTCAACCTAGGGTAAATTGGTAAATTCAAAGTTCAATAAAATATGCAGCTTTTATACCCTTCTTAGGATACTATCTATGCTCATCAGTTAGTCATTTTATTAAACCATTACATTCGCAGGGGGGGATCTTTACTGAGTTCTGCATGCATGAGTCATGTGGATGCAATAGTGAAGCTCATGATTGCAACCTAAAACTGGTAAGTGTATTGTTTGGTTAGATTAGAACGACTTTAGTCTCCTTTTAATTGACATGCTTATTCTTATATCTTGTAATATTAATTCCACCCGTTCTTTTCCGCAACAGGTAATGTCTATCTCAAGTTTTGTCCAGCACTACAAGGTCATGCTGAATGAATTGCTTTCTCAGATTAACAAAAACTCTAGTGCTAATAATTGCTTAAGTCATTCATCATCAACGTGGAAAAGAGACAATCATACAAACACGAAGACTCTTGGAAGTGATGATATTGGTGTCATCTTGCTTGGAAAATTGAAGGTATATTACTTGTGACCTCAAAGGTTTTGTTTCTAGAATTTCAAATACTGCCACTTCATATCTGTGCTCCAATTTATAAGAGGCTGATATAAATACAGTGTGCCATCAAATAACTCATTAAAAATGTTTTTTTTTTCTTAAAATTTTGAGATGTCAGTGTCATCGTGTCAGCTTGACAGGGTATATATCTTTACTTGATATCTGGAAGATATATCTAGCTTTTACATAACAAGATATTTGCTTTTCTCGATTTATACCCATATGTAGCTGTGACATTATTCTTCTATATAGATCTCATCTTCTGGAAGACTTCAATTGCATGACAGAACTAGCAGCATAGATGTTCTGACGCCAGACCTTCTAAGTGATAGAAATGCGCACAGGATATTTGAGGTTAATTTTTTACTTCAAACTGCATTATCTTTCTGTCTGGCATGTTGGAGGATACCAAGTTTTTCCTATTGACTCTTCAGTTTATCCTCTTATGTTCGCTCTTCGATTTAGGTTTCTGATTACAATCTTATCATGGAAGGACTACCTGAATCAATGCTCCACATGCCGTTTCTTCATAATTCCCTTCGCTGTAGAAATGTGGTTAATCCCACTCCATTGGCCATTGAAAACACCTTAACAGTGCGTTTTTCTTTATCTCTTGGTACTGGAAGTTGCAAACAGGTTTACGGGCACCATTCTCTTGACTGGAGGCATGATCTTAATGAGTTCAAAGGGGGAAGGTTTCATCTATTTAGGGTGACCCACAAATTCCCAATGTTAAAAAATGTATGGTTTCATTTTTTAGTTAGCAATCTCCAAGTCTCGTTATTTTATTTATCTTGCTTAAGGAAATAAATGTTGTTGTTTATGCTTCAAGAAGTTCATAACTGTTATGATTATTGATCTTGTACCAGGGTCACCCAGGAATGCCTGACTGTACTAGTGTATTCGTCGAGGCAATAGTCCTTCCCCTGGAACTCATTTGCTCTGTGACTGAGGAAGACGCAGCTGCTCCCTATTTTGGAGAACATGATACTTCCCAAGAAATACGTCCACATAAGAGATGTAAAACTAATAATGGATTACAGAGGGAAAGAGCATTATCTGTGCCACATGAAATTTCCTGCCAGATGACCATCAGATGTGCTAGTAGTCACTGCTTGGTCTCAGCAGCAACTCTGTCTAATTTGAAGGAGAAGAAAAGTGGTAACATGCTCAGTGCTAAGCGTGTGCTGTTAGAATTCATACCTGAATGCAGTAACTATTATGTAAGTATTAATTTCTTATTAACATTGAATTCCCAGGAAACATCTATGCTGCACAAGACTAATAATATAAACTAAAAATGATGCTTTTGCATTTTAATAGCAGGCTTTACAGATTGGCGGTTGCTATTTGATGAAGCATGGCACTGATGATTCTTTTTGTGCTGGACGGTCTGGAATATCTAACAATGACAAAATCAGTTTTAGACCTGAAACACGTTTATGGAGTGTGGAATTTTCTTTTGATGAAGATCTCACCCATGATGGATCTGTGGATGTATATCCTCTGGTTTCGTCTCAACCATCTCTTGTGGAAAAACAACATGTTTCTAGTCCACAACCTTGTTCAGATGTTTCGCTTCTTCTCCCTTATGATGCAAAAGGACTCTTTTCAGTATTTCTCAAGAACTTGGAAGAACTTAATAAGCCATATGCAGCTGGAAAGAATAATAATAATACTTCGTGCTGTACTCACTTGGAGACGATAATGCAGGCAGAGCCGTCTCTGGTACCTCCTTCCAACAGCTTGTTTCCTGAAGGAAATCTGGCGTCTTTCAGAGGCGACGTAGTAGCAGTTGACGCTGTTACCTCTTCTGTCGTTGATGTTTCAAGCAGCTATTGCATTAATGTTCTTGTCAATCATCAAATTGTGAGTGCATATTATACTCTCCCTGCTCTCTGTATTCTTGTACCTCTGATCTTATCAACATTGTGTTTCAGGTGAAGATATTTGGTCCACTTCGAAGGCATTCATATCTCACTGGATTCGGCCCTGGGGCGAGTGCAACATTCTACCGGATTCTTGGAACAGGGTATAATATCTAAATAACAACAATTGCTTAATTAGCTTTTCATTAAGTAGCAAACTCATCTTCAACACCTTGCTTTATTGTTTCTGTAGAGAGGAAAACAGGTTTGTGTTGACGTCAGCATCATTTATCAAGATAAACTCTCGAAAGGCATCGGATGGTCGGCAGTTAGAGAAACCGGCTCACCAAGCTGCTTTGTGTCTTCCCAAAGTCACACCTCAGGAATACGTACCTTGCATGCTTGCTGGTCCTCCTGCTTGTAATTCATTCTCAGGAAACAAGGATAATCAGCAAATAAAGTCTGCCTGCAAGGTAATATTATTTTGGATTAGCAAAGTCGTTTTAATTCTTACATTTATATGTACTGATTTGTTGAAGCAACAGGTTCTTTCAGTTTATCTTCTGGTTCTCCAAACGAGATCTGATGATCCCTCAGAAAACGAATGTAGGAACAATTTTGATATACCACTTGCAGGATTTGTAGTAGGTAAGTCACATCTTCTATTCTAGGGCACTCTAGCAAGGATTAGAATAAGGCATAACTTAGAGCATGTCACCAGAAAGGGAAGTTTGAGTCGAATTTGCAGAGATGTTACGTTTTGTTTTATCTTCTACAGTTGGAAAAAGGTCTTATCATATTACTGTATCCAACTGGTACTATTTCTTAGAATTGCTGTCCTATTCAGTCTTCATTATGTATGACATACAAGCGTTTGATATATGACTATCATCGTCGTAAGAGCTTCGTATTAAGCATTGTGAATGAGTGTAATGCTGCAAGGCAATAAAACATATAAAGATGTGTACCGTGTACGAGTCTATATGTTTATGTTTATATAATCTTTGGTGTTACTGAACGGATGTTTAGACTCATTTTATGCTCCTGAGTAGTATTTCTTCAGTTTCCAGTGGCATGTAGAAAACATACTTGTCCATTAAAAAATTAGTTAATAATCTCTGATGTTTCCATTCTTTCTCTTTTCATGGGTTTTTCACTTTTCCTGGTTTAGATGACGGATCATCAGTTTATCTTTGCTGGACGAGTGGGGAAAGAGCGTTTACAATTCTTAGGCTGCACGAAGCGTTGCCTGAAGAAGATATTGATGTGGCACAGTGGACTAAAAGAGACAGCGGCCGGGAAACAACAGCATACCATCTTGAACAAATTGTTCGGGTTCACAAGAGAATAGTGATGAAGTGCAATGGATCACAGATTGACACACTCTTTCGAGACATCACCGTTGCTGTTACTTCAGATCAACTTCTCGCCAAGTCAGAGGATACGTTCCTCAAGTGGTTGATCCCAAATGCCATTAGCGGCCCCTTATGGGTATGTTCAACCTCATTTATCTTCCTTGATACTGGTTTTTCATTTTGTCCTGAACATTAAACGGTCATACCTGGATAATTAGTCAACAGAACTTACTGATGTTTTTCTCAGGTCTCAGATTGGTTTTATAGTGTGGGGGAATAAACAGTAATATATTGCTACGTACTATTAAGTTTACTAAGCTTAGTCGGGTGGGCAGGTCTGCAATCAAGTAGATTTACTCATATTAATGAGTATATAAGACTAGTACGACGCATCAAAATAAGGTGGCATGCTTAGTTAAACGCTATGCACATGTCTTTCGGTTTAATATTTCCTTAGTTGCACAACTGGGTGTTTCTATGCCAAGTTAATAGTATTGATACACACTGTACTCGTTTCTACTTATGATCAACTTCATTGTTTTGGTTTAAGCAGGAAGTTGCCAGGAGCTCAATGGACATGAAAATGATTGCGCATTTGGAGAGGGAACAGTGCGTGGAGATGGATACATCAAGACTTAATCTGCAGAATGTTTGGGGTAATGAAGTTAGCCAAGTGGATCCGTTGGTTCGAGCTTGGAGCTTACTCCAAGGTTTGTTAAATAGCTGATCATGAAGTGTTCAAAACATTGTGCGGGAATAGATAAGTTTTTTTACTATTGGTGTTTCATTCAAATTTCATAGCCCTTTAGGTAAAAAGAATCTACAGTATACTAGTATTTTACAGCACTTAACTAACCTCTCTATTGCCCTCCAATCCGTGTAAGAAGGTGGTCCTTTCCGTTTCACCCCATTTTCAGTTTCCATGAAGTAGTCATTATATAACTTGTCTTCATCCTCCATCTTCTCGAAAGCCAACTTAAACTTCATGGCTCTTGTCAACATTTAGTATGTAGAATTCCACATTTTCTTCATATCCATAGGCAAACTCCCCCTAGTCATCTTCTCTGGCACAACCTTTTGCTCAAATGAGTCACATCTCCAACATGAAGACCTCACATACTGAACTCTATTGCCAACAGCTGTCACATTATCACCCACTTCAGACAAACCATCCCTAACAATCAAGTTGATGATATGAGCACAACACCTCATGTGCAAGTAAGTACCATCCAACACTAAAGAATCATGCCTCAATAACTTAAACTTTTTAACAAACTTCTTTAATCCAGTACTGTTGGCAGTTGCATTGTCAACTGTGATGGTAAATAATTTCTCTATACCCCAATCAGCGAGACATTCAAGTAGAACTTTTGATATCGTGTTGCTCTTGTGATATGTGATGTAATTAAATCCAAGAATCAACTTCCTTAAGCGCCACAACAATAGAACAAAGTTGAAACCAATATCTTTGAATAAATTATTTTGTTAGGTGAATAATATGAGACGATCTATGTTTTTATAGAAGTGAGTATTTACATTTTTTAGAATTAATATTTTTTGTATATTTCCCTTAATCTTTTTTTTTTTATTTTATGAGAAAATTTATTCCAATGAGCTCATTGTTTTTCTAAAAAAATTTATTGCTTCCCACTTTTTTGTAAGACGTTCAACGATAAGAACATTTTCTGTTTAGTTGATCTAGTGTTATATAATCTATGTTGTTATATTGCATTTGTGTATTCATTTTTTTTTTTATGCTTTCGAGACTTGTTCAAGAACAATGATGTGTCAAACAAAAGGTTAATAAAAAACAAAGAAGAAAATTTTACCAAGAAAAACAAAGCTAGTCGAAATTATTTTGTTTGGTGAAAAATATGGCATCATCTCTTTGCTTATGTAGAAGAGTGTATTTACAATCATTTTCCTTTTAGGATTAACAAAGCTTCTTTTAATATAATAAGATTACAATTATCTTATGCACCGTTTTACTAAGCTTGACAACTGTGATTTCTGATCGTTAAAATTGACACATGTCACGATCTAATGAGTTACTAACTTTGATATGTGATTTCTGATCGTTAAAATTGACACGTGTCACGATCTGATGAGTTACTAATTTGAATATTTAATCGTTAAAATGACACATGTCACGATCTGGTGAGTTTTTAACTTTGATCTCTGATCGTTAAAACTAACACGTGTCACGATCTGATGAGTTATTAACTTTGAGAACCAAGGTTTATATAATAAGATTCCTGTAAAACAATAAAAATATTAATATACATGATATTGGATGAAAAGTTATTGTAAAAAACATAGATCGATTTGCTCTATTAAACAAATAGCTATCCAAATTGATTGAAAATATGCAAATCCTATTATGTTATTAAAAATCCATATGATAATTTACAATATGATATATATAAACAACAATCATGTTAAAAATGAGGAAGAGGTAATGTGAAGATCACAAGATTTTTAAAACTTAAATTAGTATAATAGTAATACTACAATGTATGATAAGAAACTAAGACCTTCTCCAACGGGGTTTTAACAATTTTTAAAGAATAAATTTTGATTTTTATCAAATTTCAAAACTTGGAAAAGGGTTTTTAAGTTTTCTCTACTCCAATGGTTAGAATCCTAATGGAATTCTTATTTTTATGAAATTTAAATTTTTTAAAAAATACATACATGTATGTTTTTGTTTGGTTACAAGAACAATGCAGTGAACAAAGTACAAAAATGCAGAAAGATAAACGTTTATGGTGCTAAACAGAACAAAACATATGAAATAATATACTATTAAGTAACTCCAAAGGTTGTAGCTGTGATGCCTATCACTATAACAGCATTTGAGAAGACAAAAAAGATACCATTTAGTAACCATGTCATTCAATTCAGAATTTGGTCCTGATTGGTACAAAACTTTGAAGACTTTAAAAAAAATTAAAGTCTTGACAGCCATTTATTTGCCAATCATACTTTTTTGATTTTTATTTTTTTTAAAGCTTTGTAAGTCAGTTTTTTTTTTCTTTCTTTGTTTTTTCAGATTTTTTAAAGCGTCAAAACCAGGCTTTAAAATTAAACAAATATAAAACTTTATTTTTTTTTCTCTCCAATATACTTAAAAGCTCTCCAAAAATTTATGTATAAATTTTACATAAATTATTTTTACAATTTAATTATTCTTATTTTTTCTCCTTCTTTTAAGATCCATTTCAATAATAATTATTTTTCTTTTCATTATCATAATGTAAATATATTTTAATAATAAAAATAACAACTTCAGTTTTAAAAGTATTTGTTACCAATCAAATTTTAACAGTTAAAGTTTCTACAGTCAAAGCATCTACAACCAAATTCTCTACTGCTAAATTTTTAAAGTTAAGTCTTTACAGCCATAAGTAATAGCCATTACCAATCGGGGCCTTTGTTTCTAACATTTGCAGTCTCTAGAACTATCATTTCATGTGTTTGACGAGTGGCTTACCCTTAGTGATTTTTTCTGCAATGGACTTCTTTAGGACCAAAGCTTGTCTCCAATTAGCTTGCATATGTGACAACCCGTCCCGTGACCCCACTAGTCCACCGCTAGCTTGCTCCCATGGACCCCGAGCTGGCCCTGTAGGGCATCGATCTTAACCCCTCACTGTGGATAGGAACTATTCATCCAAATCCACCAGTAGGTTATTGGTGCGTCAGGCGTTCCTCGAACCCTGGTCCCCACCCTTTAACAACCTTCCCACAGGACAAGCTGTTACCAATTGATCTTGGATGAATAGTTTCTATCCACAGTGAGGGGTTAGGATCGATGCCCTGCAGGGCCAGCTCGGGGTCCATGGGGGCAAGCTAGTGGTGGGCTAGTCGGGTCACGAGATGGGTTGTCACAGCATAGTTGCATCTATTAAACCAAAACATCCATCAAGAGATAAAAAAAGGTGCATATATATATATTATATACAAGCACGAGTTGCCCACTTCGGTATTATCCAACATCAAGAAGATAAAGCTTCTCGCTCATGTAAAGAAGAGGCACTGTCTTCCAGAGCTGCTACAACAACAAGAACAAAAACAAGTGGGCAACTCAATACTTTTATGATGAGAACGATTTAGAGTTTATCATTTATTATTTATGGTATATGCTATATTCAGTTTGATTCAATTTGCAAATTTTGGTATAGTTTTTGTCGGATTAAATATTAATCGACTAGGTGAAACAACCCGACCCGTTTTTTTATTTTAAAATAAATAATAAATAATAATAATAATAAACAAACTACAACTAGTGGTCTCATACCCACTAGCCACCTAACCACAATCATAACCAACAGCGGAAATAACCAATACCAATAATAAGACCAATATTATAACATAAACAATATCCAATATCCAACCAACAGGAAACATAGAACCAACAACCTAGCAATGTTTCTAATGACCCAAATCTAGCAACCTAACAATGCCAGACAAAAACCAAACGAGTCCCTAGAACATCCTCCTCTTCATTGCTTTGATTCCACGACCACACTTTGCATTTACTTGCACCACAAACACAAATTGCAATGCATGAGTATTTTATAAACACTCAGTAAGGCAATCCTCCCATCTACTGGGCTATTCACACAAGCAATAGAGACATCTATAACCATCAACCAACAATCAACAATCAACAATCAACAATAACAAACCAGGACTCTGCGTCGACCGACACCAAGCATGCATCCACCGACACCCGTTGGGGTTGCGTCGACCGACGCAAGATATGCATCGACCAATGCAAGGTTCACTTGCATCGACCGATGCTCCCATTGCATCGATCGACGCATGCTCGACATAGCACGAAAACCCTAGGTTTTACGCGCCGTCCTCGCACTTGCATCGGTCGACGCACAAAGTGCATCGATCGATGCACATGCCGAGCATCGTTTTCCCCCAAAGATTCTCGCCGGATCTTCGTTCCTACAACCACCAAACTCGATCCCAAGCCACAAGAAAGCTTCCTAACGTCCCAAATAACATTCTAACAAGCCAAACAACAAAAAAAAAAAAGTAGATCAGAGAAATCTCCAGCTTAGATAAGCCATGGTCATGCACTTACCTTTGCCAAGAAGTTTCTGAACCTTAAACAAGCAAGAACACGCTCCTAGGAAGCTTGATATGATCATGAAACCATCCAAGACGACTCTTGAGTCTTTTCAACACAAACAAAGTCGAAGATCAATTCTTCCAGCCAAACAAATATTTGGGATATATTCTTACCCCATTTAGAGCATATCTCGAAGTGGAATCAGTCCAATCAGAGTTCGGATGAAGGAGTTATTTATTTTACAAATCAGGTGAACTCATGGCTACGCGATTTGGACCTACGAGCATTCAACGGCGGATTACGACCACGTCAGAAGAATTCAAGCTATGAACCAAACTGTTCTGGAATCTTGATCCATTCCGGAACCATGGAGATTGGGAATCACATTAAGATCAGTTAATATGTGAAAGATATGAAGATTTCAAGTCAGTGATTCTATCCCAGTTCCAATTTCGCATTTGAGCCAAAGATCGTGTTAACACAGACCAACTCAGCAACAATTTCGACACAAAATCAGTTGGAGGATATCAATGGATCTCGTATGTTTCCAAAAAGTTCAAGAAAACAAGATTTGGCCAACAAACCACAAAGTTACGCTTCATTTGCCAAATGAGGTCAATCTAGTTCTTCACCTAAAGAGTTTTAGGTCCAACTGGTTTAGGAGCTTCCAGAATTATGTTTGGCAACCAAGAGCTTTTTCTACTAAGACCATGGTGAAGAAATCATACAGACCATGTTGTTTCTCATCAGCAAGTTGGATCAAAGAGTCAAAGTCAAAGAAGATCAAAGAAACACTTAATGGGTTAATTGAAGAGCTTATGGTCAAAGAGAGCATGGGAAATTTTATTGGGGATGTTGTCTATCAACTCCAGCCCACTTTGAGCCTAATACAAGCCTAAGAAATCCCAAAATAATCACTTTATTTCGTGGTCAAAGAGGAGTGACGAAAATAAGAGATACATGCATCAAGAGTCATTTTGGAAACATGCACCAAGAGTTGGGTCTTCATTCAACTTAGTATCTTTAATGTTTTTAGTTTCAAGAATAATTAATACTTGGCTTTGTGACCAAGTTTTCTATCCCTATATAAACACATGTAATCTCATTTGAGAAATAATTCAATCAAGAAATCTTTTATCTTTTATTGAGAGTGGTTAACTCCTTTGTTTCTTTGGAACTTGTTCTTTCTCCTTGGTGGGTTACATCAAAGAGTTCTCCTTGGTGGGTTACATCAAAGAGTTTTCGGTATATCAAGTGATTCCGCCGCACTTGATGTTGCCATTCATTAGCTGAGGATTGAAGAGTCGTTATAAGAGAGTTTAGGGCACAAGAATTTTTGGGATTCGTCTCACGCCTTGTCATCTGTCTCCGCGAAGCTTCTATCTAAAGTTCCACCGCCTTGCTTTGTTTGGTTTGTTTTAAGAGAGTTTGGGGCATAAGGATTTTCGAGTTTATCTCACGCCTTATCATCCAGCTTCGCGAGCCATCAGAGTTCTAGGATTATCAGTCTACCTACCTTAGAGCGTCAATTCCTTGGGAGGATCACATCAAGTGGTATCAGAGCTATTGGATCGCATCAAGTGGTATCAGAGCCCGCTCAAGGACTTTTGGCATTCTTCTAATCAAAACCTTTCCTCTTCTCATCTATCCATCTTTTCATCTATCCATCTTTTCATCTTTTTCTCTCATCTTCTATCTTTTATTTTTTTTCTTTCATCTTTTATCTTTTTTCTTTCATCTTCTACCTGTTCATCTTCTTCTACCAAAAAAAAAAAAAAAAAAAGGAAAAAAAAAAGAACCCGTTCTACCAAAGAGAACTCGACTTTTGGACTTTCCTTTACTCATAGGCCTAAACCTTGAGTTTTTATTGGCTCTTCATCAGACCAAAGTCTGCATGCCATAATGTTGGCTCCTCATCGGGCCTAAGCCCGCATGCCATAAATAAAAGGAAGTCCAATATTCGTCTCTCGGGTTGCCACCCTACAGCGCGTCCCTGGATCGTCATCCGAAGTCGATATACAAACCATACTCACAAGCCACAAAGTCTCAGAATATGGTAGTACTAGGAGGACTAAAGTCCCCCAAGAGTCGCGAGCAAACAATTCTGAACACGTCTGAGCCTTATCCCTATCCAGGTTTCCTTCCCGTGCCTCGCGTAAAACAACACAATGTCCTACCAACCACATATCCCCTCACTGAAATACTCATGAACACACATGGATCATCTCACTGCCACTAGGGCCGCCACAAAGGCCAAACAAATGTCCTAAACAGGACCGCCACAAAGGCCAAACCAATGTCCTAAACAGGACCGCCACCAAGGCCAAACAAATGTCCTAAACAAGACTACCACCAAGGCCAAACAAATGTCCTAAACAGGACCGCCACCAAGGCCACTCGTCCCAAAGGACTGTCACAAAGACCACTTGTCCCGAAGGACCGTCACAAAGACCACTTGTCCCGAAGGACCACCTAAACATGTAACTCAGGCTAAACAGCCCGCCACAAAGGCTACACAAGCCCCTCCAAGGCTCACAACCACTAAAAATGGACAAATTCTAACTCACATAAAACTTTCCATTTTAGAACTTACCATTTCTCTAAACTTTCTACTTTTAGAAACTTCTATTTCAGGAAAATTTCCCTCAAACCACCGCCTAACGGAAATTTCGTACCCTGAACACCACCTCATCTTGTTACTTAGTCGCACAACCGACCATCCCTAAGCGACCAAGTAAACAAGAGAGATGGGCTGGAATACTCCATTCCCGCTCCAGCAACGGACTACAACTGGGACCAGGCTAGACAAGTTCAAGTTGCGACCTGCTTCTCGAACTACTTCTTGAACCTTGCCTTCATCCTCGCCTCTGGCTCCCAAGTCTGCTCCTCAACACCATCACAGTCCCAAAGGACTCTCATCAAAGGAATCTTCTTCTTCCGATGTTCCTTGATCCTCCTCTCGAGAACCCTCACTGGTCTTGCCTCCAAAGTCATGTTAGGCTGAAGATCCTCAGGAATCTTAGCCAACAACTGATCATTCTCACGGAGACATTTCCGCAACATAGACACATGGAAAACCTTATGGAATGCACGCATAACCTCAGGTAACTCCAATCTATATGCCACTGGTCCAACCCGCTCAATCACTCTGAACGGACCCATATACCTCGGACTGAACTAAGTCTTAGTCAATGACCTGTTCGGACCCTGCAACATGGCCATCTTGAGGTACACTCTATCTCCAACCTGAAACTCAAGATCTCTCCTCCTCCTATCGGCATAACTCCTTTGATGATCCTGAGCTTCCTTCATGTTCAGCTTGAGAACCTGAATCTTCTCCGAGGTCTCCTGAATAAAATTTGCCCCGTAAATGCTCCTCTCCCCCACCTGAATCCAGCATAACGGTGTACGACACGACCTCCCATACAAAGCCTCATAAGGAGCCATCCCAATACTCGCCTGGTAACTGTTGTTGTAAGCAAACTCTACCAAGCTCAAGTGATCTGCCCAATGGCCTCCCCAATCCAACACACACATCCTCAGCAAATCCTCCAGCGTCTAGATTGTCCTCTCCGACTGTCCATCTGTCTGGGGATAATAAGCTGTACTCATATGCACCTTAGTGCCCATCTCTGCCTGAAACGCTCTCTAGAACACCGAAGTGAACTTAGAATCTCTATCAGACACAATACTCGCTGGCACCCCATGCAACCTGACTATCTCCTTCACATACTTCTTAGCCAAGACCGCTGCTCCATCAGTCTTCTTAATGGCCAGAAAATGTGCCGACTTAGTAAACCGGCCCCCAATGACCCAAATAGCATCAAAAGTTTGAGACACTGGCAATCCTACCACAAAATCCATGGTAATCATATACCACTTCCACTCGGGAATGGGTAGACTCTTCAGCATCCCTCCTGGAACTTGATGCTCTGCCTTCACTAGTTGACACACATCGCACCTCGCGACCCAACTAGCTACATCCTTCTTCATCTCGACCCAGTGATAGTACCTTTTGAGATTAGAGTACATCTTAGTCGCTCCTGGATGAATAGAGAACTTGATCGCATGAGCCTTCCTCAAGATCTCCTATCTCAGCTCCTCATCCTTGGGCACAAAAATCCGCCCATGCACCAAATTAGTACCATTAGCCGAAACCTGATACTCAGAACCAACATCCTTTGAGGCATCCACCAGCCCCAAATCCCTCTCCTATGCCAACCGAACTCTACTCAGAAAATCTGCTCTGTCAGCCGCCTCCAAACCCAACGGCTCCTGCAAAACCGCACACAAACTCAACGCACTGATCTCTCCTATGAGAGACTCCATATCCTGCTCATGAGCCAAAGCTACCCTCTTCTGACTCAGAGCATCTGCAACCGAGTTAGCCTTACCAGGGTGATAAGCTATCTCCAAATAATAATCTGCCACAAGCTCCATCCATCGCCTCTGCCTCAAATTCAGCTCGGGCTGAGTGAATATATACTTCAGGCTCTTATGATCTGTAAATACTTGTACCTTTGCACCATAAAGATAAGATCTCCAAATCTTCAGGGCAAACACTACAACAGTCATCTCCAAATCATGAGTAGGATAGTTGCCCTCATGCTTCCGCAACTGCCGCGAAGCATAGGCAATCACCTTCCCATGCTGCATCAACACACACCCCAAACCAACTCTGGATGCATCAGTATAAACCACATAGGGTTCACCCTGCTCAGGCAAAGCCAACATTGGCGTAGTAGTCAACATCTCCTTGAGGCTTGCAAAGCCTTCCTTACACTCCTGTGACCAAACAAAAGGAACATCTTTCCCTGTCAACTTAGTCATAGGACGTGCTCTGCTCGCAAACCCCTGCACAAACCTCCTGTAGTAACCTGCCAAACCAAGGAAACTCCTGATCTCTGTGGCATTCTGCGGTCTGGGCCAATCTCTGATAGCCTGAATCTTCTCCAGATCTACAGAAACCCGCTCTGCATAAACAATATGATCCAGAAAACCCATCTCACGCTGCCAGAAACTACACTTGCTCAACTTAGCAAACAATCTTTTCTCACGCAGCTTCTCAAGAACTGCTCTCAAATGCACTGCATGTTCTTCAAGACTCTTAGACTATACCAGGATATCGTCGATAAAAAAATGATGACAGACATGTCCAGAAACTTCTGAAACACGATGTTGGCGCGTTAGTCAACCCGAAAGGCATCACCACGAACTCATAAACCTATACCTCGTCCTTCTACTTGACGAACACCACCGACGCTCCCCACGGTGAAGTGATAAGATGAATGAATCCTCTGCTCAACAAATCCTCTGTTACTTCTTCAGCTCTACTAGACTAATAATCAAGTATGCTGACATCAACTCACTACCATATGAAAATCAACCCCTCTTGCCAGTCCAAGAACCTCTAGTAACTTGCCTCTAAGGGAAACTTCCTCAAGATAGCTTATTCCAAAAAAATAGCTTTCCGCTTGGCAATTCTCCACAGCAAATCATCAATACGAGCGTAATAAAACAAACAAGTACCATATGTTCGCATATTCTGATTCACCGCATCAAATGCTTTGCAAGCCGTCAACTCAACCACTTGACTTATTTCCCCCAGCAAGCTTACCAAAACCTTGAATCTAGTAACCCTGTCCATCTCCAATGAACTTCAACCACCATCGTCGCAACCATTAGTTTATCCTGCCATGAAGGCTTCTCGTGAACTTATGTATCTGGCAAACATGCCTTTCCCGGCTCATTCCTGCTGCAACTCCCCTTCCCGGGACTCCAGCACCACCGGCCGCACAATCCTAGCGCAACAGCCACACATTCATGACCGCTCCGGTCATAAAATCCTGACCCACTGGTCAATACATCCAAAACCCGAGATTAAACCACCATCACTCTCTTGAGGTCTACCTTCAGTCATTATGTTTATACTCACGTCCTAGGCATTGCTTGCTCCCAACTCTTCAACCCTTAGGTCGCAACCTTCGAACCATACCGATCTCACTCTTAGACCACCGTCTTCGAGTTATACCGTCTCACTCTTGGACCATAATCATTAATATCTCGGTATCAGGGGAACTAATCATCCCCTTAGGGGAACATCATCCCCTCTGCCACTCTCGGAGCCTACAACCCCTCGAGCTATTGGTATTCTGGGAAAACCACCATCCCCTCAGGAGCAACAATCCTTAAAGACTATAAACATCTCTCGACCAAAAGTACTTCCCGTGGTACGAGTATAACATTACAATGTTACACCTACCCACTCAACTTCTAATATCCAACTGGATTACCCACCAAACAGAGAAATATCTGCTCCAACTACAAATGTCTCTCTATCCGCCTCTCTAGGCTCGATAACTCTCGCGAAGAATCTCGCACCGGTCATCTACCACTGCTCCATCCTCCTAACATAAGATGGAAAGTCCTCAACATCTGCAGCCCTCGGCTGCACCCCGACACATGCGGTACAACTGGAGCCTGCACTGGCACCCCTCTCGGTAACCGCTCCAACAATACGCCAACAGATCCGCCAAGCGATCATCTCGACCCTGGGCTCCACCTGCTGCAACCCCACACCTGGGTTCCCAGCACCCCCGGCACGCTCACCGGCTAACCCCCTCTGGTCCCTCCTGATACGCTTGCGACCCTTTCACGTACCTCCTCGTGGAACTCTGGACCACACACTCGCTGGCCTCGAGACCCGCCCGACCATCACCACGACCACGTCCCCGTCCACTACCAACAACTCAAACACCTTTAATCACTGCACTTCCACGAACAGAGGCTAACAAGCAATCTTAACATAACATAAAAATACAAAAACCAAAACTCACCGTGGAATTACACTGTAGGCTCGAAGAGGATGTTCTAGGACTCCATGCCACACATAATTGACTAACTCACATAATCAATTAATACATGCAATCCCAAACATCTACCGCACAAAGCCTAGCGAACCAAACCTAGAACCGTAAGGGCTCTGATACCAAACTGAAACGAACCGACCCATTTTTTTTTAATAAATAATAATAATAATAATAATAATAATAATAATAATAATAATAATAATAATAATAATAATAATAATAATAATAATAATAATAATAATAATAATAATAATAATAATAATAATAATAAACAAACTACAATTAGTGGTCCCATACCCATTAGTCATCTAACCACAATCACAACCAACAGCGGAAATAACCAATACCAATAAATATCCAATAATAAGACCAATATTATAACATAAATAATATCCAATATCTAACCAACAGGAAACATAGAACCAGCAACCTAACAATGTTTCTAATGACCCAACTCTAGCCACCTAACAATGCCAGACAACAACCAAACGAGTCCTTAGAACATCCTCCTCTTCATTGCCTTGATTCCACGATCACACTTTGCATTTACCTGCACCACAAACACAAATTGCAATGCATGAGTATTTTATAAACACTCAGTAAGGCAATCCTCCCATCTACTGGGCTATATACACAAGCAATAGAGACATCTCTAACCATCAACCAACAATCAACAATCAACAATAACAAACCAGGACTCTGCGTCGACCGACACCAAGCATGCATCGACCGACACCCGTTGGGGTTGCGTCGACCGATGCAAGGTTCACTTACATCGACCGATGCTCCCATTGCATCGATCGACATGCTCGACATAGCACAAAAACCCTAGGTTTTACGCGCCGTCCTCGCACTTGCATCGACCGACGCACAAAGTGCATCGACCGATGTACATGCCGAGCATCGTTTTCCCCCAAAGTTTCTCGCCGGATCTTCGTTCCTACAACCATAAAACTTGATCCCAAGCCACAAGAAAGCTTCCTAACGTCCCAAATAACATTCTAACAAGCCAAACAACACAAAAACAATCAGATCAAAGAAATCTCCAGCTTAGATAAGCCATGGTCATGCACTTACCTTTGGCAAAAAGTTTCTGAACCTTAAACAAGCAAGAACACGCTCCTAGGAAGCTCCTACAACGATCTCAGCTACAGATCTCTACAGGAAAAACCTCCAATCACTAGAAATCACCAAGAACGCTCAAGAACACTTAGGGAACTTTTCTCTCTTTTCTTTTCTCTCAAAAGCGGCTAAACACGACTAATGAGACAAAAGCTCGTGTTAATGGTTTCCCTAACCCAAAACGCAGCGTTTAACTTAAACTCGTCCGCAGAAAACCAACCTTGTATCGACCGATTCACATAGTGCATCGACCGATGCAACCCCTAAATCGGGATTTTGGTTCGCAGATGTTACACTAGGAGAGTTACTCGTACACTTGTGCGGGCAAAAACTTTTTAAAAACAATTATTGTCTAAACTTTTTTTTTGTGGTCAAATATATCACTAATTCGATTATTTTATTATACGCTTGTGTGGACAAATATATTTTTTAAAAATAGTTCAACTAATTTAACAAACCAAAAAGTAAATTAATTATAAGACTAAAAAAGATTCCAACAAAAATGTAAATGGAAAAGAATTAACCAAAAGAGACGCTATGATTTAATCTTCAATAATAAGAAACGAAAGTAATTTTTCTAATATAAACATAAAGTAACATAGTTGGAGGAGTTATCCGCGAGCATATGCAACCAAATGTACTTAACCAAAATAGTTTAAGATATTTATAATGTTTAAAAAATATTTTAATTCATTATTTTGGTTGTTTACTTATTCATATTTAAATGAAATGTTTAATTGGTGTTGTATTTTTGAAACTTTGTAAATGAATAATATAGTTATTTAATTTATAACTAATAAATCATAAAATTTAGAAAAACTAACATTCACCTAATGAGTATATATAGAATATTAACATATCCTTAAAATCAAAATTACATATTTTTGGATTATAATTTGTTTTACTCGATATAAATATTTTGAACTTTACTTTATATGAGTAATAATATAACATTTCTTTTAGTGAGAGCAGAAAACAAAAAGAAAAGAATTCTTCTGCTTAGATATAAATTTATCTTAACCTTAGATTTTTTATTTATTTTAAAGATGATAATATAAATACCTTTTTTTGTACCTTTCACATTTGCAGTATTTACCTAAAATAATAGGATAATTATCCCCTTCTTAGTTTTAGTATTTTGTTGTTTAAAAAAAAAATAACTTTAAACTAATATACAATAATATAATGACAATTCTCACAAATAGCACAAACATAAGTTTTATTTCCAAATTTAGCACATCATCTCTAAAGTTCCAAAATCACACTATACTATTTCAAAATTAAACCCTAAACTCTATATATTAAACCCTACTTCCTCAAAAAATACCCTAAATGTAAAATAGAGAACTTAAACCTACAACCAAATGTAAAAAGAAATTTAAAATATTGTAAAAGTATAAATAGTGTTATTTTTGGAAGTTTGAATTTTAAACCTTAAACTATAAATATTGAAGTGTTGTTGTTGTTACATAATTCTGCTATGGATGACGACAAGAAACATCTTCCTTTATGGATTGGTTGGCAGCTGTGGAAATCAAGAAATGACCTTATCTTCAATAAAGTTTGGGAAGTAGATTCAGTTATTACCAAAGCTACTGATGATGTTACAGAATGGCTTGCAGCGACGTAACCATCTGCACAACAATCTAGTCGCACCATTCTGCCAGATATACCCACTCAATCATCTCAATGGCAACCACCACCAACATAATTAGTCAAAGTGAACTACGATGGAAGCTTTCATTACCATGATGGAAGTATTGGGGTTGGTTGGGTAATCCGTGATGATAAAGGTACGTATCTGTTATCCGGCAGCTCAAAACTCAAGCAAGCATCTAATCCTTGGAGACCGAAGGACTAGCCCTGCTACATGCTATTCAATCGACTTGGTGTCGAGGTTACCGAAAAGTGATTCTAGAAGGAGATTGCAAACCTCTAGATGATCTTTTACATCAACGAACAACGAGCATAACTATGGAAAATCTCCTAGTTGATATCTGCAGTTGGGCGAATCTTTTTACTAATATATCTTTTCCCCTTCTTCGGCGAGAGTGCAATCAGGTTGCTGATAGATTAGCTAAACAAGCTCATTTTCAACAAGAAACTGCTGGTATATATTTTTATCCTCCATTGTATTTACGGAGTTGTTTATTTCAAGACTATATACCAAACTCTAGTATTTAATAAAAGTCAATAAAAAATAAGAAATGGTAAGAAAAATGTATTTTTGAAAAGGAGTATTTACAAAAATATATTCCTTTTTGATTATCTGTAGATATATTATATGAAAGTGCAAAAACACTCTCTAGTGATTACCACATCGTCTAAGTGACCCCTTTAGATTCCGGGTGTTTTGGGACTTAAACCGCAATTTTAGAATCTCAAAACAAAATAAAAAGAAAAACAGGTAAAAGATATGGATCATGAATTATAAATTTGTAAATAACAGTATTGAAATAATGAAAATTATTTAAATCATCTTATTTTATTGGTGGAAATAATATTTAAATCGTCTAGTTGCCATTGAAAAATATTCTACATTATCTTTCCCTTGTCAACGTTTATTACTACATTTTTATACACAACAATAAATGGTTTCATTAACTAATCCAATGAACTAGTCATATATATTGTCAATAAGCCGTAAGAATTATTATTTTTATTTTTAAAGAAAGACCGTTAAAAGTCTGATATGTCAACGAAGACTTTTGAGAAAGAGAGAAGAGTGGAAGACTTTTGAGAAAGAGAGAAGAGTGGAAGACTTTTGAGAAAGAGAGAAGAGTGGAAGACTTGACAGGATCGGAGCACAGCTTTCAAATTTCAGATCCAACTTTTTTTCTTTTTCGTCTTCTTCACAATCTCTCGTCGTATACAACAATGGCCTCTATGGAAGTATCACTACCGTTGATCCACGAGCATCTTATGATGCCTTGGAATAATCTGAGGAAAGGCGATTGTTGTGGCTGCTTGGAAGCTGTCAGTGATGGGTACACGAGCAACATGTTATTGCAAAGCTGCGATTTTTTCGTCCACAAGAAATGTGGCGAGTCCTCAGAATATGTCGAACATCCATCTCACCCCAATCACACTCTCAAGCTTGTACGTAAACAAGATCATTGTTGCGATTTGTGTGGACTGTGTATAAATGTGGATCTGTGTTATTGTTGAGAATTGAGTTCTTGATTAAATCTGCAACAAAGAGAAATCAGTCAGTCGAAGAACAAAGAAGAAGAAGCAAAGCAGCAAAGCTCCCGTAAAGAAGAAAACGTTGTCGGAGAAGAGACGACGTGAAGAGAGGAGTCAAGGGAGGAGAAGAAAGTCAACAAACCATTTGGGTTTGTGTTTTGTGAATTGGGCCATCGGTGATGATAAGGCCCATATGAATAAGTGTTTAGTTAAGGTCCAACAAGAAGAGTTGTGATAACTAAAGTAAACCTAGTCATAGTTAGAGTATAAGTGAGTTGTTAAGAGTTGTTGAATGTGTAAGAGTGAATCAAGGAACTAGAGTTCCAATGAGTAAGTAGAGTGGCTACTAGTGTGGCTTGTGTAAGAGAGTAGAAGTATGGCCTAAGGTATGGGCATAAGTGTGTGTGTGGCAAGTGGAGAGAAACTACTATATGTATGTGTGCTTGTGTTGTAAGGAAGATATCCTTGAGATCCAATAAAGAAAATGTAGACAATTAATGTGTGTTCTCTCTTCTCTCTTACAAATCGTTTGTCATATGAAAAGAAACAAAGAAAGAACAAGAGAGTAAAGAGAGAGTCTTTATGCTTCTGTTAGAGTAAGAGAAACAGAGCATACAAGTGAGTGTAAGGGAGATGGTGAACCTCTTAAGAAAGAGTTAAGAGGAAGATCCTGAAATGTCAACAGTTATCGCTGCGAGATCTGTGACTTCAATGTGGATCTACACTGTGCCAAGTACCCACCACCAGAGGTTCTTGTCATTAAAAAGACGCATCACCACAAGCTCACCCTTTTCAAAGAACAAATCGAGTTCGTGTGTGGTGCTAAATGTTGGAAGATTGGTACTGGGTTCCCATATAAATGTCATGAATGTGATGTATCCTTCCATGTGAATTGCGTATGGCGTCCATCAGAGTTAAAACCCCAGTCAGAGGTAAACCACTCTTCCCACTCCTCGCACCCTCTTAAGCTTAACACAGGTCAACCACCAGACTATTCTGATGGAAAATGTCGTCTTTGCGGAAAAGAGATTGATGAATTATATTATCATTGTTCTTCGTGCAACTTCACCTTGGATATGCAATTGTGTTCTAAACCCACCACCAGAAACTTTGCGTGATACGAAAGCTCATGATCACACACTCATTCTTCTCCCAAGACTCGATTCGTTTACATGTAACGCTTGCGGGTTGAAGGGAGATCGAAGCCCTTACTTATGTGTTCAATGTGGTTTCATGATCCACCAAGACTGTCTTGACCTTCCACGCGTCATAAAGACTAATCGTCATGGTCACCGTATCTCTCGCACTTCTGTTCTTGGTGTTGTGAATTCTATTTGTGGAGTTTGCCTCGAGAACATGGATTGGACTTGTGGGGGTTATTCTTGTCAGAGGTGTCCTGGCTATTTTGTTCATTCTAAATGTGCTACTAGAAGCGATGTGTGGAATGGGGAAGAACTCGAAGGAGTACCTGAAGAAAAAGAATATTTAGATCCATATGTGGTTATAGAAGACAACACAATACAACATTTCAGCCACCAAGAGCATTGACTTAGGCTCCACGTTAATAGTGTTATATGGGAGGAAGAGAACAAGCGGTGCAGAGCATGCACCCATCCCATCGGTCTCCAATCTTTCTACAGGTATATTGAATGTGATTTCATTCTACACAAAACCTGCGCTGGATTTCTTAGAAGGAGATGGCATATGTTGGACAATGAACAACTGACTTTAGTTACAAACGAGGACAATATTTTTGAGTGTTATGCTTGTCACAGAATATCCAATGGTTTCAGGTACCAGCATGAGGACAAGGAATTAGATGTCCTATGCGGAACAATTCCTGAGCCATTTTACCATCCAAGTCATCCCCATCATCCATTATATTACATTCCACAAGACGAAGAAACAAAATGCAATGGTTGCAACGAGTTGGCATCTCCTGTGTTGACGTGCATTGAAAACGACTGTGGATTTTTCTTGGATTTTAAATGTGCCACTTTACCACTTGTGGTAAAACATAGCATTGATAACGATCATCCTTTCTCACTATATTATGGCAAAGAGGCAAGTGGTAAACACTGGTGTGACATTTGTGGGAAAGAAACCAATATAGAAACATTAGTGCTCCACCAAAAATTCGCCACTGCACTTGTAAGTTTGGATGTAATTGTTTTTGGTATCCTAAAACAAGACATCACGAAAGTCGGGACAGCATTAGCCACATATTTAATCATTACCTTTTTCCCCCCTTTCGAAAGCAAATTTGCCGTCCAACCATTCGTTCGACTCTGAATTCGTTCACGAATAAAGGAAAAAACTTTGGTTTTTGCCCCACCCAAGCTTTCAGGTAAACCTAGATATGACCCCATACCGCCCAAGGTTGTGATCCCAAGGACATCCTGTAATTCCGACTTCTTTGTGTCATCAATCTTATGGCCAAACTGAACCGATGACTTGACAAAATTTATTTGTTGTCCTGAAGCAGATTCATACTGTTTTAGGATATCTAAAATTACCCGACATTGTTCCCTATCCGCCTTACAGGAAAACAGACTATCATCTGCTAACAACAAATGTGTAATAGATGGGCATTTATTCGCCACTTTTATCCCAGTAATAAGCTTGTTTGTTTCTGCCTTCCGTATATTTGCAATTAAAACCTCCATACATAAAATGAACAAATAAGGAGAAAATTGATCCCCCTGCCGTAACCCCCTCTGAGGAATGATCAAACCATTGGGCTGGCCATTGAGAAGAACTCTATACTCAACCGAAGTGACACAAAACATTATCCACGACACCCATACCTCTACAAACCCCATTTTGTGTAACAAAGTCGCGAGAAAGTCCCACTCAACTCTATCATAAGCCTTACTCATATATGTTTTTATTGCTATAAATTGCCCTTTACAAGACGGGTTGGTACGTAAACCGTGAAACATCTCTTGTGCAATAAGGATATTATCTGAGATCAATCGGCCAGGAACAAAAGCCAATTGGGTCTCAAAAATAAGGCCTGGTAAAACTCTCTTAAGCCGCTGGCACAATATTTTTGAAATGATTTTATATCCCACATTACATAGGCTAATCGGACGCAATTCTGCCATCCTAGTTGGCTTGGCCACCTTTGGAATAAGACAAATATGAGTTCGATTAAGATTGTTATCAAAAATCCCCTCCACAAAAACCTATTAACCAAAGCCACAAGATCTAATTTCACTATACCCCAAGCTTTCTGGAAAAACAAAGCGGTCATCCCGTTTGGACCTGGGACTTTATCCGGGTGCATCATAAACAAAGCTGACTTTACCTCGGCCTCTGTTGCCGGACCTATAAACCGCTCATTCTCCTCATATGTAATAACCGGGTTTACCTCCCTTAAGATCTCCTCCAAATTGGCCAGATTTGTTGAAGTAAACAATTCCTCGAAATATGATACTGCCGTGTCACAAATGTCACCATCCTCAGTTGACCAAATATTATCCTTAGAAAACAAACCTGTAATCTGATTGCGAGCACGTCACTGCTTTGTTTGGGCATGAAAATATTTTGAATTTTTGTCTTTCAATCGCATCCACTTATTCTGACTCTTTTGATACCAATAAATTTCTTCATCCTCGTATGCTTGGCGCAACCTATTTTGTAAATCCGAGATCACAGAAGAAGGAATAGAATCATCCTCCAGAGCCACCTCTAATTGACGTTTCAAATCCTCAATGGTGTCCCTGCCGAAAGGAACTTGTGATTTGCGCCACTGGGAGATTGCCCTTCGGTAATTCATAATTTTATCCACAAAGGAATCTGAACCCGGGTCCAAATCCCCGTCCCAGCCCATATTAATCGCATCCATCAATCACGCCTTACCAATCCAGCGACGGTCGAAAATAAAGGTCTGTTTCCCCCGCGGCCGCTTGGCACCAATATTAACCACGAGAGGCTTATGATCTGATGCTATCATCGGCAAATATTCAGTGACTGTGTCCAGGAACAACTCATGCCAATCTTCATTCCCTAACGCTCTGTCCAACCGACAACGGATTGGTTTTTTGTCCCGCCAACCTCTCCAGGACAGACAATCCCCAAGATAGGGAAACTCCAAAAAACCACAATTCTGAATCATTCCATTAAAAGAAAAGAAAGACGAAGGATGTCGTAACTTCTCCCCACGCTTTTCATGGTTCCCTCGCAGCTCATTAAAGTCCCCAACCACAAACCAAGGAGAGGAACGAGTAGTACTAATTCGTACCAGACGTTCCCAAACCAAATCCCGATTCTTAGGAACTGGATCACCATATATAAAAGTTAAGTGGATTATCCGTCCTTTAAAAACCGCTTCAATATCAATTAACCGATTAGACTCGAACAAAATCGTTACCTGAAAATCAGCTTGATTGTAAAAAAGAGCCATACCTCCACTACAACCAATATGTTCAACTGTTTTAAGATTCTTGTATCCAAAATGACCCACAAATTTTTCTAAGACAAAGTACGATTGTTTCGTTTCCATAAGAAATAAAAAATCAGGTCGATGTTTGGTCCATAAATCCCGGAAATTACCAATGGTGGCCTTGTTACCCAGGCCTTGACAATTCCAACTTACTAAAAAACTTGAAAATTTTGGGGGTGAAGCCACCCACAATGATCTCCTCCCACCCTTAGGAAAAGGAGAGCATGACAAGAAACACCGATACACCGTTGGACCCTATGCAATAAAAATATACAAACCAGAAATCCCATGAAATTATAAAGATAGTTGTGGGTAATATTTACAGCAGATATAAGAGGAAAGGGCCAAAAACTTTCTGCAAAACTCAACATATGTAAGAAAGCCCAACCACTAGAGGCTACACCACCAAAATAAGAAATCTGTATAGTCGAGTAAATAAAAAACAGGCCAAGGAAGGGCCCATGAACCGATAGCCACCTAAACCTCATATTGAAACATAGACAAACACCGTACAAATCCAAATACCGAAATAAACATAAGAACGAAACGTGAAACCAAAAGAAGGGCCAACAGGTTTTATTTATTACTCGAAAACTTGAAGAACATCGGGTACAACCCAGAAAAATACAAGAGAAAAGCAACAATAACAACCGAAGCATAAGAAGAATACAACCATATGGATCAACCGTTGGTGCTTTATTCAAAGAAAACAGAAAAAGAGAAAACAAAAACCACAAAGGAGCCCAGACCAAGGCTTGCTCACCACCATGCTGCCCTCTACTTACGATACTGTTGAGAATTGAGTTCTTGATTAAATCTGCAACAAAGAGAAAGAAGAAATCAGTGAGTCGAAGAACAAAGAAAAAGAAGCAAAGCTCCGTGAAGAAGAAGAAGAAGAGTCAACGACAAGAAAAAGGTCAACAAGCCTGTGTGTTTTGTCATGGGCTACTAACTTGATTTAGGCCCAAAGAGAAAGATGTTTTTGGTGGTCCATGTGGAAGATGGACTCGACAAGTAGAAGCAAGAGACCAAGGACAAGACAAAGTAGAAAGTTGTGTTGTGACTTAGTCATTTGTTTGGTTAAAGCCTAGCTAAGAGAGTTGTTGTAATAGTAGTGTGGCTTGTGTAAGAAAGCAAACCTATGATGTGTAAGGGTTAGTACCTAGGAGCGTGGTCTAATGTGTAAGAGTCATGATGGTCTTAAGTATGGGAGCATGTGGGAGGTGCAACTAGTAGAAGTAGTATAAGTATGATGTGTGTGTTGTAAGAAAGTATCCTTGAGATCCGAAAATAAAATGTAGACAATTAATGTGTGTTCTCTCTTCTCTCTTACAAATCGTTTGTCATATGAAAAGAAACAAAGAAAGAACAAGAGAGTAAAGAGAGAGTCTTTATGCTTCTGTTAGAGTAAGAGAAACAGAGCATACAAGTGAGTGTAAGGGAGATGGTGAACCTCTTAAGAAAGACTTAAGAGGAAGATCCTGAAATGTCAACAGTTATCGCTGCGAGATCTGTGACTTCAATGTGGATCTACACTGTGCCAAGTACCCACCACCAGAGGTTCTTGTCATTAAAAAGACGCATCACCACAAGCTCGCCCTTTTCAAAGAACAAATCGAGTTCGTGTGTGGTGCTAAATGTTGGAAGATTGGTACTGGGTTCCCATATAAATGTCATGAATGTGATGTATCCTTCCATGTGAATTGCGTATGGCGTCCATCAGAGTTAAAACCCCAGTCAGAGGTAAACCACTCTTCCCACTCCTCGCACCATCTTAAGCTTAACACAGGTCAACCACCAGACTATTCTGATGGAAAATGTCGTCTTTGCGGAAAAGAGATTGATGAATTATATTATCATTGTTCTTCGTGCAACTTCACCTTGGATATGCATTGTGTTCTAAACCCACCACCAGAAACTTTGCGTGATACGAAAGCTCATGATCACACACTCATTCTTCTCCCAAGACTCGATTCGTTTACATGTAACGCTTGCGGGTTGAAGGGAGATCGAAGCCCTTACTTATGTGTTCAATGTGGTTTCATGATCCACCAAGACTGTCTTGACCTTCCACGCGTCATAAAGACTAATCGTCATGGTCACCGTATCTCTCGCACTTCTGTTCTTGGTGTTGTGAATTCTATTTGTGGAGTTTGCCTCGAGAACATGGATTGGACTTGTGGGGGTTATTCTTGTCAGAGGTGTCCTGGCTATTTTGTTCATTCTAAATGTGCTACTAGAAGCGATGTGTGGAATGGGGAAGAACTCGAAGGAGTACCTGAAGAAAAAGAATATTTAGATCCATATGTGGTTATAGAAGACAACACAATACAACATTTCAGCCACCAAGAGCATTGGCTTAGGCTCCACGTTAATAGTGTTATATGGGAGGAAGAGAACAAGCGGTGCAGAGCATGCACCCATCCCATCGGTCTCCAATCTTTCTACAGGTGTATTGAATGTGATTTCATTCTACACAAAACCTGCGCTGGATTTCTTAGAAGGAGATGGCATATGTTGGACAATGAACAACTGACTTTAGTTACAAACTAGGACAATATTTTTGAGTGTTATGCTTGTCACAGAATATCCAATGGTTTCAGGTACCAGCATGAGGACAAGGAATTAGATGTCCTATGCGGAACAATTCCTGAGCCATTTTACCATCCAAGTCATCCCCATCATCCATTATATTACATTCCACAAGACGAAGAAGCAAAATGCAATGGTTGCAACGAGTTGGCATCTCCTGTGTTGACGTGCATTGAAAACGACTGTGGATTTTTCTTGGATTTCAAATGTGCCACTTTACCACTTTTGGTAAAACATAGCATTGATAACGATCATCCTTTCTCACTATATTATGGCAAAGAGGCAAGTGGTAAACACTGGTGTGACATTTGTCGAAAAGAAACCAATATAGAAACATGGTTCTACACATGTAAAGATCACCAAGATAGTTTGCATATAGATTGTATGGTGGGAGACTTTTCAGGGCTCATGCCAACAACCACAATAGAGGTTTTAAGCAGATCATTTAAGGTGGCTCTCAATAATGGTGTCACTCGCCCATTTTGTAGATGGTGTAAGTCACGTTGTATGTATCCTTTCATGCTCAAGATGCTTGGAACCTCAGATTCATACGTTTGCTCTGCTGGTTGCCTATTTAACGTGCTAGTTCCCACCAGGCGAAGGGGATCGATAAAGAATGTGTGTTAAATATATTGCTTTGGTTCATTTGTATTTCTTGTGAACTCTTTTTTTCTTTTCTTGTGAATGTACTTTTGTTTTTCAAAATGTGTGTTCTGATCTTTATTATATTTCTATTATGACATGATTTTCACATACAATATTTTCTTTTTAATGGAATTATGTAAAATCATTAATAAAATTAAGATTCTCCGTACTCTAGAATTTATAATTGTTTTTATTTTAACATCATAGTATATGTTGTAATATTTGTGGAATGCTACAAAATAAAAACAACTTGCAAACATAATGTATACTTTATATATACTAGAAAGTCGACCGGTGCCTTGCCGCGCGGAAAAGTGAAAACTTTAAATAATTTACATTGATAAATCATGTTTTAGAGTAGAGCTGCACAAGAAAATCCGCATCAGTAGATCTTCCATAAAATCCAATCGAATGCTTTTTTCTAATGCATCGCCTACCTGAATCTGATCAGGTATACCCAAACATCCGAACTTATACATCCTTAATTGTAACACTAATTCCTGATCTTATAAACCTCTTTTCTTTCTTTTGTAACACTTGATTCTCTAATAGTAACTCTACTTGAACTTAGTGTTTTAGTGTTTGCAATGGTTTTTTTTTTTTTTCTTTCAGTTTGAATTGATATAATATTGTTTTTTTATTAATGATTACATTCACTTTATTTAGTTTGGTACGTTATTAACAATTTGGATTGATTTATTTTTTTCATTGAATTCGGATTGATCTCAGATTTTTTTACTTTGGTACGGATTAAAAAAATATACCAAATGTGATGCAAATCCAAAATATATTTCAAGGTTTTGAGTATAATCCAAGAATATTCAATTCCAGTGAGTGTTTAACCGCGACTCGAAAGCTAAATATACCAGAGCGGATGCTACGTTTCCAAACGGAAAACTCGAACCCAAAATATTTTTCCCAAACTCAATTGCCCATTTGTATATTGGGGGATAAAAAAGTCCTTTGAAGGTTAAAATTGACAAATATTTTTTCATTAGCTTTAGTTTTTTCCGATATATCAAATTTTGAGTGCTGACGATGTTGCAATAAAAATGATAATCATAGCGGGAAATAGAAAGATTTAAGAGAGGACAACATATGCTATATCCAATTGAAGATTATCAACACCAGCGACACGCTGTAAAAATGAAAAAACTATAAGACTATAAGAGGATATATCACACCAACGAAAACGTGACATTTTAACGAGAACAAACGGTTTTAATTATTTAACTAGATTAGGATCTGTGCTAGAGCACGGATTGAAATTCATTTTATTTATATTATAATTTTAAAATAAAAATATAATTTATATGATTATCTTTAAAAGTTTTTTTTGATAAAACATTATGCAATAAAATCATATGCTAAATATGATGGCTTTAAAAAAACACATATTTTGTAAGTTTTATATTTTTAATTTTGTAATTTTATGTTGAGAAATGGTTATGTTTGTTGTTTGTTTTTATTTTAATTTTTGAACTTTTTTAGGTAAGATTTTATTTTCAACTGTATAATAAGATTTCAGAAATCACGATTAAGTATGATAAATTGCCAAGATTTAATTCCTTTTTACGTCTAAGAGTATATTTTTATGCTTAACAATATATATTTTGTAACAATACATGTAATACTAAAGATTTTATTTAGGAAATTGTATAAATCATTGGAAAAAAAAATTAAGAGAATTTTTTGGGATATTCTTAAGTGTATTCATATAGTCCATAGATTGACCATTTAATTTATAACGTTTTTTTTGTAATCAACCTATATTTAATATGTAACATATTTTGTAACCAACTTATGAAAATTGTATAGTCTACAAAAAGAGGTTGTGTACTTCCATTTTATTATTTACTAGGTACTAACCCGCGGAAATCCGTGGGCTGAACTTTTTTTTAAGAAATTTTTTAATAATTTATTTTGTTATTATGTTATTTATAAAGGTTTGTGATTAAAAATTCAGTTTTGTTTATATTAAAATTTTGTATTTTAAAAATGTTTATTGAAAACCTGTCAATAAAACATTTGCATGTAACGAATAAAATTGTTTAAACCTTTGTCAATTAAACGCAATCCTTGCTATAGTTGTGAAGTAAGTAAAAAGATATAACTAATATGTAAAAAGGGCAACTATAGCTATTGAAAGTTATGAAAAACCTCTTAAAAAACAATGTTTTTTTTCTGTGGTTTCCCTTATAATAAGCACCTTTAAGCATTAAATATATTCAAATCTCAACTGAGTTTTATTTTTTTAAAGAACGGTGGCTAAAAGAAAAATATAACTTTTTAAAAATAGATAAAATACTGTATCTATATCTTTTATTTTCTTATTTATTAATTTTTAAAATCTAAGCCGTTAAACGGAACTGTTATATATTTTATTATATTTGATTTTTGATAAAAAAAAAATTAACCCGTGCTGCAAAAGTTTTTTTGATAAATTTTTTTATATAGATTTTATTCGATTAGATTTTAAAATCTTAGCCGTTAATTTTTTTTTAAGTACAAATTTGTTTTGATTCTAATATATATTTTTTTACTTTTCTACAATTTATTTTATTTTATGTGTCCCCAATTTTTGTTTTTTAATTAATTATATTTATTTATTTAATTAATTAATTTGAATTAAGTTTTTCTAATGGCAATTGAATGTAATTTTTTACACATTTTAAGGTTAGTTTCATATTTGTACTTCTCAATTAATATAGTAGGATAGTAGGATTATACAGGGGATTATGAGAAGAATATAGGATGTGAAGAGTAAACATCTCATTGCTCGATGGCGTGGGTGTATGAGAAAAAGTTAAAAGAACACAAACGAAGAAAAATGTACAGAAATAAAATCCATAGGGTCATCTCACATGTATTTTTCGCCCATATAATTTTCTTCTCTTGCGTGCCTAATATGTCAGTATAAATTTCAAATAATCTGCTGATTAAGATAATACCTACTACCACTTTTTCAACATTTACATTCTTTCTTTTCTCACATCCCTTTGCGGCTACTCCTTGGCTTGCTACTCTCCCATCACTGAGGCTTGCACAGCCATTGAATAACTCGTCAGCAGTTCCCCCAACCTTCGTGATGACTAGTTCCCTTTCTCCTCTCCTCACAACTTTTCCTCTGCGTCACACCTGTACTCACCAAAATCTGATTATTCCGAACAATCTAGATTCTCCTTCTTATTAGTCGACCGCAACATAACGCATAACACGGGAAACAAAAATATCAACATAAATGCTTAATCTCTTTGACTTCCTCACGAATGAATGATAACAACAACATGCTTTGGTGACAGTTTTCCTCTATTAAGGTTTGGGAATAAACATAATAGATTAGTACATTAACGAACATAAGCAATGCCAAGAGCAACATCATCAGTTTCTCACAGATATACACGGTCTTTTTATCTAGAATTTGATTATGGTTTTATGAACTCAAGAGTGCTAAAAGTATGAACTCACTTTTATTAGTTTAAGAAAATTCCTCAAAACTTAAACTCTCAATCTCTCTTTCTCTCAAAAACCACACAATAATAATGTCATGCCACGACCCCTATATATAGTAAAATACCAATCCTAATCCTATTAGAAAAACACCTAAGTTTTAGATAACTCCTAAACTTATTTGATCCTTATCACTTTGGATCACAACTCTAATAGGATTAGTATAAGTTATTCCTCAAGTTAACTTCAAACTTAAATTAGCATTCTCCCTCCTAAGCTTGAAATTAACTCCACCCAAGTCTCTCACTCTAATGAGCTCCCTCATCTCTTTAAACTTGATCCTTCCAAGAGCTTTTGTTAGAATATCTGCCTTTTGTTCTTCACCTGGTACATGTTCAACCTCCACCAGTCCTCTCTCAACACACTCTCTAATAAAATGATACCTTGTGTGTATGTGCTTACTCCGCCCATGGAAAACTGGGTTCTTGGTTAGAGCAATGGCAGATTGGTTGTCTATTCGAATAATCACCTTCCCACATGGTAACTCGGTGATCTCTCCAAGCAAATTTTGGAGCCAAATCGCCTGCCTTGCAGCTTCGGTACTAGCCATAAACTCGGCTTCACAAGAAGATAATGCCACTGTGTCTTGTTTTTGTGAGCACCAAGTGATCAGACTTCCTCCAAGATAGAACACATGACCAGTCGTTCTCTTGCCATCATCACGATCCACATTGTGATTGTTGTCATTGTAACCAACTAACTCAGTTGTTGGTGAGACTGATCTTGCAAATGTGAGTCAGAAATTTGTTGTTCCTTGTAGATATCGCAAACACTGCTTCATCACTGCTCCATGTGACTCCTTAGGACTCTGCATATACCGACTCAAAACACCCACACAATATGACAAATCCGGTCTTGTGTGGAGTAAATATCTCAAACATCCAACACTCCTCCTATATTTAGACGCATCTATATCCTTTTCTTTCAGGGACTTTGACAGCTTCAAACCCTCATCCATAGGCGTGTGAACCATATTACAGTCTTTCAATCCTGCTTCCTCCAATATTTTTAAAGTGTAGCGACCTTGCTTTAGTGTAATTACTTCTTTATGTTGGCACACCTCTATCCCAAGATAGTAGGTTAGTTTCCCGAGATCACTCATCTCAAATTTGGACGCCATCTCATTTTTAAAATCCTCTATGGCTTTATGTTTGTTTCTGACACGAACAGGTCGTCAACATATACTGCAATAAGAATAAAACCTTGATGTACCTTTCTCCGATAGACATACGGTTCTTTTGCACATCTCTTGAACTGCAGATCCTTAAGAATTTGATTTAACTTATCATTCCAAGCCCTTAGTGCTTGTTTTAAACCATACAAATCTTTATGCAACTTTTAGACCGTGTCCTCTGATCCTTCTAACAACCTGATCCTTTTACCTCAAAACCCTCTGGCTGAGTAACAAAAACGGTCTCTTTCAACTCACCATGAAGTAACGCTGTTTTCACATCAAGGTGGTGTATCTCCCATCCATTCGTCGCTGCAAGACTGATTAGGAGCCGAATTGTTTCGATTCGAGCAACCAGAGCAAATACCTCTTCAAAATCGATTCCAAATCTCTGCACATACCCCTTAGCTACAAGCCTAGCTTTATACTTATTTATGCTACCATCAGAGTTCCTTTTAACTTTAAATATCCATTTCAAACCTATTGGCTTTGTTCCAAGTGGAAGATCAACAAGACTCCAAGTATGATTCTTAAGAATAGAATGGATTTCTTCCTCACAAGCCTTCATTCATTTTCCTGATTCCTTTGCTTCATAAAAGTCTCTAAGTTCATTGTTTAGACACATCAGCAAACGCTCTCCTTCTTCCTCGGCAAACAGAGCATAATTATCAAGATGATCTGGTAGAACATAGTTCTCAAAGTGTGTCGGCTTCTTCCTTTGTCTTGTAGTTCTCCTTAGTACCAATGGTTTCTCTTTGGTATCTTCGTTACCACTACCAAGAATTTCATTCTCTTCACCATCATCGTGATTATCAGATTCTGATCTGATATCTTCAGTGGTATTACCGCCTTGCTCTGTTTCATACTCTGCTTCTTGAATACCATGGTTACCATAAACTCCCACATTGATGTTGAAGCTTCTGATTTCACCCTGTTCCGAATATCTCTTATCCCAGTCCCAACTTCTTGTCTCATCAAAAATAACATCACGACTAACCACAACCTTCCGAGTTTTAGGATCAAACAAGCGATATGCTTTTGATCCTGGTTTTGTACCCAAGTGTACCAACATTCGTGATCTGTCATCAAGTTTTTTTAAGTGAGGTTGCTCCATCTTTGCAAATCATATGCAACCAAATACTCGAAGATGAGTGAGATTAGGTCTCCTTCCACGAAAAGCTTCATATGGAGTTTTATCATTAAGCGACCTTGTAGCAACCCTGCTCAAAAGATATGTGGCATGGCGTACTGCTTCTTCCCATAAGTAATTTGGAACAAACATATGTTTCAATATGCTTTTAGTCATCTCCATTAAGGTCCTATTGCACCTCTCAACAACACCATTTTGCTGAGGGGTGTATGGAGTCGTAAGTTGCCTCTTAATACCTGAGTCATTGTAGAAAGAATTAAACTCCTGTGATACAAACTCTCCTCCTCTATCTGTTCTGAAAGTTTGTATGTGCTTCCCTGTCTCTTGCTCCACTACAACTTTAAACTTCTTGAATTTGTTGAAAGCTTCACTTTTCTCTTTCAGGAGAATTGTCCACATGTATCCAGAATTATCATCAATAAGAACAAAACCATATATGTTCCCAGCCGCAGTACTTGGTGTTATTGGACCACATAAATCACCGTGAATAAGTTCCAACACTTAGGTTGCTCGAAATGTAGTTGCTTGAGGAAATAATTGTCTTGTCTATTGCCCAAATAGGCAAGAGCTGCAAATTTTTCTTCTCAAACTGTATATGCAGAAGTCCATTGACTAGCTCTCTTTGAATCATGGATTTAATTGATTCAAAATTGACATGCCCCAACCTTGCATGCCATGTATAAGAATTGCTTGAAATAGCAGACTGCAGACACACATTATTTTTAATCCCCATACGAACCTTATAAAGTCGATTTCTAGACTTTAAAGTTTTAACAAGCAACTTTGCTTCATGATCATGTACTGTCAAGTACTCTCCCTTCATCCTCACATCACACCCTGATTTTGTAGCTTGACCAAGGCTGATAATATTACTTTTAAAACCTGGAATAAAATAGACATTAGTCAATGTCCGTCGCGCACCATTCTCATCTGTAAACTTCACAATGCCTTTCCCTTTGATATCTATCCGAGAATCATCACCAAACTTCACTTTATCGTTAATTGAATAATCAACCTTGGAAAAATATCTTAAGCCACCACTCATGTGGTTACTAGCGCCATTATCAAGATACCACATGTCTTCTTCTCCTCTATGCATCTCATTTTTACTAGGTACAACCTTTTTCTCATTTAGAAACACTACCTCATGCATCATGAGCTCATCTGCATTCTCTGTCTCATTGTTGTCCTTTTCTTGTGTTTCTTGCAATTTGAGTAAACGATCTGAACATCTTGAAGCAAAATGTCCATGTTTATCACATCGAAAGCATGTTACCCCTAGTAAATCTCTATTATCGTAAGATCTCCCACGACCTCTTCCTCTATAGTTGTAGCGTCCTCCACGACCTCTACCTCTATAGTCACTACTGTAATCGCGAGTTGGCGGAGCAGGAACTGGAACTGGAACCGGTGAATAGCTAGATTGTGTGTCATTGTTTGCATATAACAACTTAGTTTGGCTCTGATCAGAAATTGTGTGAGCTTCTTCTTCTTCTTCCTCTGAAATACGTTCTTCATATACTTTTAGACGACCAACAATGTCCTCAAAACTCGTTTTATTGAGGTCTAAAACTTGTTCTAATGAAGCTACGATGTGTATATACTTTGTCTGTGGGAGACACTTAAGAAACTTTTAAACAAGTTTCGATTGATCAATGTTTTCTCCAAGAGCTGCAGATATAGAAGAGATCTCTGATAACTTTCCAGAAAAGTCATCAATCTTCTCTGTATCCTTCATCTTGAGCCGATCGAACTCGGCCATTAACGTTTGCAGCCTTGCTTCTTTAACTTTTTCTGCTCTAACATGTCTTGATTGAATGCGTCCCACACTTTCTTTGCCGTGTCCAGTTCTCCAACCTGCAAAATAAGCACTTCTGGGATGGATTGAAACAACAAAGCCATCGCCATATCATTCTTGTCACTATCGCCCCCTGGTGCCTCAATTATTGGCCACACCTTGTGTATCATGAGAAGAATCCTCATCTTCATGGCCCAAATTTTATAGTTAGAGGAGTTTAACATAGGACACTTGAGGGAGGAAGATTCTCCTCCTTCCATTGTCTTCGTCGCTTCAATGATATCTCCGATAGCTCTTATACCAAATCTAGAATTTGATTATGGTTTTATGAACTCAAGAGTGCTAAAAGTATGAACTCACTTTTATTAGTTTAAAAAAATTCCTCAAAACTTAAACTCTCAATCTCTCTTTCTCTCAAAAACCACACAATAATAATGTCATGCCTCGACCCCTATATATAGCAAAACACCAATCCTAATCCTGCTAGAAAAACACCTAAGTTTAAATAACTCCTAAAGTTATTTGATCCTTATCACTTTGGATCACAACTCTAATAGGATTAGTATAACTTATTCCTCAAGTTAACTTCAAACTTAAACTAACATTCTCCCTCCTAAGCTTGAAGTTAATTCCACCCAAGTCTCTCACTCCAATGAGCTCCCTCATCTCTTTAAACTTGATCCTTACAAGAGATTTTGTTAGAATATCTGCCTTTTGTTCTTCACCTGGTACATGTTCAACCTCCACCAGTCCTCTCTCAACACACTCTCTAATAAAATGATACCTTGTGTGTATGTGCTTACTCCGCCCATGGAAAACTGGGTTCTTGGTTAGAGCAATGGCAGATTGGTTGTCTATTCGAATAATCACAATAATAATGTCATGCCTCGACCCCTGTATATAGTAAAACACCAATCCTAATCCTGCTAGAAAAACACGTAAGTTTAGATAACTCCTAAATTTATTTGATCCTAATCACTTTGGATTACAACTCTAATAAGATTAGTATAACTTATTCCTCAAGTTAACTTCAAACATAAACTAACATTTTATTCTCAACATATCACATCAGGAAAAAGTATGGCTAGATATATCCCCTGTTCTAAAAATCGGGATATTCACAGCGCCGCGATTTAGCTCTAAGCTTTATTATTAATCGTTTAAACGATTTTTTAGCCGATTAATGATTTAAGCGTTGAAAATCGCTGATTTATAGCAAAAGTCAAACTTAAGTTTGGGCCTAAATCTAAAAAAAGGCCCATTAACTTATCAACTTGTCTACTTGCACACAAACAATATAAATTGAGGGCAAGCATATTTATAACCAAACATCTCCATAGACTCATTCATTAGTTGTCGATGTGGGATGTTATGTTTCTGCCAAAAATTAATTAATAACCGGTTGGTTTAGTGCTTACTCTCTCTCGAATACTACAACAAAATGCATATATTAGTAATTAATTAATAAAAAGTTTTTTTTTCATGATTTTGTTTTATAAAGACTGAATATATATTATAAAAAACAAAAATAATAAAAAACTAGTCCCCGATTAATCTTCGTTTAATCTCCGATTTTCTTACTAGGCGTTAGGCCTACCCTCACCGCCCGACTAGCGCCTAGCGATTTTTAAACTAGGGGATATATCTAAAGAGCAAAAGATTTACAATGATAATCCAAAATTGGAATAGATCACGTATTGTCTCTATTGCTAATCAACTCCGTTTGGAACTCATGATTTCAGTGATGCCTACAGTTGGTTGAGCATCTAGGCATCAACTCTAGAATTCACTCATCTTTGTAAATAATCAACAATCTTATGATTTTTGTTTTATCTTCGATGGTCGCCTGGTCGGGGCCTCGGGGCCTTCAACCAAATTTTTTCCACTAATCCTTCTCTCTAATCAGCCTTTTAAATTATAAGGTTGTATATTATTAGTAGTAAGTTAACCCATCAACTAACATAGCATCATCGTTTTCTGAAAGCTAATTTTATCATCACGCATACCTCATTTGTCAATTTCACAACAGCATCAACCTTCGTTTTCACATCAACGACAACACTGAGTTATGTAGAAAACAAACATACACTACATCATAATGAGTTGAGTCTCTTTGTACTTGTGACTCTTATATAAACGACACAAACCAAAACGTCACGACTTAAACGTTGCGACTCTGAAACTCAATTATCGACCAACAGTAAAAACTCAAAGAGGAGAACCATGAAATTGAAAGTGACAAATTACCTCGATACTATAGAACACTTTGAATATCATAATCGACGGTGATATCTCTACGGAATCAAAGGAAAAATCACAAATACAAAAGTAGGAACAATAAAGCTATCACTGGGTAAATGCAAAATGAAGTTTTTTAAAAGAAGAAAACCAGGTTTTCTAGGAATTTCTATATATGAGAAAACGAAGGAGTGTGATGCTTGAACGAAGCAGTGTGAACATGTGGATGAGAAGAAATATTTTTTTTCAACCATAATATCAATTTTCTTTTTATCTAAACCGTTAGATTTTACAATAACGTCAACAGACCCTTCAAAAATAGATTTTGCTATTATATATATATATATATATATATATATTTGAAATTTTAACATAAAATAAAATAAAATATATATGAAAAACTAGTCTCTAATTTAAGTTCCATTTTATGACTAAGCTCGAAACCTACTCCAAACGATTTTTTTGAACATGATTACTTAAGAATCGTACAATCTTAATTTTACTGCATATGATACAATACTTTATTACTGAAAATGGTGAACACATCACTATGTTTGTTTTTCCTACAGTTTTTTTCTTTTTTTTTTTTTTTTTTTCGGCTCCTACAGTTTATTTCTTTCATTATATTTTTTTTCGGCAAATCAAATATATTATATCATAAAAAGTTTTACATTATACATGAACCACTCGTATACAACCAATGACACAAATAAAGGAAATTGAACACAATTTCGATAAAATCTGTTATGTCTCCTATCCACATACTCGTAATTGGCTATCATCTTATAGATGAAACTCCAAATTGCTTTTCGCATTACTTTTGTAAAATGAAAAATCTGAAATGTTAGCTTGAAGTGATTCCTACTCTTGTCTTTGAAAACTCAATATAACATGATCGAAACGCCGAATGCATTGATGTCGGTTAGTGGTCATAATTTTCCTTTTCATAGAAGCTGAATTTCTCGACCAAAGAAAAGAGTGAACAACACCATCAGATTCACTAGCCGCCGTTGTCCTTCCCATCACGACCATGACTTGTGTTAGATTATACAAAAGGCTAATCCCATGAATATAACGATGAACTCGTTCCGGTAAAAAGAAAGCTTCCGACCGAGGAAATTTATCACCATCATCAGAAAAGTTTTTCACCTTAACTTTAAAACCATATACTCCACAGCCAATACAATCAATCGATAAGATGAAATACTCCAAACATGGTAATGGGAAAACATCACCATTGGAAAATGTTAACGTCACAAGAAGTCCGTTGATATGTTCAGAAGAGTACTCAACTCAAAAATGTACACAGATAACCAGAAATCCAAGGATACTACTTGATCCCAAATCAATTCGAGAAACATACCCGGTTTGATCTCTGCTGTTAATTCTGTCCACTAGTTTGAATCCTCTATTAATTCCAGGATCAAAAACCCAAGTGTAACCTCCATACCCTCGGGTAAGAGGACAATCACCGGTTAATAACCGGAAAATACACCGACAACAATAGAAAGCGCCGGAAACAAACCTTCTACATGGAAGGACATCACGATTCCATCGAATCGACATTACAGGGGAGGAGCGACATTGTAGAAAAGATGATTCTATCATATCTAGTGAAAGCCTCTGATAGAGTTGATCCATAAACCAGACCAGAAATGGATCCCAGACAAAGATAGAAATCTTATATGGAAATGACAGACTCAATTCCTTACACAACATCATCGTATGAAGACAAAGAGCGTGGGTTTGATAGCCATGATTTGCCATTTCTATGAACTTAAAACCTAAGATTAAGAAGGAAATACAAAGATAATCAACAGAAAAGGGAAATGATGATGGCCGACGCCGGCCGGAAAAGGGAAGAAAAAACGAACGGTTGCTTTGTCTCGTTGATATTGCTCACGAGAGAGAAAAGAAGAAACAGTTGTGTTTTTTTTTTTTGTTGTGCTATTATTCTGTACCTTTTTATATTTCTTTCATCTCTATCTTATAATTCACAAGTAAGTTCTCTAGTAACTGCAGCTCTCTCCTTCCTTCTGACATCTGGCAAAAGTCTCAAATTTTCATCTTCCGCTATTTTAGCTTTAAAAACACTTATTAAAACAATTAAATTTAATTTAACATAAAAAAATCGATTGAAAACTGCGCTTCCAAAAAAAAAAAACTGCAACGCTTCCCTTCCCCCCCCCCCCCCCCACGATCTTATTATGTCCACTTCTCAATTCTTTAACAATAAAACACAGATGATTTCATACAAAAAGCTCTCATCTCTTCTATTTCTGATTCATGTTTCTTGTTGCCTTAATCAGATAAAAAAAATAAAGCTTTGTTCTGATTTTAGGGTTTCCATTATCGCTTGCCTCTTCTTATCGTATTTTTCTCTAATCCAAATGTTTCTCTATTGGGGTTTTGAAATTGTTGAACTATAGTTCCTTACATCAAGAAATTTTGTAATGATCGAGTTACATGAACACCATGGAAAGGAGAAGGTTCTGGCAAATTGAGTTTTTTTTTAGGGTTGATTAATGAACTCATTGTCACAAGACAAGAAGAACAACAACATCAACAAGAATAAGATGGCGCTTAACATTCGTTGTGAATCTTCCAAGGTTCGTTGATTTTGTTTCTCTCCTAATTCTAAATCCTGGGTTTGTTTTTCTTCAGATTATTTGGGTTGATTTGTCTTTGTTTTTTGAATAGCTATGGAAGAGATTTTGCTCTGAGATAACGACGAAGATTGGTCTTCTTACTGAGAACTTGAGATATCTTCTGGCTGGTCATATCCATCAGGTTTACATCTTAAAGTTCTGAACCTTTTGTTTTAACTTTAGTTTCATTTACTGAGAACTTTGATGTATATGATATTCACTCACTTTTGATCCAGTTTGCGGCTAATTCCAGAGTAAAAAGGCATGCCTAATTCTCCAAGGTTTGTGAATAAATTTAAACAGTTTTCATATCACTTTCTTTGACTTGCATGTCTCTCAAGATTAATTCTTTGCCCACAAAAGAGAAACAATATGAATGGCAAAAATTCCAGAGGTGTTTGCAATAGTTCTCATGCTTTAATTTATGTTTTTTTCTCTAATTACTTCAAGTTTCATTAATAGTTCAGTTGTAATGAGACAATTTTCTTTTAAAAGGAACTAATCAACGTTTGTTCCATTGCTTGATAGGATTCCAAGCAAATCTCAAAAAAAACTTTGGAAGAGAAACACATTAAAAAGAAAAAGAAAACTAATCAAAGCTTGGAAGAAGCATGTGTTATCTAGAAAAGCACAAGAGAAAAGGTGAAAAAATAGAGTAAGCCTTCACCTTTTACATACGACGAGATATACAGAAGGCCACCAAAATTTGTTGAATTGGTGGATACATACTGTATATTGGTTTGTTTTTTTTTTTAATATAATGTTATTTTGTTGTTGTTAAAAGTCATCTTTATCCTTTTACTAGATAATAACCCGTCCGATGTGTGAGTTTAGAGTTTTGTAAATAAAATAAAATATATTACAATTTATTTTACATTATTTATAATTTTTTTTTGCTATAATACACTGATTTATATCCATATATAAATAAAATATCTTTTATGTATGTTACCATTAAAAATGTATTTTTACACCTAGGTATATTGTATGTTACAAATATATTATTTACCACCACCTAAAAAATATCTATATGAATAAATTAATAGTGTTATTGGTCTACTATTTTAATGGATTTGGAAATCCAGACAAAAATCACGTGTTATTCAATCATTGATTTTAAAATACTTATCAAAATGATGTGTTATTGGTTCTATGATTTACAAATACTTGTTAAAATCCTATGTTATTCATTTAATGATTTGTTTTTGGATTTCAAAATCTACATTATGTTTTAAATGGATTTGAATGGATTTGAAACTGTAAAATAGAAGGATTCAAATCCAATGATAAAACATGTTATTTCAAAATCCATGTGTTTTGATTTCTAGAATTTAAAATTCTATATGGATTTAGAAATCACTTCTCCAATAACAGCCCCTAAGCCAACTAATATATGTCTCTTTACTTTTACTTTTGCATAGTTTCTTTAATCACTAAAATTGTGGGCTAAAAAAACATTTTGAATAAAAAATAAATTACATCAAAATAGTGTATGACTAACCATAGAGAGAATATCGGTTTTGACTTCCTCCCTTATGGAGAGAACCTTGCGTCCAACCTCCTCCACCATGAAAAGAACCTTCACTCCGTCTTTCTCCCTTGGGGAGATAACCTTGCGTCCAACCTCTCCCACCTTCCTCATTTGGGGAGATAACCTTGTGTCCAACCTCCTCCACCATAGAGAGAACTCGGCTCTACCCTCCTCCTATGTGGAGAGAACTTGTTCACATCTATTAGCTATCTCAAAGTGGCTTGCTCCAGCAAGCAATGAAACTAAAGATCATTTTCCAACATCACAAAATCTTTTGATAGTAACTAATGTTAAATTTCCCAATGCATTCATGAAAGTTTCTTTGACACACCATGATGTAGCCTCGGGTTTTCAAGCTCCTATGAATCTATCAACAACGGTTTATGTTTTTCAAATATATTTATGTTTGTTGTAGGGTTGTGTTTGATTAGTCTATTTTATCCAACCATTAGGTTGATGACATTCTCCTCTTTATCTCGTTTTGAGATTGAACAAATGTTAACAATTATGTTTACACAAAAAAAGGCCTATGACAATTAAGATTGACAAATTAGAAGAAAATTAATTTGACATAATTAATGAAATAATAGAAAATTATAAGCACGGTAATATATGAATCTCAAATAATTCAAAGATGAAAATATAAATTAAATAAAACAATCTAAAACTACTACAAAAAAAATTTAAAATATATTATTAAAAAAAGAAGATGCATATATTAATCTTCCATTTTTTTTGGGACAACATATTAATCTTACCTATTCCAAATTGAAAAGGTAGAAAGTAGGATTATATTTTGGTTTAAAAAAATAAGGAAAATTTGTCTTTCCATTAAAAATGTTTGACCAATAGAACAAAGTTGAAAGCAATATTTTTGAATAAATTATTCTGTTAGATGAATAATATGAGATGATCTATGTTTATATAGAAGTGAGTATTTACATTTTTTAGAATTAATAATTTTCTGTATTTTTTCCTTAATCCTTTTTCCATTTTATGAGAAAATTTATTCCAATGAGCTCATTGTATTTTTTTAAAATTTATTGCTTTCCACTTTCTTGTAAGACGTACTATTGTTCGATGATAAGAACGTTTTCTGTTTAGTTGATCTAGTGTTATATAATCTATGTTGTTATCTTGCATTTGTGTATTCATTTTTTTTTTATGCTACCTATCCTGCAAATTAATAGAAATAATAAAAACACCGTGAGAAATTTGTTAATCCTAAAAATCTTAGTTATTATGCATAAAAAACTTTGTTAACACTTCAAAGTCAAAGATAATGCATTATGAAATTGAGAAACGAAACAAAATTCAAAGAAACGACGACGAAAACACGTGGTAATATCTAAAAATCTTTTTATATAGTTGCTTCGTTTAAAAAATAAATAAATTGCCTTCGAGACTTGTTCAAGAACAATGATGTGTCAAACAAAACGTTAATAAAAAACAAAGAAGAAAATTTTACCGAGAAAAATAAAGCTAGTCGAAATTATTTTGTTTGGTAAAAAATATATCATCATTTCTTTGCTTATATAGAGGGGTGTATTTATAATCATTTTCCTTTTAGGATTAACAAAGTTTTTTTTAATATAATAAGATGACAATTATCTTATGCATCGTTTTACTAAGCTTGAAAACTATGATTTCTGATCGTTAAAATTGACACGTGTCACGATCTGATGAGTTACTAACTTGGATATTTAATCGTTAAAACTGACACATGTCACGATCTGGTAAGTTTTTAAATTTGATCTCTGATCGTTAAACTAACACGTGTCATCATCCAGTTAATAACTAAATTTCAAAACCAAGCTTTATATAATAAGACTAGATAAGGACCCGCCTGATGTGCGGTTTTTAAATTTTATAAATTAAATTAAATTTAACAAAAATATACTAAAATTTGTTGTATGTTATTTATAATTTTTTTTTATAATACACTGATTTATATCCATTTATTAAATATTTTATGTTTTTGTGAAAATACAACAAATCTTTTGATAAAATACAGTCTAACTAGATAAGGATCCGTCCGATGTGCGGGTTTAAAGTTTTGTAAATAAAATAAAATTTAATAAAAAATATTAAAATTTATTGTACATTATTTATAAAAAAGAATTACTATAATATACACTGATTTATATTCATATACAAATCTTTTATGTATGTTACTATTAAAAATGTATTTTTTAACCTAGGTATATTGTATGTTACGAATATATTATTTACCCCCACCTAGAAAATGTCTATATAAACAAATTAAACCAACTATTATATATCTCTTTACTTTCACATTTGTATAGTTTATTTAATCACTAAAATTGTTAGCTCAAAAAAACATTTTGAATAAAAAATAAATTACATTACAATAGTGTATGACTAACCATAGAGAGAACTTTGGTTCTGCCCTCCTCCCTTATGGAGAGAACCTTGCGTCTAACCTCCTCAACCATAGAGAGAACCTTCACTCCGCCTTTCTCCCTTGGGGAGATAACCTTGCGTCCAACCTCTCCCACCTTCCTCTCTTGGGGAGATAACCTTGCGTCTAACCTCCTCCACCATAGAGAGAATCTCGGCTGTGCCCTTCTCCTGTGTGGAGAGAACATGTTCACGTCTTTTAGCTATCTCAAAGTAGCTTGCTCCAGCAACCAATGAAACTAAAGACCATTTTCCAACATCACAAAATCTTTTGATAGTAACTAATGTTAAATTTCTCAATGTATTCATGGAAGTTTCTTTGACACACCATGATGTAGTCTCTGTTTTTAAGCTCCTATGGATCTATCAACAACGATTTATGTTTTTCCAATCTATCTATGTTTGTTGTAGGCTTGTATTTGATTAGCTTATTTTATCTAACCATTAGGTTGATGACCTTCTCCTCTTTATCTCCTTTTGAGATTGAACGAATGGTAACAATTATGTTTGCACAAAAAAAGGACTATGACAATTAAGGTTGACAAATTAGAAGAAAATTAATTTGACATAATTAATGAAATAATAGAAAATTATAAGCACGGTAATATATGAATCTCAAATAATTCAAAGATGAAAATATAAATTAAATAAAACAATCTAAAACTACTACAAAAAATTTTAAAATACATTATTAGAAAAAGAAGATGCATATATTAATCTTCCATTTTTTTTGGGACAACATATTAATCTTACCTATTCCAAATTGAAAAGGTAGAAAGTAGGATTATATTTTGGTTTAAAAAAATAAGGAAAATTTGTCTTTCCATTAAAAATGTTTGACCAATAGAACAAAGTTGAAAGCAATATTTTTGAATAAATTATTCTGTTAGATGAATAATATGAGATGATCTATGTTTATATAGAAGTGAGTATTTATATTTTGGTTTAAAAAATAAGAAAAATTAGTCTTCCTATTAAAAAAGTTTGACCAATAGGACAAAGTTGAAACCAATATTTTTGATTAAATTATTTTGTTAGATGAATAATATGAGACGATTTATGTTTATATAGAAGTGAGTATTTATAGTTTTTAGAATTAATAATTTTATGTATATTTTTCTTAATCCCTTTTCTATTTTATGAGAAAAATTATTTCAATAAGCTCATTGTTTTTCAAAAAAAATCTTCCTTCCCACTTTCTTATAAGACGTAATATCGTTCGACGATAAGAACGCTTTATGTTTAGATGATCGAGTGTTATAGAATCTCTTTTGTTATCTTGCATTTGTGTATTCATCTTTTTTTTATGCTACATGTTCTGCAAATGAATAGAAATAATAAAAACACCGTGAAAAATTTGTTAATCCAAAAACCTTAGTTATTATGCATAAGAAACTTTGTTAACACTTCAAAGTCAAAGATTGCGTAATGCATTATGAAATTGAGAAACGAAACAAAATTCAAAGAAACGACGACGAAAACACATTGTAATATCTATGAATCATTTTATATAGTTGCTTCGATTAGACAACAAACAAATTGCGTTCGAGACTTGTTCAAGAACAATGAATTAAAATTATACCAAGAAAGATAGTCAAAATTATTTTGTTTGGTGAAAAATATGTCATCATCTCTCTGCTTATATAGAGGGCTGTATTTACAATCTTTTTCTGTTTAGTATTAACAAAGATTTTTTAATATAATAAAATTACAATTATCTTATGCATCGTTTTACCAAGCATGAAAACTGTGATTTATGATCGTTAAAATTGACACGTGTCATGATCTGATGAGTTACTAACTTTGATATGTGATTTTTGATCGTTAAAATTGACACGTGTCACGATCTGATTAGTTACTAACTTGGATATTTAATCGTTAAAACTGACACATGTCACGATCTGGTGATTTTTTAACTTTGATCTCTGATCGTTAAAACTAACACGTGTCACGATCTGGTGAATTACTAACTTTGGGAACTAAGCTTTATATAATAAGATATTACTAAAGCTTGAATATTTTATAGATTGAACAATTTATATTTGTTTTTTTAAAATTCAACTTATGGTATATCCGGAAATAAAACTATTTTTTAATTATAATAAATAATATGATAATTTATTTGTTTCACAAAATAGACTCATATATAAAAATGAGAGGTGAAATATAATGATAATTAACAAATTAATATGTTAAGTTAGTTATAAAAGATTTTATTTGATGAATAATTTTATAAAAGAAATTAATATGGTAATTTTATCTTTAGAATATTCTCTTTAAGATTTTCTGGTATAACCTATTTATAACTAATTAATCTATCATTAATGTATAATCTATTTGTAACCAACTTATTAAAATTATATAGTCTACAAAACAATGTTGTGTGTGTACTTCCGTTTTATTATATAGAGATACATAAATTTACCCGTGCACGGATCATAACACTTTATATATAAGGCCAAAGTGGAATTAAATAATCAAAAGATAAATAATTTTCTTAATGATTGATTTTATTTATTGTATTTTTTGTTTTTGTAGAAAATAAAAGTAAAATAATCAGATTCGTCATTCTCAGGGAAAAAGAAAAAAAAAAAACGAAAGGGATCGATCTCTCTCCCTCTCTCCCTCTCTCCCTCTCTATCTAATTGGCGCCCCTTTACTAATTACCCTTTTTTTCCAATCGATTAAAAAGAAAGTAAGAAATTGAGATCCCTACAAAAGAATCCTCTCACACACCACTGTTCACGAATCCTTCTCCTTCGCTCCGAGATCCACAGATTCGTTAACTCTGTTTCTTAGATTACAATGGCGACGAGGAGACGTACTTTGCTTAAGGTCATTGTCCTCGGAGACAGTGGGTACGTATTTATTCCGATGTCTAAAATGATTCTTTATGCGTAATTTCTCATTTTTGATCTTCGATTTCTTTGATGTTCTGATTTTGATTTGGTGATTTCTAGGGTTGGGAAGACCTCCTTGATGAATCAGTATCCTTTCAAATTGAATTGATTCCAATTAGTTGCTATAGATTCGTTCGTTTTTGGATTCGAGTGGATGTTATGATTTTGAGATGTGTCTCCTCCTTAATTGGGTGATTTTTTTTTTTAGATATGTGCATAATAAGTTTAGTTTGCAGTATAAAGCAACGATTGGTGCTGATTTTGTAACCAAGGAGCTTCAGATTGGGGAAAAGCTTGTTACTTTACAGGTTTGTCCCTTTAGTTTTTTTTTTAACCTTTTTTTCGGGAATATACTTTTTCTTCACGATTTCATACTTTGTTTTTGTGGTTTTGTAGATTTGGGATACTGCTGGACAAGAAAGATTCCAGAGTCTTGGTGCTGCTTTTTACAGAGGAGCAGATTGTTGTGCCTTGGTTTATGATGTTAATGTGTTGAAGTCTTTTGACAACCTTGAAACTTGGCACGAGGAGTTTCTTAAACAGGTTTCTTTTAGCAATTTCCCTTTCTTTTCTGGCACACTTTGTGTTATATGCTATACAAGTGAGGTTGGTTGGTTTGATAAATACATGGAACATAGGAATGTGGTACTTTTGTTTTAATAGGAATCATTAGCTTCGACTATTTAAGAGTTACAATCTTGAGATTTTGGTTAACGTTTAGCTTAAATAAACCCAGAGTCAAACTCTTATTTTGATGATGTGGTTGGAAGAGTTTTTTGTATCTTCATATTTCTCTTTGTTTCGCAGGACCTAATCTGAAGTATTATTTGTCTCATTAGAGAACAATATGATTAATAAATAATATCATGTTTTTATGTTTGAAATGATAGTCCTTAGTTTACTGGTTAAGCCAAGTATATTACTAACTTGATTTCGTGTTCTAGTTTTAGAATTTTTTAATCTATAAACCATGTGCCTTTTTCTGCTTGGTTTCCTGCACTCACACTTTCATGATCCTTTAGCAATTTATACTATGCTAACTTGTATTAATTCTGTGGCATTGTCTCATGCTGCCCAGGCAAGTCCGTCGGATCCAAAGACATTTCCATTTATAGTGCTTGGAAACAAGGTTGACGTTGATGGAGGGAGCAGTAGAGTGGTAAGAGGAAGCTCAAGATTTATCTTCCATAGTGCTCGAAGTCTTTTTGAGTCCTTTACTCAGTCTAGTTTTATTCCTCTTTACTTACAGGTCTCTGAGAAGAAAGCAGCTGACTGGTGTGCTTCAAATGGTAACATACCCTATTTCGAGACATCAGCGAAAGAAGACTTTAATGTTGATGAGGCATTCTTAACCATTGCCAAAACCGCCCTTGCGAACGAACATGAACAAGATATGTAAGTATTCTCTTTGGTTTAGCTCTATTAGATGAGAACTTGGCTGAATTAATATACTACTGAAATATAGAACATAAAGATCTTAGGTACCAGGTTCCACCATTGTTGATTTGTTGGGATTGTCTAATTCTTTAACCTGATAGTCTGAATAGTGTAGATCTCAATCTGAATCTGAAGATAACTTTTAAATGTAGAAGGCAGATAGTGTCTAAACTAGAAACCCGAGAATTTCTTACTGCGTCCAAAGTTTGGTGATTATATATAAAGACAGAGACATTTCATTGCATGGTTTTTGATCATTTGTCTACTTCTGAATTCCAGAGTCTGTGATTCCTGTGTAATCCAAATTGAAAACCAAGTCTGCATAAAAAATAAGCTGAATACTTGATACTATCTGTTCTTCATATGCCATGTTTTTGGTTACTTGCAGATACTTCCAAGGCATACCAGATGCAGTGACTGAAAACGAGCCAAAAAGCGGTGGTTGCGCTTGCTGAATCGCAGATCTGAGGATTCATTTACATTCGTTTTTTTGATGCATTCATTGAAGGTTGGTGTACTCTTGAGTTGCAGAACGATAAGCTTATAGTAGCATTTTTTTGCCATTCCATCATATATTAATTGATTGGAGTCGTCTTTGTATGATCAATCGATTCTGCTGGATAAAACTGTTATCTTTGGAAGAAGAACCATTATTGCTCTTATATGTCACACTATTTAAGTTTGGTCACTCATTTGTGGGTTACTGGCTTACTGCATCCATAGTTAGACCATATGTTCCTTTTGCATGTATAATTTATTATTTTGGAGATATGGTGAATTTGTGAAGTCAAACTTAAACCTAATTAACAAAGAACCAATAACACCGGATTTTAGTTGGATTTTTCAATCCATAAAATCATAAACCAATAACCCCTAGTAAGTTATTACAATTATGCTTAAACAATTATTTTTTGTTCTTCTTACCCATGATGGCCTTGTCTTGTTTTTTCTTCTGCTGCTCCTCTCTTTTTTTCTTCATCTCATCTCTTTTCTTCTTCAGCTCTTCTTTTTCTTGTTTTCTCTTTTCGTCCCATGCAGTATCTACTTTGGTTTTTCTTAAGCTCCCATGAAAGTTGTATTCTTCATTGTTTCATTCACTATCATATCTACTAATAGTTGCTTAGCTTCTTCATCCTCTTCCTGTTTTCTTGCATCTGCCACAATAATTATCAGACAAAAAAAATACAAAGATCAGTTAAGTATAAAAAAGACAAGCTAATTAAAAACAGATCTGGTCAAACAAAAATAAAAAAGAGGATGAGATCGCATACCGAAGACAGTGTTATCCGGAATCTTGGCAGCATCGCCAATCAACCGCTCAGAGTCCGCGTAAGAAGGCATCGTTTGGTTGCATTGATCATTAGGGATGATCTCACTCTCACCTACGCAAGAACTTGTCGTACTCCCGATCGCTAGACCTCCTCCTTCATCCGACATTATCACCAAACAAACAAAAAAAAAAGGAAAAAATTCGTCTAGACTAGAGCAAAGTTAGAAGACAAAGGCTTACGAAGAGATATGAATAAGCTAACCTTTCATTTTGTATTTATATATATACACATATAAAAGCTCCAGTTACTTCTAGAATGTTCTAGAAAACAAAGAGGGAAAACATTGCACAAACTATTTTCGGAAATATGCTCGTACTTGAACTGAGACCCACTGAATCATGCCTGAACTATGTATATATTTTTGGCTCTCCAAATAATACATGAACTAATAAAATGATCGGACCTTGTTTTAAACTTATAAATTACAAAATTAAATTAAGATTTTTTTGTTGATTTCCCATTTTCTCTTCTTTACCTTTATTGCATGTTTCGGAAAAAAAACGGAAATATTCCCATAATATTTAACTAATTGGAAGATATATATATATATAAGGAAGAAAACTCATCGTACTTAGAGGTACTAAGATGAACACGCCAATCCTTAGTCATATATGTGGTTTTGTATAGTTTAAGAAGTTTCCTTTGTATCCATATAAATAGATTGTAACTAGGTCAATATTTGTCGAGGAATGAGAAACACTCTTTTTCCTATTCTAAATCTTGCCGTCTCTCTCTACTCCATCTAATCTCCTCTCTCTCATTTCTCGAATTCTCACTTACTCTCTTCATTCTCATTCGTGATTAATTCTTACATGGTATCAGAGCAGTAACGCTCCTATTCTACAAAATCTTAGTTTGTTTTATTGCACACCAAATTCATTTCGAAAATCTCTCATGGATCTCAGCAAAACGTTGATTATTCCGGTAACACTCAAGGGTGGAAACTACTTGTTATGGGCAAGGACTACAAAGAAAGCGCTGTGTGGTAGTGGACTTTGGAAGCACATTGAGAAGAATGAAGCTACAAAGGAGATAACAACTACACACAAAGGAAAGGAAATCGTGGTTTGTGATAGTGAAAAATGGCTCCAAGAGAATCAAAGTGTCTTAGCCTTCATCCAAAACTCCTTGGATGCTTCGATCCTTGAGTCGTATTCTTATTGCGAGACGGCTAAAGATCTTTGAGATACCTTGAAAAATGTGTTTGGAAATGTCTCAAACCTCACCCATGTATTTGCGGTAAAGAGAGCCATCAACAATCTTAATCAAGAAGAGATGGAGTTCACCAAACACTTTGGAAAATTCAGATCACTTTGGGCAGAGTTAGAGATTTTAAGACCTAACTCGGTGGATCCAGTGGTCCTAAACGAATGTCGTGAGCAAGATAAAGTGTTCGGCCTTCTCCTGACATTAAACTCATCATACAATGATCTCATCAAACATATCCTCCGTTCAGATAAACTCCCAAGTCTTGACGATGTGTGTAATCAAATTCAAAAAGAGCATGGCTCGATTGGTCTGTTTGGAGCTAAAGGAGATCTTGTCACCGCCAACAAAGGAGAGGTTGTTGTAGCGAACAAGGGTTACTACAAAAGTGATGGGAAGAACCGTGTCATATGTGACCATTGTAAGAAACCGGGTCATTTCAAGGATAAATGTTGGAACCTTCATCCTCACCTCCGACCAAGAAGTGTTAATCCGAAAGCAAACCAAGCATGTGGATATGGTGAAGGTCAAGCTCTGGTGACGACTCAAACCACTGAAGGTAATGGAGTAGCACTAGTAGCCTCCTCGGAGCTGGTGAGGAGGTCTGGCCTCGATGCTCTCATCAAGGCTTTAAAAGAGTTTTCTGGTAACGCTTGTCTTACTCTTAATGTTATGAAACCTCTTATTGTGGATTTTGGAGCTTCTCACCATATGATTAGTGACTCTAAGTTAATTAGTGGTATCAAAACGACTTTAGGGAATGTGATTATAGCAAATGGAGATAAGATACCGATTAAGGGAATTGGAAATTTAAATCTGTTTGATAGAACCTCTAAAGCATTTTATATGCCTAGTTTAACATTGAATTTGTTATCAGTTAAGAAGATGACTAATGATCTTAATTGTTATGCAATTTTTGGTCCTAATGATGTGTTTTTTCAGGATATTGAAACAAGTAACGTTCTTGGCAAAGGAAGCACTAAAGATGATCTTTATGTGCTTGAGGATTGGAATCTCACCACTGCTTTATCTTCTTGCTTTAAGTCAATAATCGATGAGACTAATGGTTCAATTTGGCATGCTAGACTTGGTCATCTACATTTTCGTGCATTGCAACTAGTTTTGCCTAATTTTTCTTTTAAAAATAATGAGTGTGAAGCTTGCATTCTTGGTAAACATTGCAAAACAGTTTTTCCCAACTCTTCCACTATGTATGAGCATTGTTTTGATTTAATTTATTCTGATGTTTGGACATCACCATGCTTGTCTCGTGAAAATCAGAAATATCTTGTCACTTTTATTGATGAAAAATTAAAATACACTTGGTTAACCTTGCTTCCATCTAAGGATAGAGTTTTTGAAGCTTTTTTAAAATTTCAGAATTATGTGACTAACCAATTTAATGCCAAGATAAAGATTTTGGGATCAGATAATGGTGGGGAGTACACAAGTCATATGTTTAAACAACATCTGGCCAAACATGGGATTGTACATCAAACAAGCTATCCCTATACGCCTCAACAAAATTGTGTGGCTGAAAGGAAGAACAAACACCTTATGGAGGTTGCTCGATCCATGATGTTTCATTCGAATGTATCAAAGAAGTTATGGGGAGATGCAGTTGTAACTGCATGCTATCTGATCAATCGAACTCGAACAAAAATACTGGGTGATATCTCTCCATTTGAAGTGCTTAACAAGATTAAACCATCTATTAATCACTTACGTGTATTTGGCTGTGTATGTTATGTCCTAAAACCAGGTAGCAACGTGAAAAACTCGACGCTAAGAGTGTTAAGAGCATGTTTATTGGATATTCAACTACACAAAAGGGATATATATGCCATGAAACAGAGGCTAAGAGAGTCTTGGTTACAAGGGATGTAAAATTCTTAGAATCCAAGGGATTCTATGATGAAAAGAATTGGGAAGACTTGAAAGATCTCTCCTGTTCTCAGTCCAATAGAGCAAACAATCTTCGAATCCTTCTAGAGATGCTTGGGGTTGTAGATAACCAGCCTCAATCGTCACCTATCATCAGTAAACCACCGATTGAATCTGACAATGAACCGATTGAGCTGCATCATCCTGGCTCGACAACTGAAGACGTGAGTAGTTTACCAGCTGAACCTGTTCGACAACATCAAGACGAGGATGGAATTGATAACCATGAGGAAACTCTAAACTCACTTGGTACTGATAACAGTGAGGATCCTACATCAGATGATGATCTTACCTCAGAAGGAGTGTTATCCCACTCCGCAGAAGTGAGCGTCTCAAGTTTCCTTCATTAAACTGGAAAAACACTCGAGTCTACTACAATAGTCAGGCTGTGGCTCATCCTATACAAGCAGTCTGCACTCTTGCACACCTTCCTGTCGAACAGCAAGTATTTCTTACTCAAATCGACCAGCATTGGATCCCACAAAGTTATGAGGAAGCTAAAGAACACAAAGTTTGGAGGGATGTCATGGGAGATGAAACTAACGCAATGGTAAAGAATCATACATGGGATGAAGCTGATTTACCAAAAGGAAAGAAAGCTGTGACATCTCGGTGGATATTCACTATCAAGTACAAGAGTGATGGGGGGGGGGATAGAACGATATAAAGCCAGGCTTGTAGCTAGAGGATTCACCCAAACCTATGGAGAAGACTACCTTGAGACATTTGCACCAGTAGCCAAACTTCACACGGTAGGAGTAGTTCTTTCACTAACTGTTAACCTCTCTTGGGAATTGTGGTAGATGGATGTGAAGAATGTGTTCTTACAAGGAGAACAAGAGGATAAGGTGTACATGAGACCACCACCGGGTCTTGAAGACACTATTGGACCTGGAAAGGTGTTCAAGCTCAAGAAAGCCATCTACGGTTTGAAACAATCTTCAAGGGTCTGGTATCACAAACTCAGCTCAACACTTATTGATAAAGGCTTTAGAAGATCAGATGCTAATCACACATTGTTCACGTATCCAAGCCAAAGAGGTATTATAGTCATTCTCATATATGTCGATGATATTATCATCTCTGGGAATGACAAGGTATGCATTCAAGATACCAAACAGTACCTTAAATATGTATTTGATATTAAAGATCTTGGAAAACTAAAGTACTTTCTTGGGATAGAAGTGTGCCGTTCTAAAGAAGGACTCTTTTTATCACAAAGAAAGTACACACTTGATCTTTTAAAAGATGTAGGCAAGCTTGGATCAAGACCAGTTGAGACACCACTCAAAGAAAAACTACAAGTCAAACCGTAAGGGGGAGTATGATGACGCTCTATTCGAAGATGTAAAACAATATCGACGGTTGGTAGGTAAGCTCATTTATCTCACCAGAACTCGACCTGATATATGCTTTGCTGTGAACCAGGTAAGCCAACATATGCAAAAGCCAACAACACATCATTGGGAGATGGTGAGCCGCATACTCAAATATCTCAAAGGAGCTCCTGGACAAGGCATTTGGATGGGATGTAATAAAGATATGGAGCTTGTAGGATACTGTGATGCAGATTATGCTGGAGATCGTGAAGATAGACGCTCAACAACGGGTTATTGTACATTTGTGGGAGGACCTTGTCACTTGGAAGAGTAAAAAGCAAAAGGTGGTCTCTCTCTCAAGTGCTGAATCAGAATACAGGGCAATGAGGAAGATCACAACCGAACTAATGTGGCTCAAAGCCCTCTTGAAGGGCCTAGGCGTTGACACTTCAAAACTGATCACAATGCACTGTGATAATGAAGCTGCTATTCACATTGCAACTAACTCAGTATTTCACGAAAGGACAAAACACATAGAGGTGGACTGTCATAAAGTCAGAGAGCAAGTTCAACTTGGAGTGATCTTACCATGTCACACCGACAGTTCTGAACAATTGGCAGACATCTTCACCAAAGCAGCAAGTTCAAAGGTTTGCGAGTATATACACTCCAAACTGAGGCTCATGGACCTAACTAGGCCACAAGCTAGACCCTAAACTATTGACCCCATACTCTTTTTCCCTTAGTGTGTTTTTGTCCCAAATGGGTTTTATACACTAAGGTTTTTAATGAGGTGGGTGTTCATAGTTCCAAGCTCAACTGTTTCTCACAAGGTTAAGCTTGAGGGGGAGTATTAAGATGAACACGCCAATCCTTAGTCATATATCACTACAGAAAACATGAAACTGTCGACTACAAAAACAGTCACTATACAGTCGCAAACTACTTAGTAACGACCGATTGGCGACTGATAATTGTGGTCGTTCTTTCCTTGCCAAACAGTCGCTAAAGTTGCGACTGAATTGCAACACTTTAGCGGCTGATCAGGTTACTCATTTGCGACTGTTTTGGTTACTGATTTGTGTACGTTTCGGTGACTGTTTTACAACTGTTTAATTATCATATTTTTTAAAAAATTCTGGTAAAAATGAATTATTTGATTTTGTAATACCAAAACTGATTATGAAAACTATAACTAAAACATGAAATTAAACAAAGACATAAGTTTCAACATACATCCAACATATGTTCCAGAAAACATCCAAACATCCAAGAGTACAAGTCGCAAATATTACAAAAGTTTTCATAATCATGAGGGAAAGAGGGATAGTGAAGGAACCTAACTTTGAACATCAGCAGGGTTTGGGCCATTGGTTTGAGACTCGAGGAAGGCGACATGGTTTGTGTTAGTCTTGAGGAAGCTCACCAAGCGTGAGATCTCTGCTTGTTGCTCAGATGCAACCCGTAAAGCCTCAACTGCAACCCGTGAAGCCTGTACGTCACGCTCTTCTTGTAGAGCTGCTTGCTGCTCTATTTTGCGGTTAGCTTCTTCAAGCTGTTGTTGCAGGCTTGTGAAAGTAGAAGAGCTTCCAGAGAACTTCCGCTTCCCGTTAATGTAACTCCCTAGGCTTCCAACTCCAAAGTATGTTCCTCTATCACTTATGTAAGTAGACTGCATAAACAAAACAGAAAGAAAAAGTTAACATAATTATTTAACAATGAAAAACTTAATAGCTTATTAGAAAGAAGCAAATTACCTGTAGAAAGAGCTCATCATCCTCCTCGTGAGATAGCTCTGATCGACGTGAAGTACCATCGAAGACTCATCATTATCCAGAGCAGCCAACTTAGCTTCCCTTTTTTTCTTATATGTCTCATGAACTGCTTGTGCTTTCTTATCCACAAAAGTACCGATGTTCATATATTTCACCTTGTTTTACCTTAGTATATTCACATCTTTTGCATGATTTACTATCTAGTTTGGCCATTATTGAGTAGCTTTAGGACTGTTTATGCATTAGAGTAGAATTGCATTGCATTTGCATAGTTTTTAGCATAAGCAGGTGATTTTGGATCCTAAGGAGCATGGAAGGATGCTGAGGAGGATTGGAGCTATCAAGTGAAGAAGACAAGGGAGCTAGAGCAGAAGAATCAAGATCCAGAAGTCCACTCGACCACCACACTCGACCACCACACTCGACCACCACATTCGACCAGACACTCGATTGTGTGCGGAGAAGGACTCGACCGGCTGGAAGAAGCAGAAGAAGAGGTCACTCGACCAAGCACTCAACCGAGCACCTGGTCGAGTTGACCGAGCCGCCTGCCTATTTTGTCTTCTAGCCATTTTAGGGCTTCCCTTCTCTCCTATATAAACCCCTTGTACCTCATGGCCGCAAGAGAGCGACTTTTCAGAGAAAATATCTAAGAAAACCTAGTTTTTACCCTTTTGGGATTATTCTACTTTTTGCTTATATCATTCGCCACTTTTATATTATCTCAAAAATCTTTGATACTTGTGGGTTTCATAACTTTCTAAGTATTGAGAATTTGAGTTTGATTTCTTCTTCAATATTGTAGATCTTTATCTTTTCTATCTAATCATGCAAGTTTCATTGATTTCTGGGTTTATGATTTTGTTCATCATGTTTAGTGATTGTGAGTAGTGTGTAAAGATCTTAAGGATGGATTAGGCTGGATAAAGGTTATGGGTGTTTAGATTGATCAAGATTTATTGTTATACATCTCTTCTAGATTATATATGCTCTATGCTATTCTTATACTGAGAGGGTAAGGATAGATCTTAAGCTTCTTAGCATCACACCAATGTCTAAGTTGTTAGATAAGGCTAATGCTAGAGATTATCATTCTTAACCTAAGAGATTAGATGTTTAAGGTGATTTTTGACATTGATGATCTGGTTGTTTAATGCCTGCTTTTATATGTAATAGCTAGTGAGAACTAGGTCTAAGAGTATCTAAGCTTGATTGTTATTGTCATGAGAATGGATTAACAAGTATTAGAAGATCATTGTCTAGAGATAGCTCATTATTGATTGAGGTTTGTTGATCAGTTTAGATAACCATAGCTTGAGCCCAGCCCATGAATCCATCCTTAGGACCTTTCCTTGTTCATTGATTTCCCTATTTGAGTATTGTTATTAGCTTGCTTTTTGATTTACATTCGTTTTGCTCTGTTTTGATTGTTGTTCTGTCTTTAATCTTCATACTGAGTCACTCAACCTCCCGCTCGATCGAGCATCCGATCGAGTGCTTGTTCGAGCATCATCTAGTGTTCTTGTTTATGTTCTGCATTTACTTGTTTCACTACCTGTTTCATTTCCTGTTTCATTCCTGCTGCATTCATTTCGTTTCTATTTGATCTTGTTTCATTACTTGTCTTGCATTAGTGTAGTACTTGTTCTTGTTTATTATCATTACTGCTTTGTTTTCACTGTTTACTTTGCATTTAGTATCTTGTCTTAGTAGCTTTACATTCTGCATTATATCATTATCATTAGGTTGTTAGTTAAAAACATTCATCACATTTGGCTTGACTTAGATAAGTATTCATATCCTGATTGCTTTCATCACACTCATTATGGATTGACATCCTTTATGCTACAACAACATAAGGGTAATTGAAACATCTTGCATCCACCTGTTCATTCATCATCTCTATCATCATTCATTCATCATCACTACCAAAAAGGCCATGTTTCAAGTACCATCTTTTTTGGTATGAGTCCTGAGAAATACTTCGGGAATAGTTGGCGGTCTTCCTAATTCCACTTCCTGAAATGTTAGTCAATTAAAAGGTTAGGAACCATCTGATGTCAAGTAATTAAACAATGAAAAGGTTATGATGTAACTCACCATCTCTTGTTCAATTTGTAAGTAAGACTTCAGCCCTGATAGATGCTTGTGAGGGCCAAGCCTATTACGGTCAGACATTCGAGCTGCTGAAGTGGTTGCATTCTTTGCCATGGCTTCTTCTGTGTTCCAATAGTCATACATTTCTTTCCAAATAGATTTCTCAATCCAACTCGGTTTCACTTGATCTCCCTAAGTTGTTGCCTTGGAAACCATGTCTTTCATACGGTTTTGACAAATGCTATAGAACTTTTCTTGAACCACACCGGTTAGTGAGGGATCCCAGGTGTGTGTTTTCTACAAAAGAAGACTAGTGTTAGCGATAAAAAATACCAAAAAACAAAATATAAATACAGAAATCAAATTGAAAGGAGTAGAAGTTTACCGCAAATTCCAAGAAGTATTTTTCTCTTCTTGCATTAGGAACCCCAACTGTAATATGGCCCATCAAACTTGTTTGTAAACACTTTTGTAATCTTTCGGGTAAGTGATGACTTGTCTTTACCAAACCTTCAAACACAAACAAATCAAAAGTAAAATTCTAATCAAACACAAACAAAACTTCAAACATAAACAAATCAAAAGTACCAAATTCTTAAAATTCTAATCAAACACAAACACAAGTGTTCCAAACACAAACAAACCTAAAAATTCTAATCAATCCAAGAAAAATTATAATCAATCTAATCAACTAAAAAATCTAATCTTACCAAGTGGTTCCACGCTCTAATAGGGAGAGAGGACAGTGGTATACAACTCACGGCCTGGTTGGACAAGCATGTCATGTAAAGAAGCGAGTACATCAGTGGGGAGATTTGATTGCCTTAAACCGTCATCCTTAGAATCAGCTTCTTCTTCCTCATGTGAGTTTTGCGCTTGAGAACTATGATGCGATGCAGAAGCTGGTCGAGGTTGACCAGATTGAGAAGAGGGTGGTCGATGATTTGAGATGTGAGGAGACTGTCGAGGTAGATGAGACTGTCGAGGTAGATTCAAGACTTGAGGAGACTCTCGAAGTTGACTTGAGAATTCTGGTGGATTCATCGCGGAGGCGAGAGGTTGAGGAAAAGGACGCCTGATTGGAGCTTCGCTGGAAGGGGATGCTCCAGGAAAGCTCCTCGAGTTCTCGAACAGATTTTTCGAAGGTGGATATTCTCTGTAAGTAGGTGTAGGTCTCGCTGGAGGCTGGAGGATTGAGACAAGAATTCCCTGAGAATCAGTGTCTCGGTCTCGCTGGTTCGCCGGTGTGAAGGCATACTGGCTGGGAAGATTAGCGGGTCTTCGATTCGCCGTTTGTGAGGTTCCAAAGGTTCAATTTGAGGGGTTTCTTCTTCCTCCTCCTCTTTTCTTTACTCCAGCCATCAAAATCGAGAGATACTAGGACAGGGATGAAGATCTAGGGTTTTCTCGATTGAGAGCAATTGAGATCTAGGGTTTTCTCATGGATGAAGAGAAATGAGGGATTAGGATTTTCTCGGGGATGAAGATGAGATCGATTTGGGTTTTTGCCGTTTTGTTACGGCCCAAATTTGGTTTAAGGCCCAAATAAATATATCAGTCGCTAAGGAGTAGCTGTTTAGTCGCAACTTTTGGCGACTGTCAAATTGGTCTCGAAATTAGTCGCAAATTGGCGACTAAACTGCGACATTATGCATTAGTCTCGAATTAGCGTCTACTAGGCGACTATTTTATTTTAGCAGCCATTCAGTAGCAAAACAATCGCTATTCAGTCGCTATCTTTAGCGACTGTGTTTAAAGTCGCTATCTTTAGCGACTGTGTTTTAAGTCGCAACTTGCAGTCGGTAATTCCATGTTTTCTTGTAGTGAATGTCATAAATGTCGTTTTGTATAGTTTAAGAAGTTTCCTTTTGTTGATCCCTTTGTATCCATATAAATAGATTGTAAGAGCATAATTATCGGTAGGTTGTTAGTGGGGTTTTTAGAGTTTTGTAGGTAAAAATTAAATCAAAAGAAAAGAAAATATAGAAGAGGCTCTCGTATATAATAGACTGAAATCGATTCTAAGAGACGCTACATGTCCTTATTTCGTTGGCCCAACAAAATAATACAAAAGGGAAAAAAAAAAAATTTTGACGACACACAATTAATCTCTTTCTTTCTTTCTCTCTTTCTCTCCAGATCAAAGTCTCAATCTGACAAAGGAAGATCTGCTTTAATCGGAGGTTATAGAATCAGTGGAGTATTGGGTCAGAGGCGATTTGAATCGACGGAGATCTTATCGGAGGAGACTGTAGCGGTGGCGATTTGAGTCGTCGTAGAGATTGTAGCGGTGGCGATTTGAAGGAGTAGGCAATTCAATCGGAAGAGATTGGATCAATTCGATTGAGTGGGTAAGTTTATCAGGGCATTAGTATGATTAGGTAAACTGTTAGGTTGATTTGATTTTGGATGCTTGAAATTAGGGTTGTTTGATGTTTGTTCGAGAAATTGGATTGTTGGTGTGTTCTTGGATCTGCTTTAAACGGATTAGGGTTCTTGGTGTGCATGTGTTCCGATTTGGTCTGTTTGTGTACCGATTTGGTATGTTTGTGTACCGATTTGGTATGTTTGTGTACCGATAGATAAGTGATGCTTTAAAGGGATTAAGGTTCTTGAGAACCATGTGATCCGATTTGGTCTGTTTGTGTTTAGTTTTTGGTGTGTTTGTGTTTGTGTACCGATTGATAAGTGATGCTTTAAAGGATTAGGGTTCTTGAGAACCATGTGATCCGATTTGGTCTGTTTGTGTTTAGTTTTTGGTGTGTTTGTGTTTGTGTACCGATTGATAAGTGATGCTTTAAGTGTTGTTTAGACATGATTGTAAAAAAAACAAAGTATATTGTTCTTGTTCGATTTTGGTTGTAGTATTATCCACTCCTTGTGTTTGGTTGTCTTTGTTTGATATTCATTGTAATTTACTAATTTGCAAAATTGTGATATATGTCTCTCTTTTTTTTTGAGGTTAAATGGACAAAAATGATATCGATGGATTGATGAGTGTAGAGTGTGCTTCGGCCATGAAGGAAGGTAATTATCATCCTCTTCTTTCTTCATTTATTTGATGATAGTTAAAGTACGAGAGTGAGTCATTGATGTTAAAGCTTTTGTTTGTTGGTTATGATAAATGTGTTTAGTACTTGTTAGTGTAGGTATTAGTCTAGTCAGTCATTGATGTTATTGTTTGAAGTTTTGTGTTAGTTGGTTGTGAAGATGTTTAATGTGTGGTTGTTTTAGTTTAGGTAAAGACTTAATTACAAAATTTAAACCAACTTGTTGTAAAAGTAAATAAAACGTAAACCTTATAAATTCATAGTCTTCCTCTTCATAGTAAAAAAAACAAGAATAAACAAACAAACAAAGTGTTCCTTATAAACTCCTTTGAATCTCTTCATTCTCTTTTAACACCTTTGAATCTCGTTCATAATCTTCCTTATAAACTCCTTTGAATCTCTTCATTCTCCTTTAACCCCTTTGAATCTCGTTCATAGTCTTCCTTATAAACTCCTTTGAATCTCTTCACTCTCCTTTAACACAAACAAACAAAGTAGGATATGGATTTTGACGACTACATGAATCCATATCATCCCACCTCTAACTATATGAATCCGTTACAACGTCAACTTGAAACACAAAACCTCGTATACAGTCCTTCTCTAAGTCCATGTTCTGAACCTGCATCACCTCAAGAAAACCGTAAGTAAGGTAGAGCTTCAGAAGTTGACTACACGCTTCTAACACCCAGGTCTTCATGTGTCGCTACTATGCTCAAGAATCGAAAGGATGTTCGTGATCGAGAAAAACAACAACGCTTGCAAGATGAGTTGAGAATATTTGGGCAAAATTTGGAGCAAATCAGTATTAAAATTAATCTTTTTCTTTATTTAAGAATTGCACTTCTATTGTAATATGTATTAATGTTTTTATTATGTTTTGTATGTTTGAAAATTAATTAAAATGCAATATTTTCTAATTTTATAAAATCTTAAATGTTTACACATTTATACCACTTCTATTCTATTTAAAAAATTTAAATTTAAAAAAAAAACAATATTTTCAAAAATAAGAGACCAAAAATTAGAACCTGCCAATGGAAGAGAAAATTTTATCTAAGAGATCATGAGTTCTTATATTCAAAACAATACACAATTAATTCATAAAAAATTTAACAACCCCCTTATAAGAGACTAACGATAATTATGGTCTAACTAGGTCACTATGTGTCAAGGAATGAGAAACACTCCTTCTCCTATTCTAAATCTCGCCGTCTCTCTCTACTCCATCTAATCTCCTCTCTCATTTACTCTCTTCATTTTCATTCTAATTAATTCTTACAAGGGGTTATATATATAGTCCATGCATATTTTCTCAGATCCATTCTTTAATTCTACATCAGTTTATTCGATAAAATCTCAATTTAACCCACAAAATCTATTAATTTATAGAGGTTTTAATTTCTCGATAAATTATTAATTTATAGAGAGGCTTTCCTAATTTGGTAAAAAAAAAATCAAAAATAAGATTTAATCGTTATAACTAATATTTTTATAAAATCAATTCCAAAAAAATAACAATTATTATGTTTTGAAAATAACACTCAAAGATTTTTGTATAGTAAAAATATTAAAAATAAATTATAATAAAAGTTAATGTGTATATGTATATATACATATATTTAGATAATTTTATATGATTATTAATTTATATTATTGATGGGACCATATATTTATAAAAGATTTTAAAAAATTATTATTTTATTATATTATTGAATACTGTCCAAAATTACATTAGTCCCAATATAGGACCAAAAAAATTATTAATTTATAGAAATTATTAATTTATCGAGTATTAATTTATAGATGTTGTACTATATATAATGTAGCATTTCTATTTCTTTCTTCTATCGATCAAATGGTTCAAGAGTCCCATATCGCTTATAGGTGTGCAACGTAACTATCTGCGTTAAATTTATAAAATGGGCCCATTAGAACTATTAATGGGCCAATATATGGGTCTTTAAAGGCTTTTGCTCTGATACTATTACACTCCACTTGCAAAAAAAAACCTATCTTCTTCTTCTTTCTCCTCTTCGCTAATACCAAAAATGACGACCTCCATGAACAACAACAACAACAACAACAACAACATATCATAAACCTTCCCATAAACCCTCTCAATCTCCTTCCCTTCTCCTGAACCTGATACTACAGTAAACAAGAACACGAGCGAAAGCTATGGTAGGAGCTTCGAGAACAATCCTATCCTTATCCCTCTCTTCATCACGCTTCACTTTCTCCAAAATCCCTCACGTTTTCCCATTTCTCCGCCTCCACAAACCTCCCTCTAGATTCCACCACGCTTTTCGCCCTCTATGCGCCGCCGCCGCCGCAACTTCTCCAACAACGGAGACGAATGCTACAGATCCGGATCAATTGAAACACACGATCTTGCTAGAGAGGCTTAGGCTTAGACATTTGAAGGAATCAGCTAAACCACCACAACAGAGACCGAGTAGTGTTGTTGGTGTAGATGAAGATAGCATTAATAGGAAGAAGAGTAAGAAATTATTTGAGAATTTTGAGGAGCTTGGGTTGAGTGAGGAAGTGATGGGAGCTTTGCAAGAGTTGAACATTGAGGTTCCTACTGAGATTCAGTGTATTGGGATACCTGCTGTTATGGAGCGTAAGAGCGTTGTATTGGGTTCGCATACTGGTTCTGGCAAGACTCTTGCTTACTTGCTGCCTATAGTTCAGGTGTGCCTAGTGAGCTTTGTAGTTGAATGTTGCTGTATACATTAGTGTTTGGCTCTTAAATTTATTTTTTTGCTAGTCGGATACATTTTGTTTTGGTCTGAAAGTGAAACAATTTAGGACTAATTCTGTTGATATATTATGTATCCTCGAAAGTATATTTTATCAAGAGCACTGGATTAGATTGGTTTCATAGTGTATATAGCTCACTTGGTTTCAGTGTTGTGTTTGATTCATTCAGGTAATGTGTACAGAAATCAACATTGTTATTTTCGATATGGCGGTTTAAGTTGTTTTGATTTGATTTTTGCAGCTGATGAGAGAAGATGAGGCAACACTTGGTAAAAAAACAAAGCCTAGGCGTCCGAGGACTGTTGTTCTTTGTCCCACAAGAGAACTATCTGAGCAGGTACACTTGTGCTTTTCTTTGTGTATTTACCAAGATTAGTTACTGTTTTCGATAAATGCATGTCTTAGTAGTTTGTTAGCACTTGTATGTGTGGTTTCTTTTTTGTAGTTACTATAGAAACAATATACTTTGCAATTGCCGGGAAAATTAAAAAGCAGGAATCTTTATTTCCAAGAAAGTCTTGGCTGCCTTCTTATAGGATGAACATAAAATTGATGGTTTAATATGTGTTTATAGAATTTTATGCTAGTTTGTTATATACCATTTCTATCTTTAGACAGAGAAATGGCAAAAGAAAAACTAACTAAGGAATCTGCATTAGGTGTACCGTGTGGCAAAGTCCATAAGCCATCACGCGAGGTTTAGATCTATATTGGTTAGTGGTGGTTCTCGGATAAGACCCCAAGAGGATTCTTTGAACAATGCAATAGACATGGTTGTTGGAACCCCTGGTAGGATTCTTCAGCATATCGAAGAAGGAAACATGGTCTATGGAGATATCGCATATTTGGTACGCTTCACTTTGGGATCTTGTTATATATTATGGTTTTGGATCTACATGAAACGACAAACAATGGGAATCTTTGTACGCAGGTGCTGGATGAGGCAGACACTATGTTTGATCGTGGCTTTGGTCCTGAGATTCGTAAATTCCTTGCCCCACTGAATCAGCGTGCGTTAAAACCAAATGACCAAGGATTTCAAACAGTCTTAGTGACTGCTACTATGACAACGGTATACACATGTTACAAGCTTGACCCATTTCTTTGCTACTATCATTTTTTTATTTGCTCCATGCATCTGGAACTTCAAATATTAAGGTAGTGAATGAAATTGTGAGTTTTCAGGCTGTTCAGAAGTTAGTTGATGAGGAGTTTCAAGGGATAGAGCATTTGCGAACATCAACACTGCATAAAAAGATAGCCAACGCTCGCCATGACTTCATCAAGCTTTCAGGTGGTGAAGATAAGTTAGAAGCACTTCTACAGGTAAAAGGAATAATTGAGATTCTGATCTTTGAAGGCCAATCAGACATGTTAGAGTTCTTGTTTGGGTGCAAATGTGTCTAAATTACATGTACATTCTTTCTGGTATGCGCCGACGGTACTTATATATTACTTATGCTTTGATGATAATGCAGGTTCTTGAACCTAGCTTAGCCAAAGGGAGCAAGGTGATGGTCTTTTGTAACACGTTGAACTCCAGTCGCGCTGTTGATCACTTTCTTTCTGAAAACCAGATCTCCACTGTAAACTATCACGGTGAAGTTCCAGCAGAACAGAGGTAAGACTAAAACAACTTCGCGTAATACAGAATCCATTTCTCAAGGAATGAATTGCTTAATTAAGGTGTAAAATTGGTTTGCACTCATCTATACAGGGTTGAGAATTTGAAAAAATTCAAGGACGAAGAAGGTGACTGTCCCACGCTGGTGTGCACGGATTTGGCTGCTAGGGGTCTGGACCTCGACGTTGATCATGTAGTCATGTTTGATTTCCCAAAGAACTCTGTAAGTATCTTGGCCAAATGTTCCTGTCTGTAACCCTTATTCTTTCTTCTCTTTACTTGTTGATCCACTCTTCTTGACACCTTAATTGTATTCAAACTTGAATTCCTTAGATTGACTACCTCCATCGTACCGGAAGAACAGCTCGGATGGGTGCTAAAGGTTTGTTTCCTACCTCTAGATTATCACTTGTTAAGACTCGTATTTTCAGATGGTTTCAGCTAGGGTGCCAAATTCAGTTTTCAGATCTTTTGTTTATGATATATCGAAACCAAATGAAAACCAAAACTGAGGAGGTTCAGCTGAGTTCAGTTTTCTTACAGAGCATTTGAAGAATTTTCAAAGAATTTTAGGTTTTAATAGGTTAAACTCATTTTTGGTTCGGTTTTGGTTATAGTAATTGCTTCGGTTATGGTTTGAGGCGCTGAAAGTGTTGACAATTGTCTCTTTACAGGAAAAGTGACAAGTCTAGTGAGCAGGAAGGACCAAATGCTAGCAGGAAGGATCGAAGAAGCCATGAGAAACAATGAGAGCTTGGAAGCACTCACCACTGATAATGTGAGGAGAGACGCTGCAAGAAGCCAAATCACTCAAGAGAAAGGAAGAAGCGTTAAGCAGATCAGAGAAGTGAGCAAGCAACGAAATAGCAGAGACAAACCGGCATCTTCTTCTCCTACAAGATCAACAGGTGGGAAGACACCTGTGAGAAAGTCAAGTTCGTTTTCCAAACCCAGAAAAGCATCATCTCCTCCAGAGAAATCTTCAAAGCCGAAAAGAAAAATATTAAAAACGGTTGGATCCAGATCGATTGCTGCGAGGGGAAAGACAGGTTCAGATAGAAGACCAGGAAAGAAACTAAGTGTCGTTGGGTTCCGGGGCAGGTCTTCTTCAGCAAGAGCCTCTTAAATTTACATTCTGGAAACTTCAGGAAAGTTAACGTCAGTGGTGAAAGTGAATTATCTTTGGATTATGCATTACAAAAGCGGTTCGAGATGAATCATCTTGGGAGATAATCATATTTATCTTTCTTCTATATATGCCAGTTTGTATCAATAGAAGAAATTCACTTTTGAAACTCGATAAACTTTTGGCTGTATATGACATCTATGGTCAGTTGTAACATAATAATCTTCTTAAGAGGTAGAATGGTTATTATACAAAACAAAAATAAGGCGTGGAGTAATAATTTGTTAATTTGTTTAAATAAATGTTTGTTAAGTGTGCAGTAGCGAGTTGCTCAAAAAAACAAAGAAAAGAAATGGTGAGACATGATTAGTGGCGAGTCTGAAAAGGAGGCTCGCACCTATGTGTCTTTGAGTTCTAAGGAGACGACGGGCGTAACCCGGGTGGATGAGCCACGTACTCATGCGATGAGAGCGTGAATGGAGGCTACGACTCTCTTTAGAGTTTCTGGAGCTGTAGAGGATTGTTTCGCAATGGCTGTCAGACAGGTTCACCTTTTTACGTTTTTATTTTTGGGTTTCGTAGCCGTTGAGTTTTGTCCCACATCGTCAAGCAGCAAAGCGTAGATTCAGATACACTTGCTATATAAATCTCTCGTGAACAAGTTACGGAGCCGTGCGGTCAGCACAAAGCGAACTATTCTTTCGCCTTTTACTAAAGAATACTGTGTGTTGCATACGCCTGTTTTTGGAAGGGTTTTAAACGGGGGAAAATAGGGTGATTTACTTGGATGTTATACATCTAAAGTAATATTACCAGAATCTACAAAAAAACAATTTATTACTAGAATATTTTGGATATTTTGATAATACTCAGTGTGCTTTTGTTTTATGTTACTGGAAAAAACGTAATTACAAAAATACCATTGCTACGTCAGACGCCACGTCAGAAATGGCTGACGTGTATTAAATAACTCAGTCGTAACACGTTACAGAGGTAATGACGGCTGAGTTATAGGTATGTTGCGGTTGATTTATGAAAAAAACATTTGAGTAAGAGCGGACGACTGACTTAGAGCATAACTCAGCCAAGCGTTACAACTGACTTATTAAAATCCGGCTGATTTATGCTCTAACTCAGCCGTCCTTACGGCTGAGTTTTTACCCAATGGTTGAGTTGTCAAAATTTTGGCTGAGTTATCACTACGACACGACTGAATTAAATTTTTCCGGGTGGCTAAGTTATGAAAAACGGCTGAATTATGAGATATAGTACAGCTGAGTTATAGTTAAAAACTATAACTCAGCCGTGATAGACTGACTTAGTAGCAAAAGATTAATTACTAGAATATTATTTAGTTACGACTGACTTATTAAATGATACGGCTGAGTTACATATTTTCAGTTGATGAACCGGCTGAATTTGGCTGCCATTTTTTTGCTTTTTAATTACTGAAATATTATTCATGTTGTGACTGAGTTATAATTTGTTTGATGGCTGAATTTTATTTAGGCTGAGTTATAATTTGTTTGATGGCTGACTTGCCACGTCAGACGCATCATCCATGTCATCATTCCATGTCATCATCTTTCTTCTCCGGAAATACGAAACGTCGTTCCTTCGACTCTTGTTCTTACATGGTTTTTACCTTCTTCTTCACCTTGTTCTTCTACTTCTTCTTCACTTTCTTCTTCACCTTCTTCTTCACCTTGTTCTTCTACTTCTTTTTCACCTTGTTCTTCATTTTTTTTCATGGATCCAGTTCCGGTACTAGTTGTTTCCGGTAATTGGGTAAAGAAACAGAGATATGTATTTAAGACCGACGATAGAGGGTGTATAGTTGTGCATATAGATGGAGCCACAACACACGACAAGCTTGTGGAGCTTGTTCTTGAAGACTACGGATTGGACGCGTTTAGCCATGAGCTAAACGCATGCTCTCGATGTAAACAAGTTGGGCACAATGCGAAAACTTGTCATATGCAGTATTATTGTAATACATTTGTTTTATTTTGTGCAATAACTCAGGCGTCAAGCATTATAACTCAGTTGTCATATTAATCGACGAGACCTTTCGTTTTCCGCTTTCAGATTATTCCTTGTGATAACTCTGCCACAAAGCATTATAACTCAGCCGTCATATGAATCGACGAGACCTTTCGTTTTCCCCTAAATACTATAACTCAGCCGCCAAGTAATATAAATCAATTGTTTGCTTTCAGATTATTTCTTGTGATAACTCAGCCACAAAACATTATCACTCAACCATCATATGAATCAACGAGACCTTTCGTCTTCCCCTAAATACTATAACTCAGCCGTTAAGTTTTTTTTTTTGGGTTATGACGTGGAAAATCGAAAATGATGTGTATTTTAATTTGCTGATGTGTATTTTTTTTTTAATCAAAATCGAAAAACTAAACCCAAGGGGTAAATTGTAATTACACCCAGGACACTAAACATTTGAGCAATTTTTAGAAGATTGTTAGATATGAGGAATAAACCAACTTTTGGATAACATTTGAGTAATTCTTTCGGAAAAATATCATTTAAACCATGAACTTTCAAATTTTGGCCATTTAAAACATGAACTTTGTTGTAGGCCATTTAATACATCAATTTTTGTTGACTAACTTTTTTAAACATGAAGTTTCGTTGACCAAGCCAAAAAAGACATGATGTTAAATCCGATAATTGACCTACTAACAGATGTTATTATGCCGTTAATCACTCCGTTACTGACAAAACAACATCGTTTTAGTGGAAGTTTTAGTTTGGAAAAATGTCATTTAAATCATGAACTTTTAAATATAGGCCATTTAAACCATGAACTTGTAAATGTATGTCATTTAAACCATGAACTTTTAAATTTATGTCATTTAAACCATGAACTCGCCCTGGGCGTTTGGTGAAAACCAGACAACCTGGAAATTTCAGTTATCGGAGAAAACCAAAGAGAGAAAGCCTAACCGTTTGGTGCAATTGATTTGAATAACCGGATTTCGGTTCGGTTCGGTAATCGAAACGATTGGTTTATTAGAAACCGCAGAAGTATATAAGCCTAATCGGCTAACCTGTTTAACCCTAATTTAGTTTCTCTCTTCTTTTTTTGACTCTGCCTCATGATGCGATTCTGAGAAAGAAAAAGAAAAACATCAATTCAGCCTTCTTTTTCTATCTTTGTCATGTATTTTGTGTCTTTTTGTTTTTTTCTTGAGTCTTTTTCATTTATTAGGACACTACACTAGAGCCTGAAGGATTGATCATCTTGTTTTAGACACTAAACTAGAGTTTGAAGGATTGATCATCTTTTTTATGTATTATGGTTTAAATAACATAAATTTGAAAGTTCATGGTTTAAATGACATACAATTACAATTTCATGGTTTAAATGGTCTATATTTAAAAGTTCATGGTTTAAATGACACTTTTCGAACTTCCATTAAAACGACGTTATTTTGTTAGTAACGGAGTGATTAACGGCATAGTAACGTCTGTTAGTAGGTCAATTATCGGATTTAACGTCATGTCTTTTTGACTTGGTCAACAAACTTCATATTTAAAAAAGCTAGTCGACGAAAGTTGATGTTTTAAATGGCCTACAACAAAATTCATGTTTTAAATGGCCACAATTTGAAAGTTCATGGTTTAAATGACATTTTTTCCGTTTTAAAACAATCCTCATCAAGTCTTGAGTTCAAAACCCAACAATCCATAGCCTAGTTGGTAATTTGAAACCTATTGCAAGTTTCTTTCAATAAAAAAATATATGTTAATTACTAAATATTTACAAGAAACGAGTATGGGAAGGTGGAGTTTTGCTTCATCTTAAAAAGGAGAATTATCTCACATCGACAAGTAATAGAAAGAAAAGACCAATGTTGGAGCTATAAAAAGGAAGCGAGTAGAATAATCCAAATCATACCTTTCTCGACCTTTTGGCTAAGATCAAGTATAGTATCTGTTCTTATGCGTTTTATATCTGTTATGTGAGGACACTGTCCCACTTGATATTAACTCTAATGTTTTAGGGGGAGAGCCCGTTATGGCAGTTCACTGCAAAGGCTTTTGGCGCACCCCACCACTCCAAACAGCGCTTAAAACAATATAATATACATATATCCTCGATAATTATTATATCGAGAAAACATATTTTTGATATTAATCTGAATTTTCTATAAACATGTCACTCATTCAGTCTGAACACTATTCCGTTCAGCTTAAAACGTTAAACATCACATAAATAGCAGTTTACCTAATTGTAATTGTTAATGTAAATCAAGCTTTTAAAACATTTTATACATGTGACATATATAGTTTAATTTTATATAAACCTTTAGGCTAAAATTCTTATGTCATATTGGATATTTTCGTGTTTTTCAGCCTAGTCCGAACCCAGTTCGAATCAGTCTAAAGGAACATATATGTCTGAAAGCCATTCTTTTGGATCGGATTTGTATCTAAAAATGAATCTGCTATCTTTCATGTATCGGATTTGTAGACTGGTCTTCAGATTTTGATCTTATCTACAAAAGTTAAGTATATAGGTGTCAATTATTGTGACAACACTTTTACTTCTGTCTTTTTTATCTGTTGTGACTCAAATAGGAAAGTTTATCTTGTAAGTTCTCCTTTCTCTCCCTCTATCTCTATCTCTATCTCTATCTCTATATCTATCTAGATCTCTATCATTATCACTATCTCTATCTTTATTTCTATCTCTATCTCTATCTATATCACTATCACTATCTCTATTTTCTCTTTCTCTATCTCTATCTTTATCTCTATCTCTATCTATATGTATCTCTCTCAAATTAAAATTATATATATATATATTAAAGGTTTTCTCAAAGTAGTTGATTAGATGTCTTTGAATCACAACACGTACATGATTTGAAGGATCTCTAGAGGAAGCATGTTGGATATAGGCTTTGCTCCTATATGCCACTCGGCCCAACAAGATCTGCTAAATATATTAAACTCAAATTTTGGCTCGACAAGTTAAAGGAAGCCCCACTAAGCTTCGTAAAGGACAATCTTGGAAATTCGCATGGGAACCCTAGATAGCTCTAGGTCAACAGCCGCATAAAAAAGTAGAGGGCATTTATTGGGATCACCTTCCTGACCCCGAAACATTACCCAAAAGCAATACTTTACATCGAAAACCGAGTTATTGCCTTCTGTGTAATTCGTTTATGCTTAAAAATTGTCATTATTCTGGTCGTCAGCTTGCTTGTAGGCTGCCGAACATTATCTTGACTCTTTGTGAGTAACGACCTCATTTCTCCTTAATAGAAGGACTTGCTCCGTTTTTCCCCCTAAAATCTTGTTTATTAGTATTGCATGTGCTTACCCCGGTACAAAACAAATCAGAAGGTTTTGGGATTCTAAGACCAGGGTTTTGTTTTTTGTTTTTATTAATCGTAATCAGAAGATTTAGGGATCTAAGATGCTATGTGTATCTCTTTTGTCACTTTCGGTTGAGTCTGAATTGGGTTTTCAAAATTTAGTTTCACAATTTTGCAAACGTTGGATCTAGAAACTCAACAAATTTAGGGGTTTTATACAAAGGTTGGATGTTTTTTCTAGTGGTTGATAAAACCTACGCACGATTTTTCAGGTTATGTCTTTTTCTTTGGGTTTTCTGAAAAATATCATATTAAATGTAGAATCTAGCATGATTTATCTGATCTAATGCTTTAGATATTTATAACTTCTACTACGAAACAATTAGGGTTTCTAAGACGTAACATACAGTTTTTTTCATGGTTTTGTGGTATTTCATGTCTTACGGCTCCAAAAGCATACCCATATGTTAAGTTCATATATATATATATATATATATGTGTGTGTGTGTGTGTTTGTGTGTGTGTGTTCTAGGCTTTCTTGAAGTATCTTGTTGATCTTAGGTCAGAAGATGTCAGTAAAAATGGGCAAGACAAGAAGGTTTTCCCTGTTGGTGACCTTCCATCAAGCCTGTTGGAGATAATTAATAATGTATTCTCTTGTGTTAAGAGATAACATTCGTGCATCAGCTATTTGCAAGGCATGGCGTAAAGCCGCTGAATCTGTTTGAGTCGTGGGAAAGCATCCACGGCTTATCACCTTGCCGTAACGTGATGACTTGATTGTTCTCTTTGATCCATTGGAATGGAAGAGGTACACACTGAATTATCTTGAGTTCATAGATCCATAGAAAATCCATGGCAACTGAAACATGAGTTTATATGAATTTCTCAGGTGAAAAAAAGAATTTGGATTTTGTGATCACCAAGACTAAAACCGGCAAAGGATCAGCTGCAACAGAGACATGGAAATGTTGAGATGTGGGAAAGGGTAAAGAAACTAAAACCTTACACACTTTTATTTGTTTGATTTAACGTTTATTTAATTATTTTAACTCCCAGTCTAGAATTCATGATTGGAAAGCGAGTGAATCAAGAAAAAGATTTGAAGATATAAGTCAAAGAGGCCATAATAAAGGAGTTGGTATTATACAGCGTACAAGGGTATAAAAAACTAATCTGATATAATTTTGATATTTTTTAATTTAATTTACTAATCAGGATCACTTATGAGCATGAGTCTTTTGATTTCACTCGTTTTTTCTTCAAAAGAAAATTGTACGATTTGCTAATGAACTGCATCGAATTTGGATAGAATTTCTATAAACGGAGAGCAGAGAATACTGAGACGCAGAGGAAAGAAGCTCAAGAGAATTTTTCCACAGCAGAGGTTTAAAAAAAAATATGTTTCTTACATGAAACCTCTATTGTTGAATATTCTCTTTAACTTCTCTCATCTGCTTGTCATTATTCTCTACTCTCGGCTTTTGGAAATTCTATCCAGCTATGACGTAGTTTATTTGAAAATATTAACATTGTTTTTTTGAAGAAAGAACGAGCTGATTAGTCAAAAACTCAGAATCATAGATTGAGACATCCAAGTCAAGTCGTATTATTTTTTATACCCTTAGCACACTTGTATAATGCCAACTCTTTTTTTCTTGGCCTCTTAGAGCATAATTATCAGTGGATTGTTAGAAGGGAAGTTCTTAAATTTTTTATGAATTAATTGTGTACTGTTTGGAATATAAGAACCATGATCTCTTAAATAAAATTCTTTCTTCCATTGGTAGGTTCTTATTTTGGGTCTCTTTTTTTTGAAAATATTGTTTTTTTAAATTTAAAAATTTTAAATAGAATATAAGTGGTATAAATGTGTAAACAATTAAGATTTTATAAAATTAGAAAATATTGCATTTTAATTAATTTTTAAACATACAAAACATAATAAAAACATTAATACATATTACAACAGAAGTGCAATTTATATATGGAGAGAATGATTAATTTTAATACTGATTTGCTCCAAATTTTGCCTAAATATTCTCAACCAAATCATATTGCAAACATTTATTTTTGTCTCGATCACGAACATCCTTTCGACTCTTGAGCATAGTAGCGACACATGAAGGCATGGGTGTTGGAAACGTGTAGTCAACTTCTGAAGCTCTACTTGACTCCATTTGTGTGAATTCAGTTTCATCAAACAGAGTGTATCCATCTCGTTTGTCCTCTACTATCATATTGTGCAGTATGATACACGCTCCCATTATTTTCCTAATTTTTACTTTATCCCAAATAAGAGCCGGGTTTTTGACTATGGCAAATCGAGCCTGCAAATCTCCAAAAGCACGCTCTACATCTTTATGCACAGCTTCTTATTGTCTCGCAAATAAAGCGGCTTTTGGAGTTTGTGGCAGTGGAATAGATTGGATAAAAGTAGACCATTTTAGATAAATACCATCCGTCAGATAGTAAGCCAATTTATACTCATGTCCGTTGACACTGTATTTAACTTTAGGAGCTCGACCATGCAAAATATCATCGAAGGCTGGAGATCGGTCAAGAATATTGATATCGTTTAATGTACCTGGTAGTCCAAAGAAAGCATGCCAGATCCAGAGATCATATGAAGCCACCGCCTCTAAAACGATTGTGGGCTTTCCAGATCCGCGGGTGTATTGACATTTCCATGCGGTGGGACAATTCTTCCACTCCCAATGCATACAATCGATGCTTCCTATCATGCCGGGAAATCCGCGTAACTCGCCAATGTCGAGTAGTCTTTGAAGATCTGTTGGTGTGGGTCTTCTCAAGTACTCATCTCCAAATAAATTTACGACTAAATTTGTAAAATTGTCCAAGCATGATAGCGCCACGTTTGCAGAAAGTCGGAAGTATTCGTCAAACACATCAGCTGCAGAACCATATGCCATCATACGAACTGCTGCTTTACACTTTTGCAATGTAGACAGACCCAACCTTCCGGTAGCATCTCTTCTTTGTTGAAAATAGGGAACTTCATTTGCGAGCTTATCCACAATACGAATGAATAATAGCTTGTTCATCCTAAAACGGCGAGGGAAAATGTTGCGAGGGTAAGTAGGATCTTCACTGAAATAATCATTCCACAAGTGGTCATGACCGACTTCTCGATTTCTTTCATTGTGAATTCGCTTTTTTCTTGGTTTAGGTGGTGGTTGACTTTGGATTGGTAGAGTAAGAAGATTTTGCCATACATGATTGGTGATTTGATCGCATGTTTGATTAAAACATTCATCAAGAATGTCATCAACATCATTATGGGAAGAAGAAGCCATATTTAGAGAGTTTGGAAATATAGAAAAGGATTATTGGTGTTTAAAATTTAGAAAAGGAATTGTGTATTTGATCGGTTTAGTGTGTAGATTTTGTGTGTTAGCTTTGGACATGATATAGAAGAAATTGTGGTGTAGAAAACTTAAAATTTGTGGTTCACAAACATTCTCTCAATATGTGGTTTATAATGATAAAAGAACATGTGTGGTATAAATACAAAAATACAATAGTACTTCTAAAAATATGTGGTCAAAGTTCAATACCAAACAAAAGTGAATATGTACTTCTACAATTTTGTGGTAGAAGTACAATGCTACAATAGTGAATCCATATGCTTGTAGCTTCTTTTGGTGTCACGGGTTTAGAATATGCTCCATAGTCTCTCAAATAGTGAATCCATATGTTCGGCCTGCAATATAACCTGAAACACACTGAAACAAATAACACACTTAATTACACTAAAACAAGAAACACACTTAAACAAGAAACAATTCGATTACACTAAAACAAGAAACACTTGGATTACATAAAGCTTGTCCGATTACAAAAAAACACAAGCTTGTCTGATTACAAAAAACACAAACATATTTAGAACACAAACACCATTCAAATATGTTACAACTAAATACTTAGAACACTAAAAACACAAACATATTTCGGATTCAACCTAATGACATCATGTCATTAATTAGCTTCTCCTTAAGAGCTTTTTCTGATTCAATTAGTGAATCCTTTTTAGCAATCAGATTTTCAAGCATCACATGCTTGATATGCTCCTTCTTCATAGCGAAATCCTTCTCTTTCAATTCAAAGTCCTTCTGCTTCATCTCATACATCTTTGAAACTCGATCCAACTGAAATTTCAAGTAAGCTTTCCCAGCTTCCTCCACATCAATGGGTTGGGTTTTAGAGCTTTTATTCAACTTCCCCTTGGCAGCCTTAACACCAGGAGGACGGGCAAGGGTTCATCCATATCAATCGGATGGTGTGCATCCTGTTCAGACCCATCAATACTCGCTCTTCCCCTTTTCACTCCATTACCTTTAATAGATGTGGAGGCACACCATTTTTGATCGTATCTTAAGACAAGCCATGCATGCTTCAAGGTAAACTTCTGTCCATGATCATTAAAGTATATTTGATGTGCTAACTTCAACACATCATCTTCATTCTGTCCACTAGACTTCTCCCTAGTCGCAGCCTCATAACATCCAGCGAACTTGCACACCAAGTCGTTTATCCTCCCCCACCTCTGCTTACAGTGACTCACCTCTCTCTTTGGCCGACCAACAGCATTCGGACAGGATGCAAAGTATTTTGCAATCCTCCCCCAAAAGGATGCAAGTCTTTTGCTGGTTGGAAGCAATCGGATCCTTGCTAGTGTTGAGCCAAGCGCTGACTAACATGATATCATCTGTTGGTAACCATGCTTTCCTTGACTTGCGGTTGTCTTGAGGGGATGGAGGTTCAGATGGAGTTTTAGAACATGGACTATCAAGAAGAGTGTATTCAAGGTTTTGGTTATCAAGTTGACTGTTTAACAAGTTCATATAGCTAGAGGAGGGATGATATGGATTTATGGAGTCGTCTGAATCCATATCCGTGAGAAAGAACTAGTGTTTGTGTTAAAAGAAAGAGTAAAGAGATTGCTAAAGGGTTTTGTGTTTTTACTATGAATCGGTTGTGTTAAAGAAAGAACTAGTGTTTGTGTTTCAAATTCAGACATATATTATTTAAGGCTTTGTGGTATTTCTTGTAGGTCAGAAGAAGATGTCAGTAAAAATGGGCAAGACAAGAAGGTTTTCCCTGTTGGTGACCTTCCATCAAGCCTGTTGGAGATAATTAATAATGTATTCTCTTGTGTTAAGAGATAACATTCGTGCATCAGCTATTTGCAAGGCATGGCGTAAAGCCGCTGAATCTGTTTGAGTCGTGGGAAAGCATCCACGGCTTATCACCTTGCCGTAACGTGATGACTTGATTGTTCTCTTTGATCCATTGGAATGGAAGAGGTACACACTGAATTATCTTGAGTTTATAGATCCTTAGAAAATCCATGGCAACTGAAACATGAGTTTATATGGATTTCTCAGGTGAAGATAAAGACTTTGCATTATGTGATCACCAAGACTAAAACCGGCAAAGGATTCAGCTGCAATAGAGACATGGAAATGTTGAGATGTGGAAAAGGGAAAGAAACTAAAACCTTACACAATTTTATTTGTTTGATTTAACGTTTATTTATTTATTTCTGAGTCTAGAATTTAGGATTGGAAAATGAGTGAATCAAGAAAAAAGATAATCTATTTTCAAATCTTTCTTTTGATTCACTTGCTTTCCAGTCCTGACTTCTAAAATGAGAATCAAAACAAAAACAGAACGTTAAATCAAACAAATAAAAATGTCTATAAGGTTTAGTTGGAGCTATAAAAAAGACTAATGTTGGAGCTATAAAAAAGAAGTGAGTAGGACAATCCAAATCATACCTTTCTCGATCTTCATACCTTTCTTGACCTTTTGGCTAAGATCAAGTATAGTATCTGTTCTTATGCGTTTTTTATCTGTTATGTGAGGACACTGTCCCACTTGATATTAACTCTATTTTTTTAGAGGGAGAGCTCGTTATGGCAGTTCACTGTTTGGGTTCTTGAGCGCGTAGGGTATGCGTTGCACCACTGCAAAGGCTTTTGGCGCACCCCACCACTCCAAACAGCTTAAAACAATATAATATACATATATTCTCGACAATTATTAGATCGAGAAAACATATTTTTGATATTAATCTAAATTTTCTATAAACATGTCACTCATTCAGTCTTAGCACTATTACGTTCAGCTTAAAACGTTAAATATCATATAATATTAATAGCAATTTATCTAATTGTAATTGTTAATTTAAACATTTTATACACAGCTCGAATCAGCCTAAAAGTTTTTATATGTCCGAAAGCCATTTCTTTTGGATCGAATTTGTATATATAAAACTGAATATGCTATCTTTCATGGATCGGATTTGTAGACTAGGCTTCAGATTTTGGCCTTATCTACAAAAGTTAAGTATATAGGTGTCAATTGTTGTAACAACGCTTTTACTTCTGTCTTTTTTATCTGTTGTGACTCAAATAGGAAAGCTTATCTTGTAAGTTCTCCTCTCTCTCTCCCTCAATCTCTACTTTATCTCTATCTCTATCTCTATTTCTATCTTTATCTAGATATATACTATTATTACTATTTCTATTTTTATCACTATCACTATCACTATCTCTATCTCTATCTTTATCTCTATCTATATGTATCTCTTTATCTCTCAGATTAAAATTATATCTATAAAGATTTTCAACTAGATGTCTTTCAATCACAATACATACATGATATGAAGGATCTCTAGAGGAATTATGTTGGATATGGGCTTTGCCCCTGCCACTCGGCCCAACAAAATCTGCTAAATATATTAAATTGAAATTTTGGCCCGACAAGTTAAAGAAGGCCCACTAAGCTTTACAGAGGGCAATCTTGGAAATTTGCGTGGGAACCCTAGACAACCCTAGGTCAACAGCCGCCTATAAAAGCAGATGACATTTATTGGGATCATCATCCTGACCCCGAGACATTACCCATAGAGCAATACTTTGCATCGAAAACCGAGTTAATTGCATTTTGTGTAATTCGTTTCTGCTTTAAAGCTTGTCATTTTTCTGGTCATCAGCTTGTTTGTAGGCTGAGTAACATTATCTTGACTCTTTGTAAGTGACGACCTCATTTCTCATTAATTAAAGGACATGCTCCGCTCTTCCCTCTAAAATCTTGTTTATTAGGGGGTTATTGGTTCTATGATTTTAATGGATTTGGAAATCCAAACAAAAATCATGTGTTATTCAATATTGATTTTAAAATACTTATCAAAATTATGTGTTATTGGTTCTATGATTTACAAATATTTGTTAAAATCCTATTTTACTCATTTCATGATTTTTTTTTGGATTTCAAAATCCACATTATGTTTTAAGTGGATTTGAATGAATTTGAAAGTGTAAGATAGAAGGATTCAAATCCAAGAATAAAACATGTTATTTCAAAATCCATGTATTTTGATTTTTAGAATTTACAATTCCATATGGATTTAGAAATCACCTCTCCAATAGTATTGTGTTTACCCTGGTATTGTGTTATTCAATCAGCCCCTTATCTCTTTTGTTAATTTTGGTCGAGTCTGAATTGGGTTTTCAAAATTTAGTTTCACAATTTTGCAAAGGTTGAAACTCAGCAAATTTAGGGGTTTCATGACAACCTGTATACGTTGTTTTTTCCAGTGCTTGATAAAACCTATGCACGAGGTTTCAGATTCTGTCTTTTTCTTTGGGTTTTCTGAAAAATATCATATTAAATGTAGAATCTAGCATGATTTATCTGATCTAATGCTTTAGATATTTATAACTTCTACTACGAAACAATTAGGGTTTCTAAGACGTAATATACCGTTTTTTCATGGTTTTGTGGTATTTCATGTCTTACGGCTCCAAAAGCATACCCATATGTTAAGTTGATCTTATGGCTCCAAAGGAAAATGTTGATCAAAATCTATATGTAGGTCAAACGAAGATGTCAATAACAATGGGCAAGAGAAGAAGGTTTTCTCTTTTGTTGATTCCCTTGTGCGGTAATAGCGTCAACCCTCTCTCTATATATCTCTCTCTAAATACTCTTAGATTGAAAATGATACACATCGATGGTTTCTCAAAGTATTTTATTAGATTATAGTCTTTGAGCCGCAATATATTTATACATGATTTAGCTGGGGACTCTTAAGACCTATCCACGATAGTGTAGGGTTTGTTTGTTTTTTTTTCTTTTTTCGTTTTCGTAATCATATTTGAGGAGTTCATTGGATTGATATGTTTCTCCTTTGTTAACTCCGGTTTAATCTGAGAATTGATTTTCAAAATTTAGTCTCACAAAATTTGGGGATCTCAGAACATTCAGGGATTTATGCATACGGATGTTTCAGTTTTTTTTTTTTTTTTTTCATCGTTTGCAATAATTTCTTGGGTTTTTGGAAACAAAAATTGCATATTAAAGAAAGAATCTAGCCTGAGTTATTGATCTGATCTGATGCATCTTAAGTGAAGTTTGTGGCGAGTGATTCTATTAAATAATTTACATCTTATATGAAATAGTTAGGGTTTCTAGAAGCAACTTGCAATGGCTAGGACTCCCGAAATTGATAACTTTCAATTTGGGGGACATTTTTTTTAAACTCATGGCTGTGGTATTTTATATGTGTTTTTTCTTTCTTTTCTATTTCAATTTGTTTGTCGAAATATATATGAGACATAATATTAATTTCATGGCTAAGACTCCCTGATAAATTTCAATTTCAGACATATTTAAGGCTTTGTGGTATTTCTTGTAGGTCAAAAGAAGATGTCAGTAAAAATGGGCAAGACAAAAAGGTTTTCCCTTTTGGTGACCTTCCATCAAGCCTTTTGGATATAATTAATAATGTATTCTCTTGTGTTAAGAGATAACATTCGTGCATCAGCTATTTGCAAGGCATGGCGTAAAGCCGCTGAATCTGTTTGAGTTGTGGGAAAGCATCCACAGGTTATCACCTTGCCGTAATGTGATGACTTGATTGTTCTCTTTGATCCATTGGAATGGAAGAGGTACACACTGAATTATCTTGAGTTTATAGATCCTTAGAAAATCCATGGCAACTGAAACATGAGTTTATATGGATTTCTCAGGTGAAGATAAAGACTTTGCATTATGTGATCACCAAGACTAAAACCGGCAAAGGATTCAGCTGCAATAGAGACATGGAAATGTTGAGATGTGGAAAAGGGAAAGAAACTAAAACCTTACACAATTTTATTTGTTTGATTTAACGTTTATTTATTTATTTCTGAGTCTAGAATTCAGGATTGGAAAATGAGTGAATCAAGAAAAAGATTTGAAGATATAAGTCAAAGAGGCCATGATAATGAGTTGGCATTATACAGCGTACAAGGGTATAAAAAACTAATCAGACCTCGATCACTTTGATATTTCTTAATTTAATTTACTAATCTGGATCACTTATGAGCATGAGTCTTTTGACTTCACTTGTTTTTTCTCCAAAAAATATTGGTATGATTTACTAATGAACTGCGTCAAATCTGGATTGAATTTCTAAAAACGGAGAGCAGAGAATAACGAGAAGCAGAGGAAAGAAGCTTAAGAGAATCTTCCACAACAGAGGTTTCAAAAAAAAGTATTTCTTACCTGAAACCTCTATTGTTGAATATTCTCTTTAACTTCTCTCATCACCTTGTCATTTATTCTCTACTCTTGGTTTTTGGAAATTCTATCCAGCTATGACGTAGTTTATTTGAAAATCTTAACATTGTTTTTTGAACAAAAAACGAGTTAATTAGTCAAAAACTCAGAATCATAAGTGATTGAGACAAGTATAAATTAAGAACATCCAAGTCTTATTACTTTTTATACCCTTGCATGCTTGTATAATGCCAACTCTTTTTACTTGGCCTTTTTGACATAATCTATTTTCAAATCTTTCTCGTGATTCACTCGTTTTCCAGTCCTGACTTTTAAACTAAGAATTAAAGCCAAAACAGAATGTTAAATCAAACAAATAAAAATGTCTAGAGGGTCTATGTTACAGCTGAATCCCTTCTTGCCCATCTGAGCCTTAGTGATCATGAAATCCAAAATCCTCTTTCATCTGAGAAATTCTTATAAATTCATGTTTCAAAATCCATTAATCTTCTAAGGATCCTCGAACACACCAAGGGGATGTAGAAAATTTTATTTTGTTGAAATTTTCTTAAAACTTAATCTTTTCTAGTCACATATTATCATTTCCATAACCTATTTACATTCCTTATATTTGTTACGTTAGTTTTTTTTAAGGCTAAAGGCAATATATGGCATTATATATTCCACAAAAGTATCATATACGCATAGTGTATAAGTAAAAAGAACATCGTTGGAACCTAAAATAGTTAATTTTTTGGATGAAAATTATGAATTTTTGTTTTTGTTTTTTTTTGGCAAAAATTACATGCAAATGGTTGTTTAAATTAGTTAACTATGACTTAATAAATATTAGTCACTAGACCAGAAAAAAATAGAAAAAAAAGAGTAACCTAAAAGCTCGTTGATATTCATAAATTTTGGTATCAACCGTCTAAATAGAATCTTAATATATACTACTAGGTATTAGTCTAGGCAACGCGTGCTTGAATACCTAATAATTTTCTTTTTATCTATGAAGTTTTGTTAAAATAAAATATTGTTTTTTAATTAACAATAACATTAAAGAAAGATTTTTCGCTACAAGAAAACTTACGTTTAGCGACTCTAATAATAATTGATACTAGGATTTTTGTATGTTTTAGATGGTTCAATTAATCTTATGTGTTGTAGTACTTAAGGTGTCAATCCAAATGGGATGTTGCTAGAAATCAAGATGCAATCAAGCAATCACAAGTCAAGCCAATTCAAAAAGAGTGTTTGTCTAACAATTCTAGAATGATCAAAATGCTCAACGGAAATGAGTCACAGAACTAGAAACGAAAAAGTATGACAAAAAGCGAACAAGAATAAGTGAAACCGAAAACGATTCTAAACATGAACTAAATAGCAAGAAACGAAACAGTCTCAGGAATGCAAAAAAAATCAGAAAGAAAGAAGTCCTAAAGATGAGAGTAATTGATGTCAGTGGAGTATCATAGTGTTTAACATGCCACAAGCAACCCATCCCTAAACAATGAACATCACCACTTAGCTAATTCAATCTCTTGACAGAAGCTACTCAGACTCAACCACTGCCAAACCTAGCTCTCGCTAGAGAAACATGATCAAGCAGTCATGAAAAACAAGTTCATTCACGTCAACAAACATCCTAGACAACTAATCTCTTAGGCTAGGAACGTAAGTCTCTGGCAATAGTTGGTCAGACATTTCATCGAACACCTTTTGGGTGTGGAAATGTCTAAGACCTAGTTCCAATTGATCAGAGAGAAACTAGTATTTCTAACTCTAGTTCAGAAGGGAATCATACAAATCAAAGCTTAAACACCCTACATCCTAATATCCTCCACCTAATCTATCATATCCCTAAGAACTCTAACACTACTCAGATCCGAAAATCATCATCAAGGATGCAAACCCAGAAAACATTGAATCAAGCATTATTAGATAGATAAAAATGTGAAGAACAACTTTGTAGAAGAATTCAAATGTAAATACTCAATAAACTCAAAGATGTCGGATTACAAAGTCTGAGAACGTTTTTGATGGCTAGGTAAAACCTTAAGGAATAGAATAAAACGAGATAAAAAAATATGTCTTCGGAAAAGACTTAACAAAATGTATATATAGTCCAACGTGGAAAGCCCTAAACATAAAACAACAAGGTAAAGAGTCGGTTTGGGGATCTCCTGAAGCGTGTGGGATGGAGCGTCTTCCTGACATGTGTGATCGAGTCGGTGTGCGTCCAGCGGCTCGATTGGTATATGAAAGTGTCTCGAATGGTGTGAGTAGGAGTGGCTCGAGCGGTGTGAGTGAAAGTGGCTCGAGCGTGGTCGGCTCGAAGGAGGTGCGGGGAGGTTGGCTCGAGCTGGATGTATATGCATCCACTAAAACGATGATAACTCTTGAACCACACCTCCGATTGGCTTGAAATAAACGGCATTGGAAAGATGAATCAATTCTCTACAACTTGGATGAAGCCGTCAAAAGCTGTATCCCTCGACTGGTGGCTTGAGTTATGGCTCGAGTGGTGGCTCGAGTGGTGACTCGAGCGTGGATGTTGGAGCATGGTTCGAGCGTTGATGACATCCATTCCATGCATGATGGATCGAGTGGAATGCTGGTGCTTTTTCCTTGGAGCGCGTCCAAGTCGGATGTCGGTCGAGTCACATGACGTCCATTCCGGGCATGCTTGGTCGATCCGCATGTCTCAACCTCCATTCAGTTCCAACAGTCTGGACATCTCCTAAACACCTGAAATAACTCCAATATGCAAGATATATGCAAGACCAATGCAAAGACTACCTAAATATGCATATCATTCAAAAGAGACTAAAAACAATGCAAAACAATGAGTTAAGATAACAAAATGAATAACAAATGCATGATGAAAGAGTGTAAAATATATACATATCAACTCCCCCAAACTTATTCTTTGCTTGCCCTCAAGGAAGTAACAAGAACAAAGTATGGAAGAGAGGTTTGAAAATGGGGTCTCAGAACCTAAAACATGCTGAATAGAGTAGTTAGAATCAAGGTCCTTGTTATTAGTTCTATGATGCATGGTGAAAGGACTTTATTGAAATGATTCTGATCTTTAATCTACACATGCAATCCTATCAACCATTCCCTTTAACATTCATTAACAGAGAACCATGAATCAAGCTAAGCAATGTCATTGAACTCATTTGGCTAGGGTAAAAGGTCAGAGACAAAGACGGTCCCCTTCTCAAGTGATTTTATCAATACATAACAAGGTTCGCTCACGAAAAAGAGTTGAGCTTAAGAAAAGGCTAAAGGTTGAAACAAAGGTCCCCAGGGAAACTCAGCCCTAACATTCTAACCCAGAAGTTGGTCCTATCTCTACCCTTCATCAGAAACATCATCTCAAACCCATTCTCTTACTCTTTACACTTAGTCTTAGGAGGAGTTCACTTCTTTTCATTCTAGCGGATTGGGAAATCTTTATTATCACTATGGTTTCTTTTCTTTTCTTCTAAGGACTCTAGACATCTTAAGCATTTTCACTTTCTTTTATTTGTCTAATCTTTTTATTTTATGTCCAGAACCAATAACTCTTTTTACTTTGCTCAACCCAAATCCTTTACTAGACTTGTAAACTTTGAAAACACACTCCTCTCCTAAAGACTTTCTACCCTTTACTTTCTTTTTACTCTTTATTTTTCTGCACAAATCCATACCCAATACCCAAAATCGAGTTCTCACCTAGTCCTACTAGTCCAGATAACGCGAACTAGAACTACACAGGATCCTACTCTTGTCAGTTAGATTTAACACTTTCTAACAAGCTCAACTCGGAAAAGGCCTGACACTCAAGAATACAATTGGCTTGAAAGAACGGTTTGTTAAGGGTGCGGGGAACTGTTCTAAAGATGGGAATCAGCTACTTGGATTGATTAGGGTGGTAAAAATGTGAAAGACAATCCAAGTATGTATATGGTATCCATGAGTTCAACTTCAATGCATAACAAGATAATTGCAAATCAGGATTAGGGTCAGATAGATAGGGAATGACGTCAATTCAAAACATGCTTCAATCAAGACTAGAATGCAATTTCGAGAATTCAAAACCTGGTTCAGTCTTACATTTCAAGTTCAATCAACAAGCATCAAAGAACTAATAACAAAGGCCTTGATCCTATCCTATTGAATCCAACATCCTAACAAGGTTACAATCATCATCAACTTCTATGCTAAATGCAACAACCCTATATGAATAACCCTAGACTCAATCCTAATATGCAAGTGCAAACTACATGAATACTCTGTTTTTGTTGAAATTTTCGATTTTTTTTTTCAATTTTTTTTTTGGTTTTTCTATGCAAATAGATGGATGCAAACTCAAACATGATATGATGCAAAAATTTGAAATAAGAATCACAAAACACAACATCAGATACATCATCATCTCAAACCCTCTCCCAAACTTAAATTACTCTCCCAAATTTAAATTACAGAGTCTCCTGTGTAAGAAAAATTTGCAGAAGGATTTGAGAATCACAACACAAACAATGCATGAATGAAACGGTATATACAAAGGTAAGGTAGGAGTACCTCAATAGTAGAAGAAGGAGTTTGTGCTCCCCCAAGGAAGAGCATGAAACTGACTCTGTCCTTTGCCTTGTTCGGGATCTGCGGGAGTGACCTCAGCTGGTTGGTCGACTTGCTGCTCAACCGCTTGCGTGTTCTGATACATGTCCGACTGCTCGTCACACTGCATGTCATCGACTTTGGACTCACTGTGGTGCCATACCACCACAACAACCTCCGTAGGCTGATAATCACCTTGATGTTCGATATGTTGCTCAACCCCGTGCATACCCTGATGATCACCCTGAGCTTCAACTCGCTGCTCAACCTCAACCTCATGCTCATCTTGAGCTCCAGAACGACGCGCTGATCAATGACTAGAAGAGGCTCTAGAACCTCTCGAACCGCGTCTATGTCTCTCCTTAGACTCGTGTGACGAATGGCATGAAGGAGCGGGTGAAGGTTGTCGCTCCCGAGGCACATATGAAGATTGACGTGCTGCAGAGGGAACCAGAGAGAGTGTTGTCTAACGAGTTGGCTCAAGTGTCGCGGAGGTGCATCCCGGCATGGGTCTAGTGTTCTCGGGGATAGACCTAGGGACAACGGTAGTGGAAGTCGAGCAACTAAACTTACGCATGAATTTCATGATAGTCTTGGTGAAGCTGCTGAATACCTTGTCTCTGGCCTTCCCACATCGCTGAAGCTGGTTAAGGCGTTGATGAGCTGCTGTGACCTCTTGGCCATTCTTGGTTCTGAGTACTCCTCGAATTAGAACTGCTCTGGGCGGTACTCCTCTGTGTCCTCCTCCATCGGGTCTGCTCCTGCTTCCGCAACCTCTACCCGCTGCACCTCATCCCCTGCCTCAAACCCCGCTCCAGAGTGCGCAACTGCCGCAGGTTGTTCACGTCGATCCAGCGTGGTGGGTATGACTCGGATAGTAATGGAACATCAGCTGCCTCAAGAAACCAAGTCACCACGCCGCCCATACACATCACTCCGGGAGAGTGGTTGCTGTTGAGTCTCGAGACCCAAGTCTTGTATGACATCATGTAGTTGAGGAGGTAGAGCGAGACGAAAGTGTTGGACGTGTCACCTTGCAGCTTGGTGCCATCCATTGCCGTGAATGAGAGTCCCTTAAGCACTAGATCAATCATCTCAAGCTCGTCGTTCGTGATGTATCCCTTAATATCCTTGGCGTATAATGCATTGGCCACCGCCTTCTGGAAGTAACGCAACAGTGGGCTTCTCAGGTTCATCGCCTTCGTTTTCGATGAAGTGAATGTGGACGTGCTTCCAATCGTCGCCTAGAGTGCTGATATTTCGTTCCTATCAAACTGCAGCGTAGTCCCCGTTCTGCTGGGAAATCCAAATATCTCTTCGATTGTCCTGAAGGTAAGAGTGTAGAACTGCCCGTGAATGCGGAACATAATGTAGCCCAGACCTCCATCAGACATCATTCCCAGCTCATCCGCATACACGTGCATCTTCAGAGTAGAGAGGAACTGAACTGTCTCCTCCCTGTATCCATTCTTGGGGGTGTTCATGATTCTCTCCAGATGGCACCGCCTAAATAGGTACTGAACATCCTCCGCAATCCCGATTTGCTCCATAGTCTCAACATGAGGGTATCTTATTCTGTTAAACTCCAACTGCTAAAACAACTCGTAATACTCCTTGGGAGTCAAGTTCGTCTCGGTTATTTTCTGTCTTACAGATTTCCTGGGAGCTTATCCTGAGCACAACTCAGGTTCCTCCTGTTCTAATCACTGCCTTCCTCTCTTGAGTTAGAAGCTTGTGTCGGTCTCTTCCTGCAACTCTTGCTCTTAGTGAGCGGTTTGGTTGGTTTTCTTGACCCCGCTGCCTGTCCTGAACCCCCAACAACTTCGTCGACCATGTTTTTCATTTCTAAGAAACGCTTCACCATAGACTTAGGCGATGAGCGTTCTCTAGCCTTACAACCATATGCATCTCGCATTTCCTCTATTAGCTCAGTACTCTTTCTGCTCCGCTGAAACATGATGAACTCAAAGCTAAGCGTTAATATGTTAGTGCACAAGTGACAAAAGCAATTATGAAGTTTAAAACTTGAAAGTGCAAAGAGAGGATTATCTGATCGAGTAGGTGACAAGGTTGATTTGTTGGCTTGAGCATGATGGTGGTCGGCTTGATTGAGTGGTTGGGAACTGGCTCGTTTGGTGCGGTTGAAGATGGCTCGATTGGGTTCGACGGAGGCGAGAGTCGAGAGTGGCTCGATTGGTACAGTCGGACCAAGTGGAAGATCAAGTCGAGAGTGGTATCAAAACCAGATCAGAGACGGTTTGATTCACGAGTAGAGGTGGTGACGGATCGAGTTGCAGCAAGGTGGTCTCGGCGTTGGACGTCGGCTCGAGTGGGCGTCTTCTTTGGCTCGATTAAGGGTGTTCGACCGTGGCTCGAGAAAGAGTTACGGACTTGGCTCGATCGAAGCGTCACAGAGATGGCTCGAGTGATGCATCTCCGTCGGCTCGAACGGTGCGGTTGAAGACGAGCGAGAGATTTCGTCGTGTTGAGTGGACTGGTCCTGATGCAAGTAGTGACGAACGGCGATGAGGACGAGAACACATTGGTCGAGCGGGACTTTGATGGTGGCTCGAGTAGAGGCAGCAACACGGCGGCTCGATTGTCAAACTCACCGGATCGAGTAAACACGCGGTGACTCGAGCAAGGCGGATCCGAGTTGTGCAGCGTCGACTCGAGTGACAGTGAGGTGAAGAACGAGCAGCGGCGGTGACGACGTTGGTTGAGGCGGTGTGACTTTGTTGCTTCGTGAAATCGAGTAAGGAGAGACTGAGAATGAAAGAGTGATGAAGTAGAGTGAATGTCGTTGGGTGAGAGTAAAAAGGAGAGATGAGAAGTTGTTTAAAAAGAGAAGGAGAAGTGTGAGGTGAGGTGACAGAAAGCTGATGGTGAGTGGTTTTATATGTCTCAAGAGAGGGAGCAAGAGAGATAGGAGTTGAGATGATGGGAGGGTTCACATGGGAAAAGAAGAGAGTGGGGGTAGGATAATGTTGGATGATGGGACGCAAAGATGGAGTTAATGTGTTTTGGGAGAGGGAACAAGAGAGGGTGGGGAGAGTTCACGTGATGGAGAGAGTGAGATGATGGGAGAAGCTTTCACGTGAGTGGGTGGGAAAGGAAAAGAGTGAGGTCGCCAAAATGTGGAGATTCCTTTCTAGATTTTTTTTCTGTTCCCACATAATCAACACACTCTGTCTGACTCTTCCTTTCCTTTATTTTCTCTATATCCTCTATCTCTTCTGTAGAACTCATCATACTTGACTTGACTCTGAACTCACTCTTTTAACTGCATTTTTTTTTTCTGTTGCTTATACTCCCTTCTGTAGATTTCTGAACACAAGAAAAACAAAAACAAAAATTAAAAACACAAGGATCCTAAAAAATATTTACAGTGATACCTTTGGAACTTCCTCCCAAGTGAGCTTGTTTAAAGTCCATAGCTTGACTTTTCAGCTTTTTATGCTTTTTGGGGTTCATAGAGGAGCACAGAAGACCCCTCTGGTCGGACTTGATCAGCTAAATATTTCTTGACTCTCTGACCATTTACAGTGAATTCACTACCATCCTTGTTCAGAAGAGTGATGGCTCCGAATGGCAGAACTTCCTTGACGTCAAAAGGTCCAGACCACCTAGACTTAAGCTTTCGAGGAAATAACTTAAGTTAGGAGTTGAAAAGCAGAACCTGATCTCCAGCCTTGAGCTCCTTGACAACAATTTTCTTATCATGAAAATTCTTGGTTCTTTCTTTGTAAATCTTTGAGCTCTCATAGGCATCAAGTCTGATTTCTTCCAACTCATGTAGATCAAGAGTCCTCTTAGCCTGAGCTGTATCAATATCCAAGTTCAGAAACTTGATAGCCCAAAGAGCCTTGTACTCAACCTCCACAGGGAGATGACATGCTTTACCATATACCAACTGAAATGGTGTTCTGCGTATTGGCGTCTTGAACGCTGTTCTGTACGTCCAAAGAGTCTCGTCCAGCTTGACAAACCAATCTTTCTTCGAAACCCCAACAATCCTTGACAAGATACCGTTGATTTGCTTATTCGAGACTTTAACCTGTCCGTTGGTCCGAGGGTGATACGCAGTAGATACCTTGTGCTTGACCCCATACTTTCTCAACATACTCTCAAACACCTTGTTGACGAAGTGAGTTCCACCATCACTGATCACCGCTCTGGGTATCCCATACCTTGGAAAAATTATAATTTGAACAGCTTTAGAACAACCTTGTGATCATTGGTAGGACTGGCAATGGCTTCGACCCACTTAGAAACATAATCAACTGCCACCAGAATATAAACATTACCATTTGATGGAGGGTTGAAAGGACCCATGAAGTCTATACCCCTAACATCAAATATCTCTACTTCCAGGATCAGATTCTGGGGCATCTCGTTCTTCCTTGTGATGTTGCCCATCCTCTGACAAGCATCACACTTGGTGATGAAACTGTGAGCGTCCTTGAACAAGGTTGGCCACCAGAGACCCGCTTGAAGAACCTTCTGAGCTGTCTTGAATGTGGCGAAGTGACCTCCATAGGTGGAACCGTGACAGTGCTCAAGCACTCCCTGCACTTCTTCTTCTGCTATGCATCTTCTGAACAGACCATCAGAACCTCTTTTGTACAGATAGGGCTCATCCCAGAAGTAGTGGTTGACCTCCCTGAAAAACTTTTTCTTCCTGTAGGGATCCATGTCATCAGGAACTTCTCCACAAACCTTGTAATTCACGACATCTGCATACCATGTGCAGTCTCAGAAGTGATCGCTATGCATCTGATTCTGAGGTTGTCAAGCTCTGTGTCATGCATCTGCTCACAAACCTGGGCGACCAGAAGTTGTTCCTCAGGCATTGAATAATCTATGGGAACAACATCTTCAATCATCATTCTTCACAGGTGGTCCGCAACTCCATTTTTTATGCCTTTCTTGTCAACAATCTCCATGTTAAACTCCTAAAAAAGCAGAATCCATCTCAACAATCTTGGCTTGGTATCCTTCTTCGAGTAGATGTGTCTCAGAGCAGCATGATCGGTATATACAATGACCTTCGAACCGACAAGATACTGATTAAAAGCTTCATCACTGATTATGCTATCTCTCACTCTTTTACTCTCCCCAATAAAGCTTGGAGCATCCGTGGTATCACCCATTCCAATTGTGGAACCACCGGTAGCTAAGCCACATCCAAATATGAGTTGAAGATCCTTAAAACTTTCGTTTGACTCACACTCAGTCAAATAAACAAAGAATCAAACAGCCAAACATAAAGAAGATATAATAATATATGAATACAAAACCAACGATGCAATATGTTACCAATTAATATAACCAACGATATAATAATCAGAAAGAACATGAGAAAGCCTAGCTGTACCTGTAATTTTGGAGATCGAGTATGTTTTTTTTTTTTTTTTTTGATAAAGCCACAACCAACGAACAGTATGTCAAAAGGCGTTGAAAGATATATGACTTTGGCAAAGATGAGATAAGCAGGAGAATATTCTGCAATATTGTTTGAGAAAGTTTGTAAGATTTTATGAAAGATTTTACAAGATTAGGAAAAACAAATCACAAGATTTTAAAAAACTTTCTAAACAATTTGTTAGAATATTTTATTTTATACTTTCTATGATTCTATTTAAAGTTATTAAAATTCTCATTAAATCCTAAACCAATACTCCCTAAAACTCAAGGTTGTTATATATTCCGTACCAGTTCAGTTGAGTTCATCGTGTTCTTCGTCGTTTGAGTTTTCAAAAATAACAAATGCAACTAGATTGTTTATATACCTATTTAGCTGTTGTGATGATCGACGACATCATAATACCAATAGTATGGGTATAATCTTCTCTTACGGACGTCCTACTTGAAACCCTAATAAAGCATGTATTCATAGGAAATTAGGAATAATAGTAATCGGTAGTATAATGGGAGAGATAACAATGTTTTGTTATTCTGATACAGCATAAAATACGACACATAATAGTTTGCTCATGATCTTATGGTTTCAAGCACAGTTTATTTTAATGTAGACAGTCTGTCAATCTCCACCAATTATGATTATGAAGAACATACATGCGACCTCTCTAGCAGAGCGAGGAGGAGAATATGATTTTGTGTTTTCTTCTTCCTTTTTCTAAAACAATTGTTAGTTTATTTTTCCTCTTTTAACTAACTACGTCTGTAACGCCCCCGAATCGTCCTATGCCTTAGACGAGGGCACGAACAGCTTGCGCAACGTTACGTATGGGAGATCGCACCCGGGTAGTCCGGCCGAGAGACAAAAGCTGCAGCTTCCCGACCAGTCCTCCTGGACGCGACTCCGCCCGCGACCAAGGTTCGCTTAGGCTTTGCAGCCTTCGCGATCCTGGCGTGTTGTGTTGGCCCGGACAAGGCCAAAGTATCGGATGCAACTTGCCATGTTTCCCCCAAAAACCGAATATATTACTTTAATAAATTATTACATTGAAAAATAAGTTATCAAAGCAATATACATAAATAGTCGGATACTTTCAAAAATACATCTTAGGAAAATATAGGGTTTTACAAAAACACAAAAATCAATCCCTATCCGGCACCCTAAAGTTTGCTCCAGCTCTAGACTCTTCCTAGACTTACTGCAAGACAAAATTTTATCATGAGTAATCTAAGATTACTCAGTGAGCCTGGGTACCCCTTTCCTAAACATGCTTCTAAATTTTCCCACCCCGACTACCCCAACAAGAAAGGAAACAAGCAAGGCAAGCAATCAAAGCTACGCAACAGAAACGATAGCGGAAGCAAAACAACAAGCAATTAAAGAGGGTTAGATCAAGCAAGACTCGACTCAAATAGCCTAGACTTTTTACTCCTACACAACGAACAAAGACGACTAGAATACAACAAGGGTAACTTGGATACTCTAGACTCTTTTTCCTAAACAACACAAGACGACTAGAATAATCAAGGATTACTCGACTACCCTAGACTCTTCACCTATGGGCCCTCGATAATCTGTTCCGTTCCTTACCTCTGCCCATGCGGAAACCACAAAGGTAACCCGCATGTGCCATCCAATGCTACGACGTCAAGTAGCTGTCATTCTAGTAGCTAGCTAGACACGAATTTTTCCCGCGCGAGTGGTCATTGAGAACTCTCGGGAGACAACCAACTATACTCGGAAACACAAGATCGACTACTCTATCCTAGCTACGACTCGAGAAGAATACTAACATAATTCAAGAGACTAGCTAAGACAAGTACTACAAATTCAAAGGGTTAGTGAAAATAACTCTAAGAATCTAGTACTATAATACAAGTAATTCAAGCAAGAAAATCAAGCAAAGCAGGCAAGAAAATAACACAACAATCAACAGGAAACAAAAATAAAAATTCAAGCAACCTAGATTGTTCTACATGCATGCAACCTCCCTAACCGATTTTTAAGCAAGAAAATATTGCAAGTAAAAATCTACCAATTTAATCATGCATGCAACCGATTTAACCAATTTTTACGCAAGAATTTATTGCAAATGAAAATCTATCGGTTCTATCAATCCTCCAAGTCTGTGGTCCAAATTTTAACAAGTCCAAATTGCTAAAATAATGCATCAAATTCATCATGAAAATATGCTGTTCAATTCTCATCAAATCTCCACATGCATGGTGATTCCTAGCATAATTTTATGTGATTTAACACGAATTTTAGCACGAATCCTACCAATTTATGCATGCAACATTTAACTGATCCTAACATGATCCTATTCTAAATGCAAAACACAATGGGTATGTACAAGGTCCATAGGAACCATGCAGCACCCCACGCAAACTACCACAGGATTCACAGCGATTTAGCAGATTGATGATCAGACTTCACAACACCTTGGATCAGACAACTTCCTCTCGCGCCTAACAGCTTCTCCAAACAGCGTCTCGCCAGGTCCCGAACAGCGTCTCGCCTCTTCCCGAACAGGGTCTCCGACAGCTTCCCCTTCCGGTCTCTCTCTCTCTCCGCCTTTGAGAGAGCAACACTTAGCAAAAATTTTGAGTTTTGTTTGAGTTGAGAGAATGTCGAAAATGAGAAGGGTAAGCCTCCTTTTATAGAGGTTTATGGGCGGTGCAACTCGCCAATGCATGGCGAGCACACGGTCGCTTCTCCTCCACTCTTTTGCGAAACTTGGTGAGCAAGTCTTCTAGATGAAGAGAATCTCTCCTAACTCTTGCATACGTGCATGAACTCCCATTGGCCACTTCCTTAAGACATAATGATTATGTCTCATTTTTGTGTCAACAACACAATGATTATTCCTCACATTTGCATGAAAGCCCATTGGTTGATTTTGTGAGAAAAATCTCTTTGAATCGCTAGACAATCGCTCCTTAATTTCCGGACCGCTGTCTGGTCGGTACAACGTTTCTACGCAAAACAAAAAAAGTAATGTTTTGTAATATTTTTTTCACGTTTAAATAATAAAAAGGTAATGTTTTGTAATATCTTAATATATTTAATTACATAATATCAAATATATATGCTTTCCATCTAGTTACGAAATTATAAGAGAAGATAAATAATTATGGGCAATTGACAAAAATAGCACTATTTTAAGTTTTTCTTCTACAAGTAGCACATGTTTTCAAATGTTCCAAAACTAGCACAAATTTATATATACTCAATTTTGGAAAAAACCTAAGTTATTAATAAAATTAAGTTTATTTCATTTTTTTTCAGCCTCCACAAACATGATTCATTCCGTATCCAGATCTCTCTCTCTCTCTCTCTCTCTCTCTCTCTCTCTCTCTCTCCCATGTTCCCATGAATTTCCTCCTCCTCCTTTGAATCTGGTTCCTTTTTGTCCGTTACTTCACCATCGTTACTTGATTCACCGACTGTGTTACTTGATTAACACGTTGAACTCACTTAGGTTTTTTTTCTGATTTCTCTTCTCTCGGTTCTTTAATTTTAGGAAGGATTATATGAAATTCAGGAAAGATTATATGAAATTCAGGAAGGATTGTATGAAATTCGGGAAGAATTCTATGAAATTCAGGAAGGATTGTATGAAATTTGGAAAGAATGTGCACAAAAATGAAATCATTACCCCTCACTAATGGAGTAATCTATAATATTTGACACATTGAAGCAAAACACACAAACATATAATTTTAGAAACACGATTATTCAAATTTAGGAAAGTTACAATAGTATTCAAGAAGGACACTTTGAAATTCAGGATGTTCTTCACAAAAATAATGGTTGAAATATTATGTGAAGATTACATTTTAAAGTGATGATGCATAAATCTCATAAAAGTGCATAAATTCATCATATTGGAGTAATTTGTGATACATTAAGGCATCATATGAATAGAAGATTCAAAAATTCATTTCTTTGAAATTTAGGAAGAATTTCATAATGTTTAGGAAACATTACATAATGTTTAGGAATGCGTTCTTGAATTTTAGGAAGCTATTCCTAAATATACGAAAATCTCAATGACATTATAACAAACACTTGGTATACAACAATTGTGGTGTTGATATCTGCTGACTTCGCATAACACCCATCCACTTTGTACATGTGATTCGTCAAAGAATAAACATTGTTAGAAATTTTAAAACCAAACATAATCCAATAAACAATACTCTCAAGTTCTTATTCAATATGTCAAAACTGAATCAAAGTGACAAGAAGAGCTACAAAGCTATACTCTCACTCTAACTCACTCACTCACCTATTGCTTTTTTGAAGAATACGTTTCTGCTGATAAGCGCAAATCCATAAGTGTAAGGCAAATGAACTGTTGTATTTGAGTCCATCTTTCACAATCTAAAATTTCCAAACACAAAAACTTAAAGCTACAAAGACAATTCCAGAAACCTTTGCTTAAATCTAAACACATACAGATCGGAACTGAGCTGCTTAAAACTCACCTTAAGCACCAATTCCATACCATCGGAGATAAAACCAAACCAACTACCACTCTTCTGCACGACGATGGATCAGGAGATACGACGGAATCAGCACCAACAACGGCGGCATCGGCAATTGAATAAAGAAACCGCTGTGGTGAGCGTCGCTCCGATGTGTACCGTCGAATCCAAGCCATAGAAAGGAGGAATCATATCTCGGTATGTGCAATTAATGAATAGATCGCCACAAAAATTCAGAAGGTTAATGGCGGAAGCAGCCATTGGTGTCTTAGATCCATGGAGATGGAAGAAATGGAGACTCCGGTGACAACGTACGACGGAGATGGTCTTCGGCGACGAGAACAAAGTGAAGAAGAGAGAGATCTAAAATATCAATATTTTAGAGTTTTCTTAAAATTAAAAGTATTTCATTATATTAAATTTGTGCTAAATATGAAATATTTGAGAGTAAGTGCTAACTAACTTTAGAAGAAAAACATAGATTAGTGCTATTGAGAGGTATTTTTCTTTCTTAACATTGATAATCATGATTATATGGTATTTTTTTGAAATTATGCTCTTATGATAATGATTCGGATATTAAAAATGATTTGCCTTTCTAATAAATTTAAATCGCCCCTTTATATATATTTATTTAATATTAATAGCAATGAATAAAGAGAAATACTTTAAATTAGCATTATTCTAAGTTTTTCTTCCAAAACTAGCACACACCCTTAAATTTTCCAAATGTAGCATTTTTATTATATTAATATTTCTTTAAAACTAATTATTAAATTATGAAAAAAATGAAACAATTATAATCACGGGAATCTTACCACTTTGATTTCGGTGAAGCTTTTGATCTGAGATTCAATTTCAATCTCAAATCTTCTTCTTCTTCAACAATTGATATTAACCAGATTTTCCAGATTAATTTCTGCCGATGACGAATCCACCGCCATGCCACCGTCGTTTCACCCTCGCGAATCCCCATCTCCACAACCACGAAAATGGACTCAGCGATGGTGAGATTCGCAGCTACAGTGAGATTGTACGGACCACAAAACAGTCTTAAGTGTTTTTGTATCTCCCATCTTTAATCAGATGCCACAGCGAAATTGCTTCTCTTGGAATACTATAATCAAAGGTTTCAGTGAGAGTGATGAAGACAAAGTTGTAATCGCGATCACATTTTTATGTGAGATAATGAGTGATGAGTTTGTTGAACCGGTTCACGTTTTTGTCTATGCTTAAGGCTTGTGCGAAAACAAGGAAGATTCAATAGGTAAGCGTTGATGTTAATGGGTTTCAAGTTCTTACTTCACATGTAATTAAAAGATGCAAACTTTATTCAAAATTTCCAATCTTTTGGGGGACGATGTGGTTTTGTCGTTAATTTCGGTGATGGGATATGTGACTTCATCGGTTTTGATATAGTCAGCTTCTCTGGCTTCTCGTTTATCAGTTATAAAGTGGGCTATTAGTGTCAACGAGGCAGAGTACAATGGTAGATGATCTTTTGGTTATAGTCATCATAATTTTGGAGATTTCTGAATATTAAGAAAATCATCCTAAATTTCAAAGACACTTTCCTAAACATAATGAAATTCTTCCTAATTTTTTAAAAAATGAGTTTTGAATGAGTTTTGAAATTCTTCCTTGCATGTACTCATAAATATATCACAAATTACTCCATTTAGTGAAAGATATTAATTTTATTTTGTGGCACATCATAATATACATATGAGTAATGATTTGATTTTGTGTCTTCCTAATTTTGTTATGAAAGTCATCCTGAATTGCAAAAAAATCTTCCAGAATATTATTGAATCATTCCTAAATTTAAATAAATATGATTTTAACACTTTTGTTTTTTGAGTTTTTGTTTCACTGTGATAAATATTAGTAGATTACTCCAGTAGAAAGAGGGTAGTGATTTTATTTTATACATATCCTGATCTTAACAAATCCAAATGTTTTTATGAAGACCATCCTAAATTTCAAGAAAACTTTCATGGAATCAAAGATCCCATGGACGTAATAACTATGTGGTTTTAGGAAGGTCTTCCTAAACCATCCTAAAACTTTTAGGAAAGTCTTCCTAAAATTTGTGGTTTAAGGATTTGAACCTGATAACTTTGTGTCTAGCCAATAATCTAAGCCATTAACTCGAGTATACATTGAGGCAAAATCATTAACAAAAAACAAAAAAAAACAGTGATTTTAGACATGAAGCTAACTGGGATACGAGACAGTCCTTAAGATAAATATATCCATCTTTACCATCACAAACAACAATTTTGATAGTTTGGATCGACTTCAAGGGGATCCCAATTCCTCTCTCGTACTAAGCGCTCCTTCTCCCATACTAAGTGCTCCTTCTCATCTAACATATTTTTGTCTCATCTAATATATTTCCTTACTTCATATGGCGTTCACTAAGGAGATTTCCAATAATTAATCACTATCAAAACACATGACTTGGAAATACAAAAGAAACCAACTTCACACACGCATCAAACAAGACGGGTGCAAATATTTCTCACCATCCTTTGACATATTATCCCACTAATTGAAAAGCTAGTAAGGAAAAAGAGAGATTTTAATACATTTTTTAGATAGACAACAATATCGTTTTATTGTCTTGAATAACCACTCGTCGTTCGCCTTTAGGAAGCGCTAATAACGGCACAACTGACACCCAATTCCTTCTAAACATACATACAGACGAAGAAGATGAAGATGTAACCTTTGCCGCCTTCTGTCTGATGTTTCCAACACCACTCCTCTTCTTTGAATTCTGATCTAATCGGTAGGTTAAGCTAATCGGCGGTGACAGCGGAGATAGAGCGGCAACGGGAGGTTAAGCTAATTGGCGGTTACGGCGGAGATAGAGCGGCAACGTTCCAGATCGATCGGCCGATTGAAGATGGAGGAGGATGTGGGGGTGTGAAGGAGTAATTACGGGAGAGAGATAAAGATGAGGTGTTCGCCGTGGTATAACAACGATGCGTTTCCCAATTTTATTAAATATTTTAATTAATAATTTTAGTATTAGAGTTTGTGTGCTAAATTTGGAAAATAAGAAAATGTGTTCTAGTTGGGGAAGAAAAACTTAAAATTGTGCTATTTTGTTATACCAATTATCTGCCTTTGTAAAAAAATGAAAACTCCCTTTTTGTATAATTTATTTAATATGAACTAGATTTTAATCTGCAGTAAATTGTGTATATATAATTTTTATTATTATTTATATTTTATGTTATATTCGTTTGTTAAATATTGGATGTTTTGTAAATAGAAGAATAACTAAATTTTACGGCAGTTTGTACAGCTAAATATTTCTATTAATTTTTTAACCCATAATATACTTCATAATCATTTATTTGTTATATTTAGTTGTTTTGTTTAGTGTTTGAGATTCTATTTTGATTTTTAATTATTATAACGAAAAGATAAAGGACCTAAATACTTAATAAGTCATGTATATGCTATGATTAAGTCACATTGTTCCTAATGATTTAATTATTTTACACAATCTTAGTTAAATCAACTTGATTTTATATGTCAAATATTATAATATTAATAGTGTTGAAAAATAATAAAATGAGAATTTAACCCGTGTTAGCACAAATTTAATGATATTTTATTAAATATAACTTGTACTCTTTATAACTCATATGCTATATAATCATATTATATAGTATTTTAAACTTTTTTAATTTTACATATTCGTAATATTTTAAAATTTTATTAATTTTATATATCAATTATAATATTTAAATTCACACCAAAAAAAAATTATAATATTTAAATAAATGTGTATTAAAGTTCTTCTTACGTTAAAAATCAAAGCTCATAGGTATTGGAAAACAAAATGGGAATCAAATTGTTGTTTTCTTTGTTTGCAAATGATTCAGAGATAGAATATATTCAAAACACAATAAAATGTGTCGTTAAATATATCATAGTTTTTGTTTTCATATTGATTTTGCTATAATTTTTTTTTAGTTGGAATGGAATATAAAATATTTAGAAAACAAAATCAGAAATAATGTTCTTTTTAGAAATTTTTTAGGGATTAACTTTGTAAATAAGTTTTTAAATAAGTACAAATAAAAGGATAGAACCCAAAATGTAATTCAAAAATGTATATATATAGATGCTAACCAAAATGGATATTTACACTGTAAAGGATATATCGTAATAATATTTGACTAGGAGGTGGTCGATTTTTTTTCTCTCTACTGACATGGACTGGGCGATTAATAACGCGATTAGTGTTTCTTGCCTTCTAGCCAAGGATGATGCCGTCGGCGGCTTCCCTAAGTGATCCCACGGTGGTTCCGAGGGATGAGGAACACTCGCCTGTTTTGGTAGGGGTGGGGGTTGAGGTTACTGGTTCGGTGGAGGATGGTTTAAAAGACAAATTTACAAAGGGGGATGTGTCATCAACGGACATCTCATCGTCGCTTCAGCCTGCAGCAGGGGGTCTGACAGTTAAGCGTTCGTTTTTGCAAGTAGCTCAGAAGCGTGTGTTTACAAAGCAAAAGTTTGTGATCTCGCAAGTTGATGGTTAGGAGAAGGTTATTGTTCCCCGTAAGGTTTTTTGTAGGAGCAAAACCCATACAGGAGGATTTTTTATTGGCAAATTTCTTAATTTGAAAGCCCCTCATGTTAGAAAGATTCATATGATTGTGAATAAAATATGGCACTTGGGGGATAGGACTTCCCTGATTGAATTTTTTGCGGTTAATGAGTTCACAGTTAAACTCCAAATTCATAATGAAGGTATGTGACATCGTGTTCTAAACAGAGGCATGTGCAACATCATGGATATCCCTATAATTGTGTCTAAATGGACACCTTTTGCTGCGGAGACCCAACCAGCGATACAATCAGTTCCTCTATGGGTGACGTTAAAGAACATTCCGCCTACGATTTTCACGGATAAGGTCCTTGAATTTTTGTCAAGTGTTGTGGTTAAACCTATTAGGTTGCACCCGAAGACAGAGGCTTGAGTTAGTTTTGACAAAGCGCAAATCTTGGTTGAAGCAGACTTAACAAAGCGCAAATCAAAGGTGAGCTGGACTTTATCATCAAGTACTCTTATCCAATTGGCTGCCTTCTCACTGTAAATGTTGCAAAAAGTAGGGACATCTGAGTGTTTCTTGTGTGTCTTTTGTTGTTGTGAAGCATAATTTACCTGTTCATTTGGAGGCTGTTCACATAGAGAAAGTGAGTAATCCGGTTTCTCCTCTTGAGAAGACCATTGTTACAGAGATTCCCCCGACGGTGGACGAATCTAGCATGGTTGCTGTAGGGGATCAGGATCAGAGAAGGAGGCGGAGGAGGGATGGATTACTCTGAGAACTCGTCGTAGCAGTCCTGTTGGACATAATTGAGTTTTGTATAACATAAAGTCACATTTGTATAAGTTAGTTTCTAGTTAAGAGTCGTGATGTTTAGATTGTGTCGTATTGTCTAAACGTCACAAGTAGAAGAGATGGAACTCTTATTTGCGTCTGTTGTTTTATCTATTTAAGCATCGAAACGATGATGTAAAAAACAAGTTTTTCAGTTTATTAATAAAACCACAAGTTTCTCAAATCCTCTGTTTTGTCTTCTATAAAACAGAGAATAAATACACTTGTTTTGTTCTTTGTGAGAGAGAAGCTTTTTGCTTCTAACATGGTATCAGAGCCCTACTGATTCCAGGGCCTATTCAAGTAAAAATTTCAAGCAACGAAACAGAGAAGATGGAGACGACATCTCATCAAGTGATTCCCATATTCGATGGGGATAATTATGCTTTCTGGCAAATAAAGATGAAGACCATCTTAAGAACGAGAAAATTATGGGAAGTAGTGGAGACCGGTGTTTCAACTAAGCCGATGGAAGGAGATCATTCTCCAGAAGCACTGCAATTGAAAAATAAATGGGAGGACTCATCATCGAAGGATCTAATGGCACTGCAACTCTTGCAAACTGTCGTCACAGATCAAATATTTCCTCGTATAGCACCAGCAGTCACGTCGAAGGATGCTTGGAGTGCATTGAAAACAGAGTTTGAAGGATCTCCACAAGTACGGTTGATCAATTTGCAATCGTTGAGAAGGGAGTATGAAAACTTAAAGATGAACGAAGGAGACAACATAAAAGTTTTCACAGAGAAGCTGATTGATTTGGGAAATCAATTAAGGGTTCATGGTGAAGAGAAGACGGACTATCAAATTGTCCAGAAAAATTCTCATATCTCTCCCTCAAAGATTTGACAGTATTGTCGCTATGATGGAGCAAACGAAGGATCTAACGTCGTTGTCGGTGACGGAGTTGATAGGACGTTGAAAGCACATGAGCGGTGTGTATCACTTCGAGAAGAACAATCAACGGAAGGAGTGTTCTATGGAGAAGACAAACGTCGAAAGAAGGCTGATAAGTGGTGTGGTGTTTGCAAATGTAACAATCACAATGAGAGTGATTGTTGGATGAAGAAGAACAAGAAAGGTGTTCTTTCGCAACAAGTCTTTAACAGTGAGAGAAAATGTTTTGTGTGTAACAAACCAGGACATTTAGCCAAAAATTGCAAACTAAGAAGAACCGAGGGAGGGGATCTAAGTCTAGAAGAGACAGATGATGAGGATCACATGCTGTTCAGTATGGTTGAAGAAGAAGTATCATCAAAAGTAAAAGATGAGACATGGTTAGTTGACAGTGGATGCACTAATCATATGACCAAGGAAGTGAAATACTTCATCACTCTTGATAAGAGGATAAAGGTTCCAATCAAAGTGGGGAATGGGCAATGTGTAATGACGGTAGGAAAAGGAAAAATCCAAGTGATGACAAGCCAAGGAGAGAAAATCATCAAAGAGGTGTTTCTAGTGCCGGGTTTAGCGAGAAATCTATTGACTGTGTCTCAAACGATATCAAATGGATATGGAGTCCTATTTGAAGATGATAGGTGTGTCATCAATAATCCTCAAGGGAGAAGGAGATTGAACATTCAGATGAAGCATAAGAGTTTTCCATTTAGATGGAATAACTCAGACGCAAGTGCCTTACTTGCGAGGGAAGAAGAAGGGTGTTTGAACGTGGTGGATGAAGAAGAATTCGAGATCAAAGGCAAGGAAGAAGCTTGGAGCGAGACAATCGTGGAGTCAAAGAGGAAAGTTAGAACTGCGAGACAAGTGTGGAGTCAAAGAGAAACTCAATTAAGGAGGAGTGTCGGACATAATTGAGTTTTGTATAACATAAAGTCACATTTGTATAAGTTAGTTTCTAGTTAAGAGTCGTGCTGTTTAGATCCATTAAGCTCAAGGATCAGGAGGATGATTTTTTTTTGCTCTTTTATTTATGCTATGAACATGGTGGAGGAGAGGAAAGTGTTATGGCAGGAGTTACAAGATCAGTATGACTCTCTAATCTTGAGGAGTAAACCTTGGATTTTGTTTGGTGACTTTAATGAGACTTTAGATATGGATAAAGACTCGCATGTGGATGACAATCCAATGGTAACCTCTAGAATGAGGGATTTGCAGGACATCGTAAATTATTGCTCTTTTGTCGGATATGGCGAATCATTGTCCTCTATACACATGGTGTAACAAGTGGGAAAATGATTTGATATTAAAGAAGCTGGATAGAGTGATGACAAGTGATGTTTAGATACGTTCGTACCCGCATGCATACAGTGCGTTCGGGGCTGGAGGCTGCTCAGACCATTTGCAGAGCCGGCGCTAACAATTAGTGGGCCGCAAGCCCAAAAAAATTTAGGCTAACAAATTAACGAAAAATAAAACAGAAGCAAAAGTGATACTGAGTCAAACCCATTACCAAAGCATCAATATTTACACCTTCTACCAATTGAACTAAAGGAGATTTCAGAAAATTTGGGGCTGAAATATTACTTATCCCATAAATGGCCGCAAGCACATGCTTGGCTTGCTTGGCCTCAAGGCCGGCTATGACCATTTTCACTGTTGAATCATGTTGAGAGGTGAAGCAGTTGGGACTACTCGTCGGAAGCCATTCAAGTTTTTAAATGTGCTAACGACCATGGTGGAGTTCATACCTCTGGTGGACAGCTACTAGCGTTAGACGCAACCCTTGTTTTTACCCTTATCAACTCTATTTTACTTCTCTAAAAATTTGAAAGCGCTGAAACCGTTGTTATGGAAGCTAGCTAACGAGCAGATGGGTCATCTTGTCAATTGTACAAAGGAGGCCTATGAGACTTTATGTCAAAAGCAGCAGGAGAATTTAGCTAGTCCTACTGTGGAGGCGATGGAAGCAGAGAACGTTGCTTATCATTGGTGGGAGTTCTTGGCAGGCTTGGAGGAGAGATATCTTAAACAAAATTCAAAGCTCCACTGGTTGCAGGTGGGGGATAAAAACAATAAAGTTTTTTATAGGGAGGTAATGGCTCGGGCAGCTATAAATGGTATCAAAGAGATAGAAATGTCTTGATGGGACAATGGTGTTGCAACGGTGTGACAACCCATCCCGTGGACCCCACTAGCCCCACGCTCGCCGCCCCCATGGACCCCAAGCTGGTCCTGTAGGGCATCGATCCTAACCCCTCATCGTGGAAAGGAAACTACATCTAAATCCACCAGTAGGTTATTGGTGTGCCAGGCGTTCCTCGAACCCTGGTTCCCACCCTTTAACAACCCTCCCACGAGACAGGTTGTCACAAACGGGAAGAGATCAAAGCCAAGTCTGAAAGGCATTTCCGTGAATTTTTGCAGTTTGTTCCAAGTAGTTTTGAGGGTAGTACAGTTGCAGAGTTATAGATGCTTCTTCTGTTTCCCTGTTCAGAACAAGATCACCAACATCTTACATGTATGGTCACGGGAAAAAATTAAGCGGTTACTATTTTCTATGCCAAATGATAAATCTCTGGGTCCTGATGGGTTCACCTCTAAACTTTATAAAGCAGCCTAGGACTTGATAAGTACTGAGTTTGTAATGGTGGTGCAGTCTTTCTTTGCAAAGGGGTTTCTCCCCTAGGGGATTAACTCAACTATACTAGCGCTTATTCCCAAAAGATTATAAGCAAATGAAATGAAGGATTACCATCTAATCTCTTCCTGCAGTTTCCTCTATAAAGTTATATCAAATATTTTGGCTAATCGCCTCAAACAAATACTCCCTAAGTTCTTCTCAAGAAATCAATCGGTGTTTGTAAATGATCGCCTACTGATTGAGAACCTTCTCCTTTCCATAGAACTAGTAAAGGAATACCATAAATATTCTATATCAGGCCGCTTTGCAATAAAGATTGATATATCAAAGGCTTTCGATTATGTTCAATGGTCGTTTCTTTCCAAAGTGCTATCTGCCATGCATTTCCCACCAAAGTTCATTCACTGGATCATGTTATGTGTCACCACGGCCTCTTTCTCTTTTCAAGTGAATGGTGAGCTAGCGGGTTTTTTTTCTGAAGTTCGCGGGGTTTAAGACAGGTTTGCGCTCTATCGTCGTATTTATTTGTTATTTATATGGAGGTTCTTACAAATAAGTTGGACAAGGCAGCTCGTGCAACTCGGTTTGGGTACCATCCTAGCTACAAAAGCATAGGCCTCACTCATTTGAGCTTTGCTGATGATCTCATGGTTCTTTTGGATGGAAAGGTTTGGTCTATTGAAGGGATTACAGCGGTGTTCGACGATTTTGCAAGGCTCTCGGGGTTAAAAATTAGCATGGAGAAGTCTACCCTCTACTTGGCTGGCATTACACAGTTGACTGCTGAGTGTAGTGCTGCTCGGTTCCCTTTATTTGTGGTTCGTCTCCCAGTCCGTTATTTAGGCCTCCCGTTGGTCACCAAACAGCTTTCCATTGCAAACACGTTCCCATTAACGGAACAGATTCAGAAGCGTATAGGATCATGTACTGCACGCTCTCTCTCATTTGCAGGTCGCTTAAATCTTATCTCTTTTGTGCTTTGGAGTATATGTAGCTTCTGGTTGGTTGCGTTTCGACTCCCTAGCAACTGCATTGACAGACTCAATTCGAGATGTTAGCTTTCCTTTGGTCTGGCATAGATATGAGTACTCACATAGCAAAAGTTTCTTGGGAAACAGTTTTCAAACCAAAGGCAGAGGGTGGACTAGGATTACGGTTGTTACGAGAGGTGAATAAAGTTAGTTTTCTAAAACTAGTGCGGCGAGTTATTTCTCATTGCAGCTCCCTTTAGGTTCGGTGGGTGTGTGTGAATCTCCTTAAGCAACAATCGTTCTGGTCGATCCAGAGTAGCTCAAGCTTTGGGTTTTGGGTCTGGCCGAAACTGCTAAAGTATCGGGACATAGCTAAATCGTTGTGCAAGGTTGAGGTGGAGAATGGGGAGCTCACTTCTTTTTGGTATGACGATTGGTCTTCTGTGAAGTGCCTTATTGATGTTGGGGGTGAGCGCGGGTTCATAGACATGGGAATTCGCAGAGATAGCATTGTGGCAAAGGCTTGGCCGCACGTCGTTGGCGGCAGAATAGAGTGGGACATCTGAATGAGATGGAGGATGCTTTGCTTGCTCAGTGGCAAAAAAGACAGGACACACCCGATAAGGTGTTGTGGAAAGGATGAAATATTTGTTTTAGGTTAGCTTTCTTGACAAGGGACACTTGGAATCATGTTCGAACAAAGTCGACTACAGTGGCTTGGCACAAGGGAGTGTGGTTTGCTCACGCATCACCAAAGTATTCCTTCTGTGTGTGGCTTGCTGCCCATGATCGGTTATCAACGGGTGCTTGTATAGTCTCTTGGAATGTAGGAGCAATAGGGACTTGTTCTTTGCCAACAGACATTGGAAACTCGTGATCATCTGTTTTTCTCCTATAGTTTTGCTTCAGAGATATGGTTTGCTCTTGCGTGGGTCTCCTCGGGTCCAGGTATACCACTGACTGGTCTTTTTTGCTTGAGTACATTTCGAACCACGATCATCGCCGTGTGGAAGGCTTTCTCATTTGATGTCTTTCAAGCAGTCATTCACACTATTTGGATGGAACAAAACTATCGACGGGATGGAGAGGCAATTAAAACTGCGTTGTACATCATTGGTTGGCTTGACAAGCAAGTTAAGAATCAGATTATAGCAATCAGATAAATGGGGGATCGGAGATATGACGACACATATCAAATGTGGCTGCATTCAAGACCTTTGGCTTTTTCCTAAAATTTTGTTTTGATCATTTCTATTAATATCAGACAACTCTCTTAAACACAAAAGCATGAGTTGTAACAAAGTATATTTTTTCTTTGAATATAATTTAAAATTACATTAAAAAAAGATATATCGCGGCGATAATGATGGAAAAATGCTTTTTGTAATGATATTGTTGGTACTGAAATCGGCTAACCGAATTTAAGCCCAAGAAGGCAGCTCGGCCTAGTGAGGCCCAAGGCCCATTCAGGGGAGGCGGCCCAGAAGAAAATGGCCGAGTTGAGCGTGTGAAGTGGGGGAGTTCAGAGTTTGCCAAGGGAATCTAATCAAAGGGCTTGATGCACATGATCCAGATCGATCAGTAATTAATGAGAATTGCGGAGTTGGCGGAGCAATATTAGCGTTACACTTAATGTTGGAAATCGAATATAAAGTAGCAAAAACATTGTAAAAGGGGATTTACGAAAATAGGGAAAACGAGCAACTTGTAATAAAAACTTTCTGTTCAGCTAATATATTCAGTTTGGAAATCAACACGTGAATAGCACCTCCACACAATGTCCTCAGGTTAACCGGGTAGTGTGGACCTCGACCACCACATATATTATCCTCAGAAAAAGGAAAATATTTTATTCACCGACGTTAATTATGTATAAATAGTTTGCATTATTGGACTTTCACTTCTGGAGCCGGCTGCTTCTTTTCCTTTTCGGGCTGTTCGCAGAGGCAGTCTGACAGGTTCCCCTTTTAAAGTTATTTTTGGGTTTCGTAGCCATTGGTTTTTGTCCTACATCGTCAAGCAGCAAAACATAGATTCAGATACACTTCGTAGAATAGCATGTGGAGCCGTGTGGTGAGCATAAAACGAATTATTCTTTTGCATTTTACTAAAGAATACTGTCTACTCTCCGTGCTAAACGACATACACCTATATTTGGAAGGATTTAAAAAAAAACCCATCAATTCTTTTTTAAATTTAAAATTTCATTCATCTCCCAAAATGAGTTGGGCTGAGAAATACAATTTTGATCCAGTTACAAAAAAGGTTAATTCTAAAAGTCGCTAGAAAAAAGAGAAAATCTCAGATCCTGCTGAAACAGTTCAATTGCTTTATCTAAAAATTTATTTGACCGGAAGCAGAGAGTCCATAGCATTAATTCCGGCGTATTTAAGGTCCACAATCACCCAAAACCAAAGACGGTAGAATCCAGTTTCCGCCAATGGTCCTTTTCCGACGAGCCACCAACCCACAACAGACCTCCTAATATGCTCAACTCTCCGACAGCCGGCTCTGCGTATTTAGATCCTAACCTAGCAATCTAACAACCTCAGATCTATACCTTCTCTCCCAGACCTTAGCTTCTCCGATCTCCCCTGAGCATGAACTAAGAAAACTGGTCCGATGAACACAAAACCACGGCAGTTACAGCGGTATATGGCTCACTCCAACCCTCTGCAACAATAATCTGCAACAGTCATCTAAGATTTAAAAATACCTACTGTTGACCACCAAGACGAACAGCGCTTTCCCACCTCTCCTTTGTCGACTTCCGCCGTAGCAACAAAATCCAGATTGACGAGCGAGCCATGAGGCTCCTCTCCGGTGTCTTCAAACCAGATCTCGACTACGAAGCTCCTCTTTCGTCAGATCGGAACCACAACTACATCGACAGAAGGAGAACCCTGCCATCGCTGACAACAAAATAGAACATGCTCACTCCTGGATCTCTCTTGAATTAATCTTGACCGCTGAACATGAGGACCAAAAGAACTAATATATTAGGGGGAGGGAGAAGAAGCCTCATCGTCGGAATGACACACGAAGAGTTCAACCCCTCAGATCTACTATGATGGTTAGGGTTTCTATTTTTAAGAGAGAAAGAGGTCGGAGCGTTTGCCTCTCAACGACCCTTTTTTTACCCCAACCTCCCCCCCTCCCCCCAATCAATTCGTGAGTTCTTTTTTTTTTCTTCAAGAATTGAATTTGAGTTCAAAACCCAGCAATCCATAGTGTATGTTTCTATAAAAAAATTATGTTAATTATTAATTATGACAAGAAATTGAGTACGGGAAGGTGGAATTTATGTTTCATCTTAAAAAGGAGAATTATCCCACTTCGACGAGGAATAGAAAGAGAAGACTAATGTTGGAGCTATAAAAATGAAGCTGAGTAGGACAATAAAAGTCATACCTTTCTCGGCCTTTAGACTAAGTTTGGGAAAGCGGCCAAAATCAATCTCAAGTATTTGTCAAACACTTTTTATATCTAGACGATCAATATCCTGCAAATAGCAACCTGAACTGTGTTAAATTTTAATTTTCCTACGGAAACTATATGAAATGTTGTTAATTTCGAACTGTATTGAGATGAAGTTTAACCGTGTTGAGTCAGACGACTCGTGGCATCCACATAACACTGCGATTGACTAAAACGACGTCGTTTTAGTTATTTTTTGGTGTGTTGTGATTACTAAGAAGAAATGTCTAAAACGACGTCGTTTTAATTAGTCGGTGTGCCATGTGGACACCTAAGGTCATCTAACTCATCACCGTTACACTCCGACTTAATACAGTTCAAACAGATGTTGAAATTGATAACATTTCATGTAGTTTAGGTAGCAAATTTGAATTTTAACACTGTTCAGATTGTTATTTGCATAGTATTAAAATTTAGGTATGAAAAAGCGTTTGACAAATGGTTGAGTTTGATTTTGGTCATTTTTCCATCAAGTATAGTATCTGTTCTTTATCAGTTTAGTATCTCACATGTAAGGACACTGTCCCCCTTGATATTTTGACTCTATTTTTTAAGGGGAGAGCCCAATGTGGCAGTTCACTGTCCGGGTTCTTGAGCGTCGCCTATGTCCGGGTTCTTGAGCGTCGCCTATGCGTTGCACCACTGCGAAGGCTTTTGGCGCATCCTAACACTCCTAACAGTTAAAAATTTTCTCTCCCTTCTACTCTATGTAGCATTGTTTGTTCATGAAGAATAACAGTGTAGGTATACTATAATTTGGGTTCTAACCTTATAACTGGATCTCACATTCACTTCTGGAGAAGAGCTTCGATTTCCATAGTCGTCCGTTAATGTTACTTGGATCGCATGTTACCACTAGTCACTCATATTGAGATGTAGTATTAGTCTTCTCTTTCACGCTAACACTTTTACACACCGTTCCAACTTTGTGTATTTCACGCTAACACTTTTATACACCGTTCCAACTTCCAACTTTAAACATAGACGTTTCTTTGAAGCCACATTTTAAAAATAGAATATATGAACAGCAAGTCATTTGCAAAGAAAAATGGATCAGACTCTAGCATAGAGCTAATCATGTACAAAAGCTTCATGGCTATCAATTTCTGCATTGGTGAGCGTGAGCGTACGCTGAAGCTTCCGAGGAGAGAAAACTTCAACCTCTACCACAAATGTAGCTGTGACCGGCCGGTGATCAGAGAGTTTAATTTCACTTCTTCTGTAACTCATAAGCTTCATTCCTTTCCCATACCATATAATGCGGTCACACCTGAATAAAAATTCAGTTTTAAGTACATATGATATTTTATAATAATGCATTATCACAAATTATTTGTAGTGAGTGTGTGAGAGCGGTACATACCAGGCTGGTGTCCGTTTCCCTGACTTGGGATCGTTTCCTCCGTAGTTTTCTGAATCAAATTCGTATTTGTAAGTTGGTGGAAAATCTAGTGTCCCTTCTGACCATCCCTCGAATACACGACCTTGTCTCATTTCTCTTGTAAGCTAACCAAAGATTAATAAGATATGAGTTGAAATAAAGTCATGTTTATTAATATGGAACTAGAAACCGTACGTACCTGGTCCTTCTCAGTTAACTTCTTCCAGTCCTTTCTTGCAATAAGTTCATGTGTCTTCTCATACGATAAATTTATCCGATAGTTCAGATCTCCCAGCCATATTATTCTTCTGTAGAACAAACATTCATCTTGTTTAAGAGTTTATATCAAGAAGATAGTGCAACTATGAGGAATAAAAGCATACTCGTGATCACGGATGCTTCTTGGAAGTCTCGTCGCGCTAAGAGAATGAGGATGAAACTGCGTTCTTCGGTGTATGTCGCTAACATCAGCGTTTCTTTTTCTGTGATCTCCATCTTTTTCCCCTGATGCTAAATGTGTGCATACAAAACAAAAAGGTGTCTGATAGACTGACATGCTCACAGACACAGATCCCTGTAAAAGTCCAAAATGTGAATTGTTATAATCCTCTCAAGGTGTACTCATAAATCAAGCTTAACAAAGAGAACTATTGAAGACCTTGTTACCAATGTAGCCCATAACGCCAACACCAACAGTAGAAACACTAAGGTTTCGTATATGTTTACGTAAGCTCCTTCGTACCCAAATGGTGAGAAAAACCCCAACCATCTGTTTACTTACAATCCTTACATACGATGGTTTTCTCACATTCATAAGAGGCTTGAGGTCTAAATCCGAAAGTAGAGGCGTCTTGTTCTCTCCATTCTTGTTGGCAGTTGCTTTGAAAGAGCTATAATTTTTAAAAGGCTTTAAGGAACAACGTCTTTCCCGAACATGTTGATTTAACAATCTCAATGGAGGTTCTGGCCAACTCAAACCAACTCTTTCGGAGTAACTAAACCATCGGCTTAAACTTTTTGCACGTGTGGAACCCTTCTCCAGCTGCATAGAAAACAACCTGTCCAACGTCTTTGGCGATGAGAATTGCCTTTGCAGATACTCTTGTCTTGGCAAGCAAGATCTCTTATCGTAATTAGTGTCCACAATACCATCATCGAAGCTAAAGTTCTCATTAACCGAATGAATCACATTGCAAGTATCAAAAGCCATATCTTCTACTACATCAGTGACTTCTTCAAATGGCTTAAACTTGGACGGAGAAGGCGGATCACTGTAACTTACTATCTTAACCTTTCTAGGTCGAATCCTATTTAGAGCATCACGTATAGTATCTTCCCATTCAGAAGCAGGCCGGTCATCTTCAATACCAAAAATGTTGCCAGCGTTTAGTGGAACAATCTCCTGAAGACTGGAAAAAAAAAACTAAAAACAAATCAAGAAACAGCGAACATGTTAGAACTAAGACAAATTCATGTGGAAACCGTACCCAAGGACATAAATGTCTGCAGGTTCGATGGTGTCAACCCAACCATCAATATCTAAGTCAGCAGGTGGAACTCTTCCTCCAACATTCCAAGTTCCAACACAGATTCTAGCTACACCAAAACCACATTACCAAAGTACTCACTATGGGTGAAGTAAAGCCACCACATACATAAAATAGGCTATTGCACAAAAACTAAAGACTTCAAACCAAATCTCAAAAATTAGAATATCAAAAGACCTGATTGCTTTAGTGTCCATATACTGTCCCCTAAACGTTTCTGAATTCCTTCTCCTTAACCTTGGTTCAGAATCTAAAACATTCCACAAAAACAAAACTTATCTAAGAATATAATCAAATCCGCCAATTTCGAGGTTCGTGTTTACGGGTGTAGAGCACATTTACCATCATTGTCAACATGATCTTCTTCAATTGCTGTAACTCAAAAACAAGATTTTTCGAATTAGCAACCAAAATGGGTTTATACATAACTGAGTAAAATTTTGTAATTTCCTAAAAACTAAACCTTCAATGTCAGAATGAGCAACACTATCATCATCATCATCAGTAACAGGGGAATGATCTGATTCAGTAGCTGAGATATTAAACCATTTGCGTAGGAGAAAACGAGCCCAGTAGAGCTGTAAGCAAGACGAAGAAGCAGAACAACATACTGTTGTAGCCCAACCCTTCTGCAAATTCCAACTCCATTACACACACACACAAATTCAAGAAACCCCTAAAATATGAAAAACAGAGCATAGTGAAGACAAAAAAACAGAGATCTGAGCGTACCTCTGTTGGCTGCAATTGGGATCGTCCAGGCGCCATAGAACTCTTCTTAAGACAAAATCTAATCAAAAGCAAAGAAGTGAGGAGAGGAGACGGTTGAAAGATATTAACGAACCATTGTTTGTTGTTGGTTTTTGACTTTGTGGTGGTTTTGTTGAAGTGTAAATTCAGACAGAACACAAAAGTTGTGATTAAGCATTAATCAGGGAATTAGCCGGCGTTTAGGATGGTGATTGCTGATTGGTTGACCTGAACTATTTCTTCTATAGAATTTAAAATTGTTTTAATTTGGAATTCTTTTGTTTGTCAATTTCTACTAAAAGGAACCTAAAACAGGGGAGGAGGAACTAGGATTTAGGAACCATCTAAAAGCCGCTAGAGAACAAAAATAAACAGGCCCTCGAAGAAGAATGGGGCAGCTCTAAAGTGTAAGTGTATCAGGAATGTACCAATTATTGTATATATTTTCTTGAGGTGGAAAAATGTGACTCAATTTAGCAAAAGACAAAAGTGTTAAAAACAATTTCTCCAACTAATTTTCTTCACATTAATTAATTTGATATTTAGAGAATTTCTTAAAAAGCTAGCAATGTAAAAAATGTGCGTATTTTATGTATTTATGTATTTTATATGTACTCTTTTTCTTATTTGCAAATGTTATTTCCAGTTTGAATACTGGTTTTTAAAACTAATATGTACAATTATTTGTAATAAAACTCTTCTTTTTTTTTTTACAACAAGTGTAGAAGATTAGCTCAGGAGAGCCAATTGGGAACAGAATTGTTTACAAAAGTAATATCATATGGTTGCGTACGAACTTGTCGTCCCAAATTATCTGCAAGTACATTATCCTTTCTAGAAATCAAATTCAAGGAGAAGCTCGAGAACTCTGCCATGTCCACCTTGATGTCATCAAGATAAGCTGAAAAGGTTGGCCAGTTGGAGGGAGAAGACACCATCTTCACCAAATCTGAACAGTCTGTATAAAAAGTCACATCCAAAAAATCGTGACCTATCATGCATCGCATAGCCCAAACAAAAGTTTCGACTTCAGCATGGAGAGGATAGACTACATCGGAAGTTTGAGGCGCCCATGAGCGGAGAGGGCCCCTGAGACGACCGACAAACCCAGCCTGCACCAGCAAGCCTATTCGTATCCTTCAACGACCCATCAACAAAACAACGAAAACCCGTGAAGACTGAAGGGAGCTGACCCGCCCCCCCTCCCCACCCCGGCCTAATAACAAATCATGGACAAACGGAAAAAATCTCGTCTTTCTCACCCTGAGCCTCTGATCATGCCTGCGCTTCACTCACCGCTAACCGTGCCACTTCATCCAGCCATTTAAGCTCATTCTTAAAAACCTTTGCGTTTCGAGCTTTCCAAATATACCATAAAATCCAAGGAAAAACTGGGACTTGAGATCCTGGATTTTGTGCCCCTAAGAAATAATCCATATTTGCAAATACCGAAACCGTGGGAAACACGAGGGTGCCCATTGGAACATTAAAAAGGGCCCAATCCTGCTGCAATGGCGGACACTCATTTATTATGAATTTTATGTCAAATATTTTTTTATGTTAGCAATATAATGAATGGTTTAAAGACAATAATAAATTCAGTAGAGTTTTAACTGATAATATAGACATTGGTCATCTATGGTAGTGACGTCAAGATCGTGAGACACGAGATGGAACATCAATGCAGATTGCAGAAGAATCTCTTATGTCAAAACTCAAAAAAGATCAGGAAAAAAAATCATCACTTTACTTTATTTTCTTTTTGTTTAAGACATTTTTTTCTTTAATACGCCCATACAAATGACATCGTTGACAAAATTTGTCAAAGTTTATATGTCAGATCAAATAAATGTTTTTGTTTCTTTCATTTGTTTTAATATTTTAGTTAAAGTCAAAGTCAATATTAAGCCTAAGCATTTTAACCGAATCTGAAACCCGAACCCGAACCCAACCCGAAATAGGCAGTTCGGTTCGAATTCGGATTTAGTTTCTTTGAAATTCGAATATCCGATCGGGTTCGGGTATTATCCGATATCCGAAGTAGATCCGAATTAACTCGAAATAAATACAAAAATGATTCAAAGTGGGTTTGAACCCATAACCTTAGGCATTTACTGGTGCATCATAACCAGTTTGCCACCTTAGTTATTCTGTCATAATATGAAAACATAAATTATTTATATATATATTTATACATGTATTCTAAAATTGACTTATTTTTTTTCTTTGTCAATCAACAGAACCTATAATCGTTTTATTTTTTTACTAGGAGAGTAACCCGCATGCCTGTGCGGGCAAGAATTAAATAGAAAAAAAAATCTAAATTAATTGTCCAAATTTTTAAAGTAAAGTTTTGTTATTTTTTATAATGTTGAAAATTTGTAATTAATTTCGTATCTAAAACTTTAAATTTCATGGACAAATAAATAATAATAGTTAATAAGATGTTTATTATAGTTGTCTATAATATATATATGTAAACTTTTAATTAAGATTTTGAAGCCCATTTGCAAATTTTTAAATATTTAATGAGCCCAATACATTTGTTCTGGATAGTTTAAATTAGGTTGAATAATTATTTGGGCCAAAAGATTTCTTAATTTCGTGAAGACAATTGAGATAATTTAGAAAAGCAACCCATAAAAGGGTTTCTAGTACTTGTTCATAGAAGGGTTTCTAGTACTTGTTCAATAGGAATACAACTAAAATGAAACAGGAAATGAGACGGGACAAACACAAAACATAAACAAGAGTTTCTGGGTATGAGCTCGAACAAGCACTCGATCGTGTGATGATCGAGTACAGGGTCGAGTTGAGAAATACGAGAAACAGAGCAAAACACACAAAACAACAAGACAAAAGTAAATCAAACAACGAGCAATCAACAAGATTTAAACTAAGAAATCAATAGACAAGGAAGGTCTTGAGGAGGGATTCATGGGCTGGAATATGGATTATGGTCATCTAACTTGGTCAACAAATCTCAAACAACATGAGCTAATCTCTAGACAATGATCTCCTAGAACATGTTAATCCACTCTCATGGCAAAAACAATCAAGCTCATATATTTCTAAACTAGTTCTCACATAGCAAAGAACATATAAAAGCAAGCACTAAGCAACAAATCATTTATGTCAAAAATCAAACAAGACATCTAATCTCTTAGCATGCCTAATGATAATCTCTAGATCTAGCCTTATCTTGCAACCTAGACATTGGTGTGATGCTAAGAAACTTAAAATCAAATCCTACCCTCTCAGTTATAGGATCAACATAGAGTACATCTAGCCTAGAAGAGATCTATAACAATCAAGCTTGACCTAGCTAAACAAACCTCAACCACAATCCAGCCTAACACATCCTCAAGATCCTAAGCAACTACTCACAAATGCTAAACATGATGAACAAAGTCATAAACCCAGAAAATAACGAAACTTGCATCATTAGAAAGATAAAGCAGATATCTACAATATTGAAGAAGGAATTAAACTCGAATTCTTTATACTTTGAGAATTATTGAACAAACAAGTATGAAGAAATCTCTTGTTTTCTCCTTTAAAAGTAGAACAAAATCTAAAAAATGTAAAAAAACAAAAAGCATAAATTCCCAAAAGGATAAAAACTAAGTTTTTAGATTTTCTCCAAGGTGGCTCTCTGGTGGCTGAAGGGTACAAGGCCCTTTTATAGAAAAAGTAGTGGAAGCCCTAAAAATGCTAAAAGACAAAATAGCTAGGCGGCTCGGTCAACTCGACCTAGTGCTCGGTTGAGTGACTGGTCGAGTTGGCTCTTCTTGTGCTCCTTCCACTCGGTCGAGTCCTTCTCCGCACACGGTCGAGTGTATGGTCGAGTGGAACTCCGGACCTTGATTCTTCACCTCTAACTCCCTTGCTTTCTTCTCTTGATAGCTTCACTCCTCTTCAGCATTGCTTCCATGCTCTTTAGGCTCCAAAATCACCTGTTTATGCAAGAAAATATGCAAATGCAATGCAACTATACTCTAATGCATGAACAGTCCTAAAAGCTATGGAAATATGGTGAAACTAGATAGCAAATGATGCAAAAGAGGTGAAAATACTAAGGGAAAACAAGGTAAAATATATGAACATCATGCTTCTTAAAGATTTCCACTTGTATTAATTGATAAATCATCCGGAATTACTATCTCCACATCCCCACAATCTAACTCGTTGATTTTGCCATCCCTGATATCAAGAAGCCACTTTGAAAAAGTAGCAAGAGCACCTGTATCCATACTATTATGTGCCTTGCGAAGTCTCAAATTTTCGGTAAGTTTAAGAACTTTACAACTATTCCAAAGAACAGATGAGTTGATAGATGCTAAAACTGTCGCTACCCTTCCTCCTTCTGTAATAACTGGTAGTATCTGTCTAAAATCACCTCCTAACACAACAACTTTACCTCCAAAAATCTTGTCACACCTCATCATATCTCGCAAACTCCTATCTAAACTCGTCCCATATTATGAGCTTTGCTTCTCTAATTAAGTCAGCAAGATCAGATTCAGCATCTATCGAACACACAGAATATTCATTAAGATTGATTGGAATACCAAATCTTGAATGAGCCGTTCTACCTCCTTCCAAAAGCAAAGCAGCTATACCACTTGAAGCAACTTTAAGAACAATATTACCTTTAGACCTTATATCAGCACCAAGAATAGTCCACATGAAAGTTTTCCCAGTACCACCAAAACCATGGACAAAAAACATATCACCTTTGTTGTGATTAACAGAGTGAATGATTTCTTCATAAACACGTCTCTGCTCATCAGTTAGCATAGGTAACAACTTATCGTACAATTCATGTTGTTTATGAGGCTTATATATTCTCTCATATGCGATAAGCCTATTTACTCCCGTGTTCATTATACTATCATCTGGTTTAGGCATTTTCTCGAAGGCCGTAAGAGATGTCCCATTCGATCGTAACATAAGTTCTATTTCAGTTAAACATATATTTTCTATCTGAGCCCGTGTCAACATTAGACCTACCACAGTAATGTTAAAAAACTTAATTATAATTTTGTCTTTCGAAAAATGAAACAAAATAATATTTTGATGTACCTGGATCGTTCCTGTTTCTCCTTTCTTTAAACAAAATATCCTCACACAAGATGTCTTTTGTTTCATTCCAAACTTCAAGAGGAACAATTAAACTCTTTGTATGCAGTAGGATCGCAAATAACTTCCTTAAAAATTCCCCAAAACACCATTCACCTGCTTCATTTATAGCTGCAATGTACTCCTTATCGTCATCCAGTAATCCCAATGCATAGCAAGCTTCTTGAAAAAACCTTATAAAGAACACCATTGACTGTTTTTAAATAGTCAAAGCTTGTTGGTCATGGAATTTTATTAAGCAAAACTCGCAAGTAATAGGCTTGTCCTACAGAAGGCGGTACGTACGTAATCCTGCCTATTGCAAAACTTTTCCGTTTTTCTGACCTTGGCTTCCAAAGTTTTTTTCTCCTATTCCACACAAATTTAGATGGAAATTCAGCATATGTGAGTTCTCTGGCTTGGGGATAAATCTTGTTGCATTCCATCCAGCCCAAAAATTTAGAAGTTCTATTTGTTGTACGGTGCAAAACATCTTCTATTGGATCATCCTCGTTGTAAATAGCCAATTCTTGTCCTGGAAGATGAAACGGGAGTTTTTCTATTGGTGTAGTACGATAACAAATCGGAAAAGCAAAAATTCGCCAAGAAGCCTCACATGCAGATACATATCTAAAAAATCTCGGATTAGTTAGTCACGTTTTTAAAATTTTAAAAAGTTTAAATAATTAAATATGAGAATGTTTGACAATTTGAATAAACTGTTACCTGCAATTGAAAAACTTTTTAATTTCATTCTCCTGATCTTCTTCTCCTACTTTGGCTCTTATATAGTCCGGACCTTTAGTGATGTACTTGAACAAATACTTTACTGAACGTGTCTGATTGCACCACTCAACATTGATATGAGCACGAAAACGGAGGGACAAATCACGATTATAGGGAATAACGTAACTATTATCGTATTGAAAACCCCTTTTTTCCACAACTCTCCCATCGTTTCGTCGTCTATATATTGGGTAACCAGCATCGTCGACAATAGTATTATCCATGAATGGTTTTGGGAAGAATTTAGTGCATTTCCCATTATGCATGCAGACACTATCTCTGTTCATAGGACCACACAGACCATGGATCATCACATCAGAAACAACTTCGTATAAATACTTATCCACCTCTTTATCAGGAATTTCAGCGCTTATGAATTTATCAATGTCGTCTATACGCATAAAATTCCCTCATGGTAACCGTTTTCCTTTTACGTCCACGGGTATCCACGAACCCTATATTGATGCCTAATTTGAAACCATCTTCACCATAAGGGAACAACAATGGGTATTGTAAAGGCAAGTATGCGGGATGAAGCTCACTTATCCTCTATAAATTTCCCGAACGACTTTCTATAACAATGTCACGTTTATTCACACCAGCCGTAAAATCTCCGGGTATTAGAGCAGCAACCTCTTTTCTTGTAGGAAGATTATGAGTTCTTGCATCAGTAGTTCTTTCTGAAGGTAACATTAATCGCAAACCTTCGCTACCGTCCTCCATATTAAATCTTTCACGTGCCGATTTAAACGCCCTAACATGCGGGTTATGACTATCAAGCATTTTTTTTAAGAGTTCAACAATCTCAGATCTTAAATCTCCCGAAGATCCAGATGTTCTATATCAACGACAAAACACATAAATTTATAATAATCATGATTAGTAGAATATAACAAATATTAAAGATATTTAACATATTTTAAGATATGAATAATATATATATATATATGTGTATATAACAATATTAACAATTACCTAACTGCAGAGATTCTATTCGCTACTTCGTTACATACGTCATGTATATATAATTGCAAGAACATTGGTTCCTTGCCAGGCTATGGTAAAATATCACCAATACGATGATAGTTTTCTCCGCACATCTGGAATAGATATGGTCCTTTACCATTATTTATAGAATGGTTAATTTTTCCACCTAACGATGTGAACAAAAACATCATGTTGTATGCTCGTATGTTATCACAGAAGTTTTTACCCCTGTCATCGTTATTATAAAACAACGATAATAACGTTTTAGGTGCAGTCTTCAAGGTAGGAAGTGTTACTTTGCCACGATGGCAACACAGTGAAAAATCCGGCTTTGCCTTTTTAGTCTGTTTATTCACCCGTTCTCCATACCACATATATGCTCCACAATTATCACATAAAAATAAGGATCTCCATCATCATAATAACCTACATATATTTTTCAATAAAAATATTTTAAATATGTATTAGTTAAATACATATTTACAAATCTATCATATAACCAATCAGATATGCATCGAGTAATACCATTATTGAGTAACTTAGCTTTTACGGGAGGAAAGCCAAGAAACATATCAGATGTCGCATTGTTATCATTAATCTCGAATGAATTCCCATCAGTAGAGCTATCTGAATCACTTTCATCGTTCGTACCCGAATCAGTTGCGACGAAACATGCGAAATCTTCCTGTAGTCCGGGAAGAAGAAAATTTTCTGTATAGGTAACGATTGGATTAGTTATTTAGTATATATATATATATATATTTATTTATTTATTTTAAAATTCTTTTACGAACATATAACCTTTTTCTTCTTTTGTGCCCTTTTAGACTTCAGTATTTGCATTCTTTTGAACCTTGCCGTCTTATGTGGATCAGGATACTGAAAATTCAATGCATTCGTAAATGCAGGTAGATTTATCGTAGAACTAACACCTTTAATTCAATATTATTGCGTACGATCTATTAGTTTTGAATGAAACATATCTCTTAATGTAAAGAATTGAAAATGTCTGTACGTTTTCTAGAGACGACATGTGTCGATACATTCTTCCTCCGATATGGAATCTTCGAAGGTCTCATTATAATACGTCAAGTGTAGCGATCTGCAAAATGAAAATCAAACTACGATCAAGAATTCATATAATCGAGTAATTATGACCATTTTAGTATGAATTTCGCTGTTAGGTCTGTTTATATAAGAAGACGGTGACGTATATATTCTGTAAACTAAAATGTACTAATTATTGATATATACGAATATTGACATATGTTTCTATATATCCTCTTAACTTTTTTGATAATTTTTTTAAACTTATGTTATTTATCTTTCCAATTATGTATGGGGATCTCTAATACGTATTTTTTGAGATTTACTTTCTTGGTCTTTATCAATATATTTTTTTGTTATATTTCCTTAATCTTTAATATCATTATCGGATCATAATTGAACCATTATTTTTAATATAATATTGTTCTAATTTATATATTATAATTGTTATAACAAATCAATTATATCAACTTATAATTTAATTTTTCCATTAGTAACATTATACTATTATCGAACTTTTCGCTGGATTGTCATATCATAATTATTATTAAAAAGGTAATTTTATTGTGTTATCAAAACTAACACTCGAGAAACATATGAAAGTGATAATATCCCTTCAAAAATCAAAACGAATTATAAGAACATCATGATAATAATTATAAATAAAAATAGATATTATTATTAAATATTTAAATTAAAATTTAAATTCAAAACAATTTTTGAAAGTCAATCTTTTGTCATGTTAGATCTTTGCATCCATATCTTGTTCTTCTCACACCAGATAGATCCATAAACACCCTTATCATATGTGTTAATTGACTCATTGATAGTCATCATATTGTATTCCATCCAAGTATGAAATTGAGATTTCTTGTTCGTTGATTTCAATATACTATCTTCACCGTCAACAATGGAATTTTGAACGTTAAGATGCGCCAATGAGTTCTCTTTAGAAGATCTTGATTCTTTACTGGTTTGTCTGGATTTTTTTTAACTGGTTCCAGAATGCTATCCTCACAAAAGAAAACAAATTGTTCTGGTTGAAGTTGCGAACGTAGTGCATCTTCATCAGCAACTGAACTTTTCTTGGTGGATCGACGAACTCCAGATGGACGTTTCATTATGATTCTGCACATATACATTTGAAACATGTGAATGTAAATTTACAATAATACAAAATAATATAAAATCTTGATTTTTGCGTTACCTTTTACGTCAAACAGCAAGAACTCAAGAATTGTTTCAGTTTTTTTTTTCTAGTTGACATGGTACAATAATAAGACTTATATATATATATATATATATATATATAACATGTAGAAGATAAGTTTTTTACATTTGATAATATTATATTTCCTAAAATTTCGTATTGAATAAGCACAATATTCAGAATACCATTAAGTTTTTAATATAAAAAATTTTGTTAACATATTCGTTAATGATCATTTTCCTAAATTCTCGTATTGAATATTCAGACTATTAAATTTAGCCTTTTATTTTTAACGTATTATCATTATTTTTGGAATTTTGATTTATTTCAAAATAGTTTTACTTTGGGGTATAGAGATATCCTAACTATAATTATTTCCCAAACGATTATATAGTATGTTTTTTTATTTATGTCACATTATGTATATAAATATAATATTTATTTATTTCTAACATAATTATAGTAAATGACTAAAATAAATTTTAACCAATACCAAAACGTCAAGATGTTTTGAAGCGATTGAAATTGTCTAAAATAATTTAAACTTTTGTTTCAAAAAATAAACCAAGAAAAAGTCTAAAATAAATTTAAACCAATATCATGTTTTGAAGTTTTGATTCTTTTCATTGTCTTCATGCTATGACCCCCGTTCGACCCAACATTGCTTTTTGTATGATCTCTCTTAGATAAAGACAAACTCATTTCAGCTGGTGCGATTTGCAACTTATGATCGTCGACATCCGAAGAATTATTTGAAAGTTCATTCCTTCCATAGAGTTCCTACATTGAAATTATATACATTTGAGATTTAAAAGATATAGAATTCATAATGGTATTATGGGTATTTGTTTTTTTTTCATTAGTACCTTGCCAAATTGCACAACCATGTCATCCTTTTCCCAAAACTTTTCGACAACATAAGCAGATTTGTCGCTTTTTAAATTATCGATTGTAATCGAAATTTTAAACAGCATAGTCTTCCCTACTAAGACAGAGAGAGTTCCAGGAATAGCTGCAGTATCATCCTGACCATAGGGGAACGCTTTATTGAATACTTGTTTATATATTTTAAAACCAAAAGGACTTCAAATGTTACTATACTTACTTTAGGTTTTTCCAAAGCCAGTTCTTCTGCTTTTTTCCAATAAATAGTTGGGCAAGACCGTCAAAGAAGAGTAGCTTAATATTTTGAGAACTTCCGTACCCAACATGAAGAATGAGTTTATACCTTTGAAACAGTTTGGCATCACTTAAAATGTGCGTATAGTTCCAAATCACAATTCTTAAAGAACATTTTAACAGACTAAGTGAAACTTACTTGTAATCAACATCCGTAACATCAGCATCACAAACTCCACAACTATAAAGTAAATCTTTTCCAGTTTGAGATTCTGGTGGATACGGCTGCACCTTCTTATTGCAAACTTTACAGGCAATATAATACCATTTAGGAAACACTTCAACAGAATAAATTGTCGCGATTGTCACACATGTTCGCGCCTGTAAAGAATAAATCAAACTTTCGTTCTCCCTTAGAGAATTCAGAAACTATTTAAGTTTCACGATATTAATTTTTCTTTAGAAACATTACCTCAAGTGCATAAACGATTTGGTCCATAGTACTCTTTTCGTTCATAATGAAAAACTCCTCATATAATGTCACATTTGGTTTTTGAGGTCTTAAATCATCATCAAGTTGTATTAAATCAACAACATCAGTGGGCAACCGGTAAAGTTATGACAATAATAAGAATATGTATACGAATATAGCATGTCTTGCCGAATAATATAGAAGGGATATATATATATATATATATATATATACTTACTTCTTTCGAAACGCGTATACTTCAGACATAACTGGATTTATTAGAATGTCGGTAGAGTTGAACGCATTTGAAATACTGTAATTCCCTGAAACGTGGATTTAATTGGCAACGTTAGATTTGACAATCATAAGCTCTAAGATTTCTTTCGAAAGTCAGAAATTACCTTTCCATTCCTTCAAGCATGCAAATCGTATTACACAAACGACAACAGTATCTTGATGTTCTTTTATTTGTGTATCAAAGTCCTTCGCAAGATCACCCCACACCGTACAATTTAACCGGGTTCCACTATAATACGAATGCATGAAATAAGATAAAACATTAGATATGATATTTCAAACTAATTTTTTTAAAGAATATTTATTAAGGATTCATACGTAAATCTTGCAAATCGAAACTCAATTTGACATTATCCTTCCCTTTTGTTTTGACGCTATCAAGATTTCCGACACCAACGATCTGACCGATTACATCTACAAAAAAACATATGAATTAATAATTTTTTTTTCTCGTAAAATTAACTTTTAAAAACGAAGTTAACAACTCACCAAACAATACATTCTTGTCTAATTCTCCAGCCAAGATAGAAGTAAAATTCTGAAAATATTTTTCTGGAACACGAACTGGGAATTCATCACATGGTTTCACAATAGTGGTTCTATAAAAGACGATTTTAAATACCAAAGAACTTTTCTTATAACTACTATCAGATTCTACTAAGCTGAATGTATCAACTATTTTAGACTCGCCGACAGCGAGTTGGTTCTGAAATCTGCTGATCAAAACATCTTCAATAGTTGCATGTAACCTTGTACCTTATATATAACAATTTGAAGTTAATAAGCTATTATCGAGTTTCACTAAAAATTTTATAGAGATATCAAATAAACATCACGTTTTAAATATTTTATTAAAACTTACATCACTGTCAATGAAGACCATATGTAGGGACTTGAATGACTGCCAAAGTCTTATGATACGAACTCTAATTTTTTGATGGTCTAACGCAGGGTTGAGATTTCCTAACTGAACAAAAGGACGAACGTTCATCTTTTTAGAAGTCATATTGAGTTGTGCATACGACTCTTTAACACATTAGCGAATCAATATTTATAGAGATGTTATACAACCGACTTGATTTTATTTGTTTTTAGAATATTTACTTACTTTATTTTTTAAGACGATAATGATGAAGAATGCAAACATATCATTTATCAATATTCTCAATATGTTTAATATCATTATTTAAAAAGAAAATTTAACATATTTTTACTCCTGCAAATTTAATGAAAATCATCAAGCAGTTGTAAATTACCATATGTCGATCTTTAAAATAAACGTTATTTTGTAAATTATAATAATGGACTTTATATTTTAAAAGTACACAAATCTCTATATGTTATCATTTGCAATTAACGTAATTTTATAAAAATTCCGGAAAATTTTATTTTAATTATTTTATAAAATCTCAACATAATTTGAAATACAAAATAACCAAATGTGTTTATCAATAAAAAAATAAAATTACAGAATATTGAAAATCGGATCTGAACAGAGTTCTCAATAAGGATTTCGATGCTTCTCAAAGGAATCCTCAACAGCAAGATGAACATAAGAGTCAAGTGCATCACTGTATTTTGCAGAAGGTTAAATTTTAGTCAGTATTGTTCATATCAATTAATCATTAAACAAATAAAGTTAGATTTGTTTATTACCTTATGTCCATATCGAACCTATAGTCGGTATCATCCAAATCTTTGATTCTTGACTCTCCATGATCAACGTAATTGTACCTACATATTTGAAGATAGTCAGATATATCCACATATTTAAAATATATAATCGAAAAATGATCCGAAATAAGACTCTGACTTACATGTACATGTAGTCTGCAAATTCTTCACTCTTTGGGTCCTCTATAATCTCCGAGCATCCATCACCGTTGGTTAGGAGAACATTATCATCAAGCATCACCGATTATTAAATAAATAAACTATTCATTATCATAATTAATCGCATTGAATTTCTAAAATAATAATTTATAAACATATGTAATCACCTTCAAATCTTATTGCTTTCCACATCTTGAACAGACAGACCCTCTTCCTGTTACGCAGTTTGAATGTTTTGAACATATGATTGGCATAGACTCCTGTTGCGAAGCAGTCAAGTACATATCCCCTTGAAAAAAAATAATTTTTGATATCAAAAAGGTCAACCAACGTATTTTATCAAGTACATATAACAGTATCAAAAAATATTTCCATTCATATATAAACTTACTCAATCGACTCGATAGTAAATTTTATGTATCGATCCATCAAACTCCAACGATCGGCACTACCTTCTTTTTTGAAACTCTTGACTTCACCCATATTGGTAATGCAACCAATTAAATTAACTACCATAAAAACGACTAATATGTATTATAAATAACAAATATAAGATTTATAAAACAATACATAATAAAGTATGACTTACCGTAGGGCCATCTTCCATGAAACACATTATCATAAACACGTTTAAAATCTACATTATCAAAAGATTTGCAAATGATAGGATCTCATGCAAAACTGATTATAGTTTTTTCTGTGAATAAAATCCGATAACCGAGATTAGTTTTCTGGATTTGTTCTCTGTCGTCCTTGACTTCGAACTTCTCTATAACATAAGTTCGATCCTCCGACATATTAAATTTCGCAACACCATGGAGTGATGTCGGGATAGTAGCATGTCCAAACGTACCCTAATTCAAAGTATGATTATCCAAGGTATTTAGACACATCATACATATGAAGAAACAACGAAATAAAATTGTAAAACATACCTCTTCGTCTACCAATATTAGCTCAGTCGATACATCATTCAAACAATCTCTCACTCTCCATGAACGAAAAACCTTGACACAAATCATCCATCCCGTTGTCCAAGGATTCAATTTGTCGAGCATCACAAATCTCGTCATTTTTTTTTTTTATAAATCAAAAGTTTTTGTGTTTGAGAGAAATTTTAAAAGAGAGTGAAATGTAGAAGTTGAAAAGGTAATTGTTTAGTTTTAATTTTTTTTAACTCAACTATAAGTATTTATAAGGTGTTAATGGTTTCATCAAAATTATTGACTCGGAGGGATGTTACCACTCACACCTGTTGACTAAATAATTGAAAGATTCATGAATATGTAGATATCGTTGAATTATACGGACGAGAAAACTATTTATAATACAAAGGGGGATTAATATAATATAAGACTTCGATTTATGTAATTTATAATAAATGAAATAGTTTTATAGGGGTTTAAAGTATCATAGTTTTAATCCAATCACATTATCATAGGGGTTTAAAGTATCATTTTTGTAAATACGAAATATAAAAAACATACACTTTAAATTTAAAATCAAATTTCCATTTCAGCAAAGGCATCCAACATCTGTGTGACTTGAGGACATGGAGGATTGATCATGACGCTGGTACAATTGTGCACCGTGGTTGCCATCCATGTATCTACATTAATAAAAAAATTATAATTAGTTAACTTTTTTTTATAAAGAAATCAATTATAAATATATCAGCAAGAAATGATTCAAACCTTTATTACTTTCGAGTTTGGCAAAAAGCAATACACATATGATAATATCATTGTCACGATGTATCCAATGATCATAGAAGCCGTTCGCGTAGTCCTTTGGTAAACAACATGAGAAACGATCACCCCTACAATTTTTCATTATTGAGTACTTTTCAAATCATCGGGAATTTTAAACATAAAGCTTAATAATATTGAACAACTTACTCTATATTTTCAAGAACAACAAATAACTCATTCCATTCTTTGTATGGTGGACCTTGTTCCAAGCTATTTCCAACCCTAAAGACTCTTCCGATAAGATCTACGAATATTTTCCAATAGTTAAACTAATCAAACACTTCAAACTTAACTTATAATATAATAATAAATTGTTACCCTTACCTACACAATAAGCAGAATCTAAATATCCACTTTTAATATCACTGAATGATAAAAAAAGAGAAAAATTGATCTGAGGACAAAGGAAGGATTTTCTTAAACCATGTCCCATCTCTCCAATGTATTCTAAAACGATGATCAGTTGGCCTAAAACTGCCATCAACATTGCTTAATGAGAAACTTGATAACATTATCCATTCACCTTCTTCCAAATCGTTTAGAAAGATGTCACGATAAGGAGCACCCATCAATACATGGATTTTCGTACCCTACGTAAACGTTATACATAAGTACATAAAAATTAAAATAAATTTAAGTAAACACTATATAATGAAAAATATACCTTCTCATCAACTACGATTAAGTCTGTTGATTTGAAAAGAGGATGAAGACACTCAAATTTCCTAAGAATTTTTACGTTAATTTTCCACTCATGAACGTAGGGATTTAGGTCGTCCACATCGAAAAAATAGTCTCTCTTCCCGAACCTTTTTTTTATAGAATTGGATAGAAGGTTAGCCATATTATGTTTGAAAAAACTTTTTTAAAAAGAATCATACATTCTATCTTTTAAACGTATTTATATATACATAATACAGAATTCTGTTTTTGGAATATTTACATCTAAAGATATTGTCAAAATTCTAAATATTTATCATCGCCAAAACTTAAATGGTATTCGTATAATTATCATTAATTACTAAAAGAATATTATTATGTTTCTCGATATTTTTAAAATTTCCGTTTTCTATAAGTATTCAATATTTTTTTAGATATTTACATTCCAAATTATGTTATCTCCACAAACATTTCGGGATAATCAAATAATTCAAATATATTTTATATATTTCATATTTTTGTTTTTCTGACCCTTATTGAAAAACTTATTTTAAAAACAGTTTAAAATTCATATTTATATTTTATATTATCTTCACAATTTATTATGTAATTACCATAATTAGTTTGTTAGTATATATATATATATACTACAATAGTATTCATTGAATAGATCATACTGTAATTATTATTGTTTAGTTTCAAATTATTTAATTTAATTTCAAACAATCTTAATGTCAATGAATCTATTAATTCAATTTTCTCTGAGAATTTCTTCAAAATTAGTTTATTGTATGATAATCACCAAAAAGTTTATCATATAAATATAAATATATCAAATTAAAATCCAAGGTAAAATATCATAGCTATTTTATGATATATCAACTTACACTTTAATTATTCTTAAAATCAGTTTTACATTAAGGCAAAGTACTCAAACATCTGCGTGACTTGAGAAATTACTCAAACATCTATTTTAGGATTGATCATGACCATTGTACAATCGTGCACCGTTGTTGCCATCCATGTATCTACATTAGCAATATATAATTAATTAACATATTTTATAGTCTAAGCAATAATATTTTTAACGTGTAGAAATAATTCAAACCTTTGATAGTCTCAAGTTTGACAAAACGTAACACACATATGATATCAAAATCACAATGAATCCAGTTATTGAAAAAGGCATCTGCGTAGTCTTTTGGTAAACGACATGATAATCGTTCAAACCTACAATTATACGTTGTTTAGAATTAGAGACATTAATGAATACGATTATATTATTAAATTAAATTTTTGATAATAGAACGACTTACTCAATATTTTCCAAAACAACGTACAACTCATTCCATTCTTTATATGGTGGACCTTCATCAAAACGATTTCCAACAATGTACACTCTTCCAATAAAGTCTGTTCATAAAATTTCCATTAGAAGTTAAATTAACAGGTATATTTAAATTTATGATATAGTTTTTTTTTATCTCACCTACACAATAATCAGGATCTAAATTTCCACTTTTGATATCATTATATGATAAAAAAGAAGAAAACTGCTTGGAAGACAAATGATGAATTTTTCTAAACCATGTCTTGTCTCCCCAATGTATCATAAAACGATGATCAGTTAGCTTAAAAACCCCATCAACCATGGTTAGTGAGAATATTGGTAACGTTATCCATTCAACTTCTTTCAGATTGTTTAAAAAGATTTCACGATAAGGAGGACGCATCATCACCTGAATTTTTTTACCCTACATTAAGAAATATATAAGCAACATATATTTATTTTTTTAAAAATTTATCAAACGAGATGTATACTGAAAATTTACCTTATCATCAACTACAATCAAGTCTGTTGATTTGAAAAGAGGATGACGGACCTCAAATTTCCCCAGTATTTTGACGTTAATTGTCCACTCATGAATGAAGGGGTTTAAGTCATCCACATCGTAAAAATAATCTCTCTTCCCGTATTATTTTTAATAGCATTGGATAGAAGGTCTGCCATGTTTACAAAAAGGAAAAAAATTATGGTAAAACGAAACGTACGATCTTTATTTTATAAAGTTGTAAACAAAAATATATATATATATATACATAATACCTTTTTTTTGGGAATTTTTACATTTTATGATATTGTCAAATCTCAATATTTCTTTATCATTGGATAAACTTAATGGTATATATACATTTTTCAGTAACCACCAAATATATTATTAGATTTCCCAATTCTTTTTAGAAAATTACGACTTTAAAAAGTTTTTAATATTTGAATACATATCTCATTCAATGAATGTAGGAACTATATAACCATGAACATTTTTGGAAACTATTAAAATCCAAGACTAATTTATGTTTATTTCCGATTTATAAAAAACTTTAAAATATGTTTTTTTTAGATTTCGAAAATAGGTTAATATCTCTATTTTATATTATCACTTTAACGAATTTTTGAGTTTTAGAATAATAAATAAATTCCCCGATTATATTTTACGTAAAATAACAAAAAAAATACTCAAGAACTTTAAACAATTAAGATAAAATTCAACATTGTTAACCATTATAAGGAACACGAAGTTTATCCCAATCAATATTAGGAACAACACATTCTTTGACATCTTTCTCAATAACAATCCTAACATCTTCTAACCTGTTACGCTCTGCAACCAAGTCGATTTGCCCCTCCAAGATATTGTTCATTAGCGAGATCTGAGCATTGATAGTTTCAAGTTGACAGATTAAGCCAACAGATTCTTCCTTTTTCTTGATATACTCTTTCAACATATCAAAGATCGCAGTGAAATGTCTCGTCGTTTCCTTTAGAACCACGTCTCTCGATTTTCGAAACGCTTGTTTAACCATATCGATTGCTCCATCTTCCCATTCGAAATCTGACATGAGCTCTTTCCGTTTCCTAGAACTTCCACCCTCCATCTCTAATTCTGAAAAATATTTATGAAAAACTGTAAACTTAGAAACTAAGAATTCATGAAACGAAAAAGTAAGTAAATATCGTTCGAGATCTTACCACAAGGATATGGATGATAACAAACCTTTTTTTTTCTCTTTGTTGACAGGGGAAAACAAAAGGTCACAATATTAATATAAAGACGTAGAACGGTTAAATATTAGTTCTAAGAGCCGCGGAGATTCTCATATTGACGTCTATTAAGGTCGGGCCCATATAGGTTAACCAAGAAAAATCATCGATCCTCTTTGTCAAAACTTAGAATAAAGTTTAATTAGCATCAAGTGAGACTACTTTTTTAGATATTTTATATTAGAAAAATACTTAATGAAATTAATAAAAATCATTCCAAACATAATTAAATAAATAAAAACAAAGATTCATGTCCAAAATCTCATCAAATTAGTCTTTGAAAGTCTAGAACAACAATAGTAAAATAAACATAATAAGTAACATTGAGAAGTGGAAATATAGCTTGCTGCTCGAACCACAGGCTCAATCTTCATCTTCATTGTCTTCATCACTGGAATCGACGTCTAGCCACCGTCTGTAAAAATAGAATAATTCAAGATTAAAACTCCCGCATAATTATGATTTTACTATATTTATTCGAATTATTAAATTTACGTCATTACAGCATATCACCAGTATTAATTCCAGCAATTTCATCTTCAAGAATGACCTTTAAGCATCGTAACTGAGACATCAGACATTGTATACCTAGCAAAGTAGAATTTAAGTAAGAAAATGATAGTTTTGAGTTGTATAGGAATCTATAAATTAAACAGTACCTTCGTAAACAGAGATCCTCCAAAACAGAAGAGTACACTTTATTGGTTCATTAGCATAGGTAGGAGAAGTGATAATTTTTTTCCGCTTCTCAAGAAATGCAGTACAAACCGAACCAACAGCAACACATTCAATCTCTTGTCCACTTTCAAAAATAATTTGATTGTGTATAAGTTTATCAATAACTGTTTTAAATAATAATCGAATGTATTAAAATATCATCAAAAGTTTTATATATTATCTTACTTGTGTTCAAGGATGGTGAATGTCACAACTTCATTTTCTGAAATGTAGCCATTTTGATGTTCAAGGAAATCAATTGTCTGAGGCTCGTTTACATGTACCACCATTCCTAAGGCATCTAACATAAAGGAAAATTCCAATGGAAAACAAAAACAATTTTTTGTTTAAAAAACAAATCAAAAAGACATCATTTAAAGTAGAATATAATCACTTAAGGATGGATTTATTAAGATGACTTAAGTATAAAAACTTACCTACACAACGGTTCTTCTCGTCAGGCGTTGAATTATGCATTCTCAATGCATCATACATAAGGATAAAATTGTCAGTACTTCGCGGATTAATTGGGATCATTTTTGTTTTATCCTGTATCAGGATCTCAAACGGATGGTTTGAGTTTCGGAATGTTTGTTGACCTTCAATCACTAAAAATCCAGAAATCTCGTACAAGTCTCCTTCATTGATCTTTCCATAGTAATTGTCTACATAAAGTTCCACATCTATCTTGGCATCAATCCTATTTCCCTATGATAGAAACATAATATAGAATTTCATTGATTTATTTTTGTTGTTTTTCTCATTTGATATTTGGAAAAAAATAACGGCAACATGGGATGAGGAAGAAAATTTACCCTTTCGTCTACTAAAATCAAACTTTGATAGAAAGGTTGTCCTTGAATAAAATAAGGTGGCCATTCTCTAAGAATTTTCACAGCAACTTTCCGGTTACGTAAAGTAGGATTCAGATCTTTTAAGTACATCACCATCCCGATTGCCCTTTTTTTTGCGTGTATTTAGAAGCAAGGAAAAGTTTCAGAGAGAAGTTTCAAATATTACAATATCTTTTGTTATAGTTCGTATATTCATAGAACAAAGAAGATAAGGATTATAAGAATCAGAGTTATAGAATTGTGTGGATTGTATTAAAACCCGTGGTCTACACAGGGAAAGCTGCATGAGTCTTTGTTCGATAAGAATGAACAATGTTTTCGTATTTTCAGAATACTTTATTTTTAAAATTTAATCTGGACGGTTGAAACTCTAAATTTCAGATTGCATGTCTAACTTTATTTTTTTTTCCAACTTGCATGCTGACATCTTTTAATTACCATGCATTGGGCTATCGTTTTTTTGTTACGATTTTTGTTGAAACTTTATTGGAAACCTAAAAGACTTTATATTCTTATTTTTTTTGTAAGTATTTTATATGTAGCTATTTTTATCAATTTTTTGTTAAAATAAAATTTATGGTTAATTTAACCATAAATCGTTATATGTAAATAAATTTAAACCTTTATTTATATTAAAGCAAGAATTAAAAATAATCCATCTATTATTTAAATATAAAATAATCAAAACCCCCTCAAATCCCTAATAAGCCATAAAAATGAGGGAGTCAGTCTTCTATTTGCGAGTCCTCTTCCTTTGTCTCCTATAAAACAGTTAAGTAGTACATGAAAGAAGTTTAGAAACGAATTTAGTTTTCATCTAATATATAGCATGAACAGAGATGATATTCTTACAATTCCATCATTTTTGCCACCTCTGAATTATGCGGATTGAGTTTTATTCGCGTACAAACTGTAGAAGATATACTTCTTTTTCCCGCAAAGTAATAACAAAATTAATTATTTTAATACCCGATCAACAGAACTGTGCAATAAGAATAATCAAATTAAATCTAAACCTTGGAAATCTTCAATAACACCCCATCGAATAACACAAATTAAACGATCACCTCGGAATGATTTTAAAGCATCGTAGAATTTTGCAGCCGGTGTTTCGAATAATTCACACCTTATTAGGGTTCCACTAAAATGTCAAGAATTTAAATTGTATGTTTCAATATAATGGCTCAAGATTATGATTATGTATAATATATATATATATATATAAGTATTATAATTTACCTGAAATCACGAAGATCAAAAGAGATTTTGTGGTTAATTGAGTAATCCTCTCCTCTAGAATTTATTTTAAGATTTTCGTCAGTACTTTGCAGCTCATCGTCCTCTTCCTCCTCATCTAAATCTTGGACATATTTATCGTCATTATGATCATCGTTACCACTATCATTTGATTGATATTCGTCCTCATCATCAATTTCTTCTTCAGTATCACCCTCTTCTTCATCCATTGTATCATAACAAACATCATCTTCCTCATCGCTTCCTTCTTGTATATAATCATCATCGTCCTGATCTCCAATATCACTGTCATCTTCAGATTCTTCAAATATTGTGCAATCTGATTCAGAGTGATCATGAAAAGTAATGTTTTTCTTTTGCTCTGAACCATATCGAGTACAGTACTTAAATAACATACGAATATTATCACTTTGTGTTACGTCCAAATGTTTCTTATTAATTTCCAACCCCTTGATTTCCTCGTTTTCTTGTAATTTTCTGAAATTACAACTGAATTCGCCAACATTTACAACCTCACCAATGACGTCTGTATAAAATTTAAATTAGTTCAAATACAAAGTATTACAAATAATAATTGAAATTAATTTCAAAATAACTAAAATAATTCCTCACTGACTAAGTAATCTTCACATTGGGTACCCTGATGAATGAGATTGAAATCGACGAAATCATAGAAATCTTCCCCTCCAACAATTGAATTCTCTTTGCATTTGGTATTGTACAAAATAACAATTTTATAACGATGTGTAGTAGCTAAACATGAACCATTCTGTTCAACAACCTTAAAATCTTCGAAATCAAGCCAATCACCGACCTTGAACTTTGAGACAAAACGATCATAAACATCTCCACGAAAGGAGCATTGGACCTTTACACCCTAATAAAACATAGTATTAATTATTGTCGCATAATATAATTTTATATGTCAAAACAATATTCTCAAAACTTGGAAATATAACTTTAAGGTATAATTGCATATACGTTTTATTTTTAAGATATAATGAGCTTGTGATTAGAATAAACTAAATACCTTTATATCAGATAAAACCATCTCCAAACTTGGACCTTTCTCTTCCCACAAACACAATACCTTCACACGAATTTCCATTCGTATTTTGAAGAATTCAATCGCGAAACATCATCGAAAGGCTATACCTAACCATTGTTTTTTTGTTTTCTGTCTTCTTCTTTAATTTAGGTTAAAAACCAAAGATAGTCGAATAGACGTATATATATATATATATATACATGTAATTTAATAAATATATTATTTACATTTATTTTTTGTAAGTGATATTTAAGAATACATGTTTAGCGAATAATTTAACTAATTTGCATAGATCTCCAGGCATAATATATCTACACTTCCCTTTATTTTAGAGATAAATAGTAAACTTCTTAATGTTTATCATTACGGCTTTAAATGCTTAATTTACATTTTCTATTTTACATTAATCATGATAATATACGTATTCTATTCTGTTTTGAATATAGAATATTTCTTTAATTTATCCACACTACATTACATAAGGTAAAATAATTTATTTTTAAGATTTTATCATTACATTTATAATTATTATTTTTAATTAACAACCTTACATTAACTTAACAATAATCTTCAAATTTTTGAACAAAATTTTATCACATTTTTTAAAAATAATATTTATCATTACAGCGATTAATTGATTTATTCAAAGTTTGAAAATGATCAAGAACTTTAGAATCCGTTCGATTGTAGTATTTATAATTGTATTCCATGATTTTTTATTTTTGGTCGATATTATAAACATACCAGATTATCATTAATAAAATAATTAGACTGTCCAAATATTACTATTTCGTAAAATATTCATCCATCTAAAACAATATTAAAAAAGCAACAATTATAAGATCTCAGAACATTCATCCTATTATTCTCTGATTTTTGTTCTTCTACTCTCTTCACGCCAGAATATTTGCTACGACACCAATCATTTCTTCTTCCATATGCAGTCTATTTTTTAAAAAAATAACAATGTTATATATTAGATCTAATTGAAAAAACTAATGAGAATATTTTTAGATAATTACCGTGTATCTTAAATGGAAAAGAAACGGCTTAGATTCTTACGATTAATAGCTTCTCTGCATATAACACAAAAATTTAGGGTTAGGGTAAAAAAATTGAACATAAACGCTAGTATCATGTTGTTATTAAAGTATTAGTATCAGGATGACGTTTAAACACAAATTGTTACCGTGTTAATACCAAAATAAGCAATTAGTAACAAACGTTGGAACATGTTTAAAACAAAGAATTAGGGTCAAGCCTCCTTTTTTAACATAAACCACTACCGAACAATAGCCGAAAGACGTTGTATTGCTGACCCTGAATCTCTAATCTGTTGATAAATCAAACTAACGATGTTATATCCAAAAAAAAAAGTATATAATTTTAAACAATAACAAAATCATTTATTTAAGAATATACCATAAATTTTGGGATATTATTAGCACCATTCATAGTCTTTCTGCAACAATAATCAATAACTGCAAATATTAATATGATTTTTTGAATCAGATATATAATATTAATAATATTTCTTATAAAAGTTAAAACAATACCTGTTTTTCACCATACGATCATCGGTATAATCATCTAAATAATGTTTAAATTTTAATCATTTGATTTATTTTTAAAGAAAGCATTAGAAATAGTTAAAAATATTAACAAAAGAATTACAAAACTAACAACATACCTTTTATCAACGATGAATATGCAGAATTCAAATAAAAATGTACAATAGTCCTCGCAACCTCTACCTATCGATTTATATTTATTTATTTATTAGAGCCACAAACACATGAATAAAATTCAATAACGATGATAGAATAGTTTACTATTTAAATTACCAAACATATCTCATTAATATCAGCATCTTCAGAAGCTTTCCTGCAACTATAAAAAGGATCCTTTTAATTTAGCATCATCAAGGTATAAAGAATTAAGTTTTACGTATACCAAAAAATAAATTACCTAGCATCATCAAGGTATAAAGAATTAAGTTTTACGTATACCAAAAAATAAAATACCTAGATCTCTTGTGCGGGAATATAGAACTAAGATTACAACCATCTATTAACTCACCTGAAACATAAGAATTAGTATAATTAGTTTTTACAAAACTTTAAATAAATCAAGAAACATATACAATATAATATAAGAAGTAAAGAAACCATACATAGAGTTTTGGTAATGCTCGAACTTGCGTTCCAAACAAATACTACAGAAAGAGGATATGAATCATTAGAACACGAACACGAATACGGAAAACCATATAAAGGATCATCAAGACTATAATACATATATAATTTCAAGAACATGAGAGAATTTTAGGGTTTTTTTTTTTTAAATTTCGAATTATGGAGAATGGTTAGGGTTGTACCTATTTATATATTAGTTAACAACCTATAATTTTAGGGTTTCGAATAGGTCTGTATATTTTGATTGGGTTTTATATAAAGCCCATTATTTTAGGTTTTAGGGTTTTTTAATTTATAAAATCACGTTTTGACGATTATTATTATATAGATTATATATTTTATAAATTTAATCTTTTATAATTTTCTTAATTAATTTAAAAGGTAAAAATGTCCAGTTTTGAATCTCATTAATGGCAAATTAGTAATTTTAAGTCTGAGGATGAATGTGGTGCATTTCAGCAACCTAAATAGAAAGGAAAAGCTTCTCCGAAATATTTTTAAGGGCAATTTTCATTAAGGGTAAACGACGTCAATTTTTGTGAGATTGGCTGTGAGCTCTCTCGACTTCTCCTTTAATATATTAGATTAATTTAAAAGGTAAAAAGGTCCAGTTTTGAATCTCATTAATGGCAAATTAGTAATCTTAAGTCTGAGGATGAATGTGGTGCATTTCAGCAACCTAAATAGAGAGGAAAAGCTTCTCCGAAATAATTTTAAGGGCAATTTTCATTAAGGGTAAACGACGTCAATTTTTGTGAGATTGGCTGTGAGCTCTCTCGACTTATCCTTTAATATATTAGATTACCCAGATCAATTTTACTAGAAATATGACTAGCAAATCTAAAAAAAAAGTGATAGTTGTGGGGTTTGAAGACTGAGTGAGGTTGGATGATAAATATGAATAATATCATATAATTTGCTATAGATGTTGTTAGATTTGGTAGGGAATTTAAAGGATTCAATTTTTGAAGTGGTGGCCATGGATGAACAAATCTAGGTTTTTGGCTAAAAAAGAGATATATAAATAAGAAAGAGACAAGAAGAGGGAAGTAGAAAATAATTTTTTTTTTCACGACAGACAAAAAAAAGATTTTTTTTTTAATGATTTCGGGTATACCCAAGATTACCCGAACTCGCCGGAAGACACCCGATCCGAACCCAACCCGATATTAGAAAATACCCGATCGGGTTTTATATCTTTACATCCGAAAATCCAAACATCTGAACCCGAATCCGATCGGATACCTGAATGCCCAAGCCTAGTCTATATGGTAGTTTAAATAATTTTTTTATTTTAAAATGGAGTTTTACCTCAAAATTTTAAAGGTAATATCATCTAAAGATAAACTACAAAAGGAAATAACAATGCATAAAATAGAGAAAGAATGACAATAGTAGTACATAAATTGTGGTTTATTACTAGAATAGGTCTTTATTCGTTTCACTTACTAGAATAGAAAACATTTGCTGGGAAAAGTCATATAACCACCTTTATAATCTTCGAATTCCATAAGTGCCATTATGAATTATTTTTTGGTTTAAAGAAACTTAAATATATATAAAACAAATATAAACCTAGTTTTCTTTTCTCTCGAGCTCTAGCTGCCAGAAAAAAAATGTAGATTTGAGGCCGGATCGCGGTTGCTGACCTAGCACCGGTTTCGACCTCCCTTTCTCAGGCCAGAAGCTTTTGCTTCTCTTTTTCTTCTTTGTTGCGGCTTTGATTGGAGATTTGAGAATGAGACATGGGGTTGCGGTGGTTCGATTCCAAAATGAGGAAGGTTTGAGTGGTGTTTTGGATTGGTGGTTTTTTCTTCCGCCGAGGCATGGCTTTCAATGAGAAGCAGGGTTCTCGAATTAGGTAGTGGTGGTGGCAGCGGCTTCACTTCTTCAGACACACTCAACGTTGTCCCTGGAGAATAGCTAGTTGTAGAAGAAGAAGCAGGCAATCTTATAGCATTGCAAGCTCATGAGGGAAGGTAAATAGAAACATGACATAAATTACACATTCAAAATAAAGATAGTCTTCTGGTACGTCTTTGTATAGCTTCGTAACGCATTGATTCTTTGCTTGTTTAGTTGGTTTTCAAGAGTTGTTTTTTAGACTTAAGTTGAGATGAGTTCCTTTTGGGTCTGGATTAGGGAAGAATTCGTGTTGGAAAATGCATTTTTTTGTTTTGCTTCATGAGCTTTTGGTTTCAACATATACGTAACTATGATTAAAAAAAAAAAAAAAAAAAAAAAAAAAAAAAACCGTCATGGTACTTGCAACTTTTTTGGCATTGTTTCACCCAGTTATTGTTGTTACAATTTCCTTTAAACTCAAGATATCTTGTTCTATGAATAAAAAGTGAACCCATAAGTGTTGTGTTTCACATCAAGCTGAATCAATTGTACTGACTATATTAAATTCAAAGTTCATGTGAGAGCCTCTAGTTCCTCTCTTGAATGTTGAAGAATTTCTTATATATTCTCTGACATCTGAACTCGTTAATTGTTTTCAGGAAGAGGCTCTTCCAGATGATAAATGATCTCCCAACCATTTTTGAGGTTGACAACCACAACAGTAGCAGAAGCAAATCTAGCGGTGCCAAGGTAGAAGCTTTTGTTTACTCCATTCTTTTTTTCTCTCTCTCTCACAGTCTAGCTAATAATCTATGTTGGGTTGGGTTCTTGTCTTTATTTACTCCTTTGTTATCTCATGTAGCCTCGCCACTCTGAATCTCACACTAAGGCTTCAAAGATGTCCCCACCACCAAAAGAAGAAGATGAGAGTGGAGATGAGGAGGAAGATTACGAACAAGATGCGGTTTGTGGTGCGTGTGGAGATAAACATTCGATTTACTGATGTTTTAAGATGGCTTATTGATTTGAATTATAGCCTGAGATCGATTCAGTGATTTTTTGTACTTAAATATTTTGTGTAGGTGGATTGGGATACTTAGGGTGAAATAACAACAATAACATGTTATGTTAGCTCTAGTGAATTATATAGTCTTGTTGTATACCTCTATTTGTATCGTTGGATAAATACAAATTAGAACATCCTCTATTTGTCATGTGCATACGAACCATACAAATCATAAAGATAAGTATGAGCTAACTTTCTTATGAGCCAAATTCTAAGGAGCCCTGCACATAGAGATTAACTTCGATTTGCAAGCCATTAGTTGCATTGGTTTTCTTACAATTAAATCTCTACACAGAATCCTAGATAAAACTCTAATTCTCATTAGCCTGTTTGGAAATCCACTTAAAAACTTCAATGTTCACATTATTTCTCAATTTATATTTAGTACAAATTCCCTTAACTATTTAGTCTATTTTTGTCTTTTCACCATTTAGATTACTTCATTTAACCTACAAAATACTTGTAAAACGATGACCTAAATCTACGTTCAATCAATAACTCTACCACCACACGAAACAATAAATCTACGAATCTTATGTTATTTTAGTAAGCAGTAACTCTATTGTAACATAATTTAAAAACTCTATTGTCAGCAATAACTCTATCAGAAATACTAACTCCACTGTCACTATTTATTAGTCTGCCATATAACTCAATTCTACCTTCTTACTCTACCACCAGTACAATTAAGTCTATTGAGTATCTCTATTTTACCCATGACTCTAAGAATCTTTTTCTTACTTACTCTATCACCACTAAATTTAAGTCTACGGCTGCGACTTACTCTACCGTATAACTTTACAGATTTTGCTAACTCTACCATAACTATTTATATCTGTGTCGCTTAAATCTACTAGATTTATGACTCTATCATTTAACTATATCTCTACCGCCACTATACTTCAATCTACCGCATCTCTCAGAAATTCTATAAATCTATTCACTAACTCTACCAAACTCATCTAACTCTACCGTCACTACAATGGTAGACTTATGGATTGGCAGGACATTTTCCCTCCACATCTCTTTTCTAATACTCTCTTTCCTACATGGCTTTTAATTACGATGACATGTTTCGTAATTCTTTTTTTCATAACACATTTCTCTAAGGGCGATTTTGCCATTTAGAACCAAACCTCATTACTCCCCATTCTAGTAATAAACCACTATTTATGACCTACTCTAGTAAAGCTCCCTAAGACTACTTACAATGGTGAGAACATCCTTTTGATATTGAAGCTTACCAAATGCAGTCTGCAATTAAAGAGAGATATATCATCAACCGGTTTAGGGAGCGTCGAAACAAAATAGAGGAGGACTATCCACCTCGTAGCAAGAGAAAATACGTCAAGAGAGATCATGCAGCAGCAAATCAAAGACTAATTGATGACTACTTTGCCAATCAACCTGCATATGACGATGCAATGTTTCGTCGTCGATTTCGAATGTGAAAACATGTTTTCCTTCAGATCGTTGGAGACCTATCAAGCAGCGATAACTATTTCACCCAACGATTTGACGCCGCTAAAAAAGAAGGTATATCTCCATTAGCAAAATGTACCACAGCCATGCAAATGTTAGCATATGGTGTGGCAGCCGATGCAGTGGATGAATATATCAAAATTGGAGGTACTACAGCTTTGGAGTGCTTGCGAAGATTTGCAAAGAAATCATACGACTCTATGAGCAAGAGTATCTCAGATCCCCGACTCACGATGACCTGCAAAGAATTTTGCGTGTTAGTGAGATGCGAGGGTTTACGGGGATGATTGGGAGTATTGATTGCATGCACTGGGAATGGAAAAATTGTCCTACAGCATGGGAATGTCAATTTACTCTCCGAGATAAGGGAACCACCATTGTTATTCTTAAAGCAGTTGCATCTCATGATTTATGGATATGGCATGCTTTTTTTGGATGTCCCGGCACATTGAACGATATAAACGTTCTAGTCCGTTCACCGGTGTTTGATGATGTTGAACAAGGAAATACTACAAGAGTGAATTTCTTCGTGAACCAACGTCAATATAATATAGTGTACTATCTAGTTGACGGTATCTATCCTTCTTATCCTACTTTCGTCAAATCAATTAGGCTACCTCAAAGTGAACCAGACAAGTTATTTGCACAACGCTAGGAGGGGTATCGGAAGGACATCAAACGTGCATTTGAAGTGTTGTAGGCTCGATTTAAAATCATTCGTGAACAAGCTCGCATGTGGGACATAGCCGATTTGGCGATCATCATGAGGTCATGTATCATATTGCATAATATGATTGTTGAGGATGAACGAGAGACATATGCTCAACATTGGACTGATTATGATCAATCTGAGGCAAGTGGGTCTAGTACAGAACAACCATTCTCGATCAAAGTGCTACCTGTATTTGCAAATCATGTGCGTGCTAGATCTGAGTTGCGTGATTCAAATGTACATCACGAATTACAAGCAGATCTAGTAAAACACATATGGGCACAATTCGGAATGTTCCATGGTGAGTGAGATTTTTAAGCTTGTGAGTTGAGATTATTGTACTAATTAAGTTATGAGTGTTTCTTTACTTTTGTTGTATGTTTATTGTATTGCATTTTAAATTTCTCATCATTGTATTATATGTGTTTTTATAATGGCTATTTTTATTTGTTGTTTTTATTATTTGCAAACAATTTACATATTTTATTTGTGAAAAACAAAATCTCAATTTATTATATAAATTTATTTAATTTTTACTTATTCTAATTTCATTTGATATTAAATATGATTAATAATATGTGATCACAAAAAAATAAACACAAATAAGGTGAAAAATATGAAATAAAATTGGTGGGGTAAGGTATTGTAATTTTGTTAAACAAAACTATTGTAATGGATAAAAATAATGTATTTGTTGAATTATGATGTGGAAGAGAGAGAAAATGATGTGGAGTGTTAAAAAAAAAAGTGAGTGTTCTAAGACTATGTGCAATAGCAAACAAATTCAACACCCTCCTTTTTCACTTTTTAACACTCCACATCATTTTATCTTTCTTCCACATCATAATTCAACACCCACTAAATTTTTTAACACTACAATAGTTTTGTTTAATAAAATTCAACACCCTACCCCACTATTTTTTATTTTGTATTCTTATTTTCTTATATATTTTTATTTTCATGATTACATATTAATAATAAGTACTAATTAAATTAAGTTAAAACATCAACTAAAATTAAATTAAATTAGCTAAAGTGACACGATTTTTAACAGATTTTCTTATTATTTTTAAATTATTAACTAACATTTTTAAAATAATAAAAATACAAACATTTATTATTAAAACAAATAAAATTACAAAAAACTTCTAAAACAATACAATAAAAGCACCCAACACAATTAATAATAAACATACATAACTTCATTAATACATGTGACTTAACTCACAAACAATAAAACTCTTAAATCACTTAACAGACATAAAAATCTCTTTAATTTCGAAACATTCCGAATTTCGCCCAGATGTGTTTGACAAGATCTACTTGCAATTCATGATGAACATTTGAATCACGCAACTCAGATCTAGCACGCACATGATTTGCAAATGCAGGTAACACCTCAGTCGAGAATTGTTGTGGTGTAGTAGAACCACTTGCCTCAGACTGATCATAATCAGTCCAATGTTGAGCAAACGTATTTCGTTCATCCTCAACAATCATATTATGCAATATGATACATGACCGCATGATGATAGCCAAATCGGTTATGTCCCACATGCGAGCTGGTTCGCGAATGATTTTAAATCGAGCTTGTAAAACTCAAAATGCACGCTCGATGTCTTTACCACATCCTTCTTGATGTTGTGCAAATAACTTGTCTGCTTCACTCTGAGGAAGTCGAATTGATTTAACAATAGTTGGATAAGAAGGATAGATGCCGTCAGCTAGATAGTATGCCATATTATGCGGACGTTGGTTCACGAAGAAGTTTACTCTGGGCATATTTCCTTGTTCAACATCATCGAAAACTGGTGAACGATCTAGAACGTTTATATCGTTCAATGTTCCCGAACACCCGAAAAATGCATGCCAAATCCAGAGATCATAGGATGCAACTGCTTCAAGTATAACAGTGGTTTATCTCCCCGAGTAAATTGGCCTTCCCACGGTGTAGGACAATCTTTCCATTCCCAATGCATGCAATCAATACTCCCAATCACCCCCGGCAATCCATGCTGCTCGCTAACATGCAAAATTCTTTGCAGGTCATCTTGAGTTGGAGCTCTGAGATATACTTGCTCATACAATTGTATGATTCCTTTACAGAATCTACGCAAGCACTCTAATGATGTAGAACCACCTATTTTGATGTATTCATCCACCGCGTCTGCCGCCATACCATATGCTAACATTCGCATGGCCGTGGTACATTTTGCAATTGGAGATATACCTTCTTTATTGGTTGTGTCAACTCTTTGGGTGAAGTAGTTGTCACTTCGAGATAAGTCTCCAACGATACGAAGAAAAACATGTTTTTGCATCCGGAATCTCCGAAGAAACATTGCATCATCATATGTAGGTTGATTAGCAAAGTAGTCGTCAATCAGTCTTTGGTTTTCTGCTACATGATCTCTCTTGATGTATTTTCTTTTGTTGCGACTTGGATAATCTTCTTCAACTTTCTTGCGATGCTCTCTAAACCGGTTGATGATGTACCTCTCTTCAATTTGAGATTGTCTTTTGTAAGCTTCAATATCAAAAGGAATTTCTGATGGATCCATTGAATTGTTTTTCGAGTAAGATGATCTTTGTGAGTATATTTTATCAATGGAAGAATGAGTTCCTATTTATAAAAAATCTTGTGGTCGAAAACATGTGGTTGAAATGCAAACGATAAGGATAAGATAAGAATTGTGTGGCAAAGTAAAAGATAAGGATTTGATTCTCACATAAAAAGCCAAAAAGTGATAGATTACATTGTCAAAAAATAATGGAATACTGACAACCAAACATTATTGCACGAAATGACAAACAACCATTATTACACGAAATGATAATACATTATTAAAGTAGAAAGTGACAAAGTGGAGCCGAACACTTGACAACCACTAATTTCTAAATAGGTTGTGGCTCAGTTTCTCCAACAGTTCTTTGCTTCAATCATCAAAATGCTCCTTTTCAGTTAGCTTCATAAACATCTTCATCTTCTTAGTTTGAGTTTTTTCTTTCATCAGTTCGTATGCCTCCTCTTGTCTCTTACCTATTTTTTCTAATTGCTCTAACTCTTGTTCCTTCAAATGCTTGTATTAATTCCATTCTTCATTAACGACTTCCAAGGCTGCACCTTTACCTTTTTTTTGGCTTTCTCTTTTAGCTGCATCTCTTCCCATGGGACGAACACTAGATCCTACAGAATTAGAGTCACTTGCATCACTGTCGTGGGCTCTCTTAGATCCACTGCTTTTAGACCCAGTATTTCCTCCTAGCTGACTACAAAAACGTGGTTGATCACGGACAGCGAGCCATTCTGACATTAAAGTGAAATGCCCATTCTTACCACTTGAATATAGTTCATGTTCTTTAGCCAATACATCATTCTCCGACCACCCGCTTTGTTGCATAAGCTTAGCACTATCGTATGCGCCAATCCATTTGCCCAAGTTTTGGTTCACGTAGTTGAAATGATTTCTATACGAAACTCCATCACGCGGAGGATTAAATGAGCAATGCTCATTACAATACTCAGCAATTTTACCCTAATATGATTCACTCTTTTGGTTTCTGCCAACAATGTTGTCTTTTCCATATTTAATCCATCCGCTCAATAACACCAAATTTTGCTCAGTTGTCCATTTAGGGCTTTTCCGGCAAGTAGATGTTGAATCTTCTGTATTTGGAGTGGCTTCATCAGCACCGCTTATCCCTCCAAGAGTAATTTTTGTAGAAAATTCAATTGCTCTAACATCATTTTCATTATCCTTTGGAGTAGAAGAATAATGAGGTGGTTGAGATGAATATGGAATCATTGATCCATAATATGGATGGTAGTTTGGAACATATGATGGCATAGAAAAATTTGGTGAAGATCCTGGAATATTTTGGGGTTGGTTGAAAGATGGATTTTGAAATTGGTAAATGTTGGGATTTGGATAGGGAAAATAATAATTAGTAGAATTTTGGGTAGGATTATTATTGGAATTTGGATAAAGAAAAGGAAAATTAGTAGAATTTTGGGTAGGATTATTATTAGAATCCATTTTAAATAAAAAAATTAAAGATATAAATAAAAGTGTTTGGGAGAATAAGAAGAAAATTGTGGTAGAAGTAGTGTTTTTTTATGTGTCCGAATGAAATGATTCAAGTTTCTATTTATAGAGCTTAATAAATTATAAATTTCGTATATTTTTTTTTATATAATTATTTGTTATAGAATAATTGATTGTTCAGTAAATAGGGTGAGATAAAAATCTCAAAAGTCTGAAGAACCAATCAGAATAAAGCAAATATCATCCCTTAAAAAAACAAAAAACAAAAAAAAGTTTGAAGAAGTTCACTTGCGCAATGTTTGTGTGTATCATACACACCAATTCGGCGGCGCCACGTGGCTGATGCGGGCCCAAAATTAATTGATTCAATATGTTGAATCTATTCAACATCTGTTGAATACACGTAGATTTTTTTGTTTTTCAACAGTTTCATTGCAAGTATTAAACAGTTGAATAAATTATTCAACACCCCCAATGCAGATAGTCTAATATGAAAACCATTGTACATAGTCTAAAATAGATATCGAAATGCATAAAAATGCATCATCCCAAGATCAACAAAACCCCTATCACCAACAACTTTACATACGCGACCAAGTGAGCACCAACTGTCATGCTAAAATGACGTTTGTCAGCCACTTTTAACCTTCATCAAGTGAAAATCATGGGCTTGTGATATGTATTTGAGAAACTTCTTCCACATCCAAAACCCCTTGCTTGTGGATTCCTTCACTGACCAAAATGAAGCAAAATGGAGCTGCTGCTTCCGTTTGATCCAATTAACCCAAAGAAAATTTGTACTTGAGACTATTTTCCATTTAACCATAACCACTCACTTTGTAAACCTCCATAATCATTTTTAACTCTTTGTTAAAAAAAAACACACACACACATTTTTAACTCTAGTCCACTTTCATGCTTAGGCCTACAAACATCCTTTTTCATGCCATCTTATATTTCCTCGAATTAAGATCATGACGTGACCAATGCAAAAATTCTTTCTACTACATGGAAACAAGCACTTAGCAATTAAAAAGCCGAAATCCAAAAGTTTGTTAAATTTGCAATCACCAAACTAAGTAGCGCAAATCTCCCTACAAATGACAAGAAAATATTTTTCCAATTGCCAATTTGGTTTCTGATAGCCAAAGTCATTCTCTTAGTACACAGGGGAAGCCCCAGACGATTCAATCGTGAATATTAAAAGTTAAAAACCTTGCAAATTGAATATATATAAATGAAATTATATATAATTGATAAATAACACTATTTTGAGTGATATGAATCACCTAATTTTAATAAACTACTTCATACATAAGTTATTTTGTTATTAAATAAATACTTTGCATTTTACAAAGGAAAATATTGTAAAAATACACTAAATTTATTTTTGATTTCCGCAAAACTAAAGACACAAACTTTTTGCATATCCAGAAAATATACAAATACTATTTTTTACTCACTTTGCTGCTCAAAGTCTGAGCTGTATATTCAGTTTATTACATATACAAAATGTATATTAATCAGATTCAAAATCCTAGTCTTTTTCTTTACCTCGAGGTTGTAAAAATTTGAGTTACTGAGGTACATATTGACATTTATGTCGACTTGAATTTTTCTTTCCAATTTAATAAGAAGATTTTTTTTTTTTTTTTTCCTAGGTTTCTAAATGTTTCTCGGTGAGATTGAATCGGTTTGCTATTGGGTGTTTGATGTTCTTGGACTCTCTTGTTCGTCCCTTCGACCTTGCCTCTTGTGGCAGGTAGAGATACGATTCAATGGTTACGGCAAAGGAGGCGTAATCGCTACATGGAGATATGGTTTTAATCGGGAACGGGTGCTAAGACCAACTTTAATGAGATCCGTGTTTGAGACATTCCATATCTCTCAGTCGACACGATCTGCTTGGTCTATCCGATATGTGAATCCCGATGATGGCGGAAGCTTGATTCGGGTCAACCTCTTAATCTCTTCTTGCAATAGATCGAGGGTCGATCTGCAATGGAGCATATCAGGGTTTCAGTCTCTCTCTTTGACTAGCTCATTGATACTATCGGATTCTCAACTCACTTTGGTAATTCCCAAGGTTATTGCTTGCCTTTCCTGGATTGTTAACACACGAAAGACACAATTGGAGGATACCAAATCACACTGGTTTCTGACTTGTAACATTTATGTTTTGATTCGGGTTTCTCATTTGCTTCGATTTGGTTCACTAGTTGATGAATTATGGTTCTGGATTTTGATTCTGTTATCTTTTTGGAATGGTTTCAGGGCAAACCTAGATATGTATTTGATGTCGGCGTATCAAGAATCTCTCTCCTGGCACCTACAGAATAAATTGGAGGATTCTCTAGCTGGATATCTCTGGAGAGTATGGAAACACATAATGAAGCGCATCATTTTGAAGATTGGTCCGAAGTGGAACATATCAAGGTTTCTTCCCCTAGCTTTATCTGGTTTAATAATGTTATCGGATTCTTTGTTTATCTTGGTGGATCATAAGCGCTTTGTTTACTTTTATGGATTGATAACAAATCGGAGATGCAGTTGGAAGATACTGAAGCACAATGGCCATTACTTCAAAGCAGCTTTGTTGGGATACGAGGTTTGTTTCTATCTCGAAATAAATCATTAAGTGTTGAACAGGGGAGATCATTATTGATTTTACTTTCCATTTGGAATGATTTCAGGGTGTTACGGGATATGCTTGTGATTCTACCAAATCAAGAGAATATCGTATATCATTTATGTGCTGAATCGATAGGTGTGATAGCAGATTATTTCTGGGATATTTGGGACTATATAAAGGGTTGTGTTGCGGTCTCTAGTACTCATCACATTTTCCTTCATCACTTTGTTTCAGCTCTTGGTTTCCTTGCAACAACTTTTGAGTGTTTCATTTCTCTTTCTGGTTGGTGTTTGCGGGTTTGGGTGGTGACTTTCAGCATGTCTCAGAGCGGCTTATTGGGAAAGAATGTGGGGAGTACGAATGATGAGTTCGTGGCTCCTAAGAGGAGAATCAAAATTCCGTATTTTGATAACACAGCTTTGATTGCGGGGTATTCAAAGACAATGGTGGGGCGCTGTATGATCCCGAAGGTGCAGGATATGAAGGCTCTCCTGATCATGCTAACCAAGTTCTGGCATGTTGAAGGTAGAGTTGTGGGAGCTGACCTTGGGTTAGGGAAGTTTCAATTTGATTTTGACAATGAGGAAGACATCCTGGAGGTTCTTCAGATGGGACCATTTCATTTTGATGGTTGGATAGTGTAACTGGTTCGATGGAGTCCAACAGTGGATCATGCTTACCCTTCAGACTTAACCTTTTGGGTCAGAGTCCTGGATGTTCCATTCCAATTCTGGGCAGAACCAACCTTTCGTGCCATTGGCTCAGAGTTTGGGAGAGTGGAGGCGGTGGATATCGATGGTGGGAGGGTGAAAGTGACGGTTAATGGGTTCAAGCCCTTATGCTTGGTTACGGTAATTGAATTCTACAATGGCCAGGAGACTATCGTCAATCTCCGCTATGAGCGTCTTCATGGTTGCTGCAAGAAGTGTTCTAGTTTGTGCCATGATGAGAATCACTGTCCACTATGGGCTACTAATAAGATTACTCCAGCTTTGCATTTCCCGGTGGAAGACGACTCAGCTCGTCCGCTGCAGAGTTACAAAGGGGCTGTCATGAATGACAGAAATAACGGAAAAGGCAAGGAGGTGGATACTCGGGGACTGCCTCAGCCCAGTCAGCGCCTACCCAAGGGTAAGCAGGACGCAAGGTCAAAGAACCGGACCTCACGGGAAACGGGTGAGTCTTCATCCAAACCGCGTCGATCCAACAATTCGGTGGCTTTTAAGGATTACCGCCAAAAGGCTAGAGCCTCCACGACGGTGGCACCTCCTTTGGGTGTGGTTCCGGTGGGAGAGCTGGAACCTGGACAGATTCCAGATCAGGTCGAGCATGTGGCGGTTCAGGCTGCAACCTTTGGGGTTCCACAACTGAAACGGGTTCGGAGGCCTCTCTTTCAGGAACCGGAACTGCCTTTACAATCACATTTGCGAGAAGAGGTGATCTTGGCTGATGCGGGCTCCTCTGTCCCGGGTGATGGGTTTGCTCCACAGTCTACAGGCTCTGGTGCTCTGCAAGCGGGCTCAACTCAGGTGCCTATGGGCGACATTTCAGGAACGTTACCGGTTTTGCCAACAGCAAAGGAAACTCTGGAGGAGAATTTTGAGCAGCGGATGGAGGAGGTCGAAACAGAGGTGTTGGATAAAACGGTTCATGATCCACAACAACAGACTAATGGAGACATGGAGGTTTCGGTGGAAGATCAGGCCTTGAATCCAACCGTCGCTATTCCGACTCTCGGAGGAACAACAGCAGACTCAGGTGATGGTCCCGTGGAAGCAAAACTTGACTCAGGTGCAACCTCTGTCATGGCTCCGCAAGGGGAAAAGGTCCACAAGGTGAAACCTCCTTTGTCTCTTAAAGGAGCTGCTTCCAGGAAATTGAACGTGTATCTACGCACAACGCCAAGGAAACGCCCTGTCCCTAAAGAGGCTGGAGAAGGATCAAACATGAGGAATTCGGATCAGGAGAAGGGTCCAACTGGTGGAGTCAAGCCACCCAAACCAACAGAAGATAAATGAAGATTTTAAGTTGGAATTGTCAAAGACTGGGGAATAAAGCAACTTTTGGGTATCTCAGGGATTTGTGGGGAAAGCATAGACCTGACTTTTTATTTTTATCTGAAACTAGACAGCCTTTATCTATTTTGGAACCTTTTGTTGGTCATTTTGGTTATTCAAATTTAAAAACAGTTGATCCTATTGGATGTAGTGGCGGTTTGACCTTATTTTATAATAATAATTATGATGTTTCCATTTTATTTGAATCCAATCGGTTGATTGATTTGGAACTTACTTATAAAGGACATATTATTTACTTTACATTTGTCTATGGTGATCCGGTACCAACGAATCGAGATTTAGTGTGGGAAAGATTAACGCGGATTGGCTTGTCTCGTGATGCCCCTTGGTTTTTTATAGGTGAATTTAATGAACTTAAAGGTACTCACGAAAAACGGGGCGGAAGGCTCTGCCACGCCTCTTCCTTTGTGAATTTTAACACAATGATTCGGCATTGTGGATTATTAGAGTTTCCGGCGGTTGGGGATAGCTTGTCTTGGCATGGTTGGCGTGATAAGAAGCCAATCAGGTGTCGTCTTGACCGCGCCCTAGCCAATGAGAAACTTCATGACTTGTTTCGGAATGCGTTCACGGAATACCTACCAATGATAGCCTCGGATCATAAACCGGTGTTAGCCTTTTTAGAGGATACAATTCAGAGAGGGAGGAGCGTTTTTCGCTCTGACCGCTGATGGCTGGAGAAAGAGGGTCTCTTTGGAGCTATTTCAGAGGGATGGTTCTCAGGGGAGACAGGGGAGTCTGGGAATTTAATGGACAAAATAATAAAGTGCCGCCAAGCAATCTCCCGCTGGAGGAAAGCACAGGCCCCATTTGGACGGGAAACAATTGAGGATTTAAAATCCCAGCTAGCCATTGCTCAGGAGGATGACTCTATCTCTGTTGAGGTTATCTCGGAATTGAATTGGAAATTGCGGGAAGCTTATCGGGATGAGGAAATTTACTGGTATCAAAAGAGTCGAAGTAAGTGGATGCGCTTCGGAGACCAAAATACCAGCTATTTTCATGCCCAAACGAAGTTAAGAAGAGCTAATAATCGGATTGTTGGAATGTATGATGAGTTGGGTCACTGGACCACAGAGGAGCCTCGGATCCAGAATATCGCAACTTCATATTTTCAAGAGGTATTCATGTCCACCGATCCCTCAGAAATTGAGGACTCATTGGGTGAAATCAGCACCTCTATAACGGACGAAATCAATGAGAAACTGACTAAACCACTCACAGAACAGGAAATCAAGGAGGCTCTATTTATGATGCACCCTGATAAAGCCCCGGGACCGGATGGTATGACGGCCCTGTTTTATCAGCGTGCTTGGGATACAGTTAAAGCTGACTTAAAGCTTTCGGTGGAGTCTTTCTTTCAGGTTGGCAGTTTTGATAAACGCCTCAATAAGACTAATATTTGTCTTATCCCAAAAGTAGAAAAACCGACCCGGATGACTGAATGGCGCCCCATTAGTCTATGTAATGTCGGGTACAAGATTATTTCAAAAATTTTATGTCAACGGTTGCGTAAGTTCTTGCCAGCATTAAATTCTGAGACACAGTCAGCGTTTGTAGAAGGCCGTTTAATTACGGATAATATTTTGATTGCTCAGGAAATATTTCATGGACTCCGCACTAATCCCTCTTGTATGGGCAAGTTTATGGCCATCAAAACAGATATGAGTAAGGCCTATGATCGGGTAGAATGGTCCTTTATTGATTCCTTAATGCGGAAATTTGGTTTTTGTGAGACATGGATTTCTTGGATCATGTGGTGTGTGACATCAGTGGAATATAGCGTCTTATTAAATGGGCAACCCCATGGATCAATAATACCGTCTAGAGGGCTTCGTCAAGGAGATCCCTTGTCACCTTATCTTTTTATCCTCTGTGCTGAGGTACTTATTGCAAATTTACGGAAAGCGGAACAGTCTAAGCTTATCACGGGTATCAAGGTTTCCACTGCATGTCCGACAATTTCACATTTACTGTTTGCAGATGACAGTCTATTTTTCTGTCGGGCCACAAAGGAACAGTGCGAAGTTATTTTGGGGATTCTTAGGCAATATGAGAGGATTTCTGGACAGAGGATAAACTTCCAGAAATCTTCAGTTCAATTTGGACATACAGTAGATGTGGATGTGCGTGACGACTTAAAGGGTATCCTGGGGATTACCACTTTAGGTGGCATGAATTCCTATTTGGGAATCCCGGAAAGTCTTGGTGGATCGAAAACCAAAATTTTCTCTTTCGTCCAAGATCGGTTACAAAAAAGGGCTGGTGGTTGGCCTGCCAGGTTACTGTCCCGGGGGGGTAAAGAAGTCATGATCAAATCGGTCGCGACGGCTGTCCCTACTTTTGTTATGTCCTGTTTTAGAATTCCCAAAACAGTTACACGGAAACTTACGAGTGTCATCTCCAACTTCTGGTGGAGCTCTTCGGGAGAAACTCGGGGTTTACATTGGATCGCCTGGGACAGATTGTGTTTCGATAAAATGGAGGGAGGCTTGGGGTTTAGGTGTCTGGACGATTTCAATACCCCACTGTTGGCTAAGCAACTTTGGCGGTTGATATCAGTTCCAGATTCACTATTTGCAAAGGTTTTCAAAGGACGGTATTATAGGCATTCGGATCCATTATATCCTATTAAATCTTATTCTCCATCTTATGGATGGCGAAGTATGATTTCTGCTCGCTCTCTGGTGAACAAAGGACTCATTAAACGGGTAGGAACTGGGGCCTCCATTTCAGTATGGTCTGACCCTTGGATACCTGCTCAATCCCCGAGACCAGCATTGCGTTCAGGATCGCCAGTCGATCCAACGCTTAGAGTTAAAAATTTCATTGACATGACTTCACGTTCCTGGGATCCGGCATTACTTTCGGCTTCTTTCGAGCCGGAGGATGTAGCCCTTATTTCTGCTTTACCTCTTGGTAATCTTACCACACCGGATAGCTTGGGATAACATTTGACTAAAACCGGTAGCTATACTGTTAAATCTGGATATCAGGCATTGCGGCAGAAACCAGAGAGAGGTCTTCCCATTTCTGGCCCCAATATTATCCCTCTACAGGCATATGTCTGGCAGATTAGGTGTCCACCAAAACTCAGACATTTTTTTGTGGCAAGCAATTACGGGTTGCATGGCGACAACAGCTAATCTACGGCGTCGTGGATTAAGCTGTGATATGGACTGCGAAATTTGTGGGGAGACGGAAGAGACAGTCAACCATGCCCTCTTTTTATGCCCTCCGGCTAGGTAGGTTTGGGGACTGTCCCAATTTCCGACCTCTACGGGTTGTTTCCCGTCGGATTCTATATATGCTAATATGGATTCCTTATTTTGGAGGTTTCAAGACATTCTTTCGGTGGCAATGTTTCCATGGATTCTATGGTATATCTAGAAGGGTCGGAATGATAAACTATTTAGTAACTTGGACTCCAACCCGGTAGCAATCCTACGCTTAGCAGAGGAGGAATCCAGGCTGTGGTCTTCAGCCCAGGAAGACCTATCCGGATCCTTTTCTACTGATGTCCCTCGGCCTCTACCCAGATCTATGACTCAGACTTGTAATGTGGCTCACGGTTATGAATCTAGTTACCGATGCTTTGTAGATGGATCTTGGAAGGCGACTGATCAGTTTATGGGCAGAGGATGGTATTGCATTTCTCCTAACGGAGAATCTCCCACCATGGGTGCATCTAATTCTCGTCGTAGCTTGTCACCGCTCCACGCAGAGGTAGAGGCCCTTACCTGGGCAATGAGGTGTATGATTGGTGCTGATAATGAGAAAGTCGTCTTTCTCACAGACTGTTCTGATTTGGTGAAGATGGTGTCTTCGCCTTCCGAGTGGCCTGCTTTCAAGACATATCTGGACGCTATTGATGAAGATAAGGGTGAATTCCTTTCATTCTCTCTCGTTCAGATACCAAGATCACAGAATGGTAGAGCGGACAAACTGGCGCGTCGTGCTAGAGTGGAGTCGCTTCCAATCACCTTTGTGAATAACTTCCCGTCTAATTGGCTCGTTTGAGTCAATCTTGTAACCTGTTGGCAAAAAAAAAAAAAAAAAAAGAATTTTTAAACATACAATACATTTAATTTTCTTAACCCGGTTAGAAACTAAACGAAATAACAAAAAGTAATGAATACCATTACTATCATCGTTAAAATCCGATTATGAAATTTGGATATTAAAATATGTAAAAGAATAATTAATTTGTGTATATAGGGTACGAAACAAATTCTTGTCCTTTACCAAAACAATTTTATTTTCTTTTTCCTTTTTCAAGAAAAATTTATGTTAAGAAAAAAAAATAGAAAAATTTACTGGGATATTATACATTTTAGATAATATTACCAGAATCTTAAAATCTTTTTTTTATTACTAAAATATTTTGGGTATTTTCAAAATACCCAGTGTGCTCTTGTTTTATGTTATCTGAAAAACGTAATTACAAAAATGTCATTGCCACGTCAGACGTCACGTCAGAAATTGCTGACGTGTATTAAATAACTCAGCCGTAACGCGTTACAGAGGTAATGAAGGTTGAGTTATAGGTATGTTGCGGCTGATTTATAGAAAAACATTTGAGTAAGAGCGGACGGCTGACTTATAGCATAACTCAGCCAAGCGTTATGGCTGACTTATTGAAATCTGGCTGAGTTATGCTATAACTTTTTGGCTGAATTATGCTATAACAACCCGATGGTTTAGTTGTCAAAATTTTGGCTGAGTTATCACTACGACACAGCTGAATTAACTTTTTTTCCGGCTGGCTGAGTTATGAAAAACGGCTGATTTATGAGATGTAGTTACGGTTGAGTTATGGTTAAAAACTATAACTCAGCCGTGATAGGCTAACTTATCGTACAACTCGGCCATTTTACGACTGAGTTACATATTTTCAGTTGATGAAGCGGCTGAATTTGGCAGCTATTTTTTTGCTTTTTAATTACTATAATGTTATTCATGTTGTGACTGAGTTATAATTTGTTTGATGGCTGAATTATATTTAGGATGAGTTATAATTTGTTTGATGGCTGACTTGCCACGTCGGACGCATCATCCATGTCAGCATTCCATGTCATCATCTTTCTTCTCCGGAAATACGAAACGTCGTTCCCTCGACTTTTGTTCTTAAACTGGTTATAAGTGAAATATTAACATGGTTTTTACCTTCTTCTTCACCTTGTTCTTCTACTTCTTCTTCACTTTCTTCTTCACCTTTCTTCTACTTCTTTTTCACTTTCTTCTTCACCTTGTTCTTCATTTTCTTTCATGGATCAAGTTCTGGTAATTGTTGTTTTCGGTAATTGGGTAAAGAAACACAAATATATATTTAACACCGACGATAGAGTGTGTAGAGTTGTGCAGATAGATGCAGAAACAGCACACGACAAACTTGTGAAGCTTGTTTTTGATGACTACGGATTGAACGCGTTAAGCCATGAGCTAAACGCATGTTCTCGATGCAAACAAGTTGGGCACAATGCGAAAACTTGTCCAATGTAGTATTATTGTAATACATTTGTTTTATTTTGTGCAATAACTCAGGCGTCAAGCATTATAACTCATCCGTCATATTAATCGACCAGACCTTTCATTTTCGGCTTACAGATTATTCCTTTTGATAACTCAGCCACAAAGCATTATAACTCAACCGTTGATATGGTAAAATTGTAATACCCTAATGGTACTAACAGCCTTGCAGTTGTAGTACTTAGGGATCGTATCCACAAGGACTCTAGATCACACAAAAGATTTAATAATCTTTTCTAATTATGCTAAACCAAAATATTAATTTAAACGCAATGCAAAAACAGAATTCAAAAGTGTAAATTCAGGAATTATAAAAAACGCTAGGCCTAGGGAAATTCTCAGGAAATCATGGAAAATCAAATCAATTAATTAAGCAAGCATGATTCATAAATTAAGCACCGTTCTTGAACTCTAAACACAATTGTTAAATAAATCAGTTCTCACTGCAAATATTATCTAAGTTTTAAAACCCGAAAATCAAAATCTCTTTGCAAAAAGTAATTTTGCTCACCAAAGGTTTTTGTCTGGAAAATCAATTATATTCTCATATCAATCAATAATCCTAAGATCTAAATCCAGATGACTAATCAAAGATCTAGCATTAAGAACAACCTATGGTGAAGAACAAGAAAGATAATGAATCCAAACAATTAGTCAATCTAACAATCCATGAAATCCCTAATGAGAAACCCTAAACCTAACCAGCAGATCTACTCAGACATAATTGTAAAAACACAAATCATGAATAAAATAGATAGCATTAAGAGATTAAAGAAGTAGAAAAGGAGTTCTGAATCTTCTCTCGAAGGAGTCTTGATTCTTCTCTCCAAAAACTCTCTACAATCTCTCAGGGTTTTCTCTCTCAAAAGTTGCAGGAAAAATAAAGCTTAGGTCTAAACAATGACCTGGAAAATCTATTTATATTCCCAAAACATGTCCAGGAACTAATGATGCAAATATGAAAAACTTTGGGGCAGCTTTGTAAATATTCAAAACTTGTGGGAAAACTTCCGATTTGTCTTATGGCTCTGCATCGATCGACACATATGAAGCATCGACCGATGCTTACTCTTGAACTGGTCTCCCAACTTCGCAGCTTCAGCCTCAATGCTTGATTATACTCCAAATCCTCCTATTTAGCTCCATTATGCTCTCATCCATGCTAAATCCTATAAAGACTCAAAAGACTCTAACAATACCAAAAAGACTCTATAAATAAGACTTATATCATGGCTAAAAACACCGAAAAACCATGATATATCAACTCCCCTAGACTTAGCCTTTGCTTGCCCTCAAGCAAAACAAAAACTTAGATCTGTGAAAGAGGTTTGAAAACGCAGAAACTCATTTTCTTTTTAAAGTAATGTCATGATCATCCAAACCATAATCCATATGCTTAGCAGATAAATCCAAATCGAACCACCATGTACTTCTCCGCTGACTTTCGTAGCATCCCAAATTCAAACCAAATTTCACTACTTCCTCCATTAAGCCTTCATCGGTGGGTCTCATCAATTTGATCAATGTCAAGAACCTTCTAGACTCATTCCTGTAGTATACCCTAACAAGCAAGATATAACTTGTACAACATGTGGTACTCTTTCTCTCTCCGAGGCTTATTCTTTTTAATCTTCCTTTGAGCTTTGCTTTGTTGTTTTTTCTTTTTACTATCTTTTTTTCTTTTCTTCAAAGTTGTAGGCGAATAATGGGGTCATCAGTAATTTATCTACCCCTCGCTTCCAAGTAGTGTGTGATCATTTGACTCAAGAGTAGAATAATGAGGTTACAGGTAATTTACCTACTACCTCTCTAAACTGATCAAAATCTCTTCTTTTTTTTAACAAAGCTCTCAGGGATATTTTTTTATAACTAGAATAATGGAGAGGAATACCAATTTCTTTTGAAATCTTACTTGTCAGGTATGAACAAGGAGTCAAGCTCTATGAACATAAATCTCCTTGATGAGGTAAAAATAAAAGCGCAGAAGTTACCTTAGGCTTTTGTGAATTCTGTTGGAAATTTGGATGTCTCTGGTTTACTGGTCAGCCATTGGATTTTTCATTAGTCGGATTTGTGGATTCAGTCTGTAGCATTAATCTACCAAGGCAGTACACTAAAAAGAAAATCATAGTTCCCAACAAAAATTTTGGCTCAATAAAACAATTTTTTTTTGGACTGAAGCTCAAAAATAAAAACGTAGTTAGTAACTGCCTCCCCCAGACTTAAACAACACTTTCCCCAGTGTTATCAAGTAATAGATTGGCGAAGAAAAATAAACAAAAACGAATAAGTATTGAAATTATGAACAAAATCGTGTTACCAATCCGTATGTTCTGTGTCGACCAATGCTGATGGTGTGTCGGTCGATGCACCTTGCAGATGCAGAGAGTTCGAACATTACTCCTGAGTTAGCTGCGATTAATTTGTGTTTTTCTCATTCCTTGGATGTTAGCACTGCTAAGAATCACTCAAACATAAGATTAAACGCAACATGATAGATAGAAGTTCATAATTCAATACAAATTCAAACTGACTCAAAGCAAGGATAAAAATGACTCAATTTAAGTGGAAAAGAAAAACCTATGAGTGACTTGCCTCCCACTAAGCGCTTGTTTTCAGTCATTAGCTTGACTGTGTCGGATCTCAAGAATCCGGTGGATTGGAACATGGCAATGAATGCTTCCGAGAGAATGTCCGCTTCATCCAAGGTGGTGTATAAGCTTTAGGTGCATGAGGTCTGCCAAGGATGTGGGGAACAGGACCAGGGCAGGACTGAGGTATGGGTGGCTCGTGGAGGTGTGTCGATCGATGCAACAGCTGCATTGATCGATGTTGGGCCTGCAACTCGTGTTTCTTCAACGATTCTGCAATTAACCTCTAAAATTCGTGTTTCCAATACAAAAACGTCATCTACAAGAGACTTGTCATGGATCAGAACCTCATCATGGTCTCTAGTACTGATTAGATGATCTCCACTCCAATCTTCAAGCTTAATAGCTTGGTTACTCACTTTCTCAATAGGTTCCAACTCTTTGACATACCCAACAGTAATGTCTCCATGAAGCTCTATGATCGGATTGTCATCAGAAATAACCTCCACAGAAAATGTCTGACCATCAATAGTGGGAACCCTCCTCAGCTTGTCCATCTCAAAGTTCATAACCAAATCTTCTACATTCAAGATTATGTGTCCCTTCTTAACATCAATGATGGCACCTGTTGTACCCAAGAAAGAGCGTCCTAAGATGAGCGGATCATTAGGCTCTTTTCTCATATTCCAGCACCACAGAGTCAGTGGGAATCATGCAATCTCCAATCTTGATTTGAATATCCTCTAAGAAACCTTCAGGAATCCTTCTGGATCTATCAGCTAAGATAAAAGAGATCATAGTTGGTTTAAAATCTGTCATCCCAAGTCTCACAGCAACAGAATGTGGCAGCAAATTGATACTAGAACCGAGATCACAAAGAGAATGAGGAAACCTTCCTGTGGAGATAGAGCAATCTAACACAAAACTTTCAGGATCTGGTAACTTCTCTGCAATCCTAATCTGAATCACTGCACTCACTTTCTCAGATACAACCACTTTCTCTTTTCTCTCTTTCTTTCTCTGTCGAGGCTGATTCAACATAATTGAGCTGACATCCTTGGTTAGCAAAGCTCCTTCCTTAGGACTCAAACCATTATTGACCATCCTCTTCACATATCGCTTAATCCCAGGAGAAAACTTGACCGCATCAATCAAAGGCATCTCAATCATTACCTTGTCCATCATAGCATTGCATCTAGCTTCTTCAATCTCCTGTTTAGATCTCCTAGGCTTAGGAAAAGGGACCTTAGGCTTATAAACTTTTTCTGAATCGATTGGTGGAACTGGAAGAGAAACCGAACCTGTTTGCAGGGGCTGTCGATCGATGCTAATATTGTGTCGATCGATGCTCTCGTTCTGGAGTGAGTTTGCCTCGATGGATGGTGACTGCATCGATCGATGCATTGTGATGGTGTCGATCGATGCTGGCTCCACTAACATATCTTCGTCTCCTTCCTTCACCAAAATTGCATTACAAGCATGCTTGGGGTTCATCTCTGTTCTTCTAGAAAGAAGTTCTTCTTGTCTTTTAACAAACCCAGCAGTCTGAATTACTTGATTCTCCAGCTTCTTGACGTGAGTGTTTAATGCATCAACTTCCCAGTCAGCTCAGTGTATACAGAATCAATCTTTCCATTGAAGTCCACTGTCAACTTCTGTTGACCTTCCAAAATCTGTCCAATCATTGATTCCATCTTGCTATCTGAATTGGGTGGAGGGAGGGGTTGGTAAGAAGAAGAACCATAGTTCCTAGTGAAGTTGTTGTTTGGATTTCCTGAGAATGAATTTTTCTGACCAAATCTCTGATTTTGATACCCAGCTCCATACACATAGTTAACACCTTCTTCGGAAATCTCTGGTTTTTATCTCAAAAGTCTCAACATCTTCAGCAAAATGGACAAACTTCTTTCCCACAAGAAGATTGTGGACTGTATCCAACTTAGCATTCACCGCAGCAAACTGACTTAAAAAATTGCCTTAATGTGCCCTTTTCCGCTCTAGGTCTGCATTCTTAGTGTTGTTGCTTGAGGCTAGCCTTTCTATCAACTGTTCAGCTTCATTCGGGTACCTTGTCTTGAAGTTTCCATCACTAGCAGCATCCAAAGCCATCTGATATCTCCAGTAAATACCACTGAAAAATATACTAATCAACTGTATCGCTGAGAACCCATGATGCGGACAATCTCTTTGGTATGCTTTGAATCTCACCCAAGCAGCTTTGTAAGATTCAGCTGGTCCTTTTCTAAAGGTGGAGAGCTTAATCCTCAGCTCATCAGACATTGCATCATCATAGAAGTAGTTCAAGAATGCCACCTTGATGTCATTCCAGGTCTTCAGAGATCCTGGTTTGAGTTGCCTTAGCCAATGAGAAGCTTCCCCAACAAGAGAATAGGGGAAAAGCTTGCAATAGAGATAATCCTATGTGACTCCATTAGCCCTGATGCTGGTGATTATATCCTCAAAGTGCTCAATGTGGTCTAGAGGCTTCTCATGGGGCAAATTCCGGAATGGTCTTTGACCGACAAGAGCAAAGTAGGCAGACTTCAACTCAAAATCATTCTTGGGGACTATAATCCAAGCAATTAATCAAAGTGTTGAACTCTAAACACAATTGTTAAATAAATCAGTTCTCACTCCAAATATTATCTAAGTTTTAAAACCCAAAAATTCAAATCTCTTTGCAAAATTCTATGTTAAAAACCAGCAATAAAATCAAGTTTAGATAAGTTCAAAAAATCACTAATTCAAATCTCTTTACAATGCAAAAAGTAATTTTGCTCACCAAAGGTTTTAAAAAGTAATTCAGGAATTTAAAAAACGCTATGCCTAGGGAAATTCTCAGGAAATCATGGAAAATCAAATCAATTAATTAAGCAAGCATGATTCAACAGTTAAGCACCGTTCTTGAACTCTAAATACAATTGTTAAATAAATTAGTTCTCACTCCAAATATTATCTAAGTTTTAAAACCCAAAAATTCAAATCTCTTTGCAAAATTCTATGTTAAAAACCAGCAATAAAATCAAGTTTAGATAAGTTCACAAAATCACTAATTCAAATCTCTTTGCAAAAAGTAATTTTGCTCACTAAAGGTTTTTTGTCAGAAAAATCAATTATATTTTCATATCAATCAATAATCCTAAGATCTAAATCCAGATGACTAATCAAAGATCTAGCATTAAGAACATCCTACGGTGAAGAACAAAAAAGATAATGAATCCAAACAATTAATCAATCTAACAATCCATGAAATCCCTAATGAGAAACCCTAAACCTAACAAGTAGATCTACTCAGAAATAATTGTAAAAACACATATCATGAATAAAATAGATAATAAAAGAAAATACTCTCTCGAGAAAACCTCTCTCTCTTGATATGGCGTGTTGAGTTCTAGGGTTCCGATTTGGTTCTGATTTGGCTTTGATTCGGTTTGATTGGGTTTTATGAGGGAGGATTTCGACTTGAGATCCGTTCTGGTGAGTTCTGATTTGCGGTTTCATGATCCTTTAGATCTGAGATGGAGTTTTTTGGGGTTTCGATTCTGGTCTTTGGAGATCTTCCGACCTACGGGTTTTCTTTCCTTTTTTGGTTCACGGGGTGGATTCGAGCAGGATGTTTTGGTTAATTCTCATTCTGTCTTGTTTTTTTTGGGCGGTAATCTCGGGTTTGTCGGATTGATACAGATTCGGTTGGATTGGAGTGAGAGGGCTTTCATCCAGGGAGTCGAAGGTTATGGTGTGAGATTTCTCTTGGTTCCTTTGGCTTTGGGGTGTGGTTTTTCAGCCGCATTATTTCAGGGATTTGATTCTGGGGATCCTGGTCGCGGTTCTTGCGGGATGAAGATTTCCAATCGTTTTGTGATATCGGCTTTCAGTGACAAGAAGATTTGGTCGTCCGGGATCGACTATAAATTCTCTGTGCGGTCTGGTTCTTTTCTTCATTCATCACTACTTAAGCAAACTTCTCTTTTTAGTTATCTTTGCTGTTCCTTTCTGGGTAGTCGGGGCTGTTTGGTTCTTTATCTCGGGATTTCGTTTCGTGTTTGGTTAGCATCGAGAGTCATGTCTCAAAGTGCTCTGTTGAAAGGGAATGTTGTGGGGTCAGGGGGTAAGCTGAAGATTAAGGTTCCACAGTTTGATAATACGGCTTTGATTGAGGGTTATGCTAAAACCTTGAATGGTAGATGCATGAACCCAATGATGCAAGATATGAAGACATTGCTGTTTATGCTGCCGCGGATATGGAAGATGGAGGAGAGGGTTGTTGGGGCTGATCTGGGTCTAGGTCGGTTTCAGTTCGATTTCGATCAAGAGACTGATATTCAGGAGGTATTGAAGATGGAGCCCTATCATTTTGATCATTGGATGCTTTCTTTGGTCAGATGGGAGCCAGTGGTGGATCCGCGGTATCCTTACCTTATCAAGTTCTGGGTTCGTGTCATGGGAGTTCCTCTGCATTTCTGGGCAGATGAGACATTCCGTACTATTGGTGCTGATTTGGGAGAGGTTGAGGAAGTTGATTTGGACAATGGTCGGGTGAAGATCTTGTTGGATGGTTTCAAGCCTCTAATCTTTGATGCCACGATTGAGTTTCATAGTGGCGAGGAGACGACAATATCGCTGCGATATGAGAGGTTATTTGGGTACTGTCGGAGATGTTATAGCCTCTGTCATGATGTATCTCGGTGTCCACTTTTTGGGGATAAAGGGAAACAGAGGCTGGATGATGGTTCTGAACCAAGGTCAGTGATGTTCATATATTTTACCCTGTTTTCCCTTAATATATTTACATCTTTTGCATCTTTTGCTATCCATTTTGACCATTATTGCATAGCTTTAGGACTGTTCTTGCATTAGAGTTTAGTTGCATTGCATTTGCATCTTTTCATGCATAAACAGGTGATTTTGGAGCTTAAGGAGCATGGAAGCAATGCTGAGGAGAAGTGAAGCAATCATGAGGAGAAAACAAGAGAGCTAAGGCTGAAGAACCAAGGTCCGGAGTCCAACTCGACTGCCCACTCGACCAGACACTCGACCGTGTGCTGAGAGGGACTCGACCGAGTGGGAGGAGCACAAGAGGAGCCAACTCAACCGGTCACTCGACCAAGCACCAGGTCGAGTTGGTCGAGCCGCCTGGCTATTTTGTCTTCTAGCGTTTTTAGGGCTTCCACTACATTTTCTATATAAGGGCTTGTACCTGCAGCCACCAAAAGAGGCCAGCTTTTTAGAGAGTCTAAAACCTAGTTTTTACCTTTTTTAGAATTATTCCTTTTGCATTTTTATTTTCTTAGATCTTGTACTTCTTTTAAAAAGGAGAAAAAGACTAAATTATTCAATATTGTTGGTTTCATAACTTTCTTAATATTGAGAATTTGAGTTTGGTTCTTTCTTCAATATTGTCGATCTTTGATTTATCTTTCTAATGATGCAAGTTTCAGTATTTTCTGGGTTTATGATTTTGATGTTCATCATGTATGCTTGTGAGTAGTTGCTTAGGATCTTAAGGATGGGTTAGGCTGGGTTGTGTTTGAGGTTTGTTTGATTTGGTCAAGCTTGATTGTTGTAGATCTCTTCTAGGCTAGATGTTCTTAATGCTGATCCTATATCTGAGAGGGTAGGATCTGATTTCAAGCCTCTTAGCATCACACCAATGTCTAAGGAGCATAGATAAGGCTAGATCTAGAGACTATCATTAGGCTTGCTAAGAGATTAGAAGTCTTGTTTGATTTTTGACATATTGCTTAATGCCTGCCTGTGTAGATTCTTTACTTTGTGAGAACAAGTCTAGAGTTGCATGAGTTTGATTGTTTCTTGCCATGAGAGTGGATTAAACATGTCTTAGAAATATATGTCTAGAGATTAGCTCAAGTTGTTTGAGATTTGTTGACCAAGTTAGATGACCTCAATCATAGTCTAGCCCATGAATCCCTCCTCAAGACCTTCCTTGTCTATTGATTTCTTAGCTTAAATCCTGTTGTTTGATCGTTGTTTGATTCGTTTTGGTATTGCTCTGTTTTTCTTGTGTTGCTCTGTTTTGCGTATTTGTCCAGCTCGACCCTGCACTCGATCAGCACTCGATCAAGTGCTTGCTCGAGTTCCAACCTAGAACTTGTGTTTATGATTTATGTTTGTCCTGTTTCACCCTAGTTGCATTTCTGTTGCATTCATTTAGTATCTTGTTCATTACTTACCTTGCATTAGTTCAATACTTGCATTTCCATAGTTTCTATTTCTGTTTGTCATAATCACTCTGTTCCATTTGCATTTAGCTCCTAGTTCTTGTAGTTTTACTTTCTGCACTTTCCATTTCATCATAGGATTGTTAGTGACAAACAACCTTTACATCTGGCTTGACTTAGACTCATATGCACATCTTGATTGTTCACAAACACTCAGATTGGATTGACACCTCTTATACTACAATTGCATAAGGGGAATTGAAACACCCTGACATCCATTCATTCATAAGTCATCATTCCATACATCATTCACCACCACCACAAAAATAGTCAGTTTCAATTTGGCGCTGTTGCCCATTTGAGTTTGTTTTGTGACATTTAGGATCATTATTAGTCTAAGATTAAGTTCGTTTAAACACTTGTGAAGTTACTGAACTCGAATCTTCCTTTGCTTGACTGTCTTGAGTTTCAGGTACCCACTCGACCACCACTCAACCGAGCCGTGATCGAGCACTTGATCGAGTCAGAAGCCGTATCCAAATAGCCATTACTTCCCAGTCGACTCGACCACCCACTCGAGCCTGCGCTCGACCGTGTACCTGTTCAAGTCTGTAGTCGAGTTTGTTGATGCACACAAGGTCAAAAGGAAAAGACAGTCTTCAAAGGCCTATTGACAACATCCACAGGCTACAAAAGGGTTTGAGACATAAGCAAAGAAGAGTAGTTCAACAACAAGAAGAACAAGTAGTCATGGAGCAGCAAGATCACCATGATCATAGACCTAGACACATTGGTGCTGGGGATGCACCTAACACACACAACCAAAGAGCTGGTATTGTGCCTCCTGCTGTGGCCAATAATAATTATGAAATAAAGAGTGGATTAATCTCCATGATACAAGCCAACAAATTTCATGGGTTGCCAATGGAGGATCCTCTAGATCACCTTGATGAGTTTGACAGAATATGTGGACTCACAAAAATCAATGGACTAAGTGAAGATGGCTTCAAGTTAAGGCTATTCCCATTTTCCCTTGGAGACAAAGCTCATCTATGGGAGAAGACTCTTTCTACTGGAGCTATAACCACATGGGATGCATGCAAGAAAGCTTTTCTGGCCAAGTTCTTCTCCAATGCAAGGACTGCTAGGTTGAGGAATGAAATTTCTGGGTTTGCTCAAAGGAATAATGAGAGCTTTTGTGAAGCTTGGGAGAGGTTTAAAGGATTCCAAACTCAGTGTCCTCACCATGGCTTCAGCAATGAGTCCCTTCTACGCACTTTGTATAGAGGAGTGCTTCCCAAGATAAGAATGCTTCTTGATACAGCTTCAAATGGCAACTTCCTCAACAAGAATGTGGAAGAAGGATGGGAATTGGTTGAGAACCTTGCTCAGTCAGATGGTAATTATAATGAAGATTATGATAGAACCATGAGGATCCCCTCCACTGATCAGGAGGACAAATACAAGCAGGATTTAAAGATGGTCAATGAGAAGCTTGACAAGATTCTCCTTAGCCAGTCAAAAACTATTCACTTCATTGGTGAAGAAGAAGCTCCAGTCCAAGAAGGAGATAGGGAGTTTGCTGAGTTGTGTTATATGTAGAACCAAGGAGGAGGATACAAAGGCTACAACCAAGGTGGAGGTTTCAAGCAGAACAACCTCTCTTATAGGAGCACCAATGTAGCCAACCCTCAAGACCAAGTCTATCCACCTCCTCAGCCTCAACAACAGCACAACTATGCACCCAAGCAGCAGCAACAGGTGTTCCAGCCCCAATTGTGTCCCCCACCAGGGTTTCAGACTAACCAAGGCCAGGAACAAGACCTAAGAGCAATGATACAACAGTTGTTGATTGGGCAAACCAATGGGAAAATTGAGGAAGCCAAACAGTTTGCTGAGCTGAATCAAAGATTAACATCACAATATAATGATCTCAATATGAAGTTTGAAGGACTTAACTCAAGAGTGAAGTATATGGAGAGCAATATAGCATCTACTTCAGCTCCAAAACCCACCCAACTCCCTGGCAAACCAGTTCAAAACCCAAGGGAGTTTACTGCCAAAGCCATTCATATCTTTGAAGAGGAAGTCACTGAGGACAGTGAATTTCAAGTTGGGGAGGATTGGTCATTTCTTGAAGCTCAGAGTGAAGTTTGTGCAAAGCAGACTGACTCCGGTATTGCACTCGACCAGGTGCTCGAGCATGCACTCGACCGAGTGAGTGTTCGAGTTGCCGATCGAGCTGAAGAGTCAGAAGCTGTCAAGCCTGCTAAGTACATCCCTCCTGCTTACAAACCGCCTCTACCATTCCCAGGACGTTTCAAGGCACAAAAGCTTAAGGAATTAAGGGAAATCATTGAGAAAAAACAAATGTTGACTTTGCAACAAAAGGAAGAGAAGGCTTTGAAGGAAGTGGTTGTGATTGAGAAACAAGAAGAAGTGATGGCCATACAAGAGATCATCATTGCTTACCAAGAAGAAGAGAGAGGACCTGCCTTGGAATAGTATGATCCATATCCTCTCTATAAGGATTTTTTGCTTGATTTATCAAAGAAGAAGGCTCAAGCTCAAGATGAGAAGGATCTTGAAGACCTTGGAGGAGTAATCATCCCAATTAAGCTTAAGGATCCAGGTCCATTCTATCTGCCTTGCACACTTAGCTATCTTCACTACAACCAGTGCTTATGTGACTTGGGAGCATCTATCAGTGTGATGCTCTAATCTATAGCACAAAAGCTTGGGCACACTGACTTCAAGTCCACCAACCTTCATATATGCCTAGCTGATGGTTCAAACAGAGATGTGGTTGGCAAATTGGAGAATATTCCAGTCAAGATAGGAAGAGCAAGGGTTCATACAGATTTTGTGGTATTGGAGATGGACAAGGAACCTGAAGATCCTATCATCCTTGGGAGGCCATTCTTAGCCACAGTTGGAGCTGTTATTGATGTTAAGGAAGGTCTTGTGACCTTGAACATTTCTGAGGATATAGCTATGAAGTTTAACATCTATAACCCAACCAACCTTCCTACCATTGATGATCAACCTTTTACTATCAAGGACAAAGGTGGTCATGAAGGTTTAAGTGAAGTGGCAACTCCAAAGGACAATCTCCCTCTTCAAGAAGATTCTGTGGAAAAGCTTAAGAGGTCAGTTCAAGAGTTGACTGGTATGGTTAAGGATCTCCAAGTCAAGCTAAACAAGAGGTCTTTGAGGAAAGCAAGACCAAGGCTCAAAATCAAGAAGAAATATGGTTTGTGTGTTAAGGGTGAGGTGATCAAGGATCAGACTCACAATGATCAAGAAGTGCCAGGGAGGATTTCATCACCTCCTTGGTATCTAAACAAAGCCTAAGAAGGCAGCCAAAGTCAAGCTTAGTGACTCTAAACAAGCTCACTAGGGAGGAAGTCCCTAAGGTATCCTTTGTAAATATGCTTTATTTTCTTAGTAGTTTTGATGTATTTTGTTTTATGTTTGTGTTGGGCAGGCCTTTCAATGAAAGTGTAGATGGGTATGGAGAGATTTGGACCTGGGGAAGGAGATTCGCAAGCCCACTCGACCAGCCCACGAGAGGTACTCGACCGAGTTGGCAAAGAATTAAGGCCCACTCGATTCTCATTTCTCTAGAATGATCGAGTGGAGGGAAGAACAAGAAGAAAAATTTTGAAATTTCAAAATTTGGTCAAGGAGCTCGACCACGTGCTGGTCGAGTGTGGGGTCGAGTGGCAGCAAAAAGCAGGTCAAAGATTCTCATTTCAAATTTGAATGGTATGGACGCTCCACTCTTGTCTCCTTGCCCCCTTAGCTTCTTTAAATAAAGCCTTACACGATCCTATGTCTCTCACACTCTCTCACTTGCTCAAAACAACTAAAATCAAGTTTTAAAATCTCTCTCAAAGTTCATCTTTTGCTCAAGCTCAGCTCTTTTAAGTTTTTGGGTCACTAACCTATTAAACTTAAGCTTTGAGTCTATTCCCTTCAGTTCTATTCGAAAATGTCTTCAAGGATTACAAGGAAGTCTCAACAAGCCGCTGCAAGCTCCATGGTACGTTTTGATGATCGCCTACAATCAAGAGGAGAAGCTGGAAGAACCACTCGACGCCCCACTCGAGCATGCACTCGATCGAGTGGTGGTCCGAGTGGTCGATCGAGCTAGATGCCGCGTTCAAGAAATCAGTCAGTTGAGGAAGATCCTGAGAGAACTGAAAGTGAAGAAGAAAGGGAGCCAACTCTTAGTGATTTCATGAGGAGAAACAAGGCCAAAGGGAAGAGGCCAGCAGTTGAGATTGAACAAGAGGAGGTTGAGAGTGAGAGTGAAGAAGAAGGTGAAGAAGAAGAGGGAGAGGATGATGGAGAAGCAGAATCTTGTTGATTGACAAAGAGGCAACTTTATGAAGCCTTCATGAGAATGGAGTTCCTGGGGACTAGGTATCCACACAAGGAAACCATGGAGAAGCTAGCCATTGATAAAGATGTGGAGTACCTTTTTGAGAAGAGCAACCTAACCAAGTTCATGGGGCTTTGCATGGAGGGGTATAAAGAAGAAAGTTGTGAGTTTCTAGCCACAGTCAAGCTGCACACATATGCAAGGAAGAAGATAGCAAATGTGTTTGGTTTTGAAGTTGGTAGTAATAGGAGCTTGATGATACCAAGAGAGGAGCTCTATGCCATTTGGGAAACCATTGGAGACAACATCACCTATTCATCCTCCAAGACGAAGAGTTCAAAGATAAGAAGCCCAGTCCTAAGGTACTTCCATAAGGCCTTAGCAAATACATTCTTTGCTAGGAAGGAGACTGGAAATCTCAATGAGGGTGAGCTCAAGGTAATTGACATGGCTCTCAATGGAATCATCCTTGAGGCAAGAAATGGAACCATCATTCTTAGGACCACTGTGGAGACTGACCTTGCAATGGTGCTCATTGACCACATGATATATTTGAGAAGTTGGGTAGGCAAGCTACAAAACAAAGGGTCAAGAGGAGCCGTAGCCATTGGAGGCATCATCACTCCAATACTACAAGCTGCCATGGTCCCACTAAGAGGAGAGAAGGTTTTGCCAAGATGGATTGACTCAAGCTACCTCACCTCCACTCTCATATTGGCCAAGGAATTGCATCAAGGAAATCACATCTTCAACTTTGAGCTTCCAACAGTTGGGAAAAAACAGTTGATCTTACCTAACCAAGAGCTCACCACCATTCAAGAAGGAGCAAACATTGACTTTTGGCCAGCTGATGAGTTCTTGTTTGATGGGATAGTTCAACCTAGAGTTGATGAAGCTGGAGATGTGCAAATGGCTGATGGGGAGGAGCAATTTTACTTTGAAGATTATGAGCCCAACCCAAGGGATAGTAGAGGAGTGAGAGAGACTAGCAAGAGGTTGACTCTCCTACAAAAGTGGAGCAAGTGGCATGGGAAGAGGTTTGATAAGCTTAAGAAGAAGGTGACCAATATGGCTAAGTCCATCAAGGGCCTAAAAAAGGAGATTGCTGAGCTGAAGAGTGCAAACTCATCTCCAAGCCATTCAAGCCCTTTGAGGAGGATTAGCTCAACTAGAGCACTCTCAAGAGTTGCAAACCCTGTGGAACCAGCTAGAGCTTCAATGTACGGGCCAAATCAGAGGAAGAAGAGTTCAAGAAGCCGAGAATAACAATTTTCGAGGCACTCGACCGGGTCACTCGAGCACCCACTCGACCGAGCACCCCAGATGCACTCGGCCGAGTTCCAGCCCAAATCACCATATGGCTTCCCACCTCCAGCTGCTTATCCAGGATATCCAGGTTACCCTCCCATCCCACCCCAGTACTTCATGGATCCAGCACTCTACCAGCAGTTCTACCAGCAGCAAGGTCAGAATTTTGACACTCGCGGTCCAGCTCGACCCCCCCACTCGAGCACGTACTCGACCGAGTCCCGGTCGATTCCCATCGTCGAGCTGCCCCAATCTCCACCTCCAAGTCCTCAACAAGACCCCAATTACACCTTTGACAGCATGCAAGAGGATGTGGACAGTTTCTTCTCCAATTATTGAGGTACCACTATCACCTTCCCTTGTAAATACCATTGCATTTGATGTTGTGTTTTGTTTTTGATCTTGAATCCTCTTACAAATTTCTTTCACACAGAGGACTGTGTGATTTAAGTTTGGGGGAGGGTTTGAGATAGCATTTGATGTTGTGTTTTGTTTTCTTATTTCAAATTTTTAGCATCATCATGTTAATACTTGCATAGCATCTAAGGCATAGAAAAATCCTAAAAATTTGAAATTTTTTGCAAAATTCTTTATAAAAAAAAGAGTGTTCATGTAGTTTGCATTGCATAATAGCATCTTGTTTAGCATGTTTCATGTAGGATTGTATAATATTTGCATTAGGGATCTATGATGAGTTTTGCCTTGTTAGCTTGTTTAATTCACTAGACTAGGATCAATGCCCAAGTTAATAGTACTTTGATGCTAGTTGAGTGGTTAGAAGCATAAGATTGAACCAAGCCTTGAATTCCTGCATTGCATTTGGTCTAAATTGAAGCATGTTTTGATTTGATGTCATTTCCTACTTATAAGAACTTAATATTGACCGTTAAATATCAATGTGTGCATTGCTTTAAACTCATGGATACCATATATATTTGGATCATCTTTCTCCTTTTTACCACTCTTGTTGATCCAAGTAGCTGATTAAATCATTAAAATCAGTTTCCAATACCCTTAACCAACCCTTCTTTCAAGCCATGTTTATTCTTAAGTGTGTGAGGCCTTTTTGGGATTGAGCTTGGTAGAAAGTGTTAGGTTTGAACTGACAAGAATAATGCATTGTGTAGTTCTAGTTTGCATTTTCCAAACTAGATAGGACTAGGTGATTTCATTGTTGGGTTTGGGATTTGGTAGTTTGAAAAGGAAAGAAAAGAAAAGAGGAGAAGAGAAAGAAAAGGTTAGAGTCTTTAGGAGGGGAATGTTTTTAAGAAAAATCAAAGTCTAGTGAAAGAATGGGAAGTATGATATTGTTTAAAGATGGTTTCAGTCAAAGAAAATAAAGAAAGAAAAAGAAGAGTTTAGCAAAATGTTTTTATGCCTTCAGAATAAGAAGAAAAGAAAACCATAGCAAATAAGTAAAAATCTCCCATTCCACTAGAAAGATCAAATAAGAAACCTCTCCTAAGACTTTAAAATCAAAAGAGAAAAGGGTGAAAGAGAAGAGAAGAAGTTAAAGGGTAGCACTAGGATCAATTGGGTTTAGATTGATAGGATAAACACTTTGGGTGCCTTTGGGTAGAGAAGGTTTTGTTCTTGTATGTGTCTAAGTGTTCTTACCTATAGCATTCTTCTAAAGCTCAATCCATTTTTTATGAGAGAACCTTGATATTGATAAACCCCACTCTAAAGAGAGACCATCATTGTCTCTAAACCTTTTACTGCCAAGCCAAATGAGTTTAAGCATTGCATATAATTGATTCATGTTCTTGATTAATGAATGTTAAAAGAAATGGTTGATTTGAATGCATGTGGACATCTAAGGCTCAAATCAGTAAAGGTTGTGATATGCTTGTGTAAAATCTTTAAGTACAGCTCATTCAACTTGCATCATAGTACTAGTTACTTGGACATTGATTCTAGATGGTCTATTTGCAAGCTTTAAGAGCTGAGATCCCACTTTCAAACCTCACCTACCTTCTTATGTCTTGTTCATTTGCTTGAGGGCAAGCAAAGACTAAGTTTGGGGGTGTTGATGTTCATATATTTTACCTTGTTATCCCTTAATATATTCACATCTTTTGCATCTTTTGCTATCCATTTTGACCATTATTGCATAGCTTTAGGACTGTTCTTGCATTAGAGTTTAGTTGCATTGCATTTGCATCTTTTCATGCATAAACAGGTGATTTTGGAGCTTAAGGAGCATGGAAGCAATGCTGAGGAGAAGTGAAGCAATCATGAGGAGAAAGCAAGAGAGCTAAGGCTGAAGAACCAAGGTCCGGAGTCCAACTCGACTGCCCACTCGACCAGACACTCGACCGTGTGCTGAGAGGGACTCGACCGAGTGGGAGGAGCACAAGAGGAGCCAACTCGACCGGTCACTCGACCGAGCACCAGGTCGAGTTGGTCGAGCCGCCTGGCTATTTTGTCTTCTAGCGTTTTTAAGGCTTCCACTACATTTTCTATATAAGGGCTTGTACCTGCAGCCACCAAAAGAGGCCAGCTTTTTAGAGAGTCTAAAACCTAGTTTTTACCTTTTTTAGAATTATTCCTTTTGCATTTTTATTTTCTTAGATCTTGTACTTCTTTTAAAAAGGAGAAAAAGACTAAATTCTTCAATATTGTTGGTTTCATAACTTTCTTAATATTGAGAATTTGAGTTTGGTTCTTTCTTCAATATTGTAGATCTTTGATTTATCTTTCTAATGATGCAAGTTTCAGTATTTTCTGGGTTTATGATTTTGATGTTCATCATGTATGCTTGTGAGTAGTTGCTTAGGATCTTGAGGATGGGTTAGGCTGGGTTGTGTTTGAGGTTTGTTTGATTTGGTCAAGCTTGATTGTTGTAGATCTCTTCTAGGCTAGATGTTCTTAATGCTGATCCTATATCTGAGAGGGTAGGATCTGATTTCAAGCCTCTTAGCATCACACCAATGTCTAAGGAGCATAGATAAGGCTAGATCTAGAGACTATCATTAAGCTTGCTAAGAGATTAGAAGTCTTGTTTGATTTTTGACATATTGCTTAATGCCTGCCTGTGTAGATTCTTTACTTTGTGAGAATAAGTCTAGAGTTGCATGAGTTTGATTGTTTCTTGCCATGAGAGTGGATTAAACATGTCTTAGAAATATATGTCTAGAGATTAGCTCAAGTTGTTTGAGATTTGTTGACCAAGTTAGATGACCTCAATCATAGTCCAGCCCATGAATCCCTCCTCAAGACCTTCTTTGTCTATTGATTTCTTAGCTTAAATCCTGTTGTTTGATCGTTGTTTGATTCGTTTTGGTATTGCTCTGTTTTTCTTGTGTTGCTCTGTTTTGCGTATTTGTCCAGCTCGACCCTGCACTCGATCAGCACTCGATCGAGTGCTTGCTCGAGTTCCAACCTAGAACTTGTGTTTATGATTTATGTTTGTCCTGTTTCACCCTAGTTGCATTTCTGTTGCATTCATTTAGTATCTTGTTCATTACTTACCTTGCATTAGTTCAATACTTGCATTTCCATAGTTTATATTTCTGTTTGTCATAATCACTCTGTTCCATTTGCATTTAACTCCTAGTTCTTGTAGTTTTACTTTCTGCACTTTCCATTTCATCATAGGATTGTTAGTGACAAACAACCTTTACATCTGGCTTGACTTAGACTCATATGCACATCTTGATTGTTCACAAACACTCAGATTGGATTGACACCTCTTATAATACAATTGCATAAGGGGAATTGAAACACCCTGACATCCATTCATTCATAAGTCATCATTCCATACATCATTCACCACCACCACAAAAATAGTCAGTTTCAATCAGAGGACAAGCTTCAAAGTTATAAGGGTGCAATGGTCAATGGTGCATCTGCAGGCACTGGGGTAGGGTTGAGTGGTGATAGCTCAAGGGTGCTCCACCAATGTTCTGCTAATGGGAATGGGCGTGGTGGTGGTTCGCAGGCGGTTAACCATCGGCCTGCTCAGGGTTTCGGTGGTAAGTGGAGAAAGAGTAAAAAGGGTCCTCATCCCGATGAGAGGTTTGTCAAGAAGAATACATCGGTGGTTCCTCCTACCGCTCCAATCTCTGAGGTCCCTCTTTCTGGGAATGGTCAAGTTCAGTGTGGTACAGGCAATGTGGGGCTTAGCTTTACTGCTGAGGAGCAGAAGATGCTGGATGATTTCTTGGGTCCAAATGTGGGGGTGGCTGTGGTTACGGGTGATCCACCACTAGTGCCAGTGTCGACAATTGCACAGGGTGTTGCGAAGAGGGTGTGCAAGAATTTTTTCCCCAGTGTTGGTGAACCGAGTGTTCAAGCTTCAGGGTCCATGGAACTGCCGCAGCAAGAGGAGTTTTTCTCTGCTGATCTTAGTGACTTGCTGGGTCCAGAGTTTCCCACCAGAGAAGACAATACCTTGGGTTTTATGGATACTATCATGGAGGAGGATGGTGTGGCGACAGAGGGGTGTCCCTGGGAACACAATCTCCTGACGGATGAGCAGGTGGAGGAGGGTACGGATGAGGTGGTTCATTCTGAACAAGCGGTTGAGGTCACGGTCAGTGATGTTATGGAGGGGGCCTCTGAGGATAAGTTACAGGGTGTAGAAGAGGATGGAATAGTTCAACCTTCACGAGCCAAAGTGGCCAAGCAGAAGGGTGCTCTTCCAGGTGTTAGCACCAAGAAGAGGAATCTCTTTTCCTTATCATCTCCGCGAAAGAAGGTTGTCGCCAAGGGTGTTGGACTGAATGGGAAACTCGGTTCTCACCAAGGAGGAAAACCTCCAAACTCAGCATCTGATTAATGTGTTTAGTCAGTATAGGGCAGCAAGGGGACGATGACTTTGGTTATTTGGTTTTGTTTTGTTTGGTTTTTGCTCAGTTGTTCTTCCGGAATAAGTTACCAACGGGTGTTCCGTATGGTTGTAGTTGTCCTTGGTTTCTGGTTTTCATTGTGATTTTGATTTGTGCGTTTTTGGGTTGTACCCAATGTATCCGTGTTCTACAAATAATAAAATGTCCTTGTTGGTCCTTTTGTTGGTGTATTGTCTTTGTTCTCTTCATATTTTATCTTTTACAGAATTATTGTTACTTCAGGTATTGCGTTACGTTTTTGAGATGGGAGTCGGGTGTTGGGCTTCTATTGGGCCTACTCCTTCTCTACTCGTTACTAAAGGGTGTTGATGTACGGATGTTACAAAATTGGGTTCATAAAGGTTTTCAGTTTTGGGTTACAGACTGTGTGTGGGGATTCAGTTTCGGGCCTCTATTGGGCCTGCTGAGTTTTCCATTGCGATTAATGGTTACTTATAATTTTCGCATGTTCCAACTTTCTTTAGCTTGGAGCTTAGATTGTCGGATGTTCTTTTCGGGGTTGGAATATGTAGCCTTTTTGGGCCTTGGCCGTCTCCGGGTTTTTGTGAGGCCTGTTTTTTGGTTTTTTCCCTTTGGTTATATAATACCTGCGCTTTATGGTTTTTACGGTTATATCAAAATTTATTTAGGAGGCCTTGTAATCATGGGCCTTGCGGAAACGGTTGGTGTGATGTTTCAATTTTATATTTCCTCTAGGGCAGGAGGAGATGTATTTGGAGTTATTAACTCCTATATTTTCTTTTTTATTTTATGAATATTGTGAGTTGGAATTGTCAAGGCCTAGGTAATAAGGCCACAATTGGTAATCTTTGGGATTTATGATCTAAACATCGACCGGATTTTTTGTTCCTCATGGAAACTAAACAACCATCACCTATTCTAGAAAAGTTTGTTGGTCATTTTGAGTATAAGAAATTAAGAACAATAGATCCTATTGGTTGTAGTGGTGGTATGGCTCTGTTTTATAATCAGGATGATTTTCAGGTTTTGGTTTTATTTGAGTCTAACAGGTTAATCGACATTGAAGCGGTTTTCAAAGAGCGGATAATTCATTTAACTTTCGTTTATGGAGATCCTGTCCCCAAGAATCGGGATCTGGTGTGGGAACGTATTTTAAGAATAAGCTCTAATCGGTCTGGCCCTTGGTTTTTAGTTGGGGATTTTAATGAGCTGACAGGAAATCATGAAAAAAGAGGGGGGAAGTTACGTCATCCTTCCTCGTTTCTCGCTTTTAATGGGATGATTAGGGATTGTGGTTTTTTGGATTTTCCTTATATTGGTGATTGCTTGTCTTGGAGGGGTTGGCGGGATAAAAAACCTATTCGTTGTCGGCTGGACAGGGCTCTAGGGAATGAGGATTGGCATGATCTGTTCCCAGACACGGTGACGGAGTACTTACCAATGATAGCCTCTGATCATAAGCCTCTAGTGGTTAATATTGGGGCTAAAAGGCCGTGGGGGAACAGGAGTTTTATGTTTGACCGCCGCTGGATTGGTAAGGCGGGGCTGATGGATGCGATCGCATCAGGGTGGGACGGGGATTTGGATCAGGTTTCGATACTTTCATCCATAAAATAGTGAATTGCCGAAAGGCGATTTCTCAGTGGCGTAAATCACAAGTCCCATACGGTAGGGAAACCATTGAAAATTTAAAGTGGCAGTTGGAGGTGGCTCTAGAAGATGATTCAATTCCTCCTGCTACAATTTCGGATTTACAGAGTCGGTTACGTCAGGCGTATGGGGATGAAGAGATTTACTGGTATCAAAAAAGTCAGAGTAAATGGATGCGATTGGGGGATAAAAATTCTAAGTATTTTCATGCCTTAACAAAGCAGAGACGGGCTCGTAATCGGATTACTGGATTGTTTAATAAGGATGACACCTGGTCAACTGAGGATGTGGATATTTGTAATACGGCGGTATCATATTTTGAGGATTTGTTTACTTCAACAAACCCGACTAATTTTGAGGAGGTCCTAAGGGAGGTCCAAACGGTGATTACAGCTGAGGATAATGAGCGGCTGACAAGACCCGCTACGGAGGCTGAGGTCAAGTCTGCCTTATTTATGATGCATCCGAATAAAGCACTTGGCTCAGACGGAATGACAGCTCTATTTTTTCAAAAAACATGGGGTATAGTTAAGATGGATCTTGTAGATTTGGTTAATAGATTTCTGGTGGAGGGAGTTTTTGAGAAGGGTCTAAATCGAACTCATATTTGTCTTATCCCGAAGGTGGCCAAGCCGACTAGAATGGCAGAATTACGTCTGATTAGTCTGTGTAATGTTGGCTATAAGATCATTTCTAAGGTTTTATGCCAGCGACTAAAGGGGGTTGTACCTGGTCTTATATCTGAGACTCAATCGGCTTTCGTTCCAGGTCGGCTGATCTCCGATAATATCCTTATTGCTCAAGAGATGTTTTATGGCTTGCGCACAAACCCGTCTTGTAAAGGGAAATTTTTGGCCATCAAAACAGACATGAGTAAGGCATACGATAGGGTTGAGTGGGATTTTGTGGCAGCTTTGCTCCAGAAGATGGGTTTTGCAGAGTCATGGGTTTCATGGATCATGTTTTGTATCACTTCGGTAGAGTACCGGGTTCTTATTAATGGCCAGCCGAATGGTTTGATAGTTCCAGAGAGGGGGTTGCGCCAAGGGGATCCTCTCTCCCCTTATTTGTTTATCTTATGCACAGAAGTTTTAATTGCTAATATACGGAAAGCAGAGAGGGATAAACTTATTACAGGGATAAAAGTGGCGAACAAATGCCCGCCCATTACGCATTTGTTGTTTGCCGATGATAGTCTTTTCTTCTGTAAGGCAGACAGAGGACAATGTCGGGTTGTTTTAGATATTCTGAAACAGTATGAGTCGGTTTCGGGTCAACAAATTAATTTTTCAAAATCTTCTGTCCAATTTGGGCACAAGATTGATGATCAGACAAAAACCAAGCTTCGGGGTGTTCTCGGGATCACGACGTTGGGTGGTATGGGGTCATATCTAGGTTTACCCGAAAGTTTGGATGGGGCAAAGACAAAGGTTTTCTCTTTTGTTCGGGAACGGATTCAGAGTCGGACGAATGGTTGGACGGCAAATTTGCTGTCCAAAGGCGGAAGGGAAGTGATGATAAAATCTGTTGCCACTGCCGTTCCAACGTTTGTGATGTCGTGTCTTTGTTTACCAAAAACAATTGGTGGCATGCATTGGCTTGCCTGGGAGAAATTATGTGTAAGCAAACAGTTGGGTGGTCTGGGTTTCAGGAATGTGGATGACTTTAATTCGGCATTACTGGCCAAGCAGTTATGGCGTCTGATAGACGCTCCAGAGTCGCTGTTTGCCAGGGTTTTAAAAAGTAGGTATTATCGGAATACGAATCATTTGGATCCGATTAGGTCATACTCTCCCTCCTATGGATGGAGGAGTATATGTTCTGCTCGCTCTCTGGTAAATAAAGGGCTTATTAAACGGGTTGGCTCTAAGGACACCATCTCTATACAGTCAAATCAGGCTATCACACTGCACGTCATGATGTGGTTCGGACTTTTGCAGCCACTGGTTCAGGCCCGGACATTACCCCTCTACTCGCTAGTGTGTGGAGGGCCCGTTGCCTACCCAAGATTCAACATTTTATGTGGCAGGATTTATCTGGTTGTATTTCAGTTTCGGCAAATTTGGGACGACGGGGTATTGCTTTTGATTTACGGTGTGTACGATGTGGTGCGGACATGGAGACCATTAATCACGCCATTTTTGTGTGTCCTCTGGCTCGCCAGGTTTGGGCCCTAGCACATGTACCGGTGGGACCTATTTCCTTCCCGACGGAATCCGTTTATGCGAATGTAGATCACTTTTTAGGGAACCAGAACCCTGGGGCTCATGTTGCGGCTTTCCCTTGGCTTATGTGGTTTATTTGGAAAGCAAGGAATGCACGTTTTTTTGACAATATTGTCGATCGGCCGGAGGATATTGTTAAGGTAGCAGAGGGAGAAGCTGCAGCGTGGCAGCAGGCTCGGGTAGAGGACGCTCCACTGACCACTATTCCAGTAGTTTCGGGGATACCAGCTAGGGTGGCTACTGGTTCCCTCCCTTCGGTCTTTTCGGGATACCGCTGCTTCACCGATGGATCTTGGAAAGCAGGGGATTTGTATGCAGGTGCTGGATGGTGTTGTACCTCGGTCCAGACAGTATTGCCGTTTTTGGGAGCCAAGAATTTCCGGCAAAGTCTATCTCCATTACATACTGAAGTTGAAGCGTTCCTTTGGGCGATGTGCTGCATGATCGGCCATGACTTCAGAGAGGTGGCTTTCTATACCGACTGCTCAGACTTGGTGAAGATGGTGTCTTCCCCTTCCGACTGGCCAGCGTTCTCGGCGTACCTTGACGACATCAAGACTGATCGGGAGGAATTTTCTTCTTTCTCTTTATCTTTAATATCTAGAAATGCTAATGTAAGGGCGGATTCTTTGGCACGCCAAGCGCGTACATCTCCGCACCAAGTTTTGTTTGTAAACGATTTTCCCACCAATTGGCTCGTTTGAACTGATCTTTTGTTGACAAAAAAAAAATAAAAAAAAAAAGAATAAAATAGATAGCATTAAGAGATTAAGGAGGGAATATTGGTTTGGGATTTTAAGAGAATTTTAATAACTTTAAATAAAATCATGGAAAATATAAAATGAAGGATTCTAGGTGATTGTTTTAAAGTTTTTTAAAATCTTGTTGATTTGTTTTTCCTAATCTTGTAAAATCTTTCTCAAAAAAAATATTGCATAATATTCTCTTATTTATTTAAGGCTTCTGTGAAAAAAAAAAAAAAAAAAATCTTGCTTATCTCTTATTGCTGTCATGAATCAATTTATGATCATAAACCCTAAGCCCCTCTGAAGAATATATCTCTCTTTGCTATGAAGTTGAATTTTAATTTTCACTCTACCCAATACGCAACAAAAAGGTTAATAAAAACTCAAATAGAGAGATTAGTGATGGTGTACGCATGTCTTCTCGGGGCAAACGTAGACACGTTTCCTCAATAGTTGATATAAAAAATATGTTAGAGTCTGATGAGAGAAGTATCAGAGAGATGAGGAGATCTACGTTTTCATTTTTAACAAAAAAAAAATAAAAAAAATTATGAACTATGATTCACAAATCTATCTATTTGATGAGAGAGTTTTTAAAATTTTTTTTTATGATGAAAATAATATAAAATTCTAAACCAATAATACAATATTTGAATTTATTAACAATCCAAGATTCTTTTGTTTTACTTGAATAACACAAAACTTTTAAAGACTTTATAAGACCTTTAATCCAATAACACTAGATTTATGAAGATTTTAGATAATTTTTGACAAATCTACAACTAATAACACCAAATTTTAAAAAAGTTTTAAAAAATCTTGTATGAATACCAACATATTTCACATAACTTTTAAAGTAATTAAAATTTTATTTAATTCTCAAACTAATAACCCCTCTAAAGAAGTAGAAAAGAAGTTATGAATCTTCTCTAGAAGGAGTCTTGATTCTTCTCTCCAAAAACTCTCTAAAATCTCTCAGGATTTTCTCAAGTTGCAGGAAAAATAAAGCTTAGGTCTAAACAATGACCTAGAAATTCTATTTATATTTCCAAAACACGTACAGAGACTAATGATGCAAATATGAAAAATTTTGGGGCAGTTTTGTAAATTTTCAAAACTTGTGGGAAAACTTCCGATTTGTCTTGTGGCTCTGCATCGATCAACACATATGAAGCATCGACCGATGCTTACTCTTGAACTGGTCTCCCAACTTCGCAGCTTCAGCCTCAATGCTTGATTATACTCCAAATCCTCCTATTTAGCTTCATTATGCTCTCATCCATGCTAAATTATATAAAGACTCAAAAGACTCTAAAAATACCAAAAAGACTCTATAAATAAGACTTATATCGTAGCTAAAAATACCTAAAAACTATGATATATCAGCCGTCATATGAATCGACAAGATCTTTTGTTTTCCCGTAAATATTATAACTCAATCGTCAAGTAATATAAATCAATTGTTTGTTTTCAGATTATTTCTTGTGATAACTCAGCCACAAAACATCATAACTCAGCCGTCATATGAATCGATGAGACTTTTCGTTTTCCTGTAAATACGATAACTCAGCCGTTAAGTTTTTTTTTTGGATTGTGACGTGGATTATGAAAAATGATGTGTATTTTAATTTGCTGATGTATATTTTTATTATTTTTTAATCAAAATTAAAAAAAAGTTCAGAAAATAAATTATAATTATATTAGAACATTAAATATTTGAGCAAATTTTAGAAAATTGTTATATATGATAAATAAACTATTTTTTGGAGTACATCTAAGTAATTGTTTCAAAAAAATATCCTGAAAAAATGTGCTACGTCATCAATAGTTCTTGTCACGGTGAGGCTCTCTTCTACGTGGCACAACCCCTACCAGAACCTCTCTCTCTCTCACTATTTTCCAATCGACGAAATTGACATAACTCTCCTGCACCATTGGCTAAATCTAACACATCTCTTCTCCATCAACACAGGAACTCGAATCGAATCAATATCTTCCAACTCACGGAAATGTTTCTCTTAAAGGTACGTCCCTTTTTAACTTGTCCTCGGAACCACTCATTTCCCTATAGCTTGTTTGTTTCTGTCTAGCCAGTGTCGGATTTAAAATGACAACTTTTGTCTGATTTTGATCTGTAGACATGGAGATCAACCGCTTTTGGGGTTTTTGGCTATATGAACTTCACCAAGAATGGTTTCTTGTAAGTCGTTGTTGTTGTTTCTACATTTTTCAATCCTGTGGAGATTAAAAGTTTTGATTTTTATGGATTGTATATGATTGTGTGGATTAATATTGTGAAGGTATTAGAATGTGTGGAAAGATTCAACATTTGCTTTTCAACAATGGAATTAGTACCTTGAGGAACTCTGTTATGAAGAAGTGATTGATGTACTTGCTGTGATTTTTTTTTGGTAGAGAGCATTCGAAGAAGTTCAAACCTGAAGATATGCAGATACAAATTGAAGGAAAGAATTGTGTGGTTACTGGAGCTAATTCTGGTATTGGTTTTGCTGCTGCAGAGGGTCTTGCTTCACGGTAAGGTTTCTTTGTTACGTAATTGAGGGAACCAAATTGTATAGACTTGTGTCGAATAGTCTTGTGGGAAGAGTGTTGCCAAAATTTATACTGCCCGCTTACTTTTTTCCAGTGGAGCAACTGTTTACATGGTGTGCCGGAACAAGGAAAGAGGACAAGAGGCTCTTTCTAAGATTCAAAACTCAACAGGAAACCAAAATGTGTACCTTGAAGTATGTTATCATCTTCTTTAAAATTCATTTTTGCAAGTTCTATAATTTTTTTTTTATATGCATAATAGATATCAGATTCACACTTTGAGCTTTTTTCGTAGGTGTGTGATTTGTCTTCCATTAAAGAAATAAAGTCCTTTGCTTCGAGTTTCGCTTCCAAGGATGTTCCGGTTCATGTGCTGGTATGTTTTCGTTTCCTACTTCCTAGAAAAACATTTTACTAAAACTCTACAGTCTAGAACATTTTTGAATCTGATTGTCAATTTTTTAGGTGAATAATGCTGGTTTGCTTGAGAACAAACGTACTACTACACCTGAAGGGTTGGTCTCAGTTATCTTTCTTGAGCATTCCAATATCATTTGATCTTCTATTTAATACCCTTATGCTCATCTGTTGTATCAGATTCGAGTTAAGCTTCGCGGTGAATGTACTCGGGACATATACAGTGACAGAGTTGATGCTTCCACTGTTGGAGAAAGCAACACCAGACGCCAAAGTCATCACAGTTTCCTCTGGTGGAATGTACACTTCGCCCCTTACAACAGATCTCCAGGTAACTCAATCTGCAGGACAGTATATATCATCTTCAACTGTTGATTATGTTCAATTTTGCTTCCTTTTCAAAACTGTTTGCACCACTTATATATCAGATCTACATATAATGTTTCTGCAGTTTAGTGGTGAAAAATTTGATGGAGTAGAACAATACGCACGGAACAAAAGAATCCAGGTCTGTAAACACAGAATCTACTAGTCCAAGTCTCTACTTTTTTCTGTTTTCTGATTTCGTTTGTATCAAAATGATTAGGTGGCTCTAACAGAAAAATGGGCTGACAAGTATAAGAACAAAGGCATAGGTTTCTACTCAATGCACCCTGGATGGGCTGAGACACCTGGTGTTGCCAAGAGTTTGCCAAGTTTCAGTGAATCGTAAGATAACTCTGCTAAAGAAAACATCTTTTATGCTTAGAGCAAACATCTTTTTTTGTACTAAAGAATGTTTTAAACTTGTGTGAATCAGGTTCGCGGGTAAGCTTAGGACAAGCGAACAAGGAGCAGACACAATTGTTTGGTTAGCACTGCAGCCAAAAGAGAAGCTTGTCTCTGGTGCATTCTATTTCGATAGAGCTGAAGCACCAAAACATCTAAAGCTTGCAGGTACAAGCAAGTCTCATGACCTTATAGATTCAGTCATTGAAACCGTGCATTCCATGGCAGCTCTTGATTCTTAGATCACCATCCTCAACATGGTTTTTTCTCCAAAATAAATTGCGATTGCATGTAAATGTAGCCTTGGAATTATTATTGTGCTGAGTATTTATAACGTTCACTCATTCGTTACATAGTATCAGAAAACAAGAACAACATACAGTTATCTAGCTTTGGCATAGCTATATTATGGATCCATCACTGGTTTTGTATAGCGTTATTCGCAAAGAGTAAGCACTAAAGTAAACAGAGAGTTATTACTTATGATGATGGGTAGAAAGATAAAAGCTGGGGCTTTCGTAGCCAATACTGTTTGAATCTCTGCCTTGAATACTCGACATAATCAAACTCAATCTTGTTCACATAGCCCTGCACACAATTACATTAGCACACAATCATAAGCTTAGCACACAATCATAAGTTTCTGTTGTTGTATTCATCTAAACTATGAAAGAGAGAGAATGAGAGCTTACAGATATGATTCCCCATAACCCCCAGAAGAGATGGCTTGCCAGTGTATACTTCTCAGTCTCATCCAAGAGTTGTTCTATGTCTTCTTCTCTTGGCTCTTCACCTGAATAGGTGAGGTAGTTGCAGATATATCTCCTCCTTTCTTCTTCACCTGCAATTCCCAAACCATGAATTTTAAACCCTACTTCTCTCAATGGTAAACTATTATTTAGTTAACTACTGTACCTGGATATAGAGTGTAGTCCAAGATATGAGGAGTGTCAGAATGGTATTTTGCCACCATCTCACAGAAGTGATTTGCTATGTCGTAAGCAATTGGGTTATAACTTGCATACTCATAATCCTGTACAAAATCCAAAAGTCTCATAAACTATAATAGACAGAGAAATGAGAAGTCTCATGTTCATCAATGTGTGTGATGATATTGTTTTACCTCGACTTAGTGCAACCAGACCTGATATGTTCGGATCACGTAGATCGGTTGCTGATAGTGTCTGATCCAAAGTTACAAGATGCAAGAATTAATACTGTGTCAATCTTTTAATGGAAAGAGGCCAACACAAGAATTTGCTGATGAATCTAATTCAAGCACATTTCGAAAAGGGACAAAAAAAAAATTCTAATTCCTATATCTATACTAGTATTTTTTGCAGCAGTTTTTGCTCAAAAATCGGTTTTGGAAAGTTTTTATATTTAATGACATTTAATGTTTATATTCATATTCAAACAAGTTTAGTTAATTCTCTCTACTATCTTTATAACCAAACAATTTTTAAAATATTTTAAATATCCATATATATAATAATTTATAATTAATATAGATATTTAGAAGATTTATTCTATATTAAAAAAATCATTCTCCTATCATTTTTTTATTTTAAAATTTAAATGTAGTGAATCATCATATAATACATAAAGTTGATAAAAATGTATATTTTTCCTGTATATATTGTGAGCTGAATTTTTTTAAACGAACATATATTACTCAATTAATATAAAAAGTGTGTGTTCAACATACATGTATCGTAAATTTAACGTCTATAGTAAATTATAGAATGTTAAAAAGTTTATAACTTATAACTGATATATCTAAACTTAATAAAAAGTTTAAAATTATGAATATTTAAACATATTAAATTTTCAAAATAACACAAACGAGTTATATTACATAACGGGTTATATGATATTAAATAATTGAATTGATAATACTAAAAAATAAAGTATCATTAATATGATACTTCAATACATGTTAAATCCTTATTTTACTATTTTAACAATACCAATATAAAATATTTCGAATCAAACTGATTTAATTAAGATTGTATTAAAAAATTTTGTTATGCAGTATACCACAAATTATATATTAAATCACTAAATTAACAAAAGAGTATATTAACAAAATTAGTATTAAAATAGAAATTAAAAAAAATAAAAAAAAACTTGTCCCGCGGTATACTACGGTCATAATCTAGTGTGATAATGTGACACAACTAAACCCAAAACACTTCGGTTTTTTTCCCGGTTTAACACTCACATGAAAATGTAAACCAATTAGATGAAGATAAGGTTTGCGCTGGACCAGAATTGTGCCAGAAAAAGAATCCGAAACTAAACCAATTAAAACATAAACCAATTTGGTTTCACTAATTCTACATATCGAACAGAGCAAACATGAAGAAAAATAACCAGATTAAACCTCAGTTCTTTAAAAATACGCCAAACTTTTCCTGTAAATGGTAAACCAATTATTTTAGTGGTAAGGTTTGCTCAATCTAACTTAACCTGAATCTGACCAAACCAAATTCGAAAAATGAACGAAAGATATGTATACTTATTCGGTTTCATTTTTTTCATAATCCAATAAACCAAAATGAACCGCACCGTAAGAAAAATCAAACATGAAAATCACTCAATTCTTTTCTATATAAAACCGAATTTATATCGAAATATTAAACCAAAAGCCAACTGGTATTTGGTTTCAATCCGGTCTCTTCATAAACCAAAATGGTGAGAAAACTTAAAAATCCACAGCCAAAAACTAATGTACAGAACTGGTCAAAGTAGTAATTTTTTTTTCTTTTTGTAGAATCTTGATAAATAAAATAAAAATGAAAGAATAAATAAATTACCCGGGCATGAATAAACTCTTCGACTCTACCGCCGGGGAAGCGTCCAAGGAGCGTAGGTCCATGGCCCTGACGAGCTACAAACTCAAAGGTTCGAATCTCATCGTCTCTGTTAAAGAAAACATCAACACCTTCGCCATAGATACGAACAAGGAGCTTCCTACTTCCAAATTTTGTTTCTTTTCTCGGCCAACTCACCATGAAAACTTCGTTAGTCATCGCTCCTTTCATCGGCTTCACTTCAAGACTCTCGAAATCCTCAACCACATCTCCCCATTTTGTGGAAAGCTTGTCAAGAATCTTCCTTAGCTCGTCTGGTGATGAGCTTGGGATCAATCCAAAGATTCCTATCGCCATCTAGAAGAAAAAAAAAACAATTTAAATTCTCTGTTTCTTGCAATAGAACTACTCTGTTTCTTGACATAGAAGTACTTAGTTTTTGATATTGATAGATCAAGAAGTCTTAGGTTCACTGAATGATCAAACTAAGCAAGAAGAAGAAGAGGCTAGCTTACCAAGGGTGTTGCAGATGATCTTGGAAAAAAGGAGTTGGGGAATCTTGAAATCGGAGAAAGAAAAAATCTATGTATTTTTGGTTATTGTTGGAGAGAAGTCTTGGTTAGAAGGAAAGACAGATTGCATGGTGAATGAGAGAGGTGTTGAAAGAGAGTATTTATGGACTTTTGTCTTTACACAAGAAAGGGAAGAAAAGATCTATTTCATTGTCTTGGTGGGTTTGATTTGAGAGGATCATGACAAATACAAAATAAAGAAACAAAAATGGTATTATTTTGTAGAATTGTGAATATTAAAATAAACTCATGAAAAATCTATCAGACAAGAGATATAACAAGTAATTGGATTCTGGATTTTTGTTGTGACAAACAGAAACTATTGTTTGTTTTGGTAAAAGAGGAAATATAAGTTTGAAGTGGTAGTACTTGATTCTGAATATAGAATTAATATGTATATTATATATTAGTTTTTTAAAAAAAACTTAAAACATACAAATTTCATGTTACGTGAAACCCGTTTTGCGTTGTGTTAAAACACCAAATAAATTCTATTATAAAAAAAGTTGACTCTCAACAAGAGCATGTTTGTAAAACATTTAGATCGACAACAACAAAAGTCTATTAAATTTTTGGTGTCATTCGTTCGAACATTTTGTTTAGACAAGATTACATGAAAGTGGGAACAAAGTAGAAAATTTTGATAACATTTTGATAACACCAACGGTACCAAAATTCCCTATCAGTTAAGTGTGTTTGCATGAAAGTGGGAACAAAGTAGAAAATTTTCCATACTCCACATTTTTTAAATTGAAAAGGATACATAGTGAGAAGATGATAAGACCACAACACATCGGTCTGAAATTTGTCCGCAGAAGGTACCAATCAGCATAGTTAATAATGGCATTTACATTATAGACACTATTTGGGGCCGAAATAAAATCTTGTAATATATCATCTTACCATGATTAGACAATGACGCTTCCAAAGAGTACTTTAAAAGCATTTTGAAGACTTTAAGAACTTGTAAAAAAGAGATTCATAAACAGACATATATTAAATAGAGATCGCTTTGCGTCCATGATATTTTCACCAATATCATCATAAATCATTTATTCATTTATACTATTCTTTAACAGTTTAACTACTCTAATCAGTTTTGCTTGTTTCTTTTGGTTTGAACTCCTACACAGAATTCTTGGTTCGAGTATGTCTATACATAATGTGAAATTGTGCACGGTGAGTCCTGAGTGAGTAAGACAAAGTAGGTAATGACTACATGGGTAACGTAGGCGTTAGTCAACTGAATCGGACCATCTGCTGCTAATTTTCAGACAGATAAGCTTTCGTTACTTACTCCATAGAGCGGTTATATTGCAGAACTCAATTTGTCTTCCACTTGCTTACTAAGCAAATGAGAATACGACACGTTTTAATGTACCACACCCACTCTTTGAACAAGATAACGTTGAGAGTTTTTCCTATTATATAATTTAGCTCTATTTTTTAATATATATTTTTGATATATATATCATGTAGAAAAACGTGGTGTCGAATATATAATACGAGAAACGAAACATATATTACTAAAATTTCAAACTTGATGATTTGTTGAAATGGGAAAAAAAATGATGCTTTGAGCTTTGAAATTGTAGTTAAAGAGCAATGGTCAGTAAAACGATCTTTTGTAAGTTAAGTACTCATTTTTGTTTAATATGATTTTTTTTTTTTTTCACTTGTGACTCCACGTGATGTGAGAATCAATTCAGAAAAGTTGAAGAAATGGAGTTGAAATTAAGAAGTAACGTCTGGTTGAGAGCCAAGATTCCCCCTCTTAATGAGTCTTATCTCTCTTCTTTAAACAATTCGAAATATTTTTGCCTTTTGTTCAACAAAATTTGATCCTCCACTTCTCCTTCAACCATTTATTCTCGTCCATAACCTTTTACATTACCTTGTCTTGTCATTCTCGTCCATAAATATATACAGAATATATTCCGTCAAACATTTAAAGGTGAGATTACATACTTTTTATTTTATTTTTCAAATGGCTATCTTGGGAATTGGGATGTAGACTAAAGTTTTATAGTAGGATGGCCTCGGTTAGGAATGAAATAATCTGTCTTAATCAGGATTTGTATAGAAACTATGCACCTCTTTTTTATTTCTAGGTTTGGAGGTAAAGTTAAGGACGCCGAGACTAAAGGCCTAGAATGATACTTTCAGTTTATTAACATAATTTGAGTGAAGACGAAATGAGGTTTCAAAAAATTTCCAAAAGTATTTTGTAACTAATCGAAAATATCTTCAATCTTTTGTGTTTGTGAACAAACAATTAATAACTTCGATCTTTTTGATCTTTTTAATCTTCTGTTTGTTAGGGTATAGAGACACACAATACACTGATTTATACTTGGAACACGTCAAGCCAATGATTTTCTCTTCAATTTTATTAACAAAATTTATCTCTTACAATGATACAATTTTGTCTCGGCCCTTACTCAACTTATTCTACCCAATAGGATCGATCTCGACTAAGAATGAATAGATCTAAGAGAGAAAAAAAACAATTCTCTGCGCACTTAATCACCACCCAGATTAACGTCACAGAGAACTGGGAACACCCCTTCTAAGCCTTATCTTTGTGGCTTCGAAGTTTACAACTGTATCAATATTCTAGAGTGCTCAAATTGGCTCGTGGCCTACTTCTATAATATATATTCACGACTTGAGAAACCCTAGAAGGTGAATCTCTAAGTATCAAGGGATAAGAAAACTGCTTGCTCCTCAACCTTATCCTTTCCTTATTTTTTGTAGGGAATATTCTTCATATCTCCAAGTACAATTTCGTCTCTATCTTCAATAACAATTCAACAACCTTTTTCGACACATCATCACATCCACTCACGTCCTACCACGTCAGCTCACACATCCACGTCAGCAACTCAGGCGTCAGTGATCTGATGTAGCTTCCTGATTGGCACAACGCTCTGTTCGGTACAACGACTTGTTCCTCACAACGAGTTGTTCTAGAATCTGCATTTACAATCTCCCCCTTTTTGACTGAGTTTGATACTCAAGCATCTCTCTGGTTCATCCTGAAAAGACACTCCAACAAACACAAGCCAAAAATAGAACAATCAACAACTAGACAAAACAACAATCATTATCTAGCAAAATAAATCAACAGCTTGTTCAAACAGAACTATGATTAAGAACCTAATAATCAGAAACCCCAACGGGCTGCAGCGAAAACCATGCTCTGAGTAGCTCTCTAATCATACTTAATCAATTGGCATATTCTCAATCATTAACAACCTAAGATCAATAACCACCATCAACCTATGATCAACCAATTAATCAATTAAGTCTCCCCCATAAACAATGATTCTCCCCCTAAACCAAGTAGCTACAAGCATTCTCCCCCCATAAGTACAGAACTCCTTATCATTAGCCATTGATTAGAATTATATCAAAAACCAGAACCAGAATCATTCTCCCCCAGCTTGAGTGATCAACTAAGTCAAAAACAGACATATGTATCACAAGAGTATACTGAGTTATGGGAATTACTTACCTGCTAACAGTGCTTCACATCCTTAATCACTTTGATGATCAGTCTCGTCGCCTATTGAAACAGCTTCATGTTTGTAGGCATTTTGACTCTCCTTGCAACCACAACTGGATGTTAGGCAATAGGACGCTGATAGTCGAGAATTCGAACAGCAAGTAGCTCTTTGATCGAATCACAATGTGAATGTGACCATACATAAGCTTTGTAGGAAAAAACAGCCCCTTGTGTATCATGTTCTACACTTTCAAATCTCTGCTTCACTGTAGATAACCTTCATTCTTGCATCTAAACCAGTTTCTTTGAACGATTCTACACAGAGTCTTGCTCCCCTTACCTAATCAGATGAGCTAAGCACATATCACTTCTCTAATTCTTCATCTGTAGGGAACTCAAACACATGATCATCTGTTAACTCAACTATCATCATTCTCACATGTCTAATACCAGCCTAGACATTTATTCCACACAATCAAACAGAGAGTTGATTGTACATGTGAGACTCCAAATCCATAGTTCTTTGAAAAGAGCATTCACTGTCTTGATCAAACCCCTTGGAACTTGACAGATTAGTCCAAGAATATCATACACCTTTGCTGAAGCAAGTCTTCAACGCAAACACATTCCTAAGAAACTCAACAGTTGCATGCTGCATCATTAAGAGCAAACACAATCGTCCGTTTGTTAACACAACATTGTCCAAACATGCATGCATGATGATGACCAGAGCATCACATCTTCGTTGTCCCTGTAGACACTTGAACCAAGGATCTCATAACAATTTGCTGCCCCTGTCTAATTATCAGGAATGAGATGGTCTAATGTCATCTTCCGCTAGGCTTCAAGAAACTGAAGCATCCACACACTTCTGCATAATCTTCTTTAACCGCAAGATCACATCTTCTCTAGATTCACTTGTAGAAGACAAAACAGACCCTTGCTTTGGAGATAGTGACATGTGGTTAAACTTGTTGAGCATTTTACCATCGATAGAGACTACAATATATACGCCAAACAGTTGGTAGACCATAGATACTGGCTTTGTAGCACAGTCCAACTTCCGGTAACAGTCCCTTGCATCAAATACTTGGATCAAAGATGAACTCAAATGAACACCCACTTGTTGTACAGACATGATAGTCACATAACACCTTACGAGCACAGTCTTCTGTCTAGGAACTCTCATCAGCCTCTGGAAGAGGTAGCTTTATTCCTTTGCATCATAGAACCAACATTATACTCATTTATCGATTGAGACCCAATATCAGTCATTCGATTCGCCTTCAGACACATGACAACTCAGCAGCAATCCTCTAAAGCACTTTCACAACCCACATAATTAGATGAACACGCAGCTCTCTGATCCTACTTCCATGATCAATCCATATGTCAGACCCTTGATCCATTGCTACTCTCTGGAGTTTACCTCTTAGAGAGTCATGATCAGTCCTATGAGCTGAAACAAATAAGCTTAAACCTGAAACACTTAACACACACATCAGTGCACACTTGTTGAAAACATACAAACATTTATCATCAACAATATTTACAACCAGCCTCGTGTTTCAGCAATCAATCATATGAATTTAACTACAAAACATTGATTTTACAACACATTTTTTCTTTTCAGCCTTTTATATACAACCTCAGACATCCAAACATAGTTAATCACAGGAAGTGAGGGAACCAAAAAAGCAAGACCATCAAAAGCACTTTTATATTAATTTTTACTTCTTAAAGTAAGAGGCTTTCATACCTTGAGATATGTTTTGTGATGTGTGCCAACCACTTGTTCAGGACTTCACCAGAAACTACCACAACCTGTTGTGAATCTTCAAAGAACAGATCTATGATCAGTGGCTAGTCTTTTGCTCTGGCATGCCTTTGATTCTCATGGTTCACCATCAACGTGAAATAGGCAGCTGGAATTTTTCTTTGGAGATTGCATTGACAGGGTGTATCAAGTCATTTTTTTTTTTTTTTTTTTTTTTGAGTTTGCATGATACACTACCTTAGAACTTAGATCCAACAGACATGAATGATCTTCACAGTTTGATGATATGAACGATCTTCTACTGAATCTCTTGATTTCGATCAGCGATATCACTTGACTTCTCAACCGCGGATATTTGTGCATTCCCTTGTTATTATTCTTCAGAGCTCTATTGGAGACGTACCAACCATATTACTCTGTTTATTTTTAATTACAAACAACTGGTACTTCTTTCAGAATGGAATACATAATAATGCTACTCCTCAGCTCTTTGACCTCCTGCTTCACGACAACGTTTTACGAGATCCCCAATATGAATTGGCATGACAAGCAACTGTTTTCCACTGACTCTTTGTTTGGACAGAGTGTTGATCTTTTATACATTCTAGGAATTCTGGCCTGTTCTGATGCATGTCCCTGTATCTGATCAACACAACTTACAGAACATATTAGATCTCACAAACACCAATGACTTTTTTCGTAATCATGTGTTGATCTAAGTCCAATGGTTTTGTAAACAAATCAGCAATTTGCAAATCAGTGCTCTAATGTTCTATTACTATCAGTTTTTCCACAACTACTCTATGAATAAACTGATATTCGGGATCCTGTAATTTAATTTTAGTATATGATACATGATCTACAACAATATTAGCAAACAAACAATTATCACACAAAATTGAAGCATAGTCTAAGAATGTATCGTACACTGTTCTCAATTGTTTGATCCTCATCAGGTGATTGAAACAGGTTCCCAAGGCATTAACCTCAGATTCAACAATTGAACAAGGTACCTTAACAAGTTTATGAGCATAGCAGAAAACAGCTTTGTTCCCAGAAGGCAATAGCCACCAGATCCTTCACGGTGATTCAGAAAGCGGTATCACTTCAAGTTTCTGCTCGCTCCCTTCGTCAATATCAACCCTATGTTGCATGTTCTTTTGAAATACTTGACAATCTTTTCAGCTTTCACGTACATAACAGATGTCTGGTTTGCTGATACAACACATCTTCAGACGACTGATCAGCCCACCGTACCAGTTACAATTTACACAATCTCTTGAATCATCTTCTAAGATAGAACATTTCCAACTCTCATAGGTGTGGCTTCATCTTCACTTCTTTGTTACTCACATGCACTGATCAAACCTTTTGCATACTCGCATTGGTATATGAATACCTCAAAACCTTACAGTTTCTAGTAAACAGTCTTCTGAAGAAGTCATTCCTAGCAATCCTGCTAACATCCATCTGATACAACATGAAGTTATGCGCACAGACAATCCCTTATCAGGTTTCTGATCACCTTGTGTTGAAGTGAATGTGCTGCGTCTAGCAAACTCTCCTTAGAGCTTTGTACGACCATTCATGCCTTGTTCTCCACAACTTGTCCACATTTGTCTTTTATGTTCTTGAAGACCCACATACAATTGAGTTCGTTAAGCATAATTTTATCAGCCAAAGCTCTGACTTGTCACACCATTAACTGCATGCAAACAACTATGTGTAGTAGCAGCAGACACAACAAATCTGCCCTCCTGAATCCTTCCAGCAGCTTCGTGATGGATGTGATTCTCATAGTTTCTTGACTGTTGCACCTTACACTTAACAACAACTAGTTAATGCACTCCTTATGAGATCATGTCTCTAGGCATCATAGAACACTGTTGATTGAAATCTTTTGCTTGCAGTGTGGACAAGTTCCATATATAACAACCATTATCAGAGCGCTCACCTTCGACTCGAATATTGTCGTGCTCATCAACCGCCAGACATCCTTTCTTGGTGAAAGTAACATCCTCATCACACAACACGAGATGCACCTTTCCCTCTGATTTTACCTTCAGCTTCATCCCCAAAAGTAACTTTGAGCCTTTTTCAAAGGTGTGTAGCCTTCCTTGATTCCCAGTCATGTGCCTTAAACAACCACTATCAAAGAACCAATGCTTCAACACAACAGTTTGTTCATCATCAACAATGTGCGCAACACAACAGTTCATGTCACACTTCTTGATGTTTGCTCGCTTGTATCTTCGAACATCTTTGTGACACTCCTTCAGATGCGTGAGTGATATAGTACAATCCAGACACTTGAAACAGACAGCTTTGTGGAGGCTCTGACTTGCATAGTAACAACAACATGTTCTTTTGTTCAGATCTTCGACACTCCACAGTTTTGCCCCAACTTCTAACACAATTAACATATCATTATTCTTAAAGAAGACTTGATTGCCTCTTCTTCCAACCTTGTGGAATTTCTTCTGGCGTATGAGTTGACTTACGCGATTCTTAAATCTGTAGCAATCAACCTTAATATGATCAATCACACCACAATACCAACAATGACGCAGTTTCCCTCTCAGCAAGTTCACAACAGTCATCTGTTTAGTCTTCTACAGGTTGAACTCAGACACTCGTTTGACAGAATCACATTTGTTTTGCAGCCTTCTGACCATATACAGACCCGTTCACTACACTCATGTCACCACTTGAGTTTCCTATATGGTTGCTCATATCACAGTTTGAAATCATAGTACCTTTGTGAGTGATCAGCCGCTTGTCCAGATCCTTTCTTCCTTTACTCAGCCTCTTGTTATTCTTTAGCTGATCCTCAAGACGTTGTCTCAACAGAGATGAAATGACTTTCTCTTCAGACAACAATTTCTCAAGCATGAAGACTCTACAAAGCAGTTCTTCCTTCTCAGACATCAGATCATAATTCTCCTTCTTTTGCAGAATCAGATCCTTAGACAGAGCGATGACTTGTTTCTCAACAGATAAGCAAGCCACTTCATCATTAGACTTCAAAACAGACTTCTGATTCTTATCATCTTCTTTGGGAAAATCAATATCACTCCATGTCAGACAAGATTTTGTATGACCACAGCCTTGACGGTTGTAACACATCAAGACGCTTCTTCTTTTAAGTGTAGAACATCATGATTTGAAGTGTCCAGAACCTTGATATTAAGAACTCTGAGATTCTTTTTCTCCATCAGATTCAGATGATGAAGATTGATGATGGCGTTGTACACCCTTCAGCCTTCTGAACTGCTTCTTGATCAATACTTCCTTATTACCTTGAACAGACGTCTGAGTTTCTACAGTCTTCAGAGTGAATGATTCCTCAGCCTTCTGATCATTCTTTCTCATCTGCAGTTCATCTGTCTCTTATCCTTGTGTACCTTCTTCAACACTACAACTTCCTGACAAGGGGAGCTTAGTTGACTGTTGAAATGACAGGATGGTGATACATCAGATTTTTCCTTCTTCACCCTTCTGGTTTCCTCAAAGAAGGCTTCCAAACGATCCCAAGCTTCTTTCACTGACATACACTCTTGCACCATCGCGAACAGATCCATCGGCAAGCAGCTGAAAATAGCAGATAGCGCTTCAGTGTTCTGTTTTCCCTTTAACTTCTCCTCAGCCGTCCACAGCTTACAGGGCTTTATTACAGTTTCTCCTCTCATGTTCGTAAGTGTTGGAAGTGACCATCCATCTTCAACACCGAACCAGGCTTCCATATCACAACTCTGAATTATCTGTCTGATTTGTGCTTTCAAATCATCATAATGCTCAGCGTCAAGCATCAGCGGATTGTTCTCATCAATGAGCTGTTGTGGATTCTCCATACCTCGTCTCAAGATCTCACATGTTGAAAAGATAAAAAAATCTTTTATCAGGCGTCTGCTCTAATACCAATTGTTAGGGTATAGAGACACACAACACACTGATTTACACTTGGAACGCGCCAAACCAACGCTTTTCTCTTCAATCTTATTAACAAAATTTATCTCTTACAATGATACAATTTTGTCTCGGCCCTTACTCAACCTATTCTACCCAGTAGGATTGATCCCAACTAAGAATGAATATGAGTCTCTCTCTTTTCTATCTATCACAACACCCTGTGTAGATCTAAGAGAGTAAAACCAACCCTCTCTCTTTTCTATCTAAACTCTCACCAGTATAGATCTAAGAGAAAGAAAAATAATTCTCTGCGCACTTAATCGCCACCCTGATTAACGTCACAGAGAACTGGGAACACCCCTTCTAAGCCTTATCTTTGTGGCTTCGAAGTTTACAACTGTATCAATATTCTAGAGTGCTCAAATTGGCTTGTGACCTACTCCTAGAATATATATACACGACTTGAGAAACCCTAGAAGGCGAATCTCCAAGTATCAAGGGATAAGGAAACTGCTTGCTCCTCAAGCTAATCCTTTCCTTATTTTTTATAGAGAATGTTCTTCATATCTCCAAGTACAATTTCGTCTCTATCTTCAATGCCAAGTCAGCAACCTTTTTCGACACATCATCACATCCACTCACGTCCTGCCATGTCAGCTCACACATCCACGTCATCAACTCAAGCGTCTGTGATCTGATGCAGCTTCCTGATTGGCACAACGCTCTGTTTGGTACAACGACTTGTTCCTCACAGCGAGTTGTTCCAGAATCTGTATTTACACTCTTATGTGTATACATTGCATTACATTCAATTTAAGATGTTATTGATGTAGTGGCGAACTAGAAAAATTGCTTTACTTATTATTATTATTATTTTTGGCAAATGAAAAAATTGCTTTACGTATTTCCAAAAAAACATAAGTTAGCCAATCACTTTAGAAAGAGAGACTGTTATCCGAAAGAAGATACTTTTCTTATTTTAGTCCCCAACCCATCTTTGAGAGTTACTAGGTTAATTATTCGTGGGCTATGCAGCTAAATTGTGACATCTAGGTTAGTAAAGAGGTTTAAAAGAATTGATTAGATCATTTATGTCATCAAAGTGTAATTATCTTCAGTCAAGAGTTTCGAGAGAATTCTAGAATTAAGCGTGCTTGAGTTGAAGTAGTTTAATTTCAGGTTAGTTGACCTTCCGGGAAGTTATTGTCGGAATTGTGCAAGTGAGAATAAAACACATGAAAAGATCATGTGGTGATTTGTAAGGACGGTAAACAAGTCTTAAAGCCTTCCGGATGTAGCAAACAGACCGTCGGATATAGATGGACTCACAGACCTACTGAGAGGATGTGATGCCCATTAAGCAAAGGGAATCCATGGGCTCGGAGTGGACATGAAGCCCATTGAAAAGTGACAGTGGGGCGTCACTTTTGGTGAAGAAACCGATGGGCTGTGGAAGGCTAATTTGGTGAAGAAACCGATGATGAAGACGAATTTGATGGAGAGGCTCTGGTCATCACAGTCGATGGAGACACTACAGAACCTGCAACCTATCAAGCAACACTAAGAGATGCTGATTGGGAATTAAGGAGATGAGGAATGATTGAAAAAATGGATTCTTTATTAAAGAATCACAAATGGACTGCATCATACCGCCTAAAGAACTAAGAATTATCGGATACAAGTGGATTTTCACGCATAAGCCTGGGATTCCTGAAGTTGAAAAGCCGAGATTCAAGGCCAAACTTGTTGCTAAAGGGTATGCACAAAAAGAAGGTGTAGATTACACTGATGTTTTCGCACCAGTGGTGAAACATGTGTCCATAAGGATCTTGTTAGCCATCGTCGTAGAAGAGGATGATGAGTTGGAGCAGTTAGACGTCAAGAATGCATTTCTCCATGGAGAGTTAGAAGAAAAGATATATATGGAGATCCCTGAGGGTTTTGAGAGTCAGTTCCAGCCAGGACAAGTGTGTCTACTAAACAATTCACTATACAGCCTGAAACAGGCACCAAAAAAATGGAATCAGAAATTCGACAATTTTATGACTGAGATTGGTTTTGAGAAGAGTGCTAGAGATAATTGTGCTTACATCAAGAATCTTGAGGATGGTTCTAAAGTTTACTTGCTCATCTATGTTGATGACATGTTGGTGGCAGCAAAAGACATGAGTGTGATTTCAAGTTTGAAACAGAAACTCAGTGAAAGATTTAAAATGAAAGACTTGGGAGCTGCGAAGAAGATACTCGGCATGGAGATCATAAGGGACCGAGAAATAGGAACACTGAAGCTCTCCCAAGAAGGTTATCTGGAAAAAGTTATGGAACAGTACAAAATGGAAGAAGCGAAGAAGCAAGACACTCCACTTGGAGTTCACCTAAAGATGCAGACTGCTACTGAAGAGCAACTGCTCAAAGACAAAGAGTACATGAAGGAACTAGAGTTTGGGTCAAATAAGAAGAGCATCAAGGGTCAAGCTGAAGTGTTGTATGCGAAAGACAAAACAGAGAACAGAGGAAGGCCTGAACAAAAGGAGAAGGGAAACAAGAATAGATTCCGATCTAAGTCTAAGAGTAGAAAAGGATGTTGGACTTGTGGAGAAGAAGGACATTTCAAGAACGCGTGTCCGAACAAAGGCAAGTCGCAAGGAAATAAGAAGGATCAGGGAAATGGCAACAAAGGAGAAGCTGCAATGGTGAAAGGAAATTCAGCTGATGGTGCAGGGCTATATGTGTCCGAAGCATTACATTCCTATAGATGTAAATTTGGAGAATGAATGGATCATGGATACATGATGCAGCTACCACATGACTCACAAGAGAGACTGGTTTGAAGAGATAAGTGAAGATGTTGGAGGATCAGTGAGGATGGGGAACAAAAGTACATCAAAGGTCAGAGGCATTGATAATGTCAGGATCCAAAATGAGGATGGATCAACAGTATTGCTCACACATGTGAGATACATTCCTGATATAGACTGAAACTTTTTTTTTTTTTTTGAATAAAATGTAAAATTTATTCGAAAAAACTTTGTTACATCAAGTGCAGCGTTTGTTGAAGTAAATGAATTACATATTACATACTAAAGATATTAGCTTAGGGAGAGGGATATAGACTGAAACTTGCTAAAAATGGGAACAATGGAAGAGCAGGAATGCAGTTTTAAATCCAAGAATGGGATCCTAAAAATAAAAGAAGAAGACTACACCATTCTGGTGGGAAAGAGGCATGAGAAACTTTATCTTCTTCAGGGAAGACCCAAAACTGGTCAGCCTCTCGCAGTTGAAAGATCACCTGATGATACAGTCTTGTGGCACAGGAGATTGGGCCACATAAGTCAGAAAAACATGGAGATCATAGTAAAGAAAGGCTTTCTAGACAAGAAGAGGATCTCAACCTTAACAGTGTGTGAAGACTGTATATACGGGAAAGCAAAGAGATTTTGTTTTGTCTTAGCTACTCACGGGACTAAAGACAAGCTCGACTATGTACATTCACATTTATGGGGAGCTCCATCAGTTCCACTGTCTTAGGGAAAATGACTTCATCACGTTCATCGATGACTACTCACGAAAGACATGGATTTACTTCCTGAAGCACAAGGATGAGGCATTTGAAAAATTTGTCGAATGGAGCACTTTGGTGGAAAATAAGGTAGAGAGGAAGATCAAGATCTTAAGGACCAACAATGGTCTAGAATTCTGCAATCACTTGTTCAATGAGTTCTGCAAGGATAAAGGCATACCGAGACACATAACTTATGCATACAAGCCCCAACAGAACGACGTTGTAGAGAGAATGAACCGGACGATCATGGAGAAAGTAATAGGCATGATAAGTGATTCTGGAATACCTAAGAGATTTTGGTCCGAAGCTACCAACACAGCAGTGATATTGATAAACAAAACACCCTCGTCTGCAGTAAACTTTGAGATTCCTGACAAGAGATGGACAGGTAAGTCTCCAGTTTACAGTTATTTAAAAAGATTCTGATGTGTTGCTTTTGTTCATGCAGATGAAGGAAAACTAGTACGTAGAGCCAAGAAAGGAGTGTTTATTGGCTATCTAGAAGAAGTAAAAGGTTATAAGGTATGGCTACTAGAAGTAAAGAAAGTTCTAGTAAGTAGAAATGTGTTATTTCAAGAGAATGCAATCTACAAGGATCTGATGCAGGGAAACAAAGACTCTAAAGAAGAAACATCAAGCGGTTCTCTAAACATTGATCTTGAAGATACTTGTGATACAAGCTAGGGTGGAGATCTCCAAGAAGAAATAGTATCCCTGGGAAATCTCTCACCTGTCCAAGATGGTCACCAAACAGAAGAGAACGCAGTTCCTGAAGATCCCGAACATGATTCACCAGAGAGTTGTCATTTGGTTCGAGATAGAGCAAAAAGACATATCACTGCTCATAGGAGGTTTCATGTGGAAGGATATTTTGGTGAAGAAACCGATGATGAAGACGAATTTGATGGAGAGGCTCTGTTCACCACAGTCGATGAAGACACTACAGAACCTGCAACCTATGAAGCAGCACTAAGAGATGCTGATTGGGAATTATTTAGAGGAGGAATGCTTGAAGAAATGGATTCTTTATTAAAGAATCACACATGGACTGCAGTCATACCGCCTAAAGGACAAAGAATTATCGGATGCAAGTGGATTTTCACGCGTAAGCCTGGGTTTCCTGAGGTTGAGAAGCGGAGATTCAAGGCTAGACTTGTTGCTAAAGGGTATGCACAAAGAGAAGGTGTAGATTACACTGATGTTCTCGCACCAATGGTGAAACATGTGTCCATAAGGATCTTGTTAACCATTGTAGAAGAGGATTATGAGTTGGAGCAGTTAGACGTCAAGACTGCATTTCTCCATGGAGAGTTAGAAGAAAAGATATATATGGAGATCCCTGAGGGTTTTGAGAGTCAGTTCCAGCCAGGACAAGTGTGTCTACTAAACAAGTCACTATACAACCTGAAATAGTCACCAAAAAAATGGAATCAGTAATTCGATAGTTTTATGACTGAGATTGGTTTTGAGAAGAGTGCTAGAGATAATTATGCTTACATTAAGACCCATGAGGATGGTTCTAAAGTTTACTTGCTCATCTGTGTTGATGACATGTTGGTGGCAGCAAAAGACATGAGTGTGAATTCAAGTTTGAAACCGAAACTCAATGCAAGATTTGAAATGAAAGACTTGGGAGCTGCGAAGAAGATACTCGACATGGAGATCATAAGGGACCAAGGAAGAGAAACACTGAAAGCTCTCCCAAGAAGGTTATCTGGAAAAGGTTATGGAACAGTACAAAATGGAACAAGCGAAGAAGCAAGACACTCCACTTGGAGTTCACCTAAAGATGTAGGCTGCTACTGAAGAGCAACTGCTCAAAGACAAAGAGTACATGAAGACATTTTGAAACAAGATCTTTTTCAAGGTTTACTTATGAATGAATGAATGATGCAATCAAACAAACAGACATAAGCATGAGATGCAAGGTGTTTCAATACCGTTATGTAGTTGTAGCATAAAGGATGTCAATCCATAAAGTGTGTGATGCATGCAATCAAGATGTAAACAGAGACTCAAGTCAAGCCAAATATGAAAATGGTTTTGGTACTAACAATCCTAATGATAGAAATGTAAATGCAGAAAGTAAACTAAATGAAACAGAAAATAAATGAACAACCCGAAGTGCTCAATCAAGCCCTCGATTGTGTGACTGGTCGAGTGACTAGGTCGAGTGGGTTTCTACGTAGAGCATATGCAATCTAAACAACTTAAAACTGAAACAAATGCAGTGAAACAGGAATATGTGCGATAAGTAAACAATCAAATGACAAAGAAGGATTCCAGAGATGGATTCATGGGCTAGTGTTCAGGTTGTGGCTATCTAAACTAGTCAACAAGCCTCAATTAAACATGAGCTATCTCTAGACAATGATCTTAATGACTCACTAATCCACTTTCATGACAAAAGTGATCAAGTTACAGTAACATCCTAACCCAACTCTCATTGGTGAAACCATACTGAACAGGCATTAAAAACCAAATAATTACTTGTCAAAAACCACCTTGTGCAACCAATCTCTTGGGACAAGCATGATAATCTCCAGTGTTGGCTTTATCTAACAACCTAGACATTGGTGTAATGCTAGGAAGCTTAAGATCTGTTCTTACCCTCTCAGATATAAGAACATCCTAGAGCACACCCAACCCAGAAGAGATATTTAAACAATCAAGCTTGACCCTTCCAGACTACCACAGCCCTAAACTAGCCTAATCCATCTCCAGAATCCTAACTCACTACTCAGATAAGCAAATCATAATAATGATGAACATAAACCCAGAAAATGATGAAACTAGCATGATAGATAGATGAGATGATGAACAACAACTTAATATAAAGAAGCAAACTCAGATTCTCAATACCCATAAAGTTATGAGACTTACAAAGTACATAAATCTGAGAAAAACAATAAATAAAAGATGCAAAGCAGTAAATATATGCTAAAAACCCTTAAGGGATGAAAACTAAGGTTTTTCTGGCTGCTGATGTGATTTTTCCTAAAAAAAAGGTGTTGTTGGCAGCCATGGGGTACAAAGAGTATATATAGTGAGGGAAGGAAGCCCTGATTTGGCTACATGACAAAATAGAAAGTCGGCTCGATGTGCTCGACCACTGGCGGTCGAGTGGTCCATTTCCTTGCTTCTAAACGGTTGAGCTGCTGAATATCACACGGTCGAGTCCATGAGTCGCACACGGTCGAGTGCTTCAGATGCAAACGGTCGAGTGCACTAGTGGTAATGGTCGAGTGCTTCATGTTTTGCTGGTCATCCCCTTGATTCAACTCCCATCTGCTTCAATGGTTGCACTCCTTTAATCCCAAATGCTATTTCCATGCCTTTTTAGTCGAATTCACCTGTTAACACAAGAAAGAATGCAAATGCAATGCAAATCCTATTCTAATGCATAAACAGTCTTTAAACTACATGAAAGTGACAAAACAAGCTATTAAAACATGTAAAAGATGTGAATAAACAGTGGTTAAATAAGGTAAAATATATACATATCACATTTCCATACTCTAATGCGGTCGGGAGCATTATGTATGCTATGATCGGGACTAGGCCTGACTTGGCCTATCCTGTTGGTGTCATTAGCAGGTTTATGAGTAAACCGATCAAAGAACACTGGTTAGGAGTCAAGTGGATGTTAAGATACATCAGGGGAACACAAAAGATAAAGCTGTGCTACAGAAAAGGGTCTGATTTCCTCATTAGAGGTTATTGTGACTCTGATTACGCAGGAGATGTTGATAGAAGAAGGTCTACAGGTGGCATGGTCTTCACCCTTAGTGGAAATACTATCAGTTGGAGGTCGCGTTTACATAAAGTGGTGGCTTTATCCTCCACTGAATCCGAGTACATGTCTCTATGTGAAGCAGTAAGAGAGGCATTATGGCTTAAAGGTTTATTGAAGGAATTTGGTTATGATGAGAAGGCAATTGAGATTTTCTGTGACTTTCAAGGAGCCATAGCTCTTTCAAAGAACAATGTGAATCATGAAAGAATGAAGCACATTGACATCAAGTTCCACAAGATCCTAGATTGCGTAGCAGATGGAGTTGTGGAGGTGACAAAGATATCCACGGATGTAAATCCTGCAGATATCTTCACCAAAGTTTTGCCCGTTAGCAAGTTTCAAGCAGCACTTAACTTGCTACGTGTGAAGACTGAGTAATCAAACACAGGAACCGGGATGGAATCTAAAGACTAATTCAAACCAGACTATCTCTCTCTTAAAGGTAAGTACACTTGACATGTTTTCTTATTGTTGTTCTTGATTCACTAGGTGGAGTTTTGTTAGGAATAGGTGAACAAAGAACAAGACAGCTCAAGTGATGACTCACGTACAGGACCACAAGCTGCAGCTAACCATTTTTGCCGTCGAGCCTGTAAAAGCAAAAGCAAAAGGGGTATTTGTCTTATTTACTCCCTGCAAATAGACCGAGTGATGTCACTACAATAACGCCAAGGAAGAGGCAACTTTGTAGAAGCGGCTAGAAGGGTAACTAGGGTTATTGAGCAAGCATCTATTTAAAGAAGGTGTATGTTTCATAGAGAAAGTAAGGTTAAGTAGAGAGAACTAAAAAAACAAAGAGTAAACTTGTGTTTTGTGTTCTTGGAAAAGAGAGAGAGATAAGAGAGATTGAATCGAGTGAGCTTGTAAGGGGTTCAGTGGGTGAGAGATCTCTTTGTAGTAAACTCTGTAATTAGTGGATTCCGGGAAACAGATCCCGGCCCAGACGTAGCTTCCTCGTTAACGGAAGTGAACTGGGTAAACATTTGTTTGGTGTGCTTTGTTTTTCTTGGTTCTGTTGCGTTTTGAGTTCGTTGAGTGTTTTACAAACTTAGTTAAGTTCTCTAAATCCTTGGTTTAAGCTCATTCATGCTAAAGTCATTAGCTTTGGCCTCTGTTTAGCTTGTCAACACTCATTTTTGAAAGGTGATTCCATTTTTCTAGACGTTAATTCTAGAGAAATATCTAACAGAAACACCAAAATATCTATACATTGAGCATATACTATGTTTTCAACTAATTTTAAATAAAACTATACTAACATTATCATAAATTAATAAAAATGCATATAAGTTTATTATGTTTTTCAAATTTTTACGATATCTTTAACTTTAGATCAAAAACTTTATTTCCAATTGTATTGTATCTTAAATGCAAAATAGCTATACTCTTTTTGCATAATACTTATTATTTAACATTTTTACAATTCTCTTGTTTTTTTATGATAAATATTTATACCAAAATTTTAAAATACATAATCCTAGCAAATGGATATAGTTTTTTTTTTATCTTCATTTATTTTAAATTATTTATTTTTTCTTATTATATATAGATTTAATATATTAGTATTTATCAATTTTTGCATTTAATTAAAATTTGTTCAAGATCCGCTGCTGATGTAGGATCGAATGTCTGGGAATTGGTGGTTAGAATAATATGACCGAGTGTAGTGTCGGTCGGCTATTGGCATGTCTAGAAGTTTACAACCTTATTCGATCAAGTAAGTGTGGTAGAGAGGAGACCAGTTTGAACATGAGCTTCATCGCATGGATAGGTTCCATGCAATGTGCTGAGCAGGTTTTCATCAAATCGGCTTATTTCTATGATTTCCAAGTTAGAGATGATAAACGCATGTTTCTGCCGGTCCAAAATTTCATAGCTAAAGCGGATCTTCTGTACACGGTTAAGAAGTTTAACATAACAGATTTTTATTACAGGCGAGTTATTAACTCTAAAAACCAATATATAATAAGAATAAGAGTAAGATAATATATAATACTAATACAATATACTAATGCTTTTCCTGCCACACATACTATACCCATATACTGTATATGACTATGGGTTATCATGTTTAGCTTTAGTAGATTTGATCATATTTAGTAACTGTATACAAAACATATATACATTTCCTTCACTGTCCAGCCTTGTCGATTTTGCTTTTTTTTCTGAATGACCTCCGCAACGTGATACACTGTTCTCTTGGAAACTTGCCATAATCCAAACTTCTATAGAACATATACATAAACAAAACCAAACACATCAAATCATCAAAAAATTGCCATAATTAATCAGTCGAGAATTAATATTGTGCAATGCTATATTTTCTGCTCTAAACAGAATGTTCTGTACGTACAAAATAAGAAGATAGAAAGACTATTTATATTTGTATTTATTTGATATGACTTATATATTTAAACAACTAATAATATAATTATGAAACAGACGAAGATGATTGTGAACTTGATCTTGGATGTAAACGAGTTGCTTAAAATACTAGTGGGGATGTAATTTTTAAATATTGGATATCAACCATGAAGTTCATACAATATCAACTTATGAAGATGAGTTTGAACGTACGTAAGTTTAATATAACCATTTTTTTTAGTTTAGATTTGTGCATGAATTTCTTATATATATATAATTTATTTTCTTTTCTGTTTCTGATTACCCCTCTCCTTCTGAAAGTTTCCACAATGGATCTGTTTTCTCAAACATGTTTCACTTGCTGGAAAACATGGACAATCGAACTTGGCCATCGATGCTTCGAAAGTCTTTTCCTTGGATAGTTTGGAGAATTTGAAAAAATAGAAACGCTCTTAATTTCGAAGATATGAGTTTCTCGGCCATTGAAATGGTGGAAAAAATCAGAGAATATGTCACAGAATGGTTTGAGGCTCAAATCATCGAGACTGACGAATCAAATCGGAATAGAGACCAAGATGAACAGGGGAGCAGTGGTAGGGTGTGGGAGAAACCTCCAAATAATTGGTTGAAGTGTAATGTAGGGTCATCCTGGTCAAAAAGAAATCAATTTGCAGGAGGTTCCTCGGTCTTAAGAGATGAAGAAGGTATAGTGCTCTTGCATAGTCGACGAGCCTTTTCAAATATCTCTTCAAAAGGTGATGCAATGCTCAGGATATTACTCTGGGTTTTGGAAAGTATGGCTAGTCATAGATTGGACAAAGTCATTTTCTCCTTTCAAGACAAATCCTTGGTAGGAGCGGTGAACAGACCAATAGCTTGGTCCTCCTTTAAACCACATTCAGCGGCTTTATTAAGTTCTTTAAGTCTTTTTGTGGAATGGAAAGTGGTTTTGGAATGCGCTGCAGCAAACAGAGGAGCAAACCTTATAGCAAAGAGTGTTACTGAAGATATGAAAGATTTCAGTCTTATGTTGCTCAAGGATTTCTTGAATGGACTCGTAATGTTTTTATAGAGGAAAGGGGTTTGTATTCTGTTTGAGTGGCAGTTTTCTGTGAATAGTTCTCTGTGATGAGATCATTCTTTTGTTGTTTAGATAGGTGACCTTGGAAGGTCAGGATCATGGTATAGACCCCAACTTTCTTCTTAGAAGTGTGTGGGTTAGGCTAACTTGTTCGGTTGCCTTGACTTCAGTTATATGTTGTAATCTTTTGGTTCCATTGATGGATTAATATAATATCTAGATGACAAAAAAAACTCTGTTTGTTATCAAATTCGAAGAGTAACAATTTTTTTGTACGATTAAAAAAAAAAAGTAATGAGTAGTAATAATATAGAGTCCAATTAAGATTTGGAAAATAAATTTTTAAACTGTGTTCTATTTGATGTATCCATGACGACCAATGATACAATCACAACTCACAAGCAAAGAATTTAGCGTGACTTTGTTAAATTTAGGTTTATGCTCAGGTTCCATCTAAAAACCAATTGGCAATTAGTGTATTGACCGTAATCCTTTATATATTAAAGCAAAGACCATATGTGAGATATTAACACGCCTCCTCGAGATGATAACCCCATTTCAAACTGATCCCACTTGGACTGATAATAAACCTTTTTTTGGATCCCTATACTTGGGTTAACAAGAAACATGTCTGTATCCACTTTTCTAGGTCCATAAGAACTTGAACTTTGGGCTCTGATACCATGTTAAATTTGGGTTTATTCTGGGCTTTCAACTAAAAACCAATTGGCAATTAGCATATTGACCTTAATCCTTTATATATTAATGATAGTTTCTTTAAATTTTCGATGTGGAACTTGAATTGTATCCCAACACACTTGTCACAACAGCTGGGATGATGAGGAACCCCTCACTTCTAATTTCTGTAGATTAGCAGTATCTACATGGCAGTGGCACGCTTCTATGGCTAAAACTTCTCGTATTGGAGTTATTTTCATGAGAAATTGGGTTGTATAATAAAAAAAAAAACTATAATCCATAAACTAAGCACGTTAACCATCAATTAATTATATTTTCTATATTTATGTATTAACGACAGTTGTTGTCTTTTTTATTTTCTTCTAACCACCACCACCTTTGGCCATATTTGACCTCCAACCACCAGCACTACTCCACCTCTGCTCAACCTCCGGCCACCACTATTTCTGGTCACCATCTTCGGCCACCACCACTGCCCCACTTCTGGCCACAACCTCTTTTGGCCGCCGACCTCCGGCAATTTCTCTTGGCCGCCGACCTTCGACCACCAGACTCCGGTCACCATGTCTGACCGCCGGCCTCCAGTCATCTCCTCCGACCACCATCTCCGACCATCTCCGGCCACGACCTCCAGCCATCTCCTACAACTACTGGTCTCTGGCCACCCCTCTACCGCCCGCCGGTCAACAACTACCACCCTTTTCTGCTACCCAAAATACTAAAATGGTAATTTTACTCTATCCTAATTTTTAAAAATATAGTAATATACTTATTTTTCTATGATTTTTTTATTTTGGTTAATGAGCTAATTTACCCAATTTTCATTACTGTTCTATTAAAAAATTTAAACGCTTTTAACCTAGGTTGCATGGAAACGGATACGCGGAAACGAAACGTTTCAGAAACGGAGAACGGTTTTATTCAAAAATTAAGAAATGGAAACGTTTTGGAAACGTATGTACATATACATATACATATATATAGATTTAAATATTTATATCTATATATATAAAATAAAACACCAAACATAAAAGCCATATCAAAAAGCTTCAATAAATAAAACTTCAAATATAAATATTAAATAGTTGAATTAAAACACTAATAATATTATATATTTATATTTATAATGAAGTTTTATATTTTAAAAATATTTATTTGTTAAATTTCAAATTAAAAAAAAAGTTTCCGTCGTGTTTCCAAAACGGAAATGGAGTTTCCATTGTGTTTCCAAACAGAAATTTCTAAAAATCGTGTTTCTGTGCCTTATTTCCGAATTTCCACGAGTTTCTGTTTTCGAAACGTTTCGGAAACGGGAAACGCACCTCGAAAAAAGTTTCCATGAACATCGCTTTTAACAAGTAAAAAAAAAACTAAAAAACTAACTAGAGTAATAAATAATTTATTGTTGAGAAAAAGAAAATTATAAATATATTATAATGAAGGGTACAATGGTCTTTGAATATTTGAGGATTATGATAACCCTACGAATGTATCACATATATAAATCACTGGAAAAACCCTAGCAGACCTCTTTTGCGTTCTTCACTCTCCCAAGAGATCGTTAACTCCTTGAAGACGGCTTCTTCTTCTCACTAACCTCATCTCTGCTAATCAAAATGGTAAATAGCGTTTTCAAATTTCTCATTTTCCTCTTCCGAAATGTTCTCCAACAACCACAATCATCTTGATTCCATCGATCTGCCATAAAAAAAAAGAAACTTGGCATTTAGATGTCATCTCGAATCCACTCATTGAACAAGTGTTAGGTTGTGTTAGTTTCTGGAATCTAGAGTTCCTATGTTATCTTTCTATCTGATTTACAAAGTTCTTGTATTTTTTTTCTCTCTCTGGTTTATAAAGAAGCTTTTTAGTCTATGTGTGATTGCTGATGGGTTAATTGGATTGTGTTATGGTTTGTGTAGTCTCTGGTTGCAAATGAGGAGTTTCAGCACATTCTTCGTGTGTTGAACACCAATGTTGATGGTAAGCAAAAGATTATGTTTGCCCTTACCTCTATCAAAGGTATTGGGAGGCGATTGGCCAACATTGTCTGCAAGAAGGCTGATGTCGACATGAACAAAAGGTTTGACCCTTTTCTTTAGCTTGCGGAACTGAATATGGATTCGGCCATCTTAATATAGATTATTGTAGGTCTAGATCATATCGTTGTTGTGTTTGGAGATTAATGTTTATATGAGTACAGTTTCAAGTTCTCTCTCTTATCTTGGAAAGTAGTAATTAGAATAGCAAAGCTTGTTGAGAGGTTTAGAGTATGGTTAAAGCTTTCTAGGTTTGGGGGCATATTGTTGTTTACTCTCCAATGCAACTCGTGTCTTTTTTGGGGCTAATTTGTGGAGATGGTTGTCTTATTTGATGTATATTTTGACAGGGCTGGTGAGTTATCTGCTGCCGAGATTGATAACCTCATGAGCATTGTTGCTAACCCACGTCAGTTCAAGATACCAGACTGGTTTTTGAACAGACAGAAGGATTACAAAGATGGCAAGTATTCCCAAGTCGTCTCCAATGCATTGGACATGAAGCTGAGGGATGATCTTGAACGTCTCAAGAAGATCAGGTAATTAGAAACCGAGAAATTATTCTGATCCTTGTACAAATTTGCCTAATCGTGGTGATAATGATTCTTCCATGTTTGACAAATTGACAGAAACCATCGTGGTCTGAGGCATTATTGGGGTCTCCGTGTCAGAGGACAACACACAAAGACTACTGGTCGCAGAGGAAAGACTGTTGGTGTTTCAAAGAAGCGTTAAGCTTTAGCTAATGTTGCTACTTATTACTGTTTCGGATGCTTCTTAAGAACCTCTCTTTTTTTTCGTACTAGGACCTTCTTGTGTGACGTTTTTTTGGCTTTTTGTGATCACATTCCTCTGTTTTTCATTCTTGATCCTTCAATGCCATGAATAGTATTTGTTTTAATTTTCCAGCTTACTCTCTGTATTGTCTATTGTGACAGCAAAGAGATAACTAAGCGGATTCTTAAGGTCTTAAAATAGTAAAAAAGCAATGCTTTTACTTTGAATTTTACAAATATCAGAAGATTGACAGGGTATCAATTTCATCGTATGAAAGAAATGTGGTAGATTTATACATCAAAGGTAAAAAATGAGTACTACATTATTGATTACATAATTTAGCTACGAAAGAATAACTCAAAGTGGGAGATATATAAAGGCTATGTGTGTGAAACTGATCTTATTGATCATTTACTACTTGCTAAATTTTACTTTGGAGTTCATTAGAATCCGAAGCAGCTCCATGTTTCTGTTGTCGGGTTGTTGGAAGAGAATAGTTCTTCTTCTCCTTGCCGCCTGGTTTGGACGAGGCATTACCGTACCAGATCATTCCTAATACTGCAATAATCATGCCAAGAATGACATGCAGGTTTAGACCATCTCGGTCAAAGAAGAAGAAGCCCATTACCAGCACCAAGATCGTCTTCATATGGCCCAAGACTTGGAACGACACCGCTGTAAATCTCCCGATGCAGATGAACTGGCTTAGGTTTGTCCCGATCGCTATTGTGCACGAGAGGGTTATTATAAACATCTGCAGAATCATGATCAAGTTATTTATGTACAAAAGAACAATTCATACTATAGATAAAAAGAGGCCAACTGAAATACTATCACAAACTCATTTTAGACTCATTTGATGAAGGGTCATAACCGAAATAAGGATATAGTCACAATACCAGGCTAACTATGACTTCAAGTATTGGACAAAATTGGTAATTTTCTCTAAAACGTCACATTAGCTACTGAGAATACTCTTTCAAAGAGGACTATAGAGTTTTAGTATAACCTGAGTGTTTCGAGCACTTACCACAGAGACAAAGTTGTAATCGTACATGTCTACTCGTTTGTCTGTCAACCAAAAGTCGAGAAATGGACCGACTATCAACAGCGTTGCAGCCTGGGCTGGAGCAGTATGACCCAGTAGGTTGAATGAGCTAAGCGAGTACTTTCTCTGTAGATAATGTACATACTGCAATAGAAAAAAAGAGTAACTTCGTGTAAAAATCTTAGTCTAAAGTTGAAAGTTATATAACAAAAGATCAAAGAGCTTACGTATTGTTGCAAAGCAGTACTCCAAACAGCAACAAAAGCAGCAATGAAACCTTTGGTATTAACACTAAAATCAGTAACAGTGCAAACACCAACACCAACAAGAACAAGTCCTATGCTAAGTTTTGTATCTCTCGAGTAACGAATCTTTTCAAATACTACTTCCAACAAGCATGTACACAGGAATCATACTGAGCTTTGCAATCTGACAAAACCAAAAGAGAAGAGATAACACCATTAAAAAATCAACAACATCAAAGCGTCAAGCATAGGTTATGCAAACACAAATTTACCTGATAAAACCCAACAGAGTTCCACATAAGACTAACATTCATGCCAACAATGGAAAAGTTTGCAAACAGAATAAACTTAAGAAGCTCTGAAAATGGAAGATGAGAAGGCTGAATATATCCTAAACATCTTAAAACAAGTGTCATCAACGTCGTCGTAGCGAAATGTAAACCAGTTAAGGTTGTTGCTGCATTAAAAATCAAAATGTACACACATGGTTAGTGAAAAAGAGCAAGCTTTGGATGTTCAATGAATGAAGTAGATCATAAAAAAAAGAGGGTATTGTAGAAATAAATTACCAAAGCTAAAGCCATAAGTAGCCATTAAAGCTTTATTAACAATGATGATACCAACAGAAGTAACAACATTGAAGATCCAAGCAGCAGCATCTAGTGTTGCTTTCTTATCTGCTTTTTTCACTGGAGCCATTGTTTTAAGTTTTAACTTCACACCTTCTTCGATCGTCTTCTTCTTCAATCTCACATTCTACACAGAGCCAAAATCGATGGATCTCCGTAAATCATGAAAAAAAAGAGTAATCAAAACTAAAAAAACAAGTGATCGTCGGGGATTAGAGGACAGATCGGACCAGAGGAAGAAAACAAACTAAAAAAACAAGTGATCTGTCGGGGATCATTTTCTAGTTTGTTTTCTTCCTCTGTTCTAACTTATAACTTCGAAGAACCGAACCGAGATTTGGTTATAGATCTAATAATTTCCGGTTTGTTATATTTGTAGATAACCGAAATATTTAGAAGGAAGCAACTATTTGAACATAACTAATATGATGAGGTATAATGAAGCTGTGTATATGAAAATAGATAAGAGTGAAAGTGCTTCTCATGGTTTCCTTTGAGGAGGCATCACACCAGGATATTACTTTTTAACAAGGTGGGTTTAGTTGCATTGGTGTGATGTTGTCAACCACAATAGAAGCCTTAAATGGCCAAAGAACAATTCCACACAAAGCTTTGGAGCAAAAGGATGGTCAAGTAATTAACTTCCACTAGCTCGTAAGTGAAATTGAAATAGAATAGAATAGAATGCAAAAGTTGTTTATTTCATTGAGTAGAATAGGTATTTATACACGTAGAAGTTGCCTATTGTGATAGAAGCGTATCTTTAGTAAATATATGATGTATATCTTAATACTCCCCTCACGTTGGTAAGTCGTAATTACGAATTCCTAAGGTGGACAATAGAAAATCAAACTGCGGTTTCGGGAAAAATTTGGTAAGCAGATCAACCACTTGGTCATGAGTAGAAATCAATTTGTCCTGAACCGCGTCCTGAACTTGATGACAGTCACGCTCAATGTGCTTAATACGTTCGTGGAAGACGGGATTAGCGGCAATATGAATCGCCGCTTGACTATCACAAAAGAGTGGAATGGGATGATCGTGGAGAACGCCAAGAGTTGTCATAAGTGCCTTCAACCACTTTATTTCCTTGAGTATAGGCCATAGCACGGTACTCTGCTTCAGCAGACGAGGACGGCACTGTCTTTTGCTTCATAGTCTTCCAAGAGATTGGAGAGTCACCGAGATACATGATATATGCAGAGAGAGAGCAACGCGTGCGAGGACATGCACTATGATCCAAATCACAATACGCCGTGAGAGACAAGGAACTGTCAGAGCGAAGGAAAATAACTTGAGCGGGCGACCCTTTGAGATAGGACACAAGACGGAGAGCAGCTTCCCAGTGAGCAACCAAAGGTGTCTGCATAAACTGAGAGAGGATGTGAACAGCATAAGACAGATCCGGACGTGTAATTGTGAGATAAATGAAGCGACCGACAAGCCTGCGATATTGCGCCGAATCATCAGACTCCAAACTTTTCACTGAACCGAGATGGTGATTAACCTCCATGGGAACGCCGGATGGTTTACAGGCGAGCATACCTGCTTCACGAATAATATCTAACACATATTTTTGTTGAGAGACACAAAACCCATCAGGTCCACATGAAACTTCGAGGCCAAGAAAGTACTTCAACTTGCCAAGATCTTTCATATGAAAAATTTTGTGTAGCTGACCCTTGAAACTGTTGATGGCAGCGAGATCATTGCCAACAACAATTAAATCATCCACATAGACGAGAACATGAATGACGCTAGAGCCGCACTTGAGAGAGAACAAAGAATAATCTTCATAACTTTGAGTAAAACCAAGCCGTCGGAGTGCAGTAGACAACTTAGCAAACCAACAGCGGGGAGCCTGTTTAAGTCCATACAATGACTTGCAAAGACGACAGACCTTTAAAATCAGTGCCTGGTTTCTGATGGTTATCCATCGCTACCAGACGAGCTTTGTGACGTTCAAGAGTACCATCAGAGTTAAATTTGAGTTTGTAGACCCACTTACTATTGATAGCCTTCTTTCCAAGAGGCAAGTCGGTGAGGTCCCAAGTATGATTTGCTTCAAGAGCAGCAATTTCTTTTTGCATGGCTTCACACCATTCTTTAATACGAATTGCATCTTTGAAGTGTGTGGGTTCTGAACTATCAAGTATAGCGGCAAGAAAAGCAATGTGGTTGGCTGAAAAACCCACGTCGGTTAGATAATCAGAGATAAGATACAATACCTTACCAGAAACCAAAGACGAGGAAGTTGAAGAGGGGAGATCAGAGGTGAGAACGTGAGAGGAGGAGTGTTGTGAAGGAACAACATAGTCTTTGAGCAAAATAGAAGGTAGTTTCTTCCGATGACCTTTCCCCAACAATTCAGGTAGTCCCGGAGATGCAGGTTCAGTGGAGAGAACTTGTTCCGGAGGGGGAACAACTGGAGTTGGAGCGACAGGAACAGCAGAGGTGGGATCGACCGATCCAGGAACAGGATTGACCGATCCAGGAACAAGATTGACCGATCCAGGAACAGGGTCGACCGATCCAGGGACAAGATCAATCAGTGGCGGATCCACTGAAGTAGGAACAACTATGTGAGTAGACTCTGTAGCCAATGGTGAAACCAATGAACCAGAAGAAGGCTGCACCGGTAAGAACCAATCATCCTCATCAACTGCCGTGACAGGAGTCAGAACGTAAGGAAGAGGCAGATCTGAAGAAGCGTAAGGAAAAACATCCTCTTGAAACCGAACATCCCGACTCATTAAGATTTTTCCTGATTCAAGATCATATACGCGCCAAGACTTCTTGCCATACGGATAACCAAGAAACACACATTTACGACTACGGGATGCAAACTTGTCTTTATTGCGAGGACGAATGTGAGCATAACACAAACACCCAAATGTGCAAAGCATAGCATAAGACGGACGTTGAGCAAAGAAAACCTCATACGGTGTTTTACCGTGTAACACGGTAGATGGAGTGCGGTTTATGAGAAATGTGGCTGTCAAAATACTCTCACCCCAAAACTTTACGGGAAGATTCCCTTGAAAAAGGCAAGCACGAGCGACATTAAGAATGTGACGATGTTTTCTTTCGACACGTCCATTTTGTTGCGGAGTATCAACGCATGAGGTTTGATGTAGAATACCGTGGTCCTGAAGATACGAAGTAAGGCACATAAATTCTTTACCATTATCACTGCGGATCGTCTTGACCCTTTTACCGAATTGACGTTCGGTCATGGCACAAAAATTTTGGATAAGATGAGAAACTTCAGACTTGGCCGACATGAGATAAGTCCAAACAGACCGAGAGAAATCATCAACAATAGTAAGAAAATAGACAGCACCAGTAGTAGAAGGAGTGCGGCATGGTCCCCAAACATCGCCATGAACAAAGAAAAACATTCCATTGTTTTATTAATGCTAATAGGAAAAACCTCTCTTGTTTGTTTAGAACGAAAACAAATATCACAACTCTCAATCTTGTGTAAGTCTTGGGAAGATTGATGACATTCGGGTAAAGATAACAACACACTAGTAGAAGGATGTCCTAATCTACGATGCCACAAAGCTCCTGATGACGCAGACGCGGTTGAAGCTGTGTGAGCACGAGCAGCCAAGACACCCGTAAAATAGTAGACTCCCTCACGTTCTTCCCCCGCCCCAATCAAAGTCCTCGAAAAACAGTCCTGTAAGAAACACAATGTGTCAGTAAATATGGCAATGGAACTAGTTTGTTTAAGCAGCTTGGAGACAGAGATCAATGTGCAATCAAAATCAGGAACAAACAACACATCGTGAAGCTTATATGTGTTATTGAGCTGTAGCGTGACGCATTTAGTAACGCGGGAAGCCGTTCCATCCGGCTTGGTAACCCGTGATGGTATAATATCAAAAACATCTTGCAGAATAGAACTATCTCCTGTCATATGGTGAGACGCACCAGTATCAATAATGACATCAGTAAGATTAGTTTTACCCGATAACCGTTTGGACGAAATATTAGGACGTTGTGCTTGAAGAAGAGAGATTTGATGAGAGATCTGATCATTGGCGGGAACCGAAGAGGAAGGCTTAACATAAGCATTGATAACTCTTCCACGACCATGGCCTATGCCTCTGTTAGACCGACCTCCTCATTGAACTGGTCTGGATTCAAACCGAGGCATGGTGTCCCTTGTATCGGAAGATCCCCAACTGCCTCCTTTTTGTTCATAGTACCAATCGGGAAATCCATGAAGCAAGAAACATTCGGTCACGTCATGACCTTGCCTACGACAGTGTGTACAAGTACGTTCACGAGGTTTAGAAGTGGAGAAAGCTGCAACCTGTGTAGATGATTCAGAATGAACTGAGAAACCAATAGCATCGGACTTGGTTGTTTCCTTGGAGCGGACATTATCGAGATTCTGTTCTTCCCGAATGACTCGAGAGTAAACTTGATTGAGAGAAGGCAAAGGATCTTCATCGGTAAGTTTAGAACGGAGATTAGCAAAACGTGGCAAATCAAGACCGAAGAGGAACTGGTGAATCTGGTCGTCTTCATGCTCCTTGGCCGTGTAAGGAGCAGCTTCACATCGACATACACAACGAGATGTGTAGTTATGAATTTCCTCCCATAACTTAGATAACCGCCCGTAGTATTGAAGAACGTATTGGCCATCTTGTTTGCATAAGGAAATCTCATCTTTGATGACTTGTTTCCTAACACCATTGCCCACAGAGAAACGAACACGAAGACTCTCCCACAACATGGAAGCTTCAGAGATAAAAGAGACAATAGATTTGATCTGAGGATCTATCGAGGTATGAATCCAACCGATAATCATGGAGTTCACAGCTAGCCACTGAGCAAGCTTTGGATCAGCTGAGGGTTTAGGTGTTGTCCCATCAATAAACCCTAGTTTTTGCTTGGCTTGAAGGGAGTTACGTAGTTCGGTCGCCCATTCTGAATAATTGTCTTCCCTCAGAAAAACTGAAGAAATCAAGCATCCAGGGTTACCAGAGGAGCTAAGCGAGTATGGGTTGGACGTTGCAACGACGAGTTGGTTTCCAGCGTTGGTGGTTGCTGGTGTAGAAGAAAGAAATTATGTGACATTGATGATAGAACAAACAGAAGTATAGAAGTAGACAACAGCGGCGAGAAGAAAAAAAATAGAATTATGTCACAGAATTTTTCTGCTCTGATACCATGAAATAGAATAGAATAGAATGCCAAAGTTGTTTATTTTATTGAGTAGAATAAGTATTTATACACATAGAAGTTGCCAATTGTGATAGAAGCGTATCTTTAGTAAATATATGATGTATATCCTAATAGAAATACGCAGGCGCTTCACCCCGGTACGCAGTATCATATACGTGACCAGTTACTTTACGCCACGGGATGACTTTAGCAGTGAATCCTGAACCACATTAATGACCACATCATTGGTTTACAAGTCCTACCAACCGGTTTGGACCTGGTCTTTATATAATATTGAGCAAAACACAGTAGACCGAAAGTGAACTTTTTGTTAGTATCTCTACAATGATGCATTATTTTTCTTCAACTATATGACCCAATTTTCAAATAGTTCACTCTCATCATAAACCCGGGTCCTCCAAATTTCATTCTGTTGATGTACGAAATCGACAATGTAAATAATACGAATATTAGTGGGGATAAATCGGAACTGGTCCTTTTATTAACGTAGAATTGAAGGTGAGAGTTTACGGAAAATACAATCAAAGATCTAAGCGCAATTAATACGAGAATAAATGTTCTTTTCTCTCTGATTTCTTAGATTTCGGATCCTGAGCCTGATAGTGACCTCTGGTATTTATAATAGACCATTGACCTAGGAATCCTTCTGAAAATGACGATTTTGCCCCTGCGGCCAGATGGGCTGATTTTTTTACTTAAAACCCTAAAATCTGGTGTATCTTCAGTTTGGGCCTCACCAAATGTTGGGGGCAAAGTCCATATCCAACAATGGTCCCCTCCCCCTAGTCCGATGAGCGATGGCTTGCTTGAGCTCGTCGGGTTCTATTATGCGTCTCTTGGTCATCTTGCGAAAGGAACAAAAGATTTTAGGAGCTTGGCATGTACTTGTAGAGTTCGAAACCCTCCGGAAGGTTTTGGGATGAATAGTGCGTTTCACACATTTTTTGAGATATTTGGAAAGTTCTCGGATGCCCAACTCTCGAAGGTGTGGTGGATTTTGAACGAGAGTTTTGAGGGTTCTATATGTAGCCGTGTTCGTCGATCGGATCTCGTGGCTCCACGGTCACGTGTGAAGATGGTTGAAGGTATGGACGTCTCGTCGTGATGATGGTCGTTGCGCTATGGCTTGTTGATTTGGAGAGTTGTGAAATATTCAAGGCTTTGGCGCGATGGAGCGGCTTGGAACGAGGCATAGAGCTTGATACGGGGCATGTAGCAACTTGATACGCGGCGTGAAGCAGCTAGATATGCAGCGTGAAGCGACTTGATATGAGGCGCAAAGGTGCTTGATATGAGGCGCAGAGCTGCATGATAGGAGGTGTGGAGTGGCTTGGTACCTATTGGCGCGTCGGCTCATTCGAAGGCGTGCTGGCCTTGGGGCGATGATCTGAGAGGCGCGTAGTTCTTCCAGTGACGATGCGTGTGTGTATTGACGCTAGGGCGTGTTCTGCCCAAATTTTGTTGGCGCGCTAGTCATGACGAGGAGATCGTAGAAGCGCGTTCGACACGGTGGCGCGTAAGAGCCTGAAGGTTACGCACTAGTCGTGGAAATCCGCGATTTGAGTGGTTGTTGTGAGTATGTTATCGTGGCGTCGAGTCGTGCGTACAAAACGAGGAGATGACTTAGCTTGACGTGGCTAGGACATTACGAGGAAGTCGTGGCGTGAATATGATCTCCGTAGTTACGCGTAGACGCGATCCAGCGATCAAGGCTTTGTGTTTTTTTTTTTTTTTTTTTTTTTGTTATTGCGAACTTTGTTGCTTCATGAACTTGGTCATTCGTATTTTATTGATGATCTTGGCAAAGGTTGATTATTGCTGATTTTTGTCGCTCAAAGTTAGATTATTGCGAAATTACCCTCAAAATAGAGATGCGATGTTTTTGTTATTTACAGGGCATATTTTGTAGTGCAGGACGTCTCCTGGCTTACTCTAGATATGTTGCTCCCCAAAACGTTTTGAGTAGACAAGACGGACTTGTTGTACTGTTTTAGGTGCGGTACGCGTGACCGGCTTACCCTGTGGGTGCTGCAGGAATTGCGTGTGTTCGAGTCGGGGTCTCGGCTTACTCACTCCGCTTCCTGCTAGCTTTTTGCGAGTCTGGGCTCGGCTTATAAATCTTTACCAAAGTAAGGATGTGGATTATTTCACCACTGCACCCATGCGGAGCGCTTGCGAGTATGGACTCGGCTTAGAATCTTTACAAAAGTAAAGTTTGTGGATTATTTCACCACTGCATTCATGCGGAACGCGTTTAAAATCGAACACCTGGCCAGGGCGACGATGTGCAAGATAATCGTCAGCAATGCAGCATTGCCTGAAAACTCATTGGCTGCGGCTCTTGCGTCTGGCTTATCCCGTAAGTACTTAGAGATAATCATATCCACAAGAATGTTAAAGCAAGAGCTCGATATTGTCGAGCGTGTTCTCTTTTTTTTTTTTTTTTTTTGGCATGAGAGGTTCTCGTAGCACCAAGTATGACAAGTATGGCTCATTGATGCGTTATAGTGAATGTGCGGAGGTTTGCCGGCGGTCCAGTCTGGTGGGTGCGCGTACAATGGCGAGATGGCGAGATGGATGATCTGTCGATGCGTCGACTTTGATGTTTGTCCAATCTGGCGTCAATGGATGATGGCGAGATGTCGAGATGGATGATGCGTCGATGCATCGAAACCATGGCTGGCTTGAGATTCTGGCATGTAGGCGTGTTGCGCGGTCATGTCTCGCAAGGCACAGAGATGGCGAGATCGAAGGTGTGTTCGCGAGATGCTATCGAGGGTGGTAGGAGAATCGCACAAAATGTCTTGCTGGCTTGTTGGGCGCCGATGCGCAGAAGATGACGTGTGATGTTGGAGGACGAGTTGGTTGTGGCGTGAATTCATGGAACGGCGACGGGTGACGTATGATGACGTACTCGATAATTGTTGTGCTTGTTGTTCTGGGCTCGAGAGTGGTGAGGTCGAGCGAGAAATGCGAGCTCGAGAATACAAGATCGAGAGTGGCAAAATCGAGAGTGCGAGATTGAGCGAGAGGTTGGAGCCCAAGAGTGCGAGATCGAGCGAGAGTTGCAAGCTCAAGAGTGCGAGATCGAGCGAGAGTTGCAAGCTCAAGAGTGCGAGATCGAGCGAGAGTTACGAGCTCAAAAGTGCGAGATCGAGCGAGAGTTGCGAGCTCAAGAGTGCGAGATCGAGCGAGAGTTGCGAGCTCAAGAGTGCGAGATCGAGCGAGAGTTGCAAGCTCAAGAGTGCGAGATCGAGCGAGAGTTGCAAGCTCAAGAGTGCGAGATCGAGCGAGAGTTGCGAGATCGAGCGAGAGTTACGACCTTAAGAGTGCGAGATCGAGCGAGAGTTGTGAGCTCAAGAGTGCGAGATCGAGCGAGAGTTGCGAGCTCAATCGAATGTGCGAGATCATGAGTGGCGAGCTCTATCAAGAGTTACGAGATAGAGGGTTGCGAGCTCAAGCGAGAGTTGCGAGATCGAGACTTTTGCGTACGAGATCGTGGTGAGATCGAGACCTTTGCGTATGAGATCGAGACTTTTGCGTATGAGATTGTGGCGAGATCGAGACTTTTGCGTACGAGATTGTGGCTAGATCGTGACTTTTGCATATGAGATCGTGGCTAGATCGAGACTTTTGCGTACGAGATCGTGGCTAGATCGAAACTTTTGCGTAAGAGATCGTGGTGAGATCGAGACTTTTGCGTACGAGATCGCGGCTAGATCGAGACTTTTGCGTATGAGATCGTGGCGAGATCTATCGAGAATTTTGCGTACGATATCATGGCGAGATGAAGACTTTTGCGTACGAGATCGTGGCTAGATCGAGACTTTTGCAAACGAGATCGTGGCGAGATCGAAACTTTTGCGTACGAGATCGTGGCTAGATCGAGAAGATGGCGAGGTCGCCGAGTACGGGACATGTTGTGATGTCAGCAAGCTCGCGTTCGCGTATGATTGTTTGCGTATGGGCATGGTGGATACGAGGATATTGGTGTGATTGCTTGCTGCGAGTGAAGAGTGCTCGTGTAGGCGTGCTTATCGTGGAGAGTACTCGGCGAGCTTGGGACTTGGTGTACTCGTCGCTGCGGGTTGCGAGGTGATGTCGGTGGGTTCTCGATGGTAGGGGAACAGTGTTCGGGACGCAGAGGAGGGCGCGCTGATGACGGATGCATGGGAGTGGTGGTACGCAAGACGTCGGGCAGTGCGCGGTATGCAGGACGCAGGACGCCGGGCCGTGCGCGTTGACAGGTGTTGGGCGCGCGATGTGCGGCAATTACGTATACGATTGTGTGAGATGGTTAGGGCGATGCGCGTAGTGCTTACGGCTATGTGATTGATTGAGGCGATGCCACCAGCTACACGATTAAGGAGCGTAGCGCCTATGGCTATGCTGTTGATGGACGGAGCGCCTATGGCTCCGCGATTAGGGAGAGTAGCGCCTACGGCTACACCATTGGAGGACGGAACGCCTACGGCACCGCCATTGGTGAATGTGGTGCCTATGGCTACACGATCTCCTGGAACAGTGCCTTCCGTGGTGTGCTTGTTCGGGATGGTGACTCTGGCAGTGTTCAGTTCTTCGCCTTCGACTGCGGCTGCTTTGGTCCTATCGGCGCCTTAGGATTGGTTCGTCGTAGCACAGGTGCGCCCCCAAATGGTTGGCCTAGGAGACACGACGCGAGCTGCAGGAGAGCGCGGCGCGGAAGAGTCGACGCCTTCGTTGCTGGAGAGACGGTGTGAGACATTCTTTTGGTTTTCCGAAAACGCTTTCGTCTTCAAATTCTTTTCGTCAAAGAAAGGATTCCGTCTAGCCCCACAGTGGGCGCCAAATTGTTGATGTACGAAATCGACAATGTAAATAATACGAATATTAGTGGGGATAAATCGGAACTGATCTTTTTATTAACGTAGAATTGAAGGTGAGAGTTTACGGAAAATACAATCGAAGATCTAAACGCAATTAATACGAGAATAAATGCTTTTTTCTCTCTGATTGCCAAGATTTCGGATCTTGTGCCTGATAGTGATCTCTGGTATTTATAATAGACCATTGACCTAAGAATCCTTCTGCAAATGATGATTTTGGCCCTGCAACCAAATGGGCTGATTTTTTGACTTAAAACCTTAAAATCTGGTGTATTTTCAGTTTGGACCTTCCCAAATGTTGGGGCAAAGCCAATATCCAACACATTTGTTGTAAATATTGTAATCCAACGAATAATGCTTGCTAAAACACTTTCTGCTAATGTCATTTTCAAAGAACGCAAAGTATAGAATTCAGATTGTTATAATTGGTACGACTTGTCCACTTCAGGAATAGAAGAACTTGGGTTTTAGCTTGGTAACATTTGTGACCATTCTCTCCTTTATGTACTAAATCACTTTTTTTTTTGACTAACTCAGTCTCTCATTTCTATACTAAAAAGCATATTGTTTTTTATTCTTGGTATTTGAATCATCATTTTCAATAAGAAATAAGTTAACAACATACGTTTAAAAAAAAAACAAAGATACAGAAGCAACAATAAATCACTCCACGTGGCCGTCAGAGATACATATTTACTGGTGAAAGACTAATTCAGAAGTAGAAAAAAAAAGTAAGTAATAAACAGAACACAGAAGCAAAATCCAAGCAACATTTATTTTTGTCGACAAAACAAGCCAAGAAACATTCAATGTTGGTTTTGTCTAATTAACCAGGTCTACACTACCCATATCCATACGATTACCCGACTGTATGTCGTACTCACATGTGTACGTATCAGTTTCTATCTATAATTATATTATCTATATTTCAAAATACGATTTTATAAGACATTATTTAATTGGAAACCATAGTGGCTAGCAAATTACCATCAATTTTAAATTAGAAACTCAAATTGTGTGAAACATCTCATTCTTCTTTAATACACCAAACCATTTTCTTCATTCTTTACTTACCGGTCAGGTCAACAATTCTACCATTCCCCATATTGTTAATGTCTCTTTTGATCATTATTAAAAGAATAATAATGTTTCTTCAATAATTCTCGAATTTGAACATTTTTATCCATGCATAATTTTGCTGAATATATTAAAAAAAAATATGTAAAAAAACGAAATAATTTATTTGCTTCTTGTAGCAGTAAAACAAGTCAAAGCAACGTCTGTTTTCTATTGTTTGTCAGTTAGCTATTTTATCTACTACAATATGTTATGCCTTTCTGAACAAAAACATTTAAATAACATAATAAAAAATATCCATTGTGCAATTTTATTTGTCCAATTAGTGGACGACACGTATACAAAATACATATCTCTTTTCATTATTTCACTTGTATATATATATATATATATATATATATATATATATATATATATATATATATATACTACTTTCGTATCCAACGTCTGGTGAACCAACCAGTCAGAAAACTCAAAAGTCAATTTTGAATACATCTTTTAAGTTTTGGTCATGCATTCATATATATACATGGAATAAATTGAACTAAATTACACAACTCTACTTATGTCAACTGTCGCAAAAACATTAAGATCGCATGTATACATGCATATTTGCAAAATCTGTGGTCCCATTCCATTTTAAATCACCATCAATCGAAATAGTTTATGAGAGTAGATATATATATCTTCTTCTTATATGTTAACAACCCTTCAAAGTTGTAAATTATTATATTTTACTCTGTTTATCAAAGAGAGAGGTCTAACACAAGTTTTCATCTCCGGGAATTGATGGATGGATCAATTAATATTCCGACAGAGAAATCTGCCGGAGCTGATAAAAGGGAGCTTCAAGGGCTGCTTAAGGAAGCGGTTCAATCTGTGGAGTGGACTTATAGTCTGTTCTGGCAATTTTGTCCGCAACAACGGTTCGTTTCTTATTTATTTCATCCATCTCTCACAACACAACCATAATATCTATATTTCAATATTTTTAGGGTATTGGTGTGGGGGAATGGATACTATAACGGTGCAATAAAGACGAGAAAGACAACTCAACCAGCGGAGGTGACGGCAGAAGAGGCTGCACTAGAGAGGAGCCAACAGCTGAGGGAGCTTTACGAGACGCTTTTAGCGGGAGAGTCAACATCGGAAGCGAGAGCATGCACCGCATTATCGCCAGAGGATTTGACGGAGACTGAATGGTTTTATCTAATGTGTGTCTCTTTCTCTTTCTCTCCTCCTTCAGGGTACATAACTTTCTCTCTACTCTAGTTTCTTAATTTGGTCATATTTTTCTTCTGTAAGTGAAGACAAAAATAGTATTGTGTGTTAAATGCAATCACAAAATATTGTGTTGACATTAAAGAGAAACTGAGGAGGTTGAGTTACTTTAATAAGAAAAGGAATGTGAGTTAATGAAAACGTCATATGTACACACACACACTCCATTTTGATGAACATAATTAGGACCGTTGAGATTCTCATTGTTTGGTGTGATTGATTATCTAAAGTAGAAGCATGAATATATATTACATAAATGCATAACAAAATGGGTTAGTTATGGGTATACTTAATGCTTTCCTCTATGTGGTAAAAATATAAATGTGAGAAGTAGTAATTTTTGTAGGATGCCAGGAAAAGCGTATGCGAGGAGGAAGCATGTATGGCTAAGTGGTGCAAATGAGGTTGACAGTAAAACTTTTTGTAGGGCTATTCTCGCTAAGGTAAATAAATTTTATTTTTATCCATTCAACAACTATACTATATGTGTACACTAACAGTACGCAACTATCGACGTCTATACGACTATACCTATATATATTTAATAATACACCTTTATATATTATCTCAAATTAATGATTTTTTCTTGTTGTTTTTGGGATGTTCCTTTTACGTCGGTCAATATAATACTTAAGAGTGCCAAAATTCAGGTAAAAATTTTCTTTATTATTTAACTCATTTTAGTATCATTTACACATTTATTTTGTATTCTGATGAAAAATGTAATTTGACAAAACGCAGACAGTGGTTTGTATTCCCATGCTTAATGGTGTTGTGGAACTTGGCACAACGAAGAAGGTATAATAGTGTTTATGTACCTCTCTCTTTATTATTCCCTTGTTAATGAGATATATAAAAAAATGTAAAAATAGCGTATATAACTATATTATAATTACATATGGGGTAACATATATATAATAATCTTAAATTGTGCATAAGTTTTGTTTGAAAAAGCCTAGCTAGATATAATGATGTTAAAATATGGAAGGGATAATTAAGGTTGGTGGATCATGGATGCATGATTTGTTATATTTGTGTGTGAAGGTAAAAGAAGATGTAGAGTTTGTTGAGCTAATAAAGAGTTTCTTCATTGGCTACTCTAATTCGATCCCAAAGCCTGCTCTTTCTGAACACTCCACCTACGAAGTGCATGAAGAAGTTGAAGAAGAAGAAGAGGAAGAAGAAGAAGAAGAAGAAGAGATGACAATGTCAGGGGAGATGAGGCTTGGCTCTCCTGATGATGACGACGTCTCCAATCAAAATCTACGCTCTGATCTTCATATAGAATCAACCCACACGTTAGGTATATATATACCTTTAAGCAACTTATATATTTTTATTCTTTGCTGTATCTAACACTCTTATCATCTGTATGTTATATAGATACACACATGGACATGATGAACTTAATGGAGGAAGGTGGAATTTACTCTCAGACAGTAACAACACTTCTCATGTCGCATCCCACGAGTCTTCTTTCAGATTCAGTTTCCACATCTTCTTACGTCCAATCATCTTTTTCCACGTGGAGGGCTGAGAATGTCAAAGACCATCAGCGAGTGGAGTCGCAATGGATGCTCAAACACATGATCTTGAGAGTTCCTTTCCTCCATGACAACACTAAAGATAAGAGTCTTCCTCGGGAAGACCTGAACCACGTAGTGGCAGAGCGACGAAGGAGAGAGAAGTTGAACGAGAAATTTACAACGTTGAGATCAATGGTTCCATTTATGACCAAGATGGATAAAGTATCAATCCTTGGAGACACTATCGAGTACGTAAATCATCTTAGAAAGAGAGTACACGAGCTTGAGACTACTCATCATGATAAACAACATAAGCGCACACGTACTTGTAAGAGAAAAACATCGGAGGAGGTGGAGGTTTCCATCATAGAGAGCGACGTTTTGTTAGAGATGAGATGTGAGTACCGAGATGGTTTGTTGCTTGACATTCTTCAGGTTCTTCATGATCTTGGTATAGAGACTACCTCGGTTCATACCGCGGTGAACGACGGTGATTTCGAGGCGGAGATAAGGGCAAAAGTAAGAGGGAAGAAAGCAAGCATCGTTGAGGTCAAAAGAGCCATCCACCAAGTCATTATACATAATTAATACTAGTCTATAGATCCTAACTTTTCGTTGATGTCAACTCTAGATAAGGATAACTAAACGTATTTTTGTTTTAGCCTCACGTATCTTGCAATATGATCAGTTACTTACATATATAGGCCCCGTTGTTCCGAGTAGGAGTACGGAAGCAACATATAAATGCAAATGTACTAGATGTCATGTTGTTCGTTTGTCCAATTTAATATTTTATATGAATGCTGTATTTGGATGCAGTTTCAGTTGCAACCAAAACATCGTATTTGGATGGATACAAGTAGATCAGTTCCTTTGCAGTTTTAATTCAAATTTGACAAAATATTACCGTCGAAAAAATTATTTAAATGTAAACAAGTCTGTGCCAAAATTCGTCCACTTATAAGGCTGCTTAATATTGGACTGGCCCCATTCGATTATTTGATTTCGATATGAACTGCACGTAGAGTTTAGAAATCAAACCGGATTCAATCAACGTTAACTTCATTTATTAACCAAAGTTATCTACTTGGACCAAAACTGATAGTCAGGGTCAAGATAAACCAAGGTCAATCCGGTTTTAATTTCAGAACTAAATAATACCGGTTTAAACTAAAATTAGATTCAAAATCGATTTTGTTTTAAAATTCAAGCAAGCTGAACCAAAAACTAAATCAATGAGAAAGAAAGACTCACGTATCTAATGAGATTAGTGATGATCATCCAATGTCTTTTTTGAAGTTGATGATAATTGACAAATTAAACCAACCTTAAAGATTAACAAACCGAGTATGATAAACAAAAAACAAGGAGAAGTAAAAGAAGTGAGAAACTACCAAAAAAAATAGTTTGAAGGTAAGATGAAAGCTTAGCAATTTGGTTAGAAAAACAGATACTATCAGAAAATAAGAGGATTTTGCCCATAAAAAAAAAAGAAAAAGCTCAGAAAATAGGAGGAGAAAAGGTGACAACTTAGTTTTGCTCATCAGTTGGGCAGCAAATGACACTTAAGTGTATCTGTTATGGATCCGAATGGTAACAGCGGATTTGGTTGTACAGTACAAACGATTTGATAGTGCAGTACGGTTGAACTGCAGTACGTGCGGGACAAATGTATTTGCGGAACAAGTGCGGTTAATGCAAAATAAGCGGTATAAAATAATGTTTGATACTTTTATTGGTAAAAAATCTATTTGCGGTACGGATTTGGTATTATTTTATTAATAACTAATATAATTATATATATATCATAAATAAACATTAAAGACAAATATTTCATATTAATATATTTATAGATGTAAATTTTTTCTTTATTGTTAGTGAAATTGTATTTTCATTTATTATTTATGAAATTTAAAACCCAAAATTTATTCTAAATTAATCATGTAAACTTTTGTTCATTAAATTAACAAAAATAGTGAAAAGATACATTTAAAAAGTAAATGATTTATGAATTATTTTAACAATTTAAATTAAGAAACATGTTTAAAATAGAGACATTTTTTGAAATATAATATGTTGGTTATTGTTCCTTTTATTAATCATAAATTTGGTGCGTTTTTAGAAATAATCCGCTGGGTATTTGGTGGTGTGATAAACAAAGGAGGTCAATTGTGTATTATTATGGTTTAAAAAACGCAAATGAGTTGTTTTTGTTATAAATAATTGTTTGATTTTGTGGTGAATTGGGATACTGATAGAGAGAAATTTTATACCCGCATAAAGATTGGGATACTGAGTAAAAGAGAGATGAGAGAGAGAGAGAGAGATTTTACTTCTTCTATAATTGAAGTTTTTGTAAGTTATATGTGTATGTTACAATGATCAAATTCGATCGTTTATAGAGGTAAAAAACTAAGTTACTATGTGTGCATAGTGACGATGGGCTCCACACAAAATAATAATAAATGCATAATATTATACACATGCGTATCATTTGTTGACATTGTATACGTCTTCTTTTTCTGATTTTCACAACACTTCCCTTGGAGACCAGTGTCACTATGTCTCTTGCATAATGTCTTCTGTTGCCTCATTAAAAATATTTCTAGGAAAAACCCAGTGGGAAAAACCTTAGTAAGGTAAAAAGAGTACAACTTCGCAAGCTCCCCCTCGACTGATCAGGATTGCATCTTACAACTCTTGTTGACGACGGATTCCAATGTTGTGGACATGTTTCCTGAACATAGTCGTGGGTAATGACTTTGTGAAGAGATCTGCAGAATTCTCGGATGATCGAACATATCTTACTTCAATGTCTTTATTCTTCACGAGTTCTTAGGTGTATGAAAAGAACTTTGGAGGGATATGTTTGGTTCTATCACTTTTGATATACCTTTCCTTTGTTTGGGCAACACATGCAACATTGTCTTCATATAAGATAGTTGGCTCTATATCCCCTCAAATTCCCCTTTCAAATAGTTTGTTGCTTTCTGTATTTCATGTTGAGTCTCGATTATATTAAGATCATCAACATATACCGCGATTATCCCAAATCTGAAGTTTGTTTTCTTGATTAAAACACATGGGCATATAGGATCATTCATATATCCTTCTTTTGTTAAATGCTCACTGAGACAATTATACCACATACGTCTAGACTGATTTAACCCATATAATGATTTTTGCAACTTTATTGCACATAACTCTTTAGATTTAGCTTTTAATGCTTCTGGCATATTAAATCCATAAAGAACTCTCATATAGATATCAGTATCTAATGATCCATATAATTATGGTGTAACAACATCCATGAGATGCATTTCTAGATTTTCGCCAGCTGCTAGACTCATTAGAAATCTAAATGTTATTGCATCCATAACGAAGGAATATGTTTCCTCATAATCAATCCCGAGTCTTTGAAAAAATCCTTGAGCTACAAGGTGAGCTTTATATCTCGTAATTTCATTTTTCTCATTTTGTTTTCTAACAAATACCCAATTGTATCCAACCGGTCTCACATTTTCAGCTGTGAGTACAATAGGTCTGAATACATTTCGTTTATTAAGCGAGTCAAGTTTGACTTGTATTGCATCTTTCCATTTTGTCCAATCATGTCTCTTTTGACATTCATATACAGACTTTAGTTTCGGATCCTCACTTTCCTCATCTATTTCCCTTGAAACAAGGTACGAAAAAGTGTCATCAGTATCATCGATTTTATTTCGATTCCATATCTTTCCATTATGGATATAGTTGATAGAAATATCATGATTATCTTCAAGCTCATGATGCTCAATACTTTCATTAGACTCATGATTCGTTTCTTCCAAAATGCTTTATGCTATTTTGGGCATATCATGCTTTTCAACTTCCTTTCGTTTTCTAGGATTTTTATCCTTAGAACCAACTGGCCTACCACGCTTCAAGCATGTTCTAGACTCTCGTGTATCATTTGCTTTTCCACGTTCCTGTGGTATTTCAATTCTAGAAGGAACATTTGCAGCTGGTATATCTGATTTAATTACCGTTTTGGTATCAACAAATGCATCAGGAAGTTGATTCGCTGCATATGCATGATTCGTCGAACTTCTATTCCAGACTGCTTGGTAGGAGGATCAAGGTGTAGCAAAGATGGTACACACCATTTGATATCTTTTCCTACTTGTTTATTTTCTCCCCTAGAACCGAGAAAACTTTCTCATCAAAATGACAATCGGCAAAACGTGCCATAATGACAACACCATTCTGTGGTTCTAGGTATCTTATAATTGATGGAGAATCACAACCAATACATATACCCAACCTTCTTTGTGGTCTCATATTTGTATGTTGTGGAGGTGCTATAGGCACATATACCGCACAACCAGAAGTCCTTAGATGGGATATATTTGGTTCTCGACCAAATGCTACTTGCAAAGGGGAATACTTATGATATGCACTTGGTCTTATCCGAATAAGTGCTTTTGCATGCAAGATGGCATGTCCCCATACAGAGGTTGGAAGTTTTGATCTCATGATCAATGGTATTGCAATCAATTGCAAACGTTTAATTTAATGATTCAGCCATACCATTTTTTGTATGAACATGGGCTACAGTATGTTCAACTTCAATTCCCGTTACCATGCAATAATCATTAAATACTTGGGATGTGAATTCACCCGCGTTGTCTAGTCTAACTCTTTTAATAGTATAATCAGAGAACTGAGTTAGAAATCTCGCAAATGCTAAATTTCGAGATGACAATAGACAAACATGTGACCATCTGCTAGATGCATCAATCAACACCATACAATAGTGGAATGGTCCACATGGTGGATGTAACGGTCCATATATATCGCCTTGAATTCGTTCAAGGAACTTTGGTGATTCTTTATCAATTTTGGTTGGCGATGGTCTTATGATCAATTTTCCAAGAGAACACGCTTTACATGTCATTTTATTCCCCTGATATATCTCATTAATTTTAATTGAATAACCATGTGAGCTCACTATAATTTTTTCGCATTATTGTAGTGCCTGGGTGACCAAGGCGATCATGCCACAATGTGAAATCTTCTGGATTTCTTTTGATCACAAGATGCGATTCTATTGCATCTATATAAGTATGATGCAAACCAAAAGGAAGTTCTGAAATTTTTCTAACACATGCCTTTTTCCAAATTTATTTGAAGTTATATACATACACTTCTTTCCATTCTCAGTGGTAGACTGAGTTTCATATCCTTGAAGGTATATGTCTTTGAAACTCAACAAATTGCTTTTAGAATTTGGAGAATATAAGGCATTCTTTATGGAAATCTTTGTTCCATTAGGTAATACAAAATTAGCTTTGCCACTTCCTTCAATCAAGTCTGTAATAAACATAAACATTAAAAATATAAGTAAATTTCATTTATAGAGAAACATATAATGATTATACATTATCTTATTTTATGAAACAACATTATTTTTTAAAACAACTGAAATACATAATACTTATATAATGGCATTACTGGAGACTATTAGTCTCACTACAAGCATTTCAGTTATCCGCATGAGCGGTCTCGTCGAAATCGTCCACAAAGTTAGATGCATCGAGGTACGATGTACCCTCAAAATGCTCCGTGAGGTTCACTTCTTTCCCTTTTCCCTTTTGGGACTCTTTGAACAATTTGCAAAGATGTTCAGGGGTTCGACATACATGGGCCCAATGCCATTTAGATCCACATCGATAACAGATGTTCTCACGCTTCTGTGCCCAGTAGAATAACATATAAAGTATAATGACATATCTATTTTAAATATATAATTATAATCCACCATATCGTGATCGTGCTAATAACGTGTTATAAATAAGTGTTTGATTTTGTGGTGAATATAATAAATAATATAGAGAAATTTTATACCCGCAGAAAGATTGGGATACTGAGTAAAAGAGAGATGAGAGAGAGATTTTACTTCTTTTGTAATTGAAGTTTTTGTAAGTTATATTCATATGTTACAATGATCGAATTTGATCATTTCTATAGAGGTAAAAAGGTAAGTTACTATGTGTGTATAGTGACAGTAGGCTCCACAAAAAATAGTAATAAACGCATAACGTTATACACATGCGCATCATTTGTTGACATTGTATACGTCTTCTTTTTCTGATTTTCACAACATTTTTAACTTTTTTGGAAAATTGCACACTATTGAAAGAAAACTATGATTGGTAATAATAACTAGTGTTTTACTTTTATGTATTGAAATACATACTTTACCATGCTTCCAATCAGAGCCTGAATGTCTCTATGACAGCTATTGATGAGTAAAAAAGCACAGAAAAATATATGTAGTAAATATGTGACTTATTATTATGTTATTAAATTTTGTTTCTCATTTTGAAATATTGGAAGAGTGGCCACAAGCAGATACTATAGGATTAAGGTAAATTAAATGTGTGGCGTGTGTTTCAGATTTTATAACGTTAGATTAATGCCACCAGTTCCAGGATGGTAGTTGGACTGCATTTATGGAAAACACCATGCATAAATTAAGCTCCTGCATATACCTTTGAACCTACGTATGTTATATGTCTGCATATACCTTTGAACCTAAATAGATGTAACTACATATTTAGGGTCTGAGTAGTAACATCAGATATGGTTGTACAGTACAAATAATTTGATAGTGCGGTATGGTTGAACTGCGGTACGAGCGGGAAAAATATATTTGCGGGAAAAGTGCGGTTAATGCAAAACAAGCGGTGTAAAATAATGTTTTATTGGTAAAAAATCTATTTGCGGTGCGGATTTGATACTATTTTATTAATAACTAGTATAATAATATATTATAAATAAACATTAAAAAAATATATCATACTAATATATTTACAGATGTAAATATTTTCTTTATTGTTAGTGAAATTGTATTTTCATTTATTTTTTATGAACTTTAAAACCCAAAATTTATTTTGAATTAATCATGTAAATTTTTGTTCATATATTTAAAAAGTAAATGATTTATGAATGATTTTAACAATTTAAATTAAGAAACATGTTTAAAATAGAGACATATTTAAAATATAATATGTTGACTATTGCTCCTTTTATTAATCATCAATTAAATAAATACTTTTTTTACTGTATTTGGTGTGTTTTTGGAAACAATCTGTTGGATATTTGGTGGTGTGATAAACAAAGGCGGTCCATTGTGTATTATCATGGTTTAAAAAACGCAAATGAGTTGTTTTCACTTTTTTGGAAAAACGCACACTATTGGAATAAAACTATGATTGGTAACATTAACTAGTGTTTTGCTTTGATGTATTAAAACTAGGTTTACACCCGCGGTACACTGCGGGACTAAATTATAAGTTATTGTATTTCAAATAATAATTTTTAATTTATTTAGTTTTCAAATTCCCAATTAATTAACTTTTATCTAATTAGTTTATAATTTTGTTTAGAATGTTTTTTCTTCTTCTTATGTTTTATACAATTTATAACCTAATTACATTAAATTTGTTATTAGATAGAATATAAAATTTTAAAACGCTTAGTTTTGTTTTCTATAATTAAACAGACGTATATGCCTATATTGTATGTTAATGTATATTTTTATGTGTATACAATTTTTTTTTTTGAATATTAAGAATGTATTGTAGTATGTGTAATATTTTGTAGTTCATATACTAAACAATTTATAAGTTAATTTTCCAAACTATGACTACAAATCTATAGTATATGAAATAAATTAATAATTTTGGTGTAGTTCTATAGTCCAAACCCGTCATGCTAGGCGGATTACACAACATGTTCAAAGATTTTTAATCTGCAAAAACTCATCATACGAAACCTGTGAAAGTAAAATATAGTATGTGAGGCTAAAAGTCACTTTTTATCAAATCAGTTTTTCAAACTTTTAAAGAAAAATACATTTTCATTCATCTCTTTATAAAATAAGGAAATAAATTTTTTATACATTTACAATTATGTTTGTTACCTTTTAAAACACTTAGTTTCTATAAAAAAATCGAATACAAGCAGAATTAATTTGTTTATTAAATTAATTATTTAATGTCAATGGCATGCCTGTAAATAAGTGCCAACTTCACGATTTATTTTATAAATGTCTCCAAAAATGTATATATAGATATATATATATATATATATAGATATGCACTTTAACATGCTTCCAATCAGAGCATGAATGTCCCTATGACAACTAATGATGAGTAAAAAAACACAGAAAAATATATATAACAAATATGTGACTTATTGTTATGTTATTAAATTTGTTTGTCATTTTGAAATATTGGAAGAGTGGCCAAAAGCTAATACTATAGGATTAAGGTAAATTAAATGTATGGTATGTGTTTCAGATTTCATAACGTTAGATTAATGCCACCAGTTCCAGGATGGTAGTTAGGCTGCATTTATGGAAAACGCCCATGCATAAATTAAGCTCCTGCATAAACCTTTGAACCTACGTATGTTAGCATATATCTTTGAACCTAAATAGACGTAACTACATATTTAGGGTCTGAGTGGTAACAGCGGATTTGGTTGTGCATTACAAATAATTTGATAGTGCGGTATGGTTGAACTGCGGTACGTGCGGGACAAAGATATTTGCGGGAAAAGTGCGGTTAATGCAAAATAAGTTGTGTAAAATAATGTTTTACTGGTAAAAAATCTATTTGCAGTGCAGATTTGGTATTATTTTATTAATAACTAGTATAGTTATATATTATAAATATATATTATAAACAAACATTAAAAACAAATATATCATATTAATATATTTACAGATGTAAATATTTTCTTTATTGTTAGTGAAATTGTATTTTCATTTGTTATTTATGAACTTTTAAACCCAAAATTTATTTTAAAATAATCATGTAAATTTTTATTCATTAAAGTAACAAAATAGTGAAAAGATACATTTAAAAGTAAATGATTTATGAATGATTTTAACAATTTAAATTAAGAAACATGTTTAAAATAGAGACATTTTTAAAAATATAATATGTTGATTATTGTTCTTTTTATTAATCATAAATTAAATCAATATTTTTTTACTGTATTTGGTGCGTTTTTGAAAACAATCTGCTGGGTATTTGGTGGTGTTATAAACAAAGGCGGTCCATTGTGTATTATCATTGGTTAGAAAACGCAATTGAGTTGTTTTCACTTTTTTGGAAAAACGCACACTATTAGAAGAAAACTATGATTGATAACACTAACTAGTGTTTTGCCTTTTTGTATTGAAATACGCACTTTAATACGCACTTTACCATGGTTCCAATCAGAGCCTACGAATATATGACACTAAGAACCAGTTTTCATAAGGAATTTGATCGAATAGAAGCTTGATCTCATTTAACAAAAAAATAAGTTATATTTTACGATAAGAAAAGTTGTATATAAGGTTGAAGTTATTAAACCATAATCATCAATAAACATTATATGAAAATAATGCTTGATTATAATAATTAGTAGGAATTTTTTTTTGGGTAGGTTTCATCATCTCTTCTTTGGAGAGGCAACCTATTTTTAGTATGCCGATTACTTCAGACAGATCCAATTGATAATTTAATAAGACACTCCCTAAACATTATCTATTCTAAAAATTTTAGTTTACAAGATGTCTAACAAATTTCATATAGTAAAAACGGCTATATTTCAAAAAATCTTTGCAAATTAATTATGAGAAGTCCATTAAACTGTTTTAGGTTTTTAACATGACTTGAAACATTATAAAATATTCATTTAGTAAAACATTCCTTAAAATTTCTTTTGTCAGTATTGCAAAAAAAAAAAAAAACTAGATTTTTAATGATATGTATAACATTTATTCAGAAAAGTATATATATTTAACTATAGATTTATAAACATCTTATATCTAACCTTTTACAGGTTTGTAAATTCTCCTCTTCTCTCTGTTAAATATATTTTTCTTTCGTTATTAACTCAAAGATTGGTAAACAAATTTGATACAAACTTTAATGAATAAGATATTTAACAAAAGAAAAAAAAAAACCCCAAAAACAAAGAAAAGGTAATCAGAAAAAAAAAAAAACAAACCTTTGTTTGTTTGAGTCTCTCGCCGTTTCGTATAAAGTGAGAAAGTACCCTTCTCTCTTGCCCAAATTCCTCTTTTTCATAATCCAATCAATCTTCGTCTTTTACAGAGACGAATCGACGAATCCGTCATCATCGCCGACGGAATCGTGGCGGCTGTGTAATATTTATATTAATAGGCGAAAACCCAATTCGAAAGAGATGGGGAAGAAGAGAAAATCTACAGCGACGAGCCTCGATGAGGTAGATCGGACTGTTTACGCTTCCTTTCGCACCGCCGCGAACTCTTTATCTCAGCTTTATACTCAGTCTATGAATCACCAGAAACTATCTTTTCAAGCCGGTGAACGCCATGGTCTGGTATGTTGATGATTCTTTTAACCCCTTTTACCCTCTTTCTCTCTCTGTTTGTGTGTGACTGTGTTCCTCTGTTCCAAGTTTTGATTTTTATCTACTAGGGTACAATTTGATTTGATTCGATTGTTTAATTTCATCATTTCTACCTAATCTGTTTGGTGCTCCATGTAACCTTATGTGTTGCGTTCTGCTTTTGGTGTTTCTTGTTCATTTTCTTATGACTTCTTGAGTTCAATTGGAACACTTTGGGAAAAGATTTCATCTTTGCGTCTTCTGGACTTGTGTTAGTACATAAAGATTTGTCCTTTTTCTCATTTTTGTTGATTCATTGCCAATGAAGTCAATGCATCTTTCTTTCTTTCTAGTTTCCATGGTTTCTAGGTGTGATGTTTTATGTAGCTATATCGTTAAACAAAGAATGATTCAGATTTTGTAAACCAGTGTTTTTGATTGCTTCTTTGTGTTCTTCTTTTGGTTTCTCTAAGTCTCTTTAGCTTCCCTTAAGCCTTACCAAAGCCATTGTGCTTTATCTGTTAGCCTCTTTTTTTTATCAAGTTGAGTCTCCTTCCAATATCTTTCCTTTATGTGATGTGTTCTGTCTAAACATTTAGAACTGTTATTTAGAATATGAGACAAAAGAAAATAAAGGCTATGAAGCTTGAAGATGGATATGGAACAAGAATAGTTTCTCTGGAGCCTTGTTTCCAACTTACAATGCGTTTCCATCTTTTTCACCTTGCGTCAGAACATCCCATCCTTGTCTAGCTCCCTAATTACTTCCAACTATTTCTTAGTTACTTGAATTGAACAGTAGTCTTCTCGTGTCTCTTTGTTCTTTTCCTACATTACAGGTCTGATTATAAAGATAACAATTGTCAGAACATCCCATCGTTGTCTAGCTCTCCCATTTGTTTCAACTCTAGCGCTACTTCTTAGTTACTTGAATTGAACAGTAGTCTGATAGGGTTAGCAGTTTCTTGTCTATGGTCTCTTTCATTATATTGAGTGTGATTGTATTCGTCTCTTCTTAAGATGTTGACGACTAGAGTAATATTGTGTTGTCTGCTTTTGTCTTTCTTTGGTGTACTGAAATTTCTACTTGATATGGGGATAGTTGAGTAGTTATGTAAAACCTGTACTTGGAAGATGACATACTGCATAAGATAGTTATGTGAAATATAGGTTATGGCTAAAGAGAAGCATATAAGTTATATGCACCCTTAACCCAAGCTTTGTGTTGCATATTTTAGGAAAAACTGTACCAATGGATATGGAGACAACAAGAAGCAGGGTCAAGAGTGACACCTATGGATATAGTTAATTATATTCAGGTTCATATGACTCCTATATATATATCTACTTTAATCTGCAATTCTGGCAAATTTTGTTTCCTGTTCTTGATTGAGTGTCTGGTTTCCCCAATGCAGAGTGAGCTCGAATGCTGCACAGAGGAGCCCCCAATGTCCCCAAGAGCACCGACACCGCTGCCAACAATGCATATCACACATTCTGGGCTCATGGCCTCTTCAGGAACCTCTTGCCCAATAGCTGCTCCAGTGGTTCGGTCTGAGCAATGTGAGAACCAGGCCAAGAACTCGGTTTTCTCAAACGCCCTTTCAAGCCCAATACGGCGTAGTCTTCAGAACTACCAAATTCCGCAGGGAGGCTACACATCTGGCGGAGCCAGAAGCAGTGAACTGAACAGGGGATCTAACTCTCCAGGTTCTATTGATTCTTCAATGGATATGCATGCAGAATAAGAACTGTGATCATAATACACTCTTGTTTAATGATGTTTGATCTATATACAAAAACTCGGTTTGATTCTTCATAATGTAACAATTGATTCTTATCGTGGAGGTGGTTTGTGTTGGTAATTTGGTTAGAGTTTCTAAAAATGTCACATGTAAATCATTGTGTCTGTTTAACTCTGTAACTTTTCATGTGTTAAACTACTTATGACCAACTTGCAAATGGTTGTTGTCATAACTTTGACCTATGCGTAAAGGATAGATAATTTTGCGGCTTGTATCCAACAAGGAGAAAGCAAAAATTACCAAGTACTCTTCTTAGAAGAACCACCAAAACATAGGATCATTACGATATTGGATGTTAATGATGAGAAATGCAAAGTACTGCACTTAACTGAAGACCTAGATGCCATTATTATTATTGTAATGTAAAAAATGTTCAGACCCTAAAAGCAAGATCAAGATCAACTATATGTTGTTTACTCTGTCGTCGAAATTCGAATATGGAATCATGAAAAAGCAAGAACATATTTTCCTGCCTCTCGACTTTTTTTACAAACCGTAAAATGAATTCAATGGATTTTTCATTCTTCTACTCCCAACTACAATACTACTTCCTCTTATCATGTACTGACATCAGTAATCAGACTTTCTTCTTCTTCTTCTTCTTCTCCTTGTGATGTTCCCTCATTCGCTTTCTCTTGCTCTGATGGTCATGTCCAGCTTCATGATCTTCATCAACAGCTACAGCAGCTTCACCTTCTTTACTACCTGAAACTTCAACAGCTCCACCTTCTTTACTACCCGAAACTTCAACAGCTTCACCTTGGACAGCTTGATGATCATTCCCACCAAGGCCGTGTTGATTATTTCCACCAAAGCCACCACCGTCACCACCAGCCACTTCAACTCCAACAGAACCCGGAACCCAGTAATATACACGATTCTCAATCACTTCATTATCGTAATGAAGACTTGCCCTCGACCATTCATTGATAAGATTGATCAGATGGTTCAGTCGTGGAACCGATAGCCGACAATTAACCCTCACAAACTGTTGAATCTCAGCGTCCATTGCTGCTATCTTCAATCTTCAAAATGAAACTATACAAATCGAAGACAACAGCTAAGTGCCAAATAAGTTTCATAATTAGTGGACAGATTGACTAATACTATAGACTCAAGAAGGCTTTTCACCTAAAGAAACTTCAACAATGAAGTAACACATACACATTGAATCTTCTTCAAAGTATCTATAACCTATTTGCCTAAAACCAAAAAGCCTTCATGACTCAGAAAAAACGATTCCACAGGAAAATATAAGAGACAACAGCTTAGGCATCATCCGGCTAAATCAAAAAACTATCTGAAGATCTTCAACAAGTATTCTAACAATTTGCATAAAAAACAGAAATTCTCACAATAAATTTCAATTTCAAATGTTAATTATCTCACAACAAATCTTACCCAAAGATTTTGATTCGAATTAGAGAGTTCTGGCGAGTCAAAAGACTCATAACGCACCTTCTTTGGAAAAGTAAGAATCGACTGGAGTCTCTACACGACACAGAATCGTCTAAGAAGAAGCAAGACTCGCGGCGAAGCACCACCGTCGTCGAAGAAACAAGAATCAAGGCGAAGAACCACGGAACCGTCTCAGATTTTGGATTCGATCAGACTCTAGAAATCGGAGATCCCATCAGAGCGACCGGTTAGAGAAATCAATTTGGGCGATTTGGCAATTTATAATTATTTAATATCCAATGAAATATTGACAGATGGACTTTCGCGTCCTTTTTTTCAATTTTGCAAACGGAATTGTTTTAAAGCTAAACGAGAAAAAAAAAAAAATTTGGTTGTTATAACAAGACCTTTAGGGAATTGTTCTCTTGTATTATTCATTTCTTCTATATGATACAACATATATATAGGGATACATATTAGTGTTTAGGATTTATACTAATAGGCCTCCTTAGATGACCACTATAAAAATGTAGTCCCAAATGCGCATGTGAGATGCTGCCTCGTTAAAAACCTTACCAGAAAAATCCAGTGGAAAAAACCATGGTTAAGGAAAAAAGAGTGCAGCGCGCTTTTACTCCCCCTCATGAGTACATCACTTGAAATCTTCGAGATGATTGATCCAATATGATGAAATAGCTTCTTAAAAGTAGTGGTTGGAAACGCCTTGGAAAATGGTTCGCCAAATCTTCACTTGAACGAATCTGTAGTAAACGTGTATCGCCATTCTTCTATTGGTCATGGATCTCGCAATTGACTGATCTTTATCATTATCTTTGTTTCTCACAATCTCATCAATGTATTTCAAAGACTTTGAAGATGATAGTCTTTCACCATTGGAATCATAATATTCCTTTTTAGGTGTTTATCTTTCGCGTGTTCTTTGTTGTCTCGTTAAAAACCTTTCAAGGAAAAACCCATTGGGATAAAAACCATGATAAGGGAAAAAGAGTACAACCACGCACATGATCATATATCTCCCCCTGAAAGCATCATCTTCAGGTTATGTATTATGATCATATATATTAACTTTCTGAACTGTTATAAACAACGCTTTTAGGTACAAACTCATATGATCATCATATATTTTCTTGGGTCATTGAACTTCAAGTCATTTGAACCCCTTTCATATAGAAGATCTATTTGAACTTTAAGCTCAAATCTTCTTTTACATACAATCTTCCAAACAATCATCTTATACACAATATTTTGTGACAAGTAAATTATGTATTTTCTAATATCTTTCCATCAAAGATATCATTTTCAATTATATAATCTTGGTAATAATTGGAATCAAGTTGATTTGTATTCTTTTATAGAATTTTAATCATTTATTTTCTTAAGGTTATTCTTGGTCTTAAACCTCTTCATAGAAGTGATGTCATGAAAACATGTCAAGAAAACATGATGTTTAGAGACTCGTGCTGATAACGTGTTATAACAAAAGGTTTAGAGAATTGTTCTCTTGTATTATTCATCTCTTCTATGTGATACAACATATATATAGGGATACATATTAGGGCTTAGAGTTTATACTAATGGGCCTGTAATGAGCATCCATATAATACAATATATTTATAACACGGCTAAATTTCTTTCTTTTTCTTAAACGAAAATTAATACAAAAAATTTGTTGGAAAAATTAATAATAAGAAAGTTTGTAACAATATAATATTTATTTATTTATATTTTTCAACTCCCATAATCTGTGTAAATTTTTGATAACAACTTAATGTTTTTGTGGATTGGTGAAGGAGCGAGGGAATATGTTCTAGACTTCTAGGTAAGCGGAAGTAGAATCCAAGACAATGTAGATGTTGTCAAATACGGTTAATTAGAAGCTAGAAACTTCTACTCCACACAGTCAAACTACTGAACAGTGAAGAGAGTTTTAGAAGGTGAGACAAAAGAGTGTTCTTTCTTCTTGTTGAATCTTGATCCTTGAGTGAAAACCTGTAAAACAGAATAACACCACAAGATAATCTTTTTCTTGTAGTGAAGTTTGGGAGCAAGAGATCACCCTCAGGACGTAGCGGTTATCCATGAACTCGGTGATCAATTTCTTGTGTTATTTCCTTTACAAGCAAGTATTTTCGTACTCTTAACTCTACAAACGTACTGTTAACACCGTCACGGTTAGGCGTATATTTACATAAATTTATGAGTTTAAGTTGTGAATCTAAAATTCTGGTTAATTAATGTATGGATTTGAAGAACTGCAAACTTCAGATATATGAACTGGCCATAGTACTTTAGATAGGGTATGAAATGGTCGATTTTCTGTATTAAAAAAGAAGAAGATAGTTTGTTGTATAAAATTGGCGAAAATATGATGTTATCACAACCCATCGTTGTGGTCAAATCTACGTCTAGGGTCAGATCAGTGTAAACAATTTACCAAATGCGAAGAAGATTACAGCTCAATAAATATAGCTGTTGATAAACCATAAAATATTGCCGAAGAATTTCCGACGCACTAGATACAACGGAAAAGGATTATTCTGACAGATTTAGATGGAGTTTACCCTCAAAGTTCCTGTTGATGTCCAGATCGGTCACAATTAAAGAGTTTAGTTCAGTAAAAAGGAGGTCAAAATTCTCTTTATCATTTGGTGCCGGGGCACAATACGTCGGGCTACAAAATGGACTAGACGAGTTTAAATAACGAACATAAAGACAATGAACGAGCTTCAAGCTCGTCAATTCTATGCTTCGGGCTGGAGAGAGCTCGTACTTTCTATCTGTGTTCTCCCTCTCCTTTTTCCACGGGGTCGTACGTCCGTATTTATAGAAAGTCGTGTCGGTTCGTCACCTAAATGGACCAAATTGTCCTTCCTTCCTTTATGTGATTATTTGGGCCTCAGAGGGTTTTTCCTGGACCGGGCTTTGTGTGAGGAGGAGAATATACCCCCAACAGTATGTCCCCCCACCTTCAGTTTGTAGCTGCTAGAAGGAGAACTTTGTGCGTTGCTTTGCGAAGGGTTTCATGGGGACAAAGATCTGGATAGTGGAAGGTCGCGAGTGGGTTTTCCCATTCTCCGAGACAGCATGTCCAATCACGCGCGTGAGACTTGCTGGCGCGTGAAGTTTGGAACCCCAAACGTCACCTCTAGGTTCAAATCCGCAATTATGACTGCAAAAATCCTTCTTAGGCCTATAAATACTTCTCTTCCCTAACAATTTCTCATTTCTGCTCTTCCTTCGTTGTAAGGTACGAATTCCTTGTCTTTCTTTGTCTTCTTGTGTTTATTTCCTATTCTTTATGCTTTCTTCCAAATCCGCATCGGCTGATCCTTCCGCCGCGAGCCACCTCCGGGAAGTTACCCCTTCCGACTCCAGAGATTCAGGTAGATCCACCTGTCGTAAGGCTCGATCCCCTTCCCCGGGGCGATCTTCTTCTGACTCTACGAACTCTGACATGACTAAGCTTGCCATTCTTCAGCGGTTCCCAGCTCGTCCGGCCTCCCTTGTAGAATACCCTCTTTGGTCGACAAGCCTTCTATTGACGAGGGAGATCCTCTGAATTCGGATGAGGTTTTTCCCGTGAGTTCGAATATCTTCTCTTTTGTTTGTTCTTCAACTTTAAAGCTTGAGGCAGCTGTCAGAGCTGTCAAACTTGGAAAGTTGGGCATTCGGCCAAATATTTGGATCCCGTCTTTGGCTCAACAACCCTAGGATGCTCCCCCTGGTTTAATTTGCCTCTCGGAGATATTCTTCACCGAGTGTGGGCTTACTTTTCCCATGCCCGCCTTCCTGATGGAGTACTTTGCCAGGTGTAAAGCGGCTATATCTCAGTTTTCCCCTGCGACTTTTCGCAACGCGTTAGGCCTCTCTATTATGGCCAAGACGGCATGTGTCAGTCTCACTTGCGATCAAACTATTTTGGCCCTACGTTTGGCTAGGTACCAAAGCTAAAAAGGACCATCCAAGAAAAGCTCGAGCTCCGTCAAAAAAGAAACATGGTAACCTGGTTCATTAAGCTCGGCGCTGGTATCTTTGGGCACATTCTTTTGTTTTCGGACTAACTTATTAGTTGATTGTTTCAGCCAAGTATGAACATGACCATTCCTGATGCGTTTGCCCGATATCGTTGAACTCCCGAAATGAATCCCCCATCTCATCCAGATTCTCGATCGGATGCTCGCCCTGACGCTCGATCAGACACTCATCCTGACGCTCAGACTGCCGACACCGGTTCTTCTCGGAAATCTCCTACTCCTCAAAGCCGTCGTTCAACTGAGAATCGCGAGGGCAAACAACTCGCCAAGACCAACCCTCTCCCCGCAAATCGTCATGTTGGTCCCATCGAAATGCTTCCCCCAAGACGGAAGGCTACCGAGGCTCCTGGTTGTCAAGTCAAAGTGTCCAAAAGTCCAAAGAAGTGGAAGGAGGGTACCGGTCAAGAATGGGCCGATCCTTCAAAGAACCAGAGGATGACAGATTACCGTTGGGAATTCTCTCATACTTCTGCTGCTCGGCCCTTCTCGGACGATTCCCAATCCTGTGCCGAGCTATTTTGCAAAATCCATTTCGGCTCCGGTCGCTTATTGCCCATCGAGCGGATGAAGGAGGAAGACGCGGTTATCGATGTTGCTCAGGCTGTCTTCGAGGTTCTTCCGTTTCACTCTTAGTTTATTTCCTTTTACCTTCTCTCTTTGACTAACCATTGCATGTTTGTCAGCTCATTGCGGGTACGAATCACATGGCCTCGCGTTACGAACGTCGCATTCGCGATTTGGAGGATCCTTGCTCGGGTCCTTCGAATCCCACGGAGAGGATCGAGCGCCTCAAAGCTCAGCTAGGGGAGGCCGTTCGTTCCAACCAGAGGTTAAGCGACGAAGTTTCAAAGCTCGAGCATCATTGCCGCTGGTTGATCTCAGAAAGGGACACTCTTCTTTTGAAGCTCAAGGCGTCTGATACCTCTTGCAATGGGTTGTGGCCCACCCTTAGCTCGGAGGCCAAGAGGCTTAGGGATCGTCGAGAGGAGTTTTGCTTCTTCGAGAGGATCAATGCCTTCCATCAATTGGCCAACCGCGCACAAAGTTTGCTGGCGAAGCATAAGGAGCACGCCGATGTGATCAAGCCGTTGGGAACAACTAGATGCTCAAGATGCTTCTTGCCGAAGGTCAGATCTCTTCTCCCTGCCATGATGTCTTAGCTTCAAGCCGAGGTTCAAGAGATCGACATCCCTGATATCGTCGAGACCGACTTCAGCATCTCCTCGGTTTTTGCCGACCCTCTCCCCGAGATTCTTACTTGGGTTTGTTCCCTGGAAAGCGGGGTTACCGATGGACGGGACGACTGAAACTAATATCTTTCTTGGTGTGTGAAATGGAATATGAATGAATGATATGATGATGAACAATGGTGAAAGCAAGGTGTTTCAATTCCCCTTATGCAATTGTAGTATAAGAGGTGTCAATCCAATCTGAGAGTTTGCAAGCAATCAGGATGTGCATAAATGTCTAAGTCAAGCCAAATGTAAAGGATGTTTGTCACTAACAATCCTATTGCAGAATGTAAAATGCAGAAAGTAAAAACTACTAAGATAGATGCTAAATGTAAAGAGAACAGACTAATCAAAGCTATGATGAACTAAGAACAGAAATAGAACTATGATAATGCAAGTAATGAACTAATGCAAGACAAGTAATGAACATGACACTAAGTGAATGCAGCAGAAATGCAACTAAAATGAAACAGGAAACAAGACAGGACAACTACAAAGCATAAACAAGAATTCTGGGGATGAACTCGAGCAAGCACTCGATCGAGTGTAGATCGAGTGCAGGGTCGAGCTGGACAAATCCGGAAAACAGAGCAATGCAAGAAAAACATAGCAATACAAAAGCTAATCAAACAACGATCAAATAACAGGATTTAAGCTAGGAAATCAATAAACAAGGAAGGTCTTGAGGAGAGATTCATGGGCTGGACTAATGATTGAGGTCATCTAACTTGGCCAACAAATCTCAAACAACTTGAGCTAATCTCTAGACAATAATTTCTAAGAACATGTTTAATCCACTCTCATGGCAAAAAACAATCAAACTCATATATTTCTAGACTTGTTCTCACAAAGTAAAGAACCTATACAAGCATGCATTAAGCAATATGTCAAAAATCAAACAAGACTTCTAATCTCTTAGCAAGCCTAATGATAGTCTCTAGATCTAGCCTTATCTATGCTCCTTAGACATTGGTGTGATGCTAAGATGCTTGAGATCAGATCCTACCCTCTCGGTTATAGGACCACCACTAAGAACATCTAGCCTAGAAGAGATCTACAACAATCAAGCTTGACCAAATCAAACAAACCTCAAACACAACCCAGCCTAACCCATCCTCAAGATCCTAAGCAACTACTCACAAGAACACATGATGAACAACAAAGTAATAAACCCAGAAAATACCGAAACTTGCATCAATATTAAGATAAAGGAAAGATCTACAATATTGAAGAAGGAATCAAACACGAATTCTTAATATCTTGAAAGTTATGGAACCAACAAAATCCAAGAATCTTATGTTTTTCTCCTTCAAGGAGGTACAAGATCTAAAAATAAAAGTGCAAAAGGAATAATTCCTAAAAGGGTAAAAACTAGGTTTTTGACTATCTAAAAAGCTGGACTCTTGGTGGCTGCAGGGTACAAGGCCTTTAAATCGAAAAAGTAGTGGAAGCCCTAAAAATGCTAAAAGACAAAACAGCCAGGCGGCTCGGCCAACTCGACCCAGTGCTCGGTCGAGTTGGGTTTTCTTGTGCTCCTTCCACTCGGTCGAGTCACTCTCAGCACACGGTCGAGTGCTTGGTCGAGTGGGCAGTCGAGTTGGACTCCAGACCTTGGTTCTCCAGCCTTAACTCCTTTGCTTTCTCCTCATGATTGCTTCACTTCTCCTCAGCATTGCTTCCATGCTCCTTAGGCTCCAAAATCACCTGTTTATGCAAGAAAAGATGCAAATGCAATGCAACTACACTCTAATGCAAGAACAATCCTAAAACTATGCAATAATGGTCAAAAAGGATAGCAAAGGATGCAAAAGATGTGGATATATTAAGGGAAAATAGGATAAAATATGTGAGCATTAACACCCCCAAACTTAGTCTTTGCTTGCCCTCAAGCAAATAAACAAGACATAAGAAGGTAGGTGAGGGTTGAAAGTGGGATCTCAGCTCCTATAGCTTGCAAATAAACCAGCTAGAATCAATGTCCAAGTTACTAGTACTATGTGCAAGTTGAATGAGCTGTACTTAAAGACTTTAGACAAACCTATCACAACCTTTACTGATTTGAGCCTTAGATGTCCAAATGCATTCAAATCAACCATTTCCTTTAACATTCATTTAATCAAGAACATGGATCAATCTTATGTAATGTTTTAAACTCATTTGGCTTGGAAATAAAAGTTTAGAGACAATGATGGTCTCTGTTTAGAGTGGGGCTTATCAATATCAAGGTTCTCTCATAAAAAATGGATTGAGCTTTAGAAGAATGCTAAAGGTAAGAGCACTTAGACACATACAAGAACAAAACCTTGTCTACCAAAAAGTAACCCAAGTGTTTGATCCTATCATTCTAAGCCCAAATGATCCTAGTTCTACCCTTTATCTTCTTCTCTTCTCAAATACTCTTTTCTCTTTTGTTTTCAAGCCTTAGGAGAGGTTTCTAATTTGATTTTTCTAGTGGAATGGGAGATTCTTACTTATTTGCTATGGTTCTCTTTTCTTCTTATTTTTAAGACATAAAAGCATTTTGCTATACTCTTCTTTTTCTTTCTTTCTTTTTTTTTTTTTTTTTTTTTTTTTTTAACTGAAACCAGCTTTAAACAATATCATACTTCCCATTCTTTCACTAGACTTTGATTTTACTTACACACATTCCCCTCCTAAAGACTCTAACCTTTTCTTTTCTTTTCTTTCTTTTTCAAACAACCAAATCCCAAACCCAACAATGAAATCACCTAGTCCTATCTAGTTTGGAAAATGCAAACTAGAACTACACAAGGCATTATTTTTGTCAGTTCAAACCTAACACTTTCTACCAAGCTCAATCCCAAAATAGGCCTTACACACTCAAGAATAAATATGGCTTGAAAGAAGGGTTGGTTAAGGGTATTGGAAACTGATTTTAATGATTCAATCAGCTACTTGGATCAACAAGAATGGTAAAAAGGAGAAAGATGATCCAAATATGTATATGGTATCCATGAGTTTAAAACAATGCACAAACTGATAATTACAAGTCAATATTAGGTTCATATAAATAGGAAATGGCATCAAATCACAACATGCTTCAATTTGGACTAAATGCAATGCAGGAATTCAAGGCTTGGTTCAATCTTATGCTTCTAACTACTCAACTAGCATCAAAGTACTATTAACTTGGGCATTGATCATAGTTTAGTGAATTAAACAAGCTAACAAGGCAAAACTCATCATAGATCCCTAATGCAAATAATTAACAGTCCTACATGAAACATGCTAAACAAGATGCTATTATGCAATGCAAACTACATGAACACTTTTTTTTTTTATAAAGATTTTTGCAAAAATTTTCAAATTTTTAGGGGTTTTCTATGCCTTAGAGCTATGCAAATACTAACATGATTATGCTAAAATTTTGAAATAAGAAAACAAAACACAATGTCAAATGCTATCTCAAACCCTCCCCCAAACTTAAATCACACAATCCTCTGTGTGAAAGAAATTTGTAAGAGGATTTAAGATAGAAAACAAAACACAATGTCAAATGCTATGATATTTACAAGTGAAGGTGATAGTGGTACCTCAAGGATTGGAGAAGAAGTTGTCCACATTCGCATTCATGCTGTCAAATGTGTAGTTGGGGTCTGGTTGGTGACTTGGAGAAGGTGATTGGGGCAGCTCGACGATGGGAACCAACTGGGACTTGGTCGAGTACGTGCTCGAGTGGGGGGGTCGAGCTGGACTGCGAGTGCCAAAACTCTGACCTTGTTGCTCGTAGAACTGGTGCAAGAGTGCTGGATCCATGAAGTACTGGGATGGGAAGGGAGGATAACCTGGATAGTTTGGATAAGGAGCTGGAGCTGGGAACCCATAAGGTGTTCTGGGCTGGAACTCGGCCGAGTGCATTTGGGGTGCTCGGTCGAGTGGGTGCTCGAGTGACCCGGTCGAGTGCCTTGAAAATTGTTGTTCTCGGCTACTTGAACTCCTCTTCCTCTGAATTGGCTCGTACATGGAGGCTCTAGCTGGTTCCACAGGGTTTTTAACTCTTGAAAGTGCTCTAGTTGAGCTACTCCTCCTCAAAGGGCTAGATGGTGTTGGTGAAGAATTTCCTCTTTTCAACTCAGCAATCTCCTTCTTTAGGCTCTTGATGGACTTAGCCATATTGCCCACCTTCTTCTTTAGCTTATCAAACTTCTTCCCATGCCACTTGTTCCACCTTTGTAGGAGTGTCAACCTCTTGCTAGTCTCCCTCACTCCTCTACTATCTCTTGGGTTGGGCTCATAATCCTCAAAGTAAAACTGCTCCTCCCCATCAGCCATTTGCACATCTCCGACTTCATCAACTCTAACTTGAACTATCCCATCAAACAAGAACTCATCAGCTGGCCAAAAGTCAATGTTTGCTCCTTCTTGAATGGTGGTGAGCTCTTGGTTAGGTAAGATCAACTGTTTTTTCCCAACTGTTGGAAGCTCAAAGTTGAAAATGTGATTTCCTTGATGCATTTCCTTGGCCAATATGAGAGTAGAGGTGAGGTAGCTTGAGTCAATCCATCTTGGCAAAACCTTCTCTCCTCTAAGTGGGACCTTGGCAGCTTATAGTATTGGAGTGATGATGCCTCCAATGGCTAATGCTCCTCTTGATCCTTTGTTTTGTAGCTTGCCTACCCAACTTCTCAAATATATCATGTGGTCAATGAGCACCATTGCAAGGTCAGTCTCCACAGTGGTCCCAAGAATGATGGTTCCATCTCTTGCCTTAAGGATTATTCCATTGAGAGCCATATCAATCATCTTGAGCTCACCCTCATTGAGATTTCCAGTTTCCTTCCTAGCAAAGAAGGTGTTTGCTAAGGCCTTGTGGAAGTACCTTAGGACTGGGCTTCTTATCTCTAGACAACTTGAGCTAATCTCTAGACAACTTGAGCTAATCTCTAGACAATAATTTCTAAGAACATGTTTAATCCACTCTCATGGCAAAAAACAATCAAACTCATATATTTCTAGACTTGTTCTCACAAAGTAAAGAACCTATACAAGCATGCATTAAGCAATATGTCAAAAATCAAACAAGACTTCTAATCTCTTAGCAAGCCTAATGATAGTCTCTAGATCTAGCCTTATCTATGCTCCTTAGACATTGGTGTGATGCTAAGATGCTTGAGATCAGATCCTACCCTCTCGGTTATAGGACCACCACTAAGAACATCTAGCCTAGAAGAGATCTACAACAATCAAGCTTGACCAAATCAAACAAACCTCAAACACAACCCAGCCTAACCCATCCTCAAGATCCTAAGCAACTACTCACAAGAACACATGATGAACAACAAAGTAATAAACCCAGAAAATACCGAAACTTGCATCAATATTAAGATAAAGGAAAGATCTACAATATTGAAGAAGGAATCAAACACGAATTCTTAATATCTTGAAAGTTATGGAACCAACAAAATCCAAGAATCTTATGTTTTTCTCCTTCAAGGAGGTACAAGATCTAAAAATAAAAGTGCAAAAGGAATAATTCCTAAAAGGGTAAAAACTAGGTTTTTGACTATCTAAAAAGCTGGACTCTTGGTGGCTGCAGGGTACAAGGCCTTTAAATCGAAAAAGTAGTGGAAGCCCTAAAAATGCTAAAAGACAAAACAGCCAGGCGGCTCGGCCAACTCGACCCAGTGCTCGGTCGAGTTGGGTTTTCTTGTGCTCCTTCCACTCGGTCGAGTCACTCTCAGCACACGGTCGAGTGCTTGGTCGAGTGGGCAGTCGAGTTGGACTCCAGACCTTGGTTCTCCAGCCTTAACTCCTTTGCTTTCTCCTCATGATTGCTTCACTTCTCCTCAGCATTGCTTCCATGCTCCTTAGGCTCCAAAATCACCTGTTTATGCAAGAAAAGATGCAAATGCAATGCAACTACACTCTAATGCAAGAACAATCCTAAAACTATGCAATAATGGTCAAAAAGGATAGCAAAGGATGCAAAAGATGTGGATATATTAAGGGAAAATAGGATAAAATATGTGAGCATTAACACCCCCAAACTTAGTCTTTGCTTGCCCTCAAGCAAATAAACAAGACATAAGAAGGTAGGTGAGGGTTGAAAGTGGGATCTCAGCTCCTATAGCTTGCAAATAAACCAGCTAGAATCAATGTCCAAGTTACTAGTACTATGTGCAAGTTGAATGAGCTGTACTTAAAGACTTTAGACAAACCTATCACAACCTTTACTGATTTGAGCCTTAGATGTCCAAATGCATTCAAATCAACCATTTCCTTTAACATTCATTTAATCAAGAACATGGATCAATCTTATGTAATGTTTTAAACTCATTTGGCTTGGAAATAAAAGTTTAGAGACAATGATGGTCTCTGTTTAGAGTGGGGCTTATCAATATCAAGGTTCTCTCATAAAAAATGGATTGAGCTTTAGAAGAATGCTAAAGGTAAGAGCACTTAGACACATACAAGAACAAAACCTTGTCTACCAAAAAGTAACCCAAGTGTTTGATCCTATCATTCTAAGCCCAAATGATCCTAGTTCTACCCTTTATCTTCTTCTCTTCTCAAATACTCTTTTCTCTTTTGTTTTCAAGCCTTAGGAGAGGTTTCTAATTTGATTTTTCTAGTGGAATGGGAGATTCTTACTTATTTGCTATGGTTCTCTTTTCTTCTTATTTTTAAGACATAAAAGCATTTTGCTATACTCTTCTTTTTCTTTCTTTCTTTTTTTTTTTTTTTTTTTTTTTTTTTAACTGAAACCAGCTTTAAACAATATCATACTTCCCATTCTTTCACTAGACTTTGATTTTACTTACACACATTCCCCTCCTAAAGACTCTAACCTTTTCTTTTCTTTTCTTTCTTTTTCAAACAACCAAATCCCAAACCCAACAATGAAATCACCTAGTCCTATCTAGTTTGGAAAATGCAAACTAGAACTACACAAGGCATTATTTTTGTCAGTTCAAACCTAACACTTTCTACCAAGCTCAATCCCAAAATAGGCCTTACACACTCAAGAATAAATATGGCTTGAAAGAAGGGTTGGTTAAGGGTATTGGAAACTGATTTTAATGATTCAATCAGCTACTTGGATCAACAAGAATGGTAAAAAGGAGAAAGATGATCCAAATATGTATATGGTATCCATGAGTTTAAAACAATGCACAAACTGATAATTACAAGTCAATATTAGGTTCATATAAATAGGAAATGGCATCAAATCACAACATGCTTCAATTTGGACTAAATGCAATGCAGGAATTCAAGGCTTGGTTCAATCTTATGCTTCTAACTACTCAACTAGCATCAAAGTACTATTAACTTGGGCATTGATCATAGTTTAGTGAATTAAACAAGCTAACAAGGCAAAACTCATCATAGATCCCTAATGCAAATAATTAACAGTCCTACATGAAACATGCTAAACAAGATGCTATTATGCAATGCAAACTACATGAACACTTTTTTTTTTTATAAAGATTTTTGCAAAAATTTTCAAATTTTTAGGGGTTTTCTATGCCTTAGATGCTATGCAAATACTAACATGATTATGCTAAAATTTTGAAATAAGAAAACAAAACACAATGTCAAATGCTATCTCAAACCCTCCCCCAAACTTAAATCACACAATCCTCTGTGTGAAAGAAATTTGTAAGAGGATTTAAGATAGAAAACAAAACACAATGTCAAATGCTATGATATTTACAAGTGAAGGTGATAGTGGTACCTCAAGGATTGGAGAAGAAGTTGTCCACATTCGCATTCATGCTGTCAAATGTGTAGTTGGGGTCTGGTTGGTGACTTGGAGAAGGTGATTGGGGCAGCTCGACGATGGGAACCAACTGGGACTTGGTCGAGTACGTGCTCGAGTGGGGGGTCGAGCTGGACTGCGAGTGCCAAAACTCTGACCTTGTTGCTCGTAGAACTGGTGCAAGAGTGCTGGATCCATGAAGTACTGGGATGGGAAGGGAGGATAACCTGGATAGTTTGGATAAGGAGCTGGAGCTGGGAACCCATAAGGTGTTCTGGGCTGGAACTCGGCCGAGTGCATTTGGGGTGCTCGGTCGAGTGGGTGCTCGAGTGACCCGGTCGAGTGCCTTGAAAATTGTTGTTCTCGGCTACTTGAACTCCTCTTCCTCTGAATTGGCTCGTACATGGAGGCTCTAGCTGGTTCCACAGGGTTTTTAACTCTTGAAAGTGCTCTAGTTGAGCTACTCCTCCTCAAAGGGCTAGATGGTGTTGGTGAAGAATTTCCTCTTTTCAACTCAGCAATCTCCTTCTTTAGGCTCTTGATGGACTTAGCCATATTGCCCACCTTCTTCTTTAGCTTATCAAACTTCTTCCCATGCCACTTGTTCCACCTTTGTAGGAGTGTCAACCTCTTGCTAGTCTCCCTCACTCCTCTACTATCTCTTGGGTTGGGCTCATAATCCTCAAAGTAAAACTGCTCCTCCCCATCAGCCATTTGCACATCTCCGACTTCATCAACTCTAACTTGAACTATCCCATCAAACAAGAACTCATCAGCTGGCCAAAAGTCAATGTTTGCTCCTTCTTGAATGGTGGTGAGCTCTTGGTTAGGTAAGATCAACTGTTTTTTCCCAACTGTTGGAAGCTCAAAGTTGAAAATGTGATTTCCTTGATGCATTTCCTTGGCCAATATGAGAGTAGAGGTGAGGTAGCTTGAGTCAATCCATCTTGGCAAAACCTTCTCTCCTCTAAGTGGGACCTTGGCAGCTTATAGTATTGGAGTGATGATGCCTCCAATGGCTAATGCTCCTCTTGATCCTTTGTTTTGTAGCTTGCCTACCCAACTTCTCAAATATATCATGTGGTCAATGAGCACCATTGCAAGGTCAGTCTCCACAGTGGTCCCAAGAATGATGGTTCCATCTCTTGCCTTAAGGATTATTCCATTGAGAGCCATATCAATCATCTTGAGCTCACCCTCATTGAGATTTCCAGTTTCCTTCCTAGCAAAGAAGGTGTTTGCTAAGGCCTTGTGGAAGTACCTTAGGACTGGGCTTCTTATCTTTGAACTCTTGGTCTTGAAGGATGAGTAAGTGATGTTGTCTCCAATGGTTTCCCAAACAGCAAAGAGCTCTTCTCTTGGTATCATTAAGCTCCTATTACTCCCAACTTCAAAACCAAAGATATTGGCTATCTTCTTCATTGGAAGCTCATACTTCTTCCCCTTGATAGTAAAGGCAATATGACCAGCTCCCAACTCATCATCCTTCCTTGCATATGTGTGCAGCTTGACTGTGGCTAGAAACTCACAACTTTCTTCCTTGTAACCCTCCATGCAAAGCCCCATGAACTTGGTTAAGTTGCTCTTTTCAAAAAGATACTCCACATCTTCATCAATGGCTAGCTTCTCCATGGTTTCCTTGTGTGGATATCTAGCCCCCAGGAACTCCATTCTCATGAAGGCTTCATAAAGTTGCCTCTTTGTCAAACCACAAGATTCTGCTTCTCCATCATCCTCTCCCTCTTCTTCTTCATCTTCTTCTTAACTCTCACTCTCAACCTCCTCTTGTTCAATCTCAACTGCTGGCCTCTTCCCTTTGGTCTTGTTTCTCCTCATGAATTCCATAAGAGTTGGCTCTCTTTCTTCTTCACTTTCAGTCCTCTCAGGATCTTCCTCAGCTGACTGGTTCCTTGAACTCGGCATCTGACTCGACCTACCACTCGGACGACCACTCGGTCGAGTGTTTGCTCGAGTGGGTTGTCGAGTGGTTCTTCCAGTTTCTCTTCTTGATTCAAGACTAGCATCACGACGATCCACGGAGTTTTCAGCCTCTTATTGAGACTTCCTAGTAATCCTTGAAGACATTTTCGAATAGAACTGAGAGGAATAGACTCAAAGCTTAAAGTTAATAGGTTAGTGACCCACAAACTAAAAGAGCTAAGCTTGAGCAAAAAGATGAACTTTGAGAGAGATTTTAAACATGAATTTAATTGTTTTTGAGCAAATGAGAGAGTGTGAGAGATACATGATCGAATCAAGCTCTATTTAAAGAAGCTAAGGGGACAAGGAGACAAGAGTGGAGCGTCCATACCATTCAAAATTTGAAATGGGAATCTTTGTCCTGCTTTTTGCTGCCACTCGACCCCACACTCGACCAGCACGTGGTCGAGCTCCTTGACCAAAGTTTGAAAATTCAAATTTTTCTTCTTTTTCTTCCCTCCACTCGATCATTCTAGAGAAATGGGAATCGAGTGGGCCTTAGTTCTTTGCCAACTCGTTCGAGTACCTCTCGTGGGCTGGTCGAGTGGGCTTGCGAGTCTACTTCCCCAAGTCCAAATCTCTCCATACCCATCTACACTTTCATTGAAAGGCCTGTCCAACACAAACATAAAAGAAAACACATCAAAACTACAAGGAAAATAAAGCTTATTTACAAAGGATACCTTAGGGACTTCCTCCCTAGTGAGCTTGTTTAGAGTCACTAATCTTGACTTTGGTTGCCTTCTTAGGCTTTGTTTAGATACCAAGGAGGTGATGAAATCCTCCCTGGCACTTCTTGATCACTGTGAGTTTGATCCTTGATCACCTCACCCTTAACACACAAACCATATTTCTTCTTGATTTTGAGTCTTGGTCTTGCTTTCCTCAAAGACCTATTGTTTAGCTTGACTTGGAGATCCTTAACCATACCAGTCAACTCTTGAACTGACCTCTTAAGCTTTTCCACAAAATCTTCTTGAAGAGAGAGATTGTCCTTTGGAGTTGCCACTTCACTTAAACCTTCATGACCACCTTTTTCCTTGATAGTAAAAGGTTGATCATCAATGGTAGGAAGGTTGGTTGGGTTATAGATGTTAAACTTCATAAATATACCCTCAGCAATGTTCAAGGTCACAAGACCTTCCTTAACATCAATAACAGCTCCAACTGTGGCTAAGAATGGCCTCCCAAGAATGATAGGATCTTCAGGTTCCTTGTCCATCTCCAATACCACAAAATCTGTATGAACCCTTGCTCTTCCTATCTTGAACCATCAGCTAGGCATATATGAAGGTTGGTGGACTTGAAGTCAGTGTGCCCAAGCTTTTGTGCTATAGAATAGGGCATCACACTGATAGATGCTCCCAAGTCACATAAGCACTGGTTGTAGTGAAGATAGCTAAATGTGCAAGGCAGATAGAATGGACCTGGATCCTTAAGCTTAATTGGGATGATAACTCCTCCAAGGTCTTCAAGATCCTTCTCATCTTGAGCTTGAGCCTTCTTCTTTGACAAATTAAGCAAAAAATCCTTATAGAGAGGATATGGATCATACTGTTCCAAGGCAGGTCCTCTCTCTTCTTCTTGGTAAGCAATGATGATCTCTTCTATGGCCATCACTTCTTCTTGTTTCTCAATCACAACCTCTTCCTTCAAAGCTTTCTCTTCCTCTTGTTGCAAAGCCAACATTTTTTTTTTCTCAATGATTTCCCTTAATTCCTTAAGCTTCTGTGCCTTGAAACGTCCTGGGAATGGTAGAGGCGGTTTGTAAGCAGGAGGGATGTACTTAGCAGGCTTGACAGCTTCTGACTCTTCAGCTCGATCGGCAACTCGAACACTCACTCGGTCGAGTGCATGCTCGAGCACCTGGTCGAGTGCAATACCGGAGTCAGTCTGCTTTGCACAAACTTCACTCTGAGCTTCAAGAAATGACCAATCCTCCCCAACTTGAACTTCACTGTCCTCAGTGACTTCTTCTTCAAATATATGAATGGCTTTGGCAGTAAACTCCCTTGGGTTTTGAACTGCCTTTCCAGGGAGTTGGTTGGGCTTAGGAGCTGAAGTAGAGGCAAGGTTGCTCTCCATAAACTTCACTCTAGAGTTGAGACCTTCAAACTTCATGTTCAGATCATTGTACTGGGATGTGAGCCTTTGGTTCAACTCAGCAAACTGTTTGGCTTCCTCAATCTTTCCATTGGTTTTCCCAATCAACAGCTATTGTATCATTGCTCTTAGGTCTTGTTCCTGGCCTTGGTTAGTCTGAAACCCTGGTGGGGGACACAATTGGGGCTGGAACACTTGTTGTTGCTGCTTGGGTGCATAGTTGTTCTGTTGTTGAGGCTGAGGAGGTGGATAGACTTGGTCTTGAGGGTTGGCTACATTGGTGCTCCTATAAGAGAGGTTGTTCTGCTTGAATCCTCCACCTTGGTTGTAGCCTTTGTATCCGCCTCCTTGGTTCTGCATATAACACAACTCAGCAAACTCCCTATCTCCTTCTTGGACTGGAGCTTCTTCTTCACCAATGAAGTGAATGGTTTTTGATTGGCTTAGGAGAATCTTGTCAAGCTTCTCATTGACCATCTTTAAATCCTGCTTGTATTTGTCCTCTTGATCAGTAGAGGTGATCCTTATGGTTCTATCATAATGTTCATTATAATTACCATCTGATTGAGCAAGATTCTCTACCAACTCCCAGCCTTCTTCCACATTCTTGTTGAGAAAGTTTCCATTGGAGGTTGTATCAAGTAGCATTCTAATCTTGGGTAGAACTCCTCTGTACAAAGTGTTGAGCAAAGACTCATTGCTGAATCCATGGTGGCAATCCTTGCATTGGAGAAGAACTTGGCCAGAAAAGCTTTCTTGCATGCATCCCATGTGGTTATTGCTCCAGTAGGAAGAGTCTTCTCCCAGAGATGAGCTTTGTCTCCAAGGGAAAATGGGAATAGCCTTAACTTGAAGCCATCTTCACTCACTCCATTGATTTTTGTGAGTCCACATATCCTGTCAAACTCATCAAGGTGATCTAGAGGATCCTCCATTGGCAACCCATGAAATTTGTTGGCTTGTATCATGGAGATCAATCCACTCTTGATTTCATAATTATTATTGGCAACTGCAGGAGGCACAATACCAGCTCTTTGGTTGTGTGTGTTAGGTGCATCCCCATCACCAATGTTCCTTGCCCTTGGAGCTTGTTGATCTTGTTGCTCCATTAGCACTTGTTGTTCTTGTTCCTGATTGATTCTTGTTCTCTGCTGTCTAAGGTCCCTTGGTGGTCGGTTGATGTGATCAAGGAGTCTCTGAAGATTGTGATGATCCTTGGATCTTGTTTGCATCAACAGACTCGAGTACAGACTCGGACAGGCACTCGGTCGAGCGCAGGCTCGAGTGGATGGTCGAGTCGACTGGGAGGTGAGGTCTATTTGTATCCGGCTTCTGACTCGATCACGAACTCGAGCACTCACTCGGTCGAGTGGCGGTCGAGTTGAAAGTCGAGTTGGTACCTGAAACTCAATCACAAACAAGTAGTAGAAGAATCAAGATCAGTAGCGAACAAGGGGATAAAGGAACTTAATCTTAGACTAATATAGACCCTAATTGTCACAAATAAACACTCAAATGGGCAACAACGCCAAATTGAAACTAATATCTTTTTTGGTGTGTGAAATGGAATGTGAATGAATGATATGATGATGAACAATGGTGAAAGCAAGGTGTTTCAATTCAACTTATGCAATTGTAGTATAAGAGGTGTCAATCCAATCTGAGAGTTTGCAAGCAATCAGGATGTGAATAAATGTCTAAGTCAAGCCAAATGTAAAGGATGTTTGTCACTAACAATCCTATTGCAGAATGTAAAATGCAGAAAGTAAAAACTACTAAGATAGATGATAAATGTAAAGAGAACAGACTAATCAAAGCTATGATGAACCAAGAACAGAAATAGAACTATGATAATGCAAGTAATGAACTAATGCAAGACAAGTAATGAACAAGACACTAAGTGAATGCAACAGAATTGCAACTAAAATGAAACAGGAAACAAGACAGGACAACTACAAAGCATAAACAAGAATTCTGGGGATGAACTCGAGCAAGCACTCGATCGAGTGTAGATCGAGTGCAGGGTCGAGCTGGACAAATCCGGAAAACAGAGCAATGCAAGAAAAACATAGCAATACAAAAGCAAATCAAACAACGATCAAACAACAGGATTTAAGCTAGGAAATCAAAACAAGGAAGGTCTTGAGGAGAGATTCATGGGCTGGACTAATGATTGAGGTCATCTAACTTGGCCAACAAATCTCAAACAACTTGAGCTAATCTCTAGACAATAATTTCTAAGAACATGTTTAATCCACTCTCATGGCAAAAAACAATCAAACTCATATATTTCTAGACTTGTTCTCACAAAGTAAAGAACCTATACAAGCATGCGTTAAGCAATATGTCAAAAATCAAACAAGACTTCTAATCTCTTAGCAAGTCTAATGATAGTCTCTAGATCTAGCCTTATCTATGCTCCTTAGACATTGGTGTGATGCTAAGATGCTTGAGATCAGATCCTACCCTCTCGGTTATAGGACCACCACTAAGAACATCTAGCCTAGAAGAGATCTACAACAATCAAGCTTGACCAAATCAAACAAACCTCAAACACAACCCAGCCTAACCCATCCTCAAGATCCTACGCAACTACTCACAAGAACACATGATGAACAACAAAGTAATAAACCCAGAAAATACCGAAACTTGCATCAATAGAAAGATAAAGGAAAGATCTACAGTATTGAATAAGGAATCAAACACGAATTCTTAATATCTTGAAAGTTATGTAACCAACAAAATCCAAGAATCTTATGTTTTTCTCCTTCAAGGAGGTACAAGATCTAAAAATAAAAGTGCAAAAGGAATAATTCCCAAAAGGGTAAAAACTAGGTTTTTGACTATCTAAAAAGCTGGACTCTTGGTGGCTGCAGGGTACAAGGCCTTTAAATAGAAAAAGTAGTGGAAGCCCTAAAATTGCTAAAAGACAAAACAGCCAGGCGGCTCGGCCAACTCGACCCGGTGCTCGGTCGAGTTGGGTTTTCTTGTGCTCCTTCCACTCGGTCGAGTCACTCTCAGTACACGGTCGAGTGCCTGGTCGAATGGGCAGTCGAGTTGGACTCCGGACCTTGGTTCTCCAGCCTTAACTCCTTTGCTTTCTCCTCATGATGCTTCACTTCTCCTCAGCATTGCGTCCATGCTCCTTAGGCTCCAAAATCACCTGTTTATGCAAGAAAAGATGCAAATGCAATGCAACTACACTCTAATGCAAGAAAAATCCTAAAACTATGCAATAATGGTCAAAAAGGATAGCAAAGGATGCAAAAGATGTGGATATATTAAGGGAAAACAGGGTAAAATATGTGAACATCAACGACGAAGTTGAAGGCGACGGGACCGAGAGCGAAGATGCCCGAGGCGACAGGGTCGAAGAGGCGGGTGAGCATGGAATGGGCGTTCTAGAAGATGGTCGTCGAGCTGAAGGCACTCCTCCAACCCCTGTGCGTGATTCTCTGGTTACCGGTCTTGTCTTATGATTTTATTTCTATTTTGTCTATTGATTTCGCCGTGTTTGGGGTCGGCTCCCTCATACTCTTTTTGTTGGTTTTGCCGTGTCTTGGGGTCGGCGCCCTCGTACTTATCATGTTTATGTGACACTTCTCGGATTAGCTTTTCATTTACCCTTTGTTTTCTTTTGTGTGCTGACCATTCAGTGGGCATAGTTTCCGAGGTCCGTTTGATTGGTCTCTTCTCCTTGGGAACTTGCGTTATCTGGAGCTCGTTCGATTGGTCTTTTCCCCTCGGGAACTCGCGTCCTCTATTATAGAAATTACCCCTCAAGACTGTTTCCATTCATCACTTCGTTTCCCCTAATCTTTTTTTACTTTCGACAGGTTGTTCATTTGCTAGATAGGTGAGGTCACTCATATGCCTGTGACTACGAGGTTGGCATGGTTGAAGAGGGCGTGAGAGCGGCTTGCTGTGAGGTCTAACGATGTAATTCGTTCGGAGATTGAGTTTTACCGTGCTTGGATCCAGAGGCTGAGGGCTATCGTAGCTACGCGTCGTATGTTCGAGCGTCACTTCCAGTTCTGTCGTGTGGATGGGACCGTGGAGTATCTCGAGTGCTTGATCGATGATGGGTTCTTCATTCCAAAATGGAGATGGGACCGACTGCTGGAAGAGCGCTCCCGTTGCGAGGCGTTACTGGCCGAAGCGGTGGTTCCCGATCTTGAAGAAAGCAACCTTGAGCTTATCGGCAAAAGGCCCTTCGAAGATCACGTGGAGATCGATGCTTGCCGAGTTCGTGTCGACGTACTGCGTCGTTACATCGATCAGCTGGAGAGCACAGATCATTACTTTTGTGAGAGCAGCCGTGTTGAGGGAGCCTGCTCTTATCTCAAGAAAATGGTCGCTAGGGGTGCAGACGTCCCAATGGAAAAGCTAGAAGAGTTGCGGGAATCATTCCTGAAAGACCTCGTCCCCGGACCATCTATGGCCGGAGAGGTTCTCTCGTCCCATTTCACTACTTAGTCATATTTTAGGGCCCATTCTTTAGACAATGTTCATTTGCACATTCTGTGATTCAATACATAGAGTCTATATGATATAAATTTAGAGTAAAGCAAACATTCGATATTGTATTAAGTAATCAAAGGATTCGATACATCTTATGAGTTTGCATAATAAGCTAGTACAAGTTGTATAATCGATCCTAGCTACCCATATTACTACCACTCATTTTCCCGACCATGAGTCTCGCGCCTAAGTACTTCCTTTCCCGCGATCACCCACCTTTCCTAAAATCCAAGTAGGCATCAATAACATTTCTCTTTAAGCCATACAATGTCATGAAATTCACGCTAAGTACTAATATCCGTCTAGTACATCGGTCAGCCGGTTGAGAGTTATCCCGCGCATCAGTTCGGATGGTGTACCGAGGAATCTGTACAAATCCCCATCCAACCGCCGAGCCGCTTTTACTTTTCTCCGGATGGTACGCTGATCGGTAGGGAGGTAGCATGCACATCAGTTCGGTTGTATCACGGTGAACCTAGCGGTTCCCGATCCACTTCCGAGCCGCACCCCCCTTCCTCCGACCAACTGAACCAACTGAAGCTCTATATATGCTTATGCTCTATGCAACTACCCCATCCCTTAGAGCCCAAAAGGTCGGTATTGTACCACACCTCCGACCCTTAAACCTTACAGACCAAACTCCCAATCTCTCGAAACCTTCTTCTTGATTTTACACTCGAAAACTTGAGTTTTTGGTGTGTTTCTCTGTTTCCGATGGTGTCTTGGAAATGAGAGGAATGCCCTCTATATATAGGGTACTGGCCGCGGTTTTGGCCCCAAAAGGCACCCATCCGACGAATCTGTTCAATCGCTCTCGTTCAGTCATGAGCTCCCCAGCTGACCTGTACACCGTCCACTACCGTCCAGCTGGTCGAGCTGGTCCAGCTGACACTAGCTGGTCGAGCTGACCGTAGCTGGCTGACAGCTGGTCGAGCTGTCCGCAGCTGGCCGAGAACTGTCTGCAGCTGGCCGAGAGCTGTCCGCAGCTGGCCAAGAGCTGTCGGCAGCTCGCCGATCTTTGTCCAATACTTGGCTCGTTTTTCCTCCTTGACCGAGCTAACAAGTAGCTCTTCCCCGACTTGCCGTGCTCTGCCTACCATCCCGGACCAAGCCACAGCCTACGATCCTATTCAGGATCGTGGGCGTTACAATGCCGGTTATGGCAGGTGAAGCTTGGCGAAGTAGAGTTCGACGAACCTTCTTATGCTGACCTGGGGATTGAAGAATGAGCTTGTCTCGCGCGGGGCGTTTGTTTATCGAGTTTTTCACTTCCTTTTCCTTTTTTTTGTGCGTGCCGTAATGGGGTCGGCTCCCGTTTCAAACTATTGTCGGGCTGGGGGTTGGCTCCCCTTGTTAAATTTTAACGGAGCTTTTATATTATGCTTTCGTCGTTTAACTATTCAGGTCTAATGCGCGATTGTTGGTTTGTCCCTACTACGAGTACCGACTCGGTTGAATTTTTCGGGTTTTAATCAGGTGCAACGTGTGATAGTCGACATATCCTTAAACTGCGAGTAGCGACTCGGTTAATTTTTCTTCTGAAATCAGGTGCGACTCGTGATGATCGGCTTACCCCTGATTTGCAAGTTGCGACTCGGCTTAGATAAAACGTTGAAACGTCGAGTCGTTATCAGGCCAAGATAACGGCTTATGAATTGTTCTTACATATTCTGGCAAACTTGAGATAATAACAAAAAGTAATTGTATCACTGGCAGTTGTGTCCCGTAACGGAACTGCCTATGTACCCTCCGATCAGGAGGGATCAAGCCGCTCGTAGTTCACATTACATGGTTGACCGAAATTATAGAGAGTGGGCTATATGTAGCCGAGCGTCTTCTTCTTCTTTTTTTTTTTTTTTTTTTTTTTGTAATAATAACGCTTTAGATGCATGGAGTTCTAGGATCGGAGAATTGGCTCGCCGCTCATTGTTAACAGTTCGTACACGCCTGGATGACCGACCTTGGATATCTGGTATGGTCCTTCCCAATTAGCTCCCATTTTGCCGGCATTTGGTTCGGCGGTGTTTTCGAAGACCTTCCGGAGGACGAGATCTCATTCGTCAAAATATCGGTTGTGGACCTTCTTGTTTTAGTACTTGGCCGCGGCGAGCTGGTAATTTTGAATTCGCAGAAGTGCCTTATTGCGTTCCTCTTCTAACTCGTCGAGTTGGTCCATAAGCATATGATTGTTGAGTGCTGTGTCCTCGACGAGCATTGTCTGTCGGAGGCTTGTACTGCCGACCTCGGCGGGTGCCATTGCTTCCATCCCATAGGCCAGGGAGAACGGAGTTTGGTTCGTAGCCTGTCGCGGGGTCGTACGGTAGAACCAAATTATGTCGTTTAACTCATTGTTCCAAGCACCCTTTTTGGCATCTAACCTTTTCTTCAAGCCGTCGAGTTTAGTCTTATTTGTTACTTCGGCCTGCCCGTTTCCTTGTGGGTATCTTAGCGTTGACTTTCTTAACTTGATCCTCCACTTTGCGCAGAAGTCTTCTAACTGTAAGGAGATGAACTGCGAGCCATTATCGGTGACTATTTCGTAAGGTAGGCCGTGACGGCAGATGATATACTTCCATACAAAGAGCTGGACGTCTTTGGCTTTTATTTTGGCGTAGGACTCGGCTTCGACCCACTTTGTTAAATAGTCAGTGAGGACGAGGATGTAGCGTTTCTATCTCGAAGCGGGTAGTGGGCCGATAATGTCCATCGCCCAGCGCACGAAATATGGAGCTATGCCGGCTCGTAGTAGCTCAGTCGGCTGATCGATGGTGGGGGCGTGGCGCTGGCACTTCTCACATTTTGCTACAAACTTCTCACAATCAAAAATCATTGTCTCCCTCATGGTTTCCATCATGACCCGTTCTGTGTCGTCACCGTGTAGACACGATAACAAGGCTCCTGACGCGGTCCATTGAAGTAAGTGTTCGTTCATCAAGGTATAGTGGGTGGCCTTCGTTTTCAACCGCCGTTTGGCCCATTTATTTGTTTGGCCCATCAACTGAATCTCGATTCGCCAAACTGTCTTGTCGTCATCCAAAGGAGGCTCGAACTACCATCTCGAGGTCGCAATTTTCCAGGTGGTTCTGATTTCGTTCGACTGATGCTTGGTGTGTCGATGCTTCCGACTGGGATAATCCGTCGAAGGTCCGGATCTAACGTTGAAGCGAGTGCTGCTAGAGCATCGGCTGGAGCGTTGTGTCCCCTGGGATCTTTATGAGTTCGAACTCGTCGAAACGCTTGGATAGGATCCTGATGATGTCGAGGTAAGCAGACATTGGCTTTCTTTTAGCATCATACTCTCTCGAGAGTTGCAAAAAGCTCGGATTTGCTTGATTTGCATTCTACTAGCGAGCTTGAGCCCGACGATAAGTGTTTCGTACTCGGCGTCATTATTGGTTGCTTAGAACCAAAGATGGAAGGACTGTTCCAAAACTTCCCCGGTCGGAGACGTTATTCGAATCCCCACGCCGGACCCTAGGTGGGAGGACGCACCATCAAAATGGAGGGTCCATTGTCCGTCCAAAGGGTCGGCGGGCGTTGGCTCGACTCCCTCTAATGGTAATTCGATTAAGAAGTCGGCCAACACTTGGGACTTTGCGGCTGGGCAGGTGCGGAATTTGATATCATACTCGCTAAGCACGATTGCCCATTTCGTCAGTCGTCCGGATTGGTTCGGGCTGGTCAGGACGGCGATGGTGTGTGACTGGAAGTATGATCGGAGTTTTCTTGCTGAAGTGACGACTGCCAGGGCGACCTTCTCGACTGTCGGGTAACGAGTCTCGGCGTCATCAAGGGACTTGCTTTTATAGAAGATAGGTCGTTGTTCGCCTCGGTTGTCTTTGACAAGCACTCTACTGACTGCTGATGCAGATACCGCGATGTAAAGGAACAAGACTTCGTCGAGCTTCGGCTTTGCAAGGATCGGGGGCGTCGATAAGTAGCTCTTCAGTTTGCTAAACGCGTCATGGCAAGCCTCATTCCATTCGAACTTTCCTTTGGTCTTGAGGAGTTGATAAAATGGCAGGCACTTGTCTGTCGACCTGGATATAAAACGATTCAAGGCGGTGATTCGTTCGGTCAGTCGTTGTACCTCTCTGGCATTCCTCGGCGATGGTAGGTAGATGATCACCTTGATTTGCTTCGGATTTGCTTCAATACCTCGCCGAGTTACCAAGTAGCCGAGAAACTCTCCCGACTTGACTCCAAAGGTGCATTTGGCTGGATTTAACATCATTCTGTACTTATTCAGAGTATCAAAATATTTTTGGAGATAGTCGAAGTAAGCATCATAGCTATGCATCCTTTGTGCCCTCTCTTGGATTTGAGTCGCTTGAGTCTGAATACATTCGTCAGCGGCAGCTAGTTTCTGAGCCAAAATGACCGGATCATTAGCCGAAGACAAAGGCGATGGATAGCTACTGGAAGAGGACGCTTCAAATTGCATAGAACCAATCCCGAAAATCCTGTTTTTTTTTTTCTTAGGAGCAACCTAGGAACAAAACAAAAATGATCTTGTAAGTTAAACATATGAAAATCAAAGAAAGAGAGACACAATTATCATATGAAAATTTCACCATATAACTAAACTATGAAGTATACTATGACATTACTATACGATTGGCAACCCCAGCAGAAGCAGTACTCTACATTACTATACGATACTCTACATTACTACACGATTGTATCCATACAAAGTATATGAAGTATATAAAACTTACCGATGTGTAAATTTTGGTTTTGATATGAACGGGCACCCCAGCAGAAGCAGTACTCTCTCCATTATCCCCTGTACAAAGCTCAAATTCCAACTCTTGAATCTTGGACGACACCTCATTGAACAGAGACTCGAACTTTCCATCTGTAAATGACCCATCGGGCTTTCGATGAGTGTCTTCTAAGATGCGCAGAAAATCAGGAGTTAACTAAACAGTTAGCTCAGACTGAAAAAGAAAAAAAGTGAATTGATTAGTCAAATAATAATTGTGCATAAGGTAGTTGTCTGCAAAAGAAGGCCTAAACTTAAATAACAACACTTACATGTTTTCGAGCACGAGCTTTAAAAGAAGTTTAGCCTGATCTGTGCTTGTATATGCCAGTGCCATCTAGGTCATGATATCGAGCATTACGGCTATTGATGCTCTTGATTTCTGATTTGGAATCAAGCAATACCGAACCAGACCACCCCATACTTGAGGATCAATCCACCGTGGCTCTACCTCATCACCTTTTCGCTTCCACTTTTACTTCCACCTAGACACTTGATCACACATCCTTTCTCTCAATTTTTCTTCAAACTCCTGCCTAACTATATCGTTTATGGCTCGGTCCCAATTATATGATACCTTCCAACAAAAAAAGTATATTATTCTGAGTCAACCAAAAAAAAAGTACATGTAAAGATTGAAAACAAAAAATGACTTACCGCAAAAGTTTCATACCAACGGTCAACCACTGCAATCGGCGTTTGTGTCCAATTGGCATGAGGCTTTTTGAAATCTCTTTCAAAAATGCTTCGTACAGTAGCCGCAACAGCGGGATCTTGGTCAAACCTTCAAACAAAATACGTAGAAACAAAGAATATTAATCTAGCCTCGCAAAACGAAATTTGAAAATTAGAATTCTAATATGAAATCTAGTCGGCGTTTGTGTCCAATTAGAATTCGAAAATGAAATTAAAACATTAAAATTCTAATATGAAATTCAAAACATTACCAGAGAGTTACTTGAGGTCAGCGTGGATCTAGGCTCGTTAAACTTGCACGCCCATGACTATCGAGTAACTCTTCCAAAGTTAGATTGTTTAGTCGGGCAGAAGCTCCAGTAAAGGAGGAACGAGCAGGTGGAGACATACCAATCTATGGATCCGCATTAGTGGGTGTGGGGAATGATGAGAGGGCAGTGGTTGCGAGGTTGAATGACGGTTATTTTGGACCGCTGATGTGTTCTAAGAACCTGCGGAACCCCGACTACAGAGGGAACTGGTAGGTTCGAGTACACCTTGATTAGAGAGGAACCATGAAACATCTATAAGAAAAATCAAAATAAATTTAACCAGATCTAAGAAAATTACTATAAACAATTGAAATAGAAAAAAACAAAAATTAGGGTTTGGGTTAATACATTGACGGAGAAGATGGAAAAGACAAAGAAAGAGATCGAGAAAGAGGATTGAAAAAAACCCGAAGAAGAAATCGGGAAATTAAAGAGGACTCCGATTAGGGTTTGACGGAGAAGACGAGTAAGAGAGTGAGTTTGACCCAAAAGAAGGAGAAGACAAAGAAGAAGATAGAAAAGAGGATTGAAACAAAGCCGAAGAAGAAATCGGGAAATTAAAGAAGATTCCAATTAGGGTTTGACGGAGAAGATGAAGAAGAAAGTGAGTTGGTGCGGCTAGGGTTTGGGAGAGTGAGTTTGAGCTTCGCTCAAACCAAAGCTCGTTTGTATATATAAATATTGTGTGGCCTCGCAAATCCATTGCAGGCATTGCGACGGATTAACTATGATCCCTCACAAACCAGTCGCAACAAGCTAACAAACTGACCAATAAAAATACACCAAACTTTGCGAGGGATTAGCGTGGGACAATCGTACATCCCTCGCAAACTTGTCGCAACAAGCCGACAAACTGACCAATTAAGATACAGCAACTTTGCGAGGGATTAGCATGGATTAATCGCAGATCCCTCACAATTTTGCAAGAGATCTGCAAGGACCAATAAGAAATTCGTCACAAATCTTTCGCAAAGGTTTTCATTTTAATCAAATTGATCAGCCCATGGATGAAGAAGCTCATAAACTCAAGAACATGAACAGAGAAAAGGTAAGTAATAGTCATCACATCTCCTCATTAAAATTAACTCAATCTAAAGCTCAAAAGAAATACAAAACATAGTTCAACATGCTTGCAAAATACAACGTTTGTAAGTGATACAGTATCTATTTCATGTTTTTCCTCTGATTTGGAAAGCTCATTGTTTGTATGGTTGGTAAATTACTGGATTATGGACTCTACATTTATCATCACATCTTGATTTATATATCTTAGGTGTCTTAACGTCAAAGTTTGATTAAACATCTTAGCAACTTCCTTGACATGCCAATATATTCCTTGATCTCAATAGTTTCTTGTCTCTTGATGTTGGTTAGTAATGCTCTCCTTAAGTTTGCCGGTAAATGATCAAATTGCGAGGGAACCGTGAGGGGGTTCATCACACATCCCTCGCAATATGCGAGTGATCTGCGAGGCTCTATAAGAAATCTACCGCAAATCCCTCGAAAAGTTATATATTCTTTTTAATGAAATTCATTTTCTGAATTACTAAAAAGTACATTATCCTCATTAAAATCTACTTAATCAAAAGCTCAAGAAATACAAAGGATTCATTTAAACACAATCAACTTGTTCTGCATATTTCCACATCGGTAATCAGCTGGTTCTATATGCTTGCAAACTACTACGTACGTACCATGCTTGTAAGTGATACAAGGTCTATTTCATATTTTTCGTATGTTTTGAAAAGCTCATTGTTCATATGGTTGGTGATTACTGGACTATGGACTCTACATTGCAATTGTTGATCAATAAACTTCAACACTCGGTCTCATGATAATAAAAGTAAGTCACTCCACCTTAAGCATCACATCTTGATTTATATATATATTATCTTCCTTGTCTTAACGTCAAAGTTTCTTTAAACATCTCAACATCTCAAAAGTTTCTAGTCTCTTGATGTTTACACAAATCCATCTCGGAACTTCACTTCAGATTTAAACCTAAACCCTAAAAAATCTAAACCCTAAACACCTTAAAAATCCCTCACTGCTCCCTCACAAATTTGCAACGGATAAAGTCACTCGCTAATGCATTGAAATTCTACGATAGATTTGCGAGGGATTGTTTTCGCCTCGCCAATCAGTCGCAATTCCCTCGCAAATTTGTGACGGTGGGATTTCCAAGGATCTTCTTCGTAACAAATTAGTCGTAAATTCATAGCATATTTCGGTCGCAGCTCTCCATTGTAATGAACGTGTTTTCTTGTTGTGCAATCAAATATTGAGTAATGAAGGAGAATGATTGTCGTATCTACAACATTGCTGAATGCTGAAAAACAATCGATAGTTATCAATCAAACAACTCACGTTCGGCTACTAAGCATTATCAATTAACGAAAACAGAAAACGAAGCAGCAAGTGTAAAAAAAAATAAAACATATGATGATCATTGAAGTAAAACTGGTCATGAATCAACGAACTACTAAAAAACATATGATATGTGAACATAGTATCATGCTCTCTTTGTTCCAATATTAAAAAAAATTTAGGTATTTTTCCTTGTTTTATTTTATAAGATTATTTTAAGTTTTTATGTATTTTTTCTATTAATTTAATAATTTTTGATTATTTAAATTTTACAGTATTTTTTCTATTAGTTTAATTTAGTTAAATAATTCAATATTTAGTGTTTTTTTAATTTTGTGCTTTTAGCCAAAAACTGTTAACAACTAAACCAGACAAAGAATTTACAATTAAACCAGACGAAGAATTTAATATCAAAGTACAAACAAACACCGAACAACTAATCAGAATTCAGAACTCAATGATAATAAATATGACATCTGTCGGAGTATAAATTCAATGTTTTGAAAACACAAAAGTCAACAAACATCAATAACAAAGCATTATTAGGATTGTCTCCATGGTACACTAAGGAATAATATTTTGTATATTTTTAGATATAGTTATAAAAAAAATTTATACTTATTATTTTTAATAAAATATTAAAGTTTTATAGATATTTAATAATATTTACAAATATTTACAGTATCAGTTATTAAATTAATAGGTGTTGAACTTAAAAAAATTATAATTATATAAATTTTATTAAGAATAACTGAATAAATAATTTATTAAATTTTAATATATATTATTTATTCAATATTAAATAATTTTGGTTTTAAGTTATAATTTTAGATTAAATAATGAAAACCTCGATGAATATTATGATAATTATTAATTACTATATTTATTGTTAATGATAGAAATTTAGGATATCGATGAAAAACCATACTCCCTCTGTATCATAAAGGTTGATGTTTTAGGATTTTTGAATGATTTTTTAGTTTATTTAACACATTTTTATTTTTAAATCAAATAACTAATTAATGTTTTTAGTTTTATAATAAAAATAAATAAATATAGACATTCACTTGAATGACAAGTGTAAGAAAAGTATGAGTAAATGAGTATTAAAAGGAATATAAAACAAGAGTACTAATAATAATACAACATTCATTATTTTTTTAATTTTGGTGAAAATCCTAAAAAATCATCTATTATACAGAAGAAGTATTATATAAAAAATATTATAATTAATAAGGATCAAAATCATTGAATTAGATTGTATATTTAATTTTGAGTCGATCATAAAAATGACACAAAAATATACTTCAAAAATATTAAAATAAATTATACTAGTAGTTAAATATATTTAATAATAAAAGGATCGATGAAATATATAATCAACCATGAATGAAACATGGATGCATAAACTGATAAACAAAAGCATCTCTATAAGTATATTGTCTTATTATGTGGCATTAAAATAAACAAGTGACGATGCAGAAATAAATAATTGGACTTAGATGTTTTCTTACTAATAGAAAAATAAGAGTATGCATTGACCTAAATCAATAATACACAATCAACAGACTTCTTCGATCGTTATCGTTGATAAACAGATAATAATACATAAATGAATCTGATCTAAGAGTAAGTGCTATAATAATTTCAATAAATTTTAATACATAACATCGCCAAGTTCAAAACGCAATTGAATCCGCGCATAACACAAGTTCTTACCTAATGTATTAGATACTTTGAAGAAAACTTGGAAGCCATGATCACGTCGGACTTTCGTGTTTTTTTTTTTGGAAATTTTTAGACTGTATTTTCAATTTCTTAATACAGTAAATGTCTTACAAACCAGAGCAAAACAAATATTGGCTCTTTATGTTGTATTCGGACTAATTAAAAAGTGTAATGTCAATATAAGTTTATATAAACATTATAGAAAAAAAAACAGAATTAAATACTTTGAAAAGAAAAAACATGGATGTCGAAGGACGTTTATCACGTTGATTGCTTCACCTGATTTGTCCTAATTTACCTAATCAAAGCAACAAATTAACAAAAAAAGTAATGCTTCGTACGAAAGCAACAAATCAAAAGAAAAAAATAAAGTTGATTGTTTTTATCCATTGTGACTGATTTTTTGTGACGTTCTTCTTCGCTGCAGCCTTCTATTCTGGCATTGTTTTTTGCTGTGTCCTTAACTCAATTATTTTCTTCTACACATGTGCATCTCAATAAATATTTCAATCCACTAAACTAGTCTTCAAGCTAACCCATGCCTCCAACTGTGAATGATTTTTGTAATGTTCGTCTTCGCTATCTTCTCTCGTGACATGTTTTTGTTAAGTCCTTTTCACGCCTGTTTTTCTTGCCTCTCTTGCGTGACTTGTTGTTTATAGTGAATTATTGGCTCCTTCTCTAGTGACTTCTTTTTGTAGTGTTTTTCTCAATTATCTATTTTGTTTTCTTACACATGTGCTTCTGTAACCCACTAACTTCTCAAAAAATATCTCAATTCACCAAACCATTCTCCAAGTTCATATAAGGGTGTTTCGCTGTACAACAATCAAATCCACAAACGAAGAAAAAAAGAAATTAAAAAAACAACAGATATTCCATTGAGTTCTTGAATACTTTTTATTTGGTGCTTTTACAATTTGGGAAAGGAAATGGAGCCAAAGTTCCATGCATTTATGTTCCCATGGTTTGCTTTTGGTCATATGATTCCTTTTCTACATCTTGCAAACAAACTAGCTGAGAAAGGTCACCGGGTTACTTTCTTGCTCCCTAAGAAAGCTCAAAAACAGTTGGAACATCACAATCTGTTCCCAGACAGTATTGTTTTTCACCCTCTCACAGTCCCTCATGTCAATGGCCTCCCTGCTGGTGCCGAGACAACCTCGGATATCTCAATCTCGATGGACAACTTCTTGTCCGAAGCCATGGATCTCACTCGCGATCAGGTTGAAGCTGCCGTTCATGCTTCGAGACCAGACTTGATCTTCTTCGATTTTGCTCACTGGATTCCAGAAGTGGCTAAAGAGCATATGATCAAGAGTGTGAGCTACATCATAATATCTGCTACAGCTATAGCTCATTTACGTGAGCCTGATACTCCATTAGGTGTTCCCCCACCGGGTTATCCTTCAACGAAGGTGTTGTGCCGTGAAAACGATGCTCATGCCTTTATAACCATGCCGTTCTTTTACGAGAGACTTTATCATCAGATCACTACAGGTTTTAAGAAATGTGATGTCATCGCACTGAGGACATGCAGAGAAATGGAAGGTAAATTTTGCGACTATGTATCGCATCAATACCATAAGAATGTTCTTTTGACTGGTCCAATGCTCCCTGAGCCAGACACAAGTAAACCACTAGAAGAACAACATTGGAACCATTTTCTGAGCGGATTCCCACCGGGGTCTGTAATTTTTTGTGCACTTGGCACCCAAATTGTTCTTGAGAAGGATCAATTTCAAGAACTCTGCTTAGGGATGGAGCTGACAGGTTTACCCTTTCTTTTAGCGGTAAAGCCACCAAGAGGATCATCAACGGTCCAAGAAGGTTTACCAGAAGGGTTCGAGGAGCGGGTTAAGGGGCGTGGTGTGGTTTGGGGAGGATGGGTGCAGCAACCTTTGATATTGTCTCATCCATCGGTAGGCTGCTTTGTGAACCATTGTGGTCCTGGAACAATATGGGAGTGTCTCCTGAGTGATTGCCAAATGGTTTTAATTCCATTTTTCGGTGATCAAGTTCTCTTCACAAGATTGTTGACCGAGGAATTCGAGGTTTCTGTAGAAGTTTCGAGGGAAAAAACCGGATGGTTTTCAAAGGAGAGCTTAAGAGATGCGGTCAAGTCTGTGATGGATAAAGACAGTGACCTCGGGGAGCTAGTGAGGAGTAACCACGCCAAATTGAAGGAGATTCTTATTAGTCCTGGACTATTTGCTGGTTACGTGGATAACTTTGTTGAGGCATTGACTGATTTGATCAATGTGAAAAAACATGATTAGATGTATAATTGTATGTGTTTATTATGATGAAGGTTGGTTATGATACTAAATCAATAATTTTAAAACTATAATACATTTGAAAGCAATTTTAGTTACGTAGCAAAAGTTCCAAATTTGTTTCTTTTTTAAATTTTAAGTTGAATGAATTGAACAATTTTTTCAATTCTTTCATCCCAAAAAGTAAAAATTAGATAAATGTTCATTCAACTTTTTCAAAATCTTCATTTAAGTTAACCATTTGCAAAACCTTTTGGCAAAGCCATCCTATATTCAGTTTTTTATAGATGGATGACAAAAAGGCGAGCAAAACCTGTTTCAAGACAGTTTCAAAGCCATCCTATTATGTGCAATTTTAAAAAACCTTTCTGATATACAAAATAAACATTATTAGGGTCAATAGAAATCTGACAGAGTCCTCCTTCACCTCCTGTTTGAATTAGACCAATACGTTCAGCCATTCAGAAGTTATGCTCATTCTACCGAGACGTGTCGCAGATGTGCTTCATATACTGTGTTACAGATAAGATCTTTAATTAAACCCTTTTCTCTTAAGCAATATCAATATATATACATTTTCCAAATACATTTAGCAAATAAATTCTGAAGTTGCCACCTATTTACAAGAATGCCATTGTATTAAATATTAAATATTGATTTGGTAATTAAGTTAAAAAATATCAAGATTTCGATTTTAAAAAACAAAATTTCCTTTTAACCAATTTTCCAAAAATATCTACCTAATAAATAATCCATTAATTGCTAAAAAATCAACCTAAATATTCGATCTCAAAACATTAATTTCATATTATTTTCCTTCTATAATAGTGTATATGTTAACAATCAAATTAAAGAAACAAATTCAAATACCAAAAGATATCATATCCCTACCATATTCCTTAAAAACAGATTACAGTTATTTACTCCCTAATTAGTTACTAAATCAGATTTTTTTTTTTTGCTTGCTTGGAAAGGTTTGTTTCGTCAACATAATGTTCACCCTATAAATACTATACACCTAAACCTCGATTATATATCATCAATCATAATTACATAACCCTTAAAAACCTTTAAACACTTTTTCATTCTTGATTTTTAGATCTGTCTCCAAATTTTGGAAATCTTTATAAGAAAAAAGATAATGATGGAGAAACAATCGAGTGGTTATTATACTTTTTTTTTGGTTAAAGAGCACTATCAAGATTTTGTAATATCATATACTTGGAATTTTAAATATAGTTATTCTTTTTTTGTGATGGTTTTCATTTTAGTTCTCACATTTAAGATTTTCTTATACAGTTAAGTCATTAATTTTTATTTTATTTTATCAAAAAAAATATTGTTTATTTTATGTTTAATGCTTTTAGTTTCACAAATAGTTTGGTATAAAATATATCTTCGTAAACATGAAAAAGATGAATCAAAACAAAAATAGAGAAGTCTTAGTTTTCGTTTTTATACTTTTTTTTGTTTTTTTCTTAATTCATGCAAATTATATTCAATTATTTTATATTTTTTATAATAACTATAATTCTTTATCTATATTAAAAATACATTTTAATTTTTTGATAATAAGAAACATATCTAACTTAAAAAAAATCAGTAATTACACTTAAAATCTTTTATGGTTATAATTTCTTTGTTTCCAAATTAGATAATTTATAACAAAATATAGTTAATGTGATAGCTAAAATACCGAAATTAAAGCAAAATGATAACGTGATTATAAATATAATTATTTTAAGAAAATTCTATAAAAATCTAAATTGTTTCCTAAATATTGTTTTAATGCCATATCTTCTTATAATACTCAATTCATATTATTTGTCTTTAATTATGTATGTATATTGTAGTATGTATGTATATATTAATGTGATATATTGGTGAAAAAACGGATCAGCAACTATTGTAGTATGTATGTATACATTAATGTGATATTTGGTGAAAATCCGAAAATATCAGGTTATATAGATATAATTATTATATAGAAAGTACCAAAATCATGAAAAATAGTAATGAGTCTTTTTTTTTTTTTTTGATCTCTCATGTATCAAATAAGATATAGATTTTAATAAAACATTTAGTTGTAAAAGTTATATTTTTACTTGATAAAAATTTGAAAAATTGATTTGATAAAAAGTTACTTTTAGCCTCAAATACTATTTTTACTTTAACTGGTTTCGTATGATGAATTTTTTCGGACTAAAAATCTTTGAATATGTTGCATGACCCACCTAGCATGACGGGTTTGGACTATATAAACAACACTAAAACTATTAGTTTATTTCATATATACTATAAATTTGTAATCATAGTTTGGAAAATTAACTTATAACTTATTTAGTATATGAACTACTATAACACATTCTTAATATTCCCAAAAAATAAATACACATAAAAATATACAACAACATACCATATATGCATATACCTCTGTTTAATTCTAGAAAACAAAAAAAACTAAAAATTTATATTTTATCTAATAACAAATTTAATGTAATTAAGTTACAAACTTTATAAAAGTGTAAAAAGAAGAAAAAAAATTCTAAACAAAATTCTAAATTAATTAGACAAAAGTTAATTAATTGGGAATTTGAAAACTAAATAAATTAAAAATTATTATTTAAAATACAATAATTTATAATTAGCCTTGCGGTATACCGCGGGTGAAATCCTAGTATAATACATATGGTTTTCCTCTGTTTGAGTATGTACAACTAGTCGAATGGATGGGCCTTGTACGAACATCGAGTAATAAACCAATCATGCGATTGAGATAAATATTTTTTTTTCAAAAAATTGATTTGGATGTCATATATTTTAGGTAATATTATCAGAACCAGACAAAACTTTTTTTTTTATTACTATAAAAATTATCAGTGTACCCTCGTTGGACGTTATAGAACATAATTACAAAGAATACCACTGTCATGTCAGAAAAATTCCGTCGCCACGTCAGAAATCGCTGATGTGTATTAAATAACTCAGTCGTAAAACACTACAACGGTAATGACCGCTGAGTTATAGTATGTTGCAGCTGATTAACAAAACTAGTTGAGTTATGAGCAAACGACTGACTTACAAGCATAAAACAACATGTAGTTACGACTAACTTAAAAAGTGACTAAGTTTCACGCATAACTCAGCCGTAATTACGGCTGAGCTTTTATCCGATGGTTGAGTTGTCAAAAAATTGGCTGAGTTAATAATTCGACACGGCTGAATTAACTTTCTCTGGCTGGCTGAGTTATTCACAACGGCTTACTTATGAGATGTCATTATGGCTGATCATGATACTGGATTATCAGAAAATTCGGCCATTTTACGGGTGACTTAGTAGCAAAAGATTAATTAGTAGAATATTATGTAGTTACGACCAAATTATTAAACGATACAGCTGAGTTATAGATTTTCAGTTGAGTTATGACATTAAACGGATGAATTTGGTAGCCATTTTTTTTAGAATTACTGTAATAGTATTCATATTGCGACTGAATTATAATTTTTTTTGATGGCTGATTTACATGTTCTTTTGGTAGCTGATTTGCCACTTTGGACACATCATTCCATGTCATCGTCTTCTAAGAAAATACGAAACATCTTTTTTAGACTCTTGTTCTTCACCTTGTTCAAAAGTGAAGGATTTACATGTTCTTCACCTTGTTGTTCACTTCTTAATTTTTCACCTTCTTCTTAATTTTCGTTCATGGATCTAGTCCAATAATTGTTGTTTCCGGTAATTGGGTAAAGAAACACAAATATCTTTTTAACACCAACGATAGAGGGTGTAGAGTTGTGCAGATAGATGCGGAAACAACGCACCACACATTTATGAAGTTGGTTCTCGATGACAACAGATTGAACGTGTTGAGCCATCAGCTAAAGTTGAGCTACATGTTCTCGGAAAAGGCTATAAAACATAAGTCGCATGATACTCCACCAGTTTATGTCTCTAATGATCAACAATTGCAATATATTTTGGTAATATACAGCCGAGTAGAAATATAACTTAGTCGTCATATGAATCTACGAGACCTTTCGTTTTCACTTAATTATTATAACTCAGTCGTCAAGTAATAAAATTCAGCTGTTTACTTTCAATTTATTTCTTGTTATAACTCAGGCACCAATCAATATAACTCAGCCGTCATATGAATTTATGAGACCTTTTGTTTTTCCTTAAGTATTATAACTCAGCTGTCAAGTAATAAAATTCACTCGTTTACTTTCATTTTATTTCTTGTTATAAGTCAGCCACCAAGCAATATAACTAAGCCGTCATATGAATCTACGAGACCTTTCGTTTTCCCTTAAATATTATAACTCAGCTGTCAATTAATAAAATTCAGCCATTTACTTTCAGCTTATTTTTTGTTATAAGTCAGTGACTAAACATTATAACTCAATTGTCATATGAATCTATAAGACCCTTCGTTTTCTCTTAACTATTATAATTCAGCGTGAAGTAATATAAATCAGTCGTTTACTTTCAGTTTAGTTCTTATTATAAGTCAGCCACCAATCATTATAACTCAGCCATCATATGAATCTACGAGACCTTTCGTTTTCTCTTAAGTATAACTTAGCTGTGAAGTAATAAAATTTAGCCGTTTAATTTCAGTTTATTTCTTGTTATAAGTCAGACACGCAACATTATAACTCAGCCGTCATATGAATTTACGAGACCTTTCGTTTGCCTTTAAATATTATAACTCAGCCGTTAAGTAATATAATTCAGCCCTTTACTTTTTGTTTATTTCTTGTTATAAGTCAGCCACCAAGCATTATAACTTAGTCGTCATATGAATCTACAAGACCTTTCGTTCCTTTAAGTATTATAACTCAGTCGTCAAGTAATAAAATCAGCTATAAAACATACAATAACTCAATCCCCAAATCGAATAGATATATCAAATCAGCCACCATATGTCAATCAACCACAGCGAAAATCATCCATAATAAACCCTCAATCAGGCGGAAACACGATTTAAATCAAGGGTTAGTGTCAGAACACTTGAAGATAAAGTCTCGACACATAACAGAACATGAAAAGACAAACACGAGTGGAGAGAAAGAGAGAGAGAGAGAAAGAGAGAGAGAGGGAAAGAGAGGCTGATGTGTGGTCAATGTCAATAATGACATGGAATAGATTGTTGATGTGTAATGTTTTTTAATATTTTCAAAATTAAAATTAAAAAATTAATTCAGGGTGTTAATTGTAATTATACCCAAGATACTAAATATATGAGTAAAATTTAGAAAAAGTATTATATACTAGCAATATTCGCACTTTTCTATAAGGGAGAGTTACTCAGATGTCATACAATTTAAATATTATTACCAGAACCATACAAAACTTTTTTTTTATTACTATCATATTTTAGGTATTTTTTCTATACCCGGCGTGCCCTTGTTTTATGTTACGGGAAAAAGCGTAATTACAAAGAATGTTATTGCCACGTCAGACGCCACGTCAGAAATTGCTGACGTGTATTAAATACCGCAGCCGTAACGCATTACAATGGTAATGATGGCTGAGTTATAGTATGTTGCGGCTGATTTATAGAAAATGGCTGAGTTATGAGAAAACGGTTGACTTACGATCATAACTTAGCCTATAGTTACGGGTGACTTAATAAAATATGGCTGAGTTACGAGCATAACTCAGTCGTAACTACGGCTGAGTTATTACCTGATGGTTGAGTTGTCAAAAGTTTGGCTGAGTTAATAGTTCGACATGGCTGAATTAACTTTCTCTGGCTGGCTGAGTTATGGACAACGACTAACTTATAAGATATTGTTGCGGCTGAGTTACGGTTAAGTACTATAACTCAACCGTCACAAGCTGACATATCAGAAAACTCGGCCATTTTACGGCTGAATTAGTAGCAAAAGATTAATTACTATAATATCATTCAGTTATGGCCGAATTATTAAACGATGCGGCTGAGTTACAATTTTTTAGTTGAGTTATGACATTAAGCGGCTGAGTTTAGCAGCTGTTTTTTTTTGTTTTTTAATTACTGTAATAGTATCATGTTGTGGCTGACTTATAATTTTGTTTGATGACTGATTTAATTAGGCTGATTTACATGTTCGTTTGGTGGCTGACTTGCCACTTCAGACACATAAGCCATGCCATCATTTCATGTCATCATCTTCTAAGAGAAATACGAAACATCATTTTTTTGACTTCCATCTTCTTCACTTGGTTTAAAAGTTAAATATTTACATGCTTTTTACCTTGTTATTCACTTCTTAATTTTTCATATTCTTCTTCATTTTCATTCATGGATTCAGTTACGGTAATTAGGTAAAGAAACAAAAATATGTATTTAACACCAAGGATTGAGGGTATAGAGTTGTGCAGATAGATGCGGAAACAACGCACGACAAACTTGTGAAGCTTGTTCTCGATGAATACAAATTGAACGCGTTAAGCCATCAGCTAAAGCTGAGATACATGTTCTCGAACAAGGCACTGAAACATATGTCGAATGATACTCCATCAGTTTATGTCTCCAATAATCGAGAGTTGCAATGTTTTTTTAGAATATTTAAAATCGATCAGCTACATCTCTGTTTGGAGTTTTCGGCAAAAGAATCTACCAAAATTAGTGGTAAGGATGGATCGAGAGAAAGGATGAAACGGCTTATAAGTCAGCCACGAAGCATTATAACTCAGCTGTCATATAAATCTACGAGACCTTTTGTTTTTCCTTAAATATTATAACTCAGCCGTGAAGTTAAAACAGCCGTTTACTTTAAGTTTATTTCTTGTTATAATTCAGCCACCAAGCATTATAACTTAGCCGTCATATGAATCTAAGAGACCTTTCGTTTTCCCTAATTATTATAACTCAGCTATGAAGTAATATAAACCAATCGTTTACTTTAAATTTATTTCTTGTTATAAGTCAGCCACCAAACATTATAACCCAGCCGTCATATGAATCTAAGAGACTTTTCGTCTTCCCTAAGTATTATAACTCAACTGTGAAGTAATATAAATCAGTTGTTTACTTTAAATTTATTTATTCTTATAAGTCAACCACCAAACATTATAACTCAGCCGTCTTATGAATCTAAGAGACCTTTCATTTTTCCTTAATTATTATAACTCAGCCGTCAAGTAATAAAATTCAGTTGTTTACTTTTATTTCTTGTTATAAGTCAGCCATGAAACATTTTAATAGCCGTCATATGAATAGTATTATAACTCAGTCGTGAAGTAATATAAATCAGACGTTCACTTTCTGTTTATTTCTTGTTATAAGTCAGCCACCAAGCATTCTAATTCAGCCGTCATATGAATCTACGAGACCTTTCGGTTTCTCTTAAGTATTATAACTCAGCCATGAAGTAATATAAATCAGACGTTTGTTGTCAATAATAACGTGGAATCGTTTGCTGATGTGTATTTTTTAATTTTTTTCGGAATTAAAAATAAAAAATTAACCCAAGGTGTTAAATGTAATTACTTCCCGTACACTAAATATATGAGTAATTTTTAGAAAATGTATAATATATCAGAAAGAAACCTAGTTTTCTATAACATTTGAGTAGTTTTTTCTTTCTATATGACATATGAGTATGTTTTTTTTTTATAATGGTAATTTTTTTTCTTATTAGCATGAAACATGCATCCTAAAAACTGATTTCACAGTGCAAGTTTTATACATCCAGATGAGTTAAATATTTATATTGAATTTCTTCGGTCGACAAGATTTTGAACATAGACATGAATGAAATGAGAAAAACAAACACAAAACAATTTTAGTAGTCAGAATGAAAGAAAAAAAGTGCACAAAACATGAGCTTACATGCAAGCAATCGAGATGGGCTTCATATCCTGACAACCAATCCATCCCGAGAATAACTTCGAATCTTTCCAACGGCACACTAGGAGATTCACAGGTAGATTCACGTCTTGCATAACCACTGATACTCCTTGCAACGTTCTTCGGGTCTTCTATAGCGATTGATTCCCGGCAATGTGAACAACCACATTCACCTCATCCTCCTTATACCCATTCTCAAATTGCCCGAATAGATCGGGAGTTACATAACTGTTGGTTGCTCCAGAATCGAACAATACATGCGTGGGGTTACCACCCACCAATAATGTTCCTAATGCATGAATAAACAAAAATGCATACAATAATAAACACACAATCACACAACCACTCACAACAAGGAGTTAGAACCCAGACAAACCTGTTATGGGACCTTTCTGAGATCCTGAGGGTTTGGATGGCTCTATTCCTAAGGCATAAAAGTCGGGGTTGCCTGCTTCTTTGATGGGGGTTCCTTACTTGACGTCACAATCACAGCTCAGTTGGGAGGTTGGGCGTTTGGCTTGGTCGGCTTCAAAGGACATGAGGTTGCGTAGTGGCCTGTCTCTCCGCAAAAGAAACATGTGACAGACGCAAGCTTAGGTGACTTGGTTTCCACAATCGTTGGACAAGATCAGGCAAAATGTCCAACCTGTCCGCACAAATAGCATCCCCTTGGGTCCATGTTCACTGTTGTACGCCCACCTTGACTCACAATCATACCACCCTTGCCACGGTTGCTATTCTGATTCTTATTAATCTCTTGGTTGTTTCTTCGAGAATTCACCACCTTCCCTGGTGGCATCCCCTCTTTCTTTTTCTCCCGAGACATTTTGCTTTTCTCTAACTCGATCCCCGTCTCCACATTGACGGCTCTCTCTTCGAGTTTGGAAACACTAGCATAGGTCACCGCTCATAACCTACTTGAAATCTCTGGCTGAAGTCCCCTTAGAAACCTTCGAACCATAGAGGCTTCATCATCGTTACCATTATACAAATACTTCCGGAGTTTGGTGAATATCTGATCATAAACCCGTACACTCTTCTCTCTTTGCTCCAGGCTTATGAACAGTTCCTCCAGATGATCACGAGATTCAGGTGGGAAATACTTAAGCTCAAATTCCTTCTTGAATGTCTCCCATGATATTGGTACGTAACGGTAGCGGGAAGCCACTGTTTCCCACGACGCTCCTGCGTCTTCCTCCAAGAGGTTAACGACAATCTGTTTGCGGTACTCCATAGGGCATTCTGACGTTTCAAAATGCATCTCCAAAGTACGTAACCACCTATCTGCTTGCACCGTGTTTGTCTCTCCTTTGAACTTTCGAACACCTATATCCTTCATCATTTTTACTAACCTCACGAACTGGCCCATCGACGTGTCAGCTAGTGGGTCTCCTTGATTTCGTTGTTGTTGTTGTTGAATCATATGAGTCAATAGATTTTGTATCATCGCAAGCGTTTGCTGTGTCTCGGTTGGTTCATGTCCTCCAGCACGTCCTTGGTTTTGCCTTGTCATTGGCGGGTTTGGATATGTAGCGAACGGCTCGACAGGAGTGTGATGCTGAGTTCACGGATGTGCAAACTTCGGTGTGTCATATCACATTGAATCCAATGGAGAATACCTCGGTGTATCTCCAAGGTTTTCCCAATCAAACATGTCGCTCATGCTTGGTGCCTGATAACCACGAGCAGCACCATAGCTTGGCTCGTCATAAATATACGGACCCCATTCCTCCGAACCAAACGGTTGACCCCAACTCTCCTCTTGACCATACGGTTGGGCCCAGTTCTCCTCTTGCTCTGGTGAAGAGTCTCCCGATCCAGTTCTCACCAAACCTCGACCAGACATCTGCAGTCATTGATAGCAAGGTAACTTAATCTCATCTACCTAAAGTGTTGAACGAACCGGAATTCCTAAGTGCCCTTATGTGACCATTTAACTCGATAAAAAAAATTTGAAAACAATACGAGTTCTGTGAGGCATCATAACCATGCTCTGATACCACCGTTGTAACGCCCTCGAACCGTCCTATGGCCGGAACCACCAGAACGGCCCTGGGAAGCTACTTTAGAAATAGCCACCAACGATCTGGCCAATGTTCAAAAACCCATTTTTAACCAGTCCATCGGTGCTATTTCCACCACTTTAGACACCACTTAGGCTTTGCAACCTTTGTGATGCCCAAGCGTTCTGCCGACCCGGACTAGATCATTATCAGTCATTGCTCGTATTCGAATATAAAACTGAGATTTTCATTAATAAAAATATTTCACATGGTTTTAACAAAAAGACTTAACAAGTTTGTGGTCAGGCCTAATGCCAAAAAGATTATATATATTTTATAACAATTTAGACATACTTTTTCTTTACACAAAGACAAAAAAATCTACTTTCGGGCTCCTATCGTCCAACACACCCTCTAGTTTCCCACTACTGGTTACCTGCAGGACAAATATTATCATAAGTAATCTGTAACAGGGATCCCTGCAAAAGATTAGATTCCCACCCCAACCCCAAATCATCAAGGAATCAATCAAACACTCAACCAATCAATACAAACAACAAAGAAAGCATGAGGAAGGTAATAAAACAATAAAACCAAAATGCAAGCAATCAATCAACATGCAAACTTGAATAAAAGATAATAAGTTTTAAACAAGTTTACTAGGCCCCAAATATGTTGTCATTCGATTTTCTTCTCATAAAACATGCATTACAACCACAAAGGCATGCAACCGGAAGCCCATTTTTATACTACACCGTCGTGTAGACAGCTCCGGCCATGGTAGCTAACCAAGTCTCTCCGAGCAATCAACATGCATCACAATACTCAAGACTGGCTGCATGTTGGGATGTACTTAATGCGAAGGTCAGACATATTCTTGTCTTAGCATGCTTATAGCTGTTTGACCTCTAGTCACAATGCCACATACTAAGAACAATCCAAACCGATGATACTCAAGTTTGCAAGCCTTATAGAACTTGTAAATCAATAAGTATCACCCCTCAACCTCACATGCAATAGATCAGATGTGTAGATCGGCGATCGTACACAAGATCTACCATGGAGTACATCCCACACCTAGCAACCAATCCAACAATGCAAAACTTCAAGAAAATCATACAAGAAATTCAAGAAAGATGCAACTATATGCACATGCAACTGACACTAGATCAAGTCGTTGACTCCGATCTAGTTCAGACCTATGCTCCCTGAAACTCACTGATTGTCGAAGAACGAAAGTGAAAACCGTTGGAATCCTTGGTAGCTTCAACTTCACTCCGCAAATGCAGCAGCTGATCGGCGAAACTTCTCAGACTTAGCAAAAATTCTTCAAAGCTTTGCTCTCACTCTCTCTCTCTTAGCAGCCTTTGGGCAAACTTCTTCTCTTTTCTCTTCTCCAAAGTGAGGAGAAGTGATGCTTATATAGAGGCTTGAGCGGAACGAGTATGCCACATGCAAAGGGATGAGGTGTCAGCTCTACATTCTTCAGACGTGGCGTGTTGACACCTCAGGGATAAGGTGTCACTCCCACATTCACCCAAGTTGCATGTATTGCTGGCATCAAAGAATATTTTCTTCCATTTACTCTTTTTTTCAATTAGAATAATGCTTAGTAGAATCTTCCACAATTAATGCTATTATTTTATTAATTTCTTTAATTTAGTGGTTTCTTCTACTAAGCTCTCGCCACCTCGCCACCTCTATAATAATTTTAGTGGGTGTTTTCCCACTAAAACGCAGCACAGCTCGGTCAGTGCTCGGCTCGATGGAGTTGAGGTTTTTTGCCATTTCTTTTGGTTTTGCTTTGCTTTTTCTTAGACTATGTTTCTTCTTTTTTCTTTTCACTAAACTTTAAACTTTGATGATACAATCCATAGGTGTGATGATCAGTTTATACTCAATATTTTGTTCCGTTGTTATACTCTTGTTTGATTAATCCCTCCTCTTCTTTCAGGATTTCCCTAGTTCATAAGGTCGCCACATTGTGCATTGCCGCCTTTTTCATTACGTTTTGTTTTCAGAGTCTATCCTTTTTTTTAGTCATGCACTGTCTTAAAATAATCAACGAAAAGGAAGATATTGTTTAGGTCATCTCTCTAACTAACTTCTTATAGTTTAATCCAACAATGAAACGATTTGGCTTCATTAGAACATTAATTAATAATCTTTAGGGTTTCAGCTGCATTACAGCACAGCAATCATGGCGACACTTTCCAACAAAATGGGACATACTATCATATAACCGTTACTTAATTACCTTTTTCTGTCTGTCTAACAAAACTAAAGTGAATATAATGCAAACTAGTAAGCGGAAAGGGGTAACACCGATTTATATATATATATAGTGAAAAAACGATACATAAACTGAAGCAAAGCTTTTACATAATACAAGAAGAGAACTCAATCATGCAGTTCGACTACCAAATCAACTGAGTATAATTGCTAAGAATCTTTTCCTGTGTGATTAACAAGTAAAAGCATAAAACTATAAGCGGAAAAAATATCACATGGCTACTTTGTTGATGAGATATCTATTGAGCAACATACAACTCCAGAAATTTCAGATGAACGAGAAGGAAAATATAAGATAAGTTAGCTGTGGGAACTGCATTCTGTACAGGTTTTGAGTTCAAAACATCTGTGTTGGACTATGCTTTGAGCAAAGCAAGAAACATTAAACAAGATAGATGGGATAAGACAAAAAAATTCCTATAAATGTGGTATTGGAGGGGAATGTAAATGGAGGATTTATTGCTCGTATGGTAAGTCGAGTCTGAAGTGGTTGGTGAAGACTAAGTATGGACATTACAATTGCACTCCACATGGAAAATGCAAGCTTCTAAAAGGTCCAATTATTGCAAGGATTTTCTTGGACAAATTTAGGGAAATGCTAATTTAATTCCTGAAGAAATTTAAGATGTTATTGTAACACGGCGCACCCAATTGCATTGGCTTAATGTGAGGAGTTCTAAATAAAAAAATTCACGCGATTGGGATGACATGAAACATGCATCTTAAAAAGAACTTACAGTGATGAGGTAAAAAAATTATATATCATTTCTTCGGCTGACAAAATTTTGAATGTAGACGGGAATGAAATGAGAAACACAAACATAAAACCAATTTAGTAATCAGAATGAAACAAAAGTGCACACGACATGAGCTTACAAGGAAGCAGTGATAAGCTTTACCCTGGCTATTTTTTATTTGGAAGCAAAAAAAAGGAACATAAACATAATCACATGTCATTGTCCTTACAGGAAATGAGAAAAGAAATGTTACATTTAGTAACTCTATGAGGTTATATGAAAACCTTAGGGATTTTGGTAGCAGTGACAGTGTTTGTCGCTTCCCTCAACAAGCCCTTTACATGCTGGAGGACTTTCGTATGTGTATTTGCAACAGTTAAAGCAATCAGCATTTGCACCCAGGAACGGTTCTGGCCCGCACTCGTCGAGGAACGTGGAGCATGTTTGAGCCTCGGTCTTCAAAATTTCTACCAGATGACATATTCATCAAGACCATCAGCACAAAATTGTTATCTTTTTTTTGTATTGGCCATCCAATATTTCTCTTATTCTCTCCAATTATAAAATAAAAGAAAGGTGATGTTGTCAATTCACCCTTTCTAAATCATTGGGTCCATAATCGTTTTCTAATTATTAAAAAAAAATCATAGTTATTATCTTAATTTTTTATAAAACTTGAACATCTACTAATATTATCCATAAATAAACAAAAAGAGTATGTTCGAGTTTTTGCTCAAAAAAATGTGATGAATAATGAATTTTTTTTTGTAATGTTGCTAACAATTTTTGTCACTTAACTACAACTGAATTGTGATATTAGTTTACTAATAGACAGACTCACACAACCTTGTCACCAAGTCTTTGAAATAATATTTACATTTAACATTTGCGTACCCCAATCATTTCTTTACACATAAATGACGTTTCATCAAAATGTCTTTTATAAGGGTAAAAAAATTAAGGATGTGAAGCAATTAAATTGATTGAGAGCGGTAAGGGAGCTTTAGTATAACACGAAAAAAACCTTCAGTATATATTCAGAATGAAACAAGAGTAGAAACAAACATGAGCTTACAATACTTTGGCGAAAGCAGTGATAAGCTTTGCCCTTGATGTTTTATTTGGAAGCAAAATAAACTTGAACGTAAACATACACACATGTCATGTCCTCACACCAAATGGAAACAAAAGTTACACTTGGTAATTATAGGAGGTTATTTCAGACATGTTTGTAGCAATGGCAATGTTTGATGGTTCCCTCAACAGCCGACCAACATGGTACATTAGGAAGTCTTGTAGGTGTTTTTGCAACACGTACAGCAATCAGCTTCTGTACCTGCGTATGGGTCAGGTCCGCACTCGCCTAAGAACACACGTTCAGAGGCAGTAGAGCACCCACCCGGACAATTAGTACCAGCCTCGCTCTTGAGGATTCCTAGATGTTAAAATATTTATCAAAAAATCATCAGCACAAGATTACAACTGAATAGTATAATAGAGAACTAGGTTCAATCAATAGCGGTTGAAGCCATCACGAGGACAACCAAGAGAACGCTAAAGCTGATGGAGTTGAGGTTTATTGCCATTTCTTTTGGTTTTTGTTTGCTTTTTCTTAGACTATGTTTCTTCTTTTTTCTTTTCACTAAACTTTAAACTTTGAAGATGCAAATCCATAGGTGTGATGATCCATTTATACTCAATTAATATTTTGTTCCAATGTTATACTCTTGTTTTATTAATCCCTCCTCTTCTTTCAGGCTTTCCCAAGTTCATAATGTCGACACATTGTACATTGCCGTCTTTTTCATTACATTTTGTTTTCAGAGTGTATCCTTTTTTTTAATCATGCACTGTCTTAAAATAATCAACCAAAAGGAAGATATTGCTTTGGTCATCTCTCTAACTAATTTCTTAATTATAATAAGTTATTTTCGTTAGTTTGTAAGTAACTATTGTTTAAAAATGACATTGTGGTGTCATGGATAGAATAAGCACGAATCTGGGCAATTTTTTAATCCAACAATGAAAACGATTTGGCTTCATTAAATCATTAATTAATAATCTTTAGGGTTTCAGCTGCATTACAACACAGCAATCATGGCGACACTATATCGATTTTCTTGACATTTAAGCATCTCCTTATGTGCGACATTCCAACAAAATGGGAAGTGAATATAATGCAAACTAGTAATCGGAAAGGGGAAACAACGATATATCTAGTGAAAAACGATACATAAACTGAAGCAAAGCTTTTACATAATACAAGATGAGAACTCAATCACGCAGTTCGACTACCAAATCAACTGAGTATAATTTCTAAGATTCTTTTCCTGTGATTAACAAGTAAAAGCATAAAACTATAAGCGAAAAAATATCACATGGCTAAGTAACCCCTAAATGCACATCCAACGTTGCAGGCTTATAACATCGTATTTTTGCCCATAGAGGATTAGACGTGATATTAGTGGCTTCAAGGCCAATTGCAAGCGTTTGTGCTCCAAAGATGCTTTTATAGATTTTTGAGCAAAATAGACAAAACGGCGAAGCAAACCCTGTTTCAAGACAGTTTGAAAGCCATCCTATTATGGGCAATTTTTAAAAACCTTTCTTATTTACAAAATAAACATTATTGGTGTCAATCATTTTATTCCTTCACCGGGCTTGGACCATGTCTCCCGAACAATCTCAGTACATCACGAATAAGCTTCTCCTAAGTCCTCTCAGAAATTCAAAGATGAGACTGACTGACTTTACCAGGTCATATTCAACGGGACCCTAGCCTGCAGTCGTCAACCGGTCCGCTTCATAGAAATCTGACCGAGTCCTCCTTCACCTCCTGTACCAATACGTTCAGCCATTCAGAAGTTATGCTCATTCTAACGAGACGTGTCGTAGATATGTTTCATATACTGTGTTACAGATAAGATCTTTAATTAAACCCTTTTCTCATACTCTTAATCGCTTAAGCAATATATAATACATATGGTTTTCCTCTGCCTGAGTATGTACAACTAGTCGAATGGATGGGCCTTTTGTACGAACACCGAGTAATAAACCAATCATGCGATTGAGATAAAGTAATTTTTTTCCTTTTTGCAATAATAATATTTTTTCTTATTAGCGTGAAACATGCATCCTATAAACTGATTTTACAGTCCAAGTTTATACCTCCAAATGAGATAAATATTTTTATTGAATTTCTTCGGTCGACAAGATTTTGAACGTAGACAGGAATGAAATGAGAAACACAAACACAAAATAATTTTCGTAATCAGAATAAAACAAAAGTGCACACAACATGAGCTTATCTGCAAGCAGTGAGCTTTACCGTCGATTTTTTATTTGGAAGCAAAAGAAACTTAAACATAAACATAATCACATGTCATGTCCTTTACACCAAATGAGAAAAGAAATGTTACGTTCGGTAACTGTACGAGGTTATTTCAAAACCTTATGGATTTTGGTAGCAGTGACAATGTTTGTCGCTTCCCTCAACAAGGCCTTTACATGCTGGAGGACTCCCGTATGTGTATTTGCAACAGTTAAAGCAATCAGCATTTGTACCTAGGAACGGGTCTGGCCCGCATTCGTCGAGGAATGTGGAGCATGTTTGAGCCTCGGTCTTCATGATTTCTATCAGGTGACATATTCATCAGGATCGTCAGCACATGATAATTGGAAGACAAATGAAGAGCATAATAGAAAACTTGGTTAAATATACATACCGGTGAAAGCCATCAAGAGGACTATCAACAGGATGGTGAAGCTGACATAGTTGAGGTTCTTTGCCATTTCTTTTCTCTTTGCTATAAAATGTTTTTTGCCTTTTATGTTCAATAAACTGAAGTTTGATGATACAAATCCATAGGTGTGGTTTACTATTTATACAAAATTTTGTAACGTTGTATATAATTGTTTAATCCCTAGTCCTCTCTTTCCCCAAGTTCATAATGTCACCACAATTTTGCATTGCCGTCTCGTTCGTTAGAATATATATTTGAAGTCTATCAATTTTATAATCATGCATTTGTCTTATATTATAAAGAAAAGGAAACTTGCAGCTGTGTTTGTCGTTGTATATGATCAATTTTTCTTTAGTTTGTTTCTTTTTAAAAAAATATGTGTTAAAAAAGTAATAATGTTGTTGTCATTGATTAAGCAAGCACCAATATGGTGCGTTTTGGCTTCACTAGTTTTTTTTTTTTTTTTTTTTGAAAAAGAAAACGAAGATTGAATCAAGGCTTTAACCATATGATCCAGCAGATTTATTCTCAAAAAGGAGCCTTCTACAAACCCTCAACCATTAGACTACACACAATTTTATTTAAACTTGCTGCTTGGAACGCTGATCCAGCAGATTTATTCACAATTTTATTTAAACCATTTGGCTTCACTAGTTTATTAATAAACTTAAGGGTTTCAGCAAATATGGCGACATTATCTCATATACTTCAACTTCTCCTGCTTGGAACGCTGATCAATGATTTGTCGTCCTGAACTTGTTATTTATTCATCTCTTTTCAACAAACATGAAATTATCTAATTTGTGTAGGCTTTACTCTGACGTTAGAATGGCACTAAGAGGGAATATAGCCACCTTTGGTTTAGTACTAGACAAATGTATAAACTACCAAAAAACATGGGAACTGTTGGGGGTGGATTCTCCCCCTCACACAAAGTCTGGCCCAGGAAAAACCCTCTGAAGCCCAAATAATCACATTAAGGAAGGAAGAACAATTTGGTTATTTTAGGTGACGAACCGACACGACTTTCTATAATACGGACGTACGATCCCGCAGAAAAAGGGGAGGGAGAACACGGATAAAAAGTACTAGAGCTCTCCAGCTCGAAGCATAGAATCGATGAGCTTGAAGTTTGTCCATTGTATTTTTGTTCGGTATTTAAACTCGTCTAGTCCATTTTGTAGCCTGACGTATTGTGCTCCGACACCGAATGATAAAGAGAATTTTGACCTCCTTTTTACTGAACTAAACTCTTTAATTGTGACCGATCTGGACATCAACAATTTGGTGCGCCAGGTAGGGGGAGCCAAGTCAAAATTTTCTTTTAAGTTTGAAAGACGGACCTACTAGAGCTAGACGAGATGACTGGACTCGCAAAAGACGGAAACAAAGAGATTGGTTCGTCGGGCGGAACGATAACCCCGTGAATGGAGCAGAACATCCTTCCAACCCCGGATGCCCTGAGGAAGGCTGTAGCGGCAGAAAGCCCAGAGACATTCATCATCGCGACGAACCTAACAAGCCCGGCAAACATAGAGGCAACGCAGAACCCCGCACAACTCACCTTGGTTAACAGTCAGCCCGTCTCCAGCATAAACAAAATTTTCCGCGGGATATTGACACGCCTCAACCAACAGGAACAACGAACTAACACTCGTTTGGACGCACTGACCGCACCACAAGTCAGTTCCCAAGAAGAAATAGACCATCTTCACTCTGCTCGACAGAATCCAACAAACCTCCTCTTGATCGGAACGACAGTGGGACCCTAGGTGCAAACTAACGAGCCCAAACGTAATCCCACCACGCAGGTGACGAGCAGAGTAGCAGGGTAAAGGACACGGAGCTGAAGGAAATCAGGGAAAAGATGCAAGAAATGGAGATGAAATTTCATAAAGCGACGAGCAGGGCACCGGAGGTGGACCTTGTATTCAAGGCAACACAGCGAACGTCGTTCTCAAAAAGTCTCGCGACCACACCGGTACGACGAACGGTCAAGCCAAGACTAGGCTACTACGACGGCACAGTCAACCCACGAGACTTTCTACTTATTTTCGGAATGGCTCTCGGTCCCTTGCAATTCAGCCCGGCGGAGTATGATGTCGGAGCATGTCAAGTCTCACGACTCCCATCTGGGTCAATTGACAATATCATAGACCTAATAACCGAATTCTTGAAGCAATTCTCTGTTCTAATGGAGAACAAGAACTCTCATGCCGACTACTCCCTAACTCAGGAACGCTAGGAATCACTCCGATCATTTATTGGACGATTTAAGGAGGCCGTCATTAACGTCTCAATTCTGGATGCTGCAGCTATCGTCGCACTAAAGAACGTGTTGTGGTACGAATCTTGGTTTATGGAAGAACTGTCCTTGTCGCACGTGGAGACCATAGCTGACGCATTATGCCGAGCTGCAAAGCATATCGAGGTTGAAGAAGAAAAGGCCGTCGGCGCCAAGAAACACGCAGCGGCAAAGAACATCACGACAAAAGGGCCAACGGTCGTAGTCCCAAAGGTCGAACACGTCGAGCCCCGACAACATTTTACTTGTAATCAAGATTGTACTCGTCGAACTTATGCAATTGGCAGAGATTCACAGCCCGACTTACCATGGAATAAGTACGTCCGGAAGGAAGGAGGTGAGAGTAGCATGACTCAATACTATGATTACCATCAAAGTACCACCCACTCAACCGAAGAGTGTCGCTACCTCCAAACAATCCTCATGGAACGGTACAAAAAGGGCGCAATAGTCGTCGAGTCTGACAGAAGCAAAATAGCCCGACCAGGAAGAAACGTAATCAAGCGAGCCGAGAATATCGCCCGAAAATTCGTAAAGGACTCCAATACCGTCGACGATCAAAGAGGAGACAAAATGGAAATACCGGACGATGTCACTCATGATAAGCGGCCGCGTACAGATCGTTAGCCCGAGCAACACCCTCCACAGCCAAGACGACGAATAAACATGATTATGGGTGGGCTAGCAGGATGTAATGACTCGGTCAGATCGATAAGGGGCTATACCAAGAAAGCCATTGAGGATCAACTCCACGAACACGCTGATATCCTTCGACAACAGCGATCTAGAGGGGTTAGATCTGCCCCATAATGACCCGTTGGTTGTCGAGCTCGTAATTAGCGAGAGCCAAGTCAAAAGAATCTTGGTCGACACCGGAAGCTTGGTAAACGTGATCTTCACGAATGTTCTGGCACAAATGGAAGTCAGCGAGAGTGACATCAAGCCGGAGTGCCATTCTTTAACCGGTTTCGACGGAGATTTCATCATGTCAATCAGCACCATCGACCTACCGATCTTCGTTGGGGGAACGGCTCGGTATTCCCGGTTCGCTGTCATCGACAAGCCTACCATCTATAACGTCATCCTAGGAACCTTGTGGCTCCGTAAGATGAACGCAGTCCCGTCGATGTATCACCAGTGCGTCAAGTTTCCAACGCCAAAAGGCATATATACGTTACGCGGTAACCAACAGAGCCCAAGGGCGTGTTTCCTGATTGAACACAAGATTCGCACGGCAAAGAAGTTATAGCAACCAAAGCGCCAGGGCGGCGATGACAGCACGTCACCAACCGATGGAAAGCCGACTCCAATCCAGCAAGGTGTCGCCGCAACAGAAGAAGTGAACCTTGACGAGACTGATACAAAGTGATGTGTGAATATCGGAACGGAGATAACTCCAGTCATGCGCGACGCGCTGATCCTTTTCCTCAAGACCAACATCACAACATTTGCATGGAAGTGGCTGATATGAGAGGAATCAATCCGACAATTACAACTCACGAACTCAACGCTGACCCAACGCATAAGCCAGTGAAGCAGAAACGACGCAAGCTAGGTCTTGAGAGGTTGCAAGCGGTAAACGAAGAAGTTGAAAAGCTCCTCGGCGCCGGGTCCATCATAGAAGTAAAAAACCCCGAATGGCTAGCTAACCCGGTGGTCGTCAAAAAGAAGAATGGGAAATGGCGAGTCTGTGTGGATTTTATCGACCTTAATAAAGTCTGCCCAAAGGACAGCTTCCCATTACCACGGATCATTCAACTCGTCGAAGCAGCCGCGGGCAACGAGCACAAGGACGATCAGGAAAAGACATCATTCATTACCGACAGAGGAATCTATTGCTATAAGGTCATGCCTTTTGGCTTGAAGAATGTGGGAGCAACTTACCAGCGACATATCAACAAGATGTTCGTCGAGCAACTCGGCAAGACCATGGAAGTATACATAGACGACATGCTCGTCAAATCACAGCGTGCCACCAAGCATATCACTCATCTCCAAAAATATTTTGATACTCTGAATAAGTACAGAATGATGTTAAATCCAGCCAAATGCACCTTTGCAGTCAAGTCGGGAGAGTTTCTCGGCTACCTGGTAACTCGGCGAGGTATTGAAGCAAATCCGAAGCAAATCAAGGTGATCATCTACCTACCATCGCCGAGGAATGCCAGAGAGGTACAACGACTGACCGAACGAATCACCGCCTTGAATCGTTTTATATCCAGGTCGACGGACAAGTGCCTGCCATTTTATCAACTCCTCAAGACCAAAGGAAAGTTCGAATCGAATGAGGCTTGCCATGACGCATTCAGCAAACTGAAGAGCTACTTATCGACGCCCCCGATCCTTGCAAAGCCGGAGCTCGGCGAAGTCTTGTTCCTTTACATCGCGGTATCTGCATCAGCAGTCAGTAGTGTGCTTGTCAAAGACAACCGAGGCGAACAACGACCTATCTTCTATAAAAGCAAGTCCCTTGATGACGTCGAGACTCGTTACCCGACAGTCAAGAAGGTCGCCCTGGTAGTCGTCACTTCAGCAAGAAAACTCCGATCATACTTCCAGTCACACACCATCGCCGTCCTGACCTGTCCGAACCAATCCGGACGACTGACGAAATGGACAATCGAGCTTAGCGAGTATGATATCAAATTCTGCACCCGCCCAGCCGCAAAGTCCCAAGTGTTGGCCGACTTCTTAATCGAATTACCATTAGAGGGAGTCGAGCCAACGCCCGCCGACCCTTTGGACGGACAATGGACCCTCCATGTTGATGGTGCGTCCTCCCACCTAGGGTCCGGCGTGGGGATTCGAATAACGTCTCCGACTGGGGAAATTTTGGAACAGTCCTTCCATCTTTGGTTCTAAGCAACCAATAATGACGCCGAGTATGAAACTCTTATCATCGGGCTCAAGCTCGCTAGTAGAATGCAAATTAAGCGAATCCGAGCTTTTTGTGACTCTCAAGAGAGTACGATGCTAAAAGAAAGCCAATGGTTGCTTACCTCGACATCGTCAGGATCCTATCCAAGCGTTTCGACGAGTTCGAACTCATAAAGATCCCCAGGGGACACAACGCTCCAGCCGATGCTCTAGCAGCACTCGCTTCAACGTCAGATCCGGACCTTCGACGGATTATCCCAGTCGGAAGCATCGACACACCAAGCATCAAAGAAGCTCAAGTAGAAACCTGCCTTGCCCTTCATCAGCCGAACGAAATCAGAACCACCTGGAAAACTGCGACCTCGAGATGGTAGTTCGAGCCTCCTTTGGATGACGACAAGACAGTTTGGCGAATCGAGATTCAGTTGATGGGCCAAACAAATAAATGGGCCAAACGGCGGTTGAGAACGAAGGCCACCCATTATACCTTGATGAACGAACACTTACTTCAATGGACCGCGTCAGGAGCCTTGTTATCGTGTCTACACGGTGACGACACAGAACGGGTCATGATGGAAACCATGAGGGAGACAATGATTTTTGATTGTGAGAAGTTTGTAGTGAAATGTGAGAAGTGCCAGCGCCACGCCCCCACCATCGATCAGACGACTGAGCTACTATGAGCTGGCATAGCTCCATATTTCGTGCGCTGGGCGATGGACAATATCGGCCCGCTACCCGCTTCGAGACAGAAACGCTACATCCTCGTCCTCACTGACTATTTCACAAAGTGGGTCGAAGCCGAGTCCTACACCAAAATAAAAGCCAAAGACGTCCAGCTCTTTGTATGGAAGTATATCATCTGCCGTCACGGCCTACCTTACGAAATAGTCACCAATAATGGCTCCCAGTTCATCTCCTTACCGTAAGAAGACTTCTGCGCAAAGTGGAGGATCAAGTTAAGGAAGTCAACGCTAAGATACCCACAAGGAAACGGGCAGGCCAAAGTAACGAATAAGACTATACTCGACGGCTTGAAGAAAAGGTTAGATGCCAAAAAGGGTGCTTGGAACAATGAGTTAAATGACATAATTTGGTTCTACCGTACGACCCCGCGACAGGCTACGAACCAAACTCCGTTCTCCCTGGCCTATGGGATGGAAGCAATGGCACCCGCCGAGGTCGGCAGTACAAGCCTCCGACGGACAATGCTCGTCGAGGACACAGCACTCAACAATCATATGCTTATGGACCGTCTCGGCGTCATCAAGGGACTTGCTTTTATAGAAGATAGGTCGTTTTTCGCCTCGGTTGTCTTTGACAAGCACTCTACTGACTGCTGATGCAGATACCGCGATGTAAAGGAACAAGACTTCGCCAAGCTCCGGCTTTGCAAGGATCGGCGGCGTCGATAAGTAGCTCTTCAGTTAGCTGAACGCGTCATGGCAAGCCTCATTCCATTCGAACTTTCCTTTGGTCTTGAGGAGTTGATAAAATGGCAGGCACTTGTCCGTCGACCTGGATATAAAACGATTCAAAGCGGTGATTCGTTCGGTCAGTCGTTGTACCTCTCTGGCATTCCTCGACGATGGTAGGTAGATGATCACCTTGATTTGCTTCGGATTTGCTTCAATACCTCGCCGAGTTACCAGGTAGCCGAGAAACTCTCCCGACTTGACTCCAAAGGTGCATTTGGCTGGATTTAACATCATTCTGTACTTATTCAGAGTATCAAAATATTTTTGGAGATGAGTGATATGCTCGCTGGCACGCTGTGATTTGACGAGCATGTCGTCTATGTATACTTCCATGGTCTTGCCGAGTTGCTCGACGAACATCTTGTTGACATGTCGCTGGTAAGTTGCTCCCGCATTCTTCAAGCCAAAAGGCATGACCTTATAGCAATAGATTCCTTTGTCGGTAATGAATGATGTATTTTCCTGATCGTCCTCGTGCTCGTTGCCCACGGTTGCTTCGACGAGTTGAATGATCCATGGTAATGGGAAGCTGTCCTTTGGGCAGACATTATTAAGGTCGATAAAATCCACACAGACTCGCCATTTCCCATTCTTCTTTTTGACGAACACCGGGTTAGCTAGCCATTCGGGGTATCTTACTTCTATGATGGACCCGGCGCCGAGGAGCTTTTCAACTTCTTCGTTTACCGCTTGCGACCTCTCAAGACCTAGCTTGCGTCGTTTCTGCTTCACTGGCTTATGCGTTGGGTCAGCGTTGAGTTCGTGAGTTGTAATTGTCGGATTGATTCCTCTCATATCAGCCACTTTCCATGCAAATGTTGTGATGTTGGTCTTGAGGAAAAGGATCAGCTCGTCGCACATGGCTGGAGTTATCTCCGTTCCGATATTCACACATCGCTTTGTATCAGTCTCGTCAAGGTTCACTTCTTCTGTTGCGGCGACACCTTGCTGGATTGGAGTCGGCTTTCCATCGGTTGTTGACGTGCTGTCATCGCCGCCCTAGCGCTTTGGTTGCTATAACTTCTTTGTCGTGCGAATCTTGTGTTCAATCAGGAAACACGCCCTTGGGCGCTGTTGGTTACCGCGTAACGTATATACGCCTTTTGGCGTTGGAAACTTGACGCACTGGTGATACATCGACGGGACTGCGTTCATCTTATGGAGCCACAAGGTTCCTAGGATGACGTTATAGATGGTAGGCTTGTCGATGACAGCGAACCGGGAATACCGAGCCATTCCCCCAACGAAGATCGGTAGGTCGATGGTGCTGATTGACATGATGAAATCTCCGTCGAAACCGGTTAAAGAATGGCACTCCGGCTTGATTTCACTCTCGCTGACTTCCATTTGTGCCAGAACATTCCTGAAGATCACATTTACCAAGCTTCCGGTGTCGACCAAGATTCTTTTGACTTGGCTCTCGCTAATTAGGAGCTCGACAACCAACGGGTCATTATAGGGCAGATCTAACCCCTCTAGATCGCTGTTGTCGAAGGATATCAGCGTGTTCGTGGAGTTGATCCTCAATGGCTTTCTTGGTATAGCCCCTTATCGATCTGACCGAGTCATTACATCCTGCTAGCCCACCCATAATCATGTTTATTTGTCGTCTTGGCTGTGGAGGGTGTTGCTCGGGCTAACGATCTGTACGCGGCCGCTTATCATGAGTGACATCGTCCGGTATTTCCATTTTGTCTCCTCTTTGATCGTCGACGGTGTTGGAGTCCTTTACGAATTTTTGGGCGATATTCTCGGCTCGCTTGGTAACGTTTCTTCCTGGTCGGGCTATTTTGCTTCTGTCAGACTCGACGACTATTGCGCCCTTTTTGTACCGTTCCATGAGGATTGTTTGGAGGTAGCGACACTCTTCGGTTGCATGGGTGGTACTTTGATGGTAATCACAGTATTGAGTCGTGCTACTCTCACCTCCTTCCTTCCGGACGTACTTATTCCATGGTAAGTCGGGCTGTGAATCTTTGCCAATTGCATAAGTTCGACGAGTACGATCTTGATTACAAGTAAAATGTTGTCGGGGCTCGACGTGTTCGACCTTTGGGACTACGACCGTTGGCCCTTTTGTCGTGATGTTCTTTGCCGCTGCGTGTTTCTTGGCGCCGACGGCCTTTTCTTCTTCAACCTCGATATGCTTTGCAGCTCGGCATAATGCGTCAGCTATGGTCTCCACGTGCGACAAGGACAGTTCTTCCATAAACCGAGATTCGTACCACAACACGTTCTTTAGTGCGACGATAGCTGCAGCATCCAGAATTGAGACGTTAACGACGCCCTCCTTAAATCGTCCAATAAATGATCGGAGTGATTCCTAGCGTTCCTGAGTTAGGGAGTAGAGGTCGGCATGGGAGTTCTTGTTCTCCATCAGAACAGAGAATTGCTTCAAGAATTCGGTTATTAGATCTATGATATTGTCAATTGATCCAGATGGGAGTCGTGAGATTTGACATGCTCCGACATCATACTCCGCCGGGCTGAATTGCAAGGGACCGAGAGCCATTCCGAAAATAAGTAGAAAGTCTCGTGGGTTGACTGTGCCGTCGTAGTAGCCTAGTCTTGGCTTGACCGTTCGTCGTACCGGTGTGGTCGCGAGACTTTTTGAGAACAACGTCCGCTGTGTTGCCTCGAGTACAAGGTCCAGCTCCGGTGCCCTGCTCGTCGCTTTATGAAATTTCATCTCCATTTCTTGCATCTTTTCTCTGATTTCCTTCAGCTCCGTGTCCTTTACCCTGCTACTCTGCTCGTCGACCTGCGTGGTGGGATTACGTTTGGGCTCGTTAGTTCGCACCTGGAGTCCCACTGTCGTTCCGATCAAGAGGAGGTTTGCTGGATTCTGTCGAGCAGCGTGAAGATGGTTTATTTCTTCTTGGGAACTGACTTGTGGTGCGGTCAGTGCGTCCAAACGAGTGTTAGTTCGTTGTTCCTGTTGGTTGAGGCGTGTCAATATCCCGCGGAAAATTTTGTTTATGCTGGAGACGGGCTGACTGTTAACCAAGGTGAGTTGTGCGGGGTTCTGCGTTGCCTCTATGTTTGCCGGGCTTGTTAGGTTCGTCGCGATGATGAATGTCTCTGGGCTTTCTGCCGCTACAGCCTTCCTCGGGGCATCCGGGGTTGGAAGGATGTTCTGCTCCATCTGCTCCATTCCCGGGGTTATCGTTCCGCCCGACGAACCAATCTCTTTGTTTCCGTCTTTTGCGAGTCCAGTCATCTCGTCTAGCTCTAGTAGGTCCGTCTTTCAAACTTCAAAGAAAATTTTGACTTGGCTCCCCCTACCTGGCGCGCCAAATTGTTGATGTCCAGATCTGTTACAATTAAAGAGTTTAGTTCAGTAAAAAGGAGGTCAAAATTCTCTTTATCATTCGGTGTCGGAGCACAATACGTCAGGCTACAAAATGGACTAGACGAGTTTAAATACCGAACAAAAATACAATGGACAAACTTCAAGCTCATCGATTCTATGCTTCGAGCTGGAGAGCTCTAGTACTTTTTATCCGTGTTCTCCCTCCCCTTTTTCTGCGGGATCGTACGTCCGTATTATAGAAAGTCGTGTCGGTTCGTCACCTAAAATAACCAAATTGTTCTTCCTTCCTTAATGTGATTATTTGGGCTTTAGAGGGTTTTTCCTGGGCCAGACTTTGTGTGAGGGGGAGAATCCACCCCCAACAGTTCCCATGTTTTTTGGTAGTTTATACATTTGTCTAGTACTAAACCAAAGGTGGCTATATTCCCTCTTAGTGCCATTCTAACGTCAGAGTAAAGCCTACACAAATTAGATAATTTCATGTTTGTTGAAAAGAGATGAATAAATAACAAGTTCAGGACGACAAATCATTGATCAGCGTTCCAAGCAGGAGAAGTTGAAGTATATGAGATAATGTCGCCATATTTGCTGAAACCCTTAAGTTTATTAATAAACTAGTGAAGCCAAATGGTTTAAATAAAATTGTGAATAAATCTGCTGGATCAGCGTTCCAAGCAGCAAGTTTAAATAAAATTGTGTGTAGTCTAATGGTTGAGGGTTTGTAGAAGGCTCCTTTTTGAGAATAAATCTGCTGGATCATATGGTTAAAGCCTTGATTCAATCTTCGTTTTCTTTTTCAAAAAAAAAAAAAAAAAAACTAGTGAAGCCAAAACGCACCATATTGGTGCTTGCTTAATCAATGACAACAACATTATTACTTTTTTAACACATATTTTTTTAAAAAGAAACAAACTAAAGAAAAATTGATCATATACAACGACAAACACAGCTGCAAGTTTCCTTTTCTTTATAATATAAGACAAATGCATGATTATAAAATTGATAGACTTCAAATATATATTCTAACGAACGAGACGGCAATGCAAAATTGTGGTGACATTATGAACTTGGGGAAAGAGAGGACTAGGGATTAAACAATTATATACAACGTTACAAAATTTTGTATAAATAGTAAACCACACCTATGGATTTGTATCATCAAACTTCAGTTTATTGAACATAAAAGGCAAAAAACATTTTATAGCAAAGAGAAAAGAAATGGCAAAGAACCTCAACTATGTCAGCTTCACCATCCTGTTGATAGTCCTCTTGATGGCTTTCACCGGTATGTATATTTAACCAAGTTTTCTATTATGCTCTTCATTTGTCTTCCAATTATCATGTGCTGACGATCCTGATGAATATGTCACCTGATAGAAATCATGAAGACCGAGGCTCAAACATGCTCCACATTCCTCGACGAATGCGGGCCAGACCCGTTCCTAGGTACAAATGCTGATTGCTTTAACTGTTGCAAATACACATACGGGAGTCCTCCAGCATGTAAAGGCCTTGTTGAGGGAAGCGACAAACATTGTCACTGCTACCAAAATCCATAAGGTTTTGAAATAACCTCGTACAGTTACCGAACGTAACATTTCTTTTCTCATTTGGTGTAAAGGACATGACATGTGATTATGTTTATGTTTAAGTTTCTTTTGCTTCCAAATAAAAAATCGACGGTAAAGCTCACTGCTTGCAGATAAGCTCATGTTGTGTGCACTTTTGTTTTATTCTGATTACGAAAATTATTTTGTGTTTGTGTTTCTCATTTCATTCCTGTCTACGTTCAAAATCTTGTCGACCGAAGAAATTCAATAAAAATATTTATCTCATTTGGAGGTATAAACTTGGACTGTAAAATCAGTTTATAGGATGCATGTTTCACGCTAATAAGAAAAAATATTATTATTGCAAAAAGGAAAAAAATTACTTTATCTCAATCGCATGATTGGTTTATTACTCGGTGTTCGTACAAAAGGCCCATCCATTCGACTAGTTGTACATACTCAGGCAGAGGAAAACCATATGTATTATATATTGCTTAAGCGATTAAGAGTATGAGAAAAGGGTTTAATTAAAGATCTTATCTGTAACACAGTATATGAAACATATCTACGACACGTCTCGTTAGAATGAGCATAACTTCTGAATGGCTGAACGTATTGGTACAGGAGGTGAAGGAGGACTCGGTCAGATTTCTATGAAGCGGACCGGTTGACGACTGCAGGCTAGGGTCCCGTTGAATATGACCTGGTAAAGTCAGTCAGTCTCATCTTTGAATTTCTGAGAGGACTTAGGAGAAGCTTATTCGTGATGTACTGAGATTGTTCGGGAGACATGGTCCAAGCCCGGTGAAGGAATAAAATGATTGACACCAATAATGTTTATTTTGTAAATAAGAAAGGTTTTTAAAAATTGCCCATAATAGGATGGCTTTCAAACTGTCTTGAAACAGGGTTTGCTTCGCCGTTTTGTCTATTTTGCTCAAAAATCTATAAAAGCATCTTTGGAGCACAAACGCTTGCAATTGGCCTTGAAGCCACTAATATCACGTCTAATCCTCTATGGGCAAAAATACGATGTTATAAGCCTGCAACGTTGGATGTGCATTTAGGGGTTACTTAGCCATGTGATATTTTTTCGCTTATAGTTTTATGCTTTTACTTGTTAATCACAGGAAAAGAATCTTAGAAATTATACTCAGTTGATTTGGTAGTCGAACTGCGTGATTGAGTTCTCATCTTGTATTATGTAAAAGCTTTGCTTCAGTTTATGTATCGTTTTTCACTAGATATATCGTTGTTTCCCCTTTCCGATTACTAGTTTGCATTATATTCACTTCCCATTTTGTTGGAATGTCGCACATAAGGAGATGCTTAAATGTCAAGAAAATCGATATAGTGTCGCCATGATTGCTGTGTTGTAATGCAGCTGAAACCCTAAAGATTATTAATTAATGATTTAATGAAGCCAAATCGTTTTCATTGTTGGATTAAAAAATTGCCCAGATTCGTGCTTATTCTATCCATGACACCACAATGTCATTTTTAAACAATAGTTACTTACAAACTAACGAAAATAACTTATTATAATTAAGAAATTAGTTAGAGAGATGACCAAAGCAATATCTTCCTTTTGGTTGATTATTTTAAGACAGTGCATGATTAAAAAAAAGGATACACTCTGAAAACAAAATGTAATGAAAAAGACGGCAATGTACAATGTGTCGACATTATGAACTTGGGAAAGCCTGAAAGAAGAGGAGGGATTAATAAAACAAGAGTATAACATTGGAACAAAATATTAATTGAGTATAAATGGATCATCACACCTATGGATTTGCATCTTCAAAGTTTAAAGTTTAGTGAAAAGAAAAAAGAAGAAACATAGTCTAAGAAAAAGCAAACAAAAACCAAAAGAAATGGCAATAAACCTCAACTCCATCAGCTTTAGCGTTCTCTTGGTTGTCCTCGTGATGGCTTCAACCGCTATTGATTGAACCTAGTTCTCTATTATACTATTCAGTTGTAATCTTGTGCTGATGATTTTTTGATAAATATTTTAACATCTAGGAATCCTCAAGAGCGAGGCTGGTACTAATTGTCCGGGTGGGTGCTCTACTGCCTCTGAACGTGTGTTCTTAGGCGAGTGCGGACCTGACCCATACGCAGGTACAGAAGCTGATTGCTGTACGTGTTGCAAAAACACCTACAAGACTTCCTAATGTACCATGTTGGTCGGCTGTTGAGGGAACCATCAAACATTGCCATTGCTACAAACATTTCTGAAATAACCTCCTATAATTACCAAGTGTAACTTTTGTTTCCATTTGGTGTGAGGACATGACATGTGTGTATGTTTACGTTCAAGTTTATTTTGCTTCCAAATAAAACATCAAGGGCAAAGCTTATCACTGCTTTCGCCAAAGTATTGTAAGCTCATGTTTGTTTCTACTCTTGTTTCATTCTGAATATATACTGAAGGTTTTTTTCGTGTTATACTAAAGCTCCCTTACCGCTCTCAATCAATTTAATTGCTTCACATCCTTAATTTTTTTACCCTTATAAAAGACATTTTGATGAAACGTCATTTATGTGTAAAGAAATGATTGGGGTACGCAAATGTTAAATGTAAATATTATTTCAAAGACTTGGTGACAAGGTTGTGTGAGTCTGTCTATTAGTAAACTAATATCACAATTCAGTTGTAGTTAAGTGACAAAAATTGTTAGCAACATTACAAAAAAAAAATTCATTATTCATCACATTTTTTTGAGCAAAAACTCGAACATACTCTTTTTGTTTATTTATGGATAATATTAGTAGATGTTCAAGTTTTATAAAAAATTAAGATAATAACTATGATTTTTTTTTAATAATTAGAAAACGATTATGGACCCAATGATTTAGAAAGGGTGAATTGACAAAATCACCTTTCTTTTATTTTATAATTGGAGAGAATAAGAGAAATATTGGATGGCCAATACAAAAAAAAGATAACAATTTTGTGCTGATGGTCTTGATGAATATGTCATCTGGTAGAAATTTTGAAGACCGAGGCTCAAACATGCTCCACGTTCCTCGACGAGTGCGGGCCAGAACCGTTCCTGGGTGCAAATGCTGATTGCTTTAACTGTTGCAAATACACATACGAAAGTCCTCCAGCATGTAAAGGGCTTGTTGAGGGAAGCGACAAACACTGTCACTGCTACCAAAATCCCTAAGGTTTTCATATAACCTCATAGAGTTACTAAATGTAACATTTCTTTTCTCATTTCCTGTAAGGACAATGACATGTGATTATGTTTATGTTCCTTTTTTTTGCTTCCAAATAAAAAATAGCCAGGGTAAAGCTTATCACTGCTTCCTTGTAAGCTCATGTCGTGTGCACTTTTGTTTCATTCTGATTACTAAATTGGTTTTATGTTTGTGTTTCTCATTTCATTCCCGTCTACATTCAAAATTTTGTCAGCCGAAGAAATGATATATAATTTTTTTACCTCATCACTGTAAGTTCTTTTTAAGATGCATGTTTCATGTCATCCCAATCGCGTGAATTTTTTTATTTAGAACTCCTCACATTAAGCCAATGCAATTGGGTGCGCCGTGTTACAATAACATCTTAAATTTCTTCAGGAATTAAATTAGCATTTCCCTAAATTTGTCCAAGAAAATCCTTGCAATAATTGGACCTTTTAGAAGCTTGCATTTTCCATGTGGAGTGCAATTGTAATGTCCATACTTAGTCTTCACCAACCACTTCAGACTCGACTTACCATACGAGCAATAAATCCTCCATTTACATTCCCCTCCAATACCACATTTATAGGAATTTTTTGTCTTATCCCATCTATCTTGTTTAATGTTTCTTGCTTTGCTCAAAGCATAGTCCAACACAGATGTTTTGAACTCAAAACCTGTACAGAATGCAGTTCCCACAGCTAACTTATCTTATATTTTCCTTCTCGTTCATCTGAAATTTCTGGAGTTGTATGTTGCTCAATAGATATCTCATCAACAAAGTAGCCATGTGATATTTTTTCCGCTTATAGTTTTATGCTTTTACTTGTTAATCACACAGGAAAAGATTCTTAGCAATTATACTCAGTTGATTTGGTAGTCGAACTGCATGATTGAGTTCTCTTCTTGTATTATGTAAAAGCTTTGCTTCAGTTTATGTATCGTTTTTTCACTATATATATATATAAATCGGTGTTACCCCTTTCCGCTTACTAGTTTGCATTATATTCACTTTAGTTTTGTTAGACAGACAGAAAAAGGTAATTAAGTAACGGTTATATGATAGTATGTCCCATTTTGTTGGAAAGTGTCGCCATGATTGCTGTGCTGTAATGCAGCTGAAACCCTAAAGATTATTAATTAATGTTCTAATGAAGCCAAATCGTTTCATTGTTGGATTAAACTATAAGAAGTTAGTTAGAGAGATGACCTAAACAATATCTTCCTTTTCGTTGATTATTTTAAGACAGTGCATGACTAAAAAAAAAGGATAGACTCTGAAAACAAAACGTAATGAAAAAGGCGGCAATGCACAATGTGGCGACCTTATGAACTAGGGAAATCCTGAAAGAAGAGGAGGGATTAATCAAACAAGAGTATAACAACGGAACAAAATATTGAGTATAAACTGATCATCACACCTATGGATTGTATCATCAAAGTTTAAAGTTTAGTGAAAAGAAAAAAGAAGAAACATAGTCTAAGAAAAAGCAAAGCAAAACCAAAAGAAATGGCAAAAAACCTCAACTCCATCGAGCCGAGCACTGACCGAGCTGTGCTCCGTTTTAGTGGGAAGACACCCACTAAAATTATTATAGAGGTGGCGAGGTGGCGAGAGCTTAGTAGAAGAAACCACTAAATTAAAGAAATTAATAAAATAATAGCATTAATTGTGGAAGATTCTATTAAGCATTATTCTAATCGAAAAAAAGAGTAAATGGAGGAAAATATTTTTTGATGCCAGCAACACATGCAACTTGGGTGAATGTGGGAGTGACACCTCACCCCTGAGGTGTCAACACGCCACGTCCGAAGAATGTAGAGCCGACACCTCATCCCTTTGCATGTGGCATACTCGTTCCGCTCAAGCCTCTATATAAGCATCACTTCTCCTCACTTTGGAGAAGAGAAAAGAGAAAAGAGAAGAAGTTTGCCCAAAGGCTGCTAAGAGAGAGAGAGTGAGAGCAAAGCTTTGAAGAATTTTTGCTAAGTCTGAGAAGTCTCGCCGATCAGCTACTGCATTTGCGGAGTGAAGTTGAAGCTACCAAGGATTCCAACGGTTTTCACTTTCGTTCTTCGACAATCAGTGAGTTTCAGGGAGCATAGGTCTGAACTAGATCGGAGTCAACGACTTGATCTAGTGTCAGTTGCATGTGCATATAGTTGCATCTTTCTTGAATTTCTTGTATGATTTTCTTGAAGTTTTGCATTGTTGGATTGGTTGCTAGGTGTGGGATGTACTCCATGGTAGATCTTGTGTACGATCGCCGATCTACACATCTGATCTATTGCATGTGAGGTTGAGGGGTGATACTTATTGATTTACAAGTTCTATAAGGCTTGCAAACTTGAGTATCATCGGTTTGGATTGTTCTTAGTATGTGGCATTGTGACTAGAGGTCAAACAGCTATAAGCATGCTAAGACAAGAATATGTCTTACCTTCGCATTAAGTACATCCCAACATGCAGCCAGTCTTGAGTATTGTGATGCATGTTGATTGCTCGGAGAGACTTGGTTAGCTACCATGGCCGGAGCTGTCTACACGACGGTGTAGTATAAAAATGGGCTTCTGGTTGCATGCCTTTGTGGTTGTAATGCATGTTTTATGAGAAGAAAATCGAATGACAACATATTTGGGGCCTAGTAAACTTGTTTAAAACTTATTATCTTTTATTCAAGTTTGCATGTTGATTGATTGCTTGCATTTTGGTTTTATTGTTTTATTACCTTCCTCATGCTTTCTTTGTTGTTTGTATTGATTGGTTGAGTGTTTGATTGATTCCTTGATGATTTGGGGTTGGGGTGGGAATCTAATCTTTTGCAGGGATCCCTGTTACAGATTACTTATGATAATATTTGTCCTGCAGGTAACCAGTAGTGGGAAACTAGAGGGTGTGTTGGACGATAGGAGCCCGAAAGTAGATTTTTTTGTCTTTGTGTAAAGAAAAAGTATGTCTAAATTGTTATAAAATATATATAATCTTTTTGGCATTAGGCCTGACCACAAACTTGTTAAGTCTTTTTGTTAAAACCATGTGAAATATTTTTATTAATGAAAATCTCAGTTTTATATTCGAATACGAGCAATGACTGATAATGATCTAGTCCGGGTCGGCAGAACGCTTGGGCATCACAAAGGTTGCAAAGCCTAAGTGGTGTCTAAAGTGGTGGAAATAGCACCGATGGACTGGTTAAAAATGGGTTTTTGAACATTGGCCAGATCGTTGGTGGCTATTTCTAAAGTAGCTTCCCAAGGCCGTTCTGGTGGTTCCGGCCATAGGACGGTTCGAGGGCGTTACAACGGTGGTATCAGAGCATGGTTATGATGCCTCACAGAACTCGTATTGTTTTCAAATTTTTTTTATCGAGTTAAATGGTCACATAAGGGCACTTAGGAATTCCGGTTCATTCAACACTTTAGGTAGATGAGATTAAGTTACCTTGCTATCAATGACTGCAGATGTCTGGTCGAGGTTCGGTGAGAACTGGATCGGGAGACTCTTCACCAGAGCAAGAGGAGAACTGGGGCCAACCGTATGGTCAAGAGGAGAGTTGGGGTCAACCGTTTGGTTCGGAGGAATGGGGTCCGTATAGTTATGACGAGCCAAGCTATGGTGCTGCTCGTGGTTATCAGGCACCAAGCATGAGCGACATGTTTGATTGGGAAAACCTTGGAGATACACCGAGGTATTCTCCATTGGAATCAATGTGATATGACACACCGAAGTTTGCACATCCGTGAACTCAGCATCACACTCCTGTCGAGCCGTTCGCTACATATCCAAACCCGCCAATGACAAGGCAAAACCAAGGACGTGCTGGAGGACATGAACCAACCGAGACACAGCAAACGCTTGCGATGATACAAAATCTATTGACTCATATGATTCAACAACAACAACAATGAAATCAAGGAGACCCACTAGCTGACACGTCGATGGGCCAGTTCGTGAGGTTAGTAAAAATCATGAAGGATATAGGTGTTCGAAAGTTCAAAGGAGAGACAAACACGGTGCAAGCAGATAGGTGGTTACGTACTTTGGAGATGCATTTTGAAACGTCAGAATGCCCTATGGAGTACCGCAAACAGATTGTCGATAACCTCTTGGAGGAAGACGCAGGAGCGTCGTGGGAAACAGTGGCTTCCCGCTACCGTTACGTACCAATATCATGGGAGACATTCAAGAAGGAATTTGAGCTTAAGTATTTCACACCTGAATCTCGTGATCATCTGGAGGAACTGTTCATAAGCCTGGAGCAAAGAGAGAAGAGTGTACGGGTTTACGATCAGATATTCACCAAACTCCGGAAGTATTTGTATAATGGTAACGATGATGAAGCCTCTATGGTTCGAAGGTTTCTAAGGGGACTTCAGCCAGAGATTTCAAGTAGGTTATGAGCGGTGACCTATGCTAGTGTTTCCAAACTCGAAGAGAGAGCCGTCAATGTGGAGACGGGGATCGAGTTAGAGAAAAGCAAAATGTCTCGGGAGAAAAAGAAAGAGGGGATGCCACCAGGGAAGGTGGTGAATTCTCGAAGAAACAACCAAGAGATTAATAAGAATCAGAATAGCAACCGTGGCAAGGGTGGTATGATTGTGAGTCAAGGTGGGCGTACAACAGTGAACATGGACCCAAGGGGATGCTATTTGTGCGGACAGGTTGGACATTTTGCCTGATCTTGTCCAACGATTGTGGAAACCAAGTCACCTAAGCTTGCGTCTGTCACATGTTTCTTTTGCGGAGAGACAGGCCACTACGCAACCTCATGTCCTTTGAAGCCGACCAAGCCAAACGCCCAACCTCCCAACTGAGCTGTGATTGTGACGTCAAGTAAGGAACCCCCATCAAAGAAGCAGGCAACCCCGACTAACGTTTATGCCTTAGGAATAGAGCCATCCAAACCCTCAGGATCTCATAAAGGTCCCATAACAGGTTTGTCTGGGTTCTAACTCCTTGTTGTGAGTGGTTGTGTGATTGTGTGTTTATTATTGTATGCATTTTTGTTTATTCATGCATTAGGAACATTATTGGTGGGTGGTAACCCCACGCATGTATTGTTCGATTCTGGAGCAACCAACAGTTATGTAACTCCCGATCTATTCGGGCAATTTGAGAATGGGTATAAGGAGGATGAGGTGAATGTGGTTGTTCACATTGCCGGGAATCAATCGCTATAGAAGACCCGAAGAACGTTGCGAGGAGTATCAGTGGTTATGCAAGACGTGAATCTACCTGCGAATCTCCTAGTGTTGCCGTTGGAAAGATTCAAAGTTATTCTCGGGATGGATTGGTTGTCAGGATATGAAGCCCATCTCGATTGCTTGCATGTAAGCTCATGTTGTGTGCACTTTTTTCTTTCATTCTGACTACTAAAATTGTTTTGTGTTTGTTTTTCTCATTTCATTCATGTCTATGTTCAAAATCTTGTCGATCGAAGAAATTCAATATAAATATTTATCTCATCTGGATGTATAAAACTTGCACTGTGAAATCAGTTTTTAGGATGCATGTTTCATGCTAATAAGAAAAAAAATTACCATTATAAAAAAAAAACATACTCATATGTCATATAGAAAGAAAAAACTACTCAAATGTTATAGAAAACTAGGTTTATTTCTGATATATTATACATTTTCTAAAAATTACTCATATATTTAGTGTACGGGAAGTAATTACATTTAACACCTTGGGTTAATTTTTTATTTTTAATTCCGAAAAAAATTAAAAAATCCACATCAGCAAACGATTCCACGTTATTATTGACAACAAACGTCTGATTTATATTACTTCATGGCTGAGTTATAATACTTAAGAGAAACCGAAAGGTCTCGTAGATTCATATGACGGCTGAATTAGAATGCTTGGTGGCTGACTTATAACAAGAAATAAACAGAAAGTGAATGTCTGATATATATTACTTCACGACTGAGTTATAATACTATTCATATGACGGCTATTAAAATGTTTCATGGCTGACTTATAACAAGAAATAAAAGTAAACAGCTGAATTTTATTACTTGACGGCTGAGTTATAATAATTAAGGGAAAATGAAAGGTCTCTTAGATTCATAAGACGGCTGAGTTATAATGTTTGGTGGTTGACTTATAAGAATAAATAAATTTAAAGTAAACAACTGATTTATATTACTTCACAGTTGAGTTATAATACTTAGGGAAGACGAAAGGTCTCTTAGATTCATATGACGGCTGAGTTATAATGTTTGGTGGCTGACTTATAACAAGAAATAAATTTAAAGTAAACGATTGGTTTATATTACTTCATAGCTGAGTTATAATAATTAGGGAAAACGAAAGGTCTCTTAGATTCATATGACGGCTAAGTTATAATGCTTGGTGGCTGAATTATAACAAGAAATAAACTTAAAGTAAACGGCTGTTTTAACTTCACGGCTGAGTTATAATACTTAAGGAAAAACAAAAGGTCTCGTAGATTTATATGACAGCTGAGTTATAATGCTTCGTGGCTGACTTATAAGCCGTTTCATCCTTTCTCTCGATCCATCCTTACCACTAATTTTGGTAGATTCTTTTGCCGAAAACTCCACACAGAGATGTAGCTGATCGATTTTAAATATTCTAAAAAAACATTGCAACTCTCGATTATTGGAGACATAAACTGATGGAGTATCATTCGACATATGTTTCAGTGCCTTGTTCGAGAACATGTATCTCAGCTTTAGCTGATGGCTTAACGCGTTCAATTTGTATTCATCGAGAACAAGCTTCACAAGTTTGTCGTGCGTTGTTTCCGCATCTATCTACACAACTCTATACCCTCAATCCTTGGTGTTAAATACATATTTTTGTTTCTTTACCTAATTACCGTAACTGAATCCATGAATGAAAATGAAGAAGAATATGAAAAATTAAGAAGTGAATAACAAGGTAAAAAGCATGTAAATATTTAACTTTTAAACCAAGTGAAGAAGATGGAAGTCAAAAAAATGATGTTTCGTATTTCTCTTAGAAGATGATGACATGAAATGATGGCATGGCTTATGTGTCCGAAGTGGCAAGTCAGCCACCAAACGAACATGTAAATCAGCCTAATTAAATCAGTCATCAAACAAAATTATAAGTCAGCCACAACATGATACTATTACAGTAATTAAAAAACAAAAAAAACAGCTGCTAAACTCAGCCGCTTAATGTCATAACTCAACTAAAAATTTGTAACTCAGCCGCATCGTTTAATAATTCGGCCATAACTGAATGATATTATAGTAATTAATCTTTTGCTACTAATTCAGCCGTAAAATGGCCGAGTTTTCCGATATGTCAGCTTGTGACGGTTGAGTTATAGTACTTAACCGTAACTCAGCCGCAACAATATCTTATAAGTTAGTCGTTGTCCATAACTCAGCCAGCCAGAGAAAGTTAATTCAGCCGTGTCGAACTATTAACTCAGCCAAACTTTTGACAACTCAACCATCAGGTAATAACTCAGCCATAGTTACGACTGAGTTATGCTCGTAACTCAGCCATATTTTATTAAGTCACCCGTAACTACAGGCTAAGTTATGATCGTAAGTCAACCGTTTTCTCATAACTCAGCCATTTTCTATAAATCAGCCGCAACATACTATAACTCAGCCGTCATTACCATTGTAATGCGTTACAGCTGCGGTATTTAATACACGTCAGCAATTTCTGATGTGGCGTCTGACGTGGCAATAACATTCTTTGTAATTACGCTTTTTCCCGTAACATAAAACAAGAGCACGCCGGGTATAGAAAAAATACCTAAAATATGATAGTAATAAAAAAAGTTTTGTATGGTTCTGGTAATAATATTTAAATTGTATGACATCTGAGTAACTCTCCCTTATATAAAAGTACGAATATTGCTAGTATATAATACTTTTTCTAAATTTTACTCATATATTTAGTATCTTGGGTATAATTACAATTAACACCCTGAATTAATTTTTTAATTTTAATTTTGAAAATATTAAAAAACATTACACATCAACAATCTATTCCATGTCATTATTGACATTGACCACACATCAGCCTCTCTTTCCCTCTCTCTCTCTTTCTCTCTCTCTCTCTTTCTCTCCACTCGTGTTTGTCTTTTCATGTTCTGTTATGTGTCGAGACTTTATCTTCAAGTGTTCTAACACTAACCCTTGATTTAAATCGTGTTTCCGCCTGATTGAGGGTTTATTATGGATGATTTTCGCTGTGGTTGATTGACATATGGTGGCTGATTTGATATATCTATTCGATTTGGGGATTGAGTTATTGTATGTTTTATAGCTGATTTTATTACTTGACGACTGAGTTATAATACTTAAGGGAACGAAAGGTCTTGTAGATTCATATGACGACTAAGTTATAATGCTTGGTGGCTGACTTATAACAAGAAATAAACAAAAAGTAAAAGGCTGAATTATATTACTTAACGGCTGAGTTATAATATTTAAAGGCAAACGAAAGGTCTCGTAGATTCATATGACGGCTGAGTTATAATGTTGCGTGTCTGACTTATAACAAGAAATAAACTGAAATTAAACGGCTAAATTTTATTACTTCACAGCTAAGTTATACTTAAGAGAAAACGAAAGGTCTCGTAGATTCATATGATGGCTGAGTTATAATGATTGGTGGCTGACTTATAATAAGAACTAAACTGAAAGTAAACGACTGATTTATATTACTTCACGCTGAATTATAATAGTTAAGAGAAAACGAAAGGTCTTATAGATTCATATGACAATTGAGTTATAATGTTTAGTCACTGACTTATAACAAAAAATAAGCTGAAAGTAAACGGCTGAATTTTATTACTTGACAGCTGAGTTATAATATTTAAGGGAAAACGAAAGGTCTCGTAGATTCATATGACGGCTTAGTTATATTGCTTGGTGGCTGACTTATAACAAGAAATAAAATGAAAGTAAACGAGTGAATTTTATTACTTGACAGCTGAGTTATAATACTTAAGGAAAAACGAAAGGTCTCATAAATTCATATGACGGCTGAGTTATATTGATTGGTGCCTGAGTTATAACAAGAAATAAATTGAAAGTAAACAGCTGAATTTTATTACTTGACGGCTGAGTTATAATAATTAAGTGAAAACGAAAGGTCTCGTAGATTCATATGACGACTAAGTTATATTTCTACTCGGCTGTATATTACCAAAATATATTGCAATTGTTGATCATTAGAGACATAAACTGGTGGAGTATCATGCGACTTATGTTTTATAGCCTTTTCCGAGAACATTTAGCTCAACTTTAGCTGATGGCTCAACACGTTCAATCTGTTGTCATCGAGAACCAACTTCATAAATGTGTGGTGCGTTGTTTCCGCATCTATCTGCACAACTCTACACACTCTATCGTTGGTGTTAAAAAGATATTTGTGTTTCTTTACCCAATTACCGGAAACAACAATTATTGGACTAGATCCATGAACGAAAATTAAGAAGTGAACAACAAGGTGAAGAACATGTAAATCCTTCACTTTTGAACAAGGTGAAGAACAAGAGTCTAAAAAAGATGTTTCGTATTTCTTTAGAAGACGATGACATGGAATGATGTGTCCAAAGTGGCAAGTCAGCCACAAAAGAACATGTAAATCAGCTTAATTAAATCAGCCATCAAAAAAAATTATAATTCAGTCGCAATATGAATACTATTACAGTAATTCTAAAAAAAATAGCTACCAAATTCATCCGTTTAATGTCATAACTCAACTGAAAATCTATAACTTAGTCGTATCGTTTAATAAGTCGGTCGTAACTACATAATATTCTACTAATTAATCTTTTGCTACTAAGTCACCCCTAAAATGGCCGAATTTTCTGATAATCCAATATCATAATCAGCCATAATGACATCTCATAAGTAAGCCGTTGTTAATAACTCAGCCAGCCAGAGAAAGTTAATTCAGCCGTGTCGAATTATTAACTCAGCCAAATTTTTGACAACTCAACCATCGGATAAAAGCTCAGCCGTAATTACGGCTGAGTTATGCGTGAAACTTAGTCACTTTTTAAGTCAGTCATAATAACATGTTGTTTTATGCTTGTAAGTCAGTCGTTTGCTCATAACTCAACTATTTTTGTTAAATCAACTGCGACATACTATAACTCAGCTGTCATTACCGCTGTAGTGTTTTACGGCTGAGTTATTTAATACACATCAGCGATTTCTGACGTGGCGACGGAATTTTTCTGATTGACAGTGGTATTCTTTGTAATTACGTTCTATAACGTCCAACGAGGGTACACTGATAATTTTTATAGTAATAAAAAAAAAGTTTTGTCTGGTTCTGATAATATTACCTAGACATCCAAATCAATTTCCTGAAAAAAAAATATTTATCTCAATCGCATGATTGGTTTATTACTCGATGTTCGTACAAGGCCCATCCATTCGACTAGTTGTACATACTCAAACAGAGGAAAACCATATGTATTATACTAGGATTTCACCCGCGGTATACCGCGGGGCTAATTATAAATTATTGTATTTTAAATAATAATTTTTAATTTATTTAGTTTTCAAATTCTCAATTAATTAACTTTTGTCTAATTAATTTATAATTTTGTTTAGAATTTTTTTTCTTCTTTTTACACTTTTATAAAGTTTATAACTTAATTACATTAAATTTGTTATTAGATAAAATATAAAATTTTAGATTTGTTTTGTTTTCTAGAATTAAACAGAGGTATATGCATATATGGTATGTTGTTGTATATTTTTATGTGTATTTATTTTTTGGGAATATTAAGAATGTGTTATAGTATGTGTAATATTATGTAGTTTATATACTAAATAATTTATAAGTTAATTTTCCAAACTATGATTACAAATCTATAGTATATATGAAATAAACTAATAGTTTTAGTGTTGTTTATATAGTCCAAACCCGGCATGCTAGGTGGGTCATGCAACATGTTCAAAGATTTTTAGTCCGAAAAAATTCATCATATGAAACCAGTTAAAGTAAAAATAGTATTTGAGGCTAAAAGTAACTTTTTATCAAATCAATTTTTCAAATTTTTATCAAGTAAAAATATAACTTTTACAACTAAATGTTTTATTAAAATCTATATCTTATTTGATACATGAGAGATCAAAAAAAATAAATAAAAGACTCATTACTATTTTTCATGATTTTGGTACTTTCTATATAATAATTATATCTATATAACCTGATATTTTCGGATTTTCACCAAATATCACATTAATGTATACATACATACTACAATAGTTGCTGATCCGTTTTTTCACCAATATATCACATTAATATATACATACATACTACAATATACATACATAATTAAAGACAAATAATATGAATTGAGTATTATAAGAAGATATGGCATTAAAACAAAATTTAGGAAACGATTTAGATTTTTATAGAATTTTCTTAAAATAATTATATATATAATCACGTTATCATTTTGCTTTAATTTCGGGATTTTAGCTATCACATTAACTATATTTTGTTATAAATTATCTAATTTGGAAACAAAGAAATTATAACCATAAAAGATTTTAAGTGTAATTACTGATTTTTTTTAAGTTAGATATGTTTCTTATTATCAAAAAATTAAAATGTATTTTTAATATAGATAAAGAATTATAGTTATTATAAAAAATATAAAATAATTGAATATAATTTGCATGAATTAAGAAAAAAACAAAAAAAAAAGTATAAAAACGAAAACTAAGACTTCTCTGTTTTTGTTTTGATTCATCTTTTTCATGTTTACGAAGATATATTTTATACCAAACTATTTGTGAAACTAAAAGCATTAAACATAAAATAAACAATATTTTTTTGATAAAGTAAAATAAAAATTAATGACTTAACTGTATAAGAAAATCTTAAATGTGAGAACTAAAATGAAAACCATCACAAAAAAAGAATAACTATATTTAAAATTCCAAGTATATGATATTACAAAATCTTGATAGTGCTCTTTAACCAAAAAAAAAGTATAATAACCACTCGATTGTTTCTCCATCATTATCTTTTTTCTTATAAAGATTTCCAAAATTTGGAGACAGATCTAAAAATCAAGAATGAAAAAGTGTTTAAGGGTTTTTAAGGGTTATGTAATTATGATTGATGATATATAATCGAGGTTTAGGTGTATAGTATTTATAGGGTGAACATTATGTTGACGAAACAAACATTTCCAAGCAAGCAAAAAAAAAAAATCTGATTTAGTAACTAATTAGGGAATAAATAACTGTAATCTGTTTTTAAGGAATATGGTAGGGATATGATATCTTTTGGTATTTGAATTTGTTTCTTTAATTTGATTGTTAACATATACACTATTATAGAAGGAAAATAATATGAAATTAATGTTTTGAGATCGAATATTTAGGTTGATTTTTTAGCAATTAATGGATTATTTATTAGGTAGATATTTTTGGAAAATTGGTTAAAAGGAAATTTTGTTTTTTAAAATCGAAATCTTGATATTTTTTAACTTAATTACCAAATCAATATTTAATATTTAATACAATGGCATTCTTGTAAATAGGTGGCAACTTCAGAATTTATTTGCTAAATGTATTTGGAAAATGTATATATATTGATATTGCTTAAGAGAAAAGGGTTTAATTAAAGATCTTATCTGTAACACAGTATATGAAGCACATCTGCGACACGTCTCGGTAGAATGAGCATAACTTCTGAATGGCTGAACGTATTGGTCTAATTCAAACAGGAGGTGAAGGAGGACTCTGTCAGATTTCTATTGACCCTAATAATGTTTATTTTGTATATCAGAAAGGTTTTTTAAAATTGCACATAATAGGATGGCTTTGAAACTGTCTTGAAACAGGTTTTGCTCGCCTTTTTGTCATCCATCTATAAAAAACTGAATATAGGATGGCTTTGCCAAAAGGTTTTGCAAATGGTTAACTTAAATGAAGATTTTGAAAAAGTTGAATGAACATTTATCTAATTTTTACTTTTTGGGATGAAAGAATTGAAAAAATTGTTCAATTCATTCAACTTAAAATTTAAAAAAGAAACAAATTTGGAACTTTTGCTACGTAACTAAAATTGCTTTCAAATGTATTATAGTTTTAAAATTATTGATTTAGTATCATAACCAACCTTCATCATAATAAACACATACAATTATACATCTAATCATGTTTTTTCACATTGATCAAATCAGTCAATGCCTCAACAAAGTTATCCACGTAACCAGCAAATAGTCCAGGACTAATAAGAATCTCCTTCAATTTGGCGTGGTTACTCCTCACTAGCTCCCCGAGGTCACTGTCTTTATCCATCACAGACTTGACCGCATCTCTTAAGCTCTCCTTTGAAAACCATCCGGTTTTTTCCCTCGAAACTTCTACAGAAACCTCGAATTCCTCGGTCAACAATCTTGTGAAGAGAACTTGATCACCGAAAAATGGAATTAAAACCATTTGGCAATCACTCAGGAGACACTCCCATATTGTTCCAGGACCACAATGGTTCACAAAGCAGCCTACCGATGGATGAGACAATATCAAAGGTTGCTGCACCCATCCTCCCCAAACCACACCACGCCCCTTAACCCGCTCCTCGAACCCTTCTGGTAAACCTTCTTGGACCGTTGATGATCCTCTTGGTGGCTTTACCGCTAAAAGAAAGGGTAAACCTGTCAGCTCCATCCCTAAGCAGAGTTCTTGAAATTGATCCTTCTCAAGAACAATTTGGGTGCCAAGTGCACAAAAAATTACAGACCCCGGTGGGAATCCGCTCAGAAAATGGTTCCAATGTTGTTCTTCTAGTGGTTTACTTGTGTCTGGCTCAGGGAGCATTGGACCAGTCAAAAGAACATTCTTATGGTATTGATGCGATACATAGTCGCAAAATTTACCTTCCATTTCTCTGCATGTCCTCAGTGCGATGACATCACATTTCTTAAAACCTGTAGTGATCTGATGATAAAGTCTCTCGTAAAAGAACGGCATGGTTATAAAGGCATGAGCATCGTTTTCACGGCACAACACCTTCGTTGAAGGATAACCCGGTGGGGGAACACCTAATGGAGTATCAGGCTCACGTAAATGAGCTATAGCTGTAGCAGATATTATGATGTAGCTCACACTCTTGATCATATGCTCTTTAGCCACTTCTGGAATCCAGTGAGCAAAATCGAAGAAGATCAAGTCTGGTCTCGAAGCATGAACGGCAGCTTCAACCTGATCGCGAGTGAGATCCATGGCTTCGGACAAGAAGTTGTCCATCGAGATTGAGATATCCGAGGTTGTCTCGGCACCAGCAGGGAGGCCATTGACATGAGGGACTGTGAGAGGGTGAAAAACAATACTGTCTGGGAACAGATTGTGATGTTCCAACTGTTTTTGAGCTTTCTTAGGGAGCAAGAAAGTAACCCGGTGACCTTTCTCAGCTAGTTTGTTTGCAAGATGTAGAAAAGGAATCATATGACCAAAAGCAAACCATGGGAACATAAATGCATGGAACTTTGGCTCCATTTCCTTTCCCAAATTGTAAAAGCACCAAATAAAAAGTATTCAAGAACTCAATGGAATATCTGTTGTTTTTTTAATTTCTTTTTTTCTTCGTTTGTGGATTTGATTGTTGTACAGCGAAACACCCTTATATGAACTTGGAGAATGGTTTGGTGAATTGAGATATTTTTTGAGAAGTTAGTGGGTTACAGAAGCACATGTGTAAGAAAACAAAATAGATAATTGAGAAAAACACTACAAAAAGAAGTCACTAGAGAAGGAGCCAATAATTCACTATAAACAACAAGTCACGCAAGAGAGGCAAGAAAAACAGGCGTGAAAAGGACTTAACAAAAACATGTCACGAGAGAAGATAGCGAAGACGAACATTACAAAAATCATTCACAGTTGGAGGCATGGGTTAGCTTGAAGACTAGTTTAGTGGATTGAAATATTTATTGAGATGCACATGTGTAGAAGAAAATAATTGAGTTAAGGACACAGCAAAAAACAATGCCAGAATAGAAGGCTGCAGCGAAGAAGAACGTCACAAAAAATCAGTCACAATGGATAAAAACAATCAACTTTATTTTTTTCTTTTGATTTGTTGCTTTCGTACGAAGCATTACTTTTTTTGTTAATTTGTTGCTTTGATTAGGTAAATTAGGACAAATCAGGTGAAGCAATCAACGTGATAAACGTCCTTCGACATCCATGTTTTTTCTTTTCAAAGTATTTAATTCTGTTTTTTTTTCTATAATGTTTATATAAACTTATATTGACATTACACTTTTTAATTAGTCCGAATACAACATAAAGAGCCAATATTTGTTTTGCTCTGGTTTGTAAGACATTTACTGTATTAAGAAATTGAAAATACAGTCTAAAAATTTCCAAAAAAAAAAACACGAAAGTCCGACGTGATCATGGCTTCCAAGTTTTCTTCAAAGTATCTAATACATTAGGTAAGAACTTGTGTTATGCGCGGATTCAATTGCGTTTTGAACTTGGCGATGTTATGTATTAAAATTTATTGAAATTATTATAGCACTTACTCTTAGATCAGATTCATTTATGTATTATTATCTGTTTATCAACGATAACGATCGAAGAAGTCTGTTGATTGTGTATTATTGATTTAGGTCAATGCATACTCTTATTTTTCTATTAGTAAGAAAACATCTAAGTCCAATTATTTATTTCTGCATCGTCACTTGTTTATTTTAATGCCACATAATAAGACAATATACTTATAGAGATGCTTTTGTTTATCAGTTTATGCATCCATGTTTCATTCATGGTTGATTATATATTTCATCGATCCTTTTATTATTAAATATATTTAACTACTAGTATAATTTATTTTAATATTTTTGAAGTATATTTTTGTGTCATTTTTATGATCGACTCAAAATTAAATATACAATCTAATTCAATGATTTTGATCCTTATTAATTATAATATTTTTTATATAATACTTCTTCTGTATAATAGATGATTTTTTAGGATTTTCACCAAAATTAAAAAAATAATGAATGTTGTATTATTATTAGTACTCTTGTTTTATATTCCTTTTAATACTCATTTACTCATACTTTTCTTACACTTGTCATTCAAGTGAATGTCTATATTTATTTATTTTTATTATAAAACTAAAAACATTAATTAGTTATTTGATTTAAAAATAAAAATGTGTTAAATAAACTAAAAAAATCATCCTTTGTGATACAAGAAAAAATCTTAAAACATCAACCTTTATGATACAGAGGGAGTATGGTTTTTCATTGATATCCTAAATTTCTATCATTAACAATAAATATAGTAATTAATAATTATCATAATATTCATCGAGGTTTTCATTATTTAATCTAAAATTATAACTTAAAACCAAAATTATTTAATATTGAATAAATAATATATATTAAAATTTAATAAATTATTTATTCAGTTATTCTTAATAAAATTTATATAATTATAATTTTTTTTAAGTTCAACACCTATTAATTTAATAACTGATACTGTAAATATTTGTAAATATTATTAAATATCTATAAAACTTACAGAACGATATCTCATGAGATTCTCTTTCTCTTCTCTCTCGGGAATAAAAACGGCTAACCAAAAAAAAAGCTCTTGGATTTGCACAACAAACCGCATCAAATCGGAGAAAAAAAAGAACTAACCCGAGCAACAACCATAGAGTGGTGTCGACCGACGCCCTTCTTTGGCATCTCAACACCCAAACCGAAAACTCGGTTCATGTGTGTTATAGTTAACCGAATAGTTAAACTGTAACTTTTTAACCTTAATTGTTTTAAAACATAATAAAATATACTAATAGCTAATTATTTAATATGAATCATATAATATATAGATATATGAATAAGCTTAAAAAAAGTATATCAATTAAAAATAAATAATATCATCCATATCATATCATCAAATAATATCAACCATATCATATTATCAAATACTTATAATATCGTATTTAACTATACACGCTTTAACCAGAACTATATTTAACATAAGGCTAAACAAATTTCGGACTATAACTAGTGATTAATAAACTATAACCTTAATAACCATAACCCTACTATAAAATGCCTAAATATAGTAGATATCTTCCATTTTTCAGCTATGAAGAGAATAAGAGATTCATGAACTTTGCAAGAAGTGTATCATCTTCTCCTCTGCATCGTCATGAACTGCATCACCACCGTCTATTTTTGTCCACTAATAATTATTTTTGTCTTCGATGGAACTTGTTTTTGTTCAACATAACTAAATGTATACTCTTGTATTCTGGGAATGAGACTAGTGAAGATATGTTCTAAATTCTGATGATGACAATTAAAAGTTTGGCTAGGGTTTCAAGTATAGTTTTGACGAAGAAGATAACTACATATATGTTTTTTTGTTTACGATAATTATGGTCCACGATATACTGTATATATATGTGCGATCAAAAATTCCAAATATAGGCTTATCTTAGTTTTTGGTCCATGACGTTCCGTTGGGTTACACGCCTTAATGATATTGGTCCCGTTGGTTACACGATTTATGTTTTACGGTTCACGACACATGTTGTGGTCCACGCTTTAATGGTTTTGGTCCAGGCCACAGCGTTTGTCTCTGTGTTTGTGAATTATTATCCAATTCTAAGAAAGCTAGAATTCGTTTGTCTCATCAACAGCCAATCACAATGTTGAAGTTTGAAGATGTTTAATATAAGAATATTTTTCAAAATATTCAGAAGGATTCAGAAGGATGCTACCTAAACTTCTCTTTATTCGGTAAGGAGAGGTTCAGAATTCATCTTCATCACTCCTGCAGACATACACAAAAACATTAAAGCCGGTATGATCTATACGGTAAATTTTAGCAAGTAAAAAAAAAGAAACGTACGTTGTAAGCGGTCTGTTACATCCCAAGTGAAAATGTTTCAAATGAAAGCTCTAATAAATCTTGAGGTATGATCTACTTGGTCCAAGTGTTTTTAACCTTTTAATTAACTAATGCATATATATATATATATATATATATTTTCTTGGATATAATTTCTGGTTTTATCTAATCAGTCCAAAATTTAACCCAAAAGAAGAAAAATCTAATCAGTCTAATGAAGATGAAATCACTCATAATTAATCTTAAGAAGGCTTTTTTACTCCTGGATACAAGATAGGGATGCATCACCACGAGGATATAATCAATACCGAACTTGAAATTGGTGTTGACTTTCCACGAGAGTTGCAAGACACCACAAATCCTACGGACATTGTGGTTGTTCTCTTGAAACGCCGAGTTTGTGAGTATAATTCTTGGAGATTGGAAGATAACGTCGGTTAGGTTGAAAAACTCTCCCTCATTAAGATAAAAATTCATAACTCATAATATCATGTGTGGCCTACATAATTGATAAATCATTAGCTTGACGCTTGACAGATGTGAGTTGTTGGATGGACACAAAACGTTAAAACAACTTTTTAAAAAAGATTTTAGCTTATTAGTAAAAAAAGGTAAACTTATTTAGAGTGCAAATGGTAGGATTAATTGAAGATTTTGAAAGAGTTGAATGAACATTCAAAATTTGAAAACTATAATAGTTTTTACTTGTTGAGATGAAAGAGTCAACCCATTTATCTTCAAAATTTGGAAATAAACAAATGTAAGGGTTTTGCTATGTAAGTAAATCATTAAAGCATATTATACTTTGAAAACTACTACTTTTAAAACAATACTAGGTTTTGAACCCACCCGTAGCGTGGGTTTATTTGATATATTTTGATGAAAATTATATATAATTGATGACGGTAATAAAATATTATTTTATAAAAAAATTTAAATTAGTATTAAGGGAAAAAAATAAATTTCAGATACACATTTTTAAAAAATATAAAAATCAGTTGTGTTATAAAATCTAATCTGATAAAAAAAATCATGAATTTAACTCGACGTCGAGGCAAACTGATGACCTCACATATCCTAAACAATTTTTATACATGGTGAAACTAAATACTTGAAATTCAACAGATCAGAAAAACGGAACAATTTTATCATCATGAATTTAACTCGTTTTCATATTTAATTGATCGCTATGACCTATGATTTCGTGTTTTTTATTCCATGTTTTCTTATTCTTCATATTCTTTCTTGTCATTCCATTGTCAAATTTTGGAGTAATTGTCATCATTACTTTTACTGTATGGTTCTTCGTTATATTCTTTTTATTCTTCTTCCTCGTCAACTTCTTCACATTAGGCCACTGAAAAATATTTTTTTTAGACTACCACACAACTTGTTAACCCATCAAACTTTTTAATGTTTTAGTTTGATCAAATAAAAAACTGGATCAAACCGAATAAAAATTTTAAACTTGGACGCCTGATAAATCAAGTTTTCTTGCTCATTCGTTGTTGGAAGCATATTAATCTTTTTTATACTGGTTCTGAACCATTGTCTAAAACTTTTCTAGCCGATGTGAGATATTGTACATAGTTCTTTTATTTCCATAAATTTAAAACTTTCCTTTTTCTAAAAATTCTGGAAATTTAAAAAATGTTAATGAATGATATGTCAAATCTTGATAGGTTGTTTAAAATAATTTTTAATATAGAAAATTCTGGAAATTTAAAAAAAGTTAATTAGTGAGGTGTATAATCTCTATTGGTGGTTTAAAATTCTACATGGACAGCTTAAGAAGGTTATAGCTCCTATTTTATTTAGTATAGATTTCTAAAAAGTAAGCATCTCAACCGAACTAAAATATTGACTTAATATCATTACCAACCTTCATCATACAAACATAAGTTTGACTCAAGAAGAACTCTTGTCTGGCCAGTCGTACAAAGTATATAATTTCAGATCTAATCATGTTTCTGGACACTGATCAAATCAGTCAATCCCTCAACAAAGTTATCCACGTAACCAGCAAATAGTCCAGGACTAACAAGAATCTCCTTCAATTTGGCGTGGTTACTCCTCACTAGCTTCCCGAGGTCGCTCTCTTTATCCATCACAGACTTGATCGCATCTCTTAAGCTCTCCTTTGAAAACCATCCTGTTTTTTCCCTGAACACTTCCACAGAGACCTCGAATTCCTCAGTCAACAACCTTGTGAAGAGAACTTGATCACTTAAAAATGGAATCAAAACCATTTGGCAATCAGTCATCAGACACTCCCATATTGCTCCAGGACCGCAATGGTTCACAAAGCAGCCTACTGATGGATGAGACAATATCAAAGGCTGTTGCACCCATCCTCCCGAAACCACACCACGCCCCTTCACCCGCTCCTCGAACCCTTCTGGTAAACTTTCTTGGATCGTCGATGATCCTCTCGGTGGCTTTACCGCTACAAGAAACGGTAAACCTGTCAGCTCCATCCCTAAGCAGAGTTCTTGGAACTGATCCTTCTCAAGAACTATCTGGCTTCCAAGTGCACAAAACACTACTGAACCAGGTGGGAACCCGCTAAGAAAATGGCTCCAGTGTTCTTCTAGTGGTTTACTTGTGTCTGGCTCAGGGAGCATTGGACCAGTCAAGAGAACCTTCTTTTGGTATTGACGCGAAATAAAGTCGCAGAATTTACCTTCTATTTCGTTGCATGTCCTCAGTGCAATTACATCACAACTCTTAAAACCAGTAGTGAGCTGATGATAAAGTCTCTCGTAGAAGATCGACCTAATTACTAAGGCATGAGCATCGTTTCCACGGAACAATACCTTCGATGAAGGATAACCCGGTGGGGGAACTTCTACTGGTGCACCAGGGTCATGTAAACGAGCTATAACTGTCGCAGATACTATCATGTAACTCACACTCTTGATCATATGTTCTTTAGCCAATTCTGGAATCCAGTGAGCAAAATCGAAGAATATCAAATCCGGTCTCAAAGCACGAACCGCAGCTTCAACCTGACCGCGAGTGAGATCTAAGGCTTCGGACAATAAATTATCCTCCGAGATTGAGATATCCGAGGTTGTCTCGGCACCAGGAGGGAGGCCATTGACATGAGGAACTGTGAGAGGGTGAAAGACAATACTGTCTGGGAACAGGTTGTGATGTTCCACCTGCTTTTGAGCTTTCTTAGGTAGCAAGAATGTAACTCGGTGACCTTTCTCAGCTAGTTTGTTTGCAAGATGTAGAAAAGGAATCATATGACCAAAAGCAAACCAGGGGAACATAAAAGCATGGAATTTCGAATCCATTTCGTTTCCCCAAATTGTAAAAAGAAACAAAACAAAACAACTAAACAAAGTATTCAAGAATTCAAAAACAAGTATATGCTTCTTTTTTTTCTTCGTCTCTTTGTCTGATTGTTGTGCAGTGAAACACCCTTATATGAAACTGAAGACTGGTTTGGTGGATTAAAATATTTAGTGAGAAGTTAGTGGATTACAGAAGCACATGTGTAGAAGAAAAACGATTGGTTAATTAAGAAGAACACTACAAAAACTAAGTCACAAGATCACAACTCGAGAAGAGAGCCAATAATTCACTACAAAAATAAACAAGTAACAAGAGAGAAGCAAGAAGAACAGGTGTCAAAAGAAACAATAGCTAATTAAGAAGGACACAACAAAAGACATGTCACAAGACAAAGACAGCGAAGAAGAACATTACAAAAATCAATCACAATAATTAAGAATTACTTCTTTGTTTTGCTTTTCTTTGGCCACTTGCTTTGATTCTTCTTCATTGAAATAGGACAGATTAGGGGAAATAGGAAAACATTAGGTGAACGAAAAAAAAAAGGTGAAGCAATCAACGTGATAAATGAGTGAATGACAATATCCTTATCCATAAAGTAACTTTCTTTTGTTTTGTTCTGGTTTATACGATATTTATTGTATTTAAAAAAAATTCGAAAACACATATTAAATTTGAGAATAGAACATAAAATTTGAGGGATGCCATTGACATGAGGGACAGTGAGAGGGTGAAAGACTACTGTCTGGGAACAGGTTGTGATGTTCCAACTGTTTTTGAGATTTCTTAGGCAGCAAGAAAGTAATCCGATGACCTTTTTAAGCTAGTTTGTTTGCAAGATGTAGAAAAAGAATCCTACGACCAAAAGCAAACCACGGGAACATAAAAGCATGGAACTTTGACTCCATTTCGTTTCCCAAATTGTAAAAACACAAAACAGCTAAACAAGTATTCAAGAACTGTAAAGAAGTATCTACTTTTTTTTTTTTTTTTTTTTCGTCTACTGTTCGGATTGTTGTGCAGTGAAACACCCTTATGAACTTGGAGATAGCTAAGATTCCTGATTTAGTGAATTGGGATATTCAGTGAGAACTTAGTGGACTACAGACGCACACACGTGTCAGAAGAAAACAAAATATCTAACTTATAAGAATACTACAAAAACAATTAAGGAGAGAGCCAATAAATCACTAAAAACAAACAAGTCATTCACAAAGAGAGCCAAAGAAGAACGGGTGTCCGAAGAAAAGAAGGGCTAATTAAGAACAACAAAACATGTCACAAGAGAAGATAGCGAATAAGAACATTACAAAAATCAGTCACAGTTGGAGGCAGAAATAATTGGATTTACTCCACATAAAAACCCACAAAATCATCAATATTGACAACTTTACATGCATCTTCTACACGTTTCTACGTTAACAAATATCAAATTTTCATAATTCGAAAATGTGGATTTGGACACATCATGTTGGAGACTTACAGATTTAACGGCAATGATGACCAGTTATTGTTTACTTCGCATTTTTCTAATTAGTTAAAAGATAAAATTTCTAAAACTAGCCACCTACTGGGTTTTTAATGTATAATATAATATCATAAAATGGTTTATTTAATTATTTAGATAAATCATTTAATTTGATAAAATAAAATCATTATTTATTTTATAACTAATTTTAAATGTGAAATATAATTGTAGTTATTTTCTAGTATTAGTTTATGTGTAAATGTAGACATTTATACATTATTAGACGATTTATATATATATATATATACATGTCCGAGATTCTTGTATAGTGTGTAAAATTTTGTTGTATAAAGACATCTGACTCATATATACAGTAGAACTTCTATAAATTAATAGTTTTTAAATTAATACTCGCTCTAAATTAATAAAAAAAAATTTCTCAAATTGGAACGATGTAAAAATGACACAATTCGATAAAATAATAAGATAATATTTTTTTTAAAAATCCTATGTAAAAATATGGTCCCAACAATATTATAAATTAATAATAATATAAACTAAATAATATATATATATCTAAAAATTTAGTGAAATATGGCTCTATTATTATTTGTGTATTCTTGAATTTGCATTCCAGCTAGAACTCATCTCTAATGAAATCCAGCTAGAACTCATCTCTAATCATTTTCATTGTATTAAAAACTTTTGGTGTAATCTTCTCAAATCGCATACAAAAATTATCGAAAGTCCTAGCTGCGATAATTGTTTTTTACATGTAACTATTTCTAAAAGAACCTCAATATCTTATTAATTTATAAATTAAAACCTCTATAAATTAAAAAAATTTCATGGTCCCGACTTTATTAATTTATGGAGGTTTGAATTTCCAGGGAAAAAATGGACCCAAAATTATTGAAAGATGAACAGCTCTAATATCCCAAAATTGTGAATAAACCCTCCAGCATTAACTATTAGGGAGATTTACTCAGATGTTATACATTTTAGGTAATATTATCAGAATCTACAAATTTTTTTTTTATTATTAGAATATTTCGGGTATTTTTAAAATATCCGACGTGCCCTTGTTTTATGTTACTGGGAAAAACGTAATTATAAAAATGTCATTGCTACGTGAGACGCCACGTCGGAAATCGCTGACGTGTATTAATAACTCAGCCGTAACGCATTAGAGAGGTAATGACGGCTGAGTTATAGGTATGTTGCGGCTGATTTATGGAAAAAACATTTGAGTAAGAGCGGATGGCTGACTTAGATTATAACTCGACCAAGAGTTATGGCTGACTTATTAAAATCTGGCTGAATTATGTTCTAACCAAGCCGTCCTTACGGCTGACTTATTAAAATCTGGCTGAGTTATGCTCTAACTCAGCCGTCATTACGGCTGAGTTTTGACCCGATGGTTGAGTTGTCAAAATTTTGGCTGAGTTATCACTACGATACGGCTGAATTAACTTTTTCCGGTTGGCTGAGTTATGAAAAACGGCTGACTTATTAGATGTAGTTACGGCTGAATTATGGTTAAAAACTATAACTCAGACGAGATAGGCTGACTTATCATACAACTCGGCCATTTCATGGCCGACTTAGTAGCAAAAGATTAATTACTAGAATCTTATTCAGTTACGACTGACTTATTAAACGATACGGCTGAGTTACATATTTTTGGTTGATGAAGCGGCTGAATTTGGCAGCCATTTTTTGCTTTTTAATTACTATAATGCTATCCATGTTGTGACTGAGTTATAATTTGTTTGATGGCTGAGTTTTATTTATTAGGCTGATTTATTATTTGTTTGATGGCTGACTTGCCACGTCGGACGCATCATCCATGTCAGCATTCCATGTCATCATATTTCTTGTCCGGAAATACAAAACGTCGTTCCTTCAACTCTTGTTCTTCAACTGGTTATTAAGTGAACTATTTACATGGTTTTTACCTTCTTCTTCACCTTGTTCTTCTACTTCTTCTTCACCTTCTTCTTCACCTTGTTCTTCATTTTCTTTCATGGATCCAGTTCCGGTACTAGTTGTGTCCGGTAATTGGGTAAAGAAACAGACATATGTATTTAACATCGACAATAGAGGGTGTATAGTTGTGCAGATAGATGGAGACACAACACACGACAAGCTTGTGGAGCTTGTTCTTGAAGACTACGGATTGGACGCGTTTAGCCATGAGCTAAAGCTGAGCTACATGTTCTCGAACAAGGCACTGAAACTAATGGCGCATGATACTCCACCAGTTTTTGTCTCCAATGATCGAGAATTGCAATGTTTTTTTGGGGCTATGGAAAATCGATGATAACAGGTTTTTCACCCAGGGTAGCAATTCCCTATGCAGTTGTAGTATAAAGGGTTATCAATCCAAATGGTTGTTATGCTAGCATATATAATGCAATCAGAAGCAAGCAAGTCAAGCCAAGCAATAAATGGTTTTGTTTAACAATCCTAAAATAATAAAAGAAAAGAATATAAACAAGGAACCACACGACCTAAGCACTCGATGCAAGCATTCAAGTACAGGTTCGGGTGGGGTGATCGAGTAAACAAGGAACGTATGAACAGCTCGAAGGGTTACTCAAAGCAGGTGATCGTGTGCATGTTCGGGTAAGAGATCGAGTGATGAATAAAAATGCAAGCAATTAAAATATGAAAGCTTCTAAGGATGGGGTAACCGACTCTTAAGTGTTCCTGACCAATACAGATGTCTTACATGCCTCAAGCAAATATTCCCTAGACAATGAATCTCTAAAATCTCGTTAAAACACTCTCGTGGTAGAAACAATCAACCTTGATCACTCCCCTACCCAACTCTCGTTGGAGAAACATGACCAAGCATGCAATAAGAACCGATTCATTATTGTCAATAAACCCTTTACTCATCTAATCTCTTAGGCTAAGTGAGTGAATCTCTAATATTGGTTGATTCAAGCATTTCATCTACACCTCTCGGTGGTAAAACACCTTAGATCTAATCTCACCCTCTCGGTTTGTTGACAGCATTAAGAACACCATTCTAGAAGGGAATTTATAAAACATAAACAATCAAACTAAGACATCCTAACCGATCAAGAACACAAAATCATCTATCCCATCCCTAGAAATTTTACTACACTACTCGGAAATCATTGCAAAAGACATAGAAACAAAGATAAACGAAAATTGCATTGTATTGAAAGACAGAGTAGAGAAAATAGAGTACAAAGTAGAAATCTAAAGAAATAACAAAAAGATATAAAATAAATCCTAACAAAAGTGGAAAAGGGTTTGAGTCGCTCTAGATCTCTCTCAGAAGCTCTCGCTCTCTAGTTTGAGGGTATGCGGCGTGCTAGGGCGAGAGGAAGAAGAGGGGGGGTTTATATATGAAACCCCATTAACCCTAGCTTCCCAGTCCTGCCCGAGGGTCTGCTCGATGGGGTACACGAGGATGTGCTCGGGTTGCTCTTCGGGTAGGTCCTCGGATTGTTCTTTCTGTTCTTGGATCCTCTTCGATCGGGTTGGCGTTCGGACTGTTCTTCCTGCTCCATAGCTCCTTCGCGTACATACTCGGATTTGACCTTGTTTCTCCCCTTTTTCGGCTTTTAAGCACCTGTTTTCATCCAAATTATGCAAATGAAAGAATGCAACACCCTAAATGGCCTAAATGTTGATTTCTACAGTAAATGACCTAAAAATGCTAAGGTTGGGATAGAAACAATGCAAAATATGGACAAAAAGTGATGCTTAAAATATGTAAATTAGAGAGTTATCAGACCCCCAAAGTTAAATCTTGCTAGTCCTCTAGCAAGGAAGTAGGAGGGTGCGGTTTAAAAACGGGAACTCATAACCTTTATATTCTGAGGGAAGGATTCAAGTTATTGTCCTTAAAGATAGTTTAAAGGTGCTAAGATCAATCAACATACTTACAAATATTTTTCTATGCTTATTACCATGCATCGATCTAGTTCAACCTCCAACTAAAAGTAAAGACTTGCAATTCCAAAGAACATCTCTTTCACATTCATTTAAGTGTTTGGCGAATTCTTGCAAATAAAAGGTAAATCAAGCTCAATCGGTTTCAAGGGTAAGGCTTTTTTGGTAAGGTGGCTTCAAACAAATTCTTTGGGTGGTTTTCTCTCAAAAGAAGAAATGCTAGACAGTTGTGAAAACTATCTAAGATTGAGACAATTTGGGCATACAAAGCTTAACTCTTGATAATCTACCCTTTTCTCATTCATTTCCTTTTTTTTAATCAAACCCCATAGAACAAAACTACCCACAACCTTAATTTTAACTCTTTTTTTTTTTTTGTAATCCCTAAAGTCTAAACTTTAAACATCTAGCTCTCTTTTTTTTTGTTTTTTCTTTCTTTGCTAAACTCCTAATATGTATATATATATATATATATATATATATTTTTTCTTTCTTTCTTTCTAGGAGACTATAGCAAGATCTTTTTTCTCTTATTGAACTGAACCTTAGGAACTTCTTTTTTTTTTTTTTTTTTTCTCAACCCCATCCCAAATAAACATGCTAACCACCTATCTTTCATAACCGATTCTATTAGCTAGTCCAAATGATTCTAACTTAGCTAAATCAAGAGCCAGTTCTTTGTCGTTCTCAATACTCTCAAGGTTTCACAACCTATAGCACAATGAAAAGGTCCCACTCAACAATTCACAACAAGGTTTGAAAGAAAGGTTTGGGTTCAAGGGTAGGAACAAACAAATCGGGTTAAAAGAAAAGATTGGTAAAAATGGAGTGTTAACCCGAGTTTTAAAATTACCATGAGCAAGTATTCAAATTCCATAAGCAAGACAATTTAAGTTCAAATTAAATCCAATAATATAGAGATGATTTAATGTTCAAGTAAGTTTCATACAAGTGGATGAGGCTTTTAAAAGACACAAGGTTCTAAGCAAAGATTTTTCATTTTTTCCAAAGATTGATCTAGCGACAAGGAACTGTGATTAAGGGCTATAGGTTCAATCCTAAAGTTTGATTTAAAACAAGGTGGTTTTAATCATTGTCCCCTATGATGCATATGCAACAATCCTATATGAAGCAAACTAGACTCAATCCTAATATGTAAATGCAACTACATGAACATTCTTTTTTTTTTTTTTTTTTTTTTTTTTTTTTTTTTTTTTTTTAAAATATTTTTTGGGTTTTTCAATGCACATAGATGTAGACTCAAATGAATAAAACTAGCATGAAAAAATTTGAAATAAGAAAATAAGAAAATAAAACACAATATTATATACATTCTAGGACCCTCCCCAAACTTAAATTACACAGTCCCTGTGTAAATAAAAGTCTGAAAAAGAATCCAAAAATCACACAAAATGAAATAAAACTAAATGCAATGTTATTTACAAAGGTTGGATGAATGTGGTACCTCATGAGTTGGTGAAGGAGGTTGTAGCAGTCTCCATACTCGCCAACATGTAGCCAGGGTCGCCACCAGCTTCAGCAGGTGCCGGGATTCGCTCATCAGAGAGCTCGGTGATGCACACGGACGATCTGCTTGGACCAGCATCCGAGGGGTTGATCGGGTAAGGCGTCGCGTAGGTCATCGGGTATGGCATAGGGTAGTATGATGGATATGGTGGGAGAGGTCCGGAATGATCGCCCATGTAACCGCTTGCAAGGTGCATTGAGTAGGGCATCTGATACGACATCTAGTAAGGCATAGGGAAGGTACGTGAGTGATGTATTGACATGTCTTTACAGGGACTATCTTGGTGATCTTGGTCCGAAAGTTAAACCTAAAAGTGTCGGAATCATTTTCAATAAGCAATTTAGTATAAAGGTAATTACTATGTTTCGACTGACTTATTGATAATAATGGCTGACATATCATTACGTTATGGCTGGAGTATTAATACAAAACTGGCTGGATTATTAATACAAAACTGGCTGACTTATATGAATGTCTTGGCTGAGTTATTACATATTGATTCTTTACGGCTGACTTATAGGTATGTATAGGCTGAGTTATCTATATACTATGGCTGATTTATTAATTTGTTGGTGTCAATAGATGGGTTATTGGAAGGCATATCGGACGCTGTTAAAAGCAAGGCATATCTATCAGGGAACTCCTGACGAAAGTTTTAGCGAATTGCCTTCTTACCTATACATGTTAAGAAGGGAAAATCCGGGTACAGTCACGCGTCTTCAATTAGATGATGAAGGAAGATTCAAATATCTTTTTATTGCTTTTGGTGCGAGTATTGCTGGGTTTGCTTTCATGTGCAAAGCTGTTGTTGTAGACGAAACGTTTCTCCATGGTAGTTAAAAAGGGACGCTTCTAACACCCCTAGCTCAGGATGGTAACTTTCAAATTTTCCCAATAGCTTTCGCTGTTGTTGACACTGAAAATAATGAGTCTTGGCGTTGGTTTTTTACACAACTCAAAGTTGTCATTCCTGATGAAAAGGATCTTACGATAATCTCCGACAGACATAAGTCAATAGGGAAAGTGATTGGTGAAGTGTATCCGTTGGCTTCGCGTGGAATTTGCACTTACCATTTGTATAAGAACATCTTGGTGAAGTTCAAAGGAAAACATTTGTTCTTTCTGGTGAAAAAAGCGACAAGGTGTTTTAGGCTGTCTGATTTTAATGAGGCTTTCAATGAGATTAAAGCACGTCATCCCGAGCTAAATGGATACCTCCAAAGAGCTAGTGTCCGAATGTGGGTGCGTGTTCATTTCTTGGGTGAAAGGTACAATTTAATGACAACGAATATTGCAGAATCAATGAACAAAGCACTGTCAAATGCTAGAAGTCTTCCCATAGTTTGACTGCTAGAATCGATACGGAATATGATGACCAGATGGTTTTCTGAACGGAGAGAGGATGCGAAATCGCAGCTAACAACGCTCACTCGAGGTATTGAGAAACTGTTACATGTAAGTTTACATAAGTCAGTCGTCAATGTTGATAACTCAACCATAATAGTTTCCGTATCTCAGCCGTAACTGTTTTCATATATCAGCCATAACCATTATAGTTTTCATATCTCAGTCGTGACTGTTTCCATATCTCAGCCGTAATTGTTTTCATATCTCAGCCCTAACCATAATAGTTTTCATATCCCAGCCATAATTGTTTTCATAGCTTAGCTGTAATTGTTTTCATAACTCAGCCTAAAACGTTTTTTTTGTTCTACTCCCTACTAGGACCGTGCCACCGCATCAAGACTTATTTTCTATTTTTCCTACGTTGATTTTTCCACCGCATCAAGAGTTATATTTTTCCACCGCATCAAGACTCAACGTTGATTTTTTCTATTTTTCCTATCTAACATTATGCATGTAATTTCCCTATCCACATAAACAACCTCCAATGGATAAATCAGCCATTATTCACTATAACTCAGCCGTCACATGAATTGACGAGATCTTTCGTTTTCCCGTAAAAATATAACTCAGCCGTCAAGTCATATGTGATAATTCAGCCAGAACTCACTGTAACTCAGTTGTAACATGTATAGACGAGACGTTTCGTTTCCCCTTTAAAATATAACTCAGCCGTCAAGTCATATAAATCAGCCATTTACTTTCAGATTGTTTCTTGTGATAACTCAGCCGTAACATGAATCGACGAGACCTTTCGTTTTCCCGTAAATAATATAACTCAGTCATCAAGTCATATTTTGGCGGAAAACCATAAGTTAACCTAATAATAGACGTTACATTTCGTTTTCCTATTGTTTTTCCTTTATATAGACCTAATTCATATGTCTTACTCTCTTCCATCTCATTATTCGTTTCTATTGTTTCTCTTTATATTCTTCTAAATCACATATTTGTCTATCTGTTACACCTTCCTATCGATATGGAAGTTGTTCCTCACATTGATGGACAGTTTTTTAGAGAATATTCCGGTTCTAAACCCTGGTGTGGGTATCTATGTTGACAAAACCACTGTTATGTGGTTCAAGTTCCTTCACGTTATCTCTATCGCGATTGGAGGAATACTTCAACACAACTGGCACCATGCGTGGCCGACGTACCGATTGAGTCCTTTCCATTTAAAGAGACGATGGTTTCTCCTCCTCGCAGTAAGATCACTAAAACAAACCACCATATTAATATTATTCTATACTCTTATTATTTCTTTCTTTTAATTGTAGCGTAAATACATGTGGGATCCAAAGCATACTCTAACGGTCTGGACGCAGTTTAATTTGGTGGCTAGAACATTATTCAGATCCCAGATGCGTGCGCTCAAGAGGATATGGGCGAGTGGTGGCAATAAACCCGAGATGCTGACTAGCATAGTTTGGAACGATTTGGTCGATATGTTTGAAGAATTTGGCCCAGATGACATCGGTTTTAAAAAGTGATTTTCATTGTACTGTCGTGTCGTCTTCTATATTTCTTTTTGTTTTAACTTCATATTAATATAAATCAGCCGTTAATGCGATATCTCAGCCATTACGAAGTTATAACTCAAGCATATTGTACAATAACTCAGCCATAATGTATGATAAATCAGTCATGACTTTAGTATAATTGTTTTCATAACTCAGCCATGATTAATAATAACTCAGCCATCCCTTAAATTTGAATAACTAAATAACCGACCAAACCGAACCGAACCGAAAAAATAATAATAGTGATATTCATATTTCCATTCTAAATTTAAATTTTGAGTTATAATAATTTAAAGGGATTCTAATTTAAATTTACAAATATTTCATAACTCAGCTGTTTAAGTCAAAATTTGTAATTTTTAGTTATATCTCATATCTCATAATTTTGAGTTATAACATTTTTTTCCTTTTTTGTTTTTCTTTTATTCGAAATTTTTAGTTATATCTCATATCTAATTATTTTGAATTATATATTGTGAGAAAATCTGACTTTATGAACTTATTATGTGTGTGAATTTCAGCAGACACAAAATTAGTGACTGTTTGCGTTTCCCCAACAACACTTTTTGTAATATCGAGAGACGTCGTTGACAGAACGAAAGACCAAGGAGAAAAAGATTTATAATGCGTTTTCATATTATTGAGAATCTCGCAAATGATAACTCAGCCGTCATAAACTATAACTCAGCCAACCCTCCAATTAGAAGACTAAATTTTCCCAATTTGGTATTATTTTCGGTTATTTTTGGTTATATTCGGCTTCGTTTCGGTATATTAGATTAATCTACCTAAGTACAATATATTTTGGGTTATTTATGGTTATATATTCATCTAACCGACCCATAACCGTAAATAACCGGAAAATAATTTCAAAAAATTCAAATGGTTATCATATTAGTATATCCAAATTACCACCTTAAACCAAACACATTAGAACCAAAACCAATCTGTTAAACTAAAATCCATAATGTTACTCATCTGAACTCTACACCTCAAACTCTAACCCTAACCCTAACCCTAATCCCTAATCTCTAAAGTTCAGGTTTTGAATGTTTTACACATTCTGACCAGAATGTGAAAAATTCACTCTTTGTCTATAATTATTATTTTTTATTGGTTATAATAATAGTAATATACATATTTCTATTCTAAATTTAAATTTTGAGTTATAATAATTTTAATTTACAAATATATCATAACTCAGCCGTTTAAGTCAATAACTCAGCCATATAGTCAATTGTTTGGATTTTTTTTATTAAAATTTAAAAAATTGAATTCAAATTTTGAATTCCTTTTTAATAATAAATCGTTAAAAAATATATTTATTACGCTTGTGAATGATAACAAGAAACATAATTAATGTTTGCGTCTCCCCAACAACAGTTTTTATATACTCGAAAAGGTATATAATAAATTAATATGGTCGTTACATAACTCAGCCGTAACACCATTAATATGGCTGTTGCATAACTCAGTCGTAACATCATTGTTAATTTAATCTACTATCCTAAGTCAGTCGTGTAAAGTACATAACTCAGCCGTCACGTATATTATTGTTAAACGACTTCGTTTGATTTATTGTTTTAGTATAAATGATGGGACTGTAGTGATTTTTTGCTTTAGTAATCGAGTGAAGATGGGCGCAGAGAGATATCTACGGCGGCAACTCCAGGGCTGATGAGAAAACTGCTTCTGAAGCACTAACTGAGGTACATCTCTGGACCATTTGAAATCTCAAAGTATTATCGTAATATTGTGTTTGTGGTAATGTAGGAACTGAATCGTAAGGAAATAAAGATGAAAATGAGGTATGGCAAAATCTGGAGGCACGACAAGGGCATTCCAGTCAGGTGTAATTGTGGTGCAGTGGTTCTCGTTGCCACTTCTAATGATCCTAGCACGAGAGGAGAACTTTATTTCAGTTGTCCGTATGAAATCACAGATGTAAAGATTTGTGTACTCTTATTTTTTTGTTCTGCATCTTGATTTTTTTTATATTGTAATATGAGTTATGTACTATTTGTAAGGGTCCAGGTCAAGGCTGCGGTTTAAGGAGGTGGTGGACTGATGCATTGCGCGATGAGTTTGCCAATACTAAGGAGGAGAAGAATGAGATGATGCAGGACTTGGATGCAGCCAAGAAGCGCATTGAGACTCAAGAAGAAATTATCTTGAATATGGAAAAGAAATATGACGCGATAGAGAAGAAGTTTGAGAGCTTGAACAAGTATCTGTGAGCTTAGTCAAGCTATGTTTTTTATTTTTTTTTGGAATTGGTATGAACTCTCTATGTAGTGGTGTTTTATCAATATATTTTCCTAACTCAGCCATTACTTTATTATAACTCAGCCGTCATAAACTATAACTCAGCCAACCCTCCAATTAGAGGACTAAATAACCGAACCGACCAAACCGAATCAAACCGAAAAAATAAAATTTCCCAATTTGGTATTATTTTCGGTTATATTCGGCTTCCTTTCGGTTATATTAGGTTAATCTACCTAATTACAATATATTTTGGGTCATTTATGGTTATATATTAATCTAACCGACCCATAATCGAAAAGTAATTTCAAAATTTTTAAAAATTTGAAATGGTTATCATATTAGTATATCCAAATTACCACCTTAAACCAAACACAATATAACCAAAACCAAACTGTTAAATTAAAACCCATAATGTTGGAAATATGAACCCTACACCCCATATCCTAACCCTAACCCCTAAATGTCATGTTTTGAATGTTTTGCACATTTTGATCAGAATATGTAAAAAAAATCACTCTTTGTCTATAACTATTACTTTTTATTGGATATAATGATTGTAATATTCATTTTTCAATTCTAAATTTAAATTTTGAGTTATAATAATTTTAATTTACAAATATTTCATAAGTCAGCCGTCAATGTCGATAACTCAGCCATATTAGTCAATTGTTTGGAATTTTTTTATAATTCGAATTCAATTTTTTTAATTAATTTAAATAATATATTGTGAGAAAAGCTGTATTTATTATGTGTGGATCTGAGCAAGCACAAAATTAGGGATTGTTCGTGATTCCCCAACAACACTTTTTGTGATATCGAGAGACGTTTTAACTAGATAATTTATTAGGAATCTGATAGAACGAAAGACCCAGGAAAAAAAGAAGAATATGTTTTGATATCTCATAACTCAGCCGTACGAAGTACATAATTCAACCGTAATTCATAACTCAGCCGTGTGAAGTATATAATTCAGTCGTAACTTAACCGTAAATCAGCCATAACTTTGAAAATAGACAAATCAATGTTCTACATATCCAAGTACAATTCCTACCAAAAGAAATCCAAATTTTTTACATATCATAGTACAATTCCTACCAAAAGAAACAAAACGAAGGACATAATACATTATTTAAACTGACCCATAAAATCAGGTGCCTCATCGTATATTTCTGCTGCCATTTTAACCCGTATAGCCTGGATATTTTGATCACAGATGTCATCGAAAGACAAACCAAGCGCTAGACATTCTACAAACTTTAGAGCGTACAGGTCACAGTCACCAACTTGTACGTTTTGAGGGACCTTGGAGGCACTCCTCCTCCTGAAATTGAACTGATACTAGGTGTACGATATCAGTTCATCATTGCTGGAATCATCCCCATAAACACCCTACAAGCATTCAGAATTTTAATATCACTTTCTTTGGTTGCTTGTCCCACGATGTTATCATAGCAATCAATATGCCTCTTGATGAAATCCACGTGCAGCGCCACCCAGTGATCGCCTCCAGTTTGTGGAATAATATACAGGTGATCCACATCTTCTATCCACTTCAAATTGGCCGGTTGATCATGTCGAATAAAACCATTAACTAACTCTTCATAACTGTTGCCTTTGAATTTAAACAATTTGGGTTTTATCTGGAACTAAGCATAGTCATGAACCATCGTAGTGGTGAACCACGGGTCTATAAACGCAATGAGTTTGTTGTGGAATGGGAAGGGATCTCGTTTGTACCTAACCCTCAGGAGTCTCATATACGCGCCCATGTGCTGTAAAACAGAAAACTGACTAGTAAACAACAACTCAGCCATAATGTAAGAGAAGTCAGCCGTAAACAATAACAACTCAGCCATTATGTATTATAACTCAGCCGTAAACATAATAACTCAGACATCAAGTATTATAACTCAGCCGTAAACAATAATAACTTACTTCATCAGACAGCCACCCAAAGTGATCATCCTTCTTTGGCCAGTTCTTTCTTTTGGTGATGAGAGTCCTATAGAATTCAATATCGATTGATGCCTTGCCTAATGGTTGATTCCTAACAGACAAGTAAACACAGGTTAATATAATGTTAACAACATCTGTGATTAACAAGGGTCTAAAGAGTCATACTCGGATGTCTTTAGGTACTCCAAAAGTTTTTGCAACCTTACCGGATCAACAGGTGCCAGAGGATCATATATTCCAGCTGCAGGTACACATTTCTTCCTCATGCACGTTAGTCCGTTGTCTCCAATATAAGGAAAAATCCTTCCTAGATGATCTTGTTGTGTATTCAATGCACTCCCATCTGGGGAAAGCTTAACACTATCCAGCCTTATACCTTTAAATCTATCAAGCTTAATCTTTTCCTCCACATCTTCCTCAGATTAAGGTTCAAGTAAGTTGTTTTCAGCTATAAATTGTTCTGTCATCTCACATACACTGCTGTCAGAAGCTTCTGCACCAGCATCTGCAACAGCTTCTCCCTTATTCAAAGCAGGTTCTACAAATTGCAATGGCCTCACGGTAGTAGGCTTAGTAGTAGGCTTAGTAGACTTTCTAGCTATTTTCTTTTGCTGATTATCCACAACCTCATCAGCATTTGCCTTCTTTGCCGCCAACTCTTTGGCCTTCTTTGCCTCTGTTTCTTTGGTTCTTTGCCTATATTTCTTTGGCATTTTTCCTAGTGTAAGGTCGTGGTTTCGTAGCAGTTGGTTTCGTAACAGCTGGAGACTTCTCAATGAAATCAAGAGGATCATCTTTATCAAACTCATTATTCAGATTCTTACTGATCCCAGCCAAACCACTGTCATCACCAGATTTATTTACCTGTATAACATAGCGAAGACAATTAAAATAATGATAACTCAACCTAAACATTCTAGAAAATCAGCCATAAAATTAACATAAATCAGACATTACCGGAGGACTGGTGAAGAAGTAGTTATGATGCGTTTTTGGTGGACCTTTTGGTGTCTGTAGTTTTGCTACCAGGTCCGGTCGTACCAGGTCTTTTATTTTAAAATTTGAAAACACATCAGTCGTGTTTTGGCCAGTTTGCCCAACACCCATGGAAAGCACGTGCTCTTTCATCTGTTTGAGTTCCCACTCAAAATATCCAAGCCTGGTTTCAACGCCGGTCATCCTTGGGCCAAATCTTTCATCCATCCTCAATTCTATTCTATCTCCAATCTTTCTCTCCAGATTCTCAGACATATTTGCAATAATTGTATCAATGGTGTCAAACCTTGAGTTTAAATTCGACACCAACTCCACGAGAGTACTAACCGACACATCTTTCCCAACATCTTCCTCCTCACTAGCATACTGAAACAAATACACAAACCGTCGTAAACAAGCTAACGAAAGGTTACATAAAATATAAACTCACTATACACCATATCACTTACCTTTATTCCTTTCTTCTTCTTCTTCCTCTTCTGTGCAGCTCCTTCACCAGATTCACCACTCTGACTGTTGGAATCTTCCACCTTCTGGAGTTTCTGCTTCTTTGCGGGAGGAGATTCAGACTCAACAACTGCTTTATCTTTTAGCTTTTTCTTCTTATCACTCCCCTTAACATCCCAAAAACCTTTAACAAACTTATCCTCATGTATGTCTTGGATCAGGCGATCAAGTGCTGGGTCGTCTTCTTGATCTAGCCAGATATGAAATAACTCGCTTACATCATCCTTCATAACCATTTTACTCACAAGCAGCTGTAACATAAGAGATTATGAAACCCATCAGTAAGTTTTAACTCAGCAATCACAAACCATAACTCAGCCATCACTAAATCATAATTAAGCCATTACTAAATCATTACTAAATAATAACTCAACCATCATAAACTATAACTCAGCCATTACTAAATCATAGCTCAGCCATTACTAAATCAAAACTCAGCCATTACTAAATAATAACTCAGCCACTAATACACCTTACCTCACCAAGCGTTTTGATCTCTTCAGCAATTGCCGATTCCATCGTTGAACGTGTACGATTTCCACCCCATTGAAGCAACGGTATGCCACCGTTTTAAGTTTTTGCATTCCCAAATCGTTCTCCAAAGCATTTGACTGACTCATACGACCAAGCCTAAAACACGGGTGTAAAACCAGTAAGGGTGTACGACTTTCCCGTAGGCCTCAACATATTTATAGAATCAACAAGAGCTTCAAATGCTGACCGACCCCACAGATAAGTCTTCATGGCTTCATCATCAAAAACTCTTTTCGCACTTTCAAATGGTATTCTAGAGTTATGATGCAAGGCATAAAGTCCAATGGCTTGAAGAAACAACAGCCCCAACCATCTACGGGAATTAGGCAACCATCCCCGTCACACTTTTAATCCTTCCCTGAGTTCATCTAACGTTGGACCTTCCCCACCAGGCACATTCAAAAGTCTGAAGAACGCTTTGTAGTCCTCTTAAGGTTCAAACATTTCTGTAGGCATTGGGTCTATGTTTAACCCCGTCATATGAGCAAATTCATTCAAGCCAAACCTGATAGGTTGACCACTGACGAGAAACCAAAGCTCTTTCTTATGTATCCTTAACTGGTTACATAGTAGGAAATCTACAATCTTACCAGAACACATGAATTCACTATCAACTAGCTTAAAAATTATTCCAATAGGTACATCTGTGAAAACCCATCCCGTGACCCCACTAGCCCACCGCTAGCTTGCCCCCATGGATCCTAGAGCTGGCCCTGTAGGGCATCGATCCTAACCCCTCACCGTGGACAGGAACTACTCATCCAAATCCACCAGTAGGTTATTGGTGCGCCAAGCGTTCCTCGAACCCTGGTCCCCACCCTTTAACAACCTTTCCACATGACAAGCTGTCACCAATTGACCTGCAGATCAATTTATATGTGACAACCCGTCCCGTGACCCCACTAGCCCATCGCTAGCTTGCCCCTATGGACCCTAGAGCTGGCCCTGCAGGACATCGATCATAACCCCTCACCGTGGACAGGAACTATTCATCCAAATCCACCAGTGGGTTATTGGTGCGTCAGGTATTCCTCGAACCCTGGTCCCCACCCTTTAACAACCTTCCAACAAGACAAGCTGTCACCAATTGATCTGCAGGTTGTTAAAGGGTGGGGACCAGGGTTCGAAGAACGCCTGGCGCACCAATAACCTACTGGTGGATTTGGATGAATAGTTCCTGTCCATGGTGAGGGATTAGGATCGATGCCCTGCAGGGCCAGCTCTGGGGTGCATGGGGGCAAGCTAGCGGATAGGCTAGTGGGGTCCACGGGACGGGTTGTCACAACATCCTTCATTTCCTTCCACGTATCCTCTCCTATTGAATCCCTAATCTTAGGGAAATCTGCCATCTTGAAATTGTTATTAATGAGTTTACTATCTAGAGTAGACTTTCCTTCTGGGTAAAGTCTTGGGGGGGTAATCCATTGCTTGTTCTTCAGAAATAACCTTAGCCATCTGATAAATATAATTCAACAGTAAAGCATAAAACAAATCAGCCATAACATACAAACTCAGACATAAAGCATAAAATAACTCAGCCACATATACATAACTCAGTCGTAAAGTATAACATAACTCAGCCGCAAAATAAAACAAACTCATAAATCAGTCGTAAAGCATACAGTAAAATCAGCCATCGAATCGAATAGATCTAACAAATCAGCCGTCATATGTATATTAACGACGGCGACAATCAATCAGCTGTAAACCATCGATAAATAAAACAAACTCATAAATCAGTCGTAAAGCATACAACAAATCAGCCATCGAATCATAGATCTAACAAATCAGCCGTCATATGTAAATTAACGACGGCGACAATCAATCAGTCGTAAAGCATCGATAAAAATCCACATTCAGCCGGAAAACTCGAAAATAAAGGTTCGACACATACCAGAACTCGTAAACGAAGACGTCTGTAGACGAAAACGAACACGACAAAGAGAGAAAGAGCGACGACGAAGAAAGAGTGAGCGACGACGAAGAAAGAGAGAGTGAGCGAGCGAGGACGCGAGAGATGACAGCGAGAGAGTTAATAAGACAGAATATCGCCGCCGGAACTAGGGTTCGGCGACGAGAGACGAGAGATGACGAGAGAGAGTTTTTTTTCGCGGTTTATGAACAGTAACTATTCAGTTTCTCTGTCTTTTGATATAAACAAGAAGAAACTGTCTAAAAAAAAACTGTCTAGTGATGTGGAAAAGGTAAAATGATGTGTATTTTAATTTGCTGATGTAGTTTTTTTTTTAATCAAAATCGAAAAACTAAACTCAAGCGTTAAATTGTAATTACACCCAAAGCACTAAACATTTGAGCAATTTTTAGAAAATTATTAGATCTGAGGAATAAACCAAGATTTGGAGTATATCTGAGTAATTCTTTCTAACTATTATCATTGATAAAAGGTACTATTTTGAGTCAAAGGAAAAGACATGTAATAATTCTTGGCATTAATTTTTTTATTGTTTATAAAAGGAAAAAGGGTCCATCGATTGTTAAACTAGGGCTATTTAGATCCGGTTTGTTCATCTTATTTCTGTGTTCTATTTTAAGACATATTTGCTTGAGTAGTTAACTTGTGATTGATCCTAGTCGTCTTTTGCCCTTAAAAAAAAAAAAAATCCTAGTCATTTTACGTAAGTGATGTAAAGTCGTTTGCATTAACTTGGATGAACGTGTTACAACTTGTGTCAGTTGAATTGTAAAACTTAACGAACCATAATCGAACCTATTATTCAAGGTTGTATAATTTCAAAGTTGCATGCGATTGTTCAGTAACTAAGTTGCTAGGCACAAGTAGTCGAGTGTTTTGTAGTTCATGTACAATAAATCATTGAGATTTCCTCATCTAATTTCCTAGCATAAATCGATCCATGATAACCTGAGAATTCCTGTAGCCCAACATTTTGTAGATTGATATTTCAATTGCTTATTCCATGTTTTTCTGTTTATATTCATCGTAAAATCCCCAAACAAAAACCCCTTCTTAATTTTTATTTTATCTTTATACCTTTTTAATATATATATTTATTTTTCTCCAGCTTAGTGTTTCATAAACGCATCACACTCTTCTAGTTCACAATCATATTTTATAATGGAAAAATTTCAGATGAATATATATATATATATATAGATTATGTCTATGATATTTATATATGTACGATCAAATATAGGCAAATCTCAATTTTCAGTCCATGACGTTCCGTTGGTTACACGCTATTATGATATTGGTCCACGATTTAAGTTTTAATGTTTTGGTCCACGTTTTTATGGCTTTGGTCCACGCCATGTTTTGATCCACCTTTTAATGTTTTTGGTCCAGGCTAAGAAAGTAAGAAATATTCGATGGAAAAACTAATGCATATCTGAATTATTTGTTATGAAAAAATCACCATAATTAATACTATCAGAAAAGTGAAGTTAGCAGTATAATTTTTTTGATCGAGTAATTAACTTTTTAAAACTTTTTTTGTCAAAAAAAAATCATTTAGATAAATCAAATTACAATTGGTATGAATATGAAATCATCATATTTAAAACTATTCTAACAGTGAAGTTAACAGTATATTTTGTTTGATCGAGTAATAAACTTTTGTAAATTATATATAATTAATTAGACAAATCAAATTTACAATTGGTATGAATATGATATATAGTTTTATCATTTAGTAAAATATTTATATAAAATGAAATCCAAAATTGTAAATCATTTTGTTTTATGGAATTAAAAATTATGGATATATTTACATGGTATGATGGAGAATTATATAAATTAATTGAATCATATTTCTATATTTATATTATCAGAAAGTGAAGTTAGAGTATACAATTTTTGATCGATATAACTTTTGTAATGTTTAGGTTATATATAACTGATGATAGAGTAAATCAAATTTAGAAGATTACAATTAATATGACTATGAAGTATTTGTATCATCTAGTAAAATCGTATTATATAAAGCTTGATGTCAATATTTCTCATTAACAAGATCGTGACACGTGTCAAATATATTGATTAGATGTTGACACGTGTCAAAATTTTCTTTTTTTTTATAAACGTGGTAAGACAGCTAATTATATTTACAGAATTTTACATGTTTATATTTTTAAAAACTTATTTTCTAAATTAAGAATAAAAACTAACAAAATCAATATATTTTTCATTGTATGCTAATTGTATTATACGTTTGTTCTCAATAAAATTTGACATATGTAAGAAAAACTTAATTTATCAAGCATGCATATTAATCAATAAATTTTGAATAACAAAGTTAAAAAGAATAACATAAGTTATTTAACATAATTTTAGCCAGATCTAAATTGTATTTATTGTTGTAATATATTATTTATTGTAAGTAATACAAAACCTTGAAATAATAATGAACTTAAAAAGAAAAAAATTCAATACATGATGCGTGTTAGTATAGTTTTAAATGTTTTATGCAATTATGACATATAGAAGAATAATATTTAGGATATTTTGGTTAATTGATGAAAATTGACAAAAGTAGTACCTATGCAATTATGACATATAGAAGAATAATATTTAGGATATTTTTGGATTTCCAAAAATTTTGTGGATGTTAACTGATTTTTTTACTGATTATTTTTATTGTTAAATTTAAAATACTAACCAATATACATATTATCTCATTTGATGCTCATATTATTTTTGTTATTAAAATTTCAACTCTAATCCATGAAGAAGTGAATTATGGTTTTATGATGATATAGATAGTTAAATATGATTACTAAACTGAATGTCTAATGATGAAATTTATTTTAGATTAAAAAAATTCAAATATTAAAATATGTATCATTTTTTTAAAATTCATCTAAGAATATTAGTAAAATTTTGTTTATGTTTGATTTTATAATTTCAACACATATATTTTTGTAATGCATATGTTAAAACATAAGATAATTCGATATAAATTATAATTTATGGGAATGAATATTCAGTTATTTGATGAGAAAGTCTCTATATCTATATATATGTATTTATTTTATAAATTACACTCATTTAAAATTGATTATGACATGAGGTAAAATTAGTACTTATGAGATAACAACATAACAAATATATCTTAAATAATGTTGAGTCTGTTTTTTTGCGAATTATATTTTGTTAATTTTTATTTATATTTTCAATTCTTACTAAGATATAGATTTAATATGATGTATTAATTGTCTTTGATATAAAATATTTAGTTCTATGCATTAAGATGAAATGTGTAGTTAAACTTAAAATATGATTTATAAGAGTTTTTGGGTAAAAGCACAAAGATTAATAAACAATAAATATTATGTCATTTATAAAACTTCAACCAATAGGAAAATATACTGCATAGTTCAAATAGTCATAAATTGTTATATTAATAAAAATTGTACATAGAAATTTGAAAAAATATAATAAAATAGAGTAAAAAAAGCCTTAAAACTCTTAAAACTCTTATATAAGGGAACAAGAGAGTATTGAAATGAAATATAAGAAATTCATATTCAATATTAAAATATTACAAGATAAAATATAAATAGATATATATTGCTATTTAATTTTTATCCGCGTAAAAACGAGAACCTTATCTAGTAATTGTATAAAATGTAATAAAAAATTTGTAATCATTATGTTTTCTATTTTACAATTAAAAAGAATATGGATAAATTTACATGGTACGATGGAGAATTATATATGAATCGAATCTTTTCGACGACCCAATGCAAAAATTTGCGAGAGAACCCTAAAACTCTAGAATGGAGACAAAGATAAAATTGGTGGTTCATGAGGAAGCATTGCGAGACAAAGATAAAAAAACTAGAACATTTTGGCTCGTTTATCATTGAGGAGCCTTGCGAGATTCATATCAGTGTGCAAAGAATGGAAATCGCTAATCAATTCTGGGTTTTTCCGAGAGTTCTACGAGTCACTCAACACGTCATCGTCCTCTTCCGTGTCATGGTCAATCATGAACAGAAGGAACCAAACACTGGCGTTAGAGATTGTAGGACACCATGGATGCAAGATATGGGGACTGACGGATTCCCTAGGTTCTTACATGCATCACAAATTACACACCTATGAGGAAAACTTGTGTCTTGAGCTGCACGGATGGAATTGTATTGCTTTATACCGAAACCATCGAAGGTGCACCAACCAATGTATCATGTAGGAAACCCCTTGTTGCAACAGTGGGTTCCAATCCCTTTTTCTCTACATCTCACGGTTTTTGATGTCGTGAGGTTACAAGGTAGTGTGGACATTGGTCCCATTTGTGGTATCTGCGAATCTAGGATTTTTTATATATTCTTCCGAAAAAGGAGAGTGGAAAACTGAAAATGTTCATTGTCTTCGTTCCATGCTGTGGACTAGACTAAAGTATTCGGTTTCTTTGAATGGGATTCTTCATTGGCTTTCCTCTATTGGTAGCGACATAGACGCAAGTTATGTTGTATCATATGATTTCTATAATGGAGGTGATGTGTTTCATACTATACCTTTTCCTGATCTCCATGAATTATATCCACAAACTCGGCGTTTCAAGAGAACAATCACAACGTCTGTAGGATTGTGGTGTATTGCAACGTTTTCTCGGATAATGGAGTCCCTACAATCAAGGTTTGGAGGCTGATCTCTGCGGATGATCATCCTAACGCATGGCAACTCTCGTGGAAAGTCAACACCAATTTCGTGCTCGGTGCTGATTATTTTCCCGTGGTGATGCATCCTTTGAACTATGAGATCGTATATCTGTGGAGTAGGAACGAGAACGCTCTGGTGTTGTTAAACTTGAGGACACACAAGTTTAGGCTTTACAAGGAGTCACCACCGGAGGAGAAGGTGAAAAATGCTATTGATGGTTGCATCATGAGATTTAACGGTTGCAAGGAGTATATGTACTCTATCTACTCAATTTATGTCAATGGCATTCTCGGTGGTGTTCACAATCTCTACTTTTCAGCGTACGTGCTCCCACGCTGGCTTAAACCCACTGCCTCAACGTTCTTCTTGATTATCTATGTTTCTTAATATGTTTATGTCATTTTCTTCTTTTCAGTTTTTGAGTTTTCCTTTTATTTTATGATACACAAGTTCGTGTGTATCGACAGAAACCATGTTTATTAGGATTTACATGGCTGGTTATCCAATTGATTAGTGTCTCAGTCTTGAAACATTTGATGGGGTGTGTTCTACCATAGTGGTTTGGCGGCTTAACTCTTAATGAGATGAATTAGTTAACAACTTTTTGGTAATGTTCACTATCTGGACTAAAGATAAAAAAAAAAACAATTCCAATGACTGAGATGGATTAGGAGGATGCTACGTGAACTTCTCTTTATCATGATTCATTAAGGAGAGATTCAGTCGAAATTAAATCAACTTCACTGCCCTTGGAGATATATTTACTACAACATTAAAGCCACTTCATGAATGTCCACTACAAGAAAACATGATTTTTACGAATACAGTTGACGTCTACATATATAGTCGTTATTTTTAGCGACTATTTAACGACTATTGGACGACTATTGTACGACCATAAATATTGGTCGTACATTAGTCACCTTTTTATGACTGCATATAGTAGTCGGTATGTTAGTCGTAATTTAGCGATTATGTTATGACTATATCGCATACCGGAACATGTAGTCACTAAATAGTCGTTAATTTAGCGACTAATATGCAACTCAAGGTAAAGATAGCTAAAAAGTCGCATATCAGTCGCTGTTTAGGAAAATTTAAAAAATTAAAATTTAACCTCAAACCCTTAACCAAACTCCAAAACTTAAATCATAAACTCTAAATTTTTAATTTTCAATTTTTAATCTTAGAAATTAATTCATAAACCATACAACCAAAACATAGACATTGTTTATATTCATAAACCAAACTTTAGAACTTATAACAAAATCTATCCCAAATCTTAAATCTTAACCCTAAACCCTATACCCCAAACCATTAACCAAACTTCAAACCCTTTAGTAAACTCTAAACCTTATATTATAAACTCTAAATCTTGAACTTTCAATTCTTAATCTTATAAATCAATTCATAAACCATAAAATCAAAACTTAACCATTATTATATATATACATAAAACCAAGGTTTAATACTCACATAAGAAAGTCTAATTGATATAATATATCCAAAAACTGAGATGTAAGGCTGAAAAAAATTATAGTTTTCCAAATCTTATATTATTATCAAAACTTAACCCTAAATCTTAAACCTATATCCCAAATCTTATACTTTAAACATTAAACTTTCAAAATTTAAACTTTTATAATAATTATATAAAAATTATTGCATAAACCATTCAACCAAGATATAACCATTATATATGTATACAAGCAATGTGTAACCATATGCATAGTATATTTAATTATGTTTAATATATTATGTACTATTATTATTTTTGAAATTTGTTGTTTTATGTTTAAATAAAATGTTTATATGGATGGATATATGTTTTTATGTAATAACATATTTTTTTTTTGAATTAACAACAACATTTTATGGGCTAATAACATTAAAATTGAATTGAGCTAGGCCCAAATCGAATTACACTCTTTTAACCCATCTTCTTCCAAACTCATCTTCTTCCTATACTCTTTACGACAAAACCTACTTCTTCTTACTCTCTTCGACAAAACCCTAAGCCGCCTAACTCATGTTCTTCTTCTTCCAATCTCTCTTCTGAATCTTCAATCTCTCTTCTGTATCTTCGATCTCTCTTATCAATCTTCAATCTCTCTTATCAATCTCTCTTATCAAACCCTAAGATACCTAATCGAGGAAGAAAGAGAAAACTTGTTTGTAATGTTTCTCAGAGTCCCGGAGGGTCAAGACTACGACCTACCAATCTACCCAGTCAGTACGACTTCACGCCGGCAGTCCAAGATCCTCATCCGCAGCAGACACCTGAAGAAGAAGTCTCCATTTTGCCACGACATTCAACGCAATCCCAGATGCAGGACTATCCTCCGCCTCAACAACTATTTCAGGGGTCCTTTACTCGCCTACCTAAACCTCAAATACACCGGTCTCCTTCAGAAGAAGTTAACTACAATCCAGCGACTCATGCAACTCTTCAAGATGACCCTCTGCCTTCTCCAGCTCAACGCTCTCAGACTCGTAGTCATCCATCGCATCCATCGTCCCAAGGCAACAACTTCGAAGAAGAAACTGCTGCGGTGTTGCCGGAGCTCTAGGAGGACGTGGTTCGGGCTCTAAATGCCCTGCTTCTGGTGCCAAACAGGGATAAGTTCACCACGGTCCTCTCTCCCAGACCCATACCGAACACCCAATGGTATGATTTTTCTCTCTTCTCATGTATTGTAATGGTGTTTTGTGTATGTTAGAAGAGAAATCTGTAGGTCAATGCTCGATAACGAGAGTAATTTTATTATGATTTTGTTTGGTTTATTGTGTTTGATGATCCAAGTATAGTTAGTATAGGTTTTTCTCTGTTTTTGGAAAGATCTATTGCTTGTGTAATGAGTTTCATGTTTATGTTTACTGATTCAAGTATAGATTGTGTTCATTTATCAAACCGTAAAAACTTTTTCTGGAGATTCATGTTTAGGTTTTTTTTTATCCAAGTATAGGTTTTGTCTGTAGACCCATCTTTGCAAAATGATCTTTGTTTTCTCTTAGATTCTCATGATCATGTGGTTCTATGTTCCATGAGTCAAGATAGTTTTTTGTCTTGGTGAGTCAATGTTTTGTGAATGTGCGTATGCATATTGTTTCTTTTGACTCATTAATTGATGCCTCTTGTATTGTTTCTTTTGGTTCATGTGTATGGAGCTTTTAAGTAACCTACTGACGAAGGCTTATTTGTTCATGTGTATGGAGGTTTACTTGTGACAAAGGATCGAAATTTGTTCGGAAGATTACTAAAATTCTTCTAAACAAATTCGAAGGTCCCTTCTACAGCTGGACATGTGTGACGCAGGACAAACAAGAGAGATACTTCCTTGAGTTCGCGGTAAGGATGTCACATTACATGTCTTCTTTTCACTCATAATAAGCCTTATGTCACATAGCTTTACATGTCTTTTTCACTAAAAATAGCTCCTTCTTTTTTCTAGAAAACCCACACCTGGGATCCTTTGATAATCGGAACTGTTCAAGCTTATTTTGAAGAAATCTGTCAAAAGCGGATCAAAGACATGGTTAGCAATGTGAGGACTAGTCGAGTTCAACCAAACTGGATTGGAAACACTCTCTGGAGAACGATGGAGGATTACTGGGACACTGAAGAAGCACAACAAAAGCGTAAAACCTACTTTGATGCCCATATGGCTGACCGTAACGGCCTAGGTCCTCACGTCCACCTCTCAGGGCCAAAGTCGTATCGACAACTTCAAGACGAAATGGTTAAGTAGCTATTACTTTTGCCACTTTTAATTCTTACATAACTGTTATTTTTTTTAGTTAATCTCTTCTAACATTGCAGGTTGAGGAATTGGGAAGAGAAGTCCAACTTGGTGAGGTTTTCATCAAGGCACATAGAAAGCCTGATGGTACATATGTTGATCGGAAGGCAGAGAAGATTGCAGGAACATATGAGAAGACTGTTCAAGAGAGGTTGTCTCAGCTCAAGGCAGAGTCTTTTGTTGTGTCAGATGGAGAATCACGGCCACGAGAACTCACAACAGAAGAATATGCAGAAATTTTCCTAGAGGTAACTTTTTTTTAAAACCAATACACATTTATAGTCTTGGAGTTTAATTTGTCATCCTCTAATCTTAACTTTTCTCATATTTTCAAGTCCACTGAGAAGGATTCAAGAGGAACACCTTATGGAGTTGGAAGCCTCAAAGACTGCCTTGTCAATGGAACGCATAAGCAAGCATGTGGCTCTTCTACCTTTGTGGCTCTTGAACAACAGTTGAAGGAAGCTTAATGCATGATAGAAGAACATGCTACTCAACTGCAGCGGCGTGATGCAGAAATTGCTGCTCGTGAAGCTGAGCAATCCAAAGTTATTGCTGCCCAGAAGGACAAGATTGAACAATCAGCTGGATAAGGTACTCTTCACTTCTAGCTCATCTTATACAATCAGCTGGATACTTTACAAGTATTTTTGCAATAGGTTTCAAATGGGATCGTTTCTTTTTTCTTTTTTCAATAGTGAGCTTAATATTTCTTTGTACCTTCACCTTTTCAACTTGGCAGAACCTTAAGGTATTGTGGATTGCAAGGATCAGTTATCCTGAGTTAAGAAGGATACAAGCACAAGAAGCCTCACTTGGGAAAAGATTGGAAGAAGCCTTTCATGTTGTTTTCTTGATCAGTGTTTTTTCTTTTTGTTATCTTTTGAACTTGGGGTTGTAATGAATATGATGTTACTTAAGATGTGTTTTGTTAATGTAATATTAATTGTAGTTACTTTTATAATTGTTCAAATATAAGAATTAGATCTAAATCCAATTAAATAGAATTTATAAAACAAAATTCAAATATAAAATTTTATATAAATCAAAATAAATATTTATATAGCGAAATTATTGTGTTCCAACACGAAATATTTATATATAATATTTTTTAAATACATAATCGTAAATTAGTCGTCAATTAGTCACTAAATTTGGTGACTACACGAATACTATTTGGTATAGTCGTAAATTTAGTCGTAAAGTAGTCACTAAATGTAGTGACTACTTTACGACTAAATTTACGACTATACAAAATAGTCTTAGCGTATTCATAGCGTAGTCGCTAAATTTAGTGACTATTTTACGACTAAATTTACGACTATTTATTTTAGCGACTCTCGATTAACGACTACTGGTTTTAGTCGCTGTTGCTTGTTAGTGACTAAATAGTGACTAATAGTGTAGTCGCTATTTACCTGTTTTCTTGTAGTGGTCAAAGGATCCCGATCCTGGCCAAGTAAAAAAATTCATAGTTTGGAATTGTTCTGAGGAGATCAATACTAGATCTGCACACAGAAGGTCAAGGCCTATTCTTTGACCACTATATAGCCTTGTTTTAGAAATCGCTAGGCACTAGTCGGATGGTTGAGGCAGACCTAGCGATTACACAGGGATTAACCGAAAACTAGTTTTAGAGCTTCTAATCATCGAAAATTATATATTATTATTTAATGAGGAAAATTCCAAATAACTTTGATGGTGCTTCTATCTAACATTGGAAAGTTTTAAGGTTTCAATCTTTATAACTGAGGTGTTGATTGGTTCTCCCGCTACCTCCTACAAACTTTGCATATACGAGTGGTAGCGGTTGCTAGCGATTGGTGCCAATCACACAAACCGCTTACCAGTTGCTCCTAACCGCTCGAAACTACTGAATTCCAAAAGCTGTTTCCCATAAGCTTTTGCGGTTGCGAGCGATTACGGTTGGCAATTTTTTTTTTAAAAACAAAAAAAATCAAAAATATTAAAATATTTTTCTGATATCTTCAACCTAACCATTGTACCCATTAAGAATGAGAGAAAATGAAGTACAAATATGATTGAGGAGAAATAAGATTATTTGTGAATTTGATGTAAACCATTACAAAAAAATAAGATTCCAGTGGACAATAACCCGGAAAACTTGATGTAAATAAGATTGTGGGAAGCAGCTTTTAGAATTCTTCCTTGACTGCGCACCCACGACCCTAAGACACAATTTACATATTTTTCCTTATCATTTTTTGTTCGATTTACACCATACTTCACACAAAATCTTCAGATCGAATTATAAATACTCAATTTTCATCATAAATCTAACAAAAGTTTTCTTCACAGATCCGAATTATTGGCCAAGTTTACTAAACTCGCGGCGGTTCGGTGCTGTCGAGCGCTTTTCCGGCGATTAACTGGCTGCCGAGACCGATTTTTAAAACAGGGCTCTATATGAACTTTTCCCTTTTCAACAAATTTTAAATTTTCAATCTGTTGATTGACATTAATTACCATATTCACCATTAACAAAATACAAATCTGTAATTGCTATAATCTTCTCAATAATCATATTGTACATAATATTTATTTTACATGTAATATAAAATTTGTTTATAATCATGTAACCAAATCTCTAATTTGGTTTAATTATCGAGACCGTAAGCTATACATCTTTTTTTCTGAGTAAATTTGAAATATTTATTAAGAAAAGTAAAATTTGAAAGAACAAACAATTAAATAAGTAAATAGAATCCACATAGGAAAAGAAATTAGTGAAAATTATTTAAAAAAGTTAGTTTAATTAAATATATTGAACAAATTACGAGAAATGCCCTAAAATACCATCAAAATGGTTTTTCTTGCTCAAATACCACACATTCCTTATTTTCCCACTAATACAATTCATTAATAAATATAATGACTTTTACTCTTGCATTTTATAAACTCAAATTGTGTGAAAATTTTCTCATCCTTCGACACAAATTTCTCCGACGAGATATGATGGTACAAACTTTTTTGACGAGATCTTCCGGTTACAATGAACTCCATCTTTGTCTTCCTCTGACGTCGTCAATTCCAAACTCTCTTTGAATTCTATAATTGTTTGTCTCGCCTTTCAGTCAATTGATTATGCTCAATTTTGTGAAGAGTTGTTGCTTTGTTGAGGCTCCGTTGTTGTGTTCCATCATCTTCGGTGATATCTGTTAACTTTGTCTAGCTCCGATATTAGTTTAGTGAATCGATCTTGCTCAATTTGGTAGTGGTTCGTCTCAATTCGCAAGCTCAATTTTGTAGTGGTCGATCGCAAGGTTCTTTCTAACTGGATTAGTTTTTCGAATCATAGATTTGGATTAGGTCGTGACTATGATTGAGTTATTCTCACTTTGGGGGAGTGGAAACAAAACAATAAAGGAGTCTGGGATTTTGCAATTGATTTCAAACAAGGAGGATATCTCTTAGTGAAGTAGATGAGAGTATCACATATAAGGTTTTAGCTGAGATGGTAATTGAAGATTTTGGACTTGATTGTTTAGTGAATGATATCAAACTTAGCTATATGCTTTTCTTCAAGGATGAATTTGATGAATGATCGTCAAGTACATACATTTATTAGAAAATTTCAAGATGATCCTGTGTTGCGTTTATGTGTAACGGTGAGTGAATGCACTATAGTTTTCTTATTGCATTAATATATTTATCCCATTTTTGATGTTTCATTTTTTTATGTAGCTGCCTAATTATTCTAGGAATTTTGAAAGTAATATTCAGTCAGCTATTTTAGAGAACAACCGATGCATTCAAGGTTTACAGTTTTCGAACAGTGATATATGTGTTGCATCAGTTCAAGATCTAACCAAGGTAAACTAATCTCTATTTTTTTTACTCAAAAAACAATGTCTTACAAATCATAGAATACACAAGTGCTTTTTGTAATAGGTGCTTGTTGTGAGTATAGATAATAGAGTCTTATATATAGTTAGAATCTTTCTTTGGGCATTTAGTGTTAGGGCTCTTAATGTTATTAATTTAGAAGGATATGGTCTGGCTGAGTAGATATGAAATGACAGGCATAGGAGAAAGAAATGAACTGAAATGATTAAGAATTATATGTTGAAATGAAGTCTGATATTTGTATGTCAGGAAAGTCATCCTAAAGTTTTATCAGTTATCAAGGCATTCCCTAATTGTTACATTTTCTATGTGCTTATGTTTGTAGAAGATTCATGAACCAAGTGGAAGTGACGCCACAGTTTCTGAATCACATACCGATGCCTATTCAACTGCTGAAAAAGTGATTTATGATGGTAGTCCTATAGGTTGTTCACATCACACTCAAGCAACTGATTGTATACATGAGGGGAATTATTTCAAAAACAAAGCAGAGTTGATGATGACGATACGGTTGTTTGCATTTGAGTTCAAGTTTGAGCTGATGATAAAGATGCGGCTGTTTGCACTTGAGTTCAAGTTTGAGTTGAGATCTTTGTGGTCAGACAAAACGAGATTGATATTGGGATGTGTTGATCCTAGTTGCAACTGGAAGATGCGTGCAACAAAGCTCAAGTCATCTGATTTCTTTGTAGTGATTAAGTATATGGGCAAACACAATTGTGATACAACTTACAGATATGCGAACCATAGGCAAGCCACTGTCAAACTGCTTTGTTCTTTTATTTGCAGTCATTTTGCAGAAAAGAAGGCTGGACTCAAGCCTAAACAAATAATTGAGAGAGTTAGATTAGATTATAGTGTTCATATAAAATACAAAAAAGCATGAAGAGCAAAAGAGGCAGCTCAGATTTTGGTTAGAGGCACTCCTAAGGACAGTTACCACAACATAGCAAAATGGTTGTTCATGATAAGGAAAGAAATCCAGGATCAATTGTTTATCTTGAGATGGGTTATGGTACAAAATTCAAATATGTGTTTATTGCATTCGGCCCATCGATAAGAGGTTTTGCTTTTCTGAGAAGAGTGATTGTAGTAGATGGCACCTTCTTGAAGGGGAAATTCAAGAGAACTTTATTAGTAGCTACAGCACAAGATGGAGATCTTCACCTATACCCGATAGGTTTTGCTATTGTTGATTCAGAAAATGATAAATCTTGGAATTTGTTTTTTAGGTGTTTTCGTAGTATCATACCTGATGCACCATATTTGGTGTTTGTCTCTGATCGTGCATCGTCCATTGCAAAAGCACTTACAGAGTTGTAGCCAGCATCACATCATGGAATCTGCAAATACCACCTTGGAAACAACATCAAAGTGAGTTTCAAGGGTCAATCATATTTGTCACTTGTTGATTATGCAATCATCGCTTATACTTGTGAAAAATTTGATAAAATATTCATCCAGATTCAAGCTGCAAATCCTACGTTGGCTGAGTATTTACAAAAGGACAAAGTGGGCTCCTTCATATGCTCCGTCAAATCGTCACAATATTATGACAACAAACATTGCAGAGTCGTTTAATCCGTTGTTGAAAAAACCACGAGAGTTGCCAGTTCTTTCTCTTCTTGAGACAATAAGGCTAACTTTGACTTCGTAGTTTCATGAGAGACGTGAAAAGGCTGCTAAACATGACAAGCTTGTCACGCCGCAAGTAGTGAAAAAATTGGTATTAAGGTTCTCAGATGCAATGAAACTTGATGTTTTCCAAGTTGATGAAGAGGTGTTTGAGGTGAAGGACAACATTAACAAGTTTATTGTTCACTTGAAGAACATGCATTGCAGTTGTTGTGTTTTTGACATCGACAAAATTTTGTGCATTCACGCCACTACTGCTGCGAATTGTTCAAATAGGGATGATAATAAGTTTGTTCATGTTTGCTACTTGACTGAGACATGTGTTAAAGTATACGCTGAAAGCATACACCCTAATGGAGATACAAAAGATTGGATTTTACATGAATCTATAGCGGAATTCTTTTGTGCACCTCCATTTAGTAAGCCAAACAGTGGGAGACCACAAAAAAAAAAAAAAAAACAATGTGTTGGAGAATTTGGGGTGACAAGTGCAGTAGATGTGGCACAGGAGGACACAATAATAGTAGTTCCCATATGATTATTTGTTAGTGATATCTTTCATATAATAAATTTATATGTTTAATCTGTGACATTTTTGTGAAATGTATTTTAACATTTATCAAATTTTTTTTGGTAGGTGTGGAAGAGGATGACCCAACAAAGATGATATGTTTCATACTTTACAGAAATATATTCTTTAATTTGAATTTTTAGTTTTCATTTGATTGGGTAGCCGTTCTGATATGTGAAACATTAAGGCAACACAATTTTATCCTGTAAAGGAATGACATCCTAAATACCTGAAAACCCTTCCTAAATATCATTCAGTTTTTTAGGAGATGCAATTGTGTTACCTTTGTGTTGATTTTTATGAAAACTTTCAGTTTCTTAAACGTATATTGTTGTTTTTGTGTGTTTTAATAGGTTGGGAATGCATTTCTGCATCAGTATTATCAGGCCATTCTAAATTACATGATATGTTTCTACTATTAGGGAATGACATCCTAAATCTCAAAATAGCCTTCCTAAAATTGTAACATCTGCGAACCGGAATTCCAGTTTAGGGGATGCATCGATCGATACAAGGTCGGTTTTCGTGAACGAGTTTAAGTTAAACGTTGCGTTTTGGGGTTAGGGAAAACCGTGGAATCGTTTATAAAAGGGAAACTCAAGGGTTTGGCCGAGTTTGGCCATTTTTGGGAATAAGAAAAGAGAGAAAGTGTTCTTGGTGAGATTTTTGGAGTTCGGTCGCTGTTCTTTCGAGATCTGTAGGTGGGATCGTTGTAGGAGATTACTAGGAGTGTAGATCTGCTTGTTTAAGGTTCAGAATCTTCTTGGCAAAGGTGAGTGCATGATCATGACGTATCTAAGTTTGAGATTTTCTTTGATTTGCTTGTTTATGTATTACCTAGATTGTTAGAACGTTATTGAGTCGTTTGAGGCTTTGTGAGGCTTTCTTGTGGCTTGGGATCGAGTTTTGATGGTGTAGGAACGAAGAAAAAATGAGAAGCTTCGGAGAAAAAACGATGCTCGGTCAGTGCCATGTGGAGGCGTCGGTCGATGCAATTAGGGATTTCGTGAAATGTCAAGCATGCGTCGATCGATGCAGTGTTGGTGTCGGTCGATGCAACCCCAGTTGGTGTCGGTCGATGCATTGGTTGGTGGCAGTCGATGCAATTGTCCTGGTTTGTTGTTTGTTGTTGATTGTTGTTTGATGGTTAGAGTTATCTCAATTGTTTGTGTGTATAGCTCAGTAGATGGAAAGATTGTCTCACTGAGTGTTTATAAAATACTCACGCATCTTATATGTGTTGTGGTGCAGGTAAAGGCAAAGTGTGATCGTGGAATCAAGGCGATGAAGAGGAGGATGTTCTAGTGTCTCGTTAATTGTGGTCTAACTTATGCTAGGTTGTTAGAGATGAGTTATTAAAACATTGCTAGGTTTCTGGTTTAATGTTTTATGTTGCTGTTAGTTGGATTAATGTTGATATTGGTTTATTGGATTATTATTATTGGTTATTGATTTAAAGGTATCATTTATGTTATCCGCTGTTGTGTGATTGTGGTTAGGTGACTAGTGGATATGAGACCACTAGTTTAGTATTATTACTATATTAAAAAATAAACGGCTCGGGTCGTTTCAAAAATAAATAGTTTATAATATTTCTACATATATTTTAATGTTTTTAATTATTTTTGTAATAATAGGCTATGGCTTTTTGGGTACTCTCATACTCAAAATCGATTGGTGTCGCGGGTTCGAATCACGTGTGTGCATTTTATCCTTTTTAAAAATATTTCTCGAAAAAAATGCTACAGCCTTAATGGTTACTCTCACACTTAAAATTGACTGATGTCGGGTTCGAATCACCTGTGTGCATTTTATCCTTTTATATTTTATTTTAGGGAATGCCATCCTAAATCTCATAATAGCCTTCCTAAAATATCACTCAGCCTTTCTCAATCTGGAGAAAACTACCACACATATTCAATTAACATCAAAAAAAAGTTATTTCACAAAAACACACCATGTTCCAAGTATAGATTACATTAAAATCCTATGTGAAAACAAAAACCATATGAATCCATTGTAAATTATAGATCTTACATTTGAAAACAAAAGTCAACCTCTAAACATCTTGATCTCCTTAAGAATGATATTCTGGTAGATATCAAAACATAACTTTGCTTTTATATCTTCTGAATACTTGATATATCATGGTTTTGTGGTTTTTAACCATGATATAAGGAATCTTTTAGAGTCTTTTGATTTGTTTTCTAGGATGTTTTTGAGTCTTTACAGGTTTTCTAGGATTTTAACATGGATGGAGCAAAGTGAAGCGATTTGGATCATTTGGGAGCAATTCATCAAGGAAGAGAAGTTGGATTCGATTCAGAGTGATGGTGTCGGACGACACACTATTTTGTCTATGAGAGAAGCCAGGTTTTGAAAGTTTTACAAAATTACCCGAAGTTTTTCATATTTGCAACACAAGTCTCTGACGTGTTTTAGGACATATAAATAGTATTTTTAGGTTTTACAAACCCTCAAATTATTTTCTAGCAATTTTTATTTTCTGCAACCCTGAGAGATTTTGAGAGCTTTGGAGAGAGAGAGAGAGAGAGATCTGCTTTGTAGAAGAAGAATTCTTGAACTCCTCTTTACTCTTTTAATTTCAAATTGCTTATTATTCAGAATTATGTTTTGTTCTTCATTGAATATATCTGAGTAGTTTGCTTGTTAGGTTCAGGGTTTTTCACAGGGATTTTATGATTTATTAGATCTGTTTATTTAGGATTCATTATCTTTCTAGATCTTCATCTTAGGTTGTTCTTCATATTAATTCTTGATTGATCACCTAGAATTAATACTTTAGGAAAATAAATTGATATGAGAATATAATTGATTTTCCTGATAAAACTTTTTGATGAGCAAAATTAATTCTTGCAAAGAGATTTGATTTAGTGATTTTGTGAACAATCTAAACTTATTTTTAAAGCTGATTTATTACCGACAATTTTGCAAAGAGATTTGGATTTTCTGGTTTTAAATTTATATAATATTTGCAGTGAGAACTTATTTATTTTACAAAGGTGTTTAGAGTTTTAGATCTGTTCTTAATTGCTTAAATCCTAATTATTTCTTGATATAATAATTTGTAATTTCCTGAAAAATTCCCTAGGCCTAGCTTTTTGATCTTCTGAATTTACAACAGCTTTTATTTAATACTTTGCATTGTTAGACTTGGGTCTTTGTGGAATTCGACCCCTAAGTACTGCAGTGATCTCTTAATTTGAGAGAGTAGCTCTAGGGATTAATTTGAACTTATCAATACTCTTCTTGAAGTCTACTCATAATCTCTTCTACGCCCAATGAATGGCATTGCACCATCTTTAGAATGAATGATACATAGTTTGCCTCATGTTAATACGGCGAAAGAACTTTTTAGGGCATAATACTTTATAAATTGTGTCAGCTCATATGGTTATGTGTACCCTTTGGTCCGACATATGAGATAAGGTATCATTTCTGCAAAAAAAAAATTACTATCAGACATATATCTTCAACATAAGATTCACACCATAATAAAAAAAAGTTCATACCTGCAAATGGTTGGATATGAGTTTTCACTAAGTCACCTTTACTCTCATGAGTTTGGCAATCAAAAACAGTAATCTTCCTAAACTTGAAGCTTATTTCCATTCCAATTACGGGTTCGGGTAAATATTTTTGGATTCGGATCGGTTCAGATAGTTGATGATAGAACCAAAAAATACCCTTTCTTTTTCGGTACCAGTTCGGTTCGAGTACTTTGGATTCAAAAGTAACCAAAGTACTCAAAAAAACCTTAGACATCCAAGAAAAAATATGAAATACTTAATTAAAATAAAACTTAAGACCATTTCATTACATTATATCAAAGAACATCCAGACTAAACCTATAAACATTACAATCCAGATAAGTCATTAAAAAAAAACTTAAGAAGCATTGAGAGATATATTTCATTCCAAACCATTACATAAACCATAGCAGTGATAGATTGATAGTGTAACTAAGAAGAATCTCAGCTCGCGGGCGGAGGTGCTTAAGCTGTGACCCTCCATATCACCCGACGTCTTTTGGTGGTGGTTTAACGGAGTGAAGCTCGGAGGTGCTTAAGGTTTCTTTGCTTAGGGACGGCTTTAAACCAAAAGCTTTTTTTCGGTTGCTTTCTTTGTCGGATCTCTGTTGCGTATGGGTTCTCATCTCTAGCTAGGGTTGTGACTTCGATGAATTGTCTGGGATGAGTCTGTTTTCTCCTCTCGGCGAGTTACTTCCTTAGATCTGGGATTATCGTTGGTGCATTACCGTTTCTCTCTCAGTTCTTCTTTTCGTCGTTGTAGGGTGGTTGCGGCTGTTCGACGTTTTCTCTGTAGCGGAGCTTGAATGCTGGTTTTGGCGTTTAAGTCCACTCTAGCTATTTTGTTTTTGTGTTAGTCTTCGAAGAAGCTGTTGGCGCCCTTGAGGTTTTGAAGGATGGCCTCGGATATGGTTGCTCGTGGCAGCAAGGATGAGGCAATCACGCAAATGTCCTAACTTCTCGGTTTGTAATCGGTGTTTCCTCTGAAAGCCTCTAGTTGTTGTTTAATCAATGCTTTTCTTGTTGTATTTTCTCTCATATTGTAGATCTTTTAGTTGTAGATTTTGGTCTTTCTGATTTCTTTGTTTTCCCTGTAATTTCTATCACAAATTTGAACATTGGTATAAAACTTAACCTTTTACTAAAAAAACAAAACTAAGAAGAATTCTCCTCCAAGTTTAGACCAGGAGTCTCCAAACTTCAAATAGCGTCTTTTGTCCATGCCTCTCTTATATCAAAAATAAATCAGAATAGTGGACAAAAATATGAAAACTGAAACTAAAAGTTTGAAAGCAACTATAAGACAAAATATGAAACCAACGTGACATACTGAAAAAGAGTTACCTTCTAATTCAAGTTGATTTGAGTTTCAAACTATGAAAAAGAGTTAACCAACAAAAATGTTAAATCTGAAAGTTATATACAATGATATTAAATGTAGTATAAGATTATACTGTACCTCTTTCAAGTTTATCTAGTAACTCAACATCAGCAAGAAGTTGTGCATTTGTGGCAACGGTTTTTTCATTGAACTGCATATCACACTTCAGCCACTGCTCTGTGCACATCAACACCTCCAGCAGATAATGAGTTAAGTAACTCCTGTGTGGCTCTAGGATACGTCCACTAGTGCTAATAGCACTTTCAGATACAACAGATGTCACTTGCATTGCAAGTACATCCTTTGCAATTTCCGACAAAGCAGGAAATCTTTGAGCATTGAGCTTCCACCAAGACAAGATGTCCCATTTTGTACCAATCATAGTCTTAGGATTTTCCACCTTTTCCTTCAAATAGAGATCCAACTCATTCTTTGCATCTTCAACTCCTATTTCATCAACCATCTCCTTATAAGACAAATCCATTGTATACTTCCATAAAGTATTCATTGTACAGTTTGTCTTCAGCCTCTAACTTGTCGAATGTCAATCTAAACGTAATGGCTCTTGTTAACATCAAGTATGTAGAATTCCACCTTGTCTTGATATCCAAAAGCAAACTTCCCGTAGTCATCTTCCCTGTCACTATTTTTATCTCAAACGAATTACATCTTGTGGAAGAAGACCTCACATATTGAATGACATTAGTAGCATTGTCGACAGTGATGGTGAATAACTTCTCAATGCCTCACTCAGCCAAACAATCAAGTAGAACCGATGAAATTGTGGAATCTTTGTGATCTGCCACTTACCTAAACCCTATGATTAGCTTCCTCAATTTCCAATTAGCATAAAAAAATGCGTTGTGGTGACCATATAACTAGCTTCTGTAACATGAGCAACCCATATGTATGTCGTAAGAGACACTCTTTGTTGATTCGTAGAAAACCATAGCTTCAAAGATGCTTTCCTTGCCACAAATATTTCAACTATATCTCTGGTAGCTGTTCTCCTTGAATGCAGTTTATATAGATTGACTTTGTTGCAAAAGTGTCTCCAAGCCATGCATTCAATAAACGCAAGGGGAAACTGCGCCAACACAAGCATTTCATTGGTAGCTTCTCTGAATATATCCTCAAAAACTTCCGCGTGCCGAAGATTTCCCTCTTGAGTAAATAACAGTCTAAGAATTCTTCTATAGCCATGCATTGTGCTGCTTGTGTATATCCAGATGCTTTTGCAAGTTTGAAGTCCCAGATGTTGTTGCACATCCAAAAATCCTTAAACCATAATGACATTTGCATTTTTTCTCCTTGTCCACTAATCTCGTGAAATGATTCCATACAAGAGACCTTGTATTGAACTTCTTTTGCTGAAGAGGTTCAGAATTACCACCACTATCTTCTGGAACAGCTTTCCTCTTACCTCTACTATCATCTCCTTTTTCTTTTGTGTTAGCTTCTTATGTTTCTTTTTCTCGGTCTGAATTGTCTGGAAATGATGAAGAATCCATCTGAAAGATAACGCAAAGGAAACAAATAAGTAACACATGAAGCTAACACAATCAAATATTTTCCTAAACACAAAGTAAAAGAATTTGGAACATATAAAAGTGAAGTTAAAAAAGCTACGACACAAGTTCAAAAATGAAGACTAGATTATAGAGAAGAAAACATATCCCAATTATTTACATGAACTCGATGGATAGAGAGGAAGGCACTTTCATATATTTATATATATTATATACACCTAGATCTCGACTTTTTGAATTCAAAGAACATAATCAACAATTTATCCTAAACATATATGAATGGCAGAGAACAAATCACGAATTAAACAAAATCTGTCAAACCACATACTTACATGTTATACAATTATATTTATATTATTATATTTATGTGTGAAATGATAGAAGATAACTCTTTAGGAAAACAAAACATAAGGAAACAGACTTACAAACTAAGAAAAATTGAGATTTAGTTGGTAGAACAATTAAAATTAGTACCAAGCAGGAAGAATACAAGTCACAGACAATTCTAATCGCACGAACAACCAAGTCAAACAATCAAATTGAATCTAAGGCCTAAGACTCCATCAAGATCATGCCACTTCTTAATAGGGGACAAACAGAACCCAACTTCCCATTCACAATATCAGTGACTTCTTTTGGAAACACATATTGTGCTTTCAAATGTTATTTTGGAAAGTCTCTTGTTGTGAAAATAGATGGGATCCTGATTTATTCTCAACCAAAATAATCCTAGAGCTGCATCAATGTGCTACATTTAAAATAAGAAAAAGACTTTAGTGTATTGGAGAAATTGAATTAGATCATTATATTAAATTTTTAACATTCAGGATAGCATTCATGAAACAGTTTATTATGTGTAAACATAGTCACGACACAAACAAACTAACCCACAAACCAAACCAAAAGAAAACAAAGATTTGTGAGCAGTAAAGTTTCTTGCAAATACGTCTCTAGTCTTCCCATCATATTCAACCAATGTTGGGTTAATGGTTTTGTATCCATTATCACTCTGAAATTATCAAAAACTTACTTTTAAAAATAGACTAGAATTCTTAAAACATCACTTTTACCCTGGTTTGATATTTGAACTTTTCCAAGAATTTAAATCTTCCATGTTATTGAAACTTGGAGATATGAAAGAATTGAACGTTGGATGGAGAGCATATGTGGCAGGGTTTCTTGGTGCTTTATATGGAGTAATGGTTGAAAATGATGGAGTTGTGAGCCGATTGCTCCGCCTTGGAACTTGATTTTCACTATCCCCGTCAACTCTTTGCTTCTTTCTTGGAAAAACATTTTCAACATTTTTATCCAGCTTCCTCTTTTTTCCTGAAATCGATATGTAGTAAAAAACGTGTTTATGAATGTCTTCTTTTACTTTTACAAAAATCAGCAATGATATATACAAAACAAACAAAAAATGAATTAAATTGACATACCTCAGGTGAATTAAAACAGTCAAGATCGAATGATGGTTTATTGTCATATGAATTATATGTAATGTCCTTTTGCAACATAAAAACATATGAAAAAACTTAAAAACAAATGGTTTTTGCCTTATTCTTTTTCATCATCTAAAAGACCTTAATATAATAAAATTGCCATGATATACCTTCTCTTGTGGATCATGTTTGTCTTCTTCTTTTTCATCATCACCATCATTTGGACTCACTCCTTCTAGGACATTATGACTATGTTCGTGATCTTCTTCATCAAGACCATCATTTATATTCACACATTCTTCCACATGATGACTTTGATTGTCATCTTCTTCATCACCACCTTCTTGAAGGAAGATTCTCTTCATCACCCTACAAGCAAAAAAAATTTTTTAGGAATCTTTATTATAAGCGTATGAAGACTTTCCTATAAAATTAAATTACAGGAAAAAAAAATTATATAATAAATCTTACATCAGCAGTTGAATTGAGCTTCTGGGTCATCTCCTATGTTTGGGTCTCGACATTTGTTTCATCTTTGTTAATCTTCAAACATTTGACAGTAAATTTTATCAATAACTCTCCCAATGTGACAATCACATTTTTATCTGCATCTATGTGTTTAAAATCGTTTTAAGAAAGGTTTATGAATCTTTTTTTTTTTACCTCATTTGTTAAATTGAGCTTTTCGGTTAACTCTTCCATTTGAGTTTCGCTTGGAGTTAAGAACTGGAGATAAATTATTTCATTCGTCAATATAATGTGTTAGAATATTTTCAAAAAGTTCTAAGAATCATTTCATTTACATCACCAGTCAAAACTTCTAGATTTGGTTCACCTTCCTTCTCTTTTGCATTTAGTTCACCTTCCTTCTCTCTATACAAGAACTGTATTTGTTCTTTTCCAAAAAATTGTTCTTTCTTTGCACTCTTCATTTTCTCCATTTGTTCTCATACATAACTTCAACTTCTTGCAGCAGATGTACACACTAAGACAATGAAGGTGTTGGAGAATGTGTTGGTAATTGGAAAGAAACTGTGTCATGTCCACATAAGTGCTGAAAAAGCATTAGAAGCTTTTAGTACATGATTTAGACTACTTTCCCTAAAACTCAATATACAAGTAAGAAACCAATTCCTTACCTCTTTAGGAATCTGAGAGTCAAAAACCTGAATCACATGCTCTGTATTTTGTTCAGCGGGAGAACTGGTAAATGGACGGATCGCATCATCTTTGTACAAATTTGTAATTGGAGAACTGAGAAATAGAGGGATTCCACTATGTTCGTATTGCTCCTACAACACAAAATAAAAACGGTTAGCATTTACATGCATGAAAAAAAAAATTTAAGAGGAAGCTGGAAGTTGATAAAATAAAATATGTTTTACTAGATCGTCAGTATTCGTAGGTTTATAACTTCCCAGATTCTTCTCTATTTTTGATAAACGGTAGTTGATAGCTTTGAATCCATTTGTAACAATGTTGTACAGTTTGTCTAGCTTATCTATTAGTGACTCTCCAGAAGAGGCTGGTTTTAGCGTCTTCTTGTTATGAAATTGGTATGATCTGATAGCAGATTCTTCCATCACGACACCAAAACCTAGTGCTTTTTTTGTTAGTCTTCAAATTTCAGTTTGTAGCCCTTGTTCAATACTTCTACCAACCAATTCAAATCTTGATCATGAGTGTCTTCCAAGAAAATTGCATCTTCTGCATCACCAGGTATAGAAGACAATATGTGAATAACCTTCAACTGCTGAAAAACAATTTATGTTTAGTAAGACAGTCTAAGTTACTATTAGTCCTTCAAAATTAAGAAAAAATAATATTAAATACAACTTACATGATTTGATGCTTCAATGTTCTTGACTTGAGCAATTAATGGATTAACTGTGTACGTATATTTTTCACACAGATATGTTGTTGGTTGTTCAATTACACTCTATGTGCTGAAAGATGACTGTAACATAGGAACAAAATCAAGAATCCACAAGTGTATTGCCAACGGATATCCATGTAAGTCGTACTTATTCTTCATTAGATTTGATGGGACATTCTTCTTAACTGATGTAATCAGAAGATTATATGCATCTTTCCCCCATGGATATTAGCCAAGACATCCAGATGCTGAGCTCTCTTAAGGCTTTTTGCAAGAAGTTTATTCCCTGTGTACCTCTGACAAAAGATGCAATCAATCGCCAGAGAGAACCTTTCATCCGCTGCCTCTGAATCAGTTTCTAGTTAAATATCACAAACATCTTCAAATGTGTGAGCATTTTCAGTGTTAGCCCGGTTATAAAGATTTTCCCGTTCATCTTCATCACCCTCCCAAGCAGAGCATTTCAATCCAGTGACCATATGGAATTCTCTTATTGAGAATCTCATAGGTCGTCCTCCAAATGCATCCAAAGTTCATTTTCTTTTGATTCTTTTAAGCTCCTGCCATAAAACAATGCACCATCTTCCCTGACATCATCAATCCTCTGTTGATAATCTTGAAAATATGTCCTAGAAAGGAATTTTTGATCCTCTTATACTCTGCAACCGAGAGGATGCTTTTCACTTTTGTGATGCGATCGTAGTTTAGAAACTGGTTTATCTTCAAGTCTGATCTTGGCTCCTCTCCTATGTTGAAACAAAGTTGAGGAAGCTTGTTTTCTGTAGGGAAAGAATCACCAATATCCTGCAACAAATAAAAGAAAGAGAAGAACACATATTATGTCAGGAAAGTCATCCTAAATTTCATATATGCTTTCATGAATTTTAAAAAACTAGCATCAATCAGACTCTAGCAGCGCCATTGTACTCAACAAAATTATCATCCCCATTGTTATATCAATCAGCTCTTAGCCATGTCTCAGACCAAATTGTTACATAATGAAGAAAACCCACAAAAGATAGTATTTTTTACTAGAAAATCATAAGAATCTACTGAATTTTTCACCCAATTTATTTAGGTTTTTGTTGATTCAGTAAGGCCAGTATCACACACAATCGTTTCAAATTACCCAAAATCAAACCCTAAATCACACAATTATGGATTTTACAATCCTTTCAATATTTACACTAGCTAGAACGAGAATAGTACGTTTAAATGGATCTGAAGCTTACTTATAAATGGCGATAAACCGATGATAAAGTGTCGTGTGATAAGAAGATCCACGGAGACGAGATTCAACAAAAACACCGACTGTGAGAAAAAACAAGGCTAGATCGAGGCAATGTGTGTTAATACAGTGCTGAATATAGAGGATTTTGGTGGCTAAGGTGAGGCGAGTTGAAGCAAGGTATTCCCGAAACGACGAGATGAAGCAAGGTATTCCTGAAACGGCGAGACAAAGCAAGAGAAGAGATAGAGGCAATGAGAATCCGTCGAGACAGGTAGACGATATAGACCGGCGATTTAGACCAGCGAGGCGACGAGAGTTCGACTGTATCAGATCTCTTCGTTCGAAGAGAGAAGAGACACAAATGAAGGTTTGAGAAATTTGAGGGTATTTTCGTCATATTGTTAAATGAGAAATGTTAGAAATGGAAACTGTTGGACCTTGTGGTATTTTTGACCCAAAAACTAATATTATGGTAGCCATGACAAATGTCCATGAATTATTGTATGAATAGTTATTTAGGTATTAATAATTGTTTTATCCTTAACAGTTTTCTCTATTAAAACATCATTAATATTGTAATATCAATTAATTATATATTTTACAATGAATATTATTAAATATAATAAATTATTTACCTTTTCAAATTCATTTTAAAATTATTGTATGAATAGTTATTTAGATACTAGTAGTTGTTTTATCCTTAACAGTTTTCTCTATTAAAACATCATTAATATTGTAATATCAATTAATTATATATATTATAATGAATATTAATAAATATAATAAATTATTTACCTTTTCAAATTCATTTTAAATTTACCTTACAATTAATATTAATGATATATATGTGTTAGTTTTATAGTGATTTTTAATATAAAAAATTTGAGTCACCACCTAAACACAAAATCAGGATCCGGCTCAATAAACACACCACAAGGCCGGCTCGTCTACTTCTCTAAAAATTTTGAGTCACCACCTAAACTTATGGTGGTGTGACTACGCTGTCTTCTCTCTCAATTTGACTGCTTGCCAGTTATTGTCATAGTGGTGTGATGTTACTGATATGACTCTCTTGTACTTGGATGAAATCGTTCAAACATGCGGTGGTAATATTCAATTCGTGTTTCCATCTCATTCACGACACGCACTTGTATTTCATCAACATGTTGACCATAAAAAAAAAATTATGTTGTGAATCAAATTATATAGTTGCATTTCAAAGTCATTATGTAGTACTCTTATCTAAAAGATAGTTTGTCAAAAAATGGACCGAAAATTTAATTATTGATGAACTAAATGACCAACTATTTAATAAATATACAACTTGAACGGTTCATGAAAGACAACACTATGGACCTGTGCATCCGTCATAATCATCAACAGTTCATATCTGTTCAATTAGGTATTCCTCTATTTCTGCGAATATTTTGTAGGAACATATTGATTTCACGGCTAGTGCTAGGAACCAGAACACATACCCGAACTAATTCGAACATATATCAACATTACCCTTAAGCCAGGACAAAATAGTTTTTAGTGGGACTGAAACCCACCACCTTAAGCAATTATTGGGTGCACTATAGCCATTGTGCCACTTTAATATCTTGCTTTAATATTACTAGATGCAATTGTCCCCACAATCTATAATATGGGTTTGCCCCTTGTTGTTTATACTAGTTCTACTTTTTTTTTTTTTTTTGAAATTTTAGATATAAGAGATTATAATTATTTCATAAAGACTTAATTACATATTCTTTATTTTACACTCATGAATTTTAGATAAAAAATTATTGTTTCTACATATTAAAAATTACAAATAAGAAAAAAGACAAAACAAATAGAATATTTTCAACAATAAACGTGTTTGCCATAACTTTTCTTCACTTTCAATATCAAAATTATAGAGATTTGAATTCGGATTTGTTTGGAATTTGGATTGAATTCGAGTATTTTGTTAAGCTTAATATGTAAATAATCAGAACCGAACCCAAATCTAAAGTATATTTCGGGTATTAGGTAAAACCCGAACCCGATCCGAATCTGATGGGTGTTTATCCGAAATCCGATCCAAATACTAGAAATACCAGAATAGTTCTAGAACTCCTTTACCGAAATACCCAAAAATCTGAAATATCCGATCCAAACCCGAATGGGTAACCGAACGCCCAGGCCTAGCTAATAGTGTCATAAGATTTCTTCATTCTTTCAATTAACAAATATTTCCATGTTTGCTTTATAAATGCTACCCAAAGAGTCGTCACCATAAAGGATAATGTCAAGAACCAGTTTCTTGTAACCGTTTTTTATTGTTTCATGATCTGCAGGTGGGTCAACCGCCAAAACAACATACCAATCGGTTAATTCACCTTTGATTTTCTTCGCAATAGCGGTCATCAATAACTGCATTGAGACGGAGAAGACCACAAAGTTCAGGATCAAGATTTTTTGCCTTGACAGTAAATTCTTTTGCTCTTCTAGCTTCTTCTCTAACGGTGTATGATCCATCCATTTGCATCACTTTTTGGTCAAAATAGTGTCACAAGATCCTGTTAAACAGATAGATTGATCAGTGAAACAAGCCAAAATTGCAACAGTGTAATTTCCAATTCGTTGAACAAAGCTGAACAATTAAGAATCTAAGAGGGAAGTCTTTTACATATAACAATTCCAAGTCAATGATAACACAATTTTTGTATACAAATAGGTTGTTTGCATCCCAAAATTCGCTAAAGATCAATCATGTAATTTAAGATCCAATGATATTGTCCTTCACATTAATATATCTTCCTTAAGATCTGTTCCAAATTTAGCAGTTTAAATCCTAAGAGGTATAAATATACAGCTTAATAAACAACCCCGGCCAATTCTAGAAATTCTACAAATGTACACATGCACCCGATTATTGACAATTATATCCATATATTTAATTGGTTTTAGATCCACGTGTTTAGAAACTTCTCAAACCAAAATCCTTATTTGGTTTATAATATTTTAAAAACATAATAAAATATACTAATAATTATTTATTTAATATGAATCATATGATATATAGAAATATGAGTACACTATAAGAACATATTAATTATAAATAAATAATATCAATTATATTGTATCATCAAATAATATCAATCGTATCATATTATCAAATAACCGTAACCGTATATAACAGTAACCGCTTGAACCGTAACCGTTTAACCGTTTGTTAAACGGTTCTGGTTAAGGTTACAAAAATTTCTAACCATAACCGATGGTTAATAAACCTTAACCGTGACAACCGTAACCCTGGTCATGCCTATGTATAGCTAATAAAACATTTGTGTTTGTCGTCCAGCTTTCTTCTTTAAACCTCAAAATTTGACTCAAACATCAAATTAAGGTCTTGCGATGTCAATCCTTCTTCTTTAGACCCAAAAAAAAATTAATGAAAGAATATCAACTCATCTATAAAATCATACACAAAAATATGTTTTACAGTTCATAAGAAATAAAAAGCACAAATGTAGATAAATAAGATAATTTATATTTTGCATCAATATTTAGAATATTTTAAACTTTTAAAAGGTTTCGAAATATAAAATTTGAACCTTTTAAAAAATTTCAATATTTATAATATTTTAAACTTTTAAAATTTAAAACTTATAATATTTAAAAACTTTTTAAAAGCTAAGACCTTTTAAAAGTTTCAATATTTATAATATTTAAACTTTTAAAATTTTTAAATATTATAATATTTTTTGAAACTGTTTAAAGTTCTAATTTGATCAAATAAAAAACCAGATCAAACCAAATAAAACTTTTAAACTTGGACGCCTGATAAATCAAGCTTTCCTGCTCATTCGTTGTTGGAATCATATTAATCTTATTTATACTGGTTTTCTGAACTATTGTCTAAAAAATTATAACCGATGTGGGATATTGTGGTTAGTTCTTTGATTTCCATAAATTTAAAATTTTCTTTTTTCTAAAAAATTCTGTAAATTTAAAAAATGTTAATGATTGACATGTCAAATCATGATAGGTTGTTTAAAATAATTCTTAATATAGAAAATTCTGGAAATTGTATAAAATGTTAACAAGTTATATGTCAAATTTCTATTGGTTGTTTAAAATCCTATATGAACAGCCTTAGGAGCTTATAGCTCCTACTTTTTATTAGTATAGATTTCTTTTTTTTCGGTTCATTTTAACTGAGTTGAGTAATTATATTTTTTGCAATTGATTTTTTTTTTGGTTTAAGTAATTTAAATTAACTAAATATAATTATTATGTTTTATTTAATCATTATCTAAACTATTAACCATTTTTTTGGGAGAATTAGATAAACTCAAAATTGACCCTAATATACGCTTAATGTTCGGTGAAGATAGCTTAGATCTTGATTATTTGGTCATAACATTAAGCATAACATTAGTTAAATTAAAGCAAACGTGAAAGCCCAAAAAAAACCTAATTTGTAGTTGCAGTGTGTCTTATTGATTGCTAAATACTCGTTAGTGGTGTCGAGAGCCTGGGATTAGGATGGAGCAAAGAGAAGTGAATCTTCCGGAAGAACTGGTGATAAACATAATCACAAAATTACCTCTGCAAAGTATCGTTAGATTCAAGCTGGTGTGTAGAGATTGGAAATCACTTACGGAGTCTGCCACATCTAATTGGTCGATCCTACATGGAAGCTATAGTTGTATTAACTCTTGTTTGGAAGAAATAGAACTCAATATACCACGTGAGTCATCCTCGCATGGTAATTCTCATTATTGGTCTTTTGCAAGTGGAGTGATCCGCAAGTATACTCAAAAAAATGTTAAAATCAAAGAGATTTGGATTATGGCCTGCGCTGATGGGTTGATTTTGTTGTGTCTTCTCGAGGAGGACATGACGAAACGTTACTACATTGGTAGTCCTGTGTTATCACAAATGGGTTCAAATATCTTCTCCTCCGTATCTTCCTCAATACCATTTTTACTTCGTTGATTTGGGACTTGTAACACAAATGCACAACGGTTCCCTCTTAGGTTACAAGGTGATGCAAAGCACAACACACTGATGTTTCTAAAACCTGGACATTTCAGATTTATTCGTCGGATACGGGTGAAGGGAGTGTTCAACACGTCTCTTGTCCTGGTCATGGTGTGTCACACTGTACATCGAATCCTGTTTCTTTGAACGGGAAACTTCAGTGGTTCCATGAGTCCCGTAGTATTTTGATCCATGATTTCTTCTCTTATGATGATCAAGTTCGGGCCATATGCCTACCCGCCAGGATGCGAGGTAGTCGCTGGCATCGAGATGAGCGTCCAAGCTGTATACGGAGTTGCCTTTCCCCATCTATAAGACGGTCTGCACCACATCGCAAGGATACTTTGTGCTTATCGAAGCTGGATTGATAGACGAGTTCAGGAGCTATAATGTTAAGGTTTGGAAACTTAAGAGTGATTCATGGACTTGGGAAAAGGCATGGGAAATCAACATGGCATCTATGGGGCTTGGATTTTACTGTGTGCCAATGGCAATCAACTGTTTTGATATCGACATCATCTACCTACGGGACTTAGACCGCAAATACTTCGTTACTTGTAATCTTCAAACCCAAACAAAATCTGAGAGTACCAACTGCAAGGAAACTATCTTCTGCTTCGAGTCACATTCATGCCTTTCACAATTTGTTCCGTCCTTGCAAATCGTACCTATATAGGAACCCAAGATGATATTGATATACTTTATGCTCTAGCTATAATTTTCGTTTTGTTTCAACTGTTAACACTTGGAAAATAATCAAACTATTTCTAGTGCTTTCAATCCATTTGCAACTGTTTGTCTTTGTATAATTACTACTATTCATACACATATCCTATGTCCTGTCCACTGGCTCTTTGCGTCATGCCTTTATCAAGAAACATATGCAAAATCTACCTCTGGTTTTACAGGTCGTATAATTGATTCAAGAGTACTTATATATATGTTTGCTTCTACATATTGAATCAAATCATTAATCCAAGTAAATAAACGATATGTTGTTTTTCATGCTCGACTCTTGGTAGTTAAGTCCATTTTTAGTTTGAGAAATATGATCCCATGACTCTTCGCCAATGGTCGGTCATAGCCTAGCAACACACACACACACAAACTCGGCCAATCTAAGTAAAAAAAACAAAAAAAAACTAAATAATCATGCCTTTTTAAACTAAATTTGAAAGAACAAACAATTAAAGTAAAAATAAAATTAAACAGAAAAGGTTAAGTAGTATATATATAAAAAACCTATTTTTCTTTTTTCCTTTTTCACATATGAGGCAATTCTTGAAAGCCAAAACCCTAATTATACTAGTTACATACATATTATTAGCCTTCGTCCTCTTTAGTTTATTTGCTAATCAACTAAAGAAACAATCGATGTTTGATCTACCCCGGAAGTGGTAGAGGAAATTCTCTTTAGGGTTCCGCCACATCTCTAAAACGATTGTGATCTACTTGCAAACGTTGGAAATCAATACGATAAAACTACAATGTGTTTCTCTTCAGGTGATGACACCTCAGCATTTTGGAGAATTAAAATAGATAACCAATCAAATTATAAGAATTAATGCAACTCATCATTTATCTCCAGTAATAATTTTCGGTTCCACGTCACTTTACTCTAGATTTTTTTTTCTTATGTTAATATTGATTAAAAAGCATAAAAAGGTAAATGTTACAAAGCCTATATAGGGCTTAATCGGCTAACACACATTTAAGAGAAACAAATTTGAATCTAGGTAACCCAAAAAAAAAATAGTTTGAGAATAGTTGTCATTTCGTCGTTAACTTATGCGACTACTTGGCTACTATCGGAAGACTATTTGAAGACTATGTTACGACAACTTTGAGCCACATTTAATGACTGGTTTGACGACTATAGTGATTAAAACCATAATTTTTTTTTTTTTTTATAATTCGAATTTCTAATCAAAGAGAAACCTAAAATTCACACTTTTAATACCCAAAAGTTCACCACAATCGTAATATGTTAACCACATTAGCAATTACAAAAAGTAGACAATATTTATAATAACCAAAAGAGAACCAAAATGATCAATCAAAAACTATGATTGACACATCATCCCAAAGTAACAAGTTCATAATAACCAAAAGAGAACCAAAATGATCAATCAAAAACTATGATTGACACATCATCCAAAAGTAACAAGTTCATGAGAGTTAAGGACTAGAGAGAAGTAGCCTAAGAAGTAACCTAAGAAGGAGATGTTCTTTGTGTTGGAGGGGCGGTGGATGCATCACTTGATTCAGACACAAGGAATTCCACAAAGGCCGGATCAGTTTTGCGCAAGTACTCTTCCAAGTGTTCTATCTTCTTCTGTTGCTCAGCCACAACTTTGGAATGTTATGCTTCACGAGCAGCAATCTCAGCATCACGTTTTGCATTATAGGCAACTTGTTCTTCAATTATACGATGAGCTTCTTTCATTTGCTCTTGCAATGCTACAAACGACGACTCTCCTTGTTGATAGCTCTTGCCATTGAAAAGATCCTGAAGATGATCCTTGAGGCTTCCAAGTCCAAAAAGATTACCTCGTGAATCCTTCTCAGTGGACTTAGATAAGAAAAACTGAAATTGTTAGTTCTGAAAATGAAAGTTTTGAGGACTCTTTAAATATAGATTGTAAAAATGGTACTTTACCTGAAGAAAGATGGCCGTATAATCTTCTGCTGTGAGCTCTTGAGCTCGTGAAGGATCTGACTCGATCTCAAATATCTTAGCTTGTAGGTTTTTCTCATAAATTGAGAAGATCTTCCCGGCCTTTCGATCGACATACGTACCATCTGGCCTTGTATGTGTCTCTTTGAAAACCTCACCAAGACTCACTGGTCTCCCAAGTTTCTCTTCCTGGAATGATACAAAAACAAAAAAAAAGGTTAAGACATAAGTTAAAGTTACTCATCAAGCCTTGTTTGACTTGTTGATACGATGTTGGCCCAGATAAGTGCATGTCTGGACCGAGACCATTACGGTCTGACATACGAGCATTGGAATAGATTCGACTCCTTTCCTGTGTTTCTTTAGTATCCCACTGCGCAACCATTGTTTTCCAGAGAGTACCCCCGATCAATTTAGGTTGCAGTCGACTAGTCCTAGCATCGCTTACCATGTTTTTCATCCGGCGTTGACATATATCATAGAAAAACTGTTGCATTGTCCATGTTATCAATGGATCCCAAGTGTGTTTTTTTTAGGGGGAAAAAAATAGAATTAAGTTAGTGAAAAACAACAATTAAAACCTATCTATGAATGATATATGACAGAAAACTATACTGCAAACTCAAGGAAGTATCTTTCTAGTCTCTCCGGAGGCACATATGACCAATTATAGTATGGACCATCAAATTTGTTTGTAAAAACTTTAGTAATCTTCTGCACCAGTTGTGATTTGACATCACGAGTAAACCTCAGAACATAAGAATCAAGTCAGAATCAAGCGTAAGCGTAAACCATACCAAAGTCATTTAAAATCAAATAAAAAAAATGTTGTTCGAGAATGTATGAAAAGTCGTCACAATCACTGAACACATGTACTCTTCTAGTTACTACTAACTGATGAGAGACTTGGAAATGACAAAACAATAGTCAATAGTGATGTTTGTCTGCAACCGAGTTGTGTGTCATCTAAAAGCAACAAATTCATCGACTCTAATCTAGAAGAAAACATATGAAAACCTAAGGGAAATGAAAACATGTACTCTTCTAGTTAGTAAGTATAACTAATGAAACACTTGGGAATGACAAAACATTCCACTAGAAAATGAAATTAATTCTAAGTCCATATCCTATTTTAAACGTGTTTACATACCAAGTCGTATTAGGCTTCGGTTTCGGAGAGAAAACGGTTGTAAAAATATAACGGTTTGGCACCATAAGGATGACGTTAAGAGCCCTCAACATGTTCTCCTGGAGTCCCGACAACACTGGATCTGACTCGTCGAAGTTGTTACCTTGAGAAGAAGGATGACTTTGAGCGTGAGAGTTCTGAGCTGGAGATCTCGCAGAATCATGCAAAGGATTCAATTGAACCGGTGGATTGTTCTGAACTTCTGGTAATGACTGAGTTGGTTAGGATCTGTGGTGGTGGATATTTTCTGACCTGCTGTGCGGCTGACGTCGATAGTTGGGGGTAACACGGACTTGTTCTTGAGGCGTCTGAGGCGTAGGATCTTGAGCTGCCGGCGTGAAGTTGTATTGAAGTGGTAGAGGGTTGACCTTTCTCACCTTGGACGGAAGGTTAGAGCCACCGGGTCTGAGAGAAGCGTTGGGGACAACATTTCTCTTTCGTCTAGGCTTCTTAAACAGGAGGCATCGTAAGTATCTCGTTGAGATGGCTTAGGTGAAGAGGAAGACGAAGAAAAGACAGATCGGAGATTGAGAGAATCGGCGAAGAAGAAGAATGGTGATAAATGAGAGATTAGGGTTGTAAAATTAGGGTTAGGTCGATTGTTATGGGCTGGACCGCGTAAATAGATTTCCGGGTTTAATTAACCCAAAATGTTTTAAAATTAGTAGTGAATTAGTTGGTATGTAATTTTATTTTAAAAATATGGGCTTGTTTTGGAGTTTAAAATCTGATACAACACGTAATAACCATGTTTAAACCCAATATTTTGAAGTTAGTCGCTTGTTTGTCGCGAATCAGAAGCCAAAATTAATTTTATAAAAAACATATAATTTAATTTAGTTTATATATTATTTAAAGCATACTACTTATATATACACTATATAATATATTGATCACTTAAAATTTACAAAACATTACTTACATATATACTTAATATAATAAAAATTACATTTTCTATTTCGAAATTAAAATTTAGTCCAACACGGTGAATATCTAATAGTATCTTAAGAATGTGAAGCATAAAAGTCTGATCATTTATTACCACAATCCAAGAACAACACAACATAAACAAAGTCAGAAAAAGTACAATCGAATACTTTAGCTAGAAATGACTTAGAGTAAATGAAGACTACTAATTTTAAAAATTCAGACCTACTGATTCATATACATTTTCGTGAGCTTCTCCTTCATAGGTAATTTTTTACTTTGCAACCAATTCACATCTGCATTAATAGAAAACAAAACCTCAAGTCTAAATAATTAATAAGACATGGTGCACCTAAAATTATATAACAATAAGTGTAGATATGGTAAAGCAAGCATAAAAAATTGACATTACGGGTTAATTTTGTTTGTACTTTTGAAAATGAGAATAATATGAGAATGCCACAATATGATGCTTCTATTTATAGTTTATATGTGAAGAATGCCACAACATTAGTCGCTGTATAGTCGCCAACTTACCGACTCATAGACTTAGTCGCTACGTAGTTGCCAAATTAGCTACTCTGATGCAACTAAATTAAGTTTTTCCCATTTAGTCGTATAATGGTCGTTAATCAACGACTACAGTACCGACTAAATTTATGCAGTTGTAACTTGGTAGTTATGGAGTCCGCAAGTTGTCGGAAAATTAAGGGACTACGTATTTAGTCGCCAATCGTAGTCGTAAATATCCTATTTTCTTTTAGTGGTGGTTTTGTGTGCTATAAAACCAAAAGAAAATTTTGAGAAGTCTCCCTATATGTGATATGTACTCTCATGTAGTTATCTTCGTTTCTTGACTTGTGAAATCTCGCGCGTGGATCATGGTGTGCATCTGATTCGTTGCTTGCAACATGTAGTAGAGACAAGGCTGTCTAGATTTGGGAGATACCACCGAAGACAAAATTTGATTGTGTTGTAGTGTTAAATGGTCATATACAAAATGTTAAGATGGTCCATTGGGCAGTGGCATAGTATGATGAAACTATCAAGGTAAAGAGAATAATGCTTCAAAAGTGCTTCGATGAATTGAACATTGAAGCTTTAAAACGTTTTTTCATATCATATCCATATATAAGCATTTAACTACAATTCTTGTGTGTCTCTTAACAAGTTTGGTGGTCTAAGGATGAGTATGGTGATTATAACTTTGCCCAAACCGTAATTAGGAGAATCTAACAAGTATACCGTGCTATTGTTTTCTAAAATCTTCTTCTATGAGTATAATTATACATGTTGCCTCTAATCTTCACTTTGTGGTCATTCTTCTACCGTATGGAGCCTATGGGATATCTCCTTTAATATTGATGTGGAAAAGATGTCACTTATAGATTAGTGAATCTTTTATCCATTGTTTTTGATCAGAGGTTTCATCTCTATGTTCCCTGGTTTGACAACATTAGGATTTCTTGAACTTGTAATGATGATCTAACAATAAAATTATGAAGGACAAGTATTGATGGGATGCAATCTGGTGAAGGATATGTAACCCGGGTGAAGATATGCAATCAATTATCACTTTAGAGAGTTTAACATACAAATTTGACCCAAGATGCATGCAGTTGGATATTCTTCATCGCTAGAGAATCCATGTTCCAACTTGTAGGTAATAAAATATATACTTGTTTGATTTTTTTGGACCAATCTCTGTGCACTTTATGGTTTCCACAATCGTACGATTACGTTCATCGGTCAAGGTATAGACTTCTCACTTTAGTTTGTTTTGAGGCATTTGTAAGAAACATTGGTAAATTCATACTAAATTACTTGGGTAACACCATGGCAACCAATGTGACAATTTCTTATACATGTTCTTCTTTCTTGTAACTGTAAAATTGTGAATAACATTATAAATACAGAGAATTTTTCATCAAAGATGAATATGGATAAATTTGTGCCTTTGTGGTGATGAATGCTGAGATTCGGAAATCGCTTCATAAAAATTTGAACATCAGCTTTTTGAAGTCTATTGAGAGTGACACATCATTAAAATTGATATCCAATAAGAACATTTCGATTAATACAACTCATATATCTCAATCAATAATAATTATTTCATGTTCAACATAAGCATTTCTGGATTTTAAGGAACTAACACATCATTAAAATTGTGTAACCAATCAAATTATAAGAAATATTATACATCATATCATATCAATAATTTTCAAAAAAAAAACAAATGTTTAAATTTATAGGTTAAATTTAAACTAAATTAATAAATCATTTACAATTTTTTAAAATATAATGATATTAACCAAGTATATTAATCATTGTATGTCGTATCAATATTTCCAAAACATGGGTTTTAATTATAGCTTAAATTTAAAATAAATTAATAAATCATTTACAACTTTAAAAACACAGGTATACTAATACAATCAATACAACATAAGTATCATATTAGTAAGATATAAATATAATATAAATATAATATAAATCAAGATTGACCAAGAATAACACAAAACAAAACTAATGTAAAAATATGTATGTGTGTATAAATGTAAATCATAGCTTTTACAATTAATTGAATTCCAAAAAAAGAAAATTCATATTTTCAGTAATTCAATATATATAAAAATAGTTACAAAAAGTATCCCACGGCGTAGTGCGGGTCTAACCTAGTTTTTATTAAAAGACCAAAGATTTACCAAGAAATACTTTGATATAGCACCAAAGCAGTTTTTGGTTTTCATGTTACGCAAAGAAAAGATGTTTCAAGTCTTCGTACATGGCGGGCGCAACTAAAGGCTCATCTAATCCCAAGTGAAGGTTGAATCGCACGAGAAATATAAATTCAGTCTCTTACACAATATCCTTATTGAGATAGCTCAGATTGTAAGAAAATAATTATTTCTTATCCATGTATGTGGTCTTATAGTTAGTAGGTTATTTAATTGGGTTTGTTATATTTTACTTTTAATCATTTTGGAACAAAAAGGACAATTGTTAAGCTGTATGTCATGCTTATGTTTATAAAGACAAGTTCTAAGCTACATGTCATGCTAAAGCTGTAAAGTTGCATGTTGTGTTTGAAGCAATGCTAGACACTTGTCCTCACACTTGTCACCAATGTCGTCATCTCTACTATGATGGATGGTTGAAATTAAATTAGACGACAAAACCGTTATCAGGAGTAAGGTCCTCTTCCCTCCTATAAATAGATGGTTTGCTCCATCACAAATCATCACAAGAACAAAAAAAACAACACATAAAAAAAAGAGTTTATAGGAAAGGGGACAAAAACCTTATCTTCCATCTAAAGATTATCTAATAGTTTCTTTAAAGTATTCAAGCTATTGAAGAAGAAGAAACCATTCAAGGAACCATCATTTCTACAAAGAGTGGAGGTATTACTTTAATCCACTTTATGATTCTATTATGTGATTAATATAGATGTTTAAGATCTTGGGGTTCATGTTAAAAGTATGTTTAATATGTGGTATCAGAGCTTATAGTTATGAAGATCTAATTAATCCCCTAAGAATAATAGATTTATGGTTTAAAGAACTGAAAATTAAAGCTTTAAGTTATGATGTTTGTACACTTGAATTTTTGTATGATTTAAGCTTCAAATTACAATCTTTGTTCAAATTTTTTTTTAAAAAAAATAAGTGATAAAAGATTGGTTGTGCTTTATTAAGAAATTGATATCACCATAATGGTTTTATCATATAAAGATTTGCACATAGAAAACCAAAATATTTAAATTTTGATATGTTTATGTATTAATTAGCTACCCACATGTAGGCTATTGACATAAAATATGATCAATAATTTATTAGAATGTTTGTATGTGAGTTAATTAAGTATATCCACATGTAACTTAGTTAATCTAATACATCATTCGAGAAAAGTCTCTGAAAGCTATGACCTTAGGATATATTATAACGACTACCCACAGGAGCATTATAATTTGAAGTCATATGCGTTCAATAATTTTTGTTAATGTGATGTTTAAATTTTGAACCTCAATTAAAGCTTGTTATATCTCTAAATCGCAGCATCATTTCCTGCTAGTTTGCCATCTAGGGTCTCTACTCTTCCGAACCTCACTGGAACCACCTTCTCATAATGGAAAGAGAAAGTTGAGTTCACATTAGGAGTACTAAATATGGATTTGGCACTTCGTGAAGAAGAGCCAGATCCCTTAACTATAATTAGTTATGAGGAAGAACCTTCATGAAGCTTGGGAGAAAGCAAACAGATTAAGCATGATGTTTTTAAAAATGACCATAGCTAGCAATATTAAAACTTCCCTTCAAGAAGTAGATAAAGCTAAAGCTTATCAGCTATAGAAGAACGGTTTAAGACTGGAGACAAATCCCTTGCAGGAAAACTTATGGCAGATCTTACAACCATTAAGTATGATGGGACAAGGTCTATGCATGAACATTGCATTAAAACTACCAACCTTGCGGCTAAACTAAAGAATTTAGGAATGAGTGTGGACAATTCATTTCTTGTCCAATTCATCCTAAATTCACTACCTCCTCATTATGGACCATTTCAGATCTATTATAATGCAATTGATGAAAGGTGGACATCTAATGAATTGGCTAATAAACTAGTCCAAGAGGAGGCTAGACTTGGTCATGAAGGCATTAAAGTTTCCCATTATATTCAAGGAGCTGGACCTAAAGTTGGGAAAAGGTATAAAAAGAGCCATCAAAAAGCACCACCCACAATGAATGATTCCGATCAAGTTAATCCGAAGAAAAAAACAAAGAAAGATTACAAGATTAAATGTGCAACTTGTGTAAAAAGGTTGGACACTTTCAGAAAGATTGCCCGAAAAGAAGAGAGTGGTTCGAAAAGAAAGGTAATCTTATGGGTTCCGTAAGATTTTTCGAATCTAATCTTACTTATGTTTCTTCCAAAACTTGGTGGATTGATAGCGGTGCTAATGTACATGTAACGAATTCCGTACAAGGATTCTTTACGATCCAAACCATAAATTCAAGTGAAAACTACTTACTAATGGGAAATGGAGACAAGGCGCCAGTTGAAGCTATCGGCACCTATCGTCTCATTTTAGATGGTGGATTTTGTCTAGATCTATATCAGACACTTTATGTGCCATCTATTTCCTGTAATTTAGTTTCTGTAATCAAACTTGATTTGGCTGGTTTTAAATCTACCGAAGGAGATGGTTGTTTTAATATATTTCTGAACTCTAAACGAATTGGTTCGGGAATATTAGTTGATGGTCTTTATATGTTAAAACTGGCTGATCAACCTTATGAGACACATCTCTCCTTGTATTCTGAAAGTAGACTTAAAAATAAAACATTTACTCATGACTCATATTTCTTGTGGCATAAAAGATTAGGATATATTTCTTACGAAATAATTAAAAGATTGGTAAAAGATGGAGTCATTCCGAATCTTGATTTTACCAATAAGAAAATGTGTACAAATTGCATTAAAGGTAATCAAACTAAACTCACTAAGAAAGGAGCCACAAGAAGTACACAACTTCTTAAAATCATACATACAGATATGTGTGGACCATTTGATGTTCCATCACGTTATTGTTATCTCTATCTATTGCATGAAAAATCTCAATATGTGGATGTTGTACAAGTATTCATTAATGAAGTTGAGAGGCAATTACAGATAGAAAGGTGAAAATCATAAGGTCAGGTAGAGGTGGTGAATTTTATGGCAGATATAATGAAACAAGACAACATCCTGGACCATTTGCCAAACTCCTTCGGAAATTAGGAATTGTTGCACAGTACACAATGCCTAGTTCTCCGTGGCAGAATGGTGTAGCTGAAAGGTGTAACCTTACGTATATGGAAATGGTTAGATCCATGATGAGTCATGCTATCCTACCTATATCCTTGTGGATGGACGCATTACGTACTGCAGTCAATATTTTGAATGGGGTATCTAGCAAAGCAGTTTCAAAGACCCCTTTTGAACTGTGGAAAGGCTGGAAACCAAGTCTGTCACACCTCCAAGTTTGGGGGGTGTCCAACTGAAGTAAGAATATACAATCCACATGAAAAGAAATTAGACTTCAGAATGATCAGTGGTTTTTTTATAGGTTACCCTGAAAAGTTTAAAGGATATAGATTTTATTGTCCACCCCATAGTATGAGAAAGATAGAAACCAATAATGCCAGATTTTTTTAGAATGGTGAGATTAGTGTGAGTGATAAAGTTCGTAATATAACTATTCATGAAACTAGGGTTGATATTACTTTACCCTTAGCTCCAAATGTTGGGGTTCGTTGAACCATTAAATAATGAGGAACCCCCATTGAATGATCACACACTCCATGATGAAAATCTTACCAATAATGATTATGAACACTACAAAAAATATAGATATTGATAGCAGAAAAACATAGCGGTTTTTGCAAATGCTATCGTTAATAAAATTTTGAGGATGATACTATATAATAGCGGTTTTAAAAGGTTAAGAATAAAATTATGTAAGCGGGAATCTAAATTTAGGGCGAGAAGCGAAAAATCACAAAGGAGCGCGACACTTGGCCAAAATATTTAGGTTTTGACTTAAGTTGTAAACCTAAATACCAAATCTAACATTTTTTTTTTCTCATTTCGTAAAGAACCGAGAAAAAAAACTGTTGGTCTCCTCCCTTAATCTCATCTTCTCTCTTTGTCTCTAGATTTCCTCTTGCTTCTTTGTAAGCATTTCCTTCACCTAAAAGACGAGTTGGATTTAGTAGAACAGTAGCATCTGTTGGGAAACAGTTTCAATCAAAAATTTCAAGCTCCTGGCGGTGGCGGCTGTGGGTCGCGTCCCTCTTCTCAGTCGCAGATCCGAAGCAGTGGTGGCGGTGGTCGTTCGCTTCCCTACATAGATGCCGTCTGTTCTGCTTCCTCCGGTTCAATTCGCGACGGTGAATGGATCATTGTCTACATCGACACCGCCTATTCTAGTTAAGTTGTGTTCGTTTTCTTTGTCTCGAATCCGTGGTTAGAGGATTTTCACCTATCTTTATAGACATAACTGAAGAATTCAAACAATTCACAATTGGATTGATTAAATTCTTCAGTTATCAAGAATTAAGGTGATCAGTTTAAGGTAGAGATTGAATTCATTAGTCGTGTTCACCATCACCATTTGGTTGTTGTGGTGGGCTACTATATTTCAGATTCATACACACGTTATTTTTTCTTACATGGGTTCTGGTTTCTTACAGGGAAGAGACCAAAGATTGATATCAGCCCTAGGGAGTTGAAGAGTCTTTTGCTTAAGCGGTGAGTATGATATCATACCATACCATATGTTTGTCTTTCCTCTATACTCTCATTGGATTTGCAGGATAGGTTGTACTCAAATTTGTGATAGAAAGGAGTTATAGCTCCCATCTATCAATTTCTTTGGATGTAGGGATCAATGTAGTGGAGGAAAAGAGTCACACCAATGGCTTCAGAGCATCCTGAGGTTAATGTGAATCAAATGCAGTGCTTCTAGGAGCCATTGCAGGGTATGTCTTTTTCATTGTCCCACGGTAAGTTGTTGGCTCTTAATTTTTTGGGAAATACAGTTTCTCATATTTTCATGTTGGTATAACTTAAGGTACCAATGAGATAACAATGAAAAGCATCTGAGACATGAGAAGGGGTTACTTCAGTTCAGCTTCGTGCAGGTCTCAAAGTCTTTGGAAATATGTGATCTGCTATAGTTTTGCCACAGGTAACCATCCTCAGCCTAATCTCAAAAAATTCAGTTAAGGTAAGGGAGCTCTTGATACAGTTATTAACCCTCCTCTGCAGAAACTTGAGATTTCTGAAAAGTTAATAACCCTCTGCAGAAACTTGAATTTTCTGAAAAAACTCAGTTCATTAAATTGCTTGTTTCCATGACGCAAACAAATCTCGGCTGTCTACAATTGGAAAAGAGGTTTGATTTGGGTTCCAATGAAATCATTTTCCATAGAGTCTGTGTGAGGATTAGGAATCCAGGTGCCGTTGTTTCAAACTTTAAGAGTAAAACCCAAAATATATTTCAAAAACTTTGCGTATGCAATATGAATATGTGTTTTAAAATGTTTACCGTTGTCTTCCACCATATGTTGTATATCGTGTCTCGTGATATGTATCACGATGGAAGAAAGTATAGAAGATTCAAAATTTACTAAAATGTTATTAGACAAGAAAAGTGAAATACTTGTTATTTTTCTAATGAAAAAATGACATGAGTTACACGTAGCCCTGAGATTAATATCTGATATTCGCGATATCCGTATCCGAATCCGCTCCGAAAAAAACGGTTATCCAGGTGAACAGATATGGATACGGATAGTGAAATAGCAAATAAAACGGATACGGATATGAATACGAATAGTGTTAAATTTTAAAAACGAATAACCGATATCCGTTTTTTTCCGAACATCTTTTATTATATACGGATATGGATACGGATAATGCTAAATTTTTATACGGATATTTGTTTTTTCACGGATATACGGTATTTAGATACGGATATACAGTATTTTCCAAAATATGCAGTATTTTATATAAAATACATAATTTTTTTTATTTTTTTTATGGATATCCGCGGATATTCGTGGATAGTCGAAATTTTAACGGATATCCGGATAACAGATATCCAAAATCTTCGGATACGAATATGGATAATAAATTACGGATAAAACGGATACGGATATGGATATCCCATAAATCACGATGTTTGATTGTTATGGAAATGTGGAAAAAGTATACATATATGCAAACGTATAAAAGAGATGTGAATGAGGAGGAGGTTAAAAGTTAAGAAAAATTCTTCGGTTCACCTTTAGGGTGAACAACTCTTATTTAATTAACCAATCAGAATGCAAGAATATGTTATGTTATATCATATTTAAAAAAAATAAATTAAAATTAAAATAAAGAGAGAAAACAAATTATGTATATTTTTTATTAAGGAAACTATGTCGGTTTGGATTTATAGAAAAATGGTTAGGATTTAGATTTTATAATTAAACAAAATTATATGTCGGTTTGGGTTTACAAAAGAGTGAATAGGGTTTAGATTTTATAATTAAACAAAATTATATGTCGGTTTGGGTTTACAAAAGAGTGGTTAGGATTTAGATTTTATAATTAAACGTAATTATATATCGGTTTGGGTTTACAAAAAAAGTGGTTAGGGTTTAGATTTTACAATAAACAAAATTATATGTCAGTTGGGGTTTACAAAAGAGTGTTTCAGATTTACATTTTACAATTAAACAAAATTATATGTTGGTTTGAGTCTATAAAAGAGTGGTTAGAGTTTAAATTTTTTTTAAATGTAATGTTAAATTATATTCAAAAGAAAAATGCTTTGTTACAACTAGTGCAGCGTTTGTATAGAATTTTAGTCTAAATTAGAACATAGAATTAAACCAGACTTTGAAGCAAACTAGACACGAGATTGTAACCAAAGTTGGAAAGCCTCATCAAATCACCTATCTCCCAAACGTCCAATGGCCAAGAGCTGATCTCGAACTTGCCGATCAACCCATCCAACCAAACTTGCAGCGGAATTTACAATTAAACAAAATTATATGTCAGTTTTGATTTATAAAAAATAATTAGGGTTTAGATGTAATAATTAAAAATTGTAATATAATATTAATATTTAAAATTTTAAAATTGATTTATCTACAGAATTTATTTTCTTAATTAAAATTTGTTTCCTTAATTTAAAAGGGTAAATAAAAGAAGTTCAAAAGTTAATCAGTAGAATTTAGCTAAAGGACGTCTAAACTCAAAATAACTAATAAAAAGTTATAAAGAATTTACAAGACAGAAAACGTAACATGGTTTTAATGAATTAAAAATAACTAACTATATTAGCTTTTTTTTTGTCAAAGAAAATATTAGCTTTTTAACATATATAAATTAATTAAAACGGTTCAAAATACAAACCGAAACTTATATTTTCTTTTCCGGGCAAGTAAATTTCCATCTTAATATACGAGTTTCTCAGTGTGGTATGGATCTTGTGCTATTAATATATGCAACCAAAACATGATTTTACGTACCGATGTGTAATAATCCCTGTTTTAGAAATCGCTAAATGCTAGTCGGGCGGTCGGGGTGGGCCTAGCGCCTAGCGAGAAAATCGGAGATTAAACGGGGATTAATCGGGGACTAGTTTTAGGGTTATTTTATTAAATTAATAGTAAATTAAAAATATATAGTACTAAATATATGTATAATTCTGTTTATGTGAAAAGAAAAATATCAAATAAAATATAAAGCTATAGTATTGTCTTTAAAACTACGGTAAATACATAAAAACGTAATTTTAGTTAAAAGTTTGTACATTAGTTATTGTAAAATATCATAAACTCTTAATTTAAATGTTTAAATAACAAAAATATATATAATTGATTTATATTTGGTTCCCAAAATAATCGGTTTATACAACATTAAGCGGGAATTAATCGGATTAGATGGTATAATCGGATAATCGATGCTAGGCGGGGATTAGTCATTAATCGAGGCGGGGAGGGTGGGTCTAGTGATTTTACGAGACGTAATTGGTGCTAGGCAAGGATTTTTAAAACAATGGTAATAATATCTCTATTCTCTTCTAATTAAAAAAAAGAGAATTTTATTTTCAGATAGTACCTTCCAAGAACAAAATCAATGTTTTGTAGGCATTTTCCCATTACGATTTGATTATTACATATAGGCAAATGACGTATGACGTGCTGTTCATTGAATGGTTACCCCAACCAAACCAATACACATAATGGTCCATAGAACAGAAGAGGGAAGTGGGTGCGAAATATAAATATAATTATCATCAAAAACTTGTGAAAAAATGATAATAACTTTCGCATTTTACAAATTAGAAACAGTCCCCACAAAGACAACTTGGCCATTGTTACATTAAGACGCAACCATTATGTGGAATTCCTACTCATTACTTTCAAATCTAACCATAAATAAATACCAAATTTATATTTATTATTTGTCTTATGGAATTAATTTGACAATTCAGCTTTAGACATGTTGGGTCCTTTGTCTATGTAGTCTTGTCTCCACTTTGTCTTCTTCTTTTTAATTCGATTGATCTAATATAAGTGTATGATTTCAAATTGAAAATTTTATCACATCGTGCTTAATATTATTTCTTATTTATCAAAATATTATAATATATGCATGTTTGCATTATCGAAAAAATATTATTATATCAAGAAAAAATAATATACCATCTTTTTCAATTTGTATGATAATATCAAAAATGAATTTATTATTTGATTATATTCATTTGGTTTGATCATAGCAATTGATGGTGGCATGCAAAAATAGACTTACAAATTGGGTCCACACTTAAAGTTGAAAGAAGTAGATAATACCTTCTTGCTACACCATCATGTAACCAACTATAACATCACACATGCTTTGCCACCTCAATCTCACCCATCCCACCCTTACTCTACTGTTTTCAAACCCGGTTTTGATTTAACCAATTGAATCGGTTAAACAAAACTGGTTGAGTTTACTTTGTGTGATCAGTGATATATATATATATTTATTTTTTAAGTTATAGCCATGCATTTCTAATTGGAAAAAGAAAATTATTTTTGAAAAAAAAAGTGAAAAGAAAAATCATCAATATAATAATCCATGTTCTTTTTTATTTTGTTAATATTGCAATACCACTGCCAAAGGATCTGGTTTGTTTCCCATTTTCGTTTTAAACCAAAACATGCTACCCTCCACTTCTTTATAACCAACCCCAACTAAGAAAAGTAGTAAGCTTCTTCACTCACATAGCTATAACAAGAGAGAGACCGAGAGAGATAGAGAGAGACAGAGAGCAACAATTATTTCTTAGAAGTTTCAAAAGCATAGATCTAAAGCAAAGAGCCTAAAGATGATGAAGGGAAGCAAGTCATACACGGAGTATTCATCATCTTTCTCAACGGATGAATTTGGTTATGATCAGAACCGCTCAAACTCCTATAACTTTAATGGGCCTTGCATCAACACAGATCCGGAGATGAAGAGGAAGAAGAGAGTAGCTTCTTACAATCTCTTTGCCACGGAAGAAAAGCTCAAGAGTACTCTCAAGAACAGTTTCAAATGGATCAAGAACAAGTTCTCAGGGGATGATAATAGTATCCGGTACAACGTCTAGATTAGTCAACTTTAATACTTTCATCTACATCTTCTTCGATCTTTCTTTTTAGTTACACTACGACAAGATCATAGTGAAACTTAACATGTATATTAAGTGTGTGAGATTATGTATGTGTGTCTTTCGATAGATTTGTACGTTTACTCAAATGGAAATATCGATTTTGTCTATGTGCCAGAATTATAAAATCCAACTTTTAATTCTTTCTTTGTGGTTTGTTACTTTATTATTTTATATATGGTCGAATTGGTTGAATAGATTCAGATAAACTTTTTATTGCTATTATTTCATTTTTTTTATTGCAAATTCCGATAAACTTAAATTATATAATAATTGTAGGATTTTTTTTCAACAAATAGGTAGGATCTTTTTTTGGGTGATATCTTGTGTAATGGCATTGAAACCGAGCCAAATAACTCTACCATCTTTCTCCACTTCTAGAATACTTCTTATGGTTTAGGTGTTATGAACAATTGATATCGATGGCTACCATATAAACGAAAAATATGCTAAATTCAAATCTAATCATGTATGGATGAGTGGGCTAAAATTCCCAAATGTGAACATAACATTAGAAACAAACTCCAGTTGGAAATAGCACGCTCCATTTTAGTGAAATTCATAAACAAATTATTGTTGTAAATCACTAAGGATGGATCTCCATAATCGGCCCATATACATGTCCAAGTTCATAAGGTCTATTGGCCACCTTCTCTTATTCTAAGTCGGTTTAGGGATCCTATTGTACTAAGGGCTTTATCATTTACTATATAATGTACTTATTCGATTGAATCATTAATAATACAAGAGAATACATCCTTCGAGTATCTCTACTTTCACAACATTATCAGCACGAGTTTGCCCTAAACTCCAACTGAGAAAAATCCCTAAAACCCTAAAGCAGCCGCACAACATCCTTTGTTCGTCCAAGCTATCAACCGGATCAAGTTCGTGATTATTCAAGCTCGGCGATCGGTTCTAAGTTCGTGATCAAGTTTTGTTCGTGACTAGTACGAGGTTCGTGATCAAACTCAAGGTATATCCGAGGTCTTTAGCTCCCGGATCAATTCCAGTCAACCCCAAACGGTGTAAGGTAAATAAATCGAATTCATCGGACACATATATCGAACCTGATCTTAAATATATTAGAACCCTAAAATATACAATTACACAATCAACAAATCAAAACCCTAAAGTTCTAAATTCTAGAAAACCCTAAAGCTTAAAACCCTAAACCCTAAAACTTTAAAATCCGATTGTATGAGGTTTAGAATTGCTTAGGATTGATTGTTTGTTATTGATTGATTGTGATATGTCTTGCATAAATTGAAAACTTAAAATCGGAATTGTTCTATGTAAAACTAAGAACTTAAAATCGAAACCCAAGAGAAAAGTTTTTTCTAAAACCTCTTGTCCTAATTCTATTCAGAATAGGAAAATTTACTAAACTAAAAAGGAAAACTTAAAAAAGGAAATAATCTTATATAGAGAAAAAGAAAACTTTAAAACTTAAAATTATTTGCATATTTCCTTGTTCATACTAGATTATATTTTTTGTCTAGGATTGTTTCATGCATATATTAACTATGTAATAAAAGACAAGAAATTATTTACTAAAATTAATGGTATGGTTCGGTCTTAAATACCGCATGGCCTAGACGAAATTAATTGCATGGTTCGGTCTTAAATACCGCATGGCATAATCCAAAAAGATTGCATGGTTCGGTCTTAAATACCGCATGAAAATAATTGGGTGCATGTTTTATATTTTATAATGGGCATTGGACACTAAAATTACCCTGAAATCAAAGGACCTATGTGAGTGCATTGAAGATGATAATGATTGTACCGAAAAGAGTAGGTACAAGGCGATTTTGCTAATACGCCATCATCTTGCTGAGAGTCTCAAGAACCAGTGCCTTACCATTGAGAATCCTCTTGACATTTGGATAGAGTTAAAAACATATATGGACACCAAAAGACGGTGCTCCTACTAAAGGCTCAATTTGATTGGAAAAATCTAAGGATACAGGATTTTAAATCCGTGGATGAGTATAATTCAAAGCTATTTAAGATAGTCTCGATCTTGAAATTATGTGGTAAGGAGGTTACTGAGGAAGACTTACTAGAGAAACATTCTCAACCTTTCACACCAATAACATACTGCTTCAGCAACAGTATCGTGAAAAGGGGTTTAAGACATATGCAAGTCTAATCTCTTGTTTGCTACTTGCTGAGGAGAACAATGAGTTATTACTAATGAACAATGCAGTGAGACCTCCTGGTACTGCTCCATTACCAGAATCTCACAAAGTTGATATGACCAAGAAAGAGCCTAAAGAGACTAAAGAGTCTAACTACGTCCATAGAAGCAAGTATCACGGTCGTGACCGTGGTGAAAGAGGACGTGATGGTCGTGGCAATTACCATGGAAATAATTATGATGGTCATGGCCTTAGAAATCGATCAGACTTCGGTCGTGGTCGAGGTAGAGGCCGCGGAATTTTCAAACCGCAACATAATACCAAATCCATTTGCCATAGATGTGGTATGGAGAATCATTGGGTAAAGACATGCAGAACACCTAAGCACCTTGTTGCTCTCTATCAAGAGAATTTGAAAAAGAATCCAGAAGCTAATCTGGTTCATCTCGATGGTAAAGGAGATTTCGACCATGAGAATGATGACAAATTGGATTATGAGACTTCGGATTGTCTAGGAGAGAATACTTAAATTTAAAATATTGTCTTGATTTAATTTCCATGTTTCATGCTTTGAATTTTATTGGATTATGATTTTGGTTTAAATTCAATTATTTTATTTCCTTCAATATATTTTTGTTTGTTTTATTATTTTATGTCTAAAACATAATTCTTGTCCATATTGAGAAATGGCTGAGGACAAGAATATAACTTTGGTGGATAGTGGATTAAGCCACACAATTTTAAATGATAAGAGATATTTTGCAAAATCTCATTTTGAAAAATGTCAATATTAACACAATAGCGGGTATAGCAAGTCTAATTGAAGGCTACGGCCAGGCCCATATACTTTTGCCTAATGGTACACATCTTGAAATAAGTGATGCCTTATATTCACCCAGCTCAAAGAGGAGCTTATTGAGTTTCAAAGACATTTGTTTGAATGGTCTACATGTTGAAACTAAGGGTGAAAGAAACCACGAGTTCCTATATATTACTGAAATCACTCAAGGCCGTAAGAAAGTCCTAGAGACTATACCCGCATTATCCACTGGTCTTTACCATGCTAAGATTAATATGATAGAGGCTAATATGGCAATGAACAAGATGTTCAATGAACAATTCACTTTATGGCATGACCGGCTTGGCCATCCGGGTTCTAACATGATGCGTAAGCTAATTATGAATTCAAATGGGCACACTCTTTAAGAGAGACGAGTTATCCCTAAAAATCTCACGTGTGTAGCATGTACACAAGGGAAACTCATTATAAGGCCATCACCAGTCAAAGTAACTAAAGAGATTTTCCACTTAAGACTATACGTCTAGACAATGCTGGTGAATTTACATCTTAAGCGTTTATTGATTATTGTATGTCCAAGGGGGTAAGTATGGAACATCCCGTGGCACATGTACATACACAGAATGGATTAGCTGAATCCTTTATTAAACGTATTCAACTAATTTCTCGACCATTACTCATGAGGTTGAAGCTTCCTGTGTCGGCTTGGGGACACGCAGTATTACATACATCAGAGCTTATACGCATCAGGCCATATAGGGAACATAAATATTCGTCATCCCAATTACTAACGGGTGATGAGCCAGACATATCCCATCTAAAGACATTCGAGTGTGCCGTTTATGTACCGATTGCACCATCACAGAGAACAAAGATGGGACCTCAAAGGAGGATGGGAATATATGTTGGATATGATTCTCCCACCATTATTAAGTATCTAGAGCCAACAACGGTGATTTATTTAAGGCTAGATACGCGGATTATCAATTTGCTGAATCCAAATTTCCTATGTTGGGTGGAGAGACAAACAAGCTGGTCAAATAAATATCATGGAATCAAACATCCTTAAATTGGCAAGATCCTCGGACTCTAGCATGTGAGGCAGAGGTCCAAAAAATTATACATTTACAAAAGCTAGCTAATCAATTGTCAGATTCCTTTGCTGACCCAAAGAAAGTTATGAAATCGTACATACCAGCTTGTAATGCACTAGTACGTATTGATGTTCAAAAGGAACACAATCAAATTGCTACAAATTCTAAGGCACGTCTGAAACGTGGTAGACCAATAGGTTCCAAAGATAAGAACCCTTAGAAATCTAAGAAAGGTGCAAATCAAACCGAGGTTAAGGAAACCATAGACATGGCCGCGGCAAATCCTAAGGTACCGAATGAGGTTTGAGACGCTGAACCTCGAGGTCCTGAAGGTATTGATAATAATGAGATCTCAATAAATTATATTATGTCTGGAATTCAATGGAACCAAAAAGATGTCGACATTGATCAAATATTTGCATACAAGGTAGCACTTGAAATAAATGAGGATGATGAACCCACGTCCATATTAGAGTGCACTCAAAGTTCAGAATGGTTAAAATGGAAAGAAGCCATTGACATGGAGTTAAATTCATTAAAGAAAATGAATGTGTTTTGTCCGATCTTAAGGACACCATTCGATATAAAGTCAGTTGGACACAAATGGGTCTTTGTAAGAAATAGAAATGAGAATAATGAAATCGTGAGATATAAGGTACGACTTGTAGCACAAGGATTCTCTCAAAGACCAGGAATAGATTATGAGGAGACATACTCCCCTGTGATGGATACAACGACTTTTAGATTTTTAATAAGTCTGGCTACAAGAGAAAAACATGACTTGCGGCTAATGGATGTAGTGACCGCATATTTATATGGTCCACTGGATAATGAAATTTATATGATTACCAGAGGGTATTGAGCTCAAAGATAAGAGTGGTTCTCGAGAACAATACTGCATAAGGCTAAACAAATCCCTTTATGTACTGAAACAAAGTGGGCGTATGTGGTACAATATATTGAGTGAGTACCTAGCCAAAGAGGGCTATAAGAATGATCCCATCAGTCCATGTATTTTTATAAAGAAGTTTGCAAACAAAGGGTTTGTAATCATAGCAGCATATGTGGATGATTTGAATATCCTAGGAACCTCTGGAGAAATCACCCAAACAGTTGAATATCTCAAGAAAGAGTTTGAAATGAAAGACCTAGGTAAAACTAAATTTTGTTTGGAATTGCAGCTTGAGTTCATAGATAATGGAATCCTTGTGCATCAAATCGCATATAATGAAAAGGTACTCAAGAGATTTAATATGGACCAGGCTCACCCATTGCCTAGCCCAATGGTTGTGAGAAGCCTAAATTTGGACAGTGGTCCATTTGGTCCAAAGAAGGACGATGAAGAGATTCTCGGTCCGGAAGTGCTATACATCAATGCTATAGGAGCGTTAATGTTTTTGGCTAGTCACACTAGACCAGACATTTGTTTTGCCGTGAACCTCCTAGCAAGACTTAGTTCTTGTCCGACCCAAAGGCACTGGAACGGTATCAAACATTTGGTTTTGTTGATGCAGGTTATCTATCGGATCCACATAATGCAAGGTCTCAAACCGGCTATGTGTTTACGCACGGTGGTACAGCAATTTCATGGCGTTCAATGAAGCAGACCATTGCGGTCACTTCATCTAATCATGCAGAAATCTTAGCTATGCATGAAGCCAGCCGTGAGTATATGTTTGGTTGAAATCAATGACTCAACATATCAGATCAGATTGTGGCATGGCCGATGGCAAGGAAACGACTATCATATATGAGGACAATACCGCTTGCATCGCACAGCTCAAGGAAGGTTACATCAAGGGAGATCGGACGAAGCACATTTTACCTAAGTTCTTCTTCACACATGAACTACAAAAGGCCGGAGAAGTTCAAGTGGTACAAGTTCCATCATGCGACAACTCAGCCGATCTCTTCACCAAGTCATTACCGACATCGACATGCAAGAAGCTCACGCACCAGATTGGGATGTGAAGACTTAAGGACTTTTAGTGATGCTTGGAACAGGGGGAGTAATGCGTGTTGTACTCTTTTTCCTTCACCATGGTTTTGTCCCACTGAGTTTTCCTGGTAAGGTTTTAATGAGGCAGCGTCCCCAAACGTATTATGGTGATCTCTTAGCATTTGCACGGTTATGTCATCCAAGGGGGAGTGTTGTAAATAACTAAGGATGGATCTCCATAACCGGCCCATACACATGTCCAAGTCCATAAGGTTTATTGGCCACCTTCTCTTATTCTAAGTCGGTGTAGGAATTCCATTGTACTTAGGGTTTTATCCTTTACTATATAATGTACTTATTCGATTGAATCATTAATACTACGAGAGAATACATCCTTCGAGTATCTCTACTTTCACAACAATTATTCTTTTTTCCCTTTTAAGTACTTGTTTGAACTCAGGCTTCTGCTTTAGTAATTGAAAAACTGGTAGAAATATATTTTTTGTAGATATATTAATTTTCAAAATTAAATAATTTTTTGTTATTTTCATTTTTGTCCTTTTATACATAATTATAATATGTTAAATTAATTTTTATATTTTTTTTATAGGTTTGGGTTATCTATTTTACATTTATGGTATAGTTTTGAAAGGTAGAGTTTGGTATTTGGAGTTTAGAGTTTAGAATTTAGTTATTTTGTATATAAAAAAATGTATTACTGAAAATTGACAACAAGAAAAAATATTTTGGCAAAAAAATATAGAAAAGGGGTATTTTTGCAAATGCTCTTTATTAATTTGATATAGTAACTCTATATGAAGTGTTAATTTTTTTTTTTTGGTCAAACAGAATCGTATATTAATCAAAATGACCATCGTACAAAATGTCACAAACCATAAAGGCAGATTAAAACTCGCAGAACAAAATCTGTCTCAAAAATCCCAAATTGTGCTAAATTATCAGCAGGTTTGTTATTACAACGCTTAACATGAATAAAGCTAGTCGGTGCTAATTTTGACGTCCAAAAACATATATCATAAACAATCCATGCAATAGAGACATATGATAGACCATTGTTTAGGTTGACTGATGTTACAAAAATACTATGGTGGGATTGCTAGTCATATATAGTAGATAGATTATTTAAAATAATTAAATAAAAGCATAAAAGCTTCTAACAACATTTTTTATTTGTTAATAAATTGGATTATCCAATTTTATCTCCTTTTATCTTTCATAAAATTTTAACTAAGGGAAACTGGATTAGATTAAAATAATTTATTTTGTTCCATAGCCAAATATTAAATTCATTTTCAAGTTTTTTTTTTTGCCATTGAATGCGATTATTCCGAGTAATCTCTATCAAGAATCTTGTGTTTTATAAAAGAATAAATAAGAATATACAAACGTTTAAAAAAAAATTGAAAGTAGTATACATTGTGGATTCAAGATTTGTCAGTGTTTTCAAGGAATCTGAGCTATCTCAAGAAGGATCTTGTGAAGAAACTGAGGTTTAGAGAAGAAAGGGCAATGATCACTTCCTTTGATCTTAAAAACTGCTTCGGGGCTATTCTCTCTAACCAGTTTCTCTTGAACGTCTGGTGAAAGAGCTAAATCATCGAGCGTCTGAACATAGAACCTTCTAGCTTTCCCGTATCTTTCTTCAGTAAGCGACAGCTTCTCCATCATAGGACCCAAAGGTACAGGCCGCCTCGAAATCATAGACAATGCAATGTCCTAACACAATTTTTTAAAAATAAACAATGGTCAGCATTTTGTTGCATTAGGCCTATCCATTAAAACAGAACTTGACCCACTCTAGATTGGGGCATTTGCTGATCACTTACATTAATTTTTGTAAGAGTTTACCTTATTGGGTGACTGATTGAAGTACAAGCCTTTCATGTGTTGTTTCTCAAACATGAACCCTGTAGCGGGTTCGTCCTTGCCGTTTCCATAGATCAAGAACTGCGACTCTTTCATGAACCGTTCTGAAGAACCAAGCTGCAATAGAGACAGTAGTGTGAGCGCAAACAAAGAACATTCATCGACTACAGCGTTGCAGAAATGCTTATTACAAAAGTATTGGTTACAATGGAAGTAAATGACTCCTCAATACTTGTGTTACCTCATCAGCAAAGACATCGAAGGGTCTTTGTCCATCCGCAACCATAGTGGCACATATGAATATGGCTTTTGAGATTTTCTCTGGAAACCGCTCTAACACATACGAAACACATGCACCTCCAGTACTGTGACCCACCAAAATGACCTGAAACAATCAACACTCATTGCTTCACACAAGAATTCTCATAGTTATTGTAAATCTTCCTTAGAACATTGTTAAGAAACCGAAACAACTGAGGTTCGATGTAGTAACCATCTCTACACATGAACAATTTCAAACCTTTTCTTCCTCAGGAAGATTTTGAATGAGCTCGATCAACGGTTTTGAATATTCTTCTAAGGTGGAAACACTATGTGCATCTGTCATATTAAATCCAGATCCAGCCAGGTCAACTGTGACAGGAAATAGTCCAGACTCTTCCAATGAAGCAATAGTTTTATACCAACACCATGCCCCAAAGCCTTCACCATGAACCAAAACGAATTTCTTAACAGTCAAGCTCTCCAAGAACTCAGGTACCTGAAGAGAGATACAACATAACTAGCATAACTAAGACGAACATAAAAAGTGTTTTCTAATCTCATTGTAACAGGTAGTGTGAATTACAAAGCAATGACATTTATGTCTGACAGGAACAATCATCAACTAGTGCTCGAACAAAGTCCTCTACTTCCAATTGCCGATAAAAACTTACTCCAATAACCATAAAGAAGCTTCTTTTCTCACTCATTGTTCTAACCACAATGATTTAAAAAGCAAAGCGCACTACAAGAACCTTGTTCTGTTCTGCTCTAAATTTACACTTCTCTTGGTCCCAACCTAATGTCAAAATCAAAGTTTTAACCTTTAAAGCACTTTTGATCTCTCTCCTCAAACTAACAATCTTTTCCAACCAACAAGTCTTATAACCATTATTAAGGACCAAAGTATAAAAATCCAAACTTTATCATTACTATTGATAAAAAGAAGAAAAAGCTTGGACCTGCTTGTTATTAGAAAATGGGTCAGAGAGTGTTTGTCTTCTAGAGCTAGTAGACCCAACACGCCTAGACATGGATCCATCAAATCCCTGAGCTTGATGAATAGCCATAGACAAAGCTCGTCGATGCAAAGTCTCTTCATCAGCAAGCAGTTTCCTCTGTGAACGATTCACTCTCTTGCTTCTGGATCCTCCATCTCCTCCACCACTTCTGATAACAACATCTTTCTTCTTCATGCAGATTACTCTGTTACCCATCTTCGCAAAAACCCCCTCAATTGAACCCCAAAGAAGAAGATTTTAAGAATTTGTATCAATAAATTGAAAAAGATCTTGACTTGGGGATATAGAGAGAGATGAAGAGTGGATGAAGAAGAAGCACGACGGTGTCATTGATTACGAATTTACGAATAAGGACGATTCAGATTTAAGACAAAACAGCCAAAGCTTGTTAATTTGTTTCGTCTTTTGTGTGGATATTTCTGGGAATTTTTTGATTTCTTGTGTGTTTTCCACTTTTAGTTTTGTTCTCAGTAATTATTCTACTATGTTCCTTCACATAAATTGTGGTACGTTTTTGTATCACTTATTTATTTATTTATTTTCATTAACCTAATTTTCGTATTTTCATTAACGATTTTTTTTTTTTTTTTTTGACAAAGATATTAATCAACGATTTGATTTCCTTTTCCTAGTTGGATTTGTTTTATCTTTTTGCGACGATATAAAATAAGATTTGATGAGGCTCATGCCGCTCATCGTACATATCGATTCGAAAGCCTATATCATACTTTACGCTCTCTCATTAACCATCTAGCTAGTGTTAAGCATCGCTGCAGATTCCTCTTCTCAAGCCAAGTAATTATTCTTCTTAACTATATTCTTCAAATTTACTTAATATTGTTTCCCTTTGTGTTGATTTAGCTATATTGATAGGCCTTACTTGTGTAAACTTCTTACCTATGATCGTCCTTGCTTTATCAGAACTCTTTTTCTCTGATTAGTTTAATCTCTGTTCCCTATTTTTCCGATCACTTTCACAGTTTCTAATGATTATAAATCTCCTAGCTAGGACAGAAAAAGGAATTTTATAGAACTATTGATTGCTTGATGACTAAGCTTTAGTTGAGGCAAGTGATTTTTCATTCTTTGAGTTAATGTCTTTATGTCGAATATTCAAACTTGTGGTACTCTTTTTGTTGTACATGAAGATGGAGAGTGATCTGATATACGATGATTCAAAATCCGCGACACCCTCTAACCTTAGCCGAACCCTAGTTCTGGTCGGTCGTACTGGAAACGGAAAGAGTGCAGTAGGGAACAGTATCCTTGGAAGAAAGGCGTTTATGTCCAAAGTATGTTCCCGTGGAGTCACCAACACATGTCAGTCAGAAAGAGTTGTGCAAGATGATGGCCAAATCATCAATGTGATTGATACTCCTGGTAAGTGCTTCTGAAAAATATATATATACTCTTTAGAAGAATGAATAATTAGTAAAACAAGGTAGTACAGTGGTTAAGGTTATGTTTGCCAAAAAAAAAAAAAAAAGAAGAAGAAGAATGAATAATTTCCTTTCAATTAGTCCAAGGCCAATTGTGTTACGAGATTATTGATGAATTTATGTGGATATATGTATGTTGCCTAATTTCGTCAGGATACAATTAAGCAAAGTCAGATTGACTACAATTTACTTGTAATAACTAATGATGTATGGAATCGATCTTGGTGAAATTTACAGGACTATTTGAAATTTCAAGGGCAGCTGACTCTATCGAGAAAGAAATCTCGAGGTGCACAACAATAGCCAAAAATGGAATCCATGCTATCCTATTGGTGTTCTCAGTGAGGGATGGTCTTAGAGGAGATAAGAAAGTGTTAAGTCACTTGCAAACCCTTTTCGGCAGCAAAATCACTAACTATATGATCATTGTCTTTACGGGTGGTGATGAATTGGAAGAGACTTTGGAGGATTTTTTGACTCCACAAGAGTGTCCACCATTCCTAAACGTGAGTGATTTTTGTTTCTTTTTTTAACTTGAGATGTATAAAGAAGATTGCATATAGATAGTCTTATATGTATATATCTGATCTGAATAAAACTGAATTGTATGGTTGTAGGAAATTCTTGAGCTATGTGACAACCGATTGGTACTGTTTGATAACAAGACCAAAGATAGTCTCAAGAAGGTTGAGCAAGTTGAGAAGCTTCTTGCACTTGTTGAGTTGGTTGCAAAGCAGAACAATGGTAAACCCTATACGAAAGAGTATTTCAATGAGCTACAGGTGATTTTATCATGGCTCTCCTCTTTGACTTTCGATATATTTCTTCATTTACGTTTATGTATATGGTTTTTTTTATTTTTCCTTTTTAATGTCACCATCTGGTTTTATGATTTAAAGACAAAATTATGTGACTACATACATTATTATGGTGTTTTCTTTTAGTGTATTTTTTTTTTTTTTTTGTATAATCGACTGTTTTTATTTGTTGATAGACCTTTAGTACTTAAGGTTTGAATGGATGTTGTGGGTAGAGCAGACTAGATAATCTTATTTTGGTAACAGTTAGGGAAGTGCATCAACCTATGATGATCATTCTGATCTCTCATTTTTTATTACTTTGATATGGTTTTCTTATATCAATATCTGGTTTTTGTTAATAACCACAAAATTCTTGTAACTACATGCACATGCATTTTGGCAAATAGTCCATTCAATCTATGATCGATGCTAGACGAATTGAGCGATTTCTTTTCTCTTTAGTCCTTGTGGTGTCTCCTGATATTTTTCTAATTGACAAATTCTACATCTCTTTATAGTGGATCATTAATTACTCGAAAAGGGTTATTGAAAACATACCATTAAGTTAAAGTAAAGCTGTACTCTTTGCATTCTCGAGACAACATAACTATCTTTGGAACTAAACATATTCAACAACATGCATCATGGAGACCTTTGAGATTTACTTGTAATGACTAATGATGTATGGCATTGATCTTGGTGAAATTTACAGGACTATTTGAAATTTTAAGGGCAGCTGACTCTATCGGGAATAAAATTTCGAGGTGCACAACAATAGCCAAAAATGGAATCCGTGCTATCCTGTTGGTGTTCTCTGTGAGATATCGTATTAGAAAAGATGAGAAAGTGTTTAGTCACTTGCAAACCCTTTTCGGCAGTAAAATCGCTAACTGATAATTCTGTTTACTGGTGGCGATGAATTGGAAGTTACATTGGATGATTATTTGACTCATCAAGAACGTCCACAATTCTTAAAATTGAGTGTTTGCTTCTTTTTTTTTAAAAAAAAACTGATCTGTATATTGAAGATTGAATTGTATGGTTGTAGGAAATTCTTGAGCTATGTGACAACCGATTGGTATTGTTTGATAACAAGATCAAAGATAATCTCAAGAAGGTTGAGCAAGCTCAGAAGCTTCTTGCACTCGTTGATGAGTTGTTTGCAAAGCAGAACAATGGTAAACCCTATACGGAAGGGTATTTCTATGAGCTACAGGTGATGTCATCATGGCTAGTTCCTCTTTGATTCAAGTTTTTAATTTTGTTTGATTTTGTTAAGTCTTTTTTATGCCGTTATATTACCTAAGCACAGGGATATATATATTATATAGTACTATTTTTTCATCATGATTATTTATTACATTTTGAACCAAAAAAAAATACTATTTATTACAATGTTTATTTATGATCTTTGTTGGAGGTATTCGTACTAGGGAGTAATTAAGTATAGTGTTAAGGATACACCTTGATACGCAAGTGATACGCTCTTCAATACTCAATATCTCGTATCATGCTGTATATAGAATGTTCTGTTTATATCTTTAACCTAGAATGTCTTCTCTGTACTGTACAACTATATAGTATCACTTGCGTTTCAAGGTGTATCCTTAACAGTAACATGGTGTGAATACTTGGCTCATGGTGGAGTTTAGAGAATCAGAAATGACCCTAGGGAAACAACTAGAGAAATTTACCAATAGCAATCATATTGTACTTCCGGTGAATATTTCAAGTATATTGGTGATCATGTTGTACTTCCGGTGAATTAGATCCAACCGCCTATGTTTTTGTCCACTACAAAATTGTCCTATTTTAAGTGGACCATATCGATTTGGTTGGACATACTTGTCTATTTTTAGATAATATGTCCACCTGTCTTTTAAGTAGAACAGAGGTATTTTGTGGCATAAAATTGGAAAGTGACAGTTTTGAAAATTAGAATCTAAAAATTGTATTTTCCATAACTTTGGTTTTGAAAGTGGCATTTCTCATAAAAATCTCAAAAAACTAGCTGATCAAGAGCAAGTTGCTCGACTTCTTTTTTAGTATTTTTGTTGACAAAAATGTAAAACTTATTCATAAAAATGAATCGGTATTACATCAAGTGTATCGTTTATAAAGCGCGAGTTTGAAACTACAATTTATAATCTAGTAGAAAACCAAAAAATATGAAGATTTTCATATTGCTGATTTTCTGTGTTTTGTAGAAGAGTTATCCTATTTCGGATCGTCTTGTCGATTATTCTCTTTTTTAATATTATTCAACCTTAATAATACATTTCAGGAAGGGCAAAATACATTTATATATATATATACATATATATGTGTACAAATAACATAACAATTTTATTTCTATCTAATTTGAATAAACTAGTTTCGGTTACTTTTTTATGTCCGGTTATTTTGTCCAAACCTACCTAATATATTGTGTTGTGAAACACATTTTTTGTCACCTGAAATTATTAATGTTTATCTAATGGCTATGCAACCAATAATAACATGTCATGTAATATCTTTAAGCTTAAACATAAGCTTTTAGCGCATCCAACTTAAACTATAAAAGGTATAAGATAAAATAAATGTTAATAAATTTATTTGTTTAATAATAAAATAGAGAGGATACATTTTTAAAGCTTTCTGGATGTAGTTTACTAGCCGTCAGATAAAAGTGGATTCACGAACCGTCAGATAAAAGTGGATTCACGGACCGTCAGATAAAAGTGGATTCACGGACCGAGAAATGTAGTTTACTCAAAATTTAAAATTAATTAATTTTGAATCTTATTTACGTTTATATCACCAAAATGTAGTTTATTCAACATATACACTAATAATATTCATGGCTATACGTATATACATATATTCATCAGATTTTAGTATTATTCAACCTAATAATACATTAGGGGTTAAAAAAAGAAAAAGAAAATACAAATAATATACCAATTATTATTATTATTGTTATTATTATATATTATATATTATTATTATTATAATTATTATTATTATAATAATTTATATTATTATTTTTTTAATTTTTTTTTTAATTTCAGTAAACTAAAAAGAGCTTCTTCGACACCCAATAACAAAGAAAACCAAGACGAAGGACATGAGGACTATGAAGAAACGCTTTAGCCTTCATGGCTATACGTATTATATAAAGCTTATCTTATTAGATAAAGCTTGGTTTTCATAACCAGTGATAAGGAGTTTCTTATTTTATTTTTATTATTTTAAAATTATTGCATATATATTATCTTTTATATAGTGATAAAACCAATAATACATTAGGTCATTAGGTAAATGGCTCAAACAAGTTTTGTTCAGATTTTTATAAATATTTTAAATAAAATGACATCGTTTTATAACTCGCATGGCATTCCTAGAATGAAAACGTGACATTTTAGTCATCATTAATCAACAAAATAGTAATACTGTTTCAATTGATGGTATTGACCGGATTTCGATTATTTGTGTAGAAAATTTAAATTTTAATTAAGTTTACGTTGCTTCAAAGTTCTGTGTATAAATAAGATAAAAAAACTAAGTTCGGGGGGGGGGGGGGGGGGGGAGAGAATAGGCTGTTTTCCCTCCATATACCTACCACATTTAGCATTATCAAACTTTTATAGAACAAGTTAACCATTTTTTTTTTGTTTTTTTTAATCAATTAAATCAAAAGTTTTTCAACAACTAAAATAAAACCATTTTATCCCAAAAAAAAAACTTTGTATGACGAATCAACTATATTCAACATGAAAATTATCGAAATTATACATGTCAAACATTTTTCTCCAATTCCACAAAATTTTGTTCATTATAAGAACCAATGCCAAAATCATAATAATATAACCAATTAAATCGGAAACTATATATAACACGAATCAAATGAATCAAAATTAGTTACCAGAATGAAAGCTGTAATCTTAGAGAAACTCGAACACTTCCAGAAGCTAATTGATATCGTTGATTTGGTTGCACACAACAATGAAATGTCGATACAAGGCAAATGCAAATTCGTATCCATCATTTGCTCCAATTTCAGGAGCCCATGCCTTATTCATCACTAAAATAAAATGAATCAATTAAGTATAAACAATAAAATGTATTAATTAATTGTTGTTGGAGAAATAATCATCACCTTAAGTAGTAAAACAAAAGACCTAAACAAAACTTTAGGGGAGGTATTGGTTTAGGATTTAGAAAGAATTTTAATGACTTTAAAAGTTAGATAAAATATGTTGTTATTCAATCAAAGACTTTTAAAAACTCTTTAAAAATTTAGTGTTATTGGTTGTGGATTTGTAAAAAGTTATCTAAAATCTTGATAAATCTAGTGTTATTGGATTAAGAGTTTTATAAAGTCATTAAAAGTTTTATGTTATTCAAGTAAAACAAAAGAATCTTGGATTATTAATGAATTCAAATTTTATGTTATTGGTTTAGGATTTTATATCATTTCCTTCATAACAAAAGTCATGAAAACTCTTTCATCAAATAGAAAGATTTTACAAAATTAGAAAAAACAAATCATCAAGATTTTAAAAATCTTCCTAAACAATCTCTTAGAATCCTTCATTTTTAATTTTCTATGATTCTAACAATCAGCAATAACAAAAAGTCATTAAAATTCTTTCTAAATCCTAAAGTCATTAATTGGAAAACAAAATCTGAAATTAGTTAAATACTACTCCCTCTGTCCTCAAATATTGATGTTTGAGGGATTTCACACAAATTAAGAAATAATAATTATTAATTTTAAATATAATATTGTTTTCCTACTAAAAAGTAGTATATATTTATAAATCAATGACTATTGAATTTTCTTAATAATCACTTCTTGAAGTTTACAAAAGTTTAATATTAATTAATTATAAGTGGTAAAACATCAATCTTTGTGGAACAAAAAGAAATCACAAAACATCAATCTTTGAGGGACAGAGAAAGTATATATCTTGCATCTGTGAATGTGATTGGTATCGATCGATATTAGTTTTTTTTTTCATTTGTTTCTTAAAACTCCTTTTGAATACCTTAATCACTCTAAATGGTTTAGAAAAAGAAAAAAAAAAACACTATGAGTCCAATAATAATGTATAACCCTTATTTGACATTATTTTGATGAGATGGCTTTCTCAAGGCGATTCTCAACTTGTTTTAGTTCCTTAACACTTATGGAATTCCGAACTCAAATCAGTTTCCTACAACGTTATTAAAAAATGTGTTACAATCAAAATGCACATACATATTGTGATCTCTTATTCCTTACGCTGTCTTCTAGATATTTTTTGAAAAATAAAATAAACAAATTGACCATAAATATAATAATCCTTACTAGTGCTACATCATAACCAAAGTGATCAGTCGTACAGTCATCCCTCAGTGAATTGGTTTACTTTAACTTTAAAGTTAATATGGAGGAATATGGATTGTCCTCTTTACATTCTCGTCTCTCGATACAACAAAACTCTCATTGGAACTAAAACACTATTAACAGCATTTGTTAGTAGGGACTGTTGACATTCCTTCCTTTTTATTATTCTGAAGGCAATTTAAGTTTCTCTCTATTTTCATCCTTTATGTTTAAGGTTTGGATAAGTTCCTTCAGAAAAGAGAGAGTCTGAAGATCTCTTATTCTAAAATTTACTTGTCAATTTTTCAAATGGGTGGAGGATTGGTAGCAAATGAGATCGAAGCTGGTGAAGGTATGTCTTTTGTTTTTAGACTCTTCAAATATCTTTATTTAACTGTTTCTTTGCATTTTTGAAAAAAAAAAACATAATTAATCTCTCTCCTACATGACTTTCATTGTTGTTTCTTTTTGTGTTTGTTTGTCTCTACCGCTTAATTTGTTTTGTTAATTTCAATTCTTACTGTAAAGATCACTAGCTATTAGAATGTGTTACTTTATTGGTTCTTTCTTTCTAAATTTTTCTCATTTCAAGAACCATCACATGTTTTTTTTGTGTAACAGATTCGCTAGTAATGGAACAACATCCTGAAAGAACTCTAGTGCTGGTCGGTAAAACAGGGAACGGTAAAAGTGCAACGGGAAACAGCATCCTTGGAGAAACTAAGTTCCAGTCAAAAGCAAGAGGAAAATTCGTTACTAAAGAATGTATGCTACAAAAAGCCTCACTACCGAATGGTCTTGAAGTCAATGTCATTGATACACCTGGTAGGTGTTTGTGCTATTTTGGTTATTCATACTATCCACACTTGCTGAAAACATACATTGATATTAATGCTTCTTGCAGGCCTGTTTAGTGCTTCCTCGACTACAGAATTTACCAGCAGAGAAATCGTTAGATGCTTATGTCTAGCTAAAGATGGAATCGATACGGTGCTTCTGGTTTTCTCTTTGAGGGCTCGGTTAACAGACGAAGAACAATCAACACTTCGAACTTTGAAGATCCTTTTTGGTAGTCAAATCGTAGACTATATGATTGTTGTTTTCACCAATGGAGATGCACTTGATGAAGGAGAAACTCTGGATGATTATTTGGAAGATTGTCCTGAGTTCTAGGTAGTTTTCTCTTTTTTTTTTTTTTTTTTGCTTTACTTTTACGTAAGAGCGGTCTTGATATTCTAGTCACATCTTATAATTCCCAAATTGCTTGCAGGAGATTCTCAAGGAATGTGGTGACCGTAAGGTGTTGTTTGACAATCGGCGTGATGTCCCTAAAAGAAAGAAGAAAAGCAAGTCCAAGATCTTCTCAAACTAGTCGAAGGGATCTCAAAGAGGAACAGTAGGGAATCATATATGGCTGACTTAGGGCTGGGCATAATACCCGTACCCGAATACCCGACCCGAAAACACCGGTTTGGGTTAGGTACGTGTATGTCTTAAAAACTCTATTGGGTTCTATTCTCTTCAACCTGTGGGTTTGGGTTCGGTTCCAGGTAATACCCGATACCCAAACACGTACCCGGCAAACCCGAGAAAAACAAAACACTTCATTTTAGGATTTTAGAGATTTCATCAGTTTGTTTAGCTTTTGCGATTTTGTCGATGATTCAAAGATACTTCGATGATTTTGTCACGCTCCTACTTCTGAAAATAAAGGGAGGAGAAAAGAGCAAGTTAGTGATGATGCAGAAGGCACTAATTCTGCTAAGAAGGCGAAGACAAGATCGTGGGGTTTGGGACCACTTCACCAAGCTGAAAACAAAACTAGGGAAATGCAAATGCCATTACTGTGGGAAAAAACTTGGGATGTGCTTCTAGCAATGGCACTTCTACTTTGAAGAAACATCTAGAATTGTTCTGCAAATCATACAAGGCATGGCAAAATGCTAATAATTCTTCTCAAATTGTTTTCACTCCTGATGGTGCTGGTGGTAGTCTTAAAGTGAGTAAGATTTCAGAAGCAATAATTAGAGAAGCTACTAATGAGATGTTGATACTTGCAGAGTTACCCTTATCTTTCATAGAGTCCTTAGCTTGGAAACATTTCTGTTCCAAGGCTCAACTGTATAAACCTCTTTCTAGGAGAACAGCATCAAGAGATATTATAGAGCTTTATGTTAGTAAGAAAGCAGCTATGAAGAAGATTCTTGGGCAGAACAGGCAGAGGTTGTCACTGACTACAGACATATGGGTTTCAACCACTACTGTGGCCAGTTATATGGTAATAACTGCTCATTTTGTTGATGCTATGTGGAAGTTAAAGAAGATGGTCATAGGATTCAAGAGTGTTGATGATCATAAGGGTGAGACAATCTGTAAGGTTCTTCTTGAGTTTCTAGCTGAGTGAGATATAAAGAGAGTGTTCTGCATCACAGTGGATAATGCTACAACAAATAGTTCTGCTATGACTAAATTTAAGAAAGCAATAAAGCAGATTGGAGATGATGCATTGATATTGAAAGGTGAATATATGCATTTAAGGTGTGCTACTCACATACTGAATTTAATTGGTAGAGAAGGTTTGCAAGAAGTAGACGACAGTGTGGCTGCTATTCGCAATGGAATTGAATATGTGAGAGCTACAACAAACAGATTGAAATCATTTGATTTGCGTCTTGAGACAGTGAAAATTAAAAGGGGAAGTGTACCTTTGGATGTGAGAACGAGATGGAACTCGACATATCTCATGTTAGATCAAGCGATGAAGTTTAAACTGGCATTTGAGAGGATGGAGGCTGAAGATAAAGTGTATCACGATTACTTTTTGGAAAAGGTGGATGGAAGGAAAAGGATTGGACCACCTACGCCAAGTGATTGAGATGAAGTTGAAAGGTTGGTTTCTACTCTTGTCATATTTTATAAATCCACATTGGTTCTTTCAACTTCAAATTCGGTTGCCTCTCTTACTAAGAACCTCAGTGAAATAACCTTGAGTACAGATTCTGAAGACGGTTTGAAAAAGAAAGCATTATCTATGTTAAATAAGTTGGGAAAGTATTGGGATCCATTTGGAGAACAGGTTGAAATGAATAGGCTTGTGATAGTAGCAAGTGTTTTTGACCCTAGAAAGAAAACAAAATTTGCTGAGCTCTGTTTTGATGCATTGTATGGGAAAGGCAGTGTGGAGTCTACTCATCTTTTAGATGATTTGAATAGTATCTTAAAGGATTTGTATGATGAGTATAATAGAAACAGCTTATTAAACAAAACTGGTAGTGTGTCATCTTCTAAGTCACAAGGATTACCTTCTCAGTCGCAGTTCCAAGAGCAAGTTGCACCTGACTTTCGTCAAAAAGCAGGTATTGTTGATATGGAAAACTTATATGATGATATTGTGATGGAAACAGGAAGTCACAGTGCCTCTAATGAGTTGGAAATATACTTGAAAGATAAAGTGGAGAAACCAAGTATTCTTAAAGGTGCAGAATACGATTTGCTATCTTGGTGGAAGGTCATAGTGAGAAGTACCCTGTTCTATCACTAATAGCTAAGGATATACTTGCAATGCAAGTGTCCTTAGTAGCCTCAGAATCTGCTTTTAGCACTAGTGGTAGAATTTTAGATCCTTATAGGAGCTGTTTAACACACCAGATGGTTGAAGTGTTGATCTGCACAGAGCAATGGCTAAAAGCTGAAATTCATATCAATGAAAGAGGAGTCTCTACAGTACAACATTTGCTTTCGGAAGCTGAGTATGATGATGAACTTATGAGAGGTAAGTTTAATTTTTTATGAACTTATGATTTTACAAGTTTGAATCTTATTTTGACTGTAAAACGGTTGTTCTTTATTACTTTTACTTCTTAATCTTACAGTTTTCATTTTTTTATACAGAATATGAACCTGAATTCAAACATTTGGATAGCTAATCTTGAGAATGAGTCACAAAAGATGATCTTTATAATAGTTAGAAAGGTAAGTTTAAGTTTATAGTCTTTGCATTCGTCATTATTCACATTCTTGTAATCTTGTTATTGACATTCGTTTCATTTTGTTTCAGGAAATATCAAATCAAAGACATCATTCATGTTTCACTTCTAGACAACCTGCAGTTTCTATGTTTTACTTGACTTCTAGGTTTCATTTTCACGTCAGACTTGTATTTTCATTTTGAGTAACTTGAGTTTTTGTTGGATTTGTGTAATACTATTTTGGATTGGTTATCACAGTTTTTAATCTCTTTTAGTCTTTGGATGATAAATTTGGAGTTATATTGTATGTTTTGTTAGGTTTTTTATGGTAAACCGCAGGTTTTTTCTTGTATAACTTCAGGTTGGATTTGGTTTTTCGGGTCAGATTTTGAGTGGTTTCGGGTATCCATTACCCAAACTGAATGAAACCCATTTTTCTGGGTTTTTAAAATTATAACCCAAACCGACCCGAACCCGGTAGTACCCAAACCGAACCGAACCCAAACATTGAAAAATACCCAATGGGCTCTATTTTCCATTACCCAAATACCCGAACCCGAATGGGTAATACTCGAACCCGACTAGATTACCCATATGCCCAGCCCTAAGCTGACTTATCACTTGAACTAAGGGTTTAAAAATATTTGACTCTTTTCTTTTTAATAATATATGTTTCACATTTCTTTATATGTAAAATTTGATACCCTTTCGCATGGGCAGGAGAATGAGGCCACGTTCCAGCAAAACAAGAAGAAGATTGAAGCAATGAAGAAAGGTTTATTTTCTAAACAAGAGACATCTTTATTGAAGGAGTTAGAGAACTCATACAAAAAAATGCTCAAGGAAACCGAAGAGAAGGCAATACATTTATCGGTTATCGTCTCTCTGGTTCCCCTAGTATGTGATGTTTAGATTAGATCTTTATATGTTGATAATGTTGTGTCTGGTCAGGTCTCTAATCAGTTAAAGGAATCTTTGAGGGAAGTGAAGGAGCAACTATCAAAGGCAGAAGCCAGAAGAGAAGAAGCCAAGAATAAGATGAACGAAAACCAAAAACTATCGGCTGATGAGATTAAGCAGTTGAGAGAAGATCTCAAGAATGTCACGAACGAGAGAGATAACTTACGTGCCCAAATTGAGGGGAAAAAGTGCACGATTCTTTGATTAGTATCTTCCCATCCTCAACCTGATACTATTTTGTATAAGCTCTGAATTTAATTTGAATTGCTTCAAGGTTATTACGAAGAGAGTTAAAGAAACAGATGTTGTTTTGTATGACACCAAACTATAGGAGAGTGAATTGCACAAGACAAGGGCATTAAGAAATAAGAATGTTTATTTATGGTAAAGTCTTTATTTCATATATGCACCAACCTACGGAACATTTTATGTATTGTATGAATTTTTCTAATTTTTTTTTTGTGCAATTTTTTTTCACTAATTGCATTGTATGAATTTTATGTATCGTATAAAACCCTTCGTTGGCTTTATTCATATACTCCTATCAGTGGAGAATTGGTTTAAGAACTTCAAATTGAAAGAAGCTTTTAATGGTTTATTGGAAATATAACGTCCCCATATGACTTCTCGAGACCAAAAAAAAAAACACTCATTGCGACTAAAGACATCATCAGCAATTCGTTAGTTGAGGAGCAATAAGACTTTTGATATTCCTTTCTGTGTTTTTTTTTGTCATAAATATTTTTCTTGAAAGCCGAACTCAATGTTCTTGAGAAACGAGAAAGTCTAAAGATCTCGTCTTTTTTTCTTTGTTTCTATATAAAACCAAACCCTACATATCTACAGTTTACTTATTCAGAAGAAACTATACAATTTTCAAATGGGTGGAGGACTAATAGCAGATGATTTCTTAACTGATCCTACAGGTATGTCTTTGTTTCTTTTCACTCTTTGCATCTGTTTCTCTCACTCAGTCGTATGTAATAAGAAGAGAACATTGATGGGATCCATATTGCAATTAGTATTAGTCTAATAAACCAGAGTACACATATATTTTTTTCCTTCCTTTTTTTTTTTTTTGTGAGAAGCATGTATGTAAGTCTATTAAAATATCCTCAAATGAGGAAATAATCTGTTTTCTTTTCATATTAAAAAAATTCTCTAGCTCTTTGTTTGATGATATGTATAGATCTGGATTTGACTGACTTGCTACTGGTCTCGGAGGATGGTTCTGTTTCGGAGGTTACTTGTGATTTAGGTTCACAGCAGAAACCTACAGGTAAGTTTCTGTATCTTTAAACTCTTTGACTCTGTTTTTTCTCTCATCAAAACATAATATGGATCTGTGTCTTGCAAGAGTCGTACTGTAGAATTGGTTCCGTAAAAAGAAATTGACTCTATGCATTTCTGAAAAGAAAAAAAAAGAGTACTATCTTATCTTTTTGCTTCTCCCTTTTGCAGAACAGAGAAGTATGAAACGTACATATAACTACTTTAGATATGTAGTTAAAGTTCATTATCATAATATATACAAGTACAATATTTTTTCTTACTTTTGGACGTCGGTTTGACAGAGTTGCCAAAGGTCTCAGAGCCCTTGCCTGAGGATGGTTCTGTTTTGGAGGATACTTGTGAGTTACGTTTTGAGCAGAAACCTGAAAGAACCCTACTTTTTGTAGGACGTTCTGGTAACGGGAAAAGTGCGACAGGGAATAGCATTCTCGGAAGTCGAGCCTTCAAGTCGAAAGACCGTGCATCAGGGGTAACTACAGCATGTGACGCTACCCAATGGCCAGATCGTCAATGTTATTGACACTCCAGGTAAAGTGTGCGAGTCTGAAAACTACCAAGCAAATGAGTCTTCTACGATATTAAGTATTAACAATCTTAAACCTGTTGCAGGTCTCTTTAGTCTATCTCCATCAACCGAGTTTACATGCAGAGAGATTTTGAGGTGCTTCTCTCTTTCCAAAGAAGGGATTGATGCAGTGCTTCTTGTATTTTTCCTTGAGGAACCGGCTCACTGAAGAGGAGAAATCTGCGCTTTTCGCATTGAAGATCCTTTTTGGAGGCAAAATTGTTAACTACATGATCGTTGTTTTTACAAATGAAGATTCCCTTGAGGATGATGGTGACACATTTGATGATTATTTGAAAGACTGTCCTGATTTAAAGGTTTGTGTATCTTTCACTTTAGATCTCGAAACTTCAGGCAGAACATTTTCACTCTATCTTGTGTTTCTTATTGAGTTTTCTTGTATGTTGTAGGAAATTATTGAGGCCTGCAATGACCGCAAGGTGTTGTTTAGGAACAGGTCTAATGCCCCTGAGAGTCAGAAAGCTAAGCAAGTTGAGGAGCTTCTAAACTATGTTAAAGAAATTGCAAGGTTGAATGGAGAACCATTTATGTCTGATTTATCACATGAGTTGAGGGTGAGGAATAAAAAAAGTGAATGTTTTTTAAGTACACATCCCTAGTTGATGTCTTTTGATTTTTGCTTATTTATTATTACATCTGCTTCTCAGGAAAATGAAACTGCCTTCAAGATAAAGCAGAGGAAGATTTCAGAAATGAGGGGCTGGTACACAGAACAAGAGATGTTTCTAAAGATGAAAGATATGGAGAGGTCTTTTGAAAATCAGCAGCTCAGGCAAATGATGGAGAGGGTACTGTGTTATGTAGTTTTTATATTCTTCATTGATATTTTGATTGAGTCATGCATGTCATAACATTAAATTTAATTAGTGTCCCTCTTCACAGCTCAAATGTGAAGAAATTAATATTTTTGTTAAATGTATTCCAAACTTGATAATTTCCTATGTAACATTCCTCTGATTTACTTTCTTAGGTGGAGTCACAGCTGAGAGAGACAACAGAGAGGCTAGAGCAGCAGCTGAACCAAGAGCAAGCTGCAAGACTTGAATTGGAGAAAAGGGCGATGGAAGCAGAGAAATTGTCAAGTGATGTGGTAAAGAAGCTGGACGAAGAGCAAGCTGCGAGAGTTGACCTGGAGAAAAGAGCAAATGAAGTTGAGAAAAATTCAACTGGTGTAATTGAGAAGCTGAGGGAAGATCTAAGGAGAGCTGAAGAAATGGCCAAGGAGCTCAATGAAAAGGCTAAACAGTGCATCATTCTTTGATTGATACTGTGATCAAAAAGACTAAATTTGATGCTTGATGAATGGAGGGATTGGTTTCTTGTTATCTTATCATTGACGGATATATATTTTCCCTAAGTTGGGTTGGTTTTTTCTGCTTTCTCACTTATTATAATCCTTTGTTTTTGTACCCTTAAAGAATTATGCTAAGAACATTTACAGGGCCCTGTGACTTCTCCATACAGAAAACACATATTGGGAATAAACACCAATATCAATAATTCCTCAACTGAGAGTAAGTAAACTTTTGATATTTTTTTCTTCTTTTTAGTCTATTTTAAGACAAAACTGAAGGTTCAGATGTGAGTTCTTGAGAAACCAGAAAGTTTTAAAAAGTTGGACAATTCTTGGGTTCACTCCTAATGTGAACCCTTTTGTTCACTTCTCCTTATTTTAGCCAATAAGAATCTGACATCTCATAATATATTTAAGAACCTATTTATTAACCTCTTTATAAAATAAAGAAACAAAATATGTATATATTATTATAAAATTTAAAACTTAAACCGCTTATTTATAAACCCAAACCGATATATAATTTCATTCTAATTGTAAAATATAAACCCTAACCATCTCATTTGTAAACCCAAACTGACATATAATTTCATTCTAATTGTAAAATCTAAACCCTAACCATCTTATTTGTAAATCCAAACCGACATATAATTTCGTTCTAATTGTAAAATCTAAACCATAACCATCTCATTTGTAAACCCAAACCGACATATAATTTTGTTTTAATTGTAAAATCTAAACCCTAACCACTTCATTTGTAAACTCAAACCGACATATAATTTCGTTTTAATTGTAAAATCTAAACTCTAACCACTTCATTTGTAAACCCAAACCGACATATAATTTTGTTTGAATTGTAAAATCTAAACCCTAATCACCTTATTTGTAAACCCAAACCGATATATCATTTCATTCTAATTGTAAAATCTAAACCAAGCCAATATATAACTTTCCTTAAAAAAAATTATACAGTATTTGTTTCCTTAATATGTATTGCTTTTTAATTTAATTTTGATTTATTTTTTTAAACAAGATAATGTATAGAAGTGAACAAGAAGATTCTCATTGGTTGATAAGGAAGAAGTGAACAAGAAGGTTCACCCTAGGAGTGAACCTAAGTATTTTTCTAAAAAGTTTTATTTTCTTTTCGTTCTATATATATATATTAATGTATATATACAAATATACAACCCATTAACCTATCTGTTAGAATTACTTTTTTTTGGTAAAATGTTAGAATTACTTGTTTAACAGAAAGAAACAATACGGTAACATTATGTTTGTTTTTTGTCCTTTTTGCAATAACATTAGAAATTTAGAGTTATTTGTTTTTCCTTTTTACATTAGGGTTATGATGTCAATTAAAAAGATATCATCTTATAACGAAATGTTGAACATATTTGGTTATAAAAAATACATAATATTTTATAATGAAATGATTGTGACAAATTAAAAATATGTATTAATAATATCTTACATTGAATGAAAAATATATTTGTTATAAAAATAGATAAAATCATAATTCTGAAGTCCACTCTATAGCTTATTCTAGATAAGCAAAAGTATAGATATATAAGCAAAATATAAGAATTCTACCCCAAAAAAAAGAGCAAAACACAAGAAAAAGAAAAAATTTTGTTATTTCATATACCGAAATCTTCCCCTAAAATTTTGTTATTTCATGCATGGAATATTGGAAATTAGAATGAGCTGTGATGATTTTGACCAAAAAAAAAAGAAGGAACGAACTATTTGTTTAGAGTTATTCAACATTAGAAATTTAGAGTTATTTGTGTTTCCTTTTTACATTAAGGTCATGATGATGTATCATGGCCTAAAGGGCCTTTGATTCTATGAGAAAAATCATATTCAGATGGAACTGAAAGCCGTGTCAATGGACGTTGTCAGCCTATCCTTATACGTACAAGTTCGATCAAGGTTTGTTCCTGGAGAATACAACTACAAAGCGTCAATATTTTTTTACAGCCCACTCTATAGCTTATTCACGATGTTGAAAGGCCCAATGTACTCGATGACACCGCAAAGCAACTCCCGCTTGCCACGGTCTACTCCAATTAACATGGAATAGTCCATGACATTGAGATCCTTCAATCTATTCGTTCAATTAATTTTTTGACCAAAAAAATCAAAACCAACTAGGATATACCTAAAAAAATATAACTTTAAAAATTAAATTATACCAAAGAAAACGGAAAATGTGATTTTTTATCTGAGTTTTCAAATAAAAAAAAAAATTAGAAATTGTGTTTTTTGTAACATTTTCCTTGTTTCCAAAAGTTTTCGTGTATGAAACGGACTTTGATAAAAAAAAGTTTCCATGCAACCTAGAAAATTAGTAGCACATTATTTACCAAAGAAAAAAAGAAACCTAACATTGTGTTTTCTGATGTTAAGAAAAAACTAATATTGTTTTCGTTTTTAGCATTATGTTCCTTTTTACATTAGGATTATGAAAACTAATATTGTTTTCCTATTTGCATTATGTTCCTTTTTACATTAGGATTATGAAAACTAATATTGTTTTTCTATTTGCATTATGTTCCTTTAGGGCTATAATGTATCCAGGGCCGGCTCAGTGAAATTTATGGCCCAATACAAAACAATTACTTTTTAATGGATTTTATAGATAAAAAAATAAAACTGAAACTAAATCTTAAAATTTTAGAAAATGAGGCTTATTTTGCAATAAAAAAAGTAGATAAATTTAAAACTTGAGACCAAATCTATAACTTTCATAAAATTGAAGCCTATTTTTGCAGTAAAAATATTTTTTGAAACCTATTTTTGTTACTAAAAATCTCAAAAAATATGGAGGCTCAACACCCATGTGTCATAAGAATGGGTGAAGGGCCGGGCCTGAATGTATCATGCATGGCCCATATATCTACACAGGGTCTTTGATGCTAATGAGAAAATTCATATTCCAACAACAGCTCCTGTCACGAGATCGCAATCTAAGCGCAGACTCTTATCACTAAACAATTTTCAAATGGGTGGAGGTGGAGAGACTAGTATCAGATGATGTTCCTTCATGTTTGTTTCTTCAATCTCATTGTAGGCGCAAGAAGAGAATATGATTACACTCTAAATATCTACTCTTAGCTCTTTTTTTATTTATATTTATCTAAAGATTCGAATTACATGGAGTTGCTTGTGATTTATATTTATCTTTTTTTATTTATATTTATCTATAGTGGCGACAGAATCTTCTTTAGAGTATTGTTCTCTTTCAGAGGTTACTTGTGACTCACGTTTAGAATAGAGACCTGCAAGAACCGTGATTTTGGTAGCGCGTTCAGGTAATGGGAAAAGCGCTACAGGGAATAGCATTCTTGGAAGACAAGCCTTCAAGTCGAAAGGTCGTGCATCAGGGGTGACTACAATCTGTGAGCTACAGAGTTCGACGCTACCTAATGGCCAGATCCTTAATGTTATTGGTAATGTGTTTATGTACATGTGTGTTTGAATCTGAAAACCATCAAGCCTTGTGCATATTAATATATATATATATATATATATATATATATATATATATATATATATATATATTTGTGCATCTTGTTTGGTTTTGCAGGTCTGTTTAGCCTCTCTCCATCAACCGAGTTTACGTGCAGAGAGATTTTACGGTGCTTATCTCTGACCAAAGAAGGGATTGATGCAGTACTATTGGTGTTTTCCTTGAGGAACAAGCTAACAGAAGAGGAGAAATCTGTGCTTTTAGCATTAAAAATCCTATTCGGAAGCAAAGTTTTAGACTATGATAGAGAGAGGAAGCTTAATTAACGGACGAGAACGCTAAATCTCCAGGAGAACTCAGATTCTCGAACGGATCTTGCTTAAAACGTCGTAACTTGACGAAGAAGCAATAAGGATAGGGCCGAGATCGGGAACAATATCGACCTGGTTTTGCAAGTTCTCCTTGCAGGGCTTGAACACAAGCTCTTAGGGTTGAGAGTCCTCCTCTCTAGGCTTTAGGCAAAACTCTCTTAAAACTTTTTTATTCAATAATCGATTATTACATACATGTGAGGGTTTGATCCCTTTTATAACACCCTTTATGATAAACTCAAATCTAAGACTAAGGAAAGATATAAACATTAAATATTCTAATCCTAATTCTTTCTAAAATAAATAATTAACAATTAAAATAAGCTAACAAATTTAATGGATCCAAATCGGTAAACACTCACGTAAAGCCCATTATATACTGCATTAGACTACATGATCGTTGTTTTCACAAATGAAGATGCCCTTGAAGATAACGGTGATACGTTTGAGGAATATGTGAATGACTGTCCTGATATCAAGGTTAGTGTGGTCTTGCTATTGGTACTTAAACCTCGTTGAGTGTTGAATTGTTTATGGTTATAGGAAATTCTCGAGGCCTGCAATGACCGCAAGGTGTTGTTTGAAAACACGGTGAAAGCCTCTGACATTCAGAGAGCTAAACAAGTTCAAGAGCTCCTAAACTATGTTGAAGAAATCGCAAGGACGAATGAGAAACCGTATATGGACGATTTATCTCACGAGATAAGAGTGAGTGAGTGAAATGATATATCATGGTTTTTAGGTGTTTTTAGCCATAATATAAGTCTTATTTATAAAGTATTTTTGGTGTTTCTAGAGTCTTTTTAAGTCTTTATAGGATTTAGCATGGATGGGAGCATAATGAAGCTAAATAGGAGGATTTGGAGTATTATCAAGCATTGAGGCTAAGCTGTGAAGTTGGGAGACAAGTTCAGAGATATGCGTCGGTCGATGCAAGTTATAGTGTCGATCGATGCATCATCCAACAGAAGAATCGGAAGTTTTCTCAGAGGTTTTGAAGATTTACAAAGTTGCTCCAAAGCTTTCCATATTTGCATCATTAGTCCTAAGTTATTTTCTGCAACCTTTTTGAGAGCTTTTGGGAGAGAGATCTGAACTCCTTCGAGAGAAGAATTCTTAAACTCCCTTTCTACACTTTTAATATCTATTGCATATTATTCAGAATTATGATTTGTTCTTCATTAAATATGTCTGAGTAGTTTGCTTGTTAGGTTCAGAGTTTTTTATAGGTTTTTTATGATTTATTAGATCTATTATTTTTAGGATTCATTATCTTTTGTGATCTTCATCTTAGGTTGTTTTTCATATTAATTCTTGATTGATCACCTAGAATTAATACCTAGGAAAATAAATTGATATGAGAGTATAATTGATTTTCCTGATAAAGCAAAATTATTTCCTGCAAAGAGATTTGATTTAATAATTTTGTGAACAATCTAAACTTGTTTTTAAACCTGATTTTTAACTTTGAATTTTACAAAGAGATTTGGATTTTCTGGTTTTAAATTTAGATAATATTTGCAGTGAGAACTGATTTATTTTACAGAAGAGTTTAGAGTTCTAGATCTGATCTGAATTGCTTGAATCCTATTGATTTATTGATTTTAATATTTTGTAATTTCCTGAGAAATTCTCTGGGCCTAGCTCTTTGATCCTTTGAATTTACAATAATTTTAATTCTGTTTTTGCATTGTTTTTAATTTAATATTTTGATTTAGCATAATTAAAAGATTAATAAGTCTATTGTGTGATCTAGAGTCTCTGTGGATTCGACCCCTAGAGTATTACAACTGCAAGGCTGTTAGTACCATTAGGTTATTACAATTTGAGCATATCATGAAACAATGAACTTTTGTTTGATACACATCCCCTCTTTTGATGTCTTATATGATTGCTTATCTTGGTTGTTACATCTGCCTCTTAGGAGAATGAGACTGTTTTTCAAGAAAAGCAGAGGCAGATTTTGGAAATGAAGATGAACCAACAAGACATGTCTCGGATGTTAAAAGATACGGTGAAATCTTATGAAAATCAGCAGATCAGTCACATGATGGAGAGGGTAATTAATCTGTTTTGGAGTTTTCTATATATTGTTTTGTTACTTATCAGAATGAGTCATGAATTTCACAAAAACATTAACTAACTATATAGTATCCCTCTTATTGCTTGTTCGTCAGTTCGTCAGTTAAAGAAAAATTCAAGTGATGCAGTTGATAAGCTCAGGATGGATCTCGAGAGGGCGGAAAAAATGACCATGCAGCTTAAACGAAATTCCAAAAAGTGCACCATTCTGTGATTGATATTGTGATCAATAGAACCAAATTTTATGCTGACTGAATTGTGCTTTTCTTACGTTGAGAGATAATTTTTTTTCTAAGTTGTGTTAGTTTTTTCATGTTTCTTCTTCTACCCTTTATATGGTCTTAATTTTTCTTACTGATTCTGCCAATAAAAGAACTTAGTCTCTCTCTGTTCAATTATTTTTTTTTTTTTACCTTTTTAAGTTCTTTAGAGTGACAATAGAGTCTTGTTGCTTTATAATATCTTTTTGGGTCAGATCATGTATTTGTTTCTTTCAACTCTATGATTCTCTATCCCTCAATCAGATGCGTAGGAAAAATGCAAGTGAAGTTGAAATCTTGTTTACTCTAGAACTAGTTTTAGATGCTTACATGCACCTTATGTGTCTTGCCTTTCGTAATTGAATGTCGAATAAGTTGAGGACTAAAAAACCATATTGCTTGTTGAGTACTCTTGTTTATTTTGTTAAAGTAACCTTGTTCTGCATGTTATCTCTGTTTCAGGAATGTTGAAATCAAAAACCTCTAAGATTCTTGTTTAGCTTTGTCGGATCACTTCAATGGAAAGGTTTATATTGGTCAATCATAGTGGCAGCCGCAGCTTCAATGTTCTTTCTTCAGGCAAAGTAAAAGCATAAAAGATTGTTATCTTTTTTCTTAAAATTCCTTGCTTGTCAAAGTCAGACTCCTTTTGGTTTTTACTATAAAGATCTTCTCACCGTTTATTCTTTTCTTCCTTCATTTGACTAATGAATATTCTGTTTTGCCTCTATATATTACAAAACTATTTCGTTGTTTTCTCATTTGGGATAACAATTCGTTTTGAGCTTTTCTCAGGTATGTTCTTGATTCTTTTTTTACCTTCTTGATTCTGTTTTACCTTTCTTTTTTCATTTCAAGAACCATCACTAGCCATTAGATATCCTTTTTTAGAGGGTTGTTATATTGGAAACAATGGCGTTTGATTCGTCGGTACTTAATGTGGAGAATGAGTGGAAACCTGAAAGAACTCTAGTCCTACTCGGTCGAACAGGGAATGGTAAAAGCGCAACGGGAAACAGCATCTTAGGTAAAACTATGTTTCAGTCGAAGGCAAGAGGAAAATTCATTACCAAAGAGTGTAAGTTACATAAATCCGAGCTACCAAATGGCCTGACCATCAATGTTATCGATACTCCTGGTGAGTTTTGTAACGCTTTCTATATCAAATTCCACATATTTCTTAAAACATATACACATTGAGATGAATTTAATGGTGCTTTCAGGTCTCTTTAGTGCTTCCTCGACGACAGATTTTACCATCAGAGAAATCGTTAGATGTTTACTTTTAGCTAAAAGCGGTATCGATGCAGTGCTTCTTGTTTTCTCTGTAAGGAATCGGTTAACAGAAGAGGAACAGTCGACGCTTCGCACATTAAAGATCCTTTTCGGAAGTCAAATCGTTGATTATATAATCGTTGTTTTCACCAATGAGGATGCACTTGAAGATGGAGAAACTCTAGATGACTATTTGGAGGATTGCCCTGAGTTTCAGGTAGGTTTATTATGGTTCACCAAGAGCGGTCAATGTTGTAAGAACTATCAGCATCTCTTACATGATGACATCTCTGTATAGGAAATTCTCAAAGAATGTGATGACCGTAAGGTGTTGTTTGACAATAGGCGTAATGCTTCTGTGAGGAAGAAAGAGAAGCAAGTCCAAGATCTTCTCAACCTCGTCGAACAAATCTCAAAGAAGAACCATGGAGAATCTTATATGGCTGACTTATCACTTGAGCTAAGGGTGAAAAAACGATAGATTCTTTTTTACAAAACAAGAATTCACAATTTGTATTGTGTTATCTGAGTTTTATGTTTCATCTACCTTGTTATAGGAGAACGAGGCGACGATCGAGGAAAAGCAGAAGCAGATTGAAGCAATGAAGGGTTGGTCTTCAAAACAAGAGATATCTCAAATGAAAAAGGAAGTAGAGAAATCACATAACGAAATGCTCGAGGGGATAAAGGAGAAGGTACATTCAGGTTCATTCGTTGGTTTATATGTAATGTTTCTATGAATATATCGTTATTACATGTTGGTTTTTTTGTATTTGCTTAGATCTCTAATCAGCTGAAGGATTCATTGAGGGATGTGAAGGAGCAATTAGCTAAGGCACAAGAAGCAAGAGAGGAAACCGAGAAAAAGATGCATGAAATTCAGAAACTATCTACTGATGAGATCAGGAGGCTTAGAGAACAACTTAACAAAGCTGAGAGAGAGACAGCTTCTTTACGCACCGAACTCAACAACAAGTGCACTGTTCTTTAATCATATCTTAATGTTCTGTTCTTTAAAATCATATATATATGCTCTGTTGTATGATCATATGAATCACTAAATAAGATACCATAATGGAACATTAAAAACCAGAGTATGGTCTTAACCATCACACAACACAATTTCCAAATGATTCTTGAAGGATCAATACCTTCATTGTACTTTGAATTATTATAAACCAAAACATATTTTATGTAGAGATAGAAACTGAGTAGAGGATCCTCAGAATGATCGCTTTTATAAATTGCGATTGCAGCTCGTTTTTTTTTCACGCCCACGAGATTATCCGAGATGAAGAATTTTCTTGTCGGGATCAGAGTAAGAACCTCCATTTCCAGATCCAGAACCAGCAGTCATAATGCTATGAGCAAAGTAGTTGCGTGAGGCAGCTAACGCCTCGATTGCGTTAATCTCTGAGCCACTGACCATTTGATGATGGTGTTGTTGAAACCTCTCCACTTCTGCTACCTGTTAAGAAACATACTAATTAGTTAGACATGTGACTGATTTGATATGTCTATGGTATTATGTTAACAATGTTCTTACCTTAGTTCGTAAATAGATATTCTCATTATCAAGCTCAATCTCCTGCAGAATTAATATAACCATATATATATATAAAGATTCACAATATAAAATTTACAGCAAAACCCTATTGAGCTGAGCTTTACTTACTCTTTTCTGCATGTTTTCGATTTCAGCTAGAAGCAACTCATGCTGTATCTCGCAAGAAACACAAAGGAGATGTAGAATATGTATATAGACCATTCAGGAAACTGATCACAGAATAAGGTTATGTATAAGAGAGTCTACCTTCTTGGACCTAATCCTGGAGATAGCTTTCTCAAGGCGATTCTCAACCTGTTTAAGTTCCTTGACACTTAAGGAACTCAAAGAGTCTCCCATCAGATTCCTGCAACGTTATTAAAAAATGTGTTACATAAATAGTAATAGACCACACATATGAATATGGCTAGAGAAGCTGGTCATATATATAAAACCTGTTGGAATTTTGAATCGTTTGGATCTGTTGCCTCAGCTTTGCAGATTCTTGTTGATAGTACTGTAATTTTAAACATCATCATCACAGTAAGAACGTATACGATGTTAACTGTTACGTAAGTAGAGAGATTGAGAAAAAAAGTAAAACCGCGGCATTGATTTCTTGGACAGTGCTGGTGTTGGTGCTATCAGAACAAGCTTTCTTGTACCTCTCAATGGTTGATCTTATGCTGTTACAAATAAACATCCAGTTTCATTCGTTATCAAGAGCATAGAGTAAGAGTACTTATACAATTAATCACTGCGGTATATATTCGGATTAATCATAATATGGCCATAATTGTTTTGTCTAAAAACAACGAAATGGAAATTTAAATGCAAATGTTAACGCAGATAACCAATCACACCATATACCCCAAGCTAATCACACCCTAAAATATTTTAAAATAAGATCTCATTAAAAAATTTTTATAGGTTTTGTCAATATTTGCATCTGGATAAGGATCTTAATTGGTTAATTAAATTGATGGATTTAAGCAATGGAAATAAAGTCAGCATATAAACATATATGTTGCCTTTAGCATTGACAAACAAGCAATGTATATGCCCACCAAAAAAAAAAAAAAAACAAGCAATGTGTATGTACTCTCTGTACGTATAATGTAAAAAAAACAAGCAATGTATATGCCCACCAGAATTTCAGATGTATTATTCAACTCTTTTAATTGAAAGACAGAAAGTGCAGTTGTGAGACTGTGTCATGGAAAAAAAAAAAAAAAGAACTAAATATTATGGATATATACAATATAATAGTGGAAGTGACTTCAAATCAAGATTAAAAAGGAAATGGAAGATAGAAGATGAAAAGGCCAAAAAAGGAAAGTAAAGACATGAAGAAATAGATTTGATCTGCTTAAGATGAAAGCGGAAAGAAGAGTACAACATAACATTACATCTCTCGCTGCACAATTGTTTTAAGTTCCAAGAACAACTTTGTCAAAAAGCAAAAAACAATAAAAAGACTGTGTTGACCAACACTGCAACTGCTAGCTACCTAGCATGAGTTTGGTACTTAAATACATGGTACGATCTCTCTTTCTGTTTCTCTATCTCTTTAAGATTTTTCTTTTTTGATAAACTGACTTCTAAAATTTTCTCAAAATTATTAGGTAATATATGAAATAGTATGTATATTTAGTACTTTTGGATTGTTGCATATATATATATATATATATATATATGTATACGTATATTTCTTGTTTACTTTTGTCAAATATATATATGTATATGTATATGTATATTTCTTGTTTACTTTTGTCAAATATATATATGTATATGTATATTTAGCTAAAAGTATATAACATGCTCTTGAAATAAAAACTTCATATGTACATTATTTGTTATAGGTGATTCTTTGTCTAGATTTGTTTTTTTTTAAGGGTCAACATTTTTATATAGACCAAGAAAAGTCACATGTTTACATTTCAGTATGTTCTATATTTTATCTCAACTATTTAGCATCGATTTTATTCAAACAATCACTAGCTAAATTTGACATATCCCACACTTCATATATATTTCATTAGCATATCTTTAATTAACAAGAAATAGCTTACTTGTTATTGGCATACTCATAGAGTCGGCCACGAGTGGAGAAAACGATGAGGGCAACTTCTGCATCGCAAAGGACTGAAAGCTCATAGGCTTTCTTGAGAAGTCCATTTCTTCTTTTGCAAAACGTCACTTGTCGATTCGTCGAGTTCTCTATCCTCTTTATTTCTATCTTTCCTCTTCCCATCCTTCATTTCAAACAACAAAACAACACTTAGAGTTGCTCAATTTTCAGCATTATTGATAAGACAAATATACCGTTTAACAAACACCCAATTCATAATTGATATATACTACAAGAGGAAATAAAATTATATATACCAGTAAAAAGTGGAGGAGAATAAACAAAACCCTAAAGCTAGAGTTTGAATTAATATACTTAATAGAGATCTACCAAACTCAACTTTTGTTATATATATATAAAAAAGAGAGTAAGGATGTTGTATCCAACTTTCTCGGGAAAATAAATTAAGGATGTTGTTGATTGATCTCTAGGACGGACAAGAATCAAATTGGATCTGATGCTGCTGGAACTAGAGGATTAAGAATATATCCAAATCTTTCACTATGAACCTAACCATACAAGATCAGGATCATATACAATACATGTAATGCTTCTTATAAATAGGTTTCTATATGTAAAATCTATATAATAATTATTAACTTCTCATCATGACTTAAAAAAAAATAGAACCGGGGAGGTAAATCTGACAAATTATTTTGACCCATCCCCTTGTATTGTACGATCTCTCCCTCTCTCTTCCATTAATTTCTAGTATAAGGCTTCATGGGGTCAAATGCAAAAACAACATACGTAATCAATTCTGACTTAGATCTAGAAGATATCATTACAATTTTTTTTGATAAAATTGGAAGATGTAAATACTTACACAGAACTTTTACAAAATTCATTGATCTCTAAACTGATGTATGAAGACATTCTTTAAAATGTATACACAGAAAAATCTAAGAATATTACCAAGAAGAAAAAAACAAGAAAAATATGGAGAGAGAAAACAAATCAAATTGATATAGAAGAAGAAGGCACTGATGCACATGAAACTGAAGTTATATAGTACATAAGGGAAACACACAAGAAAACATTATTACACACAAAGAAGAAAGAGAAAGAGAGGGAGAGAGAGACAAAACCATGCTTAGTTTCGAGAAGAAGGATGAAGAAACACAAACAGATTTGGACGATTTTCAGACCAAAGAACTCCACTTTAGCTGACAAGAAAGGAAAGAGAATCTAGCAGAGATCTACATGGGAGAAACTTAAAAATAAATAAACATAACCTAATTCTTAAACCCTTGTGATCTTTCTTTCTCTCTCTATTTCTTTCATGGGGAAAGAGCATCAAACAGAAGAAAGTATTAAAAAAAAAAGGAAAATATTTCATAATTGTGAAAATTAAGTTTTATGAAGGAAAAAAACCCATGACGAGTTAAGAATTATTATGAGATTGGAATCTGCATATATAGAGAGATATAAATGTAGAGTTTTTGAACGAAGAGATGTGTACAAAGATGGGAACTTGATGAGATCAAGAAGTGTTTTCCTTTATGAGAAGAAGAAGTAAAGACATGACAGACAGACCTGAGAATTGCTTCACCCAACTCAATTAGCTTTCGGAAACTCTCTCTTTCTCTCTCTTTCTCCTTTATAAAGAAAACAAAACAAAAGGAAAAAAAAAAGTTCAAAGAGTTTTTTTTTTTGAGAATCCCAAAAACAAACCCAAATTCTTTTCTCTTCAAAAACCCTAAGCTTCCCACTCAATATGTCTATTTGTAGACGTTTCTTTCTTTGCTCACCTTCCAATGTCCCATAGAGAGAATGTGATTGCTGCGGTTGCCAATGCGATTGTTACATAGTTAAAATAAAAAATAAATAAAATGTGTATGGCAATGAGAACGAAAAAAAGTTATCTTAACCTTTCATTTAAGCTAAAATCTCATATATAAAGTATTATAAACTAAAAATTCCTAAAAATCTGAGGTGTTAATTTTTCATTGTTTCATTTCTAATTTTGAGAGAAATTGAGACTCTAGCTAAGCTACATGCGTCATCATTTCATATTTTGGTCAAGTTCACGGCAGGACCAAGATTTGGGATTTCAGAAGATACGATTTAGGGATGTATCTTTCTAATATTTTCATTACTGGGTATGGCGTAAAAAGGTTTCGTTTCATGGTAGAAAAAAAATGGCAATTAAATTTTTTAATAATTAAAATTCTTGGGGTATCAGTGGTAGCTTATCAGAGTCTGAAAAATTGGAATTAATTTCAATATCATGGTTTTATGAATCCTGATTATAAAGAAAACGCCAGAAACAAGCATACTATTTCACTAAATTATATAAAACGATGACAAATATTGATTGATGACCAAAAGTGTTATAACTTAAAAATAACATTATTTAAGAAAACTATTAAACGATTCAGAGCAATTGTAAATAAAAATAGCTCCTTGCTTACATACGACATTTATTTCTTTAACCATGAAACTTTTTACCATAATATTTTATTATAATCTTTGTCGTTATTTTCAGTTTTGATGATTGTAATAATCTCTAAAATGCTAAAAAAAAAAAGTAAGGAAAAGGTTGAAAGAAAAAAACATTATTCTTATTCTACCATTTCATCCAAATGAGGACAATGTTTCAGACATTATTATTATTATTATTTTTTTTTTTTTGTAACCGGAAGAATCCATGACCGAACCATAAACTAATCCATTAATATTAGAAGTTTTATATTTCTAATTAAAGCGTCGATAGTGACCAACGAAGATTATATAGTCAAAATATGTAACTTTAATCGTAAAATATCTGGATGACAAACCCTATCATATATAAATCCAAAAGAAATTTTTGCACCACTCAAAAATGAGTGTTCAAGAAAACGGTAGGCGGTATGTGGGCCGTGACCCAGCGTCTAGCGCGTAGAACATCTAATTAGGGTTTAAGCGTTTTTAGGTGGTTTAGGCGTTTACAATACAAAACATTATATATATAATTATGTAAAAATATATATTAGAAGAAACAAATAATAATAAATCCTAAACTAAAATTAGTCAAAAATATTTATTTAATTTAGATTAATAATATATGAACATTTATTAATATATATATATGAATATAAAATTTTAAATTTTAAATATATATAGTTAAAAATAAAAAAATATATTAAAATAATATTATATGATTTTAGGCGGTCTAAGCGGTTGTCTAGGCATCTGCTGAACGCCTACGCGGCCACCTAGACCGCTTTTTTGAACCCTGCTCAAAATATATCACAGTGTTCCACCACTCATTGCTTATTAATGTTTATTTTAAACATGTGTGATTTATATTAGTAACCTAACATTTAACTTTACAATTTTTTTAACACATACATAACTTACACGTAAATATACGTACGTATGTTTCATTCTTTCAAGAAAGTGAGAAACATACCAAACAAAAGTTGAAAAGTTGAAAAGTTGAAAAAATCTGTATATGTTTTGTATCTACATTTTGAGATTAATACATATGTATCATGTATATTTTAAAATCATATCGAATTTTTATATTGACACGCAATATTTATGATTTTAAGATTCCTTTGGTGGAAAATTAAAGAGAAAGGTGAATTTGCAGAGCTTAATTTAGGGCTCGAAAGTGACACGCAAATTGTATTTTTGCAGAAGAAAGAGAGATAGGGAAGAGAGAGAAGATGTTGACGTTCTTGGTACATCTCCTCATTTATTTGCCCTAGCTAGCTTCCATCTTCTCTTTTGACTCTTTCTTAAGTAATTTTTTTTTCTTTTTTTTTTTTTTTTTTCCTTCGTTAATCACACGAAACTCTAAAACTCAAAACCCATTTTTATATATTACTAACAAGTTACCAATTTAAGCCACTCAAAATTGTTGTTAAACAAATGTTTTAGAATACGTTGTTTTAGGAAGTCAAATGGCTATTCCACGACAGCCTAAACGTTAATTTAAAAGGTTTTTTTTTTTTGTATAAAAAAGAATAAGCAATCTTTTAGATCTTTTGATAATCAAATGTTAGGGCATATAGATAGATAGATTCTTTAGACCAAAAAAAGAAAAAGATAGATAGATTCAATCCACAAATTTATATGGCCAGGCCTAAAACTTTTTTAATCGTTTAGCAAAAAAGAAAAAAACTACGGACGGCCATCATAACTTATTATTAGCCGATCAACATGGGCTGCTACTCTGTGTTATAACTATAAAATCGGCAGTTAAAAATGATTGTTGTTTAGTATGCCTATGACAAAAAAATAGATTTGAAAATTAATAACTTTAGGATGGGTGAGAAATTTTAGTAAATTAAAAGTTTGATTTGTGCCAAAAGGTTTAGTTATTTTATGAACTCCTAATTAAATTAGATAATATGTTGCCTCAGTAACTTTCCAAGGCATTAATTTGCAGTTGTTTTGGTCAACTTCCACGGCTTCAAATAGTTATAAGACCAAATAAAAGTGATTTTAGTTAAAGTCGAATTTACATCTTTGTTCTTATAAGCGATCATTAAAAAAAAGATTGCTTTTCTTGTATTAAGCTCAGACAACTTGGCAGTATTAATGACGAGTTAGAAAGATGTTGAAGTTGTGCTCGGGACGATTTTGGAAACACGTTTTCATAAAGTTAACACCACCGGTCGGGCCTAAACTTAGAAACCCAATAATACATAGACCAAATACTGTTTCTTTCCAAACAAAAACTAAAAAGAAAATGATTCCTTTTCATATATTTTTATGTATCAGGTTCACAAAATTAAACAGAAAGAAGACATCATGTGTAATCGAGGCATATGAGCTTTCGCTTGTGAATTTTACTGACAGAAAATAAATACAAATTAGTGAGAATAAAAAAAATGGAAAGCAAAAGCGACTAGTGTTGCTACAACCTCCATGTTCACGAGGATTGTTTGTTTTGGAACAAAAACATCAAAGTCACTCTTCTTGTCTATTGCAAACATATATTTCTGTACCAACACTGATCGATGTCCACACTCGCTTTACTGATTTGGTTCCCTGGTCCTGTCCACAAAGCCAGATTAGATTCAAGCCAAGTCCCCAATCCAATCATCTCCTTGCTTATCAGGATATCCGTGGACCGACCATCCTGGATGAGGCAGAATTTGGACCAACTCTTGTGCTTGAGGCTTGAGGGTTACTATATGGATCACATATATCATGCGGTTTCTCTAGATGTTCAGCGTTTTCAGGGCTGCGATATAGATGATCTCACCCGAGGCACTTGTATGATATGGAGGACATTGACACTAAACTATCTCGACGACACCAGCTCGTAGTTGTCGGGTTGATTATCATCTCGATGTATCTAGTTACATCTGTCAAAACATCTCCATCACATGGATTTCCATTGTTCTTCCAACAGATTCGATATCGATCAGGTAAAATTGGTTGTTTCTACCGAGTTTAGCATCAAGCCTTACTTTGAAGTTTGGAGACTCTGGTAGCTAAGCATACAAAATAAATTAAAACCAAACATCTCTTATAATTCAGACTGAAAAAATCAAGAAAGCCTAGAAAGCCAAGTAAGCTTTTTGATATGAAAGATCGATAGAACGCTACTAAATTAATCACAAACCTTTGGTCATCATCATGCCACGGCCATTATAGTAATAACCACCATTAAAACCTTGTGCAGCATTAGCCCGCAGATACAACATAAGCCACATGTACTTTGCCCTGTTAAAATTGGATTGCTTCAGAGTTTTATAAGCCAAGTGACAGAAACTTCTCCTACACGCAACTCAGATTGGCAGAAACACATATTGAAAGTAATATAATCTGAATTGGAAAAAAAGAAGCGCGTGGATATGAAGAAGTGGAATATGCGCGTGGAAGTTGGAGAATCTCGCGCGTGATTTATTGCGGTAAAAAAAAAAAGGTAAGATGTCACAATCTGAAAAATCTGAATGATTGCTTCTTCTTTTTTGCTATTGGAAGCATCTCTCATTACTCCGTATAGAATTTATTATTACACCCCTGTATTATTTATAAATTAAATAGAGACCCAAAAGTTTTAATTTCTTACAAAGCAACCCTTTACTTTTCTCACTCAGAGATATTCCAAAAGGAAACGTCTTTTTCAGAAAACTGAGGACCCTTTGTATCTTTCTACGAGTCTTTGAGCGATTTAAACGATAATTGGGGACCATGTGCTCTGCTTTTCAGGTGAAGACGAAACTTTATAGTAGTAGAAGAAGACAATGTCTTGTAACTTGGTGTGGAACATATGGTCGTTTCTCTCCTCTAAATCTTCCTCATTTCGTCTTATAAACATCTGGGTACATGGCAAGTTTGCACCTTGGGGCTGCTGCTTCGTTGATCAATGAGGTTATGTTCGGCTCCTCGTTGATTGGTTTCAGAAGTAAACGGTTTAGACGAGTTTCAGAGGTTAAGGTTACAAGGAAAGATTCCTTTTTTTTTTTTTTTTGAGTTTTTTGTAGTGAAGTAGTACTCTATTGTTTATGTGGTTGTTTTGTATTTGTAGAGATGGAGGTTTCGAGTTCAACAGATGTCAGAGAAGGAACTGAGGACTAAACACGAACTGTCTCGTTCTGCTAAAAGGTGATGACTTTGTTCTCTCTGTGTGTGTGTAATTGTGGTTAGTGTTTATGAACTTCATCTCTCATTAGAATTGTGTTGTGGAATTTAGAATTAAGCCAGTTATGATAAGAATTGTGTGGTTCTGGTGATTGATTTCTTTATTTAGTGGTGGTTGCTTTGAAAAATGATGATTTCAGCTTCATCAGCAGTTTTCTCTTTAGATAAGTGTGATAGAACCCCTACACTGATTTTGTAATTTAATGAGAACAATCAAAGTTACTTTAGTTTCGGCAATATTTCATAGAATTAGTCTCTCTGATGTTGCAGAAGCGAGTCTTTGAAACGTATTCTGAAGCAATATGGAGTATCAGTTGAAAATTCTGAAGAAACTAAGACAATTAGTAGACTTGATGACATAAATTTTGAAGAGGAGCTTGACGCTGTTGTGCCTTCTTCTATTATAGATGACTCTAAGATGGTATATCACTGAAGTTGTCCTTAAATGGTATCTATCTGAATTGGGGAGATCCTGACTTATATTAGTCTTTGGTTAATTGATGAGTACTGACAGAACACAACTGAGGAGTTACCTGATTTACGTCGGCAAGAGAAATACACTGAGACTGTTAGCACTGCAGAGAATCTTTCAGGACAATACCAACACAAATTGGGACATGTAAGAACAGATCCCTACTAGCCACTGTCCCACTTTCCTAGCCATTAGGAGGACTAAGGATTTTGAGTTTGCTTTCAGATTCATGTTTTTGTTTGTCTTCTTGGATAGTATATTGAGTTTTCTTACTATGTTTGGATCCATGTGTTCAAGCAATGCTTTGGTGGTGTTAGCCTAAACACTTGCATTAGATGTTTGTTTGGATCTTGATGCAACTTAGAATTGTATACAGTATACTCTTAAGTGTTTCTTTTCCCGCCTGTAATCATGTCTCTCTTCAGTTAAACTCAGGTGCTTTGTTCACTTTTCTGCTTCCTGCCGTTCTTGGATTGTGCATTGTATGCATAATTGGGACGCTACACACAATAATCTCCAGAAAAACATCAAAAGGTCATCACCCTGGCTCCAAAGGAACAAGGTGGAGAACTGCATTGAGTGATAGGAACGAGCCACTTGCTTCTGATGAAAATGATTCGTCGCCAGAAGACAGTGTCAGTTACATACTTAAGTTCTGCATAATATTCGTTTACAGATTATGCTTCAGTTGTTAAAGAAGCTAACTGCATGCAGGTCGCTTCAGCGAATCAGGAAGCTACGGATGAAATGAATGAAGCGTGTAGCAGAGTCGAGCTTGAGTACAAGAGATTTCTGTTGGAATGTGGAGTGAGTGAATCTTAGATTCTGGTCTCTTGGAGGTTCCTACAAGTAAATCTTGAGAAACCATGGGTGCTTCTAAAACTCGAAGAACTTTTTGTTTGGTGGTTTGCATATACTGTTATACCAATGAAAACATTTACCAGATATGACTATGTAAATTGTGAATATAAAGGGTTTAATGCGATTTGAATTGGATACATCACTTTGTATGGAGCAAATTGGGAGTATTAGGTGAAAAGCTTATAATGAAATGAATATAAAGTATTGGCTCTACGAAAGTTAAAAAATGAAAAGAATTACAAACAGAGAAACAAAACCGTTAAGTGGCAGAGTTTCTCAATGCAAAAAATCCATTGAATAAACAACAATTTTAGAAACTCTGCAATTTGGGCAGGGCTCAGTTAAAGCCGTACATGTCAAAATTCTTGTCGTCCGGTGGTCTTGAGTTTTTTTCACCTTCAGGCACTCTAAAGCTGTCCATTGGAGGAGGACCTGCAGAGGCTGGTGCCGCTGGTGCCACCCAATGCGAGGTGGTCGGAACAGAGAAGTTAGAACCAGAAGCCTCTTGATGTAAGACAACAACATTAGGATTTGCTTGTGGTGAGTTTCCTGTGGTCCTTCGGTTTGAGGAATTTGCAGAGGCTAGAGACGTTGGATATGATTGTTGTTGCTGATTCTTCATTGGTGATTTGGGCCGCAGCGATTCTATATCAGGAGTAGTCACAACGAGATGTGGTGCGTCTGGAGGCGGATTCCTCCCTCCTCCTCCTTGCCACACTTTACCCTCCTTGTCCGCAAAGTTCCTCACATAAGCCTAAAGCACACAGTATCCAAAACAGGTCAAACACATCTTACACATGCTGTCAAAGAAGTTCCTTGCATAGTTCTAAAGCTCATGTAAATACAGGAGGAGGTGGAGATAGATGTTTGCAGAGTGTATGAGATTTTACCTGTGATTCAAAGTTTGAGGAAGAAAGGCCTTTTCCAACAGTAAGCCATCCAGCTCGAATATTGTGGTCTTCACCAAAAAGCTCAAGCCTCCGGCGACCAAGTGCAAAATGCTCTATTATCCTATACATATCTTCTGGCTTCTGAGTTGAACCTACAGATTTGCAGCGTAAAGTGATTGTAATTAAGTAACACTTACTTCCAATAAACAGTACGGACACAACTTATTTAGATATGCCCTGTTGCAATCAACCACAGAATCGTATATCCTTCTCAATGAACAAGCTCACACTATAGAGAATCCAAGACTAATCCAGCAAACTAATCACATATACCATATCCGAGAGCCAAAGGAAATTAAGGGTTTTGTTTTTCCAGAACCCAAAGCTTCCCTCCCAACAATAGGCCCAAACCAGTACTAAAACACTCGACACCTTTAATCACATGAAGCAACCATCCTATTTGTACACATTTAACTGCTGATGTAGCATAACTGATGAAATGTTATTATATTCACTTTAAAAAAAACAGGAAGCTGGAAGCAGAAGAGAGAGACGGAACAAGATATGACGAGCAAAATACATTCTACTAACCATAAGGAGGCTCTTCAGCAATAATTACGTCAGTATCAATGTTAGCGTGGATTATATGTCCATCAGTGCTACGCCGAACAGTACCCTTTATCCCCATCAAACAGTGCTCCTATACAGAGAGAAACAATTAAAACGTGTTAAGCAAAGATATGCAACAATGCTCCTATACAATTAAACAATTAAAACAATGGCAGACCATACTGAACCTTGGAACGCTGAAACACAGTACGAGAATCATGACGCAAAGTTGGTGCTGCATTACTTTTGTTGGTCTTCACCCAGCAAATATCTTCACACCTTCTGAAACCCCACTGTGACACACAAAATAAAAGAAATATCGATGAAGTGAATACTCTCAAGAAAAACAAACCCAAAACGATAAATGAAATGGGAAATTGTTTAAATCATGTACCTTTTTTAGGCACTGGCGCCCTTGCTCAAGCCCAACACCATCACCAACCCAGAGAAAAATAAAGGAGGGCGTATCAGCTATCGCCTACAGATACATGGAAAATTTTGCTTTTGTTATAAACCACAATAGCAAAGATGGCAACCAACCTTACCCCCAAAATCTACACACAAGTCAAAAACTATATGTTCAGTATCACTATTTCCTCTACCTATTACTCAAGATGAAAAATGATATCTACACTAGTAGATCTAGTGCTAAGCAAAGTTTAGTACAAAAAATATATCCCAAGAGAACGTGTAAAGAATAGTAACCTCAATCTTGAGATTGATAATGTCTTCAAATGTCCAATACTCCATACTATCAGAAACACCAGGAGCTCTATGGACATATTCCTCCCACGGTGGGTCAACAAGAATAACATCAAACTTTGTTCCAAATAACTCGGGAGATAACTCAACTTCATGCAAGTCGCCTTTAAAATACATTGGTGCAGAAGCTGAGTTAGATACAATCTCATCCTTCTTCTGTATGAGCTCCCTCAGCTTGGGGTAGTCTTCCACATTGGTAAGCTCCAGCTCTCGGATGAAATTCTGGGGCCGCATTCCAGTATCCACAAAGTTCTGGGAATAGTCATTTTGCTCTCCCCTAGAAGGAGCTTTACCAGGAGGTCCACCACCTCGAGGAGGAACCCAACCCCCTGAATTTTTATCCGATGGCATTCCACGTCCCATTTGTCCAGAAACATTGAATGCAGGTCCAGAGAAGTTAGGTGGCCCTCCTCTGTCAGAACCTGGTGGATTAAAGAACATATTCGGGTTTGGTGGAGTGCCAATTGAAGGAAATCTTGGGCCTGATGGTCCAGGAGGAAGAGGCGAGAGAACAGGAGGAACAGGTAACATACTGCCATCAACTCCTCCGGCCCCAGGCCAGACAAGAGTCGGGCCAAATGGAGGCATGAAGACAGGGGTAACAGGACCGCCTGGAATTGGCGACATACCAGGAGTAAGAGAATGAATAGGGCTGGGTGGTGGCATTCCAAGGTTCGCAAATGGTGACGCCATGATAGGCATTGTAATCGCACCTTGTTGGTTCTCTCTGCCACCAGCAGGTCTTCCTTTCCCACCCCTTGAGGGTCTGTTCCCTCTTATGCCTTGTGGAGCCTGCGGACCTCTATTAGGGGTTTGCATAGAATGAGTTCGACCAGGGGTTGCACCTCTCTGGTTTCTTGCTTTAGCCCCTGAGTAATCAGAACTGGCTTCACCAGCTTCATCTCTCGAATCCTCCCCATAAGTTCCACACCCAAAAGTCTCACTTCTCTGTCTACTACCTTCCTGGTTGTAAACCCACTCTTCATCATTATTAGTAGGCTTTTTAGGAGGTTGCTGACCCGATTCTGCTCTGACATAATCAAGTGGCTTGGTTTGTATCTCAATTACATCATAATTCTCATTTGAAACGCCACCACTTGACAAAGCTTTAACTGCCTCACCCCTGTTTCCATCTTTCCTGCCACCCAAACGACCATGAGACCTCTCGCCTTCACTCCTTTCACGTCCTTGCCTTGGGAACTCCCGTTCCCTGCCACGATCATAAAGCAAGTCCCCATCTTTCTGATCTTTATCACTACTACTAGCATGTCTTCTCTTCCAAATATCCTTTGAGCCTTCTTGATCCCTATCCCTATCAGACCAGCCATCATCCCTACCTCTGGATCTCTCATCTTTCCGACCATATTTCTCTTTTTCGTAGTCTGCATCCGAATGTTCAGATTCTTGATGACGCTTTCCACTTCTGTCTGGTGTCTTAGAACTGTTAGATCGACCCACTTCTCTCACTGTCTCAGAACCATCCTTACCACTCGTTTTCTTGAGAGGACTACCCCTATCATCATCTTTCACACCTCGACTCTTACTCTTATCCTCTCTACTACTAGCCTTGAAACTCCTATCAGACTTCGAATGACTCCTACCCTCACCATGTTCATTACTAACAGAACCTTTCTCTCCACCACTACTATCATGTCTAGAATCAGAAAGCTTACTACTTTTATAATCACCATCATTAACAGGAACAGCAGCTTCATCCCATCTCTTCCTCTTACTCGAATCAGAAGAAGACCCATGAGTTCTTTCTCTCCCATCTCTTTCTCTCTTATCAGAACCCTTGGAATCACGATCTTGATGCTCTGCATCAACAAGAGACTTGTTATCTTCTTTGCTTTTACTCCCACCGCTTCGAGAACTCTCAAAGTCCGATGCTTTAAGACTCAACCTTCTCTTCTCACTTCTCTCCCCACCTTCTTGCTCTCCATCTTGATACCAAGTGCTTAGCTTCTCCAACGAACTCTCTTCTTGTTTCTTCTTCATTTGATTTTAGTGTGTGCTGCGAAAAAACTGTGCTACAAAACCCTAAACCCACGAAATTAGGGTTTCAACAACACCCACGATTAATTCCACATTCGACGCGACGGTTCGGTCTCCATAAACTGAGTATCCTTACTTAAAACATCACCTCCAGAGTTAAGATTTTTCCAATCTAAGTCGTTTCAAGATTACTGATGAGAATTTTGAGAATATGTTGTGTCGGGAAGAAGAGTGAGTTTGAGGGAGAGAAGAGAAAAGAACACGGCGAAGTGCGAGGAACACGATCAACATACACAAAGTCAAATGAATTGGGCCAAGCCCATTTACATTGTCCAAGAGTCCGATCCACGTGGTGTCTAAAAATTACAGGAAAAAAATGATTATTAATTTGTTAGATCGGCTGGATTTCGAATTTAAAAAAACTAGCTACTAATCCGCGGTCTCTACCGCAGGCTTAACATTTTTTGTAATGTAAATTTGTTTTTTTTATTATTATATTATTTATAATTGTTTGTGATTATAAATTTGGCTGATTTATATAATAATTTTGTATTTTAAAAATATTTATTGAAAGTGAAAACCTTTGTCATTAAAACATTTGAATGTAATGATAAATAAAATTGTTTAAACCTTTGCCGATAATACAAGATTGCTATAGTTCTGAAATAAGTAAACAGATGCAACTAACATTACTGTCATGCATAGTTCATCGGACAATAATAACCATTTGCCTTTAGATCTTGACACAAATAGGCCATTAATTCTTAAAAAACTTCAGATCTTTAGATAATGGGAAGGCTAACATTTTTGTAGCTATGTTTTTTTCTATAAATATTTGTGTGTGGGATTTGATAATGGTGTGAAATAGAATAGAACCTGCAGTAAACAGAATACAACCCGATTATGGTGGGTTTCACATTTGAGTTTATCTGTTTAAATAGATAATTAGATGATTAATTAATTATTAATTATCTTTATTATTCTTAATAATTTTATCTTTTTCTTAACTATTTCTAATGGCATTTGAATGTAAATTTTTACACTTTTTAAGGTTAGTTTTATATTTGTACTTCTCAATTAATATAGTAGGATACACAAAACCATAATAAATTAGGGGAAAATAATTAAATTGCAAGTTCAAATTTTCAGTTTTTAAAATATTGTTTCAGTACTTATATTTTTTCGACTTTATAATTACATAAACGGGTGATTTATGTTGACTATGTTATTTGAGTCACAATGTAAAATTGAAAGATGAAATATAATTAAAATTTTAAAGTTAATTTTTCTGTTATTTTAAGAGATTTATCACACTTTTTAATATACCAAAAGTAATATAGTATTTATAAATATATAATCATTTAGTTATTATACACATATATCTATATATTCAAAAATTTGATAAGAGAATATATAACTAGCTAATTGATTTTACTAATACAGATAAAAAAAAGATAAATAACCTAAAATAGAACTAAAAATGTTTTATAACCAAAAATAGCATATACTCTACAAATTTCCAAAAAAATAGCACTATTTTAATGCAATTTAAATATTTTTAAATTAAGTTTTTAGGTTTGGGTTCGTAATTTTACATTTAGGGTATAATTTTGATGGGGTACTAGGTTTTCACCCGCGGTACACCGCGAGACTAAATTATAAATTATTGTATTTTAAATAAGAATTTTTAATTTATTAAGTTTTTAAATTCCTAATTAGTTATATAAAATATAATTAATTTATAATTTTGTTTAGAATATTTTTTCTTCTGTTTACGTTTTATACAGTTTAGAACCTAATTACATTAAATTTGTTATTAGTAAAACTTCTAAAGCATCGTGGACCCCAATTCAAACACGGGAAAAAACCAAAAGAATGTTGGCGGCTAGGGTTTACGAGGGAGAGAGTCGGGATGATGATCAGGATGCTAGCATGGAGGAGGTTGGACAGCCACCAGGGAGGGGATCTGGTCCGATGGTGTCATATGTAGAGAAGGTTCGGGGTAGCAGCGGTGGTGGGAGGCCGGTTTCGGAGCGAGTTTTGGAGGATGAGTTTGTCACTTCGCGGATGAGGTTGGAGTATCCGAATGAGGAGGATGGGGAAGCAGTGGTTGCCATCGGACAGGAGGTGCTATCTGCTATGAATGGTTTGTGGAAGCAGTGCATGATCGTGAAGGTGTTGGGACGACATATTCCGATGGCGGTGCTGGTTCAAAAATTGAGGGAGGTAGGGAAACCAAAGGGGGGGGGGGGGATGTATGTGGTAGACCTACCGAGACAATTTTTTATGGTGCGATTTGATTCGAAGGAGGCCTATATGGATGTGGTGACAGGCGGCTCATGGAGGCTGTTTGGGAGCGTTTTGATGATGCAAGTGTGGTCACCGGAGTTTGACCCGATGAAGTATGATATTGTGACCACACCGGTCTGGATAAGGATCGCCGACCTCCCGTTAAATTTCTATCATCGAGCAATCATTATGGGAGTGGCGGAGGGAATAGGGAAACCACTACGGGCTGATCTTACCACAACACACGTGGAGCGAGCGAGGTTTGCGAGGGTGTGTATTGAGGTTAATTTGAAGAAGCCGTTGAAAGGGTCTGTAATGGTGAATGGGGAGAGATACATGGTGTCCTATGAAGGTTTGAGTAACATTTGTGGAGTTTATGGTCATACCGTGAGTTCGTGTCCTCAGAAGTTGTCCGAGAATATTGCACACATGCGAATGCAGAATGAGGAGTCGCATTCAGGGGGTGCGGGGGCAGACAATGATGGTTTCACGGCAGTTCGTCGGCCAAATCGGAAGGTGTTAACGCCGGCAAAAAATAATGTGTTCGCGGCAGGTGGATCCGGCGGGAATCACTTGAGGAAGGCTGGTGAGATTACGTCTTCGCTCGGTTCTAGAAATATTTCCTTATCGTTGGTGGATTGAATGCGGAGTTGGTGATGGATGGATTGAAGGAAACTTCGGGATTAAGGGAGGCTAACAAGGAAAATGAATATCTTCGAGTTAAGGGGAATATTCCATTTGGAGTTGTGGGTGTTGAGCAAGAAAAGGAAACCCCGGGAGTGGGGAAGGAGGCTCGTGTGTATGGCGGGAACCGAGGAGGGGTTAGTACGAAGTCCAGTGGGTCGAGAAACTTAAAGAGTATTGGGCCAAAAAAGTCCGGTCCAAAAGGGACTAAGCCTACTCTGGGATTGATTTTTGGGCCTGTTGGTAGTGGGCCAAAGTTGGTGACATCGGGTAAACGTCTGCGTGTAGAGACGAAGAACGAAGGCAGAGCGGGTGGAGCGTTTGTCGTCAGTAGTTTGACGAAGGACGGAGAAACATAGTCGTTACATCCTGGCGAGGATAGGAGGTCGGGGGTAGTGACTAAGACGAGGGCAAGTGCAGGAGAAGTTTTTACCTCGAGTGGGGAGATGAACTCGATGGATCTTGGGGACCAGGTTGGTGAGCAATAACGAGTTTCCCCGGCTGGTCTAAGTTTGCTTAGCGAGTTGATGATGAATTGCCTTTTATGGAATTGCCGGGGGCGAATAAACCCAATTTTCGACGATCATTGTGTTACTTGTTGAAGAAGTTTGATAAGGATGTTTTGGCAATATTTGAGACTCATGCTCAGGGAGAGAGAGCTGAGCGTATATGTCAGCGGTTGGGGTTTGACAGCTCATTTAGGGTCGATGCGGTGGGACAAAGCGGTAGTTTGTGGTTGTTGTGGCATTCTCAGGTAGGCCAAGTGGAGATACTTGGTTCTTCGGACCAGTTTATACATGCGAAGGTGGGGGTTGGACTAGAAGAGTGGCACTTAGTGGTGGTGTATGCTGCACCAATGGTGAGTAGGCGTAGTGGCTTATAGAGGGAGCTAAATGCGGTTGTAGATGGGATTTAGGGATCGCTAGTGATGGGAGGTGACTTTAATACCATCATTCGATTAGATGAGCGTACCAGTGGGAATGGAAGGCTTTCGGTGGATTCACTGGCGTTTGGCAGTTGGATTAATGAACTGGCGTTAGTTGATATGGGATTCAAGGGGATTCCGTATACATGGCGTAGAGGGCGTACGTTTGTTGCAAAATGGTTGGATCGTATGTTGTGTAATCCGCAAGCTCAGTTACGGTGGCAAGAGGCGGTCGTGTCCCACCTTCCATTTCTTTCAACGGATCACGCCCCTATGTACCTGCAGTTTAGTCCAATAACCGTTTGTGACCCGAGGAGGAGGCCGTTTCGATTTGAAGCGGCTTGGTTGGGTCATGAGGGTTTCAAGGAGATATTAACGGCTTCTTGGGATCCGAATATATATACGTCGCAGGCGTTAGGAGATTTGCAGAAAACATTGCGGAAGTGGAACAGGGAGGTGTTTGGAAATATACAAACGCAAAAGGCGCAATTGTTGGGAGAGGTTAAGGAAGTGCAGGATCTGTTGGTGGTGATGCAAAAAGACGAGTTGTTGGTCAATGAGGAAGAGTTAATTCGTAACTTGGACGGGTTACTTGAGCAGGAAGAAACGTTGTGGTTCCAAAAGTCTCGCGAGAAACTGATTGCTTGAGGAGACAAGAATACAACGATTTTTCATCCTACTACTGTTATCAGATGACATGAGGAATAAGGTGGAGATTTTAAAGGATGGGGATGATAGGTGGATATCGGAGAAGAAAGAATTGGCTCTCGGCTATTATAAACAATTGTACTCGTTGGAGGGTCTGAGCGTGAACCGGCCACAGTTACCACTGATTGGTTTCCTGGGCATGACAAGAGGGGAAACAGAGTATCTCTCAAGGCCGTATACAGGGGAAGAGGTTGTCGCGGCGGTGCAGAGTATGGGAAAGTTCAAAGCACCGAGGCCGGATGGGTTTCAACCAGTGTTTTATCAACAATGTTGGGAGGTGGTTGGGAGCTCTGTTCAGCGGTTTGTCTTGGAGTTCTTTTAGTCGGGTGTGTTACCGGAGGCTACTAATGATGCACTCATTGTTTTGTTGGCGAAAGTGGCCAAACCCGAGAGAATCACACAGTTTCGACCGGTGAGCTTGTGTAATGTTCTCTTTAAAGTGATTACGAAGATGATGGTCATCCGACTGAAAAGTGTGATATCTAAACTGATCGGACCAGCACAAGCGAGCTTCATCTCGGTTCGCTTGAGTATTGACAATATAGTTGTTGTTCAGGAGGCACTTCACTCGATGAGGAGAAAGAAAGGATACAAGGGATGGATGCTATTGAAATTAGATCTTGAAAAGGCGTATGATAGAGTTCGTTGGGATTTTCTAGAGGAAACTTTGGAGGCTGCGGGGTTGGATGTGGAGTGGCGTAGGAGAATAATGGGGTGTGTGTCAAATCCATCAATGTGCCTTTTGTTGAATGGGGAAAAAACCGAATCGTTTGTCCCAGAGCGGGGTCTAAGACAAGGCGATCCGTTGTCGCCATATTTGTTTGTGCTATGCTTGGAACGGTTATGTCATCTCATAGACAGTGCAGTGGGTCACAAGGAATGGAAGCCGATAGGATTATCACGAGGTGGACCGAAGCTGTCTCATGTATGTTTTGCTGATGATATTATTTTATTTGCGGAAGCGTCGGTGGCTCAAGTGCGGGTTATACGGTGAATCTTGGATACGTTTTGTATGGCTTTGGGGCAGAAAGTGAGCCTCAAAAAGTCTTAGATTTTCTTCTCCGCAAATGTTAGTCGAGATTTGGAGCATATGATTACGGCGGAGAGCGGTATTGGGGCGACTAGGGAGTTAGGGAAGTAACTGGGGATGCCAATTCTACAGAAGAGAATAAACAAGGAGACGTTTGGGGTAGTCCTTGAGAGGGTGTCATCACGACTTTCTGGTTGGAGAAGTCGGACATTGAGTTTGGCGGGACGAGTTACACTTACGAAGGCGGTTATTTCCTCAATTCTGGTCCATGTCATGAGTACAATTGTATTACTGGCTTCAACATGGGAGAGCTTGGATAAGCTAGCTCGATCGTGTGTGTGGGGAAGTACGCCGGAGAAAAAGAAGCTGCATTTGTTAGCATGGGATCGAGTGTGCTCACCGAAGCGAGAATGGGGGTTGGGTATACGGAAATCAAGGGATATGAATAAAGCTTTGATCGCCAAGGTAGGATGATAGTTATTGAATGATACGGTGAGTTTATGGGATCGAGTGTTGAGGTGCAAGTAAAAAGTGGGTGATATTCATGATACATCGTGGTTAAAACCGAAAGGGGACTTGATCATCAACTTGGCTGAGCATTTGTGTCGGCGTTCGGGAAATTGTTATGCAAGGTTTTTGTTGGGTACCTGGGGATGGGACTCGCATTCGTTTCTGGACGGATAATTGGTTGTTAGACACACCGTTATTGCAGTGGGTGTCGGGTACCCTCCCGGAGGTTGAGAAATACCGCAGGGCGGAGGAGTATTGGAGGGAGGGTGTTGGTTGGGATATGGGACAGATCGGGGATTACCTGCTTGAACATATCAGTCGCTTGTTGTATGTGGTGGTCGTAAAAGACGTTATGGGGATGGAGGACATATTATCATGGCGAGTGGTGGAGAATGGGAGATTTACGGTCAGCTCCGCCTACTCGTTAGTGTCTGGTCGTGGGATACTGACACAGTGTATGACCAGTTTTTTCGACAGAATGTGGAGGGTGGTGGCTCCTGAAAGGGTTCAGTGCTTTATTTGGTTTGTCTTGCACCAGGTCATTTTGACGAATGTGGAGAGGTTGCGGAGACATATGGGGGACACGGATGTGTGTCAAGTTTGTAATGGTGGTCCCGAAACGATTCTCCATGTGTTGCGTGACTGTCCCGCTATAGCTGGGATCTGGGCACGGTTGGTGCCAATAGGGAAGCGTTAGCGTTTCTTTGGTCAGACTCTGTTGGAATGGCTGTTCGATAATTTGATGGCACAGTTGGTTGCTGGAGGAGTAGCCTAGAACAAGCTCTTCGCGATGACGGTTTGGTGGGCGTGGAAATGGCGGTGTAAGCATATATTTGGGGAGAGAGGATTGTGTCGGGATAGATTGGGGTTCATCAGGACGGTGGCTGCAAAGGTTGGTCAGGCGCATTCGAGTATGGTTGGTAGGTCGCACACGGGTCCGCGGGTGGAGCGTTGGATCTCGTGGTCTCGTCCGCCAGAGGGTTAGGTTACGGTTAACACTGATGGGGCATCTCATGGAAATCCGGGAGACGCGACTACGGGCGGAGCTGTTCGGGATGGTGAGGGTGAATGGCTAGTGGGCTTCGCGCTGAATATAGGTTCTTGTACGACTCCAATGGCTGAGTTGTGGGGAGTCTATTATGGCTTGGTGTTAGCTTGGGAGCGAGGTTGGAGACGGGTGATAGTGGAGGTGGATTCGGAGTTGGTTGTGAATTTTCTACGTGTAGGCATTCATGACACACATCCACTAGTGTTCCTAGTGCGTTTGTGCCATGGCTTTATCTCAAGGGACTGGTTAATCCGGGTGACTCATGTGTATAAGGAGGCTAATCGTCTGGCTGACGGATTAGCGAACTATGCGTTTTCTTTACCGCTTGGTTTTCATTTATTAGAAGTTTGTCCGGAGGATTGTAGTTCGGTGCTTGTAGACGATGTTAACGAAATCTTCGTTCCGCGTCATGTTCGCATGTAATTTCTGGTTTTATATTTGCAACAACCCGTCCTGTGGATCCCACTAGCCCCCGCTAGCTGCCCCAACGGACCGTCTGTGGACCCTGCTAGCCCCCCGCTAGCCGTCCCAACGGACCCCAAGCTGGCCCTGCAGGGCATCGATCCTAACCCCTCACTGTGGAATGGAACTATTCATCCAAATCCACCAGTAGGTTATTGGTGCGTCAGGCGTTCCTCGAACCCTGGTCCTCACCCTTTAACAACCTTCCCACAAGACAAGCTGTCACCAATTGATCTACAGGTCAAGGAACGCCTAGCGCACCAATAACCTACTGGTGGATTTGGATATCCACGGTGATGGGTTAGGATCGATGCCCTGCAGGGCCAGCTTGGGGTCTGTTTGGACGGCTAGCGGGGGGCCAGCAGGGTCCACGGACGGTCCCTTGGGGCAGCTAGCGAGGGGCTAGTGGGGTCCGCGGGACGGGTTGTCATAATATTTCAATAAATTAGGGGGCTTTCCCCTGTCCATTACCAAAAAAGATAGAATATAAAATTTTAAAATACTTAGTTTTGTTTTCAATAATTAAACAAAGGTAATATATGCCTATATGGTATGTTAGTGTATATTTTTATGTGTATATATTTTTTTTTCTTTTTGGAATATTAAGAATGTGTTGTAGTATGTGTAATATTTTATAGTTCATACAATAAATAATTTCTAAGTTTATTTTTCAAACTATGACTATAAATCTATAGTATATGAATAACTAATAGTTTTAGTGTTGGTTCTATAGTACAAACCCGCCATGCTAGGCGAATCACGCAACATGTTCAAATATTTTTAATCCACAAAAACTCATCATACGAACCCCGTGAAAGTAAAACATAGTGTGTGAGATTCAAAACTACTTTTTATCAAATCATTTTTTCATATTTTTATCAAGAAAAGAACAATACTTAGGTTCACCTCTTCACTCACCTCCTTATAAAATAAGGAAATAAAATCTGTATACATTTGCAATTATGTTTGTTATCTTTTAAAACACTTAGCTTCTATAAAAAAATGAATATAAGTAAAGTTAATTTGTTTATTAAATTAATTATTTAATATTAATGGCATACATGTAAATAAGTGTCAACTTGAGGATTTATTTTAGAAAAATACTTTGGGTCACCCTCTTCCCTCTCAACCAATCAGAATGCTCTATCTAATATTTTATATAAAAAAATCAAAATTAAATTAAAAAGCAAAACTAATTATGGAAACAAATTCTGTATACTTTTATTTAAAGAAAGTTAAATATTATCTTGGTTTAGATTTTACAATTAAACGAGGTTATATATTGGTTTGGGTTTATAAACGAAATTGAAAAAGACATCTGGACAGACGAAAAATTATCCAGATATGTTCTTCATATCCAAAAAAAAACATACAGACAAAAACGACGAGAGAGAGAGTGAGAGAACATGGGTCAAAACGATTAAATTTGTGATGTCCAGGGCCAAACAATTTTAGACTCATTAATATATGATGGTCAATTTGTCTTTCTTTTAATGGGCCTCTACAGATCCAATGTGATTATTGTTTTTTTTAGAAAAATGGGTGTACAAGTAATACATAGAAGAAGTTATAAAAACATAGATTTTATAACTTATACACTAACATTATGAGGAAACATTGTTTTGCTGATGCAAACAAGTGTGTAGAATTGTAGATAATATACTCCAATCAAAATTAAAAATAAAAATTATACAGTCATTATACATAAACACCAAAAACAAGAAACTGTATATCACAAAATAACAAATTTTACTAATTTCAAGATTATACAGTCTTACATTTCTTAATTTTTAAAAATTAACCCATTTAAAAAAAATTATCATAAAATCAGCCCGCGGTGTACCGCGGATTAAAATCTAGTAATTCTCGTTTCCACACAATTTAACTCTTACCATAATTAATTATGAATTCAAACTTTGTTTTCACCACAACGCTCACATATAAATTAAACATATTTGAATTTATGTAGAACCATTAGAATTAGAACTAAAAGAACCCACAAATATTTTACTAGTTTATTTAGTTAGTGATACAAGTTTTTTTTTATGGAAAAACAAAATTAAGAAAATCTGCCGGCGGTTGCGGTCTGCCTTTAGTGTTAAGACTTCTATCCACTACGATGAAACTTGTTTAATGGAGAGAAGCCTGGAAACTAGCGACATAGTTGATAGAGGCACTGGGTAGCATTCGTTGGTAGCCAGCACCGACCAACAATTGTTTTTCGCCATTTTTTCCTTACACAAACGATCACAATCTTTTTAACACACTTTCCAGGTTTTTTAGGTAACAACCTATTACATGTATCTAGCTTTTCTTGTGCAGTTCCTGTTATTTTCGTATATGAAACATTACAAAATTATAAGTTTTCGTGAAGGATGTGGTGTTAAACATTTTCGTATACAACTAAAGCTTTAAGACTCGTTCAACTTCTATGTAGAGGGTTAGCTAGCTTTCTCACTTCTTCTTCTACCACATCTTCGTATGACAGTATCCACAATCATAAATTAATTTGTTTTACTTACTAAAAACAAATAAATAATTAATTATTTTTATGTATTACTACAAATAACATAAATGAGTTGTGATATCAAATTTTTGGCAGAAAATAATTGTGCTTTTGGCAAAAACAAATACAAAATCCCGTTTTTCAGAAAATATTGAATGTTTTGTTAGAAAAATTAGGAAATTAATTTTTGTAACGTTCCGACCGCCACCTTTTAGTGGTCCCCATGTCTACTTCCAGCCTATGGGTCCACCTCGCTTAATGGGCTTCACATCCTCTCACTAGCTCCGTGAGCTCATCCATATCCGATGGCCAGTTTGCTACATCCTATAGGCTTTAAAGACTTGTTACCATCCCTACAAATCACCACATGATCTTTTCCTATATTTTGCCCTCACTCACAGAGTTCCGACAATCACTTTCTCACTCATCAAGAGCCCATTCCCAGTTTGTCAGTATGCTGCGGGAGATGGGTAGGATCGGTACGACATTGTTCTCGGGTGGTACCGACCCTACAGTGGCTGATGCGTGGAGGACGAGGCTGGAACGCAACTTCCAGTCTCTCAGGTGTCTTGAGGAGTATTGGATGGACATAGGGATCCATCAAATGGCAGACGACACTCATGTGTGGTGGAGGTCAGTGACTGTCAGGAGAGTGCAGAGGAACATGACTTCGGCTGACTTCATGGAGGAGTTCAACTGCAAGTACTTCCCGCGGGAGGCACTAGACTGGATGGAGGTGCAAATCATTCAGTTGACACTGGGGTCTCGATCGGTTCGAGAGCTGGACATGGAATTCAGTTGGGTTCTTCTGTATGGGGGTCGTGCAATGGAGTCCGAGGAGTCGCAAGTCGGAGGTTTTTGAGGGCGCTTCGGGACGACTTGCGGGTCCATTGCAGAGGGCGGAATTACGCCTCGAGAGCAGAGCTGGTTGAGACCGTGGCTGAGATAGAGGAGGACATGAGAGCTCATGTGGTAATAGCTAGTCCAGCGGTTCAGCCAAGAAAGGCTCAGCGTCATGGCGGTTCTAGCAAGGGCGGCAAGCCTGGGCAGTGAACCTAGAGGAAGTGGGAGGCTACTTAGAGACCGAGTGCTGCGGGATGCTACAGGTGCGATAGCATGGACCACAAGGTGGTCAATTGTCCGCAGAGTGTCGAGCAGCAGGCAGTGACAAAGCAGCGGGCGAATACCCGAGTGTGCTACCACTGCAGGGAGATGGGGCATATCAAGCCTCGTTGTCCCAAGTTGCAGCAGATGGTAGTATTAACAGTGCAGGCTGGAGGACAGCATGAGTGCAGCTGTATGTGCATCCATTGGAATGGATCGAGCCGACGCCGCGGGTGTACTTGACCGTGGAGACCGGTGGAACTAATGTAGGAATGATCACAGGTATAACTTCTGAGAATCATACTTGCTAAATTCAGTAGTTCAGATTTTATGTTTTCGCCTGTGATAGAATGTTAGTTTCTCAGCACATGAGGTTTGTGTAGGGACCTTGTTGGTGGGCAGGTTTACGTCCCACGTCTTGTTCAATTTTGGAGCAACTCATTGCTTCATTACCCCGGAGTGCGCCGAGTGTGCTACTATCAGAAGAGATCCCGAGGAGCGTTGTTAGAGTAGCGGAAGGCAAGCTTCTAAGAGTTCTTGGTCGGACAAGGGGAAGTTGTGGAAGCATGAGACCAATTAACCTACCCATGATTTGGAGATGGAGGCGGTGGTTTTCGCCTTGAAGATTTGGAGATCCTATCTATATGGCTGAAAGGTTCAGGTGATCGAGTAGACTTGTTGAGTAGAGTACGGTTAGCTCAAGAGAGTAATGTGGGGATGGTGAATGGCTCTAAGGCTGAGGGTTCAAAGTATCAGGTCTCTGATAATAGGACTATCCTTGTGCACAGTCAGATTTGTGTACCCAGGGAAGAGAGTCTGAGGCAGGAGATACTGAGGGAGGCTCATTCGAGCAAGTTCTCTATTCATCGAGGAGGGAAGAAGATGTACCATGACCTCAAATGGTATTATCATTGGGTCGAGATGAAGAAGGATGTAGCCGATTGGGTTGCAAAGTGTAACACTTGCTAGCTAGTGAAGGTTGAGCATCAGGTTCCATGTACTTTATTGCAGAGTTTACCCATTCTAGAGTGGAAGTGGGATATGATCACGATGGAATTTGTAGTAGGATTGCTATTGTCGCGGACATTTGACGCGATTTGGGTCATTGTGGACCGATTGACTAAGTCTGCACAGTTTCTGGCCATCAAGAAAACCAATGGAGTAGCGTTGTTGGCTAGGAAGTATGTGAGAGAAATAGTCAGATTGCATGGTCTGCCTGCGATTATCATGTGTTCGCTTCAGTGTTCTGGAGGGCATTTCGGGCAGAGATGGGCAAGAAGGTGCGTATGAGTACAGGCTGTCATCCTTAGACGGACGGTCAGTCGGAGAGGACGATACAGACTTTGGAGGATTTGTTGAGGATGTGCGTGGGCAGATCACTTGAGCTTAATGGAGTTTTCTTACAACAACAGTTACATGGCGAGTATTGGGACGACTCTCTATGAGGCATTGTACGGGAGAACATGTCGTACACCATTATACTGGACTCAGGTGGGAAAGAGGAGCATATATGGTGCATACTTTGTTCAGGAGACCTCGGAGGAGATCCGGTTTCTGAAGTTGAACATGAAGGAGACTCAAGATCGACAAAGGAGTTATGGTGATAGGAGGAGGAAGGATCTTGAGTTTCAGGTGGGTGATATAGTGTACCTCAAGATGGCCATGTTGCAGGGTCCAAACAGATCGTTAACTGAGACTTAGTTGAGTCAGAGATACATGGGTCCGTTCAGAGTGGTTGAGCGGGTGGGACCTGTTTATATAAGCTGGAGTTGCGTGATGTTATGCGCGCGTTCCACAAGGTGATCCATGTGTCGATACTGAGGAATTGTTTTCACATGGATGATCAGTTGTTGGCTAAGATTCATGAGGATCTTCAGCCCAACATGACTTTGGAGGTGAGGCCAGTAAGGGTTATCGAGAGGATAGTCAAGGAACTTTGGCGGAAGAAGATGCCTTTGATGAGAGTCCTGTGGGACTATGATGGAGTGGAGGAGCAGACTTGGGAGCGAGAGGCGAGGATGAAGGCAAGGTTCAAGAAGTTGTTCGAGAAGCAGGTCACAACTTGAACTTGTCTAGCCTGGTCCTAGTTGCAGGTTTAGTTGTTGGTGCGGTGAAGTCCGTGGCTGGAGTGGAATGGAGTATTCCAGTCCACCTCTCTGGATACTTGGTCGCTTAGGGGTGGTTGGTTCTGCGACTCAGTACTAAGATGAGATGGTGTTCGGGATAAGTGATTCCATGAAACGCACTGCTAAAAGTGGAAAGTTTCTATGAATAGAAGTTTCTTAAAATGGAAGTTTCCAAAGGTGGAAAATGTTGTAGTAGATCTAGTCGGGAGATACTCGATGACATTAGACTTTTTTGCTCAAGGTCGTGTGGGTCCAACTTATGTGATACCGATAGCTCAATGGATATTGTGACCAGAGAGTGTGAGTGGTATGTTAGCTTCGGATGACGATCTGAGAGCGTGCTCTAGGATGACGACCCAAGAGCGGGATTTTGAGACTCCCTGGATATCGTAGTTGTGGGTCACAGCTCAGTAGTGAGCCGATATGCCTCCAAAGTATCAACCTGAGAGCAGGGGGAGTGGGTGAGAGTGACTTCCTAGATATCGTAGCTGAAAGCGGATAGCCTGACAATGAGCCGGCATGATTCGTTGGTTGCGACCACCGATGGGAAAAGCACTAACTTGTGAGCAAATAACGTCTAGGATGTGAGTATATTGACTAACGAGAGACCTCGAGGGATCAGTCAGAGGTGTGCGGGCAGTTGCAACAGTTGCATAGGAAACCTTGGCTGATGTTGCTCAGTCTAGTCGGAGGATGTGTGGGCCATGGTTATGGTTGCATGGAGATCCTCGGCGGATGGATGGTACTGCGAGATTCAAGGATGAATCCTTGTTGGTGGAGGAGAATTTTTAACGTCCGCTAATCGGAATCTTGGTTTTGCCATTTTTGAGAGATAGATGAGGAGAAATAGGTTTGCCATTGAGTTTTGTGAGATTTGGAGCTTTTTCTTGAGAGATCTGTTCATGGGAGTGAAGATCCGGGTTTAAGGACGTGTTGGCTTGCTGTGGTGTTGATTATCGTGGTCCTAGAGTGAGAATTTTCTTGGATAAGGTGAGTGCATGACCATGGCTGATATGAGCATGAGATATTTGAGTTCTTTGCGTTTTCTTTGATTTAAGGATTGTTTTGCATTATTTGTTATGATTTTCGTGTTTCCCTATGACTGGTTTTGGTGTAGATGTGTTCATGGATGATTTGTGATAATGGGAGACGATTCTCGGTGAAGACGGCGTTCGAGAATTAATGCTATGGCAACTACATCGATCGATGCAGGGAGGGCATCAGTCAACGCAAGGAGTGCATCGGTCGACGTATCTAGGGATTTGGAGAATTGCATCAGACATTGCAAGGTGTGCATCGATCGATACAAGGTGCGATACATCGATCGATGCAGGGCGTGTATCGGTCGATGCAGGGGGTGTTGCATCAGTCGATGCAGGGGCGTTGCATTGGTCGACAAAAGGTGTGTGTCGGTCGATGCAGTCCTCAACCGACAATGCTTTGTGGTTTGGTTGAATATGTTTATTTTGTGATTGTTGTTTGTGCTTGGAGTTCTTATTGCTTGTGTCTATAGCCTAGTAGATGGGAGGATAGCCTCACTAAGTATTTATGGTAATACTTACGCCTCTCTTTTGTGTTGTGGCGCAGGTAAAGGCAAAGTGTGACCTTGGAATCAGGGCAATGAAGAGGAGGATGTTCTAGAGGCTTGAATGATTGTGGTATAACTATTGTTAGGTTGCGAGAGTTGGGTCATTAGAATATTGTTGGATGATGGTGATTGCTTTTTCACTTTGTTGGATTTGACTTATTCATTAATGGAATTGTTTGATGGACTATTTGGTATTGTTTATGTTATCCGCTGATGTTGAGTGTTGCTAGGTTGTTAGTGGATATAGGACCACTAGATATTTACTTATATATATTTTAAAAAAACGGGATGGGTTATTTTATTTAGATCTTGGGTTCAATAATTGGAGTGTAAGAATGCACATATGGATCAATTCGAGGATGAAAGGGCAAATGGAGAGGAATGTGCACTACAAGGAATTTAGGTATTGGTAGCATATCACACTAGCACGAATTCACTAACTGCACGAATTCAGATGTCAATTCTATTGTAGCACTAAATCCGTGCCAACAAAAGATTTCGTAGAGCAGGAATCTAAAAATCACTATAGTAGCTGAAATTTCATTTTAGAGGTAAAACACTTAGCCAATAATTTGGTAAAATCTAAAAAGTATGGGATAAAACACTTGGCCAAAAATTTGGTTTTAAGTCTAAAAAGTAGTGGATAAGAGACTACCAAAAATTCCAAAGTAAAAAAAGATTATTATTCTTCTTTTCTATTTTTTTTCTCTTTTCTTCAACCCTCCCTAACGCTTCTCCTTCTTCCCAAATTCCTCTCTCTATCTCTCTGTTCGTCTCTCTATCTCTTTCGAAGAATCTAAATTCGGAGATTGTGTCCTATAAAATTCAGAAAAATTTCGAAAATTGGTTTTAGTTTAGGTTTTAAGCTTCTTCTCTTCTCCGAAAAGGTCATCTGTTTCTCTGGCGAGACCGACGAAAATCTCCTCGTTGTTTTTTCCAGTTGCACGAACTGGAGCTTCTTTCCCGATATTCAAACCAAAGTTTCTCAATTTCGAGTTATGCCAATTTCAACCAACGCCTCTGCAATTTCCGGTGATATCTTTGCCATAGATTCTCTATATTTACCGGCGGTTCTTTTAAGCTCCAACACTTCAGCCGCTGAGCCCTAATCCCATAGCCTTTTCCTTGATCTGACCAAAAATTGTGTTTTCTCCAATTCCTCTGTTGCAATTACTCTCTGTAAGTAATCTCACATAGTTTAAAACTCATTGCCATCTCTCCACTTGGGACGAGTTAAACTTTTCAAAAAAGTTCTGAAAACTTCTAGTCTTCATTTCGCAGATTTTAATTATGAACCACCCCTTTTGTGTTTTGCTCCTTTTGCTGAATTCAGGTAATTCCTTTTCTGACTTGTGTCATCGCCTCTATCTCTGTGTCTTTTGATATTTCTGAAACTGGAATGGACATTTAAACATTTAAGCAGTTCTAATGACTGGAATGGTTATTTTTCTTTCAGGTTAGAATTGGAGACTCTTACGTGACTTATGGTATAGAGTCTAGGCGTCTCTCACATGAGTTAAGAGAGGACAGAACATCCCAGGTGCGTTTATTAGCAGCTCCATTGTCCTAAAAGCTGGAATCAGTCACAAAGTTATATACTTTCTAGTCTCTTGTTTTATGTTTCCGCCTGTGAATGATCTTTGGTTCCTTGAGAATTTTAAATTTTTTGGTTTACTCTAGAGAGGAGTGATAACTCTCTAGTTTACATGTTTTAAGCATCCTTTTTTGTCCATATTTTGCATTATATATACTCTAACCTTAGCATTTTTAGGTCATTAACTCTAGGAATTCGCATTTAGGCCATTTAGGGTGTTGTATTCATGCATTTGCACTTTTTGGATGAAAACAGGTGCTTTAGAGCCTAAAATGGGGAGAAACAAGGTCAAATCCGAGCATGTACCCGAAGGAGCTATTGAGCAGGAAGAACAATCTGAAACCCAACCCGATCGAAGAGGATCCAAGAGCAGGAAGAACAATCCGAAGACCTATCCGAGGAGTAACCCGACCTCATCCTGGTGCACCTCATCGAGCAGACCTTCGGGCAGGACTGGGAAGCTAAGTTAAAAGTGTTTCCATATATAAACCCCCTCTTCTTCCTCTGGTCGAAGCACGCCGCAGACACTCAACATAGAGAGCGAGAGCTTCTGAGAGAGATCTTGAACGACTCAAACACTTTTCCTACTTTGTTAGGATTTATTTTCATTTCTTTTGCTACTCCTTTAGATTTCGACTTTGTACTCTTTTGCTTTTATCAATACAATGCAATTTTCGTTTATTTGTGTCTATATGTTTTCTGCAATGAGATCTGAGTAGTGAAACAAAGTTTCTAGGGATGGGATAGACAATTATGTGTTCTTGATCGGTTAGGATGTCTTAGCTTGGTTGTTTATGTTATATAAGTTCCTTTCTAGATTGGTGTTCTAATGCTATCAATAGACCAAGAGTTTGAGATTAGATCTAGGGTGTTTTGCCATCGAGAGATGTAGTTGAAATGCTTGAATCAATCAATGCTAGAGATTTACTCACTTAGCCTAAGAGATTAGATGTGTAAGGAGTTTATTGACAATAATGACTCGATCTATATTGCCTGCTTGGTCATGTTTCTCCAACGAGAGTTGGGTAGGGGAGTGATCAAGGTTGATTGTTTCTATCACGAGAGTGTTTTAACAAGATTTTAGAGATTCATTGTCTAGGGAATATTTGCTTGAGGCATGTAGGACATCCATACTGGTCAGGAAAACTTAGGAGTCGATTACCCCATCATTAAGAGCTTCACATCTTGATTGTTTATGTTTTTATTCATAACTCGACCCTATACCCGAACTGGTACTCGATCACCAGCTTCGTGTACACCTTTGAGCTGTTCATACTCTTCTTGTTTACCCGATCACTCCACCCGATCCTGTACTCGAATGCTTGCATCGAGTACTTAGGTCGTGTGGTTCTTGTTTATTTATTTTCTTTTAATTATTTTAGGATTGTTAGATCAAACCCATTTATTGCTTGGCTTGACTTGCATAGTTCTGATCATATCTCATCTGCTAGCATAACAACCATTTGGATTGATAACCCTTTGTACTACAACTGCATAGGGAATTGATACCCTGGGTGAAAATCCTTTTATCAAGGAGGTAGTTTGATGAATTGGTTTCATACTTTCATCTCGAGACGAAGAGAAATTTGAACTGCAACTGATTCAATCTATTGGTTTATGGAATTTGAGATGTCTCTTTCCTCTTCTAAAGACACTAGTTTGAATTTTATTCAACCTATGAGTTTTGTGAATGATGTAACTTTTTTTTTCTTACAAGTTGATATCTCCTATAACAGTTGAAAAGAAATTGCTGACAATTGTAACACCTTTAGCAGAATCTATTAAACGGTGTTGGTTAACCTGGTTTTAAGTCTTGCTATTTTTTGCTTTTATGCCTTCAATGATGTGTGGATTCTTTTGTTTGTGTAGTATACAGAGGCTGAATGTAACACCCATGAACCCAAAATCCCGGTTTGGGATGTGTATCGATCGATGCAGGTTTTGAATCGGTCGATGCAACCGATGTTTTTGCAGGACGACATAAGTGAAACGCTCGTTTGGTTGCGTTTTGGGTTTAAGAAACCCTAGGAGTCTAGTATAAAAGAATACTTTGATGTCCTTGGCCGAGTTTTGGTCATTCGTTCTTCTGTAGAGAGAGAAAAACTTCTAAAAATTCATGAAAGTGTTCTTGGTGAGCCATTTTTGGAGAGATCTATCCCGGTGAGTGGAGATATGAGGCTGAGGACGTGAGAGGAGCTTGATAGGAGGCTAATTTCGTTTGTTTATGGGTGTTGTTTGCTTATTTTCTCGTAGGTGAATGTTTGTTGTGAGTTTTATGGTCTTTGGATTCGGCTTTTGGCATCATGGAGCCGAGGAGAGTCGAAGGAAATTTTGTTTGGTGTTGTGTTGCGCGACTGCATCGATCGATGCAAGGAGTGCATTGGTCAATGATGTTAGGGATTTGACGGTGATGCAAGTGGCGTTGCATTGGTCGATGCAAGGAGAGTATCGGTCGATGCATCTATGGATTTGGAGGAATTGCAACGGTCGATGCAAGGAGTGCATCAATCAATGCAAGGATGTTACATCGGTCGTAGCAAAGATGTTGCATCGATCAACGCAAGTGCGTAGAGTCGACACACGTGTTCAGAGTTGTCTTGTTTGCTTGTTTATTTGTGTACTGCTTCTGTTTGTCTTTTCGCTTGTCTGTAGAGCCCATTAGATGGGAGGATCGCCTCACAGAGTATTTATGATAATACTCACGCATCTTATTTGTGTTTGTGATGCAAGTAAAGGCAAAGTGTGATCGTGGAATCAATGCGATGAAGAGGGGGATGTTCTAGCGGCTTGTTGATGTGTTGTCTGGCTTATGTTAGGTTGCTAGAGTCGAGTTGTTATCATGTTGCTAGAGTGTTGGTTTAATGATTTATGACTCTCTTGGATGATTTATTACTGTTTGTGAAGAATTTCGAAGTGCGATGTCTGCCAGCTAGTGAAGGCTAAGCATCAGGTTCCGGGCAGTTTGTTGCAGAGTTTGCCCATTCCAGAGTGGACTTCGTGGTAGGATTGCTAGTGTCTCGGAACTTTGATATGATTTGGGTTATTGTGGACCAGTTGACTAAGTTGGAACATTTTCTGGCCATTAAGAAGATCGATGGAGTAGGGGTTTTGGCTACAAAACATGTGAAGGAGATAGTCAGATTGCACGTGTAACGCCCCGACCGCCACCTCTCTGTGGGCCCCATGTCCACTCCCTGTCCATAGGCCCACCTTCCTTAATGGGCCACATGTCCTCTGACTAGGCCCGTGATCCTATCAATATCCAACAGCCGGTTTGCTACATCGGGGAGGTTTTAAAGACTTATTACCATCCCTACAAATCACCACATGATCTTTTCCTTTATTTTGTCCTCACTCGCACAGTTCCGACAATCACTTCCCAGAAGGTCACCCATCCTGAGACTACTTCAGCTTAAGCACGCTTAACTGTGGAGTTCTCTCAGAACCCTTGACCGAAGAGAAAAGTGCATTTTGGTGGCATAGTTGGCCAAATAGATAGGAGGATCGCCTTATAGAGTATTTATGATAATACTCATGTATCTCATGCAGGTAAAAGCAAAGTGTGATCTTGGAATCAAGGCTATAAAGAGGAGGATGTTCTAGTGGCTCAGTTGTTTGCTATGTGTCTTTGATATGGTGTTAAAGTGAAATTTAGTTGTCTAGAACGGATGTTAGGATTGCTGGTTCTATGACTTGTTATGTTTTGGATTGTTGTTGGAATTAGTTTAAGTAATTTATTATTCATTATTGGTTTATTGAATTGGTTATGTATTATCTGCTATTTGTTATTGACTGGGGTAGGTTGCTAGTAAGTATGACATTAATAGATATTAGATCATATAAAAAAACAGATCGAATTGTTTCAGCTTCTAATTAAGGCTCACGCATATTGGAAGATCAAAAAACTAGAACCAATGAAAAACCATATCTTTAGGCCATAATACTTGCTATGTATCAAAAATAGACACATGTAACTTAATTCGCCATCCATATCTTTAGGCTTGTTTTGGATTCACTCTTTGTTTCCTTTTTTTCATAATTCTCTTGGTTGATTCACCGTTGAAAAACAATTGTGTGGTGTAGTTAATTGCAATAGTTGTGTGGTTGTAATTAATACTCACACATATTCGTAGATCAAAAAACTAGAACCAATGGAAAACCATATCTTTAGGCCCAAAGTTTTCTCTATATATACTTGTAAACTTTTTTTTATTTTTAATTACTTGTAAAGTTAATCAATTCATTCGTAGCATATGAGATGAGTAAACCCAATAAAGTCTCGGCCACCACACTAACAATCTTCACCCTTCTTGCTATAGGTTTGTATTTACATATTACTACTATTTAAGTAATTTATATATTACCATACAAAAATAACTTAATTGGCAAGAAATGTTACTTCTTTTCGACAAAATAAATTCAACTATTTTACCAAAATAAATACAACTATCTGATTACAAACAATAATAGCTTTCGATATGTACCAACAAGCTAACAACTTTTTTATAGTATTTTTGAAGTTTGTACATGAGTTCGAGCATTTTTATTTTTTCACTAGATTATTAGTCGCTTATTCCTAATTCTCATAATTTATTTTAGAGTGAGTCCAAATATTATGTTTCTTACTTAACAGTAGGTCATTTGTAATTCAATTTCAGTAAAGAACGACAATTATTTCATTATTAAAAATAAATATTAATTATATTATTGTTATTAATTATATATCTATATATGGTCATGTTCATATAGTTTATTTTATTTCATTTTATTTTGCTTATTAGAGTAGCCAATCGCTTAATCTTGTTTCTTAAAAATCAAGTTTACAGTAAAAAAAATACTACTTTGAAGGATATAGCTTATTTTATTTATTCAATTTTAATAAGTTTCCAGAAAGTTATTATACTATTGAGTCCGACAAGTTTTTTTCTCTCTAGAATATATATATACTAGGTATTATCTTGCGGAAAACAACGGGCTGAATTTTTTTGATGAAAATTTGTAATAATTTATGTTGTTATTATGTTATTTATAATAGTATGTGATTAAAAATTTGTTGCTTATATTATAATTTTTATATTTTAAAAATATTTATTGATAACCTGTCAATAAAACATTGGCATTTAATGAATAAAAATGTTTAAACTTTTGTCAATTAAATGAAATCCTTGTTATAGTTGTGAAGTAACTAAAACGATATAACTAACATTTAAAAAAGATCAACAATTCTTATCTGTTTATTTTTTTAGTACGAATTATTTTTGATTCTACAATATCCCGTGCTTAAAGCAAGGGTCAACATTAGTTTTGATCCGCAGAATAGTAGGATATATATTTTCTACAATGTTTTACTCTCTTCATTAAGTAAAATAGATGTTTAAAAACTATATTTCTATTTGTTTCACAAATAATTATATTTTATACTTTTATATTTGCATTTATATCATAGTTATAGAATATATGACTATTTTATATTATTGTTGCACAATCAACTATATCATATAATTTATTAATATGTGAAAATTTGTTAATTATTAGTATTCTAGAAACATGGAATTAATATATGTATATATATATATTTTTTAAGAACTGATTTTTATGTCTTAATATTTTCTATACTAGGGGTGATGGTAAAAGAAACACACGGAAAAAACTTGTGTCTTGATGTTATAAAAGGTAATATACATTGTGTACCACAAGATTGTGACTTAAGAAAAAAAAAATGAAAAAATTGACAATTGTAGTTGCGAATCCTCCTCATCATGCATCATTGAAGGGTGTAAAACTCAATGTAAGAGGAAACATTCCAGTGACGTTGGTACTTGCAAGAAAATACCGAATCATTTATACAGACTCGAAGAATGCCACTGCGTTTATTATTGTTGATAAAACCATATTAGATGGATCGAATCTTCATATTTATCAGATCATCAGATAACCAAGTTTAAATTTTTGGTACGGAAGTCAAAGAAATTTTTTATTTTCTTTAATAACAAGTTGTAGACCATGACATAGTCATAAGAGCTTTTATTTGGGCATGGTTTGTACTTTTTTGTTAATTAAACTAGCACAATGTAGATTTAAAATAAAAGTAAATAAGTTTTTTATTGATCACAATAAATATTTTAGGTATTTCCTATAAAATTAAATTAATTTCCTATTAAAATGATAAACATTTATTTTAATATTTTACACTGAAACAATCTATCTGTCTTTTTAATAATAATAATTAAATATTTCATAATATTTAATTAAATCCAGACAATAAATCAGCAACAAACCATCATGCATCTCCGAAAAAATACCAAACCAACTCTAAATTATTATAAATACAATAACCATTATAACCAATAAAAACCATACTCTTCCTCATTGCCGTGAATAAGTATTACAAGAATTACTCAGTGAGATCATTCCATCTATGGCTATATTGTACCACCCCGACCATCAACTCTCTAAGTAAGCCTTATGTCCACACGGTAGCCCTGAGACGGAGCCGGATATCCGGCGTTTTTGAGGGTATCCGGATCCAGATCCGTCTCCGGCGGATTTGCAATTTTAACATCCAAATCCGGATCCAGTCAGTCCAGATATCCGCAAAAATACTCGGACATCCGTGGATATCCGGATCCGGTCAATTTTTTTTCAATTCTTAGTTTTCTCATTCTCTTCATAGATCTAAATAATTGAGACACCAAATATGGGCGAACATTAATTTGAACCGTTGTGAAAAGGCATGTCGAAGATCAATAAAGATGAGAAACCACCACGAAGGGAGATAATGATTTTGGTAAAGCAAGAAAATGATGTAGGTCAAGGATGAGGATGATTTAATGGTGGAGATAGTCGTTTTTAGTTGCAAAAGAGAAGACTATGGTGGAAAACAAGGATGATTTGGTGCTTTGGTGATGGAGAAGGTCGCTTAGGTGGCGGCTGGAGATGTGAAAGGCGAAGTTTACGGCAAGGTGAAGAGAAGCAAATAATGAAGTGTTGAAAGATATTAGGGTTATTAGATATTAGGTTTGGTTAGTGGGCTTATTTTATATTCAAGCCCAAAAAAGATGCAAACTTTTTCAGAAAAAAAAATGAAATAAACATATGTGGGCTTGGATTGGCGTTGTATAGACCGGATCCGGATATCCTGCACAAAAAATTTAGGTATCCGGATCTGGATTCGTATCCGGCCCGATCTATCATTTCACTCTCCGAATCCAGATCCGCCCAGACTGGATATCCGATTTTCTGATCGGATAACGGATTCAGATCCGGGTTTTCGGAAGATCCGGATTTTTAGTCCGAGGGCTACCACACGGGCCCATGGGTCCACCTGTTAATGAGTTTTACATCCACTCTTGGCCTGTGGGCCCACCCATATCCGACGATCAGGTTGCTATGTCCCAAAAGCTTTAAAAACTTGTTTATCTACCCTACTAATCACCACATCCTGGAAAGTCACCCATCTTGAAACTATTCCAGCATAAGCACGCTTAACTGTAGCATTCTCTCAGTATATTTGATCGAAAAGTAAGTGCATGTTGGTGAAAGTGGTCAAATCAATTGTTTTAAACCTGTTTGAATGCACCACCATATTTTCTTAAACCGAGGTGTCAAATATACATACAAGAAATCGAGATAACAACCACAAATAAAAATAACAACCTAGCCACTAAGCAGAACATCCAATAACACATTCATCACCCCTACACATCATCACGAAAACCAGTCATACATAAGCTCACGGTCACAGACTCACCTCAAACAAGGTAATTTAGAACAACAAACACAACCAGGACACTGTCCACCTTCAACAACTCAACCACGCCCTACAACAAGCCACCAAACCAAAAACAACTTTGAAACAAGCTGAACATAAACAACCGAAAAGTATAGCCTCAAAGACGTAGCCCTAAATCGGAAACTAACATTTAACTTTCCATCTCCACCGATGAAAAGCAATCCCTAGGCGTCATATATCTTCCCACAAAACTTTATGTCGATCAGGTAACAACCGACGAACACACTTCCAAACTCCGTTGGTCCCAGTTTCGTCTGGAGAAAAATGTCCCACAAAGCTGCAGATATCTCCCAAAATGGAGAATCACGACATAAGAGTTAGGTAAAACACTACCAAATGTCATTACCTTTTGGTATGTTTTGATACGTTGACACTCTTTTCATCCAAACTCTGTCGATTCTGCTTCCTCCTTATTCTCCTTCACACCAACGCCTAGCTTCTTTCATTCTCTCTTTCTCTCAACACTAGTAATGAGGAACATCAACGACAATAGAGAGAAGAGGCGTTGAAAGCTAAATACATACTAATAATGTAGGATCCAAATATCCAATTTTTTACTAGAGAATCTGAAATTTCTAATTTTTATTCGAAATTCTGGGTATTTATCCAAAAATTCGGGTATTTAACCAAAAACCCGAAAAACTTTGGGTATTCAATAAAATTTTGGGGTTTTATGTACTCGAAAATAATTGGATTTTTAGCGGTTCTGAAAATTACTAGAACCACTGTATCAAAGCTAACCACTTTATTCGAGTCGACCCAAACCTGAAAGGACCCGAACCAAAACCGAACATAATTTTTACATTTACCCTATTGGATCCTAAACTCCTCTACCCAAAAGATCCGAACTCGAACGGTTCCTATCCAAACCCGACCCAAGTATCTGAATGCCCAGGCCTACTTCGTGGCATTGGTTTAGGTCTATGGTTCTTAAAGACTCAAAACACATCTTTTGGTTTTATCAAGGGATATATGTTAGAGGCTCGCCGCAAATTTCGGGTTTGGAGGCATGGTGAGAGGTCTCTTGACTGTCAGACGGAGGTTGGTTGGGAGCGGGCGGTACAGGTCTAGGCCTTGGCTGGCTTCTCCTCAGGCATAAAAATTATTTGGCTCGCGCGTCGGTTTAGGTTTATTCAATTTCGAGGCGAATCTTGTCTCATATAATTTTCCATCTATATATACATTTTTTATGTACATTTTGGATTCTACCCTTTTATTTGTACTTATTTACAAAGTTAATCCCTAAAAAATTTCCAAAAATAGCATTACTTCAGATTTTGTTTCCTAAATATTTTACATACCATTCCAACTAAAAAAAAAATATAGCAGAATCAATATGGAAATAGAAACCATGATATATTTAACAACACCTTCTATTGTGTATTGAAGATATTATATCTATGAATCCTTTGCAAACAAAGAAAACAACAATTTGATTCCTATTTTGTTTTCCAAAACCAGTAAGCTTTGAATTTGATTCTTAACGTAAGAAGAACTTCGATTCATATTTATTTAAATATTATAATTAATATATATAAACTTAATTAAATTTTAAAATATTATGAATATGTAAAATTAAAAAAATTAAAATAGTATATAATATGGTTACATAGTAGATATGTTATAAAGAGGACATGTTGGAATTAATAAAATCCCCTATATAATAAAACGGAAGTACACAACATTGTTTTGCAGACTATATAATTTTAATAAGTTGGTTACAAATAAGTTATACATTAATGATAGATTAATTAGTTACAAATAGGTTATACATTAATGATAGATTAATGATAGAATATTCTAAAGAATCATATCATCTAACTTACCATATTAATTTCCTTTATTAAATTATTCATCGAATAAATTTTTTTGATATCTAACTTAACATATTAATTTGTTAACTATCATTATACTTCATCTTTTATTTTTATATATGAGTCTATTTTGTGAAACAAATAAATTATCATATTATTTCTTTATTTATTATTTTTTTTTGTGCAAAATTATCATATTATTTATAATAATTAAAAATAGTTTTATTTCCGGATATATCATAAGTTAAATTTTAAAAACAAATATAAATTCTTCAATCTATAAAATATTCAAGCTTTAGTAATATTATTCTTTAAATAGAAAATCAATTGAATTAAAAATTCTACTGAGTAACGGGTCAAAATTTGAATATTTAAATTCAAATTTACAAAATTATGGTTTATAATGACATTCAAGTCATGATGTAGAATATACATTGTTGAAATAACTTCACATATATAACCTAGTACAACATATTAAATTTTTATTTTAAAATATAAAATATACAAAATTTCGTAGAAAATAAAATTTAACCAGTATTATAGCACGAGTAATTATCTAAAATCATTAACAATATAAAACTTACAAAATAAGTGTCTTTTTTCACGCCATCATATTTAGCATATGATTTTATTGCATAATGTTTTATCCAAAAAAACTTTTAAAAACAATCACATAAATTATATTTTATATAAAAATTATAATATAAATAAAATGAATTTCAACCCATGCTCTAGCACGGGTCTTAATCTAGTATCATTAAATTAGTGTTAACATGGATTAAATCTTCATTTTATTATTTGTCAACACTATTAATATTAGAATATTTGACATATAAAAATTAAGTTGATTTTCCTAAGATTGTGTAAAATAATTAAATCATTAGGAAAAATGTGACTTAATCATAGCGTATAAATGACTTATTATGTATTTAGATCCCTTATTTTTTGTTATAATAATTAAAAATCAAAATAGATTCTCAAAAATAAACAAAACAAACTAAATAGAGCAAACAAATGGTCATGAGGTATATTACGGGTTAAAAAATTAATATAAACATTTAGCCGCACAAACGGTCAGGAAATTTAGTTATCCCTCTATCTGGAAAGCATCCAATATTTAACAAACAAATACAATATAAAATATAAATAATAATAAAAATTATATACATGCGGTATACCGCGGATTAAAATCTAGTACAGTTTAATAATGCTTCATTTGGCGCTCGGGAATATCTTGGGTGCGAGGCTAAAATGCCACAAACTGATAAAAATTAATCTGGCATGCCAGTTTTTAATCTGAATGTCATAAAAATTGTGAGATTACAAAATTACCTTTAATGAAATTAAAGACGAATAGTACAACTAAAAGAGAATAATACAACTAGAACAACTGAGAGAAAAATTGACAACTGGTACAATAGAACAACTAAGACAATTGGTACAACTGAGATATAATATTATAACGAGTACAACTGATAATGAATACGACAATTAGTACAACTAGTACAAATGATATATACAACAGGTACAACTGATAAAGAATACGAAAACTAGTACAACTAATATATAAAATTACAACTAGTACAAATGATATATACAACGGGTACAACTGTCACTAAACCCACTTATAATTCTAAACCCTAGCGCCGTCGTCGCCGATTCTGCACCATCAACCTTCCATTACTTCTCTCCATCGCTTCTCTGCCGTCGACCCCAGATTTTAACCTCTCCACGGTTTCCTATGGCATTGTTTTACGTTTCCGATGGCAAAAAAACAACATGTAAGCCCGATCTTCATCGGATTTGAAACAAACACAGATACATCGGTTCCATTTGCGCAGATTCAACACAATCAACGACTAAGATCTCAAAAGTTTTCTTCACTCTTTTGTCTGATTCTAGATCCATCTCTTTCTCTCAATTTCGTCTGTTTTTTTTTTCTAGATCTGAAATTTTGTTTCACGTTAATAACGAAAGGATAGAATATTAGGTATAATGTTAGATGGGTTTTTGGTCTTTTCAATAAATTTTAATTAAAAGAACATAGAAAATAACTAAAAAATATTACTAGAATATGGCATAAAATGCATTCTAGCATTTTTCTCTCGAGAATATGGCATTCTGGACATTGTTCCTCGACAATATGGCATTTCTGGACATTGTTCCGAATATCTCCAACTGATATGTCAAACTTCTAATGGCACGAAACTGGCTTGAATACTTATTTTCATTCCTTTTTGTTCTTTATTTCCTAAACGCGCATTCATTAAGTTTTTTTTTTTTTTTTTTTTTTTTTGTAGCATTCATTATGTTGTTACGTAACTTTCTCAAAGAAGCATGTCATTCAGGATTTGCGTTGTTTGGTATAGAAGAACTTTTTGGTGTTGAGTATAAAGTAATTAGAATTATCAAGTGATATGGAGGATGCACAATATTATGCAAAACCTCAATAGAGAATGGACCAGTATATATATATATTTATCAATTTATATGGTATTGAATTATCTCATAGCTCATTTCATATCCTCGAATTCTCTCATTTCTTGTTAATGTTCTTTGCACTTTTCTCTCATCGGACAATATCAAAAGCGGCGACTGATATCCACCGGACAAAACGGTGTACCTACGCGAGCTCGATGGTTAGGGATGGTAAAATGCCTAAGCCTCCCTTGCTGCTCCTTCATGTACCCTCGACACAAGAAGGCCACTGAGAACTCGTCCTCCACCAGCCGGTTAACATCGTGAACGAAAACATCAGTCTCGTCGCTGTCATAACGGTTACGAGCCAACAAACCCGCCGTGTAAATAGCGCTCATCCTCCCCGGAGCTTCCTCGTGGTAACCCGTGGGAGCATCGACCATTATCACATCCCATTGCGTCTCATACACGTCAGCTGGAAACCCCTTCAGCGACAGAGCACATTTCGAATCTCGCGGATCAGACACGGCTTTGCAACCCTCTGTTCTCTCTAGCTCCATAAGCTTGTTCGAATCTTTCACTTTCGTGTCGTATACGACATGGTATGATTCCAAGTTAGGGATTTTCTTAGTCACTGTCTCGATCCAAGCTTTATCTTCCTCGAGGAACACTAGCAATGTAAGAAATAACTTTATAAAGAAACCAGAGATTTGATTAAACTTTAAAGATATGTTGTTATGAGAAGCTTACAAGTCCGTCCACCATGATTAAGAGATGCCCACATCAAGCTGTCGTGTCCTAAGCGAAAGACGAGGAAGTTACAAGGAGAATTCTTGTCCAAGACTCTCTTTGAGACTGAGATTTCATCAAACGTTTGTTGTGGTGTGATCTCCGTGGTGACGTAATGAACCAACGCATCCGATAGAGAAATGGGCAGTTTGGTGCATTGTTGTTTGGTTGATGGGCATTTAGGTTTCTGGTGATATTCCTCTCGTGTGTTCGAGTTTGAAGAGGAAGAGATGCTTTCTCTTTTTAAGAAGAGAATGAACAAGACCAAGACTGAGCAACAAATGAATATGAGCTTTGAGCTGATGAAAGATTGGGTTTTATTCCTCATCTCTCTCGGTGATAATGGGTTTCAAAGTATGGAGAGCTAGAGAGAGAGAGAGAGAGAGAGAGATGTGTTGACGATGGTGAAAAATGTGAAAGATAGAGAGCTATGTGGTTGAATTGATGTAACCTTAAAGAGAGAATGATTGGGGAAGTTGAGGATGACATGATGGCTACTAAGGTTGCTATTGAACCAGAAGTTTGGTGGGGATCTGTTGAATATTATTATTATGTTCTGTATAATGTGATTGGAAAGATGTGAAACGTAGTGGGGGGAAGGCTTGTGTTATCAAACTGATGCTTGAAAAACAAGAATTGGATGCCAAAACACAAGACAATACAGGTGTTTAGTCTAATTATATATACATCAAAAGTTTTTAAGTTACTTAAAATAAGAAAAGGGCCTCTTTGTGTAAAACTATGCATCCTGATCCTGCAAACTATGCATCCTGATCCGGCATTGTGTAAAGTCTAATTTACAAAACTTCTATCTAAAGATCCACGAACATGCCACTAATTTGAGTGACTTTGAGATACCACCTACTGATCATTAGATATTCAAAAGCTCGGAGTAATTGATGTACTTTCATGTAAAATAGTGTTCTCAGTATTTGTTAAAACATGTGGAGTCAAAAGCTTATACCTTGTGAATAGGTCAGACTAAACACTTATGCTGAAGAATAAGTCTTGAAGAGGTAAGCCAGAATCTTTTGGTAATCACCTAATTGGACACCAGTGTTTGGATCAACCAAGAATGGAACCTGTAAATTGTATTAAGCAACAACAGTTACAGCCGTTTCTTATAAGTTATTGGTAAGAGTGTAAGTAGATTCTTGTATAGACAGAGAGAGGTAAAAAAAAATAGACCTTATTTGATCCTGAAGCATTTACAAGTGATTTCATCCGTGTGGACCCTTCTCCAATGTTGTGTAATACGTAGGGGAGCTCCAGCTCACACAGTGCTTCACGCACCAACCGTGAATACTTGGAGGGGAAAAAAAATGAGGAATCAAAACCCTTGGTCACCAACGTTTTCTCCAGCATATGAAAGATGATATGAGCACTAAGACTGAATTATTACACCATAATAATATACTGCATAGACTTAAAATTCTTGATGAGAAGGTTTCTATATCATAGATAGGATTTAAGCTCTAAATTATGAAGAAATCCTATTTATTATATTTGAATCAAGGACTACATTCTATATTTGAATCAAGGACTACATTCTAGAACCCTTAGTATCTAGGAGATTTGTAGTAGAGACCTATTAACTTTCCCAAAGCCAAAAGGATCTCAAACAACCAACTGGTCAAAGACCCTTCATCTGTTTCCCACCTTACTGATTTATACAATTCTGGTGCCTATCGTATTAACAGGAAATATTGGCGAAAATCTATTAGAGCAATGTGCGGATCTAACGACCAATCATGAGAAGAGTCTTCTTGCATACAAGAAAGGAAAAGGCAAAAGCATAGTACCGGGTTGTTCTCGTAAGAGAAGAGCTCGAGCATTTTAGGTGGCAGATCTGTTGAAGCCTTTTCCCACAATGACATTCCTCTACCTGCCCGGAGAAGTGTTGGCATCCATCCAGTGAACAAGGTGCTGGAAAATTCTAAAGAACTCAGCTATACTATTAAAAGTTATAGTTACAGGAAAGAGAAACTAGCCTACATGAATACTCCAATTTATTCACGCTAAGATGGAGCTAGAGACTACAGAACACAAACCAGATAGTTTGACCCCAAGTATTGCAGATTTTGAAGATGCTCACCTTTCCAGAAGTCCTGTGGAAGGGTCTCTTCCATTTCCATATTGTTTAAATAGGTACTTCACGATGTCACCTAAAGTAGAAAGGAGATGAGAACCAATGTAAACATATCTAAAGAACACGAAAATAGGCTATTAATGTTGGAACTTGTGACTCACCACTCTCATACATTAAAGTTTCAGTATTCGGGTCGACGAGGAATGGAAACCTGCAAAATTTCATACAGAATTTTAACGAAACACCATTAGAAGGGAAAACAAAAACTGCTATGGAATGATGAAAACAAAACAAATTGACAGAACAAGAACGTAAAATTACATCTCTTTTCCGCCAGATCTTCTAACCAGTTCTCTGTGTCTCACAGATCCTTTAGGACAAGGATAAACCTGAACTAACAAAATATTATCAGGATAAACTTTGGTTTATTGCTTAATGAGCCATCTTTGGTTTCAGTTCTTACTTCTACAGAGAGGTCTAGCTCAGTCAAGGCTTCCCGCACCCTCCGACAAAAGGGACATGCCTCTATTATCCCAAAAAAAATCTCAAAAATGTAAAAATGGTTTTCCATTAATGCACTTTGTTATATTGAAATTAACAAGAACATACCAAATTCAAAAAGCTGCAAACGCAAAGGAGGATGAAAAGAAACAACATCTTGGTTATCTATGCCCTCAGATGATACTCGAGATCCCCATGGAAGTCTGGCAACAGATGCTAATGAAGAAGTTGCAACCTGTATTCATGCCAACCATAAGGAAAGAAGACAAAATACTCAGTGGTTTGTCGTGACATAATCAATGCTAAAATCTCAGCAAAACACAGTTCCTTATTTCCTTGTAACAAACCAGAAAAAACAGGACTCTCTTACCCCTCTGTAAGAAATTTCAGAAACCTACATCCTCCCTCACAAATTGATAAGATCATAACCGAACCAAACCAGAGAAGATGCTTAGTGGTTTCCTTAGTTTTAGGATATCAAGTCCACGATTCCATATTCCCATTTTATTAATCATGTTCCTTGTTTGTAGGGTTGGTTATCAATCTGTTTTGTTTCGTTTGTGTATTTAAAGACTTCAATGTCACATTAATGGAATAGACTTGAAATTTGACAAAACAGAGTTTATCTCTTTGGTTACTTGTTCATGTGTTAGACATAACACATCTCTTTGGCTTTGAAGAGGGACCATTCTATCAGTGGTATCAGAGCAGTTACTCTTGGCTTTGAAGAGGGACCATTCTATCAGTGGTATCAGAGCAGTTACTCTTGCTTTGAAGAGGGACCAAAATTAGCATTACTGCTAACATTTGGTATCAAAGCATTTCTATCCATCTTGTTGACGGCATTCTCCCAGAATCAACGTTCAACAAAACACCTTCGAATTTCTATTTCACTATCCAAAAAAAAAAAAGAAAGAATCCATGGAGCTTTACAATGAGATCTATGGAGCCCCTATCTTCGATGTTTATGACGATGAAGAGAAAATTGCAGTAACTTGTTCTAAAGTCTTTGAGAACCAAAGTGTTCTTCTCCTTTGTTCTTGATAACATTGATTGTCCTAAATTGGGACCTATCATTTGGTATCAGAGCAGTTACTCTTGGCTTTGAAGAGGGACCATTCTATCACAAACCCTTCTGCTAAAGTCAAAGGGACCATGAAATGGTTTACAGTGCGTGATATTAATATAGTTCTTAGATCTAAAAAGGCTATAATAGTATCAGTAAACTGAAACCTAAACACTTGCACAACACCAAACTTAATCAGGCTCAAATGTCAGATCTAATTCATTGGTTTTGAGAGGCTACGGACTTAAAAACAGAAGTGTTGCAAAACATAAAACATTATTATTTGACTAAAAAAACTCCATAAATTAAAAACATGACTAACCTCCAGAGCATGATTCCGCTGTTGAGAAGGATCACCTCCCTAGAAACAAGAGCTGAGAAATATTAGATTGAACCAATCACTCTCAGTAAGCAATTTCGAGACATAACACTAACACCCAACAACCTAGAAAACAAACACACTTGAGACTTGCGATGACAACAAAACAGCAGAGAAAGTGTCAAGTCACTCACAAGAGCCAGATTAGAGTGAGTAAAAGAGAGAAAGACTCACAGAGAAAACTTTAAGCAATGGACATAGAAAAGACAAGAAGCTCGATGACTTGCTGCTCGTAGTCGACGCTTCATCCGTTTTCGCCTCTGATTTCACATAAAGTCTTCCCCTTTCACAAACCCATTTCCCGTTTCTTGAAATTCTCTTCGAGAATCGTTGAGAATGAAACGTGGATGATGGAAACGACGCAATCGGAAAACAGAGAGTGCTGTTAGCCACCGATGATGTTAGCATTGGATTACGCAGAAAACCTAATTCGATAGTGAAGAAAGGAGAACGATCGATTCACAGAGACACAAAAGTTTGGCGCTTAGTTTTGACTGGTAACAACAACACTGTCGACGACGACGACGACGACGACGATGACTCTTGGGGAAAATGTTAACCTTGGTTCTGAAATTTACATATTTACCCTCAGATATTATAAAAGTGCCTTGAACTTAAAGGGCAAACAAGTAAATACCACTTTCATCTTCTCTCTCACACAGAGTCACAGTCACAGAGCACATCGGTTTGTTTCACATACATACACTGTCGAACAAGGCGACGGCGACCCGAGAAATCGAGTTTCCTGGGAACAAGGGCAGTCATCTCAGGCACAAATTTGGGGTCACCTTGTTCTATTGAAGAAGAGATGCAGCTTTAGTGGTTAAAAAAAAACCTTTGATGGATTGGGGTTGCATCTCGTATGTATGTGTGAGAGGTGTTGCTTTTGGTTGATCACTTAGCAATTGAGGAATAAAGCAAGACGATTTATCAAAATTGGACCCAAGTGGCTCTTAAAAATTGAGTCTTTATTGTGTGTTTTTCTTGTCATGAGAATCTGATTTTTATAGGTCAATTGTTTAAAGCTATGGTGGTACAGTTTTGAATTAATGTATACCATAAGCTATATAGCTTACGTAGTTGGCTTGTTTGTATATGACAACAATGATGCACCATCTCTTTGCATTTTGACTGGACAAAGCTTCTATCTTCATATTAACTTGCACAACTAAACACGATTGCTAAATATGCACACTTGTTTGCATCCACAAACCACAAATAATGTGTGTGTGAGACAGAGAAAACAGGACTTGTCATGTACAAGGACCACACTACATATAGTAACAGATCATACTACCATAAGCATAGCTGTGGCATTGCCTTGCTAATATATCTGTAAGAGTATTGTCTATTGCAGCGCTGAATTGAATAGTAGAGCCGATGATTATCATGGTCGATCTTCGTTCTTCCAGTTCAGGTAATGCTCTTTTCTTGTTTTGGTGTTAGCAAAGTTGCATCCATGTCTTCTTCTACTTTGCACCTGTTCTGTTGTTATTTTTCTTTGTTGCTGATTTCTCAAGTCGTGATTTCCTTACAGCTTCTTGGATTTGCCTCTCATGGTCTTTCAGAATGTCCTCAATGTTTCCACCGGGAGGCATTAGTGGACCTGAACAGTGCATTCTGTTCTTCTTGCGTACGTATGTCTGAAACCACAGGTGAAAACATCTTAGGGTTCGTAATCTAATACTATAACCAATATGTTGAAACTATCATGTTCCAAGTGATTTGTTACCGTTGTGGGTTCTAAGGATACATCCTCTTTATGTGAAGGAGACAAGTATCTCCCAGCCATGGGCACGTTGCTAGATCGAGTAGCCTTCAGCTCAACAACGTTGTGCCTAGAGCTATCATTTTTACTCCATGTTGCTGCTATGTTTGGATGAATCATTGAATTGGTATGAGAAAAGCCTTTGTCTCTGTCGCCTCTTCCCATCTCTCCCCTCAAGCCGGTTCTACTGTCTTCCTGAGGATTATACCTCCGGTTGGTGATTGTATCTTTTGCCTGCCCTGAAGCAACGAACTCCGGTGTTGTAGCGGTACTCTTGAAGTCTCTCGAACCTCGTCTCACAGATTCAGGTCCACGACCCTTCACAGTTTCAGCCTTTTTCCTGAATTTATATAGAGAGTATGTTTAGGAATTCACATGAATCATTTTGTGGTTATCTAGTGCAAGAATACTTATTTAAGGAGCCTTTCTCACACACCTTCTTGCTTCTTCATCACGGACCTTTGCATCAAGTTCCTTGCTTGGAGGATACTTGGGCAAACTTGATACATCACAAGGGAGTGGTTCCGTTGTGAAGAACTAGAGAAAAAAAAAACGAAGAAAGAATTCAGTTTGCATTGAGGAGGCAAATGAAGAACTGCTAGATAAAGGAAATACAAAGCTACCTTGCTACTTAGTGTCGAAGAAGCTGTGCCCCGCATCTCTGGTTCCAAGGATAGAAGCTTGTCAACAAGAGCTAAAGCTGACGGTGGTAAATTCTTGAAAGTCTCTAGAAGGACACGCTTATAAGGTTGTTGTGGCTTGAAACTTGTGGCAAGTGGTAGCTTTGTCTTTTGCCAGTAATCATTGCACGGTGAACCACACAACTTGAAGATCTTATGCATTTGCTCCACCTAAGAGACATTGTCAAAGATACATTGCTTGAATCAATAAAGTATGCTGAATGGTCATGGATTCAAAGAACTGTACAGAGGTAATTTACCTCTGTTCTTCCCGGCATGATAGGTTTCCCTAAAAACAGTTCTGTAAGAATGCAACCAACACTCCACAGATCTATCCCGGGTCCATATTCTGTAGCTCCCAGTAGAAGCTCAGGGGCCCTGTACCACAAGGTTACTACACGGCTCGTTAAGGGTTGATCTTGTTCTGGATGATAGAAGTTCGCCAGACCTAAATCTCCAATCTTGAGAACTCCATCATTGTTTACCAAGAGATTTGAACCTTTAATGTCGCGGTGGAGGATTCCACGGCTGTGGCAGTGTTCAAGCCCACTAAGCAGTTGTTTCATGTAACATTTGATCTGCAAGAAGTAACAAGAAATAAGTTTTGTCTCCATGATTCTTTGGTTACCTTTTTGTTATAATCAAATCCTTGAACGTACTTGGGATTCAGTGAATTTAACACCGGGTCTAAGAGCGAGGCCCGAGAGGTCATGCTCCATGTACTCAAACACAAGGTACAAGCTACCAGAAAGTTTTGAGGTCACAAGACACTCAAGCTTCATAACGTTTGGATGGTCAAGTTTGCGCAAGATGTGGATTTCTCTGGCCATGAATCTCACGCTTTCCGGATCCATATTAACGAACCTGACCTTCTTCATGGCTACCATTTTACCAGTCTCAAGGTCCCGGGCTCTGTACACACTGCTGTAAGTCCCTTGTCCAATCTGCAAAAAGACAGTGTTCACATAATGATCAGCCCAAGGAGCCAACACAACAGAAACATACATATATCAATCAAGAAACTGCAAATTATATGGAAACAGAGAGAGAAAAGGGAACTAACTTTGTCCAGCTTCTCAAAAGACTCTGCACCTCGTGGAACCCAACCCTTGATGGCTTCACCTGCAACAGAGGTTAACCAAGAAGGCCATCCAGCTGCAATGAGCTCTGCCTCGGGGCTCTGTGGAACAACTGTGGAGATACTAAACGGTTGAAACATATTGAATCCTCCTCCTCCTCCTCCTCTTCCAATATCTGCAGTTGAAGATCTCCTGTGACACCTCGTAGGTCTCTCAACAATTACAGTTTTACCATCACTGTCGTCTACAGGAACAATCAATCCGCTGGCTCTACCGGATGGTTTATGCGCCAACCCTTCATTTTTGCGTCTACCAGAGCTTTCGTCCCCCGATTTAAGTGAAAACTCATCTTTGTTGGAAGTTACAGGTGCGGTCAACTGAACTGAGGACGTTTTGTCCCAATTCTCTTTAGGTTTCTCATATTGGTCATTAACTTCTTCTTCTGCAGTTCCTTTAGAGCAAATGCATCCCATAATACTTCAGGCTGATTCTTCACCTATCCGCATCAAGAACAAATATATCATGAATGGTCCCCAAGCCCCAAAATCCCAGGAACCTCAGGTTTTATCAAAATGAAGATGATCGATGATCAAAATGTTTAGTAGCCTAAATTATGCAATTGTACATCTCTTCAACCCACCAGAGATCTTTTGATCTTATATGATCCCAAATGAATGAGAAGGATCTTATACAAAACCTTTAAAGTATGTAAATTCAGAAAAGAAAATCACAGAAAAGAAGTCTTGTGAATCAAGAAACAAGAGAGATTGATGATGTTTTGGTTTATTTTTTTTCCGTTATCTCCACTGCAAGATGAACAAAACGTTGTTAATTTGTTTTCTTGCAGCAAACTGTTCGTCGATAACGGAAAATACGGGGAGAGAATGAGAGAGAGAGAGAGAGAAATAACGAACAGAGTGTTTGTTAATTCTGATTTGGAAATTTTTAGGAATGAGGAGAGAGATGGATTTGGTTTTTGTATCACCGGAAAATATGGAGAAGCCCTAGATTCTCTAGACAAAGACAACAACTCACAATATATATCTCTTTTTCTATTTTTGGATCTGTGTATTTTCGTTAGGAAACAGACTAACGAAATTTGCATGAAGTGATGAAAATTTGATCCCAACGGTTTAAAAAAAGAAAGACATGAAGTAGTTTGTGTTATGTTGTTGTTACGACAATGACCCACGTAGGATGTTTTCTGTCGGAGATCGTGGGTCCCACTTGTTCTATCTTTCCATATCTATCTAGAGAAGAAGAACATTATCCCAAAGACTCTTCTAATTAAAGTTCAAGTCTCCCACAAAGTATTTTTAGCTAGCATATGAAAAGCTCTGCATTGACCACGACGTCGTAGACTAAAATATTAGAAATTAAATAAATGCATGTTGCATAATGATAAGAGATTGCATAAAGATATCGATATCAACTAAATTTTATGTTTCTTTAACATTAAGGTAGTTGTTCTTTTTTAAACTTCAACTCGATAAACAAGTATGTATACGTGGTTAACTAATTTAAAAATGTAAAGATTATAAAATTCGTTGGGTCTTGAAGCTCATGCTTTATATTTTGTATACTGTATACATTTAGGCACAGCCTTGCCGCCTTAGGCGCGTCTCTCGTTTGCTTCATCTACAAAGATTTCAAGAGAACTATAAGCTATGATTTATATGATCAAGTTTCTTGTTGCACGAAAGATTAACTATGTAGCTCGTTTAAATGCTATACTTCTCCATTAACTATATATTAGCTAAGTTAACATCTTTTGTTTCTCCGAATAGGGAAAGGCAACTTGGCCAGGGTCCAAGTCCAAGTCCACGTCCAACACACGTCTTCACCTCCTATGCTGGAAGCCCATCAATCCACAAGATCGCTTAGTTAAAGACAAATTAGAATTGGCCGAGAACCATAGCAACCTCTAGTTAATCACTTTGGTTTTGGATATTGGTTTCTTGGTCTTGTAATTAACCAAACCACCCACTAAAATGAAAGTGACGTTCAAATGGAGGTGTGCATGTGCTATACGTACCAAGAACCAATATCAGAATCTATATTCCAAATGGAGATGTGCACGTTCCACGAACTTATTGAACCAGGATATAGAAAACATCCAAACCGGATTAAATCGGAACTGGAGCTTCACGGTTTTATCTTTATGTAAAAGTCTAGACAATATAATAAACTCAAAGACGTCAAATGAACAAGCACGTGGCTTTGTACCTCTATCTGCATGCAGCCATGTTGTTCACCATCCATCACTATGCGTCAAAATCCGCCCCACAAATTTAATTTCTCTCTTTTCTCATAATACAAAAAGCAAAACAAAACATTACCATTTTGCTCTTCCTCTTTATCTTTCTTCTTCGTTTCGATAGCCTGATCCTATACATCTCTTTGTTTTTGGAATAAAGACGAAAAAGAACAAAAAATTGAAAATGGTGGATCTATTGAACTCGGTGATGAACCTGGTGGCGCCTCCGGCGACGATGGTGGTGATGGCCTTCGCATGGCCATTACTGTCTTTCATTAGCTTCTCCGAACGGGTTTACAACTCTTATTTCGCCACTGAAAACATGGAAGATAAAGTCGTAGTCATCACCGGAGCTTCCTCCGCTATTGGAGAGGTACTTTTGCGTTTGCATTTCTGATATTACTTAATTTTGCATGGATGCTGAAGATCTTTTTTTCTATGAATATATTAATTATTTTCTTCTAATTATCAAACACAAATATTAAACCAAGATCTGCTTTCTTTAGTTAATGTAATCTTCATTACAATGATAGAAAAAGGTATTATGAGTTTCTTGATTTTTGCATGGATGCTAATGATCTTGGTAATGAGATGGAACGCAGCAAATAGCGTATGAATATGCAAAGAGAGGAGCGAATTTGGTGTTGGTGGCTAGGAGAGAGCAGAGACTAAGAGTTGTGAGCGATAAGGCCAAGCAAATTGGAGCCAACCACGTCATCATCATCGCTGCTGATGTTATCAAAGAAGATGATTGCCGCCGTTTTATCACCCAAGCCGTCAACTATTACGGCCGCGGTACACTACTTCTCGTCATTTCCTTATAAATTGCTAGGGATAGGTTAACTTGTAGGTCAAGCAAAAGTTTTGGTTTTAACGAAAATATTGTTTGCATCTCTGATGACGAATTCAACACACTAGTGGATCACCTAGTGAATACAGCGAGTCTTGGACACACGTTTTACTTTGAGGAAGTGAGTGACACGACTGTCTTTCCGCATTTGATGGTATGCGTATCTTCTTTTGGTTTGTATTGTGCATCGATCTCATTTCAATAGTATAGATATCAAAGGTTGAGATTCTTGAGCAGGACATAAACTTCTGGGGGAATGTTTATCCGACATATGTAGCTTTGCCATACCTTCAACAGACGAATGGCCGGATAGTCGTGAATGCATCGGTTGAGAACTGGTTGCCTCTACCACGGATGAGTCTTTATTCAGTTAGTACCTATACTATAAACATTTACTTTTACTTCCAATCTCGTTAGAGATTACATAAGTTAATTTATCATTGTGTAGGCAGCAAAAGCAGCATTAGTCAACTTCTATGAGACGCTAAGATTCGAGCTAAATGAAGACGTTGGAATAACTATCGCCACTCACGGATGGATCGGGAGTGAGATGACTAGAGGAAAGTTCATGCTAGAAGAAGGTGCTGAGATGCAATGGAAGGAAGAAAGAGAAGTAAAAGTTTTTTAACCAAACATTTCACTGTATGAACTAAAAAGACCCAAAGACTTACTTACACGATCTGCAGGTACCTGCAAACGGTGGACCGCTAGAGGAATTTGCAAAGATGATTGTGGCGGGAGCTTGTAGGGGAGACCCATACGTAAAGTTCCCAAACTGGTACGACGTGTTTCTCCTCTATAGAGTCTTCACGCCAAATGTGCTGAGATGGACATTCAAGTTGTTACTATCTACTGAGGGTTCACGTAGGGTAGGGGCGGGTTTGCCTGTGGATGAATCCTCTTCACAAATGAAACTTATGCTTGAAGGAGGACCACCTCGTTTTCCCGCAAGCCCACCACACTATGCCGCAAGCCCACCACGGTATCCTGCAAGCCCACCTCGGTATCCTGCGAGTCCTCCTCGGTTTGCGCAGTTTAACATCCAAGAGTTGTAATAAAAGCTGGATTGAGAAACAAGAGTTGCGGTCGGTTTGGTGTGTAGAGTGTAGAGTGAACTTGAGCTTTAGGACTTTCTCCGACTAAGTAAACAAAGAAAAAGCAATGTATAATGGACATAGAGTCGAGAATAATGCCAGATATGATAGTACTTCTTACTTATGTCAACCAAAAACATTACACGGACACAAGGTTGATGTATATGATATTGTATCTGTCGAATGTGATTTAGACATAACTTCACAAGTATTGTACAGACAAAAAAAAAAAGCAGAACCAAGACTGTTCCGCACCTCTAGGTTCTGAGAACTTGGAAAGAAGATGACAAGATCCTGAAGAGACCATCTGGATTATCCGTGTGAACCTAAAAGGGCACAACCCGGTACTAGTTTACGGGTTCGGTAATAGAATAACAAAAGAGGAAACAAAGATGAAGCAATGTAAAAGCAGAGGTATAGGTTAGCTTAATTTACCCAATGACCAGCATCTTCCAGGACATGCATTTCTACTCCGGCTCCTTCTTCAGAGGCGAGCTCTTCAGCAGCGTGGATTCGTTGAAGGTCTTTGAGGGCCCAACGGTGCAAGCTTCTTTCAGCTTTCAAAAAATTCACATGTACTCCTCTTGGAAGATTTTCAACAAAGTTCCTTTTATTTGTAGAAGCAACATTGCCAAGAAGTTTGAGTTCAGTTAGGTAAGATCTTATACAAGTTTCCTCCAGTTAACACACGGAGTTGACAGAAATAGATTACCATAGATTTGTGTCTTCGTAGGACTGATAAAGTTGGGAGATCCCATCTAGGTCAAATGTCCACGAGAAGCTGGAGCACGATGGTCCAGTAGGTCTAAGATTGGTAACAACCCACTGCACAAGACACATCAAGCGGGAATCAACCAATGGTCTGAAAGTTAACAACTGATAGAATCTGTTGAAGAAAATTATTATATACCTGTGCAACATCATTGGAAAACCCTTCTTTGAGAAGAGCATTTAAAATCTCACGCTTTGACGATACCTTAAACCAAACACAAATGATGTTAATAAGCAATATTTTCATCTGCCTTCTAAGACTTTGTAACTGGTTCAAACGGTGAAGGAAAGACAATAATTTTCTCCTTGAATCATTTTGTACCCACATGTTCTGTTTACTTGATAGAATTTTATAGTTCTCTCAGCCGAACATGAATCTAAACTATTCTTCATAATGAAGTTCTTTAAAATCACAAAACTGAACTTGAAAATTGACACAATAAATTCCTTGTGAACAACAATCTGCGCAAAGGTTGAAAGTTGAGACTGACAGAATTTAAGGGAACGAAATTACAATCTTCAATGAAAAAGAACTGAATATTGTGAAAGAGGACAAAAGATCGGTAGCCCTCATTACTTACCACTTTTGGCAACGTACGTAGAAATGATATAAGTTCTCGTGGATGATCTTCACCATCTCCTCCTGCACGAACTTTTCCAGGAGTAGCATCCAGTACCCAAGCCTAAAATGGATACAAATTAGGGAGATTAACATAAATCCTACCAATGGTCATGGGATATAGACATTAAAAAAAAGAACACTTACTCGGACTGGTCGTGGAAGAGGCTTAGCTGCTTGCTCCACCATGCTTAAAACAACTACATGATCATAGAAAAGACTCATCAGAAATGTTATCACGTCAGAGTAAATAATCTGGATGAAGCAATTTCATAAATAAGTTAAGTTACCTTTCCCACCAAAGCTATGACCAACAAGGACCCGTGGTGTTAACCTCAACTGACCAACCTTAAGAATGACAGAATAGAGGAAGACGAATGTCAGAGAAGGTCTATTTCATGAATAACCGAATAAAAAGTGGGCTGAGAAAGAAACTTACTAGTTTTAGAACATCAGAAGCAGTTGTAGCAACAGAATGTGGACCTCTCTTCTTGAGAGATGCTGAATCCCCATGGCAACGAAGATCTACCAAGAGAAACTGTGAAGATTGAACAAAGAGAAGCATATTATTTATTCGCAAGCCAATAAGTTTGTATGAGCACAGTACAGTTCACTAGTTCAGTGCATTTGGTGGTGAAAACAGATACCTGCCAAGTTGGGAACTCATGAGCCAATCTTCGGGCGAAAGTGCCTAGACTAACAGGAATTAAGGTTTGGTTAGCGAGAAATTTTATGCACACCATACAACTAAACAACAAAGTTTGAAGAAACAAGAAACAAAACTAAAAAGGCTGAGAAGGCATTAAGTACAGCCAAACTTGAAACCATTTCACAATGAATCCCACAGTACTGACCCCAGTTTTTCCCGCTCCCTAGAATTCCATGTACGAGAACAGCAGTGGGTGTATCTGGAACAGACTTGTCCTCCTTCCATCTCCATTTCACCTGCGTGTAAATCATCAATCTCAGTCCACAATCAATCTGAAACAGAGAGAATCTCTCAAACGTATGTTAGCTTTTTTATTAGCTAAGTGGCCAGCATCATCAAACTTAATACTTTTTTCCTTGGAAAACAAGCTTTAAACACTAAGATCATACACTCCAATAAACGAAATATATATAAACAGACTAGCTCTCAGATAACTTACAAGTGCTCCTTGAACAAGATCATATGCCTACAAAACAATGACACAAGATAAATCAATGATCAAGTATCAAACTTTTTTTTGTAACGGAACAAGATAAAACTAATCACAACTTCAAATACCAAGATCCGAGGAGGCTCAGCAACATCTTTGCTAGTTGATTGTCTCTCATCAACTAATGCCATACGTATAGATGTTCCTCTCGCTTTACGAGTTCCAATTACCAATCCCAAACGATGCATACAGAATCTGTCACTCTTAAGTAGCCAAAAAAAAAACAGAGTAAAGAGTTATTAAAGTTTGAAACTTTAAAACTGATTGACAGAGAGAGATGGAGGAATGGGACTAAGGAACCTGAGAATTTGTTCCGATTCTGATGAAACTAGGAGAATGGATTGATGTTTTGGCTTGAAATATGAATCTACATCCGCCGTTAGAGCTCGCCGTGGAGCAAGAGACCGACGACATTACGAACAGATTCAAAATTTGGGGAAAACGCCGGAATTCGCAATTTTACCGGAAACAGAGAAAGGAAGGAGATTGATGAAGAAGTTAAAAAGAGGCGGAGAAATCGAATGCAATGCGATTTGTGAGTCGTCTCCTCCTCTCTTCTTCCTTGGTCTCTCCGTCGTCTCCCTTTGGTTTTTTCCTCCGCCGAGAATCCTCTCAGGTTGGAAATAGAGTGGAACTGACAAATATACCCCTTATGTCGGCTTTGACACGGACGTAGAGTGGTCGGTCGGTCCGGTCCAGCCTCCCACCTAACTAACAACCTCTCTTTTTTCCTGGTAAATGTTGTAAATATACCAAAAATCTAACCAAACCGAGTAAACAAATTAGTTTGATTTGGTTTAAATTATTTTAAAAATTCTACAGTATGATCTCAAGAGAAGTCGGAAAATCTCCAAGAAATTACTTTATTAACTTCTCCAATTATTCAATAAACTCAGATAAAATATCACATTAATAATTTTACTTATCTTGTTGTTATCATTATGGTCTCTATTAGTGATGTTAAACTGGGCCTTAAGCCTGCGGGTCTTAACGGATTATGTATATTGTTTTTAGACTCGAATTCGTTTAAAAAACCAATAATTTTAATTAGGTGCACCCTTTTAAGCCCTTTTATTAACGGGTTTTATTTAATTTTAAATGGATAGTCCAATATTTTTTTTTTTAATTCTTGATGTAAACGACAGCATTTAGAGTACGAACTTAGGGCTAATGTCACAACTCGACTCGTGAAGCAGAAACGTTCACCTCCGTTATCTTTTGCTCTCTGATCCGACTCGCGAATCTTTCGCCACCGTCACATCACATCCGACTCGGAGGCTCCGCCATCTTCACGCTACCTGCATTGGTTGTCTGAAAAATCACATCTCTTAGAGTCGTTGATGAGCTATATAAGTGAGATTTGCTTGGTGTTTAATCATTAAACCATTGATATATCACCACAAATGTTGCTTTTTGTTTCCTACATATATATATATATATATATATTACTTTTACTTTCATGTGGAATTGAGTTATGTTTTGGTTTTCCATAATAAGGTGCAATCGTATCAGAGCAAGTGAGGTTGTGGCACCTTGTATTGTGTTTTTATAGTCTTTGAGCTTTGACACTATTATATTGAGAACCTTTGACCTTTTTAACAGTTTTATATTGTGTTTTGTGTGTGTGTTTGCAGGTTTTTGTAGAACAATGGGGATGAATAAGGAAGAAACGGAAATTGAACAATAGTCAAAAGACTAAAGATCCAATGAACTTGAAACGGAAATGTGTAAAGACTTGTGTTGTGTGTATGTTTGGCAAACAAATTACTTCTCAAGTCTTTGTTGATGCATTGCTTCTCAAGTCGACAAGTCTTTGTTGCAAGTTTTCTCAAGTCTTTGTTACAGGTTTGTGGAAAACCCGTTTGTCAAAAGAATATTTGTTTGATAAAAAGAAAAAATTTAAAAGGGTCCATGTATATTTTTTTTGACAATCGGTTCATGTATATTTAAATGGGTCCATGTATAACTTAAATGGGCTGATGGGTCCATGTATATTTAAACGGGTTTATACAAACGGGTTTTAAATTTAAAAGGGTTTAAGTGGGCAGTTAGTTAAATGGGCAGGGTATAAACGGGTAATGTTTAAACGGGTCCGGGCTACCTGTTTTAACATCACTAGTCTCTATACCATAAAACCCATAAATGAAAAAATATATATATATATTATGAACTATATAGTTGATATTATGTTAACTTGACTGCTCTAAACAAAATTAGTGGGAGTTATCGTGAAACAACCCGACCTTTTTATATATATATATATAATAAATACAATATATAATTAAGTATCTCATACTACTTAATTAAACCAACCCAAACCACAACTTAACACTAAACCAGTTATAACCATTAAGCACAGCGGAAACATACCAATAATACAAAACAATATATCATCAATACAATAAACATTCATAACCATTCTATCCAGCAACCTAGCATACGTCTAACCAAGGTTCCAACATAAACAATATATCCAACAACACACAAACGAGACCCTAGATCATCCTCCTCCTCATCTCTTTAATTCCACGATCACACTTTGCCTTTACCTGCACCGCAAATACAAATTGAGATGCATGAGTATTTAATAAACATTCAGTGAGGCAATCCTCCTATCTATTGGGCTACACACACAAACAACTGAGATTCCAATGTTTAACAAACAACAAACAAACACAACAAACCAGGAACCACACAACAGACAAGTTGGTGTCGACCGACACCGAAGTGGTGTCGATCGACACTAGCCCCAACATGGTGTCGATCGACACTAGCCCCAACATGGTGTCGATCAACACCGACCCCGCAGACACGTTCTGCTCGAAGCCGATCATCGAATCTCCGTTTCCAATCCGTCCCAAACTCACCCAAAAGCTCTATGAACCTATAAGAACCATAACACAACCACACCACAAGCAAGAACAACACCACAAAAAAACAACAGTCAAGCCAAGAACACCTCTTCTCTCAAAAACAAAGGGGAAACGACGACAAAAGCACTTGCCAAAACCCTTCTCATCGACTTTTCCCTTATATATCTCGGTTCTATGGTTTTCCTTAAATCAAACCGACCCAAAAAGATAATTCAAATCAACTTGGTCGAACCAAAATTGATGGTGTCGATCGACACTCCTCTTAATGTTGATGGACACCCACTCCCCAAATCTCCAATTTGGTTCGCGGATATTACAATTCTCCTCCACCAACATGGATTCGTCCTCAAATCCCGCAACCTCAACCCTCTACCAAGTATCTATGTGCAACCGTCACCACGGCCTACACATCCTCCGACCAAAATGAACACCGTCAGCCAAGGTTCTCTGTGCAATTGTCGCAACAACCAGCACATCTACGTGACCCAATGGCCCACATAACCCCAACCCCACTAGTCAGCAAAACCCAAAACACGAGATCACTCTCGACCCCCGAGGTCTACATCTAGTCACTATGCTCATACCCACGTTCTAGACATTGTTTGCTCTCTCACTCATACATTCTCATGTCGCAACCCTCGAACTGCACCGCCTGCACGCTTAGACTGTCGTTTTCGAGCCATACTGTCTCACTCTCGGATCGTCACCCTCGAGATCTCGGTACCAAGGAAACTACTCATCCCCTCTGGGGAACTAATCATCCCCTAGGAGAACTAATCATCTCCTCTGCCACTCTCAAGCCCGCGGTGCATCAGGGGAACTAATCATCCCCTCAAGAGAACTAATCATCCCCCCAGGAGAACTAATCATCTCCCCAGGAGAACTAATCATCTCCTCATGAGCAAACAAGTCATATCGTCTATAAGTATCTCCCGACCAGATCTACCTCCGTGGTTCGTGTAAAACTTCGCAATGTCCTACCAACCACCATATTCCCTCACTGGAATATCCACACCATCATGACCACTAATCAGGCCAACTCTAAACGTCTCAACCATTCGGGTGTTTACACACGCCCTTCCAAAAAATAGACAAGTTATAACTATTCATCGAGCTTTCTATTTGTTTGCAAACGCACTTTCATAAATAGGCAAGCTTTAACAATTCATAAAACTTCCTATTTTTAGAACTCGCATATCTCGTAGCACCGTGACATCACCAATCAAAAATCCATGAGAACTGATCATCTCATCTGTGACCACTCTTCATGTCAACCACTAAACATTCCCACCACTCCAGGCATTTCACATCCCCTTTCCAAAAATAGACAAGTCCTAACTATTCATAGAACTTTCTATTTAAGGAAACTTTCTTTTTCTAGAACTTTCTATTTCTGGAAACTTTCCCTTTTCAAGAAACACATAATCCCTTAATCCATTCCACATCAAGATTTAATAAGAACTAATCATCTTATTAAATCATCTCCAACAACATTGTCAGTAAATCCACAACACGGTCAGTAAATCCACAACACGGTCATCTCGGTCTGAGCCAAAACCTGTTGCCACACTCACAACACCTGCTGGACCTCCAACAACACCAGTAAGCACACCGTCCACACCCTCAGATCCCCACCTGACCAGCATAAACCTGACCCTCACGGTCAACACACATAAACTCTTCCCCGAGATTGAACCCCCATTAACCCCGAGATCCGTATCCGGTCTCAACCGAAAACCTGAGATTGGATCCCCATCAATCTCCTAAATCCACATTCGGTTACACTAAGAAATCCGAGATTGAAACCCCATCAATCTCCTTAATCTACATCCAGTTACAATGCTTATCCCCACGTCCTTGACCCTTTTACCCCAACTCATCCACTCTTAGGTTGCAACCTTCAAGCTATACTGATCTCACTCTCAGACCCCTCGTCTTCGAGCAGTACCGTCTCACCCTCAGGTCTCACCCTCAGGATCTCGGTACCAGGAGAACCCCCATCTCCTTTGATACCCTCAGGACCGCAGTCCTTCGAACTATCGATATCTAGGGAACCCCCCGTCCCCTCGGAAGAACCCCCATCTCCGCATGAGTTGTTCAGGACCCCCCGTCCCTATAGCAAATGGTCATAACATCTATAAGCATTTTCTCCAACCGGCGCCACCCTCCTGATCTGCGTAGAACATCTCAATGTCCTACCAATACCATAATCTCTCCCATCATATCACCACTGTCATGGCCACCCCCAGGCCTCACTCCAAACATCTCAAACACTTTGGATGTCCTCCCGCACCCTTTCCAAAAATGGAAAAATTTCTACCTCTCGAAAAACTTTCCATTTTTAGAAACTTTCCAATTTTAGAAATCCCGCACAAATTTCCTTTTTCACATGACACAAAAGTCAAAAAAATCCAAGAGAACTCCATTTGCAAAACATTCACTCCCACAAATCACCGCCAACGGTATTTCCTGATACCGACGTAATCCACCACTTTACAACAACTTTTCAATAGCCAACTGCACCTCCCGTACAGAAGCTGAAAACACTACACAACTAACAACACATAAAATAACTATAACTTACCGTAAAATCTCATTGAAAGCTCGAAGAGGATGATATTAGGACACCATACCACAAACAAATTGACTAACTACTCTCCCAGCAATAGGAAAATAATTCAACCAGTTAAATTCCTAAACCGTTCTAAACCATCCACTTAACGATCTTAGAATCGTAAGGGCTCTGATACCAAACTGAAACAACCCGACCCGTTTTTTTATATATATAATTAAACATCCCATACTACTTAATTAAACCAACCCAAACCACAACTCAACATTAAACCAGCAATAACCATTAAGCACAGCGGAAACATACCAATAATACAAAACCAATATATCATCAATACAATAAACATTCCTAACCATTCTATCCAGCAACCTAGCATAACTCTAACCAAGGTTCCAACATAAACAATATATCTAACAACACACAAACGAGACCCTAGATCATCCTCCTCCACATCGCCTTGATTCCACGATCACACTTTGCCTTTACCTGCACCGCAAACACAAATTGAGATGCATAAGTATTTAATAAACACTCAATGAGGCAATCCTCCCATCTACTGGGCTATACACACAAACAACTGAGATTCCACTGTTTAACAAACAACAAACAAACACAACAAACCAGGAACCACGCAACAGACAAGTTAGTGTCGACCGACACCGAAGTGGTGTCGATCGACACTAGCCCCAACATGGTGTCGATCAACACCAACTTGGTGTCGATCGACCCAAACCTCGTAGACACGTTATGCTCGAAGCCGATCATCGAATCTCCGTTTTCAATCATCTCCAATCCGTCCCAAACTCACCCAAAAGCTCCAGGAACCTATAAGAACCATAACACAACCACCACAAGCAAGAAAAACACCACAAAAACACAACAATCAAGCAAACAAAGGATTCTCAGACTTAGATGAGCCATGGTCATGCACTCACCTCTTTTGCAGAAAGTTCTGACCCAACAATGACGAATCCAGCACCCTAGGAAGATTCTCCTTTGTTTCCAGCACTAGATCTTCACTCCACAGCAGCAGATCTCTCAAACCAAACCAAGAATCTCCCCAAAAACCTCTAAAACCTCAAGAACACCTCTTCTCTCAAAAATAAAGGGGAAACGGCGACAAAAGCACTTGCCAAAACCCTTCTCATCGAATTTTCCCTTATATATCCCAGTTCCATGGTTTTCTTTAAACCAAACCGACCCAAAACGACAATTCAAATCAACTTGGTCGAACCAAAATTGATGGTGTCGATCGACACTCACTCCCCAAATCCCCAATTTGGTTCGCGGATGTTACATATTGGTTTGAGATTTGAATAGAGTTTTAAAGATTTTAAATGTTATGTAGAATTTGTTGTTATTAGATCAAGATTTTGTTAAACTCTATTAAAGTTTAGTGTTATTAGTTTGTGATTTGTAAAAAGTCATTTAAAATTTTAACAAATTTGGGTTATTAGATTCATACTTTTATTAAGTCATTAAAAGTTTTGTGTTATTCAATTAAAACAAAAAAATCTATAATTGTTAATTAATTCAATTATTATGTTATTGGTTCATGACTTTAGACACTTTCTTTATAAAATAAAATCATGGAAAGTATCACAAAAATACATGGATTGTTTGGAGGATTTTACAAGATTTTAGAAAACTAATCAACAAAACTCTCTATCAATTTTTAACATTCTTTTACTTATTCACTTTTAATGATTTTATTGAAATTTTCAAAAATTTTCATAAACTAGAATCCAATACCATCATTTTAGTAAATAAGAGTGAGAATTGCAAACACCCAAGACGCTAAAATGACACCAAATGATGCTACTCCCATCAAACCGCTGTTTAAGCACAACAAAACCTTAGCAGTGTTGTCTCGTTTATCTAGAGAAGCAGATTATTTTGGATTTGGCCAATGTGATCTAGACTGTTTGATAATTTTTTCAGTATGAATTTTTACACATAAAATAAAATAAATACCAATAACATAAAATATTAAACAAAATGATATACTATAAAATAGTACTTTAAGGATCTTTAACCAAAAAAAAAAGTACTTTAAGGCTACAAAATAAAGTAACATAAGCAAGTAAAGTTACATAGACACATAAATATTACAAAAATTAAAATACTACAAAAATATTAATAATGTTGTAAAATTATTCTCGGAAAGTAACCAGAAAATGTCCATATAGATTTGGTGTAATTAAAAGTTGTTCTTGTTTTTGAGTTTTTTTTTTTTTATGATTCTTACTTGTTCAAATCGAGTAATGGTATTTACTGTCGACGATTATGTCCAAATTTGTTAACAAACTTTTATTTTCTTCCTTCATTCTATTCAATACTTTTTTTGTTCGAGTTTGCATATATAATTGAGCACTCTCATAACTATTTCCCCAGTTGATGCATTGTCTAAAAAAAAATGATTTTATGAAACTAAAAGTTTAACATGTGAATTATTTTGCCTTCAACAATATCCGTTTTGAGTTATTGATTTTTTGATCCCATGAGACGATGTGATAAATTTGATTCACATCATCACTACTTGATTGAAAATGGAAACATTCCTAGAGATTATAATGTTGTAGAGTACGTACGTTGGACACGTTTATTAGTGTTCTTCATAATTTATTTGTAAGTTGTGTCTTAACTAGTGTGTTTATTATAATTTATAGGTAATTTTATATTGTGATATAATGTTTAATTAACTAATATCGATTGTAATATAATGTTTTATTATTATTTATATGTTTTATAGTTCTTATGTAAAATGTTCTATAATCTTAATTAATTATGAACAATATGAGAACTATAATGTAAAATACAAATTTTAAAAGTTGAATTTGATGTTTTAGCATTGAAGAGATCACCTTCAATTTTCAAAAATTTAAAGATGCCATATCTTTTGGAAATATGATATAATTGCCAAATCTTGATATACCGGTTGATATAAAACTTACAAAAAAAAAACGAGTTATCCAAACAAAATGAATATATAGATGAAAAGGAAAAAGCATCCAATTTTAGAGTTGAATTGGGATCATTGTACTTTGTCTTCCACGGTAAGAAAATTTTGATTTTTGATCATTGTTACTTGGAAAAAATACTTTTGAATAGATGATTTTTCAAAAGTCGATCAACTCTATAAATAATTTTATATTTACTTTTGAAACATATAATGTTGGGATATAAAAAACAGCAGTTTATGGTGATCACTTTGTATTTAAAATTTTTGGAATTGAGGAAAAGTTTATTGTCACAGCCACTGATGTTGGCATCCACTCAAATAATGCGAAACAATCTATATCTCAGAACCAGTTAAAAGAAAGCAACATAGAGTTTATGCCAAATAGCTCTCTTTTAGTGTTGGCATCTCATGTCCTAGTATTATGCTACAAAAACATGAATTAAAAAATCTTCAAACATATCCCTATTTTTATTTCTAAATTTTACCTTAGAGTAAAATCTACTCTAAATCAACTTCTAATTTTACTTCTAAAATATAAATTATTATTTTCTGCTTTATATATAAAACATTTTTATTATTATTTTTTATATAATATAGAGTTAAATTTTGTTACTTGCAAAGTAGTCATTCAACTTTCACTTTTTTTTTTTAAAATTTATTTTATAACTAAAATTAATATTTAAAGTTCTTAATAAGTGCACTTCCAGAAAAAACCAAGTTCTTAACAAAATAATGAAAAGAAAAAAGAATTAAATAGTCAGCCGACTCAAAAATATCAAACCACTACAAAAACGCCACGTATAGTCCAATAAAAACGTATGGCCTGTGTCTCTCTCACGCCACCTCTTTATTCTCCTTCTCTTCCTCCTCGAACCTTCCTTCCTTCCTTCGTTTCTAACAATTCCACTTTTTCTCGAACAAACCAAATTAACAAAAAGTCTTTTGAAAAAAAAAAAGCTCAGAAGAAAGAAAGAAACCGTCAAAAGCCACCGTTGAGATTTTTTTTCTCCATTTGTCTCTCTCTAAAAAATGGCGTCGTTCAATGAAGCACCTCCCGGAAACCCCAAAGCCGGTGAAAAGATCTTCAGAACCAAGTGCGCTCAGTGTCATACCGTCGAGAAAGGCGCCGGTCACAAACAAGGTCCGTTCTCTTAGATCTAAAATTTCTATGTATCATCATCGTTTGATTTTGATCTCATCGTTATGAATCTGGATCTACCTCATCGATTAGGGAGTTTATTGAATTAACTTGAGCTATTTTGAATCTTTGTGTTCTTGTATTGATCTAGACGTATATGTTCTTCGTGTTTGTGTTTTGGATTCGTATGTGTATTGATTTGGGGTTTGTTTTTCGTATGAGCACAGGTCCTAATTTGAATGGATTGTTTGGAAGACAATCAGGAACAACACCAGGGTATTCATACTCTGCTGCTAACAAAAGCATGGCTGTGAATTGGGAGGAGAAGACTCTTTACGATTACTTGTTGAATCCCAAGAAGGTGATTTAGCTCTTCTTTAATCTTTCTTGTGTTTCAGATAAGAGTAAGGCTATATTATTGGTTCTTGATTGTTCATAAGCTTACAGTGAAAGTATTTTGTGTTAAGTTTAATCCAGAAACCCCAATGCGTTTCTTCTTTTTGGTTTGTGCAAAATTTACATATTTGTGCATAATAGGAGTCTGAGGTTTTTGATTGTTCATAAGCTACTTTGTGTGGATATTTTTTTTTTCTTTTTTTTTTTTTGTTTCTTTTAGTTTTAGAGATTGTTTTGTTGCAAGATCAGTCAAGACTCAAGAGTCTTGTACCATCTACAGTATTGTTTAAGTTAATCCACAAATTCAATTTGTTTGTTGTCTATATTTGTGAAATTTGTCTTCCATTTTGGTGTATGAAAACATCTCTATATATGCCCCCATTTGTTTTCTATTCGATGAGATATTAGCAAAATTGGTTTTTTAGTTATATCTATATATAGTCTGCATCATAAGATTGTGCACCACCAATTGTTGTTTGATTTCATACCTGAGTCCTCTCTTCTCTATGTGGGTTGTATATTTCTCATTGAGCTGATAAGAAGAGATTGATTCTCATTTTTGATTGGGGTTTTCTTTGCTTGTTATTTAACAGTACATTCCTGGAACGAAAATGGTGTTCCCTGGACTGAAAAAGCCGCAAGATCGTGCCGATCTCATTGCTTACTTGAAGGAAGGTACCGCATAAGGCAGGCTCGTCTGGGATATATGAAGCATCAGCTTATTCCTCCAGTGCATTTTTTTTTCTCACAGATAAATAAATCAGACCAAAAAAATTTGTGGTCTTGAACTGGGTTTTTGTGTATGGTCTCTTTTTTTGTTTGTTTTCTTTTTACTTTGTTGATGAGGCGAGCTGTGCCTTTTATAAAGTTGAAATATTCTTCGTTATGATGTGAAGAACCAACCAATTCCCACCACGAAAATTTATGAGATTCTTTTTTCATTCACATTTCTTACTGTTTGTTAAGGTAAGTAGAATCTATAAGACAAATTTTTTTTGTTACAAGACTCATATTGAGTGATATATATATATAAGTAATACGAGCAATGTTTACAAAACCCGTTCGGGATGCTAACTGGAGTATCTTTGACATCAGATTTCGTTGCGGAAATTATTACAAAAATGACAATCAAAAATATTTATATCAGGAAGTCACTGATAAAAATGACAACCAAGATAACTATAAGAGATTTTTTATCATTTGGATATGTAAGTTGTGTTCCATCTGTCCATCCATAAATCTTTTCCATCGAAAGAAGAACACTGATGGACTAGACCATATCATCAAACTGATCAAAGAAAAGAATAAACACATATACACCATAAAATTGAAGATCCAGTAGTTTTCATGACCATCGAGAAATAAGAAAATCATTTCTGAGAATGAAACGATACATCCATATTACCTCAAAAATGGTAGATCTCCTTACATCGTTTATCATCTAAATTACATATAGGAAGTAGTAAATGCTTAGTGGTTGTTTATCATCTATGCGGTTCAATAATTGATACCTATTATTGTACTTCTTACCTCACAACTATCATTGTCAAACTTGATACGTTTCTCCTGAAATCTAATATTGGTACCTACGAAATAATTAGAATACTAGTCACATTTTCAATAACATGAATCTGCAAAATTCTCAATAACAACTAAGATCGAAGAATTCTTGTTAACAACTAGTGTTATTACATATACTTGATCATTGTTTATAGTTGAAGTAGGAAAAAAGTAATATAGAATCAGAATAAAATTTCTAAGTTATTTGATGTAGTTAATATTTTAAATAGTTAATATGTGAATAATAATTTGTATGTACCATAATAAACATGTGTTTTGTTCATATAACTTCATACAAATTTTATTTTGGAGATGCAAATATAATTTTTCTTTTCTTTTTGTTTACTCTTAAAATTATTTGTATTATTGGCTCACACTACCGTTTAGTACTCTCTCTCTCTTTTACAAAAATTGTCATTTGAATATATTTCACACATATTAAAAAAACATTGAGTTATACAAATATGCTCATATTTAATAAGTGGGTTAATGATTTAATTAGCTTTCAACTAAAGTAAAATTAGAGAATTTAATATATAAATGCATTGGAAATGTAAAATGATATTCTTTGTTAAACAACAAAAAAAAATCTAGAATTACATTCTTTGTAAAACAGAAATAGTACTAAACGATAGTACGAGCCAATAATACTAACCTTAGTCTAAAGATGATCCAAATGAATCTACTTAGTCTAAAGATCATAAATGATACATATATGCCCCTATCCGACTAAGATGATCCAAATTCAAAATCTTAGGTTAGTTTAGATAATAATTCAACTAAATTATAAGGACGACATTCTTAATAAATATTATTAAAACTTTAGAAAAAAATCATTTGTGCTCTTATTTTAATAATATAAAGATATAGTACTTGTAAGAATTATTAAAACTAAATTCTGCATTCGTGAATCATGACGGATCGATAAAATACATTATTAAATTGGACCAATGACTCTACATGAAATCAATCGTACATATATTAACTACATGACTAATATTAATACTTGGATGAGAGATTTTGTACAAACACTAAACCAATATAACTAAAGCTAAGATGCAAAGTCCGGATGCATATGTTCTACATATAATGATGTGTTATATGTTTAGCATTAAGTTCTTCTTTAAGATAAGTGAGACTAACTACAATATATAAATTAGTAGTATCGAGGTTGTGAAAATGTATTAATTTATTAAAAATATTAATTTATTGATAAATTCTTCTTAATTTATTGAAAAAATTTTCTACTTTGAAATTATTTAATCATTATTATCAATATTTTTTCTAGAATCAATTACAAAAAATCAACAATTATCTGATCTTTTTTTTCTTTTTATAGGAAAAAATGCTGAAAGGATGCTTTGTCTGGCATTACTTATATCATGATAAGCGTGTTAAGCTATTGGAGGCAAGATTAGTCAAAATCTTTACATTTTGCAAGTCTTTGAAGTTTTGAGAATTAACTTTTCTTTTGTGTGATTGTAATCAGTGGAAAAAAATACGCAAGAGACAACGGTATAGGTTTGTGGGCTTCACCAGACCCAGGAAACCATGGGAGTGGAGACTAAAAAATAAGCGTGTGTAGACGCAAATTTTTTTGATATAAACGCAAGTTTTTTTACTAGTCCTCCACCGATATATATGTAGAAATAGACCTCAATTCATACATCCAAGAGAGTAAGAGACTCTTGGTCTCTCCACCTATATTATTAAATCTACACTAGACCGTTTGTAAATTTCAAAAGCGAATGAAATTTCAACAAAAAGGAAAACAAATGTGATCATAATAATGAACACATATTTAGATAACTTCTTAATGTGTTGACGTTTTTGGCGTTGATGGCCGGGTTTAATAAAAGTCGAGCCTGGTGTCAGTCAACAAACAAATCTGATCATAATAATGAATACATATCTAGATAACTTCTTTATGATACATGAAAACAGAGTATCTCAGTAAATTGCAACAGAAGCTCTCCACATTATCGTTGATTGGATCGGCCAATTCTCTTTACATCGTTTATCATCTAAATTACATATAGGAAGTAGTAAATGCTTAGTGGTTTGTTTATCATCTATGCGGTCCAATAATTGAACTTCTTATCTCACAACTATCATTGCTGATATATCATGGTTTTTACGGTTTTTAACCATGATATAAGTGTGTTTTTTGAGTTTTTTGAATTGTTTTGTAGAATGTTTTTGAATCTTTTTAGGTTTTCTAGGATTTTGGCACGGATGGAGCGGAATGAAGCAAATCAAATCATTTTGGAGCACTATACAGAAGGAAACCAACTTGCAAACAATTCAGAGTGATGGTGTCGATCGACACCACCTTTGTGTCGGTCGACACCCCTGTTTAGCCGAGAAAAACCAAGTTTTGGAAGTTTTACAAACTTTGCCCGAAGTTTTCCACCATTGCAACACAAGTCCCTGACGTGTTCTAGGATATAAATATATTGTTTTTGAGTTTTAGAAACCCCTAAGTTATTTTCTAAGCAGCTTTTTGAGAGAGAGATATTGAGAGCTTTTGGGAGAGACGAATCTGAATTCTTTTGTAGAGAGAAGATTTCTAAACTCCCTATTTTTATCTATGATATATGTTGCATGTTATTCAGAATTATGACTTGTTCTTCATTAAACATGTCTGAGTAATTTGCTTGTTAGGTTGAAGGTTTTTTATAGGGTTTTTATGATTTATTAGATCTATAATTTTTAGGATTCATTATCTTTCATGATCTTCTTCTTTGGTTGTTCTTCACATTAATTCTTGATTGATCACCTAGAATTAATAACTTAGGAAAATAAATTGATATGAGAATATAATTGATTTTCCTGATTAAAACCATTGATGAGCAAAATTACTTTTTACAAAGAGATTTGATTTAGTAATTTTGTGAACAGATATAAACCTGAATTTAAAACTGGTTTTTAACCTAGAATTTTACAAAGAGATTTGGATTTTCTGGTTTTAAATTTAGATAATATTTGCAGTGAGAACTGATTTATTTTACAAATTGTGTTTAGAGCTCTAGATCTGATTTTAATTGCTTGAACCTTAATTAATTTACTGATTTAATATTTCATAATTTCCTGAGAAATTCTCTAAGCGTAACCTTTTTGATTTTCTGAATTCACAACTTTTTATTTAATATATTGCATTGCTTTTATTAATTCAAATCATCTAGTTTAGCGTAATAATAAAACTCCATAATCCATTGTGTTTGATCTTAAGTCTCTGAGGATTCGACCCCTAAGTACTACAGTGATCTCTTGTTTGAGAGAGTAGCTCCAAGGATTAATTTGAGCTTATCAAACTTTGGCGCCGTTGCCGGGGACTCTTTAATCTACCATTAGATTTGAGTTTTTAATTTCGTCTAAATTTTTCTTTTTATTTTCTACTTACACGTTTTTCTTTTTCTTCTCTTTGGTGTTTCAGGTACAAGCCTAATAAGCCTAACACAAGGAGCAACAAGACTGGTCCTATTGTGAAGCTTTCAAACCAAGAGTTGGGAAAAATTGAGCGTGAGAACAGATAAGCAGCCAAATCCTTAAAGATGGTTAACACAATCATTTTGATTCGTGATGAGGACGGTGCTTTGAGGGATCAAGAGGGTCACTTGAGCAATGAGCAGGGCCAAAAGCTTGATGCAGAAGGCAATGTGGTTGCTGAAGCTGTTGTTGTCAACGAGCAAGCTGTTGTTGACGGGCAGGTCGATGGTGTCGACCGACGCCAACAGGGTGTCGATCGATACCCACCTGCAGCAGACGTATGTGGAGCTGTCAACCACGTCCAGAATCCGGTTCGAAGACAGGATCAAAAGCTTGATCTCCTTCTCTTTCTCCTTTACACCAAATAACCAAGAGTTATCTCTCTTTCTCTCCCTCTCTCCGAGCAACCATCAGCGACAAACTCTACAACTAAAGAGGAATTAGGGCCTCTTTGGTTTACTTTAATTAAACCAGAAAAATAGCTAAACCAATAATTAATTAAACCATCCTTTTGGTTAATCAATAAATCGAACAGGTTAATAAACCAACAGTGATTAAACCAAATCCACTTCAATTCCCGATATAAAAATCCAATATTCATATTTTTTGGGACACGGGCGTTACAAACCTGATGATGATGACAATAACCCTGATGACCATCCTCAACCACCAGATCATGGTCCACAACAGTTTCAAGCAAGTAACTATCAAGCGATAGCATCCACATCCGGTGTACCACCAGGTGATGAAATTCCAGGCCTACAACCCTATAAGCAAAACCGGGAGTTCATCATCACTGACTCATCATCTGAGTCATCTCTCCCAAGTGTTTTTGAAGACACAATGCTAACTGCAGAAAGGGTTCGGTACTTGTACACAAAATACATTAATGGTAAGAAAGAAATATCTTCCCCGCCTATGCAGGATACAATTGTTGTGGTCACAAAAGGGAAGCGATGATTACTAAGAGGAAGCGAAACTCACTGGAAACCTACTACCAACATCATGAGGAGGAAGAGGATCTGATGGCCATGTTTCAGACCCGAAAGAAAGAGAAAGTGGAATCTGCAGGATCATGCTCTGCTACTGAGATCGACGGAGGTGCGGGGGGCCGGGTACCCCCACCACCACCATGAGAGTCGTCCCCTGGAACTGTCAGGGCGTTGGCACTCAACTGACTCAATCTCGTTTAAAATGTTAATGTCGTAGTTTAAAACTGCAGTTGTTGTTTTTATGTGAAACACTAAATAAGTGTGATGTTGTGTGTGAATTAGCTTATGTTTTAGGATTTGATAATGTAATAACAGAGCCCCTTCATAGTAGGAGTGGTGGCCTAGCTATTATGTGAAAGTAATATGTATCGTTGTCCATCCTTTCGAAGAACAAACGTATGATTGACGTCCACATTAACTTTAATAATATGAAGTTCTATTTGTCTTGTTTATATGGACATCCTGTCCAAAGTGAAAGGCATGTGTTATGGGATCGCTTGGGGTTAATAGGTTCACAGAGGACAGATCCTTGGATGCTTTTGGGGGATTTTATTGAAATCCTTAATAATTTTGAGAAGGTTGGAGGACCAATGAGAGAGGAGTGGACATTCAAAGATTTTAGGAAGATGATATCAGTTTGTAATCTGAGAGATTTGTGATATAAAGGGGATAAATTTACTTGGGTTGGCGAAAGACACAAACACACGGTCAAGTGTTGTCTAGACCGAGTCATGGTCAACAAATCCATGGAGGGTGCATTCCCAAATGCTGAAGCGGAGTTTCTGGAATTTGGTGGCTCAGACCACAAACAGGTTTTAGTTGCTGTTCGAAATACATCAACATTGTCTTACAAACCATTCCATTTTGATAAACGACTTCTACACATCACATATTTTGATAAAATAGTTGCGAAGGGATGGAACCACTGCAAAAACAAAACTTTATACTCCATCGGAGACCAAATCAATAACTGCAGACAGGCGATGTTCAGAGGGAAACATCAATCCAATATCAATGCAGCTAAGCAGATTGAATTTTATCAAGCGGCACTTAATGGAGCAATGGCAAGTACTGATCGGGAGTTAAGAAGCCAGATACCACAGCTTCATAGAGATCTTTCAAAAGCATATAGAGATGAAGAAACATACTGGTACACAAAGAGCAGAAACAGATGGTTAAATGTGAGAGATCACAATACCGATATTCAAAAACTTTATATCAGCGATAGCTGACGAGCATCAAAATGTTCTTCTTGGTGATACAGAAGTTGGTGAACATGCTCAGAAATACTTCACCAAGGTCCACTCATCAGACGGCATTCCCGTTTCACCTATTGGCTTTGGTGACTTTGTTCCAAGAGTAACACCTATAATGAACGAAGAACTGACACGAGAATTTACAAACTGTGAAATTTATGAAGCTCTCAGTGTTATAGTAGAGGATAGGGCTCCAGGACCGGATGGTTTAACAGCTCGCTTTTACAAAGAGTTTTGGCACATAGTTGGAGATGACATTATGGCGGAAGTTAAAGATTTCTTTGAAACTTCATATATGAAACCAGGTATCAATCATACCAACATCTGCATGATCCTTAAAATAGAAAATCATGTAACTCTATCAGGCTACCGACCTATAGTTCTTTGTAATGTCTTATACAAAATAATCTCCAAGTGTTTAGTAAACAAAATATCAGCTTGACTCCATTGTCTCTGATACACAAGCTGCATTTATACCTGGTAGAGTGGTTACGGATAATATAATGATAGCACATGAAGTCATGCATTCATTAAAATCTTGAAAAAGGGTTTCAAAGAACTATATGGCAGTAAAAACAGATGTTAGTAAGGCCTACGATATAGTCGAATGGGATTTTCTTGAGGTGACGTTGAAGCTCTTTGGCTTTTCGAAAACATGGATTGGATGGATAATGGCTTCGGTGAAATATGTTAGATATTCGGTACTCATAAATGGTTCACCTCATGATTTGATCATGCCTGAACGTGGCATTCATCAAGGAGACCCTCTTTCTCCATACCTCTTTATCTTGTGCGCTGATATAATGGATCATCTCATAAAGTCTAAGGTGTCTTCAAGAGACATTCGAGGCGTTCGAGTGGGCAATGGTGTGCCTGCAATTACACATTTACAGTTTGCAGATGACTCTTTCTTCTTCATTCAGGCAAACACGCGAAATTGTCGAGCATTAAAAGATGTGTTTGAAGTATATGAGTATTACTCGGGACAACAGATAAACACAACCAAATCACTTATAACCTTTGGTTCCCGAGTCAATGGACAGCTACAAAATAAACTGAAGGACATTCTTGACATTCCAAATCATGGAGGAGGTGGGAAATACTTAAGATTACTTGAGCAGTTTGGAAAAAAGAAGAAAGAGATGTTTGAATATGTTATTGATCGGGTGCAACAAAGGACCTCCTCTTGGAATGCAAACCATTTATCATAAGCGGGGAAGGAAATTTTACTCAAGTCTGTAGCCATATCAATGCCGGTTACTCAATGTCTTGTTTAAGCTTCCTACATGTATAATCAATGAATTATAATCCATTCTAATGCAATTCTGGTGGAAGAAAGGTAATCATGAAAGAGGTATCCCTTGGATCTCTTGGAAAAGACTGCAACATACAAAAGAAGATGATGGTTTAGGATTTAAAAACTTGGCTAAATTTAATGATGCACTACTAGCAAAACAAGCCTGGAGGATCATTAAACATCCGGAGTGTTTCTTTGCAAATATGATGAAGGCTAGATATTTCCGGGATGAATCAATCTTGGATGCAAAAAAAAAAAGAGTCAATCAGTCATATGGTTGGGAATCAATTCTAGCTAGCCTAGTGGTAATCAAAAAAGGAAGTCGCTACATACCTGGTGATGGGGAGACCGTACGAATCAATATAGATAATATCACTGCAACACACCCACCAAAACCAATCAGTGGCATCAACCCAGATACAACCATCAAGCTAAAAGAACTAATAATGCATCAAGGAGAAGTTAGAAAATGGGATAAAAGGAAAATACAACAAAATATTGCTCCACAAGACTACAGTGTCCTGCATAACACTTACCTACCGCAAATTGAACTCCCAGATAGATTAGTTTGGCATTATAATAAAACACGTGAATATTCAGTCCGATTTGGTTACTGGCTTGCTACACATGATCCTGAATCGGAGGAAGTCCAACCACCAATACCTCATGGTTCCCCTGCAATGATTTTTTTTTTTTGGAGATTACCTATTTTACCAAAGATCAAACACTTCCTATGGAGAATGTTATCAAAACCTCTGCCAGTCATTACACGATTAAACACCTGAGGGGTGAACATTGATCTCGTGTGTCCCGATGCTTTAAATTGGATGAAACTCGATCCCGTGTGTCCCTGATGCTTTAAATTGGACGAAACTATTAACCATATTTTCTTTCTCTGCCCGTACGCTAAAGATGTCTAGAATTTAGTAGATATCCCATTACAATCAGTACAACATCCATCTGATCTTCTAGATGTAAACATATCAAGGATACTCGAATTCCAGTGTGATAGAAGTGTAGAGTTAAAGAAAAAACTATTATCCATATGGTTACTTTGGTACCTATGGAAATCGAGAAATAACTTTATCTTTAAGTCTATTGATGAGAGACCTCTTTCCATCATACTAAGAGTCCAAGGTGAGATTGACGAATGGATCATGCACACTAATCCAGAAAATGCACACCAAGATTCCTTTGCAGGAAAAAGTCTCCAACAAAATTGGAAAAGACCAGCTCCACCGTTCATTAAATGCAATTATGATGCAAGATTCAATCTTATAACTCAAGAGATAAAAGCTGGATGGGTATTCAGGAATAATACAGGGGCAACTTTAGGATAGGGATCATCTATACTACCTACATCAATTACTGCGTTAGAGGCTGAGAGTAAAGCTCTCCTTGTGGCAATTCAGCAGGCTTGGACAAAAGGATTTACATCAGTTTGTTTTGAAGGAGATTGTGAACAACTTACCAAGATAGTCAATGGCAAGACCTATGATATATCGATAGAGGGTATTTATTATGATATCATCCTTTGGGCAAGCAAACTCCAACATGTTGATTTTGTTTTTGTTAAACGTCATTGTAATAAAGTAGCTCATCTTCTAGCTAAGTATGGATGTACAACTTCAAGTTTTTATTTTGAATGTTTCTCGCCACCTGTTTGGCTGACAGAACAATTGTATCATGATTTTTGAAATTCTTAATATAATTACCATTTAGACGAAAAAAGGTTGATAATTTTATATAATTATTAATTTATACAATTAATGAGATTGTATATTTACATAAAATTCTCAAAAAATATTATTTTATTATATTATTGAACTGTGTCCAAAATTACGTTGTCCCAATTTAAGACCATAAAAAATTATTAATTTATAGTGATTGTTAATTTATAAAGATTTGACTGTAAATTTTAATCATAACAATTATGAATAAGTTAATAATCTTTTTTTTTTGTCAAACCAAACATTAATCTAGAAAATTATTCCAAGGTTGGTTGCCCAAAAAAAGTAAATATAGTTAGGATTTAGGACTAAATTTTGACCCGATCCTCTATGGGTAAAGTAAGAATTTGTTAAATCATATACATAAAAATAAGGTTTGGTTGATTTTCATTTAATGCTTTCGAATTTTTTTATTTTATTTTTTATTTGCTTTCAAATTGTTTAATTGCTTTAAACAATATTTAAGACCCCATTAACACAATACATTTAACTCATACATTAAAATAAATCTATAACTGAAAATAAAATAAATTATGCATTAATCATATTTCACCACTCAATTTTATTCAAACACAATAAATAATATTTGTAAGTCCAATAATTCTAAATGTAACTTCCATCAATTCTTATCTTATAAATAAGCATTCTTTCATTCTCTCATACTGGTATTTTTTTACTTTCTCATTTTCACATTCTCTCATACATAAAAGTAAGGTTTTACTCTCTCCTTATTGGTCCATTTGACATTTAATTTTTAAAAATTTAATATTTATTTTTAATTAAACAACACATTTAATCATATACATTAATGCATACTTTAAATTCATTATTTACTACTAAATTGTAACTGAAATTCCGTAAATTATGAATTGAATTTTTCTCCTCCATTCATTTTCATTTAAACACAATATTAATTATAATTGTAACTCTTCTAATTTAATTATTTTATCATTTTAATTTTCATCACTTGTTATCCTATAAATAACCATTCTCACATCCTCCCCCACCATATCCCAAATCCTAAATATTTTCTTTATTTTTTTATAATGTTCTTGCATGGGTTGAAAACCCAATTAAGAGTTTGATTATATTTTTTGTTTACTATATATTTTACATTGTTTTGAATTTTATTTCTTTTTTGCTTTATGCACTTCTTCTTTTCTTCTTTGTTTTCTTATATTATTTTGATTTAAAAAACATATGTATTCTAATATGTATAATAAAATTTTGATGACCATAATAATATTTTGGTTATAACCATCTCATAATAAAGGAATCAAGATTTGGCTAAAACAAAAAAAAGGGAATCAAGCTAAAGAAAACATCTTAATTCTTTACTTTAGATGTTTGATTAGTTTTTACAAATTCATGTATATTTATTTTATTCTTAAAGAAATGTTCTCATGAAATAAATTTTTGTAATATAATTATCAAATAATTTTTTCTTACCTCTCTCTTACCTCCAACAAAATTGTAATAAATATATTTTAGAATACTCATCATTATATTTAGTTTGTGATTCAACATATAATTATATTAAAATCATTATTTTAAAATTTATTTCAAATATGTACTTTAAGGATTTTGCTATATAAAAAACCAGTTTGATATTTATTTTCTTTCTAGCTTTTACTACAAGGATGAAAAATTAAAACTAAGCCTAGCAATATAACTTAAATTGAGGGGGATATAAAAAAAATTGTAATATAATATCAAATCAATTTTTCTTAACTCTCACTTACATCCAACAAAATTGTAATACATTTATTTTAGAATAATAATCATTATATTCAGCTTTTGAATCAACATATAATTATATTCTTAATTTAATTCAAATATGTACTTTAAATATTTTTCTATACAAAAAATAAATTGATTTTTTATTTTCTATCTAGATTTTATTAAAAGGATTAAAAATTATAACTAAACCTAGCAATATATCTTAAACTAAGGGGAATATAAAAAAAATATTTTTTTAGAAAAAATATCTTTGGGAATCGTATTTTAAAATTTTGATTGCACTTCATATGATTTTATAGGAAATATGTTTTTTTACTTTCAAAATAGTTTAGTTTTTAATTATTAAATAATTTAGGTTATGTGTTAGTGTATATGAAAAACTTAAATTATATATTTAAATCACATAGTAAATTTTTTTTTTTATTATTAATAATATTTTATTACCTCAAATGCTCAAAAATACTAATGAAAATTATTATCAAAGTTAAACAATAAAAAACAAATAACTTTAAGAGATATGTATAATGTATGTAAAATTATATTTAAATAAGTTATATATTTTGCTATTGTATGATTTTGAATATATAAAAGTGTAAAAAATGTTAATGACATTTAAATTAATTTGTTAATTATTTATTATTATTATCAAATAAATTTAAATTGATTAATATATTCTATTATACAACAATCTGCGCGAGATATTACCTAGTTTAACTTTAATGAGTTTTGATTATTTGCCTAAAACAGAATGTGTAAATAACTATTAACAAATGTCAGTTTACACAAATGTATTTTAAAAATATAATACAGATATACTATTTTGTTGAAATATAAAATAATATCAAAAACTTAATATAATAAAATTTAATAAATTTAATGGATTGATTTGTTAACCAACTCGAAAATGAAGTGGTGAATTGGAGAACGCTAGAGAAGACTTTACTCCAAAATGAAGTTTGGAAATGGATACGGAGTAGGAATGGAAAAAACAACCTCGTGCATATTTGGCCACTATCTTTTATAAGTCTCGTTTCATTTCCGATCGAATTCACACAGTCCTATGAGGATTAATGAGTTTCAAGTTGTTAGATTGGATCACTTCAGTGCCGATCAAATCTAAAAACTTCAGATTTTTTAAAGATTTGAGTTGGCACAAGGCTGAGAGATTGAAAAATATTGAAGGTGATTTTCATCTTTTTACTCTGGTCTTCAAAGTCCTAAACACGACCTAGAGTTTTGTTTTTGTTATTCATAAGCTGCCACAGCGGAACAAGCGAAAAAATCACACGATGGCTTTGACATGGTCTGGTGGTGATGGCTGATTCAAGTCTTAGGCTGTTGTGAAGGTTTCCACATTCCTGGTATCTGTTTAAAAAAAGGCGGAATATATAATCAGACTTTGAAGACTAAAGTTGCAAAAAGCGAGTAATACTGATACACAAACACTAGACACAAACCTCAACACCATGAGGTCCAATTCTGTTGCGTGATATGAAATTCAGAACAAGATTCGCGAACTCCTCCGGTACATCTTCCTGCATCCACGTAGATCATCATTGCACAAAAAGACTCAAATGTAAGAATCATTAGGCAATCGCATTTTTTTTACCTGTATGGCATGTCCAGTGTGTTTAACCACGATCATCTGGAACTTTCCTTGCATTTGACCAATTGTGAGGGTCCTAATCCAATTTAACAACACCATTATTACGACAGGCTAAAGATTTCAATCCAACTGAAGTTGAGACCTTAGCCAGAGTTCCAGAGGGACAAAAACAGATTTACCTGTCCAACCTATCAGTTCCAGCTAATAACAAGAGTTTTGGAACAGGAGATGACAAAAACTTCTCTGAGAGACCATCATACCTGCAAGGCAACTAACATCGAATCATAAACTGTCAAAGAGAGGTATATGTTTACACTCGGATTCACACAACTAGCTGTTGTAACTAATAACTCTTATTATTCGACCGTATCAACAAGCTGCCTTAGACCAAATATGGTCAAGATTCTCTGTGTTGTGCTCAGTGATTTACCGAACTAAAACAAGAGGTAGTGAAGGTCATACCAGCCTTTCCAATATTGCTCCGTTTCCTCTAGACGCGTCCGGTATACATAGCTAGATAAAAGGTTCATATTTCCAGTCATTAGGAAGCACACGTGTGAATACCTCAAAATGGTTACTATAAGTAACAGAGATACGCACCACTGCTTTGAATCATCATATTTGAGAGTTGTGGGGATGGAGACACGAGCAGAATCAATGTTTCTTAACGACCCTCCTCTAACGCTGTATTCAATCTGCAGAAATTATACATTACTTCAAAGATGGCAAATCCAACAAAATTTTACTTTTAAAAAATCAATAGTTGTTTACAGCTTTAGCTCAATCTAAAGAAATCAAGGCAATGAGGGGAGCCTTGAAAGCTGAAAGGCCAAAGTTTTCATCAACAAGGATTCAACAAAAGAAAATATCACACAGCTGACAGACCAGAAGTAAAATACTATATATTAATGCCATAACACGACACATAAAATTCCTAGATGTCTTGTTTGTATATTCAACCAAGTGTTTAAAAGTTGCTTACTGCTTTTTGGATGCTAGGAAAATGCTGCATTCTGTTTGAGAGAATTTTCTGCATGTGAATCAACGAGGCAATAGCAGTACCCTGCAATGAAAGTGCTTTGATCAATTCATCTCACAAGAGTGCCGACCAAGTGAAAAACATATGAGACTTTTCTATCAGAAAGCAAACCTCAACAACATCCACAACGACAAGCCCAGCCAAACTACTCAATGTTTTATTTGCGGCAACTTCCACAGCGACCGAACCTCCCATGCTATATGTTAATAACATGAAACCAATTTATGAAAACTGTATTACACGACTTCTACATTCTACAGATTTATGCATGCGTCTATCACTACAATCATGTACCAAAGGGAGCCCATATTTATTCCTTACTAAAGAATTGAAGTCATAATCATAGGTTCAGTATACGAAACATTGTACCAAGTATATCATAAACAACTAAAAATTTAAACTTTATCACATATGTTATAGATATATTCAATGGCACACTTGATAAAAATCGATTTCCTCGCTATTCACCAGCCGTCTTACACTTTATGAAAGAGATCATAAACGGCATACAGATATGACAAACAAAATGGGAAAAAAAAAAAAGAAAAAAAACCTGTGACCAACTAGGACAATAGCTGGAGGAGAGTCTCCATACAATTCCTTAATCACAGCCAAAACATCATTGCTCATTGTCTGCATTTCCCACCTTACTACATCAGACTCAATTCTCAAATACCAACCAGCTAATGTCTATAATCAAATGAGCAAATCCAGACTCTAGTAAAAACGTTATACCTCGAGCGATAAGTCCAATTCATTCTCTGAAACCGATTTACCATGTCCTCTCAAGTCCATGGCAACCACTCTTGCTTTCTCCTTGATTTTACTTGCCACTATAGAAAACGAAAGCCTAGCAAGATAGAACAGATGGAAACTATTATATTTGTACATGCCTCTTTTAAGTTCCATATTCAGCGAGTTCTCATCAGTGAAGTTTAAACTGAAGAGCCAAGGATCAAAAAAAAAACACTCACCCAGAGTAGCCACCACCATGGAGACAAAATACAACAGGTCCTTCAGTTCCAGCCATATATACGTGAAACACCTAAACAAAGATACACACTCCATTAGAGAGAGCAAAGAGAGAACAAAACTAAAACGTTCTGGAGAAACTTGAGAGAGAGCAATTCGTTAAAGCGTTACATCGTCAGATCCAGTGATTGATACATCATCTTCTTTATCGAAATAGCTTGTCCACTCTACAGGCGAATACTTCTCCGACGAACTCCTGAATCCCAGAAAAATTACAGTTGATGATAGAGATGAGAATTGGAGAAACGAAATCAGAATTGAATTTGACTGACGTGGAAGGAGGACGAAGAGGACGAGCGGCGAAGACAGACGCCGGAGCTTCATCTATTGGTTCTACTACATGATCCTCCTCTGAGGTATCTTCACGAAGAGGATTTAAATTTGAAGAAGAATCCATTTGTTGAATTCAGAACAGATCAAATGGGGAATATAGAAAGTAACCTCACAGATCTTTACAGTTCTTCTTCTTTCTTCTACAACTCGCTTTTCTCCATTTTTCGTGTTTTTTTCAGTCGTTTCAATAGGAAGGTGACACCTCGACGAATGGCAAATTGGACTGGGCTTATATATTTTTGGGCCATTTTAGGCCTATAAGCCCAAAACTGGTCAATATGACTCACACAAAGCGTCAATAATTATGGGAAAAGAGTACAGTTTCAAAAGTAAATTGTCTACCTGTAGTACAAACATCAAGTGTGAATTTCTATCCAAAATTCAAATTTTATACTCAATTAGTATAAACAGTACCAATTTCAAAATGGATATTGATTCACATGACACGTGTCAGAGTGAGGTAGTATCATCGTGTTTACTCAGATGACACACGTGAGAGTAAATTGTCATCGTTTACATAAAACGACGTCGTTTTTGAAACGGCAATTTAAAAAACAAAAAAACTATAACAACCAAGATTCAAACTCGAGTGCATTAACATTTAAAATATATATATATTTATATTTATATTTATATTTATAAGATATTAAATACATAATATTTTTAAATACCAAACTTGGTTATATTGAAATTATTATTGTAAGAACATGGGAAATATATTGAATTATAGTTTATATAATCTATAAATTATATAATGGAATATATATATATTATATAATTTTAATTATAATATAATATTATTTCAATAAATATCATATTATTAATATCCTATAAATATTATATCATTAACATCTTAAATATATTAAATTAGTTAATAAATAAAAAGATTATATTATTTATATCTTAAAATGTTGAGCTATTGGGTATTTAAAATGTTATATTACTAACATCACTATGATGCCACCTCACTCTCCCACATGTCATTTGAGTCTACATTCATTTTGAAATTGACACCGTTTGTACTAATTGGGTATGAAATTTAAATTTTAACTAAGTTTGGGTAGAAATTGGTACTACATATTTGCACAGGTAAAAATTGATACTTTTAAAATTGTACGGGTATAAAATGACTATTTTTCCAGTTTAGTTTGGATCCGAATTTTGTTTTAAGAAAAATATAAGAAAGTATATAAATTTTTGAAATAGCTAGGGTTAAATTAACTCTCCAGGATCCTAATAAGATCACTGTGTGGACTATTCTCGATCGCGAGATTTTGTTATAGGATGAACTGAACAAAGACGTTGTTTTCGGCATAAGGCACAAGTAGGTTAAACTGACAAAGATTGATATCGCCATATGTTAAAGTAGAAATGATAAAGATTTTGCGGCTGCGGTTTTGGTCTTGTCGGGTTTATTCACCTAATCATCAAGCTAAAAATATTGTCGACATATGTGATGCGACGCAACCGGTTTAGGGCCGTCGTCTGGCTATATACGTGCACTAGCCATGTTTTAAGTTAGCACTTGTAACTTTTTAGTATCACCCACAACTAATATGTATGGCCCATGAGATATCAATCTACAACAAAATGAACAAATACACTGATGTTTCTATATATAGCCGACGAAGTAAAACTTTAATGATAAAATTTAACAATTTTTAAAAGTATGATTATACGAATATATATTTTTTTAAAATTCTGAGATTGGAAATCTCAAAATCTTATGTGAAATGCTCTGGCATCTTTTTTTATTTAATGTGAATAATTGAGCATAAAATCTTCTTCTTCTTTTTTTTTTTTTTTATTGATGTGAATGATAGAGCATCGTATATTACAAAGTGAAAAAAAAAAAAAAAAATCACGTTTATGTTCTGTGACTTTGAAAATATAGTTTCTTGTTAGGAAGATAATTAATATCATCAGTACTGGTATATCGTATTCGTATATGTTTTGGATTTTACAATTTGCCAAACATCACCAACCGAGGGCCTACCGTACCCTATCTTTCCATCAAAGAAAAATTCCATATCTTGCTTCAAAGCATGCTTATCTTCGTTATATAAACCCCTTCTTTCTCTCAGAGACTCGGACTGATCAACTCCGACTCCTTTGGTAAAAAAAAATTACTTTTAATTTTAAATACTATTGTGATCGTGGTCATGCATATATTTTATGTCAATCATCAGTTTCAAGCGTTTCCTAGTTTTTTTTTTACAGTAACCATATTGTTTGATAGCCACTGATAGAGTTGTTTTTCTCTCAATAACTGATATCATCTTCTTCGTTCTTCCAAAACCATTGATAGTTGATCTCAATCTCACATCCAAAAGTTTCAAATTTTAAACCCTTCATGCTAATTTTCAACCTTTTGCAAGTTCATGTATTTTTTTGTTGTTGTTTGTTGTTCCATGTGTTATATAAACTCTTTGCATAACCAGTGAATCCTTTAATTTCCTTATATAGGTAACTTATTAAAGATGAAGAACGGTCACTCGGAAAGCGAACTCCAAACTCAAATGGTAATTTTATACTTTCTCTCATGTTACATATTGTTCATTTGTTCTGAACATGAAAAACTTTTGTTTTGTTCACTTATCCATAATCAAGTACGTATGGTTGGTTTTCAATCACACTTCAGTTTGTAAAAGATCTATATAAATTGTCAGTCTTTTCTTGTTTTTTTTTTCTTCTTACTAAAAGACGAAGAAGAAAAAATAAAAATAAAATATCAGTCAGTTTGCAACGTCAAAGTGACAATCAAATTACGTGTTTAATATTAGTAGCTTTGGACCACTCGTTTCCTAAATAGTAATGAAGAATGTGAACTCTCTTGCGAACTTTTTACTCTTTAGATATACATGTCACTGTCATCTATTTTTATTTTTTTTCCTTTGTCAACATCTGTCGGTTACAATTTTACTATATATTGCACGTTATATTTGAAGTTTTCTTTCTTGTAGTTTTTTAACCTCTTGTCTTGGTTTATATGAAGTTTACTACCATTAGAATCAATTCCAATACTAAACATAATAATCGAATAAGATTGAAAATGCTTTAACACAGAATATTAAAGCAAAAGATGAAAAGCATACTGTATATATTAGTATCAGCTGTCGTCTACCCCGAATAATAATATTGTAACTATCTCGAATAAAATGGAAGGTAATCTTGGGAATATTTATATATTAAACTAATGATACTAATACTATACATCCACCAAGTGAATTTTCAGTAGTAACTTTTTTAAAACATATTTATTAACATATTAGTAAAATTAATGAGATATATATAGATATATATATATATATATACATATTTATTAACATATATACATTGTAGTAAAATAAGGTGGTAAAAAGTTGATGATACAAAATAGAATGACTGATAGTACAAAATTTTAGACTACCACTTGGTATTAATTTTGAGACTGTATATAGGCGGAAATAGTATACTATAACATTTCTTAAAAATGTATGGGATTTTATAACTTTTTCCCTAATTTTCAAATTTTGTTTGATATTTATAATTTTTAAAAAAAATTATTGTACCACCATCTATTAAAATCAAATGTATATTTGTCTCGTCATTTTTTGTACCGTCCTCCTTTTTAAATTGTTTTTTTACCACCAAATCATTTTTGTAATCTTGTCTTAGAGGGTTTCAAGATTAATTATTTTGGTATTTTCAAATAGTAAATTTTTCAATTCTACGTCCTAAAGAACATAAGAGTGAATGATTCCTAGATTAGGAAAAGTGACAGCTATCCACGAAGTGGCAACAACTCGTGTCACCACCACCGCCTCGTGGCGGCTGGCGTCTAAGCGCATCATCTTGCTATATATTCCTTCTTTTGCTTCTGTTATCTTCGCCACCAAAAAAAAAAAGAAACTAATTATCAAAACATCTTTTTTTAAAAAATTCTTAATAGTTAGTTATAAAGAACATGAAACATTTGGTACTAAAAGGCTACAACTTTTTTTAGCTAGCTTATTGATTTAGTCATACATGTTAATCAAATTTTGATTTACAATTTTTGTAGATTGGAAATGAGAGACTTCCTCAAGTAACGTGGCAAAGGAAGTTGAACAGCAATGTAAAGAACCCTTCTGAGTTCCAGATGAGTATAAGAGATCTTCTTCATCTGGTACATTTTTTTTTTATAGTTATAAGCTAAATCAATGACTTAAGTTTATTCAGATGATTGTAGATATTAAAACTTGTTTCTCTCTTTCTCTCCTTGTGTGGCTTTTCTGGAAGTTTCCAATAGGCTACAGATTGTGGCGTTACACTAAAGAACAAGCTGTTAAAGGAAAAGTGAGTTGCTTTATAATGTATTCACAAAAAAAAAACATTTGTTCTTTAACACCACATTCTGAAACTACGATTTCTTGATTAGGTTTCGATGTACGATATGTTCAAAAAGCGTCATGTAACAGGCAACCACGGCGTTCCATTAGGTGGAATTGGGTAAGATCTTAAGTTTAATATAAGCAACATGTTGTTCTTTCTATTAGAAATGTTTTCAATACACAAAATGTTTTAGTGGAGGAAGCATCGGAAGGAGTTACAAAGGTGAGTTTCAGCAGTTTAAGCTCTTTCCTAAAGTTTGTGAAGAAGCTCCAATCCCCACAAACCAATTCTCAGTAAGTAGACATCTCTTGCTCTAACACTTACTATCACAAAGATGCATGCTTCTTGATTACGTTTTGTTGATGATTAGGTTTTTGTTTCGAGACCCGGTGGTGTGAATTACTCAACTGTACTATGCCCAACAAAGCCAGAATCTGTGAAGTAAGGCTATTTAATAGCTTTCCATGGATCATTTGAAGGAAGAAACTTTGTTCCTTATTATAACTTAACGTTATCAATGCAGTGGTAAAACAGAGGGTTTAGGAATAGAATCATGGGATTGGAACATGAAAGGGGATAAGTCTATGTATCATGCTCTGTATCCAAGGTCTTGGACCGTTTACAACGGTATAAAAAAAATGAATCTAACCATGGTTCGTTGTAGATCAAAATGTTTTCATCAGATTCATGATTGCTAAAGGTTTATAATAAAATGTATTTGGCTTTGGGGAACAGAGCCTGACCCTGAACTAAGAATAGTTTCTCGTCAAGTTTCTCCCTTTATACCTCAAAATTACAAAGAAAGCAGTCTTCCAGTATCGGTTTTCGAGTTTACGGTAAGAATATCCCGAGAAGATGTTCTTTTTACGACTTTATTATCTCAGATGATCATAAAAAAGTTGTACCTTTTTGGCTAATGTTTCACAGGTGAGTAACCTTGGGAAAGAAGAAGCAACGGTTACTTTGCTCTTTACTTGGGAGGTACACTAATCTCAAACAAAAATGATATCTATCTGTTTCATGTATTTGAATGTTCAAGACCATTTATGTATGTGTGCTTACTTAGAACTCAGTGGGAGGAGCTTCTGGGTTAAGTGGAGAACACTACAACTCAACAACAATGTAAGTATCTATATTTCAAAGTCTATTGTCACAGCTTTTGATCTTTGTTTTTAACAAAAGAAACCCATTTTAATTTAATGGTGTGATATATCAGGGAAAGAGATGGAGTTCATGCAATAGCTTTACATCACAAGTTAATTTCTTTTACTTGAGCCTTAAGTTACTGAAAATTCCTCTGTTTTAGGGCTTTATTGCCGGTGATGAAATTAAGTTTTTTTAAAAGACTTACTGATAACTTGTAGGACGGCCAATGGACACCCGCCAGTTACTTACGCTATTGCAGCGCAAGAAACAGAGGATGTCCATGTCTCTGAGTGTCCATGCTTCTTAGTTTCTGGTCGTTCTCCTAAAGAAATCACAGCAAAAGAGATGTGGGGTGAGATTAAAAAGGTGTAATCTTTTTGTTCTCTTTTCTTGCAATGTTCTTCCAAATCTATTCAAAAAAAGGTCTGAATGTTTTTGAACTCTCTTTTAGAACAAATCGTTCGACGGGTTAAATAACGAGCCAGGCTCACCTTCGAGACCTGGAACATCCATTGGAGCAGCCGTAGCTGCTAATGTGAATGTTCCTCCAGGTTGTGACCGTACCGTCACGTTTTCACTCTCATGGGACTGTCCTGAGGTGCGGTTCAATGAAAAGACTTACCACAGGTACAACCTATTGATTCAAAAATCTTGCATGAATATATATACTTCTAGTTTAATATTCACCTAATGTGAATCCTTATACTTTACAGACGATACACAAAATTCTATGGCAACTTAGGCGACGCAGCAGTAAAAATGGCTCGAGACGCTCTTCTAAGTACGTACTGGAATTTGCTATTGTTTTCGATTTCTTCTTTGCAACAAAAGTCTCATATGATGTTTTCTTTCTTCTTGAAACACAAAAGATTATGTTGATTGGGAGTCTCAGATTGAAGCATGGCAAAGCCCTATTCTTTCTGACACTACACTTCCTGACTGGTAAACTCTATTTATACCTTGAAACTTCTCTTCTACTTCGCAATCGATAACCGATGAATGTTTCAGGTACCGAGTTACTCTATTCAACGAACTATACTATTTCAACTCCGGAGGAACTATCTGGACAGGTAATTCAGTTATAATGTACAGACAAACAACTCTAGATTTTTTCTTGACTATATTTGTTTTTTCACCAACCATAGATGGCTTGCCTCCCAAGAAGAACAATGAAAGAAGCAAGATTATGAATACAGAACAGAACGACATTGTTATAGACCTCTTCAAGAAAATCAATGCGGTTTGTGAGCAGATTCATTCTCCTCAGGCCTCGAATGCTGAAGAGAACATTGGGCAGTTCATTTACCTTGAAGGAATTGAGTATCTAATGTACAACACTTACGACGTTCACTTCTACTCTTCATTTGCACTTCTTAGTCTCTTCCCTAAGCTCGCACTCAGCATCCAAAGAGACTTTGCAGCAACAGTTTTGTTTCAAGATCCAACCAAGAAAAAGATCATGAGCTCTGGCGAGTGGGTTCCAAGAAAACTTCTTGGATCTGTTCCTCACGATATAGGTCTAAACGATCCGTGGATCGAACTAAACGAATATAACTTCTTTAACACGGATCGTTGGAAAGACTTGAACGCCAAGTTTGTTCTTCAAGTCTACAGAGACGTGGTTGCCACCGGCGATCAGGGTTTTGCGAAAGCGGTTTGGCCGTCTGTTTACACAGCAGTTGCTTACTTAGACCAGTTTGATAAGGACGAGGACGGGATGATTGAAAACGAAGGGTTTCCGGATCAGACATACGATGCTTGGAGTGTTACAGGGGTTAGTGCTTATTGTGGCGGTCTCTGGGTCGCTGCTCTTCAAGCTGCGTCTGCGTTTGCTAGTATTGTTGGGGAAAACGCTGTTGCCATTTACTTCAATGCAAAGTATGAGAAGGCGAAAAGCGTTTACGAGAAGCTATGGAACGGTTCCTACTTCAATTACGACGAGAGTGGTAAGGGGTCTAGCTCCTCAATTCTTGCTGATCAGTTGGCTGGACAATGGTAAGAGTAAGACTCAACCACTCCGATTAGATTTCTCAGTTCTCTTTCCAACGCTATTGATGTAGCGGTCTTCTGTGTTTTTGTAGGTATGCGAGAGCATGTGGATTGAAGCCGATAACGAAAGAGGAATGGATAAGGAAAGCACTCGAGACGATCTATGAGTTCAATGTGATGAAAGTGAGAGGAGGGACACGTGGAGCAGTGAACGGGATGTCTCCGGATGGACAAGTGGATACGAACTCGTTGGTTTCAAAGGAGGTTTGGGCTGGGACTACTTACTCTGTTGCAGCTTGTATGATTCAAGAAGGAGAAAGAGACAAAGGGTTTCAGACAGCAAGTGGAATCTACGAGGCTGTTTGGTCTGATCGTGGTCTCAGGTATATACATAATAAACAAGCTCACTTTCTGTTTCACTAGACAACAAAAGTTACAAAATCTTTCTTTTTCTGTGGTGGATTTGCGTGTGTCGGTTCAGTTGCTCGTTTCAGACACCAGAAGCGTGGAACATGAATGATGAATACAGATCTCTGTGTTACATGAGACCTCTTGCTATATGGTCTATACAATGGGCATTGACACGAACTGGATCGTTTGAAGAGAAGCAAAAGTTAGTGGAAGGAAAAGAAGAAAGTGATTTGTTGTTAAGGCAACACAAAGGGTTCCAAGATGTGGCTCGTTTTGTGAAGATAGTACCGACGAGCAATGAACATAGAACTAGAAGCCTCCTCCAGGACACGTATGAGGCCATCCTCAATACACTCCGCTTATAGCCTAGAGACCTCGAACTTATTTCTAAGTCCCGGATGCAACATTTTTGCATCACATGTTTATTTATCTTGTATATATACGTTTCTTGTTAAACGAAGAACAAAATCTAAAAGACTGTTCCTGGTTTTGGGAACTAGTCACATAAATTGTCACTGGTTTCGAGAAATATAAAATCTTCTTTCGAAGCATGACCAACGAAAATAAATATAAGAGCTTAAACTATCAGCAACAGTTCAACAACAGTTCAACAACTAAAGGTTAATTGAGAGATTACAATAAAGCATTCAAGGTGAAGGAGTCAGAGACGAATCAGATCCACCTTTTCATAAGAAACTGTCTTAGACTCCAGCTGCGTTAGTGCAGCAGGTCTAGCAACTTTGCAACATTGGTTGATTCTTTTAACGTGGAGCTGCGTAAACCTGGCTTGCATCGTACTGATTCACTTGTGTGCTCCCTGGAGCAGTCACATACCCAGCAGGTTGAGTTGCAGGCTGTTGCTCATATCCTGCTTGAGTAGTTGCTGCTTGTGAATAAGCTGTTTGGCTTCCCGGTGCTGCACCATATCCGTAGTTAGGATCTTGAGAGCTTGTGTTGTAACCATAGTTTCCACTGTTTTGGGCCTGAGCAGTACCATAAGCAGGCTGTGAGGATGGATATGAACTGTACCCACTGGTTGGAGCTACTTGCCCACCATATCCAGCTGCTCCAGCCTGCTGTGCACCAGGCTGGTCATGAGTGGAAGAAGTTGGCTGAACACTTTGTTGCTGGTAAGCTGGACCAGTTGCAGGTGTTTGTGTACCATTGTTGTAACCGTCAGATGGAGCCGAGCTATAGGAAGGGTATGCTTGCTGTTGCACTGGCCCACCACTTGACGTGTAACCATATTGTTGTTGTGGAGCCATGTTGGTAGTGGTACTGCCATATAACGGTGCTGCTGCTGCTGGAGTTGCACCTTGGTAAGGAACATCACCGGAAGGAGTTGCCGCTGCAGGCCGTGGAGGCCCATATCCTTGCTGGACTGGACCTAGTTGCATACCATAAGGCCTACCACCAGGTTGCTGCATTTGTGAATAGCCTGGCTGAGCACCACCCACTGGTGGGTATGAAGCTCCATAAGGAGGCTGCATCGGAGGATTATTGTCATACTTGGGCTGTTCATACATCTGCCCATAAGTCTGCTGATGACCGGTCTGAGAGTAAGGAGCAGCATGTCCATACTCTTGGCCGTGACTCTGACCGTAACCATAACTTACTTGGGAAGGAGGGTGACCACCCAAGGCAGGAGAAGGTGCATGGTCAGGAGGTGGAACTGGACCAGAGGTTTGAGCTCCTTGTCTACCATAATAATCGTAAGGACCAGAAGGTGGAGGTCTTTGGTCCCAGCCAGCATTATATCCACCTCTAGGGGGCATATGCTGTGGAGGATAACCACCGTAACCGGGAGAATTGTAATGTGAACCTTGAGATGAATACGGTCCACGGTTGTGGTAATCGTAGGGCATTGAGTGGGGAGCATAAGGACCTCGTGAACCCCATTGAGGTGGACCACCAGGCCCTCGGGGTCGGTAGGGAGGCTGATTACAACCACCAGCATAGGGTGACGGCCTTGCATCCTACAAATAGAACAACAATAAAACATCCCATCAGAGACAATAAAGATGGAATAACATTATAAACAGTAGGTGATGCTATTATAAGAACATGATTCTACTAGGAGAAAACAGATAAAATTGCAGATATTACACAAAAGTGATCAAAGAACATAGCAAGACAGCAAGAACAAGAAGGATTTTATTATAGCAGTCCGGCCAAATGAAAATCAGAAGCATGCCACAGATGCAGTGACAGCTATAATCCTACAGATAACATGTCAAACTAATAAATATTTCAAGTGAACAGAATTTTTGCCTCAGTTTGGCACCATAGAATAATTGGAACTGCAGTACTTGACACAAATAAAATTAGACCTTGATGTCATCTTAAAGAAACTTCCCCATTACACTCTCCCCTAAGCCATTCCATGCAAGTTCAGGCATATCTTATGCAATTTATTTACACTAGGTTGCAAATGGAGTTACAGAAATCTCCCAATCTCAATGGTAAACACTAGGTGTGCATTGGCCCACAATATTCCAGATAAAGCTTTCTTCAAAGACATTAATTATGGACATTTTCCCTAGATTTAAAGTTATCAGTATTGGTCCTGGAGTTGTTAAAGTCTCAAACCTGCAAGCCTGAATAACAATGTCTGATACCTTCTTCTGCAGACATCAGTCTACTGAACACCAGCGAGGCAATGCTGACCCCAAAGTGAACGGTACTAGCGAAATCTGCATTTTTAAAGCCAACACCAATTCGAGAACGGCACCTTCAATATTATAAAAAATCATGGCAACCGATATCGAGGATAGAACATATGATGTTCTTAACAGGTTTAACTGAGCATTATGCTACACTCGCACATGTTTGTTTTTGCAAGCTAACGTTTTTGGCAGCAGATCAACTATTCCTTAAGGGGTGTGTTCAAAGAAGATGCAGCTATCTAATGAACCTAGGAGATGGTATTGTTAAGAGCACTCGATAGACTACTGCATACGTTTTCCATACGTGCTAAAATATGGAATGTAACATTGATTTCATAGCGTAGCATTATTCCCAGGAAAGCAACATAGATCTGAGAAGAAATCCTCATCTTAAACAGCACAACATGAAAATAAAATACTAAACCAGATGATGGAAACACTTTAAGCAAGCGCACATATCTATCAGCTCAAACAAAGTGTTTGCATAGTAAAATTAAAGACAGTAACAGGTACCACCATATCATAATATAACATCCCAACCAGATAAACCATGCACCAAAGACGAAACAAAACATAGTAGCATTCAGGAAATGAACGATTTTTCAGGCACAAGATACAACAAACAAAACTCACGAATGAATGAAAACATATGCATCGTTGAGAGCAAATAGTATCAGAAACAAACCTGATACATAACTTCTTTTATCATGTCGGTTGCTATGTCAATCTGCCTCTTATCTCCAGAAATACGGACAGTCCTCTCCTTCTCACCATCACCTTCCGCATGTTGAGGTATTAACTACACAGCAAATTTTTAATCAGTTTTCACATAGATTGAGTCATGGTAAAAAACGCGTCCTAACATCATATAAAAGTAACCCCACCTGAATGCGTGCTCCAGACCTTGTCTGCATGTTTTTGATTGTCTCCCCACCTCGGCCAATAATAAGACCAACCTGTCAGTTGGAGCCGGATTAGGTATGATCAAACTGATGCTAGAACCAAAAAATAAAAGAGGGAGTACCTTATCATTCGGAACTTTAATCTCTATCTGTTCTGGAATCCCTATAGCATGAGTGGCAGGATGACGCCTCGCAACTAGGGCAGGTGAACCTCCTGCTTCGGCCTAAGGTAGTAGCAGAAGAAAATATTATCTTAAGATGTGTAGGTGAAGAAGCCAAAACTGATGGGAGAAAAAAACAACTGTTAACCTCTGCTATGACTGCACTGATAAGCTTCTCAGCATTTTCAATGCATACAACAGTTCCAATGATCTCAACTGGTCTTAGCGCAGAGTTCGGATCAGCTTCCGAATCCCTCAAAATTTGGATTTTGGCACCCGAGTTAAACTGAAGATGCCGTATAGTCTCCCCGCCTTTACCAATCAGTATACCTACCTGCAAAGCATTGTGATAATACCGACAAATTTACAGTAAGACATAGTATACTCTCAACAGACTATTCAGAACAGAGACCAAATAAATCATATCACCTTTGAACTTGGGACATCAATCCTACGAGTCGTGGACTGAGTAACATCAACCTCCTTCTGAGAATTATCACCACCCAATTCCTTATTTTCTTCTTCACCAATTACCTTCTCATTCAATTCCTTACTACTTTCATCAACCTCTTTCTGAGATTCACTACCATTACATTCTTCTATAGTAGTTTCAACTGCTGGCTGATCTACACCACAAGTCTTATTTTTTTCAGACTCTTCAGCATTAATGGGATCTTGAACTTCCTCAACAGGAGGTAAAGATTCTTGATTCTCATCCTTGTGTACACTTGGTCCCTCAGTTTCCTCTTCCTTAGGTTCTTGAAGCTCTTCTTCTTCTTTAACCTCCACTGAAGAACCATTTTCTTGCGTTTTCCCATTATCTACAAACACAAAATGCCCATTAAAAAAAAGTGAGACTAACATAGCCACAACTGTAACCCTTAGAACATCACAAATTAAAAAACCCCCAGTTTACAAAAGAATCAGAAAAAAAAAAAAAAAAACCTAAACCATCTGGAGTTTCATCATCTTGGAGCTTGGCTCGCTTAGCCTGAGAAGAATCAGAAGCTGGTTTGCTCTCATCTGATATATCTCCGTTAGAGCCATTAATCAAGCCGGCATGTTGCTCAGGCTCAACCTCGTCGAGCTTGCGTTTCAGATCGACCGGTGTCGCAGGGATAGTAACAACCTCTTCCTCCGCCATCTCTTGAAACGATGAATCTGGGGAAAGCTGCGTACTTTTTTAGGGTTTGGGGAAAGAAGAGAAATAGACAACTTTTTTTTTTTTTTTTTAATCTCCTCCGGCAATAAGCTGTGACTCTCTCTGAGCGGTGACACGAACAACTGAGATTAACCTTGTAGGCTCGACTGCTTGTTTCTAAAGTTTGGGCTTTTTGGGCCTTAGCCCGTTTGTTTAAAAAAAAAAAAAAACAATACCAAAAAACACAAAGTTTGGTAATTTCTTTTTCTCTTTCAGACCATGGGCATTGGTTATCCTTCGTTTTTGGTCCCCCATTATAATAGTATTATTTTGAAAGGTTCTTATTTTTAATATGAACATTGGTATCTATTTGTATTTGGTCCTCCGAATAAAATAATAATATTTTTAAAGTTTAAAACATTAATTATTTAAAATTGAAAAACAAAAACATACAATTAAGACATTAAAAATAGAAAACATAAAACATAAAACATCAAAAGAAAAACAAACATTTTATTCAACTCATAGCAATTTTAAAATTAATCTTTATTATGTGGAAGATGTCCAAAGTTACTCCAAATATGCTCAATCAAATCATGTTTTAGTTGGTCATGGGCTTGTTTATCCCGAAGTCTTGTTTGACGAGTAATCGTAGTGCTGATATTTGAACCCACACCGGCAACACCAACAGTATATGTTTGATCCACATGTTCTCCGTGTTGAAATTTGGAAACAATGTTTCTGTAACTGTATGTATGTCGTTCATCTTCGACAATCATATTATGGAGTATTATGCATGATCTTATAACATTTGCCATTTTGTATTTATCCCATAAGCGAGACGGATTTTTAATAACGACGAATCTAGCTTGCAAAACTCCAAAGGCACGCTCAACATCTTTCCGCACAGCTTCTTGTTTTTTAGAAAAGAGAGAATTTTTCATACCTTGTGGAAGTCGGATAGATTGAATAAAAGTGGCCCAATTTGGATAAATACCATCAGTGAGATAGTACGCCAAATTGTACTCCCTTCCGTTGACAACGTAGTTGACTTCGGGAGCTTTACCGGTTATTATGTCATCAAAAACATTAGATCGATCAAGAATATTAAGATCGTTCATAGTACCTGGAGCTCCAAAAAAGGCATGCCATATCCAGAGGTCATACGAAGCTACCGCTTCCAACACAATTGTAGGTTTTCCGGTTGATTGTGAATACATGCCTTTCCAAGCCGTGGGACAATTCTTCCACCCCCAATGCATACAGTCAACGCTACCAATCATCCCGGGAAATCCACGCTGTTCATTCTGATAGAGTAGTCTTTCTAGATCCTCCGGTGTAGGACGTCTTAGATATTCATCTCCAAACACTTAGATGATGCCGGCGGTAAACTCGTGCAAACATTTCCGAGCTGTCGAATCACCAATTCTTACATACTTGTCAACACTGTCAGACGAACTACCATATGCCAATTGACGAATTGCTGCAGTACATTTTTGTATAGGTGAAAGACCAGCCCGTCTGGTTGCATCCTGGGTTTGGCGGAAATATTCGATTTTGGTAGAGAGACGTTGTAAAATTCGCATGAACAATGGCTTGTGCATGCGAAACCGTCGTCGAAATAAATATTCTGGAAATGTTGGAGTGTCACTAAAATAATCATTCCAAAGATTATTGTGGCCTTCTTCCCGGTTTCGCTCGATAAAAATCCTTTCGTTTGGCTGGTTTGGTTCCGGAATAATATGCGAAACATCATAAATGTTTTCTAAATAGGCATCAAAATTATCACCATCATCTGCTTGGTAGTGATAATGATCATCATCGGCTTGGTAGTGATAATGGTTTGAAGATGATCCCATTTCAAGAGAATGGAAAAGAAAGGAAGAAATAAGTTGTACTAAAGAGAAAGGAAGAGAAAGGAAGAGAAAGGAACAAATAACTTGGTAGTGCTAATGGTTTGAATATTTTGTTGCTTTGATATTGTTTGGTGTGAATGTTTTGTTGCTTTGATATTGCTTGGTGTGAATGTTTTGTTGCTTTGATATTGTTTGGTGTGAATGAAGAGTTAGCATATATATAATGGAAGACTAGTGCCCGTGATATTAAAAATCGGTGTTCCATTATGGTGTAACCCGTGAGCCTCAACAAAAGAAAACAACTTACAAAGCAAAACAAAATAACAAGTACCCGTGGGATAGCAAAACAAAAAAACGTACATAGCAAAACAAAACAACAAGTACCCATGAGATAGCAAAACAAAACAACATACATAGCATAACAAAACATAAAGTACATGTGAGCCTCAAACCGTAGGAACAAGTACATATCAAAGAGAAAGTCATTACAAACATCCGAGTAATTACATTAATGTATACAAATCTGATTTAAGTAGACATGAACAAGATACCTAGAAGACCTGCGAAAATAGCCATTACACCAACAACCAGCAAATCAGTTAAATTTCTAAACCTATTTTCCTTACGTATCTCAGAAACTACATTCTCTAACATAACCATCTTCTGTTCAGTTGCGTAACTCTGATCTCTAACCTGATTGATGTCTGATTCATATTCATTGAACAAGGGTAAGTAATCTACCTTCTCAGCCATCACTTCATATCGTCTATCACTGTCTCTCAACTCCTCCATTACAGCCACATCCCACTACTTGTGAATATGCATCTCTCCATCATCGATATTTGGACATGTGAAGAACCTGCAATAGGTAAAAGAGTTAGTATATATAGCGAAACTTATACTTTAATAAAATTAAAATCACATACCTTCTGTTGTAGCAGTTGGATAAATAGGCTGCGCACCACAGTAGCATTCCTTTGGGAATCCATGCTCAACCTCAGGTTGAGGTGGGTATTGCCTCGACTCTGCTTCATCCATACGGATCAAAGCTTCCATTTCTCTCACCGTAGTGTCGTCTGAGTACTTATCAGCCAGATCGGATGATTCAGGCTGAGAGTAGCTATAGTCTTGGCCCATTTCTGAGTTAACCTGAAGATAAACAAGAAGAAGCAGATTAGACTTAATAAAACAAATGTTAAAAAGAAATCACAATCTGATTAAGTGAGTTAATACAATAGCCGAGTTACTATAACATGAAATAGACTTATATTGATTTAGTTTAAAACATGGAATACAAATCAAACAAACAGGAAATACAAATCAAACAGGAAATACAAAAGCCGAGTTACTAGAAATTAACCAAGAAATACAAACAACAAACACATAGTTAATATCAGAAATACTGGGACACTATCTTGTTCATGATAACTTCTTCACTCGCATTCAAGGGTTCTTTTTTGGCTAAGAGAGTGTCTAGGATGGCCAGCTTCTGTAGTTTCTCCTTTTCAGTCAATTCCTCTTTATTGACATCTCACATGCTCTTATACTCATCAAGAGTCTTCACGTTTGTGGACTGAGCATAGTTCCTCTTCGCCTTCGCAGCCTTGATCCCTTCTGGCCTTCTCTCATACTCCTCAACATTGCAGCTTGATGATTGTGAACCTTCAGCAGCTGGTTTCCTCTTTGTTGCAGGCTGAGATGGGGGCGTGTTAATAGTGTTAAGGTTGAGCCATTTCTGCTCATACCTTAACAGACACCAACAATGCTCAAGGTTAAATCTCTTCTTATGGTCAGCGAAGTAGATATCATGTGCATTCTTTAAGATATTATTTTCAGAATGACCAGAGCTGTTCAGTCTCTCTGCAGCTGCGAATGCCGCACAGAACTTGTTAGTTTGGTCATTTATCTTGTGCCAACGCTGCTTGCAATGTGTCACCAGCATCTGTTCACCACCATTTCTAGCATGAGGAGTGTCAGCATAGTATTTTTGAATCCTTTGCCAGAAGCTTCCTCCCTTTTGTTGATTTGCAACAATGGCATCCTTTGAAGTGTTGAGCCATGCGGAGATCAAGAATTCATCATCAGCAGGTGTCCATGTCTTTCTCTCCTTGCGCTCCAATGGTGTTTCTTGAGAAAGAGTTGGCGCCTCAGAAGGTTGTGAGCTGCTCTGTCCAGAAGGTGGATAACTTTCCCAACGAAAGTTTTCATTTAAACCACCTTCTTCTTGACTGTTAAGCAGGTTTAAGTAAGAAGAAGACTGATAGAAGGGATTCGTAGAATCCATATGAAGAAGCGAGTAGAGAAGAGAAGGAATAAGATTAAAGATAACAGAATCGAGTATAGAAGAGAAGGGATAAGATTTAAGATGCGAGTAGAACTGAGAAGGGGTTACTAAATGAAAGAGATTTATGATGGAAATAGGAAGAAGATGGTTAGGGTTTAATAGGTTAAAAGGTAACTTGCAATAAGTAACAAAACATAAAGACCTAACAACCAATGTCTAATCACAATTTATGACAAGTACACATTACAACTACCAAATTAAACAAGAAACTATGAACAAACCAGACCAAGACCTAGTATACATTTCACACCTAGTTCGTATACATGTCGAAGCAACCATATCAATTACACAACAATCACAATTTATGAGAAGTACACATTACAACTACCAAATTAAAAACCTATAATCCTTTAACAATTAAGACAAAAAAACAAAAGTTTTAGCAAAATCAATGTAAAAAACATTTTAGCAACCATATGATTTAGTAAACTGTCAATAGCAAACGACAGAGACACATAGACGTTGAATAGATGAACTTCGACATACTTATACAGAAACGAATCAACCTTTACACAGAGACGAATCGATCTTTACACAGCGACAAATCGATCTTTACACATGAATAAACAGAACGATTGAAACTATCTATACACAGACACTAATTCGATAACCCTAATTCGAAATCTCAAATTGAGGGAAGAAGACAAACCTTATTTAGCACGATTGAACCGCCGGACAAGCTTTGAGAGACAGAGAAGATCGCTTTCGGCTTGAAATCGCCAATGGTTTGATGAGAGACACGGAAGATCGGCTTTGGGAATTCGTCGAGACAAATCGGGAGAGAAGATCGGACCGGCTTCGGGAGAAACAGAAGATCGGCTTTGGTAATTCGTCAAGAACTTCCGGTGAGAAGAACGGATCGGCTTCGTGAATTCGTCGAGGATCGGTATCGGTTTCTCGTCGCTGTCGAGAGAAAAGAAAAAAAGTCGAAAATTTTCTCTCTCGAAATTGTTTTGTTTTAACCCTAGACAAATTATACTACCAATCACAATAAACCACGTGTCCAAGTTGACGGACGAAAAACGTCCCAAAATAAGAATCGTTTCTTCGAATATGGGTTTTTTTGATTTATTTAAAATCACAAAAAAACGAAGGACGGCCCAAGTGCACGCCGTTGCACATGCTCTCACATAACAAGTTTCTGCTTATGTTTTGAAGTATCAACAAGAGTTTATATGCGAAAGTGGGATTTCATACGCAGTACTCTAGTGGTTTTATCGACTTCGAGAGTTGTCCTCCTCTTAATAAGAGAGTTGTTCAATTCTATCTTTGTGGATTTGTCATACCTTTTGATGTTTATTTCTTCTGCTTGATAGTTTCAAAGCTTAAAACCCTGATGGCATCCATACAAAAAGCCTACATAGCATGTGATATGTTTAAGATCAAACAAATAAAAACGCTTACCAACTGGGATTTTTAGTCTCTCGACATAATACATAAATTGCTACAGTAATCACTTAGCGTGTCTCCCATGGCAGGGACAAGACTCAGCAAAAGCGACTTGGTAAGATGGTAAAACTACTTAATGGATAGGTACGACATAATCACATGGTTTTGTATTCTTTTGATACATAACATGATGAGACCGACATTGTACGACTGTTTCTCCATGGTGTATAAGTATTGTAGACATCGGCTTCTCTCATCTAAGGCTCATAACCGGCCATGTGCCAGGAGATGGTAGAACAGGGCGGACCACAGGGACCCTTCTTACCTCTGTGAACACTTCATTGAGTCTGGCTGCCTGACTCAACACCCGCGACGCCTTCTGCATAGATCACAAACAACCCAAGACGTGATAATGATAGATGAAAACACCACCAAACGAATAACATGCAAAAGAGCTGTGAGCTAAGGGGAAAATATCACAATCATTCGTTTTGCCCTACACATTTTTTGTTCTTGAAACAGACAAATTACAAGAACATATATTAACTACAAATATGTATCCTTAGTTTAAGCCAGGACACGACAATCATCGAACTAAAGAACTAAACCTGAAATTCTACTGCTCAACTCAGATCATTTTCATCAACGCAACCTAAAACGGTGAACACAAGGCTGAAAGTTAAAATAGTGTACCTTGTCGTCAATCGTAACTTTAAGATGGAACCTTTGAGCTTTCTTTTTCATATTATACAATCTGCGTCCCAAGAGAACCAAACCCATCACAGCTGCAGCCATAGAGACAGACCAAACCGGACCAATCTTAAACACAGAGTACTTAAGAAGCACAAACGGCATCTTCCACCACACAATCTCTCTACTTTTACCCTCATCGCCAGATCTCACAGCTCCAACTTCTACAAAACTCCCTCCATTTCCTTCACCCGCTTCAGTAGAAGCAACAACACTACCCGAAACAATCTCATCTTCACCATTCACAACCCCAGAATCTCCAGAAACCAACTCATTCCCCCCTGCATCAGACAAAGACTTGCTCGATTCCTCAATAGGCTCTTCAACACCAGATTGGCTCTCAACATGCCTTTCATCAGCTACTTCATAGTGAGATATAGTTCCACCAGTTAATTCAGCAGCAGCCTCCCTCTCGAGATCCTTCTCATTTGCAGCTTCATCAAAACCACTCAACCTAACCTCACCATCACCCAAAACATCGTAAACCCCTAATTCATTTCTAACACAATCATCACCCAATTGATCCAAATCAACACCAACCTCTACCCGATTCGGAGGCTCCGACCCGTGATCAACCCGGGAAGAATCACCCGATTCAGTTACGAGGTTATCAGCAGAGAAATGATCAGAGAGAAGAATCATACCGACATCGATTACACTCTTCTCCGATATGATAGAATCAGTAGATTCTGTATCAAAGCCATGAAGAAGCTCCCAATCGAGTAACCCATCATCATCCATGGTGATCAAATTCAAAGATTTTAAGAATAATCAGAAACCCTAATATGAAAAGCCCCAAATTATTTTGGCAGCAAGGAAAACAGAAATAGAGCGGTTGATGTGATGAAAAATATAGAGAAAAGAATGGTTCTTATCCACTTTAAGGAAGTAAATACGTGGAGATATCTAATTGGATGTGTGTCAATCGCAATGCACAGCTAGATCTTCTTTACGCATTTAAGCATGGTGGACTTAGAGAGGAACAGGGGTATTGTATTTATTCCTTTCGTCTCTCCCAGCCTTTTTATAATGGATTAATTTGGATGTTTATTAAACTGACTAAGGACATGATTAAATTAAACAGTGTGTAAAATGAAAAGATTTGTTGGGATGTTTGCCACAAGTTACAAGATGGGAATTAAACAGATTTGAAAAACCTGTTTAGATTAGATATATAGTAAAATATACTGAACAAATAACGTTTAAATAAGTGGAATAAATGTTAAATGAAAAGAATAATATGTATCGTTAAAGTTATATATGTTTTGATTAAGTAGAGTAAGATGGGTATATTATGTTCGGTTTTTGCCATGGGTTGAACCATACAGATCAAATAGATTAAAGACATATGATTAGATCAAATAGAGTGTAAAATGAAGAGATTTTATTTGGATGTTCGCCACGAGTTGGAAGATGCGAATTAAACGGATTGAAAAGAAGTGTTTAGATCAAATATATAATAAAATATGCAGAATAAGTAACGTTCAAATAAGCGGAATAAATGTTAAATGAAGAGAATAGTACGTGTCGCTAAAGTTACATATGTCACTGCTCGAATTATGCAGATCAAATGGATTAAAGAAAGATATATGTTTAGATTAATTAGAGTAAAATGAGTAGAATATGTTCGGTGTTTGCCACAGGTTAAACGATGCGGATCAAACAGATTAAAGTCATACGATTAGATTAAATAGAGTGTAGAGTGAAGGGATTTCATTTGGATGTTCACTACGAGTTGGAAGATGCAAATCAAACGGATTGAAAAATAGTGTTAAGATCATATATCAAGTAAAATATGCAGAATAAGTAACGTTCAAATAAACAAAATAACTGTTAAACAAAAAAATAATATGTGTCATTTAAGTAACATATGTCACTGCTCAGATTATACATACTTAATTAAAGTCTGATATACTAGTTTGGATCATTGGCACATTCCAAATGATCAAGTATTAAATTAACTAACGAATGTAACAGGAAACGGAAATAATAATTAAGCTCGATGCTAGCTTCTTTATATCCATTAGTAATTTTTTTTTGTCACACTTGATGATGCATTTTCTTAATTGTTATTTATATAACAAATAGAGTGGAGTGTATCTATTTGTATCATCAATCAATCAAGATTATTATATGAACCCTAAATTTTGTTTATTTATTATTTTGCCCCCCAACTAAAGGAAAAAAAATTAACCACAGTTGGACGAGGGGGGGGGAGGAAAAAATAAACTGAATTTACAGACGAAAGAAAAAAATAGTAATAAAATAACTTTTGAATTAAATAAAGACATATGTTTAGATTAAGTAGAGTAAAATGGGTAGATTATGTTCGGTGTTTGTCACAGGTTGAACGATGCAGATCAAACAAATTAAAGACATACAATTAGATCAAATAGAGTGTAAAATGAAGAGATTTTATTTGGCTGTTCGCCACGAATTGGAATATGTGAATCAAACGGATTGAATAGAAGTGTTTAGATCAAATATATAGTAAAATATGCAGAATAAATAACGTTCAAATAAGCGGCATAAATGTTAGTTAAATGAAGAGAATAGTATGTGTGGTTAAAGTTACATCTATAACTGCTTGGATTGTGTGGATCAAATGGAGTAAAGAAATATATATGTTTAGATTAATTTGAGTAAAATAGGTAGATTATGTTCGGTGTTTGCCATAGGTTAAACGATGCGGATCAAACATATTAAAGACATACAATTATATTAAATAGAGTGTAAAGTGAAAAAATTTCATTTGGATGTTCGCTATGAGTTGGAAGATGCGAATCAAACGGATTAAAAAGAAATGGTTAAATCAAATATATAGTAAAATATGCTGAGTAAGTAACCTTCAGATACGCGAACGAAATGTTAAATGAAGGGAATGGTACGTGTCGTTAAAGTTACATATGTCACTGCTCGGATTGTGCGGATTAATTGGATTAAAGAAAGACATATGTTTAGATTAATTGGAGTAAAATAGATAGATTATGTTCGGTGTTTGCCACATGTTAAACGATATGGATCAAATAAATTAAAAACATACGATTAGATTAATTAGAGTGTAAATTGAAGAGATTTTATTTGGATGTTCGCTATGAGTTGAAAGATGCGAATCAAACGGAATGAAAGAAGTATTTAGATCAAATATATAGTAAAATATGCAGAATAAGTAACGTTCAAATAAACAGAATAAATGTAAAATAATAGAATAGTACTATGGTTATAGTTACATGTGTCATTGCTCGGATTATGCGGATCAAATGGATTAAATACAGACATATGTTTAGATTAAGTAGAGTAAAGTGGGTAGATTCTATTCGGTGTTTGCTACGGGTTGAATGATGCATATCAAAAAGATTAAAGACATAAGATTATATTAAATAAGGTGTAATATGAATAGATTTTATCTGGATGTTTGCCACAAATTGGAAGATGTAAATCAAACAAATGAAAAGAAATGTTTAGATCAAATATATTGTACAATATTCAGAATAAGTAACTCTTAAATAAGCGGCATAAATGTTAAATGAAGATAATAGTATGTGTGGTTTAATTTATATCTATAACTGCTTGGATTGTGCAGATCATATGGATTAAAAACAGATATATGTTTAGATTAATTAGAGTAAAATGAGTAGATTATCTTTGATGTTTCCCACGGGTTAAACGATGCAGATCAAACATATTAATGACATACAATTATATTAAATAGAGTGTAAAACGAAGAGACATATCATTTGGATGTTCGCTACGAGTTGGAAGATGCAAATCAAACGGATTGAAAAGAAGTGTTGAGATCTGTAACGCCCCGACCGTCACCTCTTAGTGGGCCCCATGTCCAATTCCATTCTATGGGCCCACCTTTCTTAATGGGCCTCACGTCCTCTCACTAGGCCTGTGAGCCCATCCATATCTAACGGTCGGTTTGCTACGTCCGGGAGGCTCTAAAGACTTGTTACCGTCCCTACAAATCACCACATGATTTTTCCCTGTGTTTTGTCCTCACTCGCACAGTTCCGACAGTCACTTCCCGAAAGGTCACCCATCCTGAGACTACTCCAGCTCAAGCACGCTTAACTCTGGAGTTCTCTGAGGACCCTTAACCGAAAAGATAAGTGCACTTTGGTGACATAGGTGGCCAAATCAATTCTTTAAACCTCTCTGCAAGTCTCTGAAACTGGGGTGTCACAAGATCAAATATATAGTAAAATATGTGGAATAAGTAATGTTCAAATACGCGAAATAAATCTTAAATGAAGAGAATAATATGTGTCGTTTAAGTAACATATGTCACTCCTCAGATTGTGTGGATCAAATGGATTAAAGAAAGACATATGTTTAGATTTAATAGAGTAAAATGGGTAGATTATGTTTGGTGTTTGCCACGGGTTGAAAGATGCAGATCAAAAAAATTAAAGACATACGATTAGATCAAATAGAGTGTAAAATGACGTGATTTTAATTGGATGTTCACCACGAGTTGGAAGATGTAAATTAAACGGATTGAAAAAAGTGTCAAGATCAAATATATAGTAAAATATGCAGAATAAGTAACGTTCAAATAAGGGGAAAAAATATGAAATGAAGAAAACGGTACATGTGGTTATAGTTACTTGTGTCATTTCTCGGATTGTGTGGATCAAATGGATTAAATAAAGACATATGTTTAGATTAAGTAGAGTAAAGTGGGTCGATTCTATTCGGTGTTTGCCACAGGTTGAATGTTGCAGATCAAATAGATAAAAGACATACGATTATATTAAATAAAGTGTAAATTGAATAGATTTTATCTGGATGTTTGCCACAAATTGGAGGATGCGAATCAAACAGATTGGAAAAAAGTGTTTAGATCAAATATATAGTAAAATATGCAGAATAAGTAACGTTCAAATAAGCGACATAAATGTTAAATGAAGAGAATAATACGTGTGGTTAAAGTTATATCTATAACTGCTTGGATTGTGCAGATCATATGGATTAAAAAAAGATATATGTTTAGATTAATTAGAGTAAAATGGGTAGATTATGTTCGGTTTTTGCCACGGGTTAAATGATGTGGATCTAACATATTAAAGACATACGATTATATTGAATAGAGTGTAAAGCGAAGAGATTTCATTTGGATGTTCGCTACGAGTTGGAAGATGCGAATCAAACGGATTGAAAAGGAGTGGTTAGATCAAATATATAGTAAAATATGCAGACTAAATGTTAAATGAAGAGAATAGTACGTGTCGTTAAAGGTACATATGTCATTGCTCGGATTGTGCAGATTAATTGGATTAAAGAAAGACATATGTTTAGATTAAGTGGTGTAAAATAGATAGATTATGTTTGGTGTTTGCCACATGTTAAACTATATGGATCAAATAAATTAAAGACATACAATTAGATTAAATAAAGTGTAAAATGAAGAGATTTTATTTGGATGTTTGCTACGAGTTGGAAGATGCGAATCAAACGGATTGAAAAGAAGTGTTTAGATCCAATATATAGTAACATATGCAGGGTAAGTAACGTTCAAATACGCGAAATAAATGTTAAATGAAGAGAATAGTACGTGTCGTTAAAGTTACATATGTCACTGCTCGGATTGTGCGGATTAATTGGATTAAAGTAAGACATATGTTTAGATTAATTGGGGGTAGACGGTCTATTTCCCCATAAGAACTATCGTATCGAACCAGATAGAGCCCGTTCTTTACCCTCGGTCTATTTTTCCCCTAAATAAAAGTTCGAAACCAATTTCCCCCCGAGTCGAAAGTTCGAAAGCTATATCTCCCCGATTCTGGATTATAGCGGTATAATGTCTAAACCAGAGACCAAACCATATATGTCCCAAAAATAAACCAATTGTTGAACCAAATTCCTCCACCTACCCGACCCGTTTATCATAAAACCCAGAATCAAAACCTAAAATCAATTTTCACTTCTTGCATAATCGATTTTTCTTATTGAATTTGCTTCTTCTTCTTGAATTTGCTTCTTCTTTCACGAGTTCGAGTATCACAATGAGTAATGTGTCAACAAATTCCACCGAATCAAGTTTCCGAGCAAGAGGAAGGGTTATCGGTGTGCCAAAGAGATGTTGGTGCAGGGAAGGAATCATGGCTTTGACATCGAAGTCCGATTCGAATCCGTACCGGAGATATTATCGGTGTGGGTTTGCAGTAGCCAATAAGGTAACTGTTTTTTCTAATTTTGTGTATAACATTTGATTTGTTTTTCTAATTTTGTGTATAACATTTGGGTTGTTGCAGCTTAGAAACGATGAACACACATTTAAATGGGTTGATGAAGCTTTTGTCAATGAGATAGATGCATTAAATGCAAAGACTGTTGAACTTGAGAAGCAGCTGAAAGATATCAGAACAGAGAGGTTTGAGTTGGAAAAGGTGGTTTATGAGAAGATGGAGAAGGAGATATTTGAGAAGGTTGAAGATGCTTTGGATGAAGCCAAATCAAGCAATAAGAGAATGATGCTTATCATAGTATTCTTATGTATGATCATGATTGGTCTCAGTAAGCTACTAGGTTGAACAAGAGATTCAGTGTTGTTAGTTTGTTGTTGTTAGTTTGTTGTTGCTATGAAGACAATTGTTGTTAGTTTGTTGTTGTTAGTTTGTTGTTGCTATGAAGACAATTGTTGTTAGTTTGTTGTTGTTAGTTTGTTGTTGCTATGAAGACAATTGTTGTTAGTTTGTTGTTGCTATTGTGGTAATGAGAATGAGAAGTTAAATTTCAGAATTATGATATTGATCATAGCCGTTCATAAAACATTCACCAAAATACATCACTAGCAAGTTTTAAGAAGAGACAAAAGAAAAAAGACATAGGGAATTACAAGTCTATGTGGTCGAAAATACATTAAGGCAACCACAAAATTAGAACCCTATTTCTACTTAGCTACTTGATTAAGCTTGAGTGAGTGAACCTTCACTTGGTTCCCCTTGACTTGACTGCAAAAAAAAATTAAATCATTGTAACATTAGTAAACCAAAACAAACTCTATAAACTGAAACCATGAAAAGGAAAATACATTCACCTTGGCAAACTCTTTCTTGTGGAACCTAGAATTATGATTCGCTTCTCCACTAATGCCACAATGCATGATTCTTTTCTTCTCCTTTGGTTTCTTCTTAGTTGACGACTCATTGGCACCCTTCTTCCTCTTTTTGTCAGGCTTTTTCTTCGTACCTTTATCTTGATCTTCATCATCTGGTATACACACATTAGGAGCATTTGTCTCAGGCCAAAACCTTGGACCTCTCTGTGGAACCAGGCCTTCGGTGTAGTTTCTTCTCCACATAGCTGTCCTGAACCATTGACATACATAGTTCTCGGCGACAAGTGTTTTCTCGATGATGACTGCATAGGCATGTTCACATGGGATGCCACATATCTGCCACTTCATGCAGGAACAAACCATCTTCTTAAGGCAGACTCTATGTTTATCTAAACCATGATGTACTTCATATGTTCCATTTGTGCTTGAATAAACCTTCGACTCACACGCATACTTATGCTCTTTAGCTAGAAACAATGCAACATATGGAGTGCAGATCCCTGCAAACAAACAATGCAATCATTATTGTTTAAAACGAGACCTGTGTGAGAAACAATCAAACCATTGATAATACTAAAAATCATTGAAATTACCTGTGTGAGAATAAGATTCTGCAGACCTTCTGGCAATCCTCACCATCGCAAGTCGTCTGATTGTCTCTAGCATAGCAATAAATGGTTTCTCCCTTGCCTTGTTAATGGAGCTGTTAAAAGATTATGTGGGGTTATTATCAACATCTTCACAATAACTCTCAATCTTGTGGAATGCCTTACACCAGCTTTTTGGATTTGTCCTCATGACATCATTGTATACACCAGTATCATAACAGTAGATCCTCTCCAAGTGCCGCTTATAATCCGTCTCATTGTAAGACCAAGCCAAATCCCACAAAAGTGGCTTCATCCGAGTTTTATTTCCATGATGCTTCTTCAAGTTCCCGTAGATGTTCGATGCTCCATCTTTGGCAATTCCAGCTGAACAGCTTTGATCAATCCCTACAAAATAAGAATAATCATTTAAAGGTACCATAAAAAATACACAATCAAAATCAGTTACAAACCATGATAATAATAATTTACCTTTTGCCTATCAGAGACCATAATGAAGCCGTCACCATCATTTAGTCCAAGGTCAGTCTTCAGCAACTACATAAAACAAACCCAATTGTCGGTGTTCTCAACTTTTACAACCCCCCATGCTATTGGATAAATACCATTGTTAGCATTTTTACCTAAAGCTACCAAAAGCTGTCCCTTGACCTTATTCTTTAGGAAGCAACCATCCATTCCTATTAAAGGCCTACAAGTCTCTTTCCATGTTCTTCTTATGTTGTCAAAACAAACATAGAACCTATTGAACATGTCTTTCCCTCCATCATCAGTCACACATTCAACCTCTACATGTGAATCCTTGTTAGATTCTAATATCTCAGCAGCATAATCTCTTAATCTAGCAAACTGTTCATCATACTCCTTATCAATCCAAATTAGTGCCTTCTTTCTAGCCGCCTGACATTGATGCCTAGTGACACTAATCTTCCACCTTTCCTTTATGATTTCTTCCATTTTCATTGGCATGAAGTACTCAGGATTATCTTTAATCTTATCAAGAAATAACCTAGCTATATGTGGAACCTTGAACATCTCACATTCTCCATTAGGGATACAACTATGCTTATCATTAAACTTTCTAATCCTCCACATGTTATCACTTGGCAGAATTGCGGTATACACCTTCCACTCACACCGTGAACCATCATCTCCATTACAACCAACACACATAAAGCCAATTTTATCTTTATCATACCTGTATTGCTTCAAATTGTTTCCAGTTCTGAGAACATAGTCCGTCACTGCTTCTTTGAAAGCAACTCCACTGAAGAATGTCTGCTTATCGTACAAATGTCCATCACCGCGCCTGATATGTGTATGAACTGGCTCTGTACCGTCACCGTTTTCATCGGTATCACTCTCCGGATACACATCATGGCGGACTGGTGGTTCATCGACGAACTCATTCACCAACTGGTCGATGTGAAATTCATCTCTGTCATGTGCTTCTTCATCGAAATCTCCTCCGAAGTCTGCATCTGCCAGGACAATCACCATTGAAGCTGTTTTCCCAAAGAAATTTAAGCAAAGAATTAAACTTTGATCTAGGGTTCTTCGCAAATTTGGGGATTTTTAGTTTTAGGGATTTTTGGATAGTGAATCGAAGTTTAACGGGTCGAAATCGGGTTTATTTTGGTTTAATTTGGGTTTGGTTTTTTTCTAATCGGTTAAGTAAATTGTAAACCGATATATGGGTTAATTGATGAAATAGAATTAAACTGTGGAGATATAGCTTTCGAACTTTCGACTCGGGGGGAAATTGGTTTCGAACTTTTATTTCGGGGAAAAATAGACCGAGGGTGAAGAACGGGCTCTATCTGGTTCGATACGATAGTTCCCATGGGGAAATAGACCGTCTCCCCGATTAATTGAGTAAAGTGGGTAGATTCTGCATTGCGTTTTTGCATTGAAAATTTTAATCTAATCATATCAAACATATTAAAGACATATTATTAAATTAAATTGAGTGTCAACTGAAGATATTTTATTTGGATGTTCTCCACAAATTGAAAGATGTGAATCAAATGGATTGAAAAGAAGTGTTTAGATCTAGAAGATTAAAATAGGTCGATTCTATTCAGATGTTAGAGACAAGTCAGACGATGCGAATTCAATAGTGTGACAGTTGATGGCGAAACATTATCACCGTTTATTTTCAAACGGATAAATATGTATTTTAGCTATTTTAATTATAATTTGGCTTTAAAATTTTTGAAATTAAGTGAAAAAACCACCAATTTACATTTAATGGATTTTTGTAGGTAACAAAAGAAACATTAATTAGTAGAGACAGATTCTTTTAAACGACAATGGTGAAATTTTCGTGTTTAACATAAGCAAAAGCATCAGATTCGATAGCATAATCAGAAGATAGGGGTCACTCTTCTCTCTGATTCGAATCAAAGTAGAAACTTTTCGAGCTATTGCATTGGGTTTTTGCATTGAGTTTTAATTTAATCAATGGTTGGGTAATAGCTCGAATTTTCTGCTTTTTTGAAAAAAATTGGCACGAATATGTATTAGAAAATTGACCAACTGTAAGAAATATTTGTAATGAAATTTATTATAATTAGAATTATATAGTAAATAATTCTTATAATAAATATAATTTAGAAAGCTCATCCAAGAGATATAGTAAGTCATCTTGATCCCTAAGAAATTCACAAATTTTAGGATCAAAACACCTAATCCTTGCAGATCTATGAACATGGAACATCTAACAATTTTATATGAATATAAATTCAAAAGACACTACGACATTAATTTGCTTATTTTCTTTCTTTTCCTTTTTATATTTTTAAATTTTTTATCCATTATAACTTTAAAGTTTGTTTGTTGTTGCATATTATTCTAAACTTTAACCAAAAAGTTCAAGTTGTTTTTTATATATGATATTGATTTAGATAAGTGCCGGTTTAAGACATGTGCTGAGGATGATAGAGTAGAGGGTTCAAGGGTCCAAAAAAAAATTTTACATGTATTTTTTTTTTTTGAAAAAAATAGTATATGTTTAGAAGGATTTTAGAAGATAGTACTAGGTTTAGGTAAAGTCTAAGCCGGACCTGATTTAGATACTAGAATAATCAAATTTTAATGTTCACATGCATATAAGAGAATTGACCACACATACATATTTTTTTTTTGTCAACTATTGGGCTACAACTGGCCGGCCCATTAGCCAAATTCCTACATTCGTCGGAAGCGGAACTCGATCTCTGGTGTGATGGTGCCTTCTACAAGTGGACTTACCTCATGCCACTGCACTAAGGTCACTTCACAACCACACATACATATATGATTGCTTATTAATATTTTATAACTTTTTAATCGACTTTTATGTTATTCCAAACAATTTTACATATCACAAACAATCATAGTTCATTCTACTATACTTCAACGATTTTCAAATATAACAAGCTCAAAAATGTTTATTTATTTTAATCAAATATGCTCTTAATATCATCAAAAGTACATTAATGATTATGCAAGTAATTTCATATTAGAACATATAAATTAAAATTATGATTAAAATCCAGTCTATATATGGAATGAGGATGAGAAATAGTGGAAATAGGATGGGAACAGGTAATTAGGATAATGAAAAATATTGTACTTAAAAGAATTTTTATTAAAAAAATGATAAATAAATATGGATAATAATAGTATTGGTACATAATCCAACTTTCATTAATCTGGGTAAGGGTTAACTATGTGAATTTTAAAACAATTAATCTATATTATGAAAGATGGCTAACTCTCTCCATTTGAGTGACACATCAGCAGTGGAGAGAGTGCCACCTGTTTATTCATCCTCAATAAAAACAAACAGATCTAAATAAACTTAAAGGAATATGAAACATTTTTCATTTTTATATTTTATTTTATATCACAAACAGTTTTAATAGTTACATAACAAATTTAGAGAAGCTTAGAACATATCCCAAGAAAATAGATGCATCACCAAAAGTCAAAAGGACATTGGGAGTGAATCAAAGCGCCACTTCTTCCTCTTGGCGTAAACCATGAATGTATGGGCATATGGTTTAGGTGTTACAATTTTTTCAATAGTTTGAAGAGTTGCAGCAGTGATAGATATATTGGTTAATATTGTAGAAAAATTCATATAAGTTTGTCCCTAAAGAAATAAAATTTTATATATAAAAAAGATTGGGTTCTCTGTTCACTGTCAAATAGAAGATAGTTGAATAAAACTGTATAATGTTGGTTTAGAAAAATAAAGAAACAAAGAGGAAGATAGTTGAATAAATTCATGACTGTTGGTTTTCATATTATAATATTTAGAAGTTGTTAAAAAGAAAACTGAATGAAATTCTTATTAAAAACCAAATTAGAGTTATATTCCAAATTTGAAGAGCTAACATGAAAGGAAGATGTCTATTTTAATTATATCTATTAAGAGTTAGCCAAGCTGCAATTCTTGATAACAGAAAATGTTAGTGATACATAGTATTTAATTGAGAACCTTAAGTATGAATATATCTAAATAGATAAGCTTTTCTTTTTAATGAATGTAAAATTATTCAACCAAAAAACTCTTTGTTACCAAATATGCATCCTTAGATCAAGCTATATTTTCTTTTGAAATTTTAGACAAGAATTGTAGAATGTTTAAATCTCTCAAAACAAAATTGTTTATGCATGTATACAATAAGTCAATTACAAAATGAAAAAACATATGTGAAGTATTAAAACAATGAACTGTCAAATTATATTTTTCAAGTTTTCTACAATTAAAGAAAAGCTAAAATAAACTGTACATAAATAATTATTAGCAAAACTGTTTTAAAAAATGGTAAGCGATAAGCCCGCGCATAGCGCGGGTATTCATCTAGTTTATATAAAAAATGAAACATTAGACAATTAAAATTTTTATCTTAAAATTTTAATTTCTATGAAAAAGTATCAGGATATCACCTAGTTTACTCTTGAGTTGTAACAACCAAAAATACTTTGAACTCCACACCAACTATATTCTGAACTTCCTGTCCAAGTCATATATATAAAAACATTTTTGATATTTAGCTCTCTTTTTTCATCATGTTCATATCTTAATATTATACGTATAAAACTATAGTTTCTTTCTTCATTGAAAATTTTGTTATCGATTTGTAGTAACAAAGAAATTATTAAAAATCTCAAAAAAATTCGTCAAGACAAAACTCAAAGAGAAAAACATTGGTCATTTAGGGTGTTAATTTATGAAGAATCGAAAGTTAAGGGGCTTAAAATAGAAAAAGTATTCTTCCGGGTATAAAATATAAATCGATCAAACGTGAAAGCCTTTATTGTTATATTTTCTTTCTTCTTTCTTTCAGCAAAAACCTAAAATTTCTCCTTTGTCACAACTCTTCTCCGTCCAATCCTCTCCATGGATCGTTCTGTAAATCTATTGCGCCGCCCCTGCATATAAAACTGTAGTTTCTTTCTTCATTGCCAATTTTGTTATCGATTTGTAGTAACAAAGAAATTATTCAAAATCTCAAAAACACTCGTCAAGACAAAACTCAAAGAGAAAACATTGGTCATTTAGGGTGTTAATTTATGAAGAATTGAAAGTTAAGGGGCTTAAAATATAAATCGATCAAACGTGAAGGCCTTTATTGTTATATTTTCTTTCTTCTTTCTTTCAGCAAAAACCTAAAATTTCTCTTTATCACAACTCTTCTCCGTCCAATCCTCTCCATGGATCGTTCTGTAAATCTATTGCGTCGGCCCTGCGTATAAAACTGTAGTTCTTTCTTCATTGCCAATTTTGTTATCGATTTATAGTAAAAAAGAAATTATTAAAAATCTCAAAAACACTCGTCAAGACAAAGCTCAAAGAAAAAACATTGATCATTTAGAGTGTTAATTTATGAAGAATCAAAAGTTAAGGGGCTTAAAATATAAATGGATCAAACGTGAAAGCCTTTATTATTATATTTTCTTTACTCTTTCTTTCAGCAAAAACCTAAAATATCTCCTTTGTCACAACTCTTCTCCCTCCAATCCTCTCGATGGATCGTTCTGTAAATCTCCTCGACTTAGCCTTAGGGTTTGATGAGCAGCAGCTAGCCAATCAATCGCCACTAAATGGGAAAGTAGTACTAATCGAAGACTGTGTAGAGACGAGTGGCTCGTTCGTGCTTCACCAGCTGATGAAACGTGTTCTCTCCCCTAATTCCTCTGACGCCCTAATCGTTCTCGCTTTTGCTCGCCCTTTCTCTCATTATGATCGAATCTTGCGTAAACTGGTAAAAGTTTCAATCTTTTTCTACTGTTTTGTCGCCATTTACATTCTCATGGCTTTTCTCAGTGTTGTGCCATTGTTACAGGGATGTAATTTAGCTGCCCACAAGACGAATAATCGATTGGTGTTCTTTGACATGCTCATGGTTAAGTGCTCAGGTGAGACTTTTCAGGTAAACACAGTCGATTTGATTAGAAAAGTAGACTTTAGCTTATTAATGTCACATCAGCTTTGTTAATAAGTTAGTTAGTCTTTGATAAAGCATACTTGGGGTGCTTGGATTGGAAGTGCATTGGCCTAGTTATTAGTTAGAGTGGTTCTTCTTTGAAAGCAAACGATTTAAAGAGATAGAGTAGGCTATTGTCTCTGTTCTCTGCAAATCAGATTGTGAAACCAGTAGGTTGTATTGTGAACACACATGATGAATTTTGGTGGGGTTAGCTTAGATTCTATCTCAATATTTGACTTTTATTCTCAAATTTATCGACTTGTAAGTGGGCGTTTCATTGTTTTGTGTTGTCAGTTGTCGTCTTTAAACCTTGTTAGTAAGGTGCTGATTACTCTTATCTTTTCAGATCTGAACAACACTTTCTTTTACTGAGATATCTTTTTAGCAGATGGTGATAAAGTGGAAGACAATGTGAGTGCAGTTGCAAAACTGTTTCGAGAGATACAAGAAACCGTTCGAAAGCTACAGAGTGTAACAAGTGGTAACATAACCGTTATGGTGGATGATATGTCTCTCCTGGAAATTGCTACTACCGGCAGCAATTCAGAGCACGTCTTGGACTTCCTGCACTATTGCCACACCTTAAGTTCTGAAAGCGTAAGTCAGAGAGGCTGTAACCCATTTGTGAAGTACATTATAGGTTTTTTCTTCTTTTTGAGTCTTTTAACGGGCAATCTTTATTTTTTCTCTGAAGACAGAATTGTTCATTGGTCATTCTCAATCATGAAGATATATACGCGAGTATGGAGAGACCTGCGTTTTTGCTACAGATGGTGTGTCTTGCAGATGTTGTGATAAAGGCAGGGCCTTTAGCCTCTGGTTTAGCTAATGATGTACATGGCCAAGTAAGTGTAATCACAATACCCTTTTTCCTCAAAAACATTAATTGAAGCTTTTGTTTGATATTTTCTTGGTGTCTAAATGATTTTTGTCATCTTATTTTGCATATGCAGTTGACTGTTTTGAACAAGGGCATAAGCAATTCAGGACGAGGTAGCTCGAGGAACAAGTTGCAGAATTTTCAATTTAGGATCAAGGAAAATGGTATCGATTATTTTTATCCTGGCTGCAGAAGCTGTTGATTACTTCTATCCTGGTTGCATCTAGAAATTTTGTTTTGTTTTCGTGAGGAAGCTATTGCTCTTAGGTTTAAAGATTCTGTACTCTGCTCACATTTCTTCCAAGGTGTCTTCTGGTTATCAGTTTCTTACTTTACTTAGCTACGAGTCGAACACTTTGAGTCACAAATGCTATAATGATCACTCGTCTCCCATGACAGATCCAAGACTTACAAAAGTGATAGATAATATTGTAAACTACTATACATATGAACGACACAAAAACATGTGCTTCTGTTCTGTTGGTACATAAGATGATACATTGTATGATCGCCTTCTCATCTAAGGCTCAAAGCTGGCCATGCACCAGGAGATGGCAGAGCAGGGCGGACCACAGGAACCCTTCTTACCTCTGTGAACACTTGATTGAGTCGGGCTGCCTGACTCATCACCTGCGACGCCTTCTGCTTAGATCATAAACAACCCAAGATGTGATAGTGATAGAAGAAAACACCACCAAACGAATTAAAGCTAAAGGAAAATATCAAATCTCAGCACTTTCTACGGGTGATCCCCTAAGCATTTATTGTTCTTCATTCAGACAGATTACAAGAACAAATTAACGACAAAATATATCCTTAGTTTAAGCCAGGACAGGACAATTATCAAACCAAACTAAACCTGAAATGCTAGAGATCAAGTCAGACCAATTGCATCAACGCAACATAATAGAGTTATAGAGGAGGGCTTCATCCTCAAACGAATCATTGTAGACTGAAAGTGAATATAGTGTACCTTATCATCAATTGTAACTTTAAGGTTGAACCTTTGAGGGTTCTTTTTCGTATCATACAACCTCCGCCGTCCCAAGAGAACAAAATCAATCACTGCTGCAGCCAAAGAAACAGACCAAACTGGATCAACCCTAGATGCAGAGTACTTGAGAAGCACAAATGGCACTTTCCACCACACTGTCTCTCTACTACTACACTCATCACCACATCTCACATCCCCAACTTCTACAGTAGATACAACTCTACTATGAGAAACAATCTCATCTTCACCATTCACAATCCGAGAAACCAATTCATCACCCCCTGAATCAGATTCAGACCAAGACTTGCTCGAATCCTCAATAGGCTCTTCAACACCAGTTCCATCAGCAGCAGCCTCACTCTTGAGGTGCTTCTCGTCAAGAGCTTCAAAAACACTTACCCTGACCTCACTATCACCCCAAACCTCTTCCTGATTCAGAGGATCCGACCCGTAATTGACCCGGAAAGAATCAGCAGGTTCCAAAACACCGTAATGGCTCGTATCAACAGAGAAATGATCAGAGAGAATCTTACCAACACCGATTACACTTGAACTCACAAGTTTCTTCTCTGACGTGATAGAATCAGTTGGTTCCGTGTCAGAGCCATGAAGCAGCTCCCAATCAAACAACTCCTCCACCTCCATGAACCCTAACGAAAGCCCTAAATTTGCTGTTGATGATCCCAATTAGCCCACCCCAAGGTTCTTTTATTTATCTCTTGCTGCTATACCTGGCGATTACTAATTGGCTACGTGTCACCTCTCAACTAGATTCAAGCCACGCTATCATGTGTAAGCAAAATGATACACTGATATTAATTATTGTACCACATTTTAATTTGATTCAAATGGATAATTAATATAACCAAACAGTAGAAGCATACATGGACAATTCAACACAAATTCACAAGCTCCATCAAATAATACAAGTCTTTTTTTTTTCCTGTAACATCTACGTATTTAAAAAATAAAAATTAATTAAACTGTGAAAGGGAAATATAAAGTATTAACCATTAATTATCTTCTTCTTTTTTCTTTTTTTCTCTTCTCTCCTACGACACAAGATTTTCTTTGTAGCTCTGATTTTATTAGGCTCACCCGAATGATTTCATTCTGACTAAGAAGTGAGACAACAAGGCAGATGCGACTTAGCCAATCCGGAAATGCATCGTGAGGTAAAGCTATGCTATTTTGTGCTCCAATTTCTTATCTTTAGGTGATTAGCATTCTGGATATTGCAAAATTAGTTCGGAGAAGCCTCTGTTCATGCTGGTTTTGCTTTGCGTCTCTTGGTCTGGTCAGTCGGATGTATTGTCCGTTTTGGCTTAGGACCGGAACAATGAAAGTCGAAGAAACCAAGCTTTTCTGATGTTGCGCCTCTGAGTGTTGATGCTATTGGGACAAGTTCTACTCGATCATGAGGTTCTAATAGCTTGGAATTGCTTTGTTCTTCAGTATAGGATTGGTCTTCTCTTTGTTAGTAGTTGTTTTCGTGTCATAGGGTTTATTTAGGTGGTTTAAGAGATGATTTCACACCGAGTCATGGTGTATTATCTATCTCGTTGTGGTAAAAAAATGCAATGTTTCTCGGTTAGATAGTGTTGGATCCACCTAGTGATTCAGGGTGATACTAGATCGACTCATTGCATTTGGTCCAATTCTATAGAGGTGAATGTTATGTACTTTTGATTTAGATGTATTATTTTGGATAATAAATAATTGAAGTTGAACCAAAAAAAAATAAAAAGTATTAACTATTAACTACAAATCAATTGGGAGGTTTTTTTTCTATACAAATATATCAGTACCTTTTATCTGAGCCATGTCAAATATATGTAATTGATGTCATATTTTTTTGTGTATCGAAATGCTATTTTGTTCGTTTTGTGAATTTCCATTAGAATCTTAGATACTCTTAATAACAAAATGACTAACAAAAACGTGTCTTTTATATCAATACTGTACTTATTTTTAATGATTTTTATATTTATAACTATAAAATTATAATTTAAAATCACACAGGTAAAAAGCATTTTTATATATTTATATATAAGGAATTTTAAACAACACAAGTAAATTAATAGTTTTGTAAGTTGACTTTTCTCAAAGTTAACTTTTCTCTCCCAAAACGCAAGCTTCGTCCTTTTTCAATCACCTTCGCCGATCTCGGCGTTGGTCCCCACTACCCTTTATGGGCAAAAATAAACCCAAAAAGAAACTTCCAAACGGTATCTCCACTAAATCCGCATCTTTTGACTCTTCTCATTTGAAGTGCTCCCCGTCTGAATCTCCTAAATCAGCTGGGGAAACTTCCATTTGTTTGCCGAAAATTGGGTTGCTTGACACCAATGGAGTGTCAGCCAACAAGGTTACTCCTAATTCCTGCCAAATCGCCCCCTTAGAGAATATTGTTGCAGCAATCGAAAACCCTAGTTTCCCAAACCCTAGATCCCCAAAATCTAGCGATATAGCTACAACTGCCATTAATTTTGTTAATGTGCCTACAACTGAAGATCTCGGTACAATTTCTGAGAACAATGACACTGTCGCAACTACAAGCAGCGTAACACCAGTTTCCGTGACTCCCCTTTAAAGCAAAGAACATCCTTGGAAAGCTCTGGTAAATGGTAATTCTACTCATCTTGAGAAAAAAGGAACCCCTTTCATCCTTGAATCTAGATTTTGTACTCTATTCACATTTCCAAGATGTCTTCTGGTTTTCAGTTTATTACTTCACTTAGCTATGAGTCGAACACTCTTGAGACACAAATGCCATAATGATCACTTGTCTCCCATGACAGACCCAAGAATTACAAAACTGATAGATGATATTGTAAACTACTATGCATAGGAACGACACAAATATGTATTTCTGTCCTGTTGGTACATAAAGATTATACATTGTATGATTAGCTTCTCATCTAAGGCTCAAAACTGGCCATGCGCTAGGAGATGGCAGAGCAGGGAGGATCAAAAGGACTCTTCTTACCTCTGTGAACATTTCATTGAGTCTACTAGCTGCCTGATTCATCACCTGTGAGTCTTTGACACCTGCATAGATTATTATAAACAAACCAACTCGTGATAATGATAAAAGGAAAAAAGAATAGAGTAATGAGCTTGTGGGAGTTGAAGGAAAATATCAAAGAGTTAACTTTGTAAGACCATCTCCTATGGTTTTCTCTATTTTTATCTCTATAATAGAGAAAATCTATAATATAGGTGAGTTTTACTCCAACCCACCTTTATTCTTACCTCTAAAATAGAGATTGCTATTTTTTCCTCTATTTATAGAGGAACCCTTTGTAGAAAAAAATAAAGTTTCTCTATAAATAGAGGAAAAAATATCAATGTCTATTTTAGAGGTGAGAATAGAGGTGGGTTGGAGTAAAACTCGCTTCTATTATAGAGGAAAAAATAGGGATGGGTTGGAGATGCGCTAAGAAAATAAAATTTTGTATTTTTTGCGGAAAAACAAGATTTTGCGGTGGGGAGGGAAACAAGATTTTTTGGTTTTGGCGGGAAAATAAGATTTTATGGTTTTAGCGAAAAATAAATTTTTGCATTTTTTGCAGGAAAACGTAATTTTGTGAGTTTGGCGGAAACAAGATTTTGCAGTTTTGGCAGGAAACGTGATTTTGCGGTTTTCGCGGGAAAACGAGATTTTGCGAGTTTGGAGAGAAAATAAAATTTTGCATTTTTGCGGTTTTGGCGGGAAAACGAAATTTTGTGGGTTTGGATGGAAAACGAGATTTTGTGAGTTTGGCGAGAAAATAAAATTTTGATTTTTTTTGCGGGAAAACGTAATTTTGCATTTTTGACAGGAAAACGTAATTTTGCATGAAAACGTAATTTTGTATTTTTATGTTTTTGGTAGAAAAACGAAATTTTGCGGTTATGGCGGGAAAACAAGATTTTGCGGTTTTAGCGAGAAAATGAGATTTTGCGTTTTTACCAATTATGGATGAGATTACCTCATCCAAACTCTCCAAAAAAACTCATCCAAAAATTCAGTTTTTTTTGGATGAGTTTTCCTAATCCAGTTGATTTCTTAATTGTCACTAAACGAACGATAACATGCATCTGCATCCAGATACTGTGTTTGGTTCACCAAACAAACAACACCTTATTCGCCCCATGCACATGTTTATAATCAAAGAGAAACAAAACGATTTGCAAAATAAAATTGAAAGAGAATCAAGATCAAAGAACTAATTTTGCCTAAACAATGAATGAAAATCAAAACAAATCTTAAATCTCTATTAGTGAACGAAAGAGAGAGAGGTAGGGACGATATCTCGATGTTTTGATTTGCTTCCAGCTGCATTCTCCATGGATCTAGCTCAATATGATGAGTACACTACGTGACCAGGGTCGGAGTTGATGATCTAGTGTCAAATAAAACCTAATGTGCACTCAACCACGATCTAGTGGTGTCGTCGTAACACTCAACAACAAAACTTATTTTTTATTCATGAATTAAGCCTCATTATATAGAGGAGATACAACAATTTCCTATAACAGTCAGCAACTTGGGAATGCAGCAACTTAGGAATTGAAATTCAAACTCTAAAGTGTGTGTAATAGAGAGAAAACCACATAAATAAATGCTGTTTTGAGAATGGACGAAAATCTCTCTTTTCTTCTTGATTTTGGGCTGAATCCACTTTGTTGGAATTCTCTGATGGACCAAGATTCTAGAACAATTTGTTTTGTAGATTAATTCAATCTGGTCTGGTCAGAATCCTCCTTTGAATGGCCGTATGTCTGAATTCGCGTAAGCTGGAGATCACCTGTTTTGTAAATTGTGTAACTCTTTCATCTGAACTCTGTTTGATCTGATTCTTCTTCGAGGAGTTTTGTAATTGACCTGAGCACATTCTACAACTGGTTTCATGCACAAATTACTCGTGGTTCAGCAGATACGCATCAAAAAATGATCACATGTCTTGACGCTTCCCATTATCATATCACCAAGCCCCAAGGTAAGAAATTTAATCCGGTTAAGTCTTGTCAAATCTAGAGACAACTTCTGGTTCAACTTATTGTCCTCCTTGGTGACTGTCTTTTGGGGCGTGTTGAACCTGCTCATGTTCATTCCAAGCTTCATTCAAAAATCAAAAGTACTAAAGCAATCATAAGAGTGTTAGTTCAAAGCAAAAAATTCCTAGAAATGGTCATAGTTCCCCAACATTTTTGACTCAATAAAAATAAAAAAAATGACTCAAAGACTCAAAAAATCAAAAGGAAACAACCAAAGAAAACGACATTAGTAATTTGGAGACATCCCTCCCCCAGACTTACTTCACACCGTCCAGGTGTGAAAGCAAAGCCAAGAAAAGAATGAATCCCATAAAGCAAATAAGAAAAATGAAAAAGAAAAAGAAAAACTAAGGAAAAGAAACAAAAACCGGTGATCTTGCATCTGGTGTTGGAGTGGTGTTGGCAAGGGTGGGATTCGATCGGTCTCAGGATAGGATCGACCGATCTGCAATATTATTGAACTGTAGATGCGTGCAGTAAACACCGGGATCGATCGATCTTTAAGGAGGACTGATCGATCCTAAACTCCTGGAACAAAAAAAAGTTTTGCATCTTCTGCGTGTGGAACCTGTTCCTGAAAACACTTAACACCAGACGTGATTTCACCGTAATAAATCCTACAAACAAAACCAAAATCCTAAGACAAATAAAAATAAAAGGGTAAGCCAGCACAAACCCCATGGATTGCCTCCCATAAGCGCTTGTTTAAGGTCTATAGCTTCACCGAGGTTTCAGATGTCAAGTGATGGGAGGATGAGAACTCATATCAGAACAAGCTCTTCAATTCTTCAGCTTAAGCTCCAAAATCTTTTTCAGCATACCATCCACTGCTTCTTGGCCTTTCTCTTTAAACTCCGGAGTGAGGATGGCTTTAACTTTAGAGAAAGGCCGAGATATTCCTTTAGACTTCACCTTGTACTCAATGGTGTCTCTAACATATTTCTGGCGTACCAAGGTTATGTGAAGATCTCGTATTACTCTTTCTATCTTCGGTTTGTCTCTCTTCTTAACCTTCTTAGACCTTTTCTTAGAAGAATGAGTGTCTTCATCCAGGACTTCATTAAACTCATTCTTATCACCATTCTCTCCCAAAATCATGACATCCACCTTCTTCTCATGTTCTACAACTAGACAAGAGTCATGTCGTATAGCTTCATTTGCAGTGATTGCGTTGTAGAAGACCTTATCATCAATGTTAGAGAAAGTTATCCTCTTAATAGGCAAGTCAACAAATACTCCCATTGTCGCTAGGAAAGGTCGCCCAAGAATCAAAGGCATTTCAGAACCCTCGCTCATTTCCACAACATGAAAATCTGTAGCAACCAAGTAACTCCCAACTTGAACATCTAAATTATTAATGAATCCTTGTGGAGTCGTGCTGACAGCATTTGCAAACTTTAGAGAGACCTTAGAAGCCTTCATATCATCAATTCCCAACCTCTCTGCAACAGCCTTCGACATTACGTTCACACTGGATCCAGTGTCACAAAGGGAGTCCTCAAAGTTCACTCCTAAGATGGAGCATGGAACAACAAATTTTCCTGGATCTTCTAATTTGGGTAGTCTTTTCAAAGCTGGAGCATGAATGTTCTTCTCTCGAGCCAAGAACGCCTTAACCTCCACCAAATCCTTTTTTCCAACCACAACATCATTGTAAACCTTCTTAAACAAAGAGATATGCTTTACTGCCTCTGTAAAGGGAATGTCAGCGATGAACTCACTTATAGCTTCTTTATACTGAGCATACTTCTTTTCATCTAGAGGTTTCTTCTCATGTCTTCTTGGAAAAGGAATTTGTGGCCTATAGGGTTTTGGTTCCACATGAAGTGATTCCCTAGCATCTGCATCAGGAACAATTGAGCTGGGTTTTCCCATACCTACAACAGGGACTGACCGGTCTGGACGTAGATCGATCGATCTGAGACTTTCTGAGATAGGTTTTGCGTTATTGATGGGATCGACTGATCTATAGGGGGACTGGTCGATCCAAATTCTCTGGAGATCAGACTCGAATCATCAGAATGGATGGGACTGGCCGGTCTAGGCTCAGGACTGATCGATCCTGTCTCTACAGAAGCCAAATGTGAGTTGATAACAACACAACTCAGCCCATCTTCGATTCCACCATGGAGTGTAATAGCATTGTATGACTCTTTGTTCTTAGAGCTAGAAGAAATAGCAGAGACTCTCTTATCACTGGAATCAACATGTGAACTCAACCTCTCAAATTTCCCATTAAAATCATTGTACATGCTATCAATCTTGATGGCGGATCCGGTACAGCTTTCTCTTGCTGGTCCTTCCTCTTCTGCCGTTGGACGATACCCAACTGAGGGTTGGGTTGATGAACCCCTGCCTCTTCTCCGTCGGCCATAGCGTTGATTTGGCCTCTTGTTTTGCGGTTTTCGCGTTCAAGCTGTGCTAACTCCTTGCTTCGCATGTTACGCAAATCAGTAGGCTTGTGGCTTCTTGTTTGCATGCACCTGAAACGAAAGAGGAAGAACGCAAGAACAAGTCAGTAAATTAAAGTAAAATAGACCTTAGACTAAACGTGAATCTAAAATTTCAAAGGCAACGTTTTGGTCCCCGGCAACCGCGCCAAATTGATCTAGTGTCAAATAAAACCTAATGTGCACTCAACCACGATCTAGTGGTGTCGTCGTAACACTTCAGGGTCGAATCCACAGAGACCAAACGATACACTATGAAATTATATAGACCGAGTATAACTAAAGCAAGAGAAAGTTTGTGTTTCAAGTAATCGATTAAAAAGCAGAAAATAACTAAGGGGTTTGAAATCAAGGAAAGATATTGGGTGTAGGGAATCAGTTAGGGGATTACAATCACAAATTTAGATTATAGATTGGAATGCATTAAGAACCGTTCTTGAACTCAAATCACAATAATAAAGCTGACCTAGTTCCGCAGCATTAGCTAACTTTGCAAAGAAACAACTAGACCCTAAACTTCGGTTTGAATCTAGATAAACAAGCAAGCATTAAAGTTCAAGTTTGATTTGTTCACAAGGTGCCTCAACTTCAACTTCCGTTGGCTAAGGTCCACCTTGTTCACCTATGTTTCTTTCAAGTAATTCAACAACACTTTCGATGCCTCGATGAATTGAACCTAAGATCTTAATCTAGATGATCAGTCTAGTTCAAGCAATAAGAACAACAATATATGAAGAACAATAGGATCAATCCCAAAATCTAACAACCTAAGTTTAGAAAATCATAAACCCCCTTTTGAAACCCGAAACCCAATAGTAAAACTACTCAGACATAGAAATAAAAGTACAGCAAATCAAAGATGAAGAAAACATAATTGAATTGCAAAGAGAAGTAAAAGGGTTCATAAATCTTCTCCAAAGAGATACAAAGGATTAGAGATCTTCTCCCAAACTTACAAGTCTCAAAAGCTGCGTAGAATAATAGGGTGTCTTTTTAAGAGGTCGAGCCCCATGCTTAAATAGTATTTTTTTTTGTGCAAAATAGTAAAATAAAACCCTAAAAGTCGGTTTAAAACAAAAAAGGAAAGGTTGCTTCGGGTACGGGATCGGTCAATCCCAAATGTAGATCGGCCGATCCAGGATGCTTTTCTGTGCTTGCTCCATCTGATTGCTAGCCCGATCAGTCTTCAACCAATTTAGCTCCAGATGCATGTTTTCATCCCCAAAGCTCTCAGATTCCTTCCAAAGTCACCTAGAACCTGTAAAGACTCACACAAGACTAATAAGACTCTCAAAGCACACTGAGACTTAACAAAAGACTCAAAACAGATACCAAAACTATGGTTAAAATCCTATAAAATGCAGACACATCAATTCCCCCAGACTTGAATCTTTGCTTGTCCTCAAGCAAGAACAGACAAAAAACTCAAGAACAGAGAAAAGGTTTGAAAGTGGAAACTCACATATTCTTGGTAACTTCTTCTTTGCACTCTTCATCACATCAAATTAAGAACTACTTTTTGTATTCTGCCCATGATTAGGATCAACACCCCCTACTCTGAACTCCACAGCCTTAGAGAACCCTCAGTCTCCCCATCGTTGTCCCTCTACATCAGATTAGTAAAAAGGTGTGGTCTTACCATGGGAGTATCGATCATAGAACTTTATTGACTCCTTCAACCTCTTATTTCCCAAGACCTCCTTCATATACTCCTTTTCCTCTCTCTTTTCTCACTTCCAAAGGATTGATTTCTCCCTAATTTTCTAGGGTATCATTTTAATTTTTTTTATCAATCCTTTGCTCTTTTTCTTTTGGGACAAGTTTACATGAATTCCGAAAGATGCACGGGTCTACGCACATCCCTTGGCTCACTTCTTTTATCACCTATATCCTTTTATCTCTTTCTTCTTCTTCTTTTTTTTTTTTACTGAGTACTGAAGGGAAGTGAGAGGGGAAGCATACTTTGCAAGGAGATGCATGTCTCGTGAGGCTTAAGGGAGGAGTCTTGTCCGATGTATACCAAGTGATATGATTCTCCCAAGGAGTCGACACTCTAAGGTGGTGAAAGGGATAAACTTTGCATCCAAGAGACTGTGAAGTCTAAAGGATCAAAGGATGTGGAGCGAATGGTCGCACAAGAGCTGCGGAAGACTCCTGATATACCGGTGGATCGATTCTTTGGATATTACACACCAAAAGGGATCGACAACTTGTTGGATATGACACACCAAGAAGGAATGGATAGAGAGATGGATCGAGAGACGCCACAAAGATCTGTGAAAGGATCTATGATAAGTCTGAACCAACCATGAACATAGATATGACGCACCATGAACATGGAGTTCCAAAAATTACAAGATATCACATCTTGAAAGAGAGAAACTTTTCAGATTTTTACTCAACAACAAAACTTATTTTTTATTCATGAATTAAGCCTCATTATATAGAGGAGATACAACAATTTCCTATAACAGTCAGCAACTTGGGAATGCAGCAACTTAGGAATTGAAATTCAAACTCTAAAGTGTGTGTAATAGAGAGAAAACCACATAAATAAATGCTGTTTTGAGAATGGACGAAAATCTCTCTTTTCTTCTTGATTTTGGGCTGAATCCACTTTGTTGGAATTCTCTGATGGACCAAGATTCTAGAACAATTTGTTTTGTAGATTAATTCAATCTGGTCTGGTCAGAATCCTCCTTTGAATGGCCGTATGTCTGAATTCGCGTAAGCTGGAGATCACCTGTTTTGTAAATTGTGTAACTCTTTCATCTGAACTCTGTTTGATCTGATTCTTCTTCGAGGAGTTTTGTAATTGACCTGAGCACATTCTACAACTGGTTTCATGCACAAATTACTCGTGGTTCAGCAGATACGCATCAAAAAATGATCACATGTCTTGACGCTTCCCATTATCATATCACCAAGCCCCAAGGTAAGAAATTTAATCCGGTTAAGTCTTGTCAAATCTAGAGACAACTTCTGGTTCAACTTATTGTCCTCCTTGGTGACTGTCTTTTGGGGCGTGTTGAACCTGCTCATGTTCATTCCAAGCTTCATTCAAAAATCAAAAGTACTAAAGCAATCATAAGAGTGTTAGTTCAAAGCAAAAAATTCCTAGAAATGGTCATAGTTCCCCAACATTTTTGACTCAATAAAAATAAAAAAAATGACTCAAAGACTCAAAAAATCAAAAGGAAACAACCAAAGAAAACGACATTAGTAATTTGGAGACATCCCTCCCCCAGACTTACTTCACACCGTCCAGGTGTGAAAGCAAAGCCAAGAAAAGAATGAATCCCATAAAGCAAATAAGAAAAATGAAAAAGAAAAAGAAAAACTAAGGAAAAGAAACAAAAACCGGTGATCTTGCATCTGGTGTTGGAGTGGTGTTGGCAAGGGTGGGATTCGATCGGTCTCAGGATAGGATCGACCGATCTGCAATATTATTGAACTGTAGATGCGTGCAGTAAACACCGGGATCGATCGATCTTTAAGGAGGACTGATCGATCCTAAACTCCTGGAACAAAAAAAAGTTTTGCATCTTCTGCGTGTGGAACCTGTTCCTGAAAACACTTAACACCAGACGTGATTTCACCGTAATAAATCCTACAAACAAAACCAAAATCCTAAGACAAATAAAAATAAAAGGGTAAGCCAGCACAAACCCCATGGATTGCCTCCCATAAGCGCTTGTTTAAGGTCTATAGCTTCACCGAGGTTTCAGATGTCAAGTGATGGGAGGATGAGAACTCATATCAGAACAAGCTCTTCAATTCTTCAGCTTAAGCTCCAAAATCTTTTTCAGCATACCATCCACTGCTTCTTGGCCTTTCTCTTTAAACTCCGGAGTGAGGATGGCTTTAACTTTAGAGAAAGGCCGAGATATTCCTTTAGACTTCACCTTGTACTCAATGGTGTCTCTAACATATTTCTGGCGTACCAAGGTTATGTGAAGATCTCGTATTACTCTTTCTATCTTCGGTTTGTCTCTCTTCTTAACCTTCTTAGACCTTTTCTTAGAAGAATGAGTGTCTTCATCCAGGACTTCATTAAACTCATTCTTATCACCATTCTCTCCCAAAATCATGACATCCACCTTCTTCTCATGTTCTACAACTAGACAAGAGTCATGTCGTATAGCTTCATTTGCAGTGATTGCGTTGTAGAAGACCTTATCATCAATGTTAGAGAAAGTTATCCTCTTAATAGGCAAGTCAACAAATACTCCCATTGTCGCTAGGAAAGGTCGCCCAAGAATCAAAGGCATTTCAGAACCCTCGCTCATTTCCACAACATGAAAATCTGTAGCAACCAAGTAACTCCCAACTTGAACATCTAAATTATTAATGAATCCTTGTGGAGTCGTGCTGACAGCATTTGCAAACTTTAGAGAGACCTTAGAAGCCTTCATATCATCAATTCCCAACCTCTCTGCAACAGCCTTCGACATTACGTTCACACTGGATCCAGTGTCACAAAGGGAGTCCTCAAAGTTCACTCCTAAGATGGAGCATGGAACAACAAATTTTCCTGGATCTTCTAATTTGGGTAGTCTTTTCAAAGCTGGAGCATGAATGTTCTTCTCTCGAGCCAAGAACGCCTTAACCTCCACCAAATCCTTTTTTCCAACCACAACATCATTGTAAACCTTCTTAAACAAAGAGATATGCTTTACTGCCTCTGTAAAGGGAATGTCAGCGATGAACTCACTTATAGCTTCTTTATACTGAGCATACTTCTTTTCATCTAGAGGTTTCTTCTCATGTCTTCTTGGAAAAGGAATTTGTGGCCTATAGGGTTTTGGTTCCACATGAAGTGATTCCCTAGCATCTGCATCAGGAACAATTGAGCTGGGTTTTCCCATACCTACAACAGGGACTGACCGGTCTGGACGTAGATCGATCGATCTGAGACTTTCTGAGATAGGTTTTGCGTTATTGATGGGATCGACTGATCTATAGGGGGACTGGTCGATCCAAATTCTCTGGAGATCAGACTCGAATCATCAGAATGGATGGGACTGGCCGGTCTAGGCTCAGGACTGATCGATCCTGTCTCTACAGAAGCCAAATGTGAGTTGATAACAACACAACTCAGCCCATCTTCGATTCCACCATGGAGTGTAATAGCATTGTATGACTCTTTGTTCTTAGAGCTAGAAGAAATAGCAGAGACTCTCTTATCACTGGAATCAACATGTGAACTCAACCTCTCAAATTTCCCATTAAAATCATTGTACATGCTATCAATCTTGATGGCGGATCCGGTACAGCTTTCTCTTGCTGGTCCTTCCTCTTCTGCCGTTGGACGATACCCAACTGAGGGTTGGGTTGATGAACCCCTGCCTCTTCTCCGTCGGCCATAGCGTTGATTTGGCCTCTTGTTTTGCGGTTTTCGCGTTCAAGCTGTGCTAACTCCTTGCTTCGCAGGTTACGCAAATCAGTAGGCTTGTGGCTTCTTGTTTGCATGCACCTGAAACGAAAGAGGAAGAACGCAAGAACAAGTCAGTAAATTAAAGTAAAATAGACCTTAGACTAAACGTGAATCTAAAATTTCAAAGGCAACGTTTTGGTCCCCGGCAACCGCGCCAAATTGATCTAGTGTCAAATAAAACCTAATGTGCACTCAACCACGATCTAGTGGTGTCGTCGTAACACTTCAAGGTCGAATCCACAGAGACCAAACGATACACTATGAAATTATATAGACCGAGTATAACTAAAGCAAGAGAAAGTTTGTGTTTCAAGTAATCGATTAAAAAGCATAAAATAACTAAGGGGTTTGAAATCAAGGAAAGAAATTGGGTGTAGGGAATCAGTTAGGGGATTACAATCACAAATTTAGATTATAGATTGGAATGCATTAAGAACCGTTCTTGAACTCAAATCACAATAATAAAGCTGACCTACTTACGCAGCATTAGCTAACTTTGCAAAGAAACAACTAGACCCTAAACTTCGGTTTGAATCTAGATAAACAAGCAAGCATTAAAGTTCAAGTTTGATTTGTTCACAAGGTGCCTCAACTTCAACTTCCGTTGGCTAAGGTCCACCTTGTTCACCTATGTTTCTTTCAAGTAATTCAACAACACTTTCGATGCCTCGATGAATTGAACCTAAGATCTTAATCTAGGTGATCAGTCTAGTTCAAGCAATAAGAACAACAATAGATGAAGAACAATAGGATCAATCCCAAAATCTAACAACCTAAGTTTAGAAAATCATAAACCCCCTTTTGAAACCCGAAACCCAATAGTAAAACTACTCAGACATAGAAATAAAAGTACAGCAAATCAAAGATGAAGAAAACATAATTGAATTGCAAAGAGAAGTAAAAGGGTTCATAAATCTTCTCCAAAGAGATACAAAGGTTTAAAGATCTTCTCCCAAGCTTACAAGTCTCAAAAGCTGCGTAGAATAATAGGGTGTCTTTTTAAGAGGTCGAGCCCCGTGCTTAAATAGTAAAAAAAACCCTAATAGTCGGTTTAAAACAAAAAAGGAAAGGTTGCTTCGGGTACAGGATCGGTCGATCCCAAATGTAGATCGGCCGATCCAGGATGCTTTTCTGTGATTTCTCCATCTGATTGCTAGCCCGATCAGTCTTCAACCAATTTAGCTCCAGATGCATGTTTTCATCCCCAAAGCTCTCAGATTCCTTCCAAAGTCACCTAGAACCTGTAAAGACTCACACAAGACAAAAAAAACTCTAAAAGCACACTGGGACTTAACAAAAGACTCAAAACAAATACAAATAAAATCCTATAAAATGCAGACACATTAGTTGATGCGGTGCAAGCGGTGCTTTTGCACCGGGTGTCAATAAAAAAAAGCATTTATAAGGCTTTGCACCCTCAAGGTTTAATATTTTGATAAAAATGATTCTAAATTTATGAAATCTAAAAAAAAAAAAATTGCACCAGGTCCAACAACAACTTGAGTCGGGCCTGTACGTGACTGGAGAGATGCTGATTCATGAGCATGAGTTTATTATCTTAAAATCATGATGATGACCAGAGAAGAATCCAAAATCAAAAGACATCAATATTCAAAAACGAAATTTCAATTAAATTTGATTTTTAAGCATTAGAGGACGCAGCCCCATCTTAAAAAAAATTTCGTCCCTAGGCATACAATTTTTTAGGACCCTTTTCAACATACATTTCCTTTTCTTTTTTTCTGGTCCCCATTTCCTTAATATTTTTTTAAAAAAAAAAAAATTTGTCCCCTGGCCATTGCCCCTCTCGCCGTAGGTATGAGTCGGGGCTGAGAGGACGATTTGGTTTTAGGTTGAAATCTAATTACCTTGTTGTAGCCAATAGATACTTTATACACCAACTGCTTCAAGTTTGTTCTTTCTTTAGATTTATATATGTAGCTAGCCGTGATAGATGTGGAATCAGATTCTTTACAACTGCTTCGCACCATCAAACCAAATTCCTGGAGTTCTGTGGAATTATCGAATCACTCTTTCAGCTTTAATCCTTAGAACATAGGTGAAAAAAAATTATTAGGTTTGATGTCTCTTTACATAAACATAGAAACTCAATGGCTGAGATGTTCTACACAAAATAAAAAGAAACGGTTGGGATTATAACATATAACCGGGTCAAATTACCGGGTTAAATGACCCGCGTGTTTACCCGATTTCACTGATTACGTTTTTACGCTTCGCTTAGATGTTTTATTTTATCTAAACTCTAATGACCGTCAGTTGTAATTTCTTACAAAACTAATGTTAGTTTGTTAAACGATTTTTCTTTTAATAGTAGGGATGGCATATTCATTTACTTTATTTTAATTTGATATGATATCATTTGATTGACTAATATAAAAGAGGTGAATGAAAGGGAGGATGAACCCGAGTATCGTCCATCGAAGGTAGTTCAAGTTATCACTGATTCAGTTGAGACATAATATAAACATCATGAATGGGTGAAGAATCAAATTAGCTAAAATGGGTTAAACCAATATATATAACCTGAACCGAATTTGCTAATTTTATCCGATTAAACTGGTTTTAACCCATTTTAGCTGGAGAAACCCAAAAAGTCGATTGAATTTGGTAGAATTTCATTAACCGAAATAAATCAAAATTCGAACTGTTTTTTTGTTCGGTTAATTTGGACCAGTTTCTACTAAATAGTAACTGAAAACCCGAATTAACCGGATTGATTCGGTTCGAGGGTTAGGCAATTAATGAAATGGGCCTTATAGAAAATTTTGAGCCTATTTATCTCTCTGCATCGCATCCGGTCCGTTCAATCAATGTACTTCTTTCGTCACCTGCGCCGTGTTTAGCGACAGCGACATCCAGAGAGAGACGACTAAGCGAACAAAACTGAGAGAAAGCGTGAAGTGGGATGTCAAACAGAGAAGATTAGGGACTCGTGTCTTCTCCTTCTCGTCACCTGTGTCTCTCTCTTTTCCGAAAAGCTTTTGATAATTCGAGGTTCGTTTGAAATGGCTTATTGTTTTTTTCTCCTTTTACATCGGATTTGGACTTCTGGGTTCTGTTCGGTTGTGGGGAAAAAAAAAAATTGGGGTCAATATAAGAAAATTTTGAGTGGTTTTAATCTTGTGGTCGTGATTGATCTTGATCAGAGTGGACTTTGCTGCCATGTTTTTGTTCGTCTGTAATATTGTTAGAAATTTTATATAGGGTTTAAATAGGCATTTCTTCTGATACTGCCAAAGAAAATCAAATCCTTGTTTAGGCCGCTGAGAGCTGTAGAATCCGCGTGGGGGAGTAGCATCACTTAGATCACTTTCAGTCTTAAGGGCATGTGTCTTTGTGTTTCTTTCACAAAGCAAAGTCTCAGTTCGAGTCTTCAGCATTATATAGCTCTGAGAATCTCTTTATACATTGTCAGACTAAAACAATTCACAGTTGGAGACTCTCTACTTTTCTTTTTTGGTTTCTAAGAGTGGATCCTTGTGGTTTTCAGGTGCTTCGAGTTTTGTATTTTTGGCCATGGACGGTACAGAACAAGTGAACAAAGAGCTCACAAAGATTGAAGTTGATGACACTTCATCATCAGTGGAGATCAAAGTGTTGTTATTCGCCAGAGCTCGCGAGCTCACAGGCGTGCCTGATCTAACACTGAAGATGCCATCAGGTAGCACAACACAGAAATGCATGGACGAGTTGGTTCTCAAGTTCCCAAACTTGAAAGAGGTACGTAGCTGTGTGGTTCTTGCCCTGAACGAGGAATATACAACCGATTCCGCCATTGTTCAACATAGAGATGAGTTAGCCATCATACCTCCGATAAGTGGCGGCTAATGCATCAGCACTACTAAAACTCCCTTGATTTGGGTTAGTCATTTAATTGGCAGTAATCAAACATGTAAAAGTTAAGGTACCTTTGTCACAAACAACAACAGAAATATCTGTCTTATAATAAAAGAAAGGTTTACATCAGTTCTACAAATTTTCCAGTTTGTTGTGTTTTCTCTCATTCCGTAGATCATTACAATCACAACTTCTTCTTCTTCTTCTTCATCTCAATATTGATTATCATACAATCATTCTAACAAAGAGAAAGGAGAGTGTTATCACTGTTTCAGTAGCGACGTGGTCTTGAATGGTTGATACTATCTAGTGCTGAACCAAGAACTCTTCTACTATACTCCAAACTTGCTCCATTTGATACTACTCCTGGTGGAGGTAGCTCTGCAAAAATGTACAAAAAACAAAAAAAACACAGAACAAAGTACATTAACTCTCTCATACTCCGAAAGACAAATTTAGAATGAACTAACGGTTCTTGATATTGTAATCTGTGTTGAATTCGACAACAAAGCAGCTTAACTTCTCATAACTCCAGCATTCAAAACTAATAATAGCCATTAGATTAAGCAAACAGACCAAAGAAAGTCCTATACTTAAAAAGACAAATAGATTGATATTTGTCTATTTGTCAATTTAGAATGAACTGAAGGTTCTTGATATCTCTGTTGAATTCAGCAACGAATAAAATTCTCATAACTCCAGCATTCAAAACTAATTATAGCCATTAGATTAAGCAAACAGACCAAAGAACATTTCAAGTCTTATACTTAAAAAGACAAATAGATTGAGCACAAGGTTCTTGATTTACTCATCTGTGTTAAATTTGGCAAAGAACCAGCTAAACTCTTATAACTCACCAGCCAAACTAATCATATACATTGAGAAAACCATCTATACTCTCTGCCTAACTTGTGTCAATGCTTTAAACGCGAAAGCTGTCCATCTTTCTATATGTTCCATGAATCAAGAATGGATAATAAGTAAACCAAAGAAACAAACCTTGTGTGTAATCCAAAGGCAGAAGAGGTGAAGGCGGAGAGATCAATTGCGACGAAAACCTCTCTGAATGATAAGCAGCTCTATCTGAATGCTCGAAAGCCAAAGGCTGAGGTCTCGTTCTATTACCGGAGCTCGCCTGCAACTTATCCTGTCCAGATATCTAAATCCACCAAACCACAACACAAAATCAAGAACATATCAATACAAAAGATTTCAAAAGACAGAGAGGATAAAACAAAGACTCACAGCAAACTTGAGAGTTCTACTGTAGAGAGAAACAAGTCCAGAGAAAAGCTTAACAGCGTACTCAGCGATTTCTTCAGTCTCGTACTCAGCGAAGGCAAAGCCTTTAGGTTTATCAGTTTCTTTATCACGAGGTATGTGTAGATCGATTACTCTACCAGCTTGAATCATGATATCATACAAAACCCTATCGCTTACTCTCTCGTCTACGTTCCCTGATTTATCAAAAATTCATTTCGAGTGGTTTCCGAGAAAGTTTTTTTAACAGTCAGATAAAAAAAAAAAAATTGGAGATGTTTGGAAGAGACACTTTACCTATGTAGACGGTGCAATTGGAATTTCCTCCGGACATTGAAGCTGAATTTGTTGATCGGGAACAATGGAAACCCTAAAAAGCTTGAGGAAGAAGAAGATGGATGAATGTGAGTAGTTGAAATTGACGAGGTTGAAACTGTAATTTTTACAAATATTGTTGTCATAGGGGGTAAATGACTAAAACGCCCTCTATGTCAAACAAAACCAGTGGCGAAGACGTTCCCGGTTAGGATCGATTTTATAAAAAAGAACATTGACATTAGTATTAATATACTAGATTTTAATGTCCGGCACGGCGGATCGATTTGATGTTATTGATACTGTTACACTCTTTCTCTTGAACAAAATCTCTGAAGAGATCGAAGAAGAAAGAGATTTTGTTCGAGAGATAAACTTCTTCAGACGAAACCAAATCCAATAACCGAACATAACTTTAATTTTTTTTGCACAGACACTCTTCTTCGTCTCGACAAGGACCAAAAGTATAAAAAAAGTTTTCGGTGAAGAGTTTTTACATCGGCTTCATCTGAAGACGGTGGACAACAAAAGGTGATTTGAAATCAGATGTTCCGATTGGATTCCCAGATCGTGATTCAATGATTGATCTATTATTTTGGGTTTCTTAGATTCTCGAATTGGGTTTTTTTTCTTTTCGATTGATACTGTTACTGGTTTTGTGTTTCGATCTGACATGTTTTGATTCCAGTATTCTACAATGGTTAGGTATTTGATGATGGGGATAAGCAAAACGGAGATCAATTTCTGGAGATTGCTTTCGGCTGCACTTAATCAGCAAAACCAGTCGAAGCTTATAAATATAGGAATAACCCAGTAAAGGAGGAGGAAGAAGAGAGATAAAAGTAGACTATGGTGTTAACTCTCGGTTTGATATTATGAGAATTTTTATATTAAAATTTAATGATTAATTAGATAATCGACAATTTTTATATTAAAATTTAATGATTAATTAGATAATCGAGATAAAATTAGAATTTTATTTTTGTTGAAAAATTGTGGATATGAAAATAATAACACTTACTATTTTGGGTTTTAAATGACATATTTGTATTAATTGCCTATTTAATATATTTTTATTTTAATCCAAAACAATTGGGTATTAAACTTCTAAATAAAAATAATTTCGGGTTTTTTTTAGCATTTTTCCCTTTTATAAAATAGAACATTGACATTATTAATATATGTTGTCTTATAAAAAAATAAATCAATGACTTCATTTTGTTCATACAGTATGTGATTTAGAACAATGCATATGGTAGAGTTTCTCCATAAGAAGATAATTTTCATCTAGGAAACTTGGCTGAAAAAAGTAATAAGTACAGTGAATTTCTGAAAGTTAATTTATCAATTATGATGTTTGAGATATTGTTGTATGTTGACGGTTGAAAATGACATCTTCACAGAGTGAATGAATGGGTACTTAGAGATGTGTTAACGTTTTCTACGTCATGATCAATTTTATCTTGACTATTTTAAAAGAAATTTATTATTATCTTGATTATCCTCTCATTGCCGTCGTCGTCTCCTCTGGTGCTTTTGACACTTCACGTCTGAGAAAGGGATGCTTCTAAGTTCTAAGCTTCGAAGATGATATGGGCAAGTCCTAGAGGTTCGAATACTCTTACTGAAACAGCAGTCAAAGCTATGTCTTCTTGACTAAAGGATGGAACAGATTCGTCAAAGAGAAGCAGCTCGATCCTGGGAACATCGTTTTCTTCCAACAAGACCGTTCTGATTTACAAAGACTCTTCATTAGCTGGCGCAGACTTATTCACGAGTTCTTGATAACAAGAATCAATAATCCATAACAACAAATAACAAAAGAAAACGGATTTTATTAAGAACTTGTAACTGATAACGATTTGACACTACATTCAATGAAAGCGCAGCCTCAACATCTCACCTGTAAGAGTCTCCAACAAAACGATGAGGAACGAGAGTCTAGAAAGTTCTAGATAAGATTACAAATTCAGAATAAGCGTAAAATGAAACATGAGCTAACAATTGCTCAAATACTATGTGACTCACAAGCGACAAACAGTGTCAGCCAGAATTATTCCCTTTCCGTTACCTGCCAACTTTATTCTGTTACTTCTCATCCTCTATCACACGCACCTAGCTTGATTCCTTTTTATCTTGACCCTCCACATGTGAACCATCGCGTCCTATATCAGTTCTATGGCAGCTCCTTCTTATCGTCAAATCTACCACGCCACTAATTACTCTAGTCCTCCTTCTCACTCAGATTATCTATACTATTAATTGGTGAATACACTTAGAGATAAAAGATAAAAAAAAAAGTATGCCATACAATGCCAAAGACAATTAGGTAAGTTTAACCAAGACACACGGATCCTGGGCGACCGAGATACTTATATTCAGATCCAGTTTAGTTGAGTATCTCGCCAATCATTTACTCATGTAGCCAATCAGGCCCAATCGCCTGCACAATTTTTTTTTCTTTTAAAGATTAATCAATATAGTATAAGGTAAATCCTTAAAAATCGCATCAAAAAATACACAATCAACATTTATTACGATATTGTATTACTATTAACCGGTGAACAATTAAAACCTTTTAATTATTATTGAATTACAGATATTATCATGATGTCCATATATTTCACCATGTTTTACCTTAGTTTATTTACCCTTTTTGCATGATTTACTAGCCAGTTTTATTATTATTGAGTAGTTTAAGGTCACTTTGTGCATTGAATAGGATTTGCATTGCATGTGCATGGTTTTATGCATAATCAGGTGATTTCGACCCGAAGGAGCATGGAGAAGTGCTGAGGAAGAGTAGAGCCAACAAGTGAAGCAGACAAAGAGGCTAGAGCAGAAGAGAATCAAGGTCCGGAAGTCCACTCGACCACCACACTCGACCAGACACTCGACCGTGTGAGGAGAGGGACTCGACCACCAGAAGAAACAGAAGAAGAGGTCACTCGACCATGCAGTCGACCGAGCACGTGGTCGAGCTGACCGAGCCGCCTCTCTATTTTGTTTTCTAGCCATTTTAGGGCTTCCCTTCCTTCCTATATATATCTATTGTACTCTATGGCCGCCCACAAGTCTTTTTTAGGGAAAAGTAATATCTTGTAGCTAGAGAAACCTAGTTTTTACCCTTTTGGGAATATTTGCTTTTTTTACATCATCAGCCATTTTTATTGTATTTTTCTCTAGATTTTCATACTTTGTTGGTTCCATAACTTTCTGGGTATTGAGAATCTGAGTTTACTTCTTTGTTCAATATTGTTCATCTCTCGCTTATCTTTCTGATCATGTCTGTTTTAGCAATTTCTGGATTTGTGTTCTTCATTAGGATTTTTAGATCTGATTAGTGGCTTAGGATCTTAGAGATGGGATAGGTTGGTAAAGAGATATGTTTATCTAGATTGTTTAAGCTTGATTGTTTATAGATCCTTCCTGGGTTAGCTGTGATCATTGTCTATGGATAGCTTTTGTGAAGTTCGTTAAACAATCTGGGTAAGCTTAGCTTGATACCAACCAATTAACCCCATCTTTAGGATTTATTTGCTCATTGTTTGTTACTGCTTTCATATTTAATCATTTGTCATCGTTTATTTTGCATCTCTGTTCTTTGTTTTGCTTTTGTTCTTCTGTTATGCACCACTCGACCACCTGCTCGACCATGCACTCGACCGAGTGCACATACTCGAGCGCCATTTTACTTCCTTGTTTATGTTCTGTTTAATTCCAGTTTGCTCTTAATTGCATTTGTTATTAGTTTTCTCTTGCTTAGCATAGTTTATTGCACTTGTTCTACAATTTAATTTAGCATTAGTATTGTCTTAAGTGCCTTAGTTCATTGCATTTCATTATTGTCATTAGGTTGTTAGAAACAAATCAACTTGATATTTGGCTTAACTTGAATGCACTGATCACATCTTGACTGCTTACATATCACACTCTTTATGGATTGACATCCTTTATGCTACAACATCATAATAGTATTGAAACACCTTGCATACATTCTGATAATCTCTGCTTATATCTCTAATTGCATGTTTGCATATATTCATTCATAAGTAGATACTTGAAAAAGTTCTTGTTTCAATCACAAATATGTTTCCTAAAAAAGATTTGCGAGTAATATATTTTACCTAACAAGCATATAACTAAATCTTTCGAACTTCTAAAAATCATAACAACTAACATTGATAACAATCACTATCCCTAAATCCCTAACAAATTCAATCACTACATAAAATATGGGCATTGATAGCAGAAAAGCATAGCACAGTTTTCGCAAGTGTTATCGTTGATAAAATTTTAGAAATAAGTCTATATAATAGCATTTTTAAAACGCTACACCTAAAAGTATGTAAGCGGGAACCAAAAATCACTCTTTCCCCTAACACTTAATAAAAATTGACTAAAAATTCCCCCACTACACGTAGAAGTTCTAGAGTCAAAAAGAAAAAGAAAATAAAAACCATCTCTCTTTTTTTTTTCTCAACCAAGGAAAACCTGAATCGTTTTATTTCCTTCTTTTCTCTTCCTCATCTCCTTCACACTTCTTCTTCCTCTCTAGGGTTAAGAGTAGGGAGAAGCCAAGGTTTTGGCTAAGCAGCCATGAGTGAGACGAGAGATAAGCATTGCAACGACGTAATCAACAGGGAGAGAATGAATTGAAGCTGTGATGAAGTCTTTGAGCTTGTCGACAACAAACAGTCGTTTGAAGATCTGGTGACAGGAGTGTGAAGAAGAGTAAAGGCACGGCGGAGGCGTCTTTTTCTCTTAATCTCGCCGAGTAAGTTTATGAAAGGGGATCTAGGGTTTTATTCTAATTTTGCTTGATTTAAGTTTAAGATCTAAGATTTTTTATAAGTTCCTCCTCTTCTACAGCTCATAGATTTCTTATTTCTGTTGAAGATTTCTGCAGTTATTGAGTACAAGCCAGAAATTTCGAATTGGATCAACCTAATTGGATTCGTCGAGCAACCTGTTCAGTTCGGTCCTTGCTCCGATGGAAATTTCTGGGCTGGAACTGTGATTTCTCAGCGTTTGGGTTCAAATTTCATCTAGTTTCTGGTACATTTTTTGAAAGCATGAGTGTGTTGTTGGTAATTTGTTTGTGTATTTTCCATGTTTGAAACAGTTTAAGTTGGTAATCACGCTTCTATTCTAGTGATTTGCTGAGATAAGCTCTTTCTAAGATTTTCGATGCTTGAGTCTGGAGTTTGGTGATGTCGATTTGAAACTGGTTATATAAATCTGCCTCTGTCTCTATATGTTTGTTTATATTGCAGAATCTTTGAATTTGACCTTAACTTGATCTGTATATGAGAGTCTTTTACTTCTTCTCCCATGGTGATATTAGCTTTTTCATATATGAAACTTCAAATCTGTTGCTAAGAGCTTATGTCATATTCTTTCTTGTAACTTGACCCAATTTCTTAAGATTTTCTTTCCTCTTCAAAGATCTTACCCGCAAGATCCAATCTTCCGAATCTCGAGGCCGTTGATGATAGTATTGTGGATCGTACCGTCATCGGAGGTTGCTTCGAATCTCTTCTGGTAAAGGTAAAGTCTCTCTGTTTATTTTCTAAAACTTATGAGTGTCTTTATTTCTGGTTATTGCAGTGATGACTGTAGTATGTAGAGAGTGGACCTAGAGCTTTGCAGTATCTTGGCTTAGATGGAGACAAAGGAGCTACAAAACAATTTGGAAAGGCTCAAGCACGAGCTGCTGAATTAGAGAAGCATGTGAGACTTTTATGTTCAATAATTATATCTGTTTTATACGCTAGAATATGCACACGGAATCTGATTTTTTTTTGTGATGCTACTTCTGTCATTCAGCTAGACGTACTTTTTGGAGCAAAAGAACAAGGAGAAAGATTCCACAGAAACTCGGACTAATGAAGCTGAGAAGAAACTAAGTGAACTTAACTCCAGCCTTGACAAAGTATTTCTGCTTACATCCCTTGTTTCATTTTCTCCTTTCACAGTTCCATTTTTTTTTCTAAGAGGCATGGTGAATGCTAAGTTACGTTTTTTTTTATCTCAGCTTTGGCTAGACTTTGTTTGAAGTTGAGCTTAAAATATTTCTATGCTCTAACCCTCGTCATTTATGCTATGTTTACCAATGCAGTTTCCATTCTTATCTATAGTGTTTGATGAAGTCTAAAGCAAGTACTGTACTAGTGGATGTATCCGATTCTGTTGTAGAAAACAACACTCAATATGCTGTAGATGGAACTTCTCAGACAGTGACACTCAATCCTTTCCCCCACCAACGTTTCTGCCCTTCAGGTTATTTGTAAGAATTTGTTGATTTGTGGTGTTAGTTTAAGATTTGAATCGATGTTATGTTAGACTTGTTTTGGTTAATGTTATGTAAGACTTGTTTTGGTTAATATTATGTAAGACTTGCTTTGGTTAATGTAATGTTAATGAGATGTATTATATTTTGAGCCTTCTAGAAAGTTTTTCTTATATATTGAATTTTTTGCAGAAGCTGTATATGATATATAAATGAAATATATTATAGCAACAATATATTGCTACAGTTTACAAAATCATAGTACAAATATTTCGCTACAATTAATTTTAATATAGCAAATAAAAAACGCTAATAATAATTTTAATATAGCAAAAACATGACGCTATTATAGAGAGACAATTAATAGCATAGGAAAAAAACGCTATTGTATGTGCCCTTCTAAGATAGTACTGACAAAGACAGCGTTTACGAAATTGTTATCTAAACGATATAATAGCGTTTTTTGTGTGCTAAGAATACGCATATTTCTTGTAGTGAATGTTTTCAATATATTAAACATGATCCTTCATAACACCTATAATTTAGTCAAATTGCAACATTAATGAGATGCAAAATTCATATGTTTCCAAATCAGTGCCTAATTAACGAACTATTAGAAAAATCTATCCAAGCAAATTTTTTTATTTTGGAGAAATACCTTTGGATGACACTACTTTGGGTTTTTGTTCCAAAAATACCACACATGCTGAAATGTTCCTAATCTAGCATTTTTTAATATTGCCCTATTAATAAAAAATAATATTTATTATTTAAAAAAACTCAAAAAAATCAAAACCGATCTCTCTTACATTTTTCTCCGGCGAAGCTTGTGATGAATTTTCCGATCTGAGATCTTCATTTCTGATCTCAGATTTTTCATCAAGACTAAATCGCTCAACTGAAGCTTTAATTAATCGTTACTTTGATCCCGTGAAGCTTCAATCAGGTGCTAAATCGATGGCTATCATCAATTTCTCTTTCTTCTTCTTTTTCTTCTTCACCTATCGCGATTTCCGAGTTTCAAATTGTGGGGTTCTTTGAAATTTAGGAAGAAATTTTGACTTGTGGTTCTATATAGAGAAATTAGCAGATTCTGTAGTCTTATTGTTTTGTGATTTTGGTTTTTCATTGGCTTGATTGTAGTGTTGTGTTTTTTCAGGAATGTACCATCCACAAAATTCAAGCGATTCATTTCTGATGTAATTGTAAGTTTTTCTGTTTGATTAACTAAAGAATGAATAGAGAATAGAAATGAATCTTTTTTGTGGGTGTTATCGGTATTCAAACATCAATTTTGCTGTAGTATACATATGAATTCTGGTTGGTGCTATAATGTTTTTGAAGGTTTGTCTAAGTTGTGTATGTAATTATAGGTATGATGTAAGTATGGTGGAGATATACTCTGTTAATGGTAGAAGATTCTCCACCGATCTTTATTCTCAATGATCGCCAAGTGTGCACTTCATCAGAAAGATACAAGGAAATCCTGAAATAGGACGTTTGTGTGTATCAGTAAGTAATATATACATGACTCTTACTTTTGTTTTAACTGTAACTTTCTTATACTTAATTTGTCATAGTGATATAACTTAATTCCTCCTGTCGGAATTTGATCAATCATTTGGTAATGACATCTCAGTTTCTAAGCTACATTGTGATACATGCTCAACCACTGAAAAAGAAAAGACCAATAATTTATTTTTTTTGCCTACTGCTCGAGATCCTATTCTGGTCCCTACAGGAAGTTTACATCCGACTTCACATGAAACACACAAGGTTAGATTCCTCAACATAAGTTTTTAAACAATATTCATATATTTTTAGGAAGACCTTCCTAAATCATAAAATGATGAATATCAAGAATTCTAAGGATGATATTCCAGCTATAATTACTTGCAAATGTCGTTTTCATTTACTAATATATGTATTTTTTTCTATTGGAAGTGATTTCTCTAGGACATATAGTGATAAGGAGATGTCAATGGCTGAAAAAGGAAAATGATTTTATTCAAAGCATTTGGTTCCTGCTCCAGATCCTATTCCTATATCTATGGTAAGTTCACATTCTACTAGAGGGGCTGATGATATATATGTGAACAAATATTTCAAGAACAAGGAAGAGGTGATGTTGAAGATGAGAAAGTGGACACTTGAATGGAAGTTTGAGTTCAGATGCCTATGGTCAAACAAAACAAGAGTTGTTTTGGGATGTGTTGATGATAAATGCAGTTGGAAAATGCGTGCGACTAGGGTACTATCATCTGAATTCTTTGTGGTGAAGAAGTATTGTCATGAACACAATTATGACACAACCCACAGAAATGGTAACGATAGACAAGCTACTGCAAAATTGCTTGGGAGTTTTTACTGCAGCAACTATGGAGAAAAGAAAGTTGGATTGAAACCAAAATAGATTATGGAGTTGGTCAGGAAAGATCATGGAGTATGCATACCATACAAAAAAGTCTGGAGAGCAAAAGAGGAAGGTCAGAATTTGGTTAGAGGCACTGCTGAGGACAATTATTTAAATCTAGCGAAATGGTTGTACATGGCAAGGGAAAAAAAATCAGGAACAGTTGCTTACCTTTAGTTGGATCCTGTTGGAAAATTCAAATATGTGTTCATCGCATTTGGCTAGTCGATTAGAGGTTTTTATTTAATGAGAAGAGTGATTGCTGTTGATGATACATTCCTAAAAGGAAAGTATAAGGGAACTTTGCTAGCAGCTACTGCACAAGATGGAGATTTTCACTTATATCCAATAGCATTTGCAATTGTTGATTCAGAAAATGATATTGCATGGAATTGGTTCTTTAGGTGTCTGCTCTCTATCATCCCTGATGCACCAGATTTGGTATTTGTTTATGATTGTGCTCATTCCATTGAAAAAGCAATTTCAGAATTGTATCTAGCATCCCATCATGGCATTTGCAAATTTCATCTCCAAAACAACATCAAAGTAAAGTTCAGGAGTAAAAGCTTCTTGCTTCTTGTCGAAGCAGCAGCTAATACTTATACGTTTCAGGAATTTGAAGTTTTTTTAGAGATATATAGAATTCTAATCCAAAGCTGGCCAAATATTTAGAAGAGGCTGATTTCAGGAAGTGGGCTCGTTGTTATGCACCATCTAACCGCTACAATATTATGACAACCAACATTGTTGAGTCATTGAATTCTATGTTAAAGGATCTTAGGGAGTTACCAGTGATTTCACTTCTTAAGACAATCAGGCTAACCCTTACAACATGGTTTTATTAGCGACAGGAAAAAGCTGCCAAACACAACAAACGTGCTACACCAAATGTTACAAAGGAGATAGTATTAAGGTTCAATGATGCAATGAAACAAAATGTTTTTCAAGTGGATCTACATGAGTTTGAGGTCAAAGATGATAAGAATAAGTTTGTTGTCCACCTAAAGAACAAGACTTGTACTTGCTGTGTCTTTCACATTGATAGGATTCCTTGCACTTACGCCATTGCTGCTACAAAGCATACAAACATGGATGAATACAAACTGGTTGATCACTTCTATTTGACAGATATATGGGCTAAAGCATATGCTGAGAGCATTCATCCAAGTGGAAATGTGAAGAGTTAGGTATTTCCAGATTCTTTAGCTGTATTTTTCTGTGCACCACCACAAGCTAGGATAAAGAGTGGGAGACCGCCGAAAAAGAGAAAGAGATCAGTTGGAGAGATTGGTGTACCAGGTTCTATATCTCAAAGAAACAAGTGCGGCAAATGTGGTAGATAAGGACATAATAAAAGTACTTGCAGATTTCCAATATGATGAATTGTATGCATTTTTTTTTTAATTGTTACTAGATTTATTCAGGAACACTCTACACTCTATAGATGTAAATTTCATAGCATACTGATATTCATAAGACATTTTCATGAAGGGTATCCTGAGTTTCAAGGAGTCCTTTCTGAATATTATAAATTTTAAACAAATGTGTTTCTAAATCTCTATTGTGTGTTTGAGTGTTTCTTTGTGTGTGTGTTTTTTACCGCAACATGTTACTGTAAAAAAACATTGCATACTGAATTCACCCATTATGATGAATTTCACTAAACCTTTCCAAACCATTCAGTCTTTACCTAAGCCCTTCCTAAATATGTCACTATATAATTTAAAATTCATAACTGATTATCGAATAACAGGCTTTGGCCTACTGGTTACTCTCCCACTTGTAAATTCACGAAGTAATAGATTCGAACATCCAGGATGGCATTTGTTTTTTTGTAAACCCTTCCAAAATATTTCACTATATGAGCTTTGGCCTACTGGTTACTCTTCCACTTGTAAATTCATTATGTCGAGGGTTCAAACCTCCTGAGAGCGCATTTGAGGAATGTCATTTTGATTTTTTGTAAACCCTTCCTAAATATTTCACCATATATTTTAAAGTTTATAACTATTTCTTGAATAACAAGCTTTGGCCTACTGGTTACTCTCCCACTTGTAAATTCACAAAGTTGTGGGTTCGAACCTCTTGGATGCACATTTGAGGAATGCCATCCTGATTTTTTATTAACCCTTCCTAAATATTTCACCATTTATTTTAAAGTTTATAACTATTTCTCGAATAAAAGGCTTTGGCCTACTGGTTACTCTCCCACTTGTAAATTCACGATATCATGGGTTTGAACCTCCGTAAACCCTTCCTAAATATTTCACCATATATTTTAAAGTTTATAACTATTTCTTGAATAACAGGCTTTGGTCTACTGGTTACTCTCCCACTTGTAAATTCACGATGTCGCGGGTTCGTACCTCCGTAAACCCTTCCTAAATATTTCACCATATATTTTAAAGTTTATAACTATTTCTTGAATAACAAGCTTTGGTCTACTGGTTACTCGCCCACTTGTAAATTCACGATGTCGCGGGTTCGAACCTCCTAGATGTGCATTTAAAGAATGCCATCCTGATTTTTTTTTTTTTGAGGAATACCATCCTGATTTTTTCTCTTCCTAAATAACTTTCATTCTTTCTCTAAACTGTAAAAATACCATCCAAAATAATTTTTTTTCACAAAACACACAATTTTCTAAGTATCTTTATCATTTACTTCATAATCCCAAAACACACACCATATGGTTCCAATAAATCCATTGTAAATTATAGAATCTACCATCTGAAAAAAAATATCAACCTCTAAACATCTCAATCTTCTTAAGTATGATATCATGGTAGATATCAAAGCATAACTTGGCTCTTATTATATCTTCTGAAAGCTCTTCTTGGAGTTTACTCATCATCTCTTCTATGCCCATTGAATGACATTTTAAACTAGGATTTTTGTATGTCTCCTAGCAGGTTCAATTAACCTTATGTAGTTGTAGTACTTAAGGTGTCAATCCAAATGGGATGATGCTACCACTCAAGATGCAATCAAGAAATCACAAGTCAAGCCAATTCAAAGAGTGGTTTTATATCTAACAATCCTAGAATGCTTAGACTGCAAAAGGGAAATGAGCTACAGAACTAGAAACGAGAATGCATGACAAGAAGTAAACATGAGTAAAGGCAGAAACGAGTCTAAGCGTGAACTAAACAACAAGAACCAAAACAGTCTCAGGAATGCAATAAAAATCAGAAGGATAGGAGTCCTAAGGATGTGAGCAATTGATGTCAGTTGAGTCTCCTAGTCTATAGAGTGTTTAACATTCCACAAACAAACTATCCCTAGACAATGAACATCACGACTTAGCTAATATAATCTCTTGACAGAAGCTACTCAGACTCAACCACTTCCAAACCTAGCTCTCGCTAGAGATACATGATCAAGCAGGCATGACAAACAAGTTCATTCACGTCAACAAACATCCTAGACAACTAATCTCTTAGGCTAGGAATATAAGTCTCTGGCACTAGTTGGTCAGACATTTCATCAAACACCTTTGGGTGTGGAAATGTCTAAGACTTAATTCCAATTGATCATAGAGAAACTATTATTTCTAACTTTAGTCCAGAAGGAAATCCCACGAATCTAAACTTAAACACCCTACATACTAGGATTCTCCACCTAATATGTCCCATCCTCAAGAACTATCACACTACTCGGATCTAGAAATCATCATCAAGGATACAATCTTAGAAAACATTGAATCAAGCATCATCAGATAAATAAAAATGAGTTGAACAACTTTGTAGAAGAAATCAAATGCAAAAACTAAATAAGTTCAAAGATCTCTGGATTACAAAATCTCAAAATAGGTGGCTAGGTAAACCTTCAGGAAAAGCAAGATGTCCCGGGTAAAGACTTAACAAAATGTATTTATAGTAAAACATGGAAAGCCTTAAAACATATAACGACAAGATAGAAGGTCGGTTCAGGAATCGGGTTGGCTGAGTCGGAGCGTCTTTCTTCCTGACGTGTGCGGTCGAGTCGCGTGTCGTCTCTCCCTGGGGTGCGGTTGAGTGGAACGGATCAAGTGGAGGTGATGCGACTCGAGCTGGGTTGAGTGGAGGTGATGCGACTCGAGCTGGATCGAGTGGAGGTGATGCGACTCGAGCTGGGTCGAGTGGAGGTGATGCGACTCAAGCTGGGTGTATATGCATCCACTAAAACGGTGATAACTATTGAACCACGCCTACAACTTTCATGAAGACGTCAAAAGCTGAATCTCAAAGTAAAATTTTCACTCGACTCGATCAAAGAGGTGGAAGAAGTCGGATGTCTGGCGTGGTTGGTCAAGTGGAATGACATCTCTTCCAGGCGTGGTCGGTTGAGTGGGATGACATTCATTCCAGGCATGATGGATCGAGTGGGATGACATCTATTCCAGGCGTGATGGATCGAGTGGGATGCTGGTGCTTCTTCCTGGGAGCGCGTCAAAGTCGCATGTTGGTCGAGTCGCGTTGCTTCTCTCCTAGGAGCGTCGGTCGAGTCATATGTATGGAGTTGCATGACGTGAATCCTGGGTTTGCATTGCTCGAGTCCAACGGTTTGATTCCTTTGTTGAGCGCTTGAGTCGGGTGCACATATCAGGCTCCATTCGGTTCCAACAGTCTGGACATCTCCTAAACACCTGAAATACTCCAATAAGCAAGATGTATGCAAAGATGATGCAAGAACTACTTAAACATGCAAAGTGTATAAAAGTGACTAGAAAATGATTCAAAACAATGAGTTATCCTAGCTAAACGCATGATAAATACATGCTAAAGAGAGACAAAATATAGACATACCATCTCCCTCAAACTTATTCTTTACTTGCCCTCAAGCAAACAATCAAGAACAAAATATGGAAGAGAGGTGTGAAGATGGGGTCTCAAAACCTAAAACATGCTGAATAGAGTAGTTAGAATCAAAGTCCTTGTTTTTAATTCTATAATGCATGGTGAGGGAACTTTATTTAAAAACTTTAGACGATTCCAATCTTTAATCTACACATGCGATCCTATCAATCACTCCCTTTAACATTCATTAGCAGAGAACCATGAATCAAGCTATGCAACGTCATTGAACTCATTTGGCTAGGGTAGAAGGTCAAGGACAAAGATGGTCTCCTTCTCAAGTGGTTTTATCAATACAGAACAAAGTTCTCTCACAAAAAGGATATGAGCTTAAGAGAAGGCTAAAGGTTGAAACCAACTGGATACATACAAGAGCAGCGCCCTGTCTACCCAAAGGAAACTCAACCCTAACATTCTAACCCATAAGTTGGTCCTATCTCTACCCTTTATCAGAAACATCATCTCCAACTCATTCTCTTACTCTTTGCACTTAGTTTTAGGGGGAGGTCAATCATTCTAGCGGATTGGGAAATCTATTTTTTTTATTCACTATGGTTCCTTTATTTCCTTCTAAGGACTCTAGACATCTTAAGCGTTTTACTTTCTCTTCTTTGTCTAATCTTTTCATTTTATGCCCAGAACCAATAACTCTTTTTTTCATTGCTCAACCCAAATCTTTTACTAGACTTGTAAACTTTGAAAACACATCCCCTCCTAAAGACTTTCTACCCTTCACTTTTTCTTTTACTCTTCACTTTTCTGCACAAATCCAATCCCAATACCCAAAATCGAGTTCTCACCTAGTCCTACTAGACCGGATAACGCGAACTAGAACTACATAGGATCCTACTCTTGTCGGTTAGAACCTAACACTTTCTAGCAAGCTCAACTCGGAAAAGGCCTGACACTCAAGAATACAATTGGCTTGAAAGAACGGTTGGTTAAGGGTGCGGAGAACTATTCCAAAGATGGGAATCAGCTACTTGGATTGACAAGGGTGGTAAAAAAACGAAAGACAATCCAAGTATGTATATGGTATCCATGAGTTAGACTTCAATGCATAACAAGATAATTGCAAGTCAAGATTAGGTTCAGATAGATAGGGAATGATGTCAATTCAAAACATGCTTCAATCAAGACTATAATGCAATTTCGAGAATTCAAAACCTGGTTCAGTCTTATATTTCAAGTTCAATCAACATTCATCAAAGAACTAATAACAAGGGTCTTGATCCTATCCTATTGAATTCAGCATGCTAACAAGGTTACAACCATCATCAACCCCTATGCAAAATGCAACAACCTTATATGAATAACACTAGACTCAATCCTAATATGCAAGTGCAAACTACATGGACACTCTGTTTTGTCGTTGTTGGGTCATGGCGATGAGGAGGAGGATGATCTAGGTTCTCGGTTGTTGTGTATTCTCTATTTGAATGTTTAATTTATATAGTTAGTAGAAATTATAATTTAAAAAACTCTCAAAATATTTTTAAAAATACCCAAAATTCTCAAAATATATTTCTCAAGATAGTTCTTTATATGTCATATAGTCAACCTTTTTTTGAAAATCGTTTAAGTAAATGTTTTCTATAATAAGAGTAACTCATTTATGTCTCATGTCCACTACTTCTCATCAATACCATAAATAGATTGGATTTTTAATTAGAATTTAATTTAGATATTTTGATATGAATTTATGTGCATAAACATTAGTATAATTCCGTCTTTTGATTCGTTTTGGTAGAAATTTATGTTTTAATTTTGAATATTTAGGTACAATATAAGTAAATAATATGCCATAGAATAAAACTTAAGTATAGGAAGTGTCGTGAGTTATTTCGATTATTTTCCTTATTTTAAATATTTAGACCATGTAATGGATCAATTATGTATTTTCCAAATTATTTTCTATGAGATTTTGGTAACTATTTTTAAGGAATTTATTAGTTGATAGCCGCTGAAGAAGCGCAACATTTATGATGGAATCGTTTTGTTCCTTCTTTTTTTATGCAGATATTTTCGATTTTGATAACTAATATTAAGGAATGGTTTTGTTAATATAGCCGCTAATGGTGGTAACATTTATTATTGAATCAAATATATTTAATTTTTTTTATGTATTGCTAAACTTGTGGAGAAATATTTGAATATAATAAATTATATATTATAAAAGTTATTAATTTGGATTTGCTAAAGATCAACTTTCTATATTAATTATTAGTCTATATTCAAAGATTTTTGATTATCAGATTAGTATAAGTCAAAAATCGAATTCAAAAATTGAATTTGATTAAAAAGTGAGATTGGTGATAAAAATGAATATATTAGTATTAATTTTAAAATATTTTTGATTTTTAAAAAAGTTTGTTACCAAATTTTAAAAAAATAATCCGATTGAATTTAAATTTTTGAGAATTATGGGAATTGCAAGATTATGATTTTTGAAATTTAGTAGGGTAAGTAATTAAGAAATAATATATTTTAAATATATCAAAATTTGGTAAGTATCAATCTAGTAAGTAAGGGTAAGTAAGTATTATTTCAGTATATTTTAAATAGAACAAAATTTAGTAATTTATACTTCCAGTAATATAGTAAATTTATTTCTCCCGTAATATATATTTTAAATATGTCAAAATATTACATTTGTTTTAATACTTGGTAACCAAGTTTGTTTATTATTTGATAAATCTCATAATTATATGATAGAATTTGATACCAATTAACACCATAATTATAGGAAATGCAATCAAATAATTTGCGTTAAAAATCCAGCTTAAAATTTGATATAATATAATATAATATGAAATTTTATATTACAGTATACATTTTTCTTTTTTTTTCAAAAAATAAAGAAATAATAGTAAAACATTAAATTAATATATAGTATCTTTTTAAAATATTACCATAAATTATAGCATAATAATTAAAAAAAATTGATGTTATAGTGGCTCTAACTTGAGACATCATAACATTTTTTATCTTGAAAATCTCTTGAAAAGAAAAGACAAACAATTCATCTTAAAAGTATCACAAACAAATCTAACTTAGCTTTTCAAATTTATAGATAACCGATGAGAATTTTTTTTCTTTGTAAAGATAAATTATTAAAAGAAATCAACTTACATGTAACTAAAACTCAAAACAGAGCTGGTTGTAAAAAGAAGAAACAAACATAGCATTTTTTAGTTTTATATTGGACTAAAACAAATCAGAAGAAATTTAGGACTATATGGATTAAGAAAGAAGTGAAAAAAACAATCATAATTCAGAACAAAAAAAAATATGAAGTAATCGGATGTGTATATAGTATTATATTTATAGGGAATATTGTGTTATCTAAATTCGGTTTTGGGAATTATGTAGTTTGTTATTGTTTCCTAAAATTTCTGAAATAATAAAATTTAGAAAATATTAAATTGCTTACGGTTTCTGAAAAGGAAAACAGATATATGCCGATATTCTCTCCATTTAGACATTAAATGCTAATGATTTAATTTTATTTTGATCAGGATCATATATTTTTTATATAATTTTGACGGCCAAGATCAAAGTGAAGCAATGGTCCAGATTATTTTTTTTTTGTCATAACTCCAATGGTATTTGTATGTAATTCTTTACAAAACTAAAGTTAGTTTTATAAATGACTTTTCTTTTAATAGTAGAGATGAGTTTAATCTCCTACTTAAGTCACAGATTGTTCTTCGATTAAATGAAACTAAAGAAAAGCCAAGTGCGGTTTTTAGCTTCAATAAGAAGAAAATTTGTTTGGTGTTCTTATAATTTCAGGTAAATATAATTCGAAATAGTAATAGACTTTTTTCAATTTTTTTTAGTAATATACTAATATCCTTGGAATTATATATATAGTGATTGATTATGATATATTCTTTTTCTTCTAACTAATAAAAATGATCCTTAAATATTGATTTGCTTTCTGATTTATAATTGCTTTCTGATTTATAATTGATTCTACATGTTTCCAGATTAGATTTGCGTTTCTCGGATTTGTTTACTTTCTAGATTTAATCCAAGTAAGTTCACTAGAGAAATTTATTTTTCCTTTTGAGCAATCAACCTTTTTTTTGTTTGTTTCTATAACATTCGCGAACCAAAATGTGAGTTTTGGAGATGGGTGTCGATCGACACCAATAATTCTTGTTCGACAAAATTGTTCTAAATCGTCTTTTTGGCATGGTTTGGTTTAAGTGGGATCACAAACTGAGGTATTTAAGTGAGAAATCGGAGGGTTTTGGAGATTATCACCTTTAGCCGCTACAAAGAAAGGTTAGAGAGAAAAGAAAGAAGAGAGAGTGTTCTTGGGAGTTTTTGGAGATTCAAGGCTTGTTTGGTGAGATCTTGTGCTAGGAACAAAGGAGAAGGCTTCTAAGGGTTGGATTTGTTGTTGTTGGGTCAGAACTTTCTGCAAAAGAGCTGAGTGCATGACCATGGCTGATCTAAGCCTGAGAATCCTTTGTTTTGCTTGATTTGTTGTTGTTTGTGGTATGTTTTTGTATGTTTGTGGTTGGGATGTGGTTCCCATGTGTTTCCAGGACTTTTGCATGATATCCACAGTGATGGGTTAGGATCGATATCCTGCAGGGCCAGCTTGGGGCCTATGGGGACAAGCTAGCGGAGGACTAGTGGGGTCCACGGGACGGGTTGTCACAAAGTGTGATCGTGAAATCAAGGCGATGAGGAGGAGGATGATATTGGGTCTCGTTTGTGTGTTGTTGGTAATGATAATGATGTTGTGTAACATCCGTGAACCAAATAGTTGAATTTGGGGATAGGTGTCGATCGACACCAGGGGTGTGTCGATCGACACCAGTTTTTCTGGTTCGAGCTGATTGTTTTAATTCGCGATTTTTGGGTTGGTTTGGGTTAATTCATTAATCTAAACCAAGTATATAAGGGGAGAAACGACCCAGGTCGAGGGTTTTTGGATGTTTTGTCGAGGTTTGCAAAAGAAAAGAGAGAAAAGAGAGAGTTTTTGTTCTTGAGAGATTTTGGCTTGTTCTTGGTTGTTTTGGTGAGATCTGTTGCTGTGGGAAGGAGTGTGGTTGCTGGGAACGAAGGAGAAGCTTCTTAAGGTGTTGTTTCCACTGTTTCTCAATCAAATCTTCCGCCAAAGAGGTGAGTGCATGACCATGGCTTATCTAAGTCTGAGAATTCTTTGTTTGCTTGATTTGTTGTGTTTTGTGGTGTTGTTCTTGCTTGTGGTGGTTGTCTTATGATTCTTATAGGTTCCTGAAGCTTTTGTGTGACTTTGGGACTGGAGATGATTGGAAACGGAGATTCGATGATCGGCTTCAAGCAGAACGCGTCTGCGGGGTCGGTGTCAAACGACACCAAGTGGGTGTCGGTCGACACGAACTTGTCTGTTGTGTGGTTTCCTGGTTTGTTGTGTTTTTTTTTGTGGTTTGTTAAACATTGGTATCTTAGTTGCTTGTGTGTATAGCCCAGTAGATGGGGAGGATTGCCTCACTAAGTATTTATGATAATACTTACGCATCTCAATTGTTGTTTGTGGTGTGCATGTGTGTGACGTGGAATCATGGCGATGAGGAGGAGGATGATCTAGGGTCTCGTTTGTGTGATGTTGGTTGGAACCTCGGATAGTTTTATGCTAGGTTGATGGATAGAATGGTTAGGAACGTTATCGTATTGATGATGTATTGGTTTTGTATTGTTGGTATGTTTCCGCTGTGTATAATGGTTATTGCTGGTATAATGATGAGTTGTGGTTTGGGTTGGTTTAATTAAGTAGTATGGGATGCTTAGTTATATATTATATTTATTATTAAAAAAAAACGGGAAGGTTTGTTTCATGTTGGAACCTTGGATAGAGTTATGCTAGGTTGCTGGTTAGAATGGTTAGGAATGATATGTTGGTTTTGTGTTGTTGGTATGTTTCCGTTGTGCATATTGGTTGTTGTTGGTTTACTGTTGAATTGTGGGTTTGTTGGTTTAATTAAGTAGTATGGGATGCTTAATTATATACTATATTATTAAAAAGAAAACAGGTCGGGTTGTTTTAGTTTGGTATCAGAGCCCTTACGGTTCTATGGCAGTTAAGTGGATTGGTGTTAGAGTGGTTTAAGGGAATTTATTTGGTTGAATTATTTTCCTGTTGTTGGATGCATGATGTTGTGTGATGGAATTGATTATGAGTAGTTAGTCAATTTGCATGTCATATTGAGTATTAGTATCATCCTCTTCGAGCCTCCAATGAGATTCCACGGTAAGTTGTTTTATGTGTTGTTAGTTTTGTGGTGTTTTTAGCTTCTGTGCGGGATATGCAGTTGGCTATTGACAAGTTGTTGGAAAGTGGTGGATCACGCCGGTATCGGGAAATACTGTTGGCGGTGATTTGTGAAAGTGGATGTGTTGGAAATGGATTTTCGAGAAGTTAAGATGAGTTTTAATATGGATTTTTCTTTTGGGACTTGTGCGTCATGTGGAAAAGGAAAAAGCTCGGGAGTTCTATAAATGGAAATTTGCCATAAATAGAAATTTTTATGAATAGTTGGAACTTGTCTATTTTTGGAAATGGTGCGTGTGAGCACCCAAGTGGTTGAGATGTTTTGGAGTGAGGTCTAGGGGTGGCCATGGCAGTGGTGATATTCTGGGGGAGAATATGGTGTTTGTAGGACATAGCGACGTTCTACGCGGATCGCAGGGGGTGGTCTCGGTTGGAGAAAATGCTTATAGATGTTATCGCTGTTTGCTATAGGGACGGGGGGTCATGAACAACTCATGAGGAGATGGGGGTTATCCTGAGGGGACGGGGGTTCCCTAGATACTGATAGCTCGAGGGACTGCGGTCCTGAGGGTGGCAGATGAGATGGGGGTTCTCCTGGTACCAAGATCCCGAAGGTGACGACCTGAGGGTGAGACGGTATGACTCGAAGATAGGGGGTCTGAGAGTGAGATCGGTATGGCTTGAAGGTTGAGACCTAAGAGTAGGTGAGTTGGTGGCAAAATTGTCAAGGACATGGAGATAAGCAGTGTGAACAGGTGCAAGTTTAGGAGATTGATGGGGGTTCAATCTCAGATTTCCTGTTGTGATCGGATGCGGATTTAGGAGATTGATGGGGGGGTTCAATCTCAGATTTTCTGTTGTGATCGGGTGTGGGTTTAGGAGATTGATGGGGGTTCAACCTCAGATTTCCTGTTGTGATCAGATACGGATCTCGGAATTGATGGGGGTTCATCCTCGGAGTTTCTATGTGTTGACCGGGAGGGTCATGTTTATGCTGGCCGGGGGGGGGGGCTGAGTTGTGATGGTTGGTAGAGTCTTGTTTGAGTTGACCGGTGGGGTCTGATTTGTGCTGACAAGTGGGGTCAGGGTTATGTGGACTGTTGGGACACGTGGATGTGCGGACTGTCACAGCAGTTGCACGGGAAACCTTGTTGGCGGTGTTCAGTCCGGTCAGAGGATGTGCGGGCCATGGTGACGGTTGCACAGTAGTCCTTGGTGGATGGAAGGTGTTGCGGTATTCGAGGACGAATCCTAGTTGGTGGGGGAGAATTGTAACATCCGCGAACCAAAATATGAGTTTTCGGGATGGGTGTCGATCGACACCGAGGGTGGTGTCGGTTAACACCAATAATTCTGGTTTGACGAAATTGTTCTAAATGGTATTTTTGTCACGGTTTGTTTAAGTGGGATCCCAAACCGATGTATTTAAGTGAGAAATCGACCTAAGGGTTTTAGGAATTATCACTTTTAGCCGCTACAGAGAAAGGTTAGAGAGAAAAGAGAGAAGAGAGAGTGTTCTTGGGAATTTTTGGAGATTCAAGGCTTGTTAGGTGAGATCTGTCTCTGAGGAGTGGAGATCTTGTGCTTGGAACAAATGAGAAGGCTTGTAAGAGTTGGATTCGTCGTTGTTGGGTCAGAACTTTCTGCAAAAGAGGTGAGTGCATGAATATGGCTGATCTAAGCCTGAGAATCCTTTGTTTTGATTGATTTGTTGTTGTTTGTGGTGTGTTCTTGTATGTTTGTGGTTTGGATGTGGTTCCCATGTGTTTCCAGGACTTTTGGATGAGTTTCAGACGATTTGGAAGATAGGAGAAGCAGTTTTTCGACCCTTGGCATCGAGCGGATTGCTGTTGCGGAGTCAGTGTCGATCGACACTAAGGGGGTGTCAGTCGGCACCAAGGATCAACATCGATCGACACTGTGGGGTAGTGTCGGTCGACACCAATGCCAGTGTCGGTCGATACTTGGCTGGTGTCGGTCGACACCTCCCTTCCAGTGAAGACGATACTTGGTTCCTGGTTTGTATGTCTTTTATGTTGATTGTGTTTGACATTGGTATCTCAGTTGATTGTGTGTATAGCCCAATAGATGAGAGGATTGCATCACTGACTGTTTATTAAATACTCATGCATCTCAATTTGTGTTTGCGGTGCATGTAAAAGCTAATTGTGATCGTGGAATCAAGGCTATGAGGAGGAGGATGATCTAGGGTCTCGTTTGTGTGTTGTTGGTTATGATATTGATTTTTGAACCTTGGATAGAGTTATGATAGCTTGCTGGTTAGAATGGTTAGGAATTATATAATATTAATGATATGTTGGTATGTTTTCGCTGTACATATTGGTTGTTGTTGATTTACTATTAAATTGTTGATTGGTTGATTTAATTAAGTAGTATGAGATGCTTAATTATATACTATATTATTAAAAATAAAAAAACGGATCGGATTGTTTTAGTTTTGGCTAGAAAATTGTTTTCACACAATATTTATACCAAAATTAACTCTCAAAATAGTTTGACTAGTTACATTTAAGATCAGTAGGGTTGGTTGGACGGAGTAGAGAGATCAGTAGTCGAGACATATTAATTAAATTTCGGATTAAAAGACAAAACAGTTTCTGTTTTTGAGAAAATTGAAGAAAACAATAATAGATATAATTTTTTCCGGCGTTTTTAATTAAATATAAATATTAAAGCCACAATTTTGATTCACAACCAAAAAATGTTTACGTTGATTATTTATTTATGGATAAGATTTGTGATATATTAATTAACTTCAAATTTTGTTTGTGCCATTTTAAAGTTTACAATTTAAAACCGTTTGGATTCTAATGTTATTTTCTATTTTTGTTAAAGTAAACTAAAACTTTAACATAGGTTTCATTGCTTATAACTAGGTTTTGAACTCACGCTACATGTGGGTTTATTTGATATATTTTGAAGAAAATTATATATGATTGATGACGGTAATAAAATATTATCTTATAAAAAATTTAAATTAGTATTAAGGAAAAAAATTAAATTTCGGATACACAATTTTTTTTAAATATAAAAACCATTTGTGTTATAAAATCAAATCTGATAAAAAAAATCATTAATTTAACTCGACGTCGAGGCGAGGCGAATCAAACTGATGACCTCACATATCTTAAACCATTTCTTTGACCACCAGAAAAATGAAACAATTTTACCATCATGAATTTAACTCGTTTTCATATTTAATTGATCACTACCACCTATGTTTTCGTGTTTTTTATTCAATGTTTTTTTATTTTTCATATTCTTTCTTGTCATTTTCATTGTCAAATTTGGTGGTAATTGTCATCGTTACTTTTACGTCGGGTTCTTCGTTATACTCTATTTCTTCTTCTTCCTCGTCAACTTCTTCACATTCTTCCACTGAAAAACATTTTTTTTAGACTACCACATAACTTGTTAACCCATCAAACTCCAAGAACAAAATAATTTCTTTTCTCATAAAAATAAAAAATAAGATGAAAAACAAAAAATTAATGAAAGAATATCAACTCATCTATAAAGTCATACACAAAAATATATTTTACAGCTCATAAGAAATAAAAAGCAAAAACGTAGATAAATAAGATAATACACAAAAATATATTTTACAGCTCATAAGAAATAAAAAACACAAACGTAGATAAATATGATAGTTTATGTATTACATCAATATTTATAATATTTTAAACTTTTAAAAGATTTCGAAATATAAAATTTGAACCTTTTAAAAAGTTTAAGAACTTTTAAATTTTCAATATTTATAATATTTAAACTTTTAAAAATTTGAAATATTATAATATATTTTTTTGAAACTTTTTAAAGTTTTAATTTGATCAAATAAAAGACTGGATCAAACCGAATAAAACTTTTAAACTTGGACGCCTGATAAATCAAGCTTTCATGCTCATTCGTTGTTGGAAGCATATTAATCTTATTTATACTGGTTATGAACCATTGTCTAAAAATTTTCTAGCCGATGTGGGATATTGTATATAGTTCTTTTATCTCCATAAATTTAAAATTTTATTTTTTCTAAAAAATTCTGTAAATTTAAAAAATGTTAATGAATGACATGTCATCATGATAGATTGTTTAAAATAATTCTTAATATAGAAAATTCTGGAAATTGTATAAAATGTTAATAAGTGATATGTCAAATTTCTATTGGTTGTTTAAAATCCTATGTGGACGGCCTTAGGAGCTTATAACTCCTACTTTTTATTAGTATAGACTAGGTTTTGAACCCACGTGTAACGTGGTTTTATTTGATATATTTTGATAAAAATTATATATGATTGATTACGGTAATAAAATATTATCTCATAAAAAAATTAAAATTAGTACTAAGGAAAAAAATTAAATTTCAGATACACAATTTTTTAAAATATAAAAATCAGTTGTGTTATAAAATCAAATCTGATTAAAAAAATCATAAATTTAATTTGACGTCTAGGCAAGGCAAATCAAACTGATGACCTCACATATCCTAAACTATTTTCTTTGACCACCAGAAAACGAAACAATTTTAGAATCATGAATTTCACTCATTTTCATATTTAATTGATCGCTACCACCTATGTTTTCGTGTTTTTTATTCAATGTTTTCTTATTCTTCATATTCTTTCTTGTCATTTTCATTGTCAAATTTTGTGTTAATTGTCATCATAACTTTTACCGTTTGGTTCTTCATTATACTCTTTTTCTTCTTCTTCCTCGTCAACCTCTTCACATTCTTCCACTGAAAAACCTTTTTTTAGACTATCACACAACTTGTTAACCCATCAAACTCCAATAACAAAATCATTTCTTTTCTCATAAAATTTGTGAAATTCATAATTACCAGCATAGTCAACACATGCACCCAATTATTGACAATTTTATCTATATACTTATTTGGTTTTAGATTCACGCATTTAGAAACTTCTCAAACCAAAATCCTTACTTGGTTTATATTATTTTAAAAACATAATAAAATATACTAATAATTATTTATTTAATATGAATCATATGATATATAGAAATATAAGTACACTATAAGAACATATTAATTATAAATAAATAATATCAATTATATTATATCATCTATTAATATTAACCGTATCATATTATCAAATAACCGTAACCGTATATAACAGTAACCGCTTGAACTGTAACCGTATTTAAACGTAACCGTAACCATATTTAAACGTAACCGTTTAACCGTTTAACCGTTTGTTAAACGGTTATGGTTAAGGTTACAAAAATTTCTAACCATAACCGATGGTTAATAAACCTTAACCTTGACAACCGTAACCCTGGTCATGCCTATGTATAGCTAATAAAACATGTGTGTTTGTCGTCCATCTTTCTTCTTTAAACCTCAAAATTTGACTCAAACATCAAATTAAGGTCTTGCGATGTCAATCCTTCTTCCTTAGACCTAAAAATAAAAACTTAATGAAAGAATATCAACTCATCTATAAAATCATATACAAAAATATGTTTTACAGCTCATAAGAAATTAAAGCACAAATGTAGATAAATAAGATAATTTATGTTTTGCATCAATATTTATAATATTTTAAACTTTTAAAAGTTTTCAAAATATAAAATTTGAACCTTTTAAAAATTTTCAATATTTATAATATTTTAAACTTTTAATATTTAAAAACTTTTTAAAAGCTTCAATATTTATAATATTTAAACTTTTAAAATTTTTAAATATTGTAATTTTTTTTGAAACTGTTTAAAGTTTTAATTTGATCAAATAAAAAACCAGATCAAACCAAATAAAACTTTTAAACTTGAACGCCTGATAAATCAAGCTTTCCTGCTTGTTGGAAGCATATTAATCTTATTTATACTGGTTCTGAACCGTTGTCTAAAAACTTTTTAGCCGATGTGGGATATTGTGCTTAGTTCTTTGATTTCCATAAATTAAATTTCACTTTTTCTAAAAAATTATGTAAATTTAAAAAATGTTAATGAATGACATGTCAAATCATAATAGGTTGTTTAAAATAGTCCTTAATATAGAAAATTCTGGAAATTGTATAAAATATTAATAAGTGATACGTCAAATTTCTATTGGTTGTTTAAAATCCTATGTGGGCGGTCTTAGGAGCTTATAGTTCATACTTTTTATTAGTATAGATTTTATTTACACATCGAATAGTAAATATTAATAATTAATAAGAAAATCGTGAAATACTTTTATTTTGATAAATAACAAAATATTTTACGCCATTGATGATGTGGATAACAAAGTTTATCCTAACAGAAAGGAAAAAAATTAATGCTAAATGTTCTAAAGTACATAAAGTATGAAAGATCGGATAGCATCAAATTTATGCAACCGATGAAAGTATATTTTGACGGAAATTTTGAGTTCTGTTAATTATCATCATTTTATTATTAAGATTAGATATGAGAATATTTAGCGTTTATTTCAAGAATGCAAAAAGATCTATAATTTTAAATTTTAATCTATATTTTTTCCAAGAAAAATGGATGAACATGGTTCAAATCCTACCGATACCGTGATGGATATCAAGAGTCCACCACGATGTAAAATTTGTTTGCAGGGTGGTGACCTTATTCAGCTCGGCTGCTTATGCCGAGGTGATTTGTCTCTCGTACACATGACTTGTACAGAGACATGGTATAGGACGAGGAACAACAGGTAATTGGTAATTGTCAAAAAAAATTAATAAAATTTAAATAAATTACATATATATATATTCATTATTAACTTAAACTTTTTATTTAATTTCAGGATTTGTGAGATTTGCAGCACCGAAGCTGAAAATCTCAAAGACAACCCCCGAAGAACGTTGTTTCTTTTTCTCTTCTATATGTTTGTGTCTCTTGGGTTTTTAGTATCAGTTTAGCATTGGGTTATTTTCTAGGTATTTTACATCATTACATGTGTAGTGACTTTTCTACTATCGTATTTTATTAGTGAGAAAATAAAAGAAGCACACTTGTGCATAACTGCATAAGATTTCAAAGTCATATATAAGATTAATCCACATCAATAATGATACAAACTAAAAGGTGGAGTCTCTATGTCAACGAATATATATAATACTGTATGCATGTTTTTGCATGAGATGGTAAAATTATGTAGTTAATTTCAACTTTTTATTAATTGAGGTATAAAATTTCAAATACATCTATACTACATAATAAGCTCCTAAAGCTGTCTACTTAGGATTTAAAATAACTAATAGGGATTCGACATCTCACTGATTAACATTTTCTAAAATTTTCAGAATTGTCTATATTAAGATTTTTTGGGATTAGCCATCTCAATATTTGACATTTTTGAAATTTCTATATTATAATACTTATAAATAAGCATATGTACAACGTCCCACATCGGTTAGAAAAGTTAAAACGATGGCTGGAAACCATTATAAATAAGACTAATATCCTTCCAACTACGAATGAACAATAAGCTTGATTTATCAAGCGTCCAAATTCAAAAGTTTTATTTGGTTTGTTATAGCAAATTAAAACTTATAAAAAGTTTAAAATATTATAATATTTTAAAAAGTTTAAAGTATTAACAATATTGAAACTTTAGATATAGTTGAAAAGTTTAAAATATTATAATTATTGAAACTTTTAATAGATTCAAATATTATAAATATTTAAATTTAATAGAATGTTTAAAAATACTATAAATACTTCCATAGAAAGTTTAAAATCTTATTATATAAAGCTTGATATCAAAGTTACTCATTAACGAGATCGTGACACATGTCAACTGTGTCGATAAGATGTCGACACGTGTCCAGATTACTGCTTAATATGATCGCGACATGTGTCAAATTAACGATCTTAGATTTTGACACATGTCTAAGTTAATCGCTAGAAAAAATAATGAGATCGTGACACGTGTCAATTGTATCGATAAGATGTCGACACTTTTCCAGATTATTGCTTTACATGATCGAGACATGTGTCAAATTAATGATCTTAGATTTTGACACATGTCTAAGTTAATTGCTAAAAAAAAAGTTTAAAAAATATTTACGAAACAAAAACAAAACTAATCCAAAAACAAAAAGGAAATATTTACCTATCACCCTCAGAAAATAGAACATATGTCTTATTATTTAAAGATGTATATTAAGTGGTATCCTATATTAAATCAAAACCTTAAGTATGCTAGAAAATCATGAACAACAAAAAAAAAAACAAATACAAACTATGCAAGATCAGAAAACCTTGCTAACAAAAGAAAACGGGGTATAATGAGTGATGATCAGATTGCTATGATCGAAAAAGACACTTGCAGATGAACCCCATATAAGGCCAGATTTAACTACGCTTCATATATGGGTAAACAAACTAAATCAATGTGTAATTACAATATTTATATACTACTACACATATCTTCGACTACTTCCACCTATCTAACTATTTTCACATCGTTGAATAATAAACATCGTATTATTTTAAAATTTTCATTGATTTTCATTTTCTAACATATTTTGCCAAAATACAAAGTTCCCTAGTTACAACTTCGCAACTTAGACGAGCAAAGACTTTTCTTCTATTTGTCTTATACAATTTTGGATGATGAATCTACGTACTATCAATTTTTTTTTTTGTCACAACTATCATTATTCGTTTATTCCTTCTTTTTAATATTTTAATTTAATTATGTTGTAGTATTTTTAAATTTTAGTTATATTATTTAATTAAATTTGATTTTCTTATTAGAAATTCGTGATATTTTAAAAGAAAATTTTCTATATTATTTTGAATTTCTTTTTTTTTTATTTTTCAGTTAAAGATATGTAAGATTATTTATTTATTCATTTTAAAATAAATATTTTAGAAAAGGAAAACTTACAATTTCATCATGTAAATTATAATTTTTTTGTTTTCAAATTTAGTCGTCAACATTATCATCACATATGTCAAGTTATCAGTTTAAGATTTTGACAAGTGTAAAAATATCTTCTCAATATAATAACAACACATTTATACAAAACTTCATTTTGAAGTTACTCATTAACATGATCGGAATTATATTCTATTTTAATGTTATATATTCTTATAAATATTATATATGAGATTACAACACATATAAACGTTTGTAACATGTATCATTATTTAATTATAAATATTATATTATTTATTTCAGTTTCATTATCAATTATAAATCTGTGATGATGTAAATTAAAATTTTATATGTTTTTATTCAAATTTTGTTTTCAGTTAAGGATTTGAACGATCAGTATTTGGTTATATTCCTTCTTCTTTATATTTTTTACTTTTTAATGTAGTACTTTTAGATTTTACATTATTTACTTCAATTTGATTTTCAAATTAGAAATCTGTGATGATTTAAAATAAAGTTTTGTAATATTTTTTTATGTTAAAGATATGTAATATCGAAAAAAAATATTTTTGAAAAAAAATTATTTGTAGTATGTTTAGTTTCTAATTATATCTATGAATTATCCAAGTCTCATATGTCATTTTGCTTATAATTTTCATTTTTTTTATTTTTCTTATGTCAAATAAACTTTTTTTTTTTTCAATTTCTCAATTTTTATGGGGTTGGTTATAAACTCATTGCAATGGTGGAGATACTTTTTCTTAGTTTTTTTTTTGGGAGTAAACAATTTGAATGGTTAAAGAAACTATGCACAAAACAATTTTATTGGTTAAAGGAACTATGTCAAAGTGAAAGCAAAGGGACATAAAATTGGTTCAATTTGTTCATTGTATAGGTGGTGATAAAGAGTATACTTTAACAATAATATATTTTTTGGTGCATGGACACATTTTTTTTTGGTAAAACTTAGATTTAATGGATGTTAATAAGATGAAGTTTTGAAGAGTTGTTTGCATGTAAAATATTATATGAATAAGTTGTGAAATGTTTTTGAAATTTGGCAATAATAATATTCATTTTGAATGTTTGGCAAAACTTTATGAATGTTTAACAAAACTTTTGGTTGCTGATAATTTAATTTTAGATTATTTTAATAATTTATATAATAGAGTTAAAATATAAAAGAATAAATTTGTGTATTAATGTAAAAATAAAGAAAAAACAAATTTCATCTATGGGAATATGATTTTTTTCCCTAACTAAAAATATTTCTATATATTTACTTCTGAAAAGTAGTTTTTATTTATAGCGAAAGATTAATATATCATATTATTTATTTTTTGATAATTTAAAACCCGCACATTGTGCGGGTCCTAATCTAGTATTGTAAAAAGTTTAAGTATCATTAATATTTAACTCTAAAAAAATAAAAATGTTATAAATATTTAAACTACATCTAAAGTTTAAAATATTATAATATTTAAACTCTATTAAAAGTTTAAGTATTATTAAATATTATATATTCAATTTTTAAATGTTTTGAAAATATTTTATTTGTCTCTGTTTATGTTTTTTATATCTTATGAGCGTTAATACATGTTTTTGTGTATGACTTTATATATGAGTTGATATTCTTTCATTATTTATGGGTCTAAGAAAGAAGTATTGACGTCGCAAGACCTAGATTTGATGTTGTTTGAGTCAAGTTTTGGGGTTTAAAGAAAAAGGATCGACGACAAGCACAGATATTTTATTAGTTATACATTTGTTCATATTACTTTCTTTCTAAGTAATTTATAATTTTGTAGTATTAAAGATTTTGGTTTGAGAATTTACAATTTTGTAGTATTAAGGATTTTGATTTGAGAAGTTTGAAAACGTGTGAATCTAAAACCAAGTAAGTATATGGTGAAAGTATCAATAATTGAGTGCATGTGGTGACTATGTTGGTTTTTATGAATTTCACAAATTTAACGGGAAAAGAGGCAATGATTTTGTTCGTGGAGTTTGATTGGTTAACAAGTTGTGTGGTAATTTAAAAAGAGTTTTTGAATGATTATTCTGTGGAAGAATGTGAGGAAGCTGACGAAGAAGAGAAAGAAAATAGGATAACGTTTATGTATAAATTCATGATTTTTTATTAAATTTGAATTTTTAAAAGAGTATAACGTTTAAGTATAACGTTATATATTTTATGTTTTGTAAAATTGTGTGTTTGAATTAAAAAATTTGTCTTAATAGTAATTTAAAGGTTTTTATAAGATAATATTTCATAACTATCATCAATCATATATAATTTTCACCAAAATATATTAAAAAAATCCACGAGTAGCTTAGGTTTAAGTATCATTAATATTTAACTCTTAATAAATTAAAATGTTATAGATATTTAAACTACATCTAAAGTTTAAAATATTATAATATTTAAACTCTATTAAAAATTGAAATTTTTTAGTATTATTAAATATTATATATTCAATTTTCAAATATCTTGAAAATATCTTATTTGTCTCCGTTTCTGCTTTTTATATCTTATGAGCGTTAATACATGTTTTTGTGTATGACTTTATATATGAGTTGATATTCTTTCAGTATTTCTGGGTCTAAGAAAGAAGGATTGACGTCGTACCTAGATTTGATGTTGTTTGAGTCAAGTTTTGGGGGTTAAAGAAGAAGGATCGACGACAAGCACATATTTTATTAGCTATACATTTGTTCATATTACTTTCTTTCTAAGTAATTTATAATTTTGTAGTATTAAAGATTTTGGTTTGAGAATTTATAATTTTGTAGTATTAAGAATTTTGATTTGAGAAGTTTCAATACATGTGAATCTAAAACCGAGTAAGTATACGGTGAAAATATCAATAATTGAGTGCATATGGTGACTATGTTGGTTTTTATGAATTGCACAAATTTAAAGAGAAAAGAGACAATGATTTTGGTCGTAGAGTTTGATTGGTTAACAAGTTGTGTGGTAGTTTAAAAAAGAGATTTTGAATGATTATTCTGTAGAAGAATGTGAGGAAAGCTAACGAAGAAAAGAAAGAAAAATAGTATAACGTTTAAGTATAAATTCATGATTTTTTACTAGATTTGAATTTTTAAAAGAGTATAACGTTTAAATTTAACGTTATTTATTTTATATTTTTTAAAATTGTGTTTGAAATAAAAAATTTGTCTTCATATTAATTTAAAGGTTTTTATAAGATAATATTTTGTAACTATCATCAATCATATATAATACAAGGATTTCATGCGTGGTACATCGCGGGGATAAATTATAAGTTATTGTATTTTAAATAATAATTTTTAATTTATTTAGTTTTCAAATTCTCAATTAATTAACTTTTATCTAATTAATTTATAATTTTGTGTAGAATTTTTTTCTTCTTCTTACACTTTTTAAAAGTTTATAACTTAATTACATTAAATTTGTTATTAGATAAAATATAAAATTCTAGATTTGTTTTGTTCTCTAGAATTAAACAGAGGTATATGCCTATATGGTATGTTATTGTATAATTTTATGTGTATTTAAATATATTTTTTATGGAATATTAAGAATGTGTTATAGTATGTGTAATATTTTGTAATTCATATACTAAATAATTTATAAGTTAATTTTCCAAACTATGATTACAAATCTATAGTATATATGAAATAAACTAATAGTTTTAGTGTTGGTTCTATAGTCCAAACCCGCCATGCTAGGCGGATAACGCAACATGTTCAAAGATTTTTAATCCGCAAAAAACTCATTATACGAAACTCGTGAAAGTAAAAATAGTATGTGAGGCTAAAAGTCACTTTTTATCAAATCAAATTTTCAAATTTTTATCAAGAAAAAATATAACTTTTACAACTAAATGTTTTATTAAAATCTATATCTTATTTGATACATGAGAGATCAAATAAAATAACTAAAAGACTCATTACTATTTTCATGATTTTGGTACTTTGTATATAATAAATATATCTATATAACCTGATATTTTCGGATTTTCACCAATATATCACATTAATATATACATACATACTACAATATACATACATAATTAAAGACAAAAAATAGAATTGAATATTATAAGAAGATATGACATTAAAACAAAATTATAGGAAACAATTTAGATTTTTATAGAGTTTTCTTAAAATACTTATATTCATAATCACGCTATCATTTTTTTTTAATTTCGGGATTTTAGCTATCACATTAACTATATTTTGTTATAAATCATCTAATTTGGAAACTAAGAAATTAGAACCATAAAAGATTTTAAGTGTAATTACCGATTTTTTTTAGTTAGATATGTTTCTTATTATCAAGAAAATAAAATGTATTTTTAATATAGATAAAGAATTATAGTTATTATCAAAAAAATATAAAACAATTGAATATAATTTGCATGAATCAAGAAAAAACAAAAAAAAAGTATAAAAACGAAGATTTTTGTTTTGATTCATCTTGCTCATGTTTATGAAGATATATTTTATACAAACCAAACTATTTGTGAAACTAAAAGAATTAAACATAAAATAAACAATAATTTTTTTTTGATAAAGTAAAATAAAAACTAATGACTTAACTGTATGAAAAAACCTTATATATGTGAGAACTGAAATGAAAACCATCACAAAAAAAAAACAATAACTATATTCTAAAAATTCCAAGTATATGATATTACAAAATCTTGATAGTGCTCTTTAACCAAAAAAAAAAGTATAATAACCACTCGATTGTTTCTCCATCTTTATCTTTTTTCTTATAAAGATTTCCAAGATTTGGAGACAGATCTAAAAATCAACAACGAAAAAGTGTTTAAGGGTTTATAAGGGTTATGTAATTATGATTGCTGATATATAATCGAAGTTTAGGTGTATAATATTTATAGGGTGAACATTATGTGGAGAAAACAAGCCTTTCCAAAAAAAAAAAAATCTGATTTAGTAACTAATTAGGGAGTAAATAACTGTAATATGTTTTTAAGGAATATGGTAGGGATATGATATGTTTTGGTATTTAAATTTGTTTTTTAATTTGATTGTTAATATATGCTATAGGGGAAAATAATCCGAAATCAATGTTTAGAGATCGAATATCTAGGCTGATTTTTTAACAATTAATTGATTATTTATTAGGCATATATTTTTGAAAATTTGATTAAGGGAAAATTTTGTTTTTTTTTTATAATTAGAATCTTGATACTATTTAAATTAATTACCAAATTAATATTTAATATTTAATACTAATGGTATGCTTGTAAATAGATATGAACTTCAGGATTTATTTCATAAATGTCTCAAAAAATGTATATATAGATTTACCAAAATATATTAAATATGTGTGGGTTCAAAACCTAGTATAATTAATTCGAACATACCTACTGAGTTGGAGTATGAAAAAACCGTTTTCATAATGATATATTAGCGTGGTCAAGTCTAACATACCTTCTAAGAACGGCGTGAATTGCGAAAGCTTTAAAAACCGAAATTCCCCATTCTTTGACGAAAATGTCTACAATTTTTTGTTCTGCTCTATTATTAATGAGTTTGCTTCTTCTTCTGTAGAAATTGTGATATAACCAAAGAGTGGAATTTAGATAGTGTTAAGTGTCACTGCCATGTAAAGTTGTATGTCTTCTTGGATTGTTTATAAGATTATTGAATTGTGTTGCGCTACCGAATCAGAGTGTCATGACCTATAAATAATGTTCTTGGAACAAGAAGAATCAATAAAAAAAAGAAACAGTTTCAGAACTGTGAAAAGTCTGAATGTCAGTGACCAGTAGTCTATTTTTCGGTTTTCAAACATGTAATATTTTTGTGGACTATAATTTTTGTATTAGTTGTTTATCATGGCTTTTCCCAACAGAATTAACACTTTTAATCTGCCAAAAACATTCAAGCAAAATAGAAAGGCGTCTGAAGCTTGTGGAAATAAAAAGAACTTTGGATAGTTTATTCATCCGACGACGCAATACTGTACCTTTTCTTGTCTCAAGAATGCATCCATTAGTGTCTTTTAAATCTGACCTTTTTTCTTTGCTTCATGTTTTTTTCTTTCCTTTATGATAGATCCCTATCAGAATTAGTAAGAACAAGAACACAAAAAGGTTTTTAATGGGTAGTTAAAACTATTTTCTAAGCTCTTTATTGATTTATATAGAAAGTACTACTGAGTCCTAGGGGATAAGGAGAACACTAGAAGATAACACCAAGAGAGATTTGAGAATACTGTATGCTAATTAACACCAAAACAGTAAAGCAAAAACCAAAACCATAGAAGCTTCCTAGCCGACCTAGTCCACGTAACGTGGGTTTGGCCTTCTCGTACGTATGGCCCTAGCCTCCACGACACTCAGCCCATCAATACCCCTCCTTCAAACAGCACGCTTTTCTTCAAGGTTTGGAACAAAATCTGGAAAACTAGCCGTGATCTGCATCTCTTCATCTCATGTTGCATCTTCACACGTTAAGCCTTTCCATTTGATCAACAATTCTGACTGTGTTCTGTTACCTTCCCGAACCTGCTGCCTGCCTGATACTCTGAATCAACATTTTTTGAAACATATACCAGTCCCAAATCCTTCTCTTGAGCCAACCGCACTCTGCTCAAAAGGTCTGTTCTATTAGCCGCCACCAAACCCAACGTCTCCTGTGAAACAACACACAAAATTAACACACTGATCTCTCCTACCAGAGACTCTATGTCCTGCTCCTGAGCCAAAGCTTCCCTCTTCCGACTCAGAGCATCTGCAACCAAGTTAGCCTTACCAGGGTGATTCTCCAAATCATAATCTGCCACCAGCTCCATCCACCGACTCTGCCTCAAGTTCAGCTTGGGCTGAGTGAATATATACTTCAGACTCTTATGATCTGTAAACATCTGTACTTTTGCACCATAAAGATGAGATCTCCAAATCTTCAGGGCAAAAACTACAGCAGCCATCTCCAAGTCATGAGTAGGATAGTTGTCCTCATGCTTCCGAAACTGCCGCGAAACGTAGGCAAATACCTTCCCATGTTGCATCAACACACACCCCAAGCCAACTCTGGATGCATTTGTATAAACCACATATGGTTCTCCCTGCTCAGGCAAAGCCAATACTGGCGTAGTAGTCAACCTCACCTTTAGGCTTGCAAAACCCTCCTCACACTCATGTGACCAAACAAAAGGAACATCCTTCCCTGTCAACTTAGTCATCGGACGTACCTTGTTTGCAAAGCCCTGCACAAATCTCCTGTAGTAACCTGCCAAACCAAGGAAACTCCTGAGATTTGATGAGGCTGGTGTTTTGAGGGATCAAGAGGGCCACTTGCGCAATGAGCAGGGCCAAAAGATTGATGCAGAAGGCAACATGATTGTTGAAATCGTTGTCGGAGATGTGCAGGTCGATGGTGTCGACCGAGGCCAATAGGGTGTCAATCGACACCCACTGCCAGCCGATGGACGTGGAGCTGCCAACCACGTTAACAACCCGGTTAGACTGCATGAACTAAACTTAGACTTGATTAGGACCATTGCAGACTTCAATAGAGCTGATCTGATTTATGAGAACCGCTCTGCAATTGTTCCTCCTCCATTCCCAAGGAATGACTTTGAGCTGAAGTCTGCTTACTTTCAGCTAGTTGGATAAAGATCCTTCTCTAACCTGCCAAATGAGAAGCCTCTGGACCATATTGAGCATTTTGAAGATCTTGTTACTAGTATCAAGGACAATGGTGTGACCGAAGACTACATCTACTAAAATCTCTTTCCATACTCAATTGCAGGAGAAGCATCTCAATGGTTAAAACAGTTGCCACCTGGATCTTTGACATCATGGCAACAAATTAAGGTGGCTTTCCTTAATTATTTTTATGATGATGCTATGTCTGATGATTTGAGAGTCAAGATCTCCTCATTTAAGCAAAGACAAGATGAAGCTTTCAAGTCAGCTTGGGTGAGATTTAAGGCTTATCAAAGGGACTGTCCACACCATGGTTTCTCAAGGGTACAACTGCTGAGTATCTTTTTCAGAGGATGTGACTGGGAATATCAACTAGCTTTGGATGCTGCAAACCATAGGAATTTCAAGACAAGATATCCAGATGAAGCTGAGAATTTGATTGAGAATTTGGTATCCAGCAATGGCACAAAGAGAGCTGTTGCTGAAAGAAAGAGAATACATGGAGGGTATGATTCAAATCAGCTGGCTTCAGTCAATGCTAAGCTAGATTCAGTTCACAATATTTTAGTTGGTAAGAAGTCAGTCCAATTTGCTGTTGAGGTTGAGACATTTGAGCCAGAGCCAGAGAATACAGAGGAGAATGTCAACTATGTGTATGGAGCTGGGTATCAAGGTCAGAGATTCGGTGATCAGCAATGCAACAGTCCTTACAATGGGAACTCTTCAAGCTACACTCCCAAGCTAGATTATCAGAAGCAGCAACAGAACAATAGTTATACAAGAACCTATGGGAACTCATCTTATCAGTCTCCTCCTCCTAAGACTTCTTCTGAGAGTAGAATGGAGGTCATGCTTGATCAGATTCTTCAGAGACAGGAGAATATGACAGTGACATTCAATGGAAAAATCGACAATGTCTACAATGAGCTTACTGGAAGGATTGATGCACTGAGTGTTCATATTAAGAAGCTGGAGAGTCAAGTTGTATAGACTGTTGGGTCTGTCAAACGACAAGAGGGTTTTCTTCCTAGAAGAACTAAGTCAAATTAGTGAGAGATGAAGATGATGGTGAAATTGCTTCTGCTGAACATGGAGAGAAATCGACGGAGATATCAACTCTAGATGATGGTGTCAATCGACACCAATTGGGTGCCGGTCGACACTCATCTCAGACAGAACTCGACAACACAAATCTCAGGTTCCAGCTGCTGAGAGGGTGTACAAGCCTAAAATTCCTTTTCCTAAGCCAAGAAGGTCCAACCATGAGCTTGAGGAAGCTAGATGCTAGGCTATGGTGGACAAGGTAATGATTGAGATACCTTTGATTGATGCTGTCAAGTTTTCTCATGGGATTAAGCGGTATGTGAAGAGAATGTTACTAATGGTTTGAGCCCTGAGGAAGGAGCTTTGCTAACCAAGGACATTGGTGCGATTATGTTGAATCAAACTCCACAAAGGAAGAAAGAGAGGGAAGAGAAAGTGGTTGTATCTGAGAAAGTGAGTGCAGTGATCCAGAGTAGAATTGCAGAAAAGCTACCTGATCCTGGAAGTTTTGTGTTAGATTTTTCTATCTCCACAAGAAGGTTTCCTCATTCTCTTTGTGATCTCGGTTCCAATATCAACTTGATGCCCCATTCTGTTGTTGTGAGACTTGGGATGACAGATTTCAAGCCAACTGATCGATCCAAAAGGATTCCTGAAGGTGTCTTAGAAGATATTCCAATCAAGATATCTTAGCTGATCAATCCAGAAGGATTCCTGAAGGTGTCTTAGAAGATATTCCAATCCACATTGGAGGTTGCATGATTCCCACTGACTTTGTGGTGCTGGAATATGACAAAGAGCCTAGTGATCCTCTTCTCTTAGGACGCTTATTCTTGGCTACAGCTGGTGCCATCATTGATGTTAAGAAGGGACACATAGCTCTGAATATAGATGATTTGGTTATGAACTTTGAGATGGACAAGCTGAGAAGGGCTCCCACTATTGATGGTCAAACATTTTCTGTGGAGATTGCTTTTGATGACGATCCGATCATAGAGCTTCATGGAGACATTACTGCTGGGTATGTCAAAGAGATGAAGACTATTGAGAAAATGAGTAAACAAGTTGTTAAGCTTGAAGATTGGAGTGGAGATCATCTAATCAGTACTAGAGACCATGATGTGGTTCTGATCCATAAAAGGTCCCTGGTAGATGACGTTGTTGTATTGGAAAGACGGATTGCTGAGGTTAGTTGCAGAATCGTTGAAGAAACATGAGTTGTAGGCTCAGCATCGATCGATGCAGCTGTTGCATCGATCAACACACCTCCACGAGAACGTCCGGACTTGTCCAGAACCGAAAATTCCTTAGCTGCAAGTCCTAGACCAATTGTACAGCTGAAATCTCACCATTCCAAAGTCCAGAATCCACAGGTAAGGCCAAAGTATGCATCTTCTTCACTCAAACCTCCTCTTATCATCAATAAGAATTTCGAAGGTACAAACACCATTTTGCAGTTAACCAAGCCACGAGATTATCGTAGAGTGCTTGTTTCTTCTGTTGATGATTTTGTAGGACATAAGAGAAGCAAACCCGTCCCAAAGTCCCGCCCTGGTCCAGTTCCTCACATCTTTGGCAGATCTCATGTACCTATTGCCTACACACCCCCTTGGATGAAGAGGACATTCTCTCGAAAGCATTAATTGCCATGTTCCGATCCACCAGATGCCTGAGATCCGACACAGTCAAGCTAATGACTGAAAACAAGAGCTTAGTGGGAGGCAACCCAATGGTAGGTTTCTCTTTTTCCTTTTTCTTTTGATTTATTTTTATTTTTATTTTTATTTTATTCGCCAATCTCTTATTCGATAACACTGGGGACAGTGTTGTTTAAGTCTGGGGAGGCAGTTACTAACTATGTTTTTGTTTTTGAGAGTGAGTCAAAAAAAAAAAAAATTGTTTTATTGAGTCAAAATTTTTGTTGGGAACTATGATTTTTCATTTTAGTGTACTGCCTTGGTTGATTAATGTTGTAGAATTGAGTCCAGAATCCGACTAATGAAAAATCCAAAGGCTGACCAGTGAACCAGAGACATCTGAATTTCCAACAGAATCCATAAAAGCCTGAGGTAATTTCTACACTTTTCTTTTTACCTCATCAAGGAGATTGATGTTCATAGGGCTTGACTCATCGTTCATACCTGACAAGTAAGATGTCGAAAAAGAAAAAAATTGGTACTTCTCTCCCTTATTCAAGTTTAAAAATATTATTTCTGAGAGCTTTGTTTAAAAAAAAAGAAAAGAATAAAAGATGAGATGATTTTTATCAGTTTAGAGGGATAGATAAATAACCTGTGACCCCATTATTCTAGTCTTGAGTCAAATGATCACACCAAACTTGGAAGCGAGGAGTAGGTAAATTACATGTGACTCCATTATTCGCCTACACCTTTTATAAAAAGAAAAAACAAATTAATAATGAAAAAAAAAGCAAAGCTCAATGGAAGATAAAAATAGAATAAGTTTGGGGAGAGAAAGAGTACCATATGTGGTAAAACTTATATCTTGCTTGTTGTGGTATAGTACGGGAATGAGTATAGAAGGTTCAGGACATTGATCAAAACTGATGAGTCCCATCGATGAAAGCTTAATGGAGGATGTTGTGGAATTTAGGATGATACAAATGCCAACGGAGAAGTACATGGTGGTTCGATTTGGATTTATCTGCTAAGCATATGGATTATGGTTTGGAGTTATCTGCTAAGCATATGGATTATACTTTAAAAAGAAAAGGAGTTTCCGCGTTTTCAAACCTTTTCCACAGATTAAGTTCTTAATTTGCTTGAGGGCAAGCAAAAGCTAAGTTTGGGGGAATTGACATATCATGGTTTTTAGGTATTTTTAGCCATGATATAAGTATTATCTATAGAGTCTTTTTGGTGTTTTTAGAATCTTTGAGAGTCTTTACAAGTTTTGTAGGATCTAACATGAATGAGAGCATAATGGAGCTAAATAGGAGGATTTGGAGCACATTCAAGCATTGAGGCTAAGTTGTGAAGTTGTGAGACAAATTTAGGAAGATGTATTGACCGATGCAAATTATGGAATCGATCGATGCATAGCCACAGAAGAAATCGAAAGTTTTCCCAAAACTTTTGAAGATTTACAAAGCTGCCCTAAAGTTTTCCATATTTGCATCATTAGTCTCTGCACGTGTTTTAGGGATATAAATAGATTTTCTAGGTCATTGTTTAGACCTAAGCTTTATTTTTCTCTGCAACAGAACCCTGAGAGATTTTGAGAGAGTTTTTGGAGAGAATAATCAAGACTCCTTCAGAGAAGATTCATAACTCCTTTACTTCTTCTTTTAATTTCTTAATGATATCTATTTTGTTCATGGTTTTTGTTTCATTGATCATGTCTGAGTAGATCTCTTGTTAGGTTCAGGGTTTTCATAGGGTTTTTATGGTTTATTAGATCTGCTATTATTTAGGATTCATTATCTTCTGTGATCTTCATCTTTGATTGTTCTTAATGCTAGATCTTTGATTAGTCATTTGGATTTTGATCTTAGGATTATTGATTGATATGAGAATATAATTGATATTCCTGATAAAACCTTTGATGAGCAAAATTACTTCTTGCAAAGAGATTTGATTTAGTAATTTTGAGAATAATCTAAACTTGTTTTTCAAAGCTGGTTTTTAACTTGAATTTTGCAAAGAGATTTAGATTTTCAGGTTTTAAACTTAGATAATATTTGCAGTGAGAACTGATTTATTTTACAAAAAGAGTTTAGAGTTCTAGATCTGTTTTTAATTGATTGAATCCTAAATTATTGAATGATTTAATATTCCATAAATTCATGAGAATTTCCCTAGACCAAGCGTTTTTAATTCTTGAATTTACAACACCTTTTAATTCTGCTTTTGCATTGTTTTTAATTTAATATTTAGATTTAGCATAATTAAAAGATTAATAAGTCTATTGTATGATCTAGAGTCTTTGTGGATTCGACCCCTAGAGTATTACAACTGCAAGGCTATTAGTACCATTAGAGTATTACAATTTGAGCATATCAATCTTTGTGGCATTCTGCGGTCTAGACCAATCCCTGATAGCCTGAATCTTCTCCGGATCTACAGAAACACCCTCTGCAGAAACAATATGACCCATAAAACCCATCTCACGCTGCCAAAAACTGCACTTTCTTAACTTAGCAAACAACTTCTGCTCATGCAGCTTCTCCAGTACTGCCCTCAAATGCAATGCATGCTCCTCAGGACTCTTAGAATAAACCAGGATGTCGTCGATAAAAATGATGACAAACATGTCCAGAAACTCCTGAAATACATTGTTCATCAATCTCATAAACCCTGTTGGCGTGTTAGTCAACCCAAACGGCATCACCACAAACTCATAATGCCCATACCTCGTCCTGAATGCAGTCTTCCTCACATCAAGTAGCACCTCTCAACTGATCCAACAACTCATCGATCCTGGGAAGAGGGTACATGTTCTTCATAGCGACCCGGTTCAAACCCCTGTAATCAATACACAAGCGAAAACTCCCGTCTTTCTTCTTAACGAACAACACCAGCGCTCCCACGGTAACACACTAGGACAGACGAATCCCTTGCTGAACAAATTCTCTGGTTACTTCCTCAGCTCTACTAGACTAATAATCAAGTATGCCGACATCAACTCACCACCACCCGAATATCAACACCTCTTGTCCATCCAAGAATCTCTAGTAACTTATCTCTTAGGGAAACTTCCACAAGATAGCTTATTCCAAAAATAGCTTTTCCGCTTGGCAATTCTCCACAACAAATCATCAATACGAGCGTAATAAAACAAACAAGTAGCATACGTTCGCATATTCTGATTCACCACATCCAGTGCTTTGAAAGCCGCTAATGCAACCCACTTGACTTATTTCCCCCAACAAGCTTACCAAAACTTTGAATCTAGCAACCCTGTCCATCTCCAATGAACTTCATCCACCATTGTCGCAACGATGACTTTATCCTGCCATGAAGGCTTCTCGTGAACTTATGTACTTGGCAACCTTGCCCTTGTCGGCTTATATCTGCTGCAGCTCCCCCCTTCTCGTGACTCCAGCACAACTAGCCACACAATTCTGGCGCATCAGCCACACATTCATGACCGCACCGGTCATAGAACCCTGGCCCACCGGCCACAACAACTAAAATCCAAGATTAAACCACCATCAACTCTCAAGGTCTACATTTCGTTGTTATGTTTATACTCACGTCCTAGGCATTGCTTGCTCCCAACTCCTCCACCCTTAGGTTGCAACCTTCGAGCCATACCGATCTCACTCTCTGACCAGCGTCTTCGAGTTATACTGTCTCACTCTTGGACCACAATCCTCAAGATCTCGGTATCAGGGGAACTAATCATCCCCTAAGGAGAACATCATCCCCTCTACCACTCTTGGAGCCTCCAGCCCCTCGAGCTATCGGTATCTAGGGGAAATCACCATCCCCTTAGGAGCAACAATCCTTAACGACTATAAACATTTCCCGACCAAAAGTACCTCCTGTGGTATGAGTATAACATTGCAATGTTATACCTGCCCACTCAAGTTCTAATATCCAACAGGAATACCCACCAAACAGAGAAATATTTGTTTCAACTGCATATGCCCACCTATCTGCCTCACTAGGCTCGATATCCCTCGAGAAGAATCTCGTACCGGTCATCTACAACTGATCCATCCTCCTAACATAAGATGGAAACTGCTCAACATCCGCACCTCGCAACATGCAGCACAACTGGAGCCTACGCTGGTACCCCTCTCGGTAACCGCTCCAATAGCACGTCAACAGATCCGCCAAGCGATCATCTCAACCCTGGGCTCCACCTGCTGTAACTCCACACCTGGGTTCCCAACACGTCCGACACGCTCACCGTCTAACCCCCTCTGGTCCCTCCTGATATGCTTGCGACCCTCTGACATACCTTCTCGTGGAACTCTAGACCACACACTCACTGGCCTCAGGGACCTGCCCGACCACGACCACGACCAACAACTCAACCACTTTTAACCACTACTCTTCCAAGAACAGAGGCTAACAAGCATAGAAACAAACCAAAACCACACAAAGAAACATAACATACCGTGGAATCTCATTAAAGGCTCGAAGAGGATGTTCTAGGACTCCATGCTACAGAAAATTGACTAACTCACATAATCAATCAACGCATCCAACCCCAACATCTACAGCACAAAGCCTAGTGAACCCAAACCTAGAACCGTAAGGGCTTTGATACAAAACTGAAATAACCCGACCCGTTTTCATTTTTTTAACCTAATATCTAGTGATACTCACTAGCAACCTACCCCCAATCATCAACAACAGCGGATAACAATAACAAATCAACTCCAATATCAATAACCGTCAAAGAAATAACATAACATCAATTCCAGTAATAATCTTGAACATAACCAATAGTGAAACCAACATTCCTAACATCCATTCTAGACCACTAAGTTCCACTCTAGCATCCTAACAAAGATACAGAGCAAACAACCGAGCCTCTAGAACATTCTCCTCTTCATCGCCTTGATCTCACGATCACACTTTGCCTTTACATGCGCCACAACACAAAAGAGAGACGTAAGTATTACCAGAAATTAGCCCTGAGATTTTAAACCGAACCGAACCGAACCGATATTTTTGGTGTTCGGTTCAGTTTCGGTTATGGCGGCTGAACCGATCGGTACAATTTTCTTTTCAAAAAAACCGAAATATTTCGGTTATTTCGGTTCGGTTTTCGGTTAACCAATTTTTTTTTTTTTTTTAACTTTTTTTTTTAATTTTTTTTAATTTTTTTTTAAATTTTTTTAGGAAAAAAACTAATAAAACTGAAATTTACCCTAAAATAACCGAAATAACCGAAACCGAAAAAACCGAAATATTTGAAATAAAACCGAAAAACCCGAAATTATCTCTAAATAACTGAAAAATCCGATTTTTTCATGTTTTTAATCAAATTTCGGTTAATTTCGGTTTTGAAATTTTAAAACCGAATTAACCTGAGAAACCGAAATAACCGAACCGAAATATATTTCGGTTCAATTCGGTAAGATTTACAAAACTCAAAAAAACCGAAAAACCGAAATAACCGAACCGAATTCACCAAAATAACCGAAGTCCCAGGCCTACCAGAAATACTTAGTGAGGCAATCCTTCTTTGGGAGAGACAAGCCAAGAACTCAGCCCTGTTGAGAGAAGCTTTCTAACTCCTTTGTTTTTCTTTTTTTAATTTCTTATATGATATCTATTTTATTCATGATTTTTGTTTCGTTAATCATGTCTGAGTAAATATCTTGTTAGATTCAGGGTTTTCACAGGGTTTTTATGATTTATTAGGATTCTTATTCTTTGGTGATCTTCATCTTTCGTTGTTATTCATATTAATTCTTGATTGATCACCTAGAATTAATAGCCTAGAAAAATAAATTGATATGAGAATATAATTGATTTTCCTGATAAAACCTTGATGAACAAAATTACTTCTTGCAAAGAGATTTGATTTAGTAATATTGTGAACAATCTAAACTTGTTTTCAAAGCTGGTTTTTAACTTGACTTTTACAAAGAGAGTTTGATTTTCAGGTTTTAAAACTTAGATAATATTTACAGTGAAAACTGATTTATTTTACAATTGTGTTTAGAGTTTTAGATCTGATTTAAATTGATTGAATCCTAATTTATTAATTGATTTAATATTTCATAAATTTCTGAGAATTCCCCTAGACCTAGCGTTTTTAATTCCTGAATTTACAACATTTTTCAATTCTGTTTTTGCATTATTTTTAAATTAATATTTGATTTAGCATAATTAAAAGATTAATAAGTCTATTGTATGATCTAGAGTCTCTGTGGATTCGACCCCTAAAGTATTACAACTGCAAGGCTGTTAGTACTATTAGAGTATTACAATTTGAGCATATCACTCATCATCGTCTTCTCCTTCAAAAATAAAAAGGTGGGGTTGTTTGCACTTATGTCCTGGTATGAATTTTTCGTTGCAGCTAAAACACAATCCCTGACTCCTTTTCTTTTTGATTTCGTCCTAACTCATCTTTCTTGGTCCTCGTGGTGTTACTTCAGTTGTATGCGACTCAGTGTCTTTGACCTGGTTTACCTGTCAAAACCGGCTTGTAGAAGGCGACGTCATGCTTCAGAAAGGTGAGTTACTACCAATCTTTCTCTTCTGACGTTGCATCTACTCATCCTTCAGCCGAGCAAGATTGCACACTTACTTCAGCATTTTTGGCCGAAATATCCTCACACTGTCAGCAATGGCAGGATTTATAACTCCCACATATGTTCCAATGAGAGCTTTTTCAGTCCACCCTTCAACCTTGTTTTGAAGTTGTTCAAACTCCCTCTGGTACTCATGTAACATGACTGTTTGTTGAATCTTTGATAGTGCCTCGTCAAAATCATTGCCATCAGTTTGCCAACCTTACCCACAATTCTTCCTCGAATACTGCCCATGTTATGTGTATCCCACCTTGTCTTAATGATTTAGCTGTCGCTTGCCACCATTCATTAGCTTCAACCTCGAAGTGGTAAGCCATGTACTGCACCTTCTGATCTCCTGTGGTATTGTTTTATTCGAAGTACTGCTTGGCTTTACTGATACTAGGATTTTTGAATGTCTATCCTAGCAGGTTCAATTAACCTATGTAGTTGTAGTACTACATAAGTTATCAATCCAAATGGAATGATGCTAGTCACTCAAGATGCAATCAAAATATCACAAGTAAGGCTAATTCTAAGAGAGTGTTTATTTCTAACAATCCTAGAATGATCAAAATGCAAAACGGAAATAAACTAGAGAACTAGAAACGCACATGCATGACAAGAAGCGAACATGAATAAGTAAAAGAAAAAACAAGTCTAAGCATGAATTGGCCAACAAGAACAGAAACGGTATCAGGAAGACAATAACAATCAAAAAGATAGAAGTCCTAAGGATGGGATTAATTGATGTCGGCGGAGTCCCCTAGTCTACAGAGTGTTTAACATGCCACAAACAAACTATCCCTAGACAATGAACATCACAACTTAGCTAATCCAATCTCTTGACATAAGCTACTCAGACTCAAACACTTCCAAACCTAGCTCTCCCTAGAGAAACATGATCAAGCAGGCATGACAAACAAGTTCATTCACGTCAACAAACACCCTAGAAAACTAATCTCTTAGGCTAGGAATGTAAGTCTCTGGCAATAGTTGGTCAGACATTTCATCAAACATCTTTTGGGTGTGGAAATGTCTAAGACCAAGTTCCAATTGATCCGAGAGACACTAGTATTTCTAACTCTAGTCCAGAAGGGAATCATATGAATCTAAGCTTAAACACCCTATATAATAAGATTCTCTACCTAATCTATCCCATCCTCAAGAAACACTACTCAGATCCAGAAATCATCATCACCAAGAATAAAAACCCAGAAAACATTAAATCAAGCATAATCAGACAGATAAAAACGACATGAACAACTTTGTAGAAAAAATCAAATGCAAAAACTAAATAAATTCAAAGATATCTGGATTACAAAATCAGAAAACGTTTTAGGTGGCTACAGATAAACCTTAAGGTAAAAAATGATATGTCTTGGGTAAAAACTTAAAAGAGTATTTATAGCAAAGCATGAAAAGCCCTAAAACATAAAACGAGAATAGAGAGGCGGTTCTGGAATCTTCTAAAAACGTGCGAGACGGGTCATTCTAGTCACATGTCTGGCATGGTCAGTCGAGTGGGGATGACATCCATTCCAGGCGTGGTGGGTCTAATGGGAATGTCGTCCCTCCCCAAAGCATCGGTCGAGTCGCATGTCTGGAGTCGCATGTCTGAAGTCGCATGATGTGCATCTTGGAGTTACATGTCTGGAGTCGCATGACGTGAATCCTGAAGTTGCATGACGCGAGTCCTGGAGTCGTGGGTCTGGAGTCGCATGTCTGGAGTCGCATGACGCGAGTCCTAGAGCATCAGTTGAGTCCAACGATTTGATTCCTTTGTTGAGCGCTTGAGTCGGGTGCACGTCTCAGGCTCTATTCGGTTCCAACAGTCTAGACATCTTCTAAACACTTAAAATACTCCAATATGCAATATGTATGCAAAGATGGTGCAAGAACTACCTAAACATGCAAAGTGTATAAAAGAGACTAGATAATGATGCAAAACAATGAGTTATCCTAGCTAATTGCATGATAAATACATGCTAAGGAGAGACAAAATATAGACATATCAACTCCTCCAAACTTATTCTTTGCTTGCCCTTAAGCAAACAATCAATAACAAAGTATGGAATAGAGGTGTGAAGATGGGGTCTAATAACCTAAAACATGCTGAGTAGAGTAGTTAGAATCAAGGTCCTGGTTTTTAGTTCTATGATACATTGTGAAGGAATTTTATTTAAAAACTTTAGAAAAGTTCATCACAACCTGAAACAATTCCAATCTTTAATCTACACATGCAATCCTATCAATCATTTCCTTTAACATTCATTAACAGAGAACCGTGAATCAAGAAATGCAATGTTATCAAACTCATTTGGCTAGGGTAAAAGGTTAGAGACAAAGATGGTCTCCTACTCAAGTGGTTTTATCAATACATAACAAGGTTCTCTCATAAAAATGAGTTAAGATTAAGAGAAGGCTAAAGGTTGAAACCAACTGATGCATACAAGAGCAGTACCCCATCTACCCAAAGGTCCCCAAGGAAACTCAGCCCTAACATTCTAACCAAGAAGTTGGTCCTATCTCTACCCTTCATCAATATCTCCTTTCAAACCCATTCTCTTATTCTTTGCACTTAGTCTTAGGAGGAGGTCACTTATTATCATTCTAGCGGATTGAAAAATCTTTTTATCACTATGGTTCTCTTTCTTTTCATCTTAGGACTCTAGACATCTTAAGCGTTTTGCTTTCTCTTCTTTGTCAAATCCTTTCATTTTATGCCCAGAACCAATAACTCTTTTTACTTTGCTCAAACCAAATCCTTTACTAGACTTGTAAACTTTGAAAACACATTTTCCTCCTAAAGACTTTTCAGCCTTTTATTTCTCTTTTGCTCTTCACTTTTCTGCACAAATCCAATCCCAATACCCAAAATCGAGTTCTCACCTAGTCTTACTAGTCCGGAAAATGCGAACTAAAACTATACAGGATCCTACTCTTGTCGGCTAGAACCTAACACTTTTTAACAAGCTCAACTCGGAAAAGGCCTGACACTCAAAAATGCAATTGGCTTGAAAGAACGTTTGATTAAGGGTACGGGAAACTGTTCCAAAGATGGGATTCAGATACTTGGATTGACAAGGGTGGTAAAAAGGATAAAGACAATCCAAGTATTTATATGGTATCTATGAGTTCGACTTCAATGCTTAACAAAATAATTGCAAGTCAGGATTAGGTTCACATAGATAGGGAATGATGTCAATTCAAAACATGCTTCAATCAAGACTAGAATGCAATTTTGAGAATTTAAAACTAGGCTCAGTCTTACATTTCAAGTTCAATCAATATGCATCAAAGAACTAATAACAATGGCCTTGATCCTATCCTATTGAATTCAGCATGCTAACAAGGTTACAATCATCATCAACCCCTATGCTAAATGCAACAGCCCTATATGAATAAAACTAGACTCAATCCTAATATGCAAGTGCAAACTACATGAACACTCTATTTTTGTGGAAATTTTCGAAAAAAAAAATTTCTGTCAATTTTTTTTGGCTTTTCTATGAAAATAGATGAATGGCGACTCAAACATGATATGATGCAAAAATTTGAAATAAGAATCATAAAAAATAACATCAGATACATCATCTAAAACCCTCTCCCAAACTTAAATTACACAGTCTCTTGTGTAAGAAAAATTTGCAGAAGGATTTGAGAATCACAATAAAAACAATGCATGAATGAAGTGGTATATACAAAGGAAAGGTAGGAGTACCTCAGTAGTAGAAGAAGGAGTCGGTGCTCGCCAAAGGAGAAGCGTGCTACCGACTTTGTCCCTCACCTTGTTTTGGATCCGCAGGAGTGACCTCAGCTGCTTGGTTGACTTGCTGCTTAACCGATGCGTGTTCTGATAAATGTTTAGCTGCTCGTCGCACAGCATGTAGTCGACTTTGGACTCACCATGGTCCGATACTAACACAACAACCTCTATAGGCTGATAATCACCTTGATGCTCAATCTGCTGCTCAACCGCGTGCATGTCCTGATAATCACCCTGAGCTTCATTTTGCTGCTCAACCTCTTGCTCACCTTGAGCTGCAGACTGATGAATTGAGGAGGCTCTATCCCTGGAACTTCGCAAACCTCTTCTCCTTCTCTCCCTAGACTCATGAGTGTCTTGAAGGAGCGGGTGAAGGCTGACGCTCTCTTGACACGTAGGAGGATTGACGTGCTGGAGAAGGGACCGAAGAGAGTGTTCTGTGGCGTGTTGGCTCAAGGCTCGCGGAGGCGCGCCCCTGCATTGGTCTGGTGTCCTCGTAAAATAGACATAGGAAGTTTGTGAAACTGCTGAACGCATTATCCCTTGCCTTGCCCCATCTCTGAAGTTTGTTTAGGCGTTCATGAGCTGCCTTGACCCCCTTGGCCATTCACGGTTCTGAGTACTCCTCGAAGTGAAATTGCGATGGGCGGTACTCATCTGTGTCTTCCTCCATCGGGTCGGTTCTTGCTTCTGCAACTTCTACATTTTTTCCTCAACCTCAGAATCGTACAGAGTATCTTTGGGAGGAATGGACTCGACACAAGGGAAGAGTAATCTCGAGGGACAATCCTCAGGATGCACAAACTTGTAGACCAGTCGTGTATTCCTCAAACCCCAATCCAGAGTGTTAAGCTGTCGCAAGTTGTTCACGTCTATCCAGCGTTGTGGGTATGATTCTGGATATCTTACGTACGAAGACTAGTGTTATTAATGAACTTGATATCTTACTCTATGTAATTATTGCTCACATCTTGTCAATATTGTTGTATCTTTCTATTGATTGATAGCATGCATAAAGCTGAATTCTCAATAAAGTTGAAATCCCTTTGACATGCAAAATAGTAATTGCACATTTCCTCTAGGAAATTTAGGCTCCGAATGGTGACCGCGTATTTGGTTTTGCAGAAAAAATAATTTAGTACTGCGATACGGTTCAACTGCGGTTCATGGAAGAAAATAGGCTGTGAATGGAAACCCCTTTATTGTGGCTTTTATTTTTTTGGAAATACGCTCCGCTTATTTAAGTCACCATTCATGACCTTAGTGGCGTACGAAGGCTAGTTTTATTAATGAATTTGATATCTTATTCTTTATAATTATTCCTCACCTCTTGTCAATATTGTTGTATCTTTCTATTGATTGATAGCATGCATAAAGCTAAATTCTCAATAAAGCTGAAATCCCTTAGACATGCAAAACAGTTATTGTACATTTTCTCTTAAAAATTTAGGCTCCGAATGGTGACCGCTTATTTGGTTGTGTGGGGCTAATAATTTAGTAGTGCGGTACAGTTCAATGGCGATTCATGGAAGAAATTATATTTGCAAAACAAGTGCGGTTAATACAAAATAATCGGTACGGAATGATAGTTGATTGGTGAAAAAAGTAATTGCGATTCACAATAAAATTACACATATATTTCAATTATATAATAATGATTTCATGTCATTTATTATCTATTTTTGTTAATAAAAAATATTTCAAAAATAATATTTATTTAAATTAAAAGTTCAAGTTTTTATGTACATTTTTTTATGCATAACAAAAAACACTATTTCTTAATATTTTTTTGCTATTTATGACATATATAAATTTATTATTATTTATTTTGTTATTTATAGTTATAATTATTTATTGTATAATTACAAATTTTTTATAAATCAATTAATCATGAAAGCGGATTTTAAGATGTCCGGCACCATTTATGGAGTTATCTACAACATAGTGCATTTTTCATTTTATCAGACATGAAAAAAAAAGTAAACTTGATTGGTGTAGTTATTGTGGATTTCTTTTTTTGGAAATACGCCTCGCTTATTTAGGTCACCATTCATGGCCTTAGTGACGTACGAAGGCTAGTGTTATTAATGAATTTGATATCTTACTCTCTATATTTATTGCTCACATCTCATCAATATTGTTGTATATTTGTATTGATTGGTAGCATGCATAAAGCTGAATTCTTAATAAAGCTGAAATCCCTCTGATATACAAAATAGTTATTACACATTTCCTTTAGGAAATTTAGGCTCCGAATGGTGACCGCGAATTTTCTTGTGCGGGACAAATAATTTAGTAGTGCGGTACGGTTCAACTGCGGTTCATGAAAGAAAATATATTTGCGGAATAAGTGCGGTTAATACAAAATAAGCGGTACGGAATGATATTTGATTGGTGAAAAAAGTAATTGCGTTTCACAATAAAAATACACATATATTTCTATAGTATAATAATGATTTCATAAAAATAAATTAGTAGCTATATAAATAATTAATAAAATTTTAATTTATCATCTAATTTTGTTAATGAAAAAATATTTCATAAAAATATTTATTTAAATTTAAAGTTCAAGTTCAAGTTTTTATATACATATTTTTTATGCATAACTAAAAACACTATTTATTTATTAAATTTTTTTGCTTTATGACATATATGAATTTATTATTATTTATTTTGTTATTTCTAGTTATGATTATTTATTATATAATTATAAATTTTTTATTAAAATATTAATCATGAAAGCAGATTTTAAGGTGTCATGCACCGTTTATGGAGTTATCTACAACATAGTGCGTTTTTCATATTATTAGACATTAAAAAAAAATAAACTTGATTGGTGTAGTTATTGTGGTTTTCTCTTTTTGGAAATACGCCCCGTTTATTTAGGTTACCATTCATGGCCTTAGTGACGTACAAAGACTAGTGTTATTAATGAACTTGATATCTTACTCTCTATAATTATTGCTCACATCTTGTCAATATTGTTGTATATTTTTATTGATTGGTAGCATGCATAAAGCTGAATTCTCAATAAAGTTGAAATCCCTTTTACATGCAAAATAGTTATTGCACATTTCCTTTAGGAAATTTAAGGCTCCGAATGGTGACCGTGTATTTGGTTGTGTGGGACAAATAATTTAGTAGTACGGTATGGTTCAACTGCGGTTCATGGAAGAAAATATATTTGCGGAATAAGTGCGGTTAATACAAAATAAGCGGTACGGAATGATATTTGATTGGTGAAAAAAGTAATTGCGGTTCACAATAAAATTACACATATAATTCTATAGTATAATAATAATTTCATGAATAAATTAGTAACTATATAAATAATTAATATAATTGTAATTTCTTATCTATTTTTGCTAATGAAAAAATATTTCACAAACATATTTATTTAAATTTAAAGTTCAAGTTTTGATGTACATATTTTTATGCATAACTAAAAACACTATTTATTTATTAATATTTTTTTGCTTTATGACATATATGAATTTATTTTTATTTATTTGTTATTTCTAGTTATGATTATTTATTGTATAATTTATAAATTTTTTATTAATCAATCATGAAAGCGGATTTTAAGGTGTCCTGCACCATTTATGGAGTTATCTACAACATAGTGCGTTTTCCATTTTATCAGACATGAAACAAAAAAAAATTGATTGGTGTAGTTATTATGGATTTCTTTTTTTGGAAATATGTCCCGCTTATTTAGTCACTTTTCATGGTCTTAATGGCGTACGAAGGAGTGTTATTAATGAACTTGATATCTTATTCTCTATAATCATTGCTCACATCTTGTCAATATTATTGTATATTTTTATTGATGAGTAGCATGCATAAAGCTGAATTTTCAATAAAGCTGAAATCCTTTTGTCCCGCTTATTTAGGTCACCATTCATGGCCTTAGTGGAAACTACCACATTCTATATAAAACTTTTCTAAAATACCACATTTGAAATATCTTTTTTAACCTACCACAAATCAACTTTTGTCAGATAATAGAAAGACAAAACTGTCCCGGTAGAGAGATAAACTTTCTTGTTTTTAATTTGACGTGGGACCTAGAATGACATGAATTAAAAAAATATAAAAATAAATAAAACCGTTGGACCATCGCCGAAAAACTGCCAGAAAACCGTCGAAGTACCCTGGAAACCGCCAGAATACCGCTGGAAATCGCCAGAAATCGCCGGAACTCCGTCAAAAACCTCCGGAAAACCACCGGAGCACCGCCGAAACACTGCCGGACCACCACCACCGCCATCCACCCCTATCCACCACTACCCTTAAACCATAAAACCCAAAATTGTAATTTACCCTACCCTTGATCCTAATTTTTTCTAATTTTTTCAAATAGATGGTTATATTATTTGTTAGTTTTTTTTTAGTTATTCACCCTTTAATTTATCGGAATCAGCTTTTTTTTTTGCAAACTCTGAATCAGCATATAAACTATTTAATATTATAAATAAAAATTGTAATAAAGTAAGGACACCAAAATTATTAATTATGTTATAAAATATAATTGTGATTAATCCATCACAAGACACATGTCATGACACTTGTTCATGTAATATTACACAACACACCACTTGTCTTTTGTAGTTCACCACTTCATTACCAAATGTGTGACTCATGTCTTTTGGAGTTCACTATAAATAAGCGATTTGCGATCCGTCATAAGTTTGAGGTAACATTTAAGTTATGTTAAATTTGTTTAAATTTGATTTAATTTAATTAGTTTATATGCATATTACTATATGTATTATTTATAGAGTAAAAAAAAAACTATACATTCATTCTTGATCTAATGGTAGGCTATGCCTCCTTGATCATTTAGATCTACATTCTTGATCTAATGGTAGGCTCTGCCTCCTTGATCATATGTTCAGATCTATATATTTTAAATCATATGGAAGGCTTTGCCTACTAAAATGATTGTTTTAATTTATGAATATATTTTATAGCTTATAATTTTGTTTTATAGTTTATATTTATTGCTAAAACAAGATTTTACAAAATTATTTCATAAAATTTTATATTTAACAAATTGTCTTATTATTTATATAGTAATCATGTCAAACTTGGCAAAGCTTGAATTCGCCGCCCTTGATGTCTCTGGAAAAAATTATATGACATGGGCATTAGATGTAAAATTCTATCTAAAAGGGAATGGGCTTCTCAAAACCCTTGATCCGTCAGAAACGGGATTAGAAGAGGAAAAAGCAAGAACCATGATGTTCTTGCGTCACCATCTCCACGATGGTTTAAAAAATGAATACATCACGAGAGAAAATCCTGCAGATCTCTGGATCGCGCTCAAGGATAGTTTTGATCACCAAAAGTATGTTATCTTACCAAAAGCCAAACATGAATGGCTAAACCTGAGGTTTCAGGATTACAAAAGTGTAAGTGAGTACAATTCCGCTTTGTTTGAAATCACTTCAAGGATGGCTCTCTGCGGAGAAGAAGTTTCCGATTATGATATGATCGAGAAAACATTCCAAACTTTCCATCCTTCAAATGTACTCCTGCAACAACAATATCGAGAAAGAGGGTATACTTGATATTCTGAATTGATGCAAGTTCTGCATGTTGTTGAACAAAATAATGAGCTCGTGATGATAAATCTTCAAACCCGTCCAACTGGATCAGCTCCACTTTCAGAAGTGAATGTTGCTACATCCAGCTATAATAATTGGCAAGGACGAGGACGTGGAAGCGGACGCGGTCGAGGCCATGGTAATGGTCGTGGAGAAGGTCGTGGACAAGGAAAAGGAAGAGGTTTCTCTCCTAATGACTTCAATGCAAGAAAAACCAACAAGCATCTTCAAATCAATAATGTTGGTCGCGTTATAAAGAAACAAGGTGAAAGTACTTGTTATAGATGCGGCATGAAAGGACATTGGTATCAGACCTGTCGTATTCCAAATCATTTGGCTGATCTGTACCAAGCATCCCAAAAGGCAAAAGAAAGGGATGTTGAGACCAACCTCATCTATGATGAAGCTGGACCTTCTTTCCATGGCCTAAACGATGAACCCCATCTTGATATAGCAGATTTTCTCGTTGGTAATGAAAACAGAAAATCATGCGAATATGGCCGATATGCCATGATATGCTTTGTCATAGTTTGATATGTACTTAATGTTTATAAAATATCTTTTTGGATAACAGTTTTATTATAATATATAATAAGCTTTTTTGTAAGACTTTCTGTTATTTTATTAATGTTTATTTTATAAATATTTTATTTCAGAAAATGTTAAATTTTGAGATTGAGGATGGAGATATGTGTCTAGCAGACAGTGCTACGATGCACTCAATACTTAAAGAGAAAAAATATTTCTCCTCTCTCAAAATAAAAGTGAGGCTTGATAACGCTGGTGAATTCACTTCACAAGCTTTCAATGACTATTGTATGTCAATAGGAATCGATGTGGAGCATCTGGTTCCTCATGTTCATACACAAAATGGCATGGCTGAATCTTTGATTAAACAACTACAACTTATTGCCAGACCGTTAATATTGAGAACTAAGCTCCCAATTTCTATATGGGGTCATGCTATATTGCATGCTGCGGCATTGGTCCAAATATGACCAAGCGCATATAATAACTATTCCCCTTTACAATTAGCATCTGGCCAAGAGCCAAACATATCCTATCTCCGTATTTTTGGATGTGCGGTTTATGTTCCTATAGCCCCACCGCAAAGAACAAAAATGGGACCACAAAGGAGATTGGGTATATATGTCGGTTATGCATCACCGAGTATAATTCGATATCTTGAACCGCAAACTGGTGATATGTTTACGGCACGTTTTGCCGATTGCCATTTTAATGAAGATGAATTTCCAGCATTAGGGGGAGGAATTAAACAAGTACCAAAAGATATTTCATGGTATACACCATCTTTGATATATCTTGATCCCCCTACAAATCAAGGTGAACTGGAAGTTCAGAAAATTGTACATTTACAAAGTTTGGCAAATCAATTACCAGATGCGTTCATAGATACAAAAAGGGTGAGAAAGTTATATATTCCTGCTGCAAATGCACCATCAAGAGTTGAAATTCCTAGAGAGGAACTTGATGGAAGCAAAGCTAATGAACCTAAGGTTCAATTGAAACGGAGGAGGCCAATGGGCTCTAAAGATTAAAATCCCCAGAAAAAAAAAGAAAATGGGAGATGAAAAGGTTCAAGAAGAACCAAATAAAGAGAAAAGTCATCAGGATTATATAGAAAAATATGAGGTTTCTATTCATTATGCCAAAATGGAATGGTATGGTATAGAGATGAAATCAATGATGATAATGGAATATTCAGTTTTTCTGTATCTAAAGAGATCGATCATGAAAAAGACGATTCAAATCCAAGGTCCGTATCATAATGCCAACATAGGCCTGATTGGGAGAAATGGAAAAAGGTATGCAACTTGAGTTGCTCTCCCTCAATAAAAGAAATGTCTTTGGACCTCTTGTCACTGCATCTAAATATGTAAAACCTTTTGGTTGCAAGTGGGTATTTGTGCGAAAAAGAAATGAGAAAGATGAAATCACAAGATATAAAGCGCGACTTGTTGCACAAGGTTTTTCTCAAAGACCTGGAGTTGATTATGAAGAAACATATTCTCCAGTCATGGATGCAATTACATTCAGGTACTTAATGAGCCTAACGGCTTCTAAGAATTTAGAAATGTACCTTATGGATGTAGTGACAGCATATTTAAATGGATCATTGGATAATGATATATACATGAAAATCCCATAAGGATTTAAGATTCTTGAGGCATTAGACTCTAAGCCTAATGAAATTTGTGCGATCAAATTACAGCGATCACTTTACGGATTAAAACAATCTGGGCGCATATGGTATAATCGCTTAAGCGAATACCTGTTGAAGAAATGGCATGTTAATAATGAAATATGCCTATGCGTTTTTATAAAGAAATCTCACAATTTTCTGGTAACAAAACATCTCAAATGATGCAAATAGGATTTTCAAAGTTTTGAAATCGATTCGACCAAAATTTTCTGGTAACAAAACATCTCTTTATTTAAAATTGTATATGATATATTGAAAACCTTAACATGTTCTAAATAATTTATCACGTTATCAATTGTGAATGTCTCTAACATTCTTCTTAACTCGTTATTGTAATTTTTATCATGTTAACATGTAAAGTAAACTTGATTATATGCCGCATATATTTAATAGTTAACTATATAAATTTACAACCGAAATCACTAAATGCCTCACAGTTATTTTGGTATATATGACATAAATAAATAAGTAAACACAATAAATATAAATTATCACCTAAATCATAAACTTATCGCGCTATCAAATGATTTAACATGATATATTTATAAGCTTAATTACATATATATTGTTATCGTGTTAATCCAATAAACAATTATCTAACAAATTCATAATATGTTTTACTAATGCATTTGGTGAAAAATTTCTTCAAAATTTAATACAAAATTTTTGGATATCAATATGTAATCTTATCTTGATATCATATTTGTAACGCCCCGACCGCCACCTCTCAGTAGGCCCTATGTCCAATCCCAGTCCATGGGCCCACCTTCCTTAATGGGCATTACGTCCTCTCACTAGGCCCATGGGCCCATCTATATCCGACGGTCGGTTTGCTACGTCCGGAAAGCTTTAAAGACTCGTTACCGTTCAAACAAGTCACCACATGATATTTTCCTGTGTTTTGTCCTCACTCGCACAGTTCTGACAGTCACTTCCCGGTAGGTCACCCATTTTAAGACTACTCCAGTATAAGCTTGCTTAACTCTGGAGTTCTCTCAGTACCTTTGAGTGAAAAGATAAGTGCACTTTGGTGACATAGTGTAACGCTCCAACCGCCACCTCACAGTGGGTCTCATGTCCAATCTCAGTCCATGGGACCACTTTCCTTAATGGGCCTCACGTCCTCTCACTAGGGTCTTGAGCCCATCCATATCAGATGGTCGGTTTGCTACGTCCGGGAGGCTTTAAAGACTTGTTACCATCCCTACAAATCACCACATGATCTTTTCCTGTGTTTTGTCCTCACTCCCACAGTTCCGATAGTCACTTCCCGGAAGGTCACCCATCCTGAGACTAGTCCAGCTCAAGCACCCTTAACTTTGGAGTTCTCTCTGGCCCCTTGACCAAAAAGATAAGTGCACTTTGGTGATATAGGTGGTCAAATCAATTCTTTTAAACCTCTTTGCAAGTCTCTGAAACCGGGAGTGTCACACATAGGTGGTTAAATCAATTTTTTAAACCTCTCTGCAAGCCGGGGTGTCACAATTCAACCCCACTAACAAATCTCAACATCCACGTTGCGCACCAAGACTGTCACCCCCGATGGTGTGAGTCCACTCGACTCCACACTCGTCTGGGTTCGGCTCTGATACCACTTGTAACGCCCCGACCACCACCTCTCAGTATGCTCCATGTCTAATCCCAGTCCATGGGCCCACCTTTTTTAATGGGCCCCATGTCCTCTCACTAGGTCCGTGAGCCCATCTATATCCGACAGTCGGTTTGATACGTCCGGGAGGCTTTAAAGACTTGATACCGTCCCTACAAGTCACTACATGATCTTTCCTTGTGTTTTGTCCTCACTCGCACAGTTCCGACAGTCACTTCCCAAAAGGTCACCCATCCTAAGACTACTGCAGCATAAGCACGCTTAACTGTGGAGTTCTCTCAGGACCTTTGACCGAAAAGATAAGTGCACTTTGGTGACATAGGTGGCCAAATCAATTCTTTTAAACCTCTCCGCAAGCCGGGATGTCACAATAACCAACCATGGAGAGAACCTCGGCTCCGCCCTCCTCCATATAGAGACAACATTGCGTCGAAAAAGAAGATGCGGTATTATGTTGTAATCATTTTTTTGGGTCAACATATTAATCTTACATATTCCAAACTGAAAAAGGAGAAAGTAGGAGAAAATTTTGGTTTAAAAAATTAAGAAATAACTATCTTTCCATTAAAAACGTTTTACCAATAGAACAAAGTTGAAAGCAATATTTTTGAATAAATTATTTTGTTAGATGAAAAATATGAGACGATCTATGTTTATATAGAAGTGAGTATTTATAAAATTTAGAATAATTAACTGTATATTTTCTTTAATTCCATTTCTATTTTTTTGTAGAATTAATAACTCAAAATTAAAAATAAATGTTATAATTCCGAATTTATTGAAATATATATATATATATATATATATATATATATATATTTATAATCTCCTTATAATTATTTTTAAAAAATAATAATTTATGTAAATTTTGTAATTTTTTGATAATTCTCCTTTTACATTTTTGTAAATTTTTAATCTCAAACTCCTTCTATTAAATATTAATTTTTACACATGTCAAAATCTCATATTGATATAAAATTGACACATGTCAAAATCTTATTAATGGCTAATTCTCAAAACCCAACTTTATATAATAAGATGATTAAACAAATAAACCTAGTGATTTTATGACTAATTTAGGTTATTCAACATAAATATATATTTTATATAAATATATCACTCTAAAAAAAAAAGATGTATCACAAGTAAACCAATTATCATGGTAAACTCATCCGGAATAAATCTCAATTCTTACTTTTGCTCAATTTTCACTATGATCATAGTTATGATACCTTTGATACATTCAGAAGCTCTTCAAATTCTACAAGCTAAAGATTCATTTCGAAGTCACCTTACGAGAATCACGATTCAAAATGATAATGACTATCTTCTTGGAATCCATTGTAAATTTAGAGATGAGGATATAGGCTTTCACATACTTGGTACAGGTGAATTATTAGCTTGGAAATTTCACGTTAACTATTATTTATCGACGCTTTATTTTTGTGGTTTTAGCCAAAGACAAATAAATAAAGGTGTGTTCACAATTTACAAAGCATCTAGAGATTTTTATAGATGTGCAAACTGTAAGCAGAGAAAGATGGTTTTCATGGATATCATGATATTCTTAAAAAGGGTTCTATAATTTTTAATTGATTAAAATAATATAAAATTGAATTGTTTAAAAAAAAAATGTAACTCATTTGATTAAAATATAAATATAATTAAATATAACCTATCAATATTAATTGTTTTTTCTTTGATAGAAGTTTTGTGAAAACAGTTTCTAACTCCACCAACAATTAGAACTTTGAACCGCAACTTCTAATAACATTAATTAACTGGAAGAAAATAAAAGGGCCAGAAGGATGCATAAAAAGAAATTTATTCCGTGGAAGCGATAACAGATGTCCACACAAAACCCAACTCATTCAATTATCACAATATTCACAATCACAATCATTCATGTAGCATAACAACAACACGTACATCCTAACACTAAACATATTCATTACTGCGTATACAAAAACTCAAGGAATTTACACACATATTTTGTACTTAACTTTTCAGCTTTTTGTAACTAATTTTTCTTATCATATAAAATGCTTCTTTAAAGAGTGAATCAGGAAAGATTACAGCTTAAATAGTATCACCATAAACCAAAACAATAGTAAATCAAGATAGTAAATAACTGAGAGTACATAACCGATATTACATATTTTGATACTCTCCTTCAAGATGGAGAGTACAAATTATGTAATCCCATCTTGGACAATAGATAAGTGAACTTCGGTTTTGGAAGTGGTCTGGTGAGCAGGTCAGCTAACTGATTTTGTGTACCAATCTTGAGAGCTTTCATAAAACCAGAAGCGACTCGTTCACAAACCACATGACAGTCCCGATCAATGTGCTTCGTCCGTTCGTGGAAAACAGAGTTCTGGGCAATGTGTAAGGCAGCTTGATTGTCGCAGTATATGACAATAGTATCAACCAGCGAAACCTGCAAAGCTTCAAGTAAAGAATTGATCCAGAGCAACTCATAAGTAGTATTTGCCATGCTTCGATATTCTGCTTCAGCTGAGCTTCGACTAACAACATCTTGCTTCTTCGATTTCCAGGAGATAAGAGAGTCACCAAGAAAGATGCAGAATCTAGAAATGGACCTACTTGTCTCAGGACAGTTTCCCCAGTCAGCATCAACAAATGCACGAAGGTTGAGAGTGGATGTAGCAGAATACAACAGTCCTTGACCTGGATCATTCTTCAAGTAGCCAAGTATACGGTAAGCGGCATCTAGATGAGGCTTGTGTGGAGCATTGACATACTGACTTAGTTTGTTAACTGCAAAACAAATATCTGGCCAAGTGACTGTCAAATACACCAATTTTCCAATTAACCTCCTGTAATAAGACGGTTCAGGAAGCAGCTCTCCTGTTTCATCACTCAACTTCAGATTCAGTTCCATAGGTGTTGAGAAGGGTTTGCAACCAAGATAACCAAACTCTTCAAGTAACTCCAAAGCATACTTACGTTGACAAATAGAAATGCCTTCTTGTGAGCGAGCTACTTCGAGACCCAAGAAATAACGCATCTGGCCTAAGTCTTTTAGCTTGAATTCCTGAGCAAGAAAAGATTTGAGAGCCAGCACTGCTGAATCTTTGTTACTCACTAACAAGATATTATCCACTTAAACAAGAAGAGCAAGAAAACCATATGAGTTTGATTTTACAAACAATGTTGGATCAAAGGGTGACTGAGTGAAACCATGTTGTAGGAGAACACCCGAGAATTTGTGAAACCATTGGCGAGAAGCCTGTTTTAAACCGTGTAAAGACTTGACAAGCCGACAAACAGGTTTCTCTGGCAAAGTCTCCCCCTGTCGTGGAGTGTATCCCTGTGGCAAGGTCATATAAATTCCTTCCTCCAAATCACCATGGAGAAAAGTATTTGTGACATCCATCTGATTAATGCTCCAATTGTGAATGGCAGCTAAAGCCAATATTAAGCTGACAGTAGTAAGCTTAGCCACAGGACTAAAAGTATCAATATAGTCAACACCTTCTTGTTGTGTATAACCCTTGGCAACCAACCTAGCTTTATAGCGTTCAATGGAGCCATCAGATTTATACTTTATTTTATAAACCCATTTACAACCAATGGCATGTTTGCCATCAGGTAAAGAACGAATCACCCAAGTTGATGTACTCACAAGAGCATCCAACTCCATGTTCATTGCATCAAGCCAATGTTGCAACAACACTGCCTCTTTGAAGGTATTTGGTTCTTTTTCAGCAATTATGGCAAAGCAGAACAGACGATACTCAGGAGAGAGTTTATCGTAGGACAAAGAAGCAGAGAGAGGATGAGCAGTACCATGAGAATAAGAAGAAAAAGAAGGAAAAGAATGTTTTGTGGTAATGTTAGAACAATGGTACTGTGAAAGATAACTAGGAGCATGTGTTTCTCTTCGTGGCCTAAGAGTGTTTTCCATACCATTCCGAGCTTGATTAGAGTTTAAAGTGTTTAATGGAGTAGAGGATCATGATGGTGTGTGGACTGGAACAGTGTTTGACTCAGTGACAGGATTAACTTCAGGCCTAGTAACAGAGAAATCATCATATATATATTAATGCGTTTGATTTTCATGGAATGAATGCAGCACATCATCAAAGAAAGTAAGTCCTGGTGTTGTTGTTTTATCAATAAAGGGAAAATTTGTTTCATGGAAATTAACATTATGAGTAACGGAAACAACATTTGATTCAAGATCCAAGACTTTATATCCTTTAAAACCAGGTTCATAGCCAATAAACGCACATGCTCTAGCTCTATCAGTAAACTTATTCCTATCATGTGAATGTGTAGATTCATAACACAAACAACCAAACACTTTTAGAAAAGAATAATCAGGAAGTTTCTTATACAAGATTTCAAAGGGTATTTGATCATGCAAAACAGGTGTAGGTGTTCTATTTATCAAGAAAGCAGCTGTAGAAACACATTCTGGCTAGTAGGCAAGAGGAATGTTAGATTGAAAATAAAGTGATCTTGCAACATTTAGAAGATGCTGATGTTTTCTTTCAACAACAGAATTCTCTTGAGGAGTATATGCGCATGAATGATAATGAAAGATGCCAAGTTTTGAAAGTAAATCAGTGAATTGAAGTTCAGGAGCATCGTCATATCGAATGCTCTTAACTTGTACTCCAAACTGAGTATTAACTAGGTTTAGAAAGGATGGAAATATTTTTGTAACATCACTTTTAAGTTGAAGAAAATAGACCCAAGTGAACCGAGAGCAATCATCAACAATGGTAAGAAAATAACGAAATCCTTTTGCTGATGTAACATGGAAAGGACCCCAAATATCAATGTGAATCAGAGAGAAAGGTTCCTCAGAATTTTTTTTATTATTTGAATCAAAAGACAACCGTTTTTGTTTTGACAATATGACAAACTTTACAATGAAATTCTGAAAGTTTCTGAGGAATATTTAAATTTGAAGACAAAGTTTGAACTCTTGAAATAGATGGATGACCAATACGCTGATGCCAAAGCTTAGGATAAACAGCAATGAAAGCTACATGATGATTTGTATCAGGAAGGCGCTGATGGTGTAAGAGATAAAGATCATTGTATTGATCCCCTTCACCAATCATCCATTCCTGAGTATGATCCTGAATGAAACAAGAATCATGATAAAAATGCACAGATAATTTTTTGTTTGTTTTCGTTAATGAACTAACACTAATGAGATTTAAATGGAAAGAAGGAACAAAGAAAACAGGATGAAGAATAAGACTACACTAAGTTTTACTATTCCAGAATTGTGAATGGGTATTGTGATATTGTTTGGGAGAGTAATATTAGTGTGATCAACTCGGTAGACATTAGAGAACATCCTAAGGTCACAACAGATATGACAACTAGCTCCAGTATCAAGAATCCAGATAGTACTTGGTAAAGTAAGGCCTGTTTCGAAAGCAGAAATATAGTGAGAAGGTAAAAGTGATTTACCTTGAGCTGAAATAGAACCGTGATGCTGTGAGACATGCGTTGAACGTATGACTTGATACGGAGAACCTTGAAGGTGTCTATTCAATTGAGTAACCAGCTGAGTTATCTGTTCCCCACCATGAGATCTACTGACAGGAGTAAAGGTTCTTCCAGATTGCACCATGTTAACAGAATGATTTATCATTGTAAGTTCCATTATTAAAGCTAGTAGAATGTTGTCCAGCAGGAGTAGAGTTTCCACACGAAGATTGTCCAGAGGATTGGTAAGAAATGCCATTATAAAAGATAGCATGATTTTGTGGAATCTGAACTTATGGACCTTGTTCTGTAGGTTGAGGATAAATCATTTGTTCGGAGGGCTGAGAATACACCATATAAACTCCATTATGTGGTGTGAGATTTCCTTTAGACTTGTCTGCACTGTAGCTAGAGTTTGGAGGTACTTTGTATCCAGGAGGGTATCCATGGAGCTTGTAACAGCATGCTATTGTGTGACCAAGCAACCCACAGTGAGTGCAGAGAGGACGAGGTCTTCCTTGTTGAAATCCTCTCTGTTTCTGATAATTGACGGAAGCTTGATACACAGGGGACTCTGGTACAGGCAGTGGAGAAGTCAAACACCTCTGTTTCTCATCTTGAGAAATGAAGTTAAAGATTTTGGTGAATTCTGGAAGTAGATCCATCATGAGTATTTGACGGCGAGCTTGAGTAAATGACTCATTCAAACGCATCAAGAACCTGACAATGTTACGCCTCTCATATAACTGAATCCATCGATCGTTACATCCACAAGTGCATCCGCCACATCTACAGGTAGGTAACTCTTCAAAATTCTTCAATTCTTCCCATAGAGTGGTAATTTTAGTATAATAAGCACTGAGATCTAAAGATCCTTGATGTAAGCGATCGAGTTGATCTTGAACACTATAGATCTTAGACAAATTGCTTTGCTTAAATCTCCCTTCTAGATTCAACCACAAGAGATGTGCATCATCAAAATAAACTGTTCCAGATCCTATTTCCTTCGAGACTGAGTTCGTAATCCAGTTACATACCATGTCGTTGCAGCGAGTCCAAGATCCAGAATCTGAGCTTGTTGAATTTGGTTTAACGATTGTTCCATCAACGAATCCAAGCTTGTTTTTCGCATTAAGAGCTTTTATGATCGAGCGACGCCAAGTGTGGTAGTTGGATTCTCCAGTAAGCTTGTCGAGGACCAGGTTCACACCGGACGTGAAGAAATAACGGATTCTCGTAAGGATCAGAGCTCCCAGCAGCTGGATTAGTCATCGCGAAGGCGGATCTAAGATTTTGAACGGAGGAAGAGCACGATCGGAATGAAACGCGATCGGAAAAAAAAAAAGAGAAGTTGAGCTATCAAATTGAAGAGAATGAAACAAAGATTCAGAAAAAGAAAAAGAACAAGAGGATCAAATGAAAAATTGATCTTGCGAAAGAAGATGAATGAAGCGAGCTCGAAGAAAAGCTCTGATACCATTTCAGCTTTCTATAACTAACTTTTCTTATCTTATAAAATGCTTCATTAAAGATTTAATCAGGAAATATTACAGCTTAAATAGTATCACCCTAAACCAAAACAATAGTAAACTAAGATAGTAAATAACCGAAAGTATATAACCGACATTACATATTCTGATATAACTCAAACCATCTGGCTTATTATTTTCTAGCTTCTTACTTTTTTATATATAAAATGAGTTAAATGAGACGGATATGCGGCCAAGTTGCCAACCCTAACTCAAACCATCAACAGTCATATGAAAAACTAAGTACATTCCTAATATTGATATTTACAATTTGCATACTATTAAACTACTAATTTTAAATAATTAAAATTTTCACATAAAAAATAATAATTTTACACAGTGCAAACAAAAACTATTTATTTAGTCATTTAATCCGTTACTTTATTACAAAAAGAAAACACTACAAACTGAAATTATATAATAATAAAAAATTTAAAATCTGTAAAATTGCATTAACGTCAGCAAGTGTCTATATGTGAAGTGGGGGGGGGGGGGTGTTGGTGGTGGTGTGTCTTTCCAACTATCTTGCTTTTGTGGCAGACGTAATTTATATTCGTAACCTTGAGAAGAGTTTGGTGGCTCTGGAGATATCCATGGAAGTACTTAAGGCAAAGCGAGAAGATGTGTTAAGAAGGGTGCAGGGAGGAAGGAAAAGGCTTAACGAAGTCAAGGTATGGCTTACGAGTGTTCAGACCTCCAAGAAAACATACCATTGACAAGTATTGTAGGTGAATTCGTTAGGTGTAGGCCAAAACTAGTTGTTTTGGATCTGTCTAAGAATTTGCGTCTTGATTTATAAAGAACATTGATTGCAAGACTACCTGCTTGTCGCCAAAGGTTGAAAAAACTAATGCATCTGTATCTAGCGAGGGTACAACAAGTCTTTGGAGTATGATGGGATATCAAACTACTAATTTTAAATAACTAAAATTTTCACATGAAAAAAAAAGAAAGATTACACATAGAACAAACAAGAAGTAGTCAAGAACAATTTCTTTAATCATTTAATCCGTTACTTTATTTCAAAAAGAAAACACTATTAAGTGAAATTATATAATAAGAAAAAATTGAAAATCTGTAAAATTGCATTAACGTCAGCAAGCATCTATCTGTAACGTCAGCAAGCATCTATTTGTGAAGTGCAAGACTACCTGCTTGTCGCCAAAGGTTGAAAAAACTAATGCATTTGTATTTAGCGAGGGTACAACAAGTCTTCGGAGTATCGATGGGATATCAAATTTATCGCGCTTAAGAACATTAACGTTACAATATTGCAATAAAGATCTTGAAGGAATTGCTTCACTTGAACGCTTAGACGAAGTTAACCATTGAAATCAAGTCAAGATCGGTTTTGGAGAAACTGTTTTTTCTCTGGCATGTTGTGGAAGTGTATTCAAAAGGTAGTTTATCAAAGACATTTGGGACGAATCTATCGATGTATTGACTTTTACGACTAATCTCCGTAGCCCCAGTGGTCCATACTTCCCAAACTTCACAAAAGACAAAGCACGAAAATTGAAAACATTATAGACATTAAGTGCACATTGTTGGCCTAACCGACAAAAGCATACATAAAGAACAAGTCCTTACATACTAAATTAAAGCCGAGACACAGTACTCATGGCTTTGACATGGTGAAAAGAAGCATGAGTGAATCCTAAAGAAATTGAGAAGCCATAGTAGTAGTAACAAATGCGTTAAGTAGAGGACAGGTTGAGGTTATTACTTGAATCTTGCATTTGGCCGGTTAGACCTTCTCTAGGAACGTTTCGTAGTGTACTATGAGTTTATTTTAGGTTCGGCATTGTCTCAAGAAAGTACACGACTTGCTCCATCATTCTGTCCATGTCTCAAAGATCTTTGAAGGCAAGACGACCCTCATCCAGAGTAACGCGTAAATCAAGATCGTTAACCCCCACGTCGCAGCACGTTTAATAACCATTCAGTGACATCATCGCAACGAACAACGCCATGGTCACACATAAGAGAGAACTTGTTAACAGTGGAATCCAAAAACTCTATTCACGAAACCTAAAACCCCAACGAATCATCTGAAACCTTTCTTTCTCTGTAGTCATACGTCGTCGTACAAGTTGTCTGGTTTTTTTTTTTTTTTTCATGTGACAAAAAAACAATTTTTTTTTATTATTTACAAAAAAGGAATGTTATTTTCAAAGTAATAATAATTCAGAAAAACATAATTAAAAAAGAAAAAAGTTAAATATTTAGAATGTATATGTTAATTCAAGGAATTTACTTAATTATATTATTATGCATTTTACTAAAATTCATTATATGTGAAAAAAAGAAGTTCTTGAACGACAAAACAATGCATTTTGGGATGTTTTCTATATTTTTATTTTATTTTCTTAAACATCAAAAGCTAGTTTTCCTATCCATTGATAGCCTTTGATGTTTAAAAAAATAAAATATTATAGAAAATTTTCATTTTTTTTTTTAATTTTCGACAAAGCTATAGAAGTTTACATTTATGATAAATTGGTGTACATTACAAACAAACATTTATGGTAACAAGAATTTTTTAGTTATTGCTATTTTTGTCTTTGCTTTTGTGATATAAATATGTGTACGCACGCCAAAATAAACACACAAACACTCAAAGAGAGATAGACAAAAGACACAAAGGACATCATCACCATGTCAGAGAGACAGATTGTTAAGAAGATTTATGCAAATTTTGAGAACGACGGTGGTGCTGCTGCTGTTATTAGACAAGGCATTACCAAGTGAGTTTGCTTTTTTTATTGTTCATCAATTGTCTAACGTATAATGGCTTCTTCACCTTCAAGTTTCATTTAATTTTCTTGTTGCATGGTTAATTCAGGACAAACCATGAGTTATTGGACCCGTTCGTCTCGCTTTCTGAACTTTCCTGTAACATTCTTTTTACTTCCCCAATGTGTGAATTAAATTTTTGATTTTTTATGTTTACTTATTGTTTGTTCTGATTTGCTCTGTTTCTTGATTCAGTTTCACCTCCTGGTGGATTCAGAGATCATCCTCACAGAGGTCAAATTCACGCCTATTTTTTTCAGTTTTTTCTACGTACATCTGCTTAATTCCTCTAGTCTCTAATTTTTCTGATGTAATTGGATCAACTGTGTACACAGGTTTTGAAAGTGTGACATACATGTTGCAGGTGAGAACATATATCTTCAGCCATGATTTAAGCCAATAATAAAAAGCCTTTTTTACTTTTGCTTACTTGGATATCGATTTAACTTGTACAATATAGGGAGGCCTCATTCACCAAGACTGTAATGGTCATAGAGGTACAATCCAAGAAGGAGATGTTCAGGTGAAACAACAATAAACATAATTAAAAATACTCTTACTACTAAGCTTTCTTGTTGCATCCTTTTGATTTTGGTTATTATATTGCAGTGGACGACAGCAGGAAGAGGAATCATTCATTCTGAAATGCCTCAAGAAGAAGTTAACAGTCTCATTCAACTCTGGATCAACCTCCCTTACAGTCAAAAGATGTACAAAGAAAATTCTTCATGACAAAAGATTCTAGTTATATTCATCTTTTTCAATGTTTTAAGATCTGTTTTGTTTGGTTTATGACAGGATCTGGCCAAAAAACCGAGAAATACCGAATTCATATATTCCGAGAGCATGGGACAATGGAGTAGAGGTCAAAATCATAGCCGGAGAGTCGATGGGAGTCAAGTCTCCTTTCTACACAGAAACACCAATCATGTTCCTTGACGTTACGCTCGACCCAGGAGCTCAAACCCTCCAGACCATTCCAGAGTCATGGACTGCTTTCGCCTACCTTCTAGAAGGCGATGAAGGCGTGTTTAGCTCCTCGGACTCTTCCACAGTAGAAGCACACAATGTTGTGGTATTTGGAAGAGGGGATCAAGTTAGCGTGAAGAATACATCAAGCTCTAGGCCGTTGAGGTTCTTGTTGATTGCAGGGGAACCCATCGGCGAGCCTGTGGTTCAGCACGGGCCATTTGTGATGAACTCGCAGGCTGACATTGATATGACAATTGACGACTATCGCAATGCCAAGAATGGCTTTGAGATGGCTAAGTCTTGGAGGTCACAGTGAAGAGTTTGAAGCAATAACCAGAGACATGCACTTATATTTATTAGGTTTTTTTATCTTATCGCACACCGTTTTAATTATACATTCTATTTCTATATCTTACCATTGTCACGTAATAACAAAACACATGCTACGTTTTTAATAAATTGATTAACTATAGTTCAACTTCTTTCAGATTCACAATACATGTTTTATGATTTGAAGCTTAATTTTCTTTTTCGTCTTAGTGAACCAATATTTTTACTAGGATTAAAGAATAACTTTTCACAAAAGACAATGTCAAAAACCTTATTCCATATAAAAGGTTTTCCTATTTCTCAAGTTGTGTAGGCTTACGATTACAATATTTAATCTAATACCAAAGTATGGAAATAACCCAAATATACAACATTTATATGTTAATTACACAAATGAGCTCTGGCTCATAATACCCTCCCCCCCTCCCTCCCGCACAAGCTGGAGTATGAAGATCACGAATACCCAGTTTGAGAAAAAACTCATCGAACTCATTGCGACCAAGAACCTTCGTAAGAATATCAGCCAACTGAACCTTAGTCGAAACATGCTGAGGAGCAATAACACCTTTAACAATCTCATCTCGAATAAAATGACAGTCTGACTCAATATGTTTCGTCCTTTCATGAAAAACAGGATTTTTACTCATGTGAATAGCAGCCTCATTCTCGCAATGAAGTGGCACCGGAGCAGAACAATCAACACCCATGGAGAAAAGAACCTTCCGCAACCACAAAATCTCACACACAGTCTCTGACATGGCACGGTACTCTGCTTCAGCCAAAGAACGAGAGACGACATCCTGTTTCCGTGTCTTCCAAGAAATCGGAGATCCTCCCAATTGAATAAACCAGGCAGTTAGTGATCGCCGTTGCAATGGACAATTGTTATAATCAGCATCACACAAAGCCGAGAGACGAAGAACAGTACCAGCTCAGAGTAAAATACCCTGACTCGGATTACCCTTGAGGTAACATACAACACGAGAAGCTGCCTACCAATGTTCCACCTTCGGAGCAATCATGAACTGAGACAAAATATGGATTGCATAGGAGAGATCCAGTCGAGTAACAGCCAGATAAATGAGACGACCAACTAAACGTCGATAGCGAAAAGGATCAGGCAACAACTCACCATCTACTGTAGCCAAATGATGATTTTGTTCTATCGGATGAGACACCGGTTTGGCGCCAAGTAAACCCGTGTCGGACATAATATCAAGCGTGTACTTGCGTTGAGAGAGATACATACCTGTCGAATTTCGAGCAACTTCAATACCCAAAAAATACTTAGAGATACCAAGACCCTTCATATGAAAACAAGAACTTAAGTATTATTTAAAATCAGTGATGACCATAGATGAGCTCCCGGTAACAATAAGATCATCAACATAGACAAGGAAATGAATTCGACGATCATCGGCAGCAAATGTGAACAAAGAGTAGTCCTTTAATCTTTGAGTGAAACCATAGTCCTTAAGAGCAGTAGAAAGCTTTGAAAACCAGCAACGAGGCGCCTGTTTTAGACCGTAAAGAGAATTGTGTAAACGGCAGACTTGAGTTTTATCAGGTGTACGGAAACCCGAAGGAGGACGAATGAACACTTCTTCTTCCAAATCACCATGAAGAAAAGCATTATGGACATCCATTTGATGCACTTCTCAATCTTGAGAAACCGCAACTTCCAAAAAGGACCGCAACGTCGTCATCTTACAAACAGGTGCAAAAGTCTCCTTATAATCCAGACCCTCAGTCTGATTATTACCGATGATATATCATGGTTTTTAGGTGGTTTTAGCCATGATATAAGTCTTATTTATAGACTCTTTTTGGTATTTTTAGAGTCTTTTGAGTCTTTATAGGATTTAGCATGGATGGGAGCAAAATAGGAGGATTTGGAGCAAATTCAAGCATTGAGGCTAAGCTGTGAAGTTGGGAGACAAGTTCAGAGACTTGCATCGGTCGATGGAAGTGATGGTGTCGATTGATGCATCATCCAGCAGAAGAATCGGAAGTTTTCCCACAAGTTTTGAAGATTTACAAAGTTGCCCCAAAGTCTTCCATATTTGCATCATTAGTCTCTGAACGTTTTTAGGAATATAAATAGGATTTTTGGATCATTGTTTAGACCTAAGTTATTTTCAAATTTTATTTTCTGCTATCTTTTGAGAGAGAGACCTAGAGAGCTTTTTGGGAGAGACAAGAACTCAGCCCTGTTGAGAGAAGCTTTTCTAAACTCCTTTGTTCTTCTCTTTTGAATTTAATGATATCTATTTTATCCATGGTTTTTGTTTCATTAATCATGTCTGAGTAGATCTCTTGTTAGGTTCAGGGTTTTTCATAGGGTTTTTATGATTTATTAGATCTATTATTTTTAGGATTCTTTATCTTTCTAGATCTTCATCTTAGGTTGTTCTTCATATTAATTCTTGATTGATCACCTAGAGTTAATACCTAGGAAAATAAATTGATATGAGAATATAATTGATTTTCCTGATAACCTTTTGACGAGCAAAATTACTTTCTGCAAAGAGATTTGATTTAGTGATTTTGTGAACAATCTAAACTTGTTTTTAAAGCTGATTTATTACCTAGAATTTTGCAAAGAGATTTGGATTTTATGATTTTAAATTTAGATAATATTTGCAGTTAGAACTGATTTATTTTACAAAAGAGTTTAGAGTTCTAGATCTGATCTTAATTGCTTGAATCCTAATTTATTGATTGATTTAATATTTCATAAATTCCTGACAAAATCCCTAGGCCTAGCTTTTTAATTCCCTGAGTTTACAACACTTTTTAAATTTTGTTTTTGCATTGTTTTTAAATTAATATTTTGATTTAGCATAATTAAAAGATTATTAAATCTATTGTGTGATCTAGAGTCCTTGTGGATATGATCCCTAAATACTACAATGATCTCTTAATTTGAGAGAGTAGCTCTAGGGTAAATTTGAGCATATCAACCGAGAACAACAAGTCGAGCCTTGTAACGCTCAAGCGTTCCATCAGATCGGTATTTCAAAGTAAACACCCATTTGCAACCAAGAGCTTTCTTCCCTGGAGGCAAAGTTTCAACCGTCCATGTACCTTGGTCTTCAAGAGCAATGATTTCAACACGAACTGCTTCACGCCAATTTTCATCTTCGAAAGCCGCAACATATGTGCGAGGAATAACACCAGCAGTTATCGCAGCAAGAAACGCACGATGATGGACCGAGAACTGAGAACAATCAACATAAGAGTCAAGCGGATACCAACTAGATTCAAATAAAACATCATCATGCTCCAAATGAGTCGTGTTAGTCACATAACAATCAAGACGTTTAGACTTAAACTTTGGACGACATCCTCTTCCCATAGGAACAGCATCCTCATCATCATCAACAGAAGAGATAATACACTCATAAGTCTCAGCAGAGACATCGGGAGATACAGGGGATGTCGGAGAAAGAGAAACCTCACTCTCCGGTAAAGACGGCGTAGGACTCACAGGAGGAGATGCCGGAGAAGAGACATCCGGTATAATAGGATCAGTTGTGATCCCCGAGACCTCAACCCGAGGACTATCAGCCAACGCAGTAGGCAGAGTCGGAACCAAAACCCGCGCAAAAAAAATCATCCTCGTCGTCCGGTATATGAGGACGAGGAGTCAATGTAGTCAATGGGATAGGAGACTCCAAAGGAACCTCAGCAAAAGGATATTCATTCTCAAGAAACACAACATCACGAGATGTAGAAATCGCACCATTCTCAAGATCATATATCTTCCAACCCTTCTTCCCGTAAGGGTAACCAAGAAAAACAGAACGATTGCTCCGAGAAGCAAACTTATCGCCGCCATGACGTTGATTATGAGCATAGCATAACCAACCAAACACGCGTAAATGATTCATAAGCGGTGGTCTGTTGTAGAGTATCTCGAAAGGAGTCTTACCTTGTAAAACCACCGTAGGCGTTCTATTAATTAAATAACCTGCCGTAAGAACACAATAGCTCCAAAACTCCACCGGAAGGTGAGCCTGAAACCGCAAAGCCCGTGCAACATTAAGGATGTGTCGATGCTTCCGTTCGACTCTCCCGTTCTGTTGTGGTGTACCAACACAAGAAGTCTCGTGAATTATGCCTCTCTCGCGGAAAAAACCACCGAGACTCAGAAACTCGGATCCATTATCACTTCTAATAGTTTTTACTTGCTTGGCGAACTGCCGTTCAACCATAGAAATGTAGTCACGCAAAGTAGAAGCAGTATGAGACTTGTTTGGCAACAAATAAAGCCACACAGCACGAGAATAATCATCAACAATGGTGAGAAAAAATCGAGAGCCACAGATTGTCGTTGTCCGATACGAACCCCATAAATCACAATGAACTAGATCAAAAACCGCAGAATTTTTATTATTGCTAATGGAAAAGAGTCTCGTGTTTGCTTGGAACGAATACAAACGTCACATGTTTTGGAATCAAAAACATTACTACAACTACTAGAATCGGAAAACTGCATCAGCTCCATGGTCGTGGACGAGGGGTGTCCCAAACGACGGTGCCATACATCCTTAGGTTGCTGATCCAAAGCTCGTGTCACCGCTGTAAAAGCCATCCCTCGGTAAAAATACAGACCATTGTCTTGTTCACCCGCTCCAATCACCGTCTGTGTGATGCGGTCCTGAACAACACAAATCTTATCAGATATCTGAAAGATACAGCTCCTATCTCTAGTTATGTGAGAAACCGATATAAGATGACATTGCAACCCATCAACAAAAAAACACATTCAGTAACCGAAGATGAGACCCAAGAGAAATCTTCCCTTTCTTAGTCGAAATAGTGAACCGACCATCCGGCAATTTGATGAACATAGGTGCCATACCACAAACATCCAAGAGAAAATCAAGACTACCCGTCATGTGATTCGATGCACCGGTGTCAATGATCCAAGATTCAATGAAAAACTTACCCGAAAGGTGATCATTAGTACTAGCATTCCTTGTATTCAGCATATCCTTTAGCTTTATCCACTCTTGATCACTCAAACCACTAAACCCCACACGATCTGCCTCCATGATCGATGTAGAGCCCACAAACGCCGGTGACGAAGTCGTGACATGATGGACTTGTGGCGTCTCAACACGCTTTGGAGGAATAGTTGCCACCCGACGATCGACAGTGGAAGTGCCAGGACCACCTGGCAGAATGTTGGGCAGTTTAGAACGTGGCCGATCGCCCCACCACCATGGATAACCGATCTTGCGAAAACAATGATCAGCTAAATGGCCTTTCCGTCCACAGCTCGTACATAACGCAGACGGATCACGCAATTGTGATGACGTAGCCATACGAGCAGCACTTTGAACAGCGAAACTAGCTCCTTCATTTCGTGCTTCCAACAATCGACGAGCGCACTTAGATTCCTCATCTTGCGAGACAACCTGATATGCCTCATCAACAGATGGAAGTGGGTCACAGGAAAGAAGAGAAGACTTGACAGTCCCAAACAGACTTTCATCAAGCCCCATCAAAAATTGATGCAGCTTATCTTCTTCCCGTTCTTTCGCAATTTCTTAAACCGTCTTGGCACGTTGAAGATCCGCAAGACTCGTCCATAGCTTGGTCAGCTTTCCATAATATGCCCCAACAGCCGATCCTTTTTGCTGACAATTTGCCAACTCAGTTTTAATACGTTGTACACTCTGTCCATTCTTCACAGAAAACCGCTTTCATGATGAGACAAAGAGCTGCTCAAATCCGGTGCTACCGTGAGTCTGATCCAAGAGACCACCATTGCATTATTTGCCCACCAGTCTTCAAGATCATCAGAATCATCATTAGGTTGAGGGATAGTACCATCCACAAAACCAAATTTCTTTCTTGCCCGTAAAGCAAGTCGAAGATTCATTGCCCACTCATCATAGTTAGGGCCACGAAGTTGTGGTTGTGAAATCACAGACCCGGGATTACCTCCAGCAGAGAGATCATACGGATCGATCCGACGCCGTGCCGACTCAACCCGTGCCTTGGATCTGAAAGACAGAGAAGAACTCATCTTAGAAACAGAGTCTTCCTCTGACATGATTTAAGATATGTATACCGACAGAATGATCAAGTATACTAAGGTCAAGGAAAAGAGAAAACAAAAACGAAGATTTAAGCTTTAACAAGTATGGGTATAGAGGATCGAAGAACCTAAAATTTTAGGTTTAGCTCTGATACCATGTCAAAAACCTTATTCGGTATAAAAGGTTTTCTTATTTCTCAAGTTGTGTAGACAATGCCTTATATACGATTACAATATTTAACCTAATACCAAAGTATGGAAATAACCCAAATATACAACATTTATATGTTAATTACACAAATGAGCCCTGGCTCATAATAGACAAAGCAAAGCTTATACAGAAAATTAACTGAAAAAAAAAGACATTAAAAAGACATTAAGCTCGCATATAATTCTATAGTATAATAATAATTTCATGAATAAATTAGTAACTATATAAATAATTAATATAATTGTAATTTCTTATCTATTTTTGTTAATGAAAAAGTATTTCACAAGAATATTTATTTAAATTTAAAGTTCAAGTTTTGATGTACATATTTTTATGCATAACTAAAAACACTATTTATTTATTAATATTTTTTTGCTTTATGACATATATGAACTTATTTTTATTTATTTGTTATTTCTAGTCATGATTATTTATTGTATAATTTATAAATTTTTTATTAATCAATCATGAAAGCGGATTTTAAGGTGTCCTGCATCATTTATGGAGTTATCTACAACATAGTGCGTTTTCCATTTTATCAGGCATGAAAAAAAATAAACTTGATTGGTGTAGTTATTATGGATTTCTTTTTTTGGAAATATGTCCAGCTTATTTAGGTCACCATTCATGGTTTAAATGGCGTACGAAGGAGTGTTATTAATGAACTTGATATCTTACTCTCTATAATCATTGCTCACATCTTGTCAATATTATTGTATATTTTTATTTATTGGTAGCATGCATAAAGCTGAATTCCCACTAAAGCTGAAATCCTTTTGTCCCGCTTATTTAGGTCACCATTCATGGCCTTAGAGGAAACTACCACATTCTATATAAAACTTTTCTAAAATACCACATTTGAAATATCTTTTTTAACCTACCACAAATCAACTTTTGTCAGATAATAGAAAGACGAAACTGTCCCGGTAGAGAGATAAACTTTCTTGTTTTTGATTTGACATGGGACCTAGAATGACATGAATTAAAAAAATATAAAAATAAATAAAAGAAAAAATTGACGATGGAGATATTTATCTGTTTTTTTTTTGGACCAAAGGACAAATCATTATTGTCCGTGAGATTTGTTAAAATAACATAAGACGGTGGACAAAATTTGGTTCTGTGGACAATGTGTGCTTCATAGACAAGTTGAGGAGTACAAACTTGTCCATTAGCTTAAAGTACTTCAGTACATAGATAAATAAAGGACTACTTGTCCATCTTTTGTGCGAGTTTAAAACTGGTCCACCGAGTTACTACAAAAGTTGTCTACAAATTTTTTTGTGAATCATCTAGTGCATGAAAAAATTAATAGAGGAAAAATAGAAGTTTTGGGCAAGTGTAAAACTTGTCTATCGAGTAAATAAAGTATTGTCTTTGTAAATAACTTGTCGATGACAAGATTAATAGTGGACAACCTGGTGCATTTAATTGGTCCATCAGCTGAATCCCCTAATTCAAATCGTCTATCAAATGAACATAGTTATGATTGGTCTACTATAAAGAGACAAATTTCATATTAGAACAAGTCTAAAAAGAGACCTCAACACAAGGTAAGCTGGAATCGCCATCAAGGTGATCCAATATAGTCAAATTCCAATCCAAGAGCAAGAAAATTTTTAATCCTTGCTTGTGCTCCAAACAAATCGGTCTTGCAAGGAGGAGAGGAAGACTCGCCGGCGACGAATGGTTAGATCTGGTAATGAATGTAAGACTGACGACAAAACTAAAGGCAAAGACCAAGAGATAAATATGAGGAGGCGATCTGGCGGTTCCGGTTGGTCCGGCAAAAGAGCTCCAACGATGACGGTGGCAAGAAGAGCTCCGGTTGTCCTTTGGTTCTGTGGGTGTAAATTTTTTGGAAAGAAAAATTAAAACATATGACAGGAAAAGAGGTTTTTTTGTGTTTCGATTTTGTGAATTTGGAGAGATATGAAGACCATTAATGGAAGAAGGAAGAGATAAGTGTTAGTTCGTTCACTTTATTTTGGAATTGGTCTGACACAAAAGTTGAAAAAGCAAAACAAAAAACAAAATCGAAATTCTTTTTTTTTTTAATAAAAAATAATAATAATAAGGGTTGTTTTAGTCTTTCACTATTATGCTTGTGGTATTACTGGAAATGAGTTAGTAAATGTGGTAGAATCGTTGAGTTTGGTTTTGGAATACGGTATAATTGTTGAAAAAACTCTTTCCTCTATGTCTATTCCCTCAACCATTTAAATATTAATATTTACCTATGTCCAATAATCTAGTTAGTTGGTTCTCTCTATATATCTGCAAATATAAATTGGTCACATAATAAGTACTACTAGTCTACCACTCTCTGAGATTTTGGTGGGATCGCTGTGACTAGACTACCGGTTCAAACTCAATTGGTTCACAGTAATTGTTTTTTCCATCCATTACACTACTAAACTCAACCATATTTAATCATTACAAAGCACATATATATATTTTTCTAAAAACATTTGGCTGAAAAAGCAGTGAACGTTAAAATGGGTGAATTTATTTTTTTTCTTCATGATTTATGCTTGTATTTAATTTAGGGAAATTGGCAATAGTAACTAAGAAAAAAAACCCAAAATTTAATAACTAACTACTCAACCATATACCTAATATATTTTCTATACAATATACAATATATACCATATTAACCCTACTATATCCACCCTTACCACCACCAACCACACTCCTCTCTACTTCCTAACAACCACCTCTACCACCATCACACCACCTCCAACCACTGGACCATCGCCGAAAAACTGCCAGAAAACCATCGAAGTACCCCGGAAACCGCTGGAAATCGCCAGAAAACACCGGAACTCCGTCAAAAACCACCGGAAAACCACCGGAGCACCGCCGAAACACTGCCGGACCACCAACACCGCCATCCACCCCTATCCACCACTACCCTTAAACCATAAAACCTAAAATTGTAATTTACCTTACCCTTGATCCTAATTTTTTCTAATTTTTTCAAATAGATGGTTATATTATTTGTTAGTTTTTCTTTTTGGTTATTCAGCAAATTCACCCTTTAATTTATCGGAATCAGCTTTTTTTTTTTGCAAACTCTGAATCAGCATATAAACTATTTAATATTATAAATTAAAATTGTAATAAAGTAAGGACACCAAAATTATTAATTATGTTATAAAATATAATTGTGATTAATCCATCACAAGACACATGTCATGACACTTGTTCATGTAATATTACACAACACACCACTTGTCTTTTGTAGTTCACCACTTCATTACCAACTGTATAAGTGTGTGACTCATGTCTTTTGGAGTTCACTATAAATAAGGTGTTGTAAGAAGAGTGAGATAATAGAAATTGTTTTTTAATCAAAAAAAGTCTCTCTCACTCTCGTGGCTTCTCCTCCCTCTCTCACTTTATTATTTCTTGATCTCTTTACAAAGTATTACAAACACATTAACTGTTTTGTAGTTATAGTTTACTTCACGTTATCAGCACGAACGACTCTCGATCTGGTTACAAGTTTGAGCATAAGCGATTTGCGATCCGTCATAAGTTTGAGGTAACATTTAAGTTATGTTAAATTTGTTTAAATTTAATTTAATTTAATTAGTTTATATGCATATTACTATATGTATTATTTATAGAGTAAAAAAAAAACTATACATTCATTCTTGATCTAATGGTAGGCTATGCCTCCTTGATCATTTTGATCTACATTCTTGATTTAATGGTAGGTTCTGCCTCCTTGATCATATGTTCAGATCTATATATTTTAAATCATATGGAAGGCTATGCCTACTAAAATGATTGTTTTAATTTATGAATATATTTTATAGCTTATAATTTTGTTTTATAGTTTATATTTATTGCTAAAACAAGATTTTACAAAATTATTTCATAAAATTTTACATTTAACAAATTGTCTTATTATTTATATAGTAATCATGTCAAACTTGGCAAATCTTGAATTCGCCGCCCTTGATGTCTCTGGAAAAAATTATATGACATGGGCATTAGATGTAAAATTCTATCTAAAAGGGAATGGGCTTCTCAAAACCCTTGATCCGTCAGAAACGGGTTTAGAAGAGGAAAAAGCAAGAACCACGATGTTCTTGCGTCACCATCTCCATGATGGTTTAAAAAATGAATACATCACGAGAGAAAATCCTGCAGATCTCTGGATCGCGCTCAAGGATAGGTTTGATCACCAAAAGTATGTGATCTTACCAAAAGCCAAACATGAATGGCTAAACCTGAGGTTTCAGGATTACAAAAGTGTAAGTGAGTACAATTCCGCTTTGTTCGGGATCACTTCAAGGATGGCTCTCTGCGGAGAAGAAGTTTCTGATTATGATATGATCGAGAAAACATTCCAAACTTTCCATCCTTCAAATGTACTCTGCAGCAACAATATCGAGAAAGTGGGTATACTTGATATTCTGAATTGATGCAAGTTCTGCATGTTGTTGAACAAAATAATGAGCTCGTGATGATAAATCTTCAAACCCGTCCAACTGGATCAGCTCCACTTTCAGAAGTGAATGTTGCTACATCCAGCTATAATAATTGGCAAGGACGAGGACGTGGAAGCGGACGTGGTCGAGGCCGTGGTCATGGTCGTGGAGAAGGTCGTGGACAAGGAAAAGGAAGAGGTTTCTCTCCTAATGACTTCAACGCAAGAAAAACCAATAAGCATCTTCAAATCAATAATGTTGGTCGCCTTATAAAGAAACAAGGTGAAAGTACTTGTTATAGATGCGGCATGAAAGGACATTGGTATCAGACCTGTCGTATTCCAAAACATTTGGCCGATCTGTACCAAGCATCCCAAAAGGCAAAAGAAAGGGATGTTGAGACCAACCTCATCTATGATGAAGCTGGACCTTCTTTCCATGGCCTAAACGATGAACCCCATCTTGATATAGCAGATTTTCTCGCTGGTAATGAAAACAGAAAATCATGCGAATATGGCCGATATGCCATGATATGCTTTGTCATAGTTTGATATGTACTTAATGTTTATAAAATATCTTTTTGGATAACAGTTTTATTATAATATATAATAAGCTTTTTTGTAAGACTTTCTGTTATTTTATTAATGTTTATTTTATAAATATTTTATTTCAGAAAATGTTAAATTTTGAGATTGAGGATGGAGATATGTGTCTAGCAGACAGTGCTACGACGCACTCAATACTTAAAGAGAAAAAATATTTCTCCTCTCTCAAAATAAAAGACTTCGCTAGAAGCGTGAGCACTATATGTGGTAATGCAAAGATTAGTATAGGCTCTAGAAAAGCCAATTTTTCAATGCCAAGGGGAACAAATTTTAAAATTGATGCATTATATTGCCCTAAGTCTCATAGAAACTTGATTAGTTTCCGAGATATCCGAAGAAATGGGTATCATATAGAGACTCTGAATAAGAATGACATTGAATACCTTTGCATAACATCTAAAGAGAAACATATATTGGAAGAATTGCCAATGTTATCTTGTGGATTGTATTGCACAAGAATAACTAATTTTGCATCTTATGTTACAGTAAACTCTAAGTTTACTAGTACATTTAAGATATAGCATGAAAGACTTGGACATCTTGATTCAATCATGATGCGAAAAATTGTGCAAAATTCTAATGGCCATCCATTAAAGAACCAAAAGATTTTTAGATCTGATGAGTTTTCATGTGATGCATGTTCTCAAGGAAAACTCATAATTCAGCCATCGCCAGCCAAAGTTGGGAATGAATCACCAATGTTCTTAGAGAGAATACATGGTGATATATGTGGATCTATCCACCCTTCATGCGGACCGTTTCATTATTTTATGGTACTGATTGACGCATCTAGTAGATGGTCAAATGTGTGTCTATTGACAACACGAAACACGACCTTCGCAAAATTCATTGCCCAAATAATCAGGTTGAAAGTTCAATTCCCTGATTATGCCATAAAGAAAGTCAGGCTTGATAACGCTGGTGAATTCACTTCACAAGCTTTCAATGACTATTGTATGTCAATAGGAATCGATGTGGAGCATCTGGTTCCTCATGTTCATACACAAAATGGCATGGCTGAATCTTTGATTAAACGGCTACAACTTATTGCCAGACCGTTAATATTGAGAACTAAGCTCCCAATTTCTATATGGGGTCATGCTATATTGCATGCTGCGGCATTGGTCAAAATACGACCAAGCGCATATAATAACTATTCCCCTTTACAATTAGCATCTGGCCAAGAGCCAAACATATCCTATCTCCGTATTTTTGGATGTGCGGTTTATGTTCCTATAGCCCCACCGCAAAGAACAAAAATGGGACCACAAAGGAGATTGGGTATATATGTCGGTTATGCATCACCGAGTATAATTCGATATCTTGAACCGCAAACTGGTGATATGTTTACGGCACGTTTTGCCGATTGCCATTTTAATGAAGATGAATTTCCAGCATTAGGGGGAAGAATTAAACAAGTACCAAAATATATTACATGGTATACACCATCTTTGATATATCTTGATCCCCCTACAAATCAAGGTGAACTGGAAGTTCAGAAAATTGTACATTTACAAAGTTTGGCAAATCAATTACCAGATGCGTTCATAGATACAAAAAGGGTGACAAATTCATATATCTCTGCTGCAAATGCACCATCAAGAGTTGAAATTCCTAGAGAGGAACTTGATGGAAGCAAAGCTAATGAATCTAAGGTTCAATTGAAACGGGGGAGGCCAATGGGCTCTAAAGATAAAAATCCCCAGAAAAAAAAAAGAAAATGGGAGATGAAAAGTTACAAGAAGAACCAAATAAAGAGAAAAGTCCTCAGGATGATATAGAAAATTATGAGGTTTCTATTAATTATGCCAAAATGGAATGGTATGGTATAGAGATGAAATCGATGATGATAATGGAATATTCTCTTTTTCTGTATCTAAAGAGATCGATCATGAAAAAGACGATCCAGATCCAAGTCCGTATCATAATGCCAACATAGGCCTGTGTGGGAGAAATGGAAAAAGGTATGCAACTTGAGTTGCTCTCCCTCAATAAAAGAAATGTCTTTGGACCTCTTGTCACTGCATCTAAAGATGTAAAACCTTTTGGTTGCAAGTGGGTATTTGTGCGAAAAAGAAATGAGAAAGATGAAATCACAAGATATAAAGCCCGACTTGTTGCACAAGGTTTTTCTCAAAGACCTGGAGTTGATTATGAAGAAACATATTCTCCAGTCATGGATGCAATTACATTCAGGTACTTAATGAGCCTAACGGCTTCTAAGAATTTAGAAATGTACCTTATGGATGTAGTGACAGCATATTTAAATGGATCATTGGATAATGATATATACATGAAAATCCCATAAGGATTTAAGATTCTTGAGGCATTAGACTCTAAGCCTAATGAAATTTGTGCAATCAAATTACAGCGATCACTTTACGGATTAAAACAATCTAGGCGCATATGGTATAATCGCTTAAGCGAATACCTGTTGAAGAAATGGCATGTTAATAATGAAATATGCCTATGCGTTTTTATAAAGAAATCTCCATCGGGATTTGTGATCATTGCTGTATATGTTGATGATCTGAACATAATTGGAACTCAAAAGGAGATTTATGATGCAAGAATTCATATGAAAGAAGAGTTTGAAATGAAAGATCTTGGAAAGACAAAATTCTGTCTCGGGCTTCAAATAGAGCATTTGCAAGATAGAATATTTGTGCATCAATCAAATTATACGAAAAAGATTTTAAAGCGCTTTAATATGGACAAAGCGACTCCTTTGAGTACTCCAATGGTCAATAGATCTCTGAATGTCGATCGTGATCCATTCAGACCTTGTGAAAATAACGAGAAAATACTTGGTCCCGAAGTACCTTATATGAGTGCTATCGGTGGACTCATGTATCTTGCAAATTGCACTAGACCGGATATTGTATTTGCTACGAATCTACTTGCAAGATACAACTCATCTCCTACTCGCAGGCATTGAAATGGGATAAAACATATTCTCCGTTATCTTCAAGGTACGATTGACTCGGGATTATTCTATCCTAGAAACTCTTTGGTTGGTCTAGTTGGTTTTGCAGATGCAGGATATTTATCAGATCCACATAAATCCTGATCCCAAACTGGATATGTTTTCACAATTGGAGGAACTGCAATCTCATGGCGCTCACAGAAACAGACTTTGGTCGCCACTTCCTCAAATCATGCAGAAATAATTGCTCTTCATGAAGCATCGAGGGAATATGTATGGCTCAGATCAATGACTAACCACATGCAAGAATCGAGTGGAATAGTCACCAGTAAAGAGCCAACAATATTATTTGAAGACAATGCTGCTTGTGTCGCCCAAATCAAAGAAGGTTACATAAAACATATACCTCCAAGATTTTTCTCCTACACACATGAACTAGAGCAAAAGAAGGAAGTTGATATCCAACATATCCGTTCAAGTGACAATGCGGCAGATCTATTTACAAAGGCGCTTCCGACTACCACATTCAGAAAGCATATTCACTGTATTGGAATGCGTCATCTACGAGATCTATGAAGAAAGATTATACATATCTTTTCGAGGGGAAGATTACGTTACTATACTCTTTTTCCTTTGTCATGGTTTTTATCCCAATGGGTTTTTCCGTGACAAGGTTTTTAATGAGGTAGTACGTAACTTGTCAATGGTGATGGATAATCAAGGGGGAGTGTTATAAAATATAATTGTGATTAATCCATCACAAGACACATGTCATGACACTTGTTCATGTAATATTACACAACACACCACTTGTCTTTTGTAGTTCACCACTTATCATTACCAAATGTATAAGTGTGTGACTCATGTCTTTTGGAGTTCACTATAAATAAGGTGTTGTAAGAAGAGTGAGATAATAAAAGTTGTTTTTGATCAAAGAAAGTCTCTCTCACTCTCGTGGTTTCTCCTCCCTCTCTCACTTTATTATTTCTTGTTCTCTTTACAAAGTATTACAAACACATTAAGAGTTTTGTAGTTATAGTGCACAACAAATTATACCTTTTTGTCAGTAATAGCCTTTTTGATTATTTTTTTTATAAATAAAAAAACATTTACCAACCCGTACCTACGTATTATGTTATAATCTTACTAACCCCAAACATATTCAACCGTTACAACGGTATATTTTAAAACAATGAAAAATAGAAATTTGTTTTGGCTAAAAACTATAAATATTTTGCTGTAAAAATTAAAATAAAATTTTAAAAAAAATCTCTAAGAGTTCAAATGGATTAATTTCTCTATAGTGTATATATTTGTCTTCATGGTGTGTGTGTAGATAGATATACACATATACTCAGTTTCTGTCTCCACACATACATATAGCCTTTTGTGAGCTAGTGAGATGAGTAGGTTTGTAAATTGAGATTTTAATAAATTTTAGTTGTAGTTACTTTGTCAGATTCATTGAATAAATATTCAATCAATATAGTAAACCAACCCATATTAATAAATAATAAATACAGCAAAATTAATAAACTTGGTCCAAACACTTTGACCCAACTCATTTTCTGAATATAATAACAAATACACAAATTTTAGTAATCAAAAAATTTAAAAATTTAAAATTGCAATAAAGACAACCATAACCGATCATTACAAAACAAAACAAAAAATCAGAAAGAACATTTTATAACCATAAAAATGGGTAAATTCCTACTATATATTTTCCCTTGTGCTGCATGCATACACGTAATAGATCCGGTTATGTTTCCATAGTATACAAACGTAGCCTTTTATGGCGGGAGATAGCTAGGTTAATTGTGTCAATTGGAATTTAATAAACTTGGCATATTTATTTACTCCATTGGAATGAGCTGATAAAACATAGAGATGTTTATATAGTTGATACTAAATACACCAAATGTATTAATTAACCAATTTATTTACTCCATCGAAACAAAAAGTAGTTGATACTAAATACACCAAATGTATTAATTAACCAATTTTGTCATTGGTCCAAATATTTTGATATCCCAAATAAAGTTGTAGTCTCTCATCCATATTGTTGTGCTATGATGGTAGATTTTGTTTCTATCGTTAAGCCGATAACAAATATCAAAATATTATTGTAGTTGCGAGGATACAATTATGTATAATAATACTTCCGTTAGAGAGTGTCTGATTTCAAAGACATTACTTTATCCACGTCTATGTTATCGCTTTGTCAAGGTCAAACTAATTATGGTCAAATTAACAATGTCTACATCATCAGTTCCTATCAAGCGTGCCATGACGTACAGTGAACCATGATATTCCCAAGTTGGCTGCAAGCCTGCAACCATGGTAGGCGGGAAAATAACCGTACGCATGGCGTCAGATTCTGAAATTACTCGTTTTTTGTTCATGTACAAGGTAGTTAAAAAATTTAATCATGTTTAAGAATATTTGAATTCTCCAGGCTTTCTTTAGGAACAATACACAAAAAAAATCTGAAGCGATCGACAACTCACATGGAAGTCGTTGGAATTTTTTTAACATAATAATATGTTTTGACTAATCAATAATCCGTTATTTGTATATACGTTCTGATCATTGGAGATACGAACATTCGACGATCCTATATGGAGATGCGAGATCACAAGAATAAGAGAAACGCGTACATTTATAAACGAACTTATAATAACTAATCCTGATTGAAAACGCACATGTTATGTTTTATTTTTTAAGGCAAAAGTTACATTAATTTCAGCTAATCCAAATTTTATTAATTGACAATATGTCTTCAGTTGATTGTGGTTATATTAACATATTAACCGATGGTAACTGTTGGAATAATGAATTGTGGTTATATGAAAGAAAAGAATAACAATAATGTATGCAATTAAAAATAGGGTAATAGCAATCTGTAGCCCTAGAAGACTCGATAATTAACTGACACAAACAAACATTGTTTTGTCAGTATTTGTGTAAATGATTTTACGTTATTGTCTCTCACCTTTTTTTTCACAAGTTGTTTAACTTTCATCTTTTCTCTCTCCTTGCCTCTTTCTCCGACGAAGAGTTTGCTTTTTTTGCCCCAAGAAATTGACATCAACAAATATTTCACAGCAAAACAAAACTAAGTTAGAATATAACTGATTTTCAATGATCGCTGAAAAACAAAATTGTAGAACTTCTTTAATCGTGATATTGTTCTCGGAGCTGGTGGAATCGTGAGAAGATGACGGAAGATGGCAATGGCTAGATAAAAGATGATGATGATATATAACCCACAGTGGTGATGATGTGAGAGGAAGAAATAAGGCATAAGTGATACCGGCGGTGATAATATAAACCGGGATGATTGTGAGTGAGTCTGGCATAGGCGGTGGCGGCGAAATCGCAGAGGCTATGGTGGCGACGAGACTACGGTTAGCTTCCACAGTTGAGCGAAAGATACCTACTAGATCTAGTGCATCCACAGCTTTATCTACAATTTTCTGGTAACAAAACATCTCAAATGATGCTAATAGGATTTTCAAAGTTTTGAAATCGATTCGACCAAAATTTTCTGGTAACAAAACATCTCTTTATTTAAAGTTGTATATGATATATTGAAAACCTTAGCATGTTCTAAATAATTTATCACGTTATCAATTGTGAATGTCTCTAACATTCTTCTTAACTCGTTATTGTAATTTTTATCATGTTAACATGTAAAGTAAACTTGATTATATGCCACATATATTTAATAGTTAACTATATAAATTTACAACCGAAATCACTAAATGCCTCACAGTTATTTTGGTATATATGACATAAATAAATAAGTAAACACAATAAATATAAATTATCACCTAAATCATAAACTTATCGCGCTATCAAATGATTTAACATGATATATTTATAAGCTTAATTACATATATATTGTTATCGTGTTAATCCAATAAACAATTATCTAACAAATTCATAATATGTTTTTACTAATGCATTTGGTGAAAAATTTCGTCAAAATTTAATACAAAATTTTTGGATATCAATATGTAATCTTATCTTGATATCATATTTGTAACGCCCCGACCGCCACCTCTCAGTAGGCCCTATATCCAATCCCAGTCCATGGGCCCACCTTCCTTAATGGGCATTACGTCCTCTCACTAGGCCCATGGGCCCATCTATATCCGACGATCGGTTTGCTACGTCCGAAAGGCTTTAAAGACTCGTTACCGTCCAAACAAGTCACCACATGATATTTTCCTGTGTTTTGTCCTCACTCGCACAGTTCTGACAGTCACTTCCCGGTAGGTCACCCATTTTAAGACTACTCCTGTATAAGCTTGCTTAACTCTGGAGTTCTCTCAGTACCTTTGAGTGAAAAGATAAGTGCACTTTGGTGACATAGTGTAACGCTCCAACCGCCACCTCACAGTGGGTCTCATGTCCAATCCCAGTCCATGGGACCACTTTCCTTAATGGGCCTCACGTCCTCTCACTAGGGTCTTGAGCCCATCCATATCAGACGGTCGGTTTGCTACGTCCGGGAGGCTTTAAAGACTTGTTACCATCCCTACAAATCACCACATGATCTTTTCCTGTGTTTTGTCCTCACTCCCACAGTTCCGATAGTCACTTCCCGGAAGGTCACCCATCCTCAGACTACTCCAGCTCAAGCACGCTTAACTCTGGAGTTCTCTCAGGCCCCTTGACCATAAAGATAAGTGCACTTTGGTGATATAGGTGGTCAAATCAATTCTTTTAAACCTCTTTGCAAGTCTCTGAAACCGGGAGTGTCACACATAGGTGGTTAAATCAATTTTTTTAAACCTCTTTGCAAGTCGGGGTGTCACAATTCAACCCCACTAACAAATCGCAACAACCTCGTTGCGCACCAAGACCGTCACCCCCGATGGTGTGAGTCCACTCGACTCCACACTCGTTTGGGTTCGGCTCTGATACCACTTGTAACGTCCCGACCACCACCTCTCAGTAGGCCCCATGTCCAATCCCAGTCCATGGGCCCACCTTCCTTAATGGGCCCCATGTCCTCTCACTAGGTCCGTGAGCCCATCTATATCCGACAGTCGGTTTGATACGTCCGGGAGGCTTTAAAGACTTGATACCGTCCCTACAAGTCACTACATGATCTTTCCATGTGTTTTGTCCTCACTCGCACAGTTCCGACAGACACTTCCCAAAAGGTCACCCATCCTAAGACTACTCCAGCACAAGCACGCTTAACTGTGGAGTTCTCTCAGGACTTTTGACCGAAAAGATAAGTGCACTTTGGTGACATAGGTGACCAAATCAATTCTTTTAAACCTCTCCGCAAGCCGGGATGTCACAATAACCAACCATGGAGAGAACCTCGGCTCCGCCCTCCTCCATATAGAGACAACATTGCGTCGAAAAAGAAGATGTGGTATTCTGTTTTAATCATTTTTTTGGGTCAACATATTAATCTTACATATTCCAAACTGAAAAAGGAGAAAGTAGGAGAAAATTTTGGTTTAAAAAATTAAGAAAAAATTATTTTTCCATTAAATACGTTTTACCAATAGAACAAAGTTGAAACCAATATTTTTGAATAATTTTTTTTGTTAGGTGAAAAATATGAGACGATCTATGTTTATATAGAAGTGAGTATTTATAAAATTTAGAATAATTAACTGTATATTTTCTTTAATTCCATTTCTATTTTTTTGTAGAATTAATAACTCAAAATTAAAAATAAATGTTATAATTCCGAATTTAATGAAATATATATATATATTTATAATCTCCTTATAATTATTTTTAAAAAATAATAATTTATGTAAATTTTGTAATTTTTTGATAATTCTCCTTTTACATTTTTGTAAATTTTTAATCTCAAACCCCTTCTATTAAATATTAATTTTTACACATGTCAAAATCTCATATTGATATAAACTTGACACATGTCAAAATCTTATTAATGGCTAATTCTCAAAACCCAACTTTATATAATAAGATGATTAAACAAATAAACCTAGTGATTTTATGACTAATTTAGGTTATTCAACATAAATCTATATTTTATATAAATATATCACTCTAAAAAAAAAAAAAGATGTATCACAAGTAAACCAATTGTCATGGTAAACTCATCCGGAATAAATCTCAATTCTTACTTTTGCTCAATTTTCACTATGATCATAGTTATGATACCTTTGATACATTCAGAAGCTCTTCAAATTCTACAAGCTAAAGATTCATTTCGAGGTTACCTTACGAGAATCACGATTCAAAATGATAATGACTATCTTCTTGGAATCCATTGTAAATTTAGAGATGAGGATATAGGCTTTCACATACTTGGTACAGGTGAATTATTAGCTTGGAAATTTCACATTAACTATTATTTATCGATGCTTTATTTTTGTGGTTTTAGCCAAGGACAAATAAATGAAGGTGTGTTCACAATTTACAGAGCATTTAGAGATTTTTTAGATGTGCAAACTGTAAGCAGATGTCCACACAAAACCCAACTTATTCAATTATCACAATATTCACAATCACAATCATTCATGTAGCATAACAACAACACTAAACATATTCATTACTGCGTATACAAAAACTCAAGGAATTTACACACATATTTAGTACTTAACTTTTCAGCTTTCTCTAACTAACTTTTCTTATCTTATAAAATGCTTCTTTAAAGAGTTAATCAGGAAAGATTACAGCTTAAATAGTATCACCCTAAACCAAAACAATAGTAAATCAAGATAGTAAATAACCGAGAGTACATAACCGATATTACATATTCTGATACTCTCCTTCAAGATGGAGAGTACAAATTATGTAATCCCATCTTGGACAATAGATAAGTGAACTTCGGTTTTGGAAGTGGTTTGGTGAGCAGGTCAGCTAGCTGATGTTGTGTACCAATCTTGAGAGCTTTCATAAAACCAGAAGCGACTCGTTCACGAACCACATGACAGTCCCGATCAATGTGCTTCGTCCGTTCGTGGAAAACAGAGTTCTGGGCAATGTGTAAGGCAGCTTGATTGTCGCAGTACATGACAATAGTATCAACCAGCGAAACCTGCAAATCTTCAAGTAAAGAATTGATCCAGAGCAACTCACAAGTAGTATTTGCCATGCTTTGATATTCTGCTTCAGCTGAGCTTCGACTAACAACATATTGATTCTTCGATTTCCAGGAGATAAGAGAGTCACCAAGAAAGATGCAGAATCCAGAAATGGACCTACTTGTCTCAGGACAGTTTCCCCATTCAGCATCAACAAATGCACGAAGGTTGAGAGTGGATGTAGCAGAATACAGCAGTCCTTGACCTGGATCATTCTTCAAATAGCCAAGTATACGGTAAGAGACATCTAGATGAGACTTGTGTGGAGCATTGACATACTGACTTAGTTTGTTAACTGCAAAACAAATATCTGGCCTAGTGACTGTCAAATACACCAATTTGCCAATTAACCTCCTGTAATAAGACGGTTCAGGAAGCAGCTCTCCTGTTTCGTCACTCAACTTCAGATTCAGTTCTATAGGTGTTGAGAAGGGTTTGCAACCAAGATAACCAAACTCTTCAAGTAACTCCAAAGCATACTTACGTTGACAAATAGAAATGCCTTCTTGTGAGCGAGCTACTTCGAGACCCAAGAAATAACGCATCTGGCCTAAGTCTTTTAGCTTGAATTCCTGAGCAAGAAAAGATTTGACAGCCAGCACTGTTGAATCTTTGTTTCTCACTAACAAGAAATCATCCACTTAAACAAGAAGAGCAAGAAAACCATCTGAGTTTGATTTTACAAACAATGTTGGATCAAAGGGCGACTGAGTGAAACCATGTTGTAGGAGAACACCAGAGAATTTGTGAAACCATTGGCGAGAAGCCTGTTTTAAACCGTATAAAGACTTGACAAGCCGACAAACAGGTTTCTCTGGCAAAGTCTCCCCCTGTCATGGAGTGTATCCCTGTGGCAAGGTCATATAAATTTCTTCCTCCAAATCACCATGGAGAAAAGTATTTGTGACATCCATCTGATTAATGCTCCAATTGTGAATGGCAGCTAAAGCCAATATTAATCTGACAGTAGTGAGCTTAGCCACAGGACTAAAAGTATCAATATAGTCAACACCTTCTTGTTGTGTATAACCCTTGGCAACCAACCTAGCTTTATAGCGTTCAATGGAGCCATCAGATTTATACTTTATTTTATAAACCCATTTACAACCAATGGCATGTTTGCCATCAGGTAAAGAACGAATCACCCAAGTTGATGTACTCACAAGAGCATCCAACTCCATGTTCATTGCATCAAGCCAATGTTGCAACAGCACTGCCTCTTTGAAGGTATTTGGTTCTTTTTCAGCAATTATGGCAAAGCAGAACAGATGATACTCAGGAGAGAGTTTATCGTAGGACAAAGAAGCAGAGAGAGGATGAGCAGTAGCATGAGAAGAAGAAGAAGAAGAAGGAAAAGAATGTTTTGTGGTAATGTTAGAACAATGGTACTGTGAAAGATAACTAGGAGCATGTGTTTCTCTTCGTGGCCTAAGAGTGTTTTCCATACCATTCCGAGCTTGATCAGAGTTTAAAGTGTTTAATGGAGTAGAGGATCATGATGGTGTGTCGACTGGAACAGTGTTTGACTCAGTGACAGGATTAACTTCAGGCCTAGTAACAGAGAAATCATCATATATATATTAATGCGTTTGATTTTCATGAAATGAATGCAGCACATCATCAAAGAAACTAAGTCCTGGTGTTGTTGTTTTATCAATAAAGGGAAAAATTGTTTCATGGAAATTAACATTATGAGTAACGGAAACAACATTTGATTCAAGATCCAAGACTTTATATCCTTTAAAACCAGGTTCATAGCCAATAAACGCACATGCTCTAGCTCTTTCAGTAAACTTATTCTTATCATGTGAATGTGTAGATTCATAACACAAACAACCAAACACTTTTCGAAAAGAATAATCAGGAAGTTTCTTATACAAGATTTCAAAGGGTATTTGATCATGCAAAACAGGTGTAGGTGTTCTATTTATCAAGAAAGCAGCTGTAGAAACACATTCTAGCTAGTAGGCAAGAGGAATGTTAGATTGAAAATAAAGTGATCTTGCAACATTTAGAAGATGCTGATGTTTTCTTTCAACAACAGAATTCTCTTGAGGAGTATATGCGCATGAATGATAATGAAAGATGCCAAGTTTTGAAAGTAAATCAGTGAATTGAAGTTCAGGAGCATTGTCAGATCGAATGCTCTTAACTTGTACTCCAAACTGAGTATTAACTAGGTTTAGAAAGGATGGAAATATATTTGTAACATCACTTTTAAGTTGAAGAAAATAGATCCAAGTGAACCGAGAGCAATCATCAACAATGGTAAGAAAATAACGAAATCCTTTTGCTGATGTAACATGGAAAGGACCCCAAATATCAATGTGAATCAGAGAGAAAGGTTCCTCAGAAATTTTTTTATTATTTGAATCAAAAGACAACCGTTTTTGTTTTGACAATATGACAAACTTTACAATGAAATTCTGAAAGTTTCTGACGAATATTTAAATTTGAAGACAAAGTTTGAACTCTTGAAATAGATGGATGACCAATACGCTGATGCCAAAGCTCAGGATAAACAGCACTGAAAGCTACATGATGATTTGTATCAGGAAGGCGTTGATGGTGTAAGAGATAAAGATCATTGTATTGATCCCCTTCACCAATCATCCATTCCTGAGTATGATCCTGAATGAAACAAGAATCATGATAAAAATGCACAGATAAATTTTTGTTTGTTTTCGTTAATGAACTAACACTAATGAGATTTAAATGGAAAGAAGGAACAAAGAAAACAGGATGAAGAATAAGACTATCACTAAGTTTTACTATTCCAGCAGTGTGAATGGGTATTGTGATATTGTTTGGGAGAGTAATATTAGTGTGATCAACTTGGTAGACATTAGAGAACATCCTAAGGTCACAACAAATATGACAACTAGCTCCAGTATCGAGAATCCAGATAGTACTTGGTAAAGTAAGGCATGTTTCGAAAGCAGAAATATAGTGAGAAGGTAAAAGTGATTTACCTTGAGCTGAAATAGAATCGTGATGCTGTGAGACATGCGTTGAACGTATGACTTGATACGGAGAACCTTGAAGTTGTCTATTCAATTGAGTAACCAGCTGAGTTATCTGTTCCCCACCATGAGATCTACTGACAGGAGTAAAGGTTCTTCCAGATTGCACCATGTTAACAGAATGATTTATCATTGGAGAAGTTCCATTATTAAAGCTAGTAGAATGTTGTCCAACAGGAGTAGAGTTTCCACACGAAGATTGTCTAGAGGATTGGTAAGAAATGCCATTATAAAAGATAGCATGATTTTGTGGAATCTGAACTTGTGGACCTTGTTCTGTAGGTTGAGGATAAATCATTTGTTCGGAGGGCTGAGAATACACCATATGAACTCCATTATGTGGTGTGAGATTCCCTTTAGACTTGTCTGCACTGTAGCTAGAGTTTGGAGGTACTTTGTATCCAGGAGGGTATCCATGGAGCTTGTAACAGCGTGCTATTGTGTGACCAAGCAACCCACAGTGAGTGCAGAGAGGACGAGGTCTTCCTTGTTGAAATCCTCTCTGTTTCTGATAATTGACGGAAGCTTGATACACAGGGGACTCTGGTACAGGCAGTGGAGAAGTCAAACACCTCTGTTGCTCATCTTGAGAAATGAAGTTAAAGATTTTGGTGAATTCTGGAAGTGGATCCATCATGAGTATTTGACGGCGAGCTTGAGTAAATGACTCATTCAAACGCATCAAGAACCTGACAATGTTACGCCTCTCATATAACTGAATCCATCGATCGTTACATCCACAAGTGCATCCGCCACATCTACAGGTAGGTAACTCTTCAAAATTCTTCAATTCTTCCCATAGAGTGGTAGTTTTAGTATAATAAGAACTGAGATCTAAAGATCCTTGATGTAAGCGATCGAGTTGATCTTGAACACTATAGATCTTAGACAAATTGCTTTGCTTAAATCTCCCTTCTAGATTCAACCACAAGAGATGTGCATCATCAAAATAAACTGTTCCAGATCCTATTTCCTTCGAGACTGAGTTCGAAATCCAGTTACATACCATGTCGTTGCAGCGAGTCCAAGATCCAGAATCTGAGCTTGTTGAATTTGGTTTAACGATTGTTCCATCAACGAATCCAAGCTTGTTTTTCGCATTAAGAGCTTTTATGATCGAGCGACGCCAAGTGTGGTAGTTGGATTCTCCAGTAAGCTTGTCGAGGACCAGGTTCACGCCGGACGTGAAGAAATAACGTATTCTCGTAAGGATCAGAGCTCCCAGCAGCTGGATTAGTCATCGCTAAGGCGGATCTAAGATTTTGAACGGAGGAAGAGCACGATCGGAATGAAACGCGATCGGAAAAAAAAAAGAGAAGTTGAGCTATCAAATTGAAGAGAATGAAACAAAGATTCAGAAAAAGAAAAAGAACAAGAGGATCAAATGAAAAATTGAGCTTGCGAAAGAAGATGAATGAAGCGAGCTCGAAGAAAAGCTCTGATACCATTTCAGCTTTCTGTAACTAACTTTTCTTAGCTTATATAATGCTTCATTAAAGATTTAATCAGGAAATATTACAGCTTAAATAGTATCACCCTAAACCAAAACAATAGTAAACTAAGATAGTAAATAACTGAAAGTATATAACCGACATTACATATTCTGATATAACTCAAACCATCTGGGCTTATTATTTTCTAGCTTCTTACTTTTTTATATATAAAATGAGTTAAATGAGACGGATATGCGGCCCAGTTGCCAACCCTAACTCAAACCATCAACACTCATATGAAAAACTAAGTACATTCATAATATTGATATTTACAATTTGCATACTATTAAACTACTAATTTTAAATAATTAAAATTTTCACATAAAAAATAATAATTTTAGTCATTTAATCTGTTACTTTATTACAAAAAGAAAACACTACAAACTGAAATTATATAATAATAAAAAATTGAAAATCTGTAAAATTGCATTAACGTCAGCAAGCGTCTATATGTGAAGTAGGGGGGGGGGGGTGTTGGTGGTGGTGTGTCTTTCCAACTATCTTGCTTTTGTGGCAGACGTAATTTATATTCGTAACCTTGAGAAGAGTTTGGTAGCTCTGGAGAAATCCATGGAAGTACTTAAGGCAAAGCGAGAAGATGTGTTAAGAAGGGTGCAGGGAGGAAGGAAAAGGCTTAACGAAGTCAAGGTATGGCTTACGAGTGTTCAGACCTCCAAGAAAACATACCATTGACAAGTATTGCAGGTGAATTCGTTAGGTGTAGGCCAAAACTAGTTGTTTTGGATCTGTCTAAGAATTTGCGTCTTGATTTATAAAGAACATTGATTGCAAGACTACCTGCTTGTCGCCAAAGGTTGAATAAACTAATGCATCTGTATCTAGCGAGGGTACAACAAGTCTTTGGAGTATGATGGGATATCAAATTTGTCGCGCTTAAGAACAATAACGTTACGATATTGCAATAAAGATCTTGTTTCATTTGACGGAAGCTTGAAGGAATCGCTTCTCTTGAAAGTTCTAACCATTAAAATCTAGTCAAGATCGGTTTTGGAGAAACTTTTTTTTTCTGTGGCATGTTGTGGAGATGTATTCAAAAGATAGTCTAGAGCATCTAGAGATTTTTTTAGATGTGCAAACTGTACATGGTAAGCAGAAAAAGATGGTTCTATAATTTTTTATTGGTTAAAGTATTATGAAATTGAATTATTTTTAAAAAAATGTAACTCATTTGATTAAAATATAAATATAATTAAGTATAACCTATGAATAATTGTTTTTTTCTTTAAGTGAAGTTTTGTGAATAGAGTTTCTAACTCCACCAACAATTAGAACTTTAAACTGCATGCAACTTCTAATAACATTAATTAACTTGAAAAAAATAAAAGGGCCAAAGGATATGCATCATGCATAAAAAAAGAAATTTCTTCTGTGGAAGAGATTACAGATGTCCACACAAAAACACAACTCATTCAATTATCACAATCACAATCACAATATTCACAAATGACAAATTCACAATCATTCATGTAGCATAACAACAACACGTACGTGCACATCCTAACACTAAACATATTCATTACTGCGTATATAACAACTCAAGGAATTACACACATACTTAGTACTTGCCTCCGCCAGTTTACATCTGAGCTTATTATTTTCTAGCATCTTACTTTCTTATATGTCTATAGATTCTTGTTTCCCACATTTATATTGCTGTGAAATTTAATAATTTTTGATTCATCCCTAATTATTATTCAAGTATATCACTCACTTGTTAACTTAATAAAAATATCTTTAATTAAAAGCTCAACGACTATGTGATGGAAATTAATTAGAGTTAACACTTAACATTAGCTTGGTTAAAAAAAAACATTAGTTTGGTTATATAATTTTTGCATGGGGTTGGTCTATAAAACGTAAAATATTTTTGATATAAAACGAGTTAAATGAGATGGATATACGGCCAAGTTGCCAACCCTAAACCCAAACCATCAACACATATGAAAAACTAAGTAACTACATTAAATTTTCATAATATGGACAAAAAATGTAATATTGATATTTACAATTTGCATAACTATCAAACTACTACTTTTAAATAACTAAAATTTTCACATGAAAAAAAAAGAAAGTTTACACATAGAACAAACAAGAAGTAATCAAGAACTATTTCTTTAATCATTTAATCCGTTACTTTATTTCAAAAAGAAAACACTACTAAGTGAAATTATATAATAAGAAAAAATTGAAAATCTGTACAATTGCATTAACGTCAGCAAGCGTCTATTTGTGAAGTGCAGGATGGGGGGTGGGGGGGGGGGGGGTGTGTGTCTTTCCAACTATCTTGCGATCAAGTGTTGAACCGTGCCGTTAGCTGCTTTTGTGGCAGAGGTAATTTATATTCGTAACCTTGAGAAGAATTTGGTGGCTCTGGAGTAATCCATGGAAGACTTAGATGTGTTAAAGAAGGGTGCAGGGAGGAAGGCACAGGTCTACAAAGGCTTAACGAAGTCCAGGTATGGCTTACGAGTGTTCAGACCTCCAAGAAAACATACCATTGACAAGTATTGCAGGTGAATTCGTTAGGTGTAGGCCAAAACTAGTTGTTTTGGATCTGTCTAAGAATTTGCGTATTGATTTATAAAGAACATTGATTGCGAGACTACCTGCTTGTCGCCAAAGGTTGAAAAAACTAATACATTTGTATTTAGCGAGGGTACAACAAGTCTTCGGAGTATCGATGGGATATCAAATTTATCGCGCTTAAGAACATTAACGTTACGATATTGCAATAAAGATCTTGAAGGAATTGCTTCACTTGAACGCTTAGACGAAGTTAACCATTGAAATCAAGTCAAGATCGGTTTTGGAGAAACTGTTTTTTCTCTGGCATGTTGTGGAAGTGTATTCAAAAGGTAGTTTATCAAAGACATTTGGGACGAATCTATCGATGTATTGACTTTTACGACTAATCTCCGTAGCCCCAGTGGTCCATACTTCCCAAACTTCACAAAAGACAAAGCACGAAAATTGAAAACATTATAGACATTAAGTGCACATTGTTGGCCTAACCGACAAAAGCATACATAAAGAACAAGTCCTTACATACTAAATTAAAGCCGAGACACAGTACTCATGGCTTTGACATGGTGAAAAGAAGCATGAGTGAATCCTAAAGAAATTGAGAAGCCATAGTAGTAGTAACAAATGCGTTAAGTAGAGGACAGGTTGAGGTTATTACTTGAATCTTGCATTTGGCCGGTTAGACCTTCTCTAGGAACGTTTCGTAGTGTACTATGAGTTTATTTTAGGTTCGGCATTGTCTCAAGAAAGTACACGACTTGCTCCATCATTCTGTCCATGTCTCAAAGATCTTTGAAGGCAAGACGACCCTCATCCAGAGTAACGCGTAAATCAAGATCGTTAACCCCCACGTCGCAGCACGTTTAATAACCATTCAGTGACATCATCGCAACGAACAACGCCATGGTCACACATAAGAGAGAACTTGTTAACAGTGGAATCCAAAAACTCTATTCACGAAACCTAAAACCCCAACGAATCATCTGAAACCTTTCTTTCTCTGTAGTCATACGTCGTCGTACAAGTTGTCTGGTTTTTTTTTTTTTTTTCATGTGACAAAAAAACAATTTTTTTTTATTATTTACAAAAAAGGAATGTTATTTTCAAAGTAATAATAATTCAGAAAAACATAATTAAAAAAGAAAAAAGTTAAATATTTAGAATGTATATGTTAATTCAAGGAATTTACTTAATTATATTATTATGCATTTTACTAAAATTCATTATATGTGAAAAAAAGAAGTTCTTGAACGACAAAACAATGCATTTTGGGATGTTTTCTATATTTTTATTTTATTTTCTTAAACATCAAAAGCTAGTTTTCCTATCCATTGATAGCCTTTGATGTTTAAAAAAATAAAATATTATAGAAAATTTTCATTTTTTTTTTTAATTTTCGACAAAGCTATAGAAGTTTACATTTATGATAAATTGGTGTACATTACAAACAAACATTTATGGTAACAAGAATTTTTTAGTTATTGCTATTTTTGTCTTTGCTTTTGTGATATAAATATGTGTACGCACGCCAAAATAAACACACAAACACTCAAAGAGAGATAGACAAAAGACACAAAGGACATCATCACCATGTCAGAGAGACAGATTGTTAAGAAGATTTATGCAAATTTTGAGAACGACGGTGGTGCTGCTGCTGTTATTAGACAAGGCATTACCAAGTGAGTTTGCTTTTTTTATTGTTCATCAATTGTCTAACGTATAATGGCTTCTTCACCTTCAAGTTTCATTTAATTTTCTTGTTGCATGGTTAATTCAGGACAAACCATGAGTTATTGGACCCGTTCGTCTCGCTTTCTGAACTTTCCTGTAACATTCTTTTTACTTCCCCAATGTGTGAATTAAATTTTTGATTTTTTATGTTTACTTATTGTTTGTTCTGATTTGCTCTGTTTCTTGATTCAGTTTCACCTCCTGGTGGATTCAGAGATCATCCTCACAGAGGTCAAATTCACGCCTATTTTTTTCAGTTTTTTCTACGTACATCTGCTTAATTCCTCTAGTCTCTAATTTTTCTGATGTAATTGGATCAACTGTGTACACAGGTTTTGAAAGTGTGACATACATGTTGCAGGTGAGAACATATATCTTCAGCCATGATTTAAGCCAATAATAAAAAGCCTTTTTTACTTTTGCTTACTTGGATATCGATTTAACTTGTACAATATAGGGAGGCCTCATTCACCAAGACTGTAATGGTCATAGAGGTACAATCCAAGAAGGAGATGTTCAGGTGAAACAACAATAAACATAATTAAAAATACTCTTACTACTAAGCTTTCTTGTTGCATCCTTTTGATTTTGGTTATTATATTGCAGTGGACGACAGCAGGAAGAGGAATCATTCATTCTGAAATGCCTCAAGAAGAAGTTAACAGTCTCATTCAACTCTGGATCAACCTCCCTTACAGTCAAAAGATGTACAAAGAAAATTCTTCATGACAAAAGATTCTAGTTATATTCATCTTTTTCAATGTTTTAAGATCTGTTTTGTTTGGTTTATGACAGGATCTGGCCAAAAAACCGAGAAATACCGAATTCATATATTCCGAGAGCATGGGACAATGGAGTAGAGGTCAAAATCATAGCCGGAGAGTCGATGGGAGTCAAGTCTCCTTTCTACACAGAAACACCAATCATGTTCCTTGACGTTACGCTCGACCCAGGAGCTCAAACCCTCCAGACCATTCCAGAGTCATGGACTGCTTTCGCCTACCTTCTAGAAGGCGATGAAGGCGTGTTTAGCTCCTCGGACTCTTCCACAGTAGAAGCACACAATGTTGTGGTATTTGGAAGAGGGGATCAAGTTAGCGTGAAGAATACATCAAGCTCTAGGCCGTTGAGGTTCTTGTTGATTGCAGGGGAACCCATCGGCGAGCCTGTGGTTCAGCACGGGCCATTTGTGATGAACTCGCAGGCTGACATTGATATGACAATTGACGACTATCGCAATGCCAAGAATGGCTTTGAGATGGCTAAGTCTTGGAGGTCACAGTGAAGAGTTTGAAGCAATAACCAGAGACATGCACTTATATTTATTAGGTTTTTTTATCTTATCGCACACCGTTTTAATTATACATTCTATTTCTATATCTTACCATTGTCACGTAATAACAAAACACATGCTACGTTTTTAATAAATTGATTAACTATAGTTCAACTTCTTTCAGATTCACAATACATGTTTTATGATTTGAAGCTTAATTTTCTTTTTCGTCTTAGTGAACCAATATTTTTACTAGGATTAAAGAATAACTTTTCACAAAAGACAATGTCAAAAACCTTATTCCATATAAAAGGTTTTCCTATTTCTCAAGTTGTGTAGGCTTACGATTACAATATTTAATCTAATACCAAAGTATGGAAATAACCCAAATATACAACATTTATATGTTAATTACACAAATGAGCTCTGGCTCATAATACCCTCCCCCCCTCCCTCCCGCACAAGCTGGAGTATGAAGATCACGAATACCCAGTTTGAGAAAAAACTCATCGAACTCATTGCGACCAAGAACCTTCGTAAGAATATCAGCCAACTGAACCTTAGTCGAAACATGCTGAGGAGCAATAACACCTTTAACAATCTCATCTCGAATAAAATGACAGTCTGACTCAATATGTTTCGTCCTTTCATGAAAAACAGGATTTTTACTCATGTGAATAGCAGCCTCATTCTCGCAATGAAGTGGCACCGGAGCAGAACAATCAACACCCATGGAGAAAAGAACCTTCCGCAACCACAAAATCTCACACACAGTCTCTGACATGGCACGGTACTCTGCTTCAGCCAAAGAACGAGAGACGACATCCTGTTTCCGTGTCTTCCAAGAAATCGGAGATCCTCCCAATTGAATAAACCAGGCAGTTAGTGATCGCCGTTGCAATGGACAATTGTTATAATCAGCATCACACAAAGCCGAGAGACGAAGAACAGTACCAGCTCAGAGTAAAATACCCTGACTCGGATTACCCTTGAGGTAACATACAACACGAGAAGCTGCCTACCAATGTTCCACCTTCGGAGCAATCATGAACTGAGACAAAATATGGATTGCATAGGAGAGATCCAGTCGAGTAACAGCCAGATAAATGAGACGACCAACTAAACGTCGATAGCGAAAAGGATCAGGCAACAACTCACCATCTACTGTAGCCAAATGATGATTTTGTTCTATCGGATGAGACACCGGTTTGGCGCCAAGTAAACCCGTGTCGGACATAATATCAAGCGTGTACTTGCGTTGAGAGAGATACATACCTGTCGAATTTCGAGCAACTTCAATACCCAAAAAATACTTAGAGATACCAAGACCCTTCATATGAAAACAAGAACTTAAGTATTATTTAAAATCAGTGATGACCATAGATGAGCTCCCGGTAACAATAAGATCATCAACATAGACAAGGAAATGAATTCGACGATCATCGGCAGCAAATGTGAACAAAGAGTAGTCCTTTAATCTTTGAGTGAAACCATAGTCCTTAAGAGCAGTAGAAAGCTTTGAAAACCAGCAACGAGGCGCCTGTTTTAGACCGTAAAGAGAATTGTGTAAACGGCAGACTTGAGTTTTATCAGGTGTACGGAAACCCGAAGGAGGACGAATGAACACTTCTTCTTCCAAATCACCATGAAGAAAAGCATTATGGACATCCATTTGATGCACTTCTCAATCTTGAGAAACCGCAACTTCCAAAAAGGACCGCAACGTCGTCATCTTACAAACAGGTGCAAAAGTCTCCTTATAATCCAGACCCTCAGTCTGATTATTACCGATGATATATCATGGTTTTTAGGTGGTTTTAGCCATGATATAAGTCTTATTTATAGACTCTTTTTGGTATTTTTAGAGTCTTTTGAGTCTTTATAGGATTTAGCATGGATGGGAGCAAAATAGGAGGATTTGGAGCAAATTCAAGCATTGAGGCTAAGCTGTGAAGTTGGGAGACAAGTTCAGAGACTTGCATCGGTCGATGGAAGTGATGGTGTCGATTGATGCATCATCCAGCAGAAGAATCGGAAGTTTTCCCACAAGTTTTGAAGATTTACAAAGTTGCCCCAAAGTCTTCCATATTTGCATCATTAGTCTCTGAACGTTTTTAGGAATATAAATAGGATTTTTGGATCATTGTTTAGACCTAAGTTATTTTCAAATTTTATTTTCTGCTATCTTTTGAGAGAGAGACCTAGAGAGCTTTTTGGGAGAGACAAGAACTCAGCCCTGTTGAGAGAAGCTTTTCTAAACTCCTTTGTTCTTCTCTTTTGAATTTAATGATATCTATTTTATCCATGGTTTTTGTTTCATTAATCATGTCTGAGTAGATCTCTTGTTAGGTTCAGGGTTTTTCATAGGGTTTTTATGATTTATTAGATCTATTATTTTTAGGATTCTTTATCTTTCTAGATCTTCATCTTAGGTTGTTCTTCATATTAATTCTTGATTGATCACCTAGAGTTAATACCTAGGAAAATAAATTGATATGAGAATATAATTGATTTTCCTGATAACCTTTTGACGAGCAAAATTACTTTCTGCAAAGAGATTTGATTTAGTGATTTTGTGAACAATCTAAACTTGTTTTTAAAGCTGATTTATTACCTAGAATTTTGCAAAGAGATTTGGATTTTATGATTTTAAATTTAGATAATATTTGCAGTTAGAACTGATTTATTTTACAAAAGAGTTTAGAGTTCTAGATCTGATCTTAATTGCTTGAATCCTAATTTATTGATTGATTTAATATTTCATAAATTCCTGACAAAATCCCTAGGCCTAGCTTTTTAATTCCCTGAGTTTACAACACTTTTTAAATTTTGTTTCTGCATTGTTTTTAAATTAATATTTTGATTTAGCATAATTAAAAGATTATTAAATCTATTGTGTGATCTAGAGTCCTTGTGGATATGATCCCTAAATACTACAATGATCTCTTAATTTGAGAGAGTAGCTCTAGGGTAAATTTGAGCATATCAACCGAGAACAACAAGTCGAGCCTTGTAACGCTCAAGCGTTCCATCAGATCGGTATTTCAAAGTAAACACCCATTTGCAACCAAGAGCTTTCTTCCCTGGAGGCAAAGTTTCAACCGTCCATGTACCTTGGTCTTCAAGAGCAATGATTTCAACACGAACTGCTTCACGCCAATTTTCATCTTCGAAAGCCGCAACATATGTGCGAGGAATAACACCAGCAGTTATCGCAGCAAGAAACGCACGATGATGGACCGAGAACTGAGAACAATCAACATAAGAGTCAAGCGGATACCAACTAGATTCAAATAAAACATCATCATGCTCCAAATGAGTCGTGTTAGTCACATAACAATCAAGACGTTTAGACTTAAACTTTGGACGACATCCTCTTCCCATAGGAACAGCATCCTCATCATCATCAACAGAAGAGATAATACACTCATAAGTCTCAGCAGAGACATCGGGAGATACAGGGGATGTCGGAGAAAGAGAAACCTCACTCTCCGGTAAAGACGGCGTAGGACTCACAGGAGGAGATGCCGGAGAAGAGACATCCGGTATAATAGGATCAGTTGTGATCCCCGAGACCTCAACCCGAGGACTATCAGCCAACGCAGTAGGCAGAGTCGGAACCAAAACCCGCGCAAAAAAAATCATCCTCGTCGTCCGGTATATGAGGACGAGGAGTCAATGTAGTCAATGGGATAGGAGACTCCAAAGGAACCTCAGCAAAAGGATATTCATTCTCAAGAAACACAACATCACGAGATGTAGAAATCGCACCATTCTCAAGATCATATATCTTCCAACCCTTCTTCCCGTAAGGGTAACCAAGAAAAACAGAACGATTGCTCCGAGAAGCAAACTTATCGCCGCCATGACGTTGATTATGAGCATAGCATAACCAACCAAACACGCGTAAATGATTCATAAGCGGTGGTCTGTTGTAGAGTATCTCGAAAGGAGTCTTACCTTGTAAAACCACCGTAGGCGTTCTATTAATTAAATAACCTGCCGTAAGAACACAATAGCTCCAAAACTCCACCGGAAGGTGAGCCTGAAACCGCAAAGCCCGTGCAACATTAAGGATGTGTCGATGCTTCCGTTCGACTCTCCCGTTCTGTTGTGGTGTACCAACACAAGAAGTCTCGTGAATTATGCCTCTCTCGCGGAAAAAACCACCGAGACTCAGAAACTCGGATCCATTATCACTTCTAATAGTTTTTACTTGCTTGGCGAACTGCCGTTCAACCATAGAAATGTAGTCACGCAAAGTAGAAGCAGTATGAGACTTGTTTGGCAACAAATAAAGCCACACAGCACGAGAATAATCATCAACAATGGTGAGAAAAAATCGAGAGCCACAGATTGTCGTTGTCCGATACGAACCCCATAAATCACAATGAACTAGATCAAAAACCGCAGAATTTTTATTATTGCTAATGGAAAAGAGTCTCGTGTTTGCTTGGAACGAATACAAACGTCACATGTTTTGGAATCAAAAACATTACTACAACTACTAGAATCGGAAAACTGCATCAGCTCCATGGTCGTGGACGAGGGGTGTCCCAAACGACGGTGCCATACATCCTTAGGTTGCTGATCCAAAGCTCGTGTCACCGCTGTAAAAGCCATCCCTCGGTAAAAATACAGACCATTGTCTTGTTCACCCGCTCCAATCACCGTCTGTGTGATGCGGTCCTGAACAACACAAATCTTATCAGATATCTGAAAGATACAGCTCCTATCTCTAGTTATGTGAGAAACCGATATAAGATGACATTGCAACCCATCAACAAAAAAACACATTCAGTAACCGAAGATGAGACCCAAGAGAAATCTTCCCTTTCTTAGTCGAAATAGTGAACCGACCATCCGGCAATTTGATGAACATAGGTGCCATACCACAAACATCCAAGAGAAAATCAAGACTACCCGTCATGTGATTCGATGCACCGGTGTCAATGATCCAAGATTCAATGAAAAACTTACCCGAAAGGTGATCATTAGTACTAGCATTCCTTGTATTCAGCATATCCTTTAGCTTTATCCACTCTTGATCACTCAAACCACTAAACCCCACACGATCTGCCTCCGTGATCGATGTAGAGCCCACAAACGCCGGTGACGAAGTCGTGACATGATGGACTTGTGGCGTCTCAACACGCTTTGGAGGAATAGTTGCCACCCGACGATCGACAGTGGAAGTGCCAGGACCACCTGGCAGAATGTTGGGCAGTTTAGAACGTGGCCGATCGCCCCACCACCATGGATAACCGATCTTGCGAAAACAATGATCAGCTAAATGGCCTTTCCGTCCACAGCTCGTACATAACGCAGACGGATCACGCAATTGTGATGACGTAGCCATACGAGCAGCACTTTGAACAGCGAAACTAGCTCCTTCATTTCGTGCTTCCAACAATCGACGAGCGCACTTAGATTCCTCATCTTGCGAGACAACCTGATATGCCTCATCAACTGATGGAAGTGGGTCACAGGAAAGAAGAGAAGACTTGACAGTCCCAAACAGACTTTCATCAAGCCCCATCAAAAATTGATGCAGCTTATCTTCTTCCCGTTCTTTCGCAATTTCTTAAACCGTCTTGGCACGTTGAAGATCCGCAAGACTCGTCCATAGCTTGGTCAGCTTTCCATAATATGCCTCAACAGCCGATCCTTTTTGCTGACAATTTGCCAACTCAGTTTTAATACGTTGTACACTCTGTCCATTCTTCACAGAAAACCGCTTTCATGATGAGACAAAGAGCTGCTCAAATCCGGTGCTACCGTGAGTCTGATCCAAGAGACCACCATTGCATTATTTGCCCACCAGTCTTCAAGATCATCAGAATCATCATTAGGTTGAGGGATAGTACCATCCACAAAACCAAATTTCTTTCTTGCCCGTAAAGCAAGTCGAAGATTCATTGCCCACTCATCATAGTTAGGGCCACGAAGTTGTGGTTGTGAAATCACAGACCCGGGATTACCTCCAGCAGAGAGATCATACGGATCGATCCGACGCCGTGCCGACTCAACCCGTGCCTTGGATCTGAAAGACAGAGAAGAACTCATCTTAGAAACAGAGTCTTCCTCTGACATGATTTAAGATATGTATACCGACAGAATGATCAAGTATACTAAGGTCAAGGAAAAGAGAAAACAAAAACGAAGATTTAAGCTTTAACAAGTATGGGTATAGAGGATCGAAGAACCTAAAATTTTAGGTTTAGCTCTGATACCATGTCAAAAACCTTATTCGGTATAAAAGGTTTTCTTATTTCTCAAGTTGTGTAGACAATGCCTTATATACGATTACAATATTTAACCTAATACCAAAGTATGGAAATAACCCAAATATACAACATTTATATGTTAATTACACAAATGAGCCCTGGCTCATAATAGACAAAGCAAAGCTTATACAGAAAATTAACTGAAAAAAAAAGACATTAAAAAGACATTAAGCTCGCATATAATTCTATAGTATAATAATAATTTCATGAATAAATTAGTAACTATATAAATAATTAATATAATTGTAATTTCTTATCTATTTTTGTTAATGAAAAAGTATTTCACAAGAATATTTATTTAAATTTAAAGTTCAAGTTTTGATGTACATATTTTTATGCATAACTAAAAACACTATTTATTTATTAATATTTTTTTGCTTTATGACATATATGAACTTATTTTTATTTATTTGTTATTTCTAGTCATGATTATTTATTGTATAATTTATAAATTTTTTATTAATCAATCATGAAAGCGGATTTTAAGGTGTCCTGCATCATTTATGGAGTTATCTACAACATAGTGCGTTTTCCATTTTATCAGGCATGAAAAAAAATAAACTTGATTGGTGTAGTTATTATGGATTTCTTTTTTTGGAAATATGTCCAGCTTATTTAGGTCACCATTCATGGTTTAAATGGCGTACGAAGGAGTGTTATTAATGAACTTGATATCTTACTCTCTATAATCATTGCTCACATCTTGTCAATATTATTGTATATTTTTATTTATTGGTAGCATGCATAAAGCTGAATTCCCACTAAAGCTGAAATCCTTTTGTCCCGCTTATTTAGGTCACCATTCATGGCCTTAGAGGAAACTACCACATTCTATATAAAACTTTTCTAAAATACCACATTTGAAATATCTTTTTTAACCTACCACAAATCAACTTTTGTCAGATAATAGAAAGACGAAACTGTCCCGGTAGAGAGATAAACTTTCTTGTTTTTGATTTGACATGGGACCTAGAATGACATGAATTAAAAAAATATAAAAATAAATAAAAGAAAAAATTGACGATGGAGATATTTATCTGTTTTTTTTTTGGACCAAAGGACAAATCATTATTGTCCGTGAGATTTGTTAAAATAACATAAGACGGTGGACAAAATTTGGTTCTGTGGACAATGTGTGCTTCATAGACAAGTTGAGGAGTACAAACTTGTCCATTAGCTTAAAGTACTTCAGTACATAGATAAATAAAGGACTACTTGTCCATCTTTTGTGCGAGTTTAAAACTGGTCCACCGAGTTACTACAAAAGTTGTCTACAAATTTTTTTGTGAATCATCTAGTGCATGAAAAAATTAATAGAGGAAAAATAGAAGTTTTGGGCAAGTGTAAAACTTGTCTATCGAGTAAATAAAGTATTGTCTTTGTAAATAACTTGTCGATGACAAGATTAATAGTGGACAACCTGGTGCATTTAATTGGTCCATCAGCTGAATCCCCTAATTCAAATCGTCTATCAAATGAACATAGTTATGATTGGTCTACTATAAAGAGACAAATTTCATATTAGAACAAGTCTAAAAAGAGACCTCAACACAAGGTAAGCTGGAATCGCCATCAAGGTGATCCAATATAGTCAAATTCCAATCCAAGAGCAAGAAAATTTTTAATCCTTGCTTGTGCTCCAAACAAATCGGTCTTGCAAGGAGGAGAGGAAGACTCGCCGGCGACGAATGGTTAGATCTGGTAATGAATGTAAGACTGACGACAAAACTAAAGGCAAAGACCAAGAGATAAATATGAGGAGGCGATCTGGCGGTTCCGGTTGGTCCGGCAAAAGAGCTCCAACGATGACGGTGGCAAGAAGAGCTCCGGTTGTCCTTTGGTTCTGTGGGTGTAAATTTTTTGGAAAGAAAAATTAAAACATATGACAGGAAAAGAGGTTTTTTTGTGTTTCGATTTTGTGAATTTGGAGAGATATGAAGACCATTAATGGAAGAAGGAAGAGATAAGTGTTAGTTCGTTCACTTTATTTTGGAATTGGTCTGACACAAAAGTTGAAAAAGCAAAACAAAAAACAAAATCGAAATTCTTTTTTTTTTTAATAAAAAATAATAATAATAAGGGTTGTTTTAGTCTTTCACTATTATGCTTGTGGTATTACTGGAAATGAGTTAGTAAATGTGGTAGAATCGTTGAGTTTGGTTTTGGAATACGGTATAATTGTTGAAAAAACTCTTTCCTCTATGTCTATTCCCTCAACCATTTAAATATTAATATTTACCTATGTCCAATAATCTAGTTAGTTGGTTCTCTCTATATATCTGCAAATATAAATTGGTCACATAATAAGTACTACTAGTCTACCACTCTCTGAGATTTTGGTGGGATCGATGTGACTAGACTACCGGTTCAAACTCAATTGGTTCACAGTAATTGTTTTTTCCATCCATTACACTACTAAACTCAACCATATTTAATCATTACAAAGCACATATATATATTTTTCTAAAAACATTTGGCTGAAAAAGCAGTGAACGTTAAAATGGGTGAATTTATTTTTTTTCTTCATGATTTATGCTTGTATTTAATTTAGGGAAATTGGCAATAGTAACTAAGAAAAAAAACCCAAAATTTAATAACTAACTACTCAACCATATACCTAATATATTTTCTATACAATATACAATATATACCATATTAACCCTACTATATCCACCCTTACCACCACCAACCACACTCCTCTCTACTTCCTAACAACCACCTCTACCACCATCACACCACCTCCAACCACTGGACCATCGCCGAAAAACTGCCAGAAAACCATCGAAGTACCCCGGAAACCGCTGGAAATCGCCAGAAAACACCGGAACTCCGTCAAAAACCACCGGAAAACCACCGGAGCACCGCCGAAACACTGCCGGACCACCAACACCGCCATCCACCCCTATCCGCCACTACCCTTAAACCATAAAACCTAAAATTGTAATTTACCTTACCCTTGATCCTAATTTTTTCTAATTTTTTCAAATAGATGGTTATATTATTTGTTAGTTTTTCTTTTTGGTTATTCAGCAAATTCACCCTTTAATTTATCGGAATCAGCTTTTTTTTTTTGCAAACTCTGAATCAGCATATAAACTATTTAATATTATAAATTAAAATTGTAATAAAGTAAGGACACCAAAATTATTAATTATGTTATAAAATATAATTGTGATTAATCCATCACAAGACACATGTCATGACACTTGTTCATGTAATATTACACAACACACCACTTGTCTTTTGTAGTTCACCACTTCATTACCAACTGTATAAGTGTGTGACTCATGTCTTTTGGAGTTCACTATAAATAAGGTGTTGTAAGAAGAGTGAGATAATAGAAATTGTTTTTTAATCAAAAAAAGTCTCTCTCACTCTCGTGGCTTCTCCTCCCTCTCTCACTTTATTATTTCTTGATCTCTTTACAAAGTATTACAAACACATTAACTGTTTTGTAGTTATAGTTTACTTCACGTTATCAGCACGAACGACTCTCGATCTGGTTACAAGTTTGAGCATAAGCGATTTGCGATCCGTCATAAGTTTGAGGTAACATTTAAGTTATGTTAAATTTGTTTAAATTTAATTTAATTTAATTAGTTTATATGCATATTACTATATGTATTATTTATAGAGTAAAAAAAAAACTATACATTCATTCTTGATCTAATGGTAGGCTATGCCTCCTTGATCATTTTGATCTACATTCTTGATTTAATGGTAGGTTCTGCCTCCTTGATCATATGTTCAGATCTATATATTTTAAATCATATGGAAGGCTATGCCTACTAAAATGATTGTTTTAATTTATGAATATATTTTATAGCTTATAATTTTGTTTTATAGTTTATATTTATTGCTAAAACAAGATTTTACAAAATTATTTCATAAAATTTTACATTTAACAAATTGTCTTATTATTTATATAGTAATCATGTCAAACTTGGCAAATCTTGAATTCGCCGCCCTTGATGTCTCTGGAAAAAATTATATGACATGGGCATTAGATGTAAAATTCTATCTAAAAGGGAATGGGCTTCTCAAAACCCTTGATCCGTCAGAAACGGGTTTAGAAGAGGAAAAAGCAAGAACCACGATGTTCTTGCGTCACCATCTCCATGATGGTTTAAAAAATGAATACATCACGAGAGAAAATCCTGCAGATCTCTGGATCGCGCTCAAGGATAGGTTTGATCACCAAAAGTATGTGATCTTACCAAAAGCCAAACATGAATGGCTAAACCTGAGGTTTCAGGATTACAAAAGTGTAAGTGAGTACAATTCCGCTTTGTTCGAGATCACTTCAAGGATGGCTCTCTGCGGAGAAGAAGTTTCTGATTATGATATGATCGAGAAAACATTCCAAACTTTCCATCCTTCAAATGTACTCTGCAGCAACAATATCGAGAAAGTGGGTATACTTGATATTCTGAATTGATGCAAGTTCTGCATGTTGTTGAACAAAATAATGAGCTCGTGATGATAAATCTTCAAACCCGTCCAACTGGATCAGCTCCACTTTCAGAAGTGAATGTTGCTACATCCAGCTATAATAATTGGCAAGGACGAGGACGTGGAAGCGGACGTGGTCGAGGCCGTGGTCATGGTCGTGGAGAAGGTCGTGGACAAGGAAAAGGAAGAGGTTTCTCTCCTAATGACTTCAACGCAAGAAAAACCAATAAGCATCTTCAAATCAATAATGTTGGTCGCCTTATAAAGAAACAAGGTGAAAGTACTTGTTATAGATGCGGCATGAAAGGACATTGGTATCAGACCTGTCGTATTCCAAAACATTTGGCCGATCTGTACCAAGCATCCCAAAAGGCAAAAGAAAGGGATGTTGAGACCAACCTCATCTATGATGAAGCTGGACCTTCTTTCCATGGCCTAAACGATGAACCCCATCTTGATATAGCAGATTTTCTCGCTGGTAATGAAAACAGAAAATCATGCGAATATGGCCGATATGCCATGATATGCTTTGTCATAGTTTGATATGTACTTAATGTTTATAAAATATCTTTTTGGATAACAGTTTTATTATAATATATAATAAGCTTTTTTGTAAGACTTTCTGTTATTTTATTAATGTTTATTTTATAAATATTTTATTTCAGAAAATGTTAAATTTTGAGATTGAGGATGGAGATATGTGTCTAGCAGACAGTGCTACGACGCACTCAATACTTAAAGAGAAAAAATATTTCTCCTCTCTCAAAATAAAAGACTTCGCTAGAAGCGTGAGCACTATATGTGGTAATGCAAAGATTAGTATAGGCTCTAGAAAAGCCAATTTTTCAATGCCAAGGGGAACAAATTTTAAAATTGATGCATTATATTGCCCTAAGTCTCATAGAAACTTGATTAGTTTCCGAGATATCCGAAGAAATGGGTATCATATAGAGACTCTGAATAAGAATGACATTGAATACCTTTGCATAACATCTGAAGAGAAACATATATTGGAAGAATTGCCAATGTTATCTTGTGGATTGTATTGCACAAGAATAACTAATTTTGCATCTTATGTTACAGTAAACTCTAAGTTTACTAGTACATTTAAGATATAGCATGAAAGACTTGGACATCTTGATTCAATCATGATGCGAAAAATTGTGCAAAATTCTAATGGCCATCCATTAAAGAACCAAAAGATTTTTAGATCTGATGAGTTTTCATGTGATGCATGTTCTCAAGGAAAACTCATAATTCAGCCATCGCCAGCCAAAGTTGGGAATGAATCACCAATGTTCTTAGAGAGAATACATGGTGATATATGTGGATCTATCCACCCTTCATGCGGACCGTTTCATTATTTTATGGTACTGATTGACGCATCTAGTAGATGGTCAAATGTGTGTCTATTGACAACACGAAACACGACCTTCGCAAAATTCATTGCCCAAATAATCAGGTTGAAAGTTCAATTCCCTGATTATGCCATAAAGAAAGTCAGGCTTGATAACGCTGGTGAATTCACTTCACAAGCTTTCAATGACTATTGTATGTCAATAGGAATCGATGTGGAGCATCTGGTTCCTCATGTTCATACACAAAATGGCATGGCTGAATCTTTGATTAAACGGCTACAACTTATTGCCAGACCGTTAATATTGAGAACTAAGCTCCCAATTTCTATATGGGGTCATGCTATATTGCATGCTGCGGCATTGGTCAAAATACGACCAAGCGCATATAATAACTATTCCCCTTTACAATTAGCATCTGGCCAAGAGCCAAACATATCCTATCTCCGTATTTTTGGATGTGCGGTTTATGTTCCTATAGCCCCACCGCAAAGAACAAAAATGGGACCACAAAGGAGATTGGGTATATATGTCGGTTATGCATCACCGAGTATAATTCGATATCTTGAACCGCAAACTGGTGATATGTTTACGGCACGTTTTGCCGATTGCCATTTTAATGAAGATGAATTTCCAGCATTAGGGGGAAGAATTAAACAAGTACCAAAATATATTACATGGTATACACCATCTTTGATATATCTTGATCCCCCTACAAATCAAGGTGAACTGGAAGTTCAGAAAATTGTACATTTACAAAGTTTGGCAAATCAATTACCAGATGCGTTCATAGATACAAAAAGGGTGACAAATTCATATATCTCTGCTGCAAATGCACCATCAAGAGTTGAAATTCCTAGAGAGGAACTTGATGGAAGCAAAGCTAATGAATCTAAGGTTCAATTGAAACGGGGGAGGCCAATGGGCTCTAAAGATAAAAATCCCCAGAAAAAAAAAAGAAAATGGGAGATGAAAAGTTACAAGAAGAACCAAATAAAGAGAAAAGTCCTCAGGATGATATAGAAAATTATGAGGTTTCTATTAATTATGCCAAAATGGAATGGTATGGTATAGAGATGAAATCGATGATGATAATGGAATATTCTCTTTTTCTGTATCTAAAGAGATCGATCATGAAAAAGACGATCCAGATCCAAGTCCGTATCATAATGCCAACATAGGCCTGATTGGGAGAAATGGAAAAAGGTATGCAACTTGAGTTGCTCTCCCTCAATAAAAGAAATGTCTTTGGACCTCTTGTCACTGCATCTAAAGATGTAAAACCTTTTGGTTGCAAGTGGGTATTTGTGCGAAAAAGAAATGAGAAAGATGAAATCACAAGATATAAAGCCCGACTTGTTGCACAAGGTTTTTCTCAAAGACCTGGAGTTGATTATGAAGAAACATATTCTCCAGTCATGGATGCAATTACATTCAGGTACTTAATGAGCCTAACGGCTTCTAAGAATTTAGAAATGTACCTTATGGATGTAGTGACAGCATATTTAAATGGATCATTGGATAATGATATATACATGAAAATCCCATAAGGATTTAAGATTCTTGAGGCATTAGACTCTAAGCCTAATGAAATTTGTGCAATCAAATTACAGCGATCACTTTACGGATTAAAACAATCTAGGCGCATATGGTATAATCGCTTAAGCGAATACCTGTTGAAGAAATGGCATGTTAATAATGAAATATGCCTATGCGTTTTTATAAAGAAATCTCCATCGGGATTTGTGATCATTGCTGTATATGTTGATGATCTGAACATAATTGGAACTCAAAAGGAGATTTATGATGCAAGAATTCATATGAAAGAAGAGTTTGAAATGAAAGATCTTGGAAAGACAAAATTCTGTCTCGGGCTTCAAATAGAGCATTTGCAAGATAGAATATTTGTGCATCAATCAAATTATACGAAAAAGATTTTAAAGCGCTTTAATATGGACAAAGCGACTCCTTTGAGTACTCCAATGGTCAATAGATCTCTGAATGTCGATCGTGATCCATTCAGACCTTGTGAAAATAACGAGAAAATACTTGGTCCCGAAGTACCTTATATGAGTGCTATCGGTGGACTCATGTATCTTGCAAATTGCACTAGACCGGATATTGTATTTGCTACGAATCTACTTGCAAGATACAACTCATCTCCTACTCGCAGGCATTGAAATGGGATAAAACATATTCTCCGTTATCTTCAAGGTACGATTGACTCGGGATTATTCTATCCTAGAAACTCTTTGGTTGGTCTAGTTGGTTTTGCAGATGCAGGATATTTATCAGATCCACATAAATCCTGATCCCAAACTGGATATGTTTTCACAATTGGAGGAACTGCAATCTCATGGCGCTCACAGAAACAGACTTTGGTCGCCACTTCCTCAAATCATGCAGAAATAATTGCTCTTCATGAAGCATCGAGGGAATATGTATGGCTCAGATCAATGACTAACCACATGCAAGAATCGAGTGGAATAGTCACCAGTAAAGAGCCAACAATATTATTTGAAGACAATGCTGCTTGTGTCGCCCAAATCAAAGAAGGTTACATAAAACATATACCTCCAAGATTTTTCTCCTACACACATGAACTAGAGCAAAAGAAGGAAGTTGATATCCAACATATCCGTTCAAGTGACAATGCGGCAGATCTATTTACAAAGGCGCTTCCGACTACCACATTCAGAAAGCATATTCACTGTATTGGAATGCGTCATCTACGAGATCTATGAAGAAAGATTATACATATCTTTTCGATGGGAAGATTACGTTACTATACTCTTTTTCCTTTGTCATGGTTTTTATCCCAATGGGTTTTTCCGTGACAAGGTTTTTAATGAGGTAGTACGTAACTTGTCAATGGTGATGGATAATCAAGGGGGAGTGTTATAAAATATAATTGTGATTAATCCATCACAAGACACATGTCATGACACTTGTTCATGTAATATTACACAACACACCACTTGTCTTTTGTAGTTCACCACTTGTCATTACCAAATGTATAAGTGTGTGACTCATGTCTTTTGGAGTTCACTATAAATAAGGTGTTGTAAGAAGAGTGAGATAATAAAAGTTGTTTTTGATCAAAGAAAGTCTCTCTCACTCTCGTGGTTTCTCCTCCCTCTCTCACTTTATTATTTCTTGTTCTCTTTACAAAGTATTACAAACACATTAAGAGTTTTGTAGTTATAGTGCACAACAAATTATACCTTTTTGTCAGTAATAGCCTTTTTGATTATTTTTTTTATAAATAAAAAAACATTTACCAACCCGTACCTACGTATTATGTTATAATCTTACTAACCCCAAACATATTCAACCGTTACAACGGTATATTTTAAAACAATGAAAAATAGAAATTTGTTTTGGCTAAAAACTATAAATATTTTGCTGTAAAAATTAAAATAAAATTTTAAAAAAAATCTCTAAGAGTTCAAATGGATTAATTTCTCTATAGTGTATATATTTGTCTTCATGGTGTGTGTGTAGATAGATATACACATATACTCAGTTTCTGTCTCCACACATACATATAGCCTTTTGTGAGCTAGTGAGATGAGTAGGTTTGTAAATTGAGATTTTAATAAATTTTAGTTGTAGTTACTTTGTCAGATTCATTGAATAAATATTCAATCAATATAGTAAACCAACCCATATTAATAAATAATAAATACAGCAAAATTAATAAACTTGGTCCAAACACTTTGACCCAACTCATTTTCTGAATATAATAACAAATACACAAATTTTAGTAATCAAAAAATTTAAAAATTTAAAATTGCAATAAAGACAACCATAACCGATCATTACAAAACAAAACAAAAAATCAGAAAGAACATTTTATAACCATAAAAATGGGTAAATTCCTACTATATATTTTCCCTTGTGCTGCATGCATACACGTAATAGATCCGGTTATGTTTCCATAGTATACAAACGTAGCCTTTTATGGCGGGAGATAGCTAGGTTAATTGTGTCAATTGGAATTTAATAAACTTGGCATATTTATTTACTCCATTGGAATGAGCTGATAAAACATAGAGATGTTTATATAGTTGATACTAAATACACCAAATGTATTAATTAACCAATTTATTTACTCCATCGAAACAAAAAGTAGTTGATACTAAATACACCAAATGTATTAATTAACCAATTTTGTCATTGGTCCAAATATTTTGATATCCCAAATAAAGTTGTAGTCTCTCATCCATATTGTTGTGCTATGATGGTAGATTTTGTTTCTATCGTTAAGCCGATAACAAATATCAAAATATTATTGTAGTTGCGAGGATACAATTATGTATAATAATACTTCCGTTAGATAGTGTCTGATTTCAAAGACATTACTTTATCCACGTCTATGTTATCGCTTTGTCAAGGTCAAACTAATTATGGTCAAATTAACAATGTCTACATCATCAGTTCCTATCAAGCGTGCCATGACGTACAGTGAACCATGATATTCCCAAGTTGGCTGCAAGCCTGCAACCATGGTAGGCGGGAAAATAACCGTACGCATGGCGTCAGATTCTGAAATTACTCGTTTTTTGTTCATGTACAAGGTAGTTAAAAAATTTAATCATGTTTAAGAATATTTGAATTCTCCAGGCTTTCTTTAGGAACAATACACAAAAAAAATCTGAAGCGATCGACAACTCACATGGAAGTCGTTGGAATTTTTTTAACATAATAATATGTTTTGACTAATCAATAATCCGTTATTTGTATATACGTTCTGATCATTGGAGATACGAACATTCGACGATCCTATATGGAGATGCGAGATCACAAGAATAAGAGAAACGCGTACATTTATAAACGAACTTATAATAACTAATCCTGATTGAAAACGCACATGTTATGTTTTATTTTTTAAGGCAAAAGTTACATTAATTTCAGCTAATCCAAATTTTATTAATTGACAATATGTCTTCAGTTGATTGTGGTTATATTAACATATTAACCGATGGTAACTGTTGGAATAATGAATTGTGGTTATATGAAAGAAAAGAATAACAATAATGTATGCAATTAAAAATAGGGTAATAGCAATCTGTAGCCCTAGAAGACTCGATAATTAACTGACACAAACAAACATTGTTTTGTCAGTATTTGTGTAAATGATTTTACGTTATTGTCTCTCACCTTTTTTTTCACAAGTTGTTTAACTTTCATCTTTTCTCTCTCCTTGCCTCTTTCTCCGACGAAGAGTTTGCTTTTTTTGCCCCAAGAAATTGACATCAACAAATATTTCACAGCAAAACAAAACTAAGTTAGAATATAACTGATTTTCAATGATCGCTGAAAAACAAAATTGTAGAACTTCTTTAATCGTGATATTGTTCTCGGAGCTGGTGGAATCGTGAGAAGATGACGGAAGATGGCAATGGCTAGATAAAAGATGATGATGATATATAACCCACAGTGGTGATGATGTGAGAGGAAGAAATAAGGCATAAGTGATACCGGCGGTGATAATATAAACCGGGATGATTGTGAGTGAGTCTGGCATAGGCGGTGGCGGCGAAATCGCAGAGGCTATGGTGGCGACGAGACTACGGTTAGCTTCCACAGTTGAGCGAAAGATACCTACTAGATCTAGTGCATCCACAGCTTTATCTACAATTTTCTGGTAACAAAACATCTCAAATGATGCTAATAGGATTTTCAAAGTTTTGAAATCGATTCGACCAAAATTTTCTGGTAACAAAACATCTCTTTATTTAAAGTTGTATATGATATATTGAAAACCTTAGCATGTTCTAAATAATTTATCACGTTATCAATTGTGAATGTCTCTAACATTCTTCTTAACTCGTTATTGTAATTTTTATCATGTTAACATGTAAAGTAAACTTGATTATATGCCACATATATTTAATAGTTAACTATATAAATTTACAACCGAAATCACTAAATGCCTCACAGTTATTTTGGTATATATGACATAAATAAATAAGTAAACACAATAAATATAAATTATCACCTAAATCATAAACTTATCGCGCTATCAAATGATTTAACATGATATATTTATAAGCTTAATTACATATATATTGTTATCGTGTTAATCCAATAAACAATTATCTAACAAATTCATAATATGTTTTTACTAATGCATTTGGTGAAAAATTTCGTCAAAATTTAATACAAAATTTTTGGATATCAATATGTAATCTTATCTTGATATCATATTTGTAACGCCCCGACCGCCACCTCTCAGTAGGCCCTATATCCAATCCCAGTCCATGGGCCCACCTTCCTTAATGGGCATTACGTCCTCTCACTAGGCCCATGGGCCCATCTATATCCGACGATCGGTTTGCTACGTCCGAAAGGCTTGAAAGACTCGTTACCGTCCAAACAAGTCACCACATGATATTTTCCTGTGTTTTGTCCTCACTCGCACAGTTCTGACAGTCACTTCCCGGTAGGTCACCCATTTTAAGACTACTCCTGTATAAGCTTGCTTAACTCTGGAGTTCTCTCAGTACCTTTGAGTGAAAAGATAAGTGCACTTTGGTGACATAGTGTAACGCTCCAACCGCCACCTCACAGTGGGTCTCATGTCCAATCCCAGTCCATGGGACCACTTTCCTTAATGGGCCTCACGTCCTCTCACTAGGGTCTTGAGCCCATCCATATCAGACGGTCGGTTTGCTACGTCCGGGAGGCTTTAAAGACTTGTTACCATCCCTACAAATCACCACATGATCTTTTCCTGTGTTTTGTCCTCACTCCCACAGTTCCGATAGTCACTTCCCGGAAGGTCACCCATCCTCAGACTACTCCAGCTCAAGCACGCTTAACTCTGGAGTTCTCTCAGGCCCCTTGACCATAAAGATAAGTGCACTTTGGTGATATAGGTGGTCAAATCAATTCTTTTAAACCTCTTTGCAAGTCTCTGAAACCGGGAGTGTCACACATAGGTGGTTAAATCAATTTTTTTAAACCTCTTTGCAAGTCGGGGTGTCACAATTCAACCCCACTAACAAATCGCAACAACCTCGTTGCGCACCAAGACCGTCACCCCCGATGGTGTGAGTCCACTCGACTCCACACTCGTTTGGGTTCGGCTCTGATACCACTTGTAACGTCCCGACCACCACCTCTCAGTAGGCCCCATGTCCAATCCCAGTCCATGGGCCCACCTTCCTTAATGGGCCCCATGTCCTCTCACTAGGTCCGTGAGCCCATCTATATCCGACAGTCGGTTTGATACGTCCGGGAGGCTTTAAAGACTTGATACCGTCCCTACAAGTCAATACATGATCTTTCCATGTGTTTTGTCCTCACTCGCACAGTTCCGACAGACACTTCCCAAAAGGTCACCCATCCTAAGACTACTCCAGCATAAGCACGCTTAACTGTGGAGTTCTCTCAGGACTTTTGACCGAAAAGATAAGTGCACTTTGGTGACATAGGTGACCAAATCAATTCTTTTAAACCTCTCCGCAAGCCGGGATGTCACAATAACCAACCATGGAGAGAACCTCGGCTCCGCCCTCCTCCATATAGAGACAACATTGCGTCGAAAAAGAAGATGTGGTATTCTGTTTTAATCATTTTTTTGGGTCAACATATTAATCTTACATATTCCAAACTGAAAAAGGAGAAAGTAGGAGAAAATTTTGGTTTAAAAAATTAAGAAAAAAATATTTTTCCATTAAATACGTTTTACCAATAGAACAAAGTTGAAACCAATATTTTTGAATAATTTTTTTTGTTAGGTGAAAAATATGAGACGATCTATGTTTATATAGAAGTGAGTATTTATAAAATTTAGAATAATTAACTGTATATTTTCTTTAATTCCATTTCTATTTTTTTGTAGAATTAATAACTCAAAATTAAAAATAAATGTTATAATTCCGAATTTAATGAAATATATATATATATATATATATATATATATATATATTTATAATCTCCTTATAATTATTTTTAAAAAATAATAATTTATGTAAATTTTGTAATTTTTTGATAATTCTCCTTTTACATTTTTGTAAATTTTTAATCTCAAACCCCTTCTATTAAATATTAATTTTTACACATGTCAAAATCTCATATTGATATAAACTTGACACATGTCAAAATCTTATTAATGGCTAATTCTCAAAACCCAACTTTATATAATAAGATGATTAAACAAATAAACCTAGTGATTTTATGACTAATTTAGGTTATTCAACATAAATCTATATTTTATATAAATATATCACTCTAAAAAAAAAAAAAGATGTATCACAAGTAAACCAATTGTCATGGTAAACTCATCCGGAATAAATCTCAATTCTTACTTTTGCTCAATTTTCACTATGATCATAGTTATGATACCTTTGATACATTCAGAAGCTCTTCAAATTCTACAAGCTAAAGATTCATTTCGAGGTTACCTTACGAGAATCACGATTCAAAATGATAATGACTATCTTCTTGGAATCCATTGTAAATTTAGAGATGAGGATATAGGCTTTCACATACTTGGTACAGGTGAATTATTAGCTTGGAAATTTCACATTAACTATTATTTATCGATGCTTTATTTTTGTGGTTTTAGCCAAGGACAAATAAATGAAGGTGTGTTCACAATTTACAGAGCATTTAGAGATTTTTTAGATGTGCAAACTGTAAGCAGATGTCCACACAAAACCCAACTTATTCAATTATCACAATATTCACAATCACAATCATTCATGTAGCATAACAACAACACTAAACATATTCATTACTGCGTATACAAAAACTCAAGGAATTTACACACATATTTAGTACTTAACTTTTCAGCTTTCTCTAACTAACTTTTCTTATCTTATAAAATGCTTCTTTAAAGAGTTAATCAGGAAAGATTACAGCTTAAATAGTATCACCCTAAACCAAAACAATAGTAAATCAAGATAGTAAATAACCGAGAGTACATAACCGATATTACATATTCTGATACTCTCCTTCAAGATGGAGAGTACAAATTATGTAATCCCATCTTGGACAATAGATAAGTGAACTTCGGTTTTGGAAGTGGTTTGGTGAGCAGGTCAGCTAGCTGATGTTGTGTACCAATCTTGAGAGCTTTCATAAAACCAGAAGCGACTCGTTCACGAACCACATGACAGTCCCGATCAATGTGCTTCGTCCGTTCGTGGAAAACAGAGTTCTGGGCAATGTGTAAGGCAACTTGATTGTCGCAGTACATGACAATAGTATCAACCAGCGAAACCTGCAAATCTTCAAGTAAAGAATTGATCCAGAGCAACTCACAAGTAGTATTTGCCATGCTTCGATATTCTGCTTCAGCTGAGCTTCGACTAACAACATATTGATTCTTCGATTTCCAGGAGATAAGAGAGTCACCAAGAAAGATGCAGAATCCAGAAATGGACCTACTTGTCTCAGGACAGTTTCCCCATTCAGCATCAACAAATGCACGAAGGTTGAGAGTGGATGTAGCAGAATACAGCAGTCCTTGACCTGGATCATTCTTCAAATAGCCAAGTATACGGTAAGAGACATCTAGATGAGACTTGTGTGGAGCATTGACATACTGACTTAGTTTGTTAACTGCAAAACAAATATCTGGCCTAGTGACTGTCAAATACACCAATTTGCCAATTAACCTCCTGTAATAAGACGGTTCAGGAAGCAGCTCTCCTGTTTCGTCACTCAACTTCAGATTCAGTTCTATAGGTGTTGAGAAGGGTTTGCAACCAAGATAACCAAACTCTTCAAGTAACTCCAAAGCATACTTACGTTGACAAATAGAAATGCCTTCTTGTGAGCGAGCTACTTCGAGACCCAAGAAATAACGCATCTGGCCTAAGTCTTTTAGCTTGAATTCCTGAGCAAGAAAAGATTTGACAGCCAGCACTGTTGAATCTTTGTTTCTCACTAACAAGAAATCATCCACTTAAACAAGAAGAGCAAGAAAACCATCTGAGTTTGATTTTACAAACAATGTTGGATCAAAGGGCGACTGAGTGAAACCATGTTGTAGGAGAACACCAGAGAATTTGTGAAACCATTGGCGAGAAGCCTGTTTTAAACCGTATAAAGACTTGACAAGCCGACAAACAGGTTTCTCTGGCAAAGTCTCCCCCTGTCATGGAGTGTATCCCTGTGGCAAGGTCATATAAATTTCTTCCTCCAAATCACCATGGAGAAAAGTATTTGTGACATCCATCTGATTAATGCTCCAATTGTGAATGGCAGCTAAAGCCAATATTAATCTGACAGTAGTGAGCTTAGCCACAGGACTAAAAGTATCAATATAGTCAACACCTTCTTGTTGTGTATAACCCTTGGCAACCAACCTAGCTTTATAGCGTTCAATGGAGCCATCAGATTTATACTTTATTTTATAAACCCATTTACAACCAATGGCATGTTTGCCATCAGGTAAAGAACGAATCACCCAAGTTGATGTACTCACAAGAGCATCCAACTCCATGTTCATTGCATCAAGCCAATGTTGCAACAGCACTGCCTCTTTGAAGGTATTTGGTTCTTTTTCAGCAATTATGGCAAAGCAGAACAGATGATACTCAGGAGAGAGTTTATCGTAGGACAAAGAAGCAGAGAGAGGATGAGCAGTAGCATGAGAAGAAGAAGAAGAAGAAGGAAAAGAATGTTTTGTGGTAATGTTAGAACAATGGTACTGTGAAAGATAACTAGGAGCATGTGTTTCTCTTCGTGGCCTAAGAGTGTTTTCCATACCATTCCGAGCTTGATCAGAGTTTAAAGTGTTTAATGGAGTAGAGGATCATGATGGTGTGTCGACTGGAACAGTGTTTGACTCAGTGACAGGATTAACTTCAGGCCTAGTAACAGAGAAATCATCATATATATATTAATGCGTTTGATTTTCATGAAATGAATGCAGCACATCATCAAAGAAACTAAGTCCTGGTGTTGTTGTTTTATCAATAAAGGGAAAAATTGTTTCATGGAAATTAACATTATGAGTAACGGAAACAACATTTGATTCAAGATCCAAGACTTTATATCCTTTAAAACCAGGTTCATAGCCAATAAACGCACATGCTCTAGCTCTTTCAGTAAACTTATTCTTATCATGTGAATGTGTAGATTCATAACACAAACAACCAAACACTTTTCGAAAAGAATAATCAGGAAGTTTCTTATACAAGATTTCAAAGGGTATTTGATCATGCAAAACAGGTGTAGGTGTTCTATTTATCAAGAAAGCAGCTGTAGAAACACATTCTAGCTAGTAGGCAAGAGGAATGTTAGATTGAAAATAAAGTGATCTTGCAACATTTAGAAGATGCTGATGTTTTCTTTCAACAACAGAATTCTCTTGAGGAGTATATGCGCATGAATGATAATGAAAGATGCCAAGTTTTGAAAGTAAATCAGTGAATTGAAGTTCAGGAGCATTGTCAGATCGAATGCTCTTAACTTGTACTCCAAACTGAGTATTAACTAGGTTTAGAAAGGATGGAAATATATTTGTAACATCACTTTTAAGTTGAAGAAAATAGATCCAAGTGAACCGAGAGCAATCATCAACAATGGTAAGAAAATAACGAAATCCTTTTGCTGATGTAACATGGAAAGGACCCCAAATATCAATGTGAATCAGAGAGAAAGGTTCCTCAGAAATTTTTTTATTATTTGAATCAAAAGACAACCGTTTTTGTTTTGACAATATGACAAACTTTACAATGAAATTCTGAAAGTTTCTGACGAATATTTAAATTTGAAGACAAAGTTTGAACTCTTGAAATAGATGGATGACCAATACGCTGATGCCAAAGCTCAGGATAAACAGCACTGAAAGCTACATGATGATTTGTATCAGGAAGGCGTTGATGGTGTAAGAGATAAAGATCATTGTATTGATCCCCTTCACCAATCATCCATTCCTGAGTATGATCCTGAATGAAACAAGAATCATGATAAAAATGCACAGATAAATTTTTGTTTGTTTTCGTTAATGAACTAACACTAATGAGATTTAAATGGAAAGAAGGAACAAAGAAAACAGGATGAAGAATAAGACTATCACTAAGTTTTACTATTCCAGCAGTGTGAATGGGTATTGTGATATTGTTTGGGAGAGTAATATTAGTGTGATCAACTTGGTAGACATTAGAGAACATCCTAAGGTCACAACAAATATGACAACTAGCTCCAGTATCGAGAATCCAGATAGTACTTGGTAAAGTAAGGCATGTTTCGAAAGCAGAAATATAGTGAGAAGGTAAAAGTGATTTACCTTGAGCTGAAATAGAATCGTGATGCTGTGAGACATGCGTTGAACGTATGACTTGATACGGAGAACCTTGAAGTTGTCTATTCAATTGAGTAACCAGCTGAGTTATCTGTTCCCCACCATGAGATCTACTGACAGGAGTAAAGGTTCTTCCAGATTGCACCATGTTAACAGAATGATTTATCATTGGAGAAGTTCCATTATTAAAGCTAGTAGAATGTTGTCCAACAGGAGTAGAGTTTCCACACGAAGATTGTCTAGAGGATTGGTAAGAAATGCCATTATAAAAGATAGCATGATTTTGTGGAATCTGAACTTGTGGACCTTGTTCTGTAGGTTGAGGATAAATCATTTGTTCGGAGGGCTGAGAATACACCATATGAACTCCATTATGTGGTGTGAGATTCCCTTTAGACTTGTCTGCACTGTAGCTAGAGTTTGGAGGTACTTTGTATCCAGGAGGGTATCCATGGAGCTTGTAACAGCGTGCTATTGTGTGACCAAGCAACCCACAGTGAGTGCAGAGAGGACGAGGTCTTCCTTGTTGAAATCCTCTCTGTTTCTGATAATTGACGGAAGCTTGATACACAGGGGACTCTGGTACAGGCAGTGGAGAAGTCAAACACCTCTGTTGCTCATCTTGAGAAATGAAGTTAAAGATTTTGGTGAATTCTGGAAGTGGATCCATCATGAGTATTTGACGGCGAGCTTGAGTAAATGACTCATTCAAACGCATCAAGAACCTGACAATGTTACGCCTCTCATATAACTGAATCCATCGATCGTTACATCCACAAGTGCATCCGCCACATCTACAGGTAGGTAACTCTTCAAAATTCTTCAATTCTTCCCATAGAGTGGTAGTTTTAGTATAATAAGAACTGAGATCTAAAGATCCTTGATGTAAGCGATCGAGTTGATCTTGAACACTATAGATCTTAGACAAATTGCTTTGCTTAAATCTCCCTTCTAGATTCAACCACAAGAGATGTGCATCATCAAAATAAACTGTTCCAGATCCTATTTCCTTCGAGACTGAGTTCGAAATCCAGTTACATACCATGTCGTTGCAGCGAGTCCAAGATCCAGAATCTGAGCTTGTTGAATTTGGTTTAACGATTGTTCCATCAACGAATCCAAGCTTGTTTTTCGCATTAAGAGCTTTTATGATCGAGCGACGCCAAGTGTGGTAGTTGGATTCTCCAGTAAGCTTGTCGAGGACCAGGTTCACGCCGGACGTGAAGAAATAACGTATTCTCGTAAGGATCAGAGCTCCCAGCAGCTGGATTAGTCATCGCTAAGGCGGATCTAAGATTTTGAACGGAGGAAGAGCACGATCGGAATGAAACGCGATCGGAAAAAAAAAGAGAAGTTGAGCTATCAAATTGAAGAGAATGAAACAAAGATTCAGAAAAAGAAAAAGAACAAGAGGATCAAATGAAAAATTGAGCTTGCGAAAGAAGATGAATGAAGCGAGCTCGAAGAAAAGCTCTGATACCATTTCAGCTTTCTGTAACTAACTTTTCTTAGCTTATATAATGCTTCATTAAAGATTTAATCAGGAAATATTACAGCTTAAATAGTATCACCCTAAACCAAAACAATAGTAAACTAAGATAGTAAATAACTGAAAGTATATAACCGACATTACATATTCTGATATAACTCAAACCATCTGGGCTTATTATTTTCTAGCTTCTTACTTTTTTATATATAAAATGAGTTAAATGAGACGGATATGCGGCCCAGTTGCCAACCCTAACTCAAACCATCAACACTCATATGAAAAACTAAGTACATTCATAATATTGATATTTACAATTTGCATACTATTAAACTACTAATTTTAAATAATTAAAATTTTCACATAAAAAATAATAATTTTAGTCATTTAATCTGTTACTTTATTACAAAAAGAAAACACTACAAACTGAAATTATATAATAATAAAAAATTGAAAATCTGTAAAATTGCATTAACGTCAGCAAGCGTCTATATGTGAAGTAGGGGGGGGGGGGTGTTGGTGGTGGTGTGTCTTTCCAACTATCTTGCTTTTGTGGCAGACGTAATTTATATTCGTAACCTTGAGAAGAGTTTGGTAGCTCTGGAGAAATCCATGGAAGTACTTAAGGCAAAGCGAGAAGATGTGTTAAGAAGGGTGCAGGGAGGAAGGAAAAGGCTTAACGAAGTCAAGGTATGGCTTACGAGTGTTCAGACCTCCAAGAAAACATACCATTGACAAGTATTGCAGGTGAATTCGTTAGGTGTAGGCCAAAACTAGTTGTTTTGGATCTGTCTAAGAATTTGCGTCTTGATTTATAAAGAACATTGATTGCAAGACTACCTGCTTGTCGCCAAAGGTTGAATAAACTAATGCATCTGTATCTAGCGAGGGTACAACAAGTCTTTGGAGTATGATGGGATATCAAATTTGTCGCGCTTAAGAACAATAACGTTACGATATTGCAATAAAGATCTTGTTTCATTTGACGGAAGCTTGAAGGAATCGCTTCTCTTGAAAGTTCTAACCATTAAAATCTAGTCAAGATCGGTTTTGGAGAAACTTTTTTTTTCTGTGGCATGTTGTGGAGATGTATTCAAAAGATAGTCTAGAGCATCTAGAGATTTTTTTAGATGTGCAAACTGTACATGGTAAGCAGAAAAAGATGGTTCTATAATTTTTTATTGGTTAAAGTATTATGAAATTGAATTATTTTTAAAAAAATGTAACTCATTTGATTAAAATATAAATATAATTAAGTATAACCTATGAATAATTGTTTTTTTCTTTAAGTGAAGTTTTGTGAATAGAGTTTCTAACTCCACCAACAATTAGAACTTTAAACTGCATGCAACTTCTAATAACATTAATTAACTTGAAAAAAATAAAAGGGCCAAAGGATATGCATCATGCATAAAAAAAGAAATTTCTTCTGTGGAAGAGATTACAGATGTCCACACAAAAACACAACTCATTCAATTATCACAATCACAATCACAATATTCACAAATGACAAATTCACAATCATTCATGTAGCATAACAACAACACGTACGTGCACATCCTAACACTAAACATATTCATTACTGCGTATATAACAACTCAAGGAATTACACACATACTTAGTACTTGCCTCCGCCAGTTTACATCTGAGCTTATTATTTTCTAGCATCTTACTTTCTTATATGTCTATAGATTCTTGTTTCCCACATTTATATTGCTGTGAAATTTAATAATTTTTGATTCATCCCTAATTATTATTCAAGTATATCACTCACTTGTTAACTTAATAAAAATATCTTTAATTAAAAGCTCAACGACTATGTGATGGAAATTAATTAGAGTTAACACTTAACATTAGCTTGGTTAAAAAAAAACATTAGTTTGGTTATATAATTTTTGCATGGGGTTGGTCTATAAAACGTAAAATATTTTTGATATAAAACGAGTTAAATGAGATGGATATACGGCCAAGTTGCCAACCCTAAACCCAAACCATCAACACATATGAAAAACTAAGTAACTACATTAAATTTTCATAATATGGACAAAAAATGTAATATTGATATTTACAATTTGCATAACTATCAAACTACTACTTTTAAATAACTAAAATTTTCACATGAAAAAAAAAAGAAAGTTTACACATAGAACAAACAAGAAGTAATCAAGAACTATTTCTTTAATCATTTAATCCGTTACTTTATTTCAAAAAGAAAACACTACTAAGTGAAATTATATAATAAGAAAAAATTGAAAATCTGTACAATTGCATTAACGTCAGCAAGCGTCTATTTGTGAAGTGCAGGATGGGGGGTGGGGGGGGGGGGGGTGTGTGTCTTTCCAACTATCTTGCGATCAAGTGTTGAACCGTGCCGTTAGCTGCTTTTGTGGCAGAGGTAATTTATATTCGTAACCTTGAGAAGAATTTGGTGGCTCTGGAGTAATCCATGGAAGACTTAGATGTGTTAAAGAAGGGTGCAGGGAGGAAGGCACAGGTCTACAAAGGCTTAACGAAGTCCAGGTATGGCTTACGAGTGTTCAGACCTCCAAGAAAACATACCATTGACAAGTATTGCAGGTGAATTCGTTAGGTGTAGGCCAAAACTAGTTGTTTTGGATCTGTCTAAGAATTTGCGTATTGATTTATAAAGAACATTGATTGCGAGACTACCTGCTTGTCGCCAAAGGTTGAAAAAACTAATACATTTGTATTTAGCGAGGGTACAACAAGTCTTCGGAGTATCGATGGGATATCAAATTTATCGCGCTTAAGAACATTAACGTTACGATATTGCAATAAAGATCTTGAAGGAATTGCTTCACTTGAACGCTTAGACGAAGTTAACCATTGAAATCAAGTCAAGATCGGTTTTGGAGAAACTGTTTTTTCTCTGGCATGTTGTGGAAGTGTATTCAAAAGGTAGTTTATCAAAGACATTTGGGACGAATCTATCGATGTATTGACTTTTACGACTAATCTCCGTAGCCCCAGTGGTCCATACTTCCCAAACTTCACAAAAGACAAAGCACGAAAATTGAAAACATTATAGACATTAAGTGCACATTGTTGGCCTAACCGACAAAAGCATACATAAAGAACAAGTCCTTACATACTAAATTAAAGCCGAGACACAGTACTCATGGCTTTGACATGGTGAAAAGAAGCATGAGTGAATCCTAAAGAAATTGAGAAGCCATAGTAGTAGTAACAAATGCGTTAAGTAGAGGACAGGTTGAGGTTATTACTTGAATCTTGCATTTGGCCGGTTAGACCTTCTCTAGGAACGTTTCGTAGTGTACTATGAGTTTATTTTAGGTTCGGCATTGTCTCAAGAAAGTACACGACTTGCTCCATCATTCTGTCCATGTCTCAAAGATCTTTGAAGGCAAGACGACCCTCATCCAGAGTAACGCGTAAATCAAGATCGTTAACCCCCACGTCGCAGCACGTTTAATAACCATTCAGTGACATCATCGCAACGAACAACGCCATGGTCACACATAAGAGAGAACTTGTTAACAGTGGAATCCAAAAACTCTATTCACGAAACCTAAAACCCCAACGAATCATCTGAAACCTTTCTTTCTCTGTAGTCATACGTCGTCGTACAAGTTGTCTGGTTTTTTTTTTTTTTTTCATGTGACAAAAAAACAATTTTTTTTTATTATTTACAAAAAAGGAATGTTATTTTCAAAGTAATAATAATTCAGAAAAACATAATTAAAAAAGAAAAAAGTTAAATATTTAGAATGTATATGTTAATTCAAGGAATTTACTTAATTATATTATTATGCATTTTACTAAAATTCATTATATGTGAAAAAAAGAAGTTCTTGAACGACAAAACAATGCATTTTGGGATGTTTTCTATATTTTTATTTTATTTTCTTAAACATCAAAAGCTAGTTTTCCTATCCATTGATAGCCTTTGATGTTTAAAAAAATAAAATATTATAGAAAATTTTCATTTTTTTTTTTAATTTTCGACAAAGCTATAGAAGTTTACATTTATGATAAATTGGTGTACATTACAAACAAACATTTATGGTAACAAGAATTTTTTAGTTATTGCTATTTTTGTCTTTGCTTTTGTGATATAAATATGTGTACGCACGCCAAAATAAACACACAAACACTCAAAGAGAGATAGACAAAAGACACAAAGGACATCATCACCATGTCAGAGAGACAGATTGTTAAGAAGATTTATGCAAATTTTGAGAACGACGGTGGTGCTGCTGCTGTTATTAGACAAGGCATTACCAAGTGAGTTTGCTTTTTTTATTGTTCATCAATTGTCTAACGTATAATGGCTTCTTCACCTTCAAGTTTCATTTAATTTTCTTGTTGCATGGTTAATTCAGGACAAACCATGAGTTATTGGACCCGTTCGTCTCGCTTTCTGAACTTTCCTGTAACATTCTTTTTACTTCCCCAATGTGTGAATTAAATTTTTGATTTTTTATGTTTACTTATTGTTTGTTCTGATTTGCTCTGTTTCTTGATTCAGTTTCACCTCCTGGTGGATTCAGAGATCATCCTCACAGAGGTCAAATTCACGCCTATTTTTTTCAGTTTTTTCTACGTACATCTGCTTAATTCCTCTAGTCTCTAATTTTTCTGATGTAATTGGATCAACTGTGTACACAGGTTTTGAAAGTGTGACATACATGTTGCAGGTGAGAACATATATCTTCAGCCATGATTTAAGCCAATAATAAAAAGCCTTTTTTACTTTTGCTTACTTGGATATCGATTTAACTTGTACAATATAGGGAGGCCTCATTCACCAAGACTGTAATGGTCATAGAGGTACAATCCAAGAAGGAGATGTTCAGGTGAAACAACAATAAACATAATTAAAAATACTCTTACTACTAAGCTTTCTTGTTGCATCCTTTTGATTTTGGTTATTATATTGCAGTGGACGACAGCAGGAAGAGGAATCATTCATTCTGAAATGCCTCAAGAAGAAGTTAACAGTCTCATTCAACTCTGGATCAACCTCCCTTACAGTCAAAAGATGTACAAAGAAAATTCTTCATGACAAAAGATTCTAGTTATATTCATCTTTTTCAATGTTTTAAGATCTGTTTTGTTTGGTTTATGACAGGATCTGGCCAAAAAACCGAGAAATACCGAATTCATATATTCCGAGAGCATGGGACAATGGAGTAGAGGTCAAAATCATAGCCGGAGAGTCGATGGGAGTCAAGTCTCCTTTCTACACAGAAACACCAATCATGTTCCTTGACGTTACGCTCGACCCAGGAGCTCAAACCCTCCAGACCATTCCAGAGTCATGGACTGCTTTCGCCTACCTTCTAGAAGGCGATGAAGGCGTGTTTAGCTCCTCGGACTCTTCCACAGTAGAAGCACACAATGTTGTGGTATTTGGAAGAGGGGATCAAGTTAGCGTGAAGAATACATCAAGCTCTAGGCCGTTGAGGTTCTTGTTGATTGCAGGGGAACCCATCGGCGAGCCTGTGGTTCAGCACGGGCCATTTGTGATGAACTCGCAGGCTGACATTGATATGACAATTGACGACTATCGCAATGCCAAGAATGGCTTTGAGATGGCTAAGTCTTGGAGGTCACAGTGAAGAGTTTGAAGCAATAACCAGAGACATGCACTTATATTTATTAGGTTTTTTTATCTTATCGCACACCGTTTTAATTATACATTCTATTTCTATATCTTACCATTGTCACGTAATAACAAAACACATGCTACGTTTTTAATAAATTGATTAACTATAGTTCAACTTCTTTCAGATTCACAATACATGTTTTATGATTTGAAGCTTAATTTTCTTTTTCGTCTTAGTGAACCAATATTTTTACTAGGATTAAAGAATAACTTTTCACAAAAGACAATGTCAAAAACCTTATTCCATATAAAAGGTTTTCCTATTTCTGAAGTTGTGTAGGCTTACGATTACAATATTTAATCTAATACCAAAGTATGGAAATAACCCAAATATACAACATTTATATGTTAATTACACAAATGAGCTCTGGCTCATAATACCCTCCCCCCCTCCCTCCCGCACAAGCTGGAGTATGAAGATCACGAATACCCAGTTTGAGAAAAAACTCATCGAACTCATTGCGACCAAGAACCTTCGTAAGAATATCAGCCAACTGAACCTTAGTCGAAACATGCTGAGGAGCAATAACACCTTTAACAATCTCATCTCGAATAAAATGACAGTCTGACTCAATATGTTTCGTCCTTTCATGAAAAACAGGATTTTTACTCATGTGAATAGCAGCCTCATTCTCGCAATGAAGTGGCACCGGAGCAGAACAATCAACACCCATGGAGAAAAGAACCTTCCGCAACCACAAAATCTCACACACAGTCTCTGACATGGCACGGTACTCTGCTTCAGCCAAAGAACGAGAGACGACATCCTGTTTCCGTGTCTTCCAAGAAATCGGAGATCCTCCCAATTGAATAAACCAGGCAGTTAGTGATCGCCGTTGCAATGGACAATTGTTATAATCAGCATCACACAAAGCCGAGAGACGAAGAACAGTACCAGCTCAGAGTAAAATACCCTGACTCGGATTACCCTTGAGGTAACATACAACACGAGAAGCTGCCTACCAATGTTCCACCTTCGGAGCAATCATGAACTGAGACAAAATATGGATTGCATAGGAGAGATCCAGTCGAGTAACAGCCAGATAAATGAGACGACCAACTAAACGTCGATAGCGAAAAGGATCAGGCAACAACTCACCATCTACTGTAGCCAAATGATGATTTTGTTCTATCGGATGAGACACCGGTTTGGCGCCAAGTAAACCCGTGTCGGACATAATATCAAGCGTGTACTTGCGTTGAGAGAGATACATACCTGTCGAATTTCGAGCAACTTCAATACCCAAAAAATACTTAGAGATACCAAGACCCTTCATATGAAAACAAGAACTTAAGTATTATTTAAAATCAGTGATGACCATAGATGAGCTCCCGGTAACAATAAGATCATCAACATAGACAAGGAAATGAATTCGACGATCATCGGCAGCAAATGTGAACAAAGAGTAGTCCTTTAATCTTTGAGTGAAACCATAGTCCTTAAGAGCAGTAGAAAGCTTTGAAAACCAGCAACGAGGCGCCTGTTTTAGACCGTAAAGAGAATTGTGTAAACGGCAGACTTGAGTTTTATCAGGTGTACGGAAACCCGAAGGAGGACGAATGAACACTTCTTCTTCCAAATCACCATGAAGAAAAGCATTATGGACATCCATTTGATGCACTTCTCAATCTTGAGAAACCGCAACTTCCAAAAAGGACCGCAACGTCGTCATCTTACAAACAGGTGCAAAAGTCTCCTTATAATCCAGACCCTCAGTCTGATTATTACCGATGATATATCATGGTTTTTAGGTGGTTTTAGCCATGATATAAGTCTTATTTATAGACTCTTTTTGGTATTTTTAGAGTCTTTTGAGTCTTTATAGGATTTAGCATGGATGGGAGCAAAATAGGAGGATTTGGAGCAAATTCAAGCATTGAGGCTAAGCTGTGAAGTTGGGAGACAAGTTCAGAGACTTGCATCGGTCGATGGAAGTGATGGTGTCGATTGATGCATCATCCAGCAGAAGAATCGGAAGTTTTCCCACAAGTTTTGAAGATTTACAAAGTTGCCCCAAAGTCTTCCATATTTGCATCATTAGTCTCTGAACGTTTTTAGGAATATAAATAGGATTTTTGGATCATTGTTTAGACCTAAGTTATTTTCAAATTTTATTTTCTGCTATCTTTTGAGAGAGAGACCTAGAGAGCTTTTTGGGAGAGACAAGAACTCAGCCCTGTTGAGAGAAGCTTTTCTAAACTCCTTTGTTCTTCTCTTTTGAATTTAATGATATCTATTTTATCCATGGTTTTTGTTTCATTAATCATGTCTGAGTAGATCTCTTGTTAGGTTCAGGGTTTTTCATAGGGTTTTTATGATTTATTAGATCTATTATTTTTAGGATTCTTTATCTTTCTAGATCTTCATCTTAGGTTGTTCTTCATATTAATTCTTGATTGATCACCTAGAGTTAATACCTAGGAAAATAAATTGATATGAGAATATAATTGATTTTCCTGATAACCTTTTGACGAGCAAAATTACTTTCTGCAAAGAGATTTGATTTAGTGATTTTGTGAACAATCTAAACTTGTTTTTAAAGCTGATTTATTACCTAGAATTTTGCAAAGAGATTTGGATTTTATGATTTTAAATTTAGATAATATTTGCAGTTAGAACTGATTTATTTTACAAAAGAGTTTAGAGTTCTAGATCTGATCTTAATTGCTTGAATCCTAATTTATTGATTGATTTAATATTTCATAAATTCCTGACAAAATCCCTAGGCCTAGCTTTTTAATTCCCTGAGTTTACAACACTTTTTAAATTTTGTTTCTGCATTGTTTTTAAATTAATATTTTGATTTAGCATAATTAAAAGATTATTAAATCTATTGTGTGATCTAGAGTCCTTGTGGATATGATCCCTAAATACTACAATGATCTCTTAATTTGAGAGAGTAGCTCTAGGGTAAATTTGAGCATATCAACCGAGAACAACAAGTCGAGCCTTGTAACGCTCAAGCGTTCCATCAGATCGGTATTTCAAAGTAAACACCCATTTGCAACCAAGAGCTTTCTTCCCTGGAGGCAAAGTTTCAACCGTCCATGTACCTTGGTCTTCAAGAGCAATGATTTCAACACGAACTGCTTCACGCCAATTTTCATCTTCGAAAGCCGCAACATATGTGCGAGGAATAACACCAGCAGTTATCGCAGCAAGAAACGCACGATGATGGACCGAGAACTGAGAACAATCAACATAAGAGTCAAGCGGATACCAACTAGATTCAAATAAAACATCATCATGCTCCAAATGAGTCGTGTTAGTCACATAACAATCAAGACGTTTAGACTTAAACTTTGGACGACATCCTCTTCCCATAGGAACAGCATCCTCATCATCATCAACAGAAGAGATAATACACTCATAAGTCTCAGCAGAGACATCGGGAGATACAGGGGATGTCGGAGAAAGAGAAACCTCACTCTCCGGTAAAGACGGCGTAGGACTCACAGGAGGAGATGCCGGAGAAGAGACATCCGGTATAATAGGATCAGTTGTGATCCCCGAGACCTCAACCCGAGGACTATCAGCCAACGCAGTAGGCAGAGTCGGAACCAAAACCCGCGCAAAAAAAATCATCCTCGTCGTCCGGTATATGAGGACGAGGAGTCAATGTAGTCAATGGGATAGGAGACTCCAAAGGAACCTCAGCAAAAGGATATTCATTCTCAAGAAACACAACATCACGAGATGTAGAAATCGCACCATTCTCAAGATCATATATCTTCCAACCCTTCTTCCCGTAAGGGTAACCAAGAAAAACAGAACGATTGCTCCGAGAAGCAAACTTATCGCCGCCATGACGTTGATTATGAGCATAGCATAACCAACCAAACACGCGTAAATGATTCATAAGCGGTGGTCTGTTGTAGAGTATCTCGAAAGGAGTCTTACCTTGTAAAACCACCGTAGGCGTTCTATTAATTAAATAACCTGCCGTAAGAACACAATAGCTCCAAAACTCCACCGGAAGGTGAGCCTGAAACCGCAAAGCCCGTGCAACATTAAGGATGTGTCGATGCTTCCGTTCGACTCTCCCGTTCTGTTGTGGTGTACCAACACAAGAAGTCTCGTGAATTATGCCTCTCTCGCGGAAAAAACCACCGAGACTCAGAAACTCGGATCCATTATCACTTCTAATAGTTTTTACTTGCTTGGCGAACTGCCGTTCAACCATAGAAATGTAGTCACGCAAAGTAGAAGCAGTATGAGACTTGTTTGGCAACAAATAAAGCCACACAGCACGAGAATAATCATCAACAATGGTGAGAAAAAATCGAGAGCCACAGATTGTCGTTGTCCGATACGAACCCCATAAATCACAATGAACTAGATCAAAAACCGCAGAATTTTTATTATTGCTAATGGAAAAGAGTCTCGTGTTTGCTTGGAACGAATACAAACGTCACATGTTTTGGAATCAAAAACATTACTACAACTACTAGAATCGGAAAACTGCATCAGCTCCATGGTCGTGGACGAGGGGTGTCCCAAACGACGGTGCCATACATCCTTAGGTTGCTGATCCAAAGCTCGTGTCACCGCTGTAAAAGCCATCCCTCGGTAAAAATACAGACCATTGTCTTGTTCACCCGCTCCAATCACCGTCTGTGTGATGCGGTCCTGAACAACACAAATCTTATCAGATATCTGAAAGATACAGCTCCTATCTCTAGTTATGTGAGAAACCGATATAAGATGACATTGCAACCCATCAACAAAAAAACACATTCAGTAACCGAAGATGAGACCCAAGAGAAATCTTCCCTTTCTTAGTCGAAATAGTGAACCGACCATCCGGCAATTTGATGAACATAGGTGCCATACCACAAACATCCAAGAGAAAATCAAGACTACCCGTCATGTGATTCGATGCACCGGTGTCAATGATCCAAGATTCAATGAAAAACTTACCCGAAAGGTGATCATTAGTACTAGCATTCCTTGTATTCAGCATATCCTTTAGCTTTATCCACTCTTGATCACTCAAACCACTAAACCCCACACGATCTGCCTCCATGATCGATGTAGAGCCCACAAACGCCGGTGACGAAGTCGTGACATGATGGACTTGTGGCGTCTCAACACGCTTTGGAGGAATAGTTGCCACCCGACGATCGACAGTGGAAGTGCCAGGACCACCTGGCAGAATGTTGGGCAGTTTAGAACGTGGCCGATCGCCCCACCACCATGGATAACCGATCTTGCGAAAACAATGATCAGCTAAATGGCCTTTCCGTCCACAGCTCGTACATAACGCAGACGGATCACGCAATTGTGATGACGTAGCCATACGAGCAGCACTTTGAACAGCGAAACTAGCTCCTTCATTTCGTGCTTCCAACAATCGACGAGCGCACTTAGATTCCTCATCTTGCGAGACAACCTGATATGCCTCATCAACAGATGGAAGTGGGTCACAGGAAAGAAGAGAAGACTTGACAGTCCCAAACAGACTTTCATCAAGCCCCATCAAAAATTGATGCAGCTTATCTTCTTCCCGTTCTTTCGCAATTTCTTAAACCGTCTTGGCACGTTGAAGATCCGCAAGACTCGTCCATAGCTTGGTCAGCTTTCCATAATATGCCTCAACAGCCGATCCTTTTTGCTGACAATTTGCCAACTCAGTTTTAATACGTTGTACACTCTGTCCATTCTTCACAGAAAACCGCTTTCATGATGAGACAAAGAGCTGCTCAAATCCGGTGCTACCGTGAGTCTGATCCAAGAGACCACCATTGCATTATTTGCCCACCAGTCTTCAAGATCATCAGAATCATCATTAGGTTGAGGGATAGTACCATCCACAAAACCAAATTTCTTTCTTGCCCGTAAAGCAAGTCGAAGATTCATTGCCCACTCATCATAGTTAGGGCCACGAAGTTGTGGTTGTGAAATCACAGACCCGGGATTACCTCCAGCAGAGAGATCATACGGATCGATCCGACGCCGTGCCGACTCAACCCGTGCCTTGGATCTGAAAGACAGAGAAGAACTCATCTTAGAAACAGAGTCTTCCTCTGACATGATTTAAGATATGTATACCGACAGAATGATCAAGTATACTAAGGTCAAGGAAAAGAGAAAACAAAAACGAAGATTTAAGCTTTAACAAGTATGGGTATAGAGGATCGAAGAACCTAAAATTTTAGGTTTAGCTCTGATACCATGTCAAAAACCTTATTCGGTATAAAAGGTTTTCTTATTTCTCAAGTTGTGTAGACAATGCCTTATATACGATTACAATATTTAACCTAATACCAAAGTATGGAAATAACCCAAATATACAACATTTATATGTTAATTACACAAATGAGCCCTGGCTCATAATAGACAAAGCAAAGCTTATACAGAAAATTAACTGAAAAAAAAAGACATTAAAAAGACATTAAGCTCGCATATAATTCTATAGTATAATAATAATTTCATGAATAAATTAGTAACTATATAAATAATTAATATAATTGTAATTTCTTATCTATTTTTGTTAATGAAAAAGTATTTCACAAGAATATTTATTTAAATTTAAAGTTCAAGTTTTGATGTACATATTTTTATGCATAACTAAAAACACTATTTATTTATTAATATTTTTTTGCTTTATGACATATATGAACTTATTTTTATTTATTTGTTATTTCTAGTCATGATTATTTATTGTATAATTTATAAATTTTTTTATTAATCAATCATGAAAGCGGATTTTAAGGTGTCCTGCATCATTTATGGAGTTATCTACAACATAGTGCGTTTTCCATTTTATCAGGCATGAAAAAAAATAAACTTGATTGGTGTAGTTATTATGGATTTCTTTTTTTGGAAATATGTCCAGCTTATTTAGGTCACCATTCATGGTTTAAATGGCGTACGAAGGAGTGTTATTAATGAACTTGATATCTTACTCTCTATAATCATTGCTCACATCTTGTCAATATTATTGTATATTTTTATTTATTGGTAGCATGCATAAAGCTGAATTCCCACTAAAGCTGAAATCCTTTTGTCCCGCTTATTTAGGTCACCATTCATGGCCTTAGAGGAAACTACCACATTCTATATAAAACTTTTCTAAAATACCACATTTGAAATATCTTTTTTAACCTACCACAAATCAACTTTTGTCAGATAATAGAAAGACGAAACTGTCCCGGTAGAGAGATAAACTTTCTTGTTTTTGATTTGACATGGGACCTAGAATGACATGAATTAAAAAAATATAAAAATAAATAAAAGAAAAAATTGACGATGGAGATATTTATCTGTTTTTTTTTTGGACCAAAGGACAAATCATTATTGTCCGTGAGATTTGTTAAAATAACATAAGACGGTGGACAAAATTTGGTTCTGTGGACAATGTGTGCTTCATAGACAAGTTGAGGAGTACAAACTTGTCCATTAGCTTAAAGTACTTCAGTACATAGATAAATAAAGGACTACTTGTCCATCTTTTGTGCGAGTTTAAAACTGGTCCACCGAGTTACTACAAAAGTTGTCTACAAATTTTTTTGTGAATCATCTAGTGCATGAAAAAATTAATAGAGGAAAAATAGAAGTTTTGGGCAAGTGTAAAACTTGTCTATCGAGTAAATAAAGTATTGTCTTTGTAAATAACTTGTCGATGACAAGATTAATAGTGGACAACCTGGTGCATTTAATTGGTCCATCAGCTGAATCCCCTAATTCAAATCGTCTATCAAATGAACATAGTTATGATTGGTCTACTATAAAGAGACAAATTTCATATTAGAACAAGTCTAAAAAGAGACCTCAACACAAGGTAAGCTGGAATCGCCATCAAGGTGATCCAATATAGTCAAATTCCAATCCAAGAGCAAGAAAATTTTTAATCCTTGCTTGTGCTCCAAACAAATCGGTCTTGCAAGGAGGAGAGGAAGACTCGCCGGCGACGAATGGTTAGATCTGGTAATGAATGTAAGACTGACGACAAAACTAAAGGCAAAGACCAAGAGATAAATATGAGGAGGCGATCTGGCGGTTCCGGTTGGTCCGGCAAAAGAGCTCCAACGATGACGGTGGCAAGAAGAGCTCCGGTTGTCCTTTGGTTCTGTGGGTGTAAATTTTTTGGAAAGAAAAATTAAAACATATGACAGGAAAAGAGGTTTTTTTGTGTTTCGATTTTGTGAATTTGGAGAGATATGAAGACCATTAATGGAAGAAGGAAGAGATAAGTGTTAGTTCGTTCACTTTATTTTGGAATTGGTCTGACACAAAAGTTGAAAAAGCAAAACAAAAAACAAAATCGAAATTCTTTTTTTTTTTAATAAAAAATAATAATAATAAGGGTTGTTTTAGTCTTTCACTATTATGCTTGTGGTATTACTGGAAATGAGTTAGTAAATGTGGTAGAATCGTTGAGTTTGGTTTTGGAATACGGTATAATTGTTGAAAAAACTCTTTCCTCTATGTCTATTCCCTCAACCATTTAAATATTAATATTTACCTATGTCCAATAATCTAGTTAGTTGGTTCTCTCTATATATCTGCAAATATAAATTGGTCACATAATAAGTACTACTAGTCTACCACTCTCTGAGATTTTGGTGGGATCGCTGTGACTAGACTACCGGTTCAAACTCAATTGGTTCACAGTAATTGTTTTTTCCATCCATTACACTACTAAACTCAACCATATTTAATCATTACAAAGCACATATATATATTTTTCTAAAAACATTTGGCTGAAAAAGCAGTGAACGTTAAAATGGGTGAATTTATTTTTTTTCTTCATGATTTATGCTTGTATTTAATTTAGGGAAATTGGCAATAGTAACTAAGAAAAAAAACCCAAAATTTAATAACTAACTACTCAACCATATACCTAATATATTTTCTATACAATATACAATATATACCATATTAACCCTACTATATCCACCCTTACCACCACCAACCACACTCCTCTCTACTTCCTAACAACCACCTCTACCACCATCACACCACCTCCAACCACTGGACCATCGCCGAAAAACTGCCAGAAAACCATCGAAGTACCCCGGAAACCGCTGGAAATCGCCAGAAAACACCGGAACTCCGTCAAAAACCACCGGAAAACCACCGGAGCACCGCCGAAACACTGCCGGACCACCAACACCGCCATCCACCCCTATCCACCACTACCCTTAAACCATAAAACCTAAAATTGTAATTTACCTTACCCTTGATCCTAATTTTTTCTAATTTTTTCAAATAGATGGTTATATTATTTGTTAGTTTTTCTTTTTGGTTATTCAGCAAATTCACCCTTTAATTTATCGGAATCAGCTTTTTTTTTTGCAAACTCTGAATCAGCATATAAACTATTTAATATTATAAATTAAAATTGTAATAAAGTAAGGACACCAAAATTATTAATTATGTTATAAAATATAATTGTGATTAATCCATCACAAGACACATGTCATGACACTTGTTCATGTAATATTACACAACACACCACTTGTCTTTTGTAGTTCACCACTTCATTACCAACTGTATAAGTGTGTGACTCATGTCTTTTGGAGTTCACTATAAATAAGGTGTTGTAAGAAGAGTGAGATAATAGAAATTGTTTTTTAATCAAAAAAAGTCTCTCTCACTCTCGTGGCTTCTCCTCCCTCTCTCACTTTATTATTTCTTGATCTCTTTACAAAGTATTACAAACACATTAACTGTTTTGTAGTTATAGTTTACTTCACGTTATCAGCACGAACGACTCTCGATCTGGTTACAAGTTTGAGCATAAGCGATTTGCGATCCGTCATAAGTTTGAGGTAACATTTAAGTTATGTTAAATTTGTTTAAATTTAATTTAATTTAATTAGTTTATATGCATATTACTATATGTATTATTTATAGAGTAAAAAAAAAACTATACATTCATTCTTGATCTAATGGTAGGCTATGCCTCCTTGATCATTTTGATCTACATTCTTGATTTAATGGTAGGTTCTGCCTCCTTGATCATATGTTCAGATCTATATATTTTAAATCATATGGAAGGCTATGCCTACTAAAATGATTGTTTTAATTTATGAATATATTTTATAGCTTATAATTTTGTTTTATAGTTTATATTTATTGCTAAAACAAGATTTTACAAAATTATTTCATAAAATTTTACATTTAACAAATTGTCTTATTATTTATATAGTAATCATGTCAAACTTGGCAAATCTTGAATTCGCCGCCCTTGATGTCTCTGGAAAAAATTATATGACATGGGCATTAGATGTAAAATTCTATCTAAAAGGGAATGGGCTTCTCAAAACCCTTGATCCGTCAGAAACGGGTTTAGAAGAGGAAAAAGCAAGAACCACGATGTTCTTGCGTCACCATCTCCATGATGGTTTAAAAAATGAATACATCACGAGAGAAAATCCTGCAGATCTCTGGATCGCGCTCAAGGATAGGTTTGATCACCAAAAGTATGTGATCTTACCAAAAGCCAAACATGAATGGCTAAACCTGAGGTTTCAGGATTACAAAAGTGTAAGTGAGTACAATTCCGCTTTGTTCGGGATCACTTCAAGGATGGCTCTCTGCGGAGAAGAAGTTTCTGATTATGATATGATCGAGAAAACATTCCAAACTTTCCATCCTTCAAATGTACTCTGCAGCAACAATATCGAGAAAGTGGGTATACTTGATATTCTGAATTGATGCAAGTTCTGCATGTTGTTGAACAAAATAATGAGCTCGTGATGATAAATCTTCAAACCCGTCCAACTGGATCAGCTCCACTTTCAGAAGTGAATGTTGCTACATCCAGCTATAATAATTGGCAAGGACGAGGACGTGGAAGCGGACGTGGTCGAGGCCGTGGTCATGGTCGTGGAGAAGGTCGTGGACAAGGAAAAGGAAGAGGTTTCTCTCCTAATGACTTCAACGCAAGAAAAACCAATAAGCATCTTCAAATCAATAATGTTGGTCGCCTTATAAAGAAACAAGGTGAAAGTACTTGTTATAGATGCGGCATGAAAGGACATTGGTATCAGACCTGTCGTATTCCAAAACATTTGGCCGATCTGTACCAAGCATCCCAAAAGGCAAAAGAAAGGGATGTTGAGACCAACCTCATCTATGATGAAGCTGGACCTTCTTTCCATGGCCTAAACGATGAACCCCATCTTGATATAGCAGATTTTCTCGCTGGTAATGAAAACAGAAAATCATGCGAATATGGCCGATATGCCATGATATGCTTTGTCATAGTTTGATATGTACTTAATGTTTATAAAATATCTTTTTGGATAACAGTTTTATTATAATATATAATAAGCTTTTTTGTAAGACTTTCTGTTATTTTATTAATGTTTATTTTATAAATATTTTATTTCAGAAAATGTTAAATTTTGAGATTGAGGATGGAGATATGTGTCTAGCAGACAGTGCTACGACGCACTCAATACTTAAAGAGAAAAAATATTTCTCCTCTCTCAAAATAAAAGACTTCGCTAGAAGCGTGAGCACTATATGTGGTAATGCAAAGATTAGTATAGGCTCTAGAAAAGCCAATTTTTCAATGCCAAGGGGAACAAATTTTAAAATTGATGCATTATATTGCCCTAAGTCTCATAGAAACTTGATTAGTTTCCGAGATATCCGAAGAAATGGGTATCATATAGAGACTCTGAATAAGAATGACATTGAATACCTTTGCATAACATCTAAAGAGAAACATATATTGGAAGAATTGCCAATGTTATCTTGTGGATTGTATTGCACAAGAATAACTAATTTTGCATCTTATGTTACAGTAAACTCTAAGTTTACTAGTACATTTAAGATATAGCATGAAAGACTTGGACATCTTGATTCAATCATGATGCGAAAAATTGTGCAAAATTCTAATGGCCATCCATTAAAGAACCAAAAGATTTTTAGATCTGATGAGTTTTCATGTGATGCATGTTCTCAAGGAAAACTCATAATTCAGCCATCGCCAGCCAAAGTTGGGAATGAATCACCAATGTTCTTAGAGAGAATACATGGTGATATATGTGGATCTATCCACCCTTCATGCGGACCGTTTCATTATTTTATGGTACTGATTGACGCATCTAGTAGATGGTCAAATGTGTGTCTATTGACAACACGAAACACGACCTTCGCAAAATTCATTGCCCAAATAATCAGGTTGAAAGTTCAATTCCCTGATTATGCCATAAAGAAAGTCAGGCTTGATAACGCTGGTGAATTCACTTCACAAGCTTTCAATGACTATTGTATGTCAATAGGAATCGATGTGGAGCATCTGGTTCCTCATGTTCATACACAAAATGGCATGGCTGAATCTTTGATTAAACGGCTACAACTTATTGCCAGACCGTTAATATTGAGAACTAAGCTCCCAATTTCTATATGGGGTCATGCTATATTGCATGCTGCGGCATTGGTCAAAATACGACCAAGCGCATATAATAACTATTCTCCTTTACAATTAGCATCTGGCCAAGAGCCAAACATATCCTATCTCCGTATTTTTGGATGTGCGGTTTATGTTCCTATAGCCCCACCGCAAAGAACAAAAATGGGACCACAAAGGAGATTGGGTATATATGTCGGTTATGCATCACCGAGTATAATTCGATATCTTGAACCGCAAACTGGTGATATGTTTACGGCACGTTTTGCCGATTGCCATTTTAATGAAGATGAATTTCCAGCATTAGGGGGAAGAATTAAACAAGTACCAAAATATATTACATGGTATACACCATCTTTGATATATCTTGATCCCCCTACAAATCAAGGTGAACTGGAAGTTCAGAAAATTGTACATTTACAAAGTTTGGCAAATCAATTACCAGATGCGTTCATAGATACAAAAAGGGTGACAAATTCATATATCTCTGCTGCAAATGCACCATCAAGAGTTGAAATTCCTAGAGAGGAACTTGATGGAAGCAAAGCTAATTAATCTAAGGTTCAATTGAAACGGGGGAGGCCAATGGGCTCTAAAGATAAAAATCCCCAGAAAAAAAAAAGAAAATGGGAGATGAAAAGTTACAAGAAGAACCAAATAAAGAGAAAAGTCCTCAGGATGATATAGAAAATTATGAGGTTTCTATTAATTATGCCAAAATGGAATGGTATGGTATAGAGATGAAATCGATGATGATAATGGAATATTCTCTTTTTCTGTATCTAAAGAGATCGATCATGAAAAAGACGATCCAGATCCAAGTCCGTATCATAATGCCAACATAGGCCTGATTGGGAGAAATGGAAAAAGGTATGCAACTTGAGTTGCTCTCCCTCAATAAAAGAAATGTCTTTGGACCTCTTGTCACTGCATCTAAAGATGTAAAACCTTTTGGTTGCAAGTGGGTATTTGTGCGAAAAAGAAATGAGAAAGATGAAATCACAAGATATAAAGCCCGACTTGTTGCACAAGGTTTTTCTCAAAGACCTGGAGTTGATTATGAAGAAACATATTCTCCAGTCATGGATGCAATTACATTCAGGTACTTAATGAGCCTAACGGCTTCTAAGAATTTAGAAATGTACCTTATGGATGTAGTGACAGCATATTTAAATGGATCATTGGATAATGATATATACATGAAAATCCCATAAGGATTTAAGATTCTTGAGGCATTAGACTCTAAGCCTAATGAAATTTGTGCAATCAAATTACAGCGATCACTTTACGGATTAAAACAATCTAGGCGCATATGGTATAATCGCTTAAGCGAATACCTGTTGAAGAAATGGCATGTTAATAATGAAATATGCCTATGCGTTTTTATAAAGAAATCTCCATCGGGATTTGTGATCATTGCTGTATATGTTGATGATCTGAACATAATTGGAACTCAAAAGGAGATTTATGATGCAAGAATTCATATGAAAGAAGAGTTTGAAATGAAAGATCTTGGAAAGACAAAATTCTGTCTCGGGCTTCAAATAGAGCATTTGCAAGATAGAATATTTGTGCATCAATCAAATTATACGAAAAAGATTTTAAAGCGCTTTAATATGGACAAAGCGACTCCTTTGAGTACTCCAATGGTCAATAGATCTCTGAATGTCGATCGTGATCCATTCAGACCTTGTGAAAATAACGAGAAAATACTTGGTCCCGAAGTACCTTATATGAGTGCTATCGGTGGACTCATGTATCTTGCAAATTGCACTAGACCGGATATTGTATTTGCTACGAATCTACTTGCAAGATACAACTCATCTCCTACTCGCAGGCATTGAAATGGGATAAAACATATTCTCCGTTATCTTCAAGGTACGATTGACTCGGGATTATTCTATCCTAGAAACTCTTTGGTTGGTCTAGTTGGTTTTGCAGATGCAGGATATTTATCAGATCCACATAAATCCTGATCCCAAACTGGATATGTTTTCACAATTGGAGGAACTGCAATCTCATGGCGCTCACAGAAACAGACTTTGGTCGCCACTTCCTCAAATCATGCAGAAATAATTGCTCTTCATGAAGCATCGAGGGAATATGTATGGCTCAGATCAATGACTAACCACATGCAAGAATCGAGTGGAATAGTCACCAGTAAAGAGCCAACAATATTATTTGAAGACAATGCTGCTTGTGTCGCCCAAATCAAAGAAGGTTACATAAAACATATACCTCCAAGATTTTTCTCCTACACACATGAACTAGAGCAAAAGAAGGAAGTTGATATCCAACATATCCGTTCAAGTGACAATGCGGCAGATCTATTTACAAAGGCGCTTCCGACTACCACATTCAGAAAGCATATTCACTGTATTGGAATGCGTCATCTACGAGATCTATGAAGAAAGATTATACATATCTTTTCGAGGGGAAGATTACGTTACTATACTCTTTTTCCTTTGTCATGGTTTTTATCCCAATGGGTTTTTCCGTGACAAGGTTTTTAATGAGGTAGTACGTAACTTGTCAATGGTGATGGATAATCAAGGGGGAGTGTTATAAAATATAATTGTGATTAATCCATCACAAGACACATGTCATGACACTTGTTCATGTAATATTACACAACACACCACTTGTCTTTTGTAGTTCACCACTTGTCATTACCAAATGTATAAGTGTGTGACTCATGTCTTTTGGAGTTCACTATAAATAAGGTGTTGTAAGAAGAGTGAGATAATAAAAGTTGTTTTTGATCAAAGAAAGTCTCTCTCACTCTCGTGGTTTCTCCTCCCTCTCTCACTTTATTATTTCTTGTTCTCTTTACAAAGTATTACAAACACATTAAGAGTTTTGTAGTTATAGTGCACAACAAATTATACCTTTTTGTCAGTAATAGCCTTTTTGATTATTTTTTTTATAAATAAAAAAACATTTACCAACCCGTACCTACGTATTATGTTATAATCTTACTAACCCCAAACATATTCAACCGTTACAACGGTATATTTTAAAACAATGAAAAATAGAAATTTGTTTTGGCTAAAAACTATAAATATTTTGCTGTAAAAATTAAAATAAAATTTTAAAAAAAATCTCTAAGAGTTCAAATGGATTAATTTCTCTATAGTGTATATATTTGTCTTCATGGTGTGTGTGTAGATAGATATACACATATACTCAGTTTCTGTCTCCACACATACATATAGCCTTTTGTGAGCTAGTGAGATGAGTAGGTTTGTAAATTGAGATTTTAATAAATTTTAGTTGTAGTTACTTTGTCAGATTCATTGAATAAATATTCAATCAATATAGTAAACCAACCCATATTAATAAATAATAAATACAGCAAAATTAATAAACTTGGTCCAAACACTTTGACCCAACTCATTTTCTGAATATAATAACAAATACACAAATTTTAGTAATCAAAAAATTTAAAAATTTAAAATTGCAATAAAGACAACCATAACCGATCATTACAAAACAAAACAAAAAATCAGAAAGAACATTTTATAACCATAAAAATGGGTAAATTCCTACTATATATTTTCCCTTGTGCTGCATGCATACACGTAATAGATCCGGTTATGTTTCCATAGTATACAAACGTAGCCTTTTATGGCGGGAGATAGCTAGGTTAATTGTGTCAATTGGAATTTAATAAACTTGGCATATTTATTTACTCCATTGGAATGAGCTGATAAAACATAGAGATGTTTATATAGTTGATACTAAATACACCAAATGTATTAATTAACCAATTTATTTACTCCATCGAAACAAAAAGTAGTTGATACTAAATACACCAAATGTATTAATTAACCAATTTTGTCATTGGTCCAAATATTTTGATATCCCAAATAAAGTTGTAGTCTCTCATCCATATTGTTGTGCTATGATGGTAGATTTTGTTTCTATCGTTAAGCCGATAACAAATATCAAAATATTATTGTAGTTGCGAGGATACAATTATGTATAATAATACTTCCGTTAGATAGTGTCTGATTTCAAAGACATTACTTTATCCACGTCTATGTTATCGCTTTGTCAAGGTCAAACTAATTATGGTCAAATTAACAATGTCTACATCATCAGTTCCTATCAAGCGTGCCATGACGTACAGTGAACCATGATATTCCCAAGTTGGCTGCAAGCCTGCAACCATGGTAGGCGGGAAAATAACCGTACGCATGGCGTCAGATTCTGAAATTACTCGTTTTTTGTTCATGTACAAGGTAGTTAAAAAATTTAATCATGTTTAAGAATATTTGAATTCTCCAGGCTTTCTTTAGGAACAATACACAAAAAAAATCTGAAGCGATCGACAACTCACATGGAAGTCGTTGGAATTTTTTTAACATAATAATATGTTTTGACTAATCAATAATCCGTTATTTGTATATACGTTCTGATCATTGGAGATACGAACATTCGACGATCCTATATGGAGATGCGAGATCACAAGAATAAGAGAAACGCGTACATTTATAAACGAACTTATAATAACTAATCCTGATTGAAAACGCACATGTTATGTTTTATTTTTTAAGGCAAAAGTTACATTAATTTCAGCTAATCCAAATTTTATTAATTGACAATATGTCTTCAGTTGATTGTGGTTATATTAACATATTAACCGATGGTAACTGTTGGAATAATGAATTGTGGTTATATGAAAGAAAAGAATAACAATAATGTATGCAATTAAAAATAGGGTAATAGCAATCTGTAGCCCTAGAAGACTCGATAATTAACTGACACAAACAAACATTGTTTTGTCAGTATTTGTGTAAATGATTTTACGTTATTGTCTCTCACCTTTTTTTTCACAAGTTGTTTAACTTTCATCTTTTCTCTCTCCTTGCCTCTTTCTCCGACGAAGAGTTTGCTTTTTTTGCCCCAAGAAATTGACATCAACAAATATTTCACAGCAAAACAAAACTAAGTTAGAATATAACTGATTTTCAATGATCGCTGAAAAACAAAATTGTAGAACTTCTTTAATCGTGATATTGTTCTCGGAGCTGGTGGAATCGTGAGAAGATGACGGAAGATGGCAATGGCTAGATAAAAGATGATGATGATATATAACCCACAGTGGTGATGATGTGAGAGGAAGAAATAAGGCATAAGTGATACCGGCGGTGATAATATAAACCGGGATGATTGTGAGTGAGTCTGGCATAGGCGGTGGCGGCGAAATCGCAGAGGCTATGGTGGCGACGAGACTACGGTTAGCTTCCACAGTTGAGCGAAAGATACCTACTAGATCTAGTGCATCCACAGCTTTATCTACAATTTTCTGGTAACAAAACATCTCAAATGATGCTAATAGGATTTTCAAAGTTTTGAAATCGATTCGACCAAAATTTTCTGGTAACAAAACATCTCTTTATTTAAAGTTGTATATGATATATTGAAAACCTTAGCATGTTCTAAATAATTTATCACGTTATCAATTGTGAATGTCTCTAACATTCTTCTTAACTCGTTATTGTAATTTTTATCATGTTAACATGTAAAGTAAACTTGATTATATGCCACATATATTTAATAGTTAACTATATAAATTTACAACCGAAATCACTAAATGCCTCACAGTTATTTTGGTATATATGACATAAATAAATAAGTAAACACAATAAATATAAATTATCACCTAAATCATAAACTTATCGCGCTATCAAATGATTTAACATGATATATTTATAAGCTTAATTACATATATATTGTTATCGTGTTAATCCAATAAACAATTATCTAACAAATTCATAATATGTTTTTACTAATGCATTTGGTGAAAAATTTCGTCAAAATTTAATACAAAATTTTTGGATATCAATATGTAATCTTATCTTGATATCATATTTGTAACGCCCCGACCGCCACCTCTCAGTAGGCCCTATATCCAATCCCAGTCCATGGGCCCACCTTCCTTAATGGGCATTACGTCCTCTCACTAGGCCCATGGGCCCATCTATATCCGACGATCGGTTTGCTACGTCCGAAAGGCTTTAAAGACTCGTTACCGTCCAAACAAGTCACCACATGATATTTTCCTGTGTTTTGTCCTCACTCGCACAGTTCTGACAGTCACTTCCCGGTAGGTCACCCATTTTAAGACTACTCCTGTATAAGCTTGCTTAACTCTGGAGTTCTCTCAGTACCTTTGAGTGAAAAGATAAGTGCACTTTGGTGACATAGTGTAACGCTCCAACCGCCACCTCACAGTGGGTCTCATGTCCAATCCCAGTCCATGGGACCACTTTCCTTAATGGGCCTCACGTCCTCTCACTAGGGTCTTGAGCCCATCCATATCAGACGGTCGGTTTGCTACGTCCGGGAGGCTTTAAAGACTTGTTACCATCCCTACAAATCACCACATGATCTTTTCCTGTGTTTTGTCCTCACTCCCACAGTTCCGATAGTCACTTCCCGGAAGGTCACCCATCCTCAGACTACTCCAGCTCAAGCACGCTTAACTCTGGAGTTCTCTCAGGCCCCTTGACCATAAAGATAAGTGCACTTTGGTGATATAGGTGGTCAAATCAATTCTTTTAAACCTCTTTGCAAGTCTCTGAAACCGGGAGTGTCACACATAGGTGGTTAAATCAATTTTTTTAAACCTCTTTGCAAGTCGGGGTGTCACAATTCAACCCCACTAACAAATCGCAACAACCTCGTTGCGCACCAAGACCGTCACCCCCGATGGTGTGAGTCCACTCGACTCCACACTCGTTTGGGTTCGGCTCTGATACCACTTGTAACGTCCCGACCACCACCTCTCAGTAGGCCCCATGTCCAATCCCAGTCCATGGGCCCACCTTCCTTAATGGGCCCCATGTCCTCTCACTAGGTCCGTGAGCCCATCTATATCCGACAGTCGGTTTGATACGTCCGGGAGGCTTTAAAGACTTGATACCGTCCCTACAAGTCACTACATGATCTTTCCATGTGTTTTGTCCTCACTCGCACAGTTCCGACAGACACTTCCCAAAAGGTCACCCATCCTAAGACTACTCCAGCATAAGCACGCTTAACTGTGGAGTTCTCTCAGGACTTTTGACCGAAAAGATAAGTGCACTTTGGTGACATAGGTGACCAAATCAATTCTTTTAAACCTCTCCGCAAGCCGGGATGTCACAATAACCAACCATGGAGAGAACCTCGGCTCCGCCCTCCTCCATATAGAGACAACATTGCGTCGAAAAAGAAGATGTGGTATTCTGTTTTAATCATTTTTTTGGGTCAACATATTAATCTTACATATTCCAAACTGAAAAAGGAGAAAGTAGGAGAAAATTTTGGTTTAAAAAATTAAGAAAAAATTATTTTTCCATTAAATACGTTTTACCAATAGAACAAAGTTGAAACCAATATTTTTGAATAATTTTTTTTGTTAGGTGAAAAATATGAGACGATCTATGTTTATATAGAAGTGAGTATTTATAAAATTTAGAATAATTAACTGTATATTTTCTTTAATTCCATTTCTATTTTTTTGTAGAATTAATAACTCAAAATTAAAAATAAATGTTATAATTCCGAATTTAATGAAATATATATATATATATATATATATATATTTATAATCTCCTTATAATTATTTTTAAAAAATAATAATTTATGTAAATTTTGTAATTTTTTGATAATTCTCCTTTTACATTTTTGTAAATTTTTAATCTCAAACCCCTTCTATTAAATATTAATTTTTACACATGTCAAAATCTCATATTGATATAAACTTGACACATGTCAAAATCTTATTAATGGCTAATTCTCAAAACCCAACTTTATATAATAAGATGATTAAACAAATAAACCTAGTGATTTTATGACTAATTTAGGTTATTCAACATAAATCTATATTTTATATAAATATATCACTCTAAAAAAAAAAAAAGATGTATCACAAGTAAACCAATTGTCATGGTAAACTCATCCGGAATAAATCTCAATTCTTACTTTTGCTCAATTTTCACTATGATCATAGTTATGATACCTTTGATACATTCAGAAGCTCTTCAAATTCTACAAGCTAAAGATTCATTTCGAGGTTACCTTACGAGAATCACGATTCAAAATGATAATGACTATCTTCTTGGAATCCATTGTAAATTTAGAGATGAGGATATAGGCTTTCACATACTTGGTACAGGTGAATTATTAGCTTGGAAATTTCACATTAACTATTATTTATCGATGCTTTATTTTTGTGGTTTTAGCCAAGGACAAATAAATGAAGGTGTGTTCACAATTTACAGAGCATTTAGAGATTTTTTAGATGTGCAAACTGTAAGCAGATGTCCACACAAAACCCAACTTATTCAATTATCACAATATTCACAATCACAATCATTCATGTAGCATAACAACAACACTAAACATATTCATTACTGCGTATACAAAAACTCAAGGAATTTACACACATATTTAGTACTTAACTTTTCAGCTTTCTCTAACTAACTTTTCTTATCTTATAAAATGCTTCTTTAAAGAGTTAATCAGGAAAGATTACAGCTTAAATAGTATCACCCTAAACCAAAACAATAGTAAATCAAGATAGTAAATAACCGAGAGTACATAACCGATATTACATATTCTGATACTCTCCTTCAAGATGGAGAGTACAAATTATGTAATCCCATCTTGGACAATAGATAAGTGAACTTCGGTTTTGGAAGTGGTTTGGTGAGCAGGTCAGCTAGCTGATGTTGTGTACCAATCTTGAGAGCTTTCATAAAACCAGAAGCGACTCGTTCACGAACCACATGACAGTCCCGATCAATGTGCTTCGTCCGTTCGTGGAAAACAGAGTTCTGGGCAATGTGTAAGGCAGCTTGATTGTCGCAGTACATGACAATAGTATCAACCAGCGAAACCTGCAAATCTTCAAGTAAAGAATTGATCCAGAGCAACTCACAAGTAGTATTTGCCATGCTTCGATATTCTGCTTCAGCTGAGCTTCGACTAACAACATATTGATTCTTCGATTTCCAGGAGATAAGAGAGTCACCAAGAAAGATGCAGAATCCAGAAATGGACCTACTTGTCTCAGGACAGTTTCCCCATTCAGCATCAACAAATGCACGAAGGTTGAGAGTGGATGTAGCAGAATACAGCAGTCCTTGACCTGGATCATTCTTCAAATAGCCAAGTATACGGTAAGAGACATCTAGATGAGACTTGTGTGGAGCATTGACATACTGACTTAGTTTGTTAACTGCAAAACAAATATCTGGCCTAGTGACTGTCAAATACACCAATTTGCCAATTAACCTCCTGTAATAAGACGGTTCAGGAAGCAGCTCTCCTGTTTCGTCACTCAACTTCAGATTCAGTTCTATAGGTGTTGAGAAGGGTTTGCAACCAAGATAACCAAACTCTTCAAGTAACTCCAAAGCATACTTACGTTGACAAATAGAAATGCCTTCTTGTGAGCGAGCTACTTCGAGACCCAAGAAATAACGCATCTGGCCTAAGTCTTTTAGCTTGAATTCCTGAGCAAGAAAAGATTTGACAGCCAGCACTGTTGAATCTTTGTTTCTCACTAACAAGAAATCATCCACTTAAACAAGAAGAGCAAGAAAACCATCTGAGTTTGATTTTACAAACAATGTTGGATCAAAGGGCGACTGAGTGAAACCATGTTGTAGGAGAACACCAGAGAATTTGTGAAACCATTGGCGAGAAGCCTGTTTTAAACCGTATAAAGACTTGACAAGCCGACAAACAGGTTTCTCTGGCAAAGTCTCCCCCTGTCATGGAGTGTATCCCTGTGGCAAGGTCATATAAATTTCTTCCTCCAAATCACCATGGAGAAAAGTATTTGTGACATCCATCTGATTAATGCTCCAATTGTGAATGGCAGCTAAAGCCAATATTAATCTGACAGTAGTGAGCTTAGCCACAGGACTAAAAGTATCAATATAGTCAACACCTTCTTGTTGTGTATAACCCTTGGCAACCAACCTAGCTTTATAGCGTTCAATGGAGCCATCAGATTTATACTTTATTTTATAAACCCATTTACAACCAATGGCATGTTTGCCATCAGGTAAAGAACGAATCACCCAAGTTGATGTACTCACAAGAGCATCCAACTCCATGTTCATTGCATCAAGCCAATGTTGCAACAGCACTGCCTCTTTGAAGGTATTTGGTTCTTTTTCAGCAATTATGGCAAAGCAGAACAGATGATACTCAGGAGAGAGTTTATCGTAGGACAAAGAAGCAGAGAGAGGATGAGCAGTAGCATGAGAAGAAGAAGAAGAAGAAGGAAAAGAATGTTTTGTGGTAATGTTAGAACAATGGTACTGTGAAAGATAACTAGGAGCATGTGTTTCTCTTCGTGGCCTAAGAGTGTTTTCCATACCATTCCGAGCTTGATCAGAGTTTAAAGTGTTTAATGGAGTAGAGGATCATGATGGTGTGTCGACTGGAACAGTGTTTGACTCAGTGACAGGATTAACTTCAGGCCTAGTAACAGAGAAATCATCATATATATATTAATGCGTTTGATTTTCATGAAATGAATGCAGCACATCATCAAAGAAACTAAGTCCTGGTGTTGTTGTTTTATCAATAAAGGGAAAAATTGTTTCATGGAAATTAACATTATGAGTAACGGAAACAACATTTGATTCAAGATCCAAGACTTTATATCCTTTAAAACCAGGTTCATAGCCAATAAACGCACATGCTCTAGCTCTTTCAGTAAACTTATTCTTATCATGTGAATGTGTAGATTCATAACACAAACAACCAAACACTTTTCGAAAAGAATAATCAGGAAGTTTCTTATACAAGATTTCAAAGGGTATTTGATCATGCAAAACAGGTGTAGGTGTTCTATTTATCAAGAAAGCAGCTGTAGAAACACATTCTAGCTAGTAGGCAAGAGGAATGTTAGATTGAAAATAAAGTGATCTTGCAACATTTAGAAGATGTTGATGTTTTCTTTCAACAACAGAATTCTCTTGAGGAGTATATGCGCATGAATGATAATGAAAGATGCCAAGTTTTGAAAGTAAATCAGTGAATTGAAGTTCAGGAGCATTGTCAGATCGAATGCTCTTAACTTGTACTCCAAACTGAGTATTAACTAGGTTTAGAAAGGATGGAAATATATTTGTAACATCACTTTTAAGTTGAAGAAAATAGATCCAAGTGAACCGAGAGCAATCATCAACAATGGTAAGAAAATAACGAAATCCTTTTGCTGATGTAACATGGAAAGGACCCCAAATATCAATGTGAATCAGAGAGAAAGGTTCCTCAGAAATTTTTTTATTATTTGAATCAAAAGACAACCGTTTTTGTTTTGACAATATGACAAACTTTACAATGAAATTCTGAAAGTTTCTGACGAATATTTAAATTTGAAGACAAAGTTTGAACTCTTGAAATAGATGGATGACCAATACGCTGATGCCAAAGCTCAGGATAAACAGCACTGAAAGCTACATGATGATTTGTATCAGGAAGGCGTTGATGGTGTAAGAGATAAAGATCATTGTATTGATCCCCTTCACCAATCATCCATTCCTGAGTATGATCCTGAATGAAACAAGAATCATGATAAAAATGCACAGATAAATTTTTGTTTGTTTTCGTTAATGAACTAACACTAATGAGATTTAAATGGAAAGAAGGAACAAAGAAAACAGGATGAAGAATAAGACTATCACTAAGTTTTACTATTCCAGCAGTGTGAATGGGTATTGTGATATTGTTTGGGAGAGTAATATTAGTGTGATCAACTTGGTAGACATTAGAGAACATCCTAAGGTCACAACAAATATGACAACTAGCTCCAGTATCGAGAATCCAGATAGTACTTGGTAAAGTAAGGCATGTTTCGAAAGCAGAAATATAGTGAGAAGGTAAAAGTGATTTACCTTGAGCTGAAATAGAATCGTGATGCTGTGAGACATGCGTTGAACGTATGACTTGATACGGAGAACCTTGAAGTTGTCTATTCAATTGAGTAACCAGCTGAGTTATCTGTTCCCCACCATGAGATCTACTGACAGGAGTAAAGGTTCTTCCAGATTGCACCATGTTAACAGAATGATTTATCATTGGAGAAGTTCCATTATTAAAGCTAGTAGAATGTTGTCCAACAGGAGTAGAGTTTCCACACGAAGATTGTCTAGAGGATTGGTAAGAAATGCCATTATAAAAGATAGCATGATTTTGTGGAATCTGAACTTGTGGACCTTGTTCTGTAGGTTGAGGATAAATCATTTGTTCGGAGGGCTGAGAATACACCATATGAACTCCATTATGTGGTGTGAGATTCCCTTTAGACTTGTCTGCACTGTAGCTAGAGTTTGGAGGTACTTTGTATCCAGGAGGGTATCCATGGAGCTTGTAACAGCGTGCTATTGTGTGACCAAGCAACCCACAGTGAGTGCAGAGAGGACGAGGTCTTCCTTGTTGAAATCCTCTCTGTTTCTGATAATTGACGGAAGCTTGATACACAGGGGACTCTGGTACAGGCAGTGGAGAAGTCAAACACCTCTGTTGCTCATCTTGAGAAATGAAGTTAAAGATTTTGGTGAATTCTGGAAGTGGATCCATCATGAGTATTTGACGGCGAGCTTGAGTAAATGACTCATTCAAACGCATCAAGAACCTGACAATGTTACGCCTCTCATATAACTGAATCCATCGATCGTTACATCCACAAGTGCATCCGCCACATCTACAGGTAGGTAACTCTTCAAAATTCTTCAATTCTTCCCATAGAGTGGTAGTTTTAGTATAATAAGAACTGAGATCTAAAGATCCTTGATGTAAGCGATCGAGTTGATCTTGAACACTATAGATCTTAGACAAATTGCTTTGCTTAAATCTCCCTTCTAGATTCAACCACAAGAGATGTGCATCATCAAAATAAACTGTTCCAGATCCTATTTCCTTCGAGACTGAGTTCGAAATCCAGTTACATACCATGTCGTTGCAGCGAGTCCAAGATCCAGAATCTGAGCTTGTTGAATTTGGTTTAACGATTGTTCCATCAACGAATCCAAGCTTGTTTTTCGCATTAAGAGCTTTTATGATCGAGCGACGCCAAGTGTGGTAGTTGGATTCTCCAGTAAGCTTGTCGAGGACCAGGTTCACGCCGGACGTGAAGAAATAACGTATTCTCGTAAGGATCAGAGCTCCCAGCAGCTGGATTAGTCATCGCTAAGGCGGATCTAAGATTTTGAACGGAGGAAGAGCACGATCGGAATGAAACGCGATCGGAAAAAAAAAAGAGAAGTTGAGCTATCAAATTGAAGAGAATGAAACAAAGATTCAGAAAAAGAAAAAGAACAAGAGGATCAAATGAAAAATTGAGCTTGCGAAAGAAGATGAATGAAGCGAGCTCGAAGAAAAGCTCTGATACCATTTCAGCTTTCTGTAACTAACTTTTCTTAGCTTATATAATGCTTCATTAAAGATTTAATCAGGAAATATTACAGCTTAAATAGTATCACCCTAAACCAAAACAATAGTAAACTAAGATAGTAAATAACTGAAAGTATATAACCGACATTACATATTCTGATATAACTCAAACCATCTGGGCTTATTATTTTCTAGCTTCTTACTTTTTTATATATAAAATGAGTTAAATGAGACGGATATGCGGCCCAGTTGCCAACCCTAACTCAAACCATCAACACTCATATGAAAAACTAAGTACATTCATAATATTGATATTTACAATTTGCATACTATTAAACTACTAATTTTAAATAATTAAAATTTTCACATAAAAAATAATAATTTTAGTCATTTAATCTGTTACTTTATTACAAAAAGAAAACACTACAAACTGAAATTATATAATAATAAAAAATTGAAAATCTGTAAAATTGCATTAACGTCAGCAAGCGTCTATATGTGAAGTAGGGGGGGGGGGGGTGTTGGTGGTGGTGTGTCTTTCCAACTATCTTGCTTTTGTGGCAGACGTAATTTATATTCGTAACCTTGAGAAGAGTTTGGTAGCTCTGGAGAAATCCATGGAAGTACTTAAGGCAAAGCGAGAAGATGTGTTAAGAAGGGTGCAGGGAGGAAGGAAAAGGCTTAACGAAGTCAAGGTATGGCTTACGAGTGTTCAGACCTCCAAGAAAACATACCATTGACAAGTATTGCAGGTGAATTCGTTAGGTGTAGGCCAAAACTAGTTGTTTTGGATCTGTCTAAGAATTTGCGTCTTGATTTATAAAGAACATTGATTGCAAGACTACCTGCTTGTCGCCAAAGGTTGAATAAACTAATGCATCTGTATCTAGCGAGGGTACAACAAGTCTTTGGAGTATGATGGGATATCAAATTTGTCGCGCTTAAGAACAATAACGTTACGATATTGCAATAAAGATCTTGTTTCATTTGACGGAAGCTTGAAGGAATCGCTTCTCTTGAAAGTTCTAACCATTAAAATCTAGTCAAGATCGGTTTTGGAGAAACTTTTTTTTTCTGTGGCATGTTGTGGAGATGTATTCAAAAGATAGTCTAGAGCATCTAGAGATTTTTTTAGATGTGCAAACTGTACATGGTAAGCAGAAAAAGATGGTTCTATAATTTTTTATTGGTTAAAGTATTATGAAATTGAATTATTTTTAAAAAAATGTAACTCATTTGATTAAAATATAAATATAATTAAGTATAACCTATGAATAATTGTTTTTTTCTTTAAGTGAAGTTTTGTGAATAGAGTTTCTAACTCCACCAACAATTAGAACTTTAAACTGCATGCAACTTCTAATAACATTAATTAACTTGAAAAAAATAAAAGGGCCAAAGGATATGCATCATGCATAAAAAAAGAAATTTCTTCTGTGGAAGAGATTACAGATGTCCACACAAAAACACAACTCATTCAATTATCACAATCACAATCACAATATTCACAAATGACAAATTCACAATCATTCATGTAGCATAACAACAACACGTACGTGCACATCCTAACACTAAACATATTCATTACTGCGTATATAACAACTCAAGGAATTACACACATACTTAGTACTTGCCTCCGCCAGTTTACATCTGAGCTTATTATTTTCTAGCATCTTACTTTCTTATATGTCTATAGATTCTTGTTTCCCACATTTATATTGCTGTGAAATTTAATAATTTTTGATTCATCCCTAATTATTATTCAAGTATATCACTCACTTGTTAACTTAATAAAAATATCTTTAATTAAAAGCTCAACGACTATGTGATGGAAATTAATTAGAGTTAACACTTAACATTAGCTTGGTTAAAAAAAAACATTAGTTTGGTTATATAATTTTTGCATGGGGTTGGTCTATAAAACGTAAAATATTTTTGATATAAAACGAGTTAAATGAGATGGATATACGGCCAAGTTGCCAACCCTAAACCCAAACCATCAACACATATGAAAAACTAAGTAACTACATTAAATTTTCATAATATGGACAAAAAATGTAATATTGATATTTACAATTTGCATAACTATCAAACTACTACTTTTAAATAACTAAAATTTTCACATGAAAAAAAAAGAAAGTTTACACATAGAACAAACAAGAAGTAATCAAGAACTATTTCTTTAATCATTTAATCCGTTACTTTATTTCAAAAAGAAAACACTACTAAGTGAAATTATATAATAAGAAAAAATTGAAAATCTGTACAATTGCATTAACGTCAGCAAGCGTCTATTTGTGAAGTGCAGGATGGGGGGTGGGGGGGGGGGGGGTGTGTGTCTTTCCAACTATCTTGCGATCAAGTGTTGAACCGTGCCGTTAGCTGCTTTTGTGGCAGAGGTAATTTATATTCGTAACCTTGAGAAGAATTTGGTGGCTCTGGAGTAATCCATGGAAGACTTAGATGTGTTAAAGAAGGGTGCAGGGAGGAAGGCACAGGTCTACAAAGGCTTAACGAAGTCCAGGTATGGCTTACGAGTGTTCAGACCTCCAAGAAAACATACCATTGACAAGTATTGCAGGTGAATTCGTTAGGTGTAGGCCAAAACTAGTTGTTTTGGATCTGTCTAAGAATTTGCGTATTGATTTATAAAGAACATTGATTGCGAGACTACCTGCTTGTCGCCAAAGGTTGAAAAAACTAATACATTTGTATTTAGCGAGGGTACAACAAGTCTTCGGAGTATCGATGGGATATCAAATTTATCGCGCTTAAGAACATTAACGTTACGATATTGCAATAAAGATCTTGAAGGAATTGCTTCACTTGAACGCTTAGACGAAGTTAACCATTGAAATCAAGTCAAGATCGGTTTTGGAGAAACTGTTTTTTCTCTGGCATGTTGTGGAAGTGTATTCAAAAGGTAGTTTATCAAAGACATTTGGGACGAATCTATCGATGTATTGACTTTTACGACTAATCTCCGTAGCCCCAGTGGTCCATACTTCCCAAACTTCACAAAAGACAAAGCACGAAAATTGAAAACATTATAGACATTAAGTGCACATTGTTGGCCTAACCGACAAAAGCATACATAAAGAACAAGTCCTTACATACTAAATTAAAGCCGAGACACAGTACTCATGGCTTTGACATGGTGAAAAGAAGCATGAGTGAATCCTAAAGAAATTGAGAAGCCATAGTAGTAGTAACAAATGCGTTAAGTAGAGGACAGGTTGAGGTTATTACTTGAATCTTGCATTTGGCCGGTTAGACCTTCTCTAGGAACGTTTCGTAGTGTACTATGAGTTTATTTTAGGTTCGGCATTGTCTCAAGAAAGTACACGACTTGCTCCATCATTCTGTCCATGTCTCAAAGATCTTTGAAGGCAAGACGACCCTCATCCAGAGTAACGCGTAAATCAAGATCGTTAACCCCCACGTCGCAGCACGTTTAATAACCATTCAGTGACATCATCGCAACGAACAACGCCATGGTCACACATAAGAGAGAACTTGTTAACAGTGGAATCCAAAAACTCTATTCACGAAACCTAAAACCCCAACGAATCATCTGAAACCTTTCTTTCTCTGTAGTCATACGTCGTCGTACAAGTTGTCTGGTTTTTTTTTTTTTTTTCATGTGACAAAAAAACAATTTTTTTTTATTATTTACAAAAAAGGAATGTTATTTTCAAAGTAATAATAATTCAGAAAAACATAATTAAAAAAGAAAAAAGTTAAATATTTAGAATGTATATGTTAATTCAAGGAATTTACTTAATTATATTATTATGCATTTTACTAAAATTCATTATATGTGAAAAAAAGAAGTTCTTGAACGACAAAACAATGCATTTTGGGATGTTTTCTATATTTTTATTTTATTTTCTTAAACATCAAAAGCTAGTTTTCCTATCCATTGATAGCCTTTGATGTTTAAAAAAATAAAATATTATAGAAAATTTTCATTTTTTTTTTTAATTTTCGACAAAGCTATAGAAGTTTACATTTATGATAAATTGGTGTACATTACAAACAAACATTTATGGTAACAAGAATTTTTTAGTTATTGCTATTTTTGTCTTTGCTTTTGTGATATAAATATGTGTACGCACGCCAAAATAAACACACAAACACTCAAAGAGAGATAGACAAAAGACACAAAGGACATCATCACCATGTCAGAGAGACAGATTGTTAAGAAGATTTATGCAAATTTTGAGAACGACGGTGGTGCTGCTGCTGTTATTAGACAAGGCATTACCAAGTGAGTTTGCTTTTTTTATTGTTCATCAATTGTCTAACGTATAATGGCTTCTTCACCTTCAAGTTTCATTTAATTTTCTTGTTGCATGGTTAATTCAGGACAAACCATGAGTTATTGGACCCGTTCGTCTCGCTTTCTGAACTTTCCTGTAACATTCTTTTTACTTCCCCAATGTGTGAATTAAATTTTTGATTTTTTATGTTTACTTATTGTTTGTTCTGATTTGCTCTGTTTCTTGATTCAGTTTCACCTCCTGGTGGATTCAGAGATCATCCTCACAGAGGTCAAATTCACGCCTATTTTTTTCAGTTTTTTCTACGTACATCTGCTTAATTCCTCTAGTCTCTAATTTTTCTGATGTAATTGGATCAACTGTGTACACAGGTTTTGAAAGTGTGACATACATGTTGCAGGTGAGAACATATATCTTCAGCCATGATTTAAGCCAATAATAAAAAGCCTTTTTTACTTTTGCTTACTTGGATATCGATTTAACTTGTACAATATAGGGAGGCCTCATTCACCAAGACTGTAATGGTCATAGAGGTACAATCCAAGAAGGAGATGTTCAGGTGAAACAACAATAAACATAATTAAAAATACTCTTACTACTAAGCTTTCTTGTTGCATCCTTTTGATTTTGGTTATTATATTGCAGTGGACGACAGCAGGAAGAGGAATCATTCATTCTGAAATGCCTCAAGAAGAAGTTAACAGTCTCATTCAACTCTGGATCAACCTCCCTTACAGTCAAAAGATGTACAAAGAAAATTCTTCATGACAAAAGATTCTAGTTATATTCATCTTTTTCAATGTTTTAAGATCTGTTTTGTTTGGTTTATGACAGGATCTGGCCAAAAAACCGAGAAATACCGAATTCATATATTCCGAGAGCATGGGACAATGGAGTAGAGGTCAAAATCATAGCCGGAGAGTCGATGGGAGTCAAGTCTCCTTTCTACACAGAAACACCAATCATGTTCCTTGACGTTACGCTCGACCCAGGAGCTCAAACCCTCCAGACCATTCCAGAGTCATGGACTGCTTTCGCCTACCTTCTAGAAGGCGATGAAGGCGTGTTTAGCTCCTCGGACTCTTCCACAGTAGAAGCACACAATGTTGTGGTATTTGGAAGAGGGGATCAAGTTAGCGTGAAGAATACATCAAGCTCTAGGCCGTTGAGGTTCTTGTTGATTGCAGGGGAACCCATCGGCGAGCCTGTGGTTCAGCACGGGCCATTTGTGATGAACTCGCAGGCTGACATTGATATGACAATTGACGACTATCGCAATGCCAAGAATGGCTTTGAGATGGCTAAGTCTTGGAGGTCACAGTGAAGAGTTTGAAGCAATAACCAGAGACATGCACTTATATTTATTAGGTTTTTTTATCTTATCGCACACCGTTTTAATTATACATTCTATTTCTATATCTTACCATTGTCACGTAATAACAAAACACATGCTACGTTTTTAATAAATTGATTAACTATAGTTCAACTTCTTTCAGATTCACAATACATGTTTTATGATTTGAAGCTTAATTTTCTTTTTCGTCTTAGTGAACCAATATTTTTACTAGGATTAAAGAATAACTTTTCACAAAAGACAATGTCAAAAACCTTATTCCATATAAAAGGTTTTCCTATTTCTCAAGTTGTGTAGGCTTACGATTACAATATTTAATCTAATACCAAAGTATGGAAATAACCCAAATATACAACATTTATATGTTAATTACACAAATGAGCTCTGGCTCATAATACCCTCCCCCCCTCCCTCCCGCACAAGCTGGAGTATGAAGATCACGAATACCCAGTTTGAGAAAAAACTCATCGAACTCATTGCGACCAAGAACCTTCGTAAGAATATCAGCCAACTGAACCTTAGTCGAAACATGCTGAGGAGCAATAACACCTTTAACAATCTCATCTCGAATAAAATGACAGTCTGACTCAATATGTTTCGTCCTTTCATGAAAAACAGGATTTTTACTCATGTGAATAGCAGCCTCATTCTCGCAATGAAGTGGCACCGGAGCAGAACAATCAACACCCATGGAGAAAAGAACCTTCCGCAACCACAAAATCTCACACACAGTCTCTGACATGGCACGGTACTCTGCTTCAGCCAAAGAACGAGAGACGACATCCTGTTTCCGTGTCTTCCAAGAAATCGGAGATCCTCCCAATTGAATAAACCAGGCAGTTAGTGATCGCCGTTGCAATGGACAATTGTTATAATCAGCATCACACAAAGCCGAGAGACGAAGAACAGTACCAGCTCAGAGTAAAATACCCTGACTCGGATTACCCTTGAGGTAACATACAACACGAGAAGCTGCCTACCAATGTTCCACCTTCGGAGCAATCATGAACTGAGACAAAATATGGATTGCATAGGAGAGATCCAGTCGAGTAACAGCCAGATAAATGAGACGACCAACTAAACGTCGATAGCGAAAAGGATCAGGCAACAACTCACCATCTACTGTAGCCAAATGATGATTTTGTTCTATCGGATGAGACACCGGTTTGGCGCCAAGTAAACCCGTGTCGGACATAATATCAAGCGTGTACTTGCGTTGAGAGAGATACATACCTGTCGAATTTCGAGCAACTTCAATACCCAAAAAATACTTAGAGATACCAAGACCCTTCATATGAAAACAAGAACTTAAGTATTATTTAAAATCAGTGATGACCATAGATGAGCTCCCGGTAACAATAAGATCATCAACATAGACAAGGAAATGAATTCGACGATCATCGGCAGCAAATGTGAACAAAGAGTAGTCCTTTAATCTTTGAGTGAAACCATAGTCCTTAAGAGCAGTAGAAAGCTTTGAAAACCAGCAACGAGGCGCCTGTTTTAGACCGTAAAGAGAATTGTGTAAACGGCAGACTTGAGTTTTATCAGGTGTACGGAAACCCGAAGGAGGACGAATGAACACTTCTTCTTCCAAATCACCATGAAGAAAAGCATTATGGACATCCATTTGATGCACTTCTCAATCTTGAGAAACCGCAACTTCCAAAAAGGACCGCAACGTCGTCATCTTACAAACAGGTGCAAAAGTCTCCTTATAATCCAGACCCTCAGTCTGATTATTACCGATGATATATCATGGTTTTTAGGTGGTTTTAGCCATGATATAAGTCTTATTTATAGACTCTTTTTGGTATTTTTAGAGTCTTTTGAGTCTTTATAGGATTTAGCATGGATGGGAGCAAAATAGGAGGATTTGGAGCAAATTCAAGCATTGAGGCTAAGCTGTGAAGTTGGGAGACAAGTTCAGAGACTTGCATCGGTCGATGGAAGTGATGGTGTCGATTGATGCATCATCCAGCAGAAGAATCGGAAGTTTTCCCACAAGTTTTGAAGATTTACAAAGTTGCCCCAAAGTCTTCCATATTTGCATCATTAGTCTCTGAACGTTTTTAGGAATATAAATAGGATTTTTGGATCATTGTTTAGACCTAAGTTATTTTCAAATTTTATTTTCTGCTATCTTTTGAGAGAGAGACCTAGAGAGCTTTTTGGGAGAGACAAGAACTCAGCCCTGTTGAGAGAAGCTTTTCTAAACTCCTTTGTTCTTCTCTTTTGAATTTAATGATATCTATTTTATCCATGGTTTTTGTTTCATTAATCATGTCTGAGTAGATCTCTTGTTAGGTTCAGGGTTTTTCATAGGGTTTTTATGATTTATTAGATCTATTATTTTTAGGATTCTTTATCTTTCTAGATCTTCATCTTAGGTTGTTCTTCATATTAATTCTTGATTGATCACCTAGAGTTAATACCTAGGAAAATAAATTGATATGAGAATATAATTGATTTTCCTGATAACCTTTTGACGAGCAAAATTACTTTCTGCAAAGAGATTTGATTTAGTGATTTTGTGAACAATCTAAACTTGTTTTTAAAGCTGATTTATTACCTAGAATTTTGCAAAGAGATTTGGATTTTATGATTTTAAATTTAGATAATATTTGCAGTTAGAACTGATTTATTTTACAAAAGAGTTTAGAGTTCTAGATCTGATCTTAATTGCTTGAATCCTAATTTATTGATTGATTTAATATTTCATAAATTCCTGACAAAATCCCTAGGCCTAGCTTTTTAATTCCCTGAGTTTACAACACTTTTTAAATTTTGTTTCTGCATTGTTTTTAAATTAATATTTTGATTTAGCATAATTAAAAGATTATTAAATCTATTGTGTGATCTAGAGTCCTTGTGGATATGATCCCTAAATACTACAATGATCTCTTAATTTGAGAGAGTAGCTCTAGGGTAAATTTGAGCATATCAACCGAGAACAACAAGTCGAGCCTTGTAACGCTCAAGCGTTCCATCAGATCGGTATTTCAAAGTAAACACCCATTTGCAACCAAGAGCTTTCTTCCCTGGAGGCAAAGTTTCAACCGTCCATGTACCTTGGTCTTCAAGAGCAATGATTTCAACACGAACTGCTTCACGCCAATTTTCATCTTCGAAAGCCGCAACATATGTGCGAGGAATAACACCAGCAGTTATCGCAGCAAGAAACGCACGATGATGGACCGAGAACTGAGAACAATCAACATAAGAGTCAAGCGGATACCAACTAGATTCAAATAAAACATCATCATGCTCCAAATGAGTCGTGTTAGTCACATAACAATCAAGACGTTTAGACTTAAACTTTGGACGACATCCTCTTCCCATAGGAACAGCATCCTCATCATCATCAACAGAAGAGATAATACACTCATAAGTCTCAGCAGAGACATCGGGAGATACAGGGGATGTCGGAGAAAGAGAAACCTCACTCTCCGGTAAAGACGGCGTAGGACTCACAGGAGGAGATGCCGGAGAAGAGACATCCGGTATAATAGGATCAGTTGTGATCCCCGAGACCTCAACCCGAGGACTATCAGCCAACGCAGTAGGCAGAGTCGGAACCAAAACCCGCGCAAAAAAAATCATCCTCGTCGTCCGGTATATGAGGACGAGGAGTCAATGTAGTCAATGGGATAGGAGACTCCAAAGGAACCTCAGCAAAAGGATATTCATTCTCAAGAAACACAACATCACGAGATGTAGAAATCGCACCATTCTCAAGATCATATATCTTCCAACCCTTCTTCCCGTAAGGGTAACCAAGAAAAACAGAACGATTGCTCCGAGAAGCAAACTTATCGCCGCCATGACGTTGATTATGAGCATAGCATAACCAACCAAACACGCGTAAATGATTCATAAGCGGTGGTCTGTTGTAGAGTATCTCGAAAGGAGTCTTACCTTGTAAAACCACCGTAGGCGTTCTATTAATTAAATAACCTGCCGTAAGAACACAATAGCTCCAAAACTCCACCGGAAGGTGAGCCTGAAACCGCAAAGCCCGTGCAACATTAAGGATGTGTCGATGCTTCCGTTCGACTCTCCCGTTCTGTTGTGGTGTACCAACACAAGAAGTCTCGTGAATTATGCCTCTCTCGCGGAAAAAACCACCGAGACTCAGAAACTCGGATCCATTATCACTTCTAATAGTTTTTACTTGCTTGGCGAACTGCCGTTCAACCATAGAAATGTAGTCACGCAAAGTAGAAGCAGTATGAGACTTGTTTGGCAACAAATAAAGCCACACAGCACGAGAATAATCATCAACAATGGTGAGAAAAAATCGAGAGCCACAGATTGTCGTTGTCCGATACGAACCCCATAAATCACAATGAACTAGATCAAAAACCGCAGAATTTTTATTATTGCTAATGGAAAAGAGTCTCGTGTTTGCTTGGAACGAATACAAACGTCACATGTTTTGGAATCAAAAACATTACTACAACTACTAGAATCGGAAAACTGCATCAGCTCCATGGTCGTGGACGAGGGGTGTCCCAAACGACGGTGCCATACATCCTTAGGTTGCTGATCCAAAGCTCGTGTCACCGCTGTAAAAGCCATCCCTCGGTAAAAATACAGACCATTGTCTTGTTCACCCGCTCCAATCACCGTCTGTGTGATGCGGTCCTGAACAACACAAATCTTATCAGATATCTGAAAGATACAGCTCCTATCTCTAGTTATGTGAGAAACCGATATAAGATGACATTGCAACCCATCAACAAAAAAACACATTCAGTAACCGAAGATGAGACCCAAGAGAAATCTTCCCTTTCTTAGTCGAAATAGTGAACCGACCATCCGGCAATTTGATGAACATAGGTGCCATACCACAAACATCCAAGAGAAAATCAAGACTACCCGTCATGTGATTCGATGCACCGGTGTCAATGATCCAAGATTCAATGAAAAACTTACCCGAAAGGTGATCATTAGTACTAGCATTCCTTGTATTCAGCATATCCTTTAGCTTTATCCACTCTTGATCACTCAAACCACTAAACCCCACACGATCTGCCTCCGTGATCGATGTAGAGCCCACAAACGCCGGTGACGAAGTCGTGACATGATGGACTTGTGGCGTCTCAACACGCTTTGGAGGAATAGTTGCCACCCGACGATCGACAGTGGAAGTGCCAGGACCACCTGGCAGAATGTTGGGCAGTTTAGAACGTGGCCGATCGCCCCACCACCATGGATAACCGATCTTGCGAAAACAATGATCAGCTAAATGGCCTTTCCGTCCACAGCTCGTACATAACGCAGACGGATCACGCAATTGTGATGACGTAGCCATACGAGCAGCACTTTGAACAGCGAAACTAGCTCCTTCATTTCGTGCTTCCAACAATCGACGAGCGCACTTAGATTCCTCATCTTGCGAGACAACCTGATATGCCTCATCAACAGATGGAAGTGGGTCACAGGAAAGAAGAGAAGACTTGACAGTCCCAAACAGACTTTCATCAAGCCCCATCAAAAATTGATGCAGCTTATCTTCTTCCCGTTCTTTCGCAATTTCTTAAACCGTCTTGGCACGTTGAAGATCCGCAAGACTCGTCCATAGCTTGGTCAGCTTTCCATAATATGCCTCAACAGCCGATCCTTTTTGCTGACAATTTGCCAACTCAGTTTTAATACGTTGTACACTCTGTCCATTCTTCACAGAAAACCGCTTTCATGATGAGACAAAGAGCTGCTCAAATCCGGTGCTACCGTGAGTCTGATCCAAGAGACCACCATTGCATTATTTGCCCACCAGTCTTCAAGATCATCAGAATCATCATTAGGTTGAGGGATAGTACCATCCACAAAACCAAATTTCTTTCTTGCCCGTAAAGCAAGTCGAAGATTCATTGCCCACTCATCATAGTTAGGGCCACGAAGTTGTGGTTGTGAAATCACAGACCCGGGATTACCTCCAGCAGAGAGATCATACGGATCGATCCGACGCCGTGCCGACTCAACCCGTGCCTTGGATCTGAAAGACAGAGAAGAACTCATCTTAGAAACAGAGTCTTCCTCTGACATGATTTAAGATATGTATACCGACAGAATGATCAAGTATACTAAGGTCAAGGAAAAGAGAAAACAAAAACGAAGATTTAAGCTTTAACAAGTATGGGTATAGAGGATCGAAGAACCTAAAATTTTAGGTTTAGCTCTGATACCATGTCAAAAACCTTATTCGGTATAAAAGGTTTTCTTATTTCTCAAGTTGTGTAGACAATGCCTTATATACGATTACAATATTTAACCTAATACCAAAGTATGGAAATAACCCAAATATACAACATTTATATGTTAATTACACAAATGAGCCCTGGCTCATAATAGACAAAGCAAAGCTTATACAGAAAATTAACTGAAAAAAAAAGACATTAAAAAGACATTAAGCTCGCATATAATTCTATAGTATAATAATAATTTCATGAATAAATTAGTAACTATATAAATAATTAATATAATTGTAATTTCTTATCTATTTTTGTTAATGAAAAAGTATTTCACAAGAATATTTATTTAAATTTAAAGTTCAAGTGTTGATGTACATATTTTTATGCATAACTAAAAACACTATTTATTTATTAATATTTTTTTGCTTTATGACATATATGAACTTATTTTTATTTATTTGTTATTTCTAGTCATGATTATTTATTGTATAATTTATAAATTTTTTATTAATCAATCATGAAAGCGGATTTTAAGGTGTCCTGCATCATTTATGGAGTTATCTACAACATAGTGCGTTTTCCATTTTATCAGGCATGAAAAAAAATAAACTTGATTGGTGTAGTTATTATGGATTTCTTTTTTTGGAAATATGTCCAGCTTATTTAGGTCACCATTCATGGTTTAAATGGCGTACGAAGGAGTGTTATTAATGAACTTGATATCTTACTCTCTATAATCATTGCTCACATCTTGTCAATATTATTGTATATTTTTATTTATTGGTAGCATGCATAAAGCTGAATTCCCACTAAAGCTGAAATCCTTTTGTCCCGCTTATTTAGGTCACCATTCATGGCCTTAGAGGAAACTACCACATTCTATATAAAACTTTTCTAAAATACCACATTTGAAATATCTTTTTTAACCTACCACAAATCAACTTTTGTCAGATAATAGAAAGACGAAACTGTCCCGGTAGAGAGATAAACTTTCTTGTTTTTGATTTGACATGGGACCTAGAATGACATGAATTAAAAAAATATAAAAATAAATAAAAGAAAAAATTGACGATGGAGATATTTATCTGTTTTTTTTTTGGACCAAAGGACAAATCATTATTGTCCGTGAGATTTGTTAAAATAACATAAGACGGTGGACAAAATTTGGTTCTGTGGACAATGTGTGCTTCATAGACAAGTTGAGGAGTACAAACTTGTCCATTAGCTTAAAGTACTTCAGTACATAGATAAATAAAGGACTACTTGTCCATCTTTTGTGCGAGTTTAAAACTGGTCCACCGAGTTACTACAAAAGTTGTCTACAAATTTTTTTGTGAATCATCTAGTGCATGAAAAAATTAATAGAGGAAAAATAGAAGTTTTGGGCAAGTGTAAAACTTGTCTATCGAGTAAATAAAGTATTGTCTTTGTAAATAACTTGTCGATGACAAGATTAATAGTGGACAACCTGGTGCATTTAATTGGTCCATCAGCTGAATCCCCTAATTCAAATCGTCTATCAAATGAACATAGTTATGATTGGTCTACTATAAAGAGACAAATTTCATATTAGAACAAGTCTAAAAAGAGACCTCAACACAAGGTAAGCTGGAATCGCCATCAAGGTGATCCAATATAGTCAAATTCCAATCCAAGAGCAAGAAAATTTTTAATCCTTGCTTGTGCTCCAAACAAATCGGTCTTGCAAGGAGGAGAGGAAGACTCGCCGGCGACGAATGGTTAGATCTGGTAATGAATGTAAGACTGACGACAAAACTAAAGGCAAAGACCAAGAGATAAATATGAGGAGGCGATCTGGCGGTTCCGGTTGGTCCGGCAAAAGAGCTCCAACGATGACGGTGGCAAGAAGAGCTCCGGTTGTCCTTTGGTTCTGTGGGTGTAAATTTTTTGGAAAGAAAAATTAAAACATATGACAGGAAAAGAGGTTTTTTTGTGTTTCGATTTTGTGAATTTGGAGAGATATGAAGACCATTAATGGAAGAAGGAAGAGATAAGTGTTAGTTCGTTCACTTTATTTTGGAATTGGTCTGACACAAAAGTTGAAAAAGCAAAACAAAAAACAAAATCGAAATTCTTTTTTTTTTTAATAAAAAATAATAATAATAAGGGTTGTTTTAGTCTTTCACTATTATGCTTGTGGTATTACTGGAAATGAGTTAGTAAATGTGGTAGAATCGTTGAGTTTGGTTTTGGAATACGGTATAATTGTTGAAAAAACTCTTTCCTCTATGTCTATTCCCTCAACCATTTAAATATTAATATTTACCTATGTCCAATAATCTAGTTAGTTGGTTCTCTCTATATATCTGCAAATATAAATTGGTCACATAATAAGTACTACTAGTCTACCACTCTCTGAGATTTTGGTGGGATCGCTGTGACTAGACTACCGGTTCAAACTCAATTGGTTCACAGTAATTGTTTTTTCCATCCATTACACTACTAAACTCAACCATATTTAATCATTACAAAGCACATATATATATTTTTCTAAAAACATTTGGCTGAAAAAGCAGTGAACGTTAAAATGGGTGAATTTATTTTTTTTCTTCATGATTTATGCTTGTATTTAATTTAGGGAAATTGGCAATAGTAACTAAGAAAAAAAACCCAAAATTTAATAACTAACTACTCAACCATATACCTAATATATTTTCTATACAATATACAATATATACCATATTAACCCTACTATATCCACCCTTACCACCACCAACCACACTCCTCTCTACTTCCTAACAACCACCTCTACCACCATCACACCACCTCCAACCACTGGACCATCGCCGAAAAACTGCCAGAAAACCATCGAAGTACCCCGGAAACCGCTGGAAATCGCCAGAAAACACCGGAACTCCGTCAAAAACCACCGGAAAACCACCGGAGCACCGCCGAAACACTGCCGGACCACCAACACCGCCATCCACCCCTATCCACCACTACCCTTAAACCATAAAACCTAAAATTGTAATTTACCTTACCCTTGATCCTAATTTTTTCTAATTTTTTCAAATAGATGGTTATATTATTTGTTAGTTTTTCTTTTTGGTTATTCAGCAAATTCACCCTTTAATTTATCGGAATCAGCTTTTTTTTTTTGCAAACTCTGAATCAGCATATAAACTATTTAATATTATAAATTAAAATTGTAATAAAGTAAGGACACCAAAATTATTAATTATGTTATAAAATATAATTGTGATTAATCCATCACAAGACACATGTCATGACACTTGTTCATGTAATATTACACAACACACCACTTGTCTTTTGTAGTTCACCACTTCATTACCAACTGTATAAGTGTGTGACTCATGTCTTTTGGAGTTCACTATAAATAAGGTGTTGTAAGAAGAGTGAGATAATAGAAATTGTTTTTTAATCAAAAAAAGTCTCTCTCACTCTCGTGGCTTCTCCTCCCTCTCTCACTTTATTATTTCTTGATCTCTTTACAAAGTATTACAAACACATTAACTGTTTTGTAGTTATAGTTTACTTCACGTTATCAGCACGAACGACTCTCGATCTGGTTACAAGTTTGAGCATAAGCGATTTGCGATCCGTCATAAGTTTGAGGTAACATTTAAGTTATGTTAAATTTGTTTAAATTTAATTTAATTTAATTAGTTTATATGCATATTACTATATGTATTATTTATAGAGTAAAAAAAAAACTATACATTCATTCTTGATCTAATGGTAGGCTATGCCTCCTTGATCATTTTGATCTACATTCTTGATTTAATGGTAGGTTCTGCCTCCTTGATCATATGTTCAGATCTATATATTTTAAATCATATGGAAGGCTATGCCTACTAAAATGATTGTTTTAATTTATGAATATATTTTATAGCTTATAATTTTGTTTTATAGTTTATATTTATTGCTAAAACAAGATTTTACAAAATTATTTCATAAAATTTTACATTTAACAAATTGTCTTATTATTTATATAGTAATCATGTCAAACTTGGCAAATCTTGAATTCGCCGCCCTTGATGTCTCTGGAAAAAATTATATGACATGGGCATTAGATGTAAAATTCTATCTAAAAGGGAATGGGCTTCTCAAAACCCTTGATCCGTCAGAAACGGGTTTAGAAGAGGAAAAAGCAAGAACCACGATGTTCTTGCGTCACCATCTCCATGATGGTTTAAAAAATGAATACATCACGAGAGAAAATCCTGCAGATCTCTGGATCGCGCTCAAGGATAGGTTTGATCACCAAAAGTATGTGATCTTACCAAAAGCCAAACATGAATGGCTAAACCTGAGGTTTCAGGATTACAAAAGTGTAAGTGAGTACAATTCCGCTTTGTTCGAGATCACTTCAAGGATGGCTCTCTGCGGAGAAGAAGTTTCTGATTATGATATGATCGAGAAAACATTCCAAACTTTCCATCCTTCAAATGTACTCTGCAGCAACAATATCGAGAAAGTGGGTATACTTGATATTCTGAATTGATGCAAGTTCTGCATGTTGTTGAACAAAATAATGAGCTCGTGATGATAAATCTTCAAACCCGTCCAACTGGATCAGCTCCACTTTCAGAAGTGAATGTTGCTACATCCAGCTATAATAATTGGCAAGGACGAGGACGTGGAAGCGGACGTGGTCGAGGCCGTGGTCATGGTCGTGGAGAAGGTCGTGGACAAGGAAAAGGAAGAGGTTTCTCTCCTAATGACTTCAACGCAAGAAAAACCAATAAGCATCTTCAAATCAATAATGTTGGTCGCCTTATAAAGAAACAAGGTGAAAGTACTTGTTATAGATGCGGCATGAAAGGACATTGGTATCAGACCTGTCGTATTCCAAAACATTTGGCCGATCTGTACCAAGCATCCCAAAAGGCAAAAGAAAGGGATGTTGAGACCAACCTCATCTATGATGAAGCTGGACCTTCTTTCCATGGCCTAAACGATGAACCCCATCTTGATATAGCAGATTTTCTCGCTGGTAATGAAAACAGAAAATCATGCGAATATGGCCGATATGCCATGATATGCTTTGTCATAGTTTGATATGTACTTAATGTTTATAAAATATCTTTTTGGATAACAGTTTTATTATAATATATAATAAGCTTTTTTGTAAGACTTTCTGTTATTTTATTAATGTTTATTTTATAAATATTTTATTTCAGAAAATGTTAAATTTTGAGATTGAGGATGGAGATATGTGTCTAGCAGACAGTGCTACGACGCACTCAATACTTAAAGAGAAAAAATATTTCTCCTCTCTCAAAATAAAAGACTTCGCTAGAAGCGTGAGCACTATATGTGGTAATGCAAAGATTAGTATAGGCTCTAGAAAAGCCAATTTTTCAATGCCAAGGGGAACAAATTTTAAAATTGATGCATTATATTGCCCTAAGTCTCATAGAAACTTGATTAGTTTCCGAGATATCCGAAGAAATGGGTATCATATAGAGACTCTGAATAAGAATGACATTGAATACCTTTGCATAACATCTGAAGAGAAACATATATTGGAAGAATTGCCAATGTTATCTTGTGGATTGTATTGCACAAGAATAACTAATTTTGCATCTTATGTTACAGTAAACTCTAAGTTTACTAGTACATTTAAGATATAGCATGAAAGACTTGGACATCTTGATTCAATCATGATGCGAAAAATTGTGCAAAATTCTAATGGCCATCCATTAAAGAACCAAAAGATTTTTAGATCTGATGAGTTTTCATGTGATGCATGTTCTCAAGGAAAACTCATAATTCAGCCATCGCCAGCCAAAGTTGGGAATGAATCACCAATGTTCTTAGAGAGAATACATGGTGATATATGTGGATCTATCCACCCTTCATGCGGACCGTTTCATTATTTTATGGTACTGATTGACGCATCTAGTAGATGGTCAAATGTGTGTCTATTGACAACACGAAACACGACCTTCGCAAAATTCATTGCCCAAATAATCAGGTTGAAAGTTCAATTCCCTGATTATGCCATAAAGAAAGTCAGGCTTGATAACGCTGGTGAATTCACTTCACAAGCTTTCAATGACTATTGTATGTCAATAGGAATCGATGTGGAGCATCTGGTTCCTCATGTTCATACACAAAATGGCATGGCTGAATCTTTGATTAAACGGCTACAACTTATTGCCAGACCGTTAATATTGAGAACTAAGCTCCCAATTTCTATATGGGGTCATGCTATATTGCATGCTGCGGCATTGGTCAAAATACGACCAAGCGCATATAATAACTATTCCCCTTTACAATTAGCATCTGGCCAAGAGCCAAACATATCCTATCTCCGTATTTTTGGATGTGCGGTTTATGTTCCTATAGCCCCACCGCAAAGAACAAAAATGGGACCACAAAGGAGATTGGGTATATATGTCGGTTATGCATCACCGAGTATAATTCGATATCTTGAACCGCAAACTGGTGATATGTTTACGGCACGTTTTGCCGATTGCCATTTTAATGAAGATGAATTTCCAGCATTAGGGGGAAGAATTAAACAAGTACCAAAATATATTACATGGTATACACCATCTTTGATATATCTTGATCCCCCTACAAATCAAGGTGAACTGGAAGTTCAGAAAATTGTACATTTACAAAGTTTGGCAAATCAATTACCAGATGCGTTCATAGATACAAAAAGGGTGACAAATTCATATATCTCTGCTGCAAATGCACCATCAAGAGTTGAAATTCCTAGAGAGGAACTTGATGGAAGCAAAGCTAATGAATCTAAGGTTCAATTGAAACGGGGGAGGCCAATGGGCTCTAAAGATAAAAATCCCCAGAAAAAAAAAAGAAAATGGGAGATGAAAAGTTACAAGAAGAACCAAATAAAGAGAAAAGTCCTCAGGATGATATAGAAAATTATGAGGTTTCTATTAATTATGCCAAAATGGAATGGTATGGTATAGAGATGAAATCGATGATGATAATGGAATATTCTCTTTTTCTGTATCTAAAGAGATCGATCATGAAAAAGACGATCCAGATCCAAGTCCGTATCATAATGCCAACATAGGCCTGATTGGGAGAAATGGAAAAAGGTATGCAACTTGAGTTGCTCTCCCTCAATAAAAGAAATGTCTTTGGACCTCTTGTCACTGCATCTAAAGATGTAAAACCTTTTGGTTGCAAGTGGGTATTTGTGCGAAAAAGAAATGAGAAAGATGAAATCACAAGATATAAAGCCCGACTTGTTGCACAAGGTTTTTCTCAAAGACCTGGAGTTGATTATGAAGAAACATATTCTCCAGTCATGGATGCAATTACATTCAGGTACTTAATGAGCCTAACGGCTTCTAAGAATTTAGAAATGTACCTTATGGATGTAGTGACAGCATATTTAAATGGATCATTGGATAATGATATATACATGAAAATCCCATAAGGATTTAAGATTCTTGAGGCATTAGACTCTAAGCCTAATGAAATTTGTGCAATCAAATTACAGCGATCACTTTACGGATTAAAACAATCTAGGCGCATATGGTATAATCGCTTAAGCGAATACCTGTTGAAGAAATGGCATGTTAATAATGAAATATGCCTATGCGTTTTTATAAAGAAATCTCCATCGGGATTTGTGATCATTGCTGTATATGTTGATGATCTGAACATAATTGGAACTCAAAAGGAGATTTATGATGCAAGAATTCATATGAAAGAAGAGTTTGAAATGAAAGATCTTGGAAAGACAAAATTCTGTCTCGGGCTTCAAATAGAGCATTTGCAAGATAGAATATTTGTGCATCAATCAAATTATACGAAAAAGATTTTAAAGCGCTTTAATATGGACAAAGCGACTCCTTTGAGTACTCCAATGGTCAATAGATCTCTGAATGTCGATCGTGATCCATTCAGACCTTGTGAAAATAACGAGAAAATACTTGGTCCCGAAGTACCTTATATGAGTGCTATCGGTGGACTCATGTATCTTGCAAATTGCACTAGACCGGATATTGTATTTGCTACGAATCTACTTGCAAGATACAACTCATCTCCTACTCGCAGGCATTGAAATGGGATAAAACATATTCTCCGTTATCTTCAAGGTACGATTGACTCGGGATTATTCTATCCTAGAAACTCTTTGGTTGGTCTAGTTGGTTTTGCAGATGCAGGATATTTATCAGATCCACATAAATCCTGATCCCAAACTGGATATGTTTTCACAATTGGAGGAACTGCAATCTCATGGCGCTCACAGAAACAGACTTTGGTCGCCACTTCCTCAAATCATGCAGAAATAATTGCTCTTCATGAAGCATCGAGGGAATATGTATGGCTCAGATCAATGACTAACCACATGCAAGAATCGAGTGGAATAGTCACCAGTAAAGAGCCAACAATATTATTTGAAGACAATGCTGCTTGTGTCGCCCAAATCAAAGAAGGTTACATAAAACATATACCTCCAAGATTTTTCTCCTACACACATGAACTAGAGCAAAAGAAGGAAGTTGATATCCAACATATCCGTTCAAGTGACAATGCGGCAGATCTATTTACAAAGGCGCTTCCGACTACCACATTCAGAAAGCATATTCACTGTATTGGAATGCGTCATCTACGAGATCTATGAAGAAAGATTATACATATCTTTTCGATGGGAAGATTACGTTACTATACTCTTTTTCCTTTGTCATGGTTTTTATCCCAATGGGTTTTTCCGTGACAAGGTTTTTAATGAGGTAGTACGTAACTTGTCAATGGTGATGGATAATCAAGGGGGAGTGTTATAAAATATAATTGTGATTAATCCATCACAAGACACATGTCATGACACTTGTTCATGTAATATTACACAACACACCACTTGTCTTTTGTAGTTCACCACTTGTCATTACCAAATGTATAAGTGTGTGACTCATGTCTTTTGGAGTTCACTATAAATAAGGTGTTGTAAGAAGAGTGAGATAATAAAAGTTGTTTTTGATCAAAGAAAGTCTCTCTCACTCTCGTGGTTTCTCCTCCCTCTCTCACTTTATTATTTCTTGTTCTCTTTACAAAGTATTACAAACACATTAAGAGTTTTGTAGTTATAGTGCACAACAAATTATACCTTTTTGTCAGTAATAGCCTTTTTGATTATTTTTTTTATAAATAAAAAAACATTTACCAACCCGTACCTACGTATTATGTTATAATCTTACTAACCCCAAACATATTCAACCGTTACAACGGTATATTTTAAAACAATGAAAAATAGAAATTTGTTTTGGCTAAAAACTATAAATATTTTGCTGTAAAAATTAAAATAAAATTTTAAAAAAAATCTCTAAGAGTTCAAATGGATTAATTTCTCTATAGTGTATATATTTGTCTTCATGGTGTGTGTGTAGATAGATATACACATATACTCAGTTTCTGTCTCCACACATACATATAGCCTTTTGTGAGCTAGTGAGATGAGTAGGTTTGTAAATTGAGATTTTAATAAATTTTAGTTGTAGTTACTTTGTCAGATTCATTGAATAAATATTCAATCAATATAGTAAACCAACCCATATTAATAAATAATAAATACAGCAAAATTAATAAACTTGGTCCAAACACTTTGACCCAACTCATTTTCTGAATATAATAACAAATACACAAATTTTAGTAATCAAAAAATTTAAAAATTTAAAATTGCAATAAAGACAACCATAACCGATCATTACAAAACAAAACAAAAAATCAGAAAGAACATTTTATAACCATAAAAATGGGTAAATTCCTACTATATATTTTCCCTTGTGCTGCATGCATACACGTAATAGATCCGGTTATGTTTCCATAGTATACAAACGTAGCCTTTTATGGCGGGAGATAGCTAGGTTAATTGTGTCAATTGGAATTTAATAAACTTGGCATATTTATTTACTCCATTGGAATGAGCTGATAAAACATAGAGATGTTTATATAGTTGATACTAAATACACCAAATGTATTAATTAACCAATTTATTTACTCCATCGAAACAAAAAGTAGTTGATACTAAATACACCAAATGTATTAATTAACCAATTTTGTCATTGGTCCAAATATTTTGATATCCCAAATAAAGTTGTAGTCTCTCATCCATATTGTTGTGCTATGATGGTAGATTTTGTTTCTATCGTTAAGCCGATAACAAATATCAAAATATTATTGTAGTTGCGAGGATACAATTATGTATAATAATACTTCCGTTAGATAGTGTCTGATTTCAAAGACATTACTTTATCCACGTCTATGTTATCGCTTTGTCAAGGTCAAACTAATTATGGTCAAATTAACAATGTCTACATCATCAGTTCCTATCAAGCGTGCCATGACGTACAGTGAACCATGATATTCCCAAGTTGGCTGCAAGCCTGCAACCATGGTAGGCGGGAAAATAACCGTACGCATGGCGTCAGATTCTGAAATTACTCGTTTTTTGTTCATGTACAAGGTAGTTAAAAAATTTAATCATGTTTAAGAATATTTGAATTCTCCAGGCTTTCTTTAGGAACAATACACAAAAAAAATCTGAAGCGATCGACAACTCACATGGAAGTCGTTGGAATTTTTTTAACATAATAATATGTTTTGACTAATCAATAATCCGTTATTTGTATATACGTTCTGATCATTGGAGATACGAACATTCGACGATCCTATATGGAGATGCGAGATCACAAGAATAAGAGAAACGCGTACATTTATAAACGAACTTATAATAACTAATCCTGATTGAAAACGCACATGTTATGTTTTATTTTTTAAGGCAAAAGTTACATTAATTTCAGCTAATCCAAATTTTATTAATTGACAATATGTCTTCAGTTGATTGTGGTTATATTAACATATTAACCGATGGTAACTGTTGGAATAATGAATTGTGGTTATATGAAAGAAAAGAATAACAATAATGTATGCAATTAAAAATAGGGTAATAGCAATCTGTAGCCCTAGAAGACTCGATAATTAACTGACACAAACAAACATTGTTTTGTCAGTATTTGTGTAAATGATTTTACGTTATTGTCTCTCACCTTTTTTTTCACAAGTTGTTTAACTTTCATCTTTTCTCTCTCCTTGCCTCTTTCTCCGACGAAGAGTTTGCTTTTTTTGCCCCAAGAAATTGACATCAACAAATATTTCACAGCAAAACAAAACTAAGTTAGAATATAACTGATTTTCAATGATCGCTGAAAAACAAAATTGTAGAACTTCTTTAATCGTGATATTGTTCTCGGAGCTGGTGGAATCGTGAGAAGATGACGGAAGATGGCAATGGCTAGATAAAAGATGATGATGATATATAACCCACAGTGGTGATGATGTGAGAGGAAGAAATAAGGCATAAGTGATACCGGCGGTGATAATATAAACCGGGATGATTGTGAGTGAGTCTGGCATAGGCGGTGGCGGCGAAATCGCAGAGGCTATGGTGGCGACGAGACTACGGTTAGCTTCCACAGTTGAGCGAAAGATACCTACTAGATCTAGTGCATCCACAGCTTTATCTACAATTTTCTGGTAACAAAACATCTCAAATGATGCTAATAGGATTTTCAAAGTTTTGAAATCGATTCGACCAAAATTTTCTGGTAACAAAACATCTCTTTATTTAAAGTTGTATATGATATATTGAAAACCTTAGCATGTTCTAAATAATTTATCACGTTATCAATTGTGAATGTCTCTAACATTCTTCTTAACTCGTTATTGTAATTTTTATCATGTTAACATGTAAAGTAAACTTGATTATATGCCACATATATTTAATAGTTAACTATATAAATTTACAACCGAAATCACTAAATGCCTCACAGTTATTTTGGTATATATGACATAAATAAATAAGTAAACACAATAAATATAAATTATCACCTAAATCATAAACTTATCGCGCTATCAAATGATTTAACATGATATATTTATAAGCTTAATTACATATATATTGTTATCGTGTTAATCCAATAAACAATTATCTAACAAATTCATAATATGTTTTTACTAATGCATTTGGTGAAAAATTTCGTCAAAATTTAATACAAAATTTTTGGATATCAATATGTAATCTTATCTTGATATCATATTTGTAACGCCCCGACCGCCACCTCTCAGTAGGCCCTATATCCAATCCCAGTCCATGGGCCCACCTTCCTTAATGGGCATTACGTCCTCTCACTAGGCCCATGGGCCCATCTATATCCGACGATCGGTTTGCTACGTCCGAAAGGCTTTAAAGACTCGTTACCGTCCAAACAAGTCACCACATGATATTTTCCTGTGTTTTGTCCTCACTCGCACAGTTCTGACAGTCACTTCCCGGTAGGTCACCCATTTTAAGACTACTCCTGTATAAGCTTGCTTAACTCTGGAGTTCTCTCAGTACCTTTGAGTGAAAAGATAAGTGCACTTTGGTGACATAGTGTAACGCTCCAACCGCCACCTCACAGTGGGTCTCATGTCCAATCCCAGTCCATGGGACCACTTTCCTTAATGGGCCTCACGTCCTCTCACTAGGGTCTTGAGCCCATCCATATCAGACGGTCGGTTTGCTACGTCCGGGAGGCTTTAAAGACTTGTTACCATCCCTACAAATCACCACATGATCTTTTCCTGTGTTTTGTCCTCACTCCCACAGTTCCGATAGTCACTTCCCGGAAGGTCACCCATCCTCAGACTACTCCAGCTCAAGCACGCTTAACTCTGGAGTTCTCTCAGGCCCCTTGACCATAAAGATAAGTGCACTTTGGTGATATAGGTGGTCAAATCAATTCTTTTAAACCTCTTTGCAAGTCTCTGAAACCGGGAGTGTCACACATAGGTGGTTAAATCAATTTTTTTAAACCTCTTTCCAAGTCGGGGTGTCACAATTCAACCCCACTAACAAATCGCAACAACCTCGTTGCGCACCAAGACCGTCACCCCCGATGGTGTGAGTCCACTCGACTCCACACTCGTTTGGGTTCGGCTCTGATACCACTTGTAACGTCCCGACCACCACCTCTCAGTAGGCCCCATGTCCAATCCCAGTCCATGGGCCCACCTTCCTTAATGGGCCCCATGTCCTCTCACTAGGTCCGTGAGCCCATCTATATCCGACAGTCGGTTTGATACGTCCGGGAGGCTTTAAAGACTTGATACCGTCCCTACAAGTCAATACATGATCTTTCCATGTGTTTTGTCCTCACTCGCACAGTTCCGACAGACACTTCCCAAAAGGTCACCCATCCTAAGACTACTCCAGCATAAGCACGCTTAACTGTGGAGTTCTCTCAGGACTTTTGACCGAAAAGATAAGTGCACTTTGGTGACATAGGTGACCAAATCAATTCTTTTAAACCTCTCCGCAAGCCGGGATGTCACAATAACCAACCATGGAGAGAACCTCGGCTCCGCCCTCCTCCATATAGAGACAACATTGCGTCGAAAAAGAAGATGTGGTATTCTGTTTTAATCATTTTTTTGGGTCAACATATTAATCTTACATATTCCAAACTGAAAAAGGAGAAAGTAGGAGAAAATTTTGGTTTAAAAAATTAAGAAAAAAATATTTTTCCATTAAATACGTTTTACCAATAGAACAAAGTTGAAACCAATATTTTTGAATAATTTTTTTTGTTAGGTGAAAAATATGAGACGATCTATGTTTATATAGAAGTGAGTATTTATAAAATTTAGAATAATTAACTGTATATTTTCTTTAATTCCATTTCTATTTTTTTGTAGAATTAATAACTCAAAATTAAAAATAAATGTTATAATTCCGAATTTAATGAAATATATATATATATATATATATATATATATATATATATATATATATATATATTTATAATCTCCTTATAATTATTTTTAAAAAATAATAATTTATGTAAATTTTGTAATTTTTTGATAATTCTCCTTTTACATTTTTGTAAATTTTTAATCTCAAACCCCTTCTATTAAATATTAATTTTTACACATGTCAAAATCTCATATTGATATAAACTTGACACATGTCAAAATCTTATTAATGGCTAATTCTCAAAACCCAACTTTATATAATAAGATGATTAAACAAATAAACCTAGTGATTTTATGACTAATTTAGGTTATTCAACATAAATCTATATTTTATATAAATATATCACTCTAAAAAAAAAAAAAGATGTATCACAAGTAAACCAATTGTCATGGTAAACTCATCCGGAATAAATCTCAATTCTTACTTTTGCTTAATTTTCACTATGATCATAGTTATGATACCTTTGATACATTCAGAAGCTCTTCAAATTCTACAAGCTAAAGATTCATTTCGAGGTTACCTTACGAGAATCACGATTCAAAATGATAATGACTATCTTCTTGGAATCCATTGTAAATTTAGAGATGAGGATATAGGCTTTCACATACTTGGTACAGGTGAATTATTAGCTTGGAAATTTCACATTAACTATTATTTATCGATGCTTTATTTTTGTGGTTTTAGCCAAGGACAAATAAATGAAGGTGTGTTCACAATTTACAGAGCATTTAGAGATTTTTTAGATGTGCAAACTGTAAGCAGATGTCCACACAAAACCCAACTTATTCAATTATCACAATATTCACAATCACAATCATTCATGTAGCATAACAACAACACTAAACATATTCATTACTGCGTATACAAAAACTCAAGGAATTTACACACATATTTAGTACTTAACTTTTCAGCTTTCTCTAACTAACTTTTCTTATCTTATAAAATGCTTCTTTAAAGAGTTAATCAGGAAAGATTACAGCTTAAATAGTATCACCCTAAACCAAAACAATAGTAAATCAAGATAGTAAATAACCGAGAGTACATAACCGATATTACATATTCTGATACTCTCCTTCAAGATGGAGAGTACAAATTATGTAATCCCATCTTGGACAATAGATAAGTGAACTTCGGTTTTGGAAGTGGTTTGGTGAGCAGGTCAGCTAGCTGATGTTGTGTACCAATCTTGAGAGCTTTCATAAAACCAGAAGCGACTCGTTCACGAACCACATGACAGTCCCGATCAATGTGCTTCGTCCGTTCGTGGAAAACAGAGTTCTGGGCAATGTGTAAGGCAGCTTGATTGTCGCAGTACATGACAATAGTATCAACCAGCGAAACCTGCAAATCTTCAAGTAAAGAATTGATCCAGAGCAACTCACAAGTAGTATTTGCCATGCTTCGATATTCTGCTTCAGCTGAGCTTCGACTAACAACATATTGATTCTTCGATTTCCAGGAGATAAGAGAGTCACCAAGAAAGATGCAGAATCCAGAAATGGACCTACTTGTCTCAGGACAGTTTCCCCATTCAGCATCAACAAATGCACGAAGGTTGAGAGTGGATGTAGCAGAATACAGCAGTCCTTGACCTGGATCATTCTTCAAATAGCCAAGTATACGGTAAGAGACATCTAGATGAGACTTGTGTGGAGCATTGACATACTGACTTAGTTTGTTAACTGCAAAACAAATATCTGGCCTAGTGACTGTCAAATACACCAATTTGCCAATTAACCTCCTGTAATAAGACGGTTCAGGAAGCAGCTCTCCTGTTTCGTCACTCAACTTCAGATTCAGTTCTATAGGTGTTGAGAAGGGTTTGCAACCAAGATAACCAAACTCTTCAAGTAACTCCAAAGCATACTTACGTTGACAAATAGAAATGCCTTCTTGTGAGCGAGCTACTTCGAGACCCAAGAAATAACGCATCTGGCCTAAGTCTTTTAGCTTGAATTCCTGAGCAAGAAAAGATTTGACAGCCAGCACTGTTGAATCTTTGTTTCTCACTAACAAGAAATCATCCACTTAAACAAGAAGAGCAAGAAAACCATCTGAGTTTGATTTTACAAACAATGTTGGATCAAAGGGCGACTGAGTGAAACCATGTTGTAGGAGAACACCAGAGAATTTGTGAAACCATTGGCGAGAAGCCTGTTTTAAACCGTATAAAGACTTGACAAGCCGACAAACAGGTTTCTCTGGCAAAGTCTCCCCCTGTCATGGAGTGTATCCCTGTGGCAAGGTCATATAAATTTCTTCCTCCAAATCACCATGGAGAAAAGTATTTGTGACATCCATCTGATTAATGCTCCAATTGTGAATGGCAGCTAAAGCCAATATTAATCTGACAGTAGTGAGCTTAGCCACAGGACTAAAAGTATCAATATAGTCAACACCTTCTTGTTGTGTATAACCCTTGGCAACCAACCTAGCTTTATAGCGTTCAATGGAGCCATCAGATTTATACTTTATTTTATAAACCCATTTACAACCAATGGCATGTTTGCCATCAGGTAAAGAACGAATCACCCAAGTTGATGTACTCACAAGAGCATCCAACTCCATGTTCATTGCATCAAGCCAATGTTGCAACAGCACTGCCTCTTTGAAGGTATTTGGTTCTTTTTCAGCAATTATGGCAAAGCAGAACAGATGATACTCAGGAGAGAGTTTATCGTAGGACAAAGAAGCAGAGAGAGGATGAGCAGTAGCATGAGAAGAAGAAGAAGAAGAAGGAAAAGAATGTTTTGTGGTAATGTTAGAACAATGGTACTGTGAAAGATAACTAGGAGCATGTGTTTCTCTTCGTGGCCTAAGAGTGTTTTCCATACCATTCCGAGCTTGATCAGAGTTTAAAGTGTTTAATGGAGTAGAGGATCATGATGGTGTGTCGACTGGAACAGTATTTGACTCAGTGACAGGATTAACTTCAGGCCTAGTAACAGAGAAATCATCATATATATATTAATGCGTTTGATTTTCATGAAATGAATGCAGCACATCATCAAAGAAACTAAGTCCTGGTGTTGTTGTTTTATCAATAAAGGGAAAAATTGTTTCATGGAAATTAACATTATGAGTAACGGAAACAACATTTGATTCAAGATCCAAGACTTTATATCCTTTAAAACCAGGTTCATAGCCAATAAACGCACATGCTCTAGCTCTTTCAGTAAACTTATTCTTATCATGTGAATGTGTAGATTCATAACACAAACAACCAAACACTTTTCGAAAAGAATAATCAGGAAGTTTCTTATACAAGATTTCAAAGGGTATTTGATCATGCAAAACAGGTGTAGGTGTTCTATTTATCAAGAAAGCAGCTGTAGAAACACATTCTAGCTAGTAGGCAAGAGGAATGTTAGATTGAAAATAAAGTGATCTTGCAACATTTAGAAGATGCTGATGTTTTCTTTCAACAACAGAATTCTCTTGAGGAGTATATGCGCATGAATGATAATGAAAGATGCCAAGTTTTGAAAGTAAATCAGTGAATTGAAGTTCAGGAGCATTGTCAGATCGAATGCTCTTAACTTGTACTCCAAACTGAGTATTAACTAGGTTTAGAAAGGATGGAAATATATTTGTAACATCACTTTTAAGTTGAAGAAAATAGATCCAAGTGAACCGAGAGCAATCATCAACAATGGTAAGAAAATAACGAAATCCTTTTGCTGATGTAACATGGAAAGGACCCCAAATATCAATGTGAATCAGAGAGAAAGGTTCCTCATAAATTTTTTTATTATTTGAATCAAAAGACAACCGTTTTTGTTTTGACAATATGACAAACTTTACAATGAAATTCTGAAAGTTTCTGACGAATATTTAAATTTGAAGACAAAGTTTGAACTCTTGAAATAGATGGATGACCAATACGCTGATGCCAAAGCTCAGGATAAACAGCACTGAAAGCTACATGATGATTTGTATCAGGAAGGCGTTGATGGTGTAAGAGATAAAGATCATTGTATTGATCCCCTTCACCAATCATCCATTCCTGAGTATGATCCTGAATGAAACAAGAATCATGATAAAAATGCACAGATAAATTTTTGTTTGTTTTCGTTAATGAACTAACACTAATGAGATTTAAATGGAAAGAAGGAACAAAGAAAACAGGATGAAGAATAAGACTATCACTAAGTTTTACTATTCCAGCAGTGTGAATGGGTATTGTGATATTGTTTGGGAGAGTAATATTAGTGTGATCAACTTGGTAGACATTAGAGAACATCCTAAGGTCACAACAAATATGACAACTAGCTCCAGTATCGAGAATCCAGATAGTACTTGGTAAAGTAAGGCATGTTTCGAAAGCAGAAATATAGTGAGAAGGTAAAAGTGATTTACCTTGAGCTGAAATAGAATCGTGATGCTGTGAGACATGCGTTGAACGTATGACTTGATACGGAGAACCTTGAAGTTGTCTATTCAATTGAGTAACCAGCTGAGTTATCTGTTCCCCACCATGAGATCTACTGACAGGAGTAAAGGTTCTTCCAGATTGCACCATGTTAACAGAATGATTTATCATTGGAGAAGTTCCATTATTAAAGCTAGTAGAATGTTGTCCAACAGGAGTAGAGTTTCCACACGAAGATTGTCTAGAGGATTGGTAAGAAATGCCATTATAAAAGATAGCATGATTTTGTGGAATCTGAACTTGTGGACCTTGTTCTGTAGGTTGAGGATAAATCATTTGTTCGGAGGGCTGAGAATACACCATATGAACTCCATTATGTGGTGTGAGATTCCCTTTAGACTTGTCTGCACTGTAGCTAGAGTTTGGAGGTACTTTGTATCCAGGAGGGTATCCATGGAGCTTGTAACAGCGTGCTATTGTGTGACCAAGCAACCCACAGTGAGTGCAGAGAGGACGAGGTCTTCCTTGTTGAAATCCTCTCTGTTTCTGATAATTGACGGAAGCTTGATACACAGGGGACTCTGGTACAGGCAGTGGAGAAGTCAAACACCTCTGTTGCTCATCTTGAGAAATGAAGTTAAAGATTTTGGTGAATTCTGGAAGTGGATCCATCATGAGTATTTGACGGCGAGCTTGAGTAAATGACTCATTCAAACGCATCAAGAACCTGACAATGTTACGCCTCTCATATAACTGAATCCATCGATCGTTACATCCACAAGTGCATCCGCCACATCTACAGGTAGGTAACTCTTCAAAATTCTTCAATTCTTCCCATAGAGTGGTAGTTTTAGTATAATAAGAACTGAGATCTAAAGATCCTTGATGTAAGCGATCGAGTTGATCTTGAACACTATAGATCTTAGACAAATTGCTTTGCTTAAATCTCCCTTCTAGATTCAACCACAAGAGATGTGCATCATCAAAATAAACTGTTCCAGATCCTATTTCCTTCGAGACTGAGTTCGAAATCCAGTTACATACCATGTCGTTGCAGCGAGTCCAAGATCCAGAATCTGAGCTTGTTGAATTTGGTTTAACGATTGTTCCATCAACGAATCCAAGCTTGTTTTTCGCATTAAGAGCTTTTATGATCGAGCGACGCCAAGTGTGGTAGTTGGATTCTCCAGTAAGCTTGTCGAGGACCAGGTTCACGCCGGACGTGAAGAAATAACGTATTCTCGTAAGGATCAGAGCTCCCAGCAGCTGGATTAGTCATCGCTAAGGCGGATCTAAGATTTTGAACGGAGGAAGAGCACGATCGGAATGAAACGCGATCGGAAAAAAAAAGAGAAGTTGAGCTATCAAATTGAAGAGAATGAAACAAAGATTCAGAAAAAGAAAAAGAACAAGAGGATCAAATGAAAAATTGAGCTTGCGAAAGAAGATGAATGAAGCGAGCTCGAAGAAAAGCTCTGATACCATTTCAGCTTTCTGTAACTAACTTTTCTTAGCTTATATAATGCTTCATTAAAGATTTAATCAGGAAATATTACAGCTTAAATAGTATCACCCTAAACCAAAACAATAGTAAACTAAGATAGTAAATAACTGAAAGTATATAACCGACATTACATATTCTGATATAACTCAAACCATCTGGGCTTATTATTTTCTAGCTTCTTACTTTTTTATATATAAAATGAGTTAAATGAGACGGATATGCGGCCCAGTTGCCAACCCTAACTCAAACCATCAACACTCATATGAAAAACTAAGTACATTCATAATATTGATATTTACAATTTGCATACTATTAAACTACTAATTTTAAATAATTAAAATTTTCACATAAAAAATAATAATTTTAGTCATTTAATCTGTTACTTTATTACAAAAAGAAAACACTACAAACTGAAATTATATAATAATAAAAAATTGAAAATCTGTAAAATTGCATTAACGTCAGCAAGCGTCTATATGTGAAGTAGGGGGGGGGGGGGGGGTGTTGGTGGTGGTGTGTCTTTCCAACTATCTTGCTTTTGTGGCAGACGTAATTTATATTCGTAACCTTGAGAAGAGTTTGGTAGCTCTGGAGAAATCCATGGAAGTACTTAAGGCAAAGCGAGAAGATGTGTTAAGAAGGGTGCAGGGAGGAAGGAAAAGGCTTAACGAAGTCAAGGTATGGCTTACGAGTGTTCAGACCTCCAAGAAAACATACCATTGACAAGTATTGCAGGTGAATTCGTTAGGTGTAGGCCAAAACTAGTTGTTTTGGATCTGTCTAAGAATTTGCGTCTTGATTTATAAAGAACATTGATTGCAAGACTACCTGCTTGTCGCCAAAGGTTGAATAAACTAATGCATCTGTATCTAGCGAGGGTACAACAAGTCTTTGGAGTATGATGGGATATCAAATTTGTCGCGCTTAAGAACAATAACGTTACGATATTGCAATAAAGATCTTGTTTCATTTGACGGAAGCTTGAAGGAATCGCTTCTCTTGAAAGTTCTAACCATTAAAATCTAGTCAAGATCGGTTTTGGAGAAACTTTTTTTTTCTGTGGCATGTTGTGGAGATGTATTCAAAAGATAGTCTAGAGCATCTAGAGATTTTTTTAGATGTGCAAACTGTACATGGTAAGCAGAAAAAGATGGTTCTATAATTTTTTATTGGTTAAAGTATTATGAAATTGAATTATTTTTAAAAAAATGTAACTCATTTGATTAAAATATAAATATAATTAAGTATAACCTATGAATAATTGTTTTTTTCTTTAAGTGAAGTTTTGTGAATAGAGTTTCTAACTCCACCAACAATTAGAACTTTAAACTGCATGCAACTTCTAATAACATTAATTAACTTGAAAAAAATAAAAGGGCCAAAGGATATGCATCATGCATAAAAAAAGAAATTTCTTCTGTGGAAGAGATTACAGATGTCCACACAAAAACACAACTCATTCAATTATCACAATCACAATCACAATATTCACAAATGACAAATTCACAATCATTCATGTAGCATAACAACAACACGTACGTGCACATCCTAACACTAAACATATTCATTACTGCGTATATAACAACTCAAGGAATTACACACATACTTAGTACTTGCCTCCGCCAGTTTACATCTGAGCTTATTATTTTCTAGCATCTTACTTTCTTATATGTCTATAGATTCTTGTTTCCCACATTTATATTGCTGTGAAATTTAATAATTTTTGATTCATCCCTAATTATTATTCAAGTATATCACTCACTTGTTAACTTAATAAAAATATCTTTAATTAAAAGCTCAACGACTATGTGATGGAAATTAATTAGAGTTAACACTTAACATTAGCTTGGTTAAAAAAAAACATTAGTTTGGTTATATAATTTTTGCATGGGGTTGGTCTATAAAACGTAAAATATTTTTGATATAAAACGAGTTAAATGAGATGGATATACGGCCAAGTTGCCAACCCTAAACCCAAACCATCAACACATATGAAAAACTAAGTAACTACATTAAATTTTCATAATATGGACAAAAAATGTAATATTGATATTTACAATTTGCATAACTATCAAACTACTACTTTTAAATAACTAAAATTTTCACATGAAAAAAAAAGAAAGTTTACACATAGAACAAACAAGAAGTAATCAAGAACTATTTCTTTAATCATTTAATCCGTTACTTTATTTCAAAAAGAAAACACTACTAAGTGAAATTATATAATAAGAAAAAATTGAAAATCTGTACAATTGCATTAACGTCAGCAAGCGTCTATTTGTGAAGTGCAGGATGGGGGGTGGGGGGGGGGGGGGTGTGTGTCTTTCCAACTATCTTGCGATCAAGTGTTGAACCGTGCCGTTAGCTGCTTTTGTGGCAGAGGTAATTTATATTCGTAACCTTGAGAAGAATTTGGTGGCTCTGGAGTAATCCATGGAAGACTTAGATGTGTTAAAGAAGGGTGCAGGGAGGAAGGCACAGGTCTACAAAGGCTTAACGAAGTCCAGGTATGGCTTACGAGTGTTCAGACCTCCAAGAAAACATACCATTGACAAGTATTGCAGGTGAATTCGTTAGGTGTAGGCCAAAACTAGTTGTTTTGGATCTGTCTAAGAATTTGCGTATTGATTTATAAAGAACATTGATTGCGAGACTACCTGCTTGTCGCCAAAGGTTGAAAAAACTAATACATTTGTATTTAGCGAGGGTACAACAAGTCTTCGGAGTATCGATGGGATATCAAATTTATCGCGCTTAAGAACATTAACGTTACGATATTGCAATAAAGATCTTGAAGGAATTGCTTCACTTGAACGCTTAGACGAAGTTAACCATTGAAATCAAGTCAAGATCGGTTTTGGAGAAACTGTTTTTTCTCTGGCATGTTGTGGAAGTGTATTCAAAAGGTAGTTTATCAAAGACATTTGGGACGAATCTATCGATGTATTGACTTTTACGACTAATCTCCGTAGCCCCAGTGGTCCATACTTCCCAAACTTCACAAAAGACAAAGCACGAAAATTGAAAACATTATAGACATTAAGTGCACATTGTTGGCCTAACCGACAAAAGCATACATAAAGAACAAGTCCTTACATACTAAATTAAAGCCGAGACACAGTACTCATGGCTTTGACATGGTGAAAAGAAGCATGAGTGAATCCTAAAGAAATTGAGAAGCCATAGTAGTAGTAACAAATGCGTTAAGTAGAGGACAGGTTGAGGTTATTACTTGAATCTTGCATTTGGCCGGTTAGACCTTCTCTAGGAACGTTTCGTAGTGTACTATGAGTTTATTTTAGGTTCGGCATTGTCTCAAGAAAGTACACGACTTGCTCCATCATTCTGTCCATGTCTCAAAGATCTTTGAAGGCAAGACGACCCTCATCCAGAGTAACGCGTAAATCAAGATCGTTAACCCCCACGTCGCAGCACGTTTAATAACCATTCAGTGACATCATCGCAACGAACAACGCCATGGTCACACATAAGAGAGAACTTGTTAACAGTGGAATCCAAAAACTCTATTCACGAAACCTAAAACCCCAACGAATCATCTGAAACCTTTCTTTCTCTGTAGTCATACGTCGTCGTACAAGTTGTCTGGTTTTTTTTTTTTTTTTCATGTGACAAAAAAACAATTTTTTTTTATTATTTACAAAAAAGGAATGTTATTTTCAAAGTAATAATAATTCAGAAAAACATAATTAAAAAAGAAAAAAGTTAAATATTTAGAATGTATATGTTAATTCAAGGAATTTACTTAATTATATTATTATGCATTTTACTAAAATTCATTATATGTGAAAAAAAGAAGTTCTTGAACGACAAAACAATGCATTTTGGGATGTTTTCTATATTTTTATTTTATTTTCTTAAACATCAAAAGCTAGTTTTCCTATCCATTGATAGCCTTTGATGTTTAAAAAAATAAAATATTATAGAAAATTTTCATTTTTTTTTTTAATTTTCGACAAAGCTATAGAAGTTTACATTTATGATAAATTGGTGTACATTACAAACAAACATTTATGGTAACAAGAATTTTTTAGTTATTGCTATTTTTGTCTTTGCTTTTGTGATATAAATATGTGTACGCACGCCAAAATAAACACACAAACACTCAAAGAGAGATAGACAAAAGACACAAAGGACATCATCACCATGTCAGAGAGACAGATTGTTAAGAAGATTTATGCAAATTTTGAGAACGACGGTGGTGCTGCTGCTGTTATTAGACAAGGCATTACCAAGTGAGTTTGCTTTTTTTATTGTTCATCAATTGTCTAACGTATAATGGCTTCTTCACCTTCAAGTTTCATTTAATTTTCTTGTTGCATGGTTAATTCAGGACAAACCATGAGTTATTGGACCCGTTCGTCTCGCTTTCTGAACTTTCCTGTAACATTCTTTTTACTTCCCCAATGTGTGAATTAAATTTTTGATTTTTTATGTTTACTTATTGTTTGTTCTGATTTGCTCTGTTTCTTGATTCAGTTTCACCTCCTGGTGGATTCAGAGATCATCCTCACAGAGGTCAAATTCACGCCTATTTTTTTCAGTTTTTTCTACGTACATCTGCTTAATTCCTCTAGTCTCTAATTTTTCTGATGTAATTGGATCAACTGTGTACACAGGTTTTGAAAGTGTGACATACATGTTGCAGGTGAGAACATATATCTTCAGCCATGATTTAAGCCAATAATAAAAAGCCTTTTTTACTTTTGCTTACTTGGATATCGATTTAACTTGTACAATATAGGGAGGCCTCATTCACCAAGACTGTAATGGTCATAGAGGTACAATCCAAGAAGGAGATGTTCAGGTGAAACAACAATAAACATAATTAAAAATACTCTTACTACTAAGCTTTCTTGTTGCATCCTTTTGATTTTGGTTATTATATTGCAGTGGACGACAGCAGGAAGAGGAATCATTCATTCTGAAATGCCTCAAGAAGAAGTTAACAGTCTCATTCAACTCTGGATCAACCTCCCTTACAGTCAAAAGATGTACAAAGAAAATTCTTCATGACAAAAGATTCTAGTTATATTCATCTTTTTCAATGTTTTAAGATCTGTTTTGTTTGGTTTATGACAGGATCTGGCCAAAAAACCGAGAAATACCGAATTCATATATTCCGAGAGCATGGGACAATGGAGTAGAGGTCAAAATCATAGCCGGAGAGTCGATGGGAGTCAAGTCTCCTTTCTACACAGAAACACCAATCATGTTCCTTGACGTTACGCTCGACCCAGGAGCTCAAACCCTCCAGACCATTCCAGAGTCATGGACTGCTTTCGCCTACCTTCTAGAAGGCGATGAAGGCGTGTTTAGCTCCTCGGACTCTTCCACAGTAGAAGCACACAATGTTGTGGTATTTGGAAGAGGGGATCAAGTTAGCGTGAAGAATACATCAAGCTCTAGGCCGTTGAGGTTCTTGTTGATTGCAGGGGAACCCATCGGCGAGCCTGTGGTTCAGCACGGGCCATTTGTGATGAACTCGCAGGCTGACATTGATATGACAATTGACGACTATCGCAATGCCAAGAATGGCTTTGAGATGGCTAAGTCTTGGAGGTCACAGTGAAGAGTTTGAAGCAATAACCAGAGACATGCACTTATATTTATTAGGTTTTTTTATCTTATCGCACACCGTTTTAATTATACATTCTATTTCTATATCTTACCATTGTCACGTAATAACAAAACACATGCTACGTTTTTAATAAATTGATTAACTATAGTTCAACTTCTTTCAGATTCACAATACATGTTTTACGATTTGAAGCTTAATTTTCTTTTTCGTCTTAGTGAACCAATATTTTTACTAGGATTAAAGAATAACTTTTCACAAAAGACAATGTCAAAAACCTTATTCGATATAAAAGGTTTTCTTATTTCTCAAGTTGTGTAGGCAATGCCTTATATACGATTACAATATTTAATCTAATACCAAAGTATGGAATAACCCAAATATACAACATTTATATGTTAATTACACAAATGAGCTCTGGCTCATAATACCCCCCCTCCCTCCCGCACAAGCTGGAGTATGAAGATCACGAATACCCAGTTTAAGAAAAAACTCATCGAACTCCTTGTGACCAAGAACCTTCGTAAGAATATCAGCCAACTGAACCTTAGGCGAAACATGCTAAGGAGCAATAACACCTTTAACAATCTTATCTCGAATAAAATGACAGTCCGACTCAATATGTTTCGTCCTTTCATGAAAAACAGGATTTTTACTCAGGTGAATAGCAACCTCATTCTCGCAACGAAGTGGCACCAGAGCAGAACAATCAACACCCATGGAGAAAAGAACCTCCCGCAACCACAAAATCTCACACACAGTCTCCGACATGGCACGGTACTCTGCTTCAACCAAAGAACGAGAGACGACATCTTGTTTCCGTGTCTTCCAAGAAATCGGAGATCCTCCCAATTGAATAAACCAGGCAGTTAGTGATCTTCGTTTCAACGGACAACTGTTATAATCAGCATCACACAAAGCCGAGAGACGAAGAACAGTACCAGCTCGGAGTAAAATACCCTGACACGGATTACCCTTGAGGTAACATACAACACGACAAGCTGCCTGCCAATGTTCAACCTTCGAAGCATTCATGAACTGAGACAAAATATGGATTGCATAGGAGAGATCCAGTCGAGTAACAGCCAGATAAATGAGACGACCAACTAAACGTCGATAGCGAAAAGGATCAGGTAACAACTCACCATCTACTGTAGCCAAATGATGATTTTGTTCTATCGGATGAGACACCGGTTTGGCGCCAAGTAAACCCGTGTCAGAAATAATATCAAGCGTGTACTTGCGTTGAGAGAGATACATACCTGTCGAATTTCGAGCAACTTCAATACCCAAAAAATACTTAGAGATACCAAGATCCTTCATATGAAAACAAGAACTTAAGTATTCTTTAAAATCAGTGATGACCATAGATGAGCTCCCGGTAACAATAAGATCATCAACATACAAAAGGAAATGAATTCGACGATCGTCGGCAGCAAATGTGAACAAAGAGTAGTCCTTTAAACTCTGAGTGAAACCATAGTCCTTAAGAGCAGTAGAAAGCTTTGAAAACCAGCAACGAGGCGCCTGTTTTAGACCGTAAAGAGACTTGTGTAAACGGCAGACTTGAGTTTTATCAGCTGTATGGAAACCCGGAGGAGGACGAATGAACACTTCTTCTTCCAAATCACCATGAAGAAAAGCATTATGGACATCTATTTGATGCACTTCCCAATCTCGAGAAACCGCAACCTCCAAAAAGGACCACACCGTCGTCATCTTACAAACAGGTGCAAAAGTCTCCTTATAATCCAGACCCTCAGTCTGATTAGTACCGATGATATATCATGGTTTTTAGGTGTTTTTAGCCATGATATAAGTCTTATTTATAGAGTCTTTTTGGTATTTTTAGAGTCTTTTGAGTCTTTATAGGATTTAGCATGGATGGGAGCATAATGAAGCTAAATAGGAGGATTTGGAGCATATTCAAGCTTTAAGGCTAAGCTGTGAAGTTGGGAGATAAGTTCAGAGACTTGCATCAGTCGATGCAAGTGATGGTGTCGATTGATGCATCATCCAGCAGAAGAATCAGAAGTTTTCCCACAAGTTTTGAAGATTTACAAAGTTTCCCTAAAGTCTTCCATATTTGCATCATTAGTCCCTAAATGTTTTTAGGAATATATATAGGATTTTTTGGTCATTGTTTAGACCTAAGTTATTTTCAAATTTTATTTTCTGCCATCTTTTGAGAGAGAGACCTAGAGAGCTTTTTGGGAGAGACAAGAACTCAGCCCTGTTGAGAGAAGCTTTTCTAAACTCCTTTGTTCTTCTCTTTTGAATTTAATGATATCTATTTTATCCATGGTTTTTGTTTCATTAATCATGTCTGAGTAGATCTCTTGTTAGGTTCAGGGTTTTTCATAGAGTTTTTATGATTTATTAGATCTGTTATTTTTAGGATTCTTTATCTTTCTAGATCTTCATCTTAGGTTGTTCTTCATATTGATTCTTGATTGATCACCTAGAATTAATACCTAGGAAAATAAATTGATATGAGAATATAATTGATTTTCCTGATAAAACCTTTTGACGAGCAAAATTACTTTCTGCAAAGAGATTTGATTTAGTGATTTTGTGAACAATCTAAACGTGTTTTTAAAGCTGATTTATTACCTAGAATTTTGCAAAGAGATTTGGATTTTCTGGTTTTAAATTTAGATAATATTTGCAGTTAGAACTGATTTATTTTACAAAAGAGTTTAGAGTTCTAGATCTGATCTTAATTGCTTGAATCCTAATTTATTGATTGATTTAATATTTCATAAATTCCTGAAAAAACCCCTAGGCCTAGCTTTTTAATTCCCTGAGTTTACAACACTTTTTAAATTTTGTTTCTGCATTGTTTTTAAATTAATATTTTGATTTAGCATAATTAAAAGATTATTAAATCTATTGTGTGATCTAGAGTCCTTGTGGATATGATCCCTAAATACTACAGTGATCTCTTAATTTGAGAGAGTAGCTCTAGGGTAAATTTGAGCATATCAACCGAGAACAACAAGTCGAGCCTTGTAACGCTCAAGCGTTCCATCAGATCGGTATTTCAAAGTAAACACCCATTTGCAACCAAGAGCTTTCTTCCCTGGAGGCAAAGTTTCAACCGTCCACGTACCTTGATCTTCAAGAGCAATGATTTCAACACGAACTGCTTCATGCCAATTTTCATCTTCGAAAGCCTCAGCATATGTGCGAGGAATAACACCAGCAGTTATCGCAGCGAGAAACGCACGATGATAGACCGAGAACTGAGAACAATCAACATAAGAGTCAATCGGATACCAACTAGATTCAAATAAAACATCATCATGCTCCAAATGAGTCGTGTTAGTCACATAACAATCAAGACGTTTAGACTTAAACTTTGGACGACATCCTCTTCCCATAGGAACAGCATCATCATCATCATCAACAGAAGAGATAATACACTCATAAGTCTCAGCAGAGACATCGGGAGATACAGGGGATGTCGGAGAAAGAGAAACCTCACTCTCCGGTAAAGACGGCGTAGGACTCACAGGAGGAGATGCCGGAGAAGAGACATCCAGTATAATAGGATCAGTTGTGATCCCCGAGAGCTCAACCCGAGGACTATCACCCAACGCAGTAGGCAGAGTCGGAACCAAAACCCGCGCAAAAAAAATCATCCTCGTCGTCCGGTATATGAGGACGAGGAGTCAATGTAGTCAATGGGATAGGAGACTCCAAAGGAACCTCAGCAAAAGGATATTCATTCTCAAGAAAAACAACATCACGAGATGTAGAAATCGCACCATTCTCAAGATCATATATCTTCCAACCCTTCTTCCCGTAAGGGTAACCAAGAAAAACAGAACGATTGCTCCGAGAAGCAAACTTATCGCCGCCATGACGTTGATTATGAGCATAGCATAAGCAACCAAACACGCGTAAATGATTCATAAGCGGTGGTCTGTTGTAGAGCATCTCGAAAGGAGTCTTACCTTGTAAAACCACCGTAGGCGTTCTATTAATTAAATAACCTGCCGTAAGAACACAATAGCTCCAAAACTCCACCGGAAGGTGAGCCTGAAACCGCAAAGCCCGTGCAACATTAAGGATGTGTCGATGCTTCCGTTCGACTCTCCCGTTCTGTTGTGGTGTACCAACACAAGAAGTCTCGTGAATTATGCCTCTCTCGCGGAAAAAACCACCGAGACTCAGAAACTCGGATCCATTATCACTTCTAATAGTTTTTACTTGCTTGGCGAACTGCCGTTCAACCATAGAAATGTAGTCACGCAAAGTAGAAGCAGTATGAGACTTGTTTGGCAACAAATAAAGCCACACAGCACGAGAATAATCATCAACAATGGTGAGAAAAAATCGAGAGCCACAGATTGTCGTTGTCCGATACGAACCCCATAAATCACAATGAACTAGATCAAAAACCGCAGAATTTTTCTTATTGCTAATGGAAAAGAGTCTCGTGTTTGCTTGGAACGAATACAAACGTCACATGTTTTGGAATCAAAAACATTACTACAACTACTAGAATCGGAAAACTGCATCAGCTCCATGGTCGTGGACGAGGGGTGTCCCAAACGATGGTGCCATACATCCTTAGGTTGCTGATCCAAAGCTCGTGTCACCGCTGTAAAAGCCATCCCTCGGTAAAAATACAGACCATTGTCTTGTTCACCCGCTCCAATCACCGTCTGTGTGATGTGGTCCTGAACAACATAAATCTTATCAGATATCTAAAAGATACAGCTCCTATGTCTAGTTAATTGAGAAACCGATATAAGATGACATTGCAACCCATCAACAAAAAAACACATTCAGTAACCAAAGATGAGACCGAAGAGAAATCTTCCCTTTCTTAGTCGAAATAGTGAACCGACCATCCGGCAATTTGATGAACATAGGTGCCATACCACAAACATCCAAGAGAAAATCAAGACTACCCGTCATGTGATTCGATGCACCGGTGTCAATGATCCAAGATTCAATGAAAAACTTACCCGAAAGGTGATCATTAGTACTAGCTTTCCTTGTATTCAGCATATCCTTTAGCTTTTTCCACTCTTGATCACTCAAACCACTAAACCCCACACGATCTGCCTCCGTGATCGATGTAGAGCCCACAAACGCCAGTGACGAAGTCGCGACATGATGGACTTGTGGCGTCTCAACACGCTTTGGAGGAACAGTTGCCACCCGACGATCGACAGTGGAAGTGCCATGACCACCTCGCAGAATGTTGGGCAGTTTAGAACGTGGCCGATCGCCCCAGCACCATGGATAACCGATCTTGCGAAAACAATGATCAGCTAAATGGCCTTTCCATCCACAGCTCGTACATAACGCAGACGGATCACGCAATTGTGATGATATAGCCATACGAGGAGCACTTTGAACAGCAAAACTAGCTCCTTCATTTCGTGCTTCCAACAATCGACTAGCACACTTAGATTCCTCATCTTGCGAGACAACCTGATATGCCTCATCAACAGATGGAAGTGGGTCACAGGAAAGAAGAGAAGACTTGACAGCCCCAAACAGACTTTCATCAAGTCCCATCAAAAATTGATGCAGCTTATCTTCTTCCCGTTCTTTCGCAATTTCTTCAACCGTCTTGGCACGTTGAAGATCCGCAAGACTCGTCCATAGAGTTGGTCAGCTTCCCATAATATGCGCCGATCCTTTTTGCTGACAATTTGCCAACTCAGTTTTAATACGTTGTACTCTTTGTTCATTCTTCACAGAAAACCGCTTTTGTATTTGAGACCATAGGTCATGAGCGATTTCATGATGAGACAAAGAGCTGCTCAAATCTGGTGCTACCGTGAGTCTGATCCAAGAGACCACCATGGCATTATTTGCCCACCAGTCTTCAAGATCATCGGAATCATCATTAGGTTGAGGGATAGTACCATCCACAAAACCAAATTTCTTTCAAGCCCGTAAAGCAAGTTGAAGGTTCATTGCCCACTCATCATAGTTAGGGCCACGAAGTTGTGGTTGTGAAATCACAGACCCGGGATTACCTCCAGCAGAGAGATCATACGGATCAATCTGACGCCGTGCCGACTCAACCCGTGCCTTGGATCCGAAAGACAGAGAATAAATCATCTTAGAAACAGAGTCTTCCTCTGACATGATTTAAGATATGTATACCGACAGAATGATCAAGTATACTAAGGTCAAGGAAAAGAAAAAACAAAAACGAAGATTTAAGCTTTAACAAGTATGGGTATAGAGGATCGAAGAACCTAAAATTTTAGGTTTAGCTCTGATACCATGTCAAAAACCTTATTTGGTATAAAAGGTTTTCTTATTTCTCAAGTTGTGTAGACAATGCCTTATATACGATTACAATATTTAACCTAATACCAAAGTATAAAAATAACCCAAATATACAACATTTATATGTTAATTACACAAATGAGCCCTGGCTCATAATAGACAAAGCAAAGCTTATACAGAAAATTAATTGAAAAAAAAAAAGACATTAAGCTCGCATTGTTGGCTTAACCGACGAAAGCATAAATTAAGAACAAGATCCTTACATAATAACGTACTTAAAGCCGAGACACACTCATGGCTTTGACATGGTGAAAAGAGGCATGAGTGGATCCAAAAGAACTTGAGAAACCATATAGTAGTAACACATGCTTTAAGCCTTTAAGCAGAGGACAAGTTGAGGTTATCATAGATTCCTATCTGAAACTGTCTTAGCACTTCTTCCACATCTTCGTCTATGGACGTTTCACGTTTCGTAGTGTATTACGGAGTTTTTTTAGACTCGGCATTATCTCGAGAAAGTACACGACTTAATTGCTCCATCATTTTGTCCATGTGATCATCCTCGTCATAGATAACTCCAAACTTCAATACCTTTAAAACCTTCACAGGATTTGATGATAGGGAAGTGGGAATGTCCTCCTCCTCCCAAGGGCTGCACGACAGCACAAGCACTCATCGGTTTTACACTTCTTTCCAACTCTCTGAAGAAGCCCCTAAACACACAAAAGGGAACTAGCTAGTTTGATCAAAATCTCATTGCCTTGATGTTTGAATAATGTAACATATGGTATAATAAAGGATATAAGTACACATTACTTGGAAGACAAGTTTCTTTAAGTTTGGGCTGTGCTTGAGTAATGCTGTCAATGATTCCCATCCTACATCTCTGTCAGTCTTGGCAGTTAACCGAAGCAGGTTGTTAAAAGTTGGCAATGGTTCGCAGCATAAACCAAGTACCTGAAACAAAACCATGTCAGCTACATGATCACTCATTTATGATCATTAAGTAAACAAGATGATTGTTCGAGTAATTACCCAATACACTTAACCCCAAGACAGTATATATAAGGTCGAATCCACAAGGACCAATGATACACTAAAGATTTATGAGAGTCGTAAAATAGCTAAAGCAAACGAAATATAGTTTGTTTGGTTTCAAAAATTGTAAATAAAAATGCAAGAAATAAAACGATTAAACTTGGGGAGAATTTATATTTTAGAATTGAATGTGGTGATTAATTAGGAAGATAGAAAATCGAATGTAGCTGATTTATAGGCTCCTCGTAAATTTATATTTTGAAATCGATAATTGTAAAGATTTTGTAGAGATATTTTGGGAGCATGAAAATGGGAAATTTAATTTTGGATTTATTAGAGAGATAAATTAGGAAATCTTTGTTTTTGTTAATAGAAAACGGTTAAATCGATATTTTGTTTTATAATTTTATTTAAAAAAACATATAATTACAATGGTATTGGCATGAGATGTAAATATTTCTCAACTCCAAGTCTTCTTTGCCAAAAATGGTACAAAAATGTTAATATAGATGTAGTTAGTATTTACCAATATAGAAAGAAAATACATTTCTTTTCAAATGTGTCGTATCAACACCAAACCATTTTGTAACTTCTCTCTTACTGGCCAAAACAATTAGGAGGGCTTGGTTGTCTATGACATACGCATAAATGAACGTCCTTGTTTCCCGACCCCTTGTCCGTACAGTCGCAACGGGTAACGCCGTGAATCACATCATTAGGAAATATTTTTTTGCTCTTCATTTCATGCCAACACCAGTTACACCCTTGTGATAAGCTACATATTAATAGCTTAATTAGGCCACAACGGTTATAAACTCTACAATAGCTAAATCTAAAAATTAAAGAGAAAGAGACGTTGGGGATATGGAAACTCCTTGTGCATTTGCTAAGTGGTCTTTATTTAGTTCGGCTCAGGACTCGGGAGAGCGTCTTTTCTTCGGGGGTGACGTAGACGCCAGTCAACTTCTCATGCATATCAGATGTGGATGATTTTTTGGATCTTCTGGTTTGGGATCCAGCACCAACATACGCTTGAAGAGCATTTGAGAAGTACTTTTTGATGTCAACACTCTCGTTCCTTGATGGATTGTTTTAAGTGAATGTCTTCACTTATAGTTTTGATTTTAGATTCAACCAAAACTGGATTTTAAAAGACTTTGGCTAAAGCTCCCCTCGTGTTGAAGCCTATAAAGGAATTTTTATGGCGTATGCTAATTCAAAGTCTATGAAAAAAGTGGAGAGTAGAAAAAACTGAATAATCACACCCGAATTTTAAGATTTTACGTGTCATTAGGAAAAAAATATTAGTAAATAGTAACAGTTTATTGTTCTTGTATAAATCAGATTTACCCAAATAAATTATCTGAAAAATCTCTACAGGATTTAAGAATACTTTGAAAATGCCGCAGCAAGTAATGGATCCTATAGAGTAAGAGTCTCTTTCGGTGGGCATTGTAAATGATCCAAGTGGAGGTTATCCTGAATTTGTGAATAATGAGGTGTGAAAGCTTTACTGAAGAACTAGAATCGTAGAAAGAGTCGAATGGTCACAAAGCTCCTAACCCGTTTTTGGATATTCCTTGACATATTCATTTATGGGGCTTGTGTGATTATGATGTTTTTTATCTTTTAAATATAATATCTGACCAAAGTCCAATATAGACAGAAGACTGTAATTGTTTATTGCCTAATCTGTAATTTTGGTGATAATTTTAGAAAACAATATAAATTAATGTGATATTTCTTTAAAATTGCCCTAACTTTTTGTTTTTTTTTTCAACCAAGCAATAAATTGTATAATCGACTCATTAGAAGAAATGAATTAAACTACGAAAGAGAAATATTTATCTATATTATCCCTTATATAATAAAACAGAAGTACACAACTTTTTTTTGTAGACTATATAATTTTTATAAATTGGTTACAAAATACAGTAAACCCTCTATAAATTAATAATGTTGGGACCAAGACATGTTATTAATTTATAGTGATATTAATTTATCTATAAATTAATAATAATTATTTTATAATGTAAATTAATAATTATTAAGTTATAGGTATATTTTTAATTGTTTAATTTTTTAAAAATTAAATTAAGACAATTGTTGTAAAATAAGATTAGAATTTTGGATGTTGTAAATTTTATGGTATTAGAATTGAATTTGAAATAATTAAAAAATATTATTGACAATGAATTACAAATATTATAGACAAATTCACTTATACACATGACATAAATATTCAAATATATGAATAAGAATATCAATTATCGTATTTTAATAGTCTATCAAACTATCAAAATGTAAATGATGCATATTTAGAAAGTGAAAAATTTAAAAAGTTTTAGCTGTTTTATGAAATGTTATAGAATATTTTTTATCATTATAGTTTGAAGATACAACATAACAATTGTTTTATAGATATGAGGTTTAAGAAAAACATGCTTTACTATATCAGCATATATATATATATATATATATATATATATTTACATGATTATTAATTTATGATATTATTGGGACCATATTTTACATGAGGATTTCAAAAAAAATATTATCTTATTATCTTATCGAATTTTGTTATTTTTTACATTGTCCCGACTTGGGACTAGCAAAATTTATTTATTTATAGTGTTTATTAATTTATAGAGTATTAATTTATAGAGGTTTTACTGTAGGTTATAGATTAAATATAGGTTGGTTACAAAAAAAGGTTATAGATTAATTTATCAATATTTGGGCTATATGTATACACTTAAAAATATCCCAAATAATCTTTTTAAAGAGAATATTCCAATGATTTATACAATTTCCAAAATAAATCTTTAGTATTCCATGTATTGTTACAAAATATATACTATTAAATATAAAAATATATTCTTAGGCGTAAAAAGGAATAAATCTTGACAATTTATTACACTTAATCGTGATTTCTGAAAATAAAATCTTACATAAGCACGGGTCATATTAAAAAACTTTCACCAAACATGTTCGAAAATTAAAATAAAAACAAACAACAAACATAACCATTTCTCATACATAAAATTACAAAATTAACAATATAAAAATTACAAAATAAGTGTTTTTTTCAAGCCATTATATTTAGCATATGATTTTATTGCATAATGTTTTATCCAAAAAAAACTTTTTAAAACAATCATATAAATTATGTTTTATTCTAAAATGAATATAAATAAAAAAAACTTACAATCTGTGCTCTAGCACTAATCTAGTGACAAAATAAAAGTGAAACTACATATTTTGGGTAGATAGAACGATAAATAAATAAAATATTTGTATTATAACAAAATAAAAAGTACATATGTTAGATAGATAGAATATTAAAGAAATCTATTTGTCTATAATATAAGTTTTTTAAAATATATCAAAACTACACATTTTGGGTAGATATATAGAACAATAAAGAAAATACCTATGCTTTTGTCATTTTTTGTTCATTTGAATTATATATTCAATATTTAATATTAACATTTTTGTGTTTGGAAATTTTTTCCCCTATGAAAACTTGCTTATACATTCATGAAACAACTACCTTTTTTTTGAGAAGTAACAGGTGGATAAATTATTGTGCAAACGAGCATCAACATGATTTATATAGACTTTTCAAGTCCATACCATTTTCAGTTAACATTTTACCATTTCCTACTCAGATTCTTCTTCAAGTAGAGACACCATTCACATTATTTTTCAGGATTGAAGTGGCTTAAAGGTATCCAATTTGGTGAAAGACTGGAATATGCTCTGTTCCATTACTTTCACATGCCAAACATAGGTAACAACATACTTATACGACTTTAAATCCCTTTTCTTCACGTCTCTACCTGCAAATAAACACCAATATACATCATTACATTGAACCCATCTTTCTCAATTCCAATCATATTCACATGAAACAAAAACATACTATACTTCCAACTGAAACATAACTTGACCACCGTCGAATTCAAAGTAGAAACCAGGTTTTACAGTGTTTAATCGGGTTAGTTCAGTGAGAGATGAACAAGGCAGAGTCAAGAAAACATGAGGCTATAGAAACAAGTTTAATGTGAACAAATGGAGAAAAAGCCTTGTGCCACTCATTATTCTCTCTATCTCTTTCAAAAAAAAAAAGAGACAAACTTGAAAAAGGAAATGGGTGATTCTTATTCTTTTAGAGAATCTGATAATGCAAAAGAAAAGAAAAAAACTTACTAAAAAGAAGATTCTCATCGAGATTAGGACAGAATATTTGTCTTTCCAGAGTTTAACGGTTATTACATGACGTTGTAATATGCCCGTCCGAGAGAGATAATACAGAGAACCAGAACCACACCACAGTTTAAACAAGGTTTGAAAATTAAAATATCAGGAAATAAAAATAAAAAGACAAAAAAGGAAGAACCTTTTGTATTGAGATTATAAAATGGCAAGCTAAGTTGATATCCAAAACTAGGCCTCTCTATTCCCACCCTATAGCTGAAGTAGACTCAGGGTATGTAAAATGCGGAAAATCAAATTTAGTCCTTTTTATCTATTGTTTTGTTTATAGATGTTTATGTAACTTTTTTTCAAAAGAGATTTCAGTGCAACAATCAGAGAAGATGGCAAGAAATGATTGGATCAACAGTTACCTCGAAGCTATTCTTGATGTTGGAACAAGCAACAAAAAGAGGTTTGAGAGCAACTCCAAGATCGTCCAGAAGCTTGGGGATATGAACAGGAAGGATCATCAAGACAAGGTGTTTGGAGATATGAATACAAAGGATCATCAAGAGAAGGTGTTTAGTCCCATCAAATACTTTGTGGAAGAGGTCGTCAACAGTTTCGATGAGTCTGACCTGTATAAAACATGGATCAAGGTTTGTTTCTCAATCTGTAATCCTTATAGCAATTGTATAAATACAAAAAGGACACTGGAGAATATTGTTCCACTTATTCTCCCAGAAGTATGGAAGTGACCGGAGTTAAAATAGTAAGAACCAAAGAATGTGGGAGATGGTTCTGTATTTACTAAAACCAAAACAAACGCATCTATACATATATTTAAATACCCGCAAGTGATGGTGGAGAGATCTTTCACTTCTTGTGGCAGGTGATAGCAACAAGGAATACTCGTGAACGCAGTAACAGGCTTGAGAATATATGCTGGCGTATTTGGCATCTCGCACGCAAGAAAAAGCAGGTTTGTGTCCCTTTACTTATACACCTTTTTCACCTTTGCTTTTCGTTAAAAGTCTATGCATCGGAAATACAGATTGTGTGGGATGACGGGATTAGACTTTCCAAACGGAGAATCGAACGTGAACAAGGCCGCAATGATGCAGAAGAGGATCTTCTTTCTGAGCTTTCTGAAGGAGAGAAGGAGAAGAACGATGGAGAGAAGGAGAAAAATGAAGTTGTTACAACTCTTGAACCACCCCGAGATCACATGCCCCGTATCCGCTCTGAAATGCAAATTTGGTCAGAAGATGATAAATCAAGTCGAAACCTTTATATCGTCTTAATCAGGCAAGTAGAAATTGGTTTATCTGACTTATTTGCTATTGTCAATATGGTCACGGACTCACGGGACTTACCCGGTGCCTCTATTTGGTTTCATACTTTGACAACTGCAGTATGCATGGACTCGTGCGTGGAGAAAACATGGAGCTTGGAAGAGACTCTGACACTGGTGGACAGGTATTTTAACTATCTTTTAAAAGACTTTTTAGTAAAAATCAAAATTATTTACAGTGATTCACGTACCTCCTCTGGCTTTCTTAATGATTCATTAATCTTTCGTTTTGATAATGGACGAATAGGTGAAATACGTTGTTGAGCTTGCTCGTGCGTTGGCAAACACTGAAAGTGTCCACAGGGTTGATCTCTTAACACGGCAGATCAGTTCACCAGAGGTTGACTACAGCTATGGCGAGCCAGTTGAGATGTTATCATGCCCTCCAGAAGGTAGCGACAGCTGTGGCTCCTACATTATCCGCATCCCTTGCGGTTCTCGGGACAAGTACTATCTCATCAGACTTCTTTGAATTTCAAATTCCTGCTTTGAAAACCTTGAAAACGAAGCAGTTAGTTTCTCAATACTCATGTTTGTTAAATGCAGGTACATAGCAAAGGAGTCACTCTGGCCCCATATCCCCGAGTTTGTCGATGGGGCACTAAATCACATAGTGAGCATAGCAAGGTCTCTAGGAGAGCAAGTGAATGGAGGGAAACCAATATGGCCTTATGTAATTCATGGTCACTATGCTGATGCAGGAGCAGTAGCTGCACATTTGGCAGGAGCCTTAAATGTGCCAATGGTGCTAACTGGTCACTCTTTGGGAAGGAATAAGTTTGAACAGCTGCTTCAACAAGGGAGACTTACTAGAGAGGATATTGACAGAACATATAAGATCATGAGGAGAATAGAAGCTGAAGAACAGAGCCTAGATGCAGCCGAGATGGTAGTGACCAGCACACGGCAAGAGATTGACGCGCAGTGGGGGCTGTATGATGGTTTTGATATCAAGCTGGAGAGGAAGCTCAGGGTTAGAAGACGACGTGGAGTCAGCTGCCTTGGCAGATACATGCCACGAATGGTGGTATAAATCCTTTTCTGTCTCCCACAGTATCTGACAAATGACAACACAATGAGTATCAAAATAATTTATATAGACACTGCAATTGACTGATGCATCATGTTATAAAGTCATTTATTAATCTGACCTGTCCTTGTGGCATCAGGTTATACCGCCAGGTATGGATTTCAGCTACGTCTTGACACAAGATTCACAGGAACCTGATGGTGATCTTAAGTCGCTAATTGGCCCTGACAGAAACCAGATAAAAAAGCCTGTGCCACCAATATGGTCCGAGGTATACTCTTTTTACATTATTGTGTTATTACTAACAGAAGTCATATCTAGTCTCATGCAAGAAAGGTTACCGTCTTGTTTTACCCTGTCTTGTTTTACCCTGTCTTTCAATCCATGGAACAAATAACTACATGAACCTATTATCTGCAGATAATGCGATTTTTCTCAAATCCTCATAAACCAACAATACTTGCGCTGTCTCGTCCTGACCACAAAAAAAATGTCACCACATTGGTCAAAGCTTTTGGTGAATGTCAGCCTCTTCGAGAACTAGCCAACCTGGTAAGTATCCCGGCATTTGTTACACATTTATTATTCAGTGAACTATATGTATTATGAAAATTGTGGATGGGCATACGGCTAATACACCTAAATTGCTAAAAAAAACTGTTCCAGGTACTTATACTAGGTAACCGAGATGACATCGAAGAGATGCCTGATAGCAGCTCAGTTGTTCTCATGAATGTACTAAAGCTGATAGACCAGTACGACTTGTACGGACAAGTAGCTTATCCCAAGCATCACAAACAATCTGAAGTTCCAGATATTTATCGTTTAGCAGCCAAAACAAAGGTACGTAACAGGAGCATGTGCTTAGCTAGAACTACATGACAGAAATGTTATCATAAGCAGATTACTATTACTCATAGATCCTCTCTCTACACATGAATATCATAATTGTATGGTGGTTTTCTCTCTTCAAGGGGGTATTCATTAATCCAGCTTTGGTGGAGCCGTTTGGTCTCACACTCATTGAGGTAACTATTACCTATGTCCATGTACTTTTTAACTTATTATACACACAACCTATGAAATCTTCATGCCACACCATTTGTTGTACATATGACAGGCAGCTGCTTATGGTCTTCCCATTGTTGCCACCAGAAATGGAGGGCCTGTTGATATCGTGAAGGTAATTAAGTCTCTTATTATAAAGCTAATTGTATAAAGACATAGTCACAATGATCCCGGAAGCTTACTAAGAGTGCATATGTTGTGTTGCAGGCACTGAATAATGGTCTCCTAGTCGACCCCCATGATCAACAAGCCATTTCTGATGCCCTTCTGAAGCTAGTTGCTAACAAACATCTCTGGGCTGAGTGTAGAAAAAACGGACTAAAGAACATCCACCGTTTTTCATGGCCAGAACACTGCCGTAACTACCTATCCCATGTCGAACACTGCAGAAACCGTCACCCCACGAGTAGTCTCGACATCATGAAAGTTCCAGAAGAGCTCACAAGTGACTCTCTAAGAGATGTCGATGACATATCTTTGAGATTCTCCACAGAAGGAGATTTCACGCTCAACGGGGAACTAGATGCAGGTACTAGACAGAGGAAACTAGTTGATGCCATAAGTCAAATGAATTCTATGAAAGGTCGCCCATCTGTTATCTACAGCGCTGGTAGAAGGCAGATGCTCTTTGTGGTTGCTGTTGATTCCTATGAAGACAACGGAAACATCAAAGCGAGTTTAAACGATATTATCAAGAATGTGATGAAAGCTGCAGATTTGACATCAGGCAAAGGAAAAATAGGTTTTGTGCTGGCATCAGGTTCAAGCTTACAAGAAGTTGTGGAGATTACGCAGAAAAACCTGATTAATTTGGAAGATTTTGATGCAATAGTTTGCAACAGCGGAAGTGAGATCTACTATCCATGGAGAGATATGATGGTTGATGCAGACTATGAAACTCATGTGGAATACAAATGGCCAGGTGAAAGTATAAGGTCGATGATTCTGAGACTTGCATGTACGGAAACTTCAACAGAGGATGACATCGCAGAGTATGCTAGTGCATGCAGTACAAGATGCTATGCAATTTCTGTGAAACAAGGAGTCAAGGTAACTCTTTCTAAGAATATTTCTCTCATCAAGAAGACAGCTTAAATACTACCTTAAAGTCATGAAATTAGTATTGATGTATATATGTGTGAATGGCAGACTCGAAGAGTTGATGACCTTAGGCAGAGGCTTCGGATGCGAGGTTTAAGGTGCAATATTGTCTACACGCAAGCGGCAACAAGGCTAAATGTTATACCACTATGTGCATCAAGAATACAAGCACTCAGGTTAGAAACTGCTAAAGACTAAATAGTTTCTTCAACCATATACACTATGTGTAAGATATATACAGTCAAGATGACATGACTTGGTGGCTTTATGTAGGTATCTTTCTATAAGGTGGGGAATTGACATGTCGAAGACTGTTTTCTTTTTGGGGGAAAAGGGAGACACAGACTATGAGGACTTGCTTGGTGGCCTCCACAAAACTATCATCCTAAAAGGTGCAGTGGGATCTGATAGTGAAAAACTTCTACGCAGTGAAGAAAATTTCAAAAGAGAAGACGCAGTTCCACTAGATAACCCTAACGTTTCCTATGTCAAGGAGAATGGCGGACCTCATGATATTCTCTCCACTTTAGAGGCCGATGAGATCAAGTAAAATGATTTTCAATTTGGCCACATTATCTCAGGTCATATACTTCAATCGGTTGGTAAACAGTGAAAAATAACAAGACTACATAATTTCATATATTGTATACTGCAATAAAAAAAAAAAAGTTGAATACATATTAAATTATTAACTATAGCACAGATTTTATAGAACAAGTATGCACAGCTTCGTCTTAGTTCTTTTGACGTTCACACTTAGAAAGATTGATACCTGATGTTCATGGTACTCTATCTAGTGTGCTATCGCCCCTCCATTGGTCAAGCACCGACCAACAATGTGTTCTCGCCACATCCGTATTTTGCAGTGTAAGAAAATTCCCTGCCACAAGTGGAAGTAGTTGTGACAGCAAGATTGAAAATTAAATTGAGCCTGAAGTCCAATTTTACAATCAATTGTTCACAAACTGTGAATCCTTAAACAAAAATATGCTCAATCAGTACAAGATTCTACCAAACCACAAGGAGACACCTCAACTGCCAAGCCTTATGACTCGTGCATGCCTATAGCAAAACTAAATCCTTAAAATATGACAGAAATTAACCCTTGTCATCAACAATCAGTCCCGAACAAAATCATCACCAATTGGTTCTCGACATCTAACCTCAATCAAATTCACCGTAAATATCAGATAAAGGAAGACACTACCACAGGAAGATAAGTAGAAAATGTAAATTTATGGTGGCAAAGAATAAATACCAATTTTTTGAGAATTCATAGTCTAGATACACTTTCATCACTTCTTCTAGGTCAGATTCTTATTCGCAAATGTAACTACGCAAGAAGTAAGAGTACAATGGACGCTAAAGAAGGTACGGAATCACATCTCAAAAGGAGACAGGATTGAAACTAGAGAGTGAAAAAACGAGTAGCCAAAACCAAAGAAACCCTTTTGTTTCCCATTATAATTAAGTTTCTTATAGAACTAAAATGTTCTTTAACAAGTATAACAATTGAGTACAAAAGTCACAACAGAAAAAGCTTACAGGAGAAATTTCCTATTCCGAACCAACCATGATCCCATTGGTCACAAAAGGAATCATCTCCAGCCATACTTTCCCTAAATGAATCTATCCACACAATCACAAATAACCATCCTCAATCAGAACTCCTCCTGTCCGAACCTGATCATGACGATCACTTCAGTCTAAAGAAATCACCATGAATAGAGATTCCTCAACTCTGAACCAACCCAGATTTCACCACATTGCTCACAACTGATCATCATCTTGAAGAGAAATCTTCATATCAGAATCAACCCAAACCCGTGTTTTCAAAGAACAAGAACCACAAGGAAGAACAACAGACGCCACAAAAGCACCCAATCTCTTAACTCTAACAAAACCACCATCTCTCACCAACCCAAACCCCATTGTTCCCAACTCACTAGAATCAACACAAAAGTAATCACCACACCTACACTGATAAAAAACCTCAATAACTTCACCTCCTTCTTCTTCTTCTCCACTAATCTCAACTGACATATCCTCAATACTAATCTCATCAGCAGTGATCCCATCATGTCTCGAAGATCTAAGATCGTTATCGTAAACTACACGCAGCTCCGCGTCACTTAAAACTTCCCAAGCCTTTTGAATCTTCAGAAACTTCTCGTCGTCTGAGCTACGACGAGAACTGTTGAGAAGCTTATCTGGATGAGAGTGAAGAATCGCAGAACGGTAGCTATTACGGATCTCCTCGTAGCTCGCATCTTCTTTCACGGAGAGAATCTCGTAATACGTCTCGTGAACACAATTCTCACCGTGAAGCATGATTTGTTTGTTGAATCGTTTTAATCCACGACGGTGCTAGGTCTCGAAACTCACCGGCGACGTCGAGAAAATTTCTAGGGTTTATATAGTGAACGGGTTGACCCGCTCTAATCATTTCGGATCTTATATGGGCTTGGGCTTGCAATTGGGCCTGATTTTTTAATAAAATCAATACTTGACCCGATTACCTGAACCCGGTTGCTGAAACACCCATCTTCTTCTTCGACTAGGTTCCGTAAGGAGAGCGAGACGCGCTAAAGCTTTTCTGATCAACGTTTATTTGTGAATCTGGGGAACTTTTTGGGTGAAGATTTTGTAGAGTCGTGATGGGTTTATCGAAAGGTAGATTGAAAGCATGGTTTAATAAGAAAATCACTGATCCTCTTCTTCAGATCTTGCGTAGGTTTGTCTTCTTTTGACTCTCTCTGTACGCGTTTTGTATGATCATCATCGTATTTGTACATGGATCTGGGACTAAGACTAGTTTGGTTACTCTGATTCTGCTTCTTGATATAGATCTCATGTGTTATTTTGTTGAATTGTTGGTCTTTTATAAGCTGGAGTTTGTGCATTTTGCTTCTTGTTGGTTTCTTAATTTGGAACATTAGAGAGACTAATATAGAACAGTTAAAGGTAGAGTCTTTATCATTGTATCTTCATGTAGCTCCTAGAGGGTCTTTGTTGTTGGAACATAAGACTATAAGAAACCATTTGAAACAGTTAAAGGCAGAACCTTTATCATTGTATCTTTCATGTAGCTCTTGAATGATCTGTTGGGCAAGTGTTAGAGATAGATGTATCAGCTTCTCTGTTCTCTGTTGCAGATATTGTTATGTTGTAATGTAATTTGATTTTGATTTTGAGTTCGTTTTCGATTTTGGTAGAGGTACTGAGCCAAAGCAGCTTGCTTTCTCTGCCGCACTTGGTATTACCTTGGGTGTATTTCCCATATGTGGTGCGTGTCTCTCACCATTTTCTGTTTCCTAAGGTTACTGTTTTTTGCTTTGAGATTGCAATGTATTCTTATTTGAGGGTGCTTTTTGCTATGAAAACAGGTGTTCCTGTTCTTCTATGTGGAGTAGCTTTTGCGGTGCTCGGATCTTCTTGTCATGCTCCTACCGTAATGTTGGCTAATATCATTGCCACTCCAGTAGAACTCGCGTAAACCTTTATGCTATGCATATCCTTTTAATCTCTTGTAATTTACCACTTTTACTGAAAAAAAGATGCATCAGTTTTGTCCCTGACTTGGATTTTGGTTTTCCTTTTCATGTGTTTCTTATTGAAGTCTTGTGGTGCCTTTTCTAAGACTTGGTGAAAAAGTCACTGGTGGACCTCATTTTCCTTTGACATCAGATGCTCTAAGGAAGGTTTTCACTGGTCAAGCCTCCCAGGAAGTCTTTTTTAGCATTGGTAATGCGGTAAGTAGCTAAAATTGTGAAACCGCTTGTTCCATTCCCTACCATAGTCTTTTGTGATCGTATCCTCAGTACTTGCAAGTCTGATTGCCAGTGTTGTCATATCTGAAAGATATGTTGTTTATTTAACTCCTATGGTACTTATTGGTATTGCAGTTACTAGGGTGGCTCGTAGCAACTCCATTTTTCTTCATTTCGCTATACGTTGTGTTGCTGCCATGTTTTAAAATACTGGTCCGCAAGTTTGGCGCAGCTTCGTCAACCCCAAAGCTACCTACAAGTATGGAGACAGAGCTGAACCCAAAGCCAAGAGATGCTTAAATTCAACAAGAGTTAGAAACCTCACTGTTGTTTTTATCAATACGAAGCCCTTAAATTGTAACATCAAGCTGCGTAGACTAATGTATAGAGTATACACACTTGCATTGTCAAATCCTCACACTCTTGTTTGTAAACTCTTTCAGAAATGTCAGTAACCAAAATTATTGGTGGTTACATGTAAACCTCTAAACTCGACAGTCCATACATAAGCATGAAGTCCATATTGTATGGCTTTGTTCTTGTATTGCGGTCGTCTTTAATCTCATAATGAATTGCATACTAGTGTTTCTGCTAGAGGTGATCATTTTATCCCAACCCAAACCAAAGTAAAGTCCATGCGCAAACCGTTCAGATGAACTTTTCATGAAATCGAGTCGGATCAATAAACTACTCTACATAATCTCCTCTTAAACATAAGAGTTCTATGCGAATTTTTATATACATAATGTGAATCATATCAAGATTCACATTTTCTTCTCCAATTTTTAGTTTCCATCCAAATTTCATGAGATTCATTTTATAGATTGGATTGAACAGCCCACAATATTTGGTTCATCAATTTTCAAGTTGTGTCTAATATTTTGGTCTCAAGAACATGGTTTTGTATACTCTGTCTGCGTGTGAGGATCAAACAACGGTTGTCAAAGCAAATATCAAAAACTATTACAACTATAAAATATGATACGAATGGGATCTATAATTCAGCTTTTACCAAAAGGAATCATATTTTTCGTCCCGAATCTGTCTCAAGCCTAAAGTTGCCATGGAATGAAAGTCACACGTTTCTTTCTTCTTCCTTTTTTTTTGCCTTCGGAATCATATTTTTGCAGTATGTATAAAAATTGTGGGATCAATGGGTTTATTAAAACCCCAAGAAACGATGACTGACGCTTGCGGCCCACTTGGACGTTAAAGTAGCCCGTTTTTGTTTGTCTTAACCGACTAAATCATATATACATTTAGGTCTCTTTAATTAGTATATATATAGCTACGATTCTCTAGGTCTTTCATTAACTGGTTTCTCTAGGTCTTCGTTAGATAGGTAATCATGAGTTCATCATCTGCCTTATCGAGTAATCTCATCCTGCAGATACTGTCGAGATTGCCTCTAAAGTCAGTTGCGAGGTTTCGTTGCTTGTCGAAGCACTTGGCATCAATTGTAGGTAGTCCATCTTTCAAGGAGTTGTTCCTCACCAATTCCTTGTTTAAGCCGCGCCTCTTATTCGCCATCGCAGAAAACGGCAATGAACACGAAGAGATGGGCATCAATGTGTGGAGGTTCTTCTCGTTGCCTCAGTTTCAGAATTCATATGAGAAACCGTCGTCGGCTTTTGTACCAGCAGCCGAATATCATGTGAAGTTCTCTCCAGACAATTTAACGATCAATCATTATCTAACCTAAAATATTTTTCATGTGGCTACGCCTCTGGCTTGATCTATTTCCATGGTTGTCGATACCAAGGTAGACCTGTGATATGTAACCCCAACACTGGACGGTACGCAATCTTACCTAAACGGTATAGTTACAGAAAGGCGTATAGCTTTTTCGGGTTTGATCCGGTTGGCAAGCAATACAAGGCATTGTTTATGGCTTACCCATGTGGTCCTGGTCATCATATAATTCTTACACTTAGAGATGGAGATATGAGGTGGAGAAAGATAAAATGTCCCTTACGACATGATATTAAGAGTGATGGGGTATGCATCGATGGTGTTTTGTATTACTTAGGTGGTGACTTGTCTGGTTATAGTCACGTGAACAAATCCCATAATGTTCCGGCTGATTATGTGATAGTTTGTTTTGATGTTCGGTCTGAAATATTCACCTTTATTTACGTAGAAAGGATTTGTCAGTTGATAAACTACAAGGGCAAATTAGCTATGATTTACTGGGCGGATGATGTCGACATTCATGAGATTCTTCATTTCGAGGGTGATGTGTACACTTATTGGGAGGGTGAGGTCGACGTTGGTGTCACTAATGAGTTGCGTTTGTGGGTTTTAGAGGATGTAGAGAAACAGGAATGGTCGAAACATGCCTACACTTGGACCGATGATAAATTCTTCCGTCACCAAGTTTCCTTCGCTGGATCGACCGCTTCGGGTGAAATAGTGTTTTCGATGCGCAAGTATACATGTGGACAACCCTTTTATGTCTTCTACTTCAATCCCGAGAGGAACACTCTCCGACGTGTTGAAATCCATGGTTTTGGTGAAGAGTTTAAGAAACCTTGTAGCGTACGCACCTTTGTAAACCACGTTGAGGATCCTAATGTTAACGATTTAGAACTGCTCAAGTCATTCCCTGCTCCATTTGGGGATACATATAGTTCAGGCACAGATACAGATGACTCAGACAGAGAAGGGATAATTAAAAGGCCAAGACGTTGATCTAAAAGGTGTAAGCGATTTGGTCCAAACCAAAAAAGGTGTAAGCGATGAGCATGTCTTTTTATCAACCTTAATTATCTATTCGTTTAATGCTCTTTTGTTTTGTACCCTTTTTACTTTTACTATTTTAATAAATCAAGTTTAATCATTGAACTAATGATTAGTCACATTTCATAAGATTTGTTAATTATATTTTCAGTTCCATACTCTGAGAATATAAAAAACCTCTGTAACAGATAATTTGGTCAAACCAAGATTTAATTGATGTTTCATTGTTCTTTACTCGATTTAACATGAATTAAAGGGTTTTGGTTTTCACAGTCAAAAGATTGGACTGAGTTGTACTACAAATTAGGGGTTTTGTTCTTTACTTTACATGCCTTTCTGTTGCACAGTCCTTCTTCAGCTTTATAAACAGATGTTTTCTTTTAGTTATAGCTTTCATTTGTTTTTCCACAAAAGATGGCTACTCCATGGATTGTTTCCTTTGGTGAAATGCTTATCGACTTTGTCCCTGACACTTCTGGTGTATAGCTGAATCCACAGGTTTTTTCAAAGCCCCCTGGTGGTGCTCCGGCTAATGTTGCGTGTGCCATCACCAAACTCGGTGGCAAATCTGCTTTCATCGGCAAGGTTTGTATCTTTTCTTATGTTACTTAGAATCTATGTCAGCAGCCTGTAGAGTGATGTGTGGTATTCTGTCTTTTTTTTTCAGTTTGGTGATGATGAGTTTGGACATATGTTGGTTAACATATTGAAAAAGAACGGTGTGAACAGCGAAGGTGTTTGCTTTGACACCAATGCAAGAACCGCATTGACCTTTGTGACATTGAAAAAAAGATGGTGAGAGAGAGTTCATGTTTTACAGGAACCCGAGTGCGGATATGTTAGGAATATTTTTATTTAGCTATTTAGGATTATTTCTATTTTTCTTCTTTCCTTTTCTCTTAGGGTTTTACTTTACCATTGATTATATATAGAGATGAAGTCTAGGTTGTAAGACTCATCCAAGCAATTGAGAGCTTTGGAGGTTTCGATCGGGTTAGGCCGAGGGAAGATAACTTAGTTCTCTTTGGGGAGTTTTACTCTAGTTACGTTATTGTTCTGTTTCTCTACTATTATAATAAAGGGGTTTTGATAGTACTTCTGGTTTTGGGATTCTATCTCTAACAAGATATGCTCTTGAAAGAATCTGAACTCAACAAGGATCTTATCAAGAAAGCCAAGATTTTCCACTATGGTTCTATTAGTTTGATCTCTGAGCCATGTAGAACCGCTCACATGGCTGCTATGAAAACCGCAAAGGATGCTGGAGTTTTGCTCTCTTATGACCCGAATGTTCGGTTACCTCTTTGGCCTTCCACTGAAGCTGCAATTGAAGGCATCAAGAGTATTTGAAATGAGGCTGATATTATCAAGGTGTATATATATGTTTGTTTTGCTGTAAATGATGTGTTCTGTTTTGGTGATCTTAGTGTTGAGTTTGGTGTGTTTAGGTAAGTGATGATGAGGTGACATTTCTCACCCGTGGAGATGCAGAGAAGGATGATGTTGTTTTGTCTCTCATGCATGATAAGCTTAAGCTGCTTATCGTAACTAATGGAGAGAAAGGTTGCAGATACTACACAAAGGTAACTAATTAAAAGGAATCAGATTTGATATGATTATTCCTTGTTAGAGTGATCTAAAGACTGGCGAAATTGCAGAAATTCAAAGGGAGAGTGCCTGGATACGCTGTGAAAGCAGTTGATACAACTGGAGCTGGTGATTCTTTTGTTGGTTCATTTCTTGTCTCATTGGGAAAAGACGGTTCCATACTCGATGTACGTTTTATAGAGAGTACATATATCTAATAAGGAAACATGTGTAATTAGTATAATCAAAACCCTACTGTAAAGGACTATATATACTGTAATTCCTTACACGTTTAACTACAGATATTTTGATGACGTTTTGAGGTTTTAGATATGAGAAAACAGGCTAAAACCAAGAATATTTGAGTTTTTGGGTGATTTGAGTAAATATGAATATTGCAGGATGAAGGGAAGCTGAAGGAAGCTCTTGCCTTTGCAAATGCATGTGGAGCTGTGTGTACAACTCAGAAAGGAGCTATTCCTGCACTTCCAACTCCATCGGATGCTCAGCAGCTCATGAAATCTATTAGTAAATTCGTAATGATAATTTGGTTTATACTTATAAATTTAGTACCCACTAGTCCTACATAGATTTAGGAGTTTTCTAATCACCAAAATAACAAAAAGATTTAGATGATTAAAATAAGATTTGCATCTCTTTATTACTAATTTTATATCAACTACTAAATAAGTAACAATGAAGTTGGTTTAGTATTCTCTTATCAAATTGGAACCGAACCAAACTAATATCAAATCTAACCGAATCCAAACCAAATTTAAAAAAAAAAAAAAGAAAAAAAAAACGAAATGCTACTTTGAGTTTCTCTGCAATTGGCCTCATTAATTGTGATGGGAAAAAAAAAGTATCTAACTTTGAGGTTAAAATGATCCTCTAGAGAACGTTTTCTAAGTTGGATATATATATATATATATATATATATATCAATTTGGAGAGAGAACCTAACTTATAACAAAAAAGCATTGACTTTAGAAGTTGACAATGACGATGTCAAAAAGAGAATCTGAAATAAAGTGTCTCTTCGTTCGTACCAACAAGGTACAGGGAAGCGTTGACAAAACTTAAAAGCAGAGCGAGAAGGCAAATCTGCGAATCTCCGCGTCCGTGGGAGTGATCAAAGCTGATGTGTTCATCATCCATATCTGAATATTCTCTATATTTTTGTTTATAGAATGAATCATATTGTCATTAAAGTATTATAACTTCGGATGAGTCTACGTATGGCTTTTCTTGAGATGTTGGTGGCATTATCATACTAAACAGTAAACACCATATAGTGCAATCCGGTTCATCCTAGTCTGGCTCACATCAGCCTTTACGAATTATTGTGGTCTTGTATATTCATATATATATATATATATATAATATATATATTATCTAAATACTTATATGGTTGTTTCAGAGATTTGAAAAGAGAACAAGCGTTAATTTGATACCGTTTTTGTTTCATTCACTCATTTACGCATCATGCTATGCTACACACATCAACAAGCTTGTACAAGACTATATTATAGTCAACAAACCTGGCAAAACTAACAAAGTTAATGGTTTTACAAAAGTAGGTAGCATGCAAAGTCACCAGGATATTCCAAATTAGCATAACAATATATTTGGATTATGTATAGCAGGTGTTCGTTGGAAATGATTAAATACTAACAAGTAATAATTCAAATAACGGAAAATTAACTATTTCGGGATTTACGCCAAATTCACGCACGGACGTTATATTTGATATGTTTGAATTATTATTTATATAAACTAAGTCACGACAAGAAAAAAATTTGGAATTGATCACTAACCTAAAACTAATAAATTTTCATTTTAAAATGGGCATGGATATGCCAAATTAGCATAACAATGGATTTGAGTTATATAAAGCACTTGTTTGTTGGAAATGATAAAATATTTATCAACTAATGATGCAAATTTTGCAGCTAATAGCATAATTACTAATTTGCAGCTAATAGCATAATTACTTCTCGAGATTTACTCTGAAACTCACACTCCTACGTTATATTTTAGATATTTAAATTATTATTTATAGAAAATGAGTTAAGATAAAAAAATTGAATATCATTCGCTAACCTAAAACTAATAAGTGTTTTCATTTTAAACTGGACTTGGATATATGCCAAATTAGCATAACAATTGATTGGGGTTTATATAAAGCATGTGTTCGCTGGAAATGGTAAAATAATTATCAACTAATAATTCAAATAACAGAAAATTAACTATTTTGGGATTTGCGCAGAAATTAAAGATCAAAGGTTATATTTGAGATATTTCAATTATTATTTATATATATTAAGTCGCGACAAGAAAAAATTTAGAATTGATCACTAACCTAAAACTAATAAGTTTTCGTTTTAAAATGGGCATAGATATGCCAAATTAGCATAACAATGGATTTGAGTCATATAAAGCACTTGTTTGTTGTTAATGGAAAAATAATTATCAATTAATGATGCAAATTTTGCAGCTAATATCGTAATTATCTCTCTAGATTGACTCTGAAAGTCACAATCGGAAGTTATATTTTAGATATTTAAATTATTATTTATATAAAATGAGTTGCAACAAGATATGGATCACTAACTTAAAATTAATAATTTTTTATTTTAAAATGGGCATGGATATGCCAAATTTCATAACAATAGAATTGAGTTATATAAAACACTTGTTTGTTAGAAATGGTAAAATAATTATCAACTAATGAAGCAAATTTTGCAGTTAATAGCGTAATTATTTCTCTAGATTTACCATGAAACTCACAAGCGGACGTTAAAGTTTAGATATTTAAATTATTATTTATATAAAATGAGTTTGCCATAAGAAAATTTTTGAAGCATCGATTACTAACCTAAAACTAATATGTGTTTTCATTTTAAACTAGACTTGGATATATGCCAAATTAGCATAACAATGGATTTGGGTTATATAAAGCGTGTGTTCGTTGAAAATAGTAGAAATATTTAACAAGTAAAAATTTAAGAAACGGAAAATTAACCATTTTGGGATTTACAACGAAATTCACGCTTGAACGTTATATTTGAGATGTTTGAGTTATTATTTATATAAATTAAGTCATGACAAGAAAAAAGATTAGAATTAATCACTAACCTAAAACTAATAACTTTTTATTTTAAAATGGGCATGAATGTACCAAATTAGCATAACAATGGATTCACGTGTTTGTTGGAAATGGTAAAATAATTTATCAATTAATAGTAAACTTTGCACTTAATACCGTAATTATTTCTCGAGTTTTACTCTGAAACTCACACTCGGACGTTGTGTTTGAGATATTTAAATTATTATTTCTATGAAATGAGCCATGGTAAAAATAAAAATAAAACATCAATCCCTAACTTAAAACTAATATGTGTTTTCATTTTAACTGGACTTGTTCGTTGGAAATAGTAAAACCCTTAACAAGTAGTGATGCATTTGTCACAATTAGTAATGGAATTATTTCTTGAGATCTACTCCAAAAGTCACGTCCAGACGTTATATTTGAGATGTATAAATTATTATTTATATAGAGTAAGTTATGATAAGAACAAATTTGTAACAACAATATATAACTAAAACTACTAAGTGTTTTTATTTTAAAATAGACTCAAATATCCAAATTAGCATAACGGTGGGAATGGTAAAATACATATCATGCATTTTTGCAGTTAATAACGTAAATATTTCTCTTTATTCATGTCGAAATTCACGTGTGGACATTATATTTAAGATGTTTATATTACTATTTATATAAGTATGTCACGACAAAAAAAATTTGGAGCATCGATCAGTAGTACCCTAAAACTACTCAGGAAGTCTTTTTAATTTTTGATTTTTTTTGTTTGAACTTTTTAATATTGAATTTTGTCAATTCTTATCTTAAAATGATAAAATTTAATGTGTATATTTTATATTCTAGCACCATTAACCATTTGATATCTTAGAAAATATTTATTTATAAATGTAATAAAATTTGTATGTTAGAATTACCAACATAAGTCTAAATATGTATTTATATTAGTAACATCGATTTACCACTTAGGTTTAAAGCTTATAATAGATGTTTTTGAAAGAAAAAACTAGAAAAATATAAAAGATGTTTTGAAAATTTTAATTTTTTGAAAATTTTAAAAATATATAATTATCTGATATTTTATTTGGAAGACACAAATTATTATTTTTTTATATTTTAAGAAAAAGTGAAGTTTCTATAAAATTATTATTTATTTCAAACATCTTAGCTATTTCCAGCTAAATCATTAAAAAAACCTTTAATTAGCAAAGAAAATAATTTTAGCATCAGATATAGTCAAAGAAAATAAAATATTACTAGTTTTCAAAAAAGCTAAAAACAAAAACAACCGAACATGTGTCAATTGTTCTTCAGCAGAGTCAAATACTCGTCTGAGTTGTAATTGGTGAATTAAAAAAAATCTACTTAAATATGAGTATGACTCAGATTTTCAACAACCTAAAACGGTTTCAATTTTTCTACACATGTTAAACTTGTTTTTCTAGAAAAAAATCAACATTAAATCACCACTTTTAATTATTCAAATTTAAGAATAGTATTTCCTAATACTTTTATAGACGTATATCTCATATTTTGTACCTATCCTAATCTGTAATTTTACTAGATAATTATTATAATTATCTTTTTGTTGTGACATGTTCTCTCAAAATAAATAAATAGGCCACACATATAGTTGTCTTTTACAAATAACAACACCTGAATACTTCTCCCCACCTCTCTCTTTCTCATCTTATCACCACCATTGCTTCCCCCTCAGAATGAACCAAACCCAAAGACAGAAAGTGAAATAAGTCTTGTCCTTTTCTTTTCTTTTTTGTCTTGGTGTGTGGAGCAGAACAGTGTCGGCGATGTCATACAGCGACCCAAACCCAAACCCAATTCCAGGAACTTACATACCATCGAACTCGAACGGAGCTGAGAAAATGAAAACGTACCAAGCTTTCATCTTCTCTATTCCCATTTGTTTCACATTCATCGTCCTCTTCGTGCTTTACTTCGTTTACCTCCGTCGTAACAGCGCCGCCAGTGTGGATTGGTCTTCTCTTGGAATGCGTGGTCGTGCCTTCGTTCCCCCCAACAACAATCTCTCAACTGTATGACTCTTAAAGATTTTTGTGGTTCTTGATTCATTCTGATGGGTTTTGGTTCTGTATTGATTTGTTTGTTGTTTCAAATATATATGTGAACAGGCTGAATCAGGACTGAGCAAAGATGTGAGAGAGATGCTTCCCGTTGTTATTTACAAGGAGAGCTTCTCTGTCAAAGATTCACAGTGAGTGTCTTATTTTCTTGATTCTGATCTTTTTTAAGGCTGATCTCATAAATGTAACTTTTTGGTGATTGAAAAGCTTAAAACAATGTTGCGTCAGTATGAATTAAAAAACCTAATTAAGCGAGAGATGGAAAAAAAAAAAGAGAAATGATAATTTTGCTTTGCGTAATAAATTAGATTTTTCCAAATAATGTATGGTGTGATTGGTAAGTGGATAATGTTTCTTGCGTATAAGATTGCATTGAAACCGTTACAATTGGTGCAATTTTGGTTTTCTCATGATTAAGTGATTTAGAAAAGTCATATGAGTTTGTGGTTTGTATAACTTCTCTGGAGAATGTGCTTGTGTGATTTGAAAGAATCTTTTATTCTTAGATAATTATATTGGCCTCATAATATGTGTATAGCTGCTTTTGTATTTGTTTGTTTTCTTTCTTTATTGAAGAGCCAAAACATAAGAAAGTATGATTATAAATCACCTGGTTTGATTGACTTTGACTTGAAAAACAGATGTTCAGTGTGTCTTGGGGACTACCAAGCAAATGAGAAGCTCCAACAAATGCCATCATGTGGGCACACTTTTCACATGGAATGTATTGATATATGGCTCACATCACATACAACTTGCCCTCTTTGTCGTCTCTCTCTTATCCAGAAGCCGTCCCTAGACCGGTCCCCTCAAGGCCCAGAGGTTGTCTCTTCCATGGAAAACTCTAATGAAGGAGGAGCTTCTGCTCAACCAGAGTCCCATTCATCAACAACCGGAGCAATTATTCAGATCAATGATGGCCAAGAAGGTCGTAACGGAGATAATCAAGAGGTTATCTCTAAGGAAACAGAAGAGAATGAACGAAACAGCGTAGGGACGACATCGGATGGTTGTTGGAATCGCAGACTTGGTTAAAAAGCAAAAACAAAAGCTTTATCTCATGATGTTCTGGTTAGGATTTAAGAAATTTTGCTCTCTCTCTTGCATTGTGACTTGTTACATTGCTAGCTATGAGTGATATAAATGCATGATTAATAATATAAAATAATTGGGTAAGTTTGGAAAAGTTCGTGTCACAACTTATTAAAAGTTAGTTATCATTCGTATCTCATGAAAGGAATTGGTGTGGGGTTATCTGAACAAAGTTAACTTCATAATTGTTTTATGGACTGCTTAGAGTGTTGGTTTGGGTTGATACGTATATGTCGGACTCTGTACGTGCTACTTACGAGTTACGAAAACCACTAAACAAACTCACTTAGCTATGGAACTTTATAGAGTTTTATCTATTTATTCATATCAGTCTTTCTACAGATATACACTAGTCAAGTTCTTTGTTTGCATTATTTATAAATATTTATTTGAAATTTGTTTGAGCATGCATCTTTGTTGTTTACAAATAAGGCATGCAATATAAGAAATATTCATCACTATTAGTTAATTGTCTCTAAATAAGTAAATAGTAATATATATAAAAAGAAGAAAGAAGATAGTTTATAATTTTGCATTACATAACATCAGCAGCATGTTTTACATCATTATTTATAGCAGACCTATAAGCCGGTAAAGGCAACACACATAACTTAAAGAACATATTACACCATTTTTCTTTAACTTTATTATTATGAGAAGCATATAGAGGGTTACACATGTGATCATACCAACCTTACTGCTCTGCTTCAGTTTTACTTGATCTTTGGGTTTTTCTTTTAACATTCACGTCTTCTCTTTTACTTACCACGCCCTCGTTTAGTGCTTCAGTTTTCGGTTGCCATTGGAGTGTTGAGCTCTTCCCAACCTTCAGTCCAAGTGATCATTCCATCTGCAAGCTTGATGAAGTAAGGATCCACCTTTCCAAGTTTCTCCTTCACTTGCTTAGCCAGCTCGAGGTAGCATTGCTGCACCGAAGTGCATTCATTGGGTAGAGCAACTGACTGAAAGAAAGGTATCCCCTCTTCCTGCCAGAATATTCCATTGTATTCCTTCTCCAGATTCTCGAATCGGTTGCAGCTGGCTTTGCTGTGCCATACGTAAGGCAGACCCGTCTTCACTCCCCACCCCATATGGTCACATATCACCTACATTGTCCATTGTCCAAAACATTAGAAAAGATTACTGTACGAAATATATACATACATCTCTTCATTTACAAAGTTTAGATTAGATTAGTAGACAAATGTATGAAGATGAAAAAGTAACCAATTAATGCACAAGAGACTATATATGACTTCTTTTCGTTAAAGCAAAAATTTTATGAGAGCCAAACTATGATAAATTAAGTAGAATTCACCTACGTACCTTGACACACCAACCAGCCCACATGTCGTCATAACCTCCAATTGGTTGCCCATGTCCCATAAGTCCAAAGTACATAGCCGGGCCAATGAGCTCACGGTCAAAAGCGAGGTTCATACCACACATGGGGAAAAGAGTTCCTTTGGGTATGGTCATAACAGCATCAACGTACCTGCATAGATAAAAAAAAGAGTAACTTAGTGATGTTTAAGTTCATAGAAAAGGGAAGAAAAGCAAATTAGTTGTCTGTTTACCTGGAATTCCTCTCAAGTGGCTTCACAAGCTGAGTGGGAGCATCATAGTCAGGCATGTTGAGCCAAAGGCCATGGGAGATCACAGTTAAAGCACCTTCGCGCATACTAAAAGGGTATCCACGAACAAAATCCGCACCACTTGCGTATGGATCATAAAGTGTGTTGAAGAAGTGTGGGGTTGATGGAGTTAAGAGGTTCATCATATGTTGCTCAATCACATTGATATCATTCCCCGATGAATCGTTCGCAACCTGCAACATATTGCCCCCAAAAAAAAAACCCTAATTTACAAACAAAACCCATTTATCTAGTTTGAAAGTAAACCGATGATGCTACTCAAACATGTGATAGATAGAGGGAGAGAGAGAAAGCTACGTACGAAGCAATCATCATCAATGGTATAGATATACTTCTTCTTGGAGACCAAGTAACCGAAGCAGCGGCAAACAGAGTCCTTGAAGGAAATGCAAGATGCCTTCTGACCCAAGATACGATTGATATCGTTCCTGTTGTACAGCTCATAGTCGAACCCTTTTGGAACCTTGATGGTCTGTAAAGGATCACCATCCTGAATGATGATCAGATGGTATTGCTCAAAGAATGGCCTCCACATCTCCAAGAAGTCCAGGTTACGGATCGTTGGGATCACGATGTCGAGCTCATCTTTCAGCATGGGCATTGGATTCACCGAGGAAGAGAGTTGCGCCATTTGAGATGACTGAGAAATTGCAAAGAGTTGGATAAGAGTAAAAGAGAAGGTGATGTGTGATAATGAGAATGAGACCTCGAGTATTTATAGTATTTATTATATTACTTGAAGAATAAAAATATAGTAGCTTTTCACTTTTCTTTTTGGTTGCCAAAACTTGCTTGATGTTTCTTGTTTTAAGCGTCATCTACTATCTTTTTACAAAACTGGAGTTAGATCCTTCTAGATGGTTTATGGATTATTCAAGATTCCAAATGATTAGTATTACAACAAATTTCTGTTTCAATTTTAGAATTAATGTATTACAACAAATATTTAGTATATTGCAAGTTGAATCATTTTTTGTACTTCTATATAATAAAGCCTATAGGACTATAGGTTAAATTCTTTAATAGAACATATTCTGGTGTGTTCATTGTGACTGTTAGATTCTTATTTTGAAATCTTAAATTATTATGTTTATTATTATTATTATTTTTTTTTGACAACTATGTTTAAATTTGATATATAGAAAATACATACATTATTTAAAAAACAAGAATTACCATTTTCGATAATATCTTAACTAGTATTTACAAGATCGATCAATATTATAAATATATATAAAATAATAAATGAACGTGACACCCAAGATCCGAGGAAGAAACCGTTTTACTCCACAATGTAATAAACGTATCGAATCTTTGTCATTTCGAGCTTTTCGGAAAAGCGAATTTTAGATTTGCGAAGAGTTAGGGTTAACAAAAAATACCTTTAAAGATTACAATGCTACGTGTTTAAGATAAAGTCAATAAATTTACTAACTCTTTTAATTAGTAGAAAATTAAAGTTTGAAAATCCTTGATTATTGCTTTGAATCAAATTACAAAACACCATTTACTAAAATTAATTACTGGGCGAAAATATGGAAATCCTATTTATTTTACACTGGATATAACAATACATTTGATCATATATTGGTTGTCCAAAAAACTAGATATACACACGTCAGTTAAAATATTTATACGAACATTTCGAGTATGAGACTACGCAACAATCTAAAATAATTTTATATGAAAAAGATGTAACAGAAAGTTAAAGATGAAAAATTGGGCATGAAATTTAGGAATTATAGACGTTAAAGTTTTGCCCCAAAAAAAAAACGAAAACGTTAAAGAAGGAATCGAGTATCACATGTACTTGATGACTGATTAGCTTTTCCTCTTCATTGTACGATAGTCATTTCTTCTCAATCTGTATCACCGAAAATGATGTCTTTATTACACGTTTCATATGTAATTTTTTGAACAAGTGCATTTTGTATATTTCGAAATTTCAAAGCATGAAAAATTTTCAATTGTTAATTCACTATTTCCTACATTATACAGATTCACTAGGTGACTGGTTTTTATACAAAAAAAAACAAATTAGGTGAATGACCATGCGTAGGAATGAGAATTTTGTGATTAGTCTCTAATTTCCATAATTAAGTAAAATATTTTTTGTTAGCTGTTTTGAATTATATTATGCAAGATGAATTCAAAGCTATATATGTTCTATTCTACTTTGTTTTTGGTTAAAGCTAAAATTCTATAACTAAAATTTAGGGACAATTGCATTTTTTGTACCTTTATTTACATTTAAATGAAATCATAGACTCTATATTCGATTTTCGAGAAACATAACCACCAAGGGTGCTGAAATTACAATTGACTCCCTTACGACCAAACAAAAAATAAAAGCCGAAATGACAGATTTAACTCGAGGAAGTCTGCAATAGATATCTTTACGGTTGATTTCAAATTGACGTCAAACGGAAGACATAAAAGTATGTCTACTCCTTCATTATAGTTTAAATATTAATTAAAAAAATTATAAAAAAAATTTGGTAAACATATTGACCAAATAATAACCAAATAGACTTTCTGCATTGAAATAAAATAAATTTACATATAAACTAGCCAAATTTAGGGAGTAAAGGCTGATTATGTTAAAATTATATGATTTAGGGTTTACATATAAACTTTCTGCAAATGCTTCACCGGAGCTCGTGTCACGTTTCAGGATTCAATCCCGGAGGATTTCGGTTATGCTGAGAGGTGAAGCCGAGGAAGGCGACATAGAAGAAGAAACTAAGAGGTGGATTCATCGGCAAAATTGGAAGTTAGCTAGGATCTTAAAATCAGGAAAGATCTGGTTCGATTCAAGGCGTGCGCTGAATCTGGAAAGATCTGGTTCGATTCAACGGTTAGCTGTTGAGTTTTTTGTTTGGCGTCTGATGTTTGGAATTGAAATCTAGGGTTAAATTTTGTGTTCTCGGGAGCATAACATGAACATTTTTGAGTAACTCGAAGAACCTACACACTAGCTCCTCATTATTGTGCCATGTGAATAATATTTCATTGATGTTGATTTTCTTGAATCGTTTTCAGTCTGTGTGTTGGTTTGATCATGTATTGTTCTTTCCTTATGTCGTCTTGGAGTGTTTAGCTAAATTGTAACCATTTTATTCATTTGGTATCGTTACGAGGAGGCCATTGGTGTTGCAGCTTCACAAGACTGAAGAAGGGATTAGTCGTCGCCGTCTATCTTGTGACCGGTGAGTGTTATTCTTAACTCTACGGGATCTATTCTCAAAAATCCATTTTGACTTGTTTTTTATTTATGTATCTTTATCCCTCGAATCAGCCTTGACTTTGCAACTGAAAGCTCTCCACGTCTATTTTGACTTATGACTCATGTGATTCCCTTGAGGTTCATGTTGGGAAATGGAGAGTGAGCAGTTGTGATTTATGTCGTTAATTATCTTTTTGCTAGGAGGTAGAGTGACGAAGACGCAGGTATAGAGGTATAGTATCCGAGAGAAGAAGCAAGTTATAAAGGCGTTGGATAGAAGGAGACACGTGGTGGGTTTAATGGTAAAGAAAGCTATGTTAATTTGTATGGTTGTGTAGGCTGGTTTGGCTAAGCTTATTGGAATTGCCTGGGAAAAAAACATTTAGGCAAGTCTTTGTTTTTGTCCAACTCATCTTTTGAGCTTTGTTTGGGTCTGAGTTCTGACTTAGTTTGTGTTTACTTACTATCAGATGTACGATGCTCAGAGGAAGGTGTGGGCGACCAAAGGTGAGGAACAAGAGACAGAACAAGAGACCTGGTTTCCAGCATACGAGAAGTTTGGTAACTTCAGCATCGAACAGCAGTGTCCGAAACTGATGGCTTGGGCCATGATGGAGAGATTGACCCTATGATGATCATGGAGGCTGTAATAGATAGAGAAGAGTATAAGTCGCTTGTTGTGGTTGATTGAAAAAAAGATTTTGTACTTATTTTTAATGGTTTACTCAAACCCAAACGATTCGAAACATTAAGCAAAAACGAACAAAGAAATAATGTCAAATTACTTCATTATGCTAAATTCTTAATTGTTGAGAACAGCCCCGAGTAATCAGCGAAACAAACGAGCAAGTCTGCTACATTCATTGATCAAGTAATCAGTGAAACAAACAACCAATCAACACCTAAGTTATTAAACAAATTTGCACTCAGATGACTCAGTTGTGATCCTTGTCCTCTACGAAAGCTTGCTTCATAACAGCTCTTATATATAGGAACCTTTTGCTTTTGCTGAAAGCCATGTAATTAATCGTATCATTTCTTTTGCTGAATTACATGCCATCAATCATTTGAGGAGAAAAATCCAGTGAAAATTTGGTGAATCAAGGATGGTAGACTTTTCTTATTTTTTTGATAAATCAATTACATTATTCAAACTCTAAAAATATATAACTCGCCGAACCCTGTATTCTTCAACCCCGCCACTTCATCTTCGTCGCCGTTTCATCTTCGAACTAAAAAATCAAAAAAAATCCTTTATATAAAACTTTTCGATTAAAGACTTTTTCAATTATACAGACTTCAACAGAACTCCAACACGTTGACTTCAAAAATAAGTCTAAGTTAATGACCTAACTGCCTAAGAAAACCAAAAACTTGATTTCTCCATATGTATAATATATAATCATGTCAAAAACATATATAAGCAAGTACATAACATATATCAAAGAATACAACAAGAAAATCTTAAAAATTATTTACCAATTTGCAATAAATTGGTTTACAAATTTTGCCGACTTCATGTTGATGTCAAACGAGTTTCTACGCAGAGACTTTAACTCGAAGTCTATTTTGTGTGGTCTATTTTTGCAATTACAATTTAATAAAGCAGACACCGGACGAAGTCTACTAGGATAGTTGACTTCTTTTGTTGTCTTCCTTTGTTAATTTTTTGGTCAGTTTTACAATTAAAAACATAGAACAGAGTAGACTTCTTAGGAAATTTCAACAAGTTAACTTCGATTACAGTCTACTCTGGTTATTTTTGCAATTGCCAAACCATTGACTTGGTAGTAGACTTCTAGCTGACAAGTAGACTTCATCTATCCGTCAACTAGAAAAAGTAAACTTCGTTGTGGTTAGTTTTGCAAATGACCAAGTTTGACTTTCGCCAAGTAGACTACATACGAAGTCTCCAGGAATGTTGACTTCGTTTACAGTCTGCCGTGGTCATTTTTGGGGTTGACCAACATTTTTATTTTTTTACTAGTAGACTTCTTTTGCAGTCAACTAGTTATTTTAATATCAATAATATTACGGTCAATGCTTAAATATTTTGGTCAATGCCAAAAATAGTCACGAAGTCTACTAGTTTATTATCGTAAGAAGACTTCGTCTGGCAGTCATAACTAAAAAGTCAAGAATTTGGTCAATTGCAAAAATACACCTTAGTAGACTGTAAATGATGTATCTGACGGAAAGATTATAATGCAGTCTGAACCATATTTTTTTGTTTTCAAATGAAATTAAGGAAACTGAAATTTCAGTTTACGGGCTAAATTTTTAATTGCAAAATTGACCACAGAGTAGACTTTACATGATATTATGACGGTTAGACTAACAAATGAAGTTTAATTTCGCAAAAAAAATCAAGGAAAATCACAAAATCTATCGGAAAATAATCTTATTAGTGGTTGTTTCGCAATGTCAAGCACCGAGGACGTCGTCTTTAGTCACCACGGAGGAAACCCAGCACCAATTTAATCACTATCTAAAAATCATGACATATAACAAGATGAATTCACTTGCAAATTTTATTGGATTAAAATGGAGAGGAGATGGAAGAAAATGAAGTTCTCATAGCATTGGGTGTTATTTAAGCTTACAAATTCAGGTTGTTGAAGCTTTAAGAGCTTCAAATTTGGTTGTTCATGGTTGTTGGAAAATTGATGGCGGTGGCACAACCGTAAATAATCGAAGAAGATGAGGATATGAATGTAATAAACATTTTCGCAAGAAATTCAAATAAATTAGAAATAATGACATATTTGTGACTACAATGAATACATAAGGATTTAATTGGGAGAAATTGACAAATGTTGGAGAGAGAAAAAGAGGTAGTCAATTTTGCAATTGACTCAAGTTAGAGGTCTAGTTTTGCAAGCACCCCTTCATATCATTTTCTTTGATTGATGATGAAAATGCTTTATATGTTTTCATCTCTTAGCCCACCCAAAGTAAAGTAAACATAAGTGTGCAGATTTTAGGAATCATTAATCTTAATTAAAATTTAAAAGTGATTGTTTTGGGACTTGATACAGATTTGGGAGTTTTGATATGGAATTTTATTCTGCTAGTTTAATTTTAATCCATTTTTATAGTTTGTGAACATTTTGTACGATGACCTTTATTATTAATATAAGATTGTCTTTGACAAAAAAAAAATAAAAGTGATGTTTAATAAGAAAACAATAAAAGAAGATCGTTTTGTAATGCACTAAGAGCCCAAAATTTGATTTGTAGTGTATATTAGTGTTTTTAGATGGAAATAATTAAAGAAGATTTTGTTCAAAAATAATAATTGAAGAATATTGTGTAAGAGCATCATTACTCATGGTTACTTCCCCCAAATTCTCTTATTAAAAATAAATGAAAAAATATAAAAAGAAAAGAAATGTAAGAGAACGCTGCTTAAAGTACTAGAGGAAGAAACATTCCTCTTCCTTCTTTTACACATGTCAATTTTTTATTAGTTAATATTAGAATATTAATTTTTTTTTTTTTTGAGTAACGGTCAACTATTCTCCCACTAATGATGCTCTAAGTTTGCAAGAAGCAAACAAAAAAAACAATTGTTTGATTTTAAACCTCAAATTTGGCAATGAGCTAGATATAGCCACATAAACTAATCAGTTTCCTACTGCATCTTTTATACCATCCACAAATCTACCCACTTCTTATATGATAGGAGTCTACAAAACCAAATTGAATCAAAGATAACATATAATAACTCTTACAAGCTTAAATAATTTAACAGTTATGAAATGATGTTCATTGTAAGATTTGTTGTCGCTGTGAGTTTTTTTGAGATTTTGCTAATATATTTGCAGTGTTTGTCCATAGATCAAACAAAATATTAGATATAATGATCCAAAATTTTAACAAAATTAAAAATTTATCTATAGATTCATTATAATAAACAAAAAATTTGGTTTTATTTTGGTTTAATTTTTTCGATTTGGGTATTTTATCCATGTGTATTGTGTACCCGAATATAATCGAAAATGTTTGGCAAACCCTTAATTGTCCAATTGTCCAACTCCTGACCAATATATTTTTGGATATTCGGCCCAATACATTTTGCCCCATTTTGTTCTGGTATTTAGGTAGTTTGGTCCTTTTTTAATATCTCGGATAAAATAAAATAACCGGAACCAAACCGATATCTATAAACTGTGGTTGTTGGTTCTATCCGAAATACATAAAACCAAACTAAACCTTCGGTTTTCTTATGGATCCTAAGAACCGCAAGAACCGAACCAAATGGATTTGAAGAACCAAACGTCCAGAGCTATTAATAGTTTTTTAATAGGGTTGTGGACCACGTCCTTTTGTTTGGTCGTCGAGTTCTGACTTTTTCCTCACAAAGATAGGAGGACTCACATCTCTCAAAGCTCACACACACACACACACACATGACCCAAGAACCCTAGAGAAGAGGAATGAGAGAATTCATTCTCGATTTTGAATACATCGCCGAAGGATTTTGTTGGTACTTTCTTCTTCTCTTTGACTTACTCTTCGACTTCTTCCTCTCAATTTCTCTCTTCTTCTTTGCTCTAATCACAGACTTCTCTTCTTTCCTCTTCTGTCTCAACTTGATTGCTTAAAACAAAAACACAAAAAAAGACAAAACCTTTTCCAAATGGGTTTAATCAAGAACACAGTTCATTACTGTTGTGTCTCAAGAGACAATCAGATTCTCTACTCTTACAACGGTGGTGACCATAGTAACGAAGGTCTCGCTGCTTTGTGTTTAGAAAAGTCTCCGCCTTTTCACAATTGGTACTTCGAAACAATCGGGAAGAGGAGGTTTGGGTTTCTAATAGGAGGAGATGGGTTTGTGTATTTCGCTATTGTTGATGAGGCCTTGAGGAGATCTAGTGTTCTTAAGTTTCTTGAACATTTGAGAGATGAGTTCAAGAAAGCTGCTAGGAAGAATTGTAGAGGAAGCAGCTTTACTGCTATGATTGGTTCTATTGATGATGTTGAACATCAGCTTGTTCCTGTTGTTACTAGACTCATAGCTTCACTTGAACGTGTTGCTGAGAGTGCTAACAATGATTTGAAGACTCAAAATAGTAATCTTGGTGAACAGAGCGAAGGTTCATCGAATTCGACTAAAGCTCCGCTTTTGGGGAGGTTAGGCAAGCAAGAGAAGAAGAAAGGGAAAGATCATTTGATTTCAGTTAGAGGCATTGAGCTTGAGGAACACAGGAAGTCTAGTGATAGAGAGAACAGAACCGAGGCTTCAGCGGGAGCAGGAACGGAGTGTGTATCGTCGAGTAGGGGACGTTCTGTTTCTCAAAGCTTTGAATGGAAATGGCGGCGGTTAGTTCAAGTTGTTCTTGCTATTGATGCAGCGATTTGCTTGACACTGTTTGGTATTTGGTTGGCTATATGTCGGGGCATCGAGTGTACACGTTCTTGAATCGATTCTTTACATTCCCTTGTGCGATTCCACTAGGCAAAAATATGCAGCATTGTTGATTGTTGATTATATGTGAAGCCTTAAATTATAATTTCGCTTATGTGTTGCTTTAGTCACATCTTTGTACAGTACTTTCTTCTTCAGTGTTCTTTGTGATTTCATGATATGGTAATGTCCATCTCTATATATGATTAAACTGTTTGAGCTCTCAGCTTGGAACTCAATCCTCCCTTGCCTTTTTGAATAAGGAGAATACGTGAAATAGGCAACTATGATGCCTCACTGTCTTATGTGGAACTTGATTGGCATTTGCAGAAGAACCAACCAAGCTCTTGTATTCATTCTCTCATCGCCTTCCATTCCAATGGACCCAATATTACAGCTATTGGGCCAGTCTCAAACACTAAATCTTAGGCCCATTAATAATCTAAAACAGATTGAGAAACCAACCTCTCTCTCTCTCTGCCATCGTCTCCTCCATTTTCACCACTGAACCTGAACTCAAAAAAGCTTTTTTTTTTTTTTTTGTTTGTGTGCCCTCTGGGGGCAAAAACAAAATGTTCACAAGCGGTAACATCACCGCTAGGGTATTCGAACGACAGATTCGAACTCCACCACCCAGCGCTTCCGTGAATCGGTCGAGACTCTTCTACGAAAACCTAGTCCCAAACTCAACACTCTACGATGTCGAATCACCCGATCACTGTTTCCGCAAATTCACCGAAGACGGTCTCTTCCTCATTAGCTTCTCTCGTAACCACCAAGAACTCATCGTCTATCGTCCTTCTTGGCTCACTTACTCAACAACACAAGACGATTCCACCACCACAACCACCGTACCTCCTCCTTTACCTCGCCGTGCTTCTAGATTCGATAGCTTCTTCACTCAGCTCTACTCAGTCAATCTCGCTTCAGCTAACGAACTCATCTGTAAAGACTTCTTCCTCTACCACCACACTCGTCGTTTCGGTCTTTTCGCTACTTCTACAGCACAGATCCATGACTCTGCTCCTTCCCTTGACGCTGTACCTGGTGTTCCTTCGATTGATAAGATCACTTTCATACTTGTTAGATTAGATGATGGTGTGGTTCTTGACGAGAGGGCGTTTCATCATGATTTCGTCAATTTGGCTCATAACATGGGTGTGTTTCTCTATGATGATCTCTTAGCGATTCTTTCGTTGCGTTATCAGAGGATTCATCTTCTTCAGATTAGGGATTCTGGTCATCTTGTTGATGCTCGTGCTATTGGTTACTTTTGTCGTGAAGATGATGAGCTTTTTCTTAATTCTAGCTCTCAGGTAAACTGAGGATTACAGTTACCTTTTTATTGTGGTGTCTTGAAGGAGAGTATACAAATTTGTGAAGTTTTGATTTGTTAGGCAATGATGATGGGTCAAGATAAGAGCAAACAACAGAGTTTAGTTGGGAATAAGGAAGATGATTCTGCGGAGAATGGGTTGCAGCATCATAGTAGTCAACCTAGTGGTTCGAATTCGTTTCTTAGTGGTATCAAGCAACGGTTACTATCTTTCATCTTCAGAGAGATTTGGAATGAAGAATCTGATAACGTTCTGGTATGTTGTTCTTGAACTTCTCTGTGCATTAATGATATTGTTCTGAGTTTTTAGAATCTTAAATTTTTTTAAGTCAATTATGTTTGTGTCTGAGAATCTTTAACTGCTTCCTCTCTTAGATGTTGAGTAGTTGTTTTATTATACAGGCTGATAACGGAAGTTTAAGGTTTAGTATTGATGCAGTTGGCAGTGACATCTTAACTTGAATATCTTATAAGTTCTTTGTGATTTCCACCTCTATTCGTAGTTTGCAATGTATGTTGTATATCAGTCAACTACATCTTGGATTGAACTAATCATGGAAGTTTAAGGTTTAGGACAGTTGACAGTGACATCTTAAGTTGATGCAGCTAATCTTATAAGTTCTTTGTGTTTTCTACCTTTCTTCGTAATTTGCAATGTATGTTGTATATCAGTCAACTACATCTTGGATTGAACTAATCGTAAGATACGATTTTTTTGTTTGTCAGAGGGTTCAAAGTCTTAAGAAGAAGTTCTATTTCCATTACCAGGACTATGTCGACTTGATTATTTGGAAGGTAAAATCAATCATGTGTTTCCTGCAACTGGAATCTGTGTAAAGGTGTTTTGCATTTGATGAAGAAAAAAACTTACTTTTTTGGGTGTTCCTGATGTCCAGGTTCAGTTTTTGGATCGACAACACTTGCTAATTAAATTTGGCAGTGTAGATGGTGGGGTAAGCAGCTCTCTACAATACAAATTCTAGGTTACATCGAACTGTCAAAACTTTACAGTTTGTTTAATTTGATTTATGATATCGATGGATACTCAGGTAACAAGAAGTGCTGATCATCATCCAGCTTTCTTCGCGGTTTATAATATGGAGACAACTGACATTGTAGCATTCTATCAGGTAAAAGGGATGCTATTTTTGGCAGTTAGTTAATTTGTTGAAAAGAGTTGCATTTATGTATAACTTGACTTATATAGTACATTGATTTATGCAGAACTCAGCAGAAGATCTTTACCAGTTATTTGAGCAATTCAGTGATCACTTTACAGTATCAAGTAGTACACCATTCATGAGCTTTGTAACATCGCATTCTAACAGCGTCCATGCTCTTGAACAACTAAAGTACATGAAGAACAAAGCAAACAGTTTTTCTCAGGTTAATACATACTTCATATAATCTCCTTTTGTAAGTAAAACTTTTGATACGAATCTAATCAATTTTTCTACACAGTTTGTGAAGAAGATGTTATTCTCTTTGCCTTTCAGTTGTCAGTCACAGAGTCCCTCCCCATATTTCGACCAATCTCTCTTCCGGTTCGATGAAAAGGTAACCATCATAAAAACCCTTATTCTCTCTTCCACTTCAGGATTGACTTCATCTGGTTAACTTATAATTTTGGATATGGTTACAGTTAATTTCCGCAGCAGATAGGCATAGGCAATCCTCAGACAATCCAATTAAGTTTATATCTCGAAGGCAACCGCAAACACTAAAATTCAAGATAAAACCAGGTTGGTTGTTTAGATATCAACATGTTGAAAAACCAAACGAACACGATCTAACGTTAGGATTGGTTGTCTATTAAATATGTTGAACACAGGACCAGAGTGTGGAAGTGCAGATGGTCGAAGCAAGAAGATATGTTCATTTCTATTCCATCCTCATTTACCACTTGCCATCTCCATCCAACAAACACTTTTCATGCCACCTTCTGTCGTCAATATCCATTTTCGACGATGACTCTTGTGGTTTCCACTAGTCTAGTAGTCTCCTCCTACATGTTGTAATCTATTGTTTGTTTGTATAAAAAAACAAAATATCTCAGAACAGCACATAATTTTGTGAAAATGTCTTAAAACACACACAAAAAATTCACACATACATGCATAATGTGTTTGTATCTGTCCTCGAAAGGAAGAAACAATTTATAAATTTTCACAATAAATAAATAAATTGTTATTTTGGCCGACTGTTGTAACTACTCTTTAAAAATATTTCTTCGTTACAACTAAATTAACAATCACATTTAGTAATGAAATACAATTAGGTGGGGTGATATTGATACATTAGGTGATTAAAGACAAATTAGGTACGATGATATGCTCATGATGCAGAGAATCTAAGATACTCTCTCACTCTTACTTGTCATCAGTTTTAGTTATGGTCAAAACAATTTCAGTCTCAAAACTCTCATCTCCTCTATCTCTTGTAACCAAAGTTACTGGTCTGCTAATTTAGAGATGACGGCGACGACCAAGGGAAACAAGGTCGTTCTTCCTGAGGGTTGGTAATGGAGATACTCTCTAGGGTTCCGGCAGTATCTTTGGTACGACTACGATCTACATGCAAAAGATGGAACGCTCTGTTCAAAGATGAGAGACTTGTTAAGAAGCACTCTACTAATGCACCAAGACACTCCCTAATTATCATGGTGATTGCTTCTCGGGTTTATTCGGTGAGCATTGATCTCCATAGAATTCACAGCAACAACAAGGTACACATCACAAGTCACTTGAGCCTTAAGATCTTCCTTCTAACCCTTCAAAAGAAGTAGACATAAGCAGAGTCTTTCACTGCGACGGCTTATTCTTATGCGCCACAATCGACAATAGACTGGTTATATGGAATCCATGCCTAGGCGAAATGAAGTGGATCAAGCCAAGAAAGTCCTACGAGAAATACGATATATTCGCCCTAGGCAGATCCTCAAGCAACGAATACAAGATCTTAAAGATGAAACCTGGTCTTATTTACGTATGAGATATATGACTTTACCACCAACTCGTGGAGAGTTGGTGGTAAGGTTATAGATTGGTTCATACCTAGGTTTAACGAACGTGGCATCTATGTAGATAGGAATTCTTACTGGTTTTGATTTTTCGAGAGAGAAATTTGCAATTGTCTCTCTTCCAGGTGACCATCTCTCGTATTATCGTCTTATCTCTATATCAGTGACTAGAGAAGATCAAAAACTCTGTCTGTTAGCTTCTCGGGGCATGTATATAGACGATATAGATGTATGGGTTGCAACTAAGCTCGAGACCACAGGAGCTGCGTCATGGAGAAAGTTCCTATCAATTGATTCAGCTAGTCGCTACTTGTACATGCCTTTTTGCTTTGCTAATGGAATGAATTTCTTGGTCGACCAGGAGAACAGAGTTTTGGTGTGTAGCGGTAAACATGGGGTCTCTAACAAATTCTCATTCGTCGTGGGAGAGGATAAGTGTATACAAGTAGATCCTGACGATGAAGAATCTAAATGCTCACTTGTCAGTTATGTTCCAACTTTGGTTCGAATCCAACAAGGTTCATAGTTCTTGGAGTGATGCAGAAGGGAAGTACAAGAGCTAGTAGTAATCTATTAATTAAAGTTATGATATTCAAAGAATATAAAAAAAGTCATGTTTCATATATTTAACAAAAGTATTTGATTCGTCAACCAGCTTTTCTTGGAATAATATATGTATCTGTGTGTAGACTTTATTAATAAACATAATCTTTTAGTATTCGACATCAATGGCTCATTTGGTGTGATCTCTAAGGACTTATGATATAAGTAGGATTCTTGTCTAGTCCCAGCTTCAATTATGTGTTTATGTCTCTCTGATCATGGGTTATGTCACCATACTATGTCTTCTGTTGTAGCATTCTGCTCTATAAGCATCATATTAGCTTCATCTAGAGCCACAAGCGTATGTAATCTTCCAACCGCCTTGCTCTCACTTTCTAGTTTCTATGCTGCACAATATTCTCAATATCCAGCTACAAAGACATAAACACATTAGTATTGAGACTGCCCAAACAGCAACAAGTTTCTCGAGCTATGTTCGTTCATTCAAAGATGCAAAGTTATTATTATTATGTCATCTCTCGCAATCCCACGGTTTATCTTTGTACTCACCAAACACACTCTATCTTCTAGTGTTTTATCAACAGTCTTCCCATGATGTATTATGACATTATTCCACAGTTAGGTATGCACCAAAGTCAACAGTAACACTAGTTGAACTTACCAAAACAGAATCATATTTTATGATAGCATGCGCTTGTGATCCGGCTTCATCTAGAGCCACAAGCTGATGCACTCCGCCTGGTGCAATGTGCAATGGCTGCATCATCCTCAATACATGCATGAACTCTCTAAATTGATAACTCTGAAGACTGCAACAGCAAAACCTCTGTAACGTCTAGAGACTTTTGCTCTCATTTTCCAACTCATCACATAGTCAACCGTTGACTTCTTCTGCTTCCTTCTTGCCTCTACTTGTAAAGTACTAAAAAAAAAATTATTTGTTCAGCGTTAGGTTTATAATTTCGGGTTAGAGATGACCACGGAATTAACAATTAGTCATTACAAAAACTAATTAAATTAATTGGCAAAAAAAAAACTAATTAAATTAATTTTCAAAAATTAAATTAACAATCGCGACTAAATAATTAAAGAGTAATTTAGGTGGGATGAAATTTTTAGGTCTCATAACTTTTATCTCCTTCTCTTGCAACCCTAGTTTCTTTGGAAGCAAGTTATCATAAAACAGTCAGTTTTTAAAGATGATGATGAAGAGAATAAACATAGTGGATCTTCCCAAGGATTTGGTAGTTGAAATCTTCTCTAGGGTTCCAGCGGTATCTTTGGTAGGACTGCGATCTACATGCAAAAGATCAAACGCTCTGAACAATGATGCGAGCCTTGCTAAGAAACACTATAGTAATGCACCAAGGCAATCTCTGATCATCATGTTGATCGCTTTTAGGGTTTATTTGGTGAGCGTCGATCTTCATAATAATCACAACAACAAGGTAAAGATGACAACTCAATTTAGCCTCAACGAACCTCTTTCTGATTCGTTAAAAGAAGTTGATATACGCAACATCTTTCATTGTGACGGCTTATTGCTATGTACCACCGTAGACAATAGACTGGTTGTTTCGAATCCGTGTCTACGCGAAGTTAAGTGGATCAAACCAAGAAAGTCCTACACGAGATTCAGTATCTTTGCCCTCGGTAAATCCTCATGCAACAAGTACAAAATCTTGAGGATGGATCAGTTTAATCATACTTGCCCAGTATTACTTGACTACGAAATCTATGATTTTACCTCTAAGTTGTGGAGAGTTGTTGGTAAGATCACTAGGGAATGGTTCATACCACAGTGTGCGGACCGTGGCATGTCTGTGGATGGGAACACTTACTGGCTTGCTTCTACTGAAGACATTACAAGTGGGATTTTTTTACTTAGTTTTGATTTTTCAACAGAGAGATTTGCAAGGGTGTCTCTTCCGGGTGATCATCTTTCTTATCATAAATTTGCTTTATCATTGACTAGAGAAAGATCAAAAACTTTGTATGTTAGCTACTAGGGGCATGCAGGTACTCGATATAGATGTATGGATTGCAACTAAGATTGAGAGTACCGGAGCCGCGTCATGGAGCAAGTTCTTATCAATTGATGTAGCTAGTATCAACATGCATTTTTGCTTTGTTACTGGGATGAATTTCTTGGTCGACCAGGAGAACAAAGTTTTGGTGTGTCGCGGTAAACATAGGGCCTCTAACGTTTTCTTACACGTTGTGGGAGAGGACAAATGTATACAAGTAGATCATCATGCTGCAGAATCTACATGCTCACTTGTCGTCAGTTTGTTCCAACTCTGGTTCAAATCCAACAAGGTTCATAGTTCTTGGAGTGAGGCAAAAGGGAAGTACAAGAGCTAGTAGCTAGTAATCTATGATTTTCACACTAAGTAATACTATGAATTCCCAAAACAAGTGATAAGCCTTGCTTTGGTTGTTTTATTGGTTAAAACTTAAAAAGTTATGTTTTACATATTTCCTGAGATAAGTCTGTAAGCTTACCAAAAATGATTTGAGTCCTTTACCAGCTTTTTCTTGGAAAAATATATACATATGTATGTGTGTAGACTTGATACCTTTTATTATTAGACATCAATGGCTCATTGGGTGTGATCTCCAAAAGGACTTATGATAAAAGTAGGAAAAATTGGCTATCTCAGCAGAGTTTACAGCTTCAGGTTCCTCACTGAATACTGACTATTCGTAGAAACTTTTGTGTGAATCTGATAAGTTTCAGAGCAATAGCAAGTCCTGCATACTTAAGACTGATCAGAAACTTGGACTCCAAGAAAGTAAGAATCTTTGGTGAGGATTACAAGTGTGAATGGCTCCATCATAGTCGTTGTGCAGTAATGCTCTGTCCTATAAGCCGAATAAATACCCTTTTCTCTCCTGCATACATATGTGTTTTGTTGAGACATCGACTAAAGAACTCAGCAAGTGTCAAAAGAGAAAACAGAATGGAACCTGGCAGAGATATCACATAGACGCTGTGGTGGCTGAGGCTGCATCTTTTTGTAAGGCGACTCTTCTGGAAAATTTTATTAGCTTCATGAACCTTAATGTCACATGGCTTGCAAAGAACAACTTCATCTGAACAGCAAAGTACTTCTGCTTCAGCCTTCTTGCACACTTCATTTTGTATCTTCATCCTTCAAAATTGGCAATACGAAAACAGAGCAAATGTGTCTTAATAATATTAATAAGTAGGAAAATAAGTGACTCTAGACAAGAGGAATAAGAACGAACAAGCTTGAATTGGTTCACAATTCACATCATGATGTGGTTAGGTTCATTTCTCTTTCATCCTCATTTACCAGTTGCCATCTCTCTATTCAAAAACACTTTTCGGCGACGACTCTTGTGGTTTCCATCAGTCTAGCCTCCAGTGTTGTTTGTATATATAAAAAAAAAGATCACCGAACAAAAATATTGTGAAAATGTCTTAAACATAGAAATATATAGTCAACACATACATCATACATGCATAATGTGTTTGTATATAACATAATATATTATGAATTTTTCACAACGAAGATGTAAATGTAATTTTGACCGACAATGATAACTACTTCAGAAAATAGGATTATACACGTTATATGATTTCTTGTTTTATTTTTTAATCTTTTTAATGATGATTTCTTGTTTGATTAATGGAAAACAGATAAATCACCAAGATATCTTTGTTCTGCATCGTTTATTTCGGATTCGAGATAGACCACGGAATTATCAATTACACATAATAATTAAATTAAATTAACCATCACAACTAATAATTAAGGAACTATTTTAGGTCTCATTACTTTCATCTCCTCCTTCTCTTGCAACCCTGTAGTTTCTTTGGAAGCAGTCAGTTTTTAAAGGTGATGATGAAGACGAGAAGAAACATACGGGATCTTCCCGACGATTTGGTAGTGGAGATACTCTCTAGGGTTCCAGTGGTGTCTTTGGTACGGTTACGATCTACATCTAAAACATGGAAAGTTCTGATCAAAGATGGGCGGGTTTCTAAGAAACACTATGATAATGCACCAAGACCAAGGCACTCTCTGATTATCATGTTGATTGATTTTAGGATTTATTTGGTGAGCGTCGATCTTCATTCAAATTACAATAACAAGGTAAAGATAGCAAGTCAATTTAGCCTACGTCTTTCATTGCGACGGCTTATTGTTGTGCACTACCGTATACAATAGACTAGTTGTTTGGAATCCGTGTTCACATGAAACTAAGTGGATCCAACCAAGACATTTCTTCAAGGACTCCGATATCTTTGCTCTCGGTAAATCCTCATGCAAAAAGTACAAAATCTTGAGAATTAATCAGTCTGATTGTACTAGCGGGCCAGTATCATCACTTGACTGCGAGATCTATGACTTTACTTCTAATTCTTGGAGAGTTGTTGGTAAGACTAGAAGCTGGTTCATACCAGAGTGGAAGGGCTGTCGTAGTGGTATGTCTGTGAATGGAAATACTTACTGGCTTGCTTCTTTGACTAAAGACTGGACAGATTTTTTACTTAGGTTTGATTTTTCAACGGAGATATTTGTAAGTGTCTCTCTTCCGAATGATGATGATCGTCTTATCGCTTTATCAGTGACTAGAGAAGATCAAAAACTTTGTATGTTAGCTACTCGGGCTATGGAGTCATCCATTAGAGATGTATGGATTTCAACTAAGATTGAGAGTACCAGAGCCGCGTCATGGAGCAAGTTTATATCACTCAACTTGGTTTACCGGCCTTTTAGCTTTGCTAGTGGGTTGAATTTCTTGGTCGACAAGGAGAACAAAGTTATAGTGTGTCGCGGTAAAAATGGGATCTCCGACTATTTCTTACACGTTGTGGGAGAGGACAATAAATGTATACAAGTGGATCATCATGATGCAGAATCTACATGCTCACTTGTCGTCAGTTATGTTCCAACTTTGGTTCAACTACAATAAGGTTCATAGTTCTCGGAGTGAGGCAAAAGGGAAGTACAAGAGCTAGTAATCTATAAGTGTCTCACAAAGTTACGTTACTTAATAAATTATGCATTATATATCCTAATTTATGGGAAGAACAAGTCCTAAGTTATTGATATGTGCTATGATTTAGGTGTCTTGGTTTATTGGTTTAATTATGGGTTTTTTTTAATATTTCCTTTTTAACATTAGGATTAAGGTTTGGAGTTTTATGCTTTGCTTTATGATTAGTCGGTAACTTGTAGTAGGGTCTATAAAAGGACTCCTTATGCTAATGAGAATATCAAGCTCTAATGGGATATGATCTCATACACTCCAACAATTAACCTAATTCTCAAAGAGAGAGTTGGGTTAAAGGGAACCTTTTGCTTAAAGTCTTTCTTGTTCTTTACGTTATACAAAGGCTGCGATATGAGTTCGAAGACAATAACTTTGGCTCATATCAATTATGCATTATATATCTATTCAAGTTTTAGATACTTGATTTTAAAATAAAGTCATACTACTTTTTCTTTTAGGTGTTAGTGAAAAGGCTTTTCTGATGAAAAAATGTCTACTAGCTCGTTTCTTTATGTCTTGCGACACCTACCTTCCGAGCTGTTGTGCTCGTACCAGTGCATCGAGAAAGGAAATGAGTCAGGCTAACAAGGTTCATCGGTGGTGTATAAACTCATCGTGTGGTACAAGCTCCGAACAACAGTTAAGAATTAATATAATACATATGTAAGGTATGTGTGTAGACTTGATCCGTTACAGTAATTTTTATTATTAGACATCAAATGGCTCCGGACCAGAACAATAATGTTGTCCAGCTCTAAGGATTTAAGATTACAGAAGGATTCTTGTCAATCTCAGCTGAGTTCCCGGCTTCAGTTTCCTCATTAGAGTACTGACTATTCAGAGAAGCTTTTGAGTGAGTCTGATAAGTTTCAGAACTAAAACTAGTGCTGCATCCGGAGATTTCAGTTAAAGACTGATCAGAAACTTGGACTCCAGGAAGTAAGAATCTTTGGTGAGAATTGCAAGTGTGAATGGCTCCATCACAATCATTGCATATCAATGCTCTGTCCTCTATGCAGAAGAAGTACCCTTTTCTCTCCTACAAACATAGATATATGTTTAGCGATCGGTTAAAGAACTCAGCGAGTGTTAAAAGAGAAAGTACGACCAAACCTGGCATATATCACATAGAGGAGCTCCAGAGCTTGTGGTGGCTGAGGCTGCATCTTTTTGCAAGGCGACTCGGTGATGCCTCTGGAAAATTTTATTAGCTTCATGAACTTTAATGTCACATGGCTTGCAAAGAACAGCTTCATCTGAACAGCAAAGTACTTCTGCTTCAGCCTTCTCGCACACTTCACATAGTATCTTCATCCTTGAAAATGGAAATATAGAAAGAAAAAAACAGAGCAACAACGTGACTTAATATCAATAAAGAAGTAGGACAAGAAGTGAATCTAAACAAGAGGGAATAAGAAAGAACAAGATTGAATAGGTTCACATGCTTGGGTTAGGCCAACTTTTGGGTGGCATTTAAATCAATAAATGTTTCTCCTACCAAAATCTTCATGACAAGATCTTTTTTCAGAAGCTTTGTTATTAGTTTACTTCCTTTTGAAACATAAATTGGCAGACATAACGACAAGCTTCTCTTAAGACACAAGCATGGCAAGCCAAAAATAATGGGAGGACCACAATATGTATGAAGACTGTGGATTTTAAAGTAACTAGCCATAGGACAATAGAGGTCAAAAAAACCTCTAGAGCATGGCACATTCCAACTCTTACCCATCCCTTTTCCCATGCAGCAGCCAAAACTCTAAAGACTCATCAGCATTCTCATCTTTGAATTCATCAAAAAAACAGTTTTGGTCCCAATTACAGTAATGGGCTAATAATAAATAGGCCTGCATGCATAGAAACTAATAATATCATGGGCTATTCCAAATATAACTTATGTTTCAGCTCAACATACGTAGTTGTTACAAGAAGTCTCTGGAACATGAGAGAAAAGCCCTCAAAGACCATCCAATCCAACGTGTAATAACAATAGTTACAACTTACAACTTACAAGTCACGTAGCTAAAATTCTAGAACAATCGCAATATACCTGCAAATCTCTACCAATAGATATTTCAAGAAACTTCTTCATTCTTCATACAATGTGTATATATGCACCAGCGGACTGAGACTTAATTTCATACAAAACAACAAATACTGAAGTTAAAAAAACCTACTAACACATTAGTTTCAACCTTCTATACAAGAAAGCCAAATCAACCGACCATGATGAAACACTTGCTAAGCCTCTTCATAGGAGCTTTGTTACTTGGAAACATCAAAACAAGTGAAGGGTCTTTGTCTTCTGCACTTGAAACTACTCCAGGCAGCTTACTATCTGATCTCTGGATGGATCGGTTTCCGGATCCGTTCAAGATCTTGGAGAGAATCCCATTAGAACTCGAGAGGGACACGAGCGTGGCTCTGTCCCCAGCGAGAGTGGACTGGAAAGAAACAGCAGAAGGGCATGAGATAATGCTCGATGTTCCTGGTTTGAAGAAGGATGAAGTGAAGATAGAAGTGGAGGAGAACAGAGTTTTGCGAGTGAGTGGAGAGAGGAAAAGAGAAGAAGAGAAGAAAGGAGACCAGTGGCATAGAGTGGAGAGATCATATGGTAAGTTCTGGAGACAGTTCAAGCTACCTGATAATGTGGATATGGAATCAGTCAAGGCCTACCTTGAGAACGGTGTACTCACTATTAACCTCACTAAGCTATCCCCTGATCAGGTCAAGGGTCCAAGGGTTGTTAACATTGCGGCTGAAGAGGACCAAACTTCAAAAATCAGCTCTTCTGAATCCAAAGAACTCTAACTGAATAAACTATATACTACTTTCTGAGTGTGACGAAGAGTTATAAATCCAAGACTCTTGTGTTTCAGGTTGTGTATGCTAATAATGGAGTGTTATGTTTTGTAACCTATCTACCAAAATATGTATAACCTTTCCGTATCCAGTAAAATTTTCACGTCATTATATTACAGAACATCATTTATGACATGTCACAATATTCAAGAAAATGCACTTGAAACTAGATTTATTATTCAGATAACAGAGAAAATACTCTGACAAAAACTTGGAAAGTGACCAGAATCAATAAAAACGTGAAGAAACAGAAACAGGACAGAAACAAGAGTACTGAAACTATTTGGACTTAGATTTCATGAGCTGCTGAGCATCAGATGGAGTTGGAAGTGCAGGAATAGCTCCTTTCTGAGTTGTACACACGGCTCCACATGCATTTGCAAAGGCTAGAGCTTCCTTCAGCTTCCCTTCATCCTGCAACATTCACATTTACTCAAATCACACAACATCTAAAACCTGAAAACGTCATCACAATGTTTGCTGTAGAACGTACATCGAGTATGGAACCGTCTTTTCCCAATGAGACAAGAAATGAACCAACAAAAGAATCACCAGCTCCAGTTGTATCAACTGCTTTCACAGCGTATCCAGGCACTCTCCCTTTAAATTTCTGCAATTTCGCCAGTCTTCAGATCACTCTAACAAGGAACAATCATATCAAATCTGATTCCTTTTAATTAGTTACCTTTGTGTAGTATCTGCAACCTTTCTCTCCATCAGTTACGATAAGCAGCTTAAGCTTATCATGCATGAGAGACAAAACAACATCATCCTTCTCTGCATCTCCACGGGTGAGAAATGTCACCTCATCATCACTTACCTAAACACACCAAACTCAACACTAAGATCACCAAAACAGAACACATCATTTACAACAAAACAAACATATATTACACCTTGATAATATCAGCCTCATTCCAAATACTCTTGATGCCTTCAATTGCAGCTTCAGTGGAAGGCCAAAGAGGCAGCCTAACATTCGGGTCATAAGAGAGCAAAACTCCCGCATCCTTTGCGGTTTTCATAGCCGCCATGTGAGCCGTTCTACATGGCTCAGAGATCAAACTAATAGAACCATAGTGGAAAATCTTAGCTTTCTTGATAAGATCCTTGTTGAGTTCAGATTCTTTCAAGAGCATATCAGCACTCGGGTTCCTGTAAAACATGAACTCTCTCTCACCATCGTTTTTCAATGTCACAAAGGCCAGTGCAGTTCTTGCATTGGTGTCGAAGCAAACACCTTCGCTGTTCACACCGTTCTTTTTCAATATGTTAACCAACATATGTCCAAACTCATCATCACCAAACTGAAAAAAAAAAAAAAAAAAAACAGAATACCACACATCACTCTACAGGCTGCTGACATAGATTCTAAGTAACATAAGAAAAAGATACAAACCTTGCCGATGAAAGCAGATTTGCCACCGAGTTTGGTGATGGCACAAGCAACATTAGCCGGAGCACCACCAGGGGCTTTGAGAAAACCTGTGGATTCAGCTAAAGATACACCAGAAGTGTCAGGGACAAAGTCGATAAGCATTTCACCAAAGGAAACAATTAATGGAGTAGCCATCTTTTTTTGGTGGAAAAACAATTGGAAGCTATAACTAAAGATAACATCTGTTTATATAAAGATGAAGAATGTGCAACAGAAAGGCATGTAAAGTGGGATAAGCACTAACAAAACCCCTAATTTGCAGTACAAACTCAGTCCAATCTTTTGACTGTAAAATTCGAGTAAAGAACAATCAAAGATCAATAAAATCTTGGGTTGATCACACACAGCGTACCGAATTCTCTGTTACAGAGATTTTTTATATTCTCAGAGTATGGAACTGAAATTATAATTTTAACATATCTTCTTTATGAAATGAGACTAATCATTAGTTCAAGGATTAAACTTGATTTATTAAAATAGTAAAAGTAAAAAGGTACAAAACAAAAGAGCATTAAACGAATAGATAAAAAAAAAAAAAAAAAAAACACAAAACATGACAATGCTCATTGCTTTCGCCTACTCCCAAGGACATATACGTCTTGGCTAACCCTCTCTGTCTGATTCATCTGAATCTGTGCCTGAACTATCTGTATCCCCAAACGGAGCAGGGATTGACTTGAGCAGTTCTAAATCCTTAACAGTAGGATCCTCGACGTGGTTTACAAAGGTGCGAACGCTACAAGGTTTCTTAAACCCTTCACCAAAACCTTGGATTTCAACACGTCGGAGAGTGTTCCTCTCGGGATTGAAGTAGAAGACATAAAAGGGTTGTCCACATGTATACTTGCGCATCGAAAACACTATTTCACCCGAAGCGGTCGATCCAGCGAAGGCAACTTGGTGACGGAAGAATTTATCATCGGTCCAAGTGTAGGCATGTTTCGACCATTCCTGTTTCTCTACATCCTCTAAAACCCACAAACGCAACTCATTACTGACACCAACGTCGACCTCACCCTCCCAATAAGTGTACACATCACCCTCGAAATGAAGAATCTTATGAATGTCGACATCATCCTCCCAGTAAATCATAGCTAATTTTCCCTTGTAGTTTATCAACCGACAAATCCTTTCTACGTAAATAAAGGTGAATCTTTCTGACCGAACATCAAAACAAACTATCACATAATCAGTCGGAACATTATCACGAGACAAGTCACCACCTAAGTACTACAAAACCCCATTGATGCATACCCCGTCACTCTTAATATCATGTCGTAAGGGACATTTTATCTTTCTCCACCTCAAACCTCCAGCTCTAAATGTAAGAATTGTATGATGACCAGGACAATGCCTTGTATTGCTTGCCAATCGGATCAAACCCGAAAAAGCTATACGCCTTTCTGTAAGTATACCGTTTAGGTAAGATTTCTTATAATTATCTACTTAAATTTAAAATTTGTTCAAACAAAACTTTTGTATTACTCATGACAAAATAGTTAATGGATAAAAATGACGGTATCACTATCACATGAGTTAATAGCTTCAAGAACTAAGTTTTAAATTATAAAATGTGAACTGTATTTAATAATAAAAAAATATATTCGTTGAAAATAAGAAGAAAAACATAACAAATCTCTCGATATTCACCAAATTTTTTTTTTTAAACACTAGAACTTCATTGATTAGTTAGAAAGATTTGGTAAAAGATTGATACATGAACGAATACATGTACGAATAGTTAGATGAAAGTGATAATCTGATGTTTCAAGATGTTGGACTTTAGCCAGCTTGTCAGCAAGAAAATTCGCTTCTCGTGCGATCCATTTGAATTCAACAGAGTCAGATCGTGTTGTCCATCCTTTGATCTCTTGGATCCACTTGTAGATGTCAAATGGTCTATCATCATGAAGTATGTTCACTAGCACTTGGCTATCACCTTCAAATTATTTTCTTTATAATACGGTAAAAACATGAAAGAATTACTCAGACGATATCCAAAAGTTGGTTTATTCCTTATATGTATATATTTTCTAAAAATTGTTCACATGTTTAGTAACCTAGATGTAATTACAATTTACCCCTTGGGTTTATTTTTTCGATTTTGATTAAAAACATAAAGAAAAATACACATCAACAAATTAAAATATACATCATCTTCCACAATCCACGTCACTATACAGTTTTTTTCCAGAATCGACAGTTTCTTTTTTCTTGTTTATATCAAAAGAGAAGGAAACTGAAAGGGTTACTGTTCACAACCCGAAAAAAACTCTCTCTCTCTCTCGTCGCCGAACCCTAATTCCACTGGCAATACTCTGTCTTTCTCTACTCTCTCGCTGTCATCTCTCGCAGTCCTCGCCCGATATTCTCTCTCGCTCTCTCTCTCTTCTTCGTCGCTGTCTTGTTCGTTTCCGTCTAAGCCGCCCTCGTTTTTGAGTTCCGGTATGTGACGGCTGAGTTATAGTATTTACGGGAAAACGAAAGGTCTTGTAGATTCATATAAAGGCTGAGTTATAATGCTTTGTGGCTGAGTTGTCACAAGAAATAATCTGAAAGCAAACGGCTCATTTATACGACTTGACGGCTGAGTTATAGTATTTACGGGAAAACAAAAGGTCTCATCGATTCATATGACGGCTGAGTTATAATGCTTTGTGGCTGAGTTATCACAAGAAATAATCTGAAAGAGGAAAACAAAAGGTCTCGTCGATTAATATGACAACTGAGTTATAATGCTTGACGACTGAGTTATTAGACAAAATAAAACAAATGTATTACAACAATACTACATCCGACAATTTTTCACATTGTGCCCAACTTGTTTACATCGCGAACATGGGTGTCACTTAAATACATATTTGTGTTTCTTTACCCAATTACCGGAACAACAATTACCAGAACTGGATCCATGAAATAAAATGAAGAAGAATGAGGAAATCAATAAGAATTAGTGTAATTAAGAAGTTGAGAACGAGGAGAAAAACAAGGGGAAAAACAAGGTGAAGAACACTTTTTAACCAGTTGAAGAACAAGAGTCGAAGGAACGACGTTTCTTTTTCCGGAGAAGATGATGACATGGAGCTGACATGGATGAGGCGTCCGAAGTGGCAAGTCAGCCACCAAACAAACATGTAAATCAGCCATCAAACAAGATTATAACTCAGCCGCAACATGAATACTATTAAAATAATTAAAAAGCAAAAAAATGGCTGCCAAATTTAGCCGCTTAATGTCATAGCTCAATTGAAAATTTGTAACTCAGCCGTATCGTTTAAGTCAGGCGTAACTGAATGATATTCTAGTAATTAAGTTTTTGCTACTAAGTCAGCCGTAAAAACTCAGCCGTAATGACATCTCATAGATCAGCCACTGTTTATAACTCAGCCAGCCGGAAAAAGTTAATTCAGTTGTGTCGTAGGGATAACTCAGCCAAAAATTTGACAACTCAACCATCGGGTGAAAACTCAATCGTAAAAACTGCGCTTGGCTGAATTATGCTTTAAGTCAGCCGACCGCTCCAACTCAAATGTTTTTTCATAAATCAACCTCAACATACTATAACTCAGCCGTCGTTACCTCTGTAACGCGTTACGACTGAGTTATTTAATACACGTCAGCGATTTTTGACGTGGCGTCTAACGTGGCAATGACATTTTTGTAATTACGTTTTTTCATGTAACATAAAACAAGGGCACACTGGATATTTTCAAAATACCCGAAATATCCTAATAATAATAAAAAAGTTTTATATGTTCTGGTAATATTACCCAAAATGTATACCATATGAGTAAATCTCCCTAAAAATATTAATAATTCTATTTACTATTTGATTCTGTCAGAACTGAAAGTCTAATAACTTTTTTCTCGAATTTAGCTGTTTATTTGCACAGAACATTGTGGTTATGCTTTATTTTTCTTTTTGGATGGGAATGTGATTTTGATTTTTTTTATATTTTTTTTTTTTGGTCTAAGTGGTAAAAAAAAACAAAAACAATTTTATACTTGAATTTTGGAAGGTAGACAAAACACGAAATACACCGAAACACGAGATTCACTCTGAGTTGTAGAGTGTTATCTATCTTATTGTGGTTAAAAAATGCAATAGTTCTCGATTAGGTAGTGTTGGATCCGCATAATGTTCTAGGGTTATACTTGATCAACCATTGCATTTGGTCCAACTCTATAGAGGTGAATGTAATTTGCGTTTGATTTGGTTGTATCATTTTGGTTAATGAAAAGTTGATGTTGAGCAAAAAGAAAAAAAAAAAAATCAGGTGCCGTGCGGATACATAGTGGCACACTCTTCTAATCGATGGGCTACCGAATTCACAATTTTACCCCTTTATCTATTTGCTTCTTAAAAAAGTTAAAACCGTCATTTACAATATCCAGACACTGGTAAACCTATCAAACCACCAGCCAAAAAGCCTCTGATTTTTATTTTTAAAACTACCCCGACTTCACATCCAAATCCAATATTGTTGGCTTCTTCTCTCTTTACATAAACACACCAATCCACTTCACTTTCTCTAAAACAAACAATTCTCTAAAACGTAAAACACACCAAAAAAAAACGCAGGAAGTTGTATACAAAATCCTCTGAACAAAAGATGAGTTCTTCTAGCAAAGCATGGACGGTGGCAGTGAGCATTGGAGCCGTAGAGGCGTTAAAAGACCAACTAGGTTTGTCGTTGGAACTACATAGTCCGGTCTGTGAACCATCATCTCCGTAACAACGTTAGATCTGCTTCTCAAGGGAAAAGGCTTTCTTCTTCTGTCTCTGCTGCGGTTATCTCCTCTGCTGAGAGTGAGAAGGCCAAGAAGACTGAAGAATCGCTTAGAACTGTCATGTACTTGAGCTGTTGGGTCCTAACTAAAATTTTGTATAATATATAGTTTTTATACTTCTATAAAAATTCATTGAAACATTATATTTCATATTCAATTTTGGTTTCAACATAAAACAAACATTTCAAGAAATCTAAAATAAAATCAAGATTGCAAAACTTTCAAGTCAACCAAGCTCAGCATAGTGAGACATTGCAAGTTTTTGTAATTAGGATTGTGTGTAATGAAGTTAACCTAGAGGGACTGACTTGGTCCAAGAAGTGTTATCTAGTTGAGTAAGTTTAGTATCGAGAACCTGATGCAGGATCTTGACTCCGTAAATTTCAGTGGAAACCTCAGAATTTAAGAGAGATAAGATTGCTTCTTTAGAGTTTACCATTAGATTTACACAACAGTGAGTCTTGAATGAATGAAAGAAAAGCCAAAGATTCAAGTTATGTTCTCTACAAACTAAAATGGATAGGCTTCAGCATGTGGGGTAGTTTTCACTAACTTGCAAGACAATTATAACAACGGTCCTTTCCATTTAGTCTAAGAATCATAATCCCCCATCAACATAGATCGGCTTAGTTCAAAGATACTAACCAGATACAACACAACAAACAAACATCAAATGTGAAGTCACTACTACTCCTCTAAGCTATAACGTTTCTTCACAGCTTCAGTGATCTCCCAAACAACTTTCATGTCTTTAGGGAACACAACCACATCTCCTTTCCCTATCTCAAAGGTTTCATCTTTTTCGTCGTATCCGTCTACATTCACTTTCACCTTCCCTTCCACGAAAAACATCGTCTCTGTCTTCGTAAACTCCCATGGAAACTTGCTTGGAGCTCCTTCCCACCTTACACAAATGCACATCACAATTCAGTCCAAAATGTGATCTCTTTCTCAGTTTTTTTCGTCTATTTCGAAGAATCAATTAAGCTATCAGTTCACCAAATGTACACACTAACACAAATTCTACATGTTCTCTCGGACACTATTAGACCCTAAATACAAACTGTCCTGACTCCTGATCACCTAAAATACTCAGATTAGATCAACACTAACAAGTAAAGTTTTTGGTTCTGCTTGTTAAAACCCTAGTTTTCTATCAACGACATTGAAGCAAAAGAAGCAGAGAGAGAGAGAGGTAAGAGAAAGTTACAGACTTGGGCCAAGAGGAGACGCCTAGTTGAGCAAGTTTGGTATCAGAAGCTTGACGCAAGATCTTGACTCCGTGGATATTAATAGGAAACTCAGAATCGGAGGAGATAGAGAGGATTGCTTCTTTAGGGTTAAGCTTCGTGGTGATGAAGGGAACGCAAACGCAGACTGTTAAGAGAAGCAGAGACAGAGTTAGAAAATGATTACCCATTTGGATTTTTGACAGACTCTTGAGTTTCGAAATTGATGTAATAGAAGCCAAAGATTCAAGCTTTTTTTGCAAGAGATGGCCTCTTCGAATTCGTTTAAAGTTGGGAACTTTACTAAATCTGAGGCAGATAGATGGTTGACTTTTGAGTCTATGAAGCCCTGAGAGATAAAGAACCGAACCAAACTTAATTGAGATTTTGGTTGTTCGGTTCGGCTTCGGTTATTGGTTAAGGATCAAACGGCGAGATGTTAAATTTAATTTGGTTAAGTAAGAGCTTCAGATTAGTTTGGTTTTTTGGTTAACTGAAATATAAGTGTTTTTTTAGATATAACCGGATTTATAGCACAACTAGACTGGCTTTACCATGTAATACAAAGCTTCAGGTGTAGTTTGCAATTAAAAACGGACAGCCCCAAATATTAAACATTTTTCTGTGGCGATTGTTATTAGAAGCACTAGCAACAAGAGCAACATGTGGAATGGTGGAAAATAGTCTGGCTTTGGCCAAGAATGATGCAAGAGAATGGTTAACCTCACAACTATGCTGCAGAACAATTTAAACACCCTCTCGTGGATGATGGATCAAATGTAACTTTGATGACTCATGACAACATCCAAACCAGTGTTCTAAGCAGCACCGGCTTAAAATAGTATAAACTCTGTTCAATTTTTGCAAAATGGATCTTAATTATATATCAAAAAAAAAAAAATTAAATCTTAAAATACACTATTTTTTATGTTAATTTAACATGGTTCTAACGCAAATGCACTCGTTGCACTAGGACCACAAAGAAGTCTGAGTCATCTTTTATTATTCCATAATGCATTCAACATTGTAAAAGATATCATTCCAAAATACAAACTTACTTGTATAGTCTTATGAGGATAATGGAAATTATAATAGATTGAAACTCCTTTAATATATCTTATACAACAAAGTAAGGTTTTCTTCAAACTAATGCTCTGATAAGCTGACAACTGGCATTATTTTCTTTCAACATGTGTCATTTATCTCATATTTAAGTATATTATTTTCATAATTACTAAATTTAGTTATATTTTCATAAAAAATTTTGTTTTAATCATTTTTTAATGTCATTTTAGTAGTTATATAATTAAATAATAAAAGATTAATATTCAAAAGATCAATTAATTTAACTCTAAATAATATCAAAATATTTATAGATTAATAGATTATAATTTATAGATTAATAGATTATAATATTTATTTGTTGACAAAAAATAGAATATATATTTCACAACTTTTTACGGCAAAATATCAATTCATTTTATTTAAAATAATTTAACGATATAAGAAATGTGATATTTCTTAATTTTTGCACCAAAAGATCAACTCATTTAGTCTAACTGAATTCAATATATATAAAAATTAAATTCAAGATATTTCAAAACTTTTATGTTGAGGAAGAAGTTAAGAACATACTTGGCCGGTTCTCCATATGATATGGGGAGTGTTAAAGTTAAAGGTTGAGGAAGAAGTTAAGAATATACTTGGCCATAATAAACAAAATTTACAATATCTTACAGCTGCAGCGAGTAAAGAGGTCAACTTCCAAATTTCAATCTTAACTAATCTAAGAGCTTTCAGAGATTGCATAAATATTCATTTTTCACTTTTGATTTTTACTATTTGTCCCTTAGCTTTATTGCATAACGGACCCCAAGCTGGCCCTGCAGGGCATCGATCCTAACCCCTCACCGTGGAATGGAACTACTCATCCAAATCCACCAGTAGATTATTGGTGCGCTAGGCGTTCCTCGAACCCTGGTCCCCACCTTTTAACAACCTTCCCACAGGACAAGTTGCCACCAACTCGAACTCTGGTCCCCACCAATAATCTACTGTGGATTTGGATGAGTAGTTCCATTTGCCACGGTGAGAGATTAGGATCGATGTCAGAGCCAGCTTTGGACTTATGGGGGCAAGCTAGCAGTGAGGCTAGTGGAGTCCACGGGATGGGTTGTTACACTTACCACTGGACTAGAGAACTTTATTGATGTTGTTACACAAAAATATACTTATGTCGCTACACACACAAATATGATGTGAAGATGAAAAATTCAATCTGTTCGGATCATACATCCCCTTGTAAGTCTACTGGTCTAGTATATTAAGGTAATTCAGATTTTACAATCTCTGGCTCCCTCTCCTCTATAATAATGTTTCTTCACATCTTCAGTTACATCCACAAAAACTTTCATGTCTTTAGGAAACACAACCAAATCCCCTGCCCTCAATTCTAAGGCTTCTCCTTCTTTGTGATGCTCTTCTACCTTCCCCTTCAACTTCCCCTCGACGAAGTACATCGTTTCTGTGTTCTTAAACTGCCATGGAAATTTGCGTGGAATGCTTTCCCATCTGCTTAAGTTTGACCTCGCAGTTAGTCAAACCATATACATGTACGTAGGACTCAACATGACTTTAAATCTACTTACTCCAAGGTTTGATGAGTGGTTCATTTTCTTTTTTTTAATGAAACAATTTCTTTGTTAATCTTTTGTAGGGTTAAGTCCCACCATAGATGATAGAAGGAGATCATATCTTTAATTTCTTTATTTATTTTCTGTTTTGTAACGACTAAAAAAATTGCATATGTTTAAGGCATGTATAATCAATCTAAGTTAAACATGTATAAATTAATACTCGATAAATAATAACTATTATAAATTTAATATATATATATATATATATATATATATATTTATCGGGTCGGAGTTGGCTAGTGCAATAATTACACAATTTGATAAATATATATAGATATATATTTTAAAAATTAACTGTAAATATGATCTCATCAATACTATAAATTAATAATTGTATAAATATATCAAAATATATGTAAGAAAATTTAGTGAAGTAGGACTGTTGTTGTAGTGACCCTCACTACATGATAAATATTTTCCTAAGAAATTGATCTGAGAAGAGCTCAAAAGGAAAGAGAGACCAAAGTAGAGAAGAACTGCCCAGATATGTCTGAGGAAAGTTAAATCAAGCGATGGGCTGATCAGTTGGTAGAACAAAGGACATACGTACCAGGCGGGGACGGATGGGATAGCGTACGAGCGTGCGTACGGACGGATGGGTTGCGAGTAGTGGGGAGGAAACCCACTAACAGAGATTATTTAAATCACAAAAATTGGAGTACTGGGTGATTTATTCCACTAAGTAAATTAATTAATTAAAAATGGAGAAGTGGAGGAGATTATTTAGTCAAAAATAAAGGAAGTGGGATGGAATATTTTCCCACTCGCCACTTGTGAGTGAAGAGAGGTGTAACGCCCCGACCGCCACCTCTCAATGGACCCTATGTTCACTCCTAGTCAATGGGTCCATTTTCTTTAATGGGCTTTACTTCTTCTCACTAGGCCTATGAGCCCATTCATAACCGATGGTCGGTTTGCTACGTCCGGGAGACTTTAAAGATTTGTTACCGTCCCTACAAATCACCACATGATCTTTTCCTGTGTTCTGTACTCACTCGCACAGTTTCGACAATCACTTCCCGGAAGGTCACCCATCCTAAGAGTACTCCAGCATAAGCACCCTTAACTGTGGAATTCTCTCAGAACCCTTGACCGAAAAGATAAGTGCACTTTTGGTGACATAGGTGGCCAAATCAATTCATTTAAACCTCTATGCAAGTCTATGAAACCGGGGTGTCACAAGAGGAGGGAGAGACACCCCATCTCTTTATTTCGAACAAGTGTATGCAAAGTAATGTGGAGGCTATACATACCCTCCTGCGTGTGGCTTGAAGGATTCGCCCACCCTCTCTATAAATACCATCTCTTCTTTCTCATTTGGAGAAGAGAGAAGAGACAGTGACGCCTAAAGGCTGTTGGCAAGAGAATAGAGAAAAATAGAGAGATTTTTCTTAAGTGTGGAGAGCTTGAATCGTTGTTTGCTAAGTCTGCAAGAAGAAGTATTGAAGCAAGCAAGAGATCAGGTTGGAGAAGCTGAAGCTCTGCGAAAACCAGTGAGTTCAAGGAGCATTGATTCGATCTAGTTTGGTGTTGGGAGACCCGAACTAGAGTCGACTTTCATGTGCATATAGTTGCATTCTTCTTGATTTCTTGTTAGTTTTCTTGAAGTTTTGCATTTTGATTGGTGGATTCCATAGTAGATAGTAATCGTGGATGTCGATCCGTTTACTTGATCTATTGCATGTGAGGTCTCGCATTTCTACTTGTTGTTTATGTGATTTTTAATCCATAAACTTAAGTGAATGCTTGAGTTAAGTTCCATGATGGATCACAAACGTTGATGTAGATCCGTTTGTTTGATCTATTGCATGTTAGGTAAATTCCATGGTGGATCGTAAACGTAGATGTCGATCTGTTTACTTGATCTATTGCATGTGAGGTTATGGGTTGTTATTTGAAGTTTTATGTGTTCTTTAAGACCATAAACTTAAATTTTAAATGTTGGATGGTCTTAGTGTGTGGCGTTCGTGACGAGGAGGTCCAAACAGCCATAAGCGCACTAAGAATGGAGATGTGTCTGACCTTCCCTGTAATGGTATATTTGGGGTTTTATTCTGGTTGCATGTCTTTGTGGTTGTAATGCAGAGATAGAAAGGGGGAAGGGATGGAAGGCGGCATATTTTGGCCCTAGTAAAACTTGTTTAAAAACTTTTCTTTTATTCAAGTTTTGCATGTTGCATTGATTGCTTGCTTGTGGTTGTTTTCTTGGCTTATTACCTTACACATGCTTTCTCTGATTGATTGTGTGATGTGGTGATTGATTCCTTTTGTTTTGGGGTGGGGTTGGGAATCTAATCTTCTGTAAGGACCCCTGAGACTCACTAAGTAATCTTAGATTATGATAGAATTTTGTCCTGCATGTAACCACTAGAGGGAAGTTAGAGGGCGTGTTGGACGATAGGAGCCCGGAGTAGTTTTATTTTGTACCTTTGTGTAAAAAGAAAAAGTATGTTTTTTTTCCGTTAAAACAATTATGTATAATCTTTTTGGCATTAGGCCTGGCCACAAAACTCTACAAGTTTTTTGTTATCTTTGTGAAATATTTTTATTTAATGAAGAATCGGTTTTATATTCGTGTACGAGTAATGACTGATTATGACCTAGTCCGGATCGGCTCAACACTTAGACGTCATGAGGGTTGAAAAGCCTAAGCAATGGCAGATTTAGAAATTTTTTTCAGGGGGGTCAAAATATTGAATAAATTTTTAATTTGTTCCAAAATATTAATGTTATTTAAATTTTTTTATAATTATAAGAGTTTTACGTTTTTATTTTAAAAATCAAACAGTGTAAAAAGACTAGAATTTTTTAAAAAACTAAAAGAAACCAAGTATTATGAACAAAAATCAAGTAAAAGTGTAGTAAGTAGGACTCGAACCCATGTTGGGAAGGGATTTTAGGGGGTCAATAAAGAGAATTTTAACCAATTTTGCCGAAAAATCCATAAGAAATAAAATTACAAATTTTGTTTTTAACATTTAACGGGGGTCATCTGACCCCTTTCCTCTTCACGTGGATCCGCCGTTGAACCTAAGTGATGTCTAAAGTAGTGGAAGTAGCGTCTCAGGGCTGTTCTAGGCAATTTTGGTCATAGGTCGGAGGCGTTACAGTTGTGGTGTTTGTTTCTCTTGAAATTGTATTAATTCTTGTTATAGTTTTACTACATCGAAAACCTTTGGTCTACATCTGTTATACATGATAATGGATTTCTTACTTGTAACTGATTCTAGAAATATACTAATTATGACAAAAAAAAAAAAAAAAATGATACGAATTTTTTTGAAAAAAAATTACGAAATTATGCAAATCAGTTATAAAATGCTATTAATAACTTATCGATAAATTAATATAATGTTTTAGTCTTGTCGTTCTTAATTTTCATATGTTTTACATTAGTCAGGTACTTTCTTTGATATATGGAAAACCTGTAACTCTAACCTGATGACTTTTTTGACAGAAGGTGGTCCTCTAAGACAATTCAAAGAAAGTTTAACTGACGGACAACAATTTATCAATAATACGTTAAACTACTAATTTTTGACAAATTCTATAGAAGGAATTTTCGTCTATAGAAATTACGTTAAAAAATTTTGAGGGATGAATCCGTAAATCTGTAAAAATAAATCAGTCAAAAATTCACAAGTTTTCTTGTTATAAGACCTAACAAAATGAATTTCAATAGATTTTTGGGACAAGAAGTCAAGATGTTGTTAAAATGCTCTCATTATGAGTCTTATCATTATTTACCCTCATAGATTTAAATGACAAGAATACCGATTCTCCACCTCTGTGGGAATTAATGGCCTAGTGCTTTATTTCTTGTTATCAGGCTAGATGAACATTAACATGCCACACGACTCTCGACCTCTGTGGACTGTGGGAATATTAAAGCAATTGGTTCCGCATGTTAATTATGATGTACTGTTAACCGTTGAAAGGATAAAAACACTACTAAAAGCCTAGTTTTGAAATGTTATAAAAAATAAATCAAAAGAGTATAGGAAAGAAAACCGACAAAGGCCAAGAGACAACCCCAAGTTCAGCAAGCTTAGCATCCGAAGTTTGTCTCAAGAGCTTGATTCCATGAATCTCATTGGGAACCGCTGGAGCGAATATCGAGTCATGGTTAAGTTCCATAGTTGAAAACTTAAAACTAAATAAAGAAGAAAGAAGAGATGAATGGGTGTTGTTTAGAGCATGCTTGATCACAAAACATTTGTTCGTATTTAAAGTAACCGCTGCCTAAAAATGAAAGCGGGGTAACATTTCCGAAAACCAAACGTAGTACATCTACCCATACAGGACAAACAGAGAAAAATAAGTTTGTGGAGCTAATTCGGTTCCTCGTGATAAATGCCGTCCATATATTTTGTTGTTGCTAGTACTGATTTTTGTGACCGATGTCGAAGGACGAGAAATTTATTGAGACTCCACTTAACACATGAAAAATTATGTGAAATTTGATGTTGCCGTTATCAGATTTTGATATAAAAAAAAATTATTTCCCTGTTAGGATGTACAAAGTAACTTTTTGGTGTAAGATTATTATTTGTGTTTTGTAATATCCAAAAAAACATACTTTAATAATTCTAAAAAATATTTGTATCCATAATTTAATTATACTATATGCTTTTAACTTGCTAAAAAATGTTCCAGATCAAATTATGGAACGGGTTAGTGTTTACATAAATTTGATTATATATTTTTTTACAGACTGATCTACTAAAATACACAAAATATTTTAATCTCATATCAAATAATTTATGAGAGGTGTTAGTGCAAATTCTATCCGGTACCAAACACAAAAAATACAAATTATCTAAAATTATAAAATCTAAATGTTAAACAAAACATATTAAAACAAATACAAAAATACAACATACAATTTTCTAAATAAAAACATACATTTTTCTGAATAATTATTTAAAAATTATAAGATTATATCGTTTATCAACTTTATAAATGATAAAATTCTCAAAATGTGTATGAGTCCTATACTTAAATTATGTAGGACATATATATATATATGTATATATTTTAAAAGACGCGAGTATTCAACCCAAACTGATATTTTATTTTAATATATATCAGTCCAACCCATTTTCACTCATGTTTAGTAGTAGGAGCTCTTGAGCGAGTATATAAGCACATCGTTGAAACTTAGAGAGTGTATTAAAACTAACCGTAAGATGATAGCAATCACACACTTAAGGTGTAGATAAGCTGATATCAATCACATACCAAAATGATAGCAATCACACACACTGAAGGACAGTTATATCACCGTTGTAAGGACCCTACACGGTGTAACCAAAATGACTCAAACCCTCTTTTATTTGGAGTTTCTTCCATGAGTGGCAGGTAATATTTCTCTCCCTTGAACATGGATACCCAATGGTCCACGTCTATGGTGGGGAGTGGGGAGCTCTAACCACCTTCCACCAACAGGTCTAATTAATCCTCTTCAAACCTTCTCGTATCAAGTACCAGATTCGAACTCACCACTTTTGATCTGAGTCTTCGAAAAAGGTCCTGTAATACAATTCTTCATATGCTTTTAAAAATTTTTGATGACGGAATCAAAGAAAAATTGAGGTAGGGGACGTAAAGAACGTACAAAAACCGATGTAAGTGTTTGTTGTACTCCGACCACCGCATGAAGAGCCTCTGCATTTTTCCCAGTACACTATCTTGGATGACCGTGAAGATGCCAACACACTACAAGAAAACAGCTTAAAACTGACAAACATATCCGTCAGTTAGCCGTCGGAAACATCCATTACCGACAAATCACTAACAGATGTGTCCGTCGGTTTTAGGTTGTCGGAAAAATAAAGCTGTCGGTAATTACCAACGGATTTCCTATAAGCAATTACCGACATATTACCGACATATATATTGATGGTCGGTTTGTCGGTAAATCCATCGGTAGCTGCCTGTCGAAAATCTGTCTGATAGGTTTGTTGGTAAGTACATTGGTAATTATCTGTCGGACATCCATCGGAGTTATGTTTCCGACGATATTACCGACCGAACAATATCAGAAAATGTCCGTCGAACCGACAGAATAACCGATGATTTAACGATGAAATTTTGAGAAAGTTCGTCGTTTTCGACAGATTACCAACAATATGTTTTCGAGAAAGTCAATCATTTCCGACAGATTTCCGACGACATGTATCGAAATTGTCCCTTGTTTCCGACAGACTACCGACAGATATATATATATATATATATATATATATTTAAAAATTAGCATAATTATACAAATTTAATACTGAAAATATTCATTTAAACTGAAATGCTTATATATTTAAATTCAGAAAGTTAAAAGATTGAGAGAAAATAACTTTTAAGTGAAAACATGAAAAATACAATATATATTCTCAAGTCCATATGCAACTCAAAATCTTTTCTTTCAAATTTTTACACAAATCATGTGCATCTGTAATAAACAAAACTGTCCAAAAATTCGATGTGTAATCAAAGTTCGTAACCACTCAATAACCATAGAATTAAAAAATTCCATGACCCAAGATCGGAGCTATCAGCTGCCAGTTTGGGTAAATTCCCATCAACACAACACATTTTCTTCTTGGCGCGAAGACAATTAAGCATTTCAGATGTCCATTTATTTTAGTTTTTTAAATATGATACTACTAGATTAAGACCCGTGCTCTAGCACGAATTGAAATTCATTTTATTTATATTGTAATTTTTAATGATTGTAGATAAGTACTCGTGCTATAACACTGGTTAAATTTTATTTTATACAAAATTTTGTATTTTATATTTTAAAATAATTTTTAGTATGTTGTATTAGGTTTTATATGAGAAGTTATTTCAACAATGTATATTCTACATCATGACTTGTATGTCATTATATGACATAATTTTGTAAATTTGGTTTTTAAAAAGCGAGTTATTATATTATGAGTAAATAAATATCTTGTTATACTTTTTGTTTTAATATACTTGGTTTCTTGAAATTCTTTCATATTATAATGACATATTATTGACATTGCTACAACAAATCAATTTAGAGTGTTTATAGTTTCTAACTTTTATCAAGTTTCAGTATATTAAAAATATTTCAAAAAATTATTTAAAGTTTATTATATTACATAAAATTATAAAAATTCAACAAAAAGTATGAAATTGAATTTAAATATTCAAATTTTGACCCGTTACTCAGTAAATTTTTTAATTCAATAGATATTATTACTAAAGCTTGAATATTTTATAGATTGAACAATTTATATTTGTTTTTAAAAATTCAACTTATGGTATATCCGGAAATAAAACTATTTTAAAAATTCAACCAAGTATTTTTTGATTACAAAATTGTATAGAAACTAGGTTTTACCCCGTGGTACACCACGAGACTATTATTTTGTTGATATATATACTGTTAACGGTTGTAGGTAGAGTTTTGTAGAAACTCTTGATTCGCAAGTTGAGAATATACATTTTACAATTTGTTAGTTATGATTTAGGAATGAATGTGTAACATCCGCAAACCAAATATCGCATTTTTGGTCTGAGTGTCGATCGACACCCTTGGTGTATCGATCGACACCAACATTCCTGGTTTCGACAGGTTTGTTTTATTTGTTGTTTGGTTCGGTTTGGTTCAATTAGAAATCCCTAAACCAACTATATAAGTGGAGAAGCGACGAATTAAGGGTTATTGGGTGTTTTGTCTGGTCTCCGTTGAGTGAGAAAAGAGAGAAAGAAGAGAAAAAACGTTGGAGAGTGTTCTTGAGAGATTTTGGCTTGTTCTTGGTGGTTTTTGGTGAGATCTGTAGCTGTAGAAGGGAGAGATGTTGTTGGGAACGAAGGAGAAGCTTCCTAAGGTGTTGTTTCCACCGTTTCTCAATCAAATCTTCCTGAAAAAGAGGTGAGTGCTTGACCATGGCTGATCTAAGCCTGATATCTCTGTTGTTTGGTTGTTCTTTGTTTATTTGTGGTGTTTGCTTGCTTGGGTTTGTTGTTTTCGTGTTTCCCATATGTTCCTTAGGTGTCTGGGAGAGTTTGGGATGATTTGAAACGGAGGATCGACGTTGAGATTCGTGCAGTTCGCGTCTGCAGAAGCAGTGTCGATCGACACCCTGTTGTGTTAGCGTCGATCGACACCAACCTGGTGTCGGTCGACACCAGTCTTATCCGATGTTGAGTTTTGCCTTGTTTGATGTGTTGATTGTGTTTATTTGTTTAGCTTAACAATAGAATCTCAGTTGCTTGTGTGTATAGTCCGGTAGATGGGATGATGGCCTCACTGAATGTTTATGATAATACTCATGCATCTCAATATGTGTTTGTGGTGCAGGTAAAGGCAAAGTGTGATCATGGAATCAAGATGATGAGGAGGAGGATGTTCTAGAGGCTTGATTGATTGTGGTCTAGCTATTGTTAGGTTGCTAGTGGCATACCGGCTGGACTTGCCTGAGGTTATGTGTGCGTTCCACAAGGTATTTCATGTGTCGATGCTGAGGAAGTGTCTTCACGAGGGTGATCAGTTGTTGGCTAAGATTCTTGAGGATCTTCAGCCCAATATGACCTTAGAGGCGAGACCGTTGAGGGTCCTCGAGAGGAGAGTCAAGGAACTTGGGAAGAAAAATCCTTTGATGAGAGTCCTGTGGGACTGTGATGGAGTAGAGGAGCAGACTTGGGAGCCAGAGGCGAGGTTGAAGGCAATGTTTAAGAAGTGGTTTGAGAAGCAGATCGCGACTTGAGCTTGTCTAGCCGGGTCCAAGTTGTAGTCCGTGGCTGGAGCGCGTACGGAATATTCCAGCCCATCTCTCTTGATACTTGGTCGCTTAGGGGTGGTTGGTTGTGCGACCAAGTATCAAGATGAGGTGGTGCACGAGATGCGGGTTGATGGCTTGGATAGTTGTATCTTATTTTTCTTATGTATTTTCGTTGAGGTTGTAACGATTATGAAATTTTTGAGATTAATAAGATGAGTATTTTTTCTTTATGTTTGACTGTTGTTTTCATGGGAAAAGAAGAAATAGCTTGGGTTCTATTTTTGGAAAATTTCCATAAATAGAAAGTTTCCACAAAAGAAAGTTTCCAGAGTTAGAAAGTTTCTAAAAAGGGAAATTTTTGTGGAAAGTGTTGAGGTAGATCTAGTCGGGAGATACTCGATGGCATCAGACTTGTTTGCTCAAGGCCGTGAGCAAACAAGTCTCAAATATCCCAACTCTTGTGATACCGATAGCTCGATGGACTTTGTGGCCACAGAGTGGGAGTGGTATGTTGCTTCAGATGACGATCCGAGAGCGCGCTTTAGGGTGACGACCCAAGAGCGGGATATTTGAGACTCCCTGGATACCGTAGCTGTGAGCCGCGGCTCGCAAGTGAGCCGGTATGTCTCAAGGGTTGCGACCCGAGAGAGGGGGGAGTGTGTGTGAGTGACTTCCTGGATGTCGTAGCTTAAGGCGGTTGGCCTGATAGCGAGCCGGCATGATTCGTTGGTTGCGACCACGGACAGGGGAAGCACAAAATTGTGAGCAAATAGCGTCTTGGATGTGAGTATATTGGCTAGAGGAAGACCTCGGGGTTCAGTCGGAGATGTGCGGGCTGTTGCGACAGTTGCACGGTAACCTTGGCTGACAGTATTCAGTGTGGTCGGAGGACGTACGGGCCGTGTTGACGGTGGCACGGAGGTCCTTGACGGATGGCGGTGGTGCGGGATTCGAGGACGAATCCTTATTAGTGGGGAGAATCGCATTTTTGGTCTGAGTGTCGATCGACACCTTGGTGTATCGATCGACACCAACATTCCTGGTTTTGACAGGTTTGTTTTATTTGCTATTTGGTTCGGTTTGGTTCAATTAGAAATCCCTAAACCGACTATATAAGTGGAGAAGCGACGAATTAAGGGTTTTTGGGTGTTTTGTCTGGTCGCCGTTGAGTGAGAAAAGAGAGAAAGAAGAGAAAAAACGTTGGAGAGTGTTCTTGAGAGATTTTGGCTTGTTCTTGGTGGTTTTTGGTGAGATCTGTAGCTGTAGAAGGGAGAGCTGTTGTTGGGAACGAAGGAGAAGCTTCCTAAGGTGTTGTTTCCACCGTTTCTAAATCAAATCTTCCTGCAAAAGAGGTGAGTGCTTGACCATGGCTGATCTAAGCCTGAGATCTCTGTTTTTTGGTTGTTCTTTGTTTATTTGTGGTGTTTGCTTGCTTGGGTTTGTTGTTTTCGTGTTTCCCATAGGTTCATTAGGTGTTTGGGAGAGTTTAGGACGATTTCAGGATGATTTGAAACGGAGGATCGACATTCAGATTCGTGCAGTTCGCGTCTGCAGAAGCAGTGTCGATCGACACCAGTATGATGTCGGGCGACACCTTGTTGTGTTAGCGTCGATAGACACCAACCTGGTGTCGGTCGACACCAGTCTTATCCGATGTTGAGTTTTGCCTTGTTTGATGTGTTGATTGTGTTTATTTGTTTAGCTTAACAATGAAATCTCAATTGCTTGTATGTATAGCCCAGTAGATGGGAGGATGGCTTCACTGAGTGTTTATGATAATACTCATGCATCTCAATATGTGTTTGCGGTCCAGATAAAGGCAAAGTGTGATCGTGGAATCAAGGCGATGAGGAGGAGGATGTTCTAGAGGCTTGATTGATTGTGGTCTAGCTATTGTTAGGTTGCTAGTGTTGAGTCGATAGAACATTGTAGGATGTTGGAACTTGGTTATTGCATTGTTGGTTATTGGATTGTTGTTGTTGGAATTCTTATTGGTTTAATGGAATCTTTTTGTTATCCGCTGTTGTTGATTCTTGCTAGGTTGTTAATGGGTATGGGACCACTAGTGAGTTAATATTATAAAAAAAAAAAAAAGGGAAGGGTTGTTTCCTTTTGGTATCAGAGCCCTTACGGTTCTAGGTCTAGGGTTCACTATTGCTTTTGCTGTTTGTGTTTACGATTTCATGCTAGAGTTGATTATGTGAGTTATTCAATTGTGTGTGGCATAAGGTCCTAGAACATTCTGTTCGAGCCTGCTTTGTGATTCAACGGTGAGTTGTGTTTTTGTGTTATTAGAATTATTTGTTGCTTAGCCTTCTGTTCTTGGTGATACAGATGGTTAGAGGTGGGGATGTTGTTGGTCGCGGGCGTGGTCGTGGTTGTGGTTGTGGTCGGGGATGGGGTCAGGTTCCCGAGGCTAGTGAGAGTGTGACCCAGAGCATGGCCAGTGAAGAGGTAGCGGAGTCACATGTTCATCCTAGTGTGTTTGGAGACCAGGCTGTTTTGGGTGACGGCAGGGCGGATGGGCCCGGTGTTGGTCACGGTGTTGCCCCAGGTGAGCAGCGGGCAGTGACAGAGCAGCGGGCCGTTATGGAGCCGCAGACAGATACCCGAGTGTGTTACTACTGCAGGGAGATGGGGCATATCAAGCATCGTTGTCCCAAGTTGCAGCAGATGGTAGTAGCAGCGGTGCAGGCTGGAGGTCAGCCAGGGGTGCAGCAGGGTGTGCAGCCGGTGGGTTGGATCGAGCCGACATCACGGGTATACTCGACTGTGGAGACCGGTGGCACCAGTTCAGGAGCGATCACAAGTATAACTTCTGAGATTCGAACTTGGTCAATTCAATAGTTCAGATTATGTTTGTTTTTGCTTGTAACTGAATGTTAGGTTCTCAACACATGAGGTTTGTGTAGGGACCTTGTCGGTGGGCGGGTTTATGTCCCACGTTCTGTTTGACTCTGGAGCTGTAGAAGGGAGAGCTGTTGTTGGGAACGAAGGAGAAGCTTCCTAAGGTGTTGTTTCCACCGTTTTTCAATCAAATCTTCCTGAAAAAGAGGTGAGTGCTTGACCATGGCTGATCTAAGCCTGAGATCTCTGTTGTTTGGTTGTTCTTTGTTTATTTGTGGTGTTTGCTTGCTTGGGTTTGTTGTTTTCGTGTTTCCCATATGTTCCTTAGGTGTTTGGGAGAGGTTGGGATGATTTGAAACGGAGGATCGACGTTCAGATTCGTGCAGTTCGCGTCTGCAGAAGCAGTGTCGATCGACACCAGTCTTATCCGATGTTGAGTTTTGCCTTGTTTGATGTGTTGATTGTGTTTATTTGTTTAGCTTAACAATAGAATCTCAGTTGCTTGTGTGTATAGCCCAGTAGATGGGATGATGTCCTCACTGAGTGTTTATGATAATACTCATGCATCTCAATATGTGTTTGCGGTGCAGGTAAAGGCAAAGTGTGATCATAGAATCAAGATGATGATGAGGAGGATGTTCTAGAGGCTTGATTGATTGTGGTCTAGCTATTGTTAGGTTGCTAGTATTGAGTCGATAGAACATTGTAGGATGTTGGAACTTGGTTATTGCATTGTTGGTTATTGGATTGTTGTTGTTGGAATTCTTATTGGTTTAATGAAATCTTTTTGTTATCCGCTGTTGTTGATTGTTGCTAGGTTGTTAGTGGGTATGGGACCACTAGTGAGTTAATATTATTAAAAAAAAAATGGGAAGGGTTGTTTCAGAATGATCTGGCATATTCTTATTATGATTCTCAATTGATATTATTAGATTAATAGTGTACATTTAAAGCTAATAAGATATTACCAAATATGTAGCAAATTAGATATTTCCGTGACCAACACCGGGCCCATTGTGTATTCATCTTCAATTAGTTGCTATATTATAGGGATGTGATTAAGAGGATGTGATTACATAAATTGGATTATCAATTCTTTTTGTCAAACTCGGTCATACAAATTCGGCATGCAAATTATATATTTCCTAAGATACAATGAGCATTAATTGACATTAATTGGATGTAAATAAGTATGCTATCAATTAAAAACCGGCCCAAAATATTCGACAATATTAAGGAGGATCCGAATAATTATAATTTTAGTTAAAAACCCGACCCGAAGTTGGTAAAAAGTGATGACACCCTATTTTATTCCAAAAATGTATTCCGAGCTCTATATGTGGCTATACTTGTTTGATTACAAATATCCTAAGGCAATTTTTAAATATATTCGTTTATAAAAATTCAAATCACAGTGAAGTGACCTTAGTGCAGTGGCAGGAGGTAAGTCCATTTGTAGAAGGCACTATCACACCGGGGATCAAGTCCCGCTTCCTACGAATGTAGGAATTTGGCTAATGGGCAGGCCAACTGTGGCTCAATGGTTGACAAAAAAAAAAACAAAAAAAAAACAAATCACATTATATGCTGAAAAAATCTAAAATTTTATTAACTTTATGTATTGAATAGTAATTAAATATAAGATTAATAAAAATAAAAGTAGAATTATATTTTAATATAACATATTTATTTAAATTAGATAGATATATTTTATGAAATTAATATTATCAAATAAGGAAATGATTGTGTTTGGTTGTAAGAATTACAGAGAATTTAGTTGAGACTTGTTTGAATATAAAGATAAGAGAGGATGACACAAAAATGTACTTCTAAAATGTTTAGATAGATAATTGTATTAGACTCCCATTGATATAATGTTAAGAAATTGATATATATATATATATAAAGACTAAACCTTCCTAAACTAATATAAACGTACTTTTGTAGATAATGGTAAATATGATAAACTATAATTTCTAGATCATGCTTGATTTTCATGATTTACATATTTTTGAGAAAGCATCTTGACCATCGTTTTCTCGGTTGAACTCTGGTTTCCATCTCTCAATAATAACTTGTTTAATAGATCGGTACGTATAGTAAAAGAAAATAATGATGATAAGTCAGATAGGATTTTTTTAATGTATCTTTAAGGTAATAAAAGAAAAAAAATGAATGAATCAAATTAAATTTAGGGAAAAAAATTCGAAGTAAGAGGTGTATTTATCCTCTTTATAATAAAACGAAAGTACACTACATTGTTTTGTAGACTATATAATTTTAATAAGTTGGTTACAAATAGGTTATACCAAAAATTTTAAAGAGAATATTCTAAAGAATCATATCATCTAACTTACCATATTAATTTCCTTTATTAAATTATTCATCAAATAAAATCTTTTGATATCTAACTTAACATATTAATTTGTTAATTATCATTATACTTCTTCTCTCATTTTTATATATGAGTCTATTTTGTGAAACAAATAAATTATCATATTATTTATTATAATTAAAAAATAGTATTATTTTCGGATATACCATAAGTTAAATTTTTAAAAACAAATATAAATTGTTCAATCTATAAAATATTCAAGCTTTAGTAATATTGTTCTTTAAAAATAATATCTAATGAATTAAAAAATTTACTAAGTAACAGGTCAAAATTTGAATATTTAAATTCAATTTCATATTTTTCTTGTTGAATTTTATAATTTTATATAATATAATAAACTTTAAATAATTTATTTTGAAATATTTTTAATATATTGAAACTTGATATAAAAGTTAGAAACTATAAACACTCTAAATTGATTTGTTATAGCAATGTCATTAATATGTCACTATAATACGAAAGAATTTCAAGAAACCAAGTATATTTAAACAAAAAGTATAACAATATATTAAGTTACTCATAATATAATAACTCGCTTTTTAAAAACCAAATTTACAAAATTATGTCTTATAATGACATTCAAGTTATGATGTAGAATATACATTGTTGAAATAACTTCACATATATAACCTAATACAACATATTAAAATTTTATTTTAAAATATAAAATATACAAATTTGTATTAAATAAAATTTAACCATTGTTATAGCACGGGTTCTTATCTAGAATAATTAATAATATAAAAGTTACAAAATATGTGTTTTTTTTCAAGCCATCGTATTTAGCATATGATTTTATTGCATAATGTTTTATCCCAAATTTTAAAAAAAAACAAACACATAAATTATATTTTATATAAAAATTACAATATAAATAAAATGAATTTCAACTCGTGCTCTATCACGGCTCTTAATCTAGTTAAGATACTAAAATGGACATCATAATTGGTCTTGTGAATTAACAAGATCAATCCACATAGATTTCTGCTCATAATAACATCATACAAACCCTACAACCCAAATAGACCATCATCCATGGTTGCGATTAACTAGAGCAATTAGAGAAATTAGAGAACTCCATTAAGAAAAAATCAACATGAGTCCAAATTCATCCGATTGGGTTCGTAATTGGCTTAAGTACACGCCCTTCTCATCTCCATGATTTACGTTGCATTTTGTACTTATCTTCTTCGGATATTGCCAAGCTCATCGTATTATTGGGGCGTGGACCAATTTCTCAGGTTTTACGGTTTCTTTTGATACATTTTTGGTTTAACTCGGGTTATTTGAAGGGTGCTTAGTCCTTCTCCAACAAGTTTGTAGCGAACTTAAGCATTTTTGAAAGAAAAATATGATTGAACACAAAGCAATGAAGTTTAATTTAGAAACCACACTAATTTTTATTTGGACTAAATTGTCTCTAAATAATGATTGAGTAATTTGTATACATCTTATATAGGAAGAAAATTTCATTATAATTCATTTATATAATATCTCTCGACTTTAGTAATCTTATTATATAAACCTTGGTTCTCAAAGTTAGTAACTCACCAGATCATGACATATGTTAGTTTTAACGATTAGAGATCAAAGTTAAAAATTCACCAGATCGTGACACGTGTCAATTTTAATGATTAAATATCAAAGTTAGTAACTCATCAGATCGTGATACGTGTTAGTTTTAATGATTGGAGATCAAAGTTAAAAACTCACCAGATCGTGACATTTGTCAATTTTAACGATTAAATATCAAAGTTAGTAACTCATCAGATCGTGACACATGTCAATTTTAACGATCAGAAATCACAATTTTCAAACTTCGTAAAACAAAGCATAAGATAATTGTAATCTTATTATATTTAAAAAAACAAGTAAGATAAATATACTAGGTGCCATCCATATCAAAGTTTCACTGTTACAAAGATTGTCAACCACTACATGGTAAAATAAATATACTATGTGTCATCCATAATTGTTCGTATAATTATACTATATAATCTAACACATTAAATTTTATGTCTTTGTTTGCACAAAAAAATAAATAAAATTTTTTTATGTCTATAATGTTAACCAATTTTGGACACTGAGTACTGCAACAAGATTTGTGAAGGCACATGCGAAGAAAACGAAGATTATGAAGAACCGATTGGCAGTTAGGAAAAAAGCTTGAATTGAAGTCTGAACTAATATTTTTATTAAATTAAAATTTTTTATTATATAAAGTTGGGTTTTCAAATTAGCCATTAACAGGATTTTGACATGTGTCAAGTACACTGATGAGATGTTGACACATGTCAAAAAATTATTATTTTTCAAAACAGCTAATTAAGAAAATAACATTAAATCTAAATAAAATTTACATATTCATATCTAAAAAAATTTCTAAATCAAAAAGGAAAATTAAAAAAACTAATCTATTTTCCATTGTACGTTACTTATATTATACATGTTTTCTCAATAAGATTTTGACATGTATAAAAAAAAAAGTAATTCACTAAGCATGTATATTATTATTAATAAATAAAGAGTGAATAATAAATATAAAAAGAATAACATAAGTTATGTTAAAAGAATTCTTTTTTTTAAAACATAATAGGACAGCTAATTAAGAAAATAACATTATATCTACATAAAATTGCATGTTTATATTGAAAGTTTTGATCTTTGATTTTTTTTTCTGATATAATTTTGTCAATCTATTGTGTGGGTCTTTGATTCGTGCGGGGTTTTCAATGGAAGCTATCAGATGCAATGAAATGAAATCGGAGTATATAATGCCAGCTAATTTAACCGAGGATGGAGACACTGATGGGGGTTCTAAAAGTGATTCTACAGTTCGTAGCATTATAAGTTTGGAAGATAAGTTGGTGGTTGATGTTTCTGGTCAAAATTTAGAGTTGTCTTTTCTGAATAATATTGATGATTCCGGTACTGAAACAATAGTTGCTTGATCGAGTAATTGAGAAGCAGTTTCAAATTTGGGAAGTTGGAATGGTATACCATTTTAAAATTGGTTTCAAACCAGGTTTATGTGGTTTTCTATCGGATTAGGTTCGTAAACCGTTTAAACAAGGTATATGGAGAAATATATGGTAACTTTTGATTCGGGTAAAAATAAGTTGAGAATTTATGATTCAAGAATATTTGAGACGAGGTCATAGCTTTAAGTTGTTTTGGTACAATTGGATACTTCTGAAGAGTAAATAGGTCGTTGATCCTTAACGTGATTATGACATATATCATGTTTTGGATTGTATATAAAGTTTCTATTTTGTATATCTGAATTATCTAAGATTTATATATACCATCCTGATTATAATTTTCAAATTTTTATTTTTATTATAGTATATTAACTTTCTTTCAATTTCTCAACTTTTATTGGGTTAGTCATAAAATCATTGTAACCGAGTAGATAATTTTCACCAGTTATTCATCCAAAATATCTTTGGAGTAAAAAAACCTTCATGGTTAAAGAAATTATGTCACAAAACAATTTTAGTAATTATAAGATCTATAATTATGCCAAAATGAAAGTCTAGCAACATAAAATTTGTTTAATTTGTTTAGAAGACATTTTATAGGTGGTGATAAAGAGCATAATTTAACAATAAAATATTTTGGGTGTAAGAACATATTTTTAATGGTAAAACATAGAGTAAAATTATACGTAGTTACTTATTAGATGTTGCTTTGATGAATTTGTTGCATGTAAAATATTTTGTGAATAAGTTGTGAAATGTTTTTGAAAATTGACAATAATAATATTATTAATGATGAGTATTTGGCAAAAGTTTTAGTGGGATATAATTTAGCTTTAGATTGTTGTAATAATTGTTATAATATATTAAACATATATAAATAGAAATAAATGTATGAAGGTAAATACAAATATTCTCTAACTTAAATTATTTATATATTTACTTTAGGAAATAAATTTTCTTTACATATTTTTTAAAAATTGTTTAAAGTTTAGGATTTATTTTTTTTCAACAATTTTTAAACCCGCACATCATGCGGGCCCTTATCTAGTAATAATAGAGAGTTGAGTTCTTAACCATTAAATTAATATATTATGAATATATTAGCAATTGAAAATTATGCTACACAGAAAATATGATATAATTTGATTAAAATAATTTCTTGTATTTGTATAAATTGTTGTTTTATTATTTCAATAGACCAAAATTTGTAGCTGGTTTAGAAAATAGTCTAGTCAGGGTCAAATCCATATTATTACGTATTTTTTTTAAAAGAACAATATTTTTTTTAAAAAATTTAAAAAGAAAGATAAAATGAAAGTAATATCTATGTCATACTCTATCCCATTTATACATTAACTTAAAAGTTCTAGCTGCATTATTTCTTATATATATTCCATCTTCTTGCGCTTGCCAGAAACATATGTTAGGCTTCCTACCCCCACATATATCATGTATAAAACTTTCTTTCCCAATAAACGCGTTAAACTTTGCATGTTGCACATAATCAGGTCCCTACAAATATATGATAACAAAAATGATAAGTATTTCAAATAAGTAACTTAAACATAAAACGAGAAAATATTGTAGAAACATTACACATTGGAAGATTGTGAAAGAAATAAAAGTAAACTTTGAAATTAATTACCTTCCATAAGTTGCACCATATCAAAGTTTTTGGGTAAACTGTAAATTTTAGTTTCCATTCAGTATTAGAGGGAAGAAACACAACTTTGGTCGCTTCACTTTTACCGGATCTGCAATTGATCATAAGTTTTTTATTACCTGCAAGATGATTCGAAATTTCGATATTAAATTTCCTAAATATAAGAATAGAGTCTATTTTCTGGATGGAGATGAAAATTAAGAAGAGGAGACATATTAGAATTTTCCCCATTTTTGTTATTTTATTTTATTCTCCTTACATGAATATGTGTATATATATATACATTTTTTACATACACATGTATGTACAATATAAGCATATGTAACAGCATATTTGTTAATATTTTCAGATTCCTTCATTGATTGTTTTCTTCAATACTCTTTATGTTACATATTTAATTTTAAAACATAAAATTTTCTTGTATGAATGCTGTTTTATATTTTATATATCAGTTTCTTCTCTCTACCATATTAACTATAAAAGACAGTTATAAAATGTATTAATGAGAGTAAAATTTGAATTTCAATTATTTATTTAAATATTTGTAAAAAAGTCTTAACTGACACATCAACACTATCATGAAATTAACTAAATAATATATTAAGAATATTTCTATAAAAATGATAATTTATCATGAGTTTACTTTCAAAAATTCAAAATAAATGTAACATCCATGAACCAAGAGTTTTCTTGGGGATAGGGTGTCGAACAACACCTTAGGGGAAGAATGGCTTAAAAGCCACTATCTCGCAAAAGTCGATAAAAAATGCCACCCTTCTATTTCTTATTTCATTGAACAATATTTTTCAAACGGAAAATGGGGAAAAAGTCTAAAAACCCTAAAAAACAAAATTACATACCCAACCAACCTATTTGACCCAATTCGAATATAACCTATAACCCGTCCCATCTACCCAAAATCTAAATTGAGACCCACTAAAATTACCCTAATTGTAAGAGAGAAGAGAGGAGAGGATTTCTCCATGGCCGACCCCCAACGAGGTTCCACCCCCGACCTGTGTTCCTCTGTTTTCCGTTTTCCCTTCCGATTCCGACAGAACCCCTTTTCCGAAAAGTTTTTCCTTTTTTCCGACAAGTAAACGCTTGAATCGACGAGGTCCGGCGTTAACTCTTCTCCTGGCTAGTCATCTATTCCATCGACCCTTCTCCCCAATGAGGTCCGACTGTGTTCTTCAACTTCTTTGTAAGATCTGTCGCCTACTTTCATCTTCTTTGTCGAAATTGGCATCTTAATAGTTAGTTTCTAGTTTTCTATCATATTCAGTCGTAGGTAATCATATTAGTAGTGATTTATCATGTTGTGTTTTGGTTGTTCTTTGGTATTTTTCATAATGTAATTTGTTTTGTTTTGGTTTCTTTTTGTTGTTAGCAATGGCTATTGTAAGAGATGGTGGTAGAATATATGACTCGACAGAAATAGCAGTTGAAGAAATAGGAGAAGCTCCGGACAAAACTAATCCTCTCACAGAACCATCACCTCCCACAGAACTATCACAAGAAACAGAAGAACGAGAAGCAGAAGGTGATGGGGAAGAAAAAATCTCAGATGCTCAGGTACAATAGCATGAGTACTAGTGGTTCTTTACAACTAGTAAAGAAGAAAATTTGTTGTGTTAGGATTAAGTAAGTGAATTGGTATGAATTTTCAGGATACAGATGATGATGATGAAGAGCAACCGCTGCAGCCAGAGGATATGTTCTTCTATCCACCTGAATACACCAAGAGTTGTAAATTAGGCACAAGGTATACTGTGACGCATACGGTAAATTGCATTGATCAATTTGAGCCAGAACGGAAATGGTTTAGAGAGCATTCTCAATTTAAGCACATAATCTGTAACACCTGCGAACCGAAATCCCGGTTTAGGGATTGCATCGGTCGATGCAGGGTTGAGTTTATGCGTTTTGACTTAAGTTAAACGCCACGTTTTGGGTTAGGAAAACCCTTAAACTCGAGTTTTGTCTCATTAGGCGTGTTTAGCCGCTTTTGAGAGAAACGAAAGAGAGAGAAGAGTTCTTGGTGTTCTTGAGTGTACATGGTGAGTTCTTGGATTGGAAGCTGTTCCTGTAGAGATCTGTAGCTGGGATCGTTGTAGGAGCTTCCTGGAGGTGTCTTCTTGTTGGTTTAAGGTTCAGATTCGTCTTGGCAAAGGTAAGTGCATGACCATGGCTTATCTAAGCTTATTTAAGGGGTGCTTAGTCCTTCTCCAACAAGTTTGTCGCGAACTTAAGAAATTTTGGAAGAAAAATATGATTGAACACAAAGCAATGAAGTTTAATTTAGAAACCACACTAATTTTTATTTGGACTAAATTGTCTCTAAATAAAGATTGAGTAATTTGTATACATCTTATATAGGAAGAAAATTTCATTATAATTCATTTATATAATATCTCTCGACTTTAGTAATCTTATTATATAAACCTTGGTTCTCAAAGTTAGTAACTCACCAGATCGTGACACATGTTAGTTTTAACGATTAGATATCAAAGTTAAAAATTCACCAGATCGTGACATGTGTCAATTTTAACGATTAAATATCAAAGTTAGTAACTCATCAGATCGTGATACGTGTTAGTTTTAACGATTGGAGATCAAAGTTAAACACTCACCAGATCGTGACATGTGTCAATTTTAACGATTAAATATCAAAGTTAGTAACTCATAAGATCGTGACACATGTCAATTTTAACGATCAGAAATCACAATTTTCAAACTTCGTAAAACAAAGCATAAGATAATTGTAATCTTATTATATTTTAAAAAAAAACAAGTAAGATAAATATACTAGGTGCCATCCATATCAAAGTTTCACTGTTACAAAGATTTTCAACCACTACATGGTAAAATAAATATACTATGTGTCATCCATAATTGTTCGTATAATTATACTATATAACCTAACACATTAAATTTTATGTCTTTGTTTGCACAAAAAAATAAATAAAATTTTTTTATGTCTCTATGGTTAACCAATTTCGAACACTGAGTACTGCAACAAGATTTGTGAAGGCACATGCGAAGAAAACGAAGATTATGAAGAACCGATTGGCAGTTAGGAAAAAAACTTGAATTGAAGCCTCAACTAATATTTTTATTAAATTAAATTTTTTTATTATATAAAGTTGGGTTTTCAAATTAGCCATTAACAGGATTTTGACATGTGTCAAGTACACTGATGAGATGTTGACACGTGTCAAAAAATTATTATTTTTCAAAACAGCTAATTAAGAAAATAACATTAAACCTAAATAAAATTTACATATTCATATCTAAAAAAATTTCTAAATCAAAAAGAAAAATTAAAAAAACTAATCTATTTTCCATTGTACGTTACTTATATTATACGTGTTTTCTCAATAAGATTTTGACATGTATAAACAAGAAAAATAATTCACTAAGCATGTATATTATTATTAATAAATAATGAGTGAATAATAAATATAAAAAGAATAACATAAGTTATGTTAAAAGAATTCTTTTTTTTAAAAACATAATAGGACAGCTAATTAAGAAAATAACATTATATCTACATAAAATTGCATGTTTATATCGAAAGTTTTGATCTTTGATTTTTTTTTTCTGATAAAATTTTGTCAATCTATTGTGTGGGTCTTTGATTCGTGCGGGGTTTTCAATAGAAGCTATCAGATGCAATGAAATGAAATCGGAGTATATAATGCCAACTAATTTAATCGAGGATGGAGACACTGATGGGAGTTCTAAAAGTGATTCTACAGTTCGTAGCATTATAAGTTTGGAAGATAAGTTGGTGGTTGATGTTTCTGGTCAAAATTTAGAGTTGTCTTTTCTGAATAATATTGATGATTTCGGTACTGAAACAATAGTTGCTTGATCGAGTAATTGAGAAGCAGTTTCAAATTTGGGAAGTTAGAATGGTATACCATTTTAAAATTGGTTTCAAACCAGGTTTATGTGGTTTTTTATCGGATTAGGTTCGTAAACCGTTTAAACAAGGTATATGGAGAAATATATGGTAACTTTTTGATTCGGGTAAATAAGTTGAGAATTTATGATTCAAGATTATTTGAGACGAGGTCATAGCTTTAAGTTGTTTTGGTACAATTGGATACTTCTGAAGAGTAAATAGATCGTTGATCCTTAACGTGATTATGACATATATCATGTTTTGGATTGTATATAAAGTTTCTATTTTGTATATCTGAATTATCTAAGACTTATATATACCATCCTGATTATAATTTTCAAATTTTTATTTTTATTATATTATATTAACTTTCTTTCAATTTCTTAACTTTTATTGGGTTAGTCATAAAATCATTGTAACCGAGTAGATAATTTTCACCGGTTATTCATCCAAAATATCTTTGGAGTAAAAAAACCTTCATGGTTAAAGAAATTATGTCACAAAACAATTTTAGTAATTATAAGATCTATAATTATGCCAAAATGAAAGTCTAGCAACATAAAATTTGTTTAATTTGTTTAGAAGACATTTTATAGGTGATGATAAAGAGCATAATTTAACAATAAAATATTTTGGGTGTAAGAACATATTTTTAATGGTAAAACATAGAGTAAAATTATACGTAGTTACTTATTAGATGTTGCTTTGATGAATTTGTTGCATGTAAAATATTTTGTGAATAAGTTGTGAAATGTTTTTGAAAATTGACAATAATAATATTATTAATGATGAGTATTTGGCAAAAGTTTTAGTGGGATATAATTTAGCTTTAGATTATTGTAACAATTGTTATAATATATTAAAAATATATAAATAGAAATAAATGTATGAAGGTAAATACAAATATTCTCTAACTTAAATTATTTATATATTTACTTTAGGAAATAAATTTTTTTTACATATTTTTAAAAAATTGTTTAAGGTTTAGGATTTATTTTTTTCAACAATTTTTAAACCCGCACATCATGCGGGCCCTTATCTAGTAATAATAGAGAGTTGAGTTCTTAACCATTAAATTAATATATTATGAATATATTAGCAATTGAAAATTATGCTACACAGAAAATATGATATAATTTGTTTAAAATAATTTCTTGTATTTGTATAAATTGTTGTTTTATTATTTCAATAGACCAAAATTTGTAGCTGGTTTAGAAAATAGTCTAGTCGGGGTCAAATCCATATTATTACGTATTTTTTTTAAAAGAACAATATTTTTTTTTTTTTAAATTTAAAAAGAAAGATAAAATGAAAGTAATATCTATGTCATACTCTATCCCATTTATACATTAACTTAAAAGTTCCAGCTGCATTATTTCTTACATATATTCCATCTTCTTGCGCTTGCCAGAAACATATGTTAGGCTTCCTACCCCCACATATATCATGTATAAAACTTTCTTTCCCAATAAACGCGTTAAACTTTGCATGTTGCACATAATCAGGTCCCTACAAATATATGATAACAAAAATGATAAGTATTTCAAATAAGTAACTTAAACATAAAACGAGAAAATATTGTAGAAACATTACACATTGGAAGATTGTGAAAGAAATAAAAGTAAACTTTGAAATTAATTACCTTCCATAAGTTGCACCATATCAAAGTTTTTGGGTAAACTGTAAATTTTAGTTTCCATTCAGTATTAGAGGGAAGAAACACAACTTTGGTCGCTTCACTTTTACCGGATCTGCAATTGATCATAAGTTTTTTATTACCTGCAAGATGATTCGAAATTTCGATATTAAATTTCCTAAATATAAGAATAGAGTCTATTTTCTGGATGGAGATGAAAATTAAGAAGAGGAGACATATTAGAATTTTCCCCATTTTTGTTATTTTATTTTATTCTCCTTACATGAATATGTGTATATATATATACATTTTTTACATACACATGTATGTACAATATAAGCATATGTAACAGCATATTTGTTAATATTTTCAGATTCCTTCATTGATTGTTTTCTTCAATACTCTTTATGTTACATATTTAATTTTAAAACATAAAATTTTCTTGTATGAATGCTGTTTTATATTTTATATATCAGTTTCTTCTCTCTACCATATTAACTATAAAAGACAGTTATAAAATGTATTAATGAGAGTAAAATTTGAATTTCAATTATTTATTTAAATATTTGTAAAAAAGTCTTAACTGACACATCAACACTATCATGAAATTAACTAAATAATATATTAAGAATATTTCTATAAAAATGATAATTTATCATGAGTTTACTTTCAAAAATTCAAAATAAATGTAACATCCATGAACCAAGAGTTTTCTTGGGGATAGGGTGTCGAACAACACCTTAGGGGAAGAATGGCTTAAAAGCCACTATCTCGCAAAAGTCGATAAAAAATGCCACCCTTCTATTTCTTATTTCATTGAACAATATTTTTCAAACGGAAAATGGGGAAAAAGTCTAAAAACCCTAAAAAACAAAATTACATACCCAACCAACCTATTTGACCCAATTCGAATATAACCTATAACCCGTCCCATCTACCCAAAATCTAAATTGAGACCCACTAAAATTACCCTAATTGTAAGAGAGAAGAGAGGAGAGGATTTCTCCATGGCCGACCCCCAACGAGGTTCCACCCCCGACCTGTGTTCCTCTGTTTTCCGTTTTCCCTTCCGATTCCGACAGAACCCCTTTTCCGAAAAGTTTTTCCTTTTTTCCGACAAGTAAACGCTTGAATCGACGAGGTCCGGCGTTAACTCTTCTCCTGGCTAGTCATCTATTCCATCGACCCTTCTCCCCAATGAGGTCCGACTGTGTTCTTCAACTTCTTTGTAAGATCTGTCGCCTACTTTCATCTTCTTTGTCGAAATTGGCATCTTAATAGTTAGTTTCTAGTTTTCTATCATATTCAGTCGTAGGTAATCATATTAGTAGTGATTTATCATGTTGTGTTTTGGTTGTTCTTTGGTATTTTTCATAATGTAATTTGTTTTGTTTTGGTTTCTTTTTGTTGTTAGCAATGGCTATTGTAAGAGATGGTGGTAGAATATATGACTCGACAGAAATAGCAGTTGAAGAAATAGGAGAAGCTCCGGACAAAACTAATCCTCTCACAGAACCATCACCTCCCACAGAACTATCACAAGAAACAGAAGAACGAGAAGCAGAAGGTGATGGGGAAGAAAAAATCTCAGATGCTCAGGTACAATAGCATGAGTACTAGTGGTTCTTTACAACTAGTAAAGAAGAAAATTTGTTGTGTTAGGATTAAGTAAGTGAATTGGTATGAATTTTCAGGATACAGATGATGATGATGAAGAGCAACCGCTGCAGCCAGAGGATATGTTCTTCTATCCACCTGAATACACCAAGAGTTGTAAATTAGGCACAAGGTATACTGTGACGCATACGGTAAATTGCATTGATCAATTTGAGCCAGAACGGAAATGGTTTAGAGAGCATTCTCAATTTAAGCACATAATCTGTAACACCTGCGAACCGAAATCCCGGTTTAGGGATTGCATCGGTCGATGCAGGGTTGAGTTTATGCGTTTTGACTTAAGTTAAACGCCACGTTTTGGGTTAGGAAAACCCTTAAACTCGAGTTTTGTCTCATTAGGCGTGTTTAGCCGCTTTTGAGAGAAACGAAAGAGAGAGAAGAGTTCTTGGTGTTCTTGAGTGTACATGGTGAGTTCTTGGATTGGAAGCTGTTCCTGTAGAGATCTGTAGCTGGGATCGTTGTAGGAGCTTCCTGGAGGTGTCTTCTTGTTGGTTTAAGGTTCAGATTCGTCTTGGCAAAGGTAAGTGCATGACCATGGCTTATCTAAGCTTATTTAAGGGGTGCTTAGTCCTTCTCCAACAAGTTTGTCGCGAACTTAAGAAATTTTGGAAGAAAAATATGATTGAACACAAAGCAATGAAGTTTAATTTAGAAACCACACTAATTTTTATTTGGACTAAATTGTCTCTAAATAAAGATTGAGTAATTTGTATACATCTTATATAGGAAGAAAATTTCATTATAATTCATTTATATAATATCTCTCGACTTTAGTAATCTTATTATATAAACCTTGGTTCTCAAAGTTAGTAACTCACCAGATCGTGACACATGTTAGTTTTAACGATTAGATATCAAAGTTAAAAATTCACCAGATCGTGACATGTGTCAATTTTAACGATTAAATATCAAAGTTAGTAACTCATCAGATCGTGATACGTGTTAGTTTTAACGATTGGAGATCAAAGTTAAACACTCACCAGATCGTGACATGTGTCAATTTTAACGATTAAATATCAAAGTTAGTAACTCATAAGATCGTGACACATGTCAATTTTAACGATCAGAAATCACAATTTTCAAACTTCGTAAAACAAAGCATAAGATAATTGTAATCTTATTATATTTTAAAAAAAAACAAGTAAGATAAATATACTAGGTGCCATCCATATCAAAGTTTCACTGTTACAAAGATTTTCAACCACTACATGGTAAAATAAATATACTATGTGTCATCCATAATTGTTCGTATAATTATACTATATAACCTAACACATTAAATTTTATGTCTTTGTTTGCACAAAAAAATAAATAAAATTTTTTTATGTCTCTATGGTTAACCAATTTCGAACACTGAGTACTGCAACAAGATTTGTGAAGGCACATGCGAAGAAAACGAAGATTATGAAGAACCGATTGGCAGTTAGGAAAAAAACTTGAATTGAAGCCTCAACTAATATTTTTATTAAATTAAATTTTTTTATTATATAAAGTTGGGTTTTCAAATTAGCCATTAACAGGATTTTGACATGTGTCAAGTACACTGATGAGATGTTGACACGTGTCAAAAAATTATTATTTTTCAAAACAGCTAATTAAGAAAATAACATTAAACCTAAATAAAATTTACATATTCATATCTAAAAAAATTTCTAAATCAAAAAGAAAAATTAAAAAAACTAATCTATTTTCCATTGTACGTTACTTATATTATACGTGTTTTCTCAATAAGATTTTGACATGTATAAACAAGAAAAATAATTCACTAAGCATGTATATTATTATTAATAAATAATGAGTGAATAATAAATATAAAAAGAATAACATAAGTTATGTTAAAAGAATTCTTTTTTTTAAAAACATAATAGGACAGCTAATTAAGAAAATAACATTATATCTACATAAAATTGCATGTTTATATCGAAAGTTTTGATCTTTGATTTTTTTTTTCTGATAAAATTTTGTCAATCTATTGTGTGGGTCTTTGATTCGTGCGGGGTTTTCAATAGAAGCTATCAGATGCAATGAAATGAAATCGGAGTATATAATGCCAACTAATTTAATCGAGGATGGAGACACTGATGGGAGTTCTAAAAGTGATTCTACAGTTCGTAGCATTATAAGTTTGGAAGATAAGTTGGTGGTTGATGTTTCTGGTCAAAATTTAGAGTTGTCTTTTCTGAATAATATTGATGATTTCGGTACTGAAACAATAGTTGCTTGATCGAGTAATTGAGAAGCAGTTTCAAATTTGGGAAGTTAGAATGGTATACCATTTTAAAATTGGTTTCAAACCAGGTTTATGTGGTTTTTTATCGGATTAGGTTCGTAAACCGTTTAAACAAGGTATATGGAGAAATATATGGTAACTTTTTGATTCGGGTAAATAAGTTGAGAATTTATGATTCAAGATTATTTGAGACGAGGTCATAGCTTTAAGTTGTTTTGGTACAATTGGATACTTCTGAAGAGTAAATAGATCGTTGATCCTTAACGTGATTATGACATATATCATGTTTTGGATTGTATATAAAGTTTCTATTTTGTATATCTGAATTATCTAAGACTTATATATACCATCCTGATTATAATTTTCAAATTTTTATTTTTATTATATTATATTAACTTTCTTTCAATTTCTTAACTTTTATTGGGTTAGTCATAAAATCATTGTAACCGAGTAGATAATTTTCACCGGTTATTCATCCAAAATATCTTTGGAGTAAAAAAACCTTCATGGTTAAAGAAATTATGTCACAAAACAATTTTAGTAATTATAAGATCTATAATTATGCCAAAATGAAAGTCTAGCAACATAAAATTTGTTTAATTTGTTTAGAAGACATTTTATAGGTGATGATAAAGAGCATAATTTAACAATAAAATATTTTGGGTGTAAGAACATATTTTTAATGGTAAAACATAGAGTAAAATTATACGTAGTTACTTATTAGATGTTGCTTTGATGAATTTGTTGCATGTAAAATATTTTGTGAATAAGTTGTGAAATGTTTTTGAAAATTGACAATAATAATATTATTAATGATGAGTATTTGGCAAAAGTTTTAGTGGGATATAATTTAGCTTTAGATTATTGTAACAATTGTTATAATATATTAAAAATATATAAATAGAAATAAATGTATGAAGGTAAATACAAATATTCTCTAACTTAAATTATTTATATATTTACTTTAGGAAATAAATTTTTTTTACATATTTTTAAAAAATTGTTTAAGGTTTAGGATTTATTTTTTTCAACAATTTTTAAACCCGCACATCATGCGGGCCCTTATCTAGTAATAATAGAGAGTTGAGTTCTTAACCATTAAATTAATATATTATGAATATATTAGCAATTGAAAATTATGCTACACAGAAAATATGATATAATTTGTTTAAAATAATTTCTTGTATTTGTATAAATTGTTGTTTTATTATTTCAATAGACCAAAATTTGTAGCTGGTTTAGAAAATAGTCTAGTCGGGGTCAAATCCATATTATTACGTATTTTTTTTAAAAGAACAATATTTTTTTTTTTTTTAAATTTAAAAAGAAAGATAAAATGAAAGTAATATCTATGTCATACTCTATCCCATTTATACATTAACTTAAAAGTTCCAGCTGCATTATTTCTTACATATATTCCATCTTCTTGCGCTTGCCAGAAACATATGTTAGGCTTCCTACCCCCACATATATCATGTATAAAACTTTCTTTCCCAATAAACGCGTTAAACTTTGCATGTTGCACATAATCAGGTCCCTACAAATATATGATAACAAAAATGATAAGTATTTCAAATAAGTAACTTAAACATAAAACGAGAAAATATTGTAGAAACATTACACATTGGAAGATTGTGAAAGAAATAAAAGTAAACTTTGAAATTAATTACCTTCCATAAGTTGCACCATATCAAAGTTTTTGGGTAAACTGTAAATTTTAGTTTCCATTCAGTATTAGAGGGAAGAAACACAACTTTGGTCGCTTCACTTTTACCGGATCTGCAATTGATCATAAGTTTTTTATTACCTGCAAGATGATTCGAAATTTCGATATTAAATTTCCTAAATATAAGAATAGAGTCTATTTTCTGGATGGAGATGAAAATTAAGAAGAGGAGACATATTAGAATTTTCCCCATTTTTGTTATTTTATTTTATTCTCCTTACATGAATATGTGTATATATATATACATTTTTTACATACACATGTATGTACAATATAAGCATATGTAACAGCATATTTGTTAATATTTTCAGATTCCTTCATTGATTGTTTTCTTCAATACTCTTTATGTTACATATTTAATTTTAAAACATAAAATTTTCTTGTATGAATGCTGTTTTATATTTTATATATCAGTTTCTTCTCTCTACCATATTAACTATAAAAGACAGTTATAAAATGTATTAATGAGAGTAAAATTTGAATTTCAATTATTTATTTAAATATTTGTAAAAAAGTCTTAACTGACACATCAACACTATCATGAAATTAACTAAATAATATATTAAGAATATTTCTATAAAAATGATAATTTATCATGAGTTTACTTTCAAAAATTCAAAATAAATGTAACATCCATGAACCAAGAGTTTTCTTGGGGATAGGGTGTCGAACAACACCTTAGGGGAAGAATGGCTTAAAAGCCACTATCTCGCAAAAGTCGATAAAAAATGCCACCCTTCTATTTCTTATTTCATTGAACAATATTTTTCAAACGGAAAATGGGGAAAAAGTCTAAAAACCCTAAAAAACAAAATTACATACCCAACCAACCTATTTGACCCAATTCGAATATAACCTATAACCCGTCCCATCTACCCAAAATCTAAATTGAGACCCACTAAAATTACCCTAATTGTAAGAGAGAAGAGAGGAGAGGATTTCTCCATGGCCGACCCCCAACGAGGTTCCACCCCCGACCTGTGTTCCTCTGTTTTCCGTTTTCCCTTCCGATTCCGACAGAACCCCTTTTCCGAAAAGTTTTTCCTTTTTTCCGACAAGTAAACGCTTGAATCGACGAGGTCCGGCGTTAACTCTTCTCCTGGCTAGTCATCTATTCCATCGACCCTTCTCCCCAATGAGGTCCGACTGTGTTCTTCAACTTCTTTGTAAGATCTGTCGCCTACTTTCATCTTCTTTGTCGAAATTGGCATCTTAATAGTTAGTTTCTAGTTTTCTATCATATTCAGTCGTAGGTAATCATATTAGTAGTGATTTATCATGTTGTGTTTTGGTTGTTCTTTGGTATTTTTCATAATGTAATTTGTTTTGTTTTGGTTTCTTTTTGTTGTTAGCAATGGCTATTGTAAGAGATGGTGGTAGAATATATGACTCGACAGAAATAGCAGTTGAAGAAATAGGAGAAGCTCCGGACAAAACTAATCCTCTCACAGAACCATCACCTCCCACAGAACTATCACAAGAAACAGAAGAACGAGAAGCAGAAGGTGATGGGGAAGAAAAAATCTCAGATGCTCAGGTACAATAGCATGAGTACTAGTGGTTCTTTACAACTAGTAAAGAAGAAAATTTGTTGTGTTAGGATTAAGTAAGTGAATTGGTATGAATTTTCAGGATACAGATGATGATGATGAAGAGCAACCGCTGCAGCCAGAGGATATGTTCTTCTATCCACCTGAATACACCAAGAGTTGTAAATTAGGCACAAGGTATACTGTGACGCATACGGTAAATTGCATTGATCAATTTGAGCCAGAACGGAAATGGTTTAGAGAGCATTCTCAATTTAAGCACATAATCTGTAACACCTGCGAACCGAAATCCCGGTTTAGGGATTGCATCGGTCGATGCAGGGTTGAGTTTATGCGTTTTGACTTAAGTTAAACGCCACGTTTTGGGTTAGGAAAACCCTTAAACTCGAGTTTTGTCTCATTAGGCGTGTTTAGCCGCTTTTGAGAGAAACGAAAGAGAGAGAAGAGTTCTTGGTGTTCTTGAGTGTACATGGTGAGTTCTTGGATTGGAAGCTGTTCCTGTAGAGATCTGTAGCTGGGATCGTTGTAGGAGCTTCCTGGAGGTGTCTTCTTGTTGGTTTAAGGTTCAGATTCGTCTTGGCAAAGGTAAGTGCATGACCATGGCTTATCTAAGCTTATTTAAGGGGTGCTTAGTCCTTCTCCAACAAGTTTGTCGCGAACTTAAGAAATTTTGGAAGAAAAATATGATTGAACACAAAGCAATGAAGTTTAATTTAGAAACCACACTAATTTTTATTTGGACTAAATTGTCTCTAAATAAAGATTGAGTAATTTGTATACATCTTATATAGGAAGAAAATTTCATTATAATTCATTTATATAATATCTCTCGACTTTAGTAATCTTATTATATAAACCTTGGTTCTCAAAGTTAGTAACTCACCAGATCGTGACACATGTTAGTTTTAACGATTAGATATCAAAGTTAAAAATTCACCAGATCGTGACATGTGTCAATTTTAACGATTAAATATCAAAGTTAGTAACTCATCAGATCGTGATACGTGTTAGTTTTAACGATTGGAGATCAAAGTTAAACACTCACCAGATCGTGACATGTGTCAATTTTAACGATTAAATATCAAAGTTAGTAACTCATAAGATCGTGACACATGTCAATTTTAACGATCAGAAATCACAATTTTCAAACTTCGTAAAACAAAGCATAAGATAATTGTAATCTTATTATATTTTTAAAAAAAACAAGTAAGATAAATATACTAGGTGCCATCCATATCAAAGTTTCACTGTTACAAAGATTTTCAACCACTACATGGTAAAATAAATATACTATGTGTCATCCATAATTGTTCGTATAATTATACTATATAACCTAACACATTAAATTTTATGTCTTTGTTTGCACAAAAAAATAAATAAAATTTTTTTATGTCTCTATGGTTAACCAATTTCGAACACTGAGTACTGCAACAAGATTTGTGAAGGCACATGCGAAGAAAACGAAGATTATGAAGAACCGATTGGCAGTTAGGAAAAAAACTTGAATTGAAGCCTCAACTAATATTTTTATTAAATTAAATTTTTTTATTATATAAAGTTGGGTTTTCAAATTAGCCATTAACAGGATTTTGACATGTGTCAAGTACACTGATGAGATGTTGACACGTGTCAAAAAATTATTATTTTTCAAAACAGCTAATTAAGAAAATAACATTAAACCTAAATAAAATTTACATATTCATATCTAAAAAAATTTCTAAATCAAAAAGAAAAATTAAAAAAACTAATCTATTTTCCATTGTACGTTACTTATATTATACGTGTTTTCTCAATAAGATTTTGACATGTATAAACAAGAAAAATAATTCACTAAGCATGTATATTATTATTAATAAATAATGAGTGAATAATAAATATAAAAAGAATAACATAAGTTATGTTAAAAGAATTCTTTTTTTTAAAAACATAATAGGACAGCTAATTAAGAAAATAACATTATATCTACATAAAATTGCATGTTTATATCGAAAGTTTTGATCTTTGATTTTTTTTTTCTGATAAAATTTTGTCAATCTATTGTGTGGGTCTTTGATTCGTGCGGGGTTTTCAATAGAAGCTATCAGATGCAATGAAATGAAATCGGAGTATATAATGCCAACTAATTTAATCGAGGATGGAGACACTGATGGGAGTTCTAAAAGTGATTCTACAGTTCGTAGCATTATAAGTTTGGAAGATAAGTTGGTGGTTGATGTTTCTGGTCAAAATTTAGAGTTGTCTTTTCTGAATAATATTGATGATTTCGGTACTGAAACAATAGTTGCTTGATCGAGTAATTGAGAAGCAGTTTCAAATTTGGGAAGTTAGAATGGTATACCATTTTAAAATTGGTTTCAAACCAGGTTTATGTGGTTTTTTATCGGATTAGGTTCGTAAACCGTTTAAACAAGGTATATGGAGAAATATATGGTAACTTTTTGATTCGGGTAAATAAGTTGAGAATTTATGATTCAAGATTATTTGAGACGAGGTCATAGCTTTAAGTTGTTTTGGTACAATTGGATACTTCTGAAGAGTAAATAGATCGTTGATCCTTAACGTGATTATGACATATATCATGTTTTGGATTGTATATAAAGTTTCTATTTTGTATATCTGAATTATCTAAGACTTATATATACCATCCTGATTATAATTTTCAAATTTTTATTTTTATTATATTATATTAACTTTCTTTCAATTTCTTAACTTTTATTGGGTTAGTCATAAAATCATTGTAACCGAGTAGATAATTTTCACCGGTTATTCATCCAAAATATCTTTGGAGTAAAAAAACCTTCATGGTTAAAGAAATTATGTCACAAAACAATTTTAGTAATTATAAGATCTATAATTATGCCAAAATGAAAGTCTAGCAACATAAAATTTGTTTAATTTGTTTAGAAGACATTTTATAGGTGATGATAAAGAGCATAATTTAACAATAAAATATTTTGGGTGTAAGAACATATTTTTAATGGTAAAACATAGAGTAAAATTATACGTAGTTACTTATTAGATGTTGCTTTGATGAATTTGTTGCATGTAAAATATTTTGTGAATAAGTTGTGAAATGTTTTTGAAAATTGACAATAATAATATTATTAATGATGAGTATTTGGCAAAAGTTTTAGTGGGATATAATTTAGCTTTAGATTATTGTAACAATTGTTATAATATATTAAAAATATATAAATAGAAATAAATGTATGAAGGTAAATACAAATATTCTCTAACTTAAATTATTTATATATTTACTTTAGGAAATAAATTTTTTTTACATATTTTTAAAAAATTGTTTAAGGTTTAGGATTTATTTTTTTCAACAATTTTTAAACCCGCACATCATGCGGGCCCTTATCTAGTAATAATAGAGAGTTGAGTTCTTAACCATTAAATTAATATATTATGAATATATTAGCAATTGAAAATTATGCTACACAGAAAATATGATATAATTTGTTTAAAATAATTTCTTGTATTTGTATAAATTGTTGTTTTATTATTTCAATAGACCAAAATTTGTAGCTGGTTTAGAAAATAGTCTAGTCGGGGTCAAATCCATATTATTACGTATTTTTTTTAAAAGAACAATATTTTTTTTTTTTTAAATTTAAAAAGAAAGATAAAATGAAAGTAATATCTATGTCATACTCTATCCCATTTATACATTAACTTAAAAGTTCCAGCTGCATTATTTCTTACATATATTCCATCTTCTTGCGCTTGCCAGAAACATATGTTAGGCTTCCTACCCCCACATATATCATGTATAAAACTTTCTTTCCCAATAAACGCGTTAAACTTTGCATGTTGCACATAATCAGGTCCCTACAAATATATGATAACAAAAATGATAAGTATTTCAAATAAGTAACTTAAACATAAAACGAGAAAATATTGTAGAAACATTACACATTGGAAGATTGTGAAAGAAATAAAAGTAAACTTTGAAATTAATTACCTTCCATAAGTTGCACCATATCAAAGTTTTTGGGTAAACTGTAAATTTTAGTTTCCATTCAGTATTAGAGGGAAGAAACACAACTTTGGTCGCTTCACTTTTACCGGATCTGCAATTGATCATAAGTTTTTTATTACCTGCAAGATGATTCGAAATTTCGATATTAAATTTCCTAAATATAAGAATAGAGTCTATTTTCTGGATGGAGATGAAAATTAAGAAGAGGAGACATATTAGAATTTTCCCCATTTTTGTTATTTTATTTTATTCTCCTTACATGAATATGTGTATATATATATACATTTTTTACATACACATGTATGTACAATATAAGCATAAGTAACAGCATATTTGTTAATATTTTCAGATTCCTTCATTGATTGTTTTCTTCAATACTCTTTATGTTACATATTTAATTTTAAAACATAAAATTTTCTTGTATGAATGCTGTTTTATATTTTATATATCAGTTTCTTCTCTCTACCATATTAACTATAAAAGACAGTTATAAAATGTATTAATGAGAGTAAAATTTGAATTTCAATTATTTATTTAAATATTTGTAAAAAAGTCTTAACTGACACATCAACACTATCATGAAATTAACTAAATAATATATTAAGAATATTTCTATAAAAATGATAATTTATCATGAGTTTACTTTCAAAAATTCAAAATAAATGTAACATCCATGAACCAAGAGTTTTCTTGGGGATAGGGTGTCGAACAACACCTTAGGGGAAGAATGGCTTAAAAGCCACTATCTCGCAAAAGTCGATAAAAAATGCCACCCTTCTATTTCTTATTTCATTGAACAATATTTTTCAAACGGAAAATGGGGAAAAAAGTCTAAAAACCCTAAAAAACAAAATTACATACCCAACCAACCTATTTGACCCAATTCGAATATAACCTATAACCCGTCCCATCTACCCAAAATCTAAATTGAGACCCACTAAAATTACCCTAATTGTAAGAGAGAAGAGAGGAGAGGATTTCTCCATGGCCGACCCCCAACGAGGTTCCACCCCCGACCTGTGTTCCTCTGTTTTCCGTTTTCCCTTCCGATTCCGACAGAACCCCTTTTCCGAAAAGTTTTTCCTTTTTTCCGACAAGTAAACGCTTGAATCGACGAGGTCCGGCGTTAACTCTTCTCCTGGCTAGTCATCTATTCCATCGACCCTTCTCCCCAATGAGGTCCGACTGTGTTCTTCAACTTCTTTGTAAGATCTGTCGCCTACTTTCATCTTCTTTGTCGAAATTGGCATCTTAATAGTTAGTTTCTAGTTTTCTATCATATTCAGTCGTAGGTAATCATATTAGTAGTGATTTATCATGTTGTGTTTTGGTTGTTCTTTGGTATTTTTCATAATGTAATTTGTTTTGTTTTGGTTTCTTTTTGTTGTTAGCAATGGCTATTGTAAGAGATGGTGGTAGAATATATGACTCGACAGAAATAGCAGTTGAAGAAATAGGAGAAGCTCCGGACAAAACTAATCCTCTCACAGAACCATCACCTCCCACAGAACTATCACAAGAAACAGAAGAACGAGAAGCAGAAGGTGATGGGGAAGAAAAAATCTCAGATGCTCAGGTACAATAGCATGAGTACTAGTGGTTCTTTACAACTAGTAAAGAAGAAAATTTGTTGTGTTAGGATTAAGTAAGTGAATTGGTATGAATTTTCAGGATACAGATGATGATGATGAAGAGCAACCGCTGCAGCCAGAGGATATGTTCTTCTATCCACCTGAATACACCAAGAGTTGTAAATTAGGCACAAGGTATACTGTGACGCATACGGTAAATTGCATTGATCAATTTGAGCCAGAACGGAAATGGTTTAGAGAGCATTCTCAATTTAAGCACATAATCTGTAACACCTGCGAACCGAAATCCCGGTTTAGGGATTGCATCGGTCGATGCAGGGTTGAGTTTATGCGTTTTGACTTAAGTTAAACGCCACGTTTTGGGTTAGGAAAACCCTTAAACTCGAGTTTTGTCTCATTAGGCGTGTTTAGCCGCTTTTGAGAGAAACGAAAGAGAGAGAAGAGTTCTTGGTGTTCTTGAGTGTACATGGTGAGTTCTTGGATTGGAAGCTGTTCCTGTAGAGATCTGTAGCTGGGATCGTTGTAGGAGCTTCCTGGAGGTGTCTTCTTGTTGGTTTAAGGTTCAGATTCGTCTTGGCAAAGGTAAGTGCATGACCATGGCTTATCTAAGCTTATTTAAGGGGTGCTTAGTCCTTCTCCAACAAGTTTGTCGCGAACTTAAGAAATTTTGGAAGAAAAATATGATTGAACACAAAGCAATGAAGTTTAATTTAGAAACCACACTAATTTTTATTTGGACTAAATTGTCTCTAAATAAAGATTGAGTAATTTGTATACATCTTATATAGGAAGAAAATTTCATTATAATTCATTTATATAATATCTCTCGACTTTAGTAATCTTATTATATAAACCTTGGTTCTCAAAGTTAGTAACTCACCAGATCGTGACACATGTTAGTTTTAACGATTAGATATCAAAGTTAAAAATTCACCAGATCGTGACATGTGTCAATTTTAACGATTAAATTTTGCATGTTGTTAAAATTTGTTTTGACATGTTGTTTAATTTGTTTTGTTTTGGTTTCTTTTTGTTGTTAGCAATGGCTATTGTAAGAGATGGTGGTAGAATATATGACTCGACAGAAATAGCAGTTGAAGAAATAGGAGAAGCTCCGGACAAAACTAATCCTCTCACAGAACCATCACCTCCCACAGAACTATCACAAGAAACAGAAGAACGAGAAGCAGAAGGTGATGGGGAAGAAAAAATCTCAGATGCTCAGGTACAATAGCATGAGTACTAGTGGTTCTTTACAACTAGTAAAGAAGAAAATTTGTTGTGTTAGGATTAAGTAAGTGAATTGGTATGAATTTTCAGGATACAGATGATGATGATGAAGAGCAACCGCTGCAGCCAGAGGATATGTTCTTCTATCCACCTGAATACACCAAGAGTTGTAAATTAGGCACAAGGTATACTGTGACGCATACGGTAAATTGCATTGATCAATTTGAGCCAGAACGGAAATGGTTTAGAGAGCATTCTCAATTTAAGCACATAATCTGTAACACCTGCGAACCGAAATCCCGGTTTAGGGATTGCATCGGTCGATGCAGGGTTGAGTTTATGCGTTTTGACTTAAGTTAAACGCCACGTTTTGGGTTAGGAAAACCCTTAAACTCGAGTTTTGTCTCATTAGGCGTGTTTAGCCGCTTTTGAGAGAAACGAAAGAGAGAGAAGAGTTCTTGGTGTTCTTGAGTGTACATGGTGAGTTCTTGGATTGGAAGCTGTTCCTGTAGAGATCTGTAGCTGGGATCGTTGTAGGAGCTTCCTGGAGGTGTCTTCTTGTTGGTTTAAGGTTCAGATTCGTCTTGGCAAAGGTAAGTGCATGACCATGGCTTATCTAAGCTTATTTAAGGGGTGCTTAGTCCTTCTCCAACAAGTTTGTCGCGAACTTAAGAAATTTTGGAAGAAAAATATGATTGAACACAAAGCAATGAAGTTTAATTTAGAAACCACACTAATATCAAAGTTAGTAACTCATCAGATCGTGATACGTGTTAGTTTTAACGATTGGAGATCAAAGTTAAACACTCACCAGATCGTGACATGTGTCAATTTTAACGATTAAATATCAAAGTTAGTAACTCATAAGATCGTGACACATGTCAATTTTAACGATCAGAAATCACAATTTTCAAACTTCGTAAAACAAAGCATAAGATAATTGTAATCTTATTATATTTTAAAAAAAAACAAGTAAGATAAATATACTAGGTGCCATCCATATCAAAGTTTCACTGTTACAAAGATTTTCAACCACTACATGGTAAAATAAATATACTATGTGTCATCCATAATTGTTCGTATAATTATACTATATAACCTAACACATTAAATTTTATGTCTTTGTTTGCACAAAAAAATAAATAAAATTTTTTTATGTCTCTATGGTTAACCAATTTCGAACACTGAGTACTGCAACAAGATTTGTGAAGGCACATGCGAAGAAAACGAAGATTATGAAGAACCGATTGGCAGTTAGGAAAAAAACTTGAATTGAAGCCTCAACTAATATTTTTATTAAATTAAATTTTTTTATTATATAAAGTTGGGTTTTCAAATTAGCCATTAACAGGATTTTGACATGTGTCAAGTACACTGATGAGATGTTGACACGTGTCAAAAAATTATTATTTTTCAAAACAGCTAATTAAGAAAATAACATTAAACCTAAATAAAATTTACATATTCATATCTAAAAAAATTTCTAAATCAAAAAGAAAAATTAAAAAAACTAATCTATTTTCCATTGTACGTTACTTATATTATACGTGTTTTCTCAATAAGATTTTGACATGTATAAACAAGAAAAATAATTCACTAAGCATGTATATTATTATTAATAAATAATGAGTGAATAATAAATATAAAAAGAATAACATAAGTTATGTTAAAAGAATTCTTTTTTTTAAAAACATAATAGGACAGCTAATTAAGAAAATAACATTATATCTACATAAAATTGCATGTTTATATCGAAAGTTTTGATCTTTGATTTTTTTTTTCTGATAAAATTTTGTCAATCTATTGTGTGGGTCTTTGATTCGTGCGGGGTTTTCAATAGAAGCTATCAGATGCAATGAAATGAAATCGGAGTATATAATGCCAACTAATTTAATCGAGGATGGAGACACTGATGGGAGTTCTAAAAGTGATTCTACAGTTCGTAGCATTATAAGTTTGGAAGATAAGTTGGTGGTTGATGTTTCTGGTCAAAATTTAGAGTTGTCTTTTCTGAATAATATTGATGATTTCGGTACTGAAACAATAGTTGCTTGATCGAGTAATTGAGAAGCAGTTTCAAATTTGGGAAGTTAGAATGGTATACCATTTTAAAATTGGTTTCAAACCAGGTTTATGTGGTTTTTTATCGGATTAGGTTCGTAAACCGTTTAAACAAGGTATATGGAGAAATATATGGTAACTTTTTGATTCGGGTAAATAAGTTGAGAATTTATGATTCAAGATTATTTGAGACGAGGTCATAGCTTTAAGTTGTTTTGGTACAATTGGATACTTCTGAAGAGTAAATAGATCGTTGATCCTTAACGTGATTATGACATATATCATGTTTTGGATTGTATATAAAGTTTCTATTTTGTATATCTGAATTATCTAAGACTTATATATACCATCCTGATTATAATTTTCAAATTTTTATTTTTATTATATTATATTAACTTTCTTTCAATTTCTTAACTTTTATTGGGTTAGTCATAAAATCATTGTAACCGAGTAGATAATTTTCACCGGTTATTCATCCAAAATATCTTTGGAGTAAAAAAACCTTCATGGTTAAAGAAATTATGTCACAAAACAATTTTAGTAATTATAAGATCTATAATTATGCCAAAATGAAAGTCTAGCAACATAAAATTTGTTTAATTTGTTTAGAAGACATTTTATAGGTGATGATAAAGAGCATAATTTAACAATAAAATATTTTGGGTGTAAGAACATATTTTTAATGGTAAAACATAGAGTAAAATTATACGTAGTTACTTATTAGATGTTGCTTTGATGAATTTGTTGCATGTAAAATATTTTGTGAATAAGTTGTGAAATGTTTTTGAAAATTGACAATAATAATATTATTAATGATGAGTATTTGGCAAAAGTTTTAGTGGGATATAATTTAGCTTTAGATTATTGTAACAATTGTTATAATATATTAAAAATATATAAATAGAAATAAATGTATGAAGGTAAATACAAATATTCTCTAACTTAAATTATTTATATATTTACTTTAGGAAATAATTTTTTTTTACATATTTTTAAAAAATTGTTTAAGGTTTAGGATTTATTTTTTTCAACAATTTTTAAACCCGCACATCATGCGGGCCCTTATCTAGTAATAATAGAGAGTTGAGTTCTTAACCATTAAATTAATATATTATGAATATATTAGCAATTGAAAATTATGCTACACAGAAAATATGATATTATTTGTTTAAAATAATTTCTTGTATTTGTATAAATTGTTGTTTTATTATTTCAATAGACCAAAATTTGTAGCTGGTTTAGAAAATAGTCTAGTCGGGGTCAAATCCATATTATTACGTATTTTTTTTAAAAGAACAATATTTTTTTTTTTTTAAATTTAAAAAGAAAGATAAAATGAAAGTAATATCTATGTCATACTCTATCCCATTTATACATTAACTTAAAAGTTCCAGCTGCATTATTTCTTACATATATTCCATCTTCTTGCGCTTGCCAGAAACATATGTTAGGCTTCCTACCCCCACATATATCATGTATAAAACTTTCTTTCCCAATAAACGCGTTAAACTTTGCATGTTGCACATAATCAGGTCCCTACAAATATATGATAACAAAAATGATAAGTATTTCAAATAAGTAACTTAAACATAAAACGAGAAAATATTGTAGAAACATTACACATTGGAAGATTGTGAAAGAAATAAAAGTAAACTTTGAAATTAATTACCTTCCATAAGTTGCACCATATCAAAGTTTTTGGGTAAACTGTAAATTTTAGTTTCCATTCAGTATTAGAGGGAAGAAACACAACTTTGGTCGCTTCACTTTTACCGGATCTGCAATTGATCATAAGTTTTTTATTACCTGCAAGATGATTCGAAATTTCGATATTAAATTTCCTAAATATAAGAATAGAGTCTATTTTCTGGATGGAGATGAAAATTAAGAAGAGGAGACATATTAGAATTTTCCCCATTTTTGTTATTTTATTTTATTCTCCTTACATGAATATGTGTATATATATATACATTTTTTACATACACATGTATGTACAATATAAGCATATGTAACAGCATATTTGTTAATATTTTCAGATTCCTTCATTGATTGTTTTCTTCAATACTCTTTATGTTACATATTTAATTTTAAAACATAAAATTTTCTTGTATGAATGCTGTTTTATATTTTATATATCAGTTTCTTCTCTCTACCATATTAACTATAAAAGACAGTTATAAAATGTATTAATGAGAGTAAAATTTGAATTTCAATTATTTATTTAAATATTTGTAAAAAAGTCTTAACTGACACATCAACACTATCATGAAATTAACTAAATAATATATTAAGAATATTTCTATAAAAATGATAATTTATCATGAGTTTACTTTCAAAAATTCAAAATAAATGTAACATCCATGAACCAAGAGTTTTCTTGGGGATAGGGTGTCGAACAACACCTTAGGGGAAGAATGGCTTAAAAGCCACTATCTCGCAAAAGTCGATAAAAAATGCCACCCTTCTATTTCTTATTTCATTGAACAATATTTTTCAAACGGAAAATGGGGAAAAAGTCTAAAAACCCTAAAAAACAAAATTACATACCCAACCAACCTATTTGACCCAATTCGAATATAACCTATAACCCGTCCCATCTACCCAAAATCTAAATTGAGACCCACTAAAATTACCCTAATTGTAAGAGAGAAGAGAGGAGAGGATTTCTCCATGGCCGACCCCCAACGAGGTTCCACCCCCGACCTGTGTTCCTCTGTTTTCCGTTTTCCCTTCCGATTCCGACAGAACCCCTTTTCCGAAAAGTTTTTCCTTTTTTCCGACAAGTAAACGCTTGAATCGACGAGGTCCGGCGTTAACTCTTCTCCTGGCTAGTCATCTATTCCATCGACCCTTCTCCCCAATGAGGTCCGACTGTGTTCTTCAACTTCTTTGTAAGATCTGTCGCCTACTTTCATCTTCTTTGTCGAAATTGGCATCTTAATAGTTAGTTTCTAGTTTTCTATCATATTCAGTCGTAGGTAATCATATTAGTAGTGATTTATCATGTTGTGTTTTGGTTGTTCTTTGGTATTTTTCATAATGTAATTTGTTTTGTTTTGGTTTCTTTTTGTTGTTAGCAATGGCTATTGTAAGAGATGGTGGTAGAATATATGACTCGACAGAAATAGCAGTTGAAGAAATAGGAGAAGCTCCGGACAAAACTAATCCTCTCACAGAACCATCACCTCCCACAGAACTATCACAAGAAACAGAAGAACGAGAAGCAGAAGGTGATGGGGAAGAAAAAATCTCAGATGCTCAGGTACAATAGCATGAGTACTAGTGGTTCTTTACAACTAGTAAAGAAGAAAATTTGTTGTGTTAGGATTAAGTAAGTGAATTGGTATGAATTTTCAGGATACAGATGATGATGATGAAGAGCAACCGCTGCAGCCAGAGGATATGTTCTTCTATCCACCTGAATACACCAAGAGTTGTAAATTAGGCACAAGGTATACTGTGACGCATACGGTAAATTGCATTGATCAATTTGAGCCAGAACGGAAATGGTTTAGAGAGCATTCTCAATTTAAGCACATAATCTGTAACACCTGCGAACCGAAATCCCGGTTTAGGGATTGCATCGGTCGATGCAGGGTTGAGTTTATGCGTTTTGACTTAAGTTAAACGCCACGTTTTGGGTTAGGAAAACCCTTAAACTCGAGTTTTGTCTCATTAGGCGTGTTTAGCCGCTTTTGAGAGAAACGAAAGAGAGAGAAGAGTTCTTGGTGTTCTTGAGTGTACATGGTGAGTTCTTGGATTGGAAGCTGTTCCTGTAGAGATCTGTAGCTGGGATCGTTGTAGGAGCTTCCTGGAGGTGTCTTCTTGTTGGTTTAAGGTTCAGATTCGTCTTGGCAAAGGTAAGTGCATGACCATGGCTTATCTAAGCTTATTTAAGGGGTGCTTAGTCCTTCTCCAACAAGTTTGTCGCGAACTTAAGAAATTTTGGAAGAAAAATATGATTGAACACAAAGCAATGAAGTTTAATTTAGAAACCACACTAATTTTTATTTGGACTAAATTGTCTCTAAATAAAGATTGAGTAATTTGTATACATCTTATATAGGAAGAAAATTTCATTATAATTCATTTATATAATATCTCTCGACTTTAGTAATCTTATTATATAAACCTTGGTTCTCAAAGTTAGTAACTCACCAGATCGTGACACATGTTAGTTTTAACGATTAGATATCAAAGTTAAAAATTCACCAGATCGTGACATGTGTCAATTTTAACGATTAAATATCAAAGTTAGTAACTCATCAGATCGTGATACGTGTTAGTTTTAACGATTGGAGATCAAAGTTAAACACTCACCAGATCGTGACATGTGTCAATTTTAACGATTAAATATCAAAGTTAGTAACTCATAAGATCGTGACACATGTCAATTTTAACGATCAGAAATCACAATTTTCAAACTTCGTAAAACAAAGCATAAGATAATTGTAATCTTATTATATTTTAAAAAAAAACAAGTAAGATAAATATACTAGGTGCCATCCATATCAAAGTTTCACTGTTACAAAGATTTTCAACCACTACATGGTAAAATAAATATACTATGTGTCATCCATAATTGTTCGTATAATTATACTATATAACCTAACACATTAAATTTTATGTCTTTGTTTGCACAAAAAAATAAATAAAATTTTTTTATGTCTCTATGGTTAACCAATTTCGAACACTGAGTACTGCAACAAGATTTGTGAAGGCACATGCGAAGAAAACGAAGATTATGAAGAACCGATTGGCAGTTAGGAAAAAAACTTGAATTGAAGCCTCAACTAATATTTTTATTAAATTAAATTTTTTTATTATATAAAGTTGGGTTTTCAAATTAGCCATTAACAGGATTTTGACATGTGTCAAGTACACTGATGAGATGTTGACACGTGTCAAAAAATTATTATTTTTCAAAACAGCTAATTAAGAAAATAACATTAAACCTAAATAAAATTTACATATTCATATCTAAAAAAATTTCTAAATCAAAAAGAAAAATTAAAAAAACTAATCTATTTTCCATTGTACGTTACTTATATTATACGTGTTTTCTCAATAAGATTTTGACATGTATAAACAAGAAAAATAATTCACTAAGCATGTATATTATTATTAATAAATAATGAGTGAATAATAAATATAAAAAGAATAACATAAGTTATGTTAAAAGAATTCTTTTTTTTAAAAACATAATAGGACAGCTAATTAAGAAAATAACATTATATCTACATAAAATTGCATGTTTATATCGAAAGTTTTGATCTTTGATTTTTTTTTTCTGATAAAATTTTGTCAATCTATTGTGTGGGTCTTTGATTCGTGCGGGGTTTTCAATAGAAGCTATCAGATGCAATGAAATGAAATCGGAGTATATAATGCCAACTAATTTAATCGAGGATGGAGACACTGATGGGAGTTCTAAAAGTGATTCTACAGTTCGTAGCATTATAAGTTTGGAAGATAAGTTGGTGGTTGATGTTTCTGGTCAAAATTTAGAGTTGTCTTTTCTGAATAATATTGATGATTTCGGTACTGAAACAATAGTTGCTTGATCGAGTAATTGAGAAGCAGTTTCAAATTTGGGAAGTTAGAATGGTATACCATTTTAAAATTGGTTTCAAACCAGGTTTATGTGGTTTTTTATCGGATTAGGTTCGTAAACCGTTTAAACAAGGTATATGGAGAAATATATGGTAACTTTTTGATTCGGGTAAATAAGTTGAGAATTTATGATTCAAGATTATTTGAGACGAGGTCATAGCTTTAAGTTGTTTTGGTACAATTGGATACTTCTGAAGAGTAAATAGATCGTTGATCCTTAACGTGATTATGACATATATCATGTTTTGGATTGTATATAAAGTTTCTATTTTGTATATCTGAATTATCTAAGACTTATATATACCATCCTGATTATAATTTTCAAATTTTTATTTTTATTATATTATATTAACTTTCTTTCAATTTCTTAACTTTTATTGGGTTAGTCATAAAATCATTGTAACCGAGTAGATAATTTTCACCGGTTATTCATCCAAAATATCTTTGGAGTAAAAAAACCTTCATGGTTAAAGAAATTATGTCACAAAACAATTTTAGTAATTATAAGATCTATAATTATGCCAAAATGAAAGTCTAGCAACATAAAATTTGTTTAATTTGTTTAGAAGACATTTTATAGGTGATGATAAAGAGCATAATTTAACAATAAAATATTTTGGGTGTAAGAACATATTTTTAATGGTAAAACATAGAGTAAAATTATACGTAGTTACTTATTAGATGTTGCTTTGATGAATTTGTTGCATGTAAAATATTTTGTGAATAAGTTGTGAAATGTTTTTGAAAATTGACAATAATAATATTATTAATGATGAGTATTTGGCAAAAGTTTTAGTGGGATATAATTTAGCTTTAGATTATTGTAACAATTGTTATAATATATTAAAAATATATAAATAGAAATAAATGTATGAAGGTAAATACAAATATTCTCTAACTTAAATTATTTATATATTTACTTTAGGAAATAAATTTTTTTTACATATTTTTAAAAAATTGTTTAAGGTTTAGGATTTATTTTTTTCAACAATTTTTAAACCCGCACATCATGCGGGCCCTTATCTAGTAATAATAGAGAGTTGAGTTCTTAACCATTAAATTAATATATTATGAATATATTAGCAATTGAAAATTATGCTACACAGAAAATATGATATAATTTGTTTAAAATAATTTCTTGTATTTGTATAAATTGTTGTTTTATTATTTCAATAGACCAAAATTTGTAGCTGGTTTAGAAAATAGTCTAGTCGGGGTCAAATCCATATTATTACGTATTTTTTTTAAAAGAACAATATTTTTTTTTTTTTAAATTTAAAAAGAAAGATAAAATGAAAGTAATATCTATGTCATACTCTATCCCATTTATACATTAACTTAAAAGTTCCAGCTGCATTATTTCTTACATATATTCCATCTTCTTGCGCTTGCCAGAAACATATGTTAGGCTTCCTACCCCCACATATATCATGTATAAAACTTTCTTTCCCAATAAACGCGTTAAACTTTGCATGTTGCACATAATCAGGTCCCTACAAATATATGATAACAAAAATGATAAGTATTTCAAATAAGTAACTTAAACATAAAACGAGAAAATATTGTAGAAACATTACACATTGGAAGATTGTGAAAGAAATAAAAGTAAACTTTGAAATTAATTACCTTCCATAAGTTGCACCATATCAAAGTTTTTGGGTAAACTGTAAATTTTAGTTTCCATTCAGTATTAGAGGGAAGAAACACAACTTTGGTCGCTTCACTTTTACCGGATCTGCAATTGATCATAAGTTTTTTATTACCTGCAAGATGATTCGAAATTTCGATATTAAATTTCCTAAATATAAGAATAGAGTCTATTTTCTGGATGGAGATGAAAATTAAGAAGAGGAGACATATTAGAATTTTCCCCATTTTTGTTATTTTATTTTATTCTCCTTACATGAATATGTGTATATATATATACATTTTTTACATACACATGTATGTACAATATAAGCATATGTAACAGCATATTTGTTAATATTTTCAGATTCCTTCATTGATTGTTTTCTTCAATACTCTTTATGTTACATATTTAATTTTAAAACATAAAATTTTCTTGTATGAATGCTGTTTTATATTTTATATATCAGTTTCTTCTCTCTACCATATTAACTATAAAAGACAGTTATAAAATGTATTAATGAGAGTAAAATTTGAATTTCAATTATTTATTTAAATATTTGTAAAAAAGTCTTAACTGACACATCAACACTATCATGAAATTAACTAAATAATATATTAAGAATATTTCTATAAAAATGATAATTTATCATGAGTTTACTTTCAAAAATTCAAAATAAATGTAACATCCATGAACCAAGAGTTTTCTTGGGGATAGGGTGTCGAACAACACCTTAGGGGAAGAATGGCTTAAAAGCCACTATCTCGCAAAAGTCGATAAAAAATGCCACCCTTCTATTTCTTATTTCATTGAACAATATTTTTCAAACGGAAAATGGGGAAAAAGTCTAAAAACCCTAAAAAACAAAATTACATACCCAACCAACCTATTTGACCCAATTCGAATATAACCTATAACCCGTCCCATCTACCCAAAATCTAAATTGAGACCCACTAAAATTACCCTAATTGTAAGAGAGAAGAGAGGAGAGGATTTCTCCATGGCCGACCCCCAACGAGGTTCCACCCCCGACCTGTGTTCCTCTGTTTTCCGTTTTCCCTTCCGATTCCGACAGAACCCCTTTTCCGAAAAGTTTTTCCTTTTTTCCGACAAGTAAACGCTTGAATCGACGAGGTCCGGCGTTAACTCTTCTCCTGGCTAGTCATCTATTCCATCGACCCTTCTCCCCAATGAGGTCCGACTGTGTTCTTCAACTTCTTTGTAAGATCTGTCGCCTACTTTCATCTTCTTTGTCGAAATTGGCATCTTAATAGTTAGTTTCTAGTTTTCTATCATATTCAGTCGTAGGTAATCATATTAGTAGTGATTTATCATGTTGTGTTTTGGTTGTTCTTTGGTATTTTTCATAATGTAATTTGTTTTGTTTTGGTTTCTTTTTGTTGTTAGCAATGGCTATTGTAAGAGATGGTGGTAGAATATATGACTCGACAGAAATAGCAGTTGAAGAAATAGGAGAAGCTCCGGACAAAACTAATCCTCTCACAGAACCATCACCTCCCACAGAACTATCACAAGAAACAGAAGAACGAGAAGCAGAAGGTGATGGGGAAGAAAAAATCTCAGATGCTCAGGTACAATAGCATGAGTACTAGTGGTTCTTTACAACTAGTAAAGAAGAAAATTTGTTGTGTTAGGATTAAGTAAGTGAATTGGTATGAATTTTCAGGATACAGATGATGATGATGAAGAGCAACCGCTGCAGCCAGAGGATATGTTCTTCTATCCACCTGAATACACCAAGAGTTGTAAATTAGGCACAAGGTATACTGTGACGCATACGGTAAATTGCATTGATCAATTTGAGCCAGAACGGAAATGGTTTAGAGAGCATTCTCAATTTAAGCACATAATCTGTAACACCTGCGAACCGAAATCCCGGTTTAGGGATTGCATCGGTCGATGCAGGGTTGAGTTTATGCGTTTTGACTTAAGTTAAACGCCACGTTTTGGGTTAGGAAAACCCTTAAACTCGAGTTTTGTCTCATTAGGCGTGTTTAGCCGCTTTTGAGAGAAACGAAAGAGAGAGAAGAGTTCTTGGTGTTCTTGAGTGTACATGGTGAGTTCTTGGATTGGAAGCTGTTCCTGTAGAGATCTGTAGCTGGGATCGTTGTAGGAGCTTCCTGGAGGTGTCTTCTTGTTGGTTTAAGGTTCAGATTCGTCTTGGCAAAGGTAAGTGCATGACCATGGCTTATCTAAGCTTATTTAAGGGGTGCTTAGTCCTTCTCCAACAAGTTTGTCGCGAACTTAAGAAATTTTGGAAGAAAAATATGATTGAACACAAAGCAATGAAGTTTAATTTAGAAACCACACTAATTTTTATTTGGACTAAATTGTCTCTAAATAAAGATTGAGTAATTTGTATACATCTTATATAGGAAGAAAATTTCATTATAATTCATTTATATAATATCTCTCGACTTTAGTAATCTTATTATATAAACCTTGGTTCTCAAAGTTAGTAACTCACCAGATCGTGACACATGTTAGTTTTAACGATTAGATATCAAAGTTAAAAATTCACCAGATCGTGACATGTGTCAATTTTAACGATTAAATATCAAAGTTAGTAACTCATCAGATCGTGATACGTGTTAGTTTTAACGATTGGAGATCAAAGTTAAACACTCACCAGATCGTGACATGTGTCAATTTTAACGATTAAATATCAAAGTTAGTAACTCATAAGATCGTGACACATGTCAATTTTAACGATCAGAAATCACAATTTTCAAACTTCGTAAAACAAAGCATAAGATAATTGTAATCTTATTATATTTTAAAAAAAAACAAGTAAGATAAATATACTAGGTGCCATCCATATCAAAGTTTCACTGTTACAAAGATTTTCAACCACTACATGGTAAAATAAATATACTATGTGTCATCCATAATTGTTCGTATAATTATACTATATAACCTAACACATTAAATTTTATGTCTTTGTTTGCACAAAAAAATAAATAAAATTTTTTTATGTCTCTATGGTTAACCAATTTCGAACACTGAGTACTGCAACAAGATTTGTGAAGGCACATGCGAAGAAAACGAAGATTATGAAGAACCGATTGGCAGTTAGGAAAAAAACTTGAATTGAAGCCTCAACTAATATTTTTATTAAATTAAATTTTTTTATTATATAAAGTTGGGTTTTCAAATTAGCCATTAACAGGATTTTGACATGTGTCAAGTACACTGATGAGATGTTGACACGTGTCAAAAAATTATTATTTTTCAAAACAGCTAATTAAGAAAATAACATTAAACCTAAATAAAATTTACATATTCATATCTAAAAAAATTTCTAAATCAAAAAGAAAAATTAAAAAAACTAATCTATTTTCCATTGTACGTTACTTATATTATACGTGTTTTCTCAATAAGATTTTGACATGTATAAACAAGAAAAATAATTCACTAAGCATGTATATTATTATTAATAAATAATGAGTGAATAATAAATATAAAAAGAATAACATAAGTTATGTTAAAAGAATTCTTTTTTTTAAAAACATAATAGGACAGCTAATTAAGAAAATAACATTATATCTACATAAAATTGCATGTTTATATCGAAAGTTTTGATCTTTGATTTTTTTTTTCTGATAAAATTTTGTCAATCTATTGTGTGGGTCTTTGATTCGTGCGGGGTTTTCAATAGAAGCTATCAGATGCAATGAAATGAAATCGGAGTATATAATGCCAACTAATTTAATCGAGGATGGAGACACTGATGGGAGTTCTAAAAGTGATTCTACAGTTCGTAGCATTATAAGTTTGGAAGATAAGTTGGTGGTTGATGTTTCTGGTCAAAATTTAGAGTTGTCTTTTCTGAATAATATTGATGATTTCGGTACTGAAACAATAGTTGCTTGATCGAGTAATTGAGAAGCAGTTTCAAATTTGGGAAGTTAGAATGGTATACCATTTTAAAATTGGTTTCAAACCAGGTTTATGTGGTTTTTTATCGGATTAGGTTCGTAAACCGTTTAAACAAGGTATATGGAGAAATATATGGTAACTTTTTGATTCGGGTAAATAAGTTGAGAATTTATGATTCAAGATTATTTGAGACGAGGTCATAGCTTTAAGTTGTTTTGGTACAATTGGATACTTCTGAAGAGTAAATAGATCGTTGATCCTTAACGTGATTATGACATATATCATGTTTTGGATTGTATATAAAGTTTCTATTTTGTATATCTGAATTATCTAAGACTTATATATACCATCCTGATTATAATTTTCAAATTTTTATTTTTATTATATTATATTAACTTTCTTTCAATTTCTTAACTTTTATTGGGTTAGTCATAAAATCATTGTAACCGAGTAGATAATTTTCACCGGTTATTCATCCAAAATATCTTTGGAGTAAAAAAACCTTCATGGTTAAAGAAATTATGTCACAAAACAATTTTAGTAATTATAAGATCTATAATTATGCCAAAATGAAAGTCTAGCAACATAAAATTTGTTTAATTTGTTTAGAAGACATTTTATAGGTGATGATAAAGAGCATAATTTAACAATAAAATATTTTGGGTGTAAGAACATATTTTTAATGGTAAAACATAGAGTAAAATTATACGTAGTTACTTATTAGATGTTGCTTTGATGAATTTGTTGCATGTAAAATATTTTGTGAATAAGTTGTGAAATGTTTTTGAAAATTGACAATAATAATATTATTAATGATGAGTATTTGGCAAAAGTTTTAGTGGGATATAATTTAGCTTTAGATTATTGTAACAATTGTTATAATATATTAAAAATATATAAATAGAAATAAATGTATGAAGGTAAATACAAATATTCTCTAACTTAAATTATTTATATATTTACTTTAGGAAATAAATTTTTTTTACATATTTTTAAAAAATTGTTTAAGGTTTAGGATTTATTTTTTTCAACAATTTTTAAACCCGCACATCATGCGGGCCCTTATCTAGTAATAATAGAGAGTTGAGTTCTTAACCATTAAATTAATATATTATGAATATATTAGCAATTGAAAATTATGCTACACAGAAAATATGATATAATTTGTTTAAAATAATTTCTTGTATTTGTATAAATTGTTGTTTTATTATTTCAATAGACCAAAATTTGTAGCTGGTTTAGAAAATAGTCTAGTCGGGGTCAAATCCATATTATTACGTATTTTTTTTAAAAGAACAATATTTTTTTTTTTTTAAATTTAAAAAGAAAGATAAAATGAAAGTAATATCTATGTCATACTCTATCCCATTTATACATTAACTTAAAAGTTCCAGCTGCATTATTTCTTACATATATTCCATCTTCTTGCGCTTGCCAGAAACATATGTTAGGCTTCCTACCCCCACATATATCATGTATAAAACTTTCTTTCCCAATAAACGCGTTAAACTTTGCATGTTGCACATAATCAGGTCCCTACAAATATATGATAACAAAAATGATAAGTATTTCAAATAAGTAACTTAAACATAAAACGAGAAAATATTGTAGAAACATTACACATTGGAAGATTGTGAAAGAAATAAAAGTAAACTTTGAAATTAATTACCTTCCATAAGTTGCACCATATCAAAGTTTTTGGGTAAACTGTAAATTTTAGTTTCCATTCAGTATTAGAGGGAAGAAACACAACTTTGGTCGCTTCACTTTTACCGGATCTGCAATTGATCATAAGTTTTTTATTACCTGCAAGATGATTCGAAATTTCGATATTAAATTTCCTAAATATAAGAATAGAGTCTATTTTCTGGATGGAGATGAAAATTAAGAAGAGGAGACATATTAGAATTTTCCCCATTTTTGTTATTTTATTTTATTCTCCTTACATGAATATGTGTATATATATATACATTTTTTACATACACATGTATGTACAATATAAGCATAAGTAACAGCATATTTGTTAATATTTTCAGATTCCTTCATTGATTGTTTTCTTCAATACTCTTTATGTTACATATTTAATTTTAAAACATAAAATTTTCTTGTATGAATGCTGTTTTATATTTTATATATCAGTTTCTTCTCTCTACCATATTAACTATAAAAGACAGTTATAAAATGTATTAATGAGAGTAAAATTTGAATTTCAATTATTTATTTAAATATTTGTAAAAAAGTCTTAACTGACACATCAACACTATCATGAAATTAACTAAATAATATATTAAGAATATTTCTATAAAAATGATAATTTATCATGAGTTTACTTTCAAAAATTCAAAATAAATGTAACATCCATGAACCAAGAGTTTTCTTGGGGATAGGGTGTCGAACAACACCTTAGGGGAAGAATGGCTTAAAAGCCACTATCTCGCAAAAGTCGATAAAAAATGCCACCCTTCTATTTCTTATTTCATTGAACAATATTTTTCAAACGGAAAATGGGGAAAAAAGTCTAAAAACCCTAAAAAACAAAATTACATACCCAACCAACCTATTTGACCCAATTCGAATATAACCTATAACCCGTCCCATCTACCCAAAATCTAAATTGAGACCCACTAAAATTACCCTAATTGTAAGAGATAAGAGAGGAGAGGATTTCTCCATGGCCGACCCCCAACGAGGTTCCACCCCCGACCTGTGTTCCTCTGTTTTCCGTTTTCCCTTCCGATTCCGACAGAACCCCTTTTCCGAAAAGTTTTTCCTTTTTTCCGACAAGTAAACGCTTGAATCGATGAGGTCCGGCGTTAACTCTTCTCCCGGCTAGTCATCTATTCCATCGACCTTTCTCCCCAATGAGGTCCGACTGTGTTCTTCAACTTCTTTGTAAGATCTGTCGCCTACTTTCATCTTCTTTGTCGAAATTGGCATCTTAATAGTTAGTTTCTAGTTTTCTATCATATTCAGTCGTAGGTAATCATATTAGTAGCGATTTATCATGTTGTGTTTTGGTTGTTCTTTGGTATTTTTCATAATGTAATTTGTTTTGTTTTGGTTTCTTTTTGTTGTTAGCAATGGCTATTGTAAGAGATGGTGGTAGAATATATGACTCCACAGAAATAGCAGTTGAAGAAATAGGAGAAACTCCCGACGAAACTAATCCTCTCACAAAACCATCACCTCCCACAGAACTATCACAAGCAACAGAAGAACGAGAAGCAGAAGGTGATGGGGAAGAAAAAATCTCAGATGCTCAGGTACAATAGCATGAGTACTAGTGGTTCTTTACAACTAGTAAAGAAGAAAATTTGTTGTATTAGGATTAAGTAAGTGAATTGGTATGAATTTTTAGGATACAAATGATGATGATGAAGAGCAACCGCTGCAGCCAGAGGATATGTTCTTCTATCCACTTGAATACACCAAGAGTTGTAAACTAGGCACAAGGTATACTATGACGCAGACTGTAACGCCCCCGAACCACCGTATGGCCGGGCGGACCGCGGACGGCACCGGGACGCCACTATGGAAACGTTCACAACCGATCCGGCCGGGTGCAAGAACGAATCAGGACCCTTTGGCCAGTCCATCGGTGAGGTTCCCGACCACACAGCACATCCTTAAGGCTTTATAACCCTACAGACTCGCCGTGCATTGAGCCGACTCGGACAAAGTCTATATCAGTACCACTCGCCCGTTTAACAGAAATCCGAATACTTTATTAGATGAAAAGAGTTTATTACAAAACCGATACCAAAAGATCTTAGAGTTTTTGGATAAGGCCTAGTGCCAAAGTTTGATTCAACCAACCCTACAAACACACGAACATGGGTTGCATGTCGCGGCTGCATGTGGTACGGAATTGGAAGGATAACAATACCCCAATCTTACTACGCTAGCCGGAATTTCTCGCGGACTAAAACGTATTAAAACTTCACCAAATTTGATACTTGAGTTTTTATGGTTTTTAGGCTCATAATTTTACAAGTATCTTAACTTAGTTACCATCCTTGTTACTAGAACATTTCGAACTAGCAACCGGTGTAACCTCACAGCACATGCATTTAAACAAAAAGATCACAAAAGAAATTCAAGTAAAAATGCAACTAAATGCTCATGCAAATCGTGCACTAGATGGATGTCTTTAATCCCCATCTAGCCCGGCGAAATATGTGCCTGAACTCACAGAAAACCGGCGATCTCTGGTAAGGAGTGGTCGGACTTTCTTGATAAGGCTCCTTCATGGCACACTTGAGTCCTTTCCCTTGTTGAAATCGATTTCCCACTCGATTCAACACTTGCAGTAGTCGATAGTCTTGTCTTGCTTCCTTTCTCCTTCGCTCTTTCTCCCTTGCGGCAACTCTTCTCTCCTTTTCTCTCTTAATTTCTCTCTTACTCTCCTCTCTCTCTTTCTCTCTTCTTCACCCTTAGATTTTTTTTTGCAAAAAATGAGAGGATGGAGGCATTTAAATAGAGAGAATGGGCGAAAACTTGGCCCAATGCATGGTTGAAGTGTGTTCATCTTCAAAACCATTAATCTCCATGTGTGGACACTTAATAAATAAGTCCAACACTTGTCCAAGAGAATCCCACCTTGTCTCCCACTTTCTTCCTCTTGAATAAATTATTTCTTAGTGGAAAATCCCACTTAAATTAATTTAGTCATTTAAAAATCACTTAGTGGAGATTCCACTAACTCCACTTTCAATAAATTATTCACCTTCCTTAGTGGACTCCTTCCCACTCTTGCTTCACGTCCTTGTCCATTCGGCGTTCATCTGGTACGTTCGGTCGTGCATGTACGTCCGGTACGGTACATGGTACATGGTACCATTGGCCATCTCTCGATTCATCCAGAATTTCTCGGACATTACTTCCGTAATTCTTCTACCCTCCTTCCTTGTCTTCCATTTGTGTCCCTTGCACGTCCTTGGACCAGGGGTTTTTATTTTAAATTTTACCCCTTGGTGAGGGTCATTACACAGACGGTAAATTACATTGATCAATTTGAGCTAGAACGGAAATGGTTTAGAGAGCATTCTCAGTTTAAGCACATATTTTGTAACACCCGCGAACCGAAATCCCGGTTTAGGGATTGCATCGGTCGATGCAGGGTTGAGTTTATGCGTTTTGACTTAAGTTAAACGCCGCGTTTTGGGTTAGGAAAACTCTTAAACTCGAGTTTTGTCTCATTAGGCGTGTTTAGCCGCTTTTGAGAGAAACGAAAGAGGGAGAGAAGAGTTCTTGGTGTTCTTGAGTGTTCATGGTGAGTTCTTGGATTGGAAGCTGGGATCGTTGTAGGAGCTTCCTGGAGGTGTCTTCTTGTTGGTTTTAGGTTCAGATTCGTCTTGGCAAAGGTAAGTGCATGACCATGGCTTATCTAAGCTGGAGATTCCTCTGATCTGTTTGTTTATGTGTTGTTAGGCTTGTTAGAAGGTTATTTGAGGCGTTAGGAAGCTTTCTTGTGGCTTGGGATCGATTCTTGTGGTTGCAGGAACGGAGATCCGGCGAGAAGCTTTGGGGAAAACTATGCTCGGCATGCGCATCGGTCGATGCACTATGTGCGTCGGTCGATGTATGTGCGAGAAGGGCGCGGATTGACCTAGGAGCATCGGTCGATGCCAAGTGGAGGCGTCGGTCGATGCAATTAGGGTTTTCGCGTGATGTTGAGCATGCGTCGGTCGATGCAAGTGGAAGCATCGGTCGATGCAAGTGAACCTTGTGTCGACCGATGCATACCATGTGTCGGTCGATGTTGTTCCCTGTTGGTGTCGGTTGATGCAAGCTTTGTGTCGGTCGATGCAATGCATGGTTTGTTTGTTGATTGTTGTGTGATGGTTAGAGTATCTCTATTGCTTGTGTGTATAGCCTAGTAGATGGGAGGATTGCCTTACTGAGTGTTTATAAAATACTCATGCATTGCAATTTGTATTTGTGATGCAAGTAAGGGCAAAGTGTGAACGTGGAATCAAGGCAATGAAGAAGAGGATGTTCTAGGGACTCGACTGGATGTTGTCTGGCATTGCTAGGTTGCTAGAGTTGGGTCTTTAGAACTTGCTAGGTTGCTGGTTCCTTGTTTCCTGTTGTTTGATATTGGAGTATTGTTATATTTGATTATTGGTTATTATTTATTGGATTATTGTTTGGATATTGGTATATGTTATTTCCGCTGTTGGTTGTGCTTGTGGTTAGGTGGCTAGTGGGTATGGGACCACTAGTTGTAGTTTATTATTTATTATTTAAAAAAAAAAAACGGGTCAGATCGTTTCATATTCCATATGCCTCAGGAGCCAAATCACATGATTCAAGGCATGTGGATGCTTTTTCTTCGCACAGCTCGTACGGAAATGCAAAGAGAATGCTGGTTTCTGGTAAATAGAGTCCCTGTTAGGTATTCGTTGAGAGAACATGCACTTTTAACTAGATTGGACTGCCATGATTACCCCACTTTTTATTATAAGGATAAAAAGTTGTGGTCTTACAAGTGTGTTCAGAGGGTGTTTGGAAGAAATGATAAAATCAAAATCAGTGATGTGGAAGCAAAACTAGAGGAAATGCAGAAAAGCAGTACAGACCGGAGGAAGTTGACTATCTTGTACTTCTTAAGAAAGATAGTGGTAGCGAAGTCAAAGGCCGATGGAAACATAGATCAGTTTATTCTGAGTGTTATTGATGATTTGGATGCTTGTGAGAAGTTTCCATGGGGACGTTATTCATTCGATAAATGTATGAATGGGATCCGGTCGGCGATGACGAACTTAAAGGGATCCGTAAAGGGATCTGTGAAACCAAATGCGCAGATCACTTTTTCTGGGTTCATCATTCCTTTGGAGGTTACATTGAGATATTATTATTTAACAATTAGATATTACTGTGGATATTAGTTGATTTTAACAATTGGATATTAGTATGTGTAGATTCTGGCATTTGAGTGTATTCCACATCTTCAATGCAAATTCAGAGTAGCTCTGTACCGCAGAGAAAGACTGTCCCCGCATGTGCAAGTACAAGTTCTCTGAAAGTTTAATGCGAGGATTTTCATTGGATGAAATAAATGCAGCACTTGGAAGTATTAAGGTTAGAGTTTGGTATCTTGGAACCTCAATTGTTTGTGTTTTCCTTAAAGAAGTATTGATTTAAATTTATATATTGTTTGTAGAATATAACAAGCATCTTGAAACCGGATGAGGAAGAGAAAGCTCTTTTAAGGCGCATAATAGACGATAATTCTGCTGATGAAGGGATAGGTTTTATATATCCCATTGTTGATGGTTGGAGAGAGCATCTTATCGTGAAGAAGAAGAAAATATTCTGGAAGGGTGTTTACTAAACAGACTTAGAGCACAAAAATGTTCAAATCTTCTATGAATTCCATGAGAATGTTGATGAACTCGGAGGTGATGAACTCCCTGAACCTGCATTGTCGCTGTTACAGTTAAAGGAGACTATGGAGAAAGGGTTTAGTTTGCTAAACAAAAAATTGGTGATGTAGAGGAAAAAATCAAGGGTTTAGATGTGAGAGTGGTTGATCTTGAAAGATGTGTGGCGCATGAGAGTGGAAAAGGAGTGAAAGAAACATACACGCCTCAGCCCATGGATGATATGAATTTTGTGACACCTAGTTCCATGAATTATCAATCACGTGAATTGGTTGTCTATATTGGGAGAGGGACAAGGAAAGTGACATAAGTAGAAGAAGAGCAAGAATAAGAAAAAGAAGAAGAAGTAGAAGAAAAAGAAGAAGAAGAAGAAGAAGAGATGATGATGAAGAAGAAGAAGAAGAAGAAGAAGAAGAGGAAGCACAGTGGAACTGTGATAGAAACTGGGAAGAAGCGAGCAAGGGTAGCAACATGGAAGCTAAAGACACCATTTGTAGCCGCTCAAAAGAAAGTGAAGAATTAGCCGTTCAATGGTAGTTATTTGGTGTTATGGTTAGAACTGATGTTGTTGTAGGAACTGATCTGATTGGTATTGTACTTTCGTTGAATACTTGTTGCAGGTTGTGTGTATTTTGGTTTAATTGAGTAAATGGTACAACTAGGTCGCGGTATTTGGTGTTATGGTTAGAACTGATGTTGTTGTAGGAACTATCTGATTGATATTGTACTTTCGTTGAATACTTGTTGCAGGTTGTGTGTACTTTGGTTGAATTGAGTAAACGGTGCAACTAGGTATAAGGTACAACTAGGTACAACTAAGAACATTTGTACAACTGAGAACATTGGTACAACTGAGAACATTAGTACAACTGAGAACATTAGTACAACTGAGAACAAATACATCATGATTTTAGAATAAACAGAGCACTAGCATTTTCACTTTCAACCCAAAATCGTTGAAAGAATCGTGAACCGTAGAACCCACAGTTGTCTCCTTCCTCTCTCTAGTTTATGTAACCCTCGATCCCTTTTCTGAGCCGTTTTATAGGAAGAAAAAAAAATATCCAACGTTTTCTAATAAAATAACAGTGCACGTGTGGGTGTGTGGGGTTCTATGATAAATGGCGGCGCAATATAATCATAGTTGTACCTACATGTACAGTTGTACGCTGCTCGCCATAGTTGGACTTTAGAGATATTGGTGTATTTGTGGTTGGACTTGAAGAACTTATACTCTGATGTAGTTTGGACACATTACTTTACATCATTAATTATCATCTAAAAGGTTTGGATAAGATAAATTTTCAAAAATTATAATTTCCATAACCATTTGGATAAAATAGGTTAAGTTGTAGAAAGTGTTCCTTATATTATTAAGAGTGTTTAGTAAAATGGAAGACGTTTTACTCAAATACATAATTTGAATTATTTTATAAGTTTTGCATCAGATTGGTATTCTTGTACAAAGTGTTATTATTACTGTAACTAATTTATTGTTTTGTAATCATAATTTCACTTAACAGCTACTTTCTCATTAATTCATAGTTGTACCTAGTAGAACCTGGTTATACCCAACAAAATAAAGAATCGAAACACGAGTACAAATTAAGTCATAGTTGTACCTAGTAGAACCTGGTTGTAACGAATACAAGAGAATCTAAACACAAGTAAAGATTAAGTTTTACTTCTACCATAATACAAAAAATCGAAGTACAATGCAAAGACACAGATTAATAGGTTTCAGGAGGCTGCAACCAATAGTCCAAGTTTATGCCAGGCCAAGACTTGTTCCTCTTCTTCCGATAACGTTCTCCCGCAGATAAAAAACTCTTTTCTTGAGTCCTTCCCTTTTTTGGAGTGTACCTTAAAGGTAAGGCGAACAGTTGACATTTTTCTTCAGGAACACTCAAACTCGACTCATGCAGCACTAAAAAATCGTTCTATAATATACCAATGCCCAAGTCTCTATCAAATAATAAATCGAGCATAACTCATGGATTTGGATATTCATAGTTCTTCCTTCCTTCCTCATCGGATTCCTGGTTGGGGCAATCACATGAACACAAGGATACTTGTCTATATCAAAAAATCTGCAAGAACAACTTCTCATTTTCAAGTCCACCAAATACGTCTTACCATCAAGTCCTATAACACTATATTCAAGGTGGAAGCTGTTTAGCTCTTTGACACTTAGATGTGATGCCACTGCACAACGATCATGCAATACATTTTCCACATACGGTACAAGTTTCTTTGTCTCACATGCACCAACAGATTCTCTTCTATATTTGTAAACCACTCTGAAAACTTTTCAAGAATCGCATCAATCAGAGGTAGCAGAGAGTACTTCCTAGCATTCCTAAACACACTATTCATGGATTCTACGGCATTACTAGTGTCAATGTTGTATCTGTCTCCTCCAAAATGACACCTAGACCACTTATCCATCCCTATGCTCTTATCCAAATAATCAACCATTGTTGGAAACCTCAACCTAAAATCACCATACTCTTTCTCAAACTCATTCTTTGTATTAATATGAGCGCATTCCACGAATTTAAGTGCAGCATTATTCTTGTCCGTCTTAGCTTTTTCACGTCTTGAGACAAATGCCAAACACAGTGACCATATAGTGCGCTCGGGTACACCTCAGATACTGCCTTGATGATGCTTCCATGTCTATCGCTCATAAAGAACAATCCAAGTTCTTCTGGTATAACAATTTTCAGCATTTTGAAGAACCATCTCCAACTCACATCTTTATCACCATCTATTACACCAAACACAATGGGATAATGGTGATGATTAGGATCTTGAGCTGTTGCAAAAACTAACCTACCACCATATTTAGTTTTAAGATGTGTTGCATCCACATGTATCACTTTCCTCATTGCCCTAAATCCTTCAATGCAAGCGCCCAAAGCGATAACCAGATATTTGAACCGTTTTTCTGCATCCAATTCCACATGGGTTACTGTCCCAGGATTTACCGTCTCTAACATGTGCAGATAAGAATATAATTTTGCGTAGCTTGCTTCAGGACACCCCTGCACATCACTAACATGTTGTTTATTACCTCTCAAGGCAGTAGAGTATGACAACTGCAAACCAAGTCTTCTTTGCACGATGATCATGATGGTTTTAGGAGTAGGGGTGTTGAATTGACCTGGATAGACATCATGCAAAATCGATGCTACTAATCGTGTTGACCCTTTTTGTTTACTAATGCTTGTACTCGCGACACATCGAGAGCATGTGTGCATATTTCTGTGTACTCTACACTAAAATAGTTAGAATTCTTAAATCTTGCAACTCATAAATACCACTAACAATCTTTTGAAGCTTGCTTGCATCTTAGCATAAGTCGACCCGCATCCGACTTAACTGTTTTAATATTAAAGCAGTTCTTATTTGCAGCTCTATGAACCAGATCTTGGCACAGCCTCCTTAGAGCAAAATACTTGATTTATTTCAAGACATGTACCATCTTCCCATTCTTTAAACTGACTTTTTTTTACATTAGATGGGAGCTCTACATATTCATGCCTATCATCCATATCTGAATCTGAAACATCAGCCACAATTTCATTTATTTGTCCTACATTCTCACACTCTTCATTAACAATAATCTCTTCATTAACAAAACTCTCCAACACCTCCTCAATAATCGGCTCATTTTGTTGTTCACACGGGTTGAAAATAGTTAGAATGCCAGCATTTTCTACATCAACAGCTTTGCCATTTGAAACCAGCTCCCCATAATTTAAACCAACTGAACTTACTCGCTCTACTCTTGAAAGTTGCTCAACCCTCTGGTTTGCTTCCAAATCGCTAAATAACTCTACATGCAACACATGTTTAAGTCCTTCTTTATCCACTGATGTTAGATAGACAAAAACGTCTTCGTCATCTACAATATACCACTCTCTCCGAGCATTAGATAGACTATAGCTCAATTTCAACATACCCTTCGTTTCATCTATCCCAATCTTCCTCCTTATCTTATCAACTAGCAACAAGAAAGTTATTTGCTCCAAAGAAGAGGTCTTAAGTGATATAGCGTATAAACCATTTTTTGAAATCCATTCATGCTCCTCTGAATATTGCCCTCCATAATCAAAAATGAACGTTTGTGTGTATGCTCCAAAGAACGTTTGTGGGGGGGGGGGGGGGGGAGGGAAGAGAGATTTGATTTTTTTTTTCTTTTTTTTCAGATTATATCTAAAAAACAAAATAAAATAAAATCAATTCATTAAGGTTAAAGAGGGAATTACATATTATGAGTGGCATACTGATTATATAGTGGCAATCCTGATTTTTTTTTTTTCAATTAGTGGCATAGAAGACTTTCCCTCCACCTTAGGTGTGTCGGTCGACACCAACATCTGCGGTTTGGCCGATTTTGGTTTTAGAGCGTCGGTTTGATGTGGTTTTGTGTAGGAAATCCTAAGGTCAGATATAAAAGGAGAAACTCGACGCTTTGTCTGATTGTAGCAACTTTTCATCCTTCCAAAGAGTGAGAATAGTTCCTAAGAGTTTTTGTGAAGAATCCATGCTGTTCTTGAGAGATCCTTCTTGCTGAGTGGAGATCTAAGGCTAATGACGTTGTGAAGTGCTAGTTGGTTGTTTTCGTGGGTTTAGGGTAATAATCTTCTTGTTAGAAAGGTGAGCGCATGACCATGGCTGATCTAAGCATGAGATTCTCTGTTTTGTGTATTTATGAATTTTGTGATTGATTCCCTTGAATATTTGTGTGATTTTCGTGTCTCTGTGGCTTGGATTCGCTCCTATGAATGCCTTGTTCGAGTGGGAGGCGTTATGGGAAGGAGATTTACACTGGATGACGCAGGAAAACGATGCTTGGATAATGCAGGAAAATGATGCTTGGCATCAGTGTCGATCGACACCAAATGCGAGGATGGCGCGAGGGATCTAGTGAGTGTTGGTCGACACCATTTGGAGGTGTCGGTTGACACCAACCTTCACCAGATGGCTAGTGTCGATTTGTACCAGGTTGCCAGTGTCGATCGACACCAAACTTCACCAGGTGGTTAGTGTTGGTTGACTCCAACCTTCAGCAGCGCTTGATACTTGATTTTTGTGGTTTGATTGTATTTTTTGATGTTTGTTGAACATTGAATTCTCAATTGCTTGTGTGTATAGCCTAATAGATGGGAGGATTGACTCACTGGGTATTTGTGATAATACTCATGCGTTTTAATTGTTGTTTGTGATGCAGGTAAAGACAAGGTATGATCATGGAATCAAGACAATAAAGAGGAGGATGTTCTAGTGGCTCATTGATATGTTGTCTAGCTTCTGTTATGTTGCTAGAGTTGGGTCATTAGAAAGTTGCTAGGTTGCTGGTTTAATGCTTCATGACATTTTTGAATGATTTATTATTGGTTTATGTAGGGTTGATAATTGTTTTAATTGGTTATTTAATTTATTGGATTTATTTGTTGGATAATTGTTGGTTTGATGTTATTGGTTATTTCCGTTGTTGTATTGATTAAGGATAGGATGATAGTGAGTATGGGATCACTAGTTTAATATTGTACTAAAAACAATAAAAAATGGTCGGGTCGTTTCAATAAATAAGTTAAGACTACTAAAGGATCCAAATGTAATGCATATGCATCTCACATTCTACAAGGACGATAAGACGCATAATGACATAATGACATAACACATTAAAGAGTTAGTCAAAAGTGCTAACTTTCATATTTTAAGAGTGAGTGTTCCATTTAGTTTAATGATATAATCAAGGAAAAAAAATTAGATTGATCCAAATTAATAACTTAATTACTAAACTAACTCATAAAATATAAGGGTTAGATGAGTTATTTTCTTATCTAAAATACCCTTTTTGCTTTGTTAGAAAAAAAAAAGAGAGTCAAATTTACATCCAATCGTTTATTTAAAAAATCGTAATATTTTCAAAAACTAAATCCCACTGTTTTGGTTTATCCCCACACATATTCCTTGTCACAAAGTGTACAGCATTGATGTAAGCAAATTCTGAGGCAAAGCTAAATCCCACTGTTTTGGTTTATCCCCACAAATACTCCGAACCATATTTTCTAAAGTTCTATTAGTTACTTCAATTTGTCCATCAGTTTGTGGATGAACTGTAGAACTTCGGTTAAGAGCTGTTCCAATCATCCTCCAAAGAGTAATCGAAAAATGACTTACAAATTTTGTGTCTCTATTTGAAGTAATTGACTTAGGAACCCCATGAAGGTGCACCACCTCTTGAAAAACAATTAGGCTATGTTGGATGCATCAGCAGTCTTCCTGCAAGCAATAAAATGCGTCATCTTGGAAAATCTATCAACTACCACAAACACAGAATCCACACCTCGTTGTGTACGAGGCAATCCCAGCACAAAATCCATAGCCAAATCTTGCCAAATATCATCAGAAATAGGTAAAGGCATATAAAGACCAGTGTTTTGCGATTGGCCTTTTGATACTTAACAAATATAACACCTTTAAACAATGGCTCCAGCATCTCTCCTTAAGTGTAGCCAGAAATATTGCTCCTCTAGGCTGGCAATGGTCTTGTCTCTGCCCAAATGCCCACTAAGATCACCCCCATGTAAATCGCAGATCAACTTCTCTTTTAGCGATGAGCAAGGGATGCACAGTTGATCTCCTTTAAACAAATAGCCTTCTCGAATATGAAAATCTGCAAAAGGATGCTTCTCGTTGCATTTGGCCTATAGTTCCTTGAATTCAACATCATTTTCATACAACTCCTTCATAAACTCAAATCCCACAATCTCTTGTGCTAAATTAGCTAGCAATGACGCCCTCCTACTCAAAGCATCGGCCACCTTATTAAGCGCACCTAACTTATGATGGATTATAAAGGGTAATTTTTGCAGAAAGCTTACCCAGCAAGTGTGCATTTTGTTAATCACGTTTTGGCTGTGAAGATACATCATTGCTTGGTGGTCAGTGAATAAAATGAACTCTCTCTGAATTAAATAATGCTCCCATTTCCTTAGGGCTCTATATACTGCATAGAACTCTTGATCATAGGTGCTCCACTTTTGTCGAGCTTTACTCAACTTCTCACTGAAGAAAACCACTGGTCTTGTTTTCCAGAGACAAAACAGCACTCCAATAGCTTCAAATTCAACCTGGAACACTTTCTCAAAATAGGCAATGCTAGAACTAGTGCAGTACATAGCTTTTCTTTGATTAAATCAAAACATTTCTCTTGCTCAAGACCCTATTGAAACTTTCCTTTCTTTAAGCACTCGGTAACAAGAGAAGTAATAGTACTAAAATATCTTATAAAACTCCTATAGAAGGTAGCAAGAACATGAAAGCTGCGTACATCACTTACTGATTTTGGTACAGGCCAATTCCTAATAGCTTTCACTTTATCTTCATCAACATAAATTCCTTCTTCTCCAACAACAAAACCTAAGAAGAGCAACTTATTGGTGCTGAATGTACAATTTTCATATTAATGTACAACTTATTCTCTTCTAAAACCTGCAACACCTTTCTCACATGCTCCAAATGATCTTCTTTTGTTTTACTGTAGATCACTATCATCGAAATAAACCACCACAAAGGAACCTGTAAACAGACAAAGAATTTGATTCATTAGCCGCATGAGGGTAATAGGGGCGTTTGACAGCCCAAATTGCATTACCAGCTACCCATACAAGCCATCTTTGCTCTTAAAAGCTTTTTTATTCATCTTGGGGCCTAATTTGTATCTGATGGTATCCACTGTGAAGATCTATCTTGGAAAAGACTTTAGAACCAGTTAACTCGTCAAGCATGTCGTCCAATCGAGGAATAGGGAAATGATACTTGATAGTTATCTTACTAATAGCTCTACTATCTACACACATTCGCCATTGATTTCCTTTCTTAGGAACAAGAAGGACAGGTACTATGCAAGGACTCATGCTCTCACGAATGAACCCTTTCCTTAACAAATCTTCAATTTGTTCCTGTAAATTTTCATTTTCTTTAGGGCTCATAAGGTAATGGGGAAGATTTGGTAAGCTTGATCCCGATATTAGATTAATATTATGCTGAATGTTGCGCATAGGAGATAGTTCTTCTGGTAACTCATCCGCAATCAGCTCCTTGAAATCTTGCAGAATTTCTAGTATTTCTTTTGGAGTTGTTACTTCTTCTGCTACAACACTCATCAGCCCTTTAATCACCACTGGACACATACATTTAGATTCTTTTATTGCTTCATCAAGCTCTTTTTTGCTATTTGTCAATAACAAGAAGTTAGAATTTTTCCTTCCTGAATTTTTGTCAAAGTGTGAAACAGGAGCCATAGCAATCTTGTGCCCATTCCATAGAAACATTAAGACGTTATCTCTTCCTCGATATTTAACGTCCACTACAAGAATATGGTGCATTAATAGCATTATACGATAGCGATTAACATAGTTATGCTATAGTTGACTTAAGTCTGTAAATGTTATAGCGTTTGTTAAAATTGAAACGCTAGAAATTAAGGGTTATGGAAAAAAAGTACGCGGGATAATAATTTTAAATATAGAAGTTCTATACAAATACAATTCAATAGCAAATACAATTTGATTAAACGCTATACAATTGAATAGCGGGAAATAAAATTAATAGCCCCGCTTGAAAATTAAGATTGGGGGTAAATTTTTGTGAAATCTAAAAATTGGGAATTTTTTTGCCTCACTCTCGTCTCTTTGGTCACTCAGCGTCTCTTGCTCACAGGTAGAGAGAGAGAGACAAACAATATTCTTGTAGTGATTCTCTTCTCTCTCAAGAAGTCCGGTTTTTGTCGTCCTTCTTACAGATCCAATTCCACCATCTCTCTCTCCGTAAGACCCATAATTTGACGTATGTTTATAGATCCAATTAATCTCTTTTTCCCACTTCTTCTACTCTTTCCTCATTTTATTTTTTTCCATGTTTTCTCATTTTTTCAGATCTACTTTTTTTTCCAGATCTCATCACCGTTCAGTCTCTACCGCTGAACCAATCGAAGAAGATATGGCAAGGGACGTTTCGCTAGGGATCTCCTTCGTCATGTCATCTTCATCTGCGTGGCTCCATCACCGTCCTTGGCCTGTCGTTGTTTCCACATCTTAGTCGGTGAGTTTGTTCCTAATTTTTAGGGTTCACCGATTTGTGTTTGTCATTCATATATTATTATGATTTTGTTAATTCTTCGTGTTGGGATTTCCTAATTTAATTTAAGGATGGTTTTGGATAATCCTTTTCGGCGGAGCGTTGGTTGATCTGAGGCTTTTCGATGGTGGAAGGGAGGAACGGTATGGTGAGTTGAACATCAGATCGTGAAGATGATTGCATATATAGTTGAGGTGAAGTCAGATTCGAGGTTAGGGTTTAATCTTTCTACTAGTTTGGGTGTAGTTATCAAGCTTAAGTATTCTTCTTGCCTTATTTTGATTCTCTAAGAAGCTAAGTTGTATCTTTCGTTGATATTTTTTCGTTTGCTTCGGAGATTGAGGTTTCTAAGTACGTTTACAGTATTGCTCCTGAATACAAACCAAAGTTTGATGCATTGGTGAGAAAATATATGAGAAACTCAAATTGCTTAAGTTTGTTTTCTTATAAGTTTCTCTTCTATAAGTTTTTTTTTTTTTTTGTTGATTTAACTTTGTGCCATGTTTATGTCAAGTTCCATGTTGTATAACTGGTTTTTATTTGCAGATTTCAATGTTAGCAAAGAAGAAACTAGGTGTCAAATACTGGATTGGTTTTCAGAGGAAGAGGTTGTGGACTGGTGGGAGAAGAGACTAGGTGTCAGATACGGTGGCTTGGCCTAATGATAAAATTCTTTTTATCCGATCTGAACTTGTGGTGTTCTTCTCTCTTGTATGTGTTAGTGTAGATTTTCTTTAGCCTCTCGTATATTCAGCTCTTTAATTTCTGATGTGTTCATAAGGTTTTTGTGGCATTAGGTGGTTTAAAGGAGTTATTTGACCTTATCTTTTATTTATGTATTTTTACTTTGTAATGATATTTTGTACCATTGTTTTATATAAATATAATAAAATTATGGTATTTTCTGTTTAATTTGTCAAATTATCCAAAAAAGAAAAAAAAATTGTGGTAATTGTAATATCTATAATATTTGGTGTAAAAATTAATAGCAAAGTGCAATTGCTATTGTTAAATATACTATTGCATAAAAAAAAGTGCTATATTTGATGAAGACATGATAGCAATGCCAAAAACCGTTATCAAAAGTGATAGACCTATTATAACTGGTGATAATAGAGCGCTTGTTAAAACGCTATAGTATTGTTAGATAGCGTTGTTTAGGCGCTACGAATTGTCAATATTCTTGTAGTGGCCATTATCGTACTACCAAGGATGACCAAGTATGACATGACAAACATCCATGTCAGGAACATTACACAAAACCTCTTCTTTGTATTCTTTACCAATGGAGATCGGAACTCTGCAAGACAATGTTACTCGAAACTGAGAGCCTTTACTTACCCATCCTCAAGCATATGGCTTTTCATGTGACATTGTGGGTAACTTCAAATATTCAACCAGTTTCTGAAAACTAAGTTTTATGTGCTACCATTATCCACAATCAAGTTATAGACTTTGTCGTTGATTGAACATCGTGTTCTGAACAGATTCTTTCGCTGTCCTTCCTCCTTAGATGATAATAAGATCCATTGAAGAATAATACTTATCATCTCATTCAGCTTTTCTTCAGCAAATTCAACCCCAACATATTCATCCTCTTCTTCATGTTCATTTTCTTTTACTAAAAAATCTACAGTTCTCCTACTTGTACAAACATTTGATTTGTGACATTATCCTTGACATCAGAAACACTTGTCGATGGATGGTCTCGCATAAGGGTTACTTAGCTTCTGGATTGGTGCTTTATTCTGCTGAGAATTATTAGAACCATTGTTAGAACTACCAGCTCTTTTGTTCCTAAGATTAGTATCCTTTGTTACTGCACTCTTCTCCTTATCTCCTATTAATTCAGAATTATTATGAGGTGAATTCTTGATGTCTCTCTATTATACACCATTTTAGGCATCTTTTTAGTCATGTTTTGCATTGTTTAAAGCCTAAACTTAGCATTTTTAGGTCCTTAACTTTAGATATTTACATTTACTAATGCCAGGAAGGACCTTCATTGCTGCATTGTTGCATTTTAAATGAAAACAGGTACTTTGGAGCCTAAAAAGAACAAAAAGAAGGATTCACAAGTTGCAGCTATCACAAGGAAGGACCTGGTGTCATTTATGGGGTTTACACAAGAGGATTTGAAGCATCAAGAAGGAAAAGGGAGGCACTAGACCATACCACCCGAAAATTGCCAAATAGCACCTAGTCGAGTTCATGACGATACCCTCAAAGATCGACTCTAATGAAGCTTTTCTGTTGTGGATCAGCTTCTGATTTCTTTATAAAAGTTACACAAAATCGAGTTAAGTTTCTAATGGTGGTGATTTACGGCCAATCGGTTGTGCGGTTCAAGAGTTATTCCTGTTTTAGTGAATGTATATCATCCAGATCCAAGAATGGAACCACCCGATCGCCTATCCGATCATGTACCCGATGTGGAGCTCGGGTCTAGCTTTGTGTAGACCTTTGGGTACCTGCTGACGCGGCTAGATCAACTTGTTTCCTTATAAATACCCCCTCTTAACCCTATTTTTGACACACAAGAGGTGAGAGCCGTTTTTACACTTTCCTTTGAACAAATTTTCCAGTTTTTGTTATTCTTTCAACTTGGATTCTGTTTACTTTTTGCTATTGCTTCTTTCTAATAAAACATTTATCTATTTTTCATCTTTATGATTATACAACTTTTATTTGTTTCTGGGTTTATGTTCTTTGTCATGAAATCTGAGTAGTGAATCAAAGTTTCTAGGGATGGGATAGGCTAGTATGTATTTTTAATCGGTTAGGATGTTTTAGCATGATTGATTTTATGAAAATTCCCTTTTGGATTGGTGTTCTTAGTGCTAGTTTCAGACCAAGAGGTTGAGATTAGATCCTAGGCATTTCTGCACCGAGAGGTGTTCGATGAAATGTCTGAATCAACTAATGCCAGAGATTTACTCACTTAGCCTAAGAGATTAGATGAGTAAGGAGTTTGTTGACAATAATGAATTGGATTTTAATGTCTGCTTAGTCATGTTTCTCCAACGAGAGTTGGGTAACAAAGTGATTAAGGTTGATTGTTTCTACCACGAGAGTGGATTAGCAAGGATTAGAAATTCATTGTCTAGAGAATAGATTGCTTAAGGCTTGTAAAACATTCTAGGTTGATTAGGAATACTTATGAACCGATTACCCCATCTTTAGGAGCTTTCGTATTTTGATTGTTTACTGTTTTTATATCAACTCGACCACCAACCCGACCTGGTATTCGATCACCAGCATCGTGTGGTACTTCGAGTAGTTCTACATTTTTATTTTCTTATTTCTATTCAATTTAGGTTGTTAGTCAAAACCCTTATTATTGCTTGGCTTGACTTGCATTATTCTGATCACATCTTATTAGCTAGCATAACAACCATTTGGATTGATAACCTTTTGTACTACAACTGCATAGAGAATTGTCGCCTTGGGCGTTCAGCGTCTTCGGGTTATTCGGGCTGGATTGTTCGGTTTAGGGGAAATTCGGTTTTTTCAAAATCCTACCGAATAGACCTGAATTAAAATTCGGTTCTGGCAGTTTTTTGGTTTAAAATCGATTTCCAACTAAACTGAATTGATTTTTTCCTCGGTTTATTCGGTTAACCGACAATAAATTGCAAATCCATGAAAAAAATCACAAGCTATTTAACAAATTTAAAACTAAAAAATCAAGTTCATAAAGATAAATTACAAACTCATTATCAAAATTCTACAACAAATTACAAAAATTACGGTTATGAGGCTGGCGACAAAACTGATGCTGACATTTTGCCGTTGGTTCAGGCCGTTCAACGAGATCTTTTGTAGACAGCTTCATAGAACACAAACTGAGAATCACAAGTCATCTGCTACATCCTTGCAGTTAACCAATAATATACTCTGAATTCTTATGATATACAATTATACAACTCTAACTTCGATTTTAACCACAAAAACAAAGATCCACAAAGCTTTAGTTGACAAAAAAACAAATACATCACCTCACAAATTCAAACATACATAAAAGCAAAAAAAAATCAGAGATTTGAAGCATAAACAACAAAGGACAATCATAAGATTAAGAAAGTTTAAAGAAGAGAGAGAGTTTTTTACCTCAGGATGAAAGATCTCGGGAGAAAAAACTCAGCAGCTGTAAAAAAATTACTTATATCCTTTAAGGTTTAGGTTTTGTAATAGATGGTGGGCTTTTGAACAGTGTTATTATTGGGCCAAATAATAACAAATTGGAATAATTGATAATGGACTCAAATCAAAGAAATAAAAAAATCAGTTTTAACACATAATAAAACTGATTAGGTTTTCTCTTTTAATCGAGCTTATCAAACATGGCGACCGCTCTCGTCTTCTTCCTTATGGCACACAATCACATAACCAGGTAAACTACACAGATGAGGAAGAACATGTTGTGATGAGTGTATATAATCGATCAGTACCGATTACCTAACCGAATTCCGATTTCCCAAATCTATTTCGCGAACGTTTAGGCTGAGTCTCTTCGGTTCCGCCAATAACCGAAAATATCGGGTTGATCTGTTTGGTTTGATCGGTTTTTGCCGAACGTCCAGGGCGAGGGAATTAATACCCTGGGTGAAAATTCCCACTCAGCTTTCAAAGCTAGACTAGAAGCCTTTTGCACGTTCCATACAGTTTGTAAACCCATTTTCTCTTGTATAGAACTCTTTAACCCACATGATCTTGCCACTTTCTGATTTTCTATCTCTCCAAGATCATCACGCTCAGAAAATCGCAGAAACTCTGCTGTATACTTTGTCACATTCCTTTTTTCTTGAACACATTCAATATACTTGTCCATAGTCCTCTGGTAAAAACCTGTCCATCATGAACTGTTTCATCCGTCTCCATGTCTTGAATGGCCCATTTCTTTGTTTTTGCCTCTGAATAACAAGTTTATCCCACCAGTACTCTTCAGCCTAATTGCCACCATCTTAACATGCTTGTTTTTAGGGCACCCATGAGTTCAAAGAATCTATCAACGCTTATTTGCAATTCTAGAAATTCTTCAACATGCATAGTTCCATAAAAGAATGGAATGTCAGCCTTTATGCGATAATCATGATTAATTTGTCGATTAATTTGCTCAACTTCATCCTCCACAACTTCCTCTTCATCAGAATTTGAACTTTCATTAATAACAACACGATTGTTGTCCAATATTGGGATTCATCTTCCCCTGTTTATATGCTAATTTTCGTTAAACCCTTGTTCTTATTCCCTGTCTCTTTGTTGATTTGCGTTTTTGAAGCCGTTTCCGATCTCAGTTGTCAAATTCGTCATCTGGTCGGTCAAAGCAGTTAGAGCTGTGGTAATAGCCTGAAAATCTGCTTTGGTCACAGATTGATCCCCCTTAGCTGATCTAGCTTAAAAAAAACAAAGAAAAAGTCTGCTCTGATACCACTTGACGCAGACGAAAACTCTAAGAATAGCAAGCGCTATTCCTTGATAGAAATCAAGTTTGCAAGGATGAATATGATTGATTGAAACTCTGGAAATCCATCAGAATAGAGAAAAACTATCTGCTTTTTATTTACTAGAATGAAAACGTATCTTCCAAATAACCTAGACCCTCTATATATATAGAGAAAAAACCCCAAAACACAAAATAGGTAAATATAAAAAGAAAAGGTAAATTCACTAAATCTCTTCTACGTCAGGAAGCGTAGGGAAGGTTGTTGTGGTAATAGCTTCGATGTTTGGGTTCAAATCTCTCTATTTTAAAAAGGTAAATGCATGAACATGGCTTATCTAAACTAAGATCTCTGCTTTCTGTGACATTGTGTGTTATGTGAATGTTTTCTTTGAGATTTTTGTGATTTTTGTGGCACATGTGGCATGGATTTACTTTTGAGGATGCTTTGGACGCATGAGAGGTGTTTGGAGGCGAGATTTGGAGCTTCTGATTGAAGAGAATCCATGCTCGGCATCAGTATCAGGAGACACTAGGAGGGTGTCGTTCGACACCAATTTGACGATGGCTCGAGGGCTTCAACAAGTGTTGGAGACACCATATGGAGGTGTAGGTCGACACTATCTGGTGTCGGTCGACACCCTCCTCAGCAGGCGACTAATGTTTTGTTGCTTTGTGTATTGCTTGGTTTGTTTGTTGTTTGTTGATTGTGGCATGAGGATATCTTATTGATTGTGTGTATATCCCAATGGATGGGAGGATTGCCTCACTGAGTGTTTATGATAATACTCATGCATCTCAAATGTTGTTTGCGGCGCAGGTAAATACAAAGTATGGTTGTGGAATCAAGGCTATGAAGAGGAGGATGTTCTAGCTGCTCGGTTATTTTTCTCCGTCCTTCTGTTAGGATACTAGGTTGTTAGTTCTATGACTATTTAGAGAACTTAGTTGTCTAGAACGGATGTTAGGTTGCTGGTTCTATGATCTATTTTATGACATGATTAAGATGTTAGAATTATGGTTAATCGTTTATTCATTGTTGGTTATTGGATTAATGGTATTGTTTCATGTTATCTGTTGTTGTTTGATTGGGGTTAGGATACTAGTGAGTATAGGATCACTAGATATTAGGGTATTAAAAAAACGGATCGAGTTGTATCAGTTTGGTATCAGAGCCTTATGGTTCTAGGTACGGGTTCTTTGTGTGTTTTGTGTTGTGGATGTTTGTGATCTGTGTAGAATTTCACTCCAAATCTTTTACCTGAAAAGACTACACGACGAATGAAAGTGCACAGTTAATCAATTGTAGTATTTTAGGATCAATCCCACAGAGAGTAATAGCAAACACAAATTGAATTATAAGAGAAAGAACTATGGCTAAGACTAAAGAAGAGATTGGGGTTTTGGTTTTCCTAATAACTATTGCAAGAAAATAAAAGTAAATAAAAGCGGTTTAAAACTATTAGACTAAGGCGTTGGGCGTTTTGGGAGTCATCTCAGGGTTTTCATGGTTCTAAGCAATATTAAGTGTAAGATCTAACAAGTAAATACTAATTTTCGGTCTAGGTTCTCAACTACGAAACACTAATGAACTAACAAGCTATTCTCATATAATGAAAGTCTAAAGTCTTCACACTCCGTTACTCAACTTTCGCAGGCAACGACGCATGTCAACCAGCTAGTTAAACAAGTTCGATACATTCACCAAACTTCGCAACTCAACTTACGCAGGTTACAAGCAAGGTTTCGGTATAACACTAGTTCGGAGAAGTAAGATAACGCGGTTAGCGCTCTCATTCTCTATATCAATCTAAGCATAAGCATTAAGATAAAGATGTCCCAAAAGAACTCTATAATAAAACCGAAAATAAGATCTAACAACCTAATTGAAGCGAACCATGAATTCCCCTTGAATCATCCCATAAAACCAACAAAGTAAAATACTCGCTCATGATGCAAAGAAACGACATTAATATTATATAGAACAGCATCAAAAACGAATCAATAAACAAAAGGGGTTCAAAGGAAACTTCTCTATTTGTCACAAAAGTAACTTGATCCCAAAAGCAAAGTAAGAATGAAAGAAATAAGGAAGAGTAGAGATTTGGTGTCCTCGGCGATGGCTTCTAAGAGGAGGTGAGAGAGGACAAGCTTCGATGGAGGTAGAGGAGTCTCTGGTCGTCTCTAGATCGGCTGCTGGTGGTGTTGATGAAAAACTTAGAGGCACAAAGGAAGCACACCTCAAAACCCTAGGTGTTAAGAGTATTTATAGGGTTTTGTTTAGGGTTAGGGTTTTGTAAGGGTAGAAACGTCTTCTCTTCTTAAGTGCAGGACAAGGGGTGAAAGAGGCTTCTAGACCGTGGAGGAGGCTTGGACTGGGCCGCAGTGGTGGTCGCTGGTCAGGCCTTGAATGAAAGCCCATCGTCTGGTTGCTTCTCTTTACGTCGGTTTATAGTACGTATCGGTAAATCGGGAATAACTTCCGGATGAATGAATGGATTGACTTGATTTCACTTCGAGGAAAAAGATGACTCTTCCAGCTTTCCATAGACACCAAGCATGATATATTTTGAGTTTGGAAAGCTCTTCAAATGTTGTCCGTACTGTAAATCTTTGAAACTTTCCTAAAACGTATTTTCCTTGTCTTTTGGTCCAAATTGCTATAAAACCTGTAAAAGCTTATTGAAACCTGAAATACTTGATAATAGACATTAAAGCATTGAAATCATATCAATCTCTTCCTAAATGCATACTAAAACTATAGCTAAAATGGGTAAAATAATGATGTTATCAACTCCCCCAGACTTAGAATTTGCTTGTCTTCAAGCAAATAATCAAACTAAATCATGGAAAAGAGGTTTTGAAAATAATGGGAATTCACTTATCTTTGGGGATATTGTCTTTGCACTCTTCTTCGCCTTGACATTAGGAACTTCCATTTGTAACCCACCATGAGAGTCATCAACTCTCTTTGATCCCACAATTCTTTAGAGTCTCCAGAATCTCTATTGCCATCTCTTTACATAAATTAAGCAAAAATAAAAAGTGAAATCTTACCATGGGAAAATCGATCAATGGCTTGTAGACTCTCTTCAAGCCAAGACTTTCTTCATATGATTCCTTTCCTCTCCCTTTTCTCACTTCTTTTCTTTTTCTTTTTTTTTTTAATCAAAGGTGTAGGCGAATACTGGGGTCATCGGTAATTTACCTACCCCTCTCTTCCAAGCTTTGTGTGATCATTTGACTCAAGAGTAGAATAATGAGGTCACAGGTAATTTACCTACCCCTCTAAACTGATCAAAATCATCTCATCTTTTATTCTCTCTTTTTATTTTTTATTTTTTATTTTATAGAGTATTGAAGGAAAGAGAGAGGGGAACATACTTTTGAAGAAGTGCAATGTCTTGTGTGGCTTGAATGTAGAGATCTAGTCCAATGAATACCAATTCCCAGGACTTGAAAATTAAGTCCGGTTTAGGTCCTATAAAAGTTAGAGACAACGTCAGATCATCTGAATATCCACCGAATAGGGACTTGGGGGATTGTTGAGTCGGCTCACAGTCTTTCCAAACTTGGGTTCTGTTTTCAAGCATAATCAAGAGTCATAAGAGTGTTAATCCAAATCAAATAAACCGTTAGAATAAGATCATAATCCTCTACTAGTTTTGACTCAATAAAAAAAATGTGACTCGATAAAAACGTCAAGATTATTGATGTAAAAAGTGGAAAAAGGTCTCAAGTCAACAAAATAGAAAGTATCATTAGTATAGGATGGAACATCCTTCCCCCCAGACTTAAATCACACCGTCCTCGGTGGGAAAAAAGAAAGAGTTGAGGATTAAAAATCATAAGGAAAAGGGCAGGGTTTAAGAACAATGTCACCTTGATGGAATGATGTTTTGTCGACTCAAGACATTTTATGGTTTCCCAAAAAGTTGTCTAGAGTTCGGCTGTGGAATGAAAATGTGGTGACTAACCGTTTATACTTCCTTTGGTTGCTTTACATCGAGTATGAACTAGGCTAAGTTCATTCGAATTCTATTTGATATATCTCTAAATGCATCCTCCTTGAAACAAAAACCTAAAACCATCAATAATAATGAGAAATAAAAATAATAAAACATACCTAAGTAAAAGAATGGTGATGGTAGGTGGTGAGGATGGTGGTGGTTCGGAGTTGTCTCGCAGTACACGGATGAGCGGTCGCGGACAGCAGCAGCTGGTACGTCGGACATGGAACATGGTACATGGTACGTCGGACATGGTACATGGTACGTTGGACATGGTACATGGTACATAGTATATAGTACATAGTACATAGGACGTGGGACATGGCATTGGCTAAGGTTGGTATGGCTGGTGGGGACTCTCGGCATCGATCACTCAAGGATGGTGATGATCCGTCGCCTTCGGCATGCTTCGGTCACATTGGAGGTGGTCGGTCAGTAGGTTGTATTTGCCACTAGTCATAGTGTGCATTGCCAATCCATGGGGACTTCTTCTTCCTTCTTTTTGGCTTTTCTATTTTTTTTTTATAAACCTGAAACTAAAATGCAAAAATATTAAAAATAAAAGAAAATCAATCCTAAAAATAAATACTTACTAGCTTGGGTTGCCTCCCAAGAAGCGCACTTGTTTAACGTCGTTGGCTCGACGGTAGCGGCCAAGTTAGGCTTGAGAAGAGTTGACTTCGGGAATCAATGCTCCTTCGGCTCCTTTGATATCTTGATAGTTTGCTCCAGCTTCAATAACAAGTTGTCCTATTGCAGAAGTTTCAAAAACTTTAGCATGAAGAAGAACTTCTTTAGTATGCCTTATCATCTCTTGGATCTGTTCCTTGTTCTCATTGCTTAGCTCAGGAGGAACTATGATCTTGATCTTGGAAATTTGTGGTGGCTTAGGCGGTTTAGGTGGCTTAGGTAGCAGGTTGTTGGTACTTGTGGATGCAGAATGGTCAAATTGCTTCATCTTGTCTATGTTAGGATCCATCGGCTCTTCATGTAATGAGTAGGTCGGCCATGGCTTTGGCTTGGAGATAGTTGGATATGACTTCTTCTTGTTGATGTTAGCAAAGGTTGTCCTCTTTGACTTGTGGTCGATGATAGCTCCAACAGTAGCTAGGAATGGTCTTCCTAAAATCAATGGTCTCTCGGTCTTGTCTTCCATATCTAGGATGTGAAAATCGGTAGGGACTATGCAATCTCCTACTACAAGTTGTAGGTCTTGAACAAATCCGTCGGGAACCTTCTGTGATGAGTCTCCAAAGACTAAACTGAGGTTGGATGGCGATATGTCTCACAATCCTAGTGTATCGGCTACACTTCTTGACATAACATTAACATTAGCACCAGAATCACAAAGAGAGTTAGAGAATTCAATGCTTGTTATGGAGCATGAGCAAACAAAACGTCCAGGGTCTTCAGCTTTAGGTAGTCTCCTTAAGGGGTAGTGGCTTGCGGTTTCTTCATCAAATGGACATGTCATACGAATAACATCTTCATAAGAGTCAAAGAGTGGTACCGTAGGTTTGGCCTCACGGCAAGTGAGGGCTGGTACGGCTAAGATAGCATTGCAATATCCTTTAGGATTCTCTTCGGATTTTCCCAGAAGTACACCAACTTGGTGTGGAACGGCATTAGCGGTTTGAGCAACTTGGGTTTCAAGCTTCATAAAATGAATAGAAATGCTTTCAAACTTCCCATTCAGTTCGGTATAGATGTTGTCCATCCTTGAGTTGATATCTCTTGATTGCTTTTGAAAAGCAACAAGGAGTTCTTGCATCTAAATGTCGACGTTGGCATCGGTTTGAGATGTAGGCGCCTGGGCTGGTCCGGATTGAAAAGGCGGCTTGTTGTTGTTGAATTGAGGTCTCGGCTGAATGTTGTTGTTGTTGTTTCCACCAAAGTTGTTGCCTTGAAATCGGTTAGCTTGCTGAGGATAATTCTGATCTTGGGGATTCTCCACATTTGGGTTCCTATAAGAAAGGTTAGAAGTATTTCTAAAGTTGTTGTTGAAGTTGTTGTTGTACCCTCGGTTTTGGTAGTATCCTTGAGCACCAACATAGTTGACTTCTTCTTCTTGGTCATAAGAATCTTCTTGGAAAGGCTCCATGTTTCCATTGTTAATAGTCTCACAAGCGTTTACTCCACGTTGTTGGTTCTTTAGAAGTTGGTTCATCATGTTCTTGAGGTCGGCAATCTCCTTAGCGTTGGAATTGCTAGAACGGATGGTTCTATCGAAATTGGTGCAAGTGTTGCTACTACTTGCGGCAAGGTTGTCAATGAGAGCTCGTCCTTCCTGAACGGTTTGTAGTAAAATCTCCATTGTTGGCCGTGTCGAGTGAAAGTTGATACTTAGGGTGTAATCCTCTATAGAAAGTACTTAAGAGGTTACCTTGAGCAAAACCATGATGGGGGCAGTCACGTTCAAAGTCCTTGAAACGTTCCCATGTTTCATAAAAAATTTCGACTGGTCCTTGTTGAAAAATTTGCAGCTTGTTGCGAAGAGAGTTGGATCTCGACTTGGTGTAGAAGTGGTTGAGAAAGGCTGACTTGCATCCTTCCCAGATAGTAAGCGATCCAGGAGGTAAAGACTTTAACCATCTATGAGCCTTGTCGGCTAGAGAGAAAGGAAAAAGCTTACACTTCAAGAAATCTTCGGGAATTCCTATGGGTCCATCGGATGTTCGGTAGTAAGGCCATGGAACTGATTTTGTTTCACCAAACCAATAATTTGAGGTTTAATCTCGTAATCACGTCTTGGAGGATGAGTGATACGGATAGCAGCGCCGTCTTGAACGAATTGGTTAGGAGCATCATAATCGGCTATGGTAAGAATGAAAGAAATAAGGAAGAGTAGAGATTTGGTGTCTTTGGTGATGGCTTCTAAGAGGAGGTGAGAGAGGACGAGCTTCGACGGTGGTAGAGGAGTCTCTGGTCGTCTCTAGGTCGGCTGCTGGTGGTGTGGATGAAGAACTTAGAGGCACAAAGGAAGCACACCTCAAAACCCTAGGTCTTAATAGTATTTATAGGGTTTTGTTTAGGGTTAGGGTTTTGTAAGAGTAGAAACGTCTTCTCTTCTTAAGTGCAGGACAAGGGACGGCGAAAGAGGCTTCTGGACCGTGGAGGAGGCTTGGACTGGGCCGCAGTGGTGGTCGCTGGTCAGGCCTTGAATGAAAGCCCATCGGCTGGTTGCTTCTCTTTACGTCGGTTTATAACACGTCTCGGTAAATTGGGCATAACTTCCAGATGAATAAATTGATTGACTTGATTCTACTGCGAGGAGAAAGATGACTCTTCCAGCTTTCCATAGACATCAAGCATGATATATTTCGAGTTCTAGAAGCTCTTCAAAAGTTTCCTGTAATGTAAAGCTCTGAAACTTTCCTAAAACGTATTTTCCTTGTCTTTAGGTCCAAATTGCTATAAACCTGTAAAACCTTATTGAAACCTGAAATACTTGATAATAGACATTAAAGCATTGAAATCATATCAATCTTTTCCTAAATGCATACTAAAACTATAGCTAAAATGGGTAAAATAATGATGTTATCAGTTTGAATTGAATGCTTGTGTGTGACATAGGGTCCTAGAACATCCTCTCTGAGCATTCAATGTGATTCCACGGTAATTTGTGTTTTCTTTTGTAGTCAGGATCATTTTATTTGCTAAGCCTTCTTTTCTTGGTGGTACAAATGGTTAGAGCTGGAGTTGCTGGGCGTGGTCGTAGTCGTGGTCGTGGGCGTGGTCGTAGTCATGCCACCAATAGTTTGTGGGCAGGGTCAGAGGTCCAGCCTGTGGCTTACTTGCAGGCACGTGTGCAGCTGGGGCCGAGGATATTGGATGCAAAGTATGTTTAGATGTTGGTGCAGCTACGACATGTGGGTGCGGAGTACTTTCCAGGAGGCACGAATCCGAGTGGGGCAGATGAGTGGAATAGAGCAAAAGGAAAACATCTTGCACTCGCTCCAGTGTCCCGACCAGTATCGGGTGGACTTGGCAGGTCACTACATTTTGGGAGATGCGTGTGTGTGGTGGAGGTCGGTGACGGCCCAAAGAGGTGATCGAGAAATAACTTGGATGGATTTTGTTGGAGATTTCAATGCCAAATACTTCCCGCAGGAGGTGCTTGATCGCATAGAGGCGCAGTTCTTGGGGTTGAACCAGGGGAACCACACTGTGGAAGCTGGATGTGGAGTTTAGTCGACTTGTAGGGTATGCAGGTCGTGCTTTAGAGTCAGATTCGGCTCAGGTGCGGAGATTCTTGCTAGCTCTTGGGATGACCTGAGGAGTTACGCTACAAGAGCAGATCTGGTGGAGATTGCAGCTTGGTTAGAGGATGACTTAAGAGCACAAGTGGTGGTGGTCAGTCATCCAGTGCAGCCGAAGCGTACTCAGCCGCATTCTGTTGCTAGCAAGGGCGGCAAGCCTGTGCAGAGGCAGAAACGTAGGTTTGATGGCATGCAGAGGGTGAGTTCCAGCAGTGTGGGGTGCTTTGGGTTGTGTTTCCATTGTAGGGAGGCGGAACATCTCAGATCAGTGTATCCCAAGATACATCTGATGGCAGTGGCGGCGATGCAGCCAGGAGTGCAGCAGGTTGGGCATATGGTGTTGCCATTACCTCTGCCACCGCGTGTGTAAACGATCGTTAAGACGGGAGGAACCAATGCCTATGCGATCAAGGGTATAATTTCTAACTTTACCTTGTGGTTTATGTCATTTTTGGATATTATTGTTGCTTGTGATGAACGCTAGGGTTCTTAGTGCATAAGGTTTGTTAGGGACCTTATTGGTTAGAGGACTTATGTCCCACGTGTTGTTTGACTCTGGAACAACTCATTGCTTCGTTACCCTAGAATGTGCCTAGAGGGGCAACATTCGTGGAGATCCCAAAGAGCGGTTCAAGATCGGTAGGGTTGTTGGAGGTTGGTTGATCCAGGTCCATGGACGGGCGAGGGGTGTGGATATTCAGGTGGCTGGAGATTCAATGTCGGCTGATCTGGGTATCAGTCCATTGGAGTTATATGATGTTATATTGGGCATGGATTGGTTGTGTCGATACATAGTATATCTAGATTGTCATCAGAGTAGAGTTGTGTTTGAGCGGGCTGAAGCGAAGAGTCAATTTTATCACGGAGTGAGACCGACTTCAAGGAGTCTCGTTATCATAGTTGTGCAGGCAGAGAAGATGATCAGTAAGGTTCGGGAAGCGTACCTGGCTACTATTTCTATGTTGGAGTCTGTAAGGCAGGTTACTATGGGTTAGATCCCTATGGTTTAGGAGTTTGAGGAGGTGTTTCAGTTGTTGCAGGGGTTACCACCATCTCGGTATGATCCCTTCACGATTGAGTTGGAACCAGGGATGACCCCATTGTCTAAGACACCCTATAGGATGGCTCCAGCAGAGATGGTGGAGCTGCAGAAGCAGTTGGAGGATTTGTTTGACAAAGGATTTATTCGTACGAACACTTCACCATGAGGAGCGCCGGTGTTGTTTATAAAGAAAAAGGATGAGAGTTTTCGCTTGTGCATAGATTATTGGGGTCTGAACCGAGTAACTGTGAAGAACAAGTATCATCTTCCGCGGATTGATGAGTTGTTGGATTCGGCCTGCGAGTTCGGGTTTTTAGGTTGGGTCGTTCGGTTATTTTGGGTAGTCGGGTATTTTGTTATTTGAAAATTGTTCTGAAGATAACCGAAGTAGATTTCTGGTCGGGTTTCGTTTATTCGATTTTTTTTTTTTTTTGAAACAAACTGAAACGTTTTGTTCCACTAAATAGTTGTCGAAAAAAAAAAGGAAGAAATTTGGGCCAGGCCAATAAGAAAATGTTAAAAAAAAAAATCAAAACAATGGGTTTCTAATGAAAACGGTGTGTTTAAACCATCTTCAACCTTTGTACAATCCTAAAATCAACTATAATCATTGACGGCGGCGATACAAACTCATATCTCAACAGATCCGGCAAAATAAGAGGAGGAAGATGAAGATCTCGGTTACCCGAACGGGTACCCGTACCGAACCAAAAAAACTCGGGTAACCGATCAAATTTACAAAGCTTCCGATCGGTTCAACTCTTCTAACCGAAGCCAACCCAAAACCGAAAATTTCGGTTCAGAACGGGTCGGTATATTCGGGTCAGGTTTTTATCGCAGGCTGAGTTGGATCAGTTGAGAGATCCTACTTTGTTTTCCAAGATTGACTTGGCAGCTGGTTACCATCAGATTTCGATACAAGAGTTGGACGTCAGGAAAACGACTTTCAGGATGAGTTTGTGGTGATGCCCTTCCGTTTGACTAATGCGGCAGCTGCATTTATGAGGTTGATGAAGAGTATGTTCTAGGAGTTTTTGGATGAGTTTGTCATCATCTTCATCAACGACATCCTTGTGTATTCGAAGATTCCTAAGAAGCATGTGATTCATCTGAGAGCTGTTCTGAAGAAGCTGCAGAAGCAGAAGCTTTTTTTCGTTAGGCTGAGCAAGTGCAGTTTCTAGTAGAGGGAGATGAACTTTCTGGGTCACATTGTTTCTTCAGAGGGAGTCTCTGTCGACACCATCTGGTATCGGCCGACACCCTCCTCGGTTGGCTGCTGATGTTGTGTTGCTTTGTGTATTGCCTGGTTTGTTTGTTGTTTGTTGATTGTGGCATGAGGAGATCTTATTTCTTGTGTGTATAGCCCAGTAGATGGGAGGATTGCCTCACTGAGTGTTGATAATACTCATGCATCTCAATTGTTGTTTATGATGCAGGTAAAGACAAAGTGTGATCGTGGAATCAAGGGTTTGTAGAGGAGGATGTTCTAGAGGCTCGGTTATTTGCATATGCTTCTGCTAGGATGCTAGAGTGGAACTTAATTGTCTAGAACGTATGCTAGGTTGCTGGTTCTATGATTTATTTTATGACATGATTAAGATGTTGGAATTATGGTTAATTGTTTATTAATTGTTGGTTATTAGATTAATGGTATTTTTTTATGTTATCCATTGTTGTTTGACTGGGGTTAGGATACTAGTGAGTATGGGATCATTAGATATTAAGGTATTAAAAAAAACGGGTCGGTTGTTTCTATTTGGTATCAGAGCCCTTATAGTTCTAGGTACGGGTTCGCTTACATAGATTGTTTGGTCTAGAGAGTGTATTGTTGTTGTACCCGATAAAGTGAGAGCTTTTCTATGGTTGGTCGGGAACCAACTTGTAATGTCTAACTCTAAGAGGTTTCAATGTCATCTTATGACTCATCAATATGTACATTGTGTAAGTGGGGTGAGCAGACCATCTCACATATACTGAGGGATTGTTTGGCTATGGCTGGTGTTTGGAGGATAATTGTGCCGCTGGAAAAGCTACAACAATTCTTTGAAGTGTCTCTACTAGAATGGTTGTATTGGAATCTAATCTGGGAGGGGATATGATATAATGGCCGACTCTATTTGGCATGGCAGTCTGGTGGGGATGGAAGTTAGGATGTAGCAACATGTTTGGGACTGTTGGTAAATGTAGAGATAGAGTTCAATTCATCAAGGATATTGCGAAAGAGGTGTTGCGGGCAAATGTGTCTCTTGAGGGGTTACAAGAACGTCGCGGGAGAGTGGAGCGGATGATCGCATGGATTGTACCACGCCATGGGTGGATGAAGGTGAATACTGATGGAGCTTCACGTGGGAACGCAGGTCTAGCCGCTGCAGGGGTGTACTACGAGATGATTTAGGTGTTTGACATGGAGGTTTTCATTGAACATTAGGATATGCTCTGCGCCTCTTGCAGAGTTGTGGGGAGTTTACTATGGACTAGTTGTTGTCCGATTGGAGTTAGAAGTAAATTCAGAGGTGGTGGTTAGTTTTCTCAAGACAGGGATCAACGATACTCATCCATTGTGTCATGGTTTCATATGTAGGGACTGGAATGTCCAGATTTTTCACGTGTATCGGGAGGCTAATCGCTTAGCGGACGGTTTAGCTAACCATGCATTTTTTCTTTTTTTAGGTTTTCACTTATTTGAGTTTGTTCCGAATAGTGTTGTTTTGTTGTTATCAGATGATTTGAGAGGTATTGTGTTAACACGTCGCGTTTGTATTTAGTTGTTTCTATTCTAAATAAATAACGGGAGACATTATCTACCCTTCCCTACCCAAAAAAACAAATTTTTATATAAATTTTAGAATTTTTCTTATTTTTAATCTTTTCCCTTTCCCTTAGCTTTCAATCTATGAATATATATAATAAAAAGAAAAACAAATTAAGAGAATATGTAACGAGGGTAAGAGATAAGGCATGAATGGATCATATGTTATTACCATATTACTGGTCCACAAAATAAAAATAAAAATAGAGCTTCTGTTATAGTTGTAACCTAAAAGTTAAAACCAGAGTGAACTTTTTTCAAAAAAAAAAAAAAAAAAAAAAAAAAAAAAAAAAAAAAAACAGAGTGAACAAATAAATTAATAGCAAGGAAAAAAAAAAGGTAAGAGGTGTAAGTTATTAAGATATCAAAATGGGTTGCATTGGTCTTGTGAATTTAACAAGCATCAACCCACATCGGCTTATCCTCGCAAGAATATCAAACAAACCCTACAACTCAAGAAGACCATCATCCATGGCTGCGATTGGAGCCGAGTCTATGGCTACTGAGAAATTGGGCATCACCATTGAGAAGAATCCACCTGAGTCCAAACTCACCCAACTCGGTGTTCGTAATTGGCCCAAGTACATACCCTTCTCCTCATCTCCTCGATTCACATCCATCAATTGATTTATGTATTCCTCTGTTTTTGCTAGTAAATAAGAAAGCTTTAGTCTTTTTTACTTGTCCAGAGAAGAAAGCCTTTAGCTTTGTTTGTTGGTGCTTCAAAACAAGTCCTGGTTTCAATTTTTGTGGGTGTATTGGACAATCTTTTACATCAACTGATCAGTCTGATATTAAAAGGATTAGTCTTTTTTTGTTTTTGTTGAATTCAGTCTCCATAATTCTGTTATATGTAGAAGCCAGATAGAGGTACACAGTAGTGTCTCAGTGTTGGATTTTTTCATTGCATAGGTGGGGTTGTCCTCCAAGCAAGTTCCCATGGACATATAGTTCAAAGGAGACTTGTTATCTGCTAGAGGGGAAAGTGAAAGTGTATCCTGATGGATCTGAAGAAGGTGTAGAGATTGAAGCAGGTGACTTTGTTGTTTTCCCTAAAGGAATGAGTTGTACTTGGGATGTCTCTGTTGCTGTTGACAAACATTACCAATTTGAGTGAATGGCTCTCAGTCTCTGCTCTGCATATTCGTGTGTAAGATAAGACTTTGACAATCCTTTTATGTTGATGGATACTTAGTTTTATCTGTCATATATATATATATATATATATATATATATATATCAGTCTCTGCGTTTTTAGGATCTGTTTGCTTCGATATCTAAAGAAAATTATGCCTAGTCTAGCATCCCTCTGCTTATGCTTCCTGATAGAATTGAACCGATATTTTGTTTTGCAATTTTTCCCGTAGTGTTAGCTTTAGTGGAAACTGGAGTCATATGTATCAATGACATTCGAAGTGCAATATAAACAAATAGTTCGTATTGTTGAAAGTTTACTTGAGATTTTTTTTTTTTTTTTTGTTAAAAGGTTCAAAGCTTAGTAGATAATAAAAGTGGTATTCACGTAATATTCCATGGATCGATAATGTGGGTTTTGAAAGAAGAGAACAAGAAGTAGTTGAAGAATGTAGCACCCGATTTGTGATTAACCACTAATCTCCAAAGTTAGTGGGAAAAGACAGAGAACAAATTACGCATTTATCTTTTAACCTCATGGTGTTAGAGACACGTTCACGTCTTCGCGATATGATATTGCTTGCCTTAAATTTGTTTTAAATAATATTATGTGCGAGAAGACGCCCTAATTAAAGGAGATAAAAAAGACAAGTTGATCTTAATATTGCACTCGGGGATTATATAATAACTTTACTTCTTGGTTGAAGATCTTGTAAACTTTACCTCCTTTAGGAGTGAATGAATGGAATACAATATGTTTGATCAAAAAAAGATATTTAGAAAGTCTCATTGAAGGAAAAACACTGAAAACTTACGTGAATCAATCCGTGGTTCGAAAAGCACTTGGTGATTTATCATATGTCCTTTCCCATGAACTTGTTTTGCCTTACTATTGAATAGTGACATTCTAGGGACTTATGAGCCATCCATCTTGTTATGCGAAGAGTGTTTGTTGGTTGCTATGATGAATGTGATTGTGTTATATATGTTGTGTGGTTACATGTACATTTGATGAATATAATTTAATCGATAAGAGTATATATGTAATTTATCACACGTAGTACTTAGAAAGTGATTTGATTATTCTAGATTAAGTGTGTAGTATTAGATATTGCTCAGACATCTCCCTTTATCTTGTTTTAGGTATATAAGATCTCTCGGGATGAGCCACGACTGGAGACGGAACCGTACAACAAATACGAAAGTATATGGTACATATATGTGTACTGGTTTTTTTCTTCACAATAAACAACAACCCAGGTTTCGATATTGTATCGTGACAAAAAAAAAAAAAAAAAAAAAAGGTTTCGATATTGTAAATTCTCTCGAAAGTGAACGTAGTAGTAATAGGTCGGACAGACACTAGAACTAGTACTATTGATAAGTACACGTTTACACGGTCTGGCTTAGTGAAATGTTCTCTAATAAATATTATAGAAATAGAATAGTTTATTGTATTGTGTTTCATACATATATATAGTGATTAGCTTTGACATATTGCTAATACAACATAAAGTAAACTTTCTTAAACACATAAGGAAATAGCTTGTACAATAAGTAATATCAAGATCTAGAATATATTTTTTGGAGTGGACTTCACTTCATTAACGGACTTTACGGTCCATATTACTTGGTCCGCAAGATACACATCTTGCTTTCTTAATACTCTCCCGAACGACAAAGGTGGGACGCAAAACGCAAACTATGCAACCACAAAGCAGAACACCTATGTCGTGGACATTATGTCGAGGATAGACAAATCATGTCAACAAAATCTTTAGGGTATAAACTTCAATCTTCAGAAGAGGGATGAAACTTCAGCTCGTCTTCGGTTTTGGTAAAAGGGAATAATAATATCCCGTGAGCGCAAATCCTGCATCTCCACAAACAATTGTCCTTATCTTGGACAGTCCACAAATCGGACTAATAATAACCTAAACATGAGCGTTCCAATAAACTCCCAACTCCCCTAATGGTTAAACCATAACCAAACTCCCCCTTAATCAAGAATAATCTCAAAAAAATAAACAAATATTTGTGAAAAACCCAAATCTTTAAAACATAATAATTTCTCAAAGATCTCCCAATTCTTCCACTAAATCCATAAAATAAAATAAATAAATAAAAACACTTATTTTAAAACCAAAACGTTGGCTTTAACTAAAGAGACACATACCCCAAAATCAAATTAAACAACCTATTGAAATTTTAAAACTAGACACAAAATCACGTGAAGAACTTGAAGAAAAGAGTTTCACGTCTTCAGCTGGTTCTTCATCGTCTCCATCACTTTCGTCTTCATCGGCGTTACCTTTCATGATCATTAAGATCACAAAGTTATCAGAGCGGAATTTAGAAAACGTCTAGATCCACAAAATCACCTGCTCTGATACCATGATAAATATTATAGAAATAGAATAGTTTATTGTGTTGTGTTTTATAAGATTAAGGCATACATTTATATAGTGATTAGCTTTGACATATTGCTAACACAACATAATGTAAACTTTGCTAAACACATAAAAAATAGCTTGTACAATAAGTAATATCAAGATGTAGAATATATTATTCGGTTTGGACTTCACTTCATTAACGAACTTTACGGTCCATATTACTTGGTCTCCGTAAGATACACATCTTGCTTTCCTAATATTCTCATCGTTAAATCTGATATCAAGACAGCTAGACGAATCGAGACACACAAAAAGGGAGGTCACTTAAAAAATGGTTCTATTTACAAACTAAGTGACCTTTCGTCTTTTTATTTTTCCATTAGTGTATCGTTTACTTCATAGTGTTACCTTTCTTCGAAAAGGTTAATCAACAAACATTTGGTGGCTCCGAATAATTTTATCTCTAAGCTATAAGAAGATCTCCTAAATTTTTTCGTATATATAAAAACATTTACACCTAGCAGAAGATAACATTTTATATATAAAGGAAATGATTTTCTAGTGCTAAACGCATTTGAGCAGGATGAACATATTATGTTCTTCCTCTATTGCCAACATCTACATCAAAGGTTCGGATTTATTCCATTTTTTTAGAGGTATAATATGTTCACGATTTAACATAAGTGGCCACCTAGCAAGTGATTGATACATTCACCATTTAAATATTATATTGTATCACTTCCTAGATTTTACCAATGGTCCCCTATCATACAACAGTTTACTCCTCGTGCGCATAACTCTCTCAAACAAATATTTTAAAATTTTCAGTAATTATACAAGATTGCTTATCTAAGTACAATGCTGGAAAATTCTAAACTCGTTTTTCCAAATTTGCCGTTAGACTTTGATTTTGACTTTGATCTTTTTTGCTCGAATTCTCTCTTCAATCTATTACGAGCAAATGTAACATATTATGTTGACTCTTTAATTTCCATCTACAGTAGTACCTTGTTCCTTCTACTCATAATTACTATAGCTCCTTTGAATCACTTCATCCATTGTTAAAGTCTTTTTGCTATAGTACTGAACTACTGATATATACTATATATAAGCATTCTTTCCTTCGATCAATTGTTCCTAATTCCAACAATTCTATTCTCAATAATTGGATGAATTGCTCTCTACATAGGCTAAAGTATCATGCATGGAATTGGATGAATCAACATATTTTTATCTATTCATTTTCTTTCTATTAAAATAGAATATCTAATGTTGAAAATAAAATCCACGTAATCAGGGTAGGGAAAGAAAGATTGTGGAGCAAACAAATAATAAAGAATAATTCGTTTCATCCAATTAAGGAAGAGAATTTCGCCACGTCAATTAAATTACGCATTTCTATATTTGCTTCTTTTCTTTTTTTTTTTCTCATTTCGTTTATCGTGTTCCTTCGAAACTGGAAAGAGAAAATCTCTGGAAAAAAACGACGTGAAGTGGAGGAAAATGTTATATATTGGTATCATATCAGTAATAGTCACCATATAATATGTGGCTGAAAATGTTCATGTACGTGTAATCTGTACTATATAAACTCACCTTATATGGCCAATAATAATGCATAGACAGACTCAAGAACTAAAAATGGAGAGAGTTGCTGCAAAATTAGCTAAACTCCGTTCGCAGCTTACTAAATCTAGTTCCCTATTTTTTCTCTACTTCATCTACTTCTCATTCTTCTCCTTTTTAGGGTTCTTGGCACTCAAAATCACAAAGCCAAGAACGACTTCACGTCCTCATGACTTGGACCTCTTCTTCACTTCTGTCTCTGCCATCACCGTCTCTTCCATGTCCACCGTTGACATGGAAGTCTTCTCCAACACTCAACTTATCTTCCTCACTATCCTCATGTTGCTCGGAGGCGAAATCTTCACCTCCTTTCTCAGCCTCTACTTATCCCATTTCACCAACTTCGTCTTCCCTCATAACAAGATTAGACATCTTATGGGGTCTTTTAATTTGGACCTTCCGATAGAGGATGGCCGTAGTGACCTTGAGACTGTAGTAGATCATTGCGAGGGTCGTAGCAAGATCGATGAAAGGGCATCTAAGTGCTTGTACTCGGTGGTTCTTAGCTACCATCTTATATCAAACCTAGCTGGCTCTTTGTTGCTTCTTGTGTACGTAAACTTTGTTAAATCGGCGAGAGATGTCCTTAGTTCCAAAGAAATCTCACCTCTCACCTTCTCCGTCTTCACAACTGTCTCCACGTTTGCAAACTGTGGATTTGTCCCCACGAATGACAACATGATCATCTTTCGCAAGAACTCTGGTCTCATCTGGCTCTTAATCCCTCAAGTACTTATGGGAAACACTTTGTTCCCTTGTTTCTTGGTTTTGCTCATTTGGGGACTTTATAAGATCACAAAACGAGACGAGTATAGTTACATTCTCAAGAACCACAAAAAGATGGGATACTCCCATCTACTCTCCGTTCGTCTATGTGTCCTTCTAGGATTGACGGTGTTAGGGTTTCTAATGATACAGCTTCTTCTCTTTTGCACCTTTGAGTGGAGCTCCGAGTCTCTTGAAGGAATGAGTTCGTACGAGAAGTTGGTTGGATCACTATTTCAAGTGGTCAATTCAAGACATACCGGGGAGACTATTGTTGACCTCTCTACACTTTCCCCAGCTATCCTCATACTCTTCACCCTAATGATGTGAGTTGCAGTTGCTTTAAATCCTTTCCTGATATATATATATATATATATATATATATGCATATATGGACTCAAATTATGTGCATAATGTCGACATATTTTTCGCCTCTAAAATTTTGACATACACATAGGCAGGTGAAGTTTCTTATAGACTTAATTATATAGTACGTGCAAGTTGTATCTTGTGTTTTTTAACAATAAATTAAACTAAAACAATTGAGATAGTGCTTTTTAATACGATCGAATACAATAAAAAAGGTCACCACATGAAAGTTGGCTAGACTTTTCACTACATAAAAACCAAACATATCCTCTGCATGCATGCGCATATTGTCTCACATAGTTTGGAAAATTTTTAAATCATTTACCTAACTTTTCTATAAAAGCAAATATTTTCCTAACAATTATATTGTTTATTCTTTACCAAAATAACATTTATTATTTTATTCTAAGATTCTTTAACCCGTACCGCGTCAATCATGCTCACCTATGAGAGTAGGTGGTACAACCAAAATATTTGCATCAATTAGTTTTAGTGCTATTGATTTTGGCTAAATCCACCAATCAACAGCTTTCAAAGCTTCTTTTACTAACGAAAATTAATCTTTAACTATAAGTCTATAACTAACGCAGTCTATTTGGGTTGTTGATTGAATTTAATTATGGGTTGAAAATATAGATACATGAATACCTAAAAAATTATATATTCAAGATAAGTGTTGATTCGGTAATATAATATAAAAGATTTCTCAGTGAGCTTGTCAAATTTTCCACAAAAAGATTAACGCCGGAAAAGGACATTTTTGTCAACATGAAAACTTTCTCCATTACTTAAAGTAAATATTTCGAAGGTGTTTTTCACTTAAGAGTTTTTGGAATATATAATTCACCAAATAAGGAACCTCCAAGAATATGTGGTAGACAAGAAATGATGGAGTGAAGCAGAATATGTCCATGGTTTTAGATTCAGTAAAATAAATGTCCCTTCGAGCTAGGTAGTGGAGAATGTATCAGTCTCCAGTTCATCATATTCACAAAGCATTATTCTTTGTTTTTTTTATATAAAATAATTCTTGGGCTAATAAGTAAAAAACTAAAATTGCGTTGCTTAGGTATCTTCCCCCATACACATTGTTTATGCCGTTGACTGAACAAAAGACGATAAATAAAGAAGGAGATGATGATTCCGGAAATAGAAAGAAAGTGACAAAGAGTGGGCTGTTCGTATCACAACTTTCCTTTTTGACGATATGCATATTTCTCATTTCAATCACCGAAAGGCAAAAACTACGAAGTGATCCACTCAATTTCAATGTCCTTAATATCATTCTCGAAGTTATCAGGTATGTTTCTATATATCTATATTACATTATCCGCATCCATATTATTATACAGATCACTAAAATTTAAAAAAAAAACTGACTAAAAAGTCTCCTAGAATAAGAAGGCGTGGATAACTTAAGCTCCTAAATGAACTTGGTGCACAAACATATTTAATACCTTTGTAAACAGATTTAGGAATGTGCACATAAGTATGAAAGAAAGTTTTCTAAAAGTATTTGGGCCTTAATTATGCAAATGAAAAAAAAAAAAAAAAAAAAAAAAAAAGTTTTCTAAAAGTATTTGGGCCTTAATTATGCAAATGAAAACACTCTCAACCCATGTGGAGAATCGGACTTGTGTGTAACATGACATTAACATAGAACTAGAACTAACAAAAAATAGATATTTAAAGGACATGGGTTTGACCAAAAAAAAAAAAATTATGATTAGTTCATTTCATGAAAGCTGTGAACTCTAATCCTAACAACAAATTCTAATGATTGTGACGACAGTGCATATGGAAATGTGGGTTTCACGACCGGGTATAGCTGTGGACGCCGTCTGAACGTCATGAGTGATGGTAGTTGTGAAGATGCAGGTTATGGATTTGCAGGACGATGGAGTCCAACCGGAAAATTTGTACTAATAATAGTAATGTTTTATGGTAGGTTTAAGCAGTTCACAGCCATATCTGGCCGTGCATGGATACTCTATCCCTCCTCTTCCTAACATATATCATATATATAGATGTATAATAAACATTAGGCTCCTATGTCACGTTAGTATTTCTTATTTTTGTGTGTGATGTGTAGTGTGCATCTATTGTTAATATTGTATCAATTTATGATCATATAATATGAGTATGTTGTCATCTTGCCTTTCCTGTTTGAATTCTAATAATAAAGTTTATGTGTATGATGAATATTCATCCAAATAGTAAGTTAGTAACCAATCAGTTATATATATTTTTATATACAGAAAAGTTGTGTAAGTATAATATAGACTATGATTCTTTTTCTCTTTTTTTTCAAAAAGCCATTACTATTTTTTTTAGGTGGTGATTGTTTAAGCATTTTATATAGAGGATATTGATTGGTGAAATAATGCACTATTTTTTTAATCGGTAAAAGAATAATGATACAGTTATAGGGGGTAACATGTAATAGCAATATTTTTGTTGGAAAGAAATTACTGCTCAGTTGTAATTGCTCTTATTGGTAGGAGCATGCAGTATAGTAATATAAAAACAGAAAAATTAAAACAAATAATATAAAAAAGAAATTATTTTAAAAAGAATTGTTTAATTAATTACATTTTATTAAACAGCTATAAAATAGAAAAGTAATATAGATAAATGAAGTATATTCTACCTCTTTACCACCTCAAAATGATGATATTTTGTATAAATAATTATTTATCATATATTTCGACATTTCATGTACCTACCTATCATTTTTTTCCTAACAGATATATTGGCCAAGTGCTGTCACAAAATGATAGTGTGTTAACACTATCATTAGAGTGGACTTTATGATCGATGAAATCAATCTAACAAAATGAATTGATATTGTTATTTTTCGGCTTTCCTTAAGATTTTACATAAAAACATTATAAAAATGGAATTGAATAAAAAAATCTATGTAATGGAGGAGACAACACAAAGCAAACATTTAACTCTATGATCTTCACTCATCTCCCACGCTCAGTCTGGATCACATGTCTTTTTTATACCTGTTAAGATCTAGGTGGGAAACATTATGATGAAACTGAAATCTCCGGTCCATGTTTTATCCATAAATTTCTGTCATCTTGGATATTTCAAATTTTCAAGTGAGAGCTTTGTGCTCACGGATCCTCTTCATTTTGCAGCATCCGTGCATTGTTCCTTACTTTTGTGTCGGGATGAAATTAAATTAGTTGATAGGCGCAAACCGTTGTCAGACACCTATTTAAGCTTTGACACTAAATAAAACTAGACAATTAAATACATAAAATTAATTAGAATATTAGTCATTGTTCTTTTTTTTTTTGTCATCTGATAAAATCCAAGAAAGTTTGAACATAACAAAAAACTGACATAAAACAGAAAAAGAAAACACCTAAACAGCCTCAATTTTCACTTGCTCATGAAGCCGAGAAGGCCCTCCAAGTGAGAGATAGGATTGAAAATGACCATCTTTTGTAACACTCTTCGCTATCGCCCGAGCTACTGAATTTTCCGCAGCATCGATAGTGTACGCTCTCCACGACGCAAACTTTGAAAGAATCTCATGAATGCTACCCAACATTAAGCTAAATCGCGGCCAAACTGCAGGATTATTAAGTGCCTCAACAACCAGAGCAGAATCCAATGCAACTTCCACTTTAGGAATCTGGAGTATAACAAGAGCTTCAAGAGCCCATAGTAGACACTGAAGATCCGCGACAAAACGAGATTCAGAGGCTGGGAGAGCTGTTCGTGCATGGTACATGACCTGTCCATGAGCATTTCTTGCGAGCCAAGCTCCACCCGACATTCTAGACCTGCCATACCATGAGGATCCAATATTACATTTAACAAACTCCGGAATGGGTTTACACCATTTATCTTCTATGGAGCTCTGTTTATTATGACAATGCAGATTTGAACACGCAGGCAAAGCCTGGACAGCTTGCCATTGAGAGAAATCCTCTAGTGCCTTGCATACCAATTCACGTATAACCCGTGTTTGCCTTGGAAGATTAAGGTATTGCGGTGTTTCCAAATCCCCCATAATAACCACGGAATAACAAATCTTATCGAGTCAGGAATCGTGGTATCCTGCATTATTACAAGCAAATGTTCCCAGTTCTTCTCCATATCCTCCCTAGAAAAACCACCATTTGGAACAGGAATATTTGCCAAGGCAAAAGCTTACCTTGCCACCGGACAAACGAATAATGTGTGACAAATGGTTTCAGACTGCGCTCCACATCGCAAACACATCGCATCACGACTACAACCTCGTGAAGCTAGACGCTCAGAGACCGCTAGAGCCCCAAAAAGCATTCTCCACAAGAATTTTTTAATTTTTGGAACAGTTTTCACTTGCCAAACCTTAGCCTTGAGCTCATTTTGTTTAACCTTGTCAGCATTACGTGGTTCATACATTGATGGCAACGTCTGCAAAAGCCAGTATCCACTCTTAACTGAATAAGAACCAGAATTAGTATAAGGCCAAATGTAAGGATCTCGATGACCCTCTTTCACTGGCATAGACAATATCAGTTTTGCATCATCTGAGGGAAACAAGTCTTGAACTTTCCCCCTATCCCATTGATTCTGACCCGCTTCACGAAGGTCTAACACTCGTAGATTAACCTGAAAGACTGATTGCATTCGATATGGAGCTCGAGGATGATTGTCAAGAATCCACTTATCCATCCACACATAAGTATCACGACCATCACCAATACTCTTCATCAATCCGGACTTTAGTAGATCTCTACCATGCATTATACTCCTCCATGCGTAGGAGGGTCTCTAGCCCGTACCACATTCCAGTATCGACTTCTTCCTAAAGTATCTGCTCTTATAGAACCTTGCAACGAGAGATTCTGGGTTATTTAGAATCCGTCATGCTTGCTTAGCTAGCAAGGACTGATTAAAATCCCCTAAGTCCTTGAAGCCCAAACCACCCTCAGATTTTGATTTACAAAACTTTTTCCATGCAACCCACTCAATCTTCCTCTTCCCCTGACAGTTGCTCCACCAGAACTCACACATGGCACTAGTCAATTTCATACACAAGTTCTTGCTTAAACGGAAGCATGACATCGCATAGACAGGTAAAGCCATCGCCACCGCCTTCAACAAAACTTCCTTATCACCCAAAGATAAAGATTTCGCATGCCAGCCTTGAAGCCTATTCTGTAATTTCTCTCCAATAAACCCCAACAAGGCTTGTTTGGAGCCACTAAAAAATTAAGGTAATCCCAGAGAAGATCCTGTTCCACCCTCCTCATGAATATTCAGCGTTTGTTTCACCATATGCTTAACTTCCTCACTTGTTTTCTTCCCATAAGTAACAGCCGACTTTGAAAAGTTAATCACTTGAACTGAAGCTTTCCCATACATCTGGAGGCAGCTTATAAGTTCCTCACATTCTTCTTTTGTGGCTTGACAGATAAAGAGGCTATCATCGGCAAACAACATGTGTTGTACCATCGGACATGATTCATTAAACCTAAATCCTGTTAACCGACTTTGTGATTGACTCCCTTCGCATAAAATGAACTAAGGCCTCGGCACATAGGATTAAAGAGAAATGAAGATAAGGGAAATCCTTGACGTATCCCACGACTCGGTTTAATGAACCCATAATCACTTCCATTGATAAGAACCGAGAAAGTAACAGAACTAACACATACCATGATCCACTGAACCCATTGAGCATGAAAACCCATCCTGATGAACAAATGCTCCAAACAATCCCACTCCACCCTATCATATGCCTTTGACATGTCTGTGCAATGAAATCTTCATTGAACTTCGAATGAGTTCGTAGGGCATGGACAATCTCATGTGCTATGAGGATGTTATCCGATATAAACCTTCCTGATACAAATGCCCCTTGAGTTTCATACACTAGAGCCGGTAGACATCGTTTAAGGCGAGTGCACAACACCTTAGAGACAATCTTATACAAGACAGAACATAAGCTGATATGCCTCATATCTGCCATCTGATTCGCATTTGGCTTTTTAGGAATAAGACATAATTGAGTATGGTTCCAGTCCTGTAGCATCACCCCGGTTGCAAAGAATTTCTGCACCTCAGCTGTGATATATGGTCCTACAATTGACCAATATTTCCAGAAAAAAGCGCCAGTCCATCAATCCGCTCGAGGAGCACTGTCTCCTTTGATATTGAAAGCTGCTTGTCTTATTTCTTGAGCCGAAACCTCAACAATCAATTGCATATTCATGTCACCGGTCACTCTTGTGTACATCCCTTCCAAATGCTCCTCAAAACCCGATAGATTTGATGTCTGAAAAAGCTCCGCAAAGTACCCCGCATCAATGCTCCCCTTTGAACCTTCCTCAAAACACTCAATACCATTCCTGTCCATTCAAGATGACAATCTATTCTTTAACCTTTTATACTTGATACTGCCATGAAAATACATTGTATTCTTATCTCCAGCTAGAAGCCATGACTCTCGGCTTTTAAGTCTCCAGTAAATTTCTTCTTCTCAAAAAGCCACAGATAATGCCCATTTGATCTGTTGCAAGCGACGGAAATTGGGAAACATTTTAGTGGATTCGACTTCCAGATCCCGTCGAAGCATCTGAATTTGCGTCAAGGAGTTTGTCACAGTTGTTCTCTTCCACCGGGAAAGAGCTTTCCGACATTTGGCTAAGCTTTCTGTTACTAGTCTAGCATTACCTGAACACGGATGGCTCCACTGCTCCTTAATAATCTTTTCCATGTCAATTTTATTGATCCAACGTTTGTCAAACAGGAACCTTCCTTTCAACTGAAACTCAACATCAACCAATCTAGTGATTATTGGCCTATGATCCGATCCTAACAAATCGAGGTACTCCGTATTAACCCTCGGGAACAGATCAAACCAGCCACTGTTCCAAAACTTCTGTCTAAACGGAATTGGATCCACACATTATCTCTTCTTCCACCCCAAGATAACCGATTCCCAGAGCTTGGAATCTCTTTGATTCTACAATTCCTTGCCATGGTCCAAAATGGATAAAAAGAGCTCTCAGGTCTCCGTGGTCCTCCCAGATTTTCAGAGTTATCCATAATTTCATTAAAATCACCAGTGAGCATCCATGGTCATCTCTCTGAATCCCAATTCTGGTGAGTCTTTCCCAGACCTCAGGTCGCAGATGACGTGCAGGGTCACCATAAACATACATGATATAAAAGGACACTGATCTTTTGGTGACTTTGGTGTCAATTAATCTCGAATCTAAATGTAACACCGCCACATGATAGTTGTCTTTTCAGAACAATGCTAATCCACCACTAAGACCAACCAGATCCACTATATGGACTTGATCTACCCCAACCACTCCTTAACACCCATTACGTGAATAATGGAGTTTTTATTCTCCAGGAGGAACAAAAAATCTGAAAAATGCTCACATCGCATTTCCTTAAGACGTCGAACTGCTGAGGTGCTCCCCATGCCTTGGAAGTTCCAACTAGTAACACTCATTGAGAATTGGGTGGTTTATGGGAAACCACCAAACCTGACTGCTGCACACCATCTCGCTGCACCTCAACTTCTGTAACCACCATTTCGCTAGGGGAATGATCTGATTAGGCAAAAAATTCTCGGTATCACAAAGAATTCCATCTCTCTTCAAAAGCTTAGGGAGCTCATCCCGGTCACCATCAGCTTCGTGCTTATTGATTAAGGTAGCTGCTGAGCTAAGACTTTCTTCCTCCATTCGTCTCACACTTAGGATAGCCTTAGGCTTCCGCTTCAAAGCTGATAGAGCCCCTTGTTTATGACTTTTACTGGCTTGAACTCCACCAGAGTCTGTATAACCAGGATAGAAACCAGACGCAACCGCTGCTTCCAAGTCTCCTTGACTTAGGTCACATTGCGGGTTCTGAGTTGGGGCATTAAAACCTTTCTTGATTACCATGAAGGTCCAAGAGTGGCTCACGACTCATCATTGGGGCAAATTTATCATTAGTCGCAGGACCCGGAGTAGGTACTGGTACACACCTTTCTTGTTTAGAGAAATCAAAGACAGGGCCCTTACCTTTGTCTAGCGATTGTGTTAAGGTTGGAGGAGCCTCCAAACCTAACATAGAATTTTGAGCCCGGGTGTCCGAAGCAATAGAATCTAATGTCAAACGCAACATCTGTTCTCTTTGACTAAGCAATGTCGGATCCCCCGAAAAAAGATAACGTTTCAGTTCGGATGGTACCTTAGGAGCTAACACGTTTGATTTAGCAGGGAACCCTGGTGGACATGAGTGCTTAAGGAGATGGAGTATATCACTCGCCAGGTCAGAGGGAAATCTATTATAACGAGTTGAGCTCCGCATGTTATTCCTCATCGATGCCTCTTGTATAGAACTTGTTTCTTTCATCACACCACTCTTACGCAAGAAGGGACATCTTTGTTTGTCATGAGTCAAACGAAGGCAATGAAAACAACTTTTCCTATCCCTCTCGTACTCAATATTAACAACTGCTAAGTTTCCATTGGGAAGTTGAATGGATTTAGCATTCACCAGAAGATTGGAGATATCGAACAATACCTTAACCCGCACAAAGGCATTGTATTGAGATTTTTCCGGATCAAAGGCAATCTCCTTGACCTGGCCAATTCTCCCTGCAATCATCTTGATGGTTTTTATTGAAACATAGTTCGCCGGGATGTTCTTTAACCGATCCAGACTGGAATGGTTGTAAGGAAGGAACTTGGTGCAACTTCAATCCATCTCTCCAGTAGCATCCCCCACTCATAGAAAGTCCAGAATCCGGTTTTGAGGACTCTCTCCAAAACACTTTCCAGTTGAAAGATGAACTGGAAGGTATCTCTTGATAACGCGATCCCACGAACCCTTTCATACACTCCCCACACTCGAGGCATCTTCATAATCATCTTCCCCATAATCTGACACTCTGGATTGAGCAGCTTCCCTAATAGACTTAATCGACACTCTACTGCAGCTCCGAAGTCACCCTCATCCGTGAGTACAATGGGAGTGTCATCCGTAATCGACATGCTCTCCATCGCTTTCCCCGGACTATCCTCCATTAACAATAAGAAAATGCCAAGATCTTTGTCGCGACAGCAATACCCAAGCCCAGAGAAAAACCCTAGCGGCGGAGGAGTCACGCTTTTGAAGATAATCAAACTTGGAAAGGGAAAATCGTGAGAATACTCGCCATAATCCCATGGGAAAAAGAAGATTTGGTAAATATTACGATATCCCAATAAAATCTCGAATCGTTGATACAAAATTCCGGCAAAAACTTGTATTTTCCGGCTGGATAGTCCACTAAGAGTTGGACACGGATAGCCTCTCGTAGAAAAAGAGAGTCCTAAGCTCAAAACCTTTTTTTGACTGAGAGATTGAACAAAATGACAAAGATCCACGATAAATATTAGTCATTGTTCAGATTTTTATTAATTATTACTAATTTAATAGATTTAGTTGGGCTATTCTTTTATTTGGATGATTAAAGTAACTCTAATTAAATAAAAGTAAGAGCTATAAGCTTCTTAAGCTGTCCACCTAGGATTTTAAACAATTAATAGGGATTAGACATTTCACTAATTAACTTTTTTAAAAAAATTTCCAGAATTTTGTAGATTAAGAATTATTTTAAACAACCTATCAGGATCGGACATGTCATCCATTAACATTTTTTAAATTTCCAGAATTTTTTAGAAAATGGAAAATTTTAAATTTATGGAAATAAAAGAACTATGTACAATATCCCACATCGGCTAGAACATTTTCACACAATGGTTCATAACCAGTATAAATAAGATTAATATTCTTCCAACAACAACGAATGAGCAGGAAAACTTCATTTATCAGGCGTCCAAGTTTAAAAGTTTTATTCGGTGTGATCAAGTTTTTTATTTGAACAAATTCAAACATTAAAAAGTTTCAAAAATATATATTATAATATTTAATAATTTTAAAAGTTTAAATATTATAAATATTGAAACTTTTAAAACTTCTTAGCTTTTAAAAAGTTTTTAAATATTATAATTTTTAAATTTTAAAAGTTTAAAATATATAAATATTGAAACTTTTTAAAAGGTTTAAATATTATATTTCGAAACCTCTTAAAAGTTTAAAATATTATAAATATTGATGTAAAACATAAATTATCTTATTTATCTACGTTTGTGCTTTTTATTTCTTATGTGCTGTAGAACATATTTTTGTGTATGATTTTATAAACGAGTTGATATTCTTTCATTAATTTTTTTTATCTTATTTTTTATTTTTATGAGAAAAGAAATGATTTTGTTCTTGGAGTTTGATGGGTTAACAAGTTTTGTGGTAGTCTACAAAAATGGTTTTTCAGTGGAAGAATGTGAAGAAGTTGACGAGGAAGAAGAAGAAAAAGAGTATAATGAAGAACCAAAGAATATGAAGAATAAGAAAAAATTGAATAAAAACACGAAAACGTAGGTGGTAGCGATCAATTAAATATGAAAAAGAGTTAAATTCATTATGATAAAATTATTTCGTTTTTCTCGTGGTCAAAGAAATGGTTTAGGATATGTGAGGTCATCAGTTTGATCCGCCTCGCCTGAACGTCGAGTTAAATTATTGATTTTTTTTTTAATTAAATTTGATTTTATAACACAACTGATTTTTATATTTTTTAAAAATTGTGTATCTGAAATTTATTTATTTTCCTTAATACTAATTTAATTTTTTTATAAGATAATATTTTATTACTATGATCAATCATATATAGTTTTCATCAAAATATATCAAATATATCCACGCATAGCGTGAGTTCAAAACCTAGTTATAATAAAAGTAGAGCTATCACCTAGAAAACAATTCTGTTATAACGGATGTGAGCAAGATGACATAGAACAAAGATAAACGACACATATTTTAACGTGGTTCACCAAACTAAGTTGGCTACCTCCACGGGCAAAGAGAAAGCTTTATTACTGGGGAGAATACATATTTCAGAATACATGGAGGTTAGGGTTTAGGAGAATATTTGTAGGGAAACCACCCTAGTTGACCTAAACGGATTGGGCCTAAAGTTATGGGCCCAATCACATTTAAGTCATATCCAACAAATCTCCACCTTGACTTGAATCCTCCACACAGATGTACCTGAAGCACTTTTCAGAGCGCTAACTGTACCACACGCATTGTGAATGCCAAATACACTAGACTTCTCCACCAGATCGCTGAAACAATATTCAGACTCCTGCTTTGCTTCAAATGTCCCAAAAGAGACCAGATACTTCCTTAAGCCAGATGCTTCTTCAGAAGCCATATGCTCCAACGAGCTAACTGCTCAAACGAGCCAGATGCTCAAACGAGCCAGATGCTCAAACGAGCCAGATGCTCAAAAGAGCCAGATACTCAAATGAGTCAGATGCCCAAAGGAGCCAAAAAAAAAACTCAAACGAGTCAGATGCTCAAAAGAGCCAAAATTTCCCCACCGGGGCCAGATGCTGAAAAGCTCCAAATGCTTCAATAGAAGCTAGAATTCCTCGCTGAAGTCGGATACTTCTTCAGAATCCCTAAATGCCTCACGTAGGCCAGATGCTTCTTCAAAAATCGTACATGCCTCACTAAGGCTAAATGCTTCTTTAGAAAAACCAAAACGCCTCACGTAGGCTAACTACTCCACCATAAGCCTAACATCCCTTGAGTCGATCTCTACAAAAGCCCAGTAAAAGCCTTGTACACCTTACACAATCTTTTACATGTTTGTAGAGGTCTTCAGAGATTTCAAGTCACTTTGGAACAACAATCTCCACCTTGACGACAAAATCTCAATGATTTCAACTTCAACTCCTTGTTAGCTTTGGGGAACCTTTTGTCTTCATCTAACAATGAAAGACCTGGAGAAAATCCAAACAGTGCTTGATCTTCTCCATGGTGACTGGCTTGGTCAACATATTAGCTGTATTCAGACGTGTGCACCTTCTCTAGAAAAATCACACCAGAAACTGATAACTTTCTGATCTTGTGTTATCTGCTCGTCCTACCATGATACACTTGATTCTTAGCCAGATATAAAGCACTCTGACTATCACAGTGTAGCTGAACTCCACCTTTCTTAATACCCACTCCATTACAAGTCTTTTAACCCATAATGCCTATGTACGCGGCTTCAGTGGTTGACATTGCAACAACAGACTGCAACCCGGACCTCCAGTTATCAAGATCACCTGCATCATCTGAATCAATGAAACCCACGACTTCTGCCTTGCACTCATGTCCTCCAAATATGAGACCACGATCTGTAGTACCCTTAAAATACCTGAGAATCCATTTTACTGTATCACAGTGCTTCCTCCCTGGTTTAGACATGTACTTACTGACTTGACTAATAGCTTGAGCCACTTAAAATACCTGAGAATCCATTTCACTGTATCACAATGCTTCCTCTCTGGTTTAGACATGTACTTACTGACTTGACTAACAGCTTGAGCCAGATTTGGTCTTGTGCACACCATCGCATACATCAGACAACCAACTGCATTAGTATAAGGAACGTGCGCCATGTTTTCGATCTCCTCATCAAACATGGGGCACTAACGTGCTGAGATCTTCAAGTGATTCGCCAAAAAAGGAGTAGACACAAGTTTTGCACATATCATGTCAAATATTTGAAGTATCTTTTCTATGCAGCTTCTCTGAGATAACCACAATCTCTGAGAACTCTTATCCCTGTGAATCTCCATCCCAAAGGATCTTCTTTTCAGCACCAAGATCCTACCTCTCAAACTCTTCACCCAGTTACCCTTTCAAACTCAACAATAGCATCCATATTGTTTCCAGCAATGAGCATATCATCAACATATAACAGCAAAAATACGTGAGAATCGTTACCAACGTTTTCACATAAACACAACAGTCATACTCACATCTCTGGTACATAACAGACATACTCACATCTCTGGTTCACAGCATACATACTCACATCTCTTGTACACGGCAGACATACTCACATCTCTGGTCCTCTATCTGAATACCTTTCTTCTCCACCTTAGGAGAGTGCTCCTACCTTTCTTCTCCACCTTAGGAGAATGCTCCACCTCAAGGCCTGACGTCCCTTCATGGACTGTCTTCCATATAAAGGGCATGTTGCCTTTCCAAATGCCCTTGTCCCTTAAAGGGACCATATGCCCACCAGGGGCTTGCTACCTCTTCAGAGGCTTGACGCTTCATTAGGAGCCTGACGCCCCTTCAGAAGCTCAACGCTTGATTAGGAGCCTGACGCCCCTTCAGAAGCTCAACACTTACAATATCCTTAAAACCAAATCTCTGTGTAACTCCAACTCCAGTTCTTCTTGTTCGGTGAAAACCGATACTCCAAAGAGTATCCTCAAAACCGTACCTCTGAGTTGGTTCAACTCCAGTTCTTCTTATTCGGTGTAAGACAATATTGTAACGTTTACTCTCAGATGGTGTATAACCTGTTTGGATAGATTCTGCTGCATCAACGTCTGTCTGTAGCTCTTTACTCTGATCGTGTTGCTGTAAATAACCTTTCAGCTCCACTTTTTTACCAAAGCTACCATTCTCAAACCACATCCCTGTAGACGTCCTACACTTGATATCTGTGTGCGGTCCACCATTGATCAAGTAACAAGTTGTACTTACAACTTCAGCCCAAATTATCTTCTCCAAACCAATACTCGAGAGCATACACCCCGCTCTCTCTAACAATGTCTGATTCATCTGTTCAGCTACACTCTTCTGTTGTAGTGTGCTCCTCACTGTGTGATGTCGAGCAGCCTCTTCATCCTCACACAACTGATTGAACTTCGATGAACACAATTTCAGACCATTGTTTGTCCGCATCCTCTTGATCTTCTGACAACACAAAAAATCTTTCATCAGCAGAATTTGCATCCCTCTTTCACTCATATAACCAAGCTTCATATGGCACAACTTAGTCATATCCTCCTTGTGAATCTCTACAGATGCAACATTCGCATAACCTGTAACTGTGAACCCTTGTAAGATATACAAGGTACCACATATGACACCCTTCAGAACCAAAACATAACCTTGAATGACTTTCAATCTTCCGTTTGCACCAGAAAATTTGAGATCTCTGCTGTAAAGCAAAATCAAGAACATCAAATTCTTCTCCATCGACGGAACATATCTCACATCGTTTAGTATGCTGAATCTACCATCATGTATCCTAATCTTCATTGTGATGATTCCAACTGCCAAGCTGATAGAACTACTGGTCATCTTAACACAACCAATGTTTACCTCTGTATCTATTGAGAACCATTTTCTCCTTGAACACATATGATAGAATGCTCCAAAAACACGAATGCACACTTTAGATAAATGTGTGTTCCCATCAACAACCAGGGCAAAATCCTGTTCAAACATGGTGTCATCTTTTGTTACAGCTACAAACTCAAATTGTTTTCTCCTATGACAATCTGACTTCCTGTGCTCTTTCTCCGTGTAGTACTTACATAAATCATCTAACTTAGGACCCTTTGAAAACAGGTTACACCTTCTGTTCTTCTTTCCCTTCCCAAGTTCTTTCCTGCCACTAGCTAGAAACTCAGAGGCTTGATTTTCTGTAACTATATCAACCGCTTGATACTTACTCAACCAAATGCCTACCACGGACCAGATGTCCAACAAAGAAAAACTGTTCAACACAGACCATATGCTCAATATGAATATGTCTATCAAAGTCATGATGACCCACCAGACCAAATCACCCATAGAGCAAAACATCCACTGGAACAGATGTCCTACCTTGGACCTGAAACTGAAATAGTTTCCCCCAGAATTCTTGTCGATCTTCATGTTCTTCACATACATCTCCTCACCAGATTATAATTGCGGAAATTCCCAGAACCTACTTCTGCATGGATCTTGCACGAACCTGGTTTTGCACGGACCTGCACAAACCTGGTTTTGCACGGACCTGCACAAACCTACTTCTGCACTGATCTGCACAAAGTTAATTCTGCCCGAAATCTGTATGAATCGGTTTCAGCCGAAAATCACACAATACTGATTCAGCCCGAAAATCGCACGAACGCAGAAAAATAACCTTTGTGCCCTAACACGAATTTTGCACGAATCTGAAACTGAACCAAATTTGCACGGATCTGAAACTGCCCGAAATTCGCACGAAAAACACAGAACGAAAAACCTTGTGCTCTGATACCAATTTGTTATAACGGATGTGAGCAAGATGATATAGAACAAAGATAAACGACACATATTTTAACGTGGTTCACCAAACTAAGTTGGCTCCCTCCACGAGCAAAGAAAAAGCTTTATTACTCGAGAGAATACATATTTCAAAATACATGGAGGTTAGGGTATAGAAGAATATTTATAGGGAAACAACCCTAGTTGACCTAAACGTATTGGGCCTAAAGTTATGGGTCCAATCACATTCAAGTCATATCCAACAAATTCTAATCAAAAATACTTTTTTGAATGCTCTTCTAAATTAATAAAGACAGAGTTTAGGACCAAATCAAGGAAGCTCAACAGTAAATGATATCTTCATGACAAATAGATAATACATTTATAACCTGGCCATATAATTATAATCAATTAAAAGTCTAATCAATATACTCTAATTAATCAAAACTTTATTATATCAAATTTGAACTCAATAATTCTAAATAAATTATATTTCTAAGATTCAGATGGACCTCGAACTCTTTGACAAATTAACCTTAATCAAATAATGATCATAAAAGTATTCTTAATCATATGATTCAAATTGTTTAGAACAAACTTGAACTCAATAATTCTACAAAAATAATATTTCTAAGATATATAGATGGAACTTTGAGTCATTGACTAACCTTGATCAAAATAATGTGTACGGAAATAATCCAAATCATGATTTAATCTTTAATCATATTTTAATGTTGTTTCTGGTGAATCAAAATTATTTATCGATTGGTTATTCAAATTGAACAACTCATAAATAAGCATCATATATACATATATATCTGTTGTAAATATTTGTTTCATATGGACTTATTTGGTCTGAACCATGAACTGGGCTTATATTGATGTAAAGCCCATACATGATCCATGCTGTGTGGTCTGCAAAGGTAAACCGGCATAAGCTCTAGGGTTTCACTATATAAGGGAACCTAGGGTTGAAGAAACAGGTAGTAAGCACAAAGACGCACTAAAGAAGCTGGTGGTACGTTGGTGGCGGCTGTATGGGTGCAGTGTAGAGAGCATCCGCAGGGCGTTGTACAAAGAGCTTGAAGCTGTGCGCAGAACCATGATAAAGAAGCAGAAGCTTGGCTGGGGTCGAAGGGCTGAGAGCCGGACATAACCTTGTCTAGGTTTAAGGTGTCTTCAGGACACTCTGATAAGAGACAAAGGTGGAGCTGCTTCTTTGGGGTTCTCAAGGTGTTTCAGGGTTATACATGGAGGGGAGAGCTGAACTAGAGACAGAGAGAGGAGAAGAAGAAAAACTAGATCTATTATGTGTTTTCTTCTTCAGGTTTCTTTCTTGTAGTTCTCTAAGTTTGTATATGAAACACTAGTGTAAACCTTGGTTGATTGATAGTGGATGTTTATGGGAGAAGGTTCCCACACGAGATGTACCCTTTGCATGAGGGGAACTCGTTAAATATCTGTGTTATGTTTATGTTATGCAAACGGTTCTATGAAGTAGACAAGGAGTAGGGGCAGAGTCGCGGTATGTGGTTCACTACATAGGTGAATTCGGGTCTGCGATTCTCAACAAGTGGTATCAGAGCTCAGGCTTAGGATTTCACAGACTTAGGCATGACGTTTTAAACATACAAGGAGGATCTAGAAACTGTTGCAGAAGACTCATGATCTTGAAGGTGTTCTTGATTCAAGGTTAAATCAATTATGGGCTTTGTTTAAGGTGGAGTTATCTGCAATGTTTGATTTAGGTTCATGGATGGATGTGTGAAGGTGATTTGCACATGGTTGTGAAGAGGGATCCAAATCAACATCCAAAAGGCTCAAAACTTATCGAAACAGGAATTCAGTTTCCGCTGCGGTCACAAGGTACATGTGATGTTCTGTTTTGAAGCTTGTGAATACTCAAAGCTGTTTCAGTTTAAGGAATCTAGACATTGGGAGAACACAAGGATGTAGACATCTTCAACTATTGAAAAGTCAATTTTTGGTTGATGAAGGTCTGTGTTGTGGTGTTCAAGAATTGGTTGAAGGTACAACTACATGAGTCACAGATTTACCAAGGGACGCCTTCAGAGTTGAATCTGTGTAAGAGGGTTGTTAATTCATCAGGTTGTGTCAAAGATTCAGATGAGTATGAAGATGGACCAAGCAATTTATGTTGAAGTGGTCAGTTTTGAGAGGTGTTGGGTGAATGGTTAAGTCTCAGGAATGGATCAGGTTATCAGAGATTTGAAAGGACTGCGATCTAAGTTGGTTAGAATGGGAATGCAGAAGAGTACCAAGAGTCAAAGTTGCAGTCAGTGAGATTTTCTTTGTCAAGGTGGAGCTTGCTCTACAAGGTGACTTAAAATATCTAGAAGATTTTTCGTAGACGTTGAAGGATTGTGTAAGAGTTTGCAAGTAAATGCAAGAATCTACAAGTCTGGCGCAAGGTGACTAGGGTTAGGTTTTGCATTGAGAAGAGAATCAGAAACAGTAAAGTTCTGGTTTGCCTGTTTGCATCTACAAAGATGATCTGGTAAATGAATCTTCTAAAGGTTTCACTTTCAGAAAGTTCAAGTGTTTTGTTTATACTTAATAAGGAAGCATGTGAGTATAAGGGGAATATTCAAGTAGATTTTTAGTGGTCAAAGATGCATGTTATGATAGACAAGACTAGTAGAAGACTAATGGGTCTAGTAACATCATTAAGTTTCTCAAGAAATTCACTTACATGGAGGTTAAGTGAGGATTCATCAATGGTGAAGAGTTTTCAAGTTGTATTGATGAATGGTGAGAAAAGGTATGATGCTGGTACCAAGGTTCTTCTTGGTAAGGTCTGCAAATGTGAAGAACTATTGCGGAGTTATGTTACAGCAGGTGTGGCTTCAAGGATTCTAGATTGAAGCACTAAAGGTTGTTACATGGAGCCTAGCAGAGGTTCAAAAGCTGTTGGTTGGACATCTGTTTTAATATGAGGTTGAACAAGAGTTTGTATTGTCAGATCAAACAAGCCGGGTTCATAAGTCAGTTCGTTAAACATATGGGATGTAAACTCAATCGCAGGAGTAATGCATTGGTTGAGATTGTTTTATAGGATGAATCAAGGATTGTTTCAAGATTGAAGCATGTATAATTCATGTGTTCTGCATGGTATTTAAGGAAGTTTTGTTCAAGCTCAGTGCACATGAGGGGAATGAAAGGTCGACCAAGTGAATCAGGTTGCAGATGGATACAAATGCTATACAATCATGATAGCAGGTCTGTGGTACTTATCAGAAGCCATGGAAAAGGTTGTGATGGTTTGTGCTAAGAGGTTGGTGTCTCAGACTTTACTGTTCTAAAGGTTTTCAAGATCAAGGTTCTACAAGCAAGTCACGTGTTACTTGTGGGTGGATCAGAAGTTCAGGTTCTAGGTGGAGCTGTTGTGAGGAACAGGGGAATCAAGTAAAGGTCTTTATAAGTGTTTCTAAGACCAGGAGAAACAAGGTTTAAGAGGATAATTTGTGTAAGGAGTTACACAAACTTGTTGGGACAGCTGAATAGCATAGTAAGCTAATCAGAGAAGATGTCAGGAACAAGGGAGAAGCTGTATTGCTTTACATACTAACATTTTAAAAACGTTCGAACATAGGGACAGTCATGAGACAATCTAAGGATTTGATGGGTGCTGGGAATTTCAGAGCAATTTAGAGGATGACATTGGAGGATACCAAAGAATAGTCAATGTTGATTGTGTTCTGTATTGATTATCAATGAATCAAGGTTGTGAGGGTTTCTTCAGATGTCGGGTTCAATGGTCAGAGTTCTTCTACATGTGGGATTACAGTCATCATGAGAAGGAAGCTCGAGGGAGAGTCGCGAATCTCTTGAAGTTTCCGAAGATGAACTTGAAAATTCTTAAGGTCGACAAAGATAGGGATCATTGGAAGTTGTAGGTTCTACAGGAGAAGATAAGATTTGTTTTTCTTCTTAGGAAAGAATTAACGCATAAGGGATTTTGTGAGTTAAACCAAACAAAGCAAAATGTGGAGTTTGTTGTAAATGTTTGCTTCATATGGGATTATTTGGTCTGAACCATGAACTGGGCCTATATTGATATGAAGTCCATTCGGGATCCAAGTTTTGTGGTCTGCAAGGATAAACCGACATAAGCTCTAGGGTTGCACTATATAAGGGAACCTAGGGTTGAAGAAACAGGTACTAAGCACAAAGACGCACTAAAGAAGCTGGTGGTACATTGGTGGCGGTTGTAGGGCACAGCGCAGGGCACTGTGCAGGACAGATGCACAGATGCAAGGTGCAGTGCAGAGAGCATGCGCAGGGCGTCGTACAGAGAGCTTGAAGTTGTGTGCAGAACCATGATAAAGAAGAAGAAGCTTGGCTGGGGTCGAAGGGCTGAGAGCTGGACATAACTTTGTCTAGGGTTAAGGTGTCTTCAGGACACTCAGATGAGAGACCAAGGTGTTTCCTAATGCTAGTTTCAGAATGAGAGGTTGAGACTAGATCTAGGGTGTTTCCTGAAATGACCCGACCCGTTTTTTAATAATAAATAATAATTAAAATAGTGGTTCCACCATACCCATTAGCCACCTAACCACATCCAAACCAAATAGCAGAAATCCCAATAGATCCCAGTATCCAATGACCAATAAATAATAACCAATAATTCAACAACAGTATAAGATCAATCAACATATACATAAAACATCAAAACAACAATCCTAGACAACATTCTAAGGACTTAACTCTAGCAACCTAATAGAAGCCAGACAACAACCAATAGAGCCCCTAGAACATCCCCCTCTTCATTGCCTTGATTCCATGATCACACTTTGGCTTTACCTGCACCACAAACACAAATTGAGATGCATGAGTTTTTATATACACTCAGTGAGGCAATCCTCCAATCTATTGGGCTAAACAAAAAAGCAGTTGAGATACTCTAACCATCAAACAACAATCAACAAACAAACCAGGAACTGCATCGACCGATACCAACCATGCATCAACCGACACAAACGGGGGTTGCATCGACCGACACTAACACTGCATCGACTGATGCATGTTCGACATTTCATGAAATCCCTAATTGCATCGACTGACGCCTCCACATGGCATCGACCAATGCCTTTAGGTCAAACGCACCGTCCTCGCATTTGCATCGACCAAAGTACATAGTGCATCGATCGACGCACATGTCGAACATCATCTTCCCTGAAGCTCTGATAACTCTCTAATTTACATGTTTTTAGCATCCTTTTTTGTCCATATTTTGCATTGTTTATACCCTTACCTTAGCATTTTTTAGGTCATTAACTGTAGAAATTCACTTTTAGGCCATTTAGGGTGTTGCATTCTTGCATTTGCATACTTTGGATGAAAACATGTGCTTTAGAGCCTAAAATGGAGAGAAACAAGGAAAAATCCGAGCATGTACCCGAAGGAGCCATCAAGCTGGAAGAACAGTCCAAGCCCCAACACGATCGAGGAGGATCCAAGAGCAGGAAGAACAACGCGAGAGTCTACCCAAAGAGCAACCTGAGCACATCCTCGTGCACCCCATCGAGCAGACCCTCGGGCAGGACTGGGAAGCTAGGCTTAATGGGTTTCCATATATAAACCCCTCCCTCTTCTTCCTCGCAAACGAGCACGCCGCAGACCCTCTAACCATAGAGTGAGAGCTTCTGAGAGAGATCTAGAGCGACTCAAACTCTTTTCCACTTTTATTAGGATTTATTTTACTTCTTTTTGTTATCATTTTAGATTTCTTCTTTAAAACTCTTCTACTCTACTCTATCTTTGATATAATGCAATTTTCTTTCATCTATGCTTTTATGTTTTCTGCAATGAGATCTGAGTAGTGTAGCAAAGTTTCTAGGGATGGGATAGATGATTTTGTGTTCTTGATCGGTTAGGATGTCTTAGTTTGATTGTATATGTTTTAGTAGATTCCCTTCAAGGTTGGTGTTCTTAATGCTGTCAACAAACCGAGAAGGTGAGATTAGATCTAAGGTGTTTTACCACCGAGAGGTGTGCTTGAATCAACCAATGCTAGAGATTTACTCACTTAGCCTAAGAGATTAGATGAGTAAGGGGCTTATTGAAAATAATGAATCGGTTCTTATTGCCTACTTGGTCATGTTTCTCCAACGAGAGTTGGGTAGGGAAGTGAATAAGGTTGATTGTTTCTATCACGAGAGTGTTTTAACAAGATTTTAGAGATTCATTGTCTAGGGAATATTTGATTGAGGCATGTAAGACATCTGTATTGGTCAGGAACACTTAGGATTCGATTACCCCATCATTAGAAGCTTTCGTATTTTAATTGCATGCATTTTTATTCATCACTCAATCCATTACTCGGACAGGTACACGATCACCTGCTTCGAGTAACACCTCGAATTGTTCATACCTTCTTTGCTTACTCGATCACCCCACCCGATCCTGTACTCGAATGCTTGCATCGAGTGCTTAGGTCGTGTGGTTTCTTGTTTATATTCTTTCTTTATTTATTCTAGGATTGTTAGATCAAAACCAATTTTTGCTTGGCTTGACTTGCATTGTTCTGATTGCATCCTTCCTACTAGCATAAACAACCATTTGGATTGATTACCCTTTGTACTACAACTGCATAGGGAATTGATACCCTGGGTGAAAATCCTACTCTCAATTTGGCGCTGTTGCCATTTGGTTGAATTTAATTTTGCTACGTTTAGGATTTAAGCACTTGCTAGATCAAGTTCTTTTATCTATATTGGTTCGACGTCTGACTTGTTTGCTTTCGTGTTTTTTTGTTTTGAATCTCAGGTACAACCCGAGCACCCACCCGACCCGTGACTCGATCACTTGGATCGGGTTGACCCTTGTGTACACACTCGGTCACCTACTTGTGCATGCAAACACGATCCAAAAGTCACGTCTTTCATCTCTCGTGGTTGGATTAGGAAATTCTCTTTGAAAACCTTGAAAGTTGGTAAATGTAACTCTTTGCCGGAAATTGCCTCGGTTGAACTGATGTCCTTGATCTTTCAAGTTTCGGTTATAGAACCTCCGTTGATAGTTGCTTCTAACTCCAATGTAATTCAACTCTTCTTCTTCATCACAAAATTCTTCCTCATCTTTGAATGTGTCGTCTCCTTTTTGAATATGCTTGACGATCAAGCTCATTGTTTCTTTAAGCTCTCTAATATTCGAGGCTTTATTTGAATCTTCCTCCATGTCCGAAGGGGTCAAGCGGTAGTTGTTGTCGCTCTCAGCTAGATTGCAAATTAGAATCTGAGCATCCTCAATCGTCTTTGTAGAAAAATTACCATTACTTGCTACATCTAAAGATAGCTGGTTTTTAGGGTCAACTCCTTCATAAAATTTCATCAAGCCGCCATCTGTAAAGCCATGATGAGGGCAGTCCCTCTCATATGCTTTGAAGCGCTACCAAGCTTCACTAAATGATTCAGGTTTTCCTTGTCTAAATCCTTGTATCTTGCTCCTCAAGAGGTTTGAGCGAGATCTGGTGTAAACGTGATTTAGAAACGCAGCCTTACACTCCTCCCAAGTTGTAATCGATGCTGGAGGCAAAGACTTCAACCATCTACTTGCTTTATCTTCAAGGGAAAACGGGAAAAGTTTGCACATCGAGTACTCCTGAGACTCCTTGGATGTAGCAGTTACTCCACATATTTCTTCGAAAAGTTCAATGTGGTCTACAGGGTGCTCTGTGCTAAAACCATTAAATTGGTTTTGCTTTACCAAGGTGATAACTTGAGGGCTTATTTTTAAATGATTTTGTGGCGGTCTTGTAGGTTGAATCGCGGACCGGTCTTGAATGTGTTGATAAGGGGTATCATATTTGACAATGGTTTGAACGAATCGATCAAGCTGATCCTGCTCACGAACATCATCATGTTCTTGTACATGCTCTCCCTCATCCATAGCAGCTCCTTCATCGTTCCTCCCAGGTGGAGGATCGTTAAGGTCTACTGAATTGTGGTTGTGGTTCTCCATTGAGCGAACTCTAGAGTTCCTGAAAATTAAAAAGAAAATATCAAAGTAAACTGAAAAAAAAATGCAAAACTTAAATTTAAAGACAAAAATAAAAGTTCCTAGACGATAATCCTAGTCTTAAACTTGAAATTGATTTAATAAGTCCCCGGCAACGGCGCCAAAAAGCTTGATGTGTGTGGAATTTCACTTCAATCTTTTACCTCAAAAGATCACACGAATATTGCAAGTGCACAGTTGCTCGGTAGTAGTATTTAAGGATCAATCCCACAGAGACGAATAAGTCACGATAAGAGTTTGATTAGAGAGGACTATGGCTAAGACAATAATAAAATGGGGGTTTTTTGGTTTGTCACTAAAGAAAAAGTAAATAATAAGCGAATAAACTAAGAAAATATAGATGGACAGAATGTTGGGCTGTAGCGAATTCTCAGGGTATCAAGCACCGGTCTAAGCCTAAAGGTTATAGGTATGGAAGTTCAACGGTTGAAACGTTCATGGACTACGAAACACTAAGGAACAGGAGATAAGCTGCTAGCTAATCACTTATCTAAAGTCTATATACTCTGTTACTCAACATTCGCTGGCAAAGACGCATATATCCTAGCAATTAAAGCAAGTTTGATTTTAATCCGTAAAGTTCTATAACTCAATTGACGCAGGTTATAACACGATACTTGTCTATGCTATTTCAAGCAAGTTTACTTTACTTGTGATGTGTAAAACACCTATGAGAATTCACTAGTTAACTAATCAAGCAATATGCATTAAGAACAAAACTAGGACAAAGAACTAAGATGAACTAAACCAGATCTAAACACTCTTAAACAAACGATAACTTGAATCCCCATTGAAACCCTAATACCCAACAAGTGAACTACTCACACATGATGCAAAGAAACGACATTGGTATTATAAAGTATAGCATCAAAAACGAATCAATAAACAAAAGGGGTTCAAAGGAAACTTCTCTATTTGTCACAAAAGTAACTTGATCCCAAAAGCAATGAAAGTATGAAATAAGAAGGAGTAGAAAGAGAGACAGAGATGGTGGGTCTTCAAGGCTTCAAGAGATGAATGAGAGATGGCTCTGGTCGTGGCTGCTTCTCTGGTCGTCGGCTCTTTGGAGGCACAGTGAAGGCACACTTCAAAACCCTAGGTCTTACGAGTATTTATAGGGTTTTGTCTAGGTTTAGGGTTTTGTAAGGGTAGAAATGTCTTCTCATTTTAAGTGCAGGACAAGGGGCGGCGAAAGAGGTTTCAGGACCGTGGTGGATACTTGGACTGGGCCACAGTGATGGTCACTGGTCATGCCTTCAATAAAAGCCCAACGGCTGATTGCTTCTCTTCACGTCGGTTTATAACACGTCTCAGTAAATCGGGCATAACTTCCCTATGAATGAATGGATTAACTTAATTCCACTTCGAGGAGAAAATGATTCTTCCAGCTTTCCATAGACACCAAGCACGTCAAAATATGAGTTATGGTTCAAAAGTGGCCTGTACCGTAAAGCTCTGAATCTGTCCTGAAACATGTTTTTCTTGTCTTTTGGTCCTTTTTGCTATAAAACCTGTAAAACCTTCTTGAAACCTAAAATACTTGATAATAGACCTTTTATACCTGAAATGTCATCAAACTAGTCCTAAATGCATATAAAAACTATAGCTAAAATGAGTAAAATAATGATGTTATCAGTCTCGATAGTCGGGTGAGAGAGAGAATGGTCAAAGAACCAATAACCCCAATCATATCAAATATCCATGTTGCCAAACTGACCTAATTTACATATTAAGAAGAAAAAAAAAGATTAAACATCAGATTTATTATATTTCAGGAAATCGTTCAAATTAGTTCCATAATAATCATGTTATGAGAATTCTGTGTAGGTATATTTATATATGACAAAATATGGGATGATAATTTTGGGGATAAGAATTCAAGCAGAACATATGCGGAAATACTATTTACTCATGTGAATTACAAGGAATGAGGTTTTTTCGGGTCAAAAAAAATTTAAACGTTGCAATCAGACATATTAGACGGGTTTGATCGCTTAAAAATAATATTTAGGTTATCTGGAAATTCTATGATATGCAACGGGATGGGTATGTGATGCAGCACATCTTTGCTTTGATCACGCCTCCCATGAGTCTCGTCGTGATCAGGCCCCTTTACTATTTTATGTTTTGGATGTCATTCTTATGGGCTTTATATCTACCGTTGGACTTATTATGTTAGATTAGCTTCTTAACTATGCTAGGGTTTTGCTTTGTGATCTTCTTATTTAAGGAACCGTGAGACTCCTTTGTATTTAATTATCGCTACAAGAAAACACGCGATTTGCGACAGATATCTGCGACGGAAAAACGCCCTCGCAAATTTGCTATGGATTTGCGAGTACTTTGCTACGCGACTGAGCGTACTTGCAACTCCCTCGCAAAATTTGCGACGAAAATTTCCCTCGCAAATTTGCGACAGAGGTGAAACAGAAGTGCGACAAAAAAAAAATCCCTCTCAAACACCTCGAAATTCCCTAGCAAAATTGCGACGAAATACCGATAACAAAATCCATAGCAAATTTGCAAGGGAGTTGTGAGGGATCTAGATGTCGGTAAGCACATTTTCCCCGAGTGTAACTGTTTTGTCGGCAAAAAGGAAACAACCTTGCAAATTTGTAGCAAAAAATAAATATTAAAAAATAACCCTCGCAGTTATTTTTAGAAAGCCTATAAATAGCCAAAAAATATTGTCAAAAAATAAAGTTTTTGTAAAAAAAAAGGCTACAGAAAAAGCCTAGAAAATAATGTTTGGAGGTGGGGAGCATGAGATATATACAATACGACGGTGGATGTACAATCATAGAGACCCGAGACCAGTGATGTGACGAAAGAGTTTTGTTATGGCTTGCGCGGTTTTATGTACCAGGCGACAAACCAAGACTTTGCTCGTGAAAACAGTACAATATTTTGTCCATGTCGTAAGTGCTTAAACGATAAATATTTGGAATTTAATCTAGTGAAGAACCATCTTTATAATAGAGGATTTATGCCAAATTACTATGTATGGTTCCGTCATGGAGATAACTGTAGCAGTATTGCTGGAAGTAGTAGTATAAATTATGTTGTTGATCAACCTAGTAATTATGGGCATCAAGAATCTGATCAGTTTGGTTTTCATGGGTATAACGAGGAAAATAGATTTCATGATACGGTTAATGATGCATTTCATGAAGCTATTGCTGCATTTCCTCAGAGTAATTTGGAAGAACCCAACGTAGATGCACAACGTTTTTCTGATATGTTAGTTGCTGCAAATCAACCTATCTACGATGGATGTAGAGAAGGGCATTCTAAGTTATCATTGGCATTTAGGATGATGACAATTAAAGCAGATAATAACTTAAGTGAGATTTGCATGGATTCTTGGGCTGAACTCATTAAAGAATATTTGCCACCTGAGAATGTATTGGCTGAGAACTACTATGAAATACAAAAGTTGGTTGCGAGTCTTGGATTACCATCTGAAATGATTGATGTGTGCGTTGACTATTGCATGATTTTTTGGAAATATGATGCTAAGATGCAGGAATGTCAGTTTTGCGGGAAGCCGAGTGATAGGAGAATTTTCACCCATGGTATCAATTCCCTATGCAGTTGTAGTACAAAGGGTTATCAATCCAAATGGTTGTTATGCTAGCAGATAAGGGACAATCAGAGACAAGCAAGTCAAGCCAAACAATAGTTGGGGTTTTGTTCTAACAATTCTAAAATAATTAAAAGAAAGTGAACAAACAAGAACCACACGACCTAAGTACTCGATCCAAGCATTCGAGTACATGATCGGGTGGAGTGATCGAGTAAAGAAGAAAAGCAAGAACAGCTCGAAGGTATACTCGAAGCAGATGATCGTGTGCCTGCTCGGATAAGGGATCGAGTTATTAATAAAATGTAAACGATCTAAATACGAAAGCTCCTAAGGATGGGTTACTCGACTCCTAAGTGTTCCTAACAAATATGGATATTTTACATGCCTAAAGAAATTATTCCCTAGACAATGAATCTCTAAAATCTTGTTAAAACACTCTTGTGATAGAAACAATCAACCTTAATCACTTCCCTACCCAACTCTCGTTGGAGAAACATGACCAAGCAGGCAATACAAACCGATTCATTATTGTCAATAAACCCCTTACTCATCTAATCTCTTAGGCTAAGTGAGTATACCTCTAGCGTTGATTGATTCAAGCATTTCATCTAGACCTCTCGATGGTAAAACACCCTCTATCTAATCTCAACCTCTCGGTTTTCAACTTTCGCCTTTGTGCGGATCGTGTTGCAGGGTCGGTGTCGATCGACACCAAGTGGGTGTCGGTCGACACCATGTTGGAGCCAGTGTCGACCCCATGTTGGAGCCAGTGTCGATCGACACCATTCTGGTGTTGGTCGACACCAACTTGTCTTTGGGTGATTTCCTGGTTTGTTGTGTTGTTTGTGTTTGGTTAAACATTGGTATCTCAGTTGCTTGTGTGTATAGCCCAGTAGATGGGAGGATTGCCTCATTGAGTGTTTATTAAATACTCATGCATCTCAATTTGTGTTTGCGGTGCAGGTAAAGGCAAAGTGTGAACGTGGAATCAAGGCGATGAGGAGGAGGATGATCTAGGGTCTCGTTTGGGTATGTTGTTGGAACCTTGGTTAGAGTCATGTTAGGTTGTTGGATAGAATGGCTAGGAATGTTATTGTAATAATGATATATTGGTTTGGTATTATTAGTATGTTTCCGCTGTGCATGATGTTTGTTGCTGGTTTAATAATGAGTTGTGGTTTGGGTTGGTTTAGTTAAGTAGTATGGGATGCTTAATTCTATTTTTTATTTATTATTTAAAAAAAAACGGGTTGTTTCAATCCATTTTAGAAGTTTCTATAAGTGGAAAGTTTCCAAAAGAGGAAAGTTCTAAAAATGGAAAGGTTTAGGGGAGTTAGATGTTGTCCATTTTTAGCAATTGTGAGCCTTGGAGGGGCTTGTGTGGCCTTTGTGGTGGGCTGTTTAGCCAATTGTGTGGCTGATGTGCTTACTGGTGTTGTTGAAGAGGATTTAATAAGATGATTAGTTCCTATGTAATCCTGAGGTATAGTGGGTTAAAGGATTATGCGATTTCTATAAATGGAAAGTTTCAATAAATAGAAAGTTTCTAAAAATGGAAAGTTCTATGAATAGTTAGGACATGTATATTTTTGGAAAGGGGATGTAAAATGCCGGAGTTGCGGCTTGCAAAGCATTTGATGCGGTGAATCATAATATGAGAATGTATGGTACTTGTTTGTTTTATTACGCTTGTATTGATGATTTGCTGTGGATAATTGTCAAGCGGAAAAGCTATTTTTGGAAAGGGTGTGTGTAAACACCTGATTGGCCTGAATAGTGGTCATGGTGGTGGTGAGATTCTAGTGAGGGAATATGGTGGTTGGTAGGACAGTGTGATGTTTTACACGAACCACGAGAGGTAGTTCCGGTCGGGAGATGGTTATAGACCTTAGGACTTGTTTGATCATGAGGAGATGATTAGTTCTCCTGGGGAGATGATTAGTTCTCCGGAGGAGATGGTTAGTTCTCCTGAGGGGATGATTAGTTCCCCTAGTGCACCGCGGGCTTGACGGGTTGCGACCCTGAGAGCGGCAGAGGAGATGATTAGTTCTCCTAGGGGACGATTAGTTCCCTGGAGGGGATGAGTAATTCCACTGGTACCGAGATCTTGAGGGTGACAATCAGAGAGTGAGACGGTATGTCTTGAGGACTACTGTCTGAGAGAGCAGGCAGTGCAGTTCAAGGGTTGCGACATGAGAAGGTGTGGTTGAGATAGCAAACAATGTCTAGGAAGTGGGTATGAGCATAGTGACAGGATGTAGACCTTGGAGGTTGGGTTAGATCTCGTGTTTTTTTGTGTTGTGCTGACTAGTGGGGTCAGGGTTGAGTGGACCATTGGGTCACGGTGATGTGCGGGTGGTTGCAACAGTTGCACGAAAAACCTTGGTTGATGGTGTTCAGTCCGATCAGAGGATGTGCGGGACGTGGTGACGGCTGCACGGAGGTACTTGGCGGATGGACGATGTTGTGGGATTCGAGGACGAATCCATATTGGTGGGGGAGAATTATAACATCCGCGAACCAAAATTGTGGATTTTGGGGATGGGTGTCGATCGACATCAGGGTAGTGACGATGGACACCAGCAATTTCTGGTTCGACCAGATTATTTTAATTGTCGAATTGGACCGGTTTGGTTTAAGTGAAGTCTCGAAAGCAAGGTATTTAAAGGCAGAACTCGACCTAGGTCGTGGAAGGAAGTGTTTTTGCGGTTTCTGGAGAGAAAAGAGAGAAGAGAGAGTGTTCTTGGGGGATTTGGAGATCCTAAGCTGTTTTGGTGAGATCTGCTCCTTTGGATTGGATATCTGGTGCTAAGAACGAAGGGGAAGATTTCTAAAGTGTTGGATTCGTCAGTTTTGGGTCAGAAACTTCCTGCAGAGAGGTGAGTGCATGACCGTGGCTGATCTAAGCATGATAATCCTTTGTTTTGCTTGTTTTGTTGTTGTTTGTGTTGTATTATTGTGTCTTTGTGGTTCGATGTGGGTTTCTATGAGTTTACAGGAGTTTTGGATGAATTTCGGACGATTTGGAGGTTTTGGGAAGCGGTTCTTCAACTTTCGGCTTTGTGCGGATCTTGTTGCAGGGTTGGTGTCGATCGAGACCAAGTGGGTGTCGGTCGACACCAACTTGTCTTTGGGTGATTTCCTAGTTTGTTGTGTTGTTTGTGTTTGGTTAAACATTGGTATCTCAGTTGCTTGTGTGTATAGCCCAGTAGATAGGAGGATTGCCTCACTGAGTGTTTATTGAATACTCATGCATCTCAATTTGTGTCTGCGGTGCAGGTAAAGGCAAAGTGTGAACGTGGAATCAAGGCGATGAGGAGGAGGATGATTTAGGGTCTCGTTTGTGTGTTGGTTGTTATGTATGGTTATGTTGTTGGAACCTTGGTTAGAGTCATGTTAGGTTGTTGGATAGAATGGCTAGGAATGTTATTGTAATAATGATATATTGGTTTGGTATTATTAGTATGTTTCCGCTGTGCATGATATTTGTTGCTGGTTTAATAATGAGTTGTGGTTTGGGTTGGTTTAGTTAAGTAGTATGAGATGTTTAATTATATTTTGTATTTATTATTTAAAAAAAAACGGGTTATTTCATCAGTCATTCAAAGTTAATCCTCGAGGCCGTATAATCGGGTTAGTTGATGAGCAAGTCTTGTTGCAACAAGAGAGAGTCGATGAAATTTCCATTCCAAACATATCAACATAAGATGTTATCCACATTGATCCACAAAACCGACTAGTAGAAGATGTTGGTGATATCTCTGAAGAAGAGGTTGAATTAGACGAATTCGAAGAGTCTGATGATAGAGTAGATTCAGATGATGATAATGTACTTTCTAGTCATTCAGAAAATGAATCTGATTAAGTAATTGTAGTTTTTGTAATTTTTTTTTTTTAAGTTTCTAACTTTGCGAGGGATATGCGTTGGTTTTGCGACTTGTAATTAATTGAGTCTCGCAAAGCTATCACAATTTGCAAGGGATTTGCGACATATTACCGAGGCTTCCCTCGCAAATGCCTCGCAAACTTTTATAACCTAAAACATTTTTACCGAGGCTTCCCTCGCAAATGCCTCGCAAACATATATATATATATGTGTTTTATTGTTTTCAGTTATGAAATTAATCATATTTATGTATGTACATGGTATTAATATGAAAACATATATATGCTATAATCGACAAATCATAGAGAGAAGTATAAGATATCTTTCCTTGATGCATATATAGAAGTGGTACCATATGCTATGATCTACATGAAGTTTAATATCATGAAGTTTGTAGATTGTAAAGGTTACTATTCTTTTTAATGAATCAAATTATAAAATGAATCTGAATAAATTGTAGAAGGTTTTTTTTTTAAGTTTGCGAGGCATTTGCGACATATAACTGAGGCTTCCCTCGCAAATGCCTTGCGAACCCGTATACCCTAAACACAACTTTCCTATGTAATTGCGAGGTTTAGAACATTTGTGAGGCGTTTGTAAGGTATTTGCTAGTCAAGACTCGCAAATGCCTCGCAATAATTCAAAAATATATGAAATTTATGTTATATTTCTACTTGTTTTATTGTTTTTAGTTATGGAATTAATCATATTTATGTATGTACATGGTATTATTAATGTGAAAACATATATATGCTATGATCCACATATCATAGAGAGAAGTATAAGATATCTTCCCTTGATGCATGTATAGAAGTGGGACCATATGCTATGATCTACATGGTGAGTTTTTTTTAATCTCATGAAGTTTTTAGATTCTAAAGGTTACTATTCTTTTTAATGAATCAAATCATAAAATTAATCTGAATAAATTGTAATTTTTTTTTTTTTAAGTTTGCGAGGCATTTGCGACATATTACCCGAGGCTTCCCTCGCAAATGCCTCGCAAACTCGTATACCCTAAACACAACTTTTCTATGTAATTGGGAGGGAAACTAGCAGATACGTCGTAATATTTGCTACGGATTTGCGAGGCTACATAAGTTTATATATACTCGGAAGCCCTAGTTTGAGCGAGCTCAAACCACGCCGCAACACCCAAACCCTAAAATTCTTCTTCCTTCTTCTTCTCCGGTTAATCTCTTGCCGTTTTCGGTAAACTGTTACTTCCTTCTTCTTCCTTATTCTTCTCCGGTTAACCTCTCGCCGTTTCCGGTAAACCCGAAGTTTTTCTGAAGTTCTTCTTCTTCTCCAGTTTGTTCGATTCTTCTTCTCCTTCATCACCGAGAAATCTGAGGTTTCCTTCTTTTATTTGTTCTTTTACTGTTTTAGTTTTATTTAACTTCTTTATTGAATAAATCTAGGGTTGATTGTTCAATTTAAGATTTCTATTGAATAAATATGTGGTTGATTGTTCGATTTAAGTTTTTTTTATGAATAAATATGTGGTTGATTGTTTGATTTAAGTTTTTTTTATATAATAAATATGTGATTGATCTCTCAAATAGATCTGTGTATGTTATATTAAAGTTTTTAAACCCCAGTATCTTTTTTTCCTTGTAGATGTTTTCTGGGAACGACTACAAATGATTCTTCTCTCAGTCTAATGCTCCAAGTCCACACAGTGGTGGTTCTCGAGGGACCTCATTGGGTGTTCAGGATTCTCGACATGAAACCTCACAACAAAGGCCTCCAGCGACTGGTTCATCTCCACCCACTAGTGCGCCTCCAAATGCTGCTGCAACTCCACCCATTAGTGCCAATCCAGCCACTCCTACATCTTCTTTGCCTCAACGTCTACACAATATGACGTTGGAGGATTTACTCGACAGTCTCGGTTGTCAACATCTAACAAGATTAGATCCAAACCTCCCTCCTAGAACTCTCTGGTAAGAAACTGATTATGTTGATTTCAATTTTACTTTGAAATTTTAGTTCCGGTTCAACTTTAAAATGATTACATCTAATCTTATCCCTAGGTTTTCTGAGGATGGGAGCGTTGCAGCCAATGTCCGCAGCATCTTTGAAAGAGACTTCAAAGAGCCTCATGCCAATTGGACACAAACGCCAGAACGGGTTGTAGATCGATGGTATGAAACATTTTCGGTAAGTACAAACTTCTATGAACCATTACATTGTAGAATTGTAGTTTATTAGTTTTGTTTATGGACAAATATTAATATACATTTTTTTCTTTTTTACAACATATAACTGGGACCATTCTATAAACGGTAGAGTTAGGTTTGAGTTTGAGAAGAAGTTGAAGGAGCGGATGTGTGATAAAGTGAGCCGGTGGAAGGCAAAGTGGAGGGAAATTGGTGATAATGCAAAGCCGCGATGGATTGATCCTCAAGTCTGGGCTGGACTAGTTCAGTATTGGCATGATCCCAAACCTGAAGTAAAGAGTATCAACGATTCAGATGGCACTGGCATGCATAAACACCGCTCAAGCCAGACCTCTTTTAAAGCTCGTGCCATAAAACTTGTAATTTTCTGAATTCTAACCTTTGTCCTTCTTTACTACTCTTTTTTTCTTACTAATAACCTTTGTCCTTTGTCTTTTGTTTTAGTCTGAGCGGACTGGTGAAAGCACTCCGGATTATCTTCTTATCCTAGAAGAGACTCACAGAAAATCCGATGGGAGTTTTGTCGATGGAAATTTGGAGTCCATCTACAATGAAGTGTCATCGAAGATACAAGAGGTTGAGTCTCAGCTTTGTTAAGGGGATAACACAAGTTCTGCTTCAGGTGGGTTGTCTAATCATACCAAGAACAAAATTTATGCCGAGGTAAACTTCTAACTTCTTTGTGTTGTTGCCTTATTGTCTTGTGTTTTTTTTTTGGATGTCTTGTCTTGTGTTAGTTTGTGTTGTTTTAAGTTTGTGATATGATATGCTAAGATTGGTCCGATTAGTTTGTGATATGCTAAGAGTAGTTTGTGTTTTTGTTGGATGTCTTGTCTTGTGTTTAAGTTTGTCATATGGTATGCTAAGATTAGTTTGTAATATGCTAAGTTTGTGTTGTTGTGTCTCTTCTATGATCCGAAGCTTGTATGTTGGTTGTTGCTTTTTTCTTTCATACGACTATTAAAGTGATTGTTTGATTGTATTGTTGACAGGTTGCTCCAAAGAAGAAAAATAGACTTTATGTAGTTGGTTCTTCGCAAAATGAAGCATCATCAGCCCATTTTGGTCCATCGCTTTCGCCTACTGATGATCCAGTTGTTCTTGCTGAGGAGCTCGCTGTCGCTGAAGCTACTCTCGCAACTCAAGCCACTACTCTAGCAACTCAAGCCTCTCAACTTCAAGACAATGCAGAAAAAAATGCATAGCTATGATGCATATTTTAACTACCTTGTCGGGAAGGATCCTGAGTTTGCTGCTATGTTTGTAAGCAACCCCGATGACGAATGAAGATGGAGGCTCCAATGCAACCACCAATCCAACCATACCAGGAGGCTCCAATCCAACCATACCAGGAGGTACCAATCCAACTTCACCTGAGACAGGGGACAACACTGCTACCAGCACCGGCACAAACACAGGAACCGGAACCGGACTTCTCTCTCTATCACCATCTTTTTAAGACAATTTGTGTATAAGTTTTTTTTTTTTTTTGAACATGGTTCTAAAGACAATTTATTTTTGCTAATCAAGAAAATGTTTCAATTCAAATATATGTTTGAATTTTCTTTTCTATTTTGATTACAATTTCTATTTTGAAAATTAGTTTAAAAATATAAAATTCAAAATCAAAACTACAAATATCAAAATGAAAAAGAAAGCCAAAATCCGTAGCAAATTTATGCTACGGATTTAAGATGAATGCAAATAATTGCTACTAATTTGCGAGGAAACAAATTTCTGATTTTATAAGATTATTAATATTTTGCGATGGAAATGATGTCGCAAAATTCTTGCAAATCTGCGAGGGATTTACTTCGACACATTTTGCAAGAAAGTTGCGAGGATTATTGTCCATCACAGTTTGTGTGTGTTTTGCGATGAAGTTATGTTCATCGCAAATTTTGCGAGGGAAGTGCTTCGGTTTCCAATTTGCGACACGGATATTGCGAGGAAATGACGTTTCTCGCAAATCTGTCACTATTACCGTTTTGCGAGGGATAAGCTACAACTCTTGCCGTCGCAATAGGCATGTTTTCTTGTAGTGTATTGATTATTGAATAAACGTTGTTTTAAGAGAGCTTTTCCTAAAGCCTAGAGAGGAGGACTCTCAACCCTAAGAGCTTGTGATCAAGCCCTTCAAGGAGGACTTGCAAAACCACATCATTGTTCCCGATCTCAGTCCTATCCGTATTGCTTCTTCGTCAAGTTTCGATTTGTGTAATTTTGGACACTATTCGATAACATAATAAAATAATATTTTTTTTGAAAATCCTTTGTAAATATATGGTCCCATCAATAATATAAATTAATAATTACATATAATTATCTAAATATATGTATGTATTGACACATTAATTTTTTTATTATAGTTCATTTTTGATATTTTTACTGTATAAAAATCTTTGAGTGCTATTGTCAAAACATGATAATTGTTATTTTCATTGTAATTGAGTTAAAATATTAGTTATAACCATTAAATCTTATTTTTAATGTTTTTTACCAAATTAGGAAAGTCTCTCTATAAATTAATAATTATTAATTTATCGAGAATTAAAACCTCTATAAATTAATAGATTATCATGGTCCCAACATTATTAATTATAGAGGTTTACTGTATATATATCACTCATGCATATCTAAGTATATATATCCTTGTTTTGTTTACTATATATCTTGTTTGTTTGATGCAAATTTATGCAATCTGTGTTCCTACTGATGTGAGTAGATGTGGGAATATCTGAAGGGGTCTGTCTTGTGTGGGTTTGGTAAACATGGAAGATTATCTCCAGATTCTGGAGTATTATTTCAATTGTTTAAGGTTATTTTAGTTGCATGTGATTAAGAGTTAATAGTAACCTTTAAATAGTTCATATCCGGCTTGGATGATATTTGGGTTTATATATAAAGAAGTTGTTGGTATTACTCTTTGGTATAGATCTATTACTGTCTTTAGTCTGTTTCCATTGATATTTTTGTTGTGGAGTCTTGTTAGTCTTTTATAATGGGAACGGCATCTGTGTGCTTGATTCAATGATTTGTCGTATTTTATATTGATCTTTGTATTTGTGCTTATATCTATGTATATGTTTATGCAAGTGCAGGTGTATTTACGGAGCTTATTCAACAATGCAAGTCAAAGGAGTGCAGGTAATATATACTCTTAATATTGCCTCCAGTTTAACTTTCATTTATGGGGGTATAGAGCGATACATAACATTGCATGGTGATGAAATAAATGTTGAGAAAAGGCAGTTTGTGCTTTTTGCTGTAATTTGCTATGTTTTAGTCTAAAATTTAGAACGATTTACCCTGAAGCAAAAAAATGGATATTTTGTAATAGTTTTCTTACTCAGATCCTTTAGTTACCTTCTCAAGTAAGTGCTCACAACAGATGAAATTGGATCCTTTAGTTACCTTCTCAAGTAAGTACTCAGATCCTTTAGTTACCTTCTCAAGATCCTTTAGTTACTCAGATCCTTTAGTTATTTCATGGCTTGTTCGGTCCTATACTGATATCCCGACGCGTCCCTTTTTTGATGTCCAAATGCATCCTCAACAGATGAAATTGGATGTTGCAAAGATTTCTAGCATCATTTTCTACCACTTGGTAATCCCTTTTGATTTTTATTCTTTAGTCCCGTAGGTGGAAGAATTATATTCGCTGGATCTAGATTCTCTCAATAACCTCAGGTGAGTAGTTGCATCCATGACTACTTAATCCCTTGTAAAGTTTTTGGTTGCAGCAGAAATAATATTATTATTTTGAGTCAGACCCCAAAGTCCTTGTAAAGTTTACTTGTCTGTTATATCTATGACCTTCTTGATGAATGCTTATCAAGCCTGTGGCTTCCTTGTAGGTCTGTATATGGTCTGATCTTTATTTTCAAATGGCAAGCTAGGGAAAAAGATGACCGTCTGTCCAACAATCCAAGATCAAGTTTTGGACTTGTTTTCGCAAATCAGGTTCGTGTTAATAACACAGGCATAACCATTTGAGTAATAGTATTACCTTTTCAATTTTTGTCTAAAAATTCCCAAGTTTATAGGTCATTAACAATGCTTGTGCAACCCAAGCAATTCTGGCTATCCTCTCGCACTCTCCAGAGGTTGACATCGGGCCTGAACTATCAGCGCTGAAAGAATTTAGCATGAACTTTCCATCCGATCGTAAGGGTTTGGCTATCAATAACAGTGAGGCGATCCGGACTGCTCACAACAGTTTCGCAAGGCCTGAGCCATTCGTCCCGGAGGAACAGAAAGCTGCTACAAAAGACGATGATGGAAACCATTTCATAAGCTACATACCTGTGGATGGAGTCTTGTACGAGCTTGATGGGCTCAAGGAAGGACCTATCAGCCTTGGTCCATGCCCCGGAGACCAAAGTGGTATCGAGTGGCTGCAAATGGTTCAACCAGTGATCCAGGAACGGATTGAGTGGTATTCACAGAGCGAGAATGGTTCAATCTTTTGGCTGTCATTAAAAACAGGAAGGATATCTACACGGCGGAACTCAAGGAGCTATATAAGAGCATCCTCATCGGTTGGCCACTAAACAAAGTTGCTTGATTGAAAAATGTTGAGTTAAGAATTTCATTAAGAAACTTTTAAATTTATGTGTCCAATGGTTGATCCTAAACTATTACAATTACATGTATGCAAGTATATGTCTTTTTCTTCTCTTCTTCTTTGTCTTCTTCATCTTCTTATTGGAATCTTCTTGTTATTAGTTTCATCAAATTCTCTGCTTCTTAAAAAAAACAGAGAATAATTTTGATTACTTCAAGCCACATCTTCTCCGGTAGTTTCAGCTTGAGAACCTTTTGTACCTTCTAGAAGATACCGGAGAACTCTACTTTTGGGCAATGGAGATCCTGAACTCGCCTAGAGAAGTGAAAGTCCCAAATCAGAAAACCCTCATTTCAAACGAACAATAATAGCTTAGACGGAGAGAAGAGAACATAAAAAATACCTTCTGACTTTGTAATAAACGCCAACATTGAAACCGGGGAAATCATCAATTGAACCAAACTCCTTCTGGGAGATTTTTGCCGTGGGCAGAGAGAAAGAAATAGTCGACGGAGGAGAGAAAAAAAAAAAAAAAATTTAGCCAATCAGAAACGGACACGTTATAGTTAAGATACAACTCTAAAAACCCTTAAATTAGCATGGATGGTTAAGTTTTGATTGTTGTTTTCATTTTTTAATTACTTTTAATGCTCAAAGTTTCTACAAAATTTATTAAGCTACCACTAATGGAGATGCCCTAAGGTCCGTCAAAATTTCTTTTAACAGATTTTCGGAATGAACCAACTTAGAAATAGTAGTTTAGACTGATCGGTAAGGATATAATGATATAGCATTAGAGCATCTTTATTGGTAGGTTCTGATTTTTGGAGTTCTTACATTTTTTAGTAATAAAAAGTGTACTTTTATAAGTTAAGAACCTTTAGTTTGTTAATTAAATTTGTAAACTCTTAAAAGTGAGGTTCTTAGGTAAAAAAATAAAAAATTTAACTTTTAAATGTTTAAACTATGAGGATTATATTATTGCATTCATAAACTTTTAAACATACAAAACATAAAAGCATATAAAAATAGAAGCAGAAATCACAAATTCATAAACGTTTAAACATACAAAATATAAAAGCATATAAAAATAGAAACAGCAATCACAAGTGGGGAAAAAGTTTAGTTGTAATCAAGTCCCTGTTTTCTTGTTTCTTCCTTTGAAGAGCTTGTAACATGTCTTTTAAGTCACGAGCATCCCTGTTTTTCTGGTCTCTTCCTGTCACAAGCAACAAAAACACAAGCCATTTCAGTTTGAATTAGACACAAGAAGCACCGATTACATAAACCAGTTTAACTTAGACATAACCAAAGCTCATACACAAACTGAACACATTATATAAAACATCACATGAAAACCATTACAATAACAACCGATTACATAAACCATTACAAGAAGAACCGATTACATATCATACATCAAGAACAAGAACAAACTAATGAGCTCATCATACATCAAGGATTAATGAGAGGTTAAGCCCTCTTATAAGAGCAGTGACTACAATCACTATACAAAGACATTTGAGGAGGAAAGGGGATAAACACTAAGAGAGCTACTAAGACACAAAGATGAAGAATGAATGGCCATGGCCAAAACATGCCGACGATGATCCATCGCCTAAACTCCACAGACAACTCCATTAAAACTACGGAGAGTTATTCATGAATGAAGTATCTCTTCAAGGTTGACTACAAATAAGATCAAGCTTTTGAAGTTTATAAAATAGTTCACCAAGACTCAAGTCACAACTTATCATTCATCTAAGAGATATGAAGCAGAGGATTACCATAACAATTGTGAAAAAGACTATAGCTTTCATCATATATAGTTTATATATGAATCTTGTTGGTAGTCAAAACTCAATAAGCAATAACTAAAACTGTGGACAAATATGAAAAAGACTATAGCTTTCATCATATATAGTTAAAATACCTCGAGTTGGATTAGCCACCTGTTAGCTCCAGATCCAGAACCACGGTGTATATGATAACCAGGTAGTGTTCCATCAAGGCACACTGCCAAATCAGTTGAATGAAAAATATTCAGATAAAAGTACTGAGCTTTAAACTCGTTTAATCTGATTCAACAAGAACAAATCCGAGAACGAGAGCATCTATATCTTATTAAACAAATTCAAAGCATGACATCAACCCAGTCTTAGCAATCTCCCTAATACATATAACTATAAGCATTCAAGTATCACCACCAACACATTCTAGAAAGAGAGAGAGAGAGGGTATCAGCTCCTTTGGGGCCAGCTACCTGAATCAAGGTGAGAGGGACCATGAGAAGCTGCGAAGGAGACTTCGCCGACAACTGACTTTCGAGTCACGAGATCTTATCGTCAGTATCTGTCACATTCCCGATTCCATGGCTAGATCCGCTACTAACGACGGAACACAGCCAAAGACAGAATTCCATGCATGTTCATTTCCGCCGTTGTCGCAAAGCCGGAGAGCTGGAAAAAAGTTTTTGACTTTTTAACGAATCTTGTTAGGAATCTTTTACAGAGATATGATCATGCACCAGAGGCCACCCAAAATTGAATCAATCTTCTCTGCTTGCAATCAAATTGTGAGAGGAATCTCTTGGATTTTGCTGGAACCTCCGTCGAGAAAGAGAGGAAGAAGAGAAATGATAATCAACAAAATAAAATAAAAAATTCTTTTGTTTTAAGGCAACACCCAACAATAAACGAACACGTCGACGTCTGTTGGGTTCTCTTTTGCCTCTTAATTAAGACGCAACAAGGGAAGTACCCGCGCTTAAATAACAACTGTTTCTAAACTTTATGATATGTTGCTTTTATGACTTAATATGTATTAATTGACATATTTAAATATAGTGTTTTATGCGTTGAAAAAGTTTTTAAATATTTTATTGGATTGTTAATAAGTTTTTGTATTTGCATATATACAGAAATGTTATTTTACCAAATATAAATAATATTCTCAATGTGAAATATTAACTGAGTCTTTAAATTAAACTACTAACCTGTAGAAAACAGATTTTGAAATTCAATAAGTAGATTTCAATTTTTTAAAAGCATAAGCAAATTTTCAATAGTTCAAAATTATATATTATAATGTATTATCTCAACTACAAAATAGAATGAGAGTAATGCGAAGTTGGATTTCAAGTAGCGGTTAATACAAACATACTAAATTTTATAGTCATTCTAAAAGAAAAAAATAACGGCCAACGACCCATTCTTCACACTTGAGTTCCTAAGCTTTCACCTTGTTGCTTGATCACATGGTTTATGTAATAACGTCCAGAAAATTCATTCCTGTAGATATAAGTGTTTAAAGAAATTTTACTTTAACATCATACAAAACTTGATTTCATATACATAATTACATCTTACATAGCCTTGTGATGCTTCAGTCCTTCGAACTCTGGTTTTATGAAGATTTTCGAAGAGGCCAAGGTGTTTTCAAGACATGGTGCACCTATAGACATTTAGAATTTAAAGTGAATATATTGGTTACCTTATCATGATTATATCATAACTAATTAATGTTATATACCTTCATATTCTCCAACCCTCATAAATCGCATTACGCAGAACACAGGCTCGGATTTGTATATGAGATGGCACCCGCTTGATTGCCATATGGTCATGAATTGAGAAGTGAAGTTTTCTTTGAGACGACACTTCACAGTCTCAAACCTATATATTTATCAAATCAAATAAAAATCTTAATAGAGACAACTTTAAAATATAACAGTCATAAAGGTAGAGTAAATATGTTTTACCTGCCATTCAACAGCATGATAACAACTTCATTAATATCAATGATACTCGCAGGCCTTCTTCTATCTTCCACATCCATTATACACGCACAAACATCTACTTTGGGAAAAAGACAGAATTTAGGTTCCCAATGTGTTGCTAATCTATTTTGGTAAAGTGTTAGTCGTACTTTTATATGTGAAGGACCAATACACAAAGTTTCATAAATACTAAAAGAATCTAAAATCAAAGATACCAATTCACTATATTGACGGATTGTTCCAAAATAATTTAAAATCAATTAAAGAGTTTCTTACCGTAAGAGATGGGATGATCTATTCTTCCACGATTTATGTCATCCAAATCCTCAAACCGAAAGTAATTCTTAGGACTCAATGATTCGAGCAGCGTCATTGTGGTTTTACCCGAAAATTTAATCTGATAGGGATGATGAGTACTCCTCTCCTCCATGGTTGGACTGATCACTTTGAAATTTCTAATACTGTACCACTCACCATCGTCTATATATTTAGGAAGGTTAGCGAGTGTATCGGGTAAAATAAGGAGCTTCAATTGTGTCACCCTTCACAGTTCAACAACAATTATGTAAGAAGTCTTATATACAATAACTGTTAGAACTTGAAATTTAAGTAAAAATCATTCAACTAACGACTCTAACCTTTTCATCCACAAGAAGCAGAACTCGTTTGGTGAAGAACTCTCTGACTCTCCATGAATGTAAGACCTTGGCGTTGATAAACCAATTAGTTCTTCCGGGAAGCAGATCAGCAATATAATCGAATCTCATGATTTTCTCAAATTAAGTTTTTTTTCTTGATTCTTCTCTGTTATCGAAAACAAAAAGGGGATTTTTGATTTGTAAGAATACAAAGAGTCACGACTAAACGTTGCGTCTTAATTTTTTTATTTTCACATTTTAGTCGGATTAGTAAAAATACTAATATTATATAAATTAATACAGTTTTCATATAAGGTTTGTCACACTTGTTTGTAGAAAATATAATTTATGTTAACATATTGAAGATGTTCTCATGTTTTCATTTTTAAAAACTTAACACTTAGATGTTGATATGTAAAAAGGTAATATTATTAAGGAGAAAAACTGAAAATCTGATGACAATAGTAGATATTAGATGCTTAAAAGAAAATCATAAATTTTCAAAGACTTCTTTGAAAACCACATTAAGGGTTTTGTTCTGACATTTCCCTTCTTCATCTGTAATCAAAATCTTCAATCCTTTTCTGCTTGTCACTCTAGAAAATGCAACGTATAGTTGTCCATGTGTAAATACGGGCTTGGATAGATACAATCCAACATGTTCCAACGTCTGACCTTGGCTTTTGTTTATAGTGATCGCAAATGCAAGAGCAACGGAAAACTGACGATGCCTCATACGAAAGGGAAACTTTGCATCTGGTGGCGACATAAACATCCTAGGGATAGGAACTTTATCGTTGACGTTTCTTTTACCTGTTACAATCCTTGCTTCAATAACATGATTAGCCATTTGAGTGACAATCAATCTCGTACCATTGCATAAACCTCCCTTAGGATCAATATTCCTAAGCAACATGATAGGTGCTCCCTTTCTCAGCGTCAGAACATGGTTAGGTAATCCAGAAACGTGAATATTGTTTAAGAATTCCTGAGTGTAGATCATATCGTCATATGCACTTGTATCGGAAGTCTCGATGCTGTCTGAACTCAAATACTATCTCTCTTCCCCTGGATATAATAAAACCAAAATAAGAAACCATTTATATTGAATTTTGTTTGCCAAAAAAAAAAAAAAAATGCACTCTTAATATACCTGGAAGTTGGGAGAGCATATATTGATTTATTTTATCGACGTCATCATTTCTTGGACAAAGAATAGCTCTTTCGCAAAAGAATTTTGCATCGGTCCTTGTTGCAAATGATGTACCGTATATCTGTTTAACAAGTGATTGTATAGGATTGTCCCATGCAGCAATTAAGAAATCCTCGGGTATTTCTATTTCGACTTCACCACTGTAAGGCTCGTTGATCTTGCCATCCCCAATATCGAGTAACCATTTTAAAAACGTGGAGAGAGCATCTGCATCCTGACTATTTTTCGCCTTGTGAAGCCTCATGTTTTGTGTAAGCCGAAGAACTTTACAACTATCCCAAAGCTATGAGATGAGTTTATAGAGGCTAAAACTGTCCCAACTCCACCAGCCTCTGGGACAACCGGTAGAATTTGTCTAAAATCACCCCCTAAAACAAAAACCTTACCTCCAAAAACCCGATCACACTTCATAATATCTCGCATACTTCTATCCAAGGTTTCGAAACAAAATTTATTCATCATTGGAGCCTCATCCCATATAATGAGCTTTGCTTCTCTAATCAACTCGGCAAGGTGTGATTTACTATCTATCGAACATATTGTAAATTCGTCCACATGGATGGGTATACAAAATCTAGAATGAGCTGTCCTGCCACCTTCCATAAGTAAAGCAGCTATACCACTCGATGCAACATTAAGAACAATATCACCCCTAGATCGAATATCAGCGCCAAGAATACTCTTCCAGTACCACCAAATCCATGAACAAAAAACATACCTCCTTTATTAAAATTCACAGCTTCAATAATTTCGAGGAAGACACTTCGTTGCTCATCGGTTGACATACGTAACAACCTCTCGAAGTCCTCTCATTGCTCATCACGCCTGTAGTTTCTCTCATCTATCATAAGCCTATTCTCATCATTATCCATCACAGTTTGGTCGGGTTTAGGCATATTCACAATAGTTGACAGATAGCTTCCATTGGACCGCATAATCATTTCAATCTCAGCTAAGCATATGTTTATTATTTGTTCCTGACTTAACATTAGACCTGCATTACAGAATTTTTTTTTAAGTTGACATATTTATGATCAGAATAATAATTGTATACGTTCGTGTACATCAATATAACTTACTGTGGTTGTTCGTACGGTTCCTTTGCAAATACAAAATATCTTCGCACAATATATCTTTTGTAGCGACCCAGAGATCGAGAGGCACTTAAACACTTTTGGAAAGCAATAGTATGACAAACAACTTCCTGAGAAACGACCCAAAACACCACATACTTGCCTCTTTTATAGCTAGAATATATTCTTTGTCGTCATCCAATAATCCCAATGCAAAGCAGGCATCTTTAAATTCCTTGTACAGTTTACCTTTTACTGTCTTTAAAAAATCAAAACTTGTGGCCCCTGGAACTGTATTAAGTAAAAATCTCAAGTAATACGCCGGGCCTATAGAAGGTGTTACATATGTAATTCTGCCTACAACAAAACTTTTTTTTCTCTTAGATCTTGGTTGCCATATTTTTTTACTATTAATCCACACAAACATGTTGGGGAATTCAGCATAAGTGAGACTTCTACCTTCCGGATGTTTTTTATTGCATTCCATCCAGGCCAACAGTTTAGATCTTCTGGCTGAACGCTTCATAACATCTGCAATAGGATCATCTTCGTTGTAAACTTCTAATTCCTGTCCAGGAAGATGAAACGGAAGTTTTTCAACGGGAGTAGTACGATAGCAAATCGGAAAAGCCAATATTCACCAAGTTGCTTCACATGCGGAGACATATCTAATAAAAAAAATACTTATAATAAATATTAAATTAACATGGTTAAATTTATATGAAATTAATAAACAGGCATACCTGCAGTTGTAGAATTTCTTGATTTCATTTTGATCGTCTTCCTCTCCTACGTTAGCTCTAATATAATCCGGCCCTTTGGTAATATACTTGAAAAGATATTTCACTGATCGTGACTGATTACACCATTCAACATTAATATGAGCACGATAACGGATAGACAAATCCCTGTTGTACGGAATAACAAAGCTGTTATCACAATCAAAACTTTTTTTATGCACGAATCTCCCATTTTTCCTCTGTTTGTATATTGGATAACCAGCATCGTCGACAGTGTTTTCCATGAATGGTTTTGGAAAAAAATTAGTGCATGTACCATTATTCATGCAAACACTTCCTCTGTTATGAATACCACAAGGTCCATGAATCATAACATCAGAAACAACTTCATATAAGTACTTGTCCAGTTGTTTATCAGGAATCTCAGCGCTTATGAATCTATCAATGTCTTTGGGTGTACACATTTTATAGTCTGGATGCTAGAATAAAATCATGTGTGCATGAGGCAGACCTCTCTTCAGGAATTATATTGTATACATAGCTGCACACACAAACAAAAGCCATTATTAATAAACTTTGGGTTTTAACACGGTAACGTATAGAAAGTCGATTGATTAATAATATGAAACATACCAGAGTTTACAACACCAAAAGTTTTTTCTTTGGTTACTTGCTCTATTTGTCTATCCATCTTCATCTTAAAGACCCGACATCATATATCTGGTCTATCTCCTTGCTTAAGACCATGCCTTGTTAGATATCGAACAACTTCAGGCCATTTGGGGTTGCAAGTATTTGTTATGAAAATATCGGGAAAACCATAGTACTTGCAAGTATCCATCGCGTCTAAATAATGTTGCATCATATAACGTTTGTCCGTGTTCTGCAAGATCTTCGTTTCTTTGACTAACAGCTTCAACTATTTTATCGATTCTTTTCGTCCGTAGTTTGTTTTGGTTCATGGAAATATTTCAGTCTGTTAGATTCTATAGTTGTGAACGCGTCTACCAGAAAATTGCTGATATAATTTTCCCGACATCACAATCGTAGAAGATTTTTGATATCCCTCAATATTCGGAAAGCATTAAATTCTCTCATCGAGACTGTTTTCTTTTTTCGTCCAGCCGTATCTACAAAACCAATCTCAATGCCTAACCTATAACCATCCTCTCCATATGGAAACAATAATGGATATTGAAGTGGCAAGTAAGCTGGATGGAGTTCACTTATTCTCTACAGACTGCCGAAACAACTTTCTATAACAATGTCACGCTTAAATACTCCAGGACTGAAATTACCTGGTATTAATCCAGCAACCTCATTTCATGTAGGTAGATTATGAGTCCTTGCATCAGCAGTTCTTTCTGCAGGAATTCTTAACCTCAGATCTGTCACAGTATTGGTTAAATCAAATCTTTCTCGAGCCGACCTAAACGCCTGTACATGCGGATTATGACTATCAAGCATCGTTTTCAGAAGTTATACATTTGGTTGTGTTATTTTCTCTGTAGATCTAGATGTTCTTTGAAGGAAAAAAAATTATAAAAACATTAGCAACACATCAATATACTGTTATATTTTTTTAAGCTATTAAACTTACCCGAACGCATTTATCCTGTTAGGGACTTCATTATCTACGTCATGTATATAAAGTTGTAAAAACGTCTGATTTTCTCCAGGTTCAGGTAAAATATCTCCGCTACGGTGATAGTTTTCTCCACACATCTGAAACACGTACGACCCTCTACCATTATTAATAGAATGGTTTATTTTCCCACCTAATGACGTGAAAGAAAACATCATATTGTATGCTCTTATATTATCACGGAAGTTGTTACTCATATCATCGTGATTATATAACAACGCCGATAATGTATTCGGTGGAGTTTTCAATTTTGGAAGTTGGACTCTCCCTTTTTTATAGCACATTGAAAAAATCGGTTTCGACTTCTTTACTCGCTTGTTTAACCGTTCTCCGTACCACAAATATGTTTCACAATTTTCACATAGATACGAAGGATCTCCTTCATCATAACAACCTAATAACATTAAAAATACAAAATTAATTTACCTGCATATATATATTTAAAATTATTTCAAAAAGAAAGTTTAGCTTTACAAAAATACCATTTATTTGTAACCCAGATGTTACGGCTGTGAATTTACATGTTACATTAGGCGTAGTACGATACTCAGTATCATATTCATCAATCGAGCTATCAGAATCGCTATTGTTATTTGACTCGGAGTCAGAAACAATAAAACATGCAAAATCTTCATGCATCAGAGGCAACAGCGTAGGAACTACATAGGTGAACACGAAAAAATTATTATTTAAATATTTAGTATATACTATAACATGTGGATATAGAAACAACCTTCATTGTGTTTTACAACTTTATTTGATTTAAGAGTTTGCGTTCTTATCACCCTTGCATGTTTTGAAATTACACATGAAATAAGTTTATACGTTTGAACATTAATTTAAAATCCAAACTTATTTTATTATATCAGAAACTGAATATTAGTAACCCTTTGTATTCACTGCATGAATCGGATCCTTCTTTCTCCGTATTGGTAATTTTTCAGGTCTCATCGTATGATACAATCGAAACGATTTGCGTTCTTTAGAAATATATAACTTAAGGGTTATTATCTTTTCATTTATATAATTAAATTTTATTATTTCCATAGACGGATAATAAAAAACCATAATTAAAAAGTTAAAGGATAAAAAAATGTAAGATTAACATTTATTCATTTATATTAACATATATTTATATAATCTTAAATAAATTTAGGAGAGTATACATTTTGGAATATATATATTTCTTTTAAAAGGGGGAAAATATCATCGATTCTTCCGTTATTGTTATGTCGTATTTATGCAAAATAATTGAAAGTTGGCTATCTAAATACTTATTTAAGCAAAAAACTTTGTAAATAAAATTATATGTTTATTATTACTGAATAATAAAATGCTGAGCATTTATTAAATTATAAATTTGAAAATAACAAATAATCTTAGTCTTATCAATGCAATTAAAGGCCTAAATTAAAGTTTGATAAAAACAAATATCAAAAGCATATTTTGTTTATAAAACAATTCAGAACATAAGCATAATACTTCGTTTGCTTCTCAATCTTGATCTTCTTTCCTAGTAGTCATGTTATGACCTCGTACAACTTCTTCATTGAGTCCGGACAACTCCCTCTTCGACGAAAATGATGTTGTTTCTTCCGACGTAAGTTGTAGAATTTGTTCAGCTGGTTCTAGTTCTTGGTGATTATCATTAACTTTACCGTAAGTTTCCTAGCAAATATATTAAGGATAAACACATTATGAAATAATAGTAATTAATTTAAACATCTTATAGACTACATTATTAATTTAATATGTTACCTTGACAAACTGGTTTACCATGTCCTCTTTTTCCCAAAACTTTTCAACAACATAAGAAGCCTTGTCACTCTTCAAATTATCATTAGTGATAGAAATCTTGAAGAGCATGGTCTTCCCAATCAGAGCAGAAAGAGAAACGGGCAAGATGCTAAGATCGTCCTGATCATTGTTACAAATTTGTAAGAAAATGCATGTTATTAGAAATTTCTAAATATATATATATACTCTGGTAGAAAGTACGTTGTCTATTCTGTTAGAACGTACCTCGGCTATTTGGGAAACCAAATCATCAGCTTTTTTACCAACAAAAATCTGGGCTAGACCATAAAAAAAGCAGCTTAATCTTTGGAGAAGTTCCATACGAAACGTGTAATATGAGCTTATACCTAAAAGACATATAAGCAATTAAAAGATCAACATATTCACATGATCACAACTCTAATGATATTAAGTAATACATACTTGTAATCAACTTCTTTGACATCGTCATCGCAAACACCACAACTATATAGACGTTTTTCCCCTTATCAGACTCTAGTGGATATGCTTGAACCTTCTTTCTACATTCTTTGCATGCAATGTAATACCACTTAGGCACTATCTCGACCGAACGGATCGTTCCAATTGTGACACATGTACGTACCTTTATATACCATCATCATTACAATTTCGTAATTACCATTATTCTGGATGTTGTGTTTAGTTTAAGAATACCTCGAATGAATATAGTATTTCGTCGATAGTCTTCTTTTCATTTTTCATGAAAAACTCCTCATACAAAGTTAATTTTGGCTGTGTATTCTTAGCTTCATCCTCATTTTGAACCAAGTCAACAACGCTAGTGTTTGGTAACCTTTAAAAAGTAAAAGTTAAGAACGTAAAAAGTTTATACATGTCTAGATTCTAATTGATAGTTAAGAAAACTAATTACATCTGTTGGGATTTTTCGACTTCAGGCATTGATGGATTTAAGAGAATATTTGTGGTATTGAATGCGTTTGATACACTGTAATTGCTTGCAAAATAATTTTAAAATTTATAAAGTAAATGTTAATTAATCTAACTAAATCAGCATACAGTAAACGTCTAAACATCATTTAAACAATTACCTTTCCACTCTTTCAAACATGCAAATCTGATCACACACACAACAACCGAATCTTCGTATTCTTTTATAGAAGCTTCAAAAGTTCTAGCAAGGTCACCCCATATCGTACAACTTAATTGGTCACCATCGTAAAGACAAAGTTTAAATTAGTTTCCGATTTAAAATATCTGTATCTACTATTTTTAATTTTTTAAAAACAGACCTTAAATCTTGTAAGTCAAAACTTATCTTCACATTGTCCTTTCCCTTAGTTTTTACGTTATCAAGAGAACCAACACCAGCAATTTGGCCCACCACATCTAAAAACATAACAATATTATTTATGTTTCAACAACCGAGTATATATATACATGAGTTTCACAACTTACCAAATAATACTCGTTTATCTATTTTTCCAGCCAATATAGTTGAAAATTCTTGAAAGTAGTTTTCAGGAACTCGTGCTGGAAAATCATCATATGGTTTAATTGTGGTAGTTCTATAGAACACAATCTTAAATCCCAAAGCACTTGTCCTGTAATCACCGTCATAATCCACCAAGCTGAAAGTATCGATTATTTTCGATTCACCAACATTGATTTGGTTATGAAATTTCTTCACCAATGCATCCTCAATAGACGCGTGAATCCTTGTTCCCTTTAATTAAAATCAGTCGTCAATACGTTTGAATCAAAATCGATATTAAGATGTAGAAAAGCTTTAATAAACATTTTAAATTATTGTTAACAAATTATAATAAAATAAACTTGAATTAATCGATACAAACCTCCCTATCGACTAAAACCATCTGCAGTGATTTGAATGCTTTCCAAAGTCTTATCACACGAACCCTGATCTTGTAGTGATCCAGCGCAGGATTGATCTCGTTGATGTTAACATAGGGAGAGATAGTGATTTGTTTGGAGGCCATAATGTATTTTTTGATTTTAAAAAAGAATCGCTGAATTGTACACAATGTTTCAATCTGTCTCACTATATATAGAGTATCCAATTCTTTATTTTTACATATATACTGAATATGATAATATTGAATTTTGGAATTATCTTCCTTTTTAGAATCATTATAATAATTATCGGAAATTAATTTATGTCAATATAACATTTTTGAGACGATAAGCATATAAATATAATGTTTTTTTTTTACTTTTAGGATAACTGTTATATTTAATTTACATTTTTAAGTATATTATGATAATAGTGAATCAATCTCTTAAAAGGAAAGGTTAAAATCTCGACTCGTTAGGATTATAGTAATATAAATATAAGTAATAATCAATCTCTTCTAAATTACCTTTACAGTATTCTATACTAATTGTGTAAATATAAAATAAATTAATTCACTCAATAAATATTTTCAATATCATATTAATTTAATAAGAAGATGTTCTATATCTTTATTATAGACTTTAATTATTTTATTTTACAATCCTATATTTACTAATATTTTATAACTACCCTTATAGTTAGTTAGAAGTGAATTGAAATAAATTTTGATCATGCTCTCGTTATGATAATATATTTATAGTACAATTTGTTAAAATTGAAATTTATTTGTCTAAATAATATGAGTTATTTTTATTGTATAAATAATATCTGTAAATCTTAGTTCAAATCGAATACCATCAAACTTAAATATAGTGAATAATTGTATATCAAATCAAAAGTCAATAAACTTTAAAATTATAAAAATCAAATTTCCATGTCAATATAAAGCCCAAAAACTTCAAAATTATAAAAATCAGGATTCCATATCATCAAAGGCATCTCTCATCTGCGTGACCTGCGGACATGGAGGATTTATCATCACCTTCGTACAATTATGCACCTTGGTCACCATGATTGAATCTATAAGAAGTAAAATGTATTCTTTTATATTAAACCATTTAAATTGATGTAAATATAACTAAACATGTAGATATAAAATTATAGTAAACCTTGATTTCTCTCAATTCTTGCAAATCGTATGACACATATGATATCATCAACACAATGTATCTAATCATTAAAGAAAACGTTCGCATAAGATTTTGGTAATTGGCATGACAATCTATCACCCCTACATTAAAAATTTAGTAGTTAGGCAAAGTGTCACAACATAGTTTTAGTTTAATGAATTTAAAAAACATAGTCGATATTTTCCAAATCAACGAACAACTCATTCCATTCTTTCTCGGGAGGACCTTCCTCAAAGCGATTTCCAACCCGCAGTACTCTTCCGATGATATCTACATAATTTATAAAATTAGTATCAATTATTGTTTTGATATTAAAAATCTATATAATGTTATAGTTTCCCTTACCAACACAATAAGCAGAGTCTAAATAACCACTTTTGATATCATGAAATGATACAAAAGAGAAGAATTGATCTGAAGACAAAGTATTAATCTTTCTAAACCATGTTATGGTTCTCCAATGTATCATAAAACGATGATCAGTTCGTCTAAAATCCCCTGCAACTCTGCATAGTGAGAAACTTACCAACATGATCCACTCTCCTTCGTTCAAATTGTTTAGAAAACGTCGCGAAATCTAGGACCCATTACAGCATGTATTTTTTGACCCTGCGAGAAATTCTTATTAATATATGTAAAGAACAACTTAACCTATGAAAAATCTACCGTATAAAAATACCTTTTCATCAACCAAAATCAAATCAGACAAATTGTAGAGAGGATGAACACACTCAAATTTTCTTAGAATCTTTACTATAATTTTCCACTCATGAATGAAAGGATTCAAGTCGTTAAAATCAACAAAATAGTCTTTTTCCCGATTCGATTCTTTATAGCATTGAAAAGTAGATTAGCCATGATAGCATAAACTGGATGGAAACAAAACGTAAAGATCTTAGATTTTGAAGTAATATATTTTATGTATAGCGTTTAGCATGTATTTAAAGGTGTATAAATATATAGGTTTATCTTTCCTTTGTTTTGGAAATTTTCATCAATAGATAATTTCAATAAGTATAAAAATTATATCATCGAGAATACTTTAATGATATTTTTCCCAATTATTTGATTATTATATTTTTACGTTTATATGTGTATTAACATTTTTTTGGTCTTCGATAATCATAGTTTACTCTTTATTCCCTTTTTTCTTTTGATATTGAGATATTTTCAGTATCTTTTAATTTATTTTTATTTTACAATTATGCTATCATCAAATATATTTTAAATCAAAGATAATAGATTTCTTATATTTCCAACTTTACTTAATAACGAAATATAGCATATTCCTTTTCCCCATAAAATATTAATGATATACATAAAACTATAAAGTACTATGATTAAATATTAAGTTTAAAATTAAGTTCAAATTCAAGACATAAAAAACACAAATACGGATGTCCAGATTAACAACAAAATAATATTAGAAATTTAAAATCAACCATAGACATAAGATATTTTTAGAAAACATCAGGATATTCTCACTTCTGGTTGCTTGAACAGCATGTGTCCTCTGAACAATCCTCATCAAATGATTCATTGTCAGGCCAGTGACTGAAATAAATAATAGAATTAGGTTTTAGAATTCATTTATCAATTACACTAAATTACTATAATTGAATAGTTTTATAACATTATAGTTGATCGCCCGTTTTCATTCCAGCAATTTCATCTTCAAGTATAATCTTCGAACATCCTATTTGAGACATCAGACAATCGATTCCTAGCAAAGTATAAGTTAAGTTATCAATAAAATGATAATTTCGTGCGTTAAAAGTGTTATGATTAGGAAGTTATTATACAGTACCTTCGAAAACAGAGATCCTCCAGAATAAAAGCGTACACAATACTGGTTCATTACAATAAGTTGGAGAGGAAACAATTTTCTCCCATTCCTTAATAAATTCAACTGAAGTCCCGCCAACTGCAACACCTCATTCCCACTTTAAGTTTTTTGTTTAAAAAAAAACAAAAAACAAGAATGTAATTGTTAGACAACACTAAAATAAATAAGAAATAATACTATAAGTACTCTTGATAATTTAACATATTATCTTACGTGATGTCAAGAACGGTAAATGTCACAACTTGATTATTGGACGTGTAGCCATTTTGACGATTGAGGAAATCGATCATCCGAGGCTCATTTACATGCAACACCATTCCACAAAAATCTAACATAAGAAGGAATAATTTTAAAAAATAGAATTTTAATCAAACATCTTAAATTTAGGATATAATTATAATATGAAGATTTATAAAAGATTACTTGTATGTAAGAACTTACCAAAACAACAGTTCTTCTCATCAGGTGAAAAATTCTGGATCATTGATGAATCAATATGACGGTAAAAATTGTCAGTGCTTCTCGGAGGTATTGGAATCATTTCTGTTTGGTCTATGAACATGATTTCAAACAGATTTTTAGAGTTTCTGAATGATCGTCGGCCTTTAATTACTCTAAATCCTGAAAGCAAGTACCAATCTTCTTCCTTAATCTTATCATGAAAGTTTTTTAGATATAGAGCAACTTCTATTTTGTCATCAATCATGTCTCCTTAAAATCAAAATTAACATTATTTCATGTTTACCATTAAACATTCATGAAAACGTTCATGACTATTAATCTTAGCTTTGAAGAGTTAGAAAAACATACCTTCTCGTCCACCATAATTAAACATTCATGAAAACGTTTCCAATCATTTAAATGTTGTGGCCATTCTCTAAGAATTTTGACAACAACTCTTGAATTACGTACTGTAGGATTCAAATCTCTTACGTACACGACCATTGCTTGTTGTTCTTATTAAGTAGATAGAAGAAAAAAAGATATAACAGAGAAAGAAATGGAAATGGTAAGGGAATTTTCATATTTCATATATTTATTCAAAAACAAAGATAAGATGGTAGAATAAAAATTTTAAATTAGTGTGGCTTGTATTAATTCTCGTGAGTTACACAGGGAAAGCTGCATGGGTTACAGATTGATAAGAATGAACAATAGTTTGTTAGTTTTCAAGATTACTGTAATTGGTTTGTTGAAAATCTGATGTTTGAATCGAATAATAATGTTTGGATTTTTCTCCTTGGATGCTTACCTTTAGTAGTGTCATGCATTGGTCTATATAGTATTGGTTTTTTAAAATTATTTCTCCTTTTTTGAAGACTACATAAACTTTTATAATCAAATTTTTTTTAAATTCTACATGTCGACATTTGCAATCAACATTAAAATAAGAACAAAATGCTGAAATTCTATTTATAAAACAAAGATTTAAGTTCATATCTTTGTGGAAAAGCAAATAACATAAAGATCGTCAAGCTTAGTTAAACTAAAAGTTAAAATCAGCACAGAGTAATCAAACGGGGATTTGATGCTTGTCAAAAGAATCCTCAACAGCATGATGAATATAGGATCCAAGTGTATCATTGTAGACAATAAAGAGTTCCGATCAGTTATATTCAGCAACTAACTACTAAAATTAATAAGTTAGATTCGTTATTTACCTCAAGTCCATAACAAAACGACTGTCGGTGTCATCCAAATCCCTAATTTTTGACTCTTCATGATCAATGAAATTGTACCTAAACATTATTAAAATTTAAAGTATAACTTCATATATATCCACATATTAAATGCTTTAGTTGAAAAATGTTCCGATGTTAGAATTTAACTTACATGTACATGTAGTCTGAATATTCTCCACCCTTTGGATCCTCAATTATGGCCGAACATCCGTCACCGTTGGTTAGAAGAACATTATCATCTAACATTACCAATTATAGTAAAATAAATAGAAATAGTTAATAATTTATTTATCACAAAGAACAGTTTGAGTCTAAACGAATGATATGTCATTACCTTTTAATTCCTTTCCACATTTAATTCCTTTCCACATTTTGAACAGGCAAAGCCTCTTCCCGTTACCCAACTTGAACCGTTTGAACATATAATTGGCATAACAACCGGTTGCGAAGCAGTCAAGTACATATCCCCTTAGAAAAAAGGAAAAGATCATCCAACGTATTGTGTCAAGTACATATAAATCTTTCAAACGATGTTGCATTCCATTTAATAGATTTCTTCAACATAAAAGATACACTTGCATGCAATGATATTTAAACTTAGTCAATTGACTTGATTCTGAAGTTGATATAGCGTTCTGTCAGACTCCAATGATCATCAATGTTTTCTTGTTTAAAACTCTTGATTTCCCACATATTAGTGATGCATCCGATCAAATTGACGGCATACAAATACTTAATATGTGTTATAAGAAGCAAATTAAAGTTTACTTAAACAAAGCATTATAAACTAAAATTTACCATAAGGCCAACGTCCATGAAACTCATTATCATAAACACGTTTTAAACCAACATTATTAAAAGGTTTGCAAATTATAGGATTTCTTGCAAGACTTATTATAGTCTTGTCCGTGAAAACAATCCGATAACCAAGTTTAGTTTTCTGGATCTGGTCTTTATCTTCTTTGACTTGGAACCCTTCTATAACATAACTTTGATTCTTTGACATAACAAAATACGGAAGACCATAGAGTGATGCCGGAATCTTAGCATGTCCAAATGACCCCTAATTCACAGTATAAGAGTAATTAATCACATACCTAGAAATGAAAAAATGGAAATATATATAAAAAATTTGAAACGTTGTTTCCAGTCACATCTATGAAGTATAGCATTAAAAAACATAAAAATAGATAGATCGAACGTAGAATTAAAGTTTAAAGAAAATTTTAGTTATGTGTTTTTGGAATTATAAAAAAGAAAAATAAAACATAAAACCATAAAATTTAAACTATAAACTAATCTTCCAAACTTTCGGAGTTATTTTGCATATTATTTTAGCATTGTATACAAAATCACTCTTCATTTTCTATCTCAAAATAAAGTTATGTTGGTCATTGTTATCTGAAACGTAAGCAGAGCTTTCAACATACACAAGACGGCCAATCAAATCTAAAAATCTATACTAATATCTTTTGATCAGAAACAAATATTTGATATACAAAATATATAAGACAGCTCAAGCAATGGAAACACTCCTTACCATGACACATATTCAAATTTAGTGAGACTGAAAGGATATCTATGAAAGATACTACAAAAAATTGTCTTTTTCACTGAAAGAAGGTATTAACTCTGCCCAATTCATGATGTTTGATAGAACTTTGAATTTATGGGTAGCAAGTTTAAATTTCTAACAGATTGTGTTAACTCAAAATTAACTATAATCATCCAAAAAAACAAAATGCGTAAATAAAAGAAGAAACCAAAAACACAAAACCATCAAGTAAAACCATAAACTAATCTTCTGATTCTTCAAAGTGATTTTGCATATTCGAAACTTCAAGACATGGGTAGTTGAATAGAATATGTGTACAACTGCATGCGGTAGTAATCATTGTACGGCCTAAAAACATAACATAACATTAGGATTTATTCTCATAAAGTTACCATAATAGTTTATATTAAACACTCACCTTCAACATTATCAATTTGACCGAATCTGATTATGCATATAATGTTGCCTTCATAAATTTTACTGAAGCTGTCTTAAAAATACTCCAAATATCCTTTTCTCAGATGACATCTCAAACATATACCACTTTAACAGGAATATGAAATTAGTGAAAAATAAATAAGAAAACCAAAGAATAAAGTACTGTTTATATAAAATAAATAAGAAATATTACTATTCATTTTCAATTTCAAAAGAAAGTCCGGTGTGTACGTTGTTAGCCAAAAGGTATTCAGATATTTCCACACGCAAGAGACGTCCAATTAAATCTAAAACAGAATAAATATTGTTTAATCAGTTTTAAATATTGAATATAAATTATCTAAGACAACTAAAATAATTGATACACTACTTACCAATACACATATTCGGATTTAGTGAGCCAGAAAGGACATCTATGAAAGATACGAATGAAAAATAATCTTTTCATTCAAAGAAGGTATCAGCTGCGCTGAAGTCATGCTGCTTGAGAGTATTTTGTATTGATGGGTAGTAGGCCTAAAAGTTCCAACAACTGGTGTTATATCAAAATTAGTTAAGATCAACCAATTCACTTCGTTAAAAAACGGTTTGAAGCGTTGGACAAAACTTCTTTCGAAAGTTCCATGTATCTTTGAACCCTAGAGTGAGAAAATATATCAAATATTATTCAAATTTGCTTATCATTTGGTGTAAATGTTTGTATTATTACCTTATCATCTGCTAAAGCAAACTCGATCACGTCATTCAACGCAGCACTGCAAACAAATCTTCTGATAATATTAACCTTGATCCTTCTTTGAATGAGTAAAGGATGCAAGTCGGCAAGATAAACACAAGAATTTAAATCAGTGGTCATGTTTCCATTTTCTAAATAATGAATATAGATATCTATATATACAAAATCAAGATACATAAATAATATCGGGGGAATATCATTATTAACAATTTTAAGAATTTAAACATTATCGTATTGGATTGTATATTATCCAATTTATATTTAAGAACATTATAGAAACAGATATCAATGCCATAATTTAATATATTATGAAGTGTGTAAAATTTATTTTTTTGGTTTGCTGCTTGAAATTCACATCTTATTATTTATTTTTTATACATATCTTTGCTATTTTTTTTTATTCATTTACCTAATTTCGTTTTGATTTATATTTCTAAATCTGTTTTCGTTATTTGAATTCTTAAAAATTTAAAACTGAAATTACAAGGATTGTTAACCACTAAATGGAATACGAAGTTTATCCCAATCAATATCAGGCATAACACAATCTTTTACATCTTTCTCAATAACAACCATAACGTCTTCCAGTTTCTTACACTCTTCAATCAAATCGATGCGTCCTTGCAAGATATCATTGATTAGAGTGAGTTGAGCATCGATTGTTTCAAGTTGACACATGAGTTCAGTTGATTCTTTTTTCTTTTTCATATGCTCTTTCACCATATCGAGAATCGCAGTGAATCGTTTCGACGTTTCCTTTTAATACACATCTCTAGATTTCTGAAACGCCTTCTTAACTTTGTCGATTGCTTCGTCCTCCCATCCAAAATCGGATATGGGTTCTTTGCATTTTCTAGAACTTTCACCATCCATCACGAAATTTGAGACTATAAAGTTTAAAAACAGTTTTTCTTTTCGTAAGTAGAGAATTGAATTAACGAAATACTAAAAAAAAATCTTTGATAACTTACCTGAAAGATACAGATGATAATAGATCGTTAAAGAAGTTTAGAGGACGATTGTTGTTAAGAAGAGACAACGAAAGGTCGGAAACTCAAAATATAGGAGAGACGAATAGTGCTTAAATATCTGTTCAAAGAGTCGCCAAGCGTTTCAATGTTGGTGTCGTATGAGCTCAGGCCCATTTAAGTTTATATAGACATCATTATATAAAACTTTAAAATAATGAAAAACTCATACCTTATAAAGTCATATACATAATTAACAGTGAAATTTAATTTATTTAATACTTTATCAAACATAAAAAAGATAAATATGCTTGTCCAAAGTAACAATAACCCAATGTTGAAATTTTAAGACATAGAGATGTAACCGTATAAAAAACACATGTTCACGACTTTTTTTTTTTATTATTATTATTTTTTTTTATGCGAGCTCACTTCCAGGTATTCCTTCAACACTTCAATCATTTTTTTGTGCGTGCTCTCTTTCTGATGTTCCTACAACACACATTATAAATTAAAAATATATCTTTGAAACATTAATAGAAGGAACTAACGATAGAGGGTAACATACGATCGTCTTGTCACCAAGACGGCGACCTCCTCCACATGGTTCAAAGACTGGTGACAGCGATCGTACCCTTCAGGCCTAGGAAGGGGCTACGGGAGGCCACGGTGGGGCAAAACCACCAAAACCAAAGGTGGTTAAATGAATATTTTGAGTTGGAATTGTCAAGGTCTTAGGAATAAGGCCACAATTGGGAATCTTTGGGATTTATGGAATAAACATACGCCAGATTTTTTATTTCTTATGGAAACAAAGCAATCTTTCTCTTTTTTGGAACAATTTGTAGGCCATTTTGGTTATAAAAATTTAAAAAATGTGGAACCTATTGGTTGTAGTGGTGGTTTGGCTCTCTTTTATAATCAAGAAGTTTTTAATGTGTCAGTTTTATTTGAGTCCAACCGTTTAATTGATGTTGAAGCCGTTTATAATGGTCGGGTAATTCATTTAACCTTTGTTTATGGTGATCTGGTTCCTAAGAATCAGGAGTTAGTTTGGGAAAGATTATTGTGAATCAGTTCTTCTAGATCAACCCCTTGGTTTATTGTTGGAGACTTCAATGATCACGAGAAGAGAGGGGGGAAGCTTCGTCATGCTTCTTCGTTTCTTTCTTTTAATAGGATGATTCAGGACTGTGGTTTTTTGGAATTTCCATATCTTGGAGATTGTTTGTCTTGGTGGGGTTGGAGGGATAAAAAACCGATCCGTTGTCGATTGGACCTGGCTTTAGGTAATGAGGACTGGCATGATTTGTTTCCAGATACGATTACAGAATATTTGCCACGGATCGCTTCCGATCACGCCCCGCTTATTGTTAGTATAGGTGCCAAGAGGCCGTGAGGACGACGATCGTTCATGTTTGATCGTTGTTGGGTTGGCAAGCCGAGTCTGATGGAGACAATCTCCCAGGGTTGGGTTGGGGAACAACATGAGGGCAAGAGCAAGTTCCTTTTGGACGAGATACTATTGAGGATCTTAAGCGCCAGTTGGTTGTGGCTCAAGCGGATGATGCAGTTGCATCAAGTGTCATTACTGCTTTAACCACACGTCTGCGGGACGCTTATAGAGATGAGGAGATTTATTGGTATCAGAAAAACCGTAATCGGTGGATGTGGGTGGGGGATAAAAACACAAAGTACTTTCAAGCTCAAACAAAGCAGCGACGGGCTCGTAATCGGATCACTGGCCTATAGGACAGGAATAATGTTTGGTCTACAAAGGATGAGGATATTTGTAATGTTGCGGTATCGTATTTTGAGGATTTGTTTACTTCTATTAACCCGTCTAATTTTTAGGATGCTTTAAGTGAGGTGCGAATGGTAATTACGGATGAGGTAAATGAGAGATTAATGGCTCCGGCAACGGAGGCGGAGGTCGGTAAGGCCTTATTTATGATGTCCCCGAATAAGGCACCTGGGCCGGATGGAATGACAGCTTTGTTTTTCCAGAAGGCGTGGCGAGTCGTCAAGGAGGATCTTGTGGCCATGGTAGACCGGTTTTTGAAAGAGGGTGTTTTTGATAAAAGTTTGAATAGGACGCATATCTGCTTAATCCCGAAGGTGTCCAAGCCAACCCGGATGGCGGAGATGCGTCCTATTAGCTTGTGTAATGTGGGGTATAAAATTATTTCAAAAATCTTGTGCCAGCGGCTAAAACCAATATTACCCGATCTTATCTCGGAAACACAGACCACTTTTGTTCCAGGCCGTCTGATCTCGGATAACATCCTCATCGCCCAGGAGATGTTTCATGGGTTAACAACAAATCCATCGTGTAAAGGGAAGTTTATGGCGATCAAAACAGATATGAGCAAGGCATATGATAGGGTGGAATGGGGTTTTATTGCGTCTTTATTGCGGAAAATGGGCTTTGGGGAGACGTGGATTTCCAGAATTATGTTTTGTGTTACTTCTGTTGAATATAAGGTCCTTTTTAATGGCCAACCCACTGGTAGGATTGTCTCAGAGAGAGGTTTAAGGCAGGGAGATGCCCTATCTCCTTATTTGTTTATTTTGTGTACGGAGGCTTTAGTTGCAAATTTTCGGAGGGCAGAACGGGATATACAGATTACAGGGATCAAAGTAGCGAACAAGTGTCTGCCAATTACGCATTTGTTGTTTGCGGATGATAGCCTTTTTTCTGTAAAGTAGATAAGGCTCAATGTGGTGTTATTTTGGATCTCTTAAAACAGTATGAGGCTGTTTCGGGTCAGCAAATAAATTTTGCCAAGTCTTCAATCCAATTTGGTCATAAGGTGGATGAGGCTGTGCGGACGGTGATGCATGGGGTGTTGGGGATATCAAATTTGGGAGGCATGGGATCATATCTAGGGTTACCGGAGAGTTTGGGAGGGTCCAAGACAAAGGTTTTTTCTTTTGTTCGGGACAAACTTCAAAGTCGAACGACGGGTTGGTCGGCAAAACTCTTCTCCAAAGGGGGAAAAGAGGTGATGATAAAGTCGGTAGCTCCAGCGGTTCCAAATTTTGTAATGTCGTGCTTCCGGTTACCGAAAACAATAACGTCAAAACTCACGAGTGCAGTGGCGAATTTTTGGTGGAGTACTACAGGACATGCTGGGGGGATGCACTGGTTAGCTTGGGATAAGCTCTGTTGTAGTAAGCAGTTGGGGGGGGGGGGGTTTGGGTTTTAGGTATGTTGATGATTTTAATTCAGCATTGCTGGCAAAGCAACTGTGGCGGCTGATTGAGGCTCCGAACACACTGTTTGCTCGGGTTTTCAAGGGCAGGTACTATCGGAATTCTAATCCTATGGAACCGATACGGTCTTATTCTCCATCTTATGGGTGGAGGAGCATTATTTTTGCTAGATATTTGGTTAATAAAGGGCTTATTATACGGGTTGGTTCGGGAGAGTCCATTTCAATATGGACGGATCCATGGGTACCAGCTCAATCCCCAAGACGAGCGTTTAGTAAGGGTCCTCTTAAGGATTCTTCTCTTCAAATTTCTCATTTAATTGATTGTCACATGAATACTTGGCGTATGGATATGCTCAAGGAGCATTTTGCCCCGGAAGATGTTGATCTGATAGGGGCTATACCTTTGGAAAGTTGTCGGCCACAAGATTCCCTGGGTTGGCATTTTACAAAATCTGGAAAGTATACAGTTAAATCTAGGTATGACACGGAGCTTTTTGCTGCATCACGGCTTAGTACGGTATCTCGGTCGGGTCTAGAGATTACTCCTCTCTTGGCTGGTGTCTGGGGTGCTCACTGTCCACCGAAAATTAAACGTTTTATGTGGCAGGTCTTGACAGGGTGTATTTTGGTTTCGGCAAATCTGCGGCGACGGGGAATTGCGTGTGATTCAGGGTGTGTACGGTGTGGGGCAGAGGAGGAAACAATAAATCATGCTATTTTCTGCTGTCCACCGGCCCGACAGGTTTGGGCTTTAGCTCAGGTTCCCGTAGGTCCTGACTCTCTCCCGACGGAGTCTGTGTACGCTAATGTGGATCATTTCTTAGACTCTACTAATCCGGGTTCTCAAATAAAAAATTTTCCGTGGCTCATGTGGTATATTTGGAAAGCGCGAAATGCTCGCGTTTTTGAGGATGTAATGGATAATCCCCTGGACGTAGTCCGGTTGGCGGAGGGAGAGGCGAATGCCTGGCTGCAGGCCCAGGTGGAGGTTGAGGATGAGGATCGTCCCAATCCTTCCCTTGTCCCTAATTCTAGACAAAGGGAGTCCACAAGCTCCCTCCCCAACTTTTTTACGGGTTATCGGTGTTTCGTTGATGGCTCTTGGAAAGCGACTGACGCTCTTGCAGGTGCAGGTTGGGTTTGTTCTTCCTCACAAGATTCGAGGTCAACCATGGGAGCAACCAATTTCCGACGAAGTTTGTCTCCTCTACATGCTGAAATAGAAGCTTTCATTTGGGCTATGCGGTGCATGATCGGACATGACTACACAGACTGTTCTGACTTGGTGAAGATGGTGTCTTCTCCTCACGACTGGCCGGCTTTCACCCCCTACCTCGACGACATCAAGATAGATCAAGCGGAGTTTTCTTCCTTTTCCCTATCTCTCGTTCCCCGTAATGCGAATGTAAGTGCGGATTCTTTGGCACGCCAAGCGCGTCTGTCTTCGCAGCATGTTTTGTTTGTAAACAATTTACCCCCTAATTGGCTTTTTTGAGCTGATTCTTTTGTTGTAAAAAAAAAAAACAGATTTGCGTATTGAACTTAAAATCTGTCAAACGTCTCTCTATATATATAACCTTAGAGATTTGTATATTTTCCTAAATAATAATAGATATGTGCAAATATATATCATATTTATCTCTTAAATATATTAATTTACTTATTTAAACAACATTTACTTTTATTCTAATCTAACGATTTTATTAAATCTAACCAAAATATTTTTATGTCTATCTTTATCACTTAAAATTATTCATATAATCATTCATTTAAGTAATTATATATTTTTACGTCTATCTTTAACACCTAAAGTTAATAATAAATAAAATTATTCATAAAATCATCCATTTAAGTAATAATATATAACATATTATATATATATATATATTGGGATATGTTAATTTGATTTATCAAACAATAGTTTTTACCATTTTAATTATTTCAAACTTGCAAATTTTTTAAAAAATCATAAGTTTTATCCTTTTGCTATTTTGCATAATTCATAATTTAACACTTCTCAAAAACGTTTATAATCAGTTCCACAAATCATAATAATGTCATAAAGAAACAATATGATAAGAATTCTGTAACTCAAGGTAAACAATATCTTTGTGGTAAAGAGACTTTAATTACTATCCGAAACTCAAAAAAGTGTAATATTACAAAAGATCAAAGATAAATATACTAATAATTAGATTATCGTTACATTAAATAAACTTCAAATTAATCTAAAGAAACAAAAATTATAGGAATATTGTGTGGTGTTGGAAATTGTCTTCTCGTTGATTTTCTCTTCCATATCATCTCTTCATGAGACCAAACTGATGGTTTTGGAATTTCTGAATAGACGATCTTTTTGGTTTTAGGATCTTGTGTATTATATATAATCCAATCCGAAAATTTAGTTGTCATAGTCGTGGAACGAATCATAACATCATCATCAGGACCATCTTCATTGTAGGTATCATATTCATGAATATTAACGATCATAGTATTCCTGCAAACATGGCAATCCAAGTTTAGACATAATCTGTTATCTATAAATTATAAATCAGCTATAAATCGAATACAAACGTTGTAAACATTCTGATTATAAGAAATAATACCTGATACTATTCAGAAACAAATTCATGGATTGTTTAACCTGGTCCATGATACCTACGTCAAATAATTATTAGAATTATTATTTACGAACCACCATACAAAAAGGTAAATACAATTAATCAATCGATCAGTACAAAACACAAAATTGAAATTTTTAATATAATTTTGATAACATGACGAAAGATTTTAATGTAAACATCAACCAAAAAGGATACAATATTATATCTTTTTAAAAGATGAACCAACAACAACCAAAGCTTTATGGTTATGGAATCTTGCTTCCCAAGAAACCACTACACGAAAAGGAAACAATTAGTATGAGTCAGTGAATCATACAAAACAGCAAGATCAGAATAAAAATAAAATAAAATTGACAATATGAATGAATTTTATGTTAAAAACTCAACCAAAAAGGCACGACATTATTATACATTTATTAACAGTTGAACCAACAATTTATGAATTGTGGACCTTGCTTTCCAAGAAACCCCTATACAAACAGGAAAACAAAAGGGATCAGTGGATGGATCATTAATAGGAGACTTATTAAAATTCAAGGGAAGAGTTTTTTTTTATATAATTGGGGTTATGGTGAAAGCAGACAATATCATTTTATTTATAGATAGATGCAAAAGGATCTATCTATTTAGGGTTTCTAGGTTTTTAGGGTTTACAGTAAGGAGGTGTATTGTCATCGGGCATTTTTTCTGCAGAAACCCATTAATTTTGTTCGTCGATTTTTAAGCATTCTAAGCCCATAAACTACCAAAAATCCGTTTAATGCATGATAGATTATGGTCATAAATTATCCAATCAAACGTCCAAGAGAGTTTTTCCAACAAATTTAGGGGTTAAATTAGAAAATTCTAGTTTTACAAATAACTTTTTATGCAAATAGATTTTTTCTATCGATTTTTTTGATTTATTTTTAATGTCAAAAATAGGTAAATTTACATCAAGGAGCAAACTATTTCAACTTAAGGGGCAATTTCATTAATAGCAAAACGGTAAAATTTTGCTGAGATTGAATTTGGGACGTATTCACTTCTCTTTTAATATAATAAAATTTTACCAAAAATTACAATTTTGATTTATTTTTAAATAGCTAAAACCTAAGAACTTGGGGATAAGAGGTCCCGATAATGATGCTCTTAGACTTTATTTATTTCAAGAATACTTTCTAGTCCTCTTGTTTTCGAGTAATTTTAAGATACCAGAGCATTTGAAAATCTTAGGATTATTACTTACAATTACTGGAAAGCAAAGGTTCACCGCCAATAATCGTGAATTGAAAGTTATAAGAGATGGAAGGGTCGAATTATCGTGAATTATCAAAGGTTTAACCACCAAAAAATATTCTAGTCACATGTCACAGGAAATATTTTATTTAATATTGATGGGTACGTTATATGTATTTTAGGTTTAAAACTTGACTTATAAAGTAATAAATACTAGATTACGATCTGTGCTCTCGCACAAGTTAAATTTTTTTATTACTATTATAATTTTAGAATAAAATTTAATTTATATGATTATTTTTAATTTTTGAACATTTTTGGTGAAAGTTTTTTAATATGAACCGTGCTTAGGTAGATTTTATTTTCAACTGCACAATAAGATTTTAGAAATTACGATTAAGTGTGATAAATTGCCAATTTTTTATTTTTTTATTATGCCTAAGAGTATATTTTTATGCCTAACAATATATATTTTGTAAGAATACATGGAATACTAAAGATTTTATTTAGAAAATTGTATAAATCATTGAAATATTCTCTTTAAGATGATTCTTTGGGATATTCTTAAACATATTCATATAGAACAATTAATCTATAACTTTTTTTTGTAACCAACCCATTTTTAATCTATAACATATTTTGTAACCAACTTATAAAAATTTTATAGTTTAAAAAAAAAGCACTACAAGAAAACAATCGATTTGCGACGGAAGTCTGCAACGACAGTAATCCCTCGCAACTTTACGAGAGATTTTCAACTCATTTGCTAGGAAGAGGAGGGTACTTGCAATTCCCTCGCAAAATTTGCGACGGCGGAATCCCCCGCAGATTTGCGAGGGATTTGATACTGATTTGCGGCCCAACGAAACTTCCTCGCAAACAACTCGCAAATCTCTCGCAAATCTCTCGTAAAATTGTGACGAATTAACGATGACGACTTCCGTGGCAAATTTGCGAGGAGTTGCAAGGGATGAAGATGTTGGCAGCCACGTTTTCCCTGAGTGTAACTGTTATGTCGGCAAAACAGTAACAGCCTCGCAAATCCCTTGCAAGAAAATAAAATTTTTAAATATCCCTCGCAAATCCCTTGCAATATTCCCTAGCAAATCCATAGCAGTTTTTTTTTAGTAAGCCTATAAATAGCAAGTTCATGATTCATGGAAACCACAACACAAAACAATTGCAACAAAAACACTTTTACTACCCAAAAAAATCTTGTGAAAGATAAAAAGGCTACAAAAAAAAAGCCTAAAAACTTTCAAATTCCATAATAATGTTTGGAGGAGGGCAGCATGAGATATACACAATATGACGGTGGATGTACAATCACAGAGATCTGGAGACCGGTGATGTGACGAAAGAGTTTTGTGATGGGTTGCGTGGTTTCATGTACTAGGCGACAAACCAAGAATTTGCTCGTCGAAACGGTACCATATTTTGTCCATGTCCTAAGTGCTTCAATGATAATTATTTGGAATTTAATCTAGTGAAGAAGCATCTTTATAATAGAGGATTTATGCCAAATTACTAAGTATGGTTTCGTCATGGAGAGGGTTGTAGCAGTAATGTTGGAAGTAGTAGTATGAATTATGCTGTTGATCAACCTAGTAATTATGGGCATCAAGAATCTGATCAATTTGGTTTTTATGGGTATAATGAGGAAAATAGATTTCATGATATAGTTAATGATGCATTTCATGAAACTACTGCTGCATTTCCTGAGAATAATACAGAAGAACCCAACGTAGATGCACAACGTTTTTATGCTATGTTAGATGCTGCAAATCAACCTATCTACGATGGATGTAGAGAAGGGCATTCTAAGTTATCATTGGCATCTAGGATAATGACAATTAAAGTTGATAATAACTTAAGTGAGAATTGCATGGACTCTTGGGCTGAACTCATTAAAGAGTATTTGCCAGCTGATAATGTATCGGCTGAGAACTACTATGAAATACAGAAGTTGGTTGCGAGTCTTGGATTACCATCTGAAATGATTGATGCATGCGTTGACTATTGCATGATTTTTTGGAAAGATGATTCTAAGTTGCAGGAATGTCGGTTTTGCGGGAAACCGAGATATTAGCCTACTCAAGGAAGGACGCGAGTGCCATATAAACGTATGTGGTACTTGCCTGTTGTGGATAGATTGAAACGCCTATACCAATCAAAACAGACTGCAGCGGCAATGTGATGGCATGCAGAACATTCTACTCAATAAGGAGAAATTACACACCCATCTGATGCAAAGGCGTGGAAACATTTTCAATCGGTATATCCTGACTTTGCTCAAGAGTGTAGGAATGTTTATCTTGGGTACAGATGGTTTTAGTCCATTTGGTATGTCAGGGAGGCAGTATTCTTTATGGCCTGTTATATTGACGCCATACAACCTTCCTCCAGATATGTGTATGCAAAGTGAATTTCTGTTCTTGAGTATTTTGGTACCAGGTCCAAAGCATCCGAAGCGAGCTCTAGATATCTTCTTGCAACCTCTGATTCATGAGCTGAAACAATTGTGGTATGAAGGTGTTCAGACGTTTGATTCGTCGCGAAAACATAATTTCAATATGCGGGCAGTGCTAATGTGGACGATTAGTGACTTCCCTGTGTACGGAATGTTATCTGGGTGGACAACACACGAAAGATTATCATGTCCTTATTATATGGATCGTACAGAGGCATTTCAGTTAAAGTATGGGCGAAAACCTTGTTGGTTTGATTGTCATCGTCGGTTTCTTCCCTTGCATCATCCGTACCGGAAGAACAAGAAGTTGTTTAGAAAGAACAAAGTTGTGTGTGTTCCTCCACCATTTTATGTCTCTGGAAATGCTTTGTTTGAGCAGATTCATTACTACAGCGCTCAAGAAACATGTAAACGTGGTGGTAACTATCACACATCAGCAAACATGCCAGATGGATATGGAAGCTCTCACAATTGGCACAAGCAGAGTATTTTTTGGGAGCTTCCATATTGGAAAGATCTTCTATTGCGGCACAACCTTGACGTGATGCACATCGAGAAAAACTTTTTCGATAATTTCATCGTTATGCTTCTGAATGTGCAGGGAAAAACAAAAGATAGCAGGAGATTTAGGTTGGATTTGGCGGAAATATGCGCAAGGATCGATTTACATCTTACAAGAGATGGGAAATTACCAGTACCCCAATTTCGATTGTCAGCAGAGGCTAAGAAGGTGTTGTTCGAGTGGGTTAAATCTGAAGTGAAGTTTCCAGATGGATTTGTCTCAAAATTTTCAAGATGTGTAGAGCAAGGCCAAAAGATTTCAGGTATGAAGTGCCACGATTGTCATGTCTTCATGCAACAACTACTACCATTTGTATTTCTTGAGCTCTTCCAACACACGTTCATGAAGCAATTGCAGGTATATAAGTATATAATGATATATTTTTATATATATATTTATATATTGATATATATACTTATTTAATTAATTCACCCATGCATTTATTATACATTGGTTTGTAGGTATCGGAGTTTTTTTCCGGGACTGATGCACTAGAACATTGACCAGTGATGGGATAGAGAAGTTACGAGATAATATTTCAGTGTTAATTTGTAACTTGGAGAAAATCTTCTAATCCATCTACCACATGAAGCTGATCTTGGTGGGCCAGTGCTGTTTCATTGGATGTATCCTTTTGAGTGGTTTATGAAATCTCTTAAAGGAAAGGCCAAAAATCTTGCTAGAGTTGAGGGGTCGATAGTCGCCAGGAGTTTAACCGAGGAAACGTCTCACTTCACATCATACTAATTTAGCCCTACCGTGAGAACCAAAAAAACACGTAGTCGACGATATGATGACGGAGGCGTTGCACCTACATATAAATGTTCCTGATGTTCCAGATATCTTTGCTCAGATAGGAAGACTTGCTGGAAAGTTAAAGGAAGTTTGGTGGGAAGATCATAGCTATTGTCGAGCAGCTCACAATTACATCTTGAGGAATCTAGATTACGTTCAACCTTATGCTCAAAATTAATTCTATATTCTAAGATAATGAACTAACAAATCTCTATTTTTTTAGACTTTTTGAAACGCAGATTCGTGAAGCATATCCTAATTTAGAAGAATCAGACTATGAGGCTTACAAAGAGCGGGATTTCGCTAATTGGTTAAAATTCTATATAAGTATATATATGAAATAAATTCAAACTTTATATGTATTATAGTTTAAAATTTATATAAACTTCTGGTCTAAATATTATCTGTTTATATAGGTTCAGAATGGATGTGGAAATGAACCCTTGCCTCTTTGGTTGCATGAGCTCGTTCAAGAACCAAGAGAGAAGATCACTACTGCTCCGATGTACTTTACTCGCGGTTATACTTTCCATACGTACGCACACGGAAGTCGCAAAGCCACAGCAAATTATGGAATTTATGTACAAGCTGGTGATAGCGATTTCTATGGCGTATTGCAACAAATATTAGAAGTTGATTATCCAGGCCTTCTGAATCTGAGATGCGTACTTTTGAAGTGTAACTGGTACGATCCATCGGTCCGAGGCGTGCGAGTAAATAATTGGGGAGTTGTCGATGTCAATGCGAACAGATCATACCCCAAATTTTATCCTTTCATCCTAGCATCACAAGCACAACAAGTGAGCTTTCTACCCTATCCTCGTTTAAGGCCAAGATGTGAAATGTGGTTATCAATCATTAAAGTTAATCCTTGTGGCCGAATAATTGGGTTAGTTGATGATCAAGTCGTGTTGCAACAAGAAAGAGTCGGTGAAATTTCCATTCCAAACATGTCAACAGAAGATGTTATCCACATTGATCCACAAAACATGCAAATTGAAGATGTTGATGATGTTTCTGAAGAAGAGTGTGAATTAGACGAATTCGAAGAGTCTGATGATGGAGAATATTCTAATGATGATAATGTAATTTCTAGTAGTTCAGAAAATGAATCTGATTGACCAATTGTAGTTTTTGTTATTTTTTTTAACAAAAAAAAAAAGATATTTGCGAGGGATTTGCGTTGGAGTTGCGAAGGAATGCTTCCATGGTCTCGCAAGGTAGTCGTAAGTCCCTCGCAAAAGCCTATACCCTAAACATTATTTGCGAGGGATTTACGATTTTGTCCTAACCCTAAACATTTAAATATTGCGAGGGATTTGCGACTGCTTTGCTAGGTATTCGCGAGGGACTTGCAAGGGAATACCTGCTAGTTCTTGCAAATACGTTGTTACTCCCTCCCAAATCTTATACCCTAAACACCAGATGCTCAAACCCTAAGCTTTTGCACATTGCATATAGTGCAAAAGCTTAGGGTTTGAGCATCAAATGTCTATTGCAAGAACTTAAAACAGAAAAAGGCTAGACAATGTTAAAGTTAAGTAGCCGTTGTTGTACTACTCCATTCGACCGACGTTCTCTCTAGTCAAATTTTCAACACTCCATTTGACAGAAGTTCTCATACTAAAGCTATAGCTAAAATGGGTAAAATAATGATGTTTCACAGATCAGGAACAGTTACTACTGAGACGTGTGTGAAGGACTAGGAGACCGAACCAAGGACTGTTGGAGAACAACACTCCCACAGCTGTTATCCCCAGAGCATGTCGTGTGCATTGAGTGCGGGACGCGTGGGCACTTTGCTTATCGCTGTCCAAACCAAGTTGTCCAAGCGGAAGTGAATTCGCTAGTCCAAGCTGTATGTATGAGAGAAGACCCATCAGGTCAGGATGTTCAAGCCGAGAACCAGTCAAACCATGCCAGAACCTCATCGTCTGCTGCCCCTGCGTCAACCGAGTCTCCCACTGAACCGCAACCTGAGGAGCTGACTAGCTTGTGTGTCTTCACGTGTGAGGAGTGTAGGAGCCGCCAAAACCAATAGGATATTTGGGGAAAAGGGAAGTTTTCTTTTTGGGCTTTGTGTAAGGGCCAGATAGGATTTTCTTTTTAACCGCTAGACTTAACCTTTACGTGTACCTTGTCTAGGCAGATCCGAACCCTGTGTATTAGAAGGATAGGTGAAGGAAGAACTCATCTATTTTTCCCTTTTGGGTGTAAAATACTTGTGTTAATTTCCTAGCCGCGGTTATCTACTTGTTTCTGTGTTGCTTGCTAATCTTTGCTTGTTTAATTGCTTGCTTTGATTGCTTTAGCATCTTGTAGGTTTGCATAGTTAATTTTTATTAATTAGCTTGCAATGGATTAGCATGATTGATTGAGGATTCACGTAAGACGCTACAACGCGCGATCAGACAAATGAAGAAGTTCGAAGAAGATTCAACCAAGGAGCGATGAGTCAATTCCGTTTGAGAGAGTGCAAGAGAGAGCAATAATAAAAAGGATTAGGGCAAATCCTTAGAAGAAATTAATCAAAATGGGCGAAACCAAACAAAAAGGAGCATTGCAAATCAATTAAAAATGGCAAAGCGAATTGAGAAGAAAATCAAAGAAAGTGCGATCAAGAGAGTGCAAAGAAGATAGCACATGGCCAAAGAACTCAACTAAGTGCGGACAAAGAGGGTGCAAGAAATTAAAGGTGGCAAACAAGACTAAGAAAATTATGCTATGTGGCAAAACTAGTGAGGTTCTATCGGACCAAACTAGTAGGTGGACGAGGAAGTTAGAAAAAGTATGGAGGATGACCAAGAAGTTCGGAGATGGAGGCAAACGATGAAGTCGTTAAATTTACCAAGATCATTTGATCAAGTTCAAGACAAAGTAAATCAAGAACATGGAGATTTTTAAATGAGGAGTTGGAGACCAAGTAGCCAGAGGGAGACAATTTATCAGACAAGGATGTAGAAGCTAAAAGAGATGGAAAAGTTAAGTCCTATGGAGTATGAAATAAAGAGAGCCGGAGAAGTAAGCCATATGGGGTACGAAATCGAAGGAGCCGGAGAAGTAAAGCTATATGGAATGTGGAGCCAAAATTTGGAGGATGCGACATCGTGAGATAAACCTACCAAGACGTCAAAGTAAATCGAGTCGCACGATAGAGGGAAGAAGTCAAGAAAAGCTGAAGAAAGAGAAGAATCAAGTCAAGGAGATTATCAAAGACCAAGGAAAGGAGAGGAAGTTCAAATTTTCCACGAGCATCACAGTGGAGTAGCAAAGTAACGGTGATAGCGGTGGTAGTAAGATGAAGACGCAGATGACAAGAAGTATCAGCACCATATCAAAAGAAGGAGGAGAATTTAGAATTCGAGGATGACTTCTAATAAGGGGGGGGGGAGAATGTAATGACCCTCACCAAGAGTAAAAATCCAAAGTTAAAATTTTGGAGAAAAAGACCCGGAAAAGACTTAGCCCGAAGGAGAAGAGAAGAATAAGAAGAACGACCAAAGGAAGTCCGAAGAAAAATTGACAAGTCGAAAGATGGCCAATGGCCGGAGGTCAAGAGGCTAAGTTCAATAGGAAGTCAAAGAAGAAGAATGGTCAGGTCAAAAACCACAAAAGGCCAAGGTACGGTCAGGACGGACGTACACGAACAGGGACGGTACAGACAGACGTACATGGTCGGAGATGGTACAGACAGACGTACATGGTCGGACACGGTACGCACAGATCAGACATACGCGGACGGAGACGGTACGCACAGGTCAGATGTACGCGGATGGAGACGGTACTCACAGGTCGGACGTACACGGACGAAGACGGCACAGACCGAGTAAAGACGGAAAGGACGGACGCATGCAGAGTGGAGACGGTAAAGGACGAGTATAGACGGTAAAGATAGATTGTTCACGGTACTGACGGCGAAGTTGCGGTATTGACGATAAGTTGCGATACTGAAAAAGGAGTTGCGGTACTGCCGTCAAACTACGGATGAGACCAAAAAATTGCGGATATAGCAGACGATCGACGGACGCATTGCCGCGTTTGTCTGCTGGCGCAAAAAAAGAATATTCTCTTCTCTCTTGAATCAACCAATGGAATTTGATGCAACTATGAAGGACAATCATTATGTTGTTGAAGAACAAAAAGGAGATACATAATCATTATTTCTTTAAGAAGTTGGCCAATGGGAGTTCATGCACCAAAAAGTGGGAGACAAAGGAAGATTTTTCCTTTACAAATCGGCTAATCCAAACTCATGCAAGAGAATGATGAAGATTCTGTGGAATTTGTGGCTTGGGATCGACCAAGTCTTCGCCCAAAGGAGTGGAGAGGAGGATTATGCTAGGAATCACCGTGCATGTTGAGAATTGAACTGCATATTTTCATGATGAACTTGATGCATTTTTAGCAATTTGGCTTGCTTAAAATATGGACCATGGACTTGCATGCATAATTCTTACTTGCAATATTTTCTTGCTTAAAAATCGGATTAAAATGGTTGCATGCATGTAGAACAATCTAGGTTGCTTGGATTATTATTCTTGTTTCCTATTGATTGTTGTGTTTTTTCTTGCTAGATTTCTTGCTTGTTATGCCTGATTTATCTTGCTTGAATTGCTTGCTTTAGTACTAAATTCTTTGCGTTTTTACCCATAGAGTTGTAGTACTTATTTTAGCTAGTCTCTTGAATTATATTTGTTATTTTTCTCGAGTCGTAGCTAGGATAGAGTAGTCGATCTTCTGTTCCAAATGCTGAAAGGTTGTCTTGTGGGAAGTTCTCAACGACCACTTACACGGGACAACGTCGCGTCTAGCTAGCTAGTAAAGCGACATCTACTTGACGTCGTAGCATTGGATGGTTCATGCGGGTTACCTTTGTGGTTTCCGCATGGACAGAGGTAAGGAACGAAACAGATTATCGAGGGCCCATAGGTGAAGAGTCTAGGGTAGTCGAGTGATCCTTGATTATTCTAGTCGTCTTGTGTTGTTTAGGTGAAAGAGTCTAGAGTATTCAAGTTACCCCTGTTGTATTCTCGTCGTCTTGTTCATCGCGTAGGAGTATAGAGTCTAGGTTAATTGAGTCAAGTCCTGCTTGAACTAAACCTCTTTGCTTGCTTGTTTGTTATTTGCTTCCGCTATCGTTTCTGTTGCGTAGCTTTGATTGCTTGCCTTGCTTGTTTCCTTCCTTGTTGGGGTATTCGGGGTGGGGAAAGTTAGAAGCATGTTTAGGAAAGGGGTACCCAGGCTCACTGAGTAATCTTAGATTACTCATGATAATTATTTGTCTTACAGGAAGTCTAGGAAGAGTCTAGAGCTGGAGCGAACTTAGGGTACCAGATAGGGGTTGTTTTCTGTGTTTTTGTAAAATCCTATATTTTCCTAAAATGTATTCTATGGAAGTATCCGACTATTATGTATATTGCTTTGATAACTTATTTATCAATGTTATATTTTATTAAAGTAATATATATTCGGTTTGTTTTGGGGAAACATGGCAAGTTGCATCCGACTACAATTGGCCTTGTCCGGGCTAACACAACCACCAGGACCGCGAGGGTTGCAAAGCCTAAGCGAACCTCGGCCGCCAGGCGGAGTCGCGTCTAGGAGGACTGGTCGGGAAGCTGCAGCTTCCGTCCCTCGACCGGACCACCCGGGTACGATCTCCCAGCAGTAGCGTCCCGTGGCTGTCTGTGTCCTCGTCTGGGGCATAGGACGGTTCGGGGGCGTTACAGGTAGTCCGCAACGAGATATTTTTTAAGAAAATGTTTTTCATTAAATAGAAATATTATTGAGAAAAAGGTAAGAAGCTTTAGAATTTTTAAAATTTGTGTCTAAAATGTAGTAGTTTTTAGTTTACTATTGAATTATATATTACCAAAAACACACACATACCAGTTATTGGCCTTCTTGTATCAAAGCAAGTTATCTAATCTGTATTATCAAACCCATTTAAACAAAGTTCTGTAGAACACACCTTATACTATATATTTTTGAGATACTTGATATAGTGAGCAGAATGAAGTACTAGAACATCAATTGGATGATAGAAATTGGTTTAATCGATTTAAACAGTTCGATGTGTACATCCATCCATCGACTCTTCGTCTTCTTCCTTGCAAACAATTTTTCACCATATGTGAGTTTATTTCTTCAACTATCTTTAATCTGTTCATCTTCTTGTTAATCTCTTTAATTAATTCATTGATTGTTGGATTTGGGTAAACTCTACTTTGATTTAATCGTTTTTTCAAGTTCTTGGTTTCTCAAATAGCTGCGAGTGTTGAATATACACGTCAATCAAATCAACATATCAGTATGATAATCCATACTTTTTGAACAGCTCAGACCATGCAGGATTAGTACTTGTTTAGTTTGACTCATGATGGTGCATATGTCCATTCTTGGCCTCGATCATTGCTACGATTACTAAATCTTATGAGAATTATAGGGATTATGAAGCATGGTCTAGTTGTAATGACATGGTAGTTACTTGACTTATGAATTATGTGTGTAAGAAGATTGGTTGGACCTTTGTGACAAAAAAAAAAAAGATTGGTTGGACCGTTGGAATTTTGTTGTTTATCTTTTTGCCGAAAGAATTTGAAAAAGTCGTATGTTCTGATTTAAACAAGATGATGCTCATATGGTATATGAGATTGAACAGAGGTTACGTATTATACAAAAAAATGCTACAACGATTTATTCATATTACAGTAAGCTAGTTACATAGTGGAAAGAATATTGAAATTATGTAAGCAGCATATGTAAAGCGGGGATCTATAGGAGAATTTACAATAAAGACGCCAATTTACAACAAAGAAATTGAGTAACAAACTATATTTCTTGACGAAAAAAACAAAAGAAAACAGAAACAAACTATACTCCTAAATACTAATATCTTAAATTAGCTTCTCCTAAAATGAGCTCATAATATAATACACAATCCTACAAAAAAAAAAAAACACCGTACTTGTTTTTTTTGTTTTTTAGTTTTTGATAAATAAAATTTTTATTCAATAAAAAAAAAAACCGTTGTACAATAGTTGCTCAGTCATTCTCACTTGAAGATAATGTGAAAGGGTTGCAAATCATTAATTTGCTGCAAGATGAATTTTTCACCTAAGTTGAATGGAAAACTTTGCATGTGTAAAATAATTGATTTGACTAACGTTCTATATAATGTAACTGCAAATTAAATATTTTAGTGGTGTATTACGAAAAAAAAAATTGAGAACGAAATTCCAAAATTTTCAAGATTATAGATGATAAATATGCATCATCCGCATGTATATATAAATTTGTATAGGATTCTCTATTAGAGAAGAAAATGTGTAACCCCACCACATATGTCCATATGTCACATGAAAATACATGTTATATTTTTTTTGGTTAGACAAACAATTTTAATGGTCCTTAAAATTTCTTTTTCTTTATTCCCCAATTGTTCTAAGCCTCTAATTTTCTTCTCTTTTATTTTTATTAAGAAAATACATTGTGATTACATTTTTGGAGTGAAACCAAAAGAAAACAAAGCAATTAGTAATTCATGTTTTCTAAAGAGTTTCCATGGATTAATAATACATTCTTGTTTATAAATATACCAAAGGATTTTATGTATTACAGAAACTTATTTTCTTTGTTGATTATTAGATATATCCCTGGATTATGTTTTTCCCATATAAGTTTGACGGTTTCTCACTGGCTTTCTTTAGAAGAGAGTTCTCAACCGTTAACTAATATGTAGAATTTAGACGACAAAAAAAAAATATACCGACGGAAATAAAATCATCGGAATTAGTTTTTCATTATAAAAAAAAAGAAGTAACTCGTGAAGCAATTTTTAAAAGCTACAATTATTCTTGTTTAAAAATAAATAGTGACGATAGAGAAATGGTTTCTCTATAGGATGATACATCACCACATCAACATCTCAAAAAGTTGTCACATGTACATTTTACCTGACGCCCTTCCGTTACTTTAGTTTCAAATTCTAAACCACTATTGTTTATCGAACTAAGCATTATCATGTTTGTAAGCTCAAAAATTAGACGAGAGAGAACGTCTGTCAAATGGAACGATTGATCATATTATACAGCAAACAGAAGTCCCCACTCATATGTATGAATGTGAAGGGCCAAAAACATCGAAAATAAAGTGTTGTGTCATTGTGGTCCTCGATTAAGGGTAAACTCGTAATTATATTTATTTTTATTTAAAATTTCTTTTTTTGGTTACACTCTTTAAATTAATTTTTTCCGAAATCGGCTATGAAATTGTTGGCCTCTTTTTTGGCCACCATAACAATCCAACCACTTTAATTCCTTCATACTCCAAACGAGTTATAAAAGAGTTTGATATTATTTCAATGCTTTAATGTCTATTATCAACTATTTTAGATTTCAAAAAGGTTTTACAGGTTTTATAGCAAAAAAACCAAAAAACAAGGAAAATATGTTTTAGGAAAGATTCAGAGCTTTACAGTACGGACAACTTTTGAAGAACTTCCAGAACTCACATCTCGACGTACCTGGTATATACGGAAAGCTGAAAAAGTCATCTTTCTCCTCGACGTGGAATCAAGTCAATCCGATCACTCATCCGGAAGTTATGCCCAATTTACCGAGACTTGTTACAAACCGAAGTAAGGAGAACCATTCAGCCAACGGGCTTTTATTGAAGGCCTGACCAGCGACCACCACGGCGGCCGGCTCCAAGTCTTCACCACGTTCTAGAACATTTCTACGCCGCCCCTTGCCATGCACTTAAAGAAGAAAAGACGTTTCTACCCTTACAAAACCCTAAACCTAGACAAAACCCTATAAATACTCTTCTAATCCCTAGGGTATAGAGTGTGCACATTTTGGAGCAGCCAAGAGACACGACCAGAGGAGCAGCCGACGACCAGACCCTTCTCTCGTTCTTCTCTTTGAAGCTTTGAAGTCCACCAACTCTTTTCTATTCTATTTGCTTTGTACTTTGTTTATAAAGGAAGAAGATCCGACACTTTGTTTGACAATCATTGAAGTAATATCTAAATCCCTTTTCTCTATTTATTCTTTTATGTTTATGAGTTTATTAAACCTTTCTTTGATGATTCCCTTAAACATGCTAGATTAGTTTTCTAGTTGGGTTTAAAGGGATAATCAAAGGGGGGAGATGATCTTAGTTTAGGTGGCAGTTTTTAGGGTTTGTTAGATTTATATTCTTGTTTATTCTATGCTTTAATTCTAAGTCTTTACTTAATGCTTTAAGTTAGCCTCATGATCTAACTATGATTTAAAGTGTGTGTGCTTTGCCAAAAGCTTGCATGTGTGCTTGACCTAGCTTAGATGTATGGGGAGACATAGGAAGCACATACCCCTTACCTATGGAATTCCATGGATTAGAATCGAACCCGTTTTAAATGTTTTGATCTATGTGTCGTTGCCTGTGACAGTTGAGTAACGGAGTGTAGAGATCTTTGACGGTTAGCTTGAGAACATTAAGTTAACGGTTCATTAATGTTTCGTAGTCCGTGTTTTAGATAAACAAACTAACCCTAAACTTTCCTAGATAGATAGATCATTGAACCCCTGCGATTCCCCTTTATGCCCAACGCTTGTTTTATTTAATTTACTTGCTTTTTATTTACGTTTATTACTTACTTACGACAGTGAAAATCTAAACCCCCATTTTTATTGAGTCCTAGCCTTACTTACTTCCAACGGATTCCGTTGAATAACAACTCTCTCTCTCTGTGGGATCGATCCTTAAATACTACTACTGATTAGCTGTGCACTTGCAGCAGTTGTGTGGTCTTTTTAAGGTAAAAGATTTTGGAGCGAAATAAACCACGCATCAATCTGAACACAGTCTGGGTAAGTCACCCTCTTCCGAGCTGTAGATCTGGTCCTCAGACGGCCTCTCGGCTGCGTAGTCACGGTCTGCACTCCTTGGTTCACTGTCCTTGGTCTCTTGGTACTACCTTCTCCTTCTTCGAATCTGAAATATTCTCGGTTCAGCCTCCTTGCTTCGTCCATCTTATCGATCATCTCCATCATTGGGTCTCTTGGTACTTCCTCCATCTCCCTTATGTGGTTTAGAGACCTCTCATTACTTAGGTCCTCCTCCAGCATTCTCGGATCCCACCTTCCATAACTCGGCAACTCTCCTTCCTCTTGATCGGTTTCTGATTGCGGCAACACCATTCACAATGGTATGGCTCGAATTGGACTGATTTGCTCTGGTACAACTCGGTCTGAAAGGTCTTGTTCCGGCACAACTCGGTATGATCTGCTTACTGGACTAACATTGTCCCTTAGCTCCATGGTTGGTTCGGCTTCCGGTACTGGGTCTTGCGGCACGTAGTCTTGGTTACTCCTTAGCTCGATCACTATGGTTGGTACTCATCTTCCGATGATATCACGATCACCTCCACAAGTTCTTCCTCCTCTGATGTTGGTTCAGAAGACTGTGAGTTTCCATCACTCGAGTTCCAGTCTCTCTCGGTCTCCAGTACTACTTCGTCACCACCAGCTTCATTTGTCAGATACACCTCGGACAGAAAGTCGAGAATTCTATCGATCGCCTTCGGGTGTGCTCTCATATAGTCCAAGGCACTACTGTTGTCAATCTGATCTTCGACAAGGTCCAACAGTAGATGCTGCAACTTATCCGCGATCTCGGCATCTTCTTCTCCATGGTCTCACCCTAGAACAGTTAAAAAGTTTCCTTGCGCGTCCATCTGGACTTGGATACGACTCAGCTCTCCAATCTCCAACACCATTGTCTGATCGTCTTGGTCCACTTCCATCTCCTCTGATCCTTCTAGACATTCTCATGGATCTGTCTCAAAAGACGGCTTAACATCACCTTCATCGAGAAAATCCTCTAAGCTCCAAGTATCTGGGCTACTGCTTTCTGATTCGGTCGATAAGTAACCGTTGTGATTTTCGTGATCCCCACGTCTCGGCCACTCTCCTCTTGAACCATCCCCATGTTTCAGCCACCCTCCTCTTGAACCATCCCTGCAACCTGATTCACCTGAAGACATCTAAACACCCACAAGGGTAGGTAAGCTGCTAGTCAATTCTAAGGTTTACATTCAAAAATAGACAAGCAAACTACTGGAATCTAATTTTGTTTTTGCGATGCATTTACTCGATAAAAATTGAAAAGCACAAGTGCCCGCGGGTTCGAAACACCGCTCTGATACCACCGTTGTAACGTCCCCAAACCGTCCTATGCCCCGGAGATAGCCACAGGACACTACTGCTAGGAGATCGCACCCGGGTTGTCCGGCCGAGGGATGGAAGCTGCAGCTTCCCGACCAGTCCTCCTGGATAAGACTCCGCCCGCGGCCGAGGTTCGCTTAGGCTTTGCAACCCTCGCAGTCCTGGAGCGTTGTGTTAGCCCGGACAAGGCCAATTGTATCGGATGCAACTTGCCATGTTCCCCAAAAAACCGAATATATATTACTATAATAAAATATTACATTGAAAACCAAGTTATGAAAGCAATATACATAATAGTCGGATACTTCCATAAAACACATTTAAGGAAAATATAGGGTTTTACAAAAACACAGAAAACAATCCCTATCTGGTACCCTAAGTTCGCTCCAGCTCTAGACTCTTCCTAGACTTCCTGTAAGACAAATAATTATCATGAGTAATCTAAGATTACTCAGTGAGCCTGGGTACCCCTTTCCTAAACATGCTTCTAACTTTCCCCACCCCGACTACCCCAACAAGGAAGGAAACAAGCAAGGCAAGCAATCAAAGCTACGCAACAGAAACGATAGCGGAAGCAAATAACAAACAAGCAAGCAAAGAGGTTTAGTTCAAGCAGGACTTGACTCAATTAACCTAGACTCTATACTCCTACGCGATGAACAAGACGACGAGAATACAACAAGGGTAACTTGAATACTCTAGACTCTTTCACCTAAACAACACAATACGACTAGAATAATCAAGTATTACTCGACTACCCTAGACTCTTCACCTATGGGCCCTCGATAATCTGTTCCGTTCCTTACCTCTGTCCATACGGAAACCACAAAGGTAACCCGCATGAACCATCCAATGCTACGACGTCAAGTAGTTGTAGCTCTAGTAGCTAGCTAGACACGACGTTTTCCTGTGTAAGAGGTCGTTGAGAACTTCCCACAAGACAACCTTTCAGCATTTGGAACAGAAGGTCGACTACTCTATCCTAGCAACGACTCGAGAAAAATAACAAATATAATTCAAGAGACTAGGTAAAATAAGTACTACATCATGAGTGCTTCTACCCAATATGTGGTAGGTATGCTTGCTTGGAAAAGAAGGGACCCAATTTGTTACTATTTGGTTTCATTTTGCTACAAGAGTAAAAGAGATGATTAGTCTGATTGCAACATCTTTTAATACTACATGATCATCTCTGTATGTATACAATTTAAGCTTGAAAATAAAGAAATCAAGTCCTGAAATAATGTAGTATTACCGCAAACTGTTTCAACCAAAGTCATGATCATCACTTGGCATTGACGAGTATGTTTCATAAGGTTCTTTGAGGAGTCCATACATCATCCGGTTTAGAGATTAGCTGATTTCCCCATATATATACTGATAAAGCTAGATTTTGATACATATATATACTGATTTGAAGGTCAGTTGATGAAAGAGTTTGGGAAGTTTTTTTGACAATCGTGGAAACAAAGAATGGAGATCGTGGGAATCTCTCCCCTTTGATATGGTGTTTATATGACAATATATCATCATGTGGAAAGTTTCTCTCATTCTTTTTGTTTTTTGTTTTTTTTTTTTAATGTAAGTTTTTGAATATTAAAAGAAAAGTTCAAAAATAATGGGTAGTGTAATGACCCTCACCAAGAGTAAAAATCCAAATTTAAAATTTTGGAGAAAGAGACCCGGAAAAGACTTAGCAAGAAAGAGAAGAGAAAAATAAGAAGAACGAACAAAGGAAGTCCGAAGAAAAATCGACAAATCGAAAGATGGCCAATGCCTGGAGGTCAAGAGGCTAAGTTCAATAGGAAGTCAAAGAAGAAGAATGGCAAGTCAAAAACCACAAAAAGGCCAAGGTACGGTCAGGATGAACTTACACGAACAGGGATGGTACGGACAGACTTACATGGTCGAAAAAAGTACGGACGGACGTACATGGTCGGACACGGTACGCACAGGTTGGACATACGCGGACGGAGACAGTACGCACAGGTCAGGCGTACGCGGATGGAGACGGTACGCACAGGTCAGACTTACACGGATGAAGACGGAACGGGCCGAGTAAAGACGGAAAGGACGGACGCATGCAGAGTGGAGACGGTAAAGGACGAGTATAGCCGGTAAAGACAGATTGTTCGCGGTACTGAAGGAGAAGTTGCGGTACTGACGATAAGTTGCGGTACTGACGATGGAGTTGCGGTACTGCCGAGAAACTACGGACAAGACCGAGAAATTGCGGATGTAGCAGACGATCGACAGAAGCATTGCTGAGAGCCGACAGCGTTCCAGATTTTGTGGAGCGTTTGTCCGCCGGCTCAAAAAGAGAATATTCTATTTTATCTTGAATCAACCAATGGAATTTCATGCTACTATGATGGGCAATCATTATGTTGTTGAAGAACAAAAAAGAGAAACATAATCACTATGGCTTTAAGAAGTTGGCCAATGGGAGTTCATGCACCAAAAAGTGGGAGACAAAGGAAGATTTTTCCTTTACAAATCGGCCAATCCAAACTCATGCAAGAGAATGATGAAGATTCTGTGGAATTTGTGGCTTGGGACCAAGTCTTCACCCAAAGGAGTGGAGAGGAGGAAGATGTGTGCTCGCCATACATTGGCGAGTAGCACCGCCCAAAAACCACTATAAATTGAAGCTCTCCCTTCTCACTTTGCTCATTCACCACTCAAAGAAGAAGAAGCTCAAAATTCTCTCTAAGTGTTTGCTCTCTTAACGACGGAGAGGGAGACCGAAGTTGGACGCAGTCGGTGGATGCTGTCGGAGACGCTGTTCGGGTCGAGGAGAGTCGCAGTTCAGAGACGCTGTTGGACGCAGTTCAGAGACGCTGTTGGACGCAGCTCAGAGACGCAGTCGGACACAGTTTGACGCGAAAAGGAAGTTGTCTGATCCGCGGTGCCGTGAAGTCCGATCATCAATCTACTGAGTTCTGTGGTAGTTTTGTGTGGGGTGCTGCATGGTTCCTATGGACCATGTACGTACCCATTGTGGTTACATTTAGACTAGGATCATGGTAGGATCAGTTAAATGTTGCATGCATAAATTGGTAGGATTCATGCTAGAATTCATGTTTAAATCACATAGAATTATGCTAGGAATCACCATGCATGTTGAGAATTGATGAGAATTGAACTGCATATTTCCATGATGAACTTGATGCATTTTTATAAATTTGGCTTGCTTAAAATTTGGACCATGGACTTGCATGCATAATTAAATTGGTAGATTTTTACTTGCAATATTTTCTTGCTTAAAAATCAGATTAAAATGGTTGCATGCATGTAGAACAATCTAGGTTGCTTGAATTGTTATTCTTGTTTCCTGTTGATTGTTGTGTGTTTTCTTGCTTGATTTCTTGCTTGTTATGCCTGATTTATCTTGCTTGATTTCAAGCATACCTACCACTATCTTGGCACTACAACCTTCTACCCTTCTTACCGGAGATGCCATATTCACTAGTCCGAGAATTTAGAATCAAATGGTGGGACAAATACAACCTCGATCGCTGCTCTTTATCCAACTTGGAGAAATGGATCCAGACACATCAACAAATAAAGCAATCCATAGCTACAGTATCCCGAGCATTACCACCTATTCAAACAAAAACTTCGCCCCGCAAACCACCAAGTCCTACAGAATCAACAACTTCATTCTCCGGATCCAAGAAAAGTAAAGGTAAAGAAAAACTCCTCGAGACAATAGCTATGCAAATATCCTCCTCAGACGACGAAGATGATATAACACAAGACAACAATACGCAAGACGATGATCCATTCTAAAACATGACTATCTGAAAAAAAAAAAAAAAAAAAAAAACTTGAAAGTATGCTGGTACAGCTCTTTTAAAACATTTTTAAATCATGCTTGTAATATATATATATATATATATATATATATATATATATTTAGTATATTATGTGCTTGTAATATAAATACATATATATTTAGTATATAATTTTGTAGAAAAAAGAAGCAACCTCTTCCACCGACTCCATCAAGACTCCAATTTTCAAGACAAGATGAAGACAAAAACTCAATTACGCAACAGCTCAACTATCAATACAAGACTTCAAGACCAAGAAATGAAGACTTCAAAACTATAACAAGACAAAGACTTCAATCAACAAAGGATTACTCATCTCTCGCAATGTCAAAAATATGACACGTCTATAACAACTTACGCAACTTCATACAACTTTGTATAAATAAGGAAGTGAGGGTAATAGGAGAGGGCAGAGTGTTTTTAGTGATCATTCACAAACTCCCTATACATCCTACTCTCTAGTTTTCATAAGTTTGTTTTCAAAGTTTGTACCTTTACTCTTGTATTTAAATCAAGTTTAAATAAAGTAAGTTTTAATCATCCCTCTTGTCTATATTTTAAGTTAATCGTTTTATTTATAAACTTGTTTCTACTATAGTTATACAAGAATCTAACATATATTCTATATATTTTATCCTGGGTTTTGTTTAAGAACGTATGGTATCAGAGCCAAAAGATATTTACCTATAGTATGATACATGTTTTATTTTACTACATCCAAGCCAAAGAGATACTTGTTTAATTTATACTTAAGCCTAGTGTTAAAAATCAACCAACCAGAACCTTGTCAAGAGCATTGATAGCATAGGTGTTCCAGGCTGTAAGACCAGGAGGCAGTGAGTTCGTTGGTATGCCCATGCGTCATTCGCCATCGATAAGATCGGTTAGTTTGCATTTTTAGCATTAGATTAAGAATAATTTAAACATGGCATCTACGGTTAGGAAGTTGTTTTAGTCTAAGCATTCATCATCCTCTACATCTCTAAAAACAATTAATTCAAGAGAAATTATGTCAAAAATTACAACCTTTAATCAAGAAATATCAAAAGATCAACTACCGCATGTTAATCCACAAAATATATATCAAATAGGAGCTTTTGATTTTAGAACTGCATATTCAATCAAAGAACATGAACAAACTTTTTCATTACAAAATGAATTTGAAGAAATTAAACTACTTTCTTCTATGGCTTTAGAAAACTATAAAAGAAAGAAGTTTAATTATATTCATTTTGGTCTAATACAAATAGCAATTAAACATTTATCTAGAACAGGGATTGATTCTCCAATACTCATGTTATTATGAGATAAAACACTTTTAAAATTTGAAGACTACTTATTAGGAGCAGTACAATCAAACTTATGTAACGGAGCTATATATTTTAATTGTGCACCCAATTTTCAAGTAAGCCTACATGATCCTACAATATTTAATACTTTAGTTCTAAACGTACATTTGCCTGAAATTAATGATGGTGGATCTCTAAAGGAACCAAAGTTTAATAATACTTTTCCATCATATTGTTCAATTATACTTGTAATAGTTCTTTGTTCAAAGTTTCTTGGTGGTTGAGTAATATTAATTTTCCAATGATCAGGAAGTAATTTCGGTCCATTTTAATTATTTAGGTGTATATGTAGAGGTTGGTGTATCTTTACTATGTACAGCCAATATTGTTGTTTCGCCTTTATCATCTTGCAATAAACATCTTGGGTTAAACTCAGATGTAGATTGCTTAAAGTAAATTCGATAGCCATGTCTGTCTTGCTGGAATTTAATTTCAGGCAAATGTACGTTTAGAACTAAAGTATTAAATATTGTAGGATCATGTAGGCTTAATTGAAAATTGGGTGCAAAATTAAAATATATAGCTCTGTTACATAAGTTTGATTGTACTGCTTCTAATAAGGAGTCTTTAAATTTTAAAAGTGTTTTATCTCTTAATAACATGAGTATTGGAGAATCAATCCCTGTTCTAGATAAAGGTTTAATTGCTATTTGTATTAGACCAAAATGAATATAATTAAACTTCTTTCTTTTATAGTTTTCTAAAGCCATAGAAGAAAGTAGTTTAATTTCTTCAAATTCATTTTGTAATGATAAAGTTTGTTCATGTTCTTTGATTGAATATGCAGTTCTAAAATCAAAAACTCCTATTTGATATATATTTTGTAGATTAACATGCGGTAGTTGATCTTTTGATATTTCTTGATTAAAGGTTGTAATTTTTGACATAATTTCTCTTGAATTAATTGTTTTTTTGAGATGTAGAGGATGATGAATGCTTAGACTTAAACAACTTCCTAACCGTAGATGCCATGTTTAAATTATTCTTAATCTTATCGATGGCGAATGACGCATGGGCTTATCGAGTCCTCCAAGAAAAATATGAATGTATTGAAGCTCTTGAGAAGATGATGGAAAAAGAGAATGAGAAGAACAAGCTGAGAGATGAGGAGGTTGCATCGTTCATGGCAGAGATGCGATCAAAGTTCCCTGTGAATTCAAGTTCTTAGACCTATTTTCACAATATTTATATTTTACTCCCCAATTTCTTTTTCTTGTTGATTTTTGAGATGATTTGTAATATTGTATTTTGGATGTTATTAATTTATGAATTTAAATGTTATTACCTAATTAGCAATTGTTGTCAAAAGAAATTAGATTTATTTTTAAATATTTATCTAATCAGTTAACTAAATATTTTAAAATATTAATATTAAACATTAACCATCCGTCGGGAATCCGTCTATAAAAACAGAGAATAACAGAGCAAAAACAGAGAAATGAATCATTTTAATTGTCGGGAATCCGTCGGTAAACTCTGTCGGGAGACCGTCGGGAGTGTAGCCGTCGGAAAATCCGTCGGGAATAACGAAATATATTTCTTGGGAAACAGTCAGTTTCCCCTTGCTATTATCTGTTGGGAAGTTATCAATTGTCGTCGCTTATCATTCTGACGGGTTCTCGACAGCTACATCTCGACGACAATATCTGTCGCCATTTCGTCGAGAACAAAAGTCGTTGGTAATCCGTCGGAATAATATGTCCTTGGAAATTTGTCGGATATCTCACTACAAAAAAAAATAGTTGATTGCATCATTTAAATAGTATCACAAATATAAATGACATTAATTTAAATGACTTATTGATAAATGATGCATAATATGTGGTTTAATATCAATTGTAATTATTGATGTGGTAATCGAATAATGTGACATCAGTTCAATAAAAGTGACACAATTTTATTTTAATTTGCATTACTTCAAAAATATTTAACAAAAATATAAATTTACATCACTTAATATAATGATACAAATTAAATATCAATTAATAAATAATACAAAATTGATCTCATAATAAATTATTACTAAAACAATAAATCAATACACAAATCATTTCTATAAATTAATAATTATTAACATATATTTTTTGTTTGGATTCCAGATGTGGTTTTAATATTTAAAATACCGAAACCTGTTTCTTTTATTTTTTAAATTCCTCACTTTTTATTTGTCTGGATTTCAGATGTATTATTATTATTTTTTAAAATCTGAAATTCATTTCCATACTATTCACGATCTTTGTAACCTCTAAAAAAAAAAATCTTTGTGATTATTTAAAGGTGAAAGTGGTTCTCCATTAGCAAAAAAAAAAAAAAAAAATTGGGAGTGATCAAAACAACAACTTTTGCATAAGTTCTTTTTTGATTATCCACAAGACAACTACTGGTGACACAAATTATGCATCTACAACACATCTTCAGCATATTATCATCACATCTTAGAAGATTTGAAGGTAAGTGTAATTTTCTTCTCCATATTTTTTTTTATCAATTTTTTATTATCTCATGTAGAATTCTAACTTTTTCTCGGTTATTTTTGGTTATATACTCAGAAAATCTCAAGATGAAACAACAATGTCATCAAGAATCTGGAAAAGAAAGGCATGGAAGACAAGTAATATGTGTTTCATATAACACTCAAGCATGGAGAAATATATATAACACTTAAGCAAGAAAAAACCATAGCTAGGTTATGAATTTATGATCTAAGTTCATCTTACTTTTTTTTTCTTTTGTAAATCGTTGATGAATCTATAATAATTGGTTTTTGTTTTTTTGTTTTTACTATTTTTGTAAATAACGATTTAATAAAAGATATTAGTAAAGATTTGAAAAGATTTTAATAGATATCGAAAACAATTTTCTGCATATTAAAAATAATTTCGAAAATATTTAATGTAAAAAATCTGTTATTAATTTTTGTATTATTAAAAAAATAATAATTAATTAGTATCGGTTATTCATAAATGATACCAAAATTAAAAATTATTTACAAAAAACTGACACAAATAATTAAAATCATTTGTTATAACTGATTTAATAGAACATCAGTTTGAAATAAACTGATACAAATTATTTGCATCAACAAATAGTAAATCATTTCTAAAAGTGATACAAGTTATTTTTACATCATTTAAATCTGATGCAAAAATATAAAATAAATGATTTAACACAATAGTTTTTTGGTAGTGTCTGTTGGATATACTGACGGATTCCAGACATATTTAATATTCCCGACGCTCTAGAACCGAAGAACTGATGCCATATGTAATATGTCGGTTTAGGTTGGTTCCAACTAGTTACAGACAGATATGACCTTCCGTTTGCGGTTGTTTTCTTGTAGTGCAACTTTGTTATGTTAAATTCACACCTTGATCATATGACTGTGCTAAATCATACCTCCACTCTTTATTTATTTAATTAACATATCGTATCTTAAATATTTGTGCTAAATTATACTTAGGCATTAACACTGTTACTGTGCCGTGAAATGTGGATGACATGGAATCCACGTCGACGTCATTTTGTAAAGAAACGCTGAAATAAAATTTCAGATGATACTACGTCGTTTGTGTTTTGTTCATCTTCTTAACCCAAAATTATTCATTTATCAGGAAGTAGAACAATCAAAACCTATAATCTCAATATTGGTTGTAGAAGAGAGTTTTGAAATTGAGACTTGGATCTGTTCGAGAAAGATGAGGTAATTCTCTTTATAATTTTAGACATATTTTGATCGAACTCATTCAATATTTCTTGACATGTATTATTTTAATAAGAGTGGTGAAAGAATCATTTTCACGTGTATGTGTATGACCTCATGAGTCAATAGCACCTTCATTGACCACTCAAATTTTATATTGTTTTAATGAATTGGCTAAGCGTTTCTTTAGAAATTTTTTGTTTTTATTCAGTTAGACCCAATGTAAACTGGGTCAATTTGCCAACTAGCCATATTTACAAATATAATTAAGAATATAGCATACTATTTTGAAAAATTAAATGAATAACATGAAGGGTAGGAAAAATTACCTTTGAAGGTTTGGTGGCAATAGTGGCTGGAGGGTGGGTGGCCGGAATTACAACCGGAGGTGGCGGCGGCCAGAGGCCGGTGACCGATAGCCGAAGATCGGTGGCCGGAAGTCGGTTGCCGGAGGTCGTAACCGGAAGTCGGTGACCGGTAGCCGGAGATCGGTGGCCGGTGGTCGGTAGCCGGAGGTCGGTTGCCGGAGATCGTGGCCGGAAGTCGGTGGCCGGAGGTCGGTGGCTGGTTGTCGGTGGCCGGATGTCGTTGGCCAGTGGTCGGAGGTCGGTGGCCGGTGGTGGTAGCGACCAGAGGTCGAAGGTGGCAACGGCCGGTGGTAAATGGTGATGGTGGCTGGAGGAAATCTAAACTCTAGAGGTTAATTTATTGTGAACCCTAGGGGTGATGGTGGTTAAGAGGTGGAGTGGTGATGGTAGTGGTAGGGAGTATGGGTGATGGTGACAAGGGTAAAGTGGTATATAATACAGTTTATACAGAGTATATTAACTTTTAGTGGTTAGAATATTTATGGAGTGAATTATAATTTTTTTTTAGATTATAGGGTGCAATTCCCCATGTAAAATTCTTGAACACCAACTGTTCAATAGAATGTCGAGAAATCTAAAAACCATGATTTTTTCTGGTTTTTTTCAGCTCTGAAGCAACTTTCCAGATCTATCACAACGGCAAGTTTAATGTCTCATGCAGCGGTGTTGTTACATATGATGGAGGGGATATTCACAAACTTGAAAGCCACTAGTTGGTTATTTTCATGTTTATTAGTAGTTGGTTGATATTTTGTTCGATTGGTTTATTTTCTAATATGTTTTCATGATTACAGGGTTTATTAATTTATGTTGAACAAGAGTTGCCTAAAGTAGAGCACCGTATGTGTGCACGCCACATCTACGGAAATCTTAGGAGAGTTTATCTAGGCAAAGAGTTGCCTAAGGACTTGTTTTGGGCAGTTGCAAAGAGTTTCAATATTGCAGAATATGAGAGAGCTATTTTAGCATTGAAGAATTTTGACAAAAGTGTGTATGATGCAGTGATGATGAAGAACCCGCGCAACTGTAGCCGTGCTTTCTTTACTTTCGCATCAACGTGTGAGGATGTCTCCAACAATTTCTCTGAATCCTACAACAATGCCATCAACCAAGCACGAGAGATGCCACTAGTAGAGATGTTAGAGAGTCTTAGACGTCAGTGTATGATCCGTAATGCAATGAGGAAGAAGAAGGCTATGAGTCATCAAGGAAAGTTTATTTTGAAAGTGGCTGCCACCATTACTGAGGAACAAAAACACATGTTGTATTGTCACGTATTTCCTTGTGGTAATGGTCATTATGAAGTAACTGAGCATGGCCAAGGTTTTAGGGTTGATATGAATGCTAAAACTTGTGCTTGTAGGAGGTGGAGTATGACTAGGATACCTTGTCGACATGTACTGCGTATAATATTGAAGAAAAAGCTGAAACCTGAGGATTTTGTTGTCTCAGATTGGTATTTGACTACAAGTTGGGTTAAGCAATACAGTGAGACACTAATGGGAGTGAATGGAATGTATTTTTGGGAAAATTCCAGAGAATCTAGACTTTAGCCACCACCAAGACTAGTAGATAAAGGTCCAAAAAAAAGCAGAAAAGAATCAAAGGGAAAAATGAGTCACCACAAAAAAAAGAAAAAGAAGAAGAATGAGAAAAGGAATGAAGAAGAAGAACCTGTTCAGAAAAAACTGTCGAGAGAAGGAATGAAACTTCATAGTGGGCGTTGTGGATTAACAGGTCATAATATAGTGAGGTGCAACAACATTGGAGTCCCGGTTAAAAGGCCACCAAAGAAGCAAACAGATTCTTGTCCTAGCCAAGTAAACCAAAGAAGTCAATCAAGTCAGCCGTCACAAGCCTCTCAAGCAACTCAATCAAGTCAAGCATCACAACCTCTTCAAGCAAGTCAAGCATCACAAATACAAGCACCATCAAGCATGATGTCTCATATTTTAGGAGATTTCTTTTGATTGAGTTTCAGATTTTAAATGTTTAGGTATGTTTTTGTTGTTGTTGTAAGCTTGTAATTAGGAGATTAGGCCAAGTATATTTAGGATCAATCTAAATATACATAGGATAAGGTCAATTTTATTTGGGAGTTATCCAATTGAGTTTTTGGTGTTGATTTTTCTCTATAAAAGGATGTGCTAACTTATGGCACAACTTATGAGTTTTTGAGCTTAAGGTTTTGAGTATTTTCCTTAAGATTAATAAGAGAGTTATTCTTATTAAGCACTTGTGTTCTGTTTTGGTTTCTGCACGTGGTGTCAGAGCTTAATCAATGGCAGGAAAAGATGTAAAAGCTTTGATGGAAGGAGGAGGAGGAGACAAAAGCTTGACAACAAGTCAAGAAGACAAAACAAGTTCATCACAGGCCCCAGGATCGTAACCACCAACAGATGGAGGATCTTCCTCTATCAAGTGTCCTATGTTGAACTCGAGCAACTATACAGTATGGTCGATGAAGATGAAGATCCTGCTCAAAGTTCACAAATCATGGGATGTAATCGAAAAAGGAAACATTGATGAGACAAAGAACGATTTGGCAATCGCTGTAATCATACAATCTATCCTTGAAGCTCTTACTCTCCAGATTGGAGGTTTAGAGACTGCTAAAGAAATATGGGAAGCTATATGATCAAGACATATAGGAGCGGACATGGTTAAGGAGGCAAGACTTCAAACCCTTATGGCTGAGTTCGACCGGTTGAAGATGAAATAAACAGAGAGGATTGATGAATTTGTCGAGAAATTGTCTGCAATTTCAACAAAATCAGCATCTTTGGGCAATGAGCTGGCAGAACCTATGATTGTCAAGAAATTTCTGTCAAGTCTCCCTCGTAGAAAGTTCATTCATATTGTGGCTTCGCTCGAGCAGGTACTTGACTTGAATAAGACAAGTTTTGAAAACATTGTAGGTCGACTGGAGGCGTATGAAGAAAGAATTGGTGAAGAAGAGTTAGAACAAGATGATGATCGAGGCAAGCTTATGTTTGCAAATTCAAATCCTTTTGGAGGCTTCAGAGGCCGGGGACGAGGAGGTCGCTCTTCCAGAGGTAAAGGAGGACGCGGCAGGTTTGGTTTCCAACAAAACGACAGAGATAATGAACATGACTTGTCACACATCACCTGTTTTCGATGTGATAAACAAGGTCACTATGCCTCGGATTGCCCTCATAGGTTACTCAAACTGTAGGAAATAGTTGAGAAAAAGGACGAGGAGACTCACATTGCTGATGAACTAATGATGAATGAAGTAGTTTATCTCCAAGAAAACAAAGTGAAACCTAACAGTTTTGAGACAAGTATGGACAACACAAACATATGGTACTTGGATAATGGAGCAAGCAACCATATGAGGGGTGTTAAGAGTTTCTTTTATGATCTATGTGAGGAAGTGACGGGTAAGGTCAGATTTGGAGACGATTCTCGGATTGATATAAAGGGAAAAGGCTCCATACGGTTCGTATTTGAGAATGGTGAAAAGAAACTACTGCACAATGTCTACTACATACCGGATTTAAAGAGTAATATTGTAAGTCTAGGCCAAGCTACGAAAGCTGGGTGTGAGATACGGATGAAAGAAGACAGATTAATGCTCTATGACAAGTTTGGTAAACTACTTGTCACGACAGGGAGGTCCAAAAACCGTTTATACAAAGTTCTGTTGGAAGTAGAGAATATTAAGTGTCTGCAACTAGTCTCTACAAATCAATCCTCTACTTGGCATGCGAGACTGGGACATGTCAACACTGATACAATGAAGTTGATGATCAATAAAGACTTGGTAACTAGCATACCTAACATAAAGGTAGAGAGACAAACGTGTGTGTCATGTTTGCTTGGAAAACAAACAAGGGATCCATTCCCACGCGCAACCGTGTACAGAGCTACACATCCTCCCGAACTGATACACGGTGATCTCTGTGGACCTATCACACCTACAACACCAGCTCAGAAAAGGTATGTCTTTGTGATTGTAGATGACTACTCGCGTTACATGTGGACAGTTCTTCTGAGAGACAAGCGCGAAGCACTGGATAAGTTCAAGAAGTTTAAAACAATTGCTGAGCAAGAAACGAAGTGTGTGATCAAGACTCTCAGAATTGATAGAGGAGGGGAGTTCACCTCAACTGACTTCTACTTTTATTGTGAGAAGAATGGAATCATAAGACAGTTGACAGCTCCATATTCACCTCAACAAAACGGGGTAGTTGAAAGGAGAAACAAAACTCTTATGGAAATGTCGAGAAGCATCTTAAAACATATGGAGTTACCAAATTATTTATGGGGTGAAGCTGTGCAGCACTCAACATATTTGATCAACAGAATTATAACCAGGTCTCTTGCAGAAAAGACTCCATACGAGATGTTGAGGGGAACGAAACCGAATCTTGATCACCTCAGGACGTTTGGTTGTGTCGCATTTTCAAGATCAGAAGTAGTGGGAAGGAAGAAGTTGGATGATAGGTCGAGAATCTTAGTACACCTGGGAACTGAGCCCGGCTCAAAAGCCTATTGTTTACTCGATCCAACAAGTAACTGTATCATTGTGAGTTGAGATGTCCGTTTTGATGAAAACAGAGGATGGAGCTGGAAAAGATAGAAACGGAGGAACTTGGTAGTGATCTGAGTTTTTTTATCTCAGCAGGCTCTTTTGGGAACAGGGGTGTCCGTCTGATCGAGCACGCAACAGAAGAAGACGATGGTAACCCGAGAATTGCAGAAATAGAATCAGACAAAGACCTTGGTGAGGAAGCGAATAATGGTGAAGTGGTAAATGATGAAAATGAGGAACAACAGCAGTCGTTGGTGAGCAAACCTGCTAGACTGCAAACAAAACCGAAGTATCTAGATGATTACGTCACTCAAGATGAAGAGTTGGAGCTGTCTATTGACGAAGAACCCTAGGATTTCAATGAAGCGTCTAAATCAGAAGTATGTATAATGGCGTGTAAAGATGAACTGGCATCAATCGTAAAGAACAGAACTTGGAGTCTAGTTGTTTTGCCATCTGGAGTTAAGCCGATTGGGTTGAAGTGGGTGTTCAAAATTAAGGAACTCGGATGGAAGCATAAACAAGCACAAAGCTAGATTGGTAGCTAGAGGATATGTTCAAAGGTATGGGATTGACTTTGATGAGGTTTTTGCACCTGTGGCTCGCATGGAGACAATTAGATTTATCATATGTCACTCAGCTTCATACAGATGGGAGATACATCATTTGGATGTTAAGACAGCTTTTCTGAATGGTGAGCTGAAGGAGGAAGTGTTTGTTGAACAACCAAATAGTTTTGTGGTAAGAGGAAGTGAGAGGAAGGTATACAAGCTGCATAAGGCTCTCTATGGCTTAAAGCAAGTGGTATATCATGGTTTTTAGGTGTTTTTAGCCATGATATAAGTCTTATTTATAGAGTCTTTTTGGTATTTTTAGAGTCTTTTGAATCTTTATAGGATTTAGCATGGATGGGAGCATAATGGAGCTAAATATGAAGATTTGGAGCTTAATCAAGCATTGAGGCTGAGCTACGAAGTTGGGAGACAAGTTCAGAGACTTGCATCGGTCGATGCAAGTGATGGTGTCGATCGATGCATCATCTAGCGGAAGAATTGGAAGTTTTCCCACAAGTTTTGAAGATTTACAAAGTTGCCCCAAAGTTTTCCATATTTGCATCATTAGTCTCTGGACGTGTTTTAGGAATCTATATAGGATTTTTATGATCATTGTTTAGACCTAAACTTTATTTTTCCCTGCAACTTTTGAGAGAAATCCCTGAGAGATTTTTAGAGAGCTTTTGGAAAGAAAAATCAAGACTCCTTTAGAGAAGATTCAGAACTCCTTTTCTTCTTCCTTTAATCTCTTAATGCTATCTATTTTATTCATGATTTGTGTTCTTACAATTATGTCTGAGTAGATCTGCTTGTTAGGTTTAGGGTTTCTCATTAGGGATTTCATGGATTGTTAGATTGATTAATTGTTTGGATTCATTATCTTTCTTGTTCTTCACCATAGGTTGTTCTTAATGCTAGATCTTTGATTAGTCATCTGGATTTAGATCTTAGGATTATTGATTGATATGAGAATATAATTGATTTTCCTCACAAAAACCTTTGGTGAGCAAATTTACTTTTTGCAAAGAGATTTGAATTAGTGATTTTGTGAACTTATCTAAACTTGATTTTATTGCTGGTTTTTAACTTGAATTTTGCAAAGAGATTTGGATTTTCGGGTTTTAAAACTTAGATTATATTTGCAGTGAGAACTGATTTATTTTACAACTGTGTTTAGAGTTCAAGAACGGTGCTTAATTATTGAATCCTGCTTGTTTAATTAATTGATCTGATTTTCCATGATTTCCTGAGAATTTCCCTAAGCCTAGCGTTTAATCTTTCTGAATTTACAACTCTTTTGAATTCTGTTTTTGCATTGCTATTTAAATTACAATTTTGGTTTAGCATAATTAAAAGATTATTAAATCTATTGTGTGATCTAGAGTCTCTGTGGATTCGACCCCTAGAATATTACAACTGCAAGGCTGTTAGTATCATTAGGGTATTACAATTTGAGCATATCAAATTTTGGCGCCGTTGCGAGGGACTCTTTTGATTCACCATTAGATTAAAGTCTTTGATTTTGTCTAAATTTTTATTTTTCTATTTTACTCACACGCTTTTGTTTCTTTTCTCTTGTGTGTTTTAGGTACATGCCTAAGCCTAGCACCAGGAAAAATCCTACTGGTCCGGTTGTTAAGCTTACAAACCAAGAGTTAGGACAACTAGAGCGTGATAACACAAAAGCAGCCAAGTCAGTGAAGATGGTCAAAACACACATATTGAGACCTGATGAGGCTGGAGTTTTGAGGGATCGAGAGGGTCATGTGTACAACGAGCAAGGCCAGAAACTTGATGCTGAAGGATGATTTATTCAGGAAGAACTCGTCGTGGTTGAGGATGATGCACATGGCGTCGAGCGACGCAATGTTGGCATCGATCGACGCAACCAAGAAGGCATCGACCGACGCAACGTTGGCGTCGATCGATGCAATGCCAGAGCCGATGCGGAGAATGCTCTGAGGCGACGGACGACAATGGAGAGCTTGTCAAGACTCTTGCAGACTTCAACAGACCAGACTTATTCTATGAGAACCGCTCCGCAATTGTCCCTCCTCCATTCTCCAGGAATGATTTTGAGCTGAAGCCTGCCTACTTTGCTCTTGTCGGCCAAAGACCATTCCAGAACTTGCCGCATGAGAAGCCTTTAGACCACATTGAACACTTTGAGGATATAGTCACAAGCATCAAGGCTAATGGAGTCACAGAGGACTATCTCTATTGCAAGCTCTTCCCCTACTCTCTTGCTGGGTAAGCTTCTCATTGGCTAAGACAACTCAAACCGGGATCTCTGACAACCTGGCATGACATCAAGGTGGCATTCTTGAACTACTTCTATGATGATGCGATGTCTGATGAGCTGAGGATTAAGCTCTCCACCTTTAGAGAAGGACCAGCTGAATCTTACAAAGCTGCTTGGGTGAGATTCAAAGCATATTAGAGAGACTGTCCGCATCATGGGTTCTCAGAAGTGCAATTGATTAGCATCTTCTTCAGTGGTATTGATTGGAGGTATCAGATGGCTTTGGATGCTGCTAGTGATGGGAACTTCAAGACAAGGTACCTAGATGAGGCTGAAAAGTTGATAGAGAGGCTAGCATCAAGCAATAGCACCAAGAATGCTGACTTAGAGCGGAGAAGAGCACATGAAGGCAATGGTTCAAATCAGTATGCTGCAGTGAATGCTAAGTTGGATACAGTGCACAATCTTCTTATGGGAAAGAAGTCTGTCCATTTTGCTGAAGATGTTGAGACTTTTGAGCCAAAGCCAGAGATTACAGAAGATGTCAACTATGTGTATGGAGCTGGGTATCAAAATCAGAGATTTGGTCAGAAGAATTCATTCTCAGAAAATCCAAACAGCAATTTCACAAGGAACTATGGATCTTCTTCTTACCAACCCCTCCCTCCACCCAATTCAGAGAGCAAGATGGAATCAATGATTGAGCAGATTCTTCATGGTCAACAGAAGTTAACAGTAGACTTCAATGGAAAGATTGATTCTGTTTACACTGAGCTGACTAGGAAGTTTGATGCATTAAACACTCATGTTAAGAAGCTGGAGAATCAAGTGATTCAGACTGTTGGGTCTATTAAAAGACAAGAGGAACTTCTTTCTAGAAGAACAGAGACGGATCCAAGGCATGCTTGCAATGCAATTCTGGTGAATGAAGGAGAAAACCGTGATACGACGACAATAGAACCAACATCGATCGATGCATTGACGACAATAGAACCAACATCGATCGACGCCATCACAATGCATCGATCGATGCAGTCACCATCCATTGAGGTAACCTCATTACAGGACAAGAGCATCGATCGATGCTCCATCAATATCGATCGACACCCCCTACAAAAAGCTTCGGTTTCTGTTCCAGTTCAACCGATCGATTCTGAAAAAGCTTATAAGCCTAAGGTTCCTTTTCCTAAGCCTAGGAGGTCTAAGCAGGAGATTGAAGACGCTAGATGCAAGGCTATGATGGACAAGGTGATGATAGAGATGCCTTTGGTTGATGCTATGAAGTTTTCTCCTCGGATTAAGCGGTATGTCAAGAGAATGGTCACCAATGGTTTGAGTCATGAAGAAGGAGCTTTGCTAACCAAGGATGTCAGCTCAATTCTGTTGAATCAGCCTCCAAAGAGGAAGAAGGATAAGAAGCAGGAGTTGGTTGTCTCAGAGGAAGTAAGTGCAGTGATTAAAAGTAGGATTGCAGAGAAGTTACCAGATCCTGGAAGCTTTGTACTTGATTGCTCTATTTCTTCAGCACGGTTTGCTCACTCACTTTGTGATCTTGGCTCTAGTATTAACCTGATACCACATTCTGTTGCTGTGAGAATTGGGATGACAGACTTCAAGCCAACTATGATATCTCTTATCTTAGCTGATCGATCCAGGAGGATTCTTGAAGGTGTCTTAGAGGATATTCCAGTTAAGATTGGAGATTGCATGCTTCCCACTGACTTTGTGGTGTTGAAATATGACCAAGAGCCTAATGATCCTCTCATCTTAGGACGCTCTTTCTTGGCTACAACTGGTGCCATCATTGATGTTAAGAAGGGACACATAGCTCTGAATGTAGAAGATTTGGTTATCAACTTTGAGATGGACAAGCTGAGAAGGGTTCCCATTATTGATGGTCAGACATTTTCTGTGGAAATTGCATCTGATGATGATCCGATCATAAAGCTTCATGGAGACATTACTGTTGGGTATGTCAAAGAGTTGGTATTTTGTTGAGAAAGTAAGTAAGCGAGTTGTTAAGCTTGATGATTGGAGTAGAGATCATATAATCAGTAGTAGAGACCATGATGAGGTTCTGATCCATGACAAGTCGCTGGTAGATAACGTTTTTATACTGGAAACACGGATAGCTGCGGAAAGTTGCAGAATCGTCGAAGAGACACGAGTTGCAGACACAGCATCGATCGATGCAGCTGTAGCATCGATCGACACACCTCCACGAGAACGTCCAAACTTGTCCAAAACCGAAGATTCTCGAGTTAATTCTTTAGCTGCAAGTCCTAGACCGGTTGTAAAGCTGAAATCTCACCATTCCACAGTCCAGAAGCCACAGGTAAGGCCAAGGTATGCATCTCCTTCACCCAAACCTTCTCCTATCATCAATAAAACTTTCAAAGGTACAAAAACTGTTTTGCAGTTAACCAAGCCACAAGATTATCGTAGAGCGCTTGTTTCTTCTGCTGATAATTTTGCAGGACATAAAAAAAAGTCACCCATACCTAAGTACCGCCTTGGTCCTGTTCCTCATATACTTGGCAAGTCTCATACTCCTACTGCCTTGGATGAAGAGGACATTCTCTCGGAAGCATTCATTGCCATGTTCCGATCCACCGGATGCCTGAGATCCGACACAGTCAAACTAATAACTGAAAACAAGCGCTTAGTGGGAGACAACCCATTAGTAGGTTTTTCTTTTTTCTTATTCTCTCTATTTTTATATAGTATTAATAACAGTAAAAATATATACATTTTTAGAAATAAAAATAATATGAGCTTATGTGCGTGTTGTTGTCTACTAAAAAAAGGATGATGGAAAATTGGAAGGCTAAGCATATTAGTCCTTTTTTCTGATTTGTCTCAACAAAATTGCCAAATTTAATTTGTCATTTTAATTTTGAGACTTTATTTGTCATTTTAATTTTGAGACTTTATTTGTCATTTTAATTTTGTGACTTTATTTGTATTTTTAACTTCTTTCAACTTTGAGTTGATTATAAGTCTAAAGTTATAGAATCAAAACTACATTTACTTCTAACATAAAATTTTGCTAATATTCAACCAATAAATTATATTGTAAAATACTTAAAAATATATTAGTTATTACAAATTAATACGTAGTTATATATTATTTGATCACAAATAATAATTCGTGCGTATGGACGGGCAAAATACTAGTATCTCTATATTTTTGCAACACCACAGTATAATGAGTATAGCGAGATTTTAGGAATGATTTTAGATTTTACGAATATATATTAATTATGACAATATAATTAATAGTAGGAACGATTTTAGATCTTGGACGTTAACTCTTTATTTGTTTTTGTTTTTACTTCGCCAGATATAAAAACTAGACATACTATAAATGTCCTTTGTATTATGATGAAAAAAGATGATAGAACTGAAAAATTTGATAGAAATATAATTTTAAAAAGGACATTATAGTTATGATCATACAAACCATACAAGCCAATACATATACTATGAGATACATATTCGAATACATAAAAACATGAATGAAATACAGAAAATAGAAGATAATATTACTTTTTTGCTGGAAAGAGGGGCTTACTTGCGACCTCTTCTTCAACCTTCAATATCTTCCCAGTTCCATGTATACGTTGCATACTTCGTACTTTTAGTATTTGAATCCTTCTTCTTGGCTAAAAAGGTAGTCCAATTACTCTCTAGCAACATCTTCATAGTATGTTTAAAACGATAATCCCCAGAAATTATGAAAATATTTTTTGCATGATGAGGACGTTCCACTAGAAATTCCATCACTTTTACCAATAATGCAAAAGCTGGCTCAGGATTATCCGGTTTACGTTTTTCATGTAAATCACACCGTGGGTCCCTCTCCTCTGCATGACAGATCTCAAACCCCAACTCCCTAAAGTAATCTTGAGTCGCTTCATTCATGCACTTCTTGATATCTCCACATATGATTTTTGTTGTAGTGGAGACACGGTAGTTCGGATTTATCTCTTTTAAAACAGTATTAATAGATTCTAGATGATTGGCATAATAATTCTTAATTGGACAAGTGTTAATGTCCCAAAAGAGTGCCACCTTCTCACCTATTATAAATTCAAAAAAAAAAAAAAATTTTAAAATTATTTTCCCAAAACCCTTTAATTTAACAAGAAATTTTTCTTGATCAAATTTGATTCATACAGTATACAAATTTATATATCCCACGTTGCACATGCAAGTTATGAGCAGAGTTCAAGAGATATCTGTCTTCAATAATACGTCAACGGATGGATAATTTTCCAACAAAAGCATAATACAAACAGAAGGATCGAACATTCCCAAATTATTAAAATCCGTGTCGTAATCTAATATTTATAATATAAAATAGGTCTTGTTATTATATAGATTTCTGTTGTAATATGTCAATATACGCTAAAAAAAATGTTCGGCCACCTTATACAAAAATACCGACGAGTAGGCAAGTATTACATATTTGATAGTTATTCGAGCAAATTAATAACTGATTTTCTAAATGTGAGTTTTACGTCAAACATTCCGAAGACAAACCCATTTCTTTTTGTCGTCAAGGCAAGGTAGTTATTTAATTTCATTATAGAACTAGTGATACAAACACGGAAGACATAATTAATTCTTTTTTACCTGGTGTGGAAGATGTCGCTCTCGAACATGTAGCTCCGGAAGATGATGTAGCTGTAGAGGCCATTGCTTTTTTTTTTATGAAACTAAGGAAATGTTTTGGTTCTTCTTTTTTATTAAACTGATGAGAGGCTTTGCTTATCATCTATCTCTTATCTTCTATCCTCTACGTCTATATATATACAATGAGAAAAAATAGGTAGGTTGATACCAAAAAACACACACATAAAGTAAGTAGACCACTTTGACCCAAAAAAAAAAAAAGTAAGTAGACCACTGAAACCCACCTGAACAAACCCACGTGAATTGAATACTAGATTATGACCCTTTCTCTTGCACCGGTTAAAATTTTTTTTATATATTATAATTTTAGAATAAAATATAATTTATATGATTATTTTTAATTTTTAAACATGTTTGGTAAAAGTTTTTTAATATGATCCATGTTTAGATAGTTTTTTATTTTCAATTACACAATAAGATTTTGGAAATCACGATTAAGTGTGATAAATTGCCAAGATTTTACTCCTTTATATGCGTAAGAGTATATTTTTATGCCTAACAGTATATATTTTGTAAGAATATATAGAATATTAAAGATTTTATTTAGAAAATTGTATAAATCATTGAAATATTCTTTTAAAGATGATTCTTTGGGATATTCTTAAGTGTATTCATATAGACCAATTAATCTATAACTTTTTTTTGTAACCAACCTATATTTAATCTAACATATTTTGTAACCAATTTATAAAAATTTATAGTTAAAAAAAAAAGTTATGGTATTTTTGTTTTATTATATAAGGGAAAACAAGTGGCTATAAATGATGCCAATATTCAAACCATCTTTGCAATGAGAAAAAACCGTCTATATATATACAATGAGAAAAATATGTAGGTTGATACCAAAAAACACACACATAAAGTAAGTAGACCACTTTGACCAAAAAACAAAAAAAAAGTACGTAGACCACCTTAACCAAAAAAAAAAAAGGTAAGTAGACCACTGAAACCAACGTGAATAAATCAATGTTAGCTTTGAGAGACACATCCCACAATAACTCTTTTAACTTATGTGTGTACGAGTGTGGTCGGTGGGGCGAGGAAAAATATGTAGGTTGATACCAAAAACCACACACATAAAGTAAGTAGACCACTTTGACAAAAAAAAAAGAAAGTAAGTAGACCACCTTGACCAAACAAAAACAAAATAAGTAGACCACTGAAACCCACGTGAACAAACCCACGTGAATTGAAAGTTATAAGAGAATGAAGACTCGAATTATCGTGAATTCCCCTCGAGTTTAACCACCCAAAATAATATTCTAGTCACATGTCAAATGAAATATTTTATTTAATATTGATGGGTACGTTATATGTATTTTGGGTTTAAAACTAGACTTATAAGATAATTGAAACTAGGATTTTTCTATCTTAATCAAAGAATGAATGGATAATGACAAACAAACAGATTTAGCGATGATTAAATGGTATGCAACGTGTTTCAATACTTTTATGATGTTGTAACATAAAGGATGTCAATCCATAAAGAGTGTGATGTGTAAGCAGTCAAGATGTGATCAATGCATTCAAGTTAAGCCAAATATTAAGTTGATTTATTTCTAACAACATAATGACAATAATGAAATGCAGAATGTAAATCTACTAAGAACAAATACTAAATGCAAGATATATAGTAACTGAAACAAATGTGAATGCAATGAAACAGAAATGAAACTAGGAAGATCCAGAACTCTGAAAAGGAGCTCGACCTAGCACTCGGTCGAGTGCATAGTCGAGTGAGGGGTCGAGTGGACTTTCGGATGAAGAACAAAAAACAGAACAACAATCAAAACAGAGCAAAATGAAAGTAAATCAAACAGCAAGCAAATAACAATACTCAAACATGAAAATCAATAGACAAAGAAAGGTCCTAAGGATGGATTCATGGGCTGGGCTCAAGCTTTGATTATCTAAATTGATCAACAAACTTCTATCAACAATGAGCTATCTCTAGACAATGATCGTCTAATACTTGTTAATCCATTCTCATGACAATAACAATCAAGCTTAGATACTCTTAGACCTAGTTCTCACTAGCTATTACATATAAAAGCAGACATTAAACAACCAGATCATCAATGTCAAAAATCGCTTTAAACATCTAATCTCTTAGCATGCTTCATGATAATCTCTAGCATTAGCCTAATCTAACAACTTAGACATTGGTGTAATGGTAAGAAGCTTAAGATCTATACTTACCCTCTCAGTATAAGAATAGCATAGAGCATATCTAATCTAGAAGAGATATTTAAACAATCAAGCTTGATCAGTTTAAGCAACCATAACTATTACCCAGCCTAATCCATCCCCAAGATCCTAAACCACTAATCAGATCTAAAAATCATCATGAAGAACACAAACCCAGAAATTAATGAAACTACCATGATTAGAAAGATGAGATAAAGATGAACAATTTAATACAAAGAAGTGAAAGCAAATACTCAACAGATTCAAAGTTATGAAGATTACAAATCTATGAAAATCTAGAGAAAAGATAAGAGATGATGCAATAATGTAAAAATAGCTAAAAATGGCAAAAACTAGGTCATGAGATATCTATAGGGTCTGCCTTTTCGGCCACAAGTGCCAGCACATATATATAGTAAAGAGAGAGAAGCCCTAGTTAGCTAGAGGAGAAAACAGAGATTCGGCTGGAAATGCTCGACCATGTGCTCGGTCGAGTACATGGTCGAGTGGTTGGTCCGTCACGTAGCTTGAGTCTTCGATCTGGGATGATATCCGTTTAGTAAAATCGGGATAACTCTTTCACTACACCTCTGATTGACTTGAAACCACAGTCATTCGAAAGGTAACTCAATTTACTACAACTCTCCTGAAGAAGTCGGAAGCTGTATCGTAACAAAAGATCTTCATTTGAATGGATTTTTGAGGAGCTCGTTATGAATCCGACCTCATACTCGACCGTGTGCCTGCTCGAATGGTATGGTCGAGTGCCTTCTTTTCCCTTCCTGATACTTGCAATCCTCTTGTTTAGTTCCAGAAATAACACCAAGTCCTTCCTTACTCTTTTAGAGCTCCATAACACCTAATAATACTCCAAATGCACAAATGTATGCAATGCATGCTTTTAAACATCCTATGTGCATATTTGGATAGAAATGGCTATAAAACTTAAGGAATCACTTCTGTATGATGCAAAACATGAACTAAACAAGGCCTAAAATATGATAAAATATAATGACATCAACACCCCCAAACTTAGTCTTTGCTTGCCCTCAAGCAAACAAACAAGACAAAGAGAGGGAAGTGAGGTTTGAAAATGGGATCTGAGAACCTAAAGCTTGCTAATAAACTAGCTAGAATCAATGTCCAAGTTACTAGTACTATGATGCAAGGTGAATGAGCTATACTTAAAAATTTTAGACAAGCCTTTCACAACCTTAACTGATTCTACCTTAGACTTCCACATGCATTCAAATCAGTCATTTCCTTTAAACAAGAACATGAATCAGATTATGCAATGTTTAAACTCATTTGGCTTGGTAATAAGGGTTTAGAGACAAAAATGGTCTCTCTTTTGAGTGGATCTTATCATTAACAAGGTTTCTCTCACAAAAAGTGGATTGAGCTTTCAAAAGAAGGCTAAAGGTAAGATCACTTAGACACATACAAGAACAGAACCTTGTCTACCCAAAGGTACCCAAAGTGTTTGTTCCTATCATTCTAATCCAATAATGTCCTAGTTCTACCCTTTAACTTCATCTTTTCTCATTTGTCCTTTTTCTCATTTGTTTTTCAGTCTTAGGAGAGGTTTCTTACTGATTTCTCTAGTGGAATGGGGGTTTCTTTCTTAAATGCTAATGCTCTTTCTCTTACTTGTTTCCTTGTTATAAAACTTTTTACTAGACTCTTCTTTTCTTTCTTTCTTTTCTTTGACCAGAACCTTACTTAAAACTTTTAATACAGCCCATTCTTTCACTTAGAGTTTAAATTTGCTTTAAAACATTTTCTCCTAAAGAATTTACCTTTTTCTTTCTCTTTTCCCTCTTTTCTTTTCTGTTTTTAAACATACCAAGTCCCAAAACCAGAATTTAAACCTCCTAGTCCTATCTAGTTTGAAAAATGCAAACTAGAACTACACAAGATTTTATTCTTGTCAGTTCAAACCTAACACTTTCTACCAAGCTCAATCCCAAAATAGGCCTCAACACTCAAGATATAACATGTCTTGAAAGAAAGGTTGGTTATGGGTGGGGAAACTGATTCAATAATGAAATCAGCTACATGGATCAACAAGAGTGGTAAAAAAAAAGGGAAAGATGATCCAAATATGTATATAGTATCCATGAGTTTAAAACATTGCACAAACTGATATTTAAAAATCAATATTAGGTTCTTATAAATAGGAAATGACTTCAAATCACAACATGCTTCAGTTTAGACATAATGCAATATAGGAATTCTAGACTTGGTTCAATCTTATGTTTCTAACCACTAAGCTAGCATCAAAGTACTATTAACTTGGGCATTGATCCTAGCTTAGTGAATTAAAACAAGTTAATAAGGCTAAACTCATCATTGATCCCTAATGCAGTATGAAACAGTCATACATGGAACATACTAACAAGATCCTAATATGCAATACAAACTACATGAACATTCTGTTTTTTAAAGATTTTTGTGAAAAAATTCAATTTTTTTGGGTATTTTCTTTGCCTTAAATGGAATGCAAATACTAACATGGTAATGATAAAATTTTGAACTAAGAAAATAGAAAAAAATGTCAAATGTCATCTCAAACCCTCCCCCAAACTTAAATTACACAGTCCCTTGTGTAAGAAAAATTTGGAAAATGATTCAAGAATCAAGAAACAACATAAAAACAAACAAATGCAATGGTATTACTTCGGATGGGCTGAGGGTGGGATTCATTTCTTTTAATATCACTAAGTACTTAAACTCCCTTCCTATTACCTGACCAACCATAACACTAAAGAAAACAAGATCAAAATAACAAGAAACCAATATGTACAAGGATACCTTTGGGACTTCCTCCCAAGTGAGCGTATTTAAAGTCTTTAAGCTTGACTTTGCATACTTATTATGCTTTGGAAGGGTCATAGAGAGGTGATGAAGTCCCCTCAGTTCTTAAAGATTTCATTGCTCCTCTTATTCTTGGGTCAATGCTAAAAGAGCTGTGTATGCTAATAATACTCAGACCTTGCCTTGCTTTCTTTGGAGAGGAACTTCTTACTTTACGATGGAGCTTCTTGATTTGCCCACTTATCTCCTCATCCTTATTTGTTAACTCCCTCACTGAATCATGTAGGATGTTGACAGTTTGAAGCTCAGACAAACCATCAGAGGAAGGATTTCTTGGCTCTTGTTGTTGGTGAAGCTTGGGGATGAAGTCTGGGCACTTTGGGTGACTTGGTACCACTCGATCGAGTGACTTAAGGTGCTCGGTCGAGTGGTAGGTCGAGTGGTAAGTCGAGTGGAAGTCCAAGTGACCTAAAATCTTTGTTTCTACCCCATTCACACCCTCAAAGATTTCAGACTCAGTTTCCTGACCTTTCTCTTCAATCATGAAGATATGCCCATCAATAGTTTTCTTCTGCTCCTCAAGCTCTTTAACTTGTGGCTTATACTTCATTTCAACATCTTCTAACAAAGGTTCATGACTCAAGACCATCATTGCTTCCTTATCAATAGAAGCCTTGTACTTTTTCGGCATTTGCTCTTTAAACCGTCCTGGAAATGGCAAAGGTGGCTGAAAGGGAGGAGGAATGAACTGAACCGGCTTGCTAGATTCTTGAGCAATGACTCGACCAGGCACTCGACCAAGCCCTCGACCGTGTGCATGGTCGAGTGTATGGTTGAATAGTGTCTCAAGATCAGTTCTCTTCTCATTCTGCACCTCTGGTTGAAGAAAACCCTCCCCAACTTGGTTGTCACTGTCCTCAGTGACCGTTGAAGGTAGTTCTTTGAGAGAGATATCTTGGTCAGTGGCAAACTCTTTTAGATTGTTAATTGATGTCTCATTGAGTTGACTAGAAGAAGAATATTCACTCTTGCTCTCTAGGAGAAGCATTCTGCAAGTTAATACTTCAATCCTGGTATTAAGGTCACTAGATGTACAGTCCATCTTGTTATGCATCTTTGTGAGCTTCTCACTTGTTTCCATACCTCCATTAGCTTGACCTTGTAGGAATTGATGAATCATACTCCTCATCTCTTGGTCTAGAGCAGAAGCTTGTTGGGGTTGTTGTGGAGGGTATACTGCAACCATAAACTTTTCATCTTCACAAACAACATGTGCTTGCTTCTGTTGGGTTAGAAGTAGTTTATCTAGCTTCTCAAGCTTCTCATCTAAGGCTTGTAGTTCCTTTCAATGCCCTTCCTCAGAATCAACACCTCCCATTAAGCTGCTATCATATGCCTCATTGTATTCATCTCCATTAGACTGAGCAAAGTTCTCTACTAAGTCCCATCCTTCATCTTCATCTTTATTCATGAAGCTTCCATTGGATGCATTTTCTAGGAGCATCCTGAACTTGGGAAGAACACCTCTATACAAAGTACACAACAAATATTCATTACTGAATCCATGGTGTGGGCATTGTCTTTGGTATCTTTTGAACCGCTCCCATGCGTCACTGAAAGATTCACCATTCTGTAGGAGAAAACCTGAAATTTCATTCCTCAAATGTGCAGTCCTTGATTTAAGTTTTAGAAAGAACAAATTGAAGAAGTACGAGTAGTGTGTAGTGAAGTGTAAGCGAGTATGAGAGTGTAAGAGTGAAAGAGTGAATCGAAAAAGTGTAATGGAGAAAGAGAATTCTCTCTTCTTACTTGATTTAGATCCTAGATACAAACTAAATATAGTCAATTTACAAATGGAATATACCTAGAAGATACTATGCACAATTACACATAATGATAGTGACATCCTTCCTTAAGCTAGACATGTGATCTTTGTTTGACTTTGAACTCTCCCACTTGCTTGAACTCGCCAACGCCTCTATGGAGGAAGGATCTAGATGTTCCTTTACCATAGGCGACATATCTACATGGGCTGGACTTGTGAATTCTCCAAATGGTACGGACAGCCCATATCGCACATTATACGGACGTACGGACATGATGGTTGTACGGACATGGTATGTGAGTTCTCATACTCCCCCTCAAGCTTAATCGTATAGAGGTAGCGTTTAAGCTTGGACTAATGAACACCCACCTCATTAAAAACCTTAGTATAGAAAACCACTTGGGAAAAACTATACATAAGGGAAAAAGAGTGTAGGTGCCATGTTAGGAAAACTCATGGCCGAGTAAGGTCTTTAAGACCGAGTTTAGAGTGAATATACTCACACACTTGTGAACTGGCTGCCTTGGTAAGGATATCAGCTAGTTTCTCTTTGCTGTTGGTGTGGCATGGAAGAGTGACACCAAGCTGAATCTGTTCTTGCACCTTGTGACAATCGACTTCGATGTGTTTTGTCCGCTCATGAAACACCGAGTTTGTGGCTATGTGGATAGCTGCTTCATTGTCACAGTGCATTGTGATCGGCTTTGAAGACTCAACTCCAAGATCCTTTGGTAATGCTTTTAGCCACATCAATTCGGTAGTTAGTTTTCTCATGGCTCTATATTCGGCTTCAGCACTAGAAAGTGACACCACCTTTTGTTTCTTGCTTTTCCATGTTACTAGATTGCCTCCTAAGAAAGTGAAATATCCAGTGGTAGATCAACGATCCTCACGGTCTCCGGCATAGTCAGCATTGCAATATCCCACCAATTCAGTGTTTTCATTCCTTCCCATCCAGATGCCTTGTCCCGGTGCACCCTTGATGTACTTGAGGATCTGGTTCACCATGTTCCAATGATGGACAGTGGGGTTTTGCATATGTTGGCTAACCTGGTTCACGGCAAAACAAATATCAGGTCGATTAATGGTAAGATATATAAGCTTACCCACTAGTCGCCGATATCGTGTAACATCTTCGAATAGAGCTGCCTCAAGCTCCCCCTTTCCTCCTGCCTTATAGTTTTCTTCAATTTGTGTTGTCACTGCCTTTGTTCCAAGTTTTCCTGCTTCACTCAAAACATCAAGTGCATATTTTCTTTGTAATAGAAATAAACCCTCATTAGACCTATAGACTTCTATCCCAAGAAAATATTTGAGCTATCCTAGATCTTTAATATCAAAGACTGATTTAAGAAAGTCTTTAATCTCTTTATTGCCTACCTTGTCACTTCCAGATATGATGATGTCATCAACATATACTAGAATGACTACAACATCTTTGTCGCTAGGTAATGTGAAGAGGGTCTGATCAGCTTCTGATTTGCGAAAGCCTCTCCTAAGCAATGCAGTGCTCAGCTTATGGTACCAAGCTCTTGGGGACTGTTTAAGACCATAAATGGCCTTATTGAGCTTAAACACTTTACCCGATCCAATAGTCGCTTCTAAGCCGGGTGGAGGTCGCATGTACACTTCATCCTCAAGTTCACCTTGCAAGAATGCATTCTTGACGTCCATTTGCCAAAGTTCCCAATCCAAATTGGTAGCTAATGAGAGAACAACTCGGACCGTGTGAAGTTTCGCAACCGGAGCAAACATATCAAGATAGTCCTCCCCATACGTTTGTGTGAATCCGCGTGCGACCAGTCTTGCCTTATAGCGTTCAATCTCCCCATCACTCTTGTATTTAATAGTGAAGATCCATCGAGAGGTGACCGCCTTCTTGCCTTTTTGTAAATCTGACTCATCCCACATATGGTTTTGTTCCATGGCCATTCTCTCGGCACTCACTGCATCACGCCACACCTTGTGCTCTTGGCTTCATCGTAGGTTTGTGGTACCCAATGCTTGTCGATTTTTCCAAGGAAGACTTGGTGTTCCACAGGGAAGTGAGCAAGAGTGCATACAGCTTGGATTGGATGAGCAACCGCAACATTGTTGTAATACACGCGTGTGTTCTTCCTTTTTGATGGATCAAACTTGAGTCGTTGGCTGCGTCGTAGTGGAATGACTTCCTCATGATCATATTCTTCATCTCCAGCTTCGATCGGTGTGTTTTCTTCCTCATAATGCACATCAGTTTCAGCATTTTGTAAACCGTCTTCATCAGCATGTGTGGTGTCTATCGGGTTAAAGGCTGGTCCAGCGTCAATAGATTGGCTTGATTCAGCTTCCTCAGGTGGACTAGATCCTCTGGATGAGTTTGGCCCAGGTGATTGTTGGTTGTCCCGATCATTTTCAATGCGTAGCCATTCAAGTATGATACGGAGGTTTCTAGCTCTATCGGAGGAAGAGGTAGATAGGTCTCGAAGGTCTTCCCAGATTTTCTTGTCGTAGAAGCCTTGAGATTCGACGAACTTCACATCACGAGAGAATAGAACTCGTCTCGTTTCTGGATCATAACATTTTTAGCCCTTTTGTGTGGTAGAGTAGCCAATAAACATTCCTTTGGTACTCTTGGCGTCAAGCTTGTCACGTAATTCTCCTGGCCTTAAGACAAAACAAACACAACCAAATACTCATAGATGATCAAAGGTAGGTTGTTCTTTATTTAGTACCTCGAATGGAGATACATCTTTCAAGATCTTTGTGGGTGTAGGATTGATGAGATAACATGCAGCAAGGACAGCATCACTCCAAAATCGTTTTGGAACATTAGTGTGGAACATCATAGACCGAGCCACTTCCATGAGGTGTCTATTCTTTCTTTCAGCTACACCATTTTGTTGTGGAGTATAGGGACAGCTTGTTTGATGAATTATGCCATATTTGTTGAGATATTGTTTGAAGGCATGACTTGTATACTCTCAACCATTATCTGATCTCAAAATCTTAATCTTTGCATTATAATGGTTAGTCACATAATTTTGGAAACTAATAAAAGCTTCAAGGACTCTATCTTTAGAAGGGAGCAAGGTTAGCCAAGTATACTTAGATTTTTCATCAATAAAAGTAACAAAATATTTCTGATTTTCTCTAGATAAACATGGAGATGTCCAAACATCAGAGTGAACAAGATCAAAACAATTCTCATAAATAGTCAATGACTTAGAAAAAACAGATTTGCAATGTTTACCAAGGATACATGCCTCACATTTATCATTTTTAAAGGAAATACTTGGAAATATTAATTCTAACGCACGTGAATGCGGATGTCCTAGTCTAGCATGTCAAATAACATTGTTTGATTTAACATTAATTGAACTAAAACAAGATAAATTAGATGAGGGCAGATTCAAGTCCTTGAGCAAGTAGAGATCATCTTGAGTATCACCATGGCCAAGGACTTTACTTGTCTCAATATCCTCAAAATATACATCATTAGGACCAAATATTGCATAGCAATTTAAATTGGTGGTAGCTCTCTTAACTGATAATAAACTAGAGGTAAAGCTTGGCATATAAAAGGCTTTAGATGTCTTATCAAACAATTTCAAGTTGCCTATTCCTTCAACTGAAACTTTTTCACCATTAGCTATAATCACATTTCCTATGGCAGGTTTAATTTCACTAATCAAATTAGAATCACTAATCATATGATGTGATGCACCATAATCAACAATTAGAGGTTTTGTTGGTTTTAAAGCAAGATAAGAGTTACCGGAGGCCTTCTTGAGGGCTTTGATAAGTGCATCTAGGTCTGATTTCCTCACCAGGTCGGAGGAAGTAGTTAAAGCAGTTCCATTCCCTCCGGAGACTTGTTGGTTTGGCTTGGAAGTTGTCGCTTCTCCCATCATAGCTGCTTGATGTGATCGTGGTCCTCCTCGGTTGTTCATTGGTCGATTAACCCGGAGATGAGGATGAAGGATCCAACACCGGCTCTTGAAATGGCCAACCTTCTTACAATGGTCACAAACAGGTGGATTCTTGTCATCATCTTTGAAGTAGCCTTTCTTTGCGGAAGCTATCTCCACCTTGTTGGCCATTACAAGCTCTCCTTTGTTCCCAAATAAACCCATGGAGCCATGTTCCTTTTGGATATGGTTACAAACATCATCAAGACTTGGGAGTTTGTCTGACCTCAAGATGTGTTTGATAAGGTCGTTGTAGGAGGGATTCAACGTTAGAAGGAGGCCAAACACCTTATCTTTTTCTCGTCGTTCATTTAAGATGGCCGGATCAAGGGTAGCTGGTCGGAGCATCTCAAGCTCGGCCCAAAGAGACCTAAACTTCCCAAAATGCTTAGTGAACTCCATATCTTCTTGACTGAGGCTGTTAATGGCCCTCTTGATCTCAAATACTCGGTTTAAATTGGTAGTGTTGCAGAATACATTTGTAATGTGTCCCATAGATCCTTGGTCGTCTCGCAATACGAGAAAGCTTCAAGTATTGGAGCATCAAGGGAGTTTTGAATGATGGCAATAACACTATGGTCTTCTTGAAACCATTTGTCTTCACCACCGGTGATTAAATCTTTGCCGTCTTTGGCTTGCTCTTTCTTTGGAGCTTCACTTGAGGTAATATGGGTCCAAAGCCCTCGGCCACATAGTGCCGTCTTTGTGGTTCTTGCCCACAACAAGTAGTTCTCTCCTTTGAGAGTAACAGGTACAACCAAGGTCTTGTTGCCTTCCATGTCGAAATATCCGTTGGTTAATGTTTTTATCCAAAGGGTAAAGAAATTATACTTTCAAGAACAAAACAGAAAGGGGTTGAAGAGAAAGAGATTGAAGCGGAATAGATTAGGTGGGTGTGAGATTCAGAGTAAGGAACGAACTTGCTCTGATACCATGTAAGTTTTAGAAAGAACAAAGTGAAGAAGTATGAGTAGAGTGTAGTGAAGTGTAAGCGAGTATGAGAGTGTAAGAGTGAAAGAGTGAATCGGAAAAGTGTAATGGAGAAAGAGAATTCTCTCTTCTTACTTGATTTAGATACTAGATACAAACTAAATATAGACAATTTACAAATGGAATATTCCTAGAAGATACTATGCACAATTACACATAATGATAGTGACATCCTTCCTTAAGCTAGACATGTGATCTTTGTTTGACTTTGAACTCTCCCACTTGCTTGAACTCGCCAACGGCTCTATGGAAGAAGGATCTAGATGTTCCTTTACCATGGGCGACATATCTACATGGGCTGGACTTGTGAATTCTCCAAATGGTACGGACAGCCCATATCGCACAATGTACGGACGTATGGACATGATGGTTGTACGGACATGGTATGTGAGTTCTCATACTTGAACTAATGAAGTATTTTGCAAAGAAGACCTTCTTACAATCAACCAAAGAGGTGATTCTTCTAGGAGGTAGAGTCTTCTCCCACTGATGGGCTTTATCTCCTACAGAGAAAGGAAACAATCTCAGCTTTAAGGCATCCTCACTAATTCCATTTATATTGGTGAGGCTACATATCCTATCAAACTCATCAAGATGTGCAAGGGGGTCTTCAGTAGGCAGGCCATGAAATCTACTTCTCTGAACCATTGAGATCAGATTAGTCTTGATTGTGAAGGTTGTGTTGTGGATAGGAGGAGGCACTATCCCATACCTCTGAGTATGAGTAGTGGGAGCATCACTATCACCAATCTTCCTTCTCCTTTGAGGTTCATTCTGATTTTGTGGGACTTCCATTTCCACCTCTTTGTCTGTGTTTTTGGGACTCTGAACAGGTGCTCGACCAGGTGCTCGAACACACACTTGACCATTTACTTTTGGGCGCTCGGCAGAGTGCATGGTCGAGTGGTACCTGAAGATCAAAACAGAACACCAGAAAAACAAAGAGGTGAGTAATAGAATAAAATGTAACATAACTTAATCTTGAAACATTGAAATCTCGACTGGAACATATAAACACCCTAATGGCAACGACGCCAATTGAAACTAGGATTTTACTATCTTAACCTATGAATGAATGGATGATGACAAACAAACAGACTTAGACTAAGATGATCAAATGGTATGCAAGGTGTTTCAATACCCTTATGATTTTGTAGCATAAAAGATGTCAATCCATAAAGAGTGTGATGTGTAAGCAGTCAAGATGTGATCAATGCATTCAAGTTAAACCAAATATTAAGTTGATTTATTTCCAACAACGTAATGACAATAATGAAATGCAGAATGTAAATCTACTAAGAATATATACTAAATGCAAGATATATAGTAACTGAAACAAATGTGAATGCAATGAAACAGGAATGAAACTAGGAAGATGCAGAACTCTGGAAAGGAGCTCGACCTAGCACTCGGTCGAGTGGGGGGTCGAGTGGACTTCCAAATGAAGAACAGAGACAGAACAAAAATCAAAACAGAGCAAAATGAAAGTAAATCAAACAGCAAGCAAATAACAACACTCAAACATGAAAATCAATAGACAAAGAAAGGTCTTAAGGATGGATTCATGGGCTGGGCTCAAGCTTTGGTTATCTAAATTGATCAACAAACCTCAATCAACAATGAGCTATCTCTAGACAATGATCTTCAAATACTTGTTAATCCATTCTCATGACAATAACAATCAAGCTTAGATACTCTTACACCTAGTTCTCACTAGCTATTACATATAAAAGCAGACATTAAACAACCAGATCATCAATGTCAAAAATCACTTTAAACATCTATTCTCTTAGCATGCTTCATGATGATCTCTAGCATTAGCCTTATCTAACAACTTAGACATTGGTGTGATGCTAAGAAGCTTAAGATCTATCCTTACCCTCTCAGTATAAGAACATCATATAGCATATCTAATCTAGAAGAGATATTTAAACAATCAAGCTTGATCAGTTTAAGCAACCATAACTATTACCCAGCCTAATCCATCTCTAAGATCCTAAGCCACAAATCAGATCTAAAAATCATCATGAAGAACACAAACCCAGAAATTAATAAAACTACCATGATTAGAAAGATGAGATAAAGATGAACAATTTAATACAAAGAAGTGAAAGCAAATACTCAACAGATTCAAAGTTATGAAGATTACAAATCTATGAAAATCTAGAGAAAAGATAAGAGATGATGCAATAATGTAAAAATAGCTAAAAATGGCAAAAACTAGGTCATGAGGTATCTATAGGGTCTGCCTTTTCGGCCACAAGTGCCAGCACATATATATAGTAAAGAGAGAGAAGCCCTAGTTAGCTAGAGGAGAAAACAGAGATTCGGATTGAGGTGCTCGGTCGAGTGGTTGGTCCGTCACGTAGCTCGAGTCTTCGATCTGGGATGATATCCGTTCAGTAAAATCGGGATACCTCTTGCACTACACCTCTGATTGACTTGAAACCACCATCATTGGAAAGGTAACTCAATTTACTACAACTCTCCTGAATAAGTCGGAAGCTGAATCGCAACAGAAGATCTTCATTTGAATGAATATTTGAGGAGCTCGTTATGAATCCGACAACATACTCGACCGTGTGCCTGCTCGAGTGGTATGGTCGAGTGCCTTATTTTCTCTTCCTGATACGTCCAATCCTCTTGTTTAGCTCCAGAAATAACACCAAGTCCTTCCTTACCCTTTTAGAGCTCCATAATACCTAATAATACTCCAAATGCATAAATGTATGCAATGCATGCTTCTAAACATCCTTAGTGTATATTTGGATAGAAATAGCTAAACATGAACTAAACAAGACTTAAAATATGGTAAAATAGTGACATCAATAATAAATACTAGATTAGGACAAGTTCTCTTGCACTGGTTAAATTTGTTTTATTTATATTATAATTTTAGAAAAAAATATAATTTATATGATTATTTTTAATTTTTGAACATGTTTGGTGAAAGTTTTTTAATATGACCCATGCTTAGATAGATTTTTATTTTCAACTACATAAAAAGATTTTGGAAATCACGATTAAGTGTAATAATTTGCCATGATTTTATTCTTTTTATGCCTAACAGTATATATTTTGTAAGAATACATGGAATACTAAAGATTTTATCTAGAAAATTCTATAAATCATTGAAATATCTTTAAGATGATTCTTTGGGATATTCTTAAGTGTATTCATAGAGACCAATTAATTTATAACTTTCTTTTGTAACCAACCTATATATAATCTAACCTATTTTGTAACCAACTTATAAAAATTTTGTAGTTTAAAAAAATGTAATGTACTTCCGTATTATAGTATTATATAAGGGAAAACAAGTGGCTAGAAATGATGCCAATATTCAAACCATCTTTGCTCTTAAATATTATCCAAACGAGTTAGGTGGAATGGTTAACAACCTATAATATATGTACGATAACCATGTGCGTTATCAAGATTTTGACTTAAACAGAAAAATATATTATTGAAATATGATTGTATAAATCATTGAAATATATTTGAAACCCACGTGAACAATACATATGGTTATACTTTTAACAATACATTTGGTTATACACATATATATGTTTAGATAATATTTAGAAAAAAAATGATAAAGATGCGAAGCAATAAAATTGTACATTTGAAGTATAATTTAAGGAATATGTCATTACAAAAAATATGAGCATTAATAGCAGAAAACTATAGCACAGTTTTCGTAAATGTTATTGTTGATAAATTTTTTAAAATGGAGCTCTATAATGGCGCTCTATAATGGCGCTATTAAAACGCTAAACATAAAAATATGTAAGCGTGAACCAAAAATCAGTATTTCCGCCAAGAACTTAGTAAAATTTTAGTAAAAATGACTCTTTGCCTTCTCTACCCGCGAGACTTAATAAAGTTTTACTTCAAACTTAGAATGAAAAAAAAAACCATTAGTCTCACTTTATCTCTCACTTCATCGAGCTATCCGCCGACGAGTCTATGATGGTCCATCTAACCCCAGTTTACCGGATAATCTCCACAATCTTCTTCGCAGATGAAGCTCCTTTGTTAGTGAGTTCTTATCTGCCGACGAAGCTCCTCTATTAACAATCTTCTCCGCCGACGAATCGCATTTCAGTCGGTTTGCTTCATTAGATTTTTCAATTCAGTATTTTCTCAATTAGGGTTCTTCTGATTTCAAGTTTAGATCTGTTTTATTTAGAGATTTCATAGTTAGGGTTCTGTCTTATTTAGAGATTTCGTAGTTAGGGTTCTGTCTTCTTTAGAGATTTGAAGTTTAGATCTGTCTTATATCGAGATTTGTTAGTAATTTGGGTTCTCTATTTGCAGGTTTTGGTACTCACGGTTTGGAGGAATTTCTTTCTGGATTTAACCCAATTTCAATAGGTTAGTCCCCGTTTAGAGCTTGATAAGTTTTGTGTTTAGTTAAACAAAAATTTATTGTGAATTTGATTGTTTTGTGGATTGCACATGTACTATGTTTCTGCCTGAATCATGCTGGTTTTAATTACTGAATGGATGGTTCTCAATAAGGGTAGCATATAAAATGGTGGAGAAGAGATGGGTTCATCTATGAAGGTAATTACTTTTTCATAAATAAATTATAATGATAAGTGGTTAATTTGGGCATGTCTGAATTAGTTTGTTTTGTTTTTTAGTGGCATGTACTGAAGGACTGATCCTGCTTATGAGATTGTTACTTTTAATTTTGTTAAAGAGGTTATTGATGCTATAGGAGGATCTGATCAGTTGGTAATATGCCCATGTACGGACTGTCGCAATATTGATCGACATTTAGGCAGTGTAGTAGTAGATCACCTAGTAAGTAAGGGAATGGATGAGGCTTACAAGATACAGAGGGAGTGGTATCATAATGGAGAAGTAGTTTCAGGAGACAGCAATGTTAATCAGTGGAATGAAGAGGTTTTAGGGTTATACAGAGCTGCTGAATACTTAGATGAAGAGTTAGCTGCTAAGGTTCAATTAGTGGATGATGCTGAGGGTGAGGCCGATGACAAGAACGAGGACGAGTTCCTTGTAAAACTAGCAGATGCTGAAACTCCTTTTACCCTACGTGTGCAAATCATAGCAAATTATCAGCCATTGTTTCACTGTATAGAATCAAGACACAAAATGGCTGGTCAGACAAAAGCTTCAACGATCTTCTAGGGACTTTGCCAGACATGTTACCAGAGGAGAATGTTCTACATACATCAATGTATGAAGTGAAGAAGTTTCTCAAGTCTTTTGATATGGGTTATCAGAAGATTCATGCTTGTTTTAATGATTGTTGTCTATTCAGGAAGAAGTTGAAGAAGCTTGACAATTGTCCTAAGTGCAAGGCGTCGAGATGGAAGGTAAACATGCACACTTGTCAGATAAAGAATGGTGTCCCCCAGAAAGTTTTAAAGGTACTTTCCAATTATATCGCGCCTGAAGAGGATGTTTAGGTCTGAGCAACTTGCCAAGGACCTGCGGTGGCATTTTTCGAACAAGAGTAGTTATGGAAAACTACGTCACCCTATAGATTCTGTTACATGGGATCATATGAATGCCAAATACCTTGTATTTGCTGCTGAACCAAGGAACATCCGTCTGGGACTTTCTACTAATGGATTTAACCCTTTCAACATGAAGAACAGCAGATACAATTGTTGGCCAGTTTTGCTAGTGAATTATAATATGGCTCCTGATCTATGTATGAAGAAGGAGAACATCATGCTTAGCTTGTTGATTCATGGGCTGCAGCAACCTGGTAATAGCATTGATGTTTACTTAGAACCTCTAGTAGAGGATCTAAACCATTTGTGGAGTAAAGGAGAGATAGCCTATGATGCTTTCAGTAAGAGCACTTTCACACTAAAAGCAATGCTCTTATGGACTATTAGTGATGTCCCTGCATATGTAAATCTTGCTGGATGCAAAGTTAAAGGTAAGATGGGTTGTCCTTTATGTGGAAAAGACACCGACAGTATGTGGTTGAGTAATAGTAGGAAACATGTCTATATGTGCCATCACTACTAATAATATTACTATAGCAATAGTATGACGTAAAAAGCGTTATTGTATGTGCCTCCTCTAAGATAGCACCTGCAAAGACAGCGTTTACGAAATCGCTATCAAAACGATAAAATAGCGTTTTCGTGTGCTAACAATAGGCAAATTTCTTGTAGTGTGTAAAATTTTTAAAAATATAGTAAATCGGATAACAAATTTTACAAAATAATATCCTAAAATAATCTTTTATTATTTTAAATACAATTTTAATATAATTGATTTTATAAAAAAGTGAGAGAAACACGTTTCTGATATAAAAAACATTAGCATGCAATCTTATTATATAAAGTTTGATGACAAAATTACTCATTAGCAAGATCGTGACATGTGTCAATTGTATCATTCAGATGTTGACACATGTCAATTTTAAATTTATTAAAATTAAAAAAAATAAAAATGTAAATATTCTAAACCTACCATAAAAATGTTTTATATAAGAATAAAATAGAGAAAAGAAAACCTAATTTTATTTAAAATATTTAAACAGTTTTAAAATTAGAAATTATATATATATATATATATATATCATAAAATTCGAAATTATAATATTGTTTACTTATTTTAATTTTAAGTTGCTAATTTTACAAGAAAAAAATATTAATTTTTATATAAGAAAAAAATGATTGTGAAAAAATTATACAATGAATTACTGTTTCTAAAAAAATGTAAATACTCACCTTTACACACAAAAAAATATTGTTGAAAAAAAACATAAAAAAAAAAATAGATTGTCTCATATTTTTTCATCAATCAAATAATTTATTCAAAAAAACTGCTATTGTAATATATAAGATAGGAGTATGTTAGATTAACATATGCGTTATTGTAACTACACAAATGTTAAAGTAAAGAGACATATAATATATTCTTTAATGTGTTCATAAAGACAATTTGTTGGTAGTAGTAAAGACTAAAGAGTATATTTTAACAGTAAAATGTATTTGTGTGTACAAATACACTTTTAGTGGTGATATAGATAGTAGATTTGTAAATAGATATACATTAGTGTATTATAGCAAAAAAAAAACTATTTTCTATAATTAAAAGTTTATCTTTTTACTTTTATATATTGTTTTTACTTACGAAAGAACTATATAAATATATATTTTTTGTTAAATTTAATTTTATTTTAATAACTTTGAACTCATCTAAATCTATTTTCTTGAACTAAAAGTGTATCTATTTACAGTTTTTTTTTTCAATCAGACAACTAAAAGGAAATTTCTCGGTTAGCTGCCCAAACCGGAGGGAAAGGATTTACAAAAGAGACTTCAGATATAAGAGAACACGAAGCACGGGCAAGACAATCCGCCTTCGTATTTGGCGCATGCGGGATCCAAGAGATGGAGAACAGTGGGAAAGACTCAAGCGAGTTAAACTCATCGAGCAGGTAAGAGAAGGACGGCCAATATTCAGAAGACTGCACCATAGTGAGTAACTCAGCACAATCAGTCTCAAAACGTTGACAAGCGATCCCTTCAAAACGTATCCGCTCAATGGCCCACAACAACGTTTTTAACTCCGAATGCAGAGGAAGGGGCTCTGTTTTAGACACTTGGCCCCCAACAACAAGGTTCGCTCCTCACCAACGCAACACCACCAGCCCAATCATGATGAATGCACATTGGTTGCTTTCCAAGAACCATCAATCTGACAACGAGGTGAAGAAACTTGGACATCTGAATACGAAGATGGAGCTGACATGACTGCCGTAAAAGAGAGCGCCTATTCCCAGGCTAAATCATCGCCCAAAGTCTAAGTAATTATATCATTCGCCTCTATCTCTTAACCTTGATTTTTTTTGTGGCATTCCAGATTGTCCATAAAATCTATGGTAATTGAAGAAGTTGATCAGGATCACCCTGTTGAGAGGCGTCCCTCCAGAAAACAAAATCCAAATTCGAGTACACCGACTCATATGGTAAACCCTCTGACTAGACCGGAGTCAGAGATAAATCCCAAACTTTACACGAACGAGGACATTCAAAATAAAAACGTGATTAATAGTTTCAACCGTAGAGTCGCATCATTTACATCAAATATCATATTGGACACCTCAGTGTATCTATTTACTTACTAAAAAAATTTACTTTATATTCTTTCATAAATTTAATTTTATTTTAAAAATTATAAACCCGCACATCGGGCGGGTCCTAATCTAGTACATATATATATGCTTACAAATCTGCATAAAAAATTCCAAAACACATGAATTATGAGTGTTATTACTGCTGCACGCGTTTTCAGTTTCTTTTTGAAAAATTGAACGACACATTGAACCAATCCTGTGCACTCACAACAAATCCTAGAAAAACAAGGTTATCTGTGCAAAAAGCGCATTTCTTGGAATTGGCAAACAGTTGTTCCCTCCTAAGAACATCTAAAACAGTTTTCAAATGCTCTACATGGTCATCTAGGCTTCGAATGTATATCAAGATGTCATCAAAATACACAACCACAAAAATTCCTATGACTGCTCTCAAGACATGATTCATTAATCTCATAAAAGTACTAGGTGCATTTGTTAACCCAAAAGGCAGCACAAGCCTTTCATATAATCCATGGTTAGTCTTAAATGCAGTTTTCCACTCATCACCCTCCTTCATACAAATTTGGTGATATCCACTCTTAAGATCAATTTTAGAAAACACACATGACCCATGTAACTCATATAGCATGTCATCTAAGCAAGGGATAGGGTGACAATACTTTACAGTGATATTGTAGATGGCTCTGCAATCAACGCACATTCTCCAACTACCATCCTCTTTTGGCACAAGTAACACCGGCACAACACATGGGCTCATGCTCTCCCTAATGTATACCTTTTCCATGAGCTCACTGACTTGTTTCTGCAGCTCCTTTGTCTCCACAGGATTGGTTCTATAGGCTGGCCTATTAGGAAGTGAAGCTCCTGGGACAAAGTCTATTTGATGTTCAATTCCCCGAATTGGTGGCAAACTGATTCATGTCTTTTTCTATGGTTTTGAATACTTATGAATGAATGAATGATGGAATCAAACAACGGACACAAGCTAAGACCAAAGATATATGATCAGGTGGAATGCAAGAGTTTTCAATTACTCTTATGCAGTTGCAGTCTAAGAGATGTCAATCCATAATGAGTATGATGCAAGCAGTCAGGATGTGAACACTTATCTAACTTAAGCCAAATATGAAAATGGTTTTGATGTAACAGTTTGATGACAGAAATATAAATGCAGAATGTAAAACTACTAAGATAACAGACTATATGCAAGATAATAACTGAAACTAAGATGTGCAATGAAACAGGAATGAAACTAGAAAGATGCAGGAAATAAAGCAAGAACTTGGAAGCGGACTCAAGCAAGCACTCGATCGTATGCTCGATCGAGTACATGGTCGAGTGGGAAGCTACGAAGAACAGAACCCAAACTTAATAATCAAACAGAAAGCGGATGACAGTAATCAAATAAAGAAATCAATAAACAGAGAAGGTCCTAGGGATGGATTCATGGGCTGTACTTGAGCTATATTAACCTAAACTGATCAACAAACCTCAATCATTAGTGAGCTATCTCTAGACAATGATCCTCTAATACTTGTTAATCCATTCTCATGACAATAACAATCAAGCTTAGATACTCCTAGACCTAGTTCTCACTAGCTATTGCGTATAAAAGCAGGCATAAAGATCCAGATCATCACATGTCAAAAACCAACCAATATCTTGGGATAGGCACAGTAATCTCTAGCATTAGTATTATCCATATACTTAAACATTGGTATGATGCTAAGCAACCTATGATCTGTTCTTACCCTCTCAAATATAAGAACAACATAGAGCATGCCTAATCTAGAAGAGATATTTAAACAATCAAGCTTGATCAGTCTAAACTACCATAACTATCATCCAGCCTAATCCATCCCTAAGATCCTAACACACTACTCAGATGAACAAAACATGATGAACAAAATCATAAAACCAGAAATCAATGAAACTTGCATGATTAGAAAGATAAGATGAAGATCTACGACTTGTTCAAAGAAATAAACTTTGATTCTCAATACCCAGAAAGTTACAGAAGCAACAAAGTATGAAAATCTAAGGAAAAAACTTAAAAGTGGCTGATGATGTAAACACAAAAGCTAAAATCCCAAAAGGGTAAAAACTAGGTTTTTGTCATATTTTTCCTCTATAAAGTCGCTTGTCAGCGGCCATAGAGTACAAGGGGTTTGTATAGAAATGTAGGGAATCCCTAAAATGGCTACAGGACAAAATAGAGAGGCGGCTCGGTCAACTCGACCATGTGCTCGGTCGAGTGCATGGTCGAGTCAGGTCTTCTTCTGCTCCTTTCAGTCGTTCGAGTCCCTCTCAGCACACGGTCGAGTGTCCGGTCGATTGTGGTGGTCGAGTGGACTTCCGGACCTTGATTCTCTTCTTCTCTAGCTCCTTTGTCTGCTTCTCTCGATGGCTCCACTCTCCCTCAGCACTTATTCATGCTCCATTGGGTCCTAAATCACCTGTTTATGCAAGAAACAATGCAATGCAAATCTACTCTAATGCATAAACAGCCCTAAAACTACTCAATGATGACCTAACAAGCTAGTGAATCATGCAAAATGTGTAAATAAACTAAGGTAAAACAAGGTAAAATATGTGAACATCAACACCCTCAAACTTAGTCTTTGCTTGCCCTCAAGCAAACAAACAAGACATGAGTAGGGAAGTGAGGTTTGATTTCTGGGTTTATGATTTTCACACAAGACATTGGACTTCTTCAAAAGTATTTTCCCCTCTCTTTTCACTTCAATACTCTAAGAAAAAGAGAGAAAGAAAAACCAAGAAGAAAAGAAAATAAAAAGAGAACGAAATAAAGATGATATGATTTTGATCAGTGCAGAGGGGTAGGTAAATTACTTGTGACCTCATTATTCTACTCTTGAGTCAAATGATCACACAAAGCTTAGAAGCGAGGGGTAGGTAAATTACCGATGATCCCAATATTCGCCTACACCTTTGATTTAAAAAGAAGAAGAAGTGAGAAAAGGGAGAGGAAAGGAATCATATGAAGAAAGTCTTGGCTTGAAGAGAGTCTGCAAGCCTCTGATCGATTTTCCCTTGGTAAGATTTCACTTTTTATTATTGCTTAATTTATGTAAAGAGATGACAATGGAGATTTTGGAGACTCTAAAGAATTGTGGGATCAAGGAGCGTTGATGATTCTTATGATGGATTACAAATGTAAGTTCCTAATGTCAAGGCGAAGAAGAGTGCAAAGACAATATCCCCAAAGATAAGTGAATTCCCGTGATTTTCAAAACCTCTTTTCCATGATTTATTCTGATTGTTTGCTTGAGGACAAGCAAATTCTAAGTCTGGGGGAGTTGATAACATCATTATTTTACCCATTTTAGCTATAGTTTTCATATGAATTTAGGACTAGTTTGATGAGATTTCAAGTATAAAAGGTCTATTATCAATTATTTCAGATTTCAAGAAAGTTTTACAGGTTTTATAGCAAAAAGGACCAAAAGACAAGGAAAATACGTTTCAGAACAGGTTCAGATCTTTACAGTACAGGCCATTTTTGAAGACCTTCTACAACTCATATTTTGACGTTCGTGGTGCCTATAGAAATCTGAAAGAGTCATCGTTCTCCTAGAAGTTGAATCAAGTTAACCCATTCATTCATCTGGAAGATATGCCCATTTTACTGGGACGTGTTATAAACCAACATGAAGAGAAGCATCCAGCCGATGGGTTTTTATTCAAGGCCTGACCAGCGACCATCACTGCGGCCCAGTCCAAGCCTCCTCCACGGTCCAGAAGCCTCTTTCGTCGCCCCTTGTCCTGCACTTAATATGAGAAGACGTTTCTACCCTTACAAAACCCTCAACAAAACCCTATAAATACTCTTAAGACCTAGGGTTCAGGGTGTCACTACAGGAAATCTGGGTATTGATAGCACCATAAGATAGCGCTTTGTATGTATATGCTATTTTTGACTGAATCGTGATTTAAAGAGAGCGTTGTGTATATTGTAAACGCTACAAATTATTTAAGTGGTATAATGAAAGTGTCGCGGGACAATTTTTTGGTTCTAGATCTTTATTATCCCGCTATTGAAAATGGTAAGAGGGAATAAACTAAAATTTTGGCTAAGGCAAAATAAAAGAAAACCCGATTAGTCATTTCTTATTTTTTTGCCTAAGGCAAAATCATATCAGATCGAGAAGTTCTCGATCTCTTTCGATATCACTCTCACTCAATTTCTCTCAATCTCACTCGCTTTCTCAGTCTCTCCCTCTAATTCACACTTTATCTCACTCGATTTCTCATTGTGTCAGCTTTTCTTCTCAGTCTCTCAACTCGATTTCTCACAGTCTCCTTGGAATCTTCAATAGGTATGTTTTCATTCAATCGTAGCTTATTTGTTCGTTGGAATGGAAAACCATTTTCATTTGGGGTTTCGAGTCATGGTTTGTGTGAACATTGATGCGGAAGTTTGTGATTTTGGGTATCGATTTTGATTTTGGATTTTGATTCTTAGTTTCGGTGAACATTTCTTGTTTCAATTTTGGTTTTCTGTTTTGATTATGATTTTTGGGTTTCGAATTTATGTTGATTGAAACTGTTCTTCATTTATCAATTTCAGAAATGGCAAAGACAAGAGGAGGAGGTCAACTTGGTCCTCGTCGTAGTAGACGTAATCAAGGCTTGGAGGTAGAAGAGATAACACCAGAAGTTGCTCCAGCAACAACACCAAAGGTGAATAAGAAAAGAAAAGCAAAGAAAGTGGCTAGGAGAAGTAGTACTAGAAGGAAGAAAGTGGCTGCTCAAGATGATGAGGTAGAAGATGTTACACCGCAAGATAATGTGGTTGAAGATGTATTACCGTAAGATGATGTTGTTGACAATGTAACACGATCATCAATGGAGGCTGATCAGACTGAGAAAGCAATGTCTGAAGATGAGAAAGAAGATTCTGAGAAGGGTAATGACAAAGATGTAACACCGGAAGCTAATCAGACTGAGAAAGCAATGTCTGATGATGAGAAAGAAGATTCTGAGAAGGGTAATGAGAAAGATGTAACACCGGTTGCTGATCAGACTGAGAAAGCAATGTCTGAAGATGAGAAAGAAGATTATGAGATAGAAGGAAAATCTTGTTTGACTGGACAGGAACAACAGGAGGATAAAGACGAAGCTGCCAATATGGAAGAAGCTGCCAATATGGAAGAAGATGGTGTTGGCAATTGATAACATCATTATTTTACCCATTTTAGCTATAGTTTTAGTATGCATTTAGGAAGAGTTTAGTATGATTTCAATGCTTTAATGTCTATTTCCAGTATTTTAGGTTCCAATAATGTTTTACAGGTTTTATAGCAAAAAGGACCAAAAGACAAGGAAAACACATTTCAGGACAGATTCAGAGCTTTAAAGTGGGGGATACTTTTGAAGAACTTACACAACTCACATTTCGACATACCTGGTGTCTATGGAAATCGGAGAGAGTCATCTTTCTCCTCGAAGTGGAATAAATTCAATCCGTTCATTCACCAGGAAGTTATGCCCGATTTACCGAGATGTGTTACAAACCAACGTAAGGAGAATCATTCAGCCAATGGGCTTTTATTGAAGGCTTGACCAGCAACCACCACGGTGGCCCAGTCCAAGTCTTCACCACATTCTAGAACCTTCCTGCGCCGCCCCTTGCCATGGACTTAACAAGAGAAGACGTTTTTACCCTTACAAAACCCTAAACCTAGACAAAACCCTATAAATACTCTTTTAAGCCCTAGGGTTTAGGGTGTGCCTTCAAAGTGCCTTCACCTGCCTCCAAAGAGATCACGACCAGAGGAGCAGCCGATGACCAGAAGCTCTCTCTCGTCCCTCTCTCAAAGCTTTGAAGTTCACCAAACTATTTCTCTTTCGCTTGTTCGTTTGATACACTAGTTTTCATAAGGAGAAGTCTTTACATATTGTACTTGATTCTAAGAAGTAATCTCTAAACCTTATTCTTACTATTTATTCTTTTATGTTTATGAATTGTTTAAACCTTGCTTTGATGATTCCCTTAAACAAGCTAGAGTAGTTTTCTAGTTGGGTTTAAAGGGATAATCAAAGGGGGGAGATGATCTTAGTTTAGGTGGCAATTTTTAGGGTTTGTTAGATTTAAATTCTGTTTATTCTATGCTTTAATTCTAAGTCTTTGCTTAATGCTTGAAGTTAGCCTCATGAACTAAAAATGATCTAAAGTGTGTGCTTTGACACAAGCTTGCATGTGTGCTTGACCTAGCTTACATGTGTGGGGAGTCATAGGAAGCACATACCCCTTACCTATGGAATTCCGTAGATTAGAATCTAACATGTTTTAAATGCTTTGATTTATGCGTCGTTGCCTGCGACAGTTGAATAATGGAGTATAATGATCTTAGACGATTAGCTTGTGAACTATAAGTTCACGGTTCATTCGTGTTTCGTAGTCTGAGTTTTTAGATAAACAAACTAACCCTAAACTTTCTTAGATAGATAGATCATCGATCCCCTGCGATTCCCCTTGATGCCCAACGCTTTTTATTTATTTATTTTACTTGCATTTTATTTACGTTTATTGCTTACTACGACCGTGACAACAAAACCCCCATTTTTATTGAGTCCTAGCCTTACATCTCTTCCGACGGATTCTCTAAACAACAACTCTCTCTCTATGGGATCGATCCTTGAATACTACTACTGATTAGCTGTGCACTTGCAGCAGTTGTGTGGTCTTTTAAAGTAAAACATTTGAAGTGATAAAAACCACGCACATCAAGCTTTTTTGGCGCCGTTGCCGGGGAGAGAATTATTGTTTACAAGAGTCTAGGAACTAGAATAACGTCTAGGACACCTTGCTTTTTAACTTTTCTTTTTGATTTTCATTGTTTCAGGAGACCTTGAGGATGAACCTCGACGCTCTCCCAGGAGATTTTGAGAACCTTACTATTGCTGAGCTCATGTCACAATACCAAGCCACGGACAGAGACCCATCCTGTCCGCAAGGCCACTCGCTGTACGGTTCACGCCATGGTCACTCTCGACCATCCGTTGTACCATTACCTTAGGCGACCTTGTCGCAGTTATTTCACTCGACCACCTCAAGGTCGAGCACCTATGGGACCAGCTTACTGCCCAGCTGACCATTCATACACTCCGTACCATGCGGACGTACCATGATTTGCAACAGACCATCACTTTGATCCGCAAGAAGTCATGAATGTTGATGTCAAAGAAATTTTTTTCTATGACACTCGCAAACCAATCACTTCAAGGAGCTCTCACAATGAAGACAAGCTCATGAAGATGATAGAAGAACTTATATCAAGTCAAGAGGAGGCTGATAAAGTTCTAAATGCTAAATTCGATAATATGAGTAATGAGTTTGGAGCTAAACTCGAGAGTATCACCAAGGACGTTACACGCCTGGAGGAACAAATCAATGCCATCAACAATCAAGTTTCAAACACTTTTGAATATATACAAGATCATGGGATGAAGATTATCAACATGGGTTACACCATTGACACCATCGAGAGCCGCCTAGAATGGAAGATTGAAACCTTACAAACCTTATTCAACAATCCGGACGAACACAACAATTGGAGTTATGATCAAGTCTTTCAACCTACTAATGCTGAAGAGGGATATGGAGCCTCACATGAGTATACAACCGATCCTAAAATGTCCAAGGAGTGGACTAGAGAAAAATATTACCCTACCGATGAGGAAGAAACTTATTTTGAGGAAAGAGCTATAGAATGCTGATATGAAGATTTGCCAAGAGAGAATGATGAGTCCTATGATCTATCATCTACTAGAGAAGATGGAGAAGAAGAGCTCAAAGACTTCTACTGTTGCATGACATATCAGTTCCCTAATGAAGAAGTTCCCGAAAACCACAATTTTCGACAATTTCAACACCAAGAGGAAGCTTTCTACCAAGGTAACTGATAACTCTCTAATTTACATGTTTTAAGCATCCCTTTTTGTCCATACCTTGAATTATTTTCACCCTAACCTTAGCATTTTTAGGTCATTTACTGTAGGAATCCACATTTAGGCCATTTAGGGTGTTGCATTCTTGCATTTGTATATTTTGGATGAAAACAGGTGCTTAAGAGTCTAAAATGGGGAGAAACAAGGTCAAACCCGAGCATGTACCCAAAGGAGCTATTGAGCAGGAAGAACAGTCCGAACACCAACCCGATCGAAGAGGATCCAAGAACAGAAAGAACAATCTTAGGACCTGCCCGAAGATCAACCCGAGCTCATCCTCGTGCACCCCATCGAGTAGACCCTCGGGCAGGACTGGGAAGCTAGGGTTAATGGGTTTCCATATGATATGATCGTGGCCAGCAAGGAGACAGAAGCTGCAGAGAAACCGGAGATCGTGGGAAGGATCACTCGTTCAAGAGCTAAGGAGATGGCCAAGGAAGCTCATTCACTCATAGCTGACGGGTCATTCAATCTACCGAGGATCCAAGTCTTCAACATATCTACCCTGAAGACTTCACCCGGTAATGATAACTAGATAACTTAGGTGTGAAGTTTGTACTCTTTTTCCCATAGCTGAGTTTTGTCCCAATGGGTTTTCTCGGTATGGTTTTTAATGAGGCAAATAGATCACTACGTCGAGTTATCTAGAAGTCATTATCAATGGGGAATAATGTACAAGCCACCATGACTTCTGTACTAATACAAGTGACTTATGTACTACTACAGATCACCTAGACGCTTCGTTGTTTTCTTATTTCCTTTACACGCCTTGTTGTTTTATTTTGAACTTCCTGTTGTTTGGAGTGTCGAGCCTTAGGGTTGATTATAAAACCCAAAAGCGACACCTCCTTGTTTGGTAGCGAAGAAATTTTATGTAACAAGTATTGTTGAATCTTTCTTCTCTCAATCTGAACTCGTGAATGCGTTCATGATTCTGAGTTTCTAAACACTTTGTGATTAAGAAACTCATCACTTTATTTTCGAATCCATATAACCATCTAACAATTCTCACCATCGAATCATTGCTTTTCTCTCTCGAACATCACCTGCCGTCACTCGCAATCCACTTGTGCATCATCACCATCAATTCACGTCGCCTCTTACCTGTCATCAGCCTCCATCAGAGTTTTATCCTAGGGAGTTCGTATTATGTGGTATCGGAGGCAACTCTGTGCCAAAGGCTGAGCGATTCTAAACCCTAATCTCGTTTTGTGTTGTTTTGATTTTGTTCATTTGTTTAATTCTTTGTTGTGTTAGTCCCCGCTGTTTTAGCTTTCGTTGTGAGTCTTGTTTAGTTTTAGGATTTGTTTTTTTTTGTTGTTGTTCGTTTGTGTCTAGATTCAAGTCTTAGAGTTTATTTTGTTCTTTCACTCAAGGAACGTTTTACTTCGAGTTTTCTTCTTTATTTTGCAGGTACAATGGAGCTTTCTCCAGAAGCTATGGAAGCTTTGAACCAAGCCATGGCTAAGAAAATAACAGAAGAAAACAAGACAATGTCTACTCAGTTCCAGCAACAGATGGAGCAGCTCAGTAACAAGTTTGAGAAGCAGATCAAAGATATAGCTCAAGCAACTAGCGCTTCAGATCAGAGTTCTTCAGAACCGCCTAGTCCTAATGAGGCTCTCCGCTTAGCTAAAGGAAAGGCACACGTGGGAGCTTCTTCCAAACATACACGGATCAGAACAGCTAAGTCACCTACTGGGGGAAGAGAGGCTTGTTTCAATCAGAGAAGAAACACTCAAAGCACAGAAAGAGAGCATCAAAGAACTGGTAGAGATCCTACACGCCCACGACGAGCTGAACAAGTAGCTGGGCATCGAATATACTTTGATACAGATAGAGAGTATTCAGAAGAAGAGGAAGCCTCAGATCATAGCCAAGAGACAATGAGGAGAAACAGAAACAGAGATCACGGCAGGGATTATGATCCTTTGAGGCAGCAGTTGAATCATCTCAAGATTCAGTATCCTTCGTTCCATGGTACCAATGATCCAGAGACTTATCTAGACTGGGAAAGGAAGATGGAGTCGAACTTTCAAGTTCAAGGTACCATTGAGTTGAACAAGGTGAAGATAGCCATATCTGAATTCAATGGCTATGCTTTGTTGTGGTGGGAGCAGTTGGGACTCACTAGACATCAACAGTGAGAGCCTGCTATCACTACATGGGAAGAGTTAGTCACGCAGATGAGAAAGAAGTTTGTGCCTACACACTACCAGAGAGAGATTTTTAACAAGCTGAGGCGTCTCACTCAAGGCACTAAGTCTATAAGAGACTACTATCAGGAGCAGGAAACGCTTATGATCAGGGCTGATCTGAGAGAAAGTGAAGACATGGTTATGTCTAGGTTTCTTGGAGGTTTGAACAGAGAGATTCAAGACAAGATAGAGCTGCAGAACTATGAAGATGTGCAAGAAATGGTACATAAGGCAGAGCTAATTGAATCACATATCAAGAGAAAGGGAGTGAGGTCAACGTTTACGCCTAACATTCCCAAGCCAAGAGAGTTCAGTAAACCCGCCTTCACCAAGGACAGCAAACCCGCGACAGCCACAGTCAAAGAGGAAGTTAAGATCGATTTCAAGCCCAAGAGTAGCACCTCTACAAGTCATATCAGGTGTTTCAAATGACAAGGGATGGGGCATTATTCCAGAGACTGTCCTAACAAGAAGATGTTTCTTCTTCAAGAAGGAGGAGAGATTGTGCCTGTAGACAGTTCAGAGAGTGAACCAGAGTCTGATTTAGGTGAAAAAGGTGAACCAGCAGTCATGGGAGAGATGTTACTAGCACGCAGAGCTTTAAGTGTTCAGACTCATCCAGATGATCGAGGGCAGCGTGAGAATCTCTTCCACACCCGGTGTATGGTACAAGACAAGGTCTGCACCTTGATCGTTGATGGTGGTAGTTGTACTAATGCTGCTAGTGAAGAGATGGTACAGAAGCTTAATCTCAAAACCACTTCACATCCAAGACCTTATCAGCTACAGTGGTTGAATAACAAAGGAGCTTTAACAGTTTCGCAGCAAGTGGTAGTGAAACTCACAATTGGGAAGTATGAAGATGAGCTGCTTTGTGATGTTATTCCGATGAAGTCCAGTAATATTCTTTTGGGAAGACCATGGCAGTTTGACAGAAGAGTGTTTCATGATGGCTACACCAACAGGCAGTCATTTGAGTTCAAAGGACACAAGGTCACTCTTCTACCATTTACACCCAGCGAGATCTACAAGGATCAACTTCACATGAACCGCAAGGATACAGAGAAAATGTCTCACAGCCTGTACATTCATCACAGCGAGTTCAATAAGCTATTTGACCCAGAGATGACTACATTCATGTTTGTCTACAAAGAGACACTCGCTAGTACCAAGCCAGCAGAAGAGCTTCCACGCGAGATGATAGAGATTATAGAAGAGTACAAGGATGTATTTCCAGAAGAGATACCTCCAGGCTTGCCTCCAATACGTAGGATAGAGCATCAGATCGATTTGGTACCAGGTTCAGCTCTACCGAACAGACCAGCTTACAGAACCAATCCTGTAGAGACTAAAGAGCTGCAGAAACAAGTAGAAGAGTTGATGAACAAGGGACACATCAGAGAGAGCCTCAGTCCATGCGCAGTACCAGTCTTGCTCGTACCAAAGAAAGATGGTTCATGGAGGATGTATGTTGACTGCAGAGCTATTAACAATATCACAGTGAAGTACAGACATCCGATCCCGAGATTAGATGACATGCTAGACGAGCTATGTGGATCAACAGTCTTCTCAAAGATCGATTTGAAGAGTGGGTATCATCAGATCAGAATGAAGGAAGGAGATGAATGGAAAACAGCTTTCAAGACCAAGCAAGGGCTCTACGAATGGCTAGTCATGCCGTTTGGTCTCACCAATGCTCCTAGCACCTTCATGCATTTAATGAATCATGCTCTCAGACCTTTCATTGGCGTCTTCGTGGTTGTGTACTTTGACGACATCCTCATCTACAGCAAAGGTCTAGAAGAACACTTAGAACACATCCGCCAAATTCTAAATGTTCTTCGTTCTCAATCCCTCTTTGCTAATTTTTCTAAATGTTCGTTCTGTACTACTGAGGTTGTCTTTCTAGGCTTCGTTGTCAGTGCAGAAGGAGTTAGAGTGGACGATGAGAAGGTCAAGGCTATTAAGGAGTGGCCAACACCCAAAAACGTGGCAGAAGTCAGGAGCTTTCATGGACTAGCAGGATTCTACAGGCGATTTGTCCAAGACTTCAGTACTATTGCAGCACCACTTACAGAAGTTATCAAGAAGGATGTAGGATTCAGATGGGAGGAAGCACAAGAGAAGGCGTTTTCAGCCTTAAAAGAGAAGCTTATCACTGCCCCTATTCTCTTACTTCCTGATTTTATGAAAACTTTTGAGATTGAATGTGATGCCTCCAGAGTGGGTATAGGTGCTGTTTTGATGCAGGATAGGAAGCCAGTAGCTTACTTCAGTGAGAAGCTAGGAGGATCGACGCTAAACTATCCTACATAGGACAAGGAGCTGTACGCCTTGGTTCGGGCTCTTCAAACGTGGCAGCATTACCTGTGGCCAAAGGAGTTCGTTATTCATACTGATCATGAGTCCTTGAAGCATCTCAAAGGACAACAGAAGCTCAACAAGAGACATGCCAGATGGATGGAGTTCATAGAGACTTTTTCCTACACGGTTAAATACAAGAAAGGTAAGGATAATGTAGTTGCAGATGCATTATCCAGGAGGTACACTCTCATTTCTACCTTGTCTTCTAAGCTTGAAGGTTTTGATAAAATAGTAGAACTTTATGAGACTGACATCGATTTTGGTGAAAGCTATGGCAAATGCCATAAGTTTGCTTTTGAAAACTACTATAGGCAGGATGGATATCTATTTTATAAGGATCGATTGTGCATACCAAGAGGATCCATAAGGGAACTGTTGATTAGAGAAGCTCACGGAGGTGGACTAGCTGGACATTTCGGAGTGTCAAAGACTCTACTTGGACGGCAAGAACACTTCTATTAGCCTCAAATGAAGAAAGACGTTGAGAAAGTCTGTTCTAGGTGCCATATCTGCAAAATGGCCAAGGGTAAAGTACAGCCCAACGGCTTGTACACTCCTCTCCCTATCCCTTCTCAACCTTGGACTCATATTTCTATGGATTTTGTTCTTGGCTTACCTCGAACCAGAAATGGTAGAGATTCGATTTTCGTTGTGGTTGAATGGTTTAGCAAACTGGCTCACTTCATTGCTAGTCACAAGACGGATGATGCTGTTACTGTAGCTAACTTGTTTTTCAGGGAAGTAGTACGTCTACATGGAATACCTCAAGTAATCGTTTCAGACCGAGATACTAAGTTTCTAGGACACTTCTGGAGAACGCTATGGGCTAAACTCGGAACCAACCTATCATTCTCAACCACATGTCATCCGCAAACAGATGGGCAAACCGAAGTGGTGAACAAGACGCTATCTACATTTTTACCACACGTAGAGTTCGCATATAATCACGCTAAGCATTCTGCTACTCTATTCTCTCCTTTTGAAAATGTTTATGGTTTTAATCCACAATCACCTTTAGACTTGATTCCTTTACCTTTAAGTGTGAAGTGTAGCAAAAATGGCAAAGAAAAGGCTGAACAGGTCAGGAGGATACATGCTAAAGCTAAGGAGAACATAGAGAAAAGAACCAAGCAGTACGAGAAACATGCAAACAAGGGCAGAAAGGAGATCATTTTCGAAGAAGGAGACTTGGTGTGGATTCATCTACGCAAGGATAGGTTCCCAGAAGAGAGGAAAAGCAAGCTTCTACCACGAGCTGATGGTCCATTTGAAGTCGTCAAGAAGATCAACGACAACGCCTACCAGATTGATCTTCAAGGTAAGTATAATATATCTTCAACCTTCAATGTTTCTGACTTGCTTCCTTATTATGCAGATCCCGATTTGAGGACAAATCCTTTTGAAGAGGGGAGGATGATATGATCGTGGCCAGCAAGGAGACAGAAGATGCAGAGAAACCGGAGATCGTGGGAAGGATCACTCGTTCAAAAGCTAAGGAGATGGCCAAGGAAGCTCATTCACTCATAGCTGACGGGTCATTCAATCTACCGAGGATCCAAGTCTTCAACATATCCACCCTGAAGACTTCACCCGGTAATGATAACTAGATAACTTAGGTGTGAAGTTTGTACTCTTTTTCCCATGGCTGAGTTTTGTCCCAATGGGTTTTCTCGGTATGTTTTTTAATGAGGCAAATGGATCACTACGTCGAGTTATCTAGAAGTCATTACCAATGGGGAATAATGTACAAGCCACCATGACTTCTGTACTAATACAAGTGACTTCTGTACTACTACAGATCACCTAGACGCTTCGTTGTTTTCTTATTTCCTTTACACGCCTTGTTGTTTTATTTTGAACTTCCTGTTGTTTGGAGTATCGAGCCTTAGGGTTGATTATAAAACCCAAAAGCGACGCCTCCTTGTTTGGTAGCGAAGAAGTTTTATGTAACAAGTATTGTTGAATCTTTCTTCTCTCAATCCGAACTCGTGAATGCGTTCATGATTCCGAGTTTCTAAACACTTTGTGATTAAGAAACTCTTCACTTTATTTTCGAATCCATATAACCATCTAACACTTCTCACCATCGAATCATTGCTTTTCTCTCTCGAACATCACATGCCTTCACTCGCAATCCACTTGTGCATCATCACCATCAATTCACGTCGCCTCTTACCTGTCATCAGCCTCCATCAGAGTTTCATCCTAGGGAGTTCGTATTACCATATATAAACCCCCCTCTTCTTCCTCTCGACCTAGCACGCCGCAGACCCTCAGAACAGAGAGCGAGAGCTTCTGGGAGAGAAACTGAGCGACTCAAACACTTTCTCTACTTTGTTAGGATTTAATTTCATTTCTTTTGACATTTTCGATTCTATACTCTTCTACTCTACCTCTACTCTACTTCTATTTTTAATACAATGCAATTTTCGTTTATCTATGTTTTTTTGTTTTCTAGGGATGGGATAGACAATTTTGTGTTCTTGATCGGTTAGGATGTCTTAGCTTGATTGTTTATGTTTTATAAATTCCCTTCTAGATTGGTGTTCTTAATGTTATCAACAGATCGAGAGGTTGAGATTAGATCTAGGATGTTTTACCATCGAGAGGTGTAGATGAAATGCTTGAATCAATCAATGCTAGGGATTTACTCACTTAGCCTAAGAGATTAGATGAGTTAAGGGTTTATTGACAATAATGAATCGGTTTGTATTGCCTGCTTGGTCATGTTTCTCCAACGAGAGTTAAGTAGGGATGTAACATCCGTGTTCCGGGATTGCATTTTGGGCTGTGTTGATTAAACTAAATGAGTGGATTTTAATTAATTATGGTTTAATTATTGGTTTAATTATCGGTTTAATTAAATCCTGGTTTAACCTAATTAAACGAAAGACCCCTAATTTCTCCTCTTATTGTGGACGCCTACTCTCCTTTTGTGCTACTGTCGACATTGTAATCAGAAAAAGAGAGAGAGAGAGAGAGAGAGAGCTTTGGTAGATTTGGTTTGAAAGAGAAGGAGAAAGAGATCAACAAAGCTTTGTGTTAGTGAGAAGGAGAAGGGAGCAGAATCATTAGGGTTTGGGAGGAAACAGTTTCGACATATCAAATCGTTTTCAAACGTAATGAAATTTGGTAGGTTTCTTTCCAAGTCTTTCATCATAATTCGCTTTTTTACAGAAGTAGATTTGGATTTAAACTCGATGAGTTATTGGCAGTTTCGTAAGACATGTTTTCTCAGACGCGAGTTGGAACCATTGGGGATTGTAACTGAGATCGTGGTCTCGTATGGTTCCTGATTGGCACGATATTTTGTGGTAAGCTTCGTGACGTCTAGGGATAGCTTTTCGCCGGAGGGATTTAATAGTTAACGGTTAGTTTTTATTTTAGAGTTTCGTCTTTGTGACTGTTCTTTTCTGATGTTTCTGTCCAGTTTGCTCCAAGGTTGCTTTTGGTTGTGTGACTTGTTGTAGGACGTTTCTGGACTGTTTCAGGCGCGTGGAGAGTCTCTACTGGTTATTTTTGTTGTTATAATCCCTTGCTAAGGTGAGTGCGTGACCATGAGCTTATCTAAGCGATTGGGTTGTATAACTTGTTTTGTGTGAAGTTGTGTAGGTGTGATAAATGTGTTATTGGATGTTCCGTTCAATGGCTGGTTTGTTATGTTTTATTTGTGTTTGTACTCTTGATTTTCTTGTGTGTATAGCTCGTAGATGGGAGGATCGTCTCACTGGGTATTTCTGGTAATACTCACGCATTTCATTGTGTTTGTGGTGCAGGTAATGTGTAGCGTGGAATCATGGCGATAAGGAGGAGGATGATCTAGGGTCTCAGTTGTGTGTTGTTGGTTATATTTATTATGTTGGAACCTTGGTTAGAGTTATGTTAGGTTGTTGGATAGAATGGTTAGGAATGTTATTGTATTGATGTGTATTGGTATTGTATTATTGGTATGTTTCCGCTGTGCTTAATGGTTATTGCTGATTTAATGATGAGTTGTGGTTTGGGTTGGTAATTAAGTAGTATGGGATGCTTAATTATGTATTGTATTTAAATATAAAAAAACGGGTCGGGTTGTTTCAAGGGAAGTGATTAAGGTTGATTGTTTCTATCACGAGAGTGTTTTAACAAGATTTTAGAGATTCATTGTCTAGGGAATATCTGCTTGAGGCATGTAGGACATCCGTACTGGTTAGGAACACTTTGGAGTCGAGTACCCCATCCTTAGGAGCTTTCGTATTTAGATTGTTTACATTTTTATTCATCACTCGAAACCGTGCAAAAGATACTCCAAGCTGGTCTATGGTGGCCAACCATGTTCAAAGATGCACAGCTCTTCATAACCAAGTGTGATCCTTGCCAGAAAATGGGTAACATCGGTAGGAAGAATGAGATGCCTCAACAGCCGATCTTAGAAGTCGAGGTTTTCGATGTTTGGGGAATAGATTTCTCAACCCACCCTCGAATGGAAATGTATACATCCTAGTAGTCGTGGACTATGTATCAAAATGGTTCGAAGCAATAGCCAGCCTGACAAATGATCACAAGGTCGTATTGAAATTGTTCAAAAACATCATTTTCCCAAGATTTGGAAACCCAAGAGTGGTAATCAGTGATGGAGGAACCCACTTCATTAACAGAATTTTCGATAGCTTGTTAAAGAAACACAAGGTCAAGCATAAAGTCGCAACAGCTTACCACCCACAAACAAGCGGACAAGTGGAGGTAAGTAATAAACAGATCAAGGCGATTTTGGCCAGGATTGTGGGAATCACAAAAAATGATTGGGCATTCAAGCTAGATGATGCATTATGGGCCTACCGGACGACCTACAAAACACCGATTGGGCGAACTCCTTTCCAGCTTCTTTATGGAAAAAACTGTCACCTACCAGTTGAGGTAGAATATAAAGCGATCTGGGCAACCAAACTCCTGAACTTGGACATAAAGACTGCTCAAGAAAAAAGAGTAATGGATCTCCACAAACTCGATGAAATACGGTTAGAGGCTTATGATAATTCAAAGATCTACAAGGAGAGAACCAAAGCCTTTCATGACAAAAAGATCCAACATAAGGATTTAAGAGCTGGAGACAAAGTCCTTCTGTTCAATTCGAAGCTTCGGCTGTTCCCCGGGAAGCTCAAGTCAAGATGGTCAGGACCCTTTGAAATTAAAGGGATTATGCCTTATAGAGCAGTAACTCTACTCGGGAAAGATGGGACTGAATTTACCGTTAACGGGCAAAGAGTGAAGAGATACATGGCGAATGAGAGTACAGAGGTGGGGACATCTCTGTACCTCACCGACACAGTACCGGTCTGATAAGAGTTAACAGTCAAGCTTAGCGACTATAAACAAGCTCTCTTGGGAGGAAATCCCAACGGCAATGGTGTAAATATAACTTACATTTCTTCTTTTTCAGTCTTTTCTGTCTCCTCAGTATTCTCAAGTTACCCGGTGACCTACGCGACGCCTTACCCGATCAACCCCTCGAATGATGGTCCGTGCATGTCGTCCGTGCGCATAACCGAGCTCTCTGATGAGCGAATCCCGGCACCTGTTGAAGCCGGTGACGACCCTGGCTACACGTTGGCGAGTATGGAGGCTGCTACAACCTCCTTCTTCACCAACCCATGAGGTACCACATTCATCCAATCTTTGTAAATAACATTTCATTTAGTTTTCTTTCATTTTGTGTGATTCTTGGATTCTTTTTCAGACTTTTATTTACATAGGGACTGTGTAATTAAATTTTGGGGGAGGGTCCTAGGATGTATATAACATTGTCTTTTTATTTCAAATTTTTGCATGCTAGTTTTATTCATTTGAATCTGCATCTATTTGCATTAAAAACCCCTAAAAATTTGAAAAATTGAAAAAGAAAAATAGAGTGTTCATGTTGTTGCCATATGAATTTTAGGGGAAAATGATCAAAACCACCTTGTTTAATGCCAAACCTTAGGATTGAAGCTATAGCTCTTAATCACAGTTCATTGTTGCAAGATCAATCTTTGGAAAAAATGAAAAATCTTTGTTTAAATCCTTGCATCTTTTGAAAACTTCCTCCACTTGCTTGAACATTGAATCATCTCTATATTATTGGACTTAAACTGAACTTAAAATTGTCTTGCTTATGGGATTTGAATACTTGCTCATGGTAACTCTAAACTTGGGTTAACATTCCATTTTTGCCAATCTCTTCGTTTAACCCGATTTGGTTTTCCCTACCCTTGAACCCAAACCTTTCTTTCAAACCTTGTTTTGAATCGTTGAGTGAGGCCTTTTCATTGTGCTATAGGTTGTGAAACCTTGAGAGTATTGAGAACGACAAAGAACTGGCTCTTGATTTAGCTAAGTTAGAATTTGAACTAGCAAAAGGGATCAGTTTTGGAAGATAGGTGGTTATCATGATTATTTGGGGTTGGGTTGTGAGAAATTAAAAAAAAAAATCCCTAAGGTTCGATTCAATTAGCTCTAAGTCTCTAATTAAAATAAAAATAAGAGAAAAAGATCTTGCTTTAGTCTCCTAGAAAAGAAAAAGAAGAAAAATAATATTCGATTGTTATTAGGAGTTTAGCAAAGAAAAAAAAAAAAAAAAAAAAAAAAAAAAAAAAAAAAAAAAAAAAGAGCTAGATGTCTAAAGTTTAGACCTTAGGGATTATAAAAAAATAAAGGGAGAGCTAAAATCAAGGATGTGGGTAGTTTTATTCTAGGGGGTTTGATAAAAAAGGAAGAGAGTGAATGATAAAAGGGTAGATTATCAAGAGTTAAGCTTTGTATGGCCAAATTGTTCTCAATCTTAAATAGTTTTCACAACTGTCTTGCATTCATTCTTTTGAGAGTAAGCCACCCAAAGATATTGTTTGAAACCTACCTACCCAAAAGCCTCACCCTTGAAACCGATTGAGCTTGATTCACCTTCCATTCGCAAGAATTCGCCAAAAACTTTAATGAATGTGAAAAAGATGTTCTTTGGAATTGCAAGTATTTGTTGTTAGTTGGAGGTTGAACTGAATCGATGCATGGTGATAAGCATAGAAAAATATTTGTAAGTATGTTGATTGATCTTAGCACCATTAAACTATCTTTAAGGACTATAGATTGGTTTGACAAAAAAAAAAATGCACTATAGCTTGAATCCTTCGCTTAGCTCAATAGGTTATGAGTCCCATTTTAGAACCGCACCCTCCTACTTCCTTGCTAGAGAACTAGCAAGATTTAAGTTTGTGGGTCTGATAACTCTCTAATTTACATGTTTTAAGCATCCCTTTTTGTCCATATCTTGCATTATTTTCACCCTAACCTTAGCATTTTTAGGTCATTTACTATAGGAATCCACATTTAGGCCATTTACGGTGTTGCATTTTTGCATTTGCATATTTTGGATGAAAATAGGTGCTTAAGAGTCTAAATGGGGAGAAACAAGGTCAAACCCGAGCATGTACCCGAAGGAGCTATTGAGCAGGAAGAACAGTCTGAACACCAACCCGATCGAAGAGGATCCTAGAACAGAAAGAACAATCCGAGGACCTACCCGAAGATCAACCCGAGCTCATCCTCGTGCACCCCATCGGGCAGACCGTCGGGCAGGACTAGAAAGCTAGGGTTAATGGGTTTCCATATATAAACCCCCCTCTTCTTCCTCTCGACGTAGCACGCCGCAGACCCTCAGAACAGAGAGCGAGAGCTTCTAGGAGAGAAACTGAGCGACTCAAACACTTTCTCTACTTTGTTAGGATTTAATTTCATTTCTTTTGGCATTTTCGATTCTATACTCTTCTACTCTACTTCTACTCTACTTCTATTTTTAATACAATGCAATTTTCGTTTATTTATGTTTTTATGTTTTCTGCAATGAGATATGAGTAGTGTAGTAAAGTTTCTAGGGATGGGATAGACAATTTTGTGTTCTTGATCGGTTATGATGTCTTAGCTTGATTGTTTATGTTTTATAAATTCCCTTCTAGATTGGTGTTCTTAATGCTATCAACAGACCGAGAGGTTGAGATTAGATCTAGGGTGTTTTACCATCGAGAGGTGTAGATGAAATGCTTGAATCAATCAGTGCTAGAGATTTACTCACTTAGCCTAAGAGATTAGATGAGTAAGGGGTTTATTGACAATAATGAATCGGTTTTATTTCCTGCTTGGTCATGTTTCTCCAATGAGAGTTGGGTAGGGAAGTGATTAAGGTTGATTGTTTCTATCACGAGAGTGTTTTAACAAGATTTTAGAGATTCATTGTCTAGGGAATATCTGCTTGAGACATGTAGGACATCCGTACCGGTTAGGAACACTTAGGAGTCGAGTACCCCATCTTTAGGAGCTTTCGTATTTAGATTGTTTATATTTTTATTCATCACTTGATCCCTTACCCGAACAGGTACACGATCACCTGCTTCGAGTATACCTTCGAGCTGTTCTTGCTTTCCTTCTTTACTCGATCACTCCACCCGATCATGTACTCGAATGCTTGCATCGAGTGCTTAGGTCGTGTGGTTCTTATTTATTTGCTTTCTTTTATTTATTTTAGGATTGTTAGATCAAACCCATTTATTACTTGGCTTGACTTGTTTGTTTCTGATCGCATCTTATCTGCTAGCATAACAACCATTTGGATTGATAACCCTTTGTACTATAACTGCATAGCGAATTGATACCCTGGGTGAAAATCCTGTTATCAGTAACCCTAGAACTCGACCATCTCCAGCACCATTTGAAGTTTATGAAGATTGGGAACCTGTACCAAGTCACTGTCCAAGTTGTTCCGAAAGATCTTATCCAAGGAGAGCCGAAGCCAATTTAAACCATTCTTACCGAGACCCTTTCCGACTTCCACACAAAGTCTATCAAGAAAATTTTCATGAGCCTACACAACAAAAAGATGAAGAAGAGAAGATGCTGAACCTAATAAGTCAGTTAGCTGATCTTCAAGATGAGACTATGAAGATGCTGCATGAGAACCTTGACAAAATCGATTTTGATCTTTCAAGAAAAATGGATGACATTGTTGTTAGAGTTAGAAGCATAGAGGATCAAAGATCTAAAGATACTGAAGCCATGGAGAAGAAGCTCCATTACCTTGAGGAAGAACAAGAGAGACATCTCAAGAGTGCCCAAGACAATGCTATCAACATTAGAGACTTGGCCAATGAAGTTTCTGATTTAACAAAGGATCATGAGTCCAAGTGTGGAGTTTTATTCAACAAGAATATAAACACAAGGAAGCATTTGGAGAAGCTTACAAACCGAGTTTATAAAGGCGAGAGGAAGATGTTTTGTCTTGATTTTGAAAAAAAACGTTTTGGAGAAGCTATGTTCGAAAAGTCTACATTCACAAAGGAGAGCCAGAAACTACTTAAGGAGATTGAATCAGAAAAAAAGGAGAAGAACCAAGATCTTGCTGCTAAGATTGAGGATCTCACCTCATGTGTTGCTGAACACAAACCAGAAGAAGGAGCTCAGCTCGTCGAGGAAGAAGGAGAAGAAAAGGAAACCCTATTCGAAAAAGGAAAACATTCTAATTTCCTTTTCGAAAAAGGAAAATTTTCTTTTACTTCAAGACAAGTAGATTTCGTGGGGAACAGGCAACAAGGTTCCATGGAGGTCGAAACCTGCAACCTCAAACCACATGAGACCAATCAACAAGGACAAGCAACCTTAGGAGCCAAAGAACTTGAAGTAGAAGCCGTGGGAGACAAGTTACGAGGTTCCATGAAAATCAAAAGTTTTAACCCCAACTCACTCAAGCATTCTCAAGAAGAGGAAGGAGAAAACCATACAAAGGTTTGTTTTGCTATATCCACAATCCATGCTCCACCACCACGAGACCTAGAAGCTCTAGCAAAGGGAGAAGCGGAGCTGCCAACCGCGAATTGTATTGCCGAAACAAGAGAAGAAGATGAACTTAAGGAGCCACCTGATGCCTACATTGGAGAAAGATCCAAGAGAGCTTGTCTAAGGACAACCGACTCTCCTCACCCTGCTTGAGAAAGCAACTAACATCGTGCCAACGACGTTAAACAAAAGCGCTACTTGGGAGGCAACCCATGTGTAGTAAGTTTTTATTTTTAGGATTTATTTTCTTTTACTATTGAGATTTTTGCATTTTAGTTTCAGGTTTTTATATAAAAAAAACAAAAAAAAATAGAAAATAGAAAAGCCAAAAAGAAGGAAGAAGAAGGACAATGGATTGGCAATGCACACTATGACTAGTGGCAAGTACCACCTACTGACCGGCCATGTCCAACTTGACCGAAGCAAGCTGAAGGCAACGGATCAATCACAATCCTCATGTGATTGATGCCGAGAGTCCCCACTAGCTGTATCAACCGATGCCATTTACCATGTCCTGTGTACCGCATACCATGCCCACTGTACCTGCTGCTTATGTCCGCGACCATTCATCCGTGTACCGCGAGACTAATCTGAACCACCACCATCCTACCACCAACCATCACCTTTCTTTCACTTAGGTATGTTTTTATTATTTTTATTGTATCATTATTATTGATGGTATTAGGTTTTTGTTTCAAGGAGGATGCATTTAGAGATATATCAAACACAATTCGAATGAACTTAGCCTTGTTCATATTCGATGTCAAGCACCAAAGGAAGTACAAACGGTTAGTCACCACATTTCATACCACAGCCGAATTCTAGACAAATTTTGGGCAACCATTAAACGTCTTAGAGTCGACTAAACATCATTCCATCAAGGTGACATTGTTCTTAAACCCTACACTTTTCCTTATGAATTTTAATCCTCAACTCTTTCTTTTTTCCCACCGAGGACGGTGTGATTTAAGTCTGGGGGGAAGGATGTTCCATCCTATACTAATGCTACTTTCTATTTTGTTGACTTGAGACCTTTTTCCACTTTTTACATCAATAATTTTGACGTTTTTATCAAGTCACATTTTTTTTTATTGAGTCAAAACTAGTAGGGGATTATGATCTTATTCTAACGGTTTATTTGATTTGGATTAACACTCTTATGACTCTTGATTATGCTTGACAACAGAACCAAAGTTTGGAAAGACTGTGAGCCGACTTAATAATCCTCAAAGTCCATATTCGATGGATATTCAGATGATCTAACGTTGTCTCTAAATTTTATAGGACCTAAACCGGACTTAATTATCAAGCCGAGGGAATTGGTATAAATTTTACTAGATCTCTACATTCAAGCCACACAAGACATTGCACTTCTTCAATAGTATGTTCCCATCTCTCTTCCCTTCAATACTCTAAAAAAAAAAAAAAAAAAACAGAGAGAATAAAAGATGAGATGATTTTGATCAGTTTAGAGGGGTAGGTAAATTACCTGTGACCTCATTATTCTACTCTTGAGTCAAATGATCACACAAAGCTTGGAAGCGAGGGGTAGGTAAATTACCGATGACCCCATTATTCGCCTACACCTTTGATTTAAAAAGAAGAAGAACTGAGAAAAGAGAGAGGAAATAAATCATACGAAGAAAGTCTTGGCTTGAAGAGAGTCAACAGCCATTGATCGATTTTCTCTTGGTAATATTTCACTTTTTTATTATTGCTTTAATTTATGTAAAGAGATGACAATGGAGATTCTGAAGACTAAAAAATTGTGGGGATCAAGGAGCGTTGATGACTCTCATGGTGGATTACAAATGTAAGTTCCTAATGTCAAGGCGAAGAACAGTGCAAAGACAATATCCCCAAAGATAAGTAAATTCTCATTATTTTCAAAACCTCTTTTCCATGATTTATTCTGATTATTTGCTTGAGGACAAGCAAAGTCTAAGTCTGGGGGAGTTGATAACATCATTATTTTACCCATTTTAGCTATAGTTTTAGTATGCATTTAGGAAGAGTTTAGTATGATTTCAATGCTTTAATGTCTATTTTCAAGTATTTTAGGTTTCAATAAGGTTTTACAAGTTTTATAGCAAAAATGACCAAAAGACAAGGAAAACACGTTTCAGGACAGATTCAGAGCTTTACGGTGCGGGACAATTTTGAAGAACTTCCATAACTCACATTTCGACATACCTGGTGTCTATGGAAATCTGAGAGAGTCATCTTTCTCCTCAAAGTAGAATAAAGTCAATCCGTTCAATAACCAGGAAGTTATGCCCGATTTATCGAGACGTATTACAAACTGACGTAAGGAGAACCATTCAGCCAATGAGCTTTTATTGAAGGTCTGACCAGCGACCACCACGGCGGCCCAGTCCAAGTCTTCACCACATTCTAGAACCTTCCTACGCCGCTTTTTGCCATGCAATTAACAAGAGAATACGTTTCTACCCTTACAAAACCCTAAAGGAGATACTCTGTTTTTTTTTTTACTCTTACCGTGGCTTTTTCTGAACAAGGTTGGAGAGAAAGAATCTTATTTCTGTTGGAACGTCCTCGATTGTTCTCTCTCTTCCGACATGTGGCCTTATATTCTGACACGATTGTATTTGCTAATAATAATCATTCGGTTTCTCGCCATTCCTTGTTCATATTGTCAAGCCCAAAAGAATGTTTTCTATTCCTTTTTTGCCATCAACTTACATATCCTCACAAGTCACGACCATCAGCCAAAAAGTTTTTGATTGTTGTGAATATGCTATTTAAGTGAAAAGATAAAGCAACAACTATTCATTCTCTATCCTAATAATTGTTGAATACACCGTACCCAACTTGCTAAACCTTGTTCCCCCTTCTTCCTCTACTTCATATACTCCTTGTTAGGGTTCTTGGCAGTCAAGATCTCGAAGCCAAGAACCATTTCACGTCTTAATGACTTAGTCTTCTTCACTTCTGTCTCCGCCATCACCATCTCTTCTATGTCAACCGTCGACGTGGAAGTCTTCTCCAACACGCAACTTATTATCATCACTATTATCATGTTCATGGGGGCCGAGATCTTCACGTCCTTCCTCGTTCTATATTTCTCCCATCTCACCAATTTTGTTTTCCCTCGGAACAAGATCGAGAACTGCCGTATTGACCTGGAGAACGATACTGATCTTCGTGAGGGTCCTAGCCAAATCAATGAGAGGGCATCTAAGTGCTTGTACTCAGTGGTTCTTGGTTACCAGCTAGTAACAAACCTAGTTGGCTCCGTGTTGGTTCTTGTATACGTAAGCTTTGTTAAAACGGCCGGAGATGTTCTTAGTTTCAAGGGGATCTCACCTCTCCTTTTCTCGGTCTTCACAACAGTTTCCACGTTCGCAAACTGTGGATTTGTCCCAATGAATGAGAACATGGTCATATTCCGCAAGAACTCGGGCCTTCTCTGGCTCCTTATCCCTCAAGTACTAATGGGAAACACTTTGTTCCCTTGCTTCTTGGCGTTGTTTATTTGGGGACTTTATAAGATCACAAAGCGTGAAGAGTTTGGTTATATTCTCAAGAACTACAAGAAGATGGGATACTATCATCTACTCTCCGTTCGTCTTTGTATTTTTCTTGGCTTAACAGTGTTAGGGTTTGTGATGATCATGATACAACTTCTTTTCTTCTGCACCTTTGAGTGGAGCTCCGAGTCTCTTGGAGGAATGAGTTGGTACGAGAAGTTGGTTGGATCGTTGTTTCAAGTGGTGAACTCGAGATACACCGGTGAAACAATTGTTGACATTTCCACACTTTCACCAGCTATTTTGATACTCTTCATCCTCATGATGTGAGTTTCTTCTTTCTCTCTCCCTCTTTTCATTCATCTTTTGCATTCGCATGTGGACTTGGAATATTTTAATCTATCCGGTCGAAACGTACGAGGTTAAGGGGAACGTACAATTCTTTCAACATATCTTCACACATGTCGAAGTTGATTAGCTTTTCAAAGAACATGCTCTAAAAATAAATTTTTCTATATTTTTGTATTTATACTTCAACTAAAATATTTAAAGCATGTAGCCACGTAGTCCCAATCATTCGTATATGAGTGGGTCAGAGGGTGGTAGAACTACATTTTTAAATTAGTACTGGTTATATTTCTTTGGCTGAATCCACCAATTAACCGACATTAATTAACTTAACAGTCGACTGTTTTTGTGGGGTTTTAATTGATTTTGCTTGCAACAAAAGAACCATAAAATTCATTTTTCAAAAACAGAATTGGTGACATCTTCTATGAAAATTTGAGATTATGTAAGGTTATTATTGTTACATGTATTATAAGCAATTTGGTTACATACGTTTCTTTATATTTAGGTTTGTTAATAATATGATTATAAAGAATTTGGAAAAAAACGTCATTGCAAAAGAAACTTGCAAGAGATTATTGCAGAAAATTTGGATGAAGTGAATCAGAATTTAAGCACATGCATGGTTTTTTAATTCAGTAAAACAGATAGAATATATGTCCCTTCAAGGTTGTGGGGAGTCTCCTCGACACTAATTATCATACTCACACAAGCATTTGAATTTTGTATAAAATAATTATAGGGAATAATGAGTAAAAATATAATTGCGTTGACAAGGTATCTTCCTCCATACACATTGTTTATGCCATTGACCGAAGAAAAAGAGAGGTCGAAGAAGAAGAGTGGGCTGTTCGTGTCACAACTTTCATTTTTGGTGATGTGCATATTTTTCATTTCAATCACCGAACGGCAAAAGCTACAAAGAGATCCACTCAACTTCAACGTCCTTAACATCACTCTCGAAGTTATCAGGTTTACTTTTTTTTTTCTTTTTTTTTTTTTTTTTTGTTGAAACGTGCAAACTATATACACTTATCGCTGATTTATTATTGTAACGACAGTGCATATGGAAATGTGGGGTTTACGACCGGGTACAGCTACAAACGGCGGCTGGACATCAACGACGGTGGCTGCATAGACGCGAGTTATGGGTTTGTGGGACGATGGAGTCCCACTGGCAAAGTCATACTAATAATAGTAATGTTTTATGTTAGGTTGAAGCACTTCACAGCTAAATCTGGCCGAGCTTGGATTCTTTATCCCTCCTCTTTCTTATGTGGTAGTATTATTGTATGTCTGTATAATATAATATCATGTTTGCATCTTTTTATCGAAGCTTTCCAACAATGTGAAAAGACAATGTACTACACTATTGGTCACTGGACTCATCACATATAATAAAACGAATACCGAGTACAATAATATTGTACAAATAGAACGAATACCGAGTCTCAACACTGATGTTCAACTTTTTCGCAACAATCTAAAGAAACACTTGAAGGTAAGATATGGGAGAAGAAAAATATGAGAATTTAACGGTTGAAATAAAAATCCCTGAGTCACCAAAATCAATCAGACAAAACCGAGGGAGGGATTATGCGTTCCTCTTGCTTAACAAGTCGCCGACACTCAAATGTAGATGTTCTCCTAGAACAACAGTCGCAGCAGGCAGGTTCTCAATGCAGCTTACAGTTATCTGCCATACAAGATACATGAAAGTGAATAAAAGTATAACAATTTGGGTTACCAATAAGCGTAACTAACGATCAGCATTCTGAGTGGCACAAACAAACCTTCCCTTGTCCAGCTTGGAACTCTGATTTTAAACTCAAATGATCCCTTGATAACAAGTACGTTTGAAGCCCGGTTGCAGACTTCACATCTCCTGTAACCAATAGTGTAGACTTGTTAAAGAGAGAAAGAGAGAACTGATGGTAGACATTCATTGTAATGAGATGGTGACTCACCTGAGTATAACGCAAGAACAGCCTCTTCATTGAACTTCAAAGCCGGTCTGGCCAAACTTATCTTATATGACAACTTTGGAACCTTTTTGGCACTCTCGTCGGATGTTTCTTTTGGGGTAAATATCTCATCGGCTATTATGACCTGTTATATAAAAGATAGAAGGATAAACATTATGCTTCTGCTGTGCCAAAAAAAAAAAAAAAGTAGATGCGAGTGTTTGATGACTTACTGCATGTGATGGCATTAAAGTAGACAGAAGCAAAGGGGAGCCAATTGACTCCTTAATGCTTTGTTCCTGTACAACAAACAAGAATGATGAGACAGAAGTAAGGCATGTGGTTGATAATATTCATGTTAGAAACATAAATTTTCGTTTGATCCCATAGCTAAGAAAATTTCACGTAGAACTTAAATTAACATGAATTGAGTAGCAAACCAAAACCAGTTACCTGAGAGTGAATAACTTGTTTCGCGACAGAGTCATCCTCGTCCAATGATTCAAAGTACACTTCCACAAAGTCTGATGGTTCCAGGCCTGACTTTTTCCGTAGTTTCTGGATCCTATTGACAATCTATAACACGGAGAAAGAAAGCTCATGAGCACAAACATTAGACAACAGCTGCTTTATCTGAATATAGAATGTTCAGATACAGAAAAAAGAAACCCAAAGAAAATATACAAGTTATAAGAAACTGCGTTGCTTTTGTTTCATCTAGACGTTATGTTATATATATTTACCTCTCGGGCAACACCTGCTTCAACCAAAGAATCATCTGCTCGTAGATCCAGAATCACCAAAACATCACCTGCATCATGAACAAAAGCAAATATTATATTTATCCTTACCAATATACTGAATCAAGATTGACATAAAATTACCAATATACTGAATCAAGATTGACATAAAATTGACCACAGAGAAGTGATAGTTACTTATGATTCTTACCATCTCCAGCTGCATCAATCTCATTATCTTTCAAACCTTCTGGGCGTTTGAAAACCCTGACAATCTGAATAACATATGAAAGATGTGTCAGAATTTAGCTAGTAACAACATATTCTTCATGCTATCGCACAGGAAAACAGCAGAGCATGCAAGACCTTGATATCTGTTAGCGTTAGCGAGTGCTCAGCAATAGTAACTTCCCCAGCCTCCTCAAATGTTAAGATATCTTTCTGAGACATTTCTTGAACTCCCTTTTTAACAAGCCCCATCGACTTTCCAAGTCGCTTTCCCAATATACTGCAGGAATGAACATGTAAAATTTCACTCTACATTTCTTTCAGAAAGGCTAAAGCACATTGAGCTTAACAGTTAAAAGAAAAACACAGGAAGAATAAACCTTAACTAACCTGAAATCTGGTTCCGCTTTTAGAGATGCATACTTCAGAGTATCATTGCATGATACAAGAGATCTTACGTTAAGTTCTTCCAAGACATACTGCAATGCAAAAGCAAACAGAATAAATCTTATGTATCAATAGTTGATGTGAAAAGCCTAGCATGCACTCAGGACTCCTGCACACTTGAGCATTTCTCTTCCACAGAGAAATCATTTGCTGATTTCAAATGGTCCTCAACAACAATCTCAAAAAAATTCATATATATAATTGATTAAAACTTCCAGAAGATAAATTACTGTTCCGTACACCACAGACCTCTCTTAGTACTCCAGTTATGTCATTCAAAAATTCTGCATCTGGATGGACTACAATCATTTCCCTGATATACAACAATGACAAGCATGTATAAATTTGTTATCATGTTTTAGGCTAATAACAAAGTGGAAACTGAAAAAATAAAATACCAACACTCACTTTAGAGGAGTTTTCAAGGGTAGTCTGTTACGCTCACGAATGTTCCGAGCGAGATCAATGATTGTCATCATCCTTGTAACACTTTGCTCAATCCTCTCCCCGCTCTGGTTACACACAAGAAGAAAATATAAGCAAGCACAAGAATAAAATATAAGCAAGCAAAAATTCTGAAATTTTGTATTTTATCCTTGGATATCAAAGATGTGGACTTGAGTCTTACCGTTCCTTCCTCTGGGGGAATACTGCAGTAATGAATGCTTTCCTCAGAACCTTCACACACTTTCCGCAGATTCTGGTATAAAGTTTCAGTGAAGAAGGGTGTAAAAGGGGCCATCACTTTGCAAGAAGTAAGGACCACCTGAAAATAGGCAATTATTAGTTACAATAAGTGATCAAATGATGATGACTATGCAAAAAAAAGTATCCCTGCAAACTATTTTTACTATACATTGAATAAAGTTGAAAGAGCAGTGTGACAATCATCTTCTCCTGTACGGCCTTTTAACCTCTTGCGGTTGAATCTAACATATATGTTAGTGAGATTGTCGAGGAACTTCAAGAGATAAGGAACCACCTAAAAAAAAAGAAAAAGAACCCAAAAAAAAATGTTAGAGATACCACAAGAAATTAATAACGTCTATCTAAATACGAACACCATTTCATGCTGACAATGACATGTAAAAAACTTACAGTGTAAAGCCGATATCCATCCATCTCCTGACGAACAAAACGGACAAGACTTTGCGTAGCTGAGTGAATCCACTTATCAAGAACGTTTGCTGACTGTAAAGTTGCCAGATCAGTAGGAACAAAGGGTGCACCACCCTCAGTCTCAAGTCTCTTTGCATTCTGAACAAGGAACCGATATGCATTGTACCATGGAAGGAAAACATCTTTGACCTAGTGAATCCCAATACGGACCAGAAAAATTCAGACAAACAACAAATTACTCCAATAAGCAGCAAGAAAGTTAAACACCAAAATCACTCACAACACCAAGTACTCCTTCTTTTTTGAACCGTAGTGGCTCAGCACGTACAACTGGAGAATTTATCAGGTACAATCGCACAGCATCCTATCAAGGTTTACATATAGTCACTAAGTTATGATATACAGTTATACACACGCTGCTAAGATTTCCATAGCTAGAGAACATTGGGAAAAAAAACTCAAAACGCAGTATAAGATACAGGGAAAACTTACAGCCCCATACTCATCTATGACTTCCAAAGGTGGTGGGTAATTCCGTAATTTCTTAGACATCTTTTTTCCATCCTCAGCAAGCACAAGACCATTGCATATCAGATTTTTGAACGCTGGTTTTCCAAATAATGCAGTAGATAACACCATAAGAGTATAAAACCTGTGCAGACCAAACCACAAGTTTATATACTATTCACTGCCTAATTAGTAGAAAAGAATTATTGCTTATGATGCCTTTGTTAAAACACCTGTAGAATCACAATTCATAGTAAACTTATCACAACTTTCTTTAGCTTCGACTCATTACTTAATTAAGTGCAATCATTCAGGGTAATTAAAATCATCCAACACAGTACGGACGGAACAAACCCTGAAAACTAAAATGATATGGTTTTTAATTGCTAAAGCTTAACTAATATAACGGCTTATATTTCTAGCCACAGTCAAAAAGTGGAATGACATACCATCCACGAGTTTGATCAAGCCCTTCAGCCACAAAATGACCAGGAAAGTTCTTCTCAAATAGCTCCTTGTTTTCAAATGGATAATGGATATATGCATAAGGCATTGACCCACTCTCAAACCAACAATCAAAAACCTGCAACAGCGTGATTTAATCGTAACACCCCAAACAATCATGAATTAACTGATAAATGAAAGAATTTGGATCCATCTTACATCTTCTACACGACGGAGCACACCATATTCAGAGCCGCGAGTTGATGGGATTGTAATTTGATCAATATGGTGGCGATGCAGATCAAAGACCTGCACCATAAATCATCAGAAAAACAAATGAGCATCAGACTTTTTGATAACTACATACTCCAGCAAGAAAAAAAAAAGAACAAACCCCCAGAGGATGTCATTAAAGAGAACAGAACAAATAACGAAGACTTCTAGAAATATCTAGTCAGATATCAGGCGGAATATTGAGTTATCCAGCAAAACAATTGTTCCATATAGAAGAACCGAGATCGTGACAGTAGACTTTCCCAAAGCATCAGTGAGCTATATGCTGATATTATGATGTATTTTATTTTAACCGATTTATCTTCCAAGAGTGCATGACAGGTATCTACAGCAGAAAGAGAGACAGACATAAAACGAAGAAATGCAAACAACAAAAGAAGAGACCTTGACACCAGAGAGCTTTTCAAGCTTTTCCACGGAATCCATGACAACAACTTCCTTCCCATCATCGCTGATCCATATGGGAAGAGGTGTGCCCCAGAATCTACTTCGACTGATAGCCCAATCCCTTGCATTTTCGAGCCAATTGTGAAAACGTTTATCCTGAATTGCAGATTAATCGAGAAAATTATTTCATATTAGACACTTATCTAAACGCACTAGTAATATATACCCAAGAGTACTGATCCTTTCTTCTACTAACCTTCACATAATCAGGTACCCATTTCGTCTGTTCATTGCTTTCTAACAACTTATCTTTCATTTGCTCCACGCGCACAAACCTAACAGGTCAACCAGAAACAAACTTTAAAGTCCTAACCACACATGAAAAAGACAGATTAACGTTCATATCATATTTCTGCTAATTTCTTCTACGTGTCATTTAGGTCAGATACTCCTACATATGAAATCTAAAATAGATAAACGAAACATGGGAAATCAAAATATCATATAAAATTTGGTGATATACACAAAGATAGCTTATATAGCTCCAAAAAGGGGCTGCCCGATATAATCATGTGAAAAATCTTAGGATTATCATTTATCCCAAGAGAACTAGTACAGGAAAAAATCCTACATCTTTAAAGCCAAAGTTAGAAAAAGCCTAAAGAGACAAAATGCCTCACTATACTAGCACTAAATGATCCAACTACTAAGACCTTAACTCAAGCTCATATGAAACATGAAGCATACCAACTCGGAACTGCTCTATATATGAGAGGGGTGTCTGATCTCCAGCAAAATGGATATGAGTGAGTAAAGCTCCCCATTTTCACAAGCCTGCCTTTGTTCTGAAATAACAAAATAATATTACTTCATAAATAAAAATCACTTACAGTAAAACAATCCAATGGTCCAAAATGCACTTAAGTTCTCTAAGAAGCATGACAAATCATTATAATCTTAACGACTAATCATGGCCTATTGAAAACATTAGGCATCAGTAATCACCTTAACAGCTTCAATAATACCCTTGTCTGCATCTTTGACATAACGGCCACTGAAGTCAGTAATTCTCTCAGTAAACAACCCATCGTCATCAACAGCAACAACTAAATTCTCGCCCTGCAAGGACGGATAAAATCATATACAAGTATGTTTAACACAATGAGATGAAGCAAAATTAGTAGAGTTGACAGGCATGGGTACTTAACGATACTATAAGCCTAAACAGGAGAATAAGTAACAACAAATGAGCATTTCTACGAAATCCCACGTAATTACCAACCCAAAATCTAAGATCAACTAAACCCCAACTGAATGACACTACATTATATTTTCTAGTCATGTGGTCAGAAACTGAAACAAAGGAAGAGAGAAATAGAATAGAATAGAAATTCTATTACGTTAACTACGGTCATGACGAACCTTTTTAATTCTATTTTAACGGGGTGATAAGGAAGAGGAAATAGTCAAATCTAACCTTTTTAATTATCTTGTTCTGAAGACAAACACGATAATCATCTTCACCAAAGGCAGGAGCACAGTGGACAATACCAGTACCACTGTCATCAGTGACATAATCATCTGCTACTACTCGAAAGGCCTCACTTGAGAAATCGCTAAAGTACTCAAACAAAGGTTCATACTTCTTCCCAACCAGGGAAGCTCCATTAAATTTCTCCAAAACTTCATAAGAATCAGCTGCACTCTCAGGTTTCGCACCTTTCGCTTTAGGATTTGCATTCTTGGTATCACCAGCAGGTCCATTACTTACCTTGGTCTTGGGTTTATCAGTGGGAAGAGCTGACAACCGAGACTCAGCAACAACATACACTTTTCCAGTGTTCTTGTTACGAACCTTCACATAGACAAACTTTGCATTGACACACAAAGCAAGATTGCTTGGAAGAGTCCACGGAGTAGTAGTCCATGCCACAAAAGCAGCATTATCTTGATCCCCAATAACCGGGAAAGTCACCATGATTTCTGGATCAGGGACGTCCTGTATACACACTCTACCAATATAAGAAATCAAATCATACAACACAAGAAAATTTAACATTAGCAACAGCTGAAGCACACACCTTGTAGTTCTGACCAGCTTCAAAATTAGATAAAGGAGTCTTACAACCAGTACTATACGGCATAACCTGCAATCAAGTAACGAGTCAACAATAAGAATCTCTATTCACCAAAATCAAACAATGCAAGGAAGAAGAAGGCAAACCAAACCTTGAAGCCTCTGTAAACAAGATTCTTCTCAAAAAGCTGAGCAAAAACCCACCAAACACTCTCCATAAAAGGCAAATCCATAGTCTTATAGTCATTCCTGAAATCAATCCAACGCCCAGTCCTAGTAATAACATTCTCCCACTCAGTAACATAACGAGTCACAATACTCCTACACTCCTCATTATACTTATCAATCCCCATCTTAAGCACTTCATCTCTCCTCTTAATGTTGAGCTTCCGATCAATCTCGTTCTCGACAGGCAAACCATGACAATCCCACCCGAAGCGACGAGTGACATGGTGACCAGTCATGGACTGATACCGAGTCACGATATCTTTAATCGTACCGGCGAGGATGTGACCGTAGTGAGGAAGCCCGGTGGCGAACGGAGGTCCGTCGTAGAAGATGTACTCGGGGAGATTCTCAGTGCGTTTGAGCTGAGTCTTGAAAGCATCGATTTGAGTCCAGTATGAGAGGACGTTTTCTTCTTGGTGAGGGAATGAGAACTCTTTGCCTTCGCATACTTCTTCCATGGCGGAAACTGATGAATCAATCTCCTCACGAAATTAGGGTTTCTGCAGATTTCTAGTTCGGCGCAAACGAATGATATCAATCAAGTCTTAATAACGTTTCTGAAGATGAAGGTTTTGTAAGGAAAACAATCGAGGTTATAAAAATAATGAATGGGCTTTAGGCCCAATTAAAGTAATGTAATAGCGAAATCCGGAGAAAGAGCGACGGAGAGAGAGAGTGGAGGGGACGAGACGACGATGAGCAGCAGAAGAAGAAGAAGCGGAGACGATGACAAGGGATTGCTCTGGAAACTTCCTCAAGTTAGAATCAAAGACGTCGGAAATGTTGGTCCAGCCTTTGGACTCGGTTTCGGTTGCGGAGTCGGTTTCGGCGCCGGTCTTATCGGAGGTAAAAATTTCTAATTTCGATCGCCCAGAGTTAGTTCGAAGCTGTTTTTATAGATAAACTGAGTTTGAGAGATTGATTTGATGGAGGCAGGTGTGGGATTCGGACCAGGAGTGCCTGGATTACAGTTTGGTTTAGGATTTGGAGCTGGTTGTGGAATTGGTGTAGGTTTTGGCTATGGTGTTGGAAGAGGAGCTGCTTATGATCACTCTCGTTCTTATTATAACGTTGGGAAGCCATCTTTGTGAGTTAAAAAAAACCAAGTCTTTTTATTTTTTTGGTTTCTGCAATTTCAGTTCTAGTGGTTTAAAGAGTAAGGAAGATGATTTGGGACTTGTTGATTTGTTGACAGGAATGAAGTTGATTCTCTTATTGATGAACTTGTTGTTAGTACCAAGAAGCTTGTGAAAGCTACAACGAAGGAAATCGACAAGTGGATAAAATGATGAACATTAGCGATAATTTAGCTTGTTTGCTTGCAAGCTGCCAAGTAAATGTTAGTGTTGTTGCTATGTTTCTTTAGATTAAGAATATAGAGACTCGGGGGGCTAGTGGATCTCGTTTCGTATTGTACAATTGGTTATGGTATAAAGAACGTAATTTTACATGGCAGATTTATAATTCTGGTAATGTGTATATTGTGAGTTCTGCTTTCTCTTTAAGTTGTTGTTTAGGGTGAAGCTTGAATCATCACAAACGCCAATGTGAAATGTGAGTTCGAGATTTTGGTATAAGCCAATTTAAAAAGGTAGAACCTGCTTAGTGTGGCACAGTGATCTCATCTCATCTCTAGGGCCAATGGCATGAATTTGTTATGATTCGCTTCCACCGGGTGTGAACGCTGTGCTAACTAAGTCAGTAGATCACTTGAGTTTCGATCCAAATGCTTTACTTGTGGTCGACTTTGCGGGAAGTTCTTTCTAAAAGGCTTTTGTTCATTTTCGGGACCTGTCTGATGCTTCGATGAAGTCCAGATGTCCCATGCTCCGATTCTTTATTTTGATGTAAAGAGGTAGTCCCAACTATTGATCCCATCAGAAAATGGAACCGTTGAGTTTGGGCATCCACAGGACCACAATGATTCTAAATGAGAATTTACTGAAAATCCCAAGTATAGACTGTGGATGGCTTGTGGATGACATTTAACTGTTAAGATTTCATGTGTTTGAGATTCTTGTAACACAGTTGGTAGCATTGGTGAAAGCTAAGCCACACAAAAGAGAAGAAACAGTGGGATATGGATAAAAGAGATTATCCAACAAAAACCCATCTTAAAGCCACATCAGCATCCACAAACCAATCAGAGCACAGAATCATATTTCATATTTTCAATTCAGACCAATCAAAATCCTAAACGAATCCTACCCCTTCACCTTATAGCACCAGTTTCGTCTCTTCCTTCTTTCACTTAGCTCCTCCCTAGTGTTAAACCAGAGTAAAGCTTGAAACTTTGGACCACAAAAAAAAAAGAAAAGATGGCGTCTTTGGGTGTGTCGGAAATGCTTGGTACTCCCCTTAACTTCAGGGCAGTTTCAAGATCGTCTGCTCCGTTGGCTTCAAGCCCGGCCACGTTCAAGACAGTTGCTCTCTTCTCTAAGAAAAAGCCAGCTCCTCCTCCTAAGTCCAAGGCCATCTCTGAGACTAGCGACGAGCTCGCCAAGTGGTATGGTATGTGATGTGTCCTCTTCTACACCCCTTTCAAAAAAAACTCTGTTTCTCTATGAAATGTGTTTGTTAATTGTGATTGTTATGCAGGTCCTGACAGGAGAATTTTCTTGCCCGATGGTCTCTTGGACAGATCAGAGATCCCAGAGTACTTAAACGGTGAAGTTGCTGGAGAGTAAGACACTTCTTCATGTCTCTCTTTGTATGTTTTTTACGTTTGGCTTTGGTGCTTATGGTTCATTGGTCTGAATTTGCAGTTATGGTTATGACCCATTTGGTCTTGGCAAGAAGCCTGAGAACTTTGCTAAGTAAGCAGATTCTTTGAAACCTAAACCTGTTTCTTTGTTTCCTTCCCAATGTATCGAACTCGTTGTTAAGACTGGTTGTGTAATGAATGTGGTTGCAGATACCAAGCCTTTGAATTGATCCACGCGAGATGGGCTATGTTGGGAGCTGCTGGTTTCATCATCCCTGAAGCTTTAAACAAATACGGTGCCAACTGTGGTCCTGAAGCCGTCTGGTTCAAGGTTTCTTACCTACTTATCATCTTTATGAACATTCAATTGCCTTAAATTCTATATAGCAAAAAGCAAGAATGTGTTATGTGATGGGATGAATCTTATTGGTACATAACAATGCAGACCGGTGCTTTGCTTCTTGATGGAAACACATTGAACTACTTTGGCAAGAACATCCCAATCAACCTTGTTCTCGCCGTAGTTGCTGAAGTTGTTCTCCTTGGTGGAGCTGAGTACTACAGAATCACCAACGGATTGGTACATTTCTCTCTACATTTAGCTAGACTTAGATAGGAAAATGACTAAACTTGAAATGCTAAAATCTGACAGGACTTTGAAGACAAGCTACACCCAGGAGGTCCATTTGATCCTTTGGGACTTGCTAAGGACCCTGAGCAAGGAGCACTACTCAAGGTTAAAGAGATCAAGAACGGGAGATTAGCCATGTTTGCGATGCTCGGTTTCTTCATCCAAGCTTATGTTACTGGTGAAGGTCCTGTTGAGAACCTTGCACAGCATCTCAGTGATCCTTTCGGAAACAATTTGCTTACCGTTATCGCTGGAACTGCCGAGAGAGCTCCTACTCTCTAAGCCATTTTCTATTTTCTAAGAGCTTCCAAAATGTAAACTTTGTTCGATTGGAACCTTCTTTTGACAATGTTATAAACTTTCATCTGAATCTTCTTGATATATTTCATTGGTGCTTTATATCATACTTTCTAAGGATACCTGTCTAAGGACTCATGGTAGGCTCAAGTTCTTGTAGCATATTAATAGCATTGCAAAACAAAAAGAAAATAACAATATACGAGTAGAATAAATTATACGCTAATCAATTATGTTCTTATTCATTCCAACAGTAGATATAAGACTTGGGTTTTGCAAAGCAATTTGCTTCCAACCAATAAATAAAACATGTAATCAATAACACACACACACACATATACCAACACACTTATATAGTCATAGATTCATAAGACATATAGACATCTATTTAGAATAACCCCAGAAATCCATTTCACTGCGCAATGTAAGCTGGTTCGTGGTAGGAACTGGCTGGACAACAGAAGAAGAATTATTGTTACCATCCTCAAACCTAATCCCTCTAGATGAATCTTCATTTCCCATGTGACAAGTCACAAGCCTATCCATCATCCCCCATTCACCTAAACCTTGTTGATGATTATGACTAACCACTGTCTCACAAGTACCGACCTCTAAACCAGGCTCACATGCTTGCTGGTATTGTAACCCTTCACTAGCTGCACTCTCACAGTCTCTTGCAAGTCCTGAAGAGTAGTCAAATCCGAGTGTGGGTGGCTTGTGGAAGATTGGTGGGTATTGATGAAGAGCAAGGTCAGGCTTGTTGAGTTCGAAGGTCGTTGCTCCGTGGTTACGTACTAGCTGGTACGGACTGTCACGGTTCATAAAGCTACGAGCTTGAAGCGTGTGGCTGTTGTTGGTTGCATCGTGGATGTGTTGGTCCGATGAGTTAATGCTAGAGCCACCTTCATTCACTACCTTGAACAAATTCTTCTTCATGAACACCCTACAAACTACCCATCCATCTTCCTACAATATCATAAAATATAATGTTACAAATGGATTAAATAAAATTGATCGGCTTCATAGCCAAGCTGTTGAATTTAACTCATCATAGTATATTTGCAACTTTATAGGTACAAATCTCATTTTGTTATATAATTTTACCGCAATAAAAAGTTACCACAGTAAAAGCTCTTAAACACACACACAAAATAAAGTTACCACTATAATAAGACAAATTATATACAAAACTTATCAATCTTTTCTACCAAATTCTTTTTTAGAACTCCATAATTTTAAATGAATTGAGTAAGGTTAAAATTAAGAAAAATGGATCAAAAAATCTACAAACAGTAAGCTATATAATATTCCAAAACTATACTTGCTAAAAAAATTGCTTATCCTTCAATTTCATACCAATCTAAAAATTAAATTAAATTTTATGCAAAAGATTTATCATCGGTGTGAATAATTTTGATATTGTATAAAGAATTTTGAAGAAATGAAAAGCCTTTTTTAACACATTAGAAAACTTATAGTAGTAGTACTTTGTTGTTCAAAAAAAAAGTAGTAGTACTTTAGAAATCTGAGACTTTGTGCAATTGCACTTGTTAATTGCTCAAAATGATGTTTCTTGATGATAATAAACTATAATATAAATGAAAGAATTTGTAAAGATTGCTAAAATAAAAGACATACACTAGGGTTGGCTTGAGGATCATCAGCGTCTTCAAGACGGTACTCATGCATAATCCAATCAGTCTTTTGGCCATGAGGGGCTCTTCCTTTGTAGAACACAAGTGTCTTCCTCATTCCTATCTTCTTGTAAGAGTTCCTTATGCACTTGTCACGTCCCGTCGCCTTCCAGAACCCTGCGTGAGTAGCACGGTTTGTTCTCGAACCGGTCGGATATTTCCTGTCCTTGTGACTGAAGAAATACCATTCGTTCTGCGGTGTTGACCCTATCTTGCATCTCTCTGCATAAAAAAAAGATATCATACAAATTAGAGAATTGGATAAGGACTAGTGTGTTTATGTGTATATCCAATAATCAAGAAGTGAGGGAGAGCTATCAACATGTCAAAAGAAAAGGATATCAATCAATAACAAGCAATGAATTGTGATATGTTCTTGATTAATGAGTTGAATAAATAAAAGATTACCTTGTAAATCCCAAGGCTCAAGCTTGTTTAAGTCAACCTCTCTAATGACTTCCATCTCAAACTTATGGTAAGAGATTTTCTTCTTCAAGTAGTAATGGAGAAGCTCTTCATCGGTCGGATGAAACCGAAAACCAGGTGGCACTCCTCCGTTCGACGACGAACCCATTTCGATTTTACGTTTTCCCTCTCTTGTCTCCAACTAAAGACAGCTTCTTAAAACAAATAACCACTGCCTTTCTTTCTAAGCAGCTACAACTTCTTGATTATATATTTATACACACACACGTAATTGTCAACGGAGTTAATTAAATGGGGTATATGAATGTACGATGATGATGCATGTTGATGGTGATGGTGATGGTGATGGTGAAGTTGACGGCCGGTGACCACGGCGACGGAGGTGCTCAAAAAGCTATCGTAAAAAGCAAGACTCGCCGGAGATTAATATGACTTTTTATGATATAATATCATGTCTCTACGCGCCTTATGTTGCATCGTGTGGTACACTTGCGTAAAATCGACTGCTCCATGTGTCTCTACGCCATGTTGACTTCTACATCATTTATGAACGATCCCGAGACGAAATTATAAACACTAAATTATTGGTATGATTAACCATCGTATTCAATTTTTGATTGCTCCGTAAGCAAGGGTTTTTTTTTTTTTTTTTTGAGAAAGAAAATGTTAGAGAAAAAAAGACCCATATGGATATAGGGATCTTCAAATCTGATCATACGGTCCACGTTTACGTATACACCTAGCTAGTTTAGCAATTAAGATGAATATTAAAGACTAAGAATATACAAATAGACTGTATATTGAATCATGGAGGTTCATTATATGAATATGCAATGCATTGGCCAGTGGACAAGGTTAGGACTTTTTTAACGCACATGTGGCTACCTATGACCTCCGATTCTTTCTGATTTGTTTCGTTTCTCTAGTTCTCAAGCTTCCTATCTGTTTTGTTAACTTGATACATTGATTCAAGCAAGCAATAAATACATACATAAATTAATATATGTAGGTATAAGATATAGTTTTCTAATATGAATGAACTAAATGATTAGTTATGGCGGTAACAACAATAGATTGTGAACCTACAAGTTGTGGGGAAGTGGTTAAATTAACATCAAGACTCATGGAAACACATGACTAGTAACAATGAAACTCCTAAGAATATAGAAATACATGCATGGACATTGGACGATATAAAACTTCGCTCAAGGAAAGAAGCGAATAGAATGTCGATTATTGACAAGATTAAATACAATTCTAACGAAAATGGGACTATAGGACGTTTCAAAGAAATTTTCTTGTTCTTGATAATGGACAAAAAAAAAAAAAAAAAAAAGTAAAAATTATGAAGAAAGGTCCTTTTAGTGGCTAAGACCATCATTACTGGAGTAACTCAGTGGGTTACTTTCATTATTGGGACCCAAAATGTTAAAAAACCCATATATGAGTCCAACAGGCAGAGTATCGGTTCTGTGGGAAGGTTTTGGAGTAACCCCTATAGCGACGCGACGTGGCATTTGGTGATTGGTGAACTCAGAAATATAAAAGGTAAATTTTTTTGTCTTCATTTTTTTTCATTCTTTCCCGACATCTTTTCTCTCTCTTCTCTCTCGTTCGTGGAAGATAAAAAGGCGATTCTTCTCTATTGGAAAAATCAACCGATTACCATCGAATCGTTGATTTATCCGGCTAAAAAGGCGATGGTTGTTGGTCATATGGAGGCTAATCCACAAGGAGTCAGTCACTTGACATTAGCAGGTTCGATTCTTAATCCCAAAATTCTCAAGGCTTTAGATGATTCTGTTTCAGCTCAAATCTAGTTAACCTTTCTCTGTAGAGTAGTGAGGACTTATACTTACACTGAGAATTGAGTTGAGCACCGCAAATGTAGAATGTAATGGGGTTTTTTGTTTATGTAATGGTCCTTAGTGAGTAGATCTTGATAACTTTGTAACTCAATGTTAGGAGGCTGTTCCTATAATGCTATTTTATCCACAATAGAATTCTCCTACAGAAAATGATGGCCCTATGTGTCTCTTCTCTCTACAACGAATTTTCGTAATGATCTTCACTGCTGGTTGATGCTCCTGTTCATCATTCGTATCTGCTATCAATCTCCTATAGGTGCTTTTTCTGCAGGAAATCACCTTCAAGCAGCATAGACAAACTATCCAGGTTTGTTAATCCCTCAGTTAATTCATGGTCCTCAAGTTGTGATTTGAGTCCATCTCTAAGGTGTTCCATGATCTTTGATTTCTTCATGCAGTATATACAACCGTACGAGCATCAAAAGCTCTCACAATTAGAACCGTTGGTTATTGATGAAGAGGCAGCTATTCCTTTGCCAATGTTGAAGTCTTTGCTTGGTCCTTATATAGTTTTCCTATCGTCAACTGTCAGTGGGTATGTGAAACAGGATTTGATTCCATTTCCATAATATTGGAAAGTTGTTTACATGTTCTAGTTCTAATTCAAGGATATAATTATGCAACTGAGTTTTGCCCTCTTTTTTTACTGCTATGAAGGTACTGGGAGATTGATAGCTTTTTTTACATGTAAATTTGTCTTTCTTGTTGTAGATTCAAAAGCAAGCCTGTGACAAATTCGACCCTTCCTTCTATCTCCGATTCAAGAAGTGGTGTGATGACTGCTTTTACATAAAGGTGTGTGTTGTGTTTTGTGTGACATCTTCAGTTTAAAAGCCTAAGCTCTGAAGTTGTGTTTAGGGATGTTATTAAAAATTGGAAAAGGGTAGGAACAGCTCAGAGACTTTGATAAGCCCCTATTGTTTTTGTGAGGCCTTTGAAAGATGTTATAGAACTCTTTGATCTTTGCTTGCAGCACCGTGATGAGAGACCAGGACTTGGAGGGATATTTTTTGATGATCTTAATGACTATGATCAGGAAATGCTCCTGAAACACTCACTCACACAAAGAAGTAGTCGATGGGAGTTGTAGTTGTAGGTTTTAAGTGTAGTTTCAGGTTTTAACTGTGGAAGTTGCAGGTTTTAACTATGGGAGTTGCAGGTTTGTGTAGTTGCAGGTTTTAAGGGTGGGAGTTGCAGGTTTTAAGTGTGGGAGTTGCAGGTTTTGAGTATGAGAGTTGTAGTTGCAGGTTTTAGGCAGTAAGACAATTAGATGTATTTTTTATTTTGGATTCAAATGAATCAAAGGAGAAAATGTCTGAACTTGAAGACAATCCTCTCTTCAAGAATCCATGTAGCAGCAAATTAAAAATTTATTATTTAAAAGATTGAGCAACCTTCTTTGGGTTTTCTAGTAAAAGATTGATTATGCAAAAATACTCTTAGAGCATGTGCATCGCACCGTCCTTCGTCCGTCCTACATAATTAAAACGATTAATTTAAATCGAAATCATAGATTATACAAAGAAACGTTCCTAAAAACGGGACAATTTTTATGCGTCCCTCAGGACACATGTCATCCTGTAATAGGATGTTGTTTTATTTGTAGGGTGAAATGAAAAAAAACTCGACGGATCAATTCATTTTATCTTTCGCACGCTCTCTCTTTACTCTCTCTGTATCGCGACGGCGATTAAACAAAAACTTTGGATCGCCTCCATCAAAGTGAAGATTTTGCAACGCGAAGACCTCACTTAGTGTATCATCTTCCAAAATATCCAATTGTAAGAGGTATGTGTTGTAAATTCAAGAACGATTTTGATGTATTCTCGATTTAGGGTTTTTATGATTTTTTTTTATTTAGGGTAAAGGGAAATTGTTTGGGGGATTCGATAGAATAGGGAAATTGTTTGTGGGATTCGATAGATTAGGGCAATTATTTGTGGGATTCGATAGATTTGAGAAATTTTTTGTGGGATTCGATTTAGGGTTTATGTTCCTTTCGCGATTTAGGGTTTCGGGAATTTGTTTGGATAGTTTACTATGTGTTTTTAGATATATGATCTCTCTGATTTTTGTTTCGATTTAGGGTATTGGATTATTTTTTTGGTATCGATGGTTGAGTGTGTCAATTTTTTGTTATAATTAGGTTTTTGGTTTATGTTTATGGGTTTACCTAGTTGACTCTCCGAGTTTATGGCTTTGTCTCTTAAGATTGTTGTCAGTTTGTATTGATTATGTGGACATTGTATCATGAACATTAGTATACAACTCATGCTCTTTGCTTATTACAGGATATCAGAAGAGAATTAGGAATATCTCTGTATGGTGAAAAGACGCAGGAAGAAGCAGAGCTACCAAAGGTTTGTAATAAGATAACATGTGGAATGATTGATGTAGCGAAACGTTTGTTCGATGAAATTGGGAACCAGAGAAATTTGTGCTCCTGGAACTCAATGATTGGTAGTCTAGCTACTCACGGGAAACACAACGAAGCTCTTGAGCTTTATTCACAAATGTTGGTGAGCATTTTTTGTTTTGTTTCTTCTTCAGTTCAAATGCATGTTGATTCCTCTGTTCTTTAGAGTTCTAACACTTATGATTTTTCTATTGGTACTTTAGCGAGAAGGAGAAAAACCAGATGCAGTGACATTTGTTGGGTTGCTGCTAGCTTGTGTTCATGGTGGGATGGTAGTGAAGGGACAAGAATTGTTCAAGTCCATGGAGGAAGTTCACAAGGTTTCGCCAAAGCTAGAGCACTACGGATGCATGATCGATCTCTTGGGACGTGTTGGGAAGCTGGAAGAAGCATGTGATCTCATCAAAACAATGCCAATGAAACCAGACGCTGTTATATGGGGAACTCTTTTAGGTGCTTGTAGTTTCCATGGAAATATTGAGATTTATCAGTTTCTTGATGAAATTTTCAGATTCACTTTGTCATTTTCTTATGTTTATAATGTTAATGTTATATGTTTTATTTTAATTAAAACTTTAATATCTTTTTACATATTTATTTAAATAATTAATTTTTTAAATTAAAAATACTATTATTTTTTCCAGGGGACCAACTGTAAAGGACACTAATGCTCATACAAAACTTAAGAAACTCTCAAAATAAAAATAAAATATTTGAAGGACCAAATATCAGTCCTAACGGATGCACATGCCCTTAGAATTGCTTTACTTAAATTAGTATTAATTATATGATTAATTAATTTGTGAGTATCTTAGGAGAGTGACTCCACTAATAATGCTAAGATGACTATATTTCAAATGTTTTTTTGTGGTTAGATTTGCAAAGTAATGGCAGGTCCATCAACTTGATATTTATATAAATCCATCTTTTAACGAAAATTTAGCAGAAGAGGTTTTTCTAGAAGCTAAGCTTCCTCTGGGTTTTACTCATTCGGGTAGCAAAAATTAAGGTTTACAAATACGAAAATATTAAATATATGGCCTAAAATAAGTAGTATTGTTAGTTTTCTATGTTCATGGATGCTATTTTGGTTACAGTTTTGTTCAAACCTACTGGGATCATTCATCGTTCATGGTTTTCCGAGCATTTTATATATTTCAAAGAAGTATGCACTCTTATGGATATTGTGATCTAGATTGGAAGGCATAATGCATATCCACGACCTCAATGTTTTATAAGTGGTTTAATTTGCGGCGATGCTCATCCATTAATGCTATGAAGATTGATTATCACTCCATGGATGCCACTACGTATGTATGAGCAAAGATAAGAAATCAATATATACCCAAAGTTTCCGCCAAAAAAAATTATAGTACGTAGATGATTCTTAGATTATTTATTTAGGTCCATCTAAGTTATATTAATCTGAGAATGAGACTCAATTCAAAACATAAGCAACAGAAGCCAAGGACTATGGTCCAAAAATGATTTTTTTTTTTTTTGTTTTGTTTCAATGATTAATATATTTCTTTGTCATTCCCATTGAATTTCTTAAGTTTTTTCGTTTATGAGTATATAACATTCAAAAATAATAACAAATTTTTTAGTTTTGAGTAGGACTACTCTCTACTATAACGTTGGACCGACTCTGCTTTAATGTACGTTTACTGTACTTGGATAGATCGCTCGTTTAACTTCAATTGCTTTGGTTGATGAGTTTTTAAATATAAAACTCAACGTAACAATCGGATTCCATCAAACAACACATCTCCAGACTCCATGTACTCACTCAACCTCACATAAACCTACCCACACAAAAACACACCTCCCTTCAAACACAACAATAAAAATTGAGAGAATCTTTTTTGTTACAGTTGGTCAGTCAACATCAAAACAATAATATTTTCCATTTGTACATCTTCTTACTTTTAGAATGGTCAAAAAAAAAAAAAAAATGGTACTTTTTCATATTTATGTCCAATTCAACTAACCCAAATACATTAGCCACGTCTGTATTTAACAAAACCATCCACCTCTTTTTGGTACACATTAAATGCTCCTTTTTCAAAATTTCCCAACTTCCTCCAAATTTTCACATAAAAATTACAACTTTTGGTGCTACAAAGCAATTTATAAGCAAAACCCAAATACAGTAAAACAAATTTGATTCTCACATAAGAAAACAGAGAGAGAGAGAGAGAGAGAGAGAGAGAGAGAGAGAGAGAAAAGAAAAGGTTGAAACTTTGACAATCTGAGATTGTAATTGAGGCGGGACCATTATCGAACGAAAGCGAGAGAGATTTGATTCCTTCCCTTCCTTCCTCATCTTCTTGTTCCCTTCAGGTTTTAATCCTTTTGACCCCATCTCTTAGGTTTTCGAATTTGGGTTACCAAAAAGGTTTCACCTTTTCAATTCTTTGTGACACATATTTAAGTTTTTGATTCTGGGTTCTGTTCTTTGTATCCTATTAGCTCTGTTTGAGTCATTGATCCAATCAAAAAGCTTGAATCTTTAAATGACGAACGATTCCGATGACGCCTTGGTCTCATCAAGACAACTCCTTTTGCTTGCTTCGATTTGTTCCGGTGCTCTCATGTGCAAAATCGTAAGCCTTTTTGATTTTTACCCTTATCTTTTTAAGGTCTATGTTGATGATGATGCAAGATTGTAACTTTTTGGTTTTTTTCTTGTTTTTTTTGAAGGTTTATGACTTGACTCGTTTCATAAGTCCATTGCTCTTTGGTGGTGTTTATGGAAAACTCGACAGCAAAGTTAGAATGGAATGGAACAATAGGTTTTTTAGATTATTCCCTTATTTTGAGTTTGTTGATCTTCTTTTGGTTGATTGTGTTTTGAGCTAGTGCTTTCTTCTCACAGGGGATTCTCAACCTTTCATGCTGTTTTGACTTCTGTGGCTTCAATCTATCTCTTGGTGATATCTGATCAGTTTGATGAGAATGTTCATGGTGATGCAGTTATCAATAGTACAACGAAGTTATCGGAATCTGTAATGGGGGTTAGTTCTCTGGAAGAAGTCTCTCTAGAATCTCAACAACTGGCAGTGAGTGAGATCGTCTCTTATGTCTTTTGGTCTTTTTGCAGATCTCCTTAGGCTATTTTCTATCAGACTTGGCAATGATCTTTTGGCATTTCCCTGCTCTTGGTGGTATTGAATACGTAAGGCATCATATAATATTTTCCATATTTGTTAATGAACGTTGATTAGAGTTGGCATTTAATTCTGGTTTGGCTAAATGGATTTGGTATTTAGCTAATGGTGTTGTTTTATTGTTACCTGTTTAAGGTGTTTCATCACTTCTTGTCGATGTTCGCAATCATTCTTTCTGTCACAAGTGGGCAAAGTCAGTTTTACATCTTCATAGTTCTCTTATCAGAGGCCACAACTCCGTTTGTTAATCTGCGGTGGTAAGTTTCTGACTCCCTTCACAAATATATGTTAGTGGCTGCCTCTAATCATCAATTGTGGTAATGGCAGGTATTTGGATACTAGTGGTCAAAAAGGCTCCAAGGCTTACACTCTCAACGGGATTGCGCTGTTCTTGGGTTGGCTGGTACTACTAATTAGGCCAAAACGTATCTGTGTTGTAGTGTTTGGAGAAAAATAAACTGAATGTCTCTGTCTGCTTTTCCAGGTTGCGAGGATCTTATTGTTCATCTACTTCTTTGTTCACATGTACCTCCATTTCCATCAGGTAAGCTCAATCCTGAGCTTGATGAGTAAAAACAAACCAACGAGGAAGATATTAGTAGACACACGAATCTAAAAGATTGGTTTCGCGTTGCAGGTGAAGCAAGTGTTTCCACTGGGATTTTACAGCCTTCTTACGATACCACCGGCTCTAGCAGTGATGAACCTCATTTGGTTCTGGAAAATCACCAAAGGAATGATCAAAACACTCTCCAAGGCGAAAACATCGGCAGTGAAGAAACAGTGAATGACGGTTAGAAAGCTCTGCTTGACCTCGAAAAGATTTTCGATTGCATTCACTTTGATCTGTCCATGAAAAGTTGATTGATATTCATGTTGTGATTGTTCTTTGATGCCTTTTGGGTTTATGAACAAGAATGTCCAAACAAGCTATGGGGGATTTGTATATTTTCAAACCTTTCAGCTGTTTCTTAGGTATTCAACTTGTAAAGTTAGAATCAGAATCAGTGTTTCACGTCACTCAATCTTCAAAGATGCTACTGTTACCAAATGGCAAGATTCGGTTTGGTGTAGAACCGAAATAGCTTACTACTTAACTAGTCATTCTCATCCACTTTTCCTTTTACCAAAACAGAGTCATAAAAGACTGAGAAAAGAGTTGAAGATATCAAATCAAATCTGGTGGTGATGAATGTTTAAAACCCGTTTTCAAATTTTCAATTTTGTGGCTCTTCTATTTAATACTAGTAGTATCACTTTGCAATGTCACTAATTATTTGTAAGGTTGCTATCTTCACCATCACCACTGTTTACTAAACTTTGTGCAGTGTTTAATTTCTCTGCTGTATGCACTCATTAGGCTTCTATATTGTTGTTTCATCATTTTCACACAATCTTATTAATAAGCTTCAAACTTTCAAGGCTTCTCATAGTAAAACAATTTTGTTAAGCCTTTATGATGTGATTGAACGCACACACTTACTTCCATCCCAGGAGTTATCATTTATACAAGATATAAAACAGAAAACTATCAATCATTTTGATAAAATAATCGAAAATATTCTCGTTTTGGATGATTGTCAATTCTAGTTCTTGTTGGGCTTAGTAAAATTATCTTCATGAGCTTATTTGACCAGTATCTTAAGTGAAATTCATGTCCACCTAGTTAGGTTATCCTCAATGGGGTTTTAAGAGAGGTTTTAGTGGAAAAGTAGAAAAAAAAAATCAGAAAGAAAATAAAAGAAGAAGAGCTCCTCTTATTTAGTATACTCGATTTCATATAAGAGGTTGTGACGTGTCAGGGCAGGGTTGGGTGAAGAGTTTTATTGAGAACCATTTTTTTTTTGCCCGTATTGTGTTCTTCCCTTCCTCTCTCTCTCGCTCTCTGTCGCGAATCTCTTATTCGGAGGAGATTGAATTGGTTGGAGTCGTTGGAGATTGGAATCGAAAGCTACGAGACGAGCAGAGAGGCCAACACTATAAAAAGCAGGCTTTGATCTCACTACCTCCACCGTCGAAACCTGATCCCTCCACTGCTGCTCTTGCTCAAGCTTACGCTCCCGGTCAGGTACCATCCACGAGACTCTCGCTTTTAGACTTTTAGTTCTCCCTCCTGTTATATATGCAAATCTCCGGTGAAATTAGTAGTATCCGATGATAATTTTTTTTTTGTGTGTTGGATCGTTTCTGTAACTTATATCTGGATGCATCTTGTTAGTCAATAAACTAGATAATTGTAGGTTATATATAAACGGCCTTATTGGTGTTTATATAGGATGCATCTTGGAAGAGTATCAACATGATTTGCATGATCAAATTGGTGTTGTTTGTGTTGTTGGTTCTTTCTTTTCACTTTCAATCTTTGTCAAAGCAACATCCTGCTATCAAGAGTCTGCTTGACCGTTTAGATTCTCTACGACCAATTCTGTCTGTACAAGAATCAGCAGCTAAGGGTCTATTGCAAAAACTGCTTCCCACACATTTTCGTAGCTTTGATTTCAGAATTATCTCAAAGGTTCTTCTTTTTTTGCCTTTAACGCTGTTGTACTAGAGTTAGATTTTACAGTAGTGATTGTTTTTTTTGTTTCAATAGGATGTTTGTGGTGGGAGTAGCTACCAGAGATTATTCTCTTCCAAGATTTGTTTATTTCTAACTTGGATTTCAGGATTAAAGGCACAACTGGAGTTGAGATTGCTTATGGCCTCCATTGGTATTTGAAGTATAAATGTAATGCTCATGTTTCTTGGGACAAGACTGGTGGCATTCAGATTGCCTCTGTTCCACAGCCTGGACACTATTACCAACATGTTGTTACATCTAGCTGTAAGACATATACACGTCTTGGAATCAAACTTTTCTCATGTGTCAATGGTTATGTAATGAATCACTCACGTCACATAGCTGCTCCTGCTTCTGCTTTCTTGTTTACTTCTAGATTCATATGTTTGGTGGGGATGGGAGAAATGGGAGAGAGAGATGACTGGATGGCATTGCGAGGAATCAACTTGCCTCTAGCATTTACAGGGCAAGAAGCTATTTCAACTCCAGTTGTGGTAACGGGTGATAACATCCTGCGTGGTAACGAAGACAAAATTCAATTTTCTGTAGAAATGAAAGAACTCGGTTGGGTTCTTTTCAAAAGTTGTGCAAGATTATCTTTGTTTAGAGCCTCTTGCTCGTTGTTGACTGCTTCTATTTTATGACAATGGTTACAAGGATCAAGGATATGGAAATCTCCAAACACCAGGTACTTCTCTTTTATTTTCTCTGCAAACTTGTTTTTGATGATCTCATATGCAGGCTCTGTGAAATAACTTAAGGTTGTACTCGAATCAATGATGGTTCCACCACCACCATCTGATGAGAACTTTCATGTTTCTTCAGGTATGTCATCAAGAGCTTCGCCGTCAACTAGATTGGATTTGATCTGTATATAGTAAAATGACTCCACAGAGTTCTCCTTCCTGTTCACAGAAGAAGTGAAATTCAGATTTGTGTGGTTCAGCAAATCCTTATCTTCTCCAAAGATCAACTTGCTGCTTACATTGTACTTCTATTGTAATATTTTTTTAAGTTTTGTATGTTTAGAAATTAATTAAATGCAATATTTTCCCATTTTTATAAAATCTTATATGTTTAAACATTTGTACTACTTCTATTCTATTTAAAAAATTTTATTTTCAAAAAACTATATTTTCAAATATAAAAGACTCAAAATTAGATCTTACAATTGGAGGGGTTATTTTTAATTAGAAGATCAAAAGTTCTTATTTTTTAAACAGTACATAATTTATTCATTAAAAAATCAAATAGTACAGGCTCAAAATTAAAACCCCCAATAATGATGCCCTTATTGTCTTTAACGTGAAACCTACCTTGAGGTTGAACCGAATCTTTATGAATTGTGCACTCAAAAATTGTTTTAAACAATGTTTCGAAAACCTCTTACACGCACACAAATTGATTTTATTAATAAAAACAGCCTCGTCTCTATAGGCAACACTGCCTATAGGTAACATACAACAGCAAACCAACAAAGAAACACAAACCACACGTAAAATTGTATTATTACACAGACACAATTTGACAATGACACGACAAGTTCGCATCAGACTTAATATAAACCGATGCCGAGCGTGGACTTATAGTCACATCGCCTTTTATTCTTCACACAAGCTTCCAAAAGCCTTTTGTATCATTACATAATCATACAGTAAACAGTATACACAGCAAAAGACTTGTAAACAAGTCTCTTACTCACTTAACGACGAAAGCTCCTAACCTGACGAGGAGGGTCAGTCTCGCTATCGTTAAGCTTGACACCTGTGTAGACAGCTGCACCGGCTATACCACCGAGTGTAGGAGCCACTAGATAAATCCAGAGTGACCTGTAGTTTCCTGATGCAACGGCTGGTCCTAGAGTCCTTACTGGGTTCATAGATGCACCAGTCGATGGCCTGTTGAAAACTCCCAAGTGTTTTAGAAACTTTATTTAAATGCAATGCACGATTCTTTAAAATATGAAGCTTAAAAAGCGTTTAATGTGGACATACCCTGCAACAAGAATGTTTAGCATGACAGTGGCTCCAACAGCTATACCAGCCAATTCTCCAACCTGCTCATTAAACCCAATCAAGAAAAGAGAACTCCATTAGGGTTAGCTACAGAAATCATTATCACTGGCTTTGTTTTTCTAAAACTGTTTCATGAACTTTTTTTTTTATTTCTTATATATAAAAAAAAGAAAATAAAAATACTGAACAGAAAACATGCACAAAAATTTAGAGAAAGAGAGACTTACGGCACGAGTGTCAGTGGCGACGGCAGTGACAACGAAAAGGAGGATAAAAGTGATGATGAACTCAAGAGCAAAGGCTTGTCCGAGGCTAACGGATGGAACAGTGACACCACCGGACATGAAAGGATGAAACACTCCTTTAAGTGCGAATGAAGCGCAAATAGAAGCTGAGACTTGAGCTGCTATGTAAGCCGGCACGTGTGCCCAAGGGAAGTGTCTTAGAGCTGCGAATGCTATGGTCAGTGATGGGTTTAGATGAGCCCCTGAGATGTGACCCGTTGAGAGTATTATAATCATCACTGCGAGTCCTGCACATGCCGCGTTACCGATTAGGGTTTCAGCTCCGTCGTATTTCTGGTTCACGATTGGACCGGCCGTTGCGGTGAATATCAGGATAAATGTTCCCACGAACTCGGCTCCAAGCTGCATAACACACAAAAGATAACAATGATGAGCAAATGCTACAGAAAAAACTTCAACTAACTTAGTTAACATAATGGTATCTTTATTACTCCCTCTGTTTCACAAAAAAATATTATTTTAGAGAAATATTTTTGTGTTATTTTATATTTCCAAAGAGTGTTTTAATGCTAAATATTTTTTTTACCCCTAAAATGAAAGCTATTTTCATTAAATTTAATTTATTAACCACTTATTAAATAGGGGTAAACATATGTCAAAATGACATTTTTTTGTAAAACAGAATGAGTATTATGTAATCTATCAAAATCATAGAAAAATAAAAAATAATTAAAATATCTAAGGGATAAAAGTTTGTGTCAAAGAAGATAAGATACGCGAAATTTGCTAATTCCAAGTAAAATACACATAATCACTAGAAGACCATTAAACTAGTTTCATTCTGGTGTCTAATTTATCATTAGTAATTTAGTATTCAGCAAAATACAGTCAACGGTTAGTATGTAGCGTATGATCTGTCCATATCTACGCCCACGTTAACGAGAATCAACCAATCAAGAAATTAATCATAGCTTATATAAAGAACAAAAATCATAATTAATTAATACTAATCATAAGAATATCAGTTCACAACTATAATTCTTAGAAACAAGACTTAGAATGAATTACTCTAGAGGGTAAAAATTATTGGTTAATGATAGAAGGACAAGAGCCGTGGATTGCGCTAAAGAAAGATACATCCCGTGGCTGGCTGCTTCCGTCATGGATACACCCAAAAGAAAACGATCACAACAATTAAATGAATCAAAAAGACCTAACCAAAACCAAAAAAAGTCTTTCACAATTAAAAAACAAAAAAAACAAAAAAAAAGCAAAATAAAAAAATGTCTTTCACAAATAAAAAAGCAATATAAAATTTGATGTATTACACCATATAACTAATTCGTATTCGTCATTACAAAACAATACCCATTAAATTCTAATTACTTGTGTGACCGTTTCTCAAAAGAAAAATTAATTATATATGCAACTTGTTTAATTTTCAATAAACCAATTTAATGTTATCGCAGTCAAGACTATGAATGAATCTCATTGTCACAAAAACAATATACAATCCATAAAAATTTCAAAGATGTGGAGGGTCGGTGGTCCATTGAATAAATTAAGTTGAGTTCGAGTGGGCCTTAATTAGAGTTATATACTATTAATTTATCTAGACTTATTTTGTTTTTTACATTTATATCACTCTCTTTCTATTCGCCAGTTCTGATTTATTTTTCTGTTGCGAACTGCTAGTTCTTGTCGTGTTACAATCTCCTCCAAGTGTGACGTAAACACCTTATGATCTTTTTCAATATCTTATTAGACGTATGTATATGATAAAAATCGGTTACAAGAATAAAGAAATGTTATCTTTTGGTAAAGCTTACAGAAAAAAATCATAAATTTACGATCGGCTTGTGAGTTTCCTTATAGTACATATATCTATATAGTTTCCCAGTTGGTCTAACTCGTTTATTCACTATTGTACCCAACGTGGATTCCGATGACTTTTAATAGCTAGAGGGACCAAATATTTGGATTTGTTATTGTTACAATACAATAATATATATGAGAATATCTTTACTTTATAATAGTTTCATAAAATTTAGGCTTGCAAATTAAAGGGTTCCTCGAAATTTAATAAAAGGTTATCAACGTAATCAACTTTTGTTTTTCATAAAATTTTGATGACACTTTTCAACTAGTATTATAATTTTGAAGATGATTTGCTTTTTTTTTTGTCAACAATATAAAATATGTGGGTATGAATTCGGATAACATAACGACGATATTAGCAAAAACCATACAAGTTCTAGTCGATATGTATATATATTTTTACGGTGATTTGGATAAATTTTTAAAAATATATCAGTACAATAAAAGAAGGATGCGTTACAAACTATACTATGAAAAGAGGAAGATGAGTCAGATGACTAACCTTGCGAGTAAGGGAGACATCAGGAGAGGGAAAATCGGTGAAGCATGTGTCATGTTGACCCCAAGTTGATCCCATCACCGGCAAACATTTGCATCGAGGCATTGGTTTCCGATGATCAAACGACATTGAATCCACTCTCATTCCCGTTATCAACGGTCCTCCCGGCGTTCCCGGTGTACCCGGGGTTGGAGGAGCCATCACCACTACTGAACCCACCTCAGCCTCCGGTGGAGCCATTTCCTACTTTCTTTTTTTTTTTTTTGGGTTTTTTTTGTATGTTGTTGAAAATAAATTCTAAATACTATTTTTTTTTGGTTTTTTTTTTCTTGGGGTAGGGCAATAAATTGATAGAGACGAAATTTACATGATTTGAAAGTTTTTATAAATTTGGGTTTACACTTGAGTTTTAAACTTCGCCAGGACCGGTTTCACCAAAACACAAGTTAAAACTAGAAAGATCAATAAATGAGAAAACTCATCAATCGATCAAAAACTTTTTTTTTTTTTTTTTTTTTGAAGGAAGGAGACGAAAAATGGATCTATGACTTAACTTTACATGCTTTCAAGGATTTTTATAAAGATGTTACTACGTTTTAAGAAGAATAAGAACGAAGATAGCCACCTCTCCAAAGAAAGACCAAACTCAAAAACCGAATCTTATAAAAAGCAAAGAGAACAAACACATAGAGATTCTTGAAACTGAGGTTGTAAAAGAAAGATATATAGAGAGAAGTTGTGTGAAGATGATGATAGATGATGGGTTTGGTTAGTCTTTGAGCTTATGTTATATTTATATGTGTTTGTGTTTATATAGAAAAGGCAGATTATTATGCATTGAACACCAAAAAAAATCATACATTAAAAAAAAAAGTCAACTCCAATATCTTATTGCTTTTATATAACAGCTTCATTCATATACTGACTCCTATTTTTTGAGATTTTGATGATCTGCTAAAGTCACCTGTGCCCTTTATCACAGGCCTCGTTGTTACCGTTCGATGTAAGCAATACTCTCTGTGGATGAGGGTTAGGAATCGCACATGCGCCGTGACGGTATCACTCATTCGCCACCCCACGACCCTCCAATAATTGAATATAAAATTTATTTTCTAAGTCTAGGGAAGAGAGCGCTTGATTCGTGTAACAATTATGTAACAATAGTTAAACACATTCTCCATTCTCATATAAAATTTACAGTGCTACGTATGAATTAGTTTAGACAAAAATTATTAACGTAATTACTTAGTTCAACTTTAAAAAATATTTAGGGCTTGACTTTGTATATATATTTAAATAACTTAATGAATAAAACTACATATAAAGATAACTTAGCATGATAGTTATACTTTTGTTTGTGTTTAGTATTATGCCAAAAGTATAAAACTTAGTTTTGAAATAGTGATATCTGTTATTCGAATAAATAGTATGATATCATATTTATAAATATAATAAACCGTCAATGACTAAACATTACTAAAAAAAAGGAATACCATACAAACAAATTGCACGGGTTTATCTATCTATAGTGAGTTCAAGTATATATACTAACTCTTCAGTCCATGATGACAAAGAAAAAAATACATACCTGCTGTGTATTGCTTTATTCTACAAAAAGATTATCTAATATAAATATTTCATTTTTATAAATGATTAACCATACTGTTGGTGTGTGTATATAAAAACAAAAACAAAATTGAACCATAGATTAGGGAAGACATTTTCATTTTTAAAATTTCGTCTATTTACTACTAATTCTTATTCTTTTACCACTAGTTATGATTTAGCACCCCAAAAACATGCAATAGATTCCTTTAATTTATTATTCTAATGAGCTTCTTTCCTCGTAGGTTCATATTATTTATTTTTTTCTCTTTTCATTTTGTTGTGTACAACTTATACCGTATCAATCAAAGTGATGATTATTCCGAAACGTGGGGAGGAGCTTAATGAGTTGCATTCTGTAATAAAAAAGGAGATTAGTCAAAGTGATGATTGCTTTATTCTACATAAAGTAAAGCAAATACACTCCTTCCATTGTTTGTGATTCTTAGAATTACAATCCAAATAATTAATTTAGGGTTTAATTAACTCTACTTAATTACTTTAAATAGACATACAAAAACAGATTCCTCCAACCGACCAAATTAGCCCTATTTAAGGATAATTTACAGACAATTGGAAAAGTAATTAGTGGCAGGGAATGCTTGTTTTCTCATTCACCTCCCTCGTCTAGTCGTCTTGATTGATGTAGTAATTTCTTCTTCGTTTTTATTCATTCATTGCTTGCATCGCCAATAAGGAATCAGCCTCCACAAACTTTAAGCTTTTCTTGTTTGATTCCGTTCGCGAGTAGAGGTCAAACCTACTAAACCAATAGAGTCGCAGGCGGTTAGTTAAACAGGTCCATACCGGTTAAAAAATGTGTGTTAATACGGTCTTGTACGTTATGGGTTAAAACTTAAAAGTTAAACTTAATTTTTTTTAACTAAGATACCAAAATGGATTTTGTGAGCAACTCTTAAACATTTATGTCTTCGACGGATAAATCTGATGGATCGATCATGTGCATTAGGACCCATATTATTATAAATGATATGATTATTTTTTTAAAAAAAATTAGCTAGTAAAACTTTTCATATATGTAATAGTACCATAAAACCTTTCTAAGTAATACGCGAAAACTTTATAAACCTTTTACGATTCTTTTGTTCTCTTCCTCTTAGGCTAGTTACAAAATTAACAAAGTTTATCATGAAGAAATATTAGGTCGTTAGATTTTATTTCGAATGGAGCTGCTAAAATGTACAATTTTGAAACTTTTCATCTTCGAAACCTATTATTTCACTTATCCAATATTATATACAAGTATCTTCGCCGACCTGTGTTCGTTCATTCGCATCTATGTCTAGCAGCTAGTCAGCTACCATGACCACTTGCCACTTCCTGCCATTATTGATGACCATCATTAACAATTATAGTAATCGTTAGCCGAAACTATAGACAATTATGCCATCGATAGCTATAACTATATATAACTAATCCGGGTTGATTATAAACCAAACTAATGTGTTCATTATGTCTTTTACTGTTTTAGGGACAGAATAATTCATCTTAATATGGAAATTATTTTGTCCTTGTACAATCGAAAACACCAACTTCTATTATTAAGCTATTATAGGCCATTTGCAAGATAAAATATGCTAACTAAGTTGGAACAAATGAGGCATAATTCAATGGGTATTGTTGTACCCACGATCTGTCATCTCGGGCAATAGGCAAAGGGCCTAGGCCGGGCACGTCTAATGGGCCAAGAGCGTATTACTGATCGGCCCATCAGGCCCGGAGAAAGGAAGAAAGCACGAAGATGCTTCGCGTTGGTCAGTTCGCAGCTCGGGCTTGGTCAAAGATTCCCGCATTCAAGACGATTAATTAGGATACGCAAATCGTGCCCTATTAATTATGCATTAATTAGGTAATAAATTGGTCGGTATAAATATGTAAAGGGGGAGTCTTTTGTAAGGGGGTGAAAAACAATTTCCAAAAGAGGCAATACAATACACTCTCAAAAAATCTCTCGAATTCAGTTCGGAACTTCTAAACGGTGATAAGCTTCTCCACATTCGAACCACTTCGGAAGGAGAAAATCGATTTCAGTTCTCACATTTGGCGCTAGAAGGAGGGGGGTTATCGCCTGACTCTCATTAGTTCCAACTTCATATACAAATCCACTACACGCAACCACCGCTATGGCAACCAACTCTCCCAGTCAGGCATCCCTGGAGGTGATCCAGAAGCTCTTGCAGGACTTGTCTGAGAAGTCCGATCGTCAGCAAGCCGCCTCCGCCGCTCTTACCGAACGTTTTGACAGCCTGGAGGGTCAGGTCTCCACCTGTTTGGAGGAAGTCACGACGTCCGTAGCTGACATCTCAGCCTCCCACCGCGCGTACGCCGATCGGGTTGATCTCCTGTCCTCCGACCAAAACCCACGTCGACGTGCTTTGGATTTTTCCGGTGTTACTCCACCTTCCACCTCGCAGGTGGCAGCAACAAATGTCACTCCGGGAGATTCATTCCCACCTCAAGTCAACACGCAAACAGCGCCATCGCTGGTTGGCGATGGCCACACTCCGGTTCAGCCCGGTGTCGCCAGATCTTCCGAGGTCCCAGTCCGTCTTCCTCTCCCTATGGATGGAAACACTTCGACTCCGGAGTATGTTACCAATCCCGAGATCTTCCGCATGCAGAGCGAAATCCGGGACATGCGGTTTGCGATGCACAATGCAACCACTTTAGCTCCGTATATCTTTCGAGTGATCGAGGAGTCGAGGCGAACTCCTTTTTCCGATCAAATAGCCCGAGTCCGCATCAAAGATACTAGCAAAATTAAGTTCTCGAGCTACGAAGGAAAAGGGGATCCGACCAATCATCTCAAGATTTTCATGTTGACAGCTAGCCGGGTGGACCTCGAGCCTCACGAAGCTGACAATGGGTACTGCAAGCTGTTCGCAGAAACGTTTTGTGGACCGGTACTACTTTGGTTCGCGTCTTTAGCAGCCGGCTCCATAACAAATTTCACTGAGCTGTCAACCTCGTTCGTCAAGCAGTATTCTAGCTTAATCGAAACCGCGGTGACAGATGCTCAGCTTTGGAACTTAAGCCAAAAGGGTGGAGTCTCTCCGGTCTTACATAACAAAGTTCAAGAAAATCCAGGTCAAGATTCCAGGACTCTCGGACTCCACAGCCCTGGCCGCGCTTAAAAACGGCCTCTGGCACGAATCTCGCTTCCGCGAAGAGTTATCCGTGAATCGGTTCCCAACCATTCAGGACGCGTTACACCGGGCATCGAACTGGATAGTCGCAGAGGAAGACAAAATTGCCGCTGCGCAAAAACAAAACGCTCCGACTACAGGAAAACCACGGTTCGAAGCGCCCGCCAAGAAAACTCCGCCTACGACTCCGAAGTCCAGGCCTAGCACGTTCGCAGTCACTCAATCTCCTAAAAAGAATTCTCCAAAGAATTCACCGTCCAAACCTCCATTTTCACTGCGCTCCAAGAGCGGTGTACTCCCAAGTAACAAGTGGGTCCGAGATGAGGACACGTATTGCGAGCTCCACAAAACCAACATTCATTCCACTCGTGACTGCAAGAAGCTGATGCACCTCCTCGCAGAAAAGTATGTGGCGGGAGAAATGCCAAATGTAACAATCGAGGAGTTGGAGCAGAAAGTGACTCCCGGGGTGGACGAAGATGCTCCACCTTCAAAGAAACCGAAGTAGTCTGATGGCAATGAAACCCCCAAGAAAAGAATCGACGTGATAATGGGGGGGGGGATCGCGCCTCTTTCAGAACTCCATCACCGCGATCAAAGACCATCAGCGGAAGCTCGCTAGCCCCCAGCCGAAGCGCGCTAGGGTCGCGGCAAGCGATCTACCTGAGGTTTCTTTCTCCGAGAAGGAAACTGAGGAGCTGGACACTCCGCACGATGACGCACTCGTCATTTCACTTGACGTGGCGAACCACGAGGTCTGCCGAATCCTAATTGACATTGGGAGTTCGGTAGACTTGATTTTCCTCGAGACGCTCGCTAGAATGGGGATCGGGAAAGAACACATCGTAGGACCGCCCTCACCTTTGGTCTTGTTCACTAGCGAGACGTCAATGTCCTTGGGCACGATCACACTACCGGTGTCCACTCAAGGAGTGGTTAAAATTGTGGAGTTCACGGTTTTCGACCGAACTGCGGCCTATAACGTTATTTTGGGAACTCCCTGGCTCTACCAGATGAAGGCAGTGGCCTCGACGTACCATCAGTGCGTCAAATTTCCAACCCCGCAAGGAGTCCGGGAAATTCTGGGAAGCCAAAGGACGGCAAGGAGCTGCTGTCTCGCAAGTCACAAGCTCATGGTTCAATAGCAACCACAGCTCGAGGTCCCGAAGAATCCAGTTCGAACGCAGCTAAAAGGTGACCTCACTGAGTCCATTTTTATCAATGATAAGTTTCCGGATCAGGAAATCAAGATCGGAGAGGGATTGGATAGCGAGCTCCGCGCTAGTCTGATAACCTTCCTAAAAGAAAATATGGCCACCTTCGCGTGGTCCGTAGACGAAATGCCCGGTATCAGTCCAGAAGTTATCTCCCACGAGCTGAATGTAGACCGACGTTCCGACCTGTAAAGCAGAAGCGAAGGAAGCTGGGTCCTGAGCGAGCTGAAATCGTCAACAAAGAGGTGGAACGCCTACTGAAGGCGGGACAGATACGCGAAGTGAAGTATCCTGAATGGCTCGCAAACACGGTGGTAGTCAAAAAGAAGAATGGAAAATCACGAGTTTGCGTTGATTTCACCGACCTGAACAAGGAATGCCCCAAGGATAGCTTTCCACTTCCGCATATCGACAGGCTAGTCGAGTCCATTTCGGGTCACGAGCTGATGTCTTTCATGGATGCCTTCTCCGGCTACAACCAAATCCTTATGAACCAGGATGACCAGGAGAAGACTGCATTCATTACGGACCGCGGGATTTATTGTTACAAGGTGATGCCTTTTGGGTTAAAGAATGCGGGAGCACTTTACCAGAGGCTGGTAAACCGTATGTTCGAACACCAGCTCGGAAAGACCATGGAAGTCTACATCGATGACATGCTGGTAAAATCTCGCGGATCTGAAAGTTTGCTTCGACATCCTGAATCAGTTCGAGATGAAGCTTAACCCCACGAAATGCACTTTTGCAGTCCCATCAGGGTAGTTTTTGGGGTATATCGTCACAGAAACAGGAATCGAAGCGAATCCGAGGCAGATTAATGCTTTCTTGTCTATAAGTTCTCCTAGGACTTTACGCGAAGTGCAATGCCTTAACGGACGGATCGCAGCCCTCAACCGCTTCATCTCTCGATCTACGGACAAATGCCTCCCGTTCTACCAGCTGTTGCGAAAAGGGGGAAAAACTTCTTATGGGATGCGAAGTGCAAAGAGGCGTTCGCTCAGCTCAAAGCCTATATGTCTGAACCGCCGGTCTTGGCTAAGCCCGAGTTCGATGAGCCACTCTTTCTTTACGTAGCTGTCTCGGACAGTGCAGTCAGCGGAGTCTTGGTTCGGGAGGAAAGGGGGGAGCAGCGACCAATTTACTATGTCAGTAAGTCATTTACTGGGGCGGAGTCCAGGTACCCTATGATGGAGAAATTGGCCCTAGCAGTTGTCACTTCGGCAAGAAAGCTGCGACCTTACTTCCAGTCCCATACAATCATAATCCTGACAACGCAACCACATTGGACGGTGTTACATAGTCCGAGCCAGTCCGGGAGACTAGCTAAATGGTCTGTCGAGTTGAGTGAATACGACATCGAGTTCCGGACTCGAACCTGTGCTAAGGCGCAAGTGCTGGCCGATTTTTTGATCGAACTCCCACTAGCCACTTCAATTAGCGACAACGTTGAAGTCCCATGGACGTTGTATGTTGACGGCGCTTCTTCCAGATCGGGAGCAGGAATTGGGGTCCGCCTCACTTCTCCTACTGGCGAAGTAATCAAGCAGTCATTTCGCTTGGCTTTCAGCGTGTCAAACAATGAAGCCGAGTATGAATCCTTCCTTGCTGGTTTACGCCTCGCAGTAGGGATTGGAGTCCGACGACTCCGAACTTTTTGCGATTCGCAGCTGGTCACCAACCAGTTTTTGGGGGAGTACGAAACAAAGGATGGTCGAATGGAGGCTTATTTGTCCACAGCTCGAGAGTTAGTCGCTAAATTCGAGGATTTTGAAATCACTAAGATCCCGCGAATTGGAAACTCCGCTGCGGACGCTTTAGCATCTCTGGCATCCACTTCGGATCCTGCGATGACTAGGATTATCCCCGTCGAAGTCATCCAGTTTCCAAGCATCCGTCTAGAGAGCTCGAATGTCGTCACCCGGGCAAATAAAAAAAAGTTGGCTGCTAAGGAGGCAGCTCACGAGGCGACTGCGGACTCTTTGCCATCGGAGGATCCAGCCCCCGCTATGCCTACTCTGATAGAAGTTCACCCACCTCTGGCCGAGCTAGACGCGAGTCAAACTCCGGAATCGTCGAGCTCATCAGGTTACAATCAAGCTGTTATCCCACATACTACTTCGGGCAGTGCGAGTTCTAACAGCTAGGGGGCAGGCGATTGGCGGAGCCCGATCTGGGCTTACTTGCAAAAAAGGGGAACTCATAGCTGACAAATGGGCGGCCAGGAAACTCAAGATTGTCAGTGCGCGGTATTGCGTCTACAACGGAATACTCTTACGCCGAAGTGTAGCTGGTCCTTATCTAACATGTGTTGCCGGTAAAGAGTCCGCGATGCTAATGCGAGCTGTTCATGACAATCCCAATGGGAATCACTCCGGAGTTCGGACTCTGGCTTTCAAAATCAAAAGGCAAGGCTACTTCTGGCCCACTATGGTCACGGACTGCGAAAATTATTCTCGAGCTTATGAGAAGTGCCAAAAGCACGCCCCGTCAATCCACCAGCCTACCAAGCTCCTGTCTTCGGTGTCCGCACCTTACCCATTCATGAGGTGGTCTATGGACATCATTGGTCCATTGCATCGGGGACCAGGAGGAGTTCAGTACGTGCTCGCTCTTACCGATTATTTCTCCAAATGGGTGGAGGCAGCGGCCTACGTTAAGGTAACAAGTGAAGAAGTGGAACAGTTCGTGCTGAAAAGTATAATTTATCGCTATGGTGTTCCCCGCGAAATCGTCACGGACAATGGCCCACAGTTCATCTCCTCGAAGTTCGAAGAGTTTTGCACGAAGTGGAAGATTCGACTCAATAAGTCAACTCCTCGTTACCCGCAAGGTAATGGGCAAGCCGAGGCGATGAATAAGGTCATTCTTGCTAACTTGAAGAAACGGCTCGATTCTCGCAAAGGGCGCTGGCCAGACGAACTGCAAGGCGTTCTTTGGGCAATTCGAACAACACCTCGCCGGGCCACTAATGAAACACCTTTCTCCCTGGTTTACGGAGTTGATGCCGTAGTCCCAGCTAACATAGAGGTCCCTGGAGTCCGTACCTCACTGAACCCATTCCGAGCTGAGGAAAATGAGGAATTCCTACAGGATACTCTCGACACAATCAATGAGCGTCGGGACCAGGCCTTAGTTTGGATCCAGAATTACCAGAACGCAGTAGCTCGGTACTATAACTCCAAAATCCGAGGCAGGCCCTTGGCAGTTGGCGACCTAGTCCTCCGAAAGGTCCACGAGAACACCGAGGAGCTCAATGCAGGGAAGCTGAGAATTAACTGGGAAGGACCGTACAGAATTACTCGCGAGGTGCGAAATGGGGTGTATCAGCTCGAGGATTCAGAGGGAAAACCAGTCCCGAGGTCCTGGAATTCCTTACACCTTAAACTCTTTTACAGTTAATCTTTTGTATCGAACTACGTTTAGCTTGATCCCGATAAGGGTACGTAGGCAGCCCACTTCGGGTCCAGCTATCCATATTAATAAAATCTAAAGTTTTCTTAAACTTTTTTATTAATAATGGTTCAAAAAAAAAATATAAAAAAAAAATCAAAACCGAAGTCCTACTTCGCATATATCATTTAAGGCCGAGGTTCAACTTCGCAAGTCTAAGCCGAAGTTCTTACTTCGTATTCAGCTTTACTTTAAGTCGAAGCTTGGTTTTGCGAAACTCTAACCTAAACCGAAGTTCTCACTTCGTACTCAGCTTTACTTATTAAAGTCGGAGCTTAGTTTCGCAAAATTCTAATCTAAACCGAGGTGTTCACTTCGTACTCAGCCTTACTAAAGTTGGGGTGTCACTTTTGCGAACTCTTAAACCGAAGTGCTTACTTCGTGTTCATTTCTGCTCGTATCATTTTTTCAAACAAAGATTGCGGATATGAAGTTCGCATTTATCATGACAAAAACAAAATTTTTTTGAAGACGGAGTGGTCACCTTGACCAAAACACTCCAAAGTAAGTCTAAAAATAAATACGACAAACAGGGGGGCAACTCGTGCCAAAAAAAACCCCGATATAGAAATTACTGAGTATGGGGAGCGGGGTCCGATGCCGCTTCATAAAGGGCCAGTCCCATCTCTTCAAGCTCCTCTACCGACTTGGTGTTCGCCAGAAAGTCGTCCATCCCCTGATTCGACATTTGCCCGAGATTAGTGCCGGACTCGTCGATTGTAATGCTCGAAGGGTGTTCGCTGCACAAAAGATCGGGCATATCCGCCAAAAGGTCTGAAAATCCAGAGAGGTCGAGGTCACGGAGAGTTACCTTCGAAACCTTTTCGTCGGCCTCCTCCTCGTCAGCTTTCAGGAGCCCGAGCTCGGCTTCCATGTCTTGGATCTCTCCCCTCAAGATCTCCTCGATCAGCATCCGGTTAGACCTGATCTCAGCGGCTCGGATCTTGGCTGGGGCCAGCTTCTCCCTCTCTTTGAAAGTGACTTTCACCTCCTCGACTAACGGACTGAGAGTTCGCCTCATTGCTTGCCTTTCTTCTCTCCGCACCCTCTCAATCTCGCAGCTATTGCCAGCTTCGAGTAGCTGGTTGCGGAGCTCGATCTTGTGCAACCTATTCTTTGCCGCCTTTGCATCCTCCACGGCCTCGTAGTAGAGGTCCCCCGCCTTCTTTAGCTTGTCTCGGAGGTCTTCGTTGGCAATTCCGAGGTCGAGCACCGGTATCTCGGCTTTCTTCATCCGAGCCCGGATCTGTTTGGCTCTCTCCACGGTAGAAGCGTTTTCGGCTTCTAGTCTGGCATACTCCTTCACTTGGGCTTCCAGGTCAGCAATCTTTTCCCGGAGAAGGCTCACCTCGGAAGATGAAGGAGAGGCAAACAGTTGATCTTCATATGACGCCACCGAAGAGTTGAACTCGATCATTAGCTGGAAAAGCGTGGTTCGTTAAAAACGGCGAAGGAGGTAAGGGAAAACCAAAATTGAGGAAGTATGTGTCACTAACCTCGCCAATCTTGTCTGCAAAACGGAAGAAGTTCACGCGGTTGAGCTCGGACATGTCCGCAAACGCCGGAACCCGAACTCCTGGCCGAGTATAGCTCCTCATCAGGTCAGCTGGGGATGCAGGGGGAGCTGAAATGTACGAGCAATGTTATTTTACTTGGTCCCCGAGACCCAACAAAAAAAAACCTCGAGTTATCGTTACCTCGGGGGGAGGGACGACGTTCCTTTGAAGGCAGCTTGCCAGAGGAATCCCCGGATTCCTTTGTAGAAGGAACTTCCTTAGACCTCCTCTCCGAGGAAGGACCCCTATCTTTCGAGCTGGACTTACTTCGCTCGTCTCCTCACGAACCAGTCCGAGCTCGGCTCTTCTCACGAAAAGACGAGGAAGTCTCAGGTTCCTTCCTCTTTTTGGACAAGCCTGCCCGCTGGGAGCTGACCTCGACGGAGGGAGTTATAACCTCTCGCGGCTCGTCACTGGAGTCCGCTACGACAATTACGGCAGGCCCGGGCGAACTGGGCAGGGGCCCGGAAGCACCCGTAAGAGGCTCGGAAGGGCCAGCAGGGGGTGCCGAAGTCCCGTCTACCTCAGTGGTAGAGGGACCAGACTTCTTAAGGAGGCGAGCTTTGCCCTCGGCGAGCGCTGCCGCCATGTTCAACTTCGCCTCCTTCTCAGCGAGTCGGCAGGCCCTTTCCTCTCTATAATTCATCTCCGAAGTGCTTATGGGGTCGGAGCAAACGAGAGAACGTCCCCTAAGCCGCGCTGAGGATTCTCTAATCCTTTCGCACGAGAATGAGTCCCAGGCGATCTGACCCTGGCTGCAGAACCGCGAGAAAAACTCTGCGAAAGTAGGGAAAAGCAACCCGCGCTCGAAGTGATCTGAGACAGGAACGACAAGGAGTAAGTAACAGAAAGAAAAGTAATATATTAAGGACACCTAACTAAGAGCACCGTTCTACCAATTTTTGAAGTCCACTTCGATATGTGTGAACTTGCGAGGTGGCCAAAAGTGAGCTCGTTGACCGGGAAGAAAAAGTAAGACTTCCGCCACTTCTCATCCTTCTCAGGAAGGTCGTCGAAGACCTTCAGTCCGGAAAGCGGACTTACGTAGAGTGTGCCCTTGGTGCGACCTGTCTTCACCGTATACACTTGAAGAAAGTCGGCCAGGGATATTTGTAGTCAAACTCTTCCCCCAGAGTTTGAAGACACATGACGGTTCGCACGAAGTTCGGGCACATCTGGGAGAGAGCGAAGCCCAGTTCGAACATCATCTTTACGATGAGTTCGGGGAGGGGAAACGACAAACCGCACGCAGAGAAGAATATCTCAAACGCGCAGCAATACCCTGGGGGAGGACTCTCCGGGGACTCGTGAGCCTCCGGGAACTTAATCACGATCTCCGGCGGAATTCCAGTGGACCCTCTAATCTCGGCTATATTCTCCGCCGAGAGAATTGATGGCTGGTGAGGGCCGTAAACGCCCGGAATCAAAGGTTTCACGGCTTTACCCGATGAAGATTTCGGAGGAGACATATCTTCCGAGTAATATGTGTAGGAAGAGGAGGGAGGATGAAGAGCTTTCCGGCGAAAGAAAAGAAACTAACAGGCGAAGAGAGAAATCGCAGAGCAAAAAGAAGAGAAAAACTGAGAATTAAAAGTGGAAGGGAGAAGTCGGGTGAGGTTACCTTTATACACGGAGCCGGGAGCAATGATTGCCTGGGGAAGTGAAAGGTCTCGCACGCTCTCTCTCTCTCTTATAGCTAACACGCCACCTAGTGGGCCCCGAGGCTTATTCGGGAAGGCAAATCTCATCATCACCACGATCAAATCGTGGAGATTTGGGGAATATTCAGTTTCCCGAAATTGATCGCTTGAAGGTCAAAAGTCCCCCGAACTGCTCAGCTCGGGAGACTTGGGGGGCAACTGTTGTACCCACGATCTGTCATCTCAGGCAATAGGCAAAGGGCCTAGGCCGGGCACGTCTAATGGGCCAAGAGCGTATTATTGATCGGCCCATCAGGCCCGGAGAAAGGAAGAAAGCACGAAGATGCTTCGCGTTGGTCAGCTCGCAGCTCGGACTTGGTCAAAGATTTCCGCATTCAAGACGGTTAATTAGGATGCGCAAATCGTGTCCTATTAATTATGCATTAATTAGGTAATAAATTGGTCGGTATAAATATGTAAGGGGGGAGTCTTTTGTAAGGGGGTGAAAAACATTTTCCAAAAGAGGCAATACAATACACTCTCAAAAAATCTCTCGAATTCAGTTCGGAACTTCTAAACGGTGATAAGCTCCTCTACATTCGAACCACTTCGGAAGGAGAAAACCGATTTCAGTTCTCACAGGTATGTCATACAATAGTGGCATGATATTATTATCATTTAATGTCCATGTGATTATCAAAACCCTTGCAGAATACTTAAATTTATGTCAAAAAATTAATTAAATAAATTCGCGATACTGTTTTGGTATTATTTTATATTCCTAGTGTCACTTTGACACATCTCACGTAAATTAAGAAAACATTAAAATATACATATATATCCTTATTTAATAAGTGTTTAATAGGTTAATTTAATCATAGATCAATACAATAAAACTACAATGTTTCTCACCATAGCATGACACATCAGCCTCAATTTTGAAGCTTCTATTGACACATCAGTTAAAATCATTGACCAATTAAATTAAAACAAATAATGCAGACCAGCTTACAAATTGCCACAGTGGACACATAATTGTCTTCTCTTCATCAATCGATTTCAGAATTTCAACCTAACAAAATTGTTTATCTTCTGCGCATCTCAACTAAAACTCTTATTCTTGACAATTCCGACGATCGCATAAGCGTTCAGTGATTGTTTTAGTCTGTCTAACTATGATTCTTCTACTTTTTTTTTGTTTTTTCTACTTTTTGTTTCAAGTTAACAAAATTCTGTTCTTTTATGTCTCTTAATTTGAGGGATTGTGGAAGATTTCAAAGCTGTAAATGTGTGAATTTGAGATGAATTTTTGAGATAAGCTATGTGTTTGAAACTTGAAATTACAATGAATGTTGGTGGTGAAGAGAAGAGTCAAGAAGTCTCTTCAAGCGGCTTTGGTGTTTTGTTTGCTCTTCTCCATCACGCGTCTTTGCTTTGAAGCTTGCTCATGTTTTTTCTCTTTCATGGTGGTTAGTTTCTTCTTCTTAAGTTTGGTGGGTTCACTTCTGTTGTGACTTTACCAATGTGATATATTATCTCTCTATTTACTTATTTGGGTTTGAAAGAAGCTAGAACTTTGCTGGAGAAGACTTGTGCGATTTTGAAAGATGGATTGTCTAAAGAAGAAGTGAAGCTTTTGTTGATCAATGAGAACAAATGCAAGACTTTTAAAAACTCTAAAGCATTTAGAATGTCTCTGCAACTTTAGCTTAGTGTATCTACAACTTTAGCTTCAAAAACCTTTTTGAGTTTCAACAATATACATTACAATAATCGTTTGTGATAGATTACAATAACCTACAGATTTTCTTGTGATATACTTTTCTAGTGTTTCTGAATTTGTTGTAACTGTTTGTTAATGCAATAATTAAGTCTTTGTTAATGAGATAGAGGTTTGTTAATGAGAGTTTATAAACCTTGTAGTTGTTGCAAGCTGACTCCGTGGAGGGAAGAGGCAAAGCTGGAGCAAGGATTTGAAAAGAGTGATTTAGTCCGAGGTTATTCGCTGAATCTTCTAGAAACTCTGCAAGATAGAGATGAGCGATCTCCACAATGATCATAGTTCAGGCCCATAAGACCATGAGTAAAGTACAAGATAAATCTCCACAAGTTAAGTGTAAGGGTAATATAAAGAAATAGGAGTAAGTAGCAGGTTGAAGTATCAGAAGATAAAACTATGTTTGAAAAACTAGCAAAGCTAAGGCTTACAAAGTAAGTTAATTAATGCTTGACTGGACGTGATGATATGAACAAGAGCATGATAGTAGCAAACTGACAAACAAACAAACACCACAAAGACTTGAAATTATATTAATATGAAAGAAGAAGGTTCTTAACACATTATTGTCTTCTTGACTCGTGCAGCAATATTTCATCTTATCGAAGATATATCACAAATTCAATATTGGCACTTAGCAAGGAGAAGGAACACCTGAAGTAGTTCTGCGCTCAAAGTGTAAACTCATACTGTTAATAAAAGGAATACGTAGTTACTTCTACAATTCTACTGAATGTTTATCACACTAACAATCAAACACAAAAAGAAAAAGAAAACTATCAAAATTACACATTCTTTATTGGCTATTGGCTTTTGGCTATTGGTAATATGATAACTGTTTGACTATAATATGGCATAGGTTATTGAATTCCATACTACTATAATCGATTGATTTGTATTGTCAAGATTTTTTTATTCACGTTCTCTTTTTTATTTATAATTTGTTCTACCTATATTTTTTTGACAAAAATTATTAAAAATATTTAAACACACGTACTGTCAGAAGATCCCTGATGTTAATTGGATAAACAAAAGAAAAGAAACAGAGCTTTCTCTCACTCCGAAAGAAAGAGAGAGTTAAGAGAAAGAAGCTTCTTAGTTTAACAAAACAATTCGATTTTATAACAAAGTTATCTACGGGCTCAGTTGGTTGTTTTTTTCAGGTATTTCCTGATCTTTTTTTGTTTGTTCTTTAAATTTTGTAAAAAAGAAATTGGGTACTTAAGTCCCAAGTTAGTTAGATGAAAAGAAAAATTGTTTGATTAAAATAACAAAAAAATAAAATGATGCAACAAATAATAACTAAAATACAAAAACAAAAAATTACCATTGATCATGATAAATTTTATTTATTAATTATAATAGGGCAATTCTCATAAATACAACTAAAATATGATTTTTCCAAAATTACCACTTTTAGTTTTATTTTCCAAAAAAACCACTAAAATGAGTTTTTTTTTTCAAAAATACCACAAAATTAAACTAAAGTTTTATATTCAAAACTAAACCCTAAATCATAAACACTAAATCCTACACTCTAAACACTATACCTTAAATCTAAATTAGTCAACCAAACCTAGAAAAATATATTTTACATAATAAAATTTCAGTTTTTTGTGTTTGTGGCATTTTTGGGAAAAAGATGTTGTGGTATTTTTGAAAGAAAAACTTACAATTTTGTATTTTTTGGGAAAAAAAAACATAAAATGTGGCATTTTGAGAAATTTCTCATTGTAATATTTGATTCCAAACAACAAAAAAACAAATATTATTTCAAAAAATACAAAAATATATATATATGAAAACAACCCGCGGTGTAGCACGGGTACTAACCTAGTTAAGGATAAAACTAGGAAATCTAATGTAAAATATACATTGGAAATATAAAATGATGCATTAAAAATGTAAAATGACACTTTTGTTAAACAAAAACAAAACTCTAAAATGACACTTTTTGTGAAATAGAGAGAGTAATTTACTAGTAATAATTTACAATACTTTGGAGATTAATAAAAAGAACTTAATGGAATTTATGGACATAGTATATAATAAGTTTGGAGATATTTTAACTATTAATATTTTTTTTTCATAACTTGCTGTTGGGTTTGTTTTCAGTATAGCTAGGTGACATGGAGAGATATATTTTTATATATACATGTTGAAACCATGTTCTCCAACTTAACATGTAAAGAACTAGTATCAGATAAAATAAAAAAAAGATGACTAAGACCATAATTACTGGTGGGTTCTCTTTCAATTGCTCTTTAATTAATAATAATTAAATATTAATAAAAGAGAAGAGAGGATGAGAAAAATAAGGAGAGAGAATAGAAACGTTGCTCCCACAAGCATCTGTAGAACCGTTTCTATACAGCTGGCCAGTTATTAATGGACCAAATGATTTTTTTAATTAATCTTTATAATAAATATTAATATTATACTAAAATAATTAAAATACTATATATTGAGCAACTCTCAAAGAATTTTACCAGTAATCATGCCCTAAGGAGCCCTTTCACGATTTTTTTCTTGTTTTTCCTTTGTAACCCAAAAAAGACTTTTACATGAGTATGTGCAGTGCAAGTTTTTCATTAAGTCTCTCACAATTAAAAATAGTTTTTAAAGAAAAATGAGTGAGAATTGATTCTCATTTCAGAGATTTTTTGAGAACCCTTAAAAACCTTTTTACGTAGTATATATGTCTCTTCATAAATTATTCAACTAAGAGTAAAGTATTTCACTTAACTAAACCTTCACAAAATGTGACATTTGAATTAGTGATGTACTATATCTCGTGATTAAACTGTATTGTATTTTGAAGCGGCCCCTAAAAATTATTAAGAAACATTAATGTATAAAATAAAGAAATTCAAAAAGACAAGTTTCTGAGACCATGATTACCGGTGGGTTCTCTCTTAATTGCTCTTTAATTAATAATAATTAAATATTAATAAAAGAGGAGAGAAGATGAGAAAAATAAAGAGAGAGAATAGAAACGTTGCTCCCACAACCATCTGTAAAACAGTTTCTATACAGTTCGCCAATTATTAATGGACCAAATTATTTTTTTAATTAATCTTTATAATAAATATTAATATTATATTAAAATAATTAAAATACTATATATTGAACGTAATCATGCCCTCGTACCAAAAAAGGTCCAAACACACAAAAGTCACTTTAGACATAATGATGTGATGACTTTGTCTATTTTCTCAACCATCCAAAATGGCCGTGGAATTGAGACCCCTTTTGACCTTACATCACATTCATCCACTATTTAATCCAACTCCATTCAATATGATTCTCGATTCAATTATTCAACTATTCGTTCCTTTTTTCCCTATTCGCATGCATCTTTGTCTTCTGACTTAGAACCAAACCTATCGGGGTTCCTATTTATCACATCGTAACTTTGGATTAAGTATCGAATTATATCATTTTGTCCATTAAAGATCACATTAGTGTGCAATATTATTTGGTATATGATATATGAGCTGATATTCTTCTTTTTTTTCTTTTTCTTTTCTTTTTTGTGTGCAAACGAGCTGATATATTCTTAAACCATTTATTGACTAGTTAAATAAAAAAAGAAGAAGAAATGAGCCTGTCATTTGATTTGAGCCGTTCTTTTAGAGAACACAAACAAAAACTACTTTCAGATAACTTTGCCAATGTTTTTAAATACGCTAACAGGACATATATAAGACTAATTGCATAAAATGCATAGTAGTATAGTACATACTATATACACCTATATGATTTTGTTTTTCTTGGACAAATAATCATAAAAATAATCATAAGATCTTTTTTTTTTTGAAAAAGAAATACTCAATTTTTTTTTTTTTCTTTTTGGACAAAGAAATACTCATAAAATTAAGCCCATGTTTACATCTCCCAAGGCTAAATCAATCAGGTACACTGTCGTGCATATATGCCATTACCAAAAAGGCCATCATGTCGATGGAAACGAGTAGGACCTGGTTTTGGGCAAGATTCCAAATGCCACTTCCCCGAGAAAGTCTTCAAAAAGAACAGAAACATCGACCAATGAGAAGGCATTAGTCACACATAAGACATATATGCAAACATCTACTCAAGATTGATGTGTCCAAATTATTGAGTCTATATAATTCAACTAATCTTTATGAGTATTCAAAGTAAACAACTTCCTCTCTACTTATTCGTCAAGAATAGAGTTTGGCAAACGAAGAATCATTTCAACTGTTGATCAATGAGAATGAGATATAGGTAGTGACTAACCTTGGAATGAAGCAAAATGAAAATCTCAATTTCGAAAACCAAAAGCTAGAATAAAAGGTTCAAGATGTAGAAGCAACAAATTTGAAATCTAATCATCTAAAGGAAAAAAATGACAGACGCAACTGATTAACAAACAAATTTGCATAAATTTTGTGTGTTTTAATCCGGGTTTTAGATTATTCGTTTTTTTTTTCTATTTTTCATTTTCTGATTGATATTATTCCAAGTAAAACCTATATATATATATATATATATATATATATATATATTGTGCAATTGTGCATGGTTTGATACGTTTAGGCTTTAGTTTGTACTCGTATGTTAATCAAATATATTCTTAACTAGATTAAGACCCGGGTTGAAATTCATTTTATTTACATTGTAATTTTTTTATAAAGTAGAATTTATGTGATTATTTTTAAAAGTTTTTTTGGATAAAATATTATGTAATAAAATCATATGCTAAATATGATGACTTGAAAAAGACATTTATTTTGTAAGTTTTATATTGTTAATGATTCTAGATAAGTACTTGTGCTATAACACATATTAAATTTTATTTTTTACAAAATTTTGTATATTTTTTATTTTAAAATAAAATTTTAATATGTTGTATTAGTTTATGTACGTGAAGTTATTTCAACAATGTATATTCTACCTCATGACTTGAATGTCATTATAAGATATAATTTTGTGAATTTGGTTTTTAAAAAGCGAGTTATTATATTATGAGTAATTTAATATATTGTTATACTTTTTGTTTTAATATACTTGGTTTTTTAAAATTCTTTCATATTATAGTGACATATTATTGACATTGTTATATCAAACCAATTTGGAGTGTTTATAGTTTCTAACTTTAATATCAAGTTTTAATATTTTAAAAATATTTCAAAATAAATGATTTAAAGTTTATTATATTATATAAAATTATAAAATTCAACAAAAAAGTATGAAATGAATTTAAATATTCAATTTTTGACCTGTTACTCAGTAATTTTTTTAATTCAATAGATATTATTTTTAAAGAATAATATCAATAAAAATTGAATATTTTATAGATTGAATCATTTATATTTGTTTATAAAAAGTCAACTTATGGTATATCCAAAAATAAAACTATTTTTTAATTATAATAAATAATATGAGAATTTATTTGTTTAACAAAATAGACTCATATATAAAAATGAGAGGAAAATATAATAATAATTAACAAATTAATATGTTAAGTTAGATATCAAAGGATTTTATTTGATGAATAATTTAATAAAGAAAATTAATATGGTAAGTTAGATGATAGCAAATGATTTTTTAGAAAATTCTCTTTAAGATTTTTGGAAACAATAAATCCGGACTATACAAATAATATAAAACTTAATCTGTAACCTATTTATAACCAACTTATTAAAATTATATAGTCTGCAAAATAATGTTGTGTAGTTCCGTTTTATTATATAAGGGAGATTCTCAAAAATAACAATAATTTAAGTTTTTCTTCCAAATTTAATTTAGCACACACTCTTAAATGTTCCAAAATTAGCACACAAATATATAAATATATATGGGTATATATATACAAAATCATTTATTTCTCTTCACAAAACTCCCTCTCGTTTTCCTTCTCTAATGTTTCATCTCCGTCGAAAACATCAACGTTAGCTCCGGAGTTTCACCTTAATGCTGAATCGATCGGAGGAGGCTCCGGTAAAAAGATCTCACTGCCAGTCTCTATTTATGCTGGTTGTACCGGATACACTGCAGTGTTCCTTTAGGTAAGTTTCTAGGAAGAGATAATTTAGCGGCCGGATCTTGCGACGACGTTGACTAGAATGAAGCCATGTCAGAGACCGCCTTGTCAATTGGTTGGGATCGATCTAGGTCAGAGAATTAAAACGAAGATTACGATGATGATTGTTGGAAGTCTCTTGTTTACTTCTTACTTCCTTAATTGTAATCTTACAACTACCACACATATTTATAGTAGTGTTAACCTTACCCTAATTAGTGTTTCACTTACACAAAAAAAGACCCATTAATATATATGGGCTCAATTAACACAAATGACCCAAAAGCCTTTTTCTTCTCTTGACCATTCATTTCACGTTGACTCTTGTTCTTCTCTTTCTTCTCTTTCACGAACACAGCTTCTCATCTTCCTTCTTACGATTCTTGTCTTCTTCTTTTCTCCGTCTTCTGATTCTTACACTTGATTACTTGTAAAGGATTAATCAATGATGAGATTCCAACAATGATGAAGATGAATATTTGTTGCCGGCACAATCATCTCTTTGACCACCGTCGTTAGTAAATTTTGATAATCGACACTTAAATTTGGAGAAGATGTATGAGTTGCTTCCATTACCAATCATAGGAGATTAAATCATCTCACTCTTGTTCGCTTCATGATCTTGGGTCTTCTCTTTCTCGGCGCTACAGATCTGATTCACCACCGAAGAAAATTGGTGGAGATGGTGATAAACCATTGGCTCGGTTACATTTATTGGTCATGTTGAACCGGGTCCTCAGTCTGGAAAGAGAGTTCTCTTATCACTCCAAGAGGCTTCCTTCCTCAATTCAAACTTTTGTTGATAGTTGTGTTGTCATACTGACATGTAGAAATTGAGTTAATTAGACCAAAGGCTTTCTAAATGATGTATTTCATTTGATTAGTGTAGATGTTTTTTCAAACATATCTTTCCGGATTCTTCTAGTTACAAAGGTTTTATCAGGTGGTTTTGTTTTATTGTGCCAACATTTTATGGTGTGAAGAGAACCAAAGATACGTGAGTGAGAGTGAACAGTGTGATTATTAGTGATGGAATCATGATGACTTAATAATAGACAAACGTTTAGTTACCCTTCTCCTGTTTTTGCAAAGTGAAAAACCAGCACCTGATAGCAAGGTCAAGCCTAAGAGGTTTCAGAACATAGGGAAGAAGTAGAAGGTTTAGTCTTTAAGGTAAAATGTGATCTTGTTAGTTTTGAAGCTGATAGCCACACAAACGAGCTAGGTTCCATTATACTCTAGGCTCTTCTAGTTTACAATAGTTGTAGATGATGGATCACAAGAATACTATAACATGATTGTGTTTGGTACATGTTCTCTTTAATTTCAAGGATTCTTTGAAAATTCATGAAGGATTACACGAAGTTTAGGAAAAATACTTTGAATTTCATGACGACCTTCCTAAAATGTTTGAATTTCATAATAACTTTCATTAAAAGTCTAGATATTGGTAAAGAATCAAAATGATGACAAACATAAGATATGTAGTCTAATTATAATTTAGAAAGGACTCCTTGAAATTTAGGAAAGACTCATTGAAATTTAGGAAAAAATCATTGACATTTAGAAAGGTCTTCCTAAAATATCATGTTGGATATTCCTATTTGCAACCTTTATTATAAAACACCAATATGTGTACAAAATCAAATCATTATACATCTATAACAAAGTAATTAATCTGTGATCCAATAAGGCAAAATACATATACAGACTTATACTTAGGAAAACTTAAGAAGGATTCTATAGCTTTTAGGAAGGCATTCATGAATTTCAGAAAGGTCTTCCATAATGACTTTTACTTGTATGAAGGTCTTCCTAAATGTCTGAAACCAACATCTATTTGAATGTTTTCTTCACGTGTGGGTTCACCAGTGTAAAATATTCAATATGTTCAATTTTTTTGTTGCCGAGTGTATTCAAGTACCTGCACCCACACAACAAATGACAAACATATCAATACATACTCATATGAGAAAATCAAATATAGGTATAGACAATGCAGATCCTTGAAAGTGTACGCACTTATGTTTTTCTTAGTGCAACATAAAAGTTGTGTTCTTTAATCTGTCACATAAATCAATGGAAATATAAACAAGCAGATTATTTTAAAAAATACATAAAAACCAAACACTAGCAAGAAATTAAGGCAAAAAAATGGTCATAACCTATAATTATATACCACTGACTCAGAAGTTAGAAGGAGCTACGTTACTACGTTATAGTATTCCAATAATTACTTCATAAACAACACACTAACGTGAATCTTGGAAAAGATCATGGCATCAACAAATTTCATCAACACACAGATTATAAGTAATGAGAAGTAAACTCACCATAGACTTACAACATTACTTCCCGTGAAAAAACAATACCTTTTACACTCTCTCATTTTGTCAGAAAGTTCTTCCAGTTGTTTGCTTTGTCTATAAGAATCATTAATCTTATCCAACCTTTAAAACTCATTCCTGCAAAATAGATGGTTAATCTCTCGTTTAGAAAAAAATCTTAAAGATTGTGAATTCTACTATTTTTGAGATTAGTTAGGGAGGAAAAGACATACGCAAGTGCTCGAAAATGGTCACGGATTTCTCCGTGAATCTGCTGCAAATGAGGGCTCATCGAAAGGTCAGACGCCACAGAATTTCAGATTCCAGCGAGTTAATAAAATAAAATAAAAACAGAACTGTTTCTCTTTCTCAGCTCGACAAACCCAAAGAAAGGAAACCCAGAAACCCTTCCCGTAAAAATTAAAAGCTTTACCGCATTCCCAAACAAAAAATCGGAGAACAGTAACGCGGCAGAGCTCGTTTCTCTGTTCGTTGCTTTGGAATATTATCAGAAACTTCACCGAAGAAGAAGAAGACGATATGAGATTGGAAGCTTCACACAAGTTTCGCCGAAAGCTTCGTCGGTTATTGTTGCTTCAATTAAAATCATAAGCTTCGTCGGAGGAAGATCTCAGACGATCGATTTGGCAAATGATTGAAGCTTCAGTGAGACTAGAAATGAATCGAAATCTTCACTGCAAACTTCACCTGGGCTATGAATTTACTTAAAAATCAATTTTGTTATTTAAATTAAATAATAACTTTAATATTTGCAAATGCTGCTTTTGGAAAACGTGAGCGTTAATGCTAAAACTGGAAGAAAACTTTAAACAGTGCTAGTATAGGGTATTTCTCTTTTCTAATATATTTCTTTTGATTATTTTTCGATTCGGATTCAAATTTGATTTTCTGAATTGAGATAAAACATTTTCATTTAAACCATATTAAGATATAGTTTGGTTTTAAGATTGGTTTGGATCTGATCATAAATGTCTGGATTAATCTCCGTAAACACTAGTATAATCTTGAAAATAGTGTTTCACAGAAAACTGAAACTCTTTTAAAACAAGCCCCATAGCTCACTTTCAAAGAAAAAAAGAGTTCATAATTGTGTCTTGGGCTTTCTCTTCCTTTAAACTTTTAATATCAAAACTTAAGGTATTACTTTAGTTATTTCTCCTAAGGCCTTCGATTGTTACGTTACTGTAGCTTGAAGAAATTGTAATCAGAGCCTTGGAAAATCACACTACAAGTCACACAAACCTTGCTTTATCTTTACAGTGTCATGCTTCTGCTTTAAGCTTGACTTTACATTACATTTGACATGAAGAGAAGTTACCTTTCTCTCTAAGATTTCCAAACAAAAACAACGGATCAAAAAACACATTTCCTAGGAATGTCGACAAAATGATAATTACACGAAAATGTTATTTTGCTGCTATTCACATAAACAAAACAGAGTATTTACATAGTAACTTTATACCAACTGTACAGTATCGCAGCCCTATCACGCGGAGAATCTCAGCTACATCGAAAGCCTTGGATACACATAACTCACTCAAACTCCTTTACCACAACCGAGGAAACTCAAAGATGGGATTGTCTGTACAAGTGTTTCCGCTACTTGAACAGCCGAAGGTCTTAGAGATGGTGGGCTACCAATACAGAGCGCAGCAACACTAAGCATTGACTTTAACTCATCGATATCAACACTGTCCCTTGACAACCTCGGGTCCAAGAACTGTCTCATCTTGTCATCTTCGATGTCTACACTCGTATCAAGAACCTCACGGATCAATGAAGCGGCTATATGCACTAGCATCTCGCCTCTCTCAGCGGAAAACGCTTCTTTCCCTGAAACCAACTCAAGAACAACAACACCAAACCCATACATATCCATCTTCTTTGAAGCAATCCCGGTTTTTAAGTAGTGAGGGTCAGTATAACCTGGTGATCCCACCATTCTCACTTGTCTGGACCTAGTTGACATCGTAGGAGGCTGAACCATCGAAGAGAACCCGACTTTAGCTGATCCAAAATCGCAAAGCTTACAATCAAAGTTTTTGTCTAAGAGCACATTAGACGATTTGATGTCCCCGTGCACAATCTGCGGGGTACATTCTTCGTGAATGTGCACAATAGCTTGAACTAACTGATACGCAATGGTGGTACGGTTCCTCCATGGCAAGACTTGCTTGCTGCTGCTATGTAGCTTCTCTTGTAGATTCCCTTGAGGAAGATACTCAAGAAGAAGCGCACCAGTTTCCTCTGAGATACAAAGACGAAGACCATCAGTTCATAAGAAAATATGTCAAACCCACTTGCTAAAACATATAAAGATCAAGACTTTGATACTAGGAGAGATCTAAAGCTCCAAACTTTGTAGAGTCAAAGGCATTAATCTATGAGATTTTAGAAGAAGTACCTGAATCGTCGAAATAGCCGAGAAGCTTGACGATGTTAGGATGTTGAAGACGGAGCAAGATATCAAGCTCGAGTCTAAAGACCTGGTAAAGACGGTGGCTACTAACGTGAACCTTGAGAGCCGCTTTGTCAGAGCCAGAGAAGCGAGCCATGTAGATACTGCTATAGCCACCAGAACCAATCAATCTAGAGAAATTAGAAGTGAGGGTTTCCACATCATCCCAGCTGCTGTAACAGGTCACACCATATCCTTTGCTTGTGGGTTTGTCGGTAGTCGTCGTGGTTACATCAAATCGAACACAGTTCAAGAAACAAGCCATTAAAAACAGAGTAAAACAGAGCAAAACAGGGAAAGATCGAGTCTTTAGTTTGCTTTAAAGGTTTAGATTAGTAGAAGAAGATGGGTTTAGTTAAGGGTTTTGTAAATTGTAACTACAGAGAGAAGAAGAACAAGGGAATCTAAGAAAGTTATGGATCTGGAGACCGTGAGATTGTTGGAATTTGTAAAGAAAGAAGAAGGGAAAGGTGTGGACTTTGGGAATGGGAGGGAGGCAGAGTTTGACCGATTAAAATTTAATAAGTCTGCCATTTTCGATGTTGAATGAAACCTTCCTCTGAAGTAGCTAACCTCTCTGACGTTCTAACTACTACTCTTCTTTCAACTTTTGTTTCATTACTTTTTGGGTTTTAAGCAAAACATTTAGCACATTTTTCTTTTACTTTTTGACATTTGTTATTAGAATAGTTTGAAAATAGTTAAATACTAAAGAAATAAAAAAAGAAGTAAAAACTATTGTCATCACATCGATAAACAAATAACTTACAAACATAGGTTATGTGTACAACACCATAAACATTCGAGCTTTGCCATAATCCAGCATTAACCAGAGTTGACCGACGTTGACCAATATTAATCGGCATTGACTAGTGTTGACCGACATTGACCAGATTAAAATATTCAAAAAAAAATATATTTTTCCTAAAAATAATAACTTTTTTGTTTTTATGTATTTTTGATAAATAAATAAAATAGATAAATAATTTGTATAATTTACAAAAACAAAATATAACAGCAAAAAAATACAAGAAAATTATTTACCAAAGAAAATAAAAATTATATGAAAAACAAAATTTATGGTATATAAAGTAACTAATTTTGTTAAAAACAATTCTTGGATTCACCCCTAAGGGTGAACAACTCTCATTCATCCTCTCTTAATTAACAAATCAGAATACAATAATATGGCATGTCATATCATATTTTTAAAAAGAGATCTTTTATTAAGAAAATTATGTGAGTTTGGGTTTACAAAAGACTGGTTAGGATTCATATTTTACAGTTAAACGAAATTATATGTCGGTTTGGGTTTACAAAAGAGTGATTAGAGTTTAGATTTTACTAGTAAATAAAATTATATGTCGGTTTGGGTTTATAAAAGAGTTTTTAGGGTTTAGATTTTACAATTAAATAAAATTATAATAAATGGTTAGGGTTTTAGATGTGATAATTAAAAACTGTAATAAGAGGTGAATAAGAGAGGTTCACCTATAACTATACCGTTTGTTAATACAGAAAATATACCAAAAATAATATAATAAAACTATACCACAAAATTTTTATGTGTAGTAGATTTTTTCATAAACAATAACAAATTTATACCCTTTCTATTTAAAAATCATTTTTAATTTTGTATTTTCAAAAATACATAAAAATAAAAGGAAAAAAAATATTTTTTTGAATATTTTTTTTGGTCAACGATGGTCAACGCCGGTAAATATTGGTCAACATCGGTCAACGCCGGATTTTGGCTAACCTCGAATGTTTATGGTATTGTAGACATAACATATGTATGTTTATGAATGTCCTTATGTGATGAAAATAGTTCACGTAGTTAACAAGACATTTATATTGTTTGTATGTGTGACTATGTGTTGGTGTATACTTTAAATAGCTGACAATCATTTTTCCAAAAAAAAAAAAAAAGACAAAAGCCAATTTAAAGATTATGTGATTAGGTCTTGTCTTTCATATATGACATCTTTATAATTTTTTTTTGCCCTAGTTTATCCTCGTAAATACCACTAAAATATTTTTTTGTGGAAAAAAAATAACACAAATTATTTTTTTTCAAAATACTACTTTGAATTTTATTTTCCAAAAATACTATTAAAAATAAGTTTTTATCAAAAAATATCACACAATTAAACTAAAATTTAAATATTCAAAATCAAAACTAAACCTTAAATCCTAAATACTAAATCCTACTTCCTAAAAATTATACTCTAAATATAAAATTGTCAACCAAACCTAGAATATTAAATTCTACATCCATAAAAACTATTTTTTTGTGAAATTTTTGGAAAAAATATTTTGTGGTATTTTTGGAAAAAAATTAAAATGTAAGAATTTTGGAAAAAACTTAAAAATGTGCTGTTTTGAGAAATTTCTCCATAACTAATTATTATGACTAATACTTCCTCGTTTCAAAGTAAATGATGTATAAGATTCAAGATCATTAACTTTTTCAGACATAGATTGTAGATCTTGCACATCTTTTACTTTGAAATCTTCTTACTAATATTAGGGAAGTACATTAACATTTTTTTATCATTTATCAAAAAATTATATCAAATTACAATTACAAATATATGTTTTAACTTACCATATTACATCAATTATTTTACTAATCAAATTAAACAAAATAAGATGTATATCTAACTTACCATATTAATGTGTTACTAATCCTTATATTTTACGTCTCATTATTTTTATTCTATTTTGTGAAACAAAAAAAGTCATCACATCATCTATATATTAAAAATTGATTTTCCCTGCACGACATTTGATTTTTTTTTTAACGAGTATAAATTGTTCAAACTATGAAAAAATAGTATTGGGTTAAAAATTCAACATCCAATATGAATTGAAGATAAGTGGTAGTGTAAATTCAGTTATAAAAAAAGTTAATTAATAGATACATGATAATTTTTGAAGAGTACTAACATTTATCAACGTCAAAATATGAATTTTTATATTTAAATGGAAGCATAACATAAGATACAAATTTAAATATTTTAACTTGAAAATATTTTTTTAAAGAATATGATAAAGATTTACGTCATCAAAATTTTAAATACTATATTTGATTTTAAAGAATAAATCTATTTTAAATAGCTTACTTGTTAAAAAAAAATTAAAATTTTGTAATAAATAATTTGCTTGAAAAAAAAATGTAAGATTCTTTTTTTTTTTTCATCAAGGCATAACTAGAGAGTTACTGTTTAAAACATAAGTAGAGAGTTACTGTTTAAAACATAAGTAAAGAACATAATTAGAGTTACTGTTTAAAACATAAGTAACTAGTCGTCGTGGCTGTAGTCACAGTTGTCGTAGGTTTTGTAGTGCTTTGCAGTCTTCTTGCTGCTCAGGCGTGTAGCCTTCTTGCTTTGTTTCTCAGTATTTGCCTAGCTGGCAGCCTTGAATTCAGTACAAAAAAACAGACAAATAACGACTACACTATTAGTCACTATTTAGTCGCTAAACGGTGTGTTATGACTAAATAGCGACTCAAACCAGGAGTCGTAAATCGAGAGTCGCTAAAATATATAGTCGTAAAATTAGTCGCCAAATAGCGATTACATTACGATTATTTTGCATAGTCGTAAATTTAGTCGTAATGTAGTCACTAAATTTAACGACTACGCTACGACTATGTTACGGCTACGCAAAATAATCATAGTATAGTCACCAAATTTAGTGACTAATTAACGACTAAATTACGATTATGTATTTAAACAATATTGTATTTATGCAGCATTATATATATATATATATATAATTTTAATAATATATATATATATATATATATATATATATTAATTATTTTTAAATATATGTATAATTTTTGAATGAATTGATATTAAAAATAAAAAATACTATATTTATTATTATGAAACCAGGATATTAAAAAAAACTGTATTACAAAATTAAACTAAATTCATAATTAAAAATAAGAATACATCATACTAGTAAAAAAAAAAAAGAGTAAATATTGGAGGTATCATGGGGGAAATGCAGAAACATCAAGGGTTAATGGCTGAGCTTGAAGCGAGGGAAAAGGAGGTTGCTTTGCTTTCCCCATATGAGAAGTCTTTTGCTTTTGAGATGAATGTTAAAGATTGACCTGAAGCAAACTGCGGAGACCGAGACAAGGAGAAAGGAAGCTGAGCTGATGGAAGCATCTCTTAAGGCGAGGGAGAATGAGCTCAGGTTGCTTAATGACACCAGCAGAGAGAAATCAGCTGAACTGGAGAAGAAAGAAGTTTTCTTACATACCTAAACTGGATTGAACAAACACAAACGAGGGAGAATGAGCTCAAGCTGCTTACATATTACCTTGAAGCGAGGGAGAATGAGCTCAGGTCGCTCACATATACCTCCTAAACTGGATTTAACAAACCACAACAACTTTGGTTAACAACTTTGATTCTATATGGTCACATGAATTCTCTTATGAACTGGATTCCCTTGGACTTAGTGAAAACGCAAGCACATACCTTAGCCTTGGAGTGCCCAACATGAGAAGGAATCAGAAGGTAAAGACTCAAAAGACTCGTCTCAAAGTACACCTAACAAATGAAAACACAGTCACAAACAGTCACAAAGTACACCTAGCATTTCTGGTAAACTATACACATAATTGGGTTTATAGAATTGTATGATCCCCAAGTGGGCCTGGGCTTGGGCCTTCTTCTTATTCTTAGGATACATCTTATTTTAACAGTATCATCTTCAAGATCCGACACTTCGAACCAATGTCAGTTGAAATTGTACGAATACAACATAAATTATCAAAAATATCAACTGCCACTTTCATATACACAGAAAGAAGGATGTTCTTTAGTATTCAGAATCGCAGGATGTGACTTTTGTGGCCTAAGAAAACAAAAAAAAACAAATATGAATTGCAAAAAAGAGAAAAGACTGATTTTAACAGATGAGACCTGTGAAGTCTAATTAAGCTCTGCTTTGCTTTTACTTCGCTTCATCTTTGCCTTAACTCTTGACTTTGCCATTAGTGTTTCTACTGTGTTTATGAAGTTCCCAACTGCCATCACTACCAGAAGAATGCCACACACCATCACCTGAAAATGACAACATTGACAACGTTCTTAACATGTCTGTGACTTTTACTTCCTATTAGGATTTGTAGGCTCATAAGTCATAAGAATGAAAATTGTACCTGCCATTCAGTAACAACTCCAGTTACTGTTTTTCTTAGCAACTGCAGTCCAACGTATGCTTCAAACACCTGAGTTTTATAGCAAAAGTTACAAACATTGTTAAGCCCCATAAATTAAAAGAACCAGTAAACCACTCCAGCCAGGTGCATGGTAGAGCAAATGAAATGCTTTAAAATGTTTTAGCATAAACTTGATTAATACATTTACAGAAAGTAAAGCTCACCTGTAAAAGGAAAAGTATAGGACATAACAGCCATAGTTGCCCATCAACGCCAGCTGTTTCTCCCCATACGACATCCATTCTCTTAGCCTGAATATTAACCACAAGGGCACACTTTAGAGCTATTTTACAAAAGCGGATAAAATTATGGACTGCAGAAAAAAAAGTGAACACAATGAGGCACCTTTCCTAATGCAATGCGAGTGTATAGTCTTTGGCGTTGGTATCTGTTTTGCAGAAGCATGGCGACACCTTGCATCATAGCCCATTGAAGGAAGAGATGGACTCCTCTCTGGGAAGGATTGAACTCAATCACGACATTTACTTTTGTGAACTTTTAGTCTGCACAAAAAAAAAAAAAAACTCTAAGCATTACTTGTTTCTGGACACAGTTTGGTTGACCTTTGATTTCCCATGTGAGGCTGACAAGGGCCATAAGCATGGCACAATAGTGATGATATAGCCACCTGCAAACCCAAATCAAGTTCAGAGTTTAATTCACTCTCAACTCATGAGATAAGCCTAACAAAACACCACTACATGAATACATATATAGACATCCACTGCATAGCAAATACTAAACCCACACCCATTGAGGACTCCATGGAAGTTAAGTTCTCTATTTTTAATCATGACGTATATAGAGAGATCTAACTTTTACTTGACAAAAGTCACAAAACAGTATAAGCTACTACTTTCTGTACACATGTCTATACCAAATGAAAGAGACCCTTTAGAGGAAAAATCCGCATGTCTGCCAATCACCATGAGGCACATGTAGTTCTCTTCGATGGTCATGATAGCCATCTTGACTGACATTCAAAATAAATAATTTACAATATTCAAAGATCAGTATCATTTGCTAACTGCAAAGAACGAAACACACCAAAAAGATCTATTCTAGAGAAATAAATAAATAATAGAATAATGAGATAAAATCAGCAGCATACGCATGTCCTTGGTGAATATAAAACTCAGGATCATCACAACACACTTAAAAACAGACTATTTTCTAGACTTAGTAATGTCGTATGACTTTTATCAACCTACACATGTGCTTGGTTGAGCACCGCATATGACCTATGTTCAACATATAGCATAACACATTACACAGTCTCCGAAATTAAAACTTTATGTTCGACGGTAACTAACAACTCATGAACACAAAGAACACTCTAAATTCAAAGAACTTGGCAACAAGAGCAAAGAAAGACTCAAGAGATGATGAGGGAACGCATAAGATTACCATGGACGGATATCACTCCCATTGACTCTTAATATGTTCTCTCGCATAGCCAACCCAGCATAGAGAAACAACAGCCAAGCCTGTTAAACAAAAAAAAGAATAAAAATATACACTTTCTAAATCACAAGAACTCAAAACACACACATAACAATGTTCATCTTTAAAAATTACCTCGTAAAGCTGGACAGGAAACGCAGGCAAACAACCACCCCAATAATAAGATCTAAGGATTAAAAGTGTTGCAGGGAAAAAAAGAAAAAGAAGAGCAGTCTTGTCCTGTTCCCATATACCACCACACATGTAATTAGTAGTAAGCACAATAAAAAATTAGACATTTGAAGGACACATGCAAGCACAAAAAAAAAGACTAACTCTGTAGCTATTGTATTCTTCTTTAACTTTAAGCTGAACATCTTTACGCAAAGCTCTAACATTCACAGGTCCCAAAAACATTCTCAAAAACCGTCCTGTTTCCACTCAATTTCGTGAGAATCGAATCCGAGATACATAGAGAGAGAGAGAGAGAGAGAGAGAGAGAGAGAGAGAGAGAGAGAGAGAGAGAGAGAGAGAGAGATAACAATAACAAAACCTTGAGGTTTAGATGGGAGAAACGAAGATGTCTCTCCATCAACAAGCATGCACCGAGCACGATGCAGATCCTCTTCAGGCTACACAAACAATTACAAAGATCAAATTTTGGATAATAGAGAAAACCAAAAAAAATCAAAAGGAAAAGAGATAAAAGAAAATAAGATGCCTTGTCGACGAGCTTAGGGTCGAGGTTTTTGTTGGAGAGGAGTGAAGAGTGGAGACGACGGATTGATGAATCGACGGCGGAGGCTTGTTGACGGAGAGAAAGCTCTTGTTGAGAGGAACGTGAGATGAAAGAAGCGGATGAATCGTGAAGCTCTTTGACCTCATCTATGATTTTTTTAACTTCTTCTTCCATTTTGATGAGATCGGATTAAACGATTCTCTTAGGGATTTGGGATTTTGTGTGGAGATGAAGGAAGAAAAAGAGGATTTGATTGAATTTGGTTTGTTCTGGAGAAGGCCAGAAGAAATGTTTGAATCTGTTTTTTTTTTTTTTTTTTTTTTTTTATTTGTTTGGGTTAGTGTTTGAGTGTGATTAACGAAAATAGCATCAATCACAGTATCACACGCTTGTTTACACCCACACCTTTTTTTTCTTCTTTTATCTTTATTTTTGGTTTTTGTATTTGTTTTTAATAATAAATCAAGCAAATAAACTTAAACATAATACATTATTAGTTTGTCTTTATACTCTTTAGTGAAGTGTACTGGGCTTTAAAACACTTTACTCTTTAGGCATCGTTTTTAATAATAAAATTATTTATATATGTTTTTGTTATTATTTGAACCGTATCGTATTTTTTCCCGCATTTAAAACAGACAAAAAAACAGATTTTATGATAAAACATTAATAAATCTTTGTTTATAGGATAAACTAGCTAGGCTCGTTTAGTTGCTTTGCTTGGCACATTATCTCCTTCAATACTTTTCATGATTTTTATTTATATAGACTCTAGTAGAAAGATTAAATTTTAAAGAAAAAACATTCCCACACTAATGTTGAGAAACTTTTTCAAGCTTTGTTTTCCGACGTCGACGAAAGCATGAATCACCGAAGTTGGGATTCCTCTTTCTCCTTTGCTTTTGTTCTCTTTTTATCTTCAAAATTAACTTTTTTTGACATGTATCTCAATCTTTTCAAATTTTTATACCCTCCCAATCCTTGCTCAAACCCTCAACCTATTCCGGTCAGTCATGACCCAATAGCTTAAGAAAGAGGTTTTGACCGATATCTCTCTTCCAGATCTAACTTCTGCTCACAATGTCCATTCAGTAGAAGGTATTCCCAAATTCACCCATGGTGTGCAGATCCAGATTAAGTCAAATCTCTGCTGAAGAACCCTCAAAAACCATGAGTAAAGTGGCTCTGTGGAGCTCGATCTCCCCGACGAGATTTGTCTCACCGCTGATTCGGTACCCGCCTTGACACAGCCGCCGCGTAACAAAAGAAACCCTAGTTTCTCACCTGGTGGACCTTTCCTCACTTTTGGGCCTTAGAATCAATTCTCGGTCCATTAATAGAAGCTTGTGCACAAACCCAATACGACAATGATTCAGGTCTGTCGCTATCCTCTTCTTGTCAAAACCTTTTGATATGTTGCTTCAATTATTTGAGTACGGTGGCCGAAGAATCCACCTGAAGGATAATTTGACATCATGGAACTGGTGTTGGCAATGTTCCTCTGAAACCCTGTTACCATACCATCTTTTGGCCAAGCTATGTAAGAGCATACTCTCGATGAAGCACTATCGAAGATGTGATATTGGTCTTAGACCTTCTATGTCCAGGTCCGGTCTTCATAACCCTCTATTTGAGGTTTTCTGGTGTCGAGGTCAGTTAAAAGGATTGTACAGGAACAACATTATTGTAACATCCGCGAACCAGAATCCTGGTTTGGGATGTGCATCGATCGATGCAAGTGTTGTGTCGATCGATGCAAGGCCGGTTTGGTTGGGAAAAGAGTAAGTTAAACGTTGCGTTTTGGGGTTAGGAAAACCCTGGAATCGAGTATAAAAGTATGAAATCGAGGGTTTGGCCAAGTTTGGCCGTTTGTGGAGAAAGAGAAAGAGAGAAAGAAGTTCCTAAGTTTTCTTGAGAGTTTTGAGAGATTTGTGGCTGTTCCTGTGGAGATCTGTAATTGGGATTGTTGTAGGAACTTGCTAGGAGAGTAGATCTGTTTGTTTGAAGGTCAGAATCTTCTTGGCAAAGGTGAGTGCATGACCATGACATATCTAAGCTTGTGATTCTCTGATGATATGATCATGAGACCATCTAAGACGACCCTTGAGTCTTGCTCAATACGAACGCATTCAAAGATCAACTCTTCCTGCCAAACTGCTATTTGGGATACATTCTTACCGCATCTAGAGCATATCTCGAAGTTGAATCAGTCCAATCAGAGTTTAGGTGAAGGAGTTATTCATTTTACAAATCAGGTGAACTCATGGCTACGTGACTTAGACCTACAAGCATTCAAAGGAGGATTCCGACCAAGTCAGAAGGATTCAAGCTATGAACCAAAATGTTCTGCAATCTTGATCCATTCCGGAACCACGGAGATTTGGAATCACATTAATATCAGTTCATATGTGAAAGATATGGATATTTCAAGTCAGTGGATCTATCCTAGTCCTAGTTTCGCGTCTGAGCCAAAGATCGTGTTACACAGACCAACTCAGCATCAATTTCGACACGAAATCAATTGAAGGATGTCAATGGATCTCTTATGTTTCCTACAAGCTCAAGAACACAAGATTTGGCCAACAAACCACAAAGTTACGTCCCATTTGCCAAAGGAGGTGAATCTATTTCTTAACTTGATGATTTTTAGGTCCAGTTGGTTTAGGAGCTTCCAGAATTATGTTTGGCAACCAGGAGTTGTTTCTACTAAGCCCAAGGTAAATAAATGGTACAACCCATGTTGTTTCTCATCAGCAAATTGGTTCAAGGAGCCAAAAAGATAAAAGATCAAGGAATGTACTTAGTGGGCTTATTCAAGAGCTTATGGCCAAAGAGAGCATGAAAAATCTATTGGGGATGATACCTATCAAGTCCAGCCCACTTTGAGCCTAGTTCAAGTCCAAAAAAGCCCAAAATAATCACATTATTTTGTGGTCAAAGAGAACTGACGAAAAATGGAGTTCAACTCACCTTGGGAAGGACACCTTGGGAAGGCAAACTTCAAGAGTTGAATATTTATTCAACCATCTATCTTTATTGTTTTTAGTTTCAAGAATAATACTTGGCTTTGTTACCAAGTTTTCTTATCCTATATAAACTCATGTAAGAGCAAAGAAATAAAAAAAACCAACTTTTTATAAAACCTTTTATTTTCTTTGAGAGTGATTCTCTTCTGTTCTTTGTGAACAAAACCGATTGCTTGGTGTGATTCCAACAATCAAAACCGACTACTTGGTGTGATTCCAATAGTCAAAACCCGATCTCCTTGGTGCGAGGCTGAGAGATCCGATCTTTTTGGTGCGAGGCTGAAAGATCAAACCGGTATATCAAGAGTCTTTCTGCAACTCTTGTGCGACCATTCATTCCACCATCCTTATTCTTAAGGCTTCATTGTCTTTAGAGTCAAGTTGTCTCTATCAACCAACACGAAGGTGCCGATTCCTTGGGAGAATCATATCAAGTGGTATCAGAGCCTCAAGGATCATATCATCTGATCTTCCTTGTTTATGTGGTTGATTCTTTGGCTTGTTAGAGTATTTATGTGTCACTTGAGGCTTTGGGAAGCTTTTATGTGGCTTTGGATCGTGTTTTGTTGGTTTAGGAATAGAGATCCGACGAGGAGCTTTGGGAAACAAGATGCTCGTTAGGTGCGTCGATCGATGCAATTTGTATGTCGGTTAATGCAATGCGAGGACGACACGGTTTGACCTAGGAGCATCGGTCGATGCCATGTGGAGGCGTCGATCGATGCAATTAGAGATTACGTGCAATGTCGAGCATGCATCGGTCGATGCAGTGTTGGTGTCGGTTGATGAAAAGTTGTATCGGTCGATGCGACCTTAGTGGTTGTCGGTCGATGCATGGGTTGGTGTCGGTCGATGCGGTTGTCCTTGTTTGTTGTTTGGTTATTGATTGTTGTTTGATAATTAGAGATATCTCAATTGCTTGTGTATATAGCCCAATAGATGGGAGGATTGCCTCACTGAGTGTTTATAAAATACTCACGCATCTCATGTGTTGTAGTGCAGGTAAAGGCAAGTGTGATCGTGGAATTATGGCGATGAGGAGGAGGATGATCTAGGGTCTCGGTTATGTGTTGTTGGTCTTGGTTATGTTCGTTAATAATGGAACCTTGTTTAGTAGCATGCTAAGTTGCTGGTTTATATTGGTTATGAACTTATGATTGGTATTGTATTTTAATATATTGGAGTTGGTTTGATATGTCTTCGACTGTGTATGTTGGGTTATTGTTGGTTTATTGGTTAGGTTGTAAACTTGTAATTAAATATTATGAGATATTTAATTATATAATAATTATTATTATTAAAAAAATGGGGCGGGTTGTTTTAATTATGACCACACCTCCAAGGAGCATTGGTTACCATTGCCTCATCATCCATCCAGCCATGTATCCCTTGTGCCCTGAATCCATCTATGTGAAATCTTTATACTTTAGGAATACAACTCTTACAGTGGAAAGGTATTTTATTTCCTACTACAACTTTTGTTTCGTTTATGATCCTGCTTGGTGAATGGTTTAAATTACTGGACCCTTTCAGACAGTGTAAATCTAGCTGTAGAGATTTTCTACCTAGATCTGTTTATGATAGTGTTATTGCAAGCTCAATTTCTCTGGCAACAGTCATCTCTGCTTGGTCAATTCGAGTTCTCCTCGGTAGTAGAAGTTTGGTTGTTTTAGAGTGGTTTGAGAGATATTTTTGTCAAGGCCAGTTGAATAGCTATGTTTGGAAGCCTACATTGCTGAATCCTAACTTAGAGTCTGATCCAACAGTTTGCTTGAATTCGTTGCTGGTACCCTCTGCTCCAACTTGTCAACTACTGCCACAAGGTCGAAAACTCGGATCTGATCTCAATTCTCAGGGCCAATCCGTTTACAAGTTTTGTGTGGAATTCCTTAACCTCTGTGGGCAATGGCTTCATACGAGGGAGTACCCACCTGTTCTGTTACGGCTTGTCATCCATCAAATGTGATTCCCGGTGTCATCTTCTTCAAACGCCATGAGCACTTGGCAACCATCTAACCCCTTAGCTTCCTCTATGGAGCACACTTTTAAAAGCTCTTATGCGTATATCGTACGAGCAAAGTATGACCACTTGTTAGTCAGAGATTTTCTAAAGCTCGTCTTCAAACTTGCATCCTACAAGACATCAAAAGATCTTCCATGCAAACTGCTTAAGGTTGTGCATCTTGTTGGAAGACTCATATAGTATTTATCTTTAGTTCTATTGTAATCCTTTGTTTTTAAGTTGTAAAAACATCCTCTTTTTGAGGCTTTAAATTTAATGAAAGCTGTTTTTGTCCAAAAAAAAAAAAAAAATCTTTAGGTAAGGTCACCAAAAAAAATTAGGACAGAGACAAAGTTGAATTAACATTTTAGGATTTTATTTTCTTTTGGGGTGTGGAAGTTTATCATTTATATAACTCACACACCATAACAATACCAAAACAAACGACTAAAAACAAATTCATGTGATTAAGGTTCAGTCCAATTTTTTGTGCTGTTGACAAAAAAGAAATTAGTTTGGTTTACTTTCAAAATTTCAGATTATGTATAAATAATTTCAATAAGTTTACTAAACTACATACAATAAAAAAAATTATGAAAACATTAACATATATAAAGTTATGGGTGATTTAGTTCAATAACCAATTTTGATAATAAAATTAAGAATATAACACCTTAAAATGAAAAATAAAGAAACTAACCTATAGATCATACAAAATGACGAAACTGACATTGAGAAACAACACGCGTGCATGGAAGAAAGAAAGAAAAGATTAGCTTGTTTCTTTGTTTTTAAAAAAAAAATTATTATTTGAATAAATCACTTTACCCCTTTATTTTTGTTATTAATATATCTTTTCAACAAAATTAATATAAAATTTAAAGTTTATATAAACAAAATATAGATTTTTTCTGCATTTGACATAGGTTTAATAATCAAAATCGGATATGAAAATTTTAAAATGATGAATAATATTAATAATTAAAAAATTAAAATTCTATATAGAAACAGATCAAATAGAATAGTACACTACATTACATACTATTTAATCATTTAACACTACATTACAAGTAAAAGACACGTTGAAAAGAAGACGATATACCCTAAGGGATACAATATAAAGAACCCAAACATACGACTTAAACGCACTGCAAATAAAAAACGTACATCTTAAAAAATACAATAGACAATCCAAACGGTAAAATTAAACACACGAAAATATATGATTTGTGATAAACTTTAATCAAACTCTAATCAAATTATTAACCTAACTTTATTGAACTAAATACTATAAAAATATTTTTACAAATGATTTGATTTTATTCTTGTAAAATATTAAAGCAAATATGATAGAAATAGGGAAATAATTCAAAAATAATAAAAGAAAGAAAAAATAACACATGTGAGTATGTGACGTAGGTGACGTGTGTATAGAGAGGAGCAAGGGATGTCTATTCTCATGGCATAGAGGACAAATTTGTCATTATTATACATAATACATGGTATATAATAGATAGATGGTTAGAGTGGTTACTTAGTTAAATATATATTTTTTAATGTTATTTTTGCCAAATTCCCTAAAGTTATTCTTAAAATTGTTTTGAGTCTAAACCTAATAGTCATAAAACATGATTTAGGAAATAAAAAAAAAACAAAAAAAAATCAGATAATTTTCGTAAAGAAAAAGATAAAAACAACAACAGAAAAGGAGAGTGAAGAGTTCCAATAAGAGAATTTAAAACAGACAAAAAAACCAAATTTTATGATAAAAAATTAATAAATCTTTGTTTATAGGATAAGCTAGCTAGGCTCATTTAGTTGCTTTGCTTGGCACATTATCTCCCTCAATACTTTTCATGATTTTTATTTATATAGACTCTAGCTAAGGTCACCAAAAAAAATTAGGACAGACAGAGATCTACAAAGTTGAATTAACATTTTAGGATTTTTTTTTTTTTTTTTTTGGGTGTGGAATTTTATCATCTGTATAACTCACACACACCAGAACAATACTAAAACAAACTACTAAATACAAATTCATGTCATTAAGGTCCAGTCCAATTTTTAGTGCTGTTGACAAAAAAAAATTTGGTTCACTTTCAAAATTTCAGATTATGTATAAATAATTTCAATAAGTTTAACTAAACTACATACAATAAAAAAAATGAAAACATTAACATATATAAACTTATGTAAAGTTATTCTCAAAAATGTTTTGAGTCTAAACCTAATAGTCATAAAACATGATTTAGGAAAAAAACAAAAAATTCAGATAATTTTCGTGAAGAAAAAGAGAAAAACAACAACAGAAAAGGAGAGTGAGAGAGTTCCAATAGAATTGGAACACTAGTTGTTGTTGTTGTCGTTGTTGTTGTTCTTGTTAGTAGGTTGACCAGTCCAATAAGTTTTAACAGCAACAAGTATCTTCTCAGGATTAGACGAACCTTTCTCATGATCCACTATTTGACTCTTCCACTTCATTCCCTTCACTATCTTGTCTACCTTATTCAACATCTCCACATTATCTCTCAACACAACTGTTCCTTCTGGTCTCAGTATCCGATCCATCTCCAACAGTATCAGCGTCAAATCACACCTAACAACACGAACAATATTAGATTAAAATCATGTTTTAATTAATTACGGATATTGGTTTATTAATTACGGATATTGGTTTTTGAGTTGGAAGTCCATAAAACGTTACCTATGTCCGTATAAGCTGAACAATCCTCCTGCATGAATCATATCATAAGTTCTTGGATACGTTGAGAACCCTTCACACCAATCTTGATACGTTCCTATCAGTCCACGCTCGTATATCACACCTAACGTTTGTTTCTCTGCGTCGACAGGGACAACGTTCATTACCCATGATGGGTATTTCAGCATGGAAGCAGCGAACCCACCTAGGTAAGCGTTCATGTCCATTATGTTCCTGAATCTTCCATGTGAAAGCTCTGGGATTATCTTTTTGTAATGCGCTATTCTCTCTTTCCAAACCTCGTTGTCCTCTCTAAACTTCTCAGCGTTCATGTCTGGTATCGTTCCTCTGATGATTCTTGGAGGTACCGCGAATGCTCGGTCTGGCCAATCCTCGAGTGCACCGCCTGCGTATTCATCTGGATTGCTTGTATCTGGTAATGGTGTTATGCAAGATTCCAAGTCTTTGTACCTAATTATTAAAACAGAGAATTATTAAACCAACTTTATTTTGAATCTTAATCATACATTTTTGAGGCGGGGTATACCAAGCGAAATCGCCGTTACCAGAGCTGCATATCGGAGGAGATTTCTTGTTTTGTTTAAGGTTTTTACAGTCAATGTGATTGAGAGGCTTTTGCCAAATGGACAAGTCAACTTTTTCAGTCACTTTCTTCCAACAAAGACTCTTTGCTACATCTTCTATTGAATCTTGCTCTTTCTTCAGATCCTCCTCTGTTCTCTCCCAGCCTCTCCAGTATTGTTTCCAGTTAATCGGTGGTCCGGACAGGATCCAGTAACCGCCTGGTCTTAAAACTCTGTCAACCTCAGTCAGGTACAAACCATCTACAAAATATTATTGGTGTTATGTTCTTCCTTAACTATATATATGATTGGAAGAAAGTGTTAAAAGTTTAATTACCATTTTTAAACCAAGGGATCAAACAACGAGAACAATGAGCAAGATCAAAAGCTCTAGCTGGATAAGGAAGTCTTCTTGATCCCATAATACCGATTATTGCAGGAACTCCACGTTCTAAAGCAAACTGGACCTGAGCTTCATGAGTGTCTCTTGGAGCAAAAGACACAGCCATAATGTCTCTCTTCAAGAGGTAAGCACCAAAACTTGCAACCTGATTGGAAAAAAGATTGAATTAACCAGTGAACAAAGGAGAGTATATATACTCTTTGGATTGAAAAACTTACACCACATCCAGTGTCAATAGCTGTTCTGATTCCACCATCATTAAGAGGAATGAGCCGAGCAATGTCATCAATGTAAGCATCGGCTCCACGAGGAAACATAGTTCCACCACCAGGGAATCTAAACCGGTCGCCTTCTACTTGAATCCAGTTTTGGACTGCTTTCTCAACACTGAGTTCCTTGTGAGGGATGTTGTCATACCAAGCATAGTCTCTGCTTTGTGGCCATTTGAATGGAATCTTGTAGTTTGGTGGAGGAGGAATTAAACAATAGAGAAGCTCATCTTTTGAAGGACAATGTCTTTCTCTATATTTCATCATGTTCCTATCAAATCTTCTTCCTCTTTGTCGATCTTCGCAAGGAGTGTACTCACTCAGAGACAAGTCACATGGTTCAAAGTACTTGATGGTTTGGTTTGTTTCCTTAAGGTCAATCTGGTTATGGCTTTTGAAATCTATTTTAGCTGACTCTGAAGATGATGAAGATGAAGAGGAAGAGGACGAAGAAGAAGAAGAAGGATTTGATTGAGTCTCGCATCCCAATTTCGAGTAAGAAGATGGGACGGTATTGGCTTGCCATGCACCTAAAACATAGAACAAAATGCAGAGTCCACTTACACCAAGAATCAAAGTTAGTTTCTTTCTTCTTGCTTCTGTTTGGTGATGAAGACCACTGTTCTCTTTCGCCATTCTTGAGTGCAAAGACTGAATCTTTCTTTATCTGAGTTAGAGATTGAGAATCTTAGACAGAAACAGAAATCAAATCCTCTCTAGACGATGTTGTAAAATTTACAAATTATGATGATAGAGAAAGAAGGAGAAGGCCATCATAGTGATTTTTTTTTTGTTAAGGAAATGTTAAATGTGAACCATCATCATAGAAAATTATTGAACAAGAGAAGAACACAAATGTAAAAAAAAGAAGAGATTTGTCTCTATTCTATAGCAAAAAAAAAGAGAGCTAAGAACAGTTAATTAGAGAGAAAATAGGAAGTTGACCAAGAACAACCTCACTTTCCTCTATACCTCCTTTAATCTCGTTTTACCATATGTATACAAAACAAACATTGCCATGTTGAATTAAATGAAAACCTCATATTGTATATATACATTTATGTATGAGAGTCCAATCTGTATCAATCACAAGATTTTCCTCTTTTTTACATGTTGTGATTGATTGATAGAACAATAAACGGGCTAGCTACATTTATTATTGTCTGTCACACATTATTGCGATTAGTGATATTGCTGCCTTATAAAATACTAGGTTTTATGAATGTTTAAATTTTAAACCATTTCTTCATGTAACAGATAACTCCATGCATACAGCATAATGTCAAGTATATAAAACGTTCAGAAAACAAATTATCACATAAGCAAAAGTATGTCAAAAACAATATAAAACAAAAAAAGTCCCGTGCTTTAATCGCCTATTTAAAGAAAAAAAAAACGTTATTCCATATTTTTTTTAAATAGAATAGATTATTGTATATAAGCATCATTACCTTCTCCTTCGATGTTTTGCATTAGTCATACTTTTCGGTAATTAACCGGAGTTTCAGATTCTAACATGATTAACTTTGATGACGTCAACAAAAAGAAAAAGAAAAAAATCCAATCGAAGGCTTTAGGTCCCAAATTTGATGACATAGAGGGGAAGCTACCTTTTTTTCTATAAAATTAATCATGTTAGAATAGATTATTGTTAGAATCTATTTTATAGAATAAATCTTAGCAAAAATCTATTTATTTTCTATAAAATTAAACATTTTTCAATAGACTTACTTAGATAAACCTTTAAAAAAAGAGCTTAACTACTAAAGAAAAAAGAAAAAAAAAATTGGGTCCTGAAGTCTTCGCTTGGACAGCTTTCTCATATGAATTAACTTTAAAATCCAAGAAAAATAAATTTTCTTTTATAAATCCTACATTATCTATCCAATATATAAATCCTAATATCACAAAATTTTAGTAGTAATTAATTAAAGTATATAATTTATGAACAAGCCCTTAGGCATATAATTAAAAGTTTTTCCACTATGTTAGAAACACTAAAAAATAAATTCATAATGAGAAAAGGATTGCAAAAAGTTGAACTGAATTCCAAAAAGGAACACTACATTACGATTCATCTAGAGAAAAAGGAAATAAACTAAACAAAATCCTAAAAGGACTATGATAGAATAGAAGCTCGTAATTTTATATAAATAGGACACATATACGTGACTTCTTTTTATCACCAACACATTCTCAGAGTTCAGATATCTCATCATATATTCTACATCTTCTTCCTATCCATACGATTCGAATCATGGCCACAAAGATGATCTTTGGTTTCGTGCTTGTGATCATGTTTCTCTTGGGTTCCAGCTCCGCTAAAACCTACAAAGTCGGAGGTTCCAATTATGGCTGGACGGTAAAGGACGACTCTTGGACTGAACATAAGGAATTCCACGTTGGAGATTCACTAGTTTTCGAATACGATCAGAACGTCAACGACGTCACTCAAGTATCCAACGCTTTAGAGTATGATTCATGTGATTCTTCTTCTCCTAAAGTTGTTTACAACACAGGACACGACGTCGTAACCTTCACGGAACCAGGACATCACTATTTCATCACCTCAAATCATAATCAATGCTTCTGGGGAATGAAACTCGATGTTCTTGTCGTCCATGACTCGTCACGTCCGACTCCTCTACCAACGCCACCACCATCTAGGAAGATCCATGGCCCATCAGGTCCGATTCCTTCACCACCACCACCGAGGGAGATCCATGATGAGCCGTCACATCCGGTTCCTCCACTACCACCACCGACGAGTATCCATGAGCCGTCACGTCCGAATCCTTCACCACCACCGAGCAAGATACTTCCTTCTGGAAGGATTTACGAAGTCGGTGACACAAGCGGATGGAGCGTATATAACAGTTTCTACTATTCCAAGTGGAGTGAAGATAAACAATTTCGTGTTGGAGATACTCTCTTATTCGAATACAACAAGCACATCAACGACGTTAGGGAAATCAGCGGTGAACTTGAGTTCGAATCCTGCAAACCAACTTCAACTGTAGCCGTGTACAAGACGGGGCACGATCTCGTTAAGCTCACGAAGCCAGGTGTGCATTATTTTGTAAGCTTAAAGACCAGTCTCTGTCAAGCTGGGATTAAACTTCGTGTCACGGTGCAACCATCAACCGAAGACGTTACGTTGCCGAGTGTTCCCAAGAAGAAGATGAAGTCGTCACCTATTGGCTTCTTCAACAGGTGGTGGTTACGCGTTTTTAGACCTCATCACTAATTAAGTAGTCAACCATTATGATTACATTAGTGTTATTGAGAGTTTTTTTTTTTTAGCTTTTTGGTTTTCTTTTTTTTTAGTTGTTTGTTTAGTGGCTGGAATACATTGTTTCATTTTAGATTTTGTCATATGTTTTTTCTTTAACTTTTCAACGTTTCTATTTACTTTTTGATCATGAGAATATGGCCATAAATTCATAAACATGAACACGTCGCATATGACATGTGACATGCTAATTTCAAAAAGAAAAAAAAAAAAGACATGTGACATGCTCACATGCCCATGTGTTAGATTCTGAACAGAAACTGAAACCCTAGTATAAACAATAGCTAGAACGAGAACTATCGTCTTGAAATTTAACCCCAAAGTAAAAAAAAAATTAGTGAAGAACCTGTAGTTTACTTGTCAGCCAAGTAAGTGCCCTTCGAATACCATTAAGCAGACAAAGAGAACGTGAAAGTTGTCCAAAAAAAAAAAAGAGAACGTGAAGTTAGAAATTAGAATAGTTCTTGACGTTTCACTTACACACCCTAAAAGTGAGTGTTTTAGACGTCTCTACGGAACTGTATATGCCTGACATGTTTTGATATTAGCCAATATTCCAAACTTGCCCGGCCGTGTTTAGCTAATATGACACTATGAAAACTTTCTCAAATTCTGTCAAAACAACAAATACTGAAGTGGAACTTAGATATAATGTCCAAACTTTCCCGTTTTAAAAAAAAAGTAGCATAAGTTATAATTGATCTCAAACCACGAAAGAATATATATAGTGAGTGCTTACAAGCACATGCATGCTTTACGGAAGTCGGAACTTAGATCCTTTACGAACCATAGCTTAATATATATCAATTGTAGATAGTGCTATGAACATGGAGGCGGATCTACGTGAGAATCTTTTTCAAAATTTACCCAGTAAAAATGTCCAAATGGTATCTTTATTTCAGTTAGTTAATGAAAATTTTATGTTACTTCAAGCCACCAGTTCGAGTCCGTGTACATGCTTATTATTTAGCAATATGCTTAACGTCTTAGATTAGCCACTTCACTTTAGCATGTTCCTTTTTATAATTTTGACTATTCGATGCATTTTTCTTCTATAAAATTATATATACTTTCAGTTCTATTTTTTTTTCTTGTATTTCTTTCTAGTTTAACTTTAACAAATTTAATTCATATTTTAATTGTTTAGTATACATATAACTTAACTAAAAATGTTAGTAAAACTACTAAATTAATAACATCAAACAATATTATCTCTTTTGTAGCTCATTTGTTATTTTTAGAGTTTAAATTTATTTGATATGGTTAGATAAGTGAATTTAAATGTAATACATATATTTATAGTTTATTGTGACTTAAGTTTGTAAATGTGTCTTTTTTAATTATTAAAATTATATATATCATATAATATAAGTAATTAAGTATAATTATAAACCAATAAAAGCAACACTTCAAAAATTTGGGTTCATTTTTAATTTCAAAATTTAAAATATGTTAAATGGAAGATATACTTTGATGCTGTCAAATTAGTATATATAATTTCTGTAACATTTATATAATAGAAATTTATTATTACTAATTATACTGTATGTGTTTGTGCCCCATACAAAATAGTCTTCTGCAGCCGCCACTGCCTATAGGCAACTACATGTATAAATTACTTGGCTTCTATTATTGAATATACACACTTTTGTACAATATTTCACGCTTCTCAAATCTCTACACTGATGAGTCTCCTCCTGCCATAAGCTAAGCCATTGTTACTACAGGTTCTTATATTTTTTCATACACTGCCATAACATCAGCCATATACATATGACAAAAGAGAAACATCACTGATCTTGGTATCATCTTTACTCTGCAGCTTGGAGAACAGATCCATTTGGAGAGCATATATTCACAGAAGGGTCACCTCGGAAGCTAGCTGATCCGTTCGACTATGGTGGAGGTCTTGTGAATCCTGAGAAAGCTGCAAATCTAGGTCTTGTATCTTGTTTATGACTTAGGAATCGAAGACTATGTACTCTATGTGCTCTGTCGGTTACATCGAGACATCAATCTCTCAGCTTGTTGGTAAAGGAACAGTCTGTTCAAATCCCAAACCATCTGTTCTTGATTTCAACTTACCTTCCCTCACAATTCCAAACCTCAATGATGAAGTTACTCTCACCAAAACCCTAACTAACGTTGGACCACTTGAGTCGGTTTATAACGTAACGGTAGAGCCACAATCGGACATCCAAGTTACTGTGACCCCGGAGACGCTAGTGTTCACCTCTACAATCAAACGAGCTTCTTTTAAAGTCAGAGTCTCGACCACACACAAAATCAACACAGGTTACTACTTTGGAAGCTTAACCTGGAGTGACTCTGCATAATGTCACTATTCCTTTGTCTGTGAGAATTGAACAAACAAAAACTAATCATTTGTATCTTGTTGTGGAGTTTGTACTAACCTAGATATTTATGGAAGCGAATGTGTTTTCATTTTACATCAAATTTGAGTTCAATATAAAAATTCAATAAAAAATGGAATTTATTGAAAAATATTCAATAAAAACTGGACCAAGCTATACACGTTTCTTTGGTTCAATAAAATATTTAATTTCCCATTTGTAACCATGTTCCATTTAAATATAACTGAGAAATTAATTGGGTTATGAAACTATGTCCCACATCGAAAGAAGCAAAAGACAACAGAGCTACATAATCCGAGTGGAGGCTTTAAGGGTAATGGTACGGTTATGTGGTATTAAGGAGTCAGGCTCGAGATTGATTGACCCGCCCAATTCAAGTTGATTTCTGGCAGTGCATTGTCTACGGTCTAGCTTTCCGAGTCCTATATGACTCCTTGATTGGATCACACAACTAGGCCATCACCTTTTTATTTTTTTCCCTAATTAGCTTCCTTGGAAAACAAGTAATCCCATACAGGGCCGGCTCAAAGAAACATGGGAACTTGTGCTCATTTTTAGATTTTAGCTTAGTTATAATTTTTTTTTTGAAACTGGACCCTTATTGTTTAAAGAAAATAGACTAAAAAAATAGAGGACCCTGTGCACTAGCGCTTACTGCACACCCTCTAAGCCGGGCCTGATCCCATATTATACTTTATATTCATTGCAGGAGAAGGAAGTCTTCTTCTGACTTGTATAGGTTTCATCTGTTTGGAGGATGAGATCCACGACGTGTTTGGGAGGTGGTATAGGCCACCTCCTGAATATACAAATCACCTACTTTTATTTCCATAATTTAAACTATTTAATTTATGTAACTTTGACTAATAACGGTGAAGTTTCTACTTTGCATATTCCTTATCCCCAAATGTTCAGAGGGTTCTTGGGCTTGCCTGGTTGTTCTTCCCAGCAAAACGGAACAGAGGCAAGAGTGTGAATCGGAGAAACAAACACACGTGGACTTGCAGGCGACGAAGTGTACAACAATGATCTCGACTTTGCAGCTAACACAAGTGCCAGCTACGCCTTCTCTTCTTCCTTTGCTTCTCTCATTTCTGTTTTTCTCTTCTATGTGTCTTTACTTGTTCTTCAGCTTAGAGTCTTTTAGGCTGTTTCTTTTTGAGGTAGTGGAAAGTGAAGAAATGATGAGAACATAACCGAAGTAAACCGGTGTCGATTAGGATAAGGGTAGAAACAATAAGATCACCATTGATGAGAACATAACCGAAGTAAATCGGTGTCGATTAGGATAAGGGTAGAAACAATGATAATATCATATGTGATCTTATTGTTATTAGGTTTTGGGTAGATTATGTTAAATATTTGATTCATATCTCCTATTTATAGCCACCCTTCACATGTATAAATGCTTCTACAATATTATGATAATGGATATGAAAAAAAATAGTTAAAGTCTTATGTTCTTATAAACTCTGATTGAGACCTTATCAATTGGTATCAGAGCCATCTCGCTTTTGATCCGGGCCACGTTGTGGTATCAAAAGCAACCTTCGATCCACCATCTATCTTGATTTTGATTTGGACCACTTTGTGGTATCAAAATCTATTTTTATCATATTTTTCGGTTTTGATCCGGACCCCTCTTTGTGGTATCAAAATCTTTATTTTTGGTTTTGAAAAAAAAAAAAACAAAAAGGTTGCAATGGTGGTTATAAATACAGCCATGGAAGATTAAGTTAACCTACACGAAGAGGTGAGAAAGATGATGCTATGTTGGGAGGATCGAACAGTTATTTGGAGTAAGAAGTTGGACATGATCAACATCAAGCCGCAAAACGAAGACGTCTACATAGCTCACAAAGTTAATCACGTCAACATGAAAAATCAGGGCAGAATGGACACACTTGTTGGGATAAGCTTGAAGAAAGCTTGAGCTAGAAGTTAGTCCTAAACTTACTATAATTGGGTTGTTAAGGAGATAAAGATCAAGTGTATTAGGAGATATCTAATATGTGTGATTCCTAGTAGGATTAGGATTAGCAAAGTCTTATATAAGGATGTGTTGAGATGTGACACAACTTATGAGGTTTGAGAGAGTTTGAGATTGACCAAAGTTTTGAGTTATTTTCTTTGGTATTAATAAAGAGAGGTGTTCTTTATTTTTGTTCTTAAACTATTTCTCAATCTATATTTGGTATCAGAGCTAAAACAGAGTTCATCATGTCCAAAGTCACCGTAGCTACACCACAGCCTAAAGAAGTAGGAGGAGGATCTCCGTTGATTGTCTGTCCGATGTTGACATCGACCAATTATACTGTATGGGCGATGAAGATGCGGATAGCCCTTCGAGTTCACAAAGTTTGGAACGCCATTAAAGTTGAAACCGACAAGGTTGATTCAGAGAAAAACGATATAGCTATGGCTTTATTGTTTCAGTCTATACCTGAAAGTCTAACACTGCAAGTTGGAGAACTAGATACAACAAAAAAGGTATGGGAAGTGATACGTTCTAGACACGTTGGAGCAGAGAGAGTTCGAGAAGCCAGACTTCAAACTCTAATGGTGGAGTTCGAGCGATTGAAGATGAAGGAATCAGAGAATATTGATGATTACTCGGGTAAACTAGCTACGATTTCATCAAAGTCAGCCGCTTTAGGAGTTAACATAGAGGAATCAAAGATTGTTAAGAAATTCCTTAACAACCTACCCCGAAGGAAATTTATTCACATAGTAGCTTCTCTTGAACAAGTTCTAGATTTGAATACCATCAGCTTTGAAGATATCGTTGGACGTTTAAAGGCTTACGAGGAGCGTATCCAAGAGGAAGAAGAAACTCAAGATGATCAGAGTAAGTTGATGTACGCTAACTCAGAGTCACAAGTGTATCAACACTACCGAGATTACAATGGTGAAACTGGAGGTTACAGAGGAAGAAGCCGCAGAGGTAAATCATTCTATAGAGGACGAGGACGAGGACGAGGTTGCTACGGAGGTAGAAACCTCTCACACATTACATGTTTTTGCTGTGACCAAACCGGTCACTTCGCTTCATAATGTCCAGATTGATTGTTGAAGCTGCTAGAAACAGAAGAAAACAATAATAAAGATACAGAGGATGCAGATGAGCTCTTGATGCATGAAGTGGTTTACTTGAATGAGAAATTGGTTGTACCAAGTAAATTTGAGACAGGTACAACTAGAAATAACATATGGTATCTCGACAATGGTAAGAGTAACCATATGGCTGGGGATAAGAGGTATTTTAGTAAGCTTGATGGTTCTGTAACTGGAAAAGTATGCTTTGGAGACGACTCGAGAGTTAATATCAAGGGGAAGGGAACCATTGCCTTTATTGATCAGAACCGAAAATCGAGAGTAATGACTGATGTTTACTACATCCTTGACCGGAAGAGCAATATCATAAGTCTCGGTCAGGCCACTGAAGCGGGTCTTGACATACGTTTAAGAGGGAATTATCTAACTATGAAGGATGAAGAAGGGAACTTACTCGTGAGAACAGAGAAGTCTAGAAACCGGTTGTATAAGGTCCAAATGCATGGGGTTGCAGGAGAATACTTGTCTGAATCTTTCGGAGATAAGCGAGCCAAATAGGTGGCATGCGAGGCTGGGACATATCAACTATGCCACCTTAACATCGATGTTGGGAAAAGGATTGGTTTTAGGAGCTCCAAAACTTGCTCACGAAAAAGAAGTATGCAGGTCGTGTTTGCTTGACAAACAAACAAGACGTGTGTTTCCTCAAGCAACCAATTTTAGAGCTAAAAGGAGACTAGAGCTTTTACATGGAGATCTCTGTGGTCCTATTACGCCAAGTACACCTGCTGGAAATAGATATGTTTTTATGATCATTGATGATTACTCTCGCTATATGTGGACTATGTTACTAAAGGAGAAGGGAGAAGCGTTTCATAAGTTCCAAAAATTTAAGGCTATGATTGAGAAAGAAGTTGCTGAGAAAATACAAACCTTTAGAACAGACAGAGGAGGAGAGTTTGTGTCTAATGAGTTTAATTCTTTCTGTAACAATGCTGGCATAAAGAGACATCTGACTGCACCATACACTCCACAACATAATGGAGTAGTGGACAGACGCAACATGACCTTGATGGAGATGACTAGAAGTATCTTGAGGCATATGAATATGCCGAACTATCTCTGGGGAGAAACTCTAAGACATTCGACTTACTTACTAAACAGAGTAGTAACAAGAGCTTTGAAGGATGTGACACCATACGAGTTCTTTCGGGAGAAGAGACCTACTGTGGAGCACATTAGGATTTTTGGGTGTATTGGTTATGCCAAGGTAGAGAAACCAAACTTGAGAAAGCTAGATGACAGAACAAGGGAACTCGTTCATTTAGGAACAGAACCGGGTTCCAAGGCATACAACTTGTTGGATCCTTTGTCAAAAAGAATCATAGTGAGCCGAGAGGTTTTATTCGATGAATCAAAAGGATGGAGTTGGTTGAAAAATATAGAAACAGAGAATGGTGATGGGAGTTTTAAGATTACCTTTGATGTTTTTAGGAATCACGGTCTTCGAGAGTATGATGACAACACTAGTGCTGATCAGGATATTGATGAGGAATCTTTCAGCGAGATCGAAGGTGATGAACATTCAGAGAGTTTGGTTGAAGCAACTCAGAAGGAAGAAACAAAGCATAAGTCGAATGAATCTGCAGTAGAAACTGGAAGTTTCTCTGCAGAATCACTATCTCCGGAGATACGAAGATCAACTCGACCAAGTGTTAAGCCTAAGTACTTAGAAAAATATATTTTGCTTGCAGAGGAAGAAGGTGAGTTTCTATTGCTTAGTATTAACAATGAGCCTAGAAATTTTGATGAAGCTAGAGTATCTAAGGAGTGGACTCGGGCATGTGAGGAGGAAATAGGCTCGATCGAGAAGCTCAGGACATGGGATCTAGTTGACCTGCCTATAGGAGCAAAACCAATTGGCTTAAAGTGGGTGTTTAAGTTGAAGAGAAATTCTGATGGCGGTATCAATAAATACAAAGCTCGACTAGTTGCTAAAGGTTATGTTCAGAAGTATGGTGTTGATTTCAAAAAAGTCTTTGAACCGGTTGCTAGGATAGAAACCATACGGCTACTCATTGATCTTGCGGCGTCTCATGGTTGGGAGATCCACCATCTTGATGTCAAAACTGCTTTTCTACACGGTGAGTAGACTGTGTATGTTTCTCAACCTGAGGGATTCGAACAAAAGGGACATGAAGGGAAAGTGTATAAGCTAAACAAAGCTTTGTATGGGTTGAGACAGGCGCCTAGAGCTTGGAATAACAAATTGAATCAAATTCTTCAGGAGTTGCGGTTCATTAAGTGCTCGAAGGAGCCATCTGTCTACAGGAAAAACATTGGGACTGATCTTCTAATTATTGGTGTGTATGTCGATGATCTGTTTATTACAGGAACAAGCTTGGTTGTTATTAACAAATTTAAGGAGGAATGTCTTCTAAATTTGAAATGAGTGACCTTGGAAAACTGACTTATTGCCTTGGTATGCAAGTGGAGCAACATCAAGGTGGTATCACATTGAGTCAAGCTCGTTACGCTCAGAGGATATTAGAAGAAACAGGAATGTCTAAGTGTAATTCGGTGCTTATACCAATGGAACCAAAGCTCAAATTGTCAAAGGCAGAGAAAGAGAAGGAGATCAATGCAACTACTTATAGGAAGAATGTTGGCTCTTTACGTTATCTGTTGCATACTAGACCGGATTTGTCTTATTGTGTTGGAATTCTTAGTCGTTATATGCAGAGTCCTAGGGAGTCTCATGGAGCAGCTATGAAGCAATGTTTAAGATATCTTTGAGGAACTACTACTCTTGGATTTTCTTATGAAAGAATGAAGGTGCCTCGTCTAATAGGGTACAGCGACAGTAGTCATAACGTTGATGAAGATGATGGTAGGAGCACCTCGGGACATATATTTTATCTTGGAGAAGGTCCTATCACTTGGTGTCCGCAGAAACAGGATGTAGTGACTCTATCCTCTTGCGAAGCAGAGTTCATGGCTGGAACTGAAGCGGCAAAGCAAGCGGTGTGGTTGCAAGATTTGATGGTAGAGATCACCGGAGCTGCAGAAGAAAATGTTGTTATCCGGATCGATAACCAATCGGCAATTGCTCTCACCAAAAATCTTGTTTTCCATGGGAGAAGTAAACATATACATAGGCGTTATCACTTTATTAGAGAAAGGGTTAAGAGTGGCCAAATTGAGGTGGAACATGTTCCAGGAACTGAGCAAAGAGCAGACATACTCACCAAAACTTTAGACAAAGAACAAATTCAGATAAATGAGAAGACTCTTGGGTGTTCAAGATTTGACAGAAAATGCTTTCAAGCTTAAGGAGGAGATTGTTGGGATAAGCTTGAAGAAAGTTTGAGCTAGAAGTTAGTCCTAGTCTTACTATAATTGGGTTGTTAAGGAGATAAGGATCAAATGTATTAGGAGATATCTAATATGTGTGATTTCTAGTAGGATTAAGATTAGCAAAGTCTTATATAAAGATGTGTTGAGATGTGACACAACTTATGGGGTTTGAGAGAGTTTGAGAGAGACCAAAATTTTGAATTATTTTCTCTGGTATTAATAAAGAGAGGTGTTCTTTATTTTTGGTCTTAAACTATTTCTCAATCTATAACACTAGAGAAACGACCATTTGACCGTGGAAGACCTTGGTTGCTGAGGAGGCAAGTCTCTTCGTGGATAAGTGGATAACAAGACGATGCATAGAACTTTGAGGACAAAGTTCTTTTGGAGGGTGGAGTATTGATGAGAACATAACCGAAGTAAACCGGTGTCGATTAGGATAAGGGTAGAAACAATGAAAATATTATATGTGATCTTATTGTTATTAGGTTTTGGGCAGATTATGTTAAATATTTGATTCATGTATATCTCCTAATTTATAGTCACCCTTCACATGTATAAATACTTCTACAATATTATGATAATGAATATGAAGAAAAATAGTTAAAGTCTTATGTTCTTGTAAACTCTGATTGGGACCTTATTAAGAAAATATTAGACAATGCATTAAATATGTCGCAAATCATTTGAGATCGTTGATGATCCAACGGTGGATATTTTACTGTTGACTGCTAACATAGACAACCTTTCATATAAGTCAATACTCTTTGTTAGAGGAAATTGACAGACCCCGTCACCACCAAATCCCTCTCTCACCAACTAAACTGTTATTATCTGTTTTCTTAATTTTACTATTCAAAGAATAGATTGTCACTAAAGTTGAAACAGTGTCATTCTCTTATAAATTTTTTTACAATATGTTATTGTTCTAACTAATTAAAAAAGTGCACCACTATTAAATATTTACCCAACTGCTCAAAATTTGTCTATGATTCTCTTTTCTAGAGGTGTAACGTAACAGTACGAGAGTACAATAAGCAAAACTCGAAAATACCAAGCGCACCTAAACCATCTCTTGAGACTCTTCATGCAAAAGTCGCGTGCGACTGTTCTTTTAACAATCTCTTCTTTAATAATCATTTTGGTACGGATTTCGTAAAAAAGAGATCAGTGAAACAAAAACGCTGCGTTTTGCTTTTGGGGGTGATCACAAAAGCGATTTAGGGTTTTTTGTGTCTTGCACAAGGATTGATGCCGCCGGGGGCTTCTCCGCCGGAAGCAGCTGGAGATTTACAGGGGGGTGGCTCCCTGAAGTCTATGGATCTTGAGGAAGGTGAACTCCCACCGGTTGTGGGGATCGAACAGGGTTCTCCCTCTGTAGTGAAGAAGGGGAATGAAGTTGTTTCTGGCAGTCCTCTGAAGCGCTCTTGGGTTTCCATGATTAAAAATCCGGGAGACTTGTCAAAGGTTGATTTGGCTATTGAAGAGATTGATGGTATGCCTACGGTCTGGCTCCCAAATAAGGTGTTTGACGAGGCTCATCCTCTATGGGAAGATTTCCTCGTCGGCAGATTTTTAGCTAAAGCTCCTTTTGTGGGAGGGATCCATACTTTGGTTAATAAAATCTGGACTCTTGGTGATAAGACCATTAAGATTGATGTTTTTGTAGTGGATAATACCACAGTGAGGTTTCAAATCAGGGATGAGCGTACGCGATCTCGTGTTTTGAAGAGAGGTATGTGGAATCTATGTGGTGTTCCAGTTGTTCTATCAAAGTGGAGTCCCATTGCAGAGTTGGAGCCTGAAGAGATTAAGACTGTTTCTATATGGGTTATAGTTAAGAATGTCCCTCCTAAATATTTATCTTGGGAGGTGCTAAGTGCAATAACGAGCCCCCTCGGCACTCCAAAACAACTACATTCAGATACAAAGTCATGTAAGTCGTTCACTGAAGCTAAGGTTTTGGTGAAGGTGGATTTAACAAAGCGTTTACCAAACAAAATGTCTTTTAAATCGGAGAAAGGAGGTGATACTATTGTGGAGTTTGTTTATCCCTGGCTTCCAGCTAGGTGTACCCTATGCTCAAAATGGGGCCATTTGGAAGATACATGTACAACGAAGAAGGATCAGGGGGTTTCCTGTCCTAGTCAGCCTGCACTTGAACAGTCGGAAAAGAACAGTTGGGAAAAGGTTGTTTCAGGTTCAGGTGGGGTCAAGAGTTTAGGCATTGTTGAGTCTTCTGAGCTAAAACAAGGGGTAACAGAGGTTGTTGTTGATCAAGTTGCTGAGAATACTGCAGATATGGAGGGTGAAAAGGACCTTGGTTGGACAACTCCTACTAAAGGGTTGCGTAGCCCAGTGAAACAGGTTTCTAGTACAAAGGACATTTCGAATATGTCGAACTCTTTTTCTTGTTTGAGTGACAAAGGGGAACAAGGTGAGGCTTTGGATACAACAGTCGAGGAGAGTAGTGGTCCGACTACCGCTAACTCTGATCTGGTGAGTCTTCCTACTGATACTACGACTTCGGGGGCTGAAATGTTACTGGAAAAGCAGAACCAGGAGGGAGGCAATGCTCCTGAGCGTCAGGAGACGGGTCTATCTCTTAGACCTTCACTTCCTCGAGCCTCTAAATGGGTTCATAAATTTGTCTCTACTAGCAGTTCTCAGAGTTTTAGGGCTCAAGCTCCTAGTTCTCTGAAACCACGTCAAACCCCAAACCAACTCTGATGTCAGGGTTCTTTTGGAACATGCGAGGCTTTAACAAGAAGGAAAAGCAATGTGTTGTGAAAGAATGGATGGGACAGGGAAATTTTGATTTCGGCTGTCTGATTGAAACTAAGGTAAAGGAAAGACGTGCGGATAGAGTGGTGAGGTCTGTGTTTGCAGGCTGGTCTTTTCTATCAAACTACAACGAGCATCGGTTAGGGAGACTTTGGGTGGTTTGGAGGAACAATGTCAGGGTTACTCCGGTTTATCGATCTGCTCAGTTGATCACATGTTCTCTCTACATTGAAGGGATGGAGGAGTTTTTTTTTTCTTTTATTTATGCTTCCAATTTGTCTGCTGAACGACAGGAATTGTGGACTGATCTCAGACACCATCAGGATTCTCCTTTGTTTCGGGACAAAGCTTGGCTTCTTTGTGGTGATTTCAATGAGATTTTAGATGGTGATGATCACTCTCTTAATGCTTCTGTCCCTTTCTGCACACTCGGGATGAGGGATTTTCAGGACTTTGCAAGATATTGTGATCTTTCTGACATGCATTATCATGGTCAGAGGTTCACATGGTGCAATAAGAGGCAGGACAGAGTTATCTGCAAAAAACTTGACAGAGTTCTCATGAATAAGCATTGGCTCCAACATTTTACACATTCATATTCTGTCTTTGAGCCGGGAGGACTTTCAGACCACCTTCGCTGTCGGTTTTACCTCTCTGCAGTAGCTCCAAAAATCAAGAAACCCTTCAAGTTTATTAATGTCACCACGTCTCATCCAGATTTCACCAAGGAAGTGGATGAGCACTGGCAAACATCACCACCTCTGTTCCATTCTACATCTGCAATGTATAAGTTATCCAAGAAACTTAAAGGACTGAAACCCTCTCTGCGATCTCTAGGGAAGCGCATGGTTGGCTCAATCTCTGTTCGTACAAAAGCAGCGTATAAGACTCTGTGTGACTTGCAGTCTACAACGATGACGAACCCCTCCTCTCAAGCTGTTTGTGATGAGGCGGCTGCTTATGATAAGTGGAAGACACTATCTGATATCGAGGAACATTACTTGAAACAAAAAGCTAAGCTTCATTGGTTGAACATAGGTGATCAAAATAATAAAGCTTTCCATACTGCAGCTACTATACATGAGTCGTGTAATAGCATCAAGGAGATTCAATGTGATGATGGTAGGGTAGTCACCACACAGGATCAGCTCAAAATTGAAGCTGCAAACTACTTCCAAGGCTTTCTTAACTTGCGACCTTAAAATTACACCTCTTGGTCCCAAGAGGAGTTAGAAGATGTGTTGGATTTCAAATGTGCAGAGAGTGATCAGTGTTTGCTTACACATGAGGTCTCAAAGGAGGAGATTAGGAGGGTGTTATTTGCAATGCCTAGTTCGAAATCTTTGGGACTAGATGGGTTCACTGTGGAGTTTTTTAAGGCTTCATGGGGAACTATTGGTGATGATTTCGTGGTTGCTATTCAATCATTTTTCCGTACTGGTTTCTTGCCTAAAGGGGTTAACTCGACTATATTGGCTCTCATTCCCAAGACAAAGAAAGCAAGGCTCATGAAAGACTATCGTCCGATTTCCTGCTGTAATGTTCTCTATAAGGTCATCTCGAAGATCCTGGCTAATAGGCTCAAGATCATACTACCAAAGTTCATCTCACCTAATCAATCGGCCTTCGCCAAGGATCGATTGCTCATGGAAAATGTGCTTCTATCCACATAACTCATTAAAGACTATCACAAGGATACAGTTTTCCCTCGTTGTGATTGAAAGATTGATATATCTAAAGCTTTGGACTCTGTTCAGTGGAGTTTCTTACTCACCACTTTGAGAGCAATGGCTTTTCCTGAGCAGTACATTCTCTGGATCCAAACTTGTATCTCGACTGCATCTTTTTCTGTCCAAGTTAACGGAGAACTGGCTGGTTACTTTGGTAGCTCTCGCGGTTTACGCCAAGGTTGCTCACTTAGTCCATATCTCTTTTTTATCTGCATGAATGTCTTATCCCGCAAGTTAGATGTGGTTGCAGTAAATAGAGTCTTTGGTTATCATCCCAAGTGTAAGCGGCTGAAGCTCACTCACCTCTGTTTTGCTGATGACCTCATGGTGTTTGTGGATGTGTCCAAACAGTCGATTTCAGGTGCTCTGTGGGTCTTCGATGAATTTGCAGTCCACTCAGGTTTGCACATTAGTATTGAAAAATCCACCATTTATACGGCTGGAATCCCCTCGACCATCAAAGCAGTGATCCTTCACCAGTTCCCATTCGCATGCGGTTCTCTCCCTGTTCGGTATCTTGGTCTACCACTTTTACCAAGAAGGATGACATCAGGGGACTATCTCCCTCTCATAGAAAAAATTCGATCACGGATTGCCTCGTGGACAGCTAGGCTGCTCTCATTTGCTGGTAGACTTCAGCTTATTGGATCAGTTCTATTCAGTCTAACAAATTTCTGGATATCAGCGTTTAGGCTCCCTAAATCCTGCATTCAGGAGATTGATCGCCTATGTTCTGCTTTTTTGTGGTCCGGCCCTTCTTTGTACGCAAAGAAAACCAAAGTGGCTTGGTCTGATGTTTGTATGCCAAAGAGTGAAGGAGGTTTGGGGCTAAGATCAATCGCGGAAGCAAATAAAGTTAGCATGCTAAAACTTATCTGAAAATTTTCTTCGGCTAGAGGCTCTTTATGGGTTGATTGGGTGAAGAGATCTCTTATTCGCAGTGGTTCTTTCTGGGCAGAAAAGGATACCACAACTTGTGGATCATGGATCTGGCGAAAGCTTTTGAAATACAGAAGCCTAGCAAAACAGTTTATTAAGATGGAAGTGCATAATGGTGAATCAACCTCTTTTTGGTTTGATAACTGGTGTTCACTGGGATGTTTATATGATGTTTTGGGGGAAAGGGGTGTTATTGATCTCGGAATCCCAAAGACAAGAACCATCACTGATGTTCTGACTAGGCAGCAGTGGCGGCGACATAGGCTCCCCTTACTCAATATTGTCGAGGATGAGATACAGAAACTGCAGGTTCATCCCTCTCGTGAGGCACAAGACATACCACTATGGAAAGGGAAAAATGACTGTTACCGGAACAGCTTCTCTACCAAGGAAACTTGGTCACATATCCATGTTTCTCACCCACACCTGGCCGAATACAGAGTGATATGGTTTTCACAAGCCACTCCTAAGTATGCCCTTTCTCAATTGGTTGGTCTTTAAAAACAGAGTCGCAACAGGGGACAAGCTGCAGCAATGGTCTCCACAGGCTAACGCAAGCTGTATTCTCTGCAACCACCCGTTAGAGACAAGGGACCACCTATTCTTTCAATGTTCTTATTCATAGTTGGTGTGGGAAGGGCTAGTGAAGAAGCTCCTCGCAGACAAGTACACAAGTCACTGGCAAGAAGTCCTTTCTCTTCTCGCGGGTAATGCTCTTTACAAAACTTTACGATTCATCTTGGGTTATGCTTTTCAAACTACCATTTACTTCCTTTGGAGAGAAAGGAATGGACGACGACACGATGAACACCCAATGACAGCAGAGAACCTGATTAAGCAGATCGACAAGTATGTCCGCAACCGTCTAAGCACACTTCAAGGAGGTCATAGCACATCCATTCAAGTTTGGTTTGAAGCAAGATTTTACTGAATGTTTTATTTTCAAACTGTTCTAAAGTATATTACCACATAATTTTTGTAAAACGTTTATTTTTCTTTTGAATATAATTTAACATTAAATTCAAAAAAAAATAATCATTTTGGTACTCATGCTATTGATCACAAACTGCTTGAGCGCTTGTGATATACTCTACTACATTCAAGAAAAATTTGTATACGTTTAAGGAATTATGTAGCTGGCGTGAAAATAATTTGCCAACAAATGACTTTATTATTATTAAAGAGTTAAAAAAGAAAGCCCAAGTGAAGCAAGCTGATCCATTCGACTACGGTGGAGGCCTTGTCAATCCAGAGAAAGCTACAAAACCTGGTCTTCTATATGACTTGGGGCTCGAAGACTATGTAGTCTACATGTCCTCTGTTGGCTACAACGAGACATCAATCTCTCAGCTTGTCGGTAAAGGAACAGTCTGTTCAAATCCCAAACCATCTGTTCTTGATTTCAACTTACCTTCTATCACAATCCCCAACCTCAAAGATGAAGTTACTCTCACCAGAACCCTCACTAACGTTGGACCACTTGAGTCGGTCTATAAAGTAACGGTAGAGCCGCCATTGAGCATCCAAGTAACTGTGATCCCGGAGATGTTAGTGTTCAACTCTACTACCAAATGGGCTTCCTTTAACACAGGTTACTACTTTGGAAACTTGACTTGGAATGGCTCTCTGCATAATATAACCATTCCTTTGTCTGTGCGAACGCAAATTCTGCCTTACTAGTACGATGAGAATTAAACAAACAAAAAACATAACACTAACCATTTGTATCTTGTTATGGAGTTTGTGAATGTGATATAATTTTATATCAGATTTGAGCGGACAAAATTCAATAAAAACTGGAAGCTACACATTTTCTTTGGTTCATTATAAAATTTAGAAGTACATTTAGGCCATGAATGATTTACAAGTTTTTAAGTAGTTTTTGAATTCTAGTTTCTAGTTTTTAGATTTTAGATTTTGGTTTATAGTTTTTAGATTTTATGTTAAAAATTTATTAAAAAAAGAAAAATAGAAAAAAGAATTCAAATGACGCTTAAAAATGAAAAACTAGTAAAACATAGATTTTGGTTTTTCTTTGAAAATTACCAAAAACCAACAAAATCTGGATTCCCTAATTTTTAGGAAATCCAATTTTTGCAAAATCTTGATTGGCTTTAAAATAGATTTTTAAAAAATCTAAAACCAAAAACACTTTTAAAATCTACAGCCATTCAAGGCCTTAATATAAAACTTGTGATTTTCAATTGATAATTATTTTGTATTCGTCAATCGTTCCCAAATAAATATAATACATTAAGAAAGGGGAAATTAATAGGGTTAATTAATAAAAACTTATATACATGTCCCACATCGAAAGAAGCAAAAGACGACACAGCTACATATATACAGAGAAGAGGCATCATCTGTCGCCGAGCTTGGTAACGTGAGCTTGTAATCCTAGTGGAGGCTAAAAGGGTAATGGTACGGTTATGTGGTATTAAGGGGTCGGGCTCGGGATTGATTGGTCCGCCCAATTCAAGTTGGTTTCTGGCAGTGGATTGTTTACGGTATATCTTTCCGAGTCCTATGTGACTTCTTGAATTCATCACTACTAGGCCATTACCTTTTTATTTTTATAAAATTTAGTATTGAAAATCATTGTAAAACTTTTCAAAACAAAATGAATATATTTTTTAAATATAATTCTAGTAGGATTCAGCTTAAACAATAACTCTTGTATTGCGCTTTCAGCTTCCTAGTATACACATATGACATATGTGATATGTATCATTATATTTCTTTGATTGTATTAAAGAAAAAAAGGAGATATAGTCAGGTGTCATATATTTTAAATAATATTACCAGAATCATACAAATTTTTTTTTATTACTATAATATTTTAGATCTATTTTCTATACTCAGCGTATTCTTGTTGCACGTTATAGGATATCATTGCCAAGTCAGATAAATCGCGTCGTCACGTCAGAAATTGCTGGCGTGTATTGAATAACTCAGCCGTAAAACGCTATAGCGGTAATGACGACTGAGTTACGGTATGTTGTGGCTGAGTTATGAGCGGACGGTTGACTTACGAGCATAACTCAACCTGTAGTTATGATTGACTTAATGAATTCTGTCTGAGTTATGAGAAAATGACTGAGTTACCCAATTGTTGAGTTGTCAAAAATTTGGCTGAGTTAATACTTCGACACGTCTGAATTAACTTTCTCCGGCAGGATGAGTTATTAACAACGGCTTACATATAATATGTCATGACGGCTGAGCTATGATTAAATACTATGACTCAGCCGTCATTGGATGACTTATCGGAAAACTCATCCATTTTACGGCTGATTTAGTAACAAAAGATTAATTACTAGAATATCCTTCAGTTACGGGCCTTACAGCCGACTTATTAAACAGCCGAGTTCCATATTTTTCAGTTGATTTATGACATTAATCGGCTGGATTTGGCAGCCATTTTTTTTAATTACTATAATAGTATTCATGTTGCGACTGAGTTATAATTTTGTTTGATGTCTGATTTAATTAGGCTGATTTACATGTTCGTTTGGTGGCTGACTTGCCACTTTGGATGCATCATTCCATGTCATCATTTTCTAAGGAAATACGAAACGTCTTTTTTTCGACTGTTGTTCTTCATTTGGTTCAAAAGTGAATGATTTATATGTTTTTCACCTAGTTCTTCAAATCAACAGAGATATCCATAACTTCATTTTCCTTATTCTTCTTCATTTTCGTTCATGGATCCAATTCTGATAATTGTTATTTCCAGTAATTAGGTAAAGAAACACAAATATATATTTAACACCGGCGATAAATGGTGTAGAGTTGTGCATATAGATGCGGAAACAACGCACGACAAGCTTGTGAAGTTGGTTCTTGATGACTACGGATTGAATGCATTGAGCCATCAGCTAAAGCTGAGCTACATGTTCTCGAACAAGGTTTGTATTGGCTGAGTTATTTACATACAGCCGAGTAGTAATATAACTCAGCTGTCATATGAATCTACGAGACCTTTTGTTTTCCCTTAAAGTATTATAACTCAGCCGTCAAGTAATAAAATTCAGCCATTTACTTCCAGTTTATTTCTTGTTATAAGTCAAGCACAAAAATTCGGCCATTTACTTCTAGTTTATTTTTTGTTATAAGTCCGTCATGAAGCATTGTAACTCAGTCGTTATATGAATCTACGAGATCTTTCGTTTTCTTTTAAGTATTATAATTCAGCCATGAAGTAATATAAATCTGTCGTGTACTTTCATTTTATTTCTTGTTACGAGACTTTTCGTTTTTTCGTTCAGTGTTATAACTTAGTACTAGAATTCAGCTGTTTACTTTCAGTTTATTTCTTATTATAAGTCAGCCACAAAGCATTATAACTCATCCGTCTTATGAATCTATGAGACTTTTTGTTTTTCCTTGAGTATTATAACTCAATCGTCAAGTGATAAGATGCAATCGTTTACTTTCACTTTATTTTTTTTGTTATAAGTCAGTCACGAATCATTATAACTCAGCCGTCGTATGAAGTGGAATAGTTTACTGATGTGTATTTATTTTTAAATTAAAAATGAAAATTTAATCCAATAATTATAAGTACAGTCATAACACTAAATATGAATAATTTTTAGAAAATTATAATATATACAAGTAATATTTACTTTGTGAGTAATTTTTTCCAAAAAAAACTAGTTAATTATTTTCTTCTAAACGTGTACATATACTTTTCCTCGTCATAAGGCCAAACCCTGCTTCTAACTAAAATAACTTAACAACGTTAAATAATAGCAAGGAAATAAAACACATGTGTGCAAAAGAGCGTCGACCTGAGTCTAAGAGATCTGACAAATAACAAAAAAAGTTGCTAACTTTGCTTACATAACATCATCATCTCAATTTATACATATTCCTTTCCGTGATCAAGTTTTAGTCTCTTGTTTACTCATGTTGCAATGTTTCCCTTCTCCTATCTCCAAAGCTTTCATCTATCTCTCCCTCTCTCTCTCTCTATATATATATATAGATTCCTAGATCATGTATATACAGATTCAATCTAGTAACTCTATGTTCCTTTCCAAAATCTTTGATTGTTGTCGTAGATGTCTTCCTTGATAGTGAAAAGTCTCGGGTCCATTGTCTCTATCATTACAAGAATCTTCTCCTTCCGAAGACGCCGTCATGTGTCTAATCCAAGAACCACCACGCATATAAGCTACTTTAGGATGTCTAAGAAACGTCCACTCTCTTTGCAGGTTATTTTTTCTTTCTTTGAATAGCCACCCCGTTGTTGCCTAACCGCAGCCACAGTCATAGGGCATGCATGATCATTGTTTTTTTTTTTTTTTTTTTTTTTTTTTTTTTTTTTTTTCTAAATTTGGTTTTGTTTGAATCCATTGTTACCGCTTTTGTTTTATTTTTCCATATATACATATAAATCAGCATTGTGCGCGGGAATGATTATCAATAGTCAAGAATTTTTGATTAAAAAAAATTATTGATATGTTTACTGTTATTATATGATAAAATGCATAATGAAATAAAACATTAAAATGTGTTTATAGTAAGGAAAAAAACTATGACATTTATTTAGTCCAAAAATACATCATCTTTGAATTATTGGTGCATTTCAATCCGTGACTTAACAATTGCAAATGGACGTTATAAAATCAATGAACAGTGTTAAATAGGGTATATATGTAGGTTTTTGTCCTATATGAATGTAGGAAATTTGTCAAAATATCCAATTACGACGTTTCTCATAATTCATAAGAAACCTAATGTTTTTAATTTTGACATATGTGTCACATGGACTACTAGACGGTTGAGCTTAAGGTAAGAATGTGTTGCACAGGTTGCGTTAGGATCGTTAAGAACGCAATCTCCAAGCTCCGAGGTAACTCATATATATGTATATATGATCAAGAATTGATCTAGTGAAAGATATAATGAATTTGATTATTATTACAGGAGTTGATTCAGTGGAGGTGGAGAGAGAGCTAGGAAGAGTGAGAGTGGTGGGTTACGTTGACAGAAACAAAGTACTCAAAGCCGTGAGGCGAGCCGGGAAGAGAGCTGAGTTTTGGCCATACCCTGAGCCTCCACTTTACTTCACATCTACTCAAAACTATTTCGTAGATCCTTCCAAAGAGTTTAAAGAGAGCTATAACTATTATAGACATGGCTACAATGGTACGGAGCAACATGGTAATATCCCCGTAGGTTCTCGTGGAGACGACAGAGTTAGTAATATGTTTAATGACGATAACGTCAATGCATGCTGTCTCATGTAATTTAACTACGGAACAATAACATAACTAACTCTATTATATCATACTGTATTGTATATATGGTTATACACACACTTTGAAAGAATAAAACTAAGAGAAGTCCGATGTTCTCGATCTACTTGTATTATGACAAATATCATTTATAGTGCTTTTAAATAAAATTCACGAATAAGGCAATAACAAACAAACTTTTTCTCTCTCTCAGAAGAGCGATAAAGTGACTGCATTCACCCACCTTGTCCGGCGTCGTCAATGGCGTCGGAGCGCCGTCTCCCCTCACCTCCCAGGCCCTCCTCTCCTCATGAGGAAGAAAGGAAACTCTCAAAAAGCAAAGCCGGCCAAGACGGCAACCACAAAATGCATTGTTCCGCCTCGAAAAGCTTCTCCCTCACTTCCAACCGCCGTCTCTCCTCCTCCGCCGTCAGATTTTCTCTCCATGTCCCCCATAAATCCCTCCTCCCCCTCTGATCTGGCCCCTAATGCCCTACTAGAGTCCAATTTCGCCGTCTCTCCCTCAGATCTAAGGTCACCCCAACCAGATCTAGGTGAAACTCACACATTTGCGAAAGCTGCTGTTGCAGCGGACCCAGTCCCGAAGGAAGCCCCTTGGGTTGTACTGTTCAAAGGCTCTTCCCGCCGGCTGTCCAAGAAAGGCACCTCCTTTACCCTCCCCTCGGGAGAGTCCTGTGTAAAGATCCCGAACCCTGTCATCGAAAAGAATCAGAAATCTTGGGATTGCTTCATTCTAGGCCAGTTCTACTCCGATCTGCCAGCCCAGGGGACATTCCATGCCATTGTGAATGGCATCTGGAGTAAAACTCTTCGCGACATCATCGTCACTAAGATGGAAGGTAACACCTTCCTTTTCAAGATTCCAAACTTTACTACTCGACAACGAGTCCTTAGTCAAGGTCTATGGCAAATTGAAGGCCAAACGATGTTTGTAGCTAAATGGCAACCTGGAGTAACCCCTCAGAAACCTCAGCTCTCATCTGCCCCCGTCTGGCTAGAATTATGAAACGTTCTGTTCCAGTTTTTCCATGAAGAAGGCTTTGAATTCATTGCTGGTCAGGTTGGGGAGCCAATAAAGCTTCATCCGTCAACAAAAAACATGACTAACCTTGACGTGGCAAAGGTTCTTACATTGATGGACCTTCGGAAACCTTTGCCTGAAGCTGTAAATGTCTAGTTTGACTCTGGAGATATCAGTCGTGTTTTTGTCTATAGCCCGTGGATGCCGCCAGTTTGCTCATTTTGTAAGGAAGTTGGTCACATCTTGAAACTTTGCAAAACCGCTCCTATCCTGTGTACATCCTGTAAGTCAGTCTGCCACGTTACAGCTGACTGCCCGCGTACTAAGGCTAGGAAGCAGAAACAAGAGTTCAAGGCAAAGCAATCTGAACCTGCTACAAACCTCCACACCTCATCAATCCCCAGAACTTCTCCACCGATGAAGACAACATCTACCTCGACTACTGTGTCCAATGGTAAAGGAAAGGCTATTGACATGATTCCAATCGCCCCGCCATAGGACCCTGCCATTGACAATCCTTCGGTTCAAGCTGCTTCTACTTCTGAGTGGGTGCAAGTTAAGAAGAAAGCGATTAAGTCTCCCGGAAGCCTCACCTCTTGCTCCACCCCGGTGCAAACCATCCTCTTCTGCATTGATATTGGCTTGGACTCATTGCAAGTTGATCTTGGATCCGCAGGTGACAAAAGCCTTGACCCCGACTCCTCCGATGTCTAATCCTCAGATGATGGTGCAGCTCCTGATGTAGATGAAGCTCAGTTCTTAAGAATGTTCTCACAGAGACGACAAAGGTATTCTCGGGGCAAGGGTCCCAAGTCAAATTAATCAATATTTATCGACGTTTTTTGTTGGAATGTACGAGGTTTTAATAAACTAAGCCACCACAACGGTTTTAAGGATTGGTATAAGGTTAACCAACCTCTTTTTGGAAGTCTAGTGGAGACTCATGTCAGCCAAGTTGATATGATCGTGGCCAGCAAGGAGACAGAAGCTGTAGAGAAACCGGAGATCGTGAGAAGGATCACTCGCTCAAGAGCTAAGGAGATGGCCAAGGAAGCTCATGCACTCATAGCTTACGGGTCATTCAATCTACCGAGGATCCAAGTCTTCAACATATCCACCCTGAAGACTTCACCCGGTAATGATAACTAGATAACTTAGGTGTGAAGTTTGTAGTCTTTTTCCCATAGCTGAGTTTTGTCCCAATGGATTTTCTCGGTACGGTTTTTAATGAGGCAAATGGATCACTACGTCGAGTTATCTAGAAGTCATTACCAATGGGGAATAATGTACAAGTCACCATGACTTCTGTACTAATACAAGTGACTTCTGTACTACTACAGATCACCTAGACGCTTCTTTGTTTTCTTATTTCCTTTACACGCCTTGTTGTTTTATTTTGAACTTCCTGTTGTTTGGAGTGTCGAGCCTTAGGGTTGATTATAAAACCCAAAAGTGACGCCTCCTTGTTTGGTAGCGAAGAAGTTTTATGTAACAAGTATTGTTGAATCTTTCTTCTCTCAATCTGAACTCGTGAATGCGTTCATGATTCCGAGTTTCTAAACACTTTGTGATTAGGAAACTCTTCACTTTATTTTCGAATCCATATAACCATCTAACACTTCTCACCATCGAATCATTGCTTTTCTCTCTCGAACATCACCTGCCGTCACTCGCAATCCACTTGTGCATCATCACCATCAATTCACGTCGCCTCTTACCTGTCATCAGCCTCCATCAGAGTTTCATCCTAGGGAGTTCATATTATGTGGTATCAGAGCCAACTCTGTGCCAAAGGCTGAGCGATTCTAAACCCTAATCTCCTTTTGTGTTGTTTTGATTTTGTTCATTTGTTTAATTCTTTGTTGTGTTAGTCTCTGCTGTTTTAGCTTTCGTTGTGAGTCTTGTTTAGTTTTAGGATTTGTTTTTTTTGTTGTTCGTTTGTGTCTAGATTACGAGTCTTAGAGTTTATTTTGTTCTTTCACTCAAGGAACGTTTTACTTCGAGTTTTCTTCTTTATTTTGCAGGTACAATGGAGCTTTCTCCAGAAGCTATGGAAGCTTTGAACCAAGCCATGGCTAAGCAAATAACAGAAGCAAACAAGACAATGTCTACTCAGTTCCAGCAACAGATGGAGCAGCTCAGTAACAAGTTTGAGAAGCAGCTCAAAGATAAAGCTCAAGCAACTAGCGCTTCAGATCAGAGTTCTTCAAAACCGCCTAGTCCTAATGCGGCTCTCCGCTTAGCTAAAGGAAAGGCACACGTGGGAGCTTCTTCCAAACATACAGTGATCAGAACAGCTAGGTCACCTACTGGGGGAAGAGAGACTTGTTTCAATTAGAGAAGAAACACTCAAAGCACAGAAAGAGAGCATCGAAGAACTAGTAGAGATCCTACACGCCCACGACGAGCTGAACAAGTAATTGGGCATCAAATATACTTTGATACAGATTGAGAGTATTCAGAAGAAGAGGAAGCCTCAGATCATAGCCAAGAGACAATGAGGAAAAACAGAAACAGAGATCACGGCAGGGATTATGATCCTTTGAGGTAGCAGCTGAATCATCTCAAGATTCAGTATCCTTCGTTCCATGGTACCAATGATCCAGAGACTTATCTAGACTGGGAAAGGAAGATGGAGTCGAACTTTCAAGTTCAAGGTACCTATGAGTTGAACAATGTGAAGATAGCCATATCTGAATTCAATGGCTATGCTTTGTTGTGGTGGGAGCAGTTGGGACTCACTAGACATCGACAGAGAGAGCCTGCTATCACTACATGGGAACAGTTAGTCACGCAGATGAGAAAGAAGTTTGTGCCTACACACTACCAGAGAGAGATTCTTAACAAGCTGAGGCGTCTCACTCAAGGCACTAAGTCTGTAAGAGACTACTATCAGGAGCTGGAAACGCTTATGATCAGGGTTGATCTGAGAGAAAGTGAAGACATGGTTATGTCTAGGTTTCTTGGAGGTTTGAACAGAGAGATTCAAGACAAGATAGAGCTGCAGAACTATGAAGATGTGCAAGAAATGGTACATAAGACAGAGCTAATTGAATCACAGATCAAGAGAAAGGGAGTGAGGTCAATGTTTACGCCTAACATTCCCAAGCCAAGAGAGTTCAGTAAACCCGCCTTCACCAAGGACAGCAAACCCGCGACAGCCACAGTCACAGAGGAAGTTAAGATCGATGTCAAGCCCAAGAGTAGCACCTCTACAAGTCATATCAGGTGTTTCAAATGCCAAGGGATGGGGCATTATTCCAGAGACTGTCCTAACAAGAAGATGTTTCTTCTTCAAGAAGTAGGAGAGATTGTGCCTGTAGACAGTTCAGAGAGTGAACCAGAGTCTAAGTTAGGTGAAGAAGGTGAACCAGCAGTCATGGGAGAGATGTTAGTAGCACGCAGAGCTTTAAGTGTTCAGACTCATCCAGATGATCGAGGGCAGCGTGAGAATCTCTTCCACACCCGGTGTATGGTTCAAGACAAGGTCTGCACCTTGATCGTTGATGGTGGTAGCTGTACTAATGCTGCTAGTGAAGAGATGGTACAGAAGCTTAATCTCAAGACCACTTCACATCCAAGACCTTATCAGCTACAGTGGTTGAATAACAAAGGAGCTTTAACAGTTTCGCAGCAAGTGATAGTGAAACTCACAATTGGGAAGTATGAAGATGAGCTTCTTTGTGATGTGATTCCGATGAAGTCTAGTTATATTCTTTTGGGAAGACCATGGCAGTTTGACAGAAGAGTGTTTCATGATGGCTACACCAACAGGCAGTCATTTGAGTTCAAAGGACGCAAGGTCACTCTTCTACCACTTACACCCAGCGAGATCTACAAGGATCAGCTTCACATAAATCGCAAGGATACAGAGAAAGTGTCTTACAGCCTGTACATCAAACACAACGAGTTCAATAAGCTATTTGACCCAGAGATGACCTCATTCATGTTTGTCTACAAAGAGACACTCGCTAGTACCAAGACAGCAGAAGAGCTTCCACGCAAGATGATAGAGATTATAGAGGAGTGCAAGGATGTATTTCCAGAAGAGATACCTCCAGGCTTGCCTCCAATACGTGGGATAGAGCATCAGATCGATTTGGTACCAGGTTCAGCTCTACCGAACATACCAGCTTACAGAACCAATCCTGTAGAGACTAAAGAGCTGCAGAAACAAGTAGAAGAGTTGATGAACAAGGGACACATAAGAGAGAGCCTCAGTCCATGCGCAGTACCAGTCTTGCTCGTACCAAAGAAAGATGGTTCATGGAGGATGTGTGTTGACTGCAGAGCTATTAACAATATCACAGTGAAGTACAAACATCCGATCCCGAGATTAGATGACATGCTGGACGAGCTATGTGGGTGAACAGTCTTTTCAAAGATCGATTTGAAGAGTGGGTATCATCAGATCAGAATGAAGGAAGGAGATGAATGGAAAACAACTTTCAAGACCAAGGAAGGGCTCTACGAATGGCTAGTCATGCCGTTTGGTCTCACCAATGCTCCTAGCACCTTCATGCGTTTAATGAATCATGCTCTCAGACCTTTCATTGGCGTCTTCGTGGTTGTGTACTTCGACGACATCATCATCTACAGAAAAGGTCTAGAAGAACACTTAGAACACATCCGCCAAGTTCTAAATGTTCTTCGTTCTCAATCCCTCTTTGCTAATTTTTCTAAATGTTCGTTATGTACTACTGAGGTTGTCTTTCTAGGCTTTGTTGTCAGTGCAGAAGGAGTTAGAGTGGACGATGAGAAGGTCAAGGCTATTAAGGAGTGGCCAACACCCAAAAACGTGGCAGAAGTCAGGAGCTTTCATGCACTAGCAGGATTCTACAGGCGATTTGTCCAAGACTTCAGTGCTATTGCAGCGCCACTTACAGAAGTTATCAAGAAGGATGTAGGATTCAGATGGGAGGAAGCACAAGAGAAGGCGTTTTCAGCCTTAAAAGAGAAGCTTATCACTGCCCCTATTCTCTTACTTCCTGATTTTATGAAAACTTTTGAGATTGAATGTGATGCCTCCGGAGTGGGTATAGGTGCTGTTTTGATGCAGGATAGGAAGCCAGTAGCTTACTTCAGTGAGAAGCTAGGAGGATCAACGCTAAACTATCCTACATATGATAAGGAGCTGTACGCCTTGGTTCGGGCTCTTCAAACGTGGCAGCATTACCTGTGGCCAAAGTAGTTCGTTATTCATACTGATCATGAGTCCTTAAAGCATCTCAAAGGACAACAGAAGCTCAACAAGGGACATGCCAGATGGATGGAGTTCATAGAGACTTTTCCCTACACGGTTAAATACAAGAAAGGTAAGGATATTGTAGTCGCAGATGCATTATCCAGGAGGTACACTCTCGTTTCTACCTTGTCTTCTAAGCTTGAAAGTTTTGATAAAATAGTAGAACTTTATGAGACTGACATCGATTTTGCTGAGAGCTATGGCAAATGCCATAAGTTTGCTTTTGAAAACTACTATAGGCAGAATGGATATCTATTTTATAAGGATCGATTGTGCATACCAAGAGGATCCATAAGGGAACTGTTGATTAGAGAAGCTCACGGAGGTGGACTAGCTGGACATTTCGGAGTGTCAAAGACTCTACTTGGACTGCAAGAACACTTCTATTGGCCTCAAATGAAGAAAGACGGTGAGAAAGTCTGTTCTAGGTGCCATATCTGCAAAATGGCCAAGGGTAAAGTACAGCCCAACGGCTTGTAAACTCCTCTCCCTATCCCTTCTCAACCGTGGACTCATATTTCTATGGATTTTGTTCTTGGCTTACCTCGAACCAGAAATGGTAGAGATTCGATTTTCGTTGTGGTTGACAGGTTTAGCAAAATGGCTCATTTCATTGCCAGTCACAAGACGGATGATGCTGTTATTGTAGCTAACTTGTTTTTCAGGGAAGTAGTACGTCTGCATGGAATACCTCAAGTAATCGTTTCAGACCGAGATACTAAGTTTCTAGGACACTTCTGGAGAACGCTATGGGCTAAACTCGGAACCAAGCTATCATTCTCAACCACATGTCATCCGCAAACAGATGGGCAAACCGAAGTGGTGAACATGACGCTATCTACTCTCCTCAGGACCTTAGTGAAAAGCAATCTCAAGTCATGCGAAGAATGTTTACCACACGTAGAGTTCGCATATAATCACGCTAAGCATTTTGCTACTCTATTCTCTCCTTTTGAAATTGTTTATGGTTTTAATCCACAATCACCTCTAGACTTGATTCCTTTACCTTTAAGTGTGAAGTGTAGCTTTGATGGCAAAGAAAAGGCTGAACAGGTCAGGAGGATACATGCTAAAGCTAAGGAGAACATAGAGAAAAGAACCAAGCAGTATGAGAAACATGTGAACAAGGGCAGAAAGGAGATCGTTTTCGAAGAAGGAGACTTGGTGTGGATTCATCTACGCAAGGATAGGTTCCCAGAAGAGAGGAAAAGCAAGCTTCTACCACGAGCTGATGGTCCATTTGAAGTCATCAAGAAGATCAACGACAACGCCTACCAGATTGATTTTCAAGGTAAGTATAATATATCTTCAACATTCAATGTTTCTGACTTGCTTCCTTATTATGCAGGTCCCGATTTGAGGACAAATCCTTTTGAAGAGGTGGAGGATGATATGATCATGGCCAGCAAGGAGACAGAAGCTGCAGAGAAACCGGAGATCGTGGGAAGGATCACTCGTTCAAGAGCTAAGGAGATGGCCAAGGAAGCTCATGCACTCATAGCTGACGGGTCATTCAATCTACCAAGGATCCAAGTCTTCAACATATCCACCCTGAAGAATTCACCCGGTAATGATAACTAGATAACTTAGGTGTGAAGTTTGTACTCTTTTTCCCATAGCTGAGTTTTGTCCCAATGGGTTTTCTCGGTATGGTTTTTAATGAGGCAAATGGATCACTACGTCGAGTTATCTAGAAGTCATTACCAATGGGGAATAATGTACAAGTCACCATGACTTCTGTACTAATACAAGTGACTTCTGTACTACTACAGATCACCTAGACGCTTCGTTGTTTTTTTATTTCCTTTACACGCCTTGTTGTTTTATTTTGAACTTCCTGTTGTTTGGAGTGTCGAGCCTTAGGGTTGATTATAAAACCCAAAAGCGACGCCTCCTTGTTTGGTAGCGAAGAAGTTTTATGTAACAAGTATTGTTGAATCTTTCTACTCTCAATCCGAACTCGTGAATGCGTTCATGATTCCGAGTTTCTAAACACTTTGTGATGAAGAAACTTTTCACTTTATTTTCGAATCCATATAACCATCTAACACTTCTCACCATCGAATCATTGCTTTTCTCTCTCTAACATCACCTACCGTCACTCGCAATCCACTTGTGCATCATCACCATCAATTCACGTCGCCTCTTATCTGTCATCAGCCTCCATCAGAGTTTCATCCTAGGGAGTTCATATTACAAGTAAAGCAGTAGAAGTTTATAAATGCCACTATGCCCAACTGGTTTTTTGACGACAACTATGGTTTTTTCTGAGCTAGGAAAGATCTGGGTAATGTGGCATCCTAGTGTCAAGGTGTCAATCATTTCCAAATCTCTCCAACTGATCTCTTGTATAGCGGTTCTCCCGAATGATCAGTCAGAAATAGTTGTCTCTTTTGTCTACGCATCAAATGAGGAGTCATCTAGAAGATCTCTCTGGACTGAGTTAGGTAATGTGGCTTTAGATCCACGTGTTTTTGGGAAAACTTGGGCAGTTCTTGGTGACTTCAACCAAACGCTAGACCACTCAAACTCCTCAATCTCCCTAAATACAAATGTTGACCTTCCCACTAGGCTGTTTCGAGAGTGCCTGCTGAACGCTGAGCTTGTTGATCTCACCTATCGAGGCTGTTCATTTACTTGGTGGAATAAGCAAACTGCAAATCCTATTGCTAAGAAGCTAGATAGAATCCTAGTGAATGAAGATTGGTATCTCAAGTTTCTAACTTCCTTCGGACTGTTTGATCAACCAAGCTTCTCTGACCACTCGCCCTGCTGCATTACGCTTAATCCTGCAATTCAGAGGTAACGAAAGGCTTTCAGGCTCCACAACTTTCTTCTGTCTAATCCCAACTTCATTCCTCTGATTGCGGATCAGTGGTACAATTTAAGTTTTGTTGGTTCTGCAATGTTTCGGTTGGCCAAAAAGCTATCTGAAGAAGTGCATTTGAGTATTCAGTTGGGATAACTACTCGGACCTAGAGAAAAGAGTTAAAGAAGCTCATGTCGAAGTTCTTATTCTCCAGCAGCAGATTCTCACTAACCCTAATCCCTCTATTGTGAATCTGGAAAGAATAGCGAATGAAAAGTGGCAAACACTCCTTCAGGCTGAGGAGTCTTTTTTCTGCGAGAGGTCTCGAGTTACTTGGTTAAAGGAGGGTGATCTCAACACATCCTACTTTCACCGCATGACTTCTGCTAGACAGACAATAAACCATATTCACTTCATGATTGATAATAATGGGAACATAGTCGAATCGCAGAAGAATATCAAGGAGCACTGTGTCGGCTACTTCTCTTCCCTGCTTGGCGGTCCTGAGAATCCCCCTCAGTTTGATCCGACGGATATTCCAAGTCTGTTAATTTTCAGATGCTCCTCCGCTCAACATGACATGCTGACAAGCGACTTCTCTCCTGAAGACATCAAGGCTGTTGTTTTCTCTCTTCCAATAAACAAAGCCTCAGGGCCTGACGGGTATCCATCTGAGTTTTTCAGGTCCTGTTGGTACATTATCGATCCTGAACTCATTGACGCAGTTAGAGAATTCTTCCGATCTGGTCAGATGCTGCAACAATGGAACACTACTACAATAGTACTTATCCCAAAAATTCCAAATGCTGCTTCTACCTCCAACTTCAGACCAATCTCCCTGTGCAACACCGTGTACAAAGTGATCTCAAAGCTCATAGTCGGCAGACTACAAGCTCTGTTGCCCTTGGTAATCTCTAATGCCCAGTCAGCTTTCCTCCCCGGACGCCTCCTTGCTGAGAATGTGCTCTTAGCCTCGGAATTGGTCAATGGATACAGTAGGAAGAATATTGGCCCTAGAGGAATGCTTAAAGTTGACCTCCGCAAAGTTTTTGATTCGGTGAAATGGGACTTCATCATTGCCACAATGCAAGCTCTTCATTTCCCTGAACGATTCATATCTTGGATCAGACAATGCATATCCACTCCGAACTTCTCCGTATCTATCAATAGTGTTACTTTTGGATATTTCAAAAGTTCGAGGGGGCTTCGCCAAAGAGACCCAATTTCTCCATACCTCTTCGTTATAGCCATGGAGGTCTTCAATGGATTAATGAGGTCAAGCTTTGCAGCGGGGTTCATCCAGCACCATCCAAAAACCAAAGAGCTAGATATTACCCACCTTATGTTTGCAGATGACGTGATGGTGTTCTTTGATGGCTCCTCTTCATCTCTTCAAGGAATTAGTGATGATATGGATATTTTTGCTTCTTTGTCGGGGCTTCGTATGAACTGTGAAAAAATTAAACTATTCACAGTGGGTCTGGAGCCTAGTGAATCCTTGGACATCGCAAACTTTGGATTCACTACGGTTCCTTGCCTATCCGTTACTTGGGACTCCCTCTGATGAGTAGGAAGCTGAGAGTATCTGAATACTCATCCCTGATCGACAAGCTAACAAAGTGGTTTAATGCCTGGGCAACTAGATCTCTTTCTTACACAGGTCAGCTCCAACTGTTGAAATCTGTCATTTATGGCCAAATCAACTTTTGGTTATCAACCTTCATCTTACCAAAGGCGTGTATCAAGAAGATTGAATCTCTATGCAGCAGATTCCTTTGGTCTGGCTTGATAGACCGTAGCAAAGGTGCAAAGGTTGCATGGTCTGACATCTGCTATCCAAAGCAGGAGGGAAGGCTAGGATTGCGGCGTCTGAGTACTTGGAACTCCACTCTCTGTCTCAGGCTTGTCTGGCTGTTTATTTCAGGGAGTGGATCCCTTTGGGTTGCCTGGCATCACTTCCACCACATCAAAGGTAAAAGCTTCTGGTCTATTAAGGCTTCTACAAATGATTCATGGAACTGGAAATCTCTGTTAGCACTTCACCTATGGCCCACTAGTTCGTCAAGTGTGACCTGGGTTATGGAGAGTGTTCTAGCTTCTATTATGATGCTTGGTGCCGTTTTGGTCCGTTAATAAACCTGACTGGTAATGACGGACCTGTTCGGTTTGGGATTTCTTCCCAACTCTCTCTGGCTGATGCGTTCGCGGGCAACATTTGGCACTTGCCATCTCCAAGGTCGGATCATGAGCGTTAGTTGCACTCCTTCCTTGACATGTTACCTTCACTCAGGCCTGATGCTGGTATTGACTGCTACAAGTGGGTCATTCAAGATCAAAAGCTCTCAAACTTCCATACAACAAAGACCTGGGACTGTATCCGAGAGAGATCCACTCTCAAGGAATGGTCATCATCGATCTGGTTCAAAGGAGCCACGCCGAAGCACGCTTTCACAATGTGGGTTGCATATCTACATCGACTGCCAACCCGTGATAGACTCCAAGCCTGGGGCATTTCCACCCCTACCTCTTGTTGTCTCTGTTCAACCTCTGATGAGTCTCATGTCCACCTCTTCTTACAGTGCCCGTTCAGTGAACAAGTGTGGTTGCGGGTTCAGTCTCATCTTCGGCTGCGTCCACTGGCTTTTCATACCTGACCATCACTTCTCGTCTGGACAAAGATCAAATCGGACTCAGCTCCATCAATCCTCCGGAAGCTTGTTTGTCAAGCTGTGGTGTATCACCTCTGGAAACTTAGGAACAACATTCTCCATAACCAGGTTTCGATTTCTCCTACTGCTGTCTTCCAAGAGATTGTGACGGAGATCCGCAACACCATCGACGCCAGAGAATCCCGGAAGCATTTCAGGACACTTATGGCACTTTGGATTCGATAATCTTTTTAGTTGATTGACACTCAACGTTTTTTTGTAACCCTTGTTATTTGTTTTTTTTTTTGGCAAGGTTACAAACATTATAGGTGGCTCTTTTGTAAACCTCTAACTTTTCATTAATATGAAAATTCACATTCCTATCAAAAAAAAAAAAATCACTATTTCTTATGAATATTGTATTAAATAAATTTATTAACGCCTTCTCAACTATCAGCGAGATATGTAGATGGTCGTGGTTGCAATTCATCATGAACAAAAACTCATTAATGCACCTTGTCAGTTGTCACCGAGAGAGAACAGAGAAAATGACATGAAGAATAATAGATTGTCAAACGACTTAGGGAAAAAGGGACGCCAGATAAACCCTTGGAAGCAAAGGAAACCAGTTTTCTCTAGTTTTTTACTCTACTAATTGATAAAAGGAAAGTTTTCATGCAAAAAATGGAAATATTTTTACCTACAAAGAAAAAAAGGAAAATTACTAATAAACAGTTGTAGCAACGAGATATAAAACAGATTCGATTTTTTTCTAAGATGAATTTAGTCAATATGCTTTTGCGGTCATGTGTTGGTATGGTGTCCCGCTACGCAAGGGCTCTACTCCCGACGGTAACAAACTCTGGCCGGGTCGCTTTGTATTCCGTGTACATTAACACGCGGAAAGAAGATCAATACAGCAGGAGGAGCACGGAAGTAGTAGGAGAGACATGTAGTATTGTTCTTCCGTTTGCATTAACTCGCGGAAGAAAGATCCATACCATGTCAGAGGATGGGGAATGGTGGAAGAAAATAGAAGAAAGTCCTCCCTTTGATGAATTGATGCTGGACTCGGTTGTTGATGTCTATACTGACTCTACCGAGTATAGCAAAGTCAAACCTTGGCAGACTCTTACAGAAGAATCATGGGGCGGCTCTGGTATGTGACTAAATACTTATCTCAACGCTCAGATCTTTTTTTTTTTTATTATTAATGGGTTCCTTTGGCTTGAAATTGATGTTGTAGGATTTGCAATCGCCGGAAAGAAAATTCTTACAAACGCTCATGTGGTGGAGCCAATGAATGATCACACTTCGGTGCATGTCAAAAGGCTTGACTCTCAAATCAAATACAAAGCAAAAGTTAAAAAGATTTCACATGAGTGTGATTTGGCTATCTTAGAGATCGATAGCGACAAGTTTTGGGAGGGTATGAATCCCTTGGAGCTTGGAGACGTACCGCCTCTCCATGAAATTGTATATGTTGTTGGTTACCCAGAAGGTATTTTTCTTGACAATGTTTCAAATTATCCTAAAGAGTGGCAATAGAAGAGACATAGAAGTTTGCTCAAGTTTCCTATGGTCTTATAATTCGTATTCCAATATACATAAAAATTATGCTAAATGATACTAATTTATTCAACTTTGGTTACTAACTAGAACTAATGTGCTCAAGTGCAGGTGGAAAAAATAAAATACGGTTAGTGTGAACAACCTGCTATCAATACAAATTATCGTATAAGTAGTAGTAATATGAGAATAGAAGAGAGATAGGTGTGTGCTATCGGTCTTCTATATTCCTAGCTGTGAGTTCCAATATCTAAGAAATAATCATGCTTCAATACGTTTATTAAACTATATATCGATTTTTTTTTTTTTTTGATAATTTATGAAACTCTCTAATTATGCTTCCATTACTATATTTATATGCTCAAATGTAGCCGGTGACATGATATGTGTTGCAAAAGGTTTTGTAACTGGAGTTGACACTACAAAATACATTCAAAGTTCCACGAAACTACTGACAATACAAATTGATGGAACTATCAACCATGGAAATAGTGGTGGCCCTGTTATTACGGGAAACAAAGTCCTTGGTATAGCATTTGAAAGTACTAAATGTCAGAAAAGAATAGGGTAAGTTAAAACCTTAAATCATGGATATTAGTTTTGCGTACATTTGTGATCAAGAGGTGCAAGTGCAACCTTAAACTTTTGCATATTTTCCACTGTTTCTTCGGTGCTCTTTGGTTTTCACATGCATTTATTTATCCTGACGTTTTTTTTCAGGACTCACGGTTTTGTAATCCCAACACCAATAATTAGGCATTTCATAGCTAGTGCAGAAGAAAGCTCCCAAAACGCCGTTTTTGGCTCACTAGTTCTATCATATCAATCTCTCGAAAATGATCACATCCGTAATCATTTTAAGATGAGTCCTGAAACAACAGGAACCCTTATAAACAAAATAAATTCGTCGTCCGGGGCTCACAAAATTCTGAAGAAGAATGACATCATTCTCGCAATTGATGGTGTTCCAATAGGAAATGATGCGAAAGGTAATAATGGAACTAAATCTAATTTTTTCGCGTAAATGTTTTTGATGTTTACCTATAAAGTGAGGGTATGTTTGATGCAGTTCCTTTTCAAAATGAGGAACGAATAAGTTTCAATCATTTGGTCTCTATGAAGAAACCATATGAAAAAATCTTAATAAAGGTTCTAAGGAAGGGAAAGGAGCATGAGTACAATATCAGTCTAAAGCCGGTAATTAAGTCCTCATTTGTTATCAAAATTTCATGCACTTCTTTCCAAATTATTGGCTATATATGTTGATTCACGTTTTTGAAATATGTTTTATTATGATGGTTAGGTGAGACCACACATTACAGTGCAACAATATTATAACCTTCCAAGTTATTACATATTCGGTGGTTTTGTTTTTGTGCCTCTTACTAAATCCTACATTGATGATTTGAGCTATATGTGTGCATGTATATTACATGATGAGTACAAAATTACCGATGAGCAGCATGTCATAATCTCTCAGGTATGCTTTTTCTTTGTCCACAATACTGATTTTGTTTTCAAACTCAATGCCAATTTGAATATTTGTTTACTGGAAAGAATGAGGATTATTATATAGTTGAGCTACTAAGATATTATTTGCTACTAGTTCTTTTCAGTCTCTTGATTTTGTCTTTAATGAGAGCATGCAAGATTGCAAGTATAGCGAATAAATAATATATATATATATATATTTTTTAATATATTTTAGGTAATGTCAGATGACATTAACCAAGGATACGGTGATTTCAAAGATTTACGGGTAATTTATCTATGAGACTTACTTGGATGCATGAATCCCAAACACTATTAATTTATTAATCTGTCTTGAGAAACACATAGCTATGTTTTCGCTAAAAATAAAATATATTTGTGGTGGGAACAGGTGAAAAAAGTTAACGGAGTGAAAGTAAAGAATTTTAAACATTTGTGTGAACTAATCGAGGGATGTTGTAGCGAAAATCTGAGGATGGACTTGGAAAATGACAAAGTTATGGTCCTCAACTATGAATCTGCTAAAAAAGCAACATTTGAGATCTTGGAACGTCACAATATAAAGTCGGCTTGGGCCATATATTGAGTAGTCTTCCGATCCGCATGCAACTTGATAATCCCATCAAAGATAATGTATAGGATTGACCGTCTATGCCTTGGAGTTGGCTTCATTTGCTGCTTCATCCCACGTTCAAAGATACTATAAGATTGTTTGGGATTCAACTTAATATGAAGAATCTTTTTCTTTTTTATTAAACTATTAAAAAAAAAAGTAACGGGACGAATGGTTTAACTAGTTCCTACCCATCTGATAAGGTCACTAGTGGAGCTCTCCAAATCTTAAGATACACGCCTCATCGTTGCATGCTTGTCCAATAGCTCCTTCATATGTAATATAAATGCAGCGTCTCTTTGAGTGATTGAAAGGGGCTTCTTCGAGTTTTTTTTTTTTTTTTTTTTTTTACTAACTAGGTTTTGAACCCACACTACTCATGGATTTATTTGATATATTTTGATAAAAATTAGATATGATTGATTACGGTAATAAAATATTATCTCATAAAAAAAATTAAAATTAGTACTAAGGAAAAAAAAAATAAATTTCAGATACACAATTTTTTAAAATATAAAAATCAGTTGTGTTATAAAATCAAATCTGATAAAAAAATCAAAATTTAACTTGAAGTCAGGCGAGGCAAATCAAACTGATGACCTCACATATCCTAAACCATTTTCTTTGACCACCAGAAAAACGAAATAATTTTATAATCATGAATTTAACTCGTTTTCATATTTAACTGATCGCTACCACCTTTGTTTTCGTGTTTTTTATTCAATGTTTTCTTATTCTTCATATTCTTTCTTGTCATTTTCATTGTCAAATTTTGTGTTAATTGTCATCGTAACTTTTACCGTTTGGTTATTCGTTATACTCTTTTTCTTCTTCTTCCTCGGCAACTTCTTCACATTCTTCCACTGAAAAACCTTTTTTTAGACTACCACACAACTTGTTAACCCATCAAACTCCAAGAACAAAATCATTTCTTTTCTCATAAATTTGTGAAATTCATGATTACCAGCATAGTCAACACATACACCCAATTATTAACAATTTTATCCATATACTTATTTGGTTTTAGATCCACGCGTTTATAAACTTCTCAAACCAAAATCCTTACTTGGTTTATAATATTTTAAAAACATAATAAAATATACTAATAATTATTTATTTAATATGAATCATATGATATATAGAAATATGAGTACACTATAAGATCAAACATATTAATTATAAATAAATAATATCAATTATATTATATCATCAAATAATATTAACTGTATCATATTATCAAATAACCGTAACCGTATATAACAGTAACCGCTTGAACCGTAACCGTATATAACAGTAACCGCTTGAACCGTAACCATATATAAACGTAACCGTTTAACCGTTTGTTAAACGGTTTTGGTTAAAGTTACAAAAAATTTCTAACCATAACTGATGGCTAATAAATCTTAACCGTGACAACCGTAACCCTGGTCATGACTATGTATAGCTAATAAAACATGTATGTTTGTCGTCCATCTTTCTTCTTTAAACCTCAAAATTTGAGTCAAACATAAAATTAAGGTCTTGTGATGTCAATCCTTCTTCCTTAGACCCAAAAATAAAAAATTAATGAAAGAATTTCTATAAAATCATACACAAAAATATGTTTTACAGCTCATAAGAAATAAAAAGCACAAATATAGATAAATAAGATAATTTATGTTTTGCATCAATATTTATAATATTTTAAAATTTTAAATATAAAATTTGAACCTTTTAAAAATTTTCAATATTTATAATATTTTAAAATTTTAAAATTTAAAACTTATAATATTTAAAAAAAATTTCAAAACTAAAAACTTTTAAAAGTTTCAATATTTATAATATTTAAACTTTTAAAATTTTTAAATATTATAATATTTTTTTGAAACTGTTTAAAATTTTAATTTGAGCAAATAAAAAACCAGATCAAACCAAATAAAACTTTTAAACTTGGACGCCTGATAAATCAAGCTTTCCTGCTCATTCGTTATTGGAAGCATATTAATCTTATTTATACTGGTTCTGAACCATTGTCTAAAAAATTTCTAGCTGATGTGGGATATTGTGCTTAGTTCTTTGATTTCCATAAATTCAAAATTTTTCTTTTTCTAAAAAGTTCTGTAAATTTAAAAAATGTTAATGAATGACATGTCAAATAATGATAGGTTGTTTAAAATAATTCTTAATTTAGAAAATTTTGGAAATTGTATAAATGTTAATAAGTGATATGTCAAATTTATATTGGTTGTTTAAAATCCTATGTGGACGGCTTTAAGAGCTTATAGCTTCTACTTTTTATTAGTATAGATTCGATGCCTATGTGATTTGTCCAAACTATAAAAAATAAAAAAGTTTAAAGAAGGTTCCTTGTAGAAAAAGTAAACAATTTTCTCTACGACACGATAAAGGAAAGTTCTGAAGAGAAAAAAAAATGGAAAGCCTTTGATTAAAGAAGGACTTCCTATTGGAGACTTCTGAAGAGAAAAAAAATTGAAGCCTTTTGATATGGTTTTCCGGTCGTGTGTTGTTACGGTGGGCCGGTACTCGAGAGCTAGGGTTCTTAGTTTACTCTCTTCTTTTTTCTTTTATCCAATTTGCAATAATGCACAACCAACGGTACCAACGGCCAGCCAAGTTTCCAGATACAACGATCTATACAGGAAGAGCACGGTGGCAGCGGAGAGGCGTTCGGTTCTTTCATATGCAGTAACTTGCCGAAGAAAGATCCATACAATGCAGGAAGGTGATAAGAAGATAGAACGGTGGAATAAAATAGAAGAAAGTTGTCCGATTGATGAACTGATGTTGGACTCGGTTGTAGAGGTATCCTCTACCTCTACCCTGTACAGCAAATTCAAACCTTGGCAGACTCTAGAAGAAAAATCATCCAAAGGCTCTGGTATGTGACTATACTTATCTCAAAGCTCACATCAAGGTTGGTTAATGTATATGGGATACTTTGGCTTGAAATATTGATGTTGTAGGATTTGCAATCGCGGGAAGTAAAATTCTTACGAACGCTCATGTGGTGAGGGCAATGAATGATCACACATCCGTGAACGTCAAAAAACATGGCTCTCCAATCAATTACAAAGCAAAAGTTCAAAAGATTTCACATGAATGTGATTTGGCTATCTTGGAGATCGATAGCGACGAGTTTTGGGATGGTATAAATCCCTTGGAGCTCGGAGATATACCACCACTCGGAGAAGTTGTGTCTGTTGTTGGTTATTTAAAAGGTATTTACTTGACAATGTTTCAAATTAGCATGTGAATAAAATAGAGAGATAGATGTGGCTCATGTTTCTTATGATCTTTATAATTCATTTTCCAATATACCAAAAAATTATGTTAAATGACGAATTTTATTTATTTATTATGATTTGGTTACTAGAATTAATGTGCTCAAGTGCAGGTGGTGAAAATATCTGCGTTACAAAAGGTCTCGTACTTAGAGTTGAAACTAAAAAATACAATCACAGTGACAAGGATCTGCTATCAATACAAATTGATGCAAGTATCGACCATGGAAATACTGGTGGCCCGGTAATTATGGGAAACAAAGTCGTTGGTGTAGCATATGCATTTTACTCTACAAAGAACTCAGGGTAAGTTAAAAGCTGAAAGCTCTTAAACTGTAAATCTTTGATAATTGATTTGCATACATTTGTATCAAGAGGTGAGTGAAACTCTTTAAAAAAAAAATCTTTCTGGTTTCTACATGCAGTTTTGTGATCCCAACTCCAATAATTAAGCATTTTATAACTGGTGTTCAAGAAAGCAGACAATATTCTGGTTTCGGCTCATTGGATCTATCATATCAATCTCTTGAAAACGTTCACATCCGTAATCATTTTAAGATGAGCCCTGAAATGACAGGAATTCTTATAAACAAAGTATATTCGTCGTGGGGGGCACACAAGATTTTGAGAAAATATGACATCATTCTTGCAATTGATGGTGTTCCAATAGGAAATGATGAGAAAGGTAATATAATTGTACTAGATGTTGCTTAATGTTCTCCTATGTTGTTTACTTGTGAAGTGAGTTTTTGTTTGATGCAGTTCCTTTCCAAAACAAAAATCGTATAAATTTCTCCCACCTGGTTTCTTTAAAGAAACCAGGTGAAAAGGCCTTAGTTAAAATTTTACGAAAGGGAAAAGAGCATGAGTACAATATCACTCTTAAACCGGTAAAACCATCATTTATTAACACTTTCTAAATTGTTTGGCTCTGCTCGATCATTCACATTTTTTTCCGAACTACTTTGTATTGTACTGCACAGGTGAAACCAAACGTTAAAGTGCAACAATTTTATAATCTTCCAAGTTATTACATATTTGGGGGTTTTGTTTTTGTGCCTCTCACTAAAGCATATAGTGATAATTTGAGCCTTAGTGGGTGTAAATGTGCATTATATGATACGTACAGAAAGGCTGGTGAACATCAACTAGTCATAATTTCCAAGGTTTGCTTCTGTTTTTTTCTTTGTCCACGATACCATTTTTTTTTTTTAATTCAATCTTGTCAATTTGAATCTGAGTTTGGTAGAGAGAATAATATATGTTGAGCTACTAGGATGCTATTTTTTTTAACAATAAAAGCATATTAAGTATTTCGAGTTAAACTTAATAATGTCTTCTCTTTTTTTTTTGAATACAATGTTCATAGAGAAGTTGTTTCTTTCTGTAGATATTAGAAGATGACATCAACAAAGGATATCAAAGATTAGATGATTTGCAGGTAAAATATTTGTTACTTGTTTTATGCAATTAATTATCATTTCTAGGGAAAAATAATAGTCGTGGTGGAAACAGGTGAAGAAAGTGAACAGAGTGAAAGTTAAGAATTTGAAGCATCTATGCGAGCTAGTAGAGAAATGTAGCACCAAATATTTGAGGTTGGTCTTAGAAGATGATAAGGTTATGGTCCTCAACACTGAATCTGCTAAAAAGGCAACGTTGAAGATCATGGAACGTCACAAAATAAAGTCGGTCATATCTAAGGACATTTGTCTTCCTATGTTGCTAGATAATCCGTTCAAAGACAATAGGATCAACCTACTTCCTTGGAGTATTCTTCCTATGTTTGATCTAGTACACAAGGATTGATTTCAAAAACAGTTACTAATATATGACTAACTATATCCCATGGAGAATAAAAGAAGGAAGACCATATATGTATATGTTCAAATAGTCTTGGAAATAAAAAACCAAATCCGTATGTACTGAACCGAAACCGAGAGGAACCAAAACCGAACTGAATTTGATGTAAAAATCGAACGGATACTACACTATAGAACCGAAACAATCTGAAACCAAATTTGTACTAAACTGAAACCGAACCAAAACTGGATCGAGAACGGAATAGATGTCTGCACTACAATTTATACCTAAAAATATTAGTTATTTTTAGACTGATTAACTAAACATTACTCGAGATTCGAGAATATGAAAATATCCGAATAACCTAACAAAAAACTAAAAATACCCAAATACCCAAAAAAAATCGGTAACAGCCAAAACCAAAAAAAAAAAACCCGAAATTAATTTGGTTTTAGAACGGCTTCTCATTCAAGATCTAAAACTGAAAGGAACCGAAACTCTTATTGGAAGTTTACGTGTTAATTTAGCAGTTATTCACTAACCAATGCAACTCTTGAGTGAATGGTCACACTTATTCAACTAATGGTTGCAAACGTTTGTCACACGCATTGGCCATTATAAAGAGATAAGAAAAACAGATTCCCAAAAACCAAAGTTTGATAAACTCTTTGGTTAAAACACAAAACAAAACATTGAAATTCTATTTGTTTCTCTTGTATCTTAGCCTAGAATAAGAGAGAAACTTTGATTGTCATATCCTCCGAGAGATTTTGTGTAACCCAAGGTTTTTGATAAGGGCTGAAATACTCTTTAAAGAAAGTGTTCTCGTGCGCGATTCAATCATTATCCAAGTTCACTGTACGTTACGATCCGAAGTTACATCATTTATACAACATTCTTAAAGAGTATTCTCTGGTGAACTATGACGAGTTCATCGGTCCGTGAGATGACTTCAAAGTTTGGCAAGTTGGATAAGTTCGAGGGAGTGGACTTTCGAAGATGACAGAAGAAGATGCATTTCCTTCTCACCACACTCAATGTGGTGTATGTTCTAAGCATGCCAATGCCTACCGTGACGGAAGATGCTGAGAAGGAGTTCGAGGAGACAAAGAAGCAACTTAAGTGGGAGAACGATGACTACATATGCCGTGGCCACATTCTTAGCGGTATGTCTGATCCTCTCTTTGACGTCTATCAAAATGTCGAATCCGCAAAGGAACTGTGGGATGCTTTGGAATCAAAGTACATGGCTGAGGATGCTTCTAGTAAGAAGTTCCTTGTGAGTAATTTTAATAATTACAAGATGTCTGATTCAAGTCCTGTTATGGAGCAATACAATGAATTGCTTCGCATCCTCGGGAAATTCGCTCAACACAAGATGAAGATGGATGAATCCATCTCAGTGTCGAGTATCATCGACAAGTTGTCGCCATCATGGAAGGATTTTAGGCACGTGTGAAACACACACAAAAAAGAGTTGTCTCTTGTACAACTTGGTATCCATTTGCCCATAGAGGAATCTCTAAGGGTGCAAGAGGGTGGAAAATCCAAAGAGGCTGAACCTTCTTCAATCAATATGATGGAAGAAGGTGGGAATTCTAAGATGAAGAATAAAGGGAAGAAACATCCCTTTAGTGACAACACTTACAGTGGGCCTAACAAAAAGCTTACGAGCGTTTGTTGGTTTTGTAACAAGCCGGGTCACCTTAAACGTGCAAAGGATAAGGATAGAACAGGACAAAACAGTTCAGGTAAGGGTCTAAGGACCAAGGACAAATTACTCATTAAGGCCAGAATCTTGTAAATGATTCACATTTTCATGTGTATTGATTGCTCGAGTAATTGCCCGATATAATTAACCGTAAGGCAATATATACGGGGACGAATCCACAAGGACCAATGGTACACTAAAAATTTGCGAGAGTCGTAAATAGCTAAAGCGGACGAATGTTTGTTTCTTTGGTTTCAGAAATTGTAAATATAAATGCAAGAAATGAAACAATTAAACTTATAAGATTAAAACATTGGGTCATGGGATACTTCAGAGATATATGACTAATGAGAAAATCAAATATGGAATTCAATAATTAAGAACCGTTCTAGAACATGAAAAAAAGAATAGACTAACCCTCTTTTAAGGCATTAGAAACTAAATTTGACTATTAGTTTGGTAAACATTCATTTGCAACCTCCTAGCCAAGTTTGCATTACAATAAGGTTCAGTTAGTTCACAATGCGTCCTAATATCAACTTTCGCAGGCTAGAAATAGATTGTTCAATTCACACTCATTCATGCATTCTATCTGTGACAACCCGTCCCGCGGACCTCACAAGCCCACCGCTAGCTGCCCCAACGGACCGTCCGTGGATCTCACTAGCCCACTGTTAGCCGCCCAAACGGATTCCAAGCTGGCCCTGCAGGGCATCGATCCTAACCCATCACTGTGGATATCCAAATCCACAGTAGGTTATTGGTGCGTCAGGCGTTCCTCGAACCCTGGTCCCCACCCTTTAACAACCTTCCCACAGGACAAGCTGTCACCAATTGATGGCCCTGCAGGGCATCAATCCGATCAATTGGTGACAGCTTGTCCTGTGGAAAGGTTGTTAAAGGGTGGGGACCAGGGTTCGAGGAACGCCTGGTGCCCCAATAACCTACCGGTTGCAAACTCTTGAGTGAATGGTCACACTTATTCAACAAACGGTTGCAAACGTTTGTCACACTCATTGGCCATTATGAAACTCTGTCTTTCGACACCAAAAAATGGTAGAGAAAGAGATAAGAAAAACAGATTCCCAAAAACCAAAGCTTGATAAACTCTTTGGTGAAAGAATAAAACAAAACATTGAGAAATTGAAACTCTATTTGTTTCACTTGTATTTTAGCCTAAAACAAAAGAGAAATTTGTATTTTAGCCTAAAACAAAAGAGAAACTTTGATTATCGTACCATGCGAGAGATTTTGTATAACCCAAGACTTTTGATAAAGGTCAAAATACTCTTTAACGAAAGTGTTCTCATGTATGATGCAATCATAATTCAAGTTCATCGTACGTTACGATCCGGAGTTACACCTTTTATACAACAACTTGAACTGATATTCTAAAAAACTGAATGATCTTAAACTTAGGATCCAAATGATCCAAAACCGAATAGTACCAAACAGAATATCCGAATGCCAAGATTAGGTTGAAAGTTAAAGATTTTTTTTTTTTTTTAAGTAAAAGAAAGAGGTAGTTGTTTTCTAATTTTTGTGCACAGTTACATTCTCTTTTGACTTTTTAGGCTCCAACTGGTAACCAAAATTTAGGAAAAGAACGAGGAAGAATACGATATTCCTCTTCATTCCTCAAAATTTTTACCATTTACAAAGAATATTATTTCCTCATCATTCTTCTACATTCCTCATAAAATGAGGAACACTAGACCAAAAATGTTCCTCCCCAAAATTGACGAGGAACAAATAGAACAAAAAAAAAAAGAATAAATATTAAATTTCGTTTTTTATTTTAAAATAAATAAAAATTATGTTTATTAATAATATTTTAATTTTATAATACAATAATATTCATATTTTTCACAGTATATTGGCAGTTAAATATACTTTATACAAAATTTCATATTAAATTAATTTGAAAGCTTTATCTGAAAATTGTATGAATAGTAAAATAAAATTAAAAAATGTGTATACTGTAAATAAAAACTAGAAATATTTTATTTTAAAATCAAATGTAAAATTTATTTTATATACATTAAAAGTAGTATTAGTATTTTATTGACTGATTTATTTAATATTTAATATATTTTTAAAAATATTGTTATTATTTGGTTACCAGTTATTATTTTGTTCTTTCTTTGTATCTTTTCCTTTCATTCCTCAAAAATTGTTTATTCCGTTCCTCATTGTTTTTTTATTCATTTTACTTTTGTTCCTCTAATGGTTATCGGTAGAACCCTTAGTCTTACCATCCTCAAAAGGTGGTGCAGTATGGCACTACAACAAGTCTTGTAAAATGTAACTAGAGTTTTCATTTTTCGACAGGGTATTTCTCGACTTGTTGACAACGATGTATGGACCAAATATAATTCTCTCATAGATAAATGGAGTTTTTGAAAGAAGAAAAAGGGAGGATCATTTTTTATGGTTTGAAATTAAACCAATCAGTTTGATCTATTTCTTGATTTCTATGTGAGTTTATAACAATAGGGACAAAGATGGCAGGGAGTTTTACAGAATTAAGTCAGATTGTAGTTTAATAGATGGAGATCAATCACATAGAACATGCATATGTTGTTCTTATAATACTTTTAACATGCAAAGAAAGAATGGACAAGAAAGAGATACCAAGATTTTACGAGTTCAAGCTGTCGTGTGGAATCCTAAAACTTGCTGGACTTTCTCCGGAATTCATTAGAACAAGCTAAAGTCCCAGCTTTATTGAAGAGGAAAGAACAAACAAAATTTGGTACAGTCTTAACAGGTGAAAGTCTTTATGGAGTTCGAGAGTTGTTCTATATGGATTGAATCCTTTGGTATCTCAATTTATACCAACCAATACTAAGAAGAAGCTAAACAAGAATAGCAAAGAGAACTTGAAGAAAATATCTCTTCTTTTCTTCTTTGCAAAAGTCTCTATGGGAAGAGAGTTCAGCATAACCACTACTTCCTTTGCAAAGATGAAAGACTTCTGTGATGCAAATGAAAGTTTGGGTTAAGTATCTCTTTACAACACTGAGTATGTTAGATATTAGCAATGAGTTCCAGAAGGCTATAAACAGCCCAGCTTGATCCTTTGGCCCCTGTTTTTGTTCCTTTTTGTTCAAAACTAAAGATGAGTTTCTCTATGTCAGAGAAGGTGGAAAGACTAGAATCTGATTTCATCAGACATAAATGTTTCAAATTATAGATGTGAAACAACATTGTTTATAGCTCAGAGGAGGGCAAAAATAGCCTTAAAAAGTGGAGAAACACAGATAATGTTTGCTAACCGAATCAGAAATGAAGCAACAAGAAAGAACCATCACAGTCTCAGCAACCCAAAACCTATGTAGTGAGTTCCATAATGGCGGAAACAATATCTCCGTCATTGGCTTTAAGAGCCTTAACAGCCTTAGCCTTCGAGACACCAGCTTGAGTCATGACGAGATCAATGTCCTTGGCTTCAACACCAGTCTCATCAACATCTTCATCGTCATCCTCCTCTTGTGGAACAGAAGAGGATTCAGAAGCATCAGTGTTGGGGATCATGGAAGCAACGTCTGGCATCTTGAACCTCTGAGCAGCTTGTGCTTGTAGCTGAGAGCTCATGTCATCAATCTTAGCCTCACCGAATATCACATAAGTCTCAGAATTAGGAGACTTGAAAACATCCGGCTTCGAGATCACAAACAACACCTAACCAATACAAATAACATACAGAATCAATACAAGAATGAAACATCGATTACAAGATTAGTGAATGGTTTCTTACATTCTTTGATCTCTTGATAGTCACTCTGCTAACATCTGTGACTGGTTTCATCCCCAGTTTCAGCATAGCCTTTCGGCTCTTCTTCTCGCTTCTACTTTGCTTAGAACTCTCATTCTCACCAGCTCCTTCACATTACATAAACAACAACAACAATATGAAAACCACAACATCGTAACTACAAACAAAATCCAGAAAGCTTAATGAAACATTGCATCAGATTCAATCACAACAAATCCACAAATATGACTCCAAGAAAACATCTCTATCTCTTTAAGTCTATTAAAGAAAACAATCAAATCGAGAGAAAACAACATACCATCTGCAACCTCGTCGTCGTCGTCATCAACATCATCGTCGTCTTCATCTCCATCTTTCACATCCTCAACAACAACATCGTTCTCCTTCTGCTCTCCACAACAACACAATCCCAAAAAAACAAATCATCAAATCGAAACAAACCTTCGACTCGCTCAAAAATACATAAAAGAGAGAGAGAGAAAACAAAATGAAACCTGGAGCTTCATCTGCTCTTTGATGGAATCCATAAGCTCCTCCTCGTTCACTTCCTCAATCACTGGACCTGGCATCTTCTTCTTCTTCTTCTTATCTTCTTCGGAGGAGAAACAAAAAAAAAAAAGAAAAAAAACGAAAACCCTTAAAACAGCGCAGCGAAACTAACCCTTTTCTCAGTTTCAGTGGCGATGTATATAAATAAAGTGCTTCGGGCTTACCCTATAATTTATTGGGCCTTAATATAGCCCGTTTGTGTTTTATCCATTAGCCCACTGGACTAAGATACATTAGCCCATATAATTCGGATTGGAGAAAATCATGCTCAAAAAGTATGATTTAAAGATGTATGTACAAAGTTGACAACATAAAAAAAAAAATGTATGTAACAATTAGGTCTGGGCGTTTGGATACCCTTTCAGGTTCGGATCGAGTATTTTGGATTTTTGGATTTAGAAATATAGGACTCGTTCGAATATTTTTAGACTTCGAGTTTGGGTCAGATTTGGATTCGAATTACTCCGAAGTTCACAAAACTCAAAATTTTAATAACTAATTTAATCTAAATTATTCAAAAATACCCAATCTATTTAAAAATTTAGAATAATTTTTACCCAAATTTACTAAAATATAGTTTAAATACTTGAAAATGTTTAAAATTTTGAATATTTTAAACACTTATATTATTAAAATAATAAATATTACTAATATAATACTTCTATATATTAATAATGTGGATATATTCGGATATCTGTCCGAATTTCGGTTTGGATCGGATTCGGGTTCAAGTTTTTGGATTTAGAGATTTAGAACCCATTCGGATATTTTATAATTTCAAATATGAGATCGGATCGGATTTTTTGGATCGGATTCGGATCATATTTTCGGATCTGAATATTTTGCCTAGACCTAACCGTACGCATCTTCTCTCCTTGACACATGACAACACATGACACATGTACTATGATCTCTATTGTGTCTCAGACATGTACCCTACACGGCTACACCAACCATATGTCATATGATGATGATTTCAACATAAACAAAGTGTTTTTTTCTTCTTCTTTTTTTTTTCTTTTTCAAATGAATTATTAGGCGTTGGTTGGTTGAAACTAAAATTTGACAATGATAATATCAACATATGAAAACATCTACTAAATCAGTCACTACATTTCACATCAGTTTTCTATCACTTGATTTATCAAACGTCAACTATAATTTAGTCATGTGAGGTCCAACTGTCAATAATTAGAGTGAAGATCAAGAAAAGGTTTGCTTTTCTACCTTTAATTTGTACATCTTCTCCACTCACAGTCACAGTTCATATCCGATATATGCTTATTCTTGTTTTGGTAAGACATTGTTCAGTGCAAGACTTCTACTTGTGGTAAAATTCTTTAGATTCAATGATTACAATCTCGTCATCAATGAAAGCTTAGCCTCCGCCATTTTTATGTATGTATATATTTTCCTTTTTACCATCATTTGTTTTCTAGTCGTTTAGTTTCATGTAAAAAAAATTGGTTTCGATCGTTATGTACTTGTGTTGAATATCCTAGAAAGGTGGAAACGGAGACCTTGTTCATATCATATCACGTGAGGCGGGAATAATTAGGCAAATGGACGTTATACTTTGCGATCTTGGCATGATGTCCTATCTTTTTGTATACCAATTTTTAAGTCAACAGTGAATTAGAGAAGGCAGGAGTATAAATTTAGTTGGGAATTTGATAGTTTTAAAACACAACACAACAATATTGTTTGATACAATAAAATTCAAAAACTGTTATAAAATTAGTGTGAGTATACATCACCACATGTGTCTTTCTTCATGCAAACAATCACAATAAGTGTCTTTCTTCATGCAATGCATATAACACTTGTTCACTTGCACACCATTTGTCACCAACTTCTCTATCCTTGTTTTTGTTTCCTTCCTCTATAAATAGGAGTCATGTAGAAGAGAAACATGTAGTAGTGAGAAGTCTTACCATATCTCTAAGTTTCTCTCTAGCTTCTCTCTAGTTTTCTCTCTTAAATCCATACACTCATCTTCCAGATCTTTTCTGCTTTTAATTGTCCTCATAATAAAGTACTTGTTACCTCCAAACTTATAATATAGTTCACAACATATTATCAGCACGATCAGCTCTCCATCCATCATCAGTTTGAGGTAACATTTAGCTTATGTTAAATTTGTCTAAATTTAATTAGTTTATATGCATATTACTATATGTATTATTTATAGAATAAAGACTATTCATACTTCTTAATCTTAATGGTAGGCTCTGCCTCCTTGATCTATATATTTTAATTATATGGAAGGCTATACCTCCTAAAATGATTGTTTTAATTTATGAATATATTATATAGCTTAAATTTTTTTTATATAATTTATATTAAATTTTTATCCGTCAGAAACGGGGCTAGAAGAGGAAAAAGCAAAAACCATGATGTTCTTGTGTCACTATCTCCACGATGGTTTAAAAAATGAATACATAATGAGATAAAATCCTGCAGATCTCTGGATCGCTCTCAAAGATAGGTTTGATCACCAAAAGTATGTGATCTTACCAAAAGTCAAACATGAATGGCTAAACCTGCGGTTTCAGGATTACAAAAGTGTATGTGAGTACAATTTCTCTTTGTTCGGAATCACTTCAAGGATGGCTCTATGCGGAGAAGAAGTTTCCGATTATGATATGATCGAGAAAATATTTCAAACTTTTCATCTTTCAAATGTACTCATGCATCAACAATATTGAGAATGAGGGTATACTCGATATTCTGAATTAATGCAAGTTCTTCATGATGCTGAACAAAATAATGAGCTCGTGATGATAAATCATGAAACTCGTCCAACTGGATCAGATCCACTTTCAGAAGTGAATGTTGCTACATCCAGCTATAATAATTGGCAAGGAAGAGGACACAGATGCGGACGCAGTCGAGGCCGTGGTCACGGTCGTGGAGGAGGTCATGGAAGAGGAAAAGTAAGAGGTCTCTCTCCTAATGACTTCAACGCAAGAAAAACCAACAATCATCTTCAAATCAATAATGTTGGTCGCATTTTAAAGAAACAAGGTAAACGTACTTGTTATAGATGCGGCATGAAAGGACATTGGTATCAAACCTGTCGTATTTCAAAACATTTGGCCGATCTGTATCAAGCATCTCAACAGGCAAAAGAAAGGGATGTTGAGACCAACGTCATCTCTAATGAAGTTGGACCTTTTTTCCATGGCCTAAACGATGAACCCCATCTTGATATAGCAGATTTTCTCGTTGATTATGAAAACGGAAAATCATACGAATAAGGCCCATATGCCATAATATGCTTTGTCATAGTTTGATATGTACTTTATGTTTTAACAAATGTCTTTTTGAATAATAGTTTTATTGTAATATATAATAAGCCTTTTTTGTAAGACTTTATGTTATTTATTAATGTTTATTTTATAAATATTTTATCTCAGAAAATATCAAATTTTGAGATTGGGGATGGAGATATGTGTCTAGCAGACAATGCTACAACGCACTCAATACTTAAAGAGAAAAAAAATTTCTCCTCTCTCAAAATAAACTGCTAGAAGCGTGAGCACTATATGTGGTAATGTAAAGATTATTATAGGCTCTGAAAAAGCCAACTTTTCAATGCCAAAAGGGACAAAATTTGAAATTGATGCATTATAAGTCTCATAGCAACTTGATTAGTTTCAGAGATATCCAAAGAAATGGACATCATATAGAGAATCTGAATAAGAATGGCATTGAATATATTTGCATAACATCTAAGGAGAAACATATATTGGAAAAATTGTCAATGTTATCCTCTAGATTGTATTGCACAAAAATAAATAATTTTGCATCTTATGTTACAGTAATCTCTAAGTTTACTAGTATATTTAAGATATGGCATGAAAGACTTGGACATCTTGGTTCAGTCATTATGCGAAAAATTGTGCAAAATTCTAATGGTCATCCATTGAAGAACCAAAAGATTTTTAGATATGATGAGTGTTCATGTGATGCATGTTCTCAAGGAAAACTCATATTTGGCCATCGCCAGCCAAAATTGGGAATGAATCACCATTATTCTTAGAGAGAATACATGGTGATATTTGTGGACCTATCCACCCTTCATGCGGGCCGTTTCGTTATTTTATGGTAATGATTGACATATCTAGTAGATGGTCAAATGTGTTTCTATTAACAACACGAAACACGGCCTTCGCAAAATTTATTGCCCAAATAATCAGGTTGAAAGCTCAATTCCCTGATTATACCATAAAGAAAGTCAGACTTGATAACACTGGTAAATTCACTTCACAAGCTTTCAATGATTATTGTATGTCAATAGGAATCGATGTTGAGCATCCGGTTCCTCATGTTCATACACAAAATGGCATGGCTGAATCTTTAATTAAACGGTTACAACTCATTGCTAGACCGTTAATATTGAGAACAAAGCTCTCAATTTATGTATGGGGTCATGTTATATTGCATGCTGCGACATTAGCCCAAATACGACCAAGCACATATAATAAATATTCCCTGTACAATTAGCATCTGGTCAAGAGTCAAACATATCATATCTCCATATTTTTGGATGTGCGGTTTATGTTCCTATAGCCCCACCGCAACAAAAAAAACAAAATGGGACCACAAAGGAGATTGGGTATATATGTTGATTAGGCATCACCGAGTATAATTCGATATCTTGAACCGCAAACTGGTGATACATTTACGGCACGTTTTGCCGATCGCTATTTTAATGAAGATGAATTTCCAGCGTTACGGGGAGGAATTAAACAAGTACCAAAAGATATTACATGGTATACACCATCTTTGATATATCTTGATCCTCCTACAAATCAACGTGAACTGGAATTCAGAAAATTGTACATTTACAAAATATGGCAAATTAATTACCAGATGCGTTCATAGATACAAAAATGGTGACAAAGTCATATATCCCCGCTGCAAATGCACCATAAAGAGTTGAAATTCCTAGAGAGGAATTCGATGGAAGCAAAGCTAATGAGCCTAAGGTTCAATTGAAACGGGGGAGGCCAATGGGCTTTAAAGATAAAATTTCCCGAAAGAAAAAGAAAATGAGAGATGAAAAGGTTCAAGAAGAACCAAATAAAGAGAAAAGTCATCAGGATGATACATAAAAATATGAGATTTCTATTAACTACGCCCAAAGTGGAATATTATGGTATAGAGATGAAATAGATAACGATAATAGAATATTCTCTTTTTCTGCATCTAAAGAGATTGATCATGAAAAAAATGATCCAGATCCAAGGTCTGTATCAGAATGCCAACATAGGCCTGAGTGGGAGAAATGGAAAAAGGCTATGCAATTTGAGTTTCTCTCCCTCAATAAAAGAAGTGTATTTGGACCTCTTGTCACTTCATCTAAAGATGTAAAAAACATGTTGGTTGCAAGTGAGTATTTGTGCGAAAAAGAAATGAGAAAGATGAAATCACACGATATAAAGCCCGACTTGTTGCACAAGGTTTTTCTCAAAGACCTGGAGTTGATTATGAAGAAACATATTCTCCAATCATGGATGCAATTACATTCAGGTATTTAATGAGTCTAACGGCTTTTAAGACATTTGAAATGTACCTTATGGATGTAGTGACAACATATTTATATGGATCATAGGATAATGATATATACATGAAAATCCCAGAATGATTTAAGATTCCTAAGGCATTAGACTCTAAGTCTAATAAAATTTGTGCGATTAAATTACAGCGATCACTTTACGGATTAAAACAATCCGGGTGTCTATGGTATAATCGCTTAAGCGAATACATATTGAAGAAAGGGTATGTTAATAATGATGCCCATGCGTCTTTATAAAGAAATCTCCATCGGGATTTGTAATCATTGATGTATATGTTGATGATCTGAATATAATTGGAACTCAAAAGAAGATTGATGATGCAAGAACTCATATGAAAGAAGAGTTTGAAATGAAAGATCTTGGAAAAGCAAAATTCTGTCTCGGGCTTCAAATAAAACATTTCCAAGATAGAATATTTGTGCATCAATTAAATTATACGAAAAAGATTTAAAGCGCTTTAATATGGATAAAGTAAATCCTTTGAGTACTCAAATGGTCAATAGATCTCTGAATGTCGATAGTGATCCATTTAGACCTTGTGAAAATAACGAGAAGATACTTGGTCCCAAAGCACCTTATATGAGTGCTATTGATAGACTCATGTATCTTGCAAATTACACTAGACCAGATATTGCATTCGCTACTAATCTACTTACAAGATATAACTCATCCCCTACCCACATGCATTGGAATGGGATAAAACATATTCTCTGTTATCTTCAAGGTACGATTGACTTGATATTATTCTATCCTAGAAACTCTTCGGTTGGTTTAGTTGGTTTTGCAGATGCATGATATTTATCAGATCCACATAAATCTCGATCCCAAACTGGATATGTTTTCACAATTAGAGGAACTGCAATCTCATGGAGCTCACAGAAACAGACTTTGGTTGCTACTTCCTCAAATTATGCAGAAATAATTGCCCTTCATGAAGCATCGAGGGAATGTGTATGGCTCAGATCAATGACTAACCACATACAAGAATCGAGTGGAATAGTCACCAGTAAAGAGCCAACAACATTAAAGACAATGCTGCTTGTGTCGCCCAAATCAAAGAAGGTTATATCAAAAGCGACAGAATAAAGCATATACCTCTAAGATTTTTCTCCTATATTCAAAAACTCGAGCAAAAGAAGGAAATTGATATCCAATATATCCGCTCAAGTGACAATGCAGCATATATATTTACAAAGGTACTTCCTACTTCAACATTCAGAAAACACATTCATAGTATTGGAATGCAACGTTTACGAGATCTGTGAAGTTTTTTTTAGGGGGAGTTTACACTATTGTACTCTTTTTTTCTTTGTTATGGTATTTATCTCACTGGGGTTCCATGATGAGGTTTTTAATGAGGCAATATATAACTCATCACTGGTGATGAATACTCAAGGGGAAGAGTTATAAAATTAGTGTGAGTATATATCACCACAAGTGTCCCTCTTCATGCAAACCATCACAACAAGTGTCTCCCTTCATACAATGCATATAACACTTGTTCACTTGTACATCAATTGTCACCAACCTCTCTATCCTTATTTTTGTCTCTTCCCTCTATAAATAGGAGTTATGTAGAAAAAAAATGTAGTATTAAAAAGTTTTACAATCTCTCTAAATTTTCTTTCTAGCTTCTCTCTAATTTTTTTTTAAATCTATACACTTATCTTCTAGATCTGTTCTGCTTTTGATTATCATTATAATAAAGTACTTGTTAACTCTAAATTTATAATATAGTTTACAATAAAGACAACTTTTAATAAAAGTTTAATTATTCTTGTAACACTTTCAAAACTATTATTTAGTTTTTAAGTTGTCTAATACAATAAAAAAAATTATTATCTTATGCTCTGGTATATGGTAAATGTTTGAATATTAGATATTTTATTTTAGATAGTATATAATTTACACACTTCCTTAATCGGTACCCTACATGTCAACTCCGATGCGTTGTTCGGTGGATGTGATGTGATCACCCCAATTTGATCGTTGACGTCAAAATCACAACAAAACAAAATCTGTTATACTATTTACCATGATAATGTGAATCTGGAATATAAGTTAAAGCATGATATTACTCGCCTGACGTCAAGTGGGTGACGCCATCTCTTGATATATATGCTTGATACTCATCCCTTGACCATATTTGGTATTTTTGTTTATTTTCTTAAGGCGGTTTCTTATTTTATTACTTAAATTATACATATTAATAACGTCTTTTAATCGGTGGTCTAAAAAAATTCAGCAAATCCTATTTACTTATAATTTTTTGAAGATTTAGAGATGGACTATAACATTGTGGATGATACGTAGGATTGTGTCAGTCGATACAAACAAATTATTAGGATTGTTTGATTTAAATCAATGACATTTTTACCACGATAATAAAGCAGTTAACAATTAAATCCTGTTTTAAAACATCACAAACTCTTAATTTAAATATCTAAATAACAAAAAAAATATATTTAATTTATATTTGATTCCAAAAATAATCGGTAAACAAAAAATTAAGCAGAAAGTAATTGGAAATACGATTATAATCAAATTAGACAGACATAATTAGATAATCGATGCTAGGCAAAAATTAGTCATTAATCGAAACAGAGAAAGTAGGTATAGTGATTTTATGGGTGTAATCGGTGCTAGGCGGAGATTTTTGAAACAGGGCAATTATGTACCAAAAATATAATAAGATATCTTTTTGATAATAATGTGAGTAAATTTTTTTTCTTTTCATCCTTCAACAGTTGAAATTAAACTGCCAATTTTTCCTACCTTCAATGAAGCCTTTTTATCCTCCATACAAGAGAATCATCTGTTATCATAGCAACTAGATTGCCAACAGTCTCAAGAAGACTCCATCATTATCATATGAAGGTCTTTGAGAAAATCAACGATAGCATTACATGCTAGCGATGTTGTCCAATAAATAAGAAAGGTTGACGATTCAATTTATAAACTAACTGCCAAGCATTAGGAATGAAGAGAAAGGTAGTTAGATTTATAAAATCATAGACATCTTCAAAGAATGAAGAGAAAGATTTGCATCACATCTTGGGTAGCAAGCGATATGGACATGAAGCCATTTTTAGAAATAAAAAAAATGCAAAAATCTCTGTCAATTCAAGTTTTTTAGTTTAAAAAGTGACTAATTATGAAAATGGTCAAACCGTTATTTTGTAGAGAAATGATTGTAGAAATGTTTTTAAAAAAAAAACATTTGTTCATTTGAATCTTATCTTTTTCGTAGATTTGAAAATTTATTTAAAAACAAAACAAACTGATCAACGATACTACAATTGCATTAGGAGTTTCGCGCATGAATACAATAACAACAGTTTTTAGAATATTTATGCATATTTATACTAGTATTTTTGCAGCAGTTTTTGCTCAAAAATATGTTTACGGAAATATTTACCATTTAAAGCTATTTAATGCTTATATTCATATCCAAACAAGTTTAGTTAACTCTATGTACTATCCTTATAACCAAAAAAAATTAAAATAGTTTAAATATCCAAATATATAATGTTCTATAATTAATATAGATATTTAGAAGGTTTATTCCAGATTTTTTAAAAAATTATTCTCCTATCATCTCTTTTATATTTTAAATTTTAAATGTAGTGAATCATCGTATAATACATAAAGTTGATAAAAATGTATATTTTTCCTTCATATATTGTGATTTGAATTTTTTAAACAAACATATATTACTCAATTAATATAAAAAGTGTGTGTTCAACCTACATATATAGTAAATTTGAGTATGTAGTAAATTATAAAATTTGAAAAAATTTATAATCTATAACTGATATATCTAAACTTAATAAAAAGTTTAAAATTATGAATATTTAAACATATTAAATTTTCAAAATAACATAAACGAGTTATATTACATGACAGGTTATATGACATTACAAGATTAAACTGATAATACTAAAAAATAAACTATCATAAATATAATATTTTAATATGAATTAAGTCTTCATTTTACTATTTTAACAACACAATATTAAATATGTCGAATCAAACTCATTTAAGTAAGATTGTATTAAACAAAAATTATTGTGTGGTATACCACATATTATATACTAAATCACTATAATTAACAAAAGAGTATATTAGCAAAATTAGTATTAAAATACTATATTAAAAAAAAAACTTACCTGCGCGGTGTACCGTGGACGATAAACTAATTAATTTGTTAAATTTCTAGTCAAAGAAGAGCATTAAATTTTTGGTATATTTTCTGGAGCCCTAAATTTGTGACAATTTTGAATCACTACAATTTAAGAAAAATTTTGGACACCAACCCACAATTGAATATTCTAATAAATAAAAAGATTTAAACATCATTTATTCAAATTTTTAACTTAATGTTATTTCAACTCTGATTTTTTTAAACTTATTTTATACTAAAAATTATTTATAATTATTTTATATTCTTACACCGACATAATTTTATGCATTTATTTTATTTATCTTTTTGTTTCTTGTCTAGTCATCTCACTTAAACATTAATTTTTTTGAAAAACATCTGCACGTATTTTTCGGAACCCTAAAAGTTTGTTTTTTGGTACTTTTCTATATATCTTCCAACGACCATATTACGGTAATTTTGGAAACTTTCCACATAATAACTAACTCATAATTTAATATTATAATAAATTTTAAATTTAGACGTCATTTATTTGGATATTCGTATCAAATCACGTCTAAACTCACATCTTATGGGAAAAACTCTACTTTTTTGCCAACATAATCTTATACACTTATCCTAGCTATTTTTTTTAAATAATTGCTGAATATGTATTGTTAAATTATTTTCAAAAAGCAACTTCGATCTTTTTCGGAACCTTGATCTTTCATTCTTTAACATTTTATTTACTTTCCAACGATCTAATCACAACGGTTTGAAAAATTTCTGCAAAATAAACAATCCAAAATTGATGCAAACATTACCATATTTTAACATATTTAAATTTTAAATTCATAATTTTTTATTAACTATTATCGTATTTTAAATTATTAAATGAAAAATAAATATATAAATCATTTAATTTAATAACTCTTTCATATACTACCATCAACTACTTATTTCACATATATATATATATATATATAGTTATAATTATTATTAGCATGCAAAACTTGATATCTTACTTTTACCTTTTAGTAGTAATAAATAATACATGGTACACATAAAGGTAAACATTAGAATTGGCCCCAACAAAATAAACGTTGTAACTTTATGTAAAATAAGTGATAACATATCTCTCTCTAACTCTCTTTCTCTATCCCCTCGCTTTAGATTTCACACCAATCATGGCTGCCTCTCAAACACCAAAGCTCCTCGTAACCGACATCGCCTCCATCGTTGACCACCTCCCTTCAAACTACGTCCGACCAGTCTCTGACCGTCCAAACATGTCCGACGTTGCAACTTCCGGCGATTCTATCCCTTTAATCGATCTCAAAGACCTCCATGGACCCAATCGAGCCGGCATTATTAATCAGTTTGCTTCCAAAAGATATCATATCCCTACCATATTCACCCTATAAATACTATACACCTAAACCTCGATTATATATCAGCAATCATAATTATATAACCCTTAAAAACCATTAAACACTTTTTCGTTCTTGATTTTTAGATCTGTCTCCAAATCTTGGAAATCTTTATAAGAAAAAAGATAATGATGGAGAAACAATCGAGTGGTTATTGTATATATATATATATATATTTTGGTTAAAGAGCACTATCAAGATTTTGTAATATCATATACTTGAAATTTTAGAATATAGTTATTCTTTTTTTTGTGATGGTTTTCATTTCAGTTCTCACATATAAGGTTTTGTTATACAGTTAAGTCATTAGTTTTTATTTTACTTTATCAAAAAAAATTATTGTTTATTTTATGTTTAATGATTTTAGTTTCACAAATAGTTTGGTTTGTATAAAATATATCTTCATCAACATGAACAAGATGAATAATAAAAAATAGAGAAGTTTTAGTTTTCGTTTTTAAACTTTTTTCTGTTTTTTCTTAATTCATGCAAATTATGTTATATTTTTTTGATAATAACTATAATTCTTTATCTATATTAAAAATACAATTGAATTTTTTGATAATAAGAAACATATCTAACTAAAACAAAATCGGTAATTACACTTAAAATCTTTTATGGTTATAATTTCTTAGTTTCCAAATTAGATGATTTATAACAAAATATAGTTAATGTGATAGCTAAAATCTCGAAATTGAAGCAAAATGATAATGTATTATGAATATAATTATTTTTAAGAAAACTCTATAAAAATCTAAATTGTTTTCTATAATTTTGTTTTAATGCCATATCTTCTTATAATACTCAATTCATATTTTTGTCTTTAATTATGTATATATAGATTGTAGTCTGTATGTATATATTAATCTGATATATTGGTGAAAAACGGATCAGCAACTATTGAAGTATGTATGTATATATTAATGTGATATATTGGTGAAAATCCAAAAATATCAGGTTATATAGATATAATTATTATATATAAAGTACCAAAATCATGAAAATAGTAATGAGTCTTTTTGTTATTTTATTTGATCTCTCATGTATCAAATAAGATATAGATTTTAATAAAACATTTAGTTGTAAAAGTTATATTTTTACTTGATAAAAATTTGAAAAATTGATTTGATAAAAAGTGAATTTTAGCTTCACATACTATTTTTACTTTCACGGGTTTCGTATGATGAGTTTTTGCGGATTAAATTTTTTGAACATGTTGCGTGACCCGCCTAGCATGGCGGATTTGGACTATAGAACTAACACTAAAACTATTAGATTTGTAATCATAGTTTGAAAAATTAACTTATAAATTATTTAGTATATGAACTACAAAATATTACACATACTATAACACATTCTTAATATTCCAAAAAAAAAATTAAATACACATAAAAATATACATTAACATACCATATAGGCATAATCCTCTGTTTAATTTTAGCAAAAAAATTCTTAACTAAATTCTAAATTAATTAGAAAAAAATTAATTAATTGAGAAGTTGAAAACTAAATAAATTAAAAATTATTACTTAAAATACAATTCCAAATTGCTTGTTTCTATTCTTAACAACATTTTCCTTATGGATACCACTTAGAAGTACTTTTTTGAGTTATTCTGTTTGTTTTTTTTCCATAATTACCAGTTGAAGTAACATACATGTGATCTCGTTTGACCACATAAATTTCTAAAGTATTAAAAGAGATTTTTGTAACATCCGCGAACCGAAATCCCAATTTAGGGATTACATCGGTCGATGCACTATGTGTATCGGTTGATGCATAGCCGGTTTAGTACGGACAAGTTTAAGTTAAACGCTGCGTTATGGGTTAGGGAAAACCCTTAACTCGAGTGTTTTGTCTCATTCGACGAGTTTAGCCGTTTCTGAGAGAAAAGAAGAGTGCAAAAGAGTTCTAAGTGTTCTTGGTGAGATTTTGGGAGTTTGAAGCTGTTCCTGTAGAGATCTGTAGCTGGGATCGTTGTAGGAGCTTCCTGGAAGGGTTTTCTTTCTTGTTTAAGGTTCAGAATCGTCTTGGCAAAGGTAAGTGCATGACCATGGCTTATCTAAGCTGGAAATTTCTCTGATCTGCTGGTTTATGTGTTGTTTGGCTTGTTAAAATGTTATTTGGGACGTTGGGAATCTTTCTTGTGGCTTGGGATCGAGTTTTGTGGTTGTAGGGACAAAGATCCGGCAAGAAGCTTCGGGAGAAAACGATGTTCGGCATGTGCATCAGTCGATACAAGTGCGAGGACAGTGCGTAAAACCTTAGAGTTTTCGTGCTATGTCGAGCATGCGTTGGTCGATGCAATGGGAGTATCGGTCGATTCATGCATCGACCGACGCAACCCCGTACTGGTGTCGGTCGATGCATGCTTGGTGTTGGTCAATACAGAGTCCTGGTTAGTTATTGTTGATTGTTGATTGTTGATTGTTGATTGTTGATTGTTGGTTGATGGTTAGAGATGTCTTTATTGCTTGTGTGTATAGCCCAATAGATGGGAGGATTGCCTTACTGAGTGTTTATAAAAGACTAATGCATTGTAATTTGTGTTTGTGGTGCAGGTAAAGGCAAAGTGTGATCGTGGAATCAAGGCAATGAAGATGAGGATGTTCTAGGGACTCGTTTGGTTGTTGTCTGGCATTGTTAGGTTGCTAGAGTTGGGTCATTAGAAACATTGCTAGGTTGATGGTTCTATGTTTCCTATTGGTTGAATATTGAATATTGTTTATGTTATAATATTGGTCTTATTATTGGATATTTATTGGATATTGGTATTGGTTATTTTCGCTGTTGGTTATGATTGTGGTTAGGTGACTAGTGGATATGGGACCACTAGTTGTAGTTTATTTATTTATTTATATATATTTTTTATTATTATTATTATTATTATTATTATTATTATTATTTAATTATTTAAAAATAAACGGGTCATGTAGTTTCAGTTTGGTATCAGAGCCCTTACGGTTCTAGGTTTGGGTTCATTACGTTTCTGTTGTTGATGTTGGGATTGCATGCTTTGATTGATTATGTGAGTTAGTCAATTGTGTGTGGCATGGTGTCCTAGAACATCATCTTCGAGCTTACAGTGTGATTCCACGATGATTTTTGGTTTTTTTTGTTTTTGTATTATGTTAAGATTGCTTGTTAGCCTCTGTTCTTGGAAGTGCAGTGGCTAAAGGTGTTTGAGTTGTTGCTCGTGGACGGGGACGTGGTTGTGGTCATGGTCGGGCGGGTCCCGAGGCCAGCGAGTGTGTGGTCCAGAGTTCCACGAGGAGGTACGTCAAAGGTTCGCAAGCGTATCAGGAGGGACCAGAGGTGGTTAGCCGGTGAGCGTGCCGGGGGTGCTGGGAACCCATGTGTGGGATTACAGCAGGTGGAGCCCAAGGTCGAGATGATTGCTTGGCGGATCTGTTGGCGTACTGTTGGAGCGGTAATGAATGTGTGGCTGACCGGTGCGAGATTCTTCGCGAGAGGTATCGAGCCTAGAGAGGCGGATAGATGGACATATGTAATTGGGTAGATATTTCTCAGTTTGGTGGGTAATTCAGTTGGATATTAGAAGTTGAGTGGGTAGGTGTAACATTGTAATGTTATACTCGTACCACGGGAAGTACCTTTTGTCGAAAGATGTTTATAGTCTTTAAGGATTGTTGCTCCTGAGGGGATGGTGGTTTTCCCAGAATACCGATAGCTCGAGGGGCTGTGGGCTCCTAGAGTGGCAGAGGGGATGATTAGTTCCTCTGATACCAAGATCTTGAGGATTATGGTCCAAGAGTGAGACGGTATAACTCGAAGACGATGGTCTGAGAGTGAGATCAGTATGGCTCGAAGGTTGCGACCTAAGGGTGGAAGAGTTGGAAGCAAGCAGTGCCTAGGACGTGAGTATAAACGTAACAACTGAATGTAGATCTCGAGAGAATACTGGTGGTTTAATCTTGGGTTTTGGATGTGTTGACCAGTGGGTCAGGGTTTTCTGACCGGAGCGGTAATGAATGTGTGGCTGTTGCACCAGGATTGTGCGGCCGGGAGTGCTGGAGTCCCGGGAAGGGGAGTTGCAGCAGGTATGAGCCGGGAAAGGCATGTTTGCCAGATACATAAGTTCACGAGAAGCCTTCATGGCAGGAAAATCTAATCGTTGCGAAGATGTTGGATGAAGTTCATTGGAGATGGACAAGGTTGCAAGATTCAAGGTTTTGGTAAGCTTGTTGGAGGGAATAAGTCAAGTGGTTTGAGTTAGCGACCTGAAATGCATTTGATGCGGTGAATCAGAATATGCGAACGTATGGTACTTATTTGTTTTATTACGCTCGTATTAATGATTTGCTGCGGAGAATTGCCAAGCGGAAAAGCTATTTTTGGAATAAGCTATCTTGTGGAAGTTTCCTTAAGAACCAGTTACTAGAGGCTCTTGGACAGGCAAGTGGGGTTGATATTCGGGTGGTGGTGAGTTGGTGTCGGAAGTGACCAGATGATTTGTTGAGCAGGGGATTCATTTGTCAGTGTTGTTCGTCAAGTAGAAGGTCGAGGTAGGGGGTTTATGAGTTTGTGGTAATGCTTTTTGGGTTGACTAACGTGCCAGCAGCGTTTATGAGATTGATGAGCAGCGTGTTTCAGGAGTTTCTGGACGTGTCTATCATCATTTTCATCGACGACATCCTGGTTTATTCTAAGAGTCCTGAAGAACATGCAGTGCATTTGAGGGCAGTTGTGGAGAAGCTGCGGGAACAGAGATTGTTTGCTAAGTTGAGCAAGTGCAGTTTTTGGCAGCTTGAGATGGGTTTTCTGGGTCACATTGTGTTCTGCAGAGGGGGTGTTGTAGATCCAGAGAAGATTCAAGCGATCAGAGATTGGCCTAGACCGTAGAATGTATCTGCCTAAACGAAATCCCGGTTTAGGGATTGCATCGGTCGATGTACTATGTGCATCTGTCGATGCAAGGTTGTTTTCTGCGGACGAGTTTAAGTCGTTTCTTTGGTCTCATTAGTTGTTTTGGCCGTTTTTGAGAGAGAGAAAAGAGAGAAAGAGTGTTCTTGGTGTTCTTGGAGTTTTCCTAGAGATTTGAGGCGGTTTCTCTAGAGATCTGTAGCTAGGATCGTTGTAGGAGCTTCCTAGGATCGTTGTTTTGCTTGTTTGAGGTTCAGTTTCGTCTTGGCAAAGGTAAGTGCAGGACCATGGCTTATCTAAGCTAGAGATCTCTCTAATTTGCGTGTTATGTGTTGTTAGACTTGATAGATTGGTATTTGGGACGATTGGAAGCTTTCTTGTGGCTTGGGATTGTGTTTTGCGGTTACAGGAACAAAAATCCGGCGAGAAGCTTCGGGGGAAAACGATGCTCGGCATTGCATCGGTCGATGCACTCTGTGCGTCGGTCGATGCAAATGCGAGGACAGCATGTAAACTCTAGGGTTTTTGTGCTTTGAAGAGCATGCGTCGGTCGATGCAATGGGAGCATCGGTCGATGCACGTTTACCTTGCATCGGTCAATGCAGATCTTGCGTCGGTCGACGCAACCTCCAACTGGTGTCGGCGATGCATGTTGGTGTCGGTCGATGTTGAGTCCTGGTTTGTTATTGTTGATTGTCGATTGTTTATTGATGGTTAGAGATGTCTCTATTGCTTGTGTGTATAGCCTAGTAGATGGGAGGATTGCCTTACTGAGTGTTTATAATATACTCATGCATTGCAATATGTGTTTGTAGTGCAGGTAAAGGCAAAGTATGATCGTGGAATCAAGGCGATGAAGAGGAGGATGTTCTAGGGACTCGATTGGATGTTGTCTAGCATTGCTAGTTTGCTAGAGTTGGGTCTTTAGAACTTGCTAGGTTGCTGGTTCCTTGTTTCTTGTTGTTTGATATTGGAGTATTGTTATATTTGATTATTGGTTATTAGTTATTGGATTATTGTTTGGTTATTGGTATCTGTTATTTCCGCTGTTGGTTGTGCTTGTGGTTAGGTGGCTAATGGGTATGGTACCACAAGTTGTAGTTTATTATTATCATTATTATTTATTATTAAAAAAAAAAAACGGGTCAGGTCGTTTCAGTTTGGTATCAAAGCCCTTACGGTTCTAGGTTTGGGTTCACTAGGCTTTGTGCTATAGATGTTTGGGAATTTCATGCTTTGATTGATTATGTGAGTTAGTCAATTGTGTGTGGCATGGAGTCCTAGAACATCCTCTTCGAGCCTACTGTATGATTCCACGATGAGTTTATGTTTCTGTGATATGTATAATTGTGTGCTTAGCCTTTTTTTCATGGTAGTGCAGATGGTTAGAGGTGGTGTTGTTGCTGGTCGTGGTCGTGGACGCGGACGTGGTTGTGGTAGGGACAGAGTCCCAGTGGTTAGTGAGGCCGAGGACCAGAGTGTGACAACAGAGGGTGTTGGCGAGTCGCAGGGTGTCCAGGGGGATTCCGTGAGTGTGGCCGGAGGGGACGGTGTTGGTGCTCCAGTAGCCGGTGATGTCAGGGCCCCAAGTGCGGGTGTCCCAGTGGTTGGAGTCCCGGGCGTCGACCTTGCGGGTTTGCTGGCACAGTTGTTAGAGCGGTTGCCGCCAGTGGCACCGGCTTAGGCTCAGGTAGTGCCACCAGTGGTGGCGGAGGAGCGGCAGCCAGTGGCTACGGATGTGGGGGTCCATTCTCGTTATATCAGTATGCTGACAGAGATGGGTCGTATTCGTACTGAGCGGTTTTCGGGAGGTACAGATCCTACCGTTGCGGAGGCGTGGAGGACGAGTGTGGAACGTAACTTCCATACTCTGAGATGTCCTGAGGAGTTTTCGGTGGACATTGGGGTCCACCATTTGACTGGTGATGCTCAGTTGTGGTGGAGTTCTGTGGCAGCCAGGAGAGTGCAGAGGGAGATGTCTTGGGCTGACTTCATCTTGGAGTTCAACCGCAAGTATTTCCCGAGAGAGGCATTGGATAGGTTGGAGGTGCAGTTCCTTGAGCTAGCTCATGGAACTCGGTCAGTGAAAAAGCTTGACTTGGAGTTCAGTCGACTTCTGAGGTTTGGGGGTCGGGATATGGAGTCTGAGGAGGCTCAGATCAGGAGGTTTTTGAGGGCCCTACGTGAAGATTTGAAGGTTCACTGTAGAGGGCGGAGCAATGCTATGCGTGCAGAGCTGGTTGAGACTGCAGCAGGGATTGAGGAGGATATCCGGGCACAATCAGTGGCGGCTAGCCCAGCAGTTCAGCCTAGCAAGGATCAGCATCAGGGAGGTTCTAGCAGGGGTGGCAAGCCTATGCAGGGAACCAAGAGGAGATGGGAGGCTACGCAGAGGCCGGGTGGTCCGAGTTGCTTCGGGTGTGGAGGCAAGGATCACAAGGTTGCTAGCTGTCCCAAGAGGAGTGCTCCGACGGCAGCAGATCGTGTGTGCTATCATTGCAGGGAGCCAGGGCACATCAGGCCCTATTGTCCCAAGTTGCAGCTGGTAGTAGTGACAGTGTTGCAGTAGGTGCAGCCGGGAGGGCAGCAGGTGGCACGGATTGAGCAAGCGCCACGGGTTTACACGACTGTAGAGACTGGTGGAACCAGTGCCGGGGCGATCACATGTATAATTTCTGGTACCTAATCTTTGTGAATTCTTAGTAACTTCAGATTTTATGTTGTCCTGTGATAAAGTGTTAGGTTCTCAACACATGAGGTTGGTGTAGGGACCTTGTTGGTGGGAGGGTTTAAGTCCCATGTTATGTTTGATTCTGGAGCTTCGCATAGCTTCATTACTCCAAAGTATGCAGATAGCCCGAGATTCAGGGGGGATTCTGGGGAGCGTACAGGAGTTGTCAGAGTTGCAGGAGGCAAGTTCCTGAGGGTTATTGGACGAGCCAGAGGAATTGATATTCAGATCGCAGGGGAGTCGTGGCCTGCGGATTTGCTTATCAGCCTAGTGGAGTTGTATGATGTTATCTTGGGGATGGACTGGTTGCATTGGCATATGGTTCATCTGGATTGTCATCGGGGTAGAGTGGAGTTTGAGCGCTCAGGAGGGAAGTTGGTTTATCAGGGGATTAGACCGACTTCGGGGAGTCTCGTGATCTCGGCCATTCAGGCTGGGAAGATGATCGAGAAGGGCCGTGAGGCTTATTTGGTTACTATATCTATGCCAGAGTCAGTGGGGAAGTCTATGGTTAGCGGTATTCCGGTTGTAGAGGAGTTTGAGGAAGTGTTCCAGTCGTTGCAGGGGTTACCACCATCTCGGTCTGATCCTTTTACGATTGAACTGCAACAAGGGACGACACCGTTATCTAAGGCTCCTTACAGGATGGATCCAGCAGAGATGGTAGAACTGAAGAAGCAGTTAGAGGATTTGTTGAGCAAGGGATTCATCCGTTCTAGTGTATCACCGTGGGGAGCGCCGGTGTTATTCGTTAAGAAGAAGGATGGGAGTTTCTGGTTGTGTATTGATTACAGGGGTTTGAACCAGGTCACTGTGAAGAACAAGTACCCTCTTCCGAGGATCGATGAGCTGTTGGATCAGTTGAGAGGTGCTACTTGGTTCTCCAAGGTAGATCTGGCGTCGGGTTATCATCAGATCCCGATAGATGAGGCAGATGTGAGGAAGACTGCTTTCAGGACGAGGTATGGGCATTATGAGTTTGTGGTGATGCCTTTTGGGTTGACTAACGCACCAGCTGCGTTTATGAGATTGATGAACAGCGTGTTTCAGGAGTTTTTGTACGTGTCTGTCATCATTTTCATCGACGACATCCTGGTTTATTCTAAGAGTCCTGAGGAGCATGCAGTGCATTTGAGGTCAGTTCTGGAGAAGCTGCGGGATCAGAAGTTGTTTGCTAAGTTGAGCAAGTGTAGTTTCTGGCAGCGGGAGATGGGTTTTCTGGGTCACATTGTGTCTGTAGATGGAGTTTCTGTAGATCCGGGGAAGATTCAGGCTATCAGGGATTGGCCTAGACCGCAGAATGCCAAGGAGATCAGGAGTTTTCTTGGGTTGGCTTGGTATTACAGGAGATTCGTGCAGGGGTTTGCGAGCAGAGCACGTCCTATGACGAAGTTGACGGGGAAGGATGTTCCTTTTGTCTGGTCACATGAGTGCGAGGAGGGCTTTGCAAGCCAGAAGGAGATGTTGACTACTACTCCGGTGTTGGCTTTGCCTGAGCAGGGAGAACCCTATGTGGTGTATACAGATGCATCCAGAGTTGGTTTGGTTGGTGTGATGATGTAGCATGGGAAGGTGATTGTCTATGCTTCGCGGCAGTTGCGGAAGCATGAGGACAACTATCCTACTCATGACTTGGAGATGGGTGCTGTAGTTTTTGCCCTGAAGATTTGGAGATCTTATCTTTATGGTGCAAAGGTACATGTGTTTACCGATCATAAGAGCATGAAGTACACATTCACTCAGCCCAAGCTGAACTTGAGGCAGAGGCGGTGGATGGAGATGGTGGCGGATTATGATTTGGAGATAGCCTATCATCCTGGTAAGGCTAACTTGGTTGTAGATGCCTTGAGTCGGAAGCGGGCGGCTTCGGCGCAGGAGCAGGATATGGAGTCTCTTGTAGGGAGATCAATGCGTTGAGCTTGTGTGCGGTTTCTCAGGAGCCGTTGGGTGTGGTTGCAGCTAATAGAGCAGATCTGTTGAGCAGAGTGCGGTTGGCACAGGAGAAATATTTGGGGCTGGTGAATGCCTCAAAGGATGTTGATTTTGAGTATCAGGTTTCGGCTAATGGTACTATTCTGGTGCATGGGCGGATCTGGGTGCCTAAGGATGAGGAGTTGAGGCAGGAGATTCTGAGAGAGGCTCATGCTAGCATGTTCTCTATTCATCTAGGAGCGACTAAGATGTACCGAGATCTCAAGAGGTACTATCACTGGGTCGGGATAAAGAAGGACGTGGCTAGTTGGGTTGCGAGGTGCGATGTATGTCAGCTAGTGAAGGCTGAGCATCAGGTACCATGTGTTTTGTTGAAGAGTCTTCCCATTCCAGAGTGGAAGTGGGATATGATTACTATGGACTTCGTGGTTGTTTACCATTGTCCAGGACGTTTGATGCTATTTGGGTCATTGTGGACCGGTTGACTAAGTCGGCACATTTTTTGGCCATTAAGAAGACTGATGGAGCAGCGGTCTTAACTAAGATGTGTGAATTGGATTGGGGTGGCCATTGGGCAGATCATTTGAGCTTGGTAGAGTTTGCTTATAACAACAGTTACCAGGCAAGTATTGGCATGACTCCTTTTGAGGCTTTGTATGGGAGGTCGTGCCGTACACCGTTATGCTGGACTCAGGTGGGGGAGAGGAGCATGTACGGAGCAGATTTTGTTCAGGAGACCTCAGAGAAGATTCGGGTTCTCAAGTTGAACATGAAGGAAGCTCAGGATCGGCAGAGGAGTTATGCCGATAGGAGGAGGAGAGATCTTGAGTTTCAGGTTGGAGATAGAGTGTACCTCAAGATGGCCATGTTGCGGGATCCGAACAGGTCATTGACTGAGACTAAGTTGAGTCTGAGGTTTATGGGTCCGTTCAGAGTGATTGAGCGAGTTGGACCAGTGGCTTATAGACTGGAGTTACCCGAGGTTATGCGTGCGTTCCACAAGGTTTTCCATGTTTTGATGTTGCGGAAGTGTCTCTATGAGGATGATTAGTTGTTAGCTAAGATTCCTGAGGATCTTCAGCCTAACATTACTTTGGAGGCGAGACCAGTGAGGGTTTTCGAGAGGAGGATCAAGGAACTTCGGAGGAAGAAGGTTCCTTTGATGAGAGTCCTTTGGAATTTCCAAGAGTGGAAAGTTTTCAAAATTGGAAAGTTCTAAAAATGGTAAGTTTTATGTGAGTTAAAATTTGATCATTTTTAGTGGTTGTGGGCCTTGGAGGAGCTTGTGTGGCCTTCGTGGCAGACTTTTGAGTCATTGTGCCTGTGTGTGGCAGTCTTTTGAGACATTGTGTGGCCTTTGTGGTGGGCTGTTTAGCCAATTGTGTGGCCTTTGTGGTGGGTTGTTTAGCCAATTGCGTGGCCTTTGTGGCGGACTATTTAGCCAATGTGCCTGTTTAGGCGGTCCTTCGGGATGTATGGTCTTCGTGACGGTCCTTCGGGACGTGTGGCATGTTGAGGCGATCCTTCGGGATGTATGGTCTTCGTGACGGACCTTCGGGACAAGTGGTCTTCATGACGGTCCTAAGGGACGAGTGGTCTTTGTGACGGTCGTTCGGGACAAGTGGCCTTGGTGGCGGTCCTGTTTAGGAAATTTGTTTGGCCTTTGTGGCGGTCCTGTTTAGGACATTTGTTTGGCCTTGGTGGCGGTCCTATTTAGGACAATTGTTGGCCTTTGTGGCGGTCCTGTTTAGGACATTTGTTTGGCATTTGTGGTGGCCCTAGTGGCAGAGAGATGATCCATGTGTGGTCATAAAGTATTCAGTGAGGGGATGTGTGGTTGGTAGGACATTGTGTTGTTTTACGCGAGCCACGGGGAGGAAACCTGGATAGGGATAGGGCTCAGACGTGTTCAGAATTGTTTGCTTGCGACTCTTGGGAGACTTTTGTTCTCCAAGTACTACTATATTTGGAGACTTTGTGGCTTGGGAATATGGTTGGTATATCGACTTCGGATGACGATCCGGGGGCGCGTTGTAGGGTGACAATCCGAGAGACGAATATTGGATTTCCTTATATATATGGCATGCAGGCTTAGGCCCGATGAGGAGCCAACATTATGGCATGTAGACTTAGGTATGTTGAGGAGCCTAAGTCTACTTTCGATTCTTTAACAACATTTTCCTTATGGATACCACTTAGAAGTACTTTTTTGAGTTATTCTGTTTTTTTTCCATAATTACCAATTGAAGTAACGTACATGTGATCTCGTTCGACCACATAAATTTCGAAAGTGTTAAAAGAGATTTTTGTAACATCCGCAAACCGAAATCTCGATTTAGGAATTGCATCGGTCGATTCACTATGTGCATCGGTCGATGCATAGCCGGTTTTGTGCGGACGAGTTTAAGTTAAACGCTGCGTTTTGGGTTAGGAAAACCCTTAACTCGAGTGTTTTGTTTCTTTAGAAATATTGCTAGGTTGCTGGTTCTTTGTTTCCTGTTGGTTGAATATTAGATATCGTTTATGTTATAATATTATTCTTATTATTGGATATTTATTGGATATTGGTATTGGTTATTTTCGCTGTTAGTTGTGATTGTAGTTAGGTGGCTAGTGGGTATGAGACCACTAGTTGTAGTTTATTTATTTATTTATATTATTATTATTATTATTATTATTATTATTATTATTATTATTATTATTATTATTATTATTATTATTATTATTATTTATTATTATTTATTATTATTTATTATTATTTATTATTATTTATTATTATTTATTATTATTTATTATTATTTATTATTATTTATTATTATTTATTTATGATTTATTTATTTTAAAAAAATGGGTCGGATCATTTCAATTTTAAACATTTTAATTCAGCCAAAAATTATGTATAAACATAAACTAACTTGATTTATGGAATAAACATAGGCCAGATTTCCTATTAGAACTTCTTTACAAACGGAAACGAAAAAATATTATTACAACCAAAATAAATCATACGGTCAATGATCAAGAACAAAGGATCCTTAATAATACAAGTAAAAAAGAAAAACAGTTAGGTTTGCTTTGTTCAGCTAATGATCTGCTATATAATGTTTTATCGCCGAACTTTTTTCAATATTTATCTTCTAATTACGTTAATTCTTTGTATATATATATATATATATATGTAATTTTTAAATAATATTAATATAATTTATTTAACATCAATTTTAATTAATGTAAATTTTGTATCGTTTAAAACAATGATTTTATACCAAACATAATATAGATACATCAATTATCTAAATGATGTAAATTTATATTTTTAAATCTATTTTTCAAAAGTGATACAATATAACAGAAACTTAATCAATTTTAACTAGTTGATATCAAATTAGATAATTATAATATCATTTAAATTAATTGATGCTAAGTGGTATATAGTTACTTCAGTTGTCAATGAGTAATTCAAAATTGCATCACTTAGTTTTGTGATACAGTTCAGTGATACAACACACTCATTTTTTTGTAGTGTTTATTAGGTTCCTAGAGTGGAACGTTGTGTCTCTAACAGATGTTAGATTGATGGTTCTATGACATTGTTTTATGCTTTTGGTATTATTGGATTGTTATTAATTATTCGTTTATTCAATTTATTCGTTTCATGATAATAGTTTATGTTGTTAAATGTTATCTGCTGGTTGTGTTGAATGATGATAGGTTGTTAGTGAGTATGTGATCACTAGATATTAAGGTATTAAAGAAAAAAACGGATCGGATTTTTTCAGTTTGGTATAAGAGTCCTCACGGTTCTAGGTACGGGTTCGCTGTGTGCTTTGTGTGTCGATGTTTGGATTGCATGCCTTGGTTGATTATGTGAGTTAGTCAATTATATGTGGCATGGGATCATAGAACATCCTCTTTGAGCTTTCAATAAAATTCCGCGGTAAGTTGTGTTTTCTTGAGTAGTATGGTTTAGTTTGTTTGCTTAGCCTTCTGTTCTTAGTGGTACATATGATTAGAGGTGCTGGTCAAGGTTGTGGTCGTGGTCGTGGTCAGAGATAGGTTCCCGAGTCTAGTTTGAGTGTAGCCTAGAGTATGGGCAGTGAGGAGGTGGCAGAGTTGCAGGCTCATCCGGGAGGGCTTGGCTGGTTGTGGTATTGATGGGGCTTGTGAGCTCGGCGTTGATGCTGGTGTTGTCTTGTAATGCCCGTGTACCAAAAAAAAGGAAGATTTGAGATTTTATCGGGAATTAGAGTGAATTTGGTCTAATTTTGGTTGGTTTTGTGACAATCCGTCCCGTGGACCCCACTAGCCTTCGCTAGCTTGCCCCAATAGGCCCCAAGCTTGCCCTATAGGGCATCGATCCTAACCCCTCACCGTGGATATCCAAATCCACCAGTAGATTATTGGTGCGCCAGACGAACCTCGAACCCTGGTCCCCATCCTTTAACAACATTCCCACAGGACAAGCTGTCACCAATTAAGCTGATTTTTATGTGACAACTCGTCCCGTAGATCCCATTAGCCCCACCGCTAGCTTGCCCCCATAGGCCCCAAGCTGGCCCTGCAGGGCATCAATCCTAACCCCTCACCATGGATATCCAAATCCACCAGTAGGTTATTGGTGCACCGTTCCTCGAACCCTGGTCTCCACCCTTTAACAACCTTCCCACAGTACAAGCTGTCACCAATTGAGCTGTATATCCACAGTGAGGGGTTAGAATCGATGCCCTGCAAAACCAGTTTGGAGCCTATGGAAACAATCTAGTGGGGGACAAGTGGGGTTCACTAAACGGGTTGTCACTGGTTTACTATGTAGTCGAGTTATTAATTAACCATACAATGGTTTAATTAGTTTTGGTTTAGAGAAACTTGGTTTAGTCTAATTAAGCCAAAAAAGTCCTTCTCTTTTGTTATTATTGCAATGACTATGAGTCGAGCTCTTGTAGATTTAACGATGACAAAAAAAAATTAACACATATCCTAAAAAACACTATTATTATATTAATATATAAATTTTGTGAAATTTAAAGATGAAGGAAGATGGATCACAAATTCTATATTTTTAAAAACGAATTTTGATCACATTTTCGTTAAGTATATATATATATTTGCTTTGACCTCTGTAGGGGGCATAATGATTTAACAGCTCAATTGGCAGGTCAACCAATCAACCGTGCTGTAAACGTTGTATATTTTCTCATGTTTAGATAAGACTTCAAATCAATTTAAAAAAAATCAGAAAATCATATACAGTCATTATTTTTTCATGTTTATTCATTTACACTCACTCATACAAACCATTGACAATTTAGTTTTTGTTTAGATATTACGACACTTGTACACCTCTTCATTACAACTAAATAATACAATTACGCAAGTGTTACTTTACAAATGTTGCCGTAAGTATTAACAGCTAAAAATATACGAGAATGACGTCACCATGGCCGACGTCACACCTCAATGTTCCTAGATTACTTACACTATATATCTGTACCCATATACACATTAAACGTTACCATTGTTTATATTATGTAAGATTGACATTACCAAACTGCCTCACCATGGCAGTTTCTGCAACATCTAAGCTCTTAGTGTCTGATTTTGCCTCTTCCATTAGTCATGTCCCTCCAAACTACGTCCGACCCATCTCGGACCGTCCGAACTTGTTGGATGTTGAGAGTTCCGGCGATTCAATCCCTCTGATCGATCTCCAGGAGCTCCATGGACCTAATCGAGCCGAGATTGTCCATCAACTTGCTAACGCATGTTCTACTTATGGTTTCTTCCAGGTCTCATTTAGTATTGTTTTGTTTCATTTTTACTATGTGTTGTCCTTAAAATTCACTAAGTTACTTGGTTTTCATTGCAGTACACTATCTTTACTCTGTTTCAAAATTTTCGTGTTGATTATGTAACAGATCAAGAATCACGGAGTATCGGATAAAACAATAGATAAAATGCTAACCGTTGCTAGAGATTTTTTCCATCAACCGGAGAGCGAAAGAGTCAAACATTATTCCGCAGACTCAACAAAGACGACGAGAGTGTCCACCAGTTTTAATGTCAGCGCAGACAAGGTCTTGAACTGGAGAGACTTCCTTAGACTTCATTGCTTTCCCATTAAAGATTTCATAGAAGAATGGCCTTCTAGTCCCAATTCCTTCAAAGAAGTCACAGCTGAATATGCCACGAGCGTAAGAGCTTTGATCTTGACACTTCTTGAGGCCATCTCAGAGAGCTTAGGCCTTGAAAGCGACCATATAAGCAATATATTACGCCAACATGCTCAACACATGGCCTTTAACTACTATCCGCCATGTCCCGAGCCCGAGCTTACTTACGGACTTCCCGGACATAAAGACCCAACCGTTATCACGGTCCTTCTTCAAGACCACGTCTCTGGTTTGCAAGTCTTTAAGGATGATAAGTGGTTCTCTGTTAATCCAATTCCCAACACTTTCACTGTCAACATCGGCGACCAAATGCAGGTTTGGTAATCAAAACAAATCAAAAATTTTGTTTAATTTTTAATAATTTTTTTGGTTAAAATTCTTCTGTTTTAAGTGGTTGTGTCTCCTCGTATAAGGTTATAAGTAATGACAAATACAAGAGTGTGCTCCACAGAGCCGTTGTAAACACCGAGAGGGAGCGATTATCGATTCCAACATTCTATTTCCCTTCGACAGATGCAGTGATTGGTCCAGCAAACGAGCTGATCAATGAACAAGAATCTCTTGCTGTTTACAGAACCTTTCCATTTGTAGAGTATTGGGACAAGTTTTGGAAGAGATCACTCGCTACTGCGAGCTGTCTTGACGCCTTCAAAGCTTCATCAACCTAAAGAAAGTCTACTTTGTATGAAATCAAAAAATAAAATCCTCTCTATTCGATCTCTTTAATAAGGGTTTTGTACAAAAAAAATTTCCAGATGGCCAATTTGTGCAACTTTACATTCCACCTGCAGAAAATGCAAATCAATCATATAAAATCAAAAGTAATACGCAATATAAGCCTTATACATATCTTTTACATGTTTTCACAGTCACATACATTAGATTATTAAAATTCTAAATATAGAGTTCCACTCCTCGAGGACTTTAATTTGATGTATTATGTGCTAATATTTTTAAAATTTACAGTAAAGAAACATGTTATATTGCATATTATTTTTTATTTCGTAGAAATAAATAGCATTTTTTAGAGATAGAGGGTTAAGCTGCAAAAAATGACAGGCTTCCAGGTTTTACTCGCTCAAAACTCATTTAATAGGGACGGTGCAAGATAAGTTTGTTTCTTATGAATGTTAGCAAATGTTCTTTAAAATATACATTAAGACAAAACTATCACCACTAGACATATCTTTTTAAACTATATATAAATGTACGATAGAATCTTATCTTCTAAATTTATAAAAAGCCTTTGTTGAGTTGTTCCACAGCTTTTCACAAAGCTTTATATGCTCATAAAATTGTTTTTACACAAGTGGCCCGTTGAAGTCCACGGGTTTTGGCCCCACCACAAGTTCGTAACAACCATATTTATAATTGGGTTGGCCAAAATCATTCTGTCGAAGGTCGTACGTTGGAATCAGTGGGATGACGGAAGGTTCTTTTTTTTTTTTTTTTTTTTGTAAAGAGTTAATTGAATGCATAAGATTTGCCAAAGATAGTCCTTCCTTTGTTCAAAAAAAAAAAAAAAAAGATTTGCCAAAGATATTAACAAATAAGATTTGTCAAAGATAGGTTACGTGAGCTTGGGACCAAAAGTGGGGGCAAAGAAGTGGTGTAGATGATTGGTTCGGCTTATGTTGGAGCATTAACTTTTTTGTTCTCCGGAGTTGCATTGCGTGACCTCATGAGGTAAATCGCAATTGGAGCATTAACTTGTTTGCTAAGCTCTATTTTTTTCACTTCCTTGGGAAACAAGATTTAGCATTAATTTTTCATGTTTGTTTTGTCTCATCTGTATGTTATAATTTTTCATGTTTGAGTATATTTAATTTTACTTGGGAAATAGAGGAATTATAGTTCAAAACAATTTTACAAAAAGCCTGAAATGTTTGCTTTGTCTCCTATAAGGGGAAAAAAGCACGTGGGATGTTTTGTAATGTGTGTCTAGATGCAATGGTGATGGATCGAAATCGGGAAGAAGCTTCCATGTAGATACAATTATCATGAGAATTTTATTGTGCAATGGTTAAGCACAACAAACACCTGTCCTCTTTGTAGATTCCAGCTTCAGACTGATGATGCCAAGTGTGATTATGTAAATGCGGATGAGGTGCACAGAAAGTAAATAACACAAGAGCTTTGTTAACGAGGTTTGGTTTTTCCTACTCTCCAGGACCACGTCCAGATTTCGATTCTACTAGAACAAGAAAGCAAATACAACCTATTCGCAAACGTGTAAATCAAGCAGAACCCTCTTAATTCACCGCTCTGTTCTATAACATGAAATCTTAAGGATAAATCTCTACCCTTAACTAAACTCACACCGAGCCTAGATTCAAACCAAGATAACCTAACCTTGGGCTAAACTCCCCCTGAGCCTAGACTTCAGATCTTCAAATCTCTGTAGCAACCTTCACACACACGTCACACCGACGAACAAAGAAGCTTGAACAACATAAGCACCAAACCGCGAAACTAAGCCGCACACAAATAGAAAACTCTCTAGGGTTCTAACCTTTATGCCTCAGCTCACTTGCCTCTCTAGAACGTGCCCAACACCTCCTTATATATCCATCAAGACTTCATAATCACCATAGGAGAAGATTTCCAAATTTCATAAGAAAAAAGACTTTTTCCTTTTTGCTATTTTCCTTTTCCTTGTAAAACTCCAATTTAATCAACCAAATAAATAATAGTTTTCCTCTTCAATTCATCCTCAAATCATCCTTCAATATTTCCTTCTCAAACCTTCTAGAAACTTCTCACGCACAGAAAACACCAACAATCATGTATCACGTTTTGAATCACACAGACACTACTTCAGAGAAACCAATACATCTTCATTCTCCCCCTTTTTGACTATGCTTGTGAATTCATCAGTTCAAACAGTTAAACAACATCACCAGACACATCTTCATTCTCCCTCTGAATGAGTCACAACATAGTCAAAAACTAACTGGAAAATTCTCCCCGCTTTGCAATACGCGGTTGATATCCTAGTACACCACTTCCATAGAATTCATCTTTTCTAGCCCATATCTTGTTGTGCCTTAGACCTCCATATTTAACCTCTTGAATGAACCTGAAGCAATTCCTCTTAATATGTCCTTGAACTCCACAATGATAACATGTAGAACCTTGAAACCTCACATCAAAAGCATTCTCCATGCGGCTCCTTTCTCTCAACAATCTGAAATATCTTGGCCTAATATGCCCAACACAACCACAATGATGGCAAACAGGTCGAAACACTTGTCTAGGTGCATTCTCCAATTCAGAAATTCTTTGACCATGCTCTTTCAAAAACACAGTCTCTGAACCACTCTTTGTAGCAGTCTTTGAAACAGTCTCTAGCACAGTTCATGATGCATACGTGATTTTTTCACTTGAAACAAACACCATATCCGATTTTGAAACTTTTCCTCTATATCCAAGGCCACACTTATCAGTCTTGCCTATACTCAGAATGTGATCCAACTTCTTTGTACCATTATTAAGCATTCTCAAATTCTTTTGAGTTTCTTCAAGTTGCACTTTAGCTTGTAATGCTTCTTCTCTCTCTTCTTTGTTGCATGTTTCTCTGCTTTAACGACTTTAGCCTCTAACTCGAGCTTCTCCTTAATCAAAACTGAATTTTCTTCAACTACCTTAAGCCGATGTGCATACAACTTCTCATAACTCTTACTAAGTTCTTCATAACTCATATCCTCTGCATCACTATCATTATCAGATTCATGTTCAGATGCAGTTGTAGGTTTTGCTGCAGGTTTAGAAGCAGTTGCAGACACTAATGCAGACGCTGATGCAAACACTGATTCAGAACTATCTTCAAAAGTTGTAAACGCCACAAAATTCTTTAGTTCTTCTTCTTCATCTGAATCAACTTCAGAATCACTAGTAACAACATTCATAGCCTTCTTCTTATGCTTTTGTAGATTGGCACAATCAGACCATAAATGACCGTATCCTTTGCGTTCAAAACATTGAACATTCTTTGATGAAGTCTTCATCTCTTCACCCATTCTATTTTGCTTCTCTTCGCCCTTACGCTTCAGAAATTTAGCAAATTGTCTTGATAACATAACCATTGAATCTTCACAAGCTGATACCTTAAGAGCTACTCCAATGTCAACTTCCTTCTTTATTGCTTCCTTAACTTGATCATCTTTCTTCTTTACTCCTTCAGCTTCATATGCTTTGCTTAATTCAAAAGCCTTAAGAATCCTGACAAACTCATCAAAAGTCATCTCATCTAAATTATGAGCTTCTTCAACTGCAGAAATTTTTGACTCAAATTTTGTAGGCAATGATCGCTTTAGCTTCTTCACAAGCTTTTTGTCTTTGTACTGCTTTCCAAGAGCAAAAGCCTCATTAGATATATCACATAACTTAGCACTGAACTCAGCCATAATTTCTTTTTCTTCCATCCTTAGATTCTCAAATTGTGATGCCAACATATCCAGCTTTGTTCTCTTAACACTTGAAGTACCCTCAAACATATTCTCCAATGACTTCCACGCTTTCTGAGCTGATACACATTGAGAAATTAACTTGAAGTGGCTTGAATCAATGACATTATAAATCGCTGTCTTGGCCGTTGAATTACAACTTGATAGCTTTTTCTCTGCAACATTCCACTTATGTCTTGGCTTAAGACTCTCAACTCCTTTATCATCCAAAAATTTAGGAGGCTCCCAACCAAGCTCAATCGAATTCCAACAATCTTCATCAAGGTTACTAATAAACGCTTGCATACGAACCTTCCAATATCCGTAATTCGTTGAATCAAGCAACAATGGTCTTGACATAGACGTGCCTTCTCTGTATGAATTCATCAAAACTGATTCAAAGCTTTGCCTTACTTCCTGAACTACCCTCACCCTTGATCCACCCAAAACTAGACTAAATCTCTATCGAGAACCCGCTCTGATACCACTTGTAAATGCGGATGAGGTGCAAATAATAAAGTGCAGAAAGTAAATAACATAAGAGCTTTGTTAACGAGGTTCGGTTTCTCCTACTCCTGGGACCACGTCCAGATTTCGATTCCACTAGAACAAGAAAGCAAATACAATCTATTCGCAAACGCGTAAATCAAGCACAACCCTCTTAATTCACCGCTCTGTTCTATAACATGAAATCTTAAGGATAAATCTCTACCCTTAACTAAACTCACACCGAGCCTAGATTCAAACCAAGATAACCTAACCTTGGGCTAAACTCCCCCTGAGCCTAGACTTCAGATCTTCAAATCTCTGTAGTAACCTTCACACACACGTCACACCGACGAACAAAGAAGCTTGAACAACACAAACACCAAACCGCGAAACTAAGCCGCACACAAATAGAAAACTCTCTAGGGTTCTAACCTTTATGTCTCAGCTCACTTGCCTCTCTAGAACGTGCCCAACACCTACTTATATATCCATCAAGACTTCCTAATCACCATAGGAGAAGATTTCCAAATTTCATAAGAAAAATGACTTTTTTCTTTTTGCTATTTTCCTTTTCCTTGTAAAACTCCAATTTAATCAACCAAAGAAATAATAGTTTTTCTCTTCAATTCATCCACAAACCATCATTCAATATTGCCTTCTCAAACCATCTAGAAACTTCTCACGTACATAAAACACCAACAATCATGTATCACGTCTTGAATCACACAGACACTACTTCAGAGAAACCAATACATCCTTCAGATCAGAGAGCAGTCAATTAGAAATATATAACCAAACACAAGGTTCAGGGGTTGTGACTTAAGTTTACTTCTTCTTCGGTTCATATTGCGATGACTCTGGATTCAGAACTGTTTTGTCTGACCGCATGGGCCAACTGCAATTTGAGCATTTAACTTTACCTTTTTTCAAAAAAAAAAAACACCTTTATTTTTGCCTAGTGTATACACTTAAATGTTCACAAAAAACCTTAGATTTTATTTACTTTGGAACCAAGAAATTAACACATGCCTTTTGTTATTATTATTACTAGGATAGTACCCGCGGTACGCCAAGGGTTTTTAGTATGTAGGGTGTTTAAGTTTAGATTCGTGTGATTCCCTTCTGAACTAGAATAAGAAATACTAGTTTCTCTCTGATCAACTGGAACTAGGTCTTAGACATTTCCACACCCAAAAGATGTGTGATGAAATGTCTGACCAACTAGTGCCAGAGACTTGCATTCCTAGCCTAAGAGATTAGTTGTCTAGGGTGTTCGTTGACGTGAATGAACTGGTTTGTCATGCCTGCTCGACCATGTTTATCTAGCGAGAGCTAGGTTTGGAAGTGGTTGAGTCTGAGTAGCTTCTGTCAAGAGATTGGATTAGCTAAGTGGTGATGTTCATTGTCTAGGGATAGTTTGCTTGTGGCATGTTAAACACTCTATAGACTAGGAGACTCCACTGACATCAATTACTCCCATCCTTAGGACTCTTATCCTTCTGATTTTTATTGCATTCCTGAGACGTTTCTATTCTTGCTATCTAATTCATGCTTAGAATCGTTTTTGCTTTTACTTATTCATGTTCGCTTCTTGTCATGCATTTTCGTTTCTATTTCTGTAGTTCATTTCCGTTTTATATTCTGATCATTCTAGGATTGTTAGATATAAACCCACTCTCTTGAAATTGGCTTGACTTGTGATTTCTTGATTGCATCTCAATTGTTTCCCAACTGGATTGATACCTTAATACCTACAACTACATAAGGTTAAGTGAGACCTACTAGGAGACACAAAAATCGTAGTTTCACTTTGCTTGCGGGTAAGCACTATCATCACATCATCAACAATCGATCATGGCTAGGAAAAATAATGGAACATATGGGAAGAGAAAAAAGTGCATACATAGTATAACCCAAACAATAATGTTGTGAAAAGAAATTAGATGTTTTATATTTTAAGAAAATAATTAAGACTAAATTGTGTAAGAAAATAAAAACTGAATATGGAAAAATCACATGACTTTGGAAACCCATATCATGAGTTATATATCACCTAGACGTCCAAATCTTCCTCGACTCTAAATCCTAAACCATCGCAAAACCTTTCTCATCAGAAGTCATAACCTATAAATAAAATAAAGGACTATGGAAATGGTTATCGGAAACAAAGTTAGTGAATACATACAAACACAGTTGTAACGTTAAGGAACAAATTTAAAGTAGTATTATTTGAAACAGTTAATATTTGTTTAAACTCATTTTCATGGGTAATACATACAAACACACTTGTATAAAATATAGCATGGGTAATAAGTAGCATAAATATTATGACTAAGATATAAAATCTATTAGGGTTTAAGAATTATGATCAAAAACTAAAATTTTTATATTAAAATTTTATCAAATGGATCAAAAGAAAAACAAATTACAACATTGATATACAAAATAGGCATTCGTAACAACATTTACCAACATTTACAAGTGAGAATGTGTTATGTGCCTAATACCTTCTTCATCTAACTCTTTCTAATAAATAACCATATTTCACATGTTCACTTCTATATATGCTCCAAAATTTGGACTCAATTTATTAATTTTAAAACCTACAAATGTCACATAAAAAAAAGTAAAATATTGCAAAATTTAGAAAATTATGTGAGAGGTAGAGTATGATTTGTGATGAAGATTTTGTCTACCTATTTATAGATTAATTTGTAGTAGTATGAGAGGTTTTTCAGTTTTTTTTTATTATTGTTACATTTCAAAAAATAAATATACCATAGGCTTTGTCTGTATTTTTTTTTTTTTGTAAAAAAATAATTGTATTGCAATTAATACATTAAAGTGTATTCATATGATGAAAGATTTGTTTTTAATTTTCAAACATCATGGGAGTTACATTTTAAAGAATTAATATGCAATAAATTGTGATAATGATTACTATTAAAGAAATATAAAATATCAGATTGTTTTATATCTTGAAATTATTTTAGAATAAATTGATTTGATCTTCAGGCACAAAAACTGTGAAACAAATATTATACATTTTTTGTCAACATTAGTAAAAAAATTAAATAACCATCACATTATATTTTCCAAAATTATGATATTAATATTTATTTTTTTCTTATTTGCAAAATTAGAATGTTATGGTAATTATATAAAATATTGATAAATGATACCTATGTGAAATTATAATGTTATGTTAATTATATAAAATATGGATAAATGATATCTATATATAATTACTAAAAGGACATTGCATAAATGTCAATGTATTTTTTAATACAGAAATATCATTTAAATTTAATAAATATGAAAAATAATGTATGTACATTTAAAAAAAAAATAAAAAAAAATTATTGAGAAGTGAGGACAGGTGTTCAAAATATATGTTACCAAATGTCGTCGTATTATGCAAAATTAGGAGAAAACCTTCTCATATTATATAAGATACATATAATATTAATATGAATGAGGAGATTAATTTGGTTAATGAAAACTTATATATGTCCCACATCGAAAGAGGCATCATCTGTGGCCGAGCTTGGTAACGTGAGCTTGTAATCCAAGAGGAGGCTTTTAAGGGTAATGGTATGGTAATGTGGTATTAAGGGGTCGGGGCTAGGGATTGATTGACCCGCCCAATTCGACTCGGCTTGTGGCGGTTGATTGTTTACGGTCTAGATTCCGAGTTCTACGTGACTTCTTGAGAGGATCACAACTAGGCCATTAGCTTTTCATTTTTTTCCCTAATTAGCTTCCTTGGAAAACAAGTAATCAGATATTACACTTTTTTATTCATTGCAGAGAAGTCTTCTTCTGACCTCTATAGGTTTCATCTGTTTGGAGGATGAAATCCACGATCACAACTAGGCCATTAGCTTTTCAATTTTTTCCCCTAATTAGGTTCCTTGGAAAACAAGTAATCAGATATTACACTTTTATTCATTGCAGAGAAGTCTTCTTCTGACCTCTAGAGGTTTCATCTGTTTGGAGGTGGTATAGGCCACTTCCTCAATATACAAATAACCTACTTTTATTTCTATAATTTAAACCTACTTCTGACCTCTATGTAAGTTTGATTAATAATGGTGAAGTTTCTACTTTGTATATTTCTTATCTCCAAATGTCCAAGCCCATACTTTCAGATTTTTTTCATTAGGTATATGTTTTTTTTAGTTTCTATTTATTTTCATGCAATCTTCCTTGATCAGTAGTGGCTCATCATCTATTAACCATTGAGGAAGATTTCAGGGGTTTGTTTCTGCGGTTTAGAAGTGTCCTAAAAAGCCATCAGATTTTCAGAGGGTTCTTGGGCTTGCCTGGTTGTTCTTCCCAGCAAAACGGAACAGAGGCAAGAGTGTGAATCGGAGAAGCAAACAGTTTCTTTACTTACTTGTTCTTCAGCTTAGAGTCTTTTAGGCTGTTTCTTTTTTAGGTAGTGGAAAGTGAAGAACAGGTTAGACAATACATTAAATATGTCGCAAATCATTTGTGATCATTGATGATCCAACGGTGGATTTTTTACTGTTGACTGCTAACATAGACAACCTTTCATATAATTAAGTCAATACTCTTTTGTTAGAGGAAATTGACAGACCACGTCACCACCAAATCCCTCTCTCACCAACTAAACTGTTATTATTTGTTTTCTTTTACTATTCAAAGAATAGATTGTCACTAAAGTTGAAACAGTGTCATTCTCTTATCAATTTTTTACAATTTGTTATTGTTCTAACTAAACTAAGTGCACCACTATTAAATATTCACCCAACTGCTCAAAATTTGTCTATGATTCTCTTTTCTAGAGGTGTAATGTAACAGTACGAGAGTACAATAAGCAAAACTCGAAAATACCAACGCGCACCTAAACCATCTCTTGAGACTCTTCATGCAAAAGGCGCGTGCGACTGTTCTTTTAACAATCTCTTCTTTAATAATCATTTTTGTACTCATGCAATTGATCACAAACTGTTTGAGCGCTTGTGATAAACTCTACTACATTCAAGAAAAATTTGTATACATTTAAGGAATAATTTGTAGCTGACGTGAAAATAATTTGCCGACAAATGACTTAATTATGATTAACGAGTTAAAAAACAAAGCCCAAGTGGACCCATTACTAAAATGTGGTTCATGAGTAGAGAGTTAAAACACATTTCCCACCGACACCTACCATTTCAGGATTTGTTGCGCTTCTCAAAGCTCTACACCGTAATTGGTCTCCTGCTGCCATAAGATCAGCCATTGTTACTACAGGTTCTTAATATTTTTTCATACAATGTACATATGAGAAAAGAGAAACATACTGATCGTGGTATCATCTTTACACTTCAGCTTGGAGAACAGATCCATTTGGAGAGCAGATTATTGCAGAAGGGTCGCCTCGGAAGCTAGCTGATCCATTCGACTACGGTGGAGGCCTTGTGAATCCAGAGAAAGCTACAAAACCTGGTCTTGTATATGACTTGGGACTCGAAGACTATGTACTCTACATGTGCTCTGTTGGTTTGAACAGCTTGTCGGTAAAGGAACAGTCTGTTCAAATCCCAAACAAGTTGTTCTTGATTTCAACTTAGCTTCCATCACAATCCCCAACCTCAAAGATGAAGTTACTCTCACCAGAACCCTCACTAACGTTGGACCACTTGAGTCGGTCTATAAAGTAACGGTAGAGCCGCCATTGGGCATCCAAGTAACTGTGATCCCGGAGACGCTATGTCTCTACATTCCTAAATTTCTTATCATGCTTCTTTTAACACAGGTTACTACTTTGGAAGCTTGACTTGGAATGGCAATCTGGCCTCTGCATAATGTAACCATTCCTTTGTCTGTGCGAACGCAAATTGTGCCTTACTACTACGATGAGAATTAAACAAACAAAAAACATAATACTAACCATTTGTAACTTGTTGTGGAGTTTGTAATAACATATTATATTGAATGAAAGTGAATGTGATTTAATTTTACATCAGATTTGAGCGGACAAAATTCAATAAAAACAGGAAGCTACACATTTTCTTTGGTTCATTACAAAATTTAGAAGTACATTTAATATAAAACTTGATTTTAAATTGATAATTGTTTTGTATTCGTCAATCGTCATTAGTTCCCAAATATAACCATGTTACGTTCCGTTTAAATAAATCGTATTATATAAAGTTGAGTTTTCAATATTAGCCATTAACGGAATCATGACACGTGACAAGTATACTAATGAGATGTTGACAAGTGTCAAAAATTATTATTTTCAAAACAACTAATTAAGAGAATAACATTAAATCTACATAAAATTTACATATTTATATCTTTAAAATTTCCTAAATCATAAAGGAAAATTAACAAAACTAATCTATTTTCCATTGGAGGCTAATTATATTATACATTTTTTCTCAATTAGATTTTGACATGTATAAACAAAAAAATAATTTATTAAGCATCTACATTATTATTAATCAACAAATAGTAAATAAAATATTTTTAAAAAATAGCATAAGTTATGTCAAAATAATTATTATTTTTGAAATGTAATAGGACAGCAGTGGCTATTGGTAAAATCCAGTTGTAGCACCATCACACCTGGGATCGAGTCTTGCTCTCTACGAATGTAGGGATTTGGCTAATGAACCAGCTGTTGTGTCCCAATTATTGACAAATCTTTGATTTTTTTTTCCGATATAATTTTGTCGATCTATTGCGTGGGTCTTTGATTCGTGCGGGTTCCAATGGAAACTATCATATGCAATAAAATGAAATCAAAGTATATAAATCCCGCTAATTTAATTGAGGATGGAGATACTGATGGAGGTTCCAAAAGTGATTCTACAGTTAGTAACATTATATGTTTGGAAGATTAGTCGGTGATTGATGTTTCTGGTTAAAATCTAGATTTTTCTCTTCTGAATAATGTTGATGATTCTGGTACAGAAACAATAGCTGCTTGATCGAGTAATTGAAAAGCAATTTTCAAATTTGGGAAGTTGGAATGGTAAACCATTTTAAGATTTGTTTCCAACCGGATTTACGTGGTTTTCTATCAGATTTGGTTCGTAAATCGTTTAAACCCAGCTATATGGAGAAATATATGAGAACTTTTGATTCGGGTAGAAATAAGTTGAGAATTTACGATTCGAGAGTATTTGAGACAAGGTCATAGTTTTAAGTAGTTTTGGTACAATGCAATACTTCTGAGGAGTAAATAGGTCGTCGATCCTTAACGTGACTATGACATATGTCATGTTTTGGATTGTTTATAAAGTTCCTATTTTGCATATTTGAATTATCTAAGACTTATATATACCATCAAAATTATAATTTTCAAACTTTTATTTTTATTATGTTATATTAATTTTTTCTCAGTTTCTCAACTTTTATTAGGTTAGTCATAAAATCATTATAATAGACTAGATAATTTTCACCAGTTGTTCATCCAAAATATTTTTGGAGTAAAAAAAACTTCATGGTTAAAAACATTATGTCACAGAATAATTTTAGTAATTATAAGAACTATAATTATGCCAAAATGAAAGTAAAGCAACATAAAATTTGTTTAATTTGTTAAAATATATAATAGGGGCATTCTCAAAAAATACCCCTTTTTTGCATATCCTTTTTTTATGTACAAATGACCAAATTATCCTTTTTTGAGTGACTACAAGAATGTACAGTCACCAAAATCGAAAAAAAATTCCGCCAAAAAATGAAAAAAATTCCCGCCAAAATTACAAAATTGAATTTTCCCGCCAAATTTTTTGAAATTTATACCTTTAAAAAACCTTTTAAAAGTCTTCTAAACGCTTTTAAAAACTTTTAAAAACCTTATAAAAACCTTGTAAACGCTTTTACAAGGTTTTTAAAAGGTTTTTTTATAAAACATTTACAAAGTTTTTACAAGGTTTTATAAGGCTTTTACAAGGTTTTATAAGGCTTTTACAAGGTTTTAAACCGTTTAAAACCTTATAAAATTCTTGTAAGTTTTTTTTGGCGGGAAAATATTTAGCGGAAATTTTTTTGTCGAAATTTTTTGTCAAAATTTTTTTGGCGAGAAAATTTTTGGAAAATATTTTTGGCGGGAAAATTTTATTTTTCATTTTATTGATTAAAATATTTTTAATATAAGGGTAAAATGGTCATTAAAAGTTAGCGGAAGACAGAAATAAAAATGACCAAAAAAGGGATTATTTTTGAAAAAGAGTATTTCTAACAAATTCTTATATTTTATAGGTGGTGATAAATAGCATATTTTAACAATAAAATAATTTTTGGTGTAAGAACATATTTTTAATGATAAAACATAGAGTAAAATTGTACATGCTTACTAATTACTAATTAGATGTTGCTTTAATAAACTCTTTGCATGTAAAATAATTTGTGAATAAGTTGTATAACTTTTTAAAAATTTGACAATAATAATATTCATAATGATGAGTATTTGGCAAAAGTTTTTGTGGGATATAATTTAGCTTTAAATTATTGTAATAGTTGTTATAATATATTAAAAATATATAAATATAAATAAGTGTAAGTTAACTACACATATGATTTTTTCTCTAACAAAATTTATTTATATATTTAATTAAAGAAATACTTTTTTATATATATTTTTAAAAATTTGTTTAATATTTAGAATTTATTTTCTTCAACAATTTTTAAACCCGTACATCTTGCAAGCCCTTATCTAGTATAATATATTAATAGTAGATTAAGATCCGTGTTAGGGCACATGTTGAAATTTATTTTATTTATATTATAATTTTTATATAAAATATAATTTATGATTGTTTTAAAAGTTTTTAGGATAACGTGAGCTTGAAAAAAGACTCATATTTTGTAAATTTTATATTGTTAATGATTCTAGATAAGTACTCGTGCTATAACACTGGTTAAATTTTTTTTTATGCAAAATTTTGTATATTTTATATTTTAAAATAAAATTTTAATATGTTGTATTAGTTTATGTATGTGAATTTATTTCAACAATGTATATTCTACATCATGACTTGAATGTCATTATAAAACATAATTTTATAAATTTAGTTTTTAAAAAGCGAGTTATTATATTATGAGTAATTTAATATATTGTTATAATTTTTTTAATATACTTGGTTTCTTGAAATTCTTTCATATTATAGTGACAATTTATTGACATTGCTATAACAAATCAATTTAGAGTGTTTATAGTTTCTAACTTTTATATCAGGTTTCAATATTTTAAAATATTTCAAAATAAATTATTTAAAATTTATTATATAATATAAAATTATAAAATTCATCAAAAAAATTTGAAATTGAATTTTAATATCCAAATTTTGACCCATTACTCAGTAAATTTTTTAATTCAATAGAAATTATTTTTGAAGAATAATATTACTAAATCTTGAATATTTTATAGATTGAACAATTTATATTTGTTTAAAAAAATTCAACTTATGGTATATCCGGAAATAAAAATATTTTTAATTATAAGAAATAATCTGATAATTTATTTGTTTCACAAAATAGAATCATATATAAAAATGAGAGGTGAAATATAATGATAATTAACAAATTAATATGTTAAGTTAGATATACAAAGGATTTTATTTGATGAATAATTTAATAAAGGAAATTAATATGGTAAGTTAGATGATATCAAATGATTCTTTAGAATATTATCTTAAAGATTTTTGGAAAGTGTAAATCGAGACTATACAAATAATATAAAACTTAATATATAACCTATTTGTAACCAACTTATTAAAATTATATAGTCTACAAAACAATGTTGTGTACTTCCGTTTTATTATATAGGGGATATATGGAATGTTGTTGATAAAAAGAAAACATATACTCCATTCGTTTCATAATATAGGATGTTTTCAAGTTTTTATGTAACTTTTAGATTAATTCAATGTTTTATTTGATGAATAATTTAATAAGGGGAATTAATATGGTAAGTTAGATGATATAAAATGACTCATTAGAATATTCTCTTTAAGATTTTTGAAAACAACGTGCTCTAGTAATAAAATCTTCCGAAAATAAATTAAGATTGCACCAACTATTTAACCCGTAACCAATTAATCTATAACCTATTTGTAACCCACTTATTAAAATTATATAGTTTATAAAACAATGTTGTATACTTCCGTTTTATTATAAAGGGGATGAACGGGAAATTAATAGGGTTAATAAAAACTTATATACATGTCCCACATCGAATAAGCAAAAGATGACACATCTACATATATACAGAGAGGAGGCATCATCTGTGGCCGAGCTTGGTAACGTGAGCTTGTAATCCTAGCCGAGGCTTAAAGGGTAATGGCACGGTTGAGGTGCTAAGGGGTCGGGCTCGGGATTGATTGACCCTGCCCAATTCAAGTCGGTTTCTGGCTGTGGGTTGTTTACGACGGTCTATCTTTCTGATTCCTATGTGACTTCTTAAGAGGATCAATTAGGCCCAATACCTTTTTATTTTTTTCCCTAATTAGCTTCCTTGGAAAACAAGTAATCCGATATTACACTTTTTAATTCATTGCAGGAGAAGTCTTCTTCTGACTTGTATAGGTTTCATCTGTTTGGAGGTGGTATAGGTCACTTCCTGAATATACAAATAATTAACCTACTTTTATATCTATAATTTAAACTATTAATTTAACTTATGTAACTTTGATTAATAATGGTGAAGTTTCTCCTTTGTATATTTCTTATCCCCAAATCTTCTCCAAGCCTATACTTTCAGTTTTTTTTTTTTCATTAGGTATATGATTTTTTTTAGTTTCTATTTATTTTCATGCAATCTTCCTTGATCAGTAGTAGTTTTTAGAAGTGACCTAAAAAGCTACCAGATTTGTTTTAACTAAGGCCCTGCTCAGACGAATCATGCTAATAACCTCATCCATGAGTATATATAAAGATTTCATTTACGGATTTACTGACAATAAAACTTAGAAAATGGTATTTTTTTATTCTTTACATATTCTTTCAACAGAACAATATAGTATAGTACTTGGTGTTTGGCTATCAGTGGAGAATCAATTACAACCTTGTATACTGGGTTTTGGCTTAAATAAGCCTATTCTAGTGTTCTTAACACTGATGCATTCAGTTGAAATATTATTGATACTAGGACTCATACCTCTACATGATGTCGCCGGGGGAATATTCCAAAAACTTTTAAACAATTAAAGTTTTTAAGTAAATTATACATTTGCAATGATATTTTTCAGTTTAAAACTTTACTCTTACAATAAAATTTAATTTTCTAAAAAGAGAAAAAAGTTGTGGCTAAAATTACATAAATATTTAATACATAAAACTCTTGATAAATAGAGTCCCTTTTGCTAAGTATTATAGTCATCTAAGAAGATTGACAAATATAGAGATATAAACATTTAAACAGACACAATTGTTCGTAAAATACAGCTATTGGAATGAAAAGTTGTGATTAAAAAATACTAACAAAATATGATGAGAAGACAAAATTCTAGATGAATAGATGCAATTTTATAAAAAGACATAATCATATAAGATATATTCCAGATTTTGTTTTTTTTTCAATCAACCATTAAATTAAAAGATGACTCCAAGATTAGTTGTCCAAACCCGAGGGTAAAAGTTTACAAAGGAGATTTCAGAAACTAAAGATCTTGAAGAATGAGCAAAAAAATTGGCCCTCACATTTGACGTCTGCGGAATCTGGATAAGAGTGAAAGAGGGAAAGGACAATCTGAGGGAATTAAATCGTCCAACAAATTCGAGAAGTCGGACCAATCATCGGGAAACTGCACCATCGCAACTAACTCTGAACAATCCGTCTAAAAAAGTTGACAATCAATACCAGACGCCAGGAGAGACTCCATAGCCCAAATCAATGCTTGTAACTCCGAGTGTAATGGTGTAGGGCTGCGCCTAAGACTCTGTGCTCCTAGAAGTAGTGACGTATCTTCACTGCTACAATACCACCACCCCAGACCCACAAAAGGATCTAAACCTTTCCAGGAACCATCAACCTGACATTAGAGAGAAGGATTCCGTACCTCCAAAGTTGGCGGTGGATCTAAGTATCTCGCAGAGAAAGACTTGGCCTCCTCCCACAGTGCTTTGTTATTTCCCGCCTGATTTAAAATATCAGTTGGCTCTGCCTCTATTCCCTGATTTTTTTTTTTTTAATTCCTGTCCTTCCAAATTCACTAAAAGATCCAGTGCAGGCGGTAATTTATGTCCGAAATCCCGGACTGGGAGGATGCCCACCAAAAAATAAAGTCCAAATTTGAGTATACTGAGCCGTAGGGGAACCCATCCGGGATTAACAAAACCGGAGACGATTTCCAAACCTGCCGAGAGTGGGGACATTCAAAGAGAGCATGATTAATAGTCTCCACCCCTGAACCACACCGTTTACACAGAACATCATATTTGACTCCCCACTGAGCAAGCCGGTCCATCATAGGGAGAGTACCAACGATAACTGATACTAGGTTTTTTATGTGTCCTAGCAGGTTCAATTAACCTTATGTAGTTGTAGTACTTAAGGTGTCAATCCAAATGAGATGTTGCTACCACTCAAGATGCAATCAGGATTTTACAAGCCAAGCCAATTCAAAGAGAGTGTTTTTATCTAACATTCCTAGAATGATGAAAATGCAAAACGGAAATGAACTACAGAACTAGAAACGAAAATGTATGGCAAGAAGTAAACAAAAGTAAAAAACAAAAACGATTCTAAGCATGTAGAAACGAAATAGTCTCAGGAATGTAATATCAATCAAAAAGATAAAAGTCCTAAGGATGGGAGTAATTTATGTCGGTGGAGTATCCTAGTCTACAGAGTGTTTAACATACGACAAGCAAACTATCCCTAAACAATGAACATCTCAACTTAGCTAATCCAATCTCTTGGCAAAAGCTACTCAGACTCAACCACTTCCATACCTAGCTCTCGCTAGAGAAACATGGTCGAGCAGGCATGACAAACAAGTTCATTCACGTCAACAAACATCCTAGACAACTAATCTCTTAGGCTAGAAACGTAAGTCTCTGCACTAGTTGGTCAGACATTTCATCAAAAACCTTTTGAGTGTGGAAATGTCTCGAACCTAGTTCCAATTGATCAGAGAGAAACTAGTAATTTTAACACTAGTCCAGAAGGGAATCATACAAATCAAAGCTTAAACACCCTACATCCTAAGATCCTCCACCTAGTCTATCCCATCCCCAAGAACCTTAACACTACTCAGATCCGAAAATCATCACCAAAGATACAAATCCAGAAAACATTGAACAAAGGATAGTAGATAGATAGAAATGAGAAGAACAACTTTGTAGAAGAAATCAAGTGCAAAAACTGAATAAACTCGGAGATGTCGGATTACAAGTCTTAGAGCGTTTTTTGGTGGCTAGGTCAAACCTTCGAAAACAAAACGAGATAAAATATAAGATGTCTCTGCAGAGACTTAACAAAATGAATATATAGTAAAAACATGTGAATCCCTAAAACTTAAAACGACAAGATAGAGCGTCGGTTCGGGAATCTCCTGAAGCGTGTGAAACCAAACGTCTTTCTTCCTGACATGTGCGGTCGAGTCGCGTGTCGTATCTCCCTGGGGTGCGGTCGAGTGGAACGGATCGAGTCGAGGTCATACGATTCGAGGTGGGTCGAGTGGAGGTGATGCGACTCGAGCTGGCTCGAGTGGAGGTGATGCGACTCGAGCTGGCTCGAGTGGAGGTGATGCAACTCGAGCTGGGTGTATATGTATCCACTAAAACAGTGATAACTCTTGAACTACGCCTCCGATTGACTTGAAATAAATGGTATTGGAAAGATGACTCAATTTTCTACAACTTTTATGAAGACGTCAAAAGCTAAATCCCACTCGAGTGGAACGTTTCGAACGGGGTGGCTCGAACGAAGGTTGGAGAGTGGCTCGAACGTCAGGTTGGAGAGTGGCTCGAACGACAGGCTGGAGAGTGGTTCGAACGATGCATTCCTGACGTCTCCTAGATACCTGAAATACTCCAAAATACACAATGTATGCAAGGATGATGCATGAACTACCTAGACATGCAAAATTTATAGAAATGACTAGAAAATGATGCAAAATAATGAGTTATACTAGCTAAATGCATGATAAATATATGATAGGAAGACACAAAATATAGACATATCAACTCCCCCAAACTTTGTCTTTGCTTGCCCTCAAGCAAACGATCAAGAACAAAGTATGGAAGAGAGGTGTGAAGATGGGGTCTCAGAACCTAAAACATGCTGAATAGAGTAGTTAGAATCAAGGTCCTTGTTCTTAGTTCTGTGATGCATGGTGAAGGAAATTTATTTATTTAATCTACACATGCAATCCTATCAATCACCCCCTTTAACATTTATTAACAGAGAACCGTGAATCAAACTATGCAATGTCGTCAAACTCATTTGGCTAAGGTAAAAGGTTTAGAGACAAATGTGGTCTCCTTCTCAAGTGGTTCCATCAGTACATAACAAGTTTCTCTCATGAAAAGAGTTGAGCTTAAGAGAAGGCTAAAGGTTGAAACCAACTGATACATATAAGAGCAGAGCCTTGTCTACCCAAAGAACATTCCAAACCGAAGTTGGTCCTATCTCTACCCTTCATAAGAAACTTCATCTCAAACCCATTCTTTCATTCTTAAGACTTGGTCTTAGGAGGATTTCACTTCTTATCATTCTAGCGGATTGGGAAATCTTTATTATCAGTAAGTTTCTGTTTTTCTTTTCTTCTAAGGACTCTAGACATCTTAAACATTTTACTTTCTTTTCTTTGCCTAATCTTTTCATTTTATGCTCAGAACCAATAACTCATTATTTTGCTCAACCCAAATCCTTTACTAGACTTGTAAACTTTGAAAACACATCCCCCTCCTAAAGACTTTCTACCCTTTACTTTCTTTTTACTCTTCACTTTTCTGCACAAATCCATACCCAATGCCCAAAATCGAGTTCTCACCTAGTCCTACTAGTCCGGATAACGCAAACTAGAAATACACAGCATCCTACTCTTGTTGGTTAGAACCTAACACTTTCTAACAAGCTCAACTCGGAAAAAGGCCTAACACTCAAGAATACAATTGGCTTGAAAGAAGGGTTGGTTAAGGGTGCGGAGAACTGTTCCAAAGATGGGAATCAACTACTTGGATTAACAAGGGTGGTGAAAAGGAGAAAGATAATCCAAGTATGTATGTGGTATCCATGAGTTCAATTTCAGTGCATAACAGGATAATTGCAAGTCAGGATTAGGTTCAGGTAAATAGGGAATGATATCAATTCAAAACATGCTTCAATCTTACAATTTCAAGTTCAATCAAAAGCATCAAAGAACTAATAACAAGGGCCTTGATCCTATCCTATTGAATCCAACATGCTAACAAGGTTACAATCATCATCAACCCCTATGCTAAATGCAACAACCCTATATGAATAAACCTAGACTCAATCCTAATATGCAAGTGCAAACTACATGAACACTCTGTTTTTGTGGAAATTTTCGATTTTTTTTTGTCAAATTGTTTTGGGTTTTCTATGCAAATAGATGGATGAAAACTCAAACATGATATGATGAAAAAAAATTGAAATAAGAATAACAGATAACAACATCAGATACATCATCTCAAACCCTCCCCCCAACTTAAATTACACAGTCTCCTGTGTAAGAAAGATTTGCAGGAGGATTTAAGAATCACAACAGAAACAATGCAGGAATGAAATGGTATGTACAAAGGAAAGGTCGGAGTACCTCAGTAGTATAAGAAGGAGTCGAAGCTCGCCCAAGGAGTTGGTGCGTGACACTGACTCTGTCCTTCACCTTGTTCGGGATCTGCGGGAAAGGCTTCTGCTGGTTGGTCGACTTGCTGCTCAACCGCTTGCGTGTTCTGATAAGTGTTCGGCTGCTCGTCGCACTGCATGTCGTCGAATCTGGACTCTCCATGGTCTGATTCTAGCACAACTACCTCGGTAGGCGGATAATCGCCTTGATGTTCGACCTGCTGCTCAACCTCTTGCTCACCTTGAGCTGGGGAACGACGCGCTGAACAACGACTGGAGGAGGCTCTGGAACTACGCGAACCTTGTCTCCTTCTCTCCCGAGATTCATGTGACGAGTGGCATGAAAGGACGAGTGTAAGCTGACGCTGCTGAGATATATAGGAAGATTGGCGAGCTGGAGAATGGACTGGAGAAGGTGTTCGTTGGTGAGTTCGCTCGAGGCTCGCGGAAGCACGACCCTGCGTGGGTCTGGTGTCCTCGGGGACAGACCTAGGGATGGCGGTGGTGGAAGTCGAGCAGCTGAACTTACGCATGAAGTTCGTGAAGGTCTTGGTGAAGCTGCTGAACGCCTTGTCTCTTGCCTTCCCCCATCGCTGAAGTTTATTGAGGCGTTCATGAGCTGCTCTGACCCCTTTGGCCATTCTTTGTTCTGAGTACTCCTCAAAGTGGAACTGCTCAGGGCGGTACTCAACTGCGTATTCTTCCATCGGATCAGCTCCTGCTTTCGCGACGTCGACATGTTGCTCCTCAACATCAGAATTGTATAATGTATCCGCAGGAGGGATGAACTCAATATGCTCACCCCCCAAGATTGTAGTCAACTCGACGCAAGGGAGGAGTAATCTCGAGGTTCCGCGCGCATGATGCACAAACTTGTATAGAAATCGTCCATTCCTCAATCCCCAGTCCAAAGTGCGTAGCTGCCGCAAGTTTTTGAAGTCTATCCAGCGTGGTGGGTACGACTCGGATTGTAGGGGAACACCTGCAGCCTCAAGAAACCAAGTCACTACGCCTCCCATGCACATGACTCCAGGAGTGCGGTTGCTGTTGAGTCTCGAGACCCAGGTCTTGTATGACATTATGTAGTTGAGAAGGTAGAGCGAGACGGAAGTGTTGGACGTGTCACTTTGCAGCGCGGTGCAATCCATGGCAGTGAACGAGAGTCCCTTTAGTGCCAGATCGATCATCTCAAGCTCGCCGTACGTAATGTATCCGTTAATCTCCTTGGCGTAAAATGCATTGGCAACTGCCTTCTGGAAGTAACGCAACATTGGGCTTCTCAGGTTCATCGCCTTTTTTATCGATGACGTAAATGTCGGGCCGCTTCCGATCGTTGCCCAGAGTGCGGATACTTCGTTTCTATCAAACTGCGACGTAGTCCCCGTTTCGCTGGGGAATCCAAAGATCTCTTCGATGGTTCTGTAAGTAAGCGTGTAGAACTGGCCATGAACGCGAAATGTAATATAGCACAGACCTCCATCAGACATCATGCCTGGCTCATCTGCATACAAGTGCATCTCCAGAGTGGAAAGGAAATGAATTATCTTTTCTCTGTATCCACTCTTGGGGGTGTTCATAATTCTCTCCACATGGCACCGCCAAAATAGACACTAAAAATCCTCCCCAATCCCTAGTAGCTCCATCGTCTCAGGATGTGGATATCTTGTTCCACTGATCTCACATTGTTGCAACAGCTCGTAGTACTCCTTGGGAGTCAACCTTGTCTCAGATGCTCGTCGTCATACATATTTCCTTGGCTCTTGTTCTGAACGCGACGCAGGTTCCTCCTGTTTGTAATCATTGCCTTCGTCTCTGGAGTGGGAAGCTTGTGCCGGTCTCTTCCCGCGACTCTTGCTCTTAGAGAGCGGTTTATCTGGTCTGCTCGACCCCGCTGCTTGTTCTGATCCCCCAACAACTTCATCAACCATGTTCTTCATTTTCAGGAAACATTTCGCCATGGATTCAGGGGATGAGGGTTCTCCAGCAACACAACCATACGCCTCTCCCATCTCATGTATGAGCTCGGTGCTCTTCCTGCTTCTTTGAGACATAATAAACTCAAAGCTAAACGTTAATATGTTACTGAACAGGTAACAAGAGCAATTAATAAACTTAGAACTTGAGAGTGCAAAGGGAAGATGAAACCGATCGAGTGGGCGTGATGAACTTCTCGGTTCTGGTTTTGACTAAGGCTCAAACGCATCAGGTCGAGTCGAACGGTGTCGGCTCGAGCGAGAGAGATATGACGGGTCGAGTGGAAAGTTGGCAGAGAGCGGACGTATGTCGGCTCGACGGTTCAGCAACATCGCGTATCGAGTTGACGTCGTGTTTGGCTCGTTTGAGTCAGATCGAGTCGCCTAGATCTTGGCAGTGGAGAGATAGTGATGCAACGGCGAGACTACGATGGTGATTGGCTTGATCGAAACTTCGACGGCGACTCGAGCGGGACAGGTCGAGTTGAAGTGGGTCGACTCGAGCGGATGTTGGTTCGTGTGTCGAGTGGGGACACAGATCGAATGGACACGGATGCTGGTGGTCGAGTGAGAGGAGGGTGACTCGAACGTGGTGCTTCGGTGGTGGTCGAGTGGCAACAGGTCTCGGACTGAGCAAAGGACTTTGGTGGAATCGCTGGTGAATAAATCGCAGGACTCCTCTGGTAAGCTTCGTAAACTCGAACAAGTTGGAGGAAGAAAGATGAGGGAGTAATCGATTTGTTTTGGTAGGTGAGAGGAAAAAGGGGAGAAATTGTTTATTAAATAATGAGCGATGGAGATGGTAAAGGGGGAATGGAGTGTCGAGCATGAGCAACAAAGAGAGAGAGAGAGTGATGGGTGAGTGGTGGTGAGGTGACAAAAGGGTGATGTGTTTTGGGAGAGGGAGAAAGAGAGATGGGAGGTGAAGTGATGGGAGCTGAAAATTCACGTGGAGAGGAGAGATCGAATATCTACTCCTTTTCTCTTTTTTTTTTTTTTTTTCTTTTTTTTTCATTTTATTTATTTTTTTATTTAAAAAAAAAAAAAAAACTTTCCCTCACACTCCTTTTCACTCTGCTTCTCCCACATGACCAACATTCCTTGTCTGACTCTTCTCCCACATGACCAACACTCCTTGTCTGACTCTTCTCCCACATGACCAACACTCCTTGGCCATTTACAGTAAATTCGCTGCCATCCTTGTTCAGAAGAGTGATGGCTCCAAATGGCAGAACATCTTTGACTGTAAAAGGTCTAGACCACCTAGATTTAAGCTTTCCAGGAAATAACTTGAGTCTGGAATTGAATAGCAAAACCTGATCCCCAGCCTTGAGCTCGTTGACAATAATCTTCTTGTCATGAAAATTCTTTGTCCTTTCCTTATAAATCTTGGAACTCTCATAGGCATCAAGTCTGATCTCTTCCAACTCATGTAGATCAAGAGTCCTCTTAGCCTGAGCTGTATCAATATCCAAGTTCAGCAACTTGATAGCCCAAAACGCCTTGTACTCAACCTCAACAAGGAGATGACATGCTTTACCATAGGTCAACTGAAATGGTGTTCGTCCTATTGGCGTCTTGAACGCTGTTCTGTACGCCCAGAGAGTCTCGTCCAACTTCACAGACCAGTCTTTCTTCGAAACTCCAACAATCCTTGACAGAATACCCTTGATTTGTTTGTTCGAAACTTCAACCTGCCCGCTGGTCTGAGGGTGATACGCAGTAGACACCTTGTGCTTCACACCATATTTCTTAACCATGCTTTCAAACACCTTGTTGACGAAGTGAGTTCCACCATCACTGATCACTGCTCTGGGTATCCCATACCTTGGAAAAATTATGCTTTTAAACAGTTTCAGAACAACCTTGTGATCATTGGTAGGACTGGCAATGGCTTCGACCCACTTAGAAACGTAATCGACTACCACCAGAATATAGACATTACCATTCGATGGAGGGTTGAAAGGTCCCATGAAATCTATACCCCAAACATCAAATTCTGAGGCATCTTGTTCCTCCTTGTGATGTTGCCCATCATCTGACGAGCATTACACTTGGTGATGAAACTGTGAGGGTCCTTGAACAAGTTTGGCCACCAGAGACCCGCTTGAAGAACTTTCTGAGCTGTCTTGAACATGGCAAAGTGACCTCCATAAGTGGAGCCATGACAGTGCTCAAGCACTCCTTGTACTTCCCCTTCTGCTATGCATCTTCTAAACAGACCGTCAGAACCCCTCTTGTACAGATAGGGTTCATCCCAGAAGTAGTGGTTGACCTCTCTAAAAAGCTTCTTCTTCCTGTAAGGATCCATATCATCAGGAACTTCTCCACAGACCTTGTAATTCACGACATCTGCATACCATGGTGCAGTCTCAGAAGTGACCGCCATGCATCTTATTATGAGGTTGTCAAGCTCTGTGTCATGCATCTGCTCACAAACCTGGGCGACCAGAAGTTGTTCCTCAGGCATTAAATCATCTATGGGAACAACATCTTCAATCCTCATTCTTGACAGGTGGTCCGCAACTCCATTTTCTATGCCTTTCTTGTCACCAATCTCCATGTCGAACTCCTGAAGTAGCAGAATCCATCTCAACAGTCTCGACTTGGTATCCTTCTTCGAATAGATGTGTCTCAGAGCAGCATGGTCGGTATACACTATGACCTTCGAACCCACAAGGTAACCCCTGAATTTTTCGAATGCAAACACAACTGCTAGGAGTTCCTTCTCTGTGGTTGCATATCTTCCTTGAGTTTCGTCCAAGGTGCGACTGGCGTGGTAGATTACATGAAGCATTTATTCAATTCGCTGCCCCAGAACTGCTCCAACTGCGAAGTCTGAAGCATCACACATGATCTCAAAAGGGTGATCCCAATTTGGAGGTTGTACTATGGGTGCTGAAACCAACGCCTCCTTGATCTTGCTGAAAGCTTCCAGACATGTTGCATCGAATTCGAACTCAACCTCCTTGCACAGCAACCTTGTTAATGGTCTTGCAATTTTTGAGAAGTCCTTGATGAATCTTCTGTAAAACCCAGCATGTCCCAGAAAACTTCTGATGTCCTTCACTGTCCTTGGCGGTTGAAGCTGAACCATGACCTCAATTTTTGCTTTGTCAACCTCAATTCCTCTTTCAGAAATCTTGTGTCCCAGAACGATCCCTTCTTCAACCATGAAGTGGCACTTCTCCCAGTTCAGCACCAGGTTCGTCTCCTCACATCGCGTCAATACCCTGCAACGATTCAACAAACAGGAGGAGAAAGTGGAACCGTATACAGAGAAATCATCCATAAACACTTCCACTGACTCCTCAATCAGATCCGAAAAAATTGATGTCATGCACCTTTGAAAGGTGGCAGGAGCATTGCACAAATCAAATGGCATGCGTCTGTAGGCAAAAGTGTCATAAGGACAAGTGAAAGTTGTCTTTTCCTGATCATTTGGGTGGATAGGGATTTGGAAGAATAATAGGGGTGACTAGCTAATCTTTCCAACATTTAATCAATGAAAGGTAGAGGAAAATGATCCTTCCTAGATACATCATTCAACTTCCTATAATCAATGCACATCCTATGTCCTGTGATGGTCCTAGTTGGGATTAAATAATTTCTTTCATTTTTGATCACAGTTATGCCTCCTTTTTTAGGTACACAGTGCAATGGAGATAGCCAAGTACTATCAGAGATAGGATAGATAACTCCAGCATCAAGCAATTTTAGGATTTTCTTCTTCACTACCTCTTTCAGATTAAGGTTCAATCTTCTTTGGGGTTCAATACTAGCATAAGATTCATTTTCAAGATTTATTCTATGCATGCAAAGGCTAAGCGAAATACCCTTGATATCATCTAATGAATACCCTATAGCCTTTCTATACTTCTTTAGCTCAGTCACTAGCAACCCCAATTCATCATCACTCAACCTAGCATTCACTATGACAGGATAAGTAGAATTGGTTCCCAAAAAAACGTACCTGAGTCCGGAAGGGAGAGTTTTGAGTTCTACCTTTGGAGCTTTCAGTTCCGACTAGTCGTCAGCATGGGAGTCTGGAATGATCACGGTCGAGTGGGAGGGGTGCGACTCCATCGAGCGGGATGTCGGTGTCTCGAGTCGGGTCTTGATGTTGGTCGAGTGGGAGATATCACGTTCTGAACTCTCTGTCTCAACTGCACATACCTCCTCTGCGTCAAATAGCTGCTCGAATTCCTCTGGTCCATCCGTTTCTCTATGCAGGTTCTTATAACAAGTGGTCTCCTCATGCAGGAACCCTTCTTCTCCACTCTTGGTCAAAGAAGTCTTGAGATGATCCTCCTCAGCTAATTCCTCCAACAACTCATCAGCCAATTTATCCATCTCTTCAATGTAGAAGACTTTTCCTCCTATCGTTGGCTTCTTCAAGGTATCCTTGATGTCAAACTTCATAATGAAGTCGTCGCCCAGATTGAGATCAATCTTGCCATTTCTGACATCAATGATAGCTCCAGCAGTCACCAGGAACGGTCTTCCTAAGATCAGAGGATCTTTTGGTTCTTCATCCATCTGCAGAACCACAAAGTCGGTTGGCACTTCCACGTCTCTGATCCTGACGAGTAAGTCTCCTAAAATACCATTTGGAAGTCTCACTGATCTATCTGCAAGGATGAGAGAGATGTCACAACCCTTGAACCTTGTAAAACCCAACCTCGTAGCAACAGAGAGTGGAAATCAGATTAACTGAAGCGCCTAGATCACATAGACACCTATCAAAAGACATAGGTCCAAGGGAGCAAGATAGAGTGAATGATCCAGGATCTTTGAGCTTCTTGGGTACAATCTTCTTATGAAATATTGCACTGCATTGGAGACTCAGTACCACCATGCCTTGAACCTCTTTTGATCTCTCCATTACTAGGTCCTCGAGGAATTTCTGGTAGTGAGGAACAAGTGCGAATGCATCCAGCAATGGCATCCTCAATTCAATCTCCTTGACTTGTTTTTCGAACAAGGCTTTGTATTTCTCAGTAAGCTGCTTCTTGAACCTCACTGGGAATGGTAGAGGAGGCTTGTATGGTGGAGGGATGAATCTCACAGTAAGCTGCTTCTTGAACCTATTCCTTAACAGCTTCAGGTTCGGACTTCTTCACTGGTTCAACTGGGTCCTTGACTGCTTCGACTGGGTTCTCCATCTGAGCCTCATCCTGAACAAAATCCTCCCCATCTAATTCCTCACTGTCCTCAGTGTAGTCTGGTACTCCTTGCCTGGGAGGCAATGTTTTCCCACTTCGCAGCGTGATTGCGTTTGCAAACTCCTTGGGGTTCTGAACAGCCTTCCTTGGGAATTGGCCAGGCTTTGGTGAAGAAGTAGAAGCAGATTGGCCTTCCATATACCTTATCTTCGAACTCTGGGCTTCAAATTTGACGTTCAGATCATTGTAGGAGCATTCCATCCTCTGACTAAGGTCAGCAAACTTCTTAGCAGTATCCATAGAACCGCTAGCTTGACCCTGAAGAAGTTGTTGCATCATTTGCTTCATTTCTTAATTTGGAGTTGTAGTAGGCTGAACTTGTTGAGGGCGGAATCCTGACGGTGGTCCTGAGGGAGTCTGATAACCCTGCTGGAACTGTTGTTTAGGAACGAATCCCGGATTGTAAGGCACAAAAGGTTTTTGTTGACCTTGCTGTTATTGTTGAGGCGGGTACACCTGATCTTGTGGATTAGCAACATTGCTACTTCGGTAAGACAAATTGGGGTTCGTCTTGTCGGGGTTGTAACCTTTGTTGTATCCACCCTGATTCTGAACATAGTTGATCTCCTCAGTCTGCTCGCCCTCCCCATCTTGAACTTGGAAAGGGTCATCCTCATATATGAAATGGACGCTCCTCTGTTGGCTTAGCAAGATACGGTCAAGCTTCTCATTGACATTTTTGAGGTCTTTCTTGTACTTCTCTTCAGACCCAGCGTCGCCGCGAACTATGCGGTCATAGTCCTCATTGTAATTACCGTCAGATTCTCCACCAGTTTCCATCCTTCCTCAACATCTTTGTTCAAGAAATTACCGTTAGAAGCAATGTCAAGCAGCATACGTATCTTTGGTAGTACACCACAGTGAAGAGTGCTCAGCAGTGACTCGTTGCTAAAACCATGGTGTGGACACTGGCTGTGGTAACCCTTCAAACGCTCCCAGGCTTCACAGAATGATTATGAGTTCTTCTGAGTGAAGCTAGAAATCTCATTCCTTAGACGTGTTGTTCTGGAATTGGAGAAGAACTTGGCCAAGAATGCTTTCTTGCAACCATCTCAGGTGGGGATTGATCCCTTGGGAAATTTTTTCTCCCATTGATAGGCTTTGTCTCCTAGGGAGAACGGGAAGAGGCGCAACTTGAAACTGTCCTCACTCACGCCGTTGATCTGGGTGAGACTACACAGACGATCGAACTCGTCCAAATGGTCCAGTGGATCCTCCATAGGCAACCCATGAAACTTGTTCCCCTGGATCATGGAGATCAGACTGCCATTGATTTCGAAGTTGTTGTTCTGCACGGCAGGAGGGAGGATACCAACATGCTGAGTATGAGTATTTGGGGCATCCCCAACACTAATGTTTCGCGGTCTCGGATTTGGTTCATTTTGTTGTTCATTATTGACTGGTGCGGGATGATCAGTGAGTTGACGAGCTTGTCGTGGTCGTTGTAACCGATTGATGTCATCGATAACAGGAAGGAGATTCTGATGCCCTCTTGATCTGGTGTGCATTCAAGGTTGCAATCAACAGGTTCCTGAGATGCAAAACAAACAAGTAGACAACCAAAACAAGTCAGTACTCAGAATGATACGTGTAACAGAACTTAATCTTGCAAGACTTGAAATCTTAAATGTAGCAAAACGAATCCCAAATGGCAACGGCGCCAAATTGATACTAGATTTTTTGTGTGTCCTAGCAGGTTCAATTAACCTTATGTAGTTGTAGTACTTAAGGTGTCAATCCAAATGGGATGTTGCTACCACTCAAGATGCAATCAGGATTTCACAAGTCAAGCCAATTCAAAGAGAGTGTTTTTATCTAACAATCCTAGAATGATGAAAATGCAAAACGGAAATGAACTACAGAACTGGAATCGAAAATGTATGGCAAGAAGTATACAAAAGTAAAAAACGAAAACGATTCTAAGCATGAAGAAACGAAATAGTCTCAGGAATGTAATATCAATCAAAAAGATAAAAGTCCTATGGATGGGAGTAATTTATGTCGGTGGAGTATCCTAGTCTACAGAGTGTTTAACATACGACAAGCAAACTATCCCTAAACAATGAACATCTCAACTTAGCTAATCCAATCTCTTGGCAAAAGCTACTCAGACTCAACCACTTCCATACCTAGCTCTCGCTAGAGAAACATGGTCGAGCAGGCATGACAAACAAGTTCATTCACGTCAACAAACATCCTAGACAACTAATCTCTTAGGCTAGAAACGTAAGTCTCTGGCACTAGTTGGTCAGACATTTCATCAAAAACCTTTTGAGTGTGGAAATGTCTCGAACCTAGTTCCAATTGATCAGAGAGAAACTAGTAATTTTAACACTAGTCCAGAAGGGAATCATACAAATCAAAGCTTAAACACCCTACATCCTAAGATCCTCCACCTAGTCTATCCCATCCCCAAGAACCTTAACACTACTCAGATCCGAAAATCATCACCAAAGATACAAATTCAGAAAACATTGAACAAAGCATAGTAGATAGATAGAAATGAGAAGAACAACTTTGTAGAAGAAATCAAGTGCAAAAACTGAATAAACTCGGAGATGTCAAATTACAAGTCTCAGAGCGTTTTTTGGTGGCTAGGTCAAACCTTAGAAAAGAAAACGAGATAAAAGATAAGATGTCTCTGCAAAGACTTAATAAAATGAATATATAGTAAAAACATGTGAATCCCTAAAACTTAAAACGACAAGATAGAGCGCCGGTTCGGGAATCTCCTGAAGCATGTGAAACCAAACGTCTTTCTTCATAACATATGCGGTCGAGTCGCGTGTTGTATCTCCCTGGGGTGCGGTCGAGTGGAACGGATCGAGTCGAGGTTATACGACTCGAGGTGGGTCGAGTGGAGGTGATACGACTCGAGCTGGGTCGAGTGGAGGTGATGCGACTCGAGTTGGGTGTATATGTATCCAAAAAAACGGTGATAACTCTTGATTCACGCCTTCGATTGACTTGAAATAAATGGTATTGGAAAGATGACTCAATCCCCTACAACTTTGATGAAGACGTCAAAATCTAAATCCCACTCGAGTGGAACGGTTCGAACAGGGTGGCTCGAACGACAGGTTGGAGAGTGGCTCGAACGACAGGTTGGAGAGTGGCTCGAACGATAGGTTGGAGAGTGGCTCGAACGATAGGTTGGAGAGTGGCTCGAACGATAGGTTGGAGAGTGGTTCGAATGATGCATTCCCGACGTCTCCTAGATACCTGAAATGCTCCAAAATGCACAATGTATGAAAGGATGATGCAAGAACTACCTTGACATGCAAAGTGTATAGAAAGGACTAGAAAATGATTCAAAACAATGAGTTATCTTACCTAAATGCATGATAAATATATGCTAGGAAGACAAAAAATATAGACATATTAATAACTCTCTAATTTACATGTGTTAGACACCCTTTTTATCCATATTTTGCATTATATATACCCTAACCTTAGCATTTTTAGGTCCTTAACTTTAAGAATTTGCATTTAGGCCATTTTGGGTGCTGCATTGTTGCATTTGTGTATTTTGGATGAAAACATGTGCTTTAGAGCCCAAAATAGGGAAGAATGAGGTAAAATCCGAGTATGTACCCGAAAGAGTGATCGTGCAAGAAGAACAGTCTGACCGAGGAACTACCCGACTTGAACCCAAAAGACTATGTTACTGCCCAGGCCATCTTTCTTGAAGATGTTGATGACTACGTCACTAAGGACAGAGATGTTCAAGATGGGGAGGTTATGGACCACAGTGGGATGTATGAGCACCAATACTACTTATCCGAGTATTAACCCGATCCCTCACTCAAGGAGACTGATCGAGTTGATGATCGAGCACTTGTTCAAGATTCGCTAACCGACGTACCACTCGAGGCTGAACCCGATGACATACCTGATGATGGTGATCGGACGATCCATCGGGTAGACGTTCAGATGACGGATCAATCACAAGTTCCTGAAGCTGAAGAAGGGCAATTGGAGGAAAGATTCAGAGCAGCTCTTGATATCCAATTAGAGGCGCTTGCAGAGCGTATGTCCAAACCAAAAGCCCCACCTCCTAAACTCTTGCCTCCACACGCTCTTCGAGAGGAAATCGTCAAAGAAACAGCTCAGCTGGAGATTGAAGTGAAGGAAGCTGTTAAAGAAATTGGGAATGCGATCCTGAGGAGTGGAGTGTGTTTAGACTCTGAACTGAGGATCAATGAGAAATTGGAGGATCCTGGCTCTTTCACTTTGCCATGTTCAATAGGCCTCCTTACATGTTCTGTTTTGTTTAAACTCATCAAATTATCTTACCTCATATGTTGTCAACCAAATGAATGCAGCCGGGTATAGCAGCACCAGGAGTGAGCATATTGGCGGCTACAACCACCAATACCACTTTCAACGACCGAGAATTCATTTTCTTGTCAGGGACATCAATGGCGACTCCTACCATTGGTCTCCTGCTGCCATAAGATCAGCCATTGTTACTACAGGTTCTTGTCTTTTTCCATACACTGCCATATCATCAGCCATTGTACATATGACAAAAGAGAAACATACACTGATCTTGGTATCATCTTTACTCTGCATCTTGGAGAACAGATCCATTTGGAGAGCAGATATTCACAGAAGGGTCAACTCGGAAGCTAGCTGATCCCTTCAACTATTGTTAGGGAAAAGGATATTTTCCATGTCTTATTATGTATATCTTAAGTCAATAATATTCTATACTTGTTCATCAAGCCTATTGTAACTATATATACTCTTTACCTATCAATAAGAAACACAACACTTTCTCTGAGTTTTACATGGTATCAGAGCCAGGAAACAAAACCCTAAATTCCTAAAAAAAGATGTTCTCCGCCGTTTCTTGTGTTTCTTTTTTTCAAGAACACAGGTTTTTCTAAATCTATTTTTCTATCAAATCTCTTCCTAACTACACAATGTCTACAACTTCTGCTCTTTCTACTACTACTGCTAAGGAATTGATTACGTCTTCTCCTTACCATATATCCTCCAATGATCAGCCGCATCAAGTTCTTACTCCGTTTCTCCTCACTGGTGAAAATTATGAGAAGTGGGCTAAGATTGCATGTAACCATCTCGCAGCCAAGCATAAACTTGGTCTTGTCTATGGCACCCTTCTCAAACCTTCTACTGATTCTCCGGATTACCAACGATGGATTCAATTCAACTTGATGTTATGTGGCTGGCTCTATGCAAGCTTAGATCCTCAAGTACAAAAATTAATCTCCTTCGTTGACAATGCAAAGGTCCTATGGGACAATTTGCGTGTTCGTTTCTCTATTGGTAATGCTTCTCGTGTTCACCAAATCAAGTTTTCTATTGCTCGATGCGCTCAAGATGGCCATTATTTCGGCCAACTCAAGGTGATGTGGGATGATCTTGATGACTCCGAGCCCTTTATTGATTGTTGTTGTAATTCTTCGTCTTTTCCTCAACGTCTCAAGCAGCAAGCACGTCGAGATCTTGAGCGTATTCATCAATTTCTCATGGGTCTTAATGCTTCTTGGTTTGGTACTATACATACCAATATTCTTAGTCTTCTGAACCGCGACACCGACATGATGCTTGATCATGTTTATTCTGAAGTTATTGCTGAAGAAAGACACTTTATTGTTGCTAAATCGAAAGAAGACTGTATTGATGCTGTTGGCTTTGCTGTGAAAGCTGGTGTCAATGCTATTGCATCCGCTACACGTCTTACTTAAGGACCATGTACTCACCGTGGTCGTACCAATCACTCATTCGATACATGTTTCGAACTTAATGGCTTGGCCGATTGGTGGATCAAGAAACATGGTGATACTAGAGGAGGATCACAATCAGATTATACTCGAGGTAGATGTCGTGGCTCTTACAGAGGACGCGGTCGTGGGAGTTCCTCTCCTACTTCCTATCTTGCAAACAATGCTTAAGTCGCCACTGAAGATGAACTGAAACGACCCGTCCCGTTTTTTTTAAATAAATAAATAATAATAATAATAATGATAAATAAACTACAACTAGTGGTCCCATATCCACTAGCCACCTAACCACAATCACAACCAACAGAGGAAAAACCAATACTAATATCAAATTAATATACAATAATAACCGAGTAATTATAACATAAACAATATCCAAAAAAACCAACCAACATGAATCATAGAACCAGCAACCTAGCAATGCTTCTAATGACCCTACTCTAGTAACCTAGCAATGCCAGATAACAACCAATCGAGTCCCTAGAACATCCTCCTCTTCATTGCCTTGATTCCACGATCACACTTTACCTTTACCTGTACCACAAACACAAATTGCAATGCATGAGTATTTTATAAACACTCAGTAAGGCAATCCTCCCATCTACTGGGCTATACACACAAGCAATAGAGACACCTCTAACCATCAACCAACAATCAACAATCAACAATAACAAACCAGGACTCTGCATCGACCGACACCAATTGGGGTTGCATCGACCGACGCAAGGTTCACTTGCATCGACCGACGCATGCTCGACATAGCAAAAAAACCCTAAAGTTTTACGCACCGTACTCGCACTTGCATCGACCGACTCACAAAGTGCACCGATAGATGCACATGCCGAGCACCGTTTTCCCCCAAAGCTTCTCGCCGGATCTTCGTTCCTACAACCAAAAAACTCGATCCCAAGCCACAAGAAAGCTTCCTAACGTCCCGAATAACATTCTAACAACCACACAACACATAAACAAGCAGATCAGAGAAATCTCCAGCTTAGATAAGCCATGGTCATGCACTTACCTTTGCCTAGACGATTCTGAACCACAAACAAGCAAGAAAACGCTCCTAGGAAGCTCCTACAACGATCTCAGCTACAGATCTCTACCGAAACCTTCTCAAATCACCCAAAATCCTCAAGAACACTCAAGAACACTTAGGAACACCTTTTCTCTCTTTTCTTTCTCTCAAAAGCGGATAAACACGACTAATGAGACAAAATCTCGTGTTAAGGGTTATCCCTAACCCAAAACACTGCGTTTAATTTATACTCGTCCACACCTGACCGGCCTTGCATCTTCGCGGATGTTACATGAACTCCCGGACTTACCTGGTGTCAGTAAATCAACATGGTCGTCAATTGTGAGTTTGTTAAAAACTGACAAAACATCCACTCCCGATAAGCTCTCCGGTAAGCATTCTTATGTTGAGTTTTTACTTGACTCTGAAGCGTCTCATCATATGACTGGTGATGATGATCTCCTTGTGAATGCGCATGACATTCCTTGCAGTATTGTTGTTCTCCCCAATGGGAAACACACTTTGCTACTAAAGAAGGGACATTGATTCTTGGAGATCACGTTACACTGAATCGTGTTCTCTACGTTCCTGATCTCTCTTGCACTCTCATCTCTCTCGCTAGACTTTGTCGTGAGCTGTCTTGCTACACTTTATTCACTGATACATTATGTGTTATACAGGACCGCACTTCCAAGTTGCTGATTGACGTAGGTGAAGAGAGAGATGGAGTTTATCACTTTCGTGGAGCGGTTTCAACATGCGTTAACAATGTCAAGAAATCCACAAGAACTCTTTGGCATGAGAGTTTGAGGCATCCATCTACGAAGATTTTCTCTAGTTTTTTTTATCTACTTTACCGGATTGCGCACACCATAGTAGCGATAATAATGATTTTTGCGAAGTTTGTATTCAAGCTAATCAAATGCGATTGGTTTTTCCTGAAAGTACTAATAAAGCGGCACATGATTTTCGTTGATCCACTGTGATATCTGGAGACCATACAAAATTGCTTCTACGTGTGGAGCACACTATTTTCTTACTATTGTAGATGACCATTCTCGGGCCGTGTGGACCTATCTTCTTCTTGCCCAAAGCGAAGTTGCTACTCATCTCAAACACTTTGTGGTTATGGCTCATCAACAATTTGGAAAAAAGATCAAAGTTATTCGTAGTGACAATGGGAGTGAGTTTCTTGGTCTCCGATATTTCTTCAAAGATCATTGCATCCTCCATCAAACTTCTTGCATTTATACCCCGCAACAAAGTGGGAGATTTGAGCGCAAACATCGCCACATTCTCAACATGGCACGTTCTTTCCTCTTTCAAGCTAACTTATCGATTCAGTTTTGGGGTGAGAGTGTACTCACTGCTGCGTATCTCATCAATCGCACTCCTACTCCACTTATGCAAGGCAAAAATCCGCATGAGCTTCTTCATTCCACTCCTCTGAATTTTGCACAGCTTCGGGTCTTTGGTTGCTTGTGTTTTGCCAAACGATTTTCCTCTCGCCGTGATAACTTTTAAGAAAGAGGCCAAAAATGTATATTTCTCGGTTATCCTCATAACCAAAAGGGTTGGCGAGTTTATGACATGGAGACCCATGATATCTTTGTTTCTCGCAATGTTATCTTCAACGAAGACGTCTTTCCATATTGTTCGCCTAGTGGCTCAGATCAACATGTCGCTTCTCCAGATATGCCAATGACGCTTATCTCTGCTAATGACTCAGTTGAAGAGACTCCACCTCCGACTCTCGAAAAAAGGGGGAGTCTTTCCAAGCCTTCCTCCTTACAGTCCTTAGTCTTGTCCCCCCCTATAATCCTACAGTTGTTGATTCTATTCCTACTACGGTTGTTGATTCTAATCTTACTACCGTTGTTGACTCTACTCCGGCTCATAGTAATGATCCAGCTGTTCTACTTCCTAAATTTTCTGCTCTCTCTGATGAGAGTTCTGATGACTTTGATGTTGGTAACGAACCGCTTGGTCGTGGTCATCGATAGAATCTGTCGTCTACTAGACTTAAACCTTATGTTACTTCCTCCGCACGTCGCGATGAAACCCTCATCTCTCTCAAGCCTACGTCTTCTCCAGCATATTCAGGTACATGTTTCTATCCTATAGCACATTATGTCTCCTGTGACAACTTTAGCTCTGCCCATCAAAAGTTTCTTGTAGCCGTGACTATGGTCGATGAACCTGTTACTTATAAGCAAGCTGTTCAAATACTGGAATGGCGTGATCCTATGCGTAAAGAGATCGACGCATTAGAACTTAATGAGACTTGGAAGCTTGAACGTCTACCACCTGGCGTCAAAGCTCTTGGCTCTAAATGGGTGTATCGGCTGGTACACTTGAACGGTATAAGGCGCAGTTAGTAGCTCTTGGTAATCACCAAAAAGAGGGGGTTGATTTTTCTGAAACATTTGCTCCAGTTGCTAAACTACAAACGGTTCGTACTTTACTTGGTTTTGTTTCGGTTAAAATTTGGGAACTCCATCAGTTGGATGTTCACTATGCATTCTTACATGGCGATATTGACGAGGATATCTTCATGAAACCACCTCCAGGTTTTCTTCCAGCTGATCTGTCTCTTGTCTGCAAACTTAAAAAGTCTATATATGGTCTTCGGCAGGCTCCTCTTTGCTGGTTTTCCAAGTTATCTACAGCTCTTCTTGACTATGGATTTATTTGTTCTCACAAGGACAACTCTCTATTTACCTATCGACGTGGTGCTGTTGTTCTTCACGTTCTTGTCTACGTGGGTGACGTAATCGTTTGTGGTGCTGACTCTACGGTTCTCAAATTGTTTAACGCCTATTTATGTCACTGTTTGAAGATAAGGATCTTGGCATGTTGAAATATTTTCTCGGCATTGAGGTTGCCCGTGGACATGATGGCATTTTTCTTTCGCAACGGAAATACTATCTTTGATATTATTGATGAGTGTGGTTTTTCGGGCTCTTGTCTGGTTGATACTCCTTTGGAGAAAAAATCATAAGTTGTTAACTTCCAACAATGAACCGTACCAGACCCGGCACAATATCGTCGACTAGTTGGGCGTCTTGTTTACCTTACTAATACGCGTCTTAAGCTAAGTTACGCTGTGAACATTCTTGCACAGTTCATGCAGACACCTCTTATGGATCATTGGGATGCTGCTCAGCGTTTGGTTCGTTACTTAAAGTCTTCACCCGACCAAGGAGTCGTGCTTTCTTCCACAGCTCCTCTTCAAGTGAATGCATATTGTGATTCTGATTTTAATACATGTCCTGCGTCTAGGCGGTCTCTTATTGGTTATATAGTTATGCTTGACGATTCACCACTTAATTGCAAGACAAAGAAGCAAAGTCGTGTGTCTCTTTCCTCGGCCAAAGCAGAATACCGCGCCATGGCTATGACTTGTACGGAGCTCTTGTGGCTAAAGAAAATTTTGCAGTTTCTTGGCGTGGAACATACTTAGCCCATGTGTTTGTTCAGTGATAGTCAAGCAGCTCTTCAGATCGCAGCAAATTTCGTATTTTATGAACGAACAAAGCATATTGAAAGTGATTGTCATTTTATTCGTGATGAGATCACTTCCGGTACCATTACTACTGCTCACATTTCTACTGATGAACAGTCGGCTGACATCTTCACTAAAGCTCTCGGGTGTGATCAATTCAAGTATTTACGGTCCAAGTTGGGCGTTCCTAACTTACACGCTCCACCTTGAGGGGGAGTGTTAGGGAAAAGGATATTTTCCATGTCTTATTCTGTATACATTAAGTCAGTATTCTATACTTGTTCATCAAGCCTATTGTAACTATATATACTCTTTACCTATCAATAAGAAACACAACATTTTCTCTGAGATTTACAAGTATGGTGGAGGTCTTGTGAATCCTGAGAAAGCTGCAAATCCAGGTCTTGTTTATGAATTGGGATTTGAAGACTATGTTCTCTACATGTGCTCTGTTGGTTACAACGAGACATCAATCTCCCAGCTTGTCGGTAAAGGAACAATCTGTTCAAATCCTAAACCATCTGTCCTTGATTTTAACTTACCTTCCATCACAATCCCAAACCTAAAAGACGTAGTGACTCTCACCAGAACCCTCACTAAGGTTGGACCACTAAACTCGGTCTATAAAGTAACGGGTTGAGCCACCCTTAGGCGTCCAAGTTACTGTGACCCCGGAGACGCTAGTGTTCAACTCTACAACCAAACGGCTTCTTTTAAAGTAAGAGTCTCGACAACACACAAAATCAACACAGGTTACTACTTTGGAGTGACTCTCTGCATAAATGTAACCATTCCTTTGTCTGTCCGAACGCAAATTCTGCCTTACTACTACGATGAGAATTAAACAAACAAAACTGAAATAAAAATTAAAACTAAAATAAAACTTGATTTTCAAGTGAAAAGTTAATAACTATTTTCTATTCGTTAATATTAATATTATAAGTTTTAACTAGGCTTGAAGTAACTATAAGCAAGGAGACTACTTCGGTATTCTTAATTTAATCAGTTCCGAACTCCGTATATTTATTATTCAGAGTTGACATTTAATTCTGAATCTGAATCTGAATGAGTTAATATTTAATCTGACATGTTTAATGATATGATAATGAGAAACAACAAGGAAGATCAAGTGGAAGTAGAGCTTGTTTATGAAGATACTATACTTATATCTGTTGGACCAATGACAAGGGTAAGGACCAAACAGGTTGCTGGAGCTGTTCAGTTGATATTTAAAGATATTTGAAGCAGAGAGAACATGAGAAATTTTATTGGGAATGATATCTATCAAGTCCAGTCCACTTTGAGCCTAATACAGGCCCGAAAAATCCCAAAATAATCATTTTATTTTGTGGTCAAAGAAGAATGACGAAAATTGAGTTCAAGTCACCTTGGGAAGGGAAACATGCACCAAGAGTTGGGTCTTCATTAAACTTACTATCTTTATTGTCTTTTTATTTTCAAGAAATAATTGGCTTTCTTACCAAGTTTTTTATCACTATATAATCACATGTAATCTCATTTGAGATCAACAAAATGAATCAAGAAATCTTTTATGTTTTATTTGAGAGTGGTAAACTTTTTTGTTCCTTTGTAATTTGTTCTTTCTCCTTGGTGGGTTACATCAAAGAGTTCTCCTTGGTGGGTTACATCAAAGATTTTTGGTATATCAAGTGATTCTGCCGCACTTGATGTTGCCATTCATTAGATGAGCATTAAAGAGTCGTTACAAGAGAGCCTAGGGAACAAGGATTTTCGGGATTCAGCTCACGCCTTGTAATCTGTCTCCGCGAAGCTTCTATCTAAAGTTCCACTGCCTTGCTTTGTTTGGTTTGTTTTAAGAGAGTTTGAGGCATAAGGATGTTCGAGTTCATCTCACACCTTATCATCCAACTTCGCGAGCTTTCAAAGTTCTAGGATTATCAGTCTACCAACCTTAGAGCGTCGATTCCTTGGGAGAATCACATCATTTAAAGTAACCTATCAAAGAAAACTATTATAGTATTCTTGATTTGAATAGTTTTAATTTTCAATAGAGAATTGTTTACTATTTTAACTTTCATGTATTCCTTTGAAGTAGTATAAAGTTTGGTACATTCAAGAGGTTTTAAAGATTTGTTCACTGATCCTATTGATCACCACATGTCATTTCTTTGTGCTTTCTTCTTACTCGCACATTTCGATAGTCACTCCCCGGCCCATGGGCCCACCCATATTCAACAGTCGATTTGCTACGTCCATAAGGTTTTAAAGACTTGTTTTCCGATCCTACAGAACACCACTTGATTTTACTCTGTGCTTTGTCCTTACTCGCACAGTTCTGACAATCACTTCTCCGAAAGTCATCCATCCTGAAACTACTCCAACATAAGCAAGTTTAACTGTAGAGTTCTCTCATGACCTTTATCCAAAAATATAATTGCAGTTTGGTGACATAAGTGACCAAATAAATTAGTTTAAATAATGAAATTACATGAATTATATGAAATTATTTTAATTCTAAGAAATAATGAAATTATATGAATTTTCATTTCATTGTGATAATGTTCGTATAATTTAATACAATGTAGGTTAGACATGTAGTAGAATTATTACGCATGATATTACATTATATGAAACAAATATATTTAAGATATTGTTAGTTGTTCAAATAAGTGAGATAATAATTTATTTGCTAGTTGTGCTTTATTAATTTTCAATTGTTATAATATTAAGTAAAATCAAATTTGTTATAATTTACATATCATTTTTATAAGAAAATGCATAGAATGATTCATATTTTACAAATTTGTTTAGAAAAACCAATGTGAGTGGTGTCCGAGAGATGGTTCAAGAAGTAAATCATGTCATTACGGAACGAATGAATAGGGAGTTTACGAAAGAGATCACGGAGTCAGAGATTCGAAAAGCATTATTGTCTATGCACCCAGAAAAAAACACCATGGCTCGATGGGGTGACGACTATGTTTTATCAGAGATTTTGGTCCTCTTTAAAAGCAGATCTGGTAGTTTTGGTAAAAAAAAAAAAAAAATTCGCTCTGGTAAGTTCGATAATAGATTAAATGAGACAGATATTTGTCTAATTTAGAAAGTGGATAAACCTCAACGAATGGCAGGGTTTAGGCCGATTAGGCTTTGTAATTATCTCAAAGATTATTTGCTTCCGACTAAAGAAAATTTTGCCATCCCTTATTTCGGAAACCTAGTCAGCTTTTGTTTTAGGACGGTTAATTATGAATAATATTATCATTGTTCATGAATTGTTTCCTGGTTTAAAAACTAATCCGTGTTGTAAATCAGACTTCTTAGCTTTTAAGACGGATATGAGAAAAACTTATGATCAGGTAGAATGGAGTTCTTTGGAAGCGGTTTTGAGCCAGTTGGTTTGACGGTAAATAGATTATATGGATTATGTGGTGTGTAAGTTCGGTTTCTTATCAAGTCCTATTAAATGGTCAGCCTCGTGGTTCTATTCTCCCAACACGGGGTTTACGAAAAGGGGACCCTTTATCACCGTACTTGTTTATTCTTTGTACGGAGGTTTTGATTGTTAATATTAAAAAGGCTGAGTGGGAGAAAAAACTAACGGGTATTTAGTTAGCGCGTGCTTGCCCTCATATTTCGCATATGTTATTTGCAGATGATAGCCTTTTCTTTTTTAAAGTTGATGAGGTTGAATGTAAGGCAGTCATGGATATTATTGGTAACTATGGAAAAGCTTTGGGTCTAGAGGTTAATCTAGAAAAATTTTCTTTCCTGTTTGGGAAGAAAGTACCAAACCAGTCTTGGGAATAGTTAAAAACTGTGATTGGTATTTCTAAAGAAGGGGGTATGGGCTCCTATTTGGGTATACCTGAAAGCATTGAGGGTTCAAGGAATAAAGTTTTTAGTTATGTCCATGACATGCTAACTGACCGGGAGAATGGTTGGTCAGCAAAGTATTTAACATAAGGATGAAAAGATATTATGATTAAATCAGTTGCATTCGCTCTTCCAACCCATGTTATGTCTTGTTTTAAACTTCCCCAAGATTTGACTTCTAAACTTATAAGCACTATTTCTAATTTTTGGCGGAGCTCTAAAGATAAAGATCAGAGTTTACATTGGGTTGCTTGGGACAACAGCGTGACGGAAGGTTGGGTTTTCGTGACTTAGATAAATTCAACGATGTGATGCTAGCTAAACAATATTGGCGGTTAATTCAATACCCGAACTCCTTATTTGCTTGAGTGTTGAAGGGTCGATATTTTTGGAATACTCATCCTTTGTTGACTAAGAAGTCTACGTCTTCATCATTTTGCTGGAGAAGTATTTTTTTGACAAAATGTTTAGTCGAACTAGGAGAACGGTGGACGTTAGGCTCTGGGTATAATATTTCAGTTTGGAGAGACCCATGGATCCCTGATCACCACCCACGACTTTCGAATGGGAGGGGGAGGATCCTGCACTATAATCTTATGGTTAATCACTTAATAAATTCGGTCACTAAGGAGTGACATTTGCCTATCCTCCAGGAATTTATGGATCACGTTCAGATTATTCTTAGCTTGGCCATAAGTAAGTCTTACAAGCCTCATCGGTTGTTCTGGCACTATACAAGATCCAGTAAGTGCTCGGTTAAATCGGGGTATGGGATTGCACGAGAAATGGTTAAAGACGTAGTTTGTGGTCCAGCTTTCACAGTCTTAAAAGCCATTACATGGAAACTTCGTGTTGCAGCCAAAATTTTTGGCAAATAACTTCTGGTACCCTCCATGTGGTGGACCATTTAGCTCACTACGGTGTTCAGTGTGATATTCGGTGCAAAAGATGTGATACCGCGATTGAGGCGATTAATCATGCTCTGTTTGAATATCCTCGCTCGCGCCAAATTTGGGATTTGGTTCCAAATTCGGTTTTACGAGAGGGTTTTCTATATGAGTCAGTGTATTCAAATTTGGATTTCATATTCTCAAGGGGGTTGTTTAAGTCGGGCGAACTGGATAATTATCATCAATTACCCTAGATTTTATGGTTGCTCTAGAAAGATAGGAATAAAAAAGTTTTTCAAGGTACGCAAGTAGAGCCCATTGATCTTTATGTGATAAAATACTATGGGAGAGGGCGAAACTTCTTGTTGCAGATTCCTCGGGTACCTTAGATTCCTCGGAATATGTGGATCCATGTCCCATAGGGTTCAGTTTCCTGTTGTCAAATAGATGGCTCTTGGAAAATGTGCACCTTAATTCGGGAATGAATTGGTCGTGTTGTAACGGTGACTATCAGATCTTATTGTTGGAAGCAAAATGCCTCCGACGAAGTCCATCTCCCTTTCACCCGAAGTTAGAAACACTGATTTGGGCCATAGAAAGTATTCTTGTTGGTGGGGCCAAAGTTTTGAGACAGACTGTGCAAAATTACTTGCGATTGTCGAAGATCTAGAAGACTGGCTGGCGTTCTCTAACATTCTAGATGATTTGCAATGGCTTCGGTCCTAATTCCACTCTTTACCCTGTCGAAGATTTCTCGTTTTTCGAATCTAAAGACAGATTGCCTCGTACGATCGTCTAAAATTTAAATCGTAAAAGCTTGCTTTAAACTCTTTTTCTAGTTTGGGACCTTGGGCTACCACAATTTGGAGTCTTTCTAATTAATATTAATATAAATTTAAAATATCATTAGCATGTGTTGTATCATCATTTTATTATTTTAATAGAATATTAGACTTATCATACTAAGTTGCTTTATTTGTAATGGCATAATATAATTGTCATGTGTAGAGTGGATTATTACTTAATTTTTTTGTTCTGGTGTCACAAATCTCAAATAATTATCATGTGTAAAAGTGGATTATTTACTTAATTTGTTAGTTCGGGTGACTCAAAGTTGCTCAACATTTAAAATTTATTGATTGAAATAAATATTAACCTTTGTTCTTTTTTACTCGACCATGACTCCCACATCAACCAAGCAACACCACAAGGATCACGAAAGCACACAAACAGGACAAGTAATCAATCAACCAAGTCACAAAAAACATATAACATAGATTTAATCTCTTGAATAAACCATGATTGTGCACTAACCTTTTAAGATAAGAAGATTCTGACTCAACCATGATGAAAACAATACCACATTAAGCTTCTCTCATGCTTCTTGCCTCAAATCTTCACTCGCAAGGACAGATTCTTCAAGAACATGCACATAAAGTTAAATTTTGATTAAAAATTTAAATTGTTTATAATGTTTGAAATATAGTTATTGATCTATTTAAATTTTATAAAACATTAAAATATTATGGACATTTGAACTTGTAAAAAGTTTAAATTTTCTCTAGACTAGCTTCATATAAATTTAAACATTTTATTCTTTTGTTAGCGTGTTGAACTTGTCAAATTAAAGTGATTTAGTTGTAAGGGCATAAAAAATTTGCCATGCCGCGAAGGTGGATTAAAATCGTATATTTTAGTTTGTCAGATCTCAATAATTCAAAGTAGAATAATAAACATTTAAAATTCATTGCATGAAACAAATATTAAAATTTTGTTTTTTCGAAACATTAAACGTGAGGAAAAGGAGAACGTGGTATCCACCGATACACAGAAAGACGCAAAATAGTTTATATAAAGCCTTTTGCTTCACTGATAATTTTCACTGATGTATCTCTTTATCATTTCAAGAGAGAAAATGTGCAAAACCATAATTCTCATGCCATTAATTCTGACTGTAGCTCTTATTGTGCAGACCTGTTTCGTCGTTGCTGAGACCAAGGTACTCCACATTTATGGGATATCTCTGTTGATAGCCATATATATAATACTATATGATCAAATACTGTCGTTTCTTTGTGTTCAATAGGTTTATGTAGTTTATCTGGGAGAGAAGGAGAATGCTAATATAAAGTCTGTCACTGACTCTCACCATCAGATGTTGTGGTCACTTCTTGGAAGGTATGATTTACTACCGTACCTCTACATAGGAACTTTAGGGAGACATACAAATGTCGAAAGATCGAAGATACATTACTTAGTTGATTGTCATGTTTCAGCATAGAGGCTGCCCATGATTCAATAGTGTACAGTTATCGTCACGGCTTCTCAGGCTTTGCAGCCAAGCTCACTGAGTCCCAAGCCCAAGAAATTTCAGGTACTTCTTAGAGTTCAACTCTTTTCTGTTTCTTGACTTGACTTGATATGGACCAAGTAGTTATTTTCTTGACTTGTCTATTGAGAACAGAACTTCCTGAAGTAGTACAAGTCATACCGGATACAATATACGAACTGACAACAACTAGAACTTGGGATTACTTGGGTCTGTCTCCGGGTACTCCACAGAGTCTCCTACATAAGACCAACATGGGAAGTTCAGTCATTGTTGGGGTCATTGACACAGGTATTTGCCTAATTACCTGTAGAAAACATCTTTGATTTGATTACCTTAAAATACATGTTTATTGATTGAAAGAAGAATCAATCAAATCACTGCCACAGGAGTGTGGCCAGAATCTGAGATGTTTAATGACAACGGCTATGGACCTATACCGAGCCGTTGGAAAGGCGCCTGTGAATATGGAGATCTCTTCAGTCCCTCGAATTGTAACAGAAAGCTGATAGGAGCTAAATTCTTTATCGATGGCTTTTCTTCTGAATTTGAAGTCTTGAACACAACACAGAAACCTGAGTACATTTCCCCAAGAGACTTTAACGGTCATGGTACTCACGTCTCCTCTACCGTTGGTGGTTCTTATGTGGCTAATGTGAGCTACTTAGGCCTTGGAAGAGGAACTGTGAGAGGCGGTGCTCCTCGTGTCCATATAGCAATTTATAAGGCGTGTTGGCTACATGGAGTATGTTCAGGAGCAGATGTCTTAAAGGCAATCGATGAAGCTATTAATGATGGTGTTGATGTTTTGTCACTCTCTCTTGGATTGAACGTTCCTTTATATCAAGAAACTGATATGAGGGAACTGCTCTCTGTGGGAGCATTCCATGCAGTAGCAAAGGGCATTCCTGTTGTAGCTTCAGCTGGTAATAATGGCCCTGGGGCTCAGACCATTTCGAATGTAGCTCCTTGGATCTTGACGGTGGCTGCAACCACTCAAGACCGTTCCTTTCCCACAATCATCACACTTGGGAACAATATAACAATACTGGTATATATATATTCATGACTAAAGAATTACTACAAGAGAAACTCTTTTGCTAAAGATTTATAACCCTTATGTTATAGATTTCTTTCTTCTTTGCTTACTTTAGGGTCAAGCAATCTTTGCTGGTCCAGCACTCGGCTTTGTTGAACTTACTATCCCAGATAAACCATTTTCTAGGTAACTTTGTATCAACTATTTCATGTTTTGACTGTATACAGACTCTCATGCCTTCAACTTAATTGCAGTGACTGCGCCGAGCTCCCGGGTAATCCCAAACATACAATGGAAGGAAAAGTTGTGTTATGTTTCACAGCAGATTCAAACGCTGGGGCTATAGTTAATGGTATACTCGCAGTAAAAAATGCAGGTGGTCTCGGGGTAATCGTTGCAAGAAATCCAACCTACTCGCTTATTCCATCTCGTGACTTTCCATGTGTTATGGTAGACTTTGAGCTCGGAACTTACATTCTTTTCTACATACGCTCCACTAGGTAACTTTTACCAAACTTTCACCGTCTCTTTGACGGATGATTGATTCAGACATATATATTACTGACCGACCACACTTTTTGGGTTTTATTTTGCAAGATCTCCAATTGTAAAGATAGACGCTTCAAAAACACTTGTTTCATACCCCGTGGCGACCAAGGTACCAACTTTCTCATCAAGAGGACCCAATTCGATTTCTCCAGCGATTCTTAAGGTATATCAACCCCTTTTATATCTTAACATTAGAAAGAACAATAATGAAAGTGAGAGAGAAAGACATCAAATTAAACATCATCTTTCTGTTATGAAAGACTTTTACTTGAAAATTATGAAATATATGAAAGCTTTTAGCTCTCTCTCTTCACCCTGATTTTCTCTTAGAGATTCAGGTTAATTGTTGGGATTTATATTTATATAGGCCATGATATAACTTAGATTTAATTTAAATATAAAAACCAAAACACCCAAACCTAATGTATTAATAATGAAATTAAATAATTAAACCAAAATAATAAAAACATTTGATTTGGGAATAATAGTCAAAAAGTAGTATGTATGAGCTGAACAACAACTCAAGACGTATAAGACCATCTGCATTTGCATTAGGAGTTTTTCAGCAAAATCAAAAATAAACATAATATAAAAATGGAAAGAAATGACAAAATAGTTTCTCACATAAGAAACTGGGTGAAAACTTATCTCACACATAACACTATTTTTTTTGTTTTATTTTATTTCTTTTAAGTTTTTAATATAAAACAAAAATTATATTATATTAAATCTGTTAAAATAATATATCTGGAAAGCTCATACAGTTGCTAGGAATGCATATGCTCTAAAGTCAAATCTCGTATCTTTTGTAGAGAAAAGAAGATCTAATAATAACTTAAGAATAATAGATCCTAAAATAGTATAATGCAAATAAAAGGTCTTTTTAGTGGTTTTGACTTGACTTCTAGTTCTGGACATATGGGAACTCCTACTCATAAACCACTAGCTTATTCCCATGATCCCATCTCACTTGTCTATGGTTGATTTAATTCTTTTACAGCTTAAAATATAATTCTCTGATTTATTTATATCAAAGATATTATTAAAATACTTTAAAAACTTTTTTGATGACTAATCATCTGTAATGCAGCCGGATATAGCAGCACCTGGTGTGAACATACTAGCAGCTACTTCTCTAAATAGTTCTATCAGTGATGGAGGATTTGCTATGACGTCAGGTACATCAATGGCCACTCCTATTATTGCAGGAGTTGTAGTCCTCCTCAAAGCATTACACCCTGATTGGTCACCTGCTGCTATCAAATCAGCTATTGTCACTACAGGTTATGATTATCGACCAAATCTTTGTTTCATAGACTTTTAGAATTAAAGAATAACATATTGACCTTGGGATCACATTTCACATTGCAGCATGGAAAACTGATCCATCCGGGGAGCCCATTTTCGCAGACGGGTCAGGCCGCAAGCTAGCAGATCCCTTTGATTACGGAGGAGGCCTAGTGAATCCGGATAAAGCTGCAAGACCAGGTCTCATATACGATATCAACACTAATGACTATGTCTTGTACTTATGCTCTACTGATTACAATGACACCTCCATTTCCCAAGTCGTCGGAAAGAAAACAGAATGTCCTAACCCGAAACCTTCTGTTCTTGATCTAAACTTGCCATCTATCACAATACCAAACCTAAAAGACAAAGTCACTCTCACCAGAACTGTCACTAATGTGGGACCACCCAACTCAATATACAAAGTTTTGATCAATCCTCCATCCGGCGTTAGAATGACCGTGAAACCAAATATGCTAAGGTTTAATCCTAGGACCAAAAAAGTTTCTTTTACAGTGACAGTTTCGACAACGCACAAAGTAAATACTGGCTATTACTTTGGAAGCTTGACATGGACTGACAATGTGCACCGTGTGGTCATCCCAGTATCTGTCAGAACCCAGATCCTCGAACGATACCACGATGAGAACTGATGTAAGGGAAAGCATATTTGTGAAAAGACAAGTACTATACTTTATTGTCTTGTTGAGGTGTAAAGCAGATTGCTAATGAATTAATAATAATAACTAGATTACGACCCGTGCTCTAACACGGGTTGAAATTCTTTTTATTTATTATGTAATTTTTATATAAAATATAATTTATGTGATTGTTTTAAAAGTTATTTTGGATAAAATATTACACAATAAAATCATATGTTAAATATAATGACTTGAAAAAAACACATATTTCGTAAGTTTTATATTGTTAATGATTCTAGATAAGTACTCATGCTATAACACGGGTTAAATTGTATTTTATAAAAAATATCAAGTTTCAATATTTTAAAAATATTTCAAAATAAATTTTTAAAGTTTATTATATTATATAAAAGTATACAATTTAACAAAAAAAATGAAATTGAATCTAAATATTCAAATTTTGACCCGTTACTCAATAAATTTTTAATTCAATAGATATTATTTTAAAAGAATAATATTACTAAAGCTTGAATATTTTATAGATTAAACAATTTATATTTGTTTTTAAAAAAACAGCCTATGGTATATCCGAAATTAAAACTATTTTTTAATTATAATATAAAATATAATAATTTATTTGTTTCACAAAAATATACTCATATATAAAGATGAGAGGTGAATTATAATAATAATTGTCATGGTTAACTGAGAAACGATTGTCATTTCTATTTTGGATTGTTTTCGGTATGAATATAAGCAATATGGATAATGGTGAAAGGAGAACTGGATGATTTATATTGAAAGTTTGGAAGATTCTCATTAATAATTTTTTTTAATTGAAGAATTTATTCCCTTTTTATGCTTCATAGTATATTTTTATTATCTTTAATAAGTTGGTTAAAAATATGGTCTAGCAAAAAATCTGCCAAAAATAAATTTGAAATATTCTTTCTAAGATTTTTGGAAACAATGTGCTTCCAAAAAAATAATTTTGTTTATTCTCTATAAGATTTTTGGAAACAAAGTGCTTCCGAAAATAATTCTTCTGTTAAACCGACTATTAATCTTGTAACCATTTAATCTATCAATCTGGAATATTATGTAATATTTTCGGAAACAATTAAGGTTGTACCCACTATTTAATCTGTAACTAATTAATCTATCAAATAATTAATGTATAACCTATTTGTAACCAACTTATTAAAATTATATAGTTTACAAAACAATGTTGTGTACTTCCATTTTATTATAAAGGGGATAATAATACTATTATGTGAAATCGGTTGTTAAATTCATCCGTAAATAAATTTATCATAAGCACTCTGAAGTTATTTTGAATGAGATCTTTCAGCTAATTCCTTGAAATATTACGATTTCAAAACAACCTTGCGTACGATTATTTTGCACTAATAACTACGGAACATAAGTTGTGTCATAATAATAGATTTTATTTTATTTTATCTTATTTATTTTATTTTATTTATTTCCAAATAAAAATGCTCTAGACTATAAATTAATCATAAATCTCTAGATAACACAATTGGTCCCTTATAACGGTGCCAACTTGATTGTTCGAGTAATTATCCGATACACTTAACCGTAAGGTAGTATATACAGAGTCAAATTCACAAAGACCATGGTACACTAATGATTTGTGAGAGTCGTAAATAGCTAAACCAAACGAAAGATTGTATATTTTTCAAGTTTGCATGTAAATAAAAATGCAAATAATAAAACGATTAAACTTATAAAATTAAAACATTGGGTCATAGGATATTTCAGAGATAAATGAGTAATTGATAACATGAAACAAGAAATTCAACAATTGACAACTGTTCTTGAACATGAACACAAAATCTGACTAATCTTCTTTCAAGGAATTAGTCACTAAATTGGACTACTCAATTACTAAACTTTTCATTTGTAATTTTCTAATCAAATTTGCATTATCAAATAAGTCCACTATGTTCACAATATCTTCTAACATCAAATTTCGCAGGTTAGAGAAATATTACTCTATTCATATTAGTTCAGGCATTATATCAAACACTTTTGATGCATAGAAAAACCTAGAATCTAGAACAAAGTGATCAATTATATTCTAGCATTAAGAACATATGAATCAAAGAACTACAAGAAATAGAATTCCCTATAAACCAATTAAATCATAAAATCATTGAATCTCCTACTTAGAACCATAAAACGCAGTTGGAAAACTACTCACACATAGCAAAATTAGCAGTAATCATAGATGAAAAAAACATGATGAAAATGCAGAAATAATAACAATGGCTCATTTTCTTCTATTTTTCTCAGTCAGGCAGGTTTCTCAGATAGGCAGGTTTTAACGTGAACCTTGTCAGTTTAAACTTCATTGCTTAGCCCAATGCGTTTCTCAGATAGGCGGATTTTAACGTGAAACTTGCTGGTTTAGACTTTGTTACTTAGCTAGACAGGTTTCTCAGATATGCGGTGTGACACCCCGTTTTCAGAGATTTGCGGAGAGGTTTAAAAGAATTGATTTGGCCACCTATGTCACCAAAGTGCACTTATCTTTTCAGCCAAGGGTCCTGAGAGAACTCCAGAGTTAAGTGTGCTTGAGCTGGAGTAGTCTCAAGATGGGTGACCTTCCGGGAAGTGACTGTCAGAACTGTGTGAGTGAGGACAAAACACAGGAAAAGATCATGTGGTGATTTGTAGGGATGGTAACAAGTCTTTAAAGCCTCCCGGACGTAGCAAACCGACCGTCGGATATGGATGGGCTCAAGGGCCTAGTGAGAGGATGTGAGGCCTATTAAGGATGGTGGGCCCATGGACTGAAATTGGACATGAGGTCCACTAAGAGGTGGCGGTCGGGACGTTACAGGTGGTATTAGAGCCGAACCCAGACGAGTGTGGAGTCAAGTGGGCTCACACAATTGGGGGTGACGATTTTGGTGCGCAACGAGGACGTTGTGATCTGTTAGTGGGAGTGAATTGTGACACCCCTGTTTAAAACAATTGATTTGACCATCTATGTCACCAAAGTGCACTTATCTTTTCGGTCAAGGGTCCTGAGAGAACTCCAGAGCTAAGCGTGCTTGAGCTGGAGTAGTCTCAGGATGGGTGACCTTCCGGGAAGTGACTATCGGAACTGTGTGAGTGAGGACAAAACACAGGAAAAGATCATGTGGTGATTTGTAGGGATGGTAACAAGTCTTTAAAGCCTCCCGAACGTAGCAAGCCGACCGTCGAATATGGATGGGCTCACGGGCCTAGTGAGAGGACGTGAGGCCCATTAAAGATGGTGGGCCCATGGACTGAGATTGGACATTGGGTCCACTAAAAAGTGGCGGTCGGGGCGTTACATGCGGATTTTAACGTGAACTTGCCAAATTAGACTTTGTTGCTTAGCCAAGCGAGTCTTTTACACTGGCGGGTTTTCACGTGAACTAACATCCATCTCATATGCTTGTTTGTATTTAGTATGATTCATTTTCTTTCATTTTCTTCCAAAATGTCCTAATACCTGAAAAGACTAGATAAAAAAAAAACTAAAAAACTCCAAAAACATGATTTGATTTAATAAAAAATATAAAATAAGAGAGAACAAAGACTTAAAACTGATAAAAAAATAATATATCAAAAATTATCTGTCACATATATATTTTTAAATGTCTTCATCGTATTTCATGCAAATCAGATAAAGAATGCTAAATATCTTTTTCATATTACACAAATATTCAAAATTGATCCAGAACTCACAAAATGAATAAATGTAGTATTTAACGTTCAAAAAGGTTTATGTTTGAAGGTGTTAAGTTTAGTTGATTGATGCTCGAAACAAACAAAATTTTAAAAAAAATTAGTGGCTCATGGAAATTTTGTTAATTTGTGACATGTTAGGCACACATCGTTGTTTTGGGCAGTTAGTAGACCATTTATATATTTCTTTTCTTTTGAATCTTTTATTTTTTTTAGGATTTATTAGAAACTAGATAATCAAAATTGGCAATTATTTACGAAATTTTTTTCCAAATTTTTCTTTCAAGCAAAACATTATTTTTCCAGTTTTTCTTGATAAGTATAAATATTTTTATTTAATTTAAGTTACTTCGTCTCGATTTATTATTTAATATAATTTTTAAATATATAACTGATATTAGGATTTGATTTTATCAAATTTCGTTTTGTGGTTGTTATAACTTCCCTACCACTAATTTTCTTAATAAGCCCCACGTCTTCTTTTGATGCGTGGATCCATTTTGATTTGTAAGCTGATTCGCTATGTCCGGAATGTTTTAAATACTTTTCTACCTATCCTATAAATCATCACGAGATTTTTTTCTGTGTTTTGTTTTCAAATTATCACTTCCTTAAAAATCACCCATCCTAAAATTCATTTGAAAACTTAGTTATTGAGCTACTCGACAGCTATTCTCAACCTAAAAAGAATAGTATGGTTGTAAGAACTCGGATTATTCAAAAAAAAAAAAAAAAACATCAATATAAAGGTTGAATGGTTGATAATATAGACTATTTTTTCTTGAATAGTATAAAGGTTGACCATATATATTGACTCTAGCAAAACGTGAGAAGGAGGATCATTTAAGATAACACAGACCAAACCAAGGACGCAATTCAGTGACGCAAACCAATAAGAAACATTACACATTCTAGTATATAAAGGCATGTATTTGCTTCATTATAATCAGTATCCCTCTATCCTTTAAAGATATAGGATGGGCCAGCTAAATATTATCATCACGATGGTTCTAACTGTAGTTCTGAATCTGCAAATCAGTTTTGTCCTTGCTCATGAGACCAAGGTACTTAGCATTTATGAGAGATATTTCATCAAGCAACATAACCATATTCAACTTTGAGTAATATTGCTCGTGACCAACGTACAGGTTTATGTGGTTTATCTGGGAAAGAAGACACATGATCATCCGGAGTCTGTCACTGAATCCCACCATCAGTTGTTGAGGCCACTTCTTGGAAGGTGTGATTAAGTAGTAATTCTATAAATGAGATGATATTTTTTTTTTCTCCGTCTCAAATTAAATATATGATGTTTAAGGTAAGAACATATTTAGATTAATTGTTCTTATTTTTTTTAAAGTATCATTTATATTTAATTAAAAAATCAACCAATCATGAACAAAACTGCATAATGTAGTGTTCACAAATTTTCAAATAATAAATATATTTAAAATCTGTCAAAAAAAAAAAAATATATATATATATATATATATTTAAAATTACATAACAACTTGCAAAACATTTTATATTTTGAACGCATGGAGTAGTTGTATAATGATGATGAATTGTATATTACTGGTTTGTTTGATATAGTTTTGTGATGATAATTACAATTGTCATGTTTTTCAGCAAAAAAGAAGTCCATGATTCAGTAGTGTATAGTTATCGACATGGCTTCTCAGGTTTTGCTGCCAAGCTTACAGAGTCCCAAGCCCAGCAAATTTCACGTACTTGCAAAATCGAACCCTTCTCTGCTTTTTGACTTGACATAATAACCCAAGAAGTTATTTTTTCTAAACAAACCATTTCCCCTTTGAGAACAGAACTGCCTGAAGTAGTACATGTCATACCAAATACACTATACGAACTGACAACAACCAGAACTTGGGATTACTTGGGCTTGTCTCCGGGCACTTCAAAGAGTCTTCTACATAAGGCCAACATGGGAAGCCAAGTAATCGTTGGAGTCATTGACACAGGTATGTGCATAACATCTTATTGATTCTCTTAAATGACATATTTATTGATAGAAACCATCAAATGCATGCAGGAGTGTGGCCAGAGTCTGAAATGTTTAATGACAAAGGCTATGGACCCATTCCTAGCCGTTGGAAAGGTGGTTGTGTATCTGGAGAACTCTTCAACGCCTCGATTCATTGCAATAAAAAGCTGATAGGAGCAAAATACTTTGTTGATGGCCTTGTTGCCGAAATTGGAGTCTTGAACACAACAGAGAACCCAGAGTACCTTTCCCCGAGAGACTTTAACGGTCATGGCACGCATGTTGCCTCAACCGTTGGTGGTTCTTTTCTTCCTAATGTAAGCTACTTAGGCCTCGGAAGAGGAACTGCAAGAGGTGGTGCTCCGGGTGTTTATTTAGCTATTTATAAGGCGTGCTGGTCTCAAATAGGATGTTCAGGTGCTGATCTCTTAAAAGCAATCGACCAAGCTATTCATGATGGTGTTGATGTTTTGTCACTCTCTTTGGGATCCCCGAATATTCCTTTAAATCTAGAAACTGATGTGAACCTTTTTGCTATGGGATTATTCCACGCGGTAGCAAAGGGCATTCATGTCGTAGCTTCAGCTGGTAATAATGGCCCTGCGGCTCAGACCATTGCGAATGTATCTCCTTGGATCTTGACGGTGGCTGCAACTACTCTAGACCGTTCCTTTCCCACAGCCATCACACTTGGAAACAATATAACAACACTGGTATATTCATGACTAAAGAATTACTACAAGATAAACTCTTTTGCTAAAGATTTATAACCCTAATGTTACAGATTTCGTCTTTGCTTACTTTAGGGTCAAGCAATCTTTGCTGGTCCAGAACTCGGTTTTGTTGATCTTACTGACCCAGAGAGACCACTTTCCGGGTAACTTCAAATTATCTTTTTCATGTTTTGACTATATAAACTTGAGAGTTGTGCATTTGGAACATCCGAACATGATGCCTTTACCTTACAGTGACTGCGCCGAGCTCCGGGCTAATCCCAATAAAACAATGCAAGGAAAAGTTGTGTTATGTTTCACAGCAGATTTAAATCCCACCTCTATGGCTGTAGTAAATGCTGTAACCGCAGTAAGTAATGCAGGTGGTCTCGGGGTAATTATTGCAAGAAATCCAACCTACTCGCTTATTCCAACTCCTAACTTTCCATGTGTTATGGTAGACTTTGAGCTCGGAACTGACATTCTTTTCTACATACGCTCCACTAGGTATCAATACAAAACTTTCACCCTCTCTTCGACCAATAGTTTCATGGATCATGGATCCAAACATATATTACCACATTTTTTGGGTTTTGTTTTCTCAGATCTCCCATTGTAAAGATACATGCTTCAAGAACACTTGTTTCACACCACGTGGCGACAAAGGTAGCAACTTTCTCATCAAGAGGACCCAATTCAATATCTCCAGCCATTCTTAAGGTATATCACATATTTTATCCAACCCCTTGAGATTCTTAAAGTTTTTTATGACTAATCTTCTGCCTACTACAGCCAGATATAGCAGCACCTGGCGTGAACATAGTAGCAGCAAACAGAACTGGAGTTGTTATGAGGTCAGGAACATCAATGGCTACTCCTGTTGTTACAGGTGTTGTAGTGCTACTCAAATCATTATACCCTCATTGGTCTCCTGCTGCTGTCAGATCAGCTATTGTCACCACAGGTTCCTATAATCTTCAAATGCATTGTTTTTCTTTGTTCAAATGCATTGTTAGAATGATCAAAATAACATATTGAGCTTGGAATCACAATTTTACATTTCAGCATGGAAAACTGATCCATCCGGGGAGCCCATTTTCGCAGACGGGTCAAGCCGCAAGCTAGCAGACCCGTTTGATTACGGAGGAGGCCTTGTGAATCCAGAAAAAGCTGCAAGACCAGGTCTCATATACGACATGACCATTGCTGACTATGTCTCGTACTTATGCTCTACTTATTACAATAACGTCTCCATTTCCCAAGTCCTCGAAAAGAAAACAGTATGTCCTAACCCAAAGCCTTCTGTTCTTGATCTAAACTTGCCATCCATCACAATACCGAACCTCAAAGACGAGGTCACTCTCACTAGAACCGTCACTAATGTTGGACCACTCAACTCGATATACAAAGTTATGATCGATCCTCCAATCGGCGTTAGTATGACCGTGACACCTGATACGCTAGAGTTTAGCTCTACGACCAAAATAGTTTCTTTTAAAGTGAGAGTTTCGACTAGGCACAAAGTAAATACTGGCTATTACTTTGGAAGCTTGACATGGACTGACAGTGTGCACAATGTGGTCATCCCGGTATCTGTGAGAACCCAGATCTTCCAGCGATACTACGATGAGAACTGATGTAAGCGAAATGCATATTTGTGAGAAAACAAGTACTATACTTTATTGTTGTGTTGATGTGTATGTAAGGCATAATGCTGATGAATAAATAATACTATTCTGTGTAAACGGTTGTTAATTCATCCGTAAATAACATTGTCATAAGCACTCTGAATATTAATCGGTCTGATTATTTTGCAATACAGGTACGGTTTCAAAACAACCTTGCGTACGATTATTTTGCACTAATAAGTAATAAGTACGGAACCTTTTATTTTCTAAAAATAACTCTATTTATTTTATCTTATTTATTTGCAAATACAAGTATAACTAGGTATCAACTCACACTATGTGCGGAATAAATATATACAGATAAAATTAGAGTTGTGTGTAAATTTATTTTCTAGGATCTAAAATTTGTTTTAAAAATATATATCTATAACCCGTGAAAATATTTTTTATTTAAACTATTATGTATCAACGAAATAAATGTATAACCCGCTTTTTTGTTAATCTATGCAAGATTTTTAATTTTTTTTTAATTTATTTTGTGTAAGAATATATTTCACCCGTGAAATATTATACCAATGGTATTAAATAAGTCAATTCCCTATAATAATGATTATTGTGATAATTTTATTTTGGAAACTTTAAATATGTGAATAGTAATCATTTTTTTAATATGGGAGTAATTTCCGGTTTTGAAAACGTTTTAGATCTAATGATTTTATATTTTAATAATTAAATATGTCATAAAATGATTAAAATAAACTTTAAAGTTGAAATGTTTAAATTTTTTAAATTAATTGTAAAGGAATATTCCTTAATCATTCAAAAGTAATTATGTGTAAATATCCATAAAAATGAGGGCAATAAATTCATTGGTGTCTTGAGCTCTCTAACGACGACACATCAGCATTATCTTGAGAATGCTTCTCTATTAATATATAGGGGATTAAAAATTAACTTACTTACATGTCCCACATCGAGAGAAGCAAAAAAAAAAACAGAGCTACATATATATAGAACTAGGTTTTACCCCGTGGTTCACCACAAGTCTATTATTTTGTTGATATGATACTGTAATGGTTTAGTGGTGTTTATAGTCGATGGTGAATTGCATCTATATATATACTTTTAACGGTTGTAGGTAGGTTTTGTAAAAACACTTGATTCGCAAGTTGAGAATATACATTTTATGATTTGGTTAGTTATGATTTAGGAATGAATGATATGACATATTCTTATTTTGTTTCTCAATTGATATTATTGGATTAATAGTGTACATTTAAAGCTAATAAGAACTTACCAAATATGTAATCTTTTATTAAACGAAAATTAGATATTACCTAAGATGTATTCATCTTGAATTATTTGTTATATTATAGGGATGTGATTACAGAATTTGTGTTATCAATTTTTTTTGTCAAACTCAGCCATAAAAATTTGGCATACAAATTAAATCTTTCCTAAGATACAATGGGCATTAATTGACATTAATTAGATGTAAATAAGTACGCTGTGGAATAAAAACCGGCTCAAAATATTCGATAATCTTAAGGAAGATCCGGATAATTGAATCGGTTATAATTTTAGTAAAAAATTGACCTGAAGTTGGCAAAAAACCAAAAAGTGATGGCACCCTATTGTACTCCAAAAATGTATTTCGAGCTCTATATGTGGATATACTTGTTTGGTTATAAATATCCTAAGACAATTTTTAAAATATATATCCGTTTATAAAAATTCAAATCACATCATATGCTTAAAAAAATATAAAATTTTATTAACTTTATGTATTAAATAGTAATTAAAAAAGTTAAATATAAGATTAAATAAAAGTGCAAGGAGAATTATATTTTAAACTAACATATTGATTTAAATTAGGTAGATAGTTTTTAGGAAATTAATATTATGAAATAAGGAACTGATTGTGTTTGGTTGTAAGGATTGTAGAGAATTTAGTTGGGACTTGTTTGGATACAAAGATAAGAGAGAATGATACAAAAATGTACTTCAAAAATGTTAAGATAGATAGGCATGATCTGTTGCCGAGCTTGGTAACGTGAGCTTGTAATCCGAGTGGAGGCTTTAAGGGTAAACTGATACTCAGGGGTGGTCGGTGAAGTGGTCGAGCTCGGTATCGATACCGAACCTAATGTGACTTCTTCAGCCGAACACAACTTTGTAATTACCTTTTTATTTTATTTTTCTTCATTAGCTTCCTTGGAAAGCAAGTTATCAAATATTACACTTTTTCATTCATTGTAGAGAAGTCTTCTTCAGATCTGTTTTCATCCATTGCAAATTTGCGAAGGTTTTCGATGATAGTATCCATAGCAAATTTGCGAGAGTCATCGCAAATCTATTGCAAATTGAGGAAATAAAATTCAAAAAACTATTTATAAAATTCAAATACATTTGAGTGTTCATAAAGTTTATCAAATAAATTTCTAATTTTTTTCAAACAAATTAAGAAAAAGTAACTTTTACATTTTTATGTTTTGTTAGTTTAATAATATTAATTTCACATCCCAAACATAAATCCTAAATCCTATACCCCAAACCCTTAACCTATCTCAAAACCCTAAATCAAAAACTCTAAACTTTAAAGTGTAAACTTTTAAAAATCCTAATCATAGAAATTAAATCATAAACCATAAAACCAAAAATTAAACATTATATATACATAAAATCAATATTTAAAATAATATACATATATTTTTACTTTACATAGAATCAATCTTTTAAAAATACTATATATTTACTTATAAATTTAAATCTCTAAACCTCAAATCCCAATTATATATACGACTCTTTTGTGATTGTTTTGTGACTGTTTAATTATAGAAATTAAATCATAAAAACCATAAAATAAAAAAATTAACCCCAAAATTTAAACCCAGTACAAATCCTAATCATAAATTCTAAACCTTAAATTTTTAAACTTTGAAATTTAGAAATTAAATCATAAATTCAAATATTAAAAATATTTTCTAAAGTCCAATACTTAGAAATTTCATGTAAACCTAAATCCAATACTTACAAAAAAAAAACTTTTCAAAATTTTTAAAAATTCAAAATTCTTTAAAGCTATTTAACCAAAAAGAATATAATTATTTTTTAAATATGTTTAACTAAGCAAATTAATGAATCTAGATATATGTTCAAGATATGTTTAATTCAAATGTTAAGCAAATTTATGAATTTAGATATATGTTCAAGATATGTTTAATTCAAATGTTAAGCAAATTAATGAATTTAAAAATATGTTTTAAGATATTTTGTCTACCTATAATATACCAAAATAATACTCCAAATTACAAAATTTATAAACCAAAAGATACTGAGTTTCCATTGGTTAGTTCATAGGGACATAGATTGGTCTTTTAGCTTATCATGAAACGTTGATTAGATTAAATATAATAGACATCATTATTTCCCCCTTTTTATTCTTTTCTTTCTCCTCTTCGTCACCTCTTCTCCTCAATCATCTAGACATCAAAGAAACCAACAACATAAATTACGACATAAAAAGGCTGAAGGGTAATTGAGGAAGATAATCAAGCAAATCCAAAAAATTTAAAGGAGACAGTGGAAAAGCAAGATCTAGATCTGACTAGAGTAAAGTTCGCCGCAACGGAGATTTGACCACCACCATGAAATAAGACAGATCAAGATCAAGATCTGTTGCCCGAAAATCTCTAAATTCGAACTCCTCTTCTAGCCACCACTATAATTGAAGATGGAAAAGAAATTCGACTGAAACGACTCGACCTATTTTTTTTAGTATAATAATAATAATTTAGTGATCTCATACTCACTAATCACCTAACCACATTTAAAGCAAACAACGGAAATAACTAAAAATTAAACCAGTGAATTAACCAATAACCAAATAAAAAGTATTAATTCCATAACAACTGAACCAATAAACCAATCCAACATAAATCAAGAACCAGCAATTCTAGACAACATTCTAATGACTCAACTCTAGCAACCTAACAGGAGCCAGACAATACCCAATCGATCCACTATAACATCATCCTTTTCATTGCCTTGATTCCACGATCACACTTTGCCTTTACTACACTGCAAACACAAATTGAGATGCATGAGTATTGTCATAAACACTCAGTGAGGCAATCCTCCCATCTATTGGGCTATACACATAAGAAATTGATAAACTCCAACCAACATACAACAATAAACAATCAAACCAGGGAAAATAGACATCAGTGACGTATTGAAAAGGTTATGTCGACCGAAACCTTCATGGTGTTGATCGAAACGGCCACCTGACGAAGGTTGCATCGACCAGTACACCCTATGTCGATCGATGCAGGCACCTTGCGTCGACCGACACATGCTCGATATCTCCCACAATCCCTAATTGCATCGATCAATGCTCATACGTTTCTCGCGCTGTCCTCGCACATGCATCCATGGATACACGCCTTGCGTCGATTGAAATCGTCTTCCTCGAAGCTCCACGCTAGATCTCCATCCCTAAAGGCACCAAACTCGATCCAAAGCCACAAAGAACTCTCACAAGGCCTCAAGTATCATGAAAACACTCCAACAAACCAAGAAATCAACCAAATAACACATAAACACGAAAAACAGAGATTCCCAAGCTTAGATCAGCCATTGTAATGCACTCACCTTTACAAAAGAAGATTCTGACTCTAAAATGGAAGAATACACACTCCTAGCAAGCTTCCAACACGATCTTAGCTTCAGATCTCTCAAGAACAGCTAGAAATCACCCAAAACTCACAAGAACTCTCAAGAACTTTCTTTCTCTCTAATTCTCTCAGAAAAACAACAATGAGGCTGCTCCTCCACGACCTAGGTCGTCCCCAGCCTTAAATACTTCGTCTTAATTTCCACTTAAACCAAACCACATCGAACCGACAATTAAAACAAACCGATTGCATCTGATTTAGGCTGTGTCGATCGATGCCCATACTTTGTCGATCGACACACATCCGTAAACCAACTAAACCGGATTGCGGATGTTACTATTCTCCTCCACCAATATAGATTTGTTCTCGAATCTCGAACAACCATCAACCAAGGACTCCCGTGCAACCGTCTCTACGGCACGCACCTCCTCCGACCGATCTACGAAGGTTACCTTCATGCAGTGGACTTACATTCCAAGCATTATTTGCTCTCGACTTTTGGACTTTCCTTTACTCATAGGTCTTAACTTGAGTTTTTATTGGCTCCTCATTAGGCCTTAGCCTGCATGCCATAATATTGGCTCCTCATCATGACTAAGTCCGCATGCCATAATGTATAAGGAAATTCCAATATCCGTCTCTCGGGTTGCCACCTTACAACGCGCCCTCGGATCGTCTTCCGATATACCAGCTATACTCTCAGACACAAAGTCTCAAAATATGACGGTACTAGGAGAAATAAAGTCCTCCAAGAGTCATTCAGGACCAACTGCCCTTAGAGCAAAGAATTCTAAACACGTATGAGTCTTATCTCCTAACTAGGACCATGCTAGACAAGCTCAAGTTGCGGCCTGCTTCTCGAACCACTTCTTGAACCTTGCCTTCTTCCTCGCCTTTGGCTCCCAAGTCTGCTCCTACACGCCATCACAGTCCCAAATGACTCTTATCAAAGGAACCTTCTTCTTCCAAAGTCCCTTGACTCTCTTCTCGAAAACCCTCACCGGTCTCGCCTCCAGAGTCATATTAGGCTGAAGATCCTCAGGAATCTTAGCCAACAAATGGTCATCCTCGCGAAGACACTTCCGTAGCATCGACACATGGAAGACCTCGCGGAGACACTTCCGCGCATAACATCAGGCAAATCCAGCCTATATGTCACTGGTCCCACCCGTTCAACTACCCTGAACGAACCCATATATCTCAGATTTAACTTAGCCTCTGTCAACCACATGTTCAGACCCCGCAACATGGCCATCTTGACGTACACTCTGTCTCCCACCTGAAACTCAAGATCTCTCCTCCTCCTATCGGCATAACTCCTCTGCCGATCCTGAGCCTCCTTCATGTTCAGCTTTAGAACCCGAATCATCTCCGAGGTCTCCTGAACAAAACTCGAACCATATATGCTCTTCTCCCCCACCTTTGTTCAGTATAACGATGTACGACATGACCTCCCATACAACGCCTCATAAGGAGCCATCCCCATACTCGCCTGGTAGTTGTTGTTGTAAGCAAACTCTACCAAGCTCAAGTGATCCGCCTAATGGCCACCTCAGTCCAACACACACATCCTCAGCAAACCCTCCAACCTCTGAATTACCCTCTTCGACTGCCCATTTGTCCGAGGGTGGTAAGTTGTACTCATATGCACCTTAGTGCCCATCTCTGCTTGAAATACCCTCCAAACCAATGAAGTGAACTTAGAATCTCTGTCAAACATGATGCTCGTTGGCACCTCGTGCAACCTGAATATCTCCTTCACATACTTTTTAGCCAAAACCGCTGCTCCATCGGTCTTCTTGATGGCTAGAAAATGTGCCGACTTAGTCAACCGGTCCACAATGACCCAAATCGCATCATAGATTCGAGACATTGGAAATCCTACCACAAAGTCTATCGTGATCATGACCCACTTCTACTCTAAAATGGGCAAACTCTTCAACAAGCCGCCCGAAACCTGATTTCACTAGCTAGCAGACATCGCACTTCGCGACCCAACTAGCTACATCCTTCTTCATCCCACCCCAGTGATAGTACCGCTTGGGGTCAAGGTACATCTTGGTCACTCTTGGATGAATAGAGAACATGCTGGAATGAGCCTCCCTCATGATCTCCTGCATCAACTCCTCATCCTTGGGAACACAGATCAGTCTGGAGACATAATGTGATCTAGAAATCCGATCTCCCACTGCCAGAAACTACACTGGCTCAACTTAGCAAACAACTTCTGCTCTCGCAGCTTCTCCATAATTGCTCTTAGATGCACTGCATTCTCCTCAGACTCTTAGAATATGATACTAGGATTTTTTTTTGTCTATCCTAGCAGGTTCAATTAACCTTATGCAGTTGTAATACTTAAGGTTTCAATCCAGTTGGGAAACTTTACTAGCAATCAAGATGCAATCAAGAAATCACAAGTCAAGCCAATTCCAGAGTTGTTTTATGTCTAAAAATCCTAGAGTAATCATAATGCAAAACGGAAATGAGTCACAGAACTAGAAATGGAAATGTATGACAAGAAGCGAACAAGAATAAGTAAAACCGAAAACGATTCTAAACATAAACTAGGAAAAAAGAACCGAAACAGTCTCAGGAATGTATTATCAATCAAAAGATAGAAATCCTAAGGATGGGAGTAATTGATGTCGGTGGAGTATCCTAGTCTACAGAGTGTTTAACATGCCACAAGCAAACTATCCCTAAACAATGAACATCACAACTTAGCTAATCCAATCTCTTGACAGAAGCTACTCAGACTCAACCACTTCCAAACCTAGCTCTCGCTAGAGAAACATGATCAAGCAGGCATGACAAACAAGTTCATTCACGTCAACAAACATCTTAGACAACTAATCTCTTAGGCTATGAACGTAAGTCTTTGGCACTAGTTGATCAAACATTTCATCAACCACCTTTTGGGTGTGGAAATGTCTAAGACCTAGTTCCAATTGATCAGAGAGAAACTAGTGTTTCTAACTCTAGTCCAGAAGGGAATCATACGAATCTAAGCTTAAACACCCTACATAGTAAGATACTCCACTTAATTTATCTCATCCTCAAGAACTCTAACACTACTCGGATCTAGAAATCATCATCAACGATACAAACTCAAAAAAGATTGAATCAAGCATCATTAGATAGATAAAAATGGGAAGAACAACTTTGTAGAAGAAATCAAATACAAAAACTGAATAAACTCAAAAGATATCGGATTACAAAGTCTGAGAACGTTTTAGGTGGCTAGATAAAACCTTAAGGAAAAGAACAAAATAGATAAAATATATCTCAGGCCAAAACTTAACAAAATGTATTTATAGTAAAAACATGTAAATCCCTAAAACTTAAAACGACAAGGTAAAGAGTCGGTTTGGGAATCTCCTGAAGCGTGTGAGACAGAGCGTCTTCCTGACTTGTGCGATCGAGTCGGTGCAGCAGGGCGGAGCGAGCGAGGTTACGTGATGCGCATGATGAGTGGCTCGAGACGTGGCTCAAATGGTGGTTCGACTGGGTGGCTCGACTGGTGGTTCGATTGGTGGTTCGACTGGGTGGCTCGACTGGTGGTTCAACTGGTGTTGGCTCGACCCAGAGTGGTGTTGGCTCGACCCAGGGTGGTGTTGGCTCGACCTAGAGTGGTGTTGGCTCGACCCAGAGTGATGTTGGCTCGACCCAGAGTGGTGTTGGCTCGAGCTGGGTGTATACACATCCACTAAAACGATGATAACTCTTGAATCACACCTCCGATTGGCTTGAAATAAATGGCGTTGGAAAGATGACTCGATTCCCTACAACTTTAATGAAGACGTCGAAGGCTGTATCCCAAGAAAGAATCTTCACTCGACTCGATCAAAGAGGTGGAAAAAGTCGGATGACTGGCGTTGTCGGTCGAGCGGGATGACATCCATTCCAGGCATGATGGATCGAGTGGGATGATGGTGCTTCTTCCTGGGAGCGCGTCCAAGTCGCATGTCGGTCGAGTCACATTGCTTCTCTCTCGAGAGCATCGCTCGAGTCGCATGACGTCTATTCCGGGCATGCTTGGTCGAGCTGCATGTCTCAACCTCCATTCGGTTCCAATAGTCTGGACATCTCCTAAACACTTGAATTAACTCCAATATGCAAGATGTATGCAGGACCAATGCAAAGACTACCTAGATATGAATATTATGCAAAAAAGACTAAAAACAATGCAAAACAATGAGTTAAGAGAACAAAATGAATAACAAATGTATGATGAAAGAGTGTAAAATATATACATATCAGAATATATCAGGATGTCGTCAATGAAAATGATAACAGACACGTCCAGAAACTCCTGGAACACGCCTCATCCTGAATGCAGTCTTCCTCACATCTGCATCATCTATCGGTATCTGATGGTAACTCGATGCCAGGTCAATCTTGTAGCACCTCTCAACTGATCTAACAACTCATCGATCCTGGGAAAAGGGTACTTATTATTCACAGTGACCCGGTTCAGACCCCGGTAATCAATGCAAAAGCGGAAACTCCCGTCCTTCTTCTTAACGAACAACACTAGTGCTTCCCACGGTGACACGCTAGGACAGATGAATCCCTTGCCCAAAATATCCTCCAGCTGCAATCTTTGTTGGAGTAATTCTATAAGGCGCGTTTGATAACGGCATTGTCCCTGGTTCCAGCTCAATCGTGAAGGGATCAGACCAAGATAGTGGTAACCCTTGCAATGACTGGAACACATCCTCAAACTCCTCTACAACCCTTATACCTCCAACGATATACTACCTCACTGACTCCAGCATCGAAATTGTAACCAGGTAAGCCTCACTTCCCTTCTCGATCATCTTCCCGGCCTGTGGCCGAGATCACGAAACTCCCTGAAGTCAGTATCACTCCCTTAACTACCAACGTCCCTTATGGACGATCAAACTCCACTTAACCCCGATTACAATCTAGATGAACACTATGATGACACAACCAATTCATCCCCAGGATAACATCATACAACTCCACCAGAATGATAAGAAAGTCCACTGGCCTAGACTCTCCTGCGATCTGAATATCAACTTTCCTCGCCCGACCAAGATTTCTCAGAAACTTGCCTCCCACAACTCTGACAACTCCCGCTCGCTCGGGATCTCTTCTTATATTGGCGCTCTCAGTGAACTCTGGGTAATGAAGCAATGGGTTGCTCTAGAGTCAAACATGACGTGGGACCTAAACCCGCCCACTAATAAGGTTCCTACACAAACCTCATGTGCTAAGAACCCTAACACTTAATCACAAATCTGAATCTACTGAAATTCGCAAAGTCTGAGTCTCATAAATTATACATGTGATCGTCCCGACACTGGTTCCTCCGATCTCTACGGTCGTGTACACCCGCAGTGCCTGCTCGAACTACACCACCGGCTGCACCCCGTGCTGCACTCTATGCTACATCGCTGCAACTTAAGACACTTGGGCTTGATGTGCCTAGGCTCCCTACAGTGATAGCAGAAACGAACCGCTGCTTGCGCTGCCGTCATAGCACTCCTCTTGAGACAGCTAGCCACCTTGTGGTCCATGCTACCGCACCCGTAGCACTTGGCACCACTTGACCTCTGTGTAGCCTCCCACTTCCTCTTGGTTCCATGCGCAGGGTTGCCGCCTTTGCCAGAACCTCCAGGATGCTGAGCCTTCCTAGGCTGGACCGATGGACTCACCGTCACTTCCTGTGCCCGGATATCCTCCTCAATCACAGCTGCGGGCTCAGCCAGCTCTGCTCTTGATGCATAGCTCCGCCTTCTGTAGTGAACCCTCAAGTCATCACGAAGGACCCTCATGAACGTCTGGACCTGTGCTTCCTTGGACTCCATCACCATACCCCCATACATCATAAGCCGACTAAACTCCATGTCCAAATCCCGCATTGTCCGAGTCCCGTGAGATAACTACAAGAACCGCACCTCTAACCGTTCTATTGCCTCACGGGGAAAGTACTTGCGGTTGAAATTCTCCACGAAATCAACCCAAGTCATCTCCCTCTGCACTCTCATGGCAGCCATTGACCTCCATCACAAGTGGGCATCATTTGCCAGGTAGTGGACCCCTATGTCCACTTGATACTCCTCTGGACACTTGAGAGACTCGAAGTTGTGTTCCACTCTTGTCCTCCACGCATCCGCAGCAGTAGGGTCGGTACCACCAAAGAAATGCACCGTACCGATCCTCACCATCTCCGTCAGCATACTGACATACCGAGAATGAACTCCTACACCCGCAGCCATTGGCTGCTGCACCTCCACCACCACAGGCGGCACCATCTGAGAATGTGCTGGTACAACTCCTGATAACCACTTCAACAACTGCGTCAACAAGTCCGGCAGGTCAATACTTCCACCAGGGGCTCCACCTACTGGAACTCCCGCACCCAGAACTCCATCACCACTGGCCAACCCAGCACCGACACCGCCCACACAGACTCCATCAGCGCCTACGGTCCTATCGGCACCACCACCGGCCACACTCACAGACCCCTCTTGGAAGTCCTGCGACTCACTGACGTCTTCTACTGTCACACTATGATCCACGGTATCACTAACCATTGAGCTTCTGCCCCTCCCACGCCCACGTCCGCGTCCACTAGATAAAAATATTTAAATAATTATTAATTTTCAAAAAAAAATTTCTTTCTCTAATTAATTATAAAAGAAAATTACTAACTAATTTATTTTTAAAATAAAGCTAAATTTTATTTCATTTTCAAATTGTTTTGAATTATTTATATAGCTTTTGTGGCAGAAAAACATCTGAAATCGACAAGTTTCTGGCAAAAAAATAAAGAATTGACAATAAAACGCTTTCAAAGCCGTTAAAAATATGAGTTAAAAAGGTACTATATGAGTTAATCATTGTAGCCAATTTAGCTAGTTTTATCATACGTTAAATCCATTTGAAAACCCAGTTATCAAATTACTTAACGGCTACAAGTACACTCACACTCAATCTAAGGGGATTAGTATGGTGAAGGTAAGAATTTATCTCGATCACCCTCTTTTAATTATTAGAAAAAACTTTAACTGGTTGATGACTAAGTATCGACATAAAAGGTTAAATGGTTGATAATATCGACTAGGTTTTCTTGAGCTGTAAAGAAAAAAGAAAAAAAAAAACGAAAAAGACTACTGTTTCTTGGAAAGTATACGAAGGTTGACTGACCATATCGACTCCAGCAAAACGTGAGAATAAAGATGAAAGACAAAAGTCCAAAAAGATAAGACAGACCAAACCCAATCACTCAATGATGCAAACCAATAAGGAACATTCTAGTATATAAAGGCATGCATTTGCTTCAGTAATCAGTATCTCTCCTTTTAAGATATATGATGGGCCAAATAAATATTATCGCGATGGTTCTAACTTTAGTTCTGATCAGTTCCGTCTTCGCTCATGAGACCAAGGTACTTAGCATAGTAGCATTTATGAGATATATTTCTTGATCAAGCAACATAACCATGCATATATAACATTAAGCATTTATGAGACACATGATGATCCTGAGTCTGTCACTGAATCTCACCATCAGTTACTGAGGCCACTTCTGGGAAGGTGAGATTTAGAAGTAATTCTACAAATGAGATTATATATACTAGCTGATAACCCATCATAAGACAAGAATTAATACAAAATATTCAAAAAATAAATTGTTCCAAAAAGACAGTCTTTTTAAGTGTTTAATATATTGTTATCAGTTAATGATGATGATTTGTAAACTTAAATACTAAAAATTTGGATTGGATTCAAAAATAATATCACTGATTCCTCATAATTAAATATTTTTAAAATTAACATATATTTATGTTTCTCTCATATATGTTTGTGATCGGTTATAATATTGTTATGTATTAATCTTCAGTGCACGCTAGATATTGCATTACTACATCCATTTTATTTTAGTTGTCATTTTAGTGTTATTTTTTTATTTCATAATAGTTATCATTTTAGATTTTTAATATAAATATTTGGTAAACATTCCAATTTTATCTGAAACATCTTGAAAAATAAAAGTAAAAAATATAATTTATAAAGGAGAAAAATGAAAAATTTAATTATTTTTTTAATTTGTGTAAAAAAACCTAAAACGACAACTAGATTGAAACAGATGGAGTAGTCTATTTGTGTGAAAGTACCAAATATAATATAGTCTTTTATTGTACCTCCGTCAATTGATCATCCTTATGATTTATAGTTGTCAGTAGTTAATTTTGTGCGAGGACATTCAAAGATAATTTATATATATATATATTCAGAAGAAAGTAAAAAGATAGATATAAATATTCTGAAAATAAAAAATTTGTAATATGTATTTTAGTTTCTTAATTGTCCTGTTTTCAGCAAAAAAGCAGTCCATGATTCAGTAGTGTATAGTTATCGACATGGCTTCTCAGGTTTTGCTGCCCAGCAAATTTCAGGTACTTGCAAGGTCGAACCCTTCTTCTGTTTTTTTTTTTAATTAACATAATAACCCAAGTAGTAAACATACCATTTCCCCTTTGAGAACAGAACTACCTGAAGTAGTACATGTCATACCAAATACGTTATACGAACTGACTACAACTCGAACTTGGGATTACTTGGGCCTGTCTCCGGGTACTCCAAAGAGTCTTCTACACAAGGCCAACATGGGAAGTTCGGTCATTGTTGGAGTCATCGATTCAGGTTTGTGTCTATGAAGGCAATACCTTAAATACTCTTAGAGACATGTTTATTGATAGAAACCATCAAATGCATGTAGGAGTGTGGCCAGAGTCTGAAATGTTTAATGACAAAGGCTATGGACCTATTCCTAGCCGTTGGAAAGGTGGCTGTGTATCTGGAGAATTATTCAACGCCTCGATTCACTGCAACAAGAAGCTGATCGGAGCGAAATACTATGTTGATGGCTATGTTGCCCAATATGGAGACTTGAACAAACCAGAGAAGCGTGAGTACATTTCTCCGAGGGACTTTAACGGTCATGGCACGCATTGTGCCTCAACCATCGGTGGTTCTTTTTTGCCTAATGTGAGCTACTTAGGCGTTGGAAGAGGAACTGCAAAAGGCGGTGCTCCCGGTGTTCATATAGCTATTTATAAGGCGTGCTGATCTACAAGGGGATGTTCAGGAGCAGATATCATAAAAGCAATTGATGAAGCTATTCATGATGGTGTTGATGTTTTGTCATTCTCTTTGGGACCAAGAGTTCCTTTATCACCAGAAACTAATGTGAGGCTTTCTGCTATGGGATTATTCCATGCGGTAGCAAAGGGCATTCATGTCGTAGCTTCAGCTGGTAATGACGGACCTGGAGCTCAGACCATTGCGAATGTAACTCCTTGGATCTTGACGGTCGCTGCAACTACTCTAGACCGTTATTTTCCCACAGCCATCACACTTGGGAACAATATAACAACTCTGGTATATTCATACCAATTAAAGAACTATAAGACAAACTCTTTACCTAAGGATCTAATTAAACCCAATGCTGATGATTTCTTCTTTGCTTAATTTAGGGTCAAGCAATCTTTGCTGGTCCAGAACTCAGTTTTGTTGGTCTTACTTATTCCGGGTAACTTTGAATCACTATTTCATGTTTTGACTATATGTTCCTCTGAGATTGAACATTTAGAACATGATGCCTTCAACTTGCAGTGATTGCGCGAAGCTCTCCGCTAATCCAATGGAAGGAAAAGTTGTGTTATGTTTCACAGCAGATATAAATCCCCGCTCCACGGTTGTAACAAATGCTAGAATCGCAGTTAAAAATGCTGGTGGTCTCGGGGTAATTATTGCAAGAAATCCAACCTACTCGCTTATTCCAACTCGTAACTTTCCATGTGTTATGGTAGACTTTGAGCTCGGAACTGACATTCTGTTCTACATACGCTCCACAATGTATCATCACCAAAACTTGTCTGTTTCTTTGTGGACTTTCATGGATAATGGTTCCAAACATATATTACCACACATTTTGGGTTTTGTTTTGCTAGATCTCCCATGGTAAAGATACATGCTCCAAGAACATTTGTTTCACACCCCGTGGCTACAAAAGTAGCATCTTTTTCATCAAGAGGACCCAATTCGATATCTCCAACGATTCTTAAGGTATATCATTTTTTTCCATACTGATCCAACATTGTAGTGAGAGGGGTAACAAAGGTGGGAAGGAAAATGAAAATTTGTGAGCCGCTTCTTTTTTTCATTAAAGTATTTTAGCGGGAAAATAAATATGCACTGCGTTTCAAAATTTACCAGTGGTATGTATTATATACACTTCTACACTGCGTTTCTTTTTAGAAAACGCTATCTAAATCTGAGATGTTTGTCAACCATAGCAGAAAGGCATTAAACGCTACATTATACTGTTACCAATACCCCAATTTCCTGTGTTATAGATTCTAAAAGTTTTTGATAACTAATTTCTACAGCCGGATATAGCAGCACCTGGCGTGAACATACTAGCAGCTATTTCTCCAAATAGTGCTTTAAACGACGGAGAATTTGCTATGATGTCAGGGACATCAATGGCTACTCCTGTTGTCTCAGGAGTTGTAGTGCTACTTAAATCATTGTACCCTCATTGGTCTCCTTCTGCTATCAAATCAGCTATTGTCACTACAGGTTCTTATCTTCTTCAAACTCATTGTCAGAATGATCAAAATATCATATTGATCTTGGGATCACATTTTACATTGCAGCGTGGAAAACTGATCCATCCGGCGAGCCTATTTTCGCAGACGGGTCAAACCGCAAGCTAGCAGATCCGTTTGATTATGGAGGACGACTCGTAAATCCAGAGAAAGCTGCAAGACCAGGTCTCATATACGACATGACCATTGATGACTATGTCTCCTACTTATGCTCTACCTATAATTACAATGACGTCTCCATTTCCCAAGTCCTCGGAAATAAAATAGTATGTCCTAATCCAAAGCCTTCTGTTCTTGATCTAAACTTGCCATCCATCACAATACCGAACCTCAAAGACGAAGTTAGTCTCACTAGAACCGTCACTAATGTTGGACCACTCAACTCGATATACAAAGTTATGATCGATCCTCCAATCGGCGTTAGTATGACCGTGACACCGGATACGCTAGAGTTTAACTCTACGACCAAAAATGTTTCCTTTAAAGTGAGAGTTTCGACAAGGCACAAAGTAAATACTGGCTATTACTTTGGAAGCTTGACATGGACTGACAATCTGCACAATGTGGTCATCCCAGTATCTGTCAGAACCCAAATCCTCGAACGTTACCACGATGAGAACTGATATAAGGGAAAACCATCTTCTGCTCAAGTACTATATATGTTGTTGTGTTGAATAATATGTAAAGCATAATGCTGATGAATAATAATGTTGTGTGGATTATTGTCTTGGTTATTTATCCGTATATAGAATGGTCATAGGCACACACGAGGTCCAAAGTTGTAACTGATGATATTAGACACAACATAGATTCACTCCAAGTAGTGCTTTCAAAGTTATAACTGATGATAACAGAGACCTAATCTCTATCACTTATTCACCATTAATGCATTAACAGAGCTTTTTGGCTAAATTAATCTATAATGTTAACTTTTATACAAAGTGCAATCTTGTTCTCTACCTGTCTACCTGAATGAGCTTAGATTAATATGTGTTGTTAAGTTTAAGTTGCAACCGTTCTTGAGCAAGTTTGAACATTTCTAAAGCGCTAGGACTGCTTCTCCATTTCGTCGATGGAAAAATAAAAATAAAAAACAACTACTTGTCTTATAATATTCCTTACTTCCAAAGACAACGTCCAAGTTTATGAATATAACTTAGTTCCAAAATAGATACACATAAACAAGTTTACACTGCCAAAAATAATGTATATGAGTACTAAAAAGCCCGACACGTTTACAAAGAACCTATAAAACAGATGTCGGCTCTGTTTCTTCATATACAAATTTCCAAATTTGTTTTTTTACTTTCAAATATACAAGTTTCCATCTCAAAGAAACTAATTCTTGACATTATATATTAATATAAAACTACTTTATTGTTCTCAATATGACCAATTCTAATATGTAGTTGGTATAAAGTTATTTTCACATGGTATTTTCTGGACTTTCTTAATATGAGTATTCTTTATCCATGGTAGAGAATTATTTAGAGTTTCTTTGTATTACAAGAAATCTAGCCAAGAAACTACTTCATTGATTAATACTTAAAACTCTAGTGTCTTAATATGATCATTTTAATCCCAATGAAGAACTATTCTCGTGTTTTTTTCTTCTTTCTGGAAAATGTAAAAACATCAAAATTTGATAGACCCAATCAAAACAGTAAGTATCGATGATGATGACTGTGCCAAAAGTAGCTGGTAAAAAAAATTACATCTTCCTCGAAAGGGAAATCAATATAACTTGAATGTATAAAGTAATTTAGCAAAGAAACTGGTCTAGTTTTCATAATCTGACAAATCCTAATCTAGGTATGTTACGCGTATAGTCATTTAGCCAAGATACTTCTCTGGTAGAGTTGCTTAATACTTACAACTCTATTGTTCTAAAACTAACATTCAGAGTTGATATTTTAAAATTCAAAATTTGAAGTTACTTTGCCTATATTGCTAATTTAGTGTTCTTAACCTAATCAGTTTTAATGTCAGTAGAGAATTATTCAAAGTTGCTTAGTATTATTGAATTCTAAATTTGAACTAATTTAATTTAGATACAACTTTAGTGTTCTTATTTTGATCACTTCTAATCTCATTAGAGAACTATTCAGAGCTGATTATTATTGAAAATCAAATGTTTGAGATAATATAGATTTTTTAATTTGAACTATGTCAAAATTGAACCCTTGACTCTAAAAAACAAGCAACCACATGGTGTCAACTATTAAAAAACAGAGTAAACTAATGTCACAATATACCTCGTAGAAGACGAAGTCTTCAAATGTTATACCTTATATAAAGCCTTCTGCATCATTGATAATCTTAGACATTGAATCATATATCTCTCTTTCTCCATTCAAGAGAAATAATGGGCCAAACCATAATTCTCTTGGCTTTATTTCTGTCTATAGTTTTGAATGTACAGATCAGTTTCGCCGTTGCTGAGAGAAAGGTAAATGGTATTCATGAGAGATCTCTCTTGATCAGGCAACATAACCATATCTCTCTTGGTATGGTATGGTTTCTGACTATTGTTTTTTGCTTTGTGATCATATAGGTTTATGTAGTTTACTTGGGAGAGAAGGAACATGACAATCCTGAGTCTGTCACTGAATCTCACCATCAGATCTTGTGGTCACTTCTTGGAAGGTATGATTTAGTACTTCTACTTAACAACTTTTGGAAGACTGAAGACATATGTCGAAAGATCGAAGATAGTTTACTTACTTGAGTCATTGTCATGTTTCAGCAAAGAGTCTGTCCATGATTCAATAGTGTACAGTTATAGACACGGTTTCTCAGGCTTCGCTGCCAAGTTGACAGAGTCACAAGCCCAACAAATTTCAGGTAGTTTTAGAGCTGAACTCTTCTCTGTTTCTTGATATGACTAAAACCAAATATTCATTATTATTGTTCTTCTCTTATCGTGAACAGAACTGCCTGAAGTAGTACAAGTCATACCAAATACATTATACGAAATGACAACAACAAGAACTTGGGATTACTTGGGCCTGTCTCCGGGTACACCAAAGAGTCTTCTACATAAGGCCAACATGGGAAATTCGGTCATTGTTGGAGTCATCGACTCAGGTTTGAGTCTATGAACAAGAGCAATTCCTTTAATTCTCTCAGAGACATGTTTATTGATAGAAACCATGAAATGCAGGAGTGTGGCCAGAGTCTGAAATGTTTAACGACAAAGGCTATGGACCTATACCAAGCCGTTGGAAAGGCGGATGCGAATCTGGAGAATCATTCAACGCCTCGATTCATTGCAACAAAAAGCTAATAGGAGCCAAATACTTCGTTGATGGCCTTGTAGCCGCGGCTGGAGTCGTGAATAGAACAGAGAACCCAGAGTATCTTTCCCCGAGAGACTTTAACGGTCATGGCACGCATGTTGCCTCGACTATTGGTGGTTCTTTTCTTCCTAATGTAAGCTACTTAGGCCTCGGACAAGGCACTGCAAGAGGCGGTGCTCCCGGTGTTCATATAGCTATTTATAAGGCATGCTGGCTTCAAACAGGGACATGTACAGGAGCTGATGTCTTAAAAGCAATAGATGAAGCTATCCATGATGGTGTTGATATTTTGTCACTTTCTTTGCAATCTAGTGTTCCTTTGTTTCCAGAAACGGATATGAGGGAGCTGACCTCTGTGGGAGCATTCCATGCGGTTTCAAAGGGAATTGCTGTTGTAGCTGCAGCTGGGAATGCTGGCCCCACGGCTCAGACTATTTCGAATGTAGCTCCGTGGATATTGACGGTGGCTGCAACCACTCAAGACCGTTCCTTTCCTACAGCTATAACACTTGGGAACAATATAACAATACTGGTATACATATGTTCTGCTATTATTTTTTTTTTTAATATATACTATAAGTCAAAATGTTTTCTATAGTTTTAATACTTGTGCGGAAAACTTCCTCTTTGTTTAATGTAGGGTCAAGCGATCTTTGGCGGTCCAGAACTCGGTTTCGTTGGTCTTACTTACCCAGAGAGACCACTTTCAGGGTAAAATTGAGTAACATATATCATGTTTTGATTGTTCAAGACGTTAAACCCGCGAGATTGCGTATTTGGACCTGATGTAGCTTTCAACTTGCAGTGACTGTGAGAACCTCTCTGCTAATCCCGACAGTGCAATGGAAGGCAAAGTTGTGTTGTGTTTCGCAGCAAATAAACCAACCAATGCTGCTATAACCGCTGTAAGAAACGCCGGTGGCCTCGGGTTAATCATTGCAAGAAATCCGACACACTTGCTTAGCCCAACTCGTAACTTTCCATATGTTTCCGTAGACTTTGAGCTCGGGACCGACATTTTGTTCTATATACGTTCCACAAGGTATACTTTCGCAATGATCACAATCTCTTTAACAAACATATTCAACTTAACATTTTGAGTTTTGTTTTTCTTTAGATCTCCCATTGTAAAGATAGACGCTTCAAGAACACTTGTTGCACGATCCGTGTCGACCAAGGTAGCAACTTTCTCATCAAGGGGACCCAATTCAGTTTCTCCGGCGATTCTTAAGGTAACATCAGACAATTTTCTATACATTTTTAACCACTTAAAGCTTCTCTGTTTTATAACCGCTACTCTGTTATGGCAGCCGGATATAGCAGCACCTGGTGTGAACATACTAGCAGCTATTTCTCCAAATAGTTCTATAAACGACGGAGGATTTGCTATGATGTCAGGAACATCAATGTCTACTCCTGTTGTTTCAGGAGTTGTAGTGCTCCTCAAATCATTACACCCTGATTGGTCTCCTGCTGCTATTAAATCAGCTATTGTCACTACAGGTTCTTATTATCTTCAACGTGTTATTAGATTGACTAGTACGAATTTAATAAGAACATACTGATTCGTGAGAACATATTTTTACGTTGCAGCTTGGAAAACAGATCCATCAGGAGAGCCAATTTTCGCAGACGGGTCAAGCCGCAAGCTAGCTGATCCGTTTGATTACGGAGGAGGCCTCATAAATCCAGAGAAAGCTGTAAAACCTGGTCTCATCTACGACATGACCACAGATGACTACATCTTGTACCTGTGCTCTGCTGAATATAGTGACGTTTCTATTTCCCGAGTCCTCGGGAAAGCAACAGTTTGTCCTAACCCCAAGCCTTCTGTTCTTGATCTCAACTTGCCTTCCATCACAATCCCAAATCTTAGAGAAGAAGTCACTTTCAAAAGAACTGTCACTAACGTTGGACCTCTGAAATCAATATACAAGGTTGTAATTGATCCTCCAACGGGCGTTAATGTGACTGTAACGCCAACGGAACTAGTGTTCGACTCTACAAATACAAAGCTATCTTTCACTGTTCGAGTCTCGACCACACACAAAGTAAACACTGGTTACTATTTTGGAAGCTTGACTTGGACTAACGATTTGCACAATGTAGTCATTCCAGTATCTGTAAGAACCCAGATCTTGCAACGATACTACGATGAAAACTAAGACAAATACCAAGTACTATTGATAAATAATACTGTTGCAGTGTTGAAGAATATGTAAAGAATACTATTGATAAATAAATAATACCATTGTCTAAGTTTTGTTGTTAGTAAATCGGTAAATGAGATCTTTCACGGATGAGGTGATCAAGAACCACTACTGATCAAGGAAGATTGCATGAAAATAAATAGAAATTAAAAAAAAAAACATAACTAATGAAAAAATCTGATAAGAAATAATACAAGAATACAAAGTAGAAACTTCACCATTAGTAATCGAAGTTACATAAGTTAACTACTTTGAATCATAGAAAAATATACGAATGGTTAGTAACGTTTAGTTTTCATCGAAGTAGTTCCCCAGAAGTTATTCGTTTAATATTTTTCTTTTTAAAAAGGGTTAAAAGTAGGTTATTTATTGATTCAGGAAGTGACATAAATTCTGCAGTAATTAAATCCAAGCTCAAACAATTAGAAACATATACAGATCAGAAGAAGACTTCAACCTGCAATGAATAAAAAAGTGTAATATCTGATTACTTGCTTGCCAAGGAAGCTAATTATGAAAAATACAAAAAAAATGTTATGGTACAAGTTGTGTTCGGCTGAAGTAGTCATATTAGATTCTGAAAGAGCTGACACCAGAAGCACAACCATCGCCAGAACACAACTGGCAGGGAGCGCAACTAGGGAACTCTATTCAAGAACCCGACCACTTGAACCGAATTTACCGTAACAATACCCTTTCAGCCTCCACTAGGATTACAAGCTCACGTTACCAAGCTCGGCGACAGATGATGCCTCTTCTCTGTATATATGTAGTTGTGTCGTCTTTTGCTTCTTTCGATGTGGGACATATATAAGTTTTCATTAACCAAATTAATTTCCCCATTCATTATATATATATGTATTTAAATGGAAATGGTTACATATATGGGAATTAATGACGATTGACAAAATAATTATTAACTTTTCACTTGAAAATCAAGTTTTATTTTAGTTCTAATTTTTATACTGAACCAAAGAAAATATGTGTAGCTTGATCCAGTTTTGTATTGAATTTTGGCCGCTCAAATTTGATGTAAAATTAAATCACAAATTCACTTTCATTCAGTGTACAAATGGTTACTTTGTTGGTTTAGTTCTCATCGTAGTAGTAAGGCAGAGTTTGCGTTCTCACAGACAAAGGAATGGTGACATTATGTTCAGAGTCACTCCAAGTCAAGCTTCCAAAGTAGTAACCCGTGTTGATTTTGTGTGTGGTCGAAACTCTGACTTTAAAAAGCCCGTTTGGTTGTAGAGTTGAACACTAGCGTCTCCGGGGTCACAGTCACTTGGATGCCCAATGGTGGTTCAACCATTACTTTATAGATCGAGTTTAGTGGTCCAACGTTAGTGAGGGTTCTGGTGAGAGTCACTACGTCTTTGAGGTTTGGGATTGTGATGGAAAGTAAGTTAAAATCAAGAACAGATGGTTTGGGAATGGAACAGACTGTTCCTTTTCCGACAAGCTGAGAGATCGATGACTCGTTGTAACCAGCAGAGCACATGTAGTGAACATAGTCTTCAATTCCAAGGTCATACACCAGACCTGGTTTCGCAGCTTTCTCAGGATTCACAAGACCTCCACCATAGTCGAACGGATCAGCTAGCTTCCTAGGTGACCCTTCAGCAAAAATCTGCTCACGGAATGGATCTGTTCTCCAAGCTGCAGAGTAAAGACGAGTATGGAGATTAGTATGTTCGTGTTTTATCTCTCTTTTTCTACTATTGGATGAAGAAGGTAAGAACCTGTAGTGACAATGGCTGATCTAATGGCGGCAGGAGACCAATCACGGTGCCGAGCTTTGAGAAGTGCAACAACTCCTGATATTACAGGAGCTGCCATTGATGTTCCAGACAATATAATGAATCCTTGGTCGTTGAAAGTTCTATTGGTGGATGTAGCCGCTAATATGCTCACTCCTGGTGCTGCTATATCCGGCTACATTGCAACATTCATATGATTTAAAACATCTTGAGGCAAAATAATCTAATGGGTCTGAAAAAATAACAGAACATACTTTGAGGATGGCAGGCTCGATCGTATTAGGACCTCTTGATGAGAAATCTGCAACCTTTGTACCTACTGGTTGTCCAACAAGTGTTTTAGAGGGATGTATCTTCACAACAGGCAATCTGCAAAGTATACAAGTTCATTAAGGTTGTATCTTCACAATGAGAGTTGCGCTTTCATCGTTCATATTTTCATACGTTGTGGAACGTATGTAGAAAAGTATATTTGTCCCGATCTCGTAGTCAACAGCAACACAAGGGAAGTCATCTACACATGGTGAAAGATTGTCGCCAGGGTTTCTTGCAACAATTAAGCCAAGACCACCAGCTTTCTTGACATAAGACACGGCACTTGATACTGTGGTGTAACGTGTTGATGTTGTGAAGCACAACACGACTTTGCCGGCCATTGTACGATTGGAATTGAAGAATAGAAGCTCACAGGTACTGCAAAGAGTGTGATGTCACAAAACTGATGTATTCTGTATAGAAAGATTTGGTTAATACTAAAAAACTTTGATCTTACCCAAAAAAACTTTCGTTGCTATTCCCTGGATTCTCTGGGTAAACCAAGCTAGTGAAGCCAAGTTCTGGACCAGTGTACATTGCTTGACCCTGCAATACAATGGTCACAATAAGATACATAAAAATCATATACTATGTTGTGAAAACATCAAACCTAAGTAGAGATATACATGATGTATATCTTGTTGTTACCAGTACTGCTTTATTGTTGCCAAGTATAATAGGTGTGGGATAGGACCGGTCTAAAGTCGTTGCAGCCACTGTCAAAATCCAAGGAGCCGTGTTTCCTACAGTCTGAGCTGCTGGTCCGGAGTTACCACCTGAACAAACAACTGTGATACCCTTTAAAACGGCGAGGAATGCTCCCGTAGCTATGGCAGCGCGAATATCAGTTTCAGGGTAGTAAGGAAGACGATAGCCGATAGACAAGGACAAAACATCAACACCATCATGCATAGCTTCATCCATAGCTTTCAAGAGGTCAGCAGATGAACAAGTATTTATGTCTAAATCATCAAGATACCAACAAGCTTTGTACATTGCTATACGGGCACGTTGTGCCCCACCTCTCACAGTCCCTCCAGCTAATCCCTTGTAGCTTGTATGTGGGACGTATGAACCACCCGCTATGGTGGCAACATGCGTGCCATGACCGCTATGGTCTCTACGGGAAATGAAGTCAAGTGATTCAGTGGAGTTGAAGCTTTCGTGTATCGCAAGGAAACCATTGATGAAGTACTTGGCTCCTATAAGCTTTTTATTGCAGTGAGAGGCGTTGAACATCTCCCCTGTTTCACAGCCTCCTTTCCAGTGGCTTGGTATCGGTCCAATGACATTGTCATTAAATACTTCAGATTCTGGCCAAACTCCTGCAACCTCATAAAATGATTTATTAGTTGAGATGCTAAGATATAAAGTAAGCAAAAGCAACAAGAGATTTAAAGCAGTGTAGCAAATATGCACAAATACCTGAGTCTACAACACCAATAATAACGTCTTCACCCATATTAGTGTCATTTAGAAGATTTTTCGGATTAGCGGCGGAAAGGCCTAAGTAGTCCCTAGTTCGAGTTGTTGCCAGTTCATAGAAACTATCCGGCGTGACATGAACAACTTCAGGTAAAATCTGTTTTCAAAGAGCATCATGTAAAAAAATGTCTTATGTTTCTGTTTCCGTTAACGCCAAGAAAATAAAAGACTTGATAAACTCTTAACCTGCTATCTTCTTGGCTTGGGACTTGGTAAGCTTGGCTGCAAACCGGAGAAGCCATGTCGGTAACTGTGCACCAAAGAATTATGGGCATCCTCTTTACTGTAACATGGAACACACCAACGAAATCTGAGTAATTGAGACACTTTATTATTTAACTTTAGAAAGATAAATTTTCCTGACATACCTTCCAAGAAGTGACCACAACATCTAATGATGAGATTCCGTGACAGACTCAGGATCATCATATTGCTTCTCACCTAAATACACTATATGAACCTATTGAAACAGAACCAACTTTGTCAGTTTAGTGGCTAAAAGAAAAAACATTATATATTTGTCGAGTACCTTGCTCTCAGCATTGGCTTGTGCTACGAAAGTGCTCTGCCCATTGAGAATTATTACCAGGCTTGGTACCACAAAACTTAAGGTTCTGGAACTCTTCATTCCAAGAAGAAATGGGTTGTCAAAGAAAAAGATGTACTTTACTTGAAGCCTAATAAATATCAAGGGAGCTGAAGCATTTATATAGATGTCTCTACTCAAGAAGAGTTTGACCAAGAATGTTTCCCTTACTTAGAATTGTTCTGACTTTTGCTTGTTTGAATCTCCTAAGTTTCATCATATAGTCAGAATATAAAACCTACACAGATAATCTAAAGAATATATCAAGCTGTGTTGCTTAGTCAAGTAATGATGGATCAAACACACAAATCATATGAAGATATTGTAAAATATAGCAAGCAATGAGAAAATTTACTTGGTATAGGCAGCTAATTAACCGATTGGGTTGACTCTCTTGTCCATGCTCAAACAATTAAACTTGAGGTGTAAGCATGCTAGAATTAGTATGCATTTTGACCAAAGAAACGCGTTGTTAACCATGCTTCATGCTGTTTCGTTAGCTCTACAGAAATCAGAAAAATGTCTACTGAAATACAGATTTGGTCAAACTCTGAAACAATCACCAGTTTCAGAATGGTGATTTGTGAGCTATAAAAACTCGGCTCTGTTAAATCAGCTTTCAGCAAATATGAGATTCATGACTGTCACGTCGTCTCGAACATGTAGCTTTGCCTTGAAGGGATAGATCCATGTGTATCTTGTGTTGATCATTACCAAATCACGAGATGGTATTTGTAACTTTCAAAGAATATATTAAGAGAGCTCCAAAAATGTGGATTATACAGTATTAAATACAAAAAGCTCACAAATGGTTAGTCACTGTTATAGGTTCAATTTTCATCGTAGTAGTTCTGCAGAATCTGCGTCCTTACAGATACAGGAATTGTAACCTTATGCACATTGTCACTCCAACTCAAGCTTCCAAAGTAGTAACCTGTGTTGATTTTGTGTGTGGTTGAGATTCTGACTTTAAAAGAGACCCTTTTGGTCTTAGAGTTAAACACTAGTGTCTTCAGTGTCACGGTCACTTGAAAACCCAATGGTGGCTCAACCTTTACTCTATAGACCGATTTGAGTGGTCCAACGTTAGTGAGAGTTCTGGTGAGAGTGACTTCGTCTTTGAGGTTTGGGATTGTGATGGAAGGCAAGTTAAAATCAAGAACAGATGGTTTGGGATTTGAACAGACTGTTCCTTTACCGACAAGCTGAGAGATCGATGACTCGTTGTAACCAGCAGAGCACATGTAGAGAACATAGTCTTCAAGTCCCAAGTCATATACAAGACCTGGTTTTGCAGCTTTCTCAGGATTCATAAGACCTCCACCATAGTCGAACGGATCAGCTAGCTTCCGAGGTGACCCTTCAGCGAATATCTGCTCTCCAAACGGATCTGTTCTCCAAGCTGTAGAAAATAAATGCTTACTGAGATATGTATGTTCTTGTGGAGGTAACTTGATAGATTAGATGAAGAAGATAAGAAGAACCTGTAGTGACAATGGCTGATCTAATGGCAGCAGGAGACCAATCACGGTGTAAAGCTTTAAGAAGCGCAACAACTCCTGAAATTGCAGGAGCCGCCATTGATGTTCCTGACATCATATTGAATCCTCGGTCGTTGAAAGTGGTATTAGTGGTTGTAGCCGCCAATATGCTCACTCCTGGTGCTGCTATATCCGGCTGCATTACATACAACATTAGTCCAAAATATGATTGTTTGATGAAAGAAAAAAGAGCATGTGAATGATTCTAGCATACTTTGAGGATCGCAGCTGCAATCGAATTAGGTCCTCTTGATGAGAACGTTGCCAACTTTGTTCCCACTGGTTGCCTGTGAGTGTTCTAGAAGGTTGTATCTTCACAACAGGCAATCTGCAAACCACAGTTCAGGTGAAGCATAGTCTCAGATACGGCGTTGCTTACATTCTTACAAATTCTAAGTGGTGAAGATATAGTATCATACCCATTGGACCGTATGTAGAGAACTATATCAGTTCCGAGCTCCCAGTCAACAGCAACACAAGGAAAATCATCTAGACATGGTCGGATAACATAACCTGGTTGTCTTGCGATGATTACACCGATACCACCGGCTGTCTTCACCGAACGTGCAGCACTCGATGCAGAAGCACTGTAAGGTGATGTTGTGAAACACAACACGACTTTCCCGACCATTGTAAGATTAGAATTCACGGAGAGTTCCTCACAAGTACTGCATTACAAGAACCAGAGGATGTCAGAGTATTTATCATATTCATATTACAAGATATGTTGAAAGACTGACTGAACATTACCCAGAAAAACTATGGTCGCTCTGTCCTGGGTTCTCTGGATAAACCAAGCTGGTGAAGCCAATTTCTGGACCTGTATACATTGCTTGACCCTACAATATAGTGGCCAAACTCACAATATGACACAAATTGTAATCTGAGTAGAACAATTAATAAAGAGTGAATATCTTGTTGTTACCAATATGGCTTTATTATTGCCAAGTGTAATAGGTGTGGCAAAGGAACGGTCTAGAGTAGTTGCAGCCACAGTCACAATCCAAGGAGCTGTGTTTGTCACGGTCTGAGCCTCAGGGCCAGAGTTACCACCGGCACAAACAACAGTTATACCCTTTAAGACTGCATGGAATGCTCCAGTAGTTATCCCATCGGGGATATCAGTTTCGCCATACATAGGAACGTCAGAGCCTAGAGAGATTGACAGAACATCAACACCATCATGCATAGCCTCGTCTATAGCTTTTAAGATGTCAGCTGATGAACAACTCATTATGTCTTCATCATCCAGATACCAACAAGTCTTGTACATTGCTATACGAGCACGAGGTGCCCCACCTCTCACAGTCCCTCCAGCTAAGCCCTTGTAGCTTATGTTGGGCACGTATGAGCCACCTGCAATGGTGGCAACATGCGTGCCATGACCATCATGATCTCTAGGAGAAATGAAATCAAGTGATTTTGTGGAGTTAAAGCTTTTGTTTTCCGCTATAAAACCATTGATAAAGTTCTTGGCTCCTATGAGCTTTTTGTTACAGTGAGAAGAGTTGAAAGCTTCTCCTGATTCACATCCTCCTTTCCAGTGGCTTGGCACCGGCCCAATCCCATAGTCGTTAAATACTTCAGATTCAGGCCATACTCCTGCAACCAAAGAGAACATTTTAGTCATAGAGACATTAAGAGGAGGAGTCATAAAACCAACACGGGGATTAAAGAAATATACAAGTAAACGCTCATACCTGTGTCGATAACACCAATGATACTTTGTGCACCCATATTAGTTTCATCTAGAAGATTCCTTGGATTGGCGGCAGAAAGGCCTAAGTAATCCCAAGTCCGAGTTGTTTTCAGCTTGTAGAAACTATCCGGTATAACATGAACAACTTCAGGTAAATCTATTGCCAAACAGCATCAGCAATGAAAAAAAAAAAAAAAAAAAAAAAAAATCAGACAGGCTGGTTGAGACGGTTGATATCTCATATAGTTTATGTCCTAGGTGTCTGATTCTTGAAATGCCAAAATGTGAGAATAAAAATGAGTACCTGCTATCTTCTTGGCTTGGGACTTGGTAAGCTTTGCCGCAAAACCGGAGAAGCCATGTCGGTAACTATACACCATTGAATCGTGTGCATCTTCTTTACTGTTCACATCGAACAAAATGCAAGAAATCTGAGTAACTGTTTGAGACATTATTATACCAGAGAAAGAGAAACTACCCTTTCTTTAGATACCTTCCCAGAAGTGACCATAACATCTGATGGTGAGTTTCCGTGACAAAATCCGGATCATCATGCTGCTTCTCACCCAAATGCACTATATGAACCTATTATTGATTATCAGAAACAGAACTATGTTAGGTCTCTCTTATATGTTCTCTGATGAAAAGAACTATCTTTAATCATTCTCAACTACCTTCCTCTCAGCACTGCCTTGTGCCACAAAATTTCTCTGCACATTGAGAAATATTACCAAACTCAGTACAACAATAGATGTTCTGTAATTCCTCATTCCAAATCACAAAGTCAAAGAGAGATGTTAATTCTAATGAAGGAGCAGAGAATAAATCGTTTATATAGATATCTCCTAAAAGACGTGTTAAGGCCAAGAATGTTTCCATTTTCTTGGAATTGTTCCCAAGTTTCATCATAGTTTATAATTAAAAGAATATATCAGGATGTGTCTGTGTGTGGCTAAGTCAACTAAAGTATAGTTTATTGCAATGTATGTAAGCATAAACAAATCAAACAGAGAAAATGAGATGGATGGTTAACCTCAACAACAGAACAAGTAAGCCTCCCCCTAGGGTATGATTCTTGCTCAATGTCGCTTCTTTGGCTAATTTTAGAGCTTTACTTGGTATGTTTCATGCTGTTTCTGGTGTTCCAAGCCAAAACATAGCTTCACAATGCTCTCTTCAATAATCAGCTTTCTTGACAAATCAGAAAAAATCTTTAGCTAGAAACAAAGGATCAAGACTTGAGTCTTCTTCGGTGGCCGATGAATTTCAGCGCCGGAAATAATGGGAACTACGACGGTGAGAAAAGAAGAGATGAATCGTTGTCAGAAATCAGAATGTTTGTTGTTTATTGGGCTTGACTTATTAAATTTATAATGGGCTTTTATGACCCAATTGTACGCTTACGAACATACATAATGGACTGAGCCTACATAGTGTTGCAATGCAGCCCCTTATATAGCAGCACCAGGAGTGAGCATATTGGCGGCTCCATCCACGGTCCACCAATAAATTATAAAACTTTGAACGAGCAAGGATTCATCATGTTGTCGTGGCTGCTCCCGTCACTTATGAACAAAAGAAATCCATGTCCCATATGTAACCATGTTCCATTTAAATGTATAATATATAATATGAATGGGAAATTAATTGTGCTATGAAAAACTTATACATGTCCCACATCGAAAGACGCCCAAAAAAACAGAGCTACATATATAGAGAGAAGAGGCATGATCTGTTGCCGAGCTTGGTAACGTGAGCTCGTAATCCGAGTGGAGGCTTTAAGGGTATTGGTACGGTAAATTCGTTTCAAGTGGTCGGGTTCTGGAATCGAGTTCTCTAGTTGTAGTTGTGTGCCTGGCGATGGATATGCGTCTAGCCAGCTCTGCTACGGAGTCTAATGTGACTAGTTCAGCCGAACACAACTTGTACCATTCCTTTTTTTATAAAGTAATGGTTGAACCACCATTGGGCATCCAAGTGACTGTGACCCCGGAGACGCTGGTGTTCAACTCTACAACCATACGGGCTTTTTTAAACTCAGAGTTTCGACCACACACAAAATCAACACAGGTTACTACTTTGGAAGCTTGACTTGGAGTGACTCTGAGCACAATGTCACCATTCCTTTGTCTGTGAGAACGCAAATTCTGCCTTACTACTAAGATGAGAATTAAACAAACAAAAAAACAAAATACTAACCATTTGTATCTTGTTGTGGAGTTTGTACTAACATATTATATTGAATGAAAGTGAATGTGATTTAATTTTACATCAGATTTGAGCGGACAAAATTCAATAAAAAAACTGGAAGCTACACTGTTTCTTTGGTTCATTATCAAGTTTAGAAGTACATTTAATATAAAACTTGATTTTCAATTGATAATTATTTTACACTCGTCATTAGTTCTAAATATATACAGAGAAGAGGCATCATCTGTCGCCGAGCTTGGTAACGTGAGCTTGTAATCCTAGTGGACGCTTAAAGGATAATGTTATACGGTTATGTTGTATTAAGCGGTCGGGCGCTGGTACGGTTTCTTAGTCCTATGTGACTTCTTGAGAGGATCACACAACTATGCCATTACCTTTTTATTTGTTTCCCTAATTAGCTTCCTTGGAAAACAAGTAATCATATATTACACTTTTTTATTCACCGCAATTTGCAGAAAAGTCTTCTTCTGACCTGTATATGTTTCGAATTCTTTGAGAAAAAGTCATGTTACTTCCTGAACAAAGGGATCCCTAGGAGAGGGTTTGGGAAATGATGGTAAGGGTCTAGCTCTCTAGATATATCCTTAAGGGGACAAAAAAAAAAAGAATTCATTCTTTGAGTAGAATTTGCATGGATATATGTGAACTCTTTATGAAGCAATTCTGGTTTGTTTATTCAATCTAACGCCTGCAATCTTTTAATGGTTTCAACCACACATGACATTATTATCGTAATCAAAATCAAGGGACAGTGTGCTCGATTGATCTTGTTTCAAAAAGCAAAATACTTCATTGAGTAAAAATTTCCATAAAGTGTCTCATAAACAATATTGGACATATCAGTGTTTGAGTTAATCAATACAACCGAATACAAGTTTATTAGTTCTCACAACCAGAGTGTCCATCAAGCTCTTTAGAATCACGTGTGCAATCTAAGGAACAAAATACTGACCCAGACCATTGAAAAGCTATCTTGTGTGGACAACGGTTCTCACAAAAAGAGCAAATATATCGATCCATATCAAGGTTGTTAGGCAGAACATGTACCTTTTCCTCGAATTCCCCAAAATGAAACAAAGATGAACCAGGCTTCATGTATAAGTCCCGTCCAAGCAGACAGTCAATGTGTAAGGTGACACAACAGTACTCATCACACACATAAAACCGTCCTTTGGGATCTACCTTCCCCTCGCAAACTTCGCACCAATACGTCACGGTGGTACTTGTTTCATCCCCATAAGAAAGAGTGAGCGTGTGATTATCATGCTTATACCTCACCTTTTCAGGTAAAGTCGCACATTTAAAACACAAAGCAAAGTCACACTCGACAATGCAGTTGAATGTCTCATGTTCAGCAGCTTTGCAAATCGAACAAATTCTTCGCTCTTTTGGTTTAGATGTTAGGAACAAAGGATGCCTATGGCTTCCATGGACTAATGGTTCAGTAATTTTAGCGCACTGCACGTGTAGACGGAAACTACATTCTTTTTTGACACACTCGTAGAAGAAACCGGCTACCCAGTACCGGAAACAAGCTTCACATAGAAAAGGATCTTCCAAAGCATTGAAATATTGTTGAGTGAGTAGATGTGGATGTATGGGGTGATATATTTTCCGAGAAAGATTTGCACAGTCTTGGTGGAGAATGAAATCACATTGCATACTGGAATAAAACTTACCAAAGTAGATTGTCGTGGTACATGCTCGACACTCCTTGTTCTCGTCGTAGTCTCTGTTTGAGTTATCATCAAGTCTCAAATGATGTTCTTCGTGACTGATATGCTTTATGATTCCATCGCTTATCTTGACAAATGGCTCAACCTCTTCAATATCCTCTTCCGGCTCTCCCTCAAGTTCTTTACAATCCCATACATTTTCTTGTGTGGCACATCTTGAATGAACTGCATACAAACATCCACTTTTGATGCAAAAATAGAATCCGTAATCATTAATGATGCTTTTGCGACAAACGCCACAAAACAAATCTTCTTGGTCGTCAAAGGAAGTTGTAAAAGAGATACGATGTTGATGGCGTGATATCCTTATAACACGAGGTAAGTTGATACATCGTAGATGGACAACAAAGTCACAAGGGGGACACATATAGATAGGGGAGCTCGTATCAGCCAAGGCGCATAGGTTGCAAGTTAAGGAAGCATGTCTTGGAAACGAAGCAAGAGTATGCTCATGCCACCTTGCACGGTCTATATGTAAGACTGGCTGTTTCTTCACACAAGCCATATTCATAGTAAAATCGCAAGACAAGCAAAAATAGAATGTCCAGTCGAGATATCTATCACAACAATAGCATTGCCTTGTTCTTCCGACGTTCTCTCTCAACGAGGCTAGCTGAAGAGAATGTCTTCGATGAAGATGATGTTTGAGCTCAACTGGAGCCTTGTTATATTCTTCATGATGCTTGCCATTACAACCTAAGCAGCGAAAATAAGTAGCATCTTCTCCTGGGAAATTGTATTTCACCCAGTTTCCAGGGAGACAATCCCACTTTACATTGTTACTACACATACTTGTTTCACACGCATAAAATTTGCCATTCTCAAAGCTTAGGTTTACCTGAGGCCACAGGGAAATAAACTTCTTCGAATTTGACTTCATAGAGATGATACATGAGATTACTTGATTGATGAGGGAGATGAGCTCAGGCTCCGGCTCGAGACTCAATGTCTTAGGTAATAGTGACTTTAGCTCCGTAATAGAATCCGAATCCATAGAGTTTTGAAGGAGTAGTGTGAGCTTTAACAATGACTCCGACTGGGAACTCAAATCCATTGAGCTGACAAGAGAGATTGTTTGAGTAATGAGTGACATAACCTTCGACTCCGGCTTCGGCTGCGAATCCAAGTCCATGGAGCTGACCAGAATGTGTATTTGATTAATGACTGAGATAGCTTTCGAGTCCATAACTGAATCCCATATACTTGTCCCAATAATCCAGGGGATAAATAATAGTTGAGAAATGAGTGAAATGAGCTCCGACTCGGAGTCCATAGACTTGACGACGTTCCAATGGCTCGGTGGTCTCTTCACACAAGCCATATTCATAGCAAAATCGCAAGACATGCAATAATAAAATACATCGTCGAGATACTCATCACAACAATAACACTTCCTGGTCTCGCTGTCCTCAACTAAAAACACAAGCTGGAGAGAATGTTTACGATGAAGATAGTGTTTGACCTCAACCGGAGCTTTCTTATATTCTTCATGGTTTTTGCCTTTGCAACCTTTGCAGCAAAAATAAGTAGTAGCGTCTTCTTCTCCTGAAATATTGACTTTAAGCCACTCTCCACCGATACACCTCCACTTGCCTTAACGGTCCCTAAACGCTTCTTCACACACGTGAAATTTTATTTGACCTTTTCCTAATCTTACTTGTACCTCAGGACAAAAAGAAATAAATTTCCCCGACTTTGAGTTCATAGAAATGACGAAGGAGAATATCTTATAGATGGATGACATGAGTTCCGGCTCCGGTTCGATAGTCACCATTTCACCACAGAGTGCCACGAGATCCAAATCCAGCTTACTACTTGTATCCGGATCGGTAGAGTTACGGAGAGAGATTTTCCGAGAATAGAGTGATATGAACTCCGTTAGCGGCTTCGGCTGGGAATCTAAATCCATAGAGTTGAAGACAGAGACTGTTTGAGTAATGAGTGGAATCAGCTCGGACTCCGTCATCTTAGGCTGTGAATGCAAATCCATTGTGCTGACTAAAGAGATTATTTGAGTAGTAACTGACGCTGCCTTGGAATACCAATGCCCATCACAACCTACTTGCGTTTCGAATAATAGTTGAGTAATGAGTGATATGAGTTTCGACTCCAAATCAAAATCCATAGAGATGTTGAAAGAAATGATCCGAGTGATGAGAGAGATATTTTCTTCTCGCTAAAGCATTTGAACGATCAGCTTTTCAAAGTTGATATGAAAGATATCTGTTTTTTTTACCGAAGCAATAAATTTAGTTTTATCAGCATTGAATTTTTTGGGGTAATTGACATTAAAGCAGACTGACATATGCACAATCAAGTAAATTGATAGAAGAGATATTTTTTTTGCCAAAACAGTTGAATGTTATCAGTCTTAAATTTTATGATGTCAATGTCCTTTTTACTTTTCACAGCTTTAACATCCCCAATTTAATATTTCTGAAGTACACAACTTCTTTTTGGTAGACTATATAATAGTTATAGGTTATAAAGTTATAATTATTATTTGATTTATTAGTTGGTTACAAAATAGGTTATATAGATTGGTTTCGTTAGTCATACCGAGATTTAGGGATTAAAATAATTACTTTACCTGCATTATTATTAATTACTTGCAATGAATACACTGAAAGAGGATATCCCAAAGAATAATACAACTTAGAGAAATAAAATATGGAAACAAATGAAACACTATAAACAAATCTTTAACAAAAATTTTCTCTATTAAACACGTCTAATAGAGTATATTTAAACAACCATATATATTGTTAGGCGATTAAAGAAATAAAATAAAATCTCCCGAATTTTATTTATTCTCTTTTACAAAATATCTATTCAACTAAAATTTTGACTGAGTAACAGGTCAAAATTTGAATATTTAAATTCAATTTCATATATTTCTATTGTTGAATTGTATAGTTTTTTATACTCTAATAAACTTTTTAAATAATTTAATTTGAAATATTTTAAAATAGTTTAATTTGATATCTTTAAGAATATCATAAATATATGATAGATCAAAAAGGTAAAAATTATAAACACTCTAATTTGATTTGTTATAGCACAGATCAATAATGTCACTATAATATTAAAAATTTCAAGAAATATGTTTTCTTGCTATAGCACAGGTTTAAATTAAAGTTTGGAATAATGTTGTTTGGTAGTCTTTCTCGGTCAAGATGAATTTCACAAACATACATTACATATTTGGTCCCAAAACTAATATGTCGTAAACTATGGGTTAAGTCATAGAATTAACAATCAAAATACAATATATAATTTTAAACACTAACCAAATCAAATAAAATTAACAAACAATTTTTTTTTTATCACACAACTTAACCCGCGATATCTAGATCTATTAGAATAGATCTTACAAAAAGATGTTATTTCATAAGTCATGTTCAGCATATGATTTTATGGCATATTATTCCATTCAAAAAAACACTTAAAAAGAAAAAGTACATATATGATGTTTTGAATAAAAATTACAAAAAAAACAAAAAAAATTTCAACCCGTGCTCTAGCACAGGTCATATTCTAGTATATATATATATGTATAATAGTATAACTAGAAGATGATTTGCACATTTTAATAAATTCTGTATTTATGAACCATAGATAATATATAAAAATCTTGTTATCCTAAATTACACATCGAATTAACATGTTAAATTTTAATGTTATAGTAATATCATTCATCTATTTTTCTTGTGCAGCCTTATAAAATTAGTACCCATGCTTATAATTTATTTATCAGTTAAATATCAAAAATAAATACTATATTAAAATTCACTAGTCCATTTCAGTTTGTAAAACATTTAATAAAGTTTATGTCCAGAATCGCTTGTTATATTTTAGCACTAGGTAATAGCCTGTGTATATACAACAGTTGTTGTATAACCATTTCTGTTAATTAAATTTAATTTATTTAACAATCATAAAAAAATATTGAACAAATAAAATTTCTAAATATCAATATCATTTTTTATATTTTTATTTATTCCAATTATACAATATCAAAATATGTAATTTATTTAAATATAATTGTACATATATTTCTCTTGTATTTTTTGACTCTTCTACTTTTTTTTTTCCACCAAACATTAATCTAGAAAATAACTCCAAAATTGGTTGCCCAAACCGGCGGACCACTCCTTAGGATTCTGCACCATCGCCACTAATTCTGCGCTGTCCGTCTCAAAACTCTGACAGTCCACACCAGTCGCCAATAAGGAATCCATCGCCCAAATCAAAACCTGAAACTCCGAGTGTAGAAGGGAAGGACTGCGACGTTGACTCCGTGTTCCAGCGTGGAATCCTCACTATTACAAAACCACCATCCCAAACGTACAAGAGGATCTGAAGCCTTCCAAAAACCGTCAACCTGACACCGGGGAGCAGAATCCCGAGTTTCCACAGTCAAGGGATCTAGGGTAGCCGAATAAAAGGATTTAGCCTCTTCCCATAACAATTTATCACTGTCCGCCTGATTAATAACCTCGATTCCCTGAAAAACTTTTTTATTCCTATCCTTCCAAATTGACCAGAAAATCCATGGTAAACGAAGACGAATATTCGAGACGTCGGCTTGGGATGGCACCCGCCAAAAAAGAAAATCAAGGTTCGTGTATATGGACCTAGAGGGAAAGCCCCCGGAACTTAAGTCAATGGAAGATAAGTCCCAGATTCGACGGGAATGGGAACACTCAAAAAGTGCGTGATTTATAGTCTCAACCTCCAAATCACAGCGTTTACATAGGGTATTGCACCGAACACCCCGATGAGCAAGTCGTTCCATCACCGGAAGGGAACCAGAAGCAATCTGCCAGAAAAAATGTTGAACCTTCGAGGGGACCTCAAGTTTCCAGGCCTGTGCCCTAAGGGCCGTGCAAGATGGTTCATATTCAACTTCTGTAATTAATTCCCATGCGAGCCGATAACCCGACTTGACCGAGTATTTTCCTGATTTAGTATAGTGCCAAATCAACTTATCTGGTTTGCTGAATTTACTGATCTCCATAGTTTGAATGATCTGGATATCTGCCGGGTCCATAAACTCCTGAAGAATTGGCATATGCCACTCTTTATTACTAGGATTAATCAAATGATTAACCATCAAGTTGGGCTGTAACAATCTCCCACGGCCATTAACGGGTCTTGGCTGAATATCTGGAATCCAGGGGTCCCGCCATACCGAAACATGACAGCCCGAACCTATCGCCCACCTTGCACCGTGTTCCACCAAACTTTTAGTTGAATAAATACTCCTCCAAGCAAACGAAGGGGAATAAGGCTTCTTTGCATGTAAAAGATGTTTATTCCGAAAGTATCTACCTCGCATTACCCGAGCCATTAGGGAATCCAGGTAATGAATAGCCGCCAAAATTGTTTAGCCAGCATTGCATCATTGAATTGATCCAATGTACAAAAACCCAAACCATCGTCACATTTGCTCTTGCACATCTTATCCCAAGCTACTCAGTACAATCCTCGTGTCTTATTGTTAGACTTCCACCAAAACCTTGAGATAACACTCGTTAGTTTAGACGTTAACTCCTGTGGTAATTTATAACAAGACATAACATGGGCTGGGAGAGCCAACGCGACCGACTTAATCATAACTTCCTAATGGCTCTTCTACTTTTATAGTAATTTTCTTTAATATTTTTGAGCATTCGGGGTAAAGAAACATTATTAATGATAAATTTTTTTTTTCATTAATTATGCTATTAAACATTTAATAAGAGTTGTTCATAATTCATATAAACTAACACATAAACGAAAGTACTTAACAATTAAAAATCCAAATTACTTTTTAAGCAACAAATTAAATACATTTTCTATAAAATCATATGAAGTGCAATCGAACATATATTTCAAACAATATATATAATAAAATTCTTACAGTGATAACTTAATTGAGTTTTTATGCAAGTACATTAGAAAGAAAAAAAAAATCTTTTTAAGATTGGAGATATGGTGGAAGCTAGGAGAATGTGAGAATAGTTATTTATAAGATAAAAAGTGATGTTATGTTTCTAAAATAATTTCATTATTGGAGTTACACTATAATTTATAAAGTGTTTAAATGAAAATTAATGGAAAATACTAAAATAATCAATTCAAAATTAATGTATTTTTAGGTACAATTCAGTAGTAGTAAAATGTTTATTTAAAGAATGGACTAAAGGTCCGAATGGTGACTGCGTATTTGATTGTGCGGGGAAACTGGTTTTAGAGTGCGGTACGGATCAACTGCGGTACATGCGGTTTGCGGAACAAGTGCGATTTATACAAAATAAACGGTACATAATAAAAATTGATTGGTGAAAAAAACTATTTATGGTTTACAATAGAATGTTTGACTGGTAAAAAATGTAATTGCGGCTCATGATATATTGCTAAATTGATTATATTTGCACATAATTTTGTATTTATGATAAAATTTACATATTACTGAAAAATCATAATAATAATATTAATTATAAATCTAATCTAATGAGCTATTCATTGTTTGTTTCAAATAATTAAATTGCATTTATTAGTTATTTGCTAAAACTTGTCAAAAAATAAAATTTATTTGCTAAAACATAACTTAATTACATAATTACACATTTAAACTCATAATCTTTTGAACTAATAATAATAATAAGTCAACTATAAAAAATACTTTCAAATAATAATGGATACTTGAATGAAAAAAGGAAAAAAAACACCAACTTTTTTAAGTGATATAAAAGAAATTGTGTATGATAATATTTTTGTGTTGTATGTTTAATTTTATATACATGTTTTATTATTATTAAATGATATTATTAACTATGGGTGCAGATTTGCTAAAAACACATGGTATTGTCTACATTAAAAAATTGAAGTGCGTTTTTGATATTTTAGGTGTAATTATGCATAACGCACACTGTACAATTTATTTAATGAAACAAAACGCAAATTGATAAATGAAATTGTGAATGGTGACATATTAGTGGTTTTCTATTTTTTGTTTGAATACCGCACTTAATGGTGTTACCATTCACTAACTAATTATATAATGAAAAGTAAATATTATTTAAAATACCAAATACACCAACAAAGAGATAATGAAACCATACTTTTACACAATCATGATTCAAACATTTGTACCACACTGTATGTTTTTTTTCACTATTCAACATTATCTTGAACAGCTCGTTCCGCACGAACTGAATTTGTATCATATGATGTGTTTCTAATTAACAAACCACATTTATGCCGTACTTAATTCACTTTTCTAACACTGCTTGATCAGCTCTTATTATTTGAAGTAGGCTAATACAATGAACCATCATATATCACTTAAATAAATTTAACATGTGTTTCACCTCTATAAGTCAAAGCTTGACATATAACATCTATTGAGATTCCAGCATTTACATCTACTAGGATAGGAGTGATACTATGTTTGGTACCAACAATCATGAAGTTCATTTCACAAAGATTGTCTTCTAAACCCTACAATTAGAAAATTAGAACTCCCATAAATTTTATTTCATTTTAAAATTGTAACTAAGAGATAAAAGTTTACCAAAAGTAGGCATTTTTATTGATGACAAAGATAACATGATTAATATATTAATTGGAGACAGATTAAGAGTACTACAATAAAATATAAAACAAATTAGACCAAAAATTAAGTACTCAACACACCTTTTCCCAACATTTTAACCACAAAAAGTTTATATATGATTTTTTCCTTCCAAGTATTGTTTCTCTTAAATTCATTTTCAATGTGTTTAATAGCTTTAACATTATTCAAGTTTTTTATTTACAATGATGGCTAAAAGATGATATATTGTGTTTGAATCGGTTTTGAAACTTTGTTTTCTTTCTTATATGATAACTTTTGTTGAGTCAAACTATGTTAAAGTAATCATGTCTATATTTTGTCTCTCCTTAGCATATATTTATCATTCATTTAGCTAGGATAACTCATTGGTTTACATCATTTTCTAGTCTTTTCTATACACTTTGCATGTCTAGGTAGTTCTTGCATCATTCTTGCATACATTGTGCATTTCCGAGTATTTCAGGTATTTAGGAGACGTTGGAAGCGCATCCGACCGAGCACCTCTCACTCGCCACACACTCCAGCGGTCCAACCGAGCCACTCTCACTCGCCACACACCCTAGCGGTCCGACCGAGCCACTCTCACTCGCCACGCACCCCAGCGGTCCGACCAAGCCACTCTCACTCGCCACGCACCACAACGGTCTGACCGAGCCACTCTCACTCGCCACGCACCCCAGCGGTCCGACCTAGCCACTCTCACTCGCCATGCACCCCAGCGGTCCGACCGAGCCACTCTCACTCGCCACGCACTCCAGCTACTGGTTGTACACCGACCAAATCAAGCATGTCAGGAAGGCACTCCATCTTACACGCTTCAGGAGATTTCCGAACCGACGCTCCATCTTGTCGTTTTGAGTTTTAGGGGTTCACATGTTTTTACTATAAATACATTTTGTTAAGTCTTTGTCAAAGACATCTTTTATCTCGTATTGTTTTCTTTTCCTTAAGGTTAACCTAGCCACCAAATACGTTCTAAGACTTTGTATTCCGATATCTTTGAGATTATTCAATTTTTGCATTGGATTCCTTCTACAAAGTCGTTCATCTTATTTTTATCTACCTAATAATGCTTGTTTCAATGTTTTCTATGTTTGCATCCTTGATGATGATTTTCGGATCTGAGTAGTGTGGTAGTTCTTGAGGAAGGGATAGATTAGGAGGAGGATCTTAGGATGTAGAGTGTTTAAGCTTTGATTGTATGATTCCCTTCTGGGCTAGAGTTAGAAATACTAGTTTCTCTCTGATCAATTGGAACTGAGTTTTAGACATTTCCGCATCCAAAAGGTGTTCGATGAAATGTCTGACCAACTAGTGCTAGAAACTTACGTTCCTAGCCTAAGAGATTAGTTGTCTAGGATGTTTGTTGACGTGAATGAACTTGTTTTTCATGCCATGCTTGATCATGTTTCTCTAGCAAGAGCTAGGTTTGGAAGTGGTTGAGTTTGAGTAGCTTCTGTCAAGAGATTGGATTAGCTAAGAAGTGATGTTCATTGTTTAGGGATGGTTTTCTTGTGACATGTTAAATACTCTATAGACTAGGATACTCCGCCGACATCAATTACTCCCATCCTTAGGACCTCTTTATTTCTGATTTTTATTACATTCCTGAGACTGTTTCGTTTCTTGCCTTTTTAGTTCTTGCTTAGACTCGTTTATGTTTTTATTCATTTTTGCTTCTTGTCATGCATTCTCGTTTCTCGTTCTGTGACTCATTTTCGTTTTGTATTGTCATCATTCTAGGACTGTTAGACAAACACTCTCTTTGAATTGGCTTGACTTCTGGATTGACACCTTAAGTATTACAACTGCATAAGGTTAATTGAACCTGCTAGGATAGACACACAAAAATCTTAGTATCAATTTGGCGTTATTGCCATTTGGGATTCGTTTTGCTACATTTAAGATTTCAAGTCTTGCAAGATTAAGTTCTGTTACACTTCTCATTCTGAGTACTGACTTGTTTTGGTTGTCTGCTTGTTTGTTCTGCATCTCAGGAACCTGTTGATTGCAACCTTACATGGACACCAGATCAAGAGGGCATCAGAATCTCCTTCCTGTTATCGACGACATCAATCGGTTACAACGACAACGACAAGCTCGTCAACTCACTGATCATCCCTTACCAGTCAATATGGAACAACAGAATGAACCAAATCCGAGACCGCGAAACATTAGTGCTGGGGATGCCCCAATACTCATACTCAGCATGCTGGTATCGTCCCTCCCACCGTGCAGAACAAAAACTTCGAAATCAAAGGCAGTCTGATCTCCATGATCCAGGGGAACAAGTTTCATAGGTTACCTATGGAGGATCCACCAGACCATTTGGACGAGTTCGACCGTCTGTGTAGTCTCACCAAGATCAACGGCGTGAGTGAGGATGGTTTCAAGTTGCGCCTCTTCCCGTTCTCCCTGGGAGACAAAGCTCATCACTGGGAGAAAAACCTTCCCAAGGGATCAATCACAACTTGGGATGGTTGCAAGAAAGCATTCTTGGCCAAATTCTTCTCCAACTCCAGAACAGCCCGTCTCAGGAATGAGATTTCTATCTTTACTCAGAAGAGCTCAGAATCATTCTGTGAAGTCTGGGAGCGTTTCAAGGGTTACCATAACTAGTGTCCGCACCATGAATTCAGCAACGAGTCACTGCTGAACACTCTCTACCGTGATGTACTACCAACGATACGTATTGATAACTCTATATTTTACCATCTTTTAGCATGCATTTATCTCCTGTTTTGCATTGTTTAGAGTTAGTTTTAGCACATTTATGTCTTTTATTCTCAGTTTATGCATTTGGATAGAATTTGCATTGCATTTGCATATTTGTGTGCATAAACAGGTGAATTACGTATTTTGGAAGCACAAAGGAGAAGTTGTGATCAAAAAGGGACATCTAGCAAGGGATAAGGCTCAAAAGAGGAGGAAAGCAATCACTCGACAATGGAGTAGAGCACACACTCGGTCGGATTCAAAACAAGTCCCTCAAAGATCGACCCGAATAAAGATCTTCCGTTGTCAATTGTAGACAACCGAGTTAGATTTCCAATGCCGGTGGTCTCAGGCCGATCGGAGTTATGATGCAAAAGTTATCCGGAATTTACTGAACAGATATTATCCCAGATCGAGGACTCGACCGTTGGAAAAAGCAGAAGAAAAGGTCACTCGACCATGCACTCTATCGAGCACATGATCGAGTTGTGAGCTGCCTCTCTATTTTGTCTCCTAGCTAACTAGGGCTTCCCTTCTTTTCTATAAATAGGTCTCTTAACTCTGGCCACAAAACAACCTCGTTTTTTTAGGTCTAGCCACCAAAAATTGTAATCTTCATAACTTTTGATCCTTTAAGTATTTTCATTTGATTTCTTCTACAAAGTTGCTTATTTTATCATCATCTTTATGATTATGTCTGTTTCATCATTTTCTGGGTTTGTGTTCTTACATCTCATTTATTAGATTCTGAGTAGAGATAGATTCTTAAGGATGGGTTAGGTTGGTAGAGAACTTAGTTTGTTTAGGATTGTTTAAGCTTGAATTCCATAAAATCCTTTCTAGATTAGATATGCTCTATGCTATTCTTATACTGAGAAGGTAAGGATAGATCTTAAGCTTCTTAGCATCACACCAATGTCTAAGTTGCTAGATAAGGCTAAGTCTAGAGATTATCATGAAGCATGCTAAGAGATTAGATGTTTAAAGTGAATTTTGACATTAATGATCTGATTCTTAAAGCTTGTTTAGTATGGTTTCACCAATGAGAGTTGGGTTAGGATGTTACTAAACTTGATTACCTCTTTCATGAGAGTGGATTGGTAAGCCCTTGAGATCATTATCTAAGGATTAGCTCTTTGTTGATTGAGTTTTGTTAAGCAACCTAGCTAGATTAAGTTTAATACCAACCAATAATTCCCATCCTTAGGATCTATTTGCTACTTGTTTGCTTTTGTTTCTTGCATTTAATTACTTGTCTTTTTCTGCTTTATTGTTTCTGCTTTTAGTTTTAAGTTTAATCTTCTGTTCTGCATCACTCGTCCATGCACTCGACCTTGGTTCATACCATGCTCGATCGAGTGCTAGGTCGAGCTCCAGTTTATTTTCGTATTTATGCTCTGTTCTTTTCTATTTTGCTCTTGTTTATTTCCTGTTTAATTTAGTTTTCATCCTGTTTATTTACTGTTTTTTGTTACTCTTGCTTCTTTATATTTTGCACTGCTTTCATTTATTTATCTTGCATTTAGTTTCTGTTTAAGTACTTTACATTTTGCATTTTACATTTCTGTTTCATTAGGTTGATAGAATACCACCCCATTTCTGAATTGGCTTAACTTGTACTATCTTGATTGCATCTTTTGTGATTAGCATAATCCCATTTGGATTGACACCTTAAGTACTACAATGCATAAGGATAATTGAACCTGCTAGGATTAGGAGAGACACAAAAATCCTAGTATCACATATGTTGCTTGACACTGCTTCTAACGGTAACTTCCTGAACAAGGACGTAGATGAAGGTTGGCAACTGGTTGAGAATCTCGCCCAGTCTGACGGTAACTACAATGAAGACTATGACCGCACAGTTAGAGGCGACGCTGGGTCTGAGGAGAAGTACAAGAAGGACCTCAAGAATGTCAATGAGAAACTTGACCATATCTTGCTAAGCCAGCAGCGGAGCATCCACTTTGTATCTGACGATGATCCTTTACAAATTCCAGATGGGGAGGGTGAGTAGACTGAGGAGATCAGCTATGTCCAGAATCAGGGTGGGTACAACAGAGGTTACAACCAATACAAGGAAAACCCAAATTTATCTTACCAAAGTAACAATGTTGCCAATCCACAAGATCAGGTGTATCCGCCTCAACAACAACAGAAAGGTCAACAAAAACCTTTTATGCATTACAATCGGGGATTCGTTCCTAAACAACAATTCCAACAAGGTTACCAGGCTCCCTCAGGACCACCACCAGGATTCTGCCCTCAACTAGTTCAGCCTACTCCAGCCCCAAATCAAGAAATGAAACAAATGATGCAGCAACTTCTTCAGGGTCAAGCTAGTGATTCTATGGATACTGCTAAGAAGTTTGCTGACCTTACTCAGAGGATGGAATGTTCCTACAACGACCTGAACGTCAAATTCGAAGCTCTGAATTCGAAGATAAGGTACATGGAAGGCTAATCCGCTTCTACTTCTGCACCAAAACTGGACAATTCCCAGGAAAGGCTGTTCTGAACCCCAAGGAGTTCGCCAATGCCATTACGCTGAGAAGTGGGAAAGCATTGCCTCCCAGGCAATGAGTTCCAGACGTCACTGCAGACAGTGAAGAATTAGATAGGGAGGGTTTTTCTCAGGATGGCGCTCAGATGGAGAACCAAGTCAAAGCAGTCAAAGATCCAATCGAGCCAGTGAAGTAGTCCGAACCTGAAGCTGTTAAGGAACCTGCTATTCCTGATGACAAATGTGCGAGATTCATCCCTCCACCGTACAAGCCTCCTCTACCATTTCCAGTGAGGTTCAAGAAGCAGCTTACTGAGAAGTACAAAGCCTTGTTCGAAAAACAAGTCAAGGAGATTGAGTTGAGGATGCCATTGCTGGATGCATTCGCACTTGTTCCTCACTACCAGAAATTCCTCAAGGACTTTGTGATGGAGAGATCAAAAGAAGTTCAAGGCATGGTGGTACTAAGTCTTGAGTGCAGTGCAATCATCTAGAGGAAGGTTGTACCCAAGAAGCTCAAAGATCCCGGATCATTCACTCTACCCTGCTCCATTGGACCTATGTCTTTTGATAGGTGCTTATGTGATCTGGGCGCTTCAGTTAATCTAATGCCATTCTCTGTGGCTAAGAAGTTGGGTTTCACAAGGTTTAAGGGTTGCGACATCTCCCTCATCCTTGCAGATAGATCAGTGAGACTCCCACATGGTATTTTAGAGGACTTTCCTGTCAGGATCAGAGATGTGGACGTGCCAACCGACTTCGTGGTTCTGGAGATGGATGAAGAACCGAAAGATCCTCTGATCTTAGGAAGACCGTTCCTGGTGACTGCTGGAGCCATCATTGATGTCAGAAATGACAAGATTGATCTCAACATGGGCGATGACTTCATTATGAAATTTGACATCAAGGATACTTTGAAGAAGCCAACAATAGGAGAACAAGTCTTCTACATTGAAGAGATGGATAAGTTGGCTGATGAGTTGTTGGAGGATCTAGCTGAGGAGGATCATCTCAAAACTGCTCTAACCAAGGATGGAGAAGAAGGGTTCCTGAATGAGGAGACCACTTCTTACAAGAATATGCTAGACTCCCACAGAGAAACGGATGAACCAGAGGAGTTTGAGCAGCTGTCTGACGCAGAAGAGGTATGTGCAGGTGATGCAGAAACTTCAAAACGCGAGATCTCCCTCTCGACCTACGTGATATGTTACGGTTTTGACTCACTTTGACCCCGTTTATTTGATAGTTTTGTAGTTGTTTGAGTCCTTTTCAGGTTATAATAAGAGGCTAGGAAGCTAAAAGCAAGGATTAGAACAGCAGGAACAATCGGAGCAGAAAGGAGTTGAATTGGAGCAGAAAAGCTGATTTTAGACCCAGGAGCACATGCTCCCGATTTCCGAGCACATGCTCCCAACTCTATGGTTTTATGACGACACGTGGCAAGCATCTAGGCGCCGATTCCCTGCCTAATTCCCCTTATTTTAGGCGATCCTTTGTGAGAGAAAGAGGGCTGAGATCGCTTTTTAATAGGGAGATTTGAATTTGGAATCTTTCCTTATTTTTCTCTACTTGTATGCTATTTAACCTAGGGTTTTTAGGAGAGATAGGAGACCTTTTTTCTTTCTTTTTCTTTTTTTTGGAGCGACGTTTTTGTGAGAGGGAGAAGAGCGGCTACCTTGTGAAGCATTCTCTGAACCCTTTTTATTTTTATGTCATTGAATTTCTCATCTTTTGCTATGATTCATTTCTCTATGTCTGAGTAGTTTTCTTTGCTAGATTAGGGGTTTCAAAAGGGGTTTCATGGGTTAGCAACAGAACACAAATAGGGCTTTATATAATCGATTGTCTTCACTATTGTTAGACTTAATGCTTAGGTTGATTTGATCACCCAATCTATGATTCTAGGTTTATCTATTCATCAAAAGTGTAATAGGTTGCTAGAAAAGACATTAGTGGGCAAATTATCCTAGACCTGTGAAAGTTGATGTGTAGGTGATTTGTGAACTTATCATTCATGTTCTTTAATGCTTGTCTGCGATTCTGGGCTCAAACGACAGTTTAGGGTTTATGGACCGCCGAGCATGTGCTCCGGATGTCTGAGCATGTGCTCCGCGTTTCCGCACAGAATCGATCAGATAGAGTTATTGATACCACGACAGTGGATCAGTTTATATTTATGTTTGAGTTCTAGACTGATACTTAATCTATGCCCTGAATAGTTGTTTAGTTGCTATCTCTGAAATTCCCAAGAATTACCCCCTGATCTAGTGTTTTGCTTATTGCCTTTTTATACCGTTTTAATCGTGTTACTGTTACCAAACAAACCCAACTTTGAATTGTCTTAGCTTGAAATTGAACCAATAGAACCATAGAGTAAAACTTGGTCTTCGTGGGATTCGACCCCTAAGTACTACTTCTTTGCTGTGCACTTGCAGTAGGAAAATAGGGTTTAAAACTCTGTGTATCAAGTTTTTGGCGCCGTTGCCGGGGACCAAATTTTTACCTTTGGTTTTCGGCGAAATTACTAGACAAAGACCTTACTGATTTGTCTTTCTGCTTCTTCTTTGCGTGTGTTTCAGGTGCATGTCAAGAAGATCTACAAGAAGAAACAACACCGAAGAACTAGTGCTTTGTCAGCCGCAGAGCTCTCTTTGGCAGAAAGAACAAACCGCAAGAACAAAAAGTTTCAATCCGTCAACATGGGTGACAATAGAAACAATGAGGATATGGCTGCCGAGTTGCAGCAACTTCGACAACAGTTGGGGCAGTTGCTCCGTGCTCAACACGAAAGAGCCGCGCCGCCACAACCGTCCATTGGGGACAAGGACAACCCGCATGTGTTCTACACCAACCGAGCGGCGATTGTTCCTCCCACCATCTCGAGACAAGATTTTGAGATCAAGCCACAGATGATCTCTCTAGTGAAGCAGCACCTATTTCACGCTCTCCTAGCTGAGATTCCGATGGACCACATCGAGAATTTTGAGGAGATATGTAGCACCACTGGTTCAAATGGGATACCGCCAGACTTTCTGAAGTGCAAGCTCTTTCCCTTCTCTCTTGCGGATAGAGCTTCACGTTGGCTGAAGTCATTGCCACCTGGGTCTCTAACATCATGGGAACAGTGTAGATCTGTGTTTCTGGACCATTTCTACACCAAGGCTAAGACCGCTGCCCTGAGGAACAAGATTTCATCGTTCCAACAGCACACTGGAGAAGCCTTCTGCGAGGCTTGGGAGAGGTACAAAGAGTACCGTAGAGAGTGTCCGCACCATGGATTCAGTGATGAACAGATTCTGGGCATTTTCTATGATGGAGTTAACTGGGACTACAGAAACGCTCTCAACTCGGCCAGCAATGGGGATTTTATGACAAAGTCTAAGGAAGGAGCATATCAGTTGATTGAGAACCTAGCTGCAAGCTCCAGCAACAAGGCTCCTGAGTATGACAGGTCCGTGAAGGTCAACAGTGTCGATACGCAAAAGATCGACGAGTTGACAGCCAAGGTGAACCTTCTTCTGAAGGGGAGCCAGAAAACTGTCCATTTTGTCGATGAGACCGGAGACATGCCGCTAGCTCAGGAGATTTGTGATGGAGAGGATGAAACGATGGAGGTTAATTATGTGAGTGGGCAAGGTTTTGTGCAGAACAGGGGTTTCAACCCGAACTATAGAAGCCATCCGAATTTGTCCTATAGAAGCACCAACGTGGAGAATCCTCAGGATCAGGTGTATCCGCAGCAAGGAGCTCAGAATCAGATGGGTTATCAGAAAACCTTCTCAAACAACTTCTAAGGCAAACAGTTTGTGCCCACTCAAAACCGTTTCCAAGGGGGGAACCAACAGGCATATACAAGCGCTCAGCAAGCACCGCCTTTCACCAACCAGCAGTTGGGATCTTCACCTGCTAGCAGCTCTCAAGATGAGCTGAAAAACATGATGCAACAACTCTTGGTGAATCAACAAAAAGCTTCAGTGGAAATCAACGCTAAGGTCGATACCATGTACAATGACCTTAATGGGAAGTATGAGGCAGTAATGTCACATGTGAAGAAGCTTGATGTTCAGGTTGCACAGACTGCTGAAGCCGTGAAAAGAACTCCTGGGACTCTGCCCGGAAAAGGGGAAGCAAACCCGCGGAACGAGTATGTCAATGCGATTGATCTAAGGGGAGGAAAGAAGTTACCCCCTAGAGAAGCACCATCCGCTAGGCTTGACAAGGGCAAGGGTATTGCTGAAGAATACCTTCCTCAACATGCTGCTGAGACTCCACCATTGAGTCAAAAAGAAGCCGAAGCATCCGGCGAGCATGTGCTCCCACCCAGCGAGCACGTGCTCCCGACTCCCGATCAGACCGTTCCTACTGAGGTACCTCCTGCACGCGTGTACACCCCTAGGGTTCCTTACCCTATTCCTCCTAAGAAATCTCGCAAGGATTTGGAGGATGCAAAGTGCAAGGAGATGTTGAGAGAATTGACGGTAAAACTACCCCTAGCTGATGCTGTTCAGATGATACCTGCTTTGAAGAGATATGTGAAGGGGTTAGTTTCTGGGAGAGTGTCAGAGGAAGAGAACGTGATGATGGTTTCAAGAGAGTGCAGTGCTGTGCTGCAAAACAAAGTGCTAAAGAAGAGAGATGATCCAGGGCGATTTGTCTTATCTGTGAGAATCGGTAAAACGATTTTTGCAAACTCCCTCTGTGATCTAGGTTCCAGTGTGAACCTTATACCATATTCAGTGGCTAAAAGGCTGGGATACGCGAAGTTCAAGTCTACACGGATTTCGTTAGTATTCACGGATAGATCCACCAAGCGCCCCATAGGAGTGTTGGAGGATTTACATGTCCAGATAGGGGACACGCTTATACCAGCAGACTTTGTGGTTCTGGAACTTGAAGAAGAACCACGTGACCCCCTGATCTTAGGTAGATCATTCTTATGCACAGCTGGTGCGATTATAGATGTGCAAGGGGGAGCGATCGATCTCCAGCTGAGGGATATGATCGCAAGGTTTGAGATGAATAAGCTGCTCAAGAAACCTATGATAGATGGTCAGACTTTTGTGGTTGATGATGGTTCAGAGGTTGCACATGAGGTTACTGATGAAGTTCTCACTCTCGACCCGTTGGAGGTTGCCTTGACAAAGGCAGAGGGTAAGTATGGATTCTTGAATGAGGAAGCTGATGGTTTTACACGCATTTTGGATGCAGGTACACGGTTCCAGCAACTGGTAGCTTACGCCAGCCTAGACGATGAGAACCAATCAGGGGAGGAATCCGCCGTGGGAGCACCTGCTCCGGATTCCGGAGCACATGCTCCGGTGAAGTCAGCGGACGGTCCTTGGAGCGAGTTAAGAGCTCCAAAGGTAGAGCTAAAACCACTTCCAGCCGGGCTAAGGTACGCGTTACTAGGTCCTAACTCTACATACCCCGTGATAGTGAACTCTGAACTAAACAATGTAGAGACCGCTTGGTCCTTTGTGAACTTAGGAAGTATAGAAATGCTCTAGGGTATTCACTAGATGACATCCCAGGAATCTCACCAGATCTTTGTATGCATAGGATACATCTAGAAGATGAATCAATGACTTCGGTAGAACATCAGAGGAGGTTGAACCCGAATCTAAAGGATGTTGTTAAGAAAGAGATAATGAAACTTCTAGATGCGGGTGTAATTTATGCTATTTCTGATAGTTCCTGGATTAGTCCAGTTCATGTAGTCCCTAAGAAAGGTGGAATTACAGTGGTTAAGAATGATAAGGATGAGTTGATTCCTACTAGGACAGTTACGGGACATCGCATGTGCATAGACTATAGAAAACTTAATGCTGCGACCCGTAAGGATCATTTTCCTTTGCCGTTTATTGATCAAATGCTTGAGAGATTGGCTAACCATCCTTACTACTGTTTCTTAGATGGCTATTCAGGTTTCTTTCAGATCCCAATCCATCCCAATGATCAAGAGAAGACCACATTCACATGTGCTTACGGCACCTTTGCTTACCGCAGAATGCCGTTTGGCTTGTGCAATGCACCAGCGACCTTCCAACGATGCATGATGTCCATTTTCACTGACCTGATTGAGGATATAATGGAAGTTTTCATGGACGATTTCTCCGTCTATGGGAGCTCCTTTTCCGTTTGTTTGTCTAATTTGTGCAGGGTGTTGCAGCGGTGTGAAGACAAACATCTGGTGCTGAATTGGGAGAAATGCCACTTCATGATCCGAGATGGGATAGTGCTGGGACACAAGATTTCTGAAAAGGGGATTGAGGTTGACAAAGCCAAGGTTGAGGTGATGATGAGTTTACAACCACCTAATTCGGTAAAAGGGATCCGCAGTTTCCTTGGCCACGCCGGTTTCTACAGACGGTTCATTAAGGATTTCTCCAAGATAGCAAGACCTCTTACCCAGCTGTTGTGTAAGGAAGTGAAGTTTGATTTCGATTCTACTTGCTTGGAAGCATTTCACACGATCAAGGGAGCCTTGGTTAGCGCTCCGATTGTACAACCGCCAGATTGGGACCTTCCCTTTGAGGTCATGACTGATGTGAGTGACTATGCCGTGGGAGCAGTTCTGGGACAAAGAAAAGACAAGAAGCTGCACGTGATATACTATGCCAGCCGCACCTTGGATAAGGCTCAGTGCAAGTACGCTACAACCGAGAAAGAACTTTTAGCGGTTGTGTTTGCTTTTGAGAAGTTCCGATCATACCGTGTTGGTTCCAAAGTGGTTTTTCACAATGATCATGCAGCGTTGAGGTATCTACTGACCAAGAAGGATGCAAAACCAAGGCTACTCCGTTGGATTTTGTTGCTTCAAGAGTTTGACTTGGAGATTAAAGACAAGAGGGGTATTGAGAACGGAGTTGCAGATCACTTATCAAGAATGAGGATAGAAGAAGAGCTACCTTTGGATGATAGCCTTCCTGAAGAACATGTTTACTCGATCGGCATCTTTGATCCCGCCGAGCACATGCTCCGAAAACTCCGTGCAAGGCAATCGATACCAACAAACAGCCGAGTTTTCCCTGGTTTGGAGAGTATGCAAGCTACCTAGCAGCAGAGAAAGAACCTACTGAGTTTGTGGGGAACAAGAAGAAGAAGTTCCTAAAAGACATAAGGCGGTATTTTTGGGATGAGCCTTACCTCTATAGGCATTGCTCGGATGGTGTTTTCAGGAGGTGTGTGACTGAGGAGGAGGTTCCTGGAGTCTTGTTTCATTGCCATAGCTCACCCTATGCTGGACACTTTGCTACTTTCAAAACCGTGTCCAAAGTTCTTCAAGCGGGTTATTGGTGGCCTACCATGTTCAGAGATGCGCAGCGGTTCGTGTCTACTTGCGACACATGTCAGAGACAAGGGAACATCAGCAGGAGGAATGAAATGCCTCAGAATTTCATCTTGGAGGTTGAGGTATTTGATGTTTGGGGAATTGACTTCATGGGACCTTTCCCGAACTCATTCGGCAATGAGTACATATTGGTGGCTGTCGATTACGTGTCCAAGTGGGTAGAAGCTTTGGCCAGCCCCAATAATGATGCAAAGACCGTGCTCATGATGTTCAAGTCGGTTATTTTCCCACGGTTTGGTGTCCCACGGGTAGTCATTAGCGATGGTGGATCGCATTTCATTAACAAGGTGTTTGAGAGTCTTCTCAAGAAGAATGGAGTGAGGCACAAGGTCGCCACCCCCTACCACCCACAAACGAGCGGCCAAGTTGAGATCTCTAACCGGGAGATTAAGAGCATTTTGCAAAAAACAGTGAACACAACAAGGAAGGATTGGTCTCTGAAGCTAGATGAGGCTCTATGGGCTTATAGAACCGCCTACAAAACACCCCTGGGGACTACACCGTTTCACTTGGTGTATGGTAAGGCGTGTCACCTTCCTGTTGAGCTAGAGTACAAGGCTGCTTAGGCAGTGAAAATGCTGAACTTTGACACTAAGAGCGCCCATGAAAGGAGGAAGATGCAACTGCATGAGCTAGAGGAGATTAGGCACCTCGCCTATGAAAACTCAAAACTCTACAAGGAGCGTACCAAAGCCTACCATGACAAGCGGATCCTCACTAGGACCTTTGCTCCTAATGATCAAGTCTTGTTGTTCAACTCTAGGCTGAAACTGTTTCCCAGAAAGCTAAGATCACGATGGTCCGGACCCTTCACCATCAAGGAGATTAGACCATACGGGGCTGTTGTGTTGCTGGACACAAAAGGAGGAGAATTTGTGGTGAATGGACAGAGGCTGAAGCCGTATCTTGCTGTCTCTGAGCATGCAAGGGGTGAGACCATCGCCCTAGGCGATCCTCCTACTGCCTAAGGAGCTTTCGAGTCAAGCTAATGACTTAAAACAAGCGTTGGGTGGGAGGCAACCCACCAGGTATATATTGCTGAGTTTTTCTTTTTCTTTTTAGGATTTGTTTCTTCTCTTTTCGGTTTCAGGAATGTTGGAAGAAGACGCGGAGCACATGCTCGCAGGACGCGAGCAACCCGATGCACATGCTCGGCGAACTGAAAACCAAAGAAAAAGAGAAGAGCGATTGGGCCAGGTGAGTTTAATGAATTTCAGGCCCAGGCCCACCAGGACCAGGTAACCCACCAACTCGCAAAACCCTCCTCTCTTCTTCTTCTCCTTCTTCTTCTTTCTTTCTTATTTTCACACCGGAGACGGTGTAAAGTAAGTCCGGGGAGGGTCTCCTATGACATTTGTTTTCTTTATCTTTCTTTTTATTGAGTCAGTTTGTCATGTGAGTCGAACCAAAAATTGTGGGAATTAGGACCGAAATCTGTGATGTTTTTAACCATTTGTGAGTTTGACCGTTTTTCCTAGTGACCATTGTTGCAGAACTAAGAGTACAGAGACGAGCTAATACCTCTTCACATTCGGACCCTTCTCCTGGCCAGAAAAGCTTCATCCCATTAAGGTTTCACCGGAAAGACTTAGACTCTACTTTATTGGAACCTAACCGGATTTAAATTCTTCTCGCTTTGGGCATTAGGATAGGGAACGTGTCACATATTCAGGACTTCTTATTCATTTTGCCAATCTTGCTGATTCTGAATAGCTAGCTCATTTTAAGTTAGTACCCTCCTTTCAAACCACTTGCACTTGTATTTTTGTTTTCTCATTCTGTGCAGCTATGTGCAAAACGGTCGGGGAGAGCAGGACTGACACAATCTCTAACTCGCTCTTGCTGGAGAACCAAAGAGGAAAAAGCCGGACGGACAGAGCACGTGCTCCAACCCAGCGAGCACCTGCTCCGAAATTATATACATCCGAGTCCGCGAGTTGTTTTGAGCAGAGAGAGAGCCTAGGATACGGTCCGCATGCTCCTGGGGCAATATCAGAAGAAGATCCCCCCTCATTCTTCATATGTCTCATCAAAAAAAAAAAAAAAAAAAAAAAAAAACGTTTAAGGATGATGGAAAGGGACCAGAGCTAGTGTTACACACCCCCGAGCATGCGTTGTACCCTGAGGAGAAAAGAGAGGCTGAGTTTGAGAAGATAAGAAGAGGAGAGTGATTAGAGGTTGTGGACATCAATGAGTCCACTCTCCCTTACCATTTTGTGCGATATCCTGCATCTCTTTCGAAGTAATGGTAACTCCTAAACACTCTCTAGCTCCACCATTAAAACAGCCTTTTATCTACCAAGCCTTGATTTCACTAGCTTAATGCCCTTAATGAGAAGCTCAGGCCAATTTTAATTGAATGTAAAGAGTCTTTGTCTGGAAAGTGATCTTTTTCTGGGTTTGATTGGCAATTATGGTTCTGGTTTTGGAGATGTTTGCTGGAGAATTTTATCGGTATAGCTTGTTCTAACACGTGTGGTCTGCATGTCATGGTCTACTCACGGTTTCTGAGATTTTTGCGAGTTCCCACCTTGGCTCTCTTGGCGCTTGGTTTGAGTTTGTTTGAGGACAAACAAAGATCTAAGTCTGCGGGAGTTGATATGTTACGGTTTTGACTCACTTTGACCCCGTTTATTTGATAGTTTTGTAGTTGTTTGAGTCCTTTTCAGGTTATAATAAGAGGCTAGGAAGCTAAAAGCAAGGATTGGAACAGCAGGAGCAATCAGAGCAGAAAGCAGTTGAATTGGAGCAGAAAAGCTGATTTTAGACCCAGGAGCACATGCTCCCGATTTCCAAGCACATGCTCCCAACTCTATGGTTTTATGACGACACGTGGCAACATCTAGGCGCCGATTCCCTGCCTAATTCCCCTTATTTTAGGCGATCTTTTGTGAGAGAAAGAGGGCTGAGATCGCTTTTTAATAGGGAGATTTGAATTTGGAATCTTTCCTTATTTTTCTCTACTTGTATGCTATTTAACCTAGGGTTTTTAGGAGAGATAGGAGACCTTTTTTCTTTCTTTTTCTTTTTTTTGGAGCGACGTTTTTGTGAGAGGGAGAAGAGCGGCTACCTTGTGAAGCATTCTCTGAACCCTTTTTATTTTTATGTCATTGAATTTCTCATCTTTTGCTATGATTCATTTCTCTATGTCTGAGTAGTTTTCTTTGCTAGATTAGGGGTTTCAAAAGGGGTTTCATGGGTTAGCAACAGAACACAAATAGGGCTTTATATAATCGATTGTCTTCACTATTGTTAGACTTAATGCTTAGGTTGATTTGATCACCCAATCTATGATTCTAGGTTTATCTATTCATTAAAAGTGTAATAGGTTGCTAGAAAAGACATTAGTGGGCAAATTATCCTAGACCTGTGAAAGTTGATGTGTAGGTGATTTGTGAACTTATCATTCATGTTCTTTAATGCTTGTCTGCGATTCTGGGCTCAAACGACAGTTTAGGGTTTATGGACCGCCGAGCATGTGCTCCGGATGTCTGAGCATGTGCTCCGCGTTTCCGCACAGAATCGATCAGATAGAGTTATTGATACCACGACAGTGGATCAGTTTATATTTATGTTTGAGTTCTAGACTGGTACTTAATCTATGCCCTGAATAGTTGTTTAGTTGCTATCTCTGAAATTCCCGAGAATTACCCCCTGATCTAGTGTTTTGCTTATTGCCTTTTTATACCGTTTTAATCGCGTTACTGGTACCAAACAAACCCAACTTTGAATTGTCTTAGCTTGAAATTGAACCAATAGAACCATAGAGTAAAACTTGGTCTTCGTGGGATTCGACCCCTAAGTACTACTTCTTTGCTGTGCACTTGCAGTAGGAAAATAGGGTTTAAAACTCTTTGTATCACTACGTCAGGACCCAACTCGAGACACCGATATCCCACTCGATCGAGCCACCGCTCTAGCCGCACACCTTCCACTTGACCGTTACCGCTCCTGACTCCCATGTTGATGACTGGTCTGAACTGAAAGCTCCAAAGGTAAAACTAAAAACTCTCCCTTCCGGACTCAGGTACGTTTTTCTGGGAACTAATTCTACTTATCCTATCATAGTGAATGCTACGTTGAGTGAAGATGAATTGAAGTTGCTTGTAACTGAGCTTAAGAAGTATATAAGAGCCATAGGTTATTCTATAGATGATATCAAGAGAATCTCACCTAGTCTTTGCACGCATAGGATCAATCTTGAAAATGAATCTTATGCTAGTATTGAACCCCAAAGAAGATTAAACCCTAATCTGAAAGAGGTAGTGATGCTGGAGTTATTTATCCTATCTCTGATAGTACTTGGGTATCTCCAGTGCACTGTGTACCTAAGAAGGGAGGAATAACTGTAATCAAAAACAAAAGAAATGAGTTAATCCCCACTAGGACCATCACATGACATAGGATGTGCATTGATTACAGGAAGTTGAATGCTGTATCTAGGAAGGATCATTTTCCTCTGCCTTTTTATTGATAAAATGTTGGAGAGACTAGCTAGTCACCCTTATTACTGTTTCCTTGATGGGTATAGTGGATTCTTCCAAATCCCTATCCACCCAAATGATCTGGAAAAGACAACATTTACTTGTCCCTATGGCACTTTTGCCTACCGACGCATGCCATTTGGTTTGTGCAATGCTCCTGCCACCTTTCAAAGGTGCATGACATCAATTTTCTCGGATTTGATTGAGGAGTCAGTGGAAGTGTTTATGGATGACTTCTCTGTATACGGTTCCACTTTCTCCTCCTGTTTGTTGAATCTGTGCAGGGTATTGACGCGATGTGAGGTGACGAACCTGGTGTTGAACTGGGAGAAATGCCACTTCATGGTTGAGGAAGGGACTGTTCTGGGACACAAGATTTCTGAGAAAGGAATCAAGGTTGATAAACCTAAGATTGAGGTCATGGTCCAGCTTCAACTGTCTAAGATAGTGAAGGACATCAGAAGCTCTTTGGGACATGCTGGGTTTTACAGGAGATTCATCAAGAACTTTCAAAAATTGCAAGACCTTTGACGAGGTTGTTGTGCAAGGAGGTTGATTTCGAATTTGATGCAGCATTTTTGGAAGCTTTCAACAAGATCAAGGAGGCCTTGGTTTCGGCACCCATAGTACAAGCCCCGAATTGGGATCATCCGTTTGAGATTATGTGTGATGCTTCAGACTTCGCAGTTGGAGCAGTTCTGGCATAGCGTATTGACAAGAAGGTTCATGTCATCTACTACGCGAGTCGCACCTTGGAAGAGACTCAAGGAAGGTACACTACTACAGAGAAGGAACTCCTAGCAGTTGTGTTTGCATTCGAAAAATTCAGGAGTTATCATGTAGGTTCGAAGGTCATTGTGTATACCGATCATGCTGCTCTGAGACACATTTACTCGAAGAAGGATACCAAGCCAAGACTGTTGAGATGGATTATGCTTCTTCAGGAGTTTGACATGGAGATAGTTGACAAGAAAGGTATAGAAAACGAAGTTGCAGAACATTTGTCTAGAATGAGGATTGAAGATGTTGTTCCCATAGATGATTCAATGCCTAAGGAACAACTTCTGGTGCCCAGGTTTGTGAGCAGATGCATGAAATAGGGGTTGAGAACGTCAAACTCAATTGTATGGTGATCACTTCAGACACTGCACCATGGTATGCGGATTTCGTGAATTACAAGGTTTGTGGAGAGGTTCTTGATGACATGGATCCCTACAGGAAGAAAAAGTTTTTCAGGGAGGTCAACCACTACTTCTGGGATGAGCCCTACCTGTACAAAAGAGGTTATGACGGTCTGTTCAGGAGATGCATAGCAGAAGGGGAAGTGCAAGAAGTGCTTAAGCATTGTCACGGCTCCACCTATGGAGGTCACTTCGCCACATTCAAGACAGCCCAGAAGGTTCTTCAAGCAGGTCTCTGGTGTCCAACCTTGTTCAAAGATGCTCACAGCTTCATCACCAAGTGTGACGCTTGTCAGAGGATGGACAACATCACAAGGAGAAACGAGATGCCCCAGAATCTGATCCTGGAAGTGGAGATATTTGATGTTTGGGGTATAGACTTCATGGGACCTTTCAACCCTCCATCAAATGGTAATGTCTATATTCTGGTGGCAGTTGATTATGTATCTAAATGGGTCGAAGCCATTGCCGGTCCTACCAATGATCACAAGGTTGTTCTGACGCTGTTTAAAAGTATAATTTTTCCAAGGTATGGGATACCCAGAGCGGTGATCAGTGATGGTGGAACACACTTCGTCAACAAGGTGTTTGAGAGTATGCTGAGAAAGTATGGGGTCAAGCACAAGGTGTCTACTGCGTATCACCCTCAGACCAGCGGACAGGTTGAAGTCTCGAATAAGCAGATCAAGGGTATCTTGTCAAGGATTGTTGGGGTTTCGAAGAAAGAATGGTCTGTCAAGTTGGACGAGACTCTCTGGATGGCAGGACAGCGTTCAAGACGCCAATAGGCAGAACACCATTTTAGTTGGTATATGGTAAAGCATGTCATCTCCCTGGGATGGTTGAGTACAAGGCGCTTTGGGCTATCAAGTTGCTGAACTTGGATATTCATACAGCTCAGGCTAAGAGGACTCTTGATCTACATGAGTTGGACGAAATCAGACTTGATGCCTATGAGAGCTCAAAGATTTACAAGGAAAGAACCAAGAATTTTCATGATAAGAAAATTGTTGTCAAGGAACTCAAGGCGGGATATCAGGTTTTGCTCTTCAACTTGAAACTTAAGTTATTTCCTGGAAAGCTTAAGTCTAGGTGGTCTGGACCTTTTGACGTCAAGAAAGTTCTGCCATTCGGAGCCATCACTCTTCTGAACAAGGATGGTAGTGAATTCACTGTAAATGGTCAGAGAGTCAAGAAATATTAAGCTGATCAAGTCTGACGAGAGGGGTTTTCTGTGCCCCTTTATAAACCCCAAAAAGCATAAAAAGCTGAAAAGTCAAGCTAGAGACGTTAAACAAGCTTCACTTGGGAGGAAGTCCCAAAGGTATCACTGTAAATATATATATATATATATATATATATATATATATATTTTAGGACCCTTGTGTTTATAATTTTTGTTTTTGGTTTTCCTGTGTTCAGGAATCTACAGAAGGGAGTATAAGCAACGAAAAAAAAATATATAAGGGGTAGCAGTTAAAAACCGAGTATGGTGGATTCTACAGAAGAGGTAGAGGATACAGAGGAAATAATGGAAAGAAAAAGTCAGAGTGTGCTGGTTTTATGTGGGAACAGAAAAAATCTAGAGAGGGAATCTTCACTATTTCCGACCCCACTCCCTTTTTCTTTCTCCCTATCCACGAAATCAACTCATTTCCTCTCCATTTAATCCTCACCCACTCCTTTTCAACTCCCCCCACGTGAACTCTCTCACACATCACCTCAACCTCTCCCTTTCTTGTTCCCTCCCAACAAACACATCACTTTGTGTCTCATCCTCCCACACCACTCCACCCCCATCACTCCACTACCCCTCTTTCTTTCCTCTCCTTACTTGAGCACACTCTCCCTATAATTTTACCTCCCTCCTCCCTTCATCCTCTACACCCACCAACTAAGACATTTCAACTCCACTCTCACTCCTTTGCTCAGTCCAAGACCAGCTGCTATTTTTCCATTGTTCGAGCCATTCCCGTCACCGTCGTCGTCTTCTCGCTCGAGCCATCTGTTCAACAACCCCATCCGCGAAGCACCACTCGATCCGCCGCCCTAGCACTGTGACCAATCGAGCCGTGCACCGTTCTATCCTGTTCGAACCACCCTGCAAATTCACCGTCCGAGCCACTCCTGCTCGTCACATTGTCCGAGCCATTCTCATCAACACGTCTCCACACTCGATCGAGCCAACCCAACTGTCAAGCTCGAGCCATATCCGCGAATCTCTCACACGACACGACCTGCAACTCAACAGGGTTACACTTTTTTTGTACTCTCAAGTTTTAAGTCTCAAATTTGCTCTTGCTATTTGCTCACTATCATATTAACGTTTAGCTTTGAGTTTACCATGTCTCAGAGAAACAGAAAATGTACTGAGCTTATACATGAGATGAGAGAGGCATATGGTTGTGTTGGTGGAGAACGCTCATCACCTGAGTCCATGGACAAGCGTTTCTTGAAAATGAAGAACATGGTTGACGAAGTTGTTGGGGGTTCGGAACAGGTAGCAGGGTCAAGCAGACCAGACAAACCGCTCTCTAAGAGCAAGAGTCGCGGGAAGAGACCGACACGAGCTTCAAACTCAAAGGAGGAAGGGAGTGATTACGAACAGGAGGAACCTGTGTTGTGCTCAGAACAAGCTCCGAGAAAATCGGTCAGACGGAAGAGCGCTGAGACAAAACTAACTCCCAAGGAATACTACGAGCTGTTCCAGCAATTGGAGTTCGATGGAACAAGATATTCCCATGTTGAGACGATGCAGCAACTCGGGATTGTAGAGGATGTTCAGTATCTGTTTAAGCGGTGCCATCTGGAGAGAATCATGAACACACCCAAGAATGGATACAGGGAGGAGACAATTCAGTTCCTCTGTACTCTGGAGATGCACTTATAAGCGGATGAGCCGGGAATGATGTCTGATGGAGGTCTGGGTTATAATACATTTCGCGTTCACGGCCAATTCTACACTCTCGCCCTCAGAACCGTCGAAGAGATGTTTGGATTTCCCAGCGAAACGGGGACTACACCGCAGTTTGAGCGGAATGAGATAGCCGCACTCTAGGCAACAATTGGGAGCACGCCCACATTCACTTCATCGAAGACAAAAGCGACCAACCTGCGAAGCCCAGTGTTGCATTACTTCCAGAAGGCGGTTTCCAATGCATTTTACGCCAAAGAAGTTAAGGGATACATGACGAACGGCGAGCTTGAGATGATTGATCTGGCGCTAAGGGGACTCTCATTTGCTGCCATGTATTGCACCGCGATGCAAGGTGACATATCCAACACTTTCGTCTCGCTCTACCTTATCACCTACATGATGTCATACAAGAATTGGGTCTCGAGGCTCAGCAGCAACCACACTCCCGGAGTGATGTGCATGGGAGGCATAGTGACTCGGTTCCTTGAGGCTGCTGGTGTTCCCCAACACTCTGAGTCATACCCACCACGTTGGATAGACATCAGCAACCTACGACAGCTACGCACTTTGGATTGGGGTTTGAGGCATGGACGATTGCTCTACAACTTTGTGCATCCTGCTCTCGGTCCTTCGAGATTACTCCTCCCTTGCGTCGAGTTGACTACAATCTTAGGGGGTGAGCATATCGAGTTCATCCCTCCCGCAGATACCCTATACAATTCTGAAGTTGAGGAGGAACATGTAGACGCTGCAGAAGGAGAAGCCGAGCCAATGGAGGAAGACACCGAGGAGTACCTCCCATAGCAGTTCTACTTTGAGGAGTACTCAGACCCAAGAATGGCTAAGGGGGTCAGAGCAGCTCATCAACGCCTCAACCAGCTTCAGCGATGGGGTAAGGCCAGAGACAAGGCGCTCAGCAGCTTCACCAAGACTATCAAGAACTTCACGCGTATGTTTAGCTGCTTGACTTCCACAACCGCCATCCCTAGATCTATCCCCGAGGACACCAGAACAATGCCAGGACGTCCTTCCGCGACCCTAGAGCGAACACCTTCTCCGATTCCCTCTCCAGCACGCCAATCTTCTTATGTATCCCGGCAGGAGACTGTGTAATTTAAGTTTGGGGGAGGGTTTGAGATGATGTATTTGATGTTGTGTCTTTTGATTCTTATTTCAAATTTTTTGCATCATATAATGTTTGAGTTTGCATCCATCTATTTGCATTGAAAAACCAAAAAACAAATTTGAAAAAAAAAAAAATCAAAAATTTCCACAAAAACAGAGTGTTCATGTAGTTTACACTTGCATATTAGGATTGAGTCTAGTGTTATTCATATAGAATTGTTGCATTTAGCATAGGGGTTGATGATGATTGTAACCTTGGTAGCATGCTGGATTCAATAGGATAGGATCAAGTCCCTTGTTATTAGTTCTTTGATGCATGTTGATTGAATTTGAAGATGTAAGATTGAAGCATGTTTTGAATTGACATCACGCCCTATCTATCTGAACCTAATCCTGACTTGCAATTATCTTGTTATGCATTGAAGTCGAACTCATGGATACCATATACATACTTGGATTTTCTTTCACATTTTACCACCCTTGTCAATCCAAGTAGTTGATTCCCATTTTTGGAACAGTTCCCCGCACCCTTAACCAACCCTTCTTTCAAGCCAGTTGTATCCTTGAGTGTCAGACCTTTTCCGAGTTGAGTTTGCTAGAAAGTGTTAGGTTCTAACCGACAAGAGTATGATCCTGTGTAGTTCTAGTTCTCGTTATCCGAAATAGTAGGACTAGGTGAGAACTCAGTTTTGGGTATTGGGTATGGATTTGTTCAGAAAAGTAAAGGGTAGAAAGTCTTAAGGAGAGGGATGTGTTTTCAAAGTTTACAAGCCTAGTAAAGGATTTGGGTTGAACAAAGTAAAAAGAGTTATTGGTTCTGGTCATAAAGTAAACGGTTAGACAAAGAAAAGAAAGTAAAAATGTTTAAGATGTCTAGAGTCCTTGGAAGAAAAGAGAAGGAACCACAGTGATAATTAAGATTTCCCAATTCGCTAGAATAAAAAGAAGTGAACTCCTCCTAAGACTAAGTGTAAAGAGTTTGAGATGATGTTTCGGATGAAGGGTAGAGATAGGACCAGCTTATGGGTTAGAATGTTAGGACTGAGTTTCCTTGGGGACCTTGGGGTAGACAAGGCGCTGCTCTTGTATGTATCAATTTGTTTCAACCTTTAGCCTTCTTTTGAGTTCAACTCCTTTTCGTGAGAGAACCTTATTCTGTATTGACAAAACCACTTGAGAAGGAGACCATCTTCGTCTTTGACCTTTCGCCCTAGCCAAATGAGTTCAACGACATTGCATAGCTTGATTCATGGTTCTCTGTTAATAAATGTTAAAAGGGGGTGATTGATAGGATTGCATGTGTAGATTAAATAAATAAAATTCCTTCACCATGCATCATAGAACTAAAAATAAAGACCTTGATTCTAACTATTTTATTTAGCATGTTTTAGGTTCTGAGACCCCATCTTCACACCTCTCTTCCATACTCTATTCTTGATTGTTTGCTTGAGGGCAAACAAAGAGTAAGTTTGGGGGAGTTGATATGTCTATATTTTGTCTCTCTTTAGCATATATTTATCATTCATTTAGCTAGGATAACTCATTGGTTTGCATCATTTTCTAGTCCTTTCTATACACTTTGCATGTCTAGGTAGTTCTTGCATTGGATTCCTTCTACAAAGTCGTTCATCTTATTTTTATCTACCTAATAATGCTTGTTTTAATGTTTTCTATGTTTGCATCCTAGATGATGATTTTCGGATCTGAGTAGTGTGGTAGTTCTTGAGGAAAGGATAGATTAGGAGGAGGATCTTAGGATGTAGAGTGTTTAAGCTTTGATTGTATGATTCCCTTCTGGACTAGAGTTAGAAATAGTAGTTTCTCTCTGATCAATTGGAACTAGGTTTTAGACATTTCCGCATCCAAAAGGTGTTCGATGAAATGTCTGACCAACTAGTGCCAGAGACTTACGTTCCTAGTCTAAGAGATTAGTTGTCTAGGATGTTTGTTGACGTGAATGAACTTGTTTTTCATGTCATGCTTGATCATGTTTCTCTAGCGAGAGCTAGGTTTGGAAGTGGTTGAGTTTGAGTAGCTTCTGTCAAGAGATTGGATTAGCTAAGAAGTGATGTTCATTGTTTAGGGATGGTGTGCTTGTGGCATGTTAAATACTCTATAGACTAGGATACTCCACCGACATCAATTACTCCCATCCTTAGGACCTTTTTCTTTCTGATTTTTATTACGTCTTATTCGTAAGACTGTTTCGTTTCTTGTCTTTTTAGTTCTTGCTTAGACTCGTTTATGTTTTTATTCATTTTCGCTTCTTGTCATGCATTTTCGTTTCTAGTTCTGTGATTCATTTTCGTTTTGTATTGTCATCATTTTAGGACTGTTAGACAAACACTCTCTTTAAATTGTCTTGACTTGTGATTTCCTGATTGCATCTTAATTGTTAGTAAAGTTTCCCAACTGGATTGACACCTTAAGTATTACAACTGCATAAGGTTAATTGAACCTGTTAGGATAGACACACAAAAATCTTAGTATCAAATCATCAAGTAGCGATATGAGGTCTTGCAGCTGCTTTGGCGGGGAATCCAAATCCATAGAGTTGAAAAAAGACATTCTTTGAGTTGTGAGTGATATGAGCTCATGATGGAGCTTACAAAATAAATTATTTGAGTAATGAGTGATTTGTGCTCCAAATCCCCATACGGACCTTGAAATAATTGTTGAGTAACGTGCGAATGTGATATAGTATTATAGTGAGCTCCAAATCCTCACGAAAACCTTGAGATGACTCTAAATCCGTAAAGCTGACTAAAGAGGTTATCTAAAAGCGAGTAGTATGAAATATTTTTGTTGTTGTTGTTGACATGTTGTTACAGCATTAAACAAGCTCAGCGAGATATCTCTTTTAGCCAAAGCATTGAACGGTCATGAACGATCATCCACATGGGTTGTGTCTTTTGGTCAGGAGTGTATTGACAATAAAAAGAATAAATGTATAATAGTATTAAAAAAATTCGAAGCAAGTTATTAATACTGCATAAGGGTGTCTCTGTAGAATGTGTTTAGATTTAGATTTATATGTTTTTCGATAAGACTATATGCAAGAGTATCAAATTATATCATTCGAGGATGTGAGCTCCAAGTTTAGGGTTTTGGAGTAAACTCCAAGTTTAAAGATGTTAACCCGGTCATTAAGCCTTTCACGAACATAATTAAAGATTTTACTCTTTGAGCCGCCTAAACTCTTTGGAATTGCCATATAGGAGGAGCCCATACCTCCTTCTTTACCAATATCAATATCTTATATATTCTATTTGTTGGACAAGCTATACACAAACATGAAAAATATTACTTGTCTAGAAAAATTGTAACACCCCAAAATTGGAAGAAAAATGAAATTTGCGTTAAATTGATCAATATGGAAAGTTTTGCAGCTGCTTGATTTCAGGAGCCATTTTGAACGAACTTAAAATTTTGAAGTTGAATCCATAAATAGACAGAAGTCCAATGAGTAAATTGTACGAACGGGAAAATTCAGGTTAGGCCTCGGCAAAATACCCGAATTCAAAAATCCAACCCAAATCCAATTCGAATTTTGAAAATATCCGAATGGGTCTAGGATTTATTGAGATCGGGTATCCGAACTCGATCATGTATTATCCAATATCCGAACGGGTACCCGAATTAACCCGAACATGTATAAACATAGTGCAAAATATAATCACTAATGAGATTAGAACCCATCACCTTAAGCATTTAGTGGGTGCATTCTAACCATTTTGCCACTTGAATATCTTTGACTAATTCTAAAACCTCCAGTAATTTATATATTATTATGTACAACTTTCATTTTTTTTAAAAAAAATAGATATGAGAGATTTTACTTATTTTGTGGAGACTTAATTGCATTTTTTTGTTCTATACTCATGAACTCAAGATACCAAAATATTGTTTTTACATATTAAAAAAACACAAAGAAGAAGAAATGCAAAATAAATAGTACATTTTCAACAAGAAACATGTTTGCCATACCTTTTCGTCACCTTTAATATCAGAGTTGGAAAGATTTGAATTTGAATATATTTGAAATTCGGATTGAATTCGAGTGTTTTGTTATGTTTAAGATGTAAATAATGAAAACCAAACCCAAATCTGAAGTATATTTCGGGTATTGGATAAAACCCGAATCCGATCCGAATTCGATGGGTGTTCATCCGAAATCCGATCCAAATACTAAATATACCCGAATGGGTCTAGGACCCTTTTACCGAAATACCCGAAAATCCGAAATACCTGACCCAAACCCGAACGGGTACCCGAATGCCCAGAGCTAATTCAGGTGCACTCTTGTTCGTCTTACCAAAACAGAGGGATTTTTTGATAAGAATGAAGAATGCTATCTTTATTTCTTATCTGAATGATACAATGTTTATAACGGACTAGAGCCACCGGCACATCAACGATTCATCAACTCTATCACTCTACGACACATACGTCACAAATCTAACAAACAATGCATAAGTTCTCTCCATTGAAAATTCAGAGTCTATATACAAGTGCTATCAGTCATGTGCTTCTATTCTTCAGCTCCATGATTTCAAACGGACCAAAATACTTTTCTGCAAGTTTTTGACAGATTCTTTTCGTGACTGAGTTTTCTCTATAAGGTCGTAGCTTTAAGAACACCCAAGTGCCAACCTCAAACTCGATATCCCGACGATGCTTGTCAGCTTTGTTCTTCATTAATTGTTGAGCATGAACTAAGTGCTCCTTGATGTGTGTCAACATTCTATCCCTCTCCTTCATCAGATTCTCCAATTCAGACACTTTAGTCGACTGCTCTTCAAATCTCAGAATAGCTGGAGGTTCCCTACCATAGACTACCTTAAAGGGTGAAGTTTTAAGTGTCGTATGGTAAGAGGTGTTATACCACAGTTCAGCCCAGGAAAGGTATTGGTGCCAAGTTCGGGGGTGAGAGGAAGCCAAGCATCTCAAATATGTCTCCAAACACCTGTTAAGCATATTCGTTTGCCCATCCCTCTGAGGGTGAAATGATGTGTTGTACTTCCGCTTAGTACCCGCAAGTCGAAAGCACTCCTTTGAGAAGGCACTAAAAAAAGTGTTACCCCTATCAGATATTATTGATGCAGGAAATCCATGCAACCTTAATACCTTCAAAATGATTTTATTGGCTACTTTAGGAGCAGTGAATGGGTGTTTTAATCCGATAAAGTGCCTATATTTCCTTAACCTGTCAATCACCACAAATATCACATTCTTCCCTTGTGATGTAGGTAAGCCTTCTACAAATCCATCGATATGTCCTCCCAAATCCATCGCTTAGTACCCGCAAGTCGAAAGCACTCCTTTGAGAAGGCACTAAAAAAAGTGTTACCCCTATCAGATATTATTGATGCAGGAAATCCATGCAACCTTAATACCTTCAAAATGATTTTATTGGCTACTTTAGGAGCAGTGAATGGGTGTTTTAATCCGATAAAGTGCCTATATTTCCTTAACCTGTCAATCACCACAAATATCACATTCTTCCCTTGTGATGTAGGTAAGCCTTCTACAAATCCATCGATATGTCCTCCCAAACCTGTTGGGGAAGAGGTAATGGTTGGAGTAGACCCGCTGGAGATAATGTAGAATATTTGTGCCTTTGGCAAACCTCACATTCTGCAACAAATTTCTGAATATCCTTCAATAACCCTTCCCATTGAAAAGATTGTTGAATCCTTTTCATAGTTTTTAAAACTCCAGAATGACCGCCCAACACTCCACTGTGATACTCCTCTAGAATCAATCTCAAGTATCTGGAATGCTTAGGTAAGATTAGTCAATTTTTGTACCATAGCCTCCCATCTCGAACTTCATAACCCTTCATCTTGTCAGGCTCTGTTTGATAATCTCGAATCATGTCTTGTATCTTTGTATCCTTTTCAATTTCCTCATAGAGATTTTGTAGCTGTAGCACCGTAGGAACTGTGAGAGCCATTAGTACTGCTGAAGCTAAAGAACCCTCTGGTTAGATCATTCTTGAAATACCATCAGTCGCTTTGTTGTCAATCCCCGATTTGTATAAAATTTCGAAATCATAGTGTAGCAGCTTAATCAACAATTTCTGTTAGTCCATAGTCACCTCACGTTGTTCCCGAAAAAATTTCAGGCTCTTCTGGTCGGTGTGTACAATAAATCTTCTCTCCATCAAGTAGTGTTTCCACTTTTGCACAGACAATACAATTGCCATGAGCTCCCTTTCATAAACAGGCTTCAATTGTTCTTTAGAAGAGAGGCCATGACTAAAGTAAGCTATAGGGCGTTTATCTTGCATAAGACCGCTCCTAAACCATATCCTGAAGCATCGGCCTCCACCGTGAAAACCTTCTGAAAATCTGGTAAAGAGATAACTGGAGCAGTGGACATTGCTCTTTTCAGGTTGTCAAACGCCAACTGAGTCTTATTATTCCACTCGAAACTCTCCTTCAAAAGATCAGTCAATGGTCTTGCTAACACTCCATATCCTTTGATAAACCGTCTGTAGTAGCCAGTTAAACCCAAGAATCCTCTTAATTCCTTCACCAAGTTTGGAGTCATCCATTTGGTCATTGCTTGTGTTTTAATAGGATCAGTTGATACTCTTTCGCTGGTGATAATGTGTCCTAGGTACTCAATCTGATTCTGGCCAAATGAGCATTTTTTTTTATTAGCATAAAGCTTATGTTCCTCAAAAATTCTCAGTACTACACTCAAATGCTCCATATGTTGCTCCAAATTGGTTGAATAAACCAAAATATCATCAAAAAATACTAGGATGAACTTTCTCAGAAACGGCCTGAATATCTCATTCATTAGTGCTTGGAAGGTGTCTTCTCTATATCTTCTTCTTTCATCCTAATTTGGTGATAACCTGCTCGGAGGTCCAGCTTGGAAAATATAGTCGAGCCATTCAACTCATCTAGAAGTTGATCTATCATAGGTATAGGGAATTTATCATGCACCGTGACTCTGTTCAGCGCTCTATAGTCCACACAGAATCTCCAAGTTTTGTCTTTCTTTTTAACCAGCAAAACTGGACTCAAAAAAGGGTTGTGGCTAGACCTGATGATTCCTGAATCCAACCTGTCTTTTACCATCTTCTCCATAATCTCTTTATTGGGGTTTTGGAGAAATTAGACTGAGTGATTATAATCTTTCTTAATAAATTTTGAATTTGAAAAAGAAAGAATTAATGTTTTCTATAGTTTTTATTTCCTTTTGTTTTATCTTTAGAGATTTGAAGACAAAGACTGTTTCAGTAATGAGTGGAATGTGAATGCAAATCCATTGTGCTGACTAAAAAGATTATATGAGCAGTGACTGATGCTCCTTTGGAATACCAATGCCCATAAAACCAACATGCGTTTCGAATAATATTTGAGTACTGAGTGATATGAGCTCCGACTCCAAATCAAAATCTGTAAAGCTGTTGAAAGAAATTATCTGAGTGATGAGAGAGATCTTTTCTTTTTGCCAAAGCTTTTGAACGATCAGCTTAAACTTCAATTTTTTTTTTTGAGAAAACAGCTTAAACTTAAAGTTGATATGAAAGATCTGTTTTTTTACCGAAGCAATAAATTTTTATCAGCATCGAATTTTATGGGGTCATTTTTTTTTTTTTGAATAAAATGTGAAATTTATTCGAAAAAATCGTTTTACATCAGCGTTTGTTTAAAGGGTGTTTAAAGCTTATCTAAAGGATAGAGAAAGAGAAATAAAAACAGACTTATCTTGAAGCTAGCCACATTACCATTGCAGCCGTATATCTGCCGTTGCTTTGAGTGTAGATGGAGAGCAGTCTGTTCATGATGTTCCGGTCCAGTTGTTTGAGAAGAAGAGGAGCATGGATACTGCTTTTTCTCCACATGGGTTGAGAGTCCTTGGTTACTTCTCACGCTTAGACACTATATATACAGATGTACAATCAGGTTTAAATTGATGTAAGAGATATTTTTTCTTGCCAAAACAGTTGAAAGTCATCAGCCTTAAATCTTTTGGTGTACATTCAACATTTTATAACTCACTGCTCTTCCTCCAGAGAGGTTGTGTCTTTTGTTACTTCTCACGCTTTAACATGTATATAATAAACTAGAAGATGATTGGCACATCTTAGATCTAATAAAATAAAATACAAAATTCAGTTTATCATTTGCAACATTTTTTAAAATCTAATTTAGTAGATGAAAGAAATTTCTCTAGCTTAGTTACACTTTTAAACTTTTTTTTTTCTCATCTAGCTACACTTTTAAACTGTACAAGATAAATACAAAAATCTCTTGTTAATTTTTCATATTTTATTATTTCAGTGCAATCACATAGTTAGACAAAACCAATATACTTCAATGTCAATTATAAAGAGTTAATAATTCAAATTCAATGTTTGGTGTAATTTAGCCAATAAACTACTCTAGTGTTCTTTAAAAAATTAAAAGGATCATTATATCTCAATAGTATTCTAGTGTTTTTTAATATAGCTTTAATGTATTTGTTTCTTGAAATTTCTAAAAATTCAGAATCGATGATGATGATGATTGAGTCCAAAAGGAATTCAATATTTTAATGTATAAAGTACTTTAGCAAAGAAACTAATCTAAAGTTCATAATGACCAAATCTATTCCACGTAGGCTATGTTTTAAGGCCTCAAATTGTTGGTTGGTATGCTTCACACCGGACTAAAACTGGAACAGTTCGCTATTTTTCTACCATTCACATACTTATTTGATATATTCCATATAAACTCTAGACCAAATCCAGATCAAGTCCAGACCAATAAAACACATGTTAGTATGCAGTAAACCTTAATTCCATACTAAAATATAATTATCTATCTGTATTTTTTTAGTCTACTTAAAAAATGCACTACATTCCAGTAGTATGAAATTTAGCATACCAAATTATTAGTACACATTATTTAGTATGCAGTGTATGGACCAACCATTCAAACCTTAAGTCATTTAGCAAAGATATTTCTCTGGAAGTTTTGCTTAACATTTACAATTCAAAGTTTGATATTTTACAATTCAAAATCTGAAGTAACTTTGCCAAGAATAGTGTTTTAACCTAATCAGTCTAGTGTTAATGTCAGTAGAGAATTATTCAAAGTTGCTTAGTATTATTAAATTCAATGTTTAAACTAATTTAATATATATACTGCAACTCTACTAAAATTCCCATGGAAATTCACATAACAATATTGGACATATCAGTGATCCCTAACGAATACAACATAATTAATTAGTAATATTTCATACAACCAGTGTGTCAAGCTCTTTGGATTATACTCTCCCGCGAATCAGTCACACAAATTAAAGAACAAAATATTGATCCAGACCATCGAAAAGCTACTTTGTGTGGGCAACGCTTCTCACAAAATGAGCACATATATCGATTCATCTTTTGATTGTTGAGCAGAACGTGTACCTTTTTCTCAAATTTCCCAAACTGAAACCACGATGAACTAGGCTGAAAACGCATATTTGTGGCTAAGTCTACTTTTGTGTATGATTGAATTCGAGTTCGTATGAGCATAAGTAAATAACAGAATAGCTTTGTTAATGGGGTTCGGTTTTTCCTATATTCGCGGGACCTAGTCCAGAACAAATCCACTAGAACAAGAAAGCAGTTACAACTGCATATGATACAAGCACTACTATGCCTATCATTCTTTTCTAAATGAATAAACCATCAAAAGATCTATCTATCTTGTTGATGGGGCAACACCACACATCTGGTGTTCATCTCTCAAAACTACCTTGAAGCGCGCAAGTCTTTATGAAGCGCCCTCTTGGTATTTATATCCATTGCCCAACCCCTAGGGTTGAAAACATTCCTATTATACAACAAATAGGAATTGAGAGATTAACAATTGCACAACCCCTAGAGTTGACAATTTTCCTATTATACAACAAATAGGAATTTTCTATTATACAACAAACAGGAAAGTTTCTCTCCATGATCCCATCTTGAATCTTCCATTCAAGATGTTCATCCAGCTCAGCAGCCGCCACTTGGCTTGTCCAAGTCGGCCTTAAGCTTATGTACTCAAACTCTTTAATTCAACTTCTTGTACTACTTCCTGTATTAACGTGGGACTAGTACAAGAACTGGTTTTAGATGTTTGATACATCCTCTGATATATCTAACCGCAGAGTTCTTGATCCAACACCTTATCTTCTTCTATGCTTTGTGTCAATCACTATATCAGCATGATCACCAAGCGCTACTTAAGGTATGATGTATCAGTACTTCTATCAACTTAATAATTCATCCTCTGTATCAGCTCTAACAGCATTTGTATTAAGTAATACTTCATCCTCTGTGTCAGTTCTGTCCACTGTCTTTGTCTTAACTGTTGCACCATAACTAAGACGTCTATGATGTATCTCTGTATCCATGTCTCATCCATTACAGTCACTTATAAGAGATTTCACTACATGTACTAAACCTTATAAAACTTCAGTGATGGTATTTAAGTGTTTGAACTGATGAGTTCACAAGCATAGTCAAAAAGGGGGAGAATGAAGATGTATTGGATGGCTGAAGTAGTGTCGGTGTGATTCAAGACGAGATAAAGGATTGTTGTTGTTTTATGTGCATGAGAAGTTTCTAGAAGGTTTGAAAAAGCAATATTGAAGGACGGTTTGAGGATGAATTGAAGAGGAAAACTACTATTTATTGGGTTGATTAAATTGGAGTTTTACAAATAAAAGGAAAATAGCAAAAAGGAAAAATGTCTTTTCTTATGAAATCTGGAAATCTTCTCCTACGGTGATTAGGAAGTATTGATGGATTTATAAGGAGATGTTGGGCACGTCCTAGGGAAGCAAGAGAGCTAAGAGATAAAGATAAAAATCCTAGAGAGCTTTCTCATTGTGTGCGGCTTAGTTTCGCGGTTTTGTGCTTGTGTTGTTCAAGCTTCTTTGTTCGTCGGTGTGACGTGTGTGTGAAGGTTGCTCAAGAGAGTTGAGGATCTGAAGTCTAGGCTCAGGGGGAGTTTAGCCCAAGGTTAGGTTATCTTGGTTTGAATCTAGGCTCGGTGTTAGTTTAGTTAAGGGTAGAGATTTATCCTTAAGATTTCATATTATAGAACGGAGCGGTGAATTAAGAGGGTTGTGTTTGATTTACGCGTTTGCGAATAGGTTGTATTTGTTTTCTTGTTCTAGTGGAATCGAAATCTGGACGTGGTCCCGGGGAATAGGAAAAACCGAACCTCGTTAACAAAACTCTTGCATTATTTACTTTCTGCACTTTATTATTTGCACCTCATCCTCATTTACAGAGCCCTTGTTAAAATTTTCATGGTTCTTGTCGTTGCAACCTCGACAGTGAAAATATGTAGACTCCTCTCGTGGAATTCTATATTTCTCCCATCATCCTAGGAGACACTCCCACTTTTGATTGCCTTTCCACTGTACTTCTTCAACCACATGGAATTTTTCGTTTTTGAGACTAACTCGTACTTGATGGCACAATGAGATTAAATTAGAACTCTTAGAGATGACAAGAGAGATTATTTGAAAGATGAGGGACATGAGCTCCGGCTCTGGCTCCAAAACCAATGTTTTTGTAAAGAGTGACTTGATCTCCAAATCCAGCTTACTATGTGAATCCGAATCAGAATCAGATTCGGAGTCCAAGTCTAAATCTGACTCCTTGGCGTTGTCAAGAGATATTTTCTGAGAAAAGAGAGATATGAGCTCTGAAATCTGCTTCGGCTGGGAATCCAAATTCATGGAGTTAAAGAGCATGATTGTTTGAGCAACGAGTGATATAAGCTCTGACTCCGGCTTCGGCTGCAACTTCAAATCCATCATGCTAACCAAAGAGCTTATTTGAGTAATGCATGGTATGATACTTTCTCCCTTCAAACCCCAGTCTAAACATTCGGGGCGAAATATTAGGATAGTGATGAGTGATATGAGCTGCTGCTCTGAATACATATCTAAAGAGTGATAGCATTGAACGACCAGCTTTGAACAAAATGAATCCTTAGACTCGGAGCTTTGAACGACCAGCTTTCGACGGTTAGCTTTGAACGACGACCAGCATGTAACGAATGCGAAGAGTAGGAGAATTGCAAGACCAGCTTTGAACAACCAGCTTTTAACAAATTCGTAGAGTCTGAGCATTGCTGATAAGAGAGATTACCTGAATAAACGAATGATGTGATCACTTGACTAAGGATTATTTTTTTTTTTGCCTAACCATTCAACAACCAATTTGGATTTTATGGTGTCATGATTATTATTAACCTTGGTGCTCCCCACATGAATCAGTGTGCTATTAAGAAGAAGGAGAAAGCCTACCAACCCTACCTGCCCCCAGCTGAGAACGGCTATGGGAAAACGACAGCGAGCTTCGGGGACAAATTGAGGAACCAGAAAGGATCACATCGGTTGGAAGAGATGAAACCATGTGCAGAGGATAGAATCACCCGGGGATGCAGAGCTTTGTTTGAAGGAGAGAGGATTGAGTCGGGCTCTTAGCATCAATTGTATCTCCTTGATGATGAGGAAATACGGCCTAGATTTACTAGTGTGAATGCGGACGTTACGTTCCTTCCAGATAAAGTAAACTGAAGCCTGGAAGGCGAGTTTGATTATTGTGGAGATGTTCCTGCTGTTGGGAGCTCTTTTCAACCAAAGTAACGAGACTATAAAAAGCGACGACGGATTCAAGTTTGCTCTTTGGGTAAAGAACCTCCAGATTGCAGCACTATACTCACACCGGAAGAACAGGTGATCGCGGGACTCGTCGTGAGTATTACATAACATGCAGCCAGGAGGGATATTCATCCCCCACCTTCTCAGTCGATCCATTGTGTGCAACCTGTTCCAAGTAACAACCCAACAGATGAAGGCAAGCTTAGGGATTTGATAACGGAACCAGATAGCAGAATGCCAGGGCACCGGATCCCCAGGGTGATGTATAGTTGTCCAAGTGGTGGCCGTTGAGAACCTATTCGAAGGCTGATGCTGACCAATTTTCTACAAGTAAGAATCATCCTGCTCACACTCCATTATATTGCCGAGATCAGGTAAGCAGGTTTTTATCAGGGAAATGATTGGATTCCAACTCCTACTGGACGCAATCCACCATTCACCTCCTCTAACTGCATCTCTGACCACTGCGTCGATAGGTAGACCAACTGTTTGGGGACCAATGGAATCTGTCATATCGATGAGGGGACTAAGGCCAAACCAATTATCATGCCAAAAGCTAGTTGTAACTCCCGATCCCACGTCACAAAAAATAAACTGACGAGCCAAAGGGTGGAGCTTGCACAGCTTACGCCATATCCAGCTTCCACTCGAGTTTGAATTTAGTTCCCAAAAATTCTTATTCCTTATCAAATGCAGTCTCACCCAGGATACCCACAGAGACCCTGCCGCAGAGAAGATAAGCCAGATCAACTTTAGAGCCATCACTTTATTCCAAGCGGTCAATCTCCTCAAGCCTAACCCTCCGGTTTCTTTAGTTGTACAAGCAACCTCCCACGAGATTTTTTCTCCTTGGGCGGAGATAGGGGCTCCTTTCCGAAGGAATGCATTACAAATTTGCTCCAGCTTGAGTAAACATTGATTGGGGAGAATGAAGATAGAAGTTCTGAAGTTTATTGTGGAAAAGATCACCGACTTCAGTTGTTGTAAACTTCCCGCAAAGGATAAATGTCTTGCAGTCCAAGAGGTAAACCTGTTGTTTATCTTATCCAGCAGAGGTTGATAGTCTTGTCTCCTCATCTTTTGAGTCATTAGCGGGACCCCCAAGTACCTGACAGGCAAGGAACCGTGTCCTACTCCACATTGAGTTGAGAGAGAGTGACATCTATCGAAGTCCCCCCCATCAATCATCAACGTTGTCTTGTGTCTATTTATACCCAACCCTGAACCTAGTTTAAAGTTATCCAGGATCCCTAAAATGCCTTCTAGAGAGGATTGGGAACCGTCAAAGAAGACGAGGACATCATCTGCGACGATGAGATAAGTTATGAAAGGAGCCAGGCATTTTAGGTGAGGTTGGAATTTAGCTTCAAGAGCGCCTTTATCCAAGGATTTGGCTAAGATGTCCATGACAAGGACAAATAAATGAGAGGACATAGGATCACCTTGCCGAATACCCTTCTTTCCTTGAAAGTACCCAATTAACTCTCCATTAAATGCAATACTATACGACGGGGAGGAGACACATAATCTTATCCAGTTGATGAATTCTGAGGGGAGTTCGAAGGTGTTGAGGAGGTTCATCAGAAATTCCCAGTTGACATTGTCATAGGCTTTAGAGAGGTCAATTTGGAGACACCCTCTTGTTGTCTCTCCAGTAACATGGAAGTCCTCCACTAGCTCCGAAGCCAGCAATACATTCTCGCAAAGCAGTCTACCCTTGATAAATCCTACTTGGTTTCCCTGAACTGGTTGGGAGATAAAAAGCTTGAGTTTCTTCGAAATGAGCCGAGTTATGACCTTGTATATCGTATTGGAACAAGCGATAGGTCGGAATTGAGTTAAGAGGTCAGCTCTAGTTTCCTTGGGAATGAGTGTAATTGCTGTGGAGTTGAACTTCTTCAGGAGATGACCAGTTCTGAAGAATTCAGTCACTGCTGCCACCGTACTCTCCTTAACAATGGGCCAAGCTTCCTAGAAAAATTCCACCGGGGACTAGTCAGGTCCACGAGCCCTATCCTTGGGCATGATGAAAATAGTTTGAGTAATTTCCTCCTCTGTCGGGATCCCTGACAGCTGGGCAGCCAAGGTGGAATCACACCAAAAGGGATGGAGAAACCGAATATGGTCGGTAGAGAAGGGAGCAGCTCTGTCGCTTTGAGAACCCAACAAATGGGTGTAATAAGTCACAATCATTTGCTTGATTTGATCCACGTTCTCCATCCTTGCCCCATCCTCCCCGCGCAGGGAGATAATAAGGTTCTTTGCATGATTCGCCAGTACAGTTCTGTGGAAAAACTTGGTGTTAACGTCCCCCATCACAAGCCACCTTATTCTTGATTTTTGTCTGTAAAAAGACTCCAAGGCCACAGCAAAAAAATCCCACTATTTCCTTGCAATATGCTCCTGCCTGAACAAGATGTCCAAAGGGTTTGAAAGTAGTTGGACTTGTACTGCCTCCAAATATTCCAGCACCTCGCTAGTTTGTTGCTGCAAGTTACCGAAACCTTCTCTGTTTAGGGTCTTACAAACCATTTTTGCTCTCTTCAAATGCTCCCCTAGGGAGAACATTGCCGAACCCACTGCAGTTTGTTCGTTCCAGGCCTCAGTTAACCGAGTAACAAAGTTGGGATGATTTGAGAGGAATGAAAAATACTTGAAGCTTGTCTTTGCTATTACTGGTTGGTTTATAATATTCAGGATGCAAGGGGAATGATCTGAGTCTCCCGGAGAATCAAAGGTAGCTATTGTGCTAGGAAATGTCGAGATCCACTCTTCATTGACCAATGCCCTGTCCAGCTTCCTGATAATCGGGTTGTTCTTCTGGTGATTTGATCAAGTAAAGAATACTCTCCTCGAAGGCAGGTCTACCAAGTCACTGTCTCTAAGACAGTTCTGCAAATCCTCCATCCCTCTCAAAGGCATCACAGACTGGTTCACCGAATAGTGCTCATTTGCGGAGAGTATTTGATTGAGGTCTCCCATTAGACCCCATGGAGTGTGGTTTAGAGGAGTAGAAGAGGCCAAATCTGAAATATCAGCCCAAAGGTGTCGTCTCTCCAAATCTGTGTGCTTCCCATATAGAAACGCCGCCGCAAAGGAATTGGTGAGAGTTGGAAGTTTAATACTAGCTTCTGCCACACGAGTTTCTAGAAAACTAACTACCAAAAGGTGATTTGAAGCCTCTTACATTCCAGCAGAATGTCGCCATAATAACAAAAAGGGGGGGTGAAAACCGAGGCTTTCAAAAATGTGTGAATCCGCTCGAAGCTCCTCCCCGAACAGGAGCAGGAACCCTTGGATTTTTAGAGCTAACTGAACTGTGCCATATTTTTAAGTGTTTCTTCTTGACCTTAGAGGATATTGTATCCCAACCTGGAGGGATGGGAAAGTTCAGATCTATCCCCTTCTCAGGCTTCTTAGAGGCCTCTCCTCTGCTGCCTTCCTCAGTGTCGAGACTCGGAGAATTAGTAATGTTAGGAGCTTTGAGATGAGTAGGAATCGAATCAGGAATCATGGCAGAAGCTTTACCAGAGACCTTGATATCCTGTTTTGCCACCCATTGACTTTTGCCCTTAGGATCTGTTATGAAGGAGGAGTTAGAAATCTCCTTCAGAAGTCCATTACGTATACTGATCGAGGGTGGAGTACTTCTAGAACGCTTCTTCGATCTGAAGCGCCTTCTACTCTTTCTGACAACCTTTGCGCACTCTTTCCCTGAAGGTGACTAGGTAGACTCCTTGGAGGCTACTGGATCCGAAGGCAGGATAACAGAAGTGTGAGTTACTTCTTTGGAGCCGACAGGAACATCCTTTTTGAATGGGAGTCGTTTCATTAATGGCTTGGAGCATCTACTTAATAAATGCCCATATCTACCACAATTAAGACACTTCAGAGGAGGTCGGGGATATTCAACTGCCACACGGGTGGAATTACCCTGAACGTCCCTCACCACCATCGTTGATGGAAGAGGAGAGCCTAGGTTGATAACCACCTTTACTTTAGTTCCCCCTATGTTTATCGGATCTAGACGAGATTTCTCAGTATGGAGAGATTTCCCAATAGCACTAGCTATGACGCTGATTCCTTGGAGAGAGTATAGCTGGGGAGGAACGTTCTTGAGAATTGCCCATGTTGGCGCTGTGTGAAGCTCTTCTAGCTCAAGGGGACCTTCTGAAGACCAAGGGTACACTGTACAAGAACAGTTACCAGCTTTCCAGAAACTGATGTCCACTACCCACTGTCGAGTGTTTATTGTGGGAATGTAAATGACCGCAGCCGTCTCAGAGATGATATGAACCGTGATGTCACTGAAACGACCCCAAATCGGATTTAGGTCTGCGTATATCTTACCAGCTGGAGGACACAGTCCGTGGAATTGGTTAATTAGGTGACCCTTCCACATTTCTACAGTATTCAGCAAAACAGACAGTGGAGCAACCACCACTGGGGTTCTGTCTTCTAGGAAGGTCGGAGGATCCATTTGAGTTAAATTTCGAAGAGATGCCTTAAACGTGGTAGCCCAGGGAAGCTTAGCTTTGGAAGGATTTTTTGGAACCCCTTCTTCAAGTCCCCCGAAGGAAGGATTAAGGTGAACGGAGTCGTCTGGTGATCCCTGAGTTGAGATGTTCAATGCTTCCGCATCGGAAAGGAGAACATGAACTGAGTTTGAAGTCGTCATTGAAGGGGAGCCCATCGCAGGACGCTCGAAGAGAGAACCCTGAGTATCGACCTGGGTATACGGGATCTGAAGAGTTGTGCCAGAAGCATCCTTGGAAGACTCAATTCTCGTATCAGGGGATGAGGGAAGCGCTCCCTTATCCTCGACTGAATGGGAAGAATCGACCGGCGGACTAATTAGAGAGGATGAGATCTCCATCGCGGGGGTGAAGAGGTCATTACTGCCTGAGTTAAGACACGGACAAACTTGGATGCACACGGGGGCAAGACGGAGGGGGCTTCCTTTTCTACTTGACCATTGCAAAATTCTCATTTGCCGGCGAGAGGCCAGCAGAAGGCGGCGATTAGGGTTACGGCGCACTAATCGCCTAAAACTTCCTCTCTAATAATATTTCTGACTTACTTTTATGTTTTCGTTCTTGATTTTCTCAAGAATACTGAGACCAATGCTGCTGTAACTTTGGACTCTACAGTTTTAATTTATTGACTTGGCACTTCTGTACTTCACCTAGTCGTAAATATTTATGACTATTTAATGACAATTTTACGATTAATAAAATGTGAACATAAGTAGTTTATGAGTAGTCGTAATGTAGTTGTCAAATTTGGTAACTAATTGATGACTATTTAACAACTATAATCGTATTTATTTAGGATTTTTTATTTATACATCATTTATACAAATTATATATATTATTTTAATAATAATATTTATATTTTATTAATTATTTGAAATATATTTAAATTATGAATAATATTTGTTTGGAGTAAATTGATACTAAAAATAAAATAGTATATTTATTTTTATAAAATCGTGATTTAAAAAAAATTGTATTAGAAAATAAAATTATAAACATAATTAATAATAAGAATTCATCATACTCTTAAAAAAAAGAGTAGATGAACAACTACATAATTAATGGCTTGAAGCACACACTCAAGTCTGGATTGCCTTGTATTCCATCTTTTAAGCCATTTGAAATGACCTTAACATATCACATCCTTATCTGTAGCAGTCTTGAATCTCAGCTTGATTTGTGCTTGAAATCTTAGCTTCACTTTTCATGCTCACACACACAATTCCAGTCTCGTGCGTAACCACAAAAGCCCATAGCTTCAGGTGTTACCAACGATGCCACCATTATCAAATCTCAATCGTTTTTCTGTCCTCATCATCTACAACAATTACCATCTGGAAACCCAAAAAAAATAAGATACTCTCCTTCAAAGGCAGCAAAAGCTAACACCATCACTTCTATATATCACAAACCTTGCCATGTCGAATATCCTCAGTAGCTTGAGAAATACACACAAATATATCAATAGGTCAATCAAGATCGAACTCTTCACCCTAACATTGAAACTCTTTCATAAAATCCTAGAAGACACCCAGCTCGTCTTAGATAGTTTTGTTCCCTTGATAACATCACTGGAAAAAAAATACAAGGAGAAAACATAATCATCAATGGCTAATCCTAATCCAATTCGATTGTAGATACACATAGAAACTGGGTTTAATTGAATCCAAAATCTCTAAGAAAGAACATTCAACTTACCGCGAAGGGTAAGCAGCGCCATCATTATGGAGAGACAACGAGCTTTAGAGGAAAGAAAACCACCACCCTCGTAGAGAAGAATTATAAGAATGACTTTAATTTATAGATCCAAATTGAGAAGAATAAGAAGAAGAAAGAAGCAAATCTACCTTGTATCAATGAAACGATGAGGTTGAGACCTAAGATCTGAGATCCACGAGAAAGTGCTATGGTACCAGATCTAACAACTTCAGAGGATGAAAACAACAACACAAATGAAGATGAAATTGATTGAAGCAACAAGAGGAGGAGACAAAAGAGAATCACCACACATAAAAATAAAAAAAAAAATAAAAAAAATAAAAAAAAAAAAAAAAGGAAGGAGACGAGAAGAAGAGAAAGTCTCATCGGCCAAGGAGAGGGAAAACGACGAAGAGACGGGGAGAAAAAGAAAGAAGGTATTTTGTCCGTTGGATTAAATCAATCAACGGTTGATAGGGTTAATCCTTGTGTTTACATATCATCCAATGAAAACGCTTCATTATTTAAAGAATAATTAATTGCATCAAAACTTTATAATTGGGGTTTTAGATGTAGAAAAATATTATATTTGATTTTAATTTTAAAAATGATTGGTTTTAGGTTTTAAAATGACTATATCAAATAAATTATAAGTAAATAGTTTTGGAAATATTGAATTATAAGTAAATAATAAATAGTTTTACACATTGCTTTTATACATATATAATGGTTATATCTTGGTTGAATGGTTTATGCTTTAATTTCTATATAAAAATTATAAAAGTTTAAATTTTGAAGATTTAGGGTTCAATGTATAGGGTTTGATGAACAAGTTTAAGATTTAGGGTTAAGTTTTGATAAAAAAAAAATAAGATTTAGAAAACTATAAATTTTTTATCAGTGTTAGATTTCATTTTTTGGATGTATTATATTAACTAGACTTTCTTATAAGTATTAAAGCTTGGTTTTATGTACATATATCATAGTGGTTAAGTTTTGGTTTTATGGTTTATGAATTAATTTCTAAGATTAAGAATTGAAAGTTTAAGATTTAAAGTTTTTTTTTTTTGGTAAGGCAGCGGGGAGAGCTCTCCCCGATTTTATTAATTAAAGAAACTTGACCCGGTTACAACAGAAACACTGCGGGACACGCAGGACCCAAAACGTCATGGTGCAACAAAGATGCAACATCACTCGGAACCGAACTAAAGGAATGAAAACCTAAAGCCAAAGTAAAAGCATAGTTCACTAATCCATCGGCAAGACAATTAGCTTCCCTATACACATGTTTCACACGGACTATCCAGTCCCTTGATAACAAGTCATGGCACAACTGCACCAGGAAGGACAGCGGATGAGTCTCTCTGATCCCTGTCTGAAGAAACCCCACCACCATCTCTGAATCAACCTCCAACTCAACCTGCTTGATCCTATGCTCCCAAGCAATAAGAAGTCCGTAGTATACACCCCATAATTCCGCCAAAGGAGCTGAACATCTTCCAATATGTAAAGCAAAACCGCCAGACCATCCCCCGTTCGCATCCCATATAATCCCACCGGCAGCCGCTAATCCTGGATTACCACGAGAAGCACCATCAGTATTTAGCTTACACCACCCTTCCGGCAGAACCATCCACTTTACTTGGATCTCCCGTCGCTCCCTACAGACTCCCTCACTCACCCGTCGAGCTTCAACAGCCTCTCTTGCAGCCTCCTTGATAAACTTCACTCTGTCTCGCCATACCTTGTTTTCCCCAAACACGTTACCGCAACACCACTTCCAAGCCCATCAGACAGCCAGAGAAAACAACACAGAAGAGTGCAAATCCTCAATACTACCCCCACCACCAAGATTCGCAAACAGCCATTCAAGTAATGTCTGAGAAAAAAATAACCTCCGTTTTCGCGTTGGGACAACTCGCTGCCAACCCCGCCATGGCTGGACAATCCCGAAGAACATGGATAATAGTCTCGACCCCCCCCCCTTTGCACACTGATCACACCGCTGAATCAGTCAGATGTCGCCGAGATCTCTCTGCATTCGTCATAATCACCTGCCGTGCAACAAGCCAAAGAAAAATTCTCACCCTCTCCGGCACAGCAGCTCTCCAAATCCGATCATAAAACGTCCCCATATCTTGCTCTAGCACCCCTCTCCTTGTTAACAACGCATAAGCAGATTTAACGGAAAACCGACCATCAACGGTCTCCCCCCACACCATACAATCCTTTGCACCCGTCACCTTGTCAAGGACTACTGCAGATAGTTCAAGCCGACGATCCTCTTCCAAAAGAGGTGTTATCCGGGACCAATCCCACCCCACTCCATCTGACCAGAGATCACCAGCCACAACGTCCGCATTTCCAACATGCAAATTACCTGTACTTGCCTCAAGAAACGAACGATTGATGACCCACCTATTCGTCCAGAAACGTATCTGTCTACCATCTCCAACTGCCCAACTGAGTCGCTTCAAGATTACTTCCCGCAACCCCACACACACACTCCTCCTGGTAGACGACCAGTGGCTCTTCGGCAAAATCCAGTGAGGCTCTCGGATGGTGTCAACTCTGTACTTAGCTCTTACCACCTTAGCCCACAGACTAGTCGTGTCATGAAGTAATCGCCACCCTATCTTAGCGATCATAGCTTTGTTCATCTCACACGCTGTTTTAACGCCCAATCCACCCTCTCGCTTAGGTAAACAAACCTTATCCCAAGCTACCAGATGCACCTTACGCCTATCCAGAGTAGAACCCCATAAGAAGTCCCGAGATACTCTATCCAACTTCTCCAATGTAGATACCGGCAATTTAATCACACTCATTGTGTGTATAGGGATTGACGAAAGTACTGACTTAGTTAACGTAAGCCGGCCTGCGAAACTTAACATCTGACTTTTCCAACCTGCAAGACGGGTTGACACCTTAGCCAGAACATCCCCAAAGGTATCCTTATTGATCCTTTTCTGCAGAACTGGCATACCAAGATACTTCCCCAACATTTTTGTAGATTGAATGCCACTCTCCACACTGATTTGTTGCCCCAAGTCGCGAGAGACATTATCTGAGAAAAATATTTTAGACTTCTCTAAGCTCACCTTCTGCCCCGACGCCAAACAGAATAGCTCCAAAACCTTACGTACCACCCAAACTTGTGTTACAGAAGCTTCAGCGAACAATATCAGATCATCCGCAAACAAAATGTGCGAGAGATAAGGACCACCATTCAACAGTCTGATCGGTTTCCACTTTTTGAGGGCAATCTCCTTCTCAATCAAGTGGCACAACCGCTCCATACATAACACAAACAAATATGGTGAGAGAGGATCACCTTGCCTCAACCCTCGCAGCGGTTTAAAGGATTCAGTCTTCTCACCATTCCAAAGTAAGCTCATATCCGGTCCGGAAACACAACTCATTATCCACCCAACCCATGTGTCATTTAAACCGGCTGCCTTAAGTGTTTCTGCTAAGAAATCCCATCTTATTCTATCATAAGCTTTCTCCAAATCTAGCTTCAAGAGCATCCACCCTTTGCGACCCTTCTTCATCCTCATCGAATGTACAGCCTCTTGCACAACCACAATATTATCCGTGCTATGTCTGCCTGGAATAAAGCTTGATTGCACGGGCCCTACTAATTTAGCAATTACACTCTTCAACCTGCCCACCATGGTTTTAGTAATGATCTTAAACAAAACATTACACAGTCTTATAGGCCGAAACTGTGTGATCCTTTCAGGACGTGCCACCTTGGGTATAAGAACCACAAGCGCATCATTTGTCTCAGGAAGTAGGTCCCCTGTACGAAAAAACTCCAAGACAAACTGAATCACAGACTCACCAACAATTTCCTAGCAATGATGATAGAATACTGGTTGAAAACCATCCGGTCCCGATGCTTTAAACTTTCCCAAACTCTTAACAGTTGTCTCCACTTCCAGATTCGTAAACGGTTTGTTTAAAGTAACCTTCTCCTCCCACGACAAGCTAAAGAAGCCCTCACTCGGTAGATGCACTTCAGTTTACACCACATCATCCAGGTTGTATAGTTTACTAAAGTATGCAATCGCAAGCTGTTCCAGATCCTCCCTCTCTGTAATCCACCTACCTGTATCATCTTTCAGCATATCAATTCTATTTCTCCTCCTTCTAATCCACCTACCTGTAATTCCGGTCACCCTGCACTATCCACTTCTCCCTTGATTTCTGCAGCCATAACACCTCCTCCTGTTCCAAGACAGCGTCAAATTCCTTCAACAAAGAATCCTCACGCATCAACAAAGCATCTTTTTAAATAACCTCAAGACATTCTTGCACTTCTGTAATCTCCTTCATTATCTTCTCCTTACGTAAGTTGATATCTCCAAACACAGCTTTATTCCACTCTCCCAACGTCTTCCTCAACCTTTGTAATGGATCACGAGTATTAAGGTTCCTGTGCCAGGACGCCATCAACAGATCCTTAAAAACCTCATGATGGAGCCAGGCAGCTTCGAACGAAATTGTCGCCTCCTTGCATTGCCAACAACCCCCGGAGTAAGCTGTAGATACAACGGGACGTGATCAGAAGCTAGAAACGGAAGGTGAGTGACCACCGCTTCATGCCATTTTAGCCTCGAGTGAGCACAACAAAGCACACGATCAAGCCGCTTAGCCACAAACGATCTCTCAACCCTGCCTCACTTCCAGGTATAATGATTCCCTCGGAACCCCATATCTATCAAGGAGGTGTCATTGATCCACTCGCCAAAAGCTAGTGAGTCCGGCGACAACAAGCCATTCCCTCCAGTCTTCTCATCCAGAGGTACAATGGTTTTGAAGTCCCCCCGATCACCACCGGTCCCGTAGCCAAACGAACTACATCTCGTAAGCGATCCCACAGTCCACTTCTTCTACTTACTGTGGGAGCAGCGTACACCACGATGAGATTCAGCATTTCACTTCCATTTAACACCAGAGCATGGATAAACTGATCTGAGGATTCGACAATAGTCAAATCCCCAATCTCCGACCGACATAACAACCATAACCCTCTGCTTTGCCCTACAACATCAACACGAAACATATTCTCAAAACCCAAACCCCGACATATCCTTCCTGCCCTCTCCCCTCCGGCATGTGTTTCGAAAATAGCTAGAACATTCGTAAAATACCTCTTCAACACATAACGAATTGATCGCCTAAAATTGGGTTTATTTGCCCCCCCCCTGGCAATTCCACAATAGTGCATTAATCATTTGAGACAACAGAGAAATAGGAAAAACTGGGGCGAGCCATTATTGAGACCCAATACCTCCACCCTCCTCCGACGATGCACACCGCAACACCATCTCCATACAACCTTGCTTCTCAGGTGAATCCACAGTAGGATACTGCGGCAAACCACTATCAGCACCTGGATTCGTTGTCTCATATAGCTCTTTTGCAAACGCATCGCCTGACCTCCCAACCGACTCTGGCTCAACCCGCAAGCGTTTCCCAGTCGAAGTCAGCATCGTATTATCTTCCATCGGACCAAAGATTAAACCCGGCAAAGGCTTTGAAACCTTAAAGCTTTTGGGCCGATTTGTATTTCTTGAGAACCCCTTCCCATGGGCCCCTTTCGGGCCATCATTCTCCTTACGAGGTCCACTATCACGATAATTCGCACTCGAACCAAACACCAATTCCTTCCCGCTCACGCAATTCTTTTCCCCAACTGATTGATTCGAAAAATCAATGTTTTCCTAATTCGCCCCATTTCGCGTTAACCCTTCCTTCTCATGCGGAGATGCCAGATCCACTGCTACCCTTCCAAAACTGTTGGAAATTGCAATATTCGAGGAATTTCTTTCCTTCCTTGAATCTCGAATATTGCTTCCCCGACTTCCAACCACCGACAAAGGAAGGTTTTTCCGTGGAGGATCCACTTTCTGGCCACGCTGCTTGACGGTAACAAAACCATCCACCACCGACGTTTCTTCCCTTACCGCCTCCCGAGCAACCATCATCGCCACCCTGGGCACCACTTACTGAGACTGCACCCTATGGGGGAAAGTATGAAGAAGATGGCCATACAACCCACAACCCGAACAGATTGTATTCAACCCCTCATACGCCACAAAGTATCTTTCGCCATTCACCATAATAGTACCCTTAAGTGATTTCTTTAAGTTAACTTCCACGCAAACTCTAGCAAAACGAGCCCTCTCGAAGTTCAAAGTAGTAATATCCACTTTAATCAGATTTCCCAATCCCCGAGCCATCGCTGCCAGTATCTCACTATGGTAAAAATTCAACGGAAGATTCGAAAAGCGCACCCACACCGGAGTCGTGTCAATATCATCTTTGAGTGGATCAAACCCTGGCGACCATGCTTGAACTAAAAGATAATTCCCGAAAACCCTCCACGGTCCTCCAGTCAAAGCTGCCATGTATATTCCTCATTCCCAAACCGAATCATGAAAAACTGTCGTGGTAGATCCAGGACAGTCATTGCACCACTCGGTTTCCACAACGCTCTCAACTTCCGACTCAGAACCAATATCGGAAAATGGCGCCCTAACACCTTCACCACTATACAGTTTTTCCACAAACCATTCATAGCCTCCAACACCTCTGTTCCTATGGTTACCACTGGCTCACCATCCTCACCATCTGGAAAAGCTAATGATACTCTCTCCGCCACAAAAGTTGCATCCACCACAATATCAGGCACCAACCTACCGCCCGCAGAACTCCCAACTACTTTCTTCACCCACGACCCTTGAGCATCCGGCGGATCCCCAGGAGGTCGAGCCTTTACTCCAATATCCTCCATCGTGCATCCTGGTCCCCTCCGTTCAAAACCCTAGTATCGCCCCCAGAGTCGCCCATCTCGTGCTGCTTTGCTTTTATTTCCTAATTCTTTTTATAGTTTAACATTTTAAAGTTTAAGATCTAAGTTCAAGAGTTTGAGGTTAAATTTTGAAAATTTTAATTTTCTTAAATAGTGACTGATATGCGACTTTTTGGCGACTTTTCACTATGAGTCGCATATTAGTCGCTAAACTGGCGACTTTTACCATGAATCGTATATTAGTCACTAAATTAGTGACTATTTAGCAACTATTTGTTCCGATATGCGATATAGTCATTAAATAATCGCTAAAATACGACTAAAACACCGAATACTATATGTAGTCGCAAAAAAACGAGTAATATACGACCAAATATTTGTAGTCGTAAAATTGTTGGCTATTAGTCGTTACGTAGTCACAAAAAATGGCGACTACAAATATAGTCGTCATTTGTAGTTGTAAAAACCATGTTTTCTTGTAGTGAAATTTAATTCGAAATTTTATATCATATTTTAATGTTAAAGGATCATTGATGTGTAGGGTTCTTATTTTTTTGATCTTTTTGATGATAAGACTTGAAATATTGTATTAACAAAACTAAAATAAGAACCCTTCTCAAACAATTCTGAGGATTTTATAGTTTTGTAAATACAATATTTCAAGTCTTTATCATCAAAAAGATCACAAAGATAAGAACCCTTCTCAAACAATCCTAAGGATTTAAGTTTTGAAATCTTTTTTTTTTCTAACTTTGTATGTAGTATTTTTTCTCTTTCTAAAAGTGATGTTACTTTTGAAAGTGAAACGACCCGACCTGTTTTTTTTTTAAATAATAAATAATAATAATAATAAATAATCTACAGCTAGTGGTCCCATACCCACTAGCGACCTAACCACAATCACAAACAACAGCAGAAATAACCAATATCAATATCCAATAAATAAGCAATTATAATCCAATAATTAAACATAACAATATCCAATATCCAACCAACAAGGAACATAGAACCAGCAACCTAGAAATTTTTCTAATGACTCAACTCTAGCAATCTAGCAATGCCAGATAGCAACCAATCGAGTCCCTAGAACATTCTCCTCTTCATTGCCTTGATTCCACGATCACACTTTGCCTTTACTTGCACCACAACCACAAATTGCAATGCATGAGTATTTTATAAACACTCAGTAAGGCGATCCTCCCATCTACTGGGCTATACACACAAGCAATAGAGACATCTCTAACCATCAATAAACAACCAATAATCAACAATAACAAACCAGGACTCAGCATCGACCGACACCAGTTGAGGGTTGTGTCGACCTACGCAAGATCTGAATCGACCGATGCAAAGTTAACTTGCATCGACCGATGCTCCCATTGCATCGATCGACGCATGCTCGACATAGCACGAAAACCCTAGATTTTATGCATCGTCCTCGCGTTTGCATCGACCGATGCAATGCCGAGCATCGTTTTCTCCCAAAGCTTCTCACCGGATCTTCGTTCCTACAACCACAAAACTCGATCCCAAGCCGCAAGAAAACTTCCCAAAATCCCAAATATAAATCTAACAAGCCTAACAACACATAACAAGCAAATCAAAGATATCTCCAGCTTAGATTAGCCATGGTCATGCACTTACCTTTGTCAAGAAGAATCTGAACCTCAAACAAGCAAGAAGACACTTCCAAGAAGCTCCTACAACGATCCCAACTATAGATCTCTACAGGAACAGTCTCAAATCTCCCAAAATACTCAAGAATACTCAAGAACCTTTTCTCTCTTCTCTTTTCTCTCAAAAACGGCTCAACACGCCTAATGAGACGAAACTCGAGTTTAAGGGTTTTTCCCTAACCCAAAACGCAGCGTTTTGCTTAAACTCGCGCGCCCAGAAACGACCTTGCATCGACCGATACACATAGTGCATCGACCGATGCAATCCCTAAACCGGGATTCCGGTTCGCGGATGTTACAGAAAGGATATAAAATTTTACTATATAGGTTTTTTTTTGTTCACATATTAAAGGTTTTGGTTTATTATTTTACCCCACGTATTTTTTTTTATTATTCTTTTTTCAAATAAGTTTTGCCTTATAAACATAAAAATTGATTTCAGGGGTTTGGAATATACTTTTTTAGGGTTGGGATAAATATTTAAGATTTAGAGCATAGTTTTTAGAGGATTGGTCTTAGTGTTTATGATATAGTTTTTAGTTTTTTATGTTGAATATTTAGTTTTCGTTTTGTGGTATTTTTTGGAAAATAAATCTAATCATTGTATTTTTGGAGAAAATAGATAAGAATAAATTTATGTACAATAGTAAATGAGCAAATAGATAAGAAGTAAAAATCTGTTTCAACTTCAATCTTTCTTTTGTTAACCTAATTAGGTTTACTACATATATATAACAATAACTTATATTCTAACAAAAATGTCAATACAAAAAATTGAATATTTGTGCAAACAATTACCAAAGATGAAGAGCCATTTGTGCTTAGTATAACTGAATAAATGTAAACCATATGTGGAAAATAGGACAGAAAGATCTGAAGCAAAACTTTCTGAACCAGCATTGTAGTATAAAATCAAAACCAAACATAAATAAACCAAATATTAACCAAAAACAAACTATAAATCATGTTTGCTAAAGTAATTACCCTATACACTTAACCGTGAGGCAGTATATGCAAGGTTCAAATCCACAAGGACCAATGGTACACTAAAGATTTGCAAGACTTATAAATAGCTAAAGCGAACAAATGTTTGTTGTTTGGTTTCAGAAATTGTAAATAAAAATGCAAGAAATTAAACAATTGACATATGAGATTAAAACATTAGGCTATAGAGTATTTCAGAGATCAATAATCGATGGGAAAATGAAACAAAAAAATTCAATAGTTAACAACCGTTCTAGAACATGAACACAAGATTTGACTAACCATCTTTCAAGGTATTAATCACTAAATTTTCATTTGTAATCTCCTAATCAAATTTTCATTATCAAACAAGTTTACTAAGTTCACAATATCTACTAACATCAACTTTTGCATGTTAGAGAAATATTGCTCAATTCATATTGGTTCTGGCATTCTATCGAACACTTTTGATGCATAGAAAAACCTAGAATCTAGAACAAGGTGATCAGTCCTATTTTATCATTAAGAGCATATGAATTAAAGAACCACAAAGAAAATAGAATACGTAAGCAACAATTAAATCATTAAATCATTTGATCCCCTACTTAGAACCCTAAAACTCAATTTGGTGACTACTCACACATATTGAAAGCAACAACACAAAGAGATGAAGAAGACATAATTAAATTGATGAAATAAAATGAGAAAAGAGTTTAGAAATCTTCTCCAAATTGTGAAAGATGATGGATCTCTTATCTCCAAAAATGGCTTACAAAAGTCTCAAGGTGCAAAAATCTCAAAAAAAAATAGAATGTGTTGCTCATTAGGTCTTTGGGATATTTAAACCCTTATTAAAATAAAAGTGAAAATAGAAAAATTTAGGAAAATGAAATAAGTGTCTGGAGCATAGGGAGGACGACAATAGACTTCATTAGAGTTCTCTAGATTTTAGCAGATTTGTCTACAGACTTCACCAGACTTGTCTACAAACTTCACGAGACTTCTCCAGAATTCTCTAGACTTCAGCATACTTGTCCATAAACTTCACCAGACTTCTCTAAACTTGTCTACAAACTTCATCAGACTTCTCTAGACTTTCCCATACTTGTCTACAGACTTCACCAGACCACTCTAGACTTCTCCAAACTTGTCTAGACTTCATGATTCAGTTCAACTTGAAGATGTCCAGAAGTCATGTCCTGCTTCTTTATTCCGGTTAAGCTTGAATCCAACCAAAAGACTCCAAATCTAGCACATCGTCTCCACACCTAATCACAACTGAAGAAAAGACCAAAAAGACACAAAACGGGGACAAAGATGCGACAAATGACTCAAAACAAATACTAAATGAAGGAAAAAAGACACCAAAAACATAATACATCAACTCCCCCTGACTTAGATCTTTGTTTATCCTCAACCAAAACAAAATCTTTGCCAAAGAAAGAGGTTTGAAAACGTGAGAACTCACATATCCTTCTGGGGTCATGCTCTCAAACAATTGCCTGGAAACCACTACCACAAAGCTCATATCAAACCGTACTAAATCGTACTTCGCCATGACCATAACAACTTCATTAAATCCCAAGAACACAAAGCTTTACAGAGTCATATAACTTAACCTTTTAACATTCATTAGTAAATGTGTGCACTCTCACAAAGGGGATATCGAACACGCTATGGTCTAGGTTGTAGGGCAATTTCAGGGTGGCTCAAGTGTTTAAAGGTTTCCAGTAACGAAAAAGGATGCATGTTATTATGCAAAATCACAATGAGACACAGACCAACTTGGAGGTACACAACTTCCCTCTAACTCTATCAAACCAACTAATGCAAAATCCCTAACAAAATATAAGTGTCTTAAATGCTTTTATAACCAATACTACATTGACTTTTCAGGTTCCATTATTTCTCCTTTCCTATTTTCTGTTTTTTTTTGTTTTTTTTTTTTAGAATGAGGGAGTGGAACCGGTTCTCGTCTCACTAAAACTGCATCAAAAGAACTGATCATGAAAGCTCGATACATGCTTATCAACATAACTATACAACCACAACTCAATATCAACCACCCAAATAAACTACAACCACAATCCTAACTAGAGGAAAGTTATGTCGGTATTTATACTCCGTAGTTTTTGCACATGAATGCACATGATGATGATGACATAAGAATGCAAGTGGTATGAAGCATGGATATGGTTAAAGGTGTGGTACTAGACTAAAAATGAGTCTAGCCATTCAGAGTTTACTAAGAATGGTAAAACTAATGTGTAGTAAACTCTGAATGTATGATCCATTACTTGATTACCAATCTTCTCAGTGAGATATATAAGTCCATATTAAGTCCAAATAAATAAGGTCAAGCTTAAATCATCCAAATTTCAAAGTGACAGGAATTATAAGAAGTGATCAAGTCATGATTTTTTTTCTAAACTTCCAAGTCATCCTTAAACAATGCGAAATAGTCTCAAGGCAATGAATCAAGAATGGTGCAATTCCCTAAGTAAAGCTCATAGTTCTCAATTAGCAATTTGACTCAATAAAACACACTTTTGACTCGATAAAACAAATTGACTGACTCAAAAGAAAGCAACAAAAGAAAAACAACCAAAGTAAACAAGATTAGTAGACATATGACACCCTCCCACAGACTCGCTTCAAACCGTCTCAATGTTAAAACTAATCCAAAAAAAAATGTCAAACAGATTCAAAAGAAACTAGAAAGAAAAATAAATAGTAAAAGATAAAAATACCTGGTGGGTTACTACCCAAAGCGCTTGTTTTATGTCACTAACTTGACCATTAGATTCATTTTGGTTTTATCTATAATATGAGTCTAAAGTCTAAACCGTTGTCTAAAAGTTTTAACAGATGTATGAGGCTGAACATAATTTTTTGGATTGTTTTGGTTATACATGTACATTTTTGGAAATCTGAATCACGATAAATGCAGAAAAAAAATCTAGAATTTGTTCATTTTATATATGATATGATGAGTCAATACAACTGAAAACTGTTAAAAAAAGATGATTGAGAGTAATCATAATCTTAAATCCAAATTTTTTTTTCTAAATATCTATTATATTAATGGTAGAAACTTATTTGAATATTTTAGATTTTATAATAAAAAGATAAGTTATTTTAATTGTCTATGGTTATATGGATGGTAGAGAATTAATTGTAGATGTTGTCTAGATACATGTATAAGTATTTTCATATTTCATGTTTACCCTAAATGAGCTTACTAATTTGTTAAAAAAAAATGTTATTTTCCGACCTCTATAAAACTATTCTTAATTATCTCAATTTAATTAAGCTTTAATCTTTTTTATAACTCGATTCCAACTAAACAAGGAATTAAAAAAACTGGAATGAATATAGTATTTATGTCAACATGTTTGATAATTAGTTACTTGTTTCATACCGGAACGTTAGTCTATAAACAAACAGAAATACAGGAATATGATCTCAAAAATGAATGCGAGAAAGGATAATCAGGACAAATAAACAATGAAATTATAAAATACAAATAAAAAAGTTGCACAGTTAGAATTCTAATATCTACAAATTGTATAAACATCCATGTCAAAAGCAACGATGTCCTTGACAAGGATCAAGAACAGCAAAGAAACATACCCAATATGAATAAACCGAGAGCGAAAGCTCCATATATAGACTGAAAGGAGAGGGCTTGAGGAACATATAAACATAATGAGGGTTTTGCTCAACCAAGTATCTTGCTTCCTGATCAATGTGCTCGAGACTTTAAGATCAATCAAGAAAACTGAAACTAGTTCAAGAATCAATAATAGTGACGCTAAGCAACATACTTCTTTCTAAGATTTATGTAGAAATCAATACACATACAGCGAATTTAATAAAATATCTTACAACCGGTCTATCAGCATACATCTCATTCTCTCTTGCGTGAACCTTCTCTACAAACTATGGAACAAAATATTGATCCTGATCCAGACATCTGCAAAACTATCTTGTGTGGACAGCGCTTTTTGCAAAAGAAACAAAAAGGACGAGTCATATGATGATTGTTGGGTACTATGCTGACATGTTCCTCTAAAACCCTCCAAGATGAACCAGGCTTCATGTATAAGTCCCGCCCAAGCAGACATTCGACGTGTAGGGTAACACAACAGTACTCATCACACACGTAAAACCGTTGCCCCGGATATATTTTTCCCTCGCAAACTTCACACCAGTTCTTCATTGTACTTATTTCCTGCCCATAAGAAAGAGTCAGCACAGGCTCATCATGCGTATACCTCACCTTTTGAGGCAATGTAGCACATCCAAAACAAAATGCAAAGTCACACTCAAAGCAATTGAATGTTTCATTTGTCGAATAAAAATTTATTTGCTTTTCTTTGCAGACCGAACATATTCTTTGCTCCTCTTTTGGTTTGGATGTTAGAAATAAAGGATGCTTGTGACTTTCATGAACTAACGGCTCGGAAACTGTGGCACACTTGACGTGCAGGTTGAAAGTGCTTCCTTTGTTACTACACCCATAGAAGAATCCAGTCATGCGCAAATGGGTATAGGCGATAAGTACATATCAATAGAACCTAGGGATCTACTTGTAAATATTATTAAACCCTAGACTTTCCTTGTACTATATATATGTTTATAACTCATTCTTAATAAGATAAGAAATATTCATAACATATATGGTATCAGTGCAAACGATCAAAATAACCCTAAAACTTTTCTAAACACAACGTCACCACCATGTCTACCTCTGATCATGTCTCTCCCTCGACAGGTGAAGTCATCACGAACTGAACCACTCCACTCTTCATTGTCAACACTAGCAATGTCACTAAACTCAACGATACCAACTACTTGATGTGGAGTCTTCAGATCCACGCTTTGGTTGATGGTTATGAACTTGTTGGATACCTTGATGGATCTACTACTGTGCCGCCAGTCACAACTGGCACTATCACCGTCCCAAATCCAGATTTCACCGTCTGGAATTGCCAAGATCGTCTCCTATTTAGCGCTTTGCTTGGCGCTATGTCTCCCTCTGTTCAACATTTGGTCTCACGTGCCACCACTGCTGTTGCAGTCTGGGAAACACTTGCTTCTACCTTTGCCAAACCAAGTTGTGGCCATGTACAAGGTATCCGCACTCAACTCAAGGTATGGACCAAGGGCAATAAAACCATTGATGAATATGTTCGTGGCCTTGTTATATGTTTTGATGAACTAGCTGCTCTTGGTAAACCTATGGATCATGAGGATCAAATTGAAAAGATCCTTGAAGGTCTTCCGGAAGACTTCAAACCTGTTGTTGACCAGATCGAGAGTAAGGTCTCTTCCCCGACTATCGCTGCCACTCCAACTCCATTTCCTGTGTCTGCGAATATCGTTCAACACCGTCCAAACAACAACTTCAACAACACGAACAACAACAACCGCTTTCGATCTCAACCACAATGCTTCTCCAACAACAACAACAACCCCCAACTGGCAGTCCTACACCAGCAACAATAACAACACCAACAATCGGTCTTCAAGACCGTACTTGGGCAAGTGTCAACTGTGCCACACACAAGGACATAGCGCTCGACGTTGTCCTCAACTTCTCTCCATGAAGTCTGGTTCCTCGAGCAACTCCAGTCCGTTCACGCGTTGGAAACCCTGCGCCAATGTGGTTGTTGTTGTCGACTCTGGTGTCACCCATCATATCACTTCAGACCTCAACAATCTCTCCTTGCACCAATCCTACAATGGTGGTGAAGACCTGACCATCGCTGATGGTTCTACTATGCATATTACTCATACTGGTTCCATGCTTCTTCCCACTCAAGCTTGATCTTTAAAGTTGGATAAAGTCTTATGCGTTCCTGATAAACATCGGAATCTTATCTCTGTGTATCGTCTTTGTAACGCTAACCAAGTGTCTGTTCATTTCTTTCCTACCTTCTTTCAGGTGAAAGATCTGACTACGGGAGTCCCATTACTCCAAGGCAACACTGAAAATGAACTGTATGTGTGGTCGCTGACACAACCGATGGCTATGGCCATGTTATCTTCATCTGGTCCAAGAACAAGTCTCCTCTCGTGGCATTCACGATTGGGTCACCCCTCTCCCCCAATTCTAAACACTATTATTTCTACTTTTTCTCTTCCTGTTGCTTCTTCTACTTCCAAACATTTATCTTGCTCGGATTGTTTTATTAATAAAAGTCACAAATTACCTTTTACACAATCTTCTATCATCTCCACACACCCTCTTGAATATGTTTTCTCCGACGTTTGGACCTCTCCCATTCTCTCTACTCAAAACTACAAATATTATCTTGTTCTTGTTGACCACTACACTCGATACACATGGTTGTATCCTCTCCAACGCAAATCTGATGTCAAACCTGTGTTCTCTACCTTCAAGTCCCTCGTTGAAAATCGATTTCAAACACGGATTGGGACATTGTTTTCTAACAATGGGGGTGAATCCTTTCTACTCATGGTGTCACTCATCTCACATCGCCACATTATGGAGACCAGTCTCACACTCATGTCGACGGCAAACTTACCTACAGTCCACTGGCCATATGCGTTTGCCACCGCGGTATATCTTATAAACAGGATGCCCACCCCTGTTCTTGGCAACCAATCACCATTTCAGAAACTCTTTCAGACATCTCCCAACTATGAGAAGCTTCGGGTCTTTGGTTGTTTATGTTTCCCATAGCTAAGACCCTATACAACTCATAAACTCGATGCTCGATCTTTTGGTTGTGTCTTCCTTGGTTACTCACTCACGCAGAGTACATACTACTGTCTTCACATTCTGTCAGGTCGCATCTATACCTCTCGTCACGTCCAATTTGTGGGACACACACTCCCGTTTTGTCAATCAATGTCGTCACACACTGATGAGACAACATCAACTCGGAGCTCACTACCCTTGTTGTGGCTTCCTTCCTTACCTCCGGTGTCGTCGTCGCCAGTGATTTCACCACCATCTCCACTGTCACCGACGACATTAACGACGGATGACGTTGCTGGTACTTCGCGACCTCCAATATTGTTCACGTATCAACGCCGTGATAAACATATGGACAATTCTTTAGGCCCATTACCTACTCCTCAGGCCCAAGATCAATCTCAAGCTCGACAAGGTCCAACTACTAGGCCTCTTGAGTCATCTTCTCCGCCTTTGGTTCACCCGTCTCCGACAACCTCCTCGCCGACAACGAGTTTGGACCCCCCACCACAGATCCTCACCCGCGATCATCTCCTCACCCTCAGGTATCGTCTTCTATCTTTATCACCTCCTCCTCCTCTCCGTCTTCTTCTTCTCCCTCAATATCTTCGGAGCCTACTGCTCCTCATGAAAATGAGTTGAATCTCACAACTCAGACTCACCCTCGTCCTCTTGAGCCCACTGCTCGACCACAAAATGAGTTGCAACCCACAACTCAGACCCAACCATCACAAACCCCCCCCCCCTCCCCGCCAAGCCGTTTCCACCCGACCACAGAGCCAAATACAACATGTCGAACCACCACAAAATCACCAAAAAATGAAAACTCGTTCCAAAAATAATATTACCAAACCCAACCCGAAATTTGGTTTCCTTGCCACAACTCGCAACTCTTTATCCCCGGAACCAAAAACAATAGTTCAAGCTCTCAAGGATCCGTTTTGGGGAAGGGCATGTTCAGTGGAATACGACGCTGTAATGGGCAATTACACATGGTATCTGGTGCCTCCTGATGTCAAACAGAATATCGTCGGTTGTAAGTGGGTATTCACTACAAAATTTTTCTGATGGTTCTCTTGATCGGTTAAAGGCACGCTTAGTTGCTAAAGGATTTCATCAACAATATGGCAAGACTAAGCTGACACTTTTAGTCATGTGATCAAGTCTACAACTATCTGGGCTGTTCTTGATGTTGCAGTGAAGAAGAACTGGGTAATAAAACAGCTAGATGTCAACAATGCGTTTCTTCAAGGGGATCTCACTGAAGAGGTCTACATGTCTCAACTGCCGGGATTTATTGACAAGGATCGACCACACTACGTCTGCCGATTATGCAAGCCTATATATGGTCTTAAGAAAGCTCCTCGTGCGTGGTATATGGCTCTTAAACAACATCTCCTTGACTCTGGTTTTACTAACTCTCTTGCAGATGCGTCCCTGTTTATTCATGGCTTCGGGTCTCACCTCACATATGTCCTTGTCTACGTTGATGATATCATCGTCACTGGAAGTCACTCACGCACCGTTGATGTTGTACTCACTGCCTTTGCTGATCGTTTCTCCATCAAGGATCCTGTTGATCTTCATTACTTTCTTGGCATAGAAGTCTCTCGGTCCAAACGTGGTATGCATCTCATGCAATGAAAATACATCAATGACCTCCTGCTCAAGACCAACATGTCCGACGCCAAACCTGTCTCTACACCTTTACCTACAACACCAAAACTAACCCTCACAAGTGGTGCTCCCCTTTAGGCCTGGGCATAAAACCCGAATCCAAAAATCCAAACCGAAATAAGCGGATTAAAACCAAACCGATATTAAGGAAATAACCGATTGGTTTTTTGCTTTCATTATATTGGATATTATGCAATAGATATCCGAATATAACCGAACATATAAGAAATAGTTTGATATTCCGATAGATATGCCTCATATGTTTTATGTATTTGTATGGTTTTATGAGAACTTTGTCATTTACTTAATTTCTTATCTTTTTTATTTTGTTTTAATACTCCATTAGTATGGTTATTTGGGTACAATAAGATTAAAAGGTATTCGAATAAAACATTGTCCAATAACTTTTGGTTTAATTTTGGTTATCGACAATCATATCCTAACCGATCCGAAATCCGAATTATTCGAACCGAAACCGATCCGAATTTTATAAATACCCGAATGGATGTTAGAGTCAATATCCAAAAAATCCAAAATCCAAAAAATCCGAACTGAATCCGATCTGATATCCGAACGCCCAGGCCTACTCCCCTTGATGATCCATCTAAATACCGATCTGTTATGGGCAGTCTTCAGTACCTTTCGTTCACTCGCCCTGATATCTCCTACGCCATTAGTCACCTCTCTCAGTTCATGCATCGCCAGACGCAGGATCATTGGCAAGCCACAAAAAGAGTTCTTCGATATCTTGCTGGCACTACGACTCATGGTATCTATCTTCATGCCTCCTCTCCTAATTCTCTCCATTGTTTCTCGACGTCTCCTCTTAAACTTCATGGCTTTTCTGATGAGGATTGGGCGGGTGACACTAATGATTATGTCTCTACCAATGGCTATGTTATTTACCTTGGTCGCAACCCCATCTCTTGGTCCTCCAAAAAGCAGTCTGGTGTTGCTCGATCCTCGACTGAAGCTAAGTATAGAGCGGTTGCTAACACTGCTGCAGAACTTCGGTGGTTGTGTTCCCTGTACTCTGAATTACGCTTGAACCTCCCATCTGCTCCTGTCATCTATTGTGATAATGTTGGGGCTACATATCTCTGTGCAAATCCGGTCTTTCATTCCAGAATGAAACACATCGCTCTAGACTACCATTTTGTACGCACACAAATACAATCCAACAAGCTCCGTGTTTCCCATGTTTCTACTCATGACCAATTGGCTGATACCCTTACCAAACCTCTACCACGCGCAAGGTTCCAGGAAGCCTGTTTCAAGATTAGCGTGATCAAGCTCCCTCCATCTTGAGGGCGTATAGGCGATAACTACATATCAATAGAACTTAGGGATCTACTTGTAAATATTATTAAACCCTAGACTTTCCTTGTACTATATATATGTGTATAAACTCATTCTTAATAAGATAAGAAATATTCAGAACATATAATGGGGACACGCTGCACATAGAGTCGTAAAGTCCTGATCAACACTATCATATCCTAGAGTGAGCGGATGTGGATGTGTAGGGTGATTTATTTTGCGAGAAAGATTTGCACATTCTTCATGGAGAATGAAATCACATTGCATGCATGAGTAGAAGTTACCAAAATAAATTGGTGTGATGCATGCTTGACACCCCCTGTTCTCATCATAATCTCTGGATGTGTTCTCATCGATCCTTAGATGATGATGTTGATGGCTGAAATGCTGAATAATTCCATCGCTAATCCTCACAAACGGCTCAACTTCTTCAGTGTCTTCTTCTGGCTCTCCCTCAAGTTCTTTACCATCCCACACATTTTTCTGTGTAGCACATCTTGAATGAACCGCATACAAACAACCTTTCTTGATACAAGAGTAACCCCCATAATTATTGTCGATATTTCTGCGACAAACACCACAAAAAAAATCTCCTTTTTCAAAACAATAGGTAAAAGAGATACGATGGTAATGACGTGATATCCTTATTACTCGTGGTATATTTATGCACTTTTGATGGAGGACGAAGTCACAAGGAGGACACATATAGATAGGAGATCTTGCATCAGCCATGCCGCAGAGGTTACAAGTTAAGAAAGCTTGTCTTGGAAACAGAGAAAGAGTATGCTCATGCCACTTTGGTTTGTCTATAGAAAAGACTACCTCTTTCTTCAGACAAGCATTATTCATAGCAAAATCGCAAGCCATGCACCAAGAAAATGTTATGAACCTCTTTTATTGCTTGAGATATTAAGAATGATATGAAAGCTTAGTTCCCTCTTAACCCTATTAAGGTTAATTCTTGGGGCTTGATATTCTCATTAGCATAAGAAGTCCTTTTATAGACTCTAGTACAATCGACCTAAACCTTAATAAGTAAATATTCCATAGCCTTAATCTAATTATGAAAAGGAAACCTAATAATCTAATAATAAGTTAAGCCTTGATGGTCTACGTGATATCTTCATGAGCCAAGATTTGATGACCGAGTGGCTTGAACTTTAACACGAGCATTACGTCAATAGATGAATGTTGTTCCATATAGTTAGCATAGAATCGTAATATGAGCTCCGACAACGCCTCCGGCTGGGAATTCAAATCGATAATAGAGTTGAAGGCAGAGATTAATTCAGTAATGAGTGACATGAGCTCTGAGTTCGGTTTCGGCTGCCAATTCAAATGTATTGAACTGACCAAAGAAAATATTTGAGTAATAACTAATAATATATATGGCCTTGAGGTCCCTTTCCCAATCGAGAAACAATAGTTGAGTAATGAGTGATATGAGCTCCGACTCCGAATCCATATAGTTGCCGATAGATGAGACATCTGGTTCCGGCTCCAAAGAAAAGATTTTTCGAAAGAGTGACTTGAGTTGAAACTGAAGCCTCCAACATGAACTCGAATTCATAGAGTAATCATAGAGTAGCGATATGAGTTTTTGCATCAGCGGCTTTGGCTTGGGATCCAAATCCAAAGAGTTGAAAACAGAGATTGTTAGAGTGATGAGTGACATAAGCTCTGATTCCCGCTGCGAATTTAAAACCGATGAGCTTACCAGATCATTTATTTGAGCAATGAGTGATATGAGCTCCAAATCCCCATCAGGACCTTGAAATAATTGTTGAGTAACATGTGATATGAGAAGCTGCACATCCTCATCAAAACTTTGAAATAACTCCGAATCCATAAAGTTTTTCTAAGAGAAATTATCTGAGTAAATAGTACGAAAGATGTCCCCTATATAATAACTTTTTTTTGTAAACTATATAATATGGGTTATAAAATTAATTATTTGATTATTTGATAGGTTATAGGTTATATGGGTTGTAAATCTCCACAGAATATTTAATTAACCATATATAGGCAATAAAATCTCAAAAATTAATCACTCTTCTGCATATTAAAAGTGATTTTCGATTTTACTAGCAACTATATATCAAAATAACAGAAATAATGTTTATTATGATTGATTTGATAAATTTCAAAAAATTAGGGTAATCCGCATAACAATAATAAAAAATCTTAAAAAAATTTAAGTCCTCATATTTAACATATGATTTTATTGCATAATGTTTTATTAACAACAATTTTAAAAAACAACCACATAAATTAGATTTTATATAAAAATTATAATATAAATAAAATAAATTTCAACATGTGCTTTAGCATGGATCCTAATCTGGTACTATATCTATTTTGTCTTTGATAAAGCATTAAACGATCAGCATTGAATGATCATCATCACATGGGTCGTCTTTTTGTTCTAACGCTAACTAGATAAGATATTGCACGCTCACGAGTGCATTGACAATAAAAAGTAAACGTACGATAATTTATTAATTTAATTCGGAACAGATTATTGTTACTGTAAAATACTGTTAAAAATTTCGATTCATATGTTTCCAAACAGACTTTTTTAAGCTAAAAGAGCACAGTGAAAGAGAAAGACTTCTTTTGATGTCTTCAATTCAACATCAATGCGTACTTCCGAAGGACAAAAAATTATATTTGGTGTTGAACACACAACTACACAAGAAAGGCTACTTCACAATTCTCTAAAGCTGTTTATCGCTTGATTTACTACCCGAAAACTTACCCCATCCCCTAACAAAACTCACTAATTAAACAATCTACCGAACCTAAATCCAACCTTTCCACAGAGATTTGCCATAATGACATCATAAATCCTGTAACAGAACCTTCCCACCGAACCGCCAACTTCAAATCAAGAAAGAATAGAGGTGTCCTCACCGTACGTAAGAGTGAGGAAGACCAATGCATTTTTGCGGAAAATACATCAACGTTGTGCTTTGACCATTATGAGAATTTAGGCATCACAAATCCATATCACTCGACATCTCAGCTGTTTGCGTGTCAGTTTCACTTCTTACTCTTCGGTAGAAAAGAACATATGCAGCTGAGTTTTTAATTTCAGATTCATTTACAGATGACACATGACTGTCATCAAAATGATACCATTTGTTGTCGTCAATCAACTGCAGGAACAGTGAAACTATATGATCAGATATGATGATACAGATTATGATGCATTTATACATATGTACAAGTAAAAAACAAACGAAATATATATTGAGGCTGATCAAGTCACCAACCTTAGCATAGGCTGTGTAGTGACCACCACCAAGTCCACCGTAATGATTACTAACGGCATATAATTCATATACATATGACTGGCCATTATTGTTTTTCACGTACTTCCTCAAGTCTAGATCCTGAATTGGAAAATTCACAAACGTATCAATCTTGTTCTTGAGATATCTGCTATACGTGAACCGTTTTAAATGGAACACAAGAATATCTGGCAATTTCCACAGGTCTAGCTTTTTGTTCGCTTGTCTGTGTTCTTTACAGCTCGGACAAAACCTGGTTCATAATGGTGAGATAGATGGTCAAAGCTAAATCCTCAAATGATCCTATCAATTTATATGACTTTAATGTTTAGGCTAGGAGCTATACCACATGTCATCCGGTCCGAGAGGTTCTTCTGCTAAAAAGGCCTCCAAACACGAAAACAGGGATATAGCTTCTTGCCTTGTCTTCTTTGCTGAGAAACTTGTTTTATGAACCTCAGGAAGGTCAGTCAAGTAGTTGGAATCATACTTTTCATGCTCACCCTCATTCCACTCGACTAAAACTCTTGTAATGATACCAGGGGTCACAGAAGATTCAGACTTAAGTGGTTTAAAGTTCAAACCACGTTCATCTGTCAAGAATATCCTGAAGGATAACTCTCGATCAGATGCTTCGTCTTTCTCGGTATCTGGGGATGATAAACTTCCGGATGTTTCGTCATCAGGAGCATCAGCAAAGTGGCTGTTGTCATTTCCGTTCTGAATATTAGATGGGGCATGCACCCTGTGCAGAGGTGACAGAAATCCAGAGATTACTGCATCAATGTCAGTTCCACTTAGTGGTTCTGTGTTGACATAAGTCACAAAAGGAGTTCCGAACACTTTCACGTCTCTGACTCTAACACTCTCCTGAACAGCCCTGTGGAACCCAATAATTATGATCCATAAAGCTTAACCTAAAAGGAAAAAAAGAAGAGTTCTTGTGTAACAAATCAAACCAAGCATGCTTACCTTTCCTTCCCTCCATGAAGAATTTCAAGTTTTGCTTTTGTTGATCCTTTCGGCATTTGATTCAACCGATACGCCACAATATGTTCATCATCTTTTATCGCACTTAGTGACTCCAGGTGATTCTCAAAATATCTAAAGATCTTGTGATCATATACCTGAGAGGACAATTCCACCAATCGTCAGGGATTTCAGCCCCAAAAAACAGGATGAAATATATTGATACCAGAACGGAACCAGCAAAATCATACCTCTGCAAGTAAAAGGCTCTCATTATCGGCTAAGCAGCAAGCAGTACCTAATGCAGTAATGAGATCTCTACAAGATCCATGTTTAGGAACTGTTACAGTGTATGGCATCGGAAGACGACTTCCATCCCAATAAAACACCGTAACTGTCATAGGTCGCGTAAGTGTTGATGGCAAAGGTACAGACAAGTACATGAAGGGATCAAAAGTGATTGAGATTTTCCCGCAAACTGGACAAACCAGAGTTGACTTGTATTGGCCCTAAAATATATTAAATACATCATAAGAAATGGTCAGGAAAATAAAATAAAGAAACCTGTAGTACTTGTATGAAAACAAGAACCAGATGAACATTCAATGGAAAAAGTGATTAGGAAAACGGTAAGAGATACTTACTTGACAAACGTTAACTATTACAGAATCATTTCTGGCCTTATGATAATTCCAAAGCTCTTCAGCAACTTCATCATCCGGAAGACTGTCAGAATCTTTAAGTTCAATGTAAGGTTTTCGTTTTACCTTGTTCAAATCTTCATGCAACCCATCCAATAAGAAAGCAAGCAGTTCCTGAGACAAAAATTTAATACATCATACACAAAGCAAAACAAAATGAAATATTCTGGCAGCGAGGGAAGCCAAAAACACAACAATGTCAGGAACAAAAAATTTGCTTAATTATGCACCATCACACATATTAAAGAAAAATTACTAACTTGAGAATCGTGCTGATTGTAACCACTAAACTGTGGAGCAAATCTAGCCAATTTTGTCTTAAAAGTGCGTGGTGCAACTGCGTTCCTTCCTGATGACCATAATTTCTTCAACAAATCACCAAATGCGATAGCAAGCTCACCCTGGATAATTAAGTGTTAGAATTATATTCAGAAAGCACGTGAGTACCTTCACAAGAGGAAATCGAGAAGATATTTAAGCATCAAGAACTTACACACATTCCCAACGGATTATCTCTATTTATGTCGTCACTATAATCTTGCAAGAAGTATTCAACAATTGGAGGAGTGTGAGCCAAACACTGAAGAGCGCTATTCATGAAGCAGGTATTTCCCAGATTACTCAATCCTGCTAATCCTCCCTTCTCTCCTTTTCTATGAATACTCAAAGAATCGCCGCCATCGTCTTCTGAAGATATTCTGGGAAAGAGACTAAACTTGGACGTGGTGGAATGACCATTTGATAAGGTAGGCCCCCCAGCAATTGTAACACGCGACCTTGATGGTTCCAGAGGTACCAACGCTAACTCATTTCCTGCCGAGCTCATAGCAGATTGAGATGAAGACGACCCATCAACTTCAAGAAGAATCTGCATGGGATGCACCAGTCATTGTGGAACAATGAAAGCAAGTGAGATAAATAGGGTTTGTTTTCCAATGATAAAAGGACTCAAAAGGCATGCATTATCAAACAAGTTCCTCTAAGACAATGACCGAAAATCAAGTTAAGAAAAATTGTAGTGCAAGTTGACATAGGTGATTCTTCAAGACAATTCTCTAGATACTTACATCTTGGTCCATCTGAAGCCTCGACTCTTCCAGGCTCTTGTTAGATGAAGGATTCAAGAGTCCGTTTTTCCTCTTATCGAAGTAATCCCAGATTTGAGCCTGTTTATACATATCAATGTAAATTAGAGAACACATCTCCATATGAAACAATGCGTATGTCATCAGAAAAAATAAAGAAACAAGACACAGAAAAGAAACAATTCAGACACACACCTTTTCTTGCGCAACACCTGTCATAGCACAAACCTTCTCATAAAGTTCCCTTACAGAGGCCTGTAACACAAACAATCCTTTTAAGAAAGTGACCAAAGTAGGGCCTAATAGTGAATACACAAAGACTCTTATGATATGCATAAACACAACAAGTAGGTCGAGGCAAAACTGAGAGCCTGAGTAGTGTGATGGAGAGCATCTATACCTGTTTTCCCAACCGTATTGCATTTCTACTTTCATCTCGTCCGTCTGTCAACATAAGGCAGAGTGGGTAAACCTCTACACTATAACTCTTACTGAAAAATCCTTGACAGATCATCTTCCTTGCTATTGGAGGACCCCCACTATACCTGAAAGAGATATAAATAAAACCAAGGTTATGCCTGTGAAAGCATATTTCATCAATGGAATAGTTATGCAGCAAAATAATAACATAAGAAAAGCTCACCAATCAACAAGTCTCTTCCAAACTTCTTGAGGAACTAAAACGTAGTCTTCTCCTTCCACCAAAAATCTACGAAGCTGTGGATCCTTAATGTCGCCCTCACTTTCGATAATATCGCTGTTATCAATCGGTCCAGGCCTCGAAGCTTCTAAGGACTCTCCACTCGATTGGTCAACATATTTCTGCCAGCTTGTATGCCACCTACACTAACACAACCATTAACCACCACGACTCAGCATCACTCACAAGACGATCCTGAACACAGATACAGAAAACAAAAAAAAATCTACATATAGATTTGAACGAAGAAGCACAACGTTATACTACTTAGATCATCATCAGCTAAGTAAGGAGAACAACCTTTTAGAGATGACGAAATATAAGTTCTCTTCCTTCAAATTGTTATCCGATTCGGTAGTCAGCTCCGAAACGATACGCTTCTCTTCGTCAGGAGTGAACGGCATATCACAGACTCCGTTCTCAATTACGAAATCGGAATTAGGGATCGTCATATTTTCAATAGATGAAGCGATCAATGCCAAGATCCACCAATTTCAAACGAAGTCTTAGAGAATCGGAGAGGATTAATAGAAGAAGGAAGGAATTGAAGGAAAGCCTAAATTGGAGGAGAAGAATAAGAAAGAGAGTCAGAGAAAGGTCTTTTGTTTGGTTCGATCCTGGATTTGATAAACCGTGATTAGGTGCTTAGGTTCGTGTAACTTGGAAACACTAAACCGTGATTAATTCGGTTTGTATAATTTGGAAACACTAAACCGTGATTAGGTGATTCGGTTCAGTTTTGATTTGATTCAAAACTCTGTCCGGTTATCATTGTTAAAAAAAAAATACGGCTTTTAGTTGGGTTGGGTTGCAAATAAATACTAAACCCGAATGTTTTACTTATTTTTTTGGATTTTAAAAATGATTTTGTAGTAATTGACTGGTTAAGTTTGGTTACTGTTTCATGAGATGATTCATGCACTGTGTACAACTAATCCCAGTTGTAAAGGGAATTTTCATGGCTCTTAAACGGATTATGTATGGGTAGAGAGTTGGATTATGGCATGTGTGAGAACGGTGACGTATCTCCTCGATGGCAGGACTCATGGGTTGGTCTTTCCCCTTTTATTTTTATACTATGATAAGCAAACCAGAGGCAGTCAAGGAGACTGATAAGCTACCGTGTAGCCGCTACACTCATCCGTGGTTTAAAGGAAGTGGTGAGCCCTTTACAAGAGTAGTTCTTTGCTCTTTTTAATTTGGTGTACAAAAAAAAAAACAGGTTATATTGATGCTTAAAGAGCTTGGTAAGAGACTTAGGCTTGAGAAGCGCCCATTTTAGTTAGCTTCTGTGCGACCAAAGGGGATGCCGAATTTAAAGTTGAGTTAACCCAAATGCTAATAGTATACATCGTTAAGTTCATCGAACAAGAGTCATTGATTGCTGTTTTTGGGAGGGTGTCACGTGCGAGAATAGATGTAAGTATCTAATGAGGTGATTTCACTGGTTTTTATTATATTTTAAAATCAAACTTAAAAATCTTCAAAGCCTATCCCTTACCGGTTGCAATTGCTATGGAGAGATCCCTTATTTAATTGGAAGCCTTTTAGTCTCAAGAGGCTTCATATTTCAGATAGTGAATTAGGTCATAAGAATTCACAAAAAATATTTTCCGTGTTGAACATCACAACAAAGGGTACTTCATAAATCTCTACACTTCGAAAGCTGTTCATTACTTTTACTACCCAAAAATTACCGCTTCAACTAAAAAAAACTCACTAATCAAACAATCTTCCGAAGAACCTAAATCCCACCTTTCCACAGAGATCTGCCATAATGACATCATAAAACCTGAAGCAGAACACTCCAACCGAACCGCCAATTTCAAATCAAGAAAGAATAGAGGTTTCATCACCTGAGTGAGGGAGTCAAATGCAACTTTGAAAAAAATGCTATCAACGTCGTGCTTTGTCCATTATAAGAATATACGCATGACTAATCCATATCACTTGACATCCCAGCTGTTTGTTTCTCAGTGTCACTTCTCACTCTTCGGTAGAAAAGAACATATGCAGCTGAGGTTTTTATTTCAGATTCATTTGCAGATGAAACATGACTGTCGTCGAAATGATACCATTTGTTGTCGTCGATCAACTGCAGGAACAATGACACATGATCAGATAAAGAACTCATCAGAAGAACTACTAGCAAGCACAGTTGACCAACTGTCGTGTGGATATAAATTATAGTCTATTATATGATAAAAATAAAATTATGCTGCATAACTGCATATGCACAAGTAAAAACAAAAGATATAGATAGCGAGACCAATCAAGAAACCAACCTTAGCGTAGGCTGTGTAGTGACCACCACCAAGTCCACCGTAATGATTACTAACGGCATACAACTCGTATACATATGACTCGCCATTCTTGTTTTTCACATACTCTCTCAAATCTAGATCATGAATTGGGAAATTCACAAGCGTATCAAGCTTGTTCTTAAGATATCTGCTATACGTGAATCGTTTTAAATGGAACACAAGAATATCAGGCAATTTCCACAGGTCTAGCTTTTTGTTCGCTTGTCTGTGTTCTTTGCAGCTCGGACAAAACCTGGTTCAGAATAGTGATAAAAATGATCAAAGCTAAATCTTCAAATTATTCTATCAATTTATGTGACTTCAGAGTTTAGGCTAGGAGCTATACCACATGTCATCCGGTCCCAAAGGTTCTTCTGCTAAAAAGGCCTCCAAACACGAAAACAGAGATATGGCTTCTTGCTTTTTCTTCTTTGCCGAGAAACTTGTTTTATGAACCTCCGGAAGGTCACTCAAGTAGTTGGAATCATACTTTTCATGCTCACCCTCATTCCACTCGACTAAAACTCTTGTAATGATACCAGGGCTCACAGAAGATTCAGACTGAAGTGGTTTAAAGTTCAAACCACGTTCATCTGTCAAGAATATCCTGAAGGATAACTCTCGATCAGATGCTTCGTCTATCTCGGTATCTGGGGATATCTCAGTATCTGGGGATGATAAACTTCCGGATGTTTCATCAGCAGTAGCATCAGCAAGGTGACCATTGTCATTTCCTTTATGAATATTAGATGGGGCTTGGACCTTTTGCAGAGGTGACAGAAATACAGAGATAACTGCATCAATGTCAGTTCCACTTAGTGGTTCTTTGTTGACATAAGTCACAAAAGGAGTTCCAAAAAGCTTTGCGTCTCTGCCTTTAACACTCTCCAGAACAGCCCTGTGGAACCCAATGAATATGATCCATAAAAAGCTTAACCCAAGACGAAAAAGAAAAGTTCTTTGTTGATCCTTTCGGCATTTGATTCAACCGATAAAGTAACAAATCAAACGAAGCATGCTTACCTGTCCTGCCCTCCATGAAGAATTTCGAGTTTTGCATTTCTTGATCCTTTCGGCATTTGATTCAACCGATACGCCACAATATGCTCATCATCTTTTATCACACTCAGTGACTCCAGGGGGTTCTCAAAATATCTAAAGATCTTGTGATCATAGACCTGAGAGGACAATTCCACACAATCGTCAGGGAATTCATCCCCAAAACAGGATGAAAGAAAAATATTAATACAAGAAAGGAACACGCCCAAAATCATACCTCTGCAAGTAAAAGGCTCTCATCATCCGCTAAGCAGCAAGCAGTACCTAATGCAGTAACGAGATCTCTACAAGACCCTTGTTTTGGCACCGTTACAGTGTATGGCATCGGAAGACAACTTCCGTCGCAATAAAACACCGTGACTGTCATTACTCGCGTAAGTGTTGATGGCAAAGGTAAAGACAAGTACATGAAGGGATCAAAAGTGATGGAGATTTTCCCGCAAACTGGACAAACCAGAGTTGACTTGTATTGGCCCTAAAAGAAATTAAATACATCATAAGAAATGGTCGGGAAAATAAAATACAGAACATTTCATGGAAGAAGTGAGTAGGAAAAGATACTTACTTGACAAACGTTAACTATTACAGAATCATTTCTGGCCTTATGATAATTCCAAAGCTCTTCAGCAACTTCATCATCCGGACGACTGTCAGAATCTTTAAGTTCGACGTAAGGTTTTCGTTTTACTTTATTTAAATCTTCATGCAGCCCATCCAATAAGAAAGCAAGCAGTTCCTGAGACAGCAATTTAATACATCATATACAAAGCAAAACAAAATGACATATTCTGGCAAAGAGGGAAGCAATGCCAGGAACAAAAAATTTGCTTAATTATGCACCATCACACATATTAAAGAAAAATTACTAACTTGAGAATCGTGCTGATTGTAACCACTAAACTGTGGAGCAAATCTAGCCAATTTTGTCTTAAAAGTGCGTGGTGCAACTGCGTTCCTTCCTGATGACCATAATTTCTTCATCAAATCACCAAATGCGATAGCAAGCTCACCCTGGATAATTAAGTGTTAGAATTATATTCAAAAAGTACGTGAGTACCTTCACATGAGGAAATCGAGAAGATATTTAAGCATCAAGAACTTACACACATTCCCAACGGATTATCTCTATTTATGTCGTCACTGTAATCTTGCAAGAAGTATTCAACAATTGGAGGAGTGTGAGCCAAACACTGAAGAGCGCTATTCATGAAGCAGGTATTTCCCAGATTACTCAATCCTGCTAATCCTCCCTTCTCTCCTTTTCCAAGAATACTCAAAGAATCGCCGCCATCGTCTTCTGAAGTTATTCTCGGAAAGAGACTAAACTTGGACGAGGTGGAATGACCATTCGGCAGGGTAGGCCCCCCAGCAATTGTAACACGCGACCTTGAAGGTTCCAGAGGTACCAGAGCTAACTCATTTCCTGCCGAGCTCATAGCAGCTTGAGATGAAGACGACCCATCAACTTCAAGAAGAATCTGCATGGGATGCACCAGTCATTGTCGAACAAAAAAACGAACACTGAAAATAAGTGAGATAAATAGCGTTCGGTTTTTTATAACAAGTTCCTCTCACCAAAGATTTAAGACAATGACGAAAATCAAGTTAAGAAAAATTGTAGTGCAAGTTGATAAAGGTGATTTGTCAATATAAGTATTACAGACAGTTCTCTAAATACTTACATCTTGGTCCATCTGAAGCCTTGACTCTTCCAGGCTCCTGTTAGATGAAGGATACAAGAGCCCATTTTTCCTCTTATCGAAGTAATCCCAGATTTGTGCCTGTTTATACATATTAACGTGAATTAAAGAACACATCTCTGTCTGGAACAATGCGTAAAAAAATATAAAAGACATAGAAATGAAACACTTCAGACACACACACCTTTTCTTGCGCAACACCTGTCACAGCACAAACCTTCTCATAAAGTTCCCTAACAGAGGCCTGGAAACACCAACAACCCATGAAAGAAAGTGAAAAAGTGGGGCTTAGTAGTGAATACACAAAGAATCTCTGGCTCATAAGCAAAACTAAGAGCCAAAGTAGAGTAAATTGGGGCACCTAATACCTGTTTTCCCAACCGTATTGCTGTTCTACTTTCATCTCGTCCGTCTGTCAACATAAGGCAGAGCGGGTAAACCTCTACACTATAACTCTTACTGTAAAATCCTTGACAGATCATCTTCCTTGCTATCGGAGGACGTCCGCTATACCTGAAAGAGATATAAGACCAAGTTACGCCCTTGAAAGCATATTTCATCCACAACAGTTATAGTGTCCCAAAGAGAGTCTTCCCCTTTAAACACAATTCAATCAAATGATGGAAATAATAACATAAGAAAAGCTCACCAATCAACAAGTCTCTTCCAAACTTCTTGAGGAACTAAAACGTAGTCTTCTCCTTCAACCAACAATCTACGAAGCTGTGGATCATTAATGTCGCCCTCACTTTCGATAATATCACTGTTATCAATCGGTCCAGGCCTCGAAGCTTCCAAGGACTCTCGACTCGATTGGTCAACATATTTCTGCCAGCTTGTATGCCACCTACACTAACACAAACACATTAACCTAATCTTAGAAATCTATAGAATTCAATCAAAATATCAAAACAATAGATCAAGATTCACAAGAATGTTCTAAATCTAAACATTAGATTTGAACAGAGAAGCATTACAACAGTCAAATCTGTGAAGCAATAATAAACGTTCTCATGCATGATACTACTTTGAGATGACGATAACAAAACCTTTTAGAGATGACGAAATATAAGTTCCCTTCCTTCAAATTATTCTCCGATTCGGTAGTCAGCTCCGATACGATACGTTTCTCTTCCTCGGGAGTGAACGGCAAATCAGAGACTCCGTTCTCAATCATGAAATCGGAATTAGGGATCGTCATCTTTTTCAATAGATGATGAACCGATCAATGCCAAGATCTACCAAAATTTCAAACGAAATCGCAGGATTCAACGGGGATTTGTGTGAGAGGAAACAAACAACGGCAAGTACAGAGAGAATCGGAGGAGGATACAAGAAGAAGAAATTGAAGGAACCCTAGATTGGAGGAGTCAGAGAGAGAGAGAGAGAGAGAGACGAGAGGTCTTCTTATTGGATTCACGATTTTATGGTTGTTTTGTTTTCCAATTAACAACAACTGCCAAATTTTCCAAACAAGTAGCAAATTCTTTTCTTTTCTTGTAAACTTGGACAATGGAAACAATAAACCGTGATTCGGTTCGGTTTTGCAATTTTTTTTCTTAGGTAATTGCAAAATAAGAAACAATAAACCGATTCGGTTAAATTCTGTCCGGTTATTATTAAAGTTATTTCGGTTTTTAGTTCAGTTGCAATAGTAAAAGTTAAAACCGTTTGATTATTGTGTTAAATTGATTTTGTGATACTGGTTATGTTGGGTTATTGTTTAGAACATTTTTTTTTAATAGTTATATTTCATTCTCTTTAGAATTGGTTATCTTATAATTCATTCACTTTAGAATTTGTGACATCACTAAAAATGGATGAGGAAAAAAAAAATGTGTTGTGAAAGTAGAGAAACTCGAACGTTGTATTCTCTCCTTCTTCTTATTGATTTCAATAGAATAAGTACATATATATAGTAAAGGACAAAGCCCTAATACAATAGTTTCCTAAACCGACTTAGAATAAGAGAAGAAGGCCGATGGGCCTTGTGGACTTGGACATTGTATGGACCGGTTATGGAGATCCATCCTTAGTGATTTACAACACTCTCTCTTGGATGACATAACCGTGCAAATGCTAAGAGATCACCGTAATACGCTTGGGGACGCTGCCTCATTAAAACCTTACCAGGGAAACCCATTGGAACAAAACCATGGTGAAGGAAAAAGAGTACAGCACGTATTACTCCCCCTGTTCCAAGCATCACTAAAAGTCCTTAAGTCTCCACATCCCAATCTGGTGCATGAGCTTCTTGAACGTCGATGTCAGTAATGATTTGGTGAAGAGGTCGGCTGAATTGTCGCAGGATGGAACTTGCACCACTTGAACTTCTCCGGCCTTTTGTAGTTCATGTGTGAAGAAGAACTTAGGTAAAATGTGCTTCGTCTGATCTCCCTTGATATATCCTACCTTGAGCTATGCGATGCAAGCGGTATTGTCCTCATATATGATAGTCGCTTCCTTGTCATCGACCATGCCACAATCTGATCGGATGTGTTGTGTCATCGACCTCAACCAAACACACTCACGGCTGGCTTCATGCATAGCCAAAATCTCTGCATGATTAGATGAAGTGGCCGCAATGGTGTGCTTCATTGAACGCTATGAAATTGCTGTACCACCGTGCGTAAACACATGGCCGGTTTGAGACCTTGCATTATGTGAATCCGATAAATAACCTGCATCAGCAATACCAACTAAACCTTCTTTGTTATAGTTAGTATAAAATAAACCCACATCCAACGTTCCTTGTAGGTAACGCAATATATGTTTGATACCGTTCCAGTGCCTTTGGGTCGGACAAGAACTAAATCTTGCTAGGAGGTTCACGGTAAAACAAATGTCTGGTCTAGTGTGGCTAGCCAAGAACATTAACGCTCCTGTAGCACTGAGGTATGGCACTTCCGGACCGAGAATCTCTTCATCGTCCTTCTTTGGACCAAATGGATCACTGTCCAAATTTAGGCTTCTCACAACCATTAGGCTAGGCAATGGGTGAGCGTGGTCCATATTAAATCTCTTGAGTACATTTTCAGTATATGTCATTTGATGCACAAGGATTCTATCATTTATGTACTCAAACTGCAATCCCAAACAGAATTTAGTTTTACCTAGGTCTTTCATTTCAAACTCTTTCTTGAGATATTCAACTGTTTGGGCGATTTTCCCAGAGGTTCCTAGGATATTCAAATCATCCACATATACTGCTATGATTACAAACCCTTTGTTTGCAAACTTCTTTATAAAAATACATGGACTGATGGGATCATTCTTATAGCCCTCTTTGGCTAGGTACTCACTTAGTCTATTGTACCACATACGCCCACTTTGTTTCAGTCCATAAAGGGATTTGTTTAGCCTTATGCAATATTGTTTTCGAGAACCACTCTTATCTTTGAGCTCAATACCCTCTCGTAATCTCATATAAATTTCATTATCCAATGGACCATATAAATATGCGGTCACTACATCCATTAGCCGCAAGTCAAGTTATTCTCTTATTGCCAGACTTATTAAAAATCTAAAAGTCGTTGCATCCATCACAGGGGAGTATGTCTCCTCATAATCTATTCCTGGTATTTGAGAGAATCCTTGTGCTACAAGTCGTGCCTTATATCTCACGATTTCATTATTCTCATTTCTCTTCCTTACAAAGACCCGTTTGTGTCCAACTGGCTTTATATCGAATGGTGTCCTTAAGATCGGACCAAACACACGCCTTTTCTTTAATGAATTTAACTCCACGTCAATGGCTTCTTTCCATTTTAACCAATCTTTTTTTTGAGTGCACTCTAATATAGATGTGGGTTCATGATCCTCATTTATTTCAAGTGCTACCTTGTATGCAAATCTTTCATCAATGTCGACATCTTTTTGGTTCCATTGAATTCCAGACATGATATAATTTATTGAGATCTCATTATTATCAATACCTTCAGGACCTTGAGGTTCAGCGTCCCAAACCTCATTCGGTACCTTATTATTTGCCGTGACCATGTCTATGGTTTCTTTAACCTTGGTTTTATTTGCACCTTTCTTAGATTTTCGAGGGTTCTTATCTTTGGAACCTATTGGTATACCACGTTTCAAACGTGCCTTAGACTCTGTAGCAACTTGATTGTGTTCCTTTTGAACATCAATACGTACTGGTGCATTACAAGCTGGTATGTACGATTTTCTAACTCTCTTTAGGTCAACAAAGGAATCTGGCAATTGATTAGCTAGCTTTTGTAAATCTATAATCTTTTGGACCTCTGCCTCACATGCTAGAGTCCGAGGATCTTGCCAATTCAAAGATGTTTGATTCCATGATATTTCTTTGACCAGCTTGTTTGTCTCTCCACCCAACATAGGAAAATCGGATTCAGCAAACTGACAATCCGCGTATCTGGCCTTAAATAAATCACCTGTAGTTGGCTCTAGATACTTAATAATGGTGGGAGAATCATATCCAACATAGATTCCCATCCTCCTTTGAGGTCCCATCTTTGTTCTCTGTGGTGGAGCAATAGGTACATAAACGGCACACCCGAATGTCTTTAGATGGGATATGTCTGGCTCATGGCCCGTTAGTAATTGGGATGGCAAATATTTATGCTCACTAGATGGCCTGTTGCATATAATTTCTGATGCATGTAATACTGCGTGTCTCCAAGCCAACACAGGAAGCTTCGACCTCATGAGTAATGGTCGAGCAATCAATTGAATACGTTTAATAAAGGATTCAGCTAATCCATTCTGTGTATGTACATGTGCCACGGGATGTTCCACACTTACCCCCATGGACATACATTAATAATCATTAAGCGCTTGGGATGTAAATTCACCATCATTATCTAGACGTATAGTCTTAAGTGGAAAAACTCTTTAGTTACTTTGACTGGTGATGGCCTTATAATGAGTTTCCCTTGTGCACATGCTACACACGTGAGATTTTTAGGGATAACTCGTCTCTCTTTAAGAGTGTGCCCATTTGAATTCATAATTAGCTTACGCATCATGTTAGAACCTAGATGGCCAAGTCGGTCATGCCATAAAGTGAATTGTTCATTGAACATCTTGTTCATTGCCATATTAGCCTCTATCATATTAATTTTAGCATGGTAAAGACCAGTGGATAAAGCGGGTATAGTCTCTAGGACTTTCTTATGGCCTTGGGTGATTTCAGTAATATATAGGAACTCTTGGTTTCCTTCACCCATAGTTTCAACATGTAAACCATTCAAACGAATGTCTTTGAAACTCAATAGGCTCCTCTTTGAGCTGGGTGAATATAAGGCATCACTTATTTCAAGATGTGTGCCATTTGGTAAAAGTATATGGGCCTGGCCGTAGCCTTCAATTAAACTTGCTATACCCGTTATTGTGCTAATATTGGCATTTTTCAAATTGAGATTAACAAAATATCTCTTATCCTTCAAAATTGTGTGGCTTGATCCACTATCCACCACAAGTATGTTCTTGTCCTCAGCCATTTCTTGATATGGACAAGAATTATGTTTTAGACATAAAGAATAAAACAAACAAATATATATATTGAAGAAAATAAAATAATTGAATTTAAACCAAAATTATAATTAAAAATAATAATCCAATAAAATTCAAAGCATAAAACATAGAAATTAAATCAAGACAATTTTAAATTTAATTAAGCTCTCCTGGACGATCCGAAGTCTCATAATCCAATTGGTCATCATTCTCATGGTCAAAATCTCATTCACCATCGAGATGAACCAGGTTAGCTTCTGGATTCTTTTTCAAACTCTCTTGATAGATATCAATAAGGTTCTTAGATGTCTTGCACGTCTTAGCCCAATGGTTCCCCATACCACATCGGTGGCAAACCGATTTTCTTTTGTGTTGCGGTTTGAAAATTCGGCGGCCTCTACCCCGACCACGATCGAAGTCGGATCGGTTCCCACGGCCATAACCATCATAGTGGTTTCCTTGGCAATTGCCACAATCACCACGTCCTCTACCACGGCCACGGCTGTGATACTTGTCTCTCTGAACGTAGTTAGACTCTTTAGTTTCTTTAGGCTCTTTCTTGGTCATATCAACCTTATGGGCTTCTGGTAATGGGGCAGAACCAGGAGGTCTCATTTCACTGTTCATTAGCAATAACTCATTGTTTTGCTCAGAAAGTAGCAAACAAGAGATTAGATTTGCATATGTCTTAAAGCCCTTTTTACGATATTGTTGCTGAAGCAGTATGTTATTAGTGTGAAAGGTTGAGAATGTTTTCTCTAGCAAGTCTTTCTCAGTAACCTCCTTACCACATAGTTTCAAGATCGAGACTATCTTAAATAGCTCTGAATTATACTCATCCACAGATTTAAAATCTTGGATTCTTAGATTTTTCAAATCAAATTGAGCATTTGGTAGGAGCACCGTCTTTTGGTGTCCATATCTGTTTTTCAACTCTGTCCAAAGGTCAAGAGGATTCTCAATGGTAAGGTACTGGTTCTTGAGACTCTCAGCAAGATGATGGCGTATTAGCAAAATCGCCTTGTACCTACTCTTTTCAGTACAATCATTATCATCCTCAATGCACTCACATAGGTCCTTTGATTTCAGGGTAATTTTAGTGTCCAATGCCCATTATAAATAATTTTCTCCAGAGACATTAAGTGCAGTATATTGGAGATTGTTGATCTTGGACATCTATAAGATACAAAACATGCACCCGATTATTTTCATGCAGTATTTAAGACTGAACAATGCAATCGTTTTGGATTATGCCATGCAGTATTTAAGACCGAACCATGGAATTAATTTTGTCTAGGCCATGCGGTATTTAAGACCGAACCATAGAGTTAATTTCGTCTAGGCCATGCGGTATTTAAGACCGAACCATGCCAATTTTAGTAAATAATTTCTTGTCTTTTAATATATAGTTTTTGTCTTTTAATATATAGTTAATATATGCATGAAACAATCCTAGACAAAAAAATATAATCTAGCATGGACGAGGAAATATGCAAATAATTTTAGGTTTTCAAGTTTTCCTTTTCTCTAGATAATATTTCGTTTTCTAATTAGGATTAAGACAAAAGTTTTAGGAAAAATATTTTCTCTAGTTAGGATTTCTTTTTTCTTTGAATAGGATAATGACAAGAGTTTTAGGGAGATAGATTTCTCTTAGGGTTCCGATTTTAGGATTTAATTTTAAGGTTTCATGCAAGACATAGAACAATTCCGATTTTAAGGTTTGATTTTAAGATTTCATGCAGTCGTTTTTAAACAAGCAATCAATAACAATCGGCTTAGATAAGGCACAATCGGTTTAATTGCAAACAATCTAAACAATCCTAAAACCTCGTAGCAATCGAATTTTAAAGTTTTAGTGTTTTAGGGTTTTGATTTGTTGATTGTGTAATTGTAGATTTTAGGGTTCTAATATAATTTAGAGATCAGGTTTGATATATGTGTCCGATGAGTTCGATTTATTTACCTGACACCGTTTGGGGTTGACTGGAATTGATCCGGGAGCTAAAGACCTCGGATATACCTTGAGCTTGATCACGAACCTCGGACTAGTCACGAACAAAACTTGATCACGAACAGAATCTGACCACGAACGCGGATTGATCACGAACAGGAACCGATCGCCGAGCTTGAACGAATAAGAACTTATGTGCGGCGGCGGTTTAGAGTTTTAGGGTTAGGGGATTTTTCTCAGTTTGAACTTAGAGCAAACTCGTGCTGATAACGTGTTGTGAAAGTAGAGAAACTCGAAGGTTATATTCTCTCCTTCTTCTTATTGATTTCAATCGAATAAATACATATATATATATATATATAGTAAAGGACAAAGCCCTAATACAATAGTTTCCTAAACCGACTTAGAATAATAGAAGAAGGCCGATGGGCCTTGTGGACTTGGACATTGTATGGGCCGGTTATGGAGATCCATCCATAGTGATTTACAACAAAATGGTTATTTTGCGTGACGTTGGCCACTGGTCCGCAACAGGCCAGCAGCGCTTGCGGGATGACTTGCTAGTTAGGTAAAAAATCATGATCTAGCATATTGTGGCCAACTGATGGATGCTCGTTGGTTGTTTGTTTGGCCAATACTTCCATTTTGCCTTTTTCATATCTTTCTAGTCCAATCAAACCATTTTGAATCATAGTACTCCTAATGCATTACATAAAACTTAGGACTCTACAATATAAATGATGAAAAAGGACCTAAATGCAACAAATCAAACATCTTTCTTTACTTATCTAACTCTTTTCTAATCTTAATGATTCCTCTTTTTTTTTTTTTTTCTGTTCAAAACTTTTTCTTTTCTCTGTTCAAAACCTTATGATCCTTTAAACTTCTAATTTAGCATTTATATCATTTATCACTAAAATTTAGAAGTGATCAAGTCTCATTCTTGTCTCTAGAGTTTCTCTTGAATTAATATAGGGGCGAATCCGGGCGTAGCCCGGGTAAATTTGACATTTGATATTTTAGTATATTTTATTTTTATGAGACTCATGTGATGTTGTATTCAACATTTTAGTATAGAAAACATAGATGATTTTATTACAATTATTTATATTTTTTGTTTATGTTATTCATATTTAAAATTTTAACTCATGTTTAGTTTGTATTTGTATTCTTAAAATTATATGATTATATCTTTAACATTTGGGATCAATTATGTCTATGCTAATTATATATATCTAAGATATCACTCGTAAAATGAAATTTCAAAGGTTAAAGATACTTTTTAGTTTTAACAAAAAAAAAATTATTAGTGTTTACACATTTTAGTACTACTGTCACAACTCACAAACTTGGTTGCTTATTTTACAGGGAAAACGTCATATTTCCCCATCAAAACTATCGCATCGTACTAGATAGAGACAGAATTTTGACCTCGTCTTAAACTCTGCACAAATGTCTCTCATCCTATATCTCTCCAAATCCAAAATTTTATTCCTAAATCTCCCTTAATCCATAATTCTCATCAATTTCCACTTAAATATAGGTTTAATTGGTTTATTGGTTGTCTTACCAACTAACAAAAGTTGTAAACCGATTTCAACCTGATTTCGACCCGTTTATATAATTAAATCACCAATTCTTTTTTTTTTTAAATCTCTTTTCCCCATCTCGACGAACACTATATCATACTTCCATTAACGTTTAGCCAGATCATCCACATCAAATAACCCAGAGAAAAGAAGAAATAGACAAATACATTTAAACAAATATGACCAGATCTCAAAAGTGTTAAAGTTCGATACAAATAAAGATAAAGCAACTGTGAACTTCTAAAAGCCCAAAAAAAAAAATTCATCTTCTGCTTTTGAATGCTAATGAAGGCTGCTCGGATGAATGGTCCGTCCAACCCAGAAAATCCACTGCATCCAAGAAAAATCAAATAAACAATTCAACCAAATTGACATAAAAGATAAATCATAATTTCTGTATATAATGGAGATTCACGTGGTCCTTTTTATAGACGATTACAGCTCTAAAACTCTTAGTTGGGTTTATTCAAGTTCCGGTGATTGGAATCATGGTTCACTGAACCAAGAACACATCAAATCCGATTAGAGATGAATTACAAATTTTATTCAACTCCAAAATCAATTAAGAACACAAATGATTACTGGGATGTGGAAGTCACGACGACTTCTCTTGGCGCCAGTGGTGGATAAGTGAGAGTTTGGTAGGAAATTAGCTTATGTACCCACCTGAAACATATTGCCGCAATGCAAGAGAGGATGTTCATGATTTTAGAAAATGATGATTTTAGGGTTCTTAGATTTGACAATTTCTGATCAGGTTATAAAAATTCTTAGACCGGGTCGGGTTTGTAAGGTCAATCGGGTTTTTAATTATGTTTTATATCTGGTTTGACTGGTTTTCTAGCGGTTTAACTTGTAAATCGATTAAATAAAAAAATATGGAGAAGTAAATAAGAACTTTCCATCTGAGGAGATATAGATTGAGAGATATTATTTTTGGGATATTTTGTTTGGCAAAAAAAAAGGATATTTGAGATGAGATCAAAGTTTTAGCTGCATCTCATACGATGTGATAGTTTTATTGGGAAAATATGACGTTTTCCTATTTTATATGATTTATAGCTTTCAGATGCTCTAGCTAAATGCCTCATTTCTCCATATATAAATCTGTGTAATATAAGATTGTTTCTGTTTCTTTCACTATTTTTCTGTTTCTTTGTAATTATCTTATGTCTTATATATGTTTCTAGGGAGACGGAGAGTTGATCTATTCGAGTCCACGACCAAAAATATCTAGGCATAGATGTTTTTTTTTCTTTGGCTAAAGAAATCGTGAATCATCTTTTAAACTCGAAATCAACATTGAAGTATGATACTTCAAGTATCATATCACACACACTGATCAACCTTAATCCATAAATAGGTTTGTTTTTTTGAATTGAGACTTTTCTCTTTATTATTCTTTGAAAGTCTGACAAATAAATGTCTTTCTCTTTGCGTACTCATTTATGTTCCAAATTCCCGCTACATAACTATTGCATCAACATCAAATCGAAATAATCTATATTAACATTTTTGAAGTACATTTTGGTTTATGCCCTTTAAGATTTACTTATTTAATCAATTTTATTTACAACATTAACCCCTAACTATTTTCTTAAAATAACATTTTCTGGAAACTCAATTAATAGAACTATATTAATCGATCTAATTTTGTTTCCATAAATACTTGACAAAATCTATACATTTCGATGTTTCCAAACACAAACTCTACACATTTAATTTTTAAACAAGATTAAAATCTCCAAACTTATTTTAATCCCTTATCTATATATACATTTTTAAGTACATTTTGGATTATGCTCTTTTAGTTATAGTTATTTAAAAAAATATTTGCAATCTTAATCCCTAGAAAATTGCACAAGAATCCAATTACTAAAACTACTAAAATCGACCAATATGACCAATAATCTATATATATATTTTTAAGTACATTTTGGATTATGCCTTTTTAGTTATAGTTATTTAAAAAAATATTTGCAATCTTAATCCCTAGAAAATTGCACAAAAATCCAATTACTAAAACTACTAAAATCGACCAATATGGCCAATAATCACAATCTTTTTGGCTCCAAATCCTCAGCAAAACATTAATTAGAATATCATAACTACATCTTTGACTTATACAAATATGACAAATTGAAATCGTAGATTTACTACTAATATCGGAATATAACCTACACATATTCTTCATGATTAGCATATTCCATCAAATATTTCTAAATCCTACTCAACCATTCCAAAATTGTGAGATATTGAATATATTTTCAACTTGCTCACCAAGATCTACACTAACTCACATCTACACCATAAATACTTATTCACCACATCAAAAACGATAAACACAAGCACAACAAAAGTTACATAACTCTATTCGTCCTTGCGAAACCGTGCATGTGACGGGAAAATCCTTCACTCATTGTTACTCATGTTTCAAGAATAAACGGCAATGTGATTATTTGTTACTTCTTCTCTGTTTATTCTTGAAACTGATATTGTTACTTATTTTGTTTTCCTATTTTCTTCTCTGATATGGTTTGTTTTTGTACCACAGGGTGTTATCCATGCATCTGTAAACAAAATTTTTTTGATTTTACACCGCTCACTTTTAAAAGGTATTTTTTCTTCACTTTGGTTCATTACCAAACAATTATTTTATTAGAAAGAAGCATAGTAATGAAATCATATTTAATTATTTTTTCGACTCTAGGTGAATCATGTTTAATGGAGGATGCTTGGGGTTGGGGATGAAACGGCGGAGAAGAAGATAGACTTTGTCTTCTTTTATTTTTATTTTTTTTTTATTTTTAATCATTGAAAAGAAACGTTAAAACCTTTTTTACAACTATAAAGATTTTGTTTGTATAGACTTTCGGTAGAAATTTTTGCTTTACGTATTTTGATTGTAAAACTAAAATGTAGATTTAGTTGAGCTAATACTGAATTTAAATTAATAAATACACTTATTTTTACTTTAAATTAAGTAAACTATACATTATACAAACAATAATAGTATTCTCTTTAATAAAGACCAAATATTGGGTCCTACTGGTAACCATTAGAAGAACAAAAAGAAAAGGAATAAAAAGAACAATACAGAATGGAATAAACAGTTTTTGGGGAATGAAAGGAAAATCTGCAGTGAATGAACTAAATAGTAAATGGTAATCAAACAATAAAAATATATTTTTAAATATAGTAAATATTAAATAAATCAAATTCAATATTAATACTACTACTACTTCTAATGTATATACAATGAATTTTTCATTTTTTTTTTAAATTGTAAATTAAATTTTAGATATGTCATATTAAATATTAATATTTAACATTAACCTACAATACAATTTTAAAGGTAATTTATCTTTTTTGTAGTTTTTATTTACGATATAAACATGAGTCTTTTAAATTTATTTTACTATTCATATATGGTTTTCAAATAGCCTTAAGATTAGTTCAACATGAAATTCATATCAAAATTATTTTTTCTGTCAATACATTATGAAAATATGAAAATTATTATATTAGAAAATTGAATATTATTAATAAACTTATTTTTTATTTATTTTAAAATATAAAAACGAATTTTAATATTTGTTCTTTTTTCTGTTCTATTTGTTCCTCATCAATTTTGGAGAAGAACACTTTTGTTCTATTGTTCCTTATTTTTTTTAGAATGTAGAGGAATGCAAAGGAAAAATTATTACTATCAAATGGTAAAAAAATTGTGGAATAGAGAGGAATATCACATAATGTTGTCACCAATTGAAGCCATTATGTAAACAATGTTCCTTCGGATTGGCTTGTTTGAACCAATCTCGTATATTTTGTTGTCAAAAAAAAAAAAGACCAAATATTATTCTCATTAATTTTACATTATGCAAACAGTTATATTTTATAATTTTAAGTGTTTATACTGATATAAATTATAATATTTTTAAATATAAAAAAAACACTAAACATTAAAAATTAATAATTTTACTACTAAATTAAATACCGAAAAAATCTAACATTATAATAAATAAAACTAATTAATTGTCCCATGGTGTTTCTATGATTTGAAGTATATTTGGTGTTCTACGATTTAAGTTATCTATATTATTATTTTTGAAGTAAATTTTCTGTTATGCCCTTGAAGTTTTGGTTATTTAATTTGTTTTATTTACAACATTAACCCCTAACTATTTTCCTAAAATAACAATTCCTGGAAACTCATTTAATGGAACTATTTAAATCGAACTAATTTGATACATTTATTGTCATAAATAGCTTGACAACATCTATACATTTCGATTTTTCCAAAAACAGCTCTACGCATTAATGTTTTAATCCCATAAAAATCTCTAAACCTATTTTAATAGATCTTTAGAGACTGTATTATCTATTAAATTTAAATGACACAGCCGAGTTTGAGTAACAAATGATTATAATCGCAATAATTATTATAACGTTAATAAAGTTCATAAAAACGAGAACCCAACTTTAGAAACTCAATAATCGGGTATATTTAACTTTAGCATCAAGAAAAACATTTAATATAATATATATCGTGTTAAGAAACTGAATATTATTCTACAATAATGTTATCAACTCAAATAGGAAAACACTAAAATCTCTCTTTTATTACTATGAATAGTAAACTCCTTGCTCATCAAACATTTTCCATGTATAAATATCAACTTCACAAACGAAACACAATACACAACCAAAACCACTAATATGACGGTTTTGAAACACGGGTTAAACCACTAATATGACGGTTTGTTGTTATATAGCGGGACATGTTATTAACATGACGGTTTGAATTAACATTAGTATAAATATAAAATATTATTAATTCAGTTTTGAAACACGGGTTAAATGTTTCTTTAATTATTTGGTCAATACCACTAATATAAGAATATTAGACATTTTATATCAGGGTAATTTAACTAAAATTTTGTAAAACAGTTAAATTATTGGTAAAATTGTGACTTAATCTGACAATAGCTTATAAATTACATATTTATGTATTTATTTCCCCTATTATTGTTCTAATAATTGACAATCCAAACAAAATTATTATTTAATTAAACAAAACAAATTAAATATAAAAACAAAAAAAAATATTATTATTTTTTAAAAAATTGTTTCGCGGCGTACTGCGAGTTCAAATCTAGTTAGATTATCAAGAAAGGAGCACAAATACTCAATAATGATAGTCTAGTGTCTTTCTATGTTTATTTTGCTTATCTATGTTACATCTTGTCCTATGGTTAATAATTAATACTCGTCTTAGAAACTGTGGGGATTAACCATTGAAGCTATAATGTGAGTATTAATTAAGAGGCCAAATATCCTTTACTCATAGCGCAACAAATTGTTGAGTTGATGGCTCCCTTGTATTCCATTCTTGTTTGTACCATGAAATCTGAAGTCCCCTGTCTAAGTTATGTGCTAAGGCATACTATGTAGTTTCTTCCCATCTTTTTCCAACGATGCTACCAAAGGATGAATGAAAAACAGATTACGATGTAAGTTACATGTACGGTATGACTACGACCTATACTACGCAACCATCAAAACTGAAAAAAAGATATAGTAGCTAACATGAGAAATTGCATAGGTGGTTGTAAAAAGTGCAGGATCAACAATTGAGACACATTATGAGAGATAAGAAAAGTGAAAAGTATAGAAGGACATTTAAAAAAGATGAATTGAGTAAGGTTTCTGATTGTACATTTCATGTAGTGAAACACTTTCTTGCAAGGGATACAGAGACAACAACTACCACCAGTGGTGTTTTATGTTGCTTTGGCAGATTCAACAGCTCTCTATGCGTGGCATCCTCTTTCCTACATGCATAATCTTAAGCTATTTACCTATATTTATTTGGCACCTTTGTATTATTAAAAAATGAAATTGAAAGCAAACTGAAGTGATAAACAGCATAATGTTTCTCTCGCATTAGAATGATCGAAACTTCCAGTAAATGTTGAGATATGGACGCATAAAGCAAAAGCAGCAGCGGTTTTGCAATTAACAGAAGAAGAAATCTGCTCTACAATCACTGATCCAGATAGGTTATCCAAAATAAGGAAACTTCTTCGTTATGTGCTTACAAGTTGATGCAGTGGCAGAAGATTATGTCAACCGAAAACCATGGTGTCTTATGCTCTCAATGAAACTCACATCTACTTATATAAAAAAAACAATGCCAATTCTCATAAATACCACTGAAATAGGTATTTTTTTTTCCAAAAAATACCACAATTTAGTTTTTTTCCAAAATACCACTAAAATATAGTTTTTCTAAAATTACCAAAAAAATTGAAATAATCTTTTTATACTAAAAATTAATTCATAAATTCTAAATAGTAAATCTCACCCCTAAAAACTATACCCTAAAACTAAACTTGTCAACCCAAACCTAAATAAATATACGCCCTTAAAAATAATTTTTAATGCTTGTGGTATTTTTGGAAAAGAAAAAATTTCTGGTATTTTTGGAAAAAAAACTAAGAAAATATGTTTAGTGGTATTTTGAGAAATTTTTCAATAAAAAAAAAACAAACAGTTATATCCAAGTAGGTATTTTACGTTATTCTACCAATAATAAAAAGCATAAAAAAATCAACAGAGTAGATGTCATTAAATTAAATCAACTCCAAAATTAATTAAAACAAAACAAAATAACTAACAGTACTAATGGTCCTCCAATATATCCTAATACAAAAAAATAAAACTGATTATATTTTACAATTACATGACAGTAATAATAATAAAAAACCAGCTAAAAATAATAACAAAAGCCAGAACAACATAAAAAATAACCAATGAACATTTGTCAAAAAATATATTAATAATGATTTTTAATTACAAACAACACCATACAAAAATAATCTAAAAGTAATATAAAAAACAGAAAAAATCCCACGACGAGTTTTTAGTATGTTCTATTTCAGTTTCCAATTTCCATGTTTTTATTTTCCTTTCTCTTTTCATACTCTCAAATCACAAACCATGTAAATCAACATTCCAATTACGGTCAACTTTACTATTAAATTAAATCACAATTAATAAAATTGATTTCCATTAACTGCAGTTTATTGAATCCCAAAACATATATATGTAATGGATAGAACTATCTGATATTCCTAAACACGAATTTGAAAAGAATCATATTGGTTAATAACCTTATTAATCTTGTGCATGGCTCGGATCATCCTCTAGTACTTCGTTATTTAGAAATCTGTTTCAATGGCTTCCTTCTATTTTTTTTTTTTCATTTTAAGTGTATACACTCTAAATTATATATGAATATTAGGAATTCATCATTTTTACTTAATTAGAAAAAAGTTTTTGTAAAAGACGACCAAGTCTAAGGCTTTTAACAAATCAAATGAGTGGAAAGCTAAATCGGAATTTACGGAGATCGATAGCTTAATATAGTTTTTGTAATGTGTGATACACTCAATTTCTTATATATTATACTTTCTTCTTTCTTTTTAAGTTTTAAAACAAAATAAATTTTCAGAGTTTTTCTTTTTTTTTTCAAAAATTTAAACCATCTGTCAAAAAAAAAAAAATTATCAATCTAAAATGAAGACAAAATTTTTATTCTCATTCACCGTTCTGGCTCTCTTCCTCCTTTTTGTGATAGGTTTGTAATCATTTTAAATGTAACATATATTCTTTTTATGAGAACAAAAATATGAATACCTTACATGTTAAAAAAACTAATTTAACTATGGTATATAAAACGTTTTTTGGAATTTAATTGCATCATCTAATTATATTGTATCGGTTTAGCTCTTTATTTAAAATTCATACTAGACATAGAAAATTCATCTACAAATATTTTATGCTAGACATAGATAATTCATCTACAAATTTTTATGGTAGACCTAGACAACTGAAACCCAAATATATGTTTGAATTGAATCCTTCATTTATAAATATATATGTTGTCTTATTATTTCATAAAAAAATATTTTAATATAAATTGTTTCAGCATATTTCCATTGCTTTTCATCATCAATAATTGTGGTCTCGTGACACATAGATAATGTCAAGCCTATAAAAATATTTTGTTTAATAAATATCAGCATTTTGTAGTTTTTGGGTAAATTTATGTGACATTTTAAAAGTACCTCATTATAATTTTTTTTAATACATATGTATTATTCAAAAAATAATCAATGGATTTGATAATTATGTCAAGCTATATTTCTTTTTTACTATTTTTACTATTCCTCCATTTCTAATTACAGAAACTAAGATTTGATGTTTTATATTATAACAGTAACAGGAGTGGTTGGAGATGTAAAACCAAAAGTACAAAAGAAAAATATATGGTGCTCAAGGCCTTTACCTGATCAAAAACCTGGGAAATGTGTCATCAAAGAATGTGAGTCTAAATGTAGGGAGAAGTGGAAAGGGAATGGTACAGAGGCTTCATGTCGTCCCCAATGCAACTGCCGTTTTCGTTGCCCATGGCTTCAGGGCCAGGCCTGACAAATATGAGTGCTAAATTATTGATCTGACTGCAAATGTTGATTAAGAATTTAAGTTTTGACCTAACTTATTTCATTATGTAATTGTTGACCCTTAAAATTTTATGCTTTATTTTACCTTTTCCTAATTTTGTTTTTAATTTTTATATAAATATGAGTCTTACAAACCTTCTATATATCCTTAATTTTATTTCCTTGGCCCTCCAAAATTAAAGGCCTTGTACGATTTGTTTTGTGCTTATATCTATGCTGAAGGTCAGATTTGCATGGTGTGTATGTTTTTTTCCTTCTTCTTCTATCATTTATTTGGCCACAGCAGATTGATGCATTAACTTAATTCATTCTCTTTAAAGAGAGAAAACTCCAATGCCAAATGATATAGTGCTTGTTCTTTCATTTTTGTGGAATTATGGATGCCGCTAGAACTGGTTACTTCTTTTCTTCTGTTCAATAAAACTTACATCATCGATATATCGTATACTGATAGTGTACGTCTCATAATGCACGTCTTGGGGCATCAATACAATAAAAACTGGATGTGTTTCTTTCTAGTGTTGACACCTCAGCTCTTTAGTTGAAGGAGTAGTTGACACATCAGTTGAAACAGTTAGTTAATCAAATTATAATGATTAATACAACTCAATATTTTTGTCTAATAATAATCCTTCTCCATTCCACATTATTCCTTCTACTTTTTGTTACGGGTTCAGCCCAATTACAATGGTGTCCAAGAAAAACAGTAAAAGAACCCAAATTAACCTGCGTATGGCAACTGAGGAAGGTGACGAGCAACACACACTCAACACCATAGGAAAGAAAGAGAACATCGAAACCCTAATTGGATGTCATCCAAAGAAAAGAACAATAGTATCAAACCATGCTTGAAGCAAGTAAAGGCTATGGGTCTCTCATACTTGATGCTATGTTTCAGATTTGGCTGTCAAATTGAACCTTAATATTCCACTCTTTTTCTATGTAGAAATTTCATTTCTTTAGTTCTAAAACTCAAAGGAAGATTTAGATCAGACGAAGCTCCCAGCAAATCTAACGAGTCAACGACGATCCAACTTAGCCCCATAGTCCACCAACAAAGTGTGTGTTTAGACTCAGTAGGCGAGATCTGATCCTTGTCGCCATCAGAAAACTCTGAACCGTTGTTGTTATGAAACCTGGTGCTGGTGGGATCGTGGCGGTATCAAATCAAAAATATAGTGGTAGTAGTTCGAGTGAGTCAGCTGTGGAAAAGACTGTGTTTAAGATAAAATTGAAGTCTTTTGATGATTAGGCTAAGGGAGTCGAGAAGTTTTACAAATTTTGATTTAAAATAAGGTAGAACATTGGTGCAGAAGACTCTTGGATTTGAAAGTTAGATTATGCGGCATATTGCGGGTTTTATCTATAAAAAAAATTATAAAAACATGTTTTACCATGATTATCCTATGAATTATGATTTTAAATGTACAAAACAAAAAAAAATTATAACAAAAAAAACATATAAAAACAAACTCACAGCATAGCGCGGATACTAACCTAGTTTTTATAATATAGAATGTATTGCTGACAGTGCCAAAACACTAGTTTTTATTATTATTATTATTATTTGTTTATAAGTTTTATACCGTAAATTTTTACAATTCTATAGATAATGGTGCATATATGATATATATTAGTTTCTGTCTCGGATTTGAAATTTGAATTTTTTAAGGTTTGAGCATAAGATCTATTATAATGAGTATATAAACTAATAAAATGTTTATTGGAGTTTGTGGCCTAATGAGTGACTTGTTACCTGTACCAGTCCTCATTTTGAGCAAGTTGGAGACTTGGGGAGCCCATAAAAATGGAAATGCTTCTGTCTTACATGCATTACCCTCGTGCTCTATCTAATGCCCAGCTAGTTACAATGTAAGGTAGAGTACCTTTGCCTTGACCCTAGCTTTTAGATGTTATATATCTTCGTCCATGTACCCCTAGTTACCTTTATCATTACGAGGTGGGTTTGAACATTTCTCATCATCATGTTATCAAGTGCATTCCACCAAAAAGCTATTGCTTTGACATCGGTGTGATCTTAAATAAAATCTACCAGGACATTAAACCAATCCCAATTAACTTACGATCTCATGAGCAATACCAACTATTGTAAGTATAGCTCGAACAGTGGGCCTGTTAATAGAAAGAATGCCCAAGAAAACATGTGCCTACCAAAAGACTCCAAACCAAAGCTCACGAAGTTATAGAAAAACAATAGAACATAAACATGTGTAGACTGCCACGTGCATGTCAAAACCATTTCAGATGATAAAGCTGGCTAAGGTGCAATGCCTTTCAACGTGTGAGAGGTTTCTTATCTATTTGAAATTTATCAAGGTGAGGATTTTTCAGGGTGTACAACTTCATCTATGGAAAAGAGGCCAGGTGAGACGAGGCGTGGCTTTTGGATCCTCCCAACTTCCCATATCTTGCATCCCTTGTGCAACGTTGTCAAGTATGTGCATGCAGCCTTCGAGGACTAAGATTGACAAGGCTTTACTTGCTCTTTATTGGTTATTTTTACCTACAAAACAAAGTTATACCAAAGCTTCAATCGGTGACCACATTTTAGGAAAAGAACAAGGAGGAATGTGATATTCTTCTCTATTCCACAATTTTTTTACCATTTGATAGTAATAATTTTTCCTTTACATTCCTCTACATTCTAAAAAAAATAAAGAACAATAGAACAAAAGTGTTCCTCCCCAAAATTGATGAGGAACAAATATAACAGAAAAAAGAACAAATATTAAAATTCGTTTTTATATTTTAAAATAAATAAAAAATAAGTTTATTAATAATATTCAATTTTCTAATATAATAATTTTCATATTTTCATAATGTATTGACAGAAAAAATAATTTTGATATGAATTTCATGTTAAACTAATCTTAAGGCTATTTGAAAACCATATATGAATAGTAAAATAAATTTAAAAGACTCATGTTTATATCGTAAATAAAAACTAAAAAAATATTAAATTACCTTTAAAATTGTATTGTAAGTTAATGTTAAATATTAATATTTAATATGACATATCTAAAATTTAATTTACAATTTTAAAAAAAAATGAAAAATTCATTGTATATACATTAGAAGTAGTATTAGTATTAATATTGAATTTGATTTATTTAATATTTACTATATTTAAAAATATATTTTATTGTTTGGTTACTATTTACTATTTAGTTCATTCTCTGACAGATTTTCCTTTCATTCCTCAAAAACTGTTTATTCCATTTTGTATTGTTCTTTTTATTCCTTTCTTTTTGTTCTTCTAATGATTACCAGTAGGACTCCAAAAGATCGATAATAGATAGAACATTCACTTTTTTTTTATAGCATATATTTGGATGTTGAGTATCCTACAACTGTTAGTATGGTTAAGAATACCAGTGAAAAAGTTAGAAGAAACCTAAACATTGACAACATGATAATTATCCAAAATTAAAGCAGATGGATCACTAGTTGCTTATATCTGCTCCTTATCCCACATTACGTGTATGAACCTCATAATTCTTTCTTCCCTGAAGCATTCAACAGCAACATTACCGGCTGCATCACCACCAACCAATCTTCATAGCAAGTACACTCTATCAATGGGTTCTCTAAAAACACTTTCCCCTGTGGATCTTTTTCCGCGTGAGCTTCTGATAGCGGGTCGAAATACTAGTAATTCAAAAAATAAACTTAAGCTTCTATAAAAAAAAAAAAAAAAGAAATGTTGGCTGTGAGACACATCCAAATCAAAAAGCCTTCGGATAGCTTTTGTAAAGGAAGAACAGTGATAAGTTCTGCTCACAAAACAACTGTTTTCTTATCACCATCTTCCTCTTTAGCCTTCTTATTTGCTTGGTCTTCAAAGGCTCCGGGCAAATCTTTTCTCCGCTTATTTGTACTCAAACGAAGAAGCAAGCTCTTCTCTTTGTCAACATCACTCTGATGAGAATGTTTAATCTCAATGTCTCTACAACCCCAATTCCTAGCATCCTTTCCCTTACCATCCTCCTTCTCATCCCAACAAGGAAACTCCCTATACTGAAAACTAAACTTCTTAGGCACATAACCAGAACAACTCCAAAGCTGACGACTAAAAACAGACGAAACACATTCAAACAGAGCCAAATCACCACCAGGGACTCCTTGTACATGAACCCTTTCTTCAATTGGTATCTCTGAACAAGGCTTCAATATTGGAACAGTCTCACTCTGAGTCTGAGTAGATGATACATTATTCCCCATTCTAATTGATTTAGTAACCGGTGGTAACTTGGACAATTCCGTGTCATCGTTGTTCATGATCTTGCACTTGTGACAAACAAACAAATCGTCTCCTTTAACATAACGAGAACACCATGTGTGAACCCAAACACCACATTCATCACAATCAACCATCTCTTTACCATCATCAAAATCCACACCACAAACACAATCCACAGTCCATGATTCAGATACCCAATCCTCGTGTGGCTTCATATCAAATATCCCCAGGAAAATTAAAAAAAAAACCCCTAAATTTCTCTGATTCTTTCAACCCAGAAATCGCCCTAAAGTTCGAAGCTTTATAGGAAAAAAAAACCCCAATTCGTCTATTCTCAACGACGATTTCTAGTATTTACGTGAAAGAGCTTGGAGATTCCCAGTAGAAGATAAACCTAAATTGAGGTAAATCTATGGTTCTTCTCGCTCCGATTTCTGAACGAAGAAGACGAAGATTCAACGGAAGATAAAAGAGGGATGATGATGAACTGTTTTCCACTATAGCGTTCATCGATCGGTAATGGGCTTTATTATCAAACTATGGGCCGGGATTAAAAGATAGATATTAAAAGAAACTAGGTTGTACCCGCGCTAGTGCGAGATTAGCTTTTTTAACGTTATTTTTTTTTGTCATATTTTTCTGTTTTGTTTTCTTTGATTCATAATTTAATATATGTTATTTGGAATCAATTCATAAGTTTTTGATAATTTCAATAGTATTTTTTATTAATACTATTTACATCAACATATGATAATTGAGTTTTTTATTTCATAAATTTAGTTTGTGAATAGATTTTAAATTTGATTACCAAATAAGTTTAGGGATTACAAACCATTAGTTATTGATTTGTTTCTCACTCACAAATCTTCTAGAACAGTAAGACATATTACTCTTTGATGTATACATTTTAAATGTTCTTGATGGATCTCTTAGAGTACGTTAAGTTTAGGCACTTTAACTTTTGTCTCATAAATCTGACATAAACCAAAGATGAAGCTTTTAAAATTTACTAAGATCGAAAAGGAAATAAAAAATGATAATTTTCACATATAGAGTTCTGGAAGTAGTAGTAAGTAACATGTATTGTACTAAACCTTGAAAAAGAAAACGTTCTAATCCAAAGCAGCAATTTGCTCAATATCATCTTCATTTAAGAACTAAGTCACCAAAGAAGAGGTGAGTTAATTTACACAAACACTAATATTTTTTCTTGAAGCAACCCAAAAAACTTGAATAAAAATGACATATTTACCTCGATTGGACATGCGATTCTAGAAGAAATTAATGAACTTTGTCATGTCCAAGTTGCTCTTTTGTGAATTTTTTTAATCTTTTGTATATAAGACGACAATTGTATGGTTAGGGAGGAGCTTACATGAGGAATTGATATCTCTATGTCTCTCTTCTCTTCTTCCTTCTTCTTCACATCACTATGCGTCTCTCTTTCTATTCTATCTTTTCAAATTTCTTTCCTGTCCTAATTTTTAACCTCGCCTCTTCTTCCAAAAAGTTCATGATATATAACCGGAGAATTTGATTGCACAATATGTAGATTTTGTTGAAATTCTTGTTCGAATTAATCAAAGTTGAATTTGGTGAGATTGCTTTGCCTCTTTAACAATTGACCTATGCTTCTTCCATGTCTCTTGCCGCACGAGTCGTTTGTTTTCTTCTCTTAATGTTTGTTTCATCGAAGGCAAAACTTTGTGACGATTATTTTGTTTATTCTCTCTAACTGAATTCAAAAGCAGTCTTTTAGTGTGAAGGAGAAGAACAAACAATTAGAGTCTTCGTGTTTTTTTTATTATTATCTCGGTAAGGGTTTATGAAGTGAAAGACAATGATATGTGGCACATAGGGTGTCAATCGGGCTGGCTCAGCCCGATCCATCCCGAAATCCGCAAAACTCGCATATATTTGAGCCCTTCTCGGCCTGTCCCGAAATATTTCCAAGTCTATATTTCAAAGCCGGTCCGGCTCTAAGACTAACAGGGCTACATGAATTTTTGGGCTTTTTCAGGTTTTTCCAGGCTTATTTTACATATCAAAAATTCAAACTTATAAGTTAGTTTATAACATGTCTTAAAAAGCAATGTTTAAAGGTGCAATATAAAATAAATCAATCAAATTTAAATAACTCATCTATATTCACTAAAACCAACTTAATCTAAAATAAAAGTAAAAATAAAAAACCAAATAGATTTTTATATTTTAACGAAATAAAATATATATATATAATTCATATAAAATATCACAGATAAAGATTTAAAAAAATATTAAGTAAGGTTATTAATTAAATATAAAATTAAGATTAGAGTTTTGAACTTTATTTACGATAAATTATAAAGAAATATTGCAATCAAACAAAAATGTTAACAAAAACGTATAATTATATTTGTATAAGGGTTGTTGGGGCCGGTCCGAGCTTGATCAGACTAAGCCCTAAAAACTCTAAAGCTCGAACGGGCTGAGTCCAAAAGGTCCAATTTTTCTGGACATATATTTATGTCCGAGTTGGGTTTTTTTCAAAGCCGTGCCGGGCTGGGCCAGTGTGCAGGCTTTGGGCCTAATTGACATGCCTAGTGGCACATAGTTTTTTTATTTGTTTAGAAATCCTAGTTGTATTAATTGAAATGTTTTTATTGGCTATTGATTTGAACTTAGGTGTCAATACCAACTTCAATGTTGAGGCTGATGTGTCACACAAGGAAAGCAACACATCCTTCTTTTATTGTATTGATTGATTGATAGTGTATCTATCTATGCTTTTCTATCTTATCCTTCCTCCACTTCGTCACTAAATCTTTTTTTTAACAAATTAATTAACATTATTAACATAACATAAAATTTAAAGTTAATACATTAATTAATTCACTAATTTCTATAATATTTTATTATTATTAAAAGTAATAATTTACAATAACTTAAACTAAAATATAAACGAAAAACGATATCATGAAAAAAAAATTACAAAAAAAAACAATTTGTTAGAAATACTCCTTTTGGGATATTTGTTTTGAACAATTTCAGTTTTACCCTATTTTACACAATTACAATATGTTATATTAATTTTTAGAATTTTTTTTTTTAGGTTTGGGTTCTCAATTTTACATTAAGAATATAGTTTGAGGGGTTAGGGTTTAGTATTTGAAGTTTAGGGCTTAGAATTTAGTTATTATATACATAGAAAAGAGATATTTTTGAAAATAGATACCATGAAAGGGTATTTTAAAAAATGACATAGGAAAAGGAGTATTTTTGAAAAAGTCCCCCCAAAAAAATATCAATGTAAAATATGAATAGAGATTACATGAATATAAAATTAGATATTTCTATCATAATATATAATAAAATAGTGTAAATATTTGTAAAAAAAAACTAGAAAAGGGGAATATAAAGCTATCATATATTTAATGGAATAACAATTACTTTCAAGAATTACAATTATTAGGATAAAGAAAATAATAATTTTTTTAAAACATCCACAAAAATTTAAAAGTTTTTTAAATCAAGAGGTTATTTAATTCTTGGTGTTAAATTATAAATTCATGTTACCGATTAAAAGTCGGTAACATGAATTCTTGATGTATATTATTATTTTCGATTATAGTATAAGATAATTAACTAGATTAGGACCCGCTCAATGTGCGGATTTTAAAAATGTCTACTAAAATAAAATTTTAAAAGAATGTATTAATAATTTATTGTAAGCGTATCTATATAGCTGTAAAGCTGGTGATGGAACTGCTTCGAGTACCGTACGAATTTGATGGTTAGTTTTTAGGCTGAACGGTAGTTTTTAATATTTACCTGCTATAAGAAAGGTTAATACTAAATTAACTTGTTAGGCTGAACGGTAGTTTTTCTGAAACTTGTAATGTCGTTGTCATTGTCTGTCGCCTGTCGGCAAGTGATGTTTTAGTTTAACTCATGTTTATCCGTCTGGGGCCATTCGACTTTTACAAATTTTGATTCTTTTAGTCTTTTATCACAAAAGAAAAAAAAAGAATTGATTCTTAGTCCTTGGATTTATGAAAAGTAAATAATTATGTACAAAGGGGTTTATTTGACATTTTTGCAATACAATATTTAAAGAGATTTATTGAACCAAAAAGGATGAAACATTGGTCTTTTCATATAAGATTTTAAATCGGCTAATCATAAATGTGGTGGTAAATAAAGAGAAGGGGGTGTTATGTAAGTTTCGAGTTCTTTAGAGAAGAGAAGTCATATGGATTTTGTTTTCAAGAAAAAAAAAATTATGTAAATATTTGTGAGTTTGAGGAGTGTAAAAAGGTGATAATGTATACAACTTCAAACAAACATGTACGTATATATATATATATATATATATATATATATACTGTAAGGTGATAATGTATACAACTTCAAACATGTACGTATATATATACTATAACAAGTAGAATTAGAACCAAAACCCACACGTTACCAGAACTTGTAGTACTTGTAGTGACGATGATCCTTAGCTGCTAGTCAACATGTCTTGTTATCGCAATGCAAACCTTCCACCCGGTCTTGGTTATATGTAGGATGTAGCATTACTGTACTTGAATCATCAGATTGGTGCAAGATATAAAAATAAATAAAAATGCAAAATATTCATTTTTATTTAATATTGGGCCCAAGGTTTACTTGATGCACAAGTTAGATTCTCTTGTTTAAATAATAGGGTTGTAATAGTATTTTATTCAATATGATAAAAGTGAAGTTTATTCTAAACCTAGCCGTTTCATGTTTCACATGGTATCAGAGCTAAAAGCCTGAATTTTTCGTTTGTTTCTTCTTTGCTGTTTTCTTCTTTCTACTTTGTTTCTTCTTTGTTCAAAGTTTTTATTTTCTTCTTCGATCTTTGATTAAGATCTAAGGACAATTATGATGTCACGTCAATATAATTTGATTGTTACATAGTTCGTTCTGACTCGTCGATCGAATGTAACACCATACACCTTGTTTTCCGGTGATAACCCCGGTTCGATGATCTCCTCCGTTCAGTTGACAAGAGAGAATTATGCAGAGTGGACAACAAAGATGATGAACGCTCTCAAAGCTAAAAAGAAGACTAGTTTTGTCGATAGTTTGATTAAGAAGCCGGAAGTTGAAGGGCCAGAGATGGAGTCGTGGGCAAGTGTGAATTCGATGGTGGTTGGATGGTTGAAAACGTCTATTGTACCTCTTGTACGATCTACAGTGTCCTTTGTCTCTGATGCTGCAGAGGTATTGGAAAATTTGAGATAGCGTTTCTTTGTTGCGAACAAAGTACGAATCCATCAGATCGTGTGTCAGTTGGCTTCGTGTCGTCAAGATGGACAAACTGTGATTGATTATTACGGTCTTCTTGTGGTGTTGTGGGATGAGTTGCATGGTTATCGTCCAATCCTGGTATGTACGTGTGGAGCCGGTGCACGTATTGCAAAGAAAGAGAAGATGAGAAATTTCATCAGTTAGTTATATGGGGCTTGATGAGTCTCAGTTTGGTAATGTAATTTGCCAAATCATTGATGCTGATCCGATGTCGGATTTGGCACAAGCTTATGCGAAGGTGATTAAAGAAGAACATCGACTTGTGGCTGCAAAGAAGAGAGAACAGCAACATGATGTCGTAGGATTCACGACACGTCTATTCAACAACCTGAATATATTCATAACAACAATCTTGAGTCCACAAAAGCTTTTGGTTATGTAACATGATCTGCTCCTCCAAAACCTCTACAAGGTTTCAAGAAGACTAGAGAAAGAAGTTTGTACTCACATTGTGGTCGGACTAGGCATGAAAAAAATATTTTTGGGAGTTCAAGAATGGTGGACAGAACAATTGAGTAGAGGAGGAGGTCCTGGCTCCGGAAGTGGAGGAGGACGTACTTCCAACTATGGAGCCGCTGGTCGTGGTCGTGGTTATGCCACAGTTGCTCATACTACGAGTCATCATGCTTCCGCATATCTATCTTTTACAATGGAACAATGGAAATTTTTGGATCAATTGGCAAAAGAATAAAAGACTACCACTTCGGATAAACTTTCTGGTAAGATTAATAAGGCTATGATTCTTGATACAGAAGCATCCCATCACATGACGGGAAATTCTTCGTTACTAAAAGACGTTGTCTTTACACCGCCATGTTCAATTATATTTGTGGATGGAAGTAAAACAATGTCAAAGTGTATGGTCATGTTTCGTGTTTTCGATGACATAGTACTTGATAATGTGTTTTCGATGACATAGTACTCGATAATGTGTTGTACTCGATCACATAGTACTCGATAATGTTTTCGATGACATAGGACTCGATAATGTGTTATACGATAATGTGTACTTGATAATCTGTAGCTAGTATCGTAGTAGGAGCTTGCTAGGAGCCTTTTTCGAGAGTTAAGATCCAGTTTTCGTCATTCTCAAAGGTGAGTGCGAGATCATGGCTGATCTAAGCGAACAGATAGTTGTTTTTGTGTGACTTTTGAACGTCGTTAGATCTCTACTCTTTCAAGCTCTCTTACCAAACAAGTTTTTGAGAGAAGTGACCCTAACCGCTGCATATCTTATTAATCGCACTCCAACAAGATTTCACCAAGGTAAAACACCATATGAGTTTCTTTTTGACAAGAAACCCTGTTATGACAATTTGAAGGATTTTGGTTGCTTATGCTACGTACATCGAAGGTCTCGTGATAAAGAAAAATTTGGGCATAGGAATCGTTCTTACATTTTTGTTGGTTATTTGTTTGGAAAGAAGGGTTGGAAGGTTTATGATTTTGAGACAAATAAGTTTTTGGTCTCAAGAGATGTGTTTTTCAAGAAAAGATTTTTCCGTATGTTGAAGAGGATAACGAGAACGCTCAGTCTCGTCTTCAAAATCATGTTGATGATGATTGGATTGTTATCCCTGAAACCATATCTATCGTAAGGGGGAGTGAGATTGATGGTGGCACTTTTCCTATTGTTGTTGAAGTTGTGGAAGGAAGTAGTGTGACGAAGACCTCCACACTGTTGGTTGTGGAGGAGTCTTCTTCATTGCCATTAATCACGGAAGTCTTTTCTTCCGATGATGACACACCATCTTCTCCGTTTGTTGATGAGGCTAGTTCTTTGAGTGAGGTACAAGAATTAGGAGTTGGGAAACGAGTGAAATTCCCTTCCTTCAGGTTACAAGGATATGTCACCTATAATGCTCATTGTCTTGAAGAACCACATCACGCCTCATTCGACTCCAGTTCAGCTTTCTCGACATCGGTCCAAGGTAAGACACCTTATCCTCTCACTAATTATATTTCCTATGATCTTTTCTCACCTACTCATCAAGTACTTTTAGCTGTTGTGGTTGCTGTTATTGAACCAACTTCATATAAACAATCTATTAAAGATCCATGATGGGAAATGTTATGAGAACAGTGCTCGACACCCTTGAACGACTTAATTCTTGGGATGTTGTTGATCTTCCACCTAGAAAACTTGCTATCAACAACTAGTGGGTTTATAAGCTTAAATTTCATGATGATGGCTCGTTGGAACGGTACAAAGCGCGTTTGGTAGCTTGTGGCAATCGCCAAGTTGAGGGCAAAGATTATAATGAAACGTTCCCACCCATTGTGAAAATGTCCACTGTATGTGGTCTTTTGCATATTGTTGCTGCAAAGAATTGGAAAGCTCACCAAATGGACGTGCATAATGCTTTGTTCCATGGTGATTTAGAAGAGGAAGTCTATATGAAGTTGCCAGTTGGTTTTCGCCATTCTGATACTAATAAAGTTTGTCGCCTCAAGAAATTGTTATATGGGCTCAAACAAGCTTTGCGATGTTGGTTCGCTAAGGTTACCTCTGCCTTAACCAAGTTTGGTTTTGTTCATTCCTATGCTGATTATTCGTTGTTTACTTATTCGTGTGGTGATATTGAGCTTCGTGTTCTCTTATATGTTGATGATTTGCTTATTTGCGGAAATGATACGCGTATGCTCGACCATTTTTAAAGCTTATTTGGGCAGATGTTTGCATATGAAAAATTTGGGTAAAGCTAAGTATTTTCTCGGTATTTATATAGTTTGGAGCTCTGAAGGTATGTATCTCTCTCAAAGAAAGTATGCTCTTGACATCAATAGCAAAATAGGACTAACTGGTTCGCAGCCAGCTGCAACACCAATGGAACAGAAACACAAGTCGGGGTCAAGTAAAAGTGATATATAGGCATTTGGTTGGGTGTCTCATTTATCTTCTTACCACTAGAATGGAGCTTGCATATTCAGTTCATATTCTTTCTCAATTTATGAAGTCTATGCGTGTTGTTCGCTACTTGAAAGGTTCTCCAGGTCATGGCATAATGTTGAGTTCTAACTCTGATCTCACTCTTACGGCCTATTGTGATACAGATTTCTCTACTTGTCCTCTTACTCATCGTTCACTAAGTGGGTATGTTATGTTTTTAGGTGGTTCGCCTATTTTTGGAAAACGAAGAAGCAGAAAACTGCCTCACAATCTTCCGCTGAAGCTGAATATCACGTGATGTGCAATGCTTTAAATGAAGTGCTATGGCTTAAACATATTGAAAAGGATTGTCATATAGTTCGATGCTGTTCAAGATAAAGTTCTCACAATGGTTCTTGTTCGTACGGACGAGCAGCTTGTTGATATACTTACCAAGGCGTTAAGAGGTGTTCCGTTCACACGATTATTTTCCAAGTTGGACATTTGTAACCTGCATGCTCCAACTTGAGGGGGAATATTGGCTATATCATAGGTTATATTGTATATTTTCGTATTCTAGATAAATAGAACAAGAATAGGAAATTGAATAACTTAATCCCAAGGTTTACTTAATGCACAAGTTAGATTCTTTTGTAAAATATATAGGGTTGTAATCGTATTCTATTCAATAAAAAAGAAAGAGAAATTTATTTTAAACCTAGTCGCTTCTTCTTTCACATATAACTAGTTGGATTATGCTTATGAAAACTACAAATTGTAGAGAAAAACAATTAGTCTGTTTTTTTTAATATATAAACACACAATAGTTCATGATTTTGTGATCACTCAGGTTATCGCTGAGGTTAGTTTCTAAACCATTGGTGTCATTATATCACCAAAGTTGTATATCATAACAGAACAGTCTAACAGTAAGTGGAAGCATCAAAACAAACAGGAATTTTAACGGATAATCCAGTTATCTACAAATTGTATATGAATTAACGGATAATCCAGTTTTCAAGTTTTATATGAATGAAAACTAAGCATATCACATATATCACCAAAATTCCAGATATCTGGTTCGTGCCCTCCCTACTCCGTGCTTAATTAAGTAAGACTTGAAATGTTTCTAAAATCAAATCGAAATATGATAACGAAATATATTAAAAATATCAATTGATCATCAATGGTCATAGGTAATTGTAATTGTATTTTTAAATTGATGAAGTCATATCGATGGTAACTGTTATAGCGTATTGTTTAAGAAAACATATATACTCCGTCTAGTTAGATGTTTAGGATTTTACACACATATTAAAACAGAAGGAATATATGATTAATTTTGTTTTTTTATGATTTTTTTTATTTTATTTATGACTTTTTATGCTTTATTTTTCTGATACTTTTTCACTTTCCCACTTTCTCACTCCATACACTCTACAACATCAGTAATTATTAAAACAAAAATATATTAAACATATTCAGAACATCAACCTTTGAAAAACAATGATTATTCTCTAAAACATGGAATTAGAAAACTATGCATTTGTTTTATGCCATGTGTCCTTTCAGTCGCCATTCTCCATATCATTACGTTAATCCCAACTCTCAACTACTATATTTTTGTTACTTGTTTACTAGAGTGGGAAACTTGTAGATTACTTTCTTTTTTGTTAAAGAAACTTTTAATCATATCAAGGTTAGTTTTTTTATTGTTAATATGCAAATGTAAATATAATCTCTATTATTCTGTCAAATTAAAATGGGTTCGTATATTGGTGTCATAAATTTATTTATGTCTTGTTTTGGTGTTAGTGACATAAATAAATAATCCCAAAAGAGTACATATATCTTTCTAGAAAATATGTTTTTGGATAAATGAATACTATTAGAGTTTGTAGGGAAAAATGGTAAATTTCAACCCGATCAATTTACAAAGTGTATTATCCTACCTAAATAATAAGATAATGTATTTTTAAACCTCAATCATTAACAAAATTCAGATAAACTACCTGAATTTATTAACGATGTTAAAATTACTATTGACTAATTTAACTATTAGTCAATTGTCAAAAATAATGATGTGACATGATGTGTACGACGAGATATATTATAATTATAGAAATTACTCTTAACAAAATTAATATTATCCTTTTAACCAAATATTATTATTTGAATTAAAAAAAATTAAAATATCTTTTAAAATCATGAAATCAGTAAATTTATCAATCTATTGCAAAATTAAGTCCAATGAATATTTATAATTACAGCTCTTATAAATTGTTACATCATTGATTTTTCTAAACCAAATAATATTATTTGGATAAAAGAATTACAAAAAAAACTTTTTTTAACACATGAAATCAATGATTTATCAACCTATTGCATAATTAATTTCAAAAATATTTCTTAATCAAAACACATAGCCAATGATATTTTTTTTTTGTCAACAACTTTAATTGATAAACTTAAATAAGCCAATGTGAAGGAATATTGTTGTTTACATACTGCTTTTGTTGATAATTTCTAATAAGTTTGATACCATTTATCAACTAATTAAGAAATATTCTTTTGAATTTTTTGAAAAATCATTGATGTAATAACTAATAAGAGTCGCAATTAAGAAATATTCTTTGAAATTAATTATGCAATAGATTGAAAAAATCATCGATTTATTTTGAAAAATATTTTGTAAAACTTTTACGCAAACAAAATTATTTAATTTAAAAATATTAATTTTGTTAAAAATAAGTTTTGTAATTATAATTTTCACGTCGTGTCTTTCAGCCTCCAAATCATGCATTATGAGCGTCCAATGCCTCATCAACATTTTTACAGTTAACTAATGTTTAAATTAGTTAATGCAGATTTTGACCCTACTAATAATAGTTTAAGTAGTTTATTTAAACTTTGTTAAGGATTCAAGTTAAAAAATATACACTGTTATTGTATAAAAAATACACTTTCTAAATTGTTTGTAGGTTTAGGTTTGCTAATATCGCTCTTTGAAACTTTGCAGAGACGTGATCTCTTCTCCTCTGTAGTACGACAGATTTATCTACTTTATCTTTATCCGATCGTTTTAACATTTTCACCGCGGTATAAAAAGTAAAAATTATTAAACTCAGATTTATTTTTGATTTTAATCCCATACGAACCTCGCTAATGTTTCTCATCTAATCAAAACTTTATTTGCGATTAATCCTTTGGTTAATTACTCTTTTGTCCTCTTCTTTCTTCTTCTCTCTTCTCTTTCTTGGTAGCTCTCCCCTTCTTCTTATAGCTACTGTTCCCTTTTTATTCATTTCTCTTCCCCATATCTCTTTACTTTGATCGTTGGGTTTTGTCTTAAAAATCGGATTTTTAATTTCTGGGTTTTGTTCGATTTCTACGATCATGGCGGTCATCGGAGCTGATACTACGGTGGTGGAAGTTGGTGGTTTGATCTCTTCGCCGTCGCCGCCGTCTTCAGTCACCAGTCAAGAATCAGGAGCCTCTTCTAACAACAGCGATCATGGCGGAAATGGAGAGATCGGAGTCGACGTGGCGAGATCCGACGGTGGTGAGAGTTTTAAGCGTGATATGAGAGAGCTTCATGAGCTCTTATCTAAGCTTAACCCCATGGCTGAAGAGTTTGTTCCTCCTTCTCTTACTAAGCCAGTCGTTAATGGGTTTAACGGTGGTTTCTTCGCTGTTAACAATGGTTTTGGTATTGCCGGACATTTCCCTGTTAACGAAGACGGTGGCTTTCGTCGGGTAAGGACATGACTCTTTTGTCTCTTATCTCTGTGGGTTTTTTTTGGGATTTTTATTACAATTACTCTTTAGGGTTTTTGATAGATTTATCACCTTTTTATGTGTTTATAAGTTGGAAAAAATCTCACCTTTTTTGTGTCAAAATGATTTGATTTGAAAACAGAAGAAGTCGTTCGGACAACAAGGGAAAAGGAGAATGAATCCTAGGACAAGTTTGGCTCAACGTGAAGAGATCATTCGAAGAACTGTCTATGTGTCTGATATTGACCAACAGGTTTTAAAAGTCTCCAGCTTTCTTTAGTGTTTAAGTCTCTACTGTGTGTTTTAACTTATTCTATCTTACTCTTTGGGTTTAAAGGTCACTGAGGAGCAGCTTGCTGGTTTGTTTATCGGCTTTGGACAGGTTTAATTAGTTCATCTATAGACTAGTACATCTTTGTTTTTGGTGTGTTGTGTTTCTGTTGTTGACTATATATATTTTGTTATTTAGGTAGTTGATTGTCGTATATGTGGTGACCCTAACTCAGTACTTCGGTTTGCTTTCATTGAGTTCACTGATGAAGGTACCATTAGTTTTCATTATGTAATCTCTTTTTTTTGATTGTGCCTGTGAATGGTTGGTTTATGGTTTGGTCATTTTTTTGGTACTTGTAGTGGGTGCAAGAGCTGCGCTGAGTTTGTCTGGTACGATGTTGGGGTTCTATCCTGTGAAGGTTATGCCTTCTAAAACCGCTATAGCACCGGTTAACCCGACGTTCTTGCCGAGGGTGAGATTTTTTTTCTTGTGTTTCACCATATTCTCAGTGGAAAGTTATGTTTTTTTTTTAGATTCAAGATGTTGATTTTGTAGTCTTGTTTTGGTTTTTTTAGAGTGAAGATGAGCGTGAGATGTGTGCGAGAACTATCTACTGCACTAACATCGACAAGAAGGTGAGTTTTTTTTTCCTTCCTTTGCTGAGCTATTCCGAAACTTAAAAGGAGTTAACTTTAATTAGTTTCACTTTTCAACAGCTCACTCACGCGGACATCAAACTGTTTTTTGAGTCTGTGTGTGGAGAAGTGTACCGTCTGAGGCTGCTGGGTGATTATCATCATCCAACTCGCATCGGTTTCGTTGAGTTTGTCATGGTAAAGCACATCTTCTTACGGTTGTATCAATAGAATAAGCTTCAAAGTACTGATCTTTTACTCTTTCTGCAGGCTGAAAGTGCAATAGCTGCCCTCAACTGCAGTGGTCTCCTTCTTGGTTCTTTACCGATAAGGTCCAAAGAACAAACCAACTCTCAAAACATTCTCTGTATATATTGATTATGAATCTCTGAGCACTAATCGTATTTTGATGGTTGGATTATGCAGGGTGAGTCCGTCAAAGACACCTGTTCGTTCCCGTGCTGTCCCGCGACATCCTATGCATTAACCGTTTAGCTACACAGGCTTTTATATATATTTCTGCTCCTCTACAGACATGTAAAGAATGCTTGTCTGAAATTTTCTTCTGGTCTTTTGCTTTTCATTCCCCTATGTAATGCTGTGAAGCTTGATGATGCTTCTGTTGCCTTTTGCTTTTGGGATCGTTTGGGTAAATCTCTTAGGGAGAGTTTGTGTTTTTTCTTCGATTTGGGTTCCTACGTTTAGATGTTTACCACAGTCCAGAAGAGTAAAACACAGAGAGAGTGAGGCTTTTGAAGAAGATTTGTCTCTGTTTTAATGGGCGCTTTTAGTTATTTATTTTTACTCTTTACCCCCTGAAGTTGTTAAAAACTTGCTTTGTTGCTTAAAATGTTTCCTACATTTTAGAGTTAAACAACTTGCCTTTATTGTCCTTGTTTATATCTTTGATTAAATCGTATTTAATCAAGAAAAGTGTTAGGTACATAGTAGTCTGTGTTCATAGTTGAAAAAGTCAGTTTCTGTTTTCATTTTTTAAATTAAGAAACGAGAATGCTGTTTGTCACAAAAAATAATCAATTATAATTATCAGATAGAAAATTATAAAAAATGAATGAACGTGTGAGTATATCATATTGAATGAGTCTACATTTTTAACAATCAGTTAATTAGGTGTATATGAAATTTAACAAAACAAATAAAGACTAATTTGTACGTGTATATTTCTAATATATGTTGTCATGTTGACGTCGAGAATCAAAAAAGTCGTCGCAAGAAATATACAAACTAGAAATATCATAATTCAGAAGCATTTATAAATTTAACAAAGAAAAAAAGAAGAATCTTGAAATTCATTATTTTATCTTTAAAACTTTTAGATAGCAAAATGTTAGATTATTGTTTGTGTTCATACTTCATAAGTCAAATACCCGAAACGAATTAAATTTATGTTTTGGAAAATATCTAAAATTAATTATCAAAAACAGTTTTAAATTGACCTAAAAAAAATTCTTTGGAAAATTGAAGCTGAGTTATTTTGTTTCTTTTTAGATTTATCTTTTTCTTTGTTCTCCTTTGATCAGTAAATATCAGTGATGAGTCAAATGTTGAATTGGTCAGTGTAAATTTTTTACTCCAATTAATTGTCAAACAAGTCAACTTGGTCAGAGTTGCCATTTTTAATCGAAAAAAAACTCCAAAGGATAATATTGTAATTTGCAAGTATCACACGTCAAGCGTATGTGGTGGCTCGTTGCATTAACAACAGTGCTTGATCCATCTTTGCGCTTCTCGAGAGATGTGGTGGCTCTCGTTGCACTCATCTCTGTATTAGCTTTGATACCTTTTGTACTTTTCCAAAACACACAAACAAACAAAAGGTCAAAAGTGTTGTGTAATGATGCTAATGACTTTTGTAATGTAATGATCCTATCTACTTCTATACAAACTTTCACTATATTTAATTTTTATAATCTTTTTATAACATGTAGTATTAATTTACTTGAATACTAATATCTTTGTATTCGTATTGTTATTTCAGCTTATCAATTAGTAGAAGAAACATAAAACTTATATAGCTTTCTTTTAATTTGTGTAAAACATGTCAAAATAACACTATTTTTGAATTTAAATAAATAATTTTGTGATTGGTTCAATTCTCTCCAACTAAAGTATTAAATAAAATTTTGTATAAAATAAACTTAATATACACATTTTTAATTTAGAAGCTTATAATATTAGATAGAGGTAGTAATATACAATCAAAAAGTGACCTTAAAGCAGGCTTGTGGAAGCATGGCCATGGAACATAATTTGCAGCAAGGAGCTGAACCTATATTAAATTCCAATTCGATGGAACTTGAAAATAGTTGCAGAAAATGAGATCAAGCAGTTTTTGATTGCTCTAAATCTAATCCCTGATTCTCCATCTTTTCAACTTACTCCTCAGAGAGGGCTACTAGCCTACTACCATATTGTTTGTTGCCTCTTAGTTCATTGGGTAGTTTTTTTTGTTTAATCAGAATAGGCTTTTGTAAAATGTTGGCCTTCTTGCCATTTTTAGACTAAGGCAAAAATGGTTTACAAGGCACCTCTCAATAACTATTTATATTAGTATTTTTGCAGCAATTTTTACTTAAAAATGTTTTTTAGAAAGTTTTTACATTGAATTGAATGCTATTTAATGTTTATATTCCAAACAAGTTTAGTTAATTTTCTCTACTATCCTTATAACCAAACATAATAAAAATATTTTAATTATTCATATATATAATGTTCTATAATTAATATAGATATTTAGAAGATTTATTCCAGATAAAATAAATTCTTCTTCTATCATCTCTTTTTAATTTTAAAATTTAAATGTAGTGAATCATCATATAATACATAAAGTTAATAAAAAGGTGTATTTTTTTTGCATATATTGTGATTTGAATTTTTAAAAACAAACATATATTATTCAATTAATATAAAAGTGTGTGTTCAATATACATATATAGTAAATTATAAAATTTTAAGAAGTTTATAATTTATAACTGATATATCTAAGCTTAATAAAAAGTTTAAAATTATAAATATTTAAGCATATTAAATTTTCAAAATTACACAAATGAGTTATATTACATGACAAGTTATATGACATTATAAGATTGAATTGATAATACTAAAAAATAAACTATCAGTAATATGATATTTCAATACGGGTTAAATCCTCATTTTAATGTTTTAACAACACCAATATAAAATATGTCGAATCAAACTGATTTAATTAAAATTGTAGTAAACAAAAATATTGTGCGGTATATCACGGTTTATATATTAAATCACTAAAACTAATAAAAGAGTATATTAGCAAAATTATTATTAAAATAGTATATTAACAAAAAAAATTTAAAAACTTACCCACGATACACCACGGGTCATAATCTAGTTTATGATATTATTGAATACTTAAACTTGAGTTCTTCTCCCCCTAAAAAGTGGATTTTTCTTTCTACTCAATGTAACCCAATCAAATAGTGAAAACTAATGATCAAGATCTTTACAAGATTCAAAAATAACATAAATCAAACTGTTTCAATTTTAATTAGCAACATAAACAACATAAATCCAAAAAGGTAGAACAACTCACCTAGAACTTTTATGCATTGATACAACCAACTCGAATTTGGTTTCATATAATCCCTAAAATATCAAGAACGTTGCAATTTTCCGGACTATTGTTTTTCAAAAATTAAATTTTAAGTTTTTCTAATTGGTGAGAGAAAACATATTTTTAGTGGATTTATTGACCGTCAATAAACATCTATAAAAATCAACTCAATAGGAATAAGATTTTTTTAAAAACGATTTTCACTAAATATTAATTTGATCATATATCCTCCTAACTTGTAAAAGAAATTTAAAATCTAAGCTAAATTTTGAATTATTTGAAAATTTATTTACTTTCTATTTTAAACTAAACAAAAAATCGATTAAATTATTAAAAAAAAAACTCAGGTTAAATATTTCCCCCTACAATTTGTTTAATAGTTTAGATGTACAAAACATGAGTACTTTATTTTACAAAACATGAATACTACAGGTACCTTTTTCGCAATTTGCCAAAACTAAAAAACCACTCGTCTTCCTCCTCTCATAGAAACAAAAATAAAAACCTAAATTTTTTTTTTTTTTTTTCTCACTCGTCCCTTCATCGGCGTCGTCTACCGCCAGAGTGAAATGCTTTCTAAAGTAGCGAGAGAGCTTTCATCAACAAAGCTTAAACCTTTATTCGCTCTTCCTCTCTCCTCCTTCAAATCCTCCATACGAAGCAACACAACAAACCCATCTCCTTCATATCTCAATCCCCCTCACTTCACCACTACATCAAAATCTCCATTTCTTCGTTTCTACTCTTCTTCCTCTAATGTGCTTCCGCTAAACAGAGATGGGAATTACAATGACACCACATCAATCACCATCTCCGTATGCCCAGGTTGTGGAGTTCATATGCAAAACTCAAACCCAAAACATCCAGGTTTCTTCATCAAACCATCAACTGAGAAACAGAGGAACGATCTGAACCTTAGTGATCTTGTACCAATCTCTCAAGAACCTGAATTTATAGATTCAATCAAACGAGGGTTTATCATTGAACCAAACAACAGTTCTTCTGGCTTAAACCCTAAAGACGAAGAAACAGAACAAGAACCATCAGATGTTAGACCATTGGTGTGTGCTAGGTGTCATTCACTTAGGCATTACGGGAGAGTGAAAGATCCAACAGTTGAGAATCTTCTTCCTGATTTTGATTTTGATCATACTGTTGGTAGGAGACTAGGTTCAGCTTCTGGTGCTAGAACTGTTGTGTTGATGGTTGTTGATGCTTCTGATTTCGATGGTTCTTTCCCAAAGAGAGTAGCTAAGCTTGTCTCTAGAACTATTGATGAGAACAATACGGCTTGGAAAGAAGGGAGACCAGGAAATGTACCTAGAGTTGTTGTTGTTGTGACTAAGATTGATTTGTTACCGAGTTCGTTGTCTCCTACTAGGTTTGAGCACTGGGTTAGACAAAGAGCTCGTGAAGGTGGGTTAAGTAAGATCACTAAGTTGCATTTCGTTAGTCCTTTTAAGAATTGGGGAGTTAAGGATTTGGTTGAAGATGTTGCGGCTATGGCTGGGAAGAGAGGACATGTTTGGGCGGTTGGATCGCAGAACGCAGGGAAAAGTACGCTGATTAATGCGGTTGGGAAGGTGGTTGGTGGGAAAGTTTGGCATTTGACAGAGGCTCCTGTGCCAGGAACTACATTGGGGATAATTAGGATTGAAGGTGTTTTGCCTTTTGAGGCTAAGTTGTTTGATACTCCGGGGTTGTTGAATCCGCATCAGATCACTACGAGGCTTACTAGAGAGGAGCAGAAACTTGTTCATATCAGTAAGGAACTTACACCAAGGACTTACAGGATCAAGGTCTGGTTTTATAGATTGAATGTGTTGTTGGCTTTTTGGATACATGTAACCAAATGTGAGACTGTTAATTGGAGTTTTTTTTCTTTTTCTTTGTTTGCAGGAAGGTTATACAGTGCACATTGGTGGATTAATGAGACTTGACATTGATGAATCATCTGTTAATTCGTTGTATGTAACAGTTTGGGCGTCTCCTTATGTTCCACTTCACATGGGGAAGAAAGAGAACGCTTACAAAACACTTGAGGACCATTTCGGTTGTCGATTGCAGGTAAAAGCTCTGGCTTTCTTTCAGTTGTAGATGAAAGAAATGTGATGAATTTTTGTATTGAACACCATTGAGAGATTACATAACTTGAAAGACCATTTCGGTTGTAGATAATTATCAAATTGTAACTATCTTGAACTAGTTAGGATCAACGCTTGATTTGAACAGTATCCTTTATACAAGTCTTAACCATTTTGAACATTTTGATTCTTGATGAAGCCACCAATTGGAGAGAAGCGTGTTGAAGAGTTAGGAAAATGGGTTAGAAAGGAATTCAGAGTGAGTGGAAGCAGTTGGGACACAAGTTCAGTAGATATTGCTGTTTCAGGTCTCGGTTGGTTTGCGATAGGACTCAAAGGAGAAGCGATTTTAGGTGTATGGACTCACGAGGGGATTGATGTCTTCTGCCGTGACTCACTGCTCCCGCAAAGATCACACACTTTTGAAGACTCTGGTTTCACTGTCTCCAAGATCGTTGCCAAAGCTGATAGAAATTATAACCAAATCCACAAAGAGGAAACGCAGAAGAAACGAAAACCCAACAAGTCTTCTTCTTCAGATTCTGTTTCCGACAGAGAACATTGCCGCGAGGTGTCACAGCCTTCAGATACAATACCAACAATGTAACTCTTCTTATAAGCTAGTAATTTTTTTCTTGGTTTGTTGAAATTACTCGTTCTATGAAATTCACCAAGATTGATCTTTTCCTTTTTTCATCTAAGCTTTATTTCATTCATAGAAAAGGTTCATTACGTCGACCTATTGTGATCCTATATAGCATCAATCTCAACTGGACAAGTTTGAAGAAGAAGAAGATGACATTATAGAACATGAGAGGATTTGTATTGAATTATACATAACGGATCATCAAACAAACATAGATAGGTTTGGTCTATTTCACCCCATAAGCTTAAGAGACACAAACTGAAAAAGAGTGAATTCAGAACTCTCAGCTGCAAATAGGACATGGAACAAGACCGTTCTCGTTACACTCATTACACCTCACAACCACAGCAGCACTACCCCATCCTTTCACCATCTTACAGCTTCCATTACACCTAAAACACGGCAAGAAAAACAAACCGCCGCATCCATCACACGCGCCGCTCTCGCATCCTCCTGCTTTCTTTTTCGGAATCCCACCGATCAGCTCTCCGAAAGAACCTTCCTCAACTAGTCTCAACACTTCCTCTGCTCCACCAATGTACATTCCCTTCACAAAAACCCGAGGCGGCAATGCAGTTGCAGCTCCATCATCCTTAACTCTCTTGGCCATTAGACTCACAAGCTCTTCTTTAAAACCTCTATCCATAGACACATCTCTCTCACAAACCACAACACCTAAACTCTCAACCGCGCTTCTCACAGCGTTACACGCCTCAAACGTCCGACGAACACCGCGCAACGACGTCGTGTAAATCACCACACGGTTCTCTCCTCCCGGAGGACAAATCCTCTCAAATCTCTCAGCCGATTTCAGATCCTTCAACGGTTTCGTAGCGTTTCTCCGATCCGAATCATCTCGGTTCGGATCTAACGGTTTCAAAACGTCGTCGTTCAAGTTTTTTCTAGGGTTTCTCCGATTAGGTTCAGAGTTCTCTTTGTTCTCTCCGCCGAAGACTTTATACTTAACCGGAGTCTTCGGAAGAGGAGTGAATCGGAAACTCTCACCGTCGAGACCAGACATTAGCTCCCATGAGTTAATAACCTCCGGTTCAGACTTGATTACCCTTGGCTCAGACCACAATGACGACTTAGATTTAGTACCGATCTTGAATTTCTCCGGCGGTGTCATAGGCATGTCGGATGAGAATGCGGCGGAGGAAGGAGGAGGAGAAGAAGGAGGAGGATCGAGAGTGAGAAGACCGTAAGTGGTGGAGGTGAGTTTGACGATGTGGTGGCCAAAGGCGGAGCTTCCACCGCCGAGTTGTGGGAAGTCTTCGTCGTGATTAAGGAGGTTCGATGAGACGCAACCCATTATCACCGGAGATTTGTGTTTTTTTTTTCTTCTCGAATTTAACGCCGGAAACTTCCTTTTTTCTGAGATTCAAAATTGAGTTTTTTGAAATTTTTTGAGAGGAACGGTCGAGTAAGTGAGATTAAGACAAAGCTCTAAAGTGGGAAAAATGTGACTTTTGCTTTGGCTCTGATGAAAAAATCAACATATTTATTTATTTTTGTGATTGTTTTTGAAGTAAAGTAAGTTCAAAGATGTGATTGTTTGAAGAAGATGTAAAGGTTTAAACTATTTGTTTTTTACTTTAAAAGTTTGAATATATTCATTTCATATATATATTGCACAGAAAATTACACCCACACCTATTTTCTGTAAAACTATTCACCATTACACCCATTTTCTACTATTCATATATTTTTTTTATATCAAATTACAGCTTACACCCTCCAACTAAACTAACCTTCTGTTTTTTCTTTTTCTTTTTCCTTCTCATTTTTTTCTCTATTTTCTCTTTCTCTTTTAATTATTTTTTTCTTCAACATTTGTATTTCATTTTCATTACTATATTATTTTTTTTTATTATTTTTATTTTTATTTTTATAATCCTAATATCTAGTGATCTCATACTCACTAGCAACCTACCCCAAACAATAACAACAACGGATAACAAATAATGAATCCAATAACCAATAACCATTAAAGGAAATAACATAACACCATTCCAATAACAATCCTGAACATAAAATAAATTATAAACCAGCAATCCTAACATGCGTTCTAGACCACTAAATTCCACTTTAGCATCCTAACAAAGACACATAGCAAACAACAAAGCATCTAGAACATCCTCCTCTTCATAGCCTTGATTCCACGATCACACTTTGCCTTTACCTGCACCACAAACACAAATCGAAATGCATGAGTATTTAATAAACACTCAGTAAAACAATCCTCCCATCTACTGGGCTATACACACAAGGAGACATCTCTAACCAACAACCAACAATCAATAACCAAACAACAACAAACCAGGTCTCTGCATCGACCGACGCCAACCATGCATCGACCGACACCAACTAGGGTTGCATCAACCAACACACGCTTGCATCGACCGACGCAAGGTTCACTTGCATCGACCGACACGCACACTGCATCGACCGACACATACTCGACATAGCATGAAATCCCTAATTGCATCGACCGACGCCTCCACATGGCATTGACCGATGCTCCTAGGTCAAACGCGTCGTCCTGCATTTGCATCGACTGACGCACATGCCGAGCATCGTTTTTCCCCGAAGCTTCTCGCCAGATCTTCGTTCCTACAACCATCAAACTCGATCCCAAGCCACAAGAAAGCCTCAAAGTCTCAAATAACGTTCTAACAAGCCATACAACACATAAACAAGCAGATCAGAGAAAACTCTGGCTTAGATAAGCCATGGTCATGCACTTACCTTTGCCACAAACGATTTTGAACCTCAACAGGAAGAGAAACACTCCTAGGAACCTCCTACAACGATCCCAGCTACAGATCTCTACATGAACAACCACAGATCTCCAAGAACTCCTCCAAGAACTCTCAAGAACAACCAAAAACTTCTTTCTCTCTTTCTTTTTTTGTAGAAACGGCCAAACTCGGCCAAACACTCGAGTTTCTGCTTTTATAAGCGATTTCAGAGTTTCCCTAACCCCAAAACGCAATATTTAACTTAAACTCGAACAGCACAAACCAACTTTGCATCGATCGATGCACATCCTAAACCGGGATTGCGGTTCGCGGATGTTACAAAATGTAGAAAAAGTGTAATAATAATATTTTGTGTAAAAAAATATACGAAATTTATTGATAATAACTAAATAAATGATAATAAAGATAAAAGAAAGTGAGAAAAAAAGAGAGAGAGAAAGAAAGGGGAAACTATCGAATAAGGAATAAAACACACAAAATGTTTGGATTATTCTTCCACTTCAAACATGAGCGGTCAGATTTTAATTTTGGTTACCATCTAAGAGTGATAACATATTTCTGAAAATAACATAGTTACTTAATAGAAATGTGACCAACCATAGTTCCAGGGCAGTTTTGCCATTAAAGAAAGACACCTAAGCTAAAAACTTGGAAAAGTATAGCAAGAGTAGAAAGTATGTCTAAGTGTAAAAAGATGGATGAGAAGTAGGTGTAAATGCTAATCTCTCTAAAAACATTACAAAGTTCAAAATAGAGAATTTGTTAGGAATACCCTTTCTGATATACTCCTTTTCAAAAATACTTTTTTTTGTCATTTTCTTTTTTTCCCTCCTTTAATTTTAATATCCATTTTACCCTTACATGAAAAATATTTTATCAATAAATGAAAAAAAAAATTCCAACATATTTTTCCGCCAAAAAATTTTCAGAACATTTTTTTTTTGTCAAAAAAATTTCCCACCAAAAAAATTTACAAGACTTTAAGGTTTTAGCGATTTAAAAACCTTATAAAACCTTGTAAAAATTTTGTAAATGACTTATAAAAACCTTATAAAAAACTTTTTAAAAACCTTCTAAAAACGTATACAAGTTTTTTAAAAGGTTTTTTAAAAGTTTTTTAAAGCATTTACAAAGTTTTTATAAGGTTTTTAAAAAATATAAATATCAAAAATATTAGCGGGAATTTTTTTTCGTTTTTTACCGGATTTTTTTTTTGATTTTGGCGAGAATGTTTTTCGATTTTGGCGGAAAAAAAAATAATTTTTGGTGGGAATTTTTTTTTCGATTTTGGTGACTGTACATTCTTGTGTCACTCATAGAAAATGTAATTTGGTCATTTTATATATAAAGAGGGAGAGTTTTGAAAATGGTGGCATTTTAAAAAAAAAATTTCAAAAAGGGGTATTTTTGAAAATGCCTCTTGTTTTAATTGAATAACACAAAACTTTTAATGACTTTATAAAAGTCTGAATCCAATAACCCAATTTTTTTAAGATTTTAAATGAATTTTAACAAAGTACAAACTAATAACACTAAACTTTAACAGAATTTAACAAAATCTTGATCTAATAACAATAGATTTTATATAACATTTAAAATCTTTAAAACTCTATTTAAATCTCAAACCAATAACTCCACATAGTTCTTTTAAGATTTATGTACTTTCTTGTATGATTTTCTTCAGTGCCAATATATAAGATGCACTAACTTAAAGTTTGTCTTTCAAATCACGTTTCTAGATTAGAAAAACCTTGTACCGATTTCTTTAAGAAAACTTAAGGGTATAAAAAAATCTACATCACCTTACAATCATTTTATCTTATAAAACACAAGTCACTATACCAATAAAATTGTGACATGTCAGCAAAACCAAATAATTTAAAAAAATATATAAAACAAAAAATGATTGTCGATCAAAGAAAGAAAACGAAAACAATTTAACACATATTTTTAAAAAAATAATTAGTTAAAGAAACACAATCTAATATTTTGGTTTGTTCGAACTCCACATATATATCTTCCCACCTTCCCACCTTTCTCTACGGTTTTCTTTTTTTTCATATCATAACTAATCTCATCTCCTATATAATAAAAGTTAAATCAGTTGTCTTAAAACCAATAAATATTTAAATGAAAATTTCTCACCCTCTGCATTTTGTCGCTCCACTGAAATTTGGAAGAAGGTTAAATATGCAGTCTATGGCTAAATTCAAGATTATGACAAGTTTTATTGCCTCCAAACATATACTCTCTCCTCGGTAATTTTCTACTTTATGTTGAAACAATTTACATATAAATCTTTGTTTTTATTCTGCAATTAAAGTAACATTCCATTCGATTTTCTGAAGGAGTATGAGTGAGAGATGCCAAATGAACAATAGCATGGTCGGATAAGAAGTTGAAGAAACAAGAACAAAACAAGGGTTGCAACAAGATCGGCAAAAAAAAAAAACAAAAGCAGATCCTAATGCAAAAAAATCCAAAATTTGAACTTAAGGAACACTAAACAAATCAAAGAGCTTGGATCCCAGATCCTAACAGAAACGAGATCGAGATTCTCCAAACTTGAACACTTGCAATTCAATTACGCTACTAGTGAATTCATGAGACCACTACCAAAAACTGAAAAAGCAAAACTAGTAATTCTAAATCCAAACCCAAATCAACGAAACCTAACCTAACAGATAAAAAAAATCCGATGTAAGAGGATTTGGACACGAAAGCCACTAAGAATTTGAGAAAAAGGAAAGGCAGAGATCAAACGTAAAGGAATCAAATTTAGAAGAGAATCTGAAAAATTGAGAGATGGGTCAGTAAGTGACGTTACCAGAAGTAAGATCTGAGGTGTGTGATTGAGTCGTTGCCATGAATCTGATCGAAAGGGGTCAAGAATAAGGATCTGATTCAGAAAAAAAACAAAAAAAAAACTGGAAAAACAGAATCTTTATATGTAGGGAAGGACACAGGATCTTTCCATATATGTATAAATACGCCGTAAGCAATAAGGCCAATACGTAGGTGGTGTTGTTATAGAGAGATTACATTACAGTAAATAATAAATAAAGTTTACAAGTTTGTGTTTTTTTTATTCTCTCTGTTTTGATTTTGAAAGAACCACCAAAAAAGAACTTTATTGCCATTAATGAGAAGTTTTTTACCTTATTTAATCGTTTGTTGTAAAGCGCAAAGTGTTACTTACTACAAAATAGAAAAGAGCATTGCTTCTTTTTTTAGTGAGAGACCTCTTTTGTGGGAAAAATGGAAATAACGATGATCTCTTTCTTTTCTTTTTTTTTTGTGCCTTTTGTCTCTCTGTAATTGTTTCCCTTGGAGACTCCGAGAATCTTTTATTTTCCTTCTTCTTTTTATTTATTTACTTTACTTATGTTATGTATCTCTTAATTAATCATATTCGATCAAATGCTGGATTTTTTTCTTGTTAATTAACATAATCTGTGATCCTAAATACTATACTGGATCGAGTGACTAAATAATATTTTAATCAGTTTATAGATCCATCCATCCATTTACATTTATGCCCCACCAACCAAAAAAAAGCTAATTCACACACTAAGATAATATAAAATATAAAAAATAGAGGTGGCGAACCAAATTTCAAATAACTTGAGAACGGTAGATAAAATTTCATACCTACAGTATTATAATCCAAACCAAATAAACCAAATTATATCAAATAATCCAGACCAAATAAACCGAATTATATACTAGGATTCCCCGTGTTTCCAATGTAAGGACGTATTGTTTTGCTCGTTCTTCAAAATCTTTATTTTCTGAAAGATTAATTTTGAATTTTGAATTTAATTTTGAAAGATTAATTTGTGCTAGTTTTAGAATTTTAGAGATAGTGTGCTAAGTTTGGAAAAAATACTTATTTTGATGATATTTTTGAGAATCTCCCTAAATTTTATTATATCTGGTACGTGTATTATCATTTTAAATTACAATTTTGTCTTTAAAACAATAAATTATCTATTTATTTTAAATTAACAAACAAAATTAAAAGAAAAATTCAACCGAAGAACATGGAAATAACAATTAAACGAGGTATTATTTATCCAAATAAAAAAAATAAATAAGGAATTTTTAAGTTTTTATCCAAAATAAACGTTTCTTCTTTTTTTTTAGTGAGAGAGACCTCTTTTGTGGAAAATTGGAAATAACAATGATTTCTTTCTTAGTTTTGCCTTTTCTCTCTATGCATTGTTTGTTTCTCTTGCAGACACCGAGAATCTTTTTTTTTGTTTTTGTCAACTGGTATTATTATTAATACACTTGGTTCCAACCAAGGTAGAATACAAAGTGAAATACTACGCCCAAAAGAGGGGAGACTTAAGCCGGCGGACTACAAGAATGTCCCCGGAGTCAAAGGCCGGAGGAAAACAAGATTTCCCCGGAAACTAACAAAGGAACTAAAAACCTATACATAAACAAAGCATTTGATAACAAAAACGAATGAGGACAACAACCTTAATCTAAGAAAAAAGCAACCGGCCATAAAACTTTAACAGAAACAATAGAACCAAAAAAGCAAAGAACTTCTTCTTCTAAGCACAAACGGATGAGATTTACCAAGGATGCCCACAGCCAACTCAAGAATAACATCAACCACCTCCTAACACGATGAGAGCCGATCTCTCGTAACCAAGAACCAGGGACTTCATAACACGGCAAGCAAGACCACTCACTTCCGGAAACGACGACGACGTTGATACGCCAAAGAACGTCAAACTAGAAGTCTTCAAAACGCGAGGAGCGAGGCCTAACTTCTCGTAGAACACCAATCACATAGACGAGACCGACGAAAACAGAGAAGACTATCACCCACTATGAACAACAAGAAGAAGAAGGAACTCGACAAACTTAAGGTTCTACTATCACATTCAAACAAAACGAAACCTCCGCTTAGAAAGGAGCCAAAACATCCCAATCGAAAGCTACTCAAACTGCTCAATACTACTAAAAACCACCATAAATCTACCACTAACAACAACCAACTAAAGCGATTCCATCTAACCCTAGCAAAACGTCAAAGAAGAAACGGCCAGAAGGCCGGCTTACCGGACAACAGAAACAGACGAGACCATGGCCGAGAATCTTTATTTTCATTCTTTTCTTATATTCATTTACTTACTTATGTTATGTATCTCTTAATAAATCACTAGGTATCCGTGCTACAACACAGAACAAATTTTTTTTTTTCATAAAATGACTAAAATTATATTAATTTGGGTGTTATAGTATAAGTGCGCTATTTTCATGTAAATTAAAATATTTTAATCCTAAATGTATTTATTTGGAATGGAAAACACGTTCCGTCCCGTCTTAACCCATCCCCTCTCCTCCCGTCTCATCTCGTCTTGACTCATCCATCTCATCTCGTCTCGTATCCATCCGATTTTTTTATCTTATGTTTGTTTTCTTTTAAATAATTACTTATTAGACAATCTTAATACAATTAAAATTGAAGTATATTTTAAAAATGTCTGAAATCACTCTCAAGGTATTTACGAAATGTGCCATTACTTTAAAACCTAAAAGGTCAGCTCATTAAGGGTAAACTCGGATTAACATTATTCTATTTGTCCATGTATCCAAACAAGTCTCAATTAATTCTTTACAATCCTTACAACCAAACAAAATGATTCTGTATTTGATAATATTAGTTTCAAATTTCTTAAGATCTATCTACCTAATTTAAAGCCATATATTGAATAAAAATACAATTCTCCTTTCACTAATATTTGATCTTATATTTACTTATTTTGAATAGTTTTATAACATTTTACAAAAAATTTCTGCATATGTTGTTATTCGAATTTTTACAAATGGACATATATTTTAAAAATCATTTTATAATTCATGTAACTAAACAGTATGTCCACAGTTTTCTTAACTAATGCAATGAAGTAGATCCATATTTTCTTTTGTTTCTTTTTTTTATAGAACTGCATAGGGTTTTTTTTTTTTTTAAGTAATTTTGATAGAGATTTTCTAGTGGAAAATGATTTTGTTTAAAGTTGTTAGTCTGTTGCTTTGATTAGTTTAATATAGATTATATGATTAGTTCAGTTATGAGCAAGTTATATGAGTTGCTCTAGTGGGATGGTCTTAGAAGAAGCAAAAGAAAAATTACTAATTAAAGAAGAAATAAAGAGAGAAAATAAAAATAAAAAGTGGATAATACATCCCAAAAGCACGACAGCTAAAGTTACAATATTGGCTCTCATTTTAAGACCATGGTGAGAAACCCTTATGGTTTCTGTCCATTAATGTAAGTATAAATTTTGAAAAAATAGAAGTTAAGACACCCTTAAGTTGTTCTTATATTTTTTCTCCTCCAATGGCAAAGGGTCTCTTAAAAACAAAGAAAATTCAAATTTTGAAAATTCAAATTTGTTTAACTTGTAATACAAGTTCACCACAAAGCAGCAAACCATCATCACCTTTGCAGCAAACCAACAAACCATCATCTGCAAACAGATAATTAAACACCCATAATGTTGCATTTAGGTTCAAAATAAGCAAATTAAAATGAAAGAGGGAGAGAGAGAGAGAGAAATGGCTTTACCTCGGATCTTTGGCACACCAAGCTTGTCACAGAGTAAATCGCAGAAGTGATTGCAACTTTTTGACAACAAATCATAAGCGTGTCCTTGCCATTCCCTGCTGAGCTCACGCAACAATTCTCACAAATTCATCAAAGATTCCAGTCAATAGTCATCTAAGAAGGCACAAGAAAATAACAAAAACCATGAACAACAACAATAATCCAATATTAATCACATCTACAGACCTAAGACATAGACTTGGATAACGTAAAGTCAAGCACTGGTAGTTTTGTTGATTTAGTACACACCAAATTGCTAACTCGACTAAATTGTCACAACTCAAATGGAAAAGTGACATATTTGTCCAAGTCAAAAGATCAATTAAAATAAATGTAAAACCATCATTGATTTTGTCAAGATGGACACCAGTTCCATGAAAATTCAGCCAAAGAAGAAACCAAAGAGCAATATCAATGGCCAAGCAAACTGAAATTAACAGCCTTAGTCATCAAGCCACCAAATCTACGCTAATTGCGCTAACATCAAAGGACCCTAATTTTCCAAACAACAAATCCCAAATCACATAACCCTAATATTAATCACATCAAACAACCCTAATTTATCAACAACTACAAACAAATTGAGGTAGAACAAACCTAATCACAGTACCTAATTAACCAATAATGCATCAATTCAAGCTTAAATTCATGATTACAAAACCAAAAAGTTAGTTTAACCTTAACGAAAGTCTTACAGCAGATAACTCAGAAATCTTCAATTGATCAACATCATATTAAAAATCTCCAGCAGCTTAACAATAGCAATTTTATTGGATTCCTGAAATAAACTTACAACTTTAGATATTTGAACTGCTTGCATCTCCGGAATCTTCTTCAAACTAGAAATTATACCCAACCAGAAATTCGATGAGGGAGAGAGAGAGAGAGGAGGAAGAGAGCAGATGGAAATCCCACGTTAGGTTCATAGCCATTACTCTTCCAATTTCATGACCCAGACGATAGATGACCGAAATCGCAGCATTTATTTTCCAGAGAAAGTCGAGAGAAAGAAAGAAACGAGAAACGATCAGAATTCTTAAACTTAAAATATGCAACCAAGACTGTTTCCAATTTTAAATTAAACTTTAACGTACGTATATAAAAACTATAGATTATATTCATAACTCGAGTTAATAGGAACGTGTGCACATCACGTGGAAGAAGAGTCAGAGATTTCTTTTTCCTTTTTATAATATAGGTTTTAGTTTTTAAAAATCTATATACTGTTACGTGCATAAGGTTCGACAGAGAGATAATTTTCTAGGTTAAGCAGAAGAAAAAGAGGGAACGATTGACAATATATGCCATGGAGTTTACGAATCTCTACTTGGGTAACATGGTGCAATCCGATCAGATGTCGTATCTTCATAAAATTCCTGTTTCTTCCTATAAGATTTTCAATGACGAACTTCTATGTATAGAGGTAATATGGTTAAACAACCAGAAGTATCGACTTCATATGGCTTTTAAAAGCACTAAGCAAATTACAATGCATTCAGCAAAGTTTTTAGTATTTTGCTAACTAAATCTCCTAAGGTATTTGAAAAGGAGTACCCCGCAGTGGCTGCTGATTGGGTAAGATGTACGGATTTTACCTCCGATTCTTCTATTGGTCAATCCTTTGCGTACTGTTTGCAGTTTCCCACGCCCGATTTTACTACGTAAAAGCTGCAACAAAAAATTCTCAGAGCACAAACGATGCAGCTTTGAGTTACGACGGGGGAACTGTTATACATCAAGGGCAAACAAGCTTGCTCCTGTTATTGATTCTCCCTCTGGAATCGATTTAACTTTCGAGACTTTGTTTAAACTGAATTCTTTGGTGCAGAATGGGACTCTCCTCGGTCCAGCTCTAAGTATAGATTTCTTTAAACTGGTCAACTCTACACAAAACGATATGAAATTTTTAGACGCATCCTTTAGAAAACTTGGTCTTTCTGAATGTTATTGCTATGACCCTTTTGCTTGGCTCCAACAAGAAAAACTGGATTGGGTAGACAATAAAGGGGTTGATGGACCATCCCTGGAAGACAATTTCTATATCCATCAGGTGAAGGTGACACCAACAAAGGTCTATTTCAGAGGACCAGAGCTCAAAGATTCAAACCGTGTGTGCTTAGACAATTTTCAAATCATATAAATAATTTTCTCTCATTGTCCTTTGTTGATGAGGATTTTAATAAGCTTCGTTCCCTGGATCTGTGTGCACGGTCAAGGGCAACAACAAAACTATACGATAGGATTAATAGTGTTCTTCGGGATGGCGTTGTCATCGGTAATAAATTGTTCGAATTTTTAGCCTTCTCTAATAGCCAATTGCGGGAAACTTCTCTTTGGATGTTCTCAGAAAGCGATGCTGGGGTAACGTCAGCATCTATAAGAGATTGGATGGGTGATTTTCAAAGTATAAGGAATGTAGCAAAATACGCTGCAAGACTCGGCCAATGTTTTAGCTCCTCTGTAGAGACAGAGGATGTTATAACAGAGGAGATTGAATTAATTCCAGACGTCGAGATCATTTCTTCTACAGGGACACTCTATGTATTTTCAGATGGCATTGGTAAGATATCTGCTGAATTTGCAGAGATTGTTGCAAAAAAATGTGGTCTAAATGATTTAATACCATCTGTTTTCCAAATCCGCTATGCTGGGTATAAAGGCGTGGTAGCTATTGATACGAACTTGTCAAAGAAGCTCTCTCTTAGGAACAGTATGAAAAAATTCGACTCGAACTGCACTAGTTTTGATGTACTGGCGTGGAGCAAGTATCAACCATGTTTTCTGAACAGACAATTGATTACGCTGTTGTCTACTCTCGGAGTCAAAGATGAGGTCTTTCTAACGAAACAACGAGAAGTAGTGGAACAGTTCAGCTCACTCTTTACTGGTGATCCTATAGAGGCTCTTGATTCAGTGGCTCCGGGGTGGGATACAATAGTTCTCAGGCAACTGATATTGTCCGGTTATAAACCTGATACCGAACCGTTCCTGTCGATGATGTTTCAATATTTTATAAAAAACAGATTGTTCGAACTACGTAAAAAGTCAAGAATATCAATCCAACTTGGCAGAACCTTGATAGGTTGCCTAGACGAGACCCGTACACTAGAATACGGTCAAGTATTCGTTCAATGTTCGGATCCAACATCAGAGTCTAAAAGTTGCAGTATCATTGAAGGACCGGTCGTTGTTGCCAAGATGCCATGCTTGCATCCGGGGGACATCCGCGTTCTTCAATGTACCAACGTTCCAACTTTGCATCATTTAGTAGATTGCGTTGTGTTTCCACAGAAAGGTTCAAGGTAAATAAACATTTCTAATCGTGATTTTTTACAAGTTTTAATTTCTTAGGCCGCACCCGAATGAGTGTTCGGGCAGTGATTTGGATGGCGACACGTATTTTGTATCATGGGACATGGATTTAATACCACCAGATACTTTTGAGCCGATGGATTATACTCCAGAAGAAGCTCAAAATTTGGATCACGATGTTACAATTGAGGTAAAAAGAACTTCAAAACTCACAGCCATTTTAGTTAACTTCTTCTTTGCATTTGGAGACTGATGATTTTTTTCTATGTCTTTTCAGGAAATTAAGGATTATTTCACTGATTTCATTCTAGATGATACCCTGGGAACCATTGCAAACTCCCACCTCGTTCATGCCGATAGAGAAGAGGATAAGGCCTTCAGTGAGAAATGCATCCGGCTCGCACGTTTGTTTTCAACTGCGGTTGACTCCCCAAAAACAGGTGCTAAAGTGGAGTTTCCTCGAGAGCTTTACGTCAAGGTTTCCTGATTTCATGGAAAAACCTGGAATGTCGTATGTGTCGACAAACGTAATCGGGCAGCTGTTTAGAGAGATTCAAAACTTGCCTCCGCCGATCCCGATGAACTCCTCTACTGGTGATGCGGCCTCGGACTTTTGTGATGAAGACATGGTAGTCCGTGGATTTGAGGACTATGTTGAAAATGCTATGCGTTACAAGGAAAGATACCGGTCCAAATTACGTCACCTGATGGATTTATATGGAATTAAAACGGAGGCCGAGATACTTGCTCGCAGTATGGAGCCGTTCACCAAGACAGGGGAGACTGTTGGAAGCGAGGTTCGTTCGTTGATAAAAGAAGTTTCTTCGTCGTGGTTCAAAGAATATGCAGAAGAAGAAGAGGCAAAAGCTGCTTCGGCATGGTATCAAGTGACTTATAGCCCTACGTACCGTGGAGTTGATGGTTATTTGAGTTTTCCATGGTGCATTTACAATGTACTTCTGAGTATAAAGAAGAAAAAAATGGAGAGTCGCAGCAGGGATCGCTGAATAAATTGCAATTACATTATACAAGTCTTTTTGTGTTGTTCTGTTTTGATTTGGTGTCGACGTCTCATTTTTTGGACTCTTTTACTTCCGCATTTAATTGTCTTCAAAAGTTGTCACGCCACCATCCCATCATTTACTTTGAGCTCCTTCTATAACTTAAAGTTTTCGTTGTGAAATAAAAACTGAAACCAAGGTTTTATAACTTTTATTTTGTCATCTCTATTATTGGGCACACAATTATGAAAGTTCAATAAAAGGTGGAGTTACAAAGTTGTGATTCCTATTATTGTATATTTGTATTCCCAACTTGTTTGATAAAGACGTATATATTTAGAAATTTCCTTATATATGCATTAATATGTAAATTCCAAACTCATTACCTCAAGCTGTTTTTCAGTGGAAGAGTCTTCCTGGATGTTCGCCGGAACTCAGCTACTGCTTTAGTCACACTCGATTTTATACGTTCACCAGCAAAATGAGCCAGTAACGTCACATGATCCGGCAACCAGCTGAAAATATTTACAAAAGCTTAAAGATTATTTTTCAAAGATGTCTCAAGCTCTGCATCAAACACTTTGACGTAAAGATGTTAAAACCTGGGTATGTCATAAGGAACAGACAAAACTGAAGCTACCAAGCCAAGAACGGCTGCATGCACCTTTGCAATGGACTGAGTTGAACTTGATTTACCTGAAACAATTGGATACAATTCTCTGTTCATGCTAAAACATAATCAAAGAAAATATCTGATGAACATATCTTGTTTGTTTTTAAGACAAAGATGCTTATAAGGGAAGAAGGAAAACCTCCGGTTTCTTCTCTTTTGGATTGAGTTTGCCTCTGAATAGGATCTATCACGAAAATCTGCAGCAAATATTAATCTCCTCCAGAAAATATGCAGCATGCTCTCGTACCTGAAGACCAGATAACATCATATAAAGTAAAAACTCTACACGTGATCTTTCCAGATACAGTTAACTAGTCACAAGGTTGATCATTTGAAGCAATCCTACTGGACAACATAACCTCTACTGGAGAAAAAGAACCCTAAGAACTTACCTCTCTATTTGGCTGTCAACAAGGAGCTTTTCCACAGATTCTCTGTTTCTCTTCATGAGTTGAGTGTATGCCTAGTACGAAAGGTTAAAATAGAATAAGATAGTTGTATTAACCAACAGCCATTTGCTTGTTACCTTGCTATATAGATGTAATCAACAAATATTACTTGTACATAATAGCTCGCAGATATGTCAGGGGTTGAAGATCTTATCCGCTAATTAGAGTCATGAGCAGAAGAAAGAACTCCAATATCTTTCTGTAGATGAGATTCTGAGAAAACTCGCCACAGCTGGAAGGCTACCAATGTTGACAGATCTTTATGTGATGTTTCCTTCATAGATGGAAATAATACTCCCATGATTCCCAGCCATTGAAAAATAAAATATATAAAGGCTATACCAAAAAAACATACAATGGTTGTACCTGTAAGGATATCAACGGATAGAGGGATCCCGCAATTACTTCTATCAGATATGAGATAAGATAAAAATAAAGAAGATTTTTACCAAAAGTCTGTAACAAAGGGAAGAAAAATAAACTCTCCCAACACGTCTTCATCCATTTAACAGCATCTAGAGAATTGCCATTTAATTGAGCTTTTCCATAACTACATCTGTTGAAGTGTCCAAGACTCCAAGCTATCTGATATGCTTGCATGTTAAATATCTGTAAAAGCTTCAGATGCTCATGCACTAATCAACTTGAACCAATTTTCTCAAGTCGGCTATCAACATCTATTCTTGTTGATATAACATCCCCAGCCGAATGTTAGAGCATAACACTGAAAGATTTACACCGATTGCTTCCCATATCTGATGATTGTCACACAGAAGTATCAGGTTTTTCAGAATCCTTCTTCTCAAAACAGAAGGTTGATCCTTGCCTTGCATCTTATGAGGTGGCTCTAAGTAGAGTGTTTAAAGCTAAAATTGCCAGTATTCTCGTCTGAGGAAGTTGACTTTTCAAGTTTTTCAGGAAGTGGCCTGGAAAATACCAACATGATCTTAGTTAAGAAGGAGAAACACAAATAACATGAATACAAAGCCTTCCCATATATTCTACCAATAAAAATTTGTACCGGCAGTTCTATCAAGGATTTTGAAGGAGAATCTTGGGTCAATCCTAGAGGACAAAGCTAGCAGAAGGAGCACTCTGTTAGCCATCAAGTTGTACCTGGAATAAGTAAAAAAGCATAATGTATCCATACCTTTTCAAAATTATGAATCTAAGAGTTGGGGAGCTAAACGTTTCAAAAGATTTTCCAATGAAAATATAGGTTAATGAAATAAATGACTGTAAGAATTTGCAACTGAAATAAAGCAAAGAACAACTAACACTAAATGACTACCGTTGTCAAGCAAGAATGGCGCAATAACCAAGGACTAAATTCTCTGGTGCATCCAGATTTCGCAAGTTTTCAGTAAGGGACAGAACACACTTTTAAAGGCAACAGAAGCCATCTCTTTAACAGTTTCAGCAAAGATTTCCCAGCAAGCCTGAAAACCACCATAATATTTATAGCAAAGCCGGGTTAATTAATGTATTGGGAAGCCCTGTAGAAAAGTTTACAGCAAAGAAGGGTAAAGAGGGTGTTTAATAATCCTTAGATTTTCAGAGCATCCATTATGTGGTTTATTAATATCAGCAAGATGCTGTCATCTTTCTCTAGAATAATCTTTTCAGTAGTACGCATATGTTTTTTTTTGGAGAGACGTAAGCAAGCTGCAACTGAACAAACATTACTTGCAAGCTGCATGAATAGTTTCAGGTATTTCAGCACTGGCAACAGATGAACCTGATGTCTAAGACGAAATCAGGTAGGCAACCTTGCAATGTAAAATCTATACCGGCAAAAGAGTCACTTTAAAGTGTGTTTTCTCATCTCCTGCACCACAAAATGTGGCAAGCACATGTAAATATTTTGGAGCAAACAAAACTTATAAAAATCACCAATGCAATATAGAATTGTCAGCCTTTAATTCTAACATTTTAAAAAAAAAAAAAAAAAAAAATGTAAACCAAACCGTGGTATACAACTGCATATTCTCTTTTTGAAACACATATATACCAAGCAATAACTGAAATTACCTGCGTCAGAGTGGATATTTGATAGGCAAATATACTCCGAAAAGATCATCTAATGCCGACTGAAGATGGAAGTCTAAGAGTAAAGAGCTCACCGGTGGTGGCTCGATTTGTCGGTCTTGTGGTTTCGGATGACTACGTGGGCTTTTGGATTTCCTACCGATCTCTTCGGATATTTCCAAATTAATTGAGGGATTGTATTTAGTAGCGTAATATTTATATATATATTATATATACACTCTATATATGTTATTAATAAACATCACCTTCGTTACAACTTACAAACCACTTTCAGGCTTCACCAAAGAAGTAAAGAGAGAAACCCTAATTTTCCGTAGATCTCCTCCTCGCCAATCTGCTCTTACACTGTCTGGTACCAGATCCTTCCCTTCTCCTATGAAGTTCAATTGCGTGTTTCGATATTTTTTTTTGGTCTGGATTTGCTTGGCTTCCGTCTCTGGTCGCTCATATGGGTTTATTTAAATTTCTTCCCCTACGAACTTGAATGGCATGATTGGATTGCAATTTATCTCTGATCATGTGGGTTTAAACTAGGATTTCATCTTTGGTTGTCCAGTTCCTACTGCACTGTATATATGTTGTGTCCTTGTGAGATGCGATACTGTTCGATTATATCAATCATCAATATTTGATAATTCGATTCATTATATACCAAATATATTACCTTATTGATTTTTTTTTTTTTTTTTTTTTTTTTTTTTTTTTTTTTTTTTTTATCATCATATAAGATTTTAACTTTCAAACATACGAATTCGAATCTTGTAGTTTCGACATGAATAATCAATTTTCAGGAGAAGAAGAAAAGAAGAAAAAAACACTATTTTGATGAATGCGTTACCCTCAAGCTAACTGGACACACACTAACTGAGAGATTTTGTTGCATGAATTCCCTTTCGAAGCTATGATTATTATCAATCTTCCTAGGGTATTGGAGAAAGATACTACGACCCAACGCTATAGGTCCAATGCTTTTAAAATTGCACAAGTTAGCTAATCATTATAAATTGCCTGGTGGAATCTGTTTGATTATCTGTCTTTAGGACTCTAAAAATTAATATCTCTGACTTGCAGGCTTCCAGTTCCAAGGGTCCTAGGTTTGGTTGGAACAAACGGCATTTGGAAATCAATCGATCTCAAAATCTTGGCAGAAAAACTTCAACCAAATCTTGGCAGATACAATGTAAGTATGGCCTTTCTGATTTTTCTTTACTCTTTATACCCTGAATGCGTCTCTGTACCTGATACATGATTTCCTCTTGGACAGCATCCACCGGACTGGCAAGAAATTTTGACTCACTTCTGCCGGTCAGAAATTCAAAGCTATTTCATCCGAGTGTTAAAAGAGAATCTTAAGGTAGGGTGAATGTTGATCCTTGATATTTTTTTTTGTTCCTACTGAAGCAGCTCTAGCGAGTTTGATACCCCTTTTATGTATGACAGACTGTTATAAAGCCACAACATGTTGGCTACATAAAAATACTTGTTCGAGGCAATCTTGGGAAGTTGCTTGAGAAGCTAGACGAGAGAGGAATGATGGCGCATATCTGTGCTGATTTGGATTTGGACCAGAGTGCAAAAGATGTATTTAGTAGAGTGCTGCAGAGGTTTGTGATTGCCACAGTTTTCATAACGATGGCTGCGCTGTACACTTTAGAAGAACCATCTAGCTTCCTTGATGTGAGGCAAAAACACAAAGCTGCTCATGGTATAAGCTCGCTTCTCAAGCCTGACAGGTTTGATTCTATCATCTTCTAAATGAATATTCTCATTCCTTTGTTCCTGAGTCTACCGTTTTTGTTTCTCAAATTATACACTCGTTCCTAATTTTTATCTTTTTCACTGTAGCCATTTGTTCAAACCTGGAAGAATGACAATGTCTGATCTTCCAAGAGATTTGGTAGAGGAGATACTCTCTAGGGTTCCGATGACATCTCTGATGGCAATACGTTCTACTTGCAAAGAGTGGAACGCTTTATCGAAAAGTCGGATCTTTGGTAAAAAAGCAACAGCAGAAAGGAATCAGTACTTTTTAGGGTTCATTATGATGGATTATAGGGTTTGCTCGGTGAAGTTCGATCTCCAAAACTTGGATGATCCATCTATAAAGCCAGTAGGAGGTATACTTAACCAAGTCGAGATAACTAAAGTCTTTCATTGTGACGGCTTACTCCTATGCGTCACTAAGGACAACTCAAGGCTTGTGGTGTGGAATCCCTATTTGGGGCAAACTAGATGGATCCAACCAAGAATTAACTTCCACAGGTTAGACAGGTATGCTCTCGGATATGACAAGAACCGTAACCACAAAATCTTGAGGCTTTTCGGTGATACAGATTGGAGAAGCCAAGTTTTGTGTTACGAAATCTACAATTTTAGCTCTAATTCATGGAAGGTTTTTTATGACACTCCTGACTGGGATATAGATTCTTGTCAACGTGGCGTGTCTTTGAAAGGAAATACTTATTTCTTGGCTGAAATGAAAATAAGAGATGCAGGAACGAGAGGGGAGATTCTACTCCCTTTTGATTTTACATTGGAAAAATTTGGACCACCGCTGCCTCTGCCGTTTCCCTCCTCTGGTCCAGATAATTTTGTGTCTTTATCTTGTGTTAGAGACGAGCAGCTTGCGGTAATACATGATAGCTGGCGGAAGTTTCGTCGTCACACAGTGGAGATTTGTGTTACGAATCAAATTAGTCTCGGTTCAGTGTCGTGGAGCATGTTTTTGAGTTCGACCTCTAGTTGTAGCGTTAGTATTCTAGCTGGGAGTTTCTTCATTGACGAGGAGAAGAAAGTTGCTGTGTTTTTCGATCTAGACAACGAATTTGAACGGACCAAGACCCGTTTTAACCAAACAGCCAACATAATTGGACAAGATGGATACTTCAAATCTGTGAATATCGGAGAGGCTCCAAATCTCGGAAAACGTACCAGTTATGGAGATATTCCTCGCCAATTTTGTCGCCCACTTGTGTGCTCTTCTTCTTATGTTCCAAGCTTAGTGCACCTGCAAATCAACCAACCTCAGCCTCATGTCATAAAGAAAGAAATTGATGATTATTAATAAGTGTCATTTTCATTACTTTATATTTGTGTTTTACATAATATTTTAAAGATTGGTATCTTGCTTTTGGTATGTTTCTTTAAACTTAGTTACTTTTTTTAGAAGTAACTCCTTAATCTATACTACTAAAATGGAAGCATTTTTAATAAAAAGACATAGGGTTAGACATTATTACAATGAAATGCCACTGAAATCAGAATAAATATATGTAAAAAACTGTATCCAAACAGATTGATATTAAGCTATGACCAAACAGATTGATATAAGTGGTAGTAGCCGATCCAAAATAAAATCATATAAACCTTCCAAATCAGGTGCAATTAATACCTAACATATGCATATCACATAAAAAATCGGCTCTTATTAATAATACCTACCATAAACAATCTAACTAAATCAATCCCCCAAAATTAGCTTAGAATTTCTAAAGAAAGTTCATATAAGCTTAGCAACTTAATCTAAGCAAATCGCCGAAATATTAATTGATTTTTAACACATGAAAATCATAATCAAACAAATATGGTTAGCAAGATAGTTTAGTGTAGATGCCATTAAATCTAAATAAATCTACCCACGTAATTGGAAATAAACGTGTATCCATATCAAATGCAAAATAATAAGTTTCCTAATAATGCAACATAAAGAAATCTTATCAGTTTGAATAATTAAGGTAAACGACATTTTAATTACTCAATAATTCAGAAAGTTGTTTAAAGTTGCTTACATAAAAATCAAAAACTAATGTCGAAATTATATATATGTAAACTTATTTGATTTGGTTTTATACTGTGAGATAATTATGGAAACAACCAATCAATTTAATACAATTAAATACATAATTAAGATATGCTGTTAATTCAGCTTTTATTTTGCATGAGAAATTAACGTAATATGCAATTAAGTATTTATTTGTTGAGATTTTGATACTATTAACCCTAATTATGTTCGAGCTATATATATATATCTTCTTAAAGTTACACAGTACATAAATCGTTTCATAAAAACAATATTTTCATAACCTAATTAACCCTGCATAGCTTGGAATACGAGTGTGCAAAATTTTTTGAAAAGAAAATGGCAGATGATGTTGAATATGTAACCAAACTTCATCATTAATCTCCTATATTAATTTTTATCGGGTGAGTTTTATTTTTATTTTAGTAGGTTCACAATTTTGTTATTTTTGTATATTTAAAGTAAGAAATTTTGTGTTTGCAGATAGTGAAAACATACATAAATAGTGACCTCGGCTATAATACCAAAACCTAAAGAGTGTAAGGATGCATATAGGTTTTGTACATGAGTTCATCCGGTGGCAACAGTTGAATTATTGATTTGTCAATAAAAAGGTACTTCTCCAACCCAATTAAAAAAACTGTGTTAGTTAAAAACAAATCATTGTTTCGATAGTATGTTTTTTTTGTTTCAAATGTTTATGTTTTCTTATTTTACATGAAATCATTTCTAATATATTTATGCTTGAATAAGCAGGTATATTGGAATGAAGCAATTAACTCAGGTTTGTATTTTAATTGAATTTAGTGATTTTATTCGTAAGTTTAAAATAGAATATCAATGGTGTTTACGAATCGGAGATGGTGTTGTTCCATTTCAACTTTACAGATTACCATAACACAAAGGATAAAGCAAAGACATATGGTTCCAAGACATTGAAGAACTCAAGAGACACTTTTAGTTTTAGATTTGTTTGTTTTAAAATTTGGAGCTATGTTGCTCTGAAATTCGAATTTTCCACTGGAAATATCAATGGTGTTTATGAAACGGAGAATGTTAATGTGGAGAAAATGATGAAGAGAGCATGTTACTTAGGTTGGGCTTAAGTCTCTGACTCTCATGTCATTGTTTTATTGTTTATGATGTTTAGTCTTAACATATAGAAGAGAATAACATGTAATTGTATAGTAGATTTGATTGTCCACCAACACAACATATATCATAAGGTGTAGACTTTTATGTCCCATTATGAAAATATCTAATAATACATTTTATAAAACTAATTAGAAATTGTAAATTCACATTATCTGATTTATTTTCATTTAATTTGTGTGTTATTTAATTATGTCCATCAAACAAAACAAAAAAAAGTTTACACATTTAAGAATTAAATTGTAATTTTTTATTTTAATTTTATGTATCATAAAAAAATTCTATAGACATTTGTATTTTTGAGAATATTAGAAATGAAAATACAAGTATTCCGTCATAATCTTTTATCCAATCCCTTAATAGAAATCTTACATATTAGAAAAAATGATTTATTGAAATGTTTGTTATCCATGGGTTTACAAATTCAAGCTAAGCAAATGCATACATTACACATGTGGTTTCCTAGGGTGAGTTTTCTACAGGCCAACAAATATTAAATTCGTTACCGGAAAAATCTTTCGAGATGGGTTTCACAAGCTTGATACTTTTAGCAGTTTTTCGAGATGGGTTTACGGATATAATAATAATTAATCTAATCAATCACTAATTTGGTTCTTATTTGATCCGGATCCACCATCACATCAATCCAAATTTCTTGGTGAAACCGCTATTATTTTAACCCCCTGTTTTAAAAATCCCCGCCTAGCACCGATTACGCCCCGCAAAATCGTTAGGCCCACCCTCTCCGCCTCGATTAATGATTAATCCCCGCCTAGCATCGATTATCTAATTATGTCCGTCTAGTTTGATTATAATCTGTCTACTCCGATTATTTTCCGCTTAGTTTTGTATATACCGACTATTTTTAAATTAAAATATAAATCAAATATCTATATTTTTGTTATTTAGACATTTAAATTAAGAGTTTATGATATTTTACAATAACTAATGTACAAAATTTTAATAAAAATCATAAAATTTTCTATTAAAATTATGTTTTTATGTGTTTATCGTAATATTAAAGACAATACTATAGTTTTATATTTTATTTGATATTTTATTTTAACATAAACAGAATTATTCATATATTTAATACTATATATTTGTATTTTATTATTAATTTAATAAAATAACCATAAAACTAGTCCCCGATTAATCCCCGTTTAATCCCCGATTTTCTCGCTAGGCGCTAAGCCCACCCTGACCGCCCGACTAGCGCCTAACGATTTCTAAAACAGGGCTTCAACCTAACATTCACAAAATGAATGTAAACAACCGATCTTAGTTTCAGTTATAAATGTTATACCCTCTAATTATATGTTACATATCGAATAACAGTACTCTCAACTATGGAGTATGAAACCATTTTTACAATTGTTTTACATATATATTGATTTGTCATATATTACTTTCAAATATATTGACACATTTTACAAATAACATTTTCAAAATAATTTCAAACTATATTCAAACATAGTTTATAAAAAAAAAATCTGGCACGTATATAATATATTTCAGACCTCATTGTAAACTTAGTTTATGAATCAACCCGCACGTACGTGCGGGTCCGAATCTAGTATCAGATACACGCTGAGTTGAGGTATTTTCTGTTTTTTGTGTTGATATATTAATACTATGAAAATTCAAAAGATCTTAGTATTAGCTAAATAAATATGTTCATTCCTCAATGGTAAGAACTTAAAACCCTCCATGTGTTTCAGTTTGTATCGATATCTCAAGCCAAATCAGTTGCCCCTTAGTCCCCAAACAAATATATTACTAATCTGTGATGTATACAAAATATCTCTAATTGTAATCATTAAGGTTTTTGTACAAGCTTAGTGCACCTGCAAATCAACCAATCTCAGATCATAAGGAAAGAAATAGATGATTATTAATCAGTTCCATTTTCATTATTTTACTAGGTTTTGAACCCACGCTACGCGTGGGTTTATTTGATATATTTTAATGAAAATTATATATACTCATTTCGTTTTTTTTTTTGAATTTAATGTTAAATTATATTCAAAAGAAAAAATAAACTGTTTTACAACTTGTGCAACTTTGTTTGAAAATACAAATTATAGAGAAACTAGTAAACCATCACCCTTAGCAACGAGATTGTAACCAAACCAGAAACACCTCATCATAACGCCGATCGCCTAATTGTCCAATGGCTAAAAGTTGATCTTTGACTTGTCGATCAAGCCACTCTATCAATACTGATGCAGGCTTTGGCGCATCACCATGGCGACACCCATTTCTCTCCCTCCAAATCATGTATGTGACAGCTTGAAAAACATACCGAATAAGGAACCCCTCCACAAGTGGGATGTGAGGGTTTGAAATATTTTCAAGTAGAATAGACCAGTCAGTAGTGTATTGTGCCTTTAGCAGACCTTTAGCCACAGCTGACCAGACTGCAGAGGCATAGTCACACGCAAAGAACAAGTGATCTCTCGTTTCCATGGCTAGTTGACAAAAAGTACAAGAACCGGCAAACCCCCCATTCCATGCGATCATACGTGCCCCTGTCGAGAGACGATCAAGAGCAGCCAACCATACACAAAAAGAGAACTTTGGAGTCGAATGACCAAACCAGACCCCCCTATGCCATGCTACCGCATTAGTTGTCGTACGTATGTGGTTCCACGTATCCCAAGTGATGAATTTGGGCCGGAAAACATCATTTCTCCCGCGCCAGAGTACTCTGTCTTCTCCCTGCTGCCGGTGTTGACTGGACTGAAGCAAAGCAGCCTCAATCTCTTGTAGGTGGTCTGCACGGTGACGTCGTCATCGCCGTTGAGCCCATGCTGCTGCTAGAGAACTCTGCCAAGGTATCCCAAACTCCACAACTCCTCTGTCCCCCACAACCTCCGCAAGCATCCCCATACCAGACCAATTGTCAAACCAAAAAGAAACGCGTTGTCCATTGCCAACTTCAACCTTACAAAACGTTTTAGCCACTTCTCTGTATTTCAGGAGCTTTGTCCAAATCCAATACCCAAGAGAGGAATTACTCTTCACGGACCAAAAAGAGGTGTCCTTTAACAAATTTGCATGAGACCACTTTACCCATAGAGAATCTCCATGAGATACTAGCCTCCATATCAACTTCAGACAGCAAACCTTGTTCGCCTCATGAAGAGATCTCAGTCCTAGCCCACCTTCACTTCGAGGCTTACAGACCACCTCCCAAGCCACCTTAGCCTTTCGTGTATTCATCTCTGCTCCAGACCAAAGAAAATCTGAGCAGATAGAATTAATCTCCGCAATACACGCACTCGGCAAACGATAAGCCGCCATCCAGAAATTGCAGACACTCCAAAGAACAGAGGAAATCAAATTAAACCGACCAGCAAAAGAGAGATAGCGAGCTGTCCATGAACTAATTCGTTTTTTCTAAGCTGCTCCACCAACGACAAGCAGTCAGCAGAGGTGAGCCGTTTGGTGACTAGTGGGAGTCCCAAATAGCGAACTGGGAGAGAACCAACCTCAAACGGGAAACGCACCGAGTCGAGATGTTTTGCATTGCCAGCCATATAGAGAGTTGATTTCTCCATACTAATCGACAAACCTGACATTTTGGCAAACTGAGTAAACACGATGATGATCCCCTCTATAGACCGTACTTTGCCATCAGATAGAACCATGAAATCGTCAGCGAAGCTTAAATGAGTCAGACCAAGGTTCTTACACCGTGGATGGAAACCAAACACACGTTCACCGACAGCCTTGTCAAGGAGCTTAGATAAGACATCCATACAAATGAAAAATAAATACGGTGAGAGAGAACAGCCCTGACGAAGACCCCTAGAGCTTCGAAAAAACCCAGCTAGCTCACCATTAACTTGCACTGAGAATGAGGCTGTTGTAACACATAGCATTATCCAGTGAATGAACAAAGAAGGAAACTGCAACGCAGTTAGAACCTTGGACAAAAAAGACCATTGAACAGAATCAAATGCTTTGGATATATCAATCTTTATAGCACAACGACCAGAGAGGGACTCCTTATGATAATTTTTGATCAGCTCAGTAGCAAGTAGCACGTTCTCAATCAACAGACGATCCTTTACAAAAGCAGACTGATTCGCAGATACAAATTTAGGCAACACCCTCTTGAGTCTGTTAGCTAAAATCTTCGAGATAACTTTATATAGCACATTACAGCAGGAGATGGGGCAATAATCTTTCATTTCCATAGCAGAGACCTTCTTAGGAATCAAGGCTAGAATTGTAGAGTTTGTACCTTTGGGCAAGAAACCTTTAGCAAAGAAAGATTGTACAGCTAAGACGAACTCAGTTCCCAACAAATCCCATGATTTTTTAAAAAAATCTGAGGTGAAACCATCTGGCTCTGGTGACTTGTCATTCGGCATTGAAAAGAGAACCTTTTTCACTTCCTCACCAGTTACTTCCCGGGTTGAAATTTGCTGATCAACGCTAGAGCAGCGGAATGGCAACATATGCTCAAGTTCATCAACCGTGGATCCTTCAAACTCACTAGGAATGAACTGCATGAACTCTCTAAAGTGTCTCTCTGCCTCATCCTTAATCTCATCAGCATTTGTAACCACTCTTCCATCAACACAATGGATCTCTTTGATAGAATTCTGTGCAACCCGAGTTGCAGCTGCTCTATGAAATGCTTTGTTGTTCTTATCACCTACCTTCAGCCAATGTAACTTCGACCTCTGCTTAAGGAATTTCTCTTCCAGCCCGGCCAAATGATCCCATCGACGATAGGCTGCATTCTCCTCCTCCATCGTTAGAAGTGATGGATTAATCGAATTGGCCTGCTGTTTTTGACACAGAGTGTCAAATGCTTCCCTCGTCTTCAAAACCATATTACCAAGACGGCGTTTAGCAAGAGAACGGAGAGCTGGTTTGAGAGCCTTGAGTTTCTTGGAAAATCGAAACAGAGTTGACGTAGACAGGAACAAAGGGGATGTGCCCTGCCAATAATCTCTAACTAGCGGTATAAAATCCTCCATCTCAGTCATGACATTTACAAACTTAAAAGGTTTGCGCCTACGACCCTGATTTTCTCTCTGCATCATGATCCTGCAGTTTAAATGATCTGAACAACCCCCTGCTGCAAAAACGTTATAAGCCTGCGGATACATCCTTGTCCAAGTGGCATTCACCATCACACGATCAAGCTTTTTGAGGATTAAATCATCTTCCCGCTTGTTGCACCACGTAAAAAGTGGACCCTGCCAAGCCATATCAGAAAGGGAACAATGGTTAATAACTGACTGGAAATCCCGCATTCCTCCAGTGATGATCGGATAGTCATCAACTCTTGAGTGTTCCTGCATATCCAAAGTTTCATTAAAGTCCCCAAATAAGATCCAAGTCTTGTTTTTAAATATAGGGGAATCATGGTGATCGTTTATCTCCCGCCATAACACTTTACGAGCCTCCACCGTATTCAAACCATAGATGAAAGAACAAAAAAAACTCCTCTGTTCGATCATCAAGTTTCACTGAGCACGTTATCATCTGCTCACTTTGATAGAAAGGATCCATCCTTACATCGTCCTTCCATAATACCCAAATACGTCCCCGACGACTATATTCATAATTAGTTAAAACAGACCATCCAGGAAATAAGCGACTCCCCAAACGCTGAGCCTTTCTCTCCCGAACCCGAGTTTCTAGCAAACACCCAAACTTGAAATTATTACCCTCCACCCACTGCTTAATAACAGAATGCTTAGAGGTTTTACTCAAACCACGCACATTCCAGCAGAAACTTGACATTAATGTTTAATTTGAGGCTTCTTACTCTGATCTCTAGGAGGATCCCTAGCAGAATAAGTAGGAAGAGTTGAGCTTTGTTTATTTACTGATTTTGTTCCTCGATGTAAATAAGTCCTCAAAGGCACATCTGATTGTTGGCCGCGTTTTACCACAGCTCCTACAGCTCCTGTTTGACGTATTATGACATTTGAGTCATCAGAGTAACTTTCATTAGCTACCTCCCCTGCAGTCGTAGCTTTGTCTGGTTCACTTTCCTCTAACAGCTCTGTTTCTTCCCCCAAAACAGAGTAAGAATTCTTCAACATGGAAAACAAACCAGGGTTAGGAGCCGCTGGCTGTTTACTCGGACTAAGACGACTTGTTTTCGGCGTGATCCATTCCTCCACCGATGGACCCTCTCCTGGGACCGGCAAAGAGGCAGTTTGAATCTGCGGGATCTCAACTACGGCTAGTGGCAGATGAACCTCACCACCCACATTCTTAGAGGGGGACTGCGTCGAAGCTTGCTTATCATGAGCAGAAACCCCATCACCCACATTGTTAGAGGGGGACTGCGCCGGAACTTTCTTATCATGAGCAGAAACCTCATCCCCCACATCCTTAGAGGTGGACTGTGTCGAAACTTGCATATCAGGAACAACAACCTCAGAGGATAAACAAGTTGCAACAAGATGACCCCATTTCTTGCAACGAGTGCATCTTGGCGATAGCCAAGGATAGCTATAGTGTATCACTGACTCCAATTCCCCCTCTTCTTCTCCCGTGAAGACATACTCCCGAGGTAGCTCTTGAGTTAAATCTACTTGCACCATAATTTGAGCCTCATCAAAGGAGGCACACGCCTCTGTTTTTGGATGCAACCTAATAGGCTCACCCACCGCACTCGTGAGAAACTCCAACCCCTTGTCCGTAAACAAAGTTGGAGGAACATGCTTAAGAATAACCCATAATGGAACTGACGTCATGGCCGGCTGAGCTTCCTCAGAAAAATGTGACCACTTAGACACAACCATAGGGAGATCCGTAATGTTCCACATTCCATGGTTCAACACCCGGTGCCTTATGCCCTCATGTCTGATGCGAAACTTTACCGTAGATTCATTGACTGCAAAAACGTCAATCAACGATGTCCTATCCCCAAGCCGCCATATCTTATTCACTATCATGTGAATCTTTCCCACATGTGGGGCTTTAGAGTTTAGAAACTTGCCAATCACAAAATCCTCCCATAAGGGTTTTGCACCCGAAAAAAACTTCCTTTGGTACCACCACCTTCTCTTTCCCATCGACCTCCAATACTTCAAACTTTTGTTTAGTGAAAATTCGCTTCTGAGCGATCTGCAAGAACAAACATTTTCCTTTTACTGCAGGTGGAACCGTCGACGAGACCACCTTTGAAACCTCCTGAACGTGACTATTCCCTGAGGAAAGCTCAACCAAATCCTCCACACCAACTGCACATCCTCCGCCCTCTATCCCCCTCACCTCTGAACCCTCCTCCTGCGGCAGATCAGCCGCAAGCCGTCACGGAGAGACCGCCAACGACATCAAACTTGATGAGAACGCAAGAAAACCCTAGTCGCACTTTTTTCGCCCTTGCCACGTCAGCCTACTCATTCCGTTTCAAAATATAAGAAATGACCACTTTAAAAAAGTTCAACCAATCATAAATAAAACTGTATAATAAAAAATATTAAACTAATCTAAAAGTAGCATAGAAACTTGAAAACATCTTATATTATGAAACAAAAAAATTTCTCTAAAACATCTTATATTATGAAACAGAGGGAATATGTGATTGATGACAGTAATGAAATATTATCTTATAAAAAAAAAAAAATTAGTATTAAGTAAAAATTTAAATTTCAGATACAAAAATGTTAAAAATATAAAAATGAATTGTGTTATAAAATCAAATCAGATAAAAAAAATCATGAATTTAACTCGATGTCCAGGTGAAGCGAATCATTTCGAAAGACAAAATAATTTTATAATCTTGAATTTATCTCGTTTTCATATTTAATTGATCTCTACCACCTATGTTTTCGTGTTTTTTTATTCTATGTTTTCTTATTTTTCATATTCTTTCTTGTCATTTTCATTGCCAAATTTTATGGTAATTGTCATCATTATATTGTTTTAACTTTTCTTCTTCTTCTTATTCCTCGTCAATTTTTTCACATTCTTCCACTGAAAAAACCTTTGTTTTAGACTACCATACAACTTGTTAACCCATCAAAATCCAAGACCAAAATCAGTTTTTTCTCATAAAATTTGTGCAATTCATAAAGACCAATTCATAGTTTTTTTTATTTCCATAAATTTAAAATTATCCTTTTTCTAAAAATTCTTAATATAGAAAATTCTGAAAAATTTAAAAAATGTTAATGAATGACATGTCAAATCCTGATAAGTTGTTTAAAATAATTCTTAATATAGAAAATTCTGGAAATTGTGAAAAATGTTAATTAGTGATATTTCAAATTCCAATAGGTTGTTTTAAATCCTATGTGGACAGCTTAAGAAGCTTATAGCTTATACTTTTTATTTAGTATAGATTTGTTTATTGCATCTTCTTTCATTCTCAGACTTTACACCTGACAGTTAGTTATTAATTTGTGTTACTATTTATCATCTAACTAGATTTTAGTATTAGTTAACTAATACAAATCTAAATGTGCACATAATATTTTAAAGATTATTATCTTGCTCTTCGTATGTTTCTTCAAACTTATCTATTATGTTATGGTTTTATCAAGTAATTCTTTGTTAATATATCCACCAGCAAACAATCCCGCAAGTCCAGTCACATGAATGAATGGTCAACCTTCTATTATATAACAAATCAATACTTTGAAGGATGAGTTGATGATATTTTCGGTTCCTTGTGTTGATATATCAATACTCTGAAAATTCAAAAAATCCTTTTTGTATAGACTGTGTATCAATTACTATTTACCTAGAAAATTGAAGCAAATAGTAAAACCTCCATGTCTCTCCTTTACAATCATACATGGATAATTCTCGAACTGCAAAGAGATTGAAAAGTTAATAGAAAGAAAAGTATTTAAGTACTCACGCTAGTTTTTTCAAGTATGTTTGATGGTTTCGATTTCAATCTATATCTCAAGCCGAATCAGTTGCCCCTTACTCCCTTAGTCTCCAAACAAACAATGTCTTCGTAAAAGAGACTTCGTTTTACAAATTTTCAAGTTTGTATAATAATGTTTACACATGAAATATTAATCATATTACTAACCTGTGATGTATACAAAATATCTCTATTTGTAATCACTCAGGTTTTTGTTTTCTTTCCTTCCAACAACTAAATAACTACATTGGTCAAAAAGAATTTGGCTATACAGAGGCTGAAGGTGATTCTTTGGACGCAGAGATACTATCTGTCAGGTCACGACCACTTGTCTCGAAAGGGAATAGACAAACGCAAATTCCTGAGACAAGAATCACAATCTCAAATAGAAGAACAGCGATCGTCTGATGGCATCCGTGAACTAACCCAACGGCCACCAGTGGACACAAGACTCCTCCAATTCTTCCTACCGAGCTCGCCACTCCTACTCCAGTCGTTCTCACCGCCGTTGGATATATCTCCGGAGCATATATGTACACCACCGTGAAAGCAGCCGAGATGCATATACGACCGCCAAAGAGAAGAGCAGTAGTTATGAATGGAGATTGATGAGATAACAGAGGAAGAAGGAAAAAGCAACAGGTGAATAACATTGATGCCATTGAAACTTTTCGTCCAAGTCTATCCACCATTGCTGCTGATAACAGTAGACCTGGAACCTCTGAGGGGATGCCACAGATCAAGATAATAAAGATTTAGACTTTTTATCCGATTTGGATTTGCTTGTGCTAACAGAACTATATGCATGTACGTACCTGCAAAACTGGCGATGAAAACGTCTCTGTAATTAACCTCATTTGAATTTAGCAACTTTTTTTCGGTTGGATAGCATCTGTTATGGGAACTGGTCAGCTCGGTGGTGAGAAGGACAACGCCGTAATAAGCAAAAGCATTTCCGAAGAACACAACCCATAATAGCAAAGTCCGATTGATTAGCGTTGGAGATAGAAGAGCTAGTAACGAGAAACCTGGTTCCTTATCAGCTGTTAGTACTGTCTTGGACACTAAAACAGCTTCTGCTACTTCTCCAGGCTTAAGAAGAAGAGTCTTTTCTGTTGGAAGGTTTTTATTCTCTTCCAGCTCGGTATCCAACTCTGAACTGAGATCACCCGGGGGTAGTTGGGTTCCATTCATTCTCGCAATCTTCTCTAATATAGAAAGAGCTTCAGCTTTCCGGCCTTGTAGGATTAAGTACCGAGGAGACTCAGATGTCCACCTATAGAACAGAAGAAGCAACGATGAAGGTATAGAAGAGAGTGCAAGTAACCACCTCCAGCCCAATCTTGGCATGACTAACTGCAAAAAAAAAATCATCAAGGTGATGTGAAAAGCTAGCGTCCAATTTGTACTGGAAAAAACAAAGCAAAGAAAGGCATGTGTTGTACCCAAGCGAGGGAAGCTTCAAATATGGTTCCAACGGTCCAGAAAGCTGAGAAAACAACCATCCAAGTCCCTCGGCTTGGTGCAGGTATGAATTCAAGATACCAAGAAGCAAGAACAGGACCTCCTCCCAACCCGAGACCAACCAAACATCGGAGAATGATCAACCACGTGTAGCTTGGTGAAAATGAGCTCAAGAAACCAGCTACAAAAGTCACCACCGCAGTTATAATAAATCCTTTCCTGAGGAAGATAAGGTACAAGCATCAAATCAGAATGAAGCCACAAATGCGTCATAAACAGAAGATATGACCCCTAACCAAAAAAAGTCTTCTTCTTTCATCATTGATGAACATTGACAAGATACATAGAAGCTCAAGGAAGAAAGCGTCATAGACTGAACATACAACTTCAGAGATAATACAATTCAAGAGTTATAAGGAATCATATGAACAAACAGAACAATTCAGCCCTTTTTCAGACAATCTATGAACAAAGGGGCCCATATTAGACCAAACAAGATTCAAAAAAGAAGTAGTTACCTGCGGCCATGTTTGTCAGAAACAATGCCCCAAGAGTAAGCACCAATGAGCATACCAGCAAAAACAACGCTGGTAATAAAGCTTTCCTGCCGAGAAGAGAGATTCCAAAGAGACTGAACAGCAGGTCCAACGAAAGAGAGAAGCATCATCTCCATGGCCTCTCCAATCCAACCCATTCCAGCGTAAGCAAGGACGTAGAGTTGGAACTTACCAAATCCCATCGCCACAAGAGCTTCATCAACTGTGAAACTAGGTTTCCCATCTGCCATTTCAAAAATCTGGAGGAAAAAAACAAAAAAAAAGAACAAGAAACTGACAACAAGAACCCATTATAATCACATTCCAAGAGGGGAAGGTTTGATCAGGAAGTAAATCCCAAATTTAACAACTCATTCCATTAAAATCATGAATGTTCACGCATCACACAGATGAGGACAATACTGTGTCTGGATTTCAAAAAGTCTTGTAATTGGCAAAAAGAAAAATCACAAAAATCGAACCTGAAGCAAAAAATGCAGATCTTCTTTCTCCGAATTGTCAGGACAATGAAATTAGAATTGTAAGAGAAATTATCACAAAGTCAACGGCATTGAATCGACGAATGGAATAATAAACCGTAAATAAAGGTCACTGGCCTGTTAGGCCAAAGAAAACATGCGAAATGTTGTCCATCTCTGTGGTCTTTGTACGTACACCGAGGCTGACCGAACTAACGTGTGCGAGACAATAACCGAACTTCAAGTCTCTGTTGAATCATTGTATCCGTCTCTTGACCGAACCTTCGTTTTGTTTTGTTTTGTTCTTTTCTCAACAATAACCGAACTTTTTAAAAATTTGGGCCTTATTATAAAAACCCAAATATTATATAAGGACTCTTTTACAAAGCCCAGTTGTTTTTTCTAGTTAAGATGTGTTAAGGAACTGTACTGTGTTAAGCTGCTAAATAATGTGAGTGGACCCAACTCTTGAACAAGACTAAACCAAAACATAGGACAAAAGTGGGTCACCTTTTGTGGGACTATAGTCTATAGAGATAGTTTGAGGTGTATTGGCAAAATGCAAATTGTGAATTGGATTTATCAAACCTTTAGTGAAAATTACACTTTTATTCTATTATACTAAAAATATGGGAAAAATGTCATTTAAATCATGAACTTTCAAATTTTGGCCATTTAAACCATAAACTTTGTTGTAGGCCATTTAAAACATCAACTTTTGTTGATTAACTTTTTTAAACATCAAGTTTCGTTGACCAAACCAAAAAAGACATGACGTTAAATCCGATAATTGACCTACTAACAGACGTTACTATGCCGTTAATCACTCTGTTACTGACAAAACGACGTTGTTTTAAAGAAAGTTTTAATTCGAAAAAATGTCATTTAACCCATGAACTTTTAAATATAGACCATTTAAAACATGAACTTGTAAATATATGTCATTTAAACCATAAATTTTCAAATTTATATCATATAAACCATGAACTTGCCCTGAACGTTCGGTGAAAACTAAACAACCTGAAAATTTTGGTTATCGAAGAAAACCGAAAAGAGAAAGCCTAACCGTTCGGCGCAATTGATTTGGATAATCAGATTTCGGTTAGGGTTCGAACCGACTGGTTTATTAGAAACCACAGAAGTATATAAACCTAACTGGCTAAAATGTTTAACCCTAGTTTAGTTTCTCTCTTCTTTCTTTGACTCTTCCTCATGATGCGATTCTGAAAAAGAGAAAGAAGAACATCAATTAATTCTTCTTTTTCGACCTTTGTCATGTATTTTGTGTCTTTTTGTATTTATGTCTTGAGTCTTTTTCATTTATTAGGACACTACAATAGAGTTTGAAGGATTGATCATCTTGTTTTAGAACACTACAATAGAGTTTGAAGGATTGATCATCTTGTTTTAGGACACTACACTAGAGTTTGAAGAATTGATCACATTTTTCATGTATTATGGTTTAAATGACATAAATTTGAAAATTTATGGTTTAAATGACATATATTTACAAGTTCATGTTTTAAATGGCCTATATTTAAAAGTTCATGGTTTAAATGACATTTTTTCGAATTAAAACTTCCATTAAAACGACGTCGTTTTGTCAGTAACGGAGTGAGTAACAGCATAGTAACGTCTGTTAGTAGGTCAATTATCGGATTTAACGTCATGTTTTTTTGGTTTAGTCAACGAAACTTGATGTTTAAAAAAGCTAATCAACAAAAGTTGATGTTTTAAATGGTCTACAACAAAGTTTATAGTTTAAATGGCCAAAATTTGAAATTTCATGATTTAAATGACATTTTTCCCCTAAAAATATATATATACAGCCTTGTATGATGAGATTCGAGAGAATTAGAGAAGTAATAAAAGATAGGATGTGTTAAAGTGATTGAAGGTTAGCCCACCAACTAATTATTACTTACAAGTATTGAGACGTTCTACCACTTGATGATCCCTCGAGTTTTTCTTCACTTCCCACTCTATCTTTGTCTTGTTTCAAAATTGCTTTCAATAGTCTAAAAACTCGTAATTTTTGCAAGAATAGAACTACAAGTTTCAATTTCATTACCATTTTTCACATAAAATCTTTACCTTTCTATATAGAAAAAACAACCAGAATATTGTATTTGTAAATTAGACACACATATCATTCTATACTAGAAAAAAAAACTCAGCAAAATGATGTACTGTAGAAGTGTATAATCTATTAAAGTTATCCAGCTGGTATATATTATTAGATGGAGCAATGCTTTAATTCTTCTAGTTGTCAATAAACCAAAACCAAGTCGTTTGTTTTATTTGTTCATAATGTTGGTTCAGGTTGACGATATGGGCCTAGTCCAGGCCTGAAGTAAATTGAAGACCCAACGGGTTGTTTTTAGATATACACGAGAAGGACACAGTTACCTCTGCCCAAACCAGAATAATAATAAAAAGAACGGAAAAGAAAAAAGAAAACCTAGCGCAGTCGCATCTTCTCAATGGACGGATCCGCCATCAAAGTAATCTCTTCTTCGATCCTTAATTATGGTTTCCTATTAATCTCTCTGTTTCTCAGTTCGAAGTTTCTGATTAGATCTGTTTGTACCATAGGGTGTGGAATTGAACGATAGTGACGTAGGAATTGGGGGAAGCAGGTACGTACAAAATTGATTTTTTGTTGTTGTTGAGATCATGTGTACCTGTAAGATGTGTTGTTTGTCATGCTAATAATAATATTATTATTTAAGTGCAATTATGCAGTAGGATGTTGAGCAGGATTTACGTTGAGGGATACGACACTTCGCTCTCTGGCTACACGATTTCATTGAGGCTATGAGAAAACACTTCGCTTCATGTGGAGTGGTGATACATGTTCATATTCCCGGATACGTTGTGAGCAGCGTCCCCAGTATTCTCAACAGGTTTGTTTGTGGGTCTTTCCTCCACTTCTTTCACAAAAGTTGAAATGCAATTTTGCTATAAACACTCCTTGATTTTGTTTTACAGTTTTGCCTTGGTTTATCTTCGGGGAGAAGGTGCAGAAGAGAAGGCGTTGAAACTTAGTGGGAGTGACATGGGAGGACACAAGGTAGTCGCTAAGCCTTACCCGTTTAACGCCACTGACCTTGACCCTGTGCTCTCTCTTACAAGAGACTCAGACAATAGCCGACAGCACATGTAACTTGTTTCGTTTTAACTTTTTTTTAATATTTTGGATCTGTAAGATATGTTGCTGTCATGTTAACAATATGGGTTACTCACAAATAAATTAATCATATAATTATTATTAATCCAATCAAAGTAACCCATTAAATACTTATCAAAATTCATCATTCCACTAAAGAAATCTTCATAGGTTTCTCAATCATACAAATAATTTTTTTAAACTATTGTTTATTAATTTACAAATTTAAATAATTATAAAATGAGAATAAGTTATATTTTACAATTCCTCTAATTCATCGGTTTCATATTTTACAAAATAAAAAAAAATGTTACATATGTTATATAACTATATAAAAGCTGTTATCCATATGTTATCAAAATGTTACATAGGATCAAGGACATAAGTGCTGTTTGGGTTACCAGGATTCACAACGGTTACAACTTTGGGAATCGATTTGGACTCAGCGAGTGACTTCTCTAACCAGTCTGGAACAAAAAAAAAAGAGACTCACAAAGATATTGACAAATGCCTGCACTAGATACAAAAACAGAGACTGAGACTAGAAGAAGAGCCTAGCAATCACCAACGTTATAGGTAATCAAACAAAGATAGGAGTACCTGATTGACACCAGCAGTAACCATCACAACTGATCTGGTTCTTTTAGTCTCCACGCCACTGGTTCGATGTAATGCCTTCTCCGACCTACTTGGTCTCATCTCCATATATTAGAACTTCCATATACTTGATTTATTTTGATCATTGGACTTGATCACATAATCTTGGTTCCTACCAATTGTCTTCTTCAACTTCATTGTTTGTCTCCATCTCCAAACTCCTTGGTTGTCTCCCACACTTCATCTAACTCCTTCGCTTATGAGGTTTGGTTGGATAAACCTCACTTATCTCGCCACTTAGCACCATAATGCTTTATCTCCTTCGCCATCCATGTCTTCCACACTTTGACGCCTTCTTTGCTCATCCACCAGGTTTGATTTGATAGATCCTTACTGGTTTCTGTCATAGAGCATAAAATTTGCTTCACCTTCTTCGCCATTCATTATTTTCTTGCACCCTCTTTCTCGTGCTTAGTTGATTTTCTCCTTGATTCCCTTCTTTGATTTCCCTTGAACTCCCATGGTCCTCTTTCTAATGCGTCTTGCTTCAATTCTCTTCTTCTCCTTCGTGCGCTTGGTCTTGGCCAACTCTCTCGAACACGAACTTGCTTCCAGCCACCAACCCAACTTGCTCCGCCAAACTCAACGGTCACTATTCCACTATACGGCTGGGAAAAGGTTCAACCTAGAACACAAAGGTTTGCCTACACGGCCTAACACTAAGGTTTCTTCAAAACGCTTAGCTAGAAGGCTTCCTACACAACACTTAGAACTTGGACTAGCACCACCAAGTGCTTCCACAAGCCTAGACAAGCAACAAACACAGCAAGCAAACAAACACCAAACAAACAAACACACAAACACACAAAGAGGGAGTTAGCGCCCATACTTACCTTCCCGATCGCCACACGGTTCTGAAGGTCTAAGGGTTAACTACCTAATGGTAAGGATACACACAAACCCTTCCTACTTGCTGCTTCAACGGTTGCTCTCCTTTGGGACTGGTCAGTGGGGGATCTCTTGCTTCTTGCACCGCTTCTCGGCATTGGTTAGTGGGCAGGCTGCCATGTAATGGCCACTCTCGCCACAGTTTAAACATATGATGTGAGATGGAACTGGCAGATGGCTCTTTCCTCCTTTTGAACACTCACAAAAATAATGGCCTCACTCCCCACATGAGTGACATATAACTCCTCTTCTCTTCTTTGAGTTTGCACTACGACCTCCTTGGTCGGATAGTCTCCTCCTCCGATTTGTGCCAACACTTGGCATCATCTTTGCCTTGCTCCTCCCATGGTCCTGGCGTATAGCTTTCTTCTCCCTTCCCAATCTTTTCTCCACGTTCATAGCTCCTTTAACCGACTCATCGATTTGCTGGTAAGTTACAGACATTAGTCTCCTCCGAATGTCTTTGTAGTCGAGTAAAAAAAAAAAATTGATCCCAACTCTCGAACGCTCCTCACGCCTTCTTCTAAGTGCATGAACTCGGTCTCCAATTTATCTCCGGCCTCCGGTAGAAAATATTTCCGTTCGAACTCCCTTCGAAAATCCATCCATGTTGGATTCCTTTAACCATAGTGTTTCTTCACACTGGTCCACCAATCGCTTGCATCGCTCTTCAAGTATTGCTCGGAAATATCTTTCTTGTAATCTTCTTGACATGGAATTACATCGAAATTCCTCTACAAGTTTTGCAGCCATTTTTCTGCTTCGAACATGCTTGTTCCTCCTCAAAAATACTTAGTTCTCAAATGTCTCATGATTGCCACAATCCTTAGAACGCTGGGGGACTCTGATGTACTTGGGCTTGACACTTGTTGTTACCGCATAAATTCTAGCATCTCTTGCAACACAACTATCACAGGGTCTCTTGCTCCAATCTCTGGACGTCTTGGCTCTTCGCGCGCGCTCATTTGTCTTATCTCTCCGGGTATACTCCCTTGTTTTGGCTTCTCGGGTACATTCATTTGCTTTGGTGGCACCCTCCTTTGCTCATATGATTCATGATTTGTAGATCGTACTCCAAATGGTCTTTGACCAAAACTTGATGTCTGTCGAACAGGATTTTTATCCCACGGACAACACCAATCTCCTTCCTTGTGAGCACCAAACTTCCTTTCTCTCATGTATCTTGATCTTGCTCCAAAACTTGATCAGTATAAGGATTCTTGCGACTTACTTCTTTCGAAACTCAACCTTCCTGTCGCTCGCTCGTCATTCTCTCTTGGTTTTGTCTCTCTCGACACCATGTGGGTCATCTTCCCTTTGTTCTCCATTATCACACAAATCATTCTTCAACGGTTCTTGTCCTTCCTCTTTGGCATCATATTGATGACACTCCAATGAGTCTTGCCATTCTCCTCCATCATTAAATTGTTCACCCTCCGGTGAGCCTCGCCACTCTTCTCCATCAGCTCTTGAATCACCCCACGACCATCCCTCTTGACCTCCCTGATCTGACATCTGCACCAGCATCCAAGGGTAAGTCCTAAATCCCCACTACCTAGAATGCACAAGGACGTACCGGTTTCCTAAAATTGCCTTTGCGACTCATTTACTCGATAAAACATTTGAAAACATGTGTTCCACGAGCATCATAACCATGCTCTGATACCACCGTTGTAACGCTCCCGAACCGTCCTATGACCACGCAGGCCACAGACAGCCACGGAACGCCACTATGGGAACTGCACCGAGGTGGTCCAGTTGAGGGATGGAAACTGCAGACTTCCCAACCGATCCTCCCTAGCACAATTCCACCCGCAACCGAGACTACTTAGGCTTTGCAACCCTTGCGGCCTGGTGCGTTGAACCAAACGAGACCACACGACTTAAATAAAAATAACTTTCAACTTCAATTACTTTATAAAATGAGTTCATAAAACATTAATACGAAAATGGCGCCAGGCCTAAGGCCAAAATACAACAAATTAAATTTTACAAAAATGACTTGCAAAGGCAACGCAATTCTACACCGGCTGGCCTAACGTCCTGAGCTTCCCCTAAGGCTTTCCCCACTAAGGTTACCTGCAAAACAAATATGGAGTCTTGAGTGCTAACACTCAGTGAGTTCGGAAACCTAACAAGAAACCAAACCCAACCCCAACCCCAGCAAGCAACACGCAACAAGCAAGCTAAAGCAACAACTACATGCAACACTCCAATGCAACATGCAAGACAAATGCAAGAAAAACAAGCAAGATAATATGCAAGTTAGTCAAGCAAACTCCAAGTTTACTATCACAGTATACGCATACGGAAGCTAACAACTCTTCTTCGTCTTCAAGGGCCCTTCACTCCTTTGCTCCACCATTTCATCGCTTCGTCACTTCCCCCATACCCGTGAACACCTATACTCACAACCACAAAGGCACGCAAGCATAGAACATCACATGCGAGTCCCTCTCAACAGGTGCACTCGAATACACCGTCGTGTATACTCGGCCCCAGGCTGCAATCCCGTCTCTCCGAGTCTTCGTAATCCGCCCCGATTACGGTCTTGGGGAATTCTTCTCATACACACAACCAAACAAATCTGCAAAGCACACAAGCTACATGCAACAACAACAACATGCAAGGCACACAAGCCACATGCAACAACCAAACTAACATGCAATGCACACAAGCAAACATGCAACCACAACAACAAGCAACAAAGAGACTAGAAATAAATCTAGAGACTAAGTGCTAAACACAACCTCACACCAACATGCAAGGAAACAAGAAAACGAGACTTATCTATCTAGAACTCAATCTAGAAGAAAAGAATCGAATCTATCCCAACACCCACGAAAATGCCTAGATTTAAACCGTAAATCCTAAGAAAAACAATTAAAAACCCCACCTATCATGTGCCATATCACATGCATTGAAACTCACCTGGACTTGGCTTGAAAGAATCGATCTAACAACTTCTAGTCCTAGCTTGCGACGCGGAAGAGAACAGTTTCTAAGCAGACGCAGCTGCAAACTTGCGGAAGAGAAGACTCAAAGGAAGAACTCTCTCTCTCGCTCTTTCCATAGCTCTTTCTTTAACTCTCTAACTTCTCTCTAACTTTCTTATTTTTTGGACTAAGAGAGAAAAGGAACGAAAATGGATTCCCTAAGCCTCTATTTATAGTGGATTGATGAGAGTTTGGGCGGTGGAGTTGACCAATGCATGAGGTGCATTTTATCTTCTTAGTGCATGTTTTCTACACTTGTGCGAAAATGACATTAACACTTGGCCACCAAGACTTGTTTAATCTTCCACTAACTCCACTTTGCTTTGTTTAATTCTCCTCTAACTCCACTTCCTCCACTTTGATTAAATTAATTCTTAGTAGAAAATCCCACTTAAATTAATTTAGTGATTTAAAAATCACTTAGTGGAGATTCCACCAACTCCATTTTGAATAAATAATTCACCCTCCTTAGTGGGTTCCTTCCCACGCTTGCTTCACGTCCGTACATGTTCTTGCCCCTTTGGCGTTCGTCTGGTACGTCCGGTCGTCCGCGTACGTCCGGTACGGTACATGGTACATGGTACATGGTACCATCGGCCATCTCTCGGTTTGTTCAGAATTTCTCGGACACTTCTTCCGTAATTCTTCGACCTTCCTTCCTCACCTTCTTTACATGTCCTTTCCAGGTCCTTTGGCAAGGGGTTTTTATTTAAAAATTTACCCCTTGGTGAGGGTCACTACATTCTCCCCCCCCCCCCTTATAAGAATTCGTCCTCGAATTCTAAGGTCTTCTCCTTCTTTTCTTGTGATGTTGACGCTTCTTGTTATCTGCGTCTTCATCCTGCTATCACTGTGATCACCATCACATTAATACCTCCATTGAAATACTCCTGGAAGACTGAACTTCCTCTACTTGCCTTGGTCATTACAAGTCTTCTTGACTTGTTCGATCTTTGGTCGTTCTTCACAACATTAATTGACCTTCTTCCTTTATTCCTTGGATATCTTGATGACAAGGTCTACTTCATTAATCACTTGCTCCATTCGCGCCATTGGCTAGCGCTATCGGGAAAGCTTCTTCATTTCCAGCATCCGTCTAGTTCTCCACACTTTAACTTCTTCTGGTACTAAGGTTGCTTCCTTGATGTACCACGACATGTCTACTCCTTTAGACTCCTTAGCTCAATGTTTCTCTTTCTTCAGCTTTTTCTTGACTCTTCTCTTTTCCTTTGACTTATAGCCTGGTTCACTCCACCATCTTGATATGCTCATCATACGACTTCGCATTCTCTCATCTGTTGGCCATATTGACAACAAAATTTTGCTTCTTCGGCTCCTCCGGCTCCTTTAACCTCGCATTCCTTTTTACTTCTCCGATTCCTTTAGCTTCGCGCTCCTTAGGATTTCAACTTCTTCAACTCCTTTGGTTTCATATTCCACAAGACTTTAACTTCTCTAACTCTTTTAGCTTCGAATTTCACATAGCTTCTCCTCCGGTCCTTCTTGGTTTCCCTCTTCTTATCTCATAACCTCCATGTCTTTGGTTGATTTAATCATTAGACTTGATCAAATGATCTTGATAGAAGCTAACGACTTCTCCACCTTCATTGGTTTTGCACTCCATACAACTTTACTCCTTCGGTTCTCTTGGTCTCCACACCTTGGTCCGATAAAAACTCTTCTCTGGTTCTTTTAGTCTCCACGCCACTAGTTCGATGTAATGCCTTCTCCGACCTACTTGGTCTCATCTCCATATATTGTAACTTCCATATACTTGATTTATTTTGATCATTGGAATTGATCACATAATCTTGGTTCCTACCAATCGACTTCTTCAACTTCATTGTTTGTCTCCATCTCCAAACTCCTTGGTCGTCTCCCACACTTCATCTAACTCCTTCGCTTATGAGGTTTGGTTGGATAAACCTCACTTATCTCGCCACTTAGCACCATAATGCTTTATCTCCTTCGCCATCCATGTCTTCCACACTTTGACGCCTTCTTTGCTCATCCACCAGGTTTGATTTGATAGATCCTTACTGGTTTCTGTCATAGAGCATAAAATTTGCTTCACCTTCTTCGCCATTCATTATTTTCTTGCACCCTCTTGCTCGTGCTTAGTTGATTTTCTCCTTGATTCCCTTCTTTGATTTCCCTTGAACTCCCTTGGTCCTCTTTCTAATGCGTCTTGCTTCAATTCTCTTCTTCTCCTTCGTGCGCTTGGTCTTGGCCAACTCTCTCGAACACGAACTTGCTTCCAGCCACCAACCCAACTTGCTCCGCCAAACTCAACGCTCACTATTCCACTATACGGCTTGGAAAAGGTTCAACCTAGAACACAAAGGAAGAGAAGACTCTAAGGAAGAGAAGATGGCCATCTCTCGGTTTGTTCAGAATTTCTCGGGCACTTCTTCCGTAATTCTTCGACCTTCCTTCCTCACCTTCTTTTCATGTCCTTACCAGGTCCTTTGGCCAGGGGTTTTTATTTAAAAATTTACCCCTTGGTGAGGTTCACTACACTCACTCTCCACAGGGGTATTTTCCATTTTTCGTATAATGCCAACCTAACTGGTCTTCCCTTTGAATGCTTCCTAAAGGTAATGCCCTTATCAAAGCGACATCCAGGGGATCAAAATACTCGTTGAGCATGTCTATACGCCAAGTATTTGTTCGACGATCAATTAAGTGAGTCAATTGGAGATTGGGATCCTTAAAAGGACCCTTGCATAATGCTGGTCTCGGGAATTGAGCCGATATCCAGGGGTCAGTCCATACTGAGATGGAATCTCCCGTGCCAACCCTTATAATAAGTCCTTTGTTTACCAGAGAGCGAGCAGAACAAAAACTCCTCCAACCATACGATGGAGAATAAGACCGAATTGGATCCAGTGGGTGTGTATTCCTATAGTACCTACTTTTAAAAACCCTGGCAAACAGGAAGTCCGGAACCTCAAGCAGTCACCACAATTGTTTAGCCAACAAAGCCGAGTTAAAATCATCAACATTCCTGAATCCTAGCCCCCCCCCCCCCAATTGCTTACTAACACACAACCTATCCCAAGCTAACCAATGCATGCCTCTCGTCTGGCCATTGGAACTCCACCAAAAATTTGCCACTGCACTAGTGAGTTTGGATGTAATTGTCTTCGGTAACCGGAAACATGACATCACAAACGTCGGAACTGCAGTCGCCACAGACTGTATCATCACTTCCCTTCCCCCTTTTGAAAGCAATTTTGCTGTCCAACCATTCGTTCGACTCTGCATCCTATCCCAAACAAAGGCAAAAACCTTCATTTTAGCCCCACCCAAACTTTCTGGTAAATCGAGATAAGATCCCATACCACCCAAATTTGTAATCCCTAGAACCCCTTGCATCTCCGCCTTTTTGTCCTCATCGACCTTATGACCAAATTGTAGCGAAGATTTGGCAAAATTTATTTGCTGCCCGAAATCGACTCATACTGTTTTAAAATATCCAAAATGGCCTTACATTGGTCCTTGTCAACCTTACAGAAGAAAAGACTATCATCGGCGAACAACAAATGCGTTATTAGCGGACACTTATTTGCCACTTGTATCCCTGTGATTAGTTTTTCCCTCTCCGCTTTCCGTATATTGGCAATCAAAACTTCCGTACACAATATAAACAAGTAAGGGGACAAAGGATCCCCCTGTCGTAGACCTCTCTCCGGGACTATCAACCGATTTGGTTGGCCATTCAAAAAAACTTTATACTCAACCGAAGTGACACAGAACATAATCCAAGCAATCCATGTTTCCGCAAACCCCATTTTTCGCATTAGTGCCTCAACAAAGGTCCACTCAACCCTATCATACGCCTTACTCATATCGGTCTTTATCGCCATAAATTTCCCTTTACACAACGAGTTAGTATGTAACCCGTGAAACATCTCTTGAGGAATCAGGATATTATCCGAGGTTAACCGTCCTGGGACAAAAGCCGATTGAGTCTCAGAGATAAGAACCGGTAAGACCCTCTTAAGCCGCTGACATAAAACTTTAGAAATAATCTTATAACCCACATTGCATAAAATAATAGGACTTAAATCTACCATCCGGGTTGGCTTAGCCACTTTAGGAATAAGGCAAATATGTGTCCTATTTAAACTCTTTTCAAAAACACCCTCCTCGAAGAACCTATTTACCAATGACCCTAGGTCCGTTTTAACAACATTCCATGCTTTTTGGAAGAACAAAGCTGTCATCCCATCAGGGACAAGGGCTTTATCCGGATACATCATAAATAAAGCCTCTTTTACCTCAGCATCAGGTTCTGTTAGTCGTCCATTATCCTCATCTGTAATTATACAATTGACCTCCCTTAATGCTTCCTCAAAATACGTCACCGCTGTATTACAAATATCAGCATCTTCTGTTGACCAAACATTATTTTTGTCAAAAAGACTTGTGATCCGATTGCGGGCCCACCTCTGCTTTGTTTGGGCATGAAAATATTTAGAATTTTTATCTCCTATCCTCATCCACTTGCTCCGACTCTTCTGATACCAGTAAACCTCTTCATCCCTATAAGCCTCCCGTAAACGACTATTTAAATCCGTGATGACATATGGGGGAGTTAAATCCACTGCTTGTGCCTCAGCCAATTGCCTCTTTAAATTTTCGATGGTATCCCTACCAAAGGGGACATGTGATTTGCGCCAGTGAGAAATCGGCCTGCGACAGTTCACAATTTTATCCACAAAATTAGGAGATCCTGGTGCTAGGTCCCCACCCCAACCCGACGAGATCGCATCCATCAAACCCTCCTTACCAACCCAATGACGATCAAACATGAAACTCCTTCTTCCCCGTGGTCTTTTCGCGCCAATGTTAACCACAAGAGGCGTATAATCTGAGGCGATCATAGGCAAATATTCCGTAACTGTATCAGGAAATAGTTCATGTCAATCGTCATTACCTAAAGCCCTATCCAACCAATTACCTAGATAATGAAATTCCAAAAAAGCACAATCCCGAATCATTCCATTAAAAGAAAGAAACGACGCCGGATGACGAAGCTTTCCTCCTCATTTTTCATGATTCCTCGTCAATTCATTAAAATCACCAACAATAAACCAGGGAGAGGACCGAGATGAAGCAATCAGTAATAGGCGTTCCCACACCAAATCGCGGTTCTTTGGAACAGGGTCACCATACACAAAAGTCAAGTTAATAATATGTCCTTTAAAAACTGCTTCAACGTCAATTAGTCTGTTAGACTCAAATAAAATTGAAGCCTGAAAATCATCTTTATTATAAAAAAGAGCCAAACCACCACTACAACCAATAGGATCAATTGTCTTCAAATTCTTATATCCGAAGTGACCAAGGAAATTTTCCAAAAAAACAGTAGGTTGTTTCGTTTCCATAAGAAATAAAAAATCTGGCCGATGTTTCGACCATAAATCCCTGAGATTCCCAATTGGCTGATGCTTAAGTTTTACTTTAAAATGACGATTTGAACCAAAAAAATAGATACAACATACTCCTTTTTGTATATATAAAAAAAAAAAATTTCTAGGATTTTCACATAAATTAAAAAAATATTTAATATTTAGCTATAAATAAGTTATTTATTCTTAATAACATATTTTCATAACTATTAACCAATAGTAATTCATCAAATTATAAAATTTACAATTATTGTTTCGTGAAATTCACAATTTTATAATATTAATTGATAAAAAAAATTATAGAAAATCAATCTTTGTAATACATGAAAAAATCCTTGAAAATTAGTGATACAAAGGGAGTATATTATTATTGAATATTATGTGTTTTCATATACATTTGTTTTTTTCATTCAATTCATTAGTTATTGCAAATTGTATTGATAGACTAAGTTATGGTCAATTTTGTTTATTTGTTTTTTTAGTACCTACGTTTTAAAAACGGCCAAACTGTGTAACATGTAGAATATTAAATGCTAATTTAAATTATTTGAGTATGTAAGTGATATATCTTATATAATCAATTGTAATTATTTTGAGCTTATGTTTTACTTCAAAATGATGATTTAAACAAAGAAAAACAAATTGATACAACATATATTATTATTAAATATCATGTGTTTATATTAGAACATATTCTATATTTATAAATTAGTCTATCATAAAACTATGTGATTTTATTTTTTAATTAGTCTACCAAAGATGTGAGAAGGAGAATTTGCTAATTAAATTTCTAAAATAAAACAGAAAAATGTATAGTAACAGCGATGTAACAATAAGTGGATCTGAAAACTTCAATGGAATGTAGAACAATGGAATTTGTTGAAATATTGTAAACACGAAGGAGTTCAAACCAACAAGGTAATTAAATCACTTTGACAAAAAAATGAAGAAAAAACTAACAAGGTAATTAATTAAGGATCATTGGCTTATATAATTAAGAGAATTAAAAAAAATTAACCAATGTTGATCATCATCTTGACAAATTCATCATAATTGACTTGGCCATCACCATCCAAATCTGCCTCCTTTATCATTTGTTCAACTTCTTCATCTGTTAGCTTTTCCCCTAGATTTATCATTACATGACTCAACTGCAATAACACAACTTTTCACATTAATATACATCTCAAATGTGGCACCATCGATCGACCAAGAATAAATCAAAAGTACGCGTGTCGATAAGAGCGGTATGGCTCGGTCAAGCCTAACATGAATATTATTTTCTGATCTATTAAGAAAAATCTTGAACACAAAAAAATTGATTTTTTTTAATACTTAGTTTATATGTGCATGCAAAAATGTGCTTGTTTACAAAAAAAAAAGTATACGCATTAATGTAACTTTGAGGATGTTGATTAATGTGTAGATATTTAATTAAACTAGGTAAAACATGTGCCCTCTTGTCCAGTGCACCAATAGAATCATACACATTTTAATCTATCTAACTACTTTCTATTATTTATTTTTTTTGTTCCTCCTGTTCTTCTCTAATAGATTCACAATGCCAGCTAGCTCTAAGCCTTCACGACTGGAAAACAGACTTTCGAAAGGATAAACTGAAATAAATAAATATCCATGTCTTGTTAAAAAAATGTTTAGAACATTAATGAGACAACAACAATGGATCTCTTTAAATTGGAAGATTGTCTGGCTTTGTTGTCTGATTTTTGTCATTGCTTCGAAATATATCAAAGTGTGTTTTAGCTGGATTTCTCGTTTTTCTAGTTAATGCAGAATTAATTGATATCAAGTGGTTTCTATACAAATACCATTATTGTTATGCTTAGCCTGGATTTGACACTTTATAGAGATATAGAGCATGTACCATTTTAGCAGAGAAGACATTTATGATTTTACCAAAAAAAAAGAGAAGACATTTATGAAATTGGTTCATGAACCGTATTTAAATTCGACAATGATTCAAATTTAGGAAGGATTTAGTAGACACAAAATATATATATATATATATATATATATATATATATATATAATTGTAGCTCTAATCATTTATAAGCAAATCAAAACACAGTTTTAGACCGTACATGGTATTATTGGAGAACGTTGTACAAAAACGCAATCCAGTATTCATGTTAGGCTTGATGCATGATACATCGAACTAATTTGTTATATTATAAGTTCTTTTCTCCGCATAAGTTTTTAAATACCAAACTAGAAATAATTTTTTAAAAAAACGAAAGAAAGAGTAAAAGTCAGAGACCTCGCTGGCAGAGATGTAACCATTTTGGTCTTTGTCAAAGACTTTGAAAGCTTCTTTCAGCTCTTCCTCAACATCATTTTCCTATACCATCACATGATCACGACAACAAATTAACACTACACAACTAATTGTAACATAATATAAACAATGTCTTTGTTTAATAAACACAGATCTTTACAAGAAATCTTTTTTTTTCTGTAGAGAACAAGTAAAAACATAGAAAGAAAGAAAAACTTGCTGTGATACAAAATTGAATATCTCGGTAATAGTAAAAAAAAAAGTTAATTAGCAAACTAGAGGACGTAAGCATAATGAATGAGGCAATGATTTAAAAACAATATATAGTTCTTTTTTTTTTTGTCTCTAATAAAAAACAATATATAGTTCATTTGATGTAATTAATTGTAAAAGTGTATATTCCTTAAGAAAACTATTTAGCATGTAATACATAAAGAGATCAAGAGAGAGAGGAACCTGAAGTTTCTTGTCCATGAGGTTGAGAAACTCAGCAAATTCAATGGTACCATTGCCATCAGAGTCAATCTCAGTGATGATTTCTTGAAGTTCTTGTTCTGTGGGATTCTGATCCAAAGAACGGATCACCGTTGCAAGTTCTTCCACCGTTATACAACCTATTAGATTCCAAAAGAAATAGGTGATAAGTAAAAATGTCACACAACAGATATATATATCACTCTTCTTAAGTATATTATTCTATGAACATGTTAGAGAAAAAGAGAGAGAACCGTCGCCGTCTTTGTCGAAGAGACAAAAGGCTTCTTTGAACTCAGTGATCTGATCTTTTGTCAGTGCTGTCTCTTCCATATTGTTTTCTGAGAATTTTGTTTAGGGGGAAAGAGAAAAAGAGAGAGAGGAGGGAGCTCAAGGTTTGAAGTACTCTGATTTGTGGTCTATTTGTAGAGTCGTGAGACTCGTGACAAGACCTTTTTGTACATTGGACTCATGTACTTTTCAACTACTTTAGAGCCTTTTATTGAGTCATCATATTATTTTAATTTGAATGACAAGTACAATTTAAATTGTTTGTTTTCTAGCACTACTGAACTGAAGAATTTAATTCTGATCACATGACCCAATCGCATATAATAGAATTGTCGCTGTTACTTAAAAATTTAAATCACATATACAAGATTAGTTTAAAAATCATCTAATTCTTACTCGTCTAGGCATCCTCTGTAGTCTGTACGTTTGTCCGGACAATTTGTTTAAATATGGGCACAAAATTTGGTCCACAAATCATTCTTCTTATAATTTTTTTTCTTTCTTATAAAATATACGCCTGATTCTATATTTTTAATATAAAATCTTGGCTACTCCCTAGGTTGTGTAATGGCATCAACGCCCATCGTAATTACCGTTCAACATTAGGTAATTATCCAGAGCAATTTGAACATCTTCCATGCTCCTGAGCTGAGTGTCCATAAACTCCACAGCAACTCGAGTACGGTCCACAGGGGTGAAACTTGAAAGCATCACGAAACTGCTAGGAGCCTATGAAGCTTAACTTGGCCAGCATGATCTTGTGAAATCCATAGAATCCCACAAAATGATACGTAGTTTATTAACGAAGCATGATTAAATAAATATTGAAAGAATCATTTCATTTTCAAAATTAATACGATGACCTTTTCTAGAATTATAACTTATTACAGATCCAGACCGAAGTGAACGTAGAAAATCGAAATAAAGTGGTGTAATACTACTTTTGGTTGAATAATTGTGAAATTGTGACTATTTTTAAAAATCAGATGAAACTGTTTTCCATGTCACACATATCATAATTAATAAGAATATCTAGCTAAAAGATCGTAATCGGGAAATCATTGCTAAGAAAGATTTTAGGAGAGACTTGCATTGAATCTGGTATTCTAAACAATAGGAAAAATGCATGTATGCTACGCTGATCAATTTATTGACCCCTATCGTCTGCATTATAAGTTCGTAAAACATTTTTATATAAACCACCAATTAGAGGTAGCAAGTAAATCAATGGGCCATTCATTAATATAAATTATTATGATTTGTCACACCTTACAGTTTACTACTATTTTTGGTGTAAAACCATATTTTGTACCATCTCTGATCACCATAGGGCTCGAGCGCATGAAGGGAGTATAAGGAATGGATAAATGTAATATTGATAATGAGAATGTTTAGACATATTTATACAGAAAGATTAGGTAAAACCTAAAGCTGATTAATTACATTAAGACCTTTATACATATCTACTCCTATACACTCCCGCAAGATGGAGGAACTCTTGTGACACCAATCTTGGAACAAGCAGTGAGAAATTGTTGGCGAGGAAGAGGCTTAGTTAGAGCATCAGCAAGCTGGTATTTGGTCGAGAGATGAAGAACGCGGAGCATGCCATTTTGAATGTGATCTCGTGTGAAGTGATAATCAAGTGCAATGTCTTTCACTCCTAGAGTGAAAGAGAGGATTAGCACAAAGGTAAGTTACGCCAATGTTGTCGCAGTATATGACCGGAGGGGAGCGAAGTGTAACACCAAGTTCGGTGAGGAGTGAGCATAGCCACCGAAGCTCAGAAGCGGTGTTGGCAACAGCCCGGTATTCCGCCTCTGTTGATGAGCGAGTAACACCGCGTTGCTTCTTAGAGCTCCAGGAGATAGGATTATGACCAAGATAGATCACATAAGCATTAGTAGAGACATAATCATCGACATCACCAGCCCAATCAGCATCAGAAAAAGCATTGAGAGCCATAGGGGATGGTGCACGAAGAAAAATACCATGAGTTTGCGTTCCTACGAGATAACGAAGTACCCGTTTAGCGGCTTGCCAGTGATCAGTGGTCGGCGCATGCATAAACTGGGAGAGACGATTGACGGCGTAGGAGATATCAGGTCGAGTAAAGGAGAGATACTGAAGACTGCCTACAACAGACCGATATTGAGTGGGATCACCGAGGATCGTACCGCCATGTTTAGTAAGTTTGGGAGAAGTAGCGATTTGCGTTGCGACCGGTTTTGCATTGTGCTTGTTGTTCTTCGCTAAAAAGTCAACAATATACTTGCGTTGCTTCAAATGAAGTCCTGCTTTGGTTCGTGTAGCTTCAATGCCCAGAAAATATGTGAGATCAGTAGGGTCTTTGATAGAGAACCGATCAGCAAAGGAAGCAAGCGTTTGAACAACAAGGACAAAGTAACTACCGGTGACGAGAATATCATCAACATACACAAGCACATACACAAACGAAGACCCACATTTCTTAACAAACAACGACGTATCGGCATGGGAATTAGTAAAACATGTGTGAAGAAGATGATTCTTGAGAGACAAGTAACAGGCACGCGGAGCTTGCTTTAGACCATAGATTGGCTTACGGAGACGACATACGTAATCCGGCTTGTCAGGATCCACAAAACCTTCTGTTTGGGCCATATAAACCTCCTCCTTGAGTTCACCTTGTAAGAAGGCATTATTAACGTCTAGTTGCTTGATTTTCCAAGAATGTGCAACCGCAATATCCAAAACCAAACGGATCGTTGTTGACTTGATCACGGGACTGAAGGTCTCAGCATAATCAATCCCTTGGCGTTGATGAAAACCTTTAGCAACCATTCGAGACTTGTAGCGGTTCAACTCACCATTTGGATGATACTTGGTGGTGAAAACCCAACGATTGCCGATTACATTTTGAGTCGGGTGTGGAGGAACCAAATCCTATGAATGATTAGCCATTTGAGCATTGTACTCAGAGGACATAGAGGGGCGCCACCGTTCATCTTTGAGAGCCTGAGCAGCAGTACGGGGCTCACGGGATGGATTAGGACCTGCAACAAGAAGATTCAACTTTTGTTTTGGTTTGGAGATATTGTTTTTGGCCCGTGTTTTCATTTTGTGGACATTTTGTGGTGGCTCAGCCGGGATAGGAATTTGTGGTCGTTGGGGTTGAGGCGCAACTAGAGTTTGTGAGCGAGGAAGCTCGGGAGGAGTGGTGGTTAAAAACAACGGACTAGGCTGAACCGTAGGTCGCAGTTCATTCTGTTTTGGAGCAGTGGGCTCATTAGACACATTATTTGGTTGGGCCGGGTTGGTAGTCCCATTTCGAGGAGCAGTGGGCTCAGTGACGGGAGAAGAAGAAGAAGAAGGGGGTTGAGGGTTCAGTGGACTTACCTGAGGCTGCGACGGAGCGGAGATAGATGGAGACGGAGGCCGTGGGTGAAGGGCTGAGTACGGGGTTCCACTAGACGTTGGCAACGATAACGGAAGAACAGGAACCACGGATACCAGAGGTTGCATGCCAACCGATGAAGAACACTCAGGAGCCACAATTACCTTCCCATGATCAGCAAACGGAAAACAAGTCTCATCAAACTGGACATGTCTCGAAGTGTATATGCGGCCAGTAGGGGGATGAAGACAGAAATATGCACTTTGTGTAAGTGAGTAACCAAGAAACACACAGCGCTGGGACCTACTTTGAAGCTTGTGAGAGGTGTACGGTCGTAGCCACGGGAAACATGAACAACCAAAGATCTTCAGTTTGGCCATATTCGGTGCAGTCTTGAACAACATAGAGAACGGGGACTGCTGGTCAAGTACGGGCGTGAGCATCCGATTGATCAGATAGACAGTGGTGGTGAAAGCAGCGTAAGACCAGTTTCGACGACATGTCGATGCTTGCGTTCGGCCATACCATTATGTTCTGGCATATGTGATGGAGACGTCAAATGAGATATGCCATGACTCGCAAGGAAACCACGCAACGCAATGAACTCACCCCTATTGTCCGTGAACAAAGTACCAATCTTATGATTAAACCGATTTTCAACAAGTGACTTAAACATGACAAAAACCTCTTTTACATAAGATTTGCGTTTGAGGGGGTAAAGCCAAGTATAGCGAGTGAAATGATCAACAATTAAAAGATAGTATTTGTAGTTGTCATGGGATAAAATGGGTGATGTCCAAACATCGGAGTATAGATATTCAAGAGGTCGAGAAGAGCAAATGGTGTTTTGTGAAAATGGGAGTTTATGACTTTTATTGAGACAACAATCTGAACAAGACGGATGGCCCAAACGAGAATGCCAGACGGGTAGAGAAGCACGCCAAGTTGTAGAGGTTGATAAGGCCATGACTTTTTTTGGTGAGACTGGCCATTCATAGAGTTCCCCTCTAGTTCTGCCTTGTAGAAGTGGAACCCGCGTACTGAGATCCTTCACCTGAAATGCAGCAGGAAAGAATTCCACAGATACTTGATTAGTGTTGCACAAACGATAGACAGAAACTAAATTTCTGTGTATATCGGGAACACATAAAATGTCATCTAAACGAAGGTCGCGGAAGTTAGAAGGGAGAAATGTGAAACCAGTATGAGAGATGGGAAGGGGTGAACCATTCGTAACAACGACATCATCACCACCACTATACGGTTCATGAACAGAAAAGTTAGCAAACTCGGAGGTCATGTGGTGCATTGCACCACTGTCGAGAAGCCACGGATTTGGATCGTAGGAGGTTCCCATAGCAACATTGTCACGAGGTTGCCAAGGACGGAACAGACTTCTTGTAGGTGGGTAAGTTGGTGCAGTTCGCGACTGGAACTGCGAGCACCACCGAGCACTATGACCTTGGACATTACAGATCTGACACCTCCCTTTATACCGGCGAGTGTCGTAGGAAGACGACGAAGAGGTGCCACCATAAGAAGGATTGGATTGCCTTCGAGTGTTATTGTTGTTGTGACGATAATTGTTGTTGGTGTTGTTGTTGTGGTTGTTGGAGTTGTTGCGGGAGCGGTGGGCAGCAATATTGGCGGTGACCGGAATGACAGGTGCAGCCGTCTTGGAGAGAAGCTTGGCCTCTTGATTGAGAAGACGTTCATGGACGTACGTTATGGTTGGAGGCATGTCACGACTCTCAATCTGATCAACAATGGAACGATACTCATCAGGAAGACCATCGAGGATGTGTTCGATTTGAGTTTCATGCTCCAGCGGGTTGTCAAGACTTGCGAGAGTATCAAAACGAGTCGTCAAGCCCTACATGTACTCATCGATGGTATGAGTACCTTTCTTCCAGAGTTTCAATTGATCACGCAGTACACGACAGTGAGCTCGACTAGGTTTGGCATACGTATCAGCCAAGGTACGCCAGATCTCGGCAGCACTGGTGGTCCGGGAAAGAGTTGATTGAACCGTGGGGGAGATGGAACCAAGAATAGCGCTGTAAAGAAGCTTGTCTTGTCGCTGCCATTGAACAAAAGCAGGATTGGGAGAGACAACAGCATTGGTGGTGACCGTCGCGGCGGGGATCTCACCAGATCCGTCAAGATGGCCAACAAGGCCATGTCCATCAACAAGAACATGGATCTGCAATTTCCACATGATATAATTGAGATGGGTAAGTTTCGTAATGTTGGCCATATTGAGGTTGAGAAGAGGCGTGGTGTTTGGGGCAACAGTGACAAACTCAGTGTCGCTATTGACTGTTTCTGGTGTAGTGGCCATGGCGAGAGACGTGAAAACGAAGAAGAGAGGCGGCGAAATTTTTTTTTACTAGGTACCATATAAGGAATGGATAAATGTAATATTGATAATGAGAATGTTTACACATATTTATACAGAGAGATTAGGTAAAACCTAAAGGTGATTAATTACATTAAGACCCTTGTACATATCTACTATAGGGAGATGACTAAGGTAGATATATAGAAATTCTACGAGACATGCCACTTTCTAAGAGCCAAAGAGATATTAGACTCAAGCTTCGTAAAGATAAATAAATTATATGGCCGAACTAAATTCCAAATTTAACTGAAACTAAGTTTTCACCCGCGGTATACCGTGGGACTAAATTATATATTATTGTATTTAAAATAATAATTTTTAATTTATTTAATTTTTAAATTTCTAATTAATTAATTTTTATCTAACTAATTTATAATTTTGTTTAGAATGTTTTTTCTTCTTCTTACGTTTTATACAATTTATAACCTAATTACATTAAATTTATTATTAGATAAAATATAAATTTTAAAACACTTAGTTTTGTTTTCTATAATTAAACAGAGGTATATGCATATATGGTATGTTAGTGTATATTTTTATGTATATACAATTTTTTTTTTTGAAATATTAAGAATGTGTTTTAGTATGTGTAATATTTTTGTAGTTCATATTAAATAATTTATAAGTTAATTTTCCAAACTATGACTACAAATCTATAGTATATGAAGTAAACTAATAGTTTTAGTGTTGGTTCTATAGTCCAAACTCGCCGTGCTAGGCGGATCACGAGACATGTTCAAAGATTTTTAATCCACAAAAACTTATCATACGAAACCCGTGAAAGTAAAATATAGTATGTAAGGCTAAAAGTCACTTTTTATCAAATCAGTTTTGCAAATTTTTAAAGAACAATAGCTCTTCACTCACCTCGTTATAAAATAAGGAAATAAAATTTGTATACATTTACAACTATGTTTGTTACCTTTTAAAACGCTTAGTTTCTATAAAAAAATCGAATATAAGTAGAGTTAATTTGTTTATTAAATTAAGTATTTAATGTCAATGACATGCCTGTAAATAAGTGCCAACTTCAGGATTTATTTTATAAATGTCTCCAAAAATGTATATATAGATTTGATAAAATCGAACGCAACAAACGTTGGTTTGTAAATTGTAATTTGGTATAACGTCTAACAAACACAATCCAAACCTTTTGCATGTGCGCTTCATCAAACTGGTATATTTTTTTTATATAAACCGAGACAATTATTAGCTAAACCGGTAATTGACCTATTATTAGATACTGTATTATTACTCTGCCACTGCCATCTGCTGCAACTTGGGACACTTGGATTTGATGTATCCAGGCTCCCTGCAATGATAGCATACACGAACTGCTGTCGTCGGAGCACTCCTCTGGGGACAGCTAGCCACCTTGTGATCCATGCTCCCACACCAGAAGCACCATGCACCACTCGGCCTCTGCGTAGCCTTCCACTTTCTCTTGGTTTTCTGCGCAGGCTTGCCGCCCATACCAGAACCTCCAGAATGCTGAGCCTTCCTAGGCTGAACTGCTGGACTAACCGTTACTAATTGTGTCTGAATGTCCTCCTCAATCTCTGCTGCAGTCTCAACCAGCTCTGCATGCGTAGCATAGCTCCGCCCTCTACAGTGAACCCTCAAATCATCACGAAGGGCCCTCATAAACCTCATGGTCTGGGCCTCCTCATACTCCATCGCCCGACCCCCATACATCATAAGTCGACTGAACTCCAAGTCCAGCTCCCGCACTAACCGAGTCGCTTGAGATAGCTAAAGGAACTGCACCTCCAACCGGTCTAGTGCCTCTATAGGAAAATACTTGCGGTTGAACTCCTCGACGAAGTTAGCCCAAGACATCTCCCTCTGCACTCTCCTAGTAGCCACTGATCTCCACCAAAACTGAGCCTCACCAATCAGGTTGTGGACCCCTATGTCCACCCAAAACTCCTCAGGACATCTGAGAGACTGGAAGTTACGTTCCACTCTCATCCTCCACGCATCAGCAACAATAAGATCAGTACCACCCAAAAACCTCACAGTACCAATGTAGTTCATCTCCCTCAGCATAATGACATAACGAGAATGAACTCCTACATCCGCAGCCACTGGCTGCTGCACCTCCCCTGCCACTGGCGGCACTACCTGTGTCTGAGCCGGTACCACTCCTAGTATCCGCTCCAACAGCTGTGTCAACAAGCCTGCAAGATCAACGCCTCCTCCAGGGGCTCCACCTGTTGGGACTCAACACCCAAAACCCTAGCATCACCAGCCAACCCGGCACCGACACCGCTCACACCGACTCCCTCAGCACCTACAGTCCTAGCAGTACCCCCGGCCATACTCATGGACCCCTCCTGGAAGCCCTGCGACTCGCCGACACCCTCAACTGTCACACTCTGAACCACGGTATCACTAACCATTGGGCCTCTGCACCTACCACGACCACGTCCGCGTCTACGACCACCAACAACACCACCTCTAACCATCTGCACTACCATGAACAGAGGGCTAAGCAACAAACTCAATAGAACACAAAAACATAAACTCACCGTGAAATCACACTATAGGCTCGAAGAGTGTTCACAACTGACTAACTCACATAATCAATCACAACATGCAAATCCACAACATCAATAACAAAAACCCAGTGAACCCAAACATAGAACCGTAAGGGCTCTGATACCAAACTGAAACGACCCGACCCGTTTTTTTAATAATAAATAATAATAAAAGTAGTCTAAACTAGTGGTCACATATCCACTAGCCACCTTACCACAATCACACAACAACGGATAACATAACAATACCATTAAATCAATAAATAACCAATAATCCAAACAACATGAATCAAAGGACCAGCAACCTAAACCACGTTCTAATGACTCAACTCTAGCAACCAAGCAAAACCAGACAACAACCAATCAAATCCCTAGAACATCCTCCTCTTCATCGCTTTGATTCCACGATCACATTTTGCCTTTACCTGCACCACAAACACAAATTGAGATGCATGAGTATTTGATAAGCACTCAGTGAGGCAATCCTCCCATCTAGTGGGCTATACACACAAGCAACTGAGATACCAATGTCAAAAATAATCAACAATCAAGACATATAAACCAGGAAACAAGTATCGTCTTCGCTGGAAGGGAGGTGTCAATCGACACCAACCAAGTGTCGACCAACACCAACCAAGTGTCGACCAACAATGGCTATTGGTGTCGACCGACACTACCCCAAAGTGTCGATCGATGCTGCTCCATGGTGTCGACCGACACTGACTCTGCAGACGCAAACCACATCGAAGCCGAGAGTCAAATCTCGCTTCCCATCATCTCCAATCCGTCCAAAACTCAATTCCAAAGCCATATGAATCCGTAGGAACCCTAAAGCAACCATATCCAGCAAGAAAAACACAACAACAACACAAAACAAACAAGACAAAAGGAAATCTCAGACTTAGATCAGCTATGGCCATGCACTCACCTCTTTGTAGGAAGATTCTGACCGAAAATGACGAATCCAACACCCAAGCAATCATCCTAACACGTCTCCAACTCTGGATCTTCACTTCACAGGAACAGATCTCTCAAAAACAGTCAAGAAATCTCACAAACTCTCCAAAAACCTCAAGAACACTTTTCTCCTCTTTAACTCTCTATTTCTCTCTGAAAGCGGGCAAATAACACTGAAGCCATGACCTAGGTTGACTTCCCACTTAAATACCCCGGTTTTAGGGTTTTTCTTAAATCAAACCGACCCAAATCGACAATTAAATCGAACTGGTCGAACCAAAAATTGCTGGTGTCGACCGACACCCATCCCCAAAACTCATAGTTTGGTTAGCGGATGTTACACTATGACACCGCCAGAGAAATTCAAGATCGGTATTAAATCTAAGTCGTCATTGTGGTCTGAGCCAAAGGTACAACAAGAATGTACAGTCACCAAAATCGAAAATTTTTTATGCTGTTTATGTAGATTAATTTTTTTTTAAAACTCATGAAACATGTGTTTGTCTTATGACTTTGTTTATTCAGTAGAGTATGTTAGAGAAGTGTGAGACTACATATACAAATAAAATAAAAATGAGCAAAAAACAATTCATACTAGCTTTATTATAGCAGAAACTTACGTTAGATTAAAAAATATAATACATTTGTAGTCGTTGAAGAAATTTTAGTGATTATTAAATAATATTTTTTTATATCCAATTCAATGTTTGGTAACTTTTTACCCTTTTTTCATCAGTAAACAATAACATTTAAGAGAATTTGTTAGAAATGCAAATTTTGAGATATACAGTTTCAAAATAACTTTTTTTTTAAACATGTTCATTTTTGCCTATTTTACATAAATACAATATGTTAAATTAATTTAATTTTTTCTTGTTTAGGTATAAGTTCTCTATTTTATATTTAGGGTAGAGTTTTAAGGGGTATAGTTTAGTATTCAGGGTTTATGGTTTAAAATCTAGTCATTTTGTATATTAAAAATATGTATTTTTGAAAATTGACAACATGAAGAGGTATTTTTGAAAAATGACACAGAAAAAGAGATTTTTTGAAAATGTGTGTTTTCTTATATATTCATTTATAATAAATTTATGTTCTGCTCACTAATTTCAAATCATTTTTGTTTTATTAGTTTCTTAAAGTTTTATTATCTCTATTTTCTTTTAAGCGATGTTTTAGGTTGTTTTTTAGGTTTATCTTAATTTTAAACTAATGTTTTCAAGTTTAAATGTATTTGAATTTTTTGATCATTTATATTTTGAAGTATATTTTCTTACTGGTTGAATTAGTTTTTAGTTGATGAGATTTTGTGTCAAAATGGGTAAATTAAATAAATTTATAAAATGGGTAAATTAAATAAATTTATATGTTTTTTAATATGTGTGCAAAAACTTAAACATCTCTTAAAATGAAATAAAGAGAATATCACTTGTTTTCATATATCATTTTATCCAAATGAGTTTCAATATTTTATATATTAAAATATCAAACAAAGAGGCAGTTTGAAACAATTCCAAATGGTGAAAAATTACTCACTTTAAGAAATTCATGGAACATATAAATGGCATATTTGTATAAGTATCTCTAACACAATGGTTGCAAATTTTGTTGCCTAGAATTTGCAGCCATTGTGTTCTTCTTATATCTTAAAAAATGTGTGTTTTTCTTATATATCAGTTTATTCAGAAGCATGGTTCCAGTGTTTTCAAACATATTAAATAAAAGTAATGAAATAAGTCCAAATGTTGAAAACTTAAAATAATCGTTGCTTGATATCTTTGGAAACAAAATAGCATCTAATGTATTTATTTTGTCATAATGGCTTGTTTCAACATTAAATCAGTAACAATGTATTTTATTAAAATGTCAATATCCACAAACAATAAAAGTGAATTTTATTTAAATGTTTGAACTTATAAACGAGTGAAAACGTGTTTTTTGGACAAACTGTTCTTACTTTCATTTAATCAACCAAGATAACAAAATTACAAGGGTTAAAAGTTTTCCAAAGCAAAGATAGGTAAATCGGTAAACATGTCCAAGAGGTATTGGAGATTTGAGCAATGAATCACTAAACCACAAACTAACTCAAGGTGAGTTTACGCCACATTCGTGGATCCAACGGAAATATGGTAGATGGTCCTTATTAAAATGGATTTGAGACGTTGAGAGGATTTCTATAGCCGAGAGATTTGATGGCTTTATCTTGCTAGGCCAGGACAAAATACCCGACCCAAAATATCCATATTGGAATCGAACCGAAAAACCCCGGTTCGGATCGGGTATGGATCTTTCCCGATATATTAGTTGGATCTTAATTGTAAATACTTTGGAGTATTGGGTATTACCCGATCCAAACCGATACCCAATTAGTACCCATATATATCTGAACCTATGTTGTTTATCATTATTCACATATGTAATCCTTATGTGTGTTTATCAGTTGAGATTGCATTCACAATTACACTTTTTATTTGATATTGCTAGAATCATAATCGGATATAAGGTAATTTCAAGATCTTTTGTTGCTTGTTACTTGTTAGTACACTACTACACTTAGTAACAATCTGATCTGCTTTTGAAACAGGGAAACAGTGAAGACGCATACAATGCTTCAACACATTGAAGACGCCTACAATGCTTCACCATATACAACCGACCTCTTCTTTGATTCTTGTTGTTTCTTTCAATTTTCTCAATGCCTACTTCTAGCTTTTATAAGACTTTTGAATTTGATTTTGGATGTTACTACTCTACTACTTGTTTATGTTTTGGATTAGACTTTTGGATTATGTTTTCTTTTGCTTGTTTTGCTTGTCTTTAGTTTCTAACTTTAGTTTAGTTATTTTGGTATGATTTTTTAGTTATAACTTCATAAAATTTGATATAGTTATTCAATTTATATATAGGGTATTTTTAGTAATATATGAGTATTTCGGTTCTAAATGGGTAAAAAATATTTATACTGAACCGAACCCAAAACATATCAGATATATTTCGGTATTCCAAAAAATATCCGAACCGACCCGAACCCGGAAAAACCCGAACCAAACCCGAACTGAATTTTTTATAATACCTATATGATTCTATAAATTATAAACCCAAATTACCCGAAACCCAAATTACCCGAACCGAACCCGAACCGATACCCGAATGCCCACCGCTAGATCTTGCTATGAGGAGGATGATTGGAGGGTTAAGGTCGGGTATGGCTTGCTTGAGGAGGTTTTGGTAACCACACTCCTTGGAGCTATGGTCATAATGCCGGTACTCTTCAGACTTTGGAAAGGGGGAACAAACTTCATGACTTTAATGATTTCTACTTGACAATAATCGAGGCACATGGAAGGTATGTAGAGCAGAGTGGGAAGGCTTTGGTAACGTCCTCTCCTTGGAGAGAAGATTATAATGCCGATCATCCTAGAGCTTCAGGTTCAGAACAAATATTGCAAATTAGCACTTGAGATAGTTCAGGAAGAAACTGAAATGGGTAGGCTCCAGTAACATTCACTCCATATAGATAGGGTCATAATGCCATTCCACTTCAATCTTTGGCAGTCATAAGTAGTGATCATAAATGTTTATAATGGTAGGGTTCTCCAATAAACTTTGTTAGAATAGAGCATAAATGATTGATTATGTTCCAATTGCAGTCTTCGGATAATTGATTCCATGGATCGACACAAGGGTATGCTACGAAAATACAAAGGAAGATTTGGAACATACCTGGATTTATGAAGTACAAAACTTGGGTCATGGGGTTTTGTCAAGATCTTGCACAACTCCGACATCAAAACAGAGCTCTTGTCCAACTGCAACCAAGCAAACTGCTTGATGAGGGGATCTGGATCCGAGGAGCCGAGAGGTGATGGATTGACTTTGAGAGGAGGGACTTTCTGATATCTCAGATTTGGCAATGAATGGTTGGAAACACGTGAGAATCAAATAACCAAGAGAAACCACCAAAAGAGACGGAGGGGGGGGGGGAGAAGATGAAACTGAAGCCTAACTGGATTAACTGAGTGGAGACTCAATGAACCTCCGTTGTGTTCTTCGCAGAAACAAAAAAAGAGCAAGCTTAGGTAGCGAAGGAGAACACGAGACAAAGAAGCAGCTTCCCAATGGCGTCGATCAGATTCAACGCTGTCGGGAGAAAGAATCTCGGAGATTGTGCCAAAAAGAGAACGGCTGGGGTGAACAATTGGTAACTGTTTGAATTTTAAATCAGTAACAATCTATATATACATTTTTTGAGACAATTATGATATAAATCCTGAAATTCAAACATATTTACAAGTATGCCATCGATAATAAATATTTTGGATTTATAAAAAAAAAATTAAAACACTGTTATATTCATTTCCCAAAAATCTCTAACTCTAGGCTTTTTAGAAACAACTTTCCCAAACAAATTAATTTCTTTTCCAAATTAACAACTAATAATAAATACTCTCTCTCTAAAACCTCTAACTACACCATTTTTAGAACCAACCTAGCCACGATTCAATTAATTTCCTATTAAAGAATTATTTTTTTCTAAAATTAAAATTTGATATCTACTTTCATTTAATTACTCAACATAATCAATTTCAATTGACTATTTCAAAGATCTTCTCCCCCAATACCTGTACAAAATCTAAACAAATAAACTGATTTAAATGCGGGTTTGCCAAAAAAAAGAAAGAAAAAAAGAAACAGATTTAAATGCGTAATGATATCATATTCCTAAATAAAAAAAATGAGGAAGATTTTCTCTCTAATTAGTTGCTAACTTAAATATTTTGGCGTGGAGACGAACGCATTATCACCCTAATGACGAGCCTATAAATATCGTACACCTAAACTGCATTTACAACACCAAACACCTAAAACACACTTTCGTTCTCTGTTCTCTTGGTTATATAATTTTTAGTTGCTGGTTTCAGCACACAAACGCAACTGTAAGAATCTTGGTTATAATAATTTTAAATTTTCTGTTGTTTATTTTAATCTTACTATTCTCTATTTTATCATTTTAGAGAATGGAAATCTATTGTGGATGGAGATTCATAGAGACTCTCTTAACACATATATCGGATATGGGCTTGGAAAGCAATTTTTATTTGGATTAAATATTTGCAATTTTGTTTATTAAGTAGATGTTTGTAGACAGATCTCATCATTTTTTAAAAATTAAATCCATATATATTTTAATTTTTTCCTTATTTGTATTTTGTTAACTATTTACAATATATATTTTCAAATTAATTTCAATTATTGTTTTCTATTATTAATATTTAGTCTAACTACACAATCCCATAATAATAAACTTATACATACATCATACCAAAAGATGGGTGACATAATTATAAAAAGAGAATATAATATAATTTAAAATGCTATTATATCTACATTGTAAACGAAATATAAAATCACAAAAGCAGTATATTTGTTGACAAAATTAAATTAAATGAACAATAAGGATATCCTAACTGTATAATAAAACACTACATTTGCACAATGGAAATTATACACTACATAATATATTTATGTAAAACTATAGTAAATTTAAAAAAATACAAAAAATAGTATTTACATATATATTTAATATAATAAATAAACTAAATTTAGTATTTTTAAATAAAAATATAGCCCCGCGGTGTACCGCGGGTGAATATCTAGTGTATTTTATTAAAATGTCAAAATCCACAGAAAATAAAAGTGAATTTATTTAAATGTTTGAGCTTATAAACGAGTGAAAACTTTTTTGTTTTTTTGGACAAAATGTTCTTACTTTCATTTAATCAACCAAGATAACAAAGTTACAAGGGTTAAAAGTTTTCCAAAGAAAAGATAGGTAAATAGACAAACATGTCCAAGCTATATTGGAGATTTGAGCAATGAAGCAATAAACCACAAGCTAACTCAAGGTGAGTTTACAACACATTCGCGGACACAACGGAAATTTGGTAGATGTTCCTTATTAAAATGGCATTGGGACGTTAAGAGGATTTATATAGCCTAGAGATATGATGGCTTGATCTTGCCATGAGGAGGATGATTGGAGTGTTAAGGTCGGGTATGGCTTGCTTGAGGAGGTTTTGGTAACCACACTCCTTGGAGCTATGGTCATAATGCCGATACTCTTCAGACTTTGGCAAGGGGGAACAAACTTCATGACTTTAATGATTTGTACTTGACAATACTCGAGGCACATAGAAGGTATGTAGAGAAGAGTGGGAAGGATTTGGTAACCTCCTCTCCTTGGATAGAAGATTATAATGTTGATCTTCCTAGCGCTTCAGGTTCAAAAAAAATATGGCAAATTAGCACTTGAGATTGTTTAGGAAGCAACTGAAACGGGTAGGCTCCGGTAACATTCACTCCATATAGATTGTATAGGGTCATAATGCCAGTCCTCTCAATCTTTGGCAGTAATAGGTAGTGATTATAAACATTTATAATAGCAGGGTTCTCAAATAAACTTTGTAAGAACAGAGCATTAATGATTTATTATGTTCTAATTCCAGTCTTCGGATAATTGATTCCATGGATCAACACAAGGGTGTGCTACAGAAATACAAAGGAAGATTTGGAACATACCTGGATATATGAAGTACAAAACTTGGGTCATGGGGTTTTGTCAAGATCTTGCACAACTCCAACGTCAAAACAAAGCTCTTGTCCAACTGCGACTAAGCAAATTGCTTGGTGAGGGGATCTGGATCCGAGGGGCAGAGAGGTGATGGATTGACTTCGAGGGGAGGGACTTTCTGAGATCTCAGATTTGGCAATGAATGGTTGGAAACACGTGAGAATCAAATTACCAAGAGAAACCACCAAAAGAGACTGAAGGGGGGGGGGAGAGAGGATGAAACTGAAGCCTGACCGGATTAGCTGAGTGGAGACTCAATGAACCTCTGTTGTTTTCATCGCAGAAACAGAAAAAGAGAAAGCTTAGGTAGCAAAGGAGAATACGAGACAAAGAAACAGCTTCCCAATGGCGTCGATCGGATTCAACGCCCCAACGGCATTGATCGGATTCAACGCCCCAATGGCGTCGAACGGATTCAACGCCCCAATGGCGTCGATCGGATTCAACGCCCCAATGGCGTCGATCGGATTCAACACCGTCGGGAGAAAGAATCTCGGATATTTTGCCAAAAAGAGAACGGATGGGGTGAACAATTTGTAACTGTTTGAACTCTAAATCAGTAACAATGTATTTTATTAATATGTCAAAATCCACAAACAATAAAAGTGAATTCATTCAAATGTTTGCCCTTATAAACGAGTGAAAACTTTTTTGTTTTTTTGGACAAACTGTTCTTACTTTCACTTAATCAACCAAGATAACAAAGTTACAAGGGTTAAAAGTTTTCCAAAAAAATATAGGTAAATAGACAAACATGTCCAAGCGGTATTGGAGATTTGAGCAATGAAGCACTAAACCACAAGCTAACTCAAGGTGAGTTTACGCCACATTCGCGGACACAACGGAAATATGGTAGATGTTCCTTATTAAAATGGCATTGGGACGTTAAGAGGATTTCTATAGCCGAGAGATATGATGGCTTGATCTTGCCATGAGGAGGATAATTGGAGGGTTAAGGTCGGGCATGGCTTGCTTGAGGAGGTTTTGGTAACCACACTCCTTGGAGCTATGGTCATAATGACAATACTCTTCAGACTTTGGGAAGGGGGAACAGACTTCATGACTTTAATGATTTGTACTTGAAAATACTCGAGGCACATATAAGATATGCAGAGAAGAGTGGGAAGGCTTTGGTAACCTCCTCTCCTTGGAGAAAAGATTATAATGTTGATCTTCCTAGTGCTTCAGGTTCAAAAAAAATATGGCAAATTAGCACTTGAGATTGTTTAGGAAGCAACTGAAACGAGTAGGCTCCAGTAACATTCACTCCATATAGATAGGGTCACAATGCCAGTCCTCTTCAATCTTTGGCAGTAATAGGTAGTGATCATAAACATTTATAATGACAGGGTTCTCAAATAGACTTTGTAAGAACAGAGCATTAATGATTTATTATGTTCTAATTCCAGTCTTCAGATAATTGATTCCATGGATCAACACAAGGGTATACTACGAAAATACAAAGGAAGATTTGGAACGTACCTGGATTTATGAAGTACAAAACTTGGGTCATGGGGTTTTGTCAAGATCTTGCACAACTCCGACGTCAAAACAGAGCTCCTCTCCAACTGCGACTAAGCAAACTGCTTGGTGAGGGGATCTGGATCCGAGGGGCAGAGAGGTAATGGATTGCCTTTGAGGGGATGGACTTTCTGAGATCTCAGATTTGGCAATGAATGGTTGGAAACACGTGAGAATCAAATTACCAAGAGAAACCACCAAAAGAGACGGAGGGGGGGGGGGATAGGATGAAACTGAAGCCTGACTGGATTAGCTGAGTGGAGACTCAATGAACCTCCGTTGTTTTCATCGCAGAAACAAAAAAAGAGCAAGCTTAGGTAGCAAAGGAGAATACGATACAAAGAAGCAGCTTTCCAACAGTGTCGATCGGATTCAACACCCCAACGGCGTCGATCGGATTTAATGCCATTGGGAGAAAGAATCTCGGAGATTGTGCCAGAAAGAGAACGACTGGGGTGAACAATTGGTAACTGCTTGAACTTTAAATCATTAACAGTGTATTTTATTAAAATGTCAAAATCCACAAACAATAAAAGTGAATTCAGTTAAATGTTTGAGCTTATAAATGAGTGAAAACTTTTTTGTTCTTTTGGACAAACTGTTCTTAGTTTCATTTAATCAACCAAGATAACAAAGTTACAAGGGTTAAAAGTTTTCCAAAGAAAATATAGGTAAATAGACAAACATGTCCAAGCGGTATTGGAGATTTGAGCAATGAAGCACTAAACCACAAGTTTACTCAAGGTGAGTTTACGCCACATTCGCGGACACAACGAAAATATGGTAGATGTTCCTTATTAATATGGCAATGGGACGTTAAGACGATTTATGTAGCCTAGAGATATGATGGCTTGTCTAGCCATGAGGAGGATGATTGGAGGGTTAAGGTTGGGTATGGCTTGCTTGAGGAGGTTTTGGTAACCACACTCCTTGGAGCTATGGTCATAATGCCGATAGTCTTCAGACTTTGGCAAGGGGGAACAAACTTCATGACTTTAATGATTTGTACTTGACAATACTCGAGGCACATATAAGGTATGTAGAAAAGAGTGGGAAAGCTTTGGTAACCTCTTCTCCTTGGAGAGAAGATTATAATGTTGATCTTCCTAGAGCTTCACGTTCAAAAAAAATATGGCAAATTAGCACTTGAGATTGTTTAGGAAGCAACTGAAACGGGTAGGCTCCGGTAACATTCACTCCATATAGATTGTATAGGGTCATAATGCCAGTCCTCTTCAATCTTTGGCAGTAATAGGTAGTGATCATAAAAATTTATAATGGCAGGGATCTCAAATAAACTTTGTAAGAACAGAGCATTAGTGATTTATGATGTTCTAATTCCAGTCTTCGGATAATTGATTCCATGGATCAACACAAGGGTATGTTACAGAAATACAAAGGAAGATTTGGAACATACCTGGATTTATGAAGTACAAAACTTGGGTCATGGGGTTTTGTCAAGATCTTGCACAACTCCGACGTCAAAACAGAGCTCCTGTCCAACTGCGACTAAGCAAACTGATTGGTAAGAGGATCTGGATCCGAGGGGCAGAGAGGTGATGTATTGACTTCATGGGGAGGGACTTTCTGAGATCTCAGTTTTGGCAATGAATGGTTGGAAACACGTGAGAATCAAATCACCAAGAGAAACCACCAAATGAGAAGGAGGGGGGGGAGAGGATGAAACTGAAGCCTGACCGGATTAGCTGAGTGGAGACTCAATGAACCTCTGTTGTTTTCATCGCAGAAACAGAAAAAGAGCAAGCTTAGGTAGCGAAGGAGAATACGAGACAAAGAAGCAGCTTCCCAACGGCGTCAATCGGATTCAACGCCCCAACGGCGTCGATCGGATTCAACGCCGTCGGGAGAAAGAATCTCGGAGATTGTGCCAGAAAGAGAACGGCTGGGGTGAACAATTGGTAACTCTTTGAACTTTAAATCAGTAATAACGTATTTTATTAAAGTGTCAAAATCTGAAACGACCCGACCCGTTTTTTTTAATAATAAATAATAATAAATAACTACAACTAGTGGTCCCATACCCACTAGCCACCTAACCACAATCACAACCAACAGCGGAATAACAATTACCAATAACCAATAAATATCCAATAGTAAATAACCAATATTAAACCATAACAATAATCCAAATACCAAACAACAGGAATCATGAAACCAACAACCTAGCAATGTTTCTAATGACCCAACTATAGCAACCTAGCAATGCAAGACAACATCCTCTTCTTCATTGCCTTGATTCCATGATCACACTTTGCCTTTACCTGCACCACAAACACAAATTGAGATGCATGAGTATTTGATAAACACTCAGTGAGGCAATCCTCCCATCTACTGGGCTATACACACAAGCAATTGTGATACCAATGTCCATAAACAATCAACAAACAAACATACAAACCAGGAAAAAGAACATCATCTCGCTAGAAGGGAGGTGTCGACCGACACTAGCCAAGTGTCGACCGACACTAGCCAAGTGTCGACCGACACTATCCCACAGTGTCGATCGATGCCGCTTCACTAGAATACCTCATGAACACACATGGATCATTTCACTGCCACTAGGGCCGCCACATAGGCCAAACAAATATCCCAAACAGGACTGCCACCAAGGCCAAACAAATGTCCTAAACAGGACCGTCACTAAGACCATCTGTCCCGAAGGACCGGCACAAAGACCATCTGTCCCGAAGGACCGCCTAAACAGGCACTCTGGCTAAACAGCCCACCACAAAGGCCACACATCTTGCTAAACAGCCCGCCACAAAGGCCACACAATTAGCTAAACAGCCCGCCACAAAGGCCACACAAGCCCCTCCAAGGCTCACAACCACTAAAATGGACAAATTCTAACTCACATAAAACTTTTCATATTTAGCACTTTTCCTTTTTGGAAACTTTTCACTTTTGGAAACTTCTATTTCAGGAAACTTTCCTCCAAAAACCCCGCCTCACGGAAACTTTGTACCCCGAGCACCACCTCATCTTGTTACTTAGTCGCACAACCAACCACCCCAAGCGACACGGTAAACAAGAGAGATGGGTTGGAATACTCCATTCCCGCTCCAGCCACGAATTATAAATGGGACCAGGCTAGACAAGCTCAAGTCGCGGCTTGCTTCTCGAACCACTTCTTAAACCTTGCCTTCATCCTCGCCTCTGGCTCCCAAGTCTGCTCCTCAACACCATCACAGTCCCAAAGGACTCTCATCAAATGAATCTTCATCTTCCGAAGTTCTTTGATCCTCCTTTCGAGAACCCTCACTGGTCTCGCCTCCAAAGTCATGTTAGGCTGAAGATCCTCAGGAATCTTAGCTAAAAACTGATCATCCTCACGGAGACACTTCCGCAACATAGATACATGGAATACCTTATGGAAAGCACGCATAACCTCAGGTAACTCCAGTCTATATGCCACTGGTCCAACCCGCTCAATCACTCTGAACGGACCCATATACCTCGGACTCAACTTAGTCTCAGTCAATGACCTGTTCGGACCTTGCAACATGGCCATCTTGAGGTACACTCTGTCTCCTACCTGAAACTCAAGATCTCTCCTCCTCCTATCGGCATAACTCCTCTGCCGATCCTGAGCTTCTTTCATGTTCAGCTTGAGAACCCAAATCTTCTCTGAGGTCTCCTGAACAAAATCTGCCCCGAACATACTCCTCTCCCCCACCTGAGTCCAGCATAACGGTGTATGGCATGGCCTCCCATACAAAGCCTCATAAGGAGCCATCTTAATACTCGCCTGATAGATGTTATTGTAAGCAAACTCTACCAGGTTCAAGTGATCTGCCCAATGGCCAACCCAATCCAACACACACATCCTCAACATATCCTCCAGCGTCTGGATCGTCCGCTCTGACTGTCCATCTGTCTAAGGATGATAAGTTGTACTCATATGCACCTTAGTGCCCATCTTTGCCTGAAAAGCCTTCCAGAACACTGAAGTGAATTTAGAATCTCTATTAGACACGATACTCGTTTGTACCCCATGCCTTCTGACTATCTCCCTCACATACTTCTTAGCCAAGACCGCTGCTCCATCAGTCTTCTTAATGGCCAGAAAATGCGCTGACTTAGTCAACCGGTCCACAATGACCCAAATAGCATCAAAAGTCTGAGACACTGGTAATCCCCCCCACGAAATCCATCATGATCATATCCCACTTCCACTCAGGAATGGGTAGACTCTTCAGTAACCCGCCTGGAACCTGATGCTCAGTCTTTACTAGCTGACACACATCGCATCTCACGACCCAAATAGCTACATCCTTCTTCATCCCGACCCAGTGATAGTACCTCTTGAGATCACGGTACATCTTAGTCGCTCCTGGATGAATAGAAAACTTGCTCGCATGAGCCTCTCTCAAGATCTCATGTCTCAACTCCTCATCCTTGGGCACACAAATCCGACCGTGCACTAGGATAGTACCATTATCTGAGACCTGATACTCTGAATCAACATCCTTTGAGGCATTCACCAGCCCTAAATCCTTCTCCTGTGCCAACTGCACCCTGCTTAGAAGATCTGCTATATCAACTGCTTCCAAACCCAACGGTTCCTGAGATACCGCACATAACCTCAAAGCACTGATCTCTCCTACTAGAGACTCTATCTCCTACTTCTGAGCTGAAGCTACTCTCTTCCGACTCAGAGCATCTGCAACCGTGTTAGCCTTACCAGGATGATAGGCTATCTCCAAATCATAATCTGCTACCAGCTCCATCCACCGCCTCTGTCTCAAGTTCAGCTCGGGCTGAGTGAATATATACTTCAGGCTCTTATGATCTGTAAACACCTGTACCTTTGCACCGTAAAAATAAGATCTCCAAATCTTTAGGGCAAAGACTACAACAGCCATTTCCAAATCATGAGTAGTATAGTTGCCCTCATGCTTCCGCACCTGCCGCGAAGCATAGGCAATCACCTTCCCATGCTGCATCAACACACAACCCAAACCAACTCTGGATGCATCAGTATAAACCACATAGGGTTCCCCCTGCTCAAGCAAAGCCAACACTGGCGTAGTAGTCAACATCTCCTTCAGGCTTGCAAAGCCTTCCTCACACTCCTGTGACCAACAAAAGGAACATCCTTCCCTATCAACTTAGTCATAGGATGTGCTCTGCTCGCAAAAACCTGCACAAATCTCCCGTAGTAACCTGCCAACCAAGGAAAACTCCTGATCTCAGTGGCATTCTGCGGTCTAGGCCAATCTCTAATAGGCTGGATCTTCTCTGGATCTACAAAAATCCCATCTGCAGATACAATATGACCCAGAAAACCCATCTCACACTGCCAAAAACTGCACTTGCTCAACTTAGCAAACAACTTCTGCTCCCGCAGCTTTTCTAGAACTGCCCTCAAATGCACTGCATTCTCTTCAGGACTCTTAGAAAATACCAGGATATCGTCGATGAAAATGATGACAGACACGTCCAGATACTCCTGAAACACGTTGTTCATCAATCTCCTAATCGCTGCTGGTGTGTTAGTCAACCCAAACGGCATCACCACAAACTCATAATGCCCATACCTCGTCCTGAATGCAGTCTTCCTCAAATCTGCCTCATCTATCGGTATCTGATGATAACTCAACGCCAGATCTACCTTGGAGAACCATGTAGCACCTCTCAACTGATCCAACAACTCATCGATCCTAGGAAGAGGGTACTTGTTCTTCACAGTGACCCGGTTCAAACCTCTATAGTCAATACACAGCCGGAAACGCTCATCCTTCTTCTTGACAAATAACATTGGCGCTCCCCACGGTGATACAATAGGACGGATGAATCCGTTACTCAAAAAATCCTCTAGCTACTTCTTCAGCTCTGCCATCTCTGCTGCAGCCATCCTGTAAGGAGCCTTGGATAACAGTGTCGTCCCTGGTTCCAGTTCAATCGTAAAAGGATCAGACCGAGATGGTGGTAATCCCTGCAATGACTGGAACACATGCTCAAATTCCGCAACAACCTGAATACCGCTAACCGTAGACTTCTCCACTGACTCTGGCATTGATATAGTAACCAAAGAAGCCTCACGACCCTTCTCGATCATCTTCCCAGCCTGAATGGCCGATATCACGACACTTCCCAAAGTTGGTCTTATACCCTGAATATCAATTCCTCTGGCTCGTCCAATAACTCTCAGAAACTTGCCTCCCGCAACTCTGACAACTCCTGAACGCTCCCCTGGATCCCCTCTGATTCTCGCGTTCTCTGCACACTCCGGAGTAATGAAGCTATGAGAAGCTTCAGAATCAAACATAACGTGGGACTTAAACCCGCCCACCAACAAGGTCCCTATACAAACCTCATGTGTTGAGAACCTAACATTTTATCATAGGCAAACATAAAATCTTAACTTCTAAGAATTCACAAAGAAATAGTACCAGAAATTATACTTGTGATCGCCCTGGTACTGGTTCCACCAGTCTCTTCAGTCGTGTAAACCCGTGGCGCCTGCTCAATCCGTGCCACCTGCTGCCCTCCCAGCTGCACCTGCTGCAACGCTGCCACTGCCACCGGCTGCGACTTGGGACAAAAGGGCCTGATGAGCCCTGGCTCCCTGCAATGATAGCATACACGAGCCGCTACCGTCGGAGCACTCCTCTTGAGACAGCTAGCAATATTGTGATCCTTGCTCCCACACTTGAAGCAACTCGCACCACTCGGCGTCTGCATAGCCTCTCACCTCCTCTTGGTTCCCTGCGCAGGTTTGCCGCCCCTGCTAGAACCTCCTTGATGCTGAGCCTTACTAGGCTGAACTGCTGGACTAACCGCCACTGACTGTGCCCGGATATCCTCCTCAATCTCTGCCGCAGTCTCAACAAGCTCTACACGCGTAGCATAGCTCCGCCCTCTACAGTGAACCCTCAAGTCGTCACGTAGGGCCCTCATAAACCTCCTGATCTGAGCCTCCTCAGACTCCATAGCCTGACCCCCATAACATAGAAGTTGACTGAACTCTAAGTCCAGCTCCCGCACTGACCGCGTCCCCTGAGATAACTGAAGGAACTGCACCTCCAACCGGTCCAATGCCTCTCTCAGAAAGTACTTGCGGTTGAACTCCCCCTCGAAGTCAACCCAAGTCATCTCCTTCTGCACTCTCCTAGCAGCCACTGATCTCCACAACACCTCAGCATCACCAATCAAGTGGTGGACCTCTATGTCCACCCAAAACTTCTCAGAACATCTCAGAGTGCGGAAGTTACGTTCCACACTCGTCCTCCACGCATCTGTAGCAGTAGGGTCTGTACCACCCGAAAACCATGCAGTACTGATGCCATGCATCTCCTTGAGCATAGACAAATAACTTCTATGCCCTCCCACATCCGCAGCCACTGGCTGCCGCTCCTCTGCCACCACTGGTGGCACTACCTGAGCCTGAGCTGGTACCACTGCTGGTAACCGCTCCAACACCTGTGCTATCAAGCCCGCAAGATCCACACCAGGGACTTCATCCGCTGGGATTCCCACACTCGGAACCCTAACATCACTGGCCACTGGAGCATCAACACCGCCCCCTCCGGCCACACTCATGGAATCCTCCTGGACATCCTGTGACTCGCCAACACCCTCAGCTGTCACACTCTGGTCCGCATTCTCACTAACCGCTGGGACTCTGCCCCTACCACGACCACATCCGCGTCCACGACCACGTCCGCGTCCTCGACCACGACCAACAACAGCACCCCCTCTAACCATCTGCACTACCATGAACAGAAGGCTAAGCACACAATTAACATAACACAAAAACATAAACTCACCGTGGAATCACACTGTAGGCTCGAAGAGGATGTTCTAGGACTCCATGCCACACACAATTGACTACTAACTCACATAATCAATCAAGACATGCAATCCCAAACATCTACAGCACAAAGCCTAGTGAACCCAAATCTAGAACCGTAAGGACTCTGATACCAAACTGAAACGACCCGATCCATTTTTTTTTAATAATAAATAATAATAATAAATAACTACAACTAGTTGTCCCATACCCACTAGCCACCTAACCACAATCACAACCAACATCGGAATAACAATTACCAATAACCAATAAATATCCAATGGTAAATATAATATGATCCTCCCAAGGATTCGACACCTTCGAGTTGGTAGATAGAGACACATTGATTCTAAAGACAAGGAAGCCTCAAGAATAAGGATGGTGGAATGAATGGTTGCACAAGAGTTGCGGAAAGACTTTTGATATACCGGTTTGATCTTTCAGCCTCACACCAAAAAAGATCGGATCTCTCAGCCTCGCACCAAGGAGATCGGGTTTTGACTATTGGAATCACACCAAGTAGTCGTTTTGATTGTTGGAATCACACCAAGCAATCGGTTTTGTTCAAAAAGAACAGAAGAGAATCACTCAAAAAAAAAAAGGTTTTATAAAAAAGTTGGTTTTTTATTTCGTTGCTCTTACATGAGTTTATATAGGATAAGAAAACTTGGTAACAAAGCCAGGTATCAACTAGTCTTGAAACTAAAAAAAAACAATTAAGATAGATGGTTGAATGAAGACCCAATTCTTGTGCATGTATCCCTTCCTCCAAAGTGACTTTAGGTGCATGTATCTCTATTTTCGTCACCCCTCTTTGACCACAAAATAAAATGATTATTTCGGGCTTTCTTGGACTTGAATTAGGCTCGAACTGGGCTGGACTTGATAGATATCATCCCCAATATCATTTCTCATGCTCTCATTGCCCATAATCTCTTGAATTAGTCCATTAAATACCTCTTTGATATTTTATCTCTTTGACTCCTTGATCTAACTTTCTGATGAGAAACAACTTGTACTGTATCATTTCTTCATCTTGGGCTTAGTTGTAACAATTCCTGGTTGCCAAACATAATTATGGAAGCTCTTAAACAACCTGGACCTGAAACTCATCAAGTTAAGAACTAGATTCACCTCCTTTGGCAAATGGGACGTAACTATGTGGCTTGTTGGCCAAATCTTGTGTTCTTGAGCTTGTTGGAAACGTAAGAGATCCATTGACATCCTTAATTTGATTTCGTGTCGAAATTGATGCTGAGTTGGTCTGTGTAACACGATCTTTGTCTTAGACGCGAAACTGGAACTAGAACAGATCCATTGACTTGAAATATCAATATCTTTCAAGTATGAACTGATTTTAACATGCTTCCAATTCTCAGTGGTTCTAGGATGGATCAAGATTTCAGAACAGTTTTGTTCATAGCTTGAATACTTCTGGCTTGGTCGGAATCCTCCTTTGAATGCTCGTAGGTCTAAGTCGTGTAGCCATGAGTTCACCTGATTTGTAAAATGAATAACTCCTTCACCTAAACTCTGATTGGACTGATTCAACTTCGAGATATGCTCTAGATGCGGTAAAATGTATCCCAAATAGCAATTTGGCAGGAAGAGTTGATCTTTGACTTCGTTTGTGTTGAGCAAGACTCAAGGGTCGTCTTGGATGGTCTCATGATCATATCAAAATAACCAATATTAAACCATAACAATAATCCAATAACCAAACAACAGGAATCATGAAACCAGCAACCTAGAAATGTTTCTAATGATCCAACTCTAGCAACCTAGCAATGCCAGACAACATCCAATCAAGTCCCTAGAACATCCTCTTTTTCATTGCCTTGATTCCATGATCACACTTTGCCTTTACCTGCACCACAAACACAAATTGAGATGCATGAGTATTTGATAAACACTCAGTGAGGCAATCCTCCCATCTACTAGGCTATACACACAAGCAATTGTGATACCAATGTTCATAAATAATCAACAAACAAACATACAAACTAGGAAAACGAACATCATCTCGCTGGAAGGGAGGTGTCGACCGACACAGGCTCTTGGTATCGACCGACACTGGCTCTTGGTATCAACTGACACTACCCCACGTTGTCGATCGATGCCGCTTCACTGGTGTTGACCGACATCGACACTACCTCTGCAACCGCGATCCGCACGAAGCCGAGAGTCGAATATTGCTCCCAAACTCCATCAAATCGCCCAATACTCAAAACCCAAGCCATATACGTCCATAAGAACCTATAGCAATCCAAACCCAGCAAGAAAACACACAAAAACAGCAACAAACAAGCAAGAACAAGGAATCACAGGCTTAGATCAGCCATGGTCATGAACTCACCTCTTTGCAGGAAGATTCTGACCAACAATGAACGAATCCACACTACCATCAAGCTTCCCACACGATCCTAGCCTTGAATCCTCACTCCCACAGCAAGATCTCACCCACAAAGCCTTGAAATCTCACAATCTCTCTCTAGAACCTCAAGAACAAACTCTTCTCTTCTGTTTTTCTCTGTTTCAGCGGCGAGACAACAATAAAACACGACCTAGGTCATTTTCTCACTTAATAGTCAGGTTCTATGGTTTTTCCCTAAACCAAATCGATCAATAACTCAATCTGGTCGAATCAGAAAACATTGGTGTCGACCGACACCACCCTTGGTGTCGATCGACACCCTCCCCAAAAACACACAGTTTTGGTTCACGAGTGTTACAAAATCCACAAACAATAAAAGTGAATTCAATTAAATGTTTGAGCTTATAAACGAGTGAATTTTTTTTTGTTTTTTTTGGACAAACTGTTCTTACTTTCATTTAATCAACCAAGATAACAAAGTTACAAGGGTTAAAAGTTTTCCAAAGAAAAGATAGGTAAATAAACAAACATGTCCAAGAGGTATTGGAGATTTGAGCAATGAAGCAATAAACCACAAACTAAGTCAAGGTGAGTTTACGCCACATTCGCAGACACAAAGAAAATATGGTAGATGGTACTTATTAAAATTGCATTGGGACGTTGAGAGGATTTCTATAGCCGAGAGATATGATGGATTGATCTTGTCGTGAGGAGGATGATTGGAGGGTTAAAGTCGGGTATGGCTTGCTTGAGGAGGTTTTGGTAACCACACTCCTTGGAGCTATGGTCATAATGTCAATACTCTTCAGACTTTGGCAAGGGGGAACAAACTTCATGACTTTAATGACTTGTACTTGACAATACTCGAGGCACATGGAAGGTATGTAGAGAATAGTGGGAAGGCTTTGGTAACCTCCTCTCCTTGGAGAGAAGATTATAATGCCGATCTTCCTAGAGCTTCACGTTCAGAACAAATATTGCAAATTTGCACTTGAGATAAATTAGGAAGCAACTGTAACGGGTAAGCTCCGGTAACATTCACTCCATATAGGTAGGGTCATAATGCCAGTCCTCTTCAATCTTTGACAGTAACAGGTAGTGATCATAAACATTTAAAATAGCAGGGTTCTCAAATAAACTTTGTTAGAACAGAGCATCAATGATTGATTATGTTCCAATTGCAGTCTTCGGATAAATGATTCCATGGATCGACACAAGGGTATGCTACGGAAATACAAAGGAAGATTTGGAACATACCTGGATTTATGAAGTACAAAACTTGGGTCATGGGGTTTTGTCAAGATCTTTCACAACTCCAACGTCAAAACGGAGCTCCTGTCCAACTGCAACCAAGCAAACTGCTTAATGAGGGGATCTGGATCTGAGGAGAAGAGAGGTGATGGATTGACTTCGAGGGGAGGGACTTTCTGAGATCTCAGATTTGGCAATGAATGGTTGGAAACACGTGAGAATCAAATCACTTAGAGAAACCACCAAAAGAGACGGGGGAAGAATGAAACCGAAGCATGACCGGATTAGCTGAGTGGAGACTCAATGAACCTCCAGTGTGTTCATCGCAGAAACAGAAAAAGAGCAAGCTTAGGTAGCGAAGGAGAACGCGAGACAAAGGAGCAGCTTCCCAACGACGTCAATCGAATTCAACGCCATTAAGAGAAAGAATCTCGGAGATTATGCTAAAAAGAGAACAGCTGGGGTGAACAATTGGTAACTTAAAATTACATAACGAGTGAAAACTTAAAATTCTAACAATCTTTAAAACTTCATCTACTAATAAACTCATCTGAAATCAACTATCAAAACTGCGGTTATAAGAGGAGCTATTTGCATAAACCACAAAATTTGTTTAGTTAGTATACACCTGTTAAATTTCAATTGGTTTTGATTTCGATTCTCAATTTGCTTGATGCCTCTCATTTGGATATGTATATTCATAAATTCATAATTCCAACTTGAATTCCCGTACTACGAAAAACAACCAAATTTTAAAGTGTCTCGGCCCAACATGCACTATAATCACTGAATGTTTTTACTTTTTAGGCTATATATCTCTTGATTAGACAACACGGTCTTGTCTTCTTAATTTCATATTTGTTTAGTTTTTATTTTATTAATCGAGAATCAACACATTAATTATTAACTTTTTTCCTTTTTAGACCCTTTTTTTTAAATCGTTAGGCTTTAGTCGTGCGTTGAAGGAGAACCTAACGATTAATCGAAAAATTAGATTTAAATCGAGGATTAATCGGGGACTAGTTTTAATAGTTTTATCTATATATATGTATAATATATTAATTCTGTAAAATATTACCAAAAGTTAACATTAGTACAGCGGTTTTAGTATGTATTTATGGCCACAGATCGTGAGTTGGAGTCCCACTTTCTCATTTTGCGTTTTATTTTTACAGTTTTTTTAATAAAAATAAAATGACAAAAATGCCCTCGTCTTCTTCCTTATGTATGTCGACCTGCAAGGATCTGTAAATCCTAATTTAAAACTGTCTTTTTTTTTTTTTCAACTATTAGTCGTCGTACTTTGTTATTATTATAGTTTAAACCTTCAAATAATAGATCTATGAAAAAAAATCATAATTAGAAGTTCAAAGATCTTCAAAAAAAAAATTTCCTGTTTTATTGGCCGATTAGGGTAAAATCCCGGCGGTAAGGAGCTGCCCAGCGTGTATCTGGCGATTAACACGGGTGCTGAGATCGATTTTAAAACAAGGCTTTAAACCTAGTGAGATAGTGATGTAAGCAAAGCCTAAACTCACTTAAAGCCACTTCAGTCCATTAGTGATGATATAAATACAAGCCCATAACTGATTAATACACAGTACTGTTTAGTGTCCTTAAATTAGAAATTAAAGTTTTTGGAAAAGAATAGTTATGCAGAAAACAACAACAATTATTGATAGGCGCAGAGAGTAGGACAATGCCGTATTGGCTCAGGCCTTATTCAGGTCCCATTATGTGGTCAATGTTAATGACTTTATTGCCCTGAGATTATAGGTGTACTCTAATCGTACTAATTAAACAAATGTCAGTAATAATTGAACAACTAATTTCAATATACCTAAAAATTATTTATTGTTCACTTTATGAAATTTATAGACCACTAACTCACATGGGCATGGATTCATCATGCACTCTAGCCTCTATCCTCTATCCTCTATCCTCTAATGCTAAATCTAAATCCCACCTTCTAATTCCTCCTAATAGGTAATAATAGTGACAAAAAAATATTCCTCTATATGAAAACAATGCTCGAATTGATTTATATTAGTACATATTAATTATCTAAACTCTATGTAACTTTAAATCCTTAACGATGTTCATCTTGATTCTGTGTATGGACTATATATATCTCTACATCATTACCAAATATGGACAGCATAATTTTAGTTTATTGTTAGGGTTTTCTAATTTACATTCCGTTATAGAGAAAGAACTTGAAAGAGGTACATCATTAATAAAAAAAAAATCATTACAAAAGATGGAAGTTCATGAATTACGAAAGAATTAAAATCTTATCGGTAAATTAAATAATTCTTAAGAGCTTTATCAAAAACCATTACCAAATGTGTCTAAAAGTTCACTGCCAATAATTTTTAGACATGGAGGTTTTGACTAGTCCAAGCAAAAACTCACTCACTCATGATACTCTTTTCTTGATGCTATATAAAAAGTTAAAATAAAAATCAAAGAATCTCAGTTCAAAATTGTATTTTGGCTAAAACCATTATTTTGTAGTCTTCGAGGTCTTGTCGTCCTTCATTTGCACGCCTCGTTTTTATTATCGTCGTATTCGTATCGTATCTATCATGTATGCATGAGGATTTTTTTTTTGTTGAGTTTTACATCCGTAATTTGTAGGTTTAGTTAGCATTAATAACCACTCTTTAAACGCCTAACTAAATCCAAATTCTAAGTTGGTAGTAGAACCTTAGATAATGATTTCTGATAGTGATAGGAATAGGGTGAATTGTATTATCCATGATCATGAATAAAGTACAATTTGCTGTGTAATTCTTTGTTGCAACTTTTGGCTTGTTTTTTGCTCTAGAAAACCCACACAATTTTGGTAATTAATGGTTATAACTTATAACCTGATTCTAAACAATTTGAGTTTAATAGATATCGACCAAAATTACGAATCGAGATTTATAATCGCTCTTAAAAATCTCGTAAATATATGTGTATATCCGGACATATATTTTTTATAATTATATTTAACATAATTTATCAAACATAGATTTTTTTGGTCATTACATGAATGAATGTATCAGTAAGTTTTTTCTAATGGAAGTTAATAATAACATAGTTTATGTTTTTACTTCCATAAAATTTATTAGTTTGGTTAAATAACATATCAATAAATCTTATTATAGTCACTATAATAAGATTTCTTATCCAAGAAAACAAGAGTTCTTGTAGACTACATTCTCTAGCCACCCAAGTTGTATAATATCTTTCAATTTCTCAATCTACGAAGAAGAAATGTAGTCACTGGATTCTTTTACACAAGTGACGCCAATGAAGAGAGCAAATTACAACTAAACACAAGAAGTTTAAAATATTAAATCATTTGGGAACTTTGGATTCTTGGTACAACGAGACATTAAAGTCTGTGGCTTGTGATTGTTTACAATGTCATCTTGGACCGTCAAAATCTTTCATTTACTATATTACTACATTAATGGTTTTATTTAATAATCCCATGTAACATCTGTGCAAGTGCACTTGCCAATTAATATATCAACGTAACGTTACCCAAAAGCTGCAACCATTCTGATGCCTCCCTTGTTTTGTTATATAATAATATCATCACAACATTTTAGTCTATTACTTAATTTAATTAATTTTGTTTTTATCATAATCATCATTAGTAGTTCATCAACAGCTGTTCTTATTTCTACTTTATGTTCAGTGGAGAATGTGTAACTGTTGCTTTATTTTGGACGTACGCGAAACTGTTTTGTATGTACACACAAATCAAGCAAGAGAGTTGAAAGAGATAATCAATTTTGATTAAACTTAAACTAAACGTTTAAGATGGTATTAACTTTTTTTTAATGTTATTAAGAATTCATTATTAAATTAAATTACAGAATTTAAGCTATTTGAAAAAAGAACAATAAAACTTATCAAGAAATTGATTTTTGTTTTTTTTGCCTAGATATAAACATTTGGGACACGAGGTTTTTTTATTTTTATTACACAAGTCTTTAGACTTTATATTATCATTCGACGTATTAATTATTGTTACTATATCTTTATTAATAGGTAAATTAATATTAACCAAATAAATATATATATATATATATATAAAGAATTACCAAATTAACTCATTATTTATTATTCTCGTCGTGTATACTATATATATATACACACACATTCATGTTAACTTCCTGAGTCTCGTAGTTACTTTACTTACATGAGCATCAACTTCACTTAGCTGAGTAGTTACATAACTTTTTTCTTTCTCTCTGGTTTGTCAGTTTTAGAAAACGTTAACTTAAAATGGCTAAGAAGAACGGAACGTCATGGTTCACGGCCGTGAAAAAGATTCTCTGGTCACCATCAAAAGACTCAGATCACAAGAAGACTCACAAGAAAGAAACTGATTACAAGGTCTTAATTTCAACTCTCTGCTGTTTTTTAACTACCACTTGGAAACTTGTCTACTAATCGGAGTTTTTAACGCAATAGTTTCGTTTTTTATTTTATTTTATTGTGCTATTTGCAGAAAAATGAAAAGAAAGGATGGATATTTAGAAAGACCAAACTCGAAACTACAAATTCTGTAGTAGAAGACACTGTCCGTAAGGTTCTTACGGTGGAGACAGTGGAGGAAGAGAAACCTGCGGTTACTGTCTCCGCCGTGGATGAAGCTGTCGCCGAGATCGTTAAACTAAAGGCACCTCCGGGTTTTATTAGACGTCATTGTGCTGCCATTGTTATTCAGACAGCTTTCCGAGGCTACCTCGTAAGTATATATAAATTTATTATTTTATTTTTAGGAAAGTTTTGTTCATTTACATTTGCATATTTTGAAATTCGTAAAATATTGTTTTTAGGATTTTTGGTTAATTTTTTTGTGTTATATGTTCTTAATGTGTTCTAAATTTCTCTATAAAAAGAGTTCTAAAATTGTCAAACAATTTGTCAAAAAATATATAAAAAATTGTCAGATTATTAATTATCATGGGATAGTGGTTGTTTTGGTCATACATTTTATTAAATTTACATTGGTAAAGATTTTATGTTATATGTCTAAATGAGTTCCTTTTTTTTTTTTTTTTAAATGACAAATTTGGAATTTATGTATGTCTAATATTTGCATTTATATTGAAAAAGTCGAGGAGAGCATTACGGGCATTGAGAGGGATAGTGAAGCTACAAGCATTAGTGAGAGGTAACAATGTAAGAAACCAAGCCAAACTTACTCTAAGATGCATCAAAGCTTTGGTTCGAGTTCAAGATCAAGTACTTAATCATCATCAACAACGGCCAAGAGTCTTATCATCATCACCATCCCGTAACTATAACATTGAAGCAAGACGTAACTCGATGTTCGCTGAATCTAACGGTTTTTGGGACACCAAAACATATCTTCAAGACATCCGTAGCCGTAGATCTCTGGTTAGTGAGTGAAAATATACAAAACACACATCTTAATTTTTTTGTTTCTTTGTGATGTGCTGACCATTAAATTGTCTGTTTTTGTTTTGTTTATTTGTTTTTTTGCAGTCGAGGGATATGAGTAGATGCACCAACAATGAATTTGACTCGGAAGAAACAGAATCTATTTTGCAGAAGAAGTTAGAGATTGCTATTAAACGTGAGAAAGCACAAGCACTTGCTCTCTCTAATCAGGTATTTTTTATGGCATCAACATGAATATTGCAAACCTTATGTAGTTCAGTTTTTTTTTTAAACTTGACTAAATATGGAAATTGATTTTAATAACATTTGAAAAAAAACCTGATTGAAATGTTAAATTAATTACCAAGAAAATCCAATAATTCGAATTCTTTAGGGAAAAAACTGTTTTTATTTGTTTTGAAAATATTTCAAAATTAAGGAAATATATTGAAAACAAAATAAAATTGGTCAACTAGATTTTACACTATTTTGTTAACAATTGAAAATAAAAAAATTGATAAAAAATTCAGACCTTAAAATTTATATATTTTATTTTAAAATATCGTGTAAAATGATACTAATTTACCCGGTTTATGTGAAAGATTCGGAGTCGGTCGTACCGGAATCAATCAGCCGGTGACGATGAGCTTCTAGAGAGAACACAATGGCTTGATCGTTGGATGGCTACAAAGCAATGGGACGACACAATCACCAACTCTACAAACGTTAGAGATCAAATCAAGACACTTGAATTAAACACTCATCATCATCAAAGATCGTATCCAACGACTCCACCGTCGTGCAGAGCTTCAAGATCCGTTATGGTGAGATCAGCTAGTCCTAGGATACCGTGTTCACCTTCCTCGGTGCAGCCAAACTACATGTCGGCTACGGAGTCGGCAAAGGCGAAGGCAAGGACTCAGAGCACGCCACGGCGGAGACCGATTACTGCTAAGAAGCGGCTCTGTTATGCGGAGGAAGAGAGTTTGAGGAGTCCGAGCTTTAAGAGTGCTTATAACGGTTGTCTTTGGGGAGATCATGAATCTGACTATTCTTGTTGTTACGGTGATGGGTACGCCGGAAAACTCTCGCCTTGTTCGACAACTGATCTCCGGTGGTTAAAGTGAGAGACTTCTATTGTTTTTGTAATCTTAACGATCATGCGACTTGTTTAGGGTTTTATTGTTTCCTTGTGCCAAAAGCTTTAGTTAGAGAACAAAGTTACAATTCTCAGTTTAAACAATTTAACATCGATTCTCTACGCCGTAGACAATCACATAAATTTTATAAAGGCTTTTGTTAAAATTTGGCTACAGTAGAGACATGTTCTAAAGTGTAACGTCCAAGCCTACCAGTTCTATATAGATTCAATATCTTAGAAGCAACTCTGAGATCAGCAAACTCACTTGCTTCTTCTGAAACCCTAAGAACCGGTCTTAATGCAGCGAATTGCGTCTCTATAAGATTCACCATGCTGATTTCGTCTTCTAAGTTTCCGTCGAATGCTGAAATTGTCTCATACAGAACTCTTCGAACATTGTAAACTATAAAATCCTGAAAATGAAGAAAAAAAAAACGGAATATTGATACAGCAAATGATGATAGATTACTGATTAGAAGATAATGCTAATATCTTGTTCTGGTACCTGTGTATGATCTGTTGCGTACCGAGTCTTGCATTGGATAAACTTCTTGTTAAATCCTGAGTTTTGTGCAGTTTTTCCCATTTCTTGTATTCATGGCTCGAGTTTAGTATAGTCAGAAAGAACCGTGCTAGTTCGATCACCCAAACTATATCATCCGGGATAGCTCCTACATTAGGGAAAGAAAGCCCGATAAGTTCACTACATTATCTGGGAATAAGAATACAGAAACTTAGAGCTGATCAAACCTGTTAATGCCAATTTAGAGCAGATCTCAGCGTCAAGCAGATTAGGAGGGAAAATTCCAGGCGTGTCCAGTACATAAACGTTGGGATGGCTACCGATCTGAAAACAAATAAATTCTCAAGCCATACTAAATCTTGTAGCACCACACACACCTCAGATACACAGGAAGGTAATAAGCATACAGAGAAGCTGAAGTGACATAATTTCAAGTAAGAGACCAAACCTTCAAGCTCATTATGTCTTTAGTATCTCCAGGCTGCGAGCTAACTGTTGTATGCTTTAGCCTACCTTTCTCTGTAAATATGTTTAAATTCAATCATGTGGAATTGAGATTAGGACAACAGAGCAACGATCTTTTGAGAAGATAGGAATTTACCAGCTAGCACTAATCCTCCCAATTTGATGAAGAGAGTTGGCGAGAGCGGACTTTCCTACGTTAGGAACCCCAAGAAGCATCATAGTTGTGGTATGACCAGAATTACCAGCCTTGTGTGATTCCCTAACTTGACTCTGCAAGAAGTTGAGAAACTGAAAAAAAGAAAGAGTTGTCTTTAAGTTTCTTTAGCCTTGAGAATAAAGAACTGAAAGATGAAATCTCGAGAATTAGCGGTTACTTGCTTGACACGCTCACTGTTATGTGAATTTACTGCAAACGAAAGATAGTTTCTCTCCTTAAAGTAATCCATACACGTCTTCAACTCCAAAGGATCCGCGAGTTCCATTTTGTTCAACACAATGATCCGTTTTGCCAGTAAAGGCGAAAACTTTCTCAACAATTCATACTCAGAAGACAATGGAATCTAAACACACACACACACACACAAAAGAGAAGCAACAAAAAAAAAAAAAAAACTTAGTTTAGTACTTTGAGGCAATTAATCGAACACCTGGAAGGCAAAAAGTGGTGTGAGAAGAAGAAAACAAACACGAGCATCTCTGATTTCCAGTACGAAATCTACTAGCGGAAGACGTTCGGAGATTGCCCGAACCGCTGCGGCCATGTGTGGTCCGTACCATCTCCGGTTTGGGTTTCTCGACGCACTGATCACGGCGTCTCCGATTTCCCTCGCAATGTTCCAGCTTCTCCTACCCGTTGCCATTTTTTTTAACATAAAGCAAACGCGCGTTTCGAAACCTTAAAAGCCCATAAATATGAACCAAATTTGAGCTTAGATGAGCCTTAAATCTTCAAACCCAAAGCCCATATTTAACCCAATTTTATTTAAGGAACTAGATTGATTCAAACTTAGGGTTTTATTATCATCGTCCCTTGACTAGGTTTTGTTTACTCCTGTCGTGCACTTCAGGTTCTTGGTGTGTGTGTAGAACTCACAGTTTAATGTATTGTATGAAGCAAGATTATGATTAATTAGTAGGTTTTGTGTTTCCCTGACTTAGCTGATTAGGAGGTTTGGGTTTAAGAGGTTCATCGCAATTAGCAAACAATGGATGAGGCACTATGGGCGAAAAACTTAGCTGAAGAAAAAATGAAGGCTGGTGACTTTGTTGAAGCTCATAAATTACTTATGATAGCTAAAAAATTCTTCCCGAACCTCGAAAACATTTATAAGATGATAGTCGTATGTGAAGTGCATTGTTTTGCAAAAAACAATATCAACGGGATGGAGAATTGCTATGGTATACTTCAGGTTCAGCAATCAGCTAATGAGGACACGATCAAGAAGCAATATAAAAAGCGTTCGTTGCTTCTACATCCGGACAAGAACAAGTTTGCTGGTGCAGAAGATGCTTTCAAGTTGGTTGGGCAAGCAAATAGATTGTTATCTGATAAAATGCAACGTTCTTTGTATGATATCAGATACCCCTTTTATTGTTTCATACCATGCATTCCAACCAATAAATTTCAAGATCAGAGTGGTGAAACCGAATCGATGGAGATGCATTGAGCGTGGTTTGAGTGCTTTGTATGCTTTGCGTTCTTTGCGTGTATTATTTGCTCATTGTGTTTGGGATATTATCTACGTCTTTAGTTATTTTATGTTTTGGAATAATCTCTATCGGTGTTGAAGTCCTATCTTTGGAGTTTATACTGCTTAGTTAGGCTGTTCATTGAGTATTTTAAGTTATGTTAGTGGATGAAGTGTTTTTCTAAAAGGGTGAAAGAGGTTATGATGATATAATTGTGGTCTCTCTTGAATAGTATATGTATAATATGTACAAATTGGGATGAGACTAATAATCATAGACTGAATTATGTCTCTAGAAAACTTAACATAGATTTGTTGGCTAAAAGAACTCTGGATGCTATGAAATCCCAAACAAAGAAATGTCGTTGACTCTCTTAGAGGAAAGCTAGAAGAGAGTAACTTATTGGTGTATGGACCGACAGTCCATATTGGACTTTGTTTATGTCGGTTATTATAAACTCTAATATTGTTGTAAATTCTAAGAGCTGGTGTTTTATAAATCTTTGTATCATTGATTAAGAGACTGACAAAATAATAAACATTTTTCCCCAAAACCGTTATCTAGATTTTACATGGTATCAGAGCAGACAATTCTAAATTAACGCTTTCGTATTAAAGTCTTTGTAAACAAGAAAAAAAAATCATGGAGACGGTGACCTTTGGTGGAAAAGACATGGGAGACGGTGAAGACAGAGATGATGAAGATGATGTGATGTGTGGATTTGTGGATTTGTGTTCACGTTTGGTTTTTAGTGAAAGAGCTAATGGGTTTTGGTTAGTATTCTTAATTTATTTACTTTTCAATAGTTTAATTAATGGGATTTTGAGGTTGTTCCTTACGAATATTGTTGTATGTTTTTTTGTTTTATTAAATAACGAATATTGTCGTATGTTTTTTTTGTTTTATTGAATAGTTTTTGGGTTTTTTTACAATAATTACTTGGAAATTTTTTTTATATTTAAAATAATGATAATGGTTCTACGGTTTATGGTTTATATGGGTTTGAGTTATGATTTTTTTTTTCTGAGTTTTTATATGGTAATAGTTTCACCATTACGGTTGAGTTGTTTGGAACGCTCATATTTTTAGGTTAGTTTTTTTTAGTCCGATTTGTAGATTGTCCGAGATAAAGACAATTATTTGTGAAGTATCAGGATTTGCACCTATGAGATGTTGGTATTCCCTTTTACCAAAGGTCAAAGACGAGCTGAAGTTCCACTTCTATTTTCAAGATTAAAGTTTATTGTCGGAAGAGTTTGTTGACATGATTTGTTTGTCTTTGACAAGTGTCCATAACATACGTGTTCCACTTATGATTGCAAAGTTTGTGTTTTGCGTACCACATTTGTCGTGCGGGGGAGTATTGGTGTATTGGTTGATATTCCATGTTGGACTTTATTTATGTCGGTTATTATAAACCCTAATATTGTTGTATAAACCTTTGTATTATTGATTACGAAAACGACACAATAATAAACACTTTTCTCCAAAACCCTTCTCTAATTTCTACATAGCTCATGCTCTAGAAATTCAATCATATAACGCTTTATATTATTCCTTTTGGGGCATGGTTAGTTGGGACTGTAAACTTTAAAATGTTGCTCTATAAGCATATGCATAAGTTAATATTTCAGCAAATGCTAATTAATAACAAAATTTATCAGTTTCCACGACAACATAAATATATATATTCTATAAATGTTGATATCACTCTTTTCAAAAAGTAAAGTATTACAAAAAAGCTATCACTAACCAACTGTCATTATGAATTCATCCACAATAAATCTTAATTCTTATTTCTGCTCAATGTTCACCATAATTGTGATATTTTGATATATTCAGAAGCTCTTTAAATTCAACAAGCTAAAGAACCATAACGAGGTCACTTTTCAAGAACCATGATTCAAAAGAATAACGATTATCTTCTTGGAATCCATTGTGAATATGAAGATGAGGATATATTCTTTCATATATTTGCTAAAGGTGAATTATTTGGTTGAAAATATTAGTATAGTTTTATTATATAAATCTCAACACATATACTATTTTTAATACACAAGTGAAAACATTAAAAAATTCCTATAATTTTTTTTTCCATGAGAATAATTTTAGATTTGTATATTTAAGTTTTATTTTATAAATTTTAGTGTTGGCAATCAATTTACATTTGAGAGACAGTTTACATGTGGAAGAAAAAAAGGTTGGCGTCATCGTGCCACTTAAATCAAACGCCAAAATATCCAGCAACAACTACGACTGAAAATATGGGGAAAAAGCTTAGTTAAAGTATCCAGCAACAACTACGACTGAAAATATGGGGAAAAAGCTTTGTTAAAATATCCAGTAAAAACTACGTCTAAAAGAGAGGAAAGAAGTAGAGAGCAATTTTTCTTCTTCCGTTGTGGTCCCTCGCGACCTCCAGAAGAACAACACCATTCTCTAACTTTTTGTTTCTCTTATATTCAAATGTACATTTTCGCCAATGTTTAGAGGCAGGAGACAGTGATGTCTAATATTCATAAGTAGTGTCTTTTGTAGTTAACTATTTTATGTTAAACATGTTTTAACATGAATCTTAAGATCTTAAACATCTATATTAATCACATAATAGAATCATAAAGAGAGTTAAAGTAATACCTCCACTCATTGTAGAATTGATGCTTACTTAAATGGTTTTTTGAAAGTTTCTTCTTTAATGGCTTGAAGACTCGAATATAAATTCTTAGATGATCTTTAGGTAGAAGATAAGGTTTCTCTCTCATTTCCTATTAATTTTTTTATTTATGTGTTGTTTTTGTTCTTATGATGATTTGTGAGGGAGCAAACCATCTATTTATCGGAGGGAAGAAGACCTCATTCCTCATAAAGATTTTGTTTCTAATTTAATCTCAACTATCCATCATAGAGATGAAAACATTGGTGACAAGTATGAGGACAAGTAATTAACCTGAATATGACATGCAGCATAGTGCTTGTCATTTTGATTACCAAGTAATTATTAAAAAAATAGATATATAGCAAATCCAATTGAAAAACTTACTAGCTATAAGATCATATACATGGGTAAAAAATAATTATTTTCTTACATTTTAGGCTTCAATAATTGCATGAGCCTTGCAAAAAACAAAAGTTAAGATTTCCTATAGTTTAACTATTGAAGGCTCTACGCGCGCGGCGTTCCTTATACTTAGATGCATATCATTTGTCTTAAACGGATTTATTGGGAATGGGACTTAAACCGTTGTTCTCCAATATTGGTATCTAAAGTCATATATTAATGACAACATAAAAACAATGTAAAAAAAAGAGCAATGGAATGTAAACGGGTTATGAGAAAAATTCCAAGGTGTCCAGAATCTTAAAAATAAAACTACAGTCCAAATTTCGCATACAAATTTGTAACTTAGAACACAAAACTGAAATGTAAGTTTTCATACATGCAATGGTCGATACATATATCAAATAGAAAAAGAAAACTTAAAGCTCAACTTAATTACCTTTAACATCATCCGTTTGCTTATCATTTCATCGAATCATAGACGTTCTTAGGCGGTGGCTCTATCCAAAGGCTCCTAAGAGGGCATAGTTCTTTCCGCATCTGCCACATATATTTTACTTTCGGGAACTGCTTATGGTACCTGCCTTCATCGAATGAGTATGATGTACAAGTCTTGCTTTTTAAGCCATACTTTGGGAAGTAGACATTGTTCCTCATCCCTAGAACATCCACTCTCATCTCTGAGGAATACATACTTGCAAAGATGGTCACACCATCAAGAGTAGTACTACTCATCTCCTCCCAATTCGAGGAGACAAGTTTATACACCATCGGCTTCTCCCTACAAAATGTATACATGAGAAAGAGCTCTCCCTTCTGCTCAGTCAAGTAAATTCTCTTCGGCATATTTGACCATTCATCGCTATGAATATAAGGGCATCTATGCTCACTCCATGCTTGATGACTCACTGTGCCGGAAGCTAGATCAAAGTCAACTAAAACACCTCCCGAGCTGAAGCAATAAAAGTGACCATTGGCATAGACAAGGTTGCTATGCATGTAGGGGTCAAATCCAAGAGAGCAAGAAAAATCTTCAGTAGCCCACTCAGTTGCTCCAGGATAGCAAATGCTTATACGAACGTTGTATCTCGTAAACGGTCTTAACACTATTACCACACAAGTACCCGATGTGGGGGTGGAGGAGAAAGCAATGACCTGAAAAGACAACTCACACTTTGGCAAGTTTATAAGCTCTCGAGTATAAGGGTTGAAGAAGAACATGTCCACTAAACTGGATCTGCGCATAAGCAACCATCCGTCTTTCGAGTAACAAACATCGGTTCCAGCTAACTCGGGTAAATTAAGTGTGTACCTCTTTCGTTCCATTGGATCATAGAGAACAATCAAGTCGTCACGTTTCCGAAAGGTGATAACCCATGGATGCTTTCCCACAACCCGAACAGCTTCAACGACTTTGCGCCATGCGTTGCAGACAGCTGACGCACGAATGTTATCTCTTAAGACAAGACAATACATTATTAACTCCAAAAGGCTTGATGGAAGGTCTGCAAAAGGGAAAACCTTCTTCTCTTGCCCATTGTTACTGACATCTTCGTTTGACCTACATATAGATTTCGATCAACAAGTACCTTATAATTGTGTTTGTCTTTGGATTGCAAGATGCTTCAAGAAAGCCTAAAACACTTATAGATGGGTTTGCTTTTGGAGCCGTAAGATATGAAATACCACAAAACCATGAAAAAAAAATGTCTCGTAAATTTTGGGAGTCCTATGCCGTTGCAAGATGCTTGAAGAAAGCCCATAAAACATGATGCATACGTCTTAAAAACCCTAATTGTTTCATAGTCGAAGTTATTATATTTAAGGCATCAGATCAGTAAATCATGCTAGATTCTACATTTAATATGATATTTTAGAGAACCCAAGGAAAAAAAAAATACCTGAAACATCGTAGATAGGTCGTCATAAAACCCCTAAATTTGCTGAATTTTGAAAAATTGTGAAACTAAATTTTGAAAACCTATTCAGATTCAACCGAAATTAACAGTAGAGATACATATTGAATCTTAGAATCCTTATATCTTGTGATTACGATTAACAAAACCAAAGAAACGATTACGATTAATACAACAACAACAAAAAAACAAAACCCTAAACCATCGTGGATAAGTCTTAGAATCCCTAAATCTTCTGACTTCCCAGAGATCCTTCAAATCATGTACATATTGAAATTCAAAGACTATAATCTAATCAAATACTTTGAGAAAACCTTTGATATTATATTACCATTTTCAATCCGAGAGAGAATTGTGTGTGTGAGAGAGAGAAAGAGATAGAGAGATAGAACTTACAAGATAAGCTTTCCTCTCTGATCAGTCATTTTGAATTTTTGTGTCACAGCAAATAAAAAATTGTCTATTGATTAGATTTTGATACGTTTCCAAAATTTATTTTATTTTATTTAATAAGATTATGAAATTAGATAATATATATAGATATTTAAAAATATTAATATAGATGTGTATCATACAATCATTTTTCTTAGATTTTGTTTCCTTTAAAGGAAAAAAAAAAAGAAAACTAACAAAAACAGAAAAGGATTTGATAATACAGATTTGATATGATTGTTTTTTTTTGGCATCGATTTGATATGATTTACATGTTATTTTTTAGATGAAAAAAAATTAGCTATAATCCATCGAGAGAAAGTGCAAAAAATCAAAATCCATTGAGACATGTGTTAGTTTATCGATCAAATGTTAGTTATGTGTCAAAAAGTTAACATTTTTCTTAACGAAATAGGAAAACTAATTAAAAACATATTTACATATACAATAATTCTGTTTAGCCAGCTGATACAAAAAGATTATTTATATATCATTTTAAGAAATATATATTTGGGTTATTCTTTAGTGACTAATACTTAAGTAATGTCGTCATAGTTAACTATTTTAAACATCAATAAGTGCATGTAAACCTTGCAAAGAAAAAAACATTTTTCAAAATTTTTATTTACCAAACAATTAACTATTTTAGGTTCCAGCAAAGTTTTTTTTACTTATATGCGTATATGACATGTCGCTAGTTATTTAAAGTGGTGTTCAAAAGTATTAGCTTTTGAAAAAAGTAATCGAAAGTGCAAGTGCAATAGAGCTCTGAAGGTGATAAAGATGTTGTGAAGAGTCTCAGAAGTCTGATATGCTGACGTAGCGTGAAATGCTGATGTGGAGAAAGATTGTGAGATGTGATGACAAGATGCTTGATAAGAAAGAAAGAAGAGATCAAGATATACTTGAAGATATTAAGAGTATATTTGATTCGAGGAGATAAGGAAATAAATATTTTTGGGGATAAAAAATATTTTCTTTTCGTTAAGATACACAAATATTTAGGTTAGAGATCATTTGTATGGATATAAGTAGACTAGGGCTAGCCGCCAAAAGGGTTAGCACTCGTGGGATAAAAGTTGTGAGATTTGTAACCTTCAAGCAATCATAAAAAGCTTAGAAGGTGAGTGTGTTTAACTCTTTTAGATCTACACAAGGTTTGTGTTAGATAAGAGAGTGAGCTTAGTTTCAAGTCTTGTAAGAAACGAGATTTCTATATAAGATTGAATAAAAACGTTTGCTTGGCGCGTTTCAAGCGGTTTATTTGTGTGTATTGTTCTCTATATATTAACAGTAATACCATATATTGGCTTTAGCCTTTAGAATACAACGTAACAATAACAAAAGGAAAGTAAATAGGTTATGAAAACGTTATTAGGTTTCAAAAATTTTCAACAAAATAAAAATTTCTATCATCCCCTTGGTGTGTTCATGGATCCTTAGAAGACCCATGGATTCTGAAACATGAGTATATAAGAACTTCTCAGGTGCAAGAAGACTTTGGACTCAGACGTACAAGGGATTCAGCTGCAACAAAGACATTGACATGTTGAGATGCAGAAGAGGGTAAGAAAACTAAAACCTTAGACAATTTATTTGTTTGATATAACGTTTTTTTTTCTATTTTCATTCTTAGTCTAGAAGTCAGGAATGGAGAGCGAGTGAATCAAGAAAAAGATTTGAAGATAGATGTCAAAGAGGCCATGAAAAGGAGTTGGCATTATACAAACATGCAATGGTATAGAATAGTAATAAAGCATGACTTACATGTTCTTAATTTAAGTTACTCATCTTCATTTATGATCATGAGTCATTTTGAATGAACTGCGTCAAAGCTGAATAGATTTTCAGAAACCGAGAGTAGAGACCACCGAGAGGCAAAGGAGAGAAGCTAAAGAGAATTTGAAACAACAGGGGTTTCAGGTAAGAAACTGAAACAATACCTAATTATATTTTTTTCGGATATAGAACCAAAGTCTACAAGAAAATGGAATTTGATTTTATAGTTTCAATCTAATTATTCTCAGGACAAGCCAGAGGATCACAACGTAGATGCTCAACATGATATGTATGATCAAAAGAAAGAGAAACATTGAAAGGGAGAGAAGAGTTGCTCGCTTAAATTTTTCTCTTTCTTTCAAAGATCAGTTACATGAAAAAAGATTCTCATGTGTGTTATTATTATATTTGTTGTTCTCTTTGCTAAGCCAAGTACAATCCGTAATAAACACCCCACTGTTATACCAAAGGAGCATAACAGCGTCCAATATTCAGTGCAAAGCCAGCATAACAGCGTCCAATATTCAGTGCAAAGCCACCCTGCCACTCACCTATCTCATTACGCAGAACACCTCCTACTGTGGCTAATCCTAGATTACCATGAGAGGCCTCATCTGTATTTACTTTCAACCAACCAGGTCCTAGTGGCACCCAAGCTATCATTCGTTCTACCCTACTTGACGTCACACTACCCTCCTCACAACTCTGATTTGTCGTGGCCACTTCCTGAGCTAGATCCTTGAGAAATCTGACTCTACCTCGTCTTTTACCCCTCTCTCCAAAGATATTTCCACACTGCCACTTCTAACCCCATCAAACTATCATTGCAAAGATAATTGACCATGGACAGGCCTCTGTAGTCACTCCGTCTCCCAAATTATCGTAAAGCCATTCCATCAAGGACTGAGCAAAAAAACACATTTCTCTTCCGTTCTGTGATCAGTCTAAATCACACCTGACATAGCTGGATAATCACGCAGAACATGCAAAATTATCTGCACTCCGCCCTTACAAACCATACAAACATTCAAATCACATAAATGTCTGCGCTGTCTTTCAACATTCACCATAAGAGCCTGATTCACCACCAACCATAGGAAGGTTCGTACCCTTTCTGGTACCACAGCTCCGCATATGCGACTGAAAAACTCTGAGATATGTGGTCTTGGAGCATTATTCCAGGTTACCATGGTATAAGCAGAGCTAACAATAAACTTACCATCAAAAGTTAGCCCCCATGAAACCCTGACCTTGCCTCTGTAAAACTATCCAACACTACTGCCATTAGCTACAAACACTATGTGTGAGAATATGTAAAGCGAGCCATATCCCATCCTACGCCATCCACCCATAAGTCTTGTGCCAACGCTGCCTCATTCTTAGGTGGAAGACCACCCATAGCACACTCCGCTAGTGTATCCGTCGACAACCATCTGTCTTGCCAAAAGCTGATAGTTCTCCCATCACCAATAACCCAAATATGACCTGGATAAATAACCTCTCGCAAACCAACCCCCACACTTCTCCATGTTGAAGACCAGTTACTCTTAACACCAGTCCACATAGTATAATGAATGGTGCCAACTTTAAACTTGCTCCTCACCACTCGAGCCCATAGCTTATCCTTCTCATTAATCAATCTCCAACCCACTTTCGCTATAAGTTCTTTGTTCATGTCTTTAGCTGCCCAAATACCTAACCCTCCTTCACAATTAGGGCAAACTTTATCCCAAGAAACTAAATGTTGTTTTCTTTTCTCTGGCATACTGTCCCAAAAGAAGGATCATGAGACCTTATCCAAGATATAGTGTCGATCGACACCTGCGGTTTTGACAGCTGCTCAGTTAAGTTAGTTTTGGTTAAGCCAGTTAAGCTATTTTGGGAAAAATCCTGTTTGTTATCTTTAAAAGGGGCGGTTTGATCCTTCTTGCTCTCAACCGTCGCCTGCCCTGGAAGAAAAGAGAAAAGAGACTTTGATGGCTCGTGGGAAATGGAGGAAGGAGGGTGGTGGTTTTGGGTATGAGAGAAGGGGAGAGAGTGATTTAGGTTGGAGTCCTTTGTTCTGCTACCAAGAGAGAAAGAGAAATGAGATCTTGTGCTTCGGGCGTAAGAGGAAAAGAAGAGAGATCCATCTCCTACATGAATGTGAGGAGGGATGCGAGTCCTTGGTGGTGGCGTGAGAGGAGAAGAGAGGCTCCCTCATGGTTTTTGTCCTTGTAAGTTGTATGGTTTGTTGTGTATAATCGTTTATGGAACGATTGTTGTTGGAAATAGGGATTTTTGGTCGAAAGTGGCAAGAGGTGAAGTGGAAGCCAAGTTGCAGGCTGTGTGTCGGAAGCTGGTGCTTTACGTCCGAGACAAGAGTGTTGGTTGTCAAACTCTTTAAAACTTCCTCATCTCTTAAAGTTTTGTTTTCACATTCAATGATGAATCAAAGCGACAAACGTAAACCAATTTAGGTTAATTAAGGTTCTCAGGCAATGTAGCTCATTGATTAACAAAATTTCACAACAATATTAACGAATAAAACTATTGTATTTATACCACAGAGTAAAATTATGACATATTATTGATGGATGGTAATAGTAAATAGTATGGTTGCACATAGGATTTGAAGTTTGCAATTGTCACTAGCATATACTTGGATAACAGTAGCAACCTAGGTTCTTTACTCCTTTTTCCTGAAAATGTTCACATCTGCCCTCAAAATGTATTATATTTTTGCAAGCTTTATCGCATTCTGTGGACTTGACATGTTTATAATTTGTACAAGTTCCACGCGCGTAAGGGGCTCGGTACCAGGTGCACACCTTTTGTCCGTATATTCCTAACAAGTTAGTGATAGATATGTAAGAAACATAAAGATCTTTGTAGTTAAAATATATATCATAGATATGTAAGAAAAATAAAGATCTTTCTAAGTAAAAAATATATCATATCTTTGTTTTAGTTAGCTTACTTGAAAAAAGCAATATAATTATATAAAAGTTCATTAATTATTTGGTTTTGATGAATTAGATCTTTTGACCAAAAAAAAAAAAAAAAAAGAATTAGATCTAACAAATGTTATAATCCTCTCGGCTCGAAAGTTTGGTTCATCCATAATATAAAGATTACATTAATAAATAACAATCTCTATGATGATTACTTGCACCATTACTACATTTATGTACAATTCTTCTGGATTACTACTCACATTTTATGAATTTTTATATCATTCACACAAAATGATTAGTAGTAAAAATTTAATTTCACATGATATATATGCCATCATACGAGAAATAAAAGGCATATCGGTTCGACAATTACACAGTGGCCACAAAAACACTTTTAATCCTTTTAAACTATGATACATTATACTATGTTCTCATTTAAAAAAAAAAAAGATATATACCCTTGAGAAAAAGAACTTTTTTTCGTTTTTAAAGTAATGTTTTGGATTATAAACGGAACCAGAAACCTTCAAACTAAAAGGGAACTTTTTTTATTTATTTATTAACGTTAGGCGTTAGCTAATGAATTTTATTAAAGTTACTTAAATATATGATAGTCTTTATGATAAGAATAAACATTAATAACAAATCTAACAAAAACAAATATAAAAATAAGACTTTAAAGAGATTCATAAATCATAAGGTACATTACCTGTTTTTTTTTCCCTCAAGGTACATTACCTGTTAAAATCAACAAAAAAACAATCATACGAGTGATGAAACCAACGACATTTACCCTTTTACCCATTTTTTGCTTTACTTTATGTTTCTTCTCCGTTCTTTTGATGGATCGGAATGCTTATGACACAATCATCAATAGTTGTATATAGATAATTAAATTTTCTAAAAATAGAAGAAAAGAAAAGAACATGTAGTTCATAAGTATTCCTATAAAAGAGTAAATTTGCTAGACCACATATTTTCCCCAGTTGTTTCCTATCTTTATTTTTAGTTAATTTCAATTTGTATTTCTTTAAACTTTAACAAATACAATATGAAAATATTATAATTGATACATTTGGACTTAGAATTATAATTTTGGGTAAATAGATTATATCAAGCTTAAATATGATTTATACTTTGGATATTTAGTTATATGTTCGAAATTGATGGATATACAAATGAAGTATCAGGTAATACCTGGATCCAAACCCAAACCTACGGATTTGATAATATAAACCCCAATAGAATATTTTGGTTATAAGTTATAACCATATCCTATTCGAACCAGTTTATTTTTTTGTCCGGTCCGAGGGTGGGTTTTCAGATACAGTTCTTTTGTCCAGGTCTAGTCATCAGCATGGAAATAGGTGAACGAGGTAGTGAATTGTGTTTAGTCTCTAGACATGGTACGGGATAAAAATTCAATTGTAATGTGGTCATTTTCCATGGGAGAGATGATGATGTCGTTCTTGTTGAATGCAGCCACAATGTTCCTAGGGCATATAATTAATAATGTTCTAAACATTCTGGTTTCGTTTCATCTCTAATGAGAACAATTAATTTCCTAGGGCATAGAATTAAATTAAGGGTGTGTTGTATTTTTAGTACGTTTTGAAAAAATAATAAAGTTTTTATTACATTTACTATTTGTAATTAGAGAAAGAGTACATATGCTTTTTGTCTAATAGCTCTAATGTAATAGAGAGGGAGAAGGTGGAGTATGGATGTGTAGGTGTGTGAGAGAAAAGAGTGACAAAGTGGGGTATGATTGTGTGAGTGTGTGAGAGAGAAGAGTGGGACATAGGGAATAAACATAAATATATATATATATATATTACACATCTCATTCTTTTTAATAACTTAAATATTTGTTAATTAATAATATTTATTTATTTTTTTGAAAAAATAGATACAAAAAATCTATGTTTTTTTCTTTAATTTAACATGCATTTGTTTTCATAATTTCAAATAAATTTTAAATTTTGATATCAAAAATGATATATGCAATGGTTCTGTACAGATGTCTGTACACCAGATATAGATGTCTGTACAAATGTTTATACACATTTTGTTTTAGTAAATTTAAATATATTTTCATATCAAAAGTGATATATACAATGGTTCTGTACAAACATCTGTACACATTATTAAGTATACATATGTAATTTGTTTATTCTTAAGTTTTCAGATGTCTGTACAGTTAATAAACTGTATGGATACAAAATTTGTAAAAAATATTTAACATTATCAAATATATTTTCATATCAAAAGTGATATATGTAATATTTCTATATAGATATTTGCGCACATTATCATCTTTACACATTAATAATTGTATAGATGTAATTTGTTTAATTTTTAAGTTTTCATATATCTGTACAGTTAATAAGCTGTACAGATATAAAATTTGTAAACAATATTTAATATTATCAAATAAAATCATCAAACAAAATGCTTCAAATTATAAAGAAAAAAACATAAATTTTATGTATCTTAAAAAAATTAGAAAAAAAAATTATATAATCAAGTATTTGAGTAACTAAACATGAGGGGATATGATTATTAAAAAAAAAAAACTACAGCCACTCTCACAAATTCTATCTCACAAATGGATCTTACACCTATTTCTATAATTTCAAATAGTAAACGTATTACTTCTTTAATTTTGTTTCCAAAACGTACTAAAAATACCTCTTAAATTAATAATGATCTAAAGCAGTTGTTTTTACAATACAAAAGACTGATTTTAAAACCATAACGAAACACTAGTTTTTGTTTGCCGTGAACAAACAAAAAAAAGAAACACTAATTGGTTAAAAACATTCTGGTTTCGTTTCATCTCCTCTAATGAAAACAATGATAAGCAAAATTCGAAACTTCTGGTCCTTTTCAACTATGCTTGTTGCGCTTTGATGGTGGCATGTTCTTCATACTGCTACTGCCGCCTCCACCGCTAGTTCCAGGCCGCGACTTCCCAAACGCTTTCATCTTCCTTCTCTTCCTCTCTTCCTCACTATCAGACTCAGCTCCATGCTCTCTGTCTGCATTACTAGCTTCTCTCTCCAGTTCATCCCAAGTCTTACCTTTCTCTTCCTCTGACTCTTGCTCTGAGTCCTCCTCTTCTTCATCCTCTGACTCCACCAGTGACTCACTCTCTGAGGCCTCATCCTCTGACTCAGACTCAACCTCCACATCTGATGGTTCATATCCTTTGTCTGACTCCTCAGAGCCCCCAGATTCTGAATCACTTCTGTCCAGATTCAAAAACTCCCATCCTCCATCATCTATGAAGCTCTGCGGATCATCCGTGATCGTCTTCAGGATCTGTCTCTAGTTCAGATTCAGTTTGCTTATGATTTTTTCGTCAAATTAAAAACGTTACTAGGAGATGTCTCTATCGAAAGACTCCTAAGAGGGCACGTTTCTTTCTACTTCTGCCATCTTTTTGTAACGTTTGCGAACTCACATGATACATGCCTTCATCGAACGAGTAGGATGCAAGAATCTTGCACTTAAAGCCACACTTTGGGAAATACACAATGTTCTTGATCCATAAAATATCGAATCTCGTCTCTGAGAAATACATTCTTGCAAAGATTGTCACCACGTCAAGAGTAGCTAATACTATTCATGCCCTCTCAATTCAAGGAGAAAATTAAAGTTTACACACCAGTGGGTTCTCACTGCTACATGTATAAATAAGAAAAAGCTATCCATTCTACTTAGTCAAGTAAACTTCTCTTCAACATATTAACCATTCATCATTATAAATAAAAGGGCACCTACACTCACTTCATCCTCTATGACTCACTGTGTAGGAACCTAGATGAATGTCAACTAAAACACTTCCTGAGCTAAAGCAATAAAAGAGACCATTTGCATATACAAGGTTGCTATGGTCATTCCTGTCAAATTCACGAGCAAGAAATATCTTGAGTAATCAACTCAACTGTTCCAGGATAGCAAATGCTTATACAAACGAGAAATCTTGTAAAAGGTCTTAACGCTAGTACCGCACCAGTACTTGATGCAAGGGCCAAATAGATTTCAATGGTCTAAAAAGACAGTTGTTTAATGACATTCGTGCTTTCGCTATATCTTAGACATTGCGTAAAGCCGTTACTTCCAGGCCATTGCTTTCTCTTCGGCACCTACATCTGCTACTTTTGTGCCAATAGCGTCTTAGACATTTTACATGATATATCTTCGTATAAGCATTTGCTATCCTGGAGAAACTGAGTGAATCAATCCATATTTTTCTTACCCTCTTGGATTTGACCCTAATATTCATAGCAATCTTGTCTATGCCAATGGTCACTTTTATTAATGGTTCAAATCGAGAGGTATTTTAGCTGAAGTAGATCTAATTTCCTGCACAGTGAGTCATCAAGCATGGACTGAGCATAGGTGCCTTATATTCATAATGATGAATGGTTTAATATGTCAAAGAGAATTTAAATGGCCTCTTTCTCATGTATACATGCAACAATGAGAAGCCACTAGTGTATAAACTTGTCTTGAATAGGGAGGAGATGAGTAGTACTAATCTTGAGGACCTTTTCAAGTATGTACCCCTTAGAGACGAGACTGGATATTCTAGGGATGGGTAATAGTTTGTACTTTGCAAAGCATAGTTTAAAGTGCAAGAGTTGTGTATCCTACTCGTTTGATGAAGACAAGTACCGTAAGGAGAAACCAAAACTTACAAAGATAAAGCCGATGCAGAAAGAACTATGCCCGACCTCTTAGGAGCTTTTGGATCGAGTCACCGCCTAAGAAATGATGCGTGCTCATCCCATTGTTCCTATAAAACAAACTTAATTAGTAATTATCTTATTTATTACCCTAAAACATAGATTAAAACAATGTAAATAAAGTGTAAAAAATAAAACTTCAATTGTAGAATTTTCAATTATGAACCCTTCCAGGAAGGGGAGAAATCGTTAACACCAATAATCGTTCATGAATATCTTAATCAATGAAACAAAATGTGTTTAAAAGTATATTTTGGAGGAAGAAAAACATTTTGATTAGATGTTACCTTATTTCATAAAACTTTTCACCCTTATATCGCATCATAAATCTTGAACTGACATTGAATTTGTTTTTTAATGTAGCTACAATTTATCGTAGCTGACAACAATTTGGTTTAACCTGGTAATATATCAAGAATCAAGATATATTTCTTGAAGTAACTAATTTAATCAGCGATATTTCAATTGAATAAAAGTTATAAGAATTTATGTAGTAATTGAGTTACCTACGGGTTATAGACCAAAATGAGCATACATTATTTGTTACTAAAGACATGCACAGAAAAACCGATGACTCCATGGTGCTTATGTGTTGATATTACTCTAGACGGTATGTGGCCTTGTTGATGTCCCGCTCATCTGATACCAACTCTTAATTCTCCATTCTCTTCTCTAGAACAGTAAGGTAGTTGAAATTTAAATATATAGAAACCAAAAAAGATGTAAAATAAAGGAGTATTTTTGAAAATACCTCTTTTACTATGTCATTTTTCAAAAATACACTTTTATAGTGTCTATTTTCAATAATACCTGTTTTTAATATAGAAAATGATTAAATTCTAAACCTTAAATCCTAAATAATAAAACATATCCCTTAAAACTATAAAGTAAATGTAAAATAGAGAATTTAAATCATAAAAAAAAATCTAAAACTTAATTTAACATATTATAATTATGTAAAAAAAAGCAAAAATAAAAATGTTCAAACAAAAGGGTATTTTTAAAAAATAGTATCTTAAAAAACACATTTCTAACAAATTCCCAATAAAGAAATGTATACCAAAAAAATGTAGAACAGTTTCTAGCGACAAAACTTCTTGCTGATACAAACGCACTAATACTTGAGTTTTATGAAATAAGGTAGACAAAAAAGACGATCAATACGTGCGAATAACACTTATGATTATTATTATTTTTAAATGGTTAATTTATTACCTCTATGGATTTGCTGGAAGCTCTATTCATGATGATCGATAAGATCTTTAGCGACTAAAATAAATTTAATACACAAATATTTTAGGACATGAGTTGATTCAGTAGAAAAAAATGTATACTGTCTCGTACATATAGCTTTTGGAACAAACACAAAAGAAAAAAAAATCTCACTCGTTTAGATGAGAAATATATATCTTTATTTTCTCACTTTTCTGTGTGCCTTATCTTAAACTAACACCTCACATTTTATTTCTTTATATTATCATATTTAAATATTAAGGTTGCTGATTAAATGCTTTGAATGACAAATAAGTAAAAAAAAGAAAAAGAGAAGAACCAGTGATTTGCCTCATGATTGAAGCTCATCAACCAAAACTGGCCAAAAAGAGATAGAAGGAAAAAGAAAGTGTTAAATCAAGCAATGCATAATACATGGAGACGAAGAAAAATGCAAGTTTAAAGACATGGGGGTCGAGTTAATACCATGTTTCCAACAAAAAAAAGGTTGTCCCCGAGTTTGGAGTTGATGTTTACTTCCAAGTACGATCTCCTAATGTTTGCAATTTCTAGCTTTTTACAATTTGTAGAAAAATATCAATTCATCAAATCCACTCAGAGAAGAAAACACTAACTTGTAAACCTTATTCATTAAACCGGTACACAAAAGAGTGTAAGAAGAAACACCTGGAAAAATCAAACTGAAAGAAACGATTACAGTACAAAAGTAATGGAAGTTGCATATTATCAATATTACTTTAAATCAAATTTACTATGAATATTCAAACACCTTATTATTATTATTATTATTATTGTTATTATTTTGATAACTTAAAAGTTTTCTAAAGGGAAAGACTAATCTCTGGTGCCGGAAAAAATTATGTTAAAATCTCGAACCCAAATAATTATTGCTACAAAAACTCAGGTGGCGAGACTTACCTCCATTTACCACTGGACCAAGGCGACTTGGTTCTGAATCATAATTATTAGTGAAGGATAAAGGGTAAGTGTACTCATTGAGAAGGAAGCATATAAATCTCCGCAGATCTTCTTGTGCCTAGAACAACAAAGAAAATCTCTTTAAGAATCGATACAGCAAGATAAATAGTGAGAGGATAAAGTTGAGAAGCTTTGGAACTGATTTAGAAGTTTGGCGCAGGCAAATGATGAGTCAGTCAATGGATGCGATAACAATGAAAACGATTTGTAGCTTCACCAAAGTAAAGTGATGAGAATCAGAAAATTTGTAGGTGGGGAAGAAAAAGAAGCATGGACCTAAGTCTCAATTCTTTTTCAGATTCGAAAAAGGCTAAAGAGAAAGAAAGGAGTGAATAATGATATGTCTCTAAGCACTTAAATCTTCACAGAGATCAAAAAAAGATGAAAGAGGCTGAGCGAAGGCTAAGATCTCGCCACGTCATGTATCCAAAGTGATATATTTTGATTGGAATGCTTCAACATTTGTTTAAGATACCATGAGGAATGGCTGGGATTTTGCCATGTCAGCGAGCCGAAAGAAACGTTTCACTGGCTATTGTTTTCGAAGGGATAAAATTTGTTTTCTTTGCTAATTTAAAAAATATATATATATATACATATATATATATATATGTTGACTAATTATTCGTTTATGAGTTATTTACATGATTATATATTAAATATATATATATATATTTGAAACGTTTTTCAAGATTGGATATGAAAATTATGATAAGTTATAATGTTACCTTTTTTTTGTGTAACAAGTCATAATGTTACCTAATCTTCTTAATATGTAAATAATATTGTGCAAACACAATGTTATTATAATCAATAAAAGTAATGAATTTTCTTTATATTATTCTTTACTTTGTATATAATTATTATTAGCTACTATCTAAAACAACATAATCCTAAACCTTAAAACTCTATACCTTATCCGGGCCCTAAATATACCCTAAACACTAAAACTGTACATATACTAAGAAGGTGAATCCCTTAAACTTTATATCCTATCTTTACCCTCAACATACAATAAAATACTAGAAAGGTGAATCCCTTAGTTATGTTTTTATTTGTGTCCTACAATAAGAGAGGGTTCATTCCATTTTTAGAAAGATCGAATTGAAGATTTCTCGGGTCAGCAACTAATTCTGGCCAATTACTATTCACTAGTGCCTGAGTCATGGAATCCACCGAATGTCGCATTATACCATCTTTACTACCATTGTTGAAATGCCACCACAAATTCTCAGCCATTACTATAAACATGCTCTTCAAGCTTTGCTGATCATCTGTGATCGTCATCATGATCTATCTCCAGTTCAGATTCAGCTTGCTCTCGTAGTACGTTATATCTGTATTGTCAATACTCTCCTTTATCCCTCTAGCTAACTTGGGGGAACTGAGTCTGTTAGAGTTTTGCTCTTGTATTACACTAGAAGTCTAGAAGCCATTGCTTCAAATATAGAGCATGATAGAGAAAAACAAAGAATTAAAAAGTTGAAAACTTCTCTATTATTCTCGATAACTTTTTTACAATATGACAACATCCAACTTATGTAGTTTTTCTAAAGACACGCAAAAAACCGTTGCAACTCCCTACACTAACAATGGTTTGTAACAAGTCACGATTAAAACATAAAAAACTATTTTTTAGAACTGGGCTACCAAAATATTGAAAGAAAATTAAACAAAAACAATTTGATTTATTGGTTTTAGACTAAATAAACCTTTTTGATGGGCTCATTATAATAATTTTTATTAAAACCTGGTAAATTTACACTAAATTTTCTTAAAAAAACTGACCCCATACTCTCTCACTTGGGTCCGCCATTGCATCTAATCATATAGTTATATAAACTAACATAAGCCTTAACTCAATTATAACTAACAATGTCAAACCCTGAGAACATCTTTTTTGAAGTGTGATAATTCCCACATCTATAAGATAGAGGAGAGGGTAATGATATATAAGTGTTAAGGGAGCTTGGTGTTGGATTGAGAGAGACAAAAAAGTTCTCTCATGGCTGCTATCGAGGTAAGTCGTGTTATATAATGCTTAGGGTATGTATGATAATTGCGGTCAGGACGGCCAAATCCGTCTGCGGTTTGGACCATTCTATTTTTAAGGCGGACAATAAATCGCTGCGGGCCAACTTTATTTGTATGTAAACATGGTCTGCAGTTGGTACGATGCGGTTTTTTTTATATTTTTTGAACTGCACCACTGCGGACTATACTTGATGAGTGGTAAACGAAAAACTGTTTAAACCGGAGATGGATTTGTTCGCCTCAACCGCTGTAACCATTCAGAGCTTTAATCTATTAGAGAATTGATAGTTGTGAAGGATTATGGTTTTGTGGTGAAAAGGAGCTTCAAGGAAGGCTTTGGTCGTGGTTAGTTTCGTTCGACACCATGGTGGTGTCGGTCGACCCCATTTTAGTGTCGGTCGACACCAACATTTACAGACGGAAAGCATGGATTGGTCCGGGATGGCTACTTTGAGACAATTTTTTGAAGCATGAAACAGAGTCCGATTTGACTAAAATTTGGTGGAGAGCTTCATGGGGTATAACCTTCATATCCAACGGTGGGTTTGTGAAATGAATGGTTGGTTTCTGATTTAAGCAAGTGTCTATATCTTGGTCTGGCATAGACAGTTTCGTGACAAGGTTGGGTGTCGACCGACACCATGGTCGTTTCAGTAAACACAAACATGTAGTTGTGTGTTTGGTCATTGGAGAAAGGCTGAAGTTAGGGCTTGGCGAGGAATGATCGATAGAGGTGATGCCGATGACGTCGGTGTTGACCAACACCAGGTGGAGGTGTCGATTGACACCAACAGTTAGCTCTTGCGGAGCGGGTTTGGTTAGCTTGGTTTTTGGCAATAGTTGTCGAAAATTTTTAAGTGGTTGTGTGGAAGTGTAATGGGTGAACCGTGGTTGTGGTTAATGGACTACGGAATATAGTTAGTGTAGGTCGAAGCGGATCGTTGGTGAGGAGAAGTTCGTGGCTGGAGCAGAATAGAGTATTCCAGCCTATCTCTCTTGATACTTGGTCACTTAGGGGTAGTTGGTTGTGCGACTAAGTACCAATATGAGATCGTGTTCGGATAAGTGATTTAACTGATGCTTGTTCCTCGAAGTGGAGACAAGTGGCTTGTTCGGTCGGATGTCAAAGGAGTATGATGCAGAGTGAGAGAAGTCTACAAATGTAAGGTGCTTGTGGAGCTGAATTACATTCATATGACTGTATTCAGTTGATGTAGAGTATTGGTTAGTTGGACATAGCATGTACTTATGGAATTTTTTGTAAGGAGTGATTTCTACACCGGTTGTCTCGTCGAAATTATGGGGTTTCGATGAGATTGTTTCCTGTGCAAAGATTGGAAATATGGATGTGGTCGCTTCATGCCACCTCTCTTAGTGGGTCTCACGTCCTCTACCTCTCTTAGTGGGCCCATCCATATCCGACGGCCGGTTTGTCCGCACTCGCACAATTCCGATAATTATTTCTCTCTTGAAACTACTATAGCATAAGCACACTTAAATATGAAATTCTCTCTAGACCTTTCACCGAAAAGATAAATGCATTTTGTTGAAATAGATGACCAAATCAATTCTTTTTAGATATCTTCGCAAACTAAAATGTCACACAAATTGACCATGAGGATCGAGTATTATTCTACGAGCTCAACTAAGCAGTTGGAGGTCGGTATTAAAAATGAATGAAAATAGAAGAAATAGAAGAAAAAGCAAAATAACTAAATTAAGAGAGTTTTCTCCTAGGTTGCATGGAAACGATTCCCCCCTCCAAAATCGGAATTGCCGGAAATCGTTCAGAATCGCGATTCCTAAAATGAGCCTTTTAGAATCGTAGGATTCCGAGTTGAAAGCGTTGGAGAGTAGAGAACGGTGAATAGGGTTTTAAGGGAAGAAGATGACTTCGTGAGAAAATTACAATTTTGCCTCTTGTTTTTAATGACAATTTGTTTTTGTTCGTTCAAAGAATAGAACAGGTCTCCTCTAAAGACTTAACATCCCTCTCTCCCACTGCACTACGAAACACTCTGCCATTGTATTCACTTAATTTTATATATAGTAAGATGTAGGATTTATTTTAGTATTATTTATCATGATTTTACTTAAATCTAATTATTTATAATATGATTTTTATGTTTAGTATTTGATTGTATATATACCACCCGGTTCCTAAATTTTATTAAAAATTTGATTCTACGCTTCTATGTATCCGCTTGTGATTCCATGCGGCTTAAGTTTTCTCTCCATAGGTGTCATTAAAATTAAATTTAATGATTCTAATACTAGTTCACAAATATTTCAATGGAATATGTTTCAATAAAAATTCACAAAAAGGTAGTCTTCCATTCAATGTAACGTCTCGTCATAAATTATTTCTAATTTACTAAGTACCTTTTATATGATGAGTCATCCAAAACACATGGTTGACTAACGTCATGTTTAGGTCAATGATAATTTAGGCAAAAAAAAAAAATAGAAATAAAGGATGATTGTTTTAAAGTTTGTCCATCTACTTTATATAGATAAGTTTGGTGAAATAGATTTTCCAGAAAATTTAAAGTCAATTATACTCTTAATTAAAAAATAAAATTACAATTACTTAATTTAAGAAATGAATTTTTTTTTTATCTTTAAACTTGAAACATTTAACTAGAAGGGAGGTTTCACTTGCAAAACACATGGTTGACTAACTCATGTTTAGGTCAATGATGATTTAGGCAAAAAAAAATAAATAAATAAATAAAGGATGTTTGTTTTAAAGTTTGTCCATCTACTTTATATAGATAAGTTTGGTGAAATAGGTTTTCTAGAAAATATAAAGTCAATTATACTCTTAATTAAAAAATAAAATTACTTAATTTAAGAAATGAATTTTTTTTATCTTTAAACTTGAAACTTTTAACTAGAAGGGAGGTTTCACTTGCAAACCCCAATTATAAATAAACCTTTTATTGAATTTTTTTCCCCAAATCGTAATTTGATAGAACTATATATAGATATATATATACAACATGCTTATAATCTACAAAACCAAAGAATGTCTTTTTCCTTTTACTTTAAAAAACAAAAATTAATAATAATTTTCGTTCTTGCTCATTTTTACTCTTTAGAAAGGGTCAAAAATATAAAAATTTTGCAAAAAAAGTTTACTTGTGAGAAATCAAATTACCACATGGAAACAAAATTTTAAACAATGCTGAATCATCTAACAAATGTAATATTTCTTACGAAGGGAAATTAATTATGCATTTAAAATCCCAGTAAATAAATGGTCTTTTAAGTAAATATGAGTGGTTGGGAGAAAAAAAGAAAGTATCAATAAGACATGAATATACTTGGTTATTGATAAATCAAATTTTATTCGATCAGAAAAACAACGGGAGAGAAATAGCCATATCCTTATGAAGTATGTCCAGGAGACCGAAGCAAAGAAGCGGCCCCAGGGATATGTAATAAAAGAAACGCCACCAAATTGTGCAAGGAGGTCTGCCTCCGTGAATATTTTTTTATACATGGATGATGTATTATTGTTAAGAACAAAAGCCCTGTTTTATTTCCAATCGCGGCGATTCATTTGAGCGATTCAAAAAATAACATGATTTCCACACCACTTTCACATATAACGGTCGCTGGTGTTGTTACGAAACAGTCGCCGAAGCTTTAGAGACCCACTTAAAACAGTCGCTGGTTTTTTTAGCGATTACCGCGTCGCTGGTTTCTCTTAGAAAATATCTCAATGGAGTCGCTGGATTTACTATCAGAGATATTACAGGAAAATAATTATGAAGGAGAGAGACTGATTTTCAGTCGCTCAATACTATCGCAGCGACTGGGTAAAAGAACAGGGCTATCACATTTTGCAACTGCTTCAAACTTGACTGCCCACCCGTGACCCCGATAACACATGGAATAAATCTTCCTTCTACATTTTAATTTACATAATACTGTAATAACTAATAACTAATAAGGAGAATTATTGTAGTCGGGAGTATAACAACAACAATATATCTAGAACACATAAAATTTATTTTAGACTAATAAAATAAATGTTTTGTTCTATTTCGAAGTTGTTGTTGTATCTCTTGTGGATTTTTAATTGAAAAAGAAGTTTATTCTATAATTTGAACTTGTGAAGATGCGTATCTAACTATTCTGAAAAGCCCAAATTAACATAACATTGATGTGAGAAAAGTAACAAGAATTCAGGTCGTAATCAATCATAATGAAACGACGCCCAGACCTTCGACGGGAAGCTAAATTACCACTGAGCTACATAAGCTTTTGTTATAATTACGATGAATATCAATGGCGGTCCATCATCTTCTTCGAGTAATGCGATGGAACATGAAGAACGTTATCAATCTCGTCTCAAAGTCCAGTCTTCTCCCAGCGCCGATCACTCCGGTTCACACACTAAAATTTAAGAAGAACCTCTCATTTTTATAACCAATGAGGATTAAAGTAGCTACACCATAACAACTTAAGACTTGTTTCGTTGACTTGTATGTGAACTCTCCTCTACAGACTTCTCATACACATAAAATAACAACAATCTTGTATCACGTCTTGAATCACACAGACACTACTTCAGCCATCCAATACATCTTCACAATATTCACTCCTGAAGAATCTGCCCCTTTGATGACAGCTTGATCCTACAATTAACACTCTCACAATGAGTCAAAGATCATAGTTGCTTCAAAAAAACTGTAACTTGACCCTAAAAGCCTCTGGTTAAGGTTGTGGTGTTTCAACCTAAACCGGGAAAGGTGTAGCTAAAAGTGAAAACCGGTAATTTCTCTTGTAATTAATAATCAATTCAAAACCGGAATTTTTCTATGTTTCCTTCATATACAAATTGGATTTCACTTTTAAAACAAACTGGATTCTAATCATATGGACCTTGTTGATTAGACCAAAACATATGTCTGTCTGTATGCATATGGAATGGATTGTCGAAACTAAATGGTTCTTTATTTGTAAAACTTTATTAAATGTTATAGAGCTTCATTATTTAAGAATTTTTAGAAAATGTATAATATGTAAAGTATATAGTTTTGTAATTACATTTTATAACTAAATCTTAATTTTCAAAAAAAAAGTACATTAATTTGATATGTATATTGATAAATTTAAATTTTTTACCTTTTGCCTTTGATATTAATTTTTTTTAAAGTACATTACATTAATATTTAAATTACATTTTTACCTTTACTGAAAAATTAAAAATTTGCTTTAAAAGACCAATGATATGACAATGTAATTTTTTACATTTTATTAGGTTCGTTTCATATATGTCTTTTTCAATTAATATAGTAAGATAAACGTATACTCTTCAAATATATATATTTTTGTATTTTATAAAAATATGTAAATTTTAAATTTAGAGAAGATGCACATATTTTACATTTTCTCATTTTACTTATATCTTTTCATTTTATTTCTAAGTTTTGACATTAATAACAACAAAATAAGAATGTAATCACTTACCAATTGTATGCTCTTTTTATTTCTTTCCATTGAACATCTAATTTAATAAATTTTAATACTTTTTCATCGATAAAATATTTAATGAATATGTCAACTGTCGATCGTATAATTACTAGATATACATCAGCTCAATAAAAGGAAACTCTACAAAGGAATTTATTTTTTACTAAAAACAAGTTTAAAACAGTTTTTTATTCAAGATCCGCCCGTTTCTTACTTGGATCTATTATCATATCTTAATTATCATTCATCATTCAGTTTATAAATGTTTAATCAAATTCCGGTTAGGATCTTAGTATTTAAAATATCCCTATATAATTGAATAATTTAAGGCGTATTCTGTACAGAATTTCATAAACTAATTATTCATAATCTTCAATTAAATTAAATCATAATTCTAAACTATTGGTCTATTCAAACAATATTCTAAATATTCTAAAGATCGCAATATTTCCAAAAACCTTGATTCCCCGCAGCTCCTTGAGCCGCCGCAGCTCCTTGATTCCCCGCCGCAACCCCTTGATTACCAGCAGCAGTACCATGTTGAGCCGCCGCAGCTTGCTGATTCTCAGCTTGATTCAGCAAGTTGTGGCGGGTCAATAAGAAGGGTATAAATTTAATGGTAGTTTGTTTCGATGTAATGGACATAATACTTTAAACATCTCTCAAAACTTTAATGTTTTGCATTTGGTGTATATTTTACTTTATGAAACTTACAACATTTTCCATCTATTAGAGGATTTTTTTTTTGAAAGTATACATGGTCAATATTAACAAAAAAAAATTCATATCTGCTTAATGCAAACAAATAAGATATTTAGTTGGGCAATTCTCGTAAATACCACTAAAATGAGTTTTTTTCTAAATATACCACTTTTATTTTTTTTTTCCAAAAAAAAATCATATCTGCTTAATGCAAACAAATAAGATATTTACTTTATGAGTTTTGTTTTCCAAATATACCACTTTTAGTTTTTGTTCAATTCTAGATAAATACCCAGAATATTTTTATAATATTTTTATTATTTTACTTTTAATCTAATAGACTTTTATTTAAAATTATTATGGGTATTTATCTAGTTATAAATTATAATAAAAATATATTACGTTTTTATAAACAACTTATCATTAGAATAACATAAACATTTATAAGAAAGTTTGAAAGGTAACTAAGATTATTATTCCCCCAAGATCATGTGGTTTTAACTCCATAATTCTTAAAAACTAAATATCAACCATTGAAACAAAATCTTGAGTCTCTCGAGAGTAGTTGTCTCGAGACAATATCACAATATGTAACAAGAAATAAAATATGTATGATTAAGATTTTAAAAATAGACCATAAGAGAAAAAAATACTATTGGTTAAGAAAAAACTAAAGAATTATTACCTCATTTTGATGTTGCATGCATTTTATCAACTTGTACATAAATCTTATATTGCAATGTCCTTACGTACGTTTTTAAATGATATATTAGGATTAGAACTTGATTGGTTCTACCACTCTTAACCTCTTGAAATCGTTAAATTTCAAAATAATTAAGTGGCGCATTCAGTGGCGCATGTCCTTTACGAATAGATAATCCACCATATATTTTTATATTAGAAGATGCCAAAACCTATGATTGTACTATTGGCCTTTAGAAATTAAGTAAAGCTAGAGGGAGCTATAGAATAATTATTACAATTAACTAGAAAAAAAAAATCTCAACACTTTCACTGCGGCAAATCGGTCATTTTCATACCCTACCTAAGATTCTGTGTTCAATTCCTATGTAAAGTTTAACATTGTGAATATTCATACATTAAATAACCAAAATTTCAAATTCATAACTCAAAATTATAAAATTGTGTCAAACTGTCAATCTATAGCTAGGCCCTGACGGTGTTAAGAATCCATTAGCGGTTGTTTATGTGGATGTCATATGCCCAACGACGTCATTTTATGCGACAAAAAAGATAACTTTTTTTTGTCAAAACGACGTCGTTTATCTCTTCTTTTTCAACATCTATCTTCTCATTCGTTCTTGTTTCTTGACACTATCTTCAATTGCTCAACGAAGGCCATTAATCTTCTTTGTCAGTTTTGTCTTTCATTTGAAAAAGAAAGTCTGAAAGTTTTGGAATAAATAAGATTGAGCTGAGTATAATAATGTAATCTAAGATCTCAGCACATTAAGATAACGCGTTTCGAACTAATAACAAAATTTTCAAAATTTACATAAGCAGCAGATCCACTATTCTGAGATTGAAATGACAAAGTTTTGAACATAATGCAATCAGAACCAGCTAGACGAATCCAAGTAACTCAATTTTTAAGATAAGGTCAAGATATTAGGAAATCGAAATTGAATGACAACCCATAAAATTGGAGTAAAAATTCTATGCACCCCTATAGATTAATACATCAATCATAGAATGAACACCTAATCGAATTTAGGTAGGAGCTGATGAAGACATCTTGATCAACACTTACGAAACTAGACATAAATCAAAAACCTAAATTTTCTAAAATCGATCTTTTTGTTTAGAGGCTGAAGAGGAAGAGCTAAACGACATCGTTTTGATAATTTTTTTTTTGTCTCTTTTTCGTATAAAAGGACGTAGTTGAGCACATGGCATCCACGTAAACAACCGCTAATGGATTCTTAACACCGTCAGGACTAAAGTATAGATTGGCACAATTTTATAAGTTTGGGTTGTGAATATAAAAATTTGGTTACTTAATGTATAAATATGCACAACGTTAAACTTTATATAAGAATTGAACATAGAACCTTAATTAAGTAGGATATGAAATGGCCGATTTTTTCACTTACTGCTGAAGTTAAAATACTATGTCAGTGAGGACAAAACACGAAAAAATATTTACTAGACCCCAACTTCTGGAGCAGTATTGATAAGGAAGCGAAAAAATTAGAGGGGGGGTATTCAACTTGTTTTTTCTAGGATTTGGTTAGATTTTAATATTTTAGGATTTTGAGATTTTTGAGTAAGATTTTAGAAGATTTGATGATTTGTTTTAGATTTTAATTTAAAGAAAATGAAAATGAAATGAAAGATTTTGTAAGTGATTTAGAATATTTCAAAACATACCATCTGATTTCTTAATCAAATTCGGATCCTCGGTGTCATGTTAAGTGGATGAGTTTATTTGGATCAAAGTCAGTTTCTTCAAGTTGAAGAAGAGGGCTCTCGTGATCCAGTTTTCGATATCTACAACAGTGATGATCCGATCTATGACGTTTATGATGAAGACGGCTTCATCGAGGGAGTGAACGATGGTCGACGTGTGGAGATTAGTGGGCAAGGTGGTTTCAGTTCAACAAAAACTCTCGACATCAACCCGCCAAAAGAAGAGGTCACTGCAGTAACTAACAAAGTTAATCACGTCAACGTGAGAAACCTTGGTAAGCTACTTCTATCTTCTTTACAATGGCGATCCCACATTCTATCCCATGTTCTGCATAGTTGTGTCGAGGAAGTGTTCTCTCTAGGAGGTTGGATTGGCACAAATGCAAGATGGCCATTTGATCGTGGACGACCGACACGGATAGAGAAGGGAAAGGAGAAGACGACACATAACCGGAAAGAGGTAGAAACGAGAAGGAAACAAGTTTGTGACTGAAGTGATGGTGCAACGTATGAAGGCAATGAAAGATATGTACCTGTTTACTTCATTAGAACCTTGAGGACAAGGTTCTTTTTCCGGCGGTGGAGTATTGATGAGACACAACATTTAGTTATTTTAATTATGTAGTGGGAATGTGTTTCTCTGCCCACATTTCACCTTCTTAGGAGTTAATTTATGTTTTGTGTATTTAAGCATCTTAGCTATTGTAGAATCGAACATGAAGAAAATATTGTGAAGAAACTTGTGTTCTTGTGTTGTTCTTATGAGCAATTCTCTTTGACTTTGAACAGTGACTGAAATTAGCTTTTATAGCTAACAGATGGTGGATCCAATGACTTTTTTTTTTGGAAATCCTTCAAAATCCCATCTTGAAGAGTGTGACTGTATGAGTCATATTTTTCAACTAAAAAAGTTAAAAAAGTCTTTTAAAATCATTCAAAATAGCTCTTTTTAAAAAATTTGTAATATTTTGAATAACAGTAGATTTTAAGTGAGTTTTACAAATTATGGATTGAATAACAAGAGATTGTGAATCATTATAAATAATTTTATATAAATTTCAAGTTGAATAACATAGGATTTTGAAAACAAGTGATTTTAAAAATACTTTAAAATCTTCTAAAATATGAGTTTAATACACCCCCTCTAAGTGTTCTTGGGCCTTGTCCGGCTCACCACATGGCAGAACCAACCCTCAACTTTACATACTCTTACCCGTTAAAAGTCGATCTCGCACTGCTAGCCATGTTCTGAACCGGCAGTGTGGAACACGTTCGCCGAACCGGCACTCCAAGAGATTTGGAACAGTACTTGCTAAATAAGTTTTTGGCTAAATTGGCTAAACCTTTTGAAAGATTTTATATATATATTTTTTCTTTTTAGTGGTCTCTGGTAAATGCTATAATCTCTGAATGGTGTTTTTCTTAGTTCTTTTATTATGAAACGACTATAATTATTTTAGTAGTGCACAGAATTAAATTAATAATGATCTAAAGCAGTTTTTTTTATAATACAAAAGACTGATTTAAAAACCATAACCAAACGCTAGTTTTTGTTTGCCGTGAAGTTGAACAAACAAACAAAAAAGAAACACTAATTAATTTTTAAACCTGGGAAAATAAAAGTCTGGTTTCGTTTCATCTCTCTAATGAGAACAATGATAAGCAGAATTCGAAACGTCTGATCCTTTTCACCTGTGCTTGCTCCGCTTTGATGGTGGCATGTTCTTCATACTGCTACTGCCGCCTCCACCGCTAGTTCCAGACCGCGATTTCCCAAACGCTTTCATCTTCCTTCTCTTCCTCTCTTCCTCACTATCAGACTCAGCTCCATGCTCTCTGTCTGCATTACTAGCTTCTCTCTCCAGTTCATCCCAAGTCTTACCTTTCTCTTCCTCTGACTCTTGCTCTGAGTCCTCCTCTTCTTCATCCTCTGACTCCACCAATGACTCACTCTCTGAGGCCTCATCCTCTGACTCAGACTCAACCTCCACATCTGATGGTTCATATCCTTTGTCAGACTCCTCAGAGCCCCCAGATTCTGAATCACTTCCGTCCAGATTTAAAAACTCCCATCCTCCATCATCTATGAAGCTCTGCGGATCATCCGTGATCGTCTTCAGGATCTGTCTCCAGTTCAGATTCAGTTTGCTCTCGTAGTACTTTATATCTGTAGTGTCAAGCCACTCCTTTATCCCCTCCAGTGAACTTGTGGGAACTGAGTCAACCCTGAGAACATCCTTTTTGAAGTCCTTGAAGATGATGGCCATGTCAAAGTTCTTCTGTCCAAACCCAACTCTCTCAAGATTCACAATCTCAATCTCACTCAGACTGACCACGAGGAACGGGTATTCTATGAGCTCAACTAAGCAGCTGGAGGTCGGTATAATGAATGCAGATGTCTTGTGCGGAACACCATGGAACCCAAGCTCTCTCAGAGGTTGATCAAATTCAAGGTCCAGACTTGCAAACTGGGGTAGTTGCCACATATCATTGACCCGGTTTGCAAAATGATTGAAATCCATGTTGATCTTGTTTTTCCTATCACGCTCCCGCTGTTCTTCATCAATCTCATCTGGATCATAAGCTGATCTCCTCCCACCACCTAAAGACTGCACAACATCCATTACCTCCACATAAAACTGGACGTCCTTTGTTTTCTTGGTTCCTACCATGATGTGGTTGTGCAAATGAAAATGAAGGAGGGTGATCATCTCCTTCTCAGCCGGCTGGAAAAACGCGTGCTTTATGTTTGCAAACAGGACATCCACACGCTCGTCAGGCCTGGTCGTTGAATACCTGAAACCATTGGCATGAGCTTCGAGTGTCCCAGGAATCTTCTTGCGGCCACTGAAAGGTGGACGGATCCACAACTCAGACAACCTGAGGGGTTTGAACTTGTTCCCTGCAAGCTGAAGTTTCTCCTGTGTCACCAATGTCGCTCTTTCAGCTCTCTCTGACTCCCGGGCCATGACTTGCCGTCTGAGGGCCTTAATCTGCTGAACTATTTCACTGCTATGCCTTGAATCCTTGGTCCGGAATGAAACCTCCTTGAGGTAGATAGCACCCTGGTTTTTCAAAGAGTTTGAATCATGAGGGTTGAAGGGTGTACCGGGGACATTGAAAATGATACGGATGTAGCAATTCCTGTTGGTATCTTGATTGCCAGACACTGTTCTTATTGTAGCCACATGGAATGGGACCAAGCTACCATAGATGGGCAACAATACAGCCTCGTTCTTCGTATCAGTCTGGATTTCCAAAGACCGAGGTTGGGGCATGTCATTAACATTCTTGTAGGCAACCACATCAGCTGAAGTCTTTGCAGCAGACCGGCTGTCTCCCGCCCCAGACCTATCACCAGCAAGCCTTCTGGCGGTTTCTTCATTTTTCTGGCGTGCAAGCTCTGCCTGGTGCTGCTTCCGTAGCTCTTCTTTCGACACCACATGATCATCTGATCTAAGAGCTGTCTTGGTAATGTAGTTCTCAGAACCGCTGACCCTCGGCTTCTTCCTCGGTCTCTCTTCTTCTTCATCATCTTTGAAGGAGTAAGCCACATCCTTAACAGATTTAGAGCACTTGGCTGTTAAACTCTCCGGATTCTGTTCCGTGACGAGAACTGTGTCAGCTAGCAAAAGTGAGAATTTCTTGATCTTGCTGCGGCTTTCTGACTCACACTCCAAGTTCTGGAAACCAAGAGACACATTAAATGCCATTTTCGGTCTCAATACTTTATCATTCTTTGCATTAATATTTAATCCTGACTCTCGGAATTCAAGACCGATACCAGTCCCAGCAGATTTAGTTAGCTTGTCAACCAACTCAGGGGCATTCTTTTCAACAACCGAAAGGGCAGCTTGATAGACAGTATTGATATTTCTTCCTGACCTTAAAGCATTAATAGCAGCCTCATGTGCCTTGAGAAGTACCTCATATGCCTTGATCTGGAGAGAAGTTGCATCTATTAGGTACGTCCTGGCAACGTTTGAGCAATAACTATTATACCGAGCACCAACAGCACATATTATGATACTCGCTGGATCATAAGTGAGAAGTTCATCATTGCTTGCAGCACTTGGTTTGAGATCAAACTTGCCTCCGCTTTGAAATATAGGAGGGTAACATATGTCAACGTTTTCTGCCTTCAGCCTCACACTGGCCTTAGTCGGCTCAAGTATGGCTTTCTCGGTGAGATCCATCAAAGAAGAGTGGGTGACGTCTTTCTCCTCATCAATGATTCCTTCAAGGTTTGGGACAACAACATTATTCATCACACTATAGGCTAGATACGCAGCTTTCTTCACACTCATGACCTCAGTATCATCTTTAACAGCAAAAAGATCAGACAGCCCCCCAGTTATATCTACAAACTGGAAGTTTGCATTCTTTAACCTCTCCGTCCAAGTCTCCAGAAGCTTACCTTCAGGGACTTCACGAGCAATGTGCCCTACAACTTGTGAATCATTTCCATCACCCCGGGATAGATCACGGATGGCACGAAATATGGCATCCATCAGCCCTTTTCCATCATCACCCTTGGGCTTAACATGCATAACAACATCAACCTTCAACTCATCATGTGCAGCTTGCTCCACAACTTCTAGTAGAGATGCCTTGTTCCTGCTACACAAGAAGTGGATCTGCTTTGGGGTAAAAACCATAATCGTATCTGGAAACTCATACCCAAGAAGCCAAATATTCAGCGCTGACGATTTCAGGTAGCGCAGATCATCAGAAGCAGGAGGGGTAGCAATGGCGAGAGCGTCCGCAGATCCCCATAGGTCTGCACTGTGCTTCTTCCAGTGTTCATACAAGGCTCTTGCACGTGAGATAAATTTTTTAACATCTATGGTGTAGGCATTCCCAGTTTTTGGAGGCACTCCTCCACCAGGAGCTCGCGCATTACCATTCCGAGAGTCTGCCATCTAAAGAGTCCCAGAAGAAACTTTTTATCTGCTGAAGCAAAAGTAATATAATACTCAGAAACAAGAAAGATGCACAAGAGAGATGCACAAGCCTAAAATTAAGAACATAAGACTCATTCGGAAGACCACTTAACACACATCTTAATCAAATCTAGGGTTTCATAGCTTCAAACTAGGTCTAAATCTGCAGTAAAATCCACCAAAATTAACACCCAGAACGAAAAGTTAGAGTAAGGAAAAAAAAAACCCACCTCGAATAGAATCAAATAAATCACAAAAACAAGCGGCGGCGCGAGAGGAAGCAACCGAAACCCTAGAAATCGAAGAACGAAAAAAAAAAAACGTTCAATTACTTCGTCTAATGAAGCGAAATCGAAACAGATCGAGTTAAGAACACGATTATAAACGAAGAATCAAACCAAAGAACACGAAAACGAGACGGAAACAAGTTGAATCGTAGATTAAAAACAGTGAGATATCGAGAAAGGGAAAAAAAAAAAAAAAAAATAGTTTACCCAGAAGGTTCGTAACGGAGGACAATAACGTGGTAGCTTCAAACGACGGCGGTTTAGGCCGAGAAACAAGAAGAAGAACGAAAAAAAAAGCTCCGGCGAGGCTCTCCTCGAGAGAGAATGGCTCTTCTACGAGGCAATTCTGAGAGTGGAACGTATATTTATTTTGATTATGGTGGGCTTTGCCACCGAATTGGGCTTATTTGACAAATAAAGGCCCATTAACGAATTATGTTTTCTGATAATCCTCTAAATATCATTCTTGTTCAATAAGGTAGATAACCATATTGATATTATAAAGGTTAATTTTTAAGTGAATGATTGTGAAATTTCATTTGCAAATCACGTAACTGGGGAGTTATTTCTCTAAATAACGTGCTATTTTTATGAAAGACACACATGTTGTTTACAATACATTGGCATCCAGTTTTTATGTTTTTTGGCAAACGGAAGAAAAATAAAGTTAATAAATAAATTCCTCTACGAGAGCAATACACAAAAAATAGCAAATTTGGTTCTAAATTTGGCAACGATCTTTGCTTTTAAACTTCTTGTATGTTTGTTATCAGAATAATAAACACACATAAACAAATTACTTTTATTATAAATTTATAATTTACTAGATAAGGACACGCCCGATGTGCGGGTTTAAAGTTTGTAATTAAAATTAAATTTAATAAAAAAATATATTAAAATATATTGTACATTATTTATAATTTTTTTTTGCTATAAATATACAAATCTTTTATGTATGGTACCATTAAAAGTGTATTTTTTACACCTAGGTATAATGTATGTTACAAATAGAGTATTATTTACCACCACCTAGAAAATGTCCATATGAATAAATTAAGCCAACTATTATATGTCTTTTTACTTTCACTTTTGCATAGTTTCTTTAATCACTAAAATTATTAGCTCAAAAAATATTTCGAATAAAAAATAAATTACATCATAATAGTGCATGACCAACCATGGAGAGAACCTCGGTTCTGCCTCTTGCCTTATGGGGAGACCTTGCGCCCAACCTCCTCAACCATGGAAAGAACATTGGCTCCGCCTTCCTCCCATAGGGAAATAACCTTGCGTCCAACCTCCCCTACGTTCTTCCCTTTGGGAGATAACCTTGCGTCCAACCTCTTCCACCACAGAGAGAACCTCGTCTTTTCCCTCCTCCTGTGTGGAGAGAACATGTTCAGGTCTTTTAGCTATCTCAAAGTGGCTTGCTCCAGCAACCAATGAAACTAAAGACCCTTTTCCAACATCACAAATTCAATATTTTGATAGTAACTAATGTTAAAATTGCTAATGTATTCGTGTAAGTTTATTTGACACACTATGATGTAGCCTCTGTCTCCGACCTCCTATGCATTTATCAACAACGATTTATGCTTTTCCAATCTATCTATATATGTTGTAAGCTTGTGTTTGATTAACCTATTTTATCCAACCATTAGTTGATGACCTTTTCCTCTTTATCTTCTTTTGGGATTGAACGAATGGTAACAATTATGTTTGCACAAAAAGAAAGGTATATGACCAACCAATCAAGGTTGAAAAATTAGAAGAAAATTAATTTGACATAATTAAAGAAATAATAGAAAATTATAAGGACATTAGTATATAAATCTCAAATAATTCAAAGATGAAAATATAAATTAAATAAAACAGTCTAAAACTACTATAATAAATTTTACAATACAGTATTAGAAAAAGAAGATGCATATATTAATCTTCCATTTTTTTTGGTTAACATATTAATCTTACCTATTCCAAACTGAAAAAGGAGAAAGTAGGAGTATATTTTGGTTTAACAAAATAAGGAAAATTTACCTTCCCATTAAAAAAGTTTCACCAGTAGAACAAAGTTGAAAGCAATATCATGGTAAATAAAAGCAATAGAACAAAGTCGAAAATGTCTATGAAAATCATATGTTGTTGAAAATTTCTTGGTAGACAATATTTTGTAGAACATTATTGTCGTAGTGTTTTGTGTCTCTTTTAAGAATCTGAAGTCCTGTAGTTGTAGTGACTCTCAAGAGAGCTACATATAATTGTCTGTGAGAAAAGACTGGACTTGGCAAATATAAACCAACTTTTTTAAAGCTTTGACCTTGGCTCTTATTGATAGTCATTGCATAGCAAACACGTACAGAAAATTGACGTCTTTTTAGTCGCGCAACCACAAATTTCTCTATAAATAGTAAGACAAAATCCTTCATCAAACATCATATTCTATCTCTCACATAAATTTTTAAATTTAGTAATATCAATTTGTATTTAACTAAAATATCTTTTTTTCTCTTTTATGTGACTTTTGTAGGTTTTGAAACAAATAAGTAGAGTCAAAATTTTGGAGCATATGTAAAAAGGCTAGATGAAGAAGGTCTAAGGCACATGACACATTCTCACTTTTAGAAGAGACACAAGGTCTTTCGTATATTTTTTACCTTTCGTTTCTTCTTTTTGTTCATGTTTTGAAATTAGTAAATGTTGTTCAGAATTCTTATTTTGTTTATCAATATTGCACTTTGTTTCTTTTGATCTATTTTATAAATTTTAAATTTAAAAATTTAGTTCTAGATAATAATTCATAAAATCTATTAGATTTTTAGTTTATAGTTAATATATCTTAGTTCCTACCGCTTCATATCACTTATGTAAACAATATTCCTACCAATTGGCTCTTTTGAGCTAATCTATTTAAGTTGTTGACAATTTTTTTTTAATATATCTTAGTTATAATATTAATGTTAACTATTACTGAATGTATTTTAAAATAACTAAACATATTTTATTATGTTCATTTTACCCACGCATTGCGTTACCCAAGCAATTTGTATGATCTAGACTTTTCTTTATTTTCACAGTTTTGGGTTCCATCTGTAGTGCTCATGTTTGAAAATTATAATTGAGTTTTATACATTCGAATGACCTCTTCTTCTCTCTATATATATGACAAAGATATGAGAGATACATATCTTTATATTTATTTTTATTTTCTTTTAAGATTAGGCCAAAGATTTCAATATAACGTTGGATTGTTTTTGAAGTTTAATTATTGTAAAATTTTTAGGATTTTCTTTAGGATAACTACGTGTAACTTTATTGTAAAATTATCTGTATGATTTCTTTTATGTTTTTGAATTATGGATTTTTTTTTGTTTGGACGATTCTTTTTTCTTTAAAATTACAAAATTGTATAATTTACAACATAATAATAAGATTTTATTATTATTTTAATAATCTACAACATAATACGATTTTGACATATGTCGCGATCTTATGAATTAGTAACTTTTACAACATAACAATAAGATTCTATTATTATTTTAATAACTAAGTTTTGAACCCACGCTACACGTGGGTTTATTTGATATATTTTGATGAAAACTATATATGATTGATGATTGTAATGAAATATTATCTTATAAAAAAATTAAAATTAGTATTAAGGAAAAATTAAATTTCAGATACACAAATTTAAAAATCAGTTGTATTATAAAATCAAATCTGATCAAAAAAATCATGAATTTAACTCGACGTCCATGCGAGGCGGATCAAACTAGTGACCTCACATATCCTAAACCATTTCTTTGACCACCAGAAAAACGAAACAATTTCACAATCATGAATTTATCTCATTTTTTATATTTAATTGATCGCTATCACCTATGTTTTCGTGTGTTTTATTTAATGTTTTCTTATTCTTCACATTATTTATTGTCATTTTCATTGTCAAATTTTATGGTGATTGTCTTCGTTAGTTTTACCGTCCGGTTCTTTGTTGTATTATTTTTTTTTTCTTAGTTAAAACAATATTTGTGCTTTTCGTCGATCTTTCTTCTTTAAACTCAGATAATATCAAATCAAGGTCTTGCGACGTCAATCCTTCTTTTTTAGACGTAAAAATAAAAAATTTATTGCAAGAATATCAAATCATCTGTAAAGTCATACACAAAACCATGTTTTACAGCTCATAAAAGATATAAAGATCAAACAGAGATAAGTTAGATATTTTCAAGATATTAAAAAAATTTGATATATAATATTTAGTAATTCTTAAACTTTTAAACTTTGAATAGAGGTTAAATATTTTAAACTTTAGATGTAGTTTAAATATTTGTAACATTTTATTTTTTTTAGAGTTAAATCTTAATGACACTTTACATTTTTATAGAGTTTAAATAGTTATAATATTTTAAACTTTATATGGAGGTATTTAAGATATTTTAAAACATTCTATAAAGTTTAAATATAAACCTTTAAAATTTTTAATTTGTTAAAATAAATCAAATAAAACTTTTAAATTTGGAAACCTGTTAAATCCAGATTCCTGCTAATTTATAGTTAAAAACATATTAGTTTTATTTATAATGGTTCTCAGTCATTGTCTAAAATTTTCTAGCTGATGTGGGACATTATACATATTTTTTTTTATTTCTATAGATTTACTTTTTCTTTTTTTTTTCTAAAAAATCTTAATAATATAGATTACTACTATATTTCCAAAAATATTAATTAGTGAAACATCTAATTCTTATCGGTTGTTTTAAATCCTATATGGACACCTTTGAGAGTTTATAGCTTCAATATTTTTTTTATTTCTATAGATTTTACTTTAAAAAAAAAATCTTAATAATATAGATTACTACTATATTTCCAAAAATGTTAATTAGTGAAATATCTAATTCTTGTCTGTTGTTTTAAATCCTATATGGATACCTGTAGGAGTTTATAGCTTCAGCTTTTTATTAGTATACATATAATATTTTAAAATTTCTATGGAGGTTAAGTAATTGTAATATTTTAAAATATTTTATGAAGTTTAAATATTTTAAATATTTAAACTTTTAAATTTTACAAATTATTTTTTAAAAACCTTTGAAAAGCTAAGAATTTAAAAGTTATAATATTTTGAAACCTTTTAAAAGCTAAGACTTTTAGAAGTTTCAATATTTACAATATTTTAAACTTTTAAAAGGTTTCGAAATATAATATTTGAACCTTTTAAAAAGTTTCAATATTTATAATATTTAACTTTTAAATATTATAATATTTTTTTTGAAATTTTTTAAATTTTTAATCTGATCAAATAAAAAATCGGATCAAACCGAATAAAACTTTTAAACTTGGACGCCTGAGAAATCAAGCTTTCCTGCTCATTCGTTGTTGGAAGCATATTAATCCTATTTATACTGGTTCTGAACCATTATCTAAAAATTTTCTAGCCGATGTGGGACGTTGTACTTAGTTCTTTTATTTACATAAATTTAAAATTTTCCTTTTTCTAAAAACTTTTAATATAGAAAATTCTGGAAATTTTTTAAAAAATGTTAATGAATGACATGTCAAATTCTGATAGGTTATTTAAAATAATTATAAATATAGAAAATTCAAGAAATTTTAAGAAATTTTAAAAATTGTTAATGAGTGATATGTCAAATCCTGATAGGTTGTTCAAAATCCTATATGAACAGCCTTAGGAGCTTATAGCTTATACTTTTATTAGTATAGATTTTATTATTTTAATAATTTATAACATAATATGATTTTGAGACATATCGCGATCTTATGAATTAGTAACTTATGAAACCATACTTTATATAATAAAATAAGTCGGTCACATTAAACAAATAGCGCTAAACCACACTAGATCACACACAAAAATAAACGAATTACAATAGTTTTGTTGTTTGTGGTATTAAAAGTTTTGAGTTAACATATATCAAATTCTCAAATGGAAACTTTTTTTTTTTCCTGATTCTCATTATGGAATTGTTTTCTAATATTTTTGTTTTGATATTTATGATATCTCTTTGTATTTTTTTTTTTTTTTTTTTTTTGTACACAATAGTTTGAACTTCTATTTTTTTATAAAGATTTTAGAAGTTCAAACTATCATTACGACTCATAACATCGTCAACTTTTGAGTTTAATCATTACGAATCGTAACATTTCATATTTTATACTATCTAGTATATATATAAATGATCTATCTTGTAAAGTGAAAAGACCTAGACTGCCTAGATTCAGCTGACGATGGATGCAACGATGTTCACTTACCGCCATAGGGTTGATTCTGCTGCACATCTATAAGTCCTCTAGACTTCAATGCCGGTAATCAGAAAACAAACACATTTCAGTCAGATAAGAATCATCGATCACCACTCACCTCACCAGTGTCTCGAAAAACATTCGAGCAGCTAGCTTTCTTGTCTTTCCGGCCAAAATCTTGCTTAAACGTAGATCTCCAGAAAGAATACTTGAAAAACGTTCTTTAAGATACTGAGCCAAGGCGCTGCAAATGTTCAATAAATGTTACAAATTAGAAAAGAAAGATCAGTAGGCTCTTAAATGTATGAGAGAATGCTTAATATATTACATATGTGGCTGTACAATATATATATGGAGAGATACATGAGAGACTAGGTAATATCTAGGTTATATCTAATTACAAATATGTCCTCTCTCTTACACGCCCCCTCAAGATGGAGGGGCTGTAGCAACTCCAATCTTGGAGACAAAATTAATGAACTCTGGACGTGGTAGCGGCTTCGTTAAACCATCGGCGAGCTGGTCATGCGTGGATACATGGGAGACACGGAGAGCACCAGAATGAACATATTGTCTCACAAAGTGAAAATCAATTGCAATGTGCTTCATCCTAGAGTGAAAGACTGGGTGTGCAGAGAGATATGTGGCGCCAACATTCTCGCAAACATTATCGCAGTATATTACCGGCGGTGGCGGAACCCAAAGACCAAGCTCCGTAAGCAATGTGCAGACCCAACTCAGCTCGGAAGCAACATTAGCGACAGCGCGATACTCCGCCTCTGTGGATGATCGAGCGACTCCTGTTTGTTTCTTGGAGGACCATGAAATGGGATTACCACCAAGATACACAATATACGCATTAGTGGAGATACAAGTATCCAGGTTGAGGGACCAGTCAGCGTCAGAGTAAGCATGAAGACTAAGAGGTGTATTAGCACGAAGGAAGATACCAAGTGTAGGAGTTCCAGCCAAGTAACGGAGAATGCGTTTTGCCGCCTGCCAGTAAAGATCCGTTGGACTGTGCATGACTGGGAGAGGCGATTCACGGCATACGCAATGTCAGGTCGGGTGAAGGCAAAGTATTGGAGATTGCCAATCACAGTTCTGTACTCATGGGGATTGGTGTGTGGTGAACCGGAGGTAAGCGTAAGAGCCGGAGTCGGATACATTGGAGTCGTAACAGGTCGAGCATGCAGCATATTCATCCTAGTCAATAGATCAATAATGTAACGACGCTGCATGAGATGTAAGCCCTTGGACGTACGTGTTGCCTCAATGGCCAAGAAGTAATGCATGTCACCACGGTCCTTTAAATAGAAATGGGTGACAATAGTATCATCATTGCCAGTGATAAGCATGTCATCTACGTAAACAAGTACATAGACAACATCAGGACCTCGACATTGGATAAACAGAGACGCATCGACAACAGAGTTGTGGAAGCCAAGTTGAACGAGATATCCGCGTAACTCTTGATACCAGGCTCTGGGAGCCTGTTTAAGACCATAGAGAGCTTTACGAAGATGGCAGACATAGTGAGGTCTGTCTTGATCAACGAATCCCGGAGGTTGAACAACATAGACTTCATCGGAAAGAGAACCTTGCAAGAATGCATTATTGACGTCAATTTGACGGAGTCGCCAACCGTGACTCACCGCCGTGTGAAGAACGGCGTGGACTGTGGTAGACTTGATTACAGGACTAAATGTCTCCATGAAATCATGACCGTATTGCTGATTAAAGCCTTTGGCCACAAGCCGCGCCTTGTACCTGTCAAGCTCACCATTAGGATGATATTTCAATGTAAACACCCACTTACAACCAATAACATTTTGAGATGGAGCCGGCGGGACCAATGTCGAAGTGCCATTGTGAAGCTGAGCATTGATCTCCTCACACATTGCATTCCTCCAGTTGGGATCTTTCAATGCCTCCGCAACCGTTTTGGGGATTATCGGACGAAGAGGAGGAACAACAGCAGTGAGAGATAGTTTTGTGTTCAGTTTGGTGATGTTGTTCTTGGCCCGTGTTTGCATCGGATGGTGGTTCAGTGGCGGTGGTGGTAGCACCGGCGGTATAACCACCGGAGGGGGTGGCGAAGGTGACGATGAAGGCGTTGGTGGCGATGAAGAGGGACTCGATTCAGAAGGAGGCAATATAGGAGGAGATGGGCTTCTGCTTAGTGGGCTTTGTGGTGTCCCACTTCTTGTTGGGCCTGAAGAAGAAGCAGCAGAGTCCAGTCAAGTAGGATTTGTGTGAACGGGAGACAATGGCGATGGTGGCGGTGTTGTTGGAGCGGGGAAGTGCATAGCCGGCGGCGACAGAGGAGCAGAACGAGGAGGCGAGGACGACAAGGAGGGCAAGGGATCTGTGATGAATGGTTATGTGCGAATCGGAACTACGGTGTGGGGAACAGCCGGGACAACCTCCGAAGAAGGGACCAACAGAGACATCAAGGGAATTGAAGCAAACGGGAAGCTTGTCTCAACAAAGCGAACATGCCGTTAAGTGTAAATTCGACCAGTGGGTCGGTCAAGACAAAAATAAGCACTTTGGGTAAGGGAGTAGCCAAGAAACACAAACTCCAGGGGCCGAGTATCAAGCTTATGAGCCGCTTATGGACGTAACCAAGGATAACAGACACATCCAAATACACGGAGCTTTTGATAATTCGGTGGTTGCTCGAACAGCATGGCATAAGGAGAGACATTCCCGAGGACTGGCGTGATCATGCGGTTTATAAGGTACACGACAGTACTGAACGCATAACTCCAGTAGCTAGTTGGCATGGAAGCCGTGCTTAACAAGGTAAGTCCGGTCTCCACAATATGGTGATGCTTGCGTTCAGAGATCCCGTTGAGTTCCGGCGTGTGTGGCGGTGTGATGAGATGCGTGATCCCATGATAAGTGAGAAAGGACCGTAATGCAACGAACTCACCACCATTATCGGAATAGAGGGTGCCGATCCATCTTTTGAATTTATTTTCGACTAGAAAAGTGAAAGCAATGAAGGTATCACGTACATGGGATTTTAATTTGAGTGGGTAAAGCCATGTGTAGCGTGTGTGGTGATCTACAATTACTAAATAGTACTTGTAGTTGTCAATAGAAACAATCGGAGATGTCCAAACATCAATGTATAGATATTCAAGAGGGTGTTTAGAAGTGATTGTATTGGAGTGAAAAGGAAGTTTGTGACTTTTATTGAGTAAACAACCAGAACAAGATAAATGTTGTGGTGAAGAAGATGAAACAGGTAAAGAAAATTGATGAAGTAGTGTTTTTAAAATTGCAAAAGACGGATGGCCGAGTCGCAAGTGCCATGAAGCAAGATCTGTTTTTGATGATGGCGAAACAAAAAGAGACATCGCAGATGGATACGTGACATGCCACTCATACAGCTCATTCCTTTTGCTTCCTTGGAGTAATCACTCCCTCGTTATGAGATCCGTCACCTGAAAATGAGCAGGGAAAAAGTTCACCAAAACCCATTTAGAGTTACACAACCGGTACACATATATAAGATTTTTGTGGACATCAGGAACACACAAAACATTATTGAAGGCAAGAGAGCGAGTAGGAGTAGGAAGTAAAGCAGAACCAGTGTGAGAGATTGGCATCCCTGAACCGTCCGCGATAGTCACGTCCTCACCACCATTGTACGGCTGATGTAAGGAGAGATTATTGAGATAAGAGGTGAGATGATGAGTGGCTCCACTCTCCATGATCCAGTTGCCCGCATTGTAGGGTTGAACAGCGGCCAAGTGAGCGTGTGGTTGCCATGGAACAGATCCCGACAATGGGTTGGGACTATAGGAAGCACCAGAGAGTTGCAGTTGAGAACAACGTCGAGCACTGTGACCATGGATACCACGATCTGACACTTCCCTTGATATGGACGTGGAGAGTATTGCGAGTGAGATGAACCACTATTGTTGTTGCGGTAAAACTATTTACCTTGATGACGAGGGTTGTTATTGTTGTTGTTACCGCGGTAAGAAGCCACATTCGCAGTGGGAGGTAGGAGCGGAGCAGCAGCGGCTTTAGCAGAAAGTTTCGTCTCAAAATGGAGAAGTTTCTCATGAAGCTCCAGCAGAGAGGGAACCGAGTCACGACTCTCGATCTGATCCACAACAGGCTTGTAGTCGTTGGATAGACATTCAAGAATGAATTCCACTTGGGCTTCAGGCTCAACCGGTTTGCCAAGTTGAGCGAGCTGATCAAAACGGGTGGTATAGCCCTGAAAATACTCGACAATGGACTTGGTGCCTTTCATCCAATACTTGAGCTGTTGGCGAAGTTGCTGAACGTGACAATGGCTTGGATTAGCATAAGTGGACGAGAGGATGTTCCAGATGTCAGCGACGGTGTTGGCTTTGGAGAGAAGCGGATGAATCAAAACAGAGATTGCACCAAGGAGGGCGCTATAGAGAAGCTGATCTTGACGCTTTCACAGAGTGTAATTGTAACGACCTGGTTCCTTGGTACGTACGCGGTACGTGAGATGGTACGTACACGGTACATGAGAGAGTACCGATAGCGGTACGCGAGAGTGCCGATAGCGGTACGCAAGAGTGCTGATAGCGGTACGCAAGAGTGCCGATAGCGGTACACGAGAGTGTTGATAGCGGTACGCGAATACGGTTGATAGTGTTACGCGAATGCGATCGATAGCGGTACAAACCTCGGAATGAGAACAGGACGAATCATGGTCCATAAAGGACAATGGCCGTGATTCGATAGCCGATGGATCCAAATGGAAATGGAGAGTTCGAGACTACCGAAGTAGTGAACAGATGTTTGAACTGAAGGAAAAAGGAATCCTTGACCTACATGGTGAGTGCGTGACTGTGGCCCAGTTCCATGGTTGATTCTCTTGACCCGTGGTTTATTTAATCTCGTTAAATGCTTGTCTTAGTTAATGGTTAATGTGTTCTATTGCAATATGAATGGTGGTTGGTCTAAACGACTTAGGCAACTATCCTATGTGAATTGTTTGACTTGCGTGACTTGATTGGAATATACCCTGTGTTGGATTGAGATTGTTGAATTGAGCCTAGTGAAACGGGTTGACCATTCCACTAAGCATACGCCTCCTTTTTATGGACGCAGGAAAAGAAAGGTCCGATGATCAGTACTTTAGTGGTTGACCAGCTCGTGTGACGGAAGCAAGGAAGGGAGAGGATGGTGGCTTGGGTAGTTATACTTTATGGATTTATCTTTCTATAGATTTGTAACGTTATCAGACATGGGTGTTAAGGATGAATTGAACCTTTAAATGCATATTTTTAAGTTATTTCACCTGTTATACATATTCGCTATTGCACAATATTAAACGAACGAGTAGAATTTTCATAGGCCCTGAGAAAATTTTTACTGGCCGGTACGGTCATGTACGGGTTTTTAGGCTCGGGGTCTTACATTTGGTATCAGAGCACGGTTATAGTTCTAGGACATGGTTGTGTAATGGGTGCATGGGTTATTATTACTAGAAAGCCATCCTTCCTTGCCATAAACGTCTCACGGTAAGACTGGTCATGTTTAGATATAGGGTGTATAGGACTAAGTTGGTTTGGACGCTAACTTAGAATCGGTTATGGTATTTCAGATGGCACCCAATACTCGTAACTCGGCTAATACCACGGCTAGACAGGGAGCCGAAGGGAACGTTGAGGAAGCATCGAACCCTGCTTCGGTGAACGCTGGGCTAGTAGGTGCTGGGACCGGTACGGAAACCGGAGGACATGGACCCTAAGGAGTCGGTACGGGAGCTATACCGATAGTGGGTACGGGTGCTAATGCGACTGCAACCGGGGGAATGGGGCAAGTATTGGAGACCTTGGTCCAGATACTGAACCAAATGACACCACCACCGGTCGTAAACCCGCCTGTACCTAACACGGTGCCAATGGGAATGGCAACTCCTATGTACTTGACCATCATGGATCACATGTTAAAGTTGGGTACGCAGTACTTTAGTGGTGGAGAGAACCCCATCGAGGCTGACGAATGGAGAAGTCGCCTTGAGAGGAACTTCGACTCAGTGCGTTGTCCGATGGAGTATCAGAAGGACATCGCTACCCACTACATGTCCGGTGAAGCCCATGCGTGGTGGACAGGCATGGTAAACTGTATGGCAAACCCGAATTGCTCTTGGGAGACTTTTTGTGGAATGTTCCTTGCGAAGTATTTTCCACAGGAAGCTCTTGACCGTCTTGAACCAGAATTCTTGGATCTAAGACAAGAGAACCGGACCATGCGAGAGTATGAGACCGAGTTCAACCGGCTCAAGAGGTATGGAGGTCATGAGATGGAGGATGAGCAAGTGTAGATTCATCGGTTCTTGCGGGGCATAAGAGTAGATATCCGCAACCGATGCATGATTAGTAACTTTGGAAGTCTTGCTGAATTGGTTGAAAAGGCAGCCATGTTGGAAGATGGACTGGCTGAGGAATCTCAGTAACACTCCGGAGGAACCGCGGTGCAACAGGCGCTGGTGGTCAAAGTTGAACCGGGAAATGGGACTAAGCAGACCGCGGGTCGGAAACATATGGGTAAAGCTTCGGGCAGTGTGCATGTGTGTCCAACTTGCCGCAAGAGACATTCGGGGCAGTGCCGACGATTGCTAGGTACGTGTTTTGCATGCGGGGGAAAAGACCACATGGCCAGCAACTGCCCGCATAAGGGGAACGACACACGAGTGTGCTACCAATGTGGGCAGGCGGTACATATCCGGCCAAACTGTCCGCAGTTGGAGTCGCAAGGACAGAAACGGGCCAGCGAGGTGCTGGCGTTGCCACCACCGCCGAAACGGCCGGCGATTATGCCGCAGGTGTATTCGGTCGCGGACGGGCAGGTGGAGGCGAGCACTTCACGACAGATCACTGGTAAGTTTGAATACTCACCTTAGTGGAATTTTTGCTTGAACCTTTTGTGTGTGTGGTTAGGTTCTTAGCAAGTAGAATTCTGTAGAGACCTTACTTATATGCGATGTGAAAACCCATGTGATGTTTGACACCGGGGCTACGCATTGTTTTGTGAGTCCGAATATGATTGGAAAAGGTGGATTCCGGAAAGAACCCGGGGATAATTTTGGGTTGGTACAAGCAGCGGGCGGTCAGGTGATGATGACGTACGGGGCGGCATGGATATGCCGGCAGACTTGGTCATATGTCGAGTGAAGGCACACGATGTGATACAAGGCATGGACTGGCTAAGCAAAGACATGGCTCACTTGGACTGCTATCGCGGACGAGTACTGTTCGAGACTGCTAAAGGAATGATAGAATATCAATGCATCAGGCCATTGTCGGGAAATTTGTTAGTCTCGGCGGTGCAGGCCGAACAATTGATCAGTAGTGGGTGCGAAGCATACTTAGCTTCAATCATGATAGAAGAAGTGGGTATGGGTATGGGACTACAGGCCATAGCGGTGGTACGAGAATATGAGAGCGTGTTTGGACCCTTGTCCGGATTACCACCAGCACGGTCAGACCCGTTCACTATCGAACTGGAACCCGGTACAGCTCCAATATCAAGGGCTCCATACCGTATGGCACCGGCAGAGATGGCCGAATTAAAGAAACAGTTGGGGGAATTAATGGAGAAAGGGTTTGTTAGGCCGAGTAGCTCACCATGGGGTTCACCGGTACTCTTTTTGAAGAAGAAGGACGGAACCTTCCGACTTTGCATTGACTATCACGGGCTGAATAAAGTGACGGTGAAGAATCGGTACCCTTTGTCGAGGATTGACGAGTTGCTAGATCAACCCCAGGGAGCCACATTGGACGACCTTTAGGACGAGGTACGGCCATTACGAATTTGTGGTTATGCCGTTTGGATTGACTAACGCCCCCGCAACATTCATGAAGCTTATGAACAATGTGTTTCGAGAGTATTTGGACGAGTTTGTGATTGTATTCATAGACGACATCTTAGTCCACTCGAAGAGTGAAGAAGAGCATGTTGCTCACTTAAGGAAAGTGTTAGAGAGATTAAAGGAACATAAACTATTCGCCAAACTCAGTAAGTGCAGTTTTTGGAAAAGAGAGATCGGTTTCTTAGGACATATAGTATCGGACAAAGGAGTGTCCGTGGACCAGGAGAAGATTCGGCCCATAGCAGAATGGCCTAGACGGTGGAACGCCTCGGAGATACGAAGCTTCCTATGACTGGCTGGTTACTATCAGCGATTCGTCAAAGGTTTTGTGAGTATGGCACAGCCGCTGACTCAGCTAACGGGAAAGAATGTACCGTATGTATGGACAGCCGATTGTGACCAGAGTTTCTCAAGACTCAAGGACATGCTTACTAGTACACTGGTTTTAGCACTACCGGAACCGGATGAGCTGTATGTTGTTTACACGGATGCGTCTGGTCGAGGGTTAGGGTGCGTATTAATGCAGAACGGGAAGGTGATCGCTTATGCCTCTAGCCAGCTGAGGAAGCATGAAGTGAATTATCCAACCCATGATTTGGAAATGGCGGCCGTAGTATTTGCGCTGAAAATTTGAAGGTCCTACTTGTACGGTGGGAAAGTGCAGATTTACACGGACCACAAGAGTTTGCAGTACATCTTCACTCAGTTACGACAGCAAAGATGGATGGAACTAGTTGCGGACTATGACATGGAAATCAGTTACCATCCGGGTAAGGCCAATCTAGTGGCGGACGCTTTAAGCAGAAGAGGATCGGCCATTAGTGCCGAGAGAGACGTGGAAAACCTGGTTGGTATAATCAGAACCTTGCGGTTGAATGCTTTAACCAAACAGTTGGAACCACTAGGCCTTGGGGCCACGGACCAGGCGGATTTGTTGACTAGGGTTCGAATTGCTCAAGAAAATGATGCGGATCTGATACGGTTGTCCAAGCTGGACGGAACCGAGTATGAGACCTGGAACAATGGTACCATTTTGGTTAAAGGACAAGTATGCGTTCCGATGGACCAGGACTTGCATACCGAAATCCTTAAGGAAGCGCACCAGTCCCAATTAGCGATCCACCCCGGTGTTGGTACCGTGATCCGTCACTTCGGATCATGGGCTTGGGCCTTGGACAGACGTTAAGAATGGGCCTAAGACGGACAAATAAGATGGGCCAGGACGAAATGAAACCGGCTGCTCGGCTGAGATGCGGAACACCGAAGTAAAAGAATAACGGTCGGGCAAAGCATCTCGGAATTTGGAGATTGGTTCAAAAATCAAGCAATAAATAGAATTAATGAGAGCACGGGATTTGCAGAGTAAATTGATTCGACTTTAATTGTAATTAGACTATAAATAAGAGAAAGGGGGGGGCAATAAGAATATGGACTTTCATTCTTCAAAGATATAATTCTTCTTTTCTATTTGCTCGGAACTAGAACGGTGATAAACAGTGAAACAACCGGACTTAATTCACTTCGTAACTCAGGTGAAAACCTTAGTTCTCACATTTGGCGCTAGAAGGAGGGGGGATAACCTATACTCTTGCTAGTTCCGATTTCCTACCCGAATCCACTTCGTACAAACGCTGCTATGGCTACTGACTCTTCCAACCAGGTAACTTTAGAAACCATTCAGAAACTCTTGCAGGATTTGACTGAGAAGTCTGGTCGCCAGCAAGCAGCATCCACTGCTTTTGCCGAGCATTTCGACACCCTGGAAGGACAGGTCTCCACCCGCTTGGAGGCAGTCACTATGTCGGTAACCGATCTTTCAACCTCTCACCGCGCATATGCCGATCGGGTCGACCTCTTGTCCACCGATCCAAACCCTCGCAGGCGTTCTTTGGATTTCACCGGCGTCGTTCCACCTTTCACCTCGCAGCCGGTAGCAGCAACTGCCACTCCGGGAAACACTTTCCCACCCCAACTAAGTACTCAAGCACCACCACCGTTGGTTGGCGATAGCCACACTCCGGTTCAGCACGACGTCGCTGGATCTTCCGAGGTCCAGGTTCCTCTTACTCCCCCTGTGGGCGGAAATATTCTGACTCCTGGTCATGCCACCAACCCCGAGATCCACCTTATACGGAGCAAAATCCGGGATATGCGGTCTATGGTGCACAATGCGACTACCTCAGCACCTGATATTTCCTGAGTAATTGAGGAATCAAAGCGAACTCCTTTCTCAAATCACATAGCTCGAGTTCACATCAAGGATACTGGGAAAATAAAGTTCACAAGCTACGAAGGGAAAGGAGACCCGACGACTCATCTGAAGATCTTCTTACTGACTGTCAGCCGCGTGGACCTCGAGCCTCATGAAATGGACGTCGGATACTGTAAGTTTTTCGCTGAAACGTTTTGTGGACCGGCCCTGCTTTGGTTTGCATCCTTGGCGGCTGGATCCATTAACAATTTCACTGAGCTGTCCACCTCGTTCGTCAAGCAATACTCTAGTCTGATCAAAACGGCGGCAACAGACGCCAAACTGTGGAATCGAAGTCAAGTTGCTGGAGAGTCACTCCGGTCATATATTACTAAGTTCAAGGAAATACAGGTCCAAATCTCGGGGCTCTCGGATAAAACTGCCCTGGCAGCACTAAAGAATGGTCTCTGGCATGAGTCTCGTTTTCGCGAAGAGCTAACCTCCATCGAGCTTCGAACTGGATAGTGGCAGAGGAAGAGAAAGCCGCAGCAATTCAAAAGCTCAAAGTCATAACCAAGCCCAAGTTCGAAGTTCCAATCAAAAAGACTCCGCCTTCAACCCCGAAGTCTGGAGCAGGCACATTTGCCGTGAACCAATCTCCGCAAAAGGGATCTCCAAAGAATTCACCGTCCAAGCCTCCGTTTTCACCACGCTCCAAGAGCGGGATACTCCCATAACAAGTGGGTTCGAGATGAGAACGCGTACTGCGAGCTTCACAAGACAAATGGTCATTCCACCCGGGATTGCAAAAAATTGATGCATCTCCTTGCAGAGAAATTCGTGTCAGGTGAGATGCCAAGCGTGACTATCTCCGAGCTTGACCCACAATCAGCTTCCAAGGTCGAAGAAGATACTCCACCACCAAAGAAACTTAAGCAATCCAAGGAGGGTTCAACTCCCAAGAAAAGGATAGACGTCATAATGGGAGATTCACGCCTCTTCCGGAACTCCATCACAGCAATAAAAGACCACCAACGGAAGCTTGCGAGCCCACAGCCTAAGCGAATTAAAATCACTACGAGTGATTTACCCGAAGTAACTTTCTCAGAAAAAGAAACCAAGGAGCTAGACACTTCGCATGACGACGCGTTAGTCATATCTTTGGATGTTGCCAACCATGAAGTATGCCGAATCTTAGTGGATACTGGGAGTTCGGTTGATCTGATATTCCTTGAAACGCTTACTAGAATGGGTATTGGAAGAGAACATATCTCGCGACCACCTTCACCCTTGGTCTCATTTACGAGTGAGACTTCAATGTCCTTAGGAACAATAACACTACCGATCTCCACTCAAGGAGTAGTAAGAATGGTAGAGTTTACAGTTTTTGACCGACCTGCGGCCTATAATGCTATTATGGGAACTCCTTGGCTTTACCAGATGAAGGCAGTGGCTTCAACATACCATCAGTGTGTCAAGTTCCCAACTCCGCATGGAGTTCGAGAGATTTTAGGAAGTCAAAGGACGGCGAGGAGCTGCTATCTCGCGAGCCATAAGCTCCTAGTCCAATAGCAACCACAGCTTGAGGTCCCGAAGAACCCAGTCCGGAGGCAACTCCAAGGTGACCTCACCGAGTTCATCTTTATTAATGACAAGTTTCCAGATCAGGAGATCAAGATCGGAGCTGGGTTGAGTAGCGAACTACAGACCAAGTTGATTTCTTTTTTGAAAGAAAATATGACTACCTTTGCGTGGTCAGTAGACGAAATGCCCGGGATCAGTCCAGAGGTAATCTCACACAAGCTAAATGTAGATCCAACGTTCAGACCAGTAAAGCAGAAACGAAGGAAACTGGGCCCGGAACGGGCTGAAATTGTTAACAAAGAGGTAGACCGCTTACTAAGTGCAGGGCAAATACGCAAAGTGAAGTACCCTGAGTGGCTCGCAAATACAGTAGTGGTAAAGAAGAAGAACGGGAAGTCACGAGTTTGCGCCGATTTTACCGACCTGAATAAAGCGTGTCCTAAGGATAGCTTCCCACTTCCGCATATCGATAGGCTAGTCGAGTCCACTTCGGGCCACGAACTGATGTCCGGGCCACGAACTGATGTCCGGGCCACGAACCCGGACGACCAAGAATAAACCGCATTCATTACAGATCGAGGGATATACTGTTACAAGGTGATGCCTTTTGGATGAAAGAACGCCAGAGCAACTTACCAACGACTAGTGAACAGGATGTTCGAGCATCAGCTCGGGAAAACTATGGAAGTCTACATCGATGACATGCTGGTGAAATCCATGGAAGCCAGCTCACACCTTTTGGATGTAAAAGTTTGCTTCGATATCCTGAACCAGTTCGGGATGAAGCTTAACCCCACTAAGTGCACCTTTGCAGTCCCATTGGGGGAGTTTTTAGGGTACATCGTTACGGAGCGAGGATTTGAAGCGAACCCGAGGCTAATTAATGCCTTCCTATCCATGAGTTCTCCTAAGACATTACGCGAAGTGCAGCATCTTAACGGGCGAATTGCAGCTCTCAATCGTTTTATCTCCTGCTCTACAGATAAATGCCTCCCATTTTACCAACTATTGAGAAAAGGAGAAAAAAATTTCTTATGGGATGCGAAGTGCGAAGAGGCGTTCGCTCAGTTAAAAGCATACTTGTCCGAACCCCGGTCTTGGCTAAACCAGAGTTAGGTGAACCACTTTTCCTTTATGTAGCCGTTTCGGACAGCGCAGTAAGCGGGGTCTTAGTTCGGGAAGAAAGGGGGGAGCAGCGACCAATTTTCTATGTCGTCATTTACAGGGGCGGAATCCAGGTATCCTATGATGGAGAAATTGGCTCTAGCGGTAGTGACTTCGGCGAGAAAACTGCGGCCTTACTTTCAATCTCATACAATCATAATTTTAACGACGCAACCACTCCAGACGGTGTTACATAGCCCGAGCCAGTCTGGGAGGTTAGCTAAGTGGTCTGTCGAGCTTAGTGAATATGACATCGAGTTCCGAACTCGAACTTGTGCTAAAGCGCAAGTGTTGGCAGATTTCCTGATAGAACTCCCACTAGCTAGTTTGGATAGCGACGGTGTCGAGATCCCATGGACTTATACGTGGATGGAGCATCTTCTAAATCGGGTGCAGGGATTGGAGTTCGCCTCACTTCTCCTACCAGTGAAGTGATTGAACAGTCATTTCGTTTGGCGTTTAGTGCATCAAATAATGAGGCCGAATACGAATCTTTCCTCGCTGGCTTACGCCTCGCAGTAGGGATCGGCGTCCGGAAGCTCTGAGCTTTTTGTGATTCCCAGCTGGTCACTAATCAATTTCTGGGAGAGTACGAGACGAAGGATGGCCATATGGAGGCTTACCTATCTGCTGCTCGGGAGTTAGTCGCTAGGTTCGAAGATTTTGAAATTAGCAAGATCCCACGAGGTGAGAACTCCGCTGCAGATGCTTTGGTGGCTCTAGCGTCGACTTCGGACCCGACAATGACAAGGATTATCCCAGTCGAAGTCATCGAATTTCCGAGCATAAAACTAAAGAGTTCCAATGCCGTAACACGAGCGATGAAGAAAAAGTTGGCCGCCGAAGAGGTAGTTCGCAGGACACTGACAGACTCCTCACCACAAGTGGAGTCAGCTCCCGTCACTCCCGTTCCGGAAACCAATCATCCACCTCTAATCGAACCGAACTCAGACCAAGGTCCGGAAAGCTCCAGCTCACCAGCCGTCGATCAATCAGGTACTCCATCAAGCAATACGAACACCAACGATTGGGGGGGAAGAAGATTGGCGTAGCCCGATCTAGGCTTATCTGGAAAACGGAGAGCTCCCAGCTGACAAGTGGGCGGCCAGGAAACTCAAAATCGTTTGCGCACGGTATTGCATCTATGGCAGGATTCTCCTACGTCGGAGTGTAGCTGGTCCATATCTAACATGTGTATCTGGTGAGGAACCCATGGCACTAATGCGAGCTGTTCATGATGGCCCCAACGGAAATCACTCCGGAGGACGAACTCTGGCCTACAAAATAAAAAGACATGGGTATTTCTGGCCTACCATGGTGTCCGACTGTGAAGAATATTCCCGAACTTGTGAGAAGTGTCAAAAGCACGCTCCATCAATACATCAACCTTCCGAACTGTTATCTTTGGTGTCCGCGCCTTACCCTTGGCAGTGGGCGATCTAGTCCTTCGTAAAGTCCATGAAAACACCAAAGAGAACAACGTAGGAAAACTGGGGATAAATTGGGAAGGTCAGTATAAGATTACCTGCGAAGTCCGAAATGGCGTCTATCGTTTGGAAGATTTAAGTGGGAATGCCGTGCCAAGGTCCTGGAATTCGTTACACCTTAAATGTTTTTATAATTAGTTTGGTATTGAATATTGTATCGAACTACGATTGGCTTGATCCCGAATGGGTACGTAGGCAGCCCACTTCGGGTCCAGCTATCAGCATAAAGTAAAATTAAAGTTTTTCATAGAACTTTTTGCGTTACCTCGCACATACAGTATAAGCCGAAGTCATACTTAGCATTCTTTAAACCGAAGTCATACTTCGTATCCTCAAAAACCGAAGTCACACTTCGTATCCTTAAAAACCGAAGTCACACTTCATATCCTTAAAAACCGAAGTCTTACTTCGTATCTTTAAACCGAGGTTTTATTTCGTATGAATAGAGTCTGAAAGTTTTAAGTGAGCATTTAGGGACTTTTGTTGTCTTTAATCCTGAAGTTTTCACTTCACGTCTTCAAACCGAAGTCCTACTTCGTGTCCTTAAAACCGAAGTCTTACTTCGTACCTTTTTGAGGTCCTAAGGCTAAAACACTTGTAACCTTCTATTATTTTTATAAATAAAAAGGTCTGAAATAAAAAAAAAGCCAAGACCTCACTTTGCACCTACAAAGCCGAAGTCTAACTTCGCGTCCCTAAAATCAAAGTCCCACTTCGCAAAAAACGAAAAGTCCCGACAAACTAAGCTTAAACTTATTTAACGGCTAAGTACAATTCATGGCTTGGTCAAGCACTTCGCTGTCAAGCAATTCACTTGGTTAGTTAATATAGCAAAAAGACTCTTGGTTAGTCACCAAGACCAAAGAACTCCCGAATCAAGTTTTTAAGCACACAAAAAAAAAAAAAAAAAAAAAAAACTAAAGGAAAAGCAAAAGCAACAAGAGGGGAGGCAACATAGGCCCAAAACAACCCCAAGAGAAAATGATTCACGAAGTAGAAGGGGGGTCAGGGGCCGAACTGCGCTCCACTGCTTCTGTGGTCAGCTCCTCAGAGACATCGGGGAATAGCTCGGACAACGACACCTCAGGCGCGTCAGCTTTGGGAGTGTTTGCCTTAATCACCTCCATTTCCTGGTTTGACATCTGCCCTATGTTAGTCCCGGATTCATCGATCACGATGCTCAGTGGGGGCTCGCTGCCTAGCAATTCAGGGGGCATATCTGCCAAGAGGCTTGAGAAGGCTGAAATATCAAAGTCACGGAGGGTTACCTTCGCGACATCACCGTCGGCCTTTTCTTCGTCAGCACGGATTGATTCGAGCTCCGCTTCAAGGTCCGCAATTTCACCCTTTGAGATCTCTTCGATGAGCATTCGGTTCGCCTTAATCTCAGCAGCCCTAACCAGAGCTGGGGTTAGACGTTTCCTCTCTTCGAAGTGAGCTCTTAAATCTTCAATCAAGGGTCGGAGGGACCGCCTTAGATATTGGCGCTCTTCTCTTCGGGCCTTATCTATCTCGCAGCCATGACTTGCCTCTAGGAGTTGGTTCCAGAGTTCAATCTCATGAAGCTTGTTCTTGGCCGCCTTCTCACTTGCTGAAGCTTCATAGTAAAGGTCGCCGGATTTCTTCAGCTTCCCTCTAAGGTCCTCATTTCCGATCCCGAGGTCTAACACTTGGAGCTCAGCTTTCTTCATCCGCAACCGAATCTGCTCGGCCTTCTCCATGGTCTTGGCGTTTTCCGCCTCTAGACGAGCGTACTCCTCTACCTGGGCCTCCAGCTCGGCCACCCTACCTTTTAACTTCGACAGCTCGGAAATCGAAGGAGCGGCAAAAAGTTGATCCTCATATGAAGCAACTGAACTGTTGAACTCAATCATCATCTGTTCCAACTGGCGTCGACTAAGATAAGGAAATCTCAGTCTGGACTCACCTCGCCAACTTTATCCGTGAATCGGAAGAAGTTTCCACGGTTAGTCTCGGTCATGTCCGCAAATGGCGGAACAAGAGCCCCGGGGCGAGCAAAACTCCTCATTAAATCCGCAGGCGAGGGAGGAGGAGCTGCATCCAAGGAAGATTACTTAGCTCACCATCGCATCATGCAAAAAGAAGATAGAACAAGTGGTAGACGAAATTCTTACCTCGGGGAGAGTGACGGTGTTCCTTTGGTGGAAGTCTATCGGAGGAACCTCCTGATTCTTTAGCCAAAGGGAGCTCCCCAGATTTCTTCTCAGAGGGTCCTTCCCTCGAACCAGATCTACTTCGCCCATCTCCAGAGGAGCTAGTTTGGGGCCGGGCCTTTTCACGGGAGGAGGAAGAAGTTTCGGGCTCTTTTCTCTTCTTCAACGCTTCCATCAGCTGCGAACCGCCAGCTGCTCGGCCACTCTCGGTAACCGTAGCAAGCGCACTGCCTTCACCGGTTTCGTCAGCCGAATCCGAGATAACAATCAAAGGGGGCGCGGCTGGTTCCAAAGTCAGCTCAGCATTGGGCTCCCGAGTAGGAGTTGCAGTGTTCACCGAGGTTGAGGGTAGAGCTTCAGTCGATTTCGAAGCCGAAGAGTCAGTACTCCTCGCCGGAAGGCAAGCTTTACCCTTTGCCAGAGAGTTGGACATTAGCCTTTTCGCTTCCTTCTTGGCGTTCTCCAGTTCTCTCCTGAAGTTCTTCTCCTCTCTGTAAGCCATGGCGGAGGTGTCAAAGAAGCGGGGATCGGTAGAGGTAACGTAGGAACAGCTCCTAAGTCGGACTCCGGACTCTCTGATCCATTCACACGAGAACGAATCCCAAGCGATCTGACCTTTGCAGAGACGGGAAAAATATTCAGCGAAGGTAGGGGAAAGCTGTCCACGCTCGAAGTGAGCTGAAAAAATGATGATAAAAGGATTAGTAATGGAAGAGAGAAAGGACATCTAATACCGTTTAGAGTACTCTACGCTACCAATTTTCGAGGCCCACTTCGACACGAACAAATTCGCGCGGGGCCCGAAGGTGAGTTCATTCACAGGGAAAAAGAAAAATGACTTTCGCCACTTCTCGTCCTTATCCGGGAGGTCGTCAAAGACCTTTAGGCCGGAAAGCGGGCTCACATACAGAGTACCCTTGGTTCGCCCTGTCTTCACAGTATAGATATGGAGGAAGTCCGGAAGGGACAACTTGTAGCCGTGCTCCTCCGCGAGAGTCTGGAGGCAAAGGACAGTCCGAACGAAGTTCGGACACATTTGAGGGAGAGCGAACCTAAGCTCGAACATTATCTGAACGATGAGCTCCGGGAGTGGGAAAAACAATCCGCACGCGGAGAAAAACTTGACAAAGGCGCAACAGTAACTGGGAGGAGGATTCTCCGGCGACTCGTTGGCACCCGGGATGCGAATTTCTACCTCCGACGGGATACAACACGACCCCCTGATCTCCGCAATATCGTGTTCTGTGAGAATAGAAGGACTGTGGGGACCCTAAACCCCGGGGATGAGCGGTTTCGCAGCTTTAGTCAGGGTGGATTTGGGCGACGACATGCTTTCCGTTCGATAGAAAGGAGAAGAAACAGCTTTTGTCGGCGAACAACGAAAATAAGAGAGGAGAAAGAAGCAAAACACAGGAAGAAACTCTTAACAAGAAATGTCAAAAAACAAAGTAAATAACTCACCTTTATACACCGGTTCGAGGGAGAGAGCAATGATTACCTAGGGAAGCGAAAGGTCCCGGTTTGCTCTCTCTCTCTCTTATAGCGTGTTCTAATGTATAAAATCGTGGGGGCCCAGAGCTTGTTCGGGAAGACAAAATCCCATCATTATCGCAATCAAATCATGGGATTTGGTAAATATTCAGTTTCCCGAAGCGGTTAATTGAGAGATAAAAGTCCCCCGAACTAAGTAGCTCGGGAAACTTGGGGGCAACTATTGGTACCGTGATCCGTCACTTTGGATCATGGGCTTGGGCCTTGGACAGACGTTAAGAATGGGCCTAAGACGGACAAATAAGATGGGCCAGGACGAAATGAAACCGGCTGCTCGGCTGAGATGCGGAACACCGAAGTAAAAGAATAACGGTCGGACAAAGCATCTCGGAGTTTGGAGATGGTTCAAAAATCAAGCAATAAATCGAATTAATGAGAGCACGGGATTTGCGGAGTAAATTGATTCGACTTTAATTGTAATTAGACTATAAATAAGAGAAAGGGGGCAATAAGAATATGGACTTTCATTCTTCAAAGATATAATTCTTCTTTTCTATTTGCTCGGAACTAGAACGGTGATAAACAGTGAAACAACCGGACTTAATTCACTTCCGAACTCAGGTGAAAACCTTAGTTCTCACACCCAGATCCACCAAAATGTACCAAGACCTAAGGATTCTCCGTAACGAAGAATTATGTGACTGCTGCTATAACAGTAGATCCCACCGTTGCCCAAGAACTGATGAAGAAGTCCCATGTGAAACCATCGGGACCTGGTGCCTTATTACAAGGGAGGGAGAACAAAACAGACATCACTTCTTCCGGGTTTTGAATAGCCTGAAGAGTGGACCTAGTTCATTGTTGCATCTGAAAGTGGTGAGAGTCTGTATTTCTTCTATTGATAGAGGTTGCAGCGTGGAATTCGGAGTACCAAGCAAATTCTGATAGAAGTCGAGAATCATGTTTTTGAGTTGACTCACTTTCGTAATCCGCTGTCCTTGATCATTCAATAATGAGCAAATCTTATTCCTTGCTTATCGAGCCTTAACTGATCTATGAAAGAATCCAGTATTCGAGTCCCCCTCCGAGTACCATCTAATCCGAGATTTTTGTTTTAGGAAGGACTCCTCAGCTGAAGAGAGAAATAACCATGTTTTCTTGAGTTCCTTTTCCTCCTGAAACATCATCTAAGACGGAGTTGACAAGATTTGAGCCTGTTTTCGAATTAGTGCTTCATGGGCCTTCGCTGTTCTGGCTTGAATGTTACTGAAGTTCTTTCTGTTTAGCTCCGTATAACCCACTTTAACCACTTTAAGCCTCTGACAAAGCTCATACATTGACGTGCCTCGAACAGATGGAGAAGACCATGCATTGTCAAGTAAGTTGGGATAGTCCGGATGTGTTGTGAAAAGATTATAGAACTTGAATGGAACTTTCCTTCTTTCAATATCAGTGGCTGTAGTCACTAGTATTGGGGAGTGATCAGATCCACCCGGGGTATCAAATAATGCGTTAGATTGAGGATGAGCAGACAGCCAAGCTTCATTGATTAGAGTCCTATCCAACTTCCTTGTGATGGGACTGGAATCCTGATTGTTGTACCAAGTGTGATTCGCTCCTCTTCCACTCAACTCTATCAATTTGCAGTTATCAATGCAGCTCTGAAATTCTGCCATTTCTTGGAGAGGCAACGGATAGGGAAAGAGAGAGTAATGGTCCTGAGCTCGGAGTATTTGGTTAAAATCACCTAAAATCAGCCAGGGATGGTTTCGCTGGCTATTGTACTGATATTGCTCCTCCAATGAAGCCCAAAGCTGACGCCTAGCTACCATGCAGTTCCGGGCATATACAAAAGTTACTGAGAATGACTGATTTGATGAAGGATAAAAACACCACAAGTGATCATTTGATCCGTCTTCTTGAATATAAAAACCTTAATAGAAGGATCCCATACTACCCATATTTTTCCATTAGGAGCAGTGAGGGAGTATTTTAATTCATATCTCCACCCTGGGAAAGTAGTAGACAAAATGTTGACCGCGTTAGCCTCTTGAACGTGCGTTTCCAAAATGCCTCCTATGAGAGGTCTTTGAGACATAATCCAACTTTTAAGTTGTTGTTGCCTTGAGGTGGTATTCATCCCTTTTATATTATAACAAAAAATCTTCATAATCATCTATGGTGGGCAAAAGGTGCTGAAAGCAAGCTTTCAAGCATGATGATGGGAATGACCCTTTGGTAGCTGTCGTCCACCGGTGGAGTTCTTCACGTTCTTCGCATTTTGTATTTGTTTCGAAAGTGCTTTGGTAGTTTTGCTGGCTTGTCCTGAGTGGGAGGTACCTGATCCAGACTCAGTCTTTGATCGCACGGGTTGTGTACTGTCGCTGAGACCTTCTTTAGTGGCATCATTTTAAAGAGACGACTTAGTTCTTGACTGCTTCTGACCATGAGAGGAGAGGCAAGTGGTCTGCTTCTTACGAGGATCTGAGCCAACCTCTTGTACTGTTCGAGATCCTGTCACATTTGAGTTGCGACTTCTAGGAATGTCAGCAGTACCAGCAGAATCAAGTTTCTTCGATGATCTTGATCGACGTTTGACTACCTTCCATTCAGAAGGGGAATCAGTTGATGGTGAGTCTATGTACCTGTGAGTAGCCATCGACTTTATAGTAAGAGGTAGCAAGTTTGACTCAGCTGGAAGTGATGTGCCCAATTGAACCTTATCTTGATTCTCTCGCATCTCAGAGGATTGGGTTGGACACGAACTAGCATGAACCGGATCCGACTGATTCTTGCATGGTATGATCACTGGAGCAACTAGACAGCGGTGATAAAGATGACCAAACTCACGACAGTATTCGCACTTAGGGGGGAGACGAGGATATTCTACCCAAATACGAACCTCATTACCATCATCATCTTCGACTAGCACAGATTGAGGGAGAACCTTCTTTAAAAGAATCTCAACTTTTATTCTAGTGTCCTCTGCAAGTGGAGGTAACTAATGCTTCTCCGTGTGAAGAGGCTCTCCTATGCCTGAAGCAATAGTACTTAATCCTGGAAGAGAGTAGAGCTAAGGAGGAACATTCTTTAGAATAACCCAAATGGGTAATGAAACAAGCTTAACTGGAGAGAGATATGCTGTTGGAGTCCAAGGCGTGATGGTGAATAGGCAGTTACCAGCCTGGAGCATCCTACCTCAATAACCCATTTACGTGTTGCTTCTGATGGAATACAGATAAGAACCAGTCCGTTCTGTAGGCAACAGATGTTGATATGTCCTTCCCTTCCCCATATGGGGTTGAGATCTACAAAGCTTTTTCCAGGAGGAGGAGGATTACCATGGAAATGCGCGATGATATGGTCCTTCCAAGTATCTGAGGCCTTGAGAATGACTGATGTTTGGAGCCTTAACACGCAGAGTACCGTCCTCTGTGAAAGAGGGCTAAGCTGCTTTAGTGAGGTTTCTCAGGCTAGAGTCAAAACGAGCAGCCCACTATAATTTAGTGTCGTCTATTGTCGGAGGTGAGTTCTCCTCCGGTGGATTAGGGAGAATTTCCGCAGTGGGCGCCCGCTTGACGGAGGTTAATCCTGTCTCTGGATTTGGACTGGAGCTCGCCTCCTGAGGAGGTTCTGAGGAAGGGGAAACAAGATTCGGATATGGGGGATCTGAGATTGACATTAGACATGTCGAGAAGAAAAGAAGAGGGGGAGGAAAGGAGAAATTCTCGTCGGTGTCGTGAGGCAAACCGACCGCGGCAAGATTTTAGGTTTCGCCTCTAAAATCGCCTTTTACTGTTCACAATAGAGAATTACGCCATGGATCACACATGCACCTCTTGAAATTCTCGTCGGTGGCGTGAGGCAATATATCCGCGCAACCCCTAGTAAAAGTTTTTTTTTTTTAAATAGATACCAAGCAATCATCGATCACAAGAGAAGTTACCTTGGGTCTGGTCTGGAGCAAGTTTCCAGTTGTATAAATCATTACCTGCTGTAGAAGATGGAGGAGTGCGGTCCTGCAGACAGCTTCTAAGAAGTTGAACTCGAGGGTTCCTTCCTACTTAAAAGTTGACCTAACATTATCATTTCTTCCATTGGTTCCTCTGGATGAATTATAAGATCTGCAAAAACAAATTACATAAATAAAACTTTACAAACCAATCAAGAATCCTGCATATGAGCTATATCATCAGAGAGAGAGAGAGACCAAACCAATTGTTTTGAAGATGTTTATCAGTGTAGTGAGACTTCTTGAGGCGATGTTGCGAGTCAGCGACACATTGTGCCCATCCAAAGCATCTTTAACTACACAAAAGTATTCTTTTGATGGGTATGAGAGAACTTTCAAGGGTTAAATCTGTGCTAGAGGTGGAGTTAGAGGCCATCCGATCGGCAGTTCTCAATTTGGCCGAAGTCGAAAGTGATTTTTGAATCAGACTCCCAACAGCTCTAATCATCCAGGTTTGAGGCATTGAATTACTTGAACGCTTTGAGGCATTGAATTTTTCCTTCCCTCGGTACAAACGCTTTGAGGCATTGAATTTTGCGTTTGTACCGAGGGAAGGAAACAAAGTGGCAGATAGGATAGCTAAGAAATCTCTTTCTATTTTGAAATATGAATCTATGATCCTAAGTTTTGTTCTATAATTAAATTTTAACCTACCGTATAAAGGGCCTATATTTATTTATAATTTAGTTTCTACATGTTGTGTTTGTTTGTGAGAATTTGAATTTTTTTTAAATCAAAATTTTAAGGAGATGGTAGAGAGTTTAAAAAACAAAAACCATTTGCATTTTAATGACATTTTGTTGATTTTAGAAAACTTGTAGATATTTTCGATTTTATAAGAATAACCTTAATTGATTTGGTCAATTTACCATATTTTACATATTGAATTTCTGTGAAATTTTATGACATTTTGTTGATTTTAAGAACCTTATTGATTTAGTAGAGAAATTTAGAGCGATTTTAGAAAACTTGTAGATATTTTCGATTTTATGAGAATAACCTTAATTGATTTGGTCAATTTACCATATTTTACATACTGAATTTTTGTAAAATTTTATAAGGATTAAAGTTGCAAATAAAAATTTAAATAAGCATAACTAAAAGGGTCGAACACAAAATGTACTTCAAAATTTTTAATATAGATGCTAGCATCAGTTAAAAATAATGTGGACGAATACATTATGCAATAGTATTTTGGTTAACGAAGAGATGATGTAAAAAAAAAAACAAAGCCACCAATTAGTAAATATTTCTTTGGCTTTTGCAGCAAATATCTTAGATCTTCATCCTCACAGAGGTAGTAGGTCGTCCAAAATCCTTCAACACAACCTTTCATATCAAGAGAGAGAGAGAAGCACATGGTTTTGGAAATATTTAGTGTCGTATTCTTTGGGATGTATACATCGTGAATAAAACGAACCATTATTATAGTTATAATTTCAGATGAACACAAAAATAAACAATTTATTGGATAATACTTTATCCTATATATTGTTGTTTCATGTTTAAAAATGGTGGTATACCATCATAGAAAAATCAAAGAAGTGTCTTGCTCAATTGCTTAAACAAGTTCTTAAAAATGATCGAAAATCGTTCAGAAACATTAGTTAGGAGAAATCACGGTGCTCAAAAACTCATTGATAAACAGATTTTGTTAATGCATAATGAAAAGAAAATTGACGTTGTAATGTCACTTATCCTATTAAAGACAAAAAAAATTGACTGATTGGCTTAATATTTGCTTTTTGTGTTAACTGTTTTTTTTTTTATTTTTTTTTAATTTCCAGTGATAACTATTTAACAAGAGAGACGTTTTCAGAAACTGTTGAAAGGATTGGACCTTTTGTATTTGTGTTGTATTGAGGTTTATGGATCGGTTTATTTTATCAACCGAAATTTGTGTTAAAATGATATCATATGTTATTTGAATCATGAATTTAAAGAAAATTATTAAATTTAGTTCCTAATTTAATAATTAGTAACTTAAAAATTGATTTCATAGTAGCCATTTGACCGGCGTTCGACCGGAGATAGCAACGAAGAATCGGGAAAACAAGGCGCCTACTACAACCTCTGGGAATGTGAGCGTTTTCAAGATCCAAAAAAAATGTCAATTGCACGGAGATCACGACACTTTTTCTTACCCTTTCTGTGACGAGAAACCCTCCTCCTAGGTAGGTCTAAACATCTACGGTAACATTCGTGAACAAACTTAAGTACACCTAAATAAATTCTGGAAAACTTAAACAACAAATTCACAAACTCTATTAAAATAGAAAAAAATCCACTATTTTTGCATTGTGTGTTATTTAATACCAATTAAGTTGTTTTAATAGATAACTAAATTTTCCTAATGAAGAGTTGAAAAGTTACAAATTTTTTAAAGAAGAGACAAAAAAAAAAGATGGAGTTTGTTTATTTTTGTTGTATTATGAGGTGTATTGTAGTTTGACATGACAATTGTAGTTCGGTTTATGGGATCTGTCAGAGATTAGGAGGAGAGAAAAACATCTAGAGATTTGAGGGCAATTTATGAATTCTGATTGTCAAACTGTGTGGGGTTAGTAGGATCAAGTTATGTGTACTTAATATTGTAGTTTCCTTAGAGAATACTTTTGTACTCTCTTCTTTTATGAGTTTTCATGTAATGAATTTTTCATCTATTGGCTTTAGCCAAAGTCAAATCAAATTCAAATCCATTCCATTAAACAAATGATGGGTCAAGTCAACATCAAATACTTGTTCAAACGATGCCATAGATTATATAAGTAATGTGTACGTTTCTCTTTCTTGAAGGAAAAGAGTTGTTTATTCTTGTTATTTGACATAATGGATCCAAGATTGATCGTAGCCACCCAAATCGGAAGCATAGATGAATTGTATGCTCATATCCATGAGAATCCATACATTCTTGAAATCATTGATGCAGTACCTTTCATCAACACTCCTCTCCATGTAGCTTCTGCTTCTGGGAACCTTGCTTTTGCCATGGAGCTGATGAATCTTAAGCCGTCTTTTGCCAGAAAACTTAACACATATGGGTTAAGTCCATTGCATCTTGCTCTAGTGGAAAGTCAAACACGGTTGGTTCTAAGTTTACTCAAGGTTGATCCTGAACTTGTTCGCCTTCAAGGAAGAGAAGGTAATATATATTTTTTTTGGTAGAACAAAGGGAGTAAACTCCCCTAAATTATTAATAAAAAATAAACTTAAATACACACAGTCCGTGGTGTGTCATAGCCACTACTATCATGTGAGAGCAAAACCGCAACAGTAGGTGGAGTAGCCTCAAACAAATGAAACCAAGCTGCAAAGAAAAAGCATAGGAAGCTAAACCATCAGCAAGACGGTTAGCTTCTCTATGCACATGCGTAACCCGGACCACCCAGTCCCTGAAAATAAAGTCATGACACAGTTGTACCAGGAAGGACAGCGGATGACTCGCACTAATCCCTGTCTGTAGAAAACCGACCATATCGCACTATCCACCTCCAACTCCAAGCGCTCAACTCTTTTATCCCATGCCACACACGGCCCATAGTAAACACCCCACAGTTCCGTGCTGAGCAAACACCAATATTCAGATATATATAGTTTAAACTATACCAACTCATTTAATTCTAATTTGTGTTTTGATTTCTCGAAATTATTTGATCTTTTGTTACTATGAAAAGGTTTAAATAGTTTGATTTTGAATATAAGGTACAACACCGTTTCATCAAGTAGTGAGAAGAGGAGAGACTGATCTTATGACAGAGTTCCTCTTAGCTTGTCCTAGTTGCATTAGAGATGCGAACGTGTATGTTGAAACCGCTCTACATATAGCGGTTTCAAACAATAGATACAAAGAGCTACTCTTGGGATGTGTCCAGAGACTGCGACAAACAGAAGCTGAATCACTAGATTGATAAAGAATAAAACTAATACTTCTTCAATTCAATTCAAATCACAAATGCAAACAACAGCCGACGCTCATAAAACGAGAGCTGAATCTCAAAGGATGAAGATCTTACCAAAAGATCTAGACCAATTGAGTTATTTCTGGGTTTTTACAGAAAGAGAGATTTCAAATGAGATATTCGAATAATGAAACTAAAATGAAGAAATCTTCTTTTAAGCTTCCTCCTCGATCAATGGTCCACAACGGTCACAAACTTCAAATGAGCCAATCATAGCTCAGCATGTCATCCGCACCCTCACAACCAATCAACCTTTTTTATTTTGACACGTCAGCTCTGCATATGCTTCAGCTGAACACTACGACACTACGACGACTCCTTTGACTTTTATCTATAACATAGAGATGCAGTTTTTGAACAAACGTGATCAAGACGGCAACACAGCCTTACACATAGCAGCATATCAGAACAGATTCAAATCAGTAAACTAGTGGTAAAATGTTCTACGGTTAACAAAAGCATCCATAACAGGATAGGTTTAACCGCCCTAGATATCTTACATAACCAGAGAGAGGTCATCACACGAACAGTAACATCGAAAACATAATCCGGAAATGGGAGTAAGAGCTGAGACTCTCTACCGAAATCCAAGAAAGTGTCGGAAATCTTGAGGTCTCCACTTAGTTTCACAGAGCATTTGTTCACGCAGACAGCACGGTATAGGAACCAGACTTCGGAAGAAACACGCAGCGCGCAGCCACCAGGAGGTGTATACCACGAAATTGCAGCAGAAGAAAATAAAAAGACTGTCGGTGCTGTTGTGATGAGTCATAAATATTTCTATGTTCTTCGGGGTGTGAATAGTATGGCTTTCGTTGGAGCCATCTTCATGGCGTTTTGTTTGTTGCCAGCTGGGGAAGGCTACGTATGGTGGTTTCTATGGATAGCAGTGCCATTGTATGTTTCTTACTTGGCTTCGATGTCGGTTATATCTCCAGATACAGTGTGCTACTTCTCGGCTAGTGTAGGTTCGGACGTTCGGTTATAATCGTTGTTTTTGCTTACATTGTTGTGTTTTTATTGCGGTGGAAACGGTCTAAGAAGAAGGTACCTGGAACCAGAAGCGGGTTGATTCTTGAAGGCTTTACAACTCTGGATTTAGCTAAAGGATCATAGGTGAAAGTTAAGATTGTGTAGCTTTGATTCTGTGTTAGATTGTTTCCATGTAATAAATCTCTAATAGAGTATGAAACATATCTTTGTAACAAAGGGGCAAACTAATTCTTAGTAAAGAATCTTGGTGGAATATAATACAAATACACCAAATCAAGTTTCATTTACAATCCACAAAAAAAGGTTGAGAAGTCTATATTAGTCACTTATAAGACAACAATCTTAACTTAAACTGTAAGTTTTAAAATTTTAGATCAAATAAACAAATACAATTCTTTCCATGACCAAAGAGCTTTCTTCTCTATGTATTCTCTCTATATGTTTTGTTTCCCACTTCTTCTGTTCAGAAACAAATGGCCCATGATGTCTGCTTCTGCACATACAGAACAGAACCAACTCTGTCCTTTTTGCTTTCATGATCAGAGAGTTCTCCGGGTTTCTTAGTGTACAACATATACTCTTCCCTTCTCCTAAAAGCTTCTGTAAAGTAAGCTGTTCTGGTCCCCAATTACGATTTCTCGCGACCGGTGAGTGATTTCAATTTCTGCTGCAGCTGTAGATAATACACACAAGAGATGTTTGAAATGAGTATGGTTCAGAATGTTTCAGTTTCAAACATCTAGCAAATTTATTTCATGAGATCAAAGTGTGGTAGCTTACTTGGATCTGTTTCGATTTTTCTTCTTCAAGTTCTTCCGTTAACTCTTTCATCCTACAGAAATCGAGTTTAAGACGCAATTAGTAAAGACTATACCACATTGATCTCTCTACTAAGAAATATTTGATAGCTTGAAGAAGAGGAACAACCTAACTCGAAGCTCGGTTATCTTGCTAAACAGTAACCTCTCTCTCTCAGAAGCTGTAAGTTCAACAACCTGTGATCCCAAGCCAAAGACAAACAATGTGAAGGACATGATTTTGAGATCGCATAGTAGGTCTATGTGAAGCATTAACATTGATTCATAGAACAATGTTGATAAATCTACTTACGGTTCCGTTGCTGTCAGATCCTCGAGGCAAAGGGGGCAACTTTCCATTTTGAGAACCTATATCAAGAATGAGAATTAATCAACTGTCACAAAAAAAGTTCATCGTTATAACAGACAAAGTGGTAAGACGTATATATCTTACCATCCGTTGTTTCAGAAGCTTGTTGTAAGGTATTCAGTAGATTCATAATAAGATCCTGAAGTTAGAGAGTTCCGTTAAGACAATACATAACATGAGGAACCATACAATCAAGTTTCAAACATATGTCTCAATGTGATAATGGTCATATATTTTTCTTCTCACCTGCTGTATTGAATTTTGGTGGAACAAATTTTGAAGATGAGGCATAATGACTGAGGACGCATGATGAGTACTAGATTCCTTGATAGGCATACCCGTTGGCTGTTAACGGAAAAATAAGATATTGTTATGATAAGACGACATAAATTTTCCTGATTAAAAGAACTCTTTCTGATAGCAAACATACCATTTTAGAATCAAGTAACCAACTCCCAACACTGGCAGATTTCCTCAACGGGGATCCCTGTAGATTAAAGAGTACGAATTAATCATCACTATTCACGCTATATTAATACGCAGATACTAAAACAAACTCGTGAAGATCGAGACTGGACTACACATAGTGGAATATCCTAGGCTAGATTGGTCTGGTTAGTAACTTTCAAACAAAAACGAATGTGAATAGCAGGAAAAGATATGCCCACCCTTGCAAGATCCAAGTTCTCTGATGTTACTGAAAATCTTCCTTTGATTTGAACCACATTAGCCTTCGACTTGTCATCTATAGAATCACGGAAGCCTATACAAGTTGGACAACCACACTAAGTCAACTGCAGTAGACCCAACAGAAATTACTAAGCAGCATGAAGATCGGTAATGTATTTTCCTAACCTCCAGAAGATTTTATAGGAGCTGAAAAACTGTTAGCTGAAGCACGATTTGGAAGATTCAAAGGACCACTAAAGCTTGGAGCCTTCCGAACTGATGGCTTCAGCAGCCGTTCACTATCAGACCTAGCAGATAGCAAATTTCATGTTGGAGTATTAGAAAGTCGCGAAAGAAAGGAGAAGGAGATCTGAAGTGTAGGATACTGTAATCCAATGATCTCTAAAACAACAATTAGCTAATATTCGAACCTTTCATAACTAGGACCTTTCTCTGAGTCTGAGGTGATTACCACGTTACCGGATGAAAGTGGCCCACTATGAGTCTGGCGTCTCACTGGCTTACCCTTGGCCTGTTGAACGTCTTGTTCTGAACTTGGTGCCGCTTGTTCCACAGAAGAAGCAGTTGAATTGAGAGTGGATTTCTCTTCACGGATATGTTCTACCACGGCAGTATCTGAAACTTTTTCCTTCCCATTCATGTTTTCGGATAGCAGTTGATTACCAGATACTTGCCCTCTGTCATTCACCTGCAATGTGTTTCCCAATTAAGTTCAAACCACCAGATACCAAAAGAGTGAAGAGTTATAAGATATTTTCTCTAAAAACTTCTTTGCAAATTACTAGCCTTATTATGCAACTGTTCGCCAAAAGATTCATCTTCTTCCCTACTCTCTGTTAGAGTGTCGTCATCATCTAGCTATTGCACATCAAAAAAAGGAAAAAGAAAAATGTAAGAACGGATTATTTGACGGAAACCAATGGTTTCACAAATGGCATCATTTAAGAGATACCATCAAAGCATATCTTACCAAGGATGCTTGTTCTTTCAAATCTTCGATATTAAAGTTCCAAGCACTTACTCCTCTTTGGTATTCACTCTGATATGAAAAACAACATTTTTATAAGCATTCTGCAAGTCGAGTTTTAACTAATAATATCAAACTTGTGTTGTGTGTTTGTCACCTGAGATATAGCATCCTGGTCAGCAGAGGCCATTCCTTTCAAAGCAATCTGTGCAGCGTCCTTGGCCTGTTGTGCAATAACTATCAATAAAAGTAGAACAGGACGAGTGCTGTAAGATCGAAGAAGGGATAAGCATGGCAAACCTGAAGAGCTTTTACACGCGTCCAAAGTGGTGGTAAATCGGCAAATAGTTTCTTCACACAAATCTCTGGAGGTTTTGCATTCTTGAAAAATGAGTGTTTCAACAACTTTTCAGCAGTTGGCCTTTTCGTTTGATCTTTCACTAGACACAGTGCTACCAACTCTTTAAAGGACTGGGCACAGCTGGACGTCTTCTAGTTAGAACAATCCTTGAAATGGAAAGAAATCAAATAAGAATATATATACCTAGGAAGAAGCAGCGTACCTTTGAAAACTTCTTATCACGGTCATAATCAAGGCCAGGGGGTGCGTTTTGAATAGTCATTAAGAGTACCTATTACCAGGAAAAAAGGAATTAGATCTTTTCTCAATACACATAAGGAAATAAATGAATACCTTCATAGGGGGATATTTTGAGAAAGGTGCATGACCGTGAGCCAACTCCAGCGCCGTTATTCCAAAAGACCAGATATCAGCCCTGTGAGGAAGGTGCATAAGACCAAACCAACCAACAGCTGTTATTGCATTTCTTTGATGCAAACAGTTTCTAAAGATTTTCAATATCATTTGACATAGAAGATACTCAAATGATAGTAACTTTTAAACATCTGTGGGACTGAAACAATCACAACACGATCTAGACCAACTAAAATCAGCAGCACTCGATTTTGAGAAGTTGGATGACACATATACCAAATTGAACTCACTGCTATATTTAACAAGGGCCATGAAGAGAAGTAGAGTATATTATCTGACACTTGATATCAAAGCATAAACTGATAGTAACTTTTAAACAGTTGAGGAGCTGAGACAATCACAACACTACCTAGATCAACTAAATCACCGGCACTCGAGTTTGAGAAGTTGGATGACACATATACTACTGCAGATATATAGAGTACATTTAACAAGGACCATGCAGATAAGTAGAGTATATTAGCTGACACTTGATATCAAAGCATAAACTGATAGTAACTTATTAACAGCTGTGGGGATGAAACACTCACAAACTATCTAGATCAACTAAAAATCAGTGGCACTCGATTTTAAGAAGTTGGATGACACATACCAAACTGAACTAACTGCTATATTTTTGGATGACACATACCAAACTGAACTAACTGCTATGTTTAACAAGGACCATGTAAAGAAGTAAGAGTATATTAGTTGGCACTTGATATTAAAACATAACTCACTTTGAATTGTATCCACTTCCTGGCTGCAAGACTTCTGGTGCCATCCTAAAAATTGAAACAAGATATGACACATCAACCGTCAAGTAGAGAGAAAATTGTGAAGCTTTAGAAGACAGAAATGAAGAAAACTACAATAACCAACCAGCACGGAGTACCAACAAATGTGTTTCTTGCACGTTGCCTATCACCATTGTCAAATAAGCATGCAGAAACACCAAAATCACCTAGCTTAATCTCGCCAGTGTTATCAAGAAGTATGTTTCCAGCCTAATATACAAGATACAAAAGAAAGCTTTGAATACATGTCATGGATAATGAATGGGCTTATCAAGTTCAAATGTGAAACAAAGAAAAAGCTGACCTTAACATCTCGATGGATATGCCCTTGTGTATGAAGATAATCAAGAGCTTTAAGTGTTTCTTTCAGCATAGAACATATAGCGGCCTCTTCAAATCCATCAGGATACGCCGCCTTCATAAGATGCAAACACGAACCCTGAGCCATAAATGGCATGACCACCCAGAGATAATGCTCAACAGAAAACGAACAAAACGACTTAATAACGTTCGGATGGTCAATCAAAGTCATAGTCTGAGCCTCCCTCCTTATATCATCCTACAAACAACCAAAACAAAACATGACTTTTCGAAAACGGAAAGAGAGATAGAGATCTAAATAACTCTCCCATTTGATTAAAAATGATAAAACCAACCAAAACCCCAAAACACAAAATGGGAAGATGATCTACAATTAAGTACCCGCATATATAGCATAAGGATAAGATTCACTAAGACTAAATAAACAAATTGGTCATAACCCATCAACGAAGATGAGAACTTTATTGTTACAACGAATCAAAGTTTCAGTTTTTATGATTGCAAACACATGATTCTCAAAACACACAACAAAACACAAAATGGGAAGATGATCTATACAATAAGTACACCCGCATATATAGCATAAGGATAAGATTCACTAAGACTAATAAACAAATTGGTCATCACCCATCAACAAAGATGAGAACTTTATTGCTACAACGACTCAAAGTTTCAATTTTTATGATTGCAAACACACAACAAAAACAGATCGCCCTCAAATTCAAATTCGAAGCTGAGGCTAAACTCAAAAACAAGAAACGAAGAATCAAATTAAACCAAAAAAAAAAAAAAAACACAAACCAGATTGCTATTGCAGCGATCGAGATCCAAACATTTGATAGCAACAACTTCATTAGTGGGGAGATAAATAGCACGACGAACAACAGCACTAGCACCATATCCAACTTCTTCCATAAGTTTATAATCTTTAGGGTTTACAGAGAAACCTCTCATCTTCGTCCCACCACTACCACTACCACCGCCACCACTAGTACTCGCCGTCTTCTTACGTCGTCTCGAACCCAAGACAGCCCTAAAAAGAACACCAACCAAATCCGTCTTGAGAAATAAAAAGATAAAAATCAAACAAAATAAGAAAAAAATCTTGTGAGTAAACAAAAGAGAGACTAGAAGAAGTACTCTAGCACAAGACGAAGCCGAGACACCATTGAAATTGACAACAACAAACAAAAAAAATCTAATTTTTTTTTTTTGTTTGCTCTGTTCTTCTAAAAGTTTTGGTTTTTTATTTTTTTGTTTTTTTTTACATTTTTATTGTCTGATGAGAAAACGCGATTTGATAACCGAGAGAGACAATGTATGACGTGGCAAATCTTTAACATCTAAGATTAGGACACGTGGCTATAGTTTTGTAACTTTAATCTTTAACATCTAAGATTAGGACACGTGGCTATAATTTTGTAACTTTAATCTTTAACATCTAAGAAGGGACATTGACTAATGACTTTGGTTTTGGCGTTGAATAAGAGATGTAATGAAAATGAATCTTATCTATTTTTGTCAACGAATTTTAATTAATGTCCCATTGGATTACATAATTTATTAGAGATTTTTTTTTCTCTTGTTTTATAAAGAATCTAAGATTCTAATGAATTTGTTTTGTCTACTAAAAAAATACTGCGACATTTTCAAAAATACTCATTTTTATGTTATTTTCCAAAAATATTTTTTTATATTATTTATTTAAAAATATCCATTTTAATATACAAAATGATTAAATTCTAAACCTTAAATCCCAAATACTAAACTCTAGCCCCTTAAAACTATATTATAAATGTAAAATAGAGAACTCAAACCTAAAAATATTTTAAAACTTATATTGTAATTCTATAAAAGAAAGCAAAAATGAAAATATTTAAAAAATAGATATTTCTGAAAAGGATTATCTCAAAAAGACATTTCTAATAAATTCTCAAAATTTTATTAATGATTTATGTTATTAAATTAAGAGAAAAATGTGTAGATCATTTTTTAGCTCCGACATTTTTAGAAAATATGTTTATTTGAATCTCATTTCCACTGGAAATAATTATAATTGAATCTTTTTAAAATATCAAAAATAAAATCCCAGTTATGAATTGCATTAATGTCTTTAATGATCTATCATCTCACGGATAAATCTTGTGGTATATGAACAATTCTAAAATAAGTTATCTCTCGTGTTTATTAATAGTTATAATTTATTTGAACTATAAATAAGTAGTTTAGCATTTGTTATACAGAAAAAGAAAACATAAAGAACGAAGCTATCATAGTTATTACACTAATTACTAATCTTTATCGTAAAATCATATTATACAACTATACCAGAAAAAAATAGAAAGTAATTAGACTTTAGTAGGAGAGCGATGTAAAGGAGAACGTGGTGGTCGAGGCATCCAAAACCCTCAATCTTAAGTGGTCTAAATGATTTCTCACCAAAATTTCCTCTTTTCTAGTGATTTTATCAACATTTTTTTAATATATATCTTCTAAAACTGTATGACTTTATGCATTTTCAACATGATATCATTTATCCAAAAATAGAAAACTTGTGTCAACTACGAAAAGGTTTGGTAGCCCACATGTGGGAGAACTATATATGCTCCTTTTCAACTTTCCTCAAAGGCAAAACATAGTTCCTTGATCAAAGCCTGGGAAAATTAGGAACCATTCCCTATATATTATTGTAGAAATGCTTCGGTAAGTATTGATTTACTAAAGTAGTTTGTGCTTTACGAAGATAGAAAGCCATGGTATGTAATTGTACGACAATATATGCATCAAAATATGAGATTGTTTTCTATGAAATTCCTATCAATATCATAACATTTTTTACAAATATTTTGTAGTAAAACGGTAAAAACCTTGTTTCCTATGATTTTCTTATATTTTTGGTTGTAAGAAAACGAGATTTTTCTATATCTATATATAATATTAAATAGTTTTTGATATATTAGAATGGCCAAAAATTAATGAGATAAAGGTGAATCAAAGTACATTAGACAAATCTTTCTTCAATACACTACAAGAAAATATGGAATTGCCGAATGCAAGTTGCGACTTAAAAAGCAGTTGCTAAATTTAACGACTGCATTGCGATTGTTTTGCTACTGGATGACTACTAAAATAAAACAGTCGCCTAGTAGACGTTAATTCGAGAATGATGCATAATGTTGCAGTTTAGTCGCCAATTTGCGACTAATTTCGAGACCAATTTGTCAGTCGCCAAACATTGCGACTAAGCAGCTACTCATTAGCGACTGATATATTTAATTTGGGCCTTAAACCAAATTTGGGCCGTAACAAAACGGCGAAAACCCAAATCTCTCATCCATCTTCTTCCCCGAGCAAACCCTAATCCCTCATTCATCTTCTTCTCCCGAGCAAACCGTTGCCCCTAATATCTCATTTCTCTCCTTAATCGACAAACCCTAATCTCCTCATATATCTTCTCAGTCGACAAACCCTCATTTCTCTTCTTAATCGAGAAACTGTAACCCCTAATCTTCTCATTTCTCTTCGTTTATTCCTGAAAACCCTAGATCTCAGTTTCTCTCAATCGACAAACCCTTGTATCTCTCGATATTGATGGCTGGAGTAAAGAAAAGAGGAGGAGGAAAAAGAAACCCCTCAAATCGAACCTCAGAAACGGCGAATCGAAGACCCGCTAGTCTTCCCAGCCAGTATGACTTCACGCCGGCGAACCCTCACTTACCGAACACTGATTCTCAGGGAATTCTTGTCCCAATCCTCCAGCCTCCAGTGAGACCTACACCTTCGTACAGGGACTATCCACCTCCGAAAAATATGTTCCAGAACTCCAAGCAGACATCATTTTCTGGTGGAGCATCCCCTTCCAACGTAACTCCAAGCAGACGTCCTTTTCCTCAACCTCTCGCTTCTGCGACGAATCCACCGGAATTCTCAAGTCAACTTCGACAGTCTCCTCATCCTTCAGTCGCGAATCATCCTCGAATGTCTCCTCAAGTCTCAAGTCAACCTCGACAATCTACTCAACCAGTCCCAAATCATCCTCGACCCTCTACTCAACCTCGAGCAGCCTCTGCATCGCATTATAGCTCTCAAGCGCAAAACTCACATGAGGAAGAAGATGGAGCTGATTCTGAGGATGACGGTGGAAGGCATTCAAATCTCCCAGCTGATGTACTTGCTGCTTTACATGACATGCTTGTCCAGCCATGCCGTGAATTGTATACTACCGTCCTCTCTTCCAGTTTAGAGCCTGGGACCACTTGGTGAGTTACTTCTTAGTTGATTAGAATTAGGATCTTTAGGTTTGTTTGTGTTTGGAACATCTTGTGTTTGTGTTTGATTAGATTGATTAGTATTTTGATTGGAAGTTTTGACTTGTGTTTCGAACCGTTTGTGTTTGATTATATATTTTTTAGGATTTTTACTTCCGATTTGTTTGTATTTGAAGGTTTGGTAAGGACAAGTCAAAACTTACCCGAAAGATTACAAAGGTTTTTACAAATAAGTTTGATGGGCCATATTACAGTTGGGTTGTGTTTCTAATCAAATAAGAGAAAATTACTTCTTGGAATTCGCGGTAAACTCACCTCGTTTGTGTTTGATTATATATTTTTTGGTTTTTTGATCACTAACACTTGTCTCTCTTCTTCTTTTGTAGAAAACACACACCTGGGATCCCTCTCTAACCGGTGTGGTTCAAGCAAAGTTCTATAGCATTTGTCAAAACCATATGAAAGACATGGTTTCCAAGGCAGCAGCTCAGCAAGATCAAGTGAAACCGATTTGGATTGAGATAACTATTTGGAAAGAAATGTGTGACTATTGGCACACAGAAGAAGCCATGGCAAAGAGTGCAACCACTTCAGCAGCTCGAATGTCTGACCGTAATGGTCTTGGCCCTCAAAAGCATGTATCAGGGCCGAAGTCTTACTTACAAATAGAACAAGAGATGGTTAGTTTACCGTTTCATTGTTTAATTAATTACATCAGATGGTTACTAACGTTTTCATTGTTTAACCTTTCAGGAAGTGGAATTGGGGAGACCGCCAAATATTCCAGAAGTTTTCTTCAGGACTCATACCAAAAGAGATGGTACTTTTGTGGATAAGAAAACGCAAGAAGTTCATGAGGCATATAAGAAAAAAAAAGGGAAGAAAAGTTGGCTGCTCTGGATAATGACGAGTCTTCTGATGGTACTTCACGTCGATCAGAGCTTTCTCATGAGGAGGATGATGGGCTCTTTCTTCAGGTAATTTGCTTCTAGACTATTAAGCTATTAAGTTTTCCACATTTTAGTAATTATGTTAACTTTTTCTCTGTTTTGTTTATGCAGTCTACTTTCATAAGCGATAGAGGAACATACTTTGGAGTTGGAAGCCTAGGGAGTTACTTTAACGGGAAGCGGAAGTTCCTTGGAAGCTCTTCTTCTTTCACAAGCCTACAACAACAACTTGAAGAAGCTAACCGCAAAATAGAGCAACAAGCAGCTCTACAAGCAGAGTGTGAAGCTGAGGCATCACGGGTTGCAGCTCAGCAACAAGAAGAGATCAAACGCTTGGTGAGCTTCCTCAAGACTAACCCAAACTATGTCGCCTTCCTCGAGTCTCAAACCAATGACCCCGATCCTGTTGATGTTCAAAGTTAGGTTCCTTCCCTCATGACCTTAAAAACTTTTGTAGTGGTTGTACTTGTACTCTAGATGGATGTTTTCTAGAACTTATGTATGTTGAAACTTATGGCTTTGTTAAATTTAATGTTTGTTACGTTTTAGTTATAGTTTTGATAATCTGTTTTGTTATTACAAAATAAAATAATTCAATTCAACCGGATTTTAAAAAAAAACATGATAAATTGATAATTAAACAGTACAAAAATAGTCATTGAAACATAAACAAATCAGTAACCAAAACAGTCGCAAATGAGTAACCACAAATAGTCGCTCAGGCGTTGCAATTCAGGAATAGCGACCAATATTATCAGTCGCCAAATAGTAGCTCATTGACTACTCTTTAGCGACTGATTATTTTAGCGACTACGTACGTCAGTCGCTAATCAGTCGTTACTAAGTACTTTGCGACTGTTTAGTGACTGTTTTTATAGTCGGTAATCCCACGTTTTCTTGTAGTGATTTTTCTCTTTTCTGCTATAAATACATATATATATATATATATCCATAATGTTGAACACATGGATTATATATAGACAACTTTTCGATATGTTGAAATATCAAGGGGATTGACGAATTATGGAAAATCAAAGAGCTGTGTAGTTAAAGAAATATATTTTAGCAACATATGATTATGTCATTGTGTAGTACTCCTAAAGCCAACAACATCGTGAAATCAGTGTTTTTTTTTCTCTTGAGTGTCACGAAGTTTGTTTCACATTTACTAGTTTGAGGAAATAACCAAACAACTGTATATGACCGTTTCCAGCAAATAGTGGTTATTCATACGCAGAGACTAATGGGTTCATAACCCTTTTGATCTTTTCCATGAGCGCATAACTTTGTTATTAGCACGTAAAAGAACTGCCGAGTTTGCAAAAAGCCTTTGCTAATTTAGCAGAATCAACTATAAACACGCCTAATAAAATTAATTAATATATATAAGAAAGATCTATGCTAATTTAGTATACTCAACTATAAACTGACAAATGAAAGGCCTATACAAAATTAGCAAAAAGTCAAAGGTCAAGCATTGAGAAATACCAATTCTTTGTCGTTGGTATGTTATAGGATACGCACAGTTCATGATTTGAAGTTTGTCTCCGTTTCTTGTGGACTGCTCTTGTTCAGTCCTGAAGGTATAGTTCTATATCTATGTACACATTAATAATTAGGTCGTAGGGTAAACTATTTTGTTTCGAAAGAAATCAAAAGATTTTTAAAACTAACATTGCTATGATCCTTATAGTAGAAGAAACATATTTCTGGATCCATAAGGAACATATATAGAATGGGCACATACTTCTAGATGTAATATTTTACAATCTAGGTCATTTAGTGGGTCACCCGGTGATTTTGATTAAAGCATAAAATCTTGTTCATATAGAGCAATGTATGAGAAGAAACAAATTAATATTTGCTAAAAGAAAACAAAGGGTAAATGAAAGACATATAAACTAATAAAATATATCCCCTTAGTAAAAGATCTTTCTTATATCCTTACATAATCATATAATCATTTTCTAAAATTCTTTCTAAACACTTAGTATTGATCCTAAAAACCTTCTAAGTGGTTGTACCACTATGTGTGTATAATTGTAGACTTGTTGACCCATCCTCTTGCTTTATCCGTTTTTCATGTCTCAACATGTTTTTATTGTATCCATGTTGACGCCTTTCCTAATGGCTCCATTTTCTCCTTTTGCCTCCTTTTTTCTTCTTGACTTCAGTCCTTTTGCCTCTTTTATGTTGCTTGATTTGCACTAGACTTAGAACATAAGAGCACACACGTGGCCAACTGTTTTTGTTCATGGGTTCTCCAAGCTCCAGTTTCGTCAAGCATCCAGTCTTTCCCATGATATTAACAGTGTTCTGGGTTCTGTTTCCTTCTTTATCAAAAACCACAGCAACTTCCTTCTCCTCGTCAACGAAGAAAGTCTTAAATGGAAGCTTCATGTCAAGGTATGGCATATTGATTGTGAAGAAGTGGCTCCACAAAACACTTTCGTCACCAATCTTAGTCGTAATCCATATCTCAATCTGACTTTTAAATGTCTGAAATAAAGCTGCAATATTCTCTTCTCTAACCAAAGATAGTGACGCAAACAGTTTCCTCCAAGCCTGAAACGGTAAAGGCAGGAGCGGTCCGAATCTCTCTCTTGTAAAATCAAAACAAATTATTTGATCAATTTTTTCGAATGCGTTTCGTTCTGCAACGCACCAGTCAGTGTTTCCCTTGAGAGAAATACCACATTGAGATTCTATACGCCAGCGTGGTGTCACATCGAGAGTAGTCCATAAATCAGTATCAAAACTGTAGATTTCATACCGTATAACAGCGTCTTTGAGGTTTACGAAACGACCATAATTATCTATAAACCTCAAAATTTTGGGCCTACGAAAAGATATGTTCTCGCTATAATTTTCGTATCCGAGAGCATACTTAAAGAAATCACGTCCTTTCCATCCAATTGGACGGTAAAAACTTCTGGTTTGGATCCACCTTGTTTGTCCCATATACGGATTCCAAACCACAATCTTAGTATCATCTTCTTTCAAGATGCATAACAATAAACCCTCACAATGAATGACTTGGTATATCTTGACTTCTTGTTCGTCTAGGCAAGTAAGTTTACCTAAACACTGTATAGATGGATTCTCATTGACGGTGATTCCCATTAGCTAAACGTTGTAATCCATCAACACGACCATCCGAGTCTCCCCTAATTCCTTCGCTGCTGCTTTTTCTTTGTCAATGTGCATCTCCATAAAGCTTCGGCTTTCGAACAAAGCGTTCCAGTTTTTGCAAGTTAATCGCACTGCTCTCATGTATTTCCAAGGAACCCTAGAGACAATCTCATGTACCAAATCCTTTGGAAGATTTGACAGAGTCATCGTCGTCATGTTTCAAGTTCAAACAAGGGACCTTTAGGAACCTTTTGCGACTCTTAAGGTTGTAGAACAAGAAAGAAGAAACCCTAAATGAAGCTGGGTCAATTGAAAGGCTTCAGAATCTAGTCGGGCTTTTTAGCTATGTTCATTTAACGAAATAATTTGATACACTTGCCTTCTCCATCAAGTATATACATTTCTCTTTTAGCCAATCAAGAGTGTCAAACTCACGTATACGCACTTGTAAAGTTAAGACACACAAAATTCTATACATCTTAAGAATTATTTTTTTTCTAATATATAATTTGCCTTTAAAATATTCATTTTCCCGCAACAATACTAAAAGTGAACTGCATAAAACCAAAATTTTTTGAACATGATCATGGAAAATTAAATTAATTGAAATTCTGTCACATTTAGGTGAAAATAGGCAACCATAAGAGATCTTTGCGAATTGTATCCAATTACGGACGACAGTTTATTTGCAAGGTTTGTTGAAGCCCCACATGGCCACATATTCTAGACGAAAAGACTATCATCAGAGATTTGGACTATGGCCACCTTTTTATGTCACGGTGATCCCATCACTCGGTGGAGATTGATGTGTTTATTAAATTCTTAGTGGGACTTATTGGTTTGAGATTTAAATAGAGATTTAAAGATTTTAAATGTTATGTAGGATCTGTTGTTATTAGATCAAGATTTTGTTAAACTCTGTTAAAGTATAGTGTTATTAGTTTGTGATTTGTAAAAGGTCATTTAAAATCTTAACAAATTTGGGTTATTGGATTCAGACTTTTATAAAGTCATTAAATATAAAGTCATTAAATATAAAGTCATTAAAAGTTTTGTGTTATTCAATTAAAACAAAAGAATTTAGGATTGTTAATGAATTCAATTATTATGTTATTGGTTCATGATTCTAGATACTTTCTTTACAAAATAAAGTCATGGAAAGTATCACAATAAAACATGGATTGTTTGGAGCACTTTACAAGATTTTAGAAAACTAATCAACAAAACTCTAGCAATTTTTAACAATCTTTCAGTTATTCACTTTTAATGATTTTGTTAAATTCTTCAAAAATCTTTATAAATTAGAATCCAAAACACCCCATTAATAGTTGTAGTGAGCTTAGCTTGCCTATTAACTTCCATAGTTTCATTCCGTTCTGTTTCATATGACACCCACCTTTAGAGCATTAGCCACTATGACTGCTGCAATTATTTACCATGTTATTCGCATTCGTTTTATAACGTATGTTATACAGTATTATCTCAATCAGCCAGCCGATTTTATTTACTAACATAAAACCATGCTGATGATATTTACTTAATTTTGTTCCAGAATTGTGCTATATACTAATATCACCCTATTTTTATCCTTAATTTCCTTTTTTAGATATTTTTTTTATGTTTGTTTATAGACTTTTAACAAATAGATTATCTAAGTACAATAATCAATTAACTAGATTAGTTAGTCGTGCTATACAGCACGGAAAAATGTTTGCTAAGATTTACTATAATTTGTTAGTTATAAAATAACAGTAGAAGTTTTATTTGACTTACTCTATACATTTTATAATCTTTTATATTTAATTTATTAAATTCCATACTCTGTTTTCAACCATTTACATGATACAATGTTCAAATCCGTGAATTATATAAATTTGGTAAAATTCATAAAATAAAACAGAACTCGTATTGAAGTGGTCGTATTTAGAAATCTCGATTTAACTCTTAGTTGCATTTATTATATTGAAAAAACTAATATTTGTGATTTCTTTGATTTTAATAAGATGTCATTGTATAGATGTACAATGCAAAAAAAATATTTAACATATTAGATATAATATTTTATATTTTTAAAATATAAGCAATGTTGTATCTTAGTTTTAAAATATATCTATCATTATTAAAAAAACTAAGGATGCAAATATTTAATCTTAGTATTATTATAAATAAAGTTAAGTTTTATAATTCTTGTTAATAGTTTGTTATTGTTTCTTAAGATTTATGAAATAATAAATGGAATCTGTTAAATAATTTTATTAAATAATTTTGAAACTATTGTTTTATTATTTTATAAACCAATATAAGATTTTCTTTTGTTAGTTATTAAATTAATTAAAATGCAATGACATTTTTTGTAATATGCCACATGATAGTAGGGTTAATTTCTAACTATATTGCTTATCCCCTATATATTAATAGAGAAGCACACTCTTGAAAAAGCTGATGTGTCGACGCTAGAGAGCTCGAGACACATTTAGCTATTTAGCCTCATTTACATTTATTATTTATAACTATGTTCCATTGTGTTTTTGAAAAAAAAACAAATGTGTTATTCTTAAAAACTTTATCACATAACTTTATTAATATTAATTAAGTTTAAGCTTTAGGTATATTTTATATATTAGAAAAAATAATTTATTGAAATGCATGTGTAATCCACGCGGATCTCACAAATTCAAGCGGGACGGATGCAAAGACATTTTGTGGCTCAAAATATTTAAACCCGTTGCAGGACAGCTTAGCAGACGGGTTTGACCGGATTAAAAATTTTATTTAAATTATCCGTTTTATGTAATTTTAGATTTTTGAGATTTTTATCTGATCTGATAGTTCAAGATTTTGATAAAAAAATCTAACGATCACTAATTCAGTTCACATTCTATCCAGATCCGTCATCATGTCAATCTAAAATTTATGGTGAAACGATTACTATTTTAAACTTTCATAAACTTGATGAATTCAAACCAATATAAGTTTAAATGTTATACTAAATAAATATATTTACAAATGTAATAACTCAAACAAAAATTTCACTCTGTGTAACAGCACGAGTTATTACCTAGTATATGTATATAGAGATTAACATATGATTTTGACAAAAAAAAAAAAAGAGAGAGATTAACATATGATAGTAGGGTTAATTTCTAACTACATTGCTTATATAAGTATATAGAGATTAACATATATATCAAATATAAGTATTTAGTTTTAATTACTAATATTACTACATATTATAAAAAAAAAGTCTAAAGATCATTAATATTGCAATTTAAGGGGAAAAACAATAAATTAAAATCATTTTATTAATAATATAATAATAGATATTGACCATTGTTGTTCAATTTCTATTTTAAATTATGCTATATTTTTTCAAATAATGTGTTTGAAATAAAATTTTAGCATAAACAGTACTTCCTCTGTTTCACAAACAGTATCATTTTGACACATTTCACACAAATTAAGAAATGTTTGCCCCTATTTAATAAGTGGTTAATGATTTAAATTCAATGTATATAGCTTTGGGTTTAGAGGTAAAAAAAGAAAATTTAGTATTGAAAGGCAAATTGGAAATATAAAATGACACTCTTTGTGAAACAGAGATAGTAAATAATAACATTGAGGTTTAAACTAATAATAAAATTTAATATTAATTTTAACAGATAAAGAATGTGTTTTATATATAAGATGGAAATGTAATTTAATGTGAATATTAGCAAACTAGCTCATATAACCAAAAACACTTGTTCAAAGGTCAAGCATAGTGATTTTATATCAACAATTTGCAACTTGATTTGTTTGTTCTCTACGGGGAAATGAATATTCTTAACATACCAACCCAACAAAAGCTTAAGTGATATTATGACAGTTGAATGTTCTCTAAAAATGTTAACTTAAGCAACCAAAACTGATTCATATAGTGCTCATATAGAACAATAAATGGGAATAAACAAAATAATATTGCTAAAAGAAAACAAAGGGTAACTGAAAGACATTTAAACTAGAATTGAGACTAATCAACTCTAAGCTCGTTTCCTCCTTTCGCCACCTTCTCTTGTTTCATTCCTTTATCATGTCTCAACATGTTATGAACATTAGGATAGTATCCGTGCTATGCTGTATGATTGTTTTTTATTTTATTTTTATTTTAATTAGTTTTTGAATAATTTTTGGATAATGTTTATAATTAAAAATAATTATTATTATACTTTTTGACAATGTTTATTAGTAATATTTTTATTTTAAACTTTTTTGCTGTAAATGAGAAAATGGCCCGAACAAGTCTTATCGTTATGAGTTACGACTAAAGATGACTTTGGCTAAACTCTTTTAACTTCGTCCCCATATGCGGGGTTGTTTTGGTTTTTTATTTTTTGTATTTTTAGATAATCTTTTTTTATGTTGTTTAGAATCAAATATTATAGTTAACAGTATTTGATTTTGTTTAATAGAACTTTTTTTTTTGAATTTTTTTCGGCCTTATTGTGTTTGCCGATCTAAGGTCTAAGCCATGTAAACTTCCTGAATCAATACATACAATATAGTGACTTGTGGCATGTATAAGACAGAGATAAAGGTAGAAAAAATGAGAAATCAATACAATTAAAGTAGGAGAGATTCAAAGGTACAAATGTCAACAGAATGCAATTGTCAAGCTCCAAAACCTGCAATAGATTATGTGGATGTGGTCAACTCAACTGAAATTATGGTATTCGTTTAAAGATTGTAGAACAACATGCTTTTGGGTATGGTCCACACCGTGTGGAAAACAAAAGAAAATAGTTAAAGGTTGTAGAACGATCATTGACCTCTAGCAATCCAAGTCATAGACGCAGATGTTATATCAACAACGGAAAATGTGCTGACTTCAAAGAACAAAAGGGCAATCAAGTCAAGAAAAAAATAGAGAATGAGACAACAAAAAGGAAGAGAGCAAAGAAAATACAGGACCAACCTAAAGAAATATGGGGAAAATGTCATTTAAATCATGAACTTTCAAATTTTGACCATTTAAATCATGAACTTTGTTGTAGGCCATTTAAAACATCAACTTTTGTTGATTAGTTTTTTTAAACATGAAGTTTCGTTGACCAGACCAAAAAAGACATGACGTGAAATCCGATATTTGACCTACTAACAGACGTTATTATGCTGTTAATCACTCCGTTACTAACAAAACGGCGTCGTTTTGATGGAAGTTTTAGTTCGAAAAATGTCATTTAAACCATGAACTTTTAAATAAATGCCATTTAAACCATGAACTTCTAAATGTATGTCGTTTAAACCATGAACTTTCAAATTTCTGTTATATAAACCATGAACTTGCCCTGGCAGTTTGGTGAAAACTAGACAACTTGAAAATTTTGGTTATCGAAGTAAACCAAAAAAGGAAAGCCTAACCGTTTGGCGCAATTGATTTGGATAATCGGATTTTGGTTCAGTTTGGTAATCGGAACGATTGGTTTATTAGAAACCGTAGAAGTATATAAGCCTAATCGGTTAATCCATTTAACCCTAGTTTGGTTTCTTTATTCTTTCTTCGGCTCTGCCTCATGATGCGATTCTGAAAAAGAGAAATAAGAACATCAATTCATCCTTCTTTTTCTATCTTTGTCATGTATTTTGTGTTTTTTTGTATTTATATTGAGTCTTTTTCGTTTATTAGGACACTACACTAGAGTTTGAAGTATTGATCACATTTTTCATATATTATGGTTTAAATTATATAAATTTGAAAGTTCATGGTTTAAATGACATACATTTACAAGTTCATGGTTTAAATGGCCTATATTTAAAACTTCATGGTTTAAATTACATTTTTCGAATTAAAACTTCCGTTAAAACGACGTCGTTTTGTCAGTAACAGAGTGATTAACGGCATAGTAACGTCTGTTAGAAGGTCAACTATCGGACGTCACGTCATGTCTTTTTTGGCTTGGTCAACGAAACTTCATGTTTAAAAAAGCTAATCAACAAAAGTTGATGTTTTAAATGGCCTACAACAAAGTTCATGATTTAAATGGCCAAAATTTGAAAGTTCATGGTTTAAATGACATTTTTCCCAAAGAGAAATATATATTCGGCAGTATGAAGCATTAAAAATATGCAGATTTGCACAAGCCTGGGCTATATGGCGCAAAGTTTCATCACTGACACAGGCGCAGTTAGAAACATCTAATGACTCTAACTGAGGACACGAAATGACCGTTGAACGAATAGCAGCATCCAAAAGCTTATGGCATGAGGCTTTGAACTCTGCATTCTTGTGGTGGTGATGATTGGTGAATGATATGAGATATGAATGAATGGGTAGAAAGCAAGGGGTTTCAATTCCCTTTATGATGTTGCAGTATAAAGGGTGTCAATCCAAATCTGAGTGAGATGCAAGCAATCAGGACATGCACATTTATCTAAGTTGAGCCAATTATAAAGGATGTTTGTCACTAACAACCTAATTATGAATGTAAAATGCAGAATGTAAAAGCTTATAAAACTATATGCTAAAAGTAAAGAGAATAGGATAATCTAAACAACAATCCAATGAAACAGAAATAGAAATTATAGTAATGCAAGTAATAAACTAATGCAAGGCAAGTAATGAACATGAAACTAAATGAATGTAACAGAAAAGCAACTAAAATGAAACAGGAATTGAAACAGGACAAACACAAAGCATAAACAAGAATTCTGGGGATGAGCTCGAGCAAGCACTCGATCGAGTGTGCGATCGAGTACAGGGTCGATTTGGACAAATGCGAGAAACAGAGCAATGCAAACAAAACAGAGCAAGACAAAAGTAAATCAAACAACGACCAAGCAACATGATTTAGACTAAGAAATCAATAGACAAGGAAGGTCTTGAGGAGGGATTCATGGGTTGGACTAATGATTAAGGTCATATAACTTGGTCAACAAATCTCAATCAACTTGAGCTAATCTCTAGACAATGATCTTCTAGAACATGTTAATCCACTCTCATGGCAAAAATAATCAAGCTCATATATTTCTAGACTTGTTCTCACAAAGCAAAAAACTTATACAAGCAAGCATTAAGCAACAAATCATTTATGTCAAAAATCAAACAAGACATTTAATCTCTTAGCATGCCTAATGATAATCTCTAGATCTAGCCTTATCTTGCAACCTAGACATTGGTGTGATGCTAAGAAGCTTAAAATCAAACCCTACCCTCTCGGTTATAGGATCAGCATAGAGTACATCTAGCCTAGAAGAGATCTATAACAATCAAGCTTGACCTAGCTAAAAAAACCTCAACCACAATCCAGCCTAACCCATCCTCAAGATCCTAAGCAACTACTCACAAATGCTAAACATGATGAGCAAAGTCATAAACCCAGAAAATAACGAAACTTGCATGATTAGATAGATGAAACAGAGATCTACAATATTAAAGAAGGAATCAAACTCGAATTCTTAATATTTTGAAAGTTATGAAACCAACAAATATCAAGGAATCTCTTGTTTTCCTTCAAAAGTAGATGAGAGATCTAAGAAAATAAAAGTGCAAAGAGCATAAATTCCCAAAAGGGTAAATACTAGGTTTGAGAATATCTAAAAAACTGGACTCCTTGGTGGCTGCAGGGTACAAAGCCTTATATAGAAAAAGGAGTGGAAGCCCTAAAAATGCTAGAAGACAAAATAGCTAGGCGGCTCGGTCAGCTCAACCAGGTGCTCGGTCGAGTGACCGGTCGAGTTGGCTTTTCTTCTGTTCCCTCCACTCGGTCGAGTCCTTCTCCACACACGGTCGAGTGTCTGGTCGAGTGGGCGGTCGAGTGGAACTCCGGACCTTGGTTCTTCAGCTCTAACTCCCTTGCTTTCTCCTCTTCAGCATTGCTTCCATGCTCCTTAGGCTCCAAAATCACCTGTTTATGCAAGAAAAGATGCAAATGCAATGCAACTATACTCTAATGCATGAACAATCCTAAAACTATGCAATAATGGTCAAAAAGGATAGCAAAAGATGCAAAAGATGTGAATATATTAAGGGAAAACAGGGTAAAATATATGAACATCAACATCCCCCAAACTTAGTCTTTGCTTGCCCCCAAGCAAATAAACAAGACATAAGAAGGTAGGTGAGGTTTGAAAGTGGGATCTTAGCTCCTAAACCTTGCCAATAAACCAGCTAGAATCAATGTCCAAGTTACTAGTACTATGATGCAAGTTGAATTAGCTGTACTTAAAGATGTTAGACAAGCTATCACAACTTTTACTGATTTGAGCCTTTGATATTCACATGCATTCAAATCAACCATTTCCTTTAACATTCATTAATCAAGAACATGAATCAATCTTATGCAATGCTTAAACTCATTTGGCTTGGTAATAAAGGTTTAGAGACAATGATGATCTCTTTTTAGAGTGGGGCTTATCAATATCAAGGTTCTCTCATAAAAAATGGATTGAGATTTAGAAGAAGGCTAAAGGTAAGAACACTTAGACACATACAAGAACAAAACCTTGTCTACCCAAAGACATCCAAAGACACCCAAAGTGTTTATCCTATCAATCTAAACCCAAATGATCCTATTTCTACCCTTTAACTTCTTCACTTCTCTTTCACCCTTTTCTCTTTTGATTTTAAAGTCTTAGGAGAGGTATCTTATTTGAATCAACTAGTGGAATGAGGCTTCTTTCTTATTTGTTATGGTTCCTTTTTCTTCTCATTTCTTAAGACATAAAAGCTTTTTGCTAGACTCTTCTTTTCTTTCTTTCTTTTTCTTTAATTAGAACCATCTTTAACAATCTCATACTTCCCATTCTTTCACTAGACTTTGGTTTTACTTAAACACATTCCCCTCCTAAAGATTCTAACCTTTTCTTTTTCTTTTTCCTCTCTTCTTTTCAAAACAGCCAAGTCCCAAACCCAACAAGTGAACCACCTAATCCTATCTAGTTTGAAAATTGCAAACTAGAACTACACAAGGCCTTACTCTTGTCAGTTCAAACCTAACACTTTCTACCAAGCTCAATCCCAAAATAGGCCTCACACTCACAAGAATAAACATGGCTTGAAAGAATGGTTGGTTAAGGGTAGGAGAAACTGATTTAAAAGTGAAATCAGCTACTTGGATCAACAAGAGTGGTAAAAAGGAGAAAGATGATCCAAATATGTGTATGGTATCCATGAGTTTAAAGCAATGCACAAGATGATAATTGAAAGTCAATATTAAGTTCTTATAAGTAGGAAATGGCATCAAATCACAACATGCTTCAATTTAGACCAAATGCAATGCAGGAATTCAAGGCTTGGTTCAATCTTATGCTTCTAACTACTCAACTAGCATCAAAGTACTATTAACTTGGACATTGATCCTAGTTTAGTGAATTAAGCAAGCTAACAATGCAAAACTCATCATAGATTCCTAATGCAAATATTAAACAGTCCTTCATGAATTATGCTAACAAAATCCTAATATGCAATGCAAACTACATGAACACTCTTTTTTTTTTTTATAAAGATTTTTTGTGCAAAAACTTTCAAATTTTTAGGATTTTTCTATGCCATAGATGAAATGCAATTACTAACATGATTATGCTAAAAATTTGAAATAAGAAAACAAAACACAACATCAAATACTATCTCAAACCCTCCCCCAAACTTAAATCACATAGTCCTCTGTGTGAAAGAAATTTGATAGAGGATTCAAGACTAAAACAAAACACAATATGACATGCAATGGTATTTACAAGGAAGGTGATAGTATTACCTCATGGATTGTGGAAGAAGCTATCCACATCCTCATTCATGCTCTCCAAAGTGTAGTTGGGGTCTTGTTGCTGACTTGGAGAAGGAGATTGGGGCAACTCGACTATTGCCATCGAATGGTACTCGGTCGAGTGCGGGGGTCGAGTTGGATGTCGAGTTGGAAAATGCTGACCTTGTTGCTGGTAGAACTGTTGCAGCAACAAGGTCAGCATTGGAAGGGAGGGTAACCTGGATAGCCTGGATATGCTGCTGGAGCTGGGAAGCCATAAGGAGTTCTGGGTTGGAACTCGGCCGAGTGCTTCTGGGGTGCTCGGTCGAGTGGCTGCAAGAGTGAATCGGTCGAGTGCCTCGAAAATTGTTGTTCTCGGCTACTTGAACTTCTCTTCCTCTGAATTGGCTCGTACATTGAAGCTCTAGCTGGTTCCACAGGGTTTTCAGCTCTTGAAAGTGCTCTAGTTGAGCTACACCTCCTCAAAGGGCTAGAATGGCTTGGAGATGAGTTGGCATTCTTCAATTCAGCAATCTCTTTCTTTAAGCCCTTGATGGACTTAGCCATATTGCCCACCTTCTTCTTCAGCTTTTCAAACTTCTTCCCATGCCACTTATTCCACTTTTGTAGGAGTGTCAACCTCTTGCTAGTCTCTCTCACTCCTCTACTATCTCTTGGGTTAGGCTCATAATCTTCAAAGTAAAATTGCTCTTCCCCATCAGCCATTTCTACATCTCTCGCTTCATCAATTCTAACTTGAGCTGTCCCATCAAACAAGAACTCATCAGCTGGCCAAAAGACAATGTTTGCTCCTTCTTGTATGGTGGTGAGCTCTTGATTGGGTAGGACAAGCTGTCTTTTCCCAATTGTTGGAAGCTCAAAATTGAAAAGGTGATTTCCTTGATGCATTTCCTTGGCTAGTATTAAGGTGGAGGTGAGGTAGCTTGAATCAATCCATCTTGGCATGACCTTCTTTCCTCTAAGTGGCACCTTAGCAGCTTGTAGTAATGGAGTGATGATGCCTCCAATGGTTAGGGCTCCCATTGAGCCTTTGTTGTGCAATTTGCCTACCCAGCTTCTCAAGTATATCATTTGGTCAATGAGCACCATTGCAAGGTCAGTTCCCTCTCTGCTTCCAAGGATGATGCTTCCATCTTTTGCTTGAAGGATTATGCTATTGAGTGCCACATCAATCATCTTGAGCTCACCCTCATTCATATTTCCAGTTTCCTTCCTAGCAAAGAAGGTGTTTGCTAAGGCCTTGTGGAAGTACCTTAGGATTGGGCTTCTTATCTTGGAACCCTTGGTCTTGGAGGATGAGTATGTGATGTTGTCTCCAATGGTTTGCCAAATAGCATAGAGCTCTTCTCTTGCTATGACCATGCTCCTCTCACTACCAACTTCAAAGTCAAATATATTGGCTATCTTTTTCACTGAAAGCTCATACCTTCTCCCTTTTATAGTGAAGTCAACATGACCAGGTCCAAACTCCTTATCCTTCTTTGTGTAGCAATGCATCTTGATTGTGGCTAACAATTCACAGCTTTCTTCTTTATACCCTTCCATGCAAAGCCCCATGAACTTGCTTAGGTTGCACTTCTCAAAAAGACATTCCACATCTTCATCAATGCCTAGCTTCTCCATGGTTTCCTTGTGTGGGTATCTAGTCCCCAAGAAATGCATCCTCAAGAAGGCTTCATAAAGTTGCCTTTGAGTTAAGCCACAAGATTCTTCTTCACCATCATCTTCTCCCTCTTCTTCTTCATCTTCTTCTTCACTCTCACTTTCAATCTCCTCTTGTTCAACCTCAACTGCTGGCCTCTTCCCCTTGGCTTTGTGTCTCCTAATGTGCTCCCTAAGAGTGAACTCCATCTCTTCTTCACTCTCAGTTCGCTCAGGGTCTTCCTCAGCTGACTGATGCCTCTCTCTCGCAACCTCACTCGACCGCCTACTCGGACCACCACTCGGTCGTGTGCTTGCTCGAGTGGTGGGTCGAGTGCTTCTTCCAGTTTCTCCTCTTGATTCAGGACGAGCATCACGACGATCCAGGGAGCTTTCAGCCGCTTGTCGAGACTTCCTAGTAATCTTTGAAGACATTTTTCGAATAGAACTGAAAGGAATAGACTCAAAGCTTAAAGTTAATAGGTTAGTGACCCAAAAACTAAAAGAGCTAAGCTTGAGCAAAAAGATGAACTTTGAGAGAGATTTTAAACTTGATTTTAACTGTTTTAAGCAAATGAGAGTGTGAGAGGCATAGAATCGAGTCAAGCTATATTTAAAGAAGCTAAGGGGACTAGGAGACAAGGGTGGAGCGTCCATACCATTCAAATTTGAAATGGGAATCTTTGACCTGCTTTTTGCTGCCACTCGTCCCCACACTCGACTGCAAATGGTCGAGCTCCTTGACCAAAGTTTGAAATTCAAATAATTTTCTTCTTTTTCTCCCTCCACTCGATCATTCAAGAGAAATGGGAATCGAGTGGGCCTTAGTTTCTTGATAACTCGGTCGAGTACCTCTCGTGGGCCGTTCGAGTGGGCTCGCGAGTCTACTTCTCCAAGTCCAAATCTCTCCATACCCATCTACACTTTCATTAAAAAGTCTGCCCAACACAAACATAAAAGAAAAGAAATCAAAACTACAAGGAAAATAAAGCATATGTACAATGATACCTTAGGGACTTCCTCCCTAGTGAGCTTGTTTAAAGTCACTAAGCTTGACTTTTGATGCCTTTTGAGGCTTGGTTTAGAGACCAAGGAGGTGATGAAATCCTCCCTGGTACCACTTGATCAATGTGAAGTTGACCCTTGATCATTTCACCCTTAACACACAAACCATATTTCTTCTTAATCTTGAGCCTTGGTCTTGCTTCCTTCAAAGACCTCTTGTTAAGCTTGATTTGGAGATCCTTCACCAATTCAGTCAACTCTTGAACATAACCCTTAAGCTTTTCCACTGAATCCTCTTGAAGAGAGAGCTTAACCTTTGGAGTTGCCACTTCACTTGAGACCTCATGACCTCTTTTGTCCTTGATAGTGAAAGGTTGATCATCAATGGTAGGCAGATTGGTTGGGTTATAGATGTCAAACTTCATGGTTAAATCCTCAGCAATGTTCAAGGTTACAAGACCTTCCTTGACATCTATAACAGCTCCAAGAGTGGCTAAGAATGGCCTCCCTAGAATGATAGGATCTAGAATGATAGGATCCATCTCTAGAACCACAAAATTTGTATAAATCCTTGCCTTCCCTATCTTGACTGGAATGTTTTCCAACCTACCAACCACATCTTTGTTTGACCCATCAGCTAGGCACATGTGAAGGTTGGTGGACTTGAATTCAGTGTGCCCAAGCTTTTGTGCTATAGAGTAAGGCATCACACTGATAGATGCTCCCAAGTCACATAAGCACTGGTTGTAGTGAAGATAGCTAAGTGAGCAAGGCAAATTGAATGGTCCTGGATCCTCAAGTTTAATTGGGATGATAACTCCCTCAAGCTCTTCAAGGTCCTTTTCGTCTTGAGCATGGGCTCTCTTCTTTGACATTTCAAGCAAAAAATCCTGATAGAGAGGATATGGATCATATTGTTCCAAGGCAGGTCCTCTCTCTTCTTCTTGGTAAGCAATGATGACTTCTTGTATGGTCATCACTTCCTTCTTCTCAATCACAGCTTCTTCCTTCAAAGCCCTCACTTCCTCTTGTTGCAAAGCCATCATTTCCTTTCTCTCAATGATTTCTCTTAGTTCCTTCAGCTTATGTGCCTTGAAACGTCCTGGGAATGGTAGAGGCGGTTTGTAAGCAGGAGGAATGTACTTAGCAGGCTTGACAGCTTCTGATCCTTCAACTCGATCGACCACTCGAGCTGACACTCGGTCGAGTGCTGGTTCGAGCACATGGTCGAGTGAAATGCCGGATTCAAGAAAAAATGATCAATCCTCCCCAGCTTGAATTTCACTGTCCTCAGGGACTTCTTCTTCATAGACATGAATGGCCATAACAGTGAACTCCCTTGGGTTTTGAACAGCTTTTCCAGGGAGTTGGTTAGGCTTAGGAGCTGAAGTAGAAGTAAGGTTGCTCTCTATATACTTCACTCTAGAGTTGAAACCTTCACACTTCATGTTGAGATCATTATATTGGGATGTTAACCGCTGGTTCAACTCAGCAAACTGCTTTGCCTCTTCCATCTTTCCATTTGCTTGCCCAATCAACATTTGTTGCATCATAGCTCTCAAATCTGGTTCTTGGCCTTGGTTAGTTTGAAACCCTGGTGGGGGACACAATTGGGGCTGGAACACTTGATGTTGCTGCTTGGGTACATAGTTGTGTTGCTGTTGAGGCTGTTGAGGTTTTTGAGTTGGGTAGACTTGATCTTGAGGATTGACCACATTTGTGCTTCTATAGGAGAGATTATTGTTCTTGAATCCTCCTTGGTTGTAACCTTTGAATCCTCCTTGATTCTGTATGTCGCACAACTCAGCAAACTCTGCATCTCCTTCTTGAACTGGAACCTCTTCTTCACCAATGAAATGAATGGCTTTTTGCTGGCTTAGGAGAATCTTGTCCTAACTTCTCATTAACTGCCTTCAAGTCCTTCTTATACTTTTCCTCTTGATCACTGGAGGTGAACCTTACTGTTCTGTCATAGTCCTCATTATAGTTCCCATCTGATTGAGCAAGATTTTCAACCAACTCCCAGCCTTCTTCCACATTCTTGTTGAGGAAATTTCCATTGGAGGTTGTATCAAGAAGCATTCTTATCTTAGGTAGGACTCCTCTATACAAGGTACTGAGCAAGGACTCATTGCTGAAACCATGGTGAGGACATTGAGTTTGGAAACCTTTGAATCTCTCCCATGCCTCACAAAAGGTTTCATTATTCCTTTGAGCAAAACCAGAAATCTCATTCCTCAACCTAGCAGTTCTTGCATTGGAGAAGAACTTGGCTAGAAAAGCTTTCTTGCAAGCATCTCATGTGGTTATTGCTCCAGTAGGAAGAGTCTTCTCCCAGAGATGAGCTTTGTCTCCAAGGGAAAATGGGAATAGCCTTAACTTGAAGCCATCTTCACTCACACCATTGATTTTAGTGAGTCCACAAATCATGTCAAACTCATCAAGGTGGTCTAGGGGATCCTCCATTGGCAACCCATGGAATTTGTTGGCTTGAATCATAGAGATCAATCCACTCTTGATCTCATAATTATTATTAGCAACAGCAGGAGGCACAATACCAGCTCTTTGGTTATGTGTGTTTGGTGCATCCCCAGCACCAATGTGTCTAGCTCTTTGATCATGGTTATCTTGTTGCTCCATGATTACTTGATCCTCTTGTTCTTGCACTACTCTTCTTCTCTGATGTCTTAAACCTCTAGGTAGCCTGTTGATGTTGTCAAGAAGCCTTTGGAGATTGTGATTACCCTGAGACCTTGTTTGCATTAACAAACCCGATCGCCCACTCGGACAAGTACTCGGTCGAGCACAGGCTCGAGTTGATGGTCGAGTCGACTGGGAAGTGAGGTCTGTTTGTATCCGGGACTTGGCTCGATCAAGTACTCGATTACTCACTCGGTCGAGTGGTGGTTGAGTTGAAGTTTGAGTGGTGCCTGAAACGCAACACAGACAAGCAGAGGAAGAATTCGAGATTAGTAATGAACAAAGTAGATACAGAACTCAATCTTAGACTTATGTGGATCCTAAATGTCACAAACAAACACTCAAAAGTGGCAACAGCGCCAAATTGGAACTCTCGGTCTTGTGGTGGTGATGATTGGTGAATGATATAAGATATGAATGAATGGGTAGAAAGCAAGGGGTTTCAATTCCCTTTATGATGTTGAAGTATAAAGGGTGTCAATCCAAATCTGAGTGAGATGCAAGCAATCAGGACATGCACATTTATCTAAGTTGAACCAATTATAAAGGATGTTTGTCAATAACAACCTAATGATGAATGTAAAATGCAGAATGTAAAAGCTTATAAAACTATATGCTAAAAGTAAAGAGAACAGGATGATCTAAACAACAATGCAATGAAACAGAAATAGAAACTATAGTAATGCAAGTAATAAACTAATGCAAGGCAAGTAATGAACAGGAAACTAAATGAATGTTACAGAAAAGCAACTAAAATGAAACAGGACAAACACAAAGCATAAACAAGAATTCTGGGGATGAGCTCGAGCAAGCACTTGATCGAGTGTGCGATCGAGTACAGGGTCGAGTCGGACAAATGCGAGAAACATAGCAATGCAAATAAATCAGAGCAAGACAAAAGTAAATCAAACAACGACCAAGCAACAGGATTTAGACTAAGAAATCAATAGACAAGGAAGGTCTTGAGGAGGGATTCATGGGCTGGACTAATAATTAAGGTCATCTAACTTGGTCAACAAATCTCAATCAACTTGAGCTAATCTCTAGACAATGATCTCCTAGAACATGTTAATCCACTCTCATGGCAAAAACAATCAAGCTCATCTATTTCTAGACTTGTTCTCACAAAGCAAAGAACTTATACAAGCAAGCATTAAGCAACAGATCATTTATGTCAAAAATCAAACAAGACATCTAATCTCTTAGCATGCCTAATGATAATCTCTAGATCTAGCCTTATCTTGCAACCTAGACATTAGTGTGATGCTAAGAAGCTTAAAATCAAACCCTACCCTCTCGGTTATAGGATCAGCATAGAGTACATCTAGCCTAGAAGAGATCTATAACAATCAAGCTTGACCTAGCTAAACAAACCTCAACCACAATCCAGCCTAACCCATCCTCAAGATCCTAAGCAACTACTCACAAATGCTAAACATGATGAGCAAAGTCATAAACCCAGAAAATAACGAAACTTGCATGATACGATAGATGAAACAGAGATCTACAATATTGAAGAAGGAATCAAACTCGAATTCTTAATATTTTGAAAGTTATGAAACCAACAAATATCAAGAAATCTCTTGTTTTCCATCAAAAGTAGATGAGAGATCTAAGAAAATAAAAGTGCAAAGAGCATAAATTCCCAAAAGGGTAAATACTAGGTTTGAGAATATCTAAAAAACTGGACTCTTTGGTGGCTGCAGGGTACAAGGCCTTATATAGAAAAAGGAGTGGAAGCCCTAAAAATGCTAGAAGACAAAATAGCTAGGCGGCTCGGTCAGCTCGACCAGGTGCTCGGTCGAGTTGGCTTTTCTTCTGTTCCCTCCACTCGGTCGAGTCCTTCTCCGCACACGGTCGAGTGTCTGGTCGAGTGGATGGTCGAGTGGAACTCCATACCTTGGTTCTTCAGCTCTAACTTCCTTGCTTTCTCCTCTTCAGCATTGCTTCCATGCTCCTTAGGCTCCAAAATCATCTGTTTATGCAAGAAAAGATGCAAATGCAATGCAACTATACTCTAATGCATGAACAATCTTAAAACTATGCAATAATGGTCAAAAATGATAGCAAAAGATGTGAATATATTAAGGGAAAACAGGGTAAAATATATGAACATTAAGGCTATATCAAGAAGTTGGAGGAGTGAACAGTTAATCATCGTCTGTGACATATTACTTCTTTTTAATGATAAAGACATGAGTTGTGGATACCTGAAAGAAAAAAAATAATATTTATTATGAATGAAATACACATAAACGATTAAGAATGAAAATTATTTACTATTGTCAAAAAAAAAATGAAAATTATTTACTAAAAACAAATTCACCTGATAGACAAGCGCAAAACGCGGCATTTCGTAATTTTAAGTTCGCGTAGCCTATCATGATTCAGGTGTATTTCCTGAGCACCATTTCCAGAATAGCCTCATTTACAATCACACTCCTCAACATATTAGACTCCCCCAATGGCTGGAAAAAGTTTTCACTGATATGACCCTTTCCTATAGTTAGACTTTAGACCTCAAGATACCTGAAACAAATCAAAATTATTACGATATATGAAGGCTTAAAGATACCTCAAAGTGGTAGCACCTTTCATAGCCAGAGCGTTAACAGCAGGAGCACCATAAACATTCACTTCGGTAGCATTTGGATAGCGACTACACATGTTTTCAACTGCAGATGAAGCAACAAGAATATTTTTAATCCAATGTATATTAATATCTTTCAAATATGGATTAGTAAAAACAAAAGAAATAGAACATAGTGTCTTTAAATAGATAAAATAGAACAAATCAGGGGCAACATAGTGTCTTTAAATAGATAAAATAGAACAAATCAGGGGCATCTTTGGGTGCTTAGATTTGCTATTGAAGGCCAACCTCATCAAAAAAATGCAGGATGAATGCCTTCAAAATGGTCGGTTCCTATTACACTCATTTAATGGCAAAACAAATGTACAAGAATTCCAGACTCAGTTACCCGCAGTCAATTTCAAATTTTTTTAAGGTTTCCACAATCACCAGCTGTTTAACATGTTTTATAAGCATTTCTTAAACACCTAGTTTATTTTCTTCAAATGTCAAACAACAAAAAGAAAGCTTTAACATATGTATGCAGAACAACTTACACTGTTCAATAGAAATCCTAATATTTTCAAAGTTCAAGACCTTCCAGAAATCTTCATGAGCACGAGCTACTCTCCACTGCCGAGCTACTCTCCATTGCCGGCATACCATAGCTGAGCGACAGAGGTCGACATGATTCAAGAACGAGAAGAAGAAATTACAAAACTTTAAAACAAAAGAAAAGGAAACTTACGTAGTTTATATTAAAAATGCAAACAAAAACGTATACCACATGCAAGAGGTTATCAGTCAAATCAATATGAACTTCAAAATCTTCTGCGTTTGAGGAATCATTATCATCTCTATCATATTTTTCCCCATCTTTTCGACTATAATTCAAGATGCAATTTTGGCAGAACATATCGGTATCCAACCGGGAAGAAGAGGGAATGCCAAAACTAATAGTTCTCCACTGACGAACCAGTCCCAGCATCTTAAGATATCATGGGAACCGACCTGCACTCATTGACAAGCGTCATTGATAAGTTTTAAAACAAAAACACCAATAAATCGATGCTAAATCATAGTAAAAATGAACAAAACAGAGTTAATCTACAATCAAGATAAAATCAGAGGCAGCTGCAAATTCGCTACAAGGATGTTGGAGTAGAGCTTTACGAACTTGGTTTCAAAATTCTAAAGATGATAAGGTCACACCTCTACACACTTTCAATGAAAAAGTCAAAACTTTATTTTCAACCAGTTTATATCAAGTTCCACTTTTTAAAAGGTTTTCTTTCGAAGGAAAAAAGAGTTAGAGAGAGAACTCACGAAAGCCCAGAGTACACTTTGGCACGCTTGTGATGTGAATCATGATCAGCTTCCTCCATCGTTCTATCCTTAGCAGCAGCAGCCGTGACATTGCTACTTTCTCCTTGAACTAACTGATGCAACCCAATTGGAATGCTTATGCAATCCAATTCAGCCCTAGCGGCTTCACCTTCCTCCTCCCTCGCCAGCATCTTCGCACACAGCCTCCAACGTGGGACTCTGGGTTCCCTCTTGTTTTCACCAAAATTCAGAAAATCGCCATCTTCGTGATTGTTCTCCATGGTTGTTGTTAAAGAAGACTGTTTTCCACTTTCACGATTAATAAAAATCAAAATCGAAGACGAGCGATGTTTACTGAGATGGAAAGAAATAAAAAATGATATGGAGTCTCATAATGCTTATCCCTAAAATTAACAGCTTACGAATTAGAGCTAATTATAGATTGAAATTCAACGGATTACCCTAATCCAGTCCCTTCTCCTTTTCTTTATTTCCTGAGTGATGGTTGAGTATCTGCTTCAATACAAAAGCTGATGTGCCATGCTCTGGAGAGAAACACCTTCTTCTTTTATTGTATTGATTGATATATATCGATGTTGATGCCTTTCCTAATCGCTCCGTTTTCTCTTTTTGCCTCCTTTATGTTGCTTGATTTGCACTATACTTGGAACATAAGAGCACACACGTGGCAAACAGTCTTCGTCTGCGGGTTCTCCTAGCTTCAATTTCCTCAAGCATCCAGCTTCTCCAATAAAAATAATATGGGTTTAATTTTCCCGAGTATTGTTTCTATGTTAAAAACCATAGCAACTTTCTTCTCCTCGTCAATGAATAAAGTCGAACATAAATACATATGGCGAAGATATTGCATATTCACTGTAAAGAAATGGCTCCACGACACATTTTTGGCATCAGTCTTAGTCGTAATCCATATATCAACCTCAAGAAATGTTGTGTCCCTTGTCTGAAATAAAGCCCCAATCTTCTCTTCTCTAACCGAAGATAGTGACACAAACCGTGAACCTCGAGACTTCAACGGCAAAGGCGGAAGCGGTCCGAAGCTCTCTTTTGTAAAATCAAAACAGATCATATTTATATGATCAACTATTTTGGTGGCGTTCCGTTCTACAGCACGCCAGTAAGTGTTTCCCTTGAGAGAAAAGCCACGTTGAGATACTATACACCAGTTTGAAACCACATCGAGAGTAGTCCATAAATCAGTGTCAAAATCGTAGATTTCATATAGTGAAGCGTTGTTATTTATGTTAAAACTGAAATCATTTATAAACCTCAAGATTTTGGGGCTGTTATTTTTGTAGCCAAAAGCATAATTGTAAACATATCGTCCTTTCCATTCACTTCCAAGGTAATAGGTTCTGGTTTGGATCCACCTTGTTTGCCCCAAATACGGATTCCAAACCACAATCTTAGTATCATCGTCTTTCAAGATGCATAACAATAAACCCTCACAATGAAAGACTTGAGATATTTTGACTTTTTTTGAATCGTCTAGGCAAGTAAGTTTACGTAGAGACTGTATAGCTGGATTCCGATTGACGGTGATTCCCATTACATAAACATTGTAATCCATCATCACGACCATCCGAGTCTCCCCTAATTAACTTCCTTGTTGCTGCTTCTTCTTTGTCAATGTGCGCGCATCTCCGTAAAGCTCCGGCTTTTGAATAAAGCGTTCCAGTTTTTGCAAGTTAATCACACCGCTCTCATGTATTTCCAAGGAACCCTAGAGACAATATCCTCTACCAAATCATTTGGAAGATTTGACATAGCCGTCGTCGTCGTCATTGTTTCAAGTGTAATCAAAGGACCTTCAGAAACCTTTTGCGACTTTTAAGGTTGTAGAACAAGAAAGAAGAAAACCTAAAATGAAGCTGGGCCAATTGAAAGGCTTCAGAATCTAGTCGGGCTTTTCACACATTTCTCTTTTAGCCAATCAAGAGGGACAAACTCACGTATACGCACTTGTGCTATTGAGTACATGTTCTCTAAATAATATATAGGCTCTATATTTTAAATTTAAGACACACAAAATTCTATACATCTTAAGAACTATTGTTGTCTACCAAAACAAAACTTAAGAACTAATGTTTTTTAATATATAAATTCCCTTTAAAATGCTCATTTTCCCACAACAATACTAAGTTCGATTCTCTTCCTCTACCGTTAAATTGTTTTCTTTTTATTATTTAAAACTAGATTTTAACCTGCGGTACACCGCGGAACCATTTTTTAAAAAATGATAACATTTTAACTTTTTTTTATTTTTTATATTTTAGTTTGTTTTGTTTAATTAAATAATAATTTTGTTTGGATTGTCAATTATTAGAACAATAATAGGGGATATAAATACATAAATATGTAATTTATAAGCTATTGTCAGATTAAGTAACAATTTTACCAATGATTTAATTGTTTTACAAAATTTTAGTTAAATTACTCTGATTTAATATGTCTAATATTCTTATATTAGTGGTATTGACCAAATAATTAAAAGAAAATTTAACACGTGTTTCAAAACCGAATTAATAATATTTTATATTTATACTAATGTTCATTCAAACCGTCATGTTAATAACATGTCCCGCTATATAACAACAAACCGTCATATTAGTGGTTTAACCCGTGTTTCAAAACCGTCTTATTAGTGGTTTTGGTTGTGTGTTGTGTTTCGTTCGTGAAGTTGATATTTATACATGGAAAATGTTTGATGAGCTAGGAGTTTACGATCCGTAGTAATAAAAGAGAGATTTTAGTGTTTTCCTATTTGAGTTGATAACATTATCGCAGAATAATATTCAGTTTCTTAACACCGTATATATTATATTAAATATTTTTCTTGATGCTAAAATTAAATATACCTGATTATTGAGTTTCTAAAGTTGGGTTCTCGTTTTTATGAACTTTATTAATTGTATAACAATTATTGCTATTGTAATCATTTGTTACTCAAACTCGGCTATGTCATTTAAATTTAAGAGATCATACAGTCTCTAAAGATATACTCTCTCTGTCCCTGATAGATTGATGTTTAAACATTATCATACATATTAAGAAAAAGTTTAACTTTTATTTGTAAATTAATTTCTAATTATTTTTTTTGGAAGAGAGAGAAAATATAAATTATTAGATAAATGTCACATATGAAAAAGCATAAAGTAGAAAAACTATTTTAAAATTTTAATATACAACATAAATCTTTTAGAGACAAAAACAAATCCTAGAACATCAATCTATTAGAGACAGAGAGAGTATTAAAATAGGTTTGGAGATTTTTATGGGATTAAAAATTTAATGCGTAAAGTTGTTTTTAGAAAAATCGAAATGTATAGATGTTGTCAAGCTATTTATGGCAATAAATGTATCAAATGAGTTTCCAGGAATTGTTATTTTAGGAAAATAGTTAGAGATTAATGTTGTAAATAAAACAAATTAAATAACCAAAACTTCAAGGGCATAACACAAAATGTACTTCAAAAATAATAATATAGATATATCAACTATTATTAAATAATGCAAATTCATGAAAAGAGTTTTTCTATAAATTATGTTTATAATATTTTCTATTTACAATTTTAGAAAATAGCATGGAATATTTATAGAAATATTAAAATCTTGTAACCAAATGGTGATTAAGATACCAATAAATCGTTTTCTTGTTAATTATTTATAAATTATACCAACTATTATTACTTTATTCAAATTAATGAGATATACTATATATTAATTACATATATCAAATAATTTTTACAACAAAAAAAACAAAAGTAAAAAAGCAATGTCAATAAAATATTATGTATTTTATTTTAGACAAACAAGTAACGAAATCTTAATCATATTTTTTCTTATTTTAAATAAATTTATATTTGCACCAGTTAATTTTTTCATTAATTTAATATAGTAAATTTAAAACTACACCCAAATAAATCATATTTCTATAATACAAATAAAATTAATTATGAGCTTATGACTTCAAAAATATATTTATTAAAAATAATTTATAAAAAATAAATCCACAACATAATACACATTCTCAATGATCTCATGTTAAACTTAAAATCATATATTCTTATAATTAAAAGAAGAGTACGTTTTTTTAAATGTCCGAAATGTTGGTTTTATTTACAGCAATTGCCACTCAATTATGCAAAAGAGAAAACATTTGTTGAAATTGAAAGGGGCAGTTTGGTGATAAAAGAAGTCTAATCCAATTATCCGACCCAATAAGCATAAGGTCCGCGTGTTTATCCGTTTGGCAAGTGGGACTCCGAGATTCTGTAAAAAAAAAAGAATCGATTACAGACATAAAATTGTTATTTGACCTAAACTACTTTTTTCTTCTTTCTATCGGCTTTGTTTTTTTTTCTTTTTCTACTTCATCTCTCGAGAATCTCTTCGTCTTCGTGTTGTGGCGGTGATTGCATGCATATTCCACCGGATGTAAGAGAAGATAGTGGGTGAGAGAAGATCATGGATAAGCTTCTTTCTGGGTTTGTAGATTAGAAGGTAAATCCAATTTATTTTTCATAGCCTGTTATTTGTAAGTTTTTTGGTTCACACTAATTGATATGATTTGATTATCCAGATTATAATTCATTTATAAACGTTGTGTCAGCCATCTTCTTTAGAACACTGTGGATCGAGCAACTGATTCAATAGGTTAAGATGAAACAGGAATGACGAGTGCTTCTAAAGTAATCATAGCAGACCACAAATGTTTCTTTTTTTGGATATTCTATTTAACTACTACTTCTTCTTCGTTTTATTGTTCATTTTGGATCATTGGGTGTATATCTGTTGACGGGTTGATGCATTCTAATATAGATAGAATATTGAATTTGATTGGTTTAGTATGATGGCTCATGTTTGAGTGTGAAAGTATTTGCAGGATTTTGTGACCAAATTTATATCCTCTGATCCAATCCATCCTCTGGTCCTCCAATAAGATGTGTATCCATATTAGTGAGGCAACAATTGTTTTAAAGGACTGTTTACACACAAAACAAACAATCATTATTTTACACCAAAGATGTAAGTTAAGAAGCTACAGTAGATTATGGTAAAGATTCATGTTTTTGATTTATAACGCGTTTAAATTTTTATTGATTTTGAAAAAAAAATATTTGGTTTGTTTCTTTTTTTAGGCAGATGATGACAAGTGTGAGTAAAACATCCTAAAAAAAACAGTAATGCTGACTTCTTCAGTGCCATGGTACAGTACGTGTCTAGAAAACATTGTGAGGTTTACCACAAAAATCATGTGATATAATTAGAGGATTTCTTGGGTGTTCATGATTATTTAATGAATTGATTGTTAAATACGAAAGCTCTTAAATTAGAGTCATTTGCAAACATATTATGTTCTTTGTGCTTATAGACTTTATAATTATTCAAATTACGAACATTAATCTATTTATATTGATATTGTATGTTCAGATTATGTACACACCCAAAATGAGTTTAATTACTTATATGACAGAGCAAATCTTGAGGATTTGAAAAATAATCATGTTGAGACAATAAGTAAGGAAAAATACTTTGAAATCATAAGTATTATTACCCAAGACAATAAAAGTATTTTAGAGATTACATGCATTATCTAGAAGATAAAATGCTTTGTGAAAATCTCACTGTTTGGCATGACCGGTTAAGACATTCTGGTTCCGTAGTGATGCGAAAGAGTAATCAGAAATTTCTGAAAAGATTCATTAGAGAACCTAAAGAGTTTTTCTAGTGTTATGTGTGCTGCTTTACAAAGCAAGCCGATTATATGGCTTTCACCGACCCCATGAATTTGGATAATGTCAATTTTCTGGTACGTATACAAAGTGATATTGTGGAATGATCATCCACTTTATATGTTTGTTATTAACTTGCAACATGGAGTTTGCGAGAGTATTTGGTTAATTGAAAATGGGGGTGAAACCATGCCAAGTAATTGACATAAATGACTCTATATGTCAAGTAATTCGCATCATGCCAACGAATAATCATGAGTACTTCCCATTACAATTGGTTTGGGTCAGAAACCATATATATCCCATCTAAATGTGTTATACATATTGAGTTGCTCCACCACAGTAATTAAAATGGGATATGAAAGAATGTTGGAAATATGTTGGATATAAATCTCTCTTGATGATTGAATATCTTGAGATGCAGATACTGTTGTTTCAGTGAGTCAGTCTTTCTAACATGAGGGGGAGAAAATAAACAGCTGGTAAATAAATATATTATAATAAATTATCTTGATCCTCGTACTAAGAAATGTGCGCTAGAAATTTAAAAAAATAATTTATTGGTAAAGTTTTCAAAGATGCTAAAAGCATACAAGAGCCATTTTCTGACATTGAGTGAAAAAGTCACATATACCAGCTATACTCCAATTAATGTCCTAGAAGGATAAGATCAACTGCTAGTAAGTTTAAAGATCGCATGAAGTGTGATAGACTTATGGTTCTAAATATAAGCATCCTCGGAAAAGAAAAGGAGCATAAATTAATATGGCACCGAGGAAGCAAAGAGTTATAAAAAATCTCTGGAAGAGATGTAGACATGAGTAAGAAAGAGATTCAGATACCTGAGAATCATAATGAAAGGAAATCTCAACAAGTTGAGTCGTGTCTAGAATGAAAAGGAACCAAAAAGCAAATCGACGTCGTAAATATGTTTGCATGCAGTGTTGCAGTTGATTATGTTATGGATAAAAATCGAGGATCATAATCCGCGGTTAATAGAAAAGTTTTATTGAAAAGTGTACACAAAGAATGATTGGTTAATCATTGAAAGAAGTAACTATTTGAGATAGTTCAGTCTCCTAAAGAGATATATGTTTGGACTTGTAGTCCTTACACTTGATAGTGTAAAATAAGTGAGACATAAGTGGATCTGTAATAAAGTATGTATAGTAGTACAATGATTCTCAGAAAATACTTATGAGAGATGTACTCTCTTTGGGTGGAAGCAACTATTTTATATCACTTATGAGTTTGACAATAAGAGCAAGACTTGATTCAGTCTATCGTTTAAATTTATTATATTGCTAGAAGCAATAATTTATAGTTCTCGAGAACATTGTAAGAGCGAGAAAAAAGTCTTGATGACTTTTGACACCTTTGGGGAGAAAATGGTGAGAGTTTATCTCTATGAGATAATTCTGAGTGTAGATCATTGTTGTTGATCTTAAGAATCTCATTGTGGGTTTAAAATAGACTGGGAACAAGCTAAGTGAATATCTTAAGGTTGTGTAAATCCGAGATTGAACACTATTGTAATTGTGTTCAAGAAATATTTTTAAGAAAGTTTGAGGATGTAGGCATTTGCTGAACCTCGTTAAAAGGAAAATTGTATGTCTCTTGTCTTTTCTGCACTTACAAGTGGTTCTTGTTAAGAGAAAGGTACAAGAACAAGTGTAAAGTATGTTGATAGAAGTACCTTACATATAAAATGGTCTTGAAGTACCATAATAAGAAGAAGAGTTGAAAGAGAAAGTTTTACAAGGAGATTATGAATAATAACTCCTATGTGTAAGATAATTGTTTGGAAGATTGTATGTAAAAGAATATTTGGGCTTAAAGATCAAATAGATCTTCTATATGATAGGGGTTCAAATGATTTGAAGTTCAATGACCCAGTAGAATATATGATGAATCATATGAGTTTGTACCTGAAAGCGCTGTTTATAACATTTCAGAAAAGATGATATATATGATCATAATGCATAACCTGAAGATGATGCTTTCAGGGGGGAAATATGATCATAAGCGTGGTTGTACTCTTATTCCCTTATCATGGTTTTTATCCCAATGAGTTTTTTCTAAAAAGGTTTATAATGAGACAACAAAAGAACACGCGAAAGATAAACAATTGAAGAGGAATATTATGATTCCAATAGTGAAAGACTATCATCTTCAAAGTCTTTTACATACGCTGATGAGACCATGAGAAACGAAGATAAAGATCAAGATAGTGACTTGCGAGACAAACAACCTACAGAAGAATGGTGATGTACATGTCCTACGAATTTATTCAAGTGAAGATTTGGCGAAAACCATCTACCAAGGCGTTTTCAACCACTACTTCAAGAAGTTATTTCATCAAATTGGATTGCGACATTTTGAAGATTTCAAGTGATGTACTCAAGAGGGGGAGTAAAAGCGCGCTGCACTCTTTTTCCCTTAACCATGGTTTTTTCCACTGGATTTTCATGGTAAGGTTTTTAACAAGGCAACATCTTATCTGCGTATTTGGGACTATATATTTATAATGGACATCCAAGGGGGAGTGTTATAAATAATTATATTGTTGTATGGATGCCCATTAATGTAAATTCTACACCCTAATATTGTATCTCTATATATATATTGTATCCTATACAATAGAGAATAACACAAGAGAACAATTCCCTAAACCTTTGTTCTCAACAGGATTAATTTTCTAAGTATAATACGAAATTCTTCCAATAGAGCTAAATTCAATATGAAGGAATTTTTTTTCCCGCAAATCAAATATATTGGTTAACAAACTCAATATGAAGGAATTAAATAGTTAAAAATGACACAAATATTTAAATTGATATGTAAAAGAAACAACATAATATTTAAAATGACTAAATGGTACATATTACATATAATAATACTTATAAATCAGAATACGAAACTAGCAGAGGAATGATGAGGATGATTATAACAGTAAGTGAAAATGATTTGGTCATCATTAAAGATATAAATTAATTAATAATTTTTCAAAAATTGATAGTTTTTTTTGTCATAAAAATTGAAATTTGTTTGATAATGAAAAAGAAAGAAGAAAGTGAACACACATATATATAGAGAGAGAGAGAGTTGAACGTATCATACGCTATAATTAACTTATATATTTTTAGAAATAAAAGCATGAGACTCGCTCTTTTTGACAAAACTATTTCCCGATATATATGTAAACCACTGATTTTTTTTTTGTCAATAACTTTAATAGATTATCTCAAATAAGGTAATGATGAGAAATATTATTTACATGTGTGATAAACTGTGGTACGATGTGAACAATTCATGCTAATTAATCTGTTTATACATTAGCGCTACCAGCAACAAAAGATAAAGAAACAAAATATGTATTTAATTGTGAGAATATGCATATCAGAAATATATACAATTAGCAAAAACAAATTTGTAAAAATAAAAAACAAATGAAGAAAGAAACAAGTAAAACATATTTTCAAATAACAATATATTGACTGATGTATATGTCAGGCGTAGGATTAAATAGGTTAATTGACCAATAAAAATCATACCGATTGAAACTTTTTTTTTTTTTTTTTGGAAAAAAACCAAAATGATAAGTATTATATTATCTCAGTCGACACCTAGATGACTGCCTATATTTGCATATATTTTTCTAATCTGACCGAGATCGCAGCAGTCATGAACTTGGGCAGTCATGAAAGTAAACTGCATAAACCAATTTCTTTTGAACATGATCATGGAAAATTAATTGATATTGTGTCACATTTAGGTGAAAATAGGCAACCATAAGAGATCTTTGCGAATTTTATCCAATTACAGACGACAGTTTATTTGCAAGGTTGGTTGAAGCCCCACCACATGGCCACATATTCCAGACGAAAAGACTATCATCAGAGATTAGACTATGGCGACCTTTTTGTGTCATTGTGATCCCATCACTCGGTAGAGATTGAGATTGATGTGTTTCTTAGACTCTTAGTAGTTGTAGAGAGCTTAGCTTGCCTATTTACTTCCATATAGTTTCATTCCGATATGTTTCATATGACACCCACCTTTAGAGCATTAGCCACTATGACTGATTGCAATTATTATCATGTTATTCGCAATCCTTTTACAACGTATGTTATACCAACCAAAAAACAAGCCGATGCTATTTACTAACATAAAACCAAGCTGATGATATTTACTTAATTTTGTTCCAGAATTGTGCTATATACTTGCCTATACTCTCATTTAGCCAGCCGATGCTATTTACTAACATAAAACCAAGCTGATGATATTTACTTAATTTTATTCCAGAATTGTGCTATATACTAATATCATCCTATTTTTTACCCTTAATTTCCTTTTCTAGATATTTTTTATGTTTGTTTATGGACCTTTAACAAATAGATTATCTAAGTACAGTAATCATTAATTAACATATATATCAAATATAAGTATTTATTTTTAATTAATAATCTTACTACATATTATAAAAAATCTAAAGTTCATTAATATTGCAATTTTAAAAAAAAACCAATAAATTAAAATCATTTTAATAATAATACCATAATATATATTGACCATAGTTGTTCAATTTCTATCTTGGATTATGCTATAATTTTCCAAATAATGAGTTTGAAATAAAATTTTAGCATAAAAAGTCCTCCTTCTGTTTTACAAATAGTGTCATTTTGACACATTTCACACAAAATAATAAATGTTTGAATTATACATGTTTGCCCCTATTTAATAAGTGGTTAATGATTTAAATTGAATGAAAAATAGTTTTGGGTTTAGAAAGTAAAAAAAAAAAAATAGTATTAATAAGCACATTGGACATGTAGAATGACACTCTTTGTGAAACATTTTTTTTTTTAAATGACACTCTTTGTGAAATAGAGAGAGAGTAAATAATAACATTGAAGTTGTTTTAAAAACCCCGCCTAGCACCGATTATATCCCGTAAAATCGCTAGGCCCACCCTCTCCGTCTTGGTTAATGACTAATCCCTACCTAGCATCGATTATCTAATTATGTCTGTCTAATTTGATTAAAACCCGTTTAATCCGATTACTTTTTTGTATACCGGTTATTTTTTGAGCCAATGAATTATTATTTTGTTATTTCTACATTTAATTTAAGAGTTTGTGATGTTTTACAATAACTAACGTACAAACTTATAATGAAAATCATAAAATTTTATTTTAAAATTATGTTTTTATGTATTTACCATAATTCTAAAGACAATACTATAAATTTATATTTTATTTGATGTTTTATTTTATCATAAATATAATTATACATATATTTAGTACTATATACTATTATTTATTATTAACTTAATAAAATAACCCTAAAACTAGTCTCCGATTAATCCTCGTTTAATCTTCGATTTTCTCGCTAGGCGCTAGGCCCATCCCGACCGCCTGACTAGCGCCTAGCGATTTCTAAAACATAATACAATATAAGTTATTTAATATTAATTTAAATAGGTAAAGAATGTGTTTTATATATAAGATGGAAATGTAATTTAATGTGAATATTAGAAACTAGCTCATATTACCAAAAACACTTGTTCAAAAGTCAAGCATAGTGATTTTATATCAACATTTTGCAACTTGATTTGTTTGTTCTCTACGGAGAAATGAATATTCTTAACATACCCAACAAATTAGAGCTGAAGTGATCTGATGACAGTTGAATGTTCTCTAAAAATGTCAACTTAGGGCATCTCCAACCCACCTTTATATTTGTTTTTTAACTCTATTTTAGAGTAAAATCTACTCCAACCCATCTCTATTTCTACCTCTATAATAGAGATCTCTATTTTTTCCTTTATATACAGAGGAACTCTATTTTTTCCTCTATAATAGAGTTGAACTTTTTTATTTATAAAATGGTCCTTGAACTTTTAACACTTTTATATTTATGATCAAAATAATTAAAATATATATTTAAATAGTCTAATTCCTATGTTTTATTATTTTAAATGATGCAATGTATTTCTTTTAATAAATGTGATATTTAAATAATATTTATGAATATTAAAAATATAAATAATATCATAATTTTATGAAAGTTTTATAAAATAAATGGGTTAGTTTGCAAATTTTATAAGTAAAATAAAAAAAGAATCTCTATAGAATATTCTTTTTTAGAGGAAAAAATAGAAGTATTCATTAGAGCAAAAGTCACTTCTGTTATAAAGTTTTTCTATTTTAAAAGTAAAAATAGGGAAAACCATGGGAAATGGTCTTAACCAACCAAAACTGATTCATATAGTGCTCGTATAGAACAATAAATGGGAATAAACAAAATAATATTGCTAAAAGAAAACAAAGGGTAACTGAAAGACATATAAACTAGAATTGAGACTAATCAACTCTAATCTCGTTTCCTCCTTTCGCCACCTCTCTTGCTTCATTCCTTTATTATGTCTCAACATTTCATGAACATATATATCGATGTTGATGCCTTTGCTAATCGCTACGTTTTCTCTTTTTGCCTACTTTATGTTGCTTGATTTGCACTAATATACTTGGAACATAAGAGCACACACGTAGCAAACAGTCTTCGTCTGCGGGTTCTCCAAGCTTCAATTTCCTCAACCATCCAGTCTCTCCAATAAAAATAATATGGGTGTTCCCGAGTATTATTTCTATGTTAAAAACCATAGCAACTTTCTTCTACTCGTCAATGAAGAAAGTCGAACATAAATACATATGGCGAAGGTATTGCATATTCACTATAAAGAAATGGCTCCACGACACATTTTTGGCATCAATCTTAGTCGTAATCCATATATCAACCTCAAGAAATGTCGTGTACCTTGTCTGAAATAAAGCCCCAATCTTCTCTTCTCTAACCGAAGATAGTGACGCAAACCGTGAACCCCGAGACTTCAACGGCAAAGGCGGAAGCGGTCCGAAGCTATCTCTTGTAAAATCAAAACAGATTATATTTATATGATCAACTATTTTGGTGGCATTTCGTTCTACAGCACGCCAGTAAGTGTTTCCCTTGAGAGAAAGACCACGTTGAGATATTATACTTATACACCATTTTGAAGCCACATCGAGAGTAGTCCATAAATCAGTGTCAAAATCGTTGAGTTCATACACTAAAGCGTTGTTTTTGATGTCAGAACTGAAATCATCCATAAACCTCAAGATTTTGGGGTTGTTATTTTTGTAGCCGAAAGCGTAATTGTAAACATATCGTCCTTTCCATTCACTTCCAGGGTAATAGGTTCTGGTTTGTATCCACCTTGTTTGTCCCAAATACGGATTCCAAACCACAATCTTAGTATCATCGTCTTTGAAGATGCATAATAATAAACCCTTACAATGAAAGACTTGAAATATTTTGACTTGTTCTGAATCGTCTAGGCAAGTAAGTTTACATAGAGACTGTATAGATGGATTCTGATTGACGGTGATTCCTATTAGATAAACATTGTAATCCATCATCACGACCATCCGAGTCTCCCCTAACTCCCTTGTTGCTGCTTCTTCTTTGTCAATGTGCATCTTCGTAAAGCTACGGCTTTCAAACAAAGTGTTCCAGTTTTTGCAAGTTAATCTCACCACTCTCATGTATTTCCAAGGAACCCACAGACAATATCCTCTACCAAATCATTTGGAAGATTTGACATAGCCGTCGTCGTCGTCATTGTTTCAAGTGTAATCAAAGGACCTTTAGAAACCTTTTGCGACTCTTAAGGTTGTAGAGAACAAGAAAGAAGAAACCCTAAATGAAGCTGGGCAAATTGAAAGGCTTCAGAATCTAGTCGGGCTTTTTAGTAATGTTCAACGTAATAATTTGATACACTCAACTTCTATGTACATTTCTCTTTTAACCAATCAAAAGCATTGAATATATATATTTTTTAATTTATTTATTAATACGTAACTTTATAAAACGAATACGGATAAGATAATAAATAATTGCAGCACTCGCAGTGGCCAATGCTCTAATGGTGGGTGATAATAGGAAACATATCGGAATGAAACAATGGAAATTAATGGGCAAGCTAATTAAGCCCTCTACAACAACTAAGAGACACATCAATCTCTACCGATCTGAGTGATGGGATCACAATGACATAAAAACGTCGCCATAATCTAAATCTCTAATACAAAGGTCCACTGATGATAGTCTTCTCGTCTGGAATATGTGGCATGTGGGATGGGGGGCTTCAACAAACCTCACGAATAAATTGCGTCCGTATTTGGGTAAAATTGGCAAAGATCTTTTATGGTTGCTTATTTTAACCTAAATGTAACACTTAAAGAATTTGTTAAAAATGCCATTTTTGAGATAATTTTTTTCAAAAATACTTTTTTTGTCATTTTCATTTTTGACCTATTTACACAATTATAATATGTTAAATTAGCGTTTAGAATTTTTTTTTAGGATTGGATTTTCTGTTTTACATTTTAAGGTACAGTTTTAGGGGGTAGGGTTTTCACTAGTAAAAATGGTCTGCATTGTTACGGAAATATTAGTAGTTATAAGGTGTTATTTGTAGCTAAAATTTATTTGTTACATATTTGCGACAAAGTTATTTAGTAATTATTTGGTCGTAGCAAATATTTACATCATAGCAAATTGTCGCAATTTGCTACAATTTAGATACTAATGTAAACGTAGCTATTTACTACAAAATGTTACATTTTGCTGTAGGTATTTGCTACAGACTGCGTCTGAAATATACGTATCAATTTGATTCAAGAACCCACAATACAGTCGTCATTGATTTGCGACAGATAGCTACATCCCCAAGTGTCATAAACTTGTTACGATTTACTACACTATACTTGTGAGTTGTGACGAAAGGGTATGCGCATTTTACCATGCATTGTTATGACTCTTATTTTATGCAATTGTATAAAGCTAATAAATTTGGTGGAACCTGCTTAATTTGCAAAATATCCAATTTATATATAATAAACATCCACAAGATACACATCATTTCATAAAACAAACATTATTCACCCAGTCTCGAAAAAATACTTATAAACTATCATCCTTCTATATAATGATGGATACCAGACTCTTCATTCATGTTAATGTTCTCCTGATCTGAGGTCCTTGGCATGATTCAAACTTTCTCACAGAGCTTGGAACCCACTTCTCCAAAATCTGGAAGCTTCTTTTTTTGAGGAAATGATTCTGAGTATCACAAACCGATCCATGTTGGAAACTCCAAATAGTCAGACACTGCACAAACAAGAAAGATTATAAGTGTTTATAAGCAAGCTCTCACAAAGCAGATAAGTGGAAGTCTAAAAGTAAGGATTTAACTTTATCATCTATTTTTTTCAGCCTATAACCAACACACAAATGAATAAGACACTGAAACACTAACAGATTCCAAGAAATAAGAATCAAGCGAAGTGAAAAAAATATATAATTTCAGAACTAGATCATAGAGGCAAAGAGAGAAAACTAGTAATGGAGAAAAAAAAGACAAGACACTAGATGAATTGCTAGACATGAAAGTATTTCAGAAACCTGCACATTCAAGTAAATGTCAGACCAAATGCAGCAATACAAATTGGTAGGAAGCGGATTCTCTAGCCAAGAGTTTCAAGGTCTTGTTTAGTAACAGTAACACAATATAACAGCAAAAAAACTAACCTTGTGGCCTAGCATTTCTGGCTGACTGGCTCTCTTATCTCCTTTCTATACACAAAAAAAAAAATGAGAATAAAAACAACAGCTCAACGAAAACAAAGTTTGAGCAAGGGAGATTGAAAGAAGGGACAACAAAACTTGTCATCGGTTGTAATGGTCTTGTGAACAGCCTTCTTCTTTCTTATATGAGATTCAAAATGTTTAGAGAACATCCAAACATGAAAATGATAAACGAAAAATTCACAAAAAGACTTACTTCTCAAAACCTTCTTATTATCTTCTTACGCTTCTTGACTGCAAGAACATCTCCCTCTCTTGTCCTTACTTCAATCGTAGTAGAACCAATCTGCAACCAACTCATCAAAAACACCCCGAGGTTTAATGGATACACAACATAGCACAGTAACACGAGAATGGATTAAGAAAACCAAATAACAAGGTTTCAAAGTCCTCTTCAAAATAACTAAATAGTCAAGAAGAACAAAACAACCTTCAGTTCAGACTAACATCCAACTTTCAATTCAGACTAACATCCAAAGCTACGAACTTGGAGCTCGATTAATAACCAGAAGAACAGAACAACCTTACATTCAGACAAACATCAAAGCTAAGAATTTTTAAGCTCGATTAATAAAAAAAAAAAAAAATTGAGAGTAAGGAATAAAAGTAAACACCTGGTGGTGCACTTGGACGAATATGACGAACCTAAAACTCTTGATTGTTTCACACAATCTGAACCTCAACAGTCACGCTCACGGTCTCTCTCTCGCTCTCTGTCTCTATTCCTATCGCAATCTCGATCTCACCCCTATCACTCTCCCAGTCGCGGTCACGTACTCGGTCCCCATCTCAATCTCAGTCTCGATCTTTCCCCCAATTGGTGTTGTCTCCGTTGGCGTCTTCGGTCTCAGGCTTGGAGTTGACGGAATGGATGCGAAATGAGGCCCGCGACGAGCTTCACGGTGGAGTCTGTGGCGGAGTCAGTTTGGGGATTTTTTTTTTTTTTTTGGGTTCATTGTATAGAGAAGGGAAAGTATAGGGGCACTTAAAACTTTTTAGATTTGAGGCACAACCGCCCACAAACAATTTCCTCTTTGTTAAATAATATATTAACCACAAACTGTTACGCCTGCTCGTTCCTACAAATAAATTCGTAACAAAACTTGTAATAAATTAGCTACACATTTTATCTGTAGCTTTTCGTATTTATCTTGCGACGAATACTCACTAATTTGATACTAAATAAATAATCTAATATTTTGTCTCCATTGGTTACTTTTTGTGGGTAATTTTTGCTACAAAAATTTTCAGTAACATTACTACGTAACAATATAACCCATTTTTACCAGTGTTTGTATTTGGAATTTAGGGTTTAGAATTTAGTCATTTTGTATATAGAAAATGGATATTTTAAAAAATGGACAACATAAAAGGATATTTTTGAAAAGTGACATAGAAAAAAATAGTTTTGAAAATGCCCCGAATTTTTTTCATAATTATGTTCAAAATATTTTGGTGTTGTTATGTGATCAAAGGTCAATTAAACCCAATGTGTACTCCACCACGATCTAGTGGTATCATTGTAACACTTCTGGATCGAATCCACAGAGATCAAGCGATGCACTATGAAATTATATAGACCGAATATAGCTAAGGCAAAGAGAAAGTTTGTGTTTCAAGTAACCGATTAAAACAGAAAATAAATAAGGGTTTTGAAATCAAGGAGAGATATTGGGCGTAGGGAATCAGTTAGGGGATACAACCACAAATTTAGATGATAGATTGGGAAAGCATTATACACCGTTGTTGAACTCAAATCTCAATTATAAAGCTAACCTACTTCCGCAGCGTTAGCTAAACTATGCAAAGAAATAATTATACCCTAAACTTCTGTTTGAATCTAGCTAAACAAGCAAGCATTAAAGTCCAAGTTTGATTCGTTCACAAGGTGTCTCAACTTCAACTTCTGTTGGCTAAGGTCTACCTTGCTCACCTATATTTCTTTCAAGTGACTCAACAACACTTTCGGTGCCTCGATGAATTTAACATAAGATCTTAATCTATGTGATCAGTCTAGCTTAAGCATTAAGAACAACAATAGATGAAGAACAATAAGATCAACCACAAATCTAACAACCTAAGTTTAGAGAATCATAAACCCCTTTTTGAAACCCGAAACCCGAAACCCAATAGTAAAACTACTCAAACATAGAAGTAAAAGGACAGCAAATCAAAGATGTAGAAATCATAATTGAATTGCAAAGAGAAATAAAAGGGTTCATAATTCTTCTCGATAGGGTTAGAGAGGACAAGAGATCTTCTCCCAGAGCTTACAAGTACTCAAAAGCTGCGTAGAATAAAAGTTATGTTTCTAGAGGTCGATCCTTGTGCTTAAATAGTAAAATAAAACCCTAAAAGTCGGTTTAAAACGAAAAAGAAAAAGTTGCTTTGGGTATAGGACTGGTCGATCCCGAATGAGGACAGCCGATCTCGGATGCTTTTCTGCGTTTGCTCCAAATGCTAGCTTGTACAATCGGTCTTCAACCAACTTTAGCTCCAGATGCATGCTTTCATCCCCAAAACAAACAGTTTCCCTCCAAAGTGACCTAGAACCTGTACAGACTCACAAAAGACTAAAAAGACTCTAAAATGACACTTTGACTCAATAAAAGACTCAAAACAAATATAAAAACTATGGTTAAAACCTATAATATACAGACATATCATTATGCAGTTCACTTCTAGTATTGTTGGCAAAAATGAATCACATCAATTAACACACACACACACATATATATATATATATATAGTTATACATATCAAATATAAGTATTTAGTTTATAATACTACATATTACGATAATAAAAACTAAAAATCCTTAATATTTCAAATTAGTAAAATAACCAATAAAACTAATGTCATTTTATTAATAATATCACAATATATAAATTTTGACCATTGTTACAGTTTTCAAAATTATGTGTTTGAACTTTGAAATAAAGTGTTAGCTACAACATTAAATAATAGGTTATTTGATATTAATTTAAAATGGTAGAAATTGTGGTTATGCATTTTATTGTGTTTTATATGGAAGATGGTAATCTATATAATAATAACAATCTGAATAAATACAAACAACAGTTGCGACTTTTCGTGATACCTTTTCGTAATTTTTTTTTTAAAATTCAAACGGTTATATATGTTCATTGTAGAGTTATGTCTTTTCACTATATTTTATTCATCACAAATTTTCCTTCTAATAGGTGTGTCTATTTGAATAGTCATATTTTTTGAACTCTCTATATATTTGTCTCTTCATCATTAACTAACAAGTTTGTTGAAACAAATTTTGTGTTTTATGTTGAATATAAATAATTTGAATATTAATATAATCTGAAAATTAATATATAATATTCAACGTTATAGCACTAGAAAAATTTAATGCAACTTAATATATAATTTACAGTTATGTCTATTTATTGTAACGTTTCGTTAAAAAAAATATATTTTCATATTTAAATATAATAATGATAATCTGAATAAATACGAACAACAGTTGCGATTTTTTGTAGTACATTTTTGTAAAATATTTGTTTTTTTTTTAGATACAAACGGTTGTATATGTTAATTGTAGAGTTGTGTCTTTTCACTATATTTTATTTATAATTTTTCATCACAACTTTTCGTTCTAATAGGTATGTCTATTTAAATAGTCATGTCTTTTGAACTCTCTATATATTTGTTTTTCATCAATAACTAACAAATCATTGTTTGTTAAAACAAATTTTCCGTTTTATGTTGAATATAAATCAACAAAACTAAATATAGAATTTACAGTTGCGTCTATTTATCGTAACTTTCATTAAAAAACTATTTTAATATTTAAATTTATTTTATTTTATTTATAAAAGTTATGTATTTTAATTTTAATTTTCCGTTGATATAGTTTCACTTATTATTAAATATATATTTTTCATTATAATTATTTATTATTTATTAGAACATTGCATTTATTCATTAGAACCATTAATTCAATATTCTCAGTTATGATCATTTTGTCATAATAATTTTTAATTGTACATTTTTACCATAATTTTCATAAAATATCTTATATTTATAAAACTTTAAACAATATTTTTTTGCGAAGTTTCGTCTATTCTACATAATATTTATTTGTTATAAGTTTTCATTTTGATGGTTGTATTTTTACTAATACTGTATGTTTAATATTTATGTATTCAAGTATTGTGGAAAAAAATATGTATTCAAACTATCCTATCACTTTCAAATGATTTTATAACGTATAATTTTAAATTTTAAATTTAATTTATTTTTTTTTAAATACTTCCCGTCACATGGGTGTGAGTCCTAGTGTTATTTAATGTGAATATTAGTAGACTAGCTCATGTTACCAAAAACACTTTTTCAAAGGTAACTTGATTGTTTGTTTATTTGTTCTCTACCGGCAAATGAATATTCATAACATACCAACCCAACAAAACCTTTAGTGATCTGATGACCGTTACATGTTCTCTAAAAATGGTTAAATTGAGAAACCAAAAATGATTAGTAGTGCTAATACTAGATACATACAAGGTGACACGACGGAGGGAGGGACTATGTGCCCTGAGACCAATTCGTACTAGCTTGGGTGCGTATATCTGAAAGTGCACATACCCGTAGTCAGAAGCCGCAACAAAATCTTATCAAATGCAGAGTATGACTGTATGAGATAAGTACACATCTTCTTCTTTACATGCGACTTGCATTAATAACCACCTCCGGAGAGGGGGATGCGATATTTCAGACCAAACTAGGTCATTCAGTAGATCATCCAGCGGTTATTTAAAACTAAAAACATAAAATCTAGTTCATATAGAACAATAGATGGGAAGAAACAAATTAATAGTGCTAATAGGAATTAACAAAAGGAAACTGAAAGACATATAAACTAGACTTTGTAAATTGAGACTAATCAACTCTAAGCTAGCTCGATCGTTTCCTCCTTTTGCTACCTTTTCTTGCTTCATTCCTTTATCATGTGTCAACATGTTATGAACATATATATCGATGTTGATGTTGATGCCTTTCCTAATCGCTCCGTTTTGTCCTTTTGCCTCTTTTATGTTTGCTTGAATTGCACTATACTTGGAACATAAGAGCACACACGTGGCCAACAGGTTTTGTCTGCGTATTCTCCAACCTCCAATTTCCTCAAGCATCCAGCCTCTCCAATAAAACTAATATGGGTGTTCCCAAGTATTTTGTCTATGTTAAAAATCACAGCAACTTTCTTCTCCTCGTCAATGAAGAAAGTCGTACAGAAATATATACGGTCAAGGTATGATGGCATATTCACTGTAAAAAAATGGCTCCACGACACATTTAGGGCATCAATCTTAGTCGTAATCCATATATCAACCTGAAGGAATGTCGTGTCCCTTGTCTGAAATAAAGCCCCAATCTTCTCTTCTCTAACCGAAGATAGTGACGAAAACCGTGAACTCCAAGCCGTAAACGGCAAAGTCAGAAGCGGTCCGAATCTCTCTCTTGTAATATCAAAACATACTATCTGATCAACTGTTTCGTATTCTTCCTGTTCTATAGCGCATGATGTTCATATATTTTACCTTGTTTTCCCTTAGTTTATTCACAACTTTTGCATCTTTTGCTATCCATTTAGGCCATTATTGTGTAGCTTTAGGACTAATCATGCATTAGAGTATAGTTGCATTGCATTTGCATCTTTTCATGCATAAACAGGTGATTTTGGAGCTTAAGGAGCATGGAAGCAATGCTGAGGAGAAGTGAAGCAATCCTGAGGAGAAAACAAGAAAGTTAAGGTTGTAGAATCAAGGTCCGGAGTCCAACTCGACCGCACACTCGACCACCACTCGACCGTGTGCTGAGAAGGACTCGACCGAGTGGAGAATGCACGGGAGAAGCCAGCTCGACCAGCCACTCGACCGAGCACTGGTCGAGTTGACCGAGCCGTTGACTGCTTTGACTTTTTGTATTTTTAGGGCTTCCACCTCATCTCCTATATAAGGCCCTTGTACCTGCAGCCACCAAAGAGTCCAGCTTTTTAGAGAGTCTAAAACCTAGTTTTTACCTTTTTTAGATTTTATTCCTTTTGCACTTTCTTTTATTTTAGATTTTGTACTTGTTTAAGAAAGAAAGACTAGATTCTTGTATTTTGTTTGTTTCATAACTTTCAAAATATTAAGATTTCGAGTTTTATTTCTTCATCAATATTGTAGATCTCTGTTTCATCTTTCTAATGATGCAAGTTTCAATATTTTCTGGGTTTTTGACATATTTCTCCATGTGTTCTTGTGAGTAGTTTGCTTAGGACCTTGAGGATGGGTTAGGCTGGGTTGATCTTGTGGTTTATTTGATTTGGTCAAGCTTGATTGTTGTAGATCTCTTCTAGGCTAGATGATCTTAATGCTGATCCTATATCTGAGAAGGTAGGGTTTGATTTCAAGCATCTTAGCATCACACCAATGTCTAAGGAGCATAGATAAGGCTAGATCTAGAGCTTACCATTAGGCTTGCTAAGAGATTAGAAGTCTTGTTTGGTTTGAGATGTATTGCTTAATGCCTGCTTGTGTAGATTCTTTACTTTGTGAGAACAAGTCTAGAAATGCATAGGTTTGATTGTTTCTTGCCATGAGAGTGGATTAAACATGTTTTAGAATAGTATGTCTAGAGATCAGCTCAAAGTTTGCTTGAGATTTGTTGACCAAGTTAGATAACCACAATGATTAGCTCAGCCCATGAATCCCTCCTCAAGGCCTTCTTTGTTTATTAATATCTTAGTCTAAATATCATTGCTTGCTTGTTGTTTGATTAGTTTTTGCATTGCTCTGTTTTTCTTGTGTTGCTCTGTTTTCACGTTTAGGACTAGCTCGACCACGTACTCGACCTACACTCGGTCGAGTGCTGCTCGAGTTCACCCCCAGAACTTGTGTTTATGATTTGTGATTGTCTTGTTTCATTCCTGTTTCATTTCCATTGCATTCACTTAGTTTTCTGTTCATTACTTGCCTTGCATTAGTTCATCAGCATAATGTCTACTTCTGTTTTAGTTTCATTATAGCTTTAATTTGTCTATTCTGTTTGCATTTAGTATCTTGTTCTAGTTGGTTTTACTTTCTGCATTTCATATCTCATTATAGGATTGTTAGTGACAAACAATCTTTACAATTGGCTTGACTTAGACTCATATGCACATCTTAATTGTTCACAATCACTCAGATAGGATTGACACCTCTTATACTGCAACTGCATAAGGGGAATTGAAACACCCTGACTTCTATTCATTCCATACATCATTCATTCACCACACCACAAAGAAATTCAGTTTCAATTTGGCGCCGTTGCCCATTTGAGTGTGTTTTGTGACATTTAGGATCATTATTAGTCTAAGATTAAGTTCGTTTAAACACTTGTGAAGTTACTGAACTCGAATCTTCCTTTGCTTGGCTGTTTTGTGTTTTAGGTACCCACTCGACCACCTACTCGACCGAGCTGTGATCGAGCACTTGATCGAGCCAGAAGCCGGATCCAATTAGCCATTACTTCCCAGTCGACTCGACCACCCACTCGAGCCTGCGCTCGACCGTGTACCTGTTCGAGTCTGTAGTAGAGTTTGTTGATGCACACAAGGTCAAAAGGCAAAGACAGTCTTCAACAGCCTATTGACAACATCCACAGGCTACAAAAGGGTTTGAGACATAAGCAAGGAAGAATAGTTCAACAACAACAAGGTCAAGACATCATGGAGCAACCAGCTATCCATGAGCAGAGACCAAGGCACATTAGTGCAGGAGATACACCTAATACCCACAACCATAGGGCTGGAATTGTGCCACCTTCAGTAGCAAACAATAACTTTGAGATCAAAAGTGGATTGATCTCAATGATACAAGCCAACAAATTTCATGGGTTGCCAATGGAGGATCCACTAGATCACCTTGATGAGTTTGACAGAATATGTGGACTCACAAAGATCAATGGAGTGAGTGAAGATGGATTCAAATTAAGGCTCTTCCCATTTTCTCTTGGAGACAAAGCTCACCTTTGGGAGAAGACTCTTCCTACTGGAGCTATCACCACATGGGATACATGCAAGAAAGCTTTTCTGGCCAAGTTCTTCTCCAATGCAAGGACTGCTAGGTTGAGGAATGAAATTTCAGGGTTTGCTCAAAGGAATAATGAGAGCTTTTGTGAAGCTTGGGAGAGGTTTAAAGGATTCCAGACTCAGTGTCCTCACCATGGCTTCAGCAATGAGTCACTTCTAAGCACCTTGTATAGAGGAGTACTTCCCAAGATAAGAATGCTTCTTGATACAGCCTCTAATGGCAACTTCCTCAACAAGAATGTGGAAGAAGGATGGGAATTAGTTGAGAATCTTGCTTAATCTGATGGCAATTATAATGAGGACTATGATAGAACCATAAGGGGCTCCTCAACTGATCAAGAGGACAAGTATAAGAAGGATTTGAAGATGGTCAATGAGAAACTTGACAAGATACTCCTAAGCCAGTCCAAGTCCATTCACTTCATTGGTGAAGAAGAAGCTCCAGTTCAAGAGGGGGAGACTGAATTTGCTGAGTTGTGCTACATGCAAAACCAGGGAGGATTCAAAGGCTACAACCAAGGAGGTTTCAAAAACAACAATCTCTCTTATAGGAGCACAAATGTGGCCAACCCTCAAGACCAAGTCTATCCACCTCAACAACCTCAACAGCAACAAACCTACATCCCCAAGCAACAACACCAAGTGTTCCAGCCCTAATTGTGTCCTCCACCAGGGTTTCAGACTAACCAAGGCCAGGAACAAGACTTAAGAGCAATGATGCAACAGTTGTTGATTGGGCAAACACAAGGCAAGATTGAGGAAGCCAAACAGTTTGCTGAATTGAATCAAAGGCTCACATCACAGTACAATGATCTGAACATGAAGTTTGAAGATCTCAACTCCAGAGTGAAGTATATGGAGAGCAACATTGCCTCTACTTCAGCTCCTAAACCCAACCAACTCCCTGGAAAAGCTGTTCAAAATCCAAGGGAGTTCACTGCAAAAGCCATTCATATCTCTGATGAGGAAGTCACTGAGGACAGTGAAGTCCAAGTTTGGGGAAATTCATTAGTTATTGAAGCCCCAAGTGACGTTTGTGCAAAGCAACTGGAGTCCGCTATTGCACTCGACCAAATACTCGAACAGCCACTCGACCGAGTGCATGCTCGAGTGGTCGATCGAGTTGCAGACTCAGAAGATGTCAAGCCTGCTAAGTACATTCCTCCTGCTTACAAGCCACCTCTTCCATTTCCAGGACGTTTCAAGGCACAAAAGATTAAGGAGCTTAGGGAAATCATTGAGAGAAAGGAGATGATGGCTAAGCAACAAGAAGAAGAGAGAGTTTTAAAGGAAGAAGCTGTGGTTGAGGAAGTGTTGGTCATACAAGAGATCACCATTGCTTACCAAGAAGAAGAGAGAGGACCTGCCTTGGAATAGTATGATCCATATCCTCTCTACAAAGATTTTTTGCTTGATTTGTCAAAGAAGAAGGCTGAAGCTCAAGATGAGAAGGATCTTGAGGACCTTGGAGGAGTTATTATTCCAATCAAGCTTAAGGATCTAGGTCCATTCTATCTGCCTTGCACACTTAGCTATCTCCACTACAACCAATGCCTTTGTGATTTAGGAGCTTCAACAAGTGTGATGCCATACTCCATATCACAAAAGCTTGGGAGAACTGATTTCAAATCCACCAACCTTCATATATGTCTAGCTGATGGGTCAAACAAGGAGATAGTTGGAAGGTTGGAGAATGTCCCAGTCAAGATAGGGAAGGCAAGGGTTCACACTGATTTTGTGGTGTTGGAGATGCATAAGGAACCTGAAGATCCAATCATTCTTGGAAGGCCATTCCTAGCCACTGTTGGAGCAGTTATTGATGTCAAAGAGGGTCTTGTGACCTTGAACATTGCTGAAGATATAGCCATGAAGTTTAACATCTATAACCCAACCAACCTTCCTACCATTGATGATCAACCTTTTACTATCAAGGACAAAGGAGGTCAAGAAGGTTTAAGTGGTGAAGCAACTCCAAAGGCTAAGCTCTCCTCTCAAGATGATTCTGTGGAAAAGCTTAAGAGGTCAGTTCAAGAGTTGACTAGTATGGTTGAGGATCTCCAAGTTAAGCTGAACAAGAGGTCCTTAAGGAAAGCAAGACCAAGGCTCAAAATCAAGAAGAAATATGGTTTGTGTGTTAAGGGTGAGGAGATCAAAGATCAACTTCACAGTGATCAAGAGGTTCCAGGGAGGATTTCATCACCTCCTTGGTATCTAAACCAAGTCTAAAAAGGACACCAAAGTCAAGCTTAGTGACTTTAAACAAGCTCACTAGGGAGGAAGTCCCTAAGGTATCCTTTGTAAATATGTTTTATTTTCCTTGTAGTTTTGATGTGTTTTCTTTTATGTTTGTGTTGGACAGGCCTTTAGGTGAAAATGTAGTTGGAGAAGGAGAGATTTAGACTTGGAGAAGGAGACTCGCAGGCCCACTCGACCTGCCCACGAGAGGTACTCGACCGAGCTAGAAAGGAATTAAGGCCCATTTGATCTTCAAATCGCTAGAACGATCAAGTGGAGGGAAGAACAAGAAGAAAAATCTTGAAATTTCAAAATTTGGTCAAGGTGCTCGACCGTGTACAGTCGAGTGTGGGGTCGAGTGGCAGCAAAAAGCAGGTCAAAGATTCCCATTTCAAATTTGAATGGTATGGACGCTCCACCCTTGTCTCTTTGTCCCCTTAGCTTCTTTATATAGACCTTGCACGAGATTATACCTCTCACATTCTCTCATTTGCTCAAAACAATTGAATTCAAGTTTTAAAGTCTCTCTCATAGCTTATCTTTTGCTCAAGCTTAGTTCTTTCAAGTTTTTGGGTCACTAACCTATTAACTTTGAGCTTTGAGTCTATTCCCTTCAGTTCTTTTTGAAAAAAAAAAATGTCTTCAAGGATCACTAGGAAGTCTCAACAAACCGCTGCAAACTCCATGGAACGTCATGATGCTAGCCTTGAATCAAGAGGAGAAGCTGGAAGAGCCACTCGACGCCCCACTCGATCATGCACTCGACCGAGTGGCGGTTCGAGCAGTCGGTCGAGCCAGATGCCGTGTCCAAGGAGAGAGAGAGTTGAGGAAGATCCTGAGAGGACTGAAAGTGAGGAGGAAAGGGAGTCAACTCTCAATGAGTTCATGAGGAGACACAAGTCCAAAGGGAAGAGGCTAGCAGTTGAGGTTGAACAAGAGGAGAGTGAGAATGAGAGTGAGGAAGAAAGTGAAAAAGAAGAGAGAGAGGATGATGGAGAAGCTGAGTCTTGTGGGTTGTCAAAGAGGCAACTTTATGATGCTTTCATGAGAATGGAGTTCTTAGGGACTAGAGATATCCACACAAGGAAACCATGGAGAAGCTAGCCATTGGTGAAGATGTGGAGTATATCTTTGAGAAGAGCAACCTAACCAAGTTTATGGGGCTTTGCATGGAGGGCTACAAAGAAGAGAGTTGTGAGTTTCTAGCTACAGTCAAGCTGCACACATATGCAAGGAAGGATGCTGAGTTTGGAGCTGGTCACATTGCTTTCACAATCAAGGGGAAAAGGTATGAACTTTCAATGAAGAAGATAGCCAATGTGTTTGGCTTTGAGGTTGGGAGCAATAGGAGTTTGATGATTCCAAGAGAAGAACTGTATGCTGTGTGGGAAACCATTGGGGACAACAAATACTACTCATCCTCCAACTCCAAGAGCTCAAGGATAAGGAGCCCAGTCCTAAGGTACTTCCACAAAGCTCTTGCCAACACCTTCTTTGCTAGGAAGGAAACTGGGAACATTAATGAGGGGGAGCTAAAGATGATTGATTTGGCTCTCAATGGAATCATCTTTCAAGCAAGAAATGGTACCATCATTCTTGGGAGCACTGTGGAGACTGACCTAGCAATGGTGCTCATTGACCACATGATTTACTTGAGAAGTTGGATAGGCAAGTTGGAGAACAAAGGATCAAGAGGAGCACTAACCATTGGAGGCATCATTACTCCAATCCAACAAGCTGCTAAGGTTCCACTTAGAGGAGAAAGGGTTTCACCAAGATGGATTGACTCTAGCTACCTCACCTCTACTCTCATCCTAGCCAAGGAGATGCATCAAGGGAATCACATTTTCAACTTTGAACTTCCAACACTTGGGAAAAAGCAACTGATTTTGCCTAACCAAGAGCTCACCACCATTCAAGAAGGAGCCAACATTGACTTTTGACCAGCTGAGGAGCATTTGTTTGATGGGATAGTTCAACCTACAGTTGATGAAGCTGGAGATGTGCAAATGGCTGATGGGGAGGAGCAATTTTACTTTGAGGATTATGAGCTCAACCCAAGAGATAGTAGAGGAGTGAGAGAGACTACCAAGAGATTAACTCTTTTGCAAAAATGGAACAAATGGCATGTGAAGAGGTTTGATAAGCTGAAGAAGAAGGTGACCAACATGGCTAAGTCTATCAAGGGCTTAAAGAAGGAGATTGCTGAGTTGAAGAGTGGGAATTCTTCACCTACACCATCAAGCCCTTTGAGGAGGAGTAGCTCAACTAGAGCACTTTCTAGAGTTACGAACCCTGTGGAACCAACTAGGGCTTCAATGTATGAGCCAAATCAGAGGAAGAGGAGCTCAAGTACCCGAGAACAACCATTTTCAAGGTACTCGACCGGGTCACTCGAGCACCCACTCGACCGAGCACCTCCAATGCACTCGGCCGAGTTCCAGCCCAGATCACCCTATGGCTTCCCACCTCCAGCTGCTTATCCAGGATATCCAGGTTACCCTCCCATCCCACCCCAGTACTTCATGGATCCAGCACTCTACCAGCAGTTCTACCAGCAGCAAGAAGAGAATTTTGACACTCGGGGTCCAGCTCGACCCCCCCACTCGAGCACGTACTCGACCGAGTCCCGGTCGATTCCCATCGTCGAGCTGCCCCAATCTCCACCTCCAAGTCAACAGCAAGACCCCAACTACTCCTATGACAGCATGCAGATGGATGTGGACAACTACTTCCACAATCCCTAAGGTACCACAATCACCTTCACTTGTAGATATCATTGCATTTGATGTTGTGTTTTGTGATTTGTTTTTACTCTTGAATCCTCAATCAAATTTCTTTCACACAGGGACTGTGTGATTTAAGTTTGGGGGAGGGTTTGAGATAGCATTTGATGTTGTGTTTTGTTTTCTTATTTCAAATTTTTAGCATCATCATGTTAATACTTGCATAGCATCTAAGGCATAGAAAAACCCTAAAAATTTGAAAAATTTTGAAAAAATCTCTATTAAAAAATAGTGTTCATGTAGTTTGCACTGCACATTAGGATCTTGTTTAGCATGTTTCATGTAGGATTGTATAGTATTTGCATTAGGGATCTATGATGATTATTCCTTTGTTAGCTTGTTTATTCACTAGACTAGGATCAATGCCCAAGTTAATAGTACTTTGATGCTAGTTGAGTGGTTAGAAGCATAAGATTGAACCAAGCCTTGAATTCCTACATTTCATTTGGTCTAAATTGAAGCATGTTGAGATTTGAAACCATTTCCTATTTATAAGAACCTAATATTGACTTTCAATTATCAATGTGTGCATTGCTTTAAACTCATGGATACCATATACATATTTGGATCATCTTCTTCCTTTTTACCACTCTTGTTGATCCAAGTAGCTGATTTCCTCATTAAGAATCAGTACCCCTACCCCTAAACCAAACCTTCTTTCAAGCCATGTTTATTCTTGTGTGTGTGAGGCCTTTTTGGGATTGAGCTTGGTAGAAAGTGTTAGGTTTGAACTGACAAGAGTAAAGCCTTGTGTAGTTCTAGTTTGCATTTTTCAAACTAGATAGGACTAGGTGGTTCACTTGTTGGGTTTGGGACTTGGCTGTTATGAAAAGAAAAGAGGAAAAAGAGAAAGAAAAGAGGGTAGAGTCTTTAAGAGGAAAATGTGTTTAAGTAAAAGTCTAGTGAAAGGATGGGAAGTAAAAAATGTTGAGAATGGTTCTAATTAAAGAAAAGAAAAGAAAGAAAAGGAAAGTCTAGCGAAATGCTTATATGTCTTAAGAATAAGAAGAAAAGAGAATCATAGCAAATAAGTAAGAATCCCCCATCCCACTAGAAAGATCAAATAAGAAACATCTCCTAAGACTTGAAAACCAAAAGAGAAAAGGGTGAAAAAGAAGAGAAGAAGTTAAAGGGTAGAACTAGGATCATTTGGGTTTAGATTGCTAGGATAAAACACTTTGGAAGCCTTTGGGTAGACAAGGTTTTATTCTTGTATGTGTCTAGGTGTTCTTACCTTTAGCATTCTTCTAAAGCTCAATCCATTTTCATGAGAGAACCTTGATTTTGATAAGCCCTACTCTAAAAAGAGACCATCATTGTCTCAAAGCCTTTATTTCCAAGCCAAATGAGTTTAAGCATTGCATAGAATTGATTCATGTTCTTGATTAATGAATGTTAAAGGAAATGGTTGATTTGAATGCATGTGGATGTCTAAAGCTCAAATCAGTAAAGGTTGTGATATGCTTGTCTAAAGTCTTTAAGTATAGCTCATTCAACTTGCATCATAGTACTAGTAACTTGGACATTGATTCTAGATAGTCTATTTGCAAGCTTTAGGAGCTGAGATCCCACTTTCAAACCTCACCTACCTTCTTTTGTCTTGATTATTTGCTTGAGGGCAAGCAAAGACTAAGTTTGGGGGTGTTGATGTTCATATATTTTACCTTGTTTTCCCTTAGTTTATTCACAACTTTTGCATCTTTTGCTATCCATTTAGGCCATTATTGTGTAGCTTTAGGACTAATCATGCATTAGAGTATAGTTGCATTGTATTTGCATCTTTTCATGCATAAACAAGTGATTTTGGAGCTTAAGGAGCATGGAAGCAATGCTGAGGAGAAGTGAAGCAATCCTGAGGAGAAAACAAGAAAGTTAAGGCTGTAGAATCAAGGTCCGGAGTCCAACTCGACCGCACACTCGACCACCACTCGACCGTGTGCTGAGAAGGACTCGACCGAGTGGAGAATGCACGGGAGAAGCCAGCTCGACCAGCCACTCGACCGAGCACTGGTCAAGTTGACCGAACCGTTGACTGCTTTGACTTTTTGTATTTTTAGGGCTTCCACCTCATCTCCTATATAAGGCCCTTGTACCTGCAGCCACCAAAGAGTCCAGCTTTTTAGAGAGTCTAAAACCTAGTTTTTACTTTTTTTAGATTTTATTCCTTTTGCACTTTCTTTTATTTTAGATTTTGTACTTGTTTAAGAAATAAAGACTAGATTCTTGTATTTTGTTTGTTTCATAACTTTCAAAATATTAAGATTTCGAGTTTTATTTCTTCATCAATATTGTAGATCTCTGTTTCATCTTTCTAATGATGCAAGTTTCAATATTTTCTGGGTTTTTGACATATTTCTCCATGTGTTCTTGTGAGTAGTTTGCTTAGGACCTTGAGGATGGGTTAGGCTGGGTTGATCTTGTGGTTTATTTGATTTGGTCAAGCTTGATTGTTGTAGATCTCTTCTAGGCTAGATGATCTTAATGCTGATCCTATATCTGAGAAGGTAGGGTTTGATTTCAAGCATTTTAGCATCACACCAATATCTAAGGAGCATAGAGAAGGCTAGATCTAGAGCTTACCATTAGACTTGCTAAGAGATTAGAAGTCTTGTTTGGTTTGAGATGTATTGCTTAATGCCTGCTTGTGTAGATTCTTTACTTTGTGAGAACAAGTCTAGAAATGCATAGGTTTGATTGTTTCTTGCCATGAGAGTGGATTAAACATGTCTTAGAATAGTATGTCTAGAGATCAACTCAAAGTTTGCTTGAGATTTGTTGACCAAGTTAGATAACCACAATGATTAGCTCAGCCCATGAATCCCTCCTCAAGGCCTTCTTTGTTTATTAATATCTTAGTCTAAATATCATTGCTTGCTTGTTGTTTGATTAGTTTTTGCATTGCTCTGTTTTTCTTGTGTTGCTCTGTTTTCACGTTTAGGACTAGCTCGACCACGTACTCAACCTACACTCGGTCGAGTGCTGCTCGAGTTCACCCCCAGAACTTGTGTTTATGATTTGTGATTGTCTTGTTTCATTCCTGTTTCATTTCCATTGCATTCACTTAGTTTTCTGTTCATTACTTGCCTTGCATTAGTTCATCAGCATAGTGTCTACTTCTGTTTTAGTTTCATTATAGCTTTAATTTGTCTGTTCTGTTTGCATTTAGTATCTTGTTCTAGTTGGTTTTACTTTCTGCATTTCATATCTCATTATAGGATTGTTAGTGACAAACAATCTTTACAATTGGCTTGACTTAGACTCTTAATTGTTCACAATCACTCAGATAGGATTGACACCTCTTATACTGCAACTGCATAAGGGGAATTGAAACACCCTGACTTCTATTCATTCCATACATCATTCATTCACCACACCACAAAGAAATTCAGTTTCAGCGCACCAGTAAGTGTTTCCCTTGATAGAAAGGCCAGCGTGAGGCACTATTGTACGCCAGTTTGGAGCCACATCGAGAGTAGTCCATAAATCAGTGTCAAAATCGTAGAGTTCATACACTAAAGCGCTGTTTTTGATGTTAAAACTGAAATCATCCATAAACCTCAAGATTTTGGGGCTGTTATTTTTGTAGCCGAAAGCGTAATTGTAAATATATTGTCCTTTCCATTTACTTTCAGGGTAATACGTTCTGGTATGGATCCACCTTGTTTGCCCCAAATACGGATTACAAACCACAATCTTAGTATCATCGTCTTTCAAGATGCATAACAATAAACCCTCACAATGAAAGACTTGGTAAATCTTGACTTGTTCGTCTGGGCAAGTAAGTTTACCTAGAGGCTATATGGTTGGATTGTCGTTGACGGTGATTCCCATTAGATAAAAATTGTAATCCATCATCCCTAGTATCCGAGTCTCCCCTAACTCCCTTGATGCTGCTTCTTCTTTGTCAATGTGCGTCTTCGTAAAACTACGGCTTTCGAACAAAGCGTTCCAGTTCTTGCAAGTTAATCGCACCGCTCTCATGTATTTCATAGGAACCCTAGAGACAATCCCATGTACCAAATCTTTTGGAAGATTTGACATCGTCGTTGTCATGATTGTTTCGAGTTGAAACAAAGGACCTTTTGAGATTCAATAGAAATAAGGTTGTGGAACAAGAAACCCTAAATGAAGCTAGGCCAATTATAGACTTTAAAATCTAGTCGGGCTTTTTAGGGTTGTTATTGGAGAAGTGATTTCTAAATCCATATAGAATTGTAAATTCTAGAAAATCAAAACACATGGATTTTGAAATAACATGTTTTATCTTTGGATTTGAATCCTTTACTTTACACTTTCAAATTCATTTAAAACATAATATGGATTTTGAAATCTAAAAACAAATCATTAAATGAATAACATAGGATTTTAACAAGTATTTGTAAATCATAGAACCAATAACACATCATTTTGATAAGTATTTTAAAATCAATGATTGAATAACACATGATTTTTGTCAGGATTTCCAAATCCATTAAAATCATAGAACCAATAACCCCTCTTAGTTTTCAACTTTTAAACAATTTGATACACTCGATTTTAGTTCTCGACAAAATACCCGAACCAAAAGTACCAAACCAAAACCGAACCAGAAAAAAGGAACAAAACCAAATAGAAACCGATGAAATAACCGAATGAATCCTAAACTTTTTTTTGTAAAAGGTTAAGTACTTAAGTTGAATCCTAAACTTGAGAACTGAAAGAACGGAAACGGAAACTGAATGGATATCCAAATACATTATATATATTATCCTTTTGTTCAAAAAAAAAAGTTTTTATATCCAAAATAACAAATGATATATAAATCCGTAGGTATCAAATATTTTTGGATCAAAATAACCAGATATCTAAAGTAACCAAAATATCCAAAAGTTTTTAGACATATTTGTCAGAATTTAATAAAATTGTATTTAAATTTAACCATTTAAAGAATTATACTATTATGGATAGTCGAAACCGAAGAAAAATATCTAGAACCGAATCTGAACCAAAATTCTAAAATAATAGAATGGATCCTAAACTCTGTTACTGAAATAGCCATAACCAAACCGAATACCCGCCCATGCATACTCGACTTCTCCACATGCCCCTTTTAGCCAATTAGAAGAATGCTTAATGCAGATAAATCATCATTATTATTGTTTTTTTAGATAAAGATCTCTTATTAATTTAAAATTCTAAAATTTCCTATTGGATTGAATCTCCAATGTATTTAAAATATTATCTTCTCAAATTTAACGTTCGTTATCGTAATCAAACTATCAAATGTCATATTTTTAAAACACACGATCCTTTTTAATTTTATGTCTTTCCAAACCAGTCAGTTTAATCGTTACTAAAATACATTTTAAATTGTTCAATTTTTGCAAAAAGAAAAATTGAGATTGTGTTTATAGGCCTATGTTTTATCAATAAGTTTGTGGTCTTCCAAACCATTTAGTACAATTTATATGTTTACTTGTAACCCACAAACAAAACGAGATGTGTAAAAAGTTTGTTGCATAGAAAGTTAATTAATTAGCCTTAGCCCTCTAATAGCTGTCTCATTTCAACCTAATAAATATTAGTGTTATTTGTATAATACTCCACTTTATGCAATTTCTTTATTTGCCTGGTTCATCAAATCATAACAAATTAAAATTAGGCGTGCGTGACACTTTCTCGTTTTTGAAAGAAAAAACGGCACGCAGTGTAAGAAAAAAACGCTATATCGTGTTCAAATTTTATCACTTTTCGATACTTCCCAAGTTCACTGACATGGCGACCACTTCAATCTTCGCCGCCGCCGTCACCGGCACCACGGATGTGACACCTCTGTTTAATCCCTCTTCGTTGATCATCGGAAAATCATTATCTCCTTCTTCAAAATCCGCCTCAATCAGATCCTCCGTTTCGTTTTCCCGCAAAACCCTAACTCCAATCCGGTACTCTTCCTCTCCCGCCGATCACACACCCACAGCCGCTGCCGCCGTGGAATCGATCACGAATCGATCCAAAACCTCCTTGAAATCTCGCCTCCGTGGCGGAGAAACTCTCTACGGCCTCTTTCTACTCTCCTTCTCTCCGACTTTAGCCGAGATCGCAGCTCACGCCGGTTACGATTACGTCGTCGTTGACATGGAACACGGCCCCGGAGGCATACCGGAAGCGTTAGATTGCATCCGAGCTCTCAACGCCGCCGGAACCTCCGCCATTCTCCGATTACCTGAGAACTCGGCAACCTGGGCTAAGAAAGCCTTAGATCTAGGTCCACAAGGGATCATGTTCCCGATGATCGAATCTCGCAAAGACGCGACCAAAGCGGTGTCGTATTGCCGGTTTCCTCCCGACGGCATCCGAGGATCGGCGCACACGGTGGTGCGAGCTTCAAACTACGGAATCGACGAAGGGTATTTAAGTAATTACGCAGAAGAGATTCTGATCATGTGTCAGGTGGAATCAGGCGAAGGAGTGAAGAAAGCTGATGAGATCGCAGCCGTTGATGGCGTTGACTGCGTGCAAATGGGACCGTTGGATCTTAGCGCGAGTTTGGGGTATCTGTGGGATCCGGGGCATAAGAAAGTGAGAGAGATGATGAGGAGAGCTGAGAAGTCTGTGCTGGCCTCGGATCCTGCCAAAGGCGGGGCTTACTTGTCCGGTTTCGCGATGCCGCACGACGGAGCTGTCGAGATCGGAGGGCGTGGCTACCAAATGGTCGCCGGAGCTGTTGATGTTGGGTTGTTTAGGAACGCAGCTGTTGAAGACGTGAGGAGGTTCAAGATGGGTTTGGTCGATGAATCGGACGGTGAGGATTCGTTGGAACATGGTAAAGATGTTGATGATGAGAAGTACTGGAGCGAATGAAACAAAAGTTAGCTAATTTCCTTTTGAAATGTTTGTGTTGGCTTTTTTAAAGCTTTCCTTCCTTTAACTTTTCATAAAAGATTTACAATCAATGCCACAAATGTTTCGAAACCAAAACACTCAATTGAACTAAGCTGTGGTTGAGTCAATAGCCATTGGTTCGTTGTCTGTTTCCATTGCAGAGGCTCTTGGTGGTGATGGTGGCTGGACATCTACTTCAGGGTATGATGCTTTATAACGAGCTCGAAGACCTTCGTTTATTAACCTGACACCATTAAGCTGGTTCCCAAGTGATAGCCATCTATATATATAGACACAAATGATTCATGAGAACACATACCATACTTACTAAATCATATGACAATAAGAACGAAAAAGTTTTACCCTGCATGAGCATTGTGCATACGTGCGAATAACTCGAGTTTTCTTGCTCTTGGCATGATCCTCTCTAACATTGCATACATCTGGTAGTTTGAAAAATCACAAGGTTACAGAATCATAATATACTACTATGAAGTGATTTGGTAAAGTGTGGGGAATTGTGGACAAACCTCGTCTGGTTTCCGGCTTGTCTCTCTAACCTCTGCAACAATCACATCTGTGTCGATGTTTCTGTTCACTTCTGGGTTTCCTTTGATTCCAACAAGACAATGCTCTTTGCTGTGGTTGAGCCAATGACCTGTTCTTCCTGTTCGAATAATACGTTGAAGCTGATTCGTCTTTACCCATATGATCTCTTCCACTCGCTTGTATCCCCAAAGCTCCAAACTTCACAAAAAAACAAAACTCTATTTAATGGGAAATCAAATTATTTACCATAATTAGTCAGATGAGATTATTTCTATGTACCATTCACGGCCTAGCTCCATTGCACGACCAGTGACCCAGAGGAAAATCAAACCGTCTGTTTGCAACGAGGGAACATTGAGAGTACGCATCTCGTCATCAGCCATTGTTCCGTATGGAAGTTCCATGTGAATGTCCCATGGTGGATCCGCCATAACAACTCCAAAAGTTCCCAGAATGTCCATTCGAAAAGAACGGATGTCGCAGTTAATCCATTGTGCCTCACCAAGTTCAGCTTCGGAACAGTAATCAGCACGTAGAGGCTTCAATGCCTTATCTGGACCAGCCATCATAGCGTCAGCCATGTCGAGCTCGTAATGCACGTATTTGCAAGTCTGTCCCATCCAAAATGGTAGTTGCTCAATAAAAAATTAATCAACTACACTGAAGTACCATCAGGTAACAATGTAAAAGAGTTACCTTCATGTGACGACAAGTATCAAGAAAGGAACAATCTCCTAGGTTTTTCTCGGTATGTGAAGCGATTAGTCGACGGAAATGTCTCTGAAAGCATATATATAAGTACTACAAACTAAGTATTTTTCGGACAAGCATATAGACACCATATTGGGAGATCAGTATTAAACTCAAAAACTAGGCAAACAATCCTAATGTTTCCTATGAATTCTAACAATATAACATTCTGAATTTCCGATCAAATAAGATGTAAAATCTGAACTTGAATTAGCTCAAACCTTGTTGCAGGCTACGTGAGAGCGAGACTGAACACAACAATCCTCCTTTGTTAAATACCTACAGTAATACTTAACCTGTGATCCTCCTTTACTTTTAAACTGTGAACAACATAACAATATACCAGTCAATGACAAGAACCAAGCTTTTTATTATAAGATGGAATGATAACTACCAAAACATAACACCTAGAAGAGTTGAGGCTAGAAACAGTAGCAGGGTATAGATCACAAAATATCAAGAGAGAACGTCACAACAAACACACAACTTTGCAGAGAAATCACACATCGAAAACTTTCAAGCCCACACTAGGAGACAATGTTATGTAGACGTAATGAAGATGAACAGGTAAAAAAACTATTAACCATCTATATTTCATAAGCCATAATTATCAGAACTCAAACCAAAGAAACACGCATCTCACTTATATAGCTCTTAGCTGTAATTCCAACACAATGCTGGGAAGTACAAATCTAGAGAACATACGAAACTTCTTAGATCAACGAAGACAACTAGTAAAGCCTAAGACTGTTACTTAAAGCATATATAGATACAAACTAAGTATCATAAAATCCCTCTTAACTTCTCCAAAACTTGTTCAAGAATCATACATTATCTAGTCCATATTAACACAGCTCTCGATCAACACACTTATATAGCTATCTAGTCCAAATTAACACACACTTATCAAGTCCTCTATGACCAATACTAGATAATGGTGTGAACTCACCTTAGCAGCGGTAGCAGCTTCTTTAGCAGTTGGACGGTGAATCAAATCAAGCAACTCCTCACCAGTCCTAGACTGTTGCTTCTCCTTAAAAGACTTCTTACTCACAAGAGCCTCAACGTCTTTCAATTCATCATCTTCAATTTTAAGCTTCTGATTAGACGGCACAGGTAACGTCAAAGGCACAGGAAACGGTGGTGGTCTACTCATAATCCCCATTGGATGATGCATCCCCATCATTTGCATCCCTCTTGGTGCATTCATCATTGATCTAAACCCCATATTAGGATCACTTCCCCACATCTCAGGCCTCGGATAATTATTACCCGACCCGGAAACCCCAAACCCGCCAGCAGAAACTGTAGAATTCTCAGGCGTTTCGACGACCCGATTCGATTCGTTGTTCCCTTGGAAACTCTCTGGTAACTCTTTAAGCAATCTAGTTCGATCAATAGCGAAAACCATGATTCGAGGCTTACCACTAACCTCAAACTCTTCTAACTCAACAGAACCGTTCTCCTCCGCCATCGATTTAAGCGCGGTTTCGACGGCGAGGATCGGTCCGCACTCGCCGCCTAAGTCTCGTAACGCAGCCTTCTCCGCGGTTCTCGCGTTTTGGTCATTCTCGAGTTTTCTAAGAACAGTAAACGAATCAGTAGGTGAAAAGGGTACTCGTTGAAGCAAACACTCAGCAACCATAGCTCTCACAAGCGCCATAGGACTACCACTAGACCCATCTGCTTCAGCACCAGAATCTCTCTGATTCGAATCGACAAGTAACGATTTTGAATCGTGCCCATGTAACTGTTGATGTTGTGTTCCTGATTTAACAATCGGATGAAGAAGCTTCTTCTCTACTTTGGGTTCGGGTAACGGAGGTGTGGCTACAAAAGGTCGATTCGTGAATGAAGAGATGAGTTTTAGGGAGAGATCGAGCGATGGGACTATGTCGGGGACAATGGATTGGAGTGAGGAAAGGAGTTCTAAGTGAGCGTCGTGTTGGGTTCGGATTCGAGTCTCTAATCGAGCTCTCATGTCTTTGACGACGGTAATGGTGGTGTCATCGTTTCGATCTGATTCAGTTTCCATGGTTTTTTAAAAAGGAACAAAAATTTCAAGTGAGAGAATTTGTAGTTTTTGTACAGATCTCTTGAACCTTAAAAGAGTTTAAAGGGTTTTAGCGAGCAAGGGATTGAAACGAGGTCGTGCATCGTAGATGGCAGTTTTTAGGTCAGAAACTTTAAAGAAGAAGGGATGATACTTAAATATACATCATGCCATAAACCGGTAATAATCTCTTTGTTTTTTTGTGTTTATCAAAAAAAATTGTAATAATATTTAGGTGCTTAGGTAAACAATTGTAGGGTATGTTAAAAAATGTGAGAAAATATATGTGTTCGTATTTTTATAAGAAACTTACTAAACAAAATTATTTTTAAGTTTTTTTCTATCTGATTTTATTAATAAAATTATAGTAATTTTTTTGGTAAAATACAAACTTAACAGGCTGAGATATCCCCAAAATCTAAATCGTAAAGAAGGAAAAACAAATGACAAACACTAAAAAAACTAAAGGTGTGAATAGTTGCAGCGGTTAAGGTGGATAAATCTATTTACGGATTAAACCGCTTTTTATTTACTATTAACCAAACATAATTTTCAGTGGTGAAGTTCAAAGAAAACAAAAATAAAACCATGTGAACTAACTGTAGATCGTTTTTACATAGAAATAGAGTTGAACCACAACGGTTTGTTGTCCGCCTCATTTTTAGGATGGACTAATCCGCTGACAGATTTGTCCGCTTTAACTGCCATCACCATTCAAAGCCTAAATGATACAATAACAGAAGGAACTCTTAACAGATACAAGACAAAGACCAAATAAATTTATAAAAACATATCAAAATGTCCTCGGCCAACCATCCACACTCAGACCCCTAACATCCACACTCAGACTCCTAACAGATACAAAACAATTTAAGTGTAAAATTCCATGTATAACAGGATTTGTTTTCAGTAAAAATAATTGAATGCGTTGTAATCAAAAAATTTGGTAAAAATTACCAAACATGTGGATCGTGGACAGTGGACCACTTTACTAAAGCTTTTTCCACAAATTGTGTTTCACAATCACAATTTTTCGTAAATTTTTAAACTTTTTTTGAAATGTCAACTTTACTCATTATAACTATGTTACTAGATAGTGATCCACGCTGTACAGCATGAGACAATATTTACGTAAATTTATATTTTTTGTTACAAAATAATAGTAGAAAAATTATTTATTTCTTCTATACATTTTATAAAATTATCTATATAATTTACTTAATTTTATACTCCGATTTCGATCCATAGTCGGTATTACTATTTTAATTTGGGTGCAATATCAAATTCGTTGATTATAAATTCGGTAAAGTCTAAAATAAACCCACAGAACATGTATTGACCCGTGATCTCGTATTACATATTGATGTGATCGTGTTAAGAGATCTTAATATACCTAATTTACAATAGTGATTGGTGTTAATATTAACACCATTGCAGTTATTGGTATGACATGTTAGTATATATTAACTTTATATGTGAAAATTACAATTAGATTATGTATATGTATATTGTCAACATTATACACTTAGTATTGTTTATATAGTGAATATTGTGTATTAAAATGAGTTTTAGCCAATTAAATAGTTTGCTATTGTTTCCTAAGATTTCTAAAACAATAAGAAAAGCCTGTTAAATAATTTCAAAATATTGTTTTATTTTATTATTTTGTAAACAAATATAAACTATTCTTTTTTTTAGTTATAGATTAACTAAAATGCAATAGCATTTTTCGTAATATGCCACATCAAAGCTGGTTAAAATTCTATAACAACACTGCTTAAATAAATATATAGAGATATTTTTAAAATATAGGCAATGTTGTATCTTAGTTTTAAAATATATATGTCATGATTAAACGATTTAGATATGCAAATATTTAATCTTAGTTTTATAAATAAAATTAAGTTTTATAATTGTTTTAAACAGTTTGTTATTGTTTCCTAAGATTTCTGAAATAATAAATAAAATCTGTTAAATAATTTTATTAAATAATTTTGAGAATATTATTTTCTTATTTTATAAACTAATATAATTTTTTGTTAATTATTAAATTAATTAAAATATAATGATATTTTTTGTAATATGTCACAGTAGGATTAAACTTTAACATTGCTCAAATAAGTATATAGAGATGTGATTTCGTAATGAAGGTTTTACGTCTGCTAACCACAATTTCAAAGAAAAAAAATGATCTTGTTGTTTCATCATAAGTGTTTGTACTTTTTATTTTACTAACAATTGTGTCAAAAGGTTTTTAAAAGGTTTACAAGATTTTCAAAAGATTTTTCAAAGATTTTCAAAAAATATTTTTTATAAGAGTTTTAAAAGAGTTTTAAAAGGTTTTTTAAACACCATGTAAACGCTTATACAAGGTTTTTAAACACCTTGTAAACGATTTTACAAGGTTTTTAAACATCTTGTAAACGCTTTTTCAAGGTACTTAAACACTTTGTAAACGCTTTTTCAAGGTTTTTAAACACCTTGTAAACGCTTTTACAAGGTTTTTAAAAGCGTTTACAAGGTTTTTAGACACCTTGTAAACGCTTTTACAAGGTTTTTAAAAGCGTTTACAATGTTTTTATAAGGTATAAATTTCATAAAATTTGGCGGGAAAATTTTTCGATTTTGGCGGGAAAATTTTTAATTTTTGGCCGGAATTTTTTTTGATTTTGGTGACTGTACATTTTTGTTGTCATTTAAAGAAAATGTAATTTGGTCATTTTGTACATAAAAATGTGTAGTTTTAAAAATGATCAACATAGAGGGGTATTTAAAAAAAGGGACATGAAAAATGGGGTATTTTTGAGAATGCCCCTAAATTATAATTATATGATTGCATATATGCACTTGTAGAATTATATATATATTTGGACAAATATATGCTTCATTCTATTAAAACATAGCATAACATACAAAGTAAGGATCAAAGTTTAAGACAAAACAAAGATAGGCAATCCCCAAAGCCAAAACAACAAAGAGATAGAGGTAGATAAGGTTCATCGAGATTGTATACTTGAGAGCTATGAACCAAATCCTAGCAAGGGTTTTGGGATCTGTGAGATCAAACAATAACGATGCATCTTCCAAGAGCAAGTCGATGGAAGAGAAGGTGGCCACTGTCTTGGATCGAAGACCAAGCGTTGTTGAAAAAGTCAAAGCTGAGATACTCACCGCGGTGAGGATGTCTACCCGAAGTGCCAGGGGTTCGAGAAGGGTTGAGAGTCCTCTGGTTGAGGATAATTAGAGAGTTGAAAGAGGTATTAAGATTCGGTGTAAAACTCTGGAAGATGTATTGGTAACTCCCACTCCATGGAGATGGGGTCATAATGCCACTGGACTTCAAGTTTTTGGGAGGGTACTTCAATAAGTTGATACATTGCAGTTTATAGGTCTCTATAAGCATACAAGATGATGAAGGAGGGGCCTGAAGATACATCGGTAATCACAGTGCCATAACGTTTGGATCATAATGCCGAGTTCATTCAGACTTCTAACTTCAAGAGCAGAATCACTAGGTAGATCTAAAAACAGGTTTCCAACAAAAATCCTTAGCCAAACTAGCAACAATGGTGGTTTACTTTCCAAATGCAGTCTTCGAACAAATGGTTCCATAAATCTACACACATATTGACTAGAGTGGAAGAGATTTTAATTCCGCTCAAACCTAGATAAAAACAGGGGAAGATCGATTAAGGCATCTTTTGGTAATGGGCTCAAGAACCTTAACGGGCCGAGGAATGTTGGGCCCAACAACAAAAAACCTAATTTGGCTGTCAGGGGCAGAGGAGGGTTCACGCAACGGCTGGGTTGAGCGGATGTTTGATTCAGGGGCTCGAGCATCTCCGGTGAAGGTAGGGAAGGTAGTTGGGGGTTTAAAGTGTGGCTTGTGGCATCAAAAAGGAATCCTAAGAGCTTAAGATCTCTAGTACAGGAAATCGATACCCGGATAAGGAGACCATCGTGCACCGTCGACATCTCCACTAGGCAAGGCGCATCTGATGGTCCAAGAGGATCTACTCCTGCCATCAAAGATACCTGGTATAAGATCTCCTCTTGGTTAATCAGAAATCCATATCTGACAATATTTGGGTCTTCAGATAGCATCTCCGAGAAAGAGTTTTGAAGCGGGAAAGAGCTGGAAAACTCCGGCCAGCAGCTGTCCTCTTTGGATTGCATATCGGCTATTAGAGGCATGTGGGTGGGAAGGGTTAAAGAAGGATAAAAGGGGAACAAAATTTTAAATAAAATGAAGAAGAAAACTAGACTACGAGAGAGAAGACAAGGAGGAGGGATCCGGGTTAAGTCCCGACGCCGGCAATGTTTTCCTTTGCCGACGTTGGAGGAGTGTTGCGGTGAAGGTTCCTCGATTATCGTGTTTGGGAGGAAAAGACTTCCTAACAGAATTGTATATATTTCTAAAACTTGATTTTTACAGGGGCCTTTTATTGGTGCCAATGTGATCAAACCGAAGGGGAAGACCCTCCTTTGCTGTTAAGTTTTACTATTAGCGAAAACGAAAAACTATTTACTACTAATAATAACTTACAGACAAGCTATAGGATATGTTGGTGATACTTGGTATTGATATCTATATTTGTCTTGAAATATATTCTATACCATTTTGCTTTTGTCACGCTATATATATATATTTTTAACCGTTGTTAATATAAGCCAGTTTGGGTAAACATAATCTCATTACCGCTAACGAGGGATTGACATCAAACTGAGTAATATTGAAACTATAATCTTTTAACCAAAACTGAAACCGAACTGGGAATAAAAAATGGTTTCAATTGATTATGAATGTTTAAAAAACTCAAGAAACTGAAATAATATTTAACAAACAAAGAAAGAAAAAAAAAACTGAAATAATCCAAATTGTTGAATACCCCACCCTAGGTATTAAACCATCTTTACAATTTATACACACAACAATCTCACACTGTTTATGAGAATGAAGGTAAAAAAATGATATTTACAAACATAACCACCAAATCCAGCGGCCAAACTTTAGCGGAGGAAGTAAATGTATTCGCCATTTTCCCAATCGAATTGAGTCGCGGTTTTACGTATAAAGCGGGCAACCTTCAACGCTAATACCTGGCGCGGTTGGACAAGAGGCCAAAGGACAACCATCAAGCTCATTTCCCCACCAATCCAAACTCACATTCTCAAGTCCCAAACACATATAGAGCAACACTCCCATAAATGCTAATCCAGCATCCAATGCTCCTGACAAAACATAATTATACCTTTGCCATAGATTTGGTCTGTACCTAAACACAACAAAGCCGGATAAAAATCCGGCAAGAACCCATGTTGTGTAGTTCACGGCTGTTGCTGGTGGCATCGAGCTTGTCGCGCTTATAAGAACCGGCATGTTTATAAGCTTGATCCACTCTTGTCTAGGAAACATCCTTGACGCTAACCATACAAGAATTGGGGCTATAGCACCCACGAGGAAGAACCAGTTAACGGATTTGTATAAACCAAGATCTCCAAAGATTCTACGAGGTCCAATTAGTCCCCATATCACGGATGCATCGTAAAAGACTTTATCGGATGGACATGTCCACACCGAATTGGAAACCGTATCACATATGTTGGGGATGGTCTCCATTAGCCACCAAGCCGTTGTGAGGTAAACCAGACATGAGATGAGTGTTCCAACAATCTGAAAATCGATGATTATTTATAAGCGAATTTGTAATTTATATATAACGTTAAGAGAGTGATCTAAACTAAAGTAGTTGAAAACTAGAGAGTGTAACCTGTGCCATGAACATGGTTCTAGGTGGAATCTTCATGTAGTGACCAAGTTTGAAGTCTTGAAGAAAAGTGATGGCTTGTTGCATGCTTATGTATCCATATACTTTAAAGCACATATTTGCAACTGGATACCCTGGATAGATATATCCTATGATATATTCTGTAATAATGTTCAATCCGGGTGCCTACAATATTTTCAATTCTATCAAACCAAACTGACATATAGTTATAACCAAAGATCGTCTTTTAGGACGGCCAGTCACGAGTTGATTTTGATAGTATCCTTTTTTACCTGGTTGGTGATGGCGGTGATTATACCGATAGGAAGTGTGAAGATAATGGCGATTGTACATGCCAATAGAACACCCCACCATGGTAATTGAAGTTGGTCATTGTAATACTCACAAGCAAAGATTGTGGCTGCAATATTGGTAACGAGTATGCACCAAAACCACCACTCTGGAACTTGTTTGTACCTTTTCATTAGCCTCGCGTGTACATCCAATTTTTTCTCTTTGAAACTCTCCTTACTTTGCTCCCATATCTCCCTGAAAAAATCCATTAAAAGAAAGCAAGCAAATTTATAATTAAACATCTTTATGTCTCATATCCAAATTAACATTTAATACATAAGAAATTATTTTTATGTATTACAATGTATGAGGTTTATACCTTCCATGGAAGAGAGCAACATGCATGATGGTAGCGCTTAAAGCAGCAAAACCAACACCGTAACTAATGGCGAAAAAAGTACTAAGGTACAAAGGGCCTTCACGCTCGTAGGCTGGGAGGTCAAGGTGGAAATTTGAGTCTATAATGGATGTGATGTTGTATTTTGAACCCTGTTCTGTAAAAAGGGAGCTCGAAAATATGGGGAAAGTCTTAGCCTTGAACACATCGAGCCAATAGCATATTGGTACCAAGACGTATATCACCAGCACAAATCCCACACCCACATTAGCCGTAGCAAACCTGTTAAAAGACATAATATTTTTTTTTGTAATACCAGTTACCAAACTAAACTCAACCTAAACCAAACCAGAAATTGTTCGGTTATTCTGTTATTCCGTTCGGTTTCCGGTTTAGTCCATATTAAGAATTTATTATCATCAACTTTTGGTTTATCTACAACCATATATACTTGTATGTAATAATTAAGTAAACCAAAATGTGTATTTAGGAATTAGGACTGACCATGGACTAGCGAGTGGACTACCCAAGTAAGAGGAAATGGTTGACCAGTCGAGTCCAATGGCTCCAACACCTAACCCGTGAAGACCGGACCCGATCTGTTGGGCCATGACTGATGATGGAAAGAACCAACAAACCCACGACAAAGACGTCATGATTTGAAATAAGTAGCCCGGAAAGACATAATAAGCGAAACTGCAAACGAATGCTATCACGAAGAACTGTGTACGTGTCAGCCCTCCTTTGGTCCGTTCTTCTTTCTCATGCAACGCTCTGACAATTTAGCCAACGACAACAACATCAATGTGTTAGATAGAGATTAATAATACAGTTGTCTCTTGCTTCTAAATGTGGCTATGTTTCTATTTATTGACCAATTTGGTTTAGATTCAACAAGTAATAGTATATACAAAAATATTATCCATTTTTATAACTTAAATTTTTAAACCACATAAAAAATGAATATATTTCTATTAGTTACGTACAAAAAAGTCTTTATGAGAAAAAGATTATCATGACGTTTAATTTATAAAACTTGGTCCCATGTGTTTTTTTGTTTTAGTATTAACATCACATTCTATAAACCTAATAACTTTTAAAAGAAAAAATTTAGCTTTCGCTTTCTCACCTATATACTTTTACACAAAAAAAACAAAAAAAAAACAGTATACATGCCCATATAAAACCCCTTTTAATGAAAATATTTGTTCTATATTATATTCAAAATTTCTTCAACACTATTAATCAATTTTGTTTGTCGTATATTATAAATATAACAAATAATATAGAATTAAAATAGGTGGGGGATGGGATATTTTATCCAAAGGATTTGTTATTGTATGGTAATGGGCATCTTCAATATTTGTGACATTTGGCCAAAACACACAATTATTTCTCTCTAGCAAATTTTGTTTATATTGTATATAGAAAATAGAGAAATACCCTAAAATAGCACTAAAACAAATTTTATAGACAATAATAGCATACATTCCAAAAATTTCCAAAAATAGCATTATTTAACACATTAAAATATTTAAAATTAATTTTTAGAATTTTTTTTTTAGGTTTGGGTTCTCAATTTCACATTTAGAATATAGTTTTGAGGGATATGGTTTAGTATTTTAATTTTAGGATTTAATTTTGAATGATTAATTGGTGCTATTTTTGGAATTTTAGAGATGTTGTGCTAAGTTTGGAAAAAAAACTTATTTTGGTGTTATTTTTGAAAATCTCCCTATAAAATATCTAAAAAGTAGATATAAAAACGTGAAACACACACCATCTATAGTGATTATTGAGTGCATTATTTATGTACCTAAAAAGAGAGACTTGAACAAGATTCGCCGGCCACCACATCGCCGCCGGTTCAACGAGGTATTTCCTAAATATTCCGGCCCAACCAAACCCTAACACCTAAACATCAAATCACACTTAATTTGATCATAAATTACAATAAATTCAATCCCATTTTCAAACTTTTATCTAAACTGTAAAAGCTTAAAGTCTTAAAAGAAGTACGAACTTGGGTGGTGACGATAACGAGAAAAGAGACAAAGAACGTTATGTTCTTCATGTAAAACGCCTTCACGACGGTTACAACGTGTATTGCGTAAACAGATCCAGCTCCCGCGTTAGCGAAAATAGTGATCAACACATGCTCCTTCACATTAAACGGACCTGAAACCAAACCAATCAGTCAAAAAAATATTTAAAACTTCTTCTTTTAGTAATTATAGCAGAATCAAGAATGGTTCCAAAATCGATTTTTTCGATGGTCCGTCAAATGTTTTATGGTTCAACGATAAGTATTTCTCAATTCCGTATATTCGACGATAAGTATTTATAACACATGCACCTTCACATTAAACGGACCTGAAACCAATCACTCAAAATTATTTAAAACTTCTTCTTTTAGTAATTTATGCAAGAATCAAGAATGGTTCCAAAATCAATCAAGACCGGTTCCAAATCGATTTTTCGATGGTCTAATATTTTCATTGCGATTTCAATCATATTTTAGACCACTATTAGACGCTTTAAATAATAAAAATATTCTACTAATTATGTCGGATCCGGAGATTAGTTTGGGTTTCGGTCTAGAGTGTCCTAGGAGAAAAAAAAAAAAAAAAAAAAAGTCAACTTTTTCAGGAATACCTGGATTCAACGTGAATTGCCACTTTGAACCTTGGAAGTAGACTCTCTCGGAGATTTTAGAGGCCATGAGACGACCAAGAGGTACGACGGCGATTTGGGCGGAGATGGCAGAGATAGTGAGAGGTTCTGTTCTGTACCAAAAGAACTGATTGAGGAAGGACAAGAGGATGCAAGAGAGAGTTCCCAAGACCCACATGCGAAATGTTAGGACAGGTAATGAAGGATCATCTGTTGTCGGAACGGTGAGTGCTACTTGTCGGATTGGTGAGTTCTCTTCTTCTTCTTCTTCTTCTTCGCCGGAGATTGGTAAAAGAAGATCCTCTGTTTCATCATCTCTTGGTTCAGAAGATGAAGATGATGATGCCGAGGATGATGATGATGGTTTTGTCAGATCTTTGGCTTTTGTTACTGTTACAAAAATGTTTTTGTTAGTACTTTGTTATCTAATGTAAATTAATAATTGAAATTATATAAAAAAAAAGATTGTAATTACGTAGAGGAAGAACTTGTTGTGATTCTTCCATGGTTGTGTTTTCTTCTTGCTCTGTTTTTTCTTCTTCTTGATTTTTATTTTTGTGTTTTGTGAGATTGTGAATCTGGACAAGCTATCTTCCTAGTCTTCTTCACGTCTTGAAGAGTTGGCCCATTTGAATTAAATTTCTTGATATGAAACTCTCTTTTTATTCTTTTATTGTCTATAAATTTTTTTTCTTTAATAATTGAATATAAATAATTAACATCCAACAACTGTCAAATGTATATTTATTTATTTTCTTATTTGATTTTGGACATTTATTAGGTTTTTTACTCTTTTTGCTCTTAAGGAATTTTGTTTTTCTCAATCTTTTGTTTAGCCAAAGACACTTTTTACTGTTTCCGACAAAAAAAAAAAGACACTTTTTACTGTCTTTACTGTATTTTAACAAACTTTATTGTCGTTATACAAAAAGGGTAAATATTTAATTTTTACATAAAAAAGCTTTTTCTATGATTTTGAAAATAAAGAAAACGTAAAAATACAAACTGATATTTTATATTTAATTTTTTTTTAAAAGTTAAACTGTGATACATGCAAAAAAATAAAACTATTTATTAGTCTAATCTTTAATATACTAGACTACTACTAGTTGGTTTGTATTAATTTTACAATTCATTGTTGAAACAACTATTAAAGCTCCCCATGTGGAGTCTTAATAAGATGTTTTCCTTAATATGTATATGTATAATTTTTTTTACTAATTAAGTAGGATTAGGAACATATATTGTTTTTTTCTTTGTTAGTAAGTATACGTAGAGAAGTACACCTTTTTTTCTAGTGCAGTAGAGAATATACTAAGCAGCCAATTTTTACCTTCTTTTAGCGAATACAATTAGCTAGATGGCAAAATAACAACATACGTTATTTTAGTTTACTATCCTCTGTGCTAATTTTAGAAAACATCATGCTTTTGATTAAATAATTAAGTTATAACGCAATCTATTTATTCAAGCCATACACTTGTAGCTATCATATATTTACGGGTTTTGCTTTGTCAACCTTCGTAAATTCCCATCTACCAGATATCTCTAACTTCGATTGCAAATTTCTTAGAGATATTAAAAGTTACAAAAGAACAAAAAAAAAATTTACATGCAATTCACGAGATTCTAATTATATTAAATATGGAATGAGAATCCAAAGCAAAAGAGAGAATCTTTTGTGTGATTTTAGTATGACCCATTCTCATATTGTCACGTAGACAGATCGAGTACCTTTCATGTCCTTTTCTTAATTACTGATTTTAGTTTATTTGTCAAATAGACAAAAGACTCAAAAGCAATCTTCTTAAACCGGAGTGGTCAAGTTTTGTGTGAATTTGGAGTGGTCAGGAAAAAAATGTGTTTAGCGTAGAACCATAACCACTTGATCAACATGACAACATCACCAACTAAATCTAATAGACTTTTATGTTTGTTACATCTTTTCTTTTATTTTATTGGACCAAATCTTTGTTACATCTTTCTTCTTTTAATTTTTTTCTTCCGGAAAGAAGCATTGTTACATCCATGTTGTTTCTTCCAGCTTAGGTTCTCTTTTTTGGACCAAATCTTTAGACCATCTCGAATGGTTTTCTCTATTTTTTCCTCAATAAAATACTATTTCAAATAGATTCTATTTTTATTTTACAATTAACACCTTTTATTTTTAAAAATTGCAAACTAACACATTTTACTTTAAATTTTGTAACACTTTCATAAAATTATCTTTTGCAAATGGTAGTCTCAATATTTTAGAATAAATATTTATACTTAAATTTATATTATTAGTTCTTAAAAATACATATTTTATTTATTTTTGTCATAAATAAAAGAAGTTAAAAATTAAGAGGACTACTTTGCAAATAAAATAGTTCACCTCTATTTATAGAGGAAAAAATAGAGTTCCTCTATAAATAGAGAAAAAAATAGCAATCTCTATTATAAAAGTGAAAATAGAGTACCATTGGAACAAAAATTACTCTATAATAGAGTATGGAGGCAAAAATAGAGTACCACTGAAGATGCTCTAACATCTTGCATAAATGGTTCATGGCTTTCTTTGCAGGGACATCCAACTTTATGTCTTCTTCGCCAATGTCTCCCTTAGCAAGAACATATAAAGCCATCTGATCTATTTGTAAACTCATCTTTCAAGCACTTGCTTATGGTTTGTGGCGAAAAAAGGGAACTCTCAGCATCATTCATCGATCATCAAACCAACCACTCTTACTGTTAAGGAAATACATTATTTATCTTCTTATTATTTTGGTAAAAGGTTAAATTCTATACTAACTAGGTAATATCCCGCGCATATGCGCGGGTTGTTGTATTAGTTATGTTAATTTATTTTAGTTTATGTAATAATCATAAAACTATGAGAATTTTCTGAGAGTATTTTTTTAATAAAGTTTTTTAATAAAATTTTGGAAATGGAATATCAAACTTTTTTTAATATAGAAAATCATTAAACATTAAAATTTTTGAATTGAATAAACATTATAATGATATTTATATAATTATATTTTGAATCACAAGAACTAAATATAATAATGAGTATACAAAAAAAATGTATCACAAATTTTTTGGAGGTGAGAGATAGTTAAAAAATTTGATTTAATAATTCTACTATAATAGTTTATTTTGTTAAAACATTGCATACTTTAAAAATATATATATATATATATATATATATATATATACATGAATGAAGATGATTTCTTTAGCTTGATTCCCCCCCTCCCCCATTAGGCTTTGATAGAAATTAGTATCGTTGAACCTGCATTGATAATTATTTTTTACAGTCACCAAAATTTTATTACACATATGTAATTGAAAATTAAAATAATAAGAAGACAAAGAATGAAGGAAGAAATGCATAAAAACAAAGAACTAAAATTGAACAAAATATAAGATAAATCTAACAAAATACATAATCACACTTTTATGTATGAGTTTTGAACCCATACAAGAACATAAACAAAACAAAGAAATTATTTAAAATTTGAGATATAGTGGATGATGATGTGAGAATGGTTATTTATAGGATTTCAAAAGATGAAAGTTATATTTATAATTATAATTTATAGTGTGTTTGAATGAAAATGAATGGAAAAATAGTCGATTCATAATTAATATAATTTCAGTTACAATTTAGTAGTAAAATATAGATTTAAAGTATAGATTAATGTACATTATTACATTTTTATTTAATTGTAAATAAATATTAATTAAAAAAAAATGCTAGATGGACCAATAAAGAGAGAGTGAAACCTTACTTTTATATATATGATTTTCTGTTTTGTGATAGCCGTTACAGAGAAAACAAAAAAAAGGCAGAAAGACCGAAACCTACAACTACAAGAAGAAACACCAACTCTTATTATTTATCTTTTTATCTCCAAGATCCTATAATATGAGATCTGGAATGACATAATAGAGTTGATAAAATCGGAGGATGCTAAGAGAATGGAGCATCGGACGTGGACGTGGCTAACATCATATGTTAACAGCAAAAACAAAGTCGATCTTCTTCACATTTTGGGGATTAGAACTTAGAAGCTGAACCAGGATGGTGGAGAGTTAATACGGTACTGATGTTGTCAGTTGTCAGTTGTGCAAATTGGAGAGTGGAGTTCAATCTGAAGACTTTGGATCCTATATGTGTGTCGGCAACGACATTTGCAACTTTTATGTACGACAAAGCGTGACTAGTTTTTTTTTTTTTTTTTCCGTATCACACATTTGTTTTTAAACAAGAGTAAACATAGTAGACGGAGTACTACTCTATATGGTATAACGATACCTAAAACATGTTTTTGAAATGTTTAAGATAATGCATATATATACACATCTTATATTGTCTGAATTGAAGTAGTCATAAGAAATAAATATTTCAGCATTGTGATGCAACTTCTGAATATATGTGTGTATATAATTATATGTAATATCTCTTCGGTCCAATGTATCATCCAAAGCAACAAACTTAAGATCTCAATAGAGAATAATCTGAAAAGTTAACGAGAGGGCTAAAGGAGAAAAAAAAAACAGAAGAATCAGCAGTTTTAGTTGATCTCGATGAAGAGACTTGCCTGAGGATGCAGACCTGCGTCTTTTAGTGACATTGACTCTTTGTCTCTTCCATAAACAGTCCTTGGGAAGTTAGTGATTAAGCTGTACTCTTCTGTGTTCAAGACTCCAAGTGAATCAACATAGTCGTACAATGTCTGGATCTTGGTTTCGCTTTCAAACCTCCTTCCTTTCCGTTCTCCATTCGGGAACCGTACCAAAACCTACACATTTCAGGACAAACAAAACGGTTCAGGAATAGAATATATAAGACCGTTTAAAAATATTCTCATAACCCAAAAGTCAAAAGAACGCAAGCGTTTGATGAAGTTGAGAATCAACCATAGAACCTAATCTTCAAAGAGGCCCTAACATTTTTAACCGTACTTACAAGCTAAACTTCAGGTCTCAGGGTAAGATAAATCCGTAAATCAGACTGTACCGTATATTCTCATTGCCCCAAGTCAAAACGCAAATTTTCAGACGTGTGATCAAAGAGAAGCAACTACAGAACCAAAGTCTTAAAGAGGCACCAAGTTCTATCTCTCTCACAAATGAATGTCAATAAAGATAATTGATGTTTTTTGCATAGACTACGAAAACGTGTGAGAAACGAAGAAGTAGTAAATGCTCAAGGAAGAAGGAGAGCCTACTTGTGTAACTTCAGGGCCTTTCTCAGGTTCATCTCCAAGAGCAAGTGCTTTCTCTTGTCTCATTCTCACTCTAGCAGCTTCTCTCTCTGCAGCTTCGCGTTCTGCTCTCTCCTGAGCCTCTTCTTCTTCTTTGAGTTTCTTTGCTGCCTCAGCAGCTTCCCTCTCTAAACGCTCTGCCTCTTCCTGTCTCTGTCGCTCCCTTGCCTTTTTACCAGCATGAAAAATGCCACAAATTTAGAACAACAGACTAATCATAACATCTCCAGGTGGACCTACAATTAAAGGGAAACATACTTGATCGGCTTCAAGAGCGGCCTGGTATGCAGCATCTTGTTCCTCTCTTAGACGCAGATTGGTTCTTCTTTCCTCTGCCTCAACCCTAGCAGTTACAAGAGTAGGTGAACTATCTTCTACAACTCTCTGGAGTATAGCAAGCATTTCTTCTGGTGATTTTGGTCCCTCAACCTGTCACAAGCAAACAGAACAACGAACACAATAGATTTAATAACTACGTCCGCTGCCACACAACAAATTAACTAACTAAACTCATAAAAGCTGGAGAGAATTTTACACCAAATATAAGACATGACGGCCCACAGATTAAAGCAGCATGAAAACAACTATCTCTACTACTACACTGAAAAAAAGCAGGGGTTCAATTTAAATGCAAGACATGTCGGGTCACAGATGAAAGCAGAATCAAACAACTATTTTTTTCCCCTTTACTACTAATCACTTCAAGAACAAGGTAGTAGAATGGGTTCATGTCCAATGCAGTTCCCTAAGACGACTAATAATTTAATTACCGGATTCATAACCAAGTCTACTTCAATCACATTCTTTTAGCTACATAAGCCAATCAATGAAGAGCAATCCAAGAGTGACCACACAATCTATGACTGTTTTTTATACCTGTTGAAGAAGAGCAATTCTCTGGTTAGCAGCAGGCATAACCACAGCGCAAAACGGGAACCTCGAAGCCTTCAAGCTATTACTCATCTTAAATCCTTCACTAGATCGAATACTACCACCCCACGAAACAAAATTCTCATTAACAAACGCTACAACTGCTTCACTACAAAGCGTCCCATTGCAAAACACAGGTGTATCAGGATGATCAGGAGAATGCAAGTAAACAAACAATAGCTTAAAAGAGGTCCTAGACCGCTGAAGCGCATCCATAAACCCTTCCGATACGAAATCAATCTTAAAAGCATTGTTACTCCCAAAATCTCTATCAAACAAAGCAACGAACTCCATAGCTTCACGAGCAGCAGAAGAAACCGAAACAAGCCTAGCCGACGATGAATCAGACGCACCACCGCCTCTCCCTGATCTAAACCCTAACAAACCAAACGAATACGATAAAACACCACCAGCAGCCCAAATCCCTAACCCGATCGCTCCAGAAACTAACCCTAAGCTGCCGGAAACAATCGAAATCGGCAAAGTGATAATCCTCCACGCAACTCCAGGACCTCGATTACCTCCTCCGTCTCCGTCACCATCACCACCACGCATCATAACAAGCTCTGTATCGTCAACGATCCCGCGAGGTTGTTGATTATAATCACCAGGAGTCGTCATAGAGTCGTCAGGAAACACGGCGGCGTCGTCGCGATCATGGAAGGAGGAAGACGAAGCGCCACCGCGATGATCAGAAGAAGACGTGAAGGTGGAGATAGCGAGTTCTAGGTCCCAATCATGAGCTTGAAGGATCTCAGTACACAAATCAGGATCTTGAAGACCTGTAACCATTTGGAAGTAAGTTAATTTGTCGACTGTATCAGCCATTCTCACACAAAAAAACCACCACACACGCTTTTGGATCGTCTCTTCTACTTCTTCTTCTCTCACTTTCTCTCTTTATCTCTCTAGAATCTAGAATATTGTGTTCTCTTTAGTAACAAAATTGGTTGATCTATTCAATGACGATGAGATTGACTGTAAATTACAGAAAAACCCTTTCTGCTACACGACGGCGTTTTAGTATAAACCAAATTCGAACCGGTTCAGTTAAACCAGTCTTGGTTAAAGTTTCAATCTTTCTTCTTCGTTTTTATTCAAAGCGTTCTTTGTATAATAATCCTCCATTGTTGTTTAACTTAAAAAGGAAGATTTTTTTTTTTTTTTTTTTTTTGTGGGAAAAAGGTGAGTTCTTTGATTGTTTTTTTCCCCCTTAAATCTATATTCTCTGATTTATATGCTGTGTTTTTTTTTTAAAAAATTACTCTGTAAAAATGTGATTAGATTTAACAAAAAAAAAAGAGATAATTAATGCTATGTACTATTTAGGGTTCTTCATTTGCTTTCAGATTTTGGGGGTTTAATGTTCTTAGGGTTTTGATGTGTAGAGCTTGTTGTTTAATCTGTTACGGATTTGGTAATTGTGTTTCTTGTTTGTTTATTGTTTCAATGATTTAGAGATGTTGTTTATAGAAAAGTTTAGGCCTTTGAATCCTATTTAGGATTATTGATTATACTTGTACATCTGTTTCTTGATTCGAATTCGCAGTTAAACATCGAAAAAGAAATGCAAGAAGCTGCAAGTGATGTATCTCTTGATACCAAGAATGTCTTCTCTTCAGCTCTCCGTTTCGCTATGTCCATTGATACACTAAAGAACTCTCCTGAGCTTGTTGATGAGCTCAAAACCTCAGCTCAAGAACAAGTGGAGTTCATGTTATCCGAAGACGAAGAGGTACGGTTACTGATTTCTGAAGAGGATGTGAAATCGGTTGTAAGATTAGGCATCTCGAATGTTATATCGATGTTGTTGGATAGGTTATCGTCCTTGCTTATATGTCTTCCTGTTCCTGAGTGTCCTGAGTTTGGTGTGCTTAAGACACTCTATGATATCGAGTGGCTATGCAAAGTGTTGCCGAGGATGGAGTTGATGAAAGATCTTGTCTTTAAGTGGGCTGATGTATCTAGTGAGATTCTTATGATTGCTCAGAACTGTAAGTTAGATTCTCAGATATTGGGTGTGAAAGTGAAGCTAGTTGAGGTTACAGGGAAGATTTTAGAAGCGGTCGGTTATGGTATTGTGATTGTTCCTTCTAAAAGCCGGACTTGTCTTCTAAAGATATGGTTGCCTTTCATAAGGCGACTAAAGACTTTGGTTGATGCAGAGGGAAATAAGTCAGAATGCAGAATGGATGAAGATCTTTGCGAATTCATAGAAGGATCGATGGTGTCTTTGGTTTTGACACTGCCTTCGAATGACCAAGCAGAGGTTTTTGGGGAATGGATGAGAGGGATTGGGTTGGAAGGTGTCAAGTTTCCGGATTTGAGTGAAGCTTTTGAGGTTTGGTGTTATAGAAGTAAGTCTGCAAAGAGAAGGTTGTTGGAAAAATGTGATAGACTTGCAAGTGAGACTCTGGATCTTTGATTGTAATATATCAATTTCGTTCGGGAAACAGGAAATGCAGAAAATGTAACTGATCAATTCGAAGTTCCAAGCTTTTCTACTCCCTCAAGCTGTTCTGTGTATTTCCAAAGGTGGAATGAAGATGGATAGTAGCTTTGTTCAATTCACAATGATCTCAAGCATGGTAGCCCGATAATCTCAAGCATGGTAGCCCGATAATCTCAAGCGTATACTCTGAGAGAAGGAATCCAAGTGACCTGAATCTTCATGTATCTCACATTTGTAATCTTGTTTCATCTCCCTTGAATAGCTTGCTGCTCATTGTAATTCTGAATTGTATTGGAAGTGACAGAAAGCTACTGACTCTTGTAACTTTAACTTTGAGCCTGGTTTAAGATATATACTGTGTCGTCTGGTTAAGCTAATATGTAAACAACTTTGGAAGAACGACAAAACCGTAGGTTATATATATAAGATGAATGAGTTTCTAAGCGATTGAGAAAGATAATCAGTCTGGCCTAAGAAGATTAAGCATTGTACATTTTTCTTCTTGCTTTGGTTTGAACATACAATACGAGCAACGTAAATCAATATTGCAATAATATAAACCCAAACGAGGTTAGGAAGGAGAAGAGCATAAGCATAAGTATGGACCCAATCAAGATTTTTTTTTTTGCAGAAGAAAACATGATTTATGCTTTTCCAATAAATAAACTAAAGGAAGCTGAATGAATAATTGGATACTTCTTTTTCAAAAGCTAGCACCTCCTTGCACATGCTTGCACTTTGTTGAGAACACAAAAAGAGAATACCTTATCAACCTCCTTATATCAGGTTTTCTTTAACACAACCTCAAAGCTCAAGGAGATAGATTGAGCTCATTGGTAAGCTATATGACAGAATCATACATAAACACAAAACACTTTCAGAAACTTTTAGATGATCATCATCCCAAAAATGCAGCTTCACTAAAACTTGTCACGTAGAGAGAGAGAGCTAGCGGAGGGAAATCACAAGAAGAAAACCTAATGTTGTCCTCAGAGTCAATTAATTGTGCTTCAACATAGCAACTTCAAATTGCTTTAGCAATTGGAACGATGAGTGTAAAACCTCATTGCAACTCATCATAGGACTAAATAAGCAAGACTATACCCATGTGAACCCATCTACGTTACCCTACAAAGCAATGCTTGTTTTTGCAATAAGAAAGACTTCTCAAAAACAACGAAATCGGAAAACAAACTGCATTCTTTGTATCAAAACGTTGACGTTAGATCCAATGTAAGGACTAAAGATTGTGATACACTCCCAAAAGTAATCAAAGGAACAAATGTCAATCCTTACAAACACATGACCTGAAGAAGAAACAAGAGACAATCAACCAAGCAAGCTTATGATTAATCACACAATCAGATCATCAACCAAGTTTGAATCTTTGTACCTCTGGTTCTTAACGATGAAAAATCTACAAAATCAATCCAAAAAAAACATCAAATTCAAAAGCAAAGCATATATATAAATAAAACTTCACAAATCACAACCAAATCCGTATCAAACACGGGTCAGGGTTACACATAAACATATGAAGGGAGAGAGTAACACAATCAAACACCAAATCTGGCATATACAATCAAAAGTTCTGATCTTTTCCAAAGTATCATACATCGGAGACACATTCCTACAAGACCCACATCGCCGATTAATAGAAACCCCCCAAAAAATAAAAAAGGATTACCCGAAGAATCAAGAAGGAGAGAGAGAGAGGCTAAACGATGTCGTCTGGGTGAGTAGCGGCGGAGAGAGCAAGGGGACGGTTGTGAGACTCTTCGCCTTCGTCGTCATCATCAGAGGTAGAAAGATTAACGCAGGAGCAACGCTCGAGGGAGGCGAAGAAGGCGGATATAACGGTGGTGCTGACCCAGCTCGCGGCTTGATCGAGCTTTTCAAGGGAAGCCGTGCTCAGATTCGAGGCGGCGGAGGCTGTGGAATTGATGCTGCTGCTGTTATCCATAGCTGGCTTCTCTCTCGATTCGATTGGAATCTCAATAAGATCAAAGATCGTGTTTTGAGGGATTTTGAATCGCAGGAGGAAACGAATTTGGGGATTTTTTTTTTTGACGATGCGCGTGTGTAGAATATGTATTTGCGATTGAGATGTGACTAGCGGATAAATTTGTATAAATGGGTATATGAAACAAAAAGCGCATCTGGTGTAGTGGTATCATAGTACCCTCCCACGGTTTGATTCCCTGGATGCCCAAACTTTGATTTGATTTTTTACTTTAGGGAAAATAAAATGACTTGTACTTGTATGCGACATCATCGACATTTTTAATAAATGTCATTGGTATTTATCTTAAATGTCACATATACTAGGTTCAAGACCGGCACGTACAGAATTATTTTTGCATAATATTTTAAAATATATAATTGTTAAGCGATCAAATCCATATAATATGTCTGATTGCAACGTTCAAACTTTTTTTGATCCGAAAAAAAACTCCATTCCTCGTAATTCAAATGAGTAAATAGTATGTCCACATATGTTCTGTTTGAATTATTGTTCCCACAATTCTCGTCCCCGTATTTTGTCGTACATGAATTTACCCACACAAAATTCCCATAACCTGATTATTATGGAATTTATTTGAATGATTTTCTAAAATATAATAGATCTGTTGTTTAATCTTTTTTTCTTTTTAATATGTAAATTAAGTCAGTTTGGCAACATGGATATTTGGTATGATTTTTTTTAATCCTTAAATGTATTCCCCAATTAATAGTATAGATTTCCTTCAATTATTGAATGAAATATTCCTTAGTTAGACTAATGACAATTTAATGTAAATAATATAGTAAGAGAAGGGCAAATTATAAAATGGGATATAAAGCGTGATTATTTTATGGGGGATTTGCAAAAATACCCTTTTTTCTATGTCACTTTTTAAAAATACCCATTCATGTTGGTCATTTTCAAAAATACTCTTTTTTATGAATAAAATCACTAAAAACTAAACCCTAAACTCCAAATACTAAACCCTAACCCCTCAAAAATATATCCTCAATGTAAAATAAGAACCCGAACCTAAAAAAAAATTCTAAAAATTAATTTAACACATTGAAATTATGTAAAAGAGAGTAAAAATGAAAATGTTCAATAAAAAAATATTTTTGAAAAGGGGTATCCCAAAAAGGGTATTTTTAACAAATTCTCATATTTTATATAGGAGATACCAGAAGGTATTTTATTAAGTAGAATTCTATTAATTTGGACATTATTAGTTTTTAAGTAATATATGTATCCATAATTGATGGAGAAATAAAATTACAAAATTGTTTAGTGAGGGGAAAGATTGTAATTGGTCATTAGATCCCTTATATAATTGGTTTTAGTTACGGTATTGTATCAATGGATTTTATAAATTTTAATTGGTCATTAGATCCCTATATATATCAGCTATTGGTATAATATTATTACTTGTTTTCATTTTTATTGGACTGGATTTTCTAAATTTTAAGATTTCTGTAAAAGCACTATAACTACATATTTATAAATAATGTTTAACTACATAGTTATCCAATTTAAATTATATATTCATGTCATTTCAATTGGTGATCATTTGTTTTTTTTGGACAAATATAGTTATTGTTTTTAGCAAAAAAAATAAAAATTGAGCCAGTTTCAAATGATCTTCGATTTTTTCATCATTAGAGCTTATAAAATTATTAGAAAGATAACATTATTTATATTTCTGAAGATATGATTTTAAATATATATTTTTTACATCTCATAATATATTTATATTATTATATTACAATACATAGTGAAATTAATTTAATTTTGAAAATATGTAAGGGATAATATTTATCAAATTTTTAATAATATTTACTAATTTTAGAATTTATAGTAGCAAAATATTGTGTATATAAATAAATTGAATAACAATGACAATTAATATATATATATATATATAGCAGTGACAGTTTTATGTAATTTTATGGAATATTAAGGGTAAACAATAAATTGGGTACGGAGCTATCTGGCGACGACACATCAACTTTTTCTCCAGAATGCTTCTCTTTTAATATATAGGGGATTTTTAAAAAGGTTTGGGCTTTATCAATTAACATGGATAATCTATATGGATTTTTTTGTTGAGATTTGAATTCTTGATTAAATCCTGCAACAATAAAAAAACTTTGTGGAAAGAGATTCAAAGTGTAGAAGAAGAAAGTGAAGAAGCTGTCGGAGTCAACAACAAAGAAAGGAGCAAGGTCAACATAAGGAGATGTGGGGCGTGTTGTGTTTTGTAATAATGACTAATGGGCTGTAGACTGTAGACCCAAAGAGAAAATGTGCTTGGCGAGTTTGTAATGTTTAAGTGTTATGGTAGTATAAGGAATAGTGGTGTGGCTTTTGTATGAACCTAGAACTAGAAGTATGGTCTAGTCTAAGTACAAGTTTGCAAGTGTCTAGTAGAAGTGAGAACTATGATAAATAATGTGTGTGTGTGAGATGTTGTAATGTTATGGAAGTTAATACAATGTAGTTTCATGAGTAAAACGTTTATTGTTCTTTTCAGTCTGGTGTTCGAATTACGAAAATAGAACTGAGCAAAAAGAATCATGAGAGAATGAACTAGAAAGAATAGAATACTTAGATTGGATCATTCCAATTGTAGGTTACAAGCCATATATAGATACTACTTCAGCATATAACCATTACAAGAACATTAAGAGAAAAAGGGACATAAATTGGACTTGTCTGCAGAGCACCTAAGGTGAGAGAGACTTGTAATCCTTGTTTGACTGGTTGAGTTCGTCAACCAAGGTAACATGTGACTCCTCTCTGAGATATTCTGCAACTCTCATCATCTAGATCCTTCTTCTCCAATGTGTCTTGATATCATTAGGGCCTCTGCTTCTCCATTCTCTTATACGGACCATAGCCCATTAGTGATGACTTGTACGGACATTCGTACGGACACTTGACCATTCGTCATTTGATCTCACATCCTCCTTACCTTGATCAATACTCCCTCTCAAGTTTAGCCGAAGATAATGGCTAAACTTGGAGTTTCGTGTAGTATCACCTCATTAAAAACCTTAATATAGAAAATCTTGTAGGACAAAAATATATCAAGGGAAAAAGAGTGTGATCCTCACGGAGAGAGGACTTGCGATCAAGGACGAGTAAGGTCAACAAGTCCACCCATAAATGTGTGAGCAGACCTTGTGACTTGCAGCCTTAGTGAAGATATCAACTAGTTGATCTTCACTTGGGGTGTAGCAGGGAAGAGTTACTCCTTCTTCGATCTTTTCTCTGACTTTATGGCAATCTAGCTCAATGTGTTTGGTTCTTTCGTGAAACACTGAGTTGGTTGCAATGTGAATTGTGGCTTGGTTGTCGCAGTGCATAAGAATAGGTGTAGATGATTCAATGCCTAATTATTTGAGGAGCGCCTTAAGCCAGGTAAGCTCTGTAGTTAGCTTCCTCATGGCTTTGTATACGAACTCAGCGCTTGACATTGATACAACTTTCTGCTTCTTTGTCTTCCATGTGACCAGGTTACCTCCAATGAAAGTACAATAGCTAGTTGTTGATCTTCTCTCCGTTCGATCACCGTCCCAATCAGCATCATAATATCCTACGAGTTTGGTGCTTGAGTTCTTCCCCATCCAAATACCTTGGCCAGGGCTTCCTTTGAGATAATGAAGTATCCTCTCCACAATACTCCAATGGTATGTTGTTGGTGCTTTCACGTGTTGACTTGCCTGATTCCCCGCATAACAAATGTCAGGTTGAGTAAGCGTTAGATATATCAGCTTACCTACAAGTCTCCTATAGCGAGAGGGATTCTCATATAGAGGTTCCATCCTCTCCCCCTTTCGTTCGGCCTGGTATCCATCCGGGAGTGGCGTGTCTACTGGTTTTGCTTCTAGCTTTCCTGTCTCACTCAATTAGTCAAGTGTGTACTTCCTCTGAGATAGAAACATTCCCTCTGGAGAGCGACACACTTCAATCCCAAGGAAGTACTTAAGCTCCCCTAGATCTTTTATGCCAAAAAATGAATTGAGAAATATTTTAACTTCTTGAATACCTTCGGTGTTGTCCCCTGATATGATTAAGTCATCAACATAAATGAGGACAACCACTATACCTTTCGCATTTTGGAGAGTAGACAGGGTATTATCAGCATGTGACCTCTTGAATCTATGACTTATGAGTGTGGAGCTCAATTTGTGGTACCAAGCTCTTGGTGATTGTTTGAGACCATATATAGCTATTCTTAATCTCAACACTTTCCCAGGTGTGATTGAATCCTCAAGACCAGGTGGTGTTGTCATGTAGACTTCCTCTTTAAGCTCTGCTTGTAAGAACGTATTCTTCACATCCATCTGCCATAACTCCCAAGAAAAGTTAGTAGCCAATGAAAGCACAACCATTATCATATGAAGTTTGGTAACCAGAGCAAACGTGTCTTTGTAATCCTCTCCATAGGTTTATGTGAAGCCGCGAGCTACTAGTTGAGCTTTGTATCGTTCTATGTCCCCATTACTTAGATATTTTATGGTGAATACCCATTTGGAGCTCATAGCTCTCTTTCCTAGTGGGAGGTTTGCTTCATCCCATGTCTGATTACGCTTCATAGCTCCAACTTCATCATCCACTGCATAGCCAATCTTTGCTTTCCTTCGCCTCTTCATAGATTCTTTGAATGTCTTGTTCATCTATTTTCCCTAAGAATGCTTGATGTTCTACAGGTAAGAGAGCAAGAGAGAAAACAGCTTGAATCGGATGAGCTATGGCTTGGTTGTTGTAGTAAAATTGTTTGTCTCTCCATGTAGATGGATGAGGTCTCGTACGAGCACTACGCCTCAATGGTTGGTGAGTTGTTTCAACCTCCTCTACACTTCTAGAAGAGTCGTCGTTGTCTCCCCCTCGGACTCACTAATCGTTGTTTCAGTTGGAGCTGCAGGTGCATTAGCTCCGAATTTTCACTCGTATGATCAGGTGAGGTTTCCTCAAGGTTTACAATAGCTATGTCTGTGTCTCGTTGTATCGGTGGTGATGTCTCAAGTGTGGGTGAAGAACCAAGGTGATCAAGAGAAACTTGAGGCTAGCAGATAGATCAGTTGGTGTTGCCAAGTTTTTCAAGTCAATCCAATCTCTCTAATCAAAGTAGCCTTGGTTTTCAATAAACTTGACATCATGTGATACAAACATGCGATTGTTGATAGGATCAAAGAATTTGTACCCCTTTTGTGTGGTTGAGTAGCCGAGAAACTTACACTTGGTGCTCTTAGCATCTAGCTTGTTTCGAAGTTCTCCTGGTACTAGCACAAAGCAAACACAACCGAATACTTTTAGATGATCAGTGGATGGTCTTACTTTGTTCAATACCTCGAATGGTGATACATCTTCTACGACTTTTGTTGGGATCATATTGATTAAATAGCACGCTGTCATCACTGCATCTCCCCAATATCGTTTAGGAACATTGGTGTGAAACATCATTGAGCATGCGACCTTCATCAGATGTCGGTTCTTTCTCTCTGCAACTCCATTTTGTTGAGGAGTGTATGGACAACTTGTTTGGTGCATAATGTTGTGTTTAGATAGGTGTTCTTTGAATCGAGTGCTTGTATATTCGCCCCCATTATCTGTTCTAAACACTTTGATCTTAGTGTTAAATTGGTTAGAAACATAATTTTGAAAATTCATAACAACATCAATCACACGATCTTTTGCAGGGAGCAGAGTGATCCAATTATATTTGGATTTTTCATCAATGAAAGTCGCAAAAGTACTTGTTATTGTCCTTAGATACGCATGGTGATGTACAAACATCTGAATGAACTAGATCAAAGCACTTGTCATAGATAATAGTAGACTTAGGAAAAACAGTTTTACAATGTTTACCAAGAATACAAGCCTCACAATTAGAGTGATCAAATGAAACATTAGGTATCATCAATTCAAGTGCAGGAGAATGAGGATGACCTAATCTAGCATGCCACATAGCATTAAAAGAAACACCTAAACAACTAGCAAAGGAAGATTTAGAGAGACTTGGTGAGGTGTCATCAAGAATGTAAAGATCATCTTTGGTACCACCTTCTCCAAGTAGTTTTCCAGTCTCAATATCCTAAAATTGAACGTCATGAGGCCTGAATATAGCATAACAATTTAGATCATTGGTTGCCCTTTTTACAGAGAGAAGGTTAGAGGTAAACTTAGGCATGTAAAACGCTTTTGATTCTTTATCAAATAACTTTAAATTACCAATTCCTTGAACTGGAATACTATCCCCATTAGCTATTATAACATTACCTCTAGCCGGTTTTATACTATCAAGTAAGTTTGAGTTGCTAATCATATGGTGTGATGCACCTGAATCAACTACTAGAGACCTATTCTAACTATGAGTGAAGAAGGTTTTACTGGAGTCTTTCATGGCAGCTAGCGATTTGAAGAAGGCTTCCAGGTCTGATTTCTTCACATAGTCTCCAAATACCATCTCTTCCTCATTCTTTGATGTACCGGCTGCACTCTGTTCATCCTTGACTCGGGTTATGTTGGCTCTTGGCTCCTTGTTCATAGTGCTTGGACTTAAATGAGGATGCAGGAACCAACACTTATCTTTAGTATGATTCTTCCGCTTGCAATACTCACATCCTCCCTTTGATCTTCTTTCATCAGGTCGGTAGGCTCCTTTGTTTGCCATCGAGAGCTCTCCTTTACCGCTAAAGAGACCAAGGGAATCCTGTTTCTTCTGAATTTGTGAGCAGACGTCGTCAAAGCTTGGCAGTTTATCAGACCTAAGGATATGCTTAATGAGGTCATTAAAGGTCGGGTTTAGAGTCAGGTGATGTATCTGTATTTTATTAGGTTTTAACCATAGTTTTTAGGTTTGTTTTGAGTCTTTTATTGAGTCAAAGTGTGCATTTAGAGTCTTTTTAGTCTTTTGTAAACCCGTGCATCCTTCAGAATTCATGGAAACCTGTCCAAAGAAAAGAGCAATGGATCAATAAAAAAAATACAATGATACCCTAGAAAATTAGGGAAAAATCGATCCTTTGGAAGTGGGAAATGAAAGAGGAAAGGAAGCATATGAAGGAAGTCTTGGGCATTACAAAGTTGAAGGAATCAATAAGTTCAGTGATCGACATTCCCTCGGCGAGACCACACATTTTCACTAATCTGATTTAGAGAGACAACAATGGGGATGTTAAAGGTTCTTTAAGGTTGTGGTGTGCAGAGTAGGGAGTGTTGATCCTAATCATGAGCAGAGTACAAAAAGTAGTCTTAATTTTGTTTGATGAAGAGTGCAAAGAAGATGTTTCAAATAATATGTGAGTTTCCACTTTCAAACATTTTCTCTGATCCTGAGTTTTTGTCTGTTCTTGCTTGAGGACAAGCAAAGATTCAAGTCCAGGGGAATTGTTGTGTCTGTATTTTATAGGTTTTAACCATAGTTTTTAGGTTTGTTTTGAGTCAAATTATGCATTTAGAGTCTTTTTAGTCTTTTGTGAGTCTGTACAAGTTCTAGGCTACTTTGGAAGGAAACTAAGTGTTTTGGGGATGAAAACAAGCATCTAGAGCAAATTTGGTGAAGACTGATCAGACTAGCAAGCAGATGGAGCAAACACAGAAAAAGCATCCAGGATCGGCTGATCCTCATTCGGGATCGACCGATCCCGTACCCGAAGTCACTTTTTTTTTCCGTTTTAAACCGACTTTTAGGGAAGCTCATGCTTGCGAAAAAGTAATATATTGGGTTCCACAAAGCCAAATAGAAGGTACATGCGTTTCCATCCTTGAAATTCATGATTTTGAGGATATTCACATTCCATGCATTGAAGAGGTGACCTCTAGTTTGGATACTCCATTGCTCATTGATGAATGCTATGATTTGATATGTGAGTCTCAACGTCTAGACATTTTAAGAGCAGAAAAACTTGCTAGGGATTATCATGAAATATGTTTTGATATTGAATATCATTGTGCTTTAAATGTTCATGATCTCGAGTTTGAGTTTTCAATGTCTGATGTATCTAGCTTTCTTCTTGAAGAATCTTACCTAGGTTGTGTTCTTGATATTGATACAATTATGCATGAAACTAAGGACCCTAAGGTTGATTATATGAATGAGGATATTGTGTTTTATGAAATTAATGGTGATGAAGTTGATTATTTTTTGAAAACCTCGTTTGAACCTGAAATTGACTTTACTTTCCCATTAAATGCATTTGATCCTCATGAGCATCCAACCATCAAGGAATATTTCAAAGTATATGCTATATTTGTAGTAAACTTCCTTGATGTGGATTTTATCGTTTTGCAATGGATAATTCTGTGTTACTTGACACATATTGTTTATTGCACTAACAAGAGAAGGACTAAAGGTCCATTGGCTCAGCCTTTTGATACTCATGATTGACATTTTGTGTTGAGTGGTCAAGCTATAGACCTTAAACAAGCGCTTATGGGAGGCAACCCATGGGTTTGTGCTGGCTTACCCTCTGTTTTTTTATTATTTATTTGTCTTAGGATTTTGGTTTTGTTTTAGGATTTATTACGGTGAAATCATGTCCAGTGTTGAGTATTTTCAGGAACAGGTACGAAACACAGAAGATGCGAAATTTTTTATTCCATGAACTTAGGATCGATCGGTCCTCCTTACAGATCAATCGATCCCGTTGGTTTTCTGTGGGTAGCTCAAAGTTCAATAGTATTTCAGATCAGTCGATCCCATCCCGAGACTGATCAGTCCCCACCCTTGCCAACACCACTCCAACACCAGATGCGAGATAACCTGTTTTTAGTTTTTTCCCATTCTTTTTCTTTTTTGCTTTGTGGGATTCATTCTTTTCTTGGATTTGCTTTCACACCGAGACGGTGTGAAGTAAGTCCTGGGAGGGGTGTCTCCAATTTACTGATGTCATTTTTTTGTTGTTTTCTTTGGATTTTTCTTTTCTTTGAGTCATTTTATCGAGTCAAAAATGTTGGGAAACAATGATCATTTCGACGAGTCTTTGTTTTGAACTAACACTCTTATGAATGCTTTAGTACTTTTGATTTTTGAATGAAGCTTGGAATGAATATGAGGAGAATCAACACGCCCCAAAAGATCCTCACCAACGAGAACATTAAGTTGATCTTGCGTTGTCTCTAGCTTTGAAAGGACTTAACCGGATTTAACTTCTTGCCTTGGGACTTGGTATAAATCGAACAAGACTCCTCCCTTAAGCAATACAAGACATGCATCTCCTCACATATTATGCTTCCCCTCTTCCCTTCAATACTAACAAAAAAAAAGAAAAAAGTGAAAAGAAAAGAAGAAGAAGAGGATATATGTAAAAGAGAAGTGAACCGAGGGTTGTGCGTAAACCTGTGCATTCTTCAGAATTCATGGAAACCTGTCCAAAGAAAAGAGCAGGGATCGATAATAAAAATACAATGATACCCTAGAAAATTAGGGAAAAATCGATCCTTTGGAAGTGAGAAAAGAGAGAGGAAAGGAAACATATGAAGGAAGTCTTGGGCATTAAAAGGTTGAAGGAGTCAATAAGTTCAGTGATCAACATTCCCTCGGCGAGACCACACATTTTCACTAATCTGATTTAGAGAGACAACAATGGGGATTCTAAAGGTTCTTTAAGGTTGTGGTGTTCAAAGTAGGGAGGGTTGATCCTAATCATGAGCAGAATACAAAAAGTAGTTCTTAATTTGATTTGATGAAGAGTGCAAAGAAGAGGTTCACAAGAATATGTGAGTTTCCACTTTCAAACTTTTTCTCTGATCCTGAGTTTTTGTATGTTCTTGCTTGAGGACAAGCAAAGATTCAAGTCCGGGGGAATTGATGTGTCTGTATTTTATAGGTTTTAACCATAGTTTCTAGGTTTGTTTTGAGTCTTTTATTGAGTCAAAGTGTGCATTTAGAGTCTTTTTAGTCTTTTGTGAGTCTGTACAGGTTCTAGGCTACTTTGGAAGGAAACTAAGTATTTTGGGGATGAAAACAAGCATGTGGAGCAAATTTGGTGAAGACTGATCGGACTAGCAAGCAGATGGAGCAAACACAGAAAAAGCATCCAGGATCGGCTGATCCTCATTCGGGATCGACCAATCCCGTACCCGAAGCAACTTTTCTTTTTTCGTTTTAAACCGATTTTTAGGATTTTATTTTGATATTTAAGTTAGAGGCTCGGCCTCCAGAGACATAAGCTTTATTTTTAGAGACTATTTTGTATTGAGAGCTGGGGGAGAAGATCTTTAATCCTTCTTGACACTGTGGAGAAGATTTCTAAACCATATTTTCTATTCTTTTGCAATTCAATTATGTTTTCTTCATTATTGATTTGCTGTTATTTTATCTCCATGTCTGAGTAGTTATTCTATTGGCTTTCGGGTTTCAAAGGGGTTTATAATTCTCTAACGATGGTGCTTTAGATTGTGGATTGATTTATTTTGTTCTTCATCTATTGTTGTTCTTAAAACGTAAACTAGATTAGCTACCTAGTTTATGATCTTAGGTTAAATTCATCATGGCGCCAAAAGTGTTGTTGAGTTGCTTGAAAAGAACATAGGTGAGCAAGGTGATCCTTAGCCAACAGAAGTTGAAGTTATGGCACCTTATGAACATATCAAACTTAAACTTTTATTGCTTGCTTGATTTGCTAGATCCAAACGATGGTTTAGGATCTAGTGAATTCATTGCATAGATAGTTAACGTTGTGGAAGTAGGTTAGCTTTACAACTGTGATTTGAGTTCTAGAACGGTGTTTAACGCATCCCCATCTAACCACCTTAGTCCGAGATTATATCCCCCATCGATTCCTTGCGTCCAATATTTCCTTTTTGATTCAAAACAACTTATTTAATTTCCGTTTTTAATTAATTCTTGTTTCACAAACTTCCTTTTTCTGTCTTAGCTTTATTCGATCTTCATAGTTTCATAGTGCAATTATTTGGTCCTTGTGGATTCGATCCTGAAGTGTTACGACGATACCACTAGATTGTGATTGAGTGCACATTAGGTTTTAATTGACCTTTTGATCATCAGGAGAAGAGCAAAGACCTTGTCTTGTTCCCTTCTCTCATTAAGAACCACTGGTCCATGGTGTTTCGTCTGAGCATTTCGAATTCTGCCCACATAGACCTAAACTTGCCGAAGTGTTTGTTGAACTCTATATCTTCTTGAGTTAGGTCATTGATAGCTTTCTTTACTTCAATGACTCGAGTGAGATTGGAGATGTTGCCAAATACATTCTTTAGCGTCTCCCATAACTCACTAGTAGTTTCACAATATGAGTAAGCTTCAAGAATGGGAGCCTCAAGAGAGTTTTGGAGTATTGAGAGGACGGTCTGATGTTCTTGAAACCATACGACTTCTTCTTCGAGTTTAGCCTCCTCCTCATCTTCTTTGATGGTTTCTTTACCATCTTCTTTGGTGGATTGCCTTGGAACTCTAGTTCCTTTAATATGGCTCCAAAGTCCGCGGCCACATAGTATGGTTTTGGTGGTCCTTGACTACATGAGGTAGTTTCCTCCCTTAAGAAAAGTAGGTAACACAAGCGGTTTTGAGTTCTCCATGTTCAAGTGGTATGGACCGTTGGACAAAGTTTTACAGTGTGAATGGAAAGAGAGAATGAGAAAAATCATAAAACGAGCGAGTAGAAAAGAAGAGTTGGATTGTTAAGTATCAACAGTCTGGCTCTGATATCATGTTACAATTGCGGAAATAGAATTGAGCAAAAAGAATCATGAGAGAATGAACTAGAAAGAATAGAATACTTAGATTAGATCATTTCAATTGTAGGTTACAAGCCATATATAGACACTACTACAACATATAGCCATTACAAGAACATTAAGAGAGAAAGGGATATAAAGTTAACTTTTCTGCAGAACACCTAAGGTCAGAGCGACCTGTAATCCTTGTTTGAATCGTTGAGCTCGTCAACCAAGGTAACATGTGACTCCTCTCTGAGATATTCTGCAACTCCCATGATCTAGGTCCTTCTTCTCTAATGTGTCTTGATATCATTAGGGCCTCTGATTCTCCATTCTTTTATATGAACCATAGCCCATAAGTGATGACTTGTACGGACAATTGTACGGACACTTGACCATTCGTCATTGTTCTCACATCCTCCTTACCTTGATCAATATCTGGAACAATGAAACTGAAACAGAGATAAAGAGAGAGTGAAACAGAGTGATGAGAGAAAAATGCAATATTACTAGCCACATATGGTGGTAAGATGTTTACAATTAAAGGATGATAGTATTGTAATATTTAATGTTGATTTTTAGAATTGAGTAAAAGTTAACAAAAAAAATAAGAAAAATAAGCAAACAATAAGCAAAATATGAGCATCATACAAGCAATATATATATATATATATATTATATATGCAAAAAAAAACATTTTTAAAAAATGTTTATGGGTATTTTTGCAAATTAAAGATACCCTTAAACATTTTATAACATATATTATAAACCTTACAAAAATCTATAAATGATTTAATTATAACATGTTTAAGAAAATTATCAATCTATGTTTGTGGTAATTTAAAAAGGTATTGTAATAAAAGTTGTATTGTTATTTGAGGACCATATAAGTATCGATATTTTTTTATTTAAAAAATGTTCAGTAATTTTTAAAAGATTTATAACATATATTGTAAAATGTTTATAAAGTTTGACATATATTTGTTGGAAGGCGATTGCAAGACACTAACCAAGATTGTTAACAAAACTTTCCATGATATTTCCATTGAGCCTAGTTGCCGAAATATTATTTATTGGTCAAATTTATTTAACACTGTTTCTTTTGTCTATGCATCAAGAATTTGTAATAAGACAGTTCATTTACTAGCCAAATTTGGTAGTATACAAATATCTTTTAACTCTAAATGTTTTACACCCCATGCTGGCTTTCAAACCAGTTGTACGAAGACAATTCTAATTCATTAATATAAATTTATTTTTGACGAAAAAAAAATTGTTGGAACAAGCGGTAAAAAAAAAAAATTGCACATTGTTTTTTTTTACTTAGGGCAAAAAAAAAAAAAAAAATTGGTTTAAGCAGCCAACAGTGTTGGGCCGGTCTATCCTTACGCTTTCATGTGTTTAGGTAAAAATTATACTCTCACTGCTAGCACTTTATCGAATCAGGACTCAGGAGGAATACTACATCTTCTTGGTGGAAGCCTCTTATGAACTTTTTGTTTTGTTTGTTACACTGCATGTTCCCAACTCACCTTGTTATGCTCATAAAAAGATTTTCGATCTCAATCTTTATGAGTAAGGAATGAAAACTGATAGTTTTTACCATTAAGTATAGTATAAACATTATATTAAACTAGGTAATATACTGCTAGAATATAGTACATTAAGTCCAGATAATGTTTTTAATTCATATATATTATATCAAACACAAGAAGAACCATATAAAGCAAATCAAGAGCCAAGGAGAAACCATGGGGAAGCGTTTTTGTTTGCAAGAGATAAACCACACAGGGAATTAATATAACAGAACATAACCTTAAGATAAAGTCAGAAAGAAAGCTAATTAAGACGTGAGAAACCATCGAGCATCCTTGGGCTTTAAGTAAGAGAGGTTAGGAAAGCGTGTGAGTTTCTTTGTTTCAAGATTGAACACACATATGTCCCGGGACAAGTGTGAAGGTTCCACTATACCATTACGTAAACGGTCATGACGCGTGAAATAGATGGAGTTTTGTTCAATACCAAGACGATGGTCAGCAGGCACAGTTATACCCGTATCGAGAAAGAGGGCCTCATCACCTAGAAAATATATCTCAACATACACGTTTGGTTTGTAGACAAGCTCGTCCGGATCTGGATTAGGAACTTTCTTGTAGAGGTGGAAGCAGATCCTGGGTACTCCAGAGGTTACCTCATAAACGATCCTCTCAACCAACAAAACCTCGCCAGATGTTGTAACAGCAATGGTACGCTTAAAAGATGCTCCATTATAGATTTCATTATCACTACTCGGAGAAGTTGGGTAAATCTCAGTGTAATTAATTGGACACAACATCATTGAATCCTATTTGCAAATCCAGGACTCGAAAGTATCGACCATACGGGAGGACGTAAAGCATATCCCCCCGGAGTACCATGTCAGATTCACATATGCCTCGTGACCTTCTCGGAACATCGGTCAGCGTTGGAATGGTACGGTAATGATCTTCCCCGTTCTTGCAAAAGGCTATATAACAGGCACCATCCCAACTACCATCGAATAACCATGCAACTGTGTAGTCTTCCTTCTTCTTCTCGTCTACCCACAAAATACCTCTCAGATTTACCACACTTCGGGTGAAACTTAAGCCACCATTAGTTAATATCTCTCTGAAATTTTTATCACCTACTCGCTTAAGAGAAAAAACACCACCGCCCTTGATTGAGTCTAGAGGTGGAAGATCGATCATCTTCTCGCTAAACACGTCTATGATAAAGAGGTTGGATACAGAATCTAGCGTGAGGAACAAGTTACCTGAGTTTGATAGGAATCGAGTCCCTGAAAAGTCTCTCTTTGTCTTGTAAACCCTATCTTCGTCAGGGTTGTATAGCACGCAACCATCTTCTGGAAACAGAATCAGCCATGGAGATCCAGTTTTCTTGTGCAACGTTTGTTTCGAGCACATATACCAATTCCTACACACGATCTTAGCACGGTGGAAATCTACAAAACTCAATCGTTCGAAGAGAGATATCAAGATATCGACAGGAGCAAAGACCAATGGCAAGAATTAGGAGTCTCCATGGAATAAATGAAGTACCCGAGTTGGTCAAAAACTAGCAAGCGTGTAGATATCGTCTAAATTGAGTAGAAACAGAGATATCAAGCAAGCAAGAATCACAGAATGAATCAACTAGTCTCCATCGAAGTCACTTCTTCTACAAGAAAGAAAGAGAATGGGCCAAAATTTCAAGCCCAAGTAGTGAAACGCAACAAAAGGGAGAAAGAAGAATAGTGGGCCGGGTCTTACACCCAACAGTTGGACCTATTGAAAATAGTGCTCCTCTTTGTGACATATTATTAATTTGATACATAACTATTTTTTAAGTGTTATTGAGTTAAAATAAATATTGGAAAATTTCAATATAGAGTTTATACGAAGGATTCTAAAAAAAGGAACAGGCTTTTTTTTTTGATTCTCTAAGTATTCTAATTTTTGATCGACTAACAAATTCAATCATCGAAGAAACTATGACATAAAAATCAAATTAACTAAATCTGAAGAATAAAAAATTAGAATGATATAGAAGGTTTGCTCCTAATTTTGGTAACAACATAGACCGTCAAGAGTATCTTATCACATGATAGATTATGGATTAACACAACACAAACCGAGCTGGTTTTAGTTCTCTTTTATATTATCTTTATCTACCTAAAAAAATTGATTAATAAAAAAGTCTTAATTTAATTTGTTTGTCCATCATTACCAAAATACCAAGCTGACATTTTTGTTTTTAAAAAGTTGTATTTCTTTAATAGCTGGCACGAGTCTATCTTTCTGTCATTTCCACTTGGCAGTATCATAATGGTTGAGAATAGGTTTTGTTGTGAGAGACGTCGAACCTGGTTGTTGACGGTGATTCACCTACCACTGCAACTACTAGTTTAGTAGTGTATGTGAGTACAACCAAAGATGATGATGATGAAGCCATGTATCGACCAAACTTATTATCCAATTGGAAAATTATGCTTTATTATCTTTGTCTGTCCTCATTAAGTTAATTTTTTTTGTAAAATTATAATATTTATAACTGTGTTTTCTAAGTTTTTTTTTGTGGGTATTCCTATTTATTTTTATGACATCAAAACTCAATATATTAAATTTACTATTTTTTATTGATCAATATATTTATTAATTTGTTATGTTTGTGAAATTGTGATTACCGAACTTGTCTTCATTAAGTACAAAAATCTATTCTTTGTTTTTGTATAAGGAAAATAATAAAAATTATATTACCAGTATTTATTTTCCAACAGCATACATGACCGTTATATCCTCCAATCAAAGACATTATTACAAAACTACCCTTACCTCTTTCACTGACTGACTCGTCTCCTTCCCCACTTGGAAGAGATCTCAATCCGATCCAAAACCAAATCCGCCATTACTCTCTCTTCCTCTCTCTCTATCTCTCTCACACACATACACATTCATGCCAGCAATGCCAGGTCTCGTCTCAGTCAAAACACCAGCCGACGCGCCACCGCTACGTGTGTCCGTGCCAGACACGCAACCTCTCTCAAACCCGCCGCGAACTCCGATGAAGAAGACCCCTTCCTCTACACCATCTCGATCCAAACCATCACCAGGCAGATCCAGCGGCAAAAAAGATTCCCCAAGCCTATCCTCCTCCGCCGCAGCAGCCGTAGTCGACGTCGACGATCCATCACTAGACAATCCAGATCTCGGTCCTTTCCTTCTAAAATTAGCTCGTGACGCCATTGCTTCAGGCGAAGGTCCTAACAAAGCATTAGACTACGCGATCCGCGCTACCAAATCGTTTGAACGATGTTGCGCCGCCGTTGCTCCGCCTATCCCCGGCGGTAGCGATGGTGGACCTGTTCTTGACCTCTCCATGAGTCTCCACGTTCTCGCTGCTATTTACTGTAGTCTCGGTCGGTTCGATGAAGCTGTACCACCACTTGAGCGAGCTATTCAAGTCCCTGATCCAACTCGTGGCCCTGACCACTCTCTCGCTGCCTTTTCTGGTCATATGCAGCTTGGTGATACGTTGTCCATGCTTGGTCAGATCGATAGATCTATTGCTTGTTATGAAGAAGGTCTCAAGATCCAGATCCAGACTCTGGGCGATACGGATCCACGAGTTGGAGAAACTTGCAGGTTCTTAATTAAAATGCATTTAATGGTTACTTTATTAGATTACGTTTTGGTAAAAGCTTCTATTTTTTTTTTTGGTTAGATCTAAGTTTTATAGATTTCATTTCAATAATGGTTTCAGGTACTTAGCAGAAGCTTATGTTCAAGCAATGCAGTTCAATAAAGCTGAAGAGTTATGCAAGAAGACTCTAGAAATCCACCGAGCTCATAGTGAACCAGCCTCACTGGAGGAGGCAGCTGATAGGAGACTGATGGCAATTATCTGTGAGGCTAAAGGGGATTACGAAAACGCGCTCGAGCATCTTGTTCTTGCTAGTATGGCTATGATTGCGAGTGGACAAGAATCTGAGGTTGCGTCGATTGATGTTAGTATTGGGAATATTTACATGTCGCTGTGTCGGTTTGATGAAGCTGTGTTCTCTTATCAGAAGGCTCTCACTGTGTTCAAGTCTTCTAAAGGAGAGAGTCATCCGACGGTTGCATCAGTGTTTGTTAGGTTGGCTGAGCTTTACCATAGGACAGGGAAACTCCGGGAGTCTAAGTCATACTGTGAGAATGCTTTGAGGATATATAACAAGCCTGTGCCTGGGACAACTGTGGAGGAGATTGCTGGTGGATTAACTGAGATTTCTGCTATTTATGAGTCTGTGGATGAACCTGAAGAAGCGTTGAAACTACTTCAGAAGTCGATGAAGTTGCTCGAGGATAAACCAGGACAACAGAGCGCCATTGCAGGTAAGTTTATCAAAATAGTGAATGTTCTTTATGCTGGATTGCTATATGCACAATTGTCTCAAAATGTTAAGTAGTGATCTTTGTGTTGTCAAGCATATAAGTAGTGATCCCCTTGTTTTAGGCTTACCGAAGAGTAAGGTTATTGTTGAAGAATCCTAGGATTAATGGATCTAACTGCTCATCGAAGCTGTTGTATTTGGAACGTAGATTGTATTCAGACGAGAAAACTGAATTTAAATGGGGGTGTTTAGCAATATGAGTATTAGGATTTCATCTTCTCTCCAACCTTTCTTTACATTAGTTTGGCTTTGTACATAAAACTCTTTCAGGGTTAGAGGCACGGATGGGAGTTATGTATTACACGTTGGGGAGGTACGAGGATGCAAGAAACGCGTTTGAGAGCGCTGTGACGAAGCTACGGGCAGCGGGTGAGAAGTCTGCCTTCTTCGGAGTTGTATTAAACCAGATGGGATTAGCCTGCGTTCAGCTTTTCAAGATTGATGAGGCCGGTGAGCTGTTTGAAGAAGCGAGAGGAATTCTTGAACAAGAACGTGGACCTTGCGATCAGGACACTCTCGGTGTTTACAGCAATCTGGCTGCTACCTATGACGCCATGGGAAGGTAATTTATTATTGAAATCTATCTGAGATAGCACTGATGATCTGCTGGTTTACCAAAACCATAATCATAACTGGAACTTACCTAAACTGGAATATGAAACCGATCGATACGATAAGAAAACTAGGAGTGCCTAACTAGGTTTTTTCATCAATTGATTTGCATTTCTATTATGGCTATGGTTCTTCCGGAATATAAAATTAGAAAACTATATCTCGACTTTATACCGTTGCATCCTATTTGGAATGGACTTTTGGGTATGGTTTCGGTTCAGTTTGGATTGGATTGGTAAAACTAGATTAGTCATCCATAATGAAAACTACTGGACATAAACACTAATGACGTATTGACGTTCTTTGTGATGGGTGTGTAATTTGCAGGATAGAGGATGCGATTGAGATATTAGAGCAGGTTCTGAAGCTGAGAGAGGAGAAGCTCGGGACTGCGAATCCGGATTTCGAGGATGAGAAGAAGCGTTTGGCCGAGCTTTTGAAGGAAGCTGGGCGGTCACGAAACTACAAAGCCAAGTCTCTCCAGAATCTGATTGATCCAAACGCAAGACCTGCCAAGAAAGAGTCTTCTGCTAAGAAATGGCCCAGCCTCGGTTTCAAGTTCTGAGAAAAAAAAGAGAGTAATAATTCATATATAATAATAAATCCATCCACATATATATTCAATATTATATTTTATTATAATTGTTATTTTTTTTATCTGATCTTTTTTTTTTTTCTTTTCTGTATCATAAAATCTGAGGTTGATGAATTAATTTCATGTATAGTGTTATTATTTGAGTTTGGTGAAATACTCTACTGCTAAGGTGGTGAGCCTGTTTGTTTGAGTTTGGGAATTTATTTAATTCAATCACTTTTTTTCCTTCGATAATTATATTATTTATATCATGAATGCTTGTGCTAACTTGTGTAATCATTTTACATACTCCTTGCGATTCTTGTAGAAGTATACTTGCAAGTATTTTCCTTTTTTACTTGTACAAATTGGGTTTGTCACTCAAGCCAATTGAAACTCAATATGGTAATTAGATCAGGACGGTTCACCAAAAGGTCCAACCCCACATACATAAAAAACAGAGAGCCTTTACAAGAAACTTTTCTATCCAAACAAAAACCAATGCATGGTTAAATGGTTTTTTCGGTAAATCGTGAAATTTTGATTCAAGTTTTTCTTTGCAACTAAAAATGTTTTCGAGACAAAAATATATATACAACTAGAAAGTTACCCACACGATGTGTGAGTTATAAAATCAAATATTTTGTATGTAAAATAAAATTTTCATTAAATTATATATGAAATGTACATGATATTATTTATATATGCCTTGAAAAGAATTTAAATATATACATTTATAATTCTGAAGTGTGTTAAAAGAAGGACAATTTTCATAAATTGCATAAAAATAAGTTTTGGTTTTAAATTTAACACATTATTTCTAAAATTCTAAAAATACTAAAATAGCATAATTATACTCTAAATACTAAATCATATCTATTCAAAATTATACCCTAAATGTAAAATAGAAAATTCAAACAAAAAAAAATATAGATAACCATTGGAAATGGTGTAAGCTTTTTTCGACATAATGACGGATGTAATAATGGTTACAGGAAAATAGATATGATGTATAATTGGTAACTCAAATAATACCAATGCGATATAAAAGTAGTCTTTTTTTTGTACAGGTTAATCTACTTGTTAATTTATACCACTTTTAAAGATTGATATATATCTACAATGAAAGTATTGAGGTTACAATATGTACATATATATATATATTAAATATTTTACAATAGGTTTCTGTAATTTTTTTCCATGTAATGTGAAAGGATGTTGTAAAGTTTGGGAAGTGATTCCAAAGAGGATAAAAAAGTATATGATCTTATGACTATGTATATATGCATTACACAGTAAAAGTAGGCTCAATTTTTTTATCAATATGCAAAGTAAAATATTTTTTTTTGTAATGGGGATAAAGAACTTTTAAAAACAGAAAACAAAGCAAATTTACAAAACATAAACTTAGAAATATATTATAGTTGAAGATCACAAGATTTTAGAAGAAAAATCTAAGGGACTTACAACTATAATATTATGAGTGAGTGTTTAAAGCCAAAGAAATTGTGCTTTAGGAGTCGAGCATTGGGCTCATCTTCATCACTAAAGCCTTCCAACTATAGTTTGAAAGTTAAAAAATCACATTACAAAACAATGAAAAAACGGTAAATTATGACTATCATAAAACATAATCCTTTGAAAAGAGGCTAATAAATATTGACAAGACTCTGATACCAAAATAAATAAATAAATACCATGGGAAATGATGGAAAAAGAAAGACATATAGTGTGTGATCGTTTTTTTCATTATTAGTCATGTGAGCATTGAATCTTATATAATACACTAAACCATTTTATGAAGTTTGTAAGAAATTGCTTTGAGACATTATTCATGGCAATAATTGCAGTTATAAAGCATATTAATTGTAATTAATTCTGTCATATGCATTATTACAACATGAACAGTTTGAACAAAAGAAAACGTTCACCCATAATGTCTTAAAGGTAATTGATTGAACGAAGTAAATGTACCCTAAAGAAACTGAACAAATAATTTTCTCAAATTAAAAAAATATGTGTAGACAATTTCGTTTTAGATTAGCAATAATGTGTCTTTTATTTCATTCAAATTTTTTAAAAAATGACACTTGTTAAAAAAATAGAGTGGTGCCAAATGAAAATTTCTCATAATTGTACATAGTTTAATATATAGTAAATATTGACATGTGAAATCGATAAAAATAGTTAAGTAAAGTTATGGTTGTGATTAAAAATTTAGTGAAGAATTTATAAATCGTAAAAACAAAATAGAATAAATATATTCTTGTAAAATATATTATTTTTTTCTTTAACAAAAGTAAACTATAGAGATTTTTGCTATGAAATAATACTAAATAAAAAACTAAAAATAATTAAAGATTTGGTAGACGAAGATTAAAGAATTTTAAAAGAAAATTAGTGAGGAATTTACAAATTGTATAAATTAATATATATATATATATTTGTAAAATAGATTACTTTTTATTTCTAACAAAGTAAAACTATATAGATTCTTGCTATTAAATAATACTAAATAATACAAGCCCAAAATAATTAAAAATTTGGTAGAGGAAGATAAAAGAAATAAATGCTTTTCTAATTAAATAAATTTAACAGATCAAAATTTAAATTAATGCAAAAGACACATGTCGCAAAAATAGAACGCTAAATGTAGCATCGATAGACAAAATTTAAAGATTTTTCTACAAACTCCAAAAATTATCCCTCTAGATTAAATTAAACTAGGGTTTACACATAAAGTTTCATCTAAGGAGTAGACTTCTAACAAAAGTCTAGGTGCAATCTCTTTATAGGTGTTTGCGTCTGATCCTAAAAATGTCCGAGCAATAGGTACGTAAGACCACCTTCCAGTTTGGTTCCTAAACGCTAAGTATATTGGCTAAAAGGTGTAAACGGCGACCCCTCATCAGGATTTAAACCTAGAGTACCCATAAGGATCCCACGTATCAGACTTGTTCATGTTAGGGGTAGATCCACACCCTTTACCGGTTCAACCCATAATAAGCCCAAATAAACCTCCAAGGAAGGAGGGGTATTTTGGTCTTCTCAAGAGGATAAACCGACACAGTTCTCCATAAATATGGACGTACATTGTCCGTAAAAGGGGATAGATAGAAATTAGGAAAAGAGAGGAGTCATAAGCATTAATTCCCTCATTCGAAGTCTTGAATCGACGAGCTCGCAGCTCGTATTTCACCTTACTTTTCGCTATTTTAGCTCGTTCAGCTCGCCTTGTAACCCGTCCTTTTGTGCCCCGACACCAATTAATAAAGATCTTTTCGACCCCCATTTTGCCTAACTAAACATTCTAATTGTGACCGATCCTAGCATCAACAATTTGGCGCGCCAGGTAGGGAGAATCAAGTCGAAATCTTCTTTAAGAATTTGAAGAACTGATCTACTACAGTTGGACGAGATGACTGGAATTATGAACGAAAGACACAAAGAAGCAGGGTCGTCGGGTGGAACGATAACCCCAGGAACGGATCAGGCAGAGCCTACGATCCTTCCAACCCCGGACGCTCCAAAAAAAACCGTAACAGTCGAGAGCCCAGAGACATTTGTCATCGCGACAAACCTGGCGAGCCCACCAAGCACAGTGGTGACGCAGAATCCTGCAAAACTTGCCCTGCACACCAATCAGCCCGTCTCCAGCATGGACGAGAAATTTCGTGGAATATTAACACGCCTTGATCAGCAGGAACATCGAACCAACACTCGTTTGGATGCACTAACCACGATGCATGCCAGATCACATGAAGAAATAAACTACATCAATACAACTCGACCAAACCTGGCAAGTTCCAGCATTGTTGGGATAACCGCAAGACCTCAACTGCAGGTCGGCAACTTGGACCCCCGTCCCATAGGCCGAGAAGGACTAACTGGAAACCGAGATCCCGACCTGAAGGAAATCAAAGAAAAGATGTAAGAAGTGGAAGCGATGTTCCAATAAGTGACGAGCAAGGCACCAGAGGTAGACCTCGTGCTGGAAGCAACACAACAAACACCATTCTCCAAGAGGCTGGCGACGACGCCAGTACGACGACTGGTCAAGCCTATGCTAGGCTATTACGACGGTACCGCCGACCCGCGAGACTTTCTGCGCACTTTTGGAGTATCCCTCGGCTGAAGAGTATGACGCCAGAGCATGTCAGATCTTTGCCGAGCACCTGACCGGCACCGCCCTCAGTTGGTTCTCACGGCTCCCTTCTGGGTCAATTGATAGCATAAACGACCTAATGACCAAATTTCTGAAGCAGTTCTCGGTTTTGATGGAAAACAAAAACTCTCACGCCGACCTTTATGCCCTGACACAGGAACGTCAGGAATCGCTTCGTTCTTTCATAGGACGGTTCAAAGAGGTCATCGTCAACGTTTCGATTCCAAAACGCCTTATGGTATGAGTCCCGTTTCAAGGAAGAACTATCCTTGACACACGTGGAAACCATAGCTGACGCATTGCTCCAAGCAGCAAAACACATTGAGCTCGAAGAGGAAATGGTTGTCAACGCTAAGAAGCACGCAGCAGCAAAAACTGCTGCGACTAAGGAGCCAACGATCTTAGCTCCAAAAGTCGAACACACCAACCCTCGGCAGCATTTCACTCGGAATCAAGATCATACCGGAGTGCCACTCATTAACAGGATTCAACGGGGATTCCCTTATGACAATTGGCAACATAAACCTACCGATCTTCGTTGGGGGAACAACTCGGTATTTTCGGTTCACCGTCATTGATAAGCCCACCATCTATAACATAAACCTGGGAACCCCGTGGCTCCACAAGATGCACGTAGTTCCATCAATGTATCATCAGTGCATCAAGTTCCCGACCCCAAAGGGCGTATATACATTGCATGGTAACCAACATAGTGCAAGGGCATGCTTTTTGAATGAACATAAGATGCGCACGGCGAGAAAATTATAGCAATCAAAGCAGCGGGTCAGCGACGATAGCTCGTCACCGACCGATGGGAAGTCGACTCCAATCCAGCAGGGCGTCGCTGCAACAGAAGAAATAAACCTCGCTGAGACCGGTACGAAGCGGAGCGTTAATATCGGGACGGAGATAAATTCGACAATGCGAGACGAACTGATCCTTTTCCTCAAAACCAACATTGAAAGGTTCGCGTGGACAATGGCCAATATGAAGGGAATTGACCCAACTATTACGACTCACGAGCTTAACGCCGACCCAACGCACAAACCGGTCAAGCAGAATTGACGCAAGCTAGGTCCGGAAAGGTCACAAGCAGTAAACGACAAAGTAGACAAGCTCCTCGGCGCCGTGTCTGTAACAGAAGTAAAGTACCCAGAATGGCTAGCCAACCCGGTAGTTGTCAAAAAGAAAAACGGAAAGTGGCGAGTCTGCGTGGACTTTACCGACTCAACAAAGCCTGCCCAAAGGACAGTTTTCCATTATTACGGATCGACCAACTTGTTGAAGCGACTGCGGGCAACGAACTGCTAACTTTCATGGACACCTTTTCGGGGTATAACCAAATCCTGATGTACAAGGACGACCGAGAAAAAACGTCATTTATCACTGACAGGGGAACCTATTGCTATAAAGTTATGCCCTTCGGCTTAAAAAACGCAGGGGCAACTTACGAGCGGCTGGTCAACAAAATGTTCGCCGAGCAACTCGGTAGAACCATGGAAGTGTACATAGACGACATGATCATCAAGTTACAACGCGCCAATGAGCACATAACCCATCTCCGACAATGCTTCGACACCTTGAACAAGTACGGAATGAAGTTAAACCCGGCAAAATGCACCTTCGCAGTTAAATCAGGAGAATTTCTCGGATATCTAGTAACTCTGCGAGGAATTGAGGCAAAGCCGAAACAAATAAAGACAATCATAGACCTACCAACACCAAGAAATGCAAGGGAAGTACAGTGGCTGACTGGACGCATCGCCGCTCTAAACCGCTTTATATTCAGGTCGATGAACAAGTGCCTACCGTTTTACAATCTCCTCAAGGCCAAAGGAAAGTTTGAGTGGAACGAAACTTGCCACGACGCGTTTAACAAATTGAAAAGTTACTTGTCAACACCCCCAATACTCGCCAAACCGGAACTCGACGAGTTCTTGCTCCTATACATCGTGGTCTCACAATCAGCCATCAGCGGAGTACTCGTCAAAGACGACCGCGGAGAACAACGAGCTATCTTCTATATAAGCAAGTTGCTTGACGACACCGAGAGTCGCTATGCGACGGTTGAGAAGGTCGCCCTAGCAGTCGTCACCGTGGCAAGAAAACTCCGACCCTACTTCCAATCACACACCATCGCCGTCCTGTGCAACCAACCTTTACGGTCTATCCTGCACAGTCCGAGCCAGTCCGGAAGACTAACCAAGTGGGCAATCGAACTCAGCGAGTATGATATCAAATTCCGCACCCGCCCAGCCGCTAAGTCCCAAGTGTTGGCCGACTTCCTAATCGAACTACCATTGGAGGGAACTGACCCTGCACCTACCAACCCAGCAGACGGGCAGTGGACCCTACACATCGATGGAGCATCCTCTCATCTAGGTTCCGGCGTAGGAATTCAACTAACGTCTCAACTGAGGAAATCCTGGAACAGTCCTTTCGTCTCTGTTTCCAGGCATCCAATAACATTGCCGAATACGAGGCTCTCATCGCCAGGCTCAAACTTGCCAGCGGAATGCAAATAAAGCGCATTCGAGCTTTCTACGACTCTCAACTCGTCGCCAACCAGTTTAGCGGCGAATATGAAACTAAAAGCGAGCCAGTGGCTGCCTACCTCGACGTTGTAAGGATATTGTCCAAACAATTTGACGAGTTCAAACTCATCAAGATACCCAGAGGAGACAACGCTCCGGCCGATGCTCTTGCAGCACTCGCATCAACATCAGACCCCGACCTTCGCCGAATTATCCCGGTGGAGAGTATCGATGCGCCTAGCATCAAAATAAATCAGACAGAAGCCTGCCTCGCCCTTCATCAGCCAAAAGAAATCAGGACCACTTGGAAAGCCGCAACCTCACGACGACAGTTCGAGCCTCCTTCGCCCAACGACGAGACAGACTGGCAAGTCGAGATTCGCTCATACCTCACCGACGGCGACGTCCCAACGGATAAGTGGGCTAAGCGATGATTAAAAACAAAAGCTGCCCATTACACTCTGATGAAGGAGCACTTGCTTCGGTGGACTGCCTCTGGAGCCTTACTGTTGTGTCTGCACGGCGACGATACGGAACGGGTCATGATGGAAACCCACAAAGGGGCCGGAGGTAACCATTCAGGTGGACGAGCCTTAGCACTACGAATCAAGAAGCACAACCATTACTGGCCAACAATGATCTCTGACTGCGAAAGATTCGTGGCCCGCTACCCCCGTTGAGACAGAAACGTTATATTCTTGTCTTTAACGAGTACTTCACTAAGTGGGTCGAGGGCGAGTCTTAAGACAATATCAAAGCCAAAGACGTCCAGCTTTTTGTATGGAAATATATCATATGCCGCCATGGTCTGCCTTACTAAATAGCAGACTTTTGTGCAAAGTGGAGAATCAAATTAAGGAAATCAACGCCGAGATACCCGCAAGGAAATGGGAAAGCAGAAGCGACGAACAAAACCATACTCGACGGCCTGAAAAAGAGGATGGACGCCAAGAAGGGTGCTTGGGCCGACAAACTCGACGGGGTGCTTTGGTCTTATCATACAACCCCACGACAAGCTAGGAACCAAACCCCATTCTCCCTAACCTATGGAATGGAAGCAATGACACCAGCTGAGGTCGGCAGTACAAGCCTTCATCGAACAATGCTCATCCAAGATACAACACTCAACAGCCAGATGATCCTGGATAGGCTAGACAAGCTGGAGGAAGAACCCGACAAGGCACTTCTACGAATTTAGAACTACCAACTCACCGCGGCCAAGTACTACAACAAGAAAGTCCACAATCGGAACTTCGACGAGGGAGATCTTGTCTTACAAAAAGTCTTCGAAAACACTGTCGAGCCCAATGCCGGAAAAATGGGAGCCAACTGGGAAGGTCCGTATGAGGTGTCCAAAGTCGTCCACCCCGGTGTTTACGAGCTCCTGACAATGAGCAACGAGCCAGTACCCCGCTCTTGGAACGCCATGCATCTAAAGCGCTACTATTACTAAAAAAACAAAACGAATAAACAACAACAAAGAGCGGCGATATTTGGCTGCGCACAGCCCGTCTTCTATAGTTTTAATTATCTATGTAATGTGAACTAAGAGCGGCTTGGTCCCTCCTGATTGGGGGGGGGGGGTACGTAGGCAGTCTGGGTTACGAAACACAACTGCCAATAATATATTTTTCTTATGCTTATCAGCGATTCGTTAAAAAGAGTAATTTATGTCGATAAAGACTCGTCGACGATTTTCGACATGCTTTTAAAGCCGAGTCGCAACTCGCGAATCAGGGGTAAGCCGATCCGCGAATCGCACCCGATTTACAAGGACAATTTGCCGAGTTATTAATGACCCGACGTCCAACGTTTCACTTAAGCCGAGTCGCAACTCGCGAATCAGGGGTAAGCCGATCCGCGAATCGCACCCGATTTACAAGGACAATTTGCCGAGTCATTAATGACTCGACGTCCAACGTTTCACTTAAGCCGAGTCGCAACTCGTGAATCAGGGGTAAGCTGATCCGCGAATCGCACCCGAATTACAAGGACAATTTGCCGAGTCATTAATGACTCGACATCCAGCATTTCACTTAAATCGAGTCGCAACTCGCAAATCTGAGATAAGCCGATCCTCACGAGTCGCACCTGATCAATAATAAAGAGCAAAGAGAGATCGCATCAAGTCGAGTTGTAAGGGTAAGCCTACCATTGCGCGTTGTACAAGAGTAACAACAAAAACATAGATATAAGAGCTGCTTTAGAAATAAAAAAAGGGGAGCCGACCCCCAACCCGGCAAAAGTTCAAAACGGGAGCCGACCCCAATACGGAACATTCCAGAAACAAAAAAAAACGGGAGAGTAAGAATAGATTGAAATCGCTACTATCAAGCACTCCACACAAGGGTCGACTACTCAATTCCCAGGTCGGCGTTCGAGGGTTCATCAAACTTCAGGCCACCGATGGTCGTCTGCCAGAAAAGCAGGGAGAGGAAAAGTGATCGCACACTCGGTGAAAAGCGTCTCCGAAAGAGAAATATAACCATCTGGAACATCCCAGGGACGCTGACTTTCGTTCAGAATGATAATAGGCGGAAGAGGATGCAACCCGCCGAGCCTAACCGATCTTTCCGCCGATTCAAGCTTGATATTGGATAACGGAACGTGCGAGAGAATATGCTGCCTAGAACCATGAGTAATAACCGGCAACGAGCCGCAAACGACGATATGATCTTCGGGAACACCCGAATCGTCTAAATTCTCGTCGATCAGAGAGTGGATCGCGCAGGGAAGATGAGACGAACTTGAAGTCACCGCATTGGAGAAAGCTCGGCGTTGAAGCTCAAAAAGTGAGGTAGAGTCGGAAGATGTATCAGATAGGGAACTCGTCGATGATCTCCACCCACCGCGGTTCGATCTGTTAACATCGTCAGAATTTGAAGAGGTTGCTTGCCAGATGTGACTTGCAGCGGAGGAATTGGAGGAGACAGATCCGGGGGAAGACGTCGAAGACGAGTAAAAAGAGAAGAACAACCTTAAGGAAGGGGAGAGAAATATACCTAATGACTCGAAAGCAGGAGACGGCTCGAAGATAAGATGAAGAAAATGAAAGGGAAGGCAAGTATTTATAGGAGCGGAGGGGAGTCCCCCAAAGCGTAATCATTACAGTACGCGTTTGGTGACGGTACGACTTACGGATTTCACGCGTTGGGAGAACCGCACACAGCGATTTGATCTCCAACATCGAAAACCGAGGAATCTCACCCGCGACCTTTCGTTTCCTCCTCAGATCTCATCTAAGGTTATCGCCCCGATAACCGGTTCAAGATCTAAAGAGCCCACAGACGAGTTAAACCCCAACACCGAGCCACCGAGAAGAAGACGACTTCTTTAGACAAAGTTCTCCACCTAAAGACTACGAACTGAAGGTGAGGGGGGAATACTGTTAGGGGTAGATCCACACCCCTTACGAAAGGGCTCGACCCATTAAAGGCCCAAATAAACCTCCAAGGAAGGAGGGGTATTTTGGTCTTCTCAAGAGGAAGAACCGACATAGTTCCCCATAAATACAGACGTAGAGTGTCTGTAAAAGGGGATTGGCAGAAAGTAGGAAAAGAGACGAGTCATAAGCATTAATTCCCTCATTCGAAGTCTTGAATCGACGAGCTCGCAGCTCGTCCTTCACCTTACTTTTCGCTATTTTAGCTCGTTCAGCTCGCCTTGTAACTCGTCCTTTTGTACCCCGGCACCAATTAATAAAGATCTTTTCGACCCCCATTTTTCCAAACTAAACATTCTAATTGTGACTGATCCTAGCATCAACAGTTCACATTTGAAATCTTTGTTCATGTTAACCTTGTCTCTTTTGCACATGTAAGGAACAATTAAGATGAATACAATCCATGAGAAGTTAAAAAGCAAAAAAAAACATAAGTACTCAAATGACTTGGCCAAACAATATTAATCTAACGTAATAAAAAGTTGAAGGATGTTTTTCAAGGATCTCTTTTAAAAAGATTTCGGGTTAGTTCGAAAAAACGGGATAATTCAAACCTATTTTAATCCTGACTCTAAAAATATATCATAGGTTGATAGCATTGTAATTATTGTTTACTCAAACTAGACTAGGAACCGATTATATTTACATAGCCTTTAGATATTTCTGTTTGTTTATTATCTATATAGATAATAGTTGAATAAATGCTCTGAACGTTAAAATGTGTGTTGGTAGATGTCCTATTACATCATTCCTAGATGTCTATCCTATGAAATTTAGTTGCGTATATAAATATATGTAGATGTCTTGTGTTTTCTTGCAAGGAAATAAACAGAGATCATATACAATATCATACACATACACACACATGTAGATGGCTTTTTGTTTGTTGCATGGATATAGACGTACATCCAATCATATTTCCTAGTATAAACGTTGGAGTCCACTTAACCATTATGTCCTAATGACCTACTCTTTCTTCAACGTGAGGTTCTTATGTTTTTGTTGATTAAAAAAAATATTTGAACATATCTAATTATTTTTTGAAGAAAAATTTCACCACATTATTCTTGGCAACTCAACCGATTATGTCAAATTTTATTGACACTTAGACTTGTTTTAGGATGAGAAGTAACTGGTGTTTTAGGGTGAATGTGGGGTTGTTGTCCGGATGATCCGATATAGCGAGCATATATATAACTAACATTCTTCGGTAAATACTAAATCATATTCTTCTATGCCAAAAGCCCTTAATTCTACCTGTGAATTGTACTAGAAGTTTGGTTAGGAGAAAAGTGGGCATGGCGAAGAGAACCAAATTAAGGGGATATATTGAAAGTAGGATTTTAGTTATGTTTAGAAAAAAAAAAATTACAAATCACTTGTTATTCAACTTGTGATTTTCTCTCTATTTGAATTCAGCTTCAACAAATTATTCGATTTTGATTTTATAATTTAGTAATAAGATATTGAAGATGAAGTTTTCAATGTGAAATTTAGAGGAGATAAAATCCTAAATATCTATGCTCAATATCTTATCTTATCTCTTTCATAGTGTTCCCCATAGAAATATCTCACGCTCATATTGTATTGCTACATTTACGTAACTAGTCGGAACTATATCAATCTGAGTGGTTTTTCTAAATGAGTGTTTCGTATCAAATGCAAAACTGATCAAACCTAACAAAGCTCGTCTTGTAGTGCTTAAAAATTGCCTATAAATTCACAAATAAATTTTCCGTTTACAATGGTAAAATCTAAAAAACAGTCAGGTTTTTCTTTAAAAAAGGAAGAAAAAAATCTCACCAAATTAAAGTTCCATTATTCTTTTAACATCTCAAAATTAAAATTAATATTGATATGTGCCAAATAAATGCATTGCAATGAACTCACAACAAAAACCAAAGGAAATTTACTATAATTATTTTAACATGCTATAACTTTTTATTGGTCATATAATACTTAATATACAAAACTAACTTTGAATAATATTGTATATCTATATTAAAAAGATAGATAGTATCATCTAATCTACTATCATTGACGTTGTAGAAAATCTAATTATTTATTATGTCTAAAGTACATAACAACTCTTTCAATGCTAGTCTATATTATATGTTGGTTAGAAAATTATATACTCCCTTCATACTATTTCCACTATTTCACATAGAGTATCATTCTAACTTTATTTCACACAAATTTTTATGTTCTTTTAAATAAATTTATGTTCTATCATATAATAATACACTAAATAACTTTTCCTCTTTCTAATTTGGATATGTTTAAAAATCTGCGTTAAATACAAAACGACACTCAGCATGAAACCAAAAAAATAGTTTTAGAGAAACTGAGGGAATACATTAAGTGATGTTTTTGTAAATATTTATTTTATGATATTTCTAACTTATAATGCGAAATTGTTATTATTATTTTATATTTATGATATAATATCAGAATATATGATTTATGGTCCATGTGGTAGTGCTAACCCATCATCTCCTTGCATGGAAGAAGGTAGCTGTTCAAAACTTTACCTAAAACAGAATGTTGAAACCACCACCATTGACAAAGAAGGTTACCCGGTTTATAGAAGAAGAAAGGATGGGCGTTTTATCGAGAAGAATAGTTTCAAATGTGATAACCGATATGTTGTCCCTTACAATCGGACTTTGTCGCTTAAATATCATGCTCATATTAACGTGGAGTGGTGCAACCAAAAAGGTTCAGTGAAGTACTTATTTAAGTATGTTCACAAAGGTAATGATCGAGTTGGTGTCATTGTTGAACCTAATAAAAAAAAGTTACTAAAGAAGGTCACCAAAATGAAAATACTCCATCATCGAAAGACGAAATACAAGATTACTTTGATGGCAGGTAAATAAATTGTTGTTTAAAATTTCAATTTCTGTTTATATTATTCATTATAAATCAGTTTTTTAACCCTTTTTCAGATATGTATCTGCATGTGAAGCAATGTAGAGGATTTTAGCTTACCCAATACATTATCGGCAAACCGCTGTTGTGCCACTCACTTTTCATGAGGAAGGCAAACAACCTATTTATTACCGAGAAGGTGAGTCTGCACAGAATGTCATGGATCGTGACTCTCTTGATGAATCTCAGTTTCTTGCCTTATTTGAACTTAATAAGCGTGATGAAGAAGCTAGACAGTTATTATATGAAGAAATACCAAGCAAGTTTATTTGGGATGAGAAGGAGAAATATTTTTTCAGAAGAAAAACAAGAACATTTGCTATAGGAAGAATTAACTACGTTCCTCCGACCATAGATGATGCATATCATTTGGGGATACTTCTCAATTCCATAAGAAGTCCTACCAGTTTTGATCACATTAAAACTGTGAATGGTGTCGTACACAAAACGTATCGTGAAGCATGTTACGCTCTTGGGTTGTTAGATGATGACAAAGAATATATTGAAGGTATCAAAGAAGGACATTTCATGTGTTCTCCAAAGTTTGTTCGTAAAATGTTTGTCAATATGCTTCTCGCAGCTGTTTTAAGTACTCCTCATATTGTATGGGAACAAACTTGGGAGATGTTATCTGAAGACATATTAAGGCGGAAACGATTAGAATTAAAGCGACCAGGTTCATTATAGTAACTATCTTATTAAGATAATTTTGTTTTTATTTTTTTTAGATGTTAGATTTAGTATATAAATTAACAAATCTTATTTTACAGAGCTTACATTGACTAATGAAGAAAGAAAAATATTTTGTCTACAAGAGATAAACAAACAGTTGAGAAAAAATGGTTCTTCACTTGAGTCTTTTAAAACTCTGCCCCAACTTCATAATGAGAATATTCCTGTTTTAAACCAGTTAATAGCTGATGAACGAAGATTCATCAATCAAACTGATTTAAAAAAGAAGCATTTGGAGTGGTTAAATATGCTTACGGAAGAGCAGAAGAAGATATATGATGAGATTATAGACTCTGTTTTTAAAGATAAAGGTGGAGTATTTTTCTTATATGGTTTTGGTGGAACTGGTAAAACATTCCTTTGGAAAGTTTTATCTGCTGCTGTAAGGATAAAGGGAGAAATAGTGTTGAATACTGCATCTAGCGGTATAGCCTCTCTTTTGTTAGAAGGTGGCAGAACAGCTCATTCAAGGTTTGACATTCCTCTTGACGTTCATGTAACGTCAATGTGCAGAATGTCAAGGTCTTCTGATCTAGGTGAATTAGTCCAAGAAGCAAAGCTGATAATTTGGGACGAAGCTCCAATGATGAGTAAATACTGCTTTGAGACTTTGGATAGAAGTTTGAGAGATATAATGTGTGATCCAGAAGATAAACCTTTTGGAGGTAAGGTCATTATTTTTGGTGGTGATTTCCGTTAGATACTTCCGTTATTGTTGGTGCTGGCCGAGAGCAAATAGTTAACTCATCGCTCAACTCATCTTACCTTTGGAATCATTGTAAAGTTTTAAGGCTAACAAGAAATATGAGGTTGCTGCAAAACATAACAACAAATGAAGCCTGGGAGATTGAAGAGTTCTCGAAATGGATTCTTGATGTTGGAGAAGGAAGACTTAGTGAGCCAAATGATGGAGTTGTTGATATTGACATTCCAGAAGAATTGCTTATCACAGAAGTAACATCTCCAATTGAATCGATCATTACTGCAATATATGGGAATTCGTTACATACTGCCAAGGATGCCAGCTATTTTCAAAGCAGAGCTATTTTGTGTTCTACGAATGATGATGTCAACAATATAAATGACCACATGATATCTATATTAGAAGGTTAGTAATAGTTTTCTGCTAATATTCTCTATATTTTATATCTAAGAATGATTTTTCTGTATTTTTTTTTTTACATAGTTTTGTTTTAATCGTTGATTGTTTAACAGGTGAAGAAAGGGTTTACTTAAGTTCAGATAGTATTGATCCTGCAGATAAAAGAAATAAAGACAATCCTGCATATAGCCTGGATTTCCTAAACTCAGTTAGGATTTCAGGAGTGCCAAACCATACTTTTCGTTTAAAAATTGGTTGTCCAGTAATGTTGTTACGCAATATTGATCCTCATGGAGGTCTAATGAATGGAACAAGACTACATATTACACAAATGGCTGATCATGTTATACAAGCAAGAATCATCACGGGTACGAGAGTTGGTAAAATTGTTCTTTTACCAAGAATGGTATTAATACCATCAAATACCTGTTTGCCTTTCAAAATGAGACGTAGCCAATTTCCGATAAACGTTGCTTTTGCAATGACTATCAACAAAAGTCAAGGTCAGTCTCTCTCAAATGTTGGTTTATACTTGCCTAGACCTGTTTTCTCTCATGGCCAGCTATATGTAGCTATGTCCCGTGTAAGCAGTAAATCAGGATTGAAAATCCTCATTACTGACTCAAAAGGAAAACCTCAAAAGAAAACAAGGAATGTCGTCTTCAAAAAGGTTTTCCAAAACATTTGATCCATCTTCATGCATACTTTCGTAAGACTCTGTTTTTACTCTGTTTCCATTCTTTCAAAATTTATACCTTTGTTCGTTGTTTAAATTATTTGATCATAGATTTTCTTTTGGCAGGTCTTCTTTTACATTTTCACCCATCAAATAAATTTCTAAAATTTTATTATTTATTTACTCCAACAAATTCATTTTATATTATATAGACATATTGCGTTTCGTTTATTTATTTTATTTCACATATTTATTATATTTCAAATTCTACAACTATATTGTTGGAGATTTTTTTACCATCTATATATTATATATATAAATTAAATGACAAGTTGAATAACTTAGTACAGTCATTGTATTCGTTTTAAATATTTACAATAATATTTATAGAAACAAAAGCATAAAAAGACCGTTAATACAATAGGTTACAGTACGAAAGATATAAGATACTCGGGAGGAGAGGATAGAGGCCAGAGATAATTATATAAGCATGTAAGGTAGTCTGTGTCAGAGTCAATATCGTACTCACTGAAATCAAATGTCAAAAATAACTATATACTCATTTGTAATAGGTTGAAAACTGCGAAATAATCTGAAAATAAGAGTGTTACAATATTAATAATTTCAAGTTATAATAAATATTTTGGCTCGTGCTATAGCACGGGTTATTACCTAGTATCTATATTAAAAAGATAGATAGTATCATCCAATCTACTATCATTGACGTTGTAGAAAATCTAATTATTTATTATGTCTAAAGACATAACAATTCTTTCAGTGCTAGTCTATATTATATGTTGGTTAGAAAATTATATACTCCCTTCGTACTATTTCCACTATTTCACATAGAGTATCATTCTAACTTTATTTCACACAAATTGTTATGTTCTTTTAAATAAATTTATGTTCTATCATATAATAATACACTAAATAACTTTTCCTCTTTCTAATTTGGATATGTTTAAAAATCTGCGTTAAATACAAAACGACACTCAGCATGAAACCAAAAAAATAGTTTTAGAGAAACTGAGGGAATACATTAAGTGATGTTTTTGTAAATATTTATTTTATGATATTTCTAACTTATAATGCGAAATTGTTATTATTATTTTATATTTTTCTGACCATTTCTGTTCTACAAATTTTTAATTGTTAGTTGAAATTTTCTTACATAGACAATGAAATAATGTTTTAATTAAAAACGCAAAATAAAATATAAATAATTTCCTAATCTATATGTAAATACTTAAAATATCTTTTAAAGTGAAACAAATGACTACTTACCAAGATATTTGTCCTATATATACAAGTCTCATAAGTGTGTGTGTTTAATTCAATAGCCTCCAAAATTAGTTTTAAAAGTAAAAGACGAGATCCAGTGACTTACTTAACTTCTTTTTTTTCCTTCACACGGTGCATGCATTGTATTCGCACACACAATCACACTTATATGTATATCATTTGTAATGTCATCATATCATAACATTTGTATCTTTATGATCCATCTCTATTTAAACACCACCCAATCGACCAACCTTCTTCTCTGATTCATCAAAGCTAAGATATGGTTTCTCAAATCATTTAATCAATTTCTTTCTTTTTTTGTTTCTTCTTCCATCACCACCAATTACATAAAAATTATGGTGCTTGCACATCTTAACCTTCTTCGGAAGATTGTCGGAATCATAGGTTAGCCCAGTTCTTCCAAATCTACAACTTATTTCACGAATACATCAAGTTTTTTTTTTTTTCCTTCTTAACTTGTGATGATCTTATTTGCAGGAAACTTCATTGCTTTATGTCTGTTCTTGTCACCAACGTAAGTATTTGCTATATGATTTAAATAAGTATAATTGGGTTCCTTAAAGAAAGCCAAAATTATTTCCATAAATTTTAAGACATGGTCCTCTTGAAAGATCTAAGATTTGTTTTCCTTTCATCACTATAAAGCCTTTTTTTTCAGAGTAATCACAATATTTAAGCTTATAAATTTTCTTAGTATAATGTTTTCCTATTATATTAATTAATAACAATTAAAAAGTTCAGATTTTCTTCCAAAACAATAGAGAAGTTAAAGTACTTATAATTAATAGTGACTAATAATAAAGTACAGTAATTAATGTCTCATTATATGATCAGGCCAACATTTGTCCGGATAGTGAAAAAGAAGTCAGTGGAGGCATATTCACCAATACCATATTTAGCGACTCTCATAAACTGTTTGGTTTGGGTTCTTTACGGGCTCCCTGCGGTGCATCCCGACAGTATGTTGGTCGTTACAATCAACGGCACGGGGATCGTGATCGAAATTGTTTTCCTTACCATTTTTTTTGTTTATTGCGGTCGCCAAAAACAACGGTTGGTAATATCTGCTGTTTTAGCGGCTGAAACCGCGTTTATAGCTATTCTCGCGGTTTTGGTCTTTACACTCCAACACACTACCGAGAAACGAACGATGACTGTTGGAATCGTGTGTTGCGTTTTCAACGTTATGATGTACGCTTCTCCATTATCTGTCATGGTACGTTACATTTTTTTTTTTTAATCATCTTCTCTACAAAATTAAATGACTCATTAATTGCTTTTGAGAATTAGTAAATGTTTTTGTCTCTAATTAATTATTTCTATTATATTTTTTGATTGGATTTATTTAATTTTTTTGACTAAATTATGGTAGAATCCAAAACTAATAAACTACAAGCTGATCTCTCTCTCTTTTTTTTTGGCAAAATAATTATATATGAAGAAAATGGTAATAAAGACAAAAAGTGTGGAGTTCATGCCGTTTTGGCTATCGGTAGCTGGATTTCTCAATGCAAGCATTTGGACAATCTATGCAGTCATGCCTTTCGACCCATTCATGGCTGTGAGTTTTGTCTTCTTCTTTTTTTTTTTTTTTTTTTTTTTTTTTTTTTTTTTTTGAGTTTTGTCTTCTTCTCTTTCTTCAAAAATCTCATGTTTCACCTATAAAATTGATAATGTTTGACGTTTGACAAAAAAAATGATAATATTTTTGTGAAAAAGAAAGAACTTTCATAAAATGAAAATGAAACAAATGGTATATAGATTTATGTAGGGCTGTAAATTTTAAATTGCTTCTCTGTTTTTTAAATGAAGAAAATAGATAATTTTACTAATTTTTGTTCATTTCATAATGAACATTTGTAGATACCAAATGGGATTGGATGTCTATTTGGATTGGCGCAGTTAATATTATACGGTGCGTACTATAAATCCACCAAAAAGATAATGGCGGAAAGAGAAAAACAACCCGGTTACATCGGTTTATCAACAGCCGTCGCTCATACCGAATCTGACAAAATCGAAAATTTCAACCAACAACTTAACGGTGGTTGAGTTTTTTTTTTTGGCTTTCTTATGTTATCATCTTCTTATTATCAGACTCTTTTTTCTTTTTCCCATCCTAGACTTTAATATGAATAAGAGGTTAAACTTCATTACTTTTGTTTTAAACTTAAAACTTTGTAATGTAATTTACATGTCCTTATTTGAGTGGGACAATGGACTCTATTTAGAAATATTGGGGGTGTAATGTGAAACAGTTGGTTTCTGTGAGTCTCTAGCTTAACTTATGCAATGAATGAATGATGCAATCAAAGACATAAGCAGAGATGATCAGAATGGGATGCAGGGTGTTTCAATACCCTTATGTTGTTGTAGCATAAAGAATGTCAATCCATAAAGAGTGTGATATGTAAGCAGTCAAGATATGATCAATGCATTCAAGTTAAGCCAAATATCAAGTTGATTTGTTTCTAACAACCTAATTACATAAATATAAATACAGAAGATTAACAGAACTAACTAATAAGCATAAGTAAACAAGAGCAAACTAGAAAAGAGCAGAGCATAAATAAGAAAGTAAACTGGCGCTCGAGTAGCACTCTGTCGAGTGCTGGTTCGAGCAGGGGGTCGAGTGGTGCATAACTGAAGAACATAAGCAATTGTAACAAGTTAAAACAGAGCAGAATGCAATGAAACAAGACTAGATGCAATAACAATCAATCAAATAACAAAGTAGGCTCCTAGAGATGGATTCATGGGCTGGTGTCCAAGCTGTGGCTATCTAAACTGGTCAACAAACCTCAATCAAACATGAGCTATCTCTAGACAATGATCTTACTGACTCACTAATCCACTCTCATGACAGAAGTGATCAAGTTTAAGTAACATCCTAACCCAACTCTCATTGGTGAAACCATACTAAACAGGCATAAAGGACCAGACCATTACTTGTCAAAAATCACCTTATACAACCAATCTCTTGGGATAAGCATGATAATCTCCAGCATTAGCTTTATCTAACAACCTAAACATTAGTATGATACAAGGAAGCTTAAGATCTGTTCTTACCCTCTCAGATATAAGAACATCTTATAGCACATCTAACCCATAAGAGATATATTATCAAACAAGCTTAACCAATCTAAACAACCACAACCCTAAACCAGCCTAATCCATCTCCAGAATCCTAACTCACTACTGAGATGAACAAATCATGATGATTAAATACTCAAACCCAGAAATTTATGAAACTAACATGACAAGATAGATAAGAGAGAGATCTTTAATTCAATACAAAGTATCAAACCCAGATTCTCAACACACAGAAAGTTATAAGGATTACAAACTAAGAAAATGCTGGACAAAGCAAGAAAAAGTAGATAATGATGCAATAAAGTAAATAAATCCTAAAAGGGAAAAAAACTAGGTTTGCTGACTCTCTCTTACTCCTAAAAAGATATTTTCTGCCCCTTTGCGGCCACAGGGTACAAGGGGTATATATAGTAAGGGAAAGAAGCCCTGAATTAACTAGCAGACAAAATACTAGGGCAGCTTGAAATGCTCGACCATAAGCGGTCGAGTGGTCATGGTAGAGTGGTCTTCGGGTGTGGTGATATCTGTTTAGTAAAACAGGGATAATTCTTAAACGACACCTCTTATCGACCTGAGATCACCGACATTGGAAAAGTAACTCGATTTTCTACAAGTCTCATGAAGAAGGCTGAAGCTGAATCGCAATGAAAGATTTTCATTCGAATCGATCTTTGAGGAGCTCGTTATGAATTTGACCATGTACTCGACCGTGTGCCTGGTTGAATGCTTTCTTTTCCTTTTCTGATACTTCCAATCCTCTTGTTTAGCTGCAGAAATAACACCAAGTCTTTCCTTATTCTTTTAGAGCTCTATAAAACCTAATAATACTCCAAATACACAAATGTATTCAATGCATGCTTCTAAACCTCCTAAATGCATATTTGGACAGAAATGACTATAAAACCTAATGAATCACTTCTATATGATGTTAAAATATATGTACATCATAATGTTACAACTTCTAAGCGGGTTCAAATGATTTTTTAAAATATACGTGAGCGTGATTAATATTTACGAAGTATACTATTAATTGTTGTAGTTTGAGTAATTTAGATTAGTTCCGAGATTCACTTGAGGTCGTTTTGTGGATTAGATTCCTTTGATTTTATTCCAAGTTTGAATGATTATCGAACGGAAGTAATTAAGCCTTCATCTGATGCAAAGGTCATTAACGCTGCTCAATCCAAATTTCAAGAAAAGTTCTCCTCTTGTTATCCCATCTATTGGAGAAAGTCACAATAGAATGTCCAACCTTTTCATAGCTATTCAATGCTAAGCTGTCACCATATAATCTGGCACATTGCAAGGTGGTTAATTTACTGGTCATCAACATTTGTAAATCACTTTGATGGAACAGTGAAAAATCATTTTTAAATCGTTTCAATTATGTACCTTCAAGGAGCTTTTGGAGTTAGTAGACAGCTTCTATATAAAAAATTATAATAGGATGAAGATAAATACTTCTTGCAAATATGTTCTTAGCAAAGTTCATATTATAGAGATAATGAAAACTAAACAGTGAGTTAGAAACAGAGAACTTCTAGCCGATCCATTACCATCTTCTAATCCATTGTCACTCACGATATTCTACTCATCATCAGGTGCAAACTCGCGGGACTCGACCATCCTAATTCCTACACCAAAGACCAAGTACGAGTACCAATTGGTGACACTACTTTTTTGTACAACTGGCTTATGTACTTTCAATTAATCCCACCATTCTCCATCTCCACAGTAAAGTTATGATCTCATTTCCATCCTGCTACTATGTTTGTATAAAAATCATATGTGTTGCATTTAACTTCATGATCGAGCGTAACTTTCTGTTACACATTTTTACTTCTTTGAGAAGAAACTGAGCCACAAAATCTATATATACATTTTTGGAGACATTTATAAAATAAATTCTGAAGTTCAAACCTATTTACAAGCATGCCATTAGCATTAATTATTAATTTGTTTTTCATTCAATTAATTAATATCAAGTTTCTATTTTTGGAAACAAAATTTCATATCCTAATAAAATTTCCAAAACAATCGTAACCACTTCCTTTAATATTAAGTATTAAGTTTATAATTAATTTAATTAATATTAAGTTTCCAATTTTACAAAATAATATTTTTTCATACAGACATTTTCTAAACAATCGGCCTAATCAATTAACGAATTGATTTTCAATCTTGGAAGAGGATCCGTGGCCAAGATTTTCGATCTCAACGCATTGATATCCAATTATTTACCTCTAATATATATGTTCAAAATAAATAAAATTTAAATGCTAAGATATATCATATCCCAAAAATATTCCAAAAATAAAACAGATTACACCTCATTTCTCCCCAACAAGTTGCTTAATCGAATATTTTTTGCGTGCACAGGTTTGTTTAGTCGACCTAAATGATCAGTATATAAATATTCTACACCTAAACCCTGATTATACATCAGCAATCACAATTACACAAAGCTTACCAGAAAACTCAAACACTCTTTCTTATTCTAGATATGCCAAAGATTGAAACTTAATAATGATGTCTCCTATTTTTTCATCAGAAAACTTAAGCACTCTTTCGTAGACGAATTATGACAAATAAGGATGATGAAATCGATTGACTAAACATCAAGATAGGCAGAGATGTCGCAATGGACGAGATAAAACAAAGACGGAGAAGATGATAGATTTGTTTTGTCAGATAAAAACAAGAACAATTGTGTCGGTCTAGACCAAAAAAAAACCAATAGTAGTTTACTTTAAAACAAAAGTCAATTACGTATTTACGTAATATAAATCTGTAAGTAATTAGTGTACTGAGTTAGTTTTTTTTGTTCAAATAGCTATTTTCCCATTTCTAACAAATTATATACACACATTTTGGGTCCATTTTAATAACCAAAGTTTATTAAAAGAATAAAAATGTGGAATTCATGTCAAACAAATAACGGTTAACAACTTTTATTTGCATTTCACAACAAAACTATATATACTAAAGTTAACTGATTCTTTATATATTAAACATACAGAACTACAATACAAAATTATCTTGTACATATATTTAAAAAATTTAAAACAATAAAAAACTACTATCTGTAGAAAAAAAAATACAGTATATTCCTTCTATAAATCACTACTTATTTAATTATATGTTATACTATAATATAAAACAATAAAGCTTAAACCAAATACTTTCTAATTTTCATACTAATTAAATATCTATATCTGTAAGATTGTATATTTTTCAAAAATACAAATTAAACATTAATTATATATAGTTAATCTATAAAACAAATTACATTTCTTTATAAAAAGATAGCCCCGCGATATACGGGTGAATATCTAGTTCTTAAGTATAAAGTTCAGGCAAAATGAATATTTTATAAGACCACAAAATTAAAATACTAAATTTTTTCTTTCTTGGAATATAATATTATAATTTATTTGATCATCCTTTCATTCATATTGCAATACTTTCGACCGAACTACTCGTACGTCTGTCCGAGACCTTAAATCGTTGGAATGGTACATCATATAGATGGGAAAACATATATACAATTTCTTCTTAATTTAATATTTATGTTGGTTTATATTTTGGAGATTCTAATTTATTTCTAGTTTTAGTTTAGTTAGAAATCCAAGCAAAATTATACGTCATTTGATAATCAATTTTGAAATTATTATCAAAAATTATTTTGTTCACTCTAGGATTTTTGAATATTAGTTTATATATAGTATTATTTAATTTTAACGATTTACTGCTTGCATGATTTGATATTAATTGTTTTTGAAATATTTCAAGTTAAATTACAAAAGAAAAGGGTCCTTATTGGTTTATGTCTCCTAATTAATTTAGATATCTATGTAGGATTTTGAAATAACAAGATTTACGTTCAGATTTGAGCATATGTAAAAGAAAATTAACTTAGTGACGGTTATTGCCTTATAAATTTTAATTGATTTGGAAATCCAAGTTTGTATGACAATCAAATGTATTGTAACTTGTAAATAACTTTCTGTTAAAAAGAATATTACTTCCTTAAGAAGAAAAGGATGAGACAAAACACAAAATTAAGTATACATATCAATCTAACTAGGAAAATGAATACCAAGCTACACTCATTTCCAACAGAGTCGGCCTTGAACTAAAGCTGGTGAAGTCCTTGCTTTTTTTTGTTTTTTGTTTGGAAAAACAAGCATTTTCATTTAAACTAAAATCTCAAAAGAGGAAAGTTCATACAACATAAAGCTAAGGTAATACATTGAAAATAAATATAAGTGTTCCATGAGTTTTCCAAGGGGATGCTCAACTTTAAGAAGCTCGCAATGTTTGAAAAATATTCTGGTACCATAGCAGATTCGACTATGAAGACGGGTTTCGCGAAATCCTCGACCAACAGATGGTCATAGACGGCTCGCGCAAATAACCATACGAGCTTGTGATAGAGTGCTCTACAAATGGGACACAAGATGGGTTTCTTTCCATCATGAGAAGGTTCAAAAGCAATGGATCAAAATCCTTCAAGCTTTTGGAAATATCTCAAGATTCTTGATGAGCTATACTCATGAAACAAATGATAAATGCAAAACCGTAACATAGCAGGTGAGTCCTTCCTCACATGAAGCTATTGGTCATGGAAGGTAAAGAATTCCACACAAAACTTTTAGTCGGTTTGACATTGAAAAAAGAAGACAGACGCGAACTTCATTCCATTAGGCGATTGGTGATAACTGGGAATTATGGGGGTAGTACAAGGGTTATATGCAGTTTGTGAGAATGGTTCCTCCTTAACGGAGTAGGTTTCCGGGGTTGGACAAAGATAATCACTAAAGCGAGCCTAGATTGAAGTCCTCGTCCATTAGAGGCAACACAGATAATATCCGAATTAAAGAAACTTGAGAAAAGATTACATTGATCATATCATGGCAGATTCTCCGAGACGGTTTGAGGGTGTTGATGTGCATCTCCCTTTAAACTTGAGGCGGGAAGATTAAACTTGAATTTGGACATCTTTTCACTCGATATATGATCCCTTAACAGGGCAAAACCATGACCAAGCTCATGCCAACAGTGAGTCGAGTGTGGAACTAGGTCAAGAAGCTTATACGAAATTTTTTCAACAATTAGCATCCATGCTACAAAATCCATCAAGTTAAGTGATGTAAGATGGTAGATCCATCAGGTGCAGCCCTTGCTTTATGTGCTAAAAAGTATCAAATAGTACTGGAGGGCATCGATTTTAGAAAACCTTGCATAGTACAACAGTGAAGTCATGTGAACATGTCTTCTTGGTGTATGGTTCAAGCCCTGCTGGGCTGGCCCTGACTTTCATTATCACAAAAAAAAAAAACTTAGGTTGGCTATATTTCCTTTTCAACCTCTCTTAAATTTTCTAGAACGACAAAATATACTAAATTTTTTTTTCCTTCCAATAATTTTATTAATGATCAGAGTGAAGATTAGAGTTTACAAGCTGTTATAAAAAATTTGGACAAGTATTGAAAATTTCCCATGGAACTGAAGAATCAACAATGGTTTTTGCTAACAAATCAGCACAGGAATTTTGTTCTCGGTGTTGGAAAGTAAATTTCATCGAGCTGAATGAGGGTTGCCATTGCCTAATTGAGTCCAGATAGCGTTGTAGTCTGTGGTTGTGTCCATCCTTGTCTAATAAGCGGGTGATATTTTGGTTATCACCTTCGAAGATCACCGATGGGTAACCTAGTCCCCAGCTGCATTTTATAGCCCAGATAAGAGCCGAGCATTATGATTCCTCTGGTGTTGGGCGACCTTGAAATTTCCCCATGAAGCACTTGTCCATCGGAGTTCCTGATTATCCATCCTAATCCTGACACTCTGTCTCCGTCATGGTGTGAGGCATCGTAATTACATTTAACCCAGCCGAGTTGTGGTTTAGTCCATCTGTTTTTCGGCCAATGTGAACCTCGTTGTTTAGGTTGGATATTCTCAGGGCTTGTATTTGTTATCTAATCTGTTGTTTCTGAAGCAGCTTGAGTGGTGATTTTCCTGACTGTGGTTAGTTTTTTATTGAAGGCGAGGTCATTTCTGCTCTTCCATATTCGCCATAACACCCAAAAGGATTGTGATCGAAAAGTAATGTCCACTGTTGTGTCTTTAAATAGAGCAAGGAGAAACAACAGTTTTTCTTCTACGCTTCTGCCTGGATCACAAAGTTGATCTATTGGGAAACCTATTTTTCTCCATACCATAACAGCATACGGACATGAGAACCGCATATGCTCTGTAGTTTCCAAAACCGAACAGCATCTTGCACAGTTTGGATTGACTTTTATATTTCGTCTGACTAAGTTTTCCCCCACTCCAATTGCTCATGATGCTACTCTCCAAAGAAAGTGTTTTATCTTAGGGGTGATTGGGAGTTTCCAAATACTAGCAGCTAACTCAGGGGATGTTGCAAGGGGTGGTCGTGGTCTGTCGTCTCCCACTCTCGCATGTAGTGCTGTCCAATAACCAGATTTAACCGTGTAGTTTCCATCTTTAGTATAGCTCCAGAGATAATTATCCGGGGATGGTGTTAAAGGGAGAAAGGCTTGGTGGATCAGAAAAAAGATCCTCCGTTATTACTATGGAGCACAGTTTGTCTTCATTCCATTGCTGTTCCGTAATATATAAATATAAGTTAAAATCAAGTGTTATTTAAAACTATGATTCAAGGATTAGTTAATTACGCACTAAATTTTAATCGATATAAATAATCAAATTTAAAATACAAATGTTTAAATTTGAGGAAGAATCATGTTATTTTGAACGGATTCATCATACTGGATAAAATTCACATATTGAAATGTCGAGGTCAGTATTTTTTAAGTATTTCTTAATCATATACAAAATTTTAAATGAACTAAGTTAAAATACACAAAAATGTATCACCCTCTTATATTTTCAAATATGTTAAAAGCCACTGTGAAATAAAATCCTTAATAAATCCAAAGAGATCTCATTAAACGATTAACACCAGATTTTAAAAAATTTCAACTACTTTATCCAAATTATTAAACAAATAACACCAGATTTATAAAATGAATAACACATAATTTTGAAACAAATTTTAAATGAATAATCCAATGGCAATTGACTTTGTTGAATTTTCGAATTTATTAAAATCCAATAACCAGTGACCACCTAAAATTTTGAGGGTACACCTTATTTTATTTTTGAACAAACTAGGGTAGAGCTTACTATTTCGAAGAAATGAAAAACTAGTTGAAATTTACAAATTCTATTTTTAATTAGTAAATTTGTAGTTGAAATTGTATTTTCGATTCCTATATAGATGTCAAATAAATTATGCACTCTAATGCACACAAAAAAAAAATATATATGTCAAATAAATTAAAATACAGAAAAATAACCCTAATAGTTAATTTGGTTGATCAAAAGAATACTTTAAGAACCAAAATCATGTACTCATTATGCACTCCTTCTCTGGATACAAAGGAAGACATTTAGAAGAATTTTTTTTTTCACTAGGCGTAAGAGATGAAAAACCAACTTCGAGAATGATTTTTGGTACAACCACTTAGGAGGTTTTTTGGATCAATGCTAAGTGTTTAGGAAGTATTTGGAAAAAGATTATGTAAGTATATAAGAAAGATCTTTATACAAGGGGATAAACTTTATTATTGAAACACTCAAAAGATTACAAGAACTCTTAAGACTCTTACTCAAACTCACTCACTTAAGCTTGAATGAAACTCTTCACCAAACCTTAGTATTTATATTACAAGTCTTAGGGAATATTACATAGAATATTCCTTAAGATATTTTTATGCTTTATTTTACAACCCTCCATTTATTCAACTCTCTCATAACCATATACTTCACTATCATATATCACACACTTATTATTTATTCAAACTTACTCAGAAGTTCAATGATTTTTCCTCTCAATGTGTAACATAAGCAGATCTAATACTATTCATCTAAATTTATGTAAATATCACACTTTGTTGACTAAATCACCGATATCATATTTTTTGGGAGATAACCATTTTCATTGAAGAGAAGGCAAAAGAAGCAGTAAACGAGTGTCTCAAGTTGTATTTCGAGGATTTGGTTATACCTTGCTTTGAGAGTTCTTGCAAATATATGATGGATGAATGCTACCAGAGAGGCTTTGGAGACCACACTAGCTGAGTCGAGAAACGAATTGGAGACCACACAAACTGGGCTGAGAAACTTATTGACATTGCTGTTGCAAGGTTGGACACTCTACTAGAAAGCAAGGTTACAATAGGTGAAGGTTCACTAGTGCCAAACTGAGGCCAAGTTTTGCATAAGTCCCTTGTTGGTAGATGAATCAGTGTAAGATCTTTGGTGAAAGAAATTACACCGAGTTTCTCATAAAACAATATGACACAAAATCGGTAAATCTCATAGTGTTCTTTACTTGTATGCTGCTGTTGATTATCAGGTCAGCTCTCAATTATTCAAGGAATATAGTTTTCAATCTATAAGGAAAGCACTGCCTGGTGACAACTTTGCAGTAATAATTTTATACAAAAAAGTCTACTTACAACTATATGAAATTCTGTATAATGAAAGAAACTAAATTTAGCTTACAACTTTGCAGAATTACTATAACAAAAGTAGATTTACAGAAGAATTATGCACATAAACATATGCACAGATACGTTATGAACTATGCATGTACCTTTTCTTTTGTAGACAAATTGCTTCTTAATAGTTTGATTTGATAAACGCATATATACTTGATTTTAACCCGCGGTACACTGCGAGACAATTTTTTAAAAAATAATAACATTTTATTTTTTTTTGTTTTTTATATTTAGTTTATTTTGTTTAGTTAAATAATAATTTTGTTTGGATTGTCAATTATTAGAAAAATAATAGAGGAAATAAATACATAAATATGTAATTTATAAGCTATTGTCGGATTAAGTCACAATTTTGCCAATGATTTAATTGTTTTACAAAATTTTAGTTAAATTACCCTGATTTAATATGTCTAATATTCTTATATGAGTGGTATTGACCAAATAATTTAAAGGAAGATTTAACCCGTGTTTCAAAACCGAATTAATAATATTTATATTTATACTAATGTTAATTCAAACCGTCATGTTAATAACATGTCCGGCTATATAACAACAAACCGTCATATTAGTGGTTTAACTCGTGTTTCAAAACCGTCATATTGGTGATTTTGGTTGTATGTTGTGTTTCGTTTGTGAAGTTGATATTTATACATGGAAAATGCATGATGAGAAAGGAGTTTACGACCCGTAGTAATAAAAGAGAGATTTTAGTGTTTTCTTATTTGAGTTGACAACATTATCGCAGAATAATATTCAGTTTCTTAACACGGTATATATTATATTAAATGTTTTTCTTGATGCTAAAGTTAAATATACCCGATTATTGAGTTTCTAAAGTTGGGTTCTCGTTTTTATGAACTTTATTAACGTTATAATATTTATTGCGATTGTAATCATTTGTTATTCAAACTCGGTTGTGTCATTTAAATTTAAGAGATCATACAGTCTCTAAAGGTCTCTTAAAATAGGTTTGGAGATTTTTATAGGATTAAAAAATTAATGCGTAAAGTTTTTTTTGGAAAAATCGAAATGTATAGATGTTGTCAAGCTATTTATGGCAATAAATGTATCAAATTAGGTCGATTTAAATAGTTCCATTAAATGAGTTTCCAGGAATTGTTATTTTAGGAAAATAGTTACGGGTAATGTTGTAAATAAAACAAATTAAATAACCATAACTTCAACGGCATAACACAAAATGTACTTCAAAAATAATAATATAGATATAAGAACCTAATAATGTAGGTTTTAGAAAATACTGGATTTTATGAATAAACAGTTGTCAAGATTGGTATATTATATTTTATCAAAATCAATATTAAAAAAAATCAACAAAAATACCATGTACTTAAAAATGACATCTTGGGTTCAATTTTGTATTTTATTAGTATTTAATAAATAGTTAGAGAAAAATAAGGTTAATTTTATCTTTTGTTGGTGTATATTTTTAATTATCAAACATACGGCCTAGATTCTTAATTTTAGGTTTTTTTTTTTCCTTTTTTTTTCCCTATAATTTCCCATTGTTCTCAAATTCATTGCAAGATATTGCATCTGGGTTACCAATACCGAAATGCTTTCTTAAACCAGGTGAAACTCACAATTTGAAATTTACTTTCAATGCTAAAACCCTATAGTGACACAAATTTATGGATACAACCTCTAATAGATTACTAGGTTAGCAAAACTTGTTGGAGTAAGCTTGAAGAATGAGTTAACAAAGATATGGAAATTGGAGGTTGTATTTGGGAGTTATCCAAATATAACTATAAAAGGAAGTTTAGGAAATAAGAAGTTTTCCTATAAGGATTAGAAAATATGTTTGAGAGTTTCCATATATAAGGGTGTTTCATAATTTATGAGCTTATGAGAGATTAAGAGATTGAGAGAGACTTTAGTTTTTGAGTTATTTTTCTAAAGTCTAATAAAGAGAGGAATTCTTTATACAATCTTTGTGTTTTTGATCTTTCTTTATAAACTAGATTTGGTATCAGAGCCATAAAAGATCAGAGAAAAACTATGGTAGAGGGTGCTATAGTGTTAGTTTAAGCGGAAGTAGAAATGAGAGTAACAAATGTGAATAGAGTGAAGAACAAAGAGAATAATAGTAGAATAATATTCCATCAGTGTAACAAATACAATGTCGGCTTAAGCCCTTTACACTCGACAACTTGCTGATAATGACATAAAGAGAGAGAACAAACTAATCTCAATGGTGAAAGCGACCCGTCTTGGTCTCCTAAGGTGAGACCAACCCGTGACCTTATCCTCTAACGGCTACTAGGCGATTTCTAGATCTTTCTTTTGGGCTTTCTTGTGGACTGGCCTCGTCTCTTCTCCATATGTTAATAGAACTCGGCCTTATTGATCATTTTTACGGACGGCCGTACGGTCATGGCCTAGACCGGATAGAACATGGTCAATACTCTCCCTCAAGCTTAGCCGAATGCATTTGGCTAAGCTTGGAACCCATGAAGCATCACCTCATTAAAAACCTTAACATAGAAAACCTCTTGGGACAAAACTATGTTGAGGGAAAAAGAGTGTGATGTCCATGTGTTAGAGAAGTTGATCATGGGCGAGTGAGTTCTACAAGTCCAAGTTTGCTATGAATGTGTTGGCAAACATTTGGACATGCAGCCTTGGTGAAGATATACGCCAATTGATCTTCACTTCGGGTGTGACATGGAAGAGTGACACCTTCCTCAATCTTTTCTCGAACTTTATGGCAGTCTACTTCAATATGCTTAGTTCTCTCGTGAAGTACCGAGTTTGTGGCGATATGAATAGCAGCTTCATTGTCACAATGCATGATGATTGGTTTCTTTGACTCGATGCCAAGATCCTTGAGAAGACCCTTAAGCCATGTCAGCTCATTGGTTAGCTTCCTCATGGCCCTATACTCGGCTTCGGCACTAGAACATGATACCACCTTTTGTTTCTTAGACTTCCATGTGACTAGGTTGCCTCCAATGAACGTACAATACCCAGTAGTAGACCTTCTATCCAATGTATCACCAGCATAGTCTGCATCACAATAGCCAACAATCTCTGTGTTGGAGTTCTTTCCCATCCAAATGCCTTGGCCCGGGCTTGCCTTGAGATAACTTACGATCCGTTCCACCAAACTCCAATGATACTTTGTTGGTGCTTTCATGAATTGGCTCACCTGATTCACGGCATAACACAAGTCAGGTCGTGTAATAGTGAGATAAATCAACTTACCTACAAGGTGCCGATAGCGGGTCACATCTTCATATGGTGCGTCTAGTGGATCGAGCGGAGCACCCTCTGCTTCATTGTTCTGCCGCCGTTGATGCTCCCCCTTTCGCTTGGCCTGATAATCCTCCAGAAGAGGCGTCAGGGCCGGTTTCACACCAAGTTTGCCGGTTTCACTCAAGAGATCAAGAGCATACTTTCATTGAGACAAAAATAAACCCTCCGGAGAGCGGTATATTTCAATACCAATAAAGTATTTGAGCTCACCCAGATCCTTAATATCAAAGGTAGAATGAAGAAAGGCTTTAGTGGTTTGAATACCATCCTTGTCATCACCGGTAATGATAATGTCATCAACGTAAATGAGGACAACCAAAAGACCACCAGTAGTACGGCGAGTGAATAACGTGTGGTCAGCTTTGGAGCGTTTGAAACCATGAGTTTTAAGCGTCGAACTCAGCTTGTGGTACCAGACCCATGGAGACTGCTTCAAGCCATAGATGGCCTTGCGGAGTCGGAGGACCTTGCCCGGAGCGACAATATCTTCTAAGCACGGCGGTGGATGCATATAGACCTCTTCTTCCAGCTCCCCCTGAAGAAAGGCATTTTTAACGTCCATTTGCCAAAGATCCCATGATAGGTTGGTGGCCAGGGAAAGGACAACCCGGACAGTGTGAAGCTTGGCGACCGGTGCGAAGGTATCGGTGTAGTCGGCCCCATAAGTTTGAGTGAAGCCGCGGGCCACAAGGCGGGCCTTGTGTCGTTCGATGTCGCCGTTACTCAAAAACTTAATGATAAAGACCCACCGGGAGCTGACAGCCCGTTTGCCTTGAGGTAGGTCCGCTTCGTCCCATGTATGGTTACGTATCATAGCACCGGTCTCATCTGCTACAGCATCGACCCAAACCTGATGGTCTTTGGCTTCATCATAGGACTGGGGAATGAACTGACTATCAATCTTGCCAAGAAAGGCCACATGGTCCGGTGGTAGCAGGGCAAGCGAACATACGGCTTGAATAGGGTGTGCGACCGCTTGATTATTGTAGTACACCCGTTTAATTTTCCAAGTAGACGGATGAGACCTGATACGTTCACTGCGCCTAGGCTGTGGAGGTTGAACAGTGATAGTGGTATCATCGTGATGATCGGCCACACTGTCATCGTCGGTGGCCGGTGATACAATGTAACCATCGTCAAATGATACAGAAGTATTATCCGGAACCAGTGCAGATTGTGGTGTGGCCCCATCACTTCTCTCTGGTTGTGGTTGAACACTCAGATCATGGTCTATGGCTACTTCTTGATGTGTCGGTGTAGTAATGCCGAGGTGATCAAGGAGAAAATGCAAGTTTGTGGCTCGGTCGGAGGTGGAGTGAGATAAGTCTTTCAGACTCTCCCAGTCCTTTTTGTCACACCATCCTTGACCTTCCATGAACTTCACATCGCGAGAGACATACATACGGCCATGAACCGGATCATAACATTTGTAACCTTTATGTGTCGTAGAGTAGCCAATGAACATACATTTTGTGCTCTTCGCATCAAGCTTACTCCTTTGTTTTCCTGGGATCAAAACGAAACACACACACCCAAAAACACGTAAGTGATCGATAGAGGGCTTAGTATTGTTAAGTATTTCAAATGGAGATGAGTCATGAATGATCTTAGTTGGTGTTCGGTTGATTAAATAACAGGCAGTCATCACCGCATATCCCCAAAACCTCTTCGGTACATTCAAGTGAAACATCATTGATCTAGCAATCTCCATGAGGTGGCGATTCTTCCTCTCAGCTACCCCATTTTGTTGAGGAGTATATGGACAACTAGTTTGTTGAAGAATGCCATGCTTCTCTAAGTGCTCTTTTAGTTTGTGACTTGTATACTCTCCCCCATTGTCTGATCTAAGCACCTTTATTTTAGCATTGAAGTGATTAGTAACATAATTTTGAAATTTAACAAATGCATCATAAACTCTATCTTTAGAGGGTAACAAAGTAAGCCATGTGTACTTAGATTTTTCATCAATAAAAGTCACAAAAAACTTGTTATTGTCTCTAGATAAACATGGAGATGTCCACACATCAGAATGCACTAGATCAAAGTAATACTCATAAATAGTATTAGATTTAGGGAAAATAGACTTGCAATGTTTTCCAAGAATACAAGACTCACAACTAGAGTTATCAAAAGAAACATTAGGCAATATTAATTCAAAGGCACGAGAGTGTGGATGACCTAGTCTAGCATGCCATACATCACTCTAAATACTACTAAGACTCGACATAAGGGAGAACGAATTAGAAAAGCTTGGTGAAGTTTTCTCTAGGACATAGAGATCTCCTCTAGCATCTCCTTCTCCAAGAATCTTTCCAGTCTCAATATCCTGAAAATGTACACTATTAGGTCCAAAAATAGTATAACAATTTAAATCAGTAGTTGCTCTCTTAACTGATAAGAGATTAGATGTAAAAGTAAACATAAACAAAGCTTTTGAGTTCTTATCAAATAGTTTCAAGTCTCCTACTCCTTTAACAGGTATACGATCACCATTAGCAATAATAACACTACTAGCAGCTGGTTTTATGTTGTTTATAAGACTTGGATTACTTATTATGTGATGAGAAGCCCCCGAGTCTACAACAAGAGATTTACTAGGTTTTGAAGCAAAGAAGGTGGTACCAGAGTCCTTTAATGCGGTAATGGACTTGATGAGAGCCTCCAAGTCCGATTTCCTCACAAGGTCTCCATAGGATGCTGCCATGGCCGTGGTCATTGCACCTCCTAGGTTCACTGTACCGGCACCTTGCCCGCTTGAGCCTTCTTGAGAGACGTTAGCCTTGAACTTAGTTGGCTTGAGGTGAGGGTGAAGAATCCAACATTTGTCTTTCACATGTCCCCTCTTCTTGCAATGGTCACATACCACCACTTTCCTATCCTCATGCTTGTAGACACCTTTGTTAGCGGTGACCAAGTCTTCCTTGCCGCTAAAGAGACCTACCGAACCTTGTTCCTTTTGAACTTGGGAACACACATCCTCCAAGGTCGATAGCTTGTCGCCACGAAGAATATGCTTAATGAGGTCGTTAAACGCCGGATTGAGAGTAAGAAGGAGGCCAAAGACTTTGTCTTGCTCTTTTCTCTCATTTAGAATGGCCGGATCGATTATTCTTGGTCTAAGCATCTCAAGCTCGGCCCATAGTGACCTGAACTTCCCAAAATGCTTTGTGAACTCCAAGTCTTCTTGATGGAGACCATTAATTGCCTTCTTGACTTCAAATACTCGAGTCAAGTTGGTCACGTTTCCATATACATTCGCTAGCGTTTCCCACAACTACTTGGCCGTCTCGCAATACGAATAGGCTTCAAGGATTGGTGCATCCAGCGAGTTCTGGAGAATGGCAAGCACGGTCTGATCTTCTTGGAACCACTTAACTTCCTTCTCTAGATCAGCCTCCTTGTCTTCTTCATTTTCTTCTTTACCGTCTTCCTTAATAGCTTTCTTGGGAAGTTGGTCCGTTTCAACATGGATCCATAGTCCCCGGCCACTAAGTGCGGTCTTTGTGGTTCTCCTCCACAACAAATAGTTTGCTCCTTTGAGCACCACTGGAGTAACAATTGGTTTGTTGTTATCCATTGTTACAAATTTAAGAATAAGAGAGTAGAGTGAGTAGAACAGCGAGTATAACTAGTATAGTGAACGAGTATGGAGAATGAGTAAAGAAAGGAAATAGAAGTAAATGGAAGTATGAAGAGAAGATTTAGAGAGTCACAGATCAAAAAACATGCTCTGATACCATGTTAGTTTAAGCGGAAGTAGAAATGAGAGTAACAAATGTGAATAGAGTGAAGAACAAAGAGAATAATAGTAGAATGATATTCCATTAGTGTAACAAATACAATGTCGGCTTAAGCCCTTATATATCAAGAGAAAACTAGGGCTACTCCCTTTACACTCGACAACTTGCTGATAATGACATAAAGAGAGAGAACAAACTAATCCCAATGGTGAAAGCGACCTGTCTTGGTCTCCTAAGGTGAGACCAACCCGTGACCTTATCCTCTAACAGCTACTAGGCGATTTCTAGATCTTTCTTTTGGGCTTTCTTGTGGACTGGCCTCGTCTCTTCTCCATATGTTAATAGAACTCGGCCTTATTGATCATTTGTACGGACGGCCGTACGGTCATGGCCTAGACCGGATAGAACATGGTCAATATTATAGTACCGTTAAAACCTAAAGGAGGAGGAGGATCTTCTTCTATTGTATGTCCTATGTTGAATGATATCAACTATATCCAGAAGAAGGTATTACTCCCGTATCGCACCTCCTTTTTGTGAAGAGACATTGCCTTGTCTCTATACTTCAAAATTTTCCTCCACATCCATGAAACTAAGCCCAACCTTGCACTAACTAACCACAACGCTTTTCCCCAAAGCAAAGTAGTCTGAGACTAGCTAACCCACAATGAGTCTTTTGCTGAGACCAGCCTCCATATAAGCTTTAAGAGACTTATTGTGTTTGTTTCCGAGAGAAACCAGATATCGAGACCAGCTTCTCGCTTTGGCTAATAGACCTCAGCCCAAGCTACCTTAGCTTTCCTCTTGTTCAACTATGAACCTGACCATAGGAAAACAGAGAATAAACTTTCAATCTCAGTTAAACACTTTATAGGTAACCTGAAAGCCGATAGCCAAAACCTTGTGAGGTTTGTGAGAACCGATTGTATTAGTTGGAGACGACCAGCAAAAGAAAAAAATCGACTTGTCTAAGAAGAAATGTGTGACTGTATTCGCTCTATTAAAGGGAGATAATCATTTTTGGTCATGCTCTTGGTGAGTAAAGGGAGACCAAGATACCTTACTGGGAGAGAGCCCAAAGTGAATGGGAACTGGCTGAGTATATCACTACGGTTTTGTGGTGAGATACCTTCCATGAAAATAGTTGATTTCTCCAAACTGATTTTGAGATTGGAGCGTGATGTTATCAAAGATCCAAAAAATACCCTCAATTGACCGTGATGTCTCATCTGAGAAGACTAACATGTCATCTGCAAAACACAAGTGTGTGAGTTGCATATTCTGACAGCGAGAGTGATAACCAATTTGTTGATCCATTGTAGCTTTATCAAGCATATGAGACAAAAAAAAAATCATGCAAATGACAAAGAAATATGGGGAAAGATAACATCCTTGTCTCAGTCCTCTTCCACTACGGAAAAAAAACTCTTTAACTCCTCATTCACTTGAACAGAGAAAGAAGCAGTCCCGATATAAAGCTCAATCCAATTTATGAAAATTTCTGGAAGCTCCATGGCCTTAAGGATATGAATTAAGAAAGACCATTGATCCGAGTCAAAGCTTTTGAAATTTCAATCTTCACAGCAAAACGACCAGTGATTGAATCATTATGATAATCTTTGACTAACTTCATGGCTAACAACACATTCTCCATCATAAGTCTATTCTTGATGAAAGCATACTGATTAGGAGTTATAGAAGAGTAGGATACACTTCAACCTATTAGCCAGTAGCTTCGAGATTACCATGTACATAACATTGTAACAAGAAATAGGGCGATAGTCTTTCATTTCTACAACATCAGTCTTTTTTGATATAAGAACGAGAATGGTGGTGTTCACACCCTTAGGCAAGAACCCCTTGAGGAAGAATGACTGAACTGCAATAGGGCATCATTACCAACAATTGTCCAAGCTTGCTTAAAAAACTCTATAGAGTAACCATCTGGCCCTGGGCTTTGTTACTTGTATCTCCTCCGCTGTAATAGTGTTTGTCAGTAACGCTTGCTCCGAAACTGAGCAACAATACTCAGCAAACTGTGCAATCTTGAAACGACCCAACCCGTTTTTTTAAATAACTAGTGATCCCTTACTCACTAATAACCTAACCCCAATCAAGCAACAATGGATAACATAAACGATACCATTAAACCAATGGTTTAACCAAAAACTAAATATCCAGTATTAATTCCATAACAATTAAACCAATAAACAAATCCAACATAAATCAAAGTATCAGCAATCCTAGACAACATTCTAAGGACTCGAGTCAGTAACCTAACGGAGGCCAGACCACAACCAATCAAGCGACTAGAACATACTCCTCTTCATTGCCTTGATTTCACGATCACACTTTGTTTTTATCTGCACCACAAACACACATTGAGATGCATAAGTATTGTTATAAATACTCAGTGAGGCAATTCTCCCATCTACTGGGCTATACACACAAGAAACTGAGATTCCAAAGTCAAACAATCAACAAAACAAACAAAACATACCAGGAAAACAAGTATCATCCACTCGCTAGAAGGGGTGGTGTCGACAGACACCAGCCAATTATCGACCAACACAGGCTATTGGTGTCGACCAACACTGCCTCTCAATGTCGATCAACACTGCTCCTTGGTGTCGACTGACACCCACCTGGTGCCGATCAACACTGACTCCGTAGAAGCGATTTGATCGAAGCCGAGAGTCGAATCTTGCTTCTATTCACCTCTAGTCCGTCCATAACTAGACCAAAAGTCACAGTTTGCCGTAGGAACCCTATAGCAACCATAACAAGCAAGAAAAACACCATGAACAACACATAGCAAGCAAGACAAAGAAAATATCAGGGTCAGATCAGCCATGGTCATGCACTCACCTCTTTTGCAGGAAGTTTCTGACCCAAACTGACAAATCCAACATCTTAGAAGACTTCTCCTTTATTCCTAGCACAAGATCTACACTCAACAGGAACATATAACACCAAACAAGCTTAGAAACTCCAAAATCTCCCAAGAGCACTCTCTCTTCTCTATTTTCTCTGTTGAACAGCAAAACAACCTTCTCCCCACGACCTAGGTCGACTTTTTGCTTATATAACCTGGTTATAGGGTTTCACTTAAACCAAACTGAAAAAATGGTGGTGTCGATCGACACTCCCCTTGGTGTTGATCGACACTCCCCTTGGTGTCGATCGACACCCACTCCCAAAACCCACAATTTGGTTCACGGATGTTACAAATCTGAGCAGTCGTAGGACCTACATAGTTCTCTGGCTTATGAGTCAAAAAATCCTTGAAGAACCTGATTGCTTCAGCTTTGATATCTTCCTGAGTGGTAACAGTAGTAACATCCTGGCATTTGATTCATTGCATTCATAACAATTCTAGCTTTAATGGCATTATGAAAATATTTGTTGTTTTTGTCTCCTACTTGCAGCCTCTGAAGCATTTGTTTCAAGACCCCCTCCTTAATCTCTGAACAATGGTCCCAACGGTCAAATCCTGCTGTTTCCTCCTCCATGGTTACCTGAGATGGAGTTGCATGAGTGGCCAGCTGCTTTTCACATAAAACCTTGTAAGCTTATGCAACTCGTTTTGATAGGTTATTAAGTTGATTCCGACTCAAACCTCTAAAGATCGGCTACAACCCTTTTATCTTCTTGGATAGAGAGGATTCGTGGTATCCCAATAAGCTTGCACCAGTGGTAAAAAATCCTGCAGAGTCGCAATAGCATTTGAAAACTTTAATGATCCTCGCGACCGTTGTATTATGGCACCTAACTTGAAGCGACACCACATACGATCAGAACACCTCCAACTTCAAAAACACTATAAGATTCCAGATAGTTTTAAGTCCAGACGTCATTCACTAAGACCATGTCTAACTTTTTGCAAACTGGATCCTCATCACGCCTGTTCTTCCAAGTGAACAAAGAGCCATGAAAGCTCATGTCCACCATAGAACAATATGTAACTATTTCTTGAAAATCCCTCATACCCCTACTCGTATTGGTGAGCTCTCAAAATTCGAGTGCTCTTCCCCATCAAGAATTTTGTTAAAATCCCCCATGATAAGCCAAGCCTTGTTACAGAACAATGGCGAATCTTGATGGGACCTTAAAACTTCCCATTACTATGTCCCCTCTTCCTCCAAATTAGGAGCATAAATAAAGAAAAAAATCCTATGCAGCTCCATCAACCAGAATTGAACAAGTGATTAGTTGACCACTCTTAAACACGGGGGACACCCTAACATTGTTCCTCCAAACAACCCAAATCCTTCCCAATCTATTGAGCTAATAATGTTGAACTAACAATTTGTCATAGATGACCAATCCCTGAAACCCAATGATGTAATCCAAGTGCCTTTACACTCTTGAACTCACGTTTCTAACAAGCAACCAAGCTGCAAAATCTCATCTTGTACCCAATCACGAACTTCAGAATGTTTTTTTGATTTATTGAAGCCATGCACATTTCTGAAGAACCCTGACATTAATGATATTTTTTGGAGTTTCTTTTACTAGAGGTGCTATGGGGGGCCCTGTATGTGAGAGAAAGAGACTCTGAGGAGACCTTTTGTTACAATTGTCGAGTCATGGGATGCACCTTGGAACTGTCGACATGCACTACTGGCGGAAAATGCGGAGTAGTCGTGGCAGTCGGTTGATGCTCTACTATCGGCTTTGCAGTTGTAGGTTGTACATCATTATTCACCACATCAACATGTGTTAACGACTCATCTACATTGTCCTCCAACAATACATAACGAGAAGCAGAAAATTCTAAATCACTTCGATGGAACACGGAAAAATCATTTTAAATCGTTTTAATTATGTACCTTCTTGTTGATAAATAGATTGACACTTTATTCAAGGATATTTTAGAGTTAGTAGACTCGAATAGGATGGAGCTAAATAATTCTTGCAAGTAAACCAGTCACAATCAGAGCCAGGCGTCGTTGCATGCTGATAACAGGATTTTCATCCAGGATATCAATTCCCTATGCAGTTGTAGTACAAAGGGTTATCAATCCAAATGGTTGTATGCTAGCAGATAAGATGTGATCATAAGAATGCAAGTCAAGCCAAGCAATAATATGGGTTTTGTCTAAAACCTAAGGTGAACAAAAATAAGAAAACAAAAAGAACAAAAGTCAAGAACAACTAGAGGTACCACACGATGCAGGTGATCAAGTACCAGATCAGGTTCGTGATCGAGTTGATATAAAAGCTGTAGACAATCAAAATACGAAAGCTTTTAAGAATGGGGTAATCGATTTATAAGTATTCATTATCAACCTAGAATGTTTTACATGCCTCAAGCAATCTGTATTCCCTAGAAAATGAATTTTTAATCCTTGCTAATCCACTCCGTTGTAAAAAAATCAAACTTAACTACTCCCTTACCCAACCCTCGTTGGAGAAACATATCAAGCAGACATTAAAATCCAATTCATTATTGTCAATATATTTCTTACACATCTAATCTCTTAGGCTAAGTGAGTAAATCTCTGGCATAATCTAATTCATGCCTTTCAACGAACAACCTCTCGGTGCAGAAAAGCCTAGAATCTAATCTCAACCTCTCGGTCTGAAACTAGCACTAAGAACACTAATCCATAAGAGAATTTTCATTAAAAAAAATCAAGCTAAAACATCCTAATCGATTAAGAATACCTACTAATCTATCCCATCCATAGAAAACTTTAGGTTCACTACTCAGATTTCATGGAAAAGAACATAAACCCAGAAATAAATAAAAATTGCATAATCATAAAGATGAAAAGTGATTGATGTTTTATTAGAAAAAATCAACAGCAAAATGTAAATAGAATTCAAGTTGAAAGAATAACAAAAACTATAAAATTTGCTCAAAGAAAAGTGTAAAAACAGCTCTCGCCTCTTGTGTGTCGAAAATGGGGTTAAGAGGGGGTATTTATAAGAAACAAACTGATAGAGAGCGGAAGCTTAATTAACGGACGAGAACGCTGGATCTCTAGGAGAACTCGGATTCATGAACGGATCTTGCTTAGAACGTCGTAACTTGACGAAGAAGCAATAAGGATAGGATCGAGATCGGAGCGATATCGACGTGGTTTCACAAGTCCTCCTTGCAGGGCTTGAACACAAGCCCTTAGGGTTGAGAGTCCTCTTCTCTAGCTTAACACAAAGCTCTCGTAAAACTTGTTTATTCAATATAATCAATAATTACACAATAATGAGACTAATGTCTCCTCAAATAAGTAAACGAAAACCCTAGTCTAAACGTTTAACGACAAAACTATGGTTTTAAAACCTATGGACCTAAGGCCCATTAACATGACTTAAACAAACAACAAAGTTGTTGAGGTGGTGATCAAAGACGTGAAGATGCGCTGCATCAGTCCCTCCGGGTGAGAGCATCAGTCCCTTCGGGTGAGAAAGATTTGACCTCGAATCTGAAATCTTTGGAGATATCCTTTGTCCACCAATTCATAATATTTGCGCTTAAGAACTTCGTGACGTTTCTTTTTCCGCTTCAAGTTTAAAGTGGTAAAACATCCTCCACATTGAATCTTTGTTAGAACAATTGTGGCTTCAAAGCTCGCTTGAACACGAGTGACCAAGAGATCCTCTTTTTCCTTAGATCTTTTATCCTTATTTGGTGAAAATATTGATACATGGTCATATGCACGAGGGGAAAAATGATCTTTCGTAAACAAAAAGCGTTAGAAATCACCTGGATCAAACACAATGTCACGCCGCTGATCGTTGCCGGCTTTGCCCGTTGAGGCTGAAAAGCCAAAACCATTAGATTATGCTGACGAACACCTTGCAGTTCTCTAACAAAATATGGACCTGTAACACATCACCAGCAGCAAGTACACACAACAACAAGCTGACCCTTCGTGTAGCGAAGGTAATCCCCAAACAATTCGTTAGTGCTGTTTTTTGTGATTTTTGTGTGAGAAAGAAATGGGGCATCCATATCCAAGGTGTAATAAAATAATTTCCACATCAAAACAACGACAACCGCATTTGTAATCTGCTCACCCACCACGAACCGAAACTTGTTAGAAAAACAAGCCAAGACGAGGCTGAATTTTCCACACTTTAATAGCTTTCTTGATGCGCAAGCAACGCCAATCCAACAAAAAAATGTTGTAGACATGTAACAAGGACTCGAGCAAGTAAAAACAGCTCCGATTACCCATTCAAAAACTGTGACCTGCAACTCTACCGGAAACGGTATGGCCGTAACGCTAGACCAATCTCGAAGGAGAAACACAACAACACCCCTATATGATGTCGACGTCACATCAACAAAGTTCTGGCCGTGGAGTGAAATTTGGATCTCTAAGATCTCAACAAAGAACCCCATAAACTGTTATTGTGGACCTTGTGGTTTGTCCGCCACAAGCCTTTGGAAAATATGAAACCAACAGAACGAATGCGGTGGCACAACAAAAATGTTCCAAAATGATAACCACTCATTAACACACTGGAAATTATACCCAAAACAGAGCAGCAGCCACCATCTTAAACGCAATGATCCAACCAAAAATATTGGTTGCAGCAACTCGTTCCTTGATCCACAAGACAAACATTGTGAGTACTGTTTACCCAAATGCAATTGCCTTATCTGAATATTAATCCTTTCTTGGCATGGGTTGTCACAAACCTGTTCTAAATCCCCCGCGGTTCTTAACTCTTCACTGCGTAAAGAATAATTATCTCTAGCATGTGAATGGAGACAAGAAGGCAAAAAAATATCGTGACTTAGTTCCGAGGGCTTTCAATACTTTAAAGTGAATGAGAGAAACTCAGCACAACAACCTAGAACAGAGCTTGATTTTCTTGTTCCCCCACATTATTATAATCAGCAAAAGACATCCTCAACATACTACATCCACGTGAGAAGAGCATTATATATATTTTATTTTCAACACATGAATCAACCTTATGCCTCTGATTTGTCTCTACATTGAAAACGCCACTTTGTTGACACGAACAACGTTTTATTTTGCTTTTTTCTCCAAAAAACAAATTAATAAACTCCATCTTTAAACTGCACACGTGGAGAACAAAACAGAGCTTGCTCTTGTTGGAGATCGATTGGAAAAGACAACTTAAGCAAGGAAAGAACAAACAGAACTTGGTTTCGTCGATGAAGAACAAACAAAGCTCGTTTTTTTCAGCAGTCGATATAGAGACGGAAGAACACACAGCACCTAGTCTCGTCGAAGAATCTTTGAGAAGAGAGCTATGAGATACCTTCAAACTTAACACAGCGTGAGATACCTCATTCTCCTGGTATGGCTTGTAGCTTGAGTAATAATCAGCGCTTTTTATTTTCCATTGACAGAGAACTCAAAAAACAATTGTGTTTGCGATAACATTGGTTCCGTCTTTCTCAACATTGAGGTGAAAAATGGAATCCACATAGATCTTGTTATAGAGGTCGAGCTCACCGATGCCGTGACAAAACAAAATAGTGCTCCATCCACGATCTGGAGGTTCCTTGTTAATTTTTTTCCAGTACCAATTCGCAGGAGAAATCAAATAATCTTGGTCTCTCTTATCCAAGTATGAATCTTCGTTCATCTTAGCAAGGTTGTTGATGATCAAATCTTGTTCAAGTGGTGAAATTTTTGAGTATTCCACCCTAGAAATTCCAATAAGATCGTTGTTAACTCCATCTCGGACCAGGTCCTCCATCCATGTTGCCACCAACGTCTTGACTTTGATCATCATGCCCAACACGATCTGCAACATCATTGTCATCATCTTCATCTTCCGTAGCACTGACGTTGAGAAAATCAACTTTACCTTCTGTGAAGATCACGACATCGTTGTTTATCAAAGCAATAACATCATCATCTTTAGCAACTTTGACACCGAACTGTGGCTCTGCATCATACTCCAAAGGAGATAAATTATAGCCATCAACATAGACATACTCATCGCCGTTTTCTACACCGAAAACTACGTCATTGTCTTCCTTGTTGTTGGGTTCTTTCACATCGACAACATCACTGTCTTCATCGGAGGCCAGTTTCAGAGTACATAAATCATCACCAACAACATCGTAGATATGCTCATCGACAAAGTTTTGAACTTGAATGAAACAATTCTCCATGTAATTATCCACGACTTGTACTCCTTGTTTCGAATTCGGCAAACGATTATACATCATATGACAAGGTAAATAGGTTGCATAAAGCTTCTGCTTAAGTTTATCCCAAGACTTAATGGGATTTTTGCCATCTCGCTTGCGTGTTGTCTTCACTTGTTGCCACCATGATGCAGCTTGTCCTTGAAACTTCTTAATCCCAAGTGAAACCAGTTCATTATCCGGAATGCTTCGAGACAGCAATATGTCTTTAACTTCGACGAGCCAATCTAGGAACGAATCAACACGTATTCCACCATAGAAATTGGGAATATCCAACTTAAAATCCATCGTTAGGAAATCAAACCACCAGGAACGTGATGAATCTGATACCAAATGATAGAGAGCGGGAGCTTAATTAACGAACGAGAATGGTAGATCTCCAGGAGAACTCAGATTCACAAACGGATCTTGCTTAGAACGTCGTAACTTGACGAAAAAATAATAATGTTAGGGTCGAGATCGGGAGCGATATCGACGTGGTTGCGCAAGTCCTCCTTGTAGAGCTTGAACACAAGCTCTTAGGGTTGAGAGTCCTCCTCTCTAGCTTTACACAAAACTCTCTTAAAACTTGTTTATTCGGTAATCAATAATTACACAATAATGAGACTAATGTCTCCTTAAATATGAAAACGAAAACCCTAGTCTAAACGTTTAACGACAAAACTATGGTTTTAAAATCTATGAACCTAAGCCCCATTAACATGACTTAAACAAACAACAAAGTCGTTGAGGTGGTGATCAACGACATGAAGATGCACTGCATCACAAGTTGACCTAGCCACGTCAGTAAGTACCTGAAGGTCTACACGAGCAGGTGCTCGAGCTCCATTTCGGGTGCATGATCGGATATGTGATCGAGTGGTTCCATTCTTCGATCTAGATGTATGCACGTTCACTAAAACAGAAATAACTCTTGAACCGTACCCCTTTTTGGCCTGAAATCACCACCATTGGAAAGCTAACTCGATTTACTATAACGTTGATGAAGAACTCAGAAGCTGAAACCCAAAGGAAAAGCTTCATTCGAGTTGATACTTGAGGGTCTTGTCATGAACTCGACCGGGTGCTCTTTGGCATGGTCGGGTGCCTCCCTTTTCTTTCTTGATGCTTCAAATCCTCTTATGTAAACCCCATAATTGTTACCAGATCCTTCCTTGTGATACCTGCAACTTGTGAATCCTTCTGTTTGCTCTTTTTAGTGTCCAAAGGACTTGTTTTCATCCAAAATGCAACAATGCAGCAATGCAACACCCTAAAATACCTAAATGCAAATATCTAAGGTTAAGGACCTAAAAACATTAAGGACAAACTCTTAACAATGCAAAACATGATTAAAAATATGCCTTAAAAAGTGTAAAATCGAAAGATATCACATACATAAGTTGAGTAACGGAGTATGGAGACTTTAGATTTCTATCTCTAACCTATAGGTTGTTAGTTTATGTATGCTTTGTAATTGAGAACCTAGAACAAAATATTAGTTACTTGCATTAGATCTTAACAGTTGGTTTGCATTAAAACCATGAGAACCCTAAGATAAATCCCCAAACACCCAACACTTTAGTCTTATTAGTTTACAACTGCTTTATTTAAGCTTTCTTTATTTCATTAGTTATTAGGAAAATCAAACACAACCTCAAATCTTATTTACGTCTTACCCATAGTTCTTTCTCTAAATTCAATTCGTAGTAGCTATTACTTTCTGTGGGATTGATCCTAAAATACTACAATTGATTTACTGAGCTTTTGCAATTATCGTTTGTTCTTATCAGGTAAAAGAGTAAAGCGAAATTCCACACACATCAATATTAAAGGCTCCTAACCGTTAATCTATACTCTAATGGATTATCAAGAGTAATACTTTGACGTGATGTAAGAGACTCAGTGGCATATAGTGGTGTCAAGACAGCTTTGGAATGGAGCATTTTTGTGCGAGAGAGAAGATCTGTGGTGTACTTCTTTTGTGTGAGGCCAATTCCAGATGGTTGGCGAAAGACTTCAATACCAAGAAAGAAAGGTGGTTGGGCCCGGAGCCCTCAGAAGGCCTGAATCTATGGTCAAATGAATGTCTGATTCGTTGACCAAGATATTAGACCCGGGAAAGAGGAGGACATGTGTCACCCATGTTGCAGAAGATGAGGAGCTCGGGGCTAAGGTAGACTAGTTCGGGATCCACCCGACTCGGAAGAATCCTAAGGAGTCTGGAATCAAGGTGAGCGAGGGAATGGAGCTCGAGATTGGGTCCACAAGGTCGCAACTCGACATAGGGTAAAATCGGTTTAAATGAAGAAGCATTACAAAGTTAATGCAAGATCGAAATGGACACATTAATGGAGAATCACAGGATTAAATGATTGTATTAAATGCTAATTTGTGTATAAATAGGATATATTTGTAAACCTAAATAATACTATTTACATTCCTCTCTTTGCTAACTCGGGTTCTTCACTTTCTAAAGGGATTCAATCTCTCTTTGTCCAACAAAAAACTTGAGTGTGGATATGATACTCACATTTTTGTGTTGTTTGTGGGGAAGAAAGTTCTCAAGATCACCTTGAAAGCTTCCTGATCTAAGAACCTCGCCCCCAGCAAACAAACATGTGTGACCAAACCAGCATCTCTGAAACCCTTCAGGCGCTCAACGCCACCGTTACCGACCTGGCAACGAAGTTCACGACAGTTGGGGAAGAGCTTGCGTTTATTTGGGCTGCCCAAGGTCACCATGAATGATAACCATGATGTAGTTTCGACTCGACTCGGCGCTTAGATGATTAGCTAATGATCAGTAGGTTAATCGTTCTTTTGTGTTTTATAATCTGAAACTTAGAAGTAAACAACCTAAACCCTAGGATTTCCTCGATAGATAGATCATCAAGTTTATGCGATCTCCTTGAATGCTGGGAAAACGGCCAAAATCATCCCAGATTATTTGTGAAACGCTTTTTCATACCCAAACTATGGTACAATGCAATTATCAATCTGAACAAACTAAAATTTCAAGTTTTTTACCTAAACTTTATAAAATTAGCCGATATCAACATGTCCGTAAACGGTGTTACTTGATCATTTAACGGTGCTGAGTCAGATGCCAACAAAGCGACCACATGGCATCTGGGCATCAAAACGACGTCGTTTTGATAGTTTAAATGAAATTAAAAAAATGCTACTATCAAGATTCGAACCCACGTTAACTTAAAGCATCTATCTTACCAATAACCACTCAAACAAATCGATTTCTTTGGGATTTATTAACAACGATGTAATATATTGTCTACCGTAAATCTTCTTTTTCTAATGCAAACAGATCGACTTTTTTTTTTGTATTTTTTCATGAGTTCCATGAATCTTAGTAAAACCCAGATCTGGATTTCTCCTCATCCATCACCATCTTCTCCTTCTAGATAAGAATGTATTCGTTCAATCTCAAAGGCTTAGTTCACTGTTGCCTATTATACGTTGGGAAGCTTTGGATCTGTTTGTTTTTGCCATTGTGAAGCGAAGGAGAGAAAATGATTAGAAGAAGATTGACGGAAGAGAATATATTACATCGTTTTTAATCAATTTCATAGAAATCAATTTATCCGAGTGGTTATGGGGTGAAAATGATGGGCTAGGTGAACGCAGGTTTAAATCCTGGGAGATTTTGGCCGTTTTCCCTTGAATGCCCAAAGTCTTTCTTTTATTGATTTACACTTTTATTTTTTTATTTGCTTAGTTACACTAAGCGTGACACAAAAACAACCTTTTTCATTTGCGTTCTAGCCTAAACTTTATTCAGATGGATTCATAAAACAACTTCTCACTGGGACGTGATCCTTAAATACTACGTATTATTCACTGTGCACTTGTAATAGTTGTATTGTCTATTGAGGCAAAAGATTATAAGCGTAAAACCACAGCACATCATTATTTGTTTCAAGTTGCCTAAAAGTATATATTTGCTGGAATTTCTTTAAGGGGATGCATTGAAACCATAATTTTGGAGAATTTGATGGGATTTATGAAATTTTGGATTCTGAGAAATTTAAAAAGAGTTTTTGGGATTGTTTTGTCAATACATTCTACAAAAACATCATTGTTCAATTGGATTCCTAATGTAAAAATGTATCTAAAGTCTCCTAAAATCTCATAAAATCCCTGTTATGATTTTTAAGAAAAATAAAAGTTATGTTTTGAATAACAGTAGATTTGATATGATTTTTACAAATTGGTTATTGAGTAACAAGAGATTGTGAATGATTTAATAAAAATTCCAGATTCAATAATGTTGGTGTTGGGTTTTGGGAATTAAAGGCCCAAGGAAAGCCCGTTAAGAAGTGAAGGCCAAACCAGCAAATGGGCCCGACGCTGGCCCAGGAAGAGAGTTTGACTAAGCGGCAAGGTCAATCCAAAGATGAGGTCGGGAGGTCGCGGTCAAGATCGTAGGCGAAATTAGAGGAGGAGATGCATGAGAAGTTGGAGTCGGTTTAGCTTAAATATTCGAAGTTTGTAAAGAGAGAGGACAGATGTAACTTACGATAGACGAAAAACAGAAGTGAATACAAAATCCAGTTCGTCATTCTTCATTGTTCTTGTTGATTTATACCGAAAGTCTGCCCATATCATATTTCCCATTTAAATTTCTCTACTTGTTGTTTCTGATATCAACAAATAACATTGGATTTGGCAAGTGATTTGAAAATCACAAGTTGAATAACATGTGATTTTAAAACAAATCCAAAATCCTCCAGAATCCATCTTTCAATACACCCCCTAAATGATAGTGCGACTAATTCTTAGAGATAGCAGATAGGCCTAGCCCTAAAAAAAGTGCGGAATTATATATTTTGTAGAATGTATTGAAAAAAGTAGTTGAAGCTTTTGGGAGTAAATTCTGCTTGTTAGAGCATCTCCAATCCATTTGTATATTTACCTTTATATAACAAATTCTATTTTAGAAGTAAATTCGCTCCAAACTCTATATATAGAATAAAAAATAGCAATATCTATTTTAGAGGTGATAATAAATGTGAGTTAGAGTAAAACTCACCTCTATTATAAAGTTATTTTATTTTAGAGATAAAAATAGGGAAATCCATTGGAAAATGTCTTAGATCGGCTATTCGGCTATATAAAGTTAATAATATATAAGTAATTTTAATTTAATAAATATTTACTCAGATGTTATAAAAAAGCAGGAATCCTACTAGTATATTATATATTTTCTAAAAATTACTCATATATTTAGTGTCTTTGGTGTAATTACAGTTAACATCTTTATTAGTTTTCATTTTTAATTTCAAAACTATTAAAAAAAAACACGTCATTAGTTTAAATCTACGTCATCTATATATACATTTTCCAACTACATTTTTGAAAAAAAAAGCTTGGAGTTGGAAAAAAAAGCTTGAATGCCATTGGTATTTATTATGTGAAAATAAAAAGTGAAAAAGATTAAATGATAACAATAGTTAATATTTCAAAAATAAAAGTTCAATATTAAGAATGGATAAGGAAATATTTTCATAGTTCAGTCGTAAAATGAGAAACAATTTAATGGCATATTCTCCATATATTCCGTGACATATCCGAGAAAAAGACATTGCTTATATTAAATCATCATCCACGAAAATTAAAAAAAAAAAAAAATTACCTAATTTTGATATAATATATATTTTCGCTCTCTCTCTCTCCGCTATATCATTCTTTTAATCCATCTTATCATCATCTACAATGGAGATAAAACATAACTGGTTTCATCACAAAGCTTATTGCAGATTTTTTTTTATGGGTTAAGCAGAGAAAACACGACAACTTATTAGAGAACTTGAGGGCTTCGAAATGATTAACCGATGAGATATGTATGTGCTTCACATTGACAATGGCATCAGCTTAATAAAATTTTCAATTTTCATCCCATTTTGTTTGATATCACTAGAAAAAACTTGTCATATAGTTACGAATAATTCTGCAGGTATCACATGATTTTTGTAGGAAGAAAAGATTTGTTACAGTTTTGCAACAAAAAAAAATTAATAATATTTGGTCGTAGCAAAGTTTTCCACCATCACCAAGTGTTGGCAAAGTGCTACAAATTAGAGAACACACAATATGTGGCAAATTGCTACTATTTGTGACTGTTTACTGTGTATGTTTTATACACAAAGCGTCTAACAAATATATAACAATTAGCTTCAGAAAACCACAAAATACTTGTCGTAAACTTGTTACAAATATTTTTGCTTTTATTATATCTAGCACCAACAAAGAATTATATGAAAATATATAAAAAAAAAATTATGTGAAAATATGTTAAAAAAATAAATTGCAACACTAAAGTACACAATCACAAATTACAAATGTTAAACCTTAGTTTAATATCATACATTCATAAAAGATAAGAGTTTTAAACTCCCAGACAGAGTTAAGAACCACTTACAAATAGAAGATATATAAGTACATAGAAGCCAAGTCTTAGACCACCGAAAAGAGGGATGAAAGAAAGCTGAGACAACAAGTTCATCCTTCTCAGTTTTCCACATCCTCTCGTGACTTCACTTGTCATTGGGACCCAAGAGCATTGATATGATACAACTGTCATCGGATTATAAACTCAACATCAGCTGGTCATATAAGATGCCGTAAAAAATAGATTCTGAAGGTCACCAGCTAAACCATAATTGGTCTCTACTTCTTACCGCACAAAACAAAAATGATATGCATTTACCAAACAAAGGCATTATAACAAAGACCAACATTCCAGACACCATTCAGATCTTTAAAAAAACATGTCAGTGATATGCATTTTAAATTAAGATATTTAATTAGTGTTTGAAGTACCTCGTGAGCAGACATTTAATATGATATTTTGCCTCATATTCAATCTGTCAAACAAACAAACGCATAACATTAATTAATACTTAAGAAAACAAATCTGCTTTATCACCAATCTAAACATTGGTTTCTACAAATATTTCGACTTGACGAATGATGCACCAAGCTCGGACACACGTACAATATAGTACAACCCAAACCTTTATAGTAAAACCCAACTTGTGCTTGAGGAGAGAGGACTTAAACTCTTAATACATGTTAAAGACTGAAACCTAAATGATAACTTATGAGAGTTACTGTTGAGAATTAGAACAAAACAATTAAAGAGACTGAAGCTCACCTGATTCTGTTTCAATTGATAGAAACAGAAGCTCTAGTTTCAGTCGCTTAAACGTTCTTAGTGACTATCTATTAGACTTAAGGATATTCAGCAAGAACCTGAACTGAATTTGTTTTCTATGTTAAGCCTCCATGAGTGACATTTTCTTCTCATACCATTAGTTCTCTTTGTGGAATGAATAAACAAAATCTGCAAAAAAAAAAAAAAAAAAAAAAAAAAAAAACAGGGACTGCATAAGCTAGAAAAGGTATTTGGGGCAGCAAATTAGCATCTTGGTCCTTGTCCGTTACCTGTTCTTGTATCTTCTGCTCAGCCATGTATCCTTCCTTTTCTTTTGCAAATTGAGAAATTACATCAGATAGCATATTCTTAATAGCTTCTGAATCAGCTCCGTGTCTATCCTCAAAAGCTATTATAAAACATATCCGCAAGCCATTCTCTTAATAAACAGTGAAAAATCAGACAAGAAGAGTAAACTGTAAACTTTAGCTACTCACTTGCAGTTATGGCAGTACTATCATCATTACTCAAACTCGATTCTACTGTTTTCTGAAACTCCATAGTACCCAAACCAAGCAACTTAGATGTGTTGCATCAGCAGGAACATTAAAAAGACAGGAGAATCAAAGTCAACCTTATTTCCTTGTTCAGCTCTTCCATTTGGCTTATAAACTGATCTCTGTATTTCACAAAGAGAATTAAACAATCACCAAACAAAACAAATAATATATGTCAAGAACTTGAACTTCTGAAGACGTTAGAAAGATGAGAACCACCTGAGTAATCCTTCCTTGTTCTTTATTTTCACAAACCATCAAGTCATCCACAAAAACTCTAGAATATCAAATGAAGAAATCAAACCACACAAAGACTAAAACTCAAATAAACAATGTGTAGCCAAACCTTAAGAGCATCAATCTCACTACCAATAGTAGAAACTTCAAGCTGAAGAAGACCAATCCTTGCCTGAGGAAAAAAAAAATACAGTTTCGATCTTAACAACTCTTTGCTCTTAACGAGAAAAATCACCAAACAAATTCAAAATTGAAATCCATAAAATCAACTTCTAGAAATCAAAACGCATATCAATCTTCTCCAGATCTGTTTGATTTTGTATCAAATTTCTTCTAAATGCCTTCCGATTTCTTCTTCTTCATCGCAAAATCTCTCCAGAAAACGAAATGTAAAAAAATGTATGATGATCTAACCTCCACGAGATCGTTCAGAGGTGAAATCGCGGATCAGAGTGAGAAGCTGCTTTTGCGTATCGATTCTCGCCATGGTTGTTTCTTCGTGTGTTTAAGCTTCATATCTCTCTATCCTCGTCGTCGCAATAGTTCTTTCTCGACTGGCTCATGGCTGCTCAGTCAACCCTAGCTTTTCGCTATCCTCCCACATATCATCTGCAAGATCTGGGGAAGCGAAGAGGTTTTGGTTGAGTCAGGTAGGTTTTGTGGTCACGGCGGCAAATGAGGGGCTATCGGACGTGAGTTTGGGTTTGGGAGGTGGAGGAGGACATTGAGGAGAGGAGGATGGGGACGGTTCAGCCATAACGGCGGAGATGTTGGAGGAGTACAGTAAAACCTCTATAAAATTATAGTGGTTTTGGTTATCGTAAAATACTTTTATTATGATTCATATTTTTATATTTTTATAGAATTTTTTTAATTCATGTTAATAGTTTACTTAATTATCAAAGTGAAAATGATAAATGTTAGAAATTTAGAGTTTTGAAGAAATTGTAGGTATTATCTTTTATGGTAATGATGAAGTCGAATAACATATTGTGGTGTCTTTAGAACCAATTATATGTAAAAAACAACTACCACAACTAGCACTCTACTCAATTTTTGGATGCGAATTGAGACGACAACATTAAAACTTTTTAATACAATGAAAAAGATTAGAGATGAGCTCCAACTACAATGCAAATTCAAAAATAGACAAACAACAATATAGCCATATTTCACTAAATTTTCTTAGATATATATATATATATATATAGTTTATATTATTATTAATTTATGATATTGTTGGGACTATATTTTTACATAAGATTTTCAAAAAAACAATTATTTTATTATTTTATCGAATTGTGTTATTTTTTATACCGGTTTAACTCGGGACTAAAAAAAGGAATTAATTTATAACGATTATTAATTAAAAAAATATTAATTTATAGAGGTTCTACTGTAGATCGAAGATTGCGAGAGTTGAGGGAGGAGAAGAGGGCTCGCACTCTCTCGAACGGCAGAGGACATTTTTGTTTCTCACGTTCTTCAGTTTTTGTTTTCTCAATTTTAGTTAATAAATATTGTAGCTAATTAGTTACTATGTGTAACTATATAATGACAAATAGTAACATATATAAATTGTAGCAAAAAAGAATACAAATTTAGTGACACAAAATGTTGTAACATTATTGCACATAACATAAAAAGTAACAAATTGTAGTCAAAAAATTACTAAAATAATGTACATTTAAAAACAAGAAGATTTTTGGTGTTTCTAGCGAGATCTGAAGCTAGGAGGGTATTAGAAGCTTGCTAGGAGTGTGGGATTCATTGTTGTTGGTCAGAAACTTCCTGCAAAGAGGTGAGTGCATGAACATGGCTTATATAAGCTAAGATCTCTAGTTTTTATGTGATTTGGTGCTTATGTGATTGTTTCCTTTGAGTTATCTATGGTTTTTTGTGGCTGCTATGGCTGGGTTTTGCTTCTGAGGATGCACGGAGCGGATTGGAGAAGTTTGGAGGCGAGATTCTGTGTTTTTGATCGAAGGAAATCGATGCTCGGCATCGATGTCGGTCGACACTAGTTGGGGTGTCGGTCGACACCAACACGAGGACGATTCGATAACTTTGGCGAGTGTCGATCGACACCATGAGGAGGTGTCGGCCGACCCAAACTAGGGTTTCAGCGATGTCGAGCATGGTGTCGGTCTACACCAGATTGCCAATGTCGGTCGACACCATTCTTCAGTTGCGATGGATGATACAAATGCTTTGTATATTGCTTGGTTTGTTTTATTGATTGTTGTTTGTGGCATGTAGAGATCGTATTGCTTGTGTGTCTAGCCCAGTAGATGGAAGGATTACCTCACTGAGTGTTTACAAAATACTCATGCATCTCAATTTGTGTTTGTGGTGCAGGTAAAGGCAAAGTGCGATCGTGGAATCAAGGCAATGAACAGGAGGATGTTCTAGTGGCTTGATTGGTTGTTGTTTGGCTTCTATTAGGTTGCTAGAGTTGGGTCAATAGAACATTGCTAGGTTGTTGGTTCTTTGTTCCATGTTGTTTGGAGTATTGGTTTAATTGTTATGGTTTAATACTCGTTATTGAATGTTGGTTATTTAATGGTTTATTGGTATTGCATATTTTTCGCTGTTTGGTTTGATTGTGGTTAGATGACTAGTGGGTATGAGGCTACTATTTAGATTATTTATTAGTATTATTTATTATTTATTATTTAAAAAAAGACGGGTCGGGTCATTTCAGTTTGGTATCAAAGCCTTTACGGTTATAAGTTTGGGTTCACTAAATTTCTGTTGTTGATGTTGGGATTGCATGCTTTGATTAATTATGTGAGTTAGTCAAGTGCGTGTGGCATGGAGTCCTAGAACATCCTCTTCAAGCCTATAGTGTGATTCCACGATGAGTTTTGTTTTGTGTAATGTTGAATTGTTTGCTTAGCCTTATATTCATGGTAGTGCAAATGGTTAGGGAGGGTGCTGTTGCTGGACGGGGATGCGGACGTGGTCGTAGTCGTGGTAGGGGCAAAGGCCCAGTGGTTAGTGATACAGTGGATCAGAGTGTGACAGCTGAGGGTGTTGGCGAGTCGCAGGGCTTCTAGGAGGTACTAATAGGACTGTAGACACTGATGGAGTCGGTCTGGGCGGTGTCAGTTCCGGGTTGGCCGGTGGTGCTAGAATTTCAGGTGGGGGAGTCCCAGCAGGTGGAGCCCCTGTGGGAGGCATTGATCTTGCGGGCTTGTTGACACAGCTGTTCGTTGGTGTGGGCAGTTCGTGTATGCTATCATTTCAAGGAGCCAGGGAACATCAAACCCAAGTGCCCCAAGTTGCAGCAGATGGTAGTGGAAGCGGTGCAACATGTATTGCAGTCGGGAGTGCATCATGTGGCACGGAATGAGCAGGCGCCACGGGTTTACACGATTATAGAGACTGGTTGAACCAGTGCCGAGGCGATCACATATATAATTTCTGGTACCCAAACTTTGTGAATTTCAGTAGGTTCAGATTTTATCTCTTGTCTGTGATTAAGTGTTAGGTTTCCAACACATGAGGTTTGTGTAGGGACCTTGTTGGTGGGCGGGTTTAGGTCCCATGGTATGTTCGATTCTGGAGCTACTCATAGCTTCATTACTCCGGAGTGTGCAGAGAGTGATGATATCAGAGGAGATCCCGGAGAGCGAGCGGGAGTAGTCAGAGTTGCAGGAGGCAAATTTCTGAGAGTTATTGGACGAGCGAGGGGAGTTGATATTCAGATCGCAGGGGAGTCGTGGCCAGGGGATTTGCTTATCAGCCTAGTGGAGCTTTATGATGTTATCTTGGGGATGGATTGGTTGCATCGTCATATGATTCATCCTGGTTGTTACCGGGGTAGAATGGAGTTTGAGCGTACAGGAGGGAAGTTTGTTTTTGAGGGAGTTAGACCAACTTCGGGGAGTCTCGTGATCTCAATCGTGTAGGCTGAGAAGATGATTGAGAAGGGCCGAGAGGCTTAGTTGGTTACTATATCTCTGCCAGAGTCAGTGGGGGTAGTCTATGGTTAGCGGTATTATGGTTGTTGAGGAGTTTGAAGATTTGTTCCAGTCATTGCAAGGGTTACCACCATCTCGGTTTGATCCTTTCACGATTGAACTGGAACCAGGGACGACATCGTTATCCAAGGCTCCTTACAGGATGGCTCCAGCAGAGATGGCAGAGCTGAAGAAGCAGTTGGAGGATCTGTTGAACAAGAGATTCATCCGTCCTAGTTTATCACTGTGGGGAGCGCCGGTGTTATTCGTTAAGAAGAATGATGGGATTTTCCGCTTGTGTATTGATAATAGGGGTCTGAACCGGGTCACTGTGAAGAACAAGTATCCTCTTCCCAGGATCGATGAGTTGTTGGATCAGCTGAGAGGTGCTACTTAGTTCTCCAAGATAGATATGGCGTCCGGTTATCATCAAATTCCGATAGATGAGGCAGATGTGAGGAAGACTGCATTCAAGATGAGGTATGGGCATTATGAGTTTGTGGTGATGCTGTTTGGGTTGACTAACGTACCAGCAGCGTTTATCATATTGATGAACAACATGTTTCAGGAGTTTCTGGACGTGGTTTTTATCATTTTTATCGACGATATCCTGGTTTATTCCAAGAGTCCTGAGGAGCATGCAGTGCATTTGAGGGCAATTCTGGAGAAGCTGTAGGAGCAGAAGTTGTTTGCTAAGTTGTGCAAGTGTAGTTTCTGGCAGCGTGAGATGGGTTTTCTGGGTCACACTGTGTCTGTAGAGGGGGTTTCTGTAGATCCGGAGAAGATTCAAACCATCAGAGATTGGCCTAGACCGTAGAATTCCACAAAGACCAGAAGTTTCTTTGGATTGGCAGGTTACTACAGGAGATTTGTGCAGGGCTTTGCAAGCAAGGCACGTCCGATGACTAAGTTGACAGGGAAGGACGTTCCTTTTGTTTGGTCACAGGAGAGCGAGGAGCTCTTTGCAAGCCTGAAGGAGATGCTGACTACTACGCTAGTATTGGCATTGCCAGAGCAGGGAGAATCCTTTGTGGTTTATACAGATGCATCCAGAGTTGGTTTGGGGTGTGTATTGATGCAGCATGGTAAGGTGATTGCCTACGCTTCACGGCAGTTGCGAAAGCATGAGGACAACTATCCTACTCATGACTTGGAGATGGCTGCTGTAGTTTTTGCCCTGAAGGTTTAGAGATTTTATCTTTGTGGTGAAAAGGTACAGGTGTTTACAGATTATAAGAGTCTGCAGTATATATTCACTCAGCCCAAGCTGAACTTGAGGCAGAGGTGGTGGATGTAGCTGGTTGCAAATTATGATTTGGAGATAGCCTATCACCTTGGTAAGGCTAACTTCGTTGCAGATGCCCTAAGTCGGAAGCGGGGGCTTCGGCTCAGGAGCAGGATATGGAGTCTTTAGTAGGAGAGATCAGTGCGTTAAGTTTGTGTGCGGTTTCTCAGGAGCCCTTGGGTTTGGTGGCGACAGATAGAGCAGATCTTCTGAGTAGTGTGCGGTTGACTCAGGAGAAGTATTTGGGGCTGGTGATGTTGATTCAAAGTATCAGGTCTCAGCTAATGGTACTATTTAAGTGTAAGAGCAGATTTTTGTGCCCAAGGATAAAGAGTTGAGGCAGGAGATCCTGAGAGAGGCTCATGTGAGCATGTTCTCTATTCATCCAGGAGCGACTAAGATGTACTGTGATCTCAAGAGGTACTATCACTAGGTCAGGATGAAAAAGGATGTAGCTAGTTGGATCGCGAGGTGCGATATGTGGCATCTAGTGAAGGTTGAACATCAGGTTCCAGGAGGTTTGCTGAAGAACCTTCCCATTATGGAGTGGAAGTGGGATATGATCACAATGGACTTCGTGGTGGGTTTGCCAGTGTCTCGGACCTTTGATGCTATTTGGGTCATTATGGACTGATTGACTAAGTCGGCACATTTTCTGGCCATTAAGAAGACTTATGGAGCAGCGGTCTTGGCTAAGAAATATGTGAAAGAGATAATCAGGTTGCATGGGGTGCCAGCGAGTATTGTGTCTGATAGGGATTCCAAGTTCACTTCGGCGTTCTGGAGGGCGATTCAGGTAGAGATGGGCACTAAGGTGCATATGAGTATAGCTTATCATCCCCAGACACATGGGCAGTCAGAGAGGACATTCCAGACGTTGGAGGATTTACTGAGGATGTGTGTGTTTGATTGGGACGACCATTGGGCAGATCATCTGTGCTTGGTAGATTTTGCTTACAACAACAGTTACCAGGCGAGTATTAGGATGACTCCTTATGAGGTGTTGTATGGGAGACCATGTCGTACACCATTATGCTGGACTCAGGTAGGGGAGAGGAGCATGAACGGAGCGAGTTTTGTTCAGGAGACCTCAGAAAAGATTCGGGTTCTCAAGCTGAACATGAAGGAAGCTCAGGATTGGCAGAGGAGTTATGCCGACAAGAGGAGGAGAGATCTTGAGTTTCAGGTGGGAGATACAGTGTACCTCAAGATGGCCATGTTGCGGGTCCGAACAGGTCATTGACAGAGACTAAGTTGAGTCCTAGTTATATGGTTTTGTTCAGAGTGATTGAGCGGGTGGGACCGATAGCATATAGGCTGGAGTTGCCTAAGGTTATGCTTGTGTTCCACGAGGTTTTTCATATGTCGATGTTGCGGAAGTGTCTCCGCGAGGATGATAAGTTGTTGGCTAAGATTATTGAGGATCTACAGCCTAACATGACTTTGGAGGCGAGACCAGTGAGGGTTCTCGAGAGGAGGATCAAGGAACTTTGGAAGAAGAAGATTCTTTTGATGAGAGTCCTATGGGACTGTGATGGTGTTGAGGAGCAGACTTGGGAGCCAGAAGCGAGGATGAAGGAAAGGTTAGAGAAGTGGTTTGAGAAGCAGGTCGTGACTTGAACTTGTCTAGCTTGGTCCCAGTTGTAGTTCGTGGCTAGAGCGGGAATGGAGTATTCCAGCCCATCTCTCTTGTTACTTGGTCGCTTAGGGGTGGTTGGTTGTGCGACTAATTAACAAAATGAGGTGGTGTTCGGGGTACGAATTTCTGCGAAGCTGGTATTGAAAAGGAAAGTTTCGTGAAATGGAAATTTCCAAGAGTGGAAAGTTTTAAAAATGGAAAGTTTTATGTGAATTAGAATTTGTCCATTTTTAGTGGTTGTGAGCCTTGGAGGGGCCTGTGTGGCCTTTGTGGCGCGCTGTTTAGCCAATTGAGTGACCTTTGTAGAGGGATGTTTAGCCAATTGTGTGGCCTTTGTGGTGGGTTGTTTAGCCAATGTTGCATGTTTAGGCGGTCCTTCGGGATGTGTGGTCTTTGTGACGGTCCTTTGGGACGTGTGGCCTGTTTAGGCGATCCTTTGGGATGAGTGGTCTTCGTGACGGTCATTCAGGACAAGTGGTCTTCGTGATGGTCCTTCGGGACAAGTGGTCTTCGTGACTGTCCTTTGGGACGAGTGGTTTTTGTGACGGTCCTGTTTAAGACATTGTTTGGCATTGATGGCGGTCATGTTTAGGACATTTGTTACGCCTTTGTGTCGGTCCTGTTTAGGACATTTGTTCGGCCTTTGTGGCGGTCCTGTTTGTTAGTTTAACCGGAAGTAAAGATAGAAATATGAAAGTGAAGAGAATGAAGTGAGTGAAGAACAAAGAGAATAATGGTAAAATGATATTCCATTAGTGTTAATGTTACAATGTCGGCTAAAACCTTTAAATAGGAGAAAAAACTAGGGCTACACACTTTTGAGTCGACAACTAGGTGACAGAGACATAAAGAGAGAGATAGAGATGATCCCAAAGGTGATAGTGACCGGTCATGGTCTCCTAGGACGAAGCCAACCCGTGACTATGTTCCCCCTTATCTCCCAACGGATACAAGAGGCATTCTAGATCCTTCTCATGGGCCTTAGACGACCATACCTCTACTCTCTTCCATATGTCTTGATAGAACTCGGCCTTATCGAACATTGTACGGACAACCGTACGGACACGACTAAGTCCCAAGGTGGTTCATGATCAATACTATTTAGGACATATGTTGGCTTTTTTGGCGGCCCTTGTGGCATTGTGATGATCCTTGTGTGGTCATAAGGTATTCCAGTGAGGGGATATGTGGTAGGTAGGGCATTGTGTTATTAAACGCGACCAACAGGAACCTGGCTAGGGATAGGACTCAGACGTGTTCAGAATTGATTGCTCTAAGGACATTTAGTCTTGAACGACTCTTGGGGGACTTTGGTTCTCCTAGTATCGCCATGTTATGAGACTTTGTGGCTTGTAAATATGGTTGGTATATCAACTTCGGATGACGATCCAGGGGTGCGTTGTAGGGTGGCAACCCGAGAGACGAATATTGGACTTCCTTTTGTATTATGGCATGCGGGCTTAGGCCCGATGAGGAGCCAATATTATGGCATGCAGGTTTTGGCCTGATGAGCAACCAATAGAAACTCAAGGTTAAGACCTATGAGTAAAGGAAAGTCCAAAAGTCTGAAACGTGAGTCTATCATCTAGAGGTGACCTTTCGTAGATCGGTCGGAGGAGTGCGGGCCGTGGAGACGGTTGCAAGAGAGACTTTGACAGTTAATTGTTCGAGATTCGAGGACGAATCTATGTTGGTAGGGAGAATTGTAACATTCGCGAACCAAAATGTGCACTTTGGGGATGGGTGTCGATCGACACCAAGGGTGGTGCCAGTCGACACCAATAAATTATGGTTTGACCATATTGACTTAATTCTCGATTTGGGTCGGTTTGGTTTAGGAAAAACCATTAGACTGGGATATTTAAGTGGAATGTCGACGAAAAAGGGTTTTGGGAATTGGTTTTGGTCACCGTTCAATAGTTTTGAGAAAGAGAAAGAGAGAAAGGAGAGTTCTTGAGAGTTTGGTGGTTTTGAGAAGATTGTTGGTGTTTCTGGCGAGATCTGAAGCTAGGAGGGTGTTAAAAGCTTGCTAGGAGTGTGGGATTCTTTGTTGTTGGCCAGAAAATTCCTGCAAAGAGATGAGTGCATGACCATGTCTTATCTAAGCTATGATCTCTAGTTTTTTTGTGATTTGGTGCTTATGTGATTATTTCCTTTGAGTTCTCTATGGTTTTTTTGTGGCTGCTATGGCTGGGTTTTGCTTCTAAGGATGCATGGAGCGGATTAGAGTATTTTGGAGGCGAGATTCGGAGTTTCTGATCGAAGGAAATTGATGCTCAGCATCGGTGTCGGTCGACACCAAGGCGAGCAAGATTCGATAACTATGGCGAGTGTCGATCGACACCATGTGGAGGTGTCGGTCGACACAAACTAGGGTTTTGACGATGTCGAGCATGGTGTCGGTCTACACCAGATTGCCAATGTCGGTCGACACCCTTTTTCAGTTGCGACGGATGATACAGATGCTTTGTATATTGCCTAGTTTGTTTTATTGATTGTTGTTTGTGGCATGTAGAGATCTTATTGTTTGTGTGTCTAGCCCAATAGATGGAAAGATTGCCTCACTGAGTGCTTATAAAATACTCATGCATCTCAATTTGTGTTTGTGGTGCAGGTAAAGGCAAAGTGTGATCGTGGAATCAAGACAATGAAGAGGAAGATGTTCTAGTGGCTCGATTGGTTGTTGTCTGGCTTCTGTTAGGTTGCTAGAGTTGGGTCAATAGAACATTGCTAGGTTGTTGGTTCTTTGTTCCATGCTGTTTGGATTATTGGTTTAATTGTTATGGTTTAATACTGTTATTGAATGTTGGTTATTTAATGGTTTATTGGTATTGAATATCTTTTGTTGTTTGGTTTAATTGTGGTTAGGTGACTAGTGGGTATGACACCATTAGTTTAGAGTATTTATTATTATTATTATTATTATTATTATTATTATTATTTATTTATTATTTTAAAAAAACGAGTCGGGTCGTTTTAGGTATCATAACAGATTATGGCTACAAAAAAAACTTTGTGATTCTCTTTCTATACGGTGAAAACGAGATAAAGATTTGTGCCAAATCAACATATCAACATTAGGGGTTTTAAAGGTGTTTTCCTTTTTTTTTTCTTTTTGGTAGGATTGTTGTTGGAATTAAGTGAAAAGACTGATTGTAATGGTTTGATTCTTCCTCTTTGTTACTTTTGATTTTTTTAATCATACTTTCTGAATGATAGATCATGCAACACCCTTTTAAAGGGATACCTAGATTCTGGAAAACAAGTGCAAGAAGAGAGAATTTATGATGTGATGAGATTGAAAAATACGGAATCGAACAAGCTTTCATAGTAAAGCTTGACTACATCCTGAGCTTTTTGAGTGGAACGTGGTTCTGCCTGTAAGTTTGCTTCGTCGTTGAGGCTTTACTAATTTGGATACTATGCACAAGTTTCTGTTTTGGCAGGTATCTTTCGGAGTTACTTGCAGAGCATCATAAGCTTATTCCATTTTTGCATGTGCTTCCACACTCATATCGGCTACTAAGCCAAGGTGAGCGTTGTTGTTTGTGTTGTTTATTTATCTATATTTTCTGCTCACATAGTATTCATTCCTTGCTTCAGAACTTCGAAGCTCTCATATAGTTGATGAACACTAAATTGCTGCTAAGAGATACATAATGAGTAATAGCTAGCAGTTAGAAGTAATGTAAAAAGTGGGTCAATAACCCCCAAGTGTCTCTAAGCTTACAATCCACATAAAAACTAATGTTAGAGCACTAGAACACGAAATTACAAATTCAGAATTCTTATACTGACTTTTGTCATTCCATTTAACTAAGGTGAGAGCAAAAAAAACTATTCTTTGCCAACTTAATTAACTATGTTGTCTCTCCATTCATTGGTGTCCTGCTGACTACATTTGTTGACTAATTCTAACTGGTGTGTTTTTACTCTTGGAAATTGACAGATTTGGAACAGAAATTTTGCGGTACACCACATTGTTGGAGAATGCCACAGTTTTTAGTCAGAGTGAGCTTGACCACCATAGCCCTCTGGGTTTTGGAGGGATATTTCAAAATGAAGAGCTGACCTGAACCGAACGGACGGGCGTCACAGTTTCCATCATAAGCTAACAATTAATAGAAATCTTTTTGTCTAATACAATACTACTGCGATAGATGATTTATTAACAGAACTCTTTTTGTCTAATAAAGGAACAAAATAATTAAATACATGTCATTATCTCTATCATTAATGATCAAACGAGAGTGAAACTGAATCGTTTTTGTGTTACCGTTCACGAACAAAAAAAACTCTCTCTCTCTTAGCAATTTTGACGACGAACCCTAATTCTCGGCGCTATTCTCTTTCGTCTTGTCTGGCCGCTTATCCTATTATCAGTGATTCTCTCTCTCTCTCGTCGCCATTACTATGCATTTTGTCTCAATTCGAGTGGGGATAACTGGTTTTGTGTTCGTCTTTTCGTGTTTTTCAGTATGTGTTAAATCTTTATTTTGAGTGTTTGTCTCTTCGAGCCTTCAATGTGATTCCACATAAGTTGTGTGTTTATGTATGTGGTTTGAATTTTGTGCTTAGTCTTCTGTCTTTAGTAGTGCCAATGGTTAGAGGTGGAGCTGTTGCTGGTTTTGAGTTTTTTTTGAGTCTGTTTTCTTTCTTCCCTCTCTTTCATTATTATATTAATTTATATGAGTAACTCGGGTGATTAGATCTTCTCCAACGGAAATTTTAAGCTGAGGTTTTAAAGAAAAAGGGGGAAAAAAAATCAGAAAATGTGTAGTTAATAAGAGCTGCCTCTTATTCGGTCTTAGTAAGCTGAATTTTGCATAAAAGACCGTGACGTGTCAGTTACTGGTTGGATGAACCGTTTAATATAGAGTTGCTTCACAATCAGTTGGAATCAGAGGAAATTGAATCGATTGGAATCCGGAGGGGATTGAATCGATCGGTCATGGGAATTTCACTCTTTGACATTGATGAAGAGACTCGTGTGCTTCCTCCCTTTGAGGTGACTTTAAATGAGTAACTCTAATTTGTAATCGTGCCGAGATTAAATTCATAAGCCCTTCTTGTTGAGATGAAAGTTCAGGAAAGAAATGAAATAGGATTCTGGTGTTATCTAATGGCAGTTGGTTGCATCATTGATGGTAGAGGCATTGGCTTCGCTCTCGTGGAAACTAAACAATGTGTCAAAGAGTTTCGATGGTACCTGAGATTCAGTGTTGTTTATGTTTTGGTTGCTGATGTTGTGCTACTGGACCTTGTGTTGCCTCTCAAGAACTCAATCAATAGGTTTGTTATTGTATATTTCATATAAATGAACTCGATTTAGTGTTAGCGATTGGACATTTAAATTTCAAAACTTCATTTTTATTTGGAATCTCCTTCTGGCTCTGGATATTCTTGTGCGAGAACTCGGTGTGCTTTTGAGTCGAGAGCCACCAAACAAATTGATCAATTTCTTAGGAGTGTTAAGTGTTCTTGTGTTGGTTTTTTTTTCTTTCTCTAAAGTCTAAACTGTTTTTAGTGTGATTACTTGCAGTGGTTTGTGGATCACCCAAAGTTTATATCGAATCCATTTTACGTTGGTGGAGATTCATTTTCTGGACAAATTGTTCCAGGGGTTGTTCAACAGATTTCTCTTGGTAGCCTTTTGTAATCAACCACATTCCATAGTTTTGGTATCTTTGAGCTTACAATCGCAAAATGAAAACAGACAATGAGAAAGGCTGCTGTAGGTACTCTGTGTTTGGTGTCCAGAAGATCTATCAACATCAGCAAAATTACAATCAGAAGAGCATAACCTGCAATGGGCCATGACTAGCTGGACAAGAAGCTGCTGCAGGTATGTTGTTTAATTTAGCCATGATTGAAGATGAGTTTAGGCATATATTGTTTGTTTCCATTGGTCTTGTCCATTGTTTGAGAGTGTGGCTATTATATATCATCCTGTTTTTGTCTTTATAGGTGTTTCACTCTATCATTTTGGTTTAAATAATTTCTACTTATCACCCTGTTTGTTATACATAGTAACTTTTGAGTGAAAAGCTTGTGCCTTTTGCTTTCTCAGCAGAATCATGTGTCTTGGTTTCGTTTTGAGTTGAACAATGTATTTATTTCACCTCTCTTGAGTTTTTACTTATTTCGTATGGTGCAGTACATTCATATCTTTCTCAAATGTGCATACAACAGAGTTACCATATCAGACAGCTGTGTTTCTCCCAGTAATCACAAAAGACAGAACCAAAGGAGAGAACCATAAGCTGTTGAATCAGAATGGTGTTAATCCTGCTGATTGGGTAAGCATTTGATTTGATGGTTCAAAATTTAAAAATAAAAACCCCAATAACAGCTTCACTATTTGAAGAGCAAAATTTTAATTACTCTTTTAAGAGTTTTTATTTTTTTAAAATACACAATAAAATATTTAAAATATTTAAGAGGCTCAAAATTATATTCTCCCATTGGAGATGTTCTTAGCATTTACCACCGGAGCCCTTATAAACGCACATGCAAATATTAGTTTCCTCAATGCACATACCCGATGCCGATGCCTTAAATTGAAATTCACGATGGCCCATACACCTCTTTCCACAACGCTCTGTTATACATTTCCCTTTCTTTTGGTCAGGTAGAGGCCTAAGACATGGCCCGTGTGGCCCGTATTGCTCCCATGAAGTCGATCCTGTAACTATTGTACATAAACCATGAAACATAAATTATTTGAAGAGACTAATAATAAGTTATTTCATCAAATTCATTTATTATTTTTGACACAACACACATAACATTGTATTTGCATGTGCGTTTACAATAATAAGACGTTTACAATAATAAGACGTTTACAATATATAATTTTCATGATTTTGTTTTATAAAATGATTGAGTTTTAAACAAATATAGATGTTACCGTGTTATATATTTTTTGATATATTGTAATAATTAATAGTATTTGTTATTGGGCATATCATATATGTGGGTTAAATTTGAAAGAACTAAAAAATATGTTCATTTTCAACAAAAAAAAGTACTATAGTTAAACTCAAATTTGCCAAAATAATGCTGCACGCCGAAGACATAAAATTATAAATATAATTATATTTAAGATATGGAAACAACTACAAAGAAATTTATATATTTTTTAGGCTAATATTATTTATGTTTTTCATCATTGAGCCATAATTGGCCGGACTCTAACCTAAATCCCTATATTCAGACTCGAGTCTTGGTGTGATGGTGTCTTTTCATAGTGGAATTATCACTTGCCACTAGACTACGGCCACTTCACTATCTAATCATAAAATAATATGTGTTTATTATTATAAAATATATGATTGAGTTTTGGACATCAAAAGAAAAAGTAAATAATGTTAAATAGTATGGGAAAATGTTTTTTTATTCTTATTATGTTTATATAGTCTATAACCTAAATATGTTTTTTATCAAATTTATTATTAGATACTCCATGTGTCTCTAAAAGATTGATGTTTAGAATCTTTTACACATTTTAAGAAAACAATGATTACTGAATTTAAGTAATTATTTTTTTTGACTAAAGAGATATTATTTAGTTTTAAACAAATAACAATTCAAAATTTTAAATATTTTCAATGATTACTTCTTGAAGTTTACAAAACATCAATCTTTGTAGGATAAAAAAATATCCCAAAACATTAATCTTTGTGGGATAGGGGGAGTAATATATAAAATTTTATATTTGTTTTATGTTCTACAATATTATTAAGATATATAGTATCTATTTTTGTTTGGTTGATGTATATACAAATTAAATATTTTTGTTTAGAAATTTATCAATTAAAATTAGTTATTTAATGTTCGAAGTAGGAGATTCATTGAATTGATAGTTTGATTCTTGTTCTTAACTTTAAGGTCTTTGATATACATGTTCTTAATGCTAGACTATGATTGTTCACCCTGTTTGAGATTATAGGATTTTATGCATCAAACGTGTTTCATAGAATGCTTGAATGAATGTGAATCGGGCAATATAATTATAACCAATGAAAGTTGATGTCAGAAGGCATTATGAATTTAATAAACTTGTTTGATAATGAAAATTTGATTAGGAGATTACAAATAAAAATTTAGTAATTGAGTAGTAAAATTTAGTGTCTAGTTCCTTAAAATAGTATAAGTGAAATATTGTGTTCATGTTCGAGAACGATTCTAGTAACAACTGATCTCTGAAATATCATATGATCCAGTGCTTTTATCATATAAATTTAATCATTTAATGTCTTTCGCAGTATTATTTGCAAGCGACAAACATTTTGTTGTTCTAACTAATTAACTAATTACAACTCTTGCAAATCTTTTGAATATTGTAACACTTTGGTTTGCGGAGATGTTTAAAATAATTAATTTAATCACCTATATCACCAAAGTGCACTTATGTTTCCGGTCAATGATTCTGAGAGAATTCCTACTGACGCTGGAGTAGTTTTGAGGATAGGTGACCTTTCGGGAAGTGATTATCGGAACTATGCGAGTGAAAATAAAATACAGAAAAAGATCATGTGGTTATTTATATGGTCAGTAAACAAGTCTTTAAAGCCAACCTAATGTAGCAAACCAACCATCAGATTTAGGTGGACCCATAGGCCAGTGGATGTGAGGCCCACTAAGTAATGTGGGATATGGACTATTGGACATGGAGTCCAACTAACATAAATGGCGGTCGGGATGTTACACGTATCTTTCCTCTTTGTGGATCGACCCCAAATATTCTACTTTGCAGTTAAGCGCATCATGTTGTTTCTCGAACAAGCATTAAACAATTTGTGAAATTATGAATATAATCCATCCTTGAATTCTTGCTCATTTTTATTTACTTTATAGTGCATTAGTGACTATACCACAACCTGTGTCTGTATCCAAGTAACACCTACAGTTTAGTCGAACAAAATAGTGCCATGACCAACGACATGCATGCAACGTTAATTAAATATTAATGGAAGCAAGTCTAATGTCCGCAAACTGGAAATTCGTTTTGTGCATTGATGGATACCATGGATTGCATCGATCAATGCAAGTGCGTGATTGCTGTTTGGGTTAGTTCTATTTCTTGCAATTTGACGCAATTTAGTTGATGAAAACCTAGGACTCGAGTATTTAAAGGGAAAATTCGATGTCACTTATTCTTTTAGCCACTTTTGTCATTTCTAAAAGAAGAGAAAGAAAGAAATTTTTTTTGAGAGGTTTCTGTGAGTTTCTGGAGTTTTCTAAGGCGATTTTTGGTGGTTTTGGAACGTGGAGAAGGAGATCTGAATGTGGGTGTCGAGTAGAGGTGGTGGAAAGGCTTGAATCACGCTGTTCTTTGTCAGATCTGATTGTTTTAGATGTGAGTGCATAACCATGGCTTATCTGAGCATGAGATCTCAGAGTTTTATGTGTTTTCTCTGTGACTTGGTGGATTGATTCCTTGTTTGTTATGCTTTTTCGTATTTTCTATTGCCTTTTTTTGCTATTGTGGTGTTCTTGGACAAATGGTGGAGTTGGAAGACGAGCTACGGTCGATGACGACGTCCAGAATCGAGGCTAGGGTAACTGCATCAATCGATGCGAGGGGGTGTCTCTAGACGCAGTCGTGATGGTTCGCGAGTAATTGGTGCGCTTCATCGGTCGATGCAAAGAGTGCATCGGACAATGCAATGGCGTTGCACCAGTTGATGCATGGTGTCCATCGGTCGCTGCACGGGAGATCCATCGGTCTACACAAGGTGTGTGTCGGTCGACAACGGGTCTCAGCAGTCGACTGATATGTGTGCTTTTGTGGTTTGGTTTGATTGTGTATTGCTTGTAATTGTTGTTTGTTCTTTGTGATCTTAATGCTTGTGTGTATAGCCCAATTGATGAGAGGATTGCCTCACTAAGTATTTATAGTAATGCTTACGCCTCTCCTTTGTGTTGTGGTGCAGGTAAGGACAAAATGTGATGGAGAAATCAAGGCGATGAAGATGAAGATGTTCTAGAGACTTGATTGATTGTGTTCAAGCTTTTGTTAAGTTGCTAGAGTTGGGTCATTAGAACATCGTTAGGATGCTGGTTATTTGCTTCTTGACATTGTTGGATTATGATTTGTTAGACCTTGGTTTTAGTTATTCATTATTGGAGTTATATACTAGATTATTGATATTGTTTATGTTATCCGCTGTTGTTGATTGTTGTTAGGATGTTAGTGAATATGGGATCACTAGTTAATGTTATGTTAAAAAGGAAAAAAAATGGGATGAGTTGTTTCATTTTGGTATCGGAGCCCTTATGGTTCGAGGTCTAGGGTTCATTGTAGCTTTTTCTGTTGATGTTTGGTATTGCATGCTTGAGTTGATTATGAGATTTAGTCAATTGTGTGTGGCATGGGGTACTAGAACATCCTCTTCGAGCCTTCAATGGGATTCCACATAAGTTGTGTGTGTCTGTATGCGGTTTGAATTGTGTGCTTAGCCTTCTGTCTTTGGTAGTGCAGATAGTTAGAGGTGGAGCTGTTGCTGGTCGTGGACGCGGTCGTGGTCGTGGTAGGGGAAAAGGCCCAGCTGCTAGTGTAGGATCGGGATCGAAGAATCGATATCAGTACGTCTTAGTGACTTGGGATGGAGGTGCTATCAACCATAGTTAGTCTCGAGCTGATTGTACAGTTTCCAAAGTGAACGGTAAAAGTGAATTGTTCTTATTAATATTCATGGGCCGTTACAAAAATGACCTATCTCGGGTTCTTATACTATCATTACAACATTAAATTAGTGTGGATTCTCCTCCGTTAATTTCCTGTTTCATTTACTGCTAATCGTACTCAAATCCCGCTCGTTATGCCCTTCAGAGGGATCCGAACTCCAAGATGACTTTTGTCTCAGTTCGGGTAATCCCTCTAGTCCGAATTTCGAAAATGAGCCTTATGCCTTAACGGGCCAGCTATCATTCCACTCTATTGTCGGGCTGACCAACTTTGATGTCACCGTTAACAGGCTGGCTGACTTTGGTACCAACATTTGTCCCCAAGTCTCGCGAGCTGGTCAACTCGGGGGACTTTTGATGTGCCTTTGCTTGCATCGGGAACAAATTATGTCCCGAATCTCAAGATTTGATTGTAGTAATAATAGGATTTACCTCCATTAACATCAGGAAACAAAATATTCCCCAAATCTCATAATTTAATCGTAGTAATGATAAGATTTTCCTTCCCGAGCAAGTGGCAAGAACCATCTACTAGGTCACAGATGGATTAATCCGGACAACTTGGCAAGGCAAATACATGGGACCAAAGTCAAGCTGGAAATTTGTTCCTCATGAGAGGAAAACTAACTGGTGGTGAGTGTTCAAAATTTATACTACTTTTTTTTACTCTATATAACTAAGTTCACTTACTCACAAATACTAATGTCTTCTTTTAATATTGTAGCAAAACTTCTATTGGGAGTCAAGGTACTCTTGAAATAACTTTCATTTTTTGTATTATGTGGATGATGTTTTGTAGGTGTATGATGTCTGCACGTTTTCATTCACAATCCATAAGCGAATGTTCATTGTTTTAATTTAGTTTTTGTTGTGACTAGTTGTTTTTGACTTTTGATCTGAATGTTTGTCTTTGATTGTTGGTTTAGATTAATTTGGTTTTATATCCATTCACAGCGGGGTAAGTCAAGCAAAGGACACATTTATGGAATAGGCAGTGTTCAATACCGGGATTTTGATCCTTCTAAGACCTTCTCTTCAACGCAACCTCGACATGGACTTGCGTATCTCTGGTTTGGGTAAGAACTCTGAAACTGTCAACAATAATGTTGAAACGCTCAAGACTGACATGAAGGCACTCAAAGATGATATGATTGCCTTGAAGAGTGAGTTCAAGGACGAGATGGCTGCAACACGAGCTTCACTAAATGTGATTCTAAAGGCTCTTGGGGTGAATTCTGCTACCCTCCAACATGTTAATCATACTCAACCTTCTGATCCTACTGCAACACCTATTAATCCCACTGTCCTGAATGCCGCAATGCCTAACACTGCCTCGACCTCGACTCCACCTATGACTCGAGCTCAACAAGCTGACTTTGAACAATGGTGTGCTACTCGTGACTTTACTTCACAAGCACTTAGATAAGCGGTGTGTTTCTTAGCTTTATTGTGTATCTTGTATTTTTAGCTTGCTTCGCAAAATAATTGCATCTTTCGTAATACTTAATCGCCTTTTGTAAGTTTTTTGGAATCTCATGGATCTTTTTGTAAAACTTTGGAAATCTATGGTTGTGTATTATAGGTTTTATATTTCACGTTTCAGATTTTAGAATTTGTATTTCACGTTTCAAATTATAGAATTTTGGGGTATAGGTTTCAATTTCTAAATTCGTCACAATCACCAGGTCACGGTGGTTCGTGGTTAGAAAAAGTCATCGTTTAGACACAAGTGTTTCGTGTCTACTTAGTCACTGAATAAACATGAACTGAATCATGGCTAACTGACCACAAAAAATTTTCTGACTATTATTCTGTGGCAATTAATGTCATGAAATATGCGTGTTAAAATCGTGACTAAAACGTCACGAAAAGCCACGAAATATTTTAGTCCACGATCGTATAGACACGATTTTTTCCCATGTCTTGTCGTGTCTGTGTGGTCATATAACCACGAAAATGTGACATTCTCCACGGAATATTTCATGGCTATAGTGAAACGACCCGATCCATTTTTTTTTAATAGTAATAATAATAATAATAATAATAAACACTCTACAACTAGTGGTCCCATACCCACTAGCCACCTAACCACAAACATATTCAACAGCGGATAACAATACCAATAACAACCAATAATCCAAATAATATCCAATAATAAATCAATGTTATAGCATAAACAATATCCAAATACCAAACAACAGGAAACACAAAACCAGCAACCTAGCAATGTTTTTAATGACCCAACTCTAGCAACCTAGCAATGCCATACAACAACCAATCGAGTCCTTAGAACATCCTCCTCTTCATTGCCTTGATTCCACGATCACACTTTGCCTTTACCTGCACCACAAACACAAATTGAGATGCATGAGTATTTGATAAACACTCAGTGAGGCAATCCTCCCATCTACTGGGCTATACACACAAGCAACTGTAATTCCAATGTTCCAACAATCAACAAACAAAACATACAAACCAGGAAAACAAACATCATCTCGCTGGAAGGGAGGTGTCGACCGACACCAACCAAGTGTCGACCAACACTGGCTCTTGGTGTCGACCGACACCAACCAAGTGTCGACCGATACCAACCAAGTGTAGACCAACACTGGCTCTTGGTGTCTACCGACACTACCCCACAGTGTCGATCGATGTCGCTTCACTGGTGTCGACCGACACCAATTGGTGTCGATCGACACTACCTCTGCAACCGCGATCGGCATGAAGCAGAGAGTCGATTCTCGCTCCCAAACCCCACCAAATCGCCCAATACTCAAAACCCAAGCCAAATACGTCCGTAGGAACCTGTAGCAATCAACCCCAGCAAGCAAAACACACAAAACAACAACAAACAAGCAAGAACAAAGAATCACAGGCTTAGATCAGCCATGGTCATGCACTCACCTCTTTGCAGGAAGTTTCTGACCAACATTGATGAATCTCACTCTCCCAGCAAACTTCCCACATGTTCCTAGCCTTGAATCCTCACTCCCTCAGCAAGATCTCACCCAGAAAGCCTTGAAATCTCACCAAAACTCACAAAAACTCAAGAACAAACTTTTCTCTTCTTTTTCTCTCTGATTCAGCGGCGAGACAACAATAAAACACGACCTAGGTCGTTTTTCTCACTTAATAGTCTATTTATGTGGTTTTCCATAAACCAAACCGTCCAAAATTGCCAATTGAATCCATCTGGTCGAAGCAGAAATTAATGGTGTCGACCGACACCACCCTTAGTGTCGATCGAAACCCACCCCCAAAACGCAGAGTTTTGGTTCGCGGGTGTTACATATAGGCTCTATTTTTACTAGTGATGGAAGCATTTTTAAAAGTCTCAGCCCATCTCATAATATTGATTAGATGTGAGTTTATTTGCGTTAGCCCTAAGTCTTTTTAGGAACATGAAAAGTCTTTTTAAAACTATTGTCGGATCAGATATCATCAATGTTCAGGAGTTACGTTGTGAAACGATGTCTTATCCAAATATCATCAAATGTGTTAAATGTTACTAATCCTGTGCAAAGAAGCAAGTAAGCTTCAGATCTGCTAAAATCACTCAACTCACTTTCAGAATATGTTCTTCAAATGGCAGTTGACACATGTAGGAGGTCTGCCACTGCGACTGCGACCGCGACTTAAAAGTTGTTCGTTTGACAGTCGCAGGTCTTGCGACTAAACGCTGCGATTGCGATTGAATTTTTCTTACGGCATGAAAAATCAGCGACGTGACTATTTAAATAGCAATTAGTGGCAACGACCACTCGCCCAACTGCTAATTGAACAACATCTTGCGATTCAAAATCGTAGTCGCAGTCATAGTCACAATCGTAGCCGTTTGCGATTATGAAACGAAACATAGCCTAAATCACACAATCAAGGGGGAGAAAATGCTAAAGCAAAAAGCATCGCAGAGGTTCTTTGATGCTCGTGACAAGATCGGCGAGAGATTCACCAAGATTATGTGGTCACTAGAACAGGTGTTGCAATGTAGCCATTGTCCGGAAAATCACGTTCATCAACTTCATGAGAAGCTCTGGTTGGAAGTCACTAGTCATTGGGAGTCATAGGTTTCTTTTTGTCCGCAACATTATTTTGGGCTTCTATATGTTTTAAGTTACAAGAGATGTGTCTTCCAGGGGAGATGCTAATGTTTCCAAAAGAACCTGGTTGCACTTTCATATGGTCAAAGCGACGCATAATGGACTTATTGGTCCCAAACCAAATCCTTATTACAAACAAATCCAAACTACCAAGAAGATACAATAATGTTCATAATCACAAAATTCACAAAAAAGAAAACACAAACACCTATCCAATATACATAAATTTACAACATTTAAACATTTAATGTTTCTCTTATTGATTTACGCTTTGTTTATTTGCTTAGTTACACTTAACCGTGACACCAAAACAACCTTTTTCATTTTGCGTTCTAGCCTAACTCTATTCAGACGGATTCGTAAAACAACTTCTCTCTATGGGACTTGATTGCTAAATACTAGATACAATTCACTGTACACTTGCAATAGTCGTATTGTCCATTTTTTTTTTTTGGTAGGAAGTGGTATCGTCTATTGAGGTAAAAGATTAAATTTACGCACATCATTAGTCATATGTTTATTCGTTTCATGTTGCCTAAAAAGTATATATTTGCTGGAATTTTATTAAATGAGTGTGCGACTAATTCTTAGAGATAGGTCTAGTCGGCTATATGAAATTTAGTTCAAACAAGTTTAGAAAAAACTGCGGAATTATATATTTTGCAGAATGTATTGAGAAAAAAATGTAGTTGAAGCTTTTGGGAGGAGATTCTGCTTCTTAGATCGGCCATATAAAGTTAAAATATATAAGTAACTTTATTTTAATTGTTTACATTATACAACACACGCAAATTACTATATCTAATCCATATCAAAATTTAGTAACACTATAATACAAAATATTATATCATAGAATGAACAAATATGTGTTTATTTTATTATAAGAGACATTAAATATATGAAACGAGTTTTGGACGTCAAAAGAAAAAGGAAATATTGATTTTTTTTGGTTAACTAATAAATACAATTAAGCTATTTGCACCTAAAAACGCAAATGCAAGTATGAGTACCCGCTCCGCAAATCGCAATAACCCGATGCCTTAATTGATAGTCACGATGGCCTTACACCTAGCTTTACAACGGGCATGTTTACATTTCCCGGGTTTTCGGTCAGATAGAGGCCTATGAGCATCTCCAACTCAACTCATCTCCAAAATCCAATGCAAGTACTAGAGCGCCTACCATCTAAGCGGTGGTGAATTTCTAGAACATTTTTAGAACACTGGTTTAAATGTAGTGTTATTCATTTTCAATGATTTACGACATGAGTTTTTTTTTGGTGAATATTCACGACATGAATTGATTTTAATAGATTTTGAAAGACTTCAAGTTAAAAATACAAAAACAAAATGTTTGTTATTAGTTTATGCTTTTATTGGCTCTTAATGATTTAGAAATCTATGTAAGGTTTTGAAATGAACAATTCTTGGTTCACTACTAAGATAAACCCCTTTGTTCACCTCTCATTATTTCAACCAATAAAAATCTCATATGTCATAATATATTTTAAAACATATTCATTCACCTTTTTATAAAATAAAGAAACAAAATCTGTATACATTATTATAAAATTAAAAACTTAAACCGCTCTTTTATAAATCCAAACTGATATATAATTTTTTTCTAATTGTAAAATCTAAACTCTAACCATCTCATTTGTAAACTCAAACGGACATATAATTTCATTCTAATTGTAAAATCTAAACCCTAACCATCTTATTTGTAAATCCAAACCGACATATAATTTTGTTCTACTTGTAAAATCCAAACGCTAACCATCTCATTTGTAAACCCAAACCGACATATAATTTTGTTTTAATTGTAAAATCTAAACCCTAACCACTTCATTTGTAAACCCAAACCGACATATAATTTCATTTTAATTGTAAAATCTAAACCATAATCACCTTATTTATAAACTCAAACTGATACATCATTTCATTCTAATTGTAAAATCTAAACTAAGCCAATATTTAAATTAAAAAAAAACATATATACAGAATTTGTTTCCTTAATTTGTTTTGCTTTTCAATTTAATTTTGATTTATTTTTAAATAGAATAATGTATAGAAGATTATGATTAGTTGAAAAGGAAGAGGTGAACAAGAAGGTTCAATCTAGGAGTGAACCTAAGTATTTTTCTTTTGAAATGAACAATACTAGGGGTGTACCTCTTCATTCACCTTCTTATAAAATAAGAAAATAAAATATGTATACATTATTATAAAATTGAAAACTTAAACCACTCTTTTATAAACTCAAATCGATATATAATTTCATTTTAATTGTAAAATATAATCCCTAACCATCTCATTTGTAAACCCAAACCGACATATAATTTCATTCTAATTGTAAAGTCTAAACCATAATCATCTTATTTGTAAACCCAAACCGACATATAATTTCGTTATAATTGTAAAATCCAAACCCTAACCATCTCATTTGTAAACCCAAACCGACATATAATTTCTTTCTAATTGTAAAATCCAAACCCTAACCATCTCATTTGTAAACCCAAACCGACATATAATTTTGTTCTAATTGTAAAATCTAAATCCTAACCATCTCATTTGTAAACTCAAACTGACATATAATTTTGTTCTAACTGTAAAATCTAAACCCTAGCAACTTTATTTGTAAACCCAAATCGACATATAATTTTGTTTTAACTGTAAAATCTAAACCCTAGCAACTTTATTTGTAAACCCAAACCGACCTATAATTTCATTTTAATTGTAAAATCTAAACTCTAATCAGCTTATTTTAAAATCCAAACTGATATATAATTTTGTTCTAATTTTAAAAATATAAACCAAACCAATTTTTAACTTTCCTTAATTAAAAGTATACAGAATTTGTTTGCTTAATTTGTTTTGCTTTTAATTTAATTATGATTTATTTCTTATAAATAAAATAATGTATAGAAGATTCTGATTGGTTGAAAAGGAGGAGGTGAATATAAAGGTTCAAATTTTTCTTTTGAAATAACAAAATATACCTTCAGATTTGAGCATTTGTAAAAAAAAAAAGAAGAACTTAGTGAGGGTTTATATTGATTGATTTGGAAATCCAAGTTAATTGGAACATTAATTTGAAATTTCTTATCAATATGATATGGTTTTATTTTCATATTTTATAAATATGAGTTACAATTATGATTTATGTAAGGATTAATATAATTGATTCAGCACTAAATTTAAATAGATTTTGAAAGACTTTCAAATTTTGCATAAAAATTTGAGGAAGAATCATGTTATTTTGAAGTTTGAACGGATTCACCATAATACAGTAGTTGAGATCCACATATTGAATGTTGAGATCGGTATATTAAATATTTTCATTCATATACAATTTTTAATAAAACTGAAATACACAAAATTGTAACACCCACTTATATTTACGATATGTCAAAATCCATTGTGAAATCAAATCCTTAATAAACCCAATGAGATTTCTAAAGTTTCAACATATATATATCTAAAATACATGATTGTGATCTAGAATTTTCAATCAATAATCCAATAGTAAGCGAGTTTTTCGAATTTTTGAATTTAGTAAAATTCAATAACCAGTAACTCTCTAAAATATTGAGGGTAAACCTTACTATTCTGAACGAATTTATAAAGCTAGTTGAAATGTATATAATGTATGTTTAAAACAGTAAATTTGTAGTTGAGATCCACAAATTAATTACATTTTCAAATCTTACATAGTTTTCAAATCAATACAAAAATATACAAACAATAACCCTAATTGTTGATTTGGTTAAAAAAAGTTATTTTAATACTCCGTATCATGTACTCACCATGCACTCCTAACATTTCATGTATCAATGTATTGGTGAAATCTCTTTCTAACCTCGACTTATGAGAGCTTATAAATTGGAGCTTTGAGCAATGTAATCGATTTGTCATTCTCTCGTGTCTTTTTGTATCAAGCAAAAAAAAGACTTAAATGGATTAAAATTCCATTGAAATGTTCTCCAAATGCATGTCTTTGACAACAAAATTTCCTAAGAAAATCTAATTATTATTGTAACTTTGATAACTATTAGTGGTTGTGCGTTATGCGTCAATTGCTACAATAGTCTATGTCTTTGAAATAAACAATGTTTTTTCAAGATTTTATTAATATATATTTATTATTAAAGTGTTACATATGCTAAAATTACTCTTATGAATAGTTAAAACCAAAATGTTCAAGAAATTCAAATAAATTAATAAAACTCTTACATGGTCTTAAATCATGGAATGTACATTGGATGTTCACAAAGTGGAACATTGACATAGATTTAGTGGAATGTGAGTTCACGAAGTGTCACATTGACATGGATTTAGTTGAAGAGCAGTTAATGATGTCTACTATCCGGAGAAGCTCTTTGAAACTGAGCTAGTACTAGGTCAGCAAATTGCACTGAACCATATGTACTTATGCTATTCATTGAGAGGATGAGATATTGAAGTGCTGAGTAGATATAATCGTGGATTGAGAGCTTTATTGGCGGGTCATTCTAAGGTTAGTTTCTCATCTCTTATGCTTTTCTTTTTCTAACAGTCTTTGCTTACTACAATATTATTTTTCTAACTGTATTTTCCTTTGTATCCAGAGAGTGAGATGCATGTCTTTCTTTGGAGAGGATATTAATTTTTTGGCTTCGAATAGTTTATGATGGAAAAGTTTTTGTGTTCCTAATTCTATTTTGAACGAAATGAGGAAGAAGACAGAACATGCTATCAATCTTCTCTTGTATTTTACTAATAGATTTGAATTTTGAGTTTTGATCCCATCGTCATTAAAAGTTACTCCCTCTGTCCCAAATTATAGAATTTGTTAGCATTTTGTTTTTGTTCCATTTTTATAAGATATTTTTTTTCCAGATTTCTATGCATCATTTATGTTTATTTAGTATGTTATGATCATTTTTATTCTTCAATCTTTTTTTTTTCTATTGATTAAATTTTTGGAAATTTTTAATAATATATTTTATGTAAAATAAAAAAAATATTTATAATTTCTTAATTATTGTGATTTTAGCTAAAAATTTAATAAAATGGACAAAGAGAGTAACATTCTACTTTTTAAAATTTTGGAATGCAATTATATGAAAGACTTTTGGTGCATAGAACAGAGTGTAATACTACTTGTAGATAAAGAAAATGATAACTCAAGTAAATTAAATAGAAGTTTTGAAATTGTCATGTCATGTGCAATTTGTAACATCCCAAACATTATAAGTAAAAAAAATCAAAGAAATATGTGAGCAATAATTTCGGAAGAAAAGACATATGATTTATCTTCTTTTGTTGGATAATAGAGAGATATATGTCTTAACATGATCTCTCAATCCATCTCTGAACTTAGTCATTTGACTCATATTGAGTGTGTAAACAATAACATGTGAAAAATAATCTAAGGGTCTGAATTGCGGCATATTTGGTTGTGCGGGACAAAAGATTTAGTTGTGCGGTACGGTTCCAACTGCGGTTTATTCAGAAGAAATATATTTGTAGGACAAGTGGGGTTAATACAAAATAAACGGTATAAAATAATATTTGATTGGTAAAACTACTAATTGCGGTTCACAATAAAATATTATATATTTATATATATGTATATATTTTATTATTATAACAATAATTGTATGAATAAATTAGTAAAAATAAAAATAATTAATATAATTGTAATCTATTACTTTGTGTTAGTAAAAAATATTTGGAAACTTAGAAAACATAATAAAGTAAATCATACATGAGATTTTTTTAATAATTCAAATTAATGAGTATGGTTAACATATAACTAACTATTAAAATATGTGTTGATTATTTAACTTTCTTTCACTCAACATAAATTATATATTAAAAATATATATATTACTGTTGTATGTGCGTTTTTTCCAATAAACGTTAGGTAATAGGTGAGTGACCAAATAATAGTGGTCCATGAGTTAATTATCTTGTTTCAAAAACCGCGAACAGTTTCTGATTCTCTTTTTTGAAAAAATGCAAATAACCAAAAAAAATTATGATGGGTGAATAATATAACTTTCATAAAAACGCTCTTTGAAATCCGCGTTACTAGTGTCTCCAATCAAGGTCTATGTATCAATCACCAATAGGAAAAAAAATATAACACTTTAAGAATATGTGTTATATACTAAATTGAAAGTAATAATTGTAAATTTTTATCCCCAAACTGAAAAAGAACTTTTTTTTAAAAAAGACCAATAATTGTGTGTCATTTGTCTATTTTGTTCGGTTTACGATTTTGATTACGCAATTCATCTCCGTACCGTACCGACTAGATATATCGGTTAACGTAAGCAAAGTGACCTAAATTAGGTTGCCACGAGGGATAACATAAACGGCAATAAAACGGCGCCGTGTTAATCCCCACCCACCAAATAAAAAATCTCCGATAACCCGATTTAGTTAAAAACTCTATTCACCGATATCAAAATCACGACGGAGAAAAAACCCTAAAAAAAATGGAGGTAGAGACGAAGGAGAAGATCAAGAGAACAGTGAGAGAGATACTAAAGGAATCGGATATGAAAGAGATGACAGAGTTCAAAGTTCGTCAACTCGCTTCGGAGAAACTCGGTATCGATCTCTCTGAGATTTCTCACAAAGCTTATGTACGAAGCGTTGTGAACTCGTTCCTCGACGAAGAGAGATTGAAAGGTCCTGATGAAACAGAGGTGAATGAGAAAGAAGAAGAAGAAGGAGAAGGAGATGGTGGAGGAGGTAAAGGAGCAAGCAAAGAGTTGGATGATGACGGCGATCTCATCATTTGCCGGGTTCGATTTCATTGCTCTCTTCCTTCAATTTCGATTCTTGATTTTGCTCGAATGGTCGTGAAATTAGTTCAATTGTGAGTTGAGTTATGATTTTGCTGTTGTTGTTGTGTGGGGTTCTGTGTGTTGGTGTATAGCTATCGGATAAGAGAAGAGTGACGATTCAGGAATTTAAAGGAAAGACTTTGGTTTCCATTAGAGAGTATTACAAGAAAGATGGCAAAGAACTTCCCACTTCTAAGGGTACTTTTGAAAGCAAATCTCTCTCCTCTACATCTTCTAATAACAATTTTTGTTACCAAAATCTCGACTTCTCTGTCCAAATGCATCTTCTATTGAGCATCAGAGTGTGTGTTTTGTGTGAAAAAAAAAATGTTTCTTTTAAAGTTGCCACTTTTTGAGTTGCATCAGTGTGATTTTAAAGTCAATGGAGGGGACTGAGAGTTGCTATTGTTTAAGTATAGGCTGAAAAGGTGATTTACTGATTAGAAACCATTTTGGCTGATAAGTTTTTTGGGGAAGTTGACTTGAATGTTTCGTCAGTTGAACTTTTTAATCGTAGTTTAGTCTAACCTCACATGTTTTGAGTTTGTTTTGTATTACAGATTTTAGACTCTTTTTATTTTTCATATGATTTTTTTTTAGTATTTTTTCGAGAATTTGAATTTCTGCTAGTCCTCATATTTTGAGTAACTCTATAATGTATATTTGGTTTCAACCATTATTCTCAATATCAACAATAGTGAGACAATGTTCTTGATCCATTTCCTGTCACTGATATATTGTATTGTTATCCAGGAATCAGCTTAACTGATGAACAATGGTCAACTTTCAAGAAAAACATTCCAGCTATCGAAAAAGCTGTCAAGAAAATGGAATCGCGTGTCTGAAGAACATGTGGGTACTCCTTCTCTAAACATGTGTCTACTTAATTAATGGGTTCTAGTGTTGATTGTTTCATGTAACTGCGTTTTCCTTTTGTTTCTCTTTCTTGAATTGGTCGTAATGTGTTTCCCTCTCAAGGACTCAGCAAACAAGCTATTATTTCCTGAGTAGGAGTAAACATTTCGGTTTATGATGAGTGGATTCCTACAAAACCGAAACTTTACCAAACAAAAACCAAAACGGAAGTTGAACAAACCGTGACCATAACCAAACGAAACTGAACTGAAGTAGATATTCATCCAAACAGAAAGAATACGAATACCCTCTTTTATGTCTTTTGTTTCCTTTCCGAAACAAGTTTACCTTTTGTACATTATACACTTTTGCTTACAAGGATTACAAATGAGAAACGCTGCACAAAATTCAAACCTAACAGAAGTATTTCTCATTGTTTTTTCGGGACCAGGACGTTAAGCTTTTAACTCTGACCATATCCGAGGCAGAGGTTGAAGAAACTAAAGCTTCTGCCGCAGCATACTGAAGCTGATCAATCAAAGCGTGTGTATTGCCTTCAACCGCCAAAATCTCTTTCAGCTGCTTACTTTCCATCACAACTTTCGCTTTCCAAACTCCGTTCCTTCTTTGCGGCGACACTTGAATCTTCGGCCCAACTCCTATAGGGCTTGGCGTACCTTGTCCAACAAGGTACCCTAAGGATTTCTTTCTGGTTATTGGCAACGAGGTGCATCTCCTGCTTCTGTAATATTCTTCCATTATATCTCTTCTGGAATCTATGTCAACTACGTTGACGAAACCACCACCATCGGATACTGCTCTATGTGAACAATTCCCCATCTTCACACACAAAAAAACTAAAATGAAGAAAGAAAAGGATAGCAGATTTGATTTGACTGTTTTTGGTTCAAGAATCAAGATAGGTTTATAAATACTAAAATAGAGAGTAACTCTCGGACAAAAGATATTAAACAGTCTCTTCGTTGTCTCTTAATCACTGCATAGTCTGGTCTGCATGTGATACTCCACGCTGTGTATAATATTTATTCTTACCTTATCCTCTCATCCTTTGAAACTTCATTTTCTTTAATTTGTATCTTTTGTTCTCTTGCTTTTGTATTATTTTTCTTTTCTGGATAATCCTATAAATGCCAGCATTATAGTGCATCTGTATGTTAGCAAATATTTAAACAAGATATCATCCGAATAGACTAACTGACTAAGTATTTTTTCTAATACTATCTATATTATACAAACTATAATATGTACAAGATATTAGCATAATACACGAAACGTACCTAACTACCTATACATAAGGACAAATAGTGTAATATGACCCGTGGGGTTGACAACCAATAATGTGCTAGATGTCCATTTATTTAATTTTAGGGTTACACTATGCGAATAACTAGTTGAGCTACTATATTATCAAGATTATTGGGAAACATCATTCGTATATATTTTTTTTTCAACTTCAGGGGAATGTAGTTTTATTTTTTAGGTCTATTTGGGTTGGTGAGGAAGGGAATATGAAAACCAAGATCCCGTGACCTTGTTGGCAAAGCTACACATCAATTAAAATCATTCACGGGTTAATTAATTGATGAGAGAAAGCCACGTGGTGAATCTAAGGGTTTCGTAGCATATTTATTTACAAAGATTAAAGAAAAATGGGCTCAACCGGGTTCACACCGGCGACCTCTCGATATGCAGTCGTATGCTCTACCACTGAGCTATATGGCCGTTTGATTATAATAATCATTTATTTATTTGTTATTTAATGTGTGGTTTTTATTTTAAAATGTTACATTATATTTGACCAAAAAAAAATGTTACATTATAATTTTTGTATCAATTATAAACAAGTAACTCAAATTAGTATCATTCAAAATTTTAACACAAACTAATTGATGAAACTAACCATTTTTTATATAGTGTATTGTCTTATGAACTTTAACTATGATTTAATATGCGACACAATATTTGTTTGACACAATCTGAACTAAATCAGTTTGATTCAACATGTCTAATACTGATGGTGTTAAAAATAGTAAAATGAAGATTTAACTCATATTTAATCGTTGGGTTAATGATATTGAATGTTTTATTAATATCGATTCAAACTCGTTCCACCATATACTCTTTTCCATTAATTGCGTAATATATGACTTTTTCAAAAATTCAAAATACAAAATATACATAATTTTTTTTGATTTTTATGAACTTTGTCTATTATATGATGATTCAAAATATTTTTTTTTTAAATCAACAAAGATAATAGAGGAATAATAATTTTAAATATTATATGAATATTTAATTTTATAATTAATGTTAAAATATTTTAATTATGTTTGGTTATATGGATAGTGGCGAGAATTAATTATAAAATTGTTTGTATACATGAAAATATAAATGTCATTCTATGTAAATGAAACAACCCGACCCGGTTTTTTTTTAATAACCTAATATCTAGTGATCCCATACCCACTAGCAACCTACCCCCAAATATCAACAACAGCGGATAACAATAAATAAACAACTCCAATAATCAATAACCGGCAAGAAATAACATAACATCAATTCCAACAATAATTCAGAACATAACCAATAATGAAACCAACATCCCTAACATCCAATCTAGACCACTAAGTTCCACTCTAGCATCCTAACACAGACACAAAGCAAACAACCAAACCTCTAGAACATCCTCCTCTTCATTGCCTGAATCTCACGATCACACTTTGCCTTTACCTGCACCACAACACAAAAGAGAGGCGTAAGTATTACCAGAACTACTTAGTGAAGCAATCCTTCCATCTACTGGGTTATACACACAAGCAATAAGATCTCTCATGCCACAAACAACAATAATAAAACAAACCAGGAATATGCACAAATAAACAAGACATAAACCGGTCACTGTCAGAAGGGTGTCGACCGATACCCGAAGGTGTCAACCAACACTGGTTATCTGTTGTCGACCGATACCCGAAGGTGTCGACCGACACCTGCTCGACACTCCCCAAAACCCTAACGGTGTCGACCGACACCTCCACATGGCATTGACCGAAGCTAGCTAAGTCCCTGACTCGTCCTCACGTTGGTGTCGACCGACACCGATGCCGAGCATTGATTTCCTTCGAACAGAACCTCTGAATCTCGCCTCCAAACTTCTCATTTTCATCCCACATGAACCCAAGAACGAATCCAAGCCTCAGGAGCTACGAAAAACTCACAAACAACCAAAGGAAACAACCACACAACACACAAAACCACAGAAACAGAGATCTTAGCTTTGATAAGCCATGGTCATGCACTCACCTTTGCCAAAACAATGATATCTCACCAACAAACAACGAAAACACACCACCACAAGCTTCCCACCACGTTACCAGCCTTGGATCCACACTCTCCAGAAAGAAACTCAACCCACAGAGCTAGAGAACTCACCAAAAACCTCAAGAACTCTCACAGAGACTTTTGTTCCCTTCTGTTTTCCATCTAAGATGTGAAAAAGCGGCTAAATGACTTGGGAAGTCGAGTTCCATGACTTAAACTCGAGTCTAGGGCTTTCCCTAAACCAACCACGCAAACCGGGCGATTAAAATCGAACCGATCCAACCGTCCACAAACGGTGTCAACCGACACCACTAGGAGTGTCGATAGACACCCCTACCAGAAATTGAATTTCTGGTTCGTGGATGTTACAATTCTCTCCCACCAGCATAGATTTGTCCCCGAATCTAGCACCAAACCAACAATCAAGGATCTCCCGTGCAACCAACACTATGGCCCGCACATCCTCCGACTAACAATGAGGACTCAATCTAGCCAATAACCCGCGACTCTGACATTATACGCTCTCAACTCATGCATCTCCCTCACTCTCAAGTCTCGACCTTCGAGTCTTACCGGCTCGCCATTGGGCCTCAGCCCTACAGCTACGGTATAAGGAAGCCAAATCTTGCTCTTGGGCTATCACTCTACAGCACGCCTTCAGATCGTCACCCGAAGTCGATATACCAATTATACTTTTAGGCCACAAAGTCCCTTGAGATAACGGTACACAGGAACATAACCGTCCCCTCATGAGTTGTTCGAGATCCTACATCTCTAGAGCAATAATTCTGAGCTCGACCGAGTACCACGCTGACCAGAATTAAGGCCAACACTTTCCACTAAGGCTACCAAACATGTCACGAAGACCACATAAACGTCCTGCATGACCGCCACTAAGGCCAAAAAATGTCCAAAAGGACCGCCACAAAGGCCACAAACGTCACCGGGACCGCCACCATGGTATCTGGCGTCACCAAGACCACCACCAAGGTATTCGGCGTCACCAAGACCACCGTCAGGTACAAAACGTCACTAAGGCGTGATTGTAGTATTCTCTTGCCTCATCATCTAGCCTAGGTTCCTCTTGGTGTTGTCTTTGACGCTGATTTGGTTCCGGGTTGTTTTGGTTTAAGTGTAGAGCAGCAAGCTTTTCACTGAGCATCATTGCCATAGCAGCTGTGACTGATTTCGTGATTCTCTTTTCCAGGCTAGAGGTGGATGACTCGTCCTCTTCAGACGTCACCATGGTACCTGAAAATAAAATAATGATCCAACACATAGTCCCAAAAACACACAAATAAAAATGGATCTGGAAAAAATATCAAAACAAATCCAAAAATTCCAAAATCAATTTTGAAAAATAATAAACTCAAAGCTGATCCAAATGAAATTGATTTCGTAAATTTTGAACAAGCAAAAGTTTTTATAAAAACATTGCAAGATTGAAGAAAAATCTAGAAAAACAGAAAAACTAAGATTGGAATTTCAAAACCTGGTTGCAAATTGGCTCTGATACCACATGATAGACTCATGAATGAGGATCTATGCCCAAGGACACACTTTGCATAGTTTTGGAGTTGAATGGACGAAATGATGATGAAGAATGAATGAAAGAAACAGCGGAATGGAGAGATGAACGGCGGTGAAGGTGAAGGGCGGTTGAATGCAGCGGATTTGAAGGGGAATGAAATCTACTTCTAAGAAAGATGGAAATCTCTTAGACTACAGGCTTGAATATATTTTAGATGTGACACACTAAGAAATAAACAAGTTGAGAAGATACTACACACTCCTCAGATCAAACAAGTAGAAAAGAAGTTTTTGATTGAAATGTTTGATGACTTGCAAATGAGAACTACATGGAGTTTATATAGAAGAGGGAGGATGAAAAAGGAGAGGGGAGAGAAGAAAGATATGCAAGAGCATGCACAAGCCCAAACTCATGCAAGAACATGCACAAGTTCACACTCATGCAAGATCATGCAAAGTGTCTTGGAAAATATAAAAACATTAAATGCAAAGTTTGAACAAAAGAGAAAGAAAATGGGTCAAGGCTAGTAATGGGCCTTGGACCACGAAACTGGCTGGCAAAGGGGGCTTGAAAGTGCTACTTACACCTCATTAAAAACATTGTTAATAAAACTCAATGGGACAAAACTTGACAAGGAAAAAAGAGTGCGTAAGCAACACTTTACCCTTTACCGAGCACCTTGAGCTGTGATCATCATCAAAGTGGTTTGAGACACGTCTTCTTGCTTCTTTTCCAGCTCCCTAAGTAGTTCATTGATGGCTTGGTTAAACCTCTTGGATTTTGATCTTGTTATAGGACCCACCGGAACGATCAATGCTTCTTCTGATGCTTCCTCCGGTACAAGCTGCTCCTTAGGTTTATGTGGTTTGGTTGAGCTCGCCATGATCTCATCAAGAGCTAAAGAGTTTAGATAACTTAAATTTTAAATCAACCAAGCTAAGCGCATTTGAAAGAACAACAATAATAAGGAAGGCAAGATTGAGTAATGAGGATGGGATCAAATGGTCTCTGAGACAATAGGTGTAGACCAACTTGCCGCATGCGAGCCAAAGAGAAGTAATACATCCACGAGTACCTTCTGAAGTAGGCATGACCACGGTTATGGTTATCACAGTTACGGTTTATTAACCACCGGTTACGAATATAAATTTTGTTTAACCATAACCATAATCGTTTAATAAAAGGTTAAACGGTTACAGTTAAATACGGTTCTGATTGAAGCGGTTACGGTTATATACGATTATAGTTATTTGATAATATGATACGGTTGATATTATTTGATGATATAATATAACTGATATTATTTATTTATAATTGATATATTCTTTTAGTGTACTCATATTTCTATATATCTTACGATTCACATCAAATAAATAATTATTAGTATATTTTATTATGTTTTTAAAATGGTTACGGTTTAACTATGCAGTTAGCCAACAGTTTTGATACGGTTACGGTTAATTAACGTTTATAGTTAATATAATTTAACCATATATTTTTTGTTAATGGTTACAATTATTAACCATTTTATACGGTTACAGTTTCGTTACGATTCAGATACAGTCTGAAATATAGTTACGGTTTTATCTTGGCCATGCCTATTCTGAAGTCACTAAAAAAACCTAAAATTGCAACATAATTTTGCAATATTGATTTTTGTAACAATTTTGCAACAAAATTCTACAATATTTTTGCAATGATGGATATATGGCACAATTTTATCAAAAACTTCTCGCAAAATCACCACAAAAGTTTTTGTAGCCAACTTTCGTTACCACTTTGCAATATTTTTTCAACATGTAAAGATATCTTGCAAAATTTTTAAGAAACATTCAACGATTGTGGAATATGAATATGGCTGTTTCTCAAGAACATTATAACATATTTGCAATTATATTTGTCAGATTTCAGTAATAGTTTGGTAGCACTTACTTTCAATAAAACAAAATAATAGAAAACACTTATTTTCTAGAAAAACTGTAAAAATTGCTCACTTGATAAAAGAAAGGAAAAATGATTGCCAGTTACTTAAAGTATACGCCAACACATAGCCACACATACAAACAATATAAATATTTTGTTAACTACATGAACTATTGTCATCACATAAGGACATCCATAAACAAACATAGGTTATGTGTACAATACCATAAACATTAAATTTTAGCCGGAATCTGGCATTGACCAGTGTTGACCGGTATTGACCAGTGTTGACCAGCGTTTTTTTTTTTTTTTTTTTTTGTTAAAAGGCCTTCTTATATATATATATATATATATATAATTAAAAGTTACAAGGAATCACACAAGAACCACATACCAGCCGAAAACAGAAGAAAATAAAGGAGGAAGGGAAAGAGTACAAAGACACTAAAACATTTTGCCAAGATAGCCACCCTTGTATCCGAGGAAAAAGAATACGGATGCCACTCAATAGGTAGACCAGAACTGCTCGAGGAGCTCACCATGCTCTGTTGCTTGGAGTTTAAGTGCAGAGGATTTGTTTCTTACAGCCCTGCGTATTATTCTCAGAATGCTAGATTGGGGAAGAGTTGTACCATCATGGAAACGACGGTTGCGCTCATTCCAAATTTCGTAGATGGTAGCATGCCACCCTTGTAGAAGAGCAAGGGAAGTGACTGTAGTGTTTGAAATTGACGGGAGCCATTGGATGATCTGATCCCAAACCGAAGGTGGAGATGGGAGACCCATTATACCGACCAAAGATGACCAGACTTCATAGGAGTAGGAGCACTCAAAGAACAAGTGGTCTCTAGACTCATTGTGCAGACTACAAAGCAAAGATATAGGTTCGACATCCAATCCCCATTGAATCATCTGGTCCAAGGTGGGGTTTCTATTCTGAAGAAACAACCAGACAGCTAATGAGTGTTTAGGCACAGCAGCTTTATGCCAAACAAGGGAGAACCAGGGAACATGCGGTCTTGATAGGCGAAGAGAGTTCCACATATCCTTAGAGCTGTAATACTCAAATTCCTTGGTGTTAATAATCCAAACGGGAATGTCGCTATGTGTGGAGTGGAGGAGAGAAGTGATGAAAGTAAGGACTTCCAGAAACGAATCTGATCTTGCAGAAAGAAGTATCCAGTTCGCCCCTGATTTGTAATCCGAAACCAAGGAAAAAATCGGGATGCCAAGACGACGGGGAGCGTCGGCCCCAAGAAAGTGAATAAGTGATCCAAAAGGTGTCCAAGGATCCCACCAGAAGAAAGTATCCTCCCATGTACCCACCTTTATCCTGAGAAAATTTATAGCTTTGTGCCTCAACTTTAACAACTTCCTGAACATCCATGAGACTGAAGAGGAATTTTCATTAAGTGCCCAGAAAGTAGTTGTGGAAAGATACTTGGACCGGATCCAGGCTACCCATATAGAGCCTGCCCGAAAGTATAGCATCTATATGAGCTTCAAAGCACATGTCTCGTTCCAAGTGGACCAAGATCTCAAACCAAGGCCACCTTCCCTTTTAGGATAACACAGATCAGCCCAAGCGACTTTAGCTCCTGAGGGTTTATCAAGACAACCATGCTATAGAAAAGAACTGGATAGACTATTTAATCTCTTAATGACCTTCTTTGGGAAGAAAAAAGCACTAGTCCAGAATCCAATTATTCCTGAGATAACAGTGGATAGTAGCTGAAACCTACCCGCTATACTTAAATGTCTATGCAGCCAAGAATTCATCTTCTCCCGGGTCTTTGAGAGTAATGGGTCACAATCCTTTATGGTAACCGTGAATGATGCACGGGGGAAGTCCAAGGTAGCGGACAGGCAATGATGCACGGGGAAGTCCAAGGTAGCAGACAGGCAATGATGCACGGGGGAGAGGAAATTTTGATTGCATATGATTTAAGTCATCTTCACTTAAACCCGAAGAGAACATGGAGGTTTTTGAGATATTAACCGAGAGTCCAAAGAACTTTTCAAACTGAGATATAACCGTGAAGACTCCAGCCAGAGAAGCTTCCGTTCCATCCAGGAAAATGAGTAAATCATTAGCGAAACACAAATGAGTAAGCTCTAAAACTTCACACCCCAGGTGATAACCAAAATTTTTGTCTTGAGCCGCTTTGTTCAGCATTAATGAGAGGACATTCATTAGCATCACAAAAAAGATTGGTGATAAAGGATCCCCCTGCCTAAGACCAGTTTTCCTTTAAAGTAGCCCGATGTGACTCTGTTAATGCTAATGGAAAATCTCGGAGAGCATATGCAAGTTTTAATCCAATCAACAAACATCACAGGAACGCCATAAGAAGCCAATGCATTTAGAACAAAATCCCACCAAACGGAATCAAACGCCTTGGAAATATCCACTTTTAGAGTGATCCTAGGCGAGACCAATTCCAGATGATACTTCTGAAGTACCTCTGAAGCTAACAATACATTCTCAATCAAAAGTCTACCCTTTACAAACGTCGTCTGATTTGGGAGAATAACAGTTGGGAGGATCTTCTTTAGTCTGTTCGAGAGAATCCGAGAGATCACTTTGTAGCTTGTATTCATACAAGAAATTGGTCTGAAATCCTTCAGAACATCAGCTCCCCTTCGCTTTGGGATTAGAATCAGAGAAGTGGCATTAACACAAGACGGTAAGAAAAAGCTTGCAAAGAAATCTTGCACCGCTTTAATAAATTCGGTCCCCAGTACCTGCCAGTAAGACCTGTAAAATTCAACCGGGTAACCATCTGGCCCCGGGGTTTTACTTAAAGGCAAATGCAACAAAGCTTCTCGAATCTCACCTGGCGAAACTACAATACATAGCAGAGATACTTGGGAAGGATTTAACTGGGAAGGAATGAGCCGTCCCAAAAATTCTTTTAGGAAAGGGCAATAATCTCCTCGTGGTTTACACAGGATTGAGGAGAAATACCTCTCAGCTAAGAGGTGGACTTCCTCCAGAGAATCAGACCTTGACCCATCTGGTCTTAGGACGTACTTGATGGCATTTGATGCATTCCTAAACCTCATCATAGTGTGGAAGTATCGAGTGTTAGAGTCTCCCACTTCCATCCATCGAATTCTTGATCTTTGCCGGAAAAAAACATTCTTCAGCCACGCGTAAAGAGAGCCAAGAGCTTCTAGCAATCGATTCCTCTCTCACATTAAGAGAAGATGGGTCGTTTAAAGCCAGAACTTGGAGGATAGAAAGAGCTTGCTCATCTTCAGCCACCCTCTTTTCAATATCACTGTATATGTCCTTCATCTAGGTTTTTATTGGCCTTTTCAGCTGTTTTAGTTGGCAAAAATCCGAGAGACTTGAGACTGGTTCTCCAAAAGATCTCCAAGCTTCAGATACTAAGTCCACATAGTTTGGCATCTTTGTTAGAAGATTAAAGAATTTAAACGGCCGAGAACCAAAAGATGGAGAAGGTGACGTTATCCTTATATGGTAAGGTGTGTGATCCGAGAACTGAGGCGACTCAACAGAACAGTGACTTGAAGGAAAATCGAGGAACCACTGACCATTTACCAAAGCTCGATCAATCTTTGTGGCAAATGGGTTAGAAGACTGATGATTTGACCAAGTGAACTTTGGCCCTTGAAAAGGAAGATCATAAAGCCCTGTATCTGACAAGCAATCTCTGAACTTTCTCATGGCTGAGGTTGAATGGTAGACGTTAGGGTTTGAAGACTCCCAGGGATGTAAAATCTCGTTGAAGTCCCCACAGACAATCCACGGACGAGAGGAGAGATTGAAGGAAATGCTGGTGTCCTTAAGCGAAGTCCATAATAATTTTTATAATTTACAAAAACAAAATATAATTAAACGATTATGGTTCTTTGATAATATGTTACTATACCAGCGTTTTTTTTTCCTAAAAATATTTTTTTTATATTTATTATAAATAAATAACAAATTAAATTATTTGTATAATTTACAAAAACAAAATATAACAACAAAAAGTTATATGAAAAAAAATATAAAAAAGTTATGTACCAAAAAAAATAAAAAATTTATGACAAACAAAATTTGTAGTATATCTAGTAACTAATTTTGTTAATACAGAAAATATACCAAAAATAATATAACAAAACTATACCACCAAAAATTTGACGTGTAGTAGATTTTTTTATAAAACTATAACAAAAATCACTTTTTTACCTTTCCGTTTTAAAAATCATTTTTTTGTTTTGTATATTCAAAGATGGGGGTTTTAAATATTTTTTTCTTTTTTACTTATTTATAAGATTATGTCATTTGAAATATATCCAAGGCATTACCAACTATTTCTTTGATTTTAATAGATCAATCTTTGATTTTACAAAATCAACTTTTGTTTTTTAACTATCTTCTTGATATATGTCTTTTATGAAAATAAATAAAATTTTCATTATTTTGTTCCTTTGTTTTCCTTATTAGAAACAAAGAAATAGTTGGTAATGTCTTGGATATATTTCAAATGACATAATCTTATAAATAAGTAAAAAGAAAAGAATATATTTAAAACCCCCACCTTTAAAAATACAAAATAAAAAATGATTTTTAAAAGGAAAATGTATAGATTTGTTATAGTTTTATGAAAAAATCTACTACACATAAATTTTTGGTTGTATAGTTTTATTATATTATTTTTGGTATATTTTCTGTATTAACAAAATTAGTAACTAGATATATCACAAATTTTGTTTGTCATATAATTTTTTTTTTAATATATAATTTTCTTGTATTTTTTTGTCGTATAACTTTTTGTTGTTATATTTTGTTTTTGTAAATTATACAAATTATTTAATCTTTTTATTTATTTATCAAAAATACATTAAAAAAAATGTTATTAAGAAAAAAGAATTTTTTCTGGTCAACGCTGGTTAACATTGGTCAATGCCGGTCAACACTGGTCAACGCCGGATTCCAGCCAAAATTTAATGTTTATGGTGTTGTACACATAACCTATGCTTGTTTATGGATGTTCTTATGTGATGACAATAGTTCACGTAGTTAACAAAACATTTATATTGTACATTTATATTGTTTGTATGTAGGGTCATGTGTTGGCGTATAATTCAAATAGCTGACAATCATTTTTCCTAAAAGAAATATAGGTGTGAGCATTTGATTTTTGTTTTTGGGTTTGGATTTTGGTTTTGGTTTAAATGAAAATACTATAAAAAGTTGAGAAGATAAATAATAGTATAATTTTAGTTTTCTTCGATTACTGATAATTATTTGCCTATTATACGGTATGTGCAGTTGTGTTACCATAGATACCGCACGTATTATACTAAAAAGGTAAAAAGATTTTCCAGACTTTAATATTTTTTTGCTTGTAACTCTATAAAATATTCTAGTAAAATATTTTGGAATCAAGACTAGATTTTCTAATCTTTATATATTTACAGTTTACAGTTTATAGACTTACGTAAATTTTGTAAGTTTCTCAATGAAGGTAACTGAGAAAAAGTCTCAAAGTGTATATTTTTAAAGTTTCGGGGTAGTATCACACGTTCCAAAGTAGGTCTAGACATAAAAACCGTACTTGAACCTCCAACCTGGAACTTGACCCAAAAAATGGGTTTGAGTTGGGTATGAATTTGCCTATAAAACCTTATTAGGTTCTATTTTTCAATACTCATGGGTTTAGATTAGGGTCGGGCATACCCGATATCCGTTTGGATACCCATCAAACCCGAACATATAAATATATTTATAATTTTAGCATCAATATAATACAATTATCTAAAATTATGATTATAATTTTGAATATTTAATTTACTTTTATACCTAAATATCAAAAATAATCAAGTTATCTAAAATAATTTGTCACATGAATCAAATTTTAGCTAAATTTATTGAAATTTAATTTTAAAGAGTTTTTTTCAGGTACCCGGTAGTTTGCGTGCTCATCGGGTTCTAAAATTTGTAACCTGAATCGATCCGAATCTGATAGTACCCAAATCAAACCGAACCCGTATATTTTAAAATACTCACTCAATTCTATTTTTCTAAACCCGTTTACCCGAACCCGAATGAATAATACTCAAACCCGAACGGGTTACCCGAATGTCCAGCCCTATTCCAAAGGTATTGTTTCTCCGGTTTGTCCTTTTGTTTTGGAGTGTTTTCTAAGTTAAACTTTGCTATAAGTTGTTGTTTTTTCTGGATTGGCTATTCTTGATTAATTAATAAAGATGTGTAACATCCGTGAACCGAAATCCCGGTTTAGGGGATTGCATCGGTCGATGCATATAGTGCATCGGTCGATGCAGGTTCAGTTTTCTGGGGACGAGTTAAGTTAAACGCTGCGTTTTGGGTTAGGGAAAACCCTTATGTCGTGTTTTTGTCTCATTCGACGAGTTCAGCCGTTTTGGGAGAAAAACGGGAGAGAAAAGAGGTCTTATCAGCTCTTAAGCGTTTTTAGGAGATTCTTGGAAGTTTGTGGCGTTTTTCTGTGAGATCTGAGGCTTAGATCGTGGTAGGAACTTCCTAGGAGCATTTTCTTCCTGTGTTTGGGTCGGATTTCTTCTGTGGCAAAGGTAAGTGCATGACCATGGCTTATCTAAATTGGAGATATCTCTGATTTGCTTGTTATTTGTGGTTAGGCTTGTTAGTTTATTATTTGGGACGTTGGGAAGCTTTCTTGTGGCTTGGGATAGAGTTTTGTAGTTGTAGGAACGAAGATCCGGTGAGAAGCTTCGGGGGAAAACGATGCTTGGCATTGCATCGGTCGATGCACTTTGTGCGACGGTCGATGCAAATGCGAGAACGGCGCGTAAAATCTAGGGTTTTCGTGCTATCTCGAGCATGCGTCGGTCGATGCAAGTTAGCCTTGCATCGGTCAATGCAGATCTTGCGTCGGTCGACGCAACCTCCAACTGGTGTCGGTCAATGCATGTTGGTGTCGGTCGATGCTGAGTCCTGGTTTGTTATTGCTGATTGTTGATTGTTTATTGATGGTTAGAGATGTCTCTATTGCTTGTGTGTATAGCCCAGTAGATGGGAGGATTGCCTTACTGAGTGTTTATAAAATACTCATGCATTGCAATTTGTGTTTGTGGTGCATGTAAAGGCAAAGTGTGATCGTGGAATCAGGGCGATGAGGAGGAGGATGTTCTAAAGACTTGATTGATTTTGGTCTAGCTATTGTTAGGTTGCTAGTGTTGAGTTGATAAAATATTGTAGGATGTTGGAACTTTGTTATTGCATTGTTGGTTATTGGATTGTTATTGTTGGAATTCTTATTGGTTTAATGGAATTGTTTTTGTTATCCGCTGTTGTTGATTGTTGCTAGGTTGCTAGTGGGTATGGGACTACTAGTGAATTAATATTAAAAAAAAAACGGGAAGGGTTGTTTCATTTTGGTATTAGAGCCCTTACGGTTCTAGGTCTAGGGTTCACTGTGTTTTTGTTGTTGATGTTTGGGATTTCATGCTAGAGTTGATTATGTGATTTAGTCTATTGTATGTGGCATGAGGTCCTAGAACATCCTCTTCGAGCCTACTTTGTGATTCCATGGTGAGTTGTGTTCTTGTGTTATTAGAATTATTTGTTGCTTAGCCTTCTGTTCTTGGTGATACAGATGGTTAGAGGAGGGGGGTTGTTGGTCGCGGGTGTGGTCGTGGTCGTGGTCGTGGTCGGGGACGGGGTCAGGTTCCCGAGGCCAGTGAGAGTGTGACCCAGAGCATGGCCAGTGAGGAGGTAGTGGAGTCACAGGTTCATCCTAGTGTGTCTGGAGACCAGGCTGGTTTGGGTGACGGCAGGGCGGATGGGCCCGGTGTCGTTCAGGGTGTTGCCTCAGGTGTGAGGGTTGCAGCGGAGGGTGCTCCAGGCAGGGAGGATGTCTTGATGGGCTTGCTAGCTCAGGTTTTGGCGCGGCTTCCAGCAGCAGTGCCACCAGTGGTTGGTGGACAGGACCCAGTGGTGCCGCCAGTGGTTGTTGGGCAGGACCCAGTGGTGCCGCCAGTGGTTGGTGGGCAGATTCCAGCGGTGCACCCTGTGGTGGGTTTGCAGGCAGGTGTGCAGCCGTAGGTCGAGGTAGTGGATGCTCAGTATGTGCAGATGATGGTGCAGCTGCAGCGAGTGGGAGCGGGGTCTTTCTCGAGAGGTACGGATCTGAGTTTAGCGGATGAGTGGAGAGAGCGGATGGAGGATCTTTTTCGGTCGCTTCGGTGTCCCAACCAGTTTAGGGTGGATTTGGCAGTGCACTACTTGTCAGGTGATGCACGTGTGTGGTCGAGGTCGGTGACAGCACGGAGGGTGCAGCGGGATATAACTTGGGTGGATTTTGTGAGGGAGTTTAACTCCAAGTATTTTCCACAGGAGGCTCTTGATCGTATAGAGGCACGGTTCTTGGGGTTGACTCAGGGGGACCGTAGAGTGCGGGAGCTATATGCAGAGTTCAGTCGGCTTGTGGGGTATGCAGGCCGGGCTTTGGAGCCGGAGTCGGCTCAGGTGCGGAGGTTCTTGTTGGCTCTGCGAGATGATCTGAGGACTCGGTGCAGAGTGAGGAGCTATGCTACGAGAGCGGAGCTGGTTGAGGTTGCAGCTGGGATAGAGGATGACTTGAGGTCACAGGTGGTTGTGGTTAGTCCTTCGGTGCAGCCACAGCAGTCCCAGCCGCATTCTGTTCCTAGCAAGGGCGGTAAGCCTGCGCAGGGGCAGAAGCGGAAGTTTGATGATATGCAGAGATCGAGGTACGGGGGTGCAAGATGCTTTGGGTGTGGTAGCAGGGACCACAAGGTGACCAACTGTCCGCAGAGAGGTGAGTAGAGGCTGGCAGATTTGATTATCAGTCCAGTGGAGTTGTATGATGTGATTCTGGGTATGGATTGGTTGCATCGTCATAGGGTGCATTTGGACTGTTACAGGGGCAGAGTACTCTTTGAGCATCTAGAAGGGAAGTTTGTTTTTGAGGGAGTGAAACCGACTTCGGGGAGTCTCGTGATCTCGGCTGTACAGGCTGGGAAGATGATCGAGAAGGAGCGTGAGGCCTATTTGGTTAGAATTTCGATGCCGGAGTCAGTCGGGCAGTCTTCTGTTGGAGGTATTCAGGTTGTGGAGGAGTTTGAGGATGTGTTACAGTCGTTGCAGGGGTTACCACCATCTCGGTCTGATCCCTTCACGATAGAGTTGGAACCGGGGACAACGCCGTTTTCTAAGATGCCCTACAGGATGGCTCCAACAGAGATGGCAGAGCTGAAGAAGCAGCTGGAGGATTTGTTGTGTAAGGGTTTTATCCGTCCTAGTTGTTCACCGTGGGGAGCACCAGTGCTGTTTGTTTAGAAGAAGGACGGGAGTTTCCGGCTGTGTATCGACTACCGGGGTTTGAACCGGGTCACTATGAACAACAAGTACCCTCTTCCGAGAATTGATGAGTTATTGGATCAGTTGAGGGGTGCTACTTGGTTCTCCAAGATTGACTTAGCATCGGGTTATCATCAGATTCCAATACATGAGGTAGATGTGAGGTAGACAGCCTTCAGGACGAGATACGGGCATTATGAGTTTGTGGTGATGTCGTTCGGGTTGACAAACACGCCAGCTGCATTTATGAGATTGATGAACAGCGTGTTCTAGGAGTTTCTGGACGTGTCAGTCATCATTTTCATTGACGACATCCTGGTATTTTCCAAGAGTCATGAGGAGCATGCAATACATCTGAGAGCAGTTCTGGAGAAGCTGCGGGAGCAGAAGTTGTTTGCCAAGCTGAGTAAGTGCAGTTTCTGGCAGCGTGAGATGGGATTCTTAGGCCACATTGTTTCTGCAGAGGGAGTTTCAGTGGATCCCGAGAAGATTCAGGTCATCAGGAAGTGGCCGAGGCCGTAGAGAGCCACTAAAATCCGGAGTTTTATGGGGTTAGCGGGTTACTACAGGAGGTTTGTTCCGGGTTTTGCGAGTATGGCACAGCCGATCACTAAGCTTACAGGGAAGGAGGTTCCATTTGTGTGGTCACCGGAGTGTGAGGCGAGTTTTGCAAGTCTCAAGCAGATGTTGACTACCACACCGGTGTTAGCACTGCCTGAGCAGAATGAACCCTACGTTGTGTATACAGATGCTTCTGGAATGTGGTTGGATTGTGTGCTTATGCAGAAGGCGAAGGTTATAGCCTACGCTTCGCGGCAGTTGCGGAAGCACGAGGCTAATTATTCTACTCACGATTTGGAGATGGCAGCAGTAGTTTTTGCTCTGAAGATTTGGAGGTCTTATCTGTATGGCGGGAAGGTACAAGTATTCACAAATCACAAGAGTTTGAAGTACATTTTTACTTAGCCTGAGCTGAATTTGAGGCAGAGGCGTTGGATGGAGTAAGTAGCGGATAACGATATGGACATAGCTTACCATCCAGGTAAAGCTAATCTGGCTGCAGATGCCTCGAGTCGGAAGCGGGCGGCTTCGGCTCAGGAGCAGGACATTGAGGCTTTGGTAGGTGAGATTAGTGCATTGAGGTTATGTGCTATCTTACAAGAACCTTTGGGTTTGGAGGCAGCTGATTAAGCGGATTTGTTGAGTAGAGTACGGTTAGCTGAGGAGAGTGATGAGGGGCTGGTGAATGCCTCTAAGGTCGCGGGTTCAGAGTATCAGGTCTCTGCTAATGGGACTATCCTTGTGCATGGTCGAGTCTATGTGCCCAAGGGTGGGGATTTGAGGCAGGAGATACTGAGAGAGGCTCATTCGAGCAAGTTCTCTATTCATCCAGGAGCGACCAAGATGTACTGTGACTTCAAGCGGTATTATCACTGGGTCGGGACGAAGAAGGATGTAGCTGATTGGGTTACGAAATGTGATACTTGCCAGCTAGTGAAGGTTGAGCATCAGGTTCCTGGTGGATTATTGCAGAGTTTGTCCATTCTAGAGTGGAAGTGGGATATGATCACGATGGACTTCGTGGTGGGATTGCCTGTGTCGAGGACGTTTGATGCGATTTGGGTCATTGTGGACTGTTTGACTAAGTCTGCGCACTTCCTGGCCATCAAGAAAACTGATGGAGTAGCGGTTTTGGCCAAGAAGTACGTGAGAGAGATAGTCAGATTGCATGGTGTGCCTTCTAGTATTGTGTCTGATTGAGATTCCAAGTTCACCTCGGTGTTCTGGAGGGCATTTCAGGCCGAGATGGGCACGAAGGTGCATATGAGTACAGCCTATCATCCTCAGACGGACAGACAGTCGGAGAGGACAATCCAGGTTTTGGAGTATTTATTGAGGATGTGCGTGTTGGATTGGGGTGGCCATTGGGCAGATCATTTGAGCTTGGTAGAGTTTTCTTACAACAACAGTTATCAGGCGAGTATTGGGATGACCCCTTATGAGGCATTGTACGGGAGGCCATGTCGTACACCGTTATGCTGGACTCAGGTGGGGGAGAGGAGCATATATGGTGTCGATTTTGTTCAACAGACCTCAGAAAATATTCGGGTTCTGAGGCTGAACATGAAGGAGGCTCAGGATCGGCAGAAGAGCTATGCTGATAAGAGAATGAAGGATCTTGAGTTTCAGGTTGGTGATAGAGTGTACCCCAAGATGGCCATGTTGCGGGATCCGAACAGGTTATTGACATAGATTAAGCTGAGTCCGAGGTACATGGGTCTGTTCAGAGTAGTTAAGCGGGTGGGACCAGTGGCATACTGGCTGGAGTTGCCTGAGGTTATGCGTGCGTTCCACAAGGTATTTTATGTGTCGATGCTGAGGAAGTGTCTTCACGAGGGTGATCAGTTGTTGGCTAAGATTCCTGAGGATCTTCAACCCAACATTACCTTGGAGGCGAGACCGTTGAGGGTGCTCGAGAGGAGAGTCAAGGAACTTCGGAAGAAGAAGATTCCTTTGATGAGAGTCCTGTGGGACTGTGATGTAGTAGAGGAGCAGACTTGGGAGCCAGAGGCGAAGTTGAAGGCAAGGTTTAAGAAGTGGTTCGAGAAGCAGACCGCAACTTGAGCTTGTCTAGCCGGGTCCAAGTTGTAGTCCGTGGCTGGAGCGGGTACGGAGTATTCCAGCCCATCAATCTTGATACTTGGTCGCTTAGGGGTGGTTGGTTGTGCGACTAAGTACCAAGATGAGGTGGTGCTCGGGATGCGGGTTGATGGCTTGGATTGTGTATCTTATTTTTCTTATGTATTTTCGTTGAGGTTGTAACGATTATGACATTTTTTTTTAGATTAATAAGATGAGTATTTTTCTTTATGTTTGACTGTTGTTGCCATGGGAAAAAGAGAAATAGCTTGGGTTTCTATATTTGGAAAGTTTTCATAAATAGAAAGTTTCCACAAAAAGGAAGTTTCCAGAGTTAAAAAGTTTCTAAAAAGGGAATTTTTGTGGAAAGTGATGAGGTAGATCTAGTCGGGAGATACTGGATGACATCAGATTTGTTTTCTCAAGGCCGTGGGGGCCCAACTCATGTGATACCGATAGCTCGATGGACTTTGTGGCTAGAGAGTGTGAGTGGTATGTTGGTTCGGATGATGATCCAAGAGCGCGCTTTAGGGTGACGACCCAAGAGCAGGATATTTGAGACTCCCTGGATACCGTAGCTGTGAACCGAGGCTCGGCAGTGAGCCGGTATGTCTCGGGGGTTGCAACCCGAAAGCGGGGGGAGTGTGCGTGAGTGACTTCCTGGATGTTGTAGCTTAAGGCGATTGGCTTGATAGTGAGCCGGCATGATTCGTTGGTTGCGACCACGGACGGAGGAAGCACTGAGTTGTGAGCAAATAGTGTTTTTGATGTGAGTATATTGACTAGAGGGAGACCTCGGGGTTCAGTCGGAGGTGTGCGGGCTGTTGCGACAGTCGCACGGGAAACCTTGGCTGACGGTGTTTAGTCTGGTCGGGGGACGTGCGGGCCGTGTTGACGGTGGCACAGAGGTCCTTGACGTATGGACAATGCCGCGGGATTCGAGGACGAATCCTTGTTGGTGGGGGAGAATTGTAACATCCGCGAACCGAAATTCCGGTTTAGAGGATTGCATTCGTCGATGCATATAGTGCATCGGTCGATGCAAGTTCAGTTTTCTGCGGATGAGTTAAGTTAAACGCTGCGTTTTGGGTTAGGGAAAACCCTTAAGTCGTGTTTTTGTCTCATTCGACGAGTGCAGCCGTTTTGGGAGAAAAACCAGAGAGAAAAGAGGTCTTATCAGTTCTTAAGCGTTTTTGGGAGATTCTTGGAAGTTTGTGGCGTTTTTCTGTGAGATCCGAGGCTTAGATCGTGGTAGGAATTTCCTAGGAGCGTTTTCTTCCTGTGTTTGGGTCGGATTTCTTCTGTGGCAAAGGTAAGTGCATGACCATGGCTTATCTAAGCTGGAGATATCTCTGATTTGCTTGTTATTTGTGGTTAGGCTTGTTAGTTTGTTATTTGGGATGTTGGGAAACTTTCTTGCAGCTTGGAATCGAGTTTTGTGGTTGTAGGAACGAAGATCCGGCAAGAAGCTTCGGGGAAAAACGATGCTCGGCATTGCATCGGTCGATGCACTTTGTGCGACGGTCGATGCAAATGCGAGGACGACGCGTAAAATCTAGGGTTTTCGTGCTATGTCGAACATGCGTCGGTCGATGCAAGTTAGCCTTGCATCGGTCGATGCAGATCTTGCGTCGGTCGACGCAACCTCCAACTGGTGTCGGTCGATGCATGTTGGTGTCGGTCGATGTTGAGTCCTGGTTTGTTATTGCTGATTGTTAATTGTTTATTGATGGTTAGAGATGTCTCTATTGTTTGTGTGTATAGTCTAGTAGATGGGAGGATTGCCTTACTGAGTATTTATAAAATACTCATGCATTGCAATTTGTGTTTGTGGTGCAGGTAAAAGCAAAGTGTGATTGTGGAATGAGGGTGATGAGGAGGAAGATGTTCTAGAGACTTGATTGATTGTGGTCTAGCTATTGTTAGGTTGCTAGTGTTGAGTTGATAGAACATTGTAGGATGTTGGAATTGTGTTTTTGCATTGTTGGTTATTGGATTGTTATTGTTGGAATTCTTACTGGTTTAATGGAATTGTTTTTGTTATTCGTTGTTGTTGATTGTTGCTAGGTTGTTAGTGGATATGGGACCACTAGTGAAAAAAAAAAAAAAAAAAAAGGGAAAGGTTGTTTCAAGATAAAAGACAGAAAAAAAATTCTGTTTTACATTCAATTTAAAAGTTTTGTTAAGGATTTTTAAAAAAAAAAATTGGTTCTTTTAGAATAAATTTTTACATGAATATATAGAGTTTGATGGTTACAATTTCAAATGAAAAGAATTATATGCTTCAATGATGATTACGCCGAGTCCAATTGAAATTTTTGTGTAAACAACATTATTTTATTAATTAAGATTTGCTTATAATATTTTTTATAGTTTTCTTACGTTGATTGTAGAAAGAAAAAATAGAAGATGGGAGATGCATCATACACTGAAGATTAAGCCGTTCAAGAAAAACAAAACAAAAGAAGAAACAATTAGAAGATCCATCATACATTGAAGTCTTCAAGAAACACACAAGAAATTATACTTAGTATTTTTTTTATGTTATGCTTGTAATTAATTTAGTATTTAGTTGGTTAATATATTCCTATATTCTTTTAATATTTATTTATAATGATCAGATTCAATATTAATATATGTTGTAGTTAAATAACATACATATGGAAAATAAAATTATAGCAAAATTGTTCATATTGCACCATCACAATTATAGCAAAATTGTTCATATGGAAAATGAATCACGAATCTCCCTCGCAACATTGTGATCAAGCTCAGGACAGAAAACTGATGTAGATGTTGATGTAGAGGCTAATGTAGAAACTGATGGAGCATTCACAATTGCTCGTGATAGTAAATGAGAAGCAGTCCCAGCAAAGCTTAAGACAGCCTTTGGGAAGCTAAACTTGGACACATAATTCATCCTTGTCTCATTTGGAGAAGAATCATAATCCAAATGCACAACATAAAAATCCTTACTTCTTGCATCTGCCAATATAACTTCCAAACTGCTACCCCTTTGATCTTGGTTCAGCCTTTTGGACATCATAATATGTATAATCTAGTTCACAGATATAACAATATTTTTGATAAAATAATTAATGCATATACATCATATTGAATATCAACATCTTCAAAAATCTAAGTGAGACGAATTATAACGTTGTACTCTTTCTTGTTAACTATTGCTTTTTAAAAATAGGTTGAATTCTGAAAACCAACGGAAAATGAAATTCTTACATCATGTTCTAATCTTAGTTAAATCATTTCACATCCCTTTGTATTACTAAGTGTAATATCCTCTCAGAAAATCGAAAATATGTTATACATGTTTTAGTTTAGAGCTAAACTTAATAAATTGTGTTTGTGAAATTCAGAATTTTTCCTTTCAATTAACTTTGAAGAATTTTTATATTATATTCTTAAATTTTACATCAACATTCAATTATTATTTTTTTGTACACATCAAGTGCATGGTCAAAACTTCTCATTGTCTTCTAATTAAATAACACCACAATGATCTCTGATGTTAAAAAACGATTGATATTTGGAATTTTTTCACTTATAGAAATCTCAATTTATAATCATTATAAATTTATAAAATTTTCTGGTTCCAAATTCAGCTAGCGTAAAATTTTAAAAACTTGTTAACTTCACTATTTTGCGCATGTATCATGCTTATGTTTTAGTTTCCATTTATATAACTATTTTTTTTCTTAACAAATCTCCTATTTAACCAAATATATATACTCACTACAAATAAAAACATTAGTGGTATCACTACAAGAAAACATGAACATTATGACAAAAATTATGACTATTTTTTTTTTGTCACAATATTGTGACAATTTACATACCAAATTGTGACAATTTTACATACCAAATTGTGACAAACTTATCTAGTCACAAAATTGTTAGTATTTGGTAACAATATTATGACGGAATTGAAGGTAACATATTCTCATCACTAATAGTGCCGAATTTGCTACAAAAATATTGAGTCAAGACTGGTGTTACAAACTTGTGACAAAAAATAACTAAATTATACTATTTATGTCAATCATAGTTACAAAATTTTTCTGTAACACTTCTAATTTTATTCTTTTAAATTCAAAGACACCTTAAAATTACTAATGGAGGTGCTGAAGATATGTTTAGTGTCTCAGCTTGCAATAAATTAGTGTGAATAATAGAATCTATCATTTTCGAAAACTGGACAGTAAATCATTAATAATTCATCAGATCAAACTATATGTACCTTTTTTTACTATAAAAAACCAGATGATTAATCACGTTCGAGAAGAAACAAATTCGTTTAACAAGAAGTGCTTTAATTTAGCTTGGACTTTTGTGATTTTCGTTCTTCTTCACAAGAACTAAAAAGCAAATACAGTACTATTGATTTGTTTAAGTGTAACCACGATGCATGTTTTCGAGGTTAGGATTCACTTGCGAGATCTGGATGAGTTGTAAGAGATTCATTAGGAAATTTTGCAACAAGCTGCTTCATTTAACCTACCCAAAAGTGCTTATGCATTTGAACCAAAAGTTTTAACACATACTTCACGTCTTTTAATCCTTCCAAATCAACGTTTAAAATCCAAAGTAGATTACCGCGATGGACAAATTATAGTAGAATCTCGCCCCAAAACAAATGCAAGTAGTGCATAGAACAAGACAAAATACATAATTGATGTTGCGAATAGGTGCCTTTACCTTCTGTCTACTCTAGAATAAAGTTGTACAAATGACTCTACAACCAGGTAAAAGAATTTTATTATCATTTCACAAAGCAACTAGTATAAGCAAAAGCATGAGAATTATCTGCGTAACACAATTGTTGTTTGATGATAAAAATATTAATACTATCAGATTTTTTAAAAATGATAATAATTTATATAAAAAATATACTTCAAAAATACTAGTATAGATAACATAGAGTATAATTTTTCGAAAATAAAAATTAAGAATTTATTTCAAAAATGTACTTCAAAAATACTATAGTATATAAGGCAATTGTCATAAATACCACTAAAATAGGTTTTTGTTCCAAAAATACCACAATTTAGTTTTTTCCCAAAAATACCACTAAAATATATTTTTTTCCAAAAATACCACATAATTGAGCTAAAGTTTTAATACTAAAAACTAATTTCTAAATTCTAAATACTAAACCATACCCCTAAAAACAATACCCTAAAATTAAATGTGTCAACCCAAACCTAAAAAAAAATTACATTCTTAAAAATCAATTTTTTTTTGTGTTTGTGGTAATTTTGAAAAAAAAATCTTTTGTGGTATTTTGGAAAAAAAAACTAAAATGTGGTATTTTTGGAAAAAAAACTTGTTTAGTGGTATTTAAAGGAATTTCTCTAGTAGTATATATGTATGAACTCATTACATTGCTTTAAACTTCCTACATTCCTACCCAAAAAAAAAAGACTTTAAACTTCATACATTATATTCGTATTGTAATCATATTGTATATTGGTTTTTTACTTTTTTTTCAACTAAGGGATAATTTTATTTTTAGTTCTATAGTCGTATTTCGGTATTTGGGTTGGTAAGTATGAGAATATAAGAAACGAGATCATCATGACCGTTATTAAATTTTAATACGCATTATGATTCCTTAACACACCAATTATCATTTTAATTAAATCATTCACGGATTAAAAATGGATGAGAGAAAACCATACATTTACATTTACAAAGGGTTTCGTAAACATACATCTACAAATATTTTTTTTTTTTTTTTAAAAAAAAAAAAAGGGCTCAACCGGGTGACCTCTCGATCTGCAGTCGAATGCTCTACCACTGAGTTATAGGCCCTTTATAATTTAAAATTAAAAAAGTTGATAACTTTTCTTCTAAACTTCAAACTTCGTAATCAAATCTCGTTGTCCTTTATTTGAGGTGAGCAGTAGTCTCAATTTTAAAGTATTGGGGTGTAATGTTACAAACTTTAAAAATTAAGCGGGATTTAAATAATAATAAAATTAATCAATCGTCGTCTTCAGTCATCGTCACTTTACTCAACACTGCCGAAGTCAAAAAAAAATTTGAAATTCAAAACGCGATTCTGATATCGGAGATGGCGGAGAAGAAGAGATGGATAGCGATGTATACGAAACACATCAAGCAGAAGCGTAAGGTCTATCACGACGGCTTCCTGGATTTGCATTTCACCAGACGCAAGGTTTTTTTTTTCTTTCTCTCTCTCTCTCTTCAGTCTTCGTTTGCCATATCCGCACTAGATTAACTTAGATTTGGTGGACTGAGATTTCTGTGCTTGTTTGATTTCGCGAATTATTCTATAATCCGAGATTGTTTATGTGGATTTGGCTGTTGAATTGTGATTGTTGATTTAGTGAAGAATATGATGAAGAACTGTGTCCAAAACGACACAGCTTTGCAAAAAGGATTATTGGGACCAAGGCCCAACACTCTTCCTAAGCCCACATCTACTCAACGGATACCTGCAAAACACGACAAAGAACGAAGGAAGACGTCACCTGCAGATTGTACGGCATTGCCAACCAAGAACCAATTTGCCGTCCTTGAACCATGTGATGATAGTGACGCCACGTAACAATGATTGGAAGAACCTAGAACCTAGGTTAAGACTCTAGTATCCCTTGTATCCTTATGTATAAAAGGAACAAGATGTTGTATCAAAACCAATAAATGGAATAAGAATAGAATCATTCTTTCTTCTCTCTGTTTCTCTGTTTATTTCTTCATATGATACAAAGCTACACTTAACGCAAATGATGCTTTGATTTGTTTTCCACTTTTGATTGTTTTATTGAATATCATGAGCTTTTTGTAATTGCTTTTGTTTTTTTTTTGGATTCTGAAACAAATTCTGAAAATTGGGTTGAGTGATTTTGGCAGATCTGAAGCTTACTTGCTTCTTTGCACAAGAACAATTGTGGACCAGTAAATTTGGTATTTGGATTAGTGATTATTGTGATTTCAATATGGTAGATTTGTTATGTGAATATTTTGCTTTCTAGTTTCATCATATATCTTTCTCTTATGCTCATTTGTTTAGTAAGGTCTCAGAGTTAACCTTAGTGTTTTTTTTGTAAAACCAGGTGATGCTTTATGATGAGGCGGATAATCTACTTGAAAGCAGGATGCTAAAAGCAGGGGAAGTTGTGGATACAGGTGAAACACTCACGTTTCAAGCATACCTTGTGGATATAGGCGATCCTAAGGATGGAAGTAAGGCTTCAATTGATATAAAGGTCGAACCAAGTGATCAAGGCTCTGCGCGCAAATCATTTGCAGTCCTCAGGCCAAATTTCAAGAAAAGTTCCCTTCATGGTGGTATGATGTTCTGTTTTCCCAACTCTTACAATTTTTGCAGGGAAGTTTTTCCTCTTGAAAAGACTGTTCTGATTCTTTCCCTTTTTATTCTGGCAGATGAGAAAAAACCTAACCTTGTGAATAAATTTTCTTCAAAAAGTCTCAGTCCATCTCACAATATGATTAGAGGTGAGTTAAGTTAAGTTTTTGCCTTTGTATTGGAGAACTGTAAATCCCTCTTCTACTGCTGGCAAGAACCTTTAATGCCTATTAATCTAGTTTTCGTGGAGAGTGAAAATTGGGCACTGCAGGCTAGTAATAACATTTTCCTTCTACATTTTCAGTATTCAAAAAGAGAGAACTGCATAAGTATGGGGCACTGACTCCAGACATTATGAAGTCAACAACAAAAGGTTTGATGCTTTCTTTTCCTTTCTTTGAAATGTTTCTGCATTTATCTAATGGAGAATAGAATGTGGAACCTTTGGCATTTGGTTCAACCATCTAGGCATCTAGCTGAACTGTACCCATTTAATCTGGCACACTGTATGATTGTTAGCATATTGAAGTTTGGTAAATATCAATATTTATCAGTCACACTGACGGATGATACAGTGAAATTCATGCTACGTATCACTCCTGAATCAGTATACTTAAATCGTTTTAATTGATGTACCTTCTTGTCGGTAAACTTAAATCGTTTGAATTTATGTACCTTCTTGTTGAACAAGATTGACACTTTTGAAGATTCTTCTGGAGTTCGTAGACACCTTGTATCTGATATCTCCAACAGGATGGAGAAATATGTGCTTTGTCAAAGTTCATGTTAGAGATATAATACTCTTTTCATGTGTGTTTTTTTGGCCTCTTTCTAGTATTGTTTAGTAAACTTTTGATAGAAACACATTCGTATGTATATACTTGTTGATTTTGTGCACGCTATGACTAACAGCAACAAGTATGCAGGCACTGTACCTCTTGGCTCAGCTGTTAAAGAAAACAGTAGCCACCCCTTGATCAACTCTCCTTGTGATGGTAAGATGTGGGAAATTTACTTACCACATCTTTTTTTCTTACATAATTGTGGTAATTGAAGCGTTTTCTCAGCTAGTTTACAATATTTGCCGCATGTCTTTCTTTTCTTGTCTAAAATGTTGAGTTTTTTTTTTTTTTTTTTTTTTTTATTCCAACAACTGATCAGTAGATTAGATTTGAATCGTAGAACTCATGTCTGCAAAACCACATTCCTCCAATCATTCTACTGTTTGATATTGCAACAGGTTAATCTGACATATCCTGTCCTTAAAAATGGCACTGTGTGAATGTGCAGGAAGGTCCGCTGTAGATTCAAGGTTGGAGAATGATAAGTTAAGCAAAGACAAGCCTTTACGTGATGGTGGGTCAAAAATGTACATTTAATTGATTGGGTTTTTCTTCAAGTGGTTTCTTTATAATACCAATTCATGAGAACATACATTAACCAAGCGTTTTCTTTTCTGTGTAGTTAATCAGATACTCTCCATTCTTCAGAGACGGAATGTTACAGAGACATGTTCTGATAATAACCCGCAAACATCAGCGCTTTTAACACCTCCAGAATCTGATACCCGCCAAAGCCACAAGATGGAGTCTGTTTTAACGAAAGGTAACTCTGGAGTTTAAATTATTTAGACTTGTAGAGCTTAACTGAATCCAAATATAGATAGTTAGCCATTCAGTATGCAAAACTGTAGTTATAGTTATTATGGTTATATTTAATTTTATTGTTGAAATCTAAAAGATTTTGTTTCTTTTACTTATCTGAGTTGCAGCAGCATCTAGGGAAGAAGTAATGGTGCAAGAAACCTCATCGGCCAGCACAAGAGGTTGCTTAATGAGTGATCCTCCGAGTTTTGACCTCGGAATCTAAACAGACCCCTCAAGATATCATTTTACATAAATAGCTAACTCGTTTTTTTTCATTTTACCTCAAAGTCCTTCACGAACTATAGTTTCACCTAATATGTAGTTTTATACTCTAAGTTGGGTGAAAATCAAAACTGGTAACTAGTAAGTATGTACCCTGAGTATCAAGAAAGATTTGAAAATTTGTTGGTGTACGTTTATTAGGTAAAAACTATAATAGTGAAGTCTTTTGTAATTTACCATTGTAATTAGGCTTCCGTTCAAACCTGCATGGTTTATGTTCCAATTTGCGTCCAAGTTAACTACAAATTAAACAACAAAGGACAAGTAATTCATAAATTACAAATTAATAAGTTTCCATGAATTTCTCTTAATGTACGATGGCGTGAAAGTTGTCCTAAAATAAATTTGGGAATTTCCAAATTTCTTAAGACAGTGACATATTTTATTATGAAGATAAATATAGATAGAGCACATGAGCGAGTCTTTCGAATATCCTACGAGTGCGGTTGACCATAGTAACCACAACTCTCTTCTACAAATATTCCAAATTTTGATCAACAGAAACGTAGTAGAAGAAGTTAACTTGCGAGAGAGATATACGTTACTTTAATAGAAAGACACAAAAATATACATAGACAAAGAAGGGAAATGGCGGGGCCAGAACAAGCGGCGAGGCAGTCGAGTGAAGTGTTGGGCCAGCGGAAGTCGTTAGGGATATGTCCGGTGAGAGCGGCAGCGGTTGGAGCGGTAATAATCGGTGGACTTGGCTACATGGTTTTGTACAGCAAGAAGAAGCCTGAAGCTTCAGCAGGTGATGTCGCTAGAGTTATGTCAGGCGTCGGTGGGACTACTGAGAGCACTCGTCCTCGTAACTGAGCTTCTAAATTAACTTAACGTTTATATACTTTACTTTCAAACCAAGGGATTGTTATTGTTGTGATTGATCTATATAGTTGAATTCTCTAAATATTTGTTATATTGGAATCATTAGGTGGCTTAATATTACTCTAGACTTCAATCTAATATCGTAGAAGATTTAGTGGTAATTACTTTAGAAATTTGTAGGCGTTGGATGGGGGTTGAGGTGGGCCTAGCGCCTAACGATAAAATCGAGAATAAACAGAAATTACTGGAGGACTAATTTTAGGGATATTTATTAAATTAATAATAAAATAAATTAAATAGTATTAAATATATGTATAATTTTATTTATATTAACAGAAAAACACAAATAAAGTATAAAACTAAAGCATTTTTAACTGATTCCTGAGCGAAACTTGTCAAGATGAGCTTCTGCTTGCAGATCCACGGTTTTTGACTTATGAGCCACCCATCTCCATGATCTTGGCCCCATATTCTTATTTCATGGTTCATAAGTACCTATAAGAAAGACATGACAAACACTGTCAAAGATTGCTAAGCAAGAAAAATAAGAAAATGTAAATTAAAGGCTTAAAAGGCTTACCCCTCTGACAATGGTGTTGTATTCTAGTCGCTCTGAATATTTGACAAACTTCACAGCCAATATTGGACCTTCACGACAACTAATCTTTGCGATGAGTTCTTCCTTATCATCTTGCCATATATTTACCTCACCATCAAAGGAATAAGAAGCCAAGCGGGTAATCCTCTTATCAGGTAATTGAAAAAATGACAAATTTGTAACTTCTTCTATATGCCTCCTCAAAATCTGCACACCATCGCTGCAAACTTTTGTGGTATCAATTCGAAAAACACTGTTATTAAGTGAAACCACCAAGATTTCCTGCCAAAAAAAAATTACAAGAATTAGTATAACAAAGCAAGATTTCCTGCCTAAAGACATTTGAATTAATATAATTCAGAGCAACATATTCAAGAACATGTTTAAATTAATTTTTTGTGTGGGTGCCAAGATACTTGTGGATGTTGTGTGACTACTGACTTTGTTGGTATATGTAGAGTAATAACTATGCTACAAGCAATGTGAGGCTGATCATCTCCCTTACAACTTTTAGAGATAATCAATGGCTAACTAAGTTATATACATATTAATTATTTATGAATCATTATCTTTGCCTGAAACTTTAATTTCAATATATTTTTATATATGTTGAAATGGGTAAAAGACATACTTGACAAGTCTCCTTATGCTAAACCTAGTCGATTATAGATTATTCTATTATAGAGTTGATTATAAGTTCCAAACTGCTACTCCTTTGATCTTGGTTCAGCCATTTGGACATCATACTATGTATAATCTAGTTCACAGATATAGCAATATTTTTGATGAAAATAATTAATGTATACACATCATACTCTTTCTTGTTAACTATTGCCTATAAAAAATAAGTTGAATTCTAAAAACCAACGGAAAATGAAATTTTTACATCATGTTCTAATCTTAATAAATCATATCACATACCTTTGTATTACTAAGTATAATTAGAAATCTCGATATCCTCTTAGAAAATCCACAATATATTATACATGCTTAGTCTAGAGCTAAACTTTGTAAATTGTGTTTGTGAAATTCACATTTTTTCCTTTCAATTTACTTTGAAGAATTATTATATTATATTTTAAAATTTTACATCAACATTCAATTTTTTTTTTTGGTACACATCAAGTGCATGGTCAAACCATCTCATTTTCTTCTAATTAAATAACACCACAAGGATCGATGATGTTAAAAAACGATTGATATTTAGAATTTTTTTCACTCATTGCAGTTACATATTTATAGCAAAATTTCTATAAATCTCAATTAATAATCATTATATAATTATAAAATTTTCTGGTTCCAAATTCAGCTAGCGTAAAATTTTAAAAACTTGTTAACTTCAATATTTTGCGCATGTATCATGCTTATGTTTTAGTTTCCATTTATATAACTATTTTGGTTTCTTAACAAATCTCATATTTAACCAAATATATACTCACTACAAATAAAAACATTAGTGGTATGTTCTCGATTTTCTGTCCAACATTTGTGAAGAGTTGTATACTCCTAATTCCTAAATGTTTCCAAAAACATTGTATTTGATCATCAGTATTATTATATTAGGCTAATTGAATTAGGAAGAACACATATCATTATCACTAGGATAGTGAAATATTTTTTTTTATCAACATTCATGCTATTGCGATCACCGAGAGTATTAATTAATTATAATTTTAAATTTATTAAAAATATCTATATTAACATTTTTATAATACATTTTGTGTTATACCCTTTCAGTTATGGTTATTTAAAATTTTATTTACAATCTTAATCTCTAAAAAATTGCATAAAAAAAAAACTTAAATATGGTAAATCAACAATAATATTTATTGTAATATTTTTTTGGGTAAAAACTTTATAATCTTTATTGTTAATTCACAATAATCGTAATCTTTCCTTTATCAATTGACACTAATGAGCTAAGAATCCATTTTTGGTTTTCCCAAGATTTTCTCAAATCGATTCCACCTTAATCCTAGACACCTAATTTCTCTATAAATATAGCTTTTCGATCTCACCCTTTCAACTCATCAAGCAATTACCTCATTCCATCTGTTCTCCTTAATTCATCAAATTTAGCAATGACACATTCCTCAGAGATGTGATTATCCTACAAGACAACATAGCTATTTGGTAAGATGACTCTATAGTATGATTATTCTTTTTAAAACATATCTTTTCACAGGTATAACGGTTGATGTTGCAGTGATAGGAATATGTTAATCGTTTGAAAAACTGATAACCCGAGAAGGAGCAAAGAATGAAAACCCATCGAAAATTATGGGTTGAATTATGCAATTAGACAATTCAAGCCAACCAATCATCGTTCCATAATGGGATCCATCAATCAAGACGTTGTCATACGGTGATACAGGTGTTGTTATACTTTCTTTGTATCTTATGCATCTATGTTATATTAACACTTAGATTTGTTACATAGGTAACCAGAAAGGCAGAAACAATGATAATATGTAAATCAAACAAAGCCAAATGAAAAAAAAAAAAAAAAAACTATTAATATAACATTCATGAAATCATGCCATATAGATTGTTTTAACAGTATTTAAGATTATGCTTACAATTCTCACATGACCTTTGCAGCATCTTTACTTTACAAACTAAAGAGTAGATAACTAAACTCTTCAATGTATACTTAACACTTCCACTGAGAATTAAACAAGTCTTTAGTTTATATTTTGAATTGAATCCTTCTACCAACAAAAAGAACATTTTTTTTTTTGGACAAACAGATGTTATCATTCATTAGAGAAAGAGTAACATACAAGGTAGGAAAGAGGGCATAGCAGAGCATTCCTCAAAGTTTAAAACAACAAAGCAGTAAAGATAGATAAGCGCAAAAGATATTAGGAACTTGAGAGCTATGGACCAAAAGCTAGGTAGCAGTTTGGAGCATATAAGATCAAGGCATATCAATGCTATTTCCTTGAGCAAGTCAAAGGAAAGGAGGGTGGCAATGAAATGAACAAAGCTGAGAGTCGCACTGGAGATAGAGCTTTGACAAGGGGTTGAGCAGGGTTGAGAGTGCTCTGAGAAACGGTACCAACAGAGGTGGTTGCGATTCTGAAGTTGGGAGAGAGTAGCTTGAAGAGGTTGTGATAACTACTGCTTCTTAGAGAAGGGATCATAATGCCACTATTCTCCAAGCTTGACTGAAGGATCTTCAAAAAGTTGATAAGATGCAGTTTGAAGCACAAATTCAATAGGCGAGATAAGGAGAAGAGGCTGATGAAACAGAGGTAACCCCCACTCCATAGAGATGGGATCATAATGCCAAGTTTCAGCAAGTTTTCTTTTTCCAGAAGTTCATCCCTAGGTGATTCTAGTAACATAGTTCTCAGAAGATTCTTACACCAAACGAGCCACAATGATGGTTTAAGGTTCCATAGCAGTCTTTGAACTAAGGATAGCTTTAAACTAATCAATCGTTGGCTAGGATGTGGAAGAGTAGAGATCAGACCATACCTAGTTACATGCTGACACTGGATCTGCCGAATTTTTGGGAATATGTAGTATAGGTGAACACGGGATGCAAGCATTGAGGATAACCCGACAAACGGGTCAGATTCATTAAAGAAGGGCAGCATTGCAATCCTCCATATCAACCACTTCAAGAGGCCTTGATATAAGAAGTTATCAAGCAGATCATCCGCCTTCAGTCTTCTGCTACCGAGGGAACCTCGACTTGACCAAGCAGATAGTACTGATACTAACCAATGTGAACTTGATATGAATCTAAAAACATAGTGTCTAAGGCTCGTCCAAGTCATAGGTGAATCATAGTTTAACCAGAGCAAACTAGCTACCAGGATTCCAAGACAAGCATGGGGATTAAACCTGGGCCAAAGGGATAGCAAGAGAGAAACAGAGGACGCCGAGGATGTAGGTTGCGTTGTCAAAATCTTTATCGTCTCCGGCGTCAAAACAGAGCTCCCGTCCAGCTGCAGCCAAGTAAGCGCCTTGGTGAGAGGATCAAGATCCGAGGAGCGGTGAGATGTTGCGGTTGACAGCGAGATGAGACAGTAAGATCGACAGAAACCGAGGCTAGTGAGGCAATCATGGCTCTCAGAGACAGTAATAGGTGGCTGGGAACTCGATGGAGCAAGCTCACCAAGGAGAGACACCGGATGCAGAGGAGAGGGAGGGGGTTGAAGCTGATGCACGGTTGAAATTGAGATTTTGAAACTCAAGAGGTCTCCGACGAAGCTGAAATTAGAAACAAACAGAGTATAGAGAACAAGGGGGCAGCAAAGATGAAGAAACGGTGGCCCAGCAATGCCGATCCGACTCGGTACCGTCGGGAGAGGATATCTCGATGATTGTGCCAGAGAGAAAGCGGCTAGGGCGAACTTAGATTTCAATCAATTTTTTTCTAAAAGACAATTTCTCCTACAAAAAGAACATAAACCAAAGAAAAATCACTATATTTGAATCGTTTAATAGTATTTTCTCTTATGTTTACAATTTTGTAGTTTTCCGTACATGGCAGCGTCATTACTTTAGTTGAGTCTAATTACCAAAGTAAAGTCTCTAAGAGACGACTGTATATTCTCCGCAATTGTAGTTTATTCAATTCAACAGCTTTGTCTTTTTTTTTTCATCAGCGATTTACAAAGCTGACGAATCAAACTCGAGCCAGGTAAGAAAACACAGCGATTACAAGGTACATACTTAAAAATTTATCAATTTATTTTTTGATGAGAGATACAGAGAAGACGAAAAGAACTATGGAAAGATTCCATCGAGAAATGAAGCTTTGTATTCGTGATATAGAAACGCGGATACGAAGCACAACCTACGCAATGGACTTTGTTCATATTTAATTTAGAGATCCTAACAGGCTATCTAAACTAATCACATTTGTAATCCAATAACTCCAAAATGGTTAATATTTGGTCAAATGCTTGAAAGTCAGTGTTTACATTTTCCCATTTTTCTAAGCATAGTTTATAAAATAAAATAAAATAAAAAAACTAAAATGATTAGTATGCAAAAATTAGTTTGAGTTTTTATATAAGTTTATAGTTTGAGTTTTTATATAAGTTTTTAAAAATTAGTTTGAGTTTATATTTATTTGTGACATTAAATTTTAAGATGGAATCACAAACTTTTAAAAATATAATCTAAGCTTCCAGTTAATTTTCAAAATACTTTTTTTTGGAAACATCCATGGAAGTTTCCACTTCTATTTTAAAATTTTAAAATATCATATGATGGGCTGATATAACGAGACGAATTTGGATGAATATTAATATAAATTAAAAAATTATTGTTGATTTATGATGCGCCATGTTGATGATATGCTATCTCCCAGCATGGAGTGAAATCAAGAACTATCCATGAATTAGAGCTAAAATCATAGATATTGTACTCAAGAAATCGGTGATGACCATGAAGGTTGTATTGATCCACAAAACTCAAAATTTAGTGTTTACGGTTATTGTCGTATCCGACAGCATACTACAAAACTCAAAATTTTGCTATAACGTAAGCGCTTTGGGGTTGGATCCACCTGATTTGACCCAAATAAGGATTCCACACCACGCGCCTAGCGTTGTCCTCTTTGGTCACGCATAACAATAACCCGTCGCATTGAAACACTTTATATATCTCGACTTGATTAAGTATAACATTACAACCTATCTCCTTTATATATAGATGGATCAACCATTAATTCACCTTCGTTGAAGGTTCCATGGAGATCAAATCTCAATGAACAAAGCTTATACTTCTGCATCATGAAGCCCAAGAACTGATGCTTTGCATCTGCTTTACAAAGAATCCGATCTTTGGATAAAGTGTTCCATCTTTTGCAAGTGGATCTCACTGCTCCAAGAGAAGTTATCGGAACCTTAGACAATATCTTCTTAACCAAATCCTTCGAAAGATCAGAGATTGTTGTCATGGTTTCAAATAAAAATCAGATCGTTCTCTAACTCTCTTGCCAATCTTTTTTTATATCCTGTTTTATAAATTTGTTTATTACTTTCTCTAATTGAAATATTATGGAATATATTATTGAAAGGAGACAAAAGAAATTCATCTTCCTTCTCACCAACACCGTTGCCTCAGAACAAGCCGCCACCACCTCCGCAGCTGCCCTCAACGTCACCAAAACTCCCCATCTCAATATCTATATATATGTAGGTGTAATGGCTACAAATGTCAGATGGAATTTGGCAGAGTCAGAAGAACGATGTATACATTTTGTATCTTTTCTGGTCAGCTCAAATATAACTGTGTAACTAAATAGAAACAAGAATAATGTATAATTGATTGGTCTTGTCCAGAAGACATTGCAAAACAAAAACAAAACAGAAACAAATGAAAAGAGATGATAAAAAGGCTATCATTATCTTGTGGAGATTGGTTTCATGTTAGCTACCGGTTATCTCTAAGTTGGTTTGGGCATGTTTAAGGTGACTTGGCCATGAAGCTGCTTGGTCAACAAATCAATAATCGTAAGATCAGCAACGCTAATATTGTTTTCCTTATTTTGTATAAACATGATTCGTAACGATCTGCTTTCTCGAGTAAATATATATGTTTGTAAATCAAGTCATAAGTAATATACATAAAACTTCTGAATCTCTGTTTCTTCATTATCACTATCATAAAACAAGCTATTTGATTAGTTAATAGAGAGTCTTCTTCTTTGTACTTGTTGGTTGGCCTCCTCTTGTTCTCTTCTTCTCTTTCCTTTTTGAATCGTGCAATTTTCTTTGATCTGAACTAAACTTTGAACATAAGAGCCAAAACACACAAGTGGGCAATAATAATGATATTCTTCGAGAGATCTTTGTTGGTGACTCTCAACTTCTCCAAGGCACACTTTTCTAAAGTAGCCATTCTCTCCAATAATGTAAGCTGCGCCCTCGTAGCAGGCCATTTTAGATTTGTCAAAATCAAGAATCACAGCGAGTTTCTTCTCCTTGTCAATGAAGAAACTGCCACCGTTATAGTGAAACTGAAAATCATCATCACCACAGTGTGGTTCCATATCAAATTTTAAGAAAGGGCTCCATGACACTGCATTGGGCTCAATCGTAGTTGTAACCCAAATCTCCACCTCTGATATTCCATCGGGCTGAGATAACACGGCTAGTTTCTCGCCTCCAATAGAAGACAGACCTCCAACATCGCCAAGATAGTGCACAATCGGCAGAGGAAGAAACTTTCCAAAGCTCTCTGTTGTAAAATCAAAACATAGTAAACAGTCACCATCCTCTTCGTCTACTATTTTTTTATTGGCAAAAAAGTAAGTGTTTCCTTTCAAAGATGCGCAGCGATGATGAAAGTACTCTATCTTCCAGGTGGGAGTATTGATATCAAGAACCCTCCATGAATTAGAGCTAAAATCATAGATTTCGCACTCAAGAATATGTTGCCAAGTAGAAATGTCGTGACGCTCCAAAAACCTCAAGATTTTGTGTTTACGGTTATTGTCGTATCCGACAGCATACATGTCTGCTATGTTGTAACTGTTTCTGGGTTGGATCCACCTGGTTTGACCCAAATAAGGGTTCCAAACCACGAGCCTAGTGTTGTCCTCTTTGGTCACGCATAACAATAACCCGTCGCAGTGAAAAACTTTAGATATCTTGACTTGATTAAGTCGATTATTACTTATCTCCTTTAGAGATTGATCCACGAATTCTTCGTCTTTGTTGTAAAAGAGATTGAACCTCAGTGAACAAAGCTTATCCCTCTTCACCATGAACCCCATAAACTGATGCTTTGCTTCTGCTTTACACAGAATACTTTTTCTGGATAAAGCGTTCCATCTTTTGCAAGTGGATCTCACTGCTCCTAGACAAGTTATCGGAACTCTAGAGAGTATATCCTCTACCAAATCCTTTGCAAGATTAGAGATCGTCGTCATTGTAAAATAATCGGCTAGGGTTCTCTCTAACTTTGCTTGGGATCGTCTTTTTTATATATATACTTATTTCTAAACTTCAGAAAAAAGAAAAAGATTTCCTTTTTCCCTTTTTCTATCATAATTCTGATTAGTTTAAATTATTTATTTACTGCTAACTAAATATGTGGTTTTTCCATTTTTTTTTAGGGGAAAATAGTTGCCACTAAATTAGTCCAATTACTAAAAAAATAAATAAAAAAAACAATCAACAAGTTGAGATGCTCTTCTCACAAGTCACAATAGCGTAATATTACTTATGTCGCCTATATGTACCACCGAATTGGTAAGAACTTTCCATGCATGCAGGTGCCGACTGACTCCTGCTTTTCAATTCAAAGAGTCGTTCTGGTTGATTTTAATTATGTACGGTTATTTAGATTTTAGTTTTATCGACAATAACCGTAAACTAATGAATACTCAAATCTAAATATGATTTCGTTAAGATTGTTTATTTAGTTGCCTTTTGCTTTTGAATATACAATTGTCATTTTATTGTTTGTGATAACATTAAAAGCTCATATGAAAGGTAACTGCCAAAGGTTAGTCAAACACTAGACGAAGAAGAACCTTAAAAAAAAAAAAGAGAATGACGGCAGAACCGAATGCTACTATGACTGATATCAGTGAGAGGGTACAGCCACCGGGGGACCCGCCGGATGTTACTGGGGTTTGGGTGCGAAAGGTTACGGAGAGTTTTGGAGGAGGGATACCATCGCCGGAGAGTGTGATTGATGATGAGTTTGTCTTTGCACGGTTACAACTGGAATTTCCGGATGGTGCGGATGGTGAGCCGGTAATAACGATTGGGGAGGAGATTATTGAGGCGATATATGGGCTTTGGAAGCGTTTTATGATTGTGAAAGTGCTTGGGAGGCACTGATTCCAATCTCAGTGCTGAATCAAAAACTGAAAGAGTTATGGAAGCTAAAGGGAGAGATGTATGTCATGGACCTACCACGACAGTTTTTTCTGATCCGTTTTGAGCTTGAGCAGGAGTATCTCTCAGCACTGACCGGAGGACCATGGAGGGTGTTTGGTAATTATTTGATGGTTTAAGATTGGTCCCGGATTTTTGATCTCCTTAAGGATGATATTGTTACGACACCAGTGTGGGTGAGACTAACGAATATTCCAGTGCATTACTATAACAGGTCGATTCTTATGGGCATCGCACGGGGACTAGAGCAACCACTTAGGGTTGATGGTACCACGTTACATTTTGAAAGGGCAAGGTTTGCTCGTGTTTGTGTTGCGGTGGATCTCTCACGGTCTGGTGCGTCTGTACCATAGCTTTCTTTCTAGGGACTGGATAGTCCGGATATCGCATGTGTATAGAAAAGCGAACCGTGTTACCGATGGGTAGCTTCCTATGATTTCACTTTACCATTGGGTTTTCATTTATTAGAATCTAGTCCGAGTGATGTTGGTTATATTGTTGTTGTTGATGAGGATCTTTGAGGGCATGCCCTCCCACGGCAAATCCGTCTGTAATTTTTATATAGTCTTTGAATAAAACACAAGGGGACTTTTCTCCTTGTTTCCCACCAAAAAAAAATTAATATTATAATATTAAATATATTTAATTAAATTGATTAAGTTACAATTATGTAAAATACAATTGTCTCTTAAATCCTAGAACTAATAATTAAAATAAAATACAATTTTAACACTAAACAAAATTAACAAACAAAACAACTTAAATTTTATTTTTTTAATTACAAAAAAAAATGTCCAGCGGTTCACAATGGGTAAAATCTAGTAATTTTAAGATTTTACATGTCATCTTCGTAAAGTTGATTCATTTCAATTCCTTAATACATATCATTTGTAAAAAAAAAAAAAAAAGATAAAATATTATGGACTAAAAAATAATTTATCTCTATATTATTGCTTTGAAATTAAGAATTTCTGTCATATTCAATAAGCTTACAGAAAATTTAACTACTTTTCTGGTAACATTACTTTATATTTTCGGTATATTAAGTAATATATATTCAATTAGCTACTACGATAATCAATACTTTTGATCAATTCTCATTCTCACCATTGAGTATATCCCAAGAACCAAATAGAAAGGAAAAAGAAAAATTAGACCAACCATTCAAGAACAGCTGAAAGAAAAAGAAAAACATTCAGTACATGTCGTTACTTAAAACTAAATAATAACACTATGAATCTAATAAGCCAATTTCCAATATGCAGTTTCTTTCTTCTTCTTTATTTGTTGTCCCCATGAAAATAAAGGAAGAGAAGGAAACCAAAAAACTAAAGATTAATCATCAATGAACAACAACTTGTTGATCATCGTTAAGCATCACGGAGCTGTGATGATGAACCATGTGCCACCTTCCATTGTGGAACTCGAACACATTTGTGATCAGGAACGGACCACCATCCACGTTCAGGTATGCTTTCATGGTGACCCAAGCCATGTCCGTTAGTATCCGAGTACGAACAGTGTGGACCTGAAAGTCAAACCCTTGTTCCCAGTTGAAACAAAGTTGCCAGCTTTGCATCACTTCATTGTACCTGCAATTTGACCACGCAAAACATAGATGGTTCATACCAATTCTTCTCTCTTCTATCAAACAAATTAACAAAGATGTATTATCCCATTTGCAGATTACAAAATCCGGAACACACAGATGCATAAGAATTTAACTGTATGGAGTAGACTCAAACTATGGAATCATAATATCACATATCTCCTTTTTTATTCAGGATATGGAATATGCTGAAAGAATGCAAATTCTATTATACGCTTATAGCTACTGTGGATATACATACCAGTGCTAACTATGTCAACAATACCTATTGCTCTAAATCTTTTGCTTCAGCGTTTTTACTAAATACAACACAATACACTTTAACATCTTCTATCACTAGCAACTCCACAAGAGCATTGTTCCATTAGTATACCAGTGTTAACTAATAACTATGTCATCCTATTGCTGTAAAACTTTTTGCTACAACGTTTTCACTAAATCAAACAATACACTTAACATCTTGTATCACTAGCAACTTGGCAAGAGCATTGTTCCACTAGTATACTCAAACTTAGATACCATCTAACGGATGACAAAACCACCGGAACCAAAAAGCAAAGACATTTTTCATGAGCAAAAAATAAAAAGCAAGACGATGGTAGAGTTGTAGTTACCCAGAGAAGAGTTCCCCAGAGGCATGGATACACTTAACATAGTCCGAGTTCAACCACAATCGAGCCATCTCTTGAAGAGCTCTGTCTCTAATGATGCTGAAGAATTCAGTATTCACACTTATAATAGCTCTAGTAGTTGCATAGTAAGCTTTCCACCCATTAACTGGTGTTATACCATCTTGCTCCAGTGTAAAATCCTAGTACACACAAATGAGACAACAACACACACATGAATCCACCACCAAAATGCTATATATAAAACAAAAACTACATCTTTTAACCTAGAATCAAAAGCTTATACAAAAATGAGTGAGTGAGAGTTGTAAAAATAACCTTGTGATAAAGAGCTTTCCAAGCATTATCATCATTAGCAGCTTTCCTCATCAACGAATTAGTCATAGACAAGCGACAAAGACTTGGATAATCCAAGTAACTTAGCGCGTGTGTCGTTATTTCCGGAACCAACTGCTCCATCATCGACACTCCTGGCTTATCATCCACCACCACCGTGGAAGCCGTAACATCAGGAGGAGGAGGAGGCGTACCACCGTTCGTCAGCGGCGTCGAAGGCATAGGTTTGTTGTCCAGTTTTCTGACAGATCGAGAGACGCGAGGAGAGCCAAGGGGGGAACACGATTGCGATTTTATATAACTGCGACTATGAAGAACAAACAATAAAGACTAGTTACGCGGCGAGAAGGAGAAGTGATAATTTCCATTGATAAGACATGAAAAGACAAACAGAGATAAAACCTAGAAGGTGACGTACTTAGGGTTTAACGGTGGTTTCCTTCCTCTGCCGAAACCCTAGAAATTGAATCGGAAAATAAAATTGGCGAGACGAGGAGGAGGAAGACAGATTTGCAATTCCTTTTTTATTTATTTTTTTCTGGTCTCCAACTTTTGTAACTGACCGTCGCAAATGTTTATTGTGTCACTGTAGTAAATAGCGTTACGTTTCAAGGGTATTGTAGTGATCTTACATCTAATGTCTATCCGACTGGGTTTTTTATAGATAAAATAGCCTTAAGTTTCAAGGGTACTATAGTACTTGTACCCTAATTCGATGTCGTTTAACCTATAGGGCTTCTTCCAAACTTTAGATTTCTTGTTAACCACGATATTGTCTTTTCACATTATCGAATAGACAAGTATATCTTCTAATCTTATAAATATTTTTGTTAAGACATTGTAGCCACTAATGTCAGTTTCAGACACATTTTAGGTCTGTCTGGGTCGGGTGAAACAGGAATTGCTTATCTTGGCCTAAGGAGAGACTGAATCTCCAAAACTTGTGGAGAAGACAAAAGAAGAGATGATAATAATAAGCTATTTACGTTTTTGTACTTTGACTACTTTGTTCCTTCATCTTTCCTTATTTACGCAGCTGACTGTCATTTGCACTTGTCCTTGTGATGGGCTCCGGAGGAAGCGGCTTCAACGTATTGCTCGGACAGTTTCTTGATCTTGTCACCTTCTTTGATCAAGAAGTTGGCACTCTTGGCTTTGCTATGGTACTTCATCACTTTCTCTGTGGTTTTCGTCACTGCCCATCTGTATTGTTCCACGTTTATCACTCCGCTCTTGCACAGTGGTCTGATATGTTCTTTGATGTATGCTTCCACCTTAGGAAAAAACAAGAAAACCAGTTCAGGAAATGGAGATGTTAATTTTTATATCTGACTATGAGAGAGAGAGTTCTATGAATTTTACCTTTTTGGTGACAGAGTTACTAAACGCATCAGCTTTGCTTTTCTCTTCTTTAGAAGGCTTCTCGCTTGTTTTCTCTTCTTTAGACGGCTTCTCGCTTGTTTTCTCTTCTTTAGAAGGCTTTTCGCTTGGATTGCACTTCTGAATGCTTTTGGGAACTTTTTTCTCTTGTATGGAAGTTTTCCCAAAGTTTGATGCGATGATCTCCCTGTGTGTGTTGCTCTCACACTCTGAATCAGGTACTTTAGCTTGAACACCATTATCACCAGATCCTTCAATGAGAGGTTTCTCAACTAGTTTCTCTGTACCAGGTCCGTATAGTTCTTCACATTCAGCAACAGAAAGGATCTCAACTCCTCCTACTTCTCCTTCTCCTTCCCCTTCTCCCTCACCCTCGGCCTCAACCTCGGGTAGAGGCTCAATAGGAACAAAACTCTTCCCATCTTCTTCGCCATTTGTGGTCCCCTTCTCGTTTACAGTTGTTTCTTCGTTTCCCAAGACTTCAGATTGATTCGAACACTTTTCCGGTTGAACAGTGGAGAAAACTACCTTCACCTTAGTCAAACTTTCATCCGGCTGCGATACTGAAGCCTTTGTAGCCATGGTAGCACCAATATAGTCTTCTTCATCCAATTCATACTCAAAATCCCCAAAGATGTCTGTATCAGGAACAGAATTCATGTCAAGTACATTATATGGGACTGCCTCCCTGGTCTTGTCCAAGGAACTGTCTCCTTTCTCTGGAAGAACTTCCGTTGAACGGGTCGGGCTGTTTGGTGGTGAATCAGCAAGACCTGCTGCTCTGAGGGCTTGAAGGACGGCTGGATCATCTGAATCTTTACCACTAATAAGTTCTGACTCGTTAACAGCCATTGGTGATGACGAATTTGGTTCTACAGAATTATCCATCACTTTGCTCTCGGAGTGATGCAGTATTTCTTGCGAGCATAAATTCAGATACACAACTTTGCTACTTGATTTATCAGCGATCGCTTTCTCAATATTTATAGCATCAGCAACGGCTAGTTCTGTTGCTGCACTTCTTCGAACAGACGGAAGGTTTTCTTTCTTTAAGAAATGCTCTGTCAGGCGATATAATTGTGTCTGCAGAAACAGCGATTTGCTTATGAACAAAAACCAGCACATGTGCATATAATAAAGCTAGCTATTCCCAATTTTTAATATTTCAGTTTAACGTATGTAATAATAGAAGTACAAATGGAACTGATGAAGTCTTAATGTTTTCCAAAAATAATTTTAATCCTCAAATTAGGACCAACTAGAAAATACTATAGAATCACAATCCAAATAATAGAGAAGATCTCTCACATATTTCCCATAAACATGAAATGACCACCCCTCATATGTGTGCATCTTAACTAATCAAAATGTGTACGATTTCTGAGCTTAAACTACCATAAAACCTAGAAGCAACAAGAATATATATTAAAGTGACCTCTTATTATCTGGAACCCAGCTAACTCATTATGAACCTAGCACTAATCGATGCCACGGGAACTGGAAATTAAAGTAAAGAGCTATCCACCTACCTGCCTAACTGCAACAGGAACTTTATTATGGCGACTGGTTGCAAGGCTTGGTCTCATATCAGCTGGAAGTTGAGCCTGATAGAAATGACAGAAACAAACGAGCAACAATCTCAAAACACCGGATTTTTTAAAAGCAACAAAGTAAGTGACGAGAATTACACACCAACAATGGATAACTCCCTTTGAGCTCAGGAGAGCCTTCTTTTTCTTCGGTTGAGTTGTTGCCAGCTAAAGCTTTCTTTCTTGCAAGAACCTGCAATGCCCATTTCCTTTTGTCTTTCTTGAGACCGTCGGGATTCTCAAACATTTCCTTAGAGTTACTCGATGTAAGATTAGGTTGCCCATCCGACTGTCTGTTTCCCAAGTTCAATTTTGATCCAGGTTTTATACTGCTCCCCTTGGCATCACTAATCTTTGGTATGGTCTTGCTGACTTCTGTGGGTTTTGCATTGTTTTGTGAGTTTCCCGTTTCTTTCGGTGCCAAAAGGGGCTTGAGATTATCATTTCTCGGGAACACGGAGGTATCTGCTAAATACAATCTGGAGAGGATAGGATTTGAGGCCTGTGGGGTTTCAAATGAAAAGCTTGTTTTGACGCCAGCTGGTTTCTTCTTCAAGAGGCTAAGAACAGACTTCAGAGTTTCAATTTTTTCAGGCTTTCTAGTTTGTATGCACCGATGCTTCCAAAACTCAACTTCACAGTCCCGGTGCCATGCACTTTTCCGCTTCCCATTTAAATCTGCATAAATTTTCTTCGTGAGATTCTCTCTGACATTTCCTTTCTGCAGCATCAACTTCTTTGCCTTTACTGCCAGAGCCGAATTTTTTCTAGGTGCTTCATCAGTTTTGGGTCCTGCCACAGCAGCTCTGAAGGCAGCCAAAAGTTTCGGATCGAATTGGTTTGTTGTGATGTCATCCATCGATTTGTTACGAACAGCCTCTCTTATTTCTTTCCTTAGTTTCTCAACCAGAATCATTGACTCTTTCTCGTCCTCCGGTGTCCTCTTGATCTTTTTTACCCTCAAACCAGCAGCATTCTCTCCTTCTGAAGACTTATCAGCAGGATTTGAACGCATGAGATTTTTTCTACGCCCAGTTCCTTTAACAATGCTGAAAATATCAACAGTTGTGTTGTTTGAAGGGGATCTGCTCTCTTGGTGAACGGTAGCCAAGTCTTCCTCTTCCTCGAGTTTGGGTTCATTGAGAGATTCGGAAATCTCAGGTTTAGTTTCTGAATTGCCATCATCTCCACTGGTAAAGAAATTCCACAATGAAACAACAACACTCTCAAAATTTGCCACACAAAGCAGAGAAAAGAGGGAAAGATGGTACCAAGAAAGGAACAGAATTCATTGTGAAACTGACCTGAAATCTGAATGCTTTCTCTTTAAGCTGATAACGCTAGCAACATCTGAATTGGAAATGGCTGAAGTGGAAAGATCTGGTAAACGCATTACAGTATATAAGACCCTTTTTAACTATGCAGATAATGATCAAATTACATTTAACCATAAACAGGAAGAAATGAAGGACACATAAGACATTCAGGCGAATAAAGGGCAGCATGTTACTTACTTTTTTGATCATTCATCAACAGACTATCCTTTTCTTCAACAGGTTCTACAGTTGCATAAAAAGGTTAAATTATTACTTGTAGAAATAGAGGACAAAGCATATTGAGAATCTATACGAATTAAGAAACTACAACTAAGACTCAGAGAAATCTGTATTACCACCAAATTAACTCTTGGTCAATCAATCTACCTGTTCTATTCTCCATGGGTGCAGCAAAACATGGTTGATCTGAATCAGAAAATAGTCTTGATGATATATCATGTGGTAAGGACTGCTTCAGCTCCAATTTTACTGGGACCTGCTCTGTATTTTCCTCCCCACACAGAATTTTCAGATGTGAGCTATCTGGGTCTCCATCATTTGTAGCTTGAACTGACGACGGGTTGGTATCACTTGATTCCATATGACACTCGTCTCCTTTGACAATTGATACAACAAGAGCTGTCTCGCCTTCATCAGCGACTGTAACTGAAAAGTTCCCAGAGTAAATAGCCTCGGCTGAGCATCCGCTATTTGTCCTCTCAGAAATATCCAGGGATTTTCTTGTCTCCGTTGGTGAGGTATCAGGTTGTGTCTCCATTGGCGAGATATCAGGTTCAAGTGGTTTTTCATTAGAGAGACATCTGTGGACACAAAGTAAAGGAGGGTAAACTATGATAACATGGCTGAGAGAACATAGAAAAAAGAAGAATATTATTGATAAGCCTTAAGTTTCACTTAGATTTGGTATGGAGTGTCTATACTAGTTAAACATAGAACTGGCACACGGAAATGATAAAAATAAGTCATGGAAACTCTACTATAAATATATGTTTACCTAATAGACTGATAATTAAACAAACAATATAATGAAACAACACTGCTGAAATTTATCAAGCCATGGATTAAGCAACCATATGTAGTCAATACGCTAACGAAACTTACCTCGGACATACCCATGTATCCTCTGATGCAACTTCCAGGTCAAAACCCACGCAAACGGCATGATACCTATTAGCACAGATGAAAGCAACAATCAGAAGATAATTTGTATGTTGGAAATTAAGACCATATAAGAATGCTGTAAAGATGAATAATCTAAAACAAAACGAAGTATAAAAAGGCAAGATCATGCACATATAAGACTGAAAAGGCTAGTATCTTTGTCGTTTACATGTCATAGAATAAACTCCCTTCATATGATAGTGATAGCATTTAGAAACCGGCAGCACAACTAAGCTATAAAGATGGTAGACACAAACATTATGGCACTGTAACAACTAAGGAAGCACCTGAAGTTCACCAGTTAATGAAGTGGAGTGATCGAAAAAATGGTAAAACAACAATCATGAAAATTAACACATAATAAACAACCCATGGATAAAATTTAACAGGTAATAATAGTTACCATATGTCACAAGAATCACACGCAATTGATGTATCAAGGTTGGAATCCCCTTCAATGTAACTGAAGGTGTTACGGATCTTGCAAAGATCGCCATCTAAACAGATAACTGCCTACAAAATGATTAGGAAAGCTTAATGTACTTAGTAGAGATTAGGAAAACCAATATATGATATACTTACATTTTCATCAATGTAGTGTGTTTCGTCAATATAGTGTGACGGAGAAGCGACAGCATCAGTCTCCTCCTCAATGCAGTAATCTTCATCTCTGCATGCCATGTATTTGATAACTTAGCTTAACGTCAACAGACCACAACAGTTTTTTAGCACATACAGAAACCCATGGTACACATGATTTGTAGCGCCTTTTCAATCACTTGATCATGCTATACCATTTACTATAAATTTACGATTATAGGCCACACATAACTGAAGACAAAGCCCCACTCAGATTGTTCAAGCAAGCAAAGTTTGTCACACGTCACAACGGACATGAGGAAAAAAATAGTACCCTGATACCGAAACCTCATCGACCTTGCTGCCTTCACCTGAATCATACACCTTCACAATCAAACCAAAAACTCATTATACCTAACCCAAGAGCTCCACACACAAAAGTGATGAGAAATGTTCAGCTAAAAAAAACAAAAAAAAAAAAGATGATAAGTATCTTACAGGGACACATGTAATCAACTGAAACTCTCTCTGACAAAGAGGGCAGAGGTTCATAATCGTAGACCAATTATCAATGCACTCAAAGCAGAACCTGAAAAAAATTATTAGACATAGACACAAAATTATCAGTCTGCTCCTCCTTAACAAACAGTCCATTAAACACGTAGCAGGATAACTAATCTTTAAAGAACTGAGACAACTCTAAGTACTAACGCAATTTTTTGTTGATTAAGACAGGATAATGTTAACAGAAAGAAAAAAAAAACATGGTATTTACCAGTGTTGACAGCAATCAAGAACGCCTCTATCAATAATTATATCCATACAAATCCCACACCTTTCCCCTTCAATACCAGCCATATCCTGTCAAAAGAAAATCAAAAATGAGAACCAATCCACAAACACAGTTTGTCAAAAAAAAAAAAAAAAAACCCAGACACAAGGGTTCCTAGGAAACGTGACACGAAGTAACTGAAATGGTTTATTTCAGAAGCTTGTGTTCATGATTCTAACCATGAAGCTACATATACAACCATTTCCACCGGAAGGTAGAAGTTTAAGCTCTCCAGGGTTAGGTGAAAACATGATTAGTTCAACAAAAATCGAACAAAATAGCCGAGAAAGTCCAAGTTTTACACTTACATTTTGTCCAACTTCAGCTGCTTCATCTTCAACCAAGTTGCTAGCGTCAAAATCGAGCTCCATTTTCTGGGGAAAAAAAAATTTAGACAAACTGATCAAAGAGACGAAATCGATTTCTCTCAAGAGAACGAAGCGTGAGACAAAAATCAAGGTGAAAAATTCTGTAAACCCAGCACCTAAACCTACCTCGGATCACAAAACCTACGAAGAAGCTGAGAGAGGAACAACAAAAAAAAAAAAAACTCAAGAACCCTTGGATGAAGAAATTGAAAAAGAGGCAAAGCCAGCGTCCGAGGGCAAAACGGGAAAGTTATACGATGAGGGTGGAGATGACGTCACCTCTTTAGCCCTCTCTCTCTCTCAAGTGTCCCCCTAAGATTTTTTTATTTATTTAGAACTTTTGATGAGGAAAGGAAATAATTGAAATTAATCTCTTCGTCGTCGTCTCTCTGAAGATGACATTTTCCGTTTATAAACCTAAAAGATGGACCACACGTGCTTTTTAAAGAAACTTTATGGGTCGAATCTTACAACTTTCTATTTCACGTGGGTCATTACGCAAATTTAACACTGAGCCCAACTTTGTAAAAACTTCATCAAAACTTTTTATCTTTTTTCCCTTCTATACCCCGTACTTTCCTTTTATAGTCAAAAAGACCCCATAGTTTCTCTTGGCCTATCAAAAAAATTGCAATGCTCATTTTACACTTTACAGTGTCTTTTTTATGTTGTACACATTTTATATCCTAAGCATGATGAAGCATAGTTTCTAGGTTAGTAGGGTAACACATGTCCACGTGGCGACTATTCCATACATTGTCGGCGAGGATGGCGTTAACGGCGTCTGTTGGATGAAACTGATCCCACCAGAGGTGACCTGAGGCGTCTGGGCAAGCCATCTCCGGCGAGATGCACGGAAACCATCCCTTGTACCTCCCTAATCCACAACACGCATCTGTCGTCTCATTAAAACCTGTCCACATCACAGAACACACAACTAAAAATCTCTGACAAGTCTCTTTCACATTCCAAGATGATCATCAAACTCTATATATCACTCTTTGAAGTCTCTATCCAAATTCCATGAGAATGCTATGGGATTGTAAAACTATGTTATTATAGTCACAGTCTTTTTCTAAAGCGAATTGAGAACTGAGATGGAAGTGGTGCTTACCATAGAGTTGGTGGTTCCTGAGGATGTCCATAGCGCTTTGGAACACGTCGCAGTAGATAATGGAAGCGCCAGGAAGCTCACGGTTGAGCTTATCTACAGTGTATCTCATGACAAAGTTGGATTCCATGATCATGCTGTTCACTTCTTCTGCACATTCTCCGTTCTGGCTCCTGTATTTCCACAGGTAGTATGGTGCACAGCCAATGGGTGGCAAACCCATCACCACTATCCTCCTCACCTTGACATTGTACAAAGTCTGAAACAAAACACAATACTTCTCTTAGTGGGTGACATCAATGTGATACCTTGTCGAGCAAAAGTACTTATAAATCAATCATCTTTAGTCTATCAATATGCAGCTTTTCAGATACCATTCAGGATTCTACAACTGTATAAACCAGAGATCCAGAATAGAACAAGGATGGTGATTTGATCAGATAGGCAACGCTTACTGTACTAATCAGTTAAAGAGGTATCACTTTTTGGGTTTTTTGGGACTATAAAAGCGATATCCTAACTCAGAATCATACTTATTTGTCCCTATAGACTCTATACAGCAGCATCAGACATATATAAACTATAAAGAGTGGTTAAAAGACAAAGGTCTAACCTTGAGCTCCTGTCTCATATTGGAAGCCAAGAACTGATTAAAATTCCAAGGAGTATAGAGATTCTGGACATTGGAGATGTTCCTGATATAGAAATGTATGTAATCATTCACTCCAATCGATATGTAGAAAACGGAGTTTGAGACCAAACGCTCCGAAACTTCCTCCCCAATACTGAGTATCATCTGCTGGAATGTATCAACGAACTGCTCAACCTGCATTGCAAACGAAACCCGCTGGCCCTGCAACATACCAAATTCCCCCCCCCCCACAGGATTGATATATCTGAAAGATAGTATAAATTCAACGAAATCGAAAGACTCTGAGGATTACCAGTTCGGATCCACTAGATAAGATGATTCCAGCACCAGCTGATGCATAGTTTACACCTTGAAACATGTCTTCAACTGTCCCAGTTTGTCCAAGATAGCTAGGAACGAATGGTAAACCTAGACGATCAGCTGTTCACAAGATTCGCAGTAACCAACGATTCAATCTCTATTTCTTTCTTTAACAGTCAACAAATTTGACAATTTTGGCTTAATATCACACTTCGCAGAATCAAGTAAGAAAGCAGATTGATTCTTGAAATTAACAATGAACTCGAGAATTAGAATCTAAAACCCAGAATATTTGGGGAAGAAGGCTTTAACCTAGAAAATCAACTGGGATCCTTCCATTGCAAAACCTCCCCGTCGGCTGATGCGTATCAAAATCTCTACCGTAAGGAAGACGATCTGCTCTCGCCAAGGTACCAAGAAAGTTATTGGTTCCGCAATCAACAGAGGAATCTCCGAACACGAACAACGCCGGTACAAAAGGCAAAGACGGCTTCACCACCGGAGATTTGGCTCTGAGCGACGGCGACGGAGGTAGAAACGGCGGAATCGAAGGATAGAACGGCGAGATACTCGGAGACAAGTGGTGATCGGCGATCAATTTGGGTCTCGTGAAGATTATCAGAAGAGAGAACACAAGAACGAGAAGCTTGATCGACATCTCGAGAGAGAGTGAGAGCGCGGGAAAAAAAAATGTGGAGAGAGAGAGGCTCTGCGAGAGGTTTTCACAGAGACGAATGAAACGTCGTCGTCTAATAGATAAAGAGAGACTTTATTTAACTGACAACACGCTGAACCGGCTAATTCCGGTTTACATAAACCGGTTTCAAAATTAATACGAATCAATTGTATTGGTAAACTTTGGTTTCAAACTTCTGATCTTCTCCCCACCACTGATGAATCCCATGAGCTTGTTTAAAGTCTCTTGACGGACTTAAGTTCACAGTTAAAACCGAAGACGGCATCAGATGTATTGGCTCTTGTCCTCCTAACAGCATACCTCCCAAGGAGTGCTGCGTAGCTACCCGCTCAACAAACCCGATTCCTATTTCTTCCATCTTGTTCCGGTGCTCGAAGTAACCGATGTACTCTGAGCACAAGTGGTCTCCAGGGTTGACGTACAGCCGCGGGAACCAGTCAGATAAGGTTGCAAATGGGTCGGGTGGTGCGGGTAATGCACAGTGGTTTTGGTCGTATTGCTGAGTGGCTTTTTTGGCTAGAGCTAGTCCAGCTGTGATCACACTGCCTGCATTTTAGATAGCAGCTCAGATCAGTCCACTCAATGGTTATATACACTTGAAAGCCTAATCTAACTCTTAAAGAATGACACTGAATGGGTTACTTGGAAGAGTTATGTTATGTACCTGCGATGCGTATCCCGTGTTTGATCCTCTTATCCTTGATTCTTTCGATAGGGGCTGACAAAAACGGTGGATTGAAAGCGAAACACTCAGGAAAAACTCCGGTTCTAGCTGTTGTTTTCCCGGTAAGCAATGCCATGGATGCACCAAGAGAATGACCAGCAAGCCACACATTCGAACCACTACCAACCGAAGCAACTATATTTCTCACTGCTTGGATAGCTATCTCAAACCTTGTCGTCGTGTGAAGCCCGTTTCTGACAACATGAATGTCTAACTCGATGTCACGGGAAATAGAGTCCGCTTTTGTAACTGTTCCTCTGAAGGCAATCACAAAACGCGGACTCATTTCCATGGATTTGACAGTCTGAGAGGGAGGTTGCGGTGGTTTATACTCATAGATACCTCCGAAAATGGAGTTATCAGCATCATCCACAAGCTTACGAAGAAGGCGGAAATGGAAAAACTCAGACCATATTGGAGATAGAGCTAAATCGGTTGCTATCCTTTGTAGCTGACGGTCACGCTCAGCTACATAGATTCCTTGAACCAATGAAGCAGCTACAGATCGTCGATGATGTTCATTAGCCCTGCAAATTCAAGAAATACAAGTAAGACAAACAATCTCTTTGCACAAGTAAAGGAAGCATTTTTAACATAAAGGAACAATCTTTCAGGTTTTTTAACACACAAAAGGCACAATTAAGCAGGCTGCTTAGCTCTAAACTACACCACAATCTATCACAGCTGACTTTATGAACACAAAAATTTAGTCTTGGGACAAAAAAGAACACGGAAAGATGCAGAGAAGAGAGAAAGATGCAAACCAATCTATAGATGTTAGGTGTAATGGCCCAGTGAGACTGAAGTCATCTCTCTCACAAAGCATCATTCCTTCCTCTTCTTTCTGTACCACATTAAACATGTTTAAAAATGTTAATCTCAGACGTTCAAATTCCCAAAGCTCAAAGCTTTAATTAAAACGCGTTAGAACCCTAACCATAAACATTAAACAATTTAATAGTAACCTTCGAAAAAATTGAATTTTGTAAACACAAAGCTCAATCTAATTAACAAGATCAATCACATAGATGAAAGATTCAGATTGTGCATAAACTAGAACAGAATTATGCTACTACACGAACCTTTGGTAGGTTTGATTCAGATCTGAAGATTTGTTAGTGTCCAGTGTGATGTTTTTATAAAGAAGCAGTAATTGAAGAAGATGAGTGTGTGGGCTCATATAAACTATAAAAGCTTCAGAAAGAGGCATTTCAACTATCACCGAGCTGAAAACGACATCGTATCAGCCTCGAGGTTCTTTTTGCCAAAAAAAGCTAAACATTTGCTTTTGTATCTTTTCTAACAAATCTTATTTTCTTTTTCTTTTTGACATCATAACAAATCTTTTTGTTTTTAAGATAAAACACAAAAAAAAATCCTTATATATAGCTACAAAGAAATAAAAAATAATAATAGTTACAATGAATATTCAAGAACCTATATTTCTTTTATTACTTTTTTGGATAAAACACATGATTATTTTTACACAGACTGAACTGAATATGATTACACAATGTCCCTATATATCACTTAAATCTGGCTCCTTTATTGTATTTTTTCTTTCTTTCTTGTGGATATATATTATAAATAATTTAGTGTGGACAAGTGTTTTAGCAAAAGAAAAAAAGACTATTAAGAAAAGTTAATGAGAGGTGTCTTCAGAAGAAGAATCATATCCATAAGGATTATTACTGGCCCAGTTCCACAAATCTCTACACATCTCCTCGATTCCATACTTAGCCCTGCATTGTTACAAACCCAAGATTGCCAACTTCTTAGTGTTCATAACCCAATTACTAAAGGTAGACTTATTTATGTGTGTGTATGTAATGAATGACTAAAGAAATGGAACTTACTTCCAATTCAGTTCAGTTTCTGCTCTTTCCGTTGAGGCGTAAACAACTTCAGCATCTCCTGCACGACGTCCAGCAATCACAAGAGGAATTTTCTGATCCACAAAAGAGTTTTAAGGTTAACAAAACATGAGTAAGAGAATCCAAGAACCTAAAAAACAATCAGATTCGAAATAATGTGTCTACCTTCCCGGACGCTTTCTCAAAAGCATCAACCATTTCAAGAACAGATGTTCCATTTCCTGTTCCGAGATTGTACACTTCACAACCTGTTTAGTTTAAAAACACACATACCAAGTTTTAGATATTTTAAGGATGATTATAGTAGAGTTAAGAGAGACAAATGGGGATCATATAAAATATCATCATATCATACCGATCTTGCAATCTTCTAGCTTACGTAGAGCCGCAATGTGTCCATCAGCTAAATCAATAACATGAATGTAGTCTCGAACCTGAAACCAAACAATGAGACCAAAAATGTAGAAAACTCTTCTCTGGTTGATAAAAACATTTTGTATATACATACCCCTGTTCCATCTTTTGTATTGTAATCATTTCCAAAGACAGTGAGATGAGGTCTCCTGCCAACAGCGACTTGTTGAACAAAAGGCATGAGATTGTTCGGAATACCGAGAGGATCTTCACCAATTTCACCACTAGGATGTGCACCAACAGGATTGAAATACCTAAGTAATATGATTTTCCATTCCGGGTCAGAACCGTATACATCACGGCAGATTTCCTCAATGAATAGCTACAAGAAGAATCCATAAAAATCAGATTCAGAGCTTATAAACCAGAATATTCATTCAAGTGGGGTTTTGTTAAAAAGAACACCTTTGTTCGTCCATATGGGTTCAATGCAGAAATAGGAGACTCCTCTGTACAAGGAACTTCTTTTGGAGAGCCATACACAGTTGCTGATGATGAAAACACAAGCTGGAAACAGAGTAGTAAAAGTGGCTAATCATCAGTAATCAAACAAAAAAACAAAGGCATGTGGTGACAAATTGTAACAAATATATATACATTTTTGCAGCCATGTTGAGCCATAACTTCCAAAAGAGTGATAGTCCCAACAAGGTTATTATTATAATAGAGCAAAGGCTTCTCAACACTCTCACCAACTGCTTTAAGTCCAGCAAAGTGTATCACTGCATCAAACCTGTAAGTAGTAATAATTCCCACGTTCATCAATAAAACCCAAATTATAATGCATCATCACATCATTTGTTTATGATAAAGTTAAAAAAAAAAGCTAAAAGAATGTTTTCTTTTTCCCTCAATCATACTTTGTTTCTGAGAATATCTTCTCAAGGGCAGGTCTGTCCCTAAGATCCACCTGTAATTAAGACAAAACAAATCAAGTTTTAACAGAACTCTTAAATCCAACAGATGCTTCTGATAACAACTAAACAAAACAATCTAAATTAAGAAGAACAAGATTAACTTTTCCCAATTTCAGACAGATTATAAAAAAAAAATATGAATTACAATAATAAAAATTGGAACTATATATTATTTTATTCTTTCACATGGTAATTTTTTCGAAATTATTTAAAAAATGATACTAATAATTACTAACATATAATTCCAAAAAAAAAAAGTATATACCAAGAACTCTGGAATCAAAAAATCTTTTCGAAAACTGATATTGTTATTATTATTATAATTCCTAGAATTTAGGCCCGAAAAAAAGAAAAAAGAGCCTTCGTAGTCAAATCATAATCCCAATTTCGTTGAAATCATCAAAAAACTATACAAACGCAAGATCCTTAAACCACACGTTTCCTAGACCTAGGAAGCAAAATTAACCGAACCTGGTGGAAGGAGAGGCGTTCGCCGTGTTCAGCCGCGAGTTTTTTAACACGCTGGAGAGAGACGGCGGAAGAATTGTCGAGATTATCAACGACCACGGCAGAGTAACCACCTAAAAGAAGTTGAAGCACCGTGTGACTACCGATATATCCAGCACCACCGGTTACTAAAACGTTCTTAGCCATCAAAAATTACGAACAGAGGCGCAAAGGATTCAAGAAAAAAAAAAGTTAGATCAATAGAAATGTTTTTGTCTGTTTGTTTGTTTGTGAATTGTGATCTCTCCAGCGAAAGAGTGTTTGGAGGGTTTTTTAATTTATAGAAACGGTGATTGTTACGTGAATGTTTTTTTTATATTAAACTTTAGGACTTAAATTTAAAATAAAAACGCATATGGTATTATATTATTTACGTTTTCTAATTAAGGGAACAAAAATAATGAAATTGGCACGTGTCGGAATACGGTATGTTTTTGGATTTGTTTCTTAAAATCGATATTTTTTCTTAATTAAGCTATCAAAGAAATGGTAATATAAATGTTTTGTTTACTTAATCAGCTGAACAATATTATTAACAGAATCTAATAGCGAAATAATGCCATATTGTGAATTGTATCCGTTTTTTAAGTCTAAAAAAAAAAATCGTTACTCTGGATTTGACTTACCCAAAAAAAAAAAAAATACTCCAACTATTATTGGTTTTTCCCACAATTAGTTTTGATTTTACAGAATTAGATCAGACTCTGTTACAAAATGTTAAGTTTACTTTTACCAAAAACAAAAAAAAATGTTAAGTTTACTGATATTGGGTCTAATTCAGCCAATTTAACCATAAGTAATTTTTTCTTAGTCGATTAATTAGTTGTAATTTTTTCTTTGGACCAAGATAGTTGTTGTAATCTTTTTTATTTTGTTATATTGGTGCAATTTTGAGTGTTTTAGCACTGTTCTCTTAGTTATATAATACCAAATTGTTTGTTAAAGAAAAATCTTTATTGATGTCAAAATCTCTATTAAAATCAGTGTTTTATTATTATCCTTAAGGTATTTTTGTTTGTTGTGTTGCACAAGACATTATCCCTCAAAATGAGGGGGTCACAAGATTTGAGAATATATCATGCATATTTAGTTTCCAAGTACTTCTCTATTATTAATTAGTATCACATTCTTATATTCATCATATATTTATTAGATTTGCAAGACTACTAATGCAATATTTTAGTTGATATAATAATTAAGCATGACATGGATTTATAAACGAACATAGTATTTTAGAATAGTCAAAATTTGTTTATCGTTTAGAAATGTCACTTTACCGGTATATGGTCCAGTGGTCTATATGAGTAGATAGATGACTCATCTTGATCTTGTGGATTAAGTTTATGAATCAAATGTTAGTTGTGGTTTCTTTTCTTTTTTTTGGCCACTATAAACGTCTTAAATAACAAAAAAAGATTTCTATTTTTTTATATATATTTCAGAATTAGTTTCGGTTTTGAACTCTATTGTGGTTTCTAGCAAATTTTTTCGTAATGTTTGATTAAAGAAGAATTCTTTAGAAACAAAAAGAAGAATAGAGAAGTCCAAGGTGTGTGACATAGTGTGGGGTAACTTTTCCACTTGTCGAAGCAAGTGAGGTCTCAAATTAAATAATGTGTAAATTCTGATTAGACAAAGAAAAAGAATTATAAGCAACGAACCAAATGAGTCAATGTCAATGCCGACCATTTGAGAGACTACGACTTGAATGATGATGCTGAACTTACGTAAGATTGAGTTAGTGCAACGGTTAATAAAAACGATGGGTTCCTCTTCTTTCTTCTTGCGCATAAACGATACTAACATAATCTTTTTAGTTTATCAAAACAAAGCATGGTTCATCCAACGATATTATTATATTGTTGACTTGACATGAAAAGAAGATTACTCATAAAAATCATAACAAATTACACGTCTTGAAGAAATTACATAACAGCACCACAATGTAGTTATCATTAAAGCTTTTCAACTTTAAGCATTCCAAGATTTAGGGGTTCAAATGGATATTGCGGTCAAAACAGACTTATGCATAAATGATTTAGGTGTTGATTTGTTCTCCCGTTACCTTCCGAAAACGCTGCGTTTGCGGGTGGTAACGGTTGCTAGCGATTGCTGCCAATTACATAAACCGCTTATAATCGTTTTCAATCGCTCCCAACCGCTTCCAACCATTGAATTCCAAAAACTGCTTCCCGCAAGCGTTTGTGGTTGCGGACGATTGCGGTTGGAAAAAAAATTGAACAAAAAACAAATCAAAAATACTAAAATATTTTTTTCTCATATCTTCAACCTAACTATTGTACCCATTAAAGATGAGAGAAAATGAATTACGAATACGATTGAGGAGATTATAAAATAAACAATTACAAGAAAATAAAATTCTAATTAACAAAAAAAACAGAAAACATGATGTAAAACTATTGGCACATCACACATAAATTCAAAAAATCTATATATATATAACATTTCATCAGAAGGTTAAGAAAATAAGATTATTTGCAATATTAAAACAAATCACCAATGACTCTTTTCAACTCTTTTATAATCAATTTACCTTGGTCTTGTAATTTAATGTGGGATTTAGCAGAGAAGATCTATAATCTAAAGCATATGTTTTGTCATTTATCACATTACTTGATTAAATTTTGGCTGAAAAGCCAAATGCATAAAGTAATAAGTGTTTCAATATGAAATTTATTTATTTTTTAAATAATTATTTTATTATTTTTAATGATTCTTAATTATAAATCAAATTTAATAAAGTTTTTGGTGTTTTAAAAAATTTATATAATTATATATTATATTTATTATGTTTCAACCGCTAATGCAACCATTGGTCAACCAGTCCTAAAACTGCCGCAAACGCACCCATTTTGAAACGCTAAACCAATATTTCAAAACACTTAATAACGCTTGAAACCGCAATCGTCCGTTTCTGCAATCTCCCGCAGCCGCAACTACAAACGCTGCATTTGAACCAGTCATGCCCTAAGGGACGGACAACATATCGTTGTGATTAATTTTATTTGTGTGTAAAAATGTTTTGTGGTTGGTCAAAGGAAGATTTCTTTACTGATAAATGATTAATAAAAAAGGATCCATTCCATAAACGATTTTGTTTGCTCCAACCATTTTAACCCTTAGATAGTTTAATAGTGAGATTAATAATTAACTAGATTATGACCTGCGATATACCGCAGGAAAAGTGTTTTTTTTTTGTTAATGTATTGTTTTAATATAATTTTGCTAATGTACTACAGTAAAACCTCTATAAATTAATAATGTTGGGACTAAGACATTTTATTAATTTATAGTGATATTAATTTATCTATAAATTAATAATTATTATTTTATAGTGTAAATTAATAATTATTAATTTATAGATATATTTTTAATTGTTTATTTTTTTAAAAATTATGAATTGGAACAACTATAGCAAAATAAGATTAAACTTTCGGATGTTATAAATTTTATGGTTTAGGAATTGAACTTGTAATATTTAGAAAGCACTATTTACAATAAATTACAAATATTATAGACAAATTGACTTATACACATGAGACACATAAATTCAAATCTATGAATAATAATATCAATTCTCCTATTTTAATAATCTGTCAAATTATCAAATTGTAAATGATGCATATCTAAAAATTAAAACTTTAAATTTTAATTATTTGTATGACATGTTATAAAATATTTTAGAGATATTATTATAGGTTGAAAATACAACATTACAATTGTTCTATAGAATTGAGCTTTAGGAGAAACATACACTATTATATTAGTATATATATATATATATAAATTTACATAATTATTAATTTATGATATTATTGGGACCATATTTTATAAGGAGATTTCGAAAAAATTATTATCTTATTATCTTATCGAATATTGTTAATTTTTACACTGGCCCGACTTGGGACCATCAAAATTTATTAATTTATAGTGTTTATTAATTTATAGAGTATTATTTTATAGAGGTTTTACTGTATTTTGTTAATTTTAGTGATCTAATATATAATACGCGATATACCAAACAATAATTTTTGTTTAATACAGTCTTTATAATTCAGTATGATTCGAAATATTTTATATTGGTGTTGTTAAAATAGTAAAATGAGGATTTAACACATACTAAAGTAACATATTAATGATATTTTATTTTTTAGTATTATCAATTTACTCATGTCATATCATATAACCCGTCATGTAATATAACTTGTTTGTTTTATTTTAAAATTTTAATATGTTTAAATATTCATAATTTCAAACTTTTATTATGTTAAGATATATCAGTTATAAATTATCAACTTCTTAAAATTTTATAATTTACTATATACGGTTTAAATGTATGTTGAACACAGACTTTTTATATTGATTGAGTAATATATGTTAGTTTAAAAAAATACAAATTCACAATATATGCAAAAAAAATCCATTTTTATTAATTTTATGTTTTATATAATGATTCACTACATTTAAAATTAAAATAAAAATAGATTATAGGAGAATAATTTTTTTAATCTGGAATAAATCGTCTAAATATCTATATTAATGATAGAACATTATATATATGGATATTTAAAATATTTTAATTATGTTTGGTTATAAAAATAGTAGAGAAAGGTAACAAAAATTGTTTGGATATGAATATAAATATTTAATGGCATTTAATGGCATTTAATGGTGAATGTTTCCAAAAACATATTTTTGAGCAAAAACTGCTGCAAAAATACTAGTATAGATTAACCGGTGAAAAATGAAAGAAAAGTATCTCAATACCTTGCGCTTCAATAGATTGAAAAAGTCTACAAATATTACAAAGAAAGTTGCTCATGCTTTTTAATACCAACTAGATTTTAACCCGCAGTATACTGCGTGCATAGAATTATTATTATTATTTATATTTTATATTATATTTGTTTCTTAAATATTTTATGTTTTTCAAACAGAGGAATAACTAAATTTTCCGACCGTTTGTGCGACTAAATATTTATATTAATTTTTTAACCCGTAATATACTTCATGACCATTTGTTTGTTATATTTAGTTTTTTTTTGTTTTGTGTTTGAGATTTTATTTTTATTTTAATTATTATAACAAAAAAATAAAAGATCTAAAATACATAGTAAGTCATTTATACGCTATGATTACGTCATAATTTTCCTAATGATTTAATTATTTTACACAATCTTTGTTAAATCAACTTAATTTTTATATGTCAAATATCCTAATAGTAATAGTGTTGAAAAATAATAAAATGTGGATTTAATCCGTGTTAGCACAAATTTATGATATTTTATTAATTTTAACATGTCCTCTTTATAAACCATCTACTATATAACCATATTATATAGTATTTTAAATTTTTTTAATTTTACATATTCGTAATATTTTAAAATTATATTAAGTTTATATATATTAATTATAATATTAAAATAAATGTGAATCAAAATTCTTCTGACGTTAAGAATCAAAGCTCACGGGTTTTGGAAAACAAAATAGGAATCAAATTGCTATTTTTTTGTTTGCAAAAGATTCGGAGATAGAATATCTTCAATACACAATAGAATGTGTGGTTAAATATATCATAGTTTTTGTTTCCATATTGATTATGCTGTATTTTTTTTAATTAGAATGATATGTAAAATATTTAGGAAACAAAATCTGAAATAATGTTTTTCTTGGAAAACTAAGACTTATAAGGATAAACTTTGTAAATAAGTTTTTAAATAAGTACAAATAAAAGATAGAACCCAAAATGTACTTCAAAGATGTATATATATAGATTCAATTGACTTTAATTATAATAATCTCAAGTGCTTAAAACTTTTGTGCAAGTAATCAAGTATTGATTAATATTTATTTAATAAAGAGATGAAAGGGTAACATGGTCAATTTATCTCTCCCTGACCAAGCAAGAAGTCAAGAACACAAAGGACAGCCAAGATCTTTTGATTTTTGTTGCTAGTTTCAACTTTCAAGAAAGAGAATAAGAGATTCACAAATGAATGTTCTACACTTAAATATATTGTAACCAAACCAAATTGCATTAAGTAGCAAATGTATTCACCACCCTACCCAAGAAACGCCATTGTTCTGATGATCATATAATTCAGTTGGGGAATCTTGTAGCTCTTCTCCCCCACGGGACCGTCGAACGCTGCTGCTGCTGCTGATACAATCCAGCGCCATTGTTGCCTCCATTGCTTCTATTGTCTACAAATCTACTCATTCTCATTCTCTCTTCTTTCATGCTTGCAAACCGAGAGTCCAGCGTCTGAGGCCATTGCCTTTGTCCATTAGCTTGCTTCTGCTCTATGTTTACCACCCTTTGCTGCTGCTGATGTTGCTGCAATGTATTTGCAGATTAGAATGCTTAATAAATCCATCGATCAGTCACTTACAAATCTCTTTGGTTACTGATGTCAAGAAGTACAACTGGGTCAGTTCATTACTCATGATATAATTGGACTACATCACTCACAATTTCACTCCACTAGCATTCGTTCTTTCTAAATTACAGTTTCTTGAAGTTCCCTAATCACTTTGCGTCACAAAACCGGATCTAGTGCAACCTAACAGATGGATATGTATACGTTACCTTTGCAACGAACCCTCTCTGTACAGATCTATTCTGAACTGGCGGAGTAATGAACCTGCACAAAAGAAAGAGGTTAAATAAACTGGCAAAATGATTTCAGGAACCAGCCACCTAAGGAACATCAGATTCCTCGCATATTTCAGCTGAGAACTCGCACCAATAGATCAATGTCCTGATACCGTGTAGTGGATAATTAACTATAGAAACTTCTGACCACAATAGAAGGATCTAAGAAGAAAGCCATGTAACAACCAGATAAAAAAAGAGCCTTTTATTATAGACAAGGCAACGCTCATGACACTAGAGCCTTCAGTGCACACAAACCATCTAGCAAACTCAAGCAGGAATGAATCGGTGAATACAAAAGGTAAAAAACTTCAGTTTCCCAGTAGCTAAATGAAAAAAGCGCAGTTCTTGACTCCAATCAGATTTAATCTTGAATTCATCAAGAGAACTGCTGGTCCTGACAAAGTAACAGTGTATCTGAGCAAATTCTTTAGGAATTTTTGACCAATCAAGAGCAGACAGTTTGAAAGACGATCCAGTAACACGTAGCAGTGTATCTGAGCATTTGAGTCCTCTATGCTGTCCCAGTAACCATGCATCTACCATTTCAGTGTCACAAACAATCGACCAACAGAACCAAGCTATACTCTTCAGGATGCAGCAAAAAGACAGAATTCAACATCTATGAGCTATGAATGCAACTGAGTTTCATGAATTGAGTGTGATAACATCACAGACCATGTGTGGTATCATATTGCTAAATCTGACAAGTAAACACTGACTTCAAGTAAAAATAGAGTAAGTCTTGAGCAAACTCCAAAGCTAGTGATCAGCAAAGTCTCTGTTCAATATTAATGAGCTTGAACTCCACCTTTATCTCAAGTATGACAACCCATGAGTGTTTATCTACTCCTCCAACAATCCCCTTAAACTCAACTACATGATTTGAATGACAATTTTATAGAGTCATTAATCTGATGACCATCCACCATCCAGAAGGGATTAAAGAACAAACAAACAAACTCGTGTTGCTTTCCACAGAAACACCCTATGGTAAGGTAGCTAAGAAGCTTCTCGCATCAGACACAATGGAAGAACATAGAAGTAGCTCATGTCAATAAACAAATCAGAGAGTTATCAAGCAGTGTAGACCTTGATTGATTCGTATTAGTCGTCATCCTTCCAGCATTATAAGGTCTACCACGCGGAGTACCAGAAGCGGCTTTACGAGCAACAACAGTTGTTACAGGAAACTGGTTTCCTTGGAAATTAGTCCTTCTCCTAGCAAAAGCACCCTGAAAATTATGATAGAAGTCACAACAACAACAACAACAACAACACAATCTAAGTGGCCTGAGAACACAACAACACTCACCTGTCTAACATCAGAACGCGAATTCATATAACGCTGTGCTTTTACAGCACTATTTTTAGCAACACCACCATTAAACTTCTCCTTTTTATTCTGCTCAAACACAAATAATGACATGCCAAAAGTGTTCAATAAAAGAATGAAAAGAGACATCAAAATCTTTTACAAAGACAAGAAAACATGTAAGCTGTTTAAGAAACTAACCGATGCTCTTTGTTTCTTGCCGTTATTCACATTGGCACTGCTCTTTTCCATCTTAATAATTTCATCTATACCAACAAGAACATATGAACGATCATCAGCTATAAAATAAACAAAGGATGCATCTTTTGTATGAGTTAATAAAAAAAAAAAGAACATAAGAACACACCTAAAGACATGTCCATTTTCTTCTCAGTGAGAGCAACAGTCTCCGTAGTAATAGGTTTTTCAGTCGCCATCTTCACAAAACAGAACATGAAATTAAACCAAAACACAGGTCTTTAAATCATAAGAAAAGAGTTAAAAGAAACACAAACCCCTAGTACACTCTGTGAATTGAAGGTAACATAGAACGATTACAAAACATCAAAAAACCACAAGTTCTTGAATCAAGCAAGGAGATACAGAAGTAAATAAGCAAACCCTTTTACGATATTTAAAAAAAATTGACTGATTCAAGAATCAATCAAAAACAAAACCCTAAACTAATCTTGACTCGTGAAGAGAAGAAGCTAAAGAGATGAAATCGTTTACCGTATTTGTAAGTTGATTGTCTCACTTAGACGAAAAGGTAAGGGCTTTATTATTATTTTTTATTTTCTTGGGGATCCGACAACGAGTGAAACCAGAGAGGAAACTGAGTCAACTCGGAGAGTACGTTAAAGAAGAGATTTTTATCTAATCCGTCGAGTGGGTCGGTCGGCGGATCCCAACTGGCAAATAAATTTTATTGGGAATGCAATTGACCAAAAAGGTTTTTGGTCTATGTATACATACGTGGCGCTTTCTCATTGGAAAGAGATGATTGGATGTTTCCAGTATTTCGGGTACTCGGAACCGAACTAAACCGAACCAAATTCTAAAAATACATGAGTGATTCCTAAGCTTTTATACTTGAAAATGTTGGTCTTAACACATAATACTTTCTTATGCATTTTTACTTATTGTTTACCAAGTTTTAATGTGTAATTATTCACAATTTTGAGGTTTTGGCCTGCTTAATTTAGTTTGTACTTTGTAGTATCCAGTTTCCTAGTTTATATATATTTTGAATAATGTTGTGCTTACAAGATTTGACATCATGAGCGACAAAAAAGACTTGATGGTTTGGTTTCTACAATCCTGATGTGGAACCTAACAAATTTTGTTTGAATAAAATTGATCACTCATCTTAAAATGACATTATCATTGCTATAAAGAAGTGGTCGTCGTATGGACTCTACTTGACCTGAGATAAGAATAATCAAAGTCTTTGTGTTTAATTTAGTACGCAAAACGCAAGTTTGTGTTTATTCTATGAACAAGAAACAGTGGAGGCAGCAGAACTGCAGAAGTCTGGATGCTAGTGAAGCTATGTCGATTGTTGTGGTAGAGTATCAGATGACAGATGTGGTAGCTCAAGAATCAAGATGCAAATATCTATGAAAGACTTTACGAGTTGATAGCAGAAGATGCAAACATTCTAGATCACTTTGATAAAAGTCTCTTCTTCTGAGACGCCCCTACACATTGCAGCTGATAAAGGGCAAACTCATTTTGCCATGGAACTAATGACCCTTAAACCGTCGCTTGCTTTGAAGCTAAACGTGTCAGGTATTTTAACCTTACAAAACAATCACCTTCGAATGGTGAGAGGGTTCGTGGCAACCGACAGCAGCTTAGTTAGCGTGAAAGGAAGAGGAAGGATTACTCCGTTACATCATGTGGGTCGAATAGGTGATGCTGAACTATTGAGTGAATTCTTGTTTGCTTGTCTATGCACATTGCTGTGAAGAACCATCAAGTTTTGACGTTTAAGGTTCTATAGGGATGGATTAAAGCCAGTAAACAGGAAGTAAGTCTTGGACTAGAAGGATGAAGATGGTAACACAGTCTTCCATAGTGCTGCATCGATAAATCAGACTGAGGTAGATATGTTCTTCTACAAAACCTAAAAGCCAACAGAACAAACAAGAATTTTCAAAAACTAATCATCCCATACTTATTACTTATGCTCTTGATTACTGAGTTTATCGGGGAAATTCAAAACCCGGAATGTTTTTGTATCCGTAACAACTGTTTCTTGTTTTTATTGTATGGGTAAGATAAGAAAAAAAACAATGTTCTCTGGTTTCAAAGATGAGATATTGGGATTTAGTTTTCGCCATAGAGCCACTTCTCAGCGTTGTTGGTGTACGAAACAAGTTCTTGAGGCTTAAACCAAAGACTGATCTCATCCTTTGCTGTCTCTGGTCCATCACTTCCATGGATTATGTTCCTGCAATTTTCACATTTTCAGTTACCAAATCTTTTTAAAACGTCCTAATGCGAATAGCTTTAAAGAAAAGAAGAGAGAACAAACCTGCCAACAGTAACTGCAAGATCTCCTCTGATGGTTCCAGGCTCAGATTTCTGAGGATCGGTGGCTCCAATCAATTTACGTCCGTATCTGATCACTCCTTCTCCTTCCCAGACCTTAAAAAACAAGTCATGTTAGTCGATATTTTTGGAGTTTTGAGTTATCAAATTCCAAAATCCAAAAGATGATTAGAGAGTTTCTCTTATCATTACCATGGCAATAACAGGACCGGAGCTAAGGAAGTCACACAAGCCATTGAAGAAAGGTCTTTCCTTAAGATCATGGTAATGCTTTTGCGCGAAATCTTTAGAAGGAACAACAACTTTGATACCAACAAGCTTGAATCCCTTACGTTCAAATCGAGAAACTATCTCTGATATCTGGTGATTCATGAGATAGGAATGATTCAGAGAGACACATATGAATAAGAAACTATAACAACTCAGATCAATCAAGACTAAGCAAAAACAAAAAACAATCTTTATTGTTTTCATTACCAGTCCTCTTTGCACTCCATCAGGCTTGATAGCAATAAAGGTTCGTTCCATCTGATTCCAAGAGAACAGTTCAGCAACAAATGACACAAGAACGATGTATAGAAATCAAGAAATACTAAAAATGGTTTAATCTTATTACCTCAGCAGCAAGAACCTCTTGATCTTGAAGCATATAGGCTATACACACAAAGACAATACAAATAAAAAGCATAGTTGTCAATACTTCACCACATCGCAAACTCAAGCTAATGAAAGTCTAAACTTAACCTATTCAACACAAAATAACAAAGATTTGGGGTGTATGTAAACCTGCAGCAGGAAGAGCTAAGAGTCCAGTGATCCAACTCTTTGAGGCAACACCTGAACCTGATGCTCTTGCAAAGTTAGATGCATACAGAGGAATCTTTCCTGATGCGGAAACAGCTGCTGCAGCACCAATAGCTCGTCCTTCTGGTAAAACATAAAGATCAAGTTAATCCCCAAATCACCAAAGCATCAGATCTTAAAGCAAATTTAGGTCTGAGATCCCAAATACAGAACAACAGTACAAAGAAACGAATCCATCAGATCATATAATCACTAGATCGATCTTAGTTAATCAAAATCAAATCAACCGATGGAGGAATCTAAAGCATCTATATAGAGATGTTCCAACACATGAATTCAAGAAGTTATCTCAAAACATTTCAAGAATCAAAAACAGAGAGAAGATATAAGTAAAACGTACCAGAGAAGAAACGAGCATTCTTAGCTGAAGAAAGAAGAGACCTAGCTGCTTTGGAAGCAGATCTGCAGATTTGGGAGCTCATTCTTTTTTGGTTTTGGGGCAGAGAGAGAAGTGAGAGTGATGAAGTGAAACTGAAGCCTTGGAAAAATGTGAGAACAGAACATGATGAGGTTTGTTGGGTCGGGTTTTTTTTTAAGCCTACGTTGTTCGGGTCGGGTTTAAAGCCCTAGGCACAAACAATTAATCACGTGTTTGGACTTTTCAAAAGTCAAGTTTATGTGATAAAATAAACTACACCAATTCTAGACCATACTACATCATATTAATTAACATGTTTTCTTTTTATAATGATTCTGTGGTTTTAAAATGTTAAACTGGTCAAATACAAATTTTAGATGGAAGATAAAGAGCAAATCATAACAATATTATAACATATTTTTCAAAATTATTTTTCTTTATCCCAAATGTATATCTAGGAAAAGCAATACATAGACACAAAAGGAACAAAATTAAGAAAGAGATAATTCAGTTTTTATTTTATTTTTAACCAGAGAAAAGAAAATGATGATAAATCAGCTTTTTTTTAGTTCTTGAGACCAAGAGTGAGCTCAAGGGACATATTATCATCATTGTTGTCAGTGTCCTCTTCATCTTTGCCAGATTCATTCAGTCCAATCTGCCATACACAACCATGTATACACATTAATATAAATATACCAATCATAGATGAGATCATTCATGAACTTGTAACATCATTTTTTTTTTCCATCTTTATGATGTTTTCTTCTTCTTTCCTTTTAAGGAGTAAAGTTCAGATAAATATTCCTCATTACAGAAGGGTCCAAGTGGGGAAGAAAACTAGCGATCTGAGTTTCGGCCTCTATTTTGAAAAGACGAAGACTGACCATTAGACCAAACCCCATTTACTATGTTACTATGTTTCGAAGACATGTATAAGAGTTTTTGGTGTCATAATAAACGGGTTGTATATAAGTCCTATGTAGCAAGTCTACGTTATTAATAATTTTTATCTATCATGAATAACATAAAAATATCAAAGGAAGAGTATACAACATACTCTTGAAGATTGATAGAGAGACTTGCAAGAAATTTCTTGAGTACCGCTACTCGATTCTCCCACTTCGATTGTGCTTTTTTCCTTCTCCTCTTTTTGCCTACAAAAAATCATCAAAAATAAATTCAAAAGCATATATCTAAGCTAAAAATTTACAATTTTGTAAACAAATATTAATTGTTTATTAGACGGACCTTTGTCGGTTTTGGATATTATCGACAATTTTTTGAAGACGTTCATATTGACGCAGGTGTAACTGAGTTTGCCTCCAAATGATTTCCCTCAAACGGGCTTGTCTCTCATCTGAAATTGTGGGTCCAAATTGTGAGTCCACTCTCATTCATGTGCTCTAAAATACTCCTTGGAGTTGCAACTCCAATTTTAAGATAGTTAATACCATTTCTTATTAAAATAAATATACTATTTTATATTAGAATTGCAACCCAGAAATAGTCTTTAAATTAAAATTTTGGTTGACAGAAAAAAATAAAATAAAAATAATGAGTAGTATCCAGCTATAAAAAAAATTATTCAGAAAATAAAAGAGATAAAAATAGATAAATTGTTGATTTTGACAAGATTTTTACGATTTATTTTAAAATTTTGTACACAGTAAGAAAAAGAATCGGCATACCCCTTTCTACACCAAGTTCTTCAACTGTATCGACAAATTGGCGGTGCAGATTGCTCGTCCATCGATGTCACGACATTTTTCACTTTTCACCCGTTCATGGATAATATTACTTTAATGTTGAACCCACCCGTCCCCGATTGGAAAATTAGGGTTTCCATTGGTGGGCTTACCAATTCTCTGTCCATTAAGTTTCTTGAGGTCATTAACAAAAGGTGATCCACAAATTCTTCCTCTGCGTTTATCCATGTTCGATCGGAGCTCAATCTCTCCTACTCTAGTCAATCTTTGTGTAGCTTTATGGAACCATTTGTTCAAAGACTGCATTTGGATAATAAACTGCCATTGTTGCTAGTTTGGTTAAAGAGGCTTTTAGACAACCTGTTATTAGAATCATCTCGGGCTCTTACTTTTAAATTAGCAACTTGAATGAACTCGGCATTATAATCCAGTCCATTCAGAACTGTGATTACCGCTGTGTCTTCATGCTCCCTTCATCAACCCGACTAATTCATAAGCCCGTTAAACTGCCTCTCGTCAACTTTTTGAAGTTTCCACTTAAGAACCTGAAGATTAGTGGCATTATGATCGCAATTCAATGTAGTTGGGGTTACCACAACATCTTCAAGCGTTTCACCCCTGAGGCTAAGACCGCAACCAACCCTATATCTATCTTCAAACAGAGCATTCTTAACCCTACTCAAACCCTTGGCAAAGCTCTCCTTCGGGTAGATATCCTCATTCCGGTGAGGTTCTCAGCTTTAGCTTTCTCAACGCCGCTTAGTCTTCGATCTAAGACAGTGGTCATCTTCTCAATCATTAAAGTATTCATAGAAGAAACATCGTTATTTTTTGACCTCACAGGTTCCAAAACCCTTGCAAGGAGTTGGTCCATAACTCTCAAGTCTACAATTTCGATGACCCTTATCTATCTTTATCTCTTTGTTATATTGGCTTTCGGGATTGCCTTACTTTGCTGTTCCTTAAACTTTGATTTTATGTTAAATGTTATGTTCTATTTTAATGGAATGAAGTATATATTTGTCAAAAAAAAAAAAAAAAAAATTACTCCGAAGACTATTAATTAATTCACCACTCTCGTAGATAAGTCATTAAGTCATATGTAAATATAAATTTATTGGTAACTAGTCTAGTTTCCAACTTTCATCCTAATCCCGTGGACAATTTATTGGTAACATGTCCTCGAATGTTCATAATTCAGGTTCATAATTCAAGGTTGCACACTTGCACGTAGCAGTTCACAGTTCACAGTTCACAGTTCAGATCATTTTGTACTTCTACTTTTTACCCAATTCACTTTAAATTAACTAGAAATTAATTTGTTAATTCTGTTTAACCTACTAAATTCACCTCAATTACAAAAATTAACTAATCTCATCAATTATGATTTTGAATAAACATACCAGTAAATAAAATACTATATTGTTTAATAACTATTATATCAATATAGTAACACCTGGTGTAATAAAACTAAAATATCTAGTGTAAAATTTGTGAGATTCATATATTTTTTTAGCTTTCTATTAAAGTATTTATTTACTTGATTTCCTATTAAACAAAATGAAATGAATAAAAAAGGAAATGTATATATCTCACAAGAGCTATACTATAAGTAAATTTGGTATTAAAATTATAGAAAATACATATATGATAATACAGTTTCTTGAAGAAAAAAAGGTAAATAAGAATTGGTAAGAAAAAAAAATACTTGTTTCATATTTTATTAAATCATATTTTGTTTGCAACATAATTTTAGGCTCTCTTTAGAAAATCATATTTTGTTTGCTTTGTTACTTTTAGAGGTAGGCAAATTATTTGCTGTATCTGTTTAAATTCGATATTTCATTGATCCTATTAAAACATTTTGATATCCACAATGATTCAAAATTATTCTAAAACTAGATTTTGACCTGCAGTACACCGCGGGACAAATCATTTAATAATAATAAAAAACTTAAGTATTTTTCTTTGTTAATTTTGTTTGCTTTGTTTAGTCTTTAAAATTGTATTAATTGTACTATGATTGTTAATTCTATGATTTAACTCATAGTATACTGCTGAACAATTTATTTTTTACATAATATTAATTTATTCAACTTAATTGGATATGTATTTTACTCAAATATTGATATTGTTAACAAAATAATGAAATGATTGTTTACCCGATTAATACCGAATTCATGATATTTTAAATTTATATTAGTATCAACCCAAACATGTCCTGCCATATAACCACATCCCGTGATATTTTAAATATACTTTTAATATTTAAAATGTTTTATAAAATTTATTTTTGTTAAAAAGAAATATTTATAATATTTAAACTTCATATAAAATATACATATTTATAATATTTTGGAAATTTTTAAAAGTTTAAATTCTCTAAACTAAATAACTGAATAAACTGAATAAAACTTTTAAATTTGGATTCCTGATAAATCAAACTTCCTGCTCATTCGTATTCGAATTCATTTGGTATCTCTTTTATAGTATGACTATGAATATTATACCCAGCATTTTTAGGAGATGTGGAACAATGTATACTTATTTTTTATTCATTAGTTGAGTATTATAAATCCGTTCAGAAAAATTTGAATTACATCATATGAACAAAAAGTCACTAATTTTTAACTAAATATATTATATAATAATTTAAATATAAAATCAAATAAAAGTGAAAGGAGAATCACTTATTTATATTTTAATTAGGTTAAGATATTTCTTTATCTTTAGGATCTTACCTATAATTGATTTTAGAATTTTGGTAACTAAATTTTGTAGGGATTAACATTGCAAATAAAAATTTAAATAAGCATAACTAATTATAAGGGTAGAACACAAAATGTAGTTCAAAAATATTAATATATAAAGCAAATTACAAATACTGTTTTTTTCAGGATATATATATATATATATATATTCAACTGTCCAACTTTAGTTACAGTTACTATCTTAATTACTGTCATGTACTTTTGAATCAGGAGGCTCAATTACTCTTTAATTTCTCAAAACACTATCGAACTAAAACTTTAACAATCTATATATACATTTTTGAAGTACATTTTGGGTTCTACCCTTTTATTTGTACTTATTTAAAAACTTATTTACAAAGTTAATCCCTAAAAAATTTCCAAAAATAGCATTACTTCAGATTTTGTTTCTTAAATATTTTACATTACATTCCAACTAAAAAATATTACAACAAAATCAATATGGAAACAGAAACTATGATATATTTAACAATACCTTCTATTGTGTTTTGAAGATATTCTAACTCTGAATCATTTGCAAACAAAGAAAACAACAATTTGATTCCCATTTTGTTTAACAATACCTGTGAGATTTACATTTATTTAAATATTATAATTAATATATATAAACTTAATAAAATTATAAAATATTACAAATATGTAAAATTAAAAAGATTAAAATACTATATAATATGGTTATATAGTACATGAGTTATAAAGAGATTATGTTGGAATTAATAAAATATTATTAAATTTGTGCGAACACGGGTTAAATCCTCATTTATTATTTTTCAACACTATTAATATTAAAATATTTGACATATAAAATCAAGTTGATTTAACTAAGATTGTGTAAAATAATTAAATCATTAGGAACAATGTGACTTAATCATAACATATAAATGACTTATTATGTATTCAGATCCCTTATTTTTGTTATAATAATTAAAAATCAAAATAGAAACTCAAACACTAAACAAAACAAACTAAATATAACAAACAAATGGTCATGAAGTATATTGCAGGTTAAAAAATTAATATAAACATTTAGCCGTACAAACTGCCGGAAAATTTAGTTATTCTTCTATTTACAAAACATCAAATATTTAACAAATAAATATAACATAAAATATAAATAATAACAAAAATTATATGTAATCGATACAGGCTTTGTATGAATTCTTACCCTTAATGTGTATCGTTCAATTATTGTGGTTGTGTAGACAAGATTTTCCAATTAAAACTAACCTAACCAACCTCTCATGTGTTAAAATCCGGTCAGCTGACAAATCTTTAGTTGGTCTGCCACATGACTAGCGATAAATAAAAGAGGACTTCAAGAAAAATACCCAAAGTTATTGTTGATTTTTGAAAAATATAGTCTTATAAATATTTTTAGTAGTAGACGGAATTGAGGCCTTCAGAATAAGTATGGCAGGATTTGCTGCAACTAGATAATCTTACATGCCAAGCAGTTTTAGTGGCAGCTTCCGAAACTGTCGCATGTGAGATCCATAGATATATAAGGTATCGTCAAACCAAAAAGAAGTTTTCTTACCATCCTTCTCGATAAACTGAGGAAACTAGAAGTTTATCTCGTAGCTTTAGGAGCTTTTGTCCAAACCCATGAACCACGATGATATAGATCCAACAAGAAAATTTATAACAATTTGTTTGTGTTTCTTTTTATTTTAACAAAGAGAATGGTTACTAAAGATATGGTAATGTAGTGGTTAGCACTTGGAACTAGTTATATTGTGCCCCTAATTCAATCTCTCTTTAATAGATTAAAACTTTCTCCAAACATGCGAAAAATTAGAATTTAAGTTTGAACTTCAGTTTATCAAAAAAAGAATATTAATAATTTGTCTGTTTCGTTTAAAACTTTCGTCAAGACCAAAAGATAGATAGAGATAAGGACATGAACATATTGATATATAGATCATCTTACACAACACACGAGCTAGAAGAAGACAAATTTGAAAGCGAAAGTTTAACTCGGAAAATAAATTTTATTTAATGGAAAACAAAATTAAAATGTAGATATTTTTGGATATTATCTTGGTAATACATCATTGCCCATTTCAAACACCCAAGATTTCAGATGCAAAAAAAGAAAAAAAAATCTTGGGAAAAAGGTTGGAAAAAAATAGGCAATAATGTAGTCCCAAAAATAGAATCCTTTTTTTTTTTTTTTGGTAGAAAATAAGAAATTTAAAAATCTTGAATTATAAGAATGTGTGGGAACTATACTTCTTCAGGCCATTCAATGACACTCTTCAACGATGGTTTCCACCTCCGACATAATCTCTGGCGAGACTTCTCTTCTTCTGCCGCAGCAGCCTCTCCTGCCAATCTTTCTTCCTCAAGTTCTTTAAGAAAATCTCCAAAAGAAGCCAACAAAGCATCTCCGCCTTTGTTTGCACCGTCTGCGTTAAGTTGGAAAAGTATGAGTTTTTCTAACTCATCTCTCGTCAGAACAATCTTCATCTTCCGATCTTTTCTTTTGTAATCTTTCTTCATCACTTCTTCATATTTTTCTTCTTGTTCAACAACATTTTCATTGTTTCTTCCCACTAAACAGTTTCCCATTATGATCAATAATATGGAGTTTTGATACCCACACAAAAACAAAAAGGAGAAGGAAAGAAAAAAGGAAACTTGGGATATGCCCAAGAAAAAAAAAACCTTTCCTCTTGTTCTTCTTTTTTGTGTGTGTGTGTGTGTGTGTTCTGTGTAGTATGATTTAGATTTTGAAGTTTCATGGATCCATTGAGGTATTATATATAATGTGTGTATAAAGAGAGGAGGAGAGAGAGAGAGAGATCGTTGACTCCTATATAGTAAGGCTGCTAGATTGATTGGTTTTTTTTAGTTTTAGGTTTAAAATGGTGAATGCCGTTAAACCTGTTGAAAGTCGCAACAGTTGAACCATGCATAAGTGCAATCACACTACCTGGTAAAGGAAACGATCCCAAATGAATGATGTTAAGGCTAAGAGACTTATGACTGTCAAATCAATTGTCAGATTCTTCCAAGCCAAATAAACCGTTCTCATTTTTAGAAAGTTTTTCACGCTTTAGAAATTCGCATGTTTGCTCTCATGTGTAAACCCTATGGTGTTGGGAATTACTGTATCTCTTTCACAGGAAAGAATAATATCGAAAACAAATATATAACCTGCATGCACGTTAAAGATTTCAAGTTATGGTAAACAGAAACCGAGTTTTAAACTTAACAAATCTTTTGATAATTTTTTATATGGCGCATTGCGTGGATTAACCATCTAAAACTTTACTAATTTTCTTGATTAGTTATACAATTAAAGAAAATGTCATTATAGGTTTAGTCGTAATCATAACAGAATCTGAAATATATATATATTTTTTAGAATCTGAAATATTTAGTTATTCTAATGAGATTGAGTATGAATTGTATCAGCTATTATGATAGAAATTAAACTTTAAATCAACAAATTTCGCATAAGAGTATTCACCAATTCTTATCCTTTTGTTTTGGTGTCTAGAAATTTCTTTAAGTATTTAGTATTTACGTAGATTTCTAATAGTTAATATTAAAGTAACTAATAAAATATGATATTGTAGAAGAAGACAGTAAGCACATGTTCTGTCTGATTAGTTGGGTCTTTGAACCAAACCAAAACCGTGTTAAAAAATCCTGGCAAATTGCATTTATAATTTTGTACCAACTACCAACCTAATTATTTTTTGTAAAAATGATCATCATTCATTAGATTCTATAATAAACTAATATTTCAGTTTGAATGAACCTATTATATATTCTCTTTCTTTTTTTTTTCTTTCTTTAATAATAATCCTAATCATTCTTGTTAGTTATACTAGGTAATTAGTCCACGCAATGCGTGGTTGTAGGCATAATAGTTTTGATTATATTTCTTAAATTTTCTTAAACTAAAATATTGTTTTACTAATGTATAATCTCAAAAAAGTTATACTAATGTATGAATCTCAAAAAAATTTATAGCAATTTCTCAAAATAACACTCATATCAACAATTTTTTTGGTATGGTTATTTATTATACAAAATTTAAAATATATAAACTTTTTTATAAATAAAAAATTAACCAATTCTACAAAAAATTATTACAAATTGATTAGCTATATTAATATAAATAATAATATAGAAATTTAAACATTTTCCTAATATGAGAGAATCTATGTTTATGATCATGTTTTATAGAGGTTAAACATTGATTTAAAGATTTTTTCTTAATGACCATGTAAACATAAGACTGTAGTATAGTAAAATTGAATCAAATAAAATTATCAAAAAATTTAGTATACGTATAAAATTATTGTATATAGAATATTCCTCATTTCAAAGTTTAAAGCAATTAAAATAATTAAAAAATATTAAAATTTTACCAAAAACATTTTTTCTTGAAAGATAAATATATTAGTTGGAGATGAATGTAAAATTATTGGGTAGGAGTTACATTTGAGTTAAATGTAGAGTTAAATGGAGTTAAATGCCTTTAAAAGTGGTTAATTATAAATAAATATTTTAATTTATTTTTGACTTAAAAGAAAAGGAATACCAAGTGGCTCAATCAAAATTTAAACTTACACTTTTTGATTGTTTTGTTGATATAACTCAACACTCACACATAATATTCCAAATTGAAAATATTACTTTTGAAGTGACAAACTAAATTAGTTTTTTTTTTTTAAATTATATGAACTTCAATCTAAAGATTTTTTAAAACCCCAAGAATAACTTCCATCTTTTTGTTTTTTGTTTTGTTTTTCACTCATCAATATAATTTATAGTGCTAGATTTCATACTAATGGTTTCATCTTTAGAGCATTTAGTTAATGGTATTTTAAAATAATGACTTATAAGATGCTAATCTAAAATAGATAATGAAGATAAACCTTTTAAAAACAGATTCTCAAATAAACTTGATTTTTTTTTAAAAACCAACATATAAGAATTTAAATTTAGCTATGGAAATTTTAAAAATAAATATGAATAGATTAGAAAGGCAAGAAATATAAAAGAAATATTTTCTTTTTATAGAAATAAAATAAAAATTGAAAACAATGTTAATTATATATAATACTTTCTAAATTAAAATATAGAATCAAACTCTTACAACACATATTATATATAACAACATTTGATATTGGTGAGAGAGGAGGAGAGAATGATTACTTATAAGATGATAATCCAAATTAGATAATGAAGATGAATCTTTAAATATAAAAACAATGTAATATATATATATATATATATATATATATATATTATGTAGTCTCTAAAATTAAAATTTAGCATTAAAAATTTACAATGATATTTCATTTGGTTTTTTGTAACCCATACAACAAAAATAAGAAATTGAAAACATAAAAAAAAAAAACAAAAAATGATTTGAGAAATTGTGGAAGAGAATGAGAGAATGTGAAAATGAGAAAGTAAAAAATGTCAATATGAGAGAATGAGGCAATACTTATTTATATGATAAAAATTGATGCAAGATTACATTTAGAATTATTGGAGTTACAAATATTATTTATTGTGTTTGAATAATATTGAGTGGTGGAATATGATTAATGCATAATTTCTTTTATTTTCAGTTATAATTTTATTTTAATGTATGAATTAAATGTATTGTGTTAATTGGATCTTAAATATTATTTAAAGCAATTAAACAATTAGAAATCAAATAAAAAATTATAAAAAAAGTATTAAATGAAAATCAACCAATAAGGAGAGACCAAAACCTTACTTTTATATATATGATTACAATTGGAAGGAGTTTTAGGTAGTCTTTAGATATAATTTCAAATCTGAAAATGATTAGCCGTATTCCAAATTAAACTACAATATCAAACATCTGTAAATATGATATATCAAGCAGAAAACAAAATAAAATTGGAACCCTAGTGCAATGTGATACTCCAATCATTGAATTTGTTCTTAGCATAATTCATAACATAATAAATATGTTTGATATTTGAATTTTATAAAGAAAAAACGTAACTGGATAATGATATAATTACAAGTGAATAGGCTTGTAAATATAACTAAGCCCTTCACATCTCGAAGAGACGTTTCCATAACACCGTACGTGTTGTATAATTGATTAAACGCACCAATTCTTGTAATGAAAACTTCGCACTTTCGTAGAAAGTCATTTACCAAAAAAAAAAAAACTTTAATAGAAATTTGCAAAGAAACAAAAAACAGTTCTGTATGAGTAAAACTACTCTAGTGATGGGCTTGCTGGCCTTAGCGTGACTCTTCTATTCCTACGATGCCAAGTTTCAATCTTTGGATTGTTTTCCTCGTATAGGAGTTAAAATGCAAAGTAAGTTGGTGCAAAAGCTAATCTGATTCTAGTATTCTACCCCAATCCAAATTTATTTGGGTTCAAGATTTGATGGACTAGTTTAATCTACTCATTTATTTTACAATTTATTTTATAGGTTAAGATTTATATATTTAAACTCAAAACTGTAACATGTATGTATGGGTTTAATATGTAATATGGGATGTCCATATATATATATATATATATATTAGATAAGTACAAAAAAAAAACATATACAATATGATTATAAAACTAACGAGATTTTTCGAGTAGAAAAATTAAATCAAGTAGAAAAAAGCATAGTATAATTCTAAAACCATAAATAAAAAAATAACACCATACCATTTATTTTAACAATATTTCAATGAATTTGCAACATAATTTTATTTACATAAAAAGATATTTCAGTAATATTTTGTATAAGTTTATTTAGTTAAACACTTATATTATGTTTCTTTATTGCATTTTAAATTTTAACTAACTAAGATACTAAATTTCTTTGGAGATAAGTTGAAGTATAAAACTAAAGCATTTACGTACAAAACAGAAACATATCAAATTTGAAGAATCACCTTTTTAATGAAATAAGTTTCATTCTTAAAATAGCTATTAATGAATTGTGTGTTACTCCAAATTTGGAGTACCACTATTTCTTTTTTCTGGACAAAGAGTAACACTATTTATTATTCTATTTTTGGAGTTAAAATTGGAGATGGTGCTCTTATCACTACCGGTTCTTAAGCCACAACGTCACTCAATCACATAGTTTTTATTCAAATATAGCAAATAGCAATTGGTCATAAAAAAATTTTTGTTTGTACCCGAGAGAACAAGAGAGAAAAATGACGTCGCAGAAGAGATTCATTTTTGAGGTGGAGGCGGCTAAGGAAGCCACCGATGGAAACCCCTCTGTTGGCCCTGTTTATCGTAGTACTTTTGCCAAGAATGGTTTCCCAAATCCCATCGACGGAATCCAAAGCTGTTGGGATATTTTCCGGTCAGAATCTCGTCTCTTTTTATGTTTTCACGATAAATAATGTGTTCATGCCATTAGTTTTTCTTACTGCATTATTGTTATATATTTTGAACGATTTTTCTTTTAATAATGTTTTAATCCCAAAAAAATGCTTTCATCCATGATTGTTGCATTAACTTTTTCAAACAAGTGGTTGTGATTGTGATAAACGTGTATCGATTATGGATCTTGGGGGAAAAAAATCATGTTTAGTAAGAAGCATTTTGTTAGTTTACTTAGTGGCTCGATATGGATGAATGTTGGACTTCTAGTGAGAATCTTTAATTAATAAATGTTTTTTTTTTCTATATATCGTGTGTTTCTTCTTGCAGCACGGCTGTTGAGAAATATCCAAACAATCGAATGCTTGGTCGCCGTGAGATTGTGAACGGGAAGGTGTTTTATCTTATTTTTTATTTTATTTTTATTGGAGTTTTTAGTATAAGATGTTGTGTGTTTTGAGTTGATAGTTTTATCAATATGTAGGCAGGGAAGTACGTGTGGAAAACATACAAAGAAGTATATGATATCGTCTTAAAACTTGGGAATTCTCTACGTAGTTGTGGGATTCAGGAGGTTAAAATTCATATTTACGTGTTTTAATTTTTATACATCTTCCAATGTAATATCGTGCCTTAAGTTTGTATCTTATGTTCTGATATGTGGAAATGCTAGGGAGAAAAATGTGGTATCTATGGTATAAATTGTACTGAGTGGATCATTAGCATGGAGGTATGTGGAACGTCTAAACTTTGCTAATATCTTTGATGTTCTTTTACTTTGACTTGATTAATGGTGCACTTGTAATGCAGGCTTGTAATGCACATGGCCTCTATTGTGTCCCTTTATACGATACATTAGGTATATAAATGCACCTGTCGTTATATTTATCGTGTCTTTTGATGATCCTGCTCTTTTGAGTCTTCTATATCTAGTGTATTAACAGACAGTCCGGTTTTTGAACACAGGCGCTGGTGCTGTGGAATTCATTATTTCACATGCAGAGGTTTCGATTGCGTTTGTGGAGGAGAAGAAGATCCCTGAGGTAGCTTTCACTTATAGGCTATATATAGTATATACTAACTCCAGAGATAGGCTTTTACATTTTAACTATTCTGAAGATTTTAAATGTATCTTTCTTTTTGGCTGTCAGATTTTTAAGACTTGTCCAAACTCAACAAAATATCTGAAGAGTGAGTAATACTAAGTGAATCATTCACCTTTTTCGTTTTAAAATAGTTGTGATGCTAATAATACAAATTACAAATGAAGCTGTTGTGAGCTTTGGCGGTGTCAAACCGGAAGAGAAAGAAGAAGCTGAAAAATTGGGGTTGGTAATACATTCTTGGGATGAGTTTTTGAAGCTGGTAGGATCATTACATAAAATTTGATTATTACATATAAATGTGATTGAAAATGATCATTACATATAATATGATTTGAAATATATTTCTATTGTGGTTATCTGTGACAGGGTGAAGGTAAAGAATATGATCTCCCCGTTAAAAAGCAAAGCGACATATGCACGATTATGTATACGAGTGGAACCACTGGTGATCCGAAGGGAGTTCTGATTTCGAACGAAAGCATTGTTACTATAACTACTGGAGTGATGCATTTCCTTGAGAATGTTAAGGCAACCGTGAGTTTCTTTCCATTTATCATGATTCACACTGAAGCAGCAATTTTTAAAGTTTTAAGTTACATTGAGTTTTGCAAAACAAAACAGATATCTGAGAAGGATGTGTATATTTCTTATCTTCCTCTTGCGCACGTCTTTGACCGGGCTATCGAAGAATGTGTTATTCAAGTAGGTGGTTCTATTGGTTTCTGGCGAGGGGTGAGTCTCAAATCTAAGCTTCCAAGTACATGATTATTTTTTTGTACATAATATTTCTACCTCATGTCCTCAGGATGTCAAATTGTTGATTGAAGACCTTGGTGAGCTAAAACCAAGTATTTTTTGTGCCGTTCCTCGTGTCCTAGATCGTGTATACACAGGTAATCATTACTGAGTTCTCGTAAAAATATATTTCCATTCAGTTAATTAGAGCATAATATAATTGGTATATCCTTTCAACCACTTATGTAATCTGTTATCTCCAACAGGACTCCAGCAGAAACTATCTGGTGGTGGTTTTTTCAAAAAGAAGGTGTTTGATGTTGCTTTCTCCTAGTAAGTCCTTTTCTTTGTCACTTAAACCTGACCTTAAATGCATATAGATATCTAACACACTCGATCGTTTTCAGTAAATTTGGAAATATGAAGAAGGGACAGTCTCATGTGGCTGCAGCTCCATTTTGTGACAAACTTGTATTCAACAAGGTAAGTAATATAATTTCAAAAAAACATCAGAAACTCTTTTGAGACTCTCTTAACTCTTTTACGTAAATTCTCTCAAGGTTAAACAAGGACTTGGAGGCAATGTGAGGATTATTCTATCTGGAGCAGCTCCTCTTGCTAGTCACATAGAATCATTTCTTAGAGTTGTGGCATGTTGTCATGTTCTACAAGGATATGGTAAACCTCTATACCCAAAAGAGATTCACTTAGAGATAACAATGTCTTAACTTATGATTTTTTCTTGTCGGTAGGTCTAACCGAGAGCTGTGCTGGAACTTTTGCAACGTTCCCAGACGAACTAGACATGCTTGGAACAGTTGGTCCACCGGTGCCAAACGTGGATATACGCCTAGAATCTGTCCCGGAAATGAATTACGATGCTCTTGGAAGTACTCCCCGTGGCGAAATCTGCATCCGTGGAAACACTTTGTTTTCCGGGTACTACAAACGTGAAGACCTCACAAAAGAAGTTCTTATTGATGGCTGGTTGCACACAGGTTATTAAAAAAAACCACAACATTTTGATGAGTTTGATTTGCTATCATTGTCAATGTCAGTTCTTCTTTAGTCTTTACCTTATTTTACTATGTATATTTCACCAGGTGATGTTGGTGAGTGGCAACCAAATGGAAGCATGAAGATAATTGACCGGAAAAAGAACATATTCAAACTCGCGCAAGGAGAGTATGTCGCAGTTGAGAATTTAGAAAATATCTACAGTCAAGTAGAAGCTATTGATTCAGTAAGTTATATTCATTGTAGCCTAGTCTTTATAATTGTTAGTGTACGGGTTTCAACTCAAAGCCAATTTGACAGTGAGTGTAGTCGATGATGTCACATATATATTAGTCTACGTCTCATCAGCATAAAGTTTCATCAATTTTTTTTTTTTTTTTTTTAGGTATGGGTGTATGGAAACAGCTTTGAGTCTTTCCTTGTCGCAGTTGCTAACCCGGCCCAGCAAACTCTTGAACGATGGGCCGTGGAGAATGGAGTGAATGGAGACTTCAACTCCATCTGCCAAAACGCAAAGGCAAAAGCATTCATACTTGGCGAGCTCGTTAAAACAGCTAAAGAGAAAAAGGTTTTCTTATTTTTCTCTTTCTCCTCTTTATTTGGAACTTTCTTTTGGTTTTTAACTCTATGCATTTGTAGTTGAAGGGTTTTGAGATCATTAAAGCTGTTCATCTAGAACCAGTTGCTTTCGACATGGAAAGAGACCTTCTTACACCAACCTACAAAAAGAAGAGGCCTCAATTGCTCAAATACTATCAGGTAATATTAAAACATTAGGCTTTATCAAGCTTTTAAAGATTTAGCTTTTAATATCACTTTCTATTGGCGTTATTGAACAGAGTGTGATAGATGAAATGTACAAGACAACAAAGGAAGGTCAAGCTTCCGGACAGTAGTTTTTCTTCTACTTATCTAATTCATTTTTTCTTTTGCATAAGACATTAAGACACTAAATAAGTTTGTATTGATATTTGGGATGTTTGCAAAGTTAGACCCCTAACTTGAGTCAATTTCAAAATTAACCATCTCTTTTTCTCTCTCCAACATTTGCCGCTCTCTCCAACATTTGCTGCTTTCTCCCAAATAAATCCTTATGTGTTCATTGTATTCACAAAAATACCATTATTTGTGATTTATTTGAATTTCTTGTGAAAATGTTTATTACATCCATATCCTCATCTTCTTCTTTTATTTACGGTTATGCCACCACCATCAATTTTCTAACAACCATGAACAACCAAATTTGAAGCTCTTAAAGCTTCAACAACCTGAATTTGTAAACTTAAATAACACCCAATGCTATGAGAACTTCATTTTCTTCCATCTCCTCTCCATTTTAATCCAAGAAAATTTGCAAGTGCATTCATCTTGTTATATGTCATGATTCTTGGATAGTGATTAAATTGGCGCTGGGTTTCTTCCGTGGTGACTAAAGACGACGTCCTCGGTGTTTGACATTGCGAAACAACCACCGTAAGGTTATTTTCCGGTAGATTTCGTGATTTTCATTGTGTTTTTGTCGAAATTAGACTTCATTTGTTAGTCCAACCATCATAATATCATGTAAAGTCTACTATGTGGTCAGTTTTGCAATTTAAAATTTATCGAGTTTCGAGCCCGTAGACTAAAATTTCAGTCTCCTTAATTTCATTTGAAAACAAAAAAATATGGTTTAGACTGTATTATAATATTTCCAATGGATACTTTGTTTGCAGTCTACTAAGGTGTATTTTTGCAATTGACCAAATTCTTGACTTTTTAGTTATGACTGCTGGATGAAGTCTTCTTAGCATAATAAAATAGTAGACTTCTATAGTGGCTATTTTTGGGGTTGACCAAAATATAAAATCATTGACCGTAATATTATTGATATAAAATTAATAAGTTGACTGCAAAGGAAGTCTACTTGTTAAAAAATTAAAATGTTGGTCAACCCCAAAAATGACCACGGCAGACTGCAAACAAAGTCAACATTCCTTGAGACTTCATACGTAGTCTAATTGGCGAAAGTCAAACTTGGTCAATTGCAAAACTAACCACAACGAAGTTTACTTTTTCTAGTTGACGGATAGATGAAGTCTACCTGTTAGCTAGAAGTCTACTAAAAAGTCAATGGTTTGGTCAATTGCAAAAATAACCAGAGTAGACTGCAGTCGAAATTAACTTTTTGAAACTTTTTAAGAAGTCTACTCTGTTATATGTTTTTAATTGCAAAACTGACCAAAAAATTAGCAAAAGACGATAACAAAAGAAATCAACTATCCTAGTAAACTACATACGGTGTCTGCTTTATTAAATTGTAATTGCAAAAATAGACCACACAAAATAGACTTCAATGGAAGTATCTTTGTAGAGGCTAGTTTATGTCTACAATGTTGACATCAACATGAAGTCGTCATAATTTGAAAACCAATTTATTGCAAATTAGTGAATAATTTTAAAGATTTTCTTGTTGTATTCTTTGATATATGGTATGTATTTGCTTCTGTGTGTTTTTGACATGATTATATATTATAAATATGGAGAAATCAAGTTTTTAGTTTTCATAGGCAGTTAGGTTATTAAATTATACTTATTTAGGAAATAAAAATGTTGGAGTTATCTGTGAAGTCTGTAGAATTGAAATAGTCTTTAATTGGAAATTTATAAAGATTTTTTTTTATTTTTTAGTGCGTACGTGTTATATCGGTTATGTACTTGCCTATGTATATTTTTACGATGATAATATATTATACTTTTCGATCAATCATGTTTTTGGTTTTCTTAGCTTATTTGGTTATTGAGTATTTAACCTGCTGCTTACTCTTTCAGGTAATGGCGCTAATACCTGTTGTTTTTGGAGTATGGCTGACGAGAAATGGGTCTTGGCATTTTGACATGGATGGATGCAAAGGTGGGATAATGTTTTTTTTGCAACACGGTTGTACATACACTGAGCTTGTTGAAATGGTTGTAGAAGATTATCAGATTGGCAAAGAAACAGAGATGGTTCAGTTATCGTATCCCTTAATAGAGATGATGCTTCAGCAATTGCCCCAAGATACCCCTCCTGTCTATGTCACAAATGATAGATCAGTTCAGAACTTGATAGATTTTAGTAATAGGAATGTGGTTCGCCTTTGCGTCTCAACGCAGTGCATGGATGGACATCCGATTATGTTAAACAACTCTTGTTCTGTTGACGGTGGAGAGCCAATAGATGAATTTGGTAACGATGTAGATCCAGGTGCCGAAGAGTGTTCAGAAGAATGTCATGAAACTGATCATACAGATGAGAAGCCGAATGATGTTGATGACATGGATTTTGATTACAGTGAGTACGGTAAATTTGAAGATGAAGATGACGAAGGAGATGGAGATGACCTGGGAATAGATGCTGAAGAAGGGAAACCGTTTTTGGTGGTATTCATGGACAGTTAAATAATCCTTGGATAGACCAACTGAAAGTAGTTCAATGCTTTGCATGCAAAGTTGACGTCATAACTGAGGTACGTTTGACCGCTGTTATGTTAAAATTCTCTTACAAAATTTAGAAGTCCACAAAGTCTCGGTTGGTGGCAATATGCTCTGTGCCAGGATGCACATGGAGGGTCGTAGCCACTATGAAGAATGATCCAAACACTTTTTGGGTCACCAAATATCTGAACGTGCATACATGTTCTATTGTGGACCGCGTAGCTAACCGTAAGTGTTGCACCTCAAAATATATTGGGAGGCTTTTCATCGACCGGGTAGGAATAGTAGATGGTGTTGTCCCACAACATATCGAAGATTCAATGAGGACAATGTTCGACATGACTTTGGATTACACCACTTCGTATAGGGCTTTACAATATGCGCAAGAATATGTGAGAGGAAGCGCTGAATCCGGATAAGCGAAGTTGCCTTATTGTCTTCGGAAAATAGAGCAGTCAAACCTGGGAAGTGTCGTTGACCTTGTTGTTGATGACGAGCATAGGTTTAAGTATCTTTTCATATCTTTCGATGCTTCAATCCGTGGTTTCAATTACGTGAGGCGAGTTATTATGGTTGATGGGACCCATCTCACTGGCAAGTATGAAGGTGTACTGTTAGTCGCTTGTGCACAGGTTGGCAACTTTTAGATATTTCCGTTTGCTTTTGGAATTGTCGACTCGGAGTGTGATGCTTCATGGGATTGGTTTTTCACCAAATTAACTGAGTGTATCTCGAATGAATATCCTTTGGTAGTAGTTTCAGATAGGCACAGTTCAATAGCTAAAGCATGTCGCAATGTTATCCCATGGGCAACAAGAGGGATATGTTATTACCATCTTCAACAAAACATAATTTCTAATTTCAATGGGAAGCAACTGATGTACTTGGTGAAAAGGGCAGCATATGCGCATACGCATGATGATTATAACCACTACATGGCTTCGCTCACTAACGTAAATCCGGCTCTTGCAGCGTACTTGAATGAGGCAGATCCATCTTTATGGTCTCGAGTTTACTGTCCAGGAGATAGATACAACATCAAGACTAGCAACATTGCGGAATCTATCAACTCCATGCTAAAGAAAGCCAAAAGTTATCCCATCACATATCTCATTGAGTTTATTACGAAAAAGTTAGGTAGGTGGTATTGGAAAAGACGAGAGGATGCACTAAGTCTGACAACCACTTTTAGTCGGGGTGTTGAGTTGTTATTGGCCGTAAGGGAGCATTACGCAGATATGATGGTGGTCGAACGCATTGATGGTTGGCGTTTCCACGTTCGTGGTGGGCAACATGACTGTTTGGTTGACTTAGAAGCAAAATCTTGTTCATGCAGGGTGTTTGGTGTTGAGAAAATACCATGTTCACATGCAATTAAGGCTGCCAAGTCAGCTGGATGGCATATGTCTACCGTGGTCGACGCTTACTATAGAAAAGATTATGTATATGCGTCGTACGCGGCTAACATCATGCCCAATGTCGAGCACGCTCCGATTGGGCCATATATCCGATGTATATCTCCAGTACCGAAGCGGAAGCCTGGTAGGCAAAAGAAGTCTCATTGGCTTACATGGCTAGAACTATCAATTAAAATGGGGACCAAGCCGAGAAAGACACAAAAGTCATATGCTTGTTCAAAATGCAGGCAGCCTGGACATACTCGACCTCATTGTGTGAGTAACATTCACTTCATTGTTTTTAATGTTTTGTGGCTGATATCGTCAGTTATACTAATAGTATTTGTTCATGTTGCTGAAGACGGAGAGTAGAAGTTACCTTCATCGTGAAGTCAACTGGAATTTTCGTAGCATTAATTTGTCTTTGTAATATTTTTGGATATATTCCACGTGTTCAAGTCGACATTATCTATTTTCTCCTAAGGGGATTCCATTTTCTTCTCTTCTTCATGAAATAGCATCAGATAGAGAATGATGAGTTAGATTTCAGGGTCAGATTCTGATACAAATTCACAAATACAAATACCTGGTCCAAATCCAGGAAGAAATTTCTTCAGATGTACTGTTCATGGCTTTTCCCATTGGTCAGACGAAGAACCATCACGTGGCTGGCAAAAGCGGAGCTTATTGGAATCGAGGGATGAGATTTGTCGGCAGAAAGAAGAAATCAAGGTACTTAAAGAATCTATAAGAGCAATGAATAAACAAGTTGTTAATGGTCTAGTGAACTCTGAGTTGGTCAACAACTTGTCGACTTCGAGGCAGAGCACAAGAGGTTAGCGGAGATGAAAGAGGTTGCGGCGGGCGATGTCAAACGGTGTGTGGTTCCTCCTCCTATTGATTGGGGCAAACTTCATGTCCATTTCAACGACTAGTAGCATCATACAAACTCTATTTCTATTTTATTTTTACCTAATGTAATAACCACAAAAACAAACTCATAATTATATTTTTCATGTCACTATGCCTAATGGATACCTATTTTTATTTTTCATGTTATTATGCCTAATGAATACCTATTTCTATCCCACATAAAACTACTAGACAACAAGAACAATAATCTGGGTACATTAGAGTTAATAAGGAGGATCCCACAAAAAATATCAAGATACCGCCCATCATCAGAGTTAAACAAGAAAGATCCCACCCACAAAATATCAAGATCCCCCAACATAAATAAAACATCATCCTAGTAAGTCATACATAAGACATACATAATTAAAAAGACTTTAAATTATGGAAACAAAGTTCTTAGTTAGTCCCGAATTGGGGGAGGATCATAGAGCCCAAAGTCTTCGGCGTAGTTCTGCTCATTTGGTCCACGACACTCAATCTCGTGAAATAAGTCACAAGCCAGCTTCTCCCTTATCCATGTGATGTTTGCGTCAGACAAAGTAGAAGGAAACGATAGTCCGAGTGCATGACATTCTATGTACTTCAATGTAAAAACACCACAGTCACTTGGCTTCATATTTAGAGGCACTTCCTTTGTGACACGCTCATGGGTGAAATTTTCGTACGAATAAATTTGTTTGTGTTCATGGCTGGCTAACTCCCGCAGCACATACGGGACCATCACAACTATCGGCTCAACAGCAGACGCAAATTCATCATCGTTTGTGACACTGGGAATGCTGTCCCAGACCATGATGTGTCTCATTGGAATCGATATCCACATAGCAACCCAATGCGTCGATTTGACGTTTAACGGCGCGTATAAGTCGTCCACTTCCAAACCGCACTGTTTGTTAGACTGAGCATACGGTGGATACTCACCTGCGTGGTAGCTGAAAGCACCGACCGACAGAAGTTTTCCAGATCCATTAGCATGCGGCTCAGATTTGACAAAATAAAACTACTTTGATGTCCACAGATGAGTGAACATAGCGTCTAGGAAGACAAATCTACTCAATTTAAACCTCTCAGGCTGTTGTGTGTATCGATGTCTCAATAGATTCAAACCCGCATCCATGTGTTGGATAATAACATGAATTTAAAAACGAAGTTAAATAATAGTGAAGACTGTCAACATAAATCTTACAAGAAGTTTTCTAATAGACTTACCGAATCTCGTAGCCACACTGTTCTTGTCTACAGTTCGTACCACCAAAGACAGCAACGGGATTTGTCTGGAACCTTGTTCTTGTACGTCCTGCGGGTGAAGAATGGTTTAGAAACATATAAGTTACTAGAGTCTCGAAACGTAGAATTTTTGAAACATAACATAAAAGGTAGTAGACTTACGGATCCTTCTTTAAGAAGTCAAACAAAACCTTCTTCATCTTCTTGTCTGCTTTATCAAAAGGATTGTATGCTGACGTAGCTGACTTACAACCCATGATAGTCTTGGCTGTGTTATCACCAACGAATGGAGATCGCTGACTTGACGCCAATCTCTTAACCCTTTCAGCCTTGCCATGTGCTGCAATCATAGCCGCTTCAACTTGTGGTTTTTGCTTCTTAGCTCTGGCAGTCAAGTCCGCTGCTGTTGGAATTTCTGTGCAAAGGAACTAAGGTGGGTCTAAATCAGTGTCAGATGATTCAGAGCTGACCCCCTTTGGCACCTTCCTATCCGTACGAGTAACAGATGGAGAAGGGACCAGGGTCTGAGATTGACCTAGCATGTTCTGAAAATTCCGATTTAAAAGTTACATGATCATTGATGAAAACAAATAATGCTAAAATCGCAACATATGTTTAAAAGTCTCGAATAAAACAAACAAAGACAACACGATTAAAGAAGTCTACTTCACATAATGAAGTCTACTTGATACACTTGTTATTTTGTCTGCGAAGTTGACAACTCCTGGAAGTCTATTTTTTTTTCGCCTTATACCTGGTATTGTGTTTGTGAGGGATCGTAGTAGGAATTTGCAAGTGTTCAGAACTAACCATATCCGTTTTTTTGAGTGACAGGCTCTTCATTCTTCCCAGTAGCTTCATGAGCCTTCTGTTCATTTGGTTTGGTATATGCATTTGACTTACCAGTTACAACTCCCTTAATTTTGGTAAGATCCAAAGCAATGCTTTCAATCTTCTCATTCAGCATGTCAAACCTCAAATCGCAACTGCTAAATCCATCCTTAATCTCTTGAAGCAGAGCCGCTCCCCATATGCCGAGCTCATCTTTAATAGAATCGAAGATATTGAAGTCCAAGGCAGTTGAAGTACCTGGACAGTGCCTCTTCCCACTTGGTTCATCAAATGTATCGGCTCTCTTCTTCTCACCCTTTTCCTCCACCTTCACCTTCGCATTGTTGGATTCATGAATACCATCCGTCTCCCACAAGCCTCTCCCCCACTTCCATGGACCAAAATCCCCATTCATTGCTTTCAAAATGTTATCAATTTTGTCATCTGCTTCATCCTCTTCCCAAACAGGGCTAATCATGCCACCAATGGTCTTGAAGTGATTGAAACGAGTCTACAATTGATATAAAACAATATAGTTGTTCAAATCTAACACTAACAGTGTTGCTAATAGACAAATCTAAGATAGTAGATAGACTGATATGCATACCTGTCTTAGAATGCCCTCTTTGACATATTTTCTACCGCGGGAACCGCGGTAAGCAAGAAACGGTGGAGTTGGTTTATTAGGCAACAGATCACCAAATTCCTTACCAAAGTCCGGCATAGATTCGTATACCCAAATCTGTAGAGGTTCAACAAATCCGTCTATGGTGTAACTCTTGTTAATGTCATTCTCCTTCACAAAATGGATGAGGTTCTTGAAAGTAACTCTTCCCCATGGATAATCAAGAAATGCATCTAAATCCATGACTAGCCTAGCCATATATAGATGGGTGGGCGTTGAGGGTTTTCTAGCTTCTATAAACCCAGCATAGAAGGCTAAATAACCTAACCTAATACGATATTCTCTATCCCAGTCGTAAGCGTTCTTACATGCTGCGACGAGTTGCTTAATACTCGGACCAATGTCTAAACTGACTCCAAGCTTCGCCCAAAACTCTTCCATCTCGTCTGTAACATCAACCTGTGGTTTCTCCAAGGACTCGACATCTTCACAGTTAAGTCCAGTGATGGCTTCAAACTCATTCAAAGAAAATCTTAATGGGTTAGACCCAACCAGACTCCATATCTCGTACTTTTTGTTGCAGACTAGCTGAAAGCTGAGCATATAGTGAACCAGTCTGGAAGCCTATTCGAATTGGAGACAGTTGAACTGTAAGAAGACACCCAATCGAGAGTTACGAATCTCATCCCATTCATCCGGTTGGAGAGCTTTGTACAGTTCATCAAACAGCTTCGTATCGTTGCTGTAATAGCCGATGCTTTTGCACGAGAACGACTCCTCACCCTTCGTGAAAAACCACCGAGGAAATTTTAGATTGTTTGCCTCCTCCATTCTGCAAAATAAGATTAGGTTTGGCGGGGAATTAGAATACGAGAGATTAAGATAGAAGAAGACAAATACGATTAGTCTACAATAGAATTGAAAAAGAAGTCTAAAATCGAATTAAAAAAGAAGTTAACCTTCAGTTTAATCGAATATGAAACGGCGGCGAAGACGTTGCGGCGAAGATGAAGCAGCAGGGTTGAAGAATACAGAGTTCGGCGAGATCTGGTACAAAAACGTTAAGTGAAGTAAGCAAAAAGACAATCCGAAAGATAGAGATTTAACTTTAACACAAAAAGAAATGGGAAAATGAACCGTTAGTGATAAGCAAAATAGATAAGCGGAAGAGGAAAGTTGACAAGAAAATGAGCAAGACGGAGTTAGAGATAACAATTATTGTTATCTCGGTTTTTAAGTTGTATAAAATTATAATAATTATAATAATCCCAGTTTTACAAAACCAAATCCGTTTTATTCAAAACAGTACCGAAAAATTATAAAGAACCCGATTAAAACCAGATCCCGCTTATCGGTAAACGAATTCCCGCTTATCGGTAAATTAAACATATATATATTACCGCCAACTAATTTCAAATCAATTTATACCTTGTAATGATGATGTTGACGACTTATCTGGCAGACTTCTCCACGGGCCACTGAACCGTCTGCAAATCTATCAAATCAAATTAATATTTGTACTGTTTATGCTAAAGACTTATCAAGAAGACTTCTTCCTGGGAAACTGAAACGTACTTTAAATTGCAAATCTATCTAATCAACCAAATTAATACATCGTTAACTTCGATGAACGAGTTTCTATGGTATATGTTCACTTTATAAGCGTGAAGTGAAGTTGAATAGAAACTTTCTAATAATTACCCAACAGTGATAGAATTATACACTTATAAGTTAAATAAAACAAAGTGATATAGAGAAAGTTTCTATTATTACCGAACCGTGAACAGTCTCCAATTCCTTGTGGGTGTGATGATTTATATTGACTGTTCCAATGAAACTGAAAGACTTTCAATCACCAATTCTCTCTCGTGAAGTTGAACTACGTACTATTTTTTAGGAGAAAAGAAATGATTTACTGATAATTTTTTTGGTTGCAGTTTTAAAATAATCACAAGGCCCAAGGCTTTGGGTTATATATACAAGACGAAGTGGTTGCAATGAACAGTTACATATAATTAATTAATAACGCAAACTGTCGCGTCGTAAATCATTAACGAGCAGACTTCACAACGGTTTTTTTAGACTTCATAATCTTAATTTTTTGACAATATCTAAACGGTAGAAGTCTACTGTAGAGATTTCTAGTTTGTTTTTTTTCACCAAACGAAAGAAGTCTACTATTGAAGTCAACGAAGTCGTCCAAATAATACAGAAATTGAAGCAAGTTCACAGATTACAGACATAAATACGCCATTCAAACAAACAAATACGATAAAGAAAGGTTCACAGATTTTAGAACTTAATTGAAAGATCTACGAAACCAAAGAGATTAATACAACAATGAGGATTATACCGGCGATTATGACATTCTCGACCACCCCATGTACACGATGAACTGACAGACGTAATTCCTTCATCTGATCTTTCACCTTGTCTAGCTCCTGCTGAACCCATAGCATTTCCTCATTTTCCTGGATGGCTGTAATAGAATCCCTTTGGTCAGCAAGTCCACCTCTCATTGCTTGAACTTCTTGCATAATAGTCTCATCCCACCATTTCATAATATGGTCCTATCCATCCTATACCATAGAAATAAATATACCATAAGAATATTATCTATACTCAAATAATAATTATACCAAACAAATAAACCACCAGACAATCTAACAATCTCATGGTTATTGCATCCAAAGAAAATCCTTCCAGGATTGTCAGCTGTGGTGGAACATTTCATAATGGTTTCCCTTCCGCAGAAACATTTGTCAGGAATTCCAATTGTCAGGCCAAGAAAGTTTACTTCGGGTGGACCTTCACTCCATACTTGCAAAGAACTAGAAGATGGCTGAGTGTAGCTGTGTAACCCCATATCTGTGTGAAAAATGAACAAAAAACGATGAGAACATATATATTTTCGAACAAAATTAGCTAAAGCGTTACAAAAGCAAATCGCCGACGATAAATCAAGAAATACTTATCTGAGATGTCCTTGAGCTTCGAAGACGAGAAATGATGAGAATACAATTTGGATTTCCGAGAACAACAATATCGGAATTTTTGAGATAGAAATTTTGGAGAGAGAGAGATCACATAAAAACTAGGGTTGACTTACAGAAAGAAGTATATATATCATTAAATTATCCGGTTAGGTTAACATCAAGAAATCGGTACGCATTCGGTTAGGTTCAACTATCGGTTTGGTTAAATTATCGGTATTAATATAATATTAATAGTTGATGGCATAACAAAGTCAACCACAAAGTCGACAAAGAAGTTTACTTAAGCAAACCCTAAATCAAATAATTTTAACCTAGTCTGCCTTTTCTCCCTTAATTTGACTCGTTTATAGGTAAATTTATTTTATTTCAATGCAAAAAGTCTATGTGGTTATTATTTGGTCAATAGGTTTATCAAATTATTTTTTTAAAATTTTTTAATTAAAATTTAAACTATAATTAAGGAGTAGACAAATTGTTATGTCTTCTAGTTGACGTTAATTTGTAATCGACCTTAAAGAAATCTATCGCATACTTCTCCGGGTTACATCTGTCATTTTGGCTTGTGTTTTTTGTTTGATCGTAAGGGAGTCAACTGTAATTTCATTACCCTTAGTGATTATGTTTCTCAAATATCGAATACGGGTCTACTATTGCATTCAAGGTCAAATAAAGGTATACAAAATACAATTGTCCCTTAGGTATTTTGAGATATTACATAGCAAATTGACATGCTACATGTCTACACAACATGTATACTCTTGATTTTTACTTCCTTGAAACGTTTCACATATGGTTCCAAACTTAGACACGGAATATATCTCGCAATCGGTAGAGAAGATAGTATGAATTGGGTTATTAGACATGTCATTAATGGATTTGAGTGTAATTGGAAAATATTTTTTTTATTGGTAAGTAAATGTCGTCACTAATGGAGTAATGTAATTTATGTAATTGTGTCAATAAGTTATTAAGGATCCAGTATGGTGTGTTTGGTTGTTTTCAAGATGAACGGAATAGAGCTTTCTTGTCTCTGACTGCCGACGTGATGATGTTTAGCTTATGCTGAGGGTGTTTGATATGTAACGTTTTTCTTGTATGAATATAAAATTTGTTAACCAAAGAAACGTTTGTACAATAAATAATACAACATTGAGAGTTTAAAGTATTGAAAATGAGCTGATTTTAAATCTGGAAGTTACAACAAAAGAATTACGTAGTCTATGCTTCGGATGTGAAACCAATAGCAAAGACCATTAGCATAAGCGTCCGTGCCCGACATGTGAATGGTGCTGAAGAGATTGCGAATGTTGTTTGTCGATAAGTTTGATCATTGATGGATCGATCTCTCTATCTCTATCCATCCCGTTTTCATTGAAAGCACGAAAAGATATTTAATACTTGAGCCATATGGCATATTGATAAGAATGCTTCAAGGGTGGTTTTAAAACCCTCATTTCGTCAACGAAAGATCGACGAATCCAGAATGGTGTGAACATCATGTTGTGCTGGATTGAGTACAAACACATCCTTCGCCAATATAACGAAGCGGCGTATAAGTATAGTTAGAAGCGGTGCTCAAGACAGAATACACTATTTAATTCTTCTTGTTTATTCATTCCCATTTAGTTAACTGAATCTGTTCATCCTGACAATGTCTATCTTTCGATCAATAAATTAAAAAGCACCTTTTCTTAATAAAGAACCAAAAAAAAATTACTTGCGGTAAGAAAACCCCTTTGGGGAGGAAATGTGACGTGGTTCTGTCATTATGAACAATGAACGGTTTAAGTGACCGTTACTATACAAACGTCATGTGATCGAAACTTTTGGTGTTACAATGAACCGGACCGGGTCAGTCTAATGAACCAATTCTATAGAGGCACGTGAATTCTATTCAACTTTTTCGATTGCTGAAATTTATGAATTCAATTCTGTGAAAAGTCCAATATTAGACTTTTGGTAAAATTGAACTCCAATATGTTATTAGAACTTTTGTTTATTTTACGGCTTAACCGTTCTAACGATTGGATAATTCGAACGATACCATGCTTAATCAGAAAAGTGGTCCGGTACATTTTTTTTTTTTTTTTTCTATCCCTTACTTGATAGGTTTACCCGAAGGACAACAACAATTCTGTTTTTCTTCTAAAAAGTTTTGGTTGAAAATTTTACTTTTTCTTTTTTAACTCAGTGAAATGTTTATTTTCATTTAACAAAAGGAAAATGTAATACATAGTTTAGAAAATATACTTTAAATTCATTTTAAGAGCTATTTCCTGATAATTGAAATTAATTTTGGAGCTCTTTCCTGATATTTTAAATTTATATTTTTGTAATTTTGGTGCTTAGCTGTTTAAAAAAAAAGAAGTGCTTATATAATAGTCGCATAAGTTAACCAACGAACATTATGGAAACCCATTTTGGATTTTTTAGTGGATCATTATCCTGCTCAAATATATTCCAACTATTCAACAGTCCTTAAAAAGAGAAATTTTAAAATCTTGTACCTATCCGTTTCATAAAACTAAGCATTGTTGTCGCCGTTTCTTTCTTTGCATTTTTTCTTTCAATTTGAGCTTTTTTGAAACATATGCAAGTTGACGAACAAATATGCATGCAAGTTATGAAACAGACGTGTGTCGTTTCACTCGTAAGATGTGTCTGTTAGTGGACGGACCTCCATTCGCAGGCATATGATGTTCTTTTTTGTTTCTTTCTATAAACCTTATATAATTATAAATGCTTTACTCATTTGAACTTTTCGACGTAGACTAGTGAATCAATGGAAAAGAGAGAGATATTTTCTCAATCAAGTGTGGATATTTTGTAGATTTTTAGATCATTTTTTTACAAGAATAACAAAAGAATAAATATTTTTGATACTCGACGTATTTTATTAGAGTTAAGAATAAGTTGATGGACTCTTACAATATTTATTTTGTAATATTCATATTAGACGTATAATGTTTTTATGGCAAATTTATCAAAAAATGATTTAAAAAATTTACTCAAAGAGCAAACAATATCGTCGATAATCTCTTTAGAAGATTTCATTTCATATTTATATCTCATAAAAACATTTTTTTAAAACTTCTAACATTGAATGTGGCTTGTTAATCTAATTAGAGAAACTATTTAAACATATTGATAACACACAATACATGCAAATATACAAGGTTTCATGAACAGTTTTAGTGCTATGTCGTTGTAATGGGGTTTTCCAAGTGCATCATCTGCCATTATACAATTTCCGACCAAGTCAAAAATGTCTAAATGATAAAACGTTTAAACCAAGAAATGAAACAATCCGACCCGTTTTTTTATAAATAATATAATATATAATTAAGTATCCCATACTACTTAATTAAACTAACTAAACCACAATTCAACAGTAAACCAACAACAACCAATATGGACAGCGGAAACATACCAACAATACAAAACCAACATATCATTAATACCATATCATTCCTAACCATTCTAACCAGCAACCTAACATAACTCTATCCAAGGTTCCAACATCAATATCATAACCAACAACACACAAACGAGACCCTAGATCATCCTCCTCCTCATCGCCTCGATTCCACGATCACACTTTGCCTTTACCTGCACCGCAAACACAAATTGAGATGCATGAGTATTTAATAAACACTCGGTGAGGCAATCCTCCCATCTACTGGACTATACGCACAAGCAACTGAGCTACCAATGTCAAACACAATCAACAAACAAGACATACAAACCAGGAACCAATTATCGTCTTCACTGGAACCAGCCAAGTGTCGACCGACAATACCCCATAGTGTCGATCGATGCTGATCTTTGGTGTCGACCAACATCCACCTGGTGTCGATCGACACTGACTCTGCAACCATGATCTACTCGAAGCCGAGAGTCGAATCTCGCTTCCTATCTCCTCCAATCCTCCCAATACTCAACCCAAAGCCATATGAATCCGTGGGAACCCTATAGCAACCATAACAAGCAAGAAAAACATCACACACAACAACAAAAAAGCAAGACAAAGGAAATCTCAGGCTTAGATCAGCCATGGTCATGCACTCACCTCTTTACAGGAAGATTCTGACCAACAACAACGAATCCAACCCTCCTAGCAAGCTTCTAACACCCTTATAGCCTTAAATCTCCCAAGAACAGCCAAGGATCTCACAAATCTCTCTCAAAAATGTTTTCTCCTTCTTCTCTCTGTTTTTCTATAAAAAACGGCTAAAAGAACGAAATAAGTCGAGTTCCCCTTTTAAACTCGAGTTTAGGGCTTCCCCTAAACCAACCACGCAAACCGGACGATTAAAATCGAACCGATCAAACCGTTCGCAAATGGTGTCGACCGACACCCTAACAAAAATTCCAAAAATTGGTTTGCGGGTGTTACAATTCTCCTCCACCAACAAGGATTCGTCCTCGAATCCCGTAACACCGTCCATCCACCAAGGACCCTCGTGCAATCTTCACCACAGCCCGCACATCTTCCGACCGGACTGAACACCGCCAACCAAGGCTTCTCGTGCAACTGCAGCAACAGTCCGCACATCCACGTGACCCAGCGGTCTATATAACCCTGATCCCACTGGTCAGCACCAAACAAACCCCACCGGTCAACCCAACCATACTCTCTTAATCATCACAACTCTGCCCCCCAGCCAGCATAAACATGACCCTTCCGGTTAACACACAGAAACCCCGAGGATGAACCCCCATCAACCCCGAGATCCATATTCGATCACAACAGGAAATCCGAGATTGAACCTCCATCAATCTCCTAAAACCGCATCCGATCACAGCAGAAAATCTGAGATTGAACCCCATCAATCTCCTAAATCTGCATCTGATCACAACAGGAAATATGAGATTGAACCCCCATCAATCTCCTTAATCTGCATCCGGTCACACTGCTTATCTCCACGTCCTTGAAACTTTTGCCACCAACTCACCTGCTCTTAGGTCGCAACCTTCAACCATACCGATCTCACTCTCAGACCCCCCGTCTTCGAGTCATACCGTCTCACCCTCAGGTCGTCACTCTCGGGATCTTGGTACCAGGATAACCCCCATCTCCTCAGGAGAACTCCCATCTCCTCTGCCACCCTCAGGACCGCAGTCCCTCGAGCTATTGGTATCTAGGGAACCCCTCGTCCCCTCAGGAGAACTCCCATCTCCTCATAAGTTGTTCAGGACCCCCCGTCCCTATAGCAAAAGGTCATAACGTCTATAATCATTTCTCTAATCAGTACAACCCCCGTGATCCGCGTAGAACATCTCCATGTCCTACCAACACCATATACTCTCCCTTAATATCACCCCTGCCTTGGCCACCCCCATGCCTCACTCCAAAACATCTCAAACACTTTGGTGCTCACACACACCCTTTCCAAAAATAGACAAGTTCCAACATTTCATAAACTTTCTATTTTTAGAAACTTTCTATTTTCCTTTTTGCAACGTCACTTTCCATAAATAGCAAAGCTCTAACTCCTTTAATACTTTCTATTTTAGAAACTTTTATTTATGGAAAATTTCCATTTATAGAACTCCCGAGCGAATTCCTTTCCATGAGATCCACAAATCACAAATCCAAAGAACTCCATTTATTAAAACCTCAAATGCAATAATCGTTTACAACTCCAAACGAAAATACATAAACGAAAGAAAGAGAACTAAAAGCTAAAACTAAATGCCGGGTTGGGCACCCGGTCCTCCCTTCGGCTGCGCCACAACCTCGATCATCTACTTTCACTTAGGACAGAAAGGCCTGAGATGCCCCTCCTCCCCACAATGATAACACAATCGACGACACTCCTGCAGGTCACCTTTCTTGGGACAGTTGACCCTTTCTTGGGACAGTCTGCCAACCTGTGATCCCTGCTTCCACATCTGAAACACCCTCGCCCGCCTTGTTGCATACCTGACATGTCTTCTAGCTTCCTCTTCTGTCCCTGCGCTGGCTTGCTGCCTTTGACAGGAACGATCGTTTCTGGCGTCTCCTCTGCCCGAACTGTCGGGCTAAGCACCTCTACCTTTGACCTCAAGTCATCCTCTATATTAGCTCTGGTCTCCACTAGCTCTGCCCTCGTGGCGTAACTCCTCCCTCTGTAGTGGACCCTCAAGTCCTCATGAAGCTCCCTCATGAACCTCCTGATCTGAGCAACCTCAGACTCCATCGCCCGACCACCATACATCAGAAGCCGACTAAACCCCAAGTCCAGTTCCTGTACCGACCGAGTCCCCTGAGATAAATGTAGGAACTGCACCTCCAACCAGTCTAATGCCTACCTAGGAAAATACTTGCGGTTGAACTCCTCCACGAAGTCAGCCCAAGACATCTCCCTCTGCACTCTCCTAGCAGCCACTGATCTCTACCATAACTGAGCATCACCAATCAGGTTGTGGACCCCTATGTCCACCCAAAACTCCTCAGGACATCTAAGAAACTGGAAGTTACGTTCCACTCCCATCCTCCACGCATCTGCAACAGTATGATCAGTACCACCCGAAAACCACTCAGTATCGATGTAGTTCATCTCCCTCAGCATACTGACATAACGAGAATGAACTCCTACATCCGCAGCCACTAGCTGCTGCACCCACGCCGCCATTGGCGGTACTACCTGTGCTTGTGCCGGTACCACTCCCGGTATCCGCGCCAACAGTTGTGTCAACAAGCCCGCAAAATCAACACCTCCCTCGGGGCTCCACCTGCTGGGAATCCCGCACCCGGAACCCTAGCATCACCAGCCACCCCGACACTGACACCGCCCACACCGACACCCTCAGCACCTACGGTCCCATCGACACTTCCACCGGCCACACTTATGGGCCCCTCCTCGAAGCCCTGCGACTCACCAACACCCTCAGCTGTCACACTCTGATCCACGGTATCACTAGCCGTTGGGCCTCTGCCCCTACCACGACCACGTCCACGTCCACGACAACGTCCGCGTCCACGACCACGTTCGAGTCCACGACCAGCAACAGCACCACCTCTAACCATCTGCACTACCCAGAACAGAAGGCTAAGTACACAACTCAAAACCGCACACAAAACACACATCTTACCGTGGAATCTCCTTGAAGGCTCAAATAGGATGATACTAGGACTCCATACCAGAAACAAATTGACTAACTACTCATAATCAATTCCATCATATAACATCATGCATCAAACAACATAGAAATCAATTAAACAAATTAAATCCCTAAACCTCTCTAAACCATCAACTTAACCATCCTAGAACCGTAAGGGCTCTGATACCAAACTGAAACAACCCAACCCGTTTTTTTTTAATAATATAATATATAATTAAGCATCCCATACTACTTAATTAAACCAACCAAACCACAATTCAACAGTAAACCAACAACAACCAATATGCACAGCGGAAACATACCAACAATACAAAACCAACATATCATTAATACCATATCATTCCTAACCATTCTAACCAGAAATCTAGCATAACTCTATCCAAGGTTCCAACATCTCATAACCAACAACACACAAACGAGACCCTAGATCATCCTCCTCCTCATCGCCTTGATTCCACGATCACACTTTGCCTTTACCTGCACCGCAAACACAAATTGAGATGCATGAGTATTTAATAAACACTCAATGAGGCAATCCTCCCATCTACTGGGCTATACACACAAGCAACTGAGATATCAATGTCAAACACAATCAACAAACAAGACATACAAACCAGGAACGAAGTATCGTCTTCACTGGAAGGGAGGTGTCGACCGACACTACCCCACAGTGTCGATCGATGCTGATCCCTCGTGTCAACCGACACCTACCCGGTGTCGATCGACACTTACTCTACAACCGCGATCCGCTCGAAGCCGAGAGTCGAATCTCGCTTCCTATCTCCTTCAATCCGCCCAATACTCAAACCTATATCCATATGAATCTGTGGGAACCCTATAGCAACCATAACAAGCAAGAAAAACACCACAAACAACAACAAACAACCAAGACAAAGGAAATCTCAGGCTTAGATCAGCCATGGTCATGCAATCACCTCTTTGCAAGAAGATTCTGACCAACAACAACGAATCCAACCCTCCTAGCAAACTTCTAACACCCTCCTAGCCTCATATCTCCCAAGAACAGCCAAGCATCTCACAAATCTCTCTCAAAAACGTTTTCTCCTTCTTCTCTCTGTTTCTCTGTCAAAAACGGCTAAAAGAACGAAATAAGTCGAGTGCCCCTTTTAAACTTGAGTTTAGGGCTTCCCCTAAACGAACCACGCAAACCAGACGATTAAAATCGATATGATCGAACCGTCCGCAAACGATGTCGACCGACACCCTAACAAAAATTCCAAAAATTGGTTTGCGGGTGTTACAATATCCCGTCACTAAGTCAATTTACATATTTTTCTAAAACCACATATGTTATTTGCAAATGTTAATTTTGTGATGCAACCTCAGCTTCTTCTTCTAAAAAAAAATATATTGTACTTTAAATATGTTGTTTTGCCAATATTTTGGGTTAAAATCATTTGATAAAATTGATGAAGTCTCGAGCTTGTTTTATATATATATATATATATATATTAAAATTGTAGCTCCAGTTGATATTATATCTTATGAGATATACTACACAAATCACATGTCACTTTTTGTAACGGCTTACATATCATTTTTTCTATATTTTTTGACCATTAATTACTTTTTATAGATGGATTTTTTTTTTCAAAGTTTTTTTTCATAGTTTTCTAAAAAAAAGTGTGATCCTTATAATATCTTTATTTTATACTAAAACTTTTAAGTTGAGTTATGTTATTAATTTTTTACTTTTTATAAGTGAAATTTAATAATAAATCTTTGTAGTATATGTTTCTTAGAAACTAATGTTTCACTTCAGTTTTATTTTTCTGTTTAGATTTTTATAAATACAATTACATAAATTGTTTTTAACTCCACCATGCATTAAAATCTTACTTCCATTCTAAAACTTATTAACACATTCTAAATTTTAGAATGTGATCATTTTTGGTTATAATTTGAATAATAACATTATTACTAAAACGAATTTATATTATTATTTTTACTAATTTAAATTTTTTATTTATTTTACTTATTTCATTTGTATATAGTTATTAATTTTATTATTTGCTAAAAACAATTATATTATTTTCATACTATTTTAAAATATGATTAATTTTATTTAATTCGTTTTTTATTTATTTTGACTATTATTAATTGTAAATAATAGATAATCAATTAATGAATATTTAAAATAATATTTTTTATGCATAAACAAAAAAAATATTGATTAGGTGGATGATGATATGAAGGAAAGAAAAAAGAAAAAAGTTAATTTTATATAATATAGATTTGATTTTATTGTAATTAACTACTTTTAGTAAGAGTATTTCATAATTGTACTTCCGAATTATTATTAGGAGATATATTTTCTCACTTTTTTAATAGTTATCTATATGTATATTTAACTACTTAAGCATGGTGAAAAAGAACCAAAAAAAAGGGTTCTGATTGTCATGGAATATAATAATAAACCTAGTATTTTGAAAATTATAACAAAAATATATAATAGACTACAAGAGTTTTATTAGCCTGATTAGGCCAAGTCTTCAATGTTCTCACCGACCCTTTGCTGGACTCGACATGTTTGGGTTAACGAAGTGTACAGACCACTTGACTAGTAGACGAAAAAGAAAGCAAACAAATATAAATAGCCACATAATCACAAACAATGCGGTCTACCAAGATGTCTAGATTACGGTTTCTATTTTGAAGTACTTTTCTTGTTCCATGAAAAAACGTATCCGAAGTGGCTATCTCTAGACCGTCATTAATTACATTTTTTTTTTCATTTTGTTTCATTATAAATAACAAAAGAAAAAGACACGACAAAATATGTGAGTATATATATACATAAGCATGTGTTAGGTATATAAATCACTTTTTGCCCACCTCAACGGGTGTGTTAGTCTGCGAAAGGCTTTAGAGAAGTCAAAATATCATGAAATCGGACATCACTCCACCAATACTTACCGAAAATGGCGACTGCAGCGAGAATAAGAGAGTAAGAGTTGCTGATCCGGGATGTACCGTTGGCGGCGAGGACAGACCTGTGAAATTACCAAAAATCGAAGACGACGGTACGTATCTTAATTACTAGTTATGATAGTCCTTATATAGTTTTGCTTCTTTTCGAAATTAACAAGAGTGTTTGAATCTAATCTAGCACAAAACTGTTTTTTGTTCTTTTTTTTTTATCATTATCTTGACATAAGAACTAAAATGTAATCTTGTAATATTAAAGAATATTTTTATTGAACGTAAGACTTATTATTTTTCTTGGTTAATAACTTATAACATAAGAACAAATTCTAAAAGTAGCAATCTAATATTATCAAACCCGAAATAATCAGATTAAAGCAAAAACATTTTGGGTGAAGAATGTTATATTGTACGTTTTTTGACAAATAAATGATCTTCAACATATTTAGGGGATGTTGGGACATCAGGAGGAGGAACACAAGTTTTAGTCGATGCACTTATGGCTGACGTGGCAATCAACGATAAAGACGGCAGAACAAACGCCGTCCACGGAGTAGTCTCAGTCATGGGACGGCAGAGAGCTATGACAACCGCTGTTTCCACCGTTGTTGACGAGATTCCGTCTTATGACATCTTCGGAATTTTTGACGGTCTTAGGCTCGCTAAATTCTTCGAGGACAGGCTGCGTCGGCTTGTGAAGGAGGAGGTCAAAGCATGCTACGGCTGTGGGGCGGCGGCGGACTGGAATAAAGTTATGAGATCGTGTTTTTCGGAAACGGTGGGGACAGTGGGGACAACCGCGGCAGAAGCGTTGGTTACGATTGTCGGAAAAGAGGAGGTGATTGTTCTGTGCCGTGGCGGTGCAAGGGTGGTTCTTTACTCTCAAGGCGGTGTAGCTTTGCCTCTATGCCATATTCATCATCACAAGGTAGTGTTTTCTTGCATTTAAATTCATTAAATTAAATCATTTATTTTGCATTAGTTTGTGCATGATTTTCTGTGTTATTTAGTTTTTTTTTTTTTTTTTTTTTTGTGGTATAACAAAATACGATGCTAAGTTTAATTACATAAATAATGTTTTCTTTTCCCATTTTTGTAATTTTAATAATAAAACAAATCACTAAGAGAAATTATATCCATATTGTGTAATTTAAAAACTATTGTATACTTTCTACCGTAGAAAATTATAATCTATCGTCAGTCACAAAAATGTATTTTTTTTGTTTTTTTTTAGTATATCTAACCGAATATACTTTTTTGTCATCTTTTTCAGAATGGTATGGAGCAAATCTTGAAGATACATAAACGAAAAAAGATAGACGATTTCATAGTACTTGCATGTGAAGGCCTATGGGACGTTGTCTCCGACAGTGACACATATCAGCTTGTCAAACGTTGTCTTTACGGCAAATTACCAGACGGGTTAGATCCTTACTATATTAGTTTTATTTCTTTTCAAACAAATTTTGATTTCTTGTTTTTCTTTCCTAATATATAGTTAGCAATTTATGTGATTTTCAAGATAAATTTCTCTCCATTATTGTTTAATTGGAGAGTAAGATAATTACTATAAGAATAGTAGAATCTGATACTTGTTTTGTTTTGTCTGATATATATGGCAGATGTACAAGTGAATCAAGGACGACGAAGGCTGCAGTGATACTGGCAGAGCTTGCAATTGCTAGGGGAAGCAAAGAAAACATAAATGTCATCGTTATTGATCTCAAAAGCTCCTCAGTTTCCTAGTTTTTTTTTCTTAATTTTAGTTTTTTTCTTACTTGCGATTCTTAATTATTATTATTACTTTGTTTTTTCTGAGTTAAATTTTTTCCGTTTTACATCTTTCTTTTTTAGATGATATCTTTTTTATTATTGTTTTTTTGTTCGATTAGTTCTTTTTTTTTTTTCTGTTAATGTAATTTGTTTGGGAGTTTGTTTCTCACACCTCAACTTTGTCATCATCCTCGGTGACAAGTTATTATTTAAATATTATATATATATATATATATATTAAAGGTAATTTTTTGAATTAAAATTATTGCATACTGATATAATATTATTATATATTAGTTTGTTGCCCGCGCGTTATACTTAATTTTAGTTAGAGTTGTTTTCTATATTTTTATTTTGTGTTTGTTATTTATTAGTATTTATTATTTTATATGTTGGTTGTATTTATACTATTAATTGGAAAATACATTTATAGCTAAAAAAAACATAATATATATATATATATATATTGCCAAATAGATCCACTTACTTATATAATAATAATAAAATATTAAATTTCTCTAAAACAATAGTAACAATTAGTAAAGAAATAAATGATTAATTTTTTTATAATAATTTATAGATTTCGTATATATATTTTGATATTGATATAAAGTATAAATAATTAATTTTGAATATATTAAGTTTTTCAAATATTTTTCTAAATTAAATATTAAATTAATGATTTTTTCTTTAAATTTAATTAGAATATATCGTTACTATAAAAAAAACTAAAGCCAACAAGATTACAAAATAAAATTTAAAATATTATAATAAATACGAAATTATTTCTATTAATAATTCCTTGAATTTATATAGTTATTAAAATTTTATAAACTAATAAGAGATTTCCGCAATTAATAACATACCAAAAATGTAACTTATTATTTAAAAATATTTCCATAACAAATGAATCTAATTAATTTCGAATAGTATTTATGAAAATAACTTAACTTAAATTTAAATAGATGATTTATTTTAAGAAATCTTGAAATAAAACCAGTAATTATTTACCAAATTTCTAAAATTTAGGGATTATTTCTAAAACTAACCTTGTATATTTACTCTCATTGGTTTAATAGGAAAATCTAGACAATTAATTCAATATCCAATTCTAATTATCCATATAGATTCAAACATATTGTATATGCATTAACTGAAAACTAAATAAGTTTTTAAAAGATTTTATATAGATTTTTTAGTTACGTAAAGGTAAAAATGTTTACTCTTTCGAGCTTATAAATAGAGTAATCGAACTAACATTCACATATCATATACACCACTCTAGCACTATTTTTGTTTGTATCTCTTTGTTTCTGCAGAAAAAAAAAAGAAAAAAAAAGTGTTTCTCTATTAAGTTTGCATAATATACCTTGCTAACATCTACTATATTCTTTTTTTAGTTCACCAATACCATGTTTTATGTCCAGTTTATGATTTATGATTCTTATGATTTGTTAAATTTATAATTTTCTGTTGTGTATATAAACATATACAAATTAAGATTTTTTTTCGAAAGCATATATTTTTCTACCAAGAAATTGTATATAAGGGAGAACTGTGGTATGAACGGGTGTTCATGCAATTGACATAGCATCTGCAAAACAAGAAAATTACATTTGATTGCTTAAAAGAAGTCTACATTTTATATGAACCTAGTAAGTCACAAAATACTATATTATGTTCTGAATATTTTATATGATATGGATGCCCATTATCGACCCATTAATAGATCTGGTGTATAACCTAAAATCTTAAAATTGTATCAATATATATATGTTATATCTTATGGGATGATTAATAATACAAGAGAACAATTCCTGAAACCTCTTGTTATAACACGTTATCAACACGAGTCTCTAACCCTAACCGTTTAAATAAATTTAAAAAAAACCTAGCCATCAACGTTGTGTTTTCTCACCGGAAAATACTACCGAAAACCCCTATGTTCTCCGTAGATGGTGTCTCCGATCTCAACGTCTTCGGTTTGATCGAGATAAGTATTCATAATTTTGTATTCATCGTATGCTATGTCATAACGTGGAATGAATAATTATGTACTTAATCATGATCACCCTTTACCTTCCACTGGTTTAATTTGTAAAGGTTTAATTATGTACAGATCCATTAATTACGACATTACAAGATCTATTTAATTTGTATTATGTAATTATGTATGGTTTGGTTCATATTCTCACGAACTGAAAACATTATTATTTTATTGTATGGTCAATTTAATCGTGTGTTCTGAATATGAGTAATGATTTGCTCCATATGTTGATTTATTACGAGATTGACTTAGGATCAATTTCAATTTCTATACTCTGATCGATTAGATTATGCTTATTCATTCATTAGGATTCGTTGGGATCATACATCCATAGGCATAGTTTATTATGCTACTCGTTCATTTATGAAATCTTAAATATATTTATACAAAAAAAATTGTGATTTGACTACATATTTCTTACTGTTTTGAAGTAAAGGATCTAACATAGAGGATTATTAAGCAAATAATCGTTAGAGGAAAACGGCTCTACTGATCGAGTATATGATCGATAAACTTCCGCTAAAATCTATAGCCAAGGTGTCTCAGAATTCCAATCATTCTTCCTATTGAGATAAGTATTTTTCATGTTTAAAATATCTCTCACGCTTATAGTTATAGTTAGCCTCTGCTTGGAGGGGTTGGGCAAAGTTGCTTGGACCAAAAATTTTACGCTTATAGCTAAGACAAAAATTTTTATTTTACTGTTTAAAAAAAAAAGAAATAAATAAAACCACTTTTTTATGAAAATTATATTAATAGAGGCCTATAAATTATTTTTTTTGGTGTGAAATATATCCCAAATATAATATATAAATGTGATATATATAGATATATATATATACACATATTTTTAAATACATTTAATAAAAGGTCCCTAATATATATATATATAAAGATATGATGCTTAATACTTATTTAACATTCATTTATATGATGGTTATAATTTTTGTGAATTACTTTATTTGTTTAATCACAAAATTAAATTAGATATAATATCATAATGAAATATTTTAAATCATATCTCCAACCTTATTTGGTGAATAAATTGAAAATTTAGTAGCAAATTATTAAATAATGATTATTGATCATGTTTTCTTGGCATCACTTCTATGAAGAGGTTTAAGACCAAGAATATGACCATAAAAATTCAATAGTTCTTTAAAATAATCTAAAGAAAGTAAATGACTAAAAGCCTATAAGAGAATATATACAAACAACTTAATTCCACTTATAACCAAGATTATAATAGAAGATAATATCATTGTTGGAAATATATTAGAGAAAATATATTCTACTTGTCACAAAATATTGTTGTCGTGTAAGACACAATATAATGAAAAATATTTTTTAAAAATATTATAATCTCATTTTTTTGTGACTGTGTAAAATTATGAGATATTGATGTAAATCACATCCTATTGGCTTGGTCTATTCATTAAACTGAATATGAATTTATGCAAAGAAAAAGAAAATGTCAAATCAATGATAAGAAAGTTGCTATAAAAGTGGTTATAAATGTGGGTATGATATATATATAATGTCGCGGTTAAGTCCACTATTATCTCCACTATAAGTGAATAATAAGTACATGAGGTACTTATCTCATCTATATATGATGATGATGAAAGAAGTTAGTGTGAGACAATTTCAACTATTCTACTACAATAGTGTGAGACAATTTCAACTATTCTACTACAATAATAAGTAGTAGAAAAAGTATTGAAAGCTCTTGAAGAGTGTATCTACTATTGTTTATGGAACACAATTTGATATTAATGTGTTATAGTCTCCCAAGTCTCAAAGTTAAAAGGTTTAAGATATAATACATGACTCAGTTTGAGAATGTTATTGATTACAGAGTGGGATTCAAATCGAGATTGATAGACATGAAGTGTCATCATCTCGAAGGGGAGAATTCATGAATCCCACATACATAGGTGATTGAACAAATATAAGATTATGTTCACACCCAAAATGAGTTTAATCACTCATATGCAAAAGCAAATCTTGAGGATTTGAAAAGTAATAATGTTGAGACAATATGCGAAGAAAATACTTTGAAATCATAAGTATTACCCAAGGCAATAAAACGATTTTAGAGATTACATGCATTATCTAGAAGATAAAATGCTTTGTGAAAATCTCACTGTTAGGCATGACAGGTTAAGCCATTTCGGTTCAGTAGTGATGCGATAGAATAATCAAAAATTTCTGAAAAGATTCATTAGAGAACCTAAAGAGTTTTCTTTGTGATTTATTATGTGTGTTGCTTTACAAAGCAAGCCGATTATATGGTTTTCACCGACCCCATGGATTTGGATAATGTCAATTTTCTGGTATGTATACGAAGCGATATTGTGGACTGATCATCCACTATATATGTTTGTTATTAACTTGCAACATGGAGTTTGCGAGAGTATTTAGTTAATTGACAATGGTGGTGAAACCATGCCAAGTAATTGACATAAATGACTCTATATGTCTAAGTAATTCGCATCATGCCAACGAATAATCATAAGTACTCCCTCATTACAATTGGTTTGGGTCATAAACCAGATATCTTCCATCTAAATATGTTATACATGTTGGTTGCTCCACCACAATTATATAAGATGGAATTTGAAAGAATGTTGGAAATATGTTGGATATGAAACTCTTTTAAAGATTGAATATCTCGAGAATTTGAGTCTCGAGATGCAGAGACTGTTTTAGTGAGACAGTTTTTCCAACATGAGAGGGAGAAAATAAACAGCTGGTAAAAAAATTATATTGAGAGAAATTATCTTGATCCTCGTACTTTGAAATGTGCGCTAGAAATTGAAAAAGATAATTTATTTGCAAAGTTTAGCAAATATGCTAGAAGGCATTTTCTGACCTTGAGTGACAAAGTCACATATACCAGTTCTGCTCTAATTAATATCAATGTCCTAGAAGGATAAGATCAACTACTAGTATAAGTCTAAAGATCGCATGAAATGTGATAGACTTATGGTTCCAAATATAAGCATCCTCGGTAAAGAAAAGGAGCATAAATTAATATGGCACTGGGGAAGCAGAGAGTTATATAAAATCTCTAGAGGATATCTAGAGACAAAGACATGAGTAAGAAAGAGATTCAAGTACCTGAGAATCATAATGAAAAGAAATCTCAACAAGTTGAGTCATGTCTCGAAAGAAAAGGAACCAATAAGCAAATCGACGTCGTAATATGTTTGCATGCAGTGTTGCAGTTGATTATGTTATGGATTAAAATAGAGGATCGTAAATCCGCGGTTAATAGAAAAGTTGAAAGTGTACACAAAGAATGATTGGTTAATCATTGAAAGAAGTAACTATAAAATAGTTCAAGTCTCTTAAAGAGATAATATTTGGACTTGTAGTCCTTACACTTGAAAGTGTAAAATGAGTGGGACATAAGAGGATCTTTATGAGAAAGTACATGTAGTAGTACAATGATTCTCATAAGTATTTGATATTTATTATGAGAAATGCACTCTCATATGGTGGAAGCAACTTTTTAGATCCCTTATTAGTTTGAAAATAAGGCAAGAGTTGATTAGTCTATTTATAAGGTTTTCAAACTATAAAAAAAATATCCCTTAAAGTAATTATCTTGCTAATTATATTGCTAGAAGCAATACTTTATAGTTCTCGAGAATATTGTAAAAGCAAGAAAAAAGCCTTGATGCTTTTTGACACCTTTGGAGAGAAAAAGGTGAGAGTTTATCTCTATGAGAAAATCATGTGTGTAGATCATTGTTGTTGATCTTAGGGATCTCATAGTGGGTTGAAAATAAATCGGGAACAAGCTAAGAGAAGAACTTATGGTTGTGTAAATCCGAGATTGAACACTCATTGTGATTGTGTTCAAGAAGTATTTTCAAGAAAGTTTAAGGACGTAGGCTTTTACTGAACCTCGTTAAAAGAAAAATTATATGTGTTTCTTGTCTCTTCATCACTTACAAGTGGTTCTTGTTAAAAGAAAGGTAAAAGAACAAGTGCGAAATATGTTGATCATGAAAAGATTATCTGATCTCCAGTAGTGATTTCATATACCAATACCAAGGAATATATGGAGAAATAATCAGTGATGAAATATTACTCCTGAAAGATGGAGAAATCAGATTGTGTAAGATCAAATATTTCATGAAATTTTTTGAGGTTACAGATTTGACATCTGATGAGAGAGATGTTATCTCAAGATGCTTACATTATCTTACATAGAAAATTGGTCTTGTAGTACCATACTAAGAAGAAGAGTTGAAAGAGAAAGTTTTACAAGGAGAGTATGAATAACTCTTATGTATAAGATGATTGTTTGGAAGATTGTATGATTTGGACTTAAAGTTCATATAGATCTTCTATATGAAAGGGGTTCAAATGACTTGAAGTTCAATGACCCGAGAGAATATATGATGATCATATGAGTTCTGTTTATAACAGTTCAGAAAAGATGATATATATGATCATAATGTATAACCTGAAGATGATGCTTTCAGGGAGAGAAATATGATCGTAAGCGTGGTTGTACTCTTTTTCCCTTATCATGGTTTTTATCCCATTGGTTTTTTGCATGAAAAGTTTTTAACGAGACAACGAAGAACACACGAAATATAAACACCTGAAGAGGAATATTTTGATTCCAATGGTGAAAGACTATCATCTTCAAAGTCTTTGATATACATTGATGAGATCGTGAGAGACGAAGATAATGATCAAGATGAGTCATCTAAGAGACCAACAGCTTGTAGAAGAATGGTGATGTACGGTGATATACATGTCCTACAAATTTGTTCAAGTGAAGATTTGACGAACCATTTACCAAGGTGTTTCCAACCACTACTTTCAAGAAGATACTTCATCATATTGGTTCGGTCATCTCAAATATTTCAAGTGATGTACTCAAGAGGGGGAGTAAAAGCGCGTTGCACTCTTTTTCCCTTAACCATGGTTTTTCCCATTGGGTTTTCCTGGTAAGGTATTTAACGAGGCAGCATCTTATATGCGCATTTTGGGACTATATTTTTATAATGGTCATCAAAGGGGGAGTGTTATGAATATTCTATATTGTATGGATGCCCATTATCGGCCCATTAGTAGATCTGGTGTATAAACTAAAACCCTAAAAATTGTATCACTATATATATGTTATATCTTATGGGATAGATTAATAATACAAGAGAACAATTCCTGAAACCTCTTGTTATAACATATTAGTGTTTGTTTTCTTCAATTTTTCTATAGATTTATTTAATAAACGTCTGTAGAAAAGTCTTTATTAGAGTATGTAGTTTAGCTTTGCATTAACATTAATTAACTTTTGAAACCAGCAAATACAGCAAGGGGTACATATACATAAACTATATAAGTACAATTTGAATCGACCCGACCCAGTTTTTTTAAATAATAAATAAAAAGATAATATAATAATAATAAACTACAACTAGTGGTCCCATACCCACTAGCCACTTAGTCACAATCACAATCAACAGCGGAAATAACCAATAATAATTCAATATCCAACAATAATTCTAAATCATAAACTAATGATTCAAACAACATAAACCAGAGAACCAACAATCCTGAACAACATTCTAGGAATCAACTATAGCGACCTAACAGAAGCCAGACAACCAAGCGAACCAATAGAACATCCTCCTCTTCATTGCCTTGATTCCACAATCACACTTTGCCTTTACCTGCACTACAAACACATATTGCAATACATAGAGTATTTAATAAACACTCAGTAAGGCAATCCTCCCCTCTACTGGGCTATACACACAAGCAATAGAGACATCTCTAACCATCAATAAACAATCAACAATCAACCATAACAAACCAGGACTCAACATCAACCGACACCAGTTGAAGGTTGCGTCGACCGACACAAGATCTGCATCGACCGATGCAAGTTAACCTTGCATCGACCGATGCTCCCATTGCATCGACCGACGCATACTCGACATAGCACGAAAACCCTAGAGTTTACGTGCGTCCTCGCATTTGCATCGACCGACGCACAGAGTGCATCGACCGATGCAATGCCGAGCATCGTTTTTCCCCAAATATTCTCGCTGGATCTTCGTTCCTACAACCATAAAACTCAATCCCAAGCCACAAGAAAGCTTCCCAACGTCCCAAATAACAATCTAACAAGTCTAACAACACATAACAAGCAGATCAGAGAAATCTCCAGCTTAGATAAGCCATGGTCATGCACTTACCTTTGCCACAGAAGAATCTGAACCTCAAACAAGCAATAGAACACTCCTAACAAGCTCCTACAACGTCCTAAGCCTCAGATCTCACCAGGAAACGTCACAAATCCACAGAAATCACCAAGAACACTTTTTCTCTCTTTTGTTTCTCTCAAAAACGGGCAAAGTCGACTAATGAGACAAAAGTCAAAACGCTGAAAACTGAACCTGCATCGACCGATGCACCTTCTGCATCGACCGATGCAATCCCCAAACCGGGATTTCGGTTCGCGGGTGTTACACAATTAATCTTCCATGACTATATTGTAATCAGCTGTATGTATTAAATTATATTATTTTCTTATTTTTCCAAATATATGATGTTAACAGATATATAGATATACTATGAATTATATTTATGTTTGTTTCATACGAGAGTTCGAGAATTTATGTTTTCGTCCGGTCCCCTCCCGTTTTCAATCGGAAATTTGTCCCATATTCGGAATGTCGCATATTGAGAATGCTTTCTGTTATGCAACGAAAATTTGAGAAAGGGTATAGGACATAATGGAACATGACAAAACGAAAAGAGAATTACGGCCATCCCTAAATATTTGTATATGTTTCAAACGGGTTTTCATCGCTGTTAGCGGTTATATATTCAATTTGATAGTTCACAAATTCAATAAAATCTAACCAATCATTTATTTGGTTTAGTTTGTTACCAGTCCAACCGTTATGTTGTTCCAAATATTAAGATACTGGTGAAATCATTATTATTTTAAATTTTCAAACATTAATAAACCAAACAAAATATCAAACTAGAATTTTAATTAGTATAAGTTTGATTATATTTACAAAATTAATTTTGTTTATAAACATAATCCCGCAGGACGTGTGGGTCCGAACCTAGTTAACTATAATTTAAGTGAGTAATTTGGTTTTTAATCTACCTGAGGTTGAGGTTAGTTATGTTTGTATAATATAGGTTAATGTGTGTGTGTAGATGTAAGTGATGCATAATTTTTTTTGTCTTGCTGCTTTGATTGTTTATTGCATTATCCAGTACGTTAGTGTAGTTTGGTGTAAGCTTTACGTTGGTAAGACATTTAAGATTGTTTGTAAAGGGTATAGTGATTTGTTTAACTGCTTTTTCGAAATAATATAGAAAGACACTTCAAATTCATCAAAAATAGTGGTATGTATGAAGCGTGTAGAGAAATGGAAATTAGTGAGTTTAAAATGTGAGTTGCTTCTTGTAACTTCAAAGGTGAAGATAATATATATTGTCCCATCACGTAGAGAATTTTCAAATTTCATGAGATGGATGACATTAATGATGCCTTGCATCATAGTACACTGCAAAACAGGGTAATATTTAAATAGGGAAATAGAGTATTTCAGACTTAATCAAGAGAAGAATGAGATGGAGGGTACCTTCTCGTCAATGATAAGGAAGTTTACGCCCATAAGTTGGTCTTTTTTTTGATGTTGCGGGCAGGCCAGAAGCGGAGCATTCTTCGGACGATGTGTTAGTCAAGACGGTCAGCTTTCAGGTGAGCGTATGAAACGATATTGGAATTCATATTTGTCAAAATAGAATTGTAAGCCAAAGTAAAAGGTAAGCCTCCTGCAATTGCAAGTGATTGCATTATATATGAGTGCGACTTACGACAATTAAAGAAAGGAGTAGTGGGTTAAGCATTAGATGAGAGAGCATTGAACAACACAAATATCCGTTAGAACCTTAGCCGTTACAATTGAAGACATGACATGCTCTGTAAGAGTGTGGAGAACTGGAGTAATTATAATTGAATTGAATGCATTTGACAGGAAAAAACGCCATGTACATAGAGCGCATAAAGAGGAGAGGATGTGAAGAGGTGGAGATGCACGGCGCTGTCGAGAAGAAGAGAAAGTGTTATTACTTATTAGGGCTAATAACAATTATGGATCTATATGTTGATAATATATTGGGTATTTTGGTATGTTGGGCTAAAAGTTGTGCAATGATTAGTAGGCCTAGACGAATCAGAACGTCTTCATTGATTGCATAATCTATTTAATTTGAAGGTAACAATATTACGATGTTCAGGCATATGATGAAGTCAGCTTCTCTCTTGAATTAAAATTATTGCATACTGATACAACATTATTATATATATCACGCAATCTCTGTGATCCATCTTATTGTAGCTGATAAAATGTTCCGTAAATGTACAATGCAAATAACGATTCTCTTTTTGATACAATTTTATTGTTGTTCAAAGTGATATTTAAAAAATACAAAAGATAGGAGAGTCAACAAAATATGTAATAAACTATACAAGATTGGAGAAGAAAAGATACTAGTAATTTTAGTAACAAAAACAAAGTCATTCACAACAGTTTGGGGACAAGCTGAAGCTCCACACAGAACTTTTAAATTCTGAAAAAGGTTAGTGGGGCGAGATGAAGAAGTATCGTAGTCTAAATGTGTTTAGAAACTTCATATTTCTCTATTATTCTGATATTGTAGAATAAGATAAACTATAAAACTAATGAATCTGATCATTTTTGTTTGTTTGTGTATTATATAGAAATGGCAGATTTAAAAGTGAATCAATTACGACAAAGGTTGCAGTTACTTTGCTTGCAAATGCTGAAGGAAGCACAACTAAAGTATAAGTGTCTAAAAGTCATGGAGGTTATATCTATGGAGTCACAGTTGGTTAGTGAGGACTAAGAACTTATAGGATATTTTCAGCGCAAACCACGGAAGAGTGGACACAATGATGGATTTTGTTTTCAAGAAGTCAATTTTCTCAAGGGAGTATTTCAGTAAATGTGTGAAGGTGTAGTTTTATTTAGCATAATGAGGCTTGTCTACTATTGTTTGAAAGTGAACTGAAGGTGTAATGGACTGTTTATGATTAGCTTCCAAAGTAAGTGTTTTGGCCTCATTAAGAATGTGGCATCTTTTAATCATTAAAAATACAAGTTAATTAAACTTAAAATATTGGTAAAAAACAATAAATAAAGTAAAAAATTTTAAAACAATAAATAAAGTAAAAAAAATTTACAATCTTTTTTCAAGTGATGATAAAATATTATAGAAAGATAAACATAGAAAATAAGTATTACAAAAAAATATCACAAAATCTTATGATATTCTATATGAAACTCCTACCGGATGTGTGAGCATAAGACATTACTCATGCTAGCTATCCTTATCTCATGAATATTTGTTGTTTTTTTGGCAGAGTGCATATTGTAGAAGATGGAACTTGTTTTATTAAGAATCGATTACAGTCACATATATACTATTACAAGAGGAGGATGCTAGGTTTAACTATATACAGAAGATTCCATAATTAGAGATACGGGAATCACGATGATTGTGAGAATCACGATGATTGTGTGATTTCTTTTACACGCCCCCTCAAGATAGAGGGGTTTGAGACCACTCCAATCTTGTCTCTCAATTCCAGGAATCATTGTCGAGATAACGGTTTAGTTAGTGTCCGCAAGCTGGTCTTTGGTATTGACATGAGCGAGTCGAAGAATGCCTTGTTGAATGTGTCCTCTGATGAAGTGATAATCGATGGCAATGTGCTTCATGCGGGAGTGAAAGACGGGGTTGGCACAGAGAAATGTAGCTCCGACATTATCATAATAGATGACAGGTTTAACCATTATGGTGATGCCAAGCTCAGTAAGAATGGTGCACAACCAGCGCTCCTCCGCGGTTGTGTTAGCAACAGCTCGGTATTTGTCTTCTGTTGATGATCGTGCGAATCTGTTCTGTTTCTTTGCAGACCACGAGATAGGATGCTTTCCAAGATACACAAGATAACCATTTGTAGATACATAGTCATCACGGTCGCCAACCCAATCGGCATCGGAAAATGCATGTAGTGTGAGAGAATTCTGTGCAGAGAAGTAAAGTAGAAGTGCCGGCGAGATATCGGAAGACTCGCTTGGCTGCTTGCCAATGCGTGTGCGTTGGCCGGTGCATGAACCGTGACAACCGATTCATGGCGTATGCAATGTCGGGTCTGGTAAAGGCGAGATATTGCAAGCTTCCAACTAATCATCTGTACTCTGTTGGGTCAGCTAGTGGTGTACCAGAATGGATGGTTAGCTTTGGTGAAGACGCCATTGGTGACCTTACTGGCTTTGAGTGATTGACGAATGGTAAGAGGTTCGGGTGGAGCACTGGATATGAGAACGATGTTGTGGGTGTATTTGGGATTGGGTTTTGTAATTCGGTTTTTGCGGCGAGTTTGCATCTGATGAGTGTTTTGTGGATTCTGGACTTCAGGTTGATGAGAGGAGGAAGACGAAGTTATAATGGTCGGGGCGAAGGATTTTTGTTTGTTGGGTTTTTTTTTGGTGGGTTTTGGTAGTGGATTTGGGGTTTGTGAGGTTGTGATTTTTGGTTGGACCTGTGTTGGACTGTTGGGCCTGGGGATAGATAGTGAATTCGGTCCAGAAGAGCTTTCAGGTGGATTGATTCGAGGTGCTGATTCTAGATCGGCTGTACCAGAGGGGTCATTAGTCGAAGGTAAGGGATGCATACCTTGAGATTCCTGCGATGGTGACGGGTGAGGAGCGGAGTCCAGGGGTTCCGGCGACAAGGCAGGAGACATGAGTGACAGAAGGAGTGGGAGTATGTCGACAGGGGCAGTGGAAGGAGAGGATGGCGAAGAATTTGAGGAAGGAGTGATTTTAGTGAAAGAGTGAAAAGGAAATACAGTCTCGTCAAACTTCACATGATAAGAGACGTAGATACAACCAGAGGTAGGTTGGAAGGACAAGTAGGCGCTTTGCATCAAGGAATAGCCAAGGAAGACACACGTTGTGGATTTATTCTCAAGTTTGTTGGTGTTGTACGGTCGCAGCCATGGAAAGCAGACACACCTAAAGATCTGTAACTTGTTGTAATTAGGTGGTGTGCCAAATAGCTTATAAAACGGGGACTCCATATGAAGAACCTGTGTTGGTAGACGATTGATGAGGTAGGTGGGGCGGCAAATGCATAGGTCCAGTGAGATTTTAACATGCCAACATGGGTGAGCAGTGATAAGCCGGTTTCTACCACATGATGGTGTTTTCTTTCAGATATACCGTTGTGCTCCGGTGTGTGCGGCGGGGATGTGAAGTGAGAGATCCCAACAACAGCGAGGAATAGTCTGAGAGTAAGATATTCACCACCATTATCAGAATATAGAGTGCCTACCCTGGTGTTGAATCGATTTTCCACAAGCGCCTTGAAAGGTATGAAGGTATCACGAACTTGAGACTTTGTTTTGAGAGGAAATAACCATGTATAGCGTGTGTAAAGATCGATGAAAATCACATAGTATTTGTAGTTATCACACGAGAGATTTGGTGTATTCCATACATCAGAGAAAATGTATTAAAGTGGTCGAGTAGAATTGATGTTTGATTGAAGACAAGGGAGTTTATGACTCTTATTGATAAATCAATCAGTACACAAAGAGTTTGTGGAGATAGACTGTTGAGCAGGAAGAGAAAATTTGGAGACAACAGAATTAAGAATTAAAAAAGAAGGATGGCCAAGGCTATAATGCTAATCAGCCATTGATGTTTTAGGAGAGGATGAAGCAAAAACCAAGGAGACATGGGAGGAAGAGAGCGGCCACTCATAGAGATCACTGTTAGTCTTGTATTACAACAAAGAGACCCCGAGCTGAGATCCTTCACCTGAAACTCAGTAGAGAAAAATTCCACAGAAACTTTATTAGTGTTACAAAGTTTGTAAACAAAGATAAGGTTCTTATGGAGATGTGGTACACAAAGAACATTCAGCAAATTGAATGGACAAGTGGGAGAGGATAGAGGTACTGAACCAATGTGAGTTATCTGTAAACCATAGCCATCACCAATGAGGACAGAGTCACACCCGTATAAGGCTGATGGAGTGAGAGATTATAAAGACCAGACGTCATGTGATGCATGGCACCACTGTCCAACACCCAAGGATCAGCAGGAGACGGAGAGCCAAAAGCGAGGTTGGTAGATGGCTGCAAAGGGCGGTATTGGGTGTGCTTTGGTGGCACATGATAGGCTATTTGGAGTACAGTTGCGAGCATCAATTTGCGTTGTGGCCTTGAGTACCACACAGTTGGCACTTGCCTTGATAATCTTTCAGATGACGTGTGTCTTATTTCTGTCCATGATACTGCGAGCATGACTGATTCTTGTTTCAATGTTGAGATGAGCGGTGATTCTGTTTCACAGAAAACTGGCTAGTATTGGCCAAATTTTCAGATACTGGGATCTCGATTTGCTTAGAGGCGAGGGAGATAAGCTTGGCTTCTCGATTCCTTATCTATTAGTTAAATGCATTGCATACCAATTTGGATTCCATAAATTTCAACCACATAATTTTTTTTATAAATGAGACTCATTCTTCCGTTGATGAATCAATATAAAAAATCTCATCTTACTAGAAAATACATTTCACTGAATCCATCAGAATTTCCTTTTGATATCGAAGCCTACAAAAGGCAATCTAAAATTGAAGAGAGGTATATCATCTACTCGTTTCGAGAGTGTCGAAAGAAAATAGAAGAAGATTATCCAAGTAGAATTAAGAGAAAGTACTTGAAGAGAGATCATGTAGCGGCAAACCAAAGACATTGACGACTACTTTGCCTATCAACCTACATATGATGATACAATTTTTCGTGGTTGATTCCGGATACGAAAACAAGTTTTCCTCTGAATCGTTGGTGACCTGTCAAGCAGTGCCAACTACTTCATCCAACGAGTTGACCCAGCCAATAAAGAAGGTATATCCCCATTAGCAAAATGTACCACAACTATGCGAATGTTAGCATATGGTATGGTTGAGGTATTACAGCATTGGAGTGCTTGCGTAGATTTTGTAAAGGAATCATATAGTTGTATGTCAGCGAGATGCAGGGGTTTTCGGGTATGATTGGAAGTATTGACTGCATGCACTGGGAATGGAAAAACTGACCTACAGCGTGGGAAGGCAATTTACTCGAGGAGGTAAGGGAACCACCACTGTTATTCTTGAAGCAGTTGCATCTCCTGATCTATGGATATGACATGCTTTTTTTGGGTGTCCTGGCAAATTGAACGATATCAATGTTCGATGATGTTGAACAAGGAAATACTCCAAAAGTGAACTTCTTTGTGAACCAACGCCCGTATGATATTGCATACTATCTACACTACAAGAAAACACGGTTTTTCCGACTACAATTGGCGACTAAAACCGTAGTCGTTAAATTTAGCGGCAATTTAGCTACTACTTGGCGACTGTTTAGTGACAATTCCTACATTATCGTTCATTTATCGCTAAATTGGACAAAACAAAGGAAGTTGTGAATTTTGTCCTTAAAGAGTCGCCAAATTAGCGACTAATGAAGAAGTCGCGAGTATAGTCGTAAATTTGGCGACTAAATTGCGACATTTTCGGTGGTCGGAATTTTGACGCAAAGCAGTCGCTAAAAGTTGGTTTAAAACACGTTTTTATCATTCCGGGGTAGGTGTACCTGTTTTTGGTGACTACGTGATATAGTCACTTATTAGTCGCTAAATATGCATATATAAACTGAGCTCACCAATCGTTCGGTGATGAAAGAGGTTTTCAAATTTTTGTGTGTGAGTTAAGTTAAGAAGATTGTACTAATTAATTTTTGTACGTTTTATTAGCTGTGTTGTGTGTTTGTATTTTTTCCATTGAAGTTTGTGTAATTTTATTGTTTTAATAATAATAATTATTATTATTTTTGTTATATTAAAAAATTAGCTAAAAATATAAAATAAAAATAAACAAATTCAAATTTTTAATGTAACTTTTATTAATTTTAATTATAACTATAAATGTGTTGTTATCAAATTAAATGAAAATAAGAATATCAAGTGAAAATAGTGTGGTAAGGTGTTGAATTTTAATAAAAAAAACTATTGGAGAGGTTAAAATTAATTTGAGTGTTGAATGATTAAGTGGAAGAAAGAGAATATGATGTGGAGTGTTAAAAGTTGAGGTGGAGGGTGTTGAATTTGATAACCATTGTACATGGTCTAAGTCACATACTGCAGCGCTTTGGTCTTGCTGCATGGTCGATGTTATGTGCGGAACAGTAGAGGTTAACAGTAGAATTTGTTGGCAAATTGAATTTAGACATTTTATTTATTTGTTTTGTAAAATATATATATATATATATATATATTACATAAATTAATAATTAATGACTAATTTTTGTAAGAAATTTGTAGGAAACTGCTATGATATTTTGGTAGGAAAATGGTAGGAGAAAGTTGTTAAAAGAATGGTAAGAACGGGTTTTTTTACGGATATTTTGATATGAAGATAAAAATTCTCTTCCATTTTTTCCATAATTTTTTATGAAATTTTTATCAATATTGACTTTCCACAAAAAACAATTATGAATTATTTTTTAGGAGAACAGAAGAAAACTCGTGTTTCTACGTTTTTTATGTTTCTAATTACCGGAGTCACCTCTTTCTTGTAATGCGCAGATATGAATTACAACAACATTTGCTAAATGAAATGCACGAGGCCTTGAGTAGTTGTCCAAAAAAATAAAATTGACGCATTCAAAACTATATATCTACTAGCTTATTTGATGTTTGTATCAATTAAATATTATCATAAATAATGTTGAAATAAAGTTGAGATTTAGTGGTGTTAACTTCACGGAAAGACATCAACTTTTTTCAACGGAAAGACGTAGGAAAATTTGGTTACTCCCCAAGCTAAAGGTGAACCATAACAATCGCGTATTATCCAACCTCCGATTGCCTCATGATTTGAGTTGTTAAAACCTGCATCAAAGTTATATTTCACACATTGGATAGGCGGAGCTGTCCATCTAGAAAACTCACGATGTTCATCTCTTCTTTGAGAAAGTATGTCACTTTTATGCATAAAATCAAAACAGTCATTATGTTTGATTTTGACCACAGAACAGTTTTTGAAGGGCTTTCTCTGTAGTTTTTAAAAACACAATTGTTACGGGCCTTCCAAATTCACAAAATTAGCCATAATGGTAACATTGTTTCACTCTCTGAATGCGCAGAGTTGAGGATGGATGTGATGATATTAGAGATGATTTCTTCAGCATCATTCGATATGCGAGTCAAATGCAGATAGGGAGTGTTTGAAAAACGCCAAACTATATGTGCAAAAGGGCATGTAAATAAGGCATGGTTTATCGTTTCCTCTGATTGACGACATCGAGGACAGAGGGGATCTAATGACATACCTCATGATCTTACTCTTGTTATGGTTGGGAGAGCTCGAGATATAGTATGCTAGAGGAAATGTTTTATTTTTGAAATCACTAGTAACCTCTAGATTATATTCTAGAGCTCTATCGATCCATAGGGTTTATCTGGAGGCATGTCACTAGAGAGAGGATTGTGTGTTAACAACCAGTAACGTGACTTGACATAGTCGCTGAGGTACAATATTTCCAGGTAAGAGAATCTGACTGGGCTTGCTGTGCAAGGTAAATATGTTGAATTAGTTCGATATCGTCTGTTGTGATGTATGTGATAAGCTTTGTAGTTCCCATGATCTGCTATCTCCTGTCCCTGCCATGAGTGTGTCCAACGTGCAAAGAAATTGTTGGTTTATAGAGAGGATTGGCCGTGGAGAGTCAGTGACATTATCTATCCCTATTCTAATTGATTTTCCATCACCTACATAGTATCATGAACCCTTCTTTATTAACGAAATGCTCACTAATAGAGAAGTCCAACCATAAGATTGGTTTTTTGGGGGTTTTGCATCGAGGATAGATTCATCATGATAATAGCGAGGCTTCATTATTAGGGCAAACAAAGAATTTGGATATTGGACTAACCGCCAAACTTGTTTTGCTAATAGCGCATCATTGAACTTTTCCAAATCAAGGAAGCCAAGCCCTCCTTCTTTCTTTGAATGTGGTAATTTTTTCCAGACTATCCAAGTAATTCCTCTTTGTTGAGCACCCTTCCCCCACCAGTAATTCATAAGTATTGATTCAATGTCCAAAATAACTTCTTTTTGCAACTTCAAAAAAAACATTGCATTGACTGGCATTTCCAAAACCACTGATTTGAGCATTATTTCTTTTCCAGCTGGTGAGAGGCGTTTTGTGCTCCAACTTGATGTTCTTTGTTTCACATTGGTGATGATGTACTCAAACATCTCATGTTTTTTCCTGCCAAATTGTTATAGTAATCCCAGATATTTGCCACCTCCACCTTGATTTGGTATTTCAAGAATCACTTTCAACCTAGTTTGTGTTGATCCATATACACGGAACCAAAAGTTATCATAGATTTTGATGTATTGATCTTTTGTGCCAAATAATATTCATACACATCAAAAACATCTTTTAGCGCTTGACAGTTTTTTCTATAAGCTTGGCAGAAGAACAAACAGTCATGAGCAAACTGTAGGTGTGTGATACGCGGTGCATTATCTCCAACATTAATTCCTTTTATATCACCATATGCAGACCTTGATCTGATAACATGGCTCAATATGTCCGAACAGAGGATGAATAGATAAGGGATCACCTTGGTGTATTCCTCTTTCTGGTTTGACATGTCCAAAGGGTGAACCATTTATCAGGATGGAATAGCTCTCAGATTCGACAGTTGCGATAATCCAACCAATCCATTTATCACAGAATCCAAATAATTCCAAGGTAGAATTTAAAAAGTTCCACTCTACCCTATCATAAGCTTTGCTTACATCAGTTTTAACCACCATATAGGAATTTGATACTCTCTTACGTACTTTTAGTGAATGCATTACTTCATGAGCTATCATGAAATTGGCTTGAATGAGTCGACCAGGAATGAAAGCTGCTTGCGCATTAGATACTATTCCATCTAAGTGTTTATTCAGTCTTCGAACTAAACACTTGGAGATAATCTTGTATACCAACAATAATGTCTTCTTCAGATCCTTATGGTTATTTTCGTTCATGGATGGATAAACCTAGATACAGTGAAGAGACGGGCAAACTTACAGAAGAGTTCAAGGAAGGTCTTACACAATTCCTGTTATTCGCGTCAAACCAGAGCATAACACGAGAAACAGGTACTATGTCTTGTCCTTGTCCAAAATGTCGGAATTATAAAAATCTGGAGGTATCATTAGTAAAGAAGCATTTGTTTAGGGATAGATTTATGTCGGGTTATAAGATATGTTTTTCGCATGGAGAAAGTGAATCAATGGTAGATTATGGTAGTACTAGTCAACATTATATTCCGGATAGTGTAGAAGAACCATCGATAGAAGTAGACGTAGGTACATTTCATATGGTGAACGATGCGTTTAGGGAAAATGCGCCCTCATTAATTCAGGACGGAAAAAGATTAGAAAAACCAAATTTAGAAGCCCAGAGATTCTTTGATATGTTAGATGCCTCAACTATGTCATTGTATAATGGTTGTAAGAAGGGTCATTCACCATTATCAGCTGCAACTATGTTGATGGGCATCAAGACGGATTGGAATTTATCAGAGGGTTGTGTGGATGCGATTACTGATTTTGTGAAAGAATTTAGCCAAAGAATAATCTTTCACCAGCTTCGTACTATGAGGTGCAGAAACTCGTAGCTGGACTTGGTTTGCCATATCAGGTGATAGATGTGTGCAGTGATAATTGTATGATTTATTGGAGAGAAGTCGAAGGCCGCACTTCATGTTGTTTTTGTCGCAAAACCTCGGTATCAGGACACAAGTAGAAGAGTTCCCATACCATATAAAAGAATGTGGTATTTACCGTTGGCAGGGAGGTTGAAAAGATTGTACCAGTCAGAGCGTGCAGCAGGATCAATGAGATTGCATGCAGAATATACATCAGACGGTGTAATTGCGCACCCATCGGATGCAGAAGCATGGAAACATTTTCAGTCAATCTATCCTAGCTTTGCGTATGAGCCAAGGAACGTTTATCTTGGTTTGTCTACAGATGGTTTTAATCCTTTTGGGAAACATGGGAGACAATATTCATTGTAGCCAGTTATCGTGACACCTTATAAATTTCCGCCATCTTTGTATATGAAACGAGAGTTTCTTTTTCTCACCATTCTTGTTCCAGGTCCAGATCATCCGAATAAAGCACTTGATGTTTTTTTACAGCCATTGATATATGTGTTACAAATGTTATGGGAACATGGTGTAGAAGCGTTCAATGTTTCAATGAACCAAAATTTCAACATGCGGAGATGCTTTTGTGGACTATAAGCGATTTTCCAGCTACGGTATGTTATCTAGATGGACAACGCATGGACGGTTAGCTTGTCTGTATTGTCAAGATAACACCGATGCATTTCAGCTGAAACACGGACGTAAAACGAGTTGGTTTGATTTTCACAGACGATGGCTCCCTGAAGACCATCCTTATCATTGGAGCACCACATTATTTAAAAAGAACAGACAAGTCTTTGATAGTCCACCTCCTGAGTATTCTGGCGAAATTTTTTTGAATCAGTTAATAGCTATTGGTGCTGAGAAGAGAGCGGTTTGCGGTGGTAATGAACATGATATCGTTGATGGATATGGCAATCATCACAACTGGCACAAGTTTAGTATCTTCTTCGAATTACCATATTGGAAGGATATTTTGTTGAAGCACAATTTTGATGTCATGTATACAGAAAAGAACGTTTTCGATAATCTCATGAACACCATACTAAATGTTCCAGGAAAGAAAAAAGACAATTTGAATTCTAGATTGGACTTGTCTGATATATGTTCTCAAAGAAAACTGCATGTCATGCCAAAAAGGAAAGCACCAACCCCTCAATTCTGATTAGATGCATCTTCCAAGGAAGCATTTTTAGAGTGGATTATGATGCATGTCAAATTTCCTGATGGGTATGCATCTAATCTTCGTAACTGCGTGAATATGGGAGAAGGGAAGTTTCAAGGAATGAAAAGCCACGATTGTCATGTCATTATGCAGCGCCTCCTTCCATTTGCTTTTCAGCATCTTCTACCACATGATGTACACAAAGCAATTGCAGGTATTTTATCGTACAAATTATTTATCTTTTATGCCTAATTACCAATGTTTATTAATATCTTAACATTTCATGTTATAATCTATGCGGCTATAAGTGTGTTCTTTTGAGATTTATGCACAAGGACGCTTACAGTAGAAGGGATACATATCTTGGAGCAAAATATACCGGTGATCCTATGTAACCTTGAGAAGATTTTTCCACCGTCTTTTTTTGATATTATGGAACATTTTCCAATTCATCTCCCACGAGGGTTAGCACTTGGCGGTCATGTTCAGTATCGATGGATGTATCCTTTTGAGCGCTACATGGGCACTCTTAAGAAGAAAGTTAAAAATTTGGCGAGAGTCAAAGATTCTATTGTAGCACAAAACATCAACGAAGAAACCACACACTTCTCGGAATATTATTTTCCGAAACACGTTTAAACAAAGATGCGAAAACCTGCTCGACATGATGATGGTGGGGAGACACCTTTTTACCATGTACAAGTCCCAAATATATTTTCCCAAATTGGTCGATTAAGTGGAAAAGCAAAGAAACAAAGGCTAACAGAGGAAGAGGTACAACACTTGCACATGTACATAATCACAAATTGTGAAGAGCTTATAGAGTATGAGAGGTTAAAAATTTACAGTTGAAATGCTAATTCATTTTTATTATATATGAAATTGCAAATTTATTTATCCTCATGTTAATTAATTTATAGGATTTACTTGGACCAAGTATGCTTTACATATCGAGACATTAGCGAGGATGAAGTTCAACAACTCAAGTAGGCTGAATTTAGTCGTTGGCTAAAATTCTACGTAAGTTTTTTCTTATTTAAATTTTTTTAGTAAAATCTATTTTTAAACTAAAGTGATTTTTTTTTTTCTAAAAAAACTTTCTATAGGTTACAACAATGTCTTCTAGAGGGCAATCATGTCCTACATGGTTAATGGGCCTTTATATGTTGCGGAAGCTAATCCCATGTATTGTACTCGTGGTTATGCATTCAGGATTCTTAGATCCAAAAAAGACTATGCCAACTTGTGATTATGGTGTGTCGGCACAATCTGGTGAACTTGTATACTATGGTGTCTTTCGCGAAATCTTAGATGTTCGTTATCCGGGGATGATCAATTAACGGTGCATTGTTTTCTCATGTGATTGGTACAATCCAATTGTTGGATCTAGTGTGAAAAATGACGAATTCGGTGTCACAACATTACATTTGAGAAAGAGACTCTAGAAATATGATCCATTCATCCTCGCTTCACAAGTCAATCAAGTATGCTACATTAGATATCCTCGGGCAACTGAAGCAAATGACCCGATTGGTACAATCCAATTGTTGGATCTAGTGTGAAAAATGACGAATTCGGTGTCACAACAATACATTTGAGAAAGAGACTCTAGGAATATGATCCATTCATCCTCGCTTCACAAGTTAATCAAGTATGCTACATTAGATATCCTCGGGCAACTGAAGCAAATGACCCTTGGATCACAATGATGACAGTAAATCCTAGAGGAAGGATTGTTGGGATTTCCGATGATAGTGAACATGAATTTATGCAGCAAAACTCATTGGGTACCATAGGAGTGGTTGACCACTCTCTACATATTGATCTTGTCGCTGATTTCACCATCTTTGTAGATGACGAGGTTTACGATGATTCTGAGGAAGACAGTGGAGAATTTGAGGATGTTTCTAATTCGGACAATTCTGAATATTCATCGGATGACGAAGACGAGGGATAAATTGTATTAATTTTGTATTTTATTCTATTTTCATAATTATATGAATATATTTATAAAAAAACATAGAAATAAATTTTAACTCTTGAAGTTTTCATATTATATTTTCATAACATTAAATTAGCAATTATATATATAATTTGGTATGTATTTGTATATTTATATATTAAATACGTTTATATATATATATCAGTCTCGGTATTACAGACGGATAACCAAGGAAACTAATATGGCCTCGCAAATTCCTCGGACAATTCAGAGGACTGCCCGAGGGAAGACGAATGTGGTCAGATTAAGGAAAAAAACTCGTTTCCTAGGAAAATAGTCGGAAATTTCCGACGAATTACCGTTGCTTAACCGCGTCCTCTGAAATCTCTCGAAAAATTCTTTCGCATCCTCTAAAATTCGTCGGAAACTTCCGACGACTTTCCTAGGGATTTTTATTTATTTAAAGAATTTAGTAGTTTTGATACATCTAATGTGTTGTCTAATATTATAATAAGCCATATTTTGACAATAAATTAGATTATAAAACATTGTACCACAAAAAAATACAACATTTGAAAGATTACATTATCTACACTTAAGTGTTTATAAGATGATATTAGAGATATAGTTGAAACTTAGTGGAAAGTTATTTGATTTATAAAAACTCTGTGATTTTTTATCTATTATGATCGTAATGTAACTGTGATTTCCAAGGGACTTGGACTGTTCCGAGGAATTTCTGACATTTGTGTTTTTTTTGGTTAAATAAATGGTTGACTGCCCAATAAATATACATGCAATAATTATGTGACGGATTTCCGAGGGAAGCCAAAAATTTTCAGACTGAACTCCGAGGGATGGTGAATTTCATTCACGTGGCAAAACCCAAAATTAGTTTGCGAAGCAAAAATTAATACCCACCATTATTTCATTCACGCGGCAAAACCCTAATTGTTTCCTAAGGATTTTCGACAGTTATATCTCTCTGAAAGACTTATATATATATGTGGCCTCATAATTTTTTCCCAGCCACAACTCTACTGTTGAAACCGATCGTTGCCCCTCCGCCGGTGGTCTTCTCCTCCCCGCCTCTTGTTGCCTTGCCGCGGTCTTTCCTTCCCTATACTATTCCCTCCGTCGGTGGCCATCTCTTCCCTCCGTCGGTGGTCTTCTCCTTCCCTCCGCTGGTGGTCTTGTCCTCCCATCCGCCGTCGGTCATCTGCTTCCCTTCCGCCACCGTTCATCTGCTTTCCTCTGCCGGTGGTCACCTCCAACCGGTCACCATCTACAAACATCTGAAATCATGTAAGTTTCATATTTTATTATGATTTTGATTTGTGATTCTTTTTTTGTTTGTTAATATTTTTTTAGAATTAGGTCTGGATTGGATTTGTTATTGAATTAGGGTTTTGATATGGATTTAAATTTTAATTTTAGAAAGAATTTATTTTAGAATTAGGTTTTCAAATTTTTTTATTTATTTGTTGATTACTAATTAGAAATACTTTTTGAAAGAATTTATTTTAGAATTAATTTGAATATTATTTATTTAAATTTTGTAGGTTTTTCTTATAATTTTGATATTAGTTTAAAGATTTTGATTGGATTTAGTTTTAAAGTTGTTATATTTTGGGATTTAGAATAGTTTTGTAAATAAACAAAATATATTTTATTTGATTACTAATTTATTTAAATTGTGTAGGTTTTTCTTATAATTTTGATATTAGTTTAAAGATTTTGATTGGATTTAGTTTTAAAGTTGTTATATTTTGGGATTTAGAATAGTTTTTAAATAAAAAATACATTTTATTTGATTACTAATTTATTTAAACTGTGTAGGTTTTTCTTATAATATTGATATTAGTTTAAAGATTTTGATTGGATTTAGTTTTAAAATTGTTATATTTTAGATTTTAAAATTGCTTTGTAAATAAAAATTCATTTTATATATTTGTTGAAAACTACTTTATTAAATTGTGTAGGTCTTATGGAGATTTTCATGCGACGTCATCTAACTGTTTCCTGATCCGGCGATCACAAAGTGGCTTACCATCTCAAACTCTTTCTAGTGTCCCTGAGACAAGGAACTCAGCTCCTCCACCAGTTATGAGCATTGAAGAGTTTGTTAGTCAACCAGGCCGACAACATATGCTGAGACTCCACCCAAAAGAAGAAAACGGAGCTACATGGTAATTAACTTCATTTTATTTAATTAAGAAAATTGATGAATTGGTCCTTAACTAATTAGTATTAAAAACATGTTTTTCAGGTTTGGTTTAGATAATGGAATAACAAAATATATACTTAATATTTTCAAGACACAATTGGATAAACCATGGCAAACTTACGGGAATGTGGACGAAGAAACCAAAAAGATGTGGTTCAAGACTTTTGCTGTAAGTTAGCTGTTATTTCTTTTGTTTTTGTAAGTTTTAATATTTAATTTCTAGATTTATTTTAATTATTAAATTTTCACTGTTTGTAGCAAAATTATAATTGGGAAAGCGATGATTGTCAGAAAGTACGAAAAGCTTTTGACATTCAAGCCAACACGTCTTACGGCAATCACTTGTATTCGTGGAAGCAAAAGTGGAAGCAAGGCAAAAAATGCATAAGTGTCTAAATCCTGATGTTTGGAAAGGGTTTATCAGCTATTGGAGGATGGATGAGACGCAGGCTGTTTCACACAAAAGTCGATTAATCGTAGGAGCACACGTGGTGGAAAGGGACCAGCTACCCATAATGGAGGTTCTATAACCTTTAAAAAACATGAGAGAAAAATGGTAAGTTTTCTAATATATCACTTTTACTTTTGAAAAATTTATAAGTTGTTTAGATTTAATATGTTATGTTTTTCTCTAAATGTAGACAATAGAGGTCGGAGGAGTTGCACAGGATTGGTTAGATGTTACGGAAGCCACCACAGAAGCAAGAAAACTGGACAAATACAAGATATGGTTATCGCAGAACAAATTGAGAAGATTAAGCTCCGGAAGATGGAACGACTTACACAACTCTCTGAAGATGGCTCATCATCCACAGTTGATATACCTCGTCAGGAAATCCACCAAATGTGTCTTGAGGTATATTTGAATATATTGTTTTGTCTTTGTATTTATTTCCAATCATTTCTTAATTTTTTTTACTTAGGAAATTCCTTTAACCAATGGTCGGAGACCCTGTTTAGGATATCTTGTGTCACGAGATGGGAATGTCTCTTCGGTTTTTCTTCGGGACAATGAACTTGTTCAACAAGTTCAAGATCTTAACCGGATCGTAAAAGAAAAAGACGCGACGGTCGAGAAACTGAAGCAAGAAAACCTCAAGATTAAGGCACAATTTATCCAGATCCAAACAACACTCTCCCAACTTCAAAGTTTCATTTCTTCCCAATTTTCTGGACAATTCCCTCCTCCTAATCCTAACTATTTTTTTTTTCTAAACTATTTTAATTTTATGAAAATTGTTATTTTTTTTTTCTAAACTATTTGTATTAGGATATTTATATATTTATTTTCAGATTTTTGATATATTTTTAATTTATTTATTATTGAAGAATTCCTATTTTATTTTTTATTTTTATTTTAAATTTTGTATTTATATATAAGATCCCTCGGAAAGTCCTCGGAAACTCTATTGTCCTCAGAAAGTTTTCGGAAACAAGATCCCTCGGAAATCCCTCGGAAAACTTATCTCTTGGAAATCCCTTGGAAACGTGAAGCCCTTGGAATTCTCTCAAAAGGCTTTTGTCCTTAGAATTCCGTCGAAAATCTGATCTCTTGGAAAACCGTCAAAAATCTGGACTCTCGGAAATTCACCGAAAAGATTGGTCCTTGGAATTACGTTGGAAGATAAATCCCATTGAAAATCTTTCAGTAATTTGGCGTCCTTGGAAATCCCTTGGAAATCCGACGGATTTCAGACGAGTTCTAATTTCCGACAAGCGGTTTCCGATGACTTTTTATTCTCGGTAAATCGTCAGAAAAGCCTGTTTTCGAGGGTTTACCGACGATTCTCTCCCTCGAAAATTGGCTGTTTTCTTGTAATGAATTTGGAGAAGAATTCTAAACTCTTTGCATTTTATTTCATCAATTTAGTTATGTTTTCTTCGTCTCTTTGTGTTATTGAATTCAATATGTGTGAGTAGTTTTCTAATTATGTTTTAGGGTTCTAAGTAGGGGATCAAATGATTTAATGGCTTAATTTTTGGTTGAGAATTCTATTTTCTTTGTGGTTCTTTAATTCATATGCTCTTAGTGCTATAATAGAACTGATCATCTTGTTCTAGATTCTAGAATTCTCTATACTTTAAAAGTGTTCCATAGAATGTCTGAACTAATATGAATTGAGCAATATTTTCTCTAGCCTGACATTAGGGGATATTGTGAACTTAGTGAACTTGTTTGATAATACAAATTTGATTAGGAGATTAAAAATGAAATTTTAGTAATTGAGTAGTCAACTTTAGTGATTAATACCTTGAAAGAGAGTTAGTCAAATCTTGTGTTCATGTTCTAGAACGGTTGTTAACTATTGAATTCCTTGTTTAATTTCATTTCCCTATAACTCAATGTTTTAATCCCATAAGCTAAACCGTTTTATTTCTTGCATTTTTATTTACAATCATGAAAACAAAACAAAACAAATATTTTTCCGTGTTAGCTATTTACAAGTCTCGCAAATCTTTTGTGTACCATTGGTCCTTGTGTATTCGACTCCGCATATATTGTCTCACGATTAAGTTTATCGGGTAATTGCTAGAGAAATCACATATCCTGCTCCCGAGCCAATGCCACCTTCTTCTGACTCAGAGCATCTGCAACCAGGTTAGTCTTACCAGGATGGTAAGCTATATCCAGATCATAATCAGCCACCAATTCCATCCACCGCCTCTGCCTCAAATTCAGCTCAGGCTGAATAAAAATGTACTTCAAGCTCTTATGTTCTTTAAACACCTATACCTACCTACCATAAAGATAAGGCCTCCAACCCTTAAGGGCAAAAACCACAACAGCCATCTCCAAGTCATGAGTAGGATAATTGTCCTCATGCCTCTACAGCTGCCACAAAGCGTAGAAAATACCTTCTCATTTTGCATCAACACACTCCCCAAGCCAACTCTGGAAGCAGTAGTATAAACCACATAAGGCTCACCCTGCTCTGGCGATGAAAACACTAGTGTAGTGGTCAACATCTCCTTCAGCCTTATAAAACCCTACTCACACTCCTATGACTACACAAAAAGAACTATTTCCCTGTCAGCCTAGTCATCAGCTATTCCTTGCTCGCAAAACCCTCACAACCTCCTTTAATATCCTGCCAAACCAAGGGAACTCCTGATCTTCGTGGCATTTTGCAGTCTAGGCCAATCTATGATGGACTAAATCTTCTCTAGATCCACAAAACTCCCTCTGTATAGAAAATGTGACACAGAAATCCAATCTCCCTCTGCCAAAAACTGCACTTACCCAACTTAGCAAATAGCTACTTGTAACGCTCCGACCGCTACCTCTCAGTGGATCCCATGTCTACTCCCTGTCAAGGGGCCCACCTTCCGTAATGGGTCTTACGTCCTCTCACTAGGCTTGTGAGCCCATCCATATCCAATGGTCATTTTGCTACGTTCAGTAGGCTTTAAAGACTGATTTACCGTCCCTGTGTTTTCTCCTCATTCTCATAGTTCCGACAGTCACTTTCCGGAAGGTCACCCATCCTAAAACTACTCCAGCATAAGCACACTTAACTATGTAGTTCTCTCAGGATCTTTGATCGAAAAGATAAGTGCACTTTGGTGACATAAGTGGCAAAATCAATTCTTTTAAACCTCTCCGCAAACTGGAGTGTCACAATTCACCCCCACAAACAGATCGCAATGTCCTCATTGTGCACCAAGACCGTAACCCAGACGGTGTGAGCCCACTCGACTCCACACTTGTCTAGGTTTGGCTCTGATACCACTTGTAACACCCTGACCACCACCTCTCAGTGGGCCCCATATCCATTCCCAGTTTATGGGCTCACTTTTCTTAATGGGTCTCACGTCCTCTCACTAGGCCCATAAGTTCATCCTTATGCGACAGTAGGTTTGCTACGTCTGAGAGGCTTTAAAGACTTGTTTACCGTTCCTACAAATCATAACATGATATTTCCCTGTATTTTGTCCTCACTCGCCCAGTTCCAACAACCACTTCTCGGAAGGTCACCTATCCTAAAACTACTCCAGCTCAAGCACGCTCAACTCTGGAGTTTTCTCAGGATCCTTGACCGAAAAGATAAGTGCACTTTGGTGACGCAGGTGGACAAATCAATTCATTTAAACCCCTCCGCATGTCCCTTAAACCGGAGTGTCACAATTCATCCCCACTAAATGACCGCAACGTCCTTGTTGCACACCAAGACCGTCACCCCTGACGGTGTGAGTCCACTCGACTCCACACTCGTCTAGGTTTTTGCTCTGATACCACTTATAATGCCCCGACCGCCACCTCTCACTGGGTCCCATGTCCATTCCTAGTCCATAGGCTCACCTTCATTAATGGACCTCAGGTCCTCACACTAGGCATATGAGTCCATCCTTATCCGACAGTCGGTTTGCTATGTCCGGGAAGGTTTAAAGACTTGTTTACCGTCTCTTCAAATCATCACATGATCTTTTTCAGTGTTTTATTCTCACTCGCACAGTTCTGACAATCACCCACATGATAACGGCTTATAAGACTTGACAACCTCGACACCAATTCGACTTCACCTTCAGAAGAGGAACCTTTGGTTCCAACACTTCCAACCATACTATATTGCTTTTTTGGGAATTTGATATTTAACAAATCTGTAATGAAGCTCTCCTGTAATTTGATATAAAATGATATCTCTTAAAAAAAAAATAGAATAGCAAAGAAAAAAAAATCTTTATCAACAAAATAGTCTATTATGTGGAACTTTTGTCAAAAAGAAGATGATGAACGAGTAGAAACTAAGTTTGGCGGTGAGTCGGTGACTGAAAAGGACAAAATTTCGTTGATAAAGAAGACAATAAAGATCAAGTTTTTAATACCTCAACAATGATTAATTAAACATTAATAATGTGTGCGTTAGGTTTATATAAGGAAAATATTTTTATCATAATGAATAAGACTCTAGATCAATTGGTAAAGAAACTATTTAGGCATCTCGCCAAAGTAGATTTTGTAATAGGCTAAAGTATGGGTATCACGTAATAAGGTCTTCAGGGATCACGTAATAAGGTCTTCAGCTATGTTTGTGACATGTTGGATGATCGGGTGAACGGTCGGTTAGCGAAACATCTAACAAAGGGTGGGAAGGAAATTTTTGATTAAGTTTGTTATCTGGCGCTCCCAACCCATTTTTTGTCATTTTTGAAACTTCCTCTTGATCTCACATCCAAGTTAACAAGTACCATCTCTAATTTCTGGTGGAGCTCCAGCGATAGAGACCGACAGTACATTGGTTGGCTTGAGATAAGTTATGTGAGAAAAAAGCCAATAGAGGGTTGGGTTTAGAGCCATGGATAAATTAAATTATGCGTATCTTGCTAAACAGTATTGGCGATTAATTCAATTTCTGAATTCCTTGTTTGCCCGGGTGATGCAGGGTCGATCCTTTAGGAACAAGCATCCCTTGTTGGCTAAAAAGCCGTATTTACCGTCATTTGGTTGGGAGAGTATTTTCTCTACCAAAGACTTAGTAATCCGAGGAGCAAGGTGGATCGTGAGAACTGTTTCTAACATTTAGGTATGACGGAACCTTGGATTCCCGATCAACATCCTAGACCCGCGAATTGTAGGAGTCGACTATTGCATCCAAATTTAATGGTTAATCATTTAATTAATCCGGCCACAAGGGAATGGCATTTACCAATTCTACAGGAAGTAATGGATGTAACATCCGTGAACCGGAATCCCGGCTTAGGGGATGCATTGATCGATGCAAGGTCGGTTATGTGCGGACGAGTTTAAGTTAAACGTTGCGTTTTGGGGTTAGGAAACCCTGGAATCGCTTATAAAAGCAGAAACTCGTGGGTTGGCCGAGGTTTGGCCGTTTCTGCAGAAAAAGAAAGAGAGGAAAAAATTCTTAAGTGTTCTTGAGGTTTTTGGGAGATTTGAGGTTGTTCCTATAGAGTCTATAGCTGGGATTGTTGTAGGAGCGTGGTTTTGCTTGTTTGAGGTTCAGAATCTTCTTGGCAAAGGTAAGTACATGACCATGGCTTATCTAAGCTGGAGATTTCTCTGATCTGCTTGTTTATGTGTTGTCCGGCTTGTTAGAATGTTATTTGGGACTTTGGGAAGCTTTCTTGTGGCTTGGGATCGAGTTTTGTTGTTGTAGGAACGAACATCCGGCGAGAAGCTTCATGGAATAACAATGCTCGGCATGCGCATAGGTCGATGCACTTTGTGCGTCGGTCGATGCAAATGCGAGGACGGCGCGTTTGACCTAGGAGCATCGGTCGATGCCATGTGGAGACGTCGGTCGATGCAACTAGGGTTTTTGTGCAATGTCAAGCATGCGTCGGTCGATGCAGTGTGAGTGTCGGTCGATGAAAGTGTACCTTACATCGGTCGATGCAAGTGTACCTTACATCGGTTGATGCAAGCATATGTCGGTCGATGCAATCTTAGTTGGTGTCGGTCGATGCAAGGGTAGTGTCGGTCGATGCATATTCTTGTTTTGTTATTGTTTGGTTATTGATTGATGGTTGATGGTTAGTGATGTCTCTATTGCTTGTGTGTATAGCCCAGTAGATGGGAGGATTGTCTTACTGAGTGTTTATAAAATACTTATGCATCTCAATTTGTGTTTGTGGTGCTGGCAAAGGCAAAGTGTGATCGTGGAATCAAGACGATGAAGAGGAGGATGTTCTAGTTTCTCGTTGTTTATGTCTAACTACTGTTAGGTTGTTAGAGATGAGTTATTAGAACATTGTTAGGTTGATGGTTCATGTTTTATGACTTTATTGGATGTTGGTTATTATATATTGATATTTGGTTTAATGATATCGTTGGTTATTTCCGTTGTTGGTTGTCTGTGGTTAGGTGGCTAGTGGGTATAGGACCACTAGTTTAGATTATTATTTATTATTTATATTTTAGTATTAGTATTTATTATTATTAAAAAAAACGGGTCACTAGGCTTTGTGCTGTAGATGTTTCAGTTTGGTATCAGAGACCTTATGGTTCTAGGTTTGGGTTCACTAGGCTTTGTGCTGTAGATGTTTTGAGATTTACATGTCTTGATTGATTATGTGAGTTAGTCAATTGTCGCCCTGGGTGTTCGGCGATCTCGGGTTAATCGGTTTGGGTTATTCGGCTTTGGGAAAATTCGGTTTTTGATAATACATGCCGAATTGAGCAGAAATTAAATTTTGTTCGGGTCAATCGTTACACGGTTTATTCGGGTCGGTTATCACGTTTTAAATCAATTCCGAATTCAAACCAACTTTTTTCTTATTCGGTTACCTTGAACAGAATAAACAAAAAAACAAGATAAATGGGCTTAAATCAACAAATAAAAATTTACACAGACCTAAAACATAGGTCAAGACCAAGTAAATGGATCTGAAAACAAGTCCAATAGTGACAAGCCCAAATGGACAAATCCAAGAAATATTAGGGTTTTCGAGAATGATCTGTGGTTGCGGCCAACTATGACGGCGATGTGAGACGGTGAAGATGTACGGTTCCTGGGCGTCCACTTTTTCACCTGACATCATCAACACCAAATGAGAATCGGTTAAATAAACCAGTGAAAGTAAAATCACCAAACAGCAAAAGAAACAACATTTAAGATCTTACAACAACGAGGAAGACAAACATCAACACTAGTACCCTAAAAAAAGTGACAAACCCAGAAGAATAATAGATAATTTTTGATTTCGATGTTGACACTCTGACCCTATAATTCTCCAAATTTAATGAGAAGTTATAAAGATATAGGAAGAACATACATAGTAAAGAATCAAACATAGAATTAAAGAGAAAGAAGAAGAGCTTACCTATATAGGATCGGAGAAGTGTTGAATGGATGGATTTTTTGGATCTGAGGAGTGAGGACTCGCATGAGGCAGCCAAAGAAGACAAACAAAACGTATTAGGGTTAATGGGTTATGTTATTAGCCTTATATATGGCTGCAGAATCTCGATTTAGGTATAACCGATCAGATCCGATTACCGTACCAAACCACACCGAAATCTGATTGCCAAAATCAATTGTGCCGAACGGTTACACCGAATCTATTCGGTTTGCGCCGATAACCGAAAATGTCGGGTTGTTCAGTTCGGTTTGATCGGTTTCTACCGAACGCCCAGGGTGATTCCAGGGTGAGTGTATGTTTTTATGTTATGTTTAATTGCGTGCTTAGCCTTCTGTTCATGGTAGTGCAGATGGTTAGAGAGGATGTTGTTGCTGGTCGTGGTCAAGGACGCGATCGTGGACGTGGATGCGGTCGTGGTCGCGGTATGGGCAGAGTCCCAGCAGTTAGTGATACTGTGGACCAGAGTGTGACAACTGAGGGTGTTGGCGAGTCGCAGGGCCTTCAGGAGGGATCCAGGAGTGTGACCGGTGGGGGCAGTGTTGGTCCTCGAGTGGCCAGTGATGCTAGGGTTCCGGGTGTGGGAGTCCAACGGGTGGAGTCCTTGTAGGAGGTGTTGAATTGGCGGGCTTATTGACACAGCTGTTGGAGCGGATACCGGGAGTGGGTCCGGCTCAGGCACAGGTAGTACTGCCAGTGGCGGTGGGGGTTCATTCTCGTTATGTCAGTATGCTGGGAGAGATCAACTATATTGGTGTCGAGCGGTTTTCGGGAGGTATTGATCCTACTGTTGCTGATGCGTGGAGAAAGAGAGTGGAACGTAACTTCCAGTCTCTCAGATGTCCTGAGGAGTTTTTGGTGGATATAGCAGTCCACAACCTTACAGGCGATGCTCAGTTGTGGTGGAGTTTTGTGGCTGCTAGGAGAGTTCAGAGGGAGATGTCTTGGGCTGACTTCGTCTTGGAGTTCAACCGCAAGTATTTTCCTAGAGAGGCACTAGATCGGTTGGAAGTGCAGTTCCTTCAGCTATTTCAGGTGACTCGGTCAGTGCGGGAGCTTGACTTGGAGGTCAGTCGGCTTCTGATGTATGGGGGTCGGGCTATAGAGTCTAAGGATGCTCATATCAGGAGGTTTATGAGGGTCCTACGTGATGACTTGAGGGTTCACTGTAGAGGATGGGGTTATGCTACTCGTGTAGAGCTGGTTGAGACTGCAGCAAAGATTGAGGAGGACATCTGGGCACAGGCAGTGACGGTTAGTCTGGTGGTGCAGCCTAGGAAGGCTCATCACCATGGGGGTTCCGGCAAGGGCGGCAAGCCTGTCAGGGAACCAAGAGGAAGTGGGAAGCTACGCAGAGACCGAGTTGTGCAGGGTGCTACGGGTGTGGTAGTTTGGAGCACAGGGTAGCTAGCTGTCCCCATAGAAGTGCAGCGCGTGCGGCTCAGGCAGCGGTTCGTGTATGCTATCATTGTAGAGAGCCTGGGCACATCAAGCCCAAGTTCCCCAAGTTGCAGCAGATGGCAGTGGCAGCGGTGCAGCATGTGGTGCAGCCTAGAGTGCAGCAGGTAGCACAGATTGAGCAGGCACCACGAGTTTACACGACTGTCAAGACTTGTGGAACCAGTGCCGAGACGTCACAGTTATAATTTATGGTACTTAAACTTGTGAATTTCAATAGGTTCAGATTTTATATTTTGCTTGTGTTAAAGTGTTAGGTTCTCAACACATGAGGTTTGTGTAGGGACCTTGTTGGTGGGCGGGTTTAAGTCCGACATTATGTTTGATTCTGGAGCTACTCATAGCTTCATTACTACGGAGTGCGCAGAAAGTGCTAATATCAGAGGAGATCCCGGGGAGCGAGCGGGAGTTGTCAGAGTTGCTGGAGGCAAGTTCCTGAGGGTCATTGGACGGGCGAGGGGTGTTGATATTCAGATCGCAGGAGAGTTGTGGCCAGCGGATTTGCTTATCAGTCTAGTGGAGTTGTATGATGTTATTCTCGGGATGGATTGGCTACATCAGCATATGGTTCATCTTGATTGCCATCGGGGTAGAGTGGAGTTTGAGCGTCCTGGAGGGAAGTTGGTTTTTGAGGGAGTTAGACCGACTTCAAGGAGTCTCGTAATCTCGGCCATGCAGGCTGGGAAGATGATCGAGAAGGGCCGTGAGGGTTATTTGGTAACTATATCGATGCTAGACTCAGTAGGGCAGTCTATGGTTAGCGTTATTCAGGTTGTTGAGGATTTTGAGGATGTGTTCCAGTCGTTGCAGGGGTTACCGCCATCTCGGTCTGATCCTTTCATGATTGAACTGGAATCAGGGACGACACCGTTATCCAAGGCTCCTTACAGGATGGCTCCAGCAGAGATGGCAGAGTTGAAGAAGCAGTTGGAGGATCTGTTGAGCAAGGGATTCATCCATCCTAGTGTATCACCGTGGGAGCGCCGATGTTATTTGTTAAGAAGAAGGATGGGAGTTTCCGCTTGTGTATTGATTACAGAGGTTTGAACCAGGTCACTATGAAGAACAAGTACCCTCTTCCCAGGATCGATGAGTTGTTGGATCAGTTGAGAGGTGCTACTTTGTTCTCCAAGATAGATATGGCGTCGGGTTATCATCAGATCTCGATAGATGAGGCAGATGTGAGGAAGACTACATTCAGGACGAGGTATGGACATTATGAGTTTGTGGTGATGTTGTTTGGGTTGACTAACGCACCACCAACATTTATTAGATTGATGAACAGCGTGTTTCAGGAGTTTCTGGACGTGTCTATCATCATTTTCATCGACGATATCCTGGTTTAATCCAAGAGTCCTGAGGAACATGCACTGCATTTGAGGGCCGTTCTGGAGGAGCTGCGGGAGCAGGAGTTGTTTGCTAAGTTGAGCAAGTGTAGTTTCTGACAGCAGGAGATGGGATCGAAACCGTGTAACTGTTGAAACCGTGTAATTTTCTGGCAAGTGTCGTTTTTTCCGGCGACGACAACGTCCTCCGTTTTCCTCTTTTTATAACTGTTGAAACCATGTAATTTTTCAAGGCCCAACTCATTTTTAGAATATCCCAATGTTATTAATATAAAGTTTTTTTTTTAAAAAAAAAAAAGGGTTATAGATTAATTTATAGAGTAGTAAATTAATCTCCAGTATAACGTGGGAGATTACTATATACTATAGATGAATCATCCACTAGTTAAGCAAGAATATAATTGTATATAGACTATACTCTATCTTATTATCTAAACCTTGGTTCTCAAATTTAGTAACTCACTAGATCGTGACACGTGTTAGTTTTAACGATTAGAGACTAAAGTTAAAAACTCACCAGATCGTGACACGTACCAATTTTAACGATTAAATATCAAAGTTATTAACTCATCAGATCGTGACACATGTCAATTTTAACGATCATAAATTATAGTTTTCAAGCTTGGTAAAATAGATAAAACATAAGATAATTATAATCTTATTATATTTAAAAAAAAAACTAAGATAAATATACTATGTGCCATCCATATTTGGTCGTTTAATTATACTATATAACTTAACACATTAAATTTTATGTCTTTGTTTGCACAAAAAAAATAAAAAAAAAAATTAATGTCTCTATGGTTAGCCAATTTCGGACACTGAGTACTGCGACAAGATTTGTGAAGGCAGTCTCTGGAAAAAAACTTGAATTGAAGTCTGAACTAATCTTTTTATTATATTAAAAATCTTATTATATAAAGTTAGGTTTTCCAATTAGTCATTAACATGATCATTACACGTGTCAAGTACACTGATGAGATGTTGACACGTGTCAAAAAATTATTATTTTTCAAAACAGCTAATTAAAAAATAACATTAAATCTAAATTAAATTTACATGTTTATATCTAAAAAAAATTCTAAATTAAAAAAGGAAAATTAACAAAACTAATCTATTTTTCATTGTACATTACTTATATTATACGTGTTTTCTCAATAAGATTTTGACATGTATAAACAAAAAAGTAATTCACTAAGAATGTATATTATTATTAATAAATAAATAGTGAATAACAAATTTAAAAAGAATAATATAAGTTATGTCAATTTTTTTTTTTGAAACATAATAGGACAACTAATTAAGAAAATAACATTAAATCTACATAACATTACATGTTTATATCGAAAGCTTTGATATTTGATTTTTTTTTTCTGATATAATTTTACCGATATATTGTGTGGGTCTTTGATTCGTGCGGGTTTTTCAATGGAAGCTATCAGATGCAATGAAATGAAATCGAAGTATATAATGCCCGCTAATTTAATCGATGATGGAGACACTGATGGAGGTTCCAAAAGTGATTCTACAGTTAGTAACATTATAAGTTTGGGAGATAAGTCGGTGGTTGATGTTTCTGGTCAAAATTTAGAGTTGTCTTTTCTGAATAATGTTGATGATTTTGGTACCGAAACAAGAGCTGTTTGATCGAGTAATTGAGAAGCGGTTTCAAATTTGGAAGTTGGAACGATATACCATTTGAAAATTGGTTTCAAACCGGATTTATGTGGTTTTCTATCGGATTAGGTTTGTAAACCGTTTAAACCATGTATATGGAGACATTTATGAGAACTTTTGATTCGGCTAAAAATAAATTGAGAATTTATGATTCGAGAATATTTGAGACGAGGTCATAGTTTTAAGTTGTTTTGGTACAATTGGATACTTCTAAAGAGTAAATAGGTCGTTGATCCTTACCGTGATTATGACATATGTCATGTTTTGGATTGTATATAAAGTTTCTATTTTGTATATCTGAATTATCTAAGACTTATATATACCATTCTGATTATAATTTTCAAATTTTTATTTTTATTATATTATATTAACTTTCTTTCAATTTCTCAACTTTTATTGGGTTAGTCATAAAATCATTGTAATCGAGTAGATATTTTCACCAGTTGTTCATCCAAAATATATTTGGAGTAAAAAAAACTTCATGGTTAAAGAAATTATGTCACAAAACAATTATAGTAATTATAAGAACTATAATTATGCCAAAATAAAAGTAAAGCAACATAAAATTGCTTTAACAATAAAATATTTTGGATGTAAGAACATATTTTTAATGGTAAAATATAGAGTAAAATTGTACGTGGTTACTTATTAGATGTTGCTTTGATGAATTTGTTGCATGTAAAATATTTTGTGAATAAGTTGTAAAACGTTTTTGAATTTTGACAATAATAAAATTTGTAATGATGAGTATTTGGCAAAAAGTTTTAGTGGGATATAATTTAGCTTTAGATTATCGTAATAATTGTTATAAAAAATATAAATAAATGTATGAAGGTAGATACAAATATTCTCTAACTTAAATTATTTATATATTTACTTTAGGAAATAAAATTTCTTTATATGTTTTCAAAAATTGTTTAAGATTTAGGATTTATTTTCTTCAACAATTTTTAAATCTCCATATCGTGTGAGCCCTTATCTAGTATAATATATAAAATATACTCCCTCTGTCCCACAAAGATTGATGTTTTGAGGTTTTTTTTTGTCCCACAAAGATTGATGTTTTGTAAATTTCAAGAAGTCATCATTAAAAATATTTAAAATCTTGAATTGTTATTGGTTTAAAATTAAATAATATTTCTTTAGTCAAAGAAAAAAAATATTTAAACTCAAATAATCATTATTTTCTTAAAATGTGTAAAAGATTCTAAACATTAATGTTTGTGGGACACACGGAGGGAGTAGTAGGCAATAGCAATAGCACGCGCACGTATTATACAGACTTTTTTGTCAAACCAAATAATAGACATTATTCTTTTCATAGCTTTCAGAGATCTGATCCATGGCGATATCTCACGCCCAACCTGTTCTGCTTCTCCTCACGTCACTTTTTTTCTTACCTGCTTTGCGAGCCCGCACCATCAATTTTGAAAACTGCAAAGGTAAGTGTCGTTTTGTTAGTCTTATATTATGATATAGAACATGTATTCTTTGTACTTGACAAAGTCAATTCGATAAAAAGAATATGTTTTGAATTTCATAGATTGTTGTTTGATTCTATCTCTGTTTTTTTTTTTTTTTGTGTTACCAAATAAATCTTGAACCAGAACTATTAAACAAAACTGAGTATGTTGCTACTAATTAAAACGTTTATATAGAATTAAGATTTAAGAGAAAGATGAAAGTACTCCCATCTAAATTTTGAAGTCTCTATGAAGACTTTTTTTTGTTTTCTTTTCAATGTGGTTTTCAAGAGCTGGGGTGTAGTGTATGAGTCAATAATCAAAAATTATGACTACAAAGTTGCAGCTCCAAGTTCCTCCGAGTACCACCTTGAACAGTATTTGCAAAAACCGTGCTATTATAAGTCTATCAGTATCAATTATTTTTGTAGTGTATATCAAAACAATTTTAAATCTGATCGAAAATTAAAATAGATTTTTTTATATAATTCTGTAAATGAATACAAACACTTTTACCCCCTAGCATTAATAAGGCCCTAACAGGTAAAAGTGTTTTTATTCATTTTACCTGCCATTACTCACTCATAAATCTCTGCGACTAAAGATGTACATATTGACTACAACTACGGCATCACGAACATCACACGTGTGGAGATCTATCCGTACCCTGTTGGGCCTTATGACGAGCCAACCATTACCATATCAGGCTTTACAAGTGACGATAGTACGTTACTTTTTGTTCTTTAATTGTTTTTTTCTTTTGTTTTCCAATAAAGATTCTCTTGTAAGAAAATATATTTGTGTATACAGGCGACATCATCTATAGAGCAACTATAAATGTGTCTGTATAAATATGAAAATGTGACTAGCTCTATAAGAGATTACGATCTCAGTGATGTGATGGATGAGGATCCATGCTCCATTGAACCTGGCGAAAAATTTGAGTTAACTCTTTCCAAAGTTCGTGGTATGCAGTCACTCTCTCATGTAAGTATTTTTACATAAATTACATTAGTTCCGTGACTAAGATTGTGATTGTTTCTTTACCATAGGACATATTTACAATTACCTCCATAAATTAATATTATCGGAACTAATTTTATTTATTAATTTCTCGATATATGTGAATATCAATTTAGGAAAGAAATATATTGGTTTGTTCATTGTATGACGTTAGTTTTAGTTTATTACTTTCTTCGCGGTAAACTGTAATTAAAATTTTAAAATTTTAAGTTATATTTGTTTGTTAATTTTATCTGGTTTGTTTAGTATTTAAGATTGTATAATTGTATTTTGATTGTTAATTTTATGATTTACATAATATTAATTTAATCAATTTAGTTAGGTATGTCTATTACTCTAATACCGATTGTGTTAATAAAATAATAAAATGATATTTTTACCTGTATAGCACCGAGTTAATGATATTTTAACTTTTAAAAAGTTTAAAAACTTTAAAATAAAGAATCTACGTAAACCAAATAAAATCAATAAATTTGAATATTTAATAAATGAAGCTCTCAACCCATTCGTATTTGGAATCATTGTAGTTTCTTTTATAATATGACTTTGAACCATTGCTTTATTTTTCCAAGCAATGTAAGACATTATGTACACATTTTTTATTCATCAGTCGAATAATATATGTCCATTTAAAAATTTAAATCACATCATATACAGAATAAAAATCACAAATTTAATTAAATAAATGTATTATATAATAATTTTAATATAAGATCAAATAAAAGTGAAAAAAGAATTATATATTTATGTTTGAATTGGGTGAAATAATTTATAAAAATTATATAAAATTTAAAAATATTTTTTGTTTAATTAAATATAACTAAAATGATGGTATGTTATCAAATGTATTTTAAAAATGTTAATATAGATATTCAGTGTAGGCCTACATAAACTTTTCGATATTGAAATCGAAATAAAGATATATATCGAGAAATTAATACGGTTAGACCGTTTTGGTTTCTTTTTGTAACCGATCGAAGGGTACCAAACCTATATTATACTAGTTTCAGTTTCACTTTGATAACTGTGTTTTTAAACCGAACAGTCCAAAAACCCTAAAAAAACCACAAAAGTATATATATTTACTTGGTTTGCCTGACGGATTGTTTTTTCTTTAAACTAATTAGAAGGATAAGTCCAAGATTGTCGTATCCGTTGTTGATGAATATGGTGATGACGCTGAAAGGCCACTGCTGAAAATGTGCGTTGAGTTCGATAACCCTGCTCCAACTACAACATCAGTCTCTGCTTAGTTTAAATCCAACTGGCTGATATGGAAATATGTTTTCAGTTTTTTATATGACTCTCCCGTTAATTACTTGCAGTGTTTTTCCTTTTCATGTTGTCCAAGTCCAACAAATGAAAGAAATAATGAATATATACACCCCTCTCGTTGATTAGTTGCATATTTTTTATACTCCGTAACTATGTAAAAAAACAAATAAGGCATTTGCTAGAAGTTAGCTACAACAACAAATCTGTGGCTATATTTTTAACTCGAAGACCTCCCAATGTCGATAAAAAACCATAGCATGATTGAACTTATATGTTCTATTTGTTAACATAAAAACAGAAATTAATAGAGATATAACAATATATATTTTGCTCACCTTTGAAAATTAATTATTGTATAGTTACATAAATATCAAAGAAATGTATGATTATTTTCCAAGAACAAAATCAAAACATAACTACATACATAACACATAATATCAGATTTTAAACATAATTATGAGAAATCAATTCAAATTGAGTTACATTTATACGACAATTATTTTTCTTTCGTCATTTATACTATCAGCTGTTCATCAAAGAAGATTGTGTGTCTAATGAATTCTTGTTCTTAATCTTGGAGGTGAGGCATGTCCAATTGAAAGGAGGACTCGTGTATGGTCCTTTGAGTAATCCATCTGCTATAAATTTGTATGCAGCCTCAGTCATATGAATGCCATCCCAGGCGACATACATTGAAGGGTCATTACAAGAGTCCACTCCAAAACTCCCACAACACGTACTAAAGTTGAAATTGTACGGTTCTCCTACACCGCAACAAGCGGACAAGGGTTTGTTTATGAATCCTGACAATATCATTGTTTTGGAAACTCGTGATTATTACGAAATCGGTAAAATTGGTTGTAAAGATTCAGTGGAGGTATATATCAAGAAGGCTCACCGTATTTGGTTGGTTCTTGGTTAAGGCGCAACAAAGCATTGTAATAGTCAGCATATATGATGTTGACATGAGGGTTGAGCTTCCTGAGTCTCTTGAGTTCTGCTTGAAGCTGTTCGTCGTGATATTCTCCAAACTTGTTCAGCCATTTCAGACATCCAAAAGGATCGTATTCTTCTATGTTTGATGTTTGATATAATGTCAAATATGCTACTGAGCATCCTATAGGGAACTCTCCAGGCACCAGAAATGTTTTTCCCCCCATACTAATCAACTCCTGGATTCAAGACAGTCCAAAAGCAACAAATAGATTATGGTTTCTGGCAAACTAATCAATTTGTTTTACTCGTTATTATGAGTATTGAGTAGTAAAATTACCGTAATTGCAGAAGAAATAGTACTAATCACCAACGGAACGAGCTCTTTGACCTCGTTAATGAGTCTCCGTTCGAAGAATGGACCATTATAATCATTCCCTCCGATCTCTCCCATAAGAATCAAAGCATTTCCAATCATATTTTTACAGTCTAAAAACAAATATGATTGAGTTCAAAGTTCAAACTACTTAAAAAAAAAAAAAAAAAAAACATTATAATTATTCCATTAAAGCTGATCTTTACTACCTGATGGCAAGCCACATAGATTTGGTAAACTCTCCTTGAAGACCTTAACTTGAACCCCTAAACTAATGTTGTGAGAACAATGGTATCCTCTCTCCTCGAGAAAAGAAGCTTCCAATGCCGTTGCTGAGCCTACGGCAAAATTAACTCCTTTCTGAAAGTTTCCATTTTTAGATCCGAAGTAAGGAGTTACATATGGAAGCCCCAAAAATTCAGCTGTAAAAAAAAAATTGTAGCATCTATCACTTAAGGTTACAAATTGCTAACTTGAAGTTCAAGAAAAAAAAAACAGAGAAAGATTTTACATAAAGAATTCAGTGAAGAGTTAAAACACAAACTCAAAGTGTCATTTTACATATAAAGAAAGAGAAGTACCAATGAAGTCAATGATGAGACGGCCGTCAGAGGACCGACCGGTTGGGTGGTGGAAAAAAGTTTCTCCGTACGGTGGAAAACCGTTCAAAGAAAGATTGTTACGATCCGAGAGACCGAGCAAGTTTCCCGTGTCGGCAATCGAATCACCGAAACTGATGATTGACTGGAAATTCTGGCGTTGCGATTCCGTGTTTACCATAGTGATCATAATAAAAAGAGTAGAAAAAGAAAGGCTAACCAGCTTCTTCAACACATGAGAATCTAGCGACGCCATACGAGAGAGGTCCCAAGTGACTTTCTGACTTTCTATCTTTTTTTTTTTTCTAATTCTTTTTATGATTCTAACAGACCGATAAGTTATGAACTAATTTATGGGATGGACCGATGAGTTAATGAGCCTTTCTTGTTGCTTTATAAATAAAGATATTTTCACCAAACTCACCAAATTATGTGGCTATTATGTGGAGGGGCAAAAGCAATTTACTTTCTATGGCCTACGAAACTTTGTACTTATTTTGTATCGTTTCAAACGGGTGCCTGGACTTTTAAGTTTTAAGTTTAACCGTGGAAAATATCTAATTGGAGTCATAAAAGTCCCTTTCATTTTAAGGGATCTCCAACCCACCTCTATATTTGCTTTTTAACTCTATTTTAGAGTAAAATCTATTCTAACCCATCTCTATTTCTACCTCTATAATAGAGATCTCTATTTTTTCCTCTATATATAAAGGATCTCTATTTTTTCCTCTATATATTGAGGAACTCTATTTTTTCCTCTATAATAGAGTTGAACTTTTTTATTTATAAAATATATATTTAAATAGTTTAATAATAATTTAATGAAGTGGAGATTTTGTATTGAACAACACAATACTGAAAGTTTGTCGTAAGATTCAATTCTCATATCAAATAAACAAAAATAACAGTCAAGATTTGGTTTAGTAAAGAAGCATTACTCTTATGTTTCACAACTATAAGCGTTCAATTCGCAATCCATCCGCAAAAGCTAAGATTTGCTTATACAACATAACGATAGGTAACATCACGACCAGCGGTTTCACTCGGACGAATGATCTTCACGACCTGCCCACGTTTTAGTCTAAAGTATCTTGCGATTGGATCAGTCACTTGGATCCTTGGAAGCTAACAAAACCCATAAATAAAATATATATTTAAATAGTTTAATAATAATTTAAATATTTTAATAATATATTAATTTTAATATTAATAGGATAATTGATTATAAAGTTAAATTTGACTAATTTTAATATTTTGGTTTAAAAATTTTAAAGGTTTTTGTATATAAAAATTTAAAGGTTTTTGTATAGAAAAACATTTTTAAAATTTGAGACTATTATTTGCAAAAGAAAATTTATATAAAATCTTATTAAATATAAATAACTTAAATATTTTAGTTTTTATTCATACCATAATATTATGCAATCTATTTCTTTTAATAAATGTGATATTTAAATAATATTTAGGAATGTTAAAAATTTAAATAATATCATAATTTTATGAAAGTTTCATAAAATAAATGGGTTAGTTTGCAACTTTTATATTAAAAAGTATTAATAGTAAAATAAAAAAAAGAATCTCTACGGAATATTCTTTTTTAGAGGAAAAAATAGAGGTATCCATTGGAGCAAAAGTCACCTCTATTATAGAGTTCCTCTATTTTAGAGGTAAAAATAGGGAAAACCATTGGAGATGGTCTAAGGGAGAGTGTACACAAATATGTATAAATATTAAAATTGTAACTATTTTATCCCCAAGTATTGTCTCATGTATTTTATCTTATTATATAAAGTTAAATTTTCAAAATTAGCCATTAATAGGATCATGACATGTGTCAAGTATACTAATGAGATGTTGACACGTGTCAAAAAATTATTATTTTTCAAAACAATTAATTAAGAAAATAACATTAAATTTACATTAAATTTATATGTTTATATATTAAAAAATTCTTAAATCAAACGAAAAATTAATAAAATTAATCGATTTTTCATTGTACGCTAATTATATTATATATTTTTCTTAATTAGATTTTGACATGTATAAACAAAAAATTAATTCATTAAGCATGTATATTATTATTAATCAATAAATAGTGAATAACAAATTAAAAAAAGAATAGCATAAGTTATGTTAAAAGAATTATTATTTTTGAAACGTAATAGGACACCTAATTAAGAAAATAACATTATTTCTACATAAAAATTATGTTTGTGAAGTGACCTTGCAGTGACCATTGGTAAGTCCAATTGTAGAAGGCACCATCACACTAGGGATCGAGTCCCGCTCTTTACGAATGTAGGGATGTGGCTAATGGGTCGGCCTGTTTTGGTCAAAATGATAACAAAAAGAAAATTATATGTTTATATCGAAAGCTTTGATCTTTGATTTTTTTTTCCCGATATAATTTTCCCGATCTATTGTGTGGGTCTTTGTTTCGTGCGGGTTCTTCAATGGAACTTCAATGGAAGCTATCAGATGCAATGGAATGGAATCAAAGTATATAAATCCCGCTAATTTAATCGAGAATGGAGACACTGATGGAGGTTCCAAAAGTGATTATACAGTTAGTAGCATTATAAGTTTGGAAGATTAGTCGGTGATTGAATACCATCGTGATTATAATTTTCAAATTTTTATTTTTATTATGTTATATTAACTTTTTCTCAGTTTCTCAATTTCTATTAGGTTGGTCATAAAATCATTGTAATAGAATAGATAATTTTCACCAGTTGTTTATCCAAAATATCTTTGGAGTAAAAAAAATTGATGATTAAAGAAATTATGTCACAAAACAATTTTAGTAATTATAAGAATTAGAATTCTGCCAAAATGAAAGTAAAGCAACATAAATTTGTTTAATTTGTTTAGAAGAAATTTTATAGGTGGTGATAAAGAGAATACTTTAACAATAAAATAATTTTGGGTGTAAGAACATATTTTTAATGGTAAAACATAGAGTAAAATTGTACATGCTTACTCATTAGATGTTGCTTTTATGAACTTTTTACATGTAAAATATTTTGTGAATAAGTTGTGTAACGTTTTTAAAATTTGACAATAATAATATTCGTAATGATGACTATTTGGCAAAAATGTTGGTGGGATATAATTTAGCTTTAAATTATTGTAATAATTGTTATAATATATGTAAAATATATAAATATAAATAAGTGTATGAAGGTAAATACATATATGATTTTTTCTCTAACTAAAATTATTTATATATTTAATTCAGAAAATAAAATTTCCTTTTATATTTTTAAAAATTTGTTTAAAATTGAAGAATTATTTTATTTATCAATTTTTAAACCCGCACATCATGCGGGCCCTTTTCTAATATATATAATGGCTTATGGTTTTCAAAAGATTGATTTTTCAACCTTTTCATATTCTTCATATTCTTCAATCGTGCAACCAACTTCTTCAATTATCATTAACTTTGTTTATCAACAGTTGGATGTCCTAATGTATGTGCTTGCTTGGCAAACAACTCAGCGTGAACATCACGAGTTCTTTTAACCAGATCTCCCTGGCGATTTCTAGTCAAAGTTCGTATACCCTGCTTCAGTTCCTTTAATTTCTTCATAAACCTGTACATCGCAGAGGTGAAGTGAAATAGGAATTCTGTATCATCCCAGTAAGTCTTCATAAGAGGTAAAACAATCTGTAAGGTAGCTACTAAGTTCACAAACTTGAAATGTTTTCTAATAGTCGGTGTCCCCACGTCTAACTGTAGTCGACTGCGAAAATGATCAGAGCATCCTCCTACCTCATAGACACAGTAGGCAAGCGAGAAACGATGAAGCCAGAATGTTGATGCAGTGAAAGAAGAGGTAGAGGCTTTTGAGCGTTTTAGCATGTCGCTGGGCTTGAAGAGAATTTCTTGAAACAGAGGTCCAAACTCCACTGGCTCTAAGTAGGGGATCAGAATAACCGTGTGTTTCACATTGCGGTTAAGATCCGAGAAACTCATAATTAAATCAGAGAGATACACCGTGTTGACGGCTTAGTAGCTACTATAAAAGGAACCATTAAACATGAGGCGGCTATTTTTTTCTCGGATTTCTTTGGGGAGAGGTTTAAAAGAATTGATTTGGCCACCTATTTCACCAAAGTGCACTTATATTTTTGGTCAAAGGTCCTGAGAGAACTCCACAGTTAAGCGTGTTTATGCTGGATAGTCTCAGGATGGGTGACCTTCTGGGATGTGACTGTCGGAACTGTGCGAGTTAGGAAAAAACACAGGGAAAGATCATGTGGTGATTTCTAGGGACGGTAACAAGTCTTTAAAACCTCTCGGACGTAGCAAACGACCGTTGGATATGAATGAGCTCACAGACCTAGTGAGAGGACCTGAGGCCCATTAAGAAAGTGGGCCCATGGAATGTGAGTGGACATGGGGCCCATTGAGAGATGACAGTCGGGGCGTTACAAGTGGTATCAGAGCCGAACCTAGACACGTCTGGAGTCAAATGGGCTCATACCGTCGAGGGTGACGATCTTGGTGCGCAATGAGGACGTTGTGATTTATTAGTGGGGGTGAATTGTGACATCCAGGTTTCAGAGACTTGCAGAGAGGTTTAAAAGAATTGATTTGGCCACGTATGTCACCAAAATGCACTTATCTTTACGGTCAAAGGTGTAAAAATTAATCACGAATGAGAATGAGGAGAGTAAGTGAGAAATCAAGAAATGAGAGAGAGGAGATTAGATGGAGACGGCGAGATTTAGAATAGGAGAAGGAGGGTTTCTCATTCCTTAACAAATATTGACCTAGTGACAATCTATTTATATGGATACAAAGAGATCAACAAAAGGAAACTTCTTAAACTATACAAAACGACATATAAACATATATGACTAAGGATTGGTATGTTCATCTTAATACTCCCCCTCAAGCTTAACCGTGTCAGAAACAGTTGAGCTTGAAACTATGAACACCCACCTCATTATAAAAACCTTAGTGTATAAAACCCATTTGGGACAAAAACACACTAAGGGAAAAAGAGTATGGGGTCAGTAGTTTAGGGTCTTAGCTTGTGTCCTAGTTAGGTCCATGAGCCCGAGTTTGGAGTGTATATACTCGCAAACCTTTGAACGTGCTGCTTTGGTGAATATGTCTGTCAATTGTTCAGAACTCTCGGTGTGGCATGGTAAGATCACTCCAAGTTGAACTTGCTCCCTGACTTTGTGACAGTCCACCTCTATGTGTTTTGTCCTTTCATGAAATACTGAGTTCGATGCAATGTGAATAGCAGCTTCATTATCACAGTGCATTGTGATCGGTTTTGAAGTGTTGATGCCTAGGTCCTTCAAGAGGGCTTTGAGCCACATTAGTTCGGTTGTGAGCTTCCTCATTGCCCTGTATTCTGATTCAACACTCGAGAGAGAGACCACCTTTTGCTTTTTACTCTTCCAAGTGACAAGGTTTCCTCCCACAAATGTACAATAACCCGTTGTTGAGCGTCTATCTTCACGATCTCCAGCATAATCTGCATCACAGTATCCTATAAGTTTCGTATCACTATTACATCCCATCCAAATGCCTTGTCCAGGAGCCCTTTGAGATACTTGAGTATGCGGCTCACCATCTCCCAGTGATGTACTGTTGGCTTTTGCATATGTTGGCTTACCTGGTTCACAGCAAAGCATATATCAGGTCGAGTTATGGTGAGATAAATAAGCTTACCTACCAACCATCGATACTGTTTTACATCTTCGAATAAAGCTTCATCAGGCTCCCCCCTACAGTTTGACTTGTAGTTTTCTTCGAGTGGTGTCTCAACTGGTCTTGATCCAAGCTTACCTACATCTTTTAAAAGGTCAAGTGTGTACTTTCTTCACGATAAGAAGAGTCCTTCTTCAGAACGACACACTTCTATCCCAAGAAAGCACTTTAGTTCTCCAAGATCTTTAATATCAAATACAGATTTAAGGTACAGTTTGGTATCTTGAATGCCTACCTTGTCATTCCCAGAGATGATAATATCATCAACATATATGAGAATGACTATAATACCTCTTTGGCTTGGATACGTGAACAATGTGTGGTCAGCTTCTGATCTTCTAAATCCTTTATCAATAAGTGTTGAGCTGAGTTTGTGATACCAGGCCCTTGGAGATTGTTTTAAACCGTAGATGGCTTTCTTGAGCTTAAACACCTTTTCAGGTCCAATAGTGTCTTCAAGACGCGGTGGTGGTCTCATGTACACCTCATCCTCTAGTTCTCCTTGTAGGAACGCATTCTTCATATCCATCTGCCACAATTCCCTAGAGAGGTTAACAGCTAGTGAAAGAACTACTCTTACCGTGTGAAGTTTGGCTACTGGTGCGAATGTCTCAAGGTAGTCTTCTCCATAGGTTTGGGTGAATCCTCTAGCTACAAGCTTGGCTTTATATCTTTCTATCCCCCATCACTCTTGTACTTGATAGTGAATATCCACCGAGATGTCACGGCTTTCTTTCCTTTTGGTAAATCAGCTTCATCCCATGTATGATTCTTTATCATTGTGTTAGTTTCATCTCCCACGGCATCCCTCCAAACTTTGTGTTCTTTAGCTTCCTCATAACTTTGTGGAATCCAATGCTGGTCGATTTGAGTAAGAAAGACTTGATGCTCGACAGGGAGGCGTGCAAGAGTGCAGACTGCTTGTATAGGATGAGCCACAGCCTGACTATTGTAGTAGACTCTATTGTTATTCAACTTGAGACACTCACTTCTGCGGAGTGGAATAACATCGGTCTCCACACCTTGATGTTGATCCTCTTCTATTTCGGCTTCTTCTCCTTCTAATGTAGGATCCTCACGTTACCAGTTTTATCCTCGTCTTGGTGTTGTTGAGCATGTTCAGCTGGTGAACTACTCACGTCTTCAGTTGTCGAGTCAGAATGATGCATCTCAATCGGTTCATTGTCAAGTTCAATTGGCGGTTTACTGATGATAGGTGACGGTTGAGGCTGGTTATCTGCAACCCCGAGTCTCTCTAGAAGGATTCAAAGATTATTTGCTCTGTCGGATTGAGAACAAGAGAGATTTTTCAAGTCTTCCCAATTCTTTTCATCATAGAATCCCTTGGATTCTAAGAATTTTACATCCCTTGAAACCAAGACTCTCCTAGCTTCTAGTTCATAGCATTTATACCCCTTTTGTGTAGTCGAATATCCAATAAACATGCTCTTGACACTCTTAGCGTCGAGTTTGTCACGTTGCTCACTTGGTTTTAAGACATAACATACAAAGCCAAATACACGTAAGTGATTAATAGATGGTTTAATCTTGTTAAGCACTACAAATGGAGAGATATCACCCAGTATTTTTGTTGGAGTTCGATTGATCAGATAGCATGCAGTTACAACTGCATCTCCCCAGAACTTCTTTGGTACATTCGAGTGAAACATCATGGACCGGGCAACCTCCATAAGGTGTTTGTTGTTCCTTTTAGCCACACCATTTTGTTGAGGCGTATAGGGGCAGCTTGTTTGGTGTACAATCCCATGTTTGGCCAGATGTTGTTTAAACATATGACTTGTGTACTCCCCACCATTATCTGATCTCAAAATCTTTATCTTGGCATTAAATTGGTTAGTCACATAATTCTGAAAGTTTAGAAAAGCTTCAAGAACTCTATCCTTAGATGGAAGCAAGGTTACCCAAGTGTATTTTGATTTTTCATCAATGAAAGTGACAAATTATTTCTGATTTTCACGAGACAGGCATGGTGATGTCCAAACATCAGAATGAATTAAATCAAAACAATGCTCATACATAGTAGAAGAGTTGGGAAAAACTGTTTTGCAATGTTTACCAAGAATGCAAGCTTCACACTCATTATTTTTAAAAGAAAAATTAGGTAAAACTAGTTGCAATGCACGAAAATATGGATGACCAAGTCTAGCATGCCAAATTGAACCATTAGTCTCATCGATTATTGACTTAAAGCAAGAAGATAAAGCAGTGGTGAGATTTGAATCCTCAAGTACATAAAGATCATCTTTAGTGCTTCCTCTGCCAAGAACTTTACTTGTTTCAATATCCTGAAAATACACATCATTAGGACCAAAAATTGCATAACAATTAAGATCATTAGTCACCTTCTTAACTAATAACAAATTCGATGTGAAACTAGGCATATAAAACGCTTTAGAGGTTCTATCAAACAAGTTTAAATTTCCAATTCCCTTAATCGGTATCTTATCTCCATTTGCTATAATCACATTCCCTAAAGTTGGTTTGATATCACTAATTAGCTTAGAGTCACTAATCATATGGTGAGAATCTCCAGAATCCACAATAAGAGGTTTCATAGCATTGAGAGTAAGATAAGTGTTACCAGAAGACTCTTTTAGAGCCTTGATGCGAGCATCAAGGTCGGATCTCCTCACCAGATCCGAGGAATCTACTAGTGCTACTCCATTACCATCAATGGTTTGAGTCGTCACCTGAGCTTGACCTTCACCATATCTACATGCTTGGTTTGCTTTCGGATTAACACTTCTTGGTCGGAGGTGAGGATGAAGGTTCCAGCATTTATCCTTGAAATGACCCGGTTTCTTACAATGGTCACATATGACACGGTTCTTCCCATCACTTTTGTAGTAACCCTAGTTCACTACAGCAACCTCTCCTTTGTTGGCGGTGATAAGATCTCCTTTAGCTCCAAACAGACCAATCGAGCCATGCTCTTTTTGAATTTGATTACACACATCGTCGAGACTTGGGAGTTTATCTGAACGGAGGATATGTTTGATGAGATCATTGTATGATGAGTTCAACGTCAGGAGAAGGCCAAACACTTTATCTTGCTCACGACGTTTGTTTAGGACTACTGGATCCACCGAGTTAGGTCTTAACATCTCTAACTCTGCCCAAAGTGATCTGAATTTCCCAAAGTGTTTGGTGAACTCGATCTCTTCTTGATTAAGATTGTTGATGGCTCTCTTTACCTCAAATACACGGATGAGGTTTGAGACATTTCCAAACACATTTTTCAAGGTATCCCAAAGATCCTTAGCCGTCTCGCAGTAAGAGTACGACTCAAGGATCAGAGCATCCAAGGAGTTTTGGATGAAAGCTAACACACTTTGATTCTCTTTGAACCATTTTTCACTATCACAAGCCACGATCTCCTTTCCTTCTTGTGTAGTCGTTATCTCCTTTGTAGATTCATTCTTCTCAATGTGCTTCCAAAGTCCACGACCACACAGCGCTGTCTTCGTAGTTCTTGCCCATAGCAAGTAGTTTCCACCCTTAAATATAACCGGAATGATTAACGTTTTGCTAAGATCCATGAGAGATTTTCGAACTGAATTTGATGCGGAATAAAACAACTACGATTTTGTAGAATAGGAGCGTTACTGCTCTGATACTATGTAAGAATTAATCACGAATGAGAATGAGGAGAGAAAGTGAGAATTCAAGAAATGAGAGAGAGGAGATTAGATGGAGAAGAGAGACGGCGAGATTTAGAATAGGAGAAGGAGGGTTTCTCATTTCTTAACAAATATTGACCTAGTTACAATATATTTATATGGATACAAAGAGATCAACAAAAGGAAACTTCTTAAACTATACAAAACGACATATAAACATATATGACTAAGGATTGGTGTGTTCATCTTAATAAAATGTCCTGAGAGAACTCCACAGTTAACCGTGTTTATGTTGGAGTAGTCTCAGGATGTGTTACCTTCTGGGAAGAGACTGTCGGAACTGTGCGAGTTAGGATGAAACAAAGGGAAAGATCATGTGGTGATTTGTAGTGACGGTAACAAGTCCTTAAACCCTCTCGGACGTAGCAAACTGACCGTCGAATATGAATGGGCTCATGGGCCTATTAAGAGGACGTGAGGCCTATTAAGAAAAATAGACCCGTGGACATGGGGCCTACTGAGAGATGGCTGTCGGGGCATTACAACAGGCCTATATCCTACTGTAACGTCATTTATAAAGTGATTTCGAAAATACTTTCTAACCGACTCAAACAAGTGCTCACTGAGATTATCCCCTCGAACCAGTCAACCTTTGTGAAGGACATATTACCCATGGAGAATGTCCTCTTAGCTTCAGAACTGGTCAAGGACTATCAAAAGGATGAAATCTCTTCCCGGTGTGCTATGAAGATAGACATATCTAAACCTTTTGACTCGGTTCAGTTGTTTTTTCTGCTCATTACGCTGTAGGCACACTTCTCTGAAAAATTTATCCACTGGATTCGGTTATGTATATCAATAGCTACTTTCTCGGTATAGATTATTGGTGAGCTAGCAAGATGTTTTGGTAGTGTTCGAGGACTGAGGCAGGGGTGCTCTCTTTCTCAGTTGCTGTTTGTCATCTGTATGAATGCCCACTCAAACTTGATCAATAAAGCGGCTGCAGCAAATAGGTTTGGTTATCACCTTCGCTGTCATAACCTCCTCCTCACGCACCTCTGTTTCGCTGACAATCTCATCGTCTTTGCTGAGGGAACTAAGCGATCAGTTGAAGGAGTAATCCAAATTTTTGATGACTTTGTTAAGTACTCGGGTCTAAAAATAAGTCTCGAGAAATCTACCCTGTATATGGCTGGAATCTCCCCAACTATACAAGAGGCGATCCAAGCAACTTTCCCCTTTGAGGTTGGTACATTGCCGGTTCGTTACCTTGGCTTATTACTTCTGACCAATGCAATGACAAGTCACGACTACTCGCCAGTGTTAGAAAAAATTTGACACAGAATCAGTACTTGGACAAGAAGGTTCTTGTCCTATGGGGGATGGTTACAACTCATTAAGTCGGTCCATATGAGCATCACAAATTTCTGGTCCTCTGCTTTTCGGCTACCAGGGAAATGCATGAAGGAGATTGAGAAGCTTTGTTCTGCTTTCTTATGGATTGGTCCTGGCCTGAAAACTCATAATGCAAAGGTCGCTTGGCAAGATGTTTGCTTACCTCACTGTGAGGGTGGGCTAGGTCTACGGCCATTGAAAGAGACAAACATCGTTTGTGGTTTAAAGCTCATTTGGAGATTTCTATCTAAGACATCGTTATGGGGACAGTGAGTTCACACCTACCTCATCCATCACAGTTCCTTCTAGGAGATTACCGAATCATCCTCTCATGGTTCCTGGATGTGCCGAAAATTATTTAAACTCTGGAATCTAGAAAAAAGTTTCCATCACAAAGAAGTACACAGTGGTAAGACTACTTCCTTTTGGTATGACAGATGGTCTTCCATGGGAATGCTACATGATCTATTAGGCGACAGGGGAAGTATTGAGCTTGGGATTACTAAACATGAGACCGTTGGATCAGTCATGTTAACCCACATAGCTTGGAATGCAAAATAGACTCTCAACAGGTGATCGTATGTTGAAGTGGAACAGGAGTGTTGATTTCTCATGTTCCTTTTGCCAAGCACCATTGGAAACACGAAATCATCTTTTCTTCCAGTGTCCCTTCTCGCAACAGGTTTAGGATCAAAAATGTTACACTCGTTGTAAAGAAAATATTTTTTTGATGATTAAAATTTTTCATTCTTTCAATAGAAAAAAACTTTGTTTATCCAGACTAGGCCTGGGCATAAAAAACGTACATGAATACCCAACCTGGAACCCGACCCAAAAAACCGGGTTCGGGTTGGGTAAGGGTTTGCTTATAAAACCATATTGGGTTCTATTTTCCAATATTCGTGGGTTCGGCTTAGGATCGGATAATACCCGATACCCATTTGGGTACCCATCAAACCCGAACATATAAACATATTTATAATATTTAACATTAATATACTGTAATTATCCAAAATTATGATTATAATTTTGAATATTTCATTTAGTTATATACCTAAATATCAAAAATAATCAAAAATATATAAAATATTTTGTTATATAAGTCAAAATTTAGTTAAATTTATTTAAATTTAAATAATTTAAAAGATTTTTTTCGGATACCCGGTAGTTCGGGTGCTAATCGGGTTCTAAAATTTGTAACCCGAACCGACCCAAACCCGATAGTACCCAAACCGAACCGAACCCATATATCTAAAAATACCCAATGGGTTTTATTTTTGTAAACCCGTTTACCCGAACTCGAATGGATAATACCCGAACCGGAACGGGTTACCCGAATACCCAGCCCTAATGATTAAAATGAAAAATTAGGAGTAAAATATGAAATAAGTCACTAAATAGTTATTCAAAAATTAAAAAAAGAATTATAAAACTAAAAAAAGAATTATTCGTATTGGGAGAGTAAATCGAATGAATTAAGGAATTATAGTGTTTCAAAATTAAGGTAAGTATATCTATATAGAGGCTGATAAAATCTGCATCAATATATATTCAGAAAATCTACAAATCTATACTAAATAAAAGTAGGAGCTATAAGCTTCTAAGACTGTCCACCCAAGATTTAAAATATTCAATAGGAGTTCGACATGTTACTAATTAACTTTTTTTTAAATTTCCAGAATTTTTTATATTAAAATTTTTTAAGAACGACCAATCACAATCAGACAACTCAATATTTAATTTTTTTGAAATTATGTTAAATTTTTATATTAAAATACTTATAAATAAGTGTATTTACAATATCCCACATCGGCTAGAAAAATTTAAACAATGGCTAAGAACCATTATAAATAAGACTAATATGCTTCCAACTAAGAATGAGCAGGAAGCTTGATTTATCAGGCGTCCAAATTTAAAAAGTTTAAAATATTATAATTATTGAAACTTTTAAAAAGTTTAAATATATGTTTAAAAATATTATAAATACCTCCATAGAAAGTTTAAATATTTTAAATATTTGAACGTTATAAGAAGTTTAAGTATTATAATACTTAACTCTAAAAAATTTTAAAAAATTCAAATATTATAAATATTTAAATAATTATAATATCTAATTTAACGGTTGAAAAGTGCTGTTTGCAGAAGATTTAAGAGTAATTAACTAGCGGGTACAACAAAGATTAAACAAAAAAAGATATTAAAATAAATGTAAGATATAATTATAAAAATCTAAAACACCAAACAACTATATTTATGAAAATATAAGAAAACTGAATATGATTATTAGGCCTGGACATAACAATCGTACCCGAATACCCAACCTAGAACCCGACCCGAAAAACCGGGTTCGGGTTGGGTACGGGTTTGCCTATAAAACCATATTGAGTTCTATTTTCCAATACTCGTGGGTTCGGGTTAGGATCTGGTAATACCCGATACCCATTTGGGTAGCCATCAAACCAGAACATATAAACATATTTATAATATTTAACATTAATATAATGTAATTATCCAAAATTATGATTATAATTTTGAATATTTCATTTAGTTTTATACCTATAATCAAAATATATAAAATATTTTGTTAAATAAGTCAAAATTTAGTTAAATTTATTTAAATTTAAATAATTTAAAAGATTTTTTTTCGGATACCCGGTAGTTCGGGTGCTAATCGGGTTCTAAAATTTGTAATCCGAACCGACGCAAACCCGATAGTACCCAAACCGAACCAAGCCCATGTATCTAAAAATACCCAACGGGTTCTATTTTTGTAAACCCGTTTACCCGAACCCAAATGGATAATACCCAAACCGGAACGTGTTACCCGAATGCCCAGTCCTAATTCAGACCATGTTCTACAGATTAATTGTCCCGTTTTTATACATTTGTTGGTTTCAATTTGCCTGAAAATAATTGATGCCATTTAGAATTACATAATAACAACTAACAAGTGACACTTATAATGTGATTTAACATTTACCATTAAAAAACTTATATCTCTAGTAAAGATTTTAACATAACAAGAAGAAAATTGATGCAAATCAAGATTTATCTGTATCCCTTAAACAAAATAAAAACTAAAGTTATTCTACCATGTCATAGTTTTTTTGTCTATGTTTCAACTTCGCAAATTCTTTTTACAGTGGAAAAAGTAGACATGCTTGGTCGTAAACCTAGAGTGAAAATCTGCAATTGAAGCCGACGAATGTAGAGCAAGAACTGCTTGGAAATGGCTAATTGCAAGGCTGACCATTTCTTCTAGATAAGTGATAATCTTTGATCCTTCTAATCCAACATCTCTCAAAAGGAAACCACATGGTTTAGCAAGTAATACGTGAACAACACTTTCTCAAATAACACCACAATATACAATAAAATGCATAATATTAATATTATACCACTTGACAAGCTATAAGGAATGCCCTTCAAAATTTGTACATAGGATGATTAGTTGTAATGAGTTTAATTAAACTAACATTTTCAGTAGATAAAAGTTTAGTGGGTTTCTTCCTAATTTTAATTTTAATAGGGGTAATGTTTATTTTGTAATGGGGTTAATTTAGAATTATTAATTAAAATTGAACTAATTTTTAAAATTCTATGGGTGTCAATTGAGCCCATGGTAATTAGGGGTGTCAATCGGGCTGGCCCGGCCCGCCCCGGCACCCGAAAAGCCTGTAAATATTTGAGCCTGGTCCGGTCCGTTATATTTTCGAGTTTATATTTCAAAGCCCGACTACATGGCTTTTTCGGGCTTATATTACAATCAATAATTCAAACTTATAAGTCTTAAAAAACAGAGTTTAAAGATGCACTGCAAAACAAATCAATCAAAATTTTAATAACTCATCTATATTCGATACAACCAACTTAATTTATAAGAAAAAGTTTAAAACTAAAAATTTTATACTTTAACCAAATAAAAAAATATATAATTCATATAAAATATCATAGATAAAAATTTTAAAAGTATTAAGCAAGGTTATTAAGTAAATATGAAAACTAGGATTAGAGTTTTAAACTTTATTTACAATAAATCATTAACCAAATATTTTAATCAAATAAAAATGTTAACAAAAAAGTATAAATATATTTGTTAAAGGGATTTTCGGATTGGCCTAAGCCCAATCAAACTAAACCCGAAAAACCTTATAACCCAAACGGGCTGAGCCCGTAAAACCTGATTTTTTCTAGACATATATATTTAAGCCCGCATTTAGTATTTTTTAGGGTCAAGTTGGACCAATCCGCGGGCTTTGGTCTTGACATGCCTAATGGTAATACACTCCCTCCGCCCGTTGAGTGTCGTGGTTATTTAAAAAGCCTAGCTAAGTGAAGTTGCTTAAGAGTTGCTAAAATATTATAACAGATTAAATTTAATTCTCTTGATTTAGCTTAGGATCGATGTTTACATCAGATGTTTTAGATTTGTTTAGATACTTGGATGTGTCAGTTTCTGATTGGCTGAGGGAAAAAGAAAAACAAAGTTATATTTATTTGTTTTGTTATACGATTCTCTCTCTCGTCTATCCGCAACAATCTCCGCAGCAATTTCTCATGGAATTCTTCGATTGTCCGCAACAATCGTCTCTCTCTCTTGGATTCCATCGCGATTTACTCGGCATTCCGCGAGCTACTCCGTTTCGGCAGAGTTTGAATTCTGGGAATCCAATTCTAAAGAGCTATGATATTATTGCTGTTAGGCCGATGAATCAGAAAGCCTTCGATTATGCTTGTGAGAAAGCTGAGATTTGTACTTCTATTTCCCCCAATTGAGATTTTCTGGTAAAAATTCAATCTTTAGTGTGGGATTAATTAGATTTTGTAGCTCAATTGAAGAGTTGTAGTTAGACTGTTGAAAATTTTCTTGGGAGTTAACTCTTAGTTTGTTGTTTCCTTTCCTAAGTTGATATGATTTCGATTGATTTCACAGACAAGATGTTACTCGTGGATTGGACTAGGGGGAAGAATCTGATTATATCCAAGTGGTGCTCCTTCAGTCACAGAAATTTAATTCTGGCATGGTTTGTGATTTTTGTGTTCAGATTGATATCTTGAAGCGATTACAGAGAGTGATGAAACTTAGAGATAAACAAGAGAAAGTGGAGCGGATTTGATGAAACTTAGAGATCCATCTTCTGTTGCAGGTTTTTATTTCTATATTGGTTGTGTTCTTGCTTTTATTATATTCAGCATTCATATTGTTTTGATATCGTTTGATGGCAGATATTAATGTTTTGATGGTATCTTTTGATGGAAGATATTAATGATTGGTTCTCTGTTGTTGGTGCATAGGTACAATCATCTCTAACCTCGCAGATGTGGTTCTTTCGTCTCTCTACAACAACAAAGCCAAGAATGTGCTGCAGGTAAGAGACTCTTAACCGTCAGTGTTTAAATATCTGAATTCCATTTTTGCAGTTTTTCATACCATCGAGCAGACTGCAGAGTATTCTAAATTGATGTTGGTTATTTGCTTGAGCTACAGGCTGTGAGTAACATTGGGTTTGTTGCTGAACTAGTGATGAGTGGAACGACCCATTGACGGCAAAAAGCTTGAAGCTTTCTTCACATCTGATGCATGGTTTGGTTCATTGCAATGGTTTTGGTCATTTGCTCTGTATCTCTATACATTGTTTAGTGATTTTGAGATTGAATCACATAAAATTTGACACTATTATAAACTTTTTGTTTTTGTTTTTCTTTGGTAAACCAAGATTGAATTTGAGTATTTCTTTTTGAGAACCCCAAATTTAACAACCATCAATGGACCCATGAAATTTTGAAGTTTCTTAAGAATTTCTTAAACTAACTTTTTTTCAAGATTAATAGTAAAATATGTTTTTAGCAAACTTTGTTTACATCCATTGATGGAGATACTCTTAGTGTTTAAAGTAAGGTCTAAGTGGTAGTAGTTAAGCTAGTGGTCTAAATGCGTGTATGTGTATAAAGTGGTGAAACCCACTGTAAGAAAGTATGTGTGTTGTTGTGTAATGTCATCTATTATAATCCAGTAATTAAATGTTGGGGATTAATGTTTTTCTCTACTCTCTTACCAAACGTTAGTGTCTTAGTTTAGAACGAGAAACTAAACAAACCTCAAGAGAGTAAAGAGAAAACAAGATAATCTATGTTTCAACAAAGAAGAGAAACAAAGAAATGGTGAACCTCTTGAGTGAAATAGAGAAAAAACATGAGAATGTCACATTGTTACGAATTATGAACACGTTCAAAACTTATATTGGTGTTATTTGTGAGAGTTGTCCAAAAATTAACAATAGCTGGATTTTGTTGGCAAAGGTAAATGTATAAAAAACTTATTTATAATATTCACAAAAATATTAGTCACAAACTCACAGATAAAAAAAAACAAATTATTGTTCAATATTCTCTCTGTATCACAAAGGCTGCCATTTGATATTTTTTAATTTACAAAAAGAGAGTTAATTTATGTTTTGAATGCAGTTTTTAAGATTAAATTCTTTTTTTATTTCTACAATTTAAGCTAATTAATTAGAAAGAAACAAGATTTAGGGCACTTGTAAAGGGTAAAATATAAATATTCTGTTCCCTACTAAATTATTGACCCAGATCTACATTTGTATAAAAAACATATGTGTTAAAAAAAAAAAAAAAAAAAAACATGTATGTGGTTTATCCATATCGGGAAACACAAGTCATATCCTCTATCACATGTGTTCTTGCTCCCCAAAAGAAAAAAGAAAAAAAAGGAGATAATACTTGTGTTTCTTTTAATGGAACGCATAAGCACGACCAATATCTTAGTGCTCGTTCTTCTGCTCTTTGTTGTTCCCAAGGTATGGGAAGCTTGTTTGATCATCCTTTGGCGGCCATTGATGCTGTCAAGAAGATTCAAGAAACAAGGAATCTCAGGACCAAAGTACAAAATCTTATACGGAAACCTCAGTGAGATGAAGAAGATGAAGAAAGAAACAAACCTTTGGGTTCTTGATCCCAAGTCCAACGATATCTTCCCTCGTGTGCTTCCTCACTATCACCAATGGATGTCTCAATACGGTGCCGTTTCTATCCAATCTCCGAATTGTTTTTGTTATTTTCTTCTTTCATAGATGAGGATTGCTCAACACAAACACAAGTTGTGTCTATGCTTTAATTAGGAGAAACATTTCTATACTGGAATGGGACAAAACCTACGCTATGCATCTCAGATCCAGAACTAGCGAAACAGATCTTGTCGAGCAAGTTCGGTTTCTCTGTTATACCAGTAAAAAGACCTGAGGTCTTCCTACTTTTTGGTAAAGGACTAACCTTTATAGACGGTGATGATTGGGCTCGCCATAGACGAATCTTGAACCCTGCTTTCTCCATAGACCAGCTCAAGGTATTTTCTTCTTTTTTTATTCGACTTCTCAGCATGGATGGATCTGAAACAAAATCTAATTAATCTGCTTGCTATAACTGTCAGGCTATGACGAAACCGATGGTGAATTGCACCTTGAGGATGTTTGACGAGTGGAGCAAACAGAGTAATGGTGAAGTGGTGATGAAGTTGGAGATGGACAAAGAGTTTTATAGACTGGCCTCCGACATTATAGCCACCACTGCGTTTGGAAGTAGTTACGCGGAAGGCATCGAGTTCTCTAGAGCACAGAAAGAGCTTGAGGATTATTATGTTACTTCTCTCACTAAAATCTTCATCCCCGGAACTCAGTAAGTATAATAATACTCACTACTCTGAAACTTTCAGACAAAGATATTCTTAAAATTGTTGTTTCTTGTGTTTCAAGATACCTTCCTACGCCTACCAACCTTGGACTATGGAAGCTCGATAAGAAAGTAAAGGACTCGATCAAAAAAATCATAGATGCAAGGCTAAAGTCAGAATGTAAGAACTATGGAGACGATCTTCTAGGGCTCATGTTGAAAGCTGCAAAATCTCAAGAGTCTGATAGAAAAATGAGAAATGATGAGATCATAGAGGAATGCAAGAATTTCTACTATTCAGGGCAAGGAACTACTTCGCTTCTGTTGACATGGACTACGATGTTACTAAGCTTACACCAAGATTGGCAAGAGAAACTTAGAGAAGAGGTTTTCAATGAATGTGGTAAAGATAAGATTCCAGATTCCGACACCTTATCCAAACTCAAACTGGTAATGTTGATTTTCAAGAGTTCCTTGCGGTTGAAGCCAATTGGGGAAACATATTTAAGTTTCTTGTTGTTGAAGCTAATGGATCTATGTGTGATTGGGGAAACATATTTATCTTGCAGTTGAACATGGTGTTGATGGAGTCGCTTCGTCTGTACGGACCCGTGATTAAAATGACACGAGACGCAACACAAGATATGAAGGTAGGACACTTGGAGATCCCAAAGGGCACGAGCATTGTTGTTCCGTTTTTGAAGATGCACAGCGACAAGGCCATATGGGGAGAAGACGCCAAACAATTCAACCCCTTGCGATTCGAAAACGGCGTTTCTCAAGCTGCCATTAACCCAAACGCTCTCCTCGCGTTCTCAGTTGGGCCAAGAGCTTGCATTGCAAGAAACTTTGCCATGCTCGAAGCTAGGACTGTGGTCACTATGATCCTTCAGCGGTTCCATCTTAGCCTCTCCCCTGAGTATAAGCACACGCCAGTTGATAACTTCAATCTCTTTCCGCAATACGGCTTACCGGTGATGCTTCAGCCTCTCGATAGTAGTTCTCAACGGTGAGGAAGAGAACAAAACAAGATCTCAATGGATTTGGTCAAGTTATGTTCTGTAATTGGTCATGATCTAAATAAATGTTATGATGACATACTTAAATAAAGTGGAATAGAATCAGAAAATGTGGTGGCTGTTTTATTTTCTTGATTTTATGATTTACATCGTCGATTCTATCTTTTGAAATCGAACGATATAGTTCAATTTTGATTTGGTCAACCTGGTTTCGAGTTTTGATTGGATAAGCTCAATTTGATTAACTTGGTTTTTGATTTATTCCGTTAGAGCAAGGCTAATGGGAGGTTTTAATTTTGAGGTTCATATGTACTGTTTGATTTCTTTATGAATTAACTGTGTACTGTTTAAATTCTAAGAACTCTTGATCTCTTAATTAAAATTATATCCTCCAATGGTAGTATATAATTATGGGTCTCTTATTTTGAAAATATAATTTTTTGAAATTTTAAAAGTTTAAATAGATTAGAAGTAGTATAAATGATTAAACTGTAATTACAAAAAGCTTGCATCCTAAAGAAAAAAAACACAAAAATCTGAGTAAATCTACAATTACAGAACTAAACTGGTAAGACAAGTGTTTGAAACTGTAACCTGAGCTATAATGTCAAACAAAGCAGCACACCCAATCTCCTTGTATGGTTCTAGCTTCATACGCAAACCATTCACTTTCACAATGTTTCTTTCTTCTCTTCCAACCCTCACACACATTAATCTCGATGGTCTGCATCAAAGAAACATAGATATGTAATGTCACTTATACAAAAAGACTACCTGAAGATGTAGCTCAGAGAAGACAACGATCCATCAGAACCATCACCCACAAAGCAAAGCATCCTCCACAATCTAAAATAACAGATCCAAGAGGCAAAAATTACATGAACATAATTATAAGATCAAACACTAGAAATATATGGAGCATGAAAAATTCAGAGAAAAAAGAGGGGGAAGAGACATGGCGTTGTGCATCAGGTTACTAAAGGGGAAAGCATCAGATTACTAAAGGGAAAGAGGAACGCAAGCCTGAATAATTAAACCACATGTCCAGCCATGTGCATCAGAGGAGCTCAAACTTAAGCATACCACCTAAAAACAAAGTCATTGAATGATCATCTGAATGTGAATACATCAAGAGAATCTAAAAGAAACAAAATAAGACACAGGAGAAATCATACGCAAACCATTCACTTCAAACCCTCCAATAGATGAACATCATACTAATGACAAGTAAAAATACTGTTACTCTCTGTCAAACCAAATTCCCCGCATTCATAATCAAGCATTCTTAATCAAATGATCAAAAAACTAGCAATTTTGAACACATGCACACCAAGAACCCTAATCTGTTTAAAGTATCAATTATCAATCGGAACACAAACACACCAAGAATCCAATTTTTCGAACAAACGTCAAACAACCCTAATTTGCGATCCAAAATCAAATAAACCTAACAGTTTACCTAACCATACTATTGTACTGAGAAACTTACCCTCTCAATCGAATTGATCCAATCTCTTCTGATTGAATCGCCTTCTCCTTCAAATCGCCTCTGATACAATTTCCACGACGATTCAAATCGCCTCTGCTACAGTCGCCTCCGATAAGATCTCCGCCGAGTCAAATCGCCTCTGACCCAACACTCCACTGATTTTATAACCTCCGATTAAAGCAGACCTTCCATCGAGACTTTGATCGCGAGAGAAAGAGAGAAAGAGAGAAAGAGAGAAAGAGAGAAAGAGAGAAAGAGAGAAAGAGAGAGAGAGGAAAGAAATAAATTTTCTGCGTCAATTTTTTTTTTCCCTTTTGTATTATTCTGTTCGCCCAACAGAATAAGGACACGTAGCGTCTCTTAGAACCAAGTTGAGTCTATTATATAAGATGCTCCCTTCTATTTTTTCTTTTCTTCTGATTTATTTTTTCCTACAAAACTCTAAAAACCCCACTAACAACCTGCCGATGGAGAAGGTCTTAAGAGATTGTTTCAACAAATATCCAGAAACGATTTTTTATTTTTTTCAGAATATACACCCAAATTTTATCATAACACTTTTCTCAAAAATAGTTTATTTTGAAGAAATGAAAATCGTTTATTGGATAAATTGTCTATTTTTATTGGGAATTTAGTCATTCTACCACATTTTGTTTAAAACTTTTTTATTCTACCACATTCTAAATCACATTTTCCATTCTACCACAAAGGATAATTAAAAAAAAACAAAAATACCCTCCCGCATATGAATGAGAATTTGGGAGTTATTGTGTTCTTTTATGAAATCTGAAACATAAATGTATTAAATAGTAGAAAGAAAAAAATAAAATAATAAATAATTTTTCTACCGAACAATGTTTAAAGGGCTTTGATAGAGGCGGTGTCTTAATGATCAACCATCATAAAATGGATTTAAAATAGATTTTTAAATAAATTGAATTAAATTTACCTAAAACATATGTAACTCTGCAAATTAAATATGTTCTTGGTTTAGAGATCCGGTAGAGTAACATAAAAGAGCGGACAAAATTGGACTCGTGGACAAGATGTGTATCAACTTGTCCACTAGCTTGAACTTTTTTATTTGTCAAGTATGTTTACTAGTGGACAAGTTGTAAACGAAACTTGTTCATTAAGTGGAGTATCAATGTTGTCTATTGGTCTGATTTGATCTTGGGGACAACTTTTGGTATATATTATGGACAAGTATTGCATGAATGAACAGTTTATAATTGACAATAAGCTGATCTATGGTACAAGAAAAGAGGAAATAAATTTTATATTGAATCTAGTCTGTCAAAGAATATGGATAACTTCTGCGAATAGTTGTATATAACGATAACACGATATAAAAAAATATAATATTTTTTTATAAGAGCATTGTACCTTATTTGGATTGGAAGAGTAGACGAGTCTACAAGGTAATGAAAGAAAAGACGAATATAATAAGTTTTCTACAATAATTTATGAACAATAATATATATGTGGACAAGTTGACAAATTTCTAAACAGAGTCTTTAGTGATATTGAGCCATGATATATATGTAGACTATATATATATATATATCCCACTGAAATGAATTGGATCTATAGATCTAAGAAATAGTGAGAATTCTTGATCTCTGTCACTATTTCTCTCAATTCGAAATCGAGGATTTGAATTGATGTCCTTTCATGTCATATATTATGGTTTACATTTTTTTGGTGTGAAAGACATCCATAAAAAGAATAGTACATAAATTGTTTACATATTTATAGATGTCGTGGTTTGATATAAAATAAATGTTGTCGTGAAAACTTTCTAAACAACAAAAGCAATAAAAAGTTGACCGATGGGACAAGGTAAACAAAAGAAATTATGTGTTTCGTTTTCATGATTTGAGAGGAGAAGTCGAGACAATTAATGAAAGAAGAAATATTGACTATTCTTTGTTGTCTACTTTTTTCTTGAATTTTGTTTGATAGAGAAGGTAAAAAAAGTTAAGACATAGAAAACAGTCTAATGGAGAAATCAATTTAAATAAAAAATTTGAGGAAGAAAATAGAGAAGGTTAATTTAGTCTTTTTAAGTTATGCATGTAGTATTTCTGAAAAGCAGTATTAGAGTGTGGTAGATCCAATAAAAAAAGTTTTTTGAATGTGGTAAAATTGTTAGAAAATTCATTTTTATTTGATGCTTATTGATACCATCAAAACGAATAGAAGAAGAAAAATCATTTTGTCAATTTATGAAGATATTTTTTTGTTTTTATAGTTTTGAAAATTTTATTTTAAAAAAAGAACGAAAAAGATTAGAAATAAACTCTAAGACCATCTCCAATGGTTTTCTCTATTTTTTTCCTCTATAATAGAGATGAGTTTTACTCCAACCTACCTCTATTCTTTTTTTTGTCAAAGACCGTACTTTCATTTATAATGAGTTTGGTACAGAGTTAAGAGACCTCATAAGTGTCTCTTTAGCTACTTTATCAGCTTTTACATTTTCCTCTCTTTTAACAAAAATGAAATCACAAAGATCGAATTGAAGAGAAAGCAGAAGGATGTCGTGTTGAATCCCGTGGAGCTCCTTCAAATGAAGATCCAAATTGAGTGCTTTGATCAGCAATTACGAATCTGAAGCAAAAGAAATGTTTCTGAAGACAAGGTCGATGGCTTGGGAGAGCGCGTGATGTAAGGCCATAGCCTCTGCCATGAGAGGGGATCAGACGTGTTCTGCTGAACCGGAGCCTTGCCTCTCCAATCAGGGAAGATGCTGTTCGAAGATCCATCCAAATCCAGCCTGATGTGAATCCTCATGCCATGCAGAGTCTGAGGAACATCGGATTGTGTCAGATGTGAAGCAGTGAAACTGCGGGGGTTGTTTTGACAGCATAAACCTCGTGGCTGGGATCTGAGCAGAACTCCATTCCTTGGCTTGAATAATAGATATGGTAACTACATCACCAACTAACAGACATGTCTGTTCGAAAATCTTCTTATTTCTGGTAGTCCACAAATTCCACATTATCCAAGGGGCAAGAGAGCCATGGGTTGGTCCGATTGGTGGGAGATTCAAAAGCTTGTTCGAAGCCGCAATCCCCATCTGGCAACTTGAGATAGAGGAAGGGTTAAGAGGGAGCTTAAAAGGCACCATCTTCCAAACCTGTTTAGCAAAATTACACTGGAACAAGAGATGCAGGGTCGACTCCTCTTCCTCACAATGGGAACAACTTGCTTGCGGATTAATACCTCGATGTTGTAGGTTATTCCCCATTGGTAGAGCCTCATTCATTGCTTTCCACAGGAAGATTTGATTTTTTGTGCACATTGAAGGTTCCATAGCTCCTTGATCCAGTTAAATCCTTGTAGGTTGGAGGGTTGTCTCGAATGGGGGTCCAACTTTTGGGTCGCATGGTATCCCGTTTTTGCACTGTAAGCTCCATCTTTGGTGGCTAACCAGATATATTTATCCTTTGCGCCCAGCTTACTTGGTCGAAGGCCAAGGATTTCCTGCTCATGTTGAGGTAAGATGTCTCTGATCAATTCCCAGTTCCACTCTTTAGACTCTGGACACATGAGATCTTGAACTAACAAATGTTGAGTGCTTTCTGTTGGTGGGCCTATTGGAGACACGGGAGAATCAAGGGAGATCCACGGAGCTGTCCAGACCCTCGTGTCCTCCCCAGAGCCTATAGCTATACCGAGTTGAGTTTTCAGCAGATCACGACCTAGAAAAATCCCCCTCCACCCATGGGAAGCAGTAGAAGATACTGAACAGTCTAGGAAGGAGGCAGTGTTACAATATTTTCGCAGCAGGACTCTTGCCAGCAAAGAAGATGGCTTAGTAAGTATTCTCCAACTGACTTTTGCTAGAAGAGCATGGTTGAATCTTGTAATATCTTTGAAGCCTAACCCACCATCTCTCTTTTTTTTGTCATTTTTGACCAGGCGATCCAAGACATTTTCTTCTTCTCGGGGGAGGAGTCCCACCAAAATCGAGTCAGGGCTGATTGGATTCTCTTACACAGGGAGCCTGGAAGTAAGAAGCATGACATGGTGTACGTCGGCATGGCAGCCAAGACTGATTTGAGCATGGTGGTTTTGCCAGCTGTAGACAGGAATCTTGCTGAGAAACTACGAGCTTTTTCGTTTATTCGATCGATGATCTAGTTAAACAAGTCTCGCTTATTCCGGCCAAACATCTCCGGGAGACCTAGGTACTTGCCTAGACCTCCTACTCTTTGAATGCCCAAGATGCGTTGGGCCTCCACCTTAATTAATATGTTCTTCAGTTTTTGAGGAGAAAGTTATTGCAGATTTTGCTTTATTAATCATCTAACCCGAAGCTTCTTCGTATTTCTTCAGAATTTTCAACAAAGTTTGACAACTTTTGGGATCTGATGGGCAGAAGAACATTGTATCATTAGCAAACAAAAGGTGATTAATTCGAGGGCTACCTTGAGAGACTCGTAAACCAAGCAAACTCCCATCTTGTTGTGCTTTAGAGCATAGGCCTGCCAATACCTTTGTGCAAATGATGAACAAGTAAGGGGATAGGGGATCTCCCTGTCTTAAACCTCTACAAGTTAAGATTGTACCCTGCGAGGATCCATTGAGTAGGAACTTATATGATATCGTAGTAACACATTGCATAACCCACAATATCCATGTTTGATGGAAGCCCATTTTCTCTAACACCAGTTCTATAAACTCCCATTCTAAGCGATCATAAGCTTTGCTCATGTCGGTTTTAATGGCCATAAAGCACCTCTTTGTTGCTCCTGATATTTTGAGATAATGCAGGGCTTCGTGGGTGATTAATACGTTATCTGTGATAGCTCACCGGTTGTAATCTTCTGGAAATAAGTTTTGAGATAATCTTATAGAACACCGTACAAAGAGCTATAGGTCTGTATTCTGCCATTGTTTGTGGACTTTGTACCTTTGGTATCAACCTGATATGGGTTTCATTGATGCTTTGTTGCAGGTTCGCAGATGAGAAGAAGGATTGGATCTCCAGGATAATGTTTGGGCCCACCATCTCCTAGTTGGATTGAAAGAAGCTAGCTGAGAAGCCGTTAGGCCTTGGAGCCTTATCTGCGTGAATGGAGAAGCAAGCTTTCTCAAGCTTTGAACGACATCGGGTAATTTTTTCTTCAACCCCCCTCTTCTTCATCAGAGGTCCATGTTTCCTGAACTAGTTCTTTCACCTCCTCATTATCCTTCAGTCGTCTGTCATATCGAAACACCCCTTTCTTTTTTTTTTTGTGAGATCCAGGTGAGTGAGCAGTGGTCTATGGTCGGAACCCTCAAAGTTTAGATATTCACACCTGCTAAAGGGATACACCTCAGCCTAGGTGGAATTTGACATGGCTCTATCCAGTCTACAGTGGATAATATGTTCTCCTCTCTTTCCTCTCCACGAGAGGAAATTACCAGAGTGTCGGAGGTCAAAGAGATCGCATTCAGCCATGAAGGTACGAATGTCCCCAAAAGACCCTTCACATCTTGGGGGTCCTCCTTGTTTTTCAGAGACATCGATAATATCATTGAAATCCCCCGTTAGGTACTAGGGTTTAACCCTGTTTACACCAATATTGGTTAACTTTTCCCATATGATTTTCCTTTTTGCCCTCTTAGGTTCGCCATACAGGAAAGTAGCAAAGAAAAGCTTGCCTGCAGCCTTGATTTGTGTATCAATGAAATTTTGGCAGCTTGATAACACTGTAAGTTCTATCTCTTGCTTCCACAGAATTGACAGACCCCCACCGCCAGGACTATGTGGGGGGACCAAGAATTTTCCAGGATAGTGGAGCCACTCCAACTTTTTTTGTACCACATCATCAGGATTCTTGGTTTCCATGAGGAATATGATTTCTGGAGATTCTTTAGAGTGAATCTCCCGAAGCCGTTGGACTGTTATGGGATTCCCCAAACCACAACAGTTCTAGCTCAACATTTTTAAGGAAGAGGAGGATGTGGATCTTGAAAATCCACCTTCTTTTTAACCATTGCGAGGATCATGCTCCTTCTTGGTAATGGGGCATCAGAAGCTTGATGAGAGCTCTTCCCTGATGGAGGGTTGCTTTGAGGAGCTTGTGATTTGTTATAGGAGCTGCTGGTTTCGCCTCTAGATGATCCTCCTTTCAACAATGTGTCCTTCCTTTTAGGTGAGTTCTGGATCAGACACTTATTTCTTTTACTGGACTTTGCACCGTTTTGGCACAGAGGGCTCCTGTTAACCGGTTTAGGTAGGGGAGGATGTCCTCGTTTCTTCTTTTGAGGTGCAACCTTCTCTTGTTGAACTGTATCAGGGATTATCAGTGATTCCTGACTATTCTCGGTGATTGACAGGTGAGATTGGTTTGCAAGGATAGCCGCTTCTACAATTCGACTTGCTGTCTCAGCAGTAAGTCCCTTGGCTTCTCCTTGAATGACTCTGCATTTTCTTGCTACGCTTTCAACAGGATCAGGGCAGCTTATATATTGTACTGTTACTTCTCGAAGCTCCTCCAAGACTGCTTCTGTTGCTGGGATCGGGGGTGGTGGAGGAGGTGTGACTTCTGCAGAGGTAAGGGATCGTTCGAGGGGAGGTCTTCTTGATCGAGGGGTGTCAGAACTTTCAGTTCTCTGATTAGTTGTTGAAGCTTCTTTTGCTCTCCGTTGCAGATTAGGGGAGGATCGTCGACGAGCTTGATTGTTAATTCCCTTATCTGCATCATCTCTTGGTAGATTCTGGGATCTTGACCCTGAGTATCTACTAGTCGAAGGTCTGTATGTAGGTCGGTGGCCATGAGAGGGATACTGGCTTTTGGGATGGTAGTCTTCGGAGTGGCTTTTAGAGGCAGAGTGGCGGTGGCCCGGAGAGTATCGACTAGGACTTCTAATTCTCGAGGAAGAAGAATGATTCTCCTGGTAGTTTCCCATACTCCAAGAGTGTTCGGAGTTGTGATGCTGCATTTCTTTACTTCTGGGTGCTATGAAGTTGTCCTGTGGGAGGTAATAGTTTCTCTTTACTTCCAGGGGGATATTTGACTGAACAGGATTCGGACTCATTCTAGTGCGTTCTTGTTCTGCTAAGAAACCAGGGCAGTGACGTTTTTCATGAGTCAGGCGTTGGCAGTAGAGACAATGGTTTTTTAGCCCCTTGTAATCCAGAGAGATCAAGGCTTCACTACCATCCGGGAAATCTACCATCGTCTCCTTCGTGATGGGTTGCAAGCTGTTTAGGAGAACACGGACCTTAACAGTGGTATTGGTGATATCCGTGTCCATAAGTTCTCCTAGTGCCTCCCATATGGATTGCAGCATCTCATACTGCTAGTAGTGCTTTGGGAGTCCCTGGAACTCAATCCAAAACGGTATCAGTGAGGAAAAGGAATCTGATATTATTGGTTCTCATCTTTGCAGGATGACCATCCAATGGTCGTAGTGATAAGGTTTGTTATCTAGAGCCTTTTGGAGGTCTTCCTCATACTCAAATCGGAACTGGAAACATCCTCGGCCAAGATCTGATCCAGTTGCCTTTCCTCGCAGGTTCCATCTGTTTACGAAGAAAGGGAAGAGGGACCATAGACGTTGAGCGGAGGGGTTTGTAAGTCTCCCAATCAGGGTAAGTGAGTTTTCCTCAATCAAAACTGATGTATCCAGTTCGGGTGCTCTGATACGCTTCGGTGGGGGTGGGGAGAAACCGTTAACCAGCTCTTTTCCTTTCAAATAGTAACGTATTTTCTTCTCCATGACTGGAGCCGGGAGAGAGAAGAGATGGGTGATAAGGGGATGGTTATGGGTTACTCACTCGTAGTGAGATTTTTGACAAAGGTAGATACTAGGGTTACAAACGAAAGAAAAGCTAAGAAAGAGGGCAAAGAGCAGAAAGTTACCACGATGTAGCGACCCGCGAACCACTCAGAGATGGTTTGAGGGAGGTGCTACTAAGGAGATATGGGGAGCCGGAGGCGGGTGGGAGGTCAGGGGAGGACTGATCACCGGAAAACTTTGAGTGACCGGAGGTCCATGCCATTTCCCCTAATGGACCGTTAGATATTACTGTTTTTGGGTTTAAAAAGTGGTTGAGATCCGGTTTTTTGAAAACTTCATGCTTCTAGTAGGTTATCTCGGGACTCGATAGAGGTCGTAGTTAAGCCCCAAAAACTGTGAGGAAGCTTGCAAGAGTGCAAGACCTATATTTTCAATTTGCAGGAAACTTAAGAGGGAGGATACGTTGAGATAATAGTATGTGATATAATGTTATATCACCCGCCTCTATTCTCACCTCTAAAATAGAGATTGCTATTTTTTCCTCTATATGTAGAGGAACCCTTTGTAGGAAAAAATAGAGTTCCTCTATAAATAGAGTAAAAAATAGCAATTTCTATTATAGAGATGAAAATAGAGGTGGGTTGGAGTGGAACTCACCCCTATTATAGAGGATCTCTATTATAAAGGAAAAGTACCATTGGAGATGCTCTAACAATCAAAGCTCATTTTATTAATATAGTATTTCCACTATATTTTGATGCAATTTGAGAAGACTGATATATCATGGTTTTTGTGTTTTTTAACCATGGTATAAGTGTGCTTTTTGAGTCTTTTGATTTTTTTTCTAGGTTGTTTTTGAGTCTTTATAGGTTTAGGTACTCATTGACACGTATGGTACGCAAATGAGCTAAAAAGGATGATTTGGAGCATAATCAAAGCATTAAGGCTGATCAACAAAGGTGGGAGACGAGTTTAAGAGTATGCATTGACCGATGCTACCTTTGCATCGATCGATGCAGCTGCCACAAGCCAATCGGAAGTTTTCTCCACAAGCTTTAGATGATTTACAAAATTTACCCAAATTTTCCTTATTTGCAATTAAGGCCCAAGATGTGTATTAGAGTATATTTAGGATTTTTATGGTTATTGTTAAGACCTAAGTTATTTTCTAGCAAGTATTATTTTTCTGCAATCTTGAGAGATTTTTTAGAGCGGTTGGAGAGACGGATCTGATTTCATCTGTAGAGAGAAGATTCCTAAACTCCTTATTTACTCTTTTAATATTTATTACATATTATTCAGAATTATGATTTGTTCTTCATTGAATATGTCTGAGTAATTTGCTTGTTAGGTTTAAGGTTTTTCATAGGGTTTTTATGATTTATTAGATCTGTTAGTTTTAGGATTCTTTATTTTCTGTGATCTTATCTTAGGTTGTTCTTCATATTAATTCTTGATTGATCACCTAGAATTAATACTTTAGGAAAATAAATTGATATGAGAGTATAATTGATTTTCCTGATAAAACCTTTTGAAGAGCAAAATTATTTCCTGCAAAGAGATTTGATTTAATAATTTTGTGAACAATCTAAACTTGTTTTTAAAGCTGATTTTTAACCTTGAACTTTACAAAGAGATTTGGATTTTCTGGTTATAAATTTAGATAATATTTGCAGTGAAAACTGATTTATTTTACAAAAGAGTTTAGAGTTCTAGATCTGATTTAAATTGCTTGAATCCTATTAATTTATTGATTTAAAAAAACACACTTCTTTATAAACTTGATTTCTTACGGTTTTGTATTTGATATGCATGATCCACATAATGTCACGCGAAGTACTTCTTGCTGGTTTATTATGCATATCTTTTATAAATGTTATATGTACGTGCCAAAGACCGAATTATAGAAATATTGATTTCAAACCAAACCGATTTTATTACTGAAAATTTGTTAGATGTCGTAATTTCAGTATTAAAAAAAAAGAAAAAAAAAAACTAAACAAGTCTTATGCAATTGGTCTAAATTTCATATTTATTTATACGAATTCATATTCAAATAATACTTTTAATAAAGTTGAGATTAAATTATATAATGAAGTTCTGCTAGCAGAAACAAAGTAACTCAGTAAGACCGCGCCACACTACTCACTACATGGATTGCTTTGTATTTAACAGCTAAAATGTCGATCCGACTGCATAATTAGAGGACCAAGCTGCAATTAAATAACACACAAAATAACAAAACATTGGAACATAAATAGTTTGGACCAATATAGTCATTTAGACTTACCATAACCAAGTCAGTTACCAAACCGAATATGTCCAGCATCATAAGTCATAACACTTAATTTCTCTACATATTAATTGAAAAAAATTAAATATATAAACTAAAAAGAGAAAAAGCTTTTGAATTACAAGAAACAGAATTATGCCTAGTTTTACAGTCTCAAATTTCTCTCTATGTGTACAAAGTACAAACTAGAGAATTCGTCTTTCTCATCCTCCCAAAATCCTAACCGATCGGTAAAACTAACCCGAATAATTTCAAAAGCAGGTGAACAAGTTTACAAGCAAGTAAACCGGTCTCACACACCAAAACCCTTCTACTCACTCCAAAGAATAGTTAGAAACCAAGACATTTGCCTGTGGAGCTGAGTGGATATAGACAAACTCCATGCTTTTGCCTGCCGGTAACGATTGGATCCATGAAGGGAAACCATACGAGTTACCGGTTTTGGTAACACCCCATATTGGACCATAGAGTTTGGTGATTGATATCTTCAAATTTTTCAATGTTTTCATAGATCTATTTGTTAATCTCGTTAAATATCGATAGTAAACCTTTCCTTCGTCCTTCCATGAGTTTGTCATCTTCTGCGACGATATGGTGATGGGACTAGGAGATGAAGCTGCTATACAAAACAAAAATTAAGCAAATTGGTTAAGTTCTTATACCAAATCGAATTGGTTTTTCACGATGAGTTGGTATAAAATGTCTAAAGATGACAAACCAGGAGGTGTTGTTGGTTTCCTCTTTGGTACCGGTGCTGGTTTTATGATAACCGGACTTGGAGTTGGACTACCACCTAAAATCAGAAACCCGGTTAACCAAGTCTACTATAAAATTGGGAAGTCCAGCAGAGGTTAATTATATAGCTAGTAGTAGCATGAAAGTTTTGATTAGACAATACAATGTGTTAATCTTACCGGGGAGCAGCTGGTCAGATTCCCTGGGACCGGAAATTAACCGGGCTAGTACACCAAGAAGAGGTGCATTGTTGTAAGTTGCTGGTTCGGTTTGCTCGTAATTGTCCCGCTGGTCAGCGAAGTTATCGTAGGCATCGGGTCCACCCACTATAGCTCCGGTCAAAACATTCGGATCGCTTCCTTTTCGACTATACCATGTGGCGTAACCACCACGGCAAGTCACAAACTTTTGATCGACATTGAACGAGACAATCGACGAACCACGATGATGAACTTGTCGTGGATAGTTCTCTCCGTATCCAACCATGTAACTCGTCGCTCTTGGATTGTCTCCGAGGATGTAATCCACCTAGTTAATTTCAATTTATTTATCAATTATTTAATTCGCATAGATCTAACGTTATATTTTAACTTTTTTGAGATGGGAACAAGTAGTATTATATAGAACGAGTAATCAAACTATCCATTTAGAATACAAAATTTAAAATACTATAAAATAGGTTCAAAAATATCCGAAATATTATACCGGATTAATTCAAAATTGGCCCAAAATAGTACTAGTTTTAGTAAGTGTTTTATAATAGTACTGTAGTACTTTCAAATACATGACTACAGTTTCAAATTCAATTATATATATGTTTATTGTTTCGTTCTGGTTCCATAATATGGGGGTGAATAAGCAAAAATCACTAAAGTTTTTGGGGCAAACCTGTGATTTAGAAAAATCTAGGAGTTTGGATGGAGAAATGTTTCCTTGAGAACAACGTAGATCTCTTTTGGAGGACGAGAGGTAGTCGGAGTACACCGCGGATAAGAAAGAAGCGCTTGTGACAAACTGCATATTGTTCCAGCTTTGCCGGAAAATCAAACCGCCGGGAGTTTTCTTTATGTTTTTGGTGCTTTTACCTAACAACGAACACATATACTGTTCTGCTTTCTCTTGGTACCTCTCGAAGACGGCAGTGTGTTCTCCTGCTTTCCCTTGCATCAGAACCTGTAAACCAAGCAAAATTTCTCGGTTTAGTAACCAAATTAAACCCAATAAGCTCGGTTAAATTGAAGTGAATAATTAATTACCTTGGCGACAAGGGTTTGAACGCCCGCATACTTAACGTCCCAACTGAATTCCGTTATCGACCAGCCCGTACCGCCCATCGAGTCGCCATTTTTACCGAGGTAATCTAGATAATATTTATCATTGGTTGCTTGGTATAGCCACGCAGCAGCCCAGAGTAACTCATCCTGGTTATACAAAATTACGGTTATAATGAGAATTCATGGAATATATATGTATAAGAGTGTCTGCATTTAGACTATAAAGCAGCGTTTAGTACATTGTAACCGCTGACTGATCGGTAGTATTTTTGTGCCACGGTAATGCTGCTGTCGTATTTGCCTCTGTATTTGTCAGCAAATTCAAAAACCTGCCAACATAAGAATTGGGTTAGGATCAGTGGCAAAACTCGTAAATATTATGAATTTAGAAGGTTATTTCTACTATCTACGTTTTTGCACCTTTAATTCCGGTTCTGACAAAAAACTAATTTCAAAATGTTTTAGAGCTCCTTCTATTGCAATCAAGCATCACTAAAGGAGTTCAAAATTGTAAACATTTTGGTTTGAGATTTTAGAACCTGACGGGCGTGACGGATTAGCTCGGCTGAGTATGATGGATCAGAGCGGCGAAAAACTATGGAAGCGGCAGCCATTGCGGCAGCGGTTTCTCCAGCAAGATCCGAACCAGGATTGTTCCTATCAATCTTGTAAGCCCTACGATCAGTAGTCATTTCCTCTGGCCTTTGCCAACAATAATGGTCCGATTTACCATCTCCCACCTACACGGTTACAAAAACAAATTATCATAACCAAATTCAAATTAGTCTAATTAATAAAGAAAGTGATAGGTCATTAGAGAGTGTTACTAATTATTAATGTTACCTCTCCATAGAGGACGTTAGGTTCAGGGTGGGCTTTAATGAAATAATCAGTTCCCCACTTAACGGCGTCAAGGGCATGGCCAAGTTCGTCATTAGATTCTAGCTGGCCACCGTATTCTATGATGCTCCAACACATTGTGGTAACCGTGAAAGCCATCGGAAGCCCGAATTTCACATTGTCTCCGGCGTCATAGTATCCTCCAACTAGATCCACCTGCACAATATTTTAAAAATGTGATTCAAGTTAGCAACTATAATGTAGTATGAATAATCAGCTGCTTATGTGACGTTTTAGGTGGCCTAAACCATCCAAACGCTTAGATTTTGATCATATTTATTAGTTAAAGGGAATAATAGGGTCAACGGAAAGTCAAATTATTATATGGATCTAGACAGCGGTTAATATAACTTTATATTATAAAAAGTAATATAATTATGGAAAAAATCTGATTAACAGAGTTTTGAATATTACTAGAGACTAGCATAATATACGAATTTCAGTTTATTTATTTTTAATTTTAAAAGGAAGCTTACGCCGCTTGATTTGCCGTCGTAAAGACCGGAGTGAGATCGCCATGAAACTCTCTGGTTGGGAGGAAGGTGTCCTGACCTCTGAGCTTCAAAGAATATAATGCTTTTGCTCAGAGCTTGTTTATAGTCGTGTCCTGAAACTGCAAGCTGAACCAACCCAAGAAGAAGAAGAACAAGAATCGAAATGGTGGTAGTAGCACCCATTATTTAGTTATGTCTTTGTGAAAAATTATGAAAAAAAAAAAAGTTGGATCCTCTTAAATCAACTAGCTAGACTCAAAAGATTAGTTGGTCCTTGTCGGACTTTGTTAAATTTTAGTTTATGGGATCCTTCATCAAAAGATTGAGACGTTGATCCTTTCTAAATAGAGTGAGAGGGAGATAGAGATGGTTTGGTGAATGAAGATGAGAAAAAATTGAGGTTTATATGGGAGAAAGTGAAGGAAGGTACCAGGAGGAGAGAAAACGGCAGAATTATTTTCAATTTTCTTTTGTTTTTGAAATTATATTCAACTCTTTTATAACTATATATAGACTAGTTAACTCTTTTATGAATGCAATAATGTGTCGGCAGGGAGTTCAGTTCAAATTTAGGATGAAACAATAGCTTTTCTAATATAAATGAAAACTATTATTATTATTATTCTCACAATCTAAGAGAGGAGTCCATTTATATATCAATATTGGTAATTAACAATTTAACATGAATAAAATTTGAACACAAACTAAAATTAAAATATGTTCTTGAAGTTTAAAACTTTGTTAGTGCAATGATCTTCTACTTTGTCTTCTAGTAGTAGAACAGAATTTGAATCGTTTTTAAAAGGGAAAATAATAGTTGTCCTTCCACCCGTTACGGAAGCTCCGAATCTTCCATGCATCTAAACAAATGCCATAAAATAATATCATTACTTTTCTATCATATACAAAGTCAAAACCCGAATATATACTTCTTTTTTTTTCCTAATTCAGATCGTAATTCTAAATCGACTCCTCAGTTGTGCAAGTTGCATCATCCAATGGTCAAGGATTTAAACATATCTACAATAAGTATATATAGGGTTTGATTCTTAAAGCTAGAATGCACTTTTTTAGATCATCCGTTTTAGTGTCAAGTACTACGAGTAAGAGGGTCTATCGTTGGTGCATGTAAGAATCCTCAACTGGAAATCTGAATATTACGAAAAAGTTGTATGTTATGGAGTTGTTCGTGAATTTGCGTATCATAATCACGTATATTATGTATATATATGTAAGTAGATATGCCAGATTGACCATCATGTGTGATAGGATAAATCAACATATCCATGATGATAATATAACATACGACAAAAAAAAAATAATAATAATAAATAAAATAAACCCCATTCGCGAATATTTCATTATCTTTTTCAATTAAAATAAAATATATTCATTTTTAAACATGATATAAACTAAAATGGAAAAAAGAAAGAAAGTGATACGACCAATTTAAGAGAGATTTATATAATGATTTAGTAAAGTAGATGGGTTACAACTATATGATAAGAATGAAAGTTGGGTGGGTTAACACCCTTTTCAAAAAACACGTTGGGTGGGATTTGATCGACCTTGCAAAATAAATGCCGAACAGTCTTAAGACTGGGGACACACAAGACAAACAATACACGCACCGAAATTAATTCTAATATTTAATCGACAGTACAATGCCGTCAAATAGATAATAGAAATAGACAATCACAGAAAAAAATTTAGATATTTTTTGAAAAAAAAAGAGGATAAATAAGTGAGGAAGTAAATGGTGAAAAGTCACAAGTTGATCATTTTGGTTTGAGTTGGATGTCCCCAACCACAATCAATTGTCTACCGAAAACAGAAGTTGTATCTTTATTTTTTGTTATTAAATTGGCAATATGGGATTGCTAAATAAATAGCTACATAACACCGGTCAAAAATATGTAAACACGACCATGAGATGTGGGCGGAAATTGGTTGTATATGCACGCATTGGGAGGAAACCTTGCTTGGTAATTTATTGAAATAGCGGTGCCGCTGATATTTTTGGTGAGAGTTGGATAATTTATGTAAAAAAATTGGTGTATATGTTTAAAACGTATTATATAAGCTAAATTACACACTCATAGTTGCTTGAATAAAACTGTTGATGATCATGGTCTTATTACGTATTTATTTGTTTTCAACTAATTAAAGTTTATCACCTTGATAAGTTCAACAAACCACTTCTCTTAAACAATTGATAAATTTGAGATATGAATTAAAATGTACATCGAAACAAGTAAAACTATTTCTTAAAAAAATAAATTAAGATTAAGACATTAAATTATAAGTAATATATATATATGCACATATGCATTTACAACATAATAATAGTATTATCGGTTTATCACAATTCACATGGTTTAAAGTAACTTTGATCGACGGGTTTTACATTATTGTTTCCCAGTTTTACATTATTAAAATATTAAAATAATATCATGGAACATTTGATATCGGTTAAAACTTTAATTTTAAATATATTTTTAATGCCTTAAAACTTTAGTGCATATGATTAAGAAAAGTCAAAACTTTACCCATCGATTCAACATTTTATCTTTTGTCGATGCTAGTTTATTTGTTTGTCGGGCAATTAAAGACAATCGTGAAGAGTTTTCTATGGTCCTTATGTTTTGTGTAGCTGCTCCAAGCAGAGAAATTAATTTTTAGAAATGGTATTACGGCCATAACTATTAGAAGCAAAAGCAAAAGTGCAAAACCAATGAGCAAGCATAAATTTTATGGTGAATATAACTATTGGTAGAGGCCAAAATTATTAGAGACATACTAAATGTTTTAGGCTTTTAGCAGTTCGAAACTAGAAAATCTATTCGTAAGCAACATTTTTAATATGAGCTCATTTGGCACATGCTATATTAAGCTCTCGAAAAGATGTCACCGCACGTGCAAATTTTTAATTTGCTACGACACTATACAACTGTCTCTTTCCTACTCTTACGTAAACCCCAATTTTTGGTTAGTTTTATTAACAATATATTTTATCAAGAATTTGAATTGGAATTTTATCAAGAATTTGAATTGGAATTTTATTGTATTAAGTACGTAATTTGAATTCATTTTAAATCATAGTCTATATAGTGCGATTTAAATCTTTCTTTAATGGTTTTCGAGTGTGAGTTGCACTTTCGACACAAGAATCTTATACCAGCAATCACAAACAGAGTAGCTAGCTAATTTAATAATCTTACGTTGATTACTCGTTCCAATTTTATTTGATAGAGCAACGTAACTTCGATCGGGACATTTAGTAGTTTAATCGTTTTGAATCCCATTTATATATACCATAATGCATGTTAGTGACTAAAAAAACGAAAACATAAGTCTACTTTAAAAATAACATAAATCTGAATCTTATTTTGCTAAAACTGATAAAAACTAAAAACATATATAATTGTACCAAAAAAAAATTCACATAGAAAGAAATTAATTCCAGACAAAAAGAAATATGCATGATATATCATTGTAAAGTACGAAAATGAATAACTATCAGTTGAGTTAAAAACTTAAAATAATAAAAGTGTAAACAACTGGAAATCAGACTATATCGTATAACAAACGAATAAATAATTCATTCAGCGTTCGAAGATCACAAATTTGAGTTTGTCTATTTTTTAATAATGAAACATAAATATTTTTGAAACAACAAATATCAGAAAGTTCTTTCAAAAAAAAAAAAAAAAACAAATATCAGAAAGTTCTATTTTGAGGCTGTCAACAAAAAAAAAATTCATTCATGGTCACATGAACGCATGTGACTACCGACACTGTGAGATTTGATCTCTTCGTGCGTGACTGAGAGAGCCCCAACCGCTGCTCCATTTCATCTCATGTGGCCTCACGTGATGCTTTCTTCACTTCAACCTTCATTTTATTTTATTATTGACAGCTTTCAAACTTTGAATTTATTAAGAGGTCCAAAAATAAGAACATATATACATCAGAATTTTCTAAAGAGGAGAGACCATGGAACCTTCTTTCATACATTTGTATAACCTATGGTTTGGGAATATAGAGATTCTTAACTGATTTACGGTCACAAAACAAAACAAAACGAAACTTTTATCATTTTAAGTATAAACATACGTAAGTGAGTTCGCCCTAGTTCTCTCCCAGATACGTTTTTCGAGGAGCCGCAAGAGGAGTTTCCAAATGGTGTTTCTCCACCGGCAAAGCTTCTTCGGTGTTCCCCTCTCCTAAGCCTAGATTGGCAAAGCGTTTGTAGGAGCGTTGTGTGAGAAACGCTATGAGTCAACGCCAATCAAGATTTTTTTTTACTCCTTTCACACGTGTAAGAAAAACTGGTAACTGCTCTAAAAACCTAAGGGTTATCACGCTGGATATGGGAGAGTTTGGACTATTATTTTTAAACAATTATCACTTAAATATATTAATTTTCAAACCAAAATATTCTAGTAAAAAATATTTAACTTGAGTCCAAATAAGAAACAATATATTGGAATATGCTTTCAATATTCCCTAATTCAAATTTAAAATTAATATTTTCAAAATATATATTTAATTTTAATTTATAAAATTGCTAATTTTTCGTTATTTGTTTTTTTGCTTTCGTAGATATTTTTCATAATTTTATTTTTTAATAAAATTAGTTCTAAATAAATTTGTTTCAAAAAAAAGAATTTTTATTTATAAAAAAAATAAATATATATTTTAGGTCTTACTCCCAGCCTCCGCTCACAGCTCTCTCCTCCTCGCCCCTGCTTCAGCTGCTTACCGTTGTTGTTCCCCTCTCCGCTTTGCCAATCTAGCCTCTAATCGGCGGTGCTCTCGTTCTGCTAGGGTCCTCTTCGTAGTTACCGGAGTTATTTCCGGCGTGTTTTTCCGGCATCCTCTCCGGCTTCTTCCGTTTCTAATAGTGTTTTTTCTGCTTCTCGGTTTCAATGGCTCGACTTTCTTCGATGATTTCGCTGCGCCATAACCCTTCGTTTCCGACGGATCTGCTTGCTTTTATCGGCCTGAAGCTTCCATCGGCGCTGGCCTCATTGTCGTTTCGTCCTTCTCCACCAGATCCGCCTGATCCTCCAGACCCTCCAGATCCCTCTCCGGCTCAAAGCCATGTAGCTCATATCGTCAAGTCACACCAGCTTCTTAGCCTCGTTGGCAGCAGAGTTGATTGCTCGCACTCCATTTCCATCTCAATCAACATGCCTCCTCTCCTGTTCCCCCAGGTATGCTCCTGTTCTTCGGTCTCTGGTTCTTCTACTTTGGAAAGTTCTTGGATGATCGTTGAGAGTGTGGCTCTGGCTTTGTGGAATTTGGATCTCGTTTTTACTCCTTTGATGAATTTGGATACCCGTGGATCCACATTTGTGCTTTCTTGTGGCACCTTTATCGCCTTATTGCGAATGTTTACTGCAGTATGCAGATTATACTTCAAATTGGCTGTGTTAGTAGCCGCTTTGTTGCAGATTGGAAAGAGATCTTTGCTCTCCTTCACCGTTACAGATTATCTGGTTCACCGGGGCTTTTACAGCCCTCATCTCTCCTTTAAGGAGCTTATTATCCTCCCAAATACTTCACTTGGTTTTAGTGGTATTGTCACAGGGAGCATTGTTCTGAAGACTGTTCTACTTGAAGTAGAAGCGAGGTTTGTTGCCCAAGACTGTCCCCGCTCAGCTTTTGCTGACTGTTCGTCGTTGGTGTCTTTAGAGGCTTCGTTTCCTCCATTCAAGAACCAATCTACTTTGGTTGAGCTTGTTAGCTCCCATCTTTCCCATTATCCATGGTTTGAGCTTGTTAGCTCCCATCTATCCCTTTATCTATGGTTTGAGCTTGTTAGCTCCCATCTATCCTTTCATTTATGTTTAGCTTCTGATTTCGTTATTGTTGTTGTTTTACCATTTGCTCAAGTGGCTTGGTTTGTTTGGGATTTTGATAGCCATTTGTACTTTCTCCTTGAGGAGGAAGAACTCTTTTAATTTGAATGAAATCCTAGTTTGACAAAAAAAAAAAAGTATAAACATACGTAATTGTTTTCTGATTTTCTAATCCCTTTGAATAAAAACTTAAGAAAATATTATTTAAAAAAAATTATAGATATGTACAAAATAAACAAATCCCTTATATAATAAAACGGAAGTACACAACATTGTTTTGTAAACTATATAATTTTAATAAGTTGGTTAGGAATAGGTTATAGATTAAGTTTTATATTATTTGTATAGTCTGGATTTATTGTTTCCAAAAATCTTAAAGAGAATATTCTAAAAAATTATTTGATATCATATAACTTACCATATTAATTTTTTTATTAAATTATTCATCAAATAAAATCTTTTGATATCTAACTTAACATATTAATTTGTTAATTATTATTATACACCACCTCTCATTTTTATATATGAGTCTATTTTGTGAAACAAATAAATTCTCATATTATTTATTATAATTAAAAAATAGTTTTATTTCCGGATATACCATAAGTTGAATTTTTAAAGACAAATATAAATGATTCAATCTATAAAATATTCAATTTTTATTAATATTATTTTTTAAAAATAATATCTATTGAATTAAAAAATTTACTAAGTAAAGGGTCAAAGTTTGAATATTTAAATTCAATTTCATACTTTTTTGTTGAATTTTATAATTTTATATAATATAATAAACTTTAAATAATTTATTTTGAAATATTTTTAAAATATTGAAACTTGATATTAAAGTTGGAAACTATAAACATTCTAAATTGGTTTGTTGTAGCAATGTCAATAATATGTCACTATAATATGAAAAATTTAAAAAACCAAGTATATTAAAACAAAAGTATAACAATATATTAAACTACTCATAATATAATAAATCATTTTTTAAAAACCAAATTCACAAAATTATGTTTAATAATGACATTCAAGTCATGAGGTAGAATATACATTGTTGAAATAACTTCATGTACATAAACTAATACAACATATTAAAATTTTATTTTAAAATAGAAAATATACAAAATTTTGTATAAAATAAAATTTAACCAGTGTTATAGCACGAGTACTTATCTAGAATTATTAACAATATAAAACTTACAAAATAAGTGTCTTTTTCAAGTCATCATATTTAGCATATGATTTTATTACATAATATTTTATCCAAAAAACTTTTAAAAATAATCACATAAATTATATTTTATAAAAAATTACAATGTAAATAAAATGAATTTCAACACATGCTCTAGCACGGGTCTTAATCTAGTCTAACTAATATATATATATATATATATATATATATATATATATATACTATAGTGTTGTAAGTTGTTGCATAATATGGAACGAAACTTGATAACTATCTGAATAGAAGCCAAACCAAACTGATCTGTAATTCATTCGGTTCCTCAACGAATGATAAATCTCCTAACCCAAACTATCCGATTGAAGGATACAAAAACTCGAATAAAGTACTCATACCCAAATTGCTTATATCTAATCATCAATTGTTAAAATAAAAGTAATTTTAATTAAATTATTAAATAAATATTATATTAAATGTGATGTTAAAAGTTTGCAATTAACTTCTTCTTTTTAGTTAACGTTTTTCAATTTTTAAAAACATTAAAAATTTATCATTTTCTGGAATATCTTAACTGAATTGAATCGAAGTTTTATCTATGCTGGCGGCACCAACAAACATATAAAATATTACCACAACGAAATTCATGTGATTTTACAAGAATTCTACAACAAATGGTTAGATGAGTCCATCGATTTTATTTGTTTGTAGGCACTCATCACTATAATCCCAAAGAATAAATCTAAATTTTGTCAAAAATCAGTATTCAAAAGTAAAAGATTATTGTACATAGTTTATATTGTATATAAGCGAGTATTATCGGATTTCAGTTTTACACTACCAAAATCATTAAGAGAAGAGTTTAGATGCACAAAGATATGCCAAATTATCCCTACAATTTATTAAAAATCATTTTGTCATCATTCCCATATTTGTTGTCATGTCTACTCCAAACCAAAAATTGAAAGGAATTACGGACTAAAAATGCACTATTCATTTGATTCATCAAAATCTTTAGATAATAGCAAACAAACTTTTAAAGACTTACATGATTTTAATATATCTCTCAAAATGACTTGGTGGATTCTCATCCTCCTTGCTTGATTATATAAAGGTATGTATTACTATAAGAAGTTTTACAAGTTAAAATGACTTGGTGGGCTGTTTGTGATATTAAAAATATAATAGAGATGAAAGATATTTCATATTCCTTTTAAGTTTAAATTTGTTTACTTTTAGTGAGAATAGACAGATGACACTCTTTTTACTACTGATGTGTTATTCAAATAATTTTTTTTACTGCTGATGTGTCACTCAAATAAAGAGAATTGACCATCTTTCATAATATAAATTAGAGTTTGGTTTGTAATGCATGGGTATTGGTGATGAGAGCTACCTTCGATCTATGTTTTTTCTTTTTAATATTAAGTTTCCTTCAATAATCATTTCTCTCGATCTTGTCTAATACTAAGTTTTCTCTCGTTAAATAATCATATCTCTTTGATTTTCGTTTGAACTTTTTAATAACGGAGAATATGTATTGTAGTTGTTCCAATCCGGTTTAATGTGCAATTTCTGTTTAATTCATTTAAAAAAACATATAAAAAGGACATGTAATGTTGTTGACATGACAGTCAATCACAATGAAATGTCAAAAAATGAGGGGGGAGGGATAGGGTTGATTCATCAAATTGCTATAATGATAAATTTATCACAATTTCTATGGATTCATGGTTTGATTTTCGAAGATAAAAGATAGGAGAAAGAAGAACATTTTATGAAATTGTCATCTTGTAAATTGTCTGTCTCATATCACACGTGTTAGCATATTTCCCCTTGGATAACATAACCGTGCAAATGCTAAGAGATCACCGTAATACGCTTGGGGACGCTGCTTCATCAATACCTTACCAGGAAAAACCATTGAGACAAAACCATGGTGAAGGAAAAAGAGTACAGCACGCATTACTCCCCCTGTTCCAAGCATCACTAAAAGTCCTTAAGTCTCCGCATTCCAATCTGGTACGTGAGCTTCCTGAATGTCCATGTCGGTAATGATTTGGTGAAGAGATTGACTGAATTGTTGCATGATGGAACTTGTACCACTTGAACTTCTCCGACCTTTTGTAGTTCATGTGTGAAGAAGAACTTAGGTAATATGTGTTTCGTCCGATCTCCCTTAATGTACCCTTCCTTGAGCTGTGCGATGCAAGCGGTATTGTCTTCATATATGATAGTCGCTTCCTTATCATCGGTCATGCCACAATCCGACCTGATATGTTGAGTCATTGATCTCAACCACACACACTCACGGCTGGCTTCATGCATAGCCAAAATTTATGCATGATTAGATGATGTGGCCGCTATGGTTTGCTTCATCGGACGCCACGAAATTGTTGTACCACCGTGCATAAACACATAGCCGGTTTGAGACCTTGCATTATGTGGATCGGATAGATAACCTACATCAGCAAAACCAACTAAACCGTTCCAGTGCCTTTGGGTCGGACAATAACTAAATCTTGCTAGGAGGTTCACGGCAAAAAAAATGTTTGGTCTAGTGTGGCTAGCCAAGAACATTAAAGCTCCTATAGCACTGAGGTATGACACCCAACATAGGAAATTTGGATTCAGCAAACTGACAATCCGCGTATCTAGCCTTAAATAAATCACCCGTAGTTGGCTCTAGATACTTAATAATGGTGGGAGAATCATATCCAACATATATTCCCATTCTCTTTTGAGGTCTCATCTTTGTTCTCTATGGTGGAGCAATAGGTACATAAACGGCACACCCGAATGTCTTTAGATGGGATATGTCTGGCTCATGACCCGTTAATAATTGGGATGGCGAATATCTATGCTCACTAGCTGGCCTGATGCGTATAAGCTCTGCTGCATGTAATATTGCGTGTCCACAAGCCGACACAGGAAGCATCGACCTCATGAATAATGGTCGAGCAATTAATTGTATTTGTTTAATGAGGGATTCAGCTAATCCGTTTTGTGTATGGACATGTGCCACGGGATGTTCCACACTTACCCCCATGGACATACAATAATCATTAAACTCTTGGGATATAAATTCATCAGCATTGTCTAGATGTATAGTCTTAAGTGGAAAATCTGGAAAGTGAGCTCGCAGACGTATGATCTGGGCCATCAATCTAGCAAACACAAGGTTTCTAGTTGATAATAAGCAAACATGCGACCATCTGGTCGATGCATCAATAAGGACCATAAAATATATAAAGGTCCCACAAGGTGGGTGTATTGGTCCACATATATCTCCTTGTATCCTTTCTAGAAAATTTAAATTCTCTTTAGTGACTTTCACTGGTGATGGCCTTGAGTTTCCCTTGTGCACATGCTACACACGTGAGATTTTTAGGGATAACTCGTCTTTCTTTAAGAGTGTGCCCATTTGAATTCATAATTAGCTTACGCATCATTTTAGAACCCGGATGGCCAAGCCGGTCATGCCATAAGTGAATTGTTCATTGAACATTTTGTTCATTGCCATATTAGCCTCTATCATATTAATCTTAGCATGGTAAAGACCAGTGGATAATGCGGTTATAGTCTCTAAGACTTTCTTATGGCCTTGGGCGATTTCAGTAATATTTTGGAGAAAGAAATGGATAAAAATGAAGTCTCACAACACACCCAAAAACGGACTCCAATACCCCATTTTTTGTCAAACGCTTTGTTTATTGCCACAACACACCTACAAATGACCAAAACAACTTAGTTTTGGTCATTCCCAGTGCCATGTGGATGCCACAGATCGTCTGACTCAACATTGTTAAACTCTGATTTAACGTTGTTCGAACATATGTTGAAATTGACAACATTTTATATAGTTTAGGTAGCAAATTTGAATTTTAACAAAGCTCAAGTTGTTATTTTCAGGGTGTTAAACTTTAGGTATAAAAAAACGTTTGACAAATAGTTGAGGTTGATTTTGGCCATTTTCCCGCTTCTGGTAATGGGGCAGTACCATGAGGTCTCATTGCACTGTTCATTAGTAATAACTCATTGTTCTGCTCAGCAAGCAGCAAACAAGAGATTAGACTTGCATATGTCTTAAAACCCTTTTCATGATATTGTTGCTGAAGTAGTATGTTATTGGTGTGAAAGGTTGAGAATGTTTTCTCTAGCAAGTCTTCCTCAGTAACCTCCTTACCACATAATTTCAAGATCGAGACTATCTTAAATAGCTCAGAATTATACTCTTCCACGGATTTAAAATCCTGGATTCTTAGATTTTTCCAATCAAATTGAGCCTTTGGTAGGAGCACCGTCTTTTGGTGTCCATATCTATTTTTCAACTCTGTCCAAAGGTCAAGAGGATTTTCAATGGTAAGGTACTGGTTCTTGAGACTCTCAGCAAGATGATGGCGTATTAGCAAAATCGCCTTGTACCTACTCTTTTCAGTACAATCATTATCATCCTCAATGCACTCATATAGGTCCTTTGGTTTCAGGGTAATTTTAGTGTCCCATGCCCATTGTTAATAATTGTCTCCAGAGACATTAAGTGCAGCATATCGGAGATTGTCGATCTTGGACATCTATAAAATACAAGATATGCACCCGATTATTTTCATGCGGTATTTAAGACCAAAACATGCAATCGCTTTAGTCTAGGCCATGCAGTATTTAAGACCGAACCATGCCAATTGTTTTGGATTATTCCATGCGGTATTTAAGACCGAACCATGGAATTAATTTCGTCTAGACCATGCGGTATTTAAGACCAAACCATGCCATTAATTTCGTCTAGTCCATGCGGTATTTAAAACCGAACCATGCCATTAATTTCGTCTAGGCCATGTAGTATTTAAGACCTAACCATGCCAATTTTAGTAAATAATTTCTTGTCCTTTTAATACATAATTAATATATGCATGAAACAATCCTAGACAACATTTATAATCTAGTATGAACAAGGAAATATGCAAATAATTTTAAGTTTTAAAGTTTTCCTTTTCTCTAGATAAGATTATTTCCTTTTTAGTTTAGTAAATTTTCCTATTCTGAATAGAATTAGGACAAGAGGTTTTTAGGAAAAACTTTTCTCTAGGGTTTCGATTTTAAGTTCTTAGTTTTAGGGTTTCATGCAAGACAAAATTCCGATTTTAAGTTTCAATTTATGCAAGACATAGAATCAATCAAATCAATAACAATGAATCTTATCCTAAGCAATTCTAAACCTCATACAATCCGAATTTTAAAGTTTTAGGGTTTAGGGCTTTTAAAGCTTAGGGTTTTGATTTGTTGATTGTGTAATTATAGATTTTAGGGTTCTAATATAATTTAAAGTTCAAGTTCGATATATGTGTCTGATGAATTCGATTTATTTACCTTACACCGTTCTGAGGTTGGCTAGAATTGATTCGGGAGCTAAAGAACTCGGATATACCTTGAGCTTGATCGCGAACCTCGGACTAGTCATGAACAAAACTTGATCACGAACAGAATCTGACCACGAACGCGGATTGATCACGAACAGGAACCGATGGCCGTTGTGGCGGCGGTTTAGGGTTTTAGGATTAGGGGATTTTTCTCAGTTTGAGCTTAGAGCAAACTCGTGCTGATAACGTGTTGTGAAAGTAGAGATACTCGAATGATGTATTCTCTTGTATTATTAATGATTCAATCGAATAGTACATTATATAGTAAAAGATAAAACCCTAAGTACAATAGAATTCCTAAACCGATATAGAATAAGGTGGCTAATGGGCCTTATGGACTTAGACATATGAATGGACCGGTAACGGAGATCCACTCCAAATGATTTACAACATAAATGTATTTATCATTTTTTTTTTACTTAAACATGTTTATCAGTTTTTTTTAATTGATATGCGCGTATGTTTTGCCACTTTTAATGGGTTTGAGCCCGATAGTGGGCGTTTCCATGATTATCGGCAAAATTCAAAAAACGCTCCATATTATTCCGTCATAAGTGAGTCATGAGGAACGGTTTAGTAATTTACATAAATTGCATGTTAGTGTGGAGAAGAATATAGCTATGTTTAATTCAAGCTTGAATATCAAGCTATGTATTGGAGTCGATATGACCGAACAAGCTTCAACAGACATGTTAAACTTCCACTGAAGAACCGTATTTGCTCTTATTTGCTCTTCCTTTGTTCTGCCATATAAACTTCCACTGAAGAACCGTAGATTTGGTACACCGGAAGATTCAGTAAAACTAAACAAATGCATGGCATGACATACTTATTTTTGACCAAAAACTACACAAATGTCCCTGATATCCATAAAAAAGGAACTCAGTGCTCACAAAGTCACAATGGACAGAACAAAAAAAAACAAACTGTATTGTTGATTTTACTCTGAAAGCTTTGATTCAGTATTCTCTCCTCCGGCCACCGAAATATTCTTGCTCCGACTAAATCAATCCTTCTTCTGCCAAATGTGGAACAAAATTAAAACACATAAGCAACATATCTCTTCTTTATTTAGGAATATGAGCTGAATGATAAAATGATATAACTTACTTAGCTCATCGAAAGAGATTTTGCTAATGCTTTCACCATATTTGATCAGCCGAATCTTCCCTGCAAAAACACAAAAGAATCGTAACAGAGCAATAAACTGATGGTCCGGATCAACAACAATATGAAACCATACATACCATCACGACGGATGCAAATCTCAGGGATACTCTTCACTTCACTGCTGATACTATCATTATACACTCTAGTCTCAATATCACCTTCCACATAAACCGATGAGCTGTGTAACAAAGCACCAGAAAAAAAAAAGTTCAGATGAATACCTACACCTTTCACCTCCTATTTATTAACTGATACCATCAAAGATCAAGCGAATAAAGAAGAAACAGAGATTGGAAACAGAGAAATAGATGATCTTCTAAAGTAACAAACTAACTAACGGACTTATCACTTAGTTAATCTGAAATTAGAACTCTTAAACTAATACACTTCCTTGTTTTAAGATAGTTAAACATGTACCAAAACTTACTTTTTAGCGAGTTTCTGGACAGCGTAAGAGCCAAGCACTTCGTTGTGCACTGCGATTCTATGCCACTGAGCTGGTTTTGGCTGATTGATAGCTCCTACAAGCCTCTGATCAAACATCCCACCTGTTCCTACTGTAAAGATCGTTACTGTCCGCCCGTTCCTTAAGATCTTCTGTACCGGTGATTGCCCTACTTTCCCACAGATTATCGCCTGTGTGAGAATCAAAGGAAATATGTAACCACAGGAAATGCAATCACCCACTCTAAAGATGATATTGGAATCAAGATAACTCAAGTCATGAACCATGCTATGATCGTCAGAATCTAATTCAAGGCATATACAAAAAGATCGTTCCTTTTCAATTGGGTTTTTTTTTGGCTATAGAAACAACAACTGAAGACTTAGATAAGCCTAATTTGATTATCATATTCTTCAGCTACTACTAATGCTCTCAAAAGTGTAAAAGTGTTCCAAGATTGAATCTTTTTACCCTATGAACACCGCGAAATCCCCAACCTTTACGGGGATCAACTCCATGAGGTTGAAGCTCAGGTCTTTCTGATACGTTTTCTTCAAAATCTTCTTCTACACCTTCATCAATAGGACCAGTTGAGAACCAAGCCTTGGAGCCTCTCTCAGCACTTATTGCTACATTCGCAAACCCCAATAAGAAACAGATTATAATTTTAATCAAACACATTTCTGAGTAGAACGCTGAAGAGGATATTACCTAGAGGAGATATTAAAGAGGATCTCAGAAGCTTCGAGGCTCTGATGGCGAGTGAGTTCATTTTAAAGCAGGAATGGTTCTGACTTCTGAGAGTTAATCTGCAAATTGAAGTGATTCCTCGCAATTAGGGTTTATACGTCACAGCGATGGAACAATTTTGAATTAGACCAATCAACCACGACTAAGCTGAGAAATGCGAAAGCAGGATTTGGAAGTAAAGAGGGAAATGGCGTACCAGTGAGTTTGAGAAGGAGATAACGCAACACAGAGAGGATGATGAAGAAGAAGAAGAAGAAGAAGAAGACCAAAACGATGTCGAAGTGCTCTGATTCGTTAAACCCTGCGGTGAGGGTTTTTTAGGGTTTAGAATAGGAAAACAAAAATGGCTGGTGAACGGGAAAAACCTTGCCGAGGTAGAGGACGACGGGAACCTTAGGTTGTCTTTTCGTGTAATTACCAAATTACCCTTTCTTTTTTTTTTGAATAAAAACGAGAGGAAATGGATTTTTGCAGATTACAATTTACAAGACCAGAAAAAAGAGAACTCATGTTACTGAGAGGCCCAATTGGTATATAGTTTTTTTTTTCTCAACCCAATTGGTATATAGTTTTACTTTAAAATGTCTAATTAGTGTGGATTAGTAACAAAAACATGTACCAGTCGTGACTTGAAAAATTTATAAAAGTTCGACTGGTAACAAAAAGTAAAAAGTTGTAGAAGTTTGTTATCATATTATTACTTTTCAATTATAGCGACATTACAAAACAAGTATTAGTAATAAAAATTATAAATATTCTAAACAAATAAATATTTATTTATTATTTAAAATTTCATACTAAAAAACCAAATAGTATTTAAAATTGAAAAATATATATTTTACGGATTTATTTGATTTTTTATAATTAAAATATTTGAATTTTACATAATATTCCAAACCGGATTTAGAGTTGACACACTCTACTCGCAACATAATTTAACTGCATATTATATCATAATAAATTTGTAATTATGTACACTCAATCCTAAAGGAGAAACTTATAATTTTCATGTTAAAATAATATGTAAATTATATCATATTTATATCTTACTAAAAATAAAAACTAATTTAAAAATTAATAATATTATTCTCAAAGAAAAAAGGAAACTAATACTGTCTCATATTTGAAAAAAACTAAATAGTTGTTCCATATTTTGTAGCCTCATACATAATAATTTTAAATTAAAATATACTAACATTATCATAAATTAATCAAAACTGCATAAAACTTTATTATTTTCTTCAAACTTGTATGCTATCCTAAAATTTGGATCAAAAAATTTATGCCAATTGTATTGTATTTTTAATACAAAGTAACTATACTCTTTTGTATACTATTTTTATAATTTTTGCATAAGTTTTGCATCATATTTGCATAATACTTATTATTATCTTTTTACAATTCTCTTGCTTTTATGATCAAAATTTAAATACATAATCCTATAAAAAAGGATATATGTTTTTACCTTCATTTATTTTAAACTAATTTTATTTTCTATATAATTTATTAGTAGTTATCAACTTTTGCATATAATAAAATTTTATCTCAGATCCACTGCTGATGGAAAATCGAGTTTCTAGAAATTGGTTGTTAGAAGAATATGACCCAGTATAGTGCCAGTCGGCTATTGGCCTGCCTAGACATTTAACAGATTGTGAATCAAATTGTGAAAATCGATTCTTCTCACTATCTCTGAACTTGTTTCTTTCGAAAGAGAAAGATAACTTAATGCAAAAAAAATCAAAAAAAAAAAAAAACAAACAAACAAACAAACGCCAGCAATCATATTTTGACACGTAGAGGGTCTTGGAGGGTCTTATTTTTTCTCGGCAGAGACACGGTTATCTGAAAATCTAAAATTAAAATTTGATTTTTATTATGTTTAATTATTAAAAAATAAAAGAGATCCTTATCCGTATAACCGATGTGAATGCTCTTATAACCTTATTCGATCAAGTAAATTTTATATTGTTTTGTTTATATAAAATACACGGGTTGCTCGAAAAACTTAAATGAATTTTGATATATAATTTTTTTTTTGTCAAACAATTTGTAGTTTACTATTTCTCGTTAGTTGAGTACAAGTTTTTATTTCTAAAAAAAACAAAAAATGCTTCTTCTTTTTCTTACTCCAGTTTTTTTTTTTTTTTTTTTTTTTTGTAATGAATTGTTAGTTTGCAGAAGACAAAAAAATCTCTATTATTATTTGTAAAGTCGTTTAACTAATAAACCTTTATTTCATAAGAAATTACAATGATATGCCATTGGAGTTATTACCAAATAATTTATTTATGATAAGGATAAAAGCGTAATTATATTGGTTTTGAAATTCGGATAAACACGAAGATCCTTTTTAAGACGAGACGAGATGAAACGGATAAGACGGAACAAGAGGAGATGGATTGGGACGTGAGGGGACAGGACGTGATATGACGTATTTTCCATTTCAAAATAAATATAATTAATTTTTTTTTAATTTACATAAAAATAATGTTTATAAAAATATTTTGTTCCGTAGCACGGATTAGTACCTAGTGAGTTTATTATTTTAGGAGATGACGGCAACTTGTGACATCATAAAATAAGTGAATGAAAAACTGAAAAGGCCAGATCCACGCGGAGTGAGGTTTGAAAAAGTCTCCGGTCAAATCCCTTGACTCAAATTTTCTAATTTATGTTTTCCCTTAGAAACATTTGCTTAGGTTCAAATCAATCATTGGCAAATTATTTTAAGTTTATGTTACTTATATTATTAGTATACAGTATTATTATGCATGTTTTGTTGATGAATCTTATATCACTAATAGTCACTTATATATAAAATAAATAAAATTTTACGTTTGTCTTTTCTAGCATTTGGAATTTTGGATAGAGAACACATAAAACACCTTCAATAACAATAACAAACATGGGAATACCTCAAGTGATTAGTTTCAACTTTGGATTTGATCTGATTATGTGATTTTGATTGCCAATCTCACCTAAAAATTTGTGAATAGTCTTCAAAGAGAAAAATTAGAGTCGAATTATTTATCCAAAATAACAATGATCTTCAAACTCTAACTTCGTTGAAAAAATAATCGACATGGATAATATAACAATGTCAAATCATATTATTTATCTATATCAGTTAAACTCCAAATTTTATGAAAACCGATCGTTACAAAGTAGATGTAACCTTTTTGTGCGTGTGCAAATCTTAAAATGTAAGTTTGTGCAAACCTAATGTAGTACTTTATCACTAGAAACAATACTATATATTAGAGACTAGACATATGTTAACTCCAAATAAATAGACTTTGACTCTAAATATTTACTTATATAGTTTAAGTAAGTAGACAATTCATGCATCACAAAGCCCAGAGGGGGTATTCAACTTATATTTTGAAAGATTTGGTAGGATTTTAACATTTTAGGATTTTGGAAGATTATGTGAGTTTTTAGGAGATTTGATTGTGTTTTAGATTTTTTATATTTTAATTTAAAAATTAAAATGTGATTCTGTGAGATTTTAATATTAAATTTTGAGTGATTTTAGAATATTTGATAACACAAACAAATAAAATTTGACTCCATTGTCTCAACTCATCCTAACTACAATCTAACTATTCCGTTACATAAACTTGAGTTGAATGAGTAATGATCAGATAATTTGTCAGACTGTCAACATGAACTTTGTCCCTCTCGTCACAAATCCACTTGATTTGGCAGAGTTCATGAAGTATCTCTATTTTGATAAGAAACATTGCTAATTATTTTAATTTGCCAGACCGTTGCAGATCACATCACAGACAAGAAAGCAGAAGAAATTCGAGATATATTTAACATCTTGATGTTTGAGTGTGTTTACTCATTTCTATTCACTTATACGCTGATTTTTTTTTGGTGTAACATTTCATACATATGACTCTATGAGCAGACAAAACATAAAGAGTAGTGTGATTAGACATTAACTCAAAAAATTTTATTTAGTGTGATTGTATAATTAGTAATCGAATTTGTGATCAATTGTGAATTTGTGACTTGTGTGCTGACAAAACATAAGTGAGGACAAAAGAGCTAGTGTTTGTTTAGTTAAACATAAGTGAAGATGTAAACTTAAGTTGAATGTTTGAAACTCCAATGTCTGATATTAAAATAGAACAATCCAAAACCTACACTTACATTTGAAACCTGCAATAAAATCTGACCACATGCACCTTTAATAAAGTCTGAAGCCTACAAATAAAATCTCGAATATGCTTGAGGTCTGAAATTTGTAAAAGTCTATTTTTTCTTTTGTTGTGTTTGAAGTATTTTTGTTTTGGCTAAATGGTGGTAAGTGAATCAAATCCGAAACTCAAATATTGATATGAACTCAAACTTGAAACAGAAATAAACTCAAACTAGAAAACCTGCAACAACTCAAACACAAGCTCTCAAAAACCTGCAACAACTCAAACTCAAACTCTCAAAAACCTGCAAAAGAATGAACAATTTTTACAATCACAAAACAAAGTGTATCTGTTTCTAATGTGTAGCTCAAGAAATGATTCTACCGAATCAGAAAAGATCATATTTTCTTGATAGACCACAACATTCAAATAATTGAACTCCAAAACAAATTGCAGTTAACAAACTAACGTACGACAAGAAGTGGAACGGCGGAGACACGACCAAGTGTTAACACGGTAGGCGGCAATGTAAGAACTTTGGAAGATGATTGCGGCAAAGAATTGTCGAGCTCACTGCGACCACTGAAACTATTTCGGGAAAAGGAAGTTAGTCTGCCTTGCTCTAACGAAGAGGATGAAGAAAACCAGGAGAAGCGATGGTGGCCACATCTATGAATCAGAAACTTCAGAGCTGTACGGGAGGAGTTACGGAAGCGATGAAGCTATGTTTTCTTTTTTGAAATCCTTCAAAATTCTATCTCATAGGGTATGATTTTATTAGTGATATTTTTCAACTAAAAAACAAAAAAAGAGTCTTCTAAAATCATTCAAAGGAGTATTTTAAAAAAAAAGTTGTGATAATTTAAATAACAATAGATTTCAAGTTAGTTTTATAAATATGTGATTGTAAATTATTTTAAGTGATTTTAAATTTATGTCAAGTTGAATAACATAGAATTTAAAATTTTTTTTAAAAAATCATCAATTGAATAACGAGGGATTTTAAGAATACCATAAAATCTTCTAAAATAGAAGTTGAATACCGGTAGATTGGTTGTTACGGAAACGAATATTTTCGTTAATTTATGAATAAAAAAAAATCATCTTTCAAATGCATTAAAACATAATTCAGTTGATGGCAATAAAGTTATACGTATCAATCATGAGATATGGAATTTACGATGGAACTTTCTTTTAATTTGAGACTGCACTTTGACGATGGACTTGGTCAGCAGAAACCTTTTTCTACGATCTTTCTATTATTATTAAATTATAAATGTTTTTTTTTGAAACACAAATTACAAATGTTATAAGGATATAATAAACAAATATTATGGAATTTCCTCTGCATACCTTAAATGTTAGAATTCAGAGTGTCAAAATAGTGAATACCAATGAACTTATTTTGAATTAGTTAATCAGCTTTGTTAGAAAATACGAAAAGAAATAAGTATATATTGTATAACTGAGATTTGGTATAATAATAGTTTGTGCTATTGCTTCATATTTAATTCAGTAGAATATATGAAGAAGTTGCACACACACAAAATAAATATAATACCCAAACAAAAAAAGCTGTTGTTGTCAAAAGAAAAAAACCAAAAAGGTTATGCTACACAAATAGAAATCATGTAAAAAAAATACGTTTGCAAATAAAATATTGAAAAAAGACCTTAACTACATCCACAAAGCTATAGTTTGAGACTGAAAAGGTACAGTTATTTTTATATGATTATTAAGTAAGACCACTGGATTTAAATAAACTAATCAACTTAGTGAAACTAAAATAAATCCAAATTTGAATTGGTCAGCATTAGACCCTTCAGTAAACACCACCACTTATATACACTCTGGAACTAAAGATTTCTTAATAAAATTGAAGACCAAAGACTTTTCTCAACTTTGAATCTTTATATAATAGTTTTGATCACTTGGGTCAAATTTTCAAACACATCTTCACTCACATCAAACTTTTTTAAAATCCCTTAAATTCCAAAAGAACACGCTTTGTTTTAAAAACCATCCCCCCACAACCAAAACATTCTCATCATCAAATACCAAAAAAAAAACTTCACATCTTTCTCTTAAGCCTCTCAAACATATGTTTTCAATCTAATGTCCTAAACCTTACCGGGGCACTAAAACTGACGGAACTACTCTATTGGTGAGGTAACTAACTACTAACATGGAAATGATGAATTGGGAACAGAGGAATTTGCTAAACGAGCTGATTCATGGACTAAGAGCTGCAAAACAACTCCAAGCTTCCCCGGCGCCATCGTCGTCATCTTCTTCTTCGTGTTTGACGTCGGAGATGAAGGAGACTCTCTTACAACAGGTAGTTTCTTCCTACGAGAAAGCTATTATGATGCTGAACGGATCACACAATCCAACGACCGAGAGGGTGATGGATCCGGTAGTTAACTCCGGTAAGGTTCCGGAATCTCCAGCATCGATTAACGAAAGTCCGAAAAGCGAAGAGTTCCTCGATGTGGGATGCAAAGATTACAGTTGCAAAAAGAGGTAAAAAAAAAATGTTGAGAGTTGTAAGTTGTAACTAAGGAAGAGATCATTTGTAGCACTTTTAATAATGTGGAAACAAGATTATAGAGTTTTTTTATTAGTGATCTTAAAATTGTGCAGGAAGATGTTGCCAAAGTGGACAGAGCAAGTGAGAATTAGTCCAGAGAGAGGCTTAGAAGGACCTCATGATGATGTTTATAGCTGGAGAAAATATGGTCAAAAAGATATTTTGGGCGCCAAATATCCAAGGTAATTAATTATTATCATACTAATTTGTTCTTAATTTCTTAAAGATGACGTTTATTATATAGACTAATTTGTTGTTTTTTGTTTTTGTTATTGCAGGAGTTATTACAGATGCACATTTCGTAACACACAGTGCTGTTTGGCTACAAAACAAGTCCAAAGATCGGACGGTGATCCGACGATCTTCGAAGTAACATACAGAGGAACACACACTTGCTCACAACAGGGGAACACACCTCCACATAAACGAGCGGAAACTAAACCAAACCAAAACCACATAGTAGAAGTCGTAAATTACCAAAACAACCTCCTCGACAATCTCAGGACCAATCTCACCGTACGTACCGACGGGCTTGAAGGCCACGGTTTCTCGTTCCCCGTTACGCCGCCGCCGTTTTACTCTTACGAAACGTTTTGCCACGTGGGTAGCTCTGGTCCGTCAGATTTCACCGGACTGATCTCCACTAATACCTCCACAGGAAGTTCTCCAATCTTCGACGTTGATTTTCAATTTGATCCAACGGCTGAAATTGACACCACTGGCTTCCCCACGTTTTTACACGATTCGATTTAATTATATATTACTTTCATTAGAGATTTGATTATTATTATTCTTGAGATTAACTATAATATAGTGAGCAACCAAAGAAAAATGAAACTAGTTTCACCTTAACTGAAATCTTAAAAAGCAGAGTTATTTTTGCATAAGGGAGAGAGATGTTCAATGTGAGCAAACTTGAACATTCTCATTTTTTTTTTTTTTTTTTACTACTGCTGATTTAGTTTTTTTTTTCCTCTACGAGACAGTCTTGGTCTTATTGTACTCTTCCACTTCTTTCTTGTAAGCTTCCATTAACTCAGCAGCTTTTTGATTATAAACTTGTTTCTCCTCTTCACCAAGTTCCTACAAAAGGAAGATACATTTCCCAATCAATTTCATGATCAATGATTATAAAACTCATACTCAGTTCGGGTTTTGTAAATTATCATACCTTCCATTTCAATGAAATGTGAGCAGTAAGAGTTGAGTTGTTGATCCCAGGATGCTCTTCTGCTACACTCTTCCTTGCATCTTTGCTGTAAAGACAACAATGTTTACAAAAAAAACAGTAAGAAAAGATTTGAGATTGGATCTGATTGTTTTGTGGATTCAGGGTTTTGAGTATACCAAAAGAGTAAGTATGAAGAAGCAGGCTTTTTTGGTTTGTTAGGATCAACATCCTCGTTCTTCTTCTTGGTTTTGGTTGCTTCTTTCGTCTTCTGCAAGATACATGTCTACTGTTAGTGAATGACTTGAGCCCAGGATAGCAAAATGCATTGTAAGTGAGTTAACTAACCTTTATGATATTGTCGTTTTTTTCCTTCTTCTTGAGAAGTTGGAGAGCTTCTTGTTTATGGAGCTTCATGAGTTCCTCTTCTTCTTTCTTCTGGCTCATGGCTTCTTCTTCCTTTGTTCTTTTATATCCTTCCATTTCTTGAAGATATATCTCCTTGTTCTTCTTTGCCATCTGTTACAAAAGTTCCACAATATGCACACATACGTTAGAACCATCTCTTTATTAAATTCACTTCTTAACACAGCAATGTCGTCTATGATGAACTATACCTGATCGTAGGGAGCCTTTTGTTCTTCAGACAAGCTCTTCCACTCTTCTCCAGTCATCTTAGCGACCTATAATCATCATTCATCCACACCACTTAAGCTTCAACAGTTTCAAATGACAATTGAGAAAAGACAACTACTAATTCTTGACTTTTACCTCCACTACGCTTTTGTTATCTCCTTTCAAAGCAGCTCTCCTCTCGTTTGCATAGATCAAGTAAGCAGATACGGGATGTTTTGGCTTCAGAGGATCCTTAATCTTCCTGCAAAACGAGAAAATGCAGTCAGTTTTCTTACTTATATGTTGAGTGAAATAGTGACATCAGTATCATTACTTGGCCTTTTTCTTGTTGTCCTGTTCAGCTTCCTGAACAAAATGGAGATACTGATCAAGCAGTTCCATTGCAGTTTTCTGCTTCTGCTCATCATCAAGAAGCTTCATGGCTTCCTTTTCACGCTTCTCCTTAGCAATAACCTGAAGGTAAACTTCCTTATCTGCTTGGTACTTCTCCTCATAAGGCTTCTTCTCTTCTGCACTCACAGTCTTCCACTTAGCACCCAGAATGTTTGAAGTCTCCTTGAAATCAGCATCTGGATTTTGTTTCTTGATTTCGTTCCAATTCTCCTTACACCACAAAATGTACGGTGTCGATGGTCTCTTAGTTTCAGCACTATCCTTCTTCTTCCTTCCCTTCTTCTCCTCTTCAGTTTGTGCCAAAGATTGAGTAAATGCAAATGTCTGAGGAAGCACAACATAAACATTCCCAAATCAATCACCAAATCACGTCACTGGACATTCAACTTCAACCAAAGCTAATCCTATCTCAGCTAATTTGGCACCAAATTAAGATCTATATCTTAAACACAAGCGTTGAAATCAATCAAATCTCAAATCTCATACAGATTCATCAAACGATAGAGCTGTAACAGAGAATTCAAAGAACCAATCATACTAATCTAACATGAGTGCCAGATCTAAACTGAAACTTCTATCAAACGATTCAACCATCAACTAGCTCCATAACACAAACGATTTTACCAGATTTTTCTGAATTTATCACAAAAGATCATTGAAGCAGAGCTAGATCTAGAGATCTTACCATGTTAGGTTTAAACTCCTTCATCTTCTGCAACTTCTTCAGCTCCGTCTTAAGTTTCTCCTGCTCAACTTCCTTAGTCTCAAGTTCCTCTTCCTTCTTCCTCAGGATCTCGTCCTTCTCCTTTAGCAAATCCTCCGTCTTCTCCTTCTCGATCTTCATCTTCTCCAACATCGCTTGCATCTCCATCAGATCTTTCTCAAACGATTTCGCTTCTTCTTTCCCCTTGGCGGCTGCCGAGACCGGTGACAACAACGGTGACTCGACGATCTCATTCTTCTCCTTCAACGCCTTTCTACTGTTTCTCGATTTCTTCGCCGGAGCTGGATCTGAAACTGTCGCCATCACAAAAAAGAGAGATTGAACGAGAGCGTTTGCGTAAAAAAGAGGTTAGAGAGGAAATTGAGATTTTTGGGATTTAGAGTTAGCGATTTAGTTTAGTGGAGCCTCTCCTCTGGGTTTTATATATAGAAGAAAGAAGATGAAGGCTGAACGGTCAAAACTTTTGAAATTCAAAACTGTTCCTTTTGTGGATAAAACGAAGAAGATTTTTGTTTTTTAATTTTGACCGTTTCAATTGCCCACTAAACCAACTGACTCAACCGGTTTAGATCACAATTTATTTGAAGACTTCTAATCGTTTACTTTTATTTTATTTTTTAATGTGAGACCATTCGAATTTTCGATTACACAAACCAAATCCAGAAAAATTATCAAACTGCTTTACATAATTTATCTATAAGAATTGCTTCTGTTAACCGAACCGGTTTTCAATTCATCTAAGCGGATCTCTTTCCGGTTCAGAACTGTAAGAATTGCTTTTACCAATTTACACGACCTATACCAATTCAATTTAGGCATATTGACTAAATGATACAATCAAATCGGTTATTTCCCGGTTCGACCATCCATTATGATCTCCAATATGACATCGTTCAAGTGATCAATGGGACCAGGCAAGCACCAGTGCAGACAATCGTTCTGTACCTTCGCGTTCTTGTCCTTATCAAACGGCCTGAACTCTCGGTATGGACCTGGATGCCCATCGGGTCGAGTCAGCAACATTCCTGCAAAATCCAGAAGCTTTAGTTTCCCACTCTCCTGACCCATCTCTGCAACCACTCTCTCGAATTGATTAATCTCCACATCTCTCAGTATCTTGTTCAAGACCTTCATCTCGACCTCCTCCTCGCTCACTGGTTCTGTTTTCTTACAGGTCCCTCCGTTATGCCACTCACCATTTTCAAAGTGATCGGGTATCGAAGTGCGGAAGAAGACCATGCCTTTAGTGTTAGATTTTGCTATGAAGTCCATAACATGACGCAACGATGTATTGTAAGCATAGTCAAATCCTAAATCCGTCAAGTTAGAACTTTCCGGGCAGCCATGACACCCAACGGGATTTGCATTCTCGTGGTAGACTGCGGTTTTCAAGAACCACTCCCCGGAAGAGATGATCGCATAGTCAAGGCTCGGTAACAGATCAGTCCATGTATTGTCGAGTTTGTCAAGGTGAAGCTGGACTGCAGCTGATGAAACACCGTTTGAGTCTTCGAAGATGGCAGCTTGCACAAGAAAAGGTGACCAAATGTTGGATACTGTGAGGTTGTAAAAAGGGAAATTCCAACGCTTTGATCTATAGTTCTCATCGTGATACACTTCTACCGGCTTTTCAACCTGAAACATAGAAAAGACCAATAACAACACTCTTCAATTACAAATCTTTACTTTTTTAAAAGTCTGCAAATAGATAGCAAAGCAACAGTTAAAAAAAAAAAAAAACTTACTGTAGATAGCAGGCAAAGCAAAGACTCGACATGATTACGGGCAATGGAGTCACCAATTATAGCCCAAGATTTATTCCTCATAAGCTGAAGAAATCTCCGAGGATCAAAACGTGGCAAAGAGCAATCATGAGGCTTCCATTTCCAGTAGAGAAAACCAGAGTCAGGCCGGCCATTGGTGATGCAATTCTGGTGACTGTCTACAACGATACCACATGACCCATTGGTATAAATTGGTCCCAAAGGATCTCTGATCCATTTCCCACTGAATAAATCACACTTCTCCACCTCAATATCTGATAAACAACAAAGCAAGATTCTTAGCACCACCTAAACCTAAAGGTTTCACTTAGTAAGTAAGAACACAACTACTCTAACTAAACACTATAAACAAAAACACAGATGAGAATCATTAACTACAACAAATCTTTGATTAAAGGGCTCATGAATCAGAGACACTACAGATTACAAAAGATCATGATCCCCAAAACTTGGTGAATTTTAAAATCCCTAGATCTCAGAAGTTTCCGCAAATACAAGATTAGCAAAAAACCACAGCGAAATCGTAGTTTTGATTGTGCTAGAATCTAATAATTACCTCCAGGAATCTGATCCTCGTTATCTGATAAGATAACCGACGGCGGAGAAATCTGAGGATCGGAGTCTCCGTTCACCGACACATGAACTGGGTGAAATTGGCCGAATTGGAAGACGAAGAAGCGAAAAGCGAGACAAGTGATGAGAGTAGCAGAGACGAGTTTTATGAGAAATGTGTTTTGCTGAACGTTAGAGATTGATTCCCATTTTAGCTTCATCTTCTTCTTCTTCTTCTTCTTCTTCAATCTCGTTTTGGGATTTGAAGAGAAGTAGCGAGATGATGTATGATGATGTTACGGTTTTTCTTTTTTTGGTCAGCAAAGGGAATTAGGACTGTTGACTACGTGGTTTAATAAAGCGATAAATTAAATGAATTAACAAATTCCAAAAATGATTAATGAGAATTTAAAGCTTCTTATAATTAATGCTTTGTGGTGTTGATGATGCTTCTCTCTCTCTTCTTAATTAATTCATTTTTTAAAGCTTTCATACATATTAAAAAAATATATTAAATTTTGATTATAAATGCATTACCTTTTTAACACCTAACAAAATTTTGATTATCAATGCATTACCAATAAAAAAAAAAATTTCTCTTTTTAAAAATTTACAATTTATCATCTATATTTTTAGGAAATTATTAATGTTTCTTTTTTTGGAAAGAGAGAGTACATATTTTTCAAATAAATTTTCCCCTAAAAAATGGATTTATAAGAACCCAAAGAGTTATAATAAAAATTAAAATTGTAAATGTGATTTTTTTTGTGAGAGTCTAGTGGGAAGAAACCGATTTGAATACAATCTCATATTTCTTCATGCCCTGAATCTGTCTATAAGTGTAAAACAAATAATTTGGATGATGAAAACCATTATTTAAACTAATTTCGATTTGTTCAAAAACTAAAAACAAATATGAAAGAAATTATGGGTAACAAAATTAGATTGGAAAATTTGTTTTGTAAAATTTCTCTTCAAAATGGATATTTCTAAAATTCAGTGTTAAAAAAATATATTAAAGATGAACAGAAACATATATTTAGAATAATTAAGTGTCATTTAACATGACATGATTGAAAATTTGTGTAATTTAATTCAATTCACATATTCTCACCAATTTGAATAAAAATGATTTCAGGTTGGATAAATGCCCAATTCAAAACATATTTCTAAAAGTTTTGGAATATTATAAAAAAATAAAGAGGGTATAAGACTGAAACATATAATTTTGTATTAAAAATCCATTAGTCAAACTAATTTCCATAAAATACAATCATATCATGAAAATTTTAGGTAACATGACATGATTGGCAAATTTATATAGTTAAATTCAATTCTCATAGTCTCATCAATTTGGATAAAGATGAATAAATGTTCCACTTTAGAACTGATATTTCTAAAATTCATAATTTTTTTTTAATTGCTTAAACTTGAAGATAATAGTTTACAAAGACAGTTTCAGAGATAACCAATCTAGAAAACTGATCAAAGCAATTTGCCTTCAGATTTAATGATCGTGGGATCATAAATAAAAAAAAAAGTGGGAAAAAAATCCGGAACAAGCTGAATTCATCTATGAGATTAGAGAACGCCGGTCATTTTTCAGGTTTCTACACCAATACAACAAGGTCTACATAATCCGTTTCAAAACTCTTACAAATAAGTCTGCCATAAAAGATATTCTCAATGCCCATATCACTACTTAAAACTCTAAATGCGAGGAAAAGAACTAGGACATTGATAAAAAAGTTATAAAGAAAATTTGAATAATTTTTTATTAATTTTATAAAAACTAAAATATCCATACAAAAAGAAATTCTGGTACCTCTCTCTTATTCAAATAATCTCATATTAAAAATATATATTCACAAACTGATACTAATTATTTAAAAAAAAATCGATTATACGATGGAAAGTTCTCGACGGATACGGTAAATATCATCCCAGTATAGACAAGGCAGCTAAAAAGTAAAAACAGCACAAAAGATACTAAAAGTTACCATAAGAAGTAAACAATTAATTAATTTGAATAATATTACTTAATTACAAACATTATCTCATCATCTTCATTTACAGGGGGAATCAACGTTTTTAGGTAGAGGGGACTTCTCTTCTTCTCCCTTTCTTCCATCTTTAGGTTTCTCTTCAAGTTTCCGTAAGTATTTCTCTAGAAAAATCCCCTTTTTATCTGTTTCATTGTGTATATACGTTCTTGTATGCTTGAAAAAACCTGACTTTTTGCTTTAAATAATCTGGGGTTTAACCACAACACCCTCTTCGTGTTTACTCTCTCTGAATCCTCCGAGACCCATTTTGGTTTTTCCACAATCTGAGCTCTCAGCTCAGAACTGGTTTGAGCTTTAAGCATTGTCTGTTTAAAGCTCTCGTCTTCATGTTATTCTGTTGATGATCGATAAAGATCGGATTTTTAGCCTAAAGAAGAAAAAAAAACAGAACTTTGGGGGTTTTAGGGGTTTTTGTAGATTTTTTTTTTGGTGAAGTTTTGAGTTTTGGATTAAGCTTTTTGATGTTTTTTTCAGGATTTTGTTTTGGACAATTTCAGAGAAGAACAGAAAACATGTTTGGTCTAGAGAAATCGATTACAGTGGAGCATGAGATCTTGAAGGAGAATCACGAGACTTTGGTGAAAGATTACGAATGTCTTCAGGAAAGGATTAAGCACGCTGAGGAGACTTATGAGGCTCTTAAGTTGCATCTTCAGAAGAAAGGTAAGGAGCTTGAGGAGAGTAACAGACGCTTGTTTGATGAATGTGTGAAAGAGAGAATTGAGAAGGAGAAAGTTAAGAAAACGTTTGAGGAGATGAAGAAGACTATGGAGGTTGAGAGAGATGCTATGGTTGATGAACTGATGACTAAAAACAATGAGCTTTTGTTGGTGAAAAGGAAAGAGGAAGAAGAGTTGGTTGAAATGGAGAATAAGTATGTGGAGTTAGCTGAGAAGTTTGTTGTTGTTGAAGAGGAATGTGAACTCTTGAACTCGCTCTATGATGCGGAAGTGGTAGCAGCTTCGGTTACTCATAGTGCTGTTGTGTCAGAGATTGGTGAGACTGATAATGTTGTTGGTGAAGGCGAGAATGAGGTGAATCATAATGCAAACAACGCTGGAACAGGTATTATGCATAGGCATTTATGTGTCCAATAAGTTTAAGATTTGCAAAATCTTGATCTTGAGTAATAAAGTGATGACCTTTTTGTTTATGTCTCTCTTTGTGTGTAGATGCGATGATGATCAATGACGAAAGCGAAGCTGAACATGATAAACCTCCAACTCCAAGAGAGAGTAACATAAGCTCTCATCAGTCTGTGGGCAATAACCAAGAAGAACAATGCAGGAACAGAGAAAACTCACCAAAAGAGAACCGAGCTTTGGGAGAAACCTCCACCCCGAGAAGTAATATTAACCCACCACCGAGTTCTCCTTCATCATCGTCTTCGTCATCAACATCATCATCATCATCTTCTGACGGCTATGAAGTTGTGGTTAAGCTGCCGCGTAACTGGCCCGAGTGGGCAATCCCTAAAGGTCCCGGGAACAGTTCCAACAAGTCTTAGAACATTTCAGATGCAGAGAACTAAGAGAGCCAGAAGAAGAAGTGAATTTATAAGCTGCACTCATTATTAAGTTAAGCTATAGTAGTTATGGCAATCTTCTTACATATATATATAGACATCTTAATGCTTTTGTTTTGTCTAGGAGTTTATATCAAAATCTCTCATTTGAGAAACTAGAAACAAACAAGTCTAAATTTCGTGAGTAATAAATAATAGCTAACAGTTTCTATCTTGCGAAAGTTAAACACCATACCTCAAATTGCATTAACATTTGAATCCTTAAAGATGGCATTAGCATTGTATAAATGTCTTCTTTCCATATTGTTAAGCTCTTGCTACAGAATTCTTGAAATCCATAGTACAAGTTCAAGACCATACAATACGTATTGAGTAATTATAAGAACATTCAGGGTCAGTTTAATTTTTTTGAATCATCGGCATAATCAATCATTCATGAGTGTATGTTATTTTTTATGAAAAATTGCTAAAGATAAAAAGGATAAATTAACTAGATTCGAAATTAACATAAACGTGGCAATAAATATGATGAGAATATAATTGATTATGAAGTTATTACCATCTTAAATAGAAGAAATCAAGCGTTTAAAAACAAAAACTCACATGTGAAAGAAATTTCTCTATTATTTATTTGTGTAAAAGCAAATCTCTTTTGAGTTTAATTAGCAAAATAATTTTGCATAATTTGAAATGTAAATAGATATTATACAGATACCACATTACTGAAATCTCAAAAGTATTGGTACATTTATGTAAACATTGAGAAACTAAAAGGACTAATTTGGATAATTGTATTGTATCATCTCTCTATCTAATATCGTGTTCGTATGCTCTGTCGCTTATTTAAAAACAGTCAGAATTTATTTTCTGCCTTAGAAAACTTTCTTTTATCGGAATCGGCGTTTTTTTTTTTTTTTAAAAAAAACAAACTCAAATAATCGTCGTTTTGTTTTTTTTTTTTTCAGATTTCTTCTGCTCGCTTCTTCTCCAACCGCACCACCGCCTTGTTTTTATTACTTATCTTCTTCTTCCTCTTTCCTCCTTCGTTTGATAATTTACGTCGGTGGATCTTTGTTGTTGTTTTTCATTTGCTTGATAGATTTCGTCAATGATTGGCTTCCTCCCGCGATTCGTTTTTCGCGGCTCGTCTTCTTCTTCTTAATCATCTCTCTCAGGTAGAAGCGATACTGTTTTTTTTTTTCTTGGAAAATATCAAATACGGATGGATTTAGAAGGTTTTCACACTTATTTGCCTAATTTGGGGTGATGAAATAGTCCTTTTATGTTTCTGGAATTGTTTTTTACAAATTTGTTTCTTTTTATTAGAAGTGGGATTGTGTGAATGTTATTAGTATTGTTTTTTTTTTTTTTTTTTGTTTCCGGATTAAGACCTAGACGATTTCTGAATTATATAGCTTATCTGTTTTTGTTCCTGTTGATTTTGCTTTACTGGCTTTGTTTAGAAAGCTAGTTGTAAGGGCTTTACTGTTATGTTCTTTGTCAAATCAATCGTGTAATACCTTGGAATGATCTTAGTGGTTGAATTTTTTTATTGTGTTTTGAGTGATACAGGGAATGATGGATGAAGGTTCAGTAGGGGATGTGAGTAGGATTGATGAAGCTGATGTTGCTCACCTCCAATTCAAGAATGTTGACCAATCTTTTAAACCGGAGACCTGCGAAATTCTGGAAATCAAAGAAGTTCAGGTTGAAAGAGATGAAGGTTCTCCTGATTGTTCGTATGGTGTCATAGCGGAGTTTTTAGATGGTAAGAATGGTGGTGAGGACCGAGTTGAAAACGCACCATGTTCTAGCCGGCTGAATACTAATGATGTGGGTGATGTTGTTGAGGAGTTGACTGTTAAAACTTGTGAGGGGTCGAGCATGGCCATAGTTGGTAGACCAAGTAGTAGAGCTAGATTAGAGATGAATCGTAGTCAGTTTCTGCAACGTTTTCCTCTAGATGGTGATTTACCTGGTAGCAGTTCTATGGGTAAGAAGGAAATTGGCAGGGGAACGCCAAGTATCTGGAGAATTCCAGGCAAAACGTCTTTGCCTGAGATTTCGACCGGTCAACTGGCCATTACTGTTAATGGTGAAGCTAATGAACATTTGACTAATGTTGAACGAAATCCTGTACCACTAGAGGCATTGGCCCACGATGGCATCAAGACAAAGATTATATCGCAGTCTGGGTTTTCTCGGTTTTTTGTTAGAAAAACATTGAAAGGCAAGGGAGTCACTTTCAGAGGCCCGCCACATAAGAAATCTGAAGCTGGCAATGTGGATCAGCAAACTGTAGCTAGTTCTGTTAGCCCTTTAGTAGTATCGAATACTTCAGCAAATGTTTCTAGCAGCATCCCTTTGGCGGCTTGTGATGGTTTGCCGTGCTTGCCTTCCAAAGCTAGTAAACCATCTTCTTGTGCTAACCCTTCAGATATACATAGGGGTTGTGGAGGTGAAGGTTTAAGTCTGAGAGAATGGTTGAAGTCGGAGCGGCAGGAAGTTAATAAAGCAGAATGTATGTATATCTTTAGGCAGATCATGGATCAAGTGGATTGTTTTCATTCTCAAGGAGTTGTTTTATGTGACCTACGGCCATCTGTGTTCAAAATTTTCAAGGAAAATGCAATCAAGTATGTGGGTTCAGGTTCTCAACAAGAGCCTTTTGACAGCAACCTGAACAAAGAGACTTTAAGTCAACTCGAAAATCCTCTGGTTAGAAGACGGTCAGGAGATACTTCTAGTCCCTGTATCCCTGCAAAGAAGCAGAAGTCAAGTGGACCAAGCTCTAGACAGTGGCCAATGTTTCAACGCGCTGGTGGTGTAAATATCCAAACTGAAAATGGTGATGGCGCAATACAGGAGTTTCATTTCAGATCTAGTCAACATCATTGTAGTACAGCTACCGGTCCTTTCACTTCAATGAGTGAGCAGTTGGAAGAGAAATGGTATGCGAGTCCTGAGGAGCTCCGGGGTGACACTCGCTCAGCCTCTTCAAACATCTATAGTTTGGGTATTCTTCTTTATGAGGTATGGATTAACTTTTTATAATAGCATATGTGGTGTGACATCTTTATTGTAGCTTTTTTTGCCTGCAATTGTGAACAAATCCATGAGTTGAAATATGGAACCGCATAGCCCTTACCCCGAACCTACAACTAATGTGTTAAACTAATGTAGCTTTGTAAACTGGGCCATAGCATGTTCAGGTCATGTTTGGCTTCCCTGGTTTTACACTAACAAATATTAATCGTAAAATTTTGGCATACATGTCACGGCTCCAGTTTGCATTTGACTTATGTTGATAGGCAATGTGGTCTGAATAACAAGTGCATAACGAGGCTTCATCGTACAGAATTAGATAGTGTAGCATGTTCGTAATGTTATGCTAACTGTGAAGTTTCTTGTTGACAGTACAGTTGGCTGCATGGCTTTTGTATATCTTGATCTCATTGATATTCTAATTTGGGGTTTTTCTGTCAGCTGCTTAGTCAATTTCAATGTGAAAGAGCTCGTGAGGCTGCAATGTCTGACATCCGACACCGAATTCTTTCTCCCAAATTTCTGTCAGAGAATCCAAAGGAAGCTGGATTTTGTCTTTGGTTACTTCATCCAGAATCTTCGTGCCGGCCATCAACCAGGCAATGCAAGCTCTTTAGCTACAATAATCTTCAAATGATAGAAAGCACGTTATCAAACTTTTGTATGTTTGTTTCTGATGACAGTTTAGGCTATAATTCCCTAGTGAGGCTATTGGAAGATAACCTTGATATATATCACACATTAAATGTACATATGCACCAAATGTGGAGGTGTTGTTCTCCTAGATGTAAACTAGGGAAGATCGCCTCGGTAACATATTCAATAGTTAGGTTCTACTTTGAAAAATATAGTCTTTGTAGTAACCGAGCTCACCTTATGTTTCAGTAGTCTCCTTCCTGTCATGTTTTATTCGTCGAGATTGTGAGTTTGCTTTATCTCTAAATAAGTTTGATGTTGTTATGTATCAGGGACATCTTACAATCTGAAGTAGTCAATGGAATCCCGGATTTGTATGCTGAAGGCTTATCTTTATCCATTGAAGAAGAGGACGCGGAGTCTGAACTGTTGCAGCATTTCCTTTTTATATCCCAAGAGAAAAGGCAGAAGCATGCTGGGAAGTTGATTGAAGAAATTGGGTCCTTAGAAACAGATATTGAAGAAATTGTCAAGAGACGTTGTGCCATAAGGCCTCTGTCTCTGGAAGAAGCTTCTAGCTCATCTCCTGCTTCTAGTGTACCTGAAATGAGACTGATCAGGAACATTAATCAGCTTGAAAGTGCTTATTTCGCAGCAAGGATAGATGCCCATCTCCCCGAAGCACGTTATAGGTTACGCTCGGATAGAGAACTGCTAAGAAATTGTGAGAAAACTGTAGCAGAAGTAGAAAACAGCGAGACTTGGAGCTCAGATGATCGTGTTGGAGCGTTCTTTGATGGATTATGCAAATATGCTCGACATAGTAAGTTTGAAACTCGGGCTGTGCTGAGGACCAGCGAGTTGAACAGCACTTCAAATGTTATTTGTTCTCTGGGATTCGATCGGGACGAGGATTATTTTGCTACGGCTGGTGTGTCTAAGAAAATTAAGATATTTGAGTTCAATTCCCTATTCAACGAATCTGTCGACATTCATTATCCAGCCGTAGAAATGCCAAATAGATCAAAGCTCAGCGGCGTTTGCTGGAACAACTACATTAGGAACTATCTAGCTTCCTCTGATTATGATGGTATTGTCAAGGTATATGAACCTTTGAAGATGTATATAGATTGGTTATCACTTGATGGGTCCTTTATTTTCTTTTCTCTAATGAATACAAATGTTTTATGATGGATCCAGTTATGGGATGTGACAACAGGACAGGCCATTTCACATTTCATAGAGCATGAGAAGAGGGCTTGGTCTGTTGACTTCTCTGAAGCTTGTCCGACAAAGTTAGCCAGTGGAAGCGATGATTGTTCTGTGAAGCTATGGAACATCAATGAGGTATGCTTTTCTCTATCTATCGTCGTAGAAGCTGTTCCTAGGAAAGATTATGGTTCTCGGGTATCCAATCAATTAATCCCCCAAACCGGGGAAGCTTAAGCGGAAATTGAAGAGTAAAGTGATACATGCATAGGTACAATATGGTGGATTATGTCGTCTAATAGCTACTCCTACTGAGATAGCTGGCATATATACACATGAATTTATAGCACTTTGGATTATACTGTTATGTTGTTACGCTTATATATCAGCCTTGTTGCTAATAGACAATCTTCTGGCATGACTGTGCAGAGGAACTGCTTAGGAACAATCAGGAACATTGCAAACGTCTGCTGTGTCCAATTTTCTCCACAGTCCTCTCATTTGCTAGCCTTCGGATCATCAGATTTCAGAACGTACTGCTACGATCTACGGAATTTAAGAACTCCTTGGTGTATACTGTCAGGGCACAACAAAGCAGTTAGCTACGCAAAATTCTTGGATAATGAAACCCTTGTCACAGCATCAACTGACAACACGTTAAAGCTTTGGGATCTTAAGAAAACCACTCACGGTGGCCTCTCCACAAATGCTTGCAGCTTAACTTTTGGTGGCCATACAAATGAGAAGGTAGCTAATTCTGAAACTCAAATCTAAGTTAACCCTTGTAATGCTTCTCTTTTTTTCATCGTGGTTGATTTGTGTTTCCTTACCTTTTTCAGAACTTTGTTGGTTTGTCTACTTCGGATGGATATATAGCTTGTGGCTCTGAGACAAATGAGGTATGTTCCTACATACTTGGGTACACATTGATATTCCTATAGAACTTTGTGGTCTAATTCTCCCTTTCTATTATCCCTCAACAAGCATTGCCACCGAGTGAAAGTTTGATTCTCAACTTAATTAGTATCTCTAGAGTTACTTCTTCTTGATGCACAAAAGTTCCATAATTCTGTCTATTTCTACGCAACGGATGAACTAACCAGTTGCTACTAAAAACATAATATATAACTAGAAGGTCATAAGAGCCCGATGATAGAAAAACCATGGTGAATGAATATAATTTCGTATACTGTTGTGTAGTGATCTCTCTGATTGAGAAAAATGGTGTTCCTTTTTTTTTTGCTCAGGTGTATGCCTATCACCGGTCTCTTCCGATGCCCATTACCTCGTACAAGTTTGGTTCTATCGATCCTATATCAGGCAAGGAGATCGAGGAGGACAACAACCTATTTGTTTCAAGTGTTTGCTGGAGAAAAAGATCGAATATGGTTGTTTCAGCCAGCTCAAATGGGTCCATCAAAGTTCTACAGTTAGTCTGAATCCATATATACATACAGAAGAAGCTCAGGTATCAACCCAAGTTCTTATAACGGTGTTGCGTATGAACAACAAGCTTCAACACCCAAAGAGATATGATCGAGACATCAATCTAACCGTACAGTGTTGGAATGATTATAAGATAGTTTATCTATATCCTGCTGGAGTTTGACCTCAAAAAGGGGTAATGGGAATGAGAGAGAAGAGCTATACTTGCGTTGGTCTATATAGTTGTGGTTTGATCAGCGGTTAGGGGGTTATTATACCGCTGATGGGTATACGTAGTAAGGTAAAAGAACTACTTTTTGGTGGTGTTCTAAAGTTTTTTATTTTTCATTTTTTTTTTGTTGGCTTCTTAATAAGATCCCACTTTGTGATGTAAATTTGCTCTTATAGTTTTTAAGGTAAAATACCATATCCTGATGTATATATAGTTAATATGAGCTGTAGTCCTACAGGTGATTCTCACACAAAAGTTTTGTTCGTTTCTAAAATATATTTGTTTTGGATTTTGTAATTGTTTAAATTTTTTGGTTCCACAAAATTTTTTACTCAAGAGTTTCAGTTCAACAAGTTTCTCAAATGAGTTGTGAATTCTTCAAATACATCGTTTGTTATTGACAAAAGTAACCTTTAAATACTTTTAGAGTTTTGCAAATAGTATAGGATTGATCAAGCATATAATAAACGATACCAAGGTCTCTTGCTCCATCTTGGTTATGGTCTTCACTCTTCACTCTTCACTTGGTATCGAAAATATTTTTAGTTTCTGAGACAACAAATTACTAATTCACAGTGAAGGATGCAAAGTTTCAGTAAGAGAACAAATATAACCAGACTGTGCAAAAAAAGAGGGACATTACTAACTCTTAATGGGCCTGAACTCATTATCTTAAACCCCTTTTTAACAAAACCATCGCCGTCGTAATTCCAGTAACCAAATAACTCTTCCATCATCGCCGGGTAAGCTTCCATTTCTAAGCTATTTCGATCTCGTTTCATGGCGATCTATTTCTACTTCTAGTCAAGCTAGTCTATACTTAAGGGGTTTTGGGTAGAAGAGAATCAGTTAAGACATGCGTTTGATTCTCTAAAGTTCTGATTTTGTTTCTGAATGATCTAAAGGAATGATTTTTATACTAATGAAATTGAGGGTTTTTTGTTTTGGATGCAGAGAAGTGATTTTGGAAATATAAAAATGGCGTTTGCTAGGGCAGTGAGAAGACCAATTGGAGTCTTTTATTATAGTGCTAGTGGTAGGTTTAGTTCTGGGAATGAGTATTCTACTGTGGCAAGCAAATTGGAAAATTTGTCTCAGAACAAGAGCTCTGTATTGTTGTCTGGATACACCACAAGCCCTGTTCGTGGTTTTGGGAACTTCTTACGGAGTTTTAGTTCGGGAGCTCCTGCTGTATCTGACCAAATGAGCCTTATCAAGCAACTTAGGGAAAGAACTAGTGCTCCTATTAAAGATGTCAAGGCTTCTCTTGTTGAATGCAATTGGGACCTTGGTAAGATTTGAACCTTGGACCTTGGATCTTTTTTTTGTGTTGTGTTTATAAGTAGGAGTTTTTGGATTTGACACAGATGCTGCTCAGAAGGATTTGAGAAAGAGAGGGAAAGTATTGGCTTCGAAGAAGTCGTCACGGACAGCTGCTGAAGGAATGCTTGCGGTTGCTCAAAATGAGGGGAAAGTTGCTGTTATTGAACTTAACTGTGAGACAGACTTTGTTGCTAGAAATGAGATTTTCCAGTACTTGGTTAGTACCCATAACAATTTCTCATGGGATGCTTTATTTATTATTGCTGAATGATGGGCTTTTCGTTCCTTTTGTTCTCACAAATTTGACATGTCTTTGCAGGCTTTAGCTATGGCAAAACATGCTTTGCTGGTTGAAACTAGTTCTCAGCAAGTTTCTGGTGTCTTCCCTTTTGGACCTGAGCTTTTTGAGGTAGGTTTTTTGATGTACTCTCTTGTTTCCTTTCATTTCTTTAACATCGTGGGTTGATGTTTGCACTATCTGAGATATTGATATCCAGTTTTCATTTCTAATCACTCTTACGGATGCTATTCAGGAGTTTAAGCTTAATCTGGATCATCCAAAAGTGAGTGGTGAAACAACGGTTTCAAACGCTGTTACTGAAGTAGCTGCGATTATGGGAGAGAACGTGAAATTTAGGAGAGGTTTCTTGTTGTCAAAATCTTCAGCAGGTGTCCTTTCTGCATATCTTCACACAAGTCCTCAACCAGGTACTAGTTGTTCCCTTCCCTTTGTCTCTAATCTCATTTTTATGGTAACCTTATGTGCCTTTCTAACTATTTTTTTATATATGAGAATAGGGTTGGGTCGTATAGCTGGGATTGTATCTCTCGAAGTAGAAGGTGAAAATACTCAACTTGAGGCTATTCAGCGTGTAGGCTCAGAACTGGCTATGCATGTTGTAGCAGCAAAGCCTTTATTTTTAAGCAAAGACCTAGTTTCTTCAGAAGCAATAGCAAATGAACGCGAGATTCTGAAGTCTCAGGTCAGCGTCACCTCATTGTTTATGAAACTGAGCTGTAATTTGTAAATAGACACAACCCGAGTGGGGAAAAGTTTGCTTATCAAATGTGTTGTATATGACAGGCAGAAAGTACAGGCAAGTCTCAGATGGCTGTAGAGAAGATTGTGGAAGGGCGTCTCCGTAAATATTTTGAAGAAGTTGCTCTAATGGAGCAAAAGTTTATTGTGAACGATGCTATAAACATTAAGGTATGTAGATTTAGCTTATAACACCAAATTTTGCCTCATGATTATCTCTGCATTGCTTGTCATCGCTTGTTTAATGAAACTTTTGAGTTACTATTCCACAGACACTGGTTGATAATTTGTCCAAGGAGGTGGGCTCACCTGTGAAGGTTTCCAATTTTCTGAGAGTTGAGGTTGGAGAAGGAATCGAAAGGTAAATGTAACTGTGACCCGTATATGTCCAGTACGACTAATCATTGTTGTTACATCAGTAACTTATGAATGTTGTGGATATTTTGTTTTGTTTTTTTTTGAAGGCTTGAAGCATCTGATGAACCTGTTGCTCAAACTGCTTGAAGAAGACATGGATCAAGGACATGTGTTAGATTTACAGACCACTTTCTTTCTTTGGGTGCTTTAGAATTCATGGCTTCAGTGCCATCTTGAGATTACAGAATCTTTCCCATAATTTTGTTGTTATAAAAACCGTCAGTTTTGCCACACAATATGGCAATAAGATCAATGATTGTACCTTCGGAAGCTATGACAATTACCATTGTTTGTGTTCTCCTACTAAGATCATTATACAAAAGAAAATCCTTCACTTCTATATCTGTCCACTTACCTATGGACTGTACTTATACGCTGCTTGAGTATACAGAGCTAGACTATGATGCTTAGGTCCGCCCAACCAGTCTCTATGCTATAGAAACATTTTGTCATATTTGTACATACTGAGGGATTTTTTTATAATTCTTGTTCTCCTCATCGTCTTTTAGTTGATTGTTGTATTGTAAGAGTGATTCATGTAGGTATGACATAATGAAAAGAGGAGAAATGTCATCTTTCACAAGAAATATAAAGATCCAGCCAGAGTCAGAGAGAGGTTTAAAAAGCATATCAAATTAAGAAATCCAAAGGCTAATCAAGTTTGGAGACTCGAAAAAGCTTGGTAGCTCAAATTACTCATGTTCCTTGGATGGCTTGGAGATCCTCTTACGTTTACCACCCGGTACAGTTTCTTCCATTACTACTGGGGCTGTGAAAGTGAAATCTTTAAGCGGAGTATCCTTGAAATCCGGATTTGCATTGATGAAGGCTGCAAGTTCATTAGGAGTCCTCATCCTCTTCCCTGTCGGAGTGACGTAGTACACATCCACTCTCGAGTTGTCCTTCCTCAAAACTATCTCCCTTTCAAACCCTGTTGGTGTCTTTGTCACGCCAGGCTTGTCCATGACCCATATTGTAGTAGTCATATTCTAGCTCTCCAACATCAAGACATGACACAGCTTCAATCTTCTCGCACACGAACTCTTCTTCTTTTACTCTCATTCTAATCTCCTCAAAATCTTCCCGAGTATGAATTTTCCTCCATTTGAAGCACCTTGCACACTGAACAGCGTACGTATCTATCAACCCCTCATGATTACCAGATCTTGTCTGCACAAGTAATTTTGAACATCAGTCAAAAAGGGCATTTGTGAAACTAATCCAACATTAATGTTGATTACATATAATTAACTTAATCAATCAGCCAAGATATCCAAAAAAAAAGTTTAATACCTTTTAAGTCTACATCAAATGATTCACTAATAAGGTCTTAATCCACCTACCCTAGTATATATTTCACAAGATTTTTATATTGGAAATGGAATTGCTTGAAACTACATTAGACGAGGAACATATTTTTAGAACACTGAATTCCACAAGTGGTGACAGAGGAAAAAACAACGAGTAATGTGTAGTAGAGTAGTGTGGTTACTTTACCTTGGTAGTGGTTGATTGATTGGGTCTTCCTGCTCGTCGTCCATTCTCACTTCTTTAGTTTTTTCGATGAAGCATATGGATATGAGATTGAAGGTGGCTTGATGATGGATGATAATAGCCAGCCACACACTTGCTTTGATTTTTTTTTTGTTTAACAATAACAGGTTGTGTCGTTACAATATGACAGACCACTCCACGCTTAACACGTTCGTTAACCGCAAATGGGCTGAAAACAGTATAAACAATATAATAAATGGGCTGAAAATTGTATAAACAATATAATAAATAGGCTGAGAATAGTATAAACGATATAATAAATGGACTGTGGCTCATGCCAATGATATTTATTAGACAAGGAACATATTTTTAGAAATCTGCAATCCACAAGTGGTGACAGATAAAAAGACCACCAAGAAATGTGTAGCAGAGTAGTGTGGTTACTTTACGTTAGTAGTGGTTGATTAATTGGGTCTCCCTCATCGTCAATTCTCACTTCTTTAGTTTTTTCGATGAAGCATACTTCTTTAGTTTAAGCATATAGATATGAGATTGAAGGTGGCTTGATGATGGATGATAACAGCCAGCCACACACTTGATTTGGGATTTTTCCGTTTAACAATAACAGGTTGTATCGTTACAGTGTGACAGATCACTCTGCTCAACACATTTGTTAGTCATAAATGGGCTGAAAGTAGTATAAAAGATATAATAAATGGGCTGTGACTCATCCCAATGATATTTATTAGAGAATTTAACACTTATAGACACATCTAATAGCACATACACAACATTTTGTGTAATGACCCATACACTTTCTAGCTAAATACCAAGCACCCTCCTATTTAATTCCATCTTACTTTGTACTCTAAATATATAATACTAAAATAATTTTGACATCTCTTCTCTCTCACCTCTCTCATTGTGTCCAAATTGTAATGTCTCATCAAACACAAATTTATATAGATTCATTACATACATAGTTTTTTGGTTTTTACATGAATACATTGTTTTTTGGTTGTAATGGTCACTTAGAAAAATAGACAAATGATGGATCACATATTTATTTTGATGATGTCTCACCTTAAAACTATTTTCAAACAGTTTCTTTACTTCTAATTTAGTTTTGTTGGTGTGTGTGGGTGAGACTTTAGTGTAACAAGAGCCATGTTTAAAAGGCCGGGTAAACAAAATGTCTCGGTGAATACTAAAATATGATAAACAATCACTTTATATAAGTCTCACAAATGTATGGCTTAACTAAAGACATTGACCATATAAATCTATGTTCTCACTATTTGGTGGATATGCTTAGATGTTTATTAAAATGTTTGGAAAAAAATATTATTTTTAGGTTAAAATAATGATAAATAAGTTTATTTGTTCAAGTTTAAAAGACACATAACCGATTAGTCTTACCGATTATCCAGATCAACGGTCATGATCAATGTTGTTTTAATCTTACGGTTAACATCATCAAGCTGTACTCAAGTAGAAAGCCTAATAAAACTCGGTTCTTTTATTCTACCTTTTGATTTTCGAAAAAAGCAAAACTTTTCTGATTATCTACATCAACTCATAATCAGAAAAGTTTTAAGTCTACATCAATTGATTTACTAATAAACATTAAATAAGGCATACATCAACTGATTCACTAATAAACATTAAATAAGTTATACATCAACTTATTCACTAATACACATTGAATAAGATCTTAATCCACCTGCCCAAGTGTGAGTAATATTTAGGTTCATTCCTAGGGGTCTTATAAAATAAGAAAATAAAATTTGTAACATTATTATAAAATTAGAAACTTAAACCGCTCTTTTATAAACCCAAACCGATATATAATTTTTTTTAAATTGTAAAATATAAATTCTAACCATCTTATTTGTAAACCCAAACCGATATATCATTTTGTTCTAATTGTAAAATCTAAACCCTAACTATCTCATTTGTAAACCCAAACCGATATATAAGGTTGTTCTAATTGTAAAATATAAAGCCTAACCATCTCATTTGTAAACCCAAAACAACATATAATTTCGTTCTAATTGTAAAATCTAAACCCTAATAATCTCATTTGTAAACCCAAACCGACATATAATTTTGTTCTAATTGTAAAATCTAAACCCTAACCACCTCATTTGTAAATCTAAACCGACATATACTTTCGTTTTAATTATAAAATCTAAACCTTAATTCTTATTTATAAACCCAAACCGATATATAAACTCGTTTAATTGTAAAATCTAAACCAAGCCAATATTTAACTTTCTTTAAATAAAAGTATACAAAATTTGTTTCCTTATTTTGTTCTAATTGTAAAATCTAAACCCTAACCATCTCAAGGCCGATTGGTTGAAAGGAGAGGGGGTGAATACAGGGGTGAACCTAAGTATATTTCCCCAAGTATATAGTTCACAAGACACATCCAGAAAAAAAAAATTATACCTTTTTAGAACACTGAAATCCACAAGTGGTGACAGATAAAAATACCACTGAGTAATGTATAGTAGAGCAGCATAGTTACTTTACTTTGGTTGTGGTTGATTGATTGGGTCTCCCCTGCTCGTCGTCCATTCTCACTTCTTTAATTTTTTTGATGAAGCATATAGATATAAGATTGAAGGTGGCTTGATGATGGATGATAACAGCCAGTCACACATTTGCTTTGGGTTTTTTATTTGTTTAACAATAACATGTTGTATCGTTACAGTGTGACAAACCATTCTACACTAAACACGTCTGCTATCCGTAGGAGATGAAGAAGATAAAATAGAGCAAATAAGAGGAGCACACACAAGCATTTGTTCACTCGGTACACAGTATTAACAAAGTGATACATCCAGTTAGGATCTTTTGATCCACATCCAAACACTATGAAGAAGAAAGTGGGTTATTATAAGTTGATACAAGTGAACATCTAAAACTCTTCCTTAGCTTAAGACTCACGCTCTGTGTCTCATCTTATTGCTACTAAAGAAACTACCCAAAACTATTACTTTACAGTTTCTCTTCAAATAAAACCCTAATGAAGAGATGGAGGAGCTGAGAATGAATTTTAGGATTTTTTCAGGAGGAAATCAAACATCTAACTTTTCTAATAAACTGTCTTTGGTAACTTTGTTCTTGTTTACGTACTGATCTGTTAGCTAGTTCTATCAGTACTTCACCTAATTAAGACTTGTGTTCTGTTGCCAAAGGACAGTGTTGCTCCCTTAATATTGATTGCGGTTGGACAAACAAACCCAACTTCTTTGTGAGCAGACACAAGTAGACAAAATATCCTTTCCATGCCAGCTGCAACTTCTTTGTCGTCCACGAAGCATCCAAGTTCTTATCTTCACAAGGTTTTCTTATTCACACATTTATATTTATTTACAATAATTCACTTACTTGACTTGGGCTACGAAGACGAAGACGAATGACGACTTGGTCAACGTCTCCTTTCTCTATTTATTCTTACAAAAACTCTCAAACTTTTAAGAAAAAGAAAATATTGCACCTACACCTACTTTTTCCAAAACTATTCACCATTACACCAACTTTCTATTAATTATATACTTTTCTTTAGTAAAATTACATTTTATCCCTTCTAACTAAACTAACCTCTTCTTTCTTTACTTTAATACTTTATACCATTATCATTTCACCTCTTTCCAATATATTTTTATTTTTACACATAATTCTTTTTTTAAAACATAAGGTATAAAAGAAAAAGAAAACTTAGAACAAAAAAGCTGCTATCTTTTATTTTTTGAACATCAATTTGCTATCTTCTTCTTCTTCTCATTTCTCTCCATCAAAAGAAACTCCTCTCTCTCTCTCCCTCTCTCTCTCCCCATTCAACGCATCAAACACTCAAGATTTTGATTTTAAGTTTTCAATCCATCATCGGTTGAAAAACCTCACCGTCACCGTCTTCTTCGTCAGACTCTCGTACTCCTCTCCTTTCATCAACATCAAGACCAATTTGAAAACATAAATTACATTAGCAAGGGAGAAAACCGATACGTGAGTGTTTTTCAAGTATTCATGAGTGTTTGATTTTAATTTTAGAAGTTACTTATAACTATGTTTGTGGTCAAGTCTAAGTGGACATATTATTATGGATACAAACTTGTAGATGCAGTTGGCGCAGCAGAGTGTTGTTTCGAACGAAGACCTGCTGGGTCACAAGACTCTGTATCTGAGAACAGACAAGTGGAGTTTGGCAAGGAAGCACGGCTGACGTGGGAAGTCCGGTTTGGATGGAATAAGAAGATAAAGCAGAATCGGGAGAGAAGATATCTGGAGAATATCATTTGCGATGGTTAAGGAAAGTGAGATTGTGGCAAACAAGAAATTGCCTTACTTGAAGATTTGAAGATCTTTTTAGGGTTTTTAGGGTGATCAAGTTTAAAAGATCTAGGGCAGTGTGTGGTAGGTTTTTTCTCTGACACTGGAAAAACCTTTTGCAAGAGATTGTAACTTCAAGGCTGATCAAAGAAAGCTAAGAAGGTGAGTGTTGGATAATTCTCTTAGATCTATACTGGTGAGAGTTTAGATAGAGAAGAGAAGTGTGCTTAGATTTATTCTTGTAACCGATTAAGAGTTTAATAAGAATAAATAGTAAAAGCGTTTGCTTGGCGTTTTCCAAGCAGAAGATTGTGGTGTTATTCCTCTATTACAATCGGTATCAGAGCGGACACCTGATAAAAGCTTGCTTGTCTTTTCAATAGGTGAGATCTTGAGACAAGAGGTATGGAGAAACCACAAGCTTTTGTTGAGATACCGAAAGTTCTGAAACTTGATCCAAAGCATTATGGGCATTGGAAGGTGTTGGTTCAACAGGCTATTCAAGGTATCGACATGGAGGCCTGGTTTGCTGTTGAAGATGGCTGGACTGAACCAATTGTGAAAAATGACAAGGGTGAATCGATGCTTAAACCTTGAAAGCAGTGGACTGCAAAAGAAAAGGCTGAGGCGAAGCACAACTCTCAAGCCCTGTCGGTGATTTTCAACTCCCTGCCACTGGATCCGTTCAATAGTGTCCAGGGTTGTGTGGCTGCAAAAGAAGCTTGGGATATCCTCCAAGTAACCTTTGAAGGAACTAGCAATGTAAAAGCAACACGCCTGGACAATCTGGCCTCAGATTTCGAGAATTTTTCCATGGAAGAAGGTGAGACCATTGCGAGTTACAACAGTCGGTTGAGTGCTATCGCACAGGAAGCTGTTATCATGGGAAAACGTTACAAGGACAAGAAGCTGGTAAATAAATTTCTTAGGAGCATTCCAGACAAGTTTCAACCACATCGATCTACCATTGATGTTTCCTTGAACTCAGATGAGTTGAAGTTCAGTCAAGTTGGTGGGATGATGCAGTCGTTTGAGATGCAGCTGAAGAAAAAGGAACAACGCACTGAACGATAATTTGCTCTAAAGGCTGTTGAAACGCCGAAGAATGCTGAGACACAAGATACTGCAGATGAAAAAAAAGTTGGGTTGCTTGTTAGGAAATTTTTCAAGAAGATGGAGCGTGGTCAGTACAAAGGATCCCCATCTACAGTCAGAAGTGATTTAGAAAGGGACTTTAAGAGGGGTGATAGGCAAGAGCGCCAATGTCTGGAGTGTGAAGGATACAGACATCTCAAGGCAGAATGCCCTACCTACAAGCGCAGAGGGCAGATGCAGTGCTATGGATGCAAAGGGTATGGGCACACCAAGGCCGAATGTCCTACTAAAGAGAGTAAATCCAAATCGTTTGTCGTCTTGAGTGATAATGACTCTGATGATAACGAGCAAGATGGTGAAGTTCTCAATAACTATATGGCTCTGCTGGGATTCATTGAGGAAGATGAGGTGGTGGAGTAGGAAATGAAGGATCAATCAACTGTTGTGTCAGACTCTGAAGATGATGAGGTGGATCTACCCGCTGAGGAACAGGTTACTCTGATAATTTCAAGTCTGGTTCAGAAAACTCAGGAGTATGATGTGCTGCTGGCTGAAAAGACAGATCTGCTGGCAAGGTTCAACTCGCTGTCTTCAGATCTTGAGGAGGAAAGAGCTAAGTCTCAGGGACTTGAAAAGCAACTGGAAGAGCAGCTTAAAAACATCAGGATGCTGAGCAAAGGAACAAAGGATCTTGACACCATTTTGAGTGGTGAGAGGATTGGTAATACTAAGTGGGTACTTGGGTATCAAGGTAATGATGCTTCAACATCCACAAAGATTGTCAAGGGTCTTAACACAAATAACAAAGAAGCTATATCCATCCAACCAAAGACACAAGCAGCAATACCAGTTAAAACCAACGTTCACCAAGCAAGAAATGTGCATTCTTAAAGGAGGATACGGGCTTCTTACCGAGCAACTTTTAGAGTTATGCATGTGACTCAGTCATTTGATCCATATGGGTTGGCTGCAAATCACTACTCAACACATCAGGCGTTTGGACTGGCTTATCAAGTTTCACGAAGTCGGAGAAACGGGTGTTGGTACTGTGGAAACCTAACTCATTTTAAAGCACAGTGCTATGAGTACAACAATCGAGTGTCAAGGACCACTCAACAAGTGAGTTATCCTAGAGATATGCAACCAATCAACAAGCCACTGTTTGACAAGAGGAGTGGTATGTACTGTAATGTAGCACAAGCTGAGGGTAAGTTTGGTTCTCACCAAAAGAAATGGAACTTTGATAGTGGCTGTTCTAGACACATGACTGGAGCTCATACCAACCTGTCAGAATTTGAGAATGTGTCTACTGGTCGGGTTACTTTCGGTGATGGAGCAAAAGGAGAAATCAAAGGCAAAGGTGTTACTGGCGGAAGTGCACAACCTAGTCTGAGAGATGTCTTTTTAGTTGATGGGTTAAAGGCAAACCTCATCAGTGTCAGTCAGTTGTGTGATGAAGGCTAGGATATTACCTTCACTAAACGAGATTGCAAAGAGGATCTGTGAAGCTCGAAGGCAAGCGGTCAGGTAATAACTGTTATATGTGGAAATCAACAAATCATTGCTTTCATGCATCCACTGTGTCCAACACTGAGTTGTGGCACCAGAAGCTGGGTCATTTGAACATACGCACCAAGCATAAACTCGCGCATCAAGATATTGTTCAAGGAATACCTAAGCTCCAGTCTGATCAACACTTTGTGTGTGAACCATGCAACAAAGGAAAACAAGTAAAAGTGTCACACAAGGCAGTTCCTAATGTGCGCACTGAGCGTATTTTGGAACTGGTGCACATGGATCTTATGGGTCCAATTCGAGTCAATAGCCTCTCGGGTAAACGATTCATTTTTGTTCTGGTCGATGACTTCTCTCGCTACACATGGGTGCGTTTTCTTAGGGAAAAATCAGACACACTAGAATGCTTTCGCATCTTGGCTCTTCAAATTAAAGGCGAGAAGTGGGCTATCAAGGCAATACCCAGTGATCGCGGTTGTGAGTTTCAGAATAAGCAGTTTAATCAGTTCTGCACTGCTCAGGGGATTATGCATCAATTCCCAGCACCCAGGACACCAGAACAAAATGACTTAGTTGAACGGAAGAACAGAACCCTGCAGGAGATGGCAAGAGCGATGCTTCATGGGAATCAAGTTCCTCAACAGTTCTGGGATGAGGCTGTTAATACTGCATATTACATTATCAACCGAGTCTATGTTCGACCAGGAACCTCCAAGACACCCTATGAATTGTGGAAGGGTCGCACTCCATCAGTCAGCTATTTCCATGTTTTTGGATGTGTATGCTACATCTTAAATGACACAGATCAGCTAGGAAAATTTGATTCAAAGAGCGATGATGGGGTGTTTCTGGGTTATTCTGGCAATAATACTGCTTTCCCTGTATACAACAAGCGTATGCATTCTGTTCAGGAAACTGTCAATGTGGTGTTTGATGATATTTCTCTTCAGCGAGTTTCGCTCATACCAATCCCATACCCAGATGACTCGGTAACTGATGCTCCTGAATCATCTTCTAGTATTCTCGAGTCACCAGCCTCCACAACACCTTCCCGTGTTCCTTCTGAGGTGTGTCCTCTTCCGGATGTCTCTCAGGTGCATCAGAATCACTCCTCTAATGATGTTATTGGCGAGATTCAGGGGGGAAGAGTTACCAGGGGAAAACAGATTAACTTTCTCCATCTGGCTGGGAAGAAACAGCGATCAATCATTAAGAAAGTGCCTCAAGACTCTGAAGTTGTACAGTTTGCATGTTTTGTTTCCTCTGTTGAGCAAAAGAATCACAAAGAAGCACTGGCCGATGAATTTTGGATAGCTGCTATGCAAGATGAGCTTGAACAGTTTGCTCGCAGTGACGTATGGGAGCTCACAAGCAGACTGGTGGATGTTAATGTGGTAGGAACCAAATGGATTTTCAAGAACAAGAGTGATGAGAATGATTTATTGTGAGAAATAAAGCTCGCCTTGTTGCTCAGGGTTACTCACAAGTAGAAGGAATCGCCTTTGATGAAACCTTCGCACCAGTGGCAAGATTGGAATCCATTCGTTTCCTATTTGGCATGGCATGTGCATTAAATTTCACATTGCATCAGATGGATGTCAAGAATGCATTTCTTAATGGGATTCTTCACGAGGAGGTCTATGTTGAGCAACCTAAAGGGTTTGAAGATCCACAGTATGCGCAGCATGTATACAAACTGAAGAAAGCTCTGTATGGACTCAAACAAGCACCTAGAGCCTGGTATGAGAGGTTGACAACGTTTCTTATGGAGCAAGGCTATGTTCGCAGAAATGTGGACAAGACTCTGTTCGTTCTTAGTCTTGACAAGGGCCTGATGTTTGTGCAGATCTATGTTGATGACATTGTCTTTGGATCAACTTGCCAGCAACTCGTCACTCAGTTTGTCCAAAATATGACTGATGAGTTTGTCAGCTGATGGCATATTTGTGTCTCAAAGCACATATGCGAGGGGTCTGATAACTCAATTTGGTCTTACAACCAGTAAGGAGGCCAAGATACCTATGGGGTGAATGACAAGCTCTCAAAGGATGAAGCAGGAGAAGACGTAGACAAGAAGCTGTATCGAGGAATGATTGGTAGCCTTCTGTATCTGACAGCAAGCAGCCCTGACATGTGCTTAGCGGTTGGTGTATGTGCTAGATATCAAGCCAAACCTAAGAAGTCACATCTCTTGGCTGTAAAGAAGATCATCAATTATATCAAAGGCACAATCGAACTCGGTATCTATTATACCTAGGACACAACCACCAGTCTAACAGGCTACTGTGATGCTGATTGGGCTGGTTCTGTGGATGATCGCAGAAGCACAAGTGGTGGATGCTTCTTCATGGGAAACAATCTCATATCCTGGCACAGCAAGAAGCAAAACAGTGTGTCTCTGTCAACAGCAGAAGCGGAGTACATAGCCTTGGGGAGCTGTTGCACACAGCTAATATGGATGAAGCAGATGACTGCTGACTATGGTATTGTTTCTAACTCTATCTTGATTCACTGTGACAATCAAAGTGCAATAAACATCTCGAAAAACCCGGTTCAACATTCTTGAACTAAACACATAGATATCATACATCACTTCACTAGGGATTTGGTTGAGGGGAAACTGATTGAGATTGATCATGTCCGTACTGAATTTCAATTGGCTGATTTGTTTACTAAACCCTTGGAATTTACCATATTCACTAATCTGCGTAAGTCCATTGGGATCTGTGAAATCTAATTCTTTGTTGAGTTTGTGCTGTCTTGGTTGTTAGGAACATGCATCAAATCAGGCCATAAAAATCCTAGGATATATAAGAGGTTAGTAGTTGTCTTGTACTTAAAGCCTGGGTGGAAAATAGCTGCATGTCATGATGGTCTATGTCCCTATAAAACGTTGTCGTGGCATTAGGAGGTCAAAGAGCTGAGGAGAGACAAAGCCTTGTGTGATTTTCAGAGGTTAAGCTGACGCTGGTGATTGATTAAGCCAAGTGTTATCACTGGATGTCATGATTTTCGAAGCACAATAAGATGGCAGTCCCAAGCCCAAACACTGTGAAACATCAAAGCAAAAAAAAAAAAAAAAAAAATCTTGCTTCTTGATCTCTCCAAAGAATTTCCAGCTGCCTATGCATGTTTGGTTGACATTGAAAGGACTGAAGGCATGACAGTGTGAAAGTCTAGCCACCATTGTCGACTGGTGATCTTTGACAATCCAAAAGGTTGTGGTAGTATTTGAGGTGTGTGCCGATACAAGTCATTGGCATGAGTTCACTGGGTGAGGTTTCTAGGTATGTTCCATGTGTTTAAAATTAAAATATCATGGTTTGATCTCTTTCTGGGTTCCTCAACAATTCTCTGTGAAGTTTGAAGTTTCTGAATGATAGGATACATTAACTTGCATGATTGTTGTTTTTTCTTCTTCGGAAGGTTTTTGCTGCACTAAGTGTTTGTTTGAGTGGTTACAGCACCAAATATTTCAATACTGCTTCGTCGACTTGATTTGCAAGGCTCTGAGGTTGTCAGCTGAGATTCTGCCGTATGCAACGGTTGCAGGTTCGTAAGTTTGTTGACTCATCTACTTGTTATCTATCTTCATTGGGTGTTTTTGACTCATGTTTGCCAAACAAGTTGGGGGAGATGTGACGGGGATTCTAGTGGATGATTCCAGTGGATGACCGGTTCTGTTATGGGGGAGTTATGTTGCTAACTGTGTGGGGGAGCAATTTCTCTTCTTTGTCTTGTGTTTTCTGTGTGGTTTTTGCTCATGTCAGGTTTTTTGAAAATCGGGTGCTTCTTTGTCAACCTGAGTCAAAAAGGGGGAGATTGTAGATGCAGTTGGCGCATCAGAGTGTTGTTTCGAACGAGGACCTGCTGGGTCACAGGACTCCGTATCTGAGAACAGACAAGTGAAGTTTGACAAGGAAGCACGGCTGACGTGGCAAGTTCGGTTTGGATGGAATAAGAAGATAAAGCAGAATCGGGAGAGAAGATATCTGGAGAATATCGTTTGCGATGGTTAAAGAAAGTGAGATTGTGGCAAACAAGAAATTGCCTTACTTGAAGATTTGAAGATCTTATTAGGGTTTTTAGGGTGATCGAATATAAAAGATATGGGGCAGTGTGTGGTAGGTTTTTTCTCTAACACTGGAAAAACCTTTTGCGTGAGATTGTAACTTCAAGGCTGATCAAAGAAAGCTAAGAAGGTGAGTGTTGGATAATTCTCTTAGATCTATACTGGTGAGAGTTTAGATAGAGAAGAGAAGTGTGCTTAGATTTATTCTTGTAACCGATTAAGAGTTTAATAAGAATAAATAGTAAAAGCATTTGCTTGGCGTTTTCCAAGCAGAAGATTGTGGTGTTATTCCTCTATACCTTTACAAAACTATCATTAACCAATTGATTAGAACAAAGATGTTCATAGTTACAAACTATCATTAGCGGTATCCATTGCTTATCATCCACATGGCTTTTGTAGATCGGTATCCATTGCTAATAATCCACATGGTCAGATCCATAGCTACCGTTCAACCATTGAAACTCTCGTTTGATTCTAATGTGTTTATGCTTGTTCCATGGTCCTTTTTGTTTGTAGAACAAGTCTATCATTCCAAAGGCTGAGATGTGGGGAAGATTTTTTCTTGAGAATTAGTGTCAAACAAGGACAGTTTGGATGCAAAAAGAAATTCATAAGATAGCTCTATTACTCATAAGATCTTAAGACACAAGACTCGGACAGTAATGCAAAACTTTAATGAACATATGGACTTGGTGTTATGGATATACAGAATGAAATTCCTTAGATCACGACAAACTCTGGAACCACCACCAACAATAACCTTGTTCTTTCAGATTTCTCCAAATCAAATATTTTTGATACTCAATTCAACTTCGACGAGAATCAAAGCGGAGGAGGTTTCCGGAGTCGAAGTGGCGGAGATACTTACCGGAGCGAAGGCGATTCGTTTTTGGGTTCTACATGGATACCCGAATCAGCTTAAGGTGTTCGTGTTTGGTTAGGGTCTTTTGACTCGGCCATAGAAGCTGCAAGAGGTTATGACAAAGCTTCTTTTAAACTACGAGGAAGTAACAGAGGATGAAAGCCACCTGAGCAGCCATAAAGCTGTGAAGAGGGAAGAAGTTCAAGCTCAGGCTGATGCTTGTCCATTAACACCGTCAAGTTGGATGGGGTTTTGGGACGGAGCACACAGTACAGAGATGGGAATATTCTCTGTGCCTCCTTTATCTCCTTATCCATCTCTTGGATACTCTTCACTAGTGGTTACATAAACTTCCGAGGATTAAATCTGGAAAATTCCAACATTAGGTGACTTTAACAACTTTAAATCGTGTTAAAAGCTTCTAAGATTAGCTGATTGTAAAAAACACAATGCTTTGCTATATTCATTGATTCTTCTTATAGAAAGAGAAAACAAGCAACGAAGGAGGGAGAAAAAAAAATAAGAAAAAGAAAGAGAGGACATTATCGTTCTGGAGTGCAGGGCAATTTTGCCAATAAATAAAGTATAGTATGAGTAGAAATTAGGTGTAAGTGAAAAAAGATGTAGGAAAAGTAGATCTAATTGCTAATCTCTCTAAAAAAATGGCTTAAGCTATTAAAACTCTCAAACTATTTATCCTTCATCCAACTTCCCTCCGTCTCAGATTCTTTTGTTTCTTTCTTCTTGAACCCTTAAAAAAAATGGCTTCGGCCAACGAAAAAGATGATATTCCCATGCTTCCAATTTCAGACTCATCGTCTCGTACCAGAGCTCGTAGCGTTTCCATCTCAACCCCTACTTCCTCCTTTGACAACTCAACTGTGGTTTTAGGCTACACGGGTCCTCTTCGAACTCATCAGAGACATCTTCCTTTAGTTCAAGTAAGTGGTCCTTCGTATACCTCTTCTCGCAACCCTGAACCTCTCTTTCTTCCTCATCCTTCTACTACTTCTTCTGGTGTCTCTTCTCAGGTTGAGAGATATCCTTCTGACGTTCTCGAACATAAAAACTCCTCAGACAATGAAAAAGTTTCGAAACACGCGAAATTAGGAATGTGCGATGACCCTTACTGTACCACTTGCCCTTCTAATTACAACCGTAAGGCAGCTCAAACTCTACATGCCAGTGATTCTCCCGATTGTGATTCCACGGTAAAGTTTTTGATTTTTTGTATACTTCACATGCATTAACAAAAAAATAGCTTCAGGCTCAAGTAATGTTTACTAAAACAGAGTCTTTTTTGTTTTCTTGCTAGGTCCGTAACACTCCTGGTGCTAAAGCTTGGGCTAGGCGATTTCCTTCCTTTGTTAATGGATACTTAACTGTAATCGTGAATCCTCATAACAAAAATGTTAAAAGATGGAGCAAATTTTTTGCCCTTTCATGCTTGGTAGCTATTTTTATAGATCCTCTCTTCTTCTTCCTTGTAAAAGTGGACGTGGTATGTTTTTGCCTTGAGAGATGATCTCTCTCTCTTATCGTTTGCTTCTCCTATGTTGTTATCTTTCCTTTTTGACCATATCTACCTTTTCTTATTGTAGATACAAAGATGCGTTGGGATTGAATGGCCGATAACAAACGCGTTTGTAGCTGTCAGAAGTGTAACAGATTTTATATTTTTTTATGAACATTCTACTTCAGGTATATATTTCGTTGGCTTACATTTCTCCAGCTGTTGGCTTTAATGCTCTCACTTCTTCCATTTCCATATCTATAAAATAATAAAATTATCTTCCTCCAAGTTGAACAAGTATAATTTTTTTGAAATCTGTATGTAAGTATCGTAAATTAACAATCATATAAATTTACATATATATATATATATATATTATGTATAATTTTCAAAAATTAAATTTTATCTTTAAGTTCATCTCTATAAAACAATTGTTATGTTGTATTTTAAACTATAATGTTATAAAATATGATAATTGATATGAAGTGACCTTAGTTCAATGACTAATAGTAAATTCAATTGTAGAAGGATCATCACACCAAGAGATTCGGCTAATGGGTTAGCCTGTTGTGACCTAATGGTTGACAAAAAAAAATGAAAATTGATATTTTGATAGACTATTGAGATTATTATTCATAAATTCTAAGCTTTTTATGTCATGTGTATAAGTGAATTTATCTATCATATTTGTTCATTACGTTCGAGGAAAGTTTTTCCTTGATTTGTTCATAGTGATGCCACTTCCACAGGTATCATAATGAATGTTACTGGTGGTTTTAAGTAATGGTTATTATTTGAAGATTGTTCATTTACACCTCCCTATTTCTTCTTCCTTTGTTTACAGATAATGATATTATGTATAATACCAAAGTACTTGGTGGGCTCAGTCAAGAATAACCATGTGAAACTCCTTTTACGAGCTGCAGCTCTTTTCCAATACATTCCAAAGTTATGTAGACTTCTACCATTTGTTGCTGGACAATCACCAACCGGGTTCATATTTGAGTCAACTTGGGCTACTTTTGTAATTAATCTTCTCACCTTCATGCTTGCTGGACATTTTGTTGGCTCTTGCTGGTACCTTTTTGGTCTGCAGGTATATATATAAGTCAGATTGTTTTTTAAGATTCTCTTTAAATATTATATCTATCAAGTGAAATAAAGATTTGTTCTCGTTGTTTTGCTCTTTTCAGAGTGTTAAGAGATGCATGCAGGGTGTTATTTTGAATATTTCTGAGGTCGAAGAACCTAAATTTCTTATTGATTGTGATCATAGAAGTATTGTATCGGAGTCACAACGAGCTATCTGGAGAGAAAGTCGTAATTTCGATGCTTGTTTCCAAGATGATGGTTTTCCTTATGGAATCTATTCAAAAGCAGCCAAGCTTACCTATCATTCTAGTATCCTCACAAGATACACCTACTCTCTCTTCTGGGGTTTTCAGGTAATTAGATTTTTTTTTTCTGGAGTAAGCTAAAAACAAACAAGAAATCAATTAGTATTTTACATTGATTGACATATTTAAAACTCTTGATTAATGTCATTTTTATTATTATTATTAATCATTCTCAAAGCAAATCAGCACCCTTGCTGGTAACCAAGTCCCAAGCTACTATCTACCGGAGGTCCTTTTTACTATGGGTATCATCGGATTAGGACTATTGCTTTTCGCACTTCTTATTGGTAATATGCAAAATTTTCTTCAAGCTCTTGGTAAAAGGTAGACAATTAAATATTCCATATTTACGTCACTGTACATAAGTTGATATTTCATTATTTCAAGACATAATTGCATGGTTGGTCTTCTAAGTATATACTCTGGTGATTTTGACTTGTCCATCTAAGGAATTTGGAAATGACACTAAGACAGCGTGATGTGGAGCAATGGATGAGCCATAGACGGTTGCCAGATGGTATAAGAAAGTATGTGGACTATATCCCTTTGATATTGAACTGTAGTGTCACTAGCTATAAAACTAAGTGAATAGAGTTTGTTCAACATTTTCAGGAGGGTGCGAGAAGCTGAGCAGTTCAACTGGGCTGCTACTAGAGGCGTTAACGAAGAACTGCTCTTTGAGAATTTGCCTGATGACCTTCAAAAAGATATAAGACGATACCTCTTCCAATTTCTCGAGAAGGTAAACATCAGACCCCAATTCTGTACGTAGTGTTTCAAAGAGCTAGCTACTTCTACAATTTAACTGTATATATAGAGACTGCTGCTAAAACCAAAGTAATATATAGTTATGATATCACAGACTAACCAAGCTGAAAGTGGCCGAGGTAGATTTATTAAAATGTTAATGGGGTTTGCAGGTGAAAATATTTTCTTCACTGGATGAATCAATCATAGATGCTATCCATGAGAGGCTGAAACTGAGGACATACATAAAGAATAGCACAGTGTTACGCAAAAAAGGTCCAGTTAAGAAAATGGTATTCATAGTGAGAGGTGAGATGCAGAGCATCAATGAGGACGGTTCTGTTATGCAATTGTCGGAAGGCGACGTTTGTGGTAAAGAACTCCTCACCTTGTGCACCAAACGCTCCGGTACATATATCCCCTAATTTTGAACCTATTACATGTTCATAAATCTCAAAGTTTTTGGTTATAAACTTAAAGAATTATAAAAACTCAGATGACGACACTTAATATGTTTTGATGCATACCTTCAGGTGGGACGACGATAAAGATGCCACCAAAGGGATTGGTAATTAGCAAAAGAGTTGTTAAGTGTATCACAAACGTGGAGGCGTTTTGGTTGAGTGTAGCAGATATTGAAGATCTTGCGAGCTTGTTCTCGAGATTCCCAAGGAGCCATAGAGACCAAAGAGCCATAAGGAACGATTCTGTCTATTGGAGGCTACGCCAGATTCAAGTGGCTAGGAGAAACCGAAGGAGACAGCTTCAGAGAGGATACACTGCTTAGTCTAGCTAGTTACAGCCTTGGATTTTTGTATAATAAAATAAGATGCTTCACTTGAATTCAAAAATTATTTTTCGTAAAAATGTGAATTAATGTCGTAAACCATCTCCAATGGGTAAAATGTGAACTAATGTAAGACCATCTCCAATTGTCAAATGTGGTATATGGCAGGGAGAAAGTACAGGCAAGTCTCCATAAATATTTTGAAGAAGTTGCTCTAATTAATGGAGCAAAAGTTTATTGTGAACGATGCTATAAACATTAAGGTATGTAGATTTAGCTAATTATAACACCAAGTTTTGCCGCATGATTATCTCTGCATTGCTTGTCATCGCTTGTTTAATGGAACTTTTGACTTCCTATTCCACAGACACTGGTGGATAATTTGTCCAAGGAGGTGGGTTCACCTGTGATTGTTGTATTGTAAGAGTGATTCATGTAGGTATGACATAATGAAAAGAGGAGAAATGTCATCTATCACAAGAAAAATAAAGGTCCAGCCAGAGTCAGAGAGAGGTTTAAAAAGCATATCAAATTAAGTAGTCCAAAGGCTAATCAAGTTTGGAGACTCGGAAACGCTTGGTAGCTCAAATTAATCATGTTCCTTTGATGGCTTGGAGATCCTCTTACGTTTACCACCCGGTATGGTTTCTTCCATTATTTTTGGGGCTGTGAAAGTGAAATCTTCAAGCCGTGTATCCTTGAACTCCGGATTTGCATCGATGAAAGCTGCAAGTTCATTGCGAGTCCTCATCTTCTTCCCTGTCGGAGTGACGTAGTACACATCCACTCTCGAGTTGTCCTTCCTCAAAACTATCTTCCTTTCGAACCCTGTTGGTGTCTTTGCCACGCCAGGCTTGTCCACGACCCATATTCTAGTGGAGTCATATTCTAGCTCTGCATCATCATGACATGACACACCTTCAATCGTCTGGCACACAAACTCTTCTTCTTTTACTCTCATTCTAATCTCCTCAAAAACTTCCCGAGTATAAATTTTTCTCCATTTGAAGCACCTTCCACACTGTACAGCAAACGTATCTATCAACCCCTCAAGAGTACCAGATCTTGTCTGCACAAGAAATTTTGAATCTCAGTCAAAAAGGGCATTTGTGAAACTAATCCAACATTAATGTTGATTACATATAATTAACTTAATCAATCATCCAAGTTCTGGCACATCCAAAAAAAAATGTTTTATACCTTTTAAGTCTACATCAAATGATTCACTAATAAGGTCTTAATCCACCTACCCAAGTATATAGTTCACAAGATTTTTATTTTTGAAACGGAATTGCTTGAAGCCACATTAGAAGAGGAACATAGTTTTAGGACACTGAAATCCACAAGTGGTGACAGAGAAAAAAAACCACAGAGTAATGTGTAGTAGAGTAGTGTGGTGATTTTACCTTGGTAGTGGTTGATTGATTGGGTCTCCCCTGCTCGTCGTCCATCCTCACTTCTTTAGTTTTTCCGATAAAGCATATAGATATGAGATTGAAGATGGCTTGGTGATGAATGATAATAGCCAGCCACACACTTGCTTTAGGTTTTTTTATTCGTTTAACATTAACAGGTTGTGTCGTTATAGTATAACAGACCACTCTACGCTTAACACGTTTGTTAGCCGCAAATGGGCTGAAAACAGTATAAACGATATAATAAATGGGCTGAAAACAGTATAAACGATATAATAAATAGGCTGAAAGCAGTGTACACGCTGAAAGTAGTATGCACAATATAATAAATGGGCTGAAAATAGTATAAACGGTATAATAAATGGACCGTGGCTCATGCCAATGATATTTATTAGAGAATATATCACTTTTTCACACTTCTACAAAATCTAATAACACATACACAACTTTTTTTGTAATGCCCCAAACACTTTCTTGGTACATGCATAGCTGTTTGGTTCTTACATGAATACATTGTTTTTTTGGTTTTAGCGGTCACCTGGAAAGACAAACGATGGATCTCATATTAAGTTTGATAATGCCTCACCTTAAAACTATTTCCAAACAGTTTATTTACTTCTAATTTAGCTTTGTTTGTCTCTGTGGGTGACGACTTTAATGTAAAAAGAGCGATATTTAAAAGGCCCGTAAACAAAATGTCCACTGGATACTATATTAAAAACAATCACTTTATTTAAGTCTCACAGATGTATGGTTCAACCTAAACACATTGACCAACAAAATCTATCTTGTCACAATTTGCTGGATATGCTTAGATGGTTATTAAAATGTTTGGAAAAAAATAAACTAAATTTTATTTGTTCAAGTTTAAAGACAAAATCGGTTAGCGTTATCGACTATCCAAATCAACAGTCACGATTAATGTAGTTTCAATCTTACGGTGATATTATGAAGCTATACTTACTTGCATTATATCAGAAAACACACAATAAAACTTTTTAAGTCTACATCAACTGATTCACTAATAAACACTGAATAAAGTCTTAATTCACCAACCCAAATATATAGTTTACAAGATTTTTATTTTCGAAACATAATTGCTTGAAACCATATTAAACGAGGAACATTTTTAGAGCACTCAAATCTACAAGTGACAGATAAAAATACCACCGAGTAATGTGTAGTAGAGTAGTATGGTTACTTTACTTTAGTAACGACCGAGTAATGTGTAGTATAGTAGTATGGTTATTTTGCTTTGGTAACCACCGAGTAATGTGTAGTAGAGTAGTGGGGTTACTTTACTTTGGTAGTAGTTGATTGATTCGGTCTACCCTGCTCATCGTCTATTTTCACTTCTTCGGTTTTTTTATGAAGCATATAAATATGAGATCAAAGATAGCTTGATGATGGATGATAACAGCCGGCCACACACTTGCTTTGAGTTTTTTCCGTTTAACAATAACAAGTTGTATCGTTGCAATGTGATAGACTATTCTATGCTTAACACGTTTGTTAACCATAAATAGGTTGAAAACAGTATAAACGATATAATATATGGGCTGTGGCTGATGCCAATAATATCTATTAGAGAATTTAGCACTTAACTCATTTTTACAAAATCAAATACAACATACACAACTTTTTGTGTAATGACCCAAACACTTTCTACCTATATTCCAAACACTTCCTATTTAATTTCATCTTACTTTGTATTATAAATATTCAATATTAAAATAATTAAAAACAATTTTGACATCTCACTCTCTATCGTTGTGCCCAAATTTTAATGCCTCATCAGAAACAAATTTATATGGATTAATTACAAACAGACTAACGATGGATCTCATACTTAATTTGATGATGTCTCACACATGGACCATATAAATATATGTAGTCACAATTTGGTGGATATGTTTACATGTTTGTCAAAATGTTTGGAAAAAAATAAAACAAAATTATGATTAGGTAAAGTATAATAAAATAAAATGTATTTGTTGAAGTTATAACTTATAATTAGATTAGGATCCGCGGTACACCGCGGAGCAAAATTATTTATAACTAAAATATTTAAATTATAAGTTGTATTTGTTGGTTAAATATGTTATAATTATATAATAATTATTAAATAAACCATATAATACCGTAATATAATTTATTTTTTACATAATATTTATTTAATCAATTTAATTAAATATATCTATTCTCTGATACTGACAGTGTTAACAAAATAATGAAATGATGTTTTAGCCGTAAAACACCGAATTAATGATATTTTTTTAATTTATATAAATATCGATAAAAACCGTCCCGCTATATAACCCCGTCCCGAGATATTTTAACTCACACTATATCATCTCAATTTGTAATATTTATTGTGTATCTACGGTATAATATTTATCATATTTAACTTTTTAAAAGTTTTAAATATTTTTCATATTTAACCTCTTTAAAATCTTTAAAATAAATAACCGGAATAAACAAATAAAAGGTTTTAAAGTTTGAATGCCTGATAATCAAGGTTTCTACTCATTTGTATTCAGAATCATTTTGGTCTCTTTTATAGTATGACTCTAAACCATTACCCAATTTTTTAGACGATATGGAATATTGTATCCATATTTTTTATTAATTCATCTATTGAATAATATATGTCCATTTTTAAAATTTTGTATTACAATTTTTATTAACTAAATGTATTATAAAATAATTCAAGATAATTTAAATATTGTTGTGAACACAGAGATTTAGGGAATTGTTCTCTTGTATTATTAATCTATCCCATAGGATATAACATATATATAATGATACAACTTTAGGGTTTAGGGTTTACACTAATGGGTCGATAAAGGGCATCCACATAATACAATATATTTATAACACTCCCCCTTGGATGACCATTATAAAAATATAGTCCCAAATGCGCATGTGAGATGCTGCCTCGTTAAAAATCTTACCAGGAAAATCCAGTGGGAAAAACCATGGTCAAGAGAAAAAGAGTGCAGCGCGCTTTTACTCCCCCTCATGAGTACATCACTTGAAATCTTCGAGATGACCGATCCAATATGATGAAGTAGCTTCTTCAAAGTAGTGGTTGGAAACGCCTTGGTAAATGGTTCCCCAAATCTTCACTTGAACGAATCTGTAGTAAACATGTATCGCCATTCTTCTATTGGTCATAGGTCTCGCAAGTGACTCATCTTTATCATTATCTTTGTTTCTCACAATCTCATCAATGTATTTCAAAAACTTTGAAGATGATAGTCTTTCACCATTGGAATCATAATATTCCTCTTCAGGTGTTTATCTTTCGCGTGTTCTTTTGTTGTCTCATTAAAAACCTTTCATGGAAAAACCCAATGGGATAAAAACCATGATAAGGGAAAAAGAGTACAACCACACTTATGATCATATTTCTCCCCCTGAAAGCATCATCTTCAGGTTATGCATTATGATCATATATATCATCTTTTTATAAACAATGCTTTAGTGTACAAAACTCATATGATCATCATATATTCTTCTGGGTCATTGAACTGCAAGTCATTTGAACCCTTTCATATCGAAGATCTATTTGAACTTTAAGCCCAAAATTCATTTACATACAATCTTCCAAACAATCATCTTATACATAGGAGTTCTTCATAATCTCCTTGTAAAACTTTCTCTTTCAACTCTTCTTCTTATTATGGTACTACAAGACCATTTTTCTATGTAAGATAATGTAAGCATCTTGAGATAACATCTTTCTCATCAGATGTCAAATCTGTAACCTCAAGAAATTTCATGAAATATCTGATCTTACAAAATCTGATTTCTCCATCTTTCAGGAGTAATATTTCATCACTGATTATTTCTCCATATATTCCTAGGTATATGAAATCTCTACCGGAGATCAGATAATATTTTCATCATCAACATATTTGCACTTATTTTTGTACCTTTCTTTTAACAAGAACCACTTGTAAGTGCTGAAGAGACAAGAGACACATATAATTTTTTTCTTTTAACGAGGTTCAGCAAAGACCTATGTCCTCAAACTTTCTTGAAAATACTTCTTGAACACAATTAAAATTAGTGTTCAATCTCGGATTTACACAACCCTAAGATATTCACTTATCTTGTTACCGATTTATTTTCAACCCACTATGAGATCCCTAAGATCAACAACAATGATCTACACACATGATTCTCTCATGCAGATAAACTTTCACCATTTTCTCCTCAAAGGTGTCAAAAGTCTACAAAACGTTTTCTCGAGAACTATAAAATATTGCTTCTAGCAATATAATTACTTTAAGAGATATTTTTGACAGTTTGAAAACCTTATGGATAGACTGAATCAAGTTTTGCTCTTATTTCAAACTCATAAGGGATCTACATAGTTGCTTCCACCATATGAGAGTGCATTTCTCATAATAAATATCAAGTATTTATGAGAATCATTGTACTTCTACACATACTTTATTTCTCATACATATCCCCTTATGTCCCACTCATTTTACACTTTCAAGTGTAAGGACTACAAGTCCAAATATTATCTCGACTTCAACTATTTCATAGTTACTTCTTTCAATGATTAACCAATCATTCTATGTATACACTTTTCAATAAAAAAAATTCTATTGACCGTGGTTTATGATCCTCGATTTTCATCAATAACATCATCAACTGCAACACTGCATGCAAACATATTAGGACGTCGATTTGCTTATTGGTTCCTTTTCATTCTAGACATGACTCAACTTGTTGAGATTTCTTTTCATTATGATTCTCAGGTACCTGAATCTCTTTCTCACTCATGTCTACATCTCTTCTAGACATTTTCCATAACTCTTTGCTTCCTCGGTGCCATATTAATTTATGCTCATTTTTCTTTTCCGAGAATGCTTATATTTGGAACCATAAGTCTATCACATTTCATGTGATCATTAGACTTACTAGCAGTTGATCTTATCCTTCTAGGGTATATGTGACTTTGTCACTTAAGGTCAGAAAATGGCTCTTGCATGCTTTTAGCATCTTTGCAAACTTTGCCAATAAATTATCTTTTTAATTTCTAGCGCACATTTCTTAGTACGAGGATCAAAATAACTTCTTCCAATATATTTATTTACCAGCTGCTTATTTTCTCCCCTTCTTGTTGGAAAGACTAACTCACTAAAACAGTCTTTGCATCTCGAGCCTCAAATTTTCGAGATATTCAATCTTTAAAAGAGATTCATATCCAACATATTTCCAACATTCTTTCAAATTCTATCTTATATAACTGTGGTGGAGAACCCAGAATGTATAACACATTTAGATGGAAGATATCTGGTTTCTGACTCAAACCAATTGTAATGAGGGAGTACTCATGATTATTCGTTGGCATGATGCGAATTACTTGACATATAGAATCATTTATGTCAATTACTTGGCATGGTTTCACCACCATTATCAATTAACCAAATACTCTCGCAAACACCATGTTGCAAGTTACTAACAAACATATATAGTGGATGATCAATCCACAATATCGCTTTGTATACATACGATAAAATTGACATTATCCAAATTCATGGGGTCGGTGAAAACCATATAATCGGCTTGCTTTGTAAAGCAGCACACATAATAAATCACAAAGAAAACTCTTTAGGTTCTCTAATAAATCTTTTCAGAAATTTCTGATTATTTTTTCGCATCACTACTGAACCGGAATGGCTTAACCGGTCATGCCAAACAATGAGATTTTCACAAAGCATTTTGTCTTCTAGACATGTAATCTCCAAAATACTTTTATTGCCTTGGATAATACTTATGATTACAAAGTATTTTCTTCGCATATTGTCTCAACATGATTACTTTTCAAATCCTCAATATTTGCTTTTTCATATGAGTGATTAAACTCATTTTGGGTGTGAACATAATCTTATATTTGTTCCATCACCTCTGTATGTGGGATTCATATATTCTCCCCCTCGAGATGATGACATGACTATGAATCTCGATTTGAATTCCGCTTTGTAATCAATAACATTCTCAAATTGGGTAATATATTATATTTTAGACCCTTTTAACTTTGAGACTAATTGGGAGATTATAACACATAATTATCAAATTATGTTCCCATAGGCAATAGTATATATACTCTTCTTCAAGAGCCTTTCAATACTTTTTCTACTACTTCTTATTATTGTAGTACAATAGTGGAAATTGTCTCACAGTAACTTTCTTATCATTGATGTGGCATTTTCATTTTTCTTTGCATAAAGTCATATTCAGTTCAATGAATAGACCAAGCCAATAGGATGTGATTTACATCAACATCTCATAATTTTATACAGTCACAAAAAATAAGATTATAATATTTTTAGAAAAATATTTTTCACTATATTGTGTCTTACATGACAACAATATTTTGAGACAAATAGAATATATTTTCTCTAATATATTTCCAACAATGATATAATCTTCTATTATAATCTTGGCTATAAGTGGAATTAAGTTGTATGTATATATTCATTATAGACTTTTAGTTATTTACTTTCTTTAGATTATTCAAAAAAATAAGTAAAATTTTTTTATGCTCATATACTTGGACTTAAACCTCCTCATAGAAGTGATGCCAAGAAAACATGATCAATAATCATTAGTTAGTAATTTGTTACTAAATTTTCAACGTATTCACCAAAGAAAGTTGGAGACATGATTTAAAATATTTCATAATGATATTATATCTAATTTTAATTAGATTTAAATTTGTGATTAAACAAATAAAGTAAATCACAAACATTATAAACAATTATATAAATGAGTGCTAAATAAATATTAAACATCATTTCTATATATATATATATATTGCTTAATTTATTTATATATATATATATATTGTTAAACATATTTTTCATTAAAGAATTTTCTTATAAAATTTAAAACGTTTTACCAAAAATATAATTATATTATTATAATTATTTCTTAATAATAAATTATATATATTTTAGCAGCACATATATTTATATATTATAAAGTATATGTGCCAGTTTGGACGAATCAATCAAACATCAAACTCAACATATAATAGTTCATGTTCGATCATTGAAGTAATAAACAATATAGTTTAGTTTTCCAATTTAAAATAAAGTCGATTGACCATGCAACCGATTATAAAGCATGGTATTGTATGACTTTATTAAATTCGAGATCAACAATCATGAAACATAGAATTGATACCTTATAATGTATTTCACACCGATCAAATAAAGTATGGCACGACTGTTTCAATCATCTTAATCTTTTCTTTTTTTTTTTTTTTTTTTTTTTTTTTTTTTTAAATTTGTCCATGAATTCATGTTTGGGGTAAGACATACCTCGATGATTAGGAAACAGAGGGATCAAAAAGTAGTACGTGCCTACGTGGTAACGGAGACGGTGTAGCATGATCAAAAACAGACACGACACCTAGGCCTGTCCATAAAAACCGTATCCGAATATCCAATCCGAAACTCGACCCGAAAAACTGGGTTCGGATTAGTTATAGGTTTGCCTATAAAACCCTATTGGGTTCTATTTTCTAATATCCGTGGGTTCGGGTTAGGGTCGAGTAATACCCGATACCTGTTTGGGTACCTATTAAACCCGAACATATAAACATATTTATAATATTTATCATTAATATAATGCAATTACCCCAAAATTATGATTATCTATATTATTATTTTCACAACAACTTTAGCAAAGAAGGCTTGAAGTTGAGAATTATTTACATCTCATGCCATTGTAATTTAATATTTTCTTTAATAAAATTATAAAACAAAAAAAAATCATTTCAACTCTTTTCCATTAACAAAAACAAAAATTTCCTAATTTGTCTCCTTATTAAATCTGAAATAAAATTTCCAAATTTCATTCTCCTAAAATCTCTCTACAAATTCTTTACAATAATCGATTTTAAATATAAATTTATGAGGAGCCTATAAATCAGCTACATTTGATTTTCTATCTTCCTAATTAATCACCACATTCAATTCTAAAATACAATAATTTTGTCCCGAATTTCTATATATAAAATCATATTAAAAAAATTAATGACTTAAAATCAATCAAAATTAATCTAATAATATAAACTTGACATATTCCCATATATATATTATGCGATTTTATAGTTATTAATTTGTTTTAATTAATTTGTTTTTATACGATTTTATATATAGAAATTTGGGACAAAATTATAGTATTTTAGAATTGAATGTGGTGATTAATGAGATTAAATTGAATATGTCCACCTATAAGTTTAATATATCCACCTATAAATAATGTTGACCCCTATTCTCAAGTTAGTATCACCAGGAACATAAAAAGATGCACCTATTTGCTATGCTCATTTGGCAGCTGCACATATACAACTGTGATGAAATATGTCGAGATGTCATGGAGTGATCACCAAATCTGGAGCAGTTCCTATGCCTCCCATCATCCCATACCACAGGTGAAAGATAAGATTGTGACCTCTACGTTCTTTTGCTGATGGAAAAAAGTCTAAAATAGCTGACTTTTTAAAAGTTTTTATGCTTTATAAATGTCTCTCCCCCTCTTTTTGTTTACTTTTCTCTCGGTTCAATACTTCTTATTTTATTTTTGGTCTATCATTCAAATTCACGGGGTTATATAGCTTCACGGGTTTGGATTAGTATTAATGTAAATTTGAAATTTCATTATTTTGGTAGTACAAAATTATTCATTAAAAGTATTTATCAATATTAAAATATTAGACATATTTAATTAACTTGATTAAATTATGATTATATAAAAATAAATTATTTCTCTGTATACTACGGGTTAAATCCTAATATTAACTATCAAAATACACTTATACAATTTTAAACACTAAATAAATTAAACAAAAATTAACAAAAAAATGCAGCTTATAATTTTCATATTTTAGTTTAAATGTATCTTCCCGCGGTGTACCGCGGGTTAAAATCTAGTAATTTTGAATATTTCATTTAGTTTTACACCTAAATATCAAAAATAATCAAAATATCTAAAATATTTTGTTATGTAAGTCAAAATTTAACTAAATTTATTTAAATTTAATTATATTTTTTCGGATACCCGGTAGTTCGGGTACTAATCGAGTTCTAAAATTTGTAACCCAAACTGACCCGAACCCGATAGTACCCAAACCGAACCGAACCCATATATTTAAAAATACCCAATAGATTCTATTTTTCTAGACCTGTTTACCCGAACCCGAATGGATAATACTCGAACCCAAACGGGTTACCCGAATGCCCAACCCTAACGACACCTCCAAACAATAAACCAAACATGAGTAATAGAATATAAACCACGATGGTAAAACTATGAATCGATTATATATCTACAGTACTGTCTAATAAATTCATCGTGACAGTAATTAAATATTAATTCTATCATGAACATCAACTAATATTATGAACAATAACACCGTAACCAATAACTAATCCATCAAATTGTTTAATTTACTTATCTTGATGGAGTACTCGGAGAAATAGATGATGTCATAAAGACATAGATGCCTTTAACAAGTTTTTTTCGGAGACAGAGGCAAAACCGGAGACAAAGGCAAAGACGTTACGGTAAGATGACGGCTGCTGGATTTCCTACATCTTCGTAAACACAAAGATGTAGGAAATTGTTCTCTTGTATTATTAATCTATCTCATATGATATAACATATATATAGTAATACAACTTTAGGGTTTAGGGTTTACACTAATGGGGCGATAATAGGCATCCACATAATACAATATATTTATAACAAATATAAATTTGAATAAAAATGAAAAAAAAAAATCATATATTTATGTTTGAATGAGATAGAAATATTTTTTTATTTTTTTAAATCTTACCTATAATTAATTGAGTAATACTTGGGTTCACCCCCAGGGGTGAACCTCTTCATTCACTCTCTTATAAAATAAGGAAATAAAATATGTACACATTTATTATAAAATTAAAAACTTAAACCGTTCTTTTATAAACCCAAACTGATGTATAATTTCATTGTAATTATAAAATCTAAACTCTAACCATCTCATTTGTAAACCCAAACCGACATATACTTTCGTTCTAATTGTTAAATCTAAACCCTAATCATCTCATTTATAAACCCAAACCGAAATATAATTTCGTTCTAATTATAAAATCTAAACCCTAACCATCTCATTTGTAAACCCAAACCGACATATAATTTTGTTCTAATTGTAAAATCTAAACTATAACCACCTCATTTGTAAACCCAAACCGACATATAATTTCATTTTAATTATAAAATCTAAACCCTAATTCTCATTTATAAACCCAAACCGATATATAACCTCGTTTAATTGTAAAATCTAAACCAAAACAATATTTAATTTTCTTTAAATAAAAGTATACAGAATTTGTTTCCTTAATTAGTTTTGTTTTTTAATTTAATTTTAATTTTTTTTTAAATAAAATATTAGAAAGAACATTCTGATTGGTTGAGAGGGAAGGGGGTGACTAATATTAAAGTTAATGCATTAAATGTTTTGTTTTTCTAATTAATTTTGAAGTTTTGGTAACTAATATTAAAGTCAATGCATTAAATGTAAAAACTTTCCAAAAATTATTTTTGAGCAAAAACTGCTGCAAAAATACTAGTATAGAAATGAAATTCTACAAAAAGTTCTTTAGTTTTTGTTAATTTATGTCAAACTTTGAGTCTTTGATCACAATCTTAGAGGGAGGTATTGAATTTGACATTTTAAAGGATTTTAGAGTATTCTTAAAATCCTTTGTTATTCAATTGAGGATTTTTAAAAATCTTCTGAAATCCTATGTTATTCAATTTAAGATTTATATAAAATCCTTTAAAATAATATAGAATCTCTTGTTATTCAATTAGTAATTTTTAAAACCTACTTGAAATCTTTTGTTATTCAATTTATCACAACTTTTTTAAAACTTCCTACTTTAGATGATTTTAAGAGATTTTCTTTTGTTTTTTAGTTGAAAAGTATGACAATCAAAATCATACCTATTGAGGTGGAATTTTGAAAGATTTCAGAGAAAAAAAAAAACTGAATATCTTGAAGCCAAAACCCCCTGCCAATCATCAGCCACCTTCTCCACTAGTCTCAGCCTGAGCCGTCAAGTTTTTTGGGTTTGCTGCAACATCACCAGAGGCAGAGTAAAGGAATAATGAATCATATTGGTTTGGATCAGTTTCTCGGTTTGAGCTCATGGAGTTCGATCAGATTATTATTTCGACACCCAAAAAAAAAAAAACATCACATTGATCAGTTTCTGGATTTAAGTTTTACATGAACTGAAGATATAGCTCCAACTATTGATCTGATTTTCTTTTGGTATTGTGTTGTAAAAGATTATAAAATCACCCAAAGTTTAATAGTCACATCTCATAAAATCACATTTCATTTTCTTTTCTTAAAATAGAAAAACTCTAGAATACAATCAAATCTCCTAAAAACTAACTAAATCTTTTAAAATGATAAAATATTAAAATTCTACTAAAACATCAAGCTGAATACCCTCTTATTATCCATTTTGTCCTATACACGTACGGTTACCAAAGATTGAAACCGGTTAAAAGAAAAACCGGTTAGCCTTACCGGCTGTCAAAATCAACGGTGAGGATCAATGTAGTTTTAATCGTACGCTTTAAACTATGAAGCTGTACTGAATTACAGTACATCAGAAAACAACTAATACAACCCAGTTTTCTTCTTCTACCTTTTGATTTTCGAAAAGAGCAAAACTTTTCTGATTCTCTGGGAATCACTCTTCTTCTTCACTCCCTCTCTCTCTCTCTCTCTCTCCGTTCACTTGCTCTTGGGGTCAATCATGGTGTCAGAGGCGACGACGGCTACGAACCGACCAACCGTTAAAGTCTCAAATGTTCCTCAAACCATAGTCGCCGACGAACTCCTCCGGTTCCTCGAGCTCCACCTCGGCGAAGACACAGTGTACGCTCTCGAAATCCCAACAACTCGCGAGAATTGGAAGCCACGGGACTTCGCTAGAGTACAATTCAGTACCCTCGAAGTCAAATCTCGAGCCCAGCTTCTCTCTTCACAAAGCAAGCTCCTTTTCAAAACCCATAACCTAAGACTCTCCGAAGCTTACGACGACATCATCCCTCGCCCTGTAGATCCACGGAGAAGGCTAGAAGACGTCGTTTTGACTGTTGGGTTCCCTGAGTCTGGTGAAGAGAGGTTCTGTGCCCTAGAAAAATGGGGAGGCGTGAGGTGTTGGATTCTGGAAGAGAAGAGGAGACTTGAGTTTTGGGTTTGGGAATGTGGTGAATGTTATAAGCTTGAAGTTAGGTTTGAGGATATTGTTGAAACTCTTGGCTGCTGTGTTAATGGTGACGCTTCTGAGATTAATGCGTTTCTTCTCAAGGTAAAAATCGTTTTTTTCCCCCTAAATTGCTTATCTAATGTGAGAGTCTGTGTTAAGTTAATTTAGGAGTTCTGTGGATTTATTTAGAAACTTGGTTACTCATATGCGTTATGGTCTTATGGAAGTTGTTGTTTGAAGTTTCAGCATAGATTTCACACACAGATGTTAGATTACTTACAATGTTGATCAGTTGATGCATGATTGGTTCTTTGAATCTTTCTTTCATAGCTTTATGGTTTGATCAACCTGCATGATTGGTCTCTCTTCTGATTTCTTTTGTTTACATGTTGTTTTGTTTCCAGCTGAAATATGGACCAAAGGTTTTTAAAAGAGTGACAGGACCTCACATAGCCACAAAGTTTAAATCTGATCGGTACCGTTTCTGCAAGGAGGATTTTGATTTCATGTGGGTTCGCACAACTGATTTCTCTGGTTCAAAGTCAATCGGTACATCAACTTGCTTTTGTTTGGAGGTAGAGAATGGCTCCAAGATGTTAGACATTTTCTCGTGTTTGCCTTACTACAGAGAAGACACTTTGAGTCTAACCACTGTGGATGGGACTGCGTTTGCCTCTGCATGTCAAATTGTTCCCCTCTTGAATGCTGCCAGTCTGGGGTTAGAGTTTCCATATGAGATCCTCTTTCAACTCAATTCGCTGGTTCACAATCAGAAAATCAGTCTTTTTGCTGCATCAAATATGGAACTGATCAACATCCTTCGTGGTTTGAGCTTGGAAACCGCATTGGTTATCCTCAAGAAGCTTCACCAGCAAAGCTCTATATGTTATGATCCTGTCTCCTTTGTCAAGACTCTGATGCAATCCCCGGTTAAGAAGATGAAGCATTCCCCTGCATCAGCTAATACAAGATTGACCGAGCAGAATATCATGAGTTGTCAGAGAGCCTACGTTACACCCTCAAAGATTTATCTGTTGGGTCCAGAGCTTGAGAAAGCTAACTATGTTGTGAAGAACTTTGGAGAGCATGTCTCAGATTTCATGAGAATTACTTTTGTGGAAGAAGATTGGAGCAAGATTCCAGCAAATGCTCTTTCTGTGAACTCCAAGGAAGGCTATTTTGTGAAACCCTTTAGAACCGACATATATAACAGGGTGTTGTCAATCCTTGGAGAAGGGATCACTGTTGGGCCTAAGAGGTTTGAGTTCTTGGCTTTTTCAGCCAGCCAACTGCGAGGAAACTCAGTCTGGATGTTTGCTTCTAACGAGAAAGTTAAAGCAGAAGATATAAGAGAATGGATGGGTTGTTTCCGTAAAATCCGAAGCATCTCCAAATGTGCTGCTAGGATGGGTCAGTTGTTCAGTGCTTCACGGCAGACAGTTACTGTCCGTGCACAAGATGTGGAGCAGATTCCTGACATTGAAGTGACTACTGATGGTGCTGATTATTGCTTCTCGGATGGCATCGGGAAAATTTCGTTGGCATTTGCTAGGCAAGTTGCTCAGAAGTGTGGGCTTGATTATGTCCCTTCTGCATTTCAAATTCGATACGGTGGCTACAAAGGTGTGATCGCCGTTGACCGCAGTTCCTTCAGAAAGATGTCTCTGCGTGATAGTATGCTAAAGTTTGACTCAAACAACAGGATGCTTAACGTAACCAGGTGGACAGAGTCGATGCCTTGCTTCTTAAACCGGGAGATCATTTGTCTTTTGTCGACTCTTGGAATAGAAGATGCAGTGTTTGAGGCCATGCAAGCGATGCATTTATCTATGCTGGGGAATATGCTTGAAGACCGCAATGCAGCACTTAATGTGCTGCAGAAATTGAGCGGAGAAAATTCCAAGAATCTGCTAGTTAAGATGCTGCTACAAGGATACGCACCGAGTTCAGAACCGTACCTCTCAATGATGCTTCGTGTGCACCACGAGAGCCAACTTTCTGAACTAAAGAGTAGGTGCAGGATACTTGTAACGAAAGGACGGATCTTGATCGGTTGCATGGATGAAATGGGTATTCTGGAGTATGGCCAAGTGTATGTTCGTGTAACCCTGACTGAAGCGGAACTGAAATCTCGTGAACAGAGTTACTTCCGCAAGATTAATGAGGAAACATCTGTGGTGATTGGGAAAGTGGTCGTGACGAAAAACCCATGTCTTCACCCTGGAGATATCAGAGTTCTTGACGCTATATATGAGGTCAGTTTCGAAGAAAAGGGATTTGTTGACTGCATCATCTTTCCTCAGAAGGGAGAAAGGTATGATAAAATCAATCCTTTAAAGCTATGCACCAACAACATAGAAACCATATGCTTTTGATTCTTAGACTCCGCTTAGTTGATAACTTCTTTCTACTTTGGTTTTTGTTGACTCTACAGGCCACATCCCAATGAATGTTCTGGTGGTGATCTCGACGGAGACCAGTTTTTTGTTAGTTGGGATGAGAAGCTTATACCGAGCCAAATGGACCCTCCAATGGACTACGCTGGAAGCAGACCTCGTCTAATGGATCATGACGTTACCCTAGAGGTTAGTTGCTTGAAAGTTTCCTAAAGTTTCCTAAGTTTCCTAAAGCTGATTCTCTTTCTTTCACTCTGCTTTAATAGGAAATACACAAATTTTTTGTGGATTATATGATAAGCGACACGCTGGGAGTGATCTCAACTGCACATTTGGTTCATGCAGACCGTGACCCTGAAAAAGCCAGGAGCCAGAAGTGTCTAGAGTTAGCACATCTTCACTCTAGGGCTGTTGATTTTGCGAAAACTGGAGCTCCAGCGGAGATGCCTTATGCCTTAAAGCCCAGAGAGTTCCCTGATTTCCTGGAACGGTTCGAGAAACCAACATACATCTCTGAGTCTGTGTTTGGGAAACTTTACCGTGCTGTGAAAAGCTCGTTAGCACAGAGGAAGCCAGAAGCTGAGAGCGAGGACACGATAGCTTATGATTCCACACTTGAAGAAGCTGGCTATGAGAGCTTTATAGAGACAGCCAAAGCCCACAGAGACATGTATGCTGAGAAACTGACCTCGTTGATGATATACTACGGAGCTGTAAACGAAGAAGAGATCCTCACAGGCATTTTGAAAACTAAGGAGATGTATCTGGCGAGAGATAACCGGAGGTATGGTGATATGAAGGATAGAATCACCTTGTCTGTGAAGGATTTGCAGAGAGAGGCCTTGGGATGGTTCGATAAAAGCTGCGAGGAGAAACAAGAGAAGAAGAAGCTAGCTTCAGCTTGGTATTACGTAACATACAACCCGAGCCATGTCGATGAGAAGTTGAAATTCCTGAGTTTTCCGTGGATCGTTGGTGACATATTGCTAGAGATTAAGGCTGAAAATGCACAGAGTCAGAGCGTTGAAGACCAAACAAATGGACTTGTATCCATTTGATTACCCTATCCCTATCTATCTATCACTCGTTGCTGTAGTATAATTGCTAGATTAAGACAATTGAGACCAGAACAGAACGTCGCTTGTATATGCGTCACTCAAAATTATCAAATACTAATGACTAATTAATTATATTATGTGTCATTTAAATATTTCGAATGTGAGATTATGGCACAAGCTAACAGTACAAATCTCCCACACTTTTTTCACCTGCATACAAAAGTAGACATAAGCTGCTTTGTTGAATAGAACATCATCTTGATCTTATTCTAACTGCGGGAAAAACAAGAACAAGATGATAGGCAAATAAATAAATCCCAAAATTATGCTTTTAAAATTATGTTTCTTTTGCTACATGTTGATAATTGATTGAACGTACAAAGAGAAAAACGAAAATTTACACCCCAAATGGGACAATTACTTCAAACAATAGAATCATCCTCAAAATCAACGCAAAGTTGGAGATTTTTTTTGGCCAAACCGAAAAGAGTTTATTTTTTCTTTACCTTTCTCCTATAATATATAGTTAACCATGTTTATGTTAGACTCGTTCGTAATTACAGTCACACCGCACGTCCACCGGTCACCAACCATACACCCAAAATATGTAACTAGTTAATGTAACTATTGTCTATTAATGTACTCTATTAACATAGTTAATATAATTGTTGTCTATAATTCTATACATGATCGATAATATATATGATAAGATATTGTGAAGGGTAACATAGGCGAAAATGAAAGAATGCTATATATGTTTGCGATGTATTGGAGAAATTCTCCAGAGCAAATACCACGCAAAATACTCATCTCTATTAAATTTTATGAAGTTTCTTTTAATATATTTTTGATTAATTATTTTTTCTACTTTGGATTTGATAAGTGGCTGGCTAAGTAAGACAAATATTTTCATAATAAACAAAAAAAACAAAAAAACCGAGATTGCTAGGATACTTTAAACAGATAACTATATGTAATATAAGGTACAAAATGATAACCAAAGTTACTATATCAACTAATGAAAAGCTTTCTTCGGAATCTTTTGTGAGAGACAAAAATCAGTTTTGGCGGTTGGACGTTTCATCTGAGACCATATCTTTATAGTTCAATAAGTGTTTCATGCTCATCATACAAATAATTTAGGTGAAGGAAAATTCATAGTTAACATGATGAATATGAACAAATTTACGACATTGTGGAATCTACTTTTGTAGAGGCACAGTTTTGTAAAATAGGATCAAGAAAAATGTATATATATAGAGATCATATGGTGTGCGACATGTTTCTTGTAAAGTCATGATGTATGAATAGCCTAAGGATCAAAGGGGTTATATACCATGGAGTTAACAATTAATTGACTAGAATAAGAAGTCAAACCATAATCAAACATACGAGAAACTACTAGACTCAGTTTTATATTTGGTCTTTCTCAACTATGAAAACTAGACTAAACGGTCCTAGCTGGTCCACATCACTACCACCAACGTGGCAAGACAATCCCATAAAAACGAATGTCGTGCTCTCTTATGGGCCTTACCATTTGTGTGGGTTTTGTAGCTCTCAAATCACACTTGAAAGAGACGCTGAACTTCAACTAGAACCTTTTTAATTTCTCCCTTTCTGAAATTAACACTGACAATGATCGAAATCCCAATAACTTTTATCCAATATCTGTATGATAGATAAAATCACAATGATACGATGAGATTTTTTGGTTGGTATTTCGGAAAAAGTTAGTGATCATTAATCTTGCAAGGTTTTTAAAAGTCTAAAACTATGCAAGGGATAACTAACATAAAAGAAAGAAAAGGCAAAGAAAACAATTGAAGTGCATGGGAATGACACGAGAAGTGTACGTGAAGAGTGATAACGTTCAATAAATTTGTGAGTGGGATAGATATAAGATTCTATCTATCTAGTAGTATGGTATTTATTACGCACTGCAACATTTCATGAGACCTATATTATTGTCCTTGTCATCCTCTACACAGTACGCATGTCTTGTTTACCAGTTTTTTACGTTTATGATTTCTACCTCATCATTAGTAATTTATTGGACTATTGTGGTGTGGTGGATAAAAAATTCCACGGACTTGAACTGTTCGATCTTGATTTAGCCTTTTTTTTTTTCTTTTTTTTTTTTTTTTTCTTTTGTGCAGGTCTGTTTTACTTGACCCGACTTGTGTATTACTCATGCATAACCTGCATAACCCTGCAAGTTCGATTAACCGAAAAAGGAATCAGTTTTTACTGATCGTAGTTTTTCCGGTTTTAGAAAAAACAACCAGGATTTTTTTTTTTGCCAACTTTTAAAATTAAATCATAGGTTCAGTTTCCTGTTTATTTTTAAAACCGAATCATAAACCAAAAATAATTCAAAATCTTGCCGAATTGAACTAATTAATTGTTATACCCATTTTGGACTAAAAACCCAAAAAAACTAGTTTTGTTTGGTTGGGGACAAAATCCGCAGGTCTACCTCGTTGGTATTCATAATATATTAATATTACGAAATATTAAAAATATTGTTATAAATCTTACTTTCGATTCTGTATGAGAAAACTGAAAGCTGTCAATGGAAAAAAAAGTTACCTATGTACATACTCTATACGACATTTCAGTATTTCACATGTATATAGACAAAAACGGAAAGAAATAAAGTTACGTAAGAGTTGAAAAAGAAGCAAGTTTTATTTTATTTTGAAAGTTTTATCACACATGTAAAACTAATTTAGTATATATGGCTTTCTTAAAGTTCAAGAACACATGGTATGAATCAAATTCATTGTTTTGGTATAGACACTTGCCAAATGCCAAGATTCGATTCTCCCTCGCGTGTAATTCTCTATATCTCCAAATGTAGAACAATATTATGGGTTTGCTATTCGCCAAATTAACACATACTATTAATCATACTATAAGTAACGTTAAGTATAACAAAATGTAAACAAAGCTTTTCACTGATTCCTCGTCACGTGAGAGACAACACGTGATTCGTCCAAAAGACCAAAAGAAGAAAGTAAAAGTAAGTAAAGGCGTGCGTGCGTGCGTGGCTTCACGCCGTTAACTCACAGACGTTTATTATTTAACCTTAAAAATTCACCATTAATTAAAGTTAAAAATTTGAATTTATATAGTATATAACAAATTCTCATTATAAAAAAAAAAAAAAAATCGTCGATATTTTTATATCTTCCGCCGGTAACAAAAACTTCACCAAACGCCGTTTAACGGCCGGTGTTTTTTTTAACGTCTGTTATTTATTTAAACAGCTAAGAGAGGATCCGACCCGAATAAATCACCAATATCTTGAAAATGGTCCTCCACGTGCCAGCTAGAGAATCCAGACCCATACCCTGACCCGGATCCAAACCCGAATCCGAAACTCATATCCGCGAAAAGATCACCCCCGAATAAATCTCCGCCGTAAGAATCAGTCATCGGCGTCGGAAAACCAAAACCGTCGTCGTTTGAGAACAAAGACTCAGAAAAATCCGTAAACGTACCCGAAAGAGTACTCAGCGGCTCATCTTTCACCTCAACCGTCGCCGATACACCGGAAAACTCCTTCTTAACGGCCGTAGACTCGCCGGAGAACGGAGACCGTAAAACAGACACAGGCGAATCAAGACATTCTCCTCCGTCGCCACTGATAGAACCCGACGTTTCTTCAGCCACCGTCGAAGCTTCTTCAGGAGGAGGAGGAGAGAAGTTGAGGAGCGCGTCAGGACCACGTAGCTGAATAGCTGCGTTATCGTAAACAACGGCGGCTTCCTCCGCGGTGTTGAAAGTACCTAACCAAACCCGAACACGTCGACTCGGATCTCTAATCTCCGCCGCCCATTTCCCCCACGGTCTTTGTCTCACTCCACGAAACTTTCTCGCCGCCGGAGTAACAGCCACCGCCGGAGTAACAGCCACCGCCGGAGAAGCAGTAGAAACAGTCCTCTTTCTCTTCTTCTTCGTTTTATCATCATCAGAAGAAACAGATTCAAGAACCACTTCGTTCACGTACTTCTTGACACGACGCCGTTTCGCTTGGAAACCTTGTTCTTCGTCTTCGTCGCTTGATGAATCTGTAGCGTAAGGATCAGTTACAGAGATACGTAAGATTCTTGGTTGTGTTACGATGTTCTTGAGTTTCTTCTCTGTCTCCATTTTAAAAACTCACTCTCTCTCTCTCTTTCTTGTAATAGTATTGTATTAACTTATGTGTTCTTTGTTCGTGTGCTTATTTAAATGTATATATATATATATATATATATATATAATTCAGGAAAAGTAAAGAGAAAACAAGAAAAGGAATAAAGAAAGAGATTGATGCTTTGTAAACACAAGAAATTTTTCCCGGGAAAGTTGAAATAAAGAAGAGAGCTTTTTTTGTTTTGGAGATATGCTTATGGAATCAGAGTTTGGTGATTTAAGCAAAAGAGGGAGATGCTTTTTTCTTGTTTAGGGATGAATGTTTTTTTTTTTTTGTAAAGAAATATTCCTGGGAAAAAAATTATGCAGAGAAAAGAAAAAGTTTTATGGAGAGTGAGTGACAAAAGATGAAGAGGAGGAAGAGGAAGCAGACAGAGCACATGTAACAAGTGAGAAATGAGATAGAGACTCTGAACAGAACAGAGTCTTTTATAGGATCTTGAAACGGCGGTTGCGGTATCCTGTTTTTTTTTTTGTTTTTGTCATTAGTGTGAAAAAATTGTTTTAAAAAGTTGGAAAAAATTAATAACACTAAAGAACACGGGAAAGACGGTTTTTTTTTGGTAAGAAATCGGAAGATAGCCTCCCGATCAATTTATTTAAACATTAAAGACATTACAAATGAACCAAAGCAGAGCTCGATAAATCCTCCCTCAACAAGGGTTCAAGACACTCAGGAACACAATTAAAAACATGGAAACCTAACCGTAAAGTAAAAGCATAGTTCACCAAACCGTCTGCTAAACGGTTTGCCTCCCTATAAACATGTGTAACTCGGACATTCCAGTCCTTTGATAAGAAGCCATGACACAGACGTACCAGGAATGACAGAGGATGCATCTCACAAATCCCTGTCTTAAGAAAACCCACTACCTGCTCTGAATCTACCTCCATCTCTAACCTCGCTATCTTCTTCTCCCAAGCAACGTAAAGGCCGTAATACACACCCCATAATTCTGCCAAGGTAGCGGAACAACGACCAATGTTCAAAACAAAGCCATTGCACCACTCACCCGCCTCATTGCGGATCACTCCTCTTGCTGTAGCCGGCCCTGGGTTCCCATGTGACGCCCCATCCGTATTAACTTTATACCATCCACTCGGAGGACATAACCACCTAATCATTCTCAAAGATATTTCTACACCTCCATTTCCATGCCCACCAGATAGTCATAGCAAACAGTGTAGTCCAAATCGTATTCTCCTGAGCTAGCTCTCCACTCAAGTTCCCAGCGATCCATTCCAAGAAGGACTGCTCAAAGAAAACTCTCTGCCTCCGGGCAGGAACTAGCCGCAACCATACACCTCACAAGGCCGGACAGTCCCGAAGGACATGGATAATAGTCTCCAAGCCCCCTTTGCAAACTGAACATACCGCTGTGTCACTCATATGACGATGAAGTCTTTCTGTGTTAGTCATTATAACATGTCTAACAACCATCCAAACAAAAACACGCACTCGTTCTGGTACCCGGATGCTCCAAACCAGTGAGTAAAAGGTCTCCATATTCTGATTCGGTGTCTCCACCTTTGTTAACAAACTATAGGCAGACTGAACAGTGAATTTTCCATCCCCAGATTCTCCCCAGGACAAACGATCCTTCGCTCCTGTGACCTTGTCCACCACCACCGCAGCTAATTCCAACTTCAGATTCTCAGGAACATAGGGCACAAGATTTGCTTGTATCAATCCTACTCCATCACACCACATGTTGCATACTCTCACCATATCATACCCAACTAGGAGCTCACCTGATACCAGTTCCACAAGAGGTTTGTTCGTAAACCACCTTTCTGTCCAGAACTTAACCTGAGTCCCATCTCCAACCACCCAACGAAGCCCCTTGAAGACCACATCCCCCAGTCTAACACAGATACTTCTCCAGGTAGACGACGAGTAGCCCTTCTTCTTTAGCCAAGACAAATCTTGTACATTACCAACCTTATACTTTGCCTTCACCACGCGTGCCCATAAGCTTTTGTCATCGTGTAAGACTCTCCATCCCACCTTTGCAATCAAAGCCGTATTCATAGCATTTGCTTTCTTAACACCCAGACCACCCTCACGTTTGGGGAGACACACTTGATCCCAGCCAATCAGATGCATCTTCTTCTTCTCTGAGGTTGAGCCCCATAAAAAATCTCTAGAGATCCGATCCAACCTATCCAGTGTACTAACGGGCAGTTTAATCGTGCTCATTGTGTGGATTGGAATGGATGACAGCACAACCTTTGTAAGTGTGAGTCTTCCTGCAAAGCTCAACATCCTACCCCTCCAGCCAGCCAAACGAGAGGAAACTCGCTCTACTACATCATCAAACGTATTCTTATTGATTCGCTTCTGTAGGATAGGCATTCCCAAGTACTTACCTAGATTTTGCGTTGAAGAAATTCCACTTTCAATGCTAATCAGAGACCTCAATTCCCTTGAAACATTATCAGAGAAGAAAATATTGGACTTTTCCAAACTAACTTTTTGCCCTGAGGCAAGACAAAATCTCTCCAACACCCGTTTCACCACTCGGATTTGGGACACAGAGGCTTCCACAAACAAGATCAAATCATCTGCAAAGCAGATATACGATAAACTAGGCCCCCCATTGGACAGCCTGATCGGTTTCCATCTCTTATCCTCTATCGCAGCATCAATCAAGTGGCATAAACGCTCCATACACAACACAAACATAAATGGAGACAATGGATCACCTTGGCGAAGTCCTCTAGATGGTTTAAAAGGTTCAGTCTTTTCACCATTCCAGAGTAGGTTCATTGATGGATCCTTTACGCACGTCATTATCCAACTAACCCAACCATCAGATAGACCCGCAGCTCCAAGCGTCTCTTCAAGGAAATCCCACCTAATTCTGTTGTAATCTTTTTCTAGATCAAGCTTTAACAACATCCAACCTTTCCTCCCTTTCTTACGCCTCATTGAATGTACCACCTCTTGGACCACCACAATATTATCCAAACTCAGGCGACCAGGAATGAAACTCGATTGCGCTGGACCAACCAAGGTAGACATAACACTCTTCAGTCTCCCCACCATAGTCTTTGTAATGATCTTAAATAGCACATTGCAAAGACTTATTGGTCGAAACTGCACAATTCGCTCAGGTTTAACCACCTTTGGTATAAGCACTACCAACGCATCATTCATGCCCTCAGGAAGTAGACCTGTCTGAAAGAATTCCAAAACAGTCTGCACTACCGACTCTCCAACCACGTCCCAGCATTGTTGGTAGAACACGGATTGAAACCCATCAGGTCCCGAAGCCTTAAATTTTCCCATACTGCGAACTGCTAGCTCCACTTCCTCAACACTAAAAGGTCTCTCTAAACCCTCCTGCTCCACTCGAGACAAAGGTAAGAAACCCTCACAAGCAAGCTGCTCCCCTCCCAACTCAACATTAGCCAGCGAGTACAACTTCGTATAGTAGTCCACAGCAAGCTTCTCTAACTCCTGCCCATCCGAAATCCATCCTCTTGTATCGTCCTTCAACATATCAATTCTATTCCTCCTCCGACGAATAACAGTCGACATGTGAAAAAATTGGGTATTACGATCTCCATGTACAACCCACTTCTCTCTGGACTTTTGAAACCAGAGTGTTTCCTCTTGTTCTAAAACAACATCAAACTCCTGCAATAAAAGCTCCTCACTCCGCAGAAGTTCATCTGTCTGATTTATAGCAATGCTCTCTTGGATCACCTTGATCTCTCTCATTAATTTGTCTTTCCTCATATTAATATCTCCAAAGATTTCCTTGTTCCACTGTCGTAGAACTCGTTGTAATTGCGTTAAAGCCTCCCGAGTAGTGACAGTCCGATCCCACGAGGCTGCCATCAAGCCTTTAAAACCAGGATGTTGGAGCCAAGCCGCTTCAAAACGAAAAGGTCTTCTCCTAGCATTCATCGCAAGCACTGGACTTAACTGCACATATAATGGAGAATGGTCTGAAGCCAGAGATGGAAGATGAGAAACCACCGCATCATGCCACTGTAAATGCGCTTGAGGGCAACAGAACACTCGATCAAAGCATTTTGCCACAAAGGTATTCCCTACTCTCCCTCTCCTCCATGTATACTGATTACCCCTGAACCTCATGTCTATTAAAGACAGATCCTGTATCCATTCTCCAAACGCAAGCGAATCCGGAGAAAGCATACCATTCCCCCCTGTTCTTTCGTCCAGACGAACAATGGTGTTAAAATCACCTCCCATTACAAGCGGACCAGATACTGAGTTAACGACCGCCCTTAATTTCTCCCACAGCCCACACCGTCGACTCACGGTAGGTGCTGCATACACCACAATCAAATTCACCGACTCTGTCCCATTGACCACCAAAGCATGGATATATTGGTCTGATGACTCAACAATCATGACCTCCCCAATACCCGATCTCCACAACAACCACAGACCACCACTCTGCCCATTTGCATCCACACGGAATACATTTTCGAATCCCAAACCTCGACAAATTTGGCCTGCTCTCTCACCTCCTGCATGAGTCTCGAACACAGCCAAGATATCCGTTGGAAAATTCTTCAGTAAATACCGTATTGATCTTCGAAAATTAGGTTTATTTGCCTCCCGGCAATTCCACATCAAACTATTCATCATCAGAACACACAATTCAAAGAGAAACCCCGGGGCGACTCGTTATTGAGCACCAAGACTCGTCGCATCCACCGCCAACCCATCTTCTGAGACCAAACTCATCTCGGTCGCAACATCCACCCGAATAGGCATTGTCGTATCCTTCGCTCCCAGAGAATCACTCGTACCCTCCCCATGTCCTCCCACCCTCGAATCACTCGTACCCTCCCGACATTATCACTCGCGATCCTCAGTCGTTTTCCAGTCACCGGCCAACCAGCTTCCTCTTTTGTTGGGCCGAAGACCAGTCCCTTAACAGGCTGTTTAATTTTTGATTGCTTAGGCCTTGAAACCAATTTCGCTGGCCTTTGCCCCACTCCCGCAAATATACCAGCCTTACCACTTTTAGGCCCACTCTTAGGCCCATGCGAATCCGTTACCATGCCTGCACTAAACACCATTTCCTTCACTGGCACATCAATCATGCCCTCTCTCATTTGATTCGAAACGAATACATTTTCCTTATCCGCCCCATGCATGATACTCGCCACCTTTCTCGGTGGAGTTGCCAAATCTTCCGTCAGCTTTCCAAAACTATTTGTTACGGAAATATTCATAGATTGATTCATCATCCGAGATTCCCGTAACTGTCTTCCCGTGTTTGAGCTAGGCACCGCCGCATCCGCCATTCTAGTTTGTCTTCGCGTGTCCGGCTTCCTCCCCCTATGCCTGACCGGAATAAAACCATCCACTTCTTGCTGCACCTCCGTCCTTGCCGGACTCTTCGCCACCACCAGCATCGAGGCCACAATATCCCTAGACTGAGCTTGTAAAGGACACAAATGGACCAAGTGACCATACAGCCCACACCCCGAACAAATGGTATTCAGTCTCTCATATGTCACATAATATCGCTCGCCATTGATCATGATCGTGCCCTTCAGTGGTCGCTTTAGATCAACCTCAACACATACCCTTGCAAATCGTGCCCTCTCGAAATTTGACGTATTACCATCTACCCTAATCGGGTTCCCAAGCCACGAGTAATCCGAAACAAGATCCTTTGATGGTAAAAATTCAGCGGTATGTTTGTTAAACGAACCCATACCGGGGTCGTTGATATCTCATCTCTCAGTGGGTCAAACTCGGGCGTCCAAGCTTGTGCTAACAAATAGCTCCCAAACATCCTCCACGGTCCCCCATCAACGCAGCTAAATACTCCTCCTCCACTCCAAAGCGAATCATAAAGAATTGCCTCGGTAGATCCATAACGAACATTGAGCCACTAGGTTTCCACACCTCCCTTAACCGCCGATTCAAAGCCGCTATTGGAACATTACGCCCTAAAACCTTCGCTATCATACAATGCTTCCACAAACCATTCATAGTATCCAGAACTTCCCTCCCAATCGTTACCACCAGCTCTCCGTCCTCCCCATTCGGGAACTCCAAAGAGAGTCGTTCATCAACGAAACTATCATCCACTACCTCCTCCGGCACCAACCTGCCTCCCACACTACCTCATATCACCTTCCGAATCCATGAGCCTGGTGCATTCGGTGGCTCTCCTAGGGGCCTATCCTTCTCCCCAATCTCTTCCATAGTCGCGTCCTACCCTTCCCCACTTAAAGCCCTAAAATCGATGTTCAAAGCCATTATCACCGTTTAAATTATGTACGTCACCAAAGTTTATGTAAGAGAATGCCATCCCGGGAAAGACGGTTTTTAGTCTCATCTTTGATCTTAAAATTTTAAATCAGTAATTGTGTTACTCAAAATTTATTAGCTTAGCACGAATTAAGGGGTAATTAATTGCTGTAAATTAAATTTCTTAAAACCTTCATCTTCAAAAGGGTCTTTTGGTCATTTGCTAATCAAATATTAGACCGTTGCGGTGTGTAGGCTGCAGCAGTCTCAAGTCTTTTTCTACAGCAGGGTCCTGACGTGGCAGAGAGACGACAACATAGGATGTTACGTCAAAGAAACAAAAACATAATCTCCCATTCGACTTGTGTGTCTTTTTATCACTTTTTGTTTTTGTTTTGTTGTATCATGGTATTAATTGAATTTCTCTTGTTTTCGACATGGACACTAATTTAAAAAAATTTGTTTATTATTAAAGTTTTTTTTTTTGTCAAATATTATTAAAGTTTATATTTGTCCTTTTTAAAACACTTTTTTTAGGAGAAAACTCTCTCTTTTTCACTGCATATTTTCACGTGAGTGTTAAACCAGAGAAAAACAAAGTGCCTTTAATTTTGTTGGTTCTTTTAACGTGGAGAGTGTTTGGCTTTTTTCAATAAAAAATAAAACTATAATTACATTTTCAGATATTCTCTACAAACAAAATATAATGCTGAAAAACAGAGATTCAAAATGTATCTCTATATGAAACGAAATTGTGAATTCGACAAGCCACCAATATCGTTCAGAATCAAAGTTATTATAGTATAAAATAAATAAAAATCCTGCCAACTAATTTAATTGGGAAAAATTAAAAAAAAAAGTGATTTATTTGCAAATATACCGTGATTTAATAATCTCTAATCAAATCAAAAAATGTAATATATAAATTAGTGGTAAAAAAATATATTATTGATTATATATACTAAGTTGTCTCCTTTTTATTAGGAGTGCTTGTTTTATGAGAATGAAGAGTATTTAGAGACTGCTTTGGGTGGGATTGGTAAAATGTGTTATGATTGATGTAAAGAGGTATGTATGTAAATGTTACTGATCAGAACTTGTTTAAAATTTATTGTGTTTTATTGGATTATGGTTGGTCTACAAATATGACGTCTCATTCCTTTTATGAAATTGTTAAACCAATGAGAATTTTAAACTATTGTTGACATTGGGTGATACATTCATGCCATTTGTTGACAGTTGGCCAAATTTTTTTTTTTTTTTTTTTTAATTTTGTTCTACATCACAAGTTCTATCCATTGCTGATTGAGAAAACAAAAAATTGCTTCTTTTTGTAGGTTTTTTTCTTTATTAATTTACCTTCTTTTTTTTGTCAACTAATTTACTTCTTTATGTTGTCAAAAGCCCTGGAAACTGATTTAAACATAATACAGTATAAATTATTACAACGATGTTCAGTTGAGCGGCAAAAGCTAAAATCTTTGTTATTCTCTCCACCTTCACGAGGTACACACAAATCTGCTAATTCACGTAAAACCTTGAATCACCGATATGCACATGAAGCACTTATTCACTTATGTTTTAATATAAACATGTGTGTTTTGCTTTTTCTAAACATTAGTTAGTATCTCGACTAGATGAACTCTTTTTTCTGTTCAATTTGGTTGGTAGTTACTAGGTAGAGTGACGCGATGGAAATATTAGTTACATATTCACATGTTTAGCATACAAATTTATATTCAGTATGAAAAACAAAACAACCCTCTAAGTCTCTAACATACTAGAAAAGAAATGCCATTTTAAAATTGCTTTGGTTCTAAACTTGTAATGAATATGATCTGATATCTCTTTCAGGAAGTATATCGACTAGGATGCTCACATCACTTCGTTACAAATGTTAGTTAAGGTTATTCATATATATATACACTACACACACACAAAATGATCTATTAAAACGATACTAAAAAAATGTTTTGGCATTAAATAGGCGCGCGGTAATCTTTTTATATTTCTACAATCTCTACAACATTTTAAATCACTAATAATAATGAAAAATGTTGAATACAAGTTAAATAAACATCAGACCTACATAATGTACATAAAAACATGTTGAGCCACGTAATAATTTATGAATCCAATAAAAAATAGTTTCAAGAAGTTATCTCAAACAAATTAAACTTCGTTTATAAGAATATTTACTAGTATATGAAACATTGAAAGTAATGATGAACCTTGGTTAATGTAATATCATCATAACATAATGATAGAGACTAGAGTGTTGGTAAATAAGCATACGTAAACTTTCACATAAAAATTTTCATATCCCTAACCAAATAGACGCATTGGGAGTTGGGACGTAGTTGGGTGTTTAGTGAAAGTTTTAAGTAAAATAAAGAGAGACCGTACGGATAAATGTCGAAGAAAATAAGGACAAGACTTGGACGGTAGCAAAGTAGGAAGCGGAGCCCACTCACCGCTCGCACCGTTTTAGTCCCGCAAACGGCGCCGTTCTCTCGTTTCGAGCCATCATCCCACTTGATTGTTTCAAGTACGTGACTTCGTCGTCTCGAGGCAAAACTCTTGACTCTTCGCTTGTTGCCCATTTGTCTGCCTAACATCTCTTTTGGCAGCAATTGTTCATGTAACTCCAAAGATGAAGTTCTTTTAGTTTTTTGATTGACCAAAGAGTTCATGAACCGGATACCAGAAATGAGCCTTTTTACGTAACTAAGCTATGTTATAGTAGTTTATACAAACGTGAATATAGTATATATCGACATAAACACATAAATTATGTATTTATGTTTGAAACAACGGTTATGCGATGAAACTAATATATAAAGCTTAAAAATTCTTTTCAAATATGATATTTCTTCCGTTTTAAATTATTTTTCATTTAAGATTTTTTCATACAGATTAGGAAAACAACTAAATTTTTAATTTTATTTCCTTTTTAATATATTTTCAAATTTTTTTATTGATTAAGATATTAAAATAGTTAGGATAAAATTGATATTTTTACCAAATATATGTATTGAAATTCTAAAATGATAAATATTGTAAAACAAAATTTTTACTCTAGAATGATAACTAAAAAAATGAAAGAGAGTATGAAAATTCCAGAAATATCAATAAGAGTTGGACTTTGATTGAGGTGCTTAGTAAATGAAAAACTAAAATAATAAAGTGGTGTTTATTTGTTTTAAGGCGGTCGATGACGTTGATGATAATTGATAAGGTCTCTTTTCTTGGAGAGGTTTTTTTTTATATATTATTGAATTATCGCGAAGAAGAAACAATTACTAAAAATTCAAAATTCACATTTATCATATATGTTCACCGGTTTGGAGTTATATTAACGTAGCCAGCTAGCTACTATAACTATATAATTTTTTTTTTAATTGATCATTAAGTTGAAACGCAATAACGAACTTGTTTTTTTAACATGTGCACTTGCTACCCAGTGATTTATATATTGTTTTAATTTTATTAGAAGAACATTAACGAGGCTTTTGTTTTCTTTTCAACAAAGTGAACGAATAAAATTTTGGTAGAACAAAGCGATTCCAAATAATGAAACCAATTAGGCCAAATGGCCAATTTTAATCTAGCAATGGTGTACTTGAAAAGTGCTTCAACCAGGCTGAAAATATGGGCATGGTCAGGGAACTTATGTTATAGTATATATTTTTTTCTTGGTCTGCCAAAATGGTTTGCTTTTCTAATTCATAATTAAAAATGTTAGAATGTTCACAATGAAATTGAGAAAAGCAGTATATATATCCTTTATACTCTTATATAATATTAGTCATGTTTTCATTTGAGAAATGAAAATATAATAAGTAACACTATGTATAACTATTTAGCTATCAAAGCTTTACCATTTTGACTATTTTCGGGTTAAAGTGTTTGAATAAAATTATATAGGCACGGTGCTAACTGTGTGAATAACCTATGAAGGTGAAGTATGTGTATTGAGCCTGAAACAAATCCAGCAAAATAAAAGCCCAAATCAGGAGCCTGGTCAACACCCTCATGTCAAGATAAACTTGATTGTACCTGCAACACCTCTGCTTTACAACCGTTATGATGCTCTCGTCGATAAGGATGATGACTAGCCTACTCACAGCTATACACATGAGTCACCTAAACCTAGAATGTTCTCTATGTCACTATATAAGACAACATAGCTACAACTTGTAAACTTATCTTGCAATTATAATAAAGAAACAAAGTTTTAACAAAGTTCTTCGTTTATTCTCATGGTATCAAAGCCATTGTAACCTTCATAGGTGCTTCAATGGCGACTGCATATCCTTTCCCTGATAACATCCATGTCACTAGCACAGTTACTATCAAGCTAAACAACACTAACTACCTTTTGTGGAAAACTCGGTTTGAGTCCCTCTTGTCATGTCAAAAACTCATCGGGTTCGTTAATGGTGCCGTCACAGCTCCATCGCGTATCATCTCGTCAACAACCGGCAACACGGTCACAGAGACTCCCAACCCGCAGTACGAGTCCTGGTTCTGCACAGATCAGCTTATCCGCTCTTGGCTCTTTGGTACTTTGTCAGAAGAGGTACTCGGGTATGTTCACAATCTGACTACCTCTAGAGATATCTGGATGTCTTTAGTTGAGAACTTCAATAAGAGTAGCATAGCTAGAGAATTTACTCTTCGCCGTAGCTTGTGGGTTTTAGAGAAAAAAGACATGACTTTTGCGGCTTAATGTAGAGAGTTTATAGCTATTTGTGATGCTTTGAGTTCTATTGGCAAACCTATCGATGAGTCCTTGAAGATATTTGGTTTCTTGAATGGTTTGGGACGCGACTATGATCCTATCACAACTGTTGTTCAAAGCTCTCTTAGCAAAGCATCTCCTCCTAGCTTTGGTGATGTTGTATCTGAAGTTGAAAACTTTGATACAAAGCTTCGGTCATACAATGTTCCTGAGTCTGTAACGCCACATCTCGCCTTTCAAACTCAGCAAACTGGATACGGGAACCAATCACGAGGCAGATATCGTGGAAGGTGAAGATCTTCAGGACAGAACAGAGGACGTGGTGGTTATTCATCCAGAGGTAAAGGCTTCTCTCAACATCAATCCAACCCTCGAGCCTCTGGAGAGAGACTTGTCTGTCAGATTTACGGACGTGTTGGTCATCTTGCGTATGACTGCTGGAACAGATTTGATGAGAACTATCAACGTCCTGATATTGCTCAAGTGTTCTCTTCCCTGCAAGTTTCAGATGGTAACGAATGGGTCACAGATTCGGGTGCTACAGCTCATGTTACTCCTTTTGCTGGAAACCTGCAATCTGCAACAACTTACACAGGGAATGACACGGTTCTGGTCGGCGATGGAGCCTATCTCCCTATAACTCATGTTGGTTCCACCACTATCTCTTCCTCGGCAGGTAAGATATCTTTAAACAATGTTTTGGTCTGTCCGGATATGCAAAAATCACTTGTTTCTGTCTTGAAATTGTGTGATGATCTACCGTGTGGAGTTTGGTTTGATACTAACAAAGTCTGTGTTGTTGACATACCCACTCAGAAGGTGGTGGCAAAGGGTCCTCAAAGTAGTGGTTTATATTTGTTGGAGAATCAAGAATTTGTAGCTATCTTCTCTAATCGCCAATGTGCAGCTCCTGAAGACACTTGGCATCATAGACTTGGACACTCAAACTCTCAAGTTCTCCAACAACTAAAGAACAGCAAGGAAATCAGTTTGAATAAGAGCAGCACTACCTCCATTTGTGAGCCTTGCCAGATGGGGAAGAACAGTAGACTTCAATTTTTTTCTTCAGATTGTCGAGTGTTGTGTCCTCTAGATCGGATACATTGTGATCTATGGGGATCATCACCAGTTGTATCCAATCAACGTTTTAAATACTATGTTTAAATACTATGCAGTTTTTGTGGATGATTTTTCTCGATTCACTTGGTTTTATCCAATGTGTACAAAGTCTGAATTCTTCTCCATATTCAAAGTGTTCCAAAAACAAGTTGAGAACCAATTCCAGACTAAGATAAAAGTGTTTCAGAGTTATGGAGGAGGAGAGTTTACTAGCAACAATCTGAAACTACATTTGTCTGAAAATGGAATTCTACATAGGATATCTTGCCCATACGCCCCTCAACAAAATGGGGTTGCAGAAAGGAAACATAGACATCTTGTAGAACTTGGCCTGACAATGTTGTTTCATAGTCACAATCCTCTTCATCATTGGGTAGAGGCCTTCTTTACTGCAAGTTTCATCACCAACTTGCTTCCTACTGCAACTCTGAATAATTGCAGTCCATACGAGGTTCTTTTCAAACAGAAACCAAACTATTCCATGCTAAGAGTTTTTGGTTCTGCTTGTTATCCTTGTCTTCGTCCAATGGCTGCTCACAAGTTAGACCCAAGGTCATTACAGTGTGTTTTTCTCGGTTATCACACTCAGTACAAAGGATATAGATGTCTCTATCCTCCAACGGGAAAAGTCTACATATCTCGCCATGTTGTTTTCGATGAAGATTGCTTTCCTTTTCAAAATCAATACAAGTCGCTCATCCCAACATATCAAACTCCTTTGCTTCAAGCCTGGCAAGCTGCTTCAATGTCTCCAGAAGCACTTCCTGCATCAGAAAAAGTCTCAGTTTCACCTATATATCCTCACCAAGAGACTCCAACACAGAATCCGGTTACTGAGAACATCATGTTGATACAAGTGCTCCAGAAAACATTCAGGTTCCAAGTGATTCTGAGACTGACACTCCTTCGATTGCAAGTGATTCTGAAAATGACACTCCCTCGACTGATGAAACTGAAAACTCTGCAGTCGAAGAACAGGTGCTTGAAGATCAGCTCCAAGACGATCCAGCAGATAACACTCACCCCATGACTACACAAGCTAAAGCTGGTGTTCATAAGCCTAATCCCAGGTATGTGCTTCTCACTTCGCGGTTTGCTCCTGTAGAACCGAAGGACATCATTGCTGCTCTACAACATCCATGGTGGAATGATGCTGCTCATGATGAGATCAGTACAATTCACATGTTACACACGTGGGATCTGGTGGAAGTAACAGAAGATATGAATGTTTTGGGATGTAAGTGGGTTTTCAAGACAAAACTCAAACCTGATGGATGTGTAGACAAACTTAAAGCTCGTCTGGTTGCCAAGGGATTCGATCAAGAGGAAGGATTGGACTATCTTGAGACATTCAGTCCCGTGGTAAGAACTGCAACTATAAGGATGGTACTTGAGGTTGCAATGTCAAAGAACTGGGATATCAAACAACTCGATGTCTCCAATGTCTTTTTACACAGCGAATTGCAGGAGCCAATGTTTATGACACAACCACCTGGTTTTATTGACACACAGAGACCATCTCATGTTTGTCGGCTTACCAAAGCCCTTTATGGCCTGAAACAAGCTCCACGGGCCTGGTTTGACACCTTCAGCAAGTACTTAATAGAGTTTGGTTTCACCTGCAGCAAATCTGATCCTTCTCTATTCACATACCACAAGAATGGTAAGTCTCTCGTTCTTCTCATGTATGTTGATGATATGTTGCTTACAGGGAATGATTCGGCTCTGTTACAAGCTCTTCTCACGTCCCTGAACAAACGATTCTCAATGAAAGACCTTAGCGAGTCGAGCTATTTTCTTGGTGTAGAAATTCAGAAATGCTCCACTAGCCTTTTTCTTTATCAAACAGCTTACGCTAAAGACATCCTACATCAAGCTGCTATGTCCAATTGTAACCCAATGCCTACTCCTCTGCCACAAAATCTGGACAAAGAAAATCCAGAGCCATTCTCTGAGCCAACCTATTTCAGGAGTCTTGCAGGGAAGCTTCAATATCTCACCATCACCAGACCTGACATTCAATTTGCAGTCAATTTCGTGTGCCAAAGGATGCATGAACCAACAGTCTCAGATTTTGGTCTTCTTAAAAGGATCTTGAGATACATCAAGGGCACGTTACACATGGGACTATATATACAGAAAAGCTCTAATTTGTCCTTATCAGCTTTTTGCGATAGTGATCATGCTGGCTGCAAGAAGACTCGGAGATCAACCACAGGCTTTTGCATTCTCCTTGGTCCCAATCTCATCAGTTGGTCAGCTAGAAGGCAGGAAACAGTCTCCAACTCCTCAACAGAAGCTGAATACAGAGCACTTACAGCAACTGCTCATGAGATAACTTGGATTTGTTTTCTGCTTCGTGACTTGGGAATCTCTCTACAGTACCCTATCGTGCTCAAATGTGACAACCTCTCTGCAGTTTATCTAAGTGCTAATCCGGCTCTGCATAAACGCTCTAAACACTTTGATACCGATTATTATTACGTACGGGAACAAGTTGATTTGGGGCACATTGAGACACATCATATTCCAGCACAGCTTCAGTTAGCTGATGTCTTTGCGAAGTCCCTTCCAAGACGAGAATTTGAAGCTCTTAGGAGCAACTTGGTGTTGGTGCTCTTAGGAGAATTCAAATCATTGATTTCAAATTCGTATATTTGACCCCTGAATAATTCGACTTTTAACTTAAAAGGTTTTAATCATATCTATGTGGCGATCCGACAAGGGCCACACCAAAGACCGAAACCTACATATATGGTGCTCGTACACTCACGAGTTATGCTTTTGCTACTAAATATAAGTTTACGACATGACCTTAAAATATGACACTATATGTTATCTTTTAAACATAAAACATATAAAACATATATAACCCTTAGCTGAGATACCACATTTTACTAAGATTTTTTCTTTTTAAATATAAAGCTAACAATTTTTTTTTTCCCTCGGCTTCTTAGATGAAGTCGGATAAGTCTATGTAAACATTTGACTGTTTACATATTCTTATAACAAATATACAATTGACCAGAGTCTAGACTAAAGGGAATTTATCATACTTTCATGCGAATAGAAAAAAAGGAAAATATATAGTTAGAATATTGCTATCATGATTCATGACATATTGACATTAATGCATACAACAAAACTAGTATCAAGACACAATTATCTACTCGATCGTAAGCACCGGAGATATAAAATAAAAGTCATGGGTACAGGATAAAAATTATAGAATAAAAATTTGATAGCAGTTATGATATATTCCATTTAGGTTAGCAATTTTTAAAGTGGGGTGGACGTGTGGGATGGTGAGCCAGCAGGTGATTTTCACTCGTTGTCTTGTAGTGATACATATCTAGACAAATCTCATTAAGTACCCATTTTTAAAAGTTAATTAGGGGATGCTTAATTTTAGGGTCCTTTCCAACACTTTCTCACGACCTTATTGCCGGTTGATTTATAATTCGATTGAATAATACACACCACTTTTGGTTTACACGTGCATGATACGGTATAAAGTTGTAGTTAAGATCCTAATTTAATTTTCATTTAACTCAAACAATGTTTGAAAAATATACTTGTGGCAATAGTTTATTTTAAAACTGAAATGTATTTGCATTTTAATATACTTTCTAAAAGGTTAACGTTAGTACTACACAACTTGATAAAAGAAGATGAAGGTATGGGTCGTAGTGGCTCGTATAAATATTTTTTTTTCTTGCAGATCAAATCCTCTCAGCTTTTATAATTGACCCTTTTAATTAAATACTGATTCTGATTTCATTTGTCGGCAAATATTGATTATTACCAGTATGAAATATTTTACGCTAATTATTTACTCTCTTTTTTTCGCCATAAGTTATTTACTTGAAAAAAGGGTGTGTACAAAAGATATTGGTTACAATATAAACATCCTTTCTACTGTAAAAATGATGTGATCATTTGTACAAAATGTAATCATACATTTCTAAGTTTTTGTTATCCTTCATTCGAATTCTTGCCTACTTTTATTTTAAAATGAGCCAGCATTAAAACAGCTTCTACGATAAATGTTTGTTTCATGGTTTGCTCGATGGTGTAAGTATGGCGATCCTCCCAAACAATCGATTTACATGGTTGGTGGCATTGTCGCATCGACAAGATGGTTGCAAAGGGAGAGATTAAAGATTTAGTACGCAATTTGTTTTTTTTTCCTTTCTAGTTTTTGTTTTGGTATGCAAGACTTAACAATGACAACCAAACTATTGTAAATTATATGTGAAGGCTAATTCTATTTTCCTTCTTCATCTTGATTGTGATGAGAACGTGCCACGAGGAGATAAAAATAGGAGATCAATTTGCTACTCAGGTATGACCCTAATTGATGGTATGTTCAGTAGAAGAAAGACAAATTTGAAACTCTTAACAGTTAAGTCCTAGCTAAGACATAAGTGGATTACCAACATGAAGCAAATAATACTTGGAACATAGATTCAGTCAAATGAATAGATCGGAGTTTTTACATAGGTTATAAAATCTTTTCTCACTTGCTTATCACCATCATTAATACATTTTGCAATACTCTACATGATAATATTTTTATTGAGTGTAGTGTAGCTCTCCTACATGACTTTTGAAAAGGTCTTGGATACCAAGTAATGCATCTACAAACACATACAAAAACCAAAATGGTTCCTTTCGTATATTATCTCTAAAACAATTTCTCTTGAGTTACACCTTCCAGAATATGATTCACTCTGTGTGGAGGGAGTGCAATGCTCGACGATATGGGAAGACACCGGTTCAGGAGGCAGCGCTACTTCAACTGATCGATAAAAACGCCTGCAACCGACTTAGCACCATTGGAGGGGGCCATTTTCTTCAACCTTGGTTTGTTGCTACTCTCTACCAAGTATAATGCTGTGTTTTGTATAATTGCTCTGTTTTATGTTGTTTACAACTTGTTTTAAAAAGTTAAACACAAGCTTTGTATAACGTTTATTTGAATATAATTTAACATTTATAAAAAAAAAATATATTATCTCTAAAAAAATTAACACAATATATTTATGCAATGGGTTTTAAGGCCCATGAAGTGGCCCAGAAACAAACTCGTTCTTATTTTAGACGCCTTGTCGTTTCTCTTATCATCTAAAACACTGTATCCCGTTTTGTTTTTTGTCTCGTAGTCATACAAACAGACAACTTCAAATTACTCACCACCACGTTGCCAACACCCCCCCCCGATCTACGTCTCTCTCTCTCTCTCCAATCTCTCTACGCCACAGAATCCTCGATTTACCAAAAAAAAAAAATCTCCGATCGTTAACGGCGACCGCCGATTTTCCCGGTAAAAGATGAACGACGGAGATGTATCTAGGCAGATCCAGCAGATGGTGAGATTCATCCGCCAAGAAGCGGAGGAGAAGGCCAACGAGATCTCAGTTTCTGCTGAAGAAGTAAATGATCCTCTTTACTGTTTTCTCTTTCCATTTCTCAGATCTTTCTGATTTTGAATTCTAGAATTCAATTTGTGTTTCTCGATTCAATCTCTTAATCGTTTTTTTTGTGTGTGTGTAGGAATTCAACATTGAGAAACTTCAACTAGTTGAGGCGGAGAAGAAGAAGATCAGGCAAGATTATGAGAAGAAGGAGAAGCAAGCTGACGTCCGTAAGAAGATGTGAGTTTGATTTCAGTTTGATTTCATTAACCGATCGATTTAGTTTCTGATTTCACTAATTTGGAATCATCTTGATTTGATCTAAGTTGGATCGCGTTTTGTTCTGGAACTTAGAAATGTATGGTTGATCTAGATTTATAGTATAAAGAACTGGAAGAGACTAAGGTTTCTAATTCTCTAATTGTGGTCTCTGTTCATGTATAGTGTGACGAATGTGAAGAAGTCATTACTGTGTTAGTGTGTAGTACTTTGGCAGGAAATAACTGTGTCATACATGTTTTTTTTTTTTTTTTTTTGCAGTGATTACTCTATGCAGTTAAATGCATCAAGGATCAAAGTTCTTCAAGCGCAGGACGATATTGTCAATGCCATGAAAGATCAAGCAGCTAAGGATCTTCTCAACGTGAGTGCCGATGAGAGTGCCTACAAAAAGCTTCTCAAGGATCTCATTGTTCAGGTACTCCCTCATTCATACGTGATACATTCAGATTATATTTGATATTGGAACTTTAACTTCGTATATCCTACTGACTTAGTTGTAAGCATCTGATTACGTAATTGCTTTCTTTTCGTCGGATGGCAATCTATTCTTTTGTGATCTGACCCCTTCTGCTTATCTCTGCTGGTGTCATTGTTCATTTCTTTTACTTTTTGGTCTGTTGAAAGAATGTCTCTTGTTAATGTTGCAGTGTTTGCTTCGGTTGAAAGAACCTTCTGTGTTGTTGCGTTGTCGTGAAGAGGACTTGGGTTTAGTTGAAGCTGTGCTTGAAAATGCAAAGGAGACATATGCTGGTAAAGCAAAGGTTCATGCCCCAGAGGTTGCTGTGGACACAAAAATATTCCTTCCCCCTCCTCCTAAATCTAGTGACCCTCATGGTCTCCACTGGTAAAAATTCAAGTTTTTCATCATTACTTTACATTGCAGTCTTGTGTACTAATTACTTTAGATCTGTAGAAAAGGACTTTTAGATCCGGCTTTGATATAGCTATATGTATTTGGAACTTGTTATAGCTCTGGAGGTGTTGTGCTAGCTTCTCGTGATGGGAAAATCGTGTGCGAGAACACTCTCGATGCGCGTCTTGATGTGGCATTCCGCATGAAACTCCCAGTGGTATGAAAATAAATTCTTTACCCGCATAGATTGCTTTCTGTGATTCATCATCGGTCCGTTGTCTTGTTTTACTTTGGTTCTCTGATTCCCTTTATTTTTGGCAGATCCGTAAGTCGTTGTTCGGCCAAGTTACGGCCTAATGAAAGAAAAGGGAGATTGAGAGAGATGATGATACAAACCGGTTTGTGTTTGGTTATTACCCATTTTGGGAGAGATTTCTCTTTGTTGTGATTCTTTGTATTTTACAAACTTTTACGTTGATGCCAAACCCATCGAACTCTTCGTTTTTGCATTTCTTTTTTTTTCTCTTTCTCGAGTGTGTTATTATCATGGCTATAAAAGATAAATAAAATGAAAGACATTTTTTTCGTTCTTAACATGTTCTTCGATAACATTCCTCAAATAGGTTCAGCCTCTTAATAGAGAGTCTTGAATTTTTGTTGCAAACGGCATTCCTCGAACTTTTGATTATTTTCTGTTGATAGATTCTGGAGAAAACTTTAGTAGTATATAACAGTTTATCTCAAGTTTATTCATTAGTCTTTAGGCCTATTTATATATGGGAAAGCCATAACTTGTCTAGCAAGTTCTTTACATACTTTGATAATGGCAAATCTACTTATTTGCAATACAGATATACACAAATATTAACTTTCTGTTTAATACGATGTCGAAATCCCCGAGAGCTAAGGTGGAAACCCATGTTTATTCGTAGTAAAACCAAAGTATTAAATTAAACCAAATATTGTACTATTACCGTATGCAAAACAGCAATTTAACTCGAATTAAGATTTTTTTTTTGTTTTGTTTGGGCTAAAAATGCTATGGACTTGGGTTTTAGCCCAAATACAATTTAGGTATCAAGCAAAAAAAACATGGAAGTAACGAAATGAGGTTTTTGCGCTTTTTGATCTTCTTCACCCTTCGCTTGCAACAAGATTTTTTCTTCTTCAGACTAATAATCTCTCTCCCACGATTGTCTGAAGACAAGACAAGAGTTCACAAGACCGGAGAGATTCACCGTTCGATAATATTGTCCTTACCTCTTTTCAAGGTTAGATGTACTTGCGCGGCTTAATCTGATTTGTGTTCTTTTGTGAATTTCGTATGCGCGCACAAGGTGTTTGTTCATTTGCCTAGTCCAAGTTTCTGCGTAATTTCGTAAATTTGATTTAGTCATGCTTCTCATTCATCTACACTAGTTTCTGCACTTCATCCATCTTCTGGTGCAATCCGGCTCTGACCCATGGGATCTGTTTTATTTTACTCCTTGTTCTAATATCGCGTGAATGTGTGAAGAGGACGCATAATCCAATGTGCAGTGACTAGAAGCTTCTCTTTACGGTTTTGGGTTTGATAAAATCATTTAGTACATGCGTTTTATTCTCTCAAGTTTTGATTTTTTTTTTCTCAGTTTTTCAGTTTTCAGTTTGATGCTTATCAAATTGAGGGTTTTTGTTTTGATGCAGAGACTGATTTGACATATGAATGGCGTCCAGGCACTTAGGCAAGAAGGTACCTTTTTCGTAATTTCCTGAGGAATCCGAGTGAAAAGCTTTCAGCTTTAGATTCCATTTCTTACTATCTCCTGGCTTTTCCCAATATTTGCATAGCTTTAGTGGAAGTTCTTGTTTTCTCCTTGGGGAATATTGTAGTCATGTTTGCTGGTTTGGTTAGAAGTTATATGGATGATTATTAAATGTTGGATTCTTGGTTCTCATACTGTTTATCTCTAAAAAATTGGGTTTATTAGGCCTTTAGCTTGGATTTCTAAGTCTATCTGACATTTTTTTAGGGAAGCAAATCTGCATATGCATGAATCATGAATGTGACTAGGAGTATGAGTATGTGTTTATCACTTCATTGTCTAAGCTATTTGTATTTTCATATTGTTGATTATAAATGTAGTGAATATTATTAACCATTCGTTTCGGCATGTTTGAGTCTGCAATTTTTTCCAGTTTGTTTGGTTTGGTGAATTATTATGAATCGTTTTTTTTACATAGCACAATTAAGTCTTCATTTGTGTTAAGTTTGTTAGGTTTGGTGAGTAGTTACATAATGTTTGATTTCCTTTGCATATATCAGCATTTTAGTGTCATTTTTATTAGCATTTCACATATGTTTATGGATGTCTCATGTCTCAAGTAACTTTGTACATATTTTCAGGGTATTCAAGCCTCTTTTAGAATAGGTTTGGTTCTTCCACGAGTAGTAGCATCTACAGAGAGGCAGATTTCCTCTACGGCTTTTAAAAGAGCTTCTGAAAGTGTCTCTTTTTCATTCGCTCGGTACCTAAATGGTAAGTGTTAAAAGAGTGTTCACTCACTGTCACAGGCGATTACAATCTTTCGTCTACTTTGTTAGAAAGTGAATTTGGATAACGAGTATCTCACCCTTTTATTCATGTTTAGGGTTTGGTTTTACTTCGCTATCAAATTGGTCTCGTAGTCATGAATCTTTCCCTACCGAAACATCCATAAGGTAAACCGTTCGCCTAGGCTTTTTTTTTGGTCAATCCTCTCTTAGATATTCTCTTCAGAGTACTCAGAGTATCTATCTGAGTATTCGCTGGCTTGTTTTTTGAACAGGTATTTTCATGCGAGCCGAGAAACATTGGCGAAAAGAAAAGAGGATGCTGATCGGCTGCTGAGTCATCGTGAACGCAAGAAACAGACTGTGAAAACAAAAGGAAAGTTTTCAAAACGGGAGAAAAAACCGGATAAGCCACCTGTTGAAGCTCCTTATGTGCCTCCTAGGCTGAAAAGATTGGCAAAGGGATTACCTGAGAAGACGGTCGATATATTCGAAGGGATGTCACTACTTGAGCTCTCAAGGCGTACTGGTGAGTCAGTAGGGGTTTTGCAGAGCATTCTCATCAATGTTGGTGAAACTGTTAGTTCAGAATTCGACACAATCAGTGTTGATGTCGCCGAGCTTCTTGCAATGGTAAGGTGATTTTTATGTCTAGTTCCAGTAACTTGGTTTTTAATTGGATATATATCTTTAATTTCAAAGTTGTTAAGGTTTAGTTTCAGTTTATCAGATACTGAAAGAACACAACCCTTATATTAGTATAATTCTGTTTGTGTTTTCTCATCCTTTTGCAGGAAATAGGGATCAATGTAAGGAGGCAACATTCAACAGAAGGATCTGACATTCGTCCACGCCCTCCAGTTGTAACCGTAATGGGCCATGTCGATCATGGAAAAACCTCGTTGTTGGATGCTTTAAGAAACACCTCTGTTGCTGCTAGAGAAGCTGGTGGAATCACTCAGCACGTTGGTGCTTTCGTGGTTGGCATGCCTGATTCAGGCACTTCAATCACATTTCTCGACACACCTGGACATGCTGCTTTCAGTGAGATGCGAGCTCGGGGAGCCGCTGTGACTGATATAGTCGTTTTGGTGGTTGCTGCTGATGATGGGGTAATGCCGCAGACACTTGAGGCTATTAAGCACGCTAGATCAGCGAATGTTCCGATTGTGGTTGCGATCAATAAATGCGATAAACCGGGAGCTAATCCGGAAAAAGTTAAGTACCAGCTCACGTCTGAGGGGATAGAGCTTGAGGATATTGGAGGAAATGTTCAGGTGAGACTTGAGAGTTTTATTTGGTTTATTTGCTCATTGGTTTGGTTTTTACTCCAGTGACGCAACCTGGATTCAGCTTTTTTTTTTGTTTTGTTTTGAGTTTTGAGTTTTATCCATGATGGTTACTTTAACCATGATGATTTGACTTGTTGTTTCAGGCTGTTGAGGTATCTGCAATGAAGAGTACAGGGTTAGACAAATTAGAAGAAGCTCTGCTTCTCCAAGCTGTTGATATTGACCTTAAAGCACGTGTGGATGGACCAGCTCAAGCATATGTGGTGGAGGCTCGGCTAGACAAAGGCCGTGGACCGTTAGCCACCATTATTGTAAAAGCCGGAACTTTGGTGAGAGGTCAGCACGTAGTTATCGGGTCTCAGTGGGGAAGACTCAGGGCTATTCGGGACATGATTGGTAAGACAACTGACCGAGCAACACCAGCGATGCCTGTCGAGATTGAAGGGCTTAAAGGTCTTCCAATGGCTGGTGACGATGTCATTGTGGTGGAATCAGAGGAACGTGCAAGGATGTTGAGTGAAGGGCGGAAAAGGAAATATGAAAAAGATCGGTTGTTGAAAGCAGAAGAAGCGAGAACAGAGGAAGCAGCTAGAACTGAAACAGAGTCTGAGGAAGGGTTTGTTCGGGTTGAGTTACCTATAGTAGTGAAATCAGACGTGCAAGGAACTGCACAAGCTGTTGCTGATGCGTTGAAAACATTAAATAGCCCACAGGTGCGTGAAACCAAAATGTTGATATAAAGGTGATTGTGCCTTATTGGCTTTCTTTTTTTGTGATCTTGCGTATTGGTTTATATTGGCTAGGTGTTTGTGAACATTGTTCATAGTGGAGTGGGAGCTATTTCTCACTCTGATTTGGACTTGGCACAAGCTTGTGGTGCGTGTATCGTTGGGTTTAACGTTAAGGGTGGAAGTTATGCTAATCTTTCTGCGGCTCAAGCCAGCGTCAAGGTACAAAAACATCGTTTCAACTGTTTCCTATCACATTTATATCTTAAAGCTAGCTTTTAGCATTGTAACCAATGGTAAACTCTTAGGTATTCCATCACCGGGTGATATACCATTTGCTTGAAGACGTCGGGAACTTGATCGTAGAGAAAGCACCGGGAGTATCGGAGATGGAGGTGGCTGGTGAAGCGGAGGTGCTTAGCATATTCAAGATCTTGGGAAAGAGAAGAACAGAAGAAGATGGAGTGAGCATCGCGGGTTGCAAAGTCATGGATGGTCGGGTATGTAGAAGCGGACTGATGAGGCTGTTAAGGAGCGGAGAAGTCGTGTTTGAAGGCCCGTGCGCGTCGCTGAAACGGGAGAAACAAGACGTGGAACAGGTGGGGAAAGGGAACGAGTGTGGGCTTGTGATGGGAGAGTGGAATGATTTTAGAGTCGGAGATGTGATTCAATGCATGGAGCCAGTCATTAGGAAACCAAAATTCATTTCCTCTGAGAGTGGAGCTGTGAGAATTGAATGCTGAGATTTACTAAACCACAAAACTCCTAAATCAGTTAATTCTGATTGTTTAGGATATTGATTTTTGGTATTTACCCTGATGATTATTTCTTTTGTTACAGCAGAAAGTGTCTTATTCTAAACAAAATTAAAAGTCATAGGTAATAAAGTTTTGTAACTTTGTTTACACATTCAATATCAGGGACCCTTGATACTTATATTCGTTGCAAAAATAAAATTACTAAAGTTGAATAAGTTTATAGTTTTCTTTCCAAATACAGTAAAACCTCTATAAATTAATAATGTTGGGACCATGAAAATTTATCAATTTATAGAGTTTTAATTTCTCTATAAATTATTAATTTATAAATAGGTTTTCCTAATTTGGTAAAAAAAGTTAAAAATAATATTTAATTGTTATAACTAATATTTTTATAAATTTAATTACAAGAAAAATAACAATTATCATGTTTTGAATATAACACTCAAAGATTTTTATATAGTAAAAATATTAAAAATAAACTCATATAAAAATTGATGTGTATATATATACATATATTTAGATAATTTTATATAATTATTAATTTATATTATTGATGGAACTATATATTTACAAAGAATTTTTAAAAAAATTATTATCTTATTATATTATCGAATTGTGTCCAAAATTACACTAGTCCCATCTTGTGACCGGAAAAAATTATTAATTTATCAAATATTAATTTATAGAGATTCTACTATAACCCAATAAACTGATACGAAACCAACACCTAGTCGAACTGAAACGAAATGTTGTTAGGAAATAATTTGGCGGAAAGATAGTTGGAAAAATTTGGCTACTTGACGCATAACATAGTTGGACAGTTAAATCTAGATCACCCCTTAATTATTAAAAAAGAAGAAGTTCTGAAATGTTCTCGACAAAACTTTCTATATCTTTCCATATATAGTTTATTAATTTCTTTGAAATTCTTTTTTGAAAGTCTACAAAGACTTCAAAAGTCGTTTTTACTTTGAATGATTCCTATTGTTATTACTTAGAAGGGTATTGAATTTAACATTCTAAAGGATTTTACAGTATTCTTAAAATCCTTTGTTATTCAATTGAGGATTTTTAAAAATCTTCTGAAATCCTATCTTATTCAACTTAAGATTTATGTAAAATCCTTTAAAATAATATAGAATCTCTTGTTATTCAATTAGTAATTTCTAAAACCTACTTGAAATTTCTTGTTATTCAATTTATCACAACTTTTTTAAAACTTGCTACTTTAGATGATTTTAAGAGACTTTCTTTTGTTTTTTAGTTGAAAAGTATGACAATCAAAATCATACCTATAGAAGTGGAATTTTGAAAGATTTCAGAGAAAAAAAAAACTGAAAATCTTGAAGCCAAAAACTCCCGCCAATCATCAGCCACTTTCTCCACCAGTCTCAGCTTGAGCCATCAAGTTTTTTGGGTTTGCCGCAACATCACCAGATGCAGAGTAAAGGAGGGATAATGAATTCTATTGGTTTGTATCAGTTTCTGGGTTTGAGCTCATGGAGAGTTCGATCATATTATTATTTGGAAAAAAAAAAAAAACATCACCATTGATCCAACTATTGATCAGTTTCTGGGTTTAAATTTTACATGAACTGAAGACATAGCTCCAACTATTGATCTGATTTTCTTTTGGTATTGTGTTGTAAAATATTATAAAATCACCCAAAGTTTAATAGTCAAATCTCATAGAATCACATTTCATTTTCTTTTCTTAAAATAGAAAAACTCTAAAACACAATCAAATCTCCTAAAAACTTACTAAATTTTTCAAAATTCTAAAATATTAAAATTCTACCAAATTCTTAAAACATCATGTTGAATACCTTTCTTAGTTATTATACATATTTTCAACTGAAACTCGACAAATCAAAAGTCAACGTAACCAACCCTTTCTCAGATTGAATGGTTGTGCAATAACGCAAGGATGATAAATACGTATATATATGATTCATATATTGTAGTAAATTTTGTTATTCCACTTGTAAACTAAATCTACAATTCAAAAGTTAAAAAAAAAGTAATTTAGCAGAAGAAATAAGTGTTTAAAAGAAATAAAAGAACATTGTAGCTGAAAAGTGAAAACTGGAAGTTTTAATTTATGTTATCAAGTTGATATATACAAATTGTATGTTGACCTGTTCTATATATACAAGGGTCCAGTTGCAATATGATAATACAAACGAAATTACCAAGTCAATTCATTGAAAATCTTATATTATGACTTTGGCACGATATGTTATCCATAAATTGCTCTTCTAAGAAAACTACAAACAAAGGGAAGATTCCAACAATTTTATTTTCAATCCTCACTCCTCCATGGCATTTGCTTCTTCAAACTCTTGGAGATATGATGTCTTTCCTAGTTTCAGAGGGGAAGACGTCCGTAATAACTTCCTCAGCCACTTGCTCAAAGAATTTGAAAGCAAAGGATTAGTGACGTTCAGAGATGATCATATCGAAAGAAGCCACACGATCAGTCCTGAGCTCAGAGCAGCCATCAGAGAATCTAAAATCGCGGTAGTCTTGTTCTCAGAGAACTATGCTTCTTCAAGCTGGTGTTTGGATGAGCTGGTCGAGATCTTGAAATGTAAAGAAGAACAAGGACAAAAAGTGATGCCGGTTTTCTACAAAGTGGATCCATCTGATGTAAGAAAACAGACAGGAAAGTTTGGAATGAGTTTCTTGGAAACTTGTTGTGGTAAGACGGAGGAGCAACAACATCAATGGAGGCAGGCGTTGACTCATGCTGCCAATATTGTTGGAGATCATCCTCAAGATTGGTGAGTTTTTATATATATTTTATATTCGTTTGATTTGATTTTGAAATGCAGTGGTATTAGACTAAAATTAGACATAATATAGTTTTTTTTAACACTAATTGTTAGAGGCATTGGATGATATTATTTTTAATCGTCAGGGACAATGAAGCATATATGATCACAGAAATAATCAAGGATGTAGTAAACAAATTATTAAATGCAACGCCATCAAAATATTACAATGACTTGGTTGGAATTGAAGCTCACATTGCGAAGATGGACTCGTTGTTATGCCTTGAGTCTCAAGGAGTGAGGATAATAGGGATATGGGGTCCTGCTGGCGTTGGTAAGACTACCATAGCTAGAGCTTTATATAACGAATATCATGAAAACTTCAAACTTTCTATATTTATGGAGAATGTTAGAGAAAGTTATAATGGTGAAGCTGACCTTGATGACTATGGTTTGAAGCTGCGTTTACAACAAAGATTTTTGTCCAAACTTCTTGATCATAAGGATTTGAGAATACGTCATCTAGGCGCCATCGAAGAAAGGCTAAAGAACCAGAAAGTTCTAGTTATTCTTGACGATGTGGACAATATTGAGCAACTCAAAGCCTTGGCAAAGGAAACTCAATGGTTTGGTAACGAGAGCAGAATCATCGTGACAACTCAAAACAAACAACTTTTGGTTTCACACGAAATCAACCACATGTACAAGGTGGCTTATCCTTCAAAACAAGAAGCTCTTACTATATTTTGCCAGCATGCTTTTAATCAAAACTTCCCATCAGATCATTTCAAGGGCCTCCTTGCAACTGAATTTGTAGCTCTTGCTGGTCATCTTCCGCTGGGTCTACGTGTTCTTGGTTCGTTTATGCGTGGAAAGAGTAAGGAGGAGTGGGAGTTTTCCCTGCCTACGCTAAAAAATCGACTTGATGGAGAGATAGAGAAAGTATTAAAAGTCGGGTATAATGGCTTACATATAGATGATAAAGCTTTATTTCTTCATATTGCTTGTCTTTTTAGCGGTCATCACAAAAACTATGTGAAAGAGATGGTCATAGCTAACAATGACTCGGATGTTAGTTTTGGACTTAAAGTCTTGGCTGATAAATCTCTCATACAAATATATGAGAATGGTATAGTCGAGATGCACTCCTTACTTCGACAATTGGGGAGAGAAGTTGTTCGAGAGCAATCTATGTACGAGCCAGGCAAACGTCAGTTCTTGATGAATGCTAGAGATACATGTGGCGTCCTTGCAAAGAATACTGAAAGTTCTTTCTTTTTCTTTTATTAGGCACCAAAGCAACAATTCGAGATTTTTTTTTTTTTTTTTTTAATTAAAAACTTGCATCAACATATATTTGTTAGAGAGTAAGCCAATTTTTGAATATGAAGTGTAAAATATCAAAACTCTAGACGATAGTTATTTATAGAACTAAATAACATATCATATCCTACTAAAAATCATGAAATTGTAATAACATATTCAAATTTATGGTTATGCTTAGACATTGTTCCTATATAAAACTATGTCTTTTTGAAACATTTTTTGTTTTGTAGGGTACAGGAACTGTATTAGGTATATCGTTAGATATGAGTGAGATCAAAGAGGAGTTATATATAAGTGAGAAAACTTTTGAGGAGATGCGGAACCTCTTATATCTAAAATTCTATATGAGTAGTCCTGTAGATGATAAAATGAAAGTCAAGTTGTTGTTACCAGAAGGACTAAGCTATCTACCACAATTGAGGTTATTACAGTGGGATGCATATCCTCTCGAGTATTTCCCTTCTCGCTTTCGACCCGAATGTCTTGTCGAACTCAACATGTCGCATAGCAAGCTTAAGAAGCTATGGAGCGGAGTTCAGGTTAGAAATAATAATTGCAATTTTTTCCTTCTAAGTAACTAGTTAATATTTTTAAATGATTTATAGGTTTCTAATTCAATATGAACTTGAAATGAGTGGAGTGGTCTAATTATTTTTACATACTATCTTTAATCCCATCTCAGTTACGTGGAATTCTTATATTTGTTGTTACAATTTCGTATAGTTTCTAGATCGTTTTCCGAATGATATAAAGATGATATAGCTGTTTTTTTTTGGTGTTCAGTTGGCATAGTTTGAGCTTTTTGTGAGTTTTGTGTTATATCTTGAAATCTTGAATTGATGTCTTTTGTGCTTGTGTTTATGTGCAGCCGCTTAGAAATCTCAGAATAATGAATCTGTATAACTCTCGGAATCTGGAAGTCTTTCCAAATCTTACGGAAGCAATAAACTTGAACACATTGGATTTGGGTTGGTGTGAGTCTTTGGTGGAGCTTCCTTCATCTATAAAGAACCTTCAAAATCTGAATTGGTTAGAGATGTCTTGTTGCAAAAAACTAGAGATCGTCCCAACCAACATCAACTTAGCATCTCTAGAGTTCTTGCACCTAAGATATTGCACTCGATTGAAGACCTTTCCAGAGATATCAACCAATATTCGTCTTCTCAAAATAAAAGGCACTGCGATCACTGAGGTGCCTCCACCAGTCGAATATTGGAGTAAAATTGAAGAAATTTGCATGGAGAGGACTAAGGTGAAGAGATTGGTTCACGTTCCTTATGTTTTAGAAAGGCTATGTTTGAGGGGAAATATAGAATTGGAGTCTATTCCAAGCTACCTCAGATATCTTCGTCGGCTGAACATGATTGACATCTCCTACTGCATCAATATTATATCCCTACCGGAGCTTCCAGGATCATTATCTGCCTTAACAGCTGTCAACTGCAAGTCACTTCAAAGACTACATGGCCACTTTCGAAACAGAAGCATCACCATGAATTTCACTAACTGTTTAAAGCTAGATCAGAGAGCACAAGAAAAGATCCACCAGTCAATTTACATCAACCAGTCCACATACAAAGTTGCTATCTTACCTGGTGAACAAGTGCCTGCATACTTCCCCTTTCAAAGTACGGGAAATTCAATAATGATCCATTCAGATAAGGTTGATCTTTCAAAGTTCAATAGATTTAAGGTATGCATTGTGCTTGGAGCGGGGAAAGCTTTTCAAGGTTGTGATATAAAATTCTACAAACAATTGTCGTGTGAACCGAGAGAGTATTACGTGCCAAAGCGTCTTGATGCTCCATTTCTTGAAAGTGATCATCTTTGCATGTGCGAGTTTCGATTACTGCCACCACATCCTCCAACGCAACGGGAGCTTCGACGTCCAATCAAAATGATGATGGTTTCCTTTGAGATTCGCAGCCCTAATGGATGCGAAGTAAAAGAATGCGGTTTACAGTTCTTGGAGCCTCATGAGACATCGCAATTTCGGTCTCTATCAGCTCCTTATTACTTTGGTAGTAGTTGGATTGGTAGTGGTAGTAGTAGTAGTAGTATTGAAGAAGTTATGCATGCAGACCAGGAGGAAACCAGTAGTGATATTGAAGAAACTATCCATGGAGAAAAAGAAGGAATCCGGGGGAACAAATCTGTTAGGAGATGGAATAAGGTTGGAGCAAAAAAAATGAGGCTTAGCTTGGAATGTCTACAGCCCTCTCTAGAAAAGGATTCAACATAAAATAAGATAAAGACTGTGAAATACTACAACATGGGGCAAAATGTTTTCATATAAATTTTAAATTCGTAAAATCACTAAGAATTATATTAACCTGGGTGCTATTTTACATGTGCGTTATTTTTATGTAAATTAAAAAAATTAAACCTAGACGTGTTTACTTTGGAACGGGAAACACGTCACAGTCCCATCCCATCCTCTCATGTTCTAACCCATCTCCTCTAGTCCTATCTCATCCCCTCTCATCTTGTATCGTCTCATCCAGTATTGTCTCGTCCTGTCTCGTCCCATATCCATCAGAATTTTTTTTTATCTTATGTTCGTTTCTTTTTAAATAATTACTTGTTAGACAATCTTTACTAAAAGAGATTGGGTAAGAAATTTAGACAGAATACCAGAGTTCTACGTTGAATATTTTTTTTATTTAGTTAGTTGAAATTATCTTAAAAATTAAATTGTTTAAAAATTATATAATTGTTTTCAAAAACACCAAAATTCTCAAAGTGTCCTTTCCAAAGTGGTTAATTACCTGTTGCATAGTCAATCCTTATCCAAATTAGTGAAAGCTTGATACTTAAATTTATCTACCTATATTTTTTGATTTTGTACTTTAATCTAAAATTTATGTCCCATTTTTTTTAAAAAAAACTATTCAATATATTGTTTTTCATTATTCGAATTTACCCGTTTTAGTTTACATATACTGGATTTTTCTCAAAATTTAATTATTGTGTTTTAAAGTATATGTACTTAATTAGTAAATTAAATTACTTCAAAAAACAATGGTAAAACATATATTCAGTCAAATAATAAACCTTTTCGGTTGGAAAATTTTTATTGTATAATAGTAGTATTTTCCATAAAAATTAGTTGGCAACTCTTATACGGTGTTTTGTCAATGTTTTGGTGTAGATGTAGAATACCGCAACCCGTACCGAAAATAAACATGATTATCATCTTCATCAGCTAGAAAATATACAATTTTTTGTAATCCATCCATAATAATCAATGACAGCCCGTGTTTGTTGAAAATGGTAAAGTAATTTTGTTACGAAGTGTTAAATCTCGTCCCATCTCATCTTGTTCCGTCTTGATCCATCCCATTACAAATTTTATGTCTCATAACCATTTTATTTTAAATAATTATCAATAGAATAATGTTATTAATAAATTTTGGCTAAAAAAGTATTAGAAATACATGTATTCTCCATTTGTATATTTAATTTATAGAGTTAGTAGAAATTGTAATTCTCAAAAACTCTCAAAATATTTTTAAAAATATCCAAAATTCTCAAAATACCCTTCTCAAAAAATATGGGACAAAATACCGTGCCACAACATGGAACAAAATATTTCATACAAATTTTAAATTCGTAAAATAAGTAAGAATTATATTAACTCCGGGTGCTAAGCATAGGTGCGTTATTTTTCATGTAAATTTAAAACTTTTAAACCAAGACGTATTTACTTTGGAAAGGAAAATACGTCCAGTCCTGTCCCACCCCCTCACGTCCTAACCTATCCCCTTTCGTCCCGTCTCATTCCGTATCCATCAGAATTTTTTATCTTATGTTCGTTCTCTTTTAAATAATTACTCGTTAAACAATATTTACTAAAAGAGATTGGGTAAAAAATTTAGTCGGAGTACCATATTTCTTCGTTGAGTATATTATTTTAGTTAGTTAAAATTATCCAAAAATGATAATTTTCAAAAACTATATAATTACTTTTCAAAAAAAACCAAAATTTTCAAAGTGCCCGTTCCAAAGTCGTTAATTATATGTCACATAATCAATTCTTATCCATATTAGTGAAAGTTTGACACTTGAATTTATCTACCTATATTTTTTGATTTCGTACTTTTATCTAAAATTTATATCCATTTAAAAAAAAATATTTAATATATTGTTTTTCATTATTCGAATTTAACCGTTTCAGTTTACACATACTATTTCTCGTCTTAATACCATAAATAAACTTGACTTTTCTCAAAATTTAATTATTATTTTTAAAGTATATATACTTAATTAGTATATTATATTACTTCAAAAATATACTGGTAAAACATATATTCAATCAAATAATAAACCCTTTTAGGTCGTAAAGTTTTAATTATATAATAGTAGTATTTTTTCCACAAAAATTAGTTGGCCATTCTTTTATGATGTTTTGTCAATATTTTAGTGTATAAGTAGACCATACCAAAAATAAACATGATCATCATCTTCATTAGCTAGAAAATATACATTTTTTTTGTAATCTATCAATAATAATCAAACACAGCCCGTGTTTGTTGAAAATGTTAAAGTAATTTTGTTACGGAGTGTTAAATCTCGTCCAGTCCCATACCATCTCGTCTCGTCCCGATCCATCCGGTTAGAAATTTTATCTCCTTTAACCATTCTCTTTTAAATAATTACCAATATAATAATGTTATTAATAAATTTTGGCTAATAAATTTAGACAAAATACATGTATTCTCCATTTGAATGTTTAATTTATATATAGTTATTAGAAATTATAATTCTCAAAAACTCTCAAAATAGTTTTTAAAATACCCAAAATTCTCAAAATACCCGTCTCAAGATAGTTTTTTTTTTGTTAACCATTGGGCCACAACTGGCCGACCCATTAGCCAAATTCCTACATTCGTAGAAGCCGGGACTCGATCCCGGGTGTGATGGTGCCTTCTACAAATAAACTTACCTCCTGCCACTGCACTCAAGATAGTTCTTTATATGTCATATAGTCAATCTTTTTTTGAAAATCATTTAAATAAAATGTTTTCTATTATACGAATAACCCATTTATGTCTCATTTCCACTACTTCTCATCGTAATACCATAAATAGATTGGACTTTTAATCATAATTTAATTTACATTTTCTGATATATGAGTATGTGCATGAACATTAATATAATTCTGATTATATTAAGAGTATATGTAAAAAAATCTTATAATTAAAGATTTTCAGTCTGTTGTTTGATAAGATTTTGATAGAAATTTATGTTTTAATTTTAAATTTTTAGGTACGATATAAGTAAAGAATATGCCATAGAATAAAACTTAAGTATAGGAAGTGTTGTGATTTTTTTTCGATTATTTGCCTTATTTTAAATATTTAGACCATGTAATGAATTAATTATGTATTTTCCAAATTAGTTTCTATGCGATTTTGGTAACTATTTTTAAGGAATTTATTAGTTGATAGCCGCTGAAGATGCACAACATTTATGACGGAATTGTTTTGTTTATTCTTTTTTTATGCAGAGATTTTGGATTTTGATAACTAATTTTAAGAAATGGTTTCATTAATATAGCCGCTAATTGTGGTAACATTTATTATTGAATCAAATACATTTAATTTATATTTTATGTATTCCTAAACTTGTAGAGAAATCTTTGAATATAATAAATTATATGTTATTTAAGTTAATAATTTAGATTTGCTAAAGATCAGCTTTCTATATTAATTATTAGTCTATATTAAAAGATTTTTAATTATCAGATTAGTACAAGTCAAAAATCAAATTCAAAAATTTGAATTTGATTAAAAAAGTGAGATTGATGATAAAATAGAATATATATTAGTATTAATTTTAAAATATCATTGATTTTTAAAAAAGTTTGTTACCAAATTTTAAAAAATTAATCCGATTTAATTTAAATTTTCGTGAATTATGGAACTGCAAGATTATGATTTTTGAAATTTAGTAGGTTAATTAATTAATTAATTATATATTTTAAATATATCAAAATTTAGTAAGTATCAATCTAGTAAGTAAGGGTAAGTATTATTTTAGTATATTTTAAATAGAACAAAATTTAGTAATTTATACTTCTAGTAATATAGTAAATTTATTCCTCCCGTAATATATATTTTAAATTTTTCAAAATATCACATTTGTTTTAATACTTGGTAACCAAGTTTGTTTGTTATTTGATAAATCTCATAATTATATGATAGAATTTTATACCAATTAACACCATAATTATAGGACATGGAATCAAATAATTTGCGTTAAAAATCCAGCTTAAAATTTGGTATAATCTAATATAATATGAAGATTTATATTACAGTTTACAATTTCCATTTCTTTCCAAAAAAAGATAGAGGAAATAATAGAAAACATTAAATTAATGTATAATATCTTTTTTTAATATTACCGTAATTTATAGCAGAATAATAAAAGGAAAAAAAAATTGGACGTTATAGTGGCTCCAACTTGAGATATCACAACATTTTTTATCTTGAAAATCCCTTGAAAAGAAAAGACAAACCGTTCATCTTAAAAGTATCACAAACAAATCTAACTTAGTTTTTCAAAATTATAGAAAACCGATGAGAATTTTTTTTCCATGTAAAAATAAATTATTAAAAGAAATCAACTTCCATATTTGGTTGAACGAAATGTTAACTAAAACTCAAAACAGAGCTGGTTGTAAAAAGAAGAAACACACATAGCATTTTTTAGTTTTTATATTTGACTAAAACAAATCGGAAGAAATTTAGGACTATATGGATTAAGAAAAAGAAGAGAAAACAACCTCATAATTCAAAAAAAAAAATATGAAGTGGATGTGTATAGTATTATATTTAGGGAATATTGTGTTATCTAAATTTGGTTTTGGGAATTAAATAGTTTGTTATTGTTTCCAAAAATTTATGAAATAATAAAATTTAGAAAAAATTAAATTGATTACGGTTTCTGAAAAGAAAAACAGATATTCTCTTCGTTTAAACATTAAATGCTCACGATTTTATTCTTTTTTATCAGGATCATATATTTTTTATATAATTTTGACGGCCAAAATCAAAGTGAAGCAACGGTCGGAATTAAAAAAGAAAATCTGAAATATTATAACCGGGTCATTTTGACCGGCGTATTTATCCGTTTACAAGTGGAGGGAAATTTTGTTGGTACCCTTTTCTTAATTGGAATATTTGGTTATAATTCCAATGACACTCGATTCTAATTTTCTTTTAATAACAAGAATGATTACTTGGAAGTGTAATAGAGAGTTTGGGCCTTTTATGTAATTTGCATATACCTCCATGAAACGCAGCGTATCATATCCTAGTAATAACGCCAATTTTGGACCAAAGGCTTTTCAACAAAGCTTGTGGTCGTTTCAAAAGAGGATTTGATAAAACTTAAAAAAAAACCAAAGCTTTAGGGATTTGAAGAAGATAAGAAGCAGCGACACACAATGCTTCAACTCTGCTCCACGTTCCGTCCTCAACTTCTTCTTCCTCCCCGTCAGTTCCGATTCACAGATGGTGTTTTGATTCGGTTAGCCTTCCCAATTTTCACGATTCTTCCCATTTCACCTTTTCAAAATTAGTCTCGTGATGAATGAACATCACTGTTTGTTTACAACACTCGAAGTTAGTTCCTTCAATTACAGTTTGCTAATTTCGGTTATAAATAAAAATCGATTCTTTTGATTGGTTTGATGATAAAAATCGATTCTTTTGATTGGTTTGATGAATAAAAATCGAGTCTTTTGGTTTGTTTGATGGTTTGCTTAGGATCATCTTTATGTCAGCATTTAAAAGTCGAAATCTTTTGAAACAATCGTTCAGCTAACTGTTTTGTTTGTGTTTGTAAAACAGACAAATGAACTTTGGTGCAAGCAATTCAGTGAGTATCAGACCAGTGATACGTTGTCAGAGAGCTAGCGGAGGTAGAGGTGGAGCTAACAGAAGCAAACCCGCGAAGCCGCCTGTTAAAGAAGGGAGCAACAAAACAGTAATCGAAGGTTTGGTTACAGAATCACTACCTAATGGGATGTTTCGAGTTGATTTGGAGAATGGGGACAACATTCTTGGTTATATCTGTGGTAAGATTAGGAAGAACTTCATACGGATACTCCCCGGGGATAAAGTGAAAGTCGAAATGAGTGTTTATGATTCAACTAAAGGTCGTATCATTTTCAGAATGAGCAGTAGAGACTAAAGTAAAGAACCCATCACTCTTTAAGTGTGTTTTGTGTTCCTGTCAATTCTTATTTTTCTAAGTTTAGGCAAGTTTGGTGGGTAAAAGAATCATGTAATCGTACAGCAGGGTTTTTACATCGTCGTTATTCAGGTTTTTAAGCGTGTTATGTTCTTCTTCTCCTATATTCGTAAAGCTTGAACATACATCTTGGCCTGTCTTTTTTAATGGACTACTTACTATGCACCGTGATTAGTGTTTTGTTTTCGTCGGTACTGCGAGTCTGAATGTCCAAGTTCTTTAGTTTTTAGTAGTCTTGTTGTTATGCTGTTTGTTTCCTAACTAGAAGCCATTGTAAAAGCCCTTTTGTCGACGAACATGTATGTAACAAGAATGCTCTGTTTTTTATCCTTTAGGAAACCAGATTCATAGTTCCGGGTTTAAGGTTTTGGATTTGGTTTGCTTTTATGAAAGTTTAGATGACTATTGCGAGTTGAAAATCTTTGTTTTTTTTTCTGGTAATTTATCAATCTATGTCCCCAAATTCTTCTAGTCCATAGTCCCTACTCCATAAGTCACTAGTGATTAAGCTTTCAGCGTTTAGGCAAACTCGATCTTTATGAAACGTTTAATATATGTTTAATTCTAAGTTAATCATTAACCGACCTTAGCTCAGTTGGTAGAGCGGAAGACTGTAGTAGTTGCTGTAATCTTTAGGTCGCTGGTTCGATTCCGGCAGGTCGGATATTTTTCAAAAATATATTTTGGTTTTTTTTTTTATTAATTTAAAAAGATCATAATTTTTTTTTTTTTTTTTAGACACTTTTGGGCTTTACTCGTTCAGAGTACAGTTGTCATTTGTCACTAATTGGGCAAAATGTCCCTCTATTATTCATAGTTAAATCCTCTTAAGATATGTTTCTGCTTTGTCCAAAAAAAAAAAAAGATATGTTTCTGCTTCCGCTTCTAATTGTACTTTAGAAAAAAATTTGGTGTTCGGCGGAATTAAAGATTAGATTGCTTTGTGTGAAGACTTTCTTTGTAGTTGTGATGATTTTAGGTAACAAGATTTAGTTTTATCTCTTCTGGGACATCCGATAAAATCTCTATGGTAAATTCAAAATTTTGGAGACTAATTTAGATATAATCTCCAACTACAATCTTTCTTCTTGTTGATGTCCATTGAAATCTAAACTAGGAATCAAGAAAATTCAGCATGAACATATCTTTTTGTCGTTACCAAAACAAGATAAATATTGTGTTGTCTTTTAGCCCACAACGAATTAGTTGCCTTACATGTGTAAATTAAACCAACTGACATCAATCATTTCATAGGAGTTGAGACGGGTAACAAATCATTTCATAGAATATCCTCCTCTTCTTTGCCTTGATTCCACGATCACACTTTGCCTTTACCTGCACCACAAACACATATTACAATGCATGAGTATTTTATAAACACTCAGTAAGGCAATCCTCTCATCTACTGGACTATACACAAAAGCAATAGAGACATCTCTAACCAACAATAAACAATCAACAATCAACAATAACAAACCAGGACTCAGCGTCGACCGACACCAAACATGCATCGACCGACACCAGTTGGAGGTTGCGTCAACCGACGCAAGATCTGCATCGACCAATGCAAGGTTAACTTGCATCGACCGATGTTCCCATTGCATCGACCGACGCATGCTCGACATAGCACGAAAACCCTAGAGGTTACGCGCGGTCCTCGCATTTGCATCGACCGATGCACAGTGTGCATCGACCGATGCACAGTGTGCATCGACTGATGCAATGCCGAGCATCGTTTTCCCCCGAAGCTTCTCGCCGGATCTTCGTTCCTACAACCACAAAACTCGATCCCAAGCCACAAGAAAGCTTCCCAACGTCCCAAATAACAATCTAACAAGTCTAACAACACATAACACGCAAATCAGAGAGATCTCTAGCTTAGATAAGCCATGGTCCTGCACTTACCTTTGCCAAGAAGATTCTGAACCTTAAACACGCAGGAAAAACACTTCTAGAAGCCTCCTACAACGTCCTAGGCCTCAGATCTCACCAGAAAAGTCACCAATCCACAGGAAACACCAAGAACACCAAGAACACTCTTCTCTCTTCTCTTTTCTCTCAAAAACGGCCAAAGTCGTCTAATGAGACAAAAGAACGACTTAAGGGTTTTTCCCCTTTTCCTTTGCTCAAAACGCAATATTTAACTTAAACTCGTCCACAGAAAATAATCTTGCATCGACCGATGTAATCCCTAAACTGGGATTTCGGTTCGCAGATGTTACATATAGTCTACAAAACAATGATGTGTACTTCCGTTTTATTATATAGGGGATAATTACAAATGAGGTGCATTGATGAATATTAAATTCACAACCAAGAAAAATTAGCATAAACAGATTTTCATATATAAAATAATCGTTTTGTAGAAACAAAAGGGATGATGATTTAAAAAAATTAACTGTTTTCTCTCGCCATAGGCGATTTCCCCAAAGCCACCGTTTCATAGCAAAACTTTCATTTTCCACTGTTCCCGGCCGGCATCGGCCATCATCGTTTGCTTTATTCAGTTGCTTATTCTTCCCCTAATTATTGTACAGTTTTAGATTTTCAGTAATTAATAATGGCAGATTGAGATTATCAAACTCACGTAACTTGTCCCATTGCGACGATGGTTTTTCAGGGACTCTGTCCATCAATTCCAAATTAGACTTCGATCACGCCAATGGAGCCATTCCTAATTTGGATTATTTATCAATTCATTGGGATTTCAATGATCACCTTGACAGATTCACCATATATCTATTGTCGCTCCTACCTTATTATGTTGATTAGATGGAATCATGATGTCTTTCTTTATAGAAAGTTTGTTTCCGGTGTGTTCACTCACTGCCGGTGGAATTTCCGGGTATCAACCGGGTGAATGTCCTCTTACCCAATGGAATGGAGGTTTTTCATGGGTTTTTGATCCCGAATTCAATTTACTTGATGAAATCAAAATCAGAGATCAGATTGGATTTCTTTGGATGTTCACTATGTCTGATGATGGTGATGCTTTCTCATTACCCTGGTTGGAATATTTGATCTCGTCAATTGATTATATGGGTTGTGGAGTATATGATTCTAAATTTATGGTGGCAACTTTGTTTGAGGATGATGATGACACTAGCGTGATGGGAAGACAAAAGGTGGCCAGTGACTGTGATAGAGATGTTATCTCTTTCCCTTGGTCGAAAAATTTTACTTCTATGAAAGGGAAATCATAATCACTAAGTGGCAACAATGTGCAAGGCGATTCCAGCACATCATATTGAGTTTCAAAAGACAAGAGTCTGAATCATTTCAAGCAAAATTTCTGTTTTTCTTTTTAACTGGAGTAATGCGAAGAGCATTTTGGAGTTTCATTTATAAGGTGATAGCCAATTACAAGTATGTGAAAGGGGGACGTAACAGATTATTTTATCTGTTAGCCTGTAAGGCTTCGGGCAAGCATGGTCAATCCACTCTTTTACATAAATTAATTTTAATTTCCTTTATTTGTATCAATGATTGTATATTTGATTTGCCGGAAAAAAATCGTTTTGTAAATTGTAATATTTTATGGCTCACAAAGAGTAATCTGCCATACATGTAAAACAGTGGAGATACTAAGTTACCATCACAAAAGAAAAAGGACTTGTATAATGGAACCTTTAGCTTTTCAAAGGAAAAAGAAAAAAAAAAAAGAGAGAAAGAAAAAGATGAAAATATCTTTCATAGTAAAAAATGAAAGGACTTGAGCAAAATTTATACGCAAGGCCGTATCTTAGGAGGCAAAGTAAGAAATCTGATAATTCCACCACAGATCTCTCATGTGCATGATCGCTCGATTCAGTTTTCAGTTCAGCATTTTGCATTTAAAATATTTGATTTATAAATAAAACAACATATATATTCAATTTAATTTCTTTCATAAACAACATATAAATTTAATTTCTTTCATAAACAATCTAATAATTTTAAATAACAAGATTAGGTACAAAAAAATTTGTCAAAATTTAAATAATTTTCAAATGTTAGTTTTATTTTTTTATTTGATTTTTTTCTATAAAAACATAATTTAGAGTTTACACACTTCATATCGCAATACAATTTAACTGCATATGACATCATAATAAAATTAAAATTATTTCTATGCACTGAATCTGATGAGTAAGACTTACTATTTTCATATGAAAATAATTTGTGCATTCTGTCAATATTAAAAATTAATACAAAATAATTCTAAAAAAATGAAAACTAATATTATCTCATATTTGAAAAACTAAAATTATCTTAATATGTTCTATATCTTGTAATCTCATACATAATAATTTTAATACTTGTCCAAATTATTTTAAATAAAACTATACTATAACATTATCATAAATTAATTGAATATTCATATAAGTTCATTATTTTTCCTCTAATTTTTATGATATCCTGAAAATCAGAAGAAATTTGAAATTAAAGGTAAATTTAATCATCTCAAGAAAATGAAAGAAGAAACTGCATAATATGTAAACACATGTTCTAATTTACAGAAACAAATTATTTTTTGGGACATTTGCAAAATTACCATTTTTTTATATACCCTTTTGCAACAATACCATTTTTTTTATTGTTCATTTTCAATAATTCCATTTCCTGTATACAACATGACTAACTTCTAAACCTATTTAATCGTGGGAATCGAAACTTTTAAATTATTAAAATAGATAAAATAATCAGATTTTTTTTTTAAAAGGGGAAAAGGACGTATACCTAAAAATAGGATTATAACGAAAAAAAGGATTATACCTAAAAGAATTATTAAGTCTATAAATAAAAGGTTCTGAAAACTCTATTTTGATCACACTCCCAAAATCGATAATATTCACTCATTTTCTACTAACAGTCTGCTATGGCAAAACAAATCTACAAACAAGTATTCTCATCCTTCATCGTCATAACTGTTTTACTTTACCAATTTTACTTTACCAATCCAACCTACATATATGGGGTTGACCGAGTTTATAGATCTAAATACATTTTCCTAACACATAATTACCTAATCATACCCTTAGAACATGTTTACAATGGTTGTTTTAGAGTTTGGTTCATTATCTGGTGTAGTTCTTATAATTTTTTTCCACTTTTTGAACATTAATTCTGTAACATTGACTGGTTCATTTGATTGATTTGTTTAAAGATCTTAAGAAAAGAGCCAAGATTAAAATGAAAGACAAAAGGATGCCAATGAATCAGAGGAAGGAAAACAATCAAGTACTTTAACAGAAATAAAGTTTACACATGTGGTAAAGTGTCCACAAAACTTGATTTAGATTGAAATAGACACACGCATTCATGTTACACCATAACTAAACAACAGCAATTACGGAGACGAGTAATTGTTACAATATATAGATTATAAATGTTGCAAAAGTTGGGATTGATCCTCACCTGCTAAAGAGAATGAGGAAACACGTTAAATAACCATTAAATAAATGGACATATATGAGGTTTATGAATTTCTCATTTTAATATATATTCTCTAAACACATAATAATATCGAATACTCTAAACACGACATAATAATGTCTAATACTCTAAACACATAATGTCTCTTTTTTAAGAAATGAGCTGGTTTCATTATTTTACAAGTACTTCTTAATTTTCTGTTTTCTTTATGGCTGCAAAATATAAATACTAATATGACTATTTTAAACACAAAAAATCATATCGTCTTCTAATAAAACCTCACCGGTTCAATCCCTAGTATAACTAAAAGATATAACACAAGACGACGACGAAGAAGATTGAATAAAGCTAAAAGGCATGCCAGCTTTGGTCCTTTATTGGTAGTATTGATTAAAAAGTCAGACAACGAAGAAAGCGTGCACGTTATGTAGTTCACGATTGCTAAAAATCCTTACCCACTCCAGCAAGAATCATGGTGTGTATATACTACTTCCTCTAATTCTCTTCTTTCTATCGCTGCTTATGGCCAAGAGGAGATGCAATTTGCCTTTCTTCTGCCTTCAAAAGGCTTGTAGAACATAATAAAAGAACATAATATATATATATATATATATATATATATATATATATATATATTATGTTTAGATGTTTTTGTGTTTAAGTGTTTTGAACTACAAAATTGATCTTTATCGCATTTCATCTTTTATTGTATTTTATAATTGATGCAAAAAATTGTATATTTTCTTTCAACTCTAATAAATTTATTTATAATTTTAAATTAGTGTTGTAAAACATTTGGAGTGGATTTCCATAACCGGCCAGTTACATGTCCTATTGTGTAAGGCCCATTGCCGAAGGCCTTTTACCTATTTCCTATTCTAAGTCGGTTTAGTAGTAAGGGTTTGTCTATGCCCTATAAATATGTAACATTCGATTGATTCATTAATAAGATAAGAGAGAAACCTCCTTCGATTTCTCTAACTTTCATAACACGTTATCAGCACGACTTGTTCTAAAGTCCAACTGAGATAAAACCCTAAAACCCTAAACCGCCGCCGCCTTCTCCCTTTGTTCGTGGTTATACTTGGCGATTGGTTCCTGTTCGTGATCCATCCGAGTTCGTGGTCCGTTTCTGTCCGGGGTGAGTTCTGTTCGGAGATCCGTTCCTGTTCAAGCCGCAGTTCGAGTTCGAGATCGGTTCTTCCTCCTACCTAGTCTGAGGTTCGTAATCAAGAGAAGTAAAACCGAGGTCTTTAGCTCCCGGTTCATATCCAGTCAACCTCCAAACGATGGAAGGTAAACAATAATCAAACCCCCTTAAAACCTATGAAATTGAATCTGACCTTAAATCTAATGGAACACTAAAAACCTACAAGCAAACAATCAACTAACAAAAGCTTAAGATCCCTAAACACTAAAACTTTAAAATCGGATTATGTGAAGTTTAGGGTTGCTAGATTGCTTGCAAATTGAACCGTTCATATCATAATTAAAATTCGGTTGATTGTTGTTGCTTGATTGTTTCATATGTTGCATGCATCCTTGAGATTAAAATCGAACCTTGCATAGGTAAAAACCTGAATCGTTTATTGCTTAAATTGTTTCTGTAAAATCGGCTACATGAATCCTAAAATCGATTGCATAGATAACTTCCATATCAATTTTAGTAATTATCCTAAAACCTAGAAATTTTTTCCTAAAATTTTACCTAATTAGAATAGGAAATTCAATCTAAGAAAAAGGAAACACTTAATAAAAGGAAATTGTTGCATGCTAGTATCTATCTAGGTTTGTTTGTTTTTCAAGCATACCAAAGCCACGAAAATTATGAGTAAAGGCAAGGCATGGTTCGGTCTCAAATACCGCATGGCCTGAGTTTAATTTGATGGCATGGTTCGGTCTCAAATACCGCATGGCCTTAAATTGTTGCATGGTTAGGTCTCAAATACCGCATGGCCTTAAATTGTTGCATGGTTAGGTCTCAAATACCGCATGCTAATGATCAGATGTTTGTTCTGTATTGTGCAGATGGCAAAGCTTAACAACCTCTCCTATGCTGCCCTTAATGCTTCTGGAGACAATTACTTGCAATGGGCTTTGGACACTAAGATCCATCTGAAATCAAAGGATTTATGCGAATGCATTGAGGATGAGGTTGAATGTGCAGAAAAGGATAAGTACAAGACAATTATGCATATACGCCATCACCTTGCTGAGAGTCTCAAGAACCAGTACCTCACTGTTGAAGATCCTCTTGACCTTTGGACAGAGCTGAAAGGCAGATATGGATACCAAAAGACGGTGCTCCTACCAAAGGCTCAATTTGATTGGAAAAACCTAAGGATCCAGGACTACAAATCCGTGGATGAGTATAACTCAGAGACACTTTATTAATCTCATTATGAAAAATGCCAATTTTAGTACGATTGCGGGTATAGCAAGCCTAATTGAAGGCTATGGCCAGGCTAATATTTTGCTACCAAATGGCACACATCTTGAAATAAGTGATGCCTTGTATTCACCTAGCTCAAAGAGAAGTTTATTGAGCTTTAAGGACATTCGTTTGAATGGTTTCCATGTTGAAACAAAGGGTGAAGGAAACAAAGAGTTTCTATATATTACAGAAATCACCCAAGGACATAAGAAAGTCCTAGAGGCTATACCTGCACTAGCCACTGGTCTTTACCATGCTAAGATTGATATGATAGAAGATAAATTGGCAATGAACAAGATGTTTAATGAACAATTCACTTTATGGCATGACCGGCTTGGCCATCCGGGTTCTAACATGATGCGTAAGCTAATAAAGAAATTCAAATGGGCACACTCTTAAAGAGAGAAAAGTTATCCCTAAGAATCTCACGTGTGTAGCATGTGCACAAGGGAAACTAATTATAAGGCCATCACCAACAAAAGTAAATAAAGAAACTTTGCATTTTCTGGAAAGGATACAAGGAGACATATGTGGACCTATACACCCTCCTTGTGGGACATTTAGATATTTCATGGTCCTTATTGATGCATCGACCAGATGGTCGCATGTTTGCTTATTGTCAACTAGAAACCTTGCGTTTGCTAGATTGCTGGCCAAGATTATATGTCTGCGAGCCCACTTTCCAGATTTTCCACTTAAGACTATACGTCTAGACAATGCTGGTGAATTTACATCCCAAGCGTTTAATGAATATTGTATGTCCATGGAATTGAGTGTGGAACATCCTGTTGCACATGTCCATACACAAAATAGATTAGCTGAATCTTTTATTAAACGTATTCAATTGATTGCTCGGCCATTGCTTATGAGGTTGAAGCTTCCTGTGTCGGCTTGGGGACACGCAGTATTACATGCAGCTGAGCTTATACGCATCAGGCCATCTAGTGAACATAAGTATTCGTCATCCCAATTATTAACGGATCATGAGCCAGACATATCCCATCTAAAAACATTCGGGTGTGCCGTTTATGTACCAATTGCTCCACCACAGAGAACTAAGATGGGACTTCAAAGGAGGATGGGAATATATGTTGGATATGATTCTCCCACCATAATTAAGTATCTTGAGCCAACTACGGGTGATTTATTTAAGGCCAAATAAGCAGATTGTCAGTTTGCTGAATCTGAATTTCCTATGTTGGGTGGAGAAAATAACAAGCTGGTCAAAGAAATATCATGGAATCAAACATCCTTAAATTGGCAAGATCCTCGGACTCTAGCATGTGAGGCAGAGGTCCAAAAGATTATACATTTGCAAAAGCTAGCTATTCAATTGCCAGATTCCTTTGCTGACCCAAAGAGAGTAACAAAATCGTACATACCAGCTTGTAATGCACCAGTACGTATTGAAGTTCACAAGGAACACAATAATCAAGTTGCTACAGAGTCTAAGGCCCGTTTGAAATGTGGTAGATCATTAGGTTCCAAAGATAAGAACCCTCGGAAATCTAAGAAAGGTGCAAAACAGACCGAGGTTAAGGAAATGATAAACATGGCCGCGGCAAATCCTAAGGTACCGAATGAGGTTTGGGACGCTGAACCTCAAGGACCCTAAGGAATTGATAATAATGAGATCTCAATCAATTATATCATGTCTGGAATACAATGGAACCGTAAGAATGTCGACATTGATGAATTATTTGCATACAAGGTAGCACTTGAGATAAATGAGGATCATGAACCCACGTCTATATTAGAGTGCACTCAAAGTAAAGATTGGTTAAAATGGAAAGAAGCCATTGACGTGGAGTTGAACTCTTTAAAGAAAAGGAATGTGTTTGGTCCGATCTTAAGGACACCATTCGATATAAAGCCAGTTGGACACAAGTGAGTCTTTGTAAGAAAGAGAAATGAGAATAATGAAATCGTGAGATATAAAGCACGGCTTGTAGCACAAGGATTCTCTCAAAGACCAGGAATAGATTATGAGGAGACATACTCCCCTGTGATGGATGCAACGACTTTTAGATATTTGCTAAGTCTGGCTATAAGAGAAAAACTGAATTTGCGGTTAATGGATGTTGTAACCGCATATTTATATGGTCCACTGGATAATGAAATATATATGAGATTACAGAGGGTATTGAGCTCAAAGATAAGAGTGGTTATCGAGAACAATACTGCATAAGGCTAGACAAATCCCTTTATGGACTGAAACAAAGTGGGCGAATGTGGTACAATAGACTCAGTGAGTACCTAGCCAAAGAGGGCTATAAGAATGATCCCATCAGTCCATGTATTTTTATAAAGAAGTTTGCAAACAAAGGGTTTGTAATCATAGCAGTGTATGTGGATGATTTAAACATACTTGGAACCTCTGGTGAAATTGCCCAAACAGTCGAATATCTAAAGAAAGAATTTGAAATGAAAGACCTAGGCAAGACTAAATTCTGTTTGGGATTGCAGCTTGAGTACATAAATGATGGAATCCTTGTGCATCAAATGGCATATACTGAAAAGGTACTCAATAGGTTTAATATGAACCAAGCTCACCCATTGACTAGCCCAATGGTTGTAAGGAGCCTTGATTTGGATAAAGATCCATTCGGTCCAAAGAAGGACGGTGAAGAAGTTCTCGGTCCTGAAGTGCCATACCTCAGTGCTATAGGAGCGTTAATGTTCTTGGCTAGCCACACTAGACCGGACATATGTTTTGCCGTGAACCTCCTAGCAAGATTTAGTTTTTGTCCGACCCAAAGGCACTGGAACGGTATTAAACATGTTTTGCGTTACCTACAAGGAACGACAGATTTGGGTTTATTTTATACTAACCATAACAAAGAAGGTTTAGTTGGTTTTGCTGATGTAGGTTATCTATCTGATCCACATAATTCAAAGTCTCAAACCGGCTATGTGTTTACACATGGTGGTACCGCGATTTCGTGGCGTTCTATGAAGCAAAGCATTGTGGCCACTTCATCTAATCACGCGGAGATTCTAGCAATTCATGAAGCCAGCCGTGAATGTGTTTAGTTGAGATCGATGATTCAACATATCAGGACAGATTGTGGCATGGCCGACGATAAGGAAGCAACAGTTATATATGAAGACAATACGGCATACATCGCACAGCTCAATGAAGGATACATTAAGGGAGATCGGACGAAGCACATATTACCCAAGTTCTTCTTCACACATGAACTACAAAAGGCCGGAGAAGTTCAAGTGGTACAAGTTCAATCTTGCGACAACTCAGCCGATCTCTTCACCAAGTCATTACCGACATCAACATTCAAGAAGCTCACGCACCATATTGGGATGCGGAGACTTAAGGACTTCTATGGATTCTTGGAACAGGGGGAGTAATGCATGTTGTACTCTTTTTCCTTCACCATGGTTTTGTCCTAATGGGTTTTCCTGGTAAGGTTTTAATGAGGCAGCACCCCCAAGCGCATTACGGAGATCCCGTAGCATTGGCACGGTTATGTCATCCAAAGGGGAGTGTTGTAAAACATTTGGAGTGGACTTCCATAACCGGCCAGTTACGTGTCCTATTGTGTAAGGTCTATGGCCGAAGGCCTTTTACCTATTTCCTATTCTAAGTCGGTTTAGTACTAAGGGTTTGTCTATGCCGTATAAATATGTAACATTCGATTGATTCATTAATAAAATAAGAGAGAAACCTCCTTCGATTTCTCTAATTTTCATAATAATTAAACTATTTTCTAAAATAATGAAAGAACCACATTTTAAAATATAGCTGTATGCAGCCTCTCGATCCATAAGCAGGTCACATAAAAAAAAAAAAAAAATCTGTAGATTATGTTTAAGCCTGAAGAGCTAATAATTTGTTACCATTTTCAAGTTTAGTATCTAAAATTACTTTTGTGGTTGCAGTTTTTTTTTTTCTGCTATTGACGGAATTGTGACCAAAATAATTTGAAAGCATAGTAAACAATAGTGGTTGGACATTTAGTGTTGCAGCATTGTAGCACTAATAAAGTCCCTTTTTATTTGCACCTAGAAAGCAGATACATGGATATATAAGACTGTGATATCTGGTATGTTGAGTACCTTATCTCATTCCCTAACAGTGAGTTTTTGTCTAATCTTAAAGCAGTTTGATAGGAGAAAAATAGATGTACTCATTATGCTCTCCTTTTAGCATGGTATTTGAAATTTTGAGTATCATCCTCTAAGTATGTGCACACTATGGAATATATAATAGGAAAAATGTTAAAAAAATCTCCAATTTTCAAATTGTGGAAAAAAAAGCATTAATTTCTGAAATATCATTTAAATCACCGAGTTTTTGTTGACTTTTTTTTAAAATAGGTAACTTTTATTGACTAGACCATCATCAGTTAAACAATGATGATGGGGTTAACTTCCGTTTGACCAAAATGACGTAGTTTTCATTCGAAGAATAAGATAAAAAAGTATGAGCCCAGAAAAAATCGAACTGTCTACCTTTAAGACTCATAACAACCTCTCTACAATTGAGCCACAACAACATTCTGCTATTATACCAATCAGTGATGTATATATATATATATATATGTAGACAATCGATTAAAAATAACAAAACCAAAAAAATGTTATATGTATGTAATGTATTTATAAAATATATGTTAATATATCATTTACTCTTTATATATATATATATATATATATTAACTTTTATTGTATAATAAGAAGACTTTTTTTTATCCTGGCGGTTGTTGGTTCAACGACTCTATATATATATATATATAACATAAAGAGTAAGAATTAAATATTTTACAAATACCAAATAAAATCTATGATCAATATATCTTCTTTGGTATATATATGCAAAAAGCCACATTTAAAATTTACACTCTTTATCCTGATAAATAAGATATCAATTTAAATATATGCACGCTATGAATTATAAATTTTATTTAGTATTTAATAATAATAAAATATATAGCAAAGAAAAAAGTTATATTAGTTTTTGCTCTTTATATTTTATATATATTATATAATAGAACGTTAAGATATATATATAAATTAATGATATGATAACATTTATATTATAAATACATTACATATAACCGATTGTTTACGTATAAAAATATTTCTGTATGTAAAGATATATAGAAATGTAATTCTGGCTCAATGATAGAGAGCTTGGTTTGAGTTTCAAAGGTAGGCAGTTTGATTCTTGCTAGGCTCAAACTTTTTTTGTCTTATTCTTCTAATGAAAATGACGTCGTTTTGGTTTAACGGAGATTCTGACGGAAGTTACCCGTCATCTTTGTTTAACTGAAAATTTAACGTCGTGCCTTAAATGGCCTAGTCAACGAAAATTACCTGTTTTTTTAAATGTCAACATTAACTTGGTGATTTAGATGACATTTCAGAAGTTGATGCTTTTTTTGGACCATAATTTGAAAGTTGGGGATTTTTTTGACATTTTTCCCAATATATAATAGGAATTTTTCTTCTTCTCTCTTGAAAAGATCAAAAGTCTCTAGTAAAGTCAAATTCTTTCTCCATTTTAGTCAATTTAAAAATCTCATTCCATTTACATGCTTACTTTTACCGATTTTAAACACACAACCAAGAAAACTTAACACGAACAGACTTTTATCTCCATTTTTTCATATAAATAAATAAATTAGTTATGGAGGCTTCAGCTACTATAATCGGTAATCTTCAGTCTCACCAACTTTTGGATCGCTGCATTTAAACTTCCAAAAGCCTGTGTAAGAGAGATTGACAAGCTATGTTCTGCTTTTCTATGGGCTGGCCCTTCTTTAAACCCTAAGAAAGCAAAGGTTGCATGGTCTGATGTCTGCTTGCCTAAGAGTGAGGGCGGTTTAGGTTTACGCTCCATCGAAGAAGCAAACAAGGTGTGTGTCCTCAAGTTGATTTGGTGAATTCTTTCTGCGAAAGGTTCATTATGGATGAGTTGGGTTAAAGGACATCTCATTAGAAGTGGTTCTTTCTGGGCAGAGCAAGATCTAGAAACATCAACCTCTGGTTCATGGATTTGGATAAAACTCCTAAAGTACCGGACCATAGCAAAACAGTTCTATCGAGTGGAAGTAGACAACGAGAGTCTACCTCCTTTTGGTTTGATAACTGGTGCACTTTGGGCTGTTTACATGAGAAACTGGGTGACAGAGGGATAACTCTTGGGATACCACTCTCAAGTACAGTAACAGATGTTATGGTAATGAACATGCAGAGGAGACATAGACAAGCTCTGTTAAACCAAATAGAGGAGGTGATTCTGAACCACAAACTTAGTCGCAATGGGGAGGTGCAAGACGACACTCTCTGGAAAGGGAGAAATGATTGCTATCGCAAGAAACTTATAACCGAGAGGACACCTGGTCCTTCATCCGGGTTTCTCACCCAATTCTGGAGGTCTCTAAAGTGATATTGTTTCCTTATGCAACTCCGAAGTTTGCTTTTCTTACATGGCTACTAGTAAAGAACAGGATTACAACAAGCGATAAAATACAGAGATGGAATACAGGTGCTAACCCCAGCTGTGTTTTTTGCAGTGATCCATTGGAACTACTGCGCATCTCTTTTTTCAGTGTCCCTTTTCACAACATATCTGGGAGACGCTAGCGTAGAAGCTTCTTCTGAACAAGTATGCTTTGCTTGGCGACAAAGAACTTGACAAGACCACAAAGCTTATCATCAACTATGCTTTTCAAAACACATTACACTCAATCTGGCTGGAGAGAAATGCTCGGCGTCATGGAGAACAACCTGTTACAGAGGAGAGGCTAATAAAACTCATTGATAAAAATATATGAAACCAACTCCGCACCATTCGGAATGGAGAGGGTACAGACATCCAAATTTGGTTTGCTGCAAGATTCTACTAAACATATTTACATGGATTTTAAAGAGGTTTTAAAAAGATTTACCACAAGCATTGTGAAACGTTTATTTTTTTCTTTGATTATAATTTAACATTAAATTTAAAAAAATAAGTTACCGAGAATTTTAGCTTTAAATGTAAAGCAACAGAGATAATCATTTTATGAAGAGATTTTAGCTCACTTTATACATGCGTTGCCTGTAACTACAATAATGAAACTTTCACTTTTGGCTTTCACAAGAAAAGAAGAGAAAGAGATGAAAATATCCATCACAGAAGAAAATGAAAGGACTTGAGATTTTTTTTATTTGTAAGGCTGTTAGCTATCTTAAGAGGCAAACCAAGAAATCTGATAATTCCACCACAGATCTCTCATTTCAATCCTGCTATCAGTTCAGCTTTTTGCTTTCGAAATTTTTGGTTTATAAGTATAACATCCAATCTTTTGGTGCACACTCATCTTCATAAAACTTTTCAAAGTCTTTAATAAAAAATTTATTAAACTTTTTAAAATCTTTGTAACAGTTTTGAGATTAACTAAAATTTACAAAGTTTAAAAGAAAAAAGCAAAAGATGATTTAAAAACGGGGGATAAGACGTATATATAAACCACCGAATAGGAAAGCACGCAAATTTTTGTGCCCAAAAAAGGAAAGCACGCAAATTAACCCTATATATAAATAAAGGTTTGCTCTTCTCTTTCATACATACTCACAAAATCAATATAACAAAACTAACTATTTACTCATTTTCTACTATACTATACACTCTAACTATGGCAAAACAAATCTACAAACAGGTATTCTCATCCTTCATCTTCTTCACTGTTTTACTCTACCAATCCAATGCCGTCACAGCTCTCCGTAAATCATTCGACCTAGCCAAACCATGCAAGCGTTTCGTCCTACACCTCCACGATGTTACCTACGATGGTGATAACGCGGCTAATGCCACTTCAGCAGCAATTGTGAACCCAATAGGAGGACTAGGAGACTTCAATTTTGGGAAGTTTGTGATCACGGACAGCCCTGTGACAATGGACGAGAACTATCTCTCGGAACCGGTGGCTCGTGTTCAAGGCCTCTGGTTCGTTCATGGTAAGAAAAAATTCGACACTTGGCTCGCTTGGTCGGTGGTATTCAATTCAACTCAACACAAAGGGACATTGAACATGATGGGTGAAAAATCCGATTATGGAGCCGACTAGAGACGTAACCGTCGTTGGTGGGACTGGTGACTTCATCATGACTCGTGGAATTGCTACGCTCACGTCCGATGCCGTTGAAGGCAATAAGTATTACCGTATCAAAATGGATATTAAACTCTATGAATGTTACTATTAGAGCTACTAATACCTGTCTTGGGTGTGGTGTTTCTGAGTTGATTGGGTTTGATGTTTATCTTTTGGCATTTTATTGTTTTTCTCTTTTCCTAGTTGATGTTGTTTCCAAGTTCCAATAATGGCATTGTAACAATGTGCTAATAATAAAACAGTCTTGTGCATGTTTTGTATACCAGGTTTGAACTATATCAGATAGTACCAACGATTCTTTTATAAGTTTCCGTCAATTTAACTATCAAATCAAGAGAAATTGGCAAAACTAACTAAAAAAAAAACTAAAATTAAATCCATAACCACTCTAACCATATAACTATGATATACACTATATAAACTATATTAGATACAATTTTATCCTTCCACCACCCCTACCTACCCCTTTACCACCATCTTAACCACCTCCGGTCACCATCGCCAGCCACTTCCACCGGAAATTTCCGCCGGCAACCTTCGTCGGAAATCTCTGCCATAAATCTCCACCGGCTACCTCCGCCGGCAACCACCGCCAGAAATCTTCGCCAGCCACCTTCACTGGAAACCGCCGCCAAAAACCTCTGCCACTTCCGCCAACCATCACCGCTGGCTACCTCCAGCCACCAGCTCTCCATTACCACCAAAACACTAAAATAGTTATTATACACTACCCTCCTCTCATTCTCCTAATTTTTTTTTAAAATAGTGCTACATTCTTAATTTTGTTAGTATTTTTGGTTATCACACAAATTGACCCTCAAAACAAAGACAAACCAAAAATTGGGAAACGAGAATCAGAATCGTATTGAAGTGAAGTAATCTAAAATGAACCGAACCGAACCAAACGAATTACAAGGAGAACCAGATACGGTGCGTTTCACCATAAACCAGAAATTACAAGAAGACAAAAAAGCATATATTCAAATAAAGGATGGCATGCGAGCTTTGGACCATTGGTTGACATGGTTGTTGTATTGATTAAAAAAAACAGACAATGAAGAAAGCAAACACTTTATGTGTAGTTCACGATTGCTAAAAATCCTTCCCCACTCCAGCAATAATCATATTTCCTCTGTTTCTCTTCTTTGTATCGAACCTAGGAACTAAGACTCAACTTTTACACTTTATACCACTAGACCACAAAATATTTCATGTAAAATCGGCCGAAAATTGGCTTATATTTCCAGCGGCCGCAAGCATGTGTTTTGCTTGCTTGGCCTTGTGGCCGGCTCTGAACTAGAGTTTCTCACTTGAAGACTAGACTTATTTGGTTTCTTGTCTTAATGATCTGGTAATCACTATGTGTTGGAGTTTTAGGTCATCTTGATTAGATCTGCAAATGATTAGATAAATAAACCTAAAAAGGGAACAAACAGAAGTTTACAAAAGAAGACTACGTACAAGTGAGAGAAGACAACAAAACAAGAATACAAAGGAAAAATGATTTCTTTCTAGAGTGTAGGATGTGATCTGGCATAACAAATAAAATTTTAGAACTTTAATATTACTAGTTAACCGGTGATATGCTACGAAACACATGTTGCTCGTGGAGTCGTGTTAGTTTAAGAGTCATACTTAGTTTAATGAAATATGGATACACTAAATAATGATACTTAGTTTAAGAGTCATTCACCCAAAAAGTATGCAAATTACATTTTTATTAGTTTAAGACTTAGTTTACATTTTTACATTTGATGAGAACGTTTAAAATGGTCTAAGACAAATGACATTTGAGTTAATTGGATTAGTAGAAACTGGTATGATTTATATTCAAAGGTCTGTTTTAGTTAAGTTCTCTTGTGGTGAATCTCTCTTTCCAGTGATGTTTTAACTAAGTTTTCTAGCTAAAGTTTTATAAAATCTGTGTAGTTCATTCTTGATAAGAAGCTGTGTCTTCTTGTACATAGTTCCTGAAAACTGAACCTTGATACAGTTTGATTCAATTAAAGGTTTACATACAATTAAGAAACTTACAATTAGTTTCTCTAATGAAAGGGTGATTTTGTTAGTTGTTAGTGGGTTGTTTTGATTAGTTTAATTTTGAGCAATTTAGATTGGTAATTACACCTCCAAGGAATTATATAATTAGTTTAATTTAAATCGCTAATGATCTTTAATTATATAATTAGTTTAATTTTGAGCAATTTAGATGGGTTTCTCTAATGGATATGGTCTTATGGATTTTTGTTTTTTTTGGTCAAAAGATATGATCTTATGGATATTACTACCAAAAAGAGTCATCTTTTATTCACAAGGAGTTTAGGGATTCAAGATCAAGTATCTAATTCAAATAACAGTAAATCAAATAGTAGTCAACCCAATAATTATTTAACCATCCACGTGATTTCGAAATCTTTATATTTTATTATAAACACCAATTTTGGCATTCTAGATCAACAACCCAATTATAGGTGTCTATCACTCTTTTTTTTGTTTTTAATGCCCAAAAAAAGAAAGCACCTGAATTAATATGACTATAAAATAAAGGTTCCCAAACCCCTCTTTCATGCTCACAACAAAATCAATAATACTTGCATATTTCTACCCAAACACTCTAACTATGGCAAAACAAATCTACAAACAAGTATTATCCTCCTTGATCTTCTTGTCTGTTTTACTTTACCAATCCAACACCGTCTCATCTTTTCGAAAATCACTCGACCTAGCGAAACCATGCAAGCGTTTCGTCTTCCACCTCCACAACGTTGCCTACGATGGTGATAACACTGTTAATGCCACATCAGCAGCAATTGTCAACCCTATCGGACTAGGAGACTTCAATTTCGGGAAGTTTATAATCATGGACAACCCTGTGACAATGGACGAGAACTATCTCTCCAAACCGGTGGCTCGTGTTCAAGGCTTTTTCTTCTACCACGGTAAGTCGAAATACGACACTTGGCTCTCTTGGTCAGTAGTATTCAATTCAACAGAACAGAAAGGGACATTGAACATAATGGGTGAAAATCCGTTTATGGAGCCGACCAGAGACCTACCGGTCGTTGGTGGGACTGGCGACTTCATCATGACTCGTGGGATCGCTACGTTTACGACCGATCACATTGATGGCAATAAGTATTTCCGTATCAAGATGGATATTAAACTCTATGAATGTTACTACTAAACTTACTAGTAATTCATGTTTTGGGTTTGATGTTTCAAAGCTGATGTTTGTGTGTTGGCATTTTATTGCTTTTCTCTGTTCGTAATCCATTTTAATAAAACAGTCTTGTATTTTGTAAGCCAATATTTAAACATACACATTTTTTTTTAAACATACACAGCTACTAACTAATCAATGTAGTTATCAATAGTATGTCGAACAATTATTTTATAAGTTCCGGACAATATAACTATCTAAACCAAAAAAAAAAAAAGAATCAAGCTCTTAATGTAGTTCACGATCACGGTGGGGATGTTCGTTTGGTCGCTGGCAACAGAAACCAGCAATAGCGGTCAAACGTTGTTGGATTTTCTATCGCCAATCGCTGGTTTGACTACAACATATCGTCACATCCATGCTTTGACTACAACTAAACACCTTAACCCAACCTGGAATTTTGCCTTTTGGGTCTTCCTCCTAAAACTTCAAAATTTATAAAATATGAATGAATATTATATGAATGAGGGAAATGATAGTTGAAAGTTTGAAACTATCTGCAGCTACCACAGATCAGACAGAGGAAGTTTCCTAAAACTTGGATGTTCAAGTACAAAGAACAACTACATCTTAAGGTGTGGAAAACCAAACAACATCACAAGGAATGTTTTCAGTGTTTGATACAAAGGCTGGAATTTTTCATAAGTCTAGTCACTTCCTACTGCAGTTTCGTTCAGTGATGCGTAAAAATCTCAATCCTTCCAGCTTGAGGGCAAGCTGTCTACGAATGGGGGATTATTTATACCCCAGAAACTCCGCAACAAACTTGGTTCCGCAAAAAATATAGAATTTTCGTTTTCGCCTGAAAGTACAAATAAAATTCATTATGCAAATAAATGGGTATGTAATTGTTTATTTGCATCTCTATTATATTATTTAAGCAACCCTTTAAATAAATAACCCTACTCTATGTACTATATTACACAAAATGCCATTGTATTTTAATACAAAATATAATAACAGAATCTTAATATTAATTTGTTGTAATCAGAAAATAATTATCCACAAAAATAGCAAATAAAACATAACCTATTTTTTTTTCCAACCAAACATTAATTAAAATATAATTTGGGGAATTTTACCAGATCAATATATATATAATTATATATGTAGTAAACATAATGAGTGTTTCGGGATTGATTGCGGTCATTCATATTAAGATTCTAACATTTTACATATTATACCCGTTGTCGATATACATTCCATCACAACGGCGGACCCAAGTAGAAGCTAGGGGGGTCAACTGACCTGAGTAAAATCTTTAAAAACATTGTTTTGCATGTAAATAATTGAAGTTTCATTAGCTCAGTTGGTTTTCTTCAATGTACTGACACCCCCAATCCCAAGTTCAATACTCCTATTCTACATCAAAAATCTCTTTTTTCTATTTTAAATATTTAACCGTGTAAAAATAAAATTATTGACCTGGATAAAAAAATTTCCTGCGTCCGCCACTGTTCCATCATATGTATTTATTTTATATTATACACAAAAAATAATTAGATCATTCATAGATAAAATATACAAATAACAACTATTTTCCATTAAAAATAAAGCTAAGTTGAACTTAGACTTTAACTTATATTCTAGAATATATATATATAAATTATTAATAAATGATAATACTACAAAATATTAACGGGTATTTACGGGTCGGGTAACAACACGGGTAACGAGATGGGTAACGACATGGATATCAAAAATTAAATTAATACTCGATACTCGATCTTTACTCACAAATAATATAATTATAATATCTTTCACTCGACCCTAAAGCTGTGAGTACTCTTTTTCGGGACGGAAACAAGCCAAGTAACGGGTCGAATACGGGTAACGGTATTAGTTTCTATACCTACCTATTAGTAGTTCAATATGATTCAAAACTCACTATATAGTACTATATTATATAACATGTAAATGAATGATACAACATAATCATAATCTTAACAAATAACGAAATAAAAAATTTCCCGTGCTACCGCGTGGATGATTATCTAGTAATGAATATTATTCTTTTACCCATACAAAATTTTAGCAGTTGTATTTTTTGGCAATCGTACACGTAAATTAGAGTCCAAGTGATAACCCAATCTGGAGGGAAAATACTAACACTTGTAAAATAAGAAAATAACTGTTTACAATGAAAATTATACCATTTTCGAATAATATTTTAAACTTTCATAATTTTTAGTATTATTTTAAAATATATATACTTTTATTATCATATATTACTTCAGATCTATCAAAAATTATGTCTCGGCATTTTACAAAATGTATCTAATCGACATATTTTTTTAAGAAATTTTATTCTACAATTTTTTGTTCTGCAAACTTTCATTCAACGAGTTTTTATGATGAAACCCTATTACCAATCAATGTGTAATAGACAAAAAAAAATTATCCGGTTAGTATTTATTTTGATGTGTTTGAAACTACAGGTTGAACTTTATCTCATTGTCGTCTTTTATATTATTTTATATTTGATGTATAAGATTGTGCAGTTTTATTCTACTCTATTGTTTTGTTTCTTACAGAAATTTTGAAAAGCTAGATTTTAAAATTTAGCTATAAACCTCCCCACCCCAATCATGAGCAAACGGCACATTACCTTCGGTATCCTTACAAACGCAATTTTGGGTATAAGGCCAATATTCTCTCGGTTATGGTTAGCCTGAATACGTTTACCAAAACCACCACATTCAAGACATTGAATCTCTTTTCTTCTATGAGTTTTTTCTTTCTCAGATATATTTGGCTTAGAACAAGATCTCTCTGTAGCACTTTGATTCCAGCAAGCTAACCCTCGTTCATGTCCTTTTTCAACACGTTTGAGAGCTTTTCCATATTAAGTTTCTTGCCATCAAGGACATGTTATCTTTTTATCTCTTGCAACTGATCACTTTTGTCATCTGCCTTGAATGCAATTCTTTTACCATGAATTCTCAGTTCTTCAGCAACTTCCATCTCCTCTAATTTTAGCATACCAATGAGATCCTCAAACTTCAAGGTGTCTGTGTTGCCAGATACCCTCATAACTGCTTTATGAGCTGCATAATTAGAAGGTAGAAATCTAATTAATTTCTTAACCAGCTTGGTATTTTTATAAATCTTACCAATATTCTTTGCTTCATTAGCTCTCAATTTTGCACTAAACTGTGAAATTGACTATTTAGGATCCATCTTTAAGACTTCAAATTGAGATGCAAGTTGGTCTAATCTTGTTCTTTTGACAGTTGAGTTTCCTTCATGAGTCTTCTGCAGAATGTCCCAAGCATCTTTAGTTGATTCAGAACCTTGAACAAGCTTAAACTCATCATCATCAATAGCACCGAAGATGGTGTTAAGAGCCCTGGCATTATACTTAGATAGATTCTTCTCAGTTGTCCAACGTGCCTTTGGCTTGGTGATATTATCTCCTGCTTCAGTTGTTTCATAAGGAGGTTCTCAACCTTCTTCAACATTCGCCCATGCGTCTTCTCCTAGGTTATCCAAGATCACAGCCCTTTGAAGCATAGAGGTATTCTTATAGGTTATCCAAGATCACAGCCCTTCTCCTACGTACCTTCCAACGCCCATAACCTTGTTCATCCAAGATCACAGCCCTTTGAAGCATCATCAACTCATTACCCGACTGCATCATTATTCAAGATCTCAACCTGTGGCGAGTATATAGGTCTTGTCGGTTGACCGCTCTAGTACCAATTGTAAAAACGAAGATGCAGCCAATATTGGAAAGAACTTCTTTTCTTATTAAGAATCACTTAAACAATCTTACAAGATATGTTTAATCAGATTTATACACAGTCAACATGACTTGTCACTGACCAATTCTTAATCTAACCAAAATCCCTAAGAACCCTAAAAGCTTATTCGCTTAGTTCTGAAAATTCTTCTTGAATGGCCAAACAACATGTTTGCCCCAATAACACAATATATAGGACACCTCCTATGACCTACTTTCCTATTAAATGATAAGTCCAAATTTTCTTAATATATATGATAATAACTTGTTCTCTAATCAAAAAGTCTCTAAAATCACAACCACGTCATTCGATATATGTTACTGGCTTCTACGCGCGAACCTCTCTTCCAGAGTCCTATAGACCAGCCTTGTAGCAACCAAAGTCATCATGCTTTCACTTTATGTTCTGAAAAAAGTGGATATCTGAGCATCATATTGTGTATGACATGGCGTCATCTAACAATGGTATCAATATATCAATCGTAAAGCTATGATTGAAAGGAATACTCGGTTGTTACTTACATATCATAAAACTAAAACTGTGTAGTGAGGAAATAAAATATTAATTGTTACTTACATATCCTAAAAGGAAATGAAAGGATTTGAGAAAATTTTGTATGCAAGTGTAAACAATCTGATATTGTTCGATCCATTTTTCAGTTCAGCTATTCCAGTTCGGTTCTTATTTGGTTTATAAAACAGAAAATCAAATATATTTCAGTTTCGGTTTCATATTTGTTAGGATTCAGTTAACAAGTATTAGTTTTTGATATATGTGGAGATTTTCATTAGATCATAAAAACAGAAGGAAATGTAATAAAATTAACACGTAGATTTCTGTGGTGCGTGGATATTTCAAAGAAATGAATCCAAAAATTGCATGGAAAAAATTGTGTTTGCCCATAGAAGGAGGGCTTTGGTTTTGTTGCTTTGCACAGTGGAACAGAACTCTCTGTTTGAAGCTAATATGGAGGCTATTATCTGCTAGGGATTCTCTTTGGGCTGACTGGTTGAGAAACAACAAAATCAAAAATGGATTTTTCTAGCAAATTGATGAGAAGAAGCAGAACTCATGGACTTGGAGAACGCTTCTTCACCTTCGTCCTCTTGTTATTCGGTTCATGTGGGAAATGGTAAGCAGGTAAGCTTCTGGTTTGATTGGTGGTCTACCTTTGGTCCGCTTGTCCAGTACTTGGGGTCTTCAGGACCAGCCCAAACTGGCATTCCATTGGCTGGAAAGGTTTCTCATGCGTGTTCTGCCACGGAATGGCTTATCAAACCCGCAAGATCACCTCAAGCTGAACTACTGCAGATTCATCTTACAACAGTTCTGCTTCCTACGTTGTGCCTTAACTTGATTCCTATGGAAAATAAAAGAAAAAGAGCTTGATCACTTCATCACAAGGAGGACATGGGAATCTTTAAGGCAAAGAAAAAAAACCACTCTCTTGGTCAAACCACGTTTGATACAAAGGAGCGATACCAAGACATGCGTTCATGTTGTGGATCACGCATCTCAATAGGCTTCCCACAAGAACAAGGCTAGCAAATTGGGGAATGCAAATCGAGACTAGCTGTTGTATTTGCGGAAATCAGCCTGTAACCTGAGAGCATTTGTTTCTTCATTGCGAAGTTAGTGAAGAGCTATGGATCCAGGCAACTAGGAGATTGGGATATCGTCCTTTTGTAATTCACATATGGGCACAGGTATATACACCATATGGATTGAAAGGAATACTCGGTTTCACAACAACATCGCAACATCTCATGTTCTTTTCTGGACAGACAGGTTAGAGATGCCATTTTTTAAAAAAGTCACTTCAAGCATTTCAAAAGGCTAATGCACGAAAAAAAAAAAAAAGGCTAATGCAAGAGTGGCTTAGATTTGTTTAGGTTCCTTATACCTAATCATTTGATTCTCAGATACCTTCTTGCTTTTATTTTTTTGAGCAAGGACTATCAAAGGCATTGTAGTCAATACAATCTATTTTCATTAATGGAAATTCACATATTATCAAAAAATACACATACATTTCAAAGCCTATCTGCAATATACACTAATAGTTCAACAATAATAATCTATATAATAATAACAATCTCAATAAATGCGACCAACAGTTGTGTTTTTTCAATCGTACCTTTTGGATATTTTCTGAAAAGTCGTGATAGATCATTGAACGTTATTTATGAAAAGCTACAACTGTTCACTGTAAAGTTGTGTTGATTGGAATATTCGTATCTTTTGAAATCTATATATATTTGTCTGTTTAAACTGTTTTCATTTTTTTTTGCCATGACACAAAATCAACTAAAATTTCAATCTCAACGATTTATTCATTTTTCTAAATTATTTTCTAACATTTATTCTTTTAAAAGTCAAGAAACTCCTCTAATTCTTGATTTAACAAAAGATTTTTGGAATAATGAATCTAATTTACATCTTTTAGTTAATTTTAAATATAAAAGTTTAATAAAAATACCTAGAGTGTTTTTCCAAGAGTTAGATAGATTACATAGTGAGTTTTTAGATTTGACTTTTCAATATGGTAACAATCCGAATAAATGCCACCAAAGGTTGTGTTTTTCAATCGTACCTTTTGGATAATCTTCCAAAAAATCTGTAGAAAATTTAAATTATGTGTTTAACAAAAAATTGCGATTATTCATTGTAACGATTTTTTGTAAAGTTGCAACTGCTCATTGTAGAGCTGTGTCTATTCGAATATTCATATCTTTTGAAATCTATATATTTGTCTGTTTGAACTGTTTTTATTTTTTTGCCATGACACAAAATAATATAAAATTTCAATCTCAACGTTTTTTACAGATCTCTAGATTATTCTCTAGCATTCATTCTTTTAAAAGTAAGAAATTCCTCCAATTCTTCATTTTAACAAAAAAATTTTGGAATGATGAATCTAATTTACAACTTTTAGTTAATTTTATATTAAAAAATTAATGAAAATACCTATATATAATAGCAATCCGAATAAATGCCACCAAAGATGTGTTTTTTCAATCGTACTTTTTGGATAATTTTCCAAAAAAATCTGTACAAAATTGAAATTGTGTGTTTTACACAAAGTTGCGATTGTTCATTGTAACGGTTTTTTTGTAAAGTTGCAACTGTTTATTGTAGAGTTGTGTCTATTCGAATATTCGTATCTTTTGAAATATATATATTTGTCTGTTTGAACTGTTTTTCATTTTTTTTGTCATGACACCAAATAATATAAAATTTCAATCTCAACCGTTTTTACAGCTCTCTAAATTATTCTCTAGCATTCATTCTTTTAAAAGTAAAGAGATTCCTCCAATTCTTGATTTAACAAAATATTTTTGGAATGATGAATCTAATTTACAACTTTTAGTTAATTTTATACCTAGAGTCTTTTTTGAAGAGTTAAATGGATTATATAATAAGCTTTTGGATTTGACTTTTGAATATGGTAATAAAGAGTTTGTAGGTATAATCAAGTGCACACACAACAGTTGCAATTTTTCGTAGTACCTTTTCGTAAAAAAAATATTTTTATTCATTTTTTTTAAAAATTCAAACGGTTGTATCTGTTCATTGTAGAGTTGTGTCTTTTCACTATATTTTATTTATATTTTTTTCATCACAACTTTTCATTTTAATATATGTGTCTATTTAAATAGTCATGCTTTTTGAACTCTCTTTATATTTGTCTCTTCATCACTAACTAAAAAGTTCGTTGAAACAAATTTTCCATGTTATGTTGAGTCTAGATAATTGAATATATTCTATAATCTAACTAAAATATTAGAAATGATTATAGCAATAGAGAAATTTTATACAACATATTATTGAATTTACAGTTGTGTCTATTTATCTTAACTTTCCGTTAAAAATATATTTTAATATTTAAAAATAATAATAACAATCTGAATAAATAAAAACAACAGTTGAGACTTTTCGTAGTACTTTTTTGTAAAAAAATTGGTTTTATTTGTTCTTTTTAAAAAACTCAAACAGTTGTATTTGTTCACTGTAGAGTTGTTTCTTTTGAACTCTACATCAATAACTAACAAATCATTGTTGTTGAAACAAATTTTTTATGTTATGTTAAATCTAAATAATTTGAATAATAATATCTAATATTCAATGTTATTCTATAATCTAACTAAAATTTTAGAAATGAATATAGTAATATAGAAATTTAATAAAACTAAATATAGAATTTACAGTTGTATCTATTTATCATCACTTTTCGTTAAAAACTATTTTAATATTTAAAGTTCATTTTGTTTTGTTCTTAATAGTTGTGTATTTTAATTTTAATTTTCCATTAATACTGTTTCACTCATTATTAAATATATTTTTAATTATAGTTATTTAATAGAAAATTACATTACTCATTATAACCATTAGTTCAATATTCTCAGTAAGGATCACTTCGTCATAATGATTTTTTTTAGTTATAGCTCTCTTTACCATAATTCTTCATAAAAATATCTTATATTTATAATACTTTAAACAATATGTTTTGCAAAGTTGCGTTTATTCTACATAATATTTTTTGTTATAAGTTTTCATTTTGATGATTGTGTTTTTAGTAACAGTTTATGTATTCAAACTATTCTATTACATTGAAATAATTTCATAATGTATATTTTTAAATTTTAAATTTAAATTGTTTTTTTTCTAAAATACTTCCCCCGCGACATCGCGGAGGGTATGAGTCCTAGTAATAATAATAATAATAATAATAATAATAATAATAATAATAATAATAATAATAATAATAATAATAATAATAATAATAATAATAATAATAATAATAATAATAATAATAATAATAATAATAATAATAATAATAACAATAATAATAATGTGGTGTTATTGAATGATCCACATGATTTTGAAACAAAATTTAAAACCGTAAAACATCAACTAATTTGACAAAAACATTAACTTCTAAAAAACCATAACTACCGATGAAACGATGGAGTAATAATTATTCAACTAGATTAAGACCCGTGCTACAACACGGGTTGAAATTCTCTTTATTTATATTATAATTTTAGAATAAAATATAATTTATATGATTGTTTTTAAAAGTTTTTTTGGATAAAACATTATGCAATAAAATCATATGCTAAATATGATGGCTTGAAAAGAACATCTATTTTGTAAGTTTTATATTGTTAATTTTGTAATTTCATGTATGAGAAATGGTTATGTTTGTTGTTTGTTTTTATTTTAATTTTTGAACATGTTTGGTGAAAGTTTTTTGATATGACCCGTGCTTAGATAAGATTTTATTTTCAACTGCACAATAATATTTTGGAAATCACGATTAAGTGTGATAGATTGCCAAGATTTTATTCCTTTTTACGCCTAAAAGTATATTTTTATGTCTAACAGTATATATTTTGTAACAATACATGGAATACTAAATATTTTATTTTGGAAATTATATAAATCATTGAAATATTCTCTTTAAGAGGATTTTTTGGGATATTCCTTAAGTGTATTCACATAGCCTATAGATTGACCAATTGATCTATAATTTTTTTTTGTAATCAACTTATATTTAATCTATAACATATTTTGTAACCAACTTATAAAAATTATATAGTCTACAGAAAAAAATTGTGTATTTCCGTTTTATTATATAGGGATCATTCACGTCATTTTGAAATCTCCACTCATAGGTGTCATTCTCTTTTTTTTTTTTTTTTTTTATGCCCAAAAAATGATAGCACGTGAACTATATTATGACTATAAATGAAGGTCCCCAAAGCCCTCTTTCATACTCACAAAATCGATAACACTTGCTCATATTTCTACCTAACACTCTAACTATGGCAAAACAAATCTACAAACAAGTATTCACATCCTTCATCTTCTTGTCTGTCTTATTTAACCAATCCAATACCGTCTCATCTTTCCGACACCCAGCAAAACCAAGCAAGCGTTTCGTCTTCCACCTCCATAACGTTGCTTACGATGGTAATAACACGGCTAATGCCACGTCAGCAACAATCGTGAACCCTATTGGACTAGCTAGGAGACTTTAGTTTCGGGAATTTTATAATCATGGACAACCCTATTGCACTATCTCTCGAAACCAGTGGCTCGTGTTCAAGGCTTCTTCTTCTACCACGGTAAGTCGAAATTTGACACTTGGCTTTCTTGGACGTCCGGCTTTCTTGGTCAGTAGTATTCAATTCAACAAAACACAAAGGGACATTGAACATAATGGGTGAAAATCCGTTTATGGAGCCGACCAGAGACTTACCGATCGTTGGTGGGACTGGTGACTTCATCATGACTCGTGGGATTGCTACGTTCACGACCGATCTCACTCGTGGGATTTCCGTATCAAAATGGATATTAAACTCTATGATGAATGTTACTATTAGAGTTACTAGTAATACATTTCTTGTGCTTGATGTTTCTGAGTTGATAATCTTGTTCCGATGTGTGTTTGTTGGCATTTTATTGCTTTTCTGTGTTTATGTTGTTCCAAGTTCCAACAAATGCTGTATTCAAATCTGTTTGCAACGGGGCCTCTTAATAAAACAGTCTCTTGTTTTACCAAGTTTTAAACATGTAAGGTGTCAAGGGAAATATGTTCTTATGTTGTGTTTGAAACTTTGGGAAATTGGAAACATGTTTCCAAAAATATGATATTTGATGGGCCGTAACATACTACTCCATCCAAAGAGCATGTTGTGATATGATTTTGGGAACTAAATATTGAAGGCGAGATTAGGCCCACAAGAGTATTATGCTTTTTAAAGAAATCTAACAAATGTGCCATGTACAGTGAAAAAACTTATGAAATCTGTCATATACGCTAAAGCCTTTCGAAATCTGCCATGTCGATGGCATTGGGTGTGAGTTTAATTACCCAATTGACTTTGGGAGTTAACTGTAGTAAATAATTTAAAGTAACTCTTATGTAAACTAACTCATATGTAAAACTCAATCACCGTCCTCTTCTTCTTCTCCGGTAATCGCTATTCCTCACGTGTCTCTCCGTTTCCGACGTTGCCACCGTTTGCTGTTACTCTACTAAGTCAATTTTTCTGCGGATACCGCCAGTCGTAAGTAAGACAAAATCTCCTTTGTGAGTTATTTCCGGCGGAAATCACTTCGCCTTCTCGGCTATGAGTTTCTCTACTTTCTTGGCCGTCGTTGGAGGGTAATTTTCCGATTTTACTGCCGTCATATATATATATATATATAGATACTTACTTGTAAAAATTGATTGACTTATAATCTCTTTCAATTATTTCACAGTCCTCCTTGAGGCGGTCCAACAGATGCCTCTGATTCCGTCAACGACACAACCGAAGCCGATTATCAGCTTGTCCCCACCGTAGGGTAAGCGTATTCAAAATTTTATTTTGAAATCTAGTGGACCACATCGGACTAGGTTTTCCTGATATTGTGGACCAGATCTGTAAATATCGATTATGTTGTCCACTGTTTCCTTATATTACGAATGTGGACGACACTTATGTCTTTTTAAGTTGTCCACCATAACATGTCTACCGTAAGTTTTATTTTCTTTGTGGTCCACCGTTTTCCTTTTGACTAGATTGTAGTTGTCTACCGTCTTTTACCTAGTGGACCACATCGGACTAGGTTTTCCTGATATTGTGGAACAGATCTATAAATATCGATTATGTTGTCCACTGTTTCCTTATATTACGAATGTGGACGACACTTCTGTCTTTTTAAGTTGTCCACCATAACATGTCTACCGTAAGTTTTATTTTCTTTGTGGTCCACCGTTTCCTTTTGACTAGATTGTAGTTGTCTACCTTCTTTTACATATTGTCTATTATTTGATTGTAGTTGTCTACCGTGTTTTACATTATGTCTATCACATAGTCTTATTTTACTGATGTCTACCAGTCAATTGTTGTCCTCTTTTTCACCAACATTATTGTCCTTCATAAAAGTTGTCCTCCCGAGTATACGTTGTTTAAAGTAACCTGAACCCCACACCGATAGTCTTACAGAGTAATGACGAAACGTTGCCTCCTCGGCTATTCGCAACTGATCGCTATCCTCAGAAAGGACGTATTAACTCTTACTCGAAACCAGAGTATCTCCTTGACATTGTTGAAGTCTTGGATGGGACGAAAGAGTTTGATTGGCTTAAGTCGTCTTCCTTTGGTTGTTTGTTCCCCCTACCAGTAAGGAAGAGTTCGATGTCAGGGAAACTGTTCCATCAAATACTTTGTCGATCGATTCTTACTAAGAAGAGACATGAGCTCTGGTTCATTTTTGGCGGTCATCCCATACGCTTTTCCCTGAAAGAGTTTGCTTTTGTCACTGGTCTGAACTGCGACCAATTGCCAAGTCAAAATGAAATTGCCAAATTGCAGAATCTGGGGGAAGGTGATGAACCTTATTGTAAGTCTCTTTTAGGACCTAACAACTCATATACTATACAAGAGATTGTTAATATGTTGAAACTAGACAAGAGGATGCCAAAGTCAAAGAAAATGGATGGCGCAAGGAGGTTGCAATTGGCGCTAATTGTAATTGTTGAGGGTATATTGCTTTGCGACTCATCTACTGTTAGAGCTTCGAAAATAATTGTGGAGATGGTGAAAGATGTAGAAGCATTTGCCAAATATCCGTGGGGGCGTCTGTCATTTGGCAAGACAATAGAAATTGTGAAAAAGTCGACTGTGTTGACAAACTAGTTGACAAATTTAACCAGTCACATACAGCAACTCACGGGCTTACACTTTCCTTCCAACTATTGATTTTTCATGTTATTCCCCTCCTGGAAAAGTACCTTCCAGAAGCAACGGATGAGTTGAGGTTTACGGATCGTTCAGTCCTCCAACTCACCATGCTTAAGACCTTCCACAATTCCACAATTTCTCAAACCGAGATTGATCCTACTGTAAGTTTTATAATATATTCCACCATTTAAATTAAATATTTAATTTGTTTGGTATATAAGTTGGTGATAATTTTTCCAAACGCAGCTTCAAGTTCAAAGCATATTACCCTCTACAGACCGGAACTTTGACATTCATGATTACTCTTGGAGTGATGAGGTTGATGATGTTAGAGTGGATTACATTTTGGGTAAACTTGAAGATGGACATAGTTTTCGGAAAGAGGACTGGCATGGTGGGTTTGCACAGTTGCCTATGCTAAGTACCACTTTCGTTGAGAAACCCAAAAAAGTTGCACTAGGTAGAATTAGCACCCCCAAAGGAAGAGGCAAAACCAAAAAGGCAAATATCAAGGTTGCAAACCCACAAATTCTGGATGGTGATTTAGGTAATATGCTTCTAGATGGGTTAACTGCTGAAGAACTTTTGGAGGAGGTCGACCGTAGAAATGATGCAGCTATTGCGAAGATAGAGTTAAAGCTTGAGTTGGAGAGGGGTGCACTGAGAGACGAAATAGTTGATGATGTTCTGAAAACCCTAAGGGAGAAAGGTGTATTTGATTATTGTGGTCCTATTACCCAGTCGGAGCTGAGAAGTCATATTAACAAGTCCTCATGGTCAATACGAGGAGACGGATCAGTGAAAATCCCACGAGCAGATGAGGTATGTTATGTATGAGGCGGGTGGATTAGCGGGTGTAATGCTGTGTTATGGAAACCCGCCTAGAATAACATTAACTTTTTTTTTTGTTTTTGGTGGTTCAAAGGTAATCCTGCAAACCATTGGGGAGTGCTCAGGAAACTCTGCTACTGAAAAAGGTGCCGGTTTTGGGCGTGAAGGTGTAGAGGATGAGTTAAATCAGGGGGATGTCGATTTGGCACTAGACCACGGTTATAATGGATGCGACAAAGGTGACGAAGGTGGTAAAGGTGGCAAAGGTGACGAAGGTGGCAAAGCTGGCGGAGGTGACCCACGTGGAATAGCTTACCAAGATGACAAACATGAACAAGATGGAGAGGGTGATGCCGAAGGTAAGCGACAAACTGACGGAGTTAGAGTATTGGAAGATTTTGGCAGAGAAGATGTTGGCGGAGATAGTGATGAGGGACAAGGAGTTGGTGGAGATAGTGATGAGGGAGAAAGTATTGGTGGAGATACTGATGTGGGAGAAAAGGATGGTGGAGATAGTGATCAGGGAGAAGAGGATGATGTAGCGGGGGATCATGTGGAAGATGATGATGGAGAAGAGGATGATGGAGAAGGTGATGATGTAGGAGGGGAAGATGGAGAAGAGGATGATGGAGAAGAAGAAGATGGAGAAGATGATGATGGAGAAGAGGATGATGGAGAAGTTGATCCTCACAAGCACGCCGAGGACGAACAGTTATCGACAGTACATGCTGGCGAGGTATTTAGCTACATGGAAGTTCTAAACATAATTTATATTGATCGTTTGCTGAAGTCCTGATGGTTGGAAATTTTTATTGCAGCGAAAGAAAAGGAAGCCATGTAATGAGTTAGACGACCTTACCCCTCTTCCCGCCAAAAGAGCTAGGACGAAGACTAGAAGGTTTGGTTTCTCATCAGGATGCTCGAAAGAAAAGGCACATGTGCACGAATCTGAAGCACATGCGTACATTACCTTCCGGCCCGTGGAAGCACATATTAAGATGAAATTTTTAGCAAAGCTAGCATCTTATCGGAAGAAGTAAGTTACAATAGATCAACTATCTGGTCAGATGGATTCGTCTGATCTCAATATTTTGTGGATTTCAGGGAGTACATCGTTGGTGGTCATAGGGTGAAAAGCAACTTTTTTGAATGCATATACAAACCGCAAAACTGGGTTGATAGTTCAGTAAGTAATTGCCTGACATGCTCTGTATTTCTTACTCGCTATTGCCATCAGACTTCATATCTAATACCAATATTTTCAGCATGTTGAAGCCATGTTGACCATTTTGTGGAGAAGATTGGGTGACTCATTTCTTCAGTCAAGGGTTGCGGTGCTGGATACCTGGTTTTAACAAACACTGGCTCTTGATTACAGTCATACCAGAAGACAAAAAAGAAGTCGACTTTTGTTTGGAACAGTGTCATTAAGAACTATATTAGAGGTGTAGTCCCGAGTCGGTCAGCGAGGATGGCTTGGTTTATTGACGTCGACACTGTCTACGTACCTTTGAATTGGGGAAAGGGTCAGTGGGTTGCAGCGGCTATAGATCTGAGGTTGGGACATGTATTCATCCTTGATCCCCTTATCATAAAGAATGATTCGAGAAAGCTTCCGCGACACATGAAACCGATCGTTGAAATGCTTCCTATCGCAATCAGGGATTTTGTGAAGAAGGAAAGTATTACCTGTCACGTACCTAATGTCTTTGCGTATGAGAGGGTCATTGATGTTTACCAAAATGATCGGACCAGAGAATGTGGCCCTCTGACCGTGAAGTTTATAGAGTTACACGCGCAAGGATTGGGGTTGGATGGATTGACAGTTGAGATTGTGGACGAGATGCGGATGTGATTTGCTGTTGATGTTTACGACGAATTTGTACTCAGCCTACGTGGCTGATCGCGTACACATTTCTATGCAACCTATTTCTCTTATTAACCTAAGTAACTACTTCTATGGTTTTGTAAAACTTATAGCTATTCTTATTCATCTAAGTTTATTTTTTAGATTTTGTTGTCTTTTGGTTACTATAATGCTTTGCTACTCATACAAAATGTGTTTCTGTACCTAGTACTATGGATAACGACCTGTGTTAATTAACGTAGTACTGTGTTAGGTTAGAAATTTATTGAAACTTAAAACCACACGTAATATCACACTACCTCCCAACCAACTTGTCATTTATAAGGGTGCTTTTATACCTACTAATGTCTCTTCTTATATTTAGTATTTACACTATTATTCAGAGCTTACACTTCAACCATGACGAACCTCCTTACCATCCCACACCATCTAGCTATATACATTGTTAGCCTCCTCGCAAAGGTAGGATTCCAGCACCTAGGTCCTCTTATTGCTTCTGGTCCGGATGGTATGCGACTTGCGTTTGATGAGGGCGTTTTGAGAGAAGCCTCAATACTCCTTATTGACGACAATCCAATTGTTGTCAATAATGGATCTCTGTTTCGTCCTTTCTTCGAACGTACCATTATGGCTAAAAACCCTACGACAATGTATTTAGTGGCTATAAGATTCATTGTCAGATATGGCGACTACCGTGAAGCCATACCCTTTCTTTCATACAAGTGGAGCTTGCTCTTCAGTAATAAGCATCCATCCTCATCCATGACTTTCACTGTAACCCTTTTGATGTTATGTGTTGGGGAAACACTAGAGGGAGTTGCCCTAATGACAAAGTTCAGGAGTTCGTTCCTTGATGAGGACGCAATAGATGTCGTCGCACAAATGGTTTTCTATGATATGATTACAGTTGGTGGACAATCCGCACATGGGCGAGTTAAAGGATTGTTAAAGTTACAAAGGAGAATTCCTACCAACCCTGACGTTTGCGCGAAGTGTTGTCCATGCAACAGGTGCCCGACATGCTACACTTGGTGGCGATGCCAAAGGTTTAAACAATTGTTCCTAATACCTTAAACAATGGTTGTTGTCCATCAGTTGTAAAAGTTCCTTAATGTTGTCCTTTTTTTATGTGTTGTCTGTTTTAATAACTTGTCTACCTAATTTCGATTTACCCATCAGTTCTATAAGTTGCTTAATGTTGTCCTTCGTTTTATGTGTTTTCCGTTTTAATAACTTTTCTACCTAATTTCGATATTGTCTACATTAATGTTGTCCTTCTTTTATGTGTTGTCCGTTTTAATAACTAGTCTACCTAATTTCGATTTACCCATCAGTTCTATAAGTTGCTTAATATTGTCCTTCGTTTTATGTGTTTTCTGTTTTAATAACTTGTCTACCTAATTTCGATATTATCTATCACAAGCAGTGGGCTCCTCAAACCCACTTGTTACCACTGTTTACTTACATCAAAAGTCAAATATCCCTTAGCGTGTTGTCAGACGGCACAGTTTTGGATTTTTATTTTTTTTAATAATGAGATAACTCGCCATTAAGTCTCTTTTAAACCTAATCACACAGTGGTGCCCGAAACCACAAATACCAAAGGAAATTACAGAGAAAAATAAAGAGATGGGGCAGTATAGCTACAGCCAACCCTCGTCCTCATCTGCCTCCTCCGCCTCCTCAATCAAATCCCGCGACCGTCGAAACGGAAAGTTTGGGATCCCTAAAAATGTACATGTGGGGGTGCTATCATGCTGGAACCAGACACGAACCACGGCGGCGGCCGCTTGTTCTACAAGTGTGAAAATTATTTTTTAAGCCTCTCTATCATTACATAAAAATATTCCTCCGGCTGATTGTCATAGTGTGTAATCATAGATCTAACATTAATATCTTCTGGGATAATTTTTTTTTCTGGTGACGCAAAAGGACGGTGATTTTCATCTCGTCAAGTCCTGGGAAAATGCTGTGGTAGATGAAATTCACGACCTCCATATGAAGATCCTCGAGCAAGAAGACCGCATTGCGTACCTCACTTTAGGGCCTGATGGCGACACCATCGAACCTTCCATGATGTGGGCCCAAGTTAAATTCATGGGAGAAGAAATTAGGGAATTGAAACACCTTCTCCGCCCAACCATTGACGGCTACACGAAACTCCTAGATGAGGTGAAGGGGTATAATGAAACCCGGCGCTTGAACTATTCTGGGTTAGCCTTGGGTCCCAAATCTCTTCTAGTCGCCGTTCCCATTGTGTTTCTTCTCTTTCTTCTTGTGGCGTTCGTGTATTATGTCTCAAAGTAGTCCACTGTAAGTTTTGGACAAGTGTAGTCTTCTTGCCCACTTATTTAAACATGTTTTGTCTACCTACGTGTGTTAACGTCTACGTAGAATGTTGTCCTTGTTAAAAGGATATTTTGTCTATCTAGAATATTTTCCATGTATGATAGGATTTTAACTTGTCCACCATGGTATGGTAGTTTGTTCTTCGGCCAATAAATGACCTCCCAATGTTGTCCTTCATGATTGTTCTTCGCCCAATAAATATTGTCCTCCAGAATGTTTTTTATGTGGACATTAGACAAAATTAATGTCTAACATATGTTGTCCATCAACCAAGACTATTATAAACATCATGCAAGTACGTTGTCCAACGACCAAGACTATTTTATGTGGACATTAAATAAAATTAATGGTTCTAACATATGTTGTTCATCGATCAATAATATTATAAACATCATGACGTTGTCCACCAAGACAATACTATTATAAACATCATGACGTTGTCCATCGACCAATAATATTATAAACATCATGACGAAGTCCATCGACCAAAACTATTACAATCGTGTAAACGTCCCACAATTACAACCATCACAACAAAACCGTGAACATAAAGACTTAGTTTTTTTTGCTTCTACGCAAGCCAAACATGCTACTACTGTTAAGGTGGTCCATATAAAATTTAAAAACCCCCGAAATACATATTGTTCTTTAAAATGGCAGCCACCCCTACCTACCCTTTCATATAAGAGTGGAGCATGTCTTCCTGTTGTGGCCAACTTTGAAACATCTACCACATTTGCGGATTTTCTTCTGCTTTCCTCTTTTTTGCTTGCCCTGTTAAACACTGATTATAACATGTTAGATTTTTAGTATACAATAAGCGTTTAGTATACAATAAGCGTCTGAAGTATAGAGAGAATTTACACTACTTACGTGATGCCCTTCCCCCTGAGATGGTATCTTTTTTTTACATGGTCTTCCACCACCTCTTTTTGTGTTTGGTGGATTCACATCCACCTCCGTACATGTTTCTGTGACATCCGTGTCTTTCTCATTAGGGACTGGCATAATTATACCCTTGTACTTGTTGGTCCACGGACCTACAAAATAGCTTTCATCAACGAACGTGTACTTATCAACTCCCCGAACTTGTGAGGCTTCCAAAGCGTGACAACAAGGAATCTTGAGCACGTCAAACATCCTGCAGGTACATGTTTTATTCTCCAAATCCACTGTAAACACACAACCGATTCCGTCGTTATCTTGATATATCCAATCACTGGCGGATGATACAGCACAATCCACCGACTCTTCTAAATGGTCTATCAACATGTCCTCTATTTCTGGTGTACATCTTGTCTTCGTTTTACGTGCTTTTGTCCTCCTACACCAAAACCACCTCATCAACATAGCCCTAATGAATTCTACCATCGAAACAGTAGGGTAATCCACCGCCGTAACCATTGCTTCGTTCAGGGACTCAAAGATGTTGCTACTCATTACATTGTACCGATTTCTAGAGAAGTGAAAAAGAGTCCAATGAGACAAACCAATTTCTCTAAGATAGACCGCACAAGCTGGCTTCCGATTCTCAATTTCTTTCCACCAGTACTCAAAATCACCTATTGTGTATGCCCTTGCAGCTTTTGAAACCATGCTAGCAAGTGCAGAGTGGATAAACCTTGCCGAGTGCAGAGTAAAATGGATGCATGTCTGTCTGATACAAATACCAAATCTTCTTCGTCAGGAACAAACTGTTGTAAATGTTTAAAAAACCATACCCAACCACTATCATTCTCCACTTCGACTACTCCAAAAGCGAGGGGGGAAGATCTGCATATTCCCATCTTGGCCACTTACAGCAACCAAACATCCTTTGTATTTACCTTTCATAGTTGTGCCGTCAATGACAATAACTTTTCTCACATACTTAAACCCGCTGATGGACGCACCTAACGCAAAAAATAAATATTTAATTTGGACAAAATCCTTATTGTCGCTTTATCCCTATACTTAGACCTCGACGAACCATCACATCTATGTTTCAAGCATACAGTCTTGATTTCCACATTGAGTGAATTTGGGTGGTTGGTTGCAAATACTCGCCAACCACAGTTCTTGTCCACGCATGTTGCAATGACCCGGCCTTTGTCGGACTTCCAAATTCTAAATTTAATAGCCTTTTCATGGCATATACACATAGTGCTTCTCGAAGGGCTCCCTTGCTTTCAAAAATTTGACCTATATAAATTGAATCTTCTGCTCTTTTAAGGTCCATGTTTCTCTCCTGGCGTGGAACACCTTTGACATTATCATGAAATGGTGGAGAATCTGCCAACAGCAAGGGGTCATGAACGTCAAGTATTGAAGATCTAGCTCTCTCAAACTCCTCATCCCCAATGCTGACCTGGCTACCTGTTCTTGGGTGTTCTTCCAAAAGAGGATCATTGCCTAAACCCTGCCTAAACACATCTAATTCATCACCCATCCTCAAACCACTGTTTCCTATAGTCGTCTCTCCTTCAACAGGCACAACACCCTCCATTGTACCCGTTCTTAAGTAAGGATCCCAGTTAAGTGGATAATCATTGTTAATTCTCTCACTCCACTCGTCGAAATTGTAATCTGGCTCATCATCAGAAATGCAAACAGAACCTTCTGCATCCCTCAAATCTTCATCATTAGTAAATGTATTCGATGACCTAACTTCCACTTCTACCATGCTGTCTTCCGTCGACAAGTCGGTCTGTGACGCATGAATTTCACCTGTCCTCTCAACGCATAAATCTATCACAGCGTTACTCATGTTGGACCTTAAAGAACATACCATCATATTACTCATCGGCCTGTTTGGACGACCTTCGCATTGTCCACCATCATTCTCCAATATTGTCGCGGTGGACGACAACCTTGTAGACATATAGTCGTCCATCATAGTTGACGGTCTTTCTTGTTCTTTATCGTGCGACTTTAGCCATTCTTGTCCAATAGCTACACCGTCAACTCTTTCACCTTTTTCCTGTGCTTCTAATCCCTCCACATACGTTATCAGGACATCATCCGGAAGACCTTCTTCTTCCACCCCGCACACATCAGCCTCCCCAACTTCCTTAACTGTAACGTACAACCTCATCCCAACAAATTGACTATTTCTCCTTTTCAATAGCGCCAACTCCACATCGTTGCTTACTAAAACAAGGGCATTTTCCCATTACTTAATGGCCCCGTTTCACCTGAAGAATCACAACAAGTCAAAACAACGCTACACTCCTTCTTTAAACGAAAAACGGTTTTTATGCATGTTTCAAACTCCCGAAAAGATGTGGCAATTCCATATGACACACATCTTCCCATTTCCCCATGGGCAGGGAAAATTTTCCATTCTCCAGTTTCACAACATTACCATTCGCCACGAAGGGCACAGACGGTTTCTTCCATGTCTTAAACCCTAAGCACTACCAAAAACCAGGAAAATTTTTTCAAAAAATACACTTTTATATAAGTCCCACGATATTAATTGAGAGAAAGTTATACATCTCCCCAACCACCATCATTTATGGCGGACGACTATACCTTATATGCCTGCCTCGGAGGACAACACGTAAAGCTTTCCGTCGAATTTTTGTCCACCACAACCATACAAATACTCAGGACGGTCGTCTCCTAAAAAATCACCTCCAACTCTTTAGAGAACTGGATCCTCTGCAAATTATTCAACAAACACCCTATTATCCAACCCATTGGCATTAACTACACGTCTTGTCAATCGCTAATGAGGCCGCTCAACACCCACATTTCATCCCGCCAATTTGGAGGGTCTATTAGTAATTCATACCATTCGCTTACTTTTGTCCACATTGTATCTTGTCCACGAACTTATGTTTGGTTGACAAATTCAAATAAGATTACTTAAAGTCCACCAAATTTACACTTCATCTATAATTAAATTTGTCCACATTAGCTAGACATTGATTCTCGGGAAATTGTCCACGTATTCTTAACAATGTCTCGAGTGCCGCGTAAACTCGCTCAGCTTCTCACCACGCGCCCTTTTCAACTCGCTCAGCTTCTCAACACGCGCCCGTCCCCTCTCTTCGTGCCGCCGTCGAACTAAAGTAATCAGGAAGGTAATCTAGTAAAACTTATACTGCCATGTTTACTGAATATGGCAGATTAGAAAATGTTTCGACAATATGGCACATTGAAAAACAATTACCAAAAATATGGCATAAATGGCAAAAATCCCTTTTTAAAAGGTAATACAAATTTTGGTCAAAAAACTTGACTAGATCAAATCTGTCGTTCTTCTACATTTTTGAAAGTTCATTTCCACCTGATTATAAGTAAATTCTATTAGAAAAAAGAGATCTAACTTTGGAATGATGTCCACGATTGCATGATTTCGGGATCGGATTAGACAAAATAATCACACGGTATAACATCCCTACTCATTGTAAAGATTCAAACCAGGCTGCAACCAGTAGTAGGGTTCCATTTCGTATAAGCTTTCTAAGGCCATCATTATAGGGAGAACATCAAGGGTGTTCTAAGCCCAAAAAAATTAGAAAAATAATGAATAGTGGGTTTAGAACACTTTTTTAGTTCTTGATGTAGAACTGATATTGGCTTAGTTCTAAGCTGATGTGGCAAGCTGTGAATGGATACAATTTTTTGCAAATAATTTTTCACAAATTAAAAAAAGATTTGATTGAGAATATATGGAATAAATTTGGACATTAAACTATGTATTCATTAAATAAAATGTTTGTGTGCTTTAATTAAGTAATATGTTTGTTTGTTTTTTTTTATCTTTTTTTTGTTTCATAAAAATTTGGTATTGTATTTTGAATTTTAGTAAAAGTTTTATAAGTTTGCAATTTAAATATTATTTATAAATTTTTTATAAATGTAATATGTTTAAAATTATTATATTATTAAATCTTATGATCTTAAACATGTTTTCCCAATAACAAACTTCTTAACAAAAGATCTAAAGTAATGATTTTACATTATTTTCATAATATTTTTACTCTAAAAACACCCAAAATGTTCATTATAATGTCCTAAAAGACTATCTTAAAAGTTAAAGCGGACAGGTGCATAATATTCATTGATTGGTTTATTGACGTGTCCCACTTTTTTGTTTCTTAAATATTTATTTTTCTTATTATACAGTACTATATTATTATTTCTTGACAATAGAACAAGTGAAATGACTCATTTCTTATTATTTGGTAAAAGGATTTCTTATTATTTGCAGCAGAACTAATAGTAAAATCACTTTATGCGTTTTACATGTTCTCTCTAAAAGCCAAGTAACTTAGTAGTAGTGCACATAGGAGTAAGGATTTCATGGAAATATTCATTTTTTGTATGAAGTTCTTTTGAAAAAAAATGATTAAAAAGAGAAATGGCCAATAGAAAATAGACAAACAGACAGCAAAAATAAAGAGATTGGTCGTGGACTCGGGGTCCCTTGCACGCACTCTAGGACCTTTGATTGGTTTTGCAATCTAGATTAATAATTGTAATTGTAAATAGTTATTTAATAAATAAAAAAGTGTTTTAACATTATTACCCTCCAATAATTGTAACCGGAGCAGTCGATTAAAAGAGAATGCGTGGAGCATAATTGGTGGCAATCTACTCAGGAGTACTATTGTCTCCCACTTAAAACAAAATGTTACACGTCCTTAAAGAATCTTAAATAAATTATGGTGACAACAAGAACTACTACTAATCTGTTTTGATTTTTGTTTTTCTTAATTCAAAACTTAATTTGAGATCAGAAAGATTAATATTATGTGATAGAGGTGGTTTAGCTAGTGTAGCGTACAAGCAAGCTACACCACACACAGAGTTTCAAATTCATCAATAGTAATATGTTTTGGTTTCTAATTAATTCGAGATAGATCCAAGTTTTACTATTTCGGGACAAAAACTCATTTCGTCCCATATATGAAATGTTTTTACATCTCATAATTGTGGTTTTAATACCCTTTTGAGATTATATATATTAGTCCAACATATAAAGAAATATGTAAAAGATACGGCTGGGAAAAAAAATCTTACTCGAATACCTAATTCGAAACCCGATCCCAAATAACTGGTTCATGGTTGGGTTCGGGTATACCTAAATAATTCTATTGGGTTCTATATTGCTAAACCCATGGGTTTGGATTCGGGTTTGGGTAATATCCGCTATCCAAACAGGTATCCATAAAACCCAAAAATATAGAATTATCTACAATATTAATAATATTTAGCACTGGTATAATTTAATTATCCAAAATTGTAATTATAATTTTGAATATATCAATTATTTTAATACTCTAAATACCTAAAATAATTAAAATATCCACAAAATATTTGTTAAATACGTCAAAATTTATTTTCTTTTGATATCAAAAACAAATTAGAAGCATCACTCATAGAACAAGCAGTTAGCTTAACCCCATCAGTGACATTTCCACTACTCATTAAACATGATGATAGAGGGATCTTCTTCAAAACAGTGATTGTACACTTTATCAGCTACGGGGCTGAATGCTTCTACCACTGCTGCCAATCTATCTAAAGAGAAGGTCAGTTGGGTTTTCTTAGTTTATATACAAACTTCCAACATTGTTGTATTGGATCCGATGAGTTTGAAATCTGAAATGCAGGACCAGATGTTTGCCTCCTGTAGATTTTCTAGAAGACAATGTAGGCAATGAAGCTCTTTGCATTGCTGCAAACACTGGTAAAATTATATCTTCTGGCACTGCAAGTTTTAAATTCTTTTATTTTTTTTCACTGCCACGACTAACAACCGAGGATTTTTTTTTTCTTTTTGTAGAACGTGATGGAAGTATCATAACATGTGATACAAAATCATGGAAACAAAAAGAGTCAAAGCCTATAAAAAACAAATCTATATTAACCTTTAATGTCTCAGCTGACGTGAAGCTGCTTGCGATGTAAGTTTATCTTTCTTCTCACTTTTGGGACCAACAGATAAAAGTGATATTATTTTTTAGTCATGATTTTTCTTTATGCTGAGGAACCCTTGAAGGAGATGATGTTATGTTACTTGACATACCTTAACAAGTCAGAGAGGTATCAAACATACCTCAAGTGTGTATTCGTCTAAATCCTCTGCTTCACCAGCTCTGATATTGATTAGGCATAAAGAAACACTACGGGAATTGTTTATCTATATTTCATTAGAGTCTAGCCATTTCAATCGTATGAGACTGCTTGCCTTAGTGACTAAAATATTGTCACCTTATTCCTTTTCGTTGTTACTTACATGTACCTCAATATTTTTAAACCAATATCACAGCAAGAGTTTTTAGAATGGCAATAACTTTTGGTTTAGTTATCTGGTCTCATGGGCGTGAATCCCGGTTTCTTCGCGGGTCACAGGCGGATAAGGATAAGAAGAAGACGAAGGTATAGAAGAATCAGTAAGAGACATGTCGAATGGATGAGATTAAGAAGAAATAGAGAAGAAGGAAGGAAGAGATAATGTGTGGTTTTAGTTTTTTTTTGGGTAAATATACTTTTATCTTACGTACTTTTTTTTGGTGAGTCTAAGCATTGTCATTTTTCCTTTTTTAAGTAACCACCACTTTGGTTTCTCCATTATAATCTTCATTTGGTAATATATAATTTGGAAATTTATAATAAATTGTGTCATAACAATTAACAAATTTTCCCAGCAATTTTATGAAGGATGAATATTTTATGCTTTATTTATGAATTTACTCCACATTTTAAACTAAGTATATAGCTTAAACTTAAAAATAGTAATAAATTAATAAAAATTAAAACTCCATAAATCAATATATTTTCTTGGTCCCAAATTTTTTTAATGGTTATGCTTAAGAATCGATAAATTAATAACTCCATAAATGAACTCTATACATTAACACTTTTTACAAAATCATGAATAAGTTTTATACTAACCAAAAGTGAGAGATGCTCTAGATAACATATTATATACACATACTTTTAATCCATTAATTAAAAGTTTATAAAAGTAAACAATTAGTATAACTCATATAAAAAAAAACAACTTACTTTTATTTTCATTGCACACATAAACTATATATGCTAAAGTGTTAGATTATTTATATATGAAACTAACAAAAATAGAAAGCCAAATTATATTGTACTGATATTATTGAAAAACTACAATATAATTAAAATACTACTATCTCTACAATGGAAAAAAAAAACATTTCTCGACGATTTAAATATTTAATGAACTGTGTGATATCTCTCCTATCTTATAAAAAATCCACGATATACACCTAAAACATAGAATTGGATACTACATAATATATAGATGCAAAATACCATACATTTAGAAAATACAAAAATAAGTTACATATATAGGTAATGTACTAACCAAAATACATTTTGCATTTTTTAAAACAAATTTAGTCATGCGATGTACCGCGGTGAATATCTAGTTAAATTCATATTCAGAATTCGTACCAGTTAAGTAAAGAACACTACATGAAAAAAAAACAAATATAGTAACAAAAAGGTGCTATTACTATTTCGGGACAAAAACTCATTTAGTCCCATATACGAAATTTTTTTACATCTCATAATTGTGGTTTTAATACCCATTTGAGATTATATATTTTAGTCCAACATATAAAGAAATATTTAAAAGAAACGGCTGAGAAAAAAAATCTTACTCGAATACCTAATTCGAAACCCGATCCCAAATGACTGGTTCAGGGTTGGGTTCGGGTATACCTAAATAATTCTATTGGGTTCTATATTGCTAAACCCATGGGTTTGGATTCGGGTTTGGGTAATATCCGCTATCCAAACAGGTATCCATAAAACCCAAAAATATAGAATTATCTACAATATTAATAATATTTAGCACTGGTATAATTCAATTATCCAAAATTGTAATTATAATTTTGAATATATCAATTATTTTAATACCTAAATACCTAAAATAATTAAAATATCCACAAAATATTTGTTACATACGTCAAAATTTAGTTAAAATTATTTAAATTTAACTAATTTTAAGAATTTTTTTGGTACCCGGTAGTTCGAGTAGTAATCGGGTTCTAAAATTTGTAATCCAAACCAACACAAACCCGAGAGTATCCAAACTAAACTCAAACCGAAACTCTAAAATTACCCAACGGATTCTATTTTCCTAAACCGGTTTATCCAAATACGAACGGTTAATATCCCAGCCCGAACAGATTATTCACATACTCAGGCCTAGTAAGAGAGATATTGTGATTTGAACTTATGAGAATTGCCTATAATATCATTAACTTTTATAATTCAAACTTATAATAGTTTAGTTTTCTATTTGTTTTTAGTTCGTGTTAGACAAAAAGAATAGTTGGATTTGTTTTTGTTATAAATAAGAACATTTTTAAAAAAATAGTAACCAAAATGGGATATATGTCTATTTTGAGACAAAATGGTTTATATATTTTATTCCCATAGATAAGGAAATATGTTTCTTCCAAAAAAAATAAGAAGAAGGAAATATGTAAGCGATTCAAACCCACGCGTACTAATTGGAGTAGAAGTGAAGAATTCTAAGTTTGGCTAAACAAACATTTACTTTCATATTTTTATAGTATTATGTTTGATATGTCACAAACGAAAAAAAAACAAACAAAGATAGTAAAGGAGAAATCGTTCTTTCTTTTTGATTGGCATCAGCCTCTAGGAACCAGCTGCATCTTAGACCTCGGTGGCAGTAAATTTGTGTGCTTCCGAAGCGGTCTCGTCGTTGGTCTTTGGTGTCACTTGTATGGTTTCCAACCATTATCTTAATCTGCAACAATTTCAAACCCAAAAGAATGTCACTAAAAGTATGCAGTTTATGAAACCTCATATTAAAATAACAAAACTCACGTTTACCTTATGAACCATCCTTATGTTGATGTTAACACCTTTGTTGTTCAACACCAAATAAGACACAAATTCTTGAATTAAAAAAGAAAGATAATGGTTTACATAAAAATTGATGCATGGTAAAAAGAAAGAATTGAGTAATTAACTTACTCTTCTCTGTTGCGAGTCCATCACTCCATTCTTCTTAAAGATCTCAAAAGATTGTTACCATAGTTGTGATTGCTAAATACAGAAAGGTAGATCATACATATTACACGTAAAAAAAAAGAGAAACAGATCTAAATACATATCATATGACATGATTATGTTATAATAAGGAGTGTTTTACCAAATAATTTAGCAATCAGTTCTAATCGCAAATGATAATGATGGATGAGTTATAAACTAACACAAAGAACAAAAGCTAATTATTAAAACCACAGTAGTAATGAAGAAAAATAATTAAAAACTAATTATGTTGTTGGTTCGTAAGATATTGCATAAGTGTAATTAACCTTCAGAAGCTGTAATCAATTGTCTTATTCACTTCAAGATTCATTTTTATTCTCTGTAAACAAACAACATAAAATTATATAACGTTAGTAAGATACAATTGATTATAAAATCTATCTAATATAGAAACTTACAACTTCATCATAAGAACAATTTAGAAAGGGTTCTCCTAAGTGTGTAGTGTATTGTTTCTGCATATGGAGTATCTTCACGCTAACACGTGAAGATGTATTGAAATGTTTGACGATTTTACTGCTAGTTGCTGGTGCTTCATATTTTATATTAAATCTCTATTGAGAGTATTTTTTGGTTCTTGAGAAGTGATCTGATAGTTTTTGGTGAATTGATAGTGATACATTATATAGATCACTAATTCACACGATGACCATTATTTATAGGATAGGTTCGTCGGTTTCAGAATTTTCTTTAGAATTTATTATCCTAATTTTTTTATATATTCAAATGAAACCCTATATTTTCTGAATAAAATTCGTAACAACAAATTTTTGTAAGTTCCTAAATTTACGATGATTTGAATATTATGTGAATAACTACTTTGAAGAGTTTCTAAACTTTAAATTTCAAATTTTAGATTTTAATGTGTTAGGAATTAATAGATTTAGTAAAAATAGAAATATCGTAAAGTTAATCGAAGTATATATAGATAAATATACAATCTTGATTTGCATATTAGGTAATATTCTTTTTAATTTGGAATTTTGAGTTTATGATTAGTATCTAAACGAATTTATATATGATTAGATTTTTAAAATCGCCATATAAAAGATTTAGGGAATTACATATCATTATTGTTGTTATTGTTATGGTAAGTACTAATTATGCGGAATGTGTAATTCATTATTTTTGTTTTTGAATTTAAAGATTCATAACATTATAATTGTTGGTGGAGATTAGTTCCTATTTTTGTGTTTTGTAGAATTAATTCTGTTTTCATAAAATTATGTATTCAGTTTTATATTATCCCTATACGCAAACCTCAATTATTGGAATATATCAGTTTCTACAGCCAATCAAACTAGAGGCAGGGGAAACTTGTAGGGTTGTACTCAATCCACTAATAGGGGTTCTAAAAGACTTCCAGCACAGATATGTATCGAAATCAAGCCGAGAATCTCTATCTACCAGGGTTCTATGATGGGAATTGGGTTCAAACCTGAATCGAGAAGACAGAGAGGGATTTGGTCTGGTCTGGTTTGTGGAAAATAGATTTCCTCGGGTGAAGCGGCAGATCAGGGAGGTTAAGAGCTGAACAACAATCTAAGACGACCAGGGATGCAGAGGGAGGGGAAGGGGATGCCAGAGTTAAAGCTTTGTCCGTCAAAATCTCACTCAGTTCTGGCGTCAAAACAGAGCTCCATTCCAACATCAACCATGTAAGCCACTTGGTGATGGGGTATGAACCCAAGGAGAGCGGAGGTGATACGGATGACTTCAAAGAGAGCCGGTAAGATAGGCGGAAAGCAGGACACACATGGTGCCCAAAGATCTCAGATTTGTTATTGGACAGTTGGGGTCTCGAGAGAATCACCTCTTCAAGACGAACCACCGGATGAGCTGAGGAGGAGAAGAGGGATTGAAGCTGACGCATGGCCGGAGTAGCTTGACAGACCGATGAACCTCTGGTGGATTCGAGAGCAGACCAGAGCAGGGTTTGGGAGCAGAGAAGAGAACGACGATGGCAAATCAGTGGCCCAGCGGCGCCGATCTAATTCGACACCGCCGGGAGAAGAGTTCTCGGGGGTTGTGCCAGAGAGTTCTCTCCTTGTATGAACTATCCTCTTTGAGGACCTAAGTTTTAATGAAACTTGTTTGACAAAAAAAAAAGGATATATGTTATGTTTTTTTTTTTTTTTTTTTTTTATATGTCTAAGTGTGCTTTCCAATTAGTAGTGTAGATGCTACATTTTTCTATAACTTATCATATGTTTTCACTATATAAACTTTTTTTTTATTACAAATCATAATTTTTTTGTGTTTACAAATGATTTTGATTGTTGCAAACCATGGATTATAGAATTCATACATGGTTCTCATTCACGCAAAATTAATATAGTTACCCGAAGAATTGAACACGTTTGGAATTGGATGTTTGACATGATAAGACGATTTGCCATATTTTTGCTTAAGAGAAAACATAGAGACCATGTTGTGCTGAAACGTTAAATGTTATGACAAGGTTGTGATGAGATGGTGCTTTTTGTTACGATGATTTATTTTGGAAAACAAGAAGTGAAGTGGAACCCAACTGTATTGTTACTTATTCACCATTCTGGTCCATATTTATCAGTTCTTTTATATTGAACTGATGTTAATTGACAAACATATACAAATCGTGAAATTAAGAAATTAAGAAGGAAAAAAAAGGTTAATTACGTCTTCAAATCATTTAGCATAGTTATAAAATACAAAATTAGGCAAAAAAAATAACTGTCAGAAGTGGGGTTTGAAACCACGCCCTCGTAAGAGGACCAGAACTTAAGTCTGGCGCCTTAGACCACTCGGCCATCCTGACTTTGCTGAGTACTACTGATAAATATGTAATAAAAGCAAGCACAAGCACCACCCAAAGACAATTGAGAAAACTTATTCTTCCTTCATTATGTCGGAATATAAATATTATATCAAAACTAAAATTCGTAAGACACAGTTATTAGTTGTAATAAAAAATCGATAAATAAAAGAAATTATAAAGAGTTAAGAGGTCTTTCACTAAATATTTAATTTAAAGAAAAGGAAAAAAATAGTCAGTTTTATAACAAATGTATTTGAGAAATGTATTTTTGGTCAAAGGATACAGGAGATTAAAATCCATAAATAAATTAATATGCACATAGCAAGATCACGACTACAAATTTGGTCCTCAAATTCTCATGCCACACACAACACGGCAAAAAAAAAAAAAAAAAAGAAAAATACATTTGCTTCAGAAGAAAACTAATTTATTGTCAGAAATAACAACTTAAGAATACGCTAAGAGCGAGAGAGAGTTGCCGCGAGAGAGAAAGCCGCCGCCAGTTCGATCTGCTTCGATCTGCCTCTCCGGTTGCCCTTTCGGCGCTGGAGATGGATTCGCCCTTCTTAGTTTTTCTTCTTCCTCTTTGTAGTTCTATTTCCGTTTTCCCGCTCCTTGTTATATTCTCGCCGTCGTTTGGGTGGTTCCAGTGATTCCTCGGCGCGTGAAGCGAAGATCCGTCGGGTGGAGGTTGCTGGTGAAGGCCCTGGTGCAGATGTTGGAGGATGGCGTCGATTCTGGGCCAGATCTGGTGGTTTTGGGCTGGTGACTTCGTTTGCCGTTTTGTCACCGGCGGTTTGTGGGCATCAGAAAGCAGTGAGGGCTGAAGCTCTTCTTCGACGAGCTTCAGTGGTCGGGTCTGGGTTAGTATGTGCTCCATTCCAGCCACGACAGTGTCCGGCAACAAGGAGTGGTGTTGTTTTTGTTTTTTCAGTCCAACCAAGGTGATGTATGTCTCGTAACTTGACGGGAGTGATGATGCCTCTTTGAACTTGCACTGTGAGGTGATGGTAATGCTAAATTGTGCTCCAATTTCTAATCTTTAGATGATTAGCATTCTGGTTTGTATAGTTAGTTCGGAGAACCATCTATTTCGCCGGTTATCAAAGCTTCATGACTCTTAGTCGGGTCAGTCGGATGTATTTTCCGTTATAGGTTTAGGACCGGAACAGTGAAAGCTGGAGAAACCAAACTTTTCTGATAATGCGCCTTCTAGGTGTTGAAGTTATTGAGACAAGCTCTTCACGTTGATCACGAGATTCTCATAGCTGGGATTTGATCTGCTTTCAGTATTGGTTTAGGCCTTCTATGTGTTAGTATTTGTTTTCGTGTCATTGGGTCAACTTAGGTGGTTTAAGAAATGATTTCACTCTGAGTCGTGGTGTGTTATCTATCTCGATGTGGTTAAAAAATGCAATGGTTCTCGATTAGGTAGCGTTGGATCCGCCTAGTGTTCAGGGTTGTACTTGATCAAGCATTGCATTTGTTTTGTGGTCCAATTCTATTGAGACGAATGTAATGTGCCTTTGATTTGGTTGTATCATTTGGTTATTGGAAAGTTGATGTTGAGCAAAAAAAAAAAAAAAAAAAAAAATTATTGTCAGAAGTGGGGTTTGAAGTTATTGAGACAAGCTCTTCACGTTGATCACGAGATTCTCATAGCTGGGATTTGATCTGCTTTCAGTATTGGTTTAGGCCTTCTATGTGTTAGTATTTGTTTTCGTGTCATTGGGTCAACTTAGGTGGTTTAAGAAATGATTTCACTCTGAGTCGTGGTGTGTTATCTATCTCGATGTGGTTAAAAAATGCAATGGTTCTCGATTAGGTAGCGTTGGATCCGCCTAGTGTTCAGGGTTGTACTTGATCAACCATTGCATTTGTTTTGTGGTCCAATTCTATTGAGACGAATGTAATGTGCCTTTGATTTGGTTGTATCATTTGGTTATTGGAAAGTTGATGTTGAGCAAAAAAAAAAAAAAAAAAAAAAATTATTGTCAGAAGTGGGGTTTGAACCCACGCCCTCTTACGAGGACCAGAACTTGAGTCTGGCGCCTTAGACCACTCGGCCATCCTGACATCTATGACTCAATTGCGTACTGCATATATCTACCCAATCAATATATCTAATTAACATAGCTAAGACGTGTACTCTCTTTTGGCCTCTCGAGTAATCGAAGCATACAAGATATTAAGATAACAAGACATACATATTGATACACTAAAGTCGACCAAGATAAATATATATAGACCAAGAGAACAACTGCAAATTTTGTCCTCCTTCCCACAACACCAAAATAACCACAAAATCAAAATAAAGAAGCAAAGATCTTAAAGTAAAATGCGGAATGAGAGCTAACACATAAACTATTTAGATTTACCAATTCACAACACAAACCCACATTTAAAAAAACCAGAGTATTGTGAGCATTACACTCAAAACCCAAAAAAAAAAACTAATCTTTCTTCTTGTTCTTCAAAGGTCCCCTTGGGATTTTGCTCAAAACCTTTGCGTCAAACACAGCGTATTGCTTCTTCAATTCAGCCATCGCTTTCTCACCGTATGGGTCTATTTTGTCTTCATACTTGTCGTAGATAAGAGGAACAGTGAAGAGCAGAACCAAAGCTGAATCAGATCAAGAACCATACATCAGAACTTGTTTTGTTATTAAGATTTTTAAGGAAAAAGCAATACTTTCAGAAGTCGTAAGTGTTACCTATGTACGCCAATGTCAAGAAACTACAGCAGCCGCCCAAGATGGATAGAACCCACAATCCAAAAATTGCCTGATTCGATCAAACAGTACAGTTATTGTCAAAAGCTTAAAAGTTGAGACATTACTAAGAACGGATTAAGTCCTGGAGAGTCTAAACTTACAGAGAGGAACTTCTTGATATCCCTTCCAGATGCAATCTCATGAAGAGAAGAGAAACCACGGTTGATTTCGATTCTGAGACCCGAAGCAAGCTGAAGAAGAGGTTCTTCAGGGATATGAACTTCAGGAATCTTTGGTGGTGACCTGAAATTGGTACCAAATAAGGGTCAAACTCAACTAAGCTTTAATCTATGATGGCATTTCCATAAGATTTAAAAGATCACAAAGAAACTTACTTATGAATAAACATGGTGGCATTAGACCATAGAAACAACACAGCAAGAGCAACGATCATAACATGACACAATAGAGTAAGAAGATGATACTCCATCAATTCAAAGAGCACCCAAGCTACTGTAGCACCACCAATTACACCACCTGACATCTTCTTGTTCTTCCACATAAATATATCCGCCGCTGCGCAAAATTAGGGTTCTTCTATAAATCAGAGAATCTCAGAAGTATCATTAATTAAAAAGCAAACACATCTAATACACAGATTCAAACTATAAAACATCATTAAATTAACCAAACCCCTAAAACGATAAAATCAACAAGATCAATTTCAAATTCGTATCAAACAAAATTGAGATCGGAGTAAGGAAAAAAAAAACGTACGTTTTCCACCGCCGAGAACCTTATGAACAGGTCTCTCCCTACCAAACAAACGATAAACCTTCGATTTCAAAGACCTCGGAGACGAAGAAGACGATGGTTTCTTCTCGTTCTCGTCATCTGATGAAGACGAATCACCTTTGTGATGGATCTTCTCCGATAACTTCTCCATCAACGATTCTCTCTCTACAACCTCCACCGCTGGTGAAGATTCTGCATGCTTATGTTCATCCGCCATTGATTCCGATCGCAGCTTTCCGTTTCTTCTTCTAGGGCTTTCTGGAGAAGAAGGATCTCGAAGGAAGCCTTAAAAAATAGAAGGAGAAGATTTAGAATCGATCTGAACCGTTGAATAGATTGTTTTGATCTGAACCGTTGATTTCAAATCTCAGCGACGCTTGGGGGAATCGATGTTAAAGACATGGGGGAGACGTATATAAATATAATAATAAACCGTGTCTTTCTCAAAGGACGGAGATTTTAACGCCGTTGATCTATAGCCACGTCTGTTTAACGGCGCCGTCATTAATGTGGTGTCGAGGTGTCACGCGGCTGGACTATGAGAAGGTCGAACCAGTGGGGTTGTGACATGAGGTGCACTTTCGGTATTGTATAAAAAAGACAATGATAATTAAAAGTTATTATATCTTGATGACGATAAATTGGAAAAAAAATATTATAATTAAGGAAATTGGAACCGTCTTAAATTTTTTGATTAACAAAGTTAAAAAGACGTGTTTAAGAAAAAGAATGTTCTAGAAAGTGAAGAAGCATTTAATTAATTTATTTTGACAGCGTTAGGTCGAGTTGTATTATGGGCCCAAAATGAGCTGAAGATAATTATGAAGCCCAGTTGTAATTTTCTTATTCAAGAAAGCAATTCAAACCCCTGTAAAGAATTTTCGATTTGAAGACCGGCTTTGTATATAATAAGAAGGTTTATTTGCAAATAGGTGAATGGTGACAATTTGCACGGGAAAAGGGTTATTTCGTATCTGTATTGTTTTAAAAGTGTCAATTTTTACCTTTATAAATATTTAGTGTTAATTTTCTACTTCAATTAAAATTTAAATTTTATATCCAATCTATATATACATTTTTGAAGTACATTTTGTGTTCTACCCTTTTATTTGTACTTATTTATTATTTACAAAGTTAATCCCTAAATTTTTTCCAAGAATAATATTACTTCAGATTTTGTTTACTACAAATTTTACATTCTATTCAAACTAAAAAAAAATTACAGCAAAATCATTATGAAAACAGAAACTATAATATATTTAATTACATCTTCTACTGTGTTTTGAAGATACTCTATCTCTAAATCTTTTGCAAACAAAGAAAACAACAATTTGATTCCTATTTTGTTTTCCAAAATCTGTGAAGTTTGATTGTTAACGTAAGAAAAACTTCGATTTACATTTATTTAAATATTATAATTAATATATATAAACTTAATAAAATTTTAAAAAATCTTACGAATATGTAAAATTAAAAAAAGTTTTAAATAATATATAATATGGTTATATATTAGATGGGTTATAAAGAGGACATGTTGGAATTAATAAAATATTATTAAATTTGTGCTAACACGGGTTAAATCTTCATTTTACTATTTATTAACACTATTAATATTAGAATATCTGACATATAAAATTAAGTCGAATTAACTAAGATTGTGTAAAATAATTAAATCATTAAGAAAAATGTTAACTTAATCATAGCGTATAAATGACTTATTATGTATTTTAGATCCCGTATTTTTTTGTTATAATAATTAAAAATCAAAATAGAATCTCAAATACTAAACAAAACAAACTAAATATAACAAACAAATGGTCATGAAGTATATCGTGATTAAAAAATTAATATAAATATTTAACCGCACAAACGACCGTGAAATTTAGTTATTCTTCTGTTTGCAAAACATCCAATATTTAACAAACAAATACAATATAAAATATAAATAATAATAAAAATTATATGCACGCGGTGTACCGCGGATTAAAATCTAGTTAATTAATATAAATGGTGCCTATTTCAAGATGGATGCTGACTCACATGACACATGTGAGAGTGAAGTGGCATCATCGTGCTGACTCAGATGACACATGTGAGAGAGTGCGGTGTCATCATTTATAAAAAAACGACATCGTTTTGATTCTGCGACTTAAACAAAACAAAAAAACTCTAACAACCAAGATTCGTATCACGTGTAGTAACTTTATATTTAAAAGTATATTTATATTTTTAAGATATTAAGTACATAATATATTTTAAAATACCAAACTTGGTTATATTGAAATTATTACTAAAAACATAGATAAACTAAAGTGTGAGAGCGGTGACAAACTAAAGACTTTCCTCTTTTATATTTCTTGATTATCTATCTATTTATTTTATTTATGGGAAGATTTACGACACATGATTTTCTTCTAATAGTACAATGAATTAATGCTTTTTTTTGTGGAAAAACAGGGAGACAAGGTGAGACGTCAGTAAAGTAAGATGTTCCTTCGCTATTCTGTTTGATATGACTGTATGGTGGGGGTGGAAATGGAGATGTGAAAAAGTTTTGGCGAAATTGACAAATGCAGGGAAAGAGTTAAGTTTGTTAAGGATATGGCCAAGGAAGTGCATCATGCAAACTTGGATTGCCGTGGAGCGTCAAATGCAACGGTTCGAGTGGAGAGGCAGATTGCATGGGCCCCACCTATGGAGAGCTGGTTCAAGCTTAATATTGATGGTACCTCTCATGGAAATCCTGGTTGTGCTACGGCTAGGGTGTTATTCGGGATGGTATAGGATGTGGATTCAGGGTTTTACGCTGAACATAGGACATTGTACGGCTCCCTTGGCAGAGAGTTAAGGTTCCCCGACACCTATTCCAGCAAAACCTGGTAAAAAAACTGACCTCTTCTATCCGGACAAACAATACGACTCCATAACCCTGACATCGCCGGACAATCTCTAAGGATGTGGACAATCTATAAAAATATTTCCAGAATTTCCATACATATAAAAAATATGTAATTTATATAAGAATTATATAAGAATATTGAGAATTGCAAACATATAATGTCATTAGGGTTAAAGTTCAAGGGTTTAAAGTTGTCATTTGTGAGGGAATTGCTATGATTTGGGATATTTGCAATGGATTTGCGACAAATTTAGGGTTTAGGTTTTGAAATTGTCATTAGTGCCCTAACTTTGATTATAAATTTTGGATTCCTCTTTTTAATCATTAATAGTAATGTAATTAGTCTTTAGGGTTTAGGTTCAAGGGTTTAAAGTTGTCATTTGCGAGAGAATTGCTATGATATTAGATATTTGTGATGGTATTGCGACTAATTTGCTATGCCACTAACAAATCCATCGCAAATTTGTCGCAAACCTTGAATATCTAATTTATAGAAACCATCAAAATAATTTTAAAAAGTTAGTCAAATAAACTTTCAAGTATATTATAAGGTCCTATAGGCTCATCATACTCTTTTCTATCATCAAACTTTCCAAAATTGTCCAATTTAGCATCTTCCTCTAATCATTAACTATTTTCTACACTATATCATATATATGTTCATTATATTGGGACAAATATTTGACAAATATACACAAAGTGTCCAATTCTCCAACAATTTGTGTTGCACTGCCTTATCTTTGATTATAAGTCTTGGATTCATCTTTTTATCATTAATAATAATGTAATTAGTCTTTAGAGTTTAGGGTTAAGGGTTTAGGATTAAGGGTTTAGGGTTTGAAGTTGTCATTTGCGAGGGAATTGCTATGATTATGTTAATTTGCGATAGATTTGCGACTAATTTGCTATATATCTAGCAAATCAGTCGCAAATATGTCGCAAACTCTGTATATTTAATTTATAAAAACCATCAAAATAATTTTAAAAGTTAGTAAAATTAACTTTCAAGTAAAATTAATTTTCAAGTATATTATAAGATCCATTGTCTCATCATACTCTTTTCTATCATTAATAGTAATGTATTAGTAATGTATTTCATAATAATTTACCTTATGAACACATTAAAATATATTTCAGAATAATTATATTAAGTTTTATAATATTTATAAAAAATAATTTCCTAATTTTGCAATGGATTTGTTATGGCTATCACAATTCACTCGCAGCTCCATAGCAATTTTGCTATGGATTTTGTTTTCGCAATTGCGTCGCAATATTGCGATTAATTTGCGAGGAAGTTGACTTTCCCTGCCAATTTGTCGTAAATGCCTCGCAAATGAGCAGCGGGTTTGCGACGACTGGCTTCCTCGCAATTTTGCGAGGAATTTGCTAGAGATTTTTTTTTTCTCGTAATGTCCTCGCAAATCCAATGCAAATTTGCGAGAGCTATATTCCGTTGCAACTTGTCTTCGCAAAACGCGTGTTTTCTTGTAGTGCCCCCCCCCCCCCCTTTTACATACCTGACAGACCCCCGAATCACACAAATCCATTTGTTGTCTTTACGAATTAGTCATGATAACCTTATGCACAACCAGCCAAAAGAAAACTCTCACTCTTTCAGGAATCTTGAATTAATGCTTTTAATCATAAGTGATTTGTGTTACAAAATATAAAAGATGATTTTTATTAATTTATTATTCTTTGTGTATTTATATGCAAATGTTCATTTAAAACAAGAACATCTACCCAACTATCTTTTTCCTTCATCTTTCAAGATTTTTTTTCCCAATAAAACAAGAAAATAAAATGTGTATGACAGCAATCGTTGAACGCCTTGGGAATTCCCTCTGAAAAACTTGAAGTTATAGCAGTAAACGATAAATTATCCCGAATAAGATTTCTTCATATAGCGATGATTTCCCTATGTGGCTTCGCAGTAGTATGGGGCAGCATGATCGCATACAAAAAAAGACACAAACTTTGTCCTTTCTCTATTTAAATATTTGGGGGTATTTGGCATATATAGTTACGTTTGTAAGTTGTTTGATTGCTTTGTTTCTCCAAACTCACCAAATTCGACATTCAATGTTCACAAAATCATCCCCATTATTGTCTTGATAACTGTTAGCCTCACCATGTTTCTCGTTGGCTTCTTGTCAAATAGATTGGATGTTTGTGTTTTTACATTATCTGTCATCTTCGCTTTCATCTTGATTGCCGCCGCGGAAGGTTTTGGCATTTTTTTTAATCTAGTCTTAGCCGCGCTTGGAGTTCTTTCAGGAATATCCGGTTTAAACATATAGGTTGGAGCAAGTGCTCTTGTGATCATCCTTCATTTATTTGTAGTGTGTTCTGTAAGTATTTGTAACGGCAAAATATCAACTATGGAAGAAAGATCATGCGAGGAATTTGGAAATCGATTTTTAAGCTATATGAAAAAAAGAAAATGAGAATAATATTTTATATAGGTTACTTAGTATGGAATTTAATAGGTTAGGCCAAGCCGCAAGAAGACTTTGTTGCTCTATTCTAATTTTCCTAAGTATTGTATTTATTTGGTTGTTATTAAGAACAATAATATCTTAGTTATATGGATTTTAATAGAACTTACCATGGATTCTATTATATGTAAATTGAGTAGTACTTGATTCTCAAGTTATCAACTAATTTGACAAACATATTCTTTTTTCATATATGAATTTATTAGATACTAATGCTTCCTAGCTATACCTATCCGAGTGTCATTGTTCTCATATACATTTTACTTCTTCTTTACAACCTACAAATTCTAAGTCTTTACCACCTCCAAATTCTAAATCTTCATGACCTACAAATATAATTCTAAATCTTTATACCACCTCGAAAATCTAAGTCTTCATCACCTATTCCTACTACCAGTGGCGGATCTAGTAAATAATTTTATGGGTGACAACAATTCTAAACTATAAAAACTAAATAATATTTAAAAACCATGTCTTATAAACATACTATACATAATACCAACTCTTTACCATATCATATTTCTTATTCTATCTCTTACGATATATTTACTCATATTTCCAATCCTAGATTTGTTCTATAGTGTGGAAACATAACCAAACACAGTTCATCAAGTCATGACATCTGAGAAATGGACTAAGGCTGCTAATAAAGAGCTTCGTGTTCTTAAGTCTTTGAGTCTGATGGTTTAGTGATGGAAATACACTCATATTGTGGGAGTTCGAAATTGTATATCAAGGGCTATCCAGTACCGTGTTTAGGTTCATATAGGCTTAGGACGAATAAAAAAAATTTAGTTTTTATTATTAAAAAGATGATTATTAAAAAGGTTAAAAATGATATATATATATATATGGTTACTCATGCAATACGTAGATGATATGTATTTTTTAATTGTTTATATATTTATATTATTTTATAACTATGATAAAATGATCTATATATACAAATTATCTGATTGTTTGATACATTGAGTATAGTTTACATTAAATTCTATATAAATATAAATTATAGGTGTGGCTGTTTATATATAGCAGCAAATTAGTCATTTTTGGTTCTTTGAAATGTTGAATAGATATTAACAAAAAAATAAGCAAAAACATATGTAAAATCTGAACAAAACATAAGTAAAATATTTGTATGTATGTGTTTTTATAACACATAAATTAGACTCTCAGATATCATACCATCTATTTTTATAGTCATACTAGCATTTTGTTAGTTCATTAAAATAATCTTTTCATATAAAATTTTAATACAAGTTCTCAAATTTAAATGTGTTTTCATTTTACTTTCAAACATCTAAGAGATTATATAATACTCTATTAATACAAATAAAAATATGAAATAAGAAGATTAATAACAAAACAAAAAAAATTTCCACAAAAAACAAACAAAATATCATGGGACATTTTAGATAAAAAGCGTAAACACAATTTCAAACTAAATACATAACCTAACTAAAAAGATATATGGTCTTACAATTTTTTACTATTTTGCGGCCTTCTTTTCTCTAACAGCAGCCTTCTTGCTGTTAGCATCAAAACCTTCACATAAAAGCTTCTTCAATGTAACTGCCAAGGATTGAATTGCAATAGCCCATATAGGTACCTTCGAAGATACTAATACCATCATGGCCACAGAAGCAATCCCATTCACCATTCACCATTCACCATTCACCAGACCAAAGTCATTTTTTTATGTAGACAAGGTTTAGAAAAGCAACAAGATGGAAATACGCTAAAATGACACATGTCACCAACATCCAAAACAAGAAGAGATCAGATTCTTTCTTGTTGGGAATCTTATCTTTCAATAGAGTAATAGACCACAGGATGATAGTTTCTACAAAGGACTGAAGCAATCAAGCAACGCAAATAAACTTCCCACCCCAGTTTGCTTTGCCATTGACAAAAGGAGGGAGTACAAACATAAGTACAATATCCAGGACGAAGATAACAAAAATGACTAGCAGTACTTTAGAATGGAACTGCTCATGGAGGTAGAGATATGTAATCATAGAGGCTGATACAGCAGAAACGACTATAGTCAGTATAGCTAGGAACTCCATAGCCCAGTAGGTAGATACGGGTAGTACCAAAGAAATATAGTCTTCATGATTAAGGTGCAAGGAACTTCAAAGGAAAAGGAAAGAAAGCGAGATGGGAGATGAAGATAAAAACAGAACAGAGAGAATTAGGAGATGAATGAATGAATGAATGCTACTACCTTCTTAAATGTGTTTTATATAGGGCTAAATCAACCAACAACATTAAAAAGTAAAACAAAGAATTAAAAAAAAAGTTGTGATTTTGAAAAGAAATGAGGTTAAAGTACTTTTTAAAGGTTAAGCTCTTTATTAGCAGCCTTAGTCAGCATTCTAGTCCATTTCTAGTCAGCATTCAGCAATGCATTTTGTTAAGCTCTTTAACCTCTAGTCCATTTCTAGAATATGTTTGGTTGATATAGAGCTTAACCTCTAGTCAGCAATGCATTTTGTTAAAGTACTTTTTAAAATTTCTTACTTGATATAGGGCATGAAAATATGTTTACATGCATCAGACTTATTGTTTAAGACTAATCAATGTTTTGAGTAAGTTGATTAACATTGTTAACTCGCAGATGATCCAATTTTGCTATAACAATCAGGCTCTAGAACATTCTACTTTGAATACATAAAAGCAGATATAAGCAATAGCTTCACAAACCTTGTAACTTACCGTGGTTTTCTTTCTTTCCTATGTAAGTTAGTTGGTTGCATCATGCTCTCGCTAGAAGGGAGTATCAAAAACCTTGTACCTAAATTTAATGGAGTGTTTGTTGACAAAAAAAAAAAAAAAAAAAAAAAAAAAAAAAGCAATATCTTCACAAAAGCCTTGCTTGTTGGACTTTAACAATCATGGATCAGTGGTTATGTCAACTTCATCTTTGAAGGAGACTGCGTAAATTTAATAAACACTCTAAATGGTGTTCAAAGGAATAGGTCTCTAGCAAACTTCATTCATGATAGACAGTATTGGATATCAAAGTTAGATTCAATTTCTTTTCAATTTGCAAAGAGAGAATGTAATAGGGCAGCTCATAACTTAGCAAAATTTGGTTGTTTGAACAATGTTTTCTATTCTGATTCTGGTGCTGTACCCGATTGGCTAAGCCATTCCATCTGTATTGACTCTTCTTAAAAGGAAATAAAGTTCTTATCGTGGAAAAAAAAAAGCAATAGCTTCACACGTTCTCTCAGATATATATATGTCTAAAGACTATAATAATTTGATTATTAAGCTTTATCTCTTTTGCATTGCAATATAAATCTCCACACACAAGAAATATAAAGAGGGGTAAAGTTATGAACTTAGGATATCGATACTACATACTAACCTCTCTATTTGGTATCTTTATAAAATTATACTTATCTGGTACTTACTAATCAGAAATAGTAAAGTTAAGAGTAGGGGATTGATAAAAATAATTATCATCGTTTTACATAAAATTTTGTTAATGTACACATGTTCCGATCAATCTACTATATCAATCATACGGCCTATGGCACCACTAGAACATGTTAAGTTAAATACATTACAGCAAGTATCGTTTTTGCATTACAATATAATAAATCACACATGAGAAAGAGAAAGAAAAAGAGACGGTGTAGTTAGAAGAAGACTGATACAACTAATGAAGTACTAGGGCATCTCTAAGAGCATGGCCATTCCACATCCTCAAATGAATGTCTCTAACTTTTAATAATATTAAAAATAATATAAATCTAAGCTTAGAACTTCACATCCTTGTTTTTATTTTTTGTCCTCCCATTAGTCATCTTTGGGTGTCAAATGGTTTAAAAAAATCAGAGAACTTGTTTTACAAGCAACAATCAAACAAAATAAAACCATTTTCCATCTAACTCTCAAACATCCTCTCATTGCACAACAATCACAAACCAAAACCAGTTTCAACAATTCAAACCATTGTATAATTTCAGACATTGACCATAGTTCCTCCACATCAACGATATAAATAAAGCCCAGGCTCAATAGTCCTATGGATATCCCATTCAATATGCCAAACCCCATCACAGCTCGTGGATCAAAAGGCTTGTGCTCGAACATCTTCATCCATAATGCCACATGAAGGGAACAAAATGTGACCAAAAGATGCCAACTTGTCAAAGTAGTCGCTGTTCATACAAAATAACAAGAGTAAGTACAGAAGCTCAATTGCATAAGCTGAAATATAAGCAGCTACGGAAAAAATGGGGGTAGAGCAGTGTCTTGATCAGTATAATACTACATCATAACTGTCGGTGTATCTTAGGATAAAACAATAAGTCCCACAGAAAAGAAGAGCTAAAGAGTAAACAAAAGGACCTCATAAAGTAAGAAGACATTTACACAAATATCACTATCAAAGTCACAGTAGCATCTAAATTCGAAAATGTTTGTATTACATACCAAGAAAATGAAACTTTCCTAAACACATACAAAATCATGAAGGAAATTTCAGGATATGGATCGTAAGGAGCCAAAGAGGTGATAGTATGAAGTAAAATGAGCTATATAATCTATTAAAGTTCAGCTCATTCCTCAGATTTCATAAGATAAAACAGGCTCGCAAAACACGAATGGATCCAAAGGAAACAATTTCGGAAGCAACATGGATATAGATAATCAAAAAGGAGCATGTGAAATGAAATATGCAAAGAAGAATACCTGAGACGAGAGATTGGTTTATAAGAAGAGAGAAACAAGACTTACAACGTAACCAAAACAAGAGGCAAATCAAGACTGTTTTAACTAAGCTTTATACAATGTAAAAACAAAACCGATAAACCATTAAGCGTTTCTATCCAAGCAAACATTAGAACCCAATGAATTTGTGAAGATAAAACAAAATAAAAAAAAAAGCAAAGACAACTACAACCAAAAAGCAAAATTTAACAAACTAGAAAGGAACAAAGTCACTAACCTTGCCCGCTTAGGAGAAGAACTCATAAACATCTCTCTCAGTAGCTTTAGGAGGAAATAGGGATTTGTGCAAACTTCAAACAGGTTAAAAGGGAATGGCTTTGACTCACATCACCAGACTACTTAAACTACCAAAGACAAGGATACCAAACTATTAAAACTACCAAAGACAATGTCATTTATATGAATCATCGTTGTTATTAGCCCTATCAAATGTCCACTATAACTTGCAAACAAAAGGGAAATCATTCAATCATATACCAAACTCAAAACAGGCCATATAAATTCTTCTCACTAATGAACAAATTAACCACCAGAAGATATGCAAAGAACAATTCTTTTTAGGTTTCATCAGAATCTAATCTAAATCCATGTTCAGATTAGCAATGATTATTTACTGTTCTAATGCAACTCCATAATCATCTTAAGACACTAGAGATCAACAAAACCATATCAATTCTAAATCCGAGGAACAAGAAGAACTAGATCCAAATAATAGAGAAAGGAGCTTGGCGGCCAGAAACTAGGGTACCTTGAAGAGAAAAGAGGAAGCAGGAGCACCACCATGAGGACGAAGGAGAGACAGATCCAAAACTGAAAGGAAGCCAAAAGAGAGAGACGAAGAAGAAGAGGAACCACAAAGTCTGTTTCCTCGACTGTTTAATCCAAGACAAAAGAAGAAGAAACGAGAGACGAAGAAGAATGTCGATCGGATTGTTCTCGTCGATTTTGATTATAGGAAATCTAGGAATTGATTTATCAATTCACGAAGCAGAGTGTGATACTTGTTTATATGTCGAGAGAGAGAGAGAGATGAGCCAATGAGGAGAAGGGAAAGAAAAAAACAAAAACAAAACGGAACCAATAAATTAGTGACAGGTGTCTCTGAGGATCTAAAATAATCGGGGCAGAGACACAGATCTCCGAAAAATTAGGATTAAAATTTTATTTTCTTTTTGTTATTTTATTAGAAAAATAAAAGACATCCCACCGGTATAAAATGCTCTAAAACCATCTCCCATAGTTTTCTCTATATTTTTTCTCTATAATAGAGATCTCTATAACATGAGTGAGTTTTACTCCAATCCATCTCTATTCTCACCTTTAAAATAGAGATTGTTATTTTTTTTTCTATTTATAGAGGAACACTTTGTAGGAAAAAATAGATTTCCTCTATAAATAGAAAAAAAATAGGAATCTCTATTTTAGATGTGAGAATAGAGGTGGGTTGGAGTAAAACTCACCCCTATTATAGAGGATCTCTATTATAGAGGAAAAAATAGAGGACTATTAGAGATGCTCTAACCCTACTCAAATCTCTATTTTCACCTCTATTTTTTTACACTAACTCATACTCTATTTTAGAGTTACTCTATTTTTTAGAGAAAAAAATAGAGATATACATTAGAGATGTTTCTTGCATATACTTCTCTGTCTTTCCTTTATACCGATTGTCCCTAAAGTTTACGTGTCAGCCTCAGCATCATCATCAATGTTAGTCACAAAAAATTTGAGTGTAAATAAAAAAGCTATGATTTTTTTATAAGTGGAACTTGTAAAACAATACATGTTATTTCATATCCTATTATGCATTGCATTGCATGCCTTTAATATATAGATCAACTAACTCTGTTTACTGGAATTTTTAACAAAGAAAATGTGATATGTGAGGCTAATAGTATGATCAAAAGTGCAAAATCCATCAAGCAAAATAAAGGAACTAGACTCGCTTGGGAGAGAGATTGAGGAAGCCTATTTCAAGCACAGATCTATACGAGTTCATTGGCTTCAAGTGAGTGATCAAAAGTCAAAACACTGCTTAATTACTTCTCATAAAAGTCACCAGAATGTCTTGAATACTAATAGAGCTTATAACAGGAACAGCTCAGGTGGTTCAGAGAAGTTACCTCTGCAGCAGAGTTGAAACGGATTACGGCCTTTCACTAAAAATCTTCTTCTTCTTTTCATTTTTACTCATTGTAACTTTTTTTTTTCACAATACAAAAAGATGAACCAAACTAATTCATAATTAAGTAAATAGGATCAGCAAAAAAAAAGACAACAACAACAAATAAATAATCTGATTAAATCATCTGCAACTTGTGCGAACTTTTTCTTTTTCTATTTGTCTTTTTTTATCACAAGCTTTAACTGTGATTTTTTAACATTTTTGACAATCCTACTCTAAGATGAAATGGTTAAAATGTGTGATACATACACCAAAGGAAAAGAAAAAAAAAACAACAAGGATATGAGAAAAGAACATTGCATGAACAATTTACATATATTCCTTGATTCGATTTCATCCAAAAACAATAAACGTGAGGGACTATATATTCTTTTTTTCCTTTAGAACTGTTCTTTGTGGAACTCGAACCTGGAGCAACCCGTCTGGTTAAATTCATGGCAGAGTGTTGCAAGTTCCTTCCCCAAGCTCGGTACTCCACAATAGAACACTCCTATATTTTTTTTATCTTTTTCAAATTAAACTCCTTAAGACAAAAGGCAAAAAACGGACAAGGTTTCAAATGATTATTTTGTATTACCTATTCTTGCGTTCCTATGTTTGGTGCTAATCTTTGATAAAACCTTCTTCCATTTCGGCCTCCCAAAATGCGTCCGTACCTAAAAAAAATCAAAAGATCAGAAAAAAATCGAGTGTTGTTGTAAATGATAAATGTAATCGTTAAAGCTAAATTATTAATTGCCTTGGTTCCAGAAAATATGTCTACGCCATTTTTAGCATGGTTTAGCGTTTGGATCATGGTGAGAAGAGTTGATCGAGTATCTCCTTCTTCGTACACACTAGTCAAGTAGTTGTGCATCTCAATAACACCCTTTTTATTTGTTTACAAGGACAAATATGTTAGTAATTAACTTGAAAAATGTATCTAACATAATTTCTAACATGGAAAGGTGTATGTTACCTTTATATCCAAATCAGCAACTTCGTTCATGATTTCTTTAAACCAATCGAACGAACCTTGTTCTCGTGTTACCCAGTAAAAGTAAGCGTTCTTGGTCATCAATGTCCTCGTTTGATTTTGTGGACTTCTAAACCGAGCTTCCGAGTTTAAGCAACTAGAACTGTGATCCGACGAGATGTTGCTGTTACTACGACTACCTGACATACTGATCACATCTTGTTCATTTTGCTTAATAATGTTGTTGAGTAGATCTCTCAAAATGCTAATGAAAGGTGTTGCGCCGATTCCAAGGCCAACGAGTAATACCACATCATACTTCCAATGGTCTTGCGCTGGAGCACCATAAGGTCCATCTATCAACAGCTCTGGCAAACTAAAATTTCAAGAGAGAATAATCAAAATTTCACATTTTGAAAAATGTAATTATATATGAAAAAAAATTCAAAGACATTATAAATGTACCTTATATGGTTTGGTCCGTCTGCTCTGAGAAGTCCGCTTTTTCCAGGTTCAGGAGCTTGACATACCACTGAGAATGCCTTCTTAATCCCTTCTGTCCAATCACCGAGCTGACGAATGTGGATGCTGAGATAGTCATCTCCAGGGGATGAAGTAATGGAAAACGGATGCCTGTAGATGGAAGCTTTGAGTTTAGTCTTTGTGTTGTTAAAATAACATAGTGTTTACATATCTTAGATTGTATGAAAAGCTGTTAGGTTGTGTTTGGGCTTACCACTCAAATTTTGATACTGCAGGGCACTGAACATATATATATTGTCCACTCTTGTAATCAAATGACGTAGGCTTAGACATGCGTAACACAATAACGTTTCCGGGATAAATTACAACCTGATGCCAAAGATAATTAATTAGCATGTCAGTTTCCAACATCCTTTTTAAATTTCTATATGACTCTATCTAATATGCAAGACATACCTTGCAGATTTCAACTGTGTAAAGCCTCGAACGAAAGAATCTAAGTATCCTTTCACCAGCATAGAGTAAAACTGGCACAGAAAGATACATCCATATCTACAGAGGAGGTAGTATCTGTTATTATTATCACTGTTTATTTGAGAACGAAAAAAAAGTAAATTGGTAAAAGTGTTATATGGAATTTACCGTTTTGCGGTACCATTTATGCTCGAGATATAAAGAAACACCGTGGATGACTAAAAGAACATAAACCATTAGAAGTAAGTGATGTGAATACCAGAAGGCATTATAACCGGTTAGTTTATCAAATGGTTTCGGCAACTTAGTAAGGTTTCGTCTGCATCTTCGGCTGGCTAATGTGAATGCGATTACCATAAAAGCAACCATTATAAACCCAGTGATTCCCACTGGAGTGTTCACCAAGTCAAAGTACGTTGGTCTGATCACACCAAAGTAATGAACCAAGTATCTTTTGTAATCAGCTTCTGTAGATGTTAGTATCCTCGGGAAATCACAGGCAAGGTGGCTTGATGAATGTATAACCATTGCAACAATGATTGCTAGAGAGATCGTCTTGCAAAACGAAAAAGTAGGATTCAGCTGAAGCATGTATAGTCTCTCTCATATGAAAGGGCAAGACAAAAATGGTTTTTTAAATTAACCTTGTGGAAGTTGATACTGTCATCGAACGGCACTGCGTAGGACAAACCAGTGGATCTAAGATAAGTGATAGTGTTTCTACAGACAGGCAAAAGGATAAGAGCCATGTTGAACTTCAAAGTCTCAGCTGCACCTTTTGCCACAACAAGGCAGTAACCCATTACATGGAATGCGTCTTTGTTTTTGTACTGAACACATTTCCACATAAACAACCAGGCCATGATCACTAACCACAATGTCAAAACCCAAATCCTCTTCCAATTGTCTTGCAAAGAGTAAAGCAAGCTCCTGATTATTCCCCATCTTGTATCTTTTAGATTTTGACTTAAGGCTCGGCTTGTTTGGCTGTACGGTTGGCTGTAACTATGAGATATGTCTTTCTCTAGTAGTAGCATCTCTAGGTCCTTTAACTGCATCGTTTCAAATCCATAACATAATACATCACATTAGAAAATTAGAACAGAGTTCCTCTGTCTGATACTCAAGTGTCCAAATAGTGTTCTACTACCCATCTTGTGTATGTCTCTCAGAAAAATATATGTTACTATTACTCTAGGTTAAGGTTTATGTGTGGACCTCTACTTGTTTGCTTCGTCAAGGTTATATTCTATTAAAGTCGTTCTATACAAAATCAAGCTTTAATATCATTGGTTCTTGACTAAGTCAAATGTCCCTATCATGGAACTTTATAGGTAGGAGAGAGCTTCAAGCCTTCAACGTCGTCATCAATAACTAAGGTCAAACTTAACAAAGAACCTTTCTACTCTCCCTCATAGAAAATTTGAAAGGGACTGATCTGCATACTATATCAATTTAGTATTTAAGCATGTGTTTTTGTGTTATGAGCTTTCACAAGATGACAAATAAAAAGTGATGGAACCACCTCTATGTACTGAGAGTCGAGCCCATCAGGAGCCAGTTCTTCCATGATCAATGCTGCATACTCTTCTGCTCGTTGTCTCAACCTTGATAGATTATTTGCTGATGCACTTAGTATAATTATCTGTACGTTTGTCAAAATCATACGCAATAAAATTAGTTAATGCCATAATTAAAAAAGCTTCTACTTAGAAAGATTCAACGTATAAACTTAGTGGTTATATAGAAATATCATATCTTTGATTGGTAGTTACAACTTAGAAACACTACTTCTTTAAATTAAGAAAATGGCTGCTACAAGGTCAATCAAGATTTTATGCAGAAAACAAATAGCAACTCAAAGTTTTCTATTCTTGCATTGGTTTAGAAAGGAGACATAAGAACTAAATTATATCAAGACCAACCAAAAAAATATATATCAGCAAGAGGGATAATACAATATGAAAAAACATAAGATAATGGGACTCATGTAAGATTCATTATTACGTAGTCAACGATTCAATGCTGATTAGAGAATACTAAAACTAGGAAGATGGATGGAAACATAAGTCATCACCTCTTTTACTTCTTTCTCTGTGATTCTACCATCTCCATTTTTCACCCTGCACGTATAATACAAATGTCATACCAAAAAAAAAAAAAAAAATCAAAAACCTTAAACTCATGTTGAATAAGTAAGTAATCAAGATATACATGTTAAAGAAGATTTGTAGGCGAGAATCGAAGCTATCGTCTGTAATCTGATACCAAAACTCATATAGTTCTTGAAGATTGATCTTGTCAACCATTAATCTTCTTCTCCTACACAACGCATCGAACAACTCTTCCGCAAACTCTTTCGAATCCTCATTCTCATTCTCCATCCCTTTAACAGCAAAATAGTCGTCAAAATGTGTCACAATATAATGCATATGATTTGATTATAAGAGTTATTAGAGACGCATTTTCAAACCTATGCAAATAGCGAAATCACTTCGGCTAATATGACCATCTTTGGAAAGATTGACGAAATTGTTTTGAACTTGTCTCCAATCAGCGATTCCGTTATCTTTACTGCTTATGAATTTCAAACCATGAATCGCTCTCTGCGTACACGATCCAATCGGATTGGTGAATCGTTGTGTTAAGGTTCGGCATAGAAGAGCATGATCTGTAACGTGGACTACATTAGGAACCACCGGCTCAGGTGCAGACCGAGACGAATAGCCTAATGAGATCCTTTGAAGCTTCTGTTTAAGATCTCTCGAAAACTTTTTGGCTCTTTCAACCGTGTGAAGCTCTGAGTTCTGATGACTTGACGACGCGCTCCACCCTAAGCTACGAGACATTGATCCTGAGTTAGAAGCAGAGCAAGAGGTGATTATTTCTTGATCGGTGGTTGTAACGGAGTCGATGTTTAGTAAGACGCCGCTTGGGAATTCGATTGTTACTTCAACGAGCTCTTCACCGGAGGAGGAGGAGGAGGAGAAGGGTGAGTGTGGTGCAGGTAATGATTGAGAGCTTTGTGTGAATTCTCCGGTGGAAGCTATATTGGATCCCCAACGATCGTCGTCGTGAGTCCCGCCGGAGAATGACATTGACATTTTCGAATTTGTTGAGGGAGAGAGAGAGAGGAGCGAATAAATAGAGTTTTTGAATTACCAAAGCAGAGTTGAACCATGAAACGAAATATTAAAAAAAAAACACAAGTTTAGTTTCTAAATATATTACTTTAATTTTATTTTATTTGTGTTGTTAAATATATATATATACACTTGCATGTTTTAGTGTAGACAAAAAATATAAAACAAACTTATTTTTATATTTCATTCAGAGATTAATTAACATAAATGATTTAGTGCCTTTCTATTTTTTTTTTTTTTCTTTCTTTCTGAATTTGGTGGGGAAGAAGAGACCTCAAAGGAGGGATGAGTGAGTAAATATACAATTTTTTTTTGTATATAAAATTGTCTACCTAATTGGGCTTAACCAAAGCAGAGTTGAACCATGAACTAAAAAAATATTTTAAAACTGGGATCTTTTTTATAAAAAAAAATTATCTTTCTAGATTTCAACATCTTTTATATATTTTTTCCATACTAAATATACCAGCACATACATGTATATACACTAATACAAGTGTATATAATTATTTCTTTACAGTATAAAAGTACTAACGCATGCATGGATACAATTGTTAACAAATTATAACATAATCAATATATAAGAATAGTCGATAAATATAACAATTCAAAGATTTTTTCTACTATTAATAAGTTTTTTACATGATAAGTTTTGGTTATATGAAACATTTTTTATTGGTTATTTTTTATTTAAGAAGCGTATAAATATTTCATTTTCTTATTAGTTAAAATTAAAATTAGTTTTTAATTAAACTTTTAATACAAAGTGAATAATCTAACATACAATTTGCAAATAATCACATACCAAAAAAATGTATAAGAAAAAAGAACTTAATCAGACCAAGAATGGTTAGTATCATTTATTATTCTTATTTCGTGTAAAATAACTTTAAGATTCGTTAAAACTTATGTAAAATCTAAATACTACATATATACAGATCTAAACTTTTTGATTCTATTTGGGCACCCCAAAAAAATACTCATCAACTTTGAAACTAAGCACAACAAGCATAAGTATATATACATAGATTTTTTTACCTATTGAACATATGCAAAATTAAATACAAAAACTCATATTCTCTCTCTAAAGGAATATTTTTAGGCTAGAAGAGGAACAAAACAAACGTTAAAAAGTAATAAACGATCTATAATGTCTGTTTGTTACGAAAAAATCACTGTATCTCTATCTATATATTGAAAATTTGAATTTCATAATAATCTATTTTTAAATATTAAAGATATTTTTGTAAAAATAATTCATATATAATACTTACTGGTTTTATATTGTAGTTAAGGTTTTTAAAACGAATTTGAACTATAGAAAAAATCATCTCATCATGCCTAGTATGTGTGTTTAATGTGTAGGAGTTTTATTCAAATTTAAAATTACTAGATAACAACCAGCACCATGTGCAGAGTAAAATAATTATTCAATAATTTGTTTGTGTAGTATTTATTTTTTAATTTTATTTGAATTTATAATTTTTTTGTATAATAGTAAAGATTTAACCGTATGAATTATTATAATATCAGTTTTATATTATCACACCATATGAACTTATTTTTTGGCTATACATACATTTTCACAAAAAAATTGTCCAAGAGTTCTTAAAATTCATTTTATTTTTTTTGTATAAAAATATAGTTAAGGGATAAATTTAAATTAGAAATGTAATAAAAAAAATTAATTTTAGTTGTTATTTACTTTTTGGAAAATACAATGGTATATAAATGTAAATATTATTAAAAACTAAGGACAAATTAAGAAATAATGTGTCGAACTCTCTAGCCACAACACATAAACTTTTTTCAAAAAATATTTTTCTATTAATATATAGAATGTAAATGTATTTATACTGTCTGGTGTCGATAGTAAGGGAGTCCAAAGGTGATCGTGAGAAGATAGACGATCATCAAGAGGAAGAGAGCAAAAATTATCGTTGACATTTCGGAAGAAAAAGATGAGAAAACAAATTGTAAAAACTGAACTCTGACTCTGATTTGTAGAATGCAAATGTATTTATACTGGTCTTTTCCTCTGTTTCTTGGCTTTTATATTTCAACAATAATCACTTAAAAAGTATTAAATTAATTTACATCTTGCCTTTATATTTTTGTCCAAAAAAATATGTTTTCATCTAGATCACTAATACGTCGTCCGTCTCTTCTTTCTCCTCTTCTTTGTTCCCTAACGCGTTCACTGACTAGGTTGAAGCTTTGTACTCATTCACTGTTGTTTTCCATTTTTACTTTTATGGGTTTTTTATATTTCTAAAGACTTGAATATTGGATATGATATAATTTATTGATATTTAAAGAATAATTAAAGTATAGTTGGATACAGTGAGCTAAGACAGAGTCAATATTTTCTCATCTATGTGATACTGATACATTTCAATCATGGGGTTAAACCGTTGAAGTTAATTTTCTAAGTTATAAAATCTTTAAGATCTGAATTTTATCTTATTATTAAGAATTCATTGTCTGAATTACAAAATCTCTGCAATATACTTTAGATTTAAATGTAATAATTTACTCATGAAATATCAAGATATTTCTTTACATCGGCTTGATATACATTAAAGATTTTAAAAGCTATTGAGTTTAAATAACACTAAGTTGTAATGAAGTATTTGAAATTCTAATTGAATGACACTAAGGGGGATTGTGATTAATGTAGAATTATGATGATTATAATGATTGCAGAGTTTTTTTTTTAGAGAGTTTAAGAAAGATTTCAGAAGTATTTTCTGGAGAGAAGATCGATCACCTTACCATTTACTATCTTGAAAGTCCTTAAAAATTGTTTCAAATGAACAAAAACGTTTATAGTCAATCAATCAATAACTTATATATAATTTGAAAGTTAGTTCAAGTATTTTTTATTTTTTAATCCAATAACTCATGATTTTGAATGAATTTCTAAAATCATAAATTCAATAACACATCACTTTTAATGAATTTAAACAACTTTTAATTATTGAACCCAACCATTCAACAAAAGTGACAAAAGGTAATTAATACAAAAAAGAAATTAATATATTAAGAAGTCAAATATTAATTAAATTTAGTTTTATATTTACTTTTACCAAAAATTTTGTTTTCTAAAACTGAATCAAAACTGAATGGCACCAACATATGGTCCTCATTAACTTAAACTAGGCATGGGAAAAAATCTGGAACCAAAACCAACTTAAATAATTTGATGGATCTTAAACCTCTATACTCGAAGAACCGAAACCATAACCGAACCGAATCTCATATTCAATAGGTACTCGAAAGTATTAGATATAAAAGTATATACCTAAAAATATTAGTTATATTTATATTTCTAATAACCCAAAATTATAATTATAAACCTGAATATATGAGGTATTTTTGGGTAAATTTGAGTATTTTTTTTTTTTGATCAAAGAGGTGTTACCATTCCATTAAATAGAAAGTAACATACAAGGCAAGGATTGTTTAAGGTACATCAAAGAATAATAAAAACCAAAGCATAGATCAATAAAAGTGCAAGGATAGATAGGAGCAATCGATGTGAAGAGCTTGAGAGCTGTGAACCACATGCTAAGAAGCAGCATGGAACCTGTGAGGTCAAGGCAAACCGATGCAGACTCTATGACCAAGTCAAAGGAGTATAGAGCCATTGTCTTGAATCTTCGAAGACTTGGCGTTGGTGAGAATGGCATAGCTGTGATGCCAAAGTTTCGAGTAGGGGAGCTGAGGCTCTGATAACCAGCAACTACAGCGGTAGTAGTTGGTCCAAGGTTGATAAAACAGGGCTTGTAGAGGTTGTGGTAACCTTTCCTCTTTGTAGAGAGGGTCATAATGCCACTAGTCTTCAAGCTTAGGTGCAGGGACTTCAAGAAGTATTTGATTTGCGTTTTGAGGATCATTGAAATTTGGTAAAGTGTAGGTAGGGAGTTGGTGAAACATCGGTAACCCCCACTCCAAAGAGGTGGGATCATAATGCCAAGCTTCACCAAGCAAACTCCATAAGCAGGATCATCCATAAGGTAACCAATTAAACTGGTTTTCAAAAGACTCCTATGCCATTCTAGCAACACAGGTGGTTTAAGGTTCAAGAGTAGTCTTCGTACTAAGGAAACTAGTAAACTAAACAAGTATTGCAAAGGCTGGGGAAGAGTAGAATTCAGATCGAACCCGGATACACACTGGTCTCGACACAAAGGGTTCTCAATCATACTAGAGAGATCAAGTATTCTGCTATCGAGGTTACCTCATCTTGACCAAGCAGAAAACATCGATACTAACAGGTCTGATTGTGATACAACGATATCGAAATGGGGTCGGGTTAGGTACCAGTTCAGGGATGTGCCATAGTTTAACCTAAGTAAACTATCTACGAGGATAACGAGATATGAATGAATAGCAAACATGGGAACAAGAGGTAACAAACGGGAAACAGAGAGCGTCGGAGCTTTAAATTCGATGTCAAGATCTTCCATGGCTTCGGTATCCAAACAGAGCTCCTGTCCATCTGCATCCAAGTAAAATACTTGGAGAGTGGATAAAGATCCGAGGAGCGGAGAGTTGTTGCAGGTGGATGCGGGACGAGCCAAATCGAGTAATCGACCTCAAAATTACCGGAGCGGTCAAGGGTTTGTGGGGGCGGTTGAAGGGTCAGGGAAACAGAGTAACCGAGGGAAGTAGCCGGAGGTGGAGGAAGGCGGAGAAGGAATTGAAGCTTACGCATCGTCAGAATTGAGATCTGAAATCTCAAGGGGACTCCGGTGAAGAGAACAAGAACCGTAACAAAGCTTAGAGAGCAGAGGAGGAGGCTGAGCTTACTGAACCAGATCCCAGCAACACCGATCGGTCTCGGCGCCGCCGGGGGGAGCTTCTTCGGTGGTCGTGCCAGAGAGAATATTGCTAGGGCGAGCTATTCTATATACGATTTTTTTTTTCTTTCTCATTTGAGTATATGTATATTAAAAATAACCAATGTTTTATTCTTTAAAGGTATTTCGGATGAATTTGTAATAAAAAGTAAAAATTGTGAGGGCAGACTATCTTGCCCGTTCTTCGCGTATTCTAGTTTCAGAAGTATCTTTTGTAAACTCTTTTCCTCTGGTTTGGGCAACCAATCTAGGAATTATTTTCTAATTTAATGTGTGGTTGCCAAAAAGAAAAAAAAAAGTAAAAATTGTTTTATAGTTTTTTTCTGGATATTATTATTGGATACATTCCGGTAAAAAGTAAGCAATGCTATAGGGGGTGTATTGAATTTAGTATTTTCAATGATTTGAGTTTTATAAAGTCTTTATATGATTTTGATTTTAGAGAAGTTGATATGATTTAGTAAAATTTTCAAATCTCACCTAAAACAATGAGATTTAAATTTCTATAATTTTAACTAAAAAATTTCTTACTTGAACAAAAAGAAAGCGTAAATCCTCTCAAATCCTTGTAAAATCATTAAAAACAAATCCTCATAACTGTTTTCAATGATCGTAGAATTTAAATTAGATTTAACAACACTGAATTTTATTAAACTTTGTAAAATCTATAATTGAATCACATATAATTTTAAATTTTAAATAAATCATTTAAAATATTAAATTCAAATACATCATCCCTTAGTTTTTTTGGACAGGTCAGAAATTACCGGTCAATTCAAAGAGCTTTGGGTAAAACCGTAAAAGTTACCAATCCGAACCATACTCGATAGATAACTTAGTTCTTAACCAATTCTCTGATCGATCATCAAACCGACCCTAACTAAATCTAAACCGAATTTCTATCATAACCAAATTGTTCCTAAACCTTTTTAATACCCAAAGTTCCAAAACTCGAAATATGGGGAAATATGTGAACCGAACCGAACCGAACCTGATTGCGGTTTAGATTTAACCTGATTGATACCTGAATGCGAGTCCTAATTCCTAGAGCACACGTGCAGATGAGAGAACTTGTCATGTGCGGGAACTAAGTAGGTCGCGTCCTCACCCCTCACGCTCCTTTGGCTTTTGAGTTTTGTGGATGATTAAAAATGAAAATTACCGCCTTTATTAAAAAATTTCTAGGGTTTACAAAATTGGCTCTCTCTCTCTCGCTACTTAAATCTCTCTGTTTCTTCTTCTCCGTCAACGATACAATACCCAGAGACGCCGGCGGTTATATAAATCGTCGGATCTCTGTGGATTCATCAGCCGACAAGTTTTCGGTATCTAATTTTGGGGTTGTTTGCTTCGATGGACAAGACATTACTTGACGATATAATACGGCGGCTTTTAGCGACGAATAGTGGAAGAACGGTGAAGCAAGCACAGATTACTGAGGCGGAGATACGGCAGCTATGTTTGGCTTCCAAAGAGGTTTTTCTCAGCCAGCCTAATCTCCTTGAGCTTGAGGCTCCTATCAAGATTTGCGGTATATGTTTTTTCTCTGTTTACATTTATCATGAATTCGTTTTTGCGTTGTGGGTTTTTGAAAAAAATGTGATTTTTTTTTTGGAATGTGTAAGTAAGTATTGTTGTTGGGGAAGCTTAGCTTTGTGAGCTTTAGGCTTACTTTGAAATGATTTGAATATGTGTATGTTGTAAGTTAGTTCATTGGTCTTGCTGTGGAGAAAGGACCTGTTAGCTATGATGCATAACCTGAAATTAGAATCTCTCCTGACATGTGACTATAAGAAAGAGCAGAACTTTTCATTTGATAGCCAATAGTTTTGTTTACTAGTGTCTGAATTTGGTGTATGATAATTATCTTCCACTGTGCTTACATGAAAATTTAAACAACACTCTCTGCTGCTATGAACTTTATGGTTTATAATTGTTTGAAGGTTTTAAGTTTATATGTTGATGAGCAGGGGATGTTCATGGGCAGTTTCCAGACCTTTTGCGGTTGTTTGAGTATGGTGGCTATCCGCCAGCTGCAAATTACTTGTTCCTCGGGGATTATGTTGATCGTGGTAAGCAGAGCATAGAGACGATATGCCTTCTTCTTGCCTATAAGGTCAAATACAAGTTCAACTTCTTTCTTCTCAGAGGCAATCACGAATGTGCTTCAATCAACCGTGTGTACGGATTCTACGATGAATGCAAAAGAAGATACAATGTCCGCCTTTGGAAAACTTTCACTGAGTGCTTCAACTGTCTTCCTGTTTCTGCTCTCATTGATGATAAGATCCTTTGCATGCATGGTGGACTATCGCCTGATATTAAGAGCTTAGATGACATCAAGAGAATTCCTCGTCCTATTGATGTTCCTGATCAGGGAATTCTTTGTGACTTGTTATGGGCTGATCCTGACAGAGAGATTCAAGGCTGGGGGGAGAATGACAGAGGTGTCTCATATACTTTTGGGGCTGACAAAGTTGCTGAGTTCCTTCAAACTCATGACCTTGATCTTGTATGCCGAGCTCATCAGGTAAAGCTAATCCACACTAACAAGTTAGTCATTAGGTTTGAATAGAATAAATGCTCGTGGTATTTAGGTGATATTGAGTATTTTAGGGGGTGTTCTGGAATTCATTCCTAGGGTTCTCTCTTTGATTCTCTGTATTGGTTTGTTCTTATCTGTAACCATTCTCTGATTTCAGAGAGTTAAGAAAACATAAATCAGTTGTCTAACCAAATCAAATATATGATATAACTGCTGATATTAGGAGACCTTTAGATTCATGGACAGTCTCGTTAGCGCAACGGTCTGTAGTTTGTTCAGCAAATCATATTTTTCACATGCGGATTGTGCAGGTTGTAGAAGATGGATATGAGTTCTTTGCAAAGAGACAACTGGTGACAGTATTCTCTGCACCCAATTACTGTGGCGAGTTTGACAATGCTGGCGCAATGATGAGTGTTGATGATAGCTTAACATGTTCATTCCAAATCCTTAAGGCATCTGAGAAGAAAGGAAGATTTGGATTCAACAACAATGTTCCTAGACCAGGAACCCCACCTCATAAGGTAATCTATATACTATCTCCCTCGTATATATAGATCCACTTTGGTTGATCGATTTTGACCACAATGTTTGTTACCTCTCCATCGATTTTGTCAATGTAGTTAGATCTTTGGATATCAGGTTGATATGTGAACTTTTTATTCAGGGTGGAAAAGGTGGTTAAGTCCTTTATACCAATGTGGGAATCAATTAAAGAGTGAAGCCAATGGGTTCGAAGATTGCAACAGTTTGTTTTGTTAGATTGTTTTTTGTTTGGTTGAGGCAACAGTTTGTTTTGTAATATTGTGGAAAATGTACACAGCATTTTTCAACTGAAGAAAGTTGGGTTTATACATCTAACCTTTTAGACCACAATGCAAGAATGTCGACAAACGTTTAAATAAGTCTATCGATAAAACACACAATGCAAGAATGTCGAGAAACGTTTAAATAAGTCTATCGATAAAACACACAATGCAAGAATGTCGAGAAACGTTTAAATAAGTCTATCGATAAAACAAACTTGCGAGATTAGTTTTCTAATACAATTTCAAAGTATCGGAACGTTCGTTGAGACCACAGGCAAGAATGGAGAGACAAATTCAAGGAAAAGACGAAAGAAATCTTAAAAGTTCGAAAGATTTGTCATATTTTTTTTTGACAAAAACCAGAAAAGAAGATTATAAAAAGATCAATACTCCCACTTCTTGAGCTCCATGCCATCTGGTGGAGTGCTTTCCACTTTCTTAGTCCCAACTTCTTTCCAGTTTGTCGACAGTACGGTCCCGTTCGACTCAGCCTGTCAAACACGAAAACCACCCGGGCAGGCAGGCATATCATCAGTCAAAAGCAAAGGAGAAAGTTATTAAACCAAAAAAGTAAGGACCAAAGATTAGATTTGCTCACAAATGATTTGTTCATGGCTCGCCTCATGTCCTCATCCGCACTTGAGTATATGTCGCTGAAAAATTTGTTCATAGCTGCATCTCCATCAAGCTTCTCATCCTTCTCCTGCAAAATTCAAAAGAGTGGTAAGCAGAAAGAATAAAGTAAAGCAAAGCCTCTAGAGTTAATAAGAGACGGACCTGTTTCTTCACTTCAGCTTCCAGCTTGTCCCAGTCTTTTGCTGGCTTAGAAGATGGGTACACTGGTCTCTGCGCCACTGCTGCATATTTACACATAAAATTAAACGAGATGAGAGACTGTTTTCAGTTTTGTTCAAGGTTTTACAATTGTGGTTCAGAATAAATAAAAGTAAACGATAGGAATGGTATCTTCTGAGATGAACCTGATGAGACATTGGGTTTGGGCAGAACACCTTGCCCTTTGCCATATTCAAGGGAAGCCCACGTGATTATCTCTGCTTTTGCAAGACGGATCTCAACTTTGGTTGACAACACTTCGTATCTGCACTTCTCTGGTATGATCTGAATAATTAAATGAAGAAAGATTTAGTAAAGAGCATATGTAAACACCACAAAAATTCATTTGTCAAATTAATATACCTTCCCGAACAATCTCGGCTGAAGATGATAAGCTTCCTCTCCAGCAACATCAATTACAACACTCAGCTGCACAAAAAAAAGTCCAGATAAATATCTCAAGTCAATACAGAGAGTGAGATTACAAGAGATAGGTTCAGTTAAAACTTTAAAAGTAATGAATTCATCTAATTGCAGGATACTCACAATCTGCTCACCAAACTCGACAGTTACTTTCTCCTTTGGTATTCCTTTAGCAAAAATTGTCACAACCGCTTCCTCTGGCTTCTGGTAAAACTCATGTCTGTAGAGACATAAAGTTATGAGTACACAGTGATTCTCAAAAATTAAAATAAGAATTTACGTGTTCAATAACTAGACTACCTGAACATGGGTTTGGCAGGTGCTGCAGGAGTTGGAACAGGAGGAGCATCAGCTTCTGTTGCTAGTGGTGTTGACGAGCTTGAAGCCAAACTCGGTGGCACTGGTTGAACCAATTCTTTCTCTTCTTCTGAACATGGATAGAAAGACTATTATTATAAACCTAAACTCAGACACACACAAAAATCGTTTAGTACTTTAATTCTTAAGCTGTGGAACATACCTGCAATGCGAAGATCGCATTCATCAATCATCTTCTTAAACTTTGAGTCATTAGGTGCAACAGAAGCACCCTTTTCCAGGGCTGCTTTAGCAGTACTGTACTCCTCAAGCTTCATACAAGCAGTTCTGCAACAATCAGAAGATAAGAGCATGATTCCAATTAAACTTAAAATACAAACATCAAATCATCATTAAACTTAAATACAGAGAGCTCATGACAATAATATCATACCCCTTCCTGAGGTAGGCTTTTGCCAACGTAGGTTCCAACGCAATGGCTTTGTTCGCATCTCCAACAGCTTCTGCTCATTATACAATTCACAAAAGATTAAAAAAAAAATTATAATCAGATCACTCAAGCAAGAAGCAGCAATAACCAAAACAGTACAAATTACTCAAATCAATCAATTGAGTAGAAATCCTTATCCGAATCAAGGTAACAACACATCTCACAAACAAAACCCTAAAACATAACTAAACACCCCAAAAAGCGTCAACGAGGCAAGAGGAAGACGAATCCTCCAATAAAGGTTCATCCTTTTTTACGATGAGAAGGAAGAGAGAGTGGTAATATTATTACCAGTGAAGCTATCGAGTTTGATGTAGGCCTGAGCACGATCGGCGAAGAAGGCGGCGCAATTGGGATCCAAGTCAATGGCTTTGGAGTATAAGTCAACAGCAACATCGAAGTCATCATCTAGAAAAGCTTCTGTAGCTTTATCAGCCAATTCCTTCGCCATTGAATCTGATCAGAGGATTTGAGAGAGATACGCACAAGACTAAAGAGAGAGAGAGAGAGATTATAGAAGAAGAGATTCGTAGACCTTTTGGTTTTGTGTTTGATCTTTTTTGTTTTCTCTTTGAGTTAGAACGTTTTATTATATACCACAATTAGGTCATATAGAAAAGAAAAAAAAATTAGGAAATTAGACTTTTTTTTTATTATTATTATTTACATTAAAATTGAATCTTGATAAATTCAGAAAAAAAAATTTTAAACCAAAGACAAAAGGTAATAATACAGATTAAAAGAAGAAATAGTAAATTTAAGTATAAAGGATACCATAATCTAAAAGGTAATATTTTTTTTATAACATCAAAACGCAGTCTATCTGTGTCAAAAATATATATTTATAATATATACTATGTATATTTTAATAATATATCAAAAAAGAGTAAGATATATATTAATAATTTATATTATGTATGTGTTTATATACAATTTTGTCTCCAAAAAAAAACCGTTTCTCTCCCTACGACGAAGAAGGCGACTCTCTAGAAAAACTAAGCTTTTTGTACTCTTCTCTGTTTTCTTTTCGTTAGTATTTCCCCAATTTCTATTAGTTACTTAACTAGTTTTTACGGAGACTGTGGCGACACTCCACAAAGCAATTTCAGGAAGACGAGTTAAACCGGCAATTCCACACGATGAGTTTTGGATGGGTCATCATGAGTCTGGACCGAGTCATGTTGAATTCGGGTTGGGTCATGGTGAGTCTGATAAATGTTTGGTTACATTGAAATCGTGTGTTTTGGATAATTCGGATCTACTCGGATCTAATGTCGTGGACAAGTGGTGTTGTGATCTTCCTTTCCTTTTGATGATAGTTATCAAATCTATTTCTCTTCACCTTTATGGTGAGGATTGTTATTCTCTTTGCCGGTGATGTGGTTTTCTTGGGACATCTCTCCTACTCTTCGGCAGTTATCTCCACACCGAAGCCCATGATTCGATATGATGCAGTCTTGTTCTCGCAGATCTACAATTACAATTGGAGATGTTGGGATTTGGTGTTTTCACAACCGTTCTCGCATTTCACGGTGGTCAATCAAGCCGCTGAGACCAATCGTTTCATCATTGTGGAAAAACCGGAGAATTCAAGACTTGTTATTGCGGCGATACTCAGATACTGGGGACAAGCAGGTTTGCTTTGGAGACAACATCCATGGAAACCACCATGGAGAAAGTGGCAATTAGGAGATGAAAATATGGTGACAATTACCTATGGAGGAGAATCAGAAGATGGTTTATTTCATATCAACAACAATGGAGTTTAAGCACAACCAATACCAATGACATCTCTGTCTATATAAGAGTTTCGATCAATCTCAAGGTGTTGCGATGTAACAGATGAATCGCTCCCTATGATTTTTAAATGCGTTATCGGTATTTCATCAGCAAAAAAAAGATGATTCTTAAGCAAGAAAATTACACTAGATTGATGGAAATGATGAAGACGAATAAGTTTTTTCTTTGTCGTTTAACTATTGGTTGTATTATTCGCATTGTTAATCTTGTGCATTCTGATTTATATAAAAAAAAAAAATTGATGTAAAAAAAAACGATTTTGTCTCGAAATTACATATTTTATTTTAACTAATGTGTTATATAATAAGTATATCAAATAGAAATTTGGAAAGACAGGTCAATGTTAATCGGTGAATGATCGGTGATCGATGATATAATGGTTTGAGGCAGGTGTATTTACAAGACGTACAATTGATTAATAAATTTGCAAATATGGATATATACTATACATACAAAATTCAGAGTTATAGAAAAGCTATTACTATGCATAATAGTTTATATATATATATATATATATATATATATATATATATATATATATATATATATATTGGAAAGTATTTGCTCAAGTTTTCAATTTTATTCGTCTCATTATAAAATAGAAATAGTATTTTACTACTAATAATAATGACTAAAGATGATGTTAACCTTCCTAATCAAAATTGAAATTCAAAGTTTTTTTTTAAATTTATAATAATGTGTATCTTAAAATTAAAGGTTTTGTTGTTGTTTGAATATTTTTTTTTTCTTGTTTGAATATTTTAGTTTGGAAAGAAAAGACGTAATGAGTAATGAAGCTTACCTAGGAACTACAGTAATTAAATAATTAAAAATACTACACAAAAAAGGAGATACAAATAATTAAAAGAAACGAAATTAACTAGTAACTAAATTCCTATAATCTTGCAAAAATAAACTTTAGAACACTTGTTCGCTTTCAGATTCTTATAATCTTGCCAGAAATAACAAAAGTGTTTGCGCTTCCTGCCACTCCTTCGATTAGAGAGGAAAGAGGAGCGCGTGTCTTTCTCCCGATGTTGTCATCATCGCCTAATTTTGTAACTCCCTTCTACTAGTATTTTATACAAAAAATCTTCTACAACATCTCCAAGTCATAACTCTCTCTCTCTCAGATGACGCGCCACTGAACTCTCACAAACAATGCATAATCGAGTAATAGCAATACAATATTCGATGTTGACTTATATATATATACAAAAGCTCTTCACTTGTTCAAGAAAAAAAAAAAGAAAAAAAAAACTTTACTACGGCCCTCACCCCAGAAGAAAAATGGACATGCCTTTTCTTGAGTTTATGTTGGCCATGCCTTTTTTTAAATTGGTTTTTTTTCTTTTGTTTTTTTGATTTTAGTTTTTGATTTTTTCAATATTTGGTCTTTGGTTTTTGCTAAAAATTCTAGACAATTAAAAGAAAATAATAAAAAATTTTGAAAAGTGAAAGAATTACACTCATGATTAAAAAACCAATATAAGATAGTTTTTGGTTTTTCTTTGTAAATGGGCAAAATCTCCCAAAAACTAAATTTCTTATTTTTTAAGAAACTAATTTTACAAAATCTTGAATGGAAATAAATTAGAGGTTTATAAAAACTAAAACCAAAATCTACTAAAAAAACTTGTAACCATTCAAGGCAGTTGTTTTTACTCATACAAAGATGTATTCTTGTAATCTTATTTACTTTGCACAAAAAAAAAAAGTAATCTTATTTAATGCATCTGTTATTATTTTATCTTTTTTCTTCGTATGATATATATATATATATATATATGTTTATAATAATAATAAATAATTTAACACTAAATATAATGTCAAATTAAAGAAAATAATAGATAAAAACAAAACGATTTGCCAACCGGATGAATACAAAAGATATTTGATAACACTAAATCTTCAAATACTAATTAAAAAAGAAAAGGTAAAAAAATCTGTAAAACCGTAACTAGTGCAAGCCATATATAAAACGTATATGCCCCCTCGATCGTTCGTTCTTCACAGAAAAGAGAAAACATTACAAATTAATACATAGACATGAGAGGGCTTTGCTGGAAGTTAATAGCAGCAGTGACGATATTCGCCATCCCGATATCACTCCATAGCGTGTGTTCTTCAATGTGTTGGTTGCATTACACAACCATCGTCGGTTTCACAATCTTGTACACGTCGATGTTACTTGCGTTACAGCTCCCCACAACTATTAGTATCTACAATGAAGATGAGCTTCCTTTACCTTACGCACGTATCATATATTCCCTCATTCTTATGACGGCCGTTTATTTTTTCTCCTACAATTACCCAACTGTGGATGTCTTGGTCTACGTCTGCTCCATGTTTGCGTTTGGATACGCCAGTTTCAACATTTAACTCTCCTATGCAATTTGAACATGCACGCTGGACCTTGATCTTCAGTCTGTGTCTCGGTTTCTCCGGATTCAAGTTAGGTGAATTTTGTAGCACACACTCTTGTCCATTGATGCCTTCTTTTACGTGGATTTATTTACACGGCAGGGCTCTAGCTAGGGTTAATGGCTTCTATTTCTATATCTAATTAGTGTTTTTCTTTTGTGTTTTCGTAAGGATCAAATTTATTATCCCGGATTACGCGCTGGTTAGTTTTGTCGATTACATATTACATGTTTATTTTACCCTATATATACACATAAATAAATCAAATTCTTGGGAAATTTAGCTATCGTCAAACACTTGTTTTGGTCGTCTCGGTGTTACCTGTTTTCTTGATATAAAATGACTAATAAAAACTGGATATTTTTTTTGATTAAAACTTAAGACACTAACGAATCTCATGATGTTCGCACGTCCTAAGAGGATAGTAACTGAGTTATTTTACCATTGCGAGTTTTTGGTTCACCGTTAAAAGTATCTTTAAAAGTATCTTCGCCAAGGACGATATTTTATGGGGATAGCTAAGCTAGTTTAAATTCTATGTATATTCACGGCCACCCTTATTATATACATTTCCCTCCAAGATGAGTTATATATACCAAGAGTTATTCACATATGACATGTGGATGCTATTTATTATTTCTATGTAAAATATTGCTTAATGCTAAACCACGCAAATTCAGTTTTTATAGCAAACACACACACACATGGTTTCAGCCAAAAGAAAAAAACACAATCATCTTTGAAGAGCTTTTTGTCCATGATTTTAAAATTTATGTGGGAGACACTTTCTTCCATTGGACTTCGAAAACAAAATTTTGGTTCCACAATGGAATCCCGTTAACGAAGCTGACGAGGCATCTAAGACCAATGAACTATATGAATTAAACCGGAAACCATATAATAGACCGGTATACTAACTTATATACCAAGGAAAAAAACCCATAAAATTAACCCTATCCCGAGACAAGTAATGTACCCTAGTTCTCTTCTCCTTCCTTACCCGAAACCGATTTGGGGAAATATTAAATCCTAGATACGAAGAGAAAATAAGCGAGATATATAGAAACAACACAAGCTTTTTAAAAAAAAAAAGATATATAAAAGTTTTTTAAAGTTTGAAACTTATATAGTTGTTTGTTCCGGCCGGTTCTAGCTAGATGTTAAAATTGATGATTGAATTTTAAGTTTTGTGAACGTGTATAGTTTTGTTACAATGCACTGAGTCAGTTATGGTGTTTTGAGATAAGTATGGGTGAGATTAGTAGTGTATTATGTAAATCCGTTTTGATTAATGTTCACTGAATTAAAAAAAACTGTCAAAAAAGAAGGAAAAATACAAAAAAATTTGTTTTTTGGAAGTGAGTTCGCGGTGTGAGAAAGGTGCGTTGGAGCCAGCTGGTGGATCGACCGGTCGCATATTCGGAGGTGGCGGGGGCTGGGTTGCCCGGAACAGTTGTGATAAGCTCCATAGGCGCCGGTTTTAGATTCTTTAACAGAATCATCGCCGAAAATAACACACCGTAGAGGCATTTGAGTATCCCATCGCTGAATCCAAGATCCTCTTCTATCAACAAAACGTCAATGGCAATTAGCGAGAAGACGTAGACTGTGACAACCACGAGCCAAATAAACCAATCCTCTTGCAGTTTCAGGAACTCGCTCAAGACTTTGAAGAAGTTGAAGAAGGCCAGAGAGGTTATCGTTTTGACCAGAGCATATTGATTCTTGGATAAGGTATCTTTGATACCGAATCTAAAGAACGGTGAAGAGCGCCGAGGAAGAAGATACCGTTTAATTTCAACAATTCGATCAAGAAGCCTCGATACGCCGCCGTTTAAGGAACTTGATACGTCGGCGAAGACAGTGAAGACGTTCACGTGTCGATAGAGTTCATAGGTGATCAGAGATACGATGATGAGAAAACAGAGAGCAAAAATTATGGTGGTAGACATTTTTCGGAAGAGCAAATGAGAGCAAATCTGAATTCTGATTAGGAATGTGTATTTTAGTCCTGGATGTTCGGTGATAACCGAAAAACCCGAACCGAATAAACCGAATTTTTCGGTTATCGGCACCGAAGATGAAAGGAGGCTTGAACCGATCGGCAAAATTATTCTAGATATTCAGTTTCGGGTTCGGTTCGGTTCGACAGGCTAAAATTGATCGGTTATTCGGTTTTTTTTTTTTTTTTGACAATCAGTTATTCGGTAAGATATTTTCTTTTCTTTTGGTAAGATCTTCTTGTTTCTCTTTAATCTGTGAAACTTTCTCTTTAATCTGTGAAAGGGTTTTGATACTTGGGTAACTGGGTTACTTTTAATCCCTTGAATAGTTTGATTTGTACACTCGTTAATAGCCGATTCTCTTCTGATTCATTTCTTTTATTTATAGTCGGAGCAGCCCTAATCGGTTTTATATCTATATACTTTGGAACTTTATTAGAATCTCCTTCTGTTCTGCTGGAGACATCACTCCATTCACTCCGGACGGGCAGATCGAACGGCGACGGCCATGGCGGCCTCAAACCCTAACTATCAATGGTTGGCGAATAGATTAACTGGACTTTTAAATTTGTTAAACTGGGATTGAAAATCTGTTGACGGGTCTTTTGATTTTTTTGGTTTGTTGTTTTTATTAGTCTAATATTTTAGATTTTGGTTTAATTCGGTTGAAATTAACCGAATTAGAAAATAGTTCGGTTTATTTTGGAATTTATTTTTAACCCTATAACCAAACCGAAAAAACCGATTACCGAATAACCCGAACCGAATAAAAATTCGGTTCAATTCGAAAGAATTTTTAGAAAACCGAAAAATCAAAACCGAATGAACCGAATGCCCACGTATTTATAATGTGTTTCTTGCTTTATTTATTTCACAATAATCACGATCATATTTTATATTGATGGGGACCAGAAATAAATACTAAAAAATTATATTATAATTTTGAAAAGGGGCAAATTTTTTTTTTTTTTCAGACCTTACTCGTTCATACTGGTTGAAGCTTTGTACGGCTTGATTGGAGGCGATGAAGTGCCGATCCGTGGCTTGTCTATGGTCTCGAGCACCTCCATCTCATCGAGTCACCGCCACAGCCGCTCTGACCAATTCACCGACTCTCTATACCGGTGGATCCGATGGGTCAATCATCTGGTGGAGCATCTCATCTTCCTCCGAGTCTAATTCGGTAACTCGTCGCTCTCATCCGTTGCTCAATCCTATAATTTCCTCCAACTGATTCTCTTCTTCGTCGTAATATCTATGGTTTTAGTTAAAATTTGATTTACAATGAAAGATATATATAGCCTCTTCGTTTAAGTCTCTCTGATACAGATCTCTTAGCTCATCGAATTTTAAATTTTATCGATCAGGAGGTTAAGGCGATTGCTATGTTGTGTGGCCACACTGCACCAATAGTGGATCTTGCTGTTTGTGATCCTACTACTACAGTTTCAGGAAATGGAGTTACATCAGATTGTTCAGATAGTAGTAATGTGGATCCCTTTGTTAACTGTTCTGCATTGATTAGTGCTTGTACTGATGGTGTGCTGTGTGTATGGAGTAGAAGTAGCGGGCACTGTAAGAGGCGGAGAAAGTTACCTCCTTGGGTGGGAAGTCCATCGATTTTGTGCACTTTGCCATCAGAGCCTAGATACGTGTGTGTTGGATGTTCTTATATCGATATTCATTCACTTGATACTGTTGATGGGGGCGAGACTTTAGCAGATAGTGATTTTCAGAATAGAAAACCGTCGAGATGCACTGTGGTGGTGGTTGATACTTATACTCTTACGATCATTCATACAGTTTTCCATGGAAATTTATCTATTGGTTATTTGAATTTCATGGGTGTGGTTCAGTTGGAGGAGCAGGAATTATTGCTTATGGCAGATTCATCTGGTAGGCTGCAGTTGGTTCCAGTGTCAGAGAACTCTGAGAAGGATGAAGATGTATCTGAACCGAGCAAAGGCTCAACCCTGTCTAGAAACTGGTTGAATGAAGGGGAGATAGCTATATCAGTAATAACCCGAGGGAATCTTGTTGGTTTTTTCTCAAAGAATAGGGGTGTCTTTTGGTTGTTGAACCGCGAGGAGGCAATAGGAGAGATATCATTCGTTGACAATTCTCTGTGTTCTGAAACCTGTTCTTCAAATTTTCGTTTCAAAGAAGCAATGATACTTTACTCTAGTACGTCAACTATCGAAGGTGATGGAGATGATAGAATTTCTGAAACTTTTGTGCTGTGGGATGAAAGTGGTTCTGCTGTGCTGTTTGTTATGTCATATATAGATGGAGCTTTTACATATAAAAACCTCGGTGAGATTGTTACTGCCCCTGATAAGCATTCAGTGAAATCAACATTTTGTTTTGTACAGTTGAGGCAGTGTCTTCTTCGCGTTGAGTCTACCTGTTGTGATATTGAACAACCTTCTCAGTGGAGGCCCCATATAACCGTCTGGTCACTATGCCTAGGAAATGGTAGTGAAAGTGAATTTCAGCGTAAATTGCTTGGAGAAGGTTCCTACTTTACTGATTGGATTTCAAGCTCTTGTTTAGATCCTGAAGGCTCGGTTAGTGCAGAAAATGGTGTTTCTCATTCAGGAAGTCAATGCAGTACTGAAAGTGATATACAAACCTCTGTTAGTGACAATGGACAGTGCGTGTCATCTTCCATGGTTATTTCTGAGAACATGTATGTTCCATATGCTGTTGTCTATGGTTTTTTTAGTGGTGAGATAGAAATTGCAAAGTTTGATTTTCTTCATGGACTTGATTCACCTGCTTCAAGCCCGAGATCAGACACTGATCCTTTCGTCTATAGACAGCGTCTATTGGGGCATACAGGATCTGTTCTATGCTTAGCAGCGCATCGAATGTTTAGGGATACAAATGGATGTAATTCTTCTCATGTTTTGATCTCTGGAAGTATGGACTGTACCATCCGCATTTGGGATCTCGAAAGCGGAAATGTAGTCATGATCATGCACCATCATGTTGCTCCGGTGCGCCAGATCATTTTAGCACCAGCTCGAACAGAACGACCGTGGAGCAATTGCTTTCTATCTGTTGGGGATGATTCATGTGTTGCTCTTTCTTCTCTTGAGACTTTGCGGGTTGAAAGGATGTTTCCTGGGCACCCAAACTATCCTACAAAAGTCGTTTGGGATGGTACAAGAGGCTACATTGCATGTCTTTTCCGCTCCCTTTTGAGAAAATCAGACCCAGTTGATGTCTTGTACATTTGGGATGTGAAGACAGGTGCTAGAGAACGTGTCCTCCATGGGGCAGCTTCACATTCCATGTTTGATCATTTCTGTGCAGGCATCAGTGAGAAATCTCATTCTGGCGCTGTGCTAAATGGAAATACATCAGTTTCCTCTTTGCTTTTTCCAGTAGACGAAGAGAGGAAACCGTTTTATTTGAAGAACTACGAGCGAGCAGCCTCGTTATCAACATCTAAACCAAGTGCTTCCCAGGAAAATACTAGAGAAGAGAGTTCTGGTGCTTCGTCTCTTCTCCAAAGCATTAGATACCCTCCCATCAAATGCACTTGCCCATTCCCTGGAATATCTACTCTGACTTTCGATCTTTCGTCTTTAGCAGTTTCTTGTCAAACACATGAAAACTCTGATATGCATAAGATGCTAGAAGAGAAGAATGATAAGCCAACTACCCAGCAGATGACTTCAAATGAAAAGTCTCCTGTCCAGAAGACTCTAGATAACCCTGCAGAAGTTGTTCACATGGACAAGACAATTGGGGAATATCTAATTCGATTTAGTTTATCCTTTCTGCATTTGTGGGGTATAGATTCTGAACTTGATCAAATGCTAGTAGCACATCTAAAGCTAAAAAGGCCAGAGAGTTTTACTGTAACCTCCGGTTTGCAGGGGGACAAAGGGTCATTGACATTAGCATTCCCGGGTTTGAATGCAACACTTGAGGTATTCTTGATGACCTCTATTGATGTCACAACTGCACATATTTCAACAATATCGTTCTTTCACTGAGGTTTCGTAAAACATTCCAGCTCTGGAAATCATCTTCGGAGTTTTCTGCGTTGAGGTCAGTGATGATGGTGTCGCTTGCTCAGTGCATGATAAGTCTGTCACATTCCACTGCCACATATAGCAGGTATATCGTGTGATCCTTTAAGCATCTCTTTCTTGCAAAGGTATCTTCATGTTTTATTCCCTCATGTGAAAACTATTTTCGTTTTTTTTTCTTACAGTAACTTAGTAGCATTCTACACACGAAATCTGGCAGAGAAATATCCACCGTTACTCCAGGTGAGTTCTTTGGCTATCTGCACCAGATATTATGTGGCTTGAGATGATATTGTATAATATCTAAATAGTTGCAAAACAGCTAAAGTTGTCCTCAATATATATTTTTTTTTTGTTTTGTTTATTGTAGCTTTTAGTAACTTTCTGGCAAGATAACAGCGAACAAGTCCGTATGGCTGCTCGGTCTTTATTCCACCACACGGCTTCTTTAGCAATACCTCTTCCATTATGCAGTGATCACGCATCTGAACACGCCGAGTTGGTGAGATCCCTGTCTGGAATAAGTCTGAACGAACCTAAAATGCTTAGCACAGGGGAAGAACACCCCGCAAACAGTCTAGGCTCTGAGCATATCAATCAAGCTCAACGACTTTCTCAGGCTGAGGAGGCCGAACTACTCTCCTGGCTTGAATCTTTTGAAATGCAAGACTGGATTTCTTGCGTTGGGGGAACAAGTCAGGACGCAATGGCAGCTCACATCATTGTTGCCGCTGCCTTATCAATCTGGTACCCAAGCCTAGTAAAACCTGGTCTAGCCATGCTAGTCGTCCACAAATTGTTGAACCTGGTTATGGCCATGAGTGAGATATACAGTTCGACTGCTGCAGAGCTTCTCTCAGAAGGAATGGAGACTACATGGAAAACATGGATCGGACCTGACATTCCTCGGATAGTTTCAGACATATTTTTCCAGATAGAGTGTGTCAGTTCCTCAGCCGGAGCACATCAAGCCGTACCATCGTCTATAAAGGAGACTCTGGTCGAAGTTCTTCTTCCAAGTTTAGCCATGGCAGATGTTCTTGGCTTTCTTAGCATAATAGAGAGCCAAATATGGTCTACCGCTTCTGATTCCCCTGTTCATGTAGTATCTCTCAGGACACTCATCAGAGTAGTCCGTGCTGCTCCGAGAAATCTGGTGCTTCATCTTGAGAAGGTTTGTCTCATCTATTTTTACATTTCAGTGAGGAGAGTTGGGATTTAATAAACAAGACATTTTGTCTGATATATGTTCGTAATGAGATTTGTAACACAGTTTGGAAAATCTTGCAGGTAGTTAATTTTGTTCTTCAAACAATGGATCCAAGCAACACTGTCATGCGTAAAACTTGCTTGCAAACCTCAATGGCTACGCTGAGAGAAATTGTACTTGTATTTCCAATGGTTATCTTAAACGATTGATCAACAAGGTTAGCAATTGGCGATGCTATCACAGAGATCAACAATACCTGTATCCGCATATATGACATGCAAAGGTACAAAAACCTTACATGCTTTGTATTTTCGTCCCACGTTTATCTCAGTTTCTTAGTGGTTTCTGTAATTTGCATTGCAGTATGGCAAAAATAAGGGTTTTGGATGCAAGTGGACCTCCGGGTCTTCCAAATTTTCTGAGAGGAGCTTCAGAATCTGCTGTAACAACAGCTATATCAGCTCTCAGCTTTTCACGAGATGGAGAGGTAAAATTTATATATAGAAATTGTAGCTTCTGCACTTACCTTTCAAAGTCAACAAGTTCCTGAAAAATAAAATCTCTTTGAATTGTAGGGATTGGTTGCGTTCTCAGAAAATGGTTTGATGATCAGATGGTGGTCACTAGGATCAGTTTGGTGGGAAAAACTAAGCCGAAGCCTTACACCGGTTCAATGCACAAAACTAATATTTATCCATCCATGGGAGGGATTTTCATCGAACTCTTCTCGGACAAGTGTGATCTCAAGTATCACAAGCGACGAACAAGAACTTGCTCTTCAGGTACTTATACTGTTTATCATTGTCTCATTTTTAAAACTCAACAAAGGCCATTTATATGTGGCGTTAAGCCAATACTTAATATTCTCGGTGTGACCCCAAACAGGAAAACTCAAAGAACATAAGCCACGCAGAGCGGCTAAAGAAGCTTGTTCACCATCTTGACCTCTCTTATCGCCTAGAATGGGCCAGTGAACGCAAAGTAGTTCTAACAAGACACGGTGTTGAGTTGGGCACTTGCTTATTGTAACAGCCAATGTCAGGACAGTCTTAATCCGTGTTCCTCATTTTGCTCGGGTTTTTGTTTTAGAGGACTCATGTTGAGTCCATATCTATGTTCTCAGGAGGCTATCCTAAGAAGTAAGAACGAGAACGTTCCTCTGTGTGTCTGAGAACAAGAATGACATTTTCCTATTTGTATATGAAAAAAATATATACTTGAATATACACGAGATCATTATTGAATCAGATATGCATATTTCTTTTTACAAAAGTGTTGACAAAAAAAAAAAAATCAATTGTGTTATAAAATGGTTTTTAAAAAAATAAATTTGACTTTGCAAAAAAAAATTATATTCAAACATCTTCAAGTGTTTGAAGCTTTTAGTTAGTTTGTATATTAATAATTGCTCTTATCCATCAATATTTGCATGAGTATCAACGTGGCATTTTCAGATTGTTATAAGAAAATAAGTTGAGTGATGTGAATTATATATGAACGACTTTGAAGATCTATAAACGCTTGAAAACACTTGAAGTTTCCCAATTAGACGGCATTTAAATATGTGTGTTTACTTAAGTTTTATGATTTTAATTTATCATCAAAACATATGATAAATGTGATAAAAATTTATGTCAAATATGGCGTGTTTGGTCGTCAGGACGAATCAGGCAATTTTTCTGCATGTTCTCCTTTTGAAAGAAGTTTTAAATTTTCCTCTAAAAAAAATTTCAGTCTCTCTACATAATCTATCAAATGTTTTGTAGCTTTAGACAGATTATAATGAAAAAAACATTGTTGCAAATTAATGTTGATGATATTTCATCGTTGTTTATTTCCAACTTTTCTATATATAGGAAACAAAAGAATTTCTAAGATCGGCTTTTCTATATATATTCCTTACGGTCTGGTCTGCAACCAATTTTAAATTTTTGATAAGATCTGTACGTAGTAGTTGCACAAGATATTGACCTCAAGCTATTTTAATAACTCAATACTGATAGTATATTATAGGTCCGGGACCTAAGGTCCCGTATATTATGATGTGCTTAAAACATATAATTTTTCAAAATTCCGGGTCCTTAACATGAGCTTCTTATTCACGTGGAGACACAGAAAAAAATTGATCTTTGAATACGTTATTCTTTCGCCAATACAACATGTTCCACCAACTTAGACAAATGAATTTAATAGTAGAGGTTTTCAAAGATAATAGTTGGATTGTTGGCTTTTGAATTCGGTCATTGGCACATGACAAATTATTTTTTGTTAGGCCATTGCTAAAACGCATTGATTTTACTTTTAAGTTCGAACAATTCAATTACAAATTTCGATTTATCGGAAAAATAGACTAACCATATATGTTTAGGGATTAAACACACCAAGTCTTCAGAAAAAAATGCAACGCCTTGACAGAAGCCAAATTCTAGTTTTCAATACGGAAAAGACAATACTGATATTATTGTTTGACTTGTAGACTAGAAACCACGATGTTATGACAGTGCAAACCAATACATTAAAGAATCTAAGGTCAAATGAAAGAAAAAACAACAAATGAGATGAGAGTTTATCAATAAAAGTAAAACTAGATACAAAGGTCGTTGACCCACACATGTTAACTAAAAAAAAAAAGTTGATTCGTTACTATGTCGTCAACTAAAACCGTTGACAGTTGACATTATCAAAAAAGTATGGTTAACTTTGCTGTCAAATTAAGCAAAAAAGTGGAAACTAGTCTTAATTATTTTCATTTATGATTACTATATTGACCAAAAAAATTGGTCTGATTAAAGTAAAATTAAAAATTTTAAAAAATCGGTCTGATTAGAGAAACATTTCCTTTTTTTTTCTTTTTTTTTTTTGTCAAACATTTCCTTGAATTCAATTTATCTGAAAAATGAAGAAACAGAAAGTCTTTAAAATTTAAATAAATACCTGAATAAAGATATGAAACAAAAAAAAAAAAAAAAGAAAAAAAAGTCGTTGATGATTTTGGTGGTCAAAGTGAAGGCTTCAAAAAATCAATCCATTACTATTTTTTCGATTTTGACTGGAAAAATCTTTGTGGAATGTTACTGGTCTTTAAGGCTGCCATTTATTTCGTTCACGACAATTTGTGGTCCAATGTCTGCCACTATCATTATAATCACTGATTCTAGCTTTTATGCAATACTAATAACGATTTGAGCCATATAATATACGCACTACTTATAAAGGCATTCTAAAAATGTAGAAACAAATCGAATTTTGTGATTTCTATATGTTTAATACAAAAGATTACACTTTTTCATATTAGCTTTTTCTAAGCTGTCAAGTGAAACATCATTAGTTAATGGAAACAACATTAAAGAATGATGTAAAGAGGAGAAGAAAACCAAGTGAATGGAGTTGAAATATCATCAATACGTGTTTTGATGAGTGCATTATTAATGAGAAGGTGGAGATCCCAACCTTCTCCAATAACTACTAATTCGCATATAGTTTTTGAATTTTATTTTACATAATTATAATCAAAAGCTAGAACAGTCCTAATATTAATGTCTATTTAAAAGGGCACAGTTCAACTGTTCCGGCCTTTAATTCTTGTTTATGCCGACGTGATGTTTAAGTGTAATTCTCTGATATTGTTATCGCTAATTACGCAAATGGTAATATAGTTATATAGGGCAAAATGCCGATTCTTACAAGAGATTTGTTGTCAGTTGTCACCATGAGTCCATGACGATATAAAAATGACCTAGTTGCCTTGCCAAAACCTTCAAAAACAGATATAATAATTCTTTTTTTTACATATATCTAAAAGTATTGACTTAAAATTATTAATATTTTGTAAATTTCATTTTTTTTCTTTGATATTAAAATTTGAAAATATCAAAGGGATTTCTTTTTTCGGCGAAATTATATATGAAAATTTATACATTTGGTCCCCCTTGAAATAAAACACTTATTTCGTTTACAAAATACAAGTATTAAAGAGTATATTGGAATGTTGTGTATTTGTTGCACCTGTATTTTATTTTTATTATTTATGGAAGAAGACATTTGTTGTTCCTTTAGTCAACAAAATATACTTGTTTCCCCGGTCCATTTTTCCCCCCATCAAAATATAAAATTTCCGATCTTGTAAAATTCAAGTTGATGACTCATTTCCAAATATAGAATTAGACTTTGATGTTCATGTTCGCAGGTCCCCCCCCCCCCCCCCCCCCCCCCCCCCAGTTAATTTCGTTCCAATCTCCCCCACAATGACCACTCTTTTTCACAAAATTTGGTTCAAATCCACCCTTCAAAACACACAAAAAAAAAAAAAAAAAAAACAATTCAAACTTCAGGGAAGTCAAACAAAACTATAACAAACATTAAGGACCAATTTGAAAATTTATACGTTATTTCATGGAACTTTCATTGTAATCTACTACAACGCTACACTTACTCGGTGTGTACACCTGAAACTAAACCCTCTATATCCAGTATATATACACAACACAATCTCACTTCCCCAACACATCAGATCAAACCCATATCTTCTAAATCTCAACACCACCCAAAAAAAACAACAAAGAAGAAACCTTTATAAAGAGAAAACAAGAGAATCATCTAAGAAGCAAAAAAAAAAAAAAAATGGTATCTATAGCAACAGAGAAGAAGCAAGATCTTAACCTACTGTCTAGAATCGCCTCCGGTGACGGCCACGGCGAGAACTCGTCTTACTTCGATGGTTGGAAAGCTTATGAAGAGAACCCATTTCACCAAATTGATAGACCTGATGGAGTTATCCAAATGGGTCTCGCTGAAAATCAGGTAATTCTCAAATAAAAATCCAAACTTTATTTTTTCCTTCTTCTCTCTCTCTCTCTCTCTGTTTCTGTAACCTAACTTTGTGGGATTTGTTTACTTAAATTGTGTAGCTTTGTGGTGATTTGATGCGTAAATGGGTTCTAGAACATCCAGAAGCTTCGATTTGTACAGAACAAGGTGTGAATCAGTTCAGTGACATTGCAATCTTCCAGGATTATCATGGCTTACCTGAATTCAGACAAGTAAGTACTCTGAACTCAAGCCAATTTTATCACTTCATTGGTTTCAAAGATTCTAACTTTATTGTTACTTTTTCAGGCTGTAGCGAAATTTATGGAGAAGACAAGAAACAACAGAGTTAAGTTTGATCCTGACCGGATTGTTATGAGCGGCGGTGCAACAGGAGCACACGAGACGGTTGCTTTCTGTTTAGCCAACCCTGGTGATGGTTTCTTAGTACCAACTCCTTATTATCCAGGGTATGTTCTGTTCAACATACAGTATTGGTCATTGAGTCACATTAGTATTTGGTTTGATCTGGTTAACTAAATTTGGTTTGGTTTGGTTTTCAGGTTTGATAGAGATTTGAGATGGAGAACCGGAGTGAATCTTGTACCTGTTACTTGTCATAGCTCTGACGGGTTTAAGATCACGATGAAAGCTTTGGAAGATGCGTATGAAAAGGCCCGGTTATCGAATATTCCGGTTAAGGGTTTGCTTATGACGAATCCTTCAAATCCGCTTGGTACGACGTTAGACCGGGAATGTTTGAAGTCTCTTGTTAACTTCACCAATGAGAAAAGGATTCATCTTATTGCGGATGAGATCTACGCTGCAACTACTTTTGGTCAATCTGAGTTTATAAGTGTTGCTGAAGTAATCGAGGAGATCGAAGATTGTAACCGTGATTTGATTCATATTGTGTATAGTCTATCCAAAGACATGGGGCTGCCCGGTTTTAGAGTTGGGATAATATACTCTTACAATGACCGGGTGGTTCAGATCGCGAGGAAAATGTCGAGTTTCGGTTTGGTTTCGTCGCAAACGCAGCGTTTGATCGCTAAAATGTTGTCTGATGAAGATTTTGTCGAGGAGTTCATCCGCGAGAGCAAATTGCGTTTAGCTGCAAGGCACAAAGAGTTAACCACCGGTTTAGATGGTTTAGGAATTGGTTGGTTAAAGGCAGAAGCCGGTTTGTTCTTATGGATGGATTTAAGAAATCTCTTGAAGACAGCTACATTTGATTCGGAAACCGAACTATGGCGTGTGATCGTGCACCAGGTGAAGCTGAATGTGTCTCCTGGAGGTTCGTTCCATTGCCACGAACCGGGATGGTTCAGAGTGTGTTTTGCGAACATGGACCACAAGACTATGGAGACAGCTCTAGAGAGGATCAGAGTGTTTACTAGTCAACTCGAGGAAGAGACTAAACCGGTGGCTGCAGCAACTATGATGGCTAAGAAGAAGAAGAAGTGTTGGCAGAGTAACCTCAGGTTAAGCTTTAGTGACAAAAGGCGGTTCGATGATGGCTTCTTCTCGCCTCATTCACCTGTGACGCCTTCTCCACTAGTCCGTGCACAGACTTAAAAAGACCGTTTCATATTTTGACTAGAGACCAGTCGTAAATTGAAAGATCAATTTCTTTAACATTGATTGTGACATTTGTCTAATTTAATGTATAGCTACGACTATCAAAGTTGAATTATTTTATTATGTACGTATCTCTCTATGTAATGTTAACCAATTGAATAATATAAATGAGAAATCAGAATTTGTTAACTGTTGTCAAAGCGGTCTATACCGATAACTCAGATCTCAATGAATTAGTTCCTATTATGTGTTCTGATTAATCATAATTAAATCAAACATAACCGGGAACCGGACATGATAAACCGGTAAATTGATCGGTTTAATGTGGAATCTCCGTTTTAAAAACAGCTTAAGGACCGCTAAATTGGAAAATACATGTGCAGTAAGTTGAAGAATTTGGCCTTATTGTCCAAGAAGAGAAACAATTGTTTGAACTTTGAAGTATTTGAGCATAAAATCAGCACAAGATATTGGGCTATTGTTGCAATTGTTTGTGGCCCATAAATTAAGTGGAAACGGCCATGCACATCACACATCAGAATTAAAACGTCTAATTACAATTAGTCCTTACTAATTAACAATTTTAAATTATATTTTCTGTATAAAAACAACTTATAAAATAACACAAATACAAATAATACAAATATAAAATATTTCTATTTAAGACAATCCATTATTAACCAGTTGGACATTGTAGATGTAGTTCATTCCCAACGAATGCCAATGATGCTAGTGAATAAGTAATTAAGGACATAAATAATTTGAGGCCATCAACCCATTAATAAAAATAATCAATTATTATTAGTCTAACGAAATTATGTTAAGTTTGTTCTCATATATGAAATAAATTTGTTTATATTTACTTTTAATATATATATATATATATATATATCTCAACCAATAGATAAGAAATTCGATACACGCTAGCTTTGACTTTCCCAAATTGTTGGCAAATTCTGTACAAGATGGATCATTTTAAACGCTCATAATGTATTTTATCAGAATAATACATATACAAACAAAGTAATAAATATATTTCTTAGAAATAGAAAATATGTTAATTTAGTGAACATGTTAAAGTTGCAATAAGAATTTACTATGATATGAAAGTGACATCTTAATAGTTGTCGTTAAAAGTTAAGTAATTTTCTCTTTTAGTTGGGAAAGCTGAGCAAAACTTAAGTTTTTGAAGTTGTTCAAACAAACAAAAAGACCACTATATGTGAATTAAAAATGTAGAAACTTTTTTATAAGGAAGAAAAATGAATAATTTGATTCTGTATATTGTGAGATAATGTACCAATAATATAGAGGTTTTATGGCAATTTTAAATATTTTTTGACTTGGAGTTTTTAGTTTTAATTTTTGCATAGAGTTTCAAGAATTTTAATGTAATCATATTGAGAATCAACGTTTAACATTGCATAAAAATATAAAATACAACAATAAAAATAGTTGACCTTATGTGATGTGACTTCAAGGATCAAGTAAATATTATATGATGGTTTAGTCTTAATATCGATTTTGTATTTAAAGTAAAAAAAATTCTTCTCAATAGTTATACTAAATTAAATATTCAAAAGATTATACAACTACAAAAAAATTGTATCATGGATACATATTATTACTAACACTAATAAATAACATTTTAACAACTATCATTAATCGTATATATCAAAAAAAAAACTCAAGTGATAGCATGGATTTGAAACCTAGTGCAAAAGTAAAATTAAGAACTATGTAGTTCAAAATATTTGTTGGGATTACTGCAAAAGTAAAAAAATTGAAGTGAATCCTATCAAATTCACTACTTAAAGTTTAAGAATAAAACATAAAATGAATAGCTCAAAACAAATTATCTTCTAGCTAACATTTTGTTGTTGTTGGGAAATCTAAAAATCGACATGCTTAAAACAAAATATATGTTTTTTTTCTTGTATAGATTTTGAGTACAAACTAAGACATAATAGTTTGTCAAAAAAAAAAAAAAAAAAACTAAAAACTAAGACATAATACAAACACAAAATCTATACAAGAAAAAACATATATTTAATCCTCTTCGCACAACAAATATATATATAACAAATACACAAAACTCACATACCATTTTCTTTGTCTAGGATTTGGTTGGGAAAATATTCGATCTATATAGATATGCTGTTAGTTTTTTTTTTGGGGTAAAAGTTATACATTAGAATATAATACAACTTTAATTTTGTCTATTTTGATTAGTTTCCATATCTAGAATTCTACGCGATATATAAGTATAAATTAGTACGTTGAAGTGGATAAATGTGTGCTCAGTATATTTGTCTACCTCGTTTAATTTTGGGGTTCGCTTGAAGTTGATAATCGTATAAAACTGAAACAAACAAAAATTTGAAAACTTTTAAACTATATCATAGAGGGATAATAGTTGGGTCCACTCCTAATAGTGAATCTTTTTATTCACCTTCTTGGAAACAAAATCTTCTTATGAAATAAAGAAACAAAATTTGTATACATTATTGTAAAATAAAAATCTCAAACCGCTCTTTTATAATTCAAACCGATATATAATTTTGTTCTTATTGTAAAATCTAAAACCTAACCATCTTATTTGCAAACTCAAACCGACATATAATTTTGTTCTAATTGTCAAATCTAAACCTTAACCACCTTATTTGTAAACTCAAACCGACATATAATTTTGTTCTAATTGTAAAATCTAAACCCTAACCACCTTATTTGTAAACTTAAACCAACATATAATTTTGTTTTAATTGTAAAATCTAAATCCTAACCACCTCATTTTTAAATCCAAACTGACATATAATTTCATTCTAATTGTAAAATCTAAACCCTAACCACCTCACTTGTAATACCAAACCGACATATAATTTCATTTTAATTGTAAAATCTAAACTCTAGTCATCTTATTTGTAAACTCAAACCTATATATAATTTTAAAATCTAAACTCTAATTTTCATTTATAAATTCAAACCGATATATAACCTCGTTTAATTGAAAAATCTAAACCAAGCCAATATTTAACTTTATTTAATTAAAAACATACTGGATTTTGTTCTTTAATTTCTTTTGTTTTTAAATTTAATTTTAATTTACTTTTTAAATGAAATATTAGATAGAAAATTTTGATTGATTGAGAAGGAAGGAAATGTATTTTTTTATATGAAATATTAGATAGAAAAATGTAATTGATTGAGAAAGAAAGAGGTGAATACAAGCATAACCACGTACTGATCCACGTACGTGGTTATAGAGAAAGTAGTGTCTGCGTTACTGATCCACGTACAATAATGGATTAACATTTGGATATATATAAATTGATAACTAATACTAATGTCGTTATGTTCTTGAATTTATTTAGAATATATATATGCTATAAATAAATTATTATTTTTTGTCAAGTAAACTATATATATCAATAATGTTTGAAAATCTCAGTAACGTGGACCATCCTGGCCAGGGCCCATGGCGGCTAACAATGGTGGGAGCAGGTTCCGGGGTAACATACAATAATACCATTCGACAGGTTGAGTTTAAGGATTGTTTATTAAATATTGAAAAATTTTCGTAAGCATTATATTTAATTGCATGGTGTACATAAAGTACAAAATCAACATATGACTCTACCTAGCTATTCGCATATAGTTAAACGAAAAAGTCTATGAATTGATTAATAAATAGTAAGATTTTCATATTAAAAAAAAACATTTTTTTAAGAATCGAATTAGATTTGCAATTATGACCCAACGAAAACTAAAATAATCTCGTAGAAATGAAAATGAAATTCGCCATGCTATTTTTCCCCAGTATCTAATCTAGTCCTTTTATAACAACATACAATAAGTGTTTACATTCGTTAACGAAAAAACCATATAGAGTTTTCTGTTTTAGCATGAAATACGTATTATCATGTTAACATTAATTAATTTTACAGGTTGAATAATTAAATAAAGAAAATGGTAGATTATTATATTAACCAAAGAAAAATGTAGATTATTATGAATGTTTTTTAGAAGGTAAATTTAGTTAATAAAAAACAAAAGAAACTGGTTAAAATTATATGATTTTTTATTCCCGTAAAGAACATTCGTCAATATATGTTAGTTGTTGTTTGTTAATTGGGTTGTTAATCAACAACCGTTATTTAAAAAATTGGTTTCTGCAAATGCAATGATCTGTCTACCAAATACAATTAATGAACTTACCTACTTTCTCGACAAAATAAAAAGATTTATCGAATTTCTTATCTATGTATTAACCCTTATTTCCAAGAGCTATCATACGTATCATCAAGCCAGACACAACACACACACACACAAACTAGCTTGGAATGTTTGCACAAACTAGCTTTAGTGTCCTGGCATGGCAAGTTGAATAAATTACGAGCAAGGTAAATAAAATAAAATTTGCACAAATTGTTGGGTTTATTATTCCACTAACCATTAAGTCATATCTATAATCGTTCGTTATAGCAAAAAGAATCTATGTCAATGTGTTTTGGTCTAATGATTACGGTTTTAATTTAAAAGCTTTTACATTATAAGTTTGGGGTTCCATCCATAAAAAATACATATTCTTAGCTTAAGGGTGTAAGATTAATCAGAAGTTCAAAAATGCTACATGCAGAGCCGTTTATACTGATATGGAAAGTTAGGGATGAAATTGTCCATCGTTAGAATGATGCATGCACAAATTGTCAGTAAAATATCAAAGTGTTGCAGGGAGAGTTGCACGACATAAATTATTCATGAAGTTGTCAATCGTATGTGTTGCATAGAGGTTGATTTGATAATTGATCATCATTTGTAATAGAATTATGATGATATATAATGCAACAAAATGACCAAAGAAAAGAAGAACAAAACCTTGAAAATCTATGAGACCATCTCCATTGCTTATACTATGGGTGTCTTAAGCAATTTTTTTTAATATCAGTTTTCTCTTAAAGAGAGAGAAGAGAAAAATGTTTTCATAAAGACATTATAGACATCCCTTAAGACACTTTCTAACCAAATGTCATTTCTATATTGATTTTATTTCTTTTACAATATATCATTTAAATTTTTATTCAAATTAAAGTCACTCCACTTCATTCACTAATGTAGATGCTCTCAGACTACAAAATATTTGATGAAGTACTTGTACTAGTGTATCTCTCTCCCCATTTTTGTTTCATAATATAGATTTACATGTGAATATAATAAACTATGTTTCATGTAACTAATGAAAGCTAATTATTTTTCTTTAAACTAATATTTTCAAAATAATTTTGTTTTATTTATTAAATTTTATTGATTTCACTTATATTAACATTTGGGTAAAAAATTGACCTCTTCATTTTCTTTAAAAACTATATATACACTAATCTTTAAATTATTTATAAACACATTTAAAAAACATCAATAAGTAATAACAATAAGACAAGACAAGGCAATATTATTTTAGTGATGATAATTCAAATCAAACAGGAATAAATAGAACATGCTAGTTTAGCTTCTTTCTTCTTGTTCTCTTCTCCTCGTTGCTTTATCCTCTCACGACCAAAACCATATATAATCCTAACTTGGGAATTCTTATTCTCCATCAAACATATATTGTCAAATCAAATTTTCTAAGTGTCACATAAAATAAAATGGCGAGATTCAGGTTAGCTCTTGTAATGATTCTTGTGATTCTAGGATCTGTGAGCTTTTCAGAAGCTCAATTGAAGATGGGATTCTACGACAAAACTTGCCCTAACGCAGAGAAGATTGTACAAGATGTTGTCAACCAACATATCAACAATGCACCTTCTTTGGCTGCTGGCCTTATTAGGATGCATTTCCACGATTGCTTCGTTCGGGTATTCTTAATTCATAAATTTATTAATTGTATGGCATATTATCATAAGTACACTCTAGATACACACACACACACACACATATATATATATATATATATGTGTGTGTGTTGGTATCATAAGAGTTACTTAGAAATTTTATATAAGGCATGCGTTTACCATATAATATATGCAAAAACGGTATTTCAAATACGTATGATATATAAATCTGTAAATAAAAAATGATATATAAAATATGTACGTATTGGTGCTGGTAGGGTTGTGATGGTTCGATCTTGATCAACGCGACATCGAGCAACCAACAAGTCGAGAAGCTTGCTCCTCCGAATCTAACTGTTAGAGGTTTCGACTTCATTGATAAAGTGAAGTCTGCTGTAGAATCAAAATGCCCTGGAATCGTCTCGTGCGCCGATATCATCACCCTCGCAACTAGAGACTCTATTGTTGCTATTGTGAGTATATATATATATATGCTAATTACTTAGTTACCTCGTTTGGTCTAAACACTATGTAAAAGCTAACCGGTTTTGATTAATTTTGGCGTAGGGTGGACCAACATGGAATGTTCCAACTGGACGTAGAGACGGACGTATCTCTAACTTTGCCGAGGCTAGAGACAATATTCCTCCTCCTTTTGGAAACTTCACGACTCTTATAACTCTCTTTGCAAACCAAGGCCTTGATGTTAAAGACCTCGTCTTGTTATCCGGTAAAAAATCAACTCCAAATTGTCTATTTTCTTGGGTTTGGTTGACACTTGAGAGCTAACGTCATCAAAATAAAAATAAACGTTACGTGTTGACTTAAATGGTTTATTTAAAATGTTGTCGTTTTAGTGTATGGTATTTATAAACAGTGTCAATTTAAACGTTTTAGGTGCGCACACGATTGGAGTGTCTCATTGCTCATCCTTCTCAAACCGTCTCTTCAATTTCACCGGTGTTGGAGACGAAGACCCGTCGCTAGACAGCGAATATGCCGCCAATCTCAAGTCACGGAGATGTTTATCTCTCGCTGACAATACAACAAAGGTCGAAATGGATCCCGGTAGTAGAAACACCTTCGATCTTAGCTACTTCAAGCTTGTCCTGAAACGTCGTGGACTTTTCGAGTCTGACGCTGCATTAACTATGAATCCCGCGGCACTGGCTCAGGTCAGACGTTTTGCGGGAGGATCGGAGCAAGATTTCTTTAGTGAGTTCTCGAAGGCTATGGAGAAAATGGGAAGGATCGGTGTCAAAACCGGGTCAGCTGGGGAGATCCGAAGAACATGTGCATTTGTTAATTAAAAATGTTTATTACTTTTGTTTTTTGAATTTTTTTTCTTTCTAATATCGTTAATTTTCGTGTTTTTTTTTGTCGACTTTTTTGGGTGTTTACAATTTCGTGGCATGTATGTATGTGGTGGAAATGTGATTTCACGAATAAATTTCACGTTTGTGAAATAGTTGTACTAAATCTTTAATCTTCTATCCATTTATTTTTCAATAATAACTTGCTTTGCCATTCTGAATAATATTTTTTTTTTGTTTCAGATGCATTACCATTATTTTTTTCTTTAAAAATAGATAAACTTTAGAAAATTTTAGTGTATAATATAACAGAAAATGTTTTCTGTTTTGTTCATCATAATCTTTAGAAAATATTAATTGATTAACTTGTTTTATGAAGTGACTAGATTTGACGAATTAAGCTACCTTTAAAAGAAAAGCAAATTTTGATATTTGGTGCTAAGTAATCTTGAGATAAAATATTGGGCTTTGAAGAACAAATATATATTAAGATCAACTAGACGAAGTATTAAATCGAGAAAGAAACAAGTTATGATCAAAAAAAATTCTTATTGGTAGACATAAAAAGGTTTAAAAAATATGAGTCGACAGAATGAAAATTGAAAAAGGTTACAAACTTTTTTATTATATTGAAAACTAGTTTATTTTCAAATATCTTAATATTGATGTCAAACAATAAAAATAAACAATCTTAGTTTTTGTTTAACTATATTGTAAGTAGGCCATGATTTAAAATGGCAACCTCAACGGTGGACTAAAAACTAAATTGGGCTTATAAAAAGCCCACTTGTAACCTAATTACCTGTAATTTGGATGTGTTCATCAGTGTTTTTGTTTCTTTTCTCAAATTTACCGTTGATAAGCTACAGACAAGTGTAAAACTGTGTTTGTAAGAACTTAAACTTGTGAAGACTATATTTAATGGGAAAATTGAAAATAAAGGAGTTTTTTCCCAAAATTTGTTCATCTAAATTCTTTTTTTAAAAGTTTAGTAAAATAGGTTTTAGGGTATAAATAAAAGTCAATTATACCCTCAATTATATATTCAGATTAAATTTGTAGATTTTTATTTATTAAAATTAGAAACAACAATTTATAGTTGATATTGGATGGATTTCGTTTGGGCCTAATTTGGTCTTAGTGGATCATAAACAAAAGAAAATAAAAATAAATTTGGGAAGAAAAAAAAACTGTAATCGAGCCGTCTCTCTACATCTTCACCATCTCATCATCTTCACCATCTCTCCATCTCTTATGAATTAAATATGTAGAATTCCAGATTTTTTTTGCAGTTTCATGAGATTATGTCAAATTTTTAACTCGATTTCAACCCAGATTTGTGTAAATATTAGTTTAGATCCGTTTTGCATCTTCACCATACCTATAGAATTATGGATTTCTTTATATGTTGATTTTTATGATGTCTTAGTTTCGTGGAAGGTGGAAGAGAGGGAAACAACCGATCACATTAGGTTAAGTCATATCGAATGTAGATTTTTTATGTATTTGTCTTTCTTCTAAATAATTAAGAATACACAATTTAAAATATATTAGAACATATCTAAATAATAAATACAGAATTGTAACCATAAATTAAGATTATTTAAAAATATTGACTTTCCTTATTTCATTTATTTTCTTTCTATTTTTATGGTATTTTAAGTTTTACAGATTATAAATTCTAAATTGTCTATGATATATCTTCTACTTCTTTTAGTATACAGGGTAAAACATGGAAAATATATTATGAATTGATGTAGAATGAAGAAAAATGTAGAATACATATTCTTAATTTTGTAGAATATACAAAATTCAAGTTCTGAAGTTTTTAGAAAAAAAATTTCGTCTAAACTTCGTAGAACATGTACAAATTGTAGAATGAATAATCTAAATGTTTTAGAACTTGAAAAAATCGTAGAAAATCTTTCCTGAACAATTTAGACCATAAATCATTAATCTACAAACTGATTTTTGACCCAAAACATTTTTTTTTCAAATTTTTTTTTACACAGTTGTTTACTAACATGGGTTTTCTGTTTGTTTTTTGGTTTAAACTCCTAAAAATTTCACTACACATCTATTAGTAAGGGTATTTTCATCACAATTGACAATCTAAAAAAATGATGTATATGTACAAAGGTTTAGAAAAACTTTCTTTATTTCAAATTTTCCCATATTTAATTTACTAGTCTTTAGAAGACACATAGTCCAAGCAACATCTCAAAAAAAAAAAAAAAAAAAAAAGAGTATCACAGAAAACCTCAATGTGAAAAAACAAAGACTAAAATTTATAAATTTGAGAAGAAACATGGTGTATATATATCTTTAAATTACAAACTGTAATTTATATACATCAAAGATTATCATTCATAAATAAAATAAAACAATCAAAACCTATAATTTTTTTTTTTTCTCTTTTTCTTAAGTCACTCAAAGATTAGATTTTTCACAACAAAGTTAAAGATTACTAATCAGTGATCAATCACTTCAAGAATCTCACTTCTGCTTTTAACCAACCTATGAAACACTTCCCTAACTCGTCTTTGTAACCCTTCAAGCCCATCTTCCATTTTCCGACATATCTCCTCCATCTCCGCCACTTCCGCCGTCACATCCTCCTCCCCGTTAAACCTAAACCCTTCACTAAACTCCATCAGCTTCAAACCAATCCTCTCCATCCTCTGCATCTCCTCCATCAGTCCACCGCAGCGCGTCTCCTTCTTTTTCATCTCTTCACCGATCCTCTCCGAGATACTCACGGCGGCGCTAGCCCAAACCTGATGCTTCGGCAAAGGCAAATGAACTAATAAGCCGTTACTTGTCTGACAAGGAACCGCCGCAACTAACGTCCACATCACCATTACCATCACGCTACTCATTATGTATAACGGCGACGCCTCTCCACCACGTGGCGCTACGAGATTCGCCGTCATTGCTTGAATCTGCTTCGCCGCCGACCAGTTCTTGCTCACACACCCTCCTCCTCCGCTTCCGCCGCTACGCCTACCAAAGGAAGACCACTGTTCCGACGTTGACCTCCTACCACTTCCTCCGCCGCTGTTTTTATCGACGTTTAAAGCGGCGAGGAGGCTCGCGAGAGCTCGTTTAGCTCTCCTAACGCTTCCGTCACTCAACGGCGTTTGTTTCAACGCCGTAACAGCGATCTCCGCAAGACGCTGGATTTGTCTGACTGAGTCAACGCCGTTGACCACGGCGGTACAGATATCAAGGGCCTTAACAATCCGGTCAAGCATCTCCGGAACAAGCTTATCCAAGGGTGGTTTAGAGATCTGAGACGGGTTCGATGTCAAAACAGAGTGGAACTCCGATTCACAAGACATGAAAACATCAAGAAGCTTCCTTAGCCAGTGGATCGATAGAACCGGGTGAGATTCCGGCGAATCAGACGGTGATGATTGTGGCAGTAACTCGGCGAAACGCTCAGCTACGTGTTTTTGGAAATCTTCGAGTTCTTCGAGCTCTTGCTCGTGGTTAACGTCCATGGAAACGACTTGATTGCGACGGCTGAGTCGACCTAGGAAAGAACTCTGATGCTCCGTCACCGGTGCCATTAAAACCGGCGAGATTACAAACAAGATTTGTGGGGGAAGAAGGAGAGAATCTTGATAAAGCAAGAAAAGGGAGTTTTATTATATTTTGAGATTATTATTGATTGACCAGAGAAGAGAGAGTTATTATATGGGAGAAGAGTTTTTGTCTGGTAGCTAGACCAAAAGAGCAGAGACTTGTTCTTCTCTCTCTCTTTTTTTTCCTTTTTTTTTTTGGTCAAGTAATTGTTTTTTTTTTTACTTCACTGTTAAGTGTTACTATACCTTTCAATTTGATGTTTCAAGAAAACTTGAATTTAAATGCAAAACTGTAACTTGTCTAAATATATACAAAAGTATTTTTCTACTTTTCATTAAAAAACAATTCTCTGTTAATAATTTTTTAACATATATAAAAGTATTTTTCTACTTTTTATCTACTAAAACAAAATTTTAATAATATATTTTTTTGAGTAGAAAAATAATCATTATTCAAATCTTGATACGTATAAAATAATTACATAAGTTATTATTAAAAATTCGTAACATATTTATACAACTACACATTTTAATAAACTATATAATTCATTATTATTCAAATACTTAATCATTTTAAATCATGCTTCAAAATATAGTGTTATTAAATCTTATATTTATAGAATTTAATCCGTTGTTTGTAAAATTAAACCACAATCTGCTTTTCAGTTTCCACCAATATAGCATATATATACATATAATATATTATATTTAACCACATATAGTATTTACACTATTATATCTTATAAGTTAGCTAGTCTCCATCAAATTAAATCGTAAAAATATAAACAGTACCGTTAGGGCATGTTGAATATGTTGATCATCAACGTACCGTTGGCACTGGGCTAACACTCCTTAATTGACTGGTCAAGGGAGTTCCATGAAGGCTTGGGACCATCTAACCTAACTTAACAAGAATCATAAAATCCTTCTTCCATGATTATATATATCTCTCTATGTAAAATATAATAAAAATATCATCTATCCTCCTAATATTACACACAGTTATTTTATAGCTTACGTAAATGTATGTTTTTTTAGAAAATTATTATTTTCTCTAAGAAATGAATATAGAGCAAATCCCCTACTTTAAAATTGTTTTAGAAAATGGAACCTACGCTATTTTTTATTATAAAATAGCTTAATTACATTAAAATATGCTAAATACAATCCTTTTCATGTAGAAGTCTTCTAATTTTTTGTTTTCCAACTATATTTCCTCTCGTTGACAAAAAAAAAAGGAAAAAAAAAACTATAATTCCTCTCATGACAAAATAGGGATTTAATTTGACCACTGTATTAGATATCAGAAAAGGTCTTATCAATATGTTCAGATACTTTTACGGGATATATATATATATATATATATATATATATATATTTTGTTATCCACCGAATTGAGGAGTTACGTTGCACAAAAATGTGTAAAGAAAAGAATCAGACCGACCGTTTCTTCTGAAAAACTGAACCTCTTCTGGAAAGTCTCCATCAGGTTGAAAATATCATCGTTGTCAGAAGCAAAAAGATCAGATACGATTTGAATAACAAAAATATTAAATACATTATGAGAAAGCAAAAGCCAAAAATAGTGACAAGGAGAAGAGAGAACGCTATGACTGAGTCTCACTCACATCTCTTGGCTTCTGTGCGCTTTTGAACTCTTCCATGGTTCCCATAAATTCTGTTTTATATTTTAAACAGTTAGTATGAATTAATATGCATGTAACAAAAAGTATTAATATGCACAATACACTAGTAGAAATAATTTTCCGGTGAGAGCAACTCCAACAGATACTCTATCCCCTCAAATATAAAGTTTTATGCATTCTAAGAGATACTTCAATACTTCATAATTTGAAGTTTTGAACAGTGAAACTCCATATTTGAAGTATCACTGTTCAAAACTCTAAATTTGAAGTTTCATCTTTTTCTTTGCATTTCAATCCTTAAATTTGTATATCTCATAAATAATCTCAAAAATTATGTTTTTTTATCATTTTAGTCCTAAAATTTTATCACTTCAAAGTATTTCACATATATTCTTATAAATTTAATTATTACATATATTTAATGAAAATTAAAATATTAAAATTTCACATATATTTTAATTAAAATTAAAATATTAAAATATCAGAAAAATTACATAATATTACACAACAAAATATGATACTAAACATAATTAATACAAAATAAAGTAATACAATGAACTAAAATTACATGAACACATAAATATGACACAAATTAAAATACTAGAAACAATACTAATAATCACCTAAATTTGATCCCGAACTTCCAAGATCTCATTTATCCCTTCGCAATACATTGATTGATCATATATGGGAGCATTACGGAAATAATTTAGTTGAATAGTTTGTAATTTGTGGCTTAATGTAATTTTAAATAAAAATGTAATGTTTTATAAATTAATATTGTGTGTAATATTTTAATGTATGTTTTAGAGTTATTTATAAAAGTTTTGTGATTTTAAAGTAACTATGAATAATATAAGGACTATAGTGCAAAATACTTATTTTAAAAACTTCATATATGAAGTATACTCTTGGAAGAAAAAAGTCTCATACTTCATTTTTGAAGTTTCCATACTTCATTTTTAAAGTGTCTCTTAGAGATGCCCTAAAACGTAGTAACAAAAATAAGCATGCAATATATAATTATTTATTTATAGATTTAAAGAAATTTGAAACGATAATTCATAACTTTGTTTTTTGGTTATGTTATTACCTATGTTGCATGGAAACTCTTTTCGAAGTGCGTTTCCCGTTTCCGAAACGTTTCGGAAACAGAAACTCGTCAAACTCGGAAACAAGGCACAAAAACACGATTCCTAGAAATTTCTGTTTGGAAACACGATGTAAACTACATTTCCGTTTTGGAAACACGACGAAAACTTCTTTTTTTAATTTGAAATTTAATAAATAAATATTTTTAAAATATAAAACTTCATTATAGATATAAATATATAATATTATTAGTGTTTTAATTCAACTATTTAATATTTATATTTGAAGTTTTATTTATTGAAACTTTTTGATATGGTTTTTATGTTTGGTGTTTTATTATATATATATATATATATATATGTATATATATATATTTACATACGTTTCCAAAACGTTTCCATTTCTTAATTTTTGAAAAAAACCGTTTTCTATTTTCGAAACATTTCGTTTCCGCATATCCGTTTCCGTTTCCATGCAACCTATGTTATTACTGATTAATATGGAACGTTTTCTCCATCTACTCTTGCGTGGAATAAGGATCATTAGTTATGGTAGTTTATTCAAAAATGGTCGGTTAAAGTTTACAGTCGATGACTGTTAGAAAAGAATACCAAAAACGGTTATAACATTATATCTATATCATATGGTCGGTCCATGTCTCTATTTTTAGTTATTTTTTTTTAAAAGTGAGTGTATGTATTATGAGAAAGCCACATGGAATCTATAGCTTCTCTCTTATTATAAATAGAAAGAAAGAAAAAAAAAAACTCATGATTTAGCTTTAGGGGGAGGTATTGGTTTAGGATTTAGAAAGAACTTTAATAATTTTAAAAGTTAGGTAAAATATGTTGTTATTCAATCAAGACTTTCAAAAACTTTTTAAAAATTTGGTGTTATTGGTTGTGGATTTGTAAAAAGTTATGTAAAATCTTGATAAATATAGTGTTATTGGATTAAAAGTTTTATAAAGTCATTAAAAGTTTTATGTTATTCAAGTAAAACAAAAGAATCTTGGATTGTTAATGAATTCAAATTTTATGTTATTGATTTAGGATTTTATATCATTTCCTTCATAACAAAAGTTATGAAAACTCTTTCATCAAATAGAAAGATTTTACAAGATTAGAAAAAACAAATCATCAAGATTTTAAAAAGCTTCCTAAACAATCTTTTAGAATCCTTTATTTTTAACTTTCAATTTTCTATGATTCTAACAATCAGCAAAAAGATAAAATCATTAAAATTCTTTCTAAATTCTAAACGAATGATTTTAACCGTATTCTTATAATTCCCAAATTAACGCGTATGAAATTAATATCATATCTTAAAAGCTGAGAAGTACGAATAGTTTCTTTTATTTATCATCAGCGAAATATCATTGTCGGAAAAGCAATTTAACTAACAAAAGCGGACGTAAAAAATTCTTTATCAATTTTTCTGATTTGCCATCATTTGACAGCCACAAAATATGAATCTGAGAGACAGAAATCTAAACGCGTTTCGTTGGAATTTATTGTTTTCAGTATGATTTTTTTTTCTAAAATACAATAACGACAAAGCATGGTGATGGATTTACCATTTCTAGTTTTGTACTATTGTTAAAAGGTTGGTAAGTTTTTATTTGTTTTTGTAAATCTGAAAGACTTTAGATCCATACATTGTTTAGAAATAAAATATGTTTTTGATATATTATTCTCCATAAGAAATACTTACGTTTTCGGTTTACATGTAATTCAATCCAATTACCAACCCACCTCTCTGTATAAAATCTAAACTCTTTGAAAGATACTTGTTGATCAAGCATTTTACATTTTCGGATTTTTTTTTCAAAAAAGTTATAAAGTTAACTATATTTTATTTAGGTTTTACTTTTCTTGTTAATATTCTAAACTGAGGAAAGAAATAGTCTTCTCCCCTAAATTACTAGAAACATATTCCCCTATTTTTCTGTTGTTTTCCCCTATATGTTATGAAAAAGATAGTGAGAAAATTTTGAAAAAGGTTATTTTCTACTAAGTTTTTGATTGGGACCTCAACCACACTCTCTCTCACGCACACTTACGTTGACTGAATATTGAAATTATGCATCATTGTTAAATACGTTCATATATTTAGAATCTTCTAAGTTAATGGGCTGTTTCTTAGTACTGGACTATGATGAATATTGTATATAGATCCATGACTCGATAACATTAGCCACATAACTAACTACGCGTCGGGTCTTTGTAGCCTACATAAAACTCTTCGCTGTCTGGCCCATCGTAGAGGAAGAGAAGAGAATAACAGCTGTTTGGGCAAAAGTAATCGGTTCGTTTAGAGACTACGGAAAACGTGAAAGAAATAGTTGAACAGTATTTTTATTAATCAAAGTATCGATTGCAAAGTACAAGAAATCAAGCGCAGCTAGTCAATCTATGAGCTGAGTCGTGCGTCTTGTGGTTTCGTGAAGTATCTTGTCTTTGCTCTCGGTTTCGTGGCGTATCTTGAAGACGTAGTTCCCTTTTTATAGAGAAACCTTGCCAACCCTAATCTTCATGGGACTTTGATTCGTGTAACTGATTCTTCATGAGATAAGGTCATTTTCCAATATTCCCGTCACAAGATAAGGTTATTCTCGAATATTCTCATGATGAGATCAACTTCGAATATTCTCTTGACGATGTCGTTTCGTCAAAAGAATGTAGTCGGTGTCAAGGTCCAGTTACGGCCCGTATTGACTCAATGCTTGCCGTTACGACCCATATCAATATAATCTTCTAGAGAATACATAATTCTCCATTATTTATAGAATATATCACAATTATAATAGAATTTATCTATTATAATTTATATGATTAAAATTATGCCCAATAGTTTGCTTCCACTCTCTATTTTCTTAGTAAGAATTTAGAGAGTAGTATAGACATGTGGTATTATTTTAATAAGTCATATAAAAAAAATAATTTACTAAAGCATATGACACATTACCTTAGAGTTGTCGTAAATGTAGGAAGCAAATGGGCTTGGACTTTTGTAATATCTGTTGGCCCATTACGACATGGTCTAAAGACAGACACATATAGACCTATTTTTTTTGCTGTCGTTTCCCTCACTTGTCACTATGCTCGAACCCTAAACCATTTTTTGCGGCTGTGTTGTCTGAAGAAACATTTTATAGATCATGTCTTCTATTTTCCTGAATAATCTTGCGGTAAGTCGATTTGTGCTTGCTCCTTAACAAGAGTTTCCTGTTCCTTTCGTTTATGTAGGTCATTAATTCATATCTCTGAATTTTCACTTCACCTTCTACAGTGGTAATCAATCTCGTTTTCTCTCATAGAGTCTCTTTCTCCTTGACAATCTTCAGGTAACCTCTCAATCCCTCTTCTGTAACATCCGTATAAACTACAATTAGTGGTCTCATACCTACTAGCCACCTAACCAAGCACAACCAACAGCAGAAAACAGATACCAATATTCAAACAATAAGCCAATGAATAATAATCAATATTATATCATAAACAATATCCAAATACCAAACATTAGGAAACATAAAATCGACAACCTAACAATGTTTCTAATGACCCAACTCTAGCAACCTAGCAATGCCACACAACAACCAATCGAGTCCCTAGAACATCCTCCTCTTCATTGCCTTGATTCCACGATCACACTTTGCTTTTACATGCATCACAAACACAAATTGCAATGCATGAGTATTTTATAAACACTTAGTAAGGCAATCCTCCCATCTACTGGGCTATACACACAAGCAATAGAGTCATCTCTAACCATTAAACAACAAACAACAAACAACAAACGACAAATAAGGACTCTGCATCGACCGACACCAATATGCATCGACCGACGCCACATGGGAATGCATCGACCGACGCAAGGGCTGCATCGACCGATGCAAGGGCTGCATCGACCGATGCAAGTTACACATGCATCGACCGACACCCAAACTGCATCGACCGACGCATGCTCGACATAACACGAAAACCCTAAAGTTTTACGCGCCGTCCTCGCACCTGCATCGACCGACGCAAGTTATGCATTGACCGATGCAATGCCGAGCATCGTGTTTTCCCCGAAACTTCTCGCCGGATCTTCATTCCTACAACCACAAGACTCGATCCCAAGCCACAAGAAAGCTTCCTAACGTCCTAACAAGTCTAACAACACACAACAAGCAAATTAGAAAGTTCTCTAGCTTAGATAAGCCATAGTCATGCACTTACCTTTGCCAAGACGAAATCCGACCCAAACACAGGAAGAAAACGCTTCTAGGAAGCTCCTACAACGATCCCAGCTACAGATCTCTACAGAAACGGCTTCCAACTCCAAGAAATCGCCAAGAACACTCAAGAACACCAAGAACACTCAAGAACACCAAGAACTCTTCTCTTTCTCTTTTGTTTCTCTCAAAAGCGGCTAAACACGCCTAATGAGACAAAACACGAACTTAAGGGTTTCCTTCTCCCTTTGCCCAAAACGCAGCGTTTAACTTAACTCAAAACGCAGCGTTTAACTTAACTCAAAACGCAGAAAATTGAACCTGCATCGACCGATGCACCAACTGCATCGACCGATGCACCAACTGCATCGACCGATGCAATCCCCAAACCGGGATTCTAGTTCACGGATGTTACAATTTTCCCCCACCAATTTAGATTCGTCCCCGAATCTCGAACAACACTCGGCCAAAGACTCCCGTGCTACCGTCTCCACGGCCCGCACTCCTCCGACCAATCTACAGAAGGTCACCTCTAGGCGATAGACTCACGCTCCAGACATTATTTGCTCTCGACTTTTGGACTCTCCTTTTTACTCACAGGCCTAAACCTCTAATTTTTATTGGCTCCTCATCAGACCGAAGTCTGCATGCCATAATATTGGCTCCTCATCGAGCCTAAGCCCGCATGCCATAATGTATATATAAGGGAGCCCAATACTTGTCTCTCGGGTTGCCACCCTACAGCGCGCCCCCGGATCGTCATCCGAAGTCGATATACCAGCCACACTCCCAAGCCACAAAGTCCTAGAATATGACGGTACTAGGAGGACCTAAGTCCCCCAAGAGTCGCGAGCAAACAATTCTGAACACGTCTGAGTCCTATCCCTATCCAGGTTTCCTTCCCGTGGCTCGCGTAAGACAACACAATGTCCTACCAACCACATATTCCCTCACTGGAATACCTCATGACCACACAAGGGTCATCTCACTGCCCCACGAGCTGCCACAAAGGCCAAACCAATGTCCTAAACAGGACCGCCACCAAGACCAAACAAATGTCCTAAACAGGACCGCCACAAAGGCCAAACAAATGTCCTAAACATGACCGCCACAAAGGCCATCTGTCCCGAAGGAGCGTCACAAAGACCATCTGTCCTGAAGGACCGTCACAAAGACCATCTGTCCCAAAGGACTGTCACAAAGACCATCTGTTCCGAAGGACCGTCACAAAGACCATCTGTCCCGAAGGACCGTCACAAAGACCATCTGTCCCAAAGGACCATCACAAAGACCATATGTCCCGAAGGACCGTCACAAAGACCATCTTTCCCGAAGGACCGTCACAAATACCATCTGTCCCGAAGGACTGCCTACACAGGCACTCTGGCTAAACAACCCGCCACAAAAGCCACACAATTAGCTAAACAGCCCGCCACAAAGGCCACACACTTGGCTAAACAGCCCGCCACAAAGGCCACACAATTGGCTAAACAACCCGCCACAAAAGCCACACAATTGGCTAAACAGCCCGCCACAAAGGTCACACAATGGCTAAACAGCCTGCCACAAAGGCCACACAATGGCTAAACAGCCCGCCACAAAGGCCACACAATGTCTCAAAAGACCGCCACACACGGCGCAATGACTCAAAAGTCCACCACGAAGGCCACACTAGCCCCTCCAAGGTTCACAACCACTAAAAATGGACAATTCTAACTCCCATAAAACTTTCTATTTTTAGAACTTTCCATTTTTGGAATCTTTCCTCTTTTAGAAACTTCTATTTCAGGAAACTTTCCCTCAACACCATCACAGTCCCAAAGGACTCTCATCAAAGAAATCTTCTTCTTCCGAAGTTCCTTAATCCTCCTCTCGAGAACCATCACTGGTCTCGCCTCCAAAGTCATGTTAGGCTGAAGATCTTCAGGAATCTTAGCCAACAACTGATCATCCTCACAGAGACACTTCCGCAACATAGACACATGGAAAACTTTATGGAATGCTCGCATAACCTCAGGTAATCTAGTCTATATGCCACTGGTCCAACTCGCTCAATCACTCTGAACGGACCCATATACCTCGGACCCTGCAACATCGCCATCTTGAGGTACACTCTATCTCCAACCTGAAACTCAAGATCTCTCCTCCTACTATCGGCATAACTCCTCTGTCGATCCTGAACTTCCTTCATGTTCAGCTTGAGAACCCGAATCTTTGCTGAGATCTCCTGAACAAAATCTGCCCCGTAAGTGCTCCTCTCCCCCACCTGAGTCCAGCATAACGGTGTATGACACGACCTCTCATACAAAGCCTCATAAGGAGCCATGCCAATACTCGCCTGGTAACTGTTGTTGTAAGCAAACTCTACCAAGCTCAAATGATCTGCCCAATGACCACCCCAATCCAGCATACACATCCTCAACAAATCCTCCAACGTCTGGATTGTCCTCTCTGACTGCCCATCTGTCTGGGGATGATAAGTTGTATTCATATGTACCTTAGTGCCCATCTCTGCCTGGAATGCCTTGCAGAACACTGAAGTGAACTTAGAATCCCTATCAGACACAATGCTCGCTGGCACCCCATGCAATTTGACTATCTCCTTCACATACTCCCTAGCCAAGACCGCTGCTCCATCAGTCTTCTTAATAGCCAGAAAATGTGCCGACTTAGTCAACCGGTCCACAATGACCCAAATCGCATCAAACGTCATGGACACTGGTAAACCTACCATGAAGTCCATAGTAATCTTATCCCACTTCCACTCTAGAATGGGTAGACTCTTCAGCAAACCACTTGGTACCTGATGCTCAACCTTCACTAGCTGACACACAACACACCTCGCAACCCATCTAGCCACGTCCTTTTTCATCCCGACCCAATGATAGTACCTCTTGAGATCACAATACATCTTAGTCGCTCCTGAATGAATAGAGAACATACTCGCATGAGCTTCTCTCAGGATCTCCTGCCTCAACTCCTCATCCTTAGGTACACAAATCCGCCCATGCACTAAAATAGTACCATTAGTCAAAACCTGATACTCTGACTCCACATCCTTTGAGGCATTCACCAGCCCCAAATCCTTCTCTTGAGCCAACCACACTCTGCTCAACAGATCTGCTCTAACAGCTGCAACCAAACCCAATGGCTCCTAAGAACCGCATACAAGCTCAACGCACTGATCTCCCCTACCAGAGACTCCATATCCTGCTACTGAGCCGAAGCCGCCCGCTTCTGACTCAAAGCATCAACAACCAAGTTAGCCTTACCAGGATGGTAGGCTATCTCCAGATCATAATCCACCACCAGCTCTATCCACCACCTCTGCCTCAAGTTCAGCTCGGGCTGAGTGAATATATACTTCAGGCTCTTATGATCTGTAAACACATGTACCTTTGCACCATATAGATAAGATGTCCAAATCTTCAGGACAAAAACTACAACACCCATCTCCAAGTCATGAGTAGGATAGTTGTCCTCATGCTTCCGCAACTGCCATGAAGCATAGGCAATCACCTTCCCATGCTGCATCAACACACACCCTAGACCAACTCTGGATGCATCTGTATACACCACATAGGGTTCTCCCTGCTCAGGCAAAGCCAACACCGGAGCAGTAGTCAACATCTCCTTCAGGCTTGCAAAGCCCTCCTCACATTCCTGAGACCAGACAAAAGGAACATCCTTCCCTGTCAACTTAGGCATAGGACGTGCTCTGCCCGCAAACCCCTGCACAAATCTCCTGTAATACCCTGCCAACCCGAGAAAACTCCTGATCTCCGTGGCATTCTGCGGTCTAGGCCAATCCCTAATAGCCTGAATCTTCTCCGGATCTACAGAAACTCCATCTGCAGACACAATGTGACCCAGAAAACCCATCTCCCGCTGCCAGAAGCTACACTTGCTCAACTTAGAAAACAACTTTTGCTCACGCAACTTCTCCAGAACTGCCCTCAAGTGCACTGAATGCTCCTCATGACTCTTAGAATAGACCAGAATATCGTCGATGAAAATGATGACAGACACGTCCAGAAACTCCTGAAACACGCTGTTCATCAATCTCATAAACGCAGCTAGTGCGTTAGTCAACCCAAAAGGCATCACCACAAACTCATAATGCCCATACCTCGTCCTGAAAGAAGTCTTCCTCACATCTGCCTCATCTATCGGTATCTGATGATAACCCGACGCCAGATCTACCTTGGAGAACCAAGTAGCACCCCTCAACTGATCCAACAACTCATCAATCCTGGGAAGAGAGTACTTGTTCTTCACAGTGACCCGGTTCAAACCGCTGTAATCAATGCACAACCGGAAACTCCCATCCTTTTTCTTGACAAACAACGCCGGTGCTCCCCACAGTGTTACACTAGGACGGATGAAACCTTACTCAACAAATCATCTAGCTGCTTCTTCAGCACTGCCATCTCTGCTGGAGTTATTCTGTAAGGTGCCTTGGATTATGGCATCGTCTCTGGTTTCAGTTCAATCGTAAAAGGATCAGACCGAGATGGTGGTAACCCCTGCAACGACTGGAACACATCCTCAAACTCATCTACAACTGGAATACTGCTAACCGTAGACTTCCCCACTGACTCTCTCATAGATATCGTAACCAGATAAGCCTCCTTCTCGATCATTTTTCCAGTCTGAATGACCGAGATCACGAGACTCCCTGAAGTCGGTCTAATCCCTTGATAAACCAACTTCCCTCCTAAACGCTCAAACTCCACTCTACCCCGATGACAATCCAGATGAACCATATGCCGATGCAACCAGTCCATCCCCAGATTCACGTCGTACAACTCCACAGGGCTGATAAGCAAATCCGCTGGCCAAGACTCTCCCGCGATCTGAATATCGTTACCTCTCGCTCTAACAATGACCCTCAGAAACTTGCCTCCAGCAACTCTGACAACTACTGTATGCTCTCCGGTATCCCCCACGATACCCGCACTCTCTGCATACTCCGGGGTAATGAAGTTATGAGAAGCTCCAGAATCAAACATAACATGGAACTTAAACCCGCCCACCAACAAGGTCCCTACACAAACCTGATGTGTTGAGAACCTAACACTTTAACACAAGAAAAACATAAAATCTGAACTTACTAAGAAATCACAAGGACAAAGTACCAGAAATTATACCTGTGATCGCTCTGGCACTGGTCCCACCAGTCTCAACAGTCGTGTACACCCGTGGCGCCTGCTCAATCCGTGCCACCGACTGCCCTCCCGGCTGCACCTGCTGCAACGCCGCCATCGCTAACGGCTGCAACTTGAGAAAATAGGGTCTGATGTGCTCCGACTCCCTGCAATGATAGCACACACGATCTGCTGCTGTCCGAAACAAGTCAGAACACCCGACCTCTGTGTAGCCTCTCATCTTGGTTCCCTGCGCAGGCTTGCCGCCCTTGCTAGAACCTCCCTGATGTTGTGCCTTGCTAGGCTGGACTGCTGGGCTCGCCGCCACTGACTGTGCCCGAATATCCTCCTCAATCTCTGCTGCAGTCTCAACCAGCTCCGCACGTGTAGCATAACTCCGCCCTCTACAGTGAACCCTCAAGTCATCACGTAGGGCCCTCAAAAACCTCATGATCTGAGCCTCCTCAGACTCCATATCCCGACCCCCATACCTCAGAAGTTGACTAAACTCCAAGTCAAGCTCCCGCACTGACTGAGTCCCCTGCGCTAGCTGAAGGAACTGCACCTCCAACCTATCCAGTGCCTCTCTAGGGAAATACTTGCGGTTGAACTCCAAAACGAAGTCAGCCCAAGACATCTCCCTCTGCACTCTCTTGTCTGCCACAGAACTCCACCACAACTGAGCATCACTAGTCAAATGATGAACCCCAATGTCCACCCAAAACTCCTCAAAACATCTTAGAGTATGGAAGTTACGTTCCACACTCGTCCTCCACGCCTCCGCAGCGGTAGAATCAGTACCTCCCGAAAACCGTTCGGTACGAATACGACCCATCTCTTTCAGCATATTGATATAACAAGAATGGACCCCTACATCCGCAGCCACTGGCTGCCGCTTCTCCGCCACCACTGGTGGCACTATCTGAGCCTGAGTTGGTGCCACTGGCAGCAACCGCTCTAACAACTATGCCAGCAAACCCGCAAGGTCGACACCCGGGACTCCACTCACTGGGACACCCGTACCTGGGACCCTAACATCACCGACCACTGGAGCATCAACACTGCCCCCTCCGACCACACTCACAGAATCCCCCTGGACACCCTGCGACTTGCCGACACCCTGTGCTGTCACACTTTGGTCCTCGGTCTCACTAACCACTGGGGCTCTCCCCCTACCACAACCACGTCCGCGTCTACGACCACAACCAGCAACAGCATCCTCTCTAACCATCTGCACTACCATGAACAGAAGGCTAAGCACACAATTAACTTTACTCAGAAGTGAAAACTTACCGTGGAATCACACTGTAGGCTCGAAGAGGATGTTCTAGGACTCCATGCCACACACAATTGACTAACTCACATAATCAATCAAGACATGCAATCCCAAACATCACAACAGAAACCTAGTGAACCCAAACCTAGAACCGTAAGGGCTCTGATACCAAACTGAAAAGACCTGACCCGTTTCTTTTTTTTTAAAATAATAAATAATAATAAATAGTAATAAAATAATAATAATAATAAATAAACTACAACTAGTGGTCTCATACCCACTAGCCACCTAACCAAGCACAACCAACAGCGGAAAACAGATACCAATATTTAAACAATAAGCAAATGAATAATAATCAATATTATATCATAAACAATATCCAAATACCAAACATCAGGAAACATAAAACCGGCAACCTAGCAATGTTTCTAAGGACCCAACTCTAACAACCTAGCAATGCCAGACAACAACCAATCGAGTCCCTAGAACATACTCCTCTTCATTGCCTTGATTCCACGATCACACTTTGCCTTTACCTCCATCACAAACACAAATTGCAATGCATGAGTATTTTATAAACACTCAGTAAGGCAACCCTCTCATCTACTGGGCTATACACACAAGCAATAGAGTCATCTCTAACCATCAAACAACAAACAACAAACAACAAACGACAAATCAGGACTCTGCATCGACCGACACCAACATGCATCGACTGACGCCACATGGGGATGCATCGACCGACGCAAGGGCTGCATCGACCGATGCAAGTTACACATGCATCGACCGACACCCAAACTGCATCGACCAACGCATGCTCGATATAACACGAAAACCCTAAAGTTTTACGCGCCGTCCTCGCACTTGCATCGACCAACGCAAGATATGTATCGACCGATGCAATGCCGAGCATCGTGTTTTCCCCGAAGCTTCTCGCCGGATCTTCGTTCCTACAACCACAAGACTCGATCCCAAGCCACAAGAAAGCTTCCTAACGTCCAAAGTAACGTCCTAACAAGTCTAACAACACACATCAAGCAAATTAGAGAGTTCTCTAGCTTAGATAAGCCATGGTCATGCACTTACCTTTGCCAAGACGAAATCCGACCCAAACACAGGAAAAAAACGCTTCTAGGAAGCTCCTACAACGATCCCAGCTACAGATCTCTATAGAAACGGCTTCCAACTCCAAGAAATCGCCAAGAACACTCAAGAACACCAAGAACTCTTCTCTTTCTCTTTTGTTTCTCTCAAAAGCGGCTAAACACGCCTAATGAGACAAAACACGAACTTAAGGGTTTCCTTCTCCCTTTGCCCAAAACGCAGCGTTTAACTTAACTCAAAACGCAGAAAATTGAACCTGCATTGACCGATGCACCAACTGCATCGACCGATGCAATCCCCAAACCGGGATTCCGGTTCAGGGATGTTACATTAACTATGACAACAAACCTTGGTTAAGTTGAACTTAAGTAAATATTATTATGCATTTTCACTACTTCTATCAATACCCCTGCCTTTGAAAACAACCTTGTCCTCAAGGTTGAGATGTGAAATACTGCTTAGCCAATCCCTTTTTTGAGCTTCCAGGGACATTCAAAATCTGGCAACACTTCCCACTTCACCAAGAACTCTTCATACTCTGTTTTCAGATTTTCCCTGGCCTCCAAATCCAAATTCAGTTCTGATCCGACTTTGAGATTTTCCTTTAGCTGCGCCAACATTACGTCCCTTTCTTGGATCGGAGTCTCACTCGTCAACATGTCTTCAATATCATCATGTCTAATATTCTCTGCAAACGAGGACACAGAACTAGGCAATATGATTATTTGTTTGGCCGTGACAACATACGGTGGAAACACTATTTCTATCTCCCAAGGTTTTTGCTCCAGATAACGAATTTCCCACGCCATGCCATTCTTTTCTTTTTCCCGTTCAACCACCATGTTTAGATAGACAACCAGAAACCCGAACTCCATCAGCTTTACTTCCCTTTTATGACTAATAGCAGCCACTCTGATTTTCAGCATCGCTTGAGATTCATCAGCAGTATTGAAGGCTAACGAATGCTTCTGTTTTATTGAGACCTCCATTACAACAGCAAGTTCCTGAGAATAGTCATTACCACTCATGTAACCTGCACTAAGAACCAGTCCAACTATTTCCAAGCTAACCCCATGTCTCCCAATTAAGGCTTTCATGTTGTCAACACCCCCACAACCTTCATCCTTACTCTTAAGAAATCTGATTTTTGTGTTTTTCTCCCACATGTGCTTGATCTCTGTTGATTTAAGAGGTTTCTTCCTTCCCTTCAATCTGATTTTTGTATCATCAACCAAAAATCTCTTCACTTGAATCTTCTTAGGCAGAGAAAGAAGTTCTTTCTAAACTTGGCTCTCTTCCCGCTTGTCAAGGACTGCTTCTTATCTACTGTCATCATTTCCCATAACAACTTTACACAAATCAGAGCATAGACACCATTGTCGGGCTTAGTAAATTTTTAGTCACACTTCAGCCTTATTCTCTCCTTCACTCTGAAAATCTGCTCCACACAAGCTTTCTTTATCTGAAAAGTAAAGAACAACATTGCCTCCTTCTTGCGATTCTCTCCAAACCTGTGTCTCATGCCACTAGTCCAAGACCTCTTCTCCTTAGCTGCGTCTACTCCCATTACCATTAGCATGTGCTTGATCTTCTTTAGGATTTGGTGAACTTTCTCTATGCGCAGAACCTTGCCTTTGTATTTGAAGCTAGCAAACTTGCTGTATAATATCTTCTTTTTCCTCTTAAATTTATCACCAAAGCATCTCTTGTGAAGAGAATAAAGTTACACATCCCTAATTGGTTTGCTTTTACCTTTTTCTTTGAACTTGGTTCCTTTCTTCCACTTCTTAGAGAATGTCTTCTTCCTTGTGATTCTACTCTTACTAAGCAGCCAATCATCACGCACATGACATAGTCTACTTTTTTCTCAATCTGTGATTTCTTTTTCTTCACCTGAATGTCCCAAAATAGCAGCTTATCAAGCACAATGCAATAACACTTAACTGTTTCACATCCTTTCATTCTCCTCATGCTTTGCCTTTTGAAGTATCTTCTCATATGAGACTGAAATTTGAGGTGATCCCATTTCTCTGATTTGTACTTACATCTCCTGGATTTACCATACGCCAAACTTTTCCTCCTCATCACTCTTTGACGTTTCCATGGCCTCTCAAGAACCATTAGATGGACCTTTTTGTTAACTTCGATTCCTGGCCTCGCTTCTTCTGTCTTCGTTTTACCTTTGGTTGTCTTCTTTTGCATTCGAAATAGTTTCTTCTTCTTTTTCTGACTCTTTTTCTTCCTGATCGTTTTGTCGAACACTTTGTGATCGTTTAGAGACATTGTGATACTTATGTTTTTTGGCTCATCAAGTTGTTCCTCGTGGCTTATCTTTCTCTCTAACAGATGTGGGAAGTAGACTTTGTTGTTCTTTTCTTTCTTCTCTACCAACATCTTCACCAAATCCGTATCCCCACTGAGTTCAAAACCACTTCCAGACCCATCAATCTTTGAAAGCGTTTTCCATCTTTTCTTCTTTTTCTTCTTTTTGTTCACTTTTCTTCTATTAGGCATTTCATCAAACACTTGGAAGGCATTTTCACCTCTGTTGGCCTCCATCTGTTTTTCTTCCTCATGTGTGTGCGTCTCTCCATTCTTTATGTCAGCAAACCCACTTTTTATTTCCTCACAGTCAGAAGCTACCTTCTCCTTCTTCTCACCACTTAGATTTGGGGTTTCTAACTGCTCTTCAGTCTCAAGGAGATATATCTCTAGCCTATCTAAATAGCTTGACCATCGGTTCACCTTAGAGTCAAATTCATCACTCTGTGTGTAAACAGTCACAATACGCTCTTTTCCTTTGCTGAATCGTTGAAGCAGACCAATCTTGATCTCATTCCAGCTGGTAAATGCAGCATGTGACTCTAACAGAGCAACACCTTCCATAAATCCATATGCAAAAGAAATCTTCGTCTCTTCCGTGAATCCATGGTCCGTGAAGTAATCTTCAACCCATGAAATCCACATCGCTGGATCTTCATCGCCATAAAAAACAGGAACCTCCACATAACCATCACTATCTCCCATTGGGTCGAACTGCTCTGATACCAATTTGATACGATTTGCTTATAGAAAAAGATTTCATAGATTATAGAACTGGAATTACAAAAGGAACTGAAGATTTTGTTAATGGAGCTCCTCCCACTCCCCCTAAAAGACCTCACCAAAATACTCGATAATCCTCTATAACTCTCACAGACCTTATATATAGCTATAGACTAAAGAAATAACCTAAACAAACCATGGTTAACTATCACAACAAACCTTGGTTAAGTTGAACTTAAGTAAATATTATTATGCATTTTCACTGCTTCTATCAGAGAACAGTACTATTTGGGGTTAGATAAACATCTCTTAACCTTCACCCTTTTTTTTAAGTTTATGTTTCCTTCGTCGTGAGCTTGCAGATACATTTCTTAACGTACGATGTTGCCCCTTGTTTGTAGGTTTCAACATGTCTAATGGTCAATGGAGCTCCACATCAGATGCTTTTGCAAAGTTCATGGCAGCTTCTGGGAGATTAACAGAGGCTAATCCTTCCTCATCAGGAGATGAAGTGCAATTTCTGGGAGATCTTTCTACACACAAGCGTAGGACTCGTGATGACACCGCAAATTCGTCGGAGGCAAGGCGACTTAGGACTGTTCAGACTGTTGCGGTCTTATCTCCTTCCTCTGAGTTAGTCACCAACCCCACTACTTCTGTGGCTGCCGAGGAACTGAAGTGCAAGATTCTCTCTCATAACTTTGAATCCTTGGTTGATGTTGGGACCAACTCCTCCATTCATAGCGTCTACACTGATCTTCTCAAGGTACATTTATCATTAACACGTTTAGTGTTATAATCAGACCCTCTAAATGCTTCCTTTTTTTCCTTACGCATGTGCATTTATCTTTGTTTTGCTTCTTCTCTCCTAGGTAATGTCTTCCTTTCACCTTGTCGATAAGAAGCTGTCTTCTGAACACCAAACCAATGAGAATCTGAGGCGTGAACTGGACAATGAGAAGTCAAGAACCGATTTTGCTCACTTCCATCCTCAACGTGATGCAATCTTCTGTCTTGTGGCCATGATCATTGTGAAATTCACATCACTTTGAGATGTCACGTTTATTGTCAGGTGCCTTCATCTTTGGAGGCCATCTCACGGTTCCACCCATTTCCCTTCAATACACCGACTAGATGTGCATGTGAGATTGAAAGGTTACTGATATCTGGCCATGTTGATGATTTAGGTTTCAAGTCGTCAGCTCCACTCAATGGTCGATGCGTGTTTCTTCTTCCACTCTTGGTGTTTTCTTCACGAGGTCTATGGTAAGGTTTATCATCCCTACTTGTTCTTTCGTTTCTCACCACACGGGAATCAGATCGTGGTGAACGTCGCTGGCGATAAGCCGAGTCTTCTTCCCACTTTATCTGCGCCCACGCACGTGAGAGAACGTCTTCCATTGTTCTGCACTGGTACTTCGTAAGTTCCTTGTACAAATCGTCGTCAGGAAGCAAGCCTCTTTTGAATGCGGAGATAGCGGTTGACATGTTGCAACTGGGTATTGATACCTTATCCTTGTTGAAACGTCCCACGTAGGCACGCAACGACTCATCCCTCTTCTGTCGTACCTCGTAAAGGTCATCAGCTGTCTTTTCCAAGTTTCTGCTACTTGCAAATTGTTCAACAAAAAGATCTGTTAATGATGCAAATGAGTTTATTGAGCCGTTTGGCAAGTTGATAAACCACTGAAGTGCAGCCCCCGTGAGGCTTGAGCCAAAACCCTTGCACATAGTAGCTTCCCTGCAATCTTTTTGGATGGCCGTCGTGAACATTCGTTGTTTGTATTGTGCTATGTGGTCATCCGGGTCAGTTGTTCCATCATACATCTTCATTGTTGGTAACGAGAATTTTCTTGGCATCTTGGTGAGTGCAATTTCATCAGAAAAAGGTGTATCAGCGTACGAGTGCAAGTTGATTTTTCGGATCGGTGGAACCACTCCTGGCAGTCTTTCAATCATAGCTTCAACTGCACCCAATTGTTTTGCAATCATAGCTTCCAAGTAATTAGCTTCAGCTGACTTGGTATATGGCTCATGTTCGATGCCTGTCATGCGTGGTGTGTTGACAACTCCTTGTTGGACGAGATGTTCTTCATGGGCAAGATTTTCTCGTGCCTGCCTTGCATTACAGTTTCCTCTGTTCTCTTCCTGACAAGGAGTTTCCAGCCGTGCGTCTTCCATCGTGGGTGTTTGAACATTGGTTCTAGGCGTTGAGTTAAGGTCTTGCATCCGATTCACTTGCACGCCGTGAAACCTAGAGCTTGCTTCGGTAAAAACTCTCCCCGCTATCACCAGCGAAGCGTTCTCCACCCGTAGTCTAGCGTTATCAGCCTCGATCTGTGATAGCTTCTGCACTGCCTCGTTCAGCTTAGTAGTCAGGACTTCAAGCTGAGCAGCGACATTCGCTTCAGTGTTAGTCGTATCACCTCCGGTTCCCGTCATCTCACGTAGTTTACTTCTCTTAAGACCCTCCTTCTAACACCAATTGTTTGGGCAAAAGTAATCGGTTCGTTTAGAGACTACGGAAAACGTGAAAGAAATAGTCGAACAATAATTTTATTAATCAAAGTATCGATTGCAAAGTACAAGAAATCAAGCGCAGCTAGTCAATCTATGAGCTGAGTCGTGCGTCTTGTGGTTTCGTGAAGTATCTTGTCTTTGCTCTCGGTTTCGTGGCATATCTTGAAGACGTAGTTCCCTTTTTATAGAGAAACCTTGCCAACCCTAATCCTCATGGGACTTGGATTCGTGTAACTGCTTCTTCATGAGATAAGGTCATTTTCCAATATTCCCTTCACAAGATAAGGTTATTTTCGAATATTCTCATGATGAGATCAACTTCGAATATTCTCTTGACGATGTCGTTTCGTCAAAGGAATGTAGTCGGTGTCAAGGTCCAGTTACGACCAGTATTGACTCAATGCTTGCCGTTACAGCCCATATCAATATAATCTTCTAGAGAATACATAATTCTCTATTATTTATATAATATATCACAATTATAATAGAATTTATCTATTATAATTTATATGATTAAAATTATGCCCAACAACAACAATTTTGATTCCTAAGCATGAGTACATTTTATGAAAACTGTCATAAGCATGAGTAACCGAGTGCTCTTGACGCATGTAGCCTCTGCGTTCCTGATCTTGGATCAGTTCGATATAACATTTTGTATTGGAAAATGAGCGAGTTTGAGAATCGAAGTGTAAAGATTGCTTTTACATGCTTACCGTAATTACTAAAAATTATACAAAACTTTTTGTTTGCTTGTTTTTGACTTATTAATTAGGATATAGAACTTAGAAATATATGATTTCCTTCACTTTTTAGAGTCCCATAGAGAAAGGTATCTCGTACACTTCTCTGGCGGATAAAATTAGCTTAACGAAAAACATTGTTGTTGATTTAAACACTACAAAAAAATAATTTTATTGATATCAAATATTTCATCTCAATAATAACAAATTCGTAACAATAAAAAGTTTGTAACGAATTTGTGACAAATATTAAAAAGTTGCGATAAAGTCGTCACAAAACAAAGTTTGTAACAAATGTGTCACAATATTGTGACAAATATATCTAGTAACTATATTGTCATAATATGTGACGAAAAATAAGAGGAACAAAAAAGTTATACTTAACCACTAAAAATATTGTCTTAAAACCGTATATTTAGTGACTATCGTAACGTTTCAATTATGTCACGCATTACGACAACACTGTTGTCACGTCTAAATAGTCACACTTAATGACAATAATTTCAACACTTACTGACATAACGTCCCAAATATGTCACTTTTTACAACGTAACTATAATCATTAAAATGCCACAAGCAATGACTAAAAAACTGTTACTTAATCGTCACACTTACCGACTGCAAACATCGTCTCTAAAACAAAATATTGTGTGACTATTATATTGCTCTAAGTTTATAGCTAGTTATAACGTTATATTTTGTGTCTAAAATGTGTAGCTATTCTTATAATAGTTTCATCATATATTTATCCACTAAAATTGGTATAAATATTTAATATATATAATAACCACTAAAATAATTTGATAAATAATAAAAATAATGAAATTACCAAATCAACATCCAAAAGGAAATTGTTATAAAAAATAAATAAATGTGATGGTCTACCCTTCATCAAACAAAAGCAAATAAACTTAACAACATAAACGGAAGCAAAGTAGCATAACAAACAAAATAAAACCAAATTACGTAGCATGATCGCAAACGAACCAACACCCATGGAAGCTTGTGGAGTAGATGGAGCAGCTGCATTTAATCCATTGGGACCTGCAAAAGATTGAATCAGTTGCTCCACAGAATCGAGTCGTTTTCGAATAACCACATTATCTTCACGACTCTTTTGCAATTTGATTTCCAGCTCTTGAATTCGTAGCGTTAATGTTCCCACTTCTTCAGTAGCGTGAGAGGCACAGCCGAACCATCTAAATACCTAGAAACCTCACTTTGGAGTGATCCAAGTCCAAATACACGACCTTGTTTCGATATATATATACTAGCAATCTACAAAAGAAAACACAAAGTTTGCTGATAAGAAATTATTCACACGCAAAACTTTTGCAAAGCTCCAAGAAAACAAAAAAAATTCAAGTGAAAGCAAAATATACATTTTGTATTTAAATCCTGTTATGTGTATATATGTATCGTTTATAGTCGACAAAAAAAATGATGGACAGATATTTCATTAGTCATTTCTAGCTACGTTTAGAATTATTATTTCGAAATGCCAATTAATATTCCAGAAATAAATATTTTAGGTAATTTTAATTACAAATTTTTTAAAGGAAAATTGTAGTTTGTGTCAATTCTTCAATTGAGCCATTTTGTACGATCAATGCATCGTGAATTAGAATATCTTATATACTAGTTTCTTAATATTGGTCCAAATAAAATGAATACATATAAGAGTTGGTCATGCCGACGAACGTTACATGTCCCACCTCAGATTTATCATTTGTATACATGCAGAGAATCTCAAGCTCTCGTGATTATTTTGTACCATTGACCTCAACCAGGCAGTGACAAAAATAATAGAGTAGTGGACCATACATATAATTTTATCATCTATTGGCCAAATGCCCAAATCTATAAACACTTCAAATTTAGGAAATCGTTTTTAAAATTCTCAAGTGGCCAAAGATTTTTTTGAGAGGTTGATCTCTGCTTTGTTTATAGGAATGCGTGGGGTTTGTTTGGGTCTATTTTGTCGAGTGGTCGTAAATGATTTGAACTTTTCCATGATGATTGTTGCGTGTTTACTCTGTGTATTGTATTTGTGGTTGATTCGAGTATATTATGCATGTTGATGGTGATGAACGGTTGATGGGAATGAGCAAATAGAAATTAAGAACTCTTCGCCTTTTCTTATCTTCTTCCTGCCCTAGTCGGCCCATCCTCCGAAGTTGGGCTTAGAAGAAGGAAATAAAATAGGAACAACCACGCTGGTCAAATAATGTCTTGTACATGAATATTTGATGTGGCATGGCCGCATGGTAATTAATAATTATATGTGAAGTGGTAATTAATTATACGTGAAGTGGTCAAATAATGTCTTGTCTTGTCTTGTCCCATGGTAATTACTCCATCCGTTTCAAAATATAAGATGTTTTTAGTGAAAGTACGCAGATTAATAAATAACCACTTTAAAAAAGTTCAATCAATCATAAACAAAACTGCATAAAATCTATACTAATAAAAAGTAGAAACTATAAGTTTCTTAATGCGTCCACATAGGATTTTAAACAACCAATAGAATTTGAAATATCACTTATTAACATTTTATACAATTTTCATAGTTTTCTATATTAATAATTATTTTAAACAACTTATCAGGATTTGACATGTCATTCATTAACATTTTTTAAATTTACAGAATTTTTTAGAAAAAGAAAAATTTTAAATTTATGGAAATCAAAGAACTAAGCACAATATCCCACATCGGCTAGAAAGTTTTTAGACAATGATTCAGAACCAGTATAAATAAGATTAATATGCTTCCAACAACGAATGAGCAGGAAAGTTTGATTTATCAGGCGTCCAAGTTTAAAAGTTTTATTTGGTTTGATCTGGTTTTTTATTTGATCAAATTAAAACTTTAAACAGTTTCAAAAAAATATTATAATACTTAAAAATTTTAAAAATTTAAATATTATAAATTTTGAAACTTTTAAAAGTTCTTAGCTTTTTAAATATTATAAGTTTTAAATTTTAAAAGTTTAAAATATTATAAATATTAAAAAAATTTAAAAGGTTCAAATTTTATATTTCGAAACCTTTTAAAAGTTTAAAATATTCTAAATATTGATGCAAAACATAAATTATCTTAGTTATCTACATTTGCGCTTTTTATTTCTTATGAGCTGTAAAACATATTTTTGTATATGATTTTATAGATGAGTTGATATTCTTTCATTAATTTTTTATTTTTGGGTCTAAGGAAGAAGGATTGACATCGCAAGACCTTAATTTGATATTTGAGTCAAATTTTGAGGTTTAAAGAAGAAAGATGGACGACAAACACACATGTTTTATTAGCTATACATAGGCATGACCAGAGTTACGGTTGTCACGGTTAAGGTTTATTAACCATCGATTATGGTTAGAAATTTGTGTAACCTTAACCAGAACCGTTTAACAAACGGTTAAACGGATACATTTAAATACGGTTACGGTTCAAGCGGTTACAGTTATTTGATAATATGATACAGTTGATATTATTTGATGATATAATATAATTGATATTATTTATTTATAATTAATATGTTCTTATAGTGTACTCATATTTCTATATATCATATGATTCATATTAAATAAATAATTATTAGTATATTTTATTATGTTTTTAAAATATTATAAACCAAGTAAAGATTTTGGTTTGAGAAGTTTCTAAACGCGTGGATCTAAAACTAAATAAGTATATGGATAAAATTGTCAATAATTGGGTGCATGTGTTGACTATGCTGGTAATCGTGAATTTCACAAATTTTATGAGAAAAAAATGATTTTGTTCTTGGAGTTTGATGGGTTAACAAGTTGTGTGGTAGTCTAAAAAAAGTTTTTTCAGTGGAAGAATGTGAAGAAATTGACGAGGAAGAAGAAGAAAAAGAGTATAACGAAGAACCAAACGGTAAAAGTTACGATGACAATTAACACAAAATTTGACAATGAAAATGACAAGAAAGAATATGAAGAATAAAAAAACATTGAATAAAAAACACGAAAACATAGGTGGTAGCGATCAATTAAATATAAAAACGAGTTAAATTCATGATTATAAAATTGTTTCGTTTTTCTGGTGGTCAAAGAAAATGGTTTAGGATATGTGAGGTCATCAGTTTGATTTGCCTTGCCTGGACGTCAAATTAAATTTATGATTTTTTTATCAGATTTGATTTTATAAAACAACTGATTTTTATATTTTAAAAAATTGTGTATCTGAAATTTAATTTTTTTCCTTAGTACTATTTTTATTTTTTTTATGAGATAATATTTTATTACCGTAATCAATTATATATAATTTTTATCAAAATATATTAAATAAACCAACGCGTAGCGTGTGTTCAAAACCTAGTAAATAATAAGAAAATATAAAAGTAATGGTAATGGAATGTATATTATAAAACGTAATAATTATAAAACAAAGAAAAACCTCTAACACATTCTATATTTTGAAACGTAATAATTATACGTTAAGTGGTAATGGAATGTGTTCATTATAATATATGTGATGTGTACGTAGATGTAATGGGGTGGGAGATGTAAGAATGCGAACGAGATTATATACATTGTTTTCTCCTTATTATTTCATTTAGTTGCGGAAATATCACGTACGTTGATCATTTGTATGTGGTTTGATAGTGATCCGTCTGAATATTGATTCCCTTAGATACACTGATACACAAGGTTAAGGTTTAGTGGAGTACGAGTCAAGGCTTGGGATTTAATTTGTTTCCGGGAATAAATATTTTCGACTTTTATCTAAAGGTTTTAAAACGTTGGTTTTGTAATAATTCATTTGCAAGTCTTGTTTTGGCTTCACGTCGTATTCTTGATGAGTTTTATGAAGATAAGTTTTAAGACCAAAACCAAAACGCATTTGTAAATATAACTTCATCAAAACCAAATTTTGAATACTAATATAACACCCCATCCCTGATTGTAGGTGGGATGTTACACTAATCCATACCACTTGTATCAACCCCACAATCATCACTCTCTTTCGATCAATCCATCTACTCATAGATTTGATAGTGTTTTAGGCCATGATTAATAACAGACTTTTAAGATTTTAAAATTTTTTAAAGCCATAACAGTTATTTATTTATTTGTCAATCACATTTTTTTTTTACTTTTATTTTTGTTAAAGCTTTAGAAGCCAATTTTTTTCTTTTTATTACATTTCTTTGTTTACTTTAAAATTAAAAATTATAAAACATTATTTTTTTTCTATCCATTATATTTAAAAGTTATCCACAAGTTTATATATATCTTTTACATATTTATTTTTATAAATTAATTATTCTTATTTTTTTTCTCTTTTTTTAAGATCCATTTCAATAATTATAATCTTTCTTTTCATCATCATCGTTAATATTGGTATAAAAGAGTTTATGAAATTTCATAATAAAAATGTAAGTCAATAATTTCATATGATGATGAAAATAAAAAATTTAAATTTTATTTTATCATTAATAAATGTATTTTTGTCGTTAAATTGTATATGAATTCATTTCTGACATAATTTATATTTACTATAATAGAAAATAAAAATTACAGCTTTAAAAATTGTTGGTTACCAATCAGATTTTAATAGTTTTTCAACCAAAACATATACTGTCAAATTCTCTACAGCTAAATTTTTAAAGTCAAAGTCTCTACAGCCAAAAATAATATCTTACCAATCAAAGCCTTAAAAACTTTTACTTAAAAAGTGAATTGTTTTTTTATAATTGCCCATGGATTTGCTATATAATTTTTAGTTATCATATTAAGTTTTAGTGAAATAAGAATACCAGTTTCTTGAAGTAATCTTATAGTAATATTTTGGTACGTATATAATATACGATTTCATTCTCATATATATAGAAAATTATAAATTATGAGTACGTAGGAGAAAAATTATTAAGATTTGGTGGTAGAATCACATTTGTTTGATATAATAATTAAAGCCAAATCATACAACAACAAAATCTGAAAAGAAATTAGAGTGACGTTACATATATGACAAGGCCACTCCATAAACATAATGTTATAAGCATGAAAAACGTTGAAAACCTAAACTGCTCTAATAAATTATCGTACACTGTCTGAGTCTGACATCATTACTTATGTAATTGTGAATATAATATATATATGGAGACTGGAGAGAGACACAGATGTTATAAGCATGAAAAACGTTCAAAACCTAAACCTCAGCCAGATAGTGACGACGACCAACGATTGTGTGTATAAAGTGCTTACGAACCACTATTAATTTAGCTTCCAATGAAAAGAACGTATCAAACGGTGAAACGGATAAGCGTATTACGTGAATAATATGCATATCTATCACACTTATGTAGTAGATCATACTGAAAACACGCATGCAGATCAAACAGTTTATATAAATGTTAGAAAGAAAAAAAAACTTGAAAAACGGTTTAAAAAGTTTATAGAAAACAAAAAACAATATGTAAATAAATTTTAGAGAAAATATTATAAAATATTGTAAATATTATAATAAATTATGTTAATTTTAAATCAATATATAATTTTTTTATCTTTACAATATGTAATTTAACAACCATAATTAAACAATAATAAATTATACTAATTTGAAATTACTAAGTTGTTTTATCTATATAATTTGAATTTTTTAAATATTCACTTTTAAAGCTTTTTGTTACTATAGCAAGTGGATTGACCATATGTCTATCTTCATAATTTTTGGCCAGCCACAGTACAAGTAGTTTTCTAATATTTATTTTGCAGGTCTCAAAAACAAAAACTGTCCCACAAATCCTCCACCATTTTCCCGCTACTCCAAACAAACTAAGAAAATAGGTGTTTAATTGTAAAAGAGTCGTTTGTAAAAAAATTCTGGTACAAAATATAATTCAGGTTCTCATATTTTATTTTTAGAATATCACTATAAAACTTTTATACTAAAATACTTGAAAGTTTTCCAAAACGTAAATTAACGTACATGTTTTAAAATTCAACACGTGAATGCCACCGCGATCTCTTCAAACGTTTTGAAAGCTATAAAAAATGAAAGTTTTTGAAATTATATGTTACAAGAAAAACCTCACATGACCATGAAACGAAAAGTAAAATCAGAAATTAATATAGTTAACACTATAGAAAACCAACTAGATTAGGATCCGTGCTAGAGCACGGATTGAAATTTATTTTATTTATATTACAATTTTAGAATAAAATTGTATTGATATGATTCTTTATAAAAGTTTGTTTTGAATAAAACATTATGCAATAAACTCTTATGCTAAATATGATGGCTTGGAAAAACATCTATTTTGTATGTTTTATATTGTTAATTTTGTAATTTTATGTATAAAAATAGTTATGTTTGTTGTTTGTTTTTATTTTAATTTTTGAACATGTTTGGTGAAAGTTTTTTAATACGACCCGTGCTTAGGTAAGATTTTATTTTCAACTGTACAATAAGATCTTGGAAATCACGATTAAGTATGATAAATTGTCAAAATTTTAATCTTTTTTACGCCTAAGAGTATATTTTTATGCTTAACAGTACATATTTTGTAACAATACATGGAATACTAAAGATTTTGTTTAAAAATTGTATAAATTATTGGAATATTCTTATTAAGAGGATTCTTTGGGATATTATTAAGTGTATTCATATAGCCCACATATTGACTAATTAATGTATAACGTTTTTTTGTAACTAACCTATATTTAATCTATAACCTATTTGTAACCAACTTATAAAAATTATATAGTCTACCAAAAAAGGTTGTGTACTTCTGTTTTATTATATAGGGGATATGTAACCCAACTTTATTTCTTTTAAAGTTGTCATTTAATTTAGAAAATTTTAATTTTTGTGCACAAACTTATATTAACTTGCGGTTACAACACAAAGAAACCAATATAACTCGTAAGCATGGAGTCCACTTCTAGAAGATCAAACTTTGATATATAATCAAAATAGAAAACATAATGAAAATGCTGAAAACAAAAAAAAAAAAACATAATGAAAATAGGATAGTAGTTAAAATCGAAGATAATAATAGGATACCTTCAAAAGGGCTTAAGAAAAAGTTGTTTTGGCTACGAATTTTCTGCTCTCGAGTCTCGAGCCTTAGGAATCAGAGAAATACGATAGTTTATCAGCCATTCAAGGCGAGGGAACATGTCTTTGAGCTCTTAATGCTACAAAAGCTGAGCTTTTAATAACGTTCTCTAAAAAGTAGAAGTATGGTGGTAAGTTTCTCTACTAAAATGGATAGAGGTGATGAAAATGATCTCTGCAAATAAGTATAAGTTGGTAACAATGGTCTTTCCACACTAAGTTGAATCGAACCCAGATGGAGTCAACCAGTTTGGTCCCAATTCGAAGAGACTTGCAACATATTTGATTTTAGTTTCATTGAAAACGGGTAGAAAACAGCTTAACCCATCTCAGTAGGTTATAAGGCTTGTAATGCTTTCTGACTATGCTTGGGATAGCCGGATTGTTCTTTATCGAATTATCAAGTAAACGGTCTTGGACGAAACCCAACCCAAGTCTAGACTTCCCACATAGATGTTTTTTTGTTTTCTTCCGCGAGGCTCAAACTTTGAAAAGCTTTTGTAATTAAAATTAATTATCATCCTTTTCATCACTATCCAATAATGTTGTAGAATGTGATATAATGAAGCAAATCTTTACAAACTAACACATTTCCCATAATAATGTATTAATGTTGTCAAATGGGTTTAGCTGTGGGTGCCTGTAAGAAATAATTGTTTCTTTCTTGTTAATTTGATACTAAACCCCAAGAGAAAACATGTGGAATTACGTGTCATGTTTATCGTTTTGTCAAAGACGTAATGTCACAAACATTTGGACATGTATAACCTAATTTATCACGCGTTATCTTTCTCTTTCTAATTTGGACTCGATTACTTGATTTTCTCTAGCCGATCGATAAATGCGGTAGAGTTCTTCTTCTTCTGAAAAAATCGATTGACACATCTGCCTGTTGGTGACATTTTACGAGTTTAAAGATGAAGTTTAAAACGTTTGAAGAAAAAAAAAATTAACAGACGAAACAATATGCGATTCTAAATAAGGAAAAGCGACACAATAGGCGATTATAGGGTTTAAAGAGTATCCTTCACGCTAGGGTTAGTGTGTCGGCTACCGCCGGTGAGCCTTCATGTCGGAGGTGGATCCTTCGGGTTCCCCACCAGGAGTTGGGTCCTCTTCACAAAATAAGCAACATTTGTATGCAGCTGTGGTGACTAAGCGAACATCGCTTAAGAAACACGATTATGAAGTTAGTTTGCTTGATGGAGTTCCAACTATTGCGGTTCCTGATGCGGTGCTTCAGGGTTTGGTTCCCCTGTGGGATGATTTTCTGGTGGGTTAGTTTCCTTCTGCGGCTCCACACGTTGCGAAGATTCATGTGATTGTCAATAAGATCTGGCCTCTTGGTGATAAATCTGTTCGAATAGATGTTTATGAGAACTCTGCAACCTCAGTCCGGTTTCGCATTCGTGTTGAGACCACGAGGCTGCAAGTTTTACGTAGAGGAATGTGGAATATTGCGGGTGTACCTATGATGATGGCTAAATGGTCTCTCCTTCCGGAAGATGCACAGCTAGTGATATCCTCGATGCCCTTGTGGGTAACTTTGAAGAACGTCCCCCACTCTCTGTTTTCTTGGGAGGGTCTTGGATTCTTAACTAGTGTAATTGGTACTCCTATTCGGTTGCATCCGGACACCAAGCTGTGTTGAAAGTTTGATGAGGCAAAAGTATTTGTGGAAGTCAATCTAACCAAAACCTTACTTGCCACGTTTCGATTTCAAATGTCGAAGGAGGAGGATGTAATTGTGGAGTTTTTGTATCCTTGGCTCCCTCCGCGATGTTCTCGCTGTCACATGTGGGGGCAAGCTAGCGATGGTTGTGTGACCGCTCCAGTATCGCCAAAACAGGTATCTGAAACTGTTCTTGAAGAAGGGGAAATAGCTTCTCCAACAAAGGTTCACGAGCCAGAGGTTACCTCTCCGGTTACGGTTGAGCAGTCTACAACTCTGACTCTCGAGGGAACGAGTCAAATAACTCCACCTTAAGAGGATGCTACTGCAGGTTGGTCTGTTGTATCCCCCGGAAAGGGATGTAAGAGTGCTGACAAAACTCGTAGTCCTTCTGCTGTAGGTTAAGGCACTCTACTAGGTTCTTCTAGATTCTCTGTTTTGGGGGATACAGAAGATGTTGGTGAGTCAGAGACTGCAATTGCAGTAGCTACGGTCGATCACCAAATCTCAGTTACTGGTACGGATACTGCAGGGACAACACCGGTTCCCGTTAAGCAGGTTCCTATGGTGGAGGTCCCAATTCGAGCTTCATTATCGCGACAATCAAAACAACACAAGACGACTTCAGAGTCTTCTTCTCAGCAAGCTAGGGGGTTTCCTTCTGGCATATCGAGCAAGAAGAACTCCCGCAATCGTTATTAATGTCTGGTTTCTTCTGGAACATGCGTGGTTTTAATAAATAAAAAAAGTATTCTATTGTTCGTGACTAGGTGCAAACAGAGTCCTTGCAGTTTGGATGTTTACTTGAAACACGTGTTCAGGAAGATAAGGCCCCTCGGATCATCTCTTCTGTGTTCCGTGGCTGGTCATCGATGACAAATTATGAGTTTAATCTTCTAGGGAGGATTTGGGTGGTATGGAAGGATGATGTGAGAGTAACCCCAATTTTTAAGAGCGGTCAGGTTGTCACCTGCTCTGTTTTATTACCTGGGAATACTATGGAGTTTTTTGTATCTTTTGTCTATGCATACAATCTGGCTGAACAAGGAGAGAGCTTTGGGAGGATCTCAAACATCATTTTGATTCTCCCCTGTTTGCTAATAAGGCTTGGCTGATTGCAGGTGATTTTAATGAAATCCTTGATGGTGAAGAGCACTCTAATTACGAGCATGATCCTTCTGTCACATCTGGCATGAGAGATTTTCAGAATGTCGTTCGTCATTGTGCTTTAGTGGATATGCACTCTCATGGTCCTCTGTTCACGTGGGAGAATAGGAGAGACGAGGGTCTTGTTTGTAAGAAATTGGATCGTATACTGGTTAGTGAAGCTTGGTGTCGATTTTTTGTGGATTCCTATGGGGTTTTCGAATCCGGGCGATGCTCTGACCATCTACGATGTAGATTTTCGGTGGGGAATCAACTTGGTAAGCCAAGGGGACCTTTCAAGTTTTCAAATGCTATTCTGTCATTTCCAGAGTTTCTGCCCACGATGCAGTCTTTTTGGGACAGCACAAGCAGTCTATACCACTCTACCTCTGCGATGTTTCTCTTTTCTAAGAAGCTGAAGGCACTAAAACCACTTTTGCGGTCTTTAGGTCGCCAAAAACTTAGTAACCTATCCGAGCAGGTGGTAGATGCTCACAAAACCCTTTGTGAATGTCAAGTCACTACACTCGCTAACCCAACGGTTGCAGCGGAGGAGGCTGAGAAGCAGGCTTTCCAGCGATGGGATCTTGTTTCTGATTTGGAGGAGAGTTTTTTAAAGCAACGATCCAAGTTGCATTGGCTATTGGTGGGTGAAAAGAACAACAAGTTTTTTTCACAATGCTCTCAAGTCTCGACAATGTCATAATGCAATCCGTGAGATACTCTGTAGTGATGGTACCATTGTCAAAACACAACCAGAGCTTAAAATAGAGGCAGTACGTTTTTTCGAGGAGTTCCTCAGGCACACACCACCAGATTATGAGTGTATGAGTGTTGATCAGCCTGCGGAATTGATGACATTTCGCTGTTCCACTGCAGAACACGAGGGTTTACTGAAGGCGGTTTCGGCAGATGAGATTCGTCAAACTCTGTTTAAGATGCCGGTGAGTAAAGCGCCTGGACCGGACGACTACACGGTTGAATTCTTTAAGCAAGCATGGCCGATCTTGGGATCAGATTTTGTCATTGCTGTTCAATCCTTTTTCCTCAAAGGTTTCCTTCCTAAAGGTGTCAATTCGACTAACTTGACTCTTATACCTAAGAAGACTGCTTCTAAGGAAATGAAGGACTACCGTCCTATTTTCTGCTGTAATGTGTTATACAAGGTAGTCTCCAAGATTCTTGCTAATCGTCTAAAGGTTATTTTACCTTCCTTCATTGCTCCAAATCAGTCAGCTTTCTTTAAGGATAGACTTATGATGGAAAACCTTTTGCTAGCATCAAAGTTGGTTAAAGATTATCATAAGGAATCTATTTCTCCTTGGTGTGTGATGAAGATTGATATCTTCAAGGCGTTTGACTCTGTACAATGGCCATTTTTAATTAATATTCTCAAGGCAATTAATATCCCTACTGAATTCATTCACTGGATTGAGCTCTGCACTAATATGGCTTCCTTCTCTGTCCAAGTGAACGGAGAACTAGCGGGTTATTTCCAAAGTACAAGAGGATTGAGACAAGGTTGTTTCCTGTCCCCGTACCTCTTTGTCATCTGTATGAATGTTCTGTCTCTTATGCTCGATAAGGCTGCAGCTGATCGAAACATAGGCTATCATCCTCGCTGCAAAACTATGAGTCTCACTCATCTCTGTTTTTCAGATGATATTCTCGTTTTCTCTGACGGAAGCTCACACTCTGTTTAAGAAACTTTAGCTGTTTTCGACAAGTTTGCAGTCATCTCTGGTCTCAAAATCAGCTTGGAGAAATCTACGGTTGGCTCTCTTCCTGTGCGGTATTTGGGGCTCCCCCTCCTCATACGTTGTATGACACATTCGGACTATTTACCACTCATTGAGCATATCCGCTTAAGAATCACCTCATGGACGGGTCGGTTCTTGTCTTTTGCGGGCAAACTTCATTTAATCAAATCTGTGCTTTCAAGTCTCACCAAATTTTGGCTCTCTGCTCTTCTTCTGCCAAAAGAGTGTCTTCAGGAGATTGATAGCCTTTTCTCGGATTTCCTGTGGTCTGTACCAGACCTTAGTTCGAGGAAGGCTAAGATATCTTGGCTTGACGTGTGTAAACCGAAGTCTGAGGGTGGTTTGGGACTTCATCGTTTGCGAGACACAAATACAGTGTGCATTTTGAAACTCATCTGGCGACTTGTGTCGGCTGGCAATTCCCTTAGGGTTAACTAGGTCCGACGAAACTTGATCAGAACTGGTTCCTTTTCGTCAGTTAATGAGAAGAGTGTTGGGGGTTCTTGGATGTGGAAGAAGATTTTGATATCGAGCACTTCCTGCGAGTTTACATAAGAAAGAGGTGACCCTCAGTACTTCCTTCTGGTTCGATGATTGGAGCCCGCTTGGTCAACTGTTTGGGAAACTTGGGCAACGTGGTAGTATTGATATGGGAATCCCGCAGCAAAGTACTGTGGCAGAGGCACTTTTGCATCGGAGACGTCGGCACCGGGTAGACATTTTGAACCAACTTGAAGATGTGCTTGACTCTCTTCGTGTATCAGTGCACCCAACTGGTTATGATCGACCTCTTTGGAAACAAAAGAACGACTCTTTTAAGAGTAAATTTCTCTCGCATGATACTTGGTTTTTGATAAGGCAACCAAACCCTACCTGCGAATGGTATGCACATGTTTGGTTTCCCCACTCAACGCCCAAATTCTCTTTTATATCCTGGCTTGCTTTCCAAAACAGACTCTCCACTGGTGACAAATTGGTTCAATGGAACGCTACTGCGAATGGATCTTGTGTCCTCTGTCAGGGACATGGGGAAACAAGATATCATATTTTCTTCTCATGCACGTACTCCTCTCATGTCTGGTCTGCGCTGGCTCAAGGGTTACTCGGTGTCCGGTTTACCATGAACTGGGCAGCCTTGGTCCCTCTGCTTCTTGACTCGTCCACTCCACGGCTCCACACTTTTGTTCTCCAGTATGTCTTCCAGGCTGTTCTGTATGACATTTGGAGGGAACGTAATGCCCGACGACATGGGGAAGCTCCCACTCCACCTATCAATCTCTTCAAGCTCATTGCCAAGCATGTCCGTAATCGCTTGCTCACTCTGGTAACCACCTCCGGCTATGAGGGTGGTCTTCAGTATTGGTTTCAAACACATCCCATCTAATCAATCTCTGGGTGGTTTTCAAATGTTTTAACTAAATTACTTTTTCACGTTTAAAGCTGTAAACTCTTTTGGACCACAATCTTTTTTTTTGGTGAATATATTTTAACATTCATACAAATAAAAAAAGAAGTTTAAAACGTTTGCTAGAGTTTATGATTTTTGGATAAAAGTTAATACGACACAATTTAGGGACAATTTATTCAAAACTAATAATAATAAAAAAAAAAACTGACAATTCAAATGTTTTTCTACAACCAAACACAAAGTTCTGAAATTTTTCCATTTTCCGAAAATAAACTCTCACAAGTTTTGCGTCACTACGAAGCCTGTAATGATCACACCGACAATAGCTTTAAGGATTTGGTGTTTATTAGGGTTAATATTTTGCACTTAAAAATTTATGTTTTAACGAGGACTGAGACGGCAGTTAGGGTTTATGATATATATATGTATATATATATATGTCAATTAAGATCCAAATGCAATAAGATTCCCCACGTACGGGAAAGACTCTATAGTCTACAAGGAAGGTCTTCTGTTTGAGTTTGTACATGCAGTACGTGTTAATCGCACGTGAGAGTGAAGAAGCTGAAGCGTTAGTTTATCAACCCTATCCCTCTTCTTTGTTCATTATCGATTTCGTTTTGTAACAGAAGAGAGAGAGAGTAATAAACTTGTGCTTAGTGGTTTCCGGAGAGATTCCTCCGTCAAGACATAGGGGTCCGATTTGGGGCAGAACTCGTAAAAGTCTTGGTGTTCTTTCTTTTAAGTTCTTACACACTAGAGTCGTGAGAGATCGGTGAGGTGATTCATGGAACGATTTGGACTTAGAATCGTACAATTGGTATTAGAGCGACGATTGATAACGGTGGATCTGAGTCGTTGCGAGGATGACAAATTCAAAGGTCAAAGTATCAATGTTCGATCTAGCGATTTCTCTCTCTGGAAGACGCGTATGTTTGCGCATTTGAGAATCCTTGGCTTGAAGAATGCGTTGGTGGAGCAAGAGGCACTTCCGTCACTGTCAGAAGCGAACGAAGTTGATCCGGCAAAGAACAAGAAGCAGATCGAAGAGGAATCGGAAAGGATCGCTCAGAGTGAGAAAGCAATGGGCATCATCTTCCTCAACGTTGACAATGAGGTCTTGAGGATTATTGATCAGTGTACTACAGCTGCGGAGGTGTGGTCGCTTCTTAAGCGTTTGTATTTGGTAAAGACTTTTCTGAGCATAGTCTATCTGCAGCTCAAGGTGTACAATTATATAATGCAAGATTCGAGATCCCTTGATGATAATATTGATGAGTTCTTGAAGATGATATCGGACCTGTGTAATCTTCAAATTCAGGTTCCAGATGAGGTACAAGCAATATTGATATGTTCTTTTTTGGATAGGTATGAGATGTTAAAGGAGACATTGAAATATGGTAGAGAAGGGATCAAGCTATAGGATGTAGTTAGTGCTGCTAAGTTTAAAGAGTTGGAGTTAATGGATAACAATGATAGTAGGACTGTCGCTGAAGGGCTGTATGTCAGAGGAAGGTCAGAAACCAGAGGGAATCAGTCTGGAAAAGGAAATAACATATCAAGGTGGCAAGAAGATCTGTTGGATATGCGGCAAGGAAGGACATTATACGAAGCAGTGCTACAAGAGGTTAGAGAAGAACAAGTAGAAGGGTCAGTCACAAGGCACTGGCGAGTTAGCTTTAGCCACAAATGATGCTCAAGATCTGCTGGGATTGATTGCGTCAAAGGTTAACTTAAGTGAAGACAGATTGGATTAGAATGAGTGGATCATGGATACCAAGTGTTCATTTCATATGACATCCATGAGGATATTGTTCATTGAGTTTCAAGAGGTGAATACAAGAAAGGTTAGAATGTCGAACAACTCGTTCTCGGAGGTAAAAGGTATTGATAAGATACAGTTTGAGAATCCTGATGGCACCACATTTTTATTACATGGTGTGAGATACATGCCAGAGATCTCCAGGAATCTGATATCACTGGGAACCTTTGAAGCTAAGGGATGCGAGTTTCGAGGTGGCAATAGGGTCTTGAAGGTTGTCAAAGGGTGCACTATATTCATGAAAGGAACAAGGATAACTTCTCTCTACATCTTTCATGGAATAGAAAGAACATCAGAATCTTCATTGGTGGAGTCTGGTAACAAGGTGTAAGATCAGACGCGGCTATGGCACAATAGACTTGGACATATGGGGAAAAAAGGTATGGATGAGCTAGCCAAGAAAGGATGTTTTGGCAAGGATAAGGTTTCCAGTCTCACATTCTGTGAAGACCGTGTGTTCGGGAAGTCACACAAGGTTGGTTTTGGAGTAGCGCAACATGTTACAAAAAATAAAGTGGACTATGTTTACTCTGACTTATGGGGGTCTCCTGACATACTGACAGTTTAAGAAAGTGTCAATATTTCATGTCTTTTACTGATGATTGGTATCAGAAGGTATGAATTTACTTTTTGAAAACTAAGGACGAAGCATTCGAAAAATTTGTTCAGTGGAAGAAGATGGTTGAGGTACAAAGTGAGAGAAAAGTAAAGAGGCTGCGTACTGATAATGGTATGGACTTCTGTTATCAAAGATTTGATGAATACTGCAAGGAGGAAGGATTCATTAGGCATAGGACGTGTGCCTACACGCCACAAGAGAATAGAGTAGCAGAGAGGCTTAGCAGGACTATTTTGTATAAAGTTAGAAGCATGCTCAATGAGAGTGGCTTGAGGCAAAGATTCTGGGCAGAAGCTGCTTCGACTTCTGTGTATCTGACTAACATAACTCCATCTTCTGTAATAGACTTCCAAATTCAAGAAGAAAGGTGGACATCAGTGGTTTTCGACCTGTCAGGTTTGAGAAGGTTAGGAAGTTTAGTGTTTTCTCATTCAAATGAAGGGAAGCTAAACCCAAGGGCCAAGAAAGGCATTTTTACGGGTTATCCAGAAGGGGTGAAGGGGTTCAGAGTTTGGTTGTTAGAAGAAAAGAAGTGTGATATATCATGGTTTTTGGTGTTTTTAGCCATGATATAAGTCTTATTTATAGTCTTTTTGGTGTTTTTAGAGACTTTTTGAGTCTCTGCAGGTTTAGCTACGTCTTGGACTTATTTGTAGATTTTGGAGCATTTTGGAGCACAGGGAGAAACAGCATCGAAGAATCAAACTCGGAGACCAAAATTGGTGTAGAGCATCGATCAATGCAGACCTTGTGTCGAGCGACACGTCATTCTGACGGCAATTGAAAATCTAATCTTTTTCAAGTTCAGAAGATTTCTAAATTCGTCCTAGAAGTTTTCTTTATATTCAATTAAGGCCCCAAGACGTGTTTTACACTATATATATAGAGGATTTCTAGGTAATTGTTTAGACCTATGCTTTATTTCCCTGCAACTTTTGAGAGAGAGCTTTTGGAGAGAAGAATCAAGACTCTTTCAGAGAAGATTCAGAACTCTTTTACTCATTCTATTAATTTCTTAAAGACATCTTTTTTATTCATGATGTTTATTTTATTCACCATATCTGAGTAGATCTCTTGTTAGGTTTAGGATTTTCAAAGGAATTCATGAATTGGTAGGTTATCGGAGTGTTAGGATAATAATTATAGAGTTCTCCATCTAAATTGGTTATTGTGTATTCTAGAGTAGCGAGAGTAACCTATAATCTGATCTTAGGTTAATTGGTAGACATGAGAGTGCTATAGATTTCTTGAAATAATCTTAGATGAGCAAAATACCTATTTGCAAAGAGATTTGGTTTAGGGATTTTGTGAACTTATCAAACCTGTATTTAAAGCTAGTTTAATCATTAGGATTTGCAAAGAGATTTGGAATTCTATTTTATAGACTTAGATAATTTTCGCAGCATGAGCTGGTTAATTTTACCATAGTGATATGAGTTCTAGAATGGTTCTTAATAAATCTTGACAATTATCTTTATATGCAATTCTGAATTTCCTGAGAATATTCCTGGGCATATCTTCTTTCTTATTGAATTCACACTTGTTTTAATTGATTTTCTTGCTTTTTATTTTAATACAATTTATTTGGTTTAGCTTAATATGATACTTATATCTATTGTGTAAACGAGAGTCCTTGTGGAATTCGACCCCTAGATACTACATTGATCTCATAATTTGAGAGAGTAGCTCTAGGATTAATTTGAGCATATCAAAGTGCGTCGTAAGCAGAAATATAGTCTTCAGAGAGGATGTGGTTTACAAGGATGTAGCTGCACACAAACAATCATGCAAGTTCTCTAACCCTACTGATGATATACTTTATGATATTGCAGGTAGTAACAGGTCTAATAAGGGTCAAGCTCAGGTGGAGTTATGGACCAAAACATTGAACAAACAATAGTTGTTGATACAAAAGAAATATCTGGTCAAACAGTGATTCCAGAGGTTGATGATCATCAGATAGCAACTGATAGGTCACGAAGAAAATCGTCAGGCCAGCCAGACTGAATGACTATGTTACAGAAGAAACATAACTGGAGGATATTGCGGTTTATGCATATCTAAGCACTGAAGATGGTGGCAAGTCATAACCGGGAAGCTTTAAAGAGGCATTACTTGATGCTGATAAAGATAAGTGGATAGAGGCTACGGATGAGGATATGATTTCTCTTAAAAGGAATAAAACCTGGGTAATGGTAGAAAGAGATAAGAAGCAAAAGCCTATTGGGTGCAAATAGATTTTTAAAAGGAAAGCTGAGATAGTTGGAGTTGAAGGTCCCAGTTTCAAGGCACGGCTAGTAGCTAAAGGTTATTCTCAAAAGGAGGGAGTTGACTACCAAGAGGTACTTTCTTTAGTGGTGAAGCAGGTTACAATCATGTTCATTTTAAGCATGGTGGCTCACCATGACATGGAGATTCAGCGAATGGATGTTAAAACTGCTTTTTTGCATGGGTATCTAGATGAGACAATCTACATGGAGCAGCCAGAAGGATATGTTGATGAGGAATATTCAGATAGGGTCTGTTTATTGCAAAGACCATTGTATGCCCTCAATCAGTCGCCAACACAATGGAACATGAGGTTCGATGAGTTTATGCAATCACACAACTATACGTGGAGTAAGTACGATAGTTATGTGTACTTTAAGGAGATTGCTCATGGTGAGTAAATATATCTACTCTTGTACGTGGAAGACATTCTTATAGCTTGCAAGGATATCAACCACATTGTAGAACTTAAGAGTCTTCTCGAGTCAGAATTTGAAATGAATGACTTGGGAGAAGCGAAGAAAATTCTTGGATTGGAGATTAGCATAGACAGAGCCAAAGGTACTTTGTCTATTTCTCAAGAAGGTTATTTGTTAAAGGTACTAGGAACGTTTCATATGGATTAATGAAAACCGGTGGAGACACCGTTGGGAGTGCATTTCAAGTTGAAATCAGCTACAGATGTGGAAGTCAGGTTACTGGATGAGACAATGAGGCGAGTACCTTATCAGAGTGCAGTAGGAAGCTTGATGTACGCAATGATCGGTAGAAGACCAAATTTGGCACACTCAGTGAGTATGGTTTGCAGGTTTATGAGCAAACCACTCAAGCAACAAGGGAAAGCGGTTAAATGGATTCTGGGATATATCAAAGGGGTCGGTGAGTAGAAAATTGTGCTATCGAAATGAAGGAAACTTTATTGTGCAGGGTTATTATGATTCTGATGATGCTGGAAATCAGGATAACAAGAAGTCAACATCACGGGTAGTTTTCACAGTTGGAGGTAATGTTGTCAGCTGGAATTCTTGTTTACAGAAGGTAGTGTCGTTTTCTTCAACAGAGGTAGAGTACATGGCACTAACGGATGCTGCAAAGGAAGTAGTGTGGTTGCAGGGTCTCATAAATGAGCTAGGGTTCAAGCAAGAGTTAGTAAACATTTACAGTGACTCACAGAGTGCTGATATGCTCAAATTTAACCCTGAGCTACTCTCTCAAATTAAGAGATCAATTGTAGTACTTAGGGATAAAATCCACAAAGAATCTAGATTCACACAATAGATTTAATAAATTATGCTAAACAGAAATATTGTAATTAAATTGCAAAATAAAACAGAAAATAGAAGAGTTGTAAAATCAGAAGGATTAAACGCTAGACCTAGAGAAATTCTCATGAAATCATAGAAAATCATATCGATTAATTAATCAAGCAGGATTCAACAATTAAGCACCGTTCTTGAACTCTAAACACAATTGTAAAATAAATTAATTCTCACTGCAAATATCATCTAAGTTTTAAAACCCGAAAATCCAAATCTCTTTGCAAAATTCAAGTTAAAAACCAGCAATAAAATCAAGTTTAGATAAGTTCACAAAATCACTAATTCAAATCTCTTTGCAAAAAGTAATTTTGCTCACCAAAGGTTTTTGTCAGGAAAATCAATTATATTCTCATATCAATCAATAATCCTAAGATCTAAATCCAGATGACTAATCAAAGATCTAACATTAAGAACAACCTATGGTGAAGAACAAGAAAGATAATGAATCCAAACAATTAATCAATCTAACAATCCATGAAATCCCTGATGAGAAACTCTAACCCTAACAAGCATATCTATTCAGACATAATTGTAAAAACACAAATCATGAATAAAATAGATAGCATTAAGATATTAAAGGAAGAATAAAAAAAGTTCTGAATCTTCTCTGAAGGAGTCTTGATTTTTCTCTTCAAAAACTCTCTAAAAATCTCTCAGGGTTCTCTCTCAAAAGTTGCAGGGAAAAATAAAGCTTAGGTCTAAACAATGACCTAGAAAATCTATTTATATTCTTAAAACATGTCCAAGGACTAATGATGCAAATATTGAAAACTTTGGGGCAGTTTTGTAAATTTTCAAAACTTGTGGAAAAACTTCCAAAGCGTCTTGTGGACACTGCATCGATCGACACTATCATCTGCATCGACCGATGCATAGCTCTGAACTCGTCTCCCAACTTCACAACTCAGCCTCAATGCTTGAATGTGCTCCAAATCCTCCTATTTAGCTATATTATACTCATATCCATGCTAAATCCTATAAAACATGTAAAGACTCTCAAAGACTCTAAAAACACCAAAAAGACTCTATAGATAAAACTTATACCATGGATAAAAACACATAAAAACCATGATATATCAAGTGCCATTGCTTTAGCCAAGAATGTAGTTCATCATGAGAGAACGGAGCATATCGAGATAAAGTATCACTTCATTCGAGATTTGATAAGTGATGGAGTGATACAAGTTCAGAAGATTGCAACCGAGTACAACCCAACGGGTGTATTTACAAAGAATGTTACAGTGAAAAAGCTTCAGGAAGCTCTGAAGCTTCTCAGAGTTACAAGAAACTGAGAGAGAGCTCAGGCTCCTAATAAAGTTGAGTGGGTTAACTCAGGTGATCTGAAGCTGATTGGGATGAATCAGGTCCGAAGCTGGAGTCCATGTTCAAGCTAAGTCACAACATTATGGTCAAGGTGGAGAATTGTGAATTATGACCCAAATGCAATAGGATTTCGTTAAGTATAGGAAATACTCTAGTCTACAAAGAGGGTCTTCTGTTTAGGTTGGTACACACGGCACGTGTTAATCCCACGTGAGAGTGAAGAAGCTGAAGCGTTAGCTTATCAACACTATCCCTCTCTTTTGTTCATTATAGATTTCGTTTTGTAACAGAAGAGAGAAATCTTGTAGAGAGAGTAACAAACTTGTGTTTAGTGGATTTCGAAAAGATTCCTTCAACGAGACGCAGGGTTCAGATTTGGGTCTGAAGTCGTAAAAGTTTTGGTGTTTCTTTTTTTAAGTTCTTATACATTAAAATGGTTAGAATCGTACAATATATTTAGACATTATATACAAACTTTTTTTTACGATTCAGTTGTAGGAACATATATCAACATTTCACGATTTACGGATTATATACGAACTTTTTTTTACGATTCAGCTGAGGAACATATATATCAACAGTGACACAGTGATATATGTTACTAATTACTGAAAACATTTTTAATAACCAAATCTTGTGAGAGTCGATCTATTTTTTTTAGAAACTTTTACAAGTTCTTCAATTAATGTAAAACATCTCAGAGATATTTACAAATTTCTAAAACCTTTAGATCATTTTTCCCATAAGATACTGTATATTATTTTCGTACGTTGAATTAATAGGAAATGCTTTCATTAACATTAAAAACTACAATAATTTCAGATTTTTTCACCATATAGAAATCTTCTCATTTAAATAGTCACTTTTTCCTACACCTAATCCCCAAATCGTGAAATCTAAAAAGACTAAAAAAAGTTTAAATAGAACCCACAAAATTTGAAAATCTTTGGTAAAAGATTGACAAGGACAATCGCATCAACACTTGCAACAGTAGATCTGCATCACTGCATGCACTTGATCACTGCAATGGACATGTGTTACCTTTCTGTGCTCTGAGTACTATAAAAGCTGTCATATGTTAGCCAGAATAACACAACACACAATCCATTGTTCTTCTTTTATAACTATCAGAAACAAACACAAATCAAAGTTTAATTCCTTTTACGCCAAAAAAGGGGTAGTGCTAAAACAGCCATGCTGACCCTATTAGTAGCAATGGTCATCACATCTTGTGCCACGGCCATGGACATGTCCGTCGTTTCTTACGATGAAAACAACCACATGACCGCCAGTTCTGTTCGTGTTTTTGACACTGAAGCATCGTTAATATTTGAGTCATGGATGGTCAAACATGGGAAAGTGTACGAGTCCGTAGCTGAGAAGGAACGGCGTCGGACCATTTTCGAGGACAACCTCCGCTTTATCAATAACCGGAACGCTGAGAATCTTAGTTACCGGCTAGGTTTAACCCGGTTTGCGGATTTATCCCTTCATGAGTATGAAGAAGTTTGCCACGGGGCTGATCCAAGACCTCGTAGGAACCACGTCTTCATGACTAGCAGCGATAGATACAAGACTAGTGCTGGTGATGTGCTTCCTAAGTCTGTTGACTGGAGAAGCGAAGGCGCAGTTACTGAAGTGAAAAATCAAGGCCATTGCAGTAAGTGTAAAGATTGTAAATCCGATCCGTCTGGTTTTTATATATTTAGGGTAAAATAAAACCTAATAGTAATCGTAGTAAAAGAAAAACAAATTATATAGTAGAGGAATAATAATAGAAAGTTATATTTAAATTCGCTTTAATTAGAAATCACTTATTAATTCAAACCAAAATTATCAGAAAATGATAGTGGTCACTTATAAGTTTTAAGGGTCAATTCTTAAATTAAAAATAAAAATAAAAATGACACTAACTAGTTACCACTATCATTCTAGTTTTATCCAAACAAAACTCTACAAACAATTTAAGCATGTTTTGTTCGTGTGTGAAGGGAGTTGTTGGGCTTTCTCGACGGTGGGAGCAGTGGAAGGCTTAAACAAAATTGTGACGGGAGAGTTAGTCACTTTGTCTGAGCAAGATTTGATCAATTGTAACAAAGTAAATAATGGTTGCGGAGGAGGCAAAGTGGAGACGGCCTATGAGTTCATCATGAACAACGGTGGTCTTGGTACCGACAAAGATTATCCTTACAAAGCTGTTAACGGAGTCTGCGATGGCCGGCTCAAGGTCAGTATAATTAGGATCTATATGTAAATAATGTCTATGAAAGATTCCATTTTGAACTTATTTTTAAAAAATATTTGTGTAGGAAAACAACAAGAATGTTATGATTGATGGGTATGAGAATTTGCCTGCCAACGACGAATTTGCTCTAATGAAAGCGGTTTCTCACCAGCCTGTGACCGCCGTTATCGATTCCAGCAGCCGAGAGTTTCAGCTTTATGAATCGGTGAAGAAAAGAGAAAAAGACATTTTTAGATTTTCGTTTATAAGACCTTCTTTAATTAAAAAAAGATTTCATGAATATTTTTGTTTTTATGACATAGGGAGTGTTTGATGGCACGTGCGGAACAAACCTAAACCATGGAGTTGTTGTGGTCGGGTACGGAACCGAGAACGGTCGTGAGTACTGGCTCGTCAAAAATTCAAGGGGAAATACATGGGGAGAAGCTGGCTACATGAAGATGGCTCGCAACATTGCCAATCCAAGAGGTTTATGTGGAATTGCTATGCGAGCTTCATACCCTCTCAAGAACTCGTTTTCCGCCTATAAAAGCTCCATCGCCTAATAAAATGAACTATATGTAATATTATGCAAGGGATTTACTGAGCGTACAACCTATTCGATTTTGAATGAAAAATAATGTAATCGATGGGTTTGGTTCTGTAATATATTTTCGACTTGTATGGGGGTCAATGTCTGGAGTTCGTATAATATTTATGGATTTTTCGTTCTAATGATGAATGCTTTTCGTTTAGGGATAAATTCCAAAAACATTAATACTTCTCAGAGACAAGATATTGAGCGATTCTAATTAGTTTAGAGAATGAGAGAGACGACAGTGATCAAGCGTATTTGTAAGACAGATTTTTGAAGATAGTGGTGCTTATTAGCATATCTAAAAATTAAAATAGTTGAATTAATTATTTATATAATTAAAATTACTGTGTAGATTTATTTTCTGTAAGACTGTAACTTATCATGGAAAACAATTATAAAAGTATGCTTTAGGATATCGTACAAAACAGAGTACAAAAAAAAAATATTCTACGGTTGTCTATAATCTATATAATCTTTCGACAAGTGTCTATAGAGATATAGTTAGAATTTTTGTGCCGTAATTAAGCATGCTTAGTTGTTGCAATTTCAAGAAAGAACTACAAAAAATGATTTTTAATATCATGCGACTGAAACAAAGAACATAAAATATTGATTTGCAATGAAAATATTGATTCGAAAGTGATTTTCAGAACTATGCGTACAAAAAAAATTACTGAGAAAGACTTTGCGGTAGTCTGTAGAATCATTCAACAAGTTTATAGAACAGATATAGATGAATTTTTGATATATTTTAAATTTATGTTGTGTTCTGTTATATATAGTGGGGTTCTTCTTCTTTTTTTTTTTTTTACTTTATATGATAACCAAAAAATATTTGGGTCCTACTGCCGATCAATTGCATTCAGTATTTGTCTACTACTTCTCATAGGTTAGAAAATTTGGGTAAAATCTACATATTTTGTTTCCTTAATTACTTATATTTTTCTAATTTTAATTTTGATTTATCTTTAAATATAATATTATCTAGCAAATTTTGATTAGCTAATAAAATGGAGGTAAACCTAAGAATTTTTCCATGTCTTCTTTTTACTTGCATTCAAGGTAGTAGGCAAGCAAACTTGGGTATGTTTCTATATCTAAGCTTCGAATGGTTAATGTGCATAAATAACGGTTTTGTTACTATTGTAACCGCCGTCGTCGTGTTCTAATAGATTACCATTCGAAACCCTAATTAACATTTCTATGGAATGACCAGAGAAGAAGAATTTTAAGATACAACCTTTTTTTTTCATTTTGGGTGTAAATGTTATACGACAAATTTTTGAAAAGATTCTCATCTAATAATATTTGGTAAAAAAATTATTAGCACACTTGCACCCAAAATTGCAACAGTAGGTTTGCCCACTTGTTCAGTCCAATGGACACGTTATAATATATAGTTTTCCAATAGAATATTGTCATAATTTTTTTTTTTCGTATAGTTTTCCAATAGAATATTGTCATATATCTAAGCGCTGAGTACTATAAATATTGTCATGTCTTCGCCAAAGGTACACACAGCACAAATCTTCTCTTCTTTAATAACTTTTAGAAACACAAATAAAAGTTTAAATAGTTTCTTAAGCCCAACAAAAAAATGGGTTGTGCTAAAGCAGCCATGCTGATCCTCCTACTAGCAACGGCTATCGCCTCTTGTGCCACGTCCATGGACATGGACATGTCCGTCGTTTCCTATGACGATAACCACCACGTGACAGCCGGTCCAGGCCATCGCCAGGGTGCCTTCGACGCTGAGGCCACCTTGATGTTCGAGTCATGGATGATCATACATGGGAAAGTGTACGAGTCTGTTGCAGAGAAGGAACGGCGTTTAACAATTTTTGAGGACAACCTCCGTTTTATCACTAACCGGAACGCTGAGAATCTCAGTTATCGGCTAGGTTTGAACCGGTTTGCCGATTTATCTCTCCATGAGTACGGGCAGATTTGCCACGGGGCTGATGCAAGACCAACTAGGAACCATGTCTTCTTGACTACCAGCAACCGATACAAGACTAGTGCTGGTGATGTGCTTCCTAAGTCCGTTGACTGGAGAAACGAAGGTGCAGTGACTCAAGTCAAAGATCAAGGCCATTGCAGTAAGTCTAATGATTTTAATTCCGGTCCATCTGGTCTAACTATTTTTATATATTTTATATAGAGTAAAATAATATGAGTACTTTTGGCAATCAGTTTAAATTAATGTAAACCTTAAAACAACCTTTCTATATTAAAAAAAAACGTTAGTTTAAATGTATGTTTCATAATATGCAACTTAAGTATTAGTATATTGTTCGTTAAAACCAAGAATGGGCACTAACTAAAGTTAGTAGCAATATCGTTTTGTACGAATTGATAAATAATATACAATTCATGCATGTTTTGTTCTGGTGTGAAGGGAGTTGTTGGGCTTTCTCCACTGTGGGAGCCGTGGAAGGCTTAAACAAGATTGTGACGGACGAGTTGGTCACTTTGTCTGAGCAAGATTTGATCAATTGTAACAAAGAAAACAATGGTTGCGGAGGAGGCAAAGTCGAGGCTGCCTATGAGTTCATTATGAACAACGGCGGTCTTGGTACCGACAACGAGTATCCTTACAAAGCTGTTAACGGAGTATGTGATGGCCGCCTCAAGGTATGTGTATAGTTAGTATATATATAGTTTCTAATGTCTATAACAACACAGTAAAAAGAAACAATAATGTTTTGAACTTAAATATTTGTGTAGGGAAACAACAATAATGTTATGATTGATGGATATGAGAATTTGCCTGCAAACGATGAATCTGCTCTCATGAAAGCGGTTGCTCACCAACCTGTGACTGCCGTTGTCGATTCCAGCAGCCGAGAGTTTCAGCTTTATGAATCGGTAAAAAAAGAAAATTTCTTTAGATTTTTGTTCTTTAGTTGAAAAACACATTTTCATTATATTTTTTTTAATCTTTAAAGGGAGTATTCGACGGAACATGCGGAACAAATCTAAACCATGGTGTTGTTGTGATCGGGTATGGAACTGAGAACGGTCGTGACTACTGGCTCGTGAAAAACTCGAGGGGGAACAAATGGGGGGAAGCTGGCTACATGAAGATGGCTCGCAACATTGTCAATCCAAGAGGCTTATGTGGCATTGCGATGCGCGCTTCATACCCTCTCAAGAGCTCCTTATCTACCGAAAAAAGCTCCATCGCTTGATAATATAAACTAAGTGTATGTTATGCAAGGGATCGGATCGAGTGAGCCAACAACTTTATTCGACTTTGATGGAAAAAATAATGTAGTCGACTGGTTTGGTTTGGTTTTGTTATATATCTTGCATTTGTATTGGGGTCAATGTTTGGAGTTTATATAATATTTATGGACATTTCTTTGAGTCCACTGATGAATGTTTTCCGTCTTGCCGAAAAATTCTTGTCATAGACTATAGTGATGAGCGATTCTGAATTTGGAGAATAAGAAAAATGATAGTGATCAAAGCCACTAGAGAGTGAAATTAATAGGTTACAATTGTTTGAATTAACTTTTTGCTACTAACGATGTTTAGATCATATCAACAGAATGCAGTACCGTTTTGGCAATGTTTGAGCTTCTATTGTCAAAAATTTTAAAGTTAGGTGTGTTATGGCAGTTTGTTCTTTTACCTTTTGTTGTGATCAATACATTATTAAAACGTGCAGTTTTGACCTTTTCGTACGAGCAAAGTTAATTTCTCCAAACCTTGCATGAATATGGTACTTTAGAAAATACATTGATGGCTTCTATTAAGTATCAAAGATGGTTAAATCCAAACTTGAAAACTTTTTTTCAACAATGTCGTGTCTGCCTATACACCCCCTTATACTCGGGCCAGTCTTTAATAACTTATCCATACCACCTGCCACTCGATCATGTGATCTTTTGGATTACTCCATGATATATATGTACAGTCGAGTCGAGGTATTGACCAATGATAATTAATTTAAATTTTTGTATAGAAGAAGTTTTTTTTTTTCTCTTGATGCGGGCATCATCTACCATAATTCTGATGATATTTCTACGTAATTATGATGGTATTTTCTGAGTATCATCATAATTACGCCTAAAGAAGACGGGCGCGTGACTATATATGTACATAACCTAAATTTTTTTTGGTAAAAACATATCGACAGGGATTATAGGTATAAGGCTGTTAACGGAGCCTGTGACGGCCCCTCAAGATTGGTAGTTACAATCATAGAGATCATTTGCCATGCTCTAACGCAAAAAAGGAAGCAATTAATTCTTGAAAAAACAAAAAAAAAAAAGAAACTTAAAATTTGTTTCGGAGGAAAATACCAATAAGGCAATAATTTATGAGGGATGTCAGATGTGTATGAAACCCAGCCTGTGACTGTTGTCATTGATTCAAGCGGTCGGCAAGAACACTTTGTGAATCGCTAATATATATAACAATAAAACAAAATTAAATCAAAATGACTATATATCTTGACCGAACCAGGAGCTGTTAACACTTAACAACAACAAAAATGAAGATGAAAACAAGAAACAACATTTCATATTATTATTTTTTGCTAACTGTCTGCGCAATAAAATGTAAATGTAACCAGTACAAAGGATGATCTTTTGGGTCATATAGTTTTTTAAAGTTGGATGGGAAAAAGGCATACACATAAAACATTATAAGAACTGTGACTAATAATCAAGTAGAAATTAAGGGAAAGTTAGTGATGACCGTGGCCTCCTCAACCTCTACGACAGCGTTTGCCACGACTTACAACAGTCCACATGTCTTGAAAGTTGAAGATTTTGAGTAGTCTCTTTACGTCCATGTTTCTTGAAGTCTCTTACGTCAATGTTGCAATTAAAATTAAAGCAAAAGAATGTTTGACCTATTAATTTCCAATTTTAATTCCTTAATCATGTTATTATGAACCGAAAATTTACCAACTTTTTCAACCGGACAAAGATGATTACACCCATATATACCTTTAAAACCGCTCATACTTCATCTCTTAGATTTTTTTTCCCCCGCAAAATCCGTTTAGAAAATGTACAAGATATTTATTGGATGTTCCCTTGTGTCATACTGTCACGCATAATAATAACGTAGACTAATAATAGAGTGTACCAATAATAGAGCGAAAAAGTTTCACACTGAAGAGTGATCACCAATCACCACATATCAACTCGAGTAATTTACTAAATTAAAATTGAGAATCAGATATATTAGATTGATTCCTAATTAATGCGTAGAAAAGTGAATACTAAAAAGTTAAGATTACAGTTAGACTTGATGGATATAAGAATTTGAAAAGTGGATTCTTATATAACTTTTAGGCGGGACATTTAGTTTAACGAAGGCAAAACAATGATGGAGAAGACGATGCCAAAAAACCTTATTGTACATGTACTTAATGTCGTCGCAAAAACAATTATTGATCACACATATATACTCTATTATTTTTCGGATTGAAATTCTAAAATCTGATATATATTGATCTTGAAAAAAAAAATAATAATGATTATTACAAAACATTAAAATAAAAATATATATGGTTAAAGTACCTAAAACATTATTATTGAACATCGTTAATTAGATTTAAACCCCTAGAGAGGAGAGTTACAAAACCTCCAAGTCCAATTACCTTTTTGCCGCTTGACCAGGGAGATCGATAATCTTCCTCCCCGACAGGCAGATACATATTCACAATGTGTCCAAAAGATAAGTTCCACACTTCAACAATAATGTCTTTTCTTATTTCAAATTTAGAATAAGAAAACTTGAGGGGGGGGGGGGGGGGGGGGGGGAAGAAAGTCACGTGAGTCACATGTTATAAAGCCTGCCTGGATAATGGTGGAGAGCTAAAGTTTTGAGAACTGATTGCCACATCGAATTAAGCGAAGTAGTGGAGAAGATCAATAATAAAAGTGAATTGCATGGATCTGCCACAACACTTTATAGTGGGGAAGAAAGTCACCAGGTGGATAGTGTAGTTGGTATAGTTGTCGGAGAATGTTCTTCTGCCAGTTAAATAACACTCACCATATTATGTTTTATGGTGGTTATATATGAGGTATTAAGGAAAATATATCGATAATTAATTGGGAGTAAATCAAGGGTTATACTTTAGTATCACTATGTCAACTGGTAGTACGGTAGTAAAGAAGAAAAAAAACATTAGTACGGTATTACTTTAGTATTACTATGTTAACACTTCGAAATAACGCAGCTAATGAGGTTTAAAACACGACTAATAGTTTTGGAAATGCTTGCTCAAGCTTATTAACTTTGGCTGAGCAATTCATCAAATGCGACATTAATTAGGAGAGGTAATGTGGTTTGATTCTGGCATGACAACTGGACTCCAATGGATTGTTTGCTAAATATATTGGCTGAGGCATGGAGAGAAGACGACATCAGGTGGAAAGCCTGAACCTGATTGCTAATTCTTTAGAACAGAAGTGGCATTAAATATACCATGAACTACAAGGAACAAATAACCAAGATGAAGAAAAAACAATGAGTTCTTGATCAATGGAATCAAATAATACATTTAACGTCATTTTTGTCGATTAACAGAACAACAAATTATGGTGAAATTTGATACGTTATTCTTATTCAAACCAAGCAAGATACAATAAACATCCACATAACTTCATATTACGTTCTTCTCATCATAACATATATTGAGATATCACATTGATGCTTTCGCAGTTTTAACTGATTCAAGGAGATCCAAAAGTCAATTATTTTATAGCAGTCAATATTTTCCTTTCATAACATAATGATGGTCCAAATGCCGGCCGGGCACAGAGTAGTATATACTAGGACACTATTCAGTATTCACAATCTTCCGAGACTCAACGCTTCCGGTTGTGTCTGAGAATCTGAGCGATCAACTGTTGATAGATATGGATTGTGGTATCCAAGTTTTGAGAGGAAGAAATGTTGTATATAATTTGTGGGGAGATCTAGAAGACTTTGACTTGCTTAAGGTAAGAAGCACCTTTTTCATTTGATTGTTATGTTTCTAAGGTTTTGGTAAGAAAGAAGCTATTCATTAGCACTTGCTTGGCCTGTTGCTTCTTTCTTGCCAGTGGGCCGTTACATTCATAAAACAACATCAAAATAGAAAAGTTTGGGTTCTCTTTGCTTTTTTTTTGGTCCTCGATTCGAGTTTCATTATGGCATCTTCAACTGATATAAAGAAAGAACAATATTCTTAAACTTATTAAATCGTTAGGGCGCGGTGAAATTCACAATAATTATAGAAAAAGCTACGAGAAATATTAACACGTACGGAGTTACATAATCCAACATTGAGGCATCCCTGATTTAATTACTAGTCTTTCCGTTGCTGGTCAGGATCTAACAGTACATGGACATGTGACATGTCAATATGTCATATGGAACACGTTCATCTTTACGACTTTGTGAGCATTCTCATGATCAAACAAAATAAAAACGTTGAAAATTAAGAAAATTAAGCATATGATAAAAATTAAACGAACAAACAAAGTATTTCAAAACCACTAAACGAAAAAAAAAAAAACTCTTAATAGCACCAACAAAACCCTTAAAACAAATTCGAATGCTTAGTGATGAGGTCTGAAGATGTGGAACCACCACCTGTTGCGGCGGCCAATAGGTGAAAGCTTCATCTTCTTCTTGGGAAAATCCGGCAAAATAACGTCTTCACTTGATTGTTGCACAGTGACTCGAACCTTAATGCCAGCCTGACAAATGCCGGTCTTTAAGCTTACAAAATAATGCACTCCTGGTTTGGTGAGCTTAAAGAGATCATGTCCCGTCTTGCGCACAGCTACGATAGAAGTTGCTTCACAGGATCTGAAATCAAGATCATCGCTGAGTTCTCTAACGTTGTTGAGGTCCTTGTTGTATTAGAAATAGAGAGTATCTCCAACGCGAAATTGTCTATCTTCACTCCACTTGTAGTAGTAGTAACTGTTGTAGACGTTCCATCCTTTGGAATCACCTACCTTGTAGATCTTTCCTATCTTGCTCGCGGGTGGTGGTGGTCCAGGCCCGGCTCTTGGGGTGTGCGGGGTGTGCAACCGCACCGGGTCCCAACTTTTTAACAATTTTTCTTTGCATTTGAAGGCCCTAAAGTATCAAATAATTATCAAAATGGTTCAAATCTTTGAAATGTTACATAATTAGCCTACAATTTTTTTAAAAAAATCATTTTAGCACCAGCCCCAATAAATTTTTGAACCGGGTGGAACGTGGCGGTTCATGGTTCATGCTCGGTTGGACGTGACAGTTCATGGATCTTGCTCGGTGGTGGTGGTAAAGGAATCCGACGTGACAGGTCATGGACGACAAAAACGTCAATTTTTAGTCCCAAGACGCATTGACACTAGTAAATTTTAGTTATATAGTTACGTTTTTTTGCTACAGAAAGAATAATAACAAATATTAACTACAAATAGTTACAAATTAGTGACAAAATTTTAGTTAATAGATATTGCAGCTAATTGGTTACTATGCGTAACTATATATTGACAAATAGTGACAGACCTATAATATAGTAAAATTGTTACAAATTTAGAGACACAAAATGTTATAGCATTGTTACACACAACATAAGACGTAAGAATTTGTAGTAAATTTTTTTAAAAGTAATATATATTTTTCAAAAATAAAATATTAACAATTTACTATAAATTAGTTGTAACTACAGTGACAGCTTGCCTCAAAAAAATACATAAAAAAATATATTTACAAATTAATAGCGTCAATTGTTTTTTTTTCCCAATAGAACCAAAAATATTTAAGTCTACAGCAAAAAAAAAAAACCTTATCCCTTCTTCTTGTACGACGTACAAAACATTAGAAAAAGAAAAAGTTTTCCCCAAATTGAAATCTAGGTTTTTCGACTGCACCGTGAAGCTCGTCGCCGGCTTCCTTTCGCTTCAATTCTGATGTCATATCTTGGCGAAAAAGTGGATAACATGTATCGGTTAAGTGTCTTTCTAACTCAATTTTTATTTGCTTCATTCTCTTATTATCTCTCTCTACCCAGATCCGAGTTTGCGAGATCTCAAGCTGCCTTAACAACAAAATCCTCCAGTTTTGCTCTCAAAGCTTTCATCTTTCTTTCAACTACTTAAGCTCCAGGTTCGTATTTATCTTTTTTTTTTTGTTTTGTTTTGTTTCTTCTTCTTCTCTGCGATTTGTTCCTTTTGTGTTTAGATGAACGATTGAATCTCGAGCCTGATTGAGTCTCTTTGCGATGGATATAGTTTGGATTCGATTTCAAAGTTTTAGAATTTTGATTGCATGTAAATCAGTAAGTTCATCATCAGGGCATTAACTACTTGCTGAAACTTTTAAACTCACTCGATTCTATTTTGCAGTTGATGAGTCAAGCTTTTGATTGTTCAATACTTATGTTTATTATATGCTTTTCTAGAGAGGTAGATATATTGAATATGGTATCTATGGTATTGGATGAACCATATGATCTGTCTATTTCTCTCATGACATCCAATTAAATTCATAAGCTTGTAATTTGTTTTCTTGTTTTAGTGCACAACGCTTGCATGATTTGAGTGATGAGTCTAAGTCGCTTCCTCGGTGGAATGGGGTTATATGCTTTTGTTGTTACGTACAAAAGGAACCCCTAGGAGTCTAAAAAGCAGCATAGGTTATATGCTTTAGTTGTTTGATTTCCTGCTGGTTCGTGATGTTCAGTTTCATGTTCAAGGCTTGTCTTACTTGCAGTTACCATCTATTATTCATACTGATACTTGTTTTTCTCTTATTTAGATCATGTTCATGAGGTATAGAGAAAAGAAAAGACAAATTAACTCTTCTATGATTCACAACTTTCAGGGTAAGTATTCTTTCCCTTATACTCTTGTTAAACCTGTAAGTCTGTAGCTATTGATACATTTGTTTCAACTTAATTTGGTTATATCTATTTGATTCTCAGAACCTCCTCATATAAGTAACTGGTTTTCAATCTATGTATATGAATCGCCGATGCTAGATACAAGTAATGGTTCTGAATTCTCTGATTATGGAGGAAGTGTGAATGTATAAAGGATATGGAATTGTTGAATGTATATCTAATATCTATGTACAAACTATATTCTGTTTCAGTTGGCTCATTTGTGACTGCTTGATGTGTTTCTTGTTTTCTTTTCCAGCTCTAGTTCTCCTACTCAATTCACCATCGGTAAGTAAAACTCTTCCAATCTTAGTTTCAGTATTATGAATCAATGTGTGTGTGTGTGGAAACTATGCAGTAGGATGACGAAGCACAGTGAGCAGCTGAAAAGAAAGACTTGACATTCATTATTACGGAGTGTATCAAAGGGTGTTATTCTTCCAAAACTTTAAGTTCCAAAAATTAGTTATTTGTTTTATGTAATGTAACTATGTATGTAAAATTTGTTTTGTGGAATGTGAATGTTCTCCATAATTTATATAATACTAGATAAAGGATGTGCGGGTTTAAAAATTGTTGAAAAAAATAACTCCTAAACTTTAAACTATTTTTTGAAAATATATATAGAAAATTTATTTCCTAAAATAAATATATAGATAATTTAAGTTAGAGAATATTTGTATTTATCTTCATACATTTATTTATATTTATATATTTTTAATATATTATAACTATTATTACAATAATCTAAAGCTAAATTATATCCCACTAAAACTTTTGCCAAATACTCATCATTAATAATATTATTATTGTCAATTTTCAAAAACATTTCACAACTTATTCACAAAATATTTTACATGCAACAAATTTATCAAAGCAACATCTAATAAGTAACCACGTATAATTATACTCTATGTTTTACCATTAAAAATATGTTCTTACACCCAAAATTATTTTATTATTAAATTATGCTCTTTATCACCACCTATAAAATGTCTTCTAAACAAATTAAACAAATTTTATGTTGCTAGACTTTCATTTTGGCATAATTATAAATCTTATAATTACTAAAATTGTTTTGTGACATAATTTCTTTAACCATGAAGTTTTTTTTACTCCAAAGATATTTTCGATGAATAACTGGTGAAAATTATCTACTTGCTTACAATGATATTATAACTAACCCAATAAAAGTTGAGAAATTGAAAGAAATTTAATATAATAATATAATAAAAATAAAAATTTGAAAATTATAATTAGGATGGTATATATAAGTCTTAGGTAATTCAGATATACAAAATAGAAACTTTATATACAATCCAAAACATGACATATGTCATAATCACGTTAAGGATCAACGACCTATTTACTCTTCAGAAGTATCCAATTGTACCAAAACAACTTAAAGCTATGACCTCATCTAAAATATTCTCGAATCATAAATTCTCAACTGATTTTTACCCGAATTAAAAGTTACCATATATTTCTCCATATACCTGGTTTAAACGGTTTACGAACCTAATTCGATAGAAAACTACATAAATCTGGGTTGAAACCAATTTTAAAATGGTATACCGTTCCAACTTTCCAAATTTGAAACCGCTTCTCAATTACTCGATCAAGCAGCTATTGTTTCAGTACCAGAATCATCAATATTATTCAGAAAAGACAACTCTAAATTTTGACCAGAAACATCAACCACCGACTTATCTTCCAAACTTATAATGCTACGATTGGAACCCCATCAGTTTCTTCATCCTCGATTAAATTAGCGGGCATTATATACTTCGATTTCTTTTCATTGCATCTGGTAGCTTCCATTGAAAACCCCGCACGAATCAAAGATCCACACAATAGATTGACAAAATTATATCAGAAAAAAAATCAAAGATCAAAGCTTTCGATATAAACATGTAATGTTATGTAGATATAATGTTATTTTCTTAATTAGCTGTCCTATTATGTTTTTTAAAAAAAAAGAATTCTTTTGACATAACTTATGTTATTCTTTTTATAATATTCATTCTTTATTTATTAATAATAATATACATCCTTAGTGAATTACTTTTTTGTTTATACATGTCAAAATCTTATTGAGAAAACACGTATAATATAAGTAACGTACAATGAAAAATAGATTAGTTTTGTTAAATTTCCTTTTTGATTTAGAAATTCTTTTTTAGATATAAATATGTAAATTTTATTTAGATTTAATGTTATTTTCTTAATTAGCTGTTTTGAAAAATAATAATTTTTTGACACGTGTCAACATCTCATCAGTGTACTTAACACGTGTCAAAATCCTGTTAGTGGCTAATTTGAAAACCCAACTTTATATAATAAAATTTTTAATTTAATAAAAATATTAGTTCAGACTTCAATTCAAGCTTTTTTCCTAACTGCCAATTGGTTCTTCATAATCTTCGTTTTCTTCGCATGTGCCTTCACAAATCTTGTTGCAGTACTCAATGTCCGAAATTGGCTAACCATAGAGACATAAAATTTATTTATTTTTTTTTTGTGCAAACAAAGACATAAAATTTAATGTGTTAGGTTATATAGTATAATTATACGAACAAATATGGATGGCACATAATATATTTATTTTACCATGTAGTGGTTGAGAATCTTTGTAACAGTGAAACTTTGATATGGATGACACCTAGTATATTTATCTTGTTTTTTTAAATATAAAAAGATTACAATTATCTTATGCTTTGTTTTACGAAACTTGAAAACTGTGATTTCTGATCGTTAAAATTGACATGTGTCACGATCTGATGAGTTACTAACTTTGATATTTAATCGTTAAAATTGACACATGTCACGATCTGGTGAGTTTTTAACTTCGATCTCTAATCGTTAAAACTAACACGTGTCAAGATCTGATGAGTTACTAACTTTGATATTTAATCGCTGAAATTGACACGTGTCATGTGTCACGATCTGGTGAGTAACTAACTTTGAGAACTAAGGTTTATATAATAAGAGATATATATAAATATATATTTTTATAAAATTTGTTAAATAAATTTTGTAAAATAGAGGTCAAATATACAAATCTATATTCAATTAAATTTATATAGCAAAAGATAATGATATAACATTCTACGGATAATTTGTGTCAATTTGTAACAAATTTATGACAAGTAATTCTAAAGATTTTTGTGAAGAAATTAGCCACAAAATTTTGTGACTTTTTATAACTACAAGTTACTGATATCTCTGTTGCAATTTGTAACTGATAGTTACAGAGAAATGTAACAATTAGTAGCAAATAGCGATAAATTAATTTGTATCTAATTTGTGGCAATTTGCGATAATTTGCTATAGAGGATTATTTTGCGACGACCAAATAGAACTAATTCTTTTAGTATCAAATCTGTAACAAATTTTTTCTAGCTAGGCAAATCTAGTTATACCTACACATTTTAAAGTAACTATACAAATCTTTTTTACTAGTGTGAATATGATTTAAGGTGATGAAGTAGTGATGTCATGGTTCCTTGAAGGTTACAACATCATATCCGGTGTTGTAAACAACTTTAGGAGAAGAAGAATAGCATGAATCATACTCCAAGGCGCTGGAAACTTGAGCAACGTCGTTGACGTTTGATCATATTCGAAGACGAGGGAATCTCCGACGTGGAATTTCTTATGTTCATCCCAAAAGTCGTCTTTGACAGTCCATCCAAAGTTACCACCAACTTTATATAGTTTAGCCGAGGTACAAGCGTTAAAACCACATGGTGGTGGGCTAGTAGTTCCCATCTGGTTGGAAGAGTTGCCCTGTTGGTCCAGGTCAGGGATCAATTCTCCCCAGATGCGGAATTGCTACTCATTTACTATGTGGCCACATGGATATGGGTCATTGCTTACGGCCTATTTGAATACCCGGAGAAAGGGTCTATTCATGGGCTGCATCTCCCCCATGGATTAGTCTCGGACCCCTCCATAGGCCTCAGGATTTACCCTGAGTTATAAAAAACAAACAAAAAAAAAAAAAAAAAACTTAAGAGAAACAAGATCACGACTCACGAGCATGAAGCCCAAGATAGTCTTGGTGACCATGATTTGGATCGTATGAATAGGAAGAAGAAAAAAGATGATTAGATATCTCTAAACTCAACTCCCTCAATCAGAGAGAGAAGTATTGATGAATGTGTTTGGTGAAAAAACAAGTCACGTATGCGCTCTCTATCTATATAGTTTCACGATCCCTAATCATAATTCTTGTCTTATTTGGATTAAGTTTAATTTATTTCTAGTTTTTTTTTCATATATTGTTCCTTTTTGGAATTAGATTCACCTTTTAATTAACAACTAGATCTTAGGAGTTGTATTTAAACAATGATTTTAGAGGATTTGATGAGACTCTGAAAATTTGAAATTTTAATAGATTTTAGGGAAGTTGATATGATTATACTAAAATTTTTTCAAATCCTACCAAAACCATGAGATTTGGATTTCTGTATTTTTAAACAAATCCTTTTAAATCCTCCAGAATCCCTAAAACTTATTAAAACCCAAATCCACAAACTGTTTTGAATAACAGTGGATTTTAAAGTAGATTTTTAAATCATCATTTCAATAGATTTCAGAAGACTTTTTAAAATCCATGATTGAATAACATATGATTTGTAACTTTTACACAAATCACTTAAAATATCAAGTTGAATACACCCCTTAACCCACGGTACACCGCGTGCATAAATTTTTATTATTATTTAGATTTTATATTGTATTTGTTTATTAAATATTGGATGTTTTGTAAATAGAGGAATAACTAAATTTTTCGGCTGTTTGCGGCTAAATATTTATATTAATTTTTTGACCCGCAATTCACTTCATGACCATTTGTTTGTTATATTTAGTTTGTTTTGTTTAGTGTTTGAGATTCTATTTTGATTTTTAATCATTATAACAGAAAATAAGAGATCTAAATACATAATAAGTAATTTATATGCTATAATTAAATCACAAATTTAATGATATTTTATTAATTCTAACATGTTCTTTTTATAACTCACCTATTAAATAACCATATTATATAGTATTTTAAACTTTTTAAATTTTCTATATTTGTAATATTTTAAAATTTTATTAAGTTTATATATATATATATTAATTATAATATTTTAAATAAATGTGGATGGAAAGTTCTTCTTACGTTAAGAATAAAAACTTATAGATTTTGGAAAACAAAACAGAAATCAAATTGTTGTTTTCTTTGTTTGCAAGGGATTCAGAGATAGAATCTCTTCAAAACACAATAGAAAGTGTGGTTAAATATATCATAGCTTTTGTTTTCATATTGATTGGTGTAATTTGTTTTAGTTGGAATGGATTGTAAAATATTTAAAATATTTAGGAAACAAAATCTGAAGTAATGCTATTTTTAGAAATTTTTTAAGGATTAACTTTATAAATAAATACAAATAAAAGGGTAAAACCTAAAATGTACTTCCAAAATCTATATATAGATCGGGAAAATTACATTTTAAACCTTTAAAGTGTCATCGAGTAGCACTTTAAACCTTGGGATATTTTCACTAACACTATAAACTTTTAAAATAATTTCACTAACACTTTAAACCTTAAAACTAATTTTCCTGTTTGTACCGCCACGAAAGATGACAGAACAGTAATATTCGTCAACGTGAAATAGTTAAACTATGCTGGTTTGATTTAAATACTTATTTAATTGATTTAATTTAATTTAATTATTTATGACGATTGATAAAAAAAATGAAAAATACATCAAAGCAAAAAAAAATGAAGAATCAGAGGTAAGGTTAAAACATTTGACAAATGTAAAATTGAAGACGACAATATATTTAGAAGATTGATTGGTTTCCAATGAGAAGTCAATCGATTTGAATCAAAATCCAGTGGATATGCATTTATTAAAAGGATTAATAATGTGAAGAGTAACGTCGTAAAAGTTTTGTGTACAATGAAGATGAATACATTTTTTTTTTTTATCTTTTTATTTATTTATAAAAACTAAAACTAGTTAAAATTTAAATTAAACCAACATAGTTTAACTATTTAGCGTAGACGGATATTATTATTCCGTTATTTTTTATGGTGGTACAAAAATGAAAGTTAGTTATAAGGTTTAAAGTGTTAGTAAAATCATTTTAAAGGTTCAAAGTGTTAGTAAAATCATTGTAAAGATTTATACTGTTAGTGAAATTCTCTCGAGGTTTAAAGTGCTACCCAGTGATACTTTGAAGGTTTAAAAGATGATTTTTCTTATATAGATCCTTTTCTGTTTAGGTTTTTTTTTTTCAGTGTTTTTAATTTTAATGAAAGGGAAAAAAAACGTTGACTAATTTGGAACTATTATATAGTTCTGTAGGTTCATAATACAACAAACCAGAGCAGCAAAATCTGGCTAGTTGGGCTAATGTTAAACAAAAATAATAGTTGGGCTAGGCCCAAATATTTATCATCCTGTTTTTTTGCCAATTCGATTGCATGATTCATTACAGGAGACACGTGGCGGATGGACAAGTTATCTTCTCTTTGACCTATTCAAAAAAATTCAAACTTCGAAAAAAAACTAATGAAAAGAGTCGTTGTCCCTTTATGACTTGTCTCTCTCTCCTGAGATTTTCAAAGCTTGGAACTTTCAACAAAAATTATTATTTTATTTTTGCAGAGAGACGATAATCGATCTCATCTTCAAAAACCCGTAACGAGTTTGATTCTTGGGGTTTTTTTTTTGGTATTCTATCGATTTTGAAAAAAAAAAAAAATGGCGAATGAAATTGAATCAGCGACAGATCCGGGTGATACTAACATCAAAGGAGTCCTTGTTCATGGAGGAAGATATTTTCAGTACAATGTCTATGGAAACTTATTCGAAGTCTCGAACAAGTATGTTCCTCCTATTCGACCTGTTGGTCGAGGAGCTTACGGTTTTGTCTGGTACGAACCGTTTATTTATTTATTTATTTTTTTTGGTACATGTTGATGAATCCTATTTCCTAATTTGATTTGATAGGTTTCTTGAATCAGGGCTGTTTGAAAAATTCGATCTTTTTGTTAATTGATGAATCTTGTAATTGTTAGTGTTTATGCTTCGGCTTGTGGAGCAATCTTGATTCGTTTTGTTCTGTTTTTTTTTTTGTTAGAATGTATGATTCATGAGAATACTGGTTTTGTTATTAGTGCTGCAGTTGATTCAGAGACACACGAAGAAATTGCAATCAAGAAGATAGGTAAAGCCTTTGACAATAAAGTAGATGCTAAGCGGACATTGAGAGAGATTAAGCTGCTTCGTCATTTGGAACATGAGAACGTAAGGTTTTCTACTCTTATCTTTCGCATAAACTCTTCCAAAACGATTAGTAATGTTAGCTAAAAGGTGGTTTGTTATTCAATTCTTTACAGGTTGTTGTTATAAAAGATATCATCAGACCAGCAAAGAAGGAAGATTTGGTAGATGTTTATATAGTTTTTGAGTTGATGGATACTGATCTTCATCAGATTATTCGATCAGACCAATCTTTGAATGATGATCACTGTCAGGTTCGTAACTCTTTTATCTTTTACGGTTTTATTTTTTTAACTCGGCTATATGATGTTAAAATACTCTTTTCTTCTTGTGCAGTACTTCTTGTATCAGATTCTACGTGGACTCAAATATATTCATTCAGCTAATGTCTTACATCGTGACCTTAAACCGAGTAATTTGCTTCTGAATTCCAACTGTGATCTTAAGATTACGGATTTTGGTTTAGCAAGGACGACATCTGAAACAGAGTTAATGACAGAGTATGTTGTTACTCGATGGTACAGAGCACCAGAGCTGCTTCTTAATAGTTCTGAGTACACATCTGCTATTGATGTTTGGTCTGTTGGTTGTATATTTGCTGAGATTATGACAAGGGAGCCTCTATTCCCGGGGAAAGACTACGTTCATCAGCTTAAACTTATAACCGAGGTATGTTGTTCTGTTTCAGGAAAGATCAGTACAAGTTGCTTGAAACTTCTATTTGTGTTTGCATTGTGTTTATGATGAGATGTTTCATGTGGTTTAAATAGTTGATAGGATCACCTGATGGAGGGAGCCTAGAGTTTCTAAGAAGCGAAAACGCGAGAAAATATGTTAAGGAACTGCCCAAGTTCCCGAGGCAGAACTTTTCTACTAGGTTTCCTAGTATGAATTCTACAGCTATTGATCTACTAGAGAAAATGCTTGTGTTTGATCCAGAGAAACGTATCACGGGTACGATTTTGGAAACTGTTACATACCGAAATTGATATATGAGTGATGATTTCTTGTATTGTTAATCATTGATCATGCTCTTTATCTTGTAGTTGAGGAAGCACTGTGTCATCCTTACTTGTCAGCTCTTCACGACCTTAACGATGAGCCTGTTTGTTCCAAACATTTCAGTTTCGATTTTGAGGACCCGGCTTCCACTGAAGAAGAGATTAAGGAGCTAGTATGGCTCGAATCTGTGAAGTTCAACCCTCATCCGACCATCTAAAACATTATTTAAAAATTCTAGTCAGAGGTTGAGCAAAATTGCGTAGTCCATTATTCTTATTTGTACGGTTGCCTCATATAGCGTTTAAGCTCTGAAGTTTTAGCCTTTTTCTTTCATTGGTTAATAAGCTATCTTGAAACACAAGAAAATGTTGTATGAGGATGGTCCTTGTAACCCAAGATATGTTTATTTTTCAATTTTTCTTACTCATTTGATCAACTCTGATCCTATGAGGCGGAAATAGTTATTGATTTTATGATTTGTAATCTGTGCTCATATTTTTCTAGGAGTGGTAAATTCTATATTTTATTGAGTTTTGTTTATTTGCCTCAGCCAAAAACTACACGACGTTGACCGAAATTTCCTTGCTCCAATTTGGCGGCCGGTCGATTCTGACTGCTTAATACAACTTTCTATTAGAGGTTCGTAAAATGAGGTCACAAATACATGTATCAAAAGATGAAACCACACAATTTTTTTTTAATTTTTTTTTTGAAAAGGGTTAAAGTTAAACACACATTTAATGTTGTATTTTTCTTTGAATGAGATCACAAACTAAAACATGTTCGAACGGAAAAAAAAAACATGTTTATAATGGATATGGTGGATATATATATATATATATATATATATATCATGAATGTACGTAATATTTTGAATCAACAAAAATAGTTAACACTATATTTTCTATTTTTCTTTGTTTGTTGGGGTAATTGATAATAATTAGTTTATATATGTTTGACCTAAGGTCTACTTACCAAAAGATGAGGAGAGATCAGTCTTAATAATTTTGAGCAAAAGAGTAGAGATAACAGGATTCAGCGATCAATTACCCGTCAGTTACTTGATGACTTGAGTTTGAATGATGAGCCGTCTGGAAGGTGCAGATCGAAACCATAAGACTATAAGAGGGTATTCATTATTCAGAGGTTGTAGAGGTAGAGGCCCGGTTGAGAGAAGAGAACCCTATCTGACCTTGTTGTTATATTTGTTGCTCTGTCTCTAGTTAGTCATGTATAAGTTCATTTAAAGGGACACAACACAGTTTGTATAATTAATGACTAGTACTTTTACACAAGAAGGAGGCAAGGAGCGTTAACTAAGCAATGATGATCACAGAGGGTGGGCAGAGGAAAACCAAGCTAACATTTTCTTAGTCCACTCTAGAATATGCTCAACGAATTCTGCATCTGATCTGCCCAAAAAGAAAACCCATAAGATCCCAATGTAGATTTAAATAAGAAAACAAGGAAAACCAAAAAAAAATATCTTATGTAGATGTAAACATAAAAACTGTATTTGAAACAATGGATGATGCATTACTTGTGTTGTGTAGATATAAAGCTAGTTAAAGCATCCAAAGCGTCCTTGTATTCCTCATATCCCTTGATCCCATCCTCAGTACTACCGAATAGCTCCATCAGCTTGTCATGTGGTATCATGTCATTTGGATTCATCTCGTAGAAGATGGGTATGACTCGAAGCATTTTCATTTCCGCGCGTTTATTCATTTCCAGCATCTCCTCCAAGAACCATGCCGAGCTTGTATGATTCTTGGTAATAATCATAAGTACGATCCTCGATTCTTGAATCTTGACAAAAAAATTATCGAGTTCGTCCCTTGACTCTATTCTAGTAATATCCTCCTCATCATCTGCTAAGACATTGATCCCACTTTTTTGCAAGGCGGCTCTAAGAAAGCTGGAAAACTTGCTCCGCATCTCCTGACCCCGGTAACATATATATACTTGATGTTGTGGCACAATCTATTGATGTTAATTACAATAGAATAGTAGATAGAGAGAAATTAGTCGCAGAGAAAGCATCTATGAACTCAAGAATATAAATATGAAGGCTCTTTAATTAAGCTATTGTAATTTGTAAATGTCTAGGTATATATAGGGAGGTGGTGAAGATCTAAGAGACTGAAGAAATCAGATCTGCCATTGTCTATTCCAAAAGAAAGGACATTTTTTTTATATACATATATTTCACTAGCTTTCTCTAGATCTACCAACTATGTAATTCAGATTTAATTCAGGATTACGTACATCTGATGAGGAAACGTTGTCCAGCATTGCTTTAACCTTGTCGACGATTTCATTAACAAAAGTTGCTTGATTGCTTCCAACACAAGACAAAAATATCATTTAGAATGATAACAATGTTGCAACGGTAAAAATTATATATATGCTAATTTAATAACATCATTTGTTGTGTGGATCTAATTAAGAATTTTGTAACCGATAAGATTTTAATTTCCACATATTAAGAAATTTCGTCACATTGAAAAATAAGAGATTTAGTGTTATAAAAGAGCATAAATCACTAAACTTACATTGTTCATGAGATTTTTGATTTTCTAAGTACAAGTCGGCCGATAAACCTCGATATGACCCTTTTGTTAACGATATTTGAATATATTAATTTTTGAGTCTCCTAGTTTTGTGTGTGTGTGTATTCACCATATTCGGTCGTTTCGTTGGTTTAGACTACTTAGGTTTCATTAAACAACTATGACTAAATCTAAATCGTAACGGAGGAACTCAAACTCTCAGCTTACTAGACCATTATAAGGTGGCTAATATTATGTTTATATGCCTATATATATTGTCCCTAGGCAATGCAATATATTAATCCAGTACCTTTAAGCTAAGAATATATATATATATATATATGGTGTTGAGCTATATAAATCAAACCTATTTTTTTTATATGTCAAGCCCAAGCGAGACGCGACGGAAACCAAAGCTCTCCTCCATCCATCGAATCTCTCCTCTGCATCCTCCCAAGCTTTCTTATTTATCTGCCTAGCTTTTTTCCGTTCTCGGTGCTCCAACCGCAGTAGATTGTAGTCGAAACTACTTTTCGCTTCGTGAAGTTTAACATGACAAGTCTCAATCTCAAAGAAGATAGGACAAGAATCAAGCTTCTTTAGATCCATTTGTTTCTCAATCTCCACCAACTCGTCCAAGCACCAAGTCGACTCCGGATAATTCTCGGAGAAGATCACAACAGCGATCCTAGAGTTTCTTATAAGCTTCAAAAGATTCTCATCGATGGGCTTTCCCCTAGGTACGTCCTCATCCGTTACCACGTTGATACCATTCTTTATCAATGCATCTTTGAGAAAGCTGAAGAAGTTATGGCGAACGTCGCTGCCTCGGAAACTAACGAACACTTGATGCTGCGGTGGAGCTGTGCTCTTCACGGCAAATAACTTCTCTTTATTCATTCTTTACTCTTGTGTTTTCGGTATCACAGTAGAAATGGTCTTGACCCTTATTTATAAAATTATAATTAGTTATGTTGAAGATTCAAATGCCACAATTGATAAGGTATAGAGACATACAACACACTGATTCACACTTGGAACGCGCCAAGCCAACGCTTTTCTATTCAATCTTATTAACAAAATTTATCTCTTACAATGATACAATTTTGTCTCGACCCTTACTCAACCTATTTTACCCAATAGGATTGATCCCGACTAAGAATGAATCTAAGACTTTCTCTTTTCAATCTAACACAACACCATGTGTAGATCTAAGAGAAGAAAACCAACCCTCTCTCTTTTTATCTATAAGAGAAAGAAAAAGCAATTCTCTGTGCACTTAATCACCTCCCTGATTAACGTCACAGAGAACTGGGAGCACCCCTTCTAAGCCTTATCTTTGTGGCTTCGAAATTTACAACTGTATCAATATTCTAGAGTGCTCAACTTGGCTCGTGGCCTACTCCTAGAATATATATACATGACTTGATTAACCCTAGAAGGCAAATCTCCAAGTATCAAGGGATAAGGAAACTATTTGCTCTCAAGCTTATATTTTCCTTATTTGTTGTAGAGAATATTCTTCATATATCCAAGGATAAGGAAACTCTTTACTGGTCAAGCTTATCCTTTCCTTATTTGTCGTGGAGAATATTCTTCATATCTCCAAGACAAATCTCGTCTATATCTTCAATGCCAAGTCATCAACTTTCCTCGACACATCATTACATCTACTCACGTCTTGCCACGTCAGCTCACACATCCATGTCAGCAACTCGGACGTCTGTGATCTGATGCAGCTTCCTGATTGATACAACGTTCTGTTCGGCACAACGACTTGTTCCTCACAACGAGTTGTTCCAGAATCTGCATTTACAATCTCCCCCTTTTTGACTGAGTTTGAAACTCAAGCATCTCTCTGGTTCATCCTGAAAAGACACTCCAACAAACACAAGCCAAAATAGAACAAGCAACAACTAGACCAAACAACAGTCATTATCTAGCAAAATCAATCAACAGTATGTTCAAACAGAACTATGATTAGGAACCTAATAATCAGAAACCCCAGCGGGCTGCAGCGGAAACCATGTTCTTAATAGCTCTCTAATCAGACTTAATCAATTGACATATTCTCAATCATTAACAACCTAAGATCAACCAATTAATCAATTAAGTCTCCCCCATAAACAATGATTCTCCCCCTAAACCAAGTAGTTACAAGGATTCTCCCCCATAAATCCAGAACTCCTTAACATTAGGCGTTGATTAGAATTATAACAATAACCAGAACCAGAATCATTCTCACCCAGCTTGAGTGATCAACTAAGTCAAAAACAAACATATGTATCACAACAGCATACTGAGTTATGGGAATCACTTACCTGCTAACAGTGCTTCGCATCCTTAAGCACTTTGATGATCAGTCTCGTCGCCTATTGAAACAGCTTCATGTTTGTAGGCATTTTGACTCTCCTGGCAACCACAACTGGATGTTGGGCAATAGGACGCTGATAGTCGAGAATTCGAACAACAAGTAGCTCTTTGATCGAACCACAGTGTGACCGTGACCATACACAAGCTTTATAAGAAAAAACAGCACCTTGTGTATCATGTTCGACACTTTCAAACCTCAGTTTCGCTGTAGATAACCTTCATTCTTGCATCTAGACCAGTTTCTTTGAACGGTTCTACAAAGATGAGCTACCTAGTCAGCTGAGCTAAGCACATATCACTTCTCCAATTCGTCATATGTAGGGAACTCAAACATATGATCATCTGTTAACTCAACAATCATCAGTCTCACATGTCTAATACCAACCTAGCCATTTACTCCTCCATAATCAAACAAAGAGTTGATTGTACTTTTGAGATTCCAAATGCATAATTCCTCACAAGAACATTCACTATCTTGATCAAACCCATGACAGTTGACAGATTAGCCCACAAAACTCATATACCTTTGGTTATGTAAGGCTTAATCTCAGACTCAGTTTTCAGAAGCCCAACAGCTTCAAACATCCTCATCCATCATTATTGGAACCAAACACAAGCGTTCGTTCTTCAATGGATGTAACAGAGTATCACACACCTCTGTTTTTCACTGCAGATAACATGTCTTATCAGAATCATATGCACCTGTAGATCATCAAGGGTGAGACGATCTACTGTCACTCTTTTGTTGACTCTACGACACTGAAGTATCAACACACTTCTGCAGATTCTCTCTTAACTTAAGAAGATGTCTTCTCGGTGATACAAACGATAATGCACACGTCAAACAGCTAGCGGGACATAGACACTTGCTTCGTAGCACAATCCATCTTCTGGTAACAGTCCCTTGCATCAAATACATTGATCAATGATGGAACTCTAATGAATAACCACCTGTTGTACAGACATGAAATAACAACTTGCAAGCACAATCTTCTGTCTAGGAGCACTCATCAGCCTCCGGTACATGTAGCTCCATTCCTTCGTATCCTGGAACTGACACTATACTCATTTATCGATACAAAATGAGTATCAGCCTTTCGAATCGTCCTCAGATGCATGATGACTCAAAAACAATCCTCTAAAGCCCTTTCACCACTAGAGCCAAGTTGAGTTTCAGTAACAACTACTTCCAATCTTTCAATACTCCTGGTACACCCAAATATTTAGATGAACACGCAGCTCTTTGATCTTACTTACATGATCAATCCGTCGTTCAAAAAGTCAGACCCTTGATCAATTGTTGCTCTATGGATTTTACCACTTAGAGAATCATGATCATTCTTGTGAGCTGAAACAAATGAGCTTAAACCTGAAACACTTAACACACACATCAGTGCACACTTGTTGAAAACATACAAACATTTCTCATCAACAATATTTACAATCAGCCTCATGTTTCATCAATCAATCATATGAATTTAACTACAAAACATTGATTTTACAACACATTTTTTCTTTTCAGCCTTTTATACACAACCTTAGACATTCAAACATCGTTAATCACAGGAAGTGAGGGAACCAGAAAAGCAATAGACCATCAAGAACACTTTTATATTAACTTTTACTTCTTAAGGTAAGAGGCTTTCATACCTTGAGATCTGTTCTGTGATGTGTGCCAACCACTTGTTCAGGACTTCACCAGAAACTACCACAACCTTTTGTGAATCTTCAAAGAACAACTCTATGATCAATGGCTAGTCTTTCGCTCTGGCATGCCTTTGATTCTCATGGTTCACTATCAACGGGAAGTAGGCAGCTGGAATTTCCTTTGGAGAGTGCATTGACAGGAGTGTATCAAGTCATTCATTTTTTTTTTGACTTTTCATGATACACTACCTTAGAGCTTATATTCCACAGACATGAATGATCTTCACAGCTTGATGATATGAACGATCTTCTGTTGAATCTCCTGATTTCTATCAGCGATATCACTTGACTTCTCAACCGCGGATATTTGTGCATTCCCTTGTTATTATTCTTCAGGTCTCTGTTGCAGACGTACCAGCCACATTACTCTATTTTTTTTAACTTACAAACCACTGGTACTTCTTTCAGAATGGAATGCATAATAATGCCTCTCCTCAGCTCTTTGACCTCCTCCTTCACGAAAACGTTTTACAAGATCCCCAATATGAATTGGCATGACAGGCAGCTATTTTCCACTAACTCTTGCTTAGACAGAGTGTTGATCTTTTATACATTCTAGGAATTCCATGGCCTGTTCTGATGCATGTCCCTGTATCTGATCAACACAACTCACCGAACATATTAGATCTCACAAACACCAATGAATTTTCTCAGAATCATGTGTTGATCCAAGTCCAATGGTTTTGTAAACAAATCAACAATTTGCAAATCAGTGCTCTAATGTTCTATTACTATCAGTTTCTCCACAACTACTCTATGAATAAACTGATATTCAGGGTCACGTAATTTAATTTTAGTATCTAGTACATGATCTACAACAATATTAGCAAACAAACAATTATCACACAAAATTGAAGCATGGTTTAAGAATGTACCGTACGCTGTTCTCAATTATTTGATCCTCATCTGGTGGCTGAAAAAGGTTCCCAAGGCATTAACCTTAGATTTAACAATTGAACAAGGTACCTTAATAAGCTTCTGAGCGTAGCAGAAGATCAGCTTTGTTCCCAGAAGGCAATAGTCACTTGATCCTTCATGGTGATTCAGAGAGCGATATCTCTTAAATTATCTGCTAGCTTTTTTCGCATTTGCCTTTGAAATACTTGACAATCATTTCAGCAGCTTGCATGTGTGATACTAAAACACTCACAGCTTGCAAGTACATACAGATGTCTGGTTTGCTGGTAAAATATATCTTTAGACAACAGATCAACCCACCGTACCAGTTACCATTTACACAATCTCTTGAATCATCTTCTAAGATAGAACATTTACAACTCTCATAGGTGTGACTTCATCTTCACTCCTTTGTTACTCACATGCACTAATCAAACCTTGTAGTGAAGTGAAGGTGCTGCAGCTAGCAAACTCTCCTTAGAGCTTTGTGCAATCACTCATGCATTGTTCATTCGTTGACATATACTCTTGCACCATCGTGAACAGATCCATCAGCAAGCACCTGAAAATAGTAGATAGCGCATCAGCGTTCTGTTTTCCCTTTAACTTCTCTTCAGCTGTCCACAACTTACAGGGTTTTATTACAGTTTCTCCTCTCATGTTCGTAAGTGTTGGAAGTGACCATCCATCTTCAATAGCGAACCATGCTTACATATCACGACTCTGAATCATCTGTCTGATTTGTGCTTTCCAATCACCATAGTGCTCACCGTCAAGCATCAGTGGATTGTTCTCATCAACGAACTGTTGTGGATTCTCCATACCTCGTCTCAAGATCTCACCTGTTGAAAAGATACACAATTCTTTTAGCAGGGGTCTGCTCTGATACCAATTGATAAGGTATAGAGACACACAACACACTGATTCACACTTGGAACGCGCCAAGCCAACGCTTTTCTATTCAATCTTATTAACAAAATTTATCTCTTACAATGATACAATTCTGTCTCGGCCCTTACTCAACCTATTCTACCCAATAGGATTGATCCCGACTAAGAATGAATCTAAGACTTTCTCTTTTCTATCTAACACAACATCATGTGTAGATCTAAGAGAAGAAAACCAACCCTCTCTCCTTTTATCTATAAAAGAAAGAAAAAGCAATTCTTTGTGCACTTAATCACCTCCCTGATTAACGTCACAGAGAACTGGGAACACTCCTTCTAAGCCTTATCTTTGTGGCTTCGAAGTTTACAATTGTATCAATATTCTAGAGTGCTCAACTTGGCTCCTAGCCTACTCCTAGAATATATATACATGACTTGACAAACCCTAGAAGGCAAATCTCCAAGTATCAAGGGATAAGGAAACTATTTCCTCTCAAGCTTATCTTTTACTTATTTGTTGTAGAGAATATTCTTCATATCTCCAAAGATAAGGAAACTGTTTACTGCTCAAGCTTATCCTTTCCTTATTTGTCGTGGAGAATATTCTTCATATCTCCAAGACAAATCTCGTCTCTATCTTCAATGCCAAGTCATCAACTTTCCTCGACACATCATTACATCCACTAACGTCTTGCCACGTCAGCTCACACATCCATGTCAGCAACTCGGGCGTCTTTGATCTGATGCAGCTTCCTGATTGATACAACGCTTTGTTCGGCACAACGACGTGTTCTTTACAGTGAGTTGTTCCAGAATCTGCATTTACAATAATTATTCATCAATTTTTAATATTAGCTAGAATGAAAGTTGCACGTTAAACTATCACCAATTATGTTTCTTGAACGATCTTGCATCAGTAAACCAATAAGGAAAGGTCGGTTTTTCGTACATTTTAAAAATAAATTTTACAAAGCTATTATGATCTCTAGTTAGGTAAGGTACGTACGCGTAATTGGATTTTCTTGCGCATAACATTACATTTGATTAACCTCAATAGTCAAATATTAATGATGTGATCAGGGAAACTTAATTATATGTATTAGTTACGCTAGCAACAATTTAAAATTTTAGTATAAATTGTAATACATGTTCGGTTAATGGAAACCCTTGTAGGTGCTTGACTTTGACTATGTCTTTCTATGATATACTCGATCGGATATAAATAAACACAGTAAATTCATAAAACAAGCAATACTAGAATTTCTTGGTAACTCACGTATCGACAAATAGTAAGCAAAAAACAACTTTTGTTTTTCTCAATTTTTTTAAATGCCAAGGTTTTGAAGCCGCTTAGATCATCTCCACCGGTCATCTCACGCATTTTCTCGAGCACTTCGTTTGCTATTAGTTTACAGTTAAAATCTAACAATTAAAATTTAAACAATTCACCAAACAGTATAATGATGGGCCAAAAACAATAAGTATCGATTTTGCCTAACAAATATTAAGACAAAATGCAGAATCTTCTGTAACATACTTTGGCAACTCAAAATTCTAACCCAAACAACTAATCCTTGACTTGATCCGAATTTGTTTCAAATTCGTTTTCTAACATCGATAACAAACTCTAAATAAAACACTCCCAAATCTGGCATTTAGAATCTTAATCGTGATACTTAGAGTTAGAGGCCAGCTCAAGTTGGGTTTCTGAGAGGTCTGGTCGGTTTACTTAGAGAGTCAAGTCGGTTATGTATGATCAGTTTAATTGTTTTGGTTTTAGTTTTTGTTCAATCTATTAAAATTACAATCTATAAACCCTTAATTATCGACATTTATTAATAAATGTTTTAAAAGAAGTACACAACGTGTTCTTTGGGTATGTCACTATGCATTATTCGTCTTTTTTTGGGTGTTGTTGGTGTAGTTAAAATGACATTTAGGTAGTTCGTATATGTGGCTATGTAGTTGGAAATCATGTATATTAACATTTTCAAAATATATTTTAAAGCGAATTTTTTATTTTCTAGATATTATATAAAATACAGTACTATTGATTTAAATAATAGATTAGGAAGTTTATCAAATGTAAATATGGAATATGAAAAATATTTATATATAATACATGTATCTAAAAAATATCTTCAATTGATTATCTACTATCCTTATAACCAAACACAATTAAAAAAATTTGTTTGAAATATAAAAAAATATTTTTAAATTAAAATTACGATTTTCCTATCATCTTTGTTTGATTTATTTAGTTTACTTGGTTTCAATCATCATAAAAATATAAAATACATAAAATTAATGTAACTATATTTTTTTTGCATTTTTAGTTATTTGGATTTTGAAAAACGTGCATGTCTTACTCAAGCAAAGAATAAAAATTGTGTTTGGGTATTAATAGAAATTGAAAATTATATCATTAACTGTTAGTAAATCATCAATTCATTATTTTGTTAACATCATCAACATTAGAATATTAAACATATCTAATTGAGTTTATTAAATTACGATTATGTAAAATAAACAAATAGTACTACGGTACACCAAAGGTTATATTTTGAATTTAACAATTTAAACAGATAAACCTAAATTTTTAAACCAGTAAACCTAAATAATATATAGATATAAGGGATATACATTTAAAATTTACAAAACATTAGTCATATTCATACATATAGTTAATCTACTAAAACAATTACATTTTTATTTTACTTTTAAAAATATAGTCTCGCAGTGTACCGCAGGTTCAAATGTAGTTTAAAATTAAAAACAAAGATGGCTTCGTTTAAAAAAAGAAATTACTAAAAGTACCATGATTTTTTTTTTTTTGATCGTCATCAAATATTGCAAAAAGTGTGTTCAACAAGAAAATGAAATAACAAACCAAGGGATTAAGGTGTGAAAAATAGATAAAGACACTCAGCCTCGACGATCCAGCTATAAGCAGTCATGGAGCCACGATGGTCCACCCAGGGCTAAGTACGACGTTAACCTACCATCCCGAGTAACACTGCACGCAATGTCTCGAGCCACATTATTAGCCTTGGGGGTTGAAAGATGAAACGTAACCCTCTCCATGTTCCTCAGAGCCCTTTAAATCTTGACTAGTATCGAGCGATATTTGGGCCATTCTTTTGGATTTCCCACAACCAAGATTGCTGCACTACAATCCGTCCATAACTCGCAGGAATCAACATGTAAATCGTGTAATCCTTGTAAACATCAGAAGATGCATTGTAGCTCTGCAACAATCCGATTAACCGTCGGTCGGAAAGCATCCCTCGAGTGAAACAGAGCATCCCCATTATGATTATGCAAGATCCAAGCCCCACCATAGAAGCAAGAGTCATTGATCCAAGAGGCATGGACATTACATTTCACAGTACCAACCGCCGGTTTAGACCATCTCTTGGCTATCTTAACCCGTCTGATCTCTAACCCAGTATCATTTAACGCCAACTGATGTTGATTGATCCATATCTCAGATTCTTCCATAGCTGTAGCAATTAGAGTATTTACATCTGTACTCTTAGCCGCATAGAGAACAGAGTTACGACTCTTCCAGATACCCCAAAGTATCCATGGTATAGCATTGCGAACATTCAAGGCCACACCACTATCTCGCATTAGACCAAACACATACTCAATGTTGTTAGAAATGGAGACCAAAAATCCTTGTGCCGGAAGAGGAACGTGGAGCAGATCCCATACTTGCATCGCCGGAGCACAATGAAATAAAACATGGGACATTGTTTCCTCACCTCCATTGCATATTCGACATCTCTCGTTCACATTAACTCCATGTGTCCTCAGATAATCAGCAACTGCCAAAGCGCCAGACAGAACCCTCCAAAGAAACATTTTGATTTTAGGCATTGTCCTCAAACTCCACACTTGCTCCTTAATCTCACTCACTCTCCTTGTAGTTGGTGTTACAGGAACTAAAGATACCGCATACTTGTTTAATAGCCAGATCCCACTCTTTACAGAGTATCGGCCATCTTGCGTGTAAGCCCAAATCGTACTGTCCTTCAGCCCAGGATCCGGGGGAAAGGACCAAATACGAAGCACATCAGCTGGTGGAAATTGATCCTGCAAGAGCTGCATATTCCATTCCCCCTGGGGGGTTATAAGAGAGGAGACATTAAGATTGAGATATATTGTCATTGCTATATTGTAAGGTCCATTTATCCAACCACACTCGTGTCTGGAGTCCATCCCCAATTGATGTAAGGAGGCCCTTCTCAAGCAATTCTTTTCCAAAAAGAATACTACGCCAGGCATATGATGATCTAGCACCGGTACTAGCTTCCGGAACATTTGTATATACATAATACCGAGCTTTGTAAACCCGAGCAAGCAAAGAGTTTGTCCTTTCCAACAGTCGCCAAGCTTGTTTAGCCAACAACGCTTGGTTAAAATTGCCAATATCTCTGAATCCAAGCCCACCTTGCGACTTAGCCTTTCACATCTTCTCCCAAGACACCCAGTGCATCTTGTGTTTATCCTCACATTCATTCCACCAGAAATCAGCCATAGCCCTTGTGATATGTTTACATTGATGTTTTGTTAAACGAAAATAGGACATGGCATATACTGGTAGCGCCATTACCACTGACTTAAGTAGAACTTCTTTACCACCCAGGGAGAGAGTCTTCTCATACCAGCCGCTTAACCTTGATTTTAAACGATCAGTAATATAGCTCAAAAGCTCCCTTTTTGATCCATTGAAGCACTCAGGAATTCCTAAGTATTTCCCAGCACCTCCTTCTTGTTCAATCCCCATAAACTCTACAATCAACCTACACATATAGGGATCCAGTTTCTTACCGAAAGTTATGGAGGATTTCTGAAAATTAATCTCCTGTCCTGATGCCTTTCCATATAGATTTAGACACTCAAGAAACGTAGAACATTCCTGCAAAGAGGCTTGACAGAGGAACAAGCTATCATCGGCAAAAAGGAGGTGTTGAATAGATGGACTACTAGGTGTTAACCTCATGCCTGTCAATCTTCCTTCTAACTCCGCCGTATTCATGATATGGACCAAGGCTTCTGCACATAATATAAACAAGAACAACGAGAGTGGATCTCTTTGGCGAATACCGCGTCCCGGTTTAATGAATCCATAAGCAGAACCATTGATAAGCACTGAATAAGACACAGTCCGCACACAGCTCATGATCCATTGTATCCATTTGACATCAAACCCTAGGCGAATCAGTAGCTCTTCCAAAAAGCACCACTCCACTCTATCATATGCTTTCGACATATCAGTCTTGATCACAATGAAATCCTCATCACAGTTAGCATTTGTATTAAGGGCATGGACAATCTCATGTGCTAGCAGAATGTTGTCGGAAATAAACCGTCCTGAGACAAATGCACCTTGAGTATCAGATACAATCTCAGGCAAGAACCGCTTTAGTCTGGTACATAGAACCTTTGACACATTTTTATACACCACCGAGCACAAGCTGATTGGCCGAAGGTCAGTCATTCTGGTGGGATTACTCTTCTTTGGGATCAAGCAAATCTGTGTGAAATTCCATTCCGGAGGTAAGGAACCAGATTGAAAAAACTGCTGGACCTCGTCGATAACTTGCGATCCAACAATGTCCCAGTATTGTTGGTAAAAATGACTGGACATGCCATCTGCCCCTGGTGATCGCTCCCCTTTGATACTGAAGGCTGCATCTTTAATTTCACTTGCAGTAACAGGTCTTGTAAGTTCTGCATTCATTGTAGATGTAACTCTTGGGAGAAATATAAAAAATACTCTAGATTTTAGGAGAATTCCCTAAAACTTTAGTAAGGTTTCCTATAATACAATTAATTCTGATTTTGATTTTATCAAACTAATGTTGATTTAGCTAGATTGATAACTGGTTTGATTTTTTTTTTCTCTTTTTTTGATCAACTGATTAAATGTGTGTTTCTAGTTTCCAACGGTTAATCTAATAAGCCTAATCGGCCGATTGTAGCAATGTCGATAGATAAAAAAAAACGGCTTATTAATCGATTACCCATGTGAGAATCTTAAATCACAAATCAATGCACACTGGTCTTATTGTTCTCCTCCAAAAGACTATATATGTCAACCGAAATTTATCAGAAAAGACGAAAAAAAACAACCGGCCACATATATGTACATGTTAAAACAATAGGAGTTTTCCCAGTCAATACAATAAAAACAGGATGCGTTACTCTCCAGAATTGACATTTCAGCTTCAACATTTAAGCTGGTGTTGACAGATCATTTAAAATAAGTAACCAATCAAATTATAACAATTAAAACAGATCACCTTTGTGACACCCCGGTTTCAGAGACTTGCGGAGAGGTTAAAGACTTGATTTGGCCACCTATGTCACCAAAGTGCACTTATCTTTTCGGTCCAAGGTCCTGAGAGAACTCCACATTTAAGCGTGCTTATGCTGGAGTAGTCTTAGGATGAGTGACCTTCCGGGAAGTGACTGTCGGAACTGCGCAAGTGAGGACAAAACACAGAGAAAGATCATGTGATGATTTGTAGGGACGGTAACAAGTCTTTAAAGCCTCCCGGATGTAGCAAACCGACCGTCGAATATGGATGGGCTCACGGGCCTAGTGAGAGGACGTGAGGTCCATTAAGAAAGGTGGGCCTATGGACTGAGATTGGACATGAGACCCACTAAGAGGTGGCGATCGGGGCGTTACAAGCTTTTTTTAATCTTAGGTGGACACATGATAGTCATCTCTTCATTGTTAAAATCGATCGTTCTTCTTCTTCTTTCTGTCGATAGATTTGAGTATTTAATTTATTCGTCTTATTTCTAATTCTCTTTCGACCTATGTCCAAATGTCGCATATGAAAACCTCAGAACAAAATCATGGAACATCTCGATTACAACTTTTTATTTTTAACGCGATTTAGAATTCTTCTCAAGTTGGAGCATAATGTTCATCTTTCTGATAGGAATCAAATTGGCTCGTGAGGATCTACGAGTCTACCTAGAATAATGTTGCGGCGGTGGCGGAGGAAGAAGCTGGGGAGGTTGTGAGTACATTGCAACAAGCTTCATAGCATCCACAGGATCGAGTTGATTTGTCTGGTCGGAAAATGAAACTTAAGCATTTGAAAAGTTTCAAGGTATCCTTGTCCTCCTTAATCTCTATGAAAATCAACTTGAGGCCTGTTCTAAATCCAGAAATTGTAATATCCAAGAAAATCTGTTAGTGTTATGATATGTTATGTGTCAAAGATGTAAACTTTTGCTCTGGATTTGAATCTTTAGGGTAACTTAATTGGTTTTTAGATATGTTCTTTGTCAAGCAAATATGTTAGTGTGTGTTTAATTTGTTCAAACTTCAAAGATTTAAACTCTACTTGATTTTGAGTCTTTAATAGGTAATGTATCTGCCTAACTGGATCAGTTATTGTGGTGATGTCTAGATTGAGATTGATTTTAAAGTGTGCGTTGCTTTGTCTTGATCAAAGGCTATGCTTGATTGTAGAGGCTGAACATGGTGTGGCTCTTGCAATGTTAAAGAGAGATCATTGGTCACAGACAATAGCGAGCTCAAAGAGTCTTGTGAAGCAGATGTTGGAACCTGATCCCACTAAGCGTTTGACTCCTCAACAAGTTCTTGGTAATGAAATGATTTTAACTCATTTTTTTCTTATTCAGCTTGTTTTTTCTTCTGAAGTTGAGAAACAGAATGATAAGCTCCAAATGTTCTTTTAGGGGATATTGTTAGGTCAAGGTTGAAGCGACTCTCCATGATGAATAGATTGAAAAGATAAGCTCTACACGTAAATGTTGCCTCTTAATATTTTTCAGATGAGCTTATACTTTTGTTTGGAGCTTTGATTGGTTTCACTTACTTGCTCTCTTTTGATGCTTCCCGGTAATAGTTGAGCACTTGTCTCTTTAAGAAGTTGAAGTGATCAGAAACATGTTTACACTGATGGATGCAGTTGTCCCTTTCTGTTTGTTTTTTTCTATACTAAACCTTTGGTGATGCAATTTTTGACCCTATAAGTTTTTAGGGAATACGTTGTCCCACTTAGTTTTGTTTAAGTATTGAGCTGTTCTCAATTGGTTTGAGTGATTTTTTTCTTCTATGTTGTCCTGATTTAAGTTACGCACAATTTGTTTTTGACGTTTGAGACTGGTACCCTTTTGTTCTTTCGATTTTGGAGTAGAAAACATCCATGTGGTTTTCAGATTGTTATGCTTTGGACAAAAAAAAAAAAAGCAATTCATGAGGGAGCAAGAGAACTCATCAGTAAGCTGTCTTAATGTCAAGAGATTCATACATTGAAGAGGTGAATCACATAAGAGGAGTTTAATCCAAAATCCTCAATTATTTTGTTTGTTATGACGGAACACGAGCACAAAAAATGATTCAGTTATATTTCAATTCAGCAGACATCGTTTATATACAAATCTCGTTATGCTACCCTTCATCTGGGTTTCATGCCCACAAAAGTCGTGTGAATGGAGTTTAAATCTGGTTTCTTTAGTACTCCTGCAACATTTTCTGACTTTCTCCCTTTTAAATATATGTGATGCCTTTTTATAAGCGTCTTGTTTCTCGAAGAATCCCTTCTAGAGGGCCATGTAACAAATCTTAACAACGTAAAAGCATTTGATAGATACATTTTCTGGGTATCATGATATGTGCAACTCTTTTTTCAAACAAACTTTTTAAATGCTAATTGAATTAGCAGAACTAGAAGATGCAATTACAAATTTTTTCTCATCCTCGTGATAAAAACGACGTGAGATTCTCGAAGGAGCTAGGCAAGTGGTGGGAGCATGAGTAGTGAGTATCTTCGCTGAGCCATTTTTCCTAACGAAGCTGGTCCCAATTTTTTTCGTTTTAACAATCTCCTACAATCACTGTTATTATTCTTTAAAAATCTCACAAAATCACAAACTGTTTTTCTCTTTTACCAACAAAAAAATTAACAATTCCACCAAATATTCTGAGGATCCAGCAAAATAGAAATGACTTGCCTTTCACCTCTATGAAGAGGGATTACAACCATATGGTTCTCTCTTTGCATAAAGAGGACTTTATAATAAGTGTTGCTTTGAGATATAAAAGATAACCATCGACTATAGAAGCCGAGAAGGGTTTTGTGGCGTCTCGACAAACTAACGGACAAAAAATAGAAGCCACAAAGATGAGCCGAAAAAGAGAGAGAACTGAGCTGGAGAAACTCCCACGGCCGAGCAACCCGCGAGCAATCCAAATTGAAGAAGTAAGGCTATGTAGCGGCGGAGGGTTGGCTTCATGGAAACCCCATTGGAAAGCATAGGTCTCCGGAAGAGTGATGCTTCGATGTACACATATAAAGTCGTCGGAAGAAAGCCTTACCGGTGACAGATTCAACCGATGAAAAGGAGAAACAAATCTCACCAGAAAATAGTTTCGGTGGAGTGAGACCGAGAGGAGCCCAACGTGATAATAATATGAAGAGGATACATCCTTCAGATCTGGTGATTTCGGTGGATCGAGTGGGAGGAGAGTACTCCGCCAAGTGTTCATCACTCGACCATGAAAGAGTAAGCGTTCAGTATCTGGTCAGTTTTCTCACCGGCGCTACAAGTGACTGGCGACAATAGAGAGAGAAGAGCAAGGTCTCACTAAAAACCATGGTGGAAGCAGAGTAAAGAGATCTCGTCGGTTCACTAACGGAATGAGAGAGAGTAGAGGAAGATCTCACCAAAAACCATGGTGGAAGCAAAATAAAGAAATCTCCTTGTTTTTTTTTTTCCAACCAAACTTTTAATTTATTAAAAGAGAACTCCAAGATTGGTTGCCCAAACAGGAGGAGGGTAAGAGTTTACAAAAGAAGTTTCAGAATCATAGTTTTCGGCGAAATGTGAATCATAGTTTTCGGACTAACAGATCCGTAAGACTGGAAAAAGGCCATTCAAAAAGAGATAGAGTCGGAGAATTGTCACCGGAGAAGACTCATTTTTTAAGATGAGCGGCTATCTCGATTTCAGTGCATGAGAGAGTTTACATTAATAATAATAACTAGCTTTTGAAGACAATAATAATAACTAGCTTTTTTTTTCTTAACAATATCTTGATTTCATTAATAGCCAAAGTCCGGTTCATACAACCGGTGCCTCCTTCATCGAGTAACACCTACACGGAATACAAATATTACAAAAGTTATACAACAACATTAATGAAAAACTCCAAACCAAGTGACTAGGAGAGTGGGAGCCGGAGGAGTAATCCTTTGCTTGAGTGTGAGATGGCCCAGGTGCAATCTGAGAATGGTTTTGACTTCCAATAACAAAGGCGAGGCTGGTCTTGAGACGGCTGAGTGAAGCCTTGAGTTACGCTCCTTCCAGATAAGGTACATCGAGGCTTGATAAGCTAGCTGAAGTATTTGAGCTATGTTCTTATCTCTAGCATGATTTTTAACCACCTTGATCTATCCTCGAAACCAACCGGAGAGGAGACTTGAGCTTTATCGAGGAAGTATTGCCACACTTCTCTGGAGTATGAACAATCAAAGAAGAGATGTTGGCGAGATTCATCATGATTCCTGCAGAAGAGACATTGTGAGGGAACTGATAAGCCCCACCTTACCAGCTTGTCCCTTGTATGGAGCCTATGCCTTGCGTTGAGCCAGACTATGAAGGAGTGCTTAGGAATCCTTCCTTTGATCCAAACTGATTCATACCAATCCACTTTTTCACCTTCAGGTTATAAATAATCCCAAGTAGCCGCTGTTGAGAAGACATCGGAGGCTCGAGCTTCACTAATTTTTCAAAGAAATTGATCGTCTGCAGCTTCGTTAAGAGACTATATTATCGGTGGGGATGAGAGGCAAGCTTTAAGCAATTCGATAATGGGACTGTGACTTCGAGAATTGGATAACCACCACTGCCCCTAAAAGATGGCATCCGCAACGACAGCTGAAAGAGGCAAACCTGATACTCTTGGTCCAGAGGGACCCGTGATATCCAGCAGAGGACCCAGAGACGTCCAGTTATCTGTCCAAAATTTGCAAGTTACCATAGAGCCAAGTTCACAGACGATGAAAGGCCTAGCCAAGGGCCTAAGGTTTCAGAGGTTCCTCCATATCCAACTTCCGATAGTTGAACCATTCATACCCCATAAGCATTGGTTGCCTATTAAATTTCTTTTCACCCAAGACACCCACAAAGATCCTCCATTTGCAAAGATTAACCATATTAGTTTAAGGCCCAAAATCTTGTTCCAGTGAGCCAACCTTTTCAACCCCAGACCACCACTAACATTAGAAGTACAAACTGACTTCCAACACACTTTAGCACCCCTTGCTGAGTCCGGTGACACCTTCCATAAAAACGCATTGCACAAGGACTCTATATCCTCCATTGAACTGTTGGGCAAGATGAATATAGAAGCCCAAAAGATGATGGTAGAGTAAATTACTGATTGATTCAACTGCATAAAGGACAATCGCTTAACTGTCCAAAAGTTAAATCTACCCATGATTTTATCTAAGAGAGGCTGGTAATCATGTCTAGACATCTTTTTGGTGGATAGGGGAACTCCCAAATACTTAACTGGAAAGGACCCCTGAGCTAAACCCGCATTGTTTGCTATTAACTGGTTGGCATTAAAATTACCCCCATCCAGATACAACGTCGTTTTGGTTCGGTTAATCCCCAACCCTGACTCAATCTTAAACTCCTCAAGGATCTCCAGCATGCCTTCCAAAGAGGATTCTTGACCATCAAAAAATATCAAATATCATCCGCAAAGCTCAAGTGAGTAATCATAGGAGCTAAAAAGAGAGGATGTACCCAAATCTGCTATCTAAAGCTCCTTTATCCAATTTCTTGGAAAGAACATCCATCGCAAGAACAAAAAGCAGATACAATATAGGATTCCCTTGACGTAATCCTTTCTTGCCCAGGAAGAAGCCTATGAGCTCGCCATTAAAGGCTATACTGAATGAGGGATTGGTGAAGCACTCCTTGAGCCATCCGATAAATTGAGGAGGAAGGTCAATGGCCAACAACACATTAACCAAAAACTGACAATCTAGATTATCATACGCTTTAGCTAAACCAACCTGGAGGCATCCTCTGATGGTGGGACCAGTGACACGGAAATTGTTGACCAGCTCAGACATCAGGAAGACATTCTCACAAAGATGTCGCCCTTGAACAAAGCCTACCTGGTTTACTTGTACTGCATCAAAGATGAAAAGTTTCAATTTTTGCTTAAGGAGCCTAGCTATGACCTTATAAACAGTAGTACAACAAGAGATAGGTCAGAATAGAGGGATGGTATCGGCTCCTTGAACTTTTGGAATGAGAGTAATGGAGGTAGCATTGAAGTTTCTTGGGAGGTGACCAGAAGTGAAAAAATCTTGGACAACTTCCATCACCTCCTGGACCGCTATATCCCATGCTTCCCATAAAAACTCCATAGAGAAGCCATCGAGATCTGGTGCTTTTGACTTAGGCATTGAGACTATTGTTCTCTTAATATCTCCCACCAAAGGAAGAGTTAACAATTGAGCTGCTAACTCTAGGACATACCTGAAAGAGACTAGGTCACTAATCCCAATCACTGATAAGGGACTCACCTCCACATTCTCTGAGCCTAAGAGTCTTTGGTAGTAGGATACTAGGAGATCCTTAATTTGGTCCAAATTATATATCAATTCTCCATGTTTCTCCCCTTAGAAACTTGATACAGATTCTATATTAATTAGCACACTACAAAAAAACTATACATTGATAGCACATTATGATAGCATTATTTTCTAAAGTGCTATGTACGAAAAATTGGAGATTTTGGTTTCTATTGATAGCAATATACTAACGCTAAGATATGAAAACGCTATAAAAAAAAGACTAAAATCGCGACATTTTGTCATTGGAGGGGAAATTTTCATTAAGCGGTACATTTTCCCTCTTCTCGAAACGCGTAGGTTTTCCCTATTCGAGTGTTTCCACTGACATAACATAACACTTATGTTTTTTTTTCTAGTTCGTGTCGCTAAGTGTTTTTCTCTCTTCCCTCATCTCTTTCCACTGATATCTCCGGCGACAACACTGAAGCAATTAATCCTCTCTCTGGGCATCAGTTCGTCCTTGTCGAAGCAATAAACCATCTCGCTGGCCATAAGTTCGTCCTTACATTCTCCATATCAGCTCGATTTCATCTCGCGAGGCAAGGTTTTGTCTTTCTAGTGTTAGTTCTGTTATTTATTTTGTCGTCGACGGCGAGATTTAGGGTTAGGTTCTTTAGATTTGCTGTTTGTTTCAATTTTCCTCAGATTTAGGGTTGTGTACCAATTTTGTTCTGAGATTTAGGGTTATGTGCTTTAGAATTGTGGTTTGTAACAATTTTTCTGATTGTGCTTTAGATTTGCTGTTTATCTTATTTTCGTTTGAGATTTGGATTTGATTTAGCTTCATATATGTTCTCTTATAATTCACTTGGATTTGATTTAGCTTCATATATGTTCTCGTATGTCTACGAAGCTTTATTTTTTATTCAGGAATGTGTACTTGTTTTGATATTGTTTTCTCATTATTGGTGACAGGTTATATCCATCTAACAAGCTAGACATTTTTCTCAATTATATACAACATGTAAGTTCTATCTATCCAGTTTTGAGGTGTTATGTATGGTGGAGTTATTACATTGTTGTGGTTTCAGTTTTGTATTGAATTTTATTTGGTGGAGATATGACATTGATATGGTTTCAGCAGTTTATGTATCTGTTTATGCTTGATGTGTTTTTTATTTGGATTTCAATTATGGTTGTTGCTTCTTTCTCATAGTGTAATTGGTAAGAGAAATAGTTAGTGTTGTGACAGTATAATATGTTGCTCTAACGGTTTTATTTAAGGTGAGATCATATAATGCTGGACAAGGAATGGATGCATCTTTGCAGGTAGATCGATGTTAATTTATACATTTCTGGTTGTTGGCTGGGTTTTGGGGTATTTAATAAAGATTTTTCTTGTCATTCATTTGTAGACTTGATCCTGCTTATGAGAGAGGTGCATGGAATTTTGTTCGGGCTGCGGGTGCAGATAATGATGACAATCAGTTGATAATTTGCCCTTGCAAAGATTGTCGCAATGTAGATCGTCACTTAGGGGTTGATGTTGTTGATCATCTAGTAACCAGGGGTATGGATGAGGTCTACAAGTGCCGTAAGGATTGGTACCATCACGGAGAAGTTTACTCAGTTTCTGAATGTGATAGCAAAGTAAATCAGTGTAATGAAGAGATTGATGGGTTGTACAGAGCTGTTGAGTATTTAGATAAGGAGTTGGCTGGGTTGGATGAGTTCTCTGAAATTGTAGAGGGAGAGGACAAGAAAGAAGATGCGTTCCTGGCAAAGTTAGCAAACGTAGAAACACCTTTATATCAAAATTGTGCAAACCATAGTAAGCTATCAGCGATTGTCTCATTATTTCGACTTAAGACACAAAATGGGTGGTCTGACAGGAGCTTCAATGAGCTACTTGAGACACTGCCAGAGATGTTACCTGATGACAACGTGCTACATACATCATTGTACGATGTGAAGAAATTTTTGAAGTCTTTTGATATGGGTTATCAAAAGATACATGCTTGTATCAATGATTGCTGCCTATTCAGAAAGAAGTTGAAGAAGCTTGATAGGTGTCCACATTGCAATGCTTCAAGGTAGAGGTTAACAAGGAAACTGGTGAAGTAAAGAAAGGTGTCCCACAGAAAGTTTTAAGATACTTTCCAATAATTCCAAGGTTTAAGAGGATGTTTAGGTCTGAGGAAATGGCCAAAACCTTAAGGTGGCATTCTACTAACAAGAGCAAGGATGGAAAACTCAGACACCCTGTAGACTCTGTCACTTGGGATCAAATGAGTGACAAATATCCTCTATTTGCTGCTGAGGAAAGGAACTTGCAGATTGGGTTCTCCACAGATGGGTTTAATCCGTTTAACATGAAGAATAGTCAGTATAGTTGTTGGCCTGTCTTGTTGGTAAACTACAATCTGCCTCCACACCTATGTATGAAGAAGGAGAATATTATGCTCATCTTGCTCATTCCTGGTCCACATCAGCCTGGTAACAGTATTGACGTCTATTTAGAACCCCTTATAGTGGATCTAAACTATTTGTGGAACAAAGGAGAACCAACATATGATGCATTTGGTAGATCTGTGTTTACGCTAAAAGCAATGCTTCTGTGGACCATTAGTGATTTTCCTACCTATGGGAATCTTGCTGGATGCAAAGTGAAGGGAAAAATGGGTTGTCCCTTGTGCGGTAAACACACAGACAGTATGTGGCTTAAGTTTGGCAGGAAGCATGTTTACATGCGTTATAGAAAGGGTCTTCCACCAGCATATAGGTATCGGGTTAAAAAAGCTTGGTTTGATGGACACGCAGAACATGGGAGAAAGTCTAGGATTTTATCTGGTCAAGATATTTCCCATATCTTGAGAAACTACAAAAATAGTTTCGGGAATTTTAAAGAATCTGCGAGAAAGAGAAAAAGAACTCCATGTGTTGAAGAAGAACATGACAGTGAGGGTTTATCTAGTGACTCTAAGGAAGATGAAGAAGAGAATGTAGACGAAGAGGAGTTGTCCAGATTGAAGAAAAGGTCAATATTCTTCAATCTACCGTATTGGAAGGTATGTTATTTGCACCCTATTATATTAAGTAATTTTAAGAATCAATTTGAAGTAATTTTCTTAAGTATTGGTTTTGATTGAATTGTTTTTATGATTCAGGAACTGCCTATAAGGCACAATTTGGATGTCATGCATATTGAGCGAAACGTGGCTGCTAGTATTGTCTCAACATTATTGCATTGTGGGAAATCAAAGGATGGTTTACATACTCGTAAAGATCTGTAACATCTTGGTATTAGGAAAGATTTGTACCCTAGTACCAAAGGTAAAAGAACTTATCTTCCAGCAGCTTCGTGGTCTTTATCTAAGACAGAGAAAAAGATATTCTGCAAACGCCTATCTGACATCAAGGGGCCTGATGGGTATTGTTCAAATATATCAAGGGTTGTATCATTAGAAGAGTGTAAGGTAACATGTCTCAAATCACATGATTATCATGTGTTGATGCAACAGCTCCTCCCAGTTGTACTCAGAGGTTTACTACCAAAAGGTCCTAGGATTGCAATCTTTCGTTTGTGTTCATTCTTCAACCACTTGTGTCAGCGAGTTATTGATAGAGAGCAGATTTCAGTAATTGAAACTGAAGTTGTCGAAACTCTGTGTATGTTTGAAAGATATTTTCCACCAAACTTCTTTGATATCATGGTTCATTTGGTCATACATCTCGGAAGGGAGGCTAGACTAGGTGGTCCAGTTCAGTTTCGTTGGATGTACCCTTTTGAGAGGTATTGTGTTTTAGTATTCTATATTTTAGACTATGTTTATCTTTTAAACATCTGCATTTCAACTTGGTTGTTACTACATGATGCATGCAAGTATATGAAAGTGCTAAAAGACTTTGATAGAAACCCAACAAGACCAGAGGGTTGTATCGCTGAGTCCTATATAGCTGAAGAATGTGTGAGGTTCTGTAGTGATTTTCTTAAGAAGACAATAAGTGTAGAAGAAAAACAAGATAGGAATACTGAGTATGACAGCAACTCTATCATGGAGGGGCGTCCAATATCAACAGCCACATCATTTACTCTATCTGATATGGAGAAGAAAATAGCACATCTTGCTGTCATTCAAAATTCGGCTGTCGTGGACACATATGTCGAGTAAGTTGTGAAATTATAACTGATTTGGTCATTTGTATAACATACTTGTTAAAACTTTCAACTGATTCCTTTACTTCTTTTAAATAAGCTTGCACCTACAATATCTACAAAACTCAAATGCAAGATGCAGACGCGATGCAACAGTTTTATGGCGTACTCATACTCAGAATTTTGCAGCTTGGCTAAAAGAACAGGCAACTATTTCTTACTCTTTCTTAATATTATGTACTGATCATGGGATTTATTAAGAATATTTTATTCATTTAATTTATATTATGTAGATACCTATTGACTCATAACACCATGACGAAAGACTCAAATGGTTGGCATATGGTCCCCAGACAAGTGCTAGGTCATATACAGGTTACATAGTGAATGGACAATGGTTTCACACTGCTTCAGTTTCTAGGCTGTGTCAAAATAGTGGGGTTTTCTATGAAGCAACAACAGTGTGTAGAGCGAGTGCAAATGATACTTCACAAGTTGTTGATTTATTTTCATACTATGGGAGAGTAGTAGACATTATACTGTTGGATTATAATGTCTTCTATATTCCTTTATTCCGGTGTCAATGGACAGTGAGAGGTAAATGAGTAAAAGTAGAAGATGGGTTCACACTAGTTAACTTGAATCAGAATCAAGTTTCTTTTATGAGGGATCCATACATATTGGCTTCTCAGGCTAAGCAAGTATTTTACTCAAAGGAGAGTGATGAATCAGGTTGGTCTGTTGTCTTGAGAGGTCCTTCACGGAGATACAGTGAGGAAGAGGAAGAAGATGGGGACGCGCATATTGGACCATTGCCATCAACTATTCAAATGGATGTTCAGTTAGATGAAGAAGAATATTCTCAAAATGCTCAGCCTGAATGTGATGGCATATATGTGTGATATGAGTTTGTGCTTTTTGTCTGATTGGTTTCGTCTTTGTGTGTATTTTTGTCTTGTTCTGTGTATGTATCTTATCTGATTGTTTTTTACTGTCTTTAGTGACATGTTAGTAATGTTTATGTTATTTTTCAGGTGAATTAAGATGGGTAAGAGAAAGACTAAGAATACGAAGAAGTCTAAGAAGAAAGACCTTGAAGAGCCAGAATATCTGGGTATGGTGCATCCTCAGACAGTTGGAGGTGATGAAGAAAGAGTGGCTGCTGAGGAGAATGTGGTCCAGAATGAGGCTGCAGATCCACCTAACGAGGTCCAGAATGAGGTTGCAGATCCACCTAACGAGGGTGTTGAAGAGGAAGAGCCTGTTGGTGAGGTTCAACAGTCACAAGAGAATGAGATTGCAGATCCACCTAAGCGTAAAAAACATAGAGGTCCAGCTAAGATGAAAAACATAGCCAAAGATCCAAATGTTCGTGAAAGAGTTGACTTTAATGACATGGGATAGCCTATTGGTCCAGGATCAGTAAAGTTGTCGTCTTATCTAGGTCCATTAGTGCGGGAACATGTTCCTGTCACCGTTGATGATTGTAGGAAAACCAGTGACGAAGTCAAAACTGTTCTGTGGAAATCTGTTCAGGTCACCTTCTTCTTTACACTCTCATATGTCAATATTTTATATATGTTATGTTTTGATTATTAACTCTGATAATTATATGTAATATAGGCAAGGTTTGAGGTTGATGAAGAGTTTCAGAAGAATGTTGTGATGGGGCAAATGGGATGTCTTTGGAGGGCTTCCAAATCACGACTTGTCTCATTGATAAGGAGTAAATCTACTAATCAAGAGAGGATGAATCTGCGACCAAAGAATGTTTCACCAACAGAATGGCGTAAATTTGTTAAGATCAATACCAGCTTAGCCTTTGCAGCTGTTAGTGAATCCTACAAGGAGAGAAGGCGACAACAAATACCTCACACTTGTAGCCGAAGAGGAATGGTCATGCTGGCTGAAGATATGGTAACATCTATTACCTTTATTATGATAAGAACTCTATACAAGTCCACCATGTTAATTTACCCGAGTTATTTATTTAACAGAAACAAGAGAGTTCAGAATCATCACAAGTGACTAGGCTTAAGGTCTGGGTAAAGTCACGTACCAAAAAGAATGGAACCCCAGTGAACACCCAAGCAGCTGAGAAATTTGTAAGTTATTGAATTTCCCTCACATGAGTTTTCGTTTAGTATTTGTTCTCAATTACCCACTCTATATATGTATGTTTCCTAAATGATGCAGAAGAAGGCAGCTCAACTGGTTGATCATGCTGCTTCGTCAAATTCAACAAACCCACTAGAAGACAACCTAGCACAACTATTAGGACTTGATAATCCAGGTCGTCTGAGGGCAATGGGTAGAAGCATGAGTAAGACCAAGTTAGCTTGTTTTCAAGTTAAGAAAAAGTTTATGGCTGAGATGGAAGAAAAACAGTATCAGTTAGTTTACATGAATTGGAAGACGAGATTGCTAGAATTAGACAGGTTAGTTAAACTCACATAGTTGTAAATATCTTCATACAATGTTTTATTATATGTTATTCTAACTTTGTTTTATTTGTGACAGAGGCAAGAACCTGAAGTTAGTGAAAACTCAGCTCCTGCAAGAGCCAGAGTAAGCTAATTTGATTTGAGATTAGTTATTTGTGTTCATACGAATTCTCACATTGTCAATAAAATTATTGTAGAGTGTTAACACGCAAGAACGTCGTCATTGTGTGTTGGTTGACTGGTCTAGTACTGATGAAAATGTGGCTGAGGAACTTCTTTTATTATCTGATCCGAAGGACTTCGTGAATGACATCCCCTTGGGCCCTTTTGCTGTTAAAGTTTTGGTTGAGAAAGCAATAAACACAGAAGCCTTTCTTTGGAGACCTTCAATAGGGATGTTTAATGTTGAGCAAGCTGTTGGTGAAATGATTGCATGGCCTGAAAGTAAATGTGTTCTTATTGACCAGATGGGATTTTATGCTGAAGAGATTCCTCTTAGGGTAAAGTTTCTTATACAAAACCATATTTCTTATGGTTTTTGAGTTTATTATTTTCTGCATTTGATAGAGCCCAACAACAGATTGTTTGAACAAGTGCAAACTGCTGGACTGGTCTGGTAGAACTGATGGAGTTGTGGCTGAAGGCTGTTGGCAGTGTAATGAACCAAAAGCGTTGGTTAATGATATCCCTCTTGGACCAAATGCAGTCAAATTCTTTGTCGATGTGGTACATGGAGGAGATACATTCCTGTGGAGGCCTACGCCACAAATTAGATACCTTGGGGACTCTGTGAAGTCATTCGTAGCATGGTCTGCCAATAAGTGTGTTTTAGAAGATGCATCAGAATCAACTTTCCAAAGGTCTCCTACATCATCTATAAAAGCACCAAGTCCTAAAACTGCATCAAATGGTAAAAATTCTGCATCTCAAGGTTCTAACACTCCAAAAGCACCTGTAAAGATAAATCCACCACTTTCTCAGTCCCCACTCCAAAATTCTCAGGTACTTTTTCATATGGTATAAAGTGGCTCTTATTTTTCTGTTATTCGAACTATAATATAATGGTTTCTTTTGTAAATATTGTAGAATGATATTGTCAAAGAAAATCAGAAGTGCAAGTTAATGGAGATTAGCGGAAAGAATCAGGTGGTTGCTGAAGGACGTTGGGCTTCAGACAACCCATACCAGACTATTCATTTTGTTCCCTTATGGCCTAATGCAGTTAAGGTTTGGGTTGACATAGTGAAGGTGAATGTTGCCGCAGTTTGGAGGCAGTCGGGTGAAATTGAATGTATGGGAGATGCAATTGGGACATTCATTGCATGGCCAAAGGATAAAGTGATATTGTGTTAAAACTTATCAGGTTTATTCTACTATTGTTTCTGTTTGATCTAAGGCTTGAATGGTGAATTTGAATTCTGTAATGAATTGTTGGATTGGTAAGTGCTGCAACAAACCAATTAGTAACACTTTCCCAACGCTATAATGAAACAAATATAGCATCAATACCGAAAGCTTTCACAAAATAGCATAATCAATAGTAAATACAAACCAGTATTATATAACAAATATAGCGTCAAAACGAAAAGCTATCATAAAATAGGCCATCCATAGCAAATTGAAAAAATGTTATTGTATAGAACTTACAGCGTTAATAAAAGAAGCTATCATAAGAAAGACCAATTAATAGCAAGTCAAAATAAACGCTATCATATATTTAAAATAAGATAGCAAACCCAAAAACGCTATAATATGTGTGCGACCTATTATAGCTGCCGCTAACATAGCGTTTGATATCGTTATTAATGACATATAATAGCATTTCTCTATTGCTAACAAAACCTATATTTCTTGTAGTGGCAATAACCGACTTGAAGAAGAAAGCTGTATTTGCATCTCCTTCAGCCAACCACCGCACTATAGACTTCTGTCTGTAGAAAGACTCCTAAGCAATTAAGAAATTCCATTTCTTTCTCTCTACAAACTCCTCTCTAAATAAGGAATCTGACGGTGATCGGAGCAAATCAACCTGAATGGATTCAAGATGAGCCAAAGAATCCTTAGGGGCTGTTATTGGATTCTAATTTATAAAGATTTTTGAAGAGTTCAACAAAATCATTGAAAGTGAATAACTGAAAGATAGTTAAAGATTGCTAGAGAGTTTTGTTGATTAGTTTTCTAAAATTTTGTAAAGTTCTCCAAACAATCTCTGTATTTTTGTGATACTTTCCATGACTTTATTTTGTAAAGAAAGTGTCAGAGATCATGAACCAATAACATAATAATTGAAAACATTAACAATCCTAGATTCTTTTGTTTTGTTTTAAATGAATAACACCAAACTTTTGTTAAGATTTTAAATGACTTTTTACAAATCACAAACTAATAACATTAAACTTTAACAGAGTTTAACAAAATCTTGATCTAATAACAACAGATTTTACATAACATTTAAAATCTTTAAAATTCTATTCAAATCTCAAACCAATAACCCTCACTTAGTCTTGTGTTGGATATTACTAAAGCCCTCCCTATTAAACTGCTTGCAAGCTGCTTAAACATTCTTCATTTTTTGAGCCATGGTAAATAAAGCAGAGCCTGCCCCACTTTGCTCCAACAAGGCTGCAGCGATAACCTCCTTGAACCTGGGATGAGTGGATAGGAACAAGAAATACTTGAAGGATTTCTTACTACTCTGAATATGGGAAGAGGTGTGCACCAGAATAGGAGAATGGTCTGAATCCCTAGGAGGATCATAAATAGCTATAGCTTCCGGGAATGTGTCCCTCTAATGATCATTCCCTAAAACACTGTCTAGCTTTCTCAATACTGGATCTTCCGGCTGGTTATTCTTCCACGTATAAAATGCTCCTCTACTCGTCAAATCTGACAAACCATTCTCTACCAAACAGTGGTTGAATTCTGACTTACCTGTTAGAGGCAAGGGATGAGAAAGCAATGAATAATGTTCATTAGCTGAGATAATCTGGTTGAAATCTCCCATAACCATCAAAGGAGACCCCCTTGCATGAGAGTTCTGAGCTATCCTTGTGATATCCACCCAAAGGTCTCTTCTCTGGAGAAGAGTGTTATAGCCTTAAACAAATGCTACTGGAAAATTTTCTTTCGACTCCGGTATGTAAACCCCGCAAAGCATAACCTGAGCTGATTTATAATAACATATGACAGATACAGATGGATCTCAAACCACCAAAATTCTGCCATTCTCTGCAAACTGGTAGTTATATTCTCCCCTCCACCCTCGAAAGGAGGCCCGTAAAATTTGATCTGCATTCTCCTCCGAGACATGCATCTCCAAAAAACTACACATAACTGGCTTATTTCTGGACATCCAATTTATAACAAATCTTTGTCTAGAGAAGCTGTTTAAACTCCTACTATTCCAACAAAAAACCTTCGTCATCTAGAACCCAAAAGTGAAGGTAGAGCTACTCTCTTTCAAGGATTAGCAGCCACTAACCGGGGAACTACCCCGATTAGGCTGAGAACCTGATGCAGGAGGCGAAATCCGGTACTTCTCTGGACAAGGCTTCCTAAACTGAAGCTTATTAGCGCTCCTTTGTATTCCTAACTGTTTCGTAGTCTCCATCTTAGCAAACTTACGAGCACTCAACGCTCCCGGAAACCCACATTGCATATCCGCTACACCCTAAGCTTTCTTTCCCTTGTTCTTTTTCTTGCAACAAACTTCAACCCAATGGTTCTCTAGAGGAAGCGTCTCTTGCTGTTCCTTTGAACCCCAAACTCTTCACTTCTTCCCTCTCATCTGAGACGGGACGTTATGCAACTCTGCCCCAGTCGGCACCGTAGTGAGTTCATGTACCTGGAGAAAAGCATCAATCGACCAAGAATAGAAGTTGAACGCACAATTCCCAGCTTTCCATTACCCCACTTGCAGAACCCAATCCCTAGTCTTCACACAAGGTATCAAAATGAGGCACGACGTGTCCGAAACCTGACGAATGGTTATGTTATCATATTTCCCCTAGACAAGGTTGAGATCGAAGTAAATTTTTGCCGAGAGAGGAATCAACCCATGAAACTTAGCCACAATGTGACCCTTCAATTTATCAGCAGTAAAATCGAGGGCGGAGCTTGGACAACCGGAATCCATTTCCAATAGTTATCGGCAAGTCAATCTTCTTAAGGTTCCTTAAAGATGCCTTAAACCGCTCTGTTTGAGTTGGTATTGTGGAATTAGGTAAATTCTGAGATATCCGAGTCGAGAGGTTAGAGATCTGAAAAGGAACCAGATCCAAATTAGAAAGAAGATCTGGATCTGGAACTAGAGCCAGAATAGTGCAAGATGAAAAGATCCAATATCCTGGAAAAAACTGAAGAGAAACCGACTAAGAAAAAAAAAAAGGGGGTGAAAGAAGAATATTCTCGGCGAATGGCGTAAAACCGAATTCCGGCGAAAAATTTATGGAGAAATCGCCTTAAAAACTCTCAGACACGCAAACTAAGAAAACCTAGTATAATAGATTGTTTTCCTTATATATTTTTGTTCACCGAGTAGTGTATATATATCCGCGGTGGTTAATTATTTACTGGAATGTGTGTTAACATCAACCTTTGATATTTGTTACATGAGCTCGATATGGAATATCTCTAACACTGGGTTAAATTAAACACATGTTTCGTCATTGCATCGTCCGTTGCCTGTAATCTGTCGGCAAAAACATTGAAAAGCTAAACACCCGACCGCACAAACGGTCCAATACCATCAAACATCATTACAAAACAAATTTTATAATTTTATAAATTTGTCATGTAACCAATGTTGCAAGTTGGCATGTGTCCTAACTACTTAACCTGTCAGCGACTCAAGAAACCAAGCAGCTTCCACTAGCAACACCATAATCCGTGTCTCTCTATACCGCTCCTCTATATAAGCACAAACATGGGAAGATATTTAGATTTAAGGAAAATCTCCAAGCTTCTAAAGGTTACGTGCTGAGAAAGAAAGTGGTTCTCTTATAATTTTTACTTATACGATGAATGGAGAACTAGTGAAAGGAGGTTCTGGTGTTTCCGTGAAAAGAAGAAGACAAGGAGATCATTCTGGAGAACTTAGGATGATCCCAAAACGCGGGCAGATCAAATCGCGGATAGCTGCAACCGCTTTGCACTCTATTATTTCGGTTTTATCTAGGTCTAGATGATGATGTTGATAATGATGATCACTAGTTCATCATCTTGTATGTTATGTTTAGAGATCTAAAGATCCGTATGTGTGTTATCTTTTCTTTGCTTTACACATAACCATATAAATAATCCCATGTGGTGATGAGTGTTTGGATCGTGATTATGTTTTCTAAAAATCATTTTAGTTATGTTATTTTGAATGGTTCATCCAGGTGCCTCGTTTCTATACCGTCGTCTTAGAATAAATAGATTCGACAGAGTCAGCAAATAATACAAAGACGTTGAAAAAACATACAAGATTCGTCGGAAGCACATGCATGTAAATATGATATATATGTTGATCGACAGACACAAATGAAGAAATTAGTGTATTTTTTATGATAAAGAAAAAACATGTTGCTTCCTAGACTCCACACAAACCGCCACTATGTCTGCGACAATTGCAATTATTAAATTGTATGCTAAATAAGAAATTTATTGATTTTATATTGGCTTCTATATATATATATATAGAATAAACAATATATTAAAATATTTTATGTAATATATAAGGTTCAAATATTTTATTACATTATTTGAATTAGTAAATCGTTTTGAGTATAAACTTGTTATTATTTAAAATACACTATAGACTAAAAATCTTTCTCTATAAATTAATATTAAAATTAATCTATCCATTTAATAAAATTTGAACAATATTTGGATTCATCCTTAGGGGTGAGCTAGGGGTGAACCCCTTTGTTCACCCCCTCTAATGTTAACCAATAAAAATATGCTACCTAAGACTAAATTTAAACCATATATTGAATGAAAAAATAAAACAAAAGCTGTATTATTTTGTTTGACGTTGTTAACGTCGTTGACGTCTCCCATCTTTTACATTTTTTTTTCTCGGCCTCCTGTCTTTTAGTTTTTACAAATATTTAAATGAAGATTTTGTATTTACAAGTATTGTTCATTAATCATTATGAACACAGATTTTGGACGTTACTCATCTCTACAATCCAGTAATTTTTTTTTTCTTGTCAGTATATACATGTACGCCTAAGCCAAAAAAAAAAGCACATTTGAAAGAAAATAATAAAAAGAAGATCATTGTAGAATAAAATAATACTAATGTACTTTTGCAAAAATGTGATTTCATAAAGGAAAAATGAAAAGTGATATAGCTTTATATGATTTTGGGAAAAAAGAAGTGGTATAGCATAACATTAAGATGGACCACCATAACTCTTGTCATATTCCTACAAAATATAAGACTTCAAATTAATAATAAAAATGACAAATAATTTAAGAACATAGAAATAGTAAAAATGAATTGTTTACCTTGAACACTTGTGAGATAAATGACTCATGATGTAAGGTCAGACTAGTGGTAGTAACAGATAATTGAGTATCTGGAGTAAGAGTAGTGTCCTATAGCATTTATCATTTTATTAAATGTTAATATACATATATATATATATATATTTATATTTATATTAATAAGTGAATATATATGTAATTATATTAATAAGTGAATATATATATATATATATATTTATATATATATATATATATTTATATTAAAAAGAAAAAATATATATCAAATACCTGAAATGATAACTTTTTTTTTGCTGTATCATTACTTGATGATTTTGATGTACGTCGATTTTTTACTTCAAGAACATTCAAGTATCGATCATGGGGACCAACTTTTTGGTTCTTTGGTCGTCCAACATAAGCTTTTCTTTTTATTCCACGTGCATTTGGAACTTCCTTGTCTTCTACTTCTTCTTCTTCTTCCACAAGTCCAACATCTGAGCTTTGGGGCATCCATGCATTAGCTTTCACAAGTTCTTTTTCTTTTCCTCCAATTTTCTAAGCAATTGAATGGCATCTTCATTTGCGCACAACGTCAACTCTATATGATCAGCAGCAACAGATGCAATTTCACGGAAAGTACGACATATATGGCTGTATCGCCTTCCAATCGATTGCTTCTCTGTTTCATTAAGTGTCTTCGGATGATAATAAGATATTCTTCGTGTTTTTGCCTCTTTGCTCCATCGAGTTAGAATGTATGTAGATGGAATTCTTCTAACATTTTTTTTGTCCAGCACTTTCAATGCATGACGACATAAGATCCCAGCAAAAGAAAACTTCATGCAACCACAATGTATTGTTTGGCTTATATCATCATAATTAACCAAATGCTCTCGTGTCACACCACGATAAGATACTTTGTATTCATACACCATCTCAGACTTATTGACTTTTGTAGCAACATAATCACCGATAACTATATATTGCCTCTGGAACAAGCTAAAAACTTCAGGCGTATACACTTCCTGTGCATGTTGCAACATTTCTACATAAGCACATAATACCGGCAAGGTATGCATCATATTGAAGTCAGCAATCAATTCTTTGTATCTTCGATCATCCAACACTCTCTCATAGTGTCCAAAGAAGCACAACAAGTTATAATTACGCTTCAACTATTTTTTCAATATATTATTCATACTTTCACTACGTTGTGTGCTCACCATATCTGCTGTAAAAGTATGACGTCCATATACCATTGCCCATTTTTCTTTGAGCTCAAACAAATTCTTCAACCATTTATCCTCCGTCAATTTATGCTTCCCGAGCATATCACTCCATGCCAATAACCAATCTTGTTCTTCCTCATGGTCATATACACACTTACTAAAGTCCATGGCAAATTGTTCTGCTCCATGAAATACATGACTCAACTTCTTTCCTATACCCCTCCTTTGAGCAAACATAACGAAGCCTTACTACCTTCTCTTTTTTTATCGTCCTTCGTTGTTTCCTTACGTCAAAACCATGACTGCCTCCATACTTTTGGTAAGTTGTATGCGCAGTCTCATCAGAGCTAAACTCCATGCCAATACATAGTTCATCTTTCAGCTTTTGATGCACCATATATCTCGAACATATATCTCCTAGTAAATATACTTAGAAAAAAACTCTTTTAATTGATGTTTACGTCTTACCTTGCGGAATTAGTACGTCTTTGTTAACATCCACCAAATCCAGACTTCAATATATCCGGATCAACACACAACAGAGAAAAAGATGACCTGAAAAACCTAATCCATAAATATTTTAATATAGAAACTCACACATATGTATCGATTACAATACCTCTATTTTTCACCACTAATTTTTAAAAATATATTAGTTTAATAATGATAAGAGAATCTGAAACTACTTCATATTGGCACCCAAAACAAAAAAGAGAATCTGCGTAACTTCACCTGACAAGTTGATGTTTGTATAACACTGAAGTTTTCCTTCTTCTAGATGTCTAAATTGATATTATCTCTGTCTTCCTCTGTAAATTTGTGAAAAACTTCTGATTAGCGTTTGTTACGAAGAACCCAATAAAGAATAAAAAGAGAAAGTATCCAAAGCTTAATCAAAACAAAAAAGTATCGATGAAGTAGACCTACCGATTAAAGATGAACAAAAACCCTAATCAGTAATAATAGCCTAAAACTATTGTATAATATATATATATAAGACAGGGGGCCGAGAAAAAAAAAATGTAAAAGATGGGAGACGTCAACGACATTAACGACGTCAAAACAGCTTTTGTTTTCTTTTTTTATTTCAATATATGGTTTAAATTTAGTCTTTAAGTGGCATGTTTTTATTGGTTAACATTAGAGAGGGTGAACAAAGGGGTTCACCTCTAGGGGTGAACCCAAGTATTGTTCATAAAATTTCTACAAGTAACAAATATGTTAAATCTCAATATTATTAATTTATAGAAGTTTAAGTAATATGTCCAACCTATTGTCTCTTTTTTTCCCTTGGAAGGGATTTATATAAGAGTTGCTCATAGCTTAACAAGATTAAGCTGTACCGATTCAGACTTTTATTCAGCTACTTGTAATCCGTCTATCAGGCTTATGAACAATTAGTTTGTTGATCACCAAGTTAATAAAATATTAATTTTGACGAAATATATATATATATATATATATATATATATATAAGGCTTGAACAATTTATTTGTGCTTTATATTAAATGCAAAATGAAGAGATCCAATTTTCCTTTGTTGTTAGCTTCTCGGTCGCAACATCACTCAGTGCTGAATCAACTACATAATGATAATATTTGCAGGTACGCAAAGCCATGAATCTTTCAAACCGTCGAGGGCAAGACTAAGCTTATGCGTTGTAACATATAGTTTTTACTAACTCAATGATGTGAGAAAGGCAGAAAGCATATCTCAAACATCAAAAGAATGCGAGTTCCTTTGTTGAGTTGCAAATTTGTATCCTTTTGTTGCAAATGTTAGATTTAACGGAAAACATCACAAAAATATTGAAGAAAGTTTGAGGGCAAATGTTTTAAAATATTATATATAACAGACGTTTAGAAAAGAAAGAAAATAGAAAGTTAGCTCACTCGTTTAGTGGACCACTTAAATTATTCCTTTATTTTTTTCAATAATTTAACAATTTAACATAACTTAACTATGAAACTTTTTATAGTTAGAAAACGATTATGGATTTATGTTTTAAAATGAACGAACTGAAAAATTACCATTTTTATTTTGGAAAGAAGAAGGAAAATATTTGGTGGCAAAATGAAATAATTTTTGTGTGATTTTGAAAAATAATGTGTAAAAATATAAAATTCACAAATTATATATATTGAGCTTAACAACATGTTGTTTGTAAAAACACAATGTATTACAAAAAAGCATGTTAAGATATAAATAAAATTGTGTAATATATAAAATTTAAAGTTTATGTTATCCGGTGTAGAAGAGATTAACTATGAATCGAATCTTGATTCAATTATGACAAAAAAGGGTTTATACAAAAACACTACAAGAAAATATGCGTTTAGCGACTCCATTAATAGTTGCTAATATTGGAGTCGCTAAACAGTTGCAAACACCTACTTTGCGACTAATAAACGACTATTTTAGATGGTCGCAAAATTTACGTGTCTCAAAATGGTCACAAATTTACGACTGAATTATGACGCCGTTATAAAGTCGCCAATAAGCGATTCTTTACAGACTCTTTATATTTGGAACCTTCGCTCGTAAACGTAGTTACAAATCAGTCGCAAGTTAGTGATTAAATTGTGTGACCATTTTAAGACTCCTTAACTGTCGTCACAAAGTAGTCCTCGTATATTAGTTAGCATTTTGCCACTAATCTGATAGTTTCATAGAAATAAATTTGGTCGCAATTTGGTGACATTTTGGCATATAATAAACCTATTTTATTATCAAATTTGGAATTAATCACAATAAATTAAAATTGAAAACCAAATCATTAAGAAAGATATCATAATCATTCTTAAACAAAAAGATTAGCATGATTGTATTAACCAAAAAGATCATCCTAAAGCAAAACAAGTAATAAAATCAAAAAAGCAATTCATGTTTTTTAAGAAAAGATAATGTTTAGAACTTGGAGTAACTGGAGAAAGGGATGTGGTGGCTGTTGTTGTGTCTAACGTGGTGGCTGGTGAGTACCTGACACGGTGGCTGGTGGTATGATGTCTTCAGGTGCGGTTGCTGGTGTTGTTGATGGTACAGTTGGTCGCAAGGAAACCATAAAAGTTGCAAATCCTGGATCTTTATCTTTCATGTAGCTAACAAGGTCATCGGTCTTCATTTGATATTCTTGATGTTCTTTATCACGTCAGGCATTCTCAGCATCTAGATGAGCTATCTTGCGGCGAAGTTGTTCTTGAAGCTGGAGAAGTGTTGGTGTTGATGAAGAAGATTCTGCATAGCTTTCTTTCCTTTTCCCTTTCCTAAGTGTCTCAACAAGAGATCTAAGGCCAAAAATGTTTCCCTTCTCATCTGTTTGAGTACACTAAAACAAAGAAAAACAAAAGCATTTTGTTAGTCAAGACTAGAAACAAGTATTAAGAAACCAAGATGCTCAGCAAATAAAGAAACCATGCGGATTAAGAAAACAAAAATGTGGATTAAGAAAGCAAAATACTCATTCTTTTCATCAAAATAAAGAAACTAAGGAGTTACCTTAAGAATAATCATACACACTCATCAAAATAAAGAAACTAAGGAGTTACCTTAAGAAAGATTTCATTCTTTTCATCAATACTGAGAGTGCGATGAGTTGAGCGTTCAGAAGAATTCCCTGAATTTTCTGGACCACATCGTCCACTTCACACAGTCTCTCCTCTAATATTTTCTCATAAGTCTCAGCTACTTTTTTAGCTTTTTGATCAACAAACGATCCGTCAGCTCGAGTATGTGTCTTCATGAACACTTCGCCAAATGATATCGGACGGCCCAATTCTTCCTCCTCCAAAGAAATTGTAAAATGTTAAAATCATGGAAGCGAGGTGTTTAGGGTATTAATATCATGGAAGCAAGGTGTTTAGGGTGTTCGTGGAAGAAATGTTAAATTACCATCTCTTGATGAATTTGCACATATGATTTCTGACCAGCAAGGTGTTTGTGGACTCCAAGACCACCACGATCGGAGTTTCTGCACTGTGAAGCATATGAGCTCCTCTCCATTATATCATGTTCGTTCCAATGAGCACACATCTCAGCCCACAGTTCTCCACGAATCCAAACAGGTTTTTACCACTGCTTTTAGCTTGACTGACAATGTCTTTCATTCGTTTGTTGGCTATCTTTAAGAACCCCTCTCTAACAAGTCAGTAATTCTAGTATCTCAATAGAACTTCCGCTACATATTACAATTGAGTTAAGTTAGCAATGATACGAAGTCATTTATGAGAGATAATAAAACTTTGAAAGCTATAAGACATTACCGCAAATGTCCTCAAATATCTCTCTTGAATGGGTGTAGGAGTAACCTTCCAACTGTAGTAAGGACCATCGAATTTCCTTCTAAATATTCCAGCAATCACCCGAGAATTTTTTCCTTTGTGCCTGTTAAACCTGTCACAAAGAAAAAAGACAGAGTATTAGTCTTTATAAAAACATTGTAACACTAAGCGGATGTAACTTAGATCTAACTAAGCAAACAAAGTAAAGAAAACTTAATCAAACAAAGAAGTCCTTTACTAAACTTGATCAAACAAAAACAGAGTATTAGTCTCAATCAAACACAATCATCTCAACCAAATAATCAAACACAACCAAAAACTTAATCAACCAAACAATCAGTCTCAACCTACCACTAAGCGGATGTAACAATCATTCTCAACCTAACACTAAGAGCAAAGAGAAATTACCATAGAGTCTCAACGCCGAAGGATGGGTTCGACAGACATAATTGGTAGATGTTGTCGGCCTGGAAGAGCTAGCATAACATCTAACAAATCTTGGTAGTCTTGTTAGGCTGGATTAGAATTAGGGTTTTCTTCTTCGGCAGGATTGGGATTAGGGTTTTCTTCGTCGTAATCCTCTTCCATATTTAGGTTTGGTTGTTATGGTATGAGTGGAGGAGCAGGAAACGGTGGTTGAGGAGCAAGAAGCGGTGGTTGAGAAGCAACCCGCGGTGGTTGAGAACCAACCCGCAATGGTTGAGAAGTAGGAGGCGGTGGTTGAGAAGCAGGAGGCGATGGTTGTGTCCTCGGCGGAAACTGGGACGGCATAATTCTATGTGATTTAGTCACGGACTAAGAGCCTGATGGATTCGAGGAGTGAGACAACGTTGCAACACCACTTCGACCTCCGCGTGAAGTCGCACCATTGGAGGCCCGATTACCTGCGCCAGAACTGGGTTCCCCTGTAGTCGCACCATTGAAAACCCTAACACCTCCAGCGGATCTGCCTCCGCGACCCCTACTTAACCTTCTATTACCAGCCATTAGAGAGAGTTGAGAACGAGGAGAGATTTGAGAGGAGAAGAGGAGAGATTTGAGAGGAAAAGAAGAGAGATTTGAGAGGTTTTTGACACTTTGTCAAAAATTAGAAAGAGATAAAGAAACCCTAAATGGTTTCTTTGCCTAGTAATTAATGAAGATGAGCCGCAAAGTAGTCGCAAAAGAGACAAATACTAAAAACTATGGGGGGATATGATGCGCCTAAACCTTGGCAAAAAATACTAAAAATTAGACAACTATCAAATAGAGTAACACAATGTTCGCAAAAAAAAAAGAGTCGCAAAGTTGGTAACAAATTAGTCGCAAATTGTTACTCTATTGTGACTCTTAGACTTTAGTCACAATACAAATTTTTGAAATCTATAATTTTTGACCAATACTATTGATATCAATTAACAATATCGATTCATGATTGTATTACAAAGTATATGAAATAGTTTATGAGCTTAAAATATTGTTTTCATATCTTTGTTATGAATTTTTCATAAAATTACAAACCTTCTTATGAAATAACATATAACTCTTTAGAATGATTTAGATATTATGAAATTTTTGGGTCTAACTACGAAATGGAAAAATTTGACAAAGTTTATATGACTGATATTGATCATTGTAAAGTAGAAATGTGTATTGAAACATGTTAACATTTCTCTAATGTAAAATTTCAAATTCAAAAAATCGAGAGTTGCTAAAGAGTCGCAAACAGTATCTAATTAAGGTTTTAGACGCTAAACAGTCACAAAACAGTATATATCACATGTGTTAGACGCAAAACAATTGCAAAAGTAGTTGCAAAGTAGTCGCAAAATTTGTAGCAAAATAGTCGCAAAAAACAAGAGTCGCAAAGTTGTAACCAATTAGTCGCAAATTGTTACTTAATTGTGACTCTCAGACTTTAATCACAATACAAATTTTTGAAATCTATAATTTTTGACCAGTTTTATTGATATCAATTAACAATAAGGACTCATGATTGTATTATGGAGTATATCAAATAGTTTATGAGATTAAAATATTGTTTTCATATCTTTGTTTTGAAATTTTCATAAAATTACAAACCTTATTATGTTATAACATATAACTCTTTGGAATGATTTAGATATTATGAAATTTTTGTCTCTAAATACTGAAATGGAAATCTCTGACAAAGTTTATATGACTGATATTGATCAATGTAAAGTAGAAATGTGTATAGAAAAATGTTAACATTTCTCTAATGTGAAATTTCAAATTCAAAAAATCGAGTGTTGCTAAAGAGTCACAGAACAGTATCTAATTCAGGTGTTAGACGCTAAACAGTTGCAAAAGTAGTTGCAAAGTAGTCGCACATGTGGTAACAACTTCCGTCGCAAAAAATAAGAGTTGCAAATTCGTAACAAGTTATCGATAAATATACTTGTGACCGGAGTAAAAAGGTTGCTAATTTGTGACTCTTTGTTTTTGATAAATTACAGTTACTGAACAGTCTCAAATTGCGATGTTTTTACGACTATATTCTGTTCGTCGTAAATGTGTGTCTATTTTGTTTCTGCCTTGACTTTGGTCGGGAAACAGTCTTAAATGAATTGCTAAATGGTCGTTATTTTTTTGTGACCGAAAAAAGAGTCACAAGTGGTAATCGCTAAACACAGATTTTCTGTAGTGAAATAATTTAACATTTAACAAATAACATATTCTTTAATTCAATATAACATATTTTATAACAAATAACATGTTCTTTTAAAGTCATACGAAAAAAATATCTCGTTTCCTCTTAACCACAGAACCATATTTTTTGTATCTCATTTCTTTAAAATGATGATTTTATCAATTTGCTCTTTGTTGGAAGTGAATCCATTTTCCACTAAAAAAATAGGGTATAGTCATTTTGTTATTTACTTTAGATTTCTTAGACCTTCTCCATCGGGACCTCTTAGATACAATTCTTAGGTTTTGTCAGATTAAAATTAAATCAAAAATCATAATATTGGTAAAAGGTATCTCTTAATTAGGAGGTTTAAGATGCGTTAAGAGGTCTGAAGTGTTCAATAATTGTTAGATGAAAAAAAGAAAAAAAAAAATTGTCGACTATTTTCTCTTTCTCCTCTCTTTGTCTACGAAGAAATTGAAAAATCAGAAGAGATATATCTGAAAAATCGATTGCAAGCTCGGTTTGAGTGATTCACTTTCTTGTGACCTCCGGCGATGCATATAATCTCATAATGAAGGGGGAGGAGCTTGAGACCAGAGACGCTGAGCATGAGAAGCTTAAGTTGGAGTTAAAGAAACTTCAAAAGATGAAGGAGTTCAAACCTAACATGGTAACCCTCTAGATCTATTGCTTTTGATTCTTGATTTGGTGATTAGATTAGAATTTGGTTTGGTTTTTGCCTCAAACCACAAAGAATTTCACCACATCTGCCAAAAATTTAATTTTGCTCTTGATCGTGTTTATAATTTTTTTTGTTGTAAAACACTTGGAGTGGATCTTCCATAACCGGCCTGTTACATGTACTAGAGTGTATGGCCCATGGTCGAGGCCTATTACCTAATTCCTATGTCTAGTTGGTTTTGTACTATCCCTATATATATATAACCTCCATTCGATTCTATGAATAATAACAAGAGATTTACACCTTCAAATTCTCTAGTTTCATAACACGTTATCATCACGAAGCTCTAAATCCAGCTGAGAAAAACTCTTACCCTAAAACCCTAGAAATCGTCGCCTCTTCCCTTGTTCGTGATACACCTGAGTTCGTGGTCTGTTCCTGTCCGGGGTGAGTTCTGTTCGGCGATCGGTTCCTGTTTCGAAGTAGCAGCTCAAGTTCGTGATCGGTTTCTTCCTCCTATCTTGTCCGAGGTTCGTGATCAAGAGAAGTAAAACCAAGGTCTTTAGCTCCCGGTCCATATCCAGTCAACCTCCAAATCGGTGGAAGATAAATAAGATCAAACCCTCTTAGAACCCATAATCGAATTTGATCTTTAAATCTATTGGAACTCTAAAACTTACAAGTACACAATCAAACAAACAAGTTCATAAGCTTTCAAAACCCTAAACCCTATAACTTTAAAACTTTAAAAATCGGTTGTTATAGGTTGTTTAGATTTGGTTGCAATTAAACTGTTTATGCTATGATTAAAATCCGATAATGATTGTTTGATTGCTTGAACCCTTAGAACTAAACTCTAAAATCTGAATTGCTTAAGATTTAAAGTTTAGGGTTGTTTGATTGTTTGTTTGTTGCATAAGAACCCTAGAACTAAAACTATTAAATTCGAAATTCATAGAAGAAAATTAATCTGGTTGTTCTAAGGATTAAAACCGATTAAGATTGTTTGTTTAATCAAACCTTAAAATCTAAAACTTTAAAATCGGAAATTAGTCTAAATTTGCATGAAAAGAAATTTGGATAACTTCTAAATTAATTATAATCATTATCTTAAAGATTTAAGAAATATTTCCTAAAACTTTGTTGTTATCTAATCTTAAGAAAAAAGGAAATCCAATCTAGTAAAAGGAAAACTTCTAAAACTCAAAATTATTTAAGGAAAAGGAAATTGTTGCATGCTAGTATCTATCTAGGTTTGTTGTCTTGCATGCATGATTAAACCACGAAATTTGAGTGAAACTGTTGGGCATGGTTCGGTCTCACTACCGCATGACCCTAAGTGTTTTGGCATGGTTCGGTCTCACTACCGCATGACCCTAAGTGTTTTGGCATGGTTCGGTCTCATAATACCGCATGACCTAATATTGATTGCATGGATCGGTCTCATAATACCGCATGCTAAAAATCAGTTGACTATTTATGTATTATGCAGATGGCAAGGCTTAAAAATCTTGACTATGTTGCCTTGAATGCTTCTGGAGACAATTACATGCAATGGGCATTGGACACTAAGATCATGCTGAAGTCAAAGGACTTGTTTGAATGCATTGAGGAAGGTTATGACTGTTCTGATAAGCAAAAGTACAAGGCCATTATGCATATGTGCCATCACCTTGCTGAGAGTCTCAAGAATCAGTACCTCACCATAGAGGATCCTCTTGACCTTTGGACAGAGCTGAAAAGCAGATATGGACACCAAAAGACGGTGCTCCTACCAAAGGCTCAATTTGATTGGAAAAACCTAAGGATCCAAGATTACAAATCCGTGGATGAGTATAACTCAGAGCTGTTTAAGATAGTCTCAATCCTTAGGTTGTGGTAATGAGGTGACCGAGAAGGAGCTGCTAGAGAAGACATTCTCTACTTTTCACACTAACAACATACTGCTTCAGCAACAGTACCGTGAAAAGGGGTTTAAAACCTATGCAGACCTAATCTCGTGTTTGCTGCTAGCTGAGCAGAACAATGAGCTATTAATGATGAATAGTGCAATGAGACCTCCTGGTACAGCCCCATTACCAGAAGCTCACAAGATTGATTTAGCAAAGAAAAATCCTCAAGAGCCTAAAGAGCCAAAGGAGACCAAGGAGTCTACCTATGTCCATAGGGACAAGAGTGGCCGTGGCCGTGGAGGAAGTGGACGTGGTGGTCCTGGTCGTGGGACTTACCAAGGACACAAGTTTGATGGTCAAGGCCGTGGTAACCGATCCGGTTTCGGCCGTGGTCGGGGTAGAGGCCGCGGGGCATTCAAGCCTCAACCAAAGACCAAGTCCACTTGCCATAGATGTGGTTTGGAGAACCATTTGATAAAGACTTGCAGAACTCCTAAGCACTTTGTTGATCTCTATCAAGAGAGCTTGAAGAAAAATCCAGAGGCTAACCTGGTCTATCTCGATGGTGAAGATGATTTTGATCATGAGAATGATCTATTTGATCATGAGACCTCCGATTGTTTAGGAGAGGATATGTGAACTCAAAATGTTGTTTTGGTTTAATTTCTATGCTTTATGTTTTGCATTTGATTGAATTATTGTTTTGGATAATTATTTTGGTTTAAATTCAAATAATTTTTTTTCCTTCAATATATTACTTTAAAAGCTTAAAATATAAATTCTTGTCTATATTAGAAATGGTTGAGGACAAGAGTGAACTTGTGGTGGATAGTGGATCTAGCCACACAATTTTGAAGGATAAGAGATACTTTATTAATCTCATAATGAAAAATATCAATGTTAGTACAATTGCGGGTATAGCAAGCCTTATAGAGAGGGCTACGGCCATGCTCATATATTATTACCTAATGGCACACATCTTGAACTAAGTGATGCCTTGTATACCCAGCTCTAAGAGAAGCTTATTGAGCTTTAAGGACATTCGTTTGAATGGTTTCCATGTTGAAACAAAGGGTGAAGGAGACAAAGAGTTTCTATATATTACTGAAATCGTACAAGGACATAATAAAGTCCTAGAGACTATACCTGCACTAGCCACTGGTCTTTACCATGCTAAGATTAACATGATAGAAGCAAAATTGGCAAAGATTAAATGTTCAATGAACAATTCACTCTATTGCATGACCGGCTTGGCCATCCGGGTTCAAACATGATGCGTAAGCTTATAATGAATTCAAATGGGCACAATCTTAAAGAGAGGAAAGTTATCCCTAAGAATCTCACGTGTGTAGCATGTGCACAAGGGAAACTTATTGTTAGGCCATCACCAGTCAAAGTAACTAAGGAAACTTTGCATTTTCTGGAAAGGATACAAGGGGACATATGTGGACCTATACACCCACCTTATGGGACGTTTAGGTACTTTATGGGCCTTATTGATGCATCAACCAGATGGTCGCATGTTTGTTTGTTATCCACAAGGAACCTAGAATTTGCTAGGCTTTTGGCTCAAGTTATAAGACTAAGAGCACATTTTCCAGATTTTCCACTTAAGACTATACGTTTAGACAATTCTGGTGAATTTACATCCCAAGCGTTTAATGAATACTGTATGTCCATGGGGGTGAGTGTGGAACATCCTGTGGCACATGTCCATACACAGAACGGATTAGCTGAATCCTTCATTAAACGAATACAACTTATTGCCCGACCATTGTTAATGAGGTCGAAGCTTCCTGTGTTGGCTTGGGGACACGCAGTATTACATGCAGCAGAGCTTATACGCATCAGGCCATCTAGTGAACATAAGTATTTGTCATCCCAACTATTAACGGGTCATGAGCCAGACATATCCTATCTCAAAACATTCGGGTGTGCCGTTTATGTATCGATTGCTCCACCACAGAGAACTAAGATGGGACCTCAAAGGAGGATGGGAATATATGTTGGATATGAGTCTCCCACCATTATTAAGTATCTTGAGCCAACTACAGGAGATTTGTTTAAGGCTAGATACGCGGACTGTCAATTTACAGAATCCGAATTTCCTATGTTGGGTGGAGAGACAAGCAAGCTGGTTAAAGAATTATCATGGAATCAAACATCCTTGAATTTGCAAGATCCTCGAACTCTAGCATGTGATGCAGAGGTTAAAAAGATTATTCATTTACAGAAGCTAGCTAATCAATTGCCAGATTCCTTTGTTGACCCAAAGAGAGTAACAAAATCGTACATACCAGCTTGTAATGCACCAATACGTATTGATGTTCAAAAGGAACACAATCAAGTTGCTACAGAGTCTAAGCCACGTTTAAAACGAGGTAGACTATTAGGTTCCAAAGATAAGAACCCTCGGAAATCTAAGAAAGGTGCAAAACAAACCGAGGTTAAGGAAATTACAGACATGGCCGCGGCAAATCCTAAGGTACCAAATGAGGTTTGGGACGCTGAACCTCAAGGTCCTGAAGTTATTGATAATAATGAGATCTCAATCAATTATATCATGTCTGGAATTCAATGGAACCGTAAGAATGTCGACATTGATGAAGTATTTGCATATAAGGTAGCACTTGAGATAAATGAGGATCATGAACCCACGTCTATATTAGAGTGCACTCAAAGTAAAGATTGGCTAAAATGGAAAGAAGCCATTGACGTGGAGTTAAACTCTTTAAAGAAGAGGAATGTGTTTGGTCCTATTTTAAGGACACCATTCAATATAAAACCAGTAGGACATAAGTGGGTCTTTGTAAGGAAGAGAAATGAGAGTAATGAAATCGTGAGATATAAGGCACGACTTGTAGCACAAGGATTCTCTCAAAGACCAGGAATAGATTATGAGGAGACATATTCCCCTGTGATGGATGCAACAACTTTTAGATATCTAATAAGTCTGGCTATAAGAGAAAAACAGGATTTGCGGTTAATGGATGTTGTAACTGCATACTTATATGGTCCACTGGATAATGAGATTTATATGAGATTACCAGAGGGTTTTGAGCTTAAAGATTAGAGTGGTTCTCGAGAACAATACTGCATAAGGCTGAACAAATCCCTTTATGGACTGAAACAAAGTGGGCGAATGTGGTACAATAGAATAAGTGAGTACCTAGCCAAAGAGGGCTATAAGAATGATCCCATCAATCCATGTATTTTTATAAAGAAGTTTGCAAACAAAGGGTTTGTGATAATAGCAGTGTATGTGGATGATTTAAACATCCTTGGAACCTCTGGTGAAATTGCCCAAACAGTTGGATATCTCAAGAAAGAGTTTGAAATGAAAGACCTAGGTACAACTAAGTTCTGTTTGGGATTGCAGCTTGAGTACATTGATAATGGAATCCTTGTGCATCAAATGGCATATACAGAAAAGGTACTCAAGAGGTTTAATATGGACTAAGCTCACCTATTGAACAGCCCAATGGTTGTGAGGAGCCTTGACTTGAATAAAGATCCATTTGGTCCAAAGAAGGACGATGAAAAAGTTCTCGGTCCTGAAGTGCCATACCTCAGTGCTATAAGAGTGTTAATGTTCTTGGCTAGCCACACTAGACCGGACATATGTTTTACCGTGAACCTCCTAGCAAGATTTAGCTCTTGTCCGACTAAAAGGCACTGGAATGGTATTAAACATGTTTTGCGTTGCCTACAAGGGACGACAGACTTTGGTTTGTTTTATACTAACTATAACAAGGAAGGTTTTAGTTGGTTTTGCTGATGCAGGTTACTTATCGGATCCGCACAACTCAAGGTCTCAAACCAGTTATGTTTTTACTCACGGTGGTACGGGGATCTCATGGCGTTCTATGAAATAAAGCATTGTGGCCACTTCGTCTAACCATGCGGAGATCCTAGCTTCATGAAGCCGGATGTGAGTGTGTTTGGTTGAGGTCAATGACTCAACATATCAGGACAGATTGTGGCATGATCGACGATAAGGAAGCAACGGTTATATACGAAGACAATAAGGCCTGCATCTCACAGCTCAAGGAAGGATACATCAAGGGAGATCGGACGAAGCACATCCTACCCAAGTTCTTCTTCACACATGAACTACAAAAGGCCGGAGAAGTTCAAGTGGTCTAAGTTCAATCATGCGACAACTCAGTCGATCTCTTCACTAAAGCATTACCGACAACTACATTCAAGAAGCTCATATCACCAGATTGGAATGCGGAGGCTTAAGGACTTTAGGGATGCTTAGAACAGGGGGAGCAATGCGTGCTGTACTCTTTTTCCTTCACCATGGTTTTGTCCCATTGGGTTTTCCTGGTAAGGTTTTAATGAGGCAGCACCCCCAAGCGTATTGTACGGTTATGTCATCCAAGGGGAAGTGTTATAAAACACTTGGAGTGGATCTTCCATAACCGGCCCGTTACATGTACTAGAGTGTATGGCCCATGGCCGAGGCCCATTACCTAATTCCTATGTCTAGTCGGTTTTGTACTATCCCTATATATATGTAACCTCCATTCGATTCTATGAATAATAACAAGAGATTTACACCTTCGAATTCTCTAGTTTCATAACATTTTTCCATTTGTTTTTGTTATAAAAGAATCGAAGATTGTGTCTTTCTTTGCTGAATTATAAATGATGAAATAGATCCAGAATCCATGTGTTTTTTCCCGAAATTTCTTTGGATGCAGGGATCATTGTTGTGGACGAAAAGAGTCACAACAATGGCTTCAGAGTATCCTGAATTTAAATTGAGTTATCTGTTGATTGACACCGTTGCGATGGATTTGTTCGGTACCCAGGACAGGTTTTCATTTCGTAACACCAGTCCAATTTGGAACACTTTTTCCAGCTCCTCATGTATTGACTACAATAATTCTTACAAATGCATTTTAATTTTATGATGTTCAAGTTCGATACCATTCTGACTGGTTCATGTTTGGTGATATTCTTTCAGATCTCGCAGCCACAGGTTGTCTCAATTGCCAAAAATGTGCTTCCAGGTAAAGAAGATCAAAAACGTTAGCCAAGAAGCTAAACGTGAATTCCAGGTAAAATAACATACCGAGTCTTCATGAGCATTGTCGTCCACCAATTATCAGCATGGATTTAAAATCTTCAAATATTATTCTTGATTCTTCCTTCAACGCCAAGGTTCGTACCGAGTCTTTTTCTTAAAATGTTGTTAGATAAGATCTTGGTTCTTGTTTTAGTGTAAAACTACTGTTTGGTTACAAAAATGCAGATTTCAGATTTTGGTCTTGTTGTATCGCTTGATGAGCATGGCAAGGCCAACATTAAACTATCTGGGACACTTGGTTATGTTGCCCCGGAATATCTCTTAGACGGTAACTATCTATTCAGATTCCACAAAGTCCAAAGTCATTCTTGTTTGTTATATGTCAAGAAGCTATCTGTAAAAATGTCGAGCGTGCTTTTGGAGTTTTGCAAACTCGCTTTACCATAGTCAAAATCCCCGCTTTTGTATAATGATAGCGTGTATCATACTTTACAATATGATAGTAAAAAATAAATGAAATGGCTACACGCAATTTGATCCAACAGAATTCGTACAAGTAGAAGCAAACAGAACTTTAAATGTGGACTCTACATTTTCAACTAATATACTTTCAAATGTCAGCAATATAATGACCATATTGAGCAAGTGGAAGAAAATTCATAATCAAATAAAACATTAACAATTGAAGGATGATTTGGTTGAGAATATATTGCAAAAGTAAAATTAAAACTAATCTTTTTCTCCATTTGTAATTTCTACTTCTATTTTAATATGTTTTTATGATTTGTATGTTTAAAAGTTTATGAAATACAATAATTTTCTATTTTAATAAAATTTTAATTATTAAACATTTAAACTAATTGTTAAAAAAAAAAATTTAAACTAAGAACACCACTTAAAATTTATCATTAAAGAAGTAGAATTTTAATTAACAAACAAAAAGTTCTTACTTTGTAAACATATACTTTCTAATACTAAAAAAATATAAGAGCCCTTAAAATACAAACCTACAATAAAGGACGTAAATTTTGTATATCGACAAAAATTTATATGGTCTGCTAAATGACGTAATCAGAGCAAATCTCGACACGTAGATCGTTCAGTATGACCCACGATGGAAGCTTAGGAACAGTCAGACCCACACAAAGTTGAAAAAAATTGGTTCTGCTCATTTGGTTTTCTTCTACTTTTATAGTGTGAGAGCATTAGCTTAGTACTCTGTCTCTCTCTCTATCCAGAAAAAAAAAACAAAAACAAAAGCAAAAAACTCATAAATTTTTATTTTTATTTTCAGACAAACCCATCAGTTTTTGTTTTCCTACAAACAACGGTTTGGTTTTTGTCACAAATTCATATTCACACTGTATATGAAAGGAAACCAAAAGGACTCATCGGAGAAACCCAAATGGGATCGGAGCTCATCGAATATATCCATGACCCGACCCGGTCGTTTAATGATCTGGTTCATCCTCTTCATCTCCGTCACTTACATCATCTACACTCTCAAGATCGTCTCCACTTCACAACCTTGCGAAGATCTAACCTCCTCCGACTCAATTCTCAATCATCAAAGACGACCGGAGAAAAAAGCAGTCACGGTTCCAGCTACGGCGGTGGAGACGGCGGAGCACGAAGCCACCGATCTAAACCATGTGGTTTTCGGGATTGCTGCGTCGTCGAAGCTATGGAAACATAGGAAAGAGTACATCAAGATTTGGTTTAAACCAAAGAAGATGAGAGGCTACGTGTGGTTAGACAAAGAGGTAAAGATAAAATCCGATGCCGGAGATCAAGAAAACCTCCCGCCGGTGAGAATCTCCGGTAACACGTCGTCGTTTCCTTACACTAACAAGAAAGGACACCGATCAGCGATTCGGATCTCGAGGATCGTTTCCGAGACGTTGATGAATCTTGATTCTGTTTCCAAGAAGAACGTGAGGTGGTTCGTGATGGGTGATGACGATACCGTGTTTGTTACGGATAATCTGATTAGGGTTTTGAGGAAGTATGATCACGAGCAGATGTATTATATTGGGAGCTTGTCGGAATCTCATTTACAGAACATTTTTTTCTCTTATGGGATGGCTTATGGTGGTGGAGGTTTTGCTATTAGTTATCCTTTGGCTGTGGCTTTGAGTAAGATGCAAGATCGGTGTATTCAGAGGTATCCGGCTTTGTATGGTTCTGATGATCGGATGCAAGCTTGTATGGCCGAGCTTGGTGTTCCATTAACTAAAGAGATTGGTTTCCATCAAGTAAGTATTTTGATTTGGTCTTGTTGATTTTATGAAAATGGGTATTGCTTAGATTGGTTTAAGTCCAAATGGGTATTGCTTAGATTGGTTCGATTCCAAATGAGTTTGGCTTAACAAAATTAGAAAAACTAGTGAAATCGGCAAGTTCGATGATTGGTGTATGTAATTGGCATTCATGGTATGCGTAGCTTAAAGTTTGGTATAATTTATTAATTTAAGATTAGAGATTAGTCGCAATGGATTTGTTAAAACTTGTTTAACGTTTTTAATTGAGATCTTGAGAGGTAAGAGATTAAAAGATTAATTTCTGCACAAATTTTAGACTGTTTAATGATTTCACTAGCCCTGGGCATATTATCCGAACCCGAATCCTGAACCCGACCCAAATTCGGATATTCGATCGGGTTTGGGTAATATCAGAACCCGAAATAAAATCCGAACTAATCCGAATTAAATGTAAAAATACATTTAGGGGGAATTAAACCCAGTATCTTGGACATTTAAGGGTGCATATTAAACCATTTTGCCATCTTAGTTTTTTTGTCCTAATGTGAAAAGTTAAATATTTATATATACATATGTGTTCTGAAATTTATAAAATGATAAAAAAACAAAAAAAATAATTTTTTTGAGTTCGGGTATACCCGAATAACCCAAATCCGAATGGATAATACCCGAATTCGACCCGAAATACAAAAAACCCGAATGGAAATCTATATGCCTAAATCCGAAAATCCGAAAACCCGATTGGGTTGGGGAATCCGAATGCGTAGGGCTAGATTTCACATTCGTTTCAATTTTAATAAATTTTTCGTAGGTGTGTGAATCTTTATGGCATTCGAGTTTATGGAGATCCGAGTTTTGTGTCGCTGTCGCACTACTTAATTGGTAAACCCATTTTAAAACAGCCGACCAAAAAGTTAACCATTGGAAATAACAACAAGCTTCATTATATCTTTTGATTAAAAGAAGAAACGTGAATTGTTGTAAGCTTTGGTTGATGTTCATTAGTTTATTTAAAACGAATTAAAGAAAGATTAAAGCAGAATAATTCGAACATGTGGCGCTTGAGCAGAGTAACCATAGTTGTTAGATTCCTAGATGTCGGAATAGGACCCGTGTGTCAGTTTCAACCTTTAAAGGTCTTCTTAAAGACGTGTGACTCTCTTTTTCACTCTACGCGCAACGTAGCACGTGATGCCTACGCTTTTATTAATTCAGTTTTTTTTGTTTTCCTTCTTTAGTACGATGTTCATGGGAACCTCTTTGGCCTCCTAGCTGCCCATCCCGTAACACCGTTTGTATCAATGCACCATCTTGATGTGCTGGAACCGATTTTTCCGAACATGACTCGCGTTCGTGCCATCAAGAAACTAACTACACCGATGAAGATTGATTCATCCGGGATTCTCCAGCAATCAATATGCTATGACAAGTACAAAAGCTGGACGATTTCGGTCTCATGGGGATATGCGGTCCAGGTGTTCCGCGGATCCTTTTCTCCTCGCGAAATGGAAATGCCATCTAGAACTTTCTTGAATTGGTACAAAAAAGCGGATTACACGGCCTATGCATTCAATACTAGGCCCGTAAGTCGCAATCCTTGCCAAACACCGTTTGTTTTTTACATGTCAAATGTGAAATTCGACCCGCAATTGAACACAACGGTTAGCGAATACACGAGGCATCGGGTTCGCCATCCGGCTTGTCGTTGGGATATGGCTAACCCGGAGGAGATCAACACTATAGTCGTTTATAAAAAACCGGATCCTCACCTATGGAACAGGGTAAGTGAATGATTTAATTTTTAAAGATGTGAAGCTTTTTTCATTACATTAATATGTTAATTCTTATTGATTGTTGTTTCTCTTGGGCAGTCACCGAGAAAAAATTGTTGCAGAGTATTACAAACAAAGAGGAATAATACATTATGGATAAATGTTGGTGTATGTAGAGCAGGTGAAGTCACTGAAGTTTAGTGATATCAATTTTTGTAACATAACTTTTTTGAAAGAGACAAAAAATATATTAGAGGTATCAGAAAAATATATATCAGAGGTATCACCTTGTTAGGCCTTTTAATCCTGGTTTTGCCGGCTAATTATTTAAATTTTACACCGTATTTATATTTTGTTTATGCGTTTCAAATATCATTTTTTCCATAATTCTTCCGTAGTAAGAAAGAAAAATATTAAGTAGTGTAGAATTTATTTATCTCAAAAACAGGTTTACATGAACCATGATGACATGAGTTCTCTCATTAGTAAGCGTTGGATAACTCTTATACTTACAAATTTCCAAACACTAACCATGTAGTGATTACTAGGTCATATACATTGATAAAGTTTCAAGTTTCAGTATGTTGTAAGTAACTTAATTTTAATTTGAAGCTGGTCCGGGTCTAGAACTCACTTGTGTTGAGTAAGGGTATGACTAGTTCAAACGCAGCGTTTGCGGTTGCGGTTGCAGGAGATTGCGTAATTGGGTGGTTGCGGTTTCAAGCGTTATTAATCGTTTTGAATGACTGATTTAGCGCTTTAAATGGATGCGTTTGCAGGAGGCTTACGACTGGTTGACCAGCGGGTGCAGTTAAAACATAATAAATGTAATATATAATTATATAAATGTTTTCAAACACCAAAAAAAACATTAAAATTGATTTATAATTATAATTCATTAAAAATACTAAAATAATTATTCAAAAAATAAATAAATTTCATATTGAAGCGAGAGTTGAGAAAAGTCATTGGTGATTTGTTTTAATATTTTTCACAAATAATTTTATTTTCTTAAATTTCTGATGAAATATTATATTTATTTAGATTTTTTTTGAATTTATGTGTGTTGTGCCATTAAAATTTACGTCAAGTTTTTCGGGTTATTGTTAATTAAAATCTTACTTTCTTGTATAATTATTTATTTTTAATCTCCTTAATCGTATCTGTACTTCATTTTCTCTCATCCTCAATGGATAAAATGGTTAAGTAGAAGATTTCTGAAAAAATATTTCATTATTATTAATTTGTTTTAAGTTTTAAAAATAAATCCAACCACAACCGTCCGCAAACACAAACGCTTGCGAGAAACAGCTTTCGGAATTCAGTAGTTTCAAACGGTTGGAAGCGATTGGAAGCGGTTTGTGTGATTGGTACCAATCGCTAGCAACTGCTACTACCCGCAAACGCTTCGTTTGCGAGAGGTAGCGGGATAACCGATCAACACCTAAATTACTAGAGTTGGTTTAGGGGTTTGGGTCACATGTGTCGAGTGTGGACTCTAAATGATCTGGGTTGAAGTCACTGCGACCCATTTCAAAATTTTTGCTCTTATAAGCTAAAACATAAAGATCAGAGATGCTGCAATCAGACGGAGGATAATTACGCATTTGGAACCATTTTTTAGTTGAGAATAATGTGACAATTGCTTTATGGGGACATGTTCAAAGATACGAAAGGTTTTGTTCCATTAATAACAACATTTGTGATAAACGTTGGCAATGGAAACCCTTCATCTTGTGACTGCGGAATTTGATTTTTGGGTGTTTTATTGGGGGGTTTTAGTCGCGGAAAGACAGAATCTGGTCTTGGATCCAAGTGAAGAACGAGGAGACATGATTCAACTTACTTGTTTTTGTTGGTTTGTTTGCCACACAAATTTGTGTAGCATTATTTTTTTATGAGGAACCCAACATTGACTATAAAATAGTTGTTGTATATATTCACTATGTGAACTAGATTAGTTCAAATTACAAAACAAGGAATGGTGGAGAAAACTTATTAATATCAATGTACATTCAGTGTTCGATTCAATTACTTAATCAAAGCTATATGAATTCGTATTTTCTTAAACAACTAGTTCCTTGGTTCCTTAGACTAAACACATCATCATGTCAAACGATCACTATGCAAGTAGATTCATTAACAATTAACAAATATGCACCCAACTCACAAGAAATTCGAACCAGACATACATAATCTAAAAGGAGGTTTCATATTCCCTCAAACTAGGTCTCGTCAAAGTCGACATCAAAGTTTGATTTAACCCAAAGTTAAAACGTTTAACATACATAATTGGATCTAAATCAACTTATTAAACTTAAAGATTAATCCGGTTTTCAATTAAATTAAGCTAAACTTGAATTAAACCAATCGGTATTTTTCTTTAACCAAAAGTCAATTAGTAATTGTTGAAAACTAAACCTAAGTACAAAGTATTCAACATCCATTTTAAAAAAAAACCGAAACAATCAAACATGTATTTCAACCTTGCAAATATTTCTCTGTTGACATTTTTCAATTTGATTTTTACCTTTTATAACAATTTGTAAAACTTTTCCCAAAAAATCAATTTGTAAAACAATAGTAGTTTTTTGAGAAACTTTCTAGTTGAAAACAATTTTGAGAATTTTTTTGGAGAAACAATTTGATGTAAAAAAAAATATATAATTTGTAAAAAAATTTCTCAAAGTCGGTTTAGGCCTTCACGACCAAGTTGAGTCATTTAGATGAAAACGTTTTGAAAGTCAATCTGACAAAAAAAAAAACTTGGTGTTAGTGTTGGTTGTTTCTTGGGGCATTGATAGCCATCTTAGTAGCTCAGAGTCTCTATTTCCCACTTATCTTGTAATATTGAAGACTCTGACCAAACCATAACAGATATATGTTAGGAGTTTTTCGCTCCCTTTTAATTGAAAGGAAAAAAAAAAGAAAGATAAGTCCAATCATATAGGAGACTTAATGCATCTAGAAGCACTAGAATTGCTTATATCATGGCTTAAAAGCCTCAAAGAGTCTTGAATCAAGATCCATCACTTACCAAACATTAGAGTTTAATACCTCATCATATGTCAGATCACCTGGTAATGTTGCAATAACATAAAGTCAGCAAAATGTAATCAGTTGACGTTCATATCTCAACAATAAGCTAAGAATTTCACTCAATACAACAATTAATTTATTCTCATAGATACATACAACAACCAACAATCATTATAATCCATCAATCAACCTAAAGAAGAATTGCTTGTAATTCTTATTGCTTTAAGAGATCAATCTACTTCAAACATGTAAAATTCAACAACAATATTATCCTCTACAATCCCTTTTTTGCTGAGGTATGTGCCTCAAAAACATGGTAAAAATACATCTCATTTCCTTTTGTAACACTACTATTAATATTACCTCATTGCCTTGTGTAAGGACAAGCATCAGAATTTCTTACCAACCATCTATTTTTTTATTTATAGACTCTTAAGAATCTAAATCAGCGCCGAGGCATTTGAATAGGCAACATGGGACAGAGTTTCTCACTCACACACCACTATCATTCTATTTCTGATTTATAGGCTCATCATAAGAAAAGTCTCAAAACCGAGCCGAGGCATTTGAATAGGCAACACAAGACTGGTAAAGAGGTAATTTAAATTACCTTATTTCTTGCACTATCATCAATCCATTTATGGTTTATAGACTCATCATCACAAGAGTCTTGAACCCAAGTCGAGGCATTTGAATAGGCAACATGGGATAGAGTTTCTCACTCACGCACCACTATCATTCTATTTCTGATTTATAGACTCATCATAAGAAAAGTCTTAAAACTGAGCGGAGGCATTTGAATAGGCAACACGGGACTGGTAAAGAGGTAATTTAAATTACCTTATTTCTTGCACTATCATCAATCCATTTATGGTTTATAGACTCATCATCACAAGAGTCTTGAACCCAAGTCGAGGCATTTGAATAGGCAACATGGGATAGAGTTTCTCACTCACGCACCACTATCATTCTATTTCTGATTTATAGACTCATCATAAAAAAAGTCTTAAAACTGAGCGGAGGCATTTGAATAGGCAACACGGGACTGGTAAAGAGGTAATTTAAATTACCTTATTTCTTGCACTATCATCAATCCATTTATGGTTTATAGACTCATCATCACAAAATTCTTGAACCCAAGTCGAGGCATTTGAATAGGCAACATGGGACAAAGTTTCTCACTCACGCACCACTATCACTTTATTTCTGATTTATAGACTCATCATAAGAAGAGTCTAAAACCAAGCCGAGGCATTTGAATAGGCAACACGGGACTAGTAAAGAGGTAATTTAAATTACCTCATTTCATGCATTACCATCAATCTACTCTTACTCACGCACCATAATTAGAATAGACAACATTTGTGTCTCACGCACTAGCATTCTATTTCTTTCTCTAGGCAGAAACGCAATATATTTCCTATGAAATATATAGAAACAAGAAGATTCAATAAGAGATATCGACGGATTTCCTAATAAAAAATATAAAATAAAAAAGGAGGTTTACTCAAATAGCCTAGAAAAGATCAAAATTGACTAGAATGTCATTTTTTCGTAATATTTTATGACATATAAGCCCTTTTCGAGGTGAATAAGGAAAAAAAATTACGACTGAGCCATTAAAAAGCGTTGCCACATAATTGTTTTGAGCACTACTGTTCAAAGTTTTTTTTTGGGGGGGGGGGGAAACTCCCGCTCATTTAAGCTACATAACGATAGAGACATTATGTACGACAGAATTATATAAATTTTGGCAGAGTTATTGGCTAGAGTTTTTATAATGAGTAGATTAATTTGGTAGAGAAATAACAGCGATGGCAGAGAAAATAAATGCTAGGAGATTTATTGTTATCGGTAGAGATAGTCGATAGATATATTGTAATGGTGATAGAAATATGAAATTTTGATAGAGATATTAGGTAAACGGCGACAGATATAGTAAGCTTATGTCGGATGGCAGATTTGTTTGACAGATTTAATTAGTCATTATGGCAGACATATACGACTTAGTAGTTTTATATGGCAGATATAATTTTTAGCGATGGTAGATATTTCCATACAGATAGATATAAATAATAGCGATAGATTTATTAGTTAGTGTAGTGGTAGACATAATTCTTACTGAAATAACAAAAGTTAGGTAGAGTTTAACCAAAAGACGTGATAGATTTATACTATTGTTGTTTTAGGTTTTACTGCTGATTAACAGTCTCTTTTGAGACGAGTTTCAAGCAGCCGCTAAAACTTCAAAGCATAGTTATCTCTCCTTCTCTTCAACTATTACAGAGGTAGTTGTGCATTCAAAGTTCTGTGTTTATCCTTTTACAGATCTAGATCTATAGCTCGTTTTCCATAATGGAGGATATATCACTTGTGTGTGGAAAGTGGGTTTTACTGAAAAAGCGCTGGGAATTTTGTGTTGACGAAAGAAGAGGTTCGAGGATGTTAATAGCGAGCAAAAAAACATTATATGAAGATATCGTTTCCATGGTGTACGAGGATTTTGGGTTGGACAGAGAGATGTATGGTGTTCTACTAAGTTATAAGTTTTCAAGGACGTCGCAAACAATGCCAGCTGATACACCTCCTGTATTTGTCTGCAATCATCGCCAGTTTGAAGGATATCTTAGAGTGTGTAAATCTGAGCGTCTATGTGTTGAGCTCGATATTGTAGAGGGAGAGGAAAGTCTCGATCGAGCAAGGTCCTGCGGAGTATATCAGAGTAAAAGAGAAACTAAGGGTGAGGAGTACAAGAAGAGGAAGGTAGCTGGGAAAGATCTCATCCACACTGAACATTAAAAGTTCCCCGAGAACAAAGGTGTTGAAGAAACGAAGTCATTTAAAGAGAAAGAAAGAAACGAGGGCTCAGATGCAACAATACCTATCATTGATGAAGGCGATGATAGCCGATATGACTGTTGCGAGGACGGAGCTAGCTCCGGGGATGAAGACTATTGTTTGTATTCTAATTTTTCAACCGTATACGAAGATGAGAGATCAGTAAAAGGTCAATACGGAGGGAAAAATAGGAGGAAGGCACCTTTGCGAGCAACGAGTTCAACCCCGGCTAAAGATTCAGTCGTTATCGAAGTTGGTTGTGTTGATGTGGCAGTAGGTCAAAAATATGACTCAAAAGAAGCTTTGGAGAGTAGACTGAAGATAGTCTTTGTTCTACAAAAATTCGACTTTGATGTGGATCGATCGAATCCTGCGTCGTACACTATATTGTTGGGTAGAAGGATGTCAATGGCGTATAAGAGCTAGTAGGATTGGAGATTCCCCTAGTCTTCATATTAGATTATATGTAAATGAGCATACTTGCTCAGTTACTGAACGTTCTGCTCGTGCACGTCAAGCTACTCCAGATATATTGGGCCATTTGTATAAGGAATTTGTTGGTGGAGTTGGAGGCAGTATTCGACCAATGCATGTGGCCGATGCTTTAAACTTGAGGTTTGGGCTGACGGTAAGTTTTCTTACGTATGATACTGCGTCTGACTAAGTGTGGTTGTTTTCTTAGTCCGTTGTCAGCTTTTCTTACCTCATCTATTAACTTGTAGGTTGACTATTGGAAGGCACGGCGGAATCTTCTATGTGCTAGACAATTAGTTTGTGGTACAGCCGAACATGGGTATGAAGAGTTACCCACTTACTTGTATAGGATTCAAAAAGCAAATCCTGGAACATACACCAAGCTGGAAGTGGATTCATAAGACAAATTTAAATATGCTTTCATAGCTTTTGGGGCAAGCATTGCTGGGTTTCCTATTATGAGGAAAGTTATTGTTGTGGATGGGACATTCCTTAAAGGTCAATATCAAGGTACACTTCTGCTAGCTACTACACAAGATGGAAATTTCAATATTTTTCCCCTAGCATTTGCTGTCGTTGATAATGAGAATGATGAAGCTTGGGAATGGTTCTTTAGACAATTGAGTCGTGTAATACCAGATGATGAAGCCCTTGCTATAATATCAGATAGACATCAATCCATAGGAAAAGCAATAAAGAATGTCTACCCCCTTGTTAGTTGTGGTATTTGCACATACCATCTATACAAAAATATTGTTCTTAAATTCTGAGGTAGTGAGTCATTTGGACTTGTAAAGAAGGCAACAAGTGCTATTCGTCTTGAGGACTTTAACATGTACTTCTAGCAAATCGGTGCATTGAATCCAGAATTGCATGCTTATTTACAACACGTTGATGTAAGTATGTGGAATCGACTGCATTTTCCTGGAGAGGAGTACAATTTCACAACCAGCAATATCGTTGAGTCAATTAACTGAGTTCTTAAACAAGCAAGAAAGTTTCCCATTGTCGAACTACTTGACTATATACAGTCAATGTTGACACGCTGGTTTGCTGTAATCATGAGTCCACTGATTCACAAACCATGGATCTAAAAATGCTATCCTATCACTTATGAAAGGAGAAACCGCCTGCATTGATCTTTTTCGAAGCATTTGCATGATAGACACCAAATGATAACATAGATGGAACATAATATGAGGTTTAAACGTCAGAGTTTGGAGGATGTTATATAATGCAAAAAAAAGAATAAAGGGGGGGGGGGGTAATAATTACCAAATCCATCAACCAACCATACGTAGGATCATTTTTCGGCCACATCGCCTTAGAAGTTAGAGGCCCCAAAATCCGTTCTCAATGGATCTTCCCTGTTGGCATAAACCCCATCAAATGAATATGCAAAAATAACCAGAAGAAGAACTAGTAGGGATGAAGAAGATGACAACTTACGTTTCTAGTTTTATAAAATTCATTAGGGCTTCCACCTTTGCAGCATCAGCCTTTGCGAATGGATCATAAGCTGTTGGGGATAACTTAACACCACGCAGCATACGCTTCACCATTAAACTGCCAACAAAAGGATCTTGTTGGGTGTATGATAGGTTCTTTGGTCTAATTTTCCTTGTTTCAACATCAACCTTGCACAACACAATCAACTTGTCCAGGGCACCATCAAATGCCTTATTGCGAGCATCTTCAATAGGATCCGATGCATCAGAAAGTGTGGTTGGTGTAGTTGTGGCTTTTTTTTGGGGAGATTGGTTTCTGTTTAGTGGATGTACCATCCTCTACTAGCTTTACAAGTTGTGGGCGTTTGGTGGACTTTGAGTATACTAGATCATCTTTGCTTTGGGCTTTGGGCTTACAGGATTTGGCTTTTGCAATTGGATTTCTAACAGCACAAGATATGGGGTACCCATCGGAAGTTTCATGTACCTGAACTAACCATGACTAAAACACAAGATGTAAATTTTTTGTCAATTCACAGTTATCAAAAAACACATGATAATACACTTCCCTAGTTCTCCAATTGATTCAGTTGTTAAGTTTTAATAACATAAAAATAAATGTTAAAATTATAAGAAGATTTGGAAAATTTGAAAGGTGGAAGTAGCAAATAGCAACCAAAACATTTAAAATTTAACCAAATCGACGAGAACATCAATTCAAGTATCAATATATGATGAGAAAATGTTTGAACAACTCTAGAGGAAAAGGTTAGAAAACTCCTCAACCAATAGACTTAAATTTCTTATTCTGTAATTCCACACCCAGCTACCCAGTACGCTGCGAATGAAAACCCCTTTTTTGATCAACCAAATCCTCTTAAAAACTAATTTAAAGAGGACTTTGGGTCGAGGAGCTTACCTCATCTTTCTCTCCAACCACACCATCTTCACATGTTGTAGATTCGGCGGTCTGAGTTTGAGGTTTGCCTTTCTTTATGACATCAACATCAGCTTCTAGATTTGCAACCTTCTCTTCTAAACCTTTAAATTGTTCACTTAACAAGACCAATTGACCGCCCAAGTGAGAGTCCATGGTATCAAATTTGTTGGACAATGACGCTAACATATTCACCACACTTTCAACACCAGCTACATCCAACGGAGCATGCACTCCACCAACTGACTCCGTCTTTTCCGCAGATTCATCCCTTTTGGCTTTCTTGTCCGAACCACCATTTCCATGTGACTTCTTCCTGGATTTATTAAGTTGTCTACGTTTTCCACCTCCGCATCCAACTCGACGGCTTTCCTCTTTCCTGGCTGCCTCTCAACAACAGAACCATCCCAAGCTCGCTCATCTACAGAGGCATTCATAATATTACCTAACAAGTTATCCAACAATTTAAATCCACCATCCCCTTCACCATAAGCTTCGGTCTCATCAGGCCAAAATGGAAACAGTTCCGCTTCAGGCCTGACAACTAAATGATGAATTTGAAGCTACAAAACACCAGAAAATTGTAATATAGTCAGTTATATTATTAACATCATATGACACTCATTCGAAACATACACCTATATGATATAACATACCTTCTTCTTCTTACTCTCTGAGAATAAGAAGTCACCTATACTTCCCCTGGTACGACCTGCATCCCAACTAAGAAGGGGGACATCATCACCTTGGTTTTTATTCTCATATTCTTTCCCTAGTTCTCTAACACTCTCAAAGGCCCAAATCAACAGAACATGTGCACATCCATGAACCACATACGACGTGTTCTCATAGGACACAACTTTGATGGAGTCTATTAGTCTCTTGAAACTTACTCGACCCCAAGGAAACCTCTCAAATGCTTCTGTATTGAAAACACGTTTATCATATTCCAAAGGGATCCTACTAGACCGCGAAATCCCTAAAATACCGACATGCAACACAAACAAAATCCCAATCATTTTCCTTTTCGACTCACCCCATGTCCTACATTCCCTCAATACATCAGTCAACTCTTCCAGTTTGGTCCCACCCTAGAATCAACCTTCATCTCGCCCCACAACTCTTTGTGATCAACATCCACTCTGTCTTCCTCATCAATTTTGTCACAGTTGAGGTCGGTGATATCACTAAACTCATGTGAGGAGAACCTAATTGGATTACCTTCTATTAGCGACCAAATCTCATATCTCCTATGAATTGCCAATTGCTGAGTTAAGAAGTGATGCACAATCTTGGAACCCCATACATATCGACTATCAGCGAGCTTCAAAATCACTCCCACTTGCGAATTATCACGAATGTCGTTATAGACATCATCCCCAATGCAATCTCTCAACAGCTCAAAACTGTTTAATGTGCAATTAATGTGCATGCTCCTCTTCTGTAAAGAAGATTTCCCCTGAGGATATAGCCTCGGAGGATACCTTAAGTTCTTTTCAGAACTAGTAGATTCCATATCCTCCTGCAAGAGACATTTTCAAAATCCATCAGATTCTACGCGACAAGCATATCACATTACACCAAATTTTACTACACAATATCTTCTCCCAAAACTTATCCCTATCATTTCATCACAAATTATCTCTTCCTATACAATCTCTACCACAACTAGTTAATAGCCTCTGTAACTCTATCAATATATACATATCTTCATTGCCAATACCCGCCAAATTCAAAAGCAGTTACATTTTATAGATTTCTCTTCACACTAGTTGCTGCCAACCCAAATGTATCTTCACCCACACTCACTACCGCCACCAATTCCTATCAACCATCTCTAATTACCAGTTATTTTCCTTCAATCAAACTCCTACCGCCACCAATTCCTATCAACCATTTGAAAATTAAAGAAAGGGTTTTCAATGTGTTACTAACTAACTTACTGGGACACTCGAAATTAAACTACACCTTTTACCCAATCTTTCTACTCATCGGCGCCGTCACTATATCCTACCTTTCTCGGCCGCCGCTAAATCTACCCAACACACCTTCACCAGAGGAAAATCAATAATATACAACTGTACTATCAACACATCTGATACGTTTCACTCACAACTTACCTTTACCGGATTCTCGCCGTCGCGTAGCTACATTCTCCCGAAAACCTTCAAAATTTTCTTCTCTGCTTTATCACAACCCCCTCACGACTAAGATAACATTTATCCCAACTCCAACTCACCAGATCTCCTCACCCTCGTACAATTGTAATGGGACTCAACGACACGCCGTTACCGAGCCTTCCTCGCAGAAAGGAGATTTTTTTTTTCTGAAAAAGTTTTAGGTCGAAATCTCTGTTTAACTATCGGGTTTAACAATATGTAATGGCACTTCTGTAATTATTAGTTTAACCTAATGCTTAAACGTCTTTTTCAAATTTTTATGTGTTGTTTGAGTAAAAGTTTGGTCACAAGTGTAGTTTGAGTAAAAGTCGAACTTATAAGTGTTGTTTGAGTAAATTTCTGTAAAAAAATCTACTGTTTAAATTTAATCTCTATCGAATATCAGAATAGTGGATATAGTCATGATTCGATGGGTTAGGTCTACTTACTTTTTTTTTTATTTGTCGATTTCTAATCTATCAAAAAATCGAAAAAAAAAAGAATATATATTTAGCGATTCAAGAGACGACTTATCATTATTCATTAGTATTATAATATAAAAATGTTCAATTTTATTTTTTAAATTACTCGCTAACTTTATTATTAGTTATTATTTGAATGAAATTAACAAAATTAGAAATTAAATTATACACTTTCGAATAAAATTTTGACTGGTAGAAAGTAAAGGGAAAAAAGCCTAAAAAACCGCCATCTATTTTTTATTTGGACGTTTAATACCTCTGTTATTTTATTGGAAGAAAAATACCTTGATTATTTAATTTTGTCATAAAAAACCTTGGTTTATATAACGGTTGGTGAATTCGTATAAACGAGTTAACAGCCATCAACGGACGTTACCAAATTTTAATGGTGTTAAATCTTAACCTCCACATGTTTTATAGTATATATACCATTTGGTTTAAAAATTAATGATTTTATTACTGTGGTATGTTGGTGATGGGTGAACACTGATTAATCCTCAAACCCAGGTTCAAATCCCATAAAACACGGTTATTTTTTAAAATTTTTATTTTTATTAAACCAGACCACATCTTCTCCGCCGTTGGTTGACATTTGCATCTCCCGTCCCACAGCCTCTCCGCTGCCGTTTCTTCTTCCTGAGAGATGGTGAACAAGCATCACGCATAATCGAATTCAAGTAAGAATTAGTCTTCGAACGAGGTCTTATTTGTGGAGACATTTATAAAATAAATCATGAAGTTGGCACTTATTTATATGCATGCCATTGACATTAAATAATTAATTTAAAAAACAAATTAATTCTATTTATATTCATTTTTTTATAGAAACTAAATGTTTAAAACGGTAACAAACATAATTATAAATGTATACAGATTTTATTTTCTTATTTTATAATGAGGTGAGTGAAGAGGTACTGTTCTTTAAAATTTGAAAAACTGATTTGATTAAAAGTGACTTTTAGCCTCACATACTATATTTTACTTTCACGGGTTTCATATTATGAGTTTTTGCGGATTAAAAATCTTTGAACATGTTGCGTGATCAGCCTAGCATAACGTGTTTGTTCCCTTTAATATTCTGAATCCATCTATATATACATTTGTGGAGACATTTATAAAATAAATCCTGAAGTTGACACTTATTTACATGCATGCCATTGACATTAAATAATTAGTTTAATAAACAAATTAATTCTATTTATATTCAATTTTTTATAGAAACTAAATGTTTAAAAAGTAACAAACATAATTGTAAATATATACAGATTTTATTTTCTTATATATAATGAGGTGAGTGAAGAGGTACTGTTCTTTAAAATTTGAAAAACTAATTTGATTAAAAGTGACTTTTAGTCTCACATACTATATTTTACTTTTACGGGTTTCATATTATGAGTTTTTGCGGATTAAAAATCTTTGAACATGTTGTGTGATCAGCCTAGCATGACATGTTTGGACTATAGAACCAATACTAAAACAATTAGTTTATTTCATATACTATAGATTTGTAGTCATAGCTTAGAAAATTAACTTATAAATTATTTAGTATATGAACTACAAAATATTACACATACTACAACATATTCTTAATATTCCAAAAAAAAATTGTATACACATAACATATCATATAGATATATAACTCTGTTTAATTATAGAAAACAAAACTAACTTTTTTAAAATTTTATATTCTATCTAATAACAAATTGTATAATCGAATTCAAGTAAGAATCAGTCTTCGAACGGGGTCTTATAGCAACACAAGTAGTCATATCCATGGCTAAAGAAGAGGAGAGAAATTGAAAACCCTAGAAGAGTGGATTTGGTGAAGGAGGTAGAAGATTGAAGAAGCTAGAAGAGTGGATTTGGTGAAGGAGGAAGAAGATTGAAGAAGCTAGAAGAGTGTATTTGGTGAAAGAGGAAGAAGATTGAAGAAGCTCATGATGAGCTCTCGACCAATGTTGGAGAAGATGTGGTCAGGGCTGGCGACGCTAGGGTTTTCTACGAAGAAGGAAGGAAAGTTAAAAAATAAAAAGTTTTAGAAAATTGGCATATGGTGGGTGTCGATCCGGTTTGGTTCACATAAAAATATTTGTAGCCAAAATTGAACCGAATATAAAATTTATATTTTGTTTATTGGGAGAAATTAAATTTTGTTTTTAGTTGTAATTTTGGTATCTTAAATTGTTTTTCTTTTGATAAACCAACTAGGTTTTCACCCGCGGTACACCGCAAGACTAAATTATAAATTATTGTATTTTAAATAATATTTTTTAATTTATTTAGTTTTCAAATTCCTAATTAATCAATTTTTATCTAATTAATTTATTATTTTGTTTAGAATGTTTTTTCTTCTTCTTACGTTTTATACAGTTTATAAGCTAATTACATTAAATTTGTTATTAGATAGAATATAAAATTTTAAAAAAGTTAGTTTTGTTTTCTATAATTAAACAGAGGTATATATCTATATGATATGTTATGTGTATACAATTTTTCTTTTGGAATATTAAGAATGTGTTGTAGTATGTGTAATATTTTGTAGTTCATATATTAAATAATTTATAAGTTAATTTTCTAAACTATGACTACAAATCTATAGTATATGAAATAAACTAATAGTTTTAGTGTTGGTTCTATAGTCCAAACATGTCATGCTAGGCTGATCACGCAACATGTTCAAAGATTTTTAATCCGCGAAAACTCATAATATGAAACCCGTAAAAGTAAAATATAGTATGTGAGGCTAAAAGTCACTTTTAATCAAATTAGTTTTTCAAATTTTAAAGAACAGTACCTCTTCACTCACCTCATTATAAAATAAGAAAATAAAATCTGTATATATTTACAATTATGTTTGTTACCTTTTTAAACATTTAGTTTCTATATAAAAATTGAATATAAATAGAATTAATTTGTTTATTAAATTAATTATTTAATATCAATGGCATGCATGTAAATAAGTGTCAACTTCAGGATTTATTTTATAAATGTCTCCACAAATGTATATATAGATGAATTCAGAATATTAAAGGGAACAAACACGTTATGCTAGCCTGATCACGCAACATGTTCAAAGATTTTTAATCCGCAAAAACTCATAATATGAAACCCGTGAAAGTAAAATATAGTATGTGAGGCTAAAAGTCACTTTTAATCAAATCAGTTTTTCAAATTTTAAAGAACAATACCTTTTCACTCACCTCGTTATAAAATAAGAAAATAAAATCTGTATACATTTACAATTATGTTTGTTACCTTTTTAAACATTTAGTTTCTATGAAAAAATGAATATAAATAGAATTAATTTGTTTATTAAATTAATTATTTAATATCAATGTCATGCATGTAAATAAGTGCCAACTTCATGATTTATTTTATAAATGTCTCCACAAATGTATATATAGATGAATTCAGAATATTAAAGGGAACAAACACGTTATGCTAGCCTGATCACGCAACATGTTCAAAGATTTTTAATCCGCAAAAACTCATAATATGAAACCCGTGAAAGTAAAATATAGTATGTGAGGCTAAAAGTCACATTTAATCAAATCAGTTTTTCAAATTTTAAAGAACAATACCTTTTCACTCACCTCGTTATAAAATAAGAAAATAAAATCTGTATACATTTACAATTATGTTTGTTACCTTTTTAAACATTTAGTTTCTATGAAAAAATGAATATAAATAGAATTAATTTGTTTATTAAATTAATTATTTAATATCAATGTCATGCATGTAAATAAATGCCAACTTCATGATTTATTTTATAAATGTCTCCACAAATATATATACAGGGTATCGATCTCCGTACCTCTCCCATGCTAAGCGAGCGCTCTACCATCTGACCTACATCTCCAATTGTTACTTAGCTTAATTTAAAGAAACTATATTTTTGAAATATATGACTTTTACCCTTGGGACTTTAGAACTTTCGACGGTTCGGTGAAGAATCATTTCTATTGATTCACGTTCATGCATACTAATGAAAGAACTTATCAGAGAAAAGTAAATATATATTATACAGTCCATTGACCCACCATTGATTAATCAAATATCTTCAGCCACCGGATTAAATTATATATTACGCTTTAAAGTTTAAACACAAATATACTTGTCTCTTGTTATTCTCATTCCCACACCTCAAGCTTCATCTCTCTCTCTCTCTCTCTCTCTCTCTCTCTCTCACACACACACACACTCATAGTCATGGGTGTTGTTCTTATAGGTTTCAAGGATTTTAAGATACCAGGGTACGTACTAAAGGCACTTTACGTCATTGGTTTCATCAGAGACATCGTTGATGCTCTTTGCGCTTACATCGTTCTACTTCTACCTAGTTTTCTATACCACGATACCTCTCACCGCAACCCGACCAGACACACGCTCTCGAAGTCAGCGAGTCTTGCCGACGAGTTTGTCCCCGTGGTTCGTATCTCGGATCTTTTGACCGTTCCGGATGATTGTTGTACGGTGTGTTTAGCTGATTTCAAGTCCGACGATAAGGTTAGGAAGCTTCCGAAGTGTGGACACGTGTTCCACCATCATTGTTTAGACCGTTGGGTAGTTGACTGTTGCAAGATGACTTGTCCGATTTGTCGTAACCGGTTCTTGCCGAAGGAAGATTACACGCAGATGGATTCGGATTCTGGTTCGGTTTGGTGAAGTGGAAAGTATAAAGTATAAACTAATAGTGGTTTTGTTTAAAGAACACTATGTGTATATTTAATCCGATGAATATTCTAAGTTCTGGATTAAATTTTAAATGTCTTCTTTAAATTTGAAAAATGATAAGACATCAAATAATGTTGGTCTATCGATTTATGACAAGACATATTTCTTGAAACAAAAATCAGTATCTATGATCCTTTTCGTCTCTCTTTACCATATATATACATGTGCGTTATAAATTACACAAAATGCAAACAAACACCATACACTTGTGACACACAGAAAATATAGAGTGTGTTTTGCTCTGTTATAAACATATATTAGAATAGTTTCCGTGCTAGGATGGTTATTATTTTTATTATATGTCATGAAAATATGTTTATATATATCGGTTCGTATTTTCATATTATCGGGTTCGTATTTTCATATTATCGTGTTAATTTGGTGGATATATCCAGATTTTTTCTCTTATTCTGTATATTTTTTACCATGTTAAATTTGTTAATATCATGGAAAGCGTAAGAAATTTGTTTAGATAATTAGGTACAAAAAAATTATTTGTTAAGATGTGCATCTGTTTGAAAAGAAATGATGTATATATATTTATAATATTATAAATAATAACTTTAAGTTGTGGTATTTATTAAAATGGTAAAGGTTTATTATGTAAATCTTAGAAATAAAATGTTATATTAGTAAATGTACTTTCAATAAGAAGGGGATAGTTATACCATGCATGTCCTATGTACTCAAACAGTTTGATATTAAACTGTATTCCTAGTCAGTGCGAGCTTAGCATATGTGCTGAGGGTATAGTGCACAATGTCCGATGGTCTAGGTAAAGTTTGAGCCGGACCAGTTCGAAGTTTACATGGATCTTTAATTTTTGTTCTCATTTTTCCAAACTCTTGGTTTTCGTTTATTCTGATTGGATAATTAATCCCTATAATTAATTAGTTAAATAATTTCGTCACCAAATCGTGATCTATCAAAACATTGAAAACATATAGAATAATTGGAATATTTGTCAACATATTCCATTTGTGAGTGACGCCACCGTTGAAAGTTCAACCGTACGTCAAGTACTAAAGCTCTCTTACTTTTTCGAATTTTTCTTGTCATCAGTCCACCAATGAGTGACGGCTATGAGTTTGTCAATACTTATATCAGCGAAGGTTCATGCATGCGATAATCTTTAAAAATATGTACGACGACTTGTCAAAAGCTCATTCGATAATATGGTAATTAACCAGCCACTTCTTACGAAAAACTCCAAGATTATAATAGCAAACACATATACTTTACAAAACCAACATTATCTTAAATGTTTCCACAAAAAGTAAAAGAGAAAAAGGTTTATCCCAACATTTTAAAGAGAGCGTGTTAGTAATCATTATCATGTTGGAAAAAGGTTTATCCCAAAGTTTTTGTGGTTTATAAGAAACAACAAAAAGAATTATCATTCATCATTTATCATTTATCAAGATTTTGAAGTCTCTTCGTCGTTGTCATTTAGAGCTACAAATAATATGTCAGTTTCACTATTAATTCTCACTCACACACAAGAAGCTCAAGATTACCATTTAAACCCAGAGGTCCTTCCTGTACTGATATAAAAGTACAGGGATTAATTTGAAAATTCTCTTTAAATAATATAACCAAATATTAATTTCGCTAAATTATTCAAAAGCCACCCTGGACAATTTCAAATATGGGCTCAATTATCATTAAGCCCATTAAAAAATCGGCCCATTAGTCGATGAAAAATCGTCACCGGCGTCTTCCCTTTCACCATTTCTCCGTCATCGTCTCTGTGTGTGTGTCTCTCTCTCTGTCTCACATAATCTCGGAGAAGAAAGATCGTCGTCGGGGGAGAAGAAAGGAGAAAATGAGTGGTCACGATTCAAAGTACTTCTCGACGACGAAGAAGGGAGAGATCCCTGAGCTCAAGGAAGAGCTTAATTCCCAGTATAAGGTTTTCTTTTCTTCTTCTTCTTAACCTCACTCTTTTTTTTTTTTTTTTTTTTTGTCTTTACATGTGGATCTGTGATCCGCCGCCATTATTACATTCACGATCTCTCCGTCGATGATCCTTTTCTCCTTTATAATTTTGTTATTCATGCAAATTTTGGTAGATCTGGATTTGAATTATCAATCTGTAAAGTTTTGTTGCTGTTTTTAGTGGAATTGGTTTCGTTATTTTTGTGGGAAGAAGGATGATTCTTTGAGATATAGCTCGAATTGGAGAGAAACTGAGAATGGCTTATGAATTAGATGTGTGCAATCTCGTAGTGACTTATTAGTGGAGTATAGGTTGGTGAATCAGAACTCGTTAAATCTGTATCAGTGCGTTTGTTAGAGGATCAGTGAACTGCCGTTTCGATCTAGGAGTTGTTTTTGCAAAGGAAGAGGCTAGACTAAGCTATTAACATTAGTACGACTGACATTGTTTGTGCTCAAAGTTACTGTTCAATAGGATGCATATGTTAATGATATTAAGAAGGAAGGGTGCTTTTCTATTTTGGCTTCAGTTTTGTTAATTTTTCATGTATACTTTCTGTTTCCTAGGATAAGAGAAAAGATGCGGTTAAGAAGGTTATTGCAGCAATGACTGTTGGAAAGGATGTTTCATCACTTTTCACTGATGTAGTCAATTGCATGCAAACGGAAAATTTGGAGTTGAAGAAGCTTGTTTACTTGTATCTCATTAATTATGCGAAAAGCCAGCCAGATCTTGCTATTCTAGCAGTTAATACTTTTGTAAAGGTAACACTCAAACACCTGACTTTTCGCACTCCTTTGCTCTGTTCTGACCCTGGGGTAATAAGAGAAAATGGAAAGGAGCTGATCAAGTGATCATTAATTTAATTGTTAATTTGTATTCTACAGGATTCACAGGATCCAAATCCGTTGATCCGCGCTTTGGCTGTGCGGACAATGGGCTGCATTCGTGTTGATAAGATCACAGAATATCTATGTGATCCTCTTCAGAAGTGCCTAAAGGTTGAGTTTTAAATCTTACCGCTTCTTTGGGATTTGATACCAACATCTCAATTATTGCCCTTAAGAATCTGTTTCATCTTAACTAGTCAGTATTTACACTATCCTCTGCATAATGTTTTCTTTAGGATGATGATCCATATGTCCGGAAGACGGCCGCTATTTGCGTTGCTAAGCTTTTTGACATAAATGCTGAATTGGTTGAGGATAGGGGTTTCCTTGACGCCTTGAAGGATTTGATATCAGATAACAATCCGATGGTTGTTGCCAATGCTGTAGCAGCCCTTGCAGAGATTCAAGAGAATAGTACTAGCCCCGTATTTGAGATCAATAGTACAACCCTTACGAAGCTCCTTACCGCTCTAAATGAATGCACTGAGTAAGCCCTCTCCTTATCGCCATTTCTATTGTTTCACTGCATTCTGTTTAGTATTGAATATTTATGGCCAGTTGTCGAAAGCTTTCCTAGTCGAAGAACATAAAAGGTATTGACCTAAGATTAGAGGTTAGTGGAACGGTGATGGATTATGAAATTGCTAGCTAGATGTGGTATGGCCTCAGTTGTTTATGCTTTGTCTTCATGTCCATTATCAGACAGCAGTTTGGAAAATTACTTTTTCGTTATTGAAGGTTTTATCTGTAGATAAATGACCCACTATTTTGAAGTTTGGGGAAATGAGTGTTGGATAAGCTTTTGTCACCTCCACTTTTAGTACTCACTATGATCATCGCAGGTGGGGTCAAGTTTTTATTTTAGATGCTTTATCGAGGTATAAAGCAGCTGATCCCCGCGAAGCTGAAAATATTGTTGAGAGAGTCACGCCAAGGTTGCAACATGCCAACTGCGCTGTTGTGCTTTCAGCTGTTAAGGTGAACAACTTTCATTTGATTGTTATTCTTCTACTGCTCACTGGTAGCTCGTCAAACTTGCTTGTAAACCATCAGCTACACCTTTGCATGTTTTCTAATGTGCTCCCACTTCTGTTCTATATTTGATAATTGCCTTACAGATGATCCTTCAACAAATGGAACTTATTACTAGTACAGACGTCATTCGTAATCTTTGCAAGAAGATGGCTCCACCCCTTGTTACATTGCTTTCTGCAGAACCTGAGATACAATATGTTGCACTTCGTAACATTAATCTTATTGTCCAGAAACGACCCACTATCCTTGCCCATGAAATTAAGGTAGTTTGACCTGTGCTTTGTTAATTCTCAGACGACGCAACTGTTACATCCTTGCTTTTAGTACTTATGTTGCAAGTTATCTTTTTTTTTTCTTTCAGGTTTTCTTCTGTAAGTATAATGACCCAATTTATGTTAAGATGGAGAAGTTGGAGATTATGATTAAACTTGCCTCGGACAGAAACATAGACCAGGTATCCTCACTGAACTTTACCATCTTCTGTATGTCTCTATTATTGTTGGTGCATATTATGATTTTTTGGAGAAATGCTAATGTAGGTTCTTCTGGAGTTCAAAGAGTATGCCACGGAAGTAGACGTTGATTTTGTTAGAAAGGCTGTTCGTGCAATAGGCCGATGTGCTATTAAACTAGAGAGAGCAGCCGAACGGTGCATCAGCGTTTTGCTTGAGTTGATCAAGATCAAAGTAAACTATGTTGTTCAGGAGGCCATTATTGTCATCAAAGATATCTTCAGAAGATATCCAAACACGTAAGTTGACATTTCTTAATCACTTTCGTAATGGCATCTTGAATTCTTCTTTAAATATTTTTGATGCTATTTCAAATTCCATACAGGTATGAGTCCATTATTGCAACACTCTGTGAGAGTTTAGACACTTTGGATGAACCAGAAGCTAAGGTAATGAACTTTCTTGTTTTCTTTGTTTATTAAATTTGAAATACTATCTTAATTTTGACCATAAATCACTGAACTTATAATTGTACATCTATTGGAAAATTGCAACTTGAAGGCATCTATGATATGGATTATTGGTGAATATGCTGAAAGAATTGACAATGCGGATGAGCTTCTTGAAAGCTTCCTTGAGAGTTTTCCTGAGGAACCAGCACAGGTCCAGCTGCAGCTTCTCACTGCTACTGTTAAGCTCTTTCTGAAGAAGCCAACTGAAGGCCCTCAACAAATGATTCAGGTTCGGCTTTTCCCTTGCTCACACTGTTTTATGATTGATTGATGTGCATGTATCATGTATGTGACGACAGGCATTACGTTATGTTTGATGTTTTCAGGTTGTCTTAAATAACGCTACTGTGGAGACGGATAATCCTGATCTCAGAGATCGTGCATACATATACTGGCGCCTTCTATCTACTGATCCTGAGGTGTGTGTCATTTTGATATTTCATAGCTTTTTTAGTACTCAGCTAGTCCAGAAGGAATATATTCAGAATTGTTTATTCAAGCAACACATACCCCGTTGAGCTTTCTCTTGAGATATATATTGCTAATCGCGGTATTTCTCTTCATTAGGCGGCCAAGGATGTTGTTTTGGCTGAAAAACCTGTGATTACTGATGACTCAAATCAACTAGACCCATCCCTTCTTGATGAGCTGCTTACAAATATTTCGACCTTGTCGTCTGTGTACCATAAACCCCCAGAAGCTTTTGTTACCCGCTTGAAAACCACAGTTCAGAAAACAGAAGACGAGGACTTTGCGGAAGGAAGCGAAGCAGGATACTCATCTAGTAATCCGGTTGATAGTGCAGCTTCCCCTCCAGCCACCACAGGTAATATCCCACAGTCTGCCGGAAGACAACCAGCTCCTGCACCAGCGGTCCCAGCTCCTGTGCCCGATTTGCTAGGTGACCTGATGGGATTGGATAATGCCGCTATTGTCCCAGTTGATGAACCCATTACTCCATCTGGGTGAGTTATGTCTTGAATAACAAAACTTTCTATTGTAGGGACTAGTTTATTACATTAGATCAATTTCGGTTACCTAATTCATAGTAAAGCTCATCGAATCTTATGAACTCGATCACAGTCCTCCTTTGCCAGTTGTCGTGCCAGCTTCAAGTGGTCAAGGTCTACAGATAAGCGCTCAATTATCCCGAAGAGATGGACAAGTATTCTACAGTATGCTCTTCGAGAACAACTCGCAGACGGTACTTGATGGTTTCATGATTCAGTTTAACAAGAACACATTCGGCCTTGCAGCTGCTGGACCTCTTCAGGTACTCTATCTGAATCTACTTTTATGTCTGAAACTTAGGTACGAATCTTTAGAACTGATATCCGCGTTTGTATTATTTCAGATTCCGCCAATGCAACCGGGAACATCTGCCAGGACAATGCTACCTATGGTCTTGTTCCAAAACATGTCTGCTGGGCCTCCAAGCTCGCTATTACAAGTCGCTGTCAAAAACAATCAGCAGCCTGTTTGGTACTTCACTGATAAGATTATACTTCATGTTCTTTTCGGTGAAGACGGTAGAATGGAACGTGGAACCTTCCTTGAGGTAACATAGCATTGTACCAAACATCCTTAAAATTTGGACTATTCGCATCTGTTTGGATTTAGGATAATAGTGGCAACTGTAAAACCAATTCTGTTAAGGTTTGTATAGTTTGGGTTTTTATATCTGCAATTTTTTTAAGAATATACGTTTTGGTTTGTCTTTTCGCAGACATGGAGGTCATTACCGGACTCAAATGAAGTCCAGAAAGAATTCTCCGGGATCACCATCGCGAGCATCGAATCAACTATAGATTTGCTCACAGCTTTCAACATGTTCTTCATAGCAAAGCGCAAGAATGGGAACCAAGACGTGATCTACTTATCAGCAAAGGATCCACGAGATGTACCGTTTTTGATCGAGCTCACTGCTATGGTGGGCCAACCAGGTCTCAAATGCGCAGTGAAGACTCCCACTCCCGAGATCGCACCTCTCTTCTTCGAAGCTGTCGAGCTTCTCTTCAGGGCTTGATGATAATTAATTGTTGTCAAATGCTTTAAACCCAAACCTAAAAGGTTCCAGATTCTTTGTTTTTTCTTTTTTGTTATCTCCAACCCTTTTTTACTGAGTTCAGTGTATGTAATAAATCCTGTTTGTGTTACTTCCGGTTGGACCCATTTAGTTTTGGTATTTGTAATGCTCACTCATTTCTTCTAATTCTTGTATTGAAACCACTTTTATTTACCAAACACCATCAAAGAACCAAATCACCATGGATGATCTTGCTACATTGGACCCTTGATGATGCTATTGGTGGACAACGCCAAAACTTTCAAAACATTTCTTCTTAATTAGTACACTTGTGGCTATACCAAAGACGGCTTTCACAACGGATGGAACAACCATCTTGTATATTAAAAGGATTATAATTTAAATGCAAATTCCTACTGTTTAGTTTCGGGTTGTGAAAAAAAAAAAAATTAAGTAGTTTCTTTCAAGAAATGCTAGCCGCACAGGCACACACAATGAATATAAAATTTCTTATAAACAATATGGGTATACTTGAGTTACAGTTGAGTATCATGAAAAAAAAGTGAAAGAGCACCACAAGCAGAAACCTCCTCCAAGCAAATGGTCTCATCCTCCTCTAGGTATATTCAAGTTGCAATGTGAAGCTTCTTGGATGGGTAGCTTAGGACAGAACGGTATAGATTCTAATTTCTACATAATGAGGTGGGTACAATGAAATAACTCCGTGTTAAAGAGAACCCCTAAATAATAGACTTAACAGTCTCAATAGAGATTATTCGTTACTTGCCTTACCCACAACATACTTGTTAGATCTCTACATCTACAGCAAACAATAGAGCACCGAGTTACCTTGTCATTGCCGCCGCTAATTAGGTATCTGATCTTGATAAAGAATAACATGAACTATCTTCGACAAACAAGCCTCTTATGATGATGCAACTTTTATTCATTTCTTGTTAATCTTTTTGTTTATCTAATTATATTTGGTGTGAATGTGTGATGATTTTGATTCCTTTCTTGTGATCTTTCCCCTGATTTTAACTAAGTTTTTGGTTCCACCACAACATACAGTTCGATCAATCTATGTTGTATTCATTCTGTGGACTCCTCAATAATTATGTACGGTCGCTGTTATAAGTAACACTTTATCTGATGTGTCTGTAGAATGATTTTTAAACAAATTATATAATGCGTAAACGGTTAGAAATAGGTGATTAATATGTTTAAAACAAAGTTCTTGTTTCTTCTAAGTTCTTAATAGGTGTTCAATCACATTGTTTAAGGAAAACGTAGAGTAGACTGTAGACAATGTCTACTAGACATGTATATTATAGCCACATACTACACAAGACTAACGAACACGTACGCTCCCTTTTTTTTATATAAAATTATTATGACAAAGACGAACACATAACATGAGGTTTTACAAACATGGGAAGGCAGTCAATACAATATATCTTTGTTTAGAAGCCAAGAAACTTTGCACACACATACACATATATATATATATATATATATATATATCCTCAACACCGAATGAAACCAACGATAAGGCAGTTTAGAATTCATACAGCACTGGTTTATTAAAAAACGAAACTTTTTTCCATGTAATATTACTACGGGCCCTAGTCTCATTGTTTTTTTATCAACGGCTAATGCCTTTTAAAATTGCTTTCTCCTGATAGTTGTAGTCAGTCTAAGTCCAGTTATTTTAGTTATTAATTATTAAATATAATTGTTATTGGATGCCTACAAAGTTCTATATAACAAAAGAATAGCTTTGAGATCTCAGATTCAACTTTTCCTTCTTCTTGTAGTATACGACCATGGAATCTGAGGGAGTGTCACTACCGTTGATCCACGAGCACCTTATGATGCCTTTGAATGATCTGCGGGAAGGTGATTGTTGTGGACGCTTGGAATCTAGCAGTGATGGATACTACTGCAAAAGCTGTGATTTCTTTGTTCATAGGAAATGTGGCGAGTCCCCTGAATATAGTGACCACCCATCTCACTCTGTTCACACTCTTGAGCTTCGAAGTAAACCTGACAATTTCTGTGATTTATGTCACAGGACAATCACGAATTTACACTATCGTTGTGAGATCTGTGACTTTGATGTGGATCTATTCTGTGCCAAGTACCCACCACCTGAAGCCATTGACGTTTCCGAGACGCATCACCACAAGCTCACCCTTTTCAAGGAGCAGACCGAGTTCGACTGTGATGCTAACTGTGGTAAGATTGGTTATGAGTTTCCTTACAAATGCGATGAATGTGATTTGGCTTTCCATTTGGATTGCGTATTGAATCTGTCGGAGACAAAACACCCGTCAGAGTTAAACCACACTTACCACAACTTACACCCTCTTAAGTTCCACACAAGTCAACCACCGAACTGTTCTGATGGAAAATGTCGTCTTTGCGGAAGAGAGATTAAAGATAGGTTCTTTTATCTTTGTTCTGCTTGTAACTTCAGCTTGGATATGCGTTGTGTTTTGAACCCACCGCTACAATTTGTTCTAAATTTGAAAGCTCATGCTCACAAACTCATCTTTCGCCCAAGACTTGATTCTTTTACATGTAATGCTTGCGGGTTGAGTGGAGATCGAAGCCCTTACGTATGTTTTCAATGCGATTTCATGATACATCAGGATTGTCTTTCCCTTCCACGCCTCATAAACATCAATCGGCATGACCACCGTGTTTCTCGCACTTCTGTTCTTGGTGTTGTCAATTCTGTTTGTGGAGTTTGTCGCAAGAAGGTTGACTAGACTTGGGGCGGGTATTCTTGTTTGCGGTGTCTTGGCTATGTCGTTCATTCGAAATGTTGTTGAATAAGCTTGACATAGCTTGAGGCCAAAGACAAGTATATTTAGGAGAAAAGCTAAATATACATATTTGAGATTTAGGAGATATCTAATAAGTTAGTTTTCCAATTTGAATTAGGAAACTTTGTCTAAGGTATTTACTATATAAGAAGATGCAAAGGTGTTGCATAGCTTATGAGTTTTTGAGAGAACAAGAGAGAGCTTTAGGTTTTGAGTGATTTTCCTAAAGATTAATAAAAGAGAGTAATTCTTTTGATCTTGTGTTCTTAAATTCTTTGAATTTCTTGTGTTCTAGTTCTTTATTTGGTATCAGAGCAAAACTAGATCCTAAGTTCTTCCGTTTAAAATCGCAACATGGGTGATATCGTTGTGGCTAAACCCAAAGAAAACAATCCCTCGTCCATCCAATGTCCTATGCTTACCATCACCAACTACACCGTGTGGTCCATGCGTATGAGGATTACGCTCATAGTACATAAGGTTTGGGAAGCTATAGAACCAGGAACGACCGATGCTGAGATAGACGACATGGCGAGAGCTCTTCTCTTCCAGTCCATACCGGAGGTGCTGATTTTACAAGTTGGAGATATCAATAATTCTAAAGTTGTTTGGGATGCGATCAAAGCAAAATATGTTGGTGCTGACAGGGTCAAAGAAGCACGATTACAAACTCTCATGGCCGAGTTTGACCGACTCAAGATGAAAGACACCGACACTATCGATGCTTTCGCTGGTAAGCTCTCAGAATTGTCAACAAAATCTGCTGCTCTAGGAGAAAATATTGAAGAACCAAAACTTGTCAAGAAATTCCTTATGAGCTTGCCAAGAAAGCGATACATACATATTATTGCTTCACTTGAACAAGTGCTTGATCTCAATACCACAAGTTTTGAAGACATCGTGGGAAGGTTGAAAACCTATGAGGAGAGGATCTCTGCTGAGGAAGAGGATGAACAGTCAAACGACCAAGGGAAAATCATGTATGCTAATACGGACTTTCAGCCTTACCAAGGGAATTATGGCTCAGGTGGAAGAGGTAGAGGTCAAGGAGGACGGTTTAACAGTCGAGGAAGAGGAAGATGACGGTTTTCAATCAATCAAACGGAGGATATAGACAAGAGCGAGACAAGTCTAAGGTGATTTGTTTTTGGTGTGATAAAGCTGGACATTATGCATCAGAATGTCCAGATAGGTTGCTTAAACTCCAAGAAACACGAGAGAATGACAAAGAGGATACCAAAGAAGCTGAGGAACTTATGATACATGTAGTTGTTTACTTGAATGAGAAGAATGTGACACCAAATGATTTCGAAAAACATGATACCAATATCTGGTATCTTGATAATGGAGCGAGCAATCATATGTTCGGAAATCTCACATACTTCTCCAAACTTGATAAGACGGTCACAGGTAAGGTGCGGTTCGGGGATGATTCACGCATCGATATAAGAGGAAAAGGCTCAGTTCTGTTTATCACAAAGAGTGGAGACAAGAAAATTCTGGCAGATGTCTACTATATACCGGATTTAAAGAGCAATATCATAAGCTTGGGGCAGGCTACAGAATCAGGATGTGATGTAAGAATGAAGCAAGACTACCTCACACTGCATGATCGAAACAGTATTTTATTGGTAAAGGCTAGAAGGTCAAAAAATTGTTTGTACAAAGGCCTTATGGAAGGTGGCGAAACCAATAAGTGTCTGCAACTGATGGCGCAAAGTGATTCTACTAGATGGCATGAAAGGTTAGGACATGTTGGTCCAGAAACCTTAAAGAAGATGATACAAAAGGAGCTGGTAATTGGTATACCCAATATACGAATTGAGAATGAAACGTGTGTTTCCTGTCTGCTCGGAAAGCAAACACGACAAATCTTCCCTCAATCAACATCTTTCCGGGCATCAAAGCTACTCAAACTCATACATGGCGATCTGTGCGGTCCTATCACACCCTCTACGTCTGCTCGAAACAGGTACATTTTTGTCTTAATTGACGATCACTCACGATATATGTGGTCGCTACTCTTGAGAGAGAAGAGCGATGCGTTTGAAAAATTCAAGAAGTTCAAGGCAATGGTCGAACAAGAAACAGGAGATTCTATTAAAACGTTTCGAACAGATAGGGGAGGAGAGTTTACTTCTCATGATTTTCAAGAATTCTGTGATGATTCTGGTATTACAAGACACTTGACAGCACCATACACGCCTTAACAAAACGGGGTGGTCGAACGTCAAAATAGAACATTCTTGGAGATGACTAGAAGCATACTAAAACCAATGGATATGCCAAATTATCTTTGGGGTGAAGCTGTGAGACATGCTACCTATCTCATCAATAGAGTTGCAACTAGAGCCTTGGACACAAAGACTACGTACGAAGCTTTCAAGGGAAGAAAACCAGTTGTTGATCATTGATATGTTACGGTTTTGACTCACTTTGACCCCGTTTATTTGATAGTTTTGTAGTTGTTTGAGTCCTTTTCAGGTTATAATAAGAGGCTAGGAAGCTAAAAGCAAGGATTGGAACAGCAGGAGCAATCGGAGCGGAAAGGAGTTGAATTGGAGCAGAAAAGCTGATTTTAGACCCAGGAGCACATGCTCCCGATTTCCGAGCACATGCTCCCAACTCTACGGTTTCATGACGACACGTGGCAAGCATCTAGGCGCCGATTCCCTGCCTAATTCCCCTTATTTTAGGCGATCCTTTGTGAGAGAAAGAGGGAGGAGATCGTTTTTTTTAATAGGGAGATTTGAATTTGGATTCTTTCCTTATTTTTCTCTACTTGTATGCTATTTAACCTAGGGTTTTTAGGAGAGAAGATATACCTTTTCTTTTGGTTTTTGAGCGACGTTTTTGTGAGAGGAAGAAGGGCGGCTACCTTGTGAAGCATTCTCTGAACCCTTTTTATTTTTATGTCATTGAATTTCTCATCTTTTGCTATGATTCATTTCTCTATGTCTGAGTAGTTTTCTTTGCTAGATTAGGGGTTTCAAAAGGGGTTTCATGGGTTAGCAACAGAACACAAATAGGGCTTTATGTAATCGATTGTCTTCACTATTGTTAGACTTAATGCTTAGGTTGATTTGATCACCCAATCTATGATTCTAGGTTTATCTATTCATCAAAAGTGTAATAGGTTGCTAGAAAAGACATTAGTGGGCAAATTATCCTAGACCTGCGAAAGTTGATGTGTAGGTGGTTTGTGAACTTATCATTCATGTTCTTTAATGCTTGTCTGCGATTCTGGGCTCAAACGACAGTTTAGGGTTTATGGACCGCCGAGCATGTGCTCCGGATGTCTGAGCACGTGCTCCGCGTTTCCGCACAGAATCGATCAGATAGAGTTATTGATGCCACGACAGTGGATCAGTTTATATTTATGTTTGAGTTCTAGATTGGTACTTAATCTATGCCCCGAATAGTTGTTTAGTTGCTGTCTCTGAAATTCCCGAGAATTACCCCTGATCTAATGTTTTGCTTATTGCCTTTTTATACTGTTTTAATCGCGTTATTGTTACCAAACAAACCTAACTTTGAATTGTCTTAGCTTGAAATTGAACCAATAGAACCATAGAGTAAAACTTGGTCTTCGTGGGATTCGACCCCTAAGTACTACTTCTTTGCTGTGCACTTGCAGTAGGAAAATAGGGTTTAAAACTCTGTGTATCAATCATCTGCGTGTCTTCGGGTGTGTTTGCTATGCTAAAACAGAGGTTCAACATCTTAAGAAGCTTGATGATAGGTCTCGAGTCTTGGTGCATCTTGGAATTGAACCAGGTTCAAAAGCCTATCGCATGTTGGATCCAACAAGTAAGAAAGTCATGGTGAGTAGAGATGTAATATTTGATGAGAGTAAAAGCTGGACTTGGAGTTATATTGGAAGGGAGACACATGAAGATGGTGGAACATTTAAGATAAGCTTTGAGGAGTTTGGTAATAATGGAATTAGAGCCGAAAATGATGCAGACATGGAGAGAAATGAAGAAGAAGGTCACGAAGGAGATAGCTTCGATGACAATGGTAGAGCTGAAACAGAGCCAAAAACAGAACCAGAAACAGAGAGTGTACAAGATGAAGAACAAGCTCAACCTCAGCCACCATTACGAGCATCATCGCGACCCAAGACAAAACCTAAGTACTTAGAAGACTATGTTTTGCTCGCTGAAGCTGAAAGTGAACATCTCTTGATGGTCATAGATGGAGAACCGTGTGAATTTATTGAAGCAGAAAAATCAGAAGCTTGGAAGGAAGCCTGTAACAAGGAGATTACATCAATAACAAAGAACAAGACTTGGGATTTGGTTGATCTTCCTGTGGGAATAAAACCAATAGGGTTAAAATGGGTTTTCAAACTAAAGTGTAATTCTGATGGGAGTATTAACAAACACAAAGCAAGACTCGTAGCCAAAGGATATGTTCAGAGACATGGAGTTGATTTTGATGAAGTCTTTGCGCCAGTTGCTCGTATGAAACAGTTCGGTTTATCATTGCACTAGCAGCTTCACAAGGTTGGGAGATACATCATCTGGATGTAAAAACTCTGTTTCTTCATGGAGAGCTAAAAGAAACAGTGTATGTTACTCAGCCTAAAGGATATGTGGCTAAAGGAAGTGAGGATAAGGTATACAGACTAAACAAGGCACTCTATGGGCTAAAACAGGCACCAAGAGCATGGAACACAAAGCTAAACAAAATTCTTAAGGGCTTGAATTTTGTTAAATGCTTTAAAGATCCTTCTCTGTATCGAAAGCAAGATAAGGAGCATCTTCTCCTTGTAGCCGTGTATGTTGATGATCTATTGGTAACAGGTTCAAGTCTAAGCATTATTCTAGAGTTCAAAAGAGGAATGGCTTCTAAGTTTGAGATGAGTGATCTTGGTAGATTGACCTATTACCTTGGCATTGAAGTAGTTCAACACAAAGATGGAATCACGTTAAGCCAAGAAAGGTATGCAGAAAAAATATTAAGTGAAGTTGGAATGGCAGAGTGTAACTCAGTTCACATACCAATGGATGCTGGGTTAAAATTATCTAAAGCAGCAGAGGAGCAAAGCATCGACGAGACAGAGTACAGAAGAAACATTGGCTGCCTTCGCTACTTACTTCACACGTGACCAGATCTCTCGTATTGTGTTGGAGTACTAAGCAGATACATGCACGAACCTAAAGAATCTCATGGAGTTGCTTTGAAAAAAGTCATTAGGTATTTGCGTGGAACTTCGTCATTTGGTCTCACATATTCTTGGAAAAGCAGAACAGGTCTCATTGGTTATAGCGACAGTAGTCACAATGGAGATAAAGATGATGGCAGGAGCACAACAGGCCACATCTTTTATCTAAATGATAGTCCTATTACCTGGTGTACACAAAAACAAGACACGGTTGCAATGTCTTCCTGTGAGGCTGAATTCATGGCAGCAACTGAAGCCGCAAAGCTAGCGATTTGGCTTCAAGATTTGCTTAGTGAAGCTACTGGATCTTCTTGTGCGAAAATTACAGTTTTAATGGACAATAAGTCAGCAATAGCTCTTACAAGGAATCCTGTTTTCCATGGCAGAAGCAAACCTATACATAGAAGGTATCATTTCATAAGGGAATGTATTGAGAATGGGCAGATTGAAGTGGAGCATGTTCCTGGAACAGAGCAAAAGGCAGATATACTAACAAAGGCGCTTGGAAGAATCAAGTTTAAAGAAATGAGGGATCTCAAAGGTGTACAAGACTTGAAGAAAAAGGAGTTCAAGCTTAAGGGGGAGAATGTTGAATAAGCTTGACATAGCTTGATGCCAAAGACAAGTATATTTAGGAGAAAAGCTAAATATACATATTTGAGATTTAGGAGATATCTAATAAGTTAGTTTTCCAATTTGAATTAGGAAACTTTGTCTAAGGTATTTACTATATAAGAAGATGCAAAGGTGTTGCATAGCTTATGAGTTTTTGAGAGAACAAGAGAGAGCTTTAGGTTTTGAGTGATTTTCCTAAAGGTTAATAAAAGAGAGTAATTCTTTTGATCTTGTGTTCTTAAATTCTTTGAAGTTCTTGTGTTCTAGTTCTTTAAATGTGCTACCATAAAGGACGTGTGGAACGGAAAAGAACTCGAAGGAGTTCCTGAAGAGACAAAAGATATAGAGCCATATATGGTAATATATGACAACACAATACAACATTTCAGCCACAAAGAGCATTACCTAATATTCCACGTTAATGGTCTTCTTTGGGAAAAAAACAAGCAGTGCAACGCTTGTACCCATCCAGTTTGTCTTCAATCCTTCTATGGTTGTATCGATTGTGATTTCATTCTTCACCAAAAGTGCGCTGAATCTCCTAGAAGGAAATGGCATGTGTTACACAATGAGCGGCTTACATTAGTTACAAGCATCGCTGATTACTTTTAGTGTGAAGCTTGTCGTAGAATTTCCAATGGTTTCATGTACCAGTGTGGGGATAAGGAGTTGGATGTACTGTGTGGTTCAGTTTCGGAGCCTTTTGTGCATCCAAGCCATCCCCATCATCCGCTATATTACATTTCGGAAGTAATGGAAACAAAACAATGTGATGGTTGCAACAAATGGGCACCTTATGTGCTTACGTGCATCGAAAGTGGCTGTGAAATTGTCATATGCTTCGATTGTGCTACGTTACCACAAGTGGTAAAGCATAGAGTAGATAATCATCCTCTCTCATTATGCTATGGAGAAGAGGCAAGTGGCAAATACTGGTGTATATTTGTGAGGAAAGGATGAATCCAAAGATGTGGTTCTACACGTGTAAAGATCACCGAGCTAGTTTGCATACAAAATGTGTGCTGGGAGACTTTGAAGGGCTCATGCCAAGAAGCACACTAAAGTTGTTCACCAGACCATTTGAGGTGGTGCTCAATAATAGCTTATCTCGTCCATTTTGTAGGGTGTGTCAGTCACGTTGCATGTATCATATCATCTTGAAAATGCTTGGAACTTTAGATCTATACATTTGCTCTTTCGAATGTGCATCATATGCAGAATATTTCTGAAGATGTGCGTCAGCAAGCAAAGTGATAATAGATCGTTAAAGCCCAAACATGATAAAAGGTTTGTAAATATAGAATTCAGTTATTTTTCAATAATTTTTTTAATGGTAAATTCATTTTCACTGTGAATTGTAAAACCAATTTTGTGAGGGATAGTATTAGAGTATTCCTATTCTAATAGATAGGTTTGTATAGTTTGGGCTTTTATTTGGATATATCTGCGATTTTTTAAAGAGTATACGTTTTGTTTTGTCTTTTCACAGACATGACTGGACTCAAATAAAGTCCATAAAGAATTCCCCGGGATCACCATCGCTAGCATCGAATCAACTATTGATTTTCTTACAGCATTCAACATGTTCTTCATGGCAGAGGGCAAGAATGGGAACCAAGATGTGATCTACTTATCAGCAAAGGATCCACGAGAGGTATCGTTTTTGATCGAGCTCACTGCTATGATGGGCCAACCAGGTCTCAAATGCGCAGTGAAGACTCCCACTCCCGAGATATATCACACCTCTTTTCTTCGAAGCTGTTGACCATCTCTGTAAAAACAAAGTAAAGCCAGCAATGAACAAAACTTGTTCTAATATTAAGAATCACTTAAACCACCTTAAAAGATGTGTTTAATCAGTTTTACACACAGTTGATCAAGACTTGTCACTGACCAATTCTCAATCACTCTCAAGAATTGTATTTTCTAAAGTCTCTAAGCAAACTCTCTTGACGGCCAAACAACATGTTTGCCCTCACAACTCAATATATAGGAATCCTCCTATAACCTACTTTCCTAAACAAGGATAAGTTCAAATCTTCTAGTTGATACGATAATATCTTGTCCTCCAATTAACAAGCTTTCAAAAGTATTGCCACGTCAAGCAATATCCGCGACTCCTCCAAGACGCGTAACCATCTTCCAGAATCCTACAACACAGCCTGGTAGCACCAGAACGTCTTCATCCTTTCAATCTCTTCAGAGCTTCATGGTTCATTGTTATCAAATGGTTTAAACCCAAACCTAAAAGGTTCCAGATCTTTTTTTGTTAACATTATTTCGTGCCTTTTTACTGAGTTTAGTTTATGTAATAAATCCTATTTCTATGTTTGTGTTACTTCCGGTTGGACCCATTTAGTTTTGGTATTTGTAATGCTCACTCGTTTCTTCTAATTCTTGTTCGAAGATGTTGTGCATGTTATAAGCAATTATTGTGGACGTTTTTAATGTATTATCATCTATATAATGAGTTTCATTTGATGATTACATTATTTTACCATCTTAGAATACCGATTTTTTTGGGATGATTACATTATTTTACCATCTTAGAATACCGATTTTTTTGGGAGGATTACATTATTTTCTTACTCTATCTTGCATGGTACCAAAAATGAATACGTAAAAACGATTTATAAATAGGACAATACTTGGGTTCACCCCTTAGGGGTGAATCTCTTCATTCACCCCTTAGTAAATAAGGAAATTAAATCTGTATATATTATTATAGAATTAAAAACTTAAACCACTCTTTTACAAACCCAAACCGATATATAATTTCATCCTAATTGTAAAATCTAAACTTTAACCATCACATTTGTAAACCCAAACCGACATATAATTTCATTCTAATCATAAACTCTAAATCATAACCATCTCATTTATAAACCCAAACCGACAAATAATTTCATTCTAATTATAAAATCTAAACCCTAACCATCTCATTTGTAAACCCAAACCGACATATAATTTCGTTCTAATTGTAAAATCTAAACCCTAACCACCTCATTTGTAAACCCAAACCGACATATAATTTCATTTTAATTGTAAAATCTAAACCCTAATTCTCACTTATAAATCCAAACCGTTATATAATCTCGTAATCTAAACCAAGTGAATATTTAATTTTCCTTAAATAAAAGTATACAGAAATTGTTTACTTAATTTGTTTTGATTTATTTTTTGAATGAAATATTAGATGGAACATTCTGATTGGTTGAGAGATGAGGGGTGGGGTGAACCTAAGTATTTTTCTTATAAATATAGAAAGTGTGTAACATATTTAAAACGTATATATTTGTATATAGTTATATAGTTATAGGGGTTATTGGTTTGAGATTTGAACAGAGTTTTAAAGATTTTAAATGTTATGTAAAATTTGTTGTTATTAGATCAAAATTTAGTTAAACTCTGTTAAAGTTTAGTGTTATTAGTTTGTGATTTGTAAAAAGTCGTTTAAAATCTTAATAAAATTGGGTTATTGGATTCAGACTTTTATAAAGTCATTAAAAGTTTGTGTTATTTAATTAAAACAAAAAAATAGGATTGTTAATGAATTCAATTATTATATTATTGGTTCATGATTTTAGACATTTTCTTTGCAAAATAAAGTCATGGAAAGTATCACAAAAACTCTCTAGCAATCTTTAACAATCTTTCACTTATTCGCTTTTAAGTGGAGGTTATTGGTTTGAGATTTGAATAGAGTTTTAAAGATTTTAAATGTTATGTAAAATATGTTGTTATTAGATCGAGATTTTGTTAAACTCTGTTAAAGTTTAGTATCTTGGTAATCCCGCCTGACACGCGGGTGACCCGGGTTCGATCCCTGGCAACGGCGCTAATATTTGATACGCTCAAATTGTAATACCCAAATGGTACTAACATCCTTGCAGTTGTAATACTTTAGGGGTCGAATCTACAGAGACTCTAGATCACTTAATAAACTTATTAATATTTTAATTATGCTAAATCAAAATATTAATTTAAAAACAATGCAAAAACAGAATTAAAAAGTGTTGTAAATTCAGGAATTAAAAACGCTAGGTCTATGGAAATTCTCAGGAATTTATAAAATATTAAATCAATCAATAAATTAGGATTCAATCAATTAAAATCAGATCTAAAACTCTAAACTCAATTGTAAAATAAATCAGTTCTCACTGCAAATATTATCTAAGTTTTAAAACACGAAAATCCAAATCTCTTTGCAAAATTCAAGTTAAAAAGCAGATTTAAAAACAAGTTTAGATTTGTTCACAAAATTACTAAATCAAATTTCTTTGCAAGAAGTAATTTTGCTCAACAATGATTTAATCAGGAAAATCAATTAAATTCTCATATCAATTTATTTTCCTAAGTTATTAATTCTAGGTGATCAATCAAGAATTAATATGAAGAACAACCAAAGATGAAGATCACAGAAGATAAAGAATCCTAATAAATAAACAGATCTAATAAATCATAAAAATCCTATGAAAACCCTGAACCTAACTAGAGATCTACTCAAACATGATTATTGTAACAAAAACCATGAATAAAATAGATATCATATAATTCAAAAGAGAAAAACAAAGAGTTTAGAATAGCTTATCTCAACAGGGCTGAGTTCTTGGCTTGTCTCTCCCAAAAATCTCTCAGGTCTCGCTCAAAAAGGTGGCAGTAAAATAAAACTTAGGTCTAAACAATGACCTAAAAATCATATATATACTAGTTGACATGAATTGGGCCTTGATTGCAAATAAGAAAAGCTTGGGAAATTTTTGTAAATCTTCCAAAACTTGCGGGAAAACTTTCGATTTGGCTTATGGAAGCTGCATCGATCGATGATGTGGTTGCATCGGTCGATGCATACTCATGAACTCGTCTCCCAGCTTCGTAGCTCAGCCTTATTGCTTGATTATGCTCCAAATCTTCCTATTTAGTTCCATTATGTTTCATCTGTGCCAATGAGTACCTAATCCTATAAAGACTCAAAAAAAATCTAGAAAACAAATCACAAGACTCAAAAAGACTCCTTATATCATGGTTAAAAACACATACAAATCATGATATATCATGTAGAAAATATTGTTATTAGATCAAGATTTTGTTAAATACTGTTAGTGTTATTAATTTGTGATTGGTAAGAAAATCATTTTAAATCTTAACAAATTTGGGTTATTGAATTCAGACTTTTATAAAATCATTAAAAGTTTTGTGTTATTCAATTAAAACAAAAGAATCTAGGATTGTTAATGAATTCAATTGTTATGTTATTGGTTCAGAATTTTAGACACTTTCTTTACAAAATAAAGTCATTGAAAGTATCACAAAAATACAGGATTGTTTGGAGCACTTTACAAGATTTTCGAAAACTAATCAACAAAACTCTCTAGCAATCTTTAACAATCTTTCACTTATTCACTTTTAATGATTTTGTTGAACTCTTCAAAATCTTTATAAATTAGAATCCAATAACACCCTTAATGATTTTGTTGAACTCTTCAAAAATCTTTATAAATTAGAATCCAATAACACTTTCTAAGAGTTTACAATCAACATCAAAACCATATTCAAAAAAGAAAAATTCTTGGGTTCACCTCTAGGGGTGAACCACTTTTATTCACTCCCTCTTAATTAATCAATCAGAATACAACAATATGCTATATCATATTATATTTTATAAAAAATCAAAATTAAAATAAATATACAAAACAAATTAAGGAAACAAATTATGTAGATCTTTTATTAAGGAAATTATGACGGCTTGGGTTTATAAAAGAGGATTAGAGTTTAAATTTATAATTTTAAATAATATATTGTCGGTTTGGATTTATAAAAAAATGGTTAAGATTTAGATTTTACAATTAAACAAAATTATATATCGGTTTGGGTTTACAAAAGAGTGGTTAGGATTTAGATTACAATTAAACGAAATTATATATCGGTTTGAGTTTACAAAAGAGTGGTTAGGGTTTAGATTTTATAATTAAACAAAATTATATGTCGGTTTGGGTTCATAAAAGAGTGGTTAGGGTTTAGATTTTACAATTAAACAAATTATATATCAGTTAGGGTTTATAAAAGAGTGATTAGGGTTTAGATTTTACAATTAAACAAAATTATATGTCGGTTTGGGTTTATATAAAATGGTTAGGGTTTAGATGTGATAATTAAAAACTGTAATATAATATTAGAACTAAAAATTTTAAAATTGATTGATCTACATAATTTGTTTCCTCTAAAAAAATATTGTCTTAGGTGTTGATTGGTTCTCCCATTATCACCCGCCTAGCGGTTGTTAGCGGGCAGTTGCATTTGTTAGCGGTTGGTACCATTCATAGAAATCGTTACATACTTCTTCAAACCGTTCGAAATCGCTGGATTTTAAAAGCTCCCTATTATACATGCTGGTCAACTTTTTAAAACTTCTGCAAACTCACCAATTTTAAAACGCTAAACCAATCATTCAAAACGCTTAATAATGCTTGAAACTGCAACTGCCCGCTTCCGTAAACTCCCACAACCGCAACCGCAAACATTGCGTTTTAACTAGTCAGACCCTTAAACAACACAAATCTTATACACTTATTAAGTTTAGTTAACATTACAACACATAAAGTACCATCTTATTCTCATTTTCATTAGTTCCATTTAGGTTATATTACATTTATGAGATTATGAAAAAAATTGAATGATATTCATTAAATTACAATATATAAAATTTTAAGTTATAACTTGCCAAATATATCCTTATGTTGTTAAGTTCATTATTTATTACGTTTCAAAGATTCCGAGTGTTTTAAAAACAAAATCGGATATTTATATATATTAAAACTTCTATAAAATAATAACGTCGCTATTTTATTATTTATAGAATTATTAATTTATCGAATTATATTTAGCCAAAAAAACAATTTAGGACCAAAAGAAATATATAACTTATCGATGTACCAATTTATCGGATATTAATTTATAGAGGTTATATTGTCATGTATTCAAAAAGTTTTACAAGAAATATTTTCTACAACATTTCTGCACTTTTATAAAGTTTTCATCTTATGACATTTTCGAAACGGAAAACGGATCTCCGATCTTGTAACCTCAAAACCTTTTCTCAAAACGACGATTTATTTATTTTCATGAAATACAAAATATTAATTCCGAATTATCTGTGTTTTTTTTTTTGCATTGATGGATATTTAAAGTGAGTTGTAAAAGGTGATTTCATTTTAATGTTTCAAAGCATTTTGTTGAAAAATAGTGGTCTAATTCAAAGTGTCATTTAAAGGGTAACCAATATTTAGCTTAAATTTGTTCCTAGGAGACTAATTCTTTCAACCCAAATCTTATATATTGACCCAATATAACCAAAAAAAGGATTTAAAATGAATACATATTAATTATTTCCAATACATACAAAGTAAAAAATAAAAATCTTGTCAAATTTATGAAATAGTTGAATTCCAGGTTGTGAAACCCTACAATTGAGATATAATTATCTCAATCACCTCCACCACTCAACCTCTATATAAACATAAACCTAGAAATGTATTTTTATCATCATATTCTCAGATTTAGCTTTCTCTTTTGTCTTATAACCCAATCTATATATTAACCTCAGATTTGTTACAAATCAAAAAAAAAAATAGGAGAGAGAGATTAAACAGACAACAAAAAGGGTTCTCTTTGGTTAAGTGCTTGCATGTCTTTTCCAATTGATCTCTAAATTTTTTTGCCTTTTTGTCAGTAATTTTTTTTTTGGTCACTTCTGTAACAACAATGGCGGAGTTAAATCCATAGAAGGAGGATTCTTTCAAAAACATATCCTCTTGGCTTCTTCAGCAAATCCCCAGGTAAAACCTTAAAATCCCAATTGAAACACTTCGAATTATAGAAAAAAAAAAAAAAAATCAGAAATCAAGAAAGACAAACATCTTCATTTTTAAAAAAAAAATCCAACCTTTAGGCTAAATCCATGTTTATGTTGTACCATTTCTTGAAATTAGCTTCAGAATGGTTAATTGATTGATCTGTTTGTATGTGTTTTGGCTGTAGGTTCAGTAACAGGAGGAGAAACCTTTCTTAATTAGAGTATGAAAGATGGGAAATTGAGTTTAAGGGTGTAAATGGCAGGATGTTCAGGTTCCTATTATAGTTCAGGTCCATACATTGATGTTAGGGTTGAGTATTTGAATGAATGTGAGGACAGGTTAAAGAAATTGTTTGCTCAAGCTCTTTTGTATTTTCTTGAGGAAGAGGCTAATGGAAAGCCTCTGCCTGTTACCCTAGGTAATGGTGAAAATGTTGATTTGTTTAAGCTGTTTGTGTTCGTCTGTGAGAGAGATGGGTTTGATTCTGTGTCTAGGAATGGGTTGTGGGACTTAGTGGCTGAGAAACTAGGCTTGGATAGTTCAGTGTATCCATCTTTGAGATTGGTTTACTCAAAGTATTTGATCCGGTTGGAGAAATGGGTGGTGGAGAATTCGAGGAAAGTGAAGTTGGATGATCCGGTTGTTAGAAAGATAGGTTCTTATGTGGGTTTGTTACATGAGCTAGGGTTTGGATTGAAGAGTTTGTTGGATAATGGAAAGTGTCAGAAACGTAACAGAGCTGTGGTATTAGGTTGTAAGGATATTGTAGAGTCCCACCATAGGAAGAAACTTAGACATGATAATAATAATGAAGGAGTAGGAACGTCTTGTCCTGTTGTTAGTGATGCGTCTGTTGTATGTCTTGAGGAGCAAGTAGATATACCGGAAATGCTCAAGTGGCTGACTTCAGTTGCAATATCTCCTCATGATCCTTCCATTGGAGTTATACCATACTCTTCTAAATGGAAGGAGTTTACTGGCAAGGAGTGTTACATCCAAGTCATTAAAGCCAAAAACGCTTTGCTTGTTCAGAGAGACAATGCTGCAATCAGATACAACTATTCTCCACTAATGGTACTTTCTTTACTTTTAACTCTTATCTTGCCTTTAAAAGTCAATGATTCAGTTAGTATGCTTTTGTTTTCTATATGTGAGATGGCTTTTAACTCAATTGATTGATAAAAACCTTTGCAGGGTAACCAAACTGTGCATCCGTCTATGTATGATGATGAACGACCGTCGTTAGGGAAGTTAAGATACAGCACAAGGAATCCGAAGGTATCAAAACACCATTCTACTAGTGGCAGAGAGGTTATTGCAGGAACATCTAGAGCCACAGGCTTACAAGTGCCAAAGCAACCCCAGTTCCCGAGAAGGAATGTTGGTGTAGGACCTCGTTACCAAGCCGTAGTGGACGAGTGGACAGAACCGTGTTTGGAGAGCGATACTAAATGGTTAGGAACCCGTTTGTGGCCGCCGTTAGAAAACAATGAAGCTGTAGATGGTTTGATTGGAAAAGGAAGGGAAAAGTCTTGCAGCTGTGACACCCTCATCTCTAACTCCGTGGAGTGCATTAGATTCCACATTGCCGAGAAGAGAGTGGAGCTAAAACGTGATCTCGGCAATGTCTTTTTCCATTGGAGATTCGATCGAATGGGAGAAGAAGTGTCTCTAAGATGGACAGAACGAGAAGAGGAGAAGTTTAAGGTGAAGATGATCTCGAGTCCTCAGTCTTTCTGGCAAAAAGCAGCAAAGTTTTTCCCTAAGAAGAAGAGAGAGGAACTCGTGCATTACTACTTTAATGTGTTCTTGATCAACCGCAGAAGATATCAGAACCGTGTGACTCCAAGGCAGATAGACAGTGATGACGATAGTGAATCTTTTGGTTCTGTTGGTCCCAGTTTTGGTCGTAGTGCTGTTACCTCACCTGGTTCAGATATTATGATCTGTTCTCAGAATAGTCAGTCTGAAGTCATTGACTGAAGAAGAAACAGAAGATTGTAACAAAAAGGAAAAAGAAAAAAAAATGGTTTTTATGTTTCCTATGAGCTTTTAACTCATAACCTTCTTCTGAAGATAGAAGTGTAGGAGTTTGTAGATTTTTTTTCCCTTTTTTTTTTTTCTTCTTTTTGTGACTTTATAAATTTATTAATAAAACTAGCAAAAGGTGTAACTTTTGGAATTAGATCGGTTCAAAGTTTTTATCAACAAGTTAATAATTTTTGGTACATTTCTTTAGTACTTATTAAGCTTTTTAGAATCTTCTTTATGCATTCCTAGTTCGGTAGTTCCTAAGAGTCACATACATCCGATGACCAAAGAAAATAGAGAGTCAAATACATTCTGGTTTAATTTTTATTTCATTTTCCAATACATTTTCTCCTTCATATTAAATTATTTGTTGCACGAAATTTTGTCTCTTTTTTTTCATTTTTCTTTTTCCGTAAAATGTCTTTTTCAGTAAAGAAAAAGAAAAACAAAAAGAGAGAGAAACTGAAGAAAAAGAATTTGGTACATTCTTTAAGTTTAAGAGCCAGACTCAGATTATTTAATTAAAACTGTATTAAAACACAAAGTATATGAAAAAACCCAAATCATTATTCCAAAAGTGTAATCAGTCAATTGAATTAACCCAAGTCATTAAATATGCATTAACCAACATAGAAACCATAAACATGAGAACCCCATAAATATGCATGTTTATCGTCAAATCCTAATCGAAGTGAATGTTATATGAAGTATATGGAGATGAAGAGGCTTTTCAAAGTTTTGGTCTTCTTGTTCGGTTACTTGACGTGTTCAATGGCAATGGTACCGTATCGTGGTTGTGACGTTATTGGAGTAGATTTGGGAGATGGAATGGAAAAGAACGAGAAGGGAGTGAACAAGGAGTTTTTTTGGTCGGGTCGTAAGTTAGTTTCTGGTCCGAGTCGCAGTGCTTGCGGCCACTAATTGTCGAGTAAGTAAGTTTTTTACTAATGGATGTTGTATTAATCTTTAGTTTATGTCTCTGTCCTTCATAGACTTATGAATATGTCATGACTTTATTGATGTACTTAAAGGAATGACTGGCTTGCAAGTTACTAATGGATGTTGTATTAATCTCTAGTTTATGTCTCTATTTTGGTTTTTGAATATTTTTGGGGTTATATTTTTCGTTTGAATCTTTGAGAAACTCAGAAAATTGCCACATCATGCCTCTTATTATAAGAGAAAATTACGGGGTATTTATAAAACACTACGACAGAAGAGTTGTAAATTATGCAGATACAGAACAAATGTAAAAAATGACAATCCATTGTCCAAAAAGTTAGTGTTTCATCCATGAAAATAAGATGAAAAGATGATAATGCATTTTTTGATTGGACAAAGAGATGACAGTGTGTAAATGATAAATGACTCAATAAACAATATATTATTAGACGGCCTATTGAGTATATTAGCACATTATGTAACAGTATTGTTATTGTTATCTTTGTCATTTGTGTAATACTTAACAAGTTATATATATATATATATATATTATAATAGTTAACATTCAAAATTATTGTTATTTATTTTGTATATATGATAAATGATTTTTGGTGTAGGATAAAACATGATAATATATAAGGTAGTTGGTAAAATCGTAAAAGTATGTTTATTGGACATAACTCATATTTAGAATGTTATATGTAACTCGTTATTTTCCGTATATGATAAAATAAATTAGTTAAAAATATAAAATGAAAGCTAAATATAATATAATTTGATATATATAATTTAATATGATATACATATATAAATATATTGTTATCATGTTAAGGCAATATATATATATATAATTATATAACTCATATTGATACTCATTTGATATAATTTATATTCTAGATCTACTTCGAGTGGGATGCCTCAATCGAGCATCTTGTTTAAGCCAACTTTGATCAGCTCGCTGCTACTCGCCTTAAAGGAATGGTTAGTCTTGCAAAGTCCAATGCAGTAAAACCCAATGGAGAAAAACATGATTGGATTCTTTCCGAATATTGGAGAGTAATGTTAGTTTATTGGATGACACCAAAAGCCAAAGATAAAAGAGCGAAAGCTCGTACGTCCCGACTATCTACTCGTGATGGTTTAGGCGCCCATCGACATAAAGCAGGTTCACGTTCTTATGTCAAAGTGCAAGATGCTTTGGTAATGTTTATATTTATTATTATTCTTATTTTTTCCATCAAAGCTTCTCTTTTTGTAATTAAAGATTTATATTATTACTTATATTAACTAATTTGTTGCTTATAGGTTGCCAACAACGAAGACTCTTCTTTGATTGCTGTAATGAAAAAAACACATCAGAAATCTGATGGAACGTATGTTGATGAAAAAGCATGACAAATTGCAGAAAAATTTGATGAAAATGTGGAAGAACTCTTGTCACAGAGAGAGTCTTCAAATGGTGAGGGTTTAACCCAAGAGGAGAAAAACGAAATTTTTGTTAAGGTAATAGTTATAGATTAAATTATGCATAGCTACATATGGTTTGCTGAGTTATAAATTTACTATTCTTTTTGGGTTTGAAAATATATATCATTGTTCATACATTTGTGTTTTTTTTTATAGATTGCTAGAATATCAAAACAAGATCGTGTATTTGGAATTGGGTCACTACACAAGAGAATTTCTATGTTTTTGGGTGATCTATCTGTCCTACAACCTACTGAAGAATAAGTGGGTACATTGATTAACCCATCAACTTGAAGAACTTGAAAATGAATTGAAAAATAGTCGTGTTGGAAACTTACTCCTCGAGAAACGTCTCCAAGCACTAGAGGACAACTATGTTTCCACAAGTTCTTTTGGCATTTCTATGTAATCGAGTTTAGTTTGGTTTTATTTCTAGTTGCTATTTAATTAAGTTTGGTTTGGCTTTATTTAGTTTATTCATAATACTATGGTTTTTATTTCTATTTTACATCATGTTATTTTCTTTTTCATACATTTAATTTGGATTAGCATGTTGTTGGATATTGGTTTCTTTTTATTTCTTTATAAATTAATAAAATTATTTTAAAATATTATTTTAATTATTAATATATAAATTATGTATCATTGTAACAATAATTTTTAAAAAATAGGGGACGATGGTTTTGTTCATAATTGCAACGATTTTGGCACAAATGGCTGGTCTTCATGAGTTTAAATTATAACGTAAAAATAGTAATAAAATGCAACACTTTTGTGACAGTTAGGTGAAAATGTTTAGTCGTCATTTGTAACATTTTGAGACTACAGTTTTGTTATCATTAGTGACTTGTTTAAAACGGTTATGCTGGTCACAACATATGACGGTTTTGAGATGATGATTTAGTTGATAGTTTTGACCAATTATCAACTATTTTTTGTAATCATCAGAGACGATTTGAGACTAGAATTTTGTCATAATGAATGACAGTTTTGAGACATGTTCTTAGTTAGTAACTGTGACGGGAAAGTAACATTTAACATGTCACTAAGTGTGACGTTTTGAGACTACAGCGGCGTCGTAAATATTGACTAACTTGATACGTGATTTCGGTCATGAAATAAAACGTATTTGGGACAATAATTTTAGTAAGCAATTGTGACATTTTAGATATGTTTACAAATTGTTATATTTGGTGAAAAAATAGATACCTATTAGTTAGTCGCAACTCGTGTGACGTTTTAGTGACTATAAAAAATTTGTGACAATTGTATTATAACCATTCACCAATCATCACAGATTTGTAACAATATTTTTATTGTGACGGAAAAAAAATTATTGTGACGAAATATTACGTGACAGTAGACTTATTTTCTTGTAGCCTCATATCGTCATAATCAAATATAAAAAACGTTGATTTCATTTTTATTATGTCGTTGAATAATTTGTTATATGTGGAGGGACATTTTCGTCTAACTTATACAAATTGATGAGAGAACACTAAAAATGTAAAAAAAAAAGAGTATAATTTTAATATTTAAGTCTTTTGAGTATATTGATTAATATAGTCCAAAATTAAAATGATACCACAAATTTACATTTTCTTAGATTTTTTTTTTTTGTGCAAACTACCTCATTATCTATCATGTTGTTTTTTTGTCATGGAGCATAGCCAGAAATTGGAAGGGAGAAATAACATCATAATACCAATGAGTCATTGAATGCTGTCGGGCGACTCTTTAACAAAAAGTTTTCCAAAGGTGGGGGTAGGGGCAGCACGACGAGATTCTCATCCAAGCACCAAGCAAAGAAACTCTTAAAGAAATTGGTGGATAATTGTTATCATATTAATCATGTAAGAAAAAAGAACTATCCATATTCTATTGAACTGATATATACCTAAGTAGAAAATACTGATTCACAATTTTGAATTGATAAATATGCATTTTTAACAGAAAAATTAACACAATATATGAACTTATAGTGGTACCAAATTATTTAGTATGTTAAAACAAATAGTCACACACTAAAACTTATGAACAATATCACTGAAATTTAATGAAAATTTTTGCTACTAATTTAAGTATTAACACTAGCAAATATTTTTCTGTTCAACGACACTTTTATAGTTAGAATGGAAAAGAAGGATAAATATGGTTAAAAATAAAGGGGAGGAGAGAAAACTAAATACCAAATAAAGAAGGGTATAGATTTCATTTCTTGTTTTATTTTGTATATCACCTTCTTTTCTTCCACAAAATAAACAATGATTTTCTCTTTCTCTCCATTGAATTTTTTAAACGCTCAAAACTATAAAAATGCGAAAATTTTCTCTCTTCTTTCTCAGCATTTTCTTTCTCTCTCTCTAATTCTATGTTGCTTATTGAAATTTTCTACAAAACCTCATTTACGACAATGACGCCCCAAAAACCATTAATAAATATTGTTGCCTAAAGTCCTTGCTTTACGAGCTTTAGTTCCGGACCGGGTCTGGAAGTCGTCATTGAATAAAAAAAGAAATGTCCCATAAACATGAAAGTTGCAGAAAATTTATTAAACATCTACTTGCTGAGATGCGTTCAATGTTGTTGTTCGTTCATTTGATCTTACTTTTGAGGGAAATTTAGATATGAATCTTCATTTTCTTTAATAAGGTTTCTCTCGTGTTCAGCCTAATTCTTTTCGTTTTTAAAAATCATATTTTATTCCATTAATTTTTGTATTTCAAAGCTTACAAATTGATATGTATTTCTGTAATACTATATTTTTGTATTTCTCTCTTAAAATGTCACTTTCTCGTCCATCAAATATATGTCAATCTATATACTAATAAAAAGTAGGAGCTATAAGCTCCTAAGGCCGTCCACATAGGATTTTAAACAACCAATAGAAATTTGACATATCATTTATTAACATTTTATACAATTTCTAGAATTTTGTATATTAAGAATTATTTTAAACAACCTATCATGATTTGACATGTCATTCATTAACATTTTTTAAATTTACATAAATTTTTAGAAAAAGGAAAATTTTAAATTTATGAAAATCAAAGAACTAATCACAATATCCCACATCGGCTATAAATTTTTTAGACAATTGTTCAGAACCAGTATAAATAAGATTAATATGCTTCCAACAACGAAGAGCAGGAAAGCTTGATTTATCAGGCGTCCAAGTTTAAAAGTTTTATTTGGTTTGATCTAGTTTTTTATTTGATCAAATTAAAACTTTAAACTGTTTCAAAAAAATATTATAATATTTAAAATTTTAAAAGTTTAAATATTATAAATATTGAAACTTTTAAAAGTTCTTAGCTTTTAAAAAGTTTTTAAATATTAAAAGTTTTAAATTTTAAAAGTTTAAAATATTATAAATACTGAAAAATTTTAAAAGGTTCAAATTTTATATTTCGAGACTTTTTAAAAGTTTAAAATATTAGAAATATTGATGCAAAACATAAATTATCTTATTTATCTACATTTGTGATTTTTATTTCTTATGAGCTGTAAAACATATTTTTGTGTATGATTTTATAGATGAGTTGATATTCTTTTATTAATTTTTTATTTTTTGGTCTAACGAAGAAGGATTGACATCGCAAGACCTTAATTCGATGTTTGAGTCAAATTTTGAGGTTTAAAGAAGAAAGATGGACGACAAACACACATGTTTTATTATCTATACATAGACATGACCAAGGTTACGGTTGTCACGGTTAAGATTTATTAACCATCGGTTATGGTTAGAAATTTTTGTAACCTTAATCAGAACCGTTTAACAAACGGTTAAATGATTACGTTTAAATACGGTTACGGTTCAAACGGTTACTGTTATATACGGTTACGGTTATTTGATATTATGATAAGGTTGATATTATTTGATGATATAATATAGTTGATATTATTTATTTATAATTAATATGTTCTTATAGTGTACTCATATTTATATATATCGTATGATTCATATTAAATAAATAATTATTAGTATATTTTATTATATTTTTAAAATATTATAAACCAAGTAAGGATTTTGGTTTGAGAAGTTTCTAAATGCGTGGATCTAAAACCAAATAAGTATATGGATAAAATTGTCAATAATTGGGTGCATGTTTTGACTATGCTGGTAATCATGAATTTCACAAATTTTATGAGAAAAGAAATAATTTTGTTCTTGGAGTTTGATGGGTTAACAAGTTGTGTGGTAGTCTAAAAAAAGGTTTTTCAGTGGAAGAATGTGAAGAAGTTGACGAGAAAGAAGAAGAAAAAGAGTATAACGAATAACCAAACGGTAAAAGTTACGATGACAATTAAGACAAAATTTGACAGTGAAAATGACAAGAAAGAATATGAAGAATAAGAAAACATTGGATAAAAACACGAAAACATATGTGGTAGCGATCAATTAAATATGAAAACGAGTTAAATTTATGATTATAAAATTGTTTCGTTTTTCTGGTGGTCAAAGAAAATGGTTTAAGATATGTGAGGTCATCAGTTTGATTTGCCTCGCATGGACGTCAAGTTAAGTTTATGATTTTTTTTATCAGATTTGATTTTATAACACAACTGATTTTTATATTTTAAAAAATTATGTATCAGAAATTTAATTTTTTTCCTTAGTACTAATTTTAATTTTTTTTGTGAGATAATATTTTATTACCGTAATCAATCATATATAATTTTTATCAAAATATATCAAATAAATCCACGCGTAGCGTGAGTTCAAAACCTAGTTATATATAATAATAATTGATAGTGATGAGTAAGAGTATATTTAAAAGATTTTTTTCCTTTTATTTATTCAGTTATTACTATTTGAAAAATATATATTAATAGTTAATGTAGATAAAGAAAGAGTAAAATAGGAAAAAAAATTGTTATAAGACTGTGAGTGTAAATTATAAAAATATATTGACTTTTGGGTATTGTAAATTGCATATGTATTAATTTTTGAAAAAATATTAAAAGAATGTACAGTGACAAATCATCACTAGATCAAAAGCATCACTTCTTCTCCTGACCACTACTCACTATCGTACTCCATCAACACCATCTTCTTTCACTTTCAACACTAACTCTTTCCAAAACACAAAACCGCTTTATCACAAATACCATCTTTGATCATGTGAATTCAGTGGATTCAATTCAATCTATTTTATTTTGGATGAAGAAATCTAAACCTTAATAGATACTTTCTAGTGAACCCAATGGCTCTAATTACTAACCGAATCTTGGATATTAATCAGAGAAAGTGAAAGAAATTTGTCGATTCAATCGGAGAAGATGATGTAATCGTAACCAATTAACACGTACCCAAAATAAAAGCTTATAATTCTTTGTAATCGTTGATCAATTGAAATCTTATTTTTCTTCTAAAACCTTCAGATCGGAGATTACAGTGAGAGAGAGAAAAAAATAGACTCGCCAAGAGGAAGATGTGAAACCTTCCTTGACTAGACCTCGGTGCATCGGCATAAGCGAGAAGCAGACACGACGGTCGGCGGTCGCCAAGTCTTCTTCAAGTTATGCTGGAGATCTAAGAATCATAATAAATTTGGCTGCCAGCGAAAAAGAGAAAGATAATTGCTTATGTGATAGGGGTGATTTGGTATTTTTGATCAACTAAAAAGCCGTATCTCTGTAAGTCTGGACTATAACTCCTTAATCTATAAGAAACTGAAGAAAAAAGCCTATTTCTGTAATTAATCCAGTTTTATAATGAAATGTTAGAAAAGAAAGTTTCAAAGGACAAAACTCATGATGAAGGATGTTGTCAAAAAAAATACACGAAATCATATATTTACTGATAACTTTGAAATATTATTAAATGGCCCGTATAGCTCAGTGGTAGAGCGTCAGTCTTGTAAACTGAAGGTCCGTAGTTCGATCCTGCGTGTGGGCACTTTTTAATTTTTTTTTCCATAAAATTACTTCTTATTCACGTGAGTAGCAGTTTTCAAGTCAAAAAGAGCTGTTCTTTTTTATAAATAAAAACTCTGTTCACAGAGCATTGGACTCATATTACAGAAAGCTAGAGAGCTGTTTCCACTGTGTCCGTAGACTGTGCAAAAGACAAGATCCCTAAATCGAAACCTCTTGTTTATGATTAACTGATGTTAATGATGACGCTTATTAAGCTATACTACCGTCCAGTATAAACCAGGCAGTCAGTTTCTTAAAACATTTTAGACATGAAATTGATCATCACAATCCACTACTACTCTTAAACATTCATCAAACTGATTTAATTACTGAAGATTTGACTTAAGAAAAATGGGAGGGGCTGCGCCAACGCAAGCCGCCGCCATGAGGCGACGCAAGCTCTCCTGCTTTAGGGAGTCCTTAAGCTAAAACACCCTTCCAAAGTGCAATGGAAGACACTAGCCTAGGCCACAGTTCTTCTTGATCGACTGTTGACCCTGTCCAGGTAAGTATCTTTCGACCTCTAACCTTGCTCTTCTCCTATACCTTCTATGTAACTCACAAAATTGGACCACAGCAGAAATGTAAAGGCTTACTAAACTTGATTAGAATCCAATTTCAAACTAAATTTACACAAAATTTCGTTTTTATTTTGTAAAAACATATACAGGGCTGAGGTTGATGATGAGAAATCAACTTTTTATTCATAGGATTTTTGTTATTAAAATTGAACCAAGCTTTATAGTCCCATATATAAACGAGACCCTAAGGCATCTATGATTCTTCTTCACCAGTTAAGCACAAGCTAAATTCCCATAACTTCTTGGCCAAATCTTTATCTTTACCCTGAGAGTTAGGGTTGGATATGTTGTTATCCATCAAGTATTCTCCACTCACTCCCTTTACTTGCGGATGTAGTGCTGCATAGCATGTAGTTGCCGCTCCCTGCAATAACCGTATAAGAAAAAAACTCATATACAAACATGTATGTATGTGTGTGAGGTGAGCTGAGGAAAGAATGATCATATGCTTGAGCATGATCATGACCTTGGATATTAATTGGATAAAACAAAACCTTACCTGTGGAATACTCTTCAGAACATACTTTCCCACCGCATTACCAATTGCTGCATCAAACAAGAGAAGAAAAAAATCATTGACATTACTGGATACTTTGATGCATCTACTGTTAGATCATAAACATCCATTGATAAGCTTAAGAAAGAGTTCACTTTATATTAGTCATACAGGAACAAACATCACATAGAATATGAGTCAAAGAGAAGGCTGAAACTATATTCTTACAAGAAGACGAACTTTTTAAGATTGTTGTCTATGATGAGAAAAAGAATTTTACTATTTATGAAGCTGTGGTAGCGCAAAAGATTGGTCATAATGGATCCGGGATGAAGTGAATTGGCAGTGATGTTCACACCTTGTTCCTGTTTTAAGCATAACCAAAAGATCAACAAATCTTCTTTCCTTTAGCTTTCTCTTTGGCATTTTGAATTGATATAATATTAACAAAATGACCTGCAAAATACTGTTTCACCTTGAACTTCCTAGCGAGCTCACTAGCGTGCAGTATGTTACAGAGCTTTGACTGACCATATGCTTGCAAAGTATTGTAACTATAGAGAAACGATGAGAGAAATATGAGTATGCTACTAGTTTACTACAAATTGAAAATCAAAAGTAGTGAATAATAATACCATCACATAACAATCACCTTGCTTCGTCATTTATTTTATCAAATCGAATCCCTTCCCCATAAGCAAATCGGTGACCTTCCGATGAGACAATAACAATTCTTCCTTCTCTATTGCTTTCATTAGCTGTTTTCTTCATTGTCTCCAAAAGAAGGTTCGTCAACAGAAAATGACCTGAAAAAATTATACAAACATAAACAACCTAACATAGAAAATGTTCCTCATTACATTTCGAGTATCTCATGTTAACAAAAGTTCTACAAAGAAGCAAAAATGGAGGAGATCAAATGTTCTTCTAAACTAAACATACCCAAATGATTGGTTGCAAACTGTAATTCAAACTTGTCGCTTGAAAGCATGAAAGGACATGCCATAATCCCTGCATTATTGCTACAAAAACAAGAACAAGGATTAAGTCTGACTAACAAGTATTATTAACATTAAGTAATACAGCAATTTACTGAAACAAATAGTTAAGTTATGGATTTTACATAAGAAGATTCAAGGGTAGGTCCAAAGACTTGTACCCTGATGCAAAGCTCCTGATAGAAACCATTGAGCTAAGATCTAACTTCATTACATCAATCTTAGTCTCAGGTATTTCCTTTAGTATCTTTTCTCTGACTTGATTACCAGATTCTATGTTCCTTACAGCCATTACAACGTGAACACCACGAAGAGCAAGAACACGAGTAGTCTCTTCACCAATCCCACTTGATGCTCCTGAAATCAAATTAAACAGATACATCAAGAACTAACCAAAATGTTCTCTTTAGCTTCAAGATATATTCTAACAAGCCTGATTGATAGATTCCAATAAAGTTCAATCCTTTCATCCATTAACAGATACCACAACAACTTGAGTTAAGGGAGCAGAATCAAAACCCAGAAACTAAACAGAGGAAAAAGTTTAAACTTTGACGCAAACCCAGATCATAAAAAGTTGATTAACATCTGCAAGAAGAAGAAGAAGGAGAAGAGGACCTGTGACAACAGCTGTGAGACCAGTACCATCAATCCCATGAGTGACTTCTTCAGCTGTGGAACGAGCTGAGAACCCAGATGCTCCTTTCCACCAAAAAGGCCACATTTTTTTGTCTTTTTTTTTTCTCTCTTCCCTAATCTTCTTTGCAAAATTGAAAAAGAAGTCCTAAACAAAACCCTAGCTAATGATCACTACAGAAACTCTTGTGAACTTGTTAATTATATAAAAAGTGTTTGCTTCTCTTCTCTTCTCAATTCTAGTAATTTATCTGTATTGTTTTGCTTAATCCAAGATAAGGAGTAGTATTAATATCCTTTATATTTTATACAAAAGTTGTTAAATGTAAAATTGGTTTTTGTCTAATGTTGTCCACATTACATTAAACTAATAAACAATGACAATGACTGCTTGAAAAGAGGCTGATCGATGTCAAAAGTTTTTACAGCAGAAAAGTTGCAAGACAAACAATGAAAGATCCAACAAAGGAAAGAACAACTCTCTCTCGGTGTTGTGTGGAGCAAAAACGAGTCTAACAGGTTTTAAAATCTTTCATAAAACATATAAAAGAGGAGCAATCTTCAAAAGAAGAAGACAGGTTTTGGGGCTAAAGAAGAGTGCTTTGAAATCCAGAGATAACCTTTCATTCCTTCCATGGAGATTGGGACCAAAAAATAATATTATGACTCAACGCTGTGCTGGCCTAGGCCTGGAGCTTCCAAATGCGGAACGGCGTTCATCACTGCTGCGCCAAGCATCACCACCTGGGCGGTCACTGCCTCTAGGACCAGAACCCCAACGGTCTCCTCTTTCAGCTGGAGGTCCACCTCTGCTGCTTCCCCAGTGGTCATCTGCTGGAGGTGGTCCACGGCTGGACCAGCGGTCAGGTTCTGACGGTGTTGGTGCTGCTGTTGGGGCTGTTGGAGTTGAGACTTCAGTAGTCTGGCGCTTCCATTTAGGAACATATTTGCCCGGACCTGAACCTGATGCCGATGCTGATGCTGGCGCTGGTGCTGTAGCAGCAGGAGTAACAGTAGGCTCTGCATGGCGAGCAGGTGCATCAGTTCCCCTCAAGGCTTCTCGCCTCAGCTTCTCTTTTTCATCCGCTTCTCTCTCTCTCTGCTTTTGCTTCTCAGCCATTTCATCCAACTTTGCTTTGCGTTCAGCTGCTTCCTTTTTGTTCCTCTCAGCTTCTACAGTAGAGAAAACCCAAAACATAAACAGAAACAAGGGATTACATTAGAAAAACTTCAACATCAATGTCAAAATGATGTGGATTTATGGAAGCAAGTCCACACCTTCCTGCTTGCGAGCTTCCTCTTCTTCCTGCAGCTTTGTAATTCTTTCTTCTTCAATATTCATATAATATATTTGCTTCCTCTTAATATCCCGTTCTTGCTTCCTAGCTTGAATTATTTGGCTGATACGCTCCTCTCTCTCTGCCCTTATTCTGTCAAACTCTGCTTGTCGACGACTTATCACTTGCGCTTGGAATATTTCCTGGACAAGGACAGATTTGATTATAAGAAAGAAAAGTTACAGAAGAAAAAAATGAAAACTAGAGAATATCAAAACCAATTCAATAAAGGAAAGAGATAAACATCTACATGAAGACTCAGAAAAACGAAATGACATGTCAAAAACTGACCTTATTATCCAACATTTTGGACAACCTGTTTTTCTCCTTCAAGTCACTCTCATGACGCTCTCGACTCAGTTCAACTTCACGCTGTAAAGGAGTAGAGTTTTTAAGGACCTCATATACTTCCAAATCAGAACCAAGTTATAAGAAAAGAAAAACTACTGAAACTGTAAGGTTTTTACCTGTTGTTCGCGCTCATAAAATTCTCTTTCCTCTACCAGTCTTCGCTGATATGAAGCTTCAATCAATGGAGCAGCCTCTTCTCTCTTTGCTCTTTCCAAATAATCCATAGTTTTGGCAAGTTTTTGGAGCTTCTTCTCCATTTCTTGCCTTTCCTTGAGCTGCTCAGTTAAGGCCCTCTCCATTACAGTTTGTTTTGTCACCTTCTCCTACATTTAGATTAACCCAATTAACATTAGTAATACGCAATCCAGTACACTATAATAGCTAACATATTGTATTGACAAACATACTCCATCCAAAAGCGGCTTCTTCTTTCCCTTTTTCGTGCGCTTCTCTCTGTCCTCCAGCAAAGCCTGAGCCTCTTCAAATTCCTTCTCCTCTATCTCCCTAAGGATCCTTTGTTTCCTTCTCTCTGCAAGCTCTGCTGCAAGTCTCTTTTGTTCTGCCTCCTCAGTTAGCTTCTGAAGCTTAAGCCGTTTCTGCTCCTCTTCACGTTCCTTGAAAAGTAAACATCAAATCAAAGACTGTTATAAACCGGCACAGAGTAAAAGGAGAGGTGTCAAAACGACCAAGGAGAAGTTCACTACCATTTCTAGTTGCTGACGCTCTTGATCTTCCTTCCTCTTTTCAATGATTGATTTCCGAGCAAGCAGTCTTTTGTGCTCTTTCTCAACAGTATCCGCTAAATTTGGTAGTATGCCACCAAGTTTTGATGCTTTACTCGGGACAGGGTAGAGCATAGCTCTTACTTTGCTCAAAGACTCAGCAAAAACAGACAGATGATCCCTCAGTCCATCAGACTCAATACCCTAATATAAAAACAGTTGATCAAATAAATTAGTATCTACCAAAGTGTCAATAAGTTAATGGTTATATTACTTAATGATAGACATGATATTCGAAGTGTTGAGCTGGAGAGGCTTACCAAATTTCCAAAAATTACAACACCTTTCATGTGATCAACTTTCATGGCAACAAAATTGTTCTTTACAGCATCAACAGATATTTTCTCTACCACTGAGAATTCAAAGAAGGGTACCAACTGAGATAAACTCTCAATTCTTATGGTCTGATAAATCCTAGACACCTGAAAATAAAAATTGCAACATAGAATATTTAGTTTGTAGAAAAAGGGATAGACAGCCAGAACAATCCAAAACAGTTGAGTGGGTATTGCCCTACAACGTAGAGAACAAGGTACACTCTTCACCTGTTGAAGTAGCCTCAGAGTAGCAAGCTTCTCCAGAGAGGGAACATATTGGGAAAGTTGTACTTCTGGTAAAGAAGGAGCTGAGGATAGTTTCCCACCAGATTTGGAGATCTTTTCCAGCAAAGGCTGAATCTTGGGCCCAAGATCAAGTGGATGAAATTCATGCTCCAAAACATGGAAAAGATCTTTGACCTCCTGAGATGCACAGCTCAGAACACCTCTTGAGACCTAATTGCACAGAAATCAGCCTCCAAATCAGATTCCAGTAAGGCGAATATTTTCTAAATAACAGTTAAGGTAGCTGCTAGAGACTCACCAACTCTGACAGAAGAGCTGCCCTGGAAAGCTGAAAAAGGAACAAACGGAATTAGAAATATCAAAAGAGATAATAAAGGGCACAATACGAAAATGAAGCAACAGAAGAGCCTATGTTACCATATCTCTGCCCTCAAATTTAGGTTCAAGATTGAATCCAATGAGGTTGGCCATCCTCAAATTGCGTTCTTTCTCATTCTCGAGTTCCATATGGGATGCACTCTGAGCCCGATCAAACGGTGGAATGGACAATGCCGCCAAGACAACAGATGATGCTATTAGCTGCAAATCCTTTTGGCTTAAATTCTTATTGAAATTTTTTTGCAGACTAAACAGCTTAAACCATGCATACGCATGATAAAGATGGCTAGAAGAAATCCAGAAAATCTCAGTCAATTTGGAATAATAAACCATCAATAAAGATGACTTGGGCGTTTTTTTGACCATGCACATTAATCCATAGATATCTTCTACAGAGCGAAAAGCTTCCTGCAAAACAAAAAGATACATCAAGAACCACACATACTTATTTGCAGTAGTATAGGTTGCAAAACTAATTTTGATAAGAGACAAGGTTAGCAGTAGAACAATACACAGAAAAAAAAAAACACACCTGCCAAAGTCCAAGCTCGGTAGCCACTTTCAACTGATCAAATCTTGTGTCCAGATACAACTGCAAGCTCTCAGGGGCTGATAAGTCAGGCCGATCCCTTTGGTCTCTGTACTTGTTCAGGTTTGCCAAATGATTTCTTATAATTTCACAAAGCCTACGGAACTCTGTTGTTCTCTTGTACTGCTTGCAGAACTGGAAGGCTTTATGTGCTGTCATCTACAAGATAATAAAGAACAAATCTTCAATCTCAATCAACTTAAAATCAAAGGTATCACCAATAAGCTTAACCTCAACAAAAACTAACCGCATAAAGTGCTTCCAACTTTGAGTTGTTTCGCAATATCTCGAGGACTGTCCTGTATGTCTCCCACAAGAACTTGAACCATGGGGTGACCAACTCACGGTCAGATCTATCTTTCCCCTTCTCCCCACTGACAATACTCAGCTGCAAATCCTCAGGCTTTCTATCAGCTTCAAGGTCATCGACATCAAGGGCCTCCTCAAGAGCATCGGCCTGAGAACGAGCTTGCTCAGCTTTCTCGGTAGCAAGATGTAGGAAGTGCTTGATAACTTCCTCCAAGGAACTAACATTCACTTGCTGGCAAACAATACGATACTGGATCAATCCATCCTTGGCGAATCGACCTCTCTTCAAGTCAACACAAAGATCAAGATACTTAAACATGATCTTTTCAAGAGGTTTCTGCCAAGCTCTGTATCTCTTGGAAGTAATGAGATCATGAAGCGCCTGAAGGGCATCTTGTTTCTGTCCAACATTGATCAATTCTAAAACAAAAAACATGTAACACAAAATCAATTCATTCACATACCCCTAAACCAAATCCATAGGGACCAAAACGAACACTAAAACTAAAACATTTCGTAAACTTACCATCAGCACGCTTCAATGCATTCTCTGGTTTGGCAAAATTCGCCATGTTTCAGCCGAACAAAGGCTAAAGACAAGCTCTCTCACGAAAGGTACACTCTCAATTTGCCTGACAAATCAAAAACACAATAACTGATTTTGTTACAGAGATCAAATCAGTAAACAAACGAAGCTTTCTGCGTATTCTAACTACAGAGACCAGATTAAAATCGCCCAAACCCTAAATTCATTTCATAGAATCAAGATAACGCAAACGAGGCACAGAAGATTCGATAACCTTATGAAAATCCCAACCCAGATCAATTCGATGAGATTCGATTAAAGAAACAGCAGAGATCCAATCACTGGGTGCAAGAACAGAGCAGAGACTTGGAACTAACCTGTGTAGCCGTGATAAGGGAGTAGTGGTATGAAGAGATGAGAAGCGAAGCGGAAGGCAACTCTAGGGTTTCTCTGGTATTAATATTATCATTTTACATATATATTACCTAGATTTGCAGATAGCACCGTAATTTCTTTTGTTTTCGAAATTGACCCCGTTTATCTTTTTAGTCTTATTAACCCCATTTATGTCCATATTAGGGATGTTTTATTCAATTGAGATTTAACACATTTATGGGTTTTGATCCTCAAATAACCATGTGAAATAATATTAAAGTTTTATTGTATTACTTGGTTACTTCCATAATATTAAATGTATATTTGTTATAAGGTTTTTGAAATAAAATTTACTCTCTTAATTTAGAGGGTGTTATTGGATTTCTATTTTATATAAAAAAATAAAGATGACTAGAGAGTTTTCTATAGTTTTGTTGAACACAAAGAACACAAAATGGACGCAATTACAGAGCTTAATGCAAAGTGTCGCACAGGATTTTGTTAGATACTAGTTTATAATGTTACCGTTAATTATCTCTCGTATACAAACTCTTTGTAGATTCATCTGTTTCAGTTAATGAGAAAATCATATTCTTTTACAAATCTAATAGTTACTTTTCCATAATTTTGTAAATTTTTCCAAACAATCTCTTTATTTAAATGATATTTTCATGACTTTATTTTATAAAAAAGTATATAAAAATCACGAACTAATAACTCAAAACTTTTATTGACTTTCTAAAACTTTGAATCTAATAACCTCAAATTTGTTAAGATTTGAAATAATTTTTTACAAATCACAAACTAATATCATTTTACATCACCTTTAAAATCTTTACAACTCTATTCAAATCACAAATCAATAACATCTCCTTATTGTAATTTCAAAACACTATCACATGTATATAGTTCCAGATTTGTCATCAGCATTTCCTTAAAACAAATACCGTTCCTAGAAATAGGTAAAACTCATGTCTTCACTTCTTGTTACTAACGTCTGACCATAGTATTAAGGACAAACATAGCGGTCATGTGACACATGAGTAAATCAAGGGAGCGATGGAGCTGTATTTTAGTATTGGAAACCTAGACGAGGTAGATCTTTCATTTTGAATAGGTAGACCAATTCATCTTTGACGTATAATTTTTATTTGTGAAGTTATACGATTCTTGTGTTACTGTTTTGTTCAATTTTAAAATGTTTACGAGTTGTGTTTGTCGATTTGTTTGGGATGAGTATCTTGATTTCCAGGTATAAGCTCAAAAGCCTTCTACCTCAAGCAAAATCAACTATTATGATGTTTTAGTTTTATTATGATCGATCATTCAAAAGATTGAAAGTTTAAAACATAACAAAAAATTTGCATTTGAAACAAATTTCATTTGTACCTAAAAAACTTATTCAAATAGATAACTCTATAACAAGATTTACAAGGTGTAAGCAAATAATATGTAAATCGAATACATTTACCAACACAAGAGGAGGTGACATCAATAGTTGGCTTAACAATCAGATCACCATTCGATCTAAAGCTATAGTCGTTTTTGATGCTGCATGTAGCAAAATTGTTGCTTTTCGATTTAAGGTTTTAGCCATCTTAATTGGTTCATACGCCACTCTAAATTTTGAGTACCATGAGATCAAATACTTGAAAATAACACATAAAAATAAATACTATCTAAATAAATAGTTTTTGATCTAAAGGCTTAATTATTCTCCCTACCTCCAAATTTTAAAAAAAAAAAAAAAAAAAAAAAAAAAAACATCAAAGGTGAAATCTATATAATTTTCACTACTGTAATAAAAAGTAAGAAAAAAAGAAGAAGAAGGTAAAAAGGTAAAACCCTTTTAGGAGAGCAAGCCAGCGCATAAACTTAAACCCAGAAAAATTTCCAACTCGCGGCCGAATCATCCCGAGTAAAATGAGCAATTTGGGAATATCTCAATCTTCTACCGAAGAAGAGTGTCTTAGTTTCTCAAGGTAATAACTTCAATTTGAGCTACGTCTATTAGTTTTGATGTTTAAGAAATTTTCGATTTTTTCTCACATGAGACATTTTTTTTGAAACAGATCCTTGTTGAAGCTAGGGCATTGTATTACTGGGTACAATTGAACTTGTCCGATCCAAAAAAATCAGAACTTGGTTACTTACTTAGCAGAAATCAAAATGCTTACTGGGTTCTGATTTGAAACGTATTGGGAGCTCTGACTTGTTTGGTTTTGTGGGTTCTCTTTTGATTGAAAGATAAAGCAAAATGGCTTCTTCTAATAAAGCCTCTGTTAAGAAGGGTCAACCTTCGATTAAGCATAGTTGGAACTTAGCTGAGGCTAAGACGAAGTTGTCAAAGATTAGTGATCATCATCATCATCCACATGTAGAGTATGAATATGCTTTCCAGAGGGAGAGCATCAAAAGTGGAGAGACCAAGTTGAGTCAAATTTTGAGTAGGGATTCGCTGATATCTGCTGTTGACTTGATGTGGGATCGCTCGGGTTTTGTTTCTGGTGAGTTGATTAGTTCATTAAAGGAAAGAAAATTAGATGATGTTAGTAGAGATGAAGTTAGTGAGTTCAAAGTTTTGACGGGTAGTACACAGTTTCAGAAGGCTATATCTCAGTCGCCATCAACTACACAGCACAGGGTTAAGTTTTTGACAGTGGCTGAGAAGATGTGTATTTTTAGTCCATCTAATGAATCTTTCTTTAGTCGGTTTGATCAGAGTAATGGAGCCAAGGATATCAGTGGTTCTTGCAGAGAGTATAGTTTTCCTTTCGAGGCTAGATGGATGACTGAAAAATTGTATAGCTATAGGGAAGTAGTTCCCAGTTTTACTAGGTATCAAAGAGGAGTGGCTGACCGTATTTCCGATGTAGTCAGCAGTGAAGCAGAATGCGCATCAAGAAGTGCCAGTAGTTGTGATTCTGTAATTGTTACCACTGCTGCAGAGGGCCGCTCAACTCTTACTGAACCAAGGAGTCCTCTAATAAGAGAAAGTGTCGCAGAATCATTGGTAGACACCAGAGCATCCAGATCTAATGATGCGAGGTATCTTTTCTTGCTTTACAATGACAGGTGTGTTAACAACAAAGGAGTGAACATTATAAGTTCAAAATGTAGAACGGACAGCGATACTGAGGTTTCTTCTTCAGGGAATAACTCAGACGAAGACAGCTTATCTATAGTTGAAAACAAACATTTGCTTGAGAGAGATAGAAAAGACCAAGAGACTGGAGGTTGTTCATCCTCTGCAGAAACGTCTACTTACGCCTTTGCTAAACAGAGGCATGCTTTTGCTGGTGCGTTGGCAGGCATAAGTGTCAGTCTTTGTCTTCATCCACTTGATACAGTTAAGACAATGATTCAGTCATGCCGCTTGGAGGAGAAGTCTCTTTGCTATACTGGGAGATCGATTATATCAGAAAGAGGTAAAAATAATATACTGGAGATAATCAGAAAAGGGGGCTTACTTTTTGTATTAGTTTGTCACAGCGCCTTGTTGCTTAACACAGTTATATATTGTATTAAGGTGTATCTGGACTTTATTGGGGGATTGCTAGCAACATTGCCTCATCAGCTCCTATCTCTGCCCTCTATACCTTCACTTATGAATCAATTAAAGGAGCTCTTCTTCCTCTTTTTCCTAAGGTATCATTTTCTTCAATAGAACTATCTCTAATTCCTCCCTCGTCTTACTCTACTTTTTTTCCCTGACATGTTTCTCCATTCTTCTGCTGGCCTGATGAGTAGAATGAGCAAGTTCATATAACTAAATTCTTGACATTTCAGGAATATTGCTCCCTTACACATTGCGTAGCTGGTGGTTCTGCAAGCATTGCAACTTCTTTTATCTTCACGCCAAGTGAGCGTATAAAACAGCAGATGCAAGTCAGTTCACATTATCGCAATTGCTGGTAAACATCTGCAAGCTGAACCTAACTTTTGCTAACTGCATAATACACTTCCTTGTTCTCTTATCTCTTAAACGTTTCCTGGCTTGAAAAAAATAGTTCTCATTTAAATTCTTTCCATTTACTTTTGTACTTTTACATGCTTTTTAATATCTTTGGCACATATGAACACAGGAACGCATTGGTTGGAATCATCCAAAAGGGTGGTCTGCTTTCTTTATATGCTGGATGGACTGCAGTGTTATGTCGAAATATCCCACACTCAATCATTAAGGTACGTTTTACGCACACTATGATGTGTTCTTATGCTCTAGCTAGGAGTAGCCTATGATCTTTATGTCTTCTCCTATTTTTCCTTCTCTGGTTAAATACAGTTCTGATGCCATATTTATTGGAAATACAGTTCTATGTTTATGAAAACATGAAGCAAATGGTATTGCCATCTCTAGGTCCTCTTAGTCAATCGGCGCAACCCACGACATTACAAACGGTTTCTCTCTTCTCTGCTCCATCTTTCAATATCCTGAACTATGTAGTTCTCTTAGCTATCTGTATTTTATCTTCTTATAGAGAACCTGAGATTACTTTATATTCCCAATATTTGCTTCTAACAGCTCATATGTGGAGGCTTAGCGGGATCTGCTGCTGCTTTCTTTACAACCCCATTTGATGTAGTAAAAACAAGATTACAAACTCAGGTTTGTTTGTCTTTTGAACGTTTTCAGGAACTACTCTAAGAGTTGTCTTCTACGTCTAACTTTATCTCATTGCTGCAGATTCCCGGATCTAGGAACCAACATCCTAGTGTCTATCAAACTCTTCAATCAATACGCAAACAAGAAGGTCTGAGAGGGCTATACAGGTCTCGGTTCGCTTTCACTGATCTTATCTCCCTAGTCCTGGTTATTGAAATTGTATTATCCATGCTTCATCAATTTACGGGCATAGTCTTCTCTTTTTTATATGTTGCAGAGGATTGATCCCCAGACTTGTGATGTACATGTCCCAAGGAGCTATATTCTTTGCTTCATATGAATTTTACAAGAGTGTACTCTCTCTAGAAGCGGCACAGCCCAATTCGTCAGCTCTCTCTGGCACAAAAACAAAGAACAAGGATAGTTCACCCCCAACAAAACCATCAAGATTGCAACATATGTAATACAAAGAATGGAAAATTGTACATTTTTTTGTTCTTATTTTTGTAACTATTGATTTGGTTAAATTCATTTGTGCAAAGTCCTTTTTGACTGGGGAGAGAAGATGAAGATCCATTATTCACTACAAGTTACAAAACTTTTTTTTGAAGGATCTACCAACTCTATGCTTATAAGACCTCTAACCAAATTGGGCACCTCCCATTTGCTACCTTACAATATGAACAGTGTGGCTTTTTCTTTTGCCTAGAATCCTAGATCCTACTCGAAGAATAAATAAATGACAAAACAAAGAATGTGACGTCTTTCTCAGTCTGGAGATCAGAGACCATCCCATCTTCAAGCTTTAGCTCGTCCTAAGAATCTGCTGCTGGTTGCGCTCTACAGGGAAGGAAGTTGGAGACCAACCTTCTCTCCTCTTCTTCTCGCCAACTCACGCCACAGAAGAATTCAAATGTACCTGCAATAATGACAGCATCACAGACTACACTCGGGAGATTGGCGAGAAAGGAGGGTTTGGCATGTAGGATTGAAGAGCGGTCGCAGCTTCTTTCATAAGCTTAGGTACGTTCTTTTCTTCTTCCTCTGTTACTGCTTCAACTAAGAACTGAACATCATCATCAATCAGCATTTTCAACGAGTTGCAATGCGAGAACTGTTGTACATTCTCTCCATTCCTGTAATTATCCGAGACTTCCGTGTTATGTAGTATGGCAACACAGATGGAGAATGCTTGCAACGTTGATAACTGCGCGTGGAAATGAACATCGTAATGCCCTTCCTCAACAAACGACATGTACAATGCTGGTAAATGCTCTTTAGCACCCTATAATATCAAGACAATACATGTTAGATGATAAAAAAGAAGCAGTTCTAAGGCAACAGAAGGACCAGGTTTTACCTGGACAAACAGTTGCAAAGGATGCTGATTGTCTACAAGAGGCTGATCATGGGAACATGAGATACGAGGATTTCCAAGAACCATAAGTGGACAAGCCATGTCCCAACCACCACAGTCACAACCACCTCCTGACCTCCATCTCTGAATCAAAGGAGAAGGACCAAGGTTCTTGGTACTCGGTAACCCGTGGTTTCCCCTTGGGATTACAACCTTCAGTTTTTCTGAAACTCTGCTGCCAAACAAATCCTTTTTCTCCTCCTCAATTGGAGAGAGACCAAGAAGATTAGTTTTCTCCATCAACCTTTTGTCACCTCTTCTGTATTTTAAGCTTTCTCTCTTCTCAATCGTGTCTTGAATAATTATAGCCGCAATCTCAAGGTCAGGATGCAAATCTGCAGCTGACCACGGGTTTGTTCCATTTGAAGCCTCGAGATCATAGCTTTGAGATGTTCTTTTCGGCTGAGATGTTATCTGCTTCATTGTATCTGAACCATCCCCGGACATTGAGTTATTTCTTAACTCTGACTTCTTGGAGGCATTATTAACCATATCAAGTGGTAGTGATTGATCTTCCTTTGTGGAGACACTTCGTCTTGCTTGTGCAATATCATACAAAACAAACTCATTCACCATCAAAGTTTCTGGATCTTGTCCCTTTTTTCTTACTTCTGAGCACATGTTGCATGTAACTTGCATCTGAGCCAACAGCAAAGATTCTTTACTAACTTCATTCAAACCCCGAACACTAGCACTGCTCCTCTTTCTGCTTCCAGCAGATGAGAATGTATAAATCCAAGTAGAACCATTGTCAGATTTCCAAGTCCTTGCACCATAAACCTCCTCAGGAGAATCTGTAACAAACTGAAAAACCGGCAATCCATGTTTGCTTTCCATCTTGAGACGGCAATGTAGATGAACCGGGGAAGATCTCAGCACTGAAGTATAATCTTTACTAACCACTGGAGGAGGACAAAGATTTGATCTTTTGTGAATATTTGAGTAATCACTCAACATAGATCTGCAACGCTCATTGTTCTTCCCTGGCTTTTCTGTACATACACCTGATTCTCCTATATAACCAAGAGGGCTTCTCAGAGACTTTGACTTACCAAATGGATCAAACATTTTCCTAACCCTTGAGCTGTCCTTATTGCTACTGGTTTCTAATGAGTCTACCTTTGCAGCATGTCGCTTAGGCAATCTAACTTTATGGTCATTATTATATTCGTTCAGGGGACTAGCTACATCATCAGCTGAATCCAACACCACCGCTCTATCTTTGATACCTGATTTCAGACAAATGTCAATGAAGTTGCCAGAGGTGCAAGGTTCAACTGTTGACTTCTGCCCATCTAAAACCGTCTTGTTTGGTCTTTTCTCTGTACTTCCCTTTCTCGAAGAATCAACAACTCTAAAGGAGAAAGAAGCATCACTACTACGAGACAACTCAAGTTTAGCCTTTGAATCTTTACGCCCATGAGGTTCTCTAAGTTCTTTAAACAACTCATTAGAGCTTTGATACACAGAACCTCTCCTCAGCTCCGTTGTATCACCCATTGCAAGAGGCTTTGAAGGAAAATTCTTACAGGATGTGCTACGGTAGCGCCTGAAGCTTATCTCGGTGAAACCTTCTTTGACTCTCAAAACCTCATCTCTACGAGGCGGTTTCAGTCTAGTACTCCTTTTTTCTAATTCAGTAAAAGGACGAGGAGCAGGAAGAACACTGTTGGGGCTTTGTTCCATATCAATTCCTTTACCAAATTCCATTTCCATTCCAATCACCACTGCAAAACATCTGTAAAAAAAACATTACAATTCAAAGCAAAATGTTTAGTCCTCCTAAATCAAAACAAACCAATCTCAGAAACTTACAAAAAAACTAGTTCTACATAATAGTAACAGAGTAGAAGAATCTTTTTTAATCAGTGTTAATAGATCCAATGAACTCAGTGTCATAAGCTTCAAAAGGACTCAACTTAAGCTTTAAAAACACAAGCTATACATGCAGATTTAATGATCTTTGATACGTACCCAATGCAGATCTCATTAGCACATGAATTAGAAACAGAAAACAAAACGCACCAGATTGAATTGAACTAATCAAGAAAACCCCAATTAACTTAAGAAGAGAGTATCAAACTGAACCTTAAGAAACAGAAAGAACACAAAATAGCGGTCAAATAAGAACACTAAACAAAAGAAGAATCAGATAGAGACATAAGACTATAGCACTAAGCAAAATAAGCAAAAAGAGGCAAATTTTAATTTTTTAACAGATAGAGAAAAAAAAAAAAAAAAAAAGAGATCTAAGAGAGACACAGATAGAGACATGAAAGAAAAAAACAAAAACATACCCGAGTTAGAGTAAGAAAGACACTGTGTAAATCTCGAACATTTCTTCATCGACATTGGAGAAAAAAAGAAGAACAAGAAGAAGGAGAGATTACAAAACAATGATGGTGGTAATAAGATAAACCGATCATGTTCTCTTGTAAGTGTAAACAAAAAGCTATAGAAGAAAAAAGCAATCAATTAGTTTTCTCCCTCAAGGCATCATTTTGTTTCTTTATTTCCCTCTTCGAGTGTGCAAAAAAAATCTATATCACTCAATCACTCTCTCTCTCTCACTGTACTTTTGCTTTAGTTTTTTTGTTGTCTGTTTCTTTTTTCACTTGTTCTATCAAACAAAGGTTTTTTCACTTCAATGAAGTGTTTGTGACCTAAGACAATCTTACCCTTCTGTCAGAAACTGTCGCTAAACTATTTTAAAAGGGTAGTTTCGTCATTTAACAGAGATGGATTAATTAAAAAAAAAAATTGGATCGGTTCGTGAACCAAAGAAAGAAAGTATAATAAAGTAATTTTTGTTTACTTGTTTCTCGGGAAGTTCATGTGAGATTCCTATCCCCAATTAAAATCTTTCGACTCTATGTGACTGTGTACTCTCACATCTCATATAAAAGTATATTTTTATTTTCAAATAAAGTTTGTATAATTAATACTGGTAGTGTGAAACTTTAATACATGTAGTGTGATTTATTGGTATTTAAGTCAGATTTAGGATTTAAGGAAAATAATACTACAGTAATTATGGTGGTGATATTGTAATGGTAGCTCCTATCTGTAATGGGCCGCATCGTAATTGGGGAAGACCCACTTTTTGACCAAACTTTCAAACTTTAAAATCATTTTGGTCCAAATTGGTAAAAGACAAAAATAGTTTTATAGGGATCTGGAATTGAATGACTCATGTAAATGTTAATCTGGTGAAAATCTCCATTATTTAGGAGAAGAGTTGTAGAAAAGTTTTTACTTTCGATATACAGTATTTGTTAGTTTATGCGTTTGTGAAATAGTTTTTGCAGTCGAGGACAGTGTGTTGGTGGGTGCCGTAAACAGACCAAAGGCATGGCCCTCCTTTAAGTTCCATTCGTCTCAGTTACTATTAGTCCTAAATGCTCTAGAGGAGTGGAGGTTTGTAGGCGAAACAGGATCATCGAACAGAAGAGCTCAGCTCATCGCCAGAAGCGTAACGGGGGATAACAGAGTCAATTCTTATGTGGCAGCTGGTTATCCTACTTGGTTATCGGGCTTATTCTGTGATGAGCGAGTTCTCTCCTCTGTGTGATTGAATGCACTGCTTATTCTTTTGTTAAAGAAGTTCTTTACGTCCTTTTTTTGTAAAGACCACGGTTAGTCCGATGGGTCTCATTGGGTTCAGACTAGTTTTAGTCTTTTTGGTACTTGTACAGCTACTGACTTTCCTCAAGTCATATTGTAACCCATTATATATTCAAATATAACTCCAGTTGACCAAAAAAAAAAGATAAATTAAAAAAGCAGTAAGCAAATATGTGGTCTCTTTGGTTTGAGTCTTGTAAAAAAAACCGAAATAATCGTTCAGTTGTTGACCATATAAATCCGTTTAAACCTCGGTGAAACCAGCAAACCGATTGGTTTGGGTTTCTTATGAAGACCGAGTGTGTTGTATTAAAACTTTTGTATTTTGATATTTCAAATTTGTTTAAAAAAAAAAAAAAAAACATGATGAACTCATATTTTTTTCTATTCTTCAAAATTTTGTTATGCTTATGCACTTCCATCGGTTTAATTGGAAAATACCAAGTTTAATTTTGTTATGCTTATGCACTTCCAAACGGTCAAATTAGGTCACTGGAATCTATGTCATCAACTCATCATAATAGCTATATACATCACAACTAGATGAAAACCCACTTGGTGTAAGAAACAAATGTAAATTTTTACTATTAATACTAGAACACATAATCCTACGATGTCATTGGGAAAGTATTTTAGTAAAAATAAATTAAATTTTAAATTATATATTATGAAATCATTTGAAAGTAATATAAGAGTTTGAATACATAAATATTAAACAGAAACTGTTAGTAAAAACATAACCATCAAAATGAAAACTTATAATAATAAAAATATTATGACAAAGAAAAGCAACTTTGCAAAACATTGTTTAAAGTATTATAAATATAAAATATTTTATGAAGAAATATGGTAAAGAGCTACAATTAAAAAACTATTATGACAAAGTGATCCCAACAGAGAATATTGAACTAATGGTTATAATGAGTAAATGCAATTTTCTAATAAATAATTAGAGTTATAAAATATATACTGAGTGAAAATGTATCATCAAAAAATTAAAATTAAAATACACAACTTCTCAAAAATAAAATAATATAAATTTTAAATATTAAAATAGTTTTTAGTGAAAAGTTACGATAAATAGACGTAATTGTAATATACATATATTAAGTTGTATTAAATTTTTATATTGCTACAATCATTTTCAAAATTTTAGATAACATTGAATATTGAATATTAATATTCAAATTATTTATATACAACATTAAACGGAAAATGTGTTTCAACGAACAATGATTAGTTAGTTATTGGTCCTATTTGTGAAAAAAAAAGTTAGTTATTGATGAAGAAACAAATATATACAGAGTTCACAAGACATAACTATTTAAATAAACACACCTATTATAACTAAATGTTGTGATGAAAAAATATGAATAAAATATGGTGAAAAGATACAACTCAACATATACAACCGTATATATATATATTTTTCAAACATATAAATACAAAGTTTTTACGAAGATATACAACGAAAAGTCGCAATTGTTATTCACATTTAGTCAGATTGTTATTGTTATATAGATTCTAAATACTCACACTTTATTGAGATATACTCTGTCTTTTTTTTCAATCCACATTTTAATCTGAAATATTTTATTTTGCAATAAAATTGAACTATGTAATTTTTGCAGATAAACCGAATTTTAATTTTATGCACTCCATCTCAATAGAGAATAAATCTTTTTACCAAATATAATATGTGTATCATATCAAGTATATATCTTAGTATATCTTTATATAGTGATTTAAAGACAAAGAGAGCAATATTATTTTAGGTAAACCACTAAAGAGATATGGTACCATCATTGACAAACATAATTGAGTCATTAAAGACAGTAGTATTAGTAATCATATCTTGAAAACCTATGAATGAATTTTATGAACCTTTGATGTTACCATAAAACAAAAGTTTGTGGAAGTTCTTTGACTCTTTTTTTTTTAATTATGTTCAGCTGATGCACATACATGTTGAATTATGGATGATTCGTGAAATACAATTATATATATAATACTCATGAGAAAGAGAGTAATTTTATTTTTCAAGATATACAGTGAGTTCACATTAGTGAGATATCTCATACCAAAATTGATTTGTTGTTATCAATGGAAACTCTTAAACCAAGAGGCATACAATTGTCTAATACAAAATTTAGTTTTCAAAACAAAAACAAACATAGGTTAGTATCAAATTTTCTCTAACTTCTCCTCCATTGCGCAACAAGATTTAGGGTTAAGGTTTAGAGAGATTTAGAGAAAAAGAAAGATTGAGAGAGAAGAGAAAGAGGCGGCACTACTGTTTTTTTTTTGTTGACTCTAGCAAACGAGGCGCCGATACGTTGTCGTTTCTGGTTTAACATTAACTAGGTATAGGAACGGTGTATATTTTAATTATTTCATATTAATTTGAATTTGTTTTTATTTATTTGACATATACAATTATTCTTAATTTTTGAATACAGTCAGTACTGTCTTTGCAAGGGGAAAAAAATTATAACATAATGGCACAATAGTATTTGTAATACTAAAATTAAATCAGACAAATTGTTAGAAATATCTTTCTATATATATTCTTTTTCAAAAATACCCAATTTCTTTTTGTTATTTTTAATTTTAGCAAAATTCCTATATTCGAAACTCAATCCTTGCTGTTATGGTGTGTTCTACAATTGGACTTACTAATAGCCACTGCAATAAAGTCACTTCATGTTTTTCGAAAGGGTTTTGAAAATATTTACAAAGATTTTTTAAGGCTTCAAAAGGATTTACAATGATTCGTATATGGTTTTTAAAAGATTTACAAGAATTTAACAAAGGTTCTAAAACAATTTAAAAGGGTGCTTAAAGGGTTTTACAAGGATTTGTAAGCGTTATAAAAGGTTTATAATAGTTTTTAGAGCGTTTTGAAATGATTTACAAGGATTCTTTACGAGAGTTTTTATAGGTTTTACAAGGGTTTTTAAAAATATTGTAAAGGATTTACGAAGAATTTTTAAAATATTTACATTGTATTTTTAAGGAATTGCAGAAAATTTTGGCAAAAACAAAATTTGTCGGAAAAATTTTGGTGGAAATTTTTTTGTCGAAAAATTGTTTATCGGAAACTTTTTTGAAAGGAAAATTCACTTCTGCATTATGGGCCCTCAATAAAAAACAGTAATTTAATGTTTTGTATATAGGATAAATTTGAAAATGGACAGAAAGAGATTGTATTATTGTAAAAGGGTATAGTTAAAAATATATTGATATTTTATGTTTTTATGTGATTTTAGAATTTAATTCTTCATTGTTTTGTCCATATTCATAAGCATTAAAGTTGTTTAGGTTGCATTTTTTATCATTATCTGTTATCCTCAGATATTGGTGAGGAGATGTGCAAGGTGGGGTGATTTGGAGCTGAGTGGATAAGAATTGGCAAGAAGAAGGAAGAGAAGGGAAGAAGAGCAAGCGATCGACATTAGGTTGATCGTCTGATCGGTCAAAGCATGATCAGACCCATCGACCGGCTACAGGGCAAAACGACCGACCACTTAGTCGATCATATGGTCGATCAGAGCGTCTCCGACTTGACCACACCTAGACTTCAACCGATCGATCACTTTATTTAATCTCACAGCTGCTCTTACTTTTTTTTTTTTTATATATATATAATTACTTAAAAATTTTAGTCAAAATTAAAAAAACCTCAAAATTATTTAGCTCTTCTATTGATAAACGAGTGACAATCCGGTCCATTCTCCATAGACCTCTTGAAAGAGATTGGCCCATTTATCAATTAGATATAAAAAATGCACTTTTCATAGCAATCTAGAAAAACCATCTACATTCATCAACCAGCGGGATTTATCGATCCAACAAAACCTTTGCCTTCTAAATAAGTCACTATATTGTCTCAAACAAGCTCCTCACGCTTGGTTCATAGTGGAAATATCACTGGAGACTTAGGAGTTGTAACCGTAGCAGCCCTACGGGCCGATGTAACGTCGTAGAGCATATACTAACTAGCTGATGCACTGTCTTCTATCAGGGTTTTTTGAAGAAGATGTTCCAATGACAACCTACACCCGGATTAGTTGCAAGATGAAAATATCGGATTGGCTGTCTAAGAATAAACGAACTGAGTCTCGTTGTTCAGCTCCAAGAAACTTCAAAATGTAACTTAGCCATTTAAACTTCACTAGTGGCATAAGCCATGGAGTGGCATATAGTCTTCTGTTTCTTTATCTTCGAAGAAATACATTCCAGCCTAGCACATAGGTGCGATGTCACAAGTTAGTAGCAGAACGAGAAACTCAAGCCGGTTCTGTTCCGATGAACTGAGTTGAAATGGAGATTTGGGTTAAGAGATATCAAAGAAAAGGAACCGACAGCTTAAATACTCGTTAAATGTGTTAATGCTTGTGGGCATTGAGGGGCGGAGTAAGTTAGAAGTATCTAAATTAAACCTTTTGGTGTCAGATTGGGCTTAGAAGGGCTAAGAGTTGGTTCATGTTAAATTGATCATTCACCTAACGCCGTTTATAAAATATTAAAACAATATTTACCGAGTTGACTTCTTTATGAATTCTCGTAATTCGTATCAACTACTCCAACGAAGTTTCTAAACACGCAAGTTTTGACAAAATCAACGCTGGTAAATAAGATTTACTTATTAATTAGATTCAGGTTCAAAGTATTGAGAAAAGTAAAATCTAAGGGAAAAAACCAAAAATGTCTCTGAACAACCTCTTTTCAATCCTCTGTCTTATCTTCGTCGTTAGTTTCCGCTTTGTCTCTACACAAAAATGCGGGGACTCAATGTTTTTCAGACCTAACGGGACTTATGACACAAACCGTCGTCTCGTTCTTTCAACTCTTGCTTCCAACGTCAGTTCTCGAAAAGACCGCTTCTACAACGTCTCGGTCGGTGAAGAAGGACCTGGAAGGATCTATGCCTTAGGTCTCTGTATCCCAGGGACTGATCCAAAGATATGTTCAGATTGTATCCAAGCCGCATCCGAAGGTTTATTAAAAAACTGTCCGAACCAGACCGACTCATTCGACTGGAAAGGCGACAAGACGCTCTGTTTCGTTCGTTACTCCAACAGCTCGTTTTTCAACAGGATCGATTTAGAACCAACGTTAACACTTTATAATACTGGAAGGTTTCAAGGGGACCTTACAAATTATAACAGAACATGGGACGCGTTCATGAACTTTATGATCACCCAAATCGGTCAATCTAAATACCTGGCCGACGTATCCCCTGAAATAGGTTCTGATCGTATATACACTCTGATGCAGTGTATTCCGGGGATATCCTCAAGCGACTGCGAAACCTGTATTGAAATAAGTGTGCGTAGTTATCAGAGATGCTGCAGTAGCTTCGTAGGTGGAGTTGTTCGCAAGCCAGTCTGCTTTTTCCGGTGGGACGGTTACGACTATCATGGTGCCTTTGGTATCACGCAATCATCACCTCCTCAAGAATCTCAACCCACGCCGCTTCCTCCTCCCACACCGCTTCCTCCTCCACCAGATGAAAAAAAAGATATCTACGGGAACTTTTGTAGGGATTGTTGTTTCAGCGGTTACATTCGTGGTGCTGCTCACTTTAGGATTAGTTATTTGCAAGAAAAGACAATCATACAAAACATTAAATCCTCAAAGTGAGTTACTTTTTTTTTTTTGGGTTACCATTCTCACAGTTCATTTTGGAATGCATAAAAGTAACCCAATCCATATACATATGTTATTGCAGCTGATGATGACATGATAAGTCCACAGTCTCTTCAATTTGATTTTGTAACAATTGAAGCGGCAACCGATAAATTTTCGAGCAATAATAAGCTAGGTCAAGGCGGATTTGGTGAAGTTTACAAGGTATATTTAAGCTGAGATTTACCTATATGTATGATTGCTTGATTTTTCATGAAAACTTCGAACTTAATTAAGAAGCTTTACTTTTCATATATATATTTGTAGGGTATGCTACCACATGAAACAGAAATTGCCGTGAAGCGGCTATCAAGAAATTCAGGACAAGGCACTCAAGAGTTCAAGAGCGAAGTTGTGATTGTGGCGAAGCTTCAACATAAGAATCTTGTTAGGCTTCTTGGGTTTTGCTTAGAAAGAGATGAAAATATACTTGTCTACGAGTTTGTTCCTAACAAGAGCCTTGACTATTTCCTCTTCGGTAATAAACGACAGCACTAGGTTTAATTATATGTTCATTTTATCAAATTTTCTTGAATAATTAGTCTAATGCAGATCCAACAAAGAAGAGCCAGCTAGATTGGAAAAAACGGTACAACATCATAGGAGGGATTACGCGAGGGCTTCTCTATCTTCATCAAGATTCACGTCTCACCATCATACACCGTGACATCAAAGCGAGTAACATTTTATTAGATGCTGATATGAACCCTAAAATAGCAGATTTCGGAATGGCAAGGAATTTCAGAGTGGACCAAACTGAAGACAGTACAGGAAGAGTTGTTGGAACCTTGTAAGTATTCTCCCTACCTAAAAAATAAAGCTCAATACTCTAGCGAACCCTTTTCTACTAATCAACAACATAAACATTGTCATGTGCATATGCGCAGCGGGTACATGCCTCCAGAGTATGTGACGCATGGTCAGTTCTCTACCAAATCTGATGTTTATAGCTTTGGAGTATTGGTTCTAGAGATTGTTTGTGGCAAGAAGAATAGCAGCTTCTACCAGATTGATGATTCAGGGGGAAATTTGGTGACACATGTGAGCAAAAGCCAAATTAAAAAGTATCTTACACCATTTTAAGTTTGGTCAAATTTTTGAACTCTGACTATAAGTTTCTTGGCTGGTTTGGAGGCTTTGGAATAATGATTCACCCTTAGATCTTATTGACCCTGCGATAAAGGAAAGCTACGATCATGATGAAGTCATTAGATGTATCCAGCAGATCGTCCAGCCATGTCTACAATCTTTCAAATGCTTACCAATAGCTCCATTACTCTACCTGTGCCTAGACCACCCGGATTTTTCTTCAGGAACAGACCCAATTTAGACCCTTTAACCTATGGATCCGAGCCGGGGCAATCCAGAAGCATGTATGTTCCTTATTCTATAGACAGTGAATCAATCACTAGAGTTAGTCCTCGCTGAAATTTTTGCTTCTAAACTCTGTATTTAGGACTAGTCCGTACAATATTCCTTGTAGCACAAACAGTTCTGTTCTTTTCAAAATTTTGCAAGTATCCCAAGTAGGTAAAATATAGACAGCATCTGTTGTCGCTTTTATGTATTAAAAGTTTACTTGTGACATTATAATGCTTGACTGTAACATACGGAAACCCTATGTAGAACTAATCACAAGTTTAAACTCTGAAACCAAGTGTTGGTGTTCCAGTCCATTCTACTGCTTGAACACTCGATCACAAATTAACTTAAACCGTGCGCTACGGAGTTTGAACATACATCTTCAGAATAAAACCGAGAAACGACAAAATACATATATAACGAGTATCAAACACAATAAGCCGAATTCACTATCTCTAAACCAACAGAACATAAACAAACCGTTACAAAATCATACTCTCAATTCCTTATTCTCGAACTTCTTTATTCTTTTATATATCTTGTGTATAACAGTCCAAGTTACAAACCCATTCAAAAAGCCTATTAAAGAGTTGAACGCAGGTACTAAAGATTTAAAAATATTTACATTTTATTGAATTGACTTGACTATGCTAGCTAGATTCAACATATTATAATACATAAAAGAACATTCTTACCACCAACACTTTTTGACAAAATCAAACCCCCTAAGTGTTACAGTAAAATTATTACCGAGTTGACTTGTATAAGCTTTTAATCAAATTAGTTAATTAATTAACAAAAATTCTAACCAAACATGCTTTTTTGACGAAATCAAACGTCCCTAAAGGCTATAGTAATAGAAAAATTTGTATATTATTTACAGTTCAATTCCATGATCTCAGCAAAAAAATCCAAAAACAAATGTGTATACACAATCTCTTAAATAGTTTTATAGGGATTTGGGATTGAATGACTCATGTAAATGTTAATCTGGTGAAATCTCCATTATTTAGGAGAAGAGTTGTAGGAATTTTTTTTACTTTTCATATAGTAGTATTAATTTAATTTGTGCGTTTAATTTAGTTTGCCGAGTTGATGATGATTATGAACTGTGAAATCTAGATTAACTGAAGTGATTATTTAAAGATCGGACCGGGTCCTCTACCAAAAAAAAAAGATCGGACCGGGTCGGTATTGCAAACATGTGGTCTTTTTGGTTTGCGTTTCGTGAAAACCCGAAATAAATGTTGAGCTGTTTGTTGAACATATAAATCCGTTAAACCCCGGCAAAAAAAACAGGAAACTGATTGGTATGTGTATCTTTAAAACCCGAGTTTGTAGTATTTTAACATTTAGATTTCGATATTTCAAATTTTGTTTACTTTTTTAAATGATAAACTCATATCTTTTTCATATTCTTCAATATTTGTTATGCATTTCCAAACGGTTTAATTTTGGGAATACCAAGTTTAATTTCTAATCATTTGGTGAAATTAGGTCACCAGAAACTAAGTCATCATAATGATTATACTAGTGACACGTGCGGGGTTAATTTTAAAAGTTGAATTTGTTATCATGTTTGCATTATATTACATATGTTTATAAATGTATTTTTTTAATAATGTTATTAAATTTATATTCAGAATTCGTATTAGTTAAGAAAATTACATAAAAAAACAAATATAGTAACAGAAAGGTGGTATGACTATTTCGGGACAGAAAACTCATTTCGTCCACATATGAAATGTTTTTCCATCTCATAATCGTAGTTTTAATATCCATTTGAAATTATATATTTTATTCCAACAAATAAAAGAAATACGTAAAAGATATGGTTGGGCAAAAAACCCGTACCTTAATACCCAATTCAAAACCCGACACGAAATAACCGGTTCGAGTATACCTAAAAAATTCTATTGGATTTTATATTGTTAAACCCATGGGTTTGGGTTCGGGTTTGGGTAATATCCATTATTCAAACGGATACTCATAAAACCCAAAAATATAGAATTATCTACAATATTAATAATATTAGCACTGATATAATTCAATTATCCAAAATTATAATTATAATTTTAAATATATTAATTAGTTTTATATATAAATACCTAAAATAATTAAAATATCCAAAAAATATTTGTTACATATGTCAAAATTTAGTTTAAATTATTTAAATTTAACTAATTTTAAGAACTTTTTTGGTATGGGTTCTAAAAATTGTAATCCAAACCAACACGAACCCGGTAGTATCCAAACCAAACTCAAACCGAAACTCTAAAATCACCCAATGGATTCTATTTTCCTAAACCGGTTTATCTGAACCCGAACGGTTAATAACCAAACCTGAACAGATTATACATATACCCTGGCCTAGTAAGAGAGATATTGTGATTTGAACTTATGAGAATTGCCCAAAATATCATTACCTTTTATAATTCAAACATATATTAGTTTTAACCAAGTCGCCTTGGTCCAGTGGTAAAGGGAGAAAAGTCTCGCCACCTGGGTTCGAGTAGCATTGGCCACGGGGGTTTGAATTTTAACATGGTTTCCCTCGGCTCCAGGAGATTAGTCTTTGGACCTAAGAAGCCTTTAGGATCACTCCTGAGTTATCAAAAAAAAAAAAAACATATATTAGTTTAGTTTTCGATTTGTTTTTAGTTCGTGTTAGACAAAAAGAATAATTAGATTTGTTTTTGTTATAAATAAAACATTAAAAAGAAAAAAATATAGTAACGAAAATGTGGTTATATGTCTATTTTGAGACAAAATAATTTAAAACACTTTCGAATACTTTCTTCAGTTTGTTTTGTATGCGCGTAAACCATTCAAAGTGAGACATGCATGCTGTCTTCACTCTATTGTTTTATCTGTTGTGTTTCCCCCTCAGATGATGTACGAATGAATTCGGAATTTCACCGACTTGACCACAAAACCACCTACATTTTTATCGTGCAAGTGTGGATGATGTTACAACTGCCGGATATCTTCAATTTTATATTAAAGACATTGAAGCTGCAACAAGTAACTTTTTGGCGAGTAACAAGATTGGTCAAGGGGTTTCAGCGAAGTTTACAAGACATTTGTTCCTCAACTACTTAAGTAATTGTTTCTGTGTTATGTTTGAAGATATTGAGATAGTGAGATGATTCGTTAGTGATACTCCCAAATTGGAGGATCACTGAACCGGACTAGAAATGATAGAAACTCGCCAAGGTGCAAGGTGCAACGAGGAAGATTTAATGGATTGAGGGGTCACACAGCAGTTGCGGAAGGCTGCTGATATTCCCAACTCCAATTGCTGTTAGATATGACACATTAGTCCAGCAAGAGGAAACTGTTGCTTGGATATTACACACCAAGAAACAAGAAAATGTTCTAGACAAAGAACAAAGAAATAGACTCATAAAATGAAAAGGAAATTGATTGATTATATTCAAATGAGATTACATGAGTTTATATAGAGATAAGAAACTTGGTAACAAAGCAAGTATTGATTATTCTTGAAACTAAAACATAATAAAGATAGATAGTTGAATGAAGATCCAACTCTTGAAGTTTGCCTTTTCAAGGTGTCCTTCTCAAGGTGAGTTGAACTCTATATTCGTCACCCCTCTTTGACCACAAAATAAAATGATTATTTTGGGCTTTCTTGGACTTGAATTAGGCTCAAAATGGACTGGACTTGGTAGACAACATCCCCAATAGAATTTTCTATGCTCTGCTTGCCCATAATCTCTTGAATTAGCCCAATAAGTGCATCCTTGAACTTCTCTCTCTTTCACTACTTGGTCCAATTTTGCTGATGAGAAACAACATGGGCTGTACCATTTCTTCACTTTTGGCTTAGTAGAAACAACACCTGGTTGCCATACATAATTCTGGGCTGTTAAACCAGTTGGACTTGAACAACTAGATTAACCTCCTTTGGCAAATGGAATGTATCGCAAATGGTTGTTTGGCTGGAAGAATTGATCTTCAACTTTTTTTGTGTTGAACAAGGCTTAAAAATCTTCTTGGATGGTCTCATGATCATATCATACCCCTCCTCTTGAAAAAATTTCATCCTCAAAACTGTAAGGCCATGGGTTGGAGAGTGTTGAAGTGATTCTGGTGGCTTCTCTTTGAAAAAATATATGAGTCCATATTGCATACCATGAAGCAGAAATGCACTCCTTTCCGTGAAACCTTTCTTTTTTCCTTCAAGATCCAACACTTGCTCCGTCTTACTTGACCAGAAGTGTACCGTTGACTTTTCTCTCTTTGTTGGTGCATTAGGTGAATCATCCATATTGCCAAGTTTGTTTATGATCTTGCCTTCCTTCGCAGCTTCCTCACTCTGATCTTTTCTGATCTCTTTCTGCTTTGGTTCCTCGGCTTCCGTTTTCTCACTCGGTGAATTTGTTATTTTCAACATATTATCCTGAACTAGCAACTCCTTATGCTTCTTTGGTGATGGTAACGAAACAAAAGCAGCTTCCTCTTCCTTTGAAACAAGAGACATCCTTTCTCATTGGTAACTTGGCATGACAGTAGACGCTCCATCAGTTGGTCTAGAAGTTCTCCTTAGAATATGATTTGAACCACGATGGTGATAATGGGGAACAAATCGTTTCCTCAAAATATACCTCATTTCTGCCCAAGTTTCAATGGGGTATTCTCCATTTTTCTTCCTGCTTACCACCAACTGATCCCACCAAGTAATAGCATAATCACAAAATCCAGTGGCTGCAACTCATACCTTCTTCATCTCACAGTAGTTTTGACAACTGAAAACCGACTCAATCTTTTTCTCCCACTCTAGATATGCGTCTGGGTCGTTCTTTCCTTGAAAGGTAGGAATCTTCAACTTCAAAATACCTAGGTTATCATCCACTCTTCCTCTTGCTTCTCTAGTACTTCTTGGTCTCAAGTGGCTCCCTCTTGAGGATTGACTACTGTAATAATCATCAGCCCTTGCTACTTTAGGTTGATCTCTTTCTCTTCTATGATGCAACATTTGTGGTCGTCTCGGTTGTGCCTCTACTTCAACTTCATCCAACCTCTTGTAGATGACATTCATCTCAACCCTCCACGACCTCCGAATCTCTCCCATAAGTGCTTGAAATTGTAGATTTGGAATCCCAAGCACTCCGTCTTCGATGAACCCACAATCTCGACAATAATTATACATTTTTTTTTGCGTTCTTTTTTCTCTTTTTTTTTTTGTTTTCCTCTTTTTTTTTGTTTTTTTTATTTTCTTTTTGTTTCCTTTTTTTTTTGAAAGAAAATGAATAGATAGAAGATGAAAGAAAGAAAAAGATAGAAGATGAAAAAAAAAATAGATAGATGAGAAGATGAACAGACAAATACCGGTTAAGTGACTTTGATACCACTTGATATGCCCAAATTCGAGGATCACTCAGTCGGACTAGAAAGGATAGAAACTCGCCAAGGTGCAAGGTGCAACGAGGGAGATTTAATAGATTGAGGGGTCGCACAACAGTTGCGGAAGGCTGCTGATATTCCCAACTCCAACCGCTGCTAGAAATGATACATTAGTCCAGCAAGAGGAGGCTGTTGCTTGGATATTACAAACCAAGAAACAAGAAAATGTTCTAGATAAAGAACAAAGAGATAGACACATAAAATGAAAAGGAAATTGATTGATTATTCTCAAATGAGATTACATGAGTTTATATAAGGATAAAAAACTTGGTAACAAAGCCAAGTGTTGATTATTCTTGAAACTAAAACATAATAAAGATAGATAGTTGAATGAAGACCCAACTCTTAAAGTTTGCCTTTCCAAGGTGTCCTTCCCAAGGTGAGTTGAACTCTATTTTCGTCACCCCTCTTTGACCACAAATAAATTGATTATTTTGGGTTTTCTTGGACTTGAATTAGGATCAAAATGGACTGGATTTGGTAGAAAACATCCCCAATAGAATTTCCTATGCTCTCCTTGCCCATAATCTCTTGAATTAGCCCAATAAGTGCATCCTTGAACTTCTCTCTCTTTCACTCCTTGGTCCAATTTTGCTGATGAGAAACAACATGGGCTGTACCATTTCTTCACTTTTGGCTTAGTAGAAACAACACATGGTTGCCATACATAATTCTGGAAGCTCTTAAAACAGTTGGACCTAAAACTCTTCAAGTGAACAACTAGATTAACCTCCTTTGGCAAATGGAATGTATCGCAAATGGTTGTTAGGCTGGAAGAATTGATCTTCAACTTTGTTCGTGTTGAAAAAAGCTCACGAATCTTCTTGGATGGTCTCATGATCATATCAGTTAGATTTAGTTGTAATATGCAGAAGACATTCTCAAATGAAACTGAAGTTGCAGTCAAAAGTCTATCAATAACTTCAGATCAAGGTGAAGTACTGGAGTTCAAGAACGAGGTGCTTCTTGTATCAAAGCTTCAGCATAGGAATCCCGTTAGGCTTCTCGGGTTCTCTCTGCAAGGAGAAGAAAAGATTGAGTTTGTTGCCAACAAGAGTCTCGATTATTTCCTCTTTGGTGATAATCAATAATACTAGAGCATATACTAGCCGATCAGGGTTTTCTGAGGAAGATGTTTTAATGACAGCCTCAGCATATACCCGTATTAGTTGCAAGATGAAAATATCGGATTGGCTGTCGAAGGAAAAAGCGAACTGAGTCTCGTTGTTCAGTTCCCAGAAACTTCAAAATGTAACATAGCCATTTAAACTTCACTAGTGGTGTAAGCCATGGAGTGGCGTATAGTCTTCTGTTTCTTTATCTTCAAAGAAATACATTCCAGCCTAGTTCACAGGTGCGATACCACAAGTTAATAGCAGAACACGGAACCCAAGCCGGTTTTGTTCCGATGAACTGAGTTTAAATGGAGAGGTTTGGGACAAGAGATAAATCATAGCTTATATTTTTGAAACCTGTCTTCACTCCTTAATTATTAAATTCTTTTAATTCATTTTTCTCAAATTACATATATTATTTTTCATATTTACTAAATTAAATGATATTTTTATACTAAAAAATATACTGACATTTATATATGTAATGTCCTTTTTGTAATTATATAAAGATATCATTTATCAATATTTTATATAATTACCATAACATTATAATTTCTCAAATAAGCAAGAATTAAATATTTATTTTATAATTTTGGAAAAAAAGAAATTTCCAATAATTAAAGATTTAAATATTAATAACATAATTTTGGAACATTATAATGTGATGGTTATTAAATTCTTTACTAATCTCAAGCTATAAAAATATTATAATATTATATTTATTATTTGTTGACAAAAAAATCATAATATTTTTTCCACAGTTTTTGTGCCAAAATATCAAATCAATTTATTCTAAAATAATTTAAAGATATAAAACAATACAATATTTTATTTTTCTTTAATAGTAATCATTAACATAATTTATTGCATATTAATTCTTTCAAATGTAACTCCCATGAAGTTTGAAAAAATTGAAAAACAAATCTTTCATCATATGAATACACTTTAATGTATTAACTGCAATACAATTTGTGTTTTACAAAAAAATCAAAGACAAAACCTATAGTATATTTTGAAATGTAACCATAAGTCCCATGATGTTTGACAAAAAAAAAACTGTTAAACCTCTCATACTAATATTTAACTTTTTTCTTCATATGACATTTGTAGGTTTTGAAATAAATAAGTTGAGTCAAAATTTTGGAGCATATATAGAAGTGAACATGTGAAATGTGGTTATTCATTAGAAAAATTTAGATGAAGAAAGTCTTAGGCACATAACACATTCTCACTTGTAAATGTTGGTAAATGTTGTTTCAAATGCCTATTTTGTATATCAATACTGTCTCGCCCTTTATGGAGGTGTCTGGTTTTAGAAGATATTGATGTTTTATAGATTATGATAAAAGCAGACAAACTAACACATAATATCCATGCTCAGCCGCACTTTATTTTATACGTAATCAATGTTCTTTTTCCCAATGTAAAAAATGTTTATACAAACTAAATATTTTAAAGTAACCTTTCATATTACACAAAAAAATTCAGTTTAGTGCTTAACTAATCAATAGTCATTCATTTTAAGTGAATGAGAATACTTATTTAAAAATAAAACAAATAAAAAACATAAGATAATTTATCGAAACACAAAATATAAAATTTTCAATATTTTATTAAATTTAAAATATGTTAAAATTATTATAAAGTTATCTCTTGCATCGCGCGTGTCTACTTCTAGTAAAAGAATATACTCGTGAAATGTTAATGCCTGTGGCGTTGTGCTGTGGAGTAAGTTAGAAGTTTCTTATAGAAGAGAGATATATATTAAGGCCTAATGTTGTAATTAGTGACTGCTAAACCCTATTACTGATCCCTGTATATATATTGTAACACTGTCATATGTATAAAACAAGCTTTCCTTACATGGTATCAGAGCAGTAACAGCCTAGACCTTAAATATTTTTTTCTCCTCTCCGTCGCTTCTCTTCCTTCTTTCTCTCTTTTGCTCCCTCGCTCTCTAGTTCACCATGGCGGCTTCTCCATCAGATGTTATCAATCCTGCTTCCGCATCCCAGCTTCATAACATCAATATGTCCAACATTACCAAGCTCATTGCTTCAAATTACTTAATGTGCAACCTTCAAGTTCGTGCCTTGCTTGCTGGCTATGGTCTTGCGGGGTATCTTGATGGAACCACGGTTGCACCAGACGCTATTGTACACCAGGGTGAGACCACTATTCCAAATCCAGAGTATAACCTTTTGAAAAGGCAAGATCAACTCATTGTTGCTAGCCTTCTCGGTGCGATCTCGATCGAGATCCAACCCATGCTCTCCAAGGCTTCCACGTCGGCAGAGATCTCGAGCCTTCTTTCCTCTACGTATGCTAAGCCAACGTGGCGACACATCAAACAACTTCAGGAACAGATCAAGAAATGGCGAAAAGGTTCCCACATTGTTGATGAATACATTCAGGGTTTGGTTGTTCATTTTGATCAACTTGTTACCCTTGGCAAGTCGTATGAACATGAAGAACAGATCGAGTACCTGCTCGGTGGTCTTCTGGAGGATTATAAGCCTCTTATTGATCAGATCGAGGGACGTGATACTCCTCCCTCCATGCCCGCCATTCATGAAAAACTCATCAATTATGAGCTGAAGCTTCAGGCACAATTATGGGTCCATTCAGAGTGGTTGAGCGGGTGGGACCGGTAGCATATAGGCTGGAGTTTTCTGAGGTTATGCGTACGTTCCACAAGTTTTCCATGTGTCTATGTTGCAGAAGTGTGTCCGGGAAGATGACCAGTTGCTGGCTAAGATTCCTGAGGATCTTCAGCCTAATATGACTTTGGAGGCGAGACCAGTGAGGGTTCTTGAGAGGAGGATCAAGGAACTTCAGAGGAAAAAGATTCCTTTGATGAGAGTCCTTTGGGACTGTGATGGTGTTGAGGAGCAGACTTGGGAGTCAGAGGCGAGGATGAAGGCAAGGTTCAAGAAGAGGTTTGAGAAGCAGGTCGCAACTTGAACTTGTCTAGCCTGGTCCCAGGTGTAGTCCGTGGCTAGAGCGGGAATGGAGTATTCTAGCCCATCTTTCTTGTTTACTTGGTCGCTTAGGGGTGGTTGGTTGTGCGACTAAGCAACAAGATGAGGTGGTGTTCGGAGTACGAAATTTCCGTGAGGTGTGGTTAAAGGGGGAAAGTTTCCTAAAATAGGTGTTTCTAAAAGAGGAAAGTTTCCAAAAGTAGAAAGTTCTAAAATGGAAAGTTTTATGTGAGTTAGAATTGTCCATTTTCGTGATTATGAGCCTTGGTAGGGCTTGTGTGGCCTTCGTGGCGGAATTTTGAGTCATTGTGCCATGTGAGACGGTCTTTTGACACATTTTGTGGCCTTTGTGGCGAGCTGTTCAGCCAATTGTGTGGCCTTTGTGGTGGGCTGTTTAGCCATTTGTGTGGCCTTTGTGGCGGGATGTTTAGCCAATGTGCCTATTTAGGCGGTCGTTTGAGATGTGTGGTCTTCGTGACGGTCCTTCGAGACCTGTGGCCTGTTAAGGCGATCCTTTGGGATGAGTGGTCTTCGTGACGGTCCTAAAGGATGGATGGTCTTCGTGATGGTCCTTCGAGACAAGTGGTCTTTGTGACGGTCCTTTGGGACAAGTGGTATTTGTGACAGTCCTGTTGAGGACATTTGTTTGGCCTTGGTGGCGGTCCTGTTTAGGACATTTGTTTGGCCTTGGTGGCGGTCATGTTTAGGACATTTGTTTGGCCTTGGTGGCGGTCTAGTTTAGGACATTTGTTTGGCCTTTGTGGCGACCCGTGTGGCATGTATAATGAGGGGATATGTGGTTGGTAGGACATTGTGTTGTTTTATGCGAGCCACGGGAAGGGTTCATGGCTAGGGATAGGACTCAGACGTGTTCAGAATTATTTGCTCGGGCGCGCTGTAGGGTGGTAACCCGAGAGACAAATATTGGACTTCCCTATATATTTTTGGCATGCGGGCTTAGGCCCGATGAGGAGCTAACATTATGGCATGCAGGCTTAGGGACTGATGAGGGGCCAATAAAACTCAAGCTTAAGGCCTATGAGTAATGGAAAGTCCAAAAGTCGAGAGCAAATAATGCTTGGAACGTGAGTCTATCGCCTAGAGGTGACCTTCGTAGATCGGTCGGAGGAGTGCAGGCCGTGGAGATGGTTGCACGGGAGCCCTTGGCTGATGGTTGTTCGAGATTGAGGACGAATCTATGTTGGTGAGGGAGAATTGTAACATCCGCGAACCAAAATCCCGGTTTAGGGGATGCATCCGTCGATGCACTATGTGCATCCGTCGATGCAACATGTGCATTCGTTGATGCATAGCTGGTTTTCTTGGACGAGTTTTAATTTAAGCGTTGCATTTTGGGTTAGGGAAAAACCCTTAACTCGAGCTTTTGCCTCATTAGTCATTTTTGGCCGCTATTGAGAGAAAAGAAAGGGAGAAAAAGTGTTTGTGGGTGTTCTTGAGGATTTTGGGAGTTTGAGGCTGTTCCTGTAAAGATTTGTAGCTGGGATCTTTGTAGGAGCTTCCTAGGAGCATTATTTTGCTTGTTTGAGGTTCAGAATCATCTTGGTAAAGGTAAGTGCAGGACCATGGCTTCTCTAAGCATGAGATTTCTCTGATCTGCTTGTTTATGTGTTTTATGGCTTGTTAGAACGTTGTTTAAGGCTTTGGGAAACTTTCTTGTGGCTAGGGATCGAGTTTGATGGTTGTAAGAACGGAGATCCAGCGAGAAGCTTCGGGGAAAACGATGTTCGGCACGTGTGTCGGTCGATGCATTTTGTGCGTTGGTCGATGCATTGCGAGGACGGTGCGTTTGACCAAGGCGCGTCAGTCGATGCCATGTGGAGGTGTCGGTCGACGCAATTAGGGATTTCATGCAATGTCGAGCATGCGTCGGTCAATACAGTGGGTTGGTCGATACAGGATAGTCTTGCATTGATCGATACAAGCTCATGTCGGTCGATGCATGTTTGGTGTCGGTCGATGCAGTCCCTGGTTTGTTTAGTGATTGTTGTTTGATGGTTAGAATGTCTCAATTGCTTGTGTGTATAGCCCAGTAGATGGGATGATTACCTCACTGAGTGTTTATCAAATACTCATGCATCTCAATTTGTGTTTGTGGTGGAGGTAAAGGCAAATTGTGATCGTGGAATCAAGGCAATGAAATGAAGAGGAGGATGTTCTAGGGACTCGATTGGTTGTTGTCTGGCATTGCTAGGTTGCTAGAGTTGGGTCATTAGAACATTGTTAGGTTGCTGGTTTTATGTTTCCTGCTGTTTGGTTATTGGATATTTGCTATACTTATATTGGTTAATTAATTATTGGATATTATTGGTTTAATGTTATGGTTTATGTTATCCACTATTGTGTGAATATGGTTAAGTGGCTAGTGGGTATGGGACCACTAGTTGTAAAATATTTTGATCAAACGTCAATTAAAACCCAATGTGTACTCCACCACGATCTAGTGGTATCGTTGTAACACTTCAGGATCGAATCCACATAGACCAAGCAATTGCACTATGAAATTATCAAGATCAAATATAGCTAAGTCAAAAGAAGTTTGTGTTTGAAAGTCACTAACAAAGCAGTAAATAAAAAAAGTTTTTTAAATCAAAAGAGATAACATTGGGTGCAGGGAATCATTAGGGATTATGATCACGAATTTAGATGATTAGATAGGGATGCATTAAACACAATTCTTGAACTCAAATCACGTTTGTAAAGTTATCCTACTTCCGCAGCGATAACTATCTAAGCAATGAATTTACTAAATCCTAAACTTCCGTTTGAATCCAGCAAATCAAGCAAGCATTAATAGGTTCAGGTTTGATTAGTTCACAAGGTGCCTCAACTTCAACTTCTGTTGGCTAAGGTCCACTTTGATCAACTATGTTCTTTTCCAGTAACTCAACAACACTTTTGGTGCCACGATGAATTAAACCTAAGATCTTAATCTTGGTGATCAATCTAGCTTAAGCATTAAGAACAACAATAGATGAAGAATAATAAGATCAATCCCAAATCTAACAAACCTAGCATCAATTAATCATAGAAACCCTTCTGAAACCCTAAACCCAATTAAGAAACTAGTCAGACATGGAAAAACAGAAACAGCAAATTAAAGATGAAGAAAGCATAATTGAATTGCAAAAGAATAGAAAATAGGGTTTAGAAATCTTCTCCAAAGTGTCAAGAAGGATTAGAGATCCTAAAAGTCGGTTTAAAACGAAAAAGGAAAACTTGACTCGGGTACGGGACTGGTCGATCCCAAATGCGGATCAGCCGATCCTAGATGCTTTATCTGTGTTTTCTTCATCTGCTTGCTATTTCGATCAGTCTTCACCAAATTGGCTTCAGATGCTTGTCTTCATTCCCAAAACACTCAGTTTCATCCAAAGTAACCTAGAACCTGTACAAAATCACAAAAGACTAAAAATACTCTAAAAGCACACGTTGACCGGATAAAAGACTCAAAACAAACCTAAAAACTATGGTTAAAACCTATAAAATACAGACGCATCGTATTTATTATTATTATTACTATTATTATTATTATTATTTATTATTTATTAAAAAAAAAGGTCGGGTTGTTTCAATTTGGCAACCATGTTTTTGCTTTTTAATTACTGTAATAGTATTCATGTTGCGGCTGAGTTATAATTTGTTCGACGGTTGATTTAATTGGGCTGATTTACATGTTTGTTTGGTGGCTGACTTGCCACATCGAACGCATCATCCATGTCAGCATTCCATGTCATCATTTTCTCCGGAAATACGAAACGTCTTTCCTTCCACATTGTTCTTGTGATAACTCAGCCCCAAAGCATTATAACTCAGCCATCATATGAATCGACGAGACCTTTTTTTTTCGCGTAAATACAATAACTCAGCCGTCAAGTCATATAAATGAGCCGTTTGCTTTCAGATTATTTCTTGTGATAACTCAGCCTCAAAGCATTATAACTCAGTCGTCATATGAATCAACGAGACCTTTCGTTTTTCCGTAAATGCTATAACTCAGCCGTCACATACGGAACTTGAAAACGAGGGCAGCTTAGACGGAAACGAACACGACAACGACGACGAAGAGAGTGAAAGAGGATATCGAGCAAGGATGGCAAGAGATGACGACGAGAAAGTAGAGAAAGACAGAGTATCGCCGGCGGAATTAGGGTTCGGCGACGAGAGAGAGAGTTATTTTTTCTCGAGTTGTGAACAGTAACCCTTTCAGTTTCCCTCTCTTTTGATATAAACAAGAAAAATAAATTGTCGATTCTGGAAAAAAACTGTCTAGTGACGTGGATTATGGAAAATGATGTGTATTTTAATTTGATGATGTGTATTTTTTATTTTTTTAATCAAAATCGAAAAAAAAATAAACCCAAAGGGTAAATTTTAATTACACCCAAAACACTAAACATATAAGTAATTTAAAAAAAAATATATCAGGATTAAACAAATTTTTGAAGTATATCTGAGTAATTCTTTCTTTTGTTTAACCCTAATAATATTGGACATATCAAATCAAACTGGTTCAATTAGAAATCTATAATATAAAACTGTTCTATAGTATATTTTTATAATGTAAATTTAATACTTTTAGTTATAACTTATATATATGTGACATATGTCCAGAGAAACTATTTTTCTGCATTTGCGGCTGCTATTGAATCCAAATTTTAGATATTGTTAACTCCAAAATTTTAATTTGTTTGATTTTGTAGAGACGATAGTAACATAACACGGATTTTTCAGACCATTTCACATTCAACTTGCTTAATTTTTCCCAACCATCTCTTTCAAACTGTTCTTGTCACGTTTGGGTGTATGGAAAATTCAACGAAACTGTCAATAAAATTTCATATTTTCTTCAAAGAGGATATACACGGTATTTGATGCTTAGCTTCTAGCTTCTAACCTTGAGAGAATGGAGCTGATCAACACTTTACTTTTACAAATTTTCTTGTTTTGCCTCATAACCTTAGATTCTGTTTCTGCACAAACGTGTTTCAATGGATACTTTAAGCCCAATAGTACTTTTGACATAAACCGTCGTCTAATTCTCTCTACTCTTGCTTCTAAGGTCACAGCTCACAACGGCTTCTACAGCACCTCCATCAGCCAAAATCCTAATCAACTCTTGATTATTGGCATGTGTATCCCTGGAACTAAACCAGAGACTTGTTCAGATTGCATCAAAGGTTCAACAGACGGCTTGTTACGAAGTTGTCCTAACCAAACAGTTGGTTATGTGTGGCCAGATTGTTGTATGGTACGTTATTCCAACATTTCCTTCTCTGGATCGCTCATTATGGAACCGTCTCAACCAGTGTCTGATCCCGCACCTATCGGTGTTGATTTGAAATTGTTTGATAGAATCTGGGAAGAGTTAATGTCTCGTACGATAACTGCAGCTTCGAGCACTCATAAATCATCATCATTTAAGCATATGTACTATGCAGCTGAGGTTGCTTCATTGACAACTTTCCAAACCATATACGCGATGGTACAATGTACACCAGACGTTTCTTCAGGGGATTGTGAGTTTTGTCTGAAGAAAACTGTTGTTGATTATAAGAAATGTTGTCGTGGTAACAAGGGTGGTGCTTTTGTAAGACCATTTTGCTTTATCCGGTGGGATTTGTATCCTTTTGCTGGAGCTTTTGAAAATGTTACATCGCCACCGCCTTCGTCACCATCTATTAAAGAAAGTATATCATCATATCACCTATGATTATTCAATCACTCTAGTATATATTAATTATATTATTCTGTGTAATCTTTTCAATTATGTTAAATGATTATATGTTGTACCCTTTCCACTCAATAATACAATACTATCCATTTACATGGTATTAGATCATGTTTTGTGTTTTGATCTAACGATCAAACTCATTTTATTAAAATTCATTTTTCGAAGTAAATTAAATTTGAAAAATAAAAGATTGATGAAGCTTTGGATTCAATTTAGAAACTTCAATAATAATCTGAATTTTCTGCATTTGTTGTGATTCAAATTTTAAAATAAACATGTATTACTTAATTAATAAAGCAACAACTATGTGTTCAGTGTCCTATATTGGTTAAATAATATCAAATTAAATCAAAATCTAAATATAAGATTATCTTAATAAACATCAAAATATAAAAATATATACATGTTTAATACGATTTTCTAATTGAACCGTTTAATTATACTCCCTCTGTTCCAATATATAAGATCTTTTAGTTTTTTTTGTTTGTTATTTTTTATAAGATGTTTTTAAGTTTCTATTTACTTTTTATATTCATTTAATACCTTTAATTATTTAAATTTTGTAGTATTTTTTTCAATTTGTTGATCTTTGTTAAATAATACAATATTTCTTGTTTTTAATCTTTGTGTTTTTTAGCCAAAAACTCTTATATTTTGGAACAAAGGGAGTACTTTGACATAATGAATTAAAATTTTTGAAAGTTTAAAATAATATTAGAGATAATTTGACACTTTATAGATAGGGCTGGGCATTCGGGTAACCCGTTCGGGTTCGGGTATTACCCATTCGGGTTCGGGTAAACGGGTTTAGAAAAATAGAACTCATTGGGTATTTTTAGATATATGGGTTCGGTTCGGTTTGGGTACTATCGGATTCGGGTCGGTTTGGGTTACAAATTTTAGAACCCGATTAGTACCCGAACTACCGGGTACCCGAAATAAATGTAATTAAATTTAAATAAATTTAGTTAAATTTTGACTTACATAACAAAATATTTTAGATATTTTGATTATTTTTGATATTTAGGTATAAAACTAAATAAAATATTCAAAATTATAATCATAATTTTGGGATAATTGCATTATATTAATGATAAATATTATAAATATGTTTATATGTTCGGATTTAATGGGTACCCAAACGGGTACCAAATATTACCTGACCCTAACCCGAACCCACGGATATTAGAAAATAGAACCCAATAGGGTTTTATAGGCAAACCCGTACCCAACCCGAACCTGCTTTTTTGGGTCGGGTTCTGGGTTGGGTATTCGGGTACGGTTTTTATGCCCAGGCCTATTTATAGAGAAGAGAACTGTGCGATTTAAGGTTGCTTTTCGCTATATTTGAAATCAATTTGAGGTTATTTTGTATGAACTGAAAACTAAGTAAACGTATGCTTAGGGTTCAAAAGTTTGTTTGTTTACCATTGATGCCAAACTTAATATTGTTTACTCTGCTAACGAGTCTAAGTCTTTTCCTCTGTTTTTTTTTTTTGGTTTTTGTCTTGTTTTGTATTTTCAAACGATACGTCGTTTCACAATCTGATTTTGCTTACTTTTCCTCAACCATCTCTTTCAAGTTCTTGATGAGATCCATTGAGAGTGTATGGGTCCATCATTCAGAGTAAAGTCTGTCTTTGGCGTCTTTTAGGATTTGGAAAATTCAATACACACGGTATTTCATTGAACATGAAAAATTCAATGGACTTGAAAATTCGAAATTTTGAAAGAAAAAAAGGCATTCTTAATTATTGATTTAACTTAATATAACTTCTTAACTTTTGAAAGCTTAATTTAACTTCTTGATTCTCTTTGCAAAAAAAAAAAAAAAAAAAAAAAACATTCTTGATTCTATCATCTGATCTTGAAAGAATGAAGCTCAAGACTCTATTTTTACCAATATTCTTGTTTTTCCTCATAAACTTAGACACCCTTTCTGCACAAACTTGCTTCAATGGATACTTTGAACCCAATAGTACTTTTGACCTAAACCGTCGTCGAGTTCTCTCAAATATTGCTTCTAATGTCACAACTCACAACGGCTTCTATAACACCTCCATCGGCCAGAATCCTAACCAACTCTTCATCATTGGCATGTGTATCCCTGGAACTGAGCCAGAGGCTTGTTCAAAATGTATCAAAGGCTCATCAGACGGCTTGTTACGAAGCTGTCCTAACCAAACAGTTGGTTATGTATGGCCAGATTGTTGTATGGTACGTTATTCCAACATTTCCTTCTCTGGATCAGGATCACTCATTATGGAACCCTCTAAATCGGTGTCCAATCCTGCACCTATCGATGTTGATTTGACACTATTTGATAGAGTCTGGGAAGAGTTAATGTCCCGTACGATAACAGCAGCTTCTTCGATCACTCATGAATCATCATCATTTGGGCATAAGTACTATGCATCTGACGTTGCTTCATTGACAACTTTCCAAACCATATACGCAATGGTGCAATGTACGCCAGACGTTTCTTCAGGGGATTGTGAGTATTGTCTGAAGAAAACTGTTGTTGATTACAAGAAATGTTGTCGCGGTAATAAGGGTGGTGCTTTTGTAAGACCATTTTGCTTTATCCGGTGGGATTTGTATCCTTTTGCTGGTGCTTTTGAAAATGTTACATTGTCACCGCCGGTTTTACCTCAGCCACCGGTAAGCGGTCGCACAAATACAACTGGAAAAGGTAATATCGCCTTTGTACTATAATAATTCTTAGTAAAGAATCTATTGAAAACTGAAACTAAGTCACATGTTTGCAATGATTGTTGATGGTTTCAGACAAAAAGAAAAATTCGACGGGGATTATTGTGGCAGTTACTATCTCTACGGTTGTAATCTTGGTACTGCTTCTTGTGGGATTTGCAGTTTGCAGGAGAAAAAAATCATACCAAACAGTTGAAGTTCAAGGTTGGTTACTCTTCCTTTTTTTTAGCTACAAATTGTGGAAGAAAATTTGATGATTTCACTTTCTTTATGCAGCTGGTGACCAGATCACCAGCACACACTCAATGCAATTCAGTTTTAAGACAATTCAAGATGCAACTGATAACTTTGTGGAAAGTAATATGATCGGACAAGGTGGATTTGGTAAAGTTTACAAGGTAATAAGTTTTTACTTTTTATTCAAAAAAATAAGTTTTTATTTTCTCTGGTTTGCAACTACTCTGTATGAAGTTGAACAAATACATTGTTAAAGTAAAGCGGATATGATGTTTGATTCATCTTAATTGTTTTAGGGAACACTTTTGGATGGAACTGAAGTAGCGGTAAAGAGACTGTCAAAAACATCAGGACAAGGCGCACAAGAGTTCAAGAACGAGGCTGTTCTTGTAACGAAGCTTCAGCATAGGAATCTGGTTAGGCTTCTTGGATTTTGTTTGGAAGGAGACGAAAAGATTCTCGTCTACGAGTTTGTACCAAACAAAAGCCTCGACTATTTCTTGTTCGGTATGATATGAGCTAAATTGATATTTGCAAGTTTCGAGTAGTCTTTCTGTAGCTAATGATTTCTATCTATGCAATTTATAGATCTTGAAAAGCAAGGAAAACTAGACTGGACAAGACGGTACAACATTATTGGAGGCATTGCTCGGGGAATTCTATATCTTCATCAAGATTCACGGCTTACAATCATACACCGTGATCTCAAAGCGAGTAACATTCTCTTAGATGCCGATATGAATCCCAAAATCGCAGATTTTGGTATGGCAAGGATATTTGGAGTTGATCAGAGTCAAGCCAGCACAAGAAGAATCGTTGGAACTTAGTAAAATCTCTATCAAAAAATAACTAGAAAAAAAAACTGTTGAATAATTCAAGTAGGCTAGCTAAAGAGTGTTTCTTTATTTTGCAGTGGTTACATGTCACCAGAGTATGCAATGCACGGTTATTTCTCCATGAAATCTGATGTCTATAGCTTTGGAATATTGATCCTGGAGATTATAAGTGGCAAAATGATCCGCAGCTTCTGCCACATTGATGATTCTGGTGGCAATTTGGTCACACATGTGAGTATAATCTTTTCAGCCACATGAGTGTATATAAATAAGCCAAAATATATTATTTGAATTTATCACTTGTTTTAGGCTTGGAGGCTTTGGAGAAACGGGTCACATTTAGAACTGGTGGATCCAGCCATAGGAGAAAGCTATAATTGTATTGAGGCTACTAGATGCATCCATATGGCACTTTTATGTGTTCAAGAAGATCCCGCTGATCGACCAACGTTGCCAGGAATAATCATGATGCTCACTAGTAACACAGCCACTTTACTTGTGCCTCGAGCACCCGGCTTTTGCCTCTCAAACAGGAGTGAACAAACCACAAGCATGTCTACTCCCGGTTCTATCAATGATGTATCCATCACAGATTTAGAGCCTCGTTAACCAATGGTTTTCAAAAATAATATGTACTGGAACTGTAATGAAAATATCAACATCTTCTCTTGCTTTATTAGTTCTCTATTTTATGACTAAATGAACTAAATGACTCTAACGAAACCAAATGACTCTATTAAAAGAAAGCAACTAATAGTGGAAATAAATTTTTTAACGAATATATATTCATTTTTGGGTTTTAACAATCTACATCTTCACTATGCTCATTAACTTCTTCTGAAACCTGCACAGATCTACGCAGTCTAAAGAGCAAATGTATAGATCTGTGGTTCCAAGCATCTTCAAGAAGATTGGGAACATGCAACGCAACTCACACACCATACAAAATGGACGAGATAGGCTATTACTGAGCACTACCTCATATGATATGTCGTAATAGTTTATGGTGCTTCTTGGCATGAGCCCTGAAAAGTCTCCCAGCACGCACTTCGTATGCAAACTAGCTTGGTGATCTTTACATGTGTAGAACCATGTTTTTGGGTTCGTTTCTTTCTCTCAAATGTCACACCAGTATTTGCCACTTGCCTTTTCGCCATAGCATAGTGAGAGAGGATGATCTTCTACTCTATGCTTTACCAGAAGTGGTAAAGTGGCGCAATCGAAGCCTAAGACAAATCCGCAACCATTTTCAAAGCACGTAAGAACTATAAATGCCCAACTGTTGCAACCATTGCATAGTTTTTTTTCCACAGGTGGAATGTAATGTAAAGGATGATGGGGATGGCTTGGATGGACAAAAGGCTCTGAAATTGAACCACACAGAACATCTAACTTCATATCTCCACACTGGTACATCCATACATGTAACCATTGGACATTCTGTTACAAGCTTCACACCAAAAGAATTTGGCCTTTCTTGTAAATAAAGTAAGACGTTCATTATGCAGCACATGCCATTTCTTTTTAGGAGATTCAGCGCAGGTTTGGTGAAGGGTGAAATCACAATCGATACAACCATAGAAGGCTTGCAGACAAATGGGATGGGTGCAAGCTCTGCACTGCTTGCTTTCCTCGCAGAGAAGACCATTAACGTGAAATCTTAGGTAATGCTCTTTGTGGCTGAAATGTTGTATTGTGTTGTCATCTATTACCATATATGGCTCTATATCTTCTGTCTCTTCAGGAACTCCTTCGAGTTCTTTCCCGTTTCACACGTCCTTTCTGGTAGCACATTTCGAATGAACGACATATTGAGGACACCTATGACAAGAGTACCCGCCCCAAGTCCAATCCACCTTCTGACGACAAACTCCACATACAGAGTTCACAACACCAAGAACAGAAGTGCGAGAAACACGGAGATCATGCCGATTGATGTTTATGAGGCGTATAAGGGAACGACAATCTTGGTGGACCATGAAACCACATTGAAAACATATGTAAGGGCTTCGATCTCCCTTCAGCCCGCAAGCATTACATGTAAAAGAGTCTAGTCTTGGGAGAAGAGTGAGTTGGTGAGCATGAACTTTCAAATCCATAATAGATTGCAGTGGTGGGTTAAAAACACATCTGATATCCAAGCTGAAGTTACAAGAAGAACAATGATAAAACAATCTATCATTAATCTATCTTGCGCAAAGACGACATTTACCATCCGAGTAGTCTGGTGGTTGACCTATGTGTAGCTTAAGAGGGTGTAAGTGGTGGTAAGTGTGGTTTACCTCTGAGGGGTGTTTTGCCTCCGACGGATTCCATACGCAATCCACAGGGAATGCTAGATCACATTCATGGCATTTGTAAGGAAACATCACAGTTGAACTTGGTCCGCTTCTTGAATAGGGTGAGCTTGTGGCGATGCGTGCCCGAAATATCAATAACCTCTGGTGGTGGGTACTTGGCACAGTATAGATCTACATCGAAGTCACAGATCTCACAACGATAGAATAGATTCACGATGCTCCTGTAACATACATTACATAAATGGTGTGGTTTACTTTGAAGCTTAAGAGTGTGAAGAGCGTGAGATGGATGTACAATATATTTAGAGGACTCGTCAACACATTTCCTGTGAACAAAGAAGTCGCAGCTTTGGCAGTATTAGCCACCACTGTTAAATCCAAAGCGTCCACAGCAATCACCTTTCCGCAGATCATTCAAAGGCATCATAATATGCTCGTGGATCAACGATAGTGACATTCCCTCAGATTCCATGTTCAAGAATGAAGAAGAAAAAGTTGAATCTAAGATTTGGAAAAGTTATAAAGTAATACTCCTTCCAAGTCTCTTTCTCCTCCAGTCAGGCAGCATAACTGATCTTTTTATCTTTATGATTAAAGCGATCTATCCGAAAAATATATCCCCTATATATTAATAGGGAAAATGTTTTTAGAAGTTTAGTTCACTTCGATGAACTTGTACCGTATCAGCCCAATATAGATGTACGCTTTCATTGCAATGTCTGCATTAACATTCATGTACTATAACTATACCATTAGTATCTTAGCAAAAAAAAAAACTATACCATTAGTAAGAATATGACATAGACTCGTATCATCTAAAGAAAAAACAATGAAAACAAATTTCTAAACCATATAGGAACTGATTGTCAAAAAAAAAAAAAAAAAACCATATAGGAACCAATCAATATAAGTTTTTTTTGGGGGGAAACTTGTTGATGTATTTGAGACAAACCCGAGCACCCTAACTAGATTTATCTGCTAAAGCTTTTGATTAAGAACAACCTCGTTTCATGAACACAATGTCGTCTTCTTCAATGATTTCAAAAATTTCTTCACCGTCATTTAAACTTATATTGCAGTCAAAAGGTAATCAAAATCTTCAGAACAAGATGAAGTGGTGTTCAAGATCAAATGCAAGGTGAAGTTAAAGATGTTAGTTACAGTCGTATTGGGACGGTCATCGTATGGTTATAAGTAAAGCTTTGAGCACAATAAAGAGACAATACATTATGGGTGACACTAACTTGCGTCTCTCTATCTACTTCCCCGCATCGGACTGTGTATGGTCGACAAACATGGAACGATCGTCGACAAAGACAAAGAGACAGTTAATGAGAAAGATGTTGCAAGGAAATAAAGTTCTATAAGATAGACAACTGTTGAAAAAACTACAAGAAAATAAAGCTAAGTGACAATTGATATATGCCCGTAACCAGTCTTAGTTCTGTTGTCATAATAAGCTTTATTATCCGACTTATCTGTACGGTTAACCAACTGTTAAAAGTGAAACCCAGTTCGAATTCACATCTGAAACTCTAAACATACGATTGAAAGTTGGAACACCTTTACTCTGGTTTCTTGGAGGCTTCTGGATTGTTGTCAGCATTTGAGTCATTGGTCTTCAAGGCTTCGTCTTTTGGTTTCTCAGTTTCACGAGGACTGGTCAAATTCTTCTCAGTATCCTCTTTCTCTGTGCCTTGGGCAGGTTTTTCTATGCCTATTGTCAGAGTTGAAACCTCATCCCTTGAGGCGTACCAAGAATAGCCACAGTCAACACACTCCAGCTAGATGCAAAACAGAAGCAGAATGTGATTATTAGGGTACAGTAAGAGAAGAAGATCATGGTATATGATGTCCCTGGCTTATAGGTTTAGCAAATTGTCTTTTATCCAAGGATATAGACTGCGTAATATGGAAAAGCATAAGAACCTGATAGCGGTCTCCATGCCCAGCTTGGATAATATCCCGCAGGCCCACTGTCAATTGATTGCATCTCGAGCATCTTGCATCAGTCATCTGTATCCGAAACAAACACATGATATTATAGTCATAGACAATTCCAAACTTAAATCCAGCAAACCAATTTGAAAACTAAATTTTCAGAAAAATAAAAGACCTGCATGCGATCCGCCTCATCAGGCTCCTTCTTTGTTGTTTCGTCAGCAGTTAGACCCTCCTGAATCGCAGAAAAACTCACTTTTTAGTCATTTTAAGATGTAAGATATACTCACTAATGCTTTCTTACTATGGAACAGAGTAACATCATTCAGAAGAGATCTGAAATTAAAACCTATGCCAGTGAAATTAAGAAAGGAAGCTGAAGACAAAAGGGGGAGATCAGATAATAATATGTGTGCATATATGTAACAGAAAAAGTCTGTAACCTTTAACTCCGTGGGTGACATGTTCAAAATCTTTGCAGGCTCTAACTCCCCATTGAGCAGTCGTCTAGCCAGCAGTGCGGTGTTCTGCAGACAAAACAAAATCAAATTTTACTATTAAATACGTAGAAGAAACGCAAAAGTGATGTTTAAGGCAGCAAATTGAGAACCTCCACAAAGACTCAAATATGAACATACATATTACTGTTCGGATGAGAAGTCCAGTAATCAACCAATCATTACATATTGATATTTTACCATGTCATATTAAACTCATTTATCAACTTTCACGAATAAGGAGCATACATGTACAAATATTCCAGTACGGTCAGTTGGGGGAGAAAAAGTAATGAAATGGCAATGCAGATTCTAACCTTGAGATTGAAAACCAGTGTCCTCATCTTTTGGTTGTATTTCTGATAATCCGATGCAAGAGAAGCATGTGAAGCATTCTCAAGAGCACACACTGGAGGAACAGCAGCATCTGGCCAGAGAAAATTCTCATCCTGCCAATCAGTTTAAACGAAAGAGTTATTCCAGCAATTACTGAATCCTTAATATGTAATTTGGTCAATTCTGGTAGGAAAGAATGTGAAAGGTGACTGTATGAAGAGGGAGAATATATAGGGTGATCAAAATGATTGAAACGTTTAGTTAATACCTTTCCATTTTCAGCCTTTGTATCTTTCTCATCATGTTCAAGATGGGATCCATTTGAACCCATCTTTGCATCGTCGCCAGCTGGTTTGTTCTGAGGAATATAACATACGTGTTGGACTGCCTCCAGAAGCTTCCCCAAACACTTGTCACGATGAGCATCACCTGTTAGTGAATCAAACTTTTCTAAGATAGCATAATGCTCTGATGATATACCCGCACCACTTCCAGGAGTTTCAGCCTTTAGAGAGGAGTCTTCCTCCCTTCTAACATCGACAGGACTTATATTGGCTTTCCGAAAAGATCTTTTCGCCTTCAACATATTCTCCTGGTCAAAAAGAATTTCCTCAGATTCAAGGTCTGGAAGATCACCCAATTGCGACATCGTCTTTTGGACAAGAAGGTCGATTTCATGTTGTTTTGAGTCTTCATAGTCTTTGTCAGTCAGCTTCCACAGCTTCTTTTCAACAGTATCATAGACCTTCCGTACAATAAATCCAGGGTTATTTTTGCGCTTCGGAAGTTGTTTATGGGCCGGGACAAAGTAAACAACACATCTGTGCATCACAGACTCTGCTGGCACTTCATCACGATGGAAACTGTAGAACAGCTCTCGTGTATCACTCGATTGCCAGTTTCCACCACCCTTTTTCTCTGCCTCTTCTGGGCGATAAAACCACTGTCCCAGAATCATCATGCTTCCATCTTTAGTTTGCGTAATATCCTGTCAAAAAACCGGAGCTTTATTTCCAAGTGGATGATACAACAAAAACTAAAAAACCGAATATAAATTTTAACACACCAGTACCTTGATAATTGCAACATATGGTTTTTGACTTTTGTCCTCAGGAACCAACAACACCGGATCCTCCTACACAAAAAGGGAGTGTAAGCGAGACTAGAAGCAAATGTCCCAAAGGTCCCGAGCATTAAATCAGCCAGAAAATATATGAACACTCATGACAAACGTGTATCCAATCCTAACCATTCAGGTGCAAGAAAAAACATGATGTGAAAGTAAAATCTCAAGAGTCTCTAGACTATGCAGTCAGAAAACACCAAAAACCGAGACACAGTGACACATCGATGAGTGCCCAACAAATGACAACAACCATAAGCGTACAAGGCCAGTTTTTAACAAAAGCATCTATTGCTGACACTCTACATCATCTGAGGTTCCCAGTAAACCAAAAGCGGCTAACACATTCTAATGTCATACAGACATCAAAATTCCTTAAAACCCTAGATTTCAATGTCCACAACAATGTAACAACAGCCAGCAAAACAGACCCAATTGGGGGAAAAAATCTCAACCAACCCTCAATTCCAAATCTACAAAATTGGATCAGAACATGTACAACAAAACCCACAAGCTCAATTTGAGCACATCAATCTAAAACCAATCAAAATCAGAAACCCTAGAGATAAAAACGCAACAAACTCACCACATCATATTTGTTGCCATCATACTCAAATTGCAAAAAATGAGTTCTTTTCCCTTTTCCTTTACCCGTAACCTTAACCGAATCACCAACAGGACTCGCATCATCAGGCTTCTCTTCTTCTTCTTCTTCTTCTTCTTGCTCTTCTTCTTCAGCCTCCGGAGGCGTTTCTTCCTCCTCTTCCTCCCTCATCATATCCTCGTCACCGTCATCCCCTTTCTTCCCCTTTCTCTTCCTCTTCCTCTCCGATTCCTTCTCTTCTATCTCTTCGTAGAGCTTCACCGTCTTACGCTTCTTCCGTTTCCCCAAAATCTCCTCAGAACTCGTCGAGTTCCTTCCCTTAGACCTAGTGATCGGTACATCGTCGTCTTCATCACTCGACACTTGAGCGAATCGCCGAGACAACACCATCGTTTTCTTCTTCGAGAAATCGGAAAAATAAAAAATTAGTAAATTTATACAAAAAATTAGATTTTTTTATTTAATGTTTATATTTTTTTTTTAATTTTATTACTTTCAGATTGAGGTAATGAGAAATACTGAAATAGCATGGTTCCTCTGTTGCCTATTTATAATGACTACTTGATAAATTAGTTTACTTAAGTTTGGACTTTAGAGGTTTTTTAATTTTTACTAATAGATTAGATAAATGAAATCCTAAAATTTGGAGATTTTTTCCAAGTTTTATGTAAAAACACATTTCTAATTTAACTTAATTTTCTTTAGTATACTTCAATTAGCTTATATTATCTTTGCACAATAAATATTAACTTTCTTATATAGAAATTAAGGATATATGGATAACTTTTCTAAAAATATTTTCTTACACATGTATAAAATTTAAATTTTATTTCTTTTATGAGATAAAATCATTAATAAAATTTATGTGGACAACTATGTAGGTGTGGTTACTAAGATTATAATTTTGTCTAAAGTATTTATTGAAAAAAAAAAAAAAATATATATATATATATATAACATGTTCCGAATGGCATCTGTTCTCTCTCAGGGCGATCCCGAGTGCGATTCTGGGTTTTTCAACATCCAATTTCTAATTTCTCCAATAAAGAATTTTTCCGACCAATTTGGTCCGTGTTTATGTGATCAAATACGGCGGTTTCTTTCTGCTTTCTCAACCGAATGGCAGTTCCTTGTCTCCGTGTCCTACGGAGAAAAACTACCATAAGAAACCGCCATGGCCTAACCTATTTAAAGCGAGGAAGATCATCTCTTTTCTACAATCATCCTCTACCACAAAGCCAGTTCAAGGAATTACCATAACAATAAGTGACAATCTGCGGAAATCGATGCAAGTTTTAGATTTGGGGCTTCACTACCCAATGTTTTGGAATACTACTTGGGAATGGGAAGGCCTTTTTCATTTTCCAAACGGAGGAAGCAATGAATCTAGTGCTTCGCCGTGGTCCTTGGGCGTTTAACGATTGGATGGTGACGGTTCATCGTTCGTACCCTAACATCTCTCAGGCAGAAATGAGAATCATCCTGTTCTAGGTCCAAATTATTGGGATCCCTTTGTTGTATCTTTCCAATGATATGGCTATGAGTGTTGGGAGTCAGTTGGGACATGTTACGACAGTTGATTTCAATAAAAATGCACCGGCTGCTGATAAGGTGCGTGTTAAAATTGATTGCGATATTGACTCTCCACTTCGTTTTTGCAGGAACTTTCAATTTGGGATTGATGAGAACACCATTATCAAGTTCCACTTTGAGAGACTAAGGAAGTTTTGCACCTAGTGTGGATCTCTAAAACACGATATCAAGGAATGTGCTATCAACTTTGATGATCCTCCTCTGGAGTCCAGTGATGATGACGATGATGAAGGCTACAATCCCCATGACCATAACATTAACACTCCTCCAGGGGAACCAAGTGATGTTGTTCATCAACCTCTGCAACTAGACGCTGCCATGCTTGATTGTTGTTTGGCCTCTAATTCAAAAGCACCATCTCACTCTCCATCAGGGATCGTTGAGCCTTCCAAGTTTCTTTAAGTATACAGAACTCACTGCAGAGAGACTACGATACCTTCACACCAAACTCGTGGGAATGGCACAGAACAATAGGAATGTTGTGTTGTCTGATACCACAACTAGCACAAGATCAAGTCAGATTTCCAAGAGGAAACCTATGGCATATGAAGAACTGTACCAACTAATGAAGCAGCAGAGGATTTCGCGGTCCTAAGTCGAATCCGCAAAAGAGAGAAGTCTGCAGAATCTGATGGCTCTTGCCCTATCACCAAGGGATTCGACAGTGGCGTGGGGGGCTCGGTACCCCCAAAACCAACATGAGAGTCGTCTTCTGGAACTGTCAGGGCATTGGTGTGCCGCTGACTCATTCTCGTTTAGTTCGTTTATGTAGTATAACTAAGTGTGATGTGTTGTTTTTAATAGAAACTCTAAATAGGTGTGATGTTGTTCGTGATTTAGCGTGTGTTTTAGGATTTCCTAATGTAATAACACAACCTCCGATAGGGAGAAGTGGGGATTTAGCTTTGATGTGGAAGAACACCGTTTCGGTGTCCCATAACTATCAAGATGAACGCCTCATTGATGTACTTATTAATTATGAAGATGTTTCTTTCTACTTATCCTGTGTTTATGGTGATCCAAATCAAAGCCTAAGACATATATTTTGGGAACATCTTCAACGAATCTCAACTACTCGTCATGATGCGTGGATGTTAATAGGTGAATTCAATGAAATCTTATCTAATAGTGAAAAAATAGGGGGACCAGAAATATGTGAAGGAAGTTTGAGAGACTTTAGAAATATTGTTTCCACTTGTGACTAACACGATCTTAGATCAAGAGGGGATAGATTCTCTTGGGTTGAACAACGATATGATCATACGATAAAGTGCTGTTTGGATCGGGTGATGATTAATACTGAATGGTCTGCTTCTTTTCCTAACTCTGAAGCAGAGTTTTTGGATTTTGCGGGTTCCGACCACAAACCAGTTTTAGTAAGAGTGGCTCGTACGTATGTTAACCATATAGCATATAGGATCTATACGGCTATTAAGGTTGGGCGGCACCGCTGTATATGAGCCTATGAGAATGAGAGCATGAGGAATTAGGGTTAGGCAGGATTGTTTGATTGAGTTTCCTTCTAGTCTCGATTATCGAATTTTTTGTTGCCTTTCTTTATGTCTATGGTCAATATATTATCAAACGCAAACCTGGAAACCCTAACTCAAACCATTCAATCTCCGGAGGTCACTTCTCCACCTTCCGCCTTGTCAAGAAACCAATCGGAGGTAAATTCCACCACCACCGTCTCTTATTGTTTTTCATTTTTCTATTTGTGATTCAAACCAAATTTAATCATTGATTACTGATGACTTTAGTCTTAATCGAGTTTTATATATTGATTTTTGGGTACTGAAACATGTTAGAATTAGATGTTGGATTTCTGGGTACTGGATTCTGACATTCTGTAATCTGTATGGTCTTGTCTCATATTAGAATTAGATGTTGTAGTCTAAGTGTCTAACTTGTTTGATTCTCGATTTTTCCTCATTTTGTTTTCAAAACTCAAAAATCAAAAATACTCAAATACTCAAATGTGGAGACTTTGATTCATTAGTTTGTGACTTTGTGACACAAAATCTTTCTGTCTTGTGACTGTGTTTTCTTTTAAACTTTGCTTTGCTGTTCTAGACTTCTAGTTCTACAGATTAATGTCTCTGATTTTCATTTTGTCTTATAACTTGTACTATTCTAGTTCTAACTTAACGTTTTGTGCCTTGTAATGTTTTATTTAAAACTTCTACTGTTCTAGTTCCACATATTAATGTCAGTGATTTTCATGTTGATGCAGATGGCTTCTTGTGATAATCAAGCAAACAATGATGATCCGATGATAGATGCAACAAATGATGATGATGATGTTCAAACGCCTATCTCTAGAAAGACAAGAAAGGGGAAAGATAAAGAAATTGAGGGTGAAGGAGAAGGAGGTAGTGGTTCTAAGTTAATAAAGAAGACAAGATCTTGGGTTTGGGAACACTTCACCAGACAGGCAGCAAATCCGGACAAGTGCAACTGCAATCACTGTAAGAAAGAAATGGCTTGTCCAACCAAGTCTGGAACCTGCACTCTGAAGAATCATATTAGAAAAACCTGCAAAGCATACAAGGTATGGGAGAGTGCTAATCAAGACAAAACTCAAACTGTGTTTACTCATGATAGTGTTGGTGGCAGTTTAATTGTTAGTAAGGTTTGTGAATCAATCTTTAGAGAGGCTGTTAATGAGATGTTGGTTATAGGGGAATTACCATTGTCTTTTGTAGAGAGTTTAGCTTTTCGACATTTTTGCTCTAAGGTTCATTTGTATAAGCCTCATTCTCGGAGAACAGCCACAAGCGACATATATGAGATGTATGTCACAAAGAAAGTAGCTATGAAGAAGATTTTAGACAGAACAAGCAGAGATTGTCACTGACGACAGATATTTGGGTTGCTCCGACTACTGGATCAAGCTACATGGTAATAACAACCCATTTTGTTGATGTTATGTGGAGGTTAAGGAAGATGATCATAGGATTCAAGAGTGTTGATGATCATAAAGGTAAAACGATTGCTAAGGTTCTGCTTGAGTGTTTGGTTGAGTGGGATATAAAGAGAGTTTTTTGCATCACTGTGGACAATGCTACAGCTAATAGTTCAGCGATGAGGAAATTCAAGGAAGCAATGAAGCAGATTGGAGATGATTCAATGGTCTTGAAAGGTGAATATTTGCATTTGAGATGTGCTACTCATATTCTGAATTTGATTGTGAAGGAGGGTCTGCAAGAGATAGATAGCAGTGTGTCTGCAATTCGGAATGGTATTCAATATGTGAGGTCTTCAACAAACAGACTCAAGTCGTTTGACTTCCGAGTTGACACAGGAAAGATCAAAAGAGGAAGCCTCCCTTTAGATGTGAAGACAAGATGGAATTCAACTTACCTCATGTTAGAACAAGCTCTAAAGTTCAGACTGGCATTTGAGAAGATGGAGGCTGAAGATAAACCCTACAATGATTATTTTTAGGAAAAGGTGGATGGAAAGAAAAGGATTGGACCACCAATTAGAGATCATTAGGATGAAGTTGAGAGGTTGGTTTAGATTCTTATCATTTTTTACAAGCCTACATTGGTTCTTTCAGCTTCAACTAGTGTTGCCTCTCATAAAATCTACAATGAGATAGTCACCATTACTAAAACCATTACGGCGTTAAGTGTTAGTTCTGGAGTTGAGGAAGAACTGCAGACGAAAGCTTCAGCTATGTTAGATAAGTTAGGGAAGTATTGGGATCCATTTGGGGATAAGATGGAAATGAACAAACTGTTGATAGTGGCTAATGTTTTTGATCCTAGAAAGAAGATGAGTTATTTGAAGCTCTGTTTTGATACACTCTACGGCGAAAAGACTGCAGAGGCTACTCATCTTTATGATTCAGTCAACATGATCTTGAAGGATCGCTATGATGAGTATAGCAGTTCCGTGATTAGAACTACTAGTGGATCATCTTCTCAATCACAACAAGGACTAGGAGCATATCAGTCTTAAGAGCAAGTTGGAAGTGGATTCACTGAGAGAACAGTTCTTGGTAATCGTGTTGGCTATGAAACAATGGACAGTGTATAGAATGAGATTGTTATGAAAACAGGAATTCACAATTCAGCTAATGAGTTGGAGATTTACTTGAAAGAAAATGTGGAGAAACCAAATCTTATAAGTGGCGTAGAGTATGATTTGCTATCATGGTGGAAAGTCAATAATGAAAAGTTTCTGGTTCTATCTCTAATAGCTAAGGATATACTTGCTATGCAAGTGTCATCGGTAGCTTAAGAATCTGCCTTCAGCACAAGTGGAAGAGTTTTAGATTCATGCAGAAGTTGTTTGACAGATTACACGATTGAATTAATATCAATGAAAGAGGAGTCTCAACCATTCAACAGATGCTTTCTGAATTAGAGTTGCAAGATGAGCTTATGAGAGGTAATTATTGATTCTTATAACCCAAGACAATGGCCACCTCTTCCTCCATTGACTGCTCATGGAGTTAAAATCGATTTGCCTTGATCTCACAAGTCTCAGTTTGCTTCCTAGCATGCGGTTCATAGCTCTCAAGCTTTTACTATCGATTGTTTCTATCTACTTATGTCTCTTTGTTGTTCCCTTTATGTTGTATCCTGAAAACACTTCCTACTTTGTATGTTACTTTCTATCTTAATGGAATGATAACATTTGTTTGAAAAAAAAAAAAAAAAAAAAAAAAGAAAAAAAAAGGATATTTATTAAGTGAAACTTCATGCTCATTCAGTTTTGGATTTATTTTGATCATATTTGTATTATGACTTTGAATCATTCTCTATACATTTTAGTCCATGTGGGACTTTAACACACACTTTTTTATATTAACTGAGTAATATGTATCATTATTTAAAAATAAAAAATAATAGCAATATATTCATAAATCTTTAAAAAAAATTATTAAATTAATGTATTATACGATGATCCACAACCAAAAAATCAAACAAAGATAATAGGAGAATCATAATTTTAAATATTGACAAAATATTCTACATATACACTATTAATTGTGGAACACTATATATATATATATATATATATATATATTTATAATTTTATAATTAATGTTAATATCTTCTAATTATTATTGGTTATATGGATAGTAGAAAGAAATAATCGTAAAATTGTTTGGATATAGATATAAGTAATAACATAGATTGTAATTATTTTGAAAATAATGATTTATTTCAAAATATACTTCAAAAATAGTAGTATGGATTTATGTTTTTATCATGTGTGGATCAAGAAAGGTTTAAATATTCATGTGGTATATTTGTATATTACTTACCAGTCATCACTCAATACATAGAAAAAATGTAATTATAGTAAATCTATTTCCTTAGGACATTCATGGATAATAATAATGATTCATTGTGGTAAATTCAGATATGACAATGGTAACTTATGTAGGTCACTTCTTCAAATTCGAGATAAAAAAATTGAAGGTTTGTACTTATATTACACCAATTTCTATTAGGACCATAACATAGTTTAATGATATGTGTTAATTTTTTTTTTGTGATATATATATTTGATTTGCATAATGCATGTTGTCAGTAATAACTAATAAATTATGCTTATAGTGAGATATAAGGCAAAAACTTCAAAAATCTTATGGAATAAGTTCCAAGGAGAGTCATGAAGGCGACTTCAGAAACGATTCATAACTGTGACAAAAAATAAATAAAAAAGAATGCAATTTTACGAGTGATTACTCCAAAAACTTCAAATTTTCTTAATCGAAATTTTGGTTCAATTGTCATGATTTCTCTATACCAATTCAAAGAAGATTTGAACTGAGTTGAATCATCTTCCATATTTTTGATAAAATCAACAAGACTATGCAATTGAATTCTCATATTGGCAAAAGATCTTATAACAACTAACAATCTAACTAAGATTTTGATTATTTTTTGTTCTTGTTTTATATGTTTTTGTAGTCGCATATATTAGACTATGAGTAACTTCATTTTCTCTTATCTTGCAATTTCAACCTGCCATTTGTTTTGCCTCTCTCAGGTGAGTTTTAAAATTTTGGTTTTGATTGATATAGTTGATTTTAGAAATGTTATTAGCAGAGTTTTATTACCTCACTAATGTAATTTGGATATTTCATAAAGGAATTCCAAACGATTCATGTTATTTGCAAGATCATCATCTTTTGAACGATAAAGATCATCATGACAAAAAAAACATATTTATAAAAATATCAAGATCAAAAATTCAAGCAAAATATAGTACATTTATGATTTATCGCCAAAAATATTGGTAATTCTCGCATGAACTTGTAACTCATTTGGTTTGAGGTTTGTAGCTCCACCGAATGAGTTCAAGTCGTCGCAGAAAAAAAAAATATTGATAGTTTTCACACGAATTTATGAATTAATTATAACTTTTTTTTTAGGAACGAATTAATTATAACCATAAATAAAATTTTCATGAATTTGTATGCTAATTAATAGACCATAAATATCGGCACATAAATATTACAAAATAGATATGTAGGTAATAGGTTATTTCTATTAGTTGAATTAAAAAATGGTCGCTCACTTGAATCAGTAAAATTCTGATCCTAAAATTTGTTGCATCAATATGAATTCTACTGTTAAACATATATATTTTTTTTAATAATTCATTAACAAGTAGATCTTGTTCGAGAAAAGTAATTATTTTTTTTGTCTTGTTTTTTTTTTTTTTGCTAAACATGTAAATATCATTAGTAATGAATAAAGGTTTTACAAAAGGTAATACCTACACAACAGCAGCTTAGGCAAAAAAATAAAACAAAGCTGCTATAGAGTTACAAAGATTTGGGTTGTTAACGGATCCAAAGAAGCATTAGGTTTCGCCAATGTTTCCTTAGTCTTCTTGCTGTGATGATGTTGCGTACCTCCATGTCGAGTATCTTGAAGATGATGGACGGGGCGAGCCTGCAAGAGTTATGGAGAAGGTTGTTCCTTTGCCTCCAAATGTTATAGATAGATGCATGTGCGACCACTTTGCGTAACAGAGCCGGGGCGGAGTTTGAAGATTGTCTGGTCTAGGAGAGGAGTTCGTTCCATGAACAGAATAGCCGTTGACGGGGGCACAGTCTGCTGAAGATCATCCTCCAAAGTTGGGCTGAGAACTCACACACGAGCATTAAGTGATCCCTTGACTCCGTCTTGATCGTACATAGACAACACTCAGACGATCTCAGTTGTCCCCATGTTGCGAGGCGTTGACGGGTGGGTAGTCTGTCAAGTGTAGCAATCCACATTTGGAAAGCAAACCGAGGTATTGCACCCTTAAACAACACAGAGGGGACCCAGTCCTTCGGCGATACCTTAGGCCTGAGTGCTTCCCAAGTCATTGGTGAAGAAAAACCCTGACAAACCACATCATTAACAGACCAAACAAAAAAGTCATCTGGAGAATCAAGGGACGGGGCAGGGAGGGAGGATATATGATCATGAATAGCAGTAGCCGCTGCTGATCTAGATAAGGGGATTATCCAGTCACCATCTTTGTATCCGTCTGCAACTCGTGCATCTAGCGGGATTCGCAAGTGTCGAGGGCCAAAATTACCAAGTTTCTTCAACAAGGGACCAAGGGAAGTCCAACTGTCAAACCAATAGGAAGCTTTTAAGCCGTTACCTACTTGTGCTTTGATGAAATGTTCCGCGAGAGGCCTTAATCCTAGCAGCGTCTTCCAGGAATAAGTGTCAGAAGCTTTAATGGAGATTTCCCAGAAGGAGCTATTCTTTATATGGTGGTGATGGTGCCAAGCTGCCCAGATCGATCCATTATTCTCAAACAACCTCCAGATGAGCCTGAGCAGAAGGGTCTTATTCCAATCTGTGAGGCTCCTAAAACCAAGACCGCCTTCATCCTTAGGCAAGCATAATGATACCCAAGCCACCTTCGCAACTTTGCCTTCATCAATATTTCCGGACTAAAGGAAATTCTGGCAAAGGCGCTCTATTCTCTTGATGCAAACTTTTGGGAGGATAAAAGTGGACATCCAGAAATTTACGGAACCAAATATGACAGAGGAGATCAACTGGACCCGACCCGCAAAGGACAGGGCTTTGATGGACCAGGATTGGAATCTTCTAGTGATCTTGTCAAGCAGAGGCTCGTATTCCGCTATGCGAAGCTTTCTACACATTAGAGGGAGTCCAAGGTATCTGATTGGTAAGGAGCCTAGCGGGAAGCCATAGGAGTTAGCAACATATGCTTCTATTTGGTCTTGTCCCGCAAGAAATAACTGACTTTTATCCTTATTGACTCTCAACCCCGACCAAGAAGCAAAGTCGTCTAAAGTTTCACAAATGCCATGTTGGGAGGAGCAACCACCATCGAAGAAGATCATAATGTCATCGGCGAACATGAGATGGGAGATGGTAAGATCAATAGCTTTGGGATGATAGTGAACATAAACACTGTCAAATCTAGATTGAAGTAACTTTGAGAAGACCTCCATTGCAAGAAAGAACAGGTATGGTGAAAGAGGGTCTCCCTGTCTTAAACCTTGGGAGCTCTTAAAGAAACCTCCGCTGCAGCCATTTACTTTTTGGGGATAGCGAGGGCGCGCAAGGCAGCTATTACAAAATCCCAACGTACAGTGTCAAATGCTTTGCGCAGGTCGACCTTGAGCATTCCCCTGGGAGATATGTTTCTCCAGTTGTATCCGTGGACCATCTCCGTTGCTAGAAGGAAATTTTCAGCAAGTGACCTACCTTGAAGGAAAGCAGACTGCTCCGGAGATATGACAAGGGTAAGCAGCTTTTGAAGTCTTCCCGTAAGTAACTTTGCTATGACCTTATATAGTGTGTTTAGACAAGAGATAGGTCTAAAGTCAGCGGTTGTTGAGGCATTCAAGGTCTTCGGGATGAGGACAATAGTAGTCGCATTCCATTGCTTTAACAGTCTTCCTGAGCTAAGGAACTCTTCAATGGCTTCAGTGACTTCAGCACCAATGACGCTCCACGAGGCTTTGAAAAACTCAGCAGAGTAGCCATCAGGTCCGCACGATTTATTCCTTGGCAGGGAGAAAAATGCTTCCTTGACTTCCTTCTTTGTGAAAAGACGTTCTAAATCTTTGATTTGGAGAGGAGAGCAGCGATACGACAACAACAGGTTCATGTCATCCTGTTCGAGTAGGCAAGGACCTACCTCAGCTCCAAGCAGTTGCTCATAGTACTTCACACAATGGTCAGTGATCCCTTTTTGCGTTTCAATCTTCACTCCTTGACCGTCGTACAGAGTATGAATCGTGTTTATAACTTTCCTGGATTATGCCATTCTGTGAAAATAGGCTGAGTTTCCATCACCTTCTGTGAACCATAGCACTCTAGATTTTTGTAGGAGAAAGCTCTCCTCAGCAGTGGAAAGAAGGCTCCACTTACGCTGTGCTTCCAATTCTAGTTCTGCGTTTGTAATGGAGGGATCGGCTAGAGTGAGGTTTTGGTAGCTCAAAAGCAGTTCATGAGCCTCCTTAGTGCGCTTCTCTATTCCGGAATAGTTAAGTCTACTAAACTCCTTGATCGGCTTTTTGAGGGCTTTCAGCTTCTTGGAAACTCTGTACATGGCAGAGCCAACAACATTAAGCGAATACAACCTATCACTAACCAAATTTAGGAAATCTGGGTTCTGGACGAGGATGTTGAAGAACTTAAAGGGTCTTTTCTCCTTTTCCAGTACCACTGCGCAAGAGGCATGATCAGAAAAATCAGGTTCACCAAAAATCCCCAATGAGGATGGAAACTCTATACACCAACTTTCGTTGACCAGAATACGGTCCAACTTCTTTGCCACTGGCCTAGTTTTGCTTTTATTCCACCAGGTAAACTTATTCCCTTTGTACACCAGGTCCGACAACTCTGCAGAAAGCAAATAGGTTCGGAGGTTTCTTGTTCTGCGATCAACATTTAGAGATGTCAGCTGGGAGTGCTCCTGAGGATGAAGCGTTTGGTTAAAGTCTCCGAGTACAAGCCAAGGTCGATCACCAACAACCTGAGAATCACCCAAATCAACAATCTCAGTCCATAGCTCGTTCCGTTTGTCCTCTTCATTCGCCGCGTAGACAATCGAGACGACAATCCATCTACATGAACCCGGTAGAAGAACCTCGCACGTAATCATTTGCAAGGATTTGGCAACAATCACAACCTGGACCGCAGGATCCCAGACAACCCAAATCTTCCCTAACTCAGAGAAGGCATAATTAGAATCCAGAGACCAGCCAGGAAGAAGCTTCGAAATGAACTTCGTTTCCTTTGGCTGCTTGACGTGTGTCTCTACTAGACCACCAAAAATAGGCTTATTTGCCCTATACCACTTCTTAAATCCGCTCCGGTGAAATACTATATTAAATCCCCGGACATTCCAACAAAAAATTTCCTTTGTACACATATTTAAAGAGAGAGATTGAGGCCGTTTCCCCTTAGGAGTTTTTGCTTCTGCTTAGAAAGCACTTTGATAAACTTTTCCTCCTCCGAGTCCGATGAAGGGATGTCAGAAGAGTCCGCATATACCGCATCCTCTGATGGAACAGGTTGAGTCGCGGCAGATGAACTGGCAACAATGGGCTTGTAAGATGTCCCTGCAACTAAACTCTGAGCAGGAGGCCCATTAGACACCACTACCAGATCTTTTGTTTGACGCATGACGGTGTTGACAACGTAAGCATGTGATTGTAAGCTAGGCTCTGTCGGAGCTGGTTTTATCTGCCAGCGCTGTTCTATGCCACTCTGTTCTGTCTGAATACGAGAGTCGGGAGTCTTTGATCTCTTCCTTCGCTGTTTCCGTCGGTGCTTCGAAGGTGCAGATTTGGATTTCGGGCAAGCTGCAGTGGTGTGGGATGAAGAGGACCAGGATGTACATGTGATGGGCGCTAACCTGCATCGTTTGATGCTGTGTCCAATTTCTTTGCAATGAGTACACACTGGTGGCATCCAAGGGCTAGAGACCAGTATCCTACTGATTTGGCCGGATTCAAACTGCACGTTTACAGCTTCCGGTAGCAGTTTTCTCGGATCAATGACAGTGAGCACCTTAGCCACGTCCAGGTTGGTTTTGTTTGCTGTTGCGGGATGGAGACTCTTAGGATCTCCCACGAGGCTGGCAATGCGTTGCAGACCTTCCTCATGGAAGAACTGCAGCGGCACATCCCTCAATTCAATCCAAATTGGGGCAGAGGATAGTTCGGGTTTCTCAGGGGTGAACCCTGGTTCCCACTTAGCAACGAACATGGTTTGACCCTCGATCTGCCACAATCTTTGGGTGAGATCTCGATGTCGGGTGTGGGAGTTAGGAATCCTGAACAGGTAGGCGTTTCCTTCCAACTTCGAGACAGTGATGTCTCTGTAATTTCTGCTCCAGATACCATTTGCAATGTTGTGGATGGTCCCTTGAGAGGGTGGATCAGAATAGAACTGACCAAGAATGAAGAAGTCCCAAGTGCGTATGTTCCTCTCGATGACTTCGTTAGGGATGCTAACACATAATTCTCCAGACGGGAGAGTGAAGCCATCGTCTGTCTTGGAGAGGCGTTTTGAAGATCCCTTCACCCGATCAACCCAGAGCTCAGAAACCGCAGTAACAGATTTAGGAGGAGTCTTTGTAGCTGTATCGGTGGTGACAGGAGGGTTTTGCTGACCCGGAATGGCCAAGACAGTCGCAGGGACCGTCAATTGGGCATTATTTATAGAAGGCGACTCATGGTCTTGGGTTATTGTTGACTCAACACCGGAGACGGGAGTCTCAACAGTGGAGGCAGGCAGGGGATTTGCCGCTGGGCTTGGATCTGGGATTGGCGCAGTTCCCAAGGTAGCTCGCGATTTCAGATCTAAGCCGAAGGGAGGGTGTGGGACGGGGGATTCCGCGCAGGATATCATAACAGATCCCTCAGAGTGTCCACCGCCATCGATGCCCCCGCTAGAGGAGTTACCTACTCGCAGCCTACTGGAGAGGGAAGATGAAGCGCGGGCGTAGACGGTGATAAACTTAGATGAGCCAGGAACGACTCCCCTAAAAGGTTTCCTTTTTTTCTTTGTCATCCAGGGAAGAAATTTCCGACAACCAGCGTGAGGCCGGCGTCGGGAACCAAGGAAAGAGGGAGAGAGAGATTCTAGAGAGAGATTCGTCTTGTTATTATCGACAAATTAACTCATTCGCATTGCATGATACCTCTGTAAAATATGTTTTTAAAGTTGTAAATGAAAGAAGTTTATAAAGGAAAGCGTCGATGGATTCTAACTCTAACCTCAAGTTTTTATCCACTAACTTTATCAAATTTGAGTTTTTGAACATTTGAGAATCTCTCTGCACTCTAAAATTTTAAAATCGAGTTGTATCGTTTTTTAAATGGGCCTGAACGACACTGGGCCCTAGACTCTGCAGTCTGCATTGTCAAAAAAAACTGATACATGTTGTGTTAATAGACACGTGACTTAAAAGTTTGAAGAGACGTGGCAAAACAGTAATCTCCTCTCTTGTACCGCTATTTTCCAACGTAGAATAAACTTTTTCGTAGACACCACCGATTACTGCCACGTGGATATCTTACGCACCGTCAAAATAAAAAATGAGAAATATCTGGATTATGTGTGAATTATTATATACCACAAAAACAAATATAAAATTCAAGAACAAAATAATAAAAATATTGAAATTTAAAGAGAATCACAATTAAACCTTCAATTCAAGAAAAAAAAAAAAAGATTTGGTTTTTATTCATCTCTCTCGGTTGTTTCCATTTTACAGGTTTCAATCGAAAATTCCCTCTTTTGAAATTTTCTGATTTTGATCTTGGGTTTCTTGTGTTTGTGTACATAGATCGGATCTTCAAGTTTCTTCATCTGGGTCTTGTGTAAAGTTTTAATCTTTTAGGGTTTCTTACTTCTAAAGTTTCTCTCTTTTCTAAATGGATACTTTGGTGAAGTGATTGGATTTGGGTTTGTGTTCTCTAGCGGTGGGAAAGCTGTTTTTGGATTCTTGGATTCTATCTTTGATTAAGGTCTCTTGCAGCTTTCTCACAGGTTGTGGGGTTTGATAATCATAGGTTGGTAGAGATTTGGAATTGAATTTGAGTTTCTTGGTTCTGTTAATCATGGTGGATGCTATTGGAGCTGTGTCTTTGGTCGGTCATCGACCTTCGATTGTGAGGGTTTCGGTTAAGAACGAATCGAAAACTCAGAGATCACAGAACGTAGTTCGCTTTCCGGTGAAGCTAGATGTTAGTGCGAATCATCTGGTGATGCAGAGTGTGAAACAGAGTCGAATGTGGTCTGTGGTACCGATCAGGGCTGTTGCGATGGAACTGACGAAAGAGATGCCTGCGTATAAGAAGAAGAAAGACGAGAGGTTACCTAAAACTTGGAACTATCTTGACTCCGGTGCGGATGATAAACCCGGTGTGTGGCCTCCTGAGAACAAAGCTGATAAGCCTTCATTGCATAATCCTTTACTTAGGCAGGAACGTATGGGTTGTGGTTGGTTAGGTGCGATATTTGAGTGGGAAGGAGTGTTGATTGAAGATAATCCTGATCTTGATAACAAGTCATGGCTTACTTTGGCTCAGGAAGAAGGCAAGTCTCCTCCTCCTGCTTTTATGCTCAGACGTGTCGAAGGGATGAAAAACGAGCAGGCGATTTCAGAGGTTCTGTGTTGGTCGAGAGATCCTGTTCAAGTGAGAAGGATGGCTAAGCGTAAAGAAGAGATCTTTAAAGCTTTACATGGAGGAGTGTATAGACTAAGAGACGGGTCACAGGAGTTTGTGAATGTCTTGATGAATAATAAGATCCCAATGGCTTTGGTATCGACTCGTCCTCGGGAGACATTAGAGAATGCTGTTGGATCTGTAGGTATACGGAAGTTCTTCAGTGTGATAGTTGCGTCTGAAGATGTTTACAGAGGTAAACCGGATCCTGAGATGTTCATTTACGCAGCACAGCTTCTTGATTTCATACCGGAACGTTGCATTGTGTTTGGAAACTCGAATCAGACCATTGAAGCTGCTCATGATGGGAGGATGAAGTGTGTGGCTGTGGCTAGTAAACACCCGATTTATGAGCTTGGTGCAGCTGAGCTGGTGGTAAGAAGACTAGACGAGTTATCGATTATTGATTTGAAGAAACTTGCAGATACGGATTTGACGGAATTCGAACCGGAATTGGAGATGGAAAGGGAAGATGAGCATGAGCGGCCTTCGTCAGCTGTAGCAGTTGATGATATCTTCTGATGGAAGTGATCTTCTGTGATATTGTACAGTCTTATGAGATTTGGATTCTTCCTCGTGTAATTCACAACATGTTTTAGTTTCTGTGTATAATTGGAACAAGTTTAAACGAGGGATAAATATAAATGTACACTCATACATATACTTAGTTCCTACTTAGTTTTAATGTTGTATACTTGTGAGATAACATTCATCATATATGTTGAAGTCTGATCATTTGTTCCAAAACATCTTTTTGAACATTTCAGAATTCGTATTCCTTTGTTTCATCATTACGCCAATCCTCAGAGAGATACGACCAGGAGTAGCGGCGTTGATCATTGCAAACTCAACCTCTTGAGGTAACACACGATTTTCTCAGCAGTCTATTCTGTCAAATAATCCAATTAAGTTACTGCCTTACTGGTTGTGGAATAAGTAAAAGTTACCCATTGTTCAAATTGTAAAACAAAATTACATATTTTCTACTTTTGAAAACTATTTAGTTCTCTCTCTCTCTTTTTTTTTTTCCGACAAACCGTGTCCTCAATAAACAGTTTTTGTTTTTCCTTTTAATATTAAACGAAGACTCAAGAACAAAGTCAGTCAACGCTTAGTATGCAATATAGTTAGTTCTATACAATCTTTGTTAATCCTTTCTCCATCATGTTCTAGATCTCGACCCTCTCTTCACCTTACTAATGAATTCTTCTTTTTCCATTTCCACGCTTTTTAGAAAACTCAGATTCCACCAAAACAGCAAAGAAGTAGATTCTCCCTCATCTTCTTCTTCATCAGTTCCTCCATCGTCTTTGTCAAGAACTTGGAAACACCATGTCTTCCTGAGCTTCCACGGGGAAGATGTCCGAAAAACATTTCTTACTCACATCCTTAAAGAGTTAAGAGGAAAAGGAATCGATCCATACATTGATAACGATATCGAGAGGGGCAAGTCAATTGGTCCTGAGCTCATAGAAGCTATCAAAGGATCAAGGATCGCCATCGTCTTGCTTTCTAGGAACTACGCTTCCTCGTCCTGGTGCCTGAATGAGTTGGTGGAGATCATGAAGTCTAGAGAAGAGTTGAGTCAAATAGTGATGACCATTTTCTATGATGTAGATCCAACTGACGTCAAGAAACAGATGGGAGCCTTTGGGAAAGTGTTCAACAAAACTTGTAAAGGTAAACCAAGAAATGAGATTAAGAGATGGAGAATAGCTTTGGAGGGTGTGGCCACAATCGCCGGAGAGCATTCACGCAACTGGTTAGCTCTCTTAACTCCTCCTACTTATGCTAACTAATTCATATTTTGCAAACACATTAAACATATGTTTATTTGTATTTTGTAGCAATTACACATAATTAACGGATATGTTACAAACATATTGCTCTCGGTGTTTTTTCATAGGGTTAGTGAAGCTGACATGATAGAAAAAATAGCTATGGATGTTTCAAATAAGTTGAATAATTCCACACCATCAAGAGACTTCAATAGTTTAGTTGGAATGGGAGCTCATATGAAAAATATGGGAACAATGTTAGGTCTAGAATCGGATGAGGTCAGGATGATTGGGATTTGGGGTCCATCTGGGATTGGGAAGACCACCATCGCTAGATATTTATATAACCAACTCTCTAGCAGTTTCGATTTGAGCGTCTTTATGGAGGATATCAAAGAGTTAACCTCTACAAGGCGAGTGTCTTCTGATGACTATAGTGCAAAGTTGTACTTACAGAAACAGTTTCTGTCCGAGATACTCAACCACAAGGATATTGAGATCCCTCATCTTGGAGTTGTACAAGACAGGTTGAATGACAAGAAAGTGTTGATTGTTCTTGATAACATTGATCAGTCTATACAGTTAGATGCCATCGCAAAAGAGACTAGCTGGTTTGGTCACGGAAGTCGGATCATCATCACAACTCAAGACCAAAAACTTTTGAAGTCACATGGCATCAATAATATATACAAGGTGGATTTCCCGTCAGTATATGAAGCTTCTCTCATCTTTTGTATGTATGCTTTTGATCAAAAGTTCCCCAAAAATGGTTTTGAGTCACTTTCATGGGAAGTTACAAACCTTTTGGGTAAACTGCCATTGGGTTTAAGAGTTATGGGCTCCCATTTCCGAGGAATGTCTAAGCAAGAGTGGATAGATGCACTACCAAGGCTAAGAACTCGCCTTGATGCCAGCATTCAAAGCATTTTAATGTTCAGTTACGATGCTTTATGTGATGAAGATAAAGATTTATTCGTTCATATAGCTTGTCTTTTCAACTATCAAATGGTTGAGAGAGTGGAAGATCATCTCGGAAAGAACTTCTTGGATGTAAGGCAACAGTTGCGCATTTTATGTGAGAGATCTCTGATTTCTATTGTAAATGGACGTGTATATATGCACAATCTGCTAGAACAACTGGGTAAAGAAATTGTTCGTCATGAGACCGGGAACAAATCCATTCGTGAACCTGGGAAGCGTCAATATTTGGTTGATGCTAGAGATATATGTGAAGTACTCACTAATGACACGGTTAGTTTTAGTTTTAGTCTTCTATATATTAGATTACTCTTTGAAAATTAAATATATTTGATGACTAACCATCTCTAGTTCTATACCTTTCTTTATGTTCTATTTACAGGGTACTAAAAGTGTTATAGGCATACACTTTGAGTTATCTGGATTGACAGACAAATTGAGTATAAGTGAAAGGGCTTTTGAAGGGATGACCAACCTTAAATTCTTAAGATTCAAGTGTATGTATTGTAATGGGAGTCCTAAGTTATGCTGCTCTCCGGAAGCTTTGAATCATCTATCTCAAAAACTACGGTTACTATATTGGGAACATTTTCCAATGACATGTCTGCCTTCCAATTTTGGTACGGAGTGCCTAGTCGAATTATATATGGTAGACAGCCAACTTCATAAGCTATGGGAAGGAGATCGAGTAAGGAACTTTCATGTGTTTAAATTCTTGCCTATTTTAAAGTTTTTGTTTGATTTATCTTTTTTTTTTTTTTTTTTTTTTTTTTTTTTTGTCTTTATAATTTTTTTTTCTTTTCTTTTTTTTTTTTTTTGCATACATCAGTTAGGTTTCAAAAAGGACTGATCACTTTTTTTTTTTGCATACATCTTTATTATTTGAAGTAAATCTTAAGGTCTAGAAGTTTATTATTTTTCTCTGCTTGCTAGTAAATAGTAATTTAATGTGCTTTCTTGTGTTTTCTTTGCTTATTTGTACAGCCGCTTGGAAACCTCAAGCATATAAATTTGAATATGTCGAAAAACCTAAAGGAATTACCTGATCTCTCAAGTGCCACTAACCTTCAATATATGTATCTTTCTTCGTGCTCAAGTTTGGTGGAGCTACCGTCCTTGAATGCCACTAATCTAAAAGATTTGGACATTTCTAAATGCTCAAGTTTGGTGGAGCTTCCTTCCTGGATTGGAAATGCCATGAATCTCTGCTTTTTGAATCTCACGGGATGTTCAAGTCTGGTGGAGCTCCCGTCCTCTATAGGTAATGCCACTAATCTCCAAGTATTGAAACTTGATATGTGCACTAGTCTGGTAGAGCTGCCCTCCTCTATTGGAAATCTTCATAAATTGCGAAAACTGAATGCAAATGGATGCTCAAAACTAGAGGTTATTCCTACCAACATCAACTTGGAATCTCTTGAGGAACTTCATTTATGTGATTGTTTGATGCTGAAAAGTTTCCCTGAGATTTCCACAAATATTAGGCTCCTACAGATCCCGGAAACCGCAATAAAAGAAGTGCCTTCGTCGATCAACTCATGGTCTCATCTTTCCTCCTTTGGCATGTCATTCAGTGAAAACCTCGAGGTATTCGCGCATGCTCTTGATATCATCACAGAGTTGGTATGTAAAGATACAGAAATCCAAGAAATTTCTCCGTCGGTCAAGAAATTCACTCGTCTTCAAATACTTGTACTCATTGGATGCAAGAAGCTAGTATCAATCCCACAGCTTCCGGATTCCTTAATTCTCTTAAGGGCAGAAGATTGCGACTCTTTAGTGAGACTCGATTGCTCCTTTCACAATACAAAGAATCTTTTGCTTATTAACTGCCTCAAACTGAATAAAGAAGCAAGGGAACTCATCATTCAGACTGGAACTCACTTTGCAATGTTACCTGGTGAAGAAGTGCCTGAAAACTTCACTTATCGAGCTATTACTGGAAGTTCCGTAATGGTAAACTTGAATAAAAGGCCTCTTTCTAAAACCTCGAGGTTTAAGGCTTGTATCTTGCTGGCTAATAAAGAGGACAAGGAGAAGCAGGTGTTTGTTAGGAAAAATATAAGAATATGGTATCTCATCATGGAAAAACATAATCCTGGCGTCTTTGTTCCATGCAGACCTACGGGCTACTCTCCAGTTCGCTATGTTACTGAGCATTTGTACATCTTTGAGTTTGAAGGGGCTGTGGCATCGAAGGAGCTGTTCATTGACTTCAAAGTCGACCATAGCGACATAAATATAAAAGGATGCGGGGTAATCCAACTCTAAGTCTGTCATATTTATGGACATGAAGAGAGAGAGAGAGAGATGGCGATGAGTCTGAAGATAAATGCTACGAAATTAACACTGGAACTGTCGAGCTGAAGTCGATGGAGATCATGACAGTGTAGAGACGAAGAATAGAGGCAAACGAGTGAAATTTACAATGAGATTCATATGTTGCAGGGCTTGGCTAAGATGTTGATTTATGTGTATCAGTGTGTGATGTTGGGTTATGTGTAATTTGTCTAACGATTGAATTCAGTATATGTTGCATAATTCGCAAAATTTTGTAGTTTCTGTATATAACTGGAACAGGTTAAAAGAGGGATGAATACAAATATGTACACACTCATCATACCTATACTCTTTACTTTTTGTGTTGTATATGTTAATATCATTTGATTTGAACATTTTTTTTTTTTTGAATGAATGTGAAAATATATTCAAAACAAAAAAAAGTTCCTTTTTACAATAAATGTGTCCTTGAATCAAAAGAATTATACAAATTTTTAAAAAATTGGAATAAAGTAAAAGAGGAGAATGAGTCAATGTCGAGTTGGAAGCCATAGTTGCAGGCCATCAGCATACTTGGTCGTGTGTTGCTGCAGCGAAAGGAGCTTGTTACGGACCAGTCTATCCAAGAACTTGGTTAATTGCGCAGAGGTGGTAGACTTATCCCCATGACGTCGCCGGTTACGCTCCAACCAAATCGAGTGAACAGCGGCTTGGAAGATAATGCGTAGAAGGAAACACGTTGTACCTGTGATCGTGGCACTCGAAAGGAGAGACAGAATCTGAGTGAAACAGGTTGAGTAGCAGTGCGTTGGCTGGTGAGGTTTTCCATACTCGAACCGAATAAGGGCAAGCAAAGAAAAGATGACCAAGGGTCTCGATTGGCGCCTGACAGAACACACACGAGGGATTCAAACCGCGGTTCCAGGATAGCATGCGTTCTCCGGTAGCAAGCCGGTGCCGCACAGCAAGCCAGAGCATGAAAGAATACTTTGGAACAAAGTCAGCAAACCAAACACATGGATACCAACCCACTGTTGAAACCACTCACCTTAGTTGTAGCCATGTCTCTGAAGTTGAAAACCGAGGCATGTATGTCCCATTAGACTGTCGCCACAGAGCATTGTCACCTTGGGCACGCTGTCCCCAACCTCTGAGCTCACCAATCTCCAACTCAATATTGTTGAGCAAAGCAGAGCGGTGACGGCGACCCCGGTGAGACTGAAGAACTGACGCAACTGTAGCAGTGGAAAGAATGCCAAGAGTAATGAACCCCTGGTCCCCTAGGAGATCGTAAAGACAACCAAGAGAGCACCAAGTGTCATACCAAAACGATGTGTGAAGACCGTTCTGAACGTCTATCATGTGAAAAGGCTTTGCCAAGGGTCTGTACTTGAGTAATTTCTTCCATATCCACGAGCCCAAGGTTGTGGATTCCCTGACTGACCAAAAGGAAGATGAACGCAAGAGCTCCCTCTTGATCCAGTTGACCCAAAGAGAGTTCGAAGCTGAGACTATCCGCCAAATTAATTTAAAACAGCTAACCTTGTTGACCTCAACAATAGACTTCAAACCCAGACCACCTTCAGACTTAGGCTTACACACATCCTCCCAAGCAAGTTTATTTTTTCTTCCATTGAGATCCAGTCCAGACCAAAGAAATGCTGCACAAAGGCGTTCAATCTCATGAACACAAGCACTGGGCAGCCTGAAAGCTGAAATCCAAAAATTAGTGAGACTCGCAATCACCAAGCTGAGCAACTGTAACCGTCCTGCAAAGGATAAAAATCTATGCTTCCATGAACCAATGCGGGCCTTTATCTTTTCTATCAATGGAAGGCAATCATGAATAGTCATTTGCCTTGTTAAAAGTGGTAAGCCCAAGTAACGAACAGGTAGAGAGCCAGATGCGAAGGGAAACTGAGCCAGGAGCTTTGCACAAGAGGAATTTGAGACTCCGGCCAGGAACAAAGTCGACTTCTCTAGACTAATAGTAAGCCCGGACATCGCCGCAAAATCTTTGAAAACCTCGAGTATGCCTGCTAAGGAGGAAGCTTGCCCATCTGAGAAAACCATGATGTCGTCCGTAAAGCAAAGATGTGTAAGTTGCGGTGCCTACAACGAGGATGATAACCAAACTGACGATTCACATCGGCCTGGTCAAGAAGAGAGGACAAGACATTCATGCAAATCACGAAGAGGTAAGGCGAGAGAGAACAACCTTGCCGTAAACCCCTCTCACTATTGAAATAACCAGCCAGTTCACCATTGATTTGGACCGAAAAAGAAGCCGTGGATACACACAAACGAATCCAATGAATGAACTGTTCCGGGAGATTTAAAGCCTCCAACACATTGAACAGGAAAGGCCATTGCACTGAATCGAAAGCTTTTGAAATATCAATCTTCATGGCACAGCAAGGAGAGAGGTCATACCGGTGATAGTCCTTAACTATTTCTGTTGCAAGAAGCAGGTTCTCCATTAACAACCGGTCCTTGATGAAGGCAGATTGGTTTGGAGCAATAAAACCTGGTAATATGGATTTGAGACGGTTTGCCAGGAGCTTCGAGATGATCTTGTACAAGACATTGCAACAGGAGATAGGCCTGTAGTCCTTCATTTCCCGAGCGTTAGTTGTCTTAGGGATAAGGGCAAGGATCGTGGCATTGAGACCTTTTGGGAGGAAACCAAACATGAAAAAAGATTGAACAGCATTTGTGAGATCTGAGCCGACTATAGACCAACAACTCTTAAAAAACTCTACCGTGTAACCATCCGGGCCAGGAGACTTGTTCAGAGGCATGGAATAGAGAACCTGTTTCACCTCATCGGCTGTAACAAGCATAATTAGCTGATTCTGCTCGTGCACTGAACACCGGAACGGAAGTAACAGTCGCAAAGCATCAACAGTGATACCAGTAAACTCCAAAGGCTTATGTGTCAATTGATGGGAGAAAAAACGTATGCCCTCAGCTTTAATACTCTCCATATCGGTAAGACAAGCCCCATGTGGGTATGTTATCTCATGAATCAAATTCTGGGAAAAACGTTCCTTTAGAGCATTGTAAAACACTCTATTGTTTTTGTCCCCCACATTTGAACATTTTAGCTAGGCAACAAACAAGATTCAGTCACAATCTATACTTATGAGACAACATTCAGCATATATGTTATGTTAAAGTCTGATCATTTGTCAAAACGTCTACCAAGCTTTTCAATATTTCAGAATTCAAATTCCTTTATCTCATCGTTCTGCCAATCCTCAGAGAGATATGACCAGGAGTAGATACGTTTGCAAATCTTGCAATCTTGAGAACATTTGATGAATGCTTCAAGCTTCTGAGTGGGGCTTGTACGAAATAGTCATCAGGCACCGTGTCAGGATCCATACCCAAGTATATGCAATGTGAGAGATTAAAAAATTGTTAGGTTTTGGAGGCCTGAGATTAGAGATAAAATTCCTCTGGTCCTGAAGAAACAGCATCGTAAACTCAACCTCTTGAGTTTGTGGAGAGTCCACTTGTTGGAGCTTAGTAAGGTCGACAGTGTGATAGATAAGGGAATATGTAATATTCACTTACCATGTATGTATCGCTAAGACTTGGAGAGCACTCTCCTATACTTGTATATATGTGTAACCTCTAATGAATAGAAGGGGCAACTGACATATACTGAGTAACACAGTGTTCCACAGAGTTTTGTTGTGAGAGGCAAGGAACCAAGAAGTACATACGCGTGACGTGAAACTCCCATGGTAATGTCCATCATGTCGAAATATCGAAAATAACGGCAAGTATGTCTCTGTGCAAAGTTTTCCATTTTGGAACACAATTTAGATAGATTGATTCTTGAACTCACATTGAAGCTTGCAGAATAGAAACAAGAGAAGAATAAAGTCAATAAGCACAAACAAACCTTGCAAATTGTTGAACAACGTAATTCCTAGAAAGAAGAGTTGTGGAATTTGTCGTGTACAGCGAATTTTCAAGTAGAACCTTGAGACCGTCTGACCTGATCTCCATCATAAATTCATACCCTAAAATTAAAAACTGAACTCTGAAATGTAAACTTTTCAAACCACTTACAAAACTGATTAATATCTCTCTAATGAGCAATCTGTCGAACACCTTCTATGCAGACCAAACAAAATAAACACAAAGGTTAGATTTCTTAAACGTACTAGATTTGCGGGTTTTAAAATTATTTAATAAAATTAAATATTTTAAAAATATAGAAATATTTTTTTTGTAAAAGAAATAAATTTTTGAAAATAAATAGATAAATATTTTTAGTTAGAGTGAAGCTTTTTAATTTAATTAATATAATAATTTCTATTTTTATATTTTAAATTATTATTACAATTCTTACAATAACCTAAAGCTAATTATGGACTACCAAAATGTTTTTCAAACATTAACCATTACGAACATTATTATTGTCAAATTTTAAAAACGTTCAACAACTTATTCACAAAATGTTTTACATGCAATCAACCAATAAAAGCGTCATATTATTAGCATTCACATACAATTTTACTCTACGTTTTACCACTAATAATGTGTTCTTACACCGTAAAATATTTTATTGTTAACATATGTTATTTATCACCACGACACCGCCTATAAAATATTTATGTGAAAAAATTAAACCAATTTTTGTCTCTTTACTTTCACTTTGACGTAGTTTTTTTCACCACTAAAATTTGTAGTGATAGTTTGTTTAACCACTAAAATTGTTTACTCAAAAAATATTTTGGATGAAAAACTGAGAAAAAATATCTACACAATTGCAATGAGTTTATAACCAACACAATAAAATTTGAGAAATTAAAAGACAGTTAAAAAAATTTATTTTAAAATTAAATATATTACAACATAAGAAATTTAAAATATTTATTTTAAAAGGAATAAATAAATAAAGATCTTACATATCTTTAACTGAAAAATTAAAAAAGAAACTCAAAATAATATAGAAAATTTTATTTTTAAAAATCACGAATTTCTAATAAGAAAGAAATCAAATTTAACTAAATAATATAACTAAAATCTGAAAATGCTACAACATAATTAAATTAAAATATTTTAAAAAAGAAATAAACAAATATTGATAGTACATAGATTCGTATCCAAAATTGTATAAGGCAAATAGAATAAAAGTCCTTATCATCATCTAAGTTGCGAAGTTGTAATTTGGATCCCTATATTTTGGTAAACTATGTTAGACAATGAAAATCAATGAAAATTTTAAAATAATGCAATGTCTATTATTCATAGATGTGAAAATAGTCAGATAGGTGGAAGTAGTTGATGAAAGTAGTTGAAGATATATGTGTAGCATTGTATAAATATTGTACTTACACATTGACTTAGTTTGTCTACCCATATATGAAACATAGTTAAATCCAGCCTTATATGAGGTTCATTTGCAAGTGTTTTTCCATCATAGCAATCTAATTATCACTCATGATATTCCATTTTCTTTTGCTAGCAAGGTTTTCTGATATCTCATGGTTTGTATTTGTCATTTTGTTGTTCATGATTTTTAGCATACTTAATGAGATACCACTTAATATCTATCTTTATATAATAAGATATATGCTCCATTTCCTTATGGTGATAGGTAAATATTTCTTTTTTGTTTTTGGATTAATGATTTTTTGTTTTGTAAATATTTTTTTAACTTTTTTTTTGTAGTGATTAGCTTAGACATTTGTCAAAATCTAAGATGTTGATATAATATATGTCGCAATCAAATTAAGCAATAAATTGTACACATGTTTATATTTTATTGATACAAATAACACGTGTTACGATTTGACACGTGTTATGATTTCGTTAACGAGTAACTTTATTTTACTTTACAACTGTGTCGATATCTTATTTATTTCTGCTTGGAGCTGTTGAAGTTTGTACGAGGTAGCCCATTAGGTAGTATAGCGGGGTGGATACGGGCCTTGTTTTTGAAGCCCAAAAAATCAGCGGGTTTAGCGGACATAATCCGTTTGGTGTGCCGTGTGCGGGTTCAAGTGGTCATGTCTGTCGCGGGTTGCGGGTTTGCGGGTGACCCGAAGAGCGATGGAAGGTTCTTCATCTTCGTGTCTCCAAATCGGTCGGCCGTCGGTGAATTTGGAGGATGCTCGATCAGAAGCTAAGGAGACTTTGCGACGAACATTGTGAAGTTAAAATCTCAGTGGGTGTTGATTTGATTCGTCAAGTTTTTGAGATTTTGAGTCATGTTAAGAAGAGAGTTATGCATCAACATGAAATTGGTTTGCCTTTGTTGGTTTTCTCAAAATTGTATACCGATTCCGATGGTTTGGAGATTTGCTATTGTCGTCTATGTATAGGTACGAGTGTGTGCATTCGTATTCACCCTTCATGTTAAGCGTATAGGTCGGTTTAATCATATTAGTTCGTTGGGATTTGCTTTTGCTTTGATCGTATTGTGGAAATGAGAGGACTGATTAGTATTCTGTTTTAATAGGAACAGGAGGAAATTACACCTTATAAAGAGTGAGTGCAGCTCCGGGTGAGTTTTGCAGGACGTTACAATAGCCCAAAGCATATATTTCTGTTGCAGTAGGAATGGTAATGAATTGTTTGCATATATTTCAGAATTTTTGTGACCGGGACATTGACTAGAGCACAGTGGGGGGGAATGGGGATTATACGAGATGCCTTGAAATTGTTTGTTATTAACGAGGGTTTTATGTGGTGGAAACAGGGCTTCAAGGATTCAGAGACCGTGGGAGCAGAAGGGGCTGGAGCTGATCACTGATTTGGTATGTTGTTATATGGCTTTACGGGTCAAACCCTGCTTAGTGCTAGTCCCGTTTAGCTTCAAAGTCAAACCCTGTGACTGTGAATCTGTGAACACCACTCCAGCTTGTTTTGAACCAAAACCTTTGATACACCTAGAGGACTTGAAAGATAATTTTAAAAGAAAAAATATTTAGTAATTAGTACCAACTATATACTAGAAGATTTAGTCGTTTAGACCCTGGGGTATAAATAGTTTTAGCATAATTCATTAGGCGCCAACCCGTCTCCTAAATAGATAAACATTTTTTGTTTTTGTTTTTAATAGACAGACACCTTTAGAAGAAAAAAAATATTAAAATGAAGACTCACCAACAAAGCTAGTCAACGTTCAGTATGCAATATATACAAATGCCTCTTTGTTAATCCTTTCTCCATCATGTTCTAGATCTAGATCCTCTCTTCACCTTACTAATGAATTCTTCTTTTTCCTTTTCCACGTTTTTCAGAAAACTCAGGTTCCAACACAATCACAAAGAAATAGATTCTCCTTCATCAGTTCCTCCATCGTCTTTGTCTCGAACTTGGAAACACCATGTCTTCCTGAGCTTCCACGGGGAAGATGTCCGAAAAACATTTCTTACCCACATCCTTAAAGAGTTAAGAGGAAAAGGAATCGATCCATACATTGATAACGATATCGAGAGGGGCAAGTCAATTGGTCCTGAGCTCATAGAAGCTATCAAAGGATCAAGGATCGCCATCGTCTTGCTTTCTAGGAACTACGCTTCCTCGTCCTGGTGCCTGAATGAGTTGGTTGAGATCATGAAGTCTAGAGAAGAGTTGGGTCAAATAGTGATGACCATTTTCTATGATGTAGATCCAACTGACGTCAAGAAACAGATGGGAGCCTTTGGGAAAGTATTCAACAAGACTTGTAAAGGTAAACCAAGGAGGGAGATTAAGAGATGGAGAATTGCTTTGGAGGGTGTGGCCACAATCGCCGGAGAGCATTCACGCAACTGGTTAGCTCTCTTAACTCCTCCTACTTATGCTAACTAATTCATATTTTACAAACACATTAAACATATGTTTATTTGTAGCAATTACACATGTATGAGAATTAAACTGTTATGAGTAATTAACGTATATGTTTAAATAAATTACTCTCTCGTTGTTATAGGGTTAGTGAAGCTGCCATGATAGAAAAAATAGCTATGGATGTTTCAAATAAGTTGAATAACTCCACACCATCAAGAGATTTCAACAGTTTAGTTGGAATGGGAGCTCATATGAAAAATATGAGAACAATGTTAAGTGTAGAATCGGATGAGGTCAGGATGATTGGGATTTGGGGTCCGTCTGGAATTGGGAAGACCACTATAGCTAGATACCTGTATAGTCAACTCTCTAGCAGTTTTGATTTGAGCGTCTTTATGGAGGATATCAAAGAGTTAACGTCTACAAGGCGAGTGTCTTCTGATGACTATAGCGCAAAGTTGTACTTGCAGAAACAGTTTTTGTCCCAGATACTCAACCACAAGGATATTGAGATTCCTCATCTTGGAGTTGTACAAGACAGGTTGAACGACAAGAAAGTGTTGATTGTTCTTGATAACATTGATCAGTCTATACAGTTAGATGCAATCGCAAAAGAGACTAGCTGGTTTGGTCACGGAAGTCGGATCATCATCACAACTCAAGACCAAAAACTTTTGAAGTCACATGGCATCAACCATATATACAAGGTGGATTTCCCGTCAGTATACGAAGCTTCTCACATCTTTTGTATGTATGCTTTTGGTCAAAAGTTCCCTAAAAAAGGTTTAGAGGCGCTTTCATGGGAAGTTACAAACCTGTTGGGTAAACTACCATTGGGATTAAGAGTTATGGGATCCCATTTCCGAGGAATGTCTAAGCAGGAGTGGATAGATGCACTACCAAGGCTAAGAACTCGTCTCGATGCCAGCATTCAAAGCATTTTAATGTTCAGTTACAATGCGTTATGTGATGAAGATAAAGATTTATTCGTTCATATAGCTTGTCTTTTCAACTATCAAATGATTGAGCTAGTGGAAGATCATCTCGGAAAGAACTTCTTGGATGTGAAGCAACAGTTTCGCATTTTATCTGAGAAATCTCTCATATCTGTTGAAAATGGATGTGTATATATGCACAATCTGCTAGTACAATTGGGTAAAGAAATTGTCCGTCGTGAGCTTGGGAACCAATCCATTCTAAAACCTGGGAAGCGTCAGTTTTTGGTTGATGCTAGAGATATATGTGAAGTACTCACTAATGACACGGTTAGTTTTAGTTTTAGTCTTCCATTAGATTGCTCCCTCCAAATTAAAATATTTTTGATGACTAACCAGTTCTCTGTATTCAGGGTAGTAAAAATGTTATAGGCATACATTTTGACTCATCTGGATTGTCAGGCGAATTAAGTATAAGTGGAAGAGCTTTTGAAGGGATGTCTAATCTTGAATTCTTAAGATTCAAGTGTATATATGGTAATCAAAATCATAATTTGAGCTTACCACAAGGTTTGAACCATCTATCTCAAAAACTACGATTACTACATTGGGATCGCTTTCCAATGACATGTCTGCCTTCCAATTTTTGTACGGAGTGCCTTGTCGAATTATATATGGTAGACAGCCAACTGCATAAGCTGTGGGAAGGAGATCGGGTAAGTTTTTTTTTCTTACACTTGTTAGGTTTTAAAAAGGACTGATCTCTATAGCACTCTGTTAGTAATTTAATGTGTTTACTTTGCTTATTTGTACAGTCCCTTGGTAACCTCAAGTGGGTAAATTTGAGTCTTTCCAAAAGCCTAAAGGAACTACCTGATCTCTCAACCGCCACTAACCTTCAACATATGTTTCTTTCTTCCTGCTCAAGTTTGGTGGAGCTCCCGTCCTTGAATGCCACTAATCTTAAAAAAATGGACATTTCTAAATGCTCAAGTTTGGTGGAGCTTCCGTCCTGGATTGGAAATGCCAATAATCTTTCCTTGTTAAATCTCATGGGATGTTCAAGTCTGGTAGAACTCCCGTTCTCTATTGGAAACGCCACTAATCTCCAAACATTGCAACTTGATATGTGCACTAGTCTGGTAGAGTTGCCCTCCTCTATTGGGAATCTTCATAAATTGCAAAAGTTGATTGCAATAGGTTGCTCAAAGCTAGAGGTTCTTCCTACCAACATCAACTTGGAATCTCTTGACGAAGTTAATTTCCGTGATTGTTTTATGCTGAAAAGTTTTCCTGAGATCTCCACACATATTAGGATCCTAAATCTCGCTAGAACTGCATAAAAGAAGTGCCTTCGTCGATAAAGTCTTGGCCTAACCTTTCTTCCTTGGGCATGTCATTCAATGAAAACCTCAAGGAGTTCCCGCATGCTCTTGATATCATCACAGAGTTGGTATTTGAAGATAAAGAAATGCAAGAGATCTCTCCGTGGGTTAAAAAAGTCTCTCGTCTTCAATCTCTTATACTTATAGGATGCAATAAGCTAGTGTCAATCCCACAGCTTCCGGATTCTTTAGATCATCTAAGGGCAGAAAGTTGCGAGTCATTAGTGAGACTCGATTGCTTCTTTCACAATCCAAATTATCTTCAGTTTACTAACTGTTTCAAACTGAATAAAGAAGCGAGGGAACTCATCGTTCAGACCAGTACTCGATGTACGGTCTTACCTGGTGAAGAAGTGCCAGCAAACTTCACTTACCGAGCTAAAAATGGAAGTTCCGTAGTGGTAAATTTGAATAAAAGGCCTCTTTCTAAAACCTCGAGATTTAAGGCTTGTATCTTGCTGGTTGATGAAGGTGGTGACAAGGAGAAGGAGGTGTCTGGTAGTAAAGAGATGAGAATAACATATCTCATCATGGAAAAACATAATCCTGGCGCTCTGTTCCATGCAGACCTATTGGCTACTCCCTACCTCACTCTTTTACTGAGCATTTGTACATCTTTGAGTTTGAAGGAGATGTGACATCTAACGAGCTGCTCTTTGACTTTAAAATCTACTGCAGCGAAAGAAAGATAAAAGAATGTGGGGTAATGCTAAGTAAAAGTCTTTCATGTTTATGGGACTGAAGTCGAATGGAGATCATGACAGTATAGAGACGAAGATTCAGTGAGATTCAATTTAAAGTTGCACTTTTAATCTTTACATTTTACATGATTGTTATTGTGTGATGTTGTGATGAATACAAATGTGTACACACTAACACCTATACTCGTTACTTTATGTTGTATAGTATCATTTGATTTGAACATTTTAGCTAGCTGACTCAGAGGAGGAACTATGCAACAACATAAGATTCAGCCACAATCTATACTTGTGAGACAACATTCATCATATATGTTAAAAGTCTGATCATTTGTTGCAAAACGTCTACCAGGTTTTCAATATTTCAGAATTCAAATTCCTTTATCTCATCATTATGCCAATCCTCAGAGAGATACGACCAGGAGTAGTGACGTTTGCAAATCTTGTAATCCGGAGTACATTTGATGAATTCTTCAAGCTTCTGAATGGGGGCTTGTACAAAATAGTCATCAGGCACCGTGTCAGGATCCAAAGCCAAGTATATGCAATGTGAGAGATTAAGAACTGTGAGGTTTTGGAGGCCTGTGATTAGCGATATAACTCCATCAATTGTGACGTAAGAGCATCGTAAACTCAACCTCTTGAGGTTTTGGAGGTACCGCACGATTTGCTCAACACTCTTGTCTTGCAAAAAACCCAAATATTTGAAGTGTGTAAGGTTACTGCAGTTTTCTCCCACGATTTGAAAGTCGAATGTCCCGATACGAAGCTGATAATCTTGAGCAATGATTAGTGTTTTAAGATTCTTCCATCGACTGAAGACAAACTGAAATGACTCTTTAGTTTTATAGCACCAGACCGGTAAAACAAGTTTCTCTATGTTTGGCATCCTAAGGAAAACAAAACAGAAAAAAATGAGATCCTCCTTTTTGTACATGACTTCAACTATGATTCATTTACATAAAAGATGAGACTTTACCTCTCAGCAGCAAACATGAGATCCTCCGCTTACATAGGAACTGAAGTGAAAGAACAAATTCTTCGGGGCCATGCGGCTCAACTTGGTTATCTCATCCAGTAATTCCATAAGGGTTAGGTGTACGACACTATAGTCAAAAAAGAATTTGCTAATCTTGATAAAAATACTCCTAAAGCTTAGGCCTTTCGCTACTTCTTCTTCATCAACCCGGTGCTCAAAGAAGATGACTGGTCGGACTCGATCCTCAAACTCCATAAAATAGGAGAAGTCCACTTGTTTGAGCTTAGTGAGGTCGACAGTGTTCCACAGAGTTTTGTTGTGAGAGGCAAGGAACCAAGAAGTACATACACGTGAAACTCCCACGGTAAGGTCCATCAATTCGAGCTTATCGAATACAACAGCAAGTATGTCTCTGTGCAAAGTTTCCCATTTTTGAACTTCTCTTGACCTGTCTGCCTTCTCCTTCACTTCACAACTACAAGCAGAGTAATAAAAGGTTGAACACATTTCAGATAGATTGATTCTTGAACTCACATTAAAGATTGAATACAGTAGAAACAAAATGAGAATAAGTCAAGAACCCTAAACAAACCTTGGAAATTGTTGAACAACATAATTCCTAGAAAGAAAAGTTGTCGAATTTGTAGTAGGCAGCGAATTTTCAAGTAGACCCTTGAGACCGTCTGACCTCTCCATCGTAACTAACATTTAAAACTAAACTCTGAAATGTAAAACTCTCAAACCACTTTACAAAACAGATTAATATCTCTAATGAGCAATCTGTCGAACACCTTCTATGCAAGACCAAAAAAAAAAAAATCACAAAGGTTAGATTTTTGTTACGTTTCTATGGCTGAGTATATTTCAAAATCCCAACTCAGTAACAGCTCAACTCACCCAATCTTATAATCAATCGAACAAGAAGAAACCAAAAGAAGTAAAAAACAGAGATTTTTTTTTTTGTTTTGCTTCAATCCGGCGATATGATGAGATCTAACCCAATTCAAAAAACCTACAAACCCAATTCAGATCAATGATTCACTTAAGCTCAACAACGAGAATCACAGCGTAAGCATGAAGAAGGAGAAGAGAAAAACCCCAAGAAGAGAGAGTCTTTTGAATCGTTTCGAAGCCTTCTCGAAACCTCTGGTTCACATAGAGTCTCTTACTTTTTCTCCAAACAAGTCGATATTGTCAATATGATAATTTAGGAAATTTTCCTAAAACTGGTAAATGTATAATTTATATTTCTTTATTTTAGCTTAGGAAACTTACATTTTTGTATATTCAAAATCTCCTTATTTTAGAGACTAACGTCCCGATTTCATGAACATGAACATGATTTATCAAATGAAACATAGTAACAACACACATCTTGTAATGGCAGTGTTTTTTCTATGTATAGTATCATAAGAGCTACATTACATATATAAATCATAATCGTGATTGTGAAATAGAATCCAGTAGTTTTTTGGTTTTGGGAAAACATGAGCTAAGGCTTTTCAAAATCTCAGAATTCAAGTTCTTTTATCTCATCATTACGCCACTGCTTCTGGTAAAAAGCATCTGAACCTAATATGCGAGATCGATCTTGGCATAACCTACAGCCGACTTCCGAACACATGATTAATGTGTCAATCTTCTGAGTGGCGGTTTTTATGAAACTCTCCTCAAATAACGAATCCATCAATAAGGTTTTGAACATACAATGTGAGAGGTTGAGGATCGTTAGGTTTTGGAGGTGTGTGATGAGTAAGGAAACTTCTTGAATAGAATCGATGACACAACATCTCATACTCACTCTCTTGAGTTTTGGGAGGTAACACACAATTCCCTCAGCTATATATTGGTCGATCGACATGACCCGACAGTTTTAGGTTGGTTAGGTTTGTACAGTTTTCCCCGATGAATCGAAACTCGACTATCCCCTTGATGTAGAAGTGTGTAGGGATGATTAATGTGTGAAGGTTCTGTTGAGGATAAGCTTGAATAGCTTAGTTAGAAGTTATCCTAATCTCACCAAGTCATGGTTTCCAAAAGAGATTAGGATTATAACAAGTTAGGAGTTATCTAATTGTTATTTTAAATAAAGATTATTAAAGGGTCTCTCTATATATAAGGAGTTGTTGGGATGTAACAACACTTGTGAGATTAGAGAGATTGAGATTGCTTTAGTTTTGAGAAGTTTCTAAGGCAATAAACGAGAGTCATTCGTTAATCTTTTGTGCTTGATTCAATATTTGGTATCAGAGCATCATTGAATTAAAAGCATAAATTTTGTTTTTCTTCTTTACTAGAGCAAAACATCTGTTTGCGACTAGCTAAATCTGTTCCGATCAAGAGACATGGGAGATATCGTTGCTATGACATCCACACCTAAGGAGACCGGTACTTTGACTCTTCAATGTCCGATGCTCACCACCACCAACTATATGGTGTGGGCAATGAAGATGACAATAGTGCTGAAGGTAAACAAAGTGTGGGAGACAATTGAAACAGAGGAGGTAGCGGACGATGACAAGAATGATCTAGCCAAAGCCCTTCTGTTCCAATCTATCCTGGAAACACTAACCTTGCAAGTTGATAATTTAGTTACTACTAAGGAGGTATGGGAGGCAATCAAGTCACGTTTTGTTGGAGCAAAAAGAGTCAAGGAGGCAAGACTGCAGACTCTTATGTAGAAGTTCGAGAGGATGAGGATGAAAGCTACGGATACGGACACAATCGATGATTTTGTGTGTAAATTATCAGAACTTGCATCAAAGTCTGGAGCGTTAGGCATGAGTATTGAGGAGCCTAAGATGGTCAAGAAGTTTCTGAACAGCTTGCCAAGGAAAAAGTATATCCACATTATTGCAGCCCTAGAGCAGGTTCTTGATCTTAACAAAACTAGCTTTGTGGATATAGTCGGTAGGCTTAAGACATACGAGGAACGAATTCGTGATGAGGAAGATCAGGAAGAGGATCAGACGAAGCTTATGTATGCAAATAACTACCAAGAAGACTATGATCAAGGAAGAGGTAGGGGTGCAAGGGGTGGACGTTTAACAGGATGAGGAAGAGGGCGAGGTCATGGCAACTATCAGAGCAGAGATAAGTCGATGATTGTTTGTTATCGCTGTGATAAACATGGCCACTATGCCTCAAACTGTCCGGACATGTTACTTAAAGGCAGGAAGCCAAATTTGGAGCACTTACGGGTCTTTGGCTGTGTTGGTTATGCTAAGGTGGAGTCACAACATCTAAAGAAGCTGGATGACAGATCTCGTGCATTGGTACATCTTGGAACCGAGCCTGGAAGTAAAGCTTATCGGTTGTTGAACCCTTCAACAAGAAGAATAACAGTGAGCCGTGATGTAATATTTGACGAAACTAAGCGGTGGAATTGGGGTGAATCACAGGAAGAGACAGAGGCTCCAGGGTCCTTCACTGTAAGTTTTGGAGACTTTGGTAACAATGGTCTACGAGAAGACATTGCAGACTGCGAACAAGTTCCTGATGTTGAGGATGGATTTGAGGTGCTAGAAGAAACTCATGAACAAGTATCGGAACCAGTTCAACCTGTGTTAAGAAGATCAACTCGACCTAGTGTGAAGCCGAGTTATATGAATGAATATGTGCTTCTAGCAAAGGAAGAGGGAGAACGACTCTTATTGTCGTTGAATGACGAACCTAGAAAGTATGATGAAGCAAAGGAGCTAGAAGTATGGAGAGATGCTTGTAACGAGTAACTAAGTTCCATTGAGAAGAATCAAGTATGGAACTTAGTGGAATTACCAACAGGTGTTAAACCAATAGGTTTGAAATGGGTGTTTAAAATCAAACGAAATTCAGATGGGAGCATCCACAAGTACAAAGCAAGGTTAGTTGCGAAGGGATATGTGCAGAAACACGGGGTTGACTTCGATGAGGTGTTTTCTCCGGTGGCACGACTCGAAATAGTTCGTTTTATCCTTGCTTTGGCTGTGTCTAGAGGTTGGGAAGTGCACCATTTGGATGTCAAGACTGCCTTCCTACACGGAGAACTTAGGGAAGAAGTATTTGTTGCTCAACCGGAAGGCTTTATGAAGAGAGGAAGTGAAAGATTGGTGTATAAGCTGAACAAAGCACTCTACGGACTTCGTCAAGCTCCGCGAGCCTGGAACCACAAGCTCAATAAAATTTTATTGGAGTTAAGGTTTGTTCGTTGTGCTAAAGAGCCTGCTCTGTATCGAAGACAAGAAAAGGATCAGTTGTTGATCATTGCGGTGTATGTTGATGACCTTCTTGTCACCGATAGTAGCTTGAAGTTGATCTACGAGTTTAAACAAGGGATGTCTTCCAGGTTTGAGATGAGTGACCTTGGGACGCTGACGTACTACCTTGGTATTGAGGTTTTACAAGAACAAAGTGGGATTACTTTGAAGCAGGGGAGATATGCGGAAAAGATTCTCGAGGAAGCTGGGATGAGCGAGTGCAATGTTGTACAGGTTCCGATGGATACAGGTACAAAACTCTCTAAAGCTCTTACGGATCAGTCTTTTTGTGAACACGAGTATAGGAGAGGTATTGGTTGTCTGAGATACTTAATTCATACTCGGCCTGACCTTGCATTTGCTGTTGGAATTCTTAATCGCTACATGCATAGTTCGAAGAAGTGTCATGGAGAAGCTTTGAAACATGTTTTGAGGTATTTACAAGGAACTACGGGTTATGGTCTCACATTCAAACGTGGTGACAGTTCGGACTTGGTAGGATATAGTGACAGTAGTCACAATGTGGACGAGGATGATTGTAAGAGTACGAGTGGTCACATTTTCTATCTCAATGGCTGTCTGATCACTTGGTGTTCACAGAAGCAGGAGACAGTGGCGTTGTCTTCTTGTGAGGCGGAGTTTATGGAAGCTACTGAAGCGGCAAAGCAGGCGATTTGGTTGCAGGACTTACTTTCTGAAGTTACAGGAGAAGCTCTTAAGAAAGTAACGGTTCGCATAGACAATAAGTCGGCAATAGCTCTCACCTGAAACCCAGTCTTCCACGGTCGTAGCAAACATATCCACAGGAAATATCACTTTATTCGTGAGTGTGTGGAGAATGAGCAGGTGGATGTCGAACACGTTCCCGGTACTGAGCAAAAGGATGACATCTTGACCAAACCGCTTGGAAGAATCAAGTTTGGTTTGGGGAAATGAGGGACTTCATTGGTGTTCATGTTGTGTCAAACAAGAACTTCAAGCTTAAGGGGGTGATTGTTGAGGATAAACTTGAATAGATTAGTTAGAAGTTATCCTAATCTCACCAAGTCATGGTTTCCAAAAGAGATTAGGATTATAACAAGTTAGGAGTTATCTAATTGTTATTTTAAATCAAGATTATTAAAGGGTCTATATATAAAGAGTTGTTGGGATGTAACAACACTTGTGAGATTAGAGAGATTGAGATTGCTTTAGTTTTGAGAAGTTTCTAAGGCAATAAACGAGAGTCATTCGTTAATCTTTTGTCCTTGATTCAATATTCTTTGTGCTTGATTCAATAGGTTCTTCCATTGACTGAATGCAAATTTATATGAACTCTCACGTATATTGCACCACTGAGGTAAGACAAGTTTTCTGATATTTGGCATCCTGAAAAATCAAGAATTATGAGAAAAAGAGAGGAGACAGATCCCTTTTCGGTTTCTTGGTATTCAAATTCAAGGAGTATATGAGATTTACCTCTCAGAAGCAATGATGAGATCCTCATCTTCTACAAAGAAATTGAAGTTGAAGAACAAATTTGTCGGAACTGTACCACTGAATTTGGTAACTCTAATCAAAATCTTCCCAATATTGTGTAGACCTTCTTCTACGTTTACATATTGGGATTTGAGCCGCAAGTTTTTTACTCGAGGATGCTTGAACTCGACGAGTTGGGGATTGGCGAGGTTGATTGTTTTCCATAGAGATTTTTGGTGAGCGGCAAGGAACCAAGTGACACAGACGCGTGATGCTCCGACGGTAATATCCACTACATTGAGCTTCTCGAAAATCTTGGCTAAAATATCGCTATCCATATTCTCCCAGCTTGGAACTTTTCCTGATCTCATGAACATCACACGATAGCTACAAAAGTGAGAGAAAATAATACAATTATCTAGATAGACTATGAATTAGTATATTCTTGAATTTATAGAAGAACATAAATAGAGGAAGAAAAAAAACATTGAACTAAGGACAGATTTCATAGAGAGTGTCCATCTCTGGATTCTTCTTGCACCATCTAATCTCTCCATATCAATGCCTCTATAAGAAAATGAAAAAAAAAAAAAAACTATTAGATGTTTTGAAGGACTAAAGAAAAAGAAGAAGAAAACAATGAATTTATATGAAGAAACCTTTATGGACAAAACTTCTACATAACACAATAAGCAGGTTTGAATATGTGTACCAAAGGTTCAATAATAAGTCGCATAACATATCATATGCATGCCCATAAATTTATAATTACACAAACCTAATCCTTTGTCGTCGTCCTTTGACGAAGAGATGATTTTTTGTTTGCAGATTCTCCAAAAAGTCAAAACTGGAAAACAAGTTTGATAGTACACATGTCCTCATCCACCAGTTTAAACGTTTGATGTTAAAGCTCTCTACTATTTTATATCTTTATCCTTAAATGCTCTTACACATTTTAGAAGGCCATGTCATCTTTATACTCAATAGTATTTCAATGCACAAATCCTATCTGGTGTATGGTATAAACGTACATTCACACAAATCATATATGGTGTAAGAGCATTGCATTGATACCTACTACCGAGACATAAAAACCTTAAGCCATAGTTTTTCGTCTACTCTCTTCACAAAGCTTTTTTCCCCTACTTCTTTAATTCCAAATTATGCTCTTTGAAAACTTGAAGACAATCTAATCTATATCTCCGTCTTTGGTGCAATTTCGCTTTCACTTTAGTCTCCTGTCTCTCACGCCAACACTGCCAGTGAAGTAAGACTCATGTTTTCTGCCACTTATGCAAAATCATGTCGTGGACACATCAAACAGTTGAACTAGCACCAACTGAAAGAATTGACCCAAGGGATATCAAAAGCAACTAATAATTACATTTAAGGCCTTACAATGAAAAAAAATCATCGACCGTGACAGCAATCAAATTCAAGGCCGTGACACTCATCCACGATTATGTCAATTGCTAAAATTTGCCTAATTTCCAATGATAAAACGTCACATTCATCTGAAAAACAGAGAGGATAACAAACGAAAAGATGGGAAAAAGAGAGAGGGAAACAAAGTTTGACTTAAAAAAAAAAAAGAGACTGAACGAATGAAGCATATATCATATATCAAATGAAACAATGTTTAAGATAGATGTTGTGAAAATAGAATCCAATAACTTATCAAAACACATTAACAAAACTTTTCGCACTTTTCAAAATTCAAGTTCTTTTATCTCATCGTTTCGCCAATTCTTCTCGTAAAATGTACGCCACCCAAAAAAATTAGGTGCATCTTTTTGGCAAACTCTGCAGTTTTCTGAACAAATGAAATTTTTTTCAAGCTTCTGAGTGGCAGCTTGTACAACATGATTTCTCGTGATATAACTATTGCACAAGTATAGGCAATGTGTCAGGTTAAGGGTCGTGAGGTTTTCCAGACCTCTGATTAGCGATATAACTTCTTCAACATAGACCACAGAGCATCGTAAACTCAACCTCTTGAGGCTCTGGAGGTAACGCACGATTTGCACAGCATCGTACTTACCCAAACGACCCATAATTTTCAAGTTGTTGAGGTTATTGCAGTTCTCTCCCACAACTCGAAATTGGAATTTGCAAAACAAGAAAAATTCATTATGAACCATGATCAGTGTGTTAAGATTCTTCCACTGACCAAACGCAAACCTAAATGACTCCACCTCATTATACAGTGACCATGAAACTGGTAAAGCAAGTTTCTCTATGTTTGGGATCCTGGAAAACAAAAAAAAAACACATATGAGCTATATATATATTTGTTTTAATTATTTATAAAGATGAGATTTACCTCTCAGCAACAAACATGAGATCCTCCTTTTGTAAACAGGAGTAAAAGTTAAAGAACAAATTCCGCGGGGACGTGCGGCTCAACTTTGTGATCTCAATCAATAGATCCCTGAGTTTTATGCCATCAACTTTATAAAAGTTAAAGAAGAGCTTGTTGATCTTAATTAAGAAATTACTAAAGCTTAGGGCTTCTTCTACTTCATCATCAACCCGGTATTTATAGAAGACGTTTTTTCCCTTGTGTTTTAGCTTGGTGAGGTCGATGGTGTTCCACAGAGTTGTGTTGTTGTTGTGGGAGACAAGGAACCAATAGATGCATACACGTGAAGCTCCCATGGTAATGTCCATAATGTCAAGCTTATCGAAGATAGTGGCAAGTATGTTTGTATCTAGAGTTGACCATTTTGAATCTTCTCTTGAGCTGTTTGCCTTCCTCATCACGTTGCAACTACATACATACATAAAACAGCAACAAAAAAAAAGCTTTAAAACATTTTAGATAAATAGCTTCAATTCTTAAATCCACGTAAAAGCTTGAACAAGCGGAAGAGAGAATAAAATCTATAAAATATGACAAAAAGCAATATCTATGAAGAGAGCCTTCGAAAGGAGTGATTTCTTACGTTCGCATAAATTTAACCAAAAAAAACAAAAAAACTTAGTCCTAAATCCTAATATTTCATAGACATTCCAAATTTCCAAGTTCAGAAGCATAGGTTATATACGTTCTAGTTTCTTTGACGGCAAGTAAAATATATATACAGTATACAGACATTCCAAATATATATATTTTTACTTTGTTATTTCTTATTTCTTTTAGTTAATGTAGAAAATTTCTAAGTGTGACTTTTCCATCTATTGACACGCTAAATTTCAATAATTCCATTTTTTTGGGTTGTCATAGAAACTTCAAGGATTGATTGAAGGTATGAGGTTTGACTGTCTGCAATTTATTAATGAATTTGTAGATTAAGGAAGGAGCCAAGTTTAAAAGAGATCTCTAACAATGCAAAAATAGAGCTGTTCAATATGATTATACGCATGAACAGGAAATGTTGTCTGTCAAGGAAGTAAATGTAATATATTGTGAATGTGAATTTAATAGGGTCATAAAGAATTATCTGTCGTAAATTCGTCTATGTAATAGTTTTCATAATTTGTACTTGATTTTAACCCGCGGTACACCACAAAACAATTTTTTAAAAAATAATAACATTTTAATTTTTTTTGTTTTTTCTATTTAGTTTGTTTTGTTTAATTAAATAATAATTTTGTTTAGATTGTCAATTATTAGAGCAATAATAGGGGAAATAAATACATAAATATGTAATTTATAAGCTATTGTCGGATTAAGTCACAATTTTACCAATCATTTAATCGTTTTACAAAATTTTAGTTAAATTACCCTGATTTAATATGTCTAATAGTATTATATTAGTGGTATTGACCAAATAAATTAAAGGAAGATTTAACCCATGTTTCAAAACCGAATTAATAATATTTTATATTTATACTAATGTTAATTCAAACCGTCATGTTAATAACATGTCCCGCTATATAACAACAAATCGTCATATTAGTGGTTTAACCTGTGTTTCAAAACCGTCATATTAGTGGTTTTGGTTGTGTGTTGTGTTTCGTTTGTAAAGTTGATATTTATACATGGAAAATGCTTGATGAGCAAGGAATTTACGATCCGTAGTAATAAAAGAGAGATTTTAGTGTATTCCTATTTGAGATGATAACATTATCGCAGAATAATATTCATTTTCTTAACACGGTATATTATATTAATTGTTTTTCTTGATACTTAAGTTAAATATACCCGATTATTGAGTTTCTAAAGTTGGGTTCTCGTTTTTATGAACTTTATTAACGTTATAATAATTATTGCGATTGTAATCATTTGTTACTCAAAGTCGGCTATGTCATTTAAATTTAAGAGATCATACAGTCTCTAAAAATCTTTTAAAATAGGTTTGGAGATTTTTATGGGATTACAAATTTAATGTATAGAGTTGTTTTTGGAATAATCGAAATGTATAGATGTTGTCAAGCTATTTATGGCAATAAATGTATCAAATTAGGTCGATTAAATAGTTCCATTAAATGAGTTTTCATGAATTGTTATTTTAGGAAAATAGTTAGGGGTTAATGTTGTAAATAATAATAAATTAAATAACCAAAACTTCAAATGCATAACACAAAATGTACTTCAAAAATAATAATATAGATTACTTAATAAATCAAGACGACAAACAAAAAAAACTTCAAGTAAAATTTGATATCAACAACAAAAAATCATAAACTGTTCCCTGTGTTTTCACCCACATGTTCGATCATACACTGCTATGAAATTGAATCATCACATACTTCATTTTTTTCTTCTTGACAGCTATCATCACATATTTCATATAATAAAAAATATTTTGATTTTTTTTTTCACTTATGATACAATTCAAATTTTTGAAAACGAAAACAGTACATACAGATGATTGATAGTGGGGATGTGTGTTTAGTCTGGTGGTTAAGTTCTGTGACACTCCGATTTGCGCAGAGGTTTAAAAGAATTATTTTGGCCACCTATATCACCAAAGTGCATTTATCTTTTCGGTCAAAAATTTTGAGAGAACTCCACAGTTAAGCATGTTTATGCTGGAGTAGTCTCATGATGGGTAACCTTCCGGGAAATGACTGTTGGAACTGTGTGAGTAGAGACAAAACACAGGGAAATATCATGTGATGATCTGTAGGGACTGTAACAAGTCTTTAAAACCTTCCGGACATAGCAAACCGGCTGTCGATATGGATGGGCTCACGGGCATAGTGATAGGACGTGAGACCCATTAAGAAAGGTGCACCATGGACTGGGATTGGACATAGGATCCACTAAGAGATGACTGTCGGAGCGTTACATGTCCACTTGACTCCATCTTCCCCACCATAGTTTGAATCCCCCATGTAGTAGGTATTTGGTTGTGGATCGAGATTTTGTTTATTTAAAGATGTCAATCAAAAAATGATAATTTTACAATTATTGTTATTTCTGCGTTTAATCCGATTTGAGGAAAAGTAAATGAAAAGGTTTGTGAGTACGAACCTAGTATAGATGTACATATATGAGAAATTAGATCGTATGTGTAAAAAATGTACAAGACACATACATGTATATGTACAATTTGATCATCAATTAGCCATAGTTTCTAAATGATACCTAGACCTAGAAGACTTTAACCATATCAATAGTACATGTTAGCATAAGTTTAATTTACTAAGCTTATATTAGCATAAGTGATTTTACATGTATATAATAGAAACATTCTATTCATTTCCCAATTAATGAGAAATAACAAACTTCATCTTCTTCCTTACCTTGATCTTAATATGGTATCAGAGCAAGCTTGATCATGAGCGCTTCATTGTTAGAGGTCTTCCTCATTTAATTTCTTTCAAGTATCTTCGTAATTTTTGATTTCAGTGGTTCTATCGTCTTCGCGATTCTTCAATTCGTGTTCACGAAGAGATCTAAGTTTTCTTCTTTCGTTTTTTTGACCTAATTGGTTATGATTCTTGTTTCTTCTGATATGCTCAAATTTATCCTAGAGATACTCTCTCAAAATAAGAGATAATTGTAGTATTTAGGAATCAAATCCATAAGGACTCTAGATTTACACAATATATTTAATAGTCTTTTAATATGTTAAACAAAAATATTTGTAATTAAATTGCAAGGTGAAAGCAGAAAATAAATGAGTTGTAAATCAATGGGAATAAACGCTAGGTCTACGAAATTCTCAGGAAATCATGAAATATCAAATCAATCAATCAAACATGATTCAATTAATTAAGCACCATTCTTGAACTCTAAACACAATTGTAAAATAAATCAGTTCTTACTGCAAATATTATCTAAGTTTAAAACCCGAAAATCCAAATCTCTTTGCAAAATCCAAGTTAAAAACCAGCTCTGAAACCGGTTGTGAAAACAAGTTTAGTTTGTTCACAAAATTACTAAATCAAATCTCTTTGTAAAAAGTAATTTTGCTCAACAAAGATTTTGTCATGAAAATAAGTTATATTCTCATATGAATCACTAATCCTAAGATATAAATCCAAATGAGTAATCAAAAATCTAGCTTTAAGAACAACCTATGGTGAATAACAAGAAAGATAATGAATCCTATTAATAAATCAATCTAACAATCCATGAAATCCCTAATGAGAAACCCTAAACCTAACAAGCAGATCTACTCAGACATGATAAATGAAACACAAATCATAAATAAAATAGATAACATTAACAAACCCGATTCCCGAACCGACGCTCTATCTTATCGTTTTATGTTTTAGGGATATCCATGTTTTACTATAAATACATTTTGTTAAGTCCTTACTCAGACATCTCGTCGTTTTTCCTTAAGGTTTACCTAGCCACCTAAAACGTTTTCTGATTTTGTAATCCAGATATCTTTGAACTTATTTAGCTTTTGCATTGGATTTCTTCTACAAAATTGTTCATCTCATTTTTATCTATATGATGATGCTTGATTCAATGTTTTATGAGTTTTTATCCTTGATGATGATTTCTGGATCTGAGTAGTGTTAGAGTTCTTGAGGATGGGATAGATTAGGTGGAGGATCTTAGTATGTAGGGTGTTTAAGTTTAGATTCGTATGATTTCCTTTTGGACTAGAGTTAGAAATACTAGTTTCTCTCTAATCAATTGGAACTAGGTCTTAGACTTTTCTACACCCAAAAGGTGTTTGATGAAATGTCTGACCAACTAGTGCCACAGACTTACATTCCTAGCCTAAAAGATTAGTTGTCTAAGGTGTTTGTCATGCCTACTTGACCATGTTTCTCTAGCAAGAGCTAGGTTTGGAAGTGTTTGAGTCTGAGTAGCTTCGGCCAAGAGATTGGATTAACTAAGTCGTGATGTTCATTGTCTAGGGATAGTTTGCTTGTGGCATGTCAAACACTCTGTAGACTAGGAGACTCCGCCGACATCAATTACTCCCATCCTTAGAACTTCTATCTTTCTGATTGATATTGCATTCCTGAGACCGCTTCTGTTCTTGCTATCTAGTTCATTCTTAGAATCGTTATTGCTTTTACTCATTCATTTTCGCTTCTTGTCATGCATGTTTGTTTCTAATTTTGTAGTTCATTTCCGTTTTGTGTTTCAACCATTCTAGGATTGTTAGATATAAATCCACTCTTTAAATTGGCTTGACTTGTGATACTTTGATTGCATCTTGAGTGATAGCAAAGTACCCAACTGGATTGACACTTTAATTACTAAAACTACATAAGGTTAATTGAACCTGCTAGGATAGACACAAAAATCTTTGTACCAATTGTAAAACATGAATTGAGCCTTAATAGCAAATAAAGAGAACTTCTGGCCAACTTTAGAAATCTTTTGCACTACAAAAAGATGGAAAATTCAATTTCCGTCAGAATGACGTGTCGCTCGATGCACCACACCAATTTTTCTCTCCGATTTTTTTTCCTCAGAGTTGTTCCTCCCGATGCTCCAAAATGCTCCAAAATCTACAAATAAGTTCGAGACATACCTAAACCTGCAATGATTCAAAAAGACTCTAAAAACACCAAAAAGAATCTATAAATAAAAAATATATCATGGTGATAACAGGATTTTCACCCAGAGTATTAATTCCCTATGCAGTTGTAGTACAAAGGGTTATCAGTCCAAATGGTTGGTATGCTAGCAGATGAGATATGATCAGAGCTATGCAAGTCAAGCCAAGCAATAAAGGGGGTTGAACTAACAATCCTAAAATAATTAAAAGAAAATAAATAAACAAGAACCACTCGACCTAAGTACTCGATGCAAACATTCGAGTACAAGATCGGGTGAAGTGATCGGGTACAGTAAATAAATATGAACAGCTCGAAGGTATACTTGAAGATGGTGATCGTGTACCAGCTCGAGTATAGGGTCGAGTTATGAATAAAAACGTAAACAAACAAGAAGCGAAAGCTCCTAAGGATGGGGTAATCGACTCCTAAGTGTTCCTGACCAGTATGGATGTCCTACATGCCTCAAGCAATTCCCTAGACAATGAATCTCTAAAATCTTGTTAAAACACTCTCGTGATAGAAACATGACCAAGCAGGCAATACAAACCGATTCATTGTTGTCAATAAACTCCTTTAAACCTAGCTGCCCAGTCCTGCCCAAGGATCTGCTCGAGGCGGTGCTCGAGGATGTGGTCGGGTTACTCCTCGGATAGGTCTTCGGGTTGTTCTTCCTGCCCTTAGATCCTCTTCGATCGGGTTGAGGTTTGGACTGTTCTTCCTGCTCCAATGCACGACGTGATCAGGAACACCGAGAGTCTCAAGCTGAGCTGAAGAGGTTTCTCCTCCTGAATCATCCACACCTGCAACCACCCATCCAGCTACCGCACCTGCAACCAATGCACAACCCACTGAAGGAGGCACCACACCAGGCACCACACCAGCCTCCAGTCCAGCAGCCAATTCCCCTTCCTCTAACACTGCTTCCAACTAATGAACTTCCAATTCCTTTTTTTTTCTAATGAACTTGCTTTTGATTAATATCATTTCAAAATCTAAAATTAATCAGATATAGGATTGCTAAACCGTGACTAATTTGTGACCAAACCAATTCAAAAATGTGACTAATTTGTGACCAAACCAATTCAAAAAATGTGACCACTTCGTGACAAATCCAAATTACAAAAATAGTCGCTAAACCCAGACTCTTAAATTAGTCCCAAAACCGTCGTAAGCATAGGACTGTTCTATAAAGTCACAAAAATGTCCACAAATAGACTTCGTTGCAGTTTAATCGGAAAAATGCAACTACCACAAGAGCTCACATATACGTCGCTAATATACGACTATATTATAGAGTCCGAAATCCGTCGCAAATAAGCGAACTTGTTGTAACCAACATATTTTGCGACCTTTTTTTAGCGACCAACGTAAATGGTGGCGAAGGAGTCGCAAAGCCCTATTTTGCGACCATTAAGCAACGATTACTGGAGTCGCAAATGGCTTGTTTTCTTGTAGTGGCTCTCTCTTCTCTCTCTTCACAACCAATTACTCTCTCTCTCTTAATCTCTTCTTAACAAGATCTAACAAACTTCTGATCAAGCTTAAGAGAAGATAAACTTCAGAGTAACCTAGAAAAGAAGGATCTATCCTCAGTCGTTTGTAACAACTCTCATCCATACCACTCACACGTGTGAACTAGAGCTTGTATCGAAACCCTCTCATACACCGAGAGTCTTCTCCACACTTAAGTATTCCTTGTAGTCGAATCTGAGTCATAACACTTCAGAGTTCATGAGCGATGATCAATGTTTTCAGATTTTTCCATTGAGTGAAAGCAAACCGCAATGAATTCTCGGTTTGGTAGGACCAGATTGGTAAAGCAAGTTTCTCTAAATTTGGCATCCTAAGAAACACAATCACAAGAAATAAAAATAAAAACGTATGAGAGGCACACCATGCACATGCAAGAAAATCTGATTAGATGATTGATGAGATTTACCTCTCAGCAGCGAATTTGAGACCTGTTTCTTGTATATAGGAATTGAAGTGAAAGAACAAAGTCTTCGGGGCCATGCGGCTCAACTTGGTGATCTCAATTAATAGATTTATGAGACTTATGCCGCCTTCTATTTCAAAAAAGTCATGAAAGAACCTGGTGCTTGTAAAAGAAGATTGGTCGTCAAAACTGTTGGAAACATCTAATTCTTGGAGCTTGGTGAGGTCGACGGTGTTCCACAAAGCTCTTTTGTGAGAGACAAGGAACCAAGAGATGCAGACACGTGAAGCTCTCATGGTAATGTCCATCAAGTTGAGCCTATTGAAGATAAGTTCAAGTATGTCTCTGTTTACATCTGCCCATATTGAAACTTCTCCTAAGCTCTCTACCTTCTCCATCACGTTACAACTACATACAAAAGGAAAAAAGGAGAAGAAAAAAATGTTGAAATCATTGTTGCTTGTACTATTAATTATCAAACAAAGGAAGAATATGTCAACGGTAACATATAGAAACAAAACATTGCAGTGTCTTACAAAACATATTTACAACATCAAAACTGCAATTCTACTTCCACGATCTTTAACTTAATTTCGTTTTTAAGAAAAAAAACAAAAACGAAACCAAAACAAGCTATGTTAGGGTAAAAAGATTCGAATAGTCAGTTCTTGTAAGCACTTACTATTCGGTCGTGATTTGAGGTTTCAATTATATTCAAAAAACCTAGCTACTTAGTTAAAAAGTATTTTTAAACATTGTTCTGCAAAATACTAAACAAACAGAGCACCTAGACAAAGCGAAAGCATCATAAAAAAACAATATAATCAAACAAAAAAATAGATAAGTAGTAATAATTAGTCATAATCTATAGCAAGGTGATAGACGTAGAAGAACTACCTTGCTTAGCTCTTAGGTCATATTCGTGGCGAGCTCTGGTTAAGAGGAAATTTTGTTTTGTGAAAAAGTTAACTAGGGTTTCTTTTTTCAATTAAGTTAAATTACCTAAAATATCCCACACTTCCGAGTTTATTGGACTGTATGGGCCTGTTGCCTCTCTATTTCAACTTATATAGAACTTAAGAACATCAAAGGAGACTTAGAGATATGTAGGGTTTCTCTAAACAAGAGTGAGTGGGGGTCAGGATCATGGCGACAAGTCAATCGAAAGAAGAGTAAAACTGAGAACAATTCTCTTGAAATCTTGAAAGAGATGAACTTCGATGATGTTCCTTTGGAACTAGCGATGGATATATTTATGAGACTGCCTTTGAAATCCGTAGCTAGGTGTCTCCTACTCTCAAAGTTTTGGACCGGAGTGATACGGAGTCGAGATTTCATCGCGTCTTTCCAGGTTAGGTACTCTTCGATGATGCAGCCTCGTCTACTAGTCGCGTTTATTGACTTTGATAGACAACGTAACTACGAAGTTTGGCACTTCTTCTCGCTGTCTACATCATCATCAACGTCTTATCTATCACGTGTTTGTTGAATGATGAGAAGCACAAACCGTGCCCTCTTCTGTGTATTGCATTATCAATATATAGATGTACAATAGAATCAATCAGAGTAATTAAATAAGATACGGTATCGCAAAATAATAATTCTATTATTGTGTTTCCTATTCTATCACTCCCCCGCAGTCGTAGCGTAAGGAGGTTGGACGCTTAGACTGGAGCGAAAATACGTGAAGAGTGAGGATGGGAGCCCCTTGGTGAATATATCGGCATATTGGTAAGGAGAGGGGACGTGGAGGACACGGACGTCGCCGACAGCAACACGTTCTCGTACAAAGTGGATGTCAATCTCAATGTGTTTGGTACGTTGGTGTTGGACAGGGTTTGTGGAGAGATACACCGCACTTACGTTGTCACAATAGACAATCGTTGCGGTAGTGACTGGACAATGTAGTTCTAAGAGCAAGTTGCGTAGCCAGCTTGTCTGGGCAACCACATTAGCGACTTTGCGATACTCAGCCTCTGCACTAGAGCGGGATACTGTAGGCTGTCATTTGGACGACCATGAGACAAGGTTATCACCAAGGAAAACGCAATAGCCAGACGTGGAACGGCGTGTGGTTGTGCAGCCTGCCCAATCAGCGTCCGTGTAAGCCGTGATCGTAGAGATAGAGGTTGGTTTCAGTCGAATGCCGTTTGTGATGGTCCCCTTTTGGTATCGGATGATTCGCTTGAGGGCATGAAGATGAGGCTCACGGGGATCATGCATATGGAGACACACTTGTTGAACGGCATAGGCTATGTCAGGGCGAGTAAACGTGAGGTATTGGAGAGCACCAGCGAGGCCACGATAGAGTGTTAGGTCTGCAACAGTTGTTCCAACCGCAGCGGGAAGTTTGGAAGATGTATCAACCGGTGTGGTGGTAGGGTTGCAACCAGTCATCCCGGTTCGATGTATGATGCCCGCTGCATAGTTTTGTTGGCTCAAGAACATCCCATGTTTGTCCCTGTTAATAGCAATGCCAAGAAAATAGTGAAGTTTGCCTAGATCAGTCATAGAAAATTCAGAATTAAGTGATGTTATAATCGACCGTAATAGGGAAGTGGAAGAGGAGGTGAGACTGATGTCATCAACGTAGAGAAGGAGGTATGCTAAATCTTTCCCACGTTTGAGAACAAATAATGAGGCATCGGCTTTGCTTTGGTTGAATCCTATTTTGGTGGCAAAGGTGGCGAAACGATGATACCAAGCCCGAGGCGCTTGTTTGAGGCCGTAAAGAGATTTACGGAGGAGACAAACATGGGTAGGTCGAGTGGGATCAACGAATCCTGGAGATTGATGCATATAAACTGTCTCGTCCAGATCACCGTATAGGAAAGCGTTTTTGACGTCTAATTGATGAGCATGCCAGTTGAGAGAAACAGCAACGTGAAGGACGGTACGGATTGAGGCAGGCTTGACTGAAGGTCTCATCACAATCGATGCCAATCTGCTGTGATTTTCCATTTGCAACGAGGCGAGCTATGTATCGAGAGAGCTGACCACCTGCATTAAACTTATGTCTTAAAAGCCACATAGAACGCACAACATTAGTGTTTAAGGGCCGTGGGACTAGTGTCCACGTTCCGGCTGCAATTTGAGCATCATATTCAACCTGCATAGCATCATTCCAGTATTTATCTTTGGCAGCATGAACATGAGAGAGAGGTAAAGGAGAAATTGTGTCAGTATGAAGAGAGAAAATCTATTTCTTTTTACTTATGCCACTGCGACTACGAGTGTGGATGACATGAGGAGGTTGAGGTTGAGGAGCAGGGGCTGCTGCCGCGTTGGGTAACGAAGGTGGAACCGAGGGAGAAAGACGAGGAGAGGTAGTGAGCTGAGAAAAGGATGTTGTTGTCGGGACCGTTGATAATGGCTGAACAGAGGTAGAAGGATTAGTAGGAGCAGGGGGTGCAGAAGAGGAAGACGATATAGGAGGTCTAGGAAGATCACGAGGAGGAGGAAGAGGAATTGTAGTAGATGGAGTCGTGGACGGTTGAACAGTGGTGAGAGGAGGGTCAGTGGAGCTCGACGGTGGTAGAGGAGGGATTGACGGGGGAATAGAATGGAGAAGCGGATAAGTAAAAAATTGGGAAGACGGTGTTGACGAGCAGGTATCGGAAACTGAATGTTGAAAGGGGAAAGAGTTTTCATCAAAGATAACATGACGAGATAAAATGATTCGTTTGGTTTTGAGATCCAAACAACGATAGCCACTATGATTGGAAGGATAACCTAGAAAAACACATTTAGTGGAACGAGGAGATAGTTTGTGGGTGGAGGTAGGAAGGAGATTTGGATAACAAAGGCATCATCAATATATAGCTGTACAATAGAATCAATCAGAGTAATTACATAAGATACGGTATCGCAAAATAATAATTCTATTATTGTGTTTCCTATTCTATCAGTGTTACATGTCCATTGCCAAGAGTCTAACTACCATTCTCATTATGTCAATGGTTTGATAAACCATTGACATAGCCATACCTAGAGTCGAAACCAGCAGTACGCTCGGACATAGTTTTTTCGGGTACGATCTGATTAATGATGAATACAAACTATTGGAATTGTGCATGAAGGATCGAACTCAAGTATTACAACTATCATCTGAACACAAAGTAGTCACATTGGGAGATAAAAACAAATTATGGAAAATGATTGATTATAGAACTCATCTTGGTCCTGTGCTTAACAGTGTGTGCATAGATAGAGTTTTGTTTTATCTTGCTAATATGGGCGATGATTTGTCTCAGTTAAGCTTAATGAGATTCGATTTGGGGTCGGAAAAGTTGGATCTTTTTACTAGTGTATCCGGCGACTTTCCAACTGCGTTTCTATATTTTTCAACTTTGATTAGCTACAAGGGGAAAGTAGCTTTAGCCACTAACACAAGGATGGATTTGGAAGTGTGGGTTTTGGATCAGCAAGCCAAGACTCTAGGATGGTTGAAGGAAAGTTTTAGTATCAACATTAGGAAGAAGTGGAAACAATATGATTTGGGAATTATCAGAGGCACAACTCATAGAGATGAGCTAATTTTGGCACCACGGTTCTATTATAATGAGTTTTATGTTTACCTTTACAATCCATACACGAATATGCTTAGAGGACCAAAGTTGAATTACACGGAGACCAAGCATCCGGAGACCAAAGCAATGGTTTTTTCGGATTATGTAGAGAGTGTTAGGTTGTTGTAGGGAAGACACTTTCATGCTTTCATTATACCTATAGACGAGAGTGTAACTATCCAGTAACTCATCTATCAGTTTTTTTAGTGAATCTTAAGCATAACAATATTTCCACTGGCCAAATGGAATGATTATTATATAGTATTTAAATAAATTTAAAACATCAACAAAGCTTTTACAAAAGATTATTATGAATTCAAGCTTTTTAATCTCCTCGTTTCACCAATTCTTTTCGTAAAAAATAATGTGCCGTCTCAAATATGTTAGGTCCATCTTTGCAGACCTTGCAATCGGTTCCTGAGCATATGATAAATTTCTCAAGCTTTTGAGTGGCAGCAACTTGAACAAGATTTTCATCATGTATCTTTGAAATGTGACAGGTTAAGAATGGTGAGGTTTTGCAGACATGTGATTAGTGATAAAATTGCTGTCATGGTGACGGTAGAGCATCACAAACTATGGTATTAATTACGTAGATTTGCTCATAATAGTTAAACATATATATAATAGTGATCTTCTCCTCATTTATACTTTCACGACGTTTGAGAGTTCTCTCTACGTTACGTTTAATGCATCAAGTTGATTTCGTTCTTGAAGACTTGCCCAAAGAGTACCAAGTCGTTGATAAATTGTAGGGCACCGTGACACTCGTCTGTGATTATGTGTGTCAATGTTGCCTAAATCAAACGCTGAAAAACTATAGGATCCAGTTCATATTAAATGAAGCATATTATGATATGATCTATCAAATGGAAGAACAACACATAAGTAAATATATGGAGGTTGAGAAATAGAATCCGATAACTTTTACAAATTAAACACATCAAGAAATTTTTTCAAAATTTCAGAATTCAAGTTCTTTTATCTCGTTGTTTCGCCAATTCTTCCCGTAAAAATTATGCTCCCCGGAAGGTCGATTTTCGCAAACTTGACAATCATCTTCTGAACATGTGATAAGTTTGTCAAGATTCTGAGTGGCAGCTTGTACAACATCATTGATCATAAGATACCAGCCCAAGATTAAGCAATGTGTCAAGTTAAGGATCGCTAGGTTTCGAAGACCTCTGATTAGTAGGAGAACTCCTTCAACATTGATGAAAGAGCATCGCAAACTCAACCTAGTGAGGCTCTGGAGGTAATGCACGATATTTTCAGCATCGTCGTTTCCCAAATTACCCATAAGTTTCAAGTTGCTGAGGTTACTGCAGCTCTCTCCCACAATTCGAATCTCGAATGAGAACCAGGTAAATTCATTATAAGCCATGATCAGTGTTTTAAGACTCTTCCACTGACTAAACGCAAATCTAAATGAGTTCTTTTCATTACGCAATGACAATGGAACTGGTAAAGCAAGTTTCTCTATGTTTGGCATCCTGGAAAACAAAAAATATGCATATGAGCTATATATATATATATATATATAATATATATGTTTTATTATTCAGTTATAAAGATGAGATTTACCTCTCAGCAACTTGAGGATAAAGATAAAACTTTGGCGAAAACTTTTACTCTTTATTATTTTAGCTAGATACTTTTACACATTGAGACATTATGACTTATATAGAGACCTAGAGAACAATCTAGATCATTGATGACTCATTAGGTACAGTTGTGACAGACTAGTCATCCTTATCTTGCAGAGCTCCAAATCGGTTATGGAGGAGAGTATCATCAGCAGGTACAATCAACCTTGTCTTGACATGAGAGTGTTGACTGGGCTTCACATTTGGGCTTCCTTGTTGGACTGTTGTCTGACCCAACTTGCATATCTCACTTACATTCTCCCTCAAACTTGTGGTGGGTGAATCACCAACACCATGTTTGCCTATAAGATTCTCAAACTCCCTCTTTGGTAAAGACTTAGTGAATATATCGGCCAGTTGGAGCTGTGCAGGGACATGCTGTGTTTCAATATGTCCCAAAGCTACTTGCTCCCTGATGTAATGGAAGTCAGTGTCGAAGTGTTTGGACCGTTTGTGTAGAGCTGGATTAGCGCTTAGGTACACTGCAGAGAGGTTGTTGCATTGGAGCAAAGTAGGGAACTGTTGTGATATTCTCAAGTCACAAAGAAGAAACAAAAGCCAGGTAATCTTATGAGCCGTAGACGTTAGAGCTCTGTATTCTGCCTCTGTTGAAGAATTTGAGACTGTTTCTTGTCTTCTAGCTGACCAACTAATCAGATTAGGACCAAACAGGATACAGAAACCTGTTGTCGAACGTCTTGTCTTCTTACATATGGCATGGTCACTATCACAGTAGGCCGAAAGTGACAAGTTAGAGCTTCTACGTATATATAGACCCATATGTAGAGTTCCCTTGATTTATCTGAGAATGCGTTTGAGTAGGCCAAAGTCGGAAACAGTTGGTTCATGCATCCTTTGGCATATGAAGTTGACTGCAAATTGTATGTCAGGCCTGGTAATTGTTAGGTATTGTAGCTTTCCTGCCAGACTTCTGAAATATGTTGGCTCAGAGAACGGTTCAGGATTCAACTTGTCCAGATTCTGCGGAAGTGGGGTTGGCATAGGATTGCAGTTAGACATCGCAGCTTGATGAAGGATGTTTGATGCATATGCTGTCTGATGAAGGAAGAAGCTTGTTGAGCATTTTTGAATTTCGATCCCAAGAAAATAGCTTGGAGCTCCCAAGTCCTTCATTGAGAACCGCTTGTTCAGAGTGATGAACAAATCTTGTAAGAGATTTGGATCATTCCCTGTAAGAAGCATATCATCCACATACATTAGCAACATCAATGATTGACCATTTTTATGATAAGTGAACAAGGAGGGATCGGATTTGCAGCAGGTGAACCCAAACGCAATCAGATATTTGCTGAAGGTGTCAAATCAGGCTCTCGGAGCTTGCTTAAGTCCGTTGAGAGCTTTCGTAAGATGACAAACATGAGATGGTCGTTGTGCATCAACGAAACCACAAGGTTGCAGCATGAATACTGGTTCTTGCAGCTCTCCATGAAGAAATGCATTTGATACATCAAGTTGTTTTATCTCCCAATCTTTAGTGGTTGCAACATCAAGAACCATTCGTATGGTAGCAGTTCGAACAACAGGGCTGAAGGTCTCAAGATAATCAAGCCCTTCTTCTTGATTGAATCCCTTGGCAACAAGTCGTGCCTTGAGTTTATCAACTGATCCATCCGGTTTGAGTTTGGTTTTAAAAACCCACTTGCACCCCAATATGTTCATCTCTTCAGTAGGCTCAACTAAATCCCAAGTATGCAACATGTGAATATTAGTTATTTCATCATGAGCAGCATCGTTCCAACCAGGATGTTGTAAAGCCTTTGTGATATTTTTTGGTTCTTCAGGAGCAAACCGAGATGTAAGGAGAACATACCTCGTGATTGGTTTGTGAATTCCCGCTTTTTCTCTTGTAGTCATGGAATGTGTGTTGTTGTCGTTGTTTTGTTGCTCTTGTTGCTCGATTTGATCTTCGTGATGTTCTTCCTCTGATGCAGAGTTTTCTTCCTCTGATGCAGAGTGTTCTTCCTCTGATGCAGAGTGATCTGTCTTAGTATTTGTAGAACTCTCACTTGCATTGATAACATTATTGTTGTCTTGTTGGACTGTTGTAGGAGGGTTCTGATCAGACATTTGTTGGACTGTTGTCTGTGTCGTTGTGTGATGTGGATAAACTGATTGAGAGTGTGACCTTTCTGCAGTGATGTTAGCGGGTGGAGTGATCAAGGCTGCTTGCCAAGCTTGAAGGAGTGGTGTGTTATATGTGAGAATTAGAGCTTTGTACTGTTGAGTGAACGGAAAACAAATTTCATCAAACACTACATGTCGAGAGATATAGACCTTCCCCGTTGGCGGATATAGACACTGGTATCCTTTATACTGAGTGTGGTACCCCAAAAAAACACATTGTAAAGACCTTGGATCGAATTTATGGCTTGCCATAGGCCTGAGAAAAGGATAACAGGCAGATCCAAACACTCTCAACATGTTGTAGTTCGGTTTTTGTTTAAACAGTAGCTCATAGGGACTGCAATTTTTTAATGTTGCAGAGGGAAGAAGATTAGTGATGAAACTAGCAGTGAAGAAGGCTTCTACCCAGTGATGGAGAGGAGTATGGCTGTGAAACATCATTGACAGATCAAGCTCCACTAGATGTCTATGTTTTCTCTCAGCAATCCCATTTTGTTGAGGAGTGTAAGGACATGATATCCTATGAATGATTCCATTCTCTGACAAATGTTGTTTAAGAAGATTGCTTGTAAACTCTCCACCACCATCACTTTGAAAAACTTTGATCTTGGTCTTGAATTGATTCTCAACCATTTGCTGAAAGACTTTAAGGATAGCAAAAAACTCAGATTTGGCACGCATAGGATAGAACCATGTGAACCGAGAGAAATCATCCACAAAAACAGCATAGTATTTAAACCCTTGATTTGATACAACCGGTGATGGTCCCCAAAGATCACAATGTATTCGATCTAGGGGACAAAAAACTCTAGAATCTGAAGAAAAAAACTGAAGCTTACTATTCTTCCCCATCTGGCAAGGCTCACAAATGGAGGTAGTGCTGCTCTTATTCAAGATAATCTCCTTGCTGTGTTTAAGTTGTTGGAGAACTTGAGAATTTGAATGCCCAAGCCTATGATGCCATATATCTTCAGAGGCTGCACATTGACGATTGGAGAACATAGCAACAAATTCTTGATTCCCCAACACATATAATCCCCTACTTCGAGGACCCTTTGCTACCACCTTCTGAGTGGTTATGTCAATAACACACACCTTATTAGAATCAAACCAAACTCCACAAGGCAGATCATCACACAGTTTTGACACTGAAATTAGAAATTTTTGCATATCTCGACACACAAGAGCATCGTTTAACGAGAGTTTACCTGAAGTGGAAGCAATGGTAGTAGATCCTACATGAGTTATCGAAAGGTAAGTTCCATCTCCAACCAAGACTATGTCATTCCCATTGTATGTCGTGGCAGACTGCAGATTAGTAGTAGAGGGTGTGACATGGGCTGTAGCACCGGAATCTGTGACCCAGTCGTTACCATCAGAGACTTGCAGGGAAGAGAACACTTGAGCCACATCAAGACGTTGGTAGTTATGATCAAAACGGTTCCAGCAGTCAGCCACAATATGACCAGTACGCCCACAAATTTGACAGACAGGACGTTCACCAGAGACTTGAGAGCTAGATTGGTGTTGAGAGAAGCCTCTACCGCGTGAGGAGTAACCTCCACGTCCTCTGTTTTGTCCTGAAGAGCGTCCCCTGCCACGGTAGCCTCCTCTGGACTGATTTTCATACCCATTGTGTTGAGGTTGAAACGCGAGATGTGGAGTAATAGACTCATGAGAACTGTAAGACCGAAGCTTGGTGTCAAAACTCTCTACTTCAGACACAACATCACCAAAGCTTGGAGGAGAGACATTTTTCTCAGTGAGCTCTAAACGATAGTTGCAATAGGATCATACTCGCGACCCAACCCATTCAGAAAGCCAAATATCTTCAGAGACTCATCGATGGGTTTGCCAATAGAGCTCAAGGCGTCACAGATAGCGATAAACTCACGACAATAAGCAGCAAACGATATGTCCTTCTTTTCTAGAACCCACAGAATACGGTGAAGAGTAAATTCCCTAGCTATGAACAAACATCTCTAGAAGTAGTAATGTTATGAACATACCCGAGAACTTCTTCAGACAAAGTACCAAATAGCCAAGAACGAATGAGTTGATCTGTGCAGAACCATGCTTCATATTGGGGATTGGGAACTTCTACGTCGGTTGTCGTTGAGGTGGTGCGAGATGGTGCTGTGACGGCTCCATTCACGAACCCTATAAGCTTTTGACATGAAAGAAGAGACTCAAACTGAGTTTTCCATAGGAGATAGTTGGTATTGTTCAGCTTGATTGTAACCGTACTCGTGACATGAATGTTGTCAGGAAATGGATACGAGGTCGCCACTGTAGAATCTGTTAAGGTTTACAAGGCTCTGATACCACGAGGATAAAGATAGAACTTTGGTGAAAACTTTTACTCTTTATTATTTTAGCTAGATACTTTTACACATTGAGACATTATGACTTATATAGAGACCTAGAGAACAATCTAGATCTTTGATGACTCATTAGGTACAGCTGTGACAGACTAGTCATCCTTATTTTGCAGAGCTCCAAATCGGTTACGGAGGAGAGTATGATCAGCAGGTACAGTCAACCTTGTCTTGACATGAGAGCTTTGACTGGGCTTTACATTTGGGCTTCCTTGTTGGACTGTTGTCTGACCCAACTTGCATATCTCACTTACACAACTAACATGAGATCCTGCTTTTGTAAATAGGAACTAAAGTTAAAGAACACATTACGCGGAGCCGTGCGGCTCAACTTAGTGATCTCAACAATTAGATTCTTGAGTTTTATGCGTTTTACTCTACAAAAGTTAAAGAAGAACCGGCTCATCTTAATTGAAAAAATTCCAAAAGCTTAGGGCTTCTTTTACTTCTTTGTCGACCCGGTATTTGTAGAGGACATTTTTTCCCATGTGTTTGAGTCTCGTGAGGTCGATGGTTTCCCACAGTATTTTGTTGTGAGAGACAAGGAACCAATAGATGCATACACGTGAAGCTCCCATGGTAATGTCCATAATGTCAAGCTTATCGAAGATAGTGGCAAGTATGTTTCTATCTAGAGTTGACCATTTTGAATCATCTCTTGAGCTGTTTGCCTTCCTCATCACGTTGCAACTACATACTGTATAAAAAAATAGAGAAAAAAGATAAAAAGACATTTTAGATTGATAGATTCTTGAATCCAAGTAAACGCTAGCGCTTGAAGAAGATCTATTGAAAAAAGAAAAAAAAGAGAGTGATTTCTTACGCTAGCATATTCACAAGGACGTAACTGTAGTCCTAACTCCTAAATTTAACCCCTCGAAAAAATGAACCTAGTCCTAACTATTTAATTTGTAGACATTCCAAATTTCCAAGTTCAGAAGCACAACTTTTTAGTTGTTTAACGGCAAGTAAATATTTAAAAAAAAAATTGTTAGTTTTCTTTTTCCTTTAGTTATTGTATACACTTTCTTTAAGTTGGATTTTCCATTTATTGACAATCACATTGCTAAATTTCAGTAATTCCATTTCTTTGGTGGTCCACTAGTAAAATTGTAATGTATAGTTACAAAAAATTGTGTAGTTACAACCGGTTATGCATAGCAAAAATAAATTTGTTACAGATTTAAGACAAAAAAAATTGTAATTATTTTGTCGTTACAAAGTTCTTTTTCTATAACAAATTGTCGCAAATTGCTACAAATTAGAAACAAATTAATTGTTCGCAAGTTGCTACTAAGTTTTACGTTTTATCTACCCCTATTTGTTAAGATCAGTAACTTATAGTTATAGAAAATCACAAAATTTTGTAGCTATCTAAATATTATTAAAGTGAAGTACATTTTGAAAATGTCCAAAATTACTCACTTATTTACGAAATGTCCCACTGAGATTAATTTTCGGAAATCTCTCATTAAGGGTAAAATCGGCGAGACAATCACAAATTTTCTCACAAACACGTCTCTTGCTCATTAATCTGTATTCAGGTATAGAATAAGTCATTCGGGTATGGAATAGAGGGACGCAGAGCTTACTTGGATCTTTTCATATTTTTTAGGAATTCTTTTCGAATATATTAATTGCAATTTACACTAATTAGATTCGCATACTCTCAATCAGATCCACATACTTGAAATTTATGCTAATCCACTAATTTCGTGATTTCTTATTATCAAAACACAAATTTTTATTCATCGTTCCAAACATTACGGAAGATAATTACGATATTGATTTGTATAGTCTGTTACATATCCAAACTAATTTCTTATTCTCTCTTATCATTATCTCTACTTCACGTAATATACGGTTGTGTATCTGTTATTTGAGAACATCTAAACTATAAAATCGTATATTAACCCCGCTAACAATGGTGATTGATTAAGATTTTATTCCTTATTCTATTTTTTTAAAAAATAATTCACTTTCCGTTTCCCCCCTGTTCGAGACTATAAATACGTACGTATTCGTTACCTCACCTACACCATCTCACACACTGCAAAAACACATTCTAAAAATGGCTGCTTCATTTGCTTTCTTTCGTGTGCAAGTCAAAATCCTTCACTCATGGCGTCAATATACGCCTACGGCTGGTGAAACACTTGAGTGTATCTTAGCTGATTCCACGGTAAGCTGTAGTTTTAGCAACTTATTTATCATATTTCTATACAATAACGTTACGTATTAGCATTATAATTTTCCGAATAGGGTACAAAGATCCACGCATCTGTCAAGAAGGATTTGGTTGTTCGACATGCTAATCAGTTGCAGGAAGGTCAATGGAGGTTCATTGAGACATTCAGTCTAACCAATGCTGCTGGTCATTTCAGACCCACTGGACACGTCTACAAGATCAATTTCCTTAACGGTACCAACATTAGGGCGAGTGACAATGGTAGTGAGTCGATTTTCTTATCCCTCTCAAAGTTTCTAAGGATCCTTGCACACGAGGTTAATACCAGCATATTGGTTGGTAAGTTCATATCATCTCAAATGTAAATTCCTATTTCCAACATTATTTATTTAAATTATATACAAAAAATAATTTTTTTCTTCAGATGTTATTGGTCAAGTTGTTAATGTTGGTGATGTTGAAGACCTTGATGTTAACAATAAACCAGTTAAGAAGATTGACTTCGAGCTCAGAGATGTTACGTAATAATATGCCAAAACCTATTAATTTTTTTTTCGTAACTGTTAATCTAATCTACACGTTAGTGATGTGAGATTACCTGTAACGCTGTGGGGTAAATATGCGGTGGAATTTTTCACTTCATGTGAACATGCATATGAGAATAGTGTTACCGTTGTTTGCCTTTTGCGTTTTGCCAAGATAAAAGAGTTTAAAGGTATTACATTCACTATTTTTTGGTTTATTACGATAACCAATAAAAGAATGCTACTTATCTAATTGTGTGTTATAATTTTTTTTGTTTTTTTGTAGATATTATCATTGTCGCAAACTCATTTGATGTAACTCAGTTACGAGTGAATCCTGAACTTGCTGAAATCCAAACCTTTAATGATCCCAAAAGATGGTCTGATGCTAACCTTCCGTGGGAGTAAGCCAAAGAGACCTGCTAACTTCCCTAGAGGACCTGAGAATCTTCTTGCATTTGAGCAAAAGACGATTAAGGAGTTAAAAGACTCCTTTGAGGTAATGTGATTTTAATTTCAGTACGTTAATTCATAAAAGACTATAATTCTATTAAACAAATTTTTAAAATTATGATTGTTATATGTAGGTTGGAAAAGCTAAGATTAAGTGTACTATTTATGGTGACGACACCGACTGGGCTTGGTATTACTTCAGCTGCAAGAAATGTAACAAGAAGGTCACACATGTGCAAACACAATGTAACAATGCTGCAATTACCACCAAAGCGAAGTCGCCGAAATTTTGGGGTGATGTATGTAGGGCTGTTGTAACCAACGTACTCGCAAGGTAATTAAAGTTTATTAACGTACCATATAAAGTGTATATGAAGTTTTAACTAAATTTTCTTAATCCACTCTTAGGTACAAGCTTCACGTGAAAGTCATGGATAACACAGGTGAAACTAAACTCATGTTTTTCGATACTGCCGCTGCTGATGTTGTCTCTGAGAGTGCCTACACGGTTCTTAATGGTTCCTTCGATGAGGTATTAGTTGAAACATTGGTATATTATTAGATACATACATATTATTCTTATTTCTATCACTTGATATTATTCCATCTTACAATGTTGATTTATGAACCTGAGACCTTGCCAGACGCACTTAAAATTTTGAAAGGAAAGACATTCCAATTTCTTGTGTGTATTGAGAAAGAGAATTTGTGGGATGGTCTTGAAACCTACAAAGTCTCTACTGTTTTGTCTAAGCATGGAATGTTGGCGGAAGAACACACTCTTGAAGAATCTGATAACAATTTGAGTCATTCTAAGATTAACTCGGAGAATTTGGTAATTTCTGTTTATTATATTTATGATGTTTATATATTATGTTTATCATTGGATTTTATCATCATATCATATTATTATCTATCCTTAGGGGTTGGAGTTCACTTCTTTGAGCGATGGTAGCCAAGATGATTTGTCACCTCCGTCCAAACGTTATCTTGATTTGAAAGAAGACCTCTTTGATCAGTCTTCCATAACAAAGAGAAAGTGTGTGCAATCATCTAAGTTGGCTGATCTGGTGAACGTATCTATTGATAAACGTGACTTTGATGCAGTTGTGTCCGCTGAAGATGAAGGTTTCATTGATGATAAGAACAATATTGAAGAGGTTACTATCACCAACGGACCTGTTGAGCGTCGTGGGCTTAAGCCCAATCTGGTTCGAGTGAAGGTTGAGCCTAATTAAGTAGTTTCTCATTGGATAATGCTTGCTTCTTTTGTTTCCGATTCCAAGTTTTTATTTCTAGTTTTTATCATTCAATAATGCTATCATTCGAGTTGCACTATTTGCTTCTGTTTCAGAATAAAACGAATAATAAAGGTCCACATTTTAATCATTATCGTACATTTTACCTTTTCAGTTTTAAATACGATTTTACAACATATGATGTTAAAATGAATATTTGATATTAACATTGATAGTGGAAAAATTAATACATCAAAATTTATCCTTCCTATACTTACGTTAGTGGTTGACAAACAACCCGGATAGATTTAAATTTTGAATTTTAGAAAGACAAAATTCAAATTATATTGACGATACAATTAACCTCAATGTATTAACTGTATTTACGTTCACGATAATATATTTGGTCATAACTACACCAATGAACAAAATTTCTTGGATAGTAAAAAAGCTGCTCCTATTTTACTGTTGATAAGATGTAACTTGATAGAGTATATCAAGTCGATAAACACAAACCACAACATCTTTTTATTTTTATACTTATCATTTTCTATATTCTTTAAAACCGTTTACATTTTCTCTACAACTCCTACTTCTCTCTCTCTCACCGTTTCCGAAAGTCAAGAAACAACCATGGTGAAATTTGCTACTCTTCGAATGCTAAATCCATATACAATAAATTGGATGATACATGTGAAGGTTTTTCGGAAGTGGGAGGTGAAAGACCGGTTCAGTATCAGATCTTCCGAACTTATTTTGGTTGACGAAGAGGTACTCATTTAGTCTTACAAGTAAATTATAAAACCTTTTTCCTTTGGCTAATCTTACATGATATATATCTTATCCAGGGACAGTACTGTCATGCAATAATTCCTTCTGAGTTGCATGGTTTTGATGATTATGTTGTGCATCAGAACGAGACATATGTTTTAGAGATGTTCAAAGTGAAAGGAGATAAAGAAGAGATTCAGAAGACAGATCTTGGATATAAGATTATCTTCACTCATAAAACAGTAGTCAGTGATGCAAGAGCACCGATAATTGAAAAAGTTTTCAATAACTCCAGTTTTCATATGATTCTTGATGGTCGTTTCCATGGTCGTTGGCCTTATGGTATGTTTTCTATCTTTCGATCATAATAAATTTTTATATTATGTTCTTAAGTTGTTCATCGTGTAATATTGATCATATATTTTTATTGAAGTTAATTTGATTGGGATCATAACTCATATGGGGGACATCCGGACCTTTGAACCGGAGGACAGTGTGAATCGGTGGGCTTTGAATAATAGATACATACAGTTCACGATCAAATCTCTTAAGTAAGTATTAATTTACAAATCTTTTTTTTCCGTAATACTGCAAATTATATAACCTCAAATAGGAAAATTATGTATTTGGATTATTACAAATCGTGGGGGAAATGTCCTGCCTTGCTTTGGCACGGGATGTTATGAGAATGAAATGTTTAATAGATTCAAGTTAAACAATGGAGTTAGAATTTGTCTTTTCAAAATGTGGAAAGCTGTCATATACGGAGGTATTTATTCCATTTGTTCACTTAACTACTTCATATATTTCACTACAAGAAAATATGGATTTTACGACTACTGTTGGCGACTATATATGTAGTCGTTATTTTTGGCGACTAAGTAGCAACTATTTAGCAACTATTTTACGACTACATATATTTGGTCGTATATCCGTCGTTTTTTGACGACTACATATCGTAGTCCTTAGTTTAGTCGTAATTTAGCGACTATTTTACGACTATATTGTATACCAAAATATGTAGTCGCTAAATAGTCACCAATTTAGCGACTAATATGGGACTCATAGTGTTTTCAGTATAGCGAATCCACAACTGCCGCAGAAAGCTTCCCCTGGTCTTCGGCCCGAGCTGTATGAGGCAGAAACTCGTCCCACGTGCGGTTCGGAGGCCGAATTACACCCATTATCTCAAGTTTTGGATCGAACTAATCTATTGACACAAATCGTTCCGAGTAAGAGGCGAAACATAATCAACTTGAATTTGGGGACAACTTTGCCCGAGTTTTAATTGGGGAACGAACGATCTAAGTAAGGAGGTAGCTTCAGGAAGGTAGTTCTTTGACCCAGTTGGTTATTTTGGCCGATTGATCTTCTGTTTCAACAATTGAAATGTCGCTAAGAAGTCACATATCAGTCGCTAATTAAGAAAATCAAAATTTTCAAAATTTAACCCCAAACCCTTAACTAAACTTCAAAACCTAAATCATAAATACTAAATCTTAGAAATTAATTCATAAATCATAAATTCAAAGCTTAACCCCAAATCATAAACTTATACCCCAAACCCTGTACTTTAAACCCTATAACTTAAATTTAGACTTTTATAATGCATAGCATATAGAAATTAAATTGTAAACCATTTAACCAAAATAGAACCATTATGTGTATAAAATAAATTCTATATCTAAAACTATTTAGTGTATACATATAATTTAATATTTTCAAAAACTATTTACTTACAAAATTTTTTAAATTAGTCATTTTAAAATCTAAATCTAATTGTTGACAAAAAAAAACCTAAAACTAGTCATTTAGTTTGGGCCTTAAAGGCTTTTGTATCACTTTAAGTTTTGATATGATTCAAAATTTGGCCAACAAAAAAAAAACGAAAAAATCAACAAACAAAGAAACCTACCCTAGATCTGTGCCTCCATTCCTCGACACTACACTTAGAAAAAAAAAATCATCATCACTCTTGATGAAAGTTATAGTGCTTCTTACTCCAGCAGCTTAGACGATGATCACTTTTTCTGTTGGGCATGCTATGGTGGTACCTATTGCATCTTCCATACACTCAATCTGAGAAGAAGGCCTCCAAACAGCGGCACCAATGACCTTTACTACGCCTACCCATACACGAACTCCATCAGGGCCCAAAGGAACAAAGTGAACTGTTACGTCAGGATTGTTTGAAGACCATCTACCTTCAGCAACCACCCTTCTATTTCCAGTAACATCCATCAACATGCACTTCTTATTTTCGTTGACAACACCGTATGTAGGACTGTTATGCTGCAATGTTTTCCCAAAAAAAAGTACTTAGTCACTGCTTTAAAACTATCAAAATTAACCTTAACTTATCTCTGTACAAAACTGATAGATGTTACCTGAATTTGTTGAGTAGGAGACTGTGAAAAGGATTGTGAATCCTTCTGAGGTTTCTTCAAAGGAGCTGGGGGTGTTTCTGCAGAATCTGGTTGAGAAGGAGACACTGAACGTGCTGGTGTTTCACTGTTTACTCCGCAGAACATTACCCTGTGTGCAGGCCATGCTATAAAATACTTCAAACAGTCCTCAAGGATTGTCAGTTTAGAATTGGACCTCCATAGAAATGTGTCAGGTTCATGCACAACATCTAGGAATATTTTAACAGCTTTTGGTCCAATAGGAACTCCATTAACCAATGCGTCCTTATCGCAGCTTTGCCACCGACCTTCTGCCACAACTTCTTCATCATTTGTTCCCCAATGTAGTAGTCTGCAGTAGTTGATAGATTATGGGCTTGGACTCTAATAAACATACGCAGAGAAGAAGCTGATTATGGCTATCTGAAATGTAAAATTAATGGTAAACATATGAAAGAAACTCAAAACGTACCTTTAAATCAATGTCTTCTGGTATCGCGTCGTTTATAACAATAATAAAATTATGAGGCCATGCAATCATTGATCCAACTGCTTCTCCAACAATATTCATCTTAAAAGCAGGTCTCCAAAGCCATGCATCTGGAATGACAGCAGTTTGCAGCAACACCTTACAAAACTTAGTCCCTAAACGAGTAGCCATGACGTAGTCATCAGGATCAGATGACATGATTAGTCCCTCCGCAACTTTAGCATCACTACCAGACAAATCATGCAACAGACATTTGGGTTTTGCATTGTTGGTGACACTCTACAAAGTGATATGCATAGCAGTCAAAATTTAAAACCAGCAAACAGAATATATCTGGTATGAGCAAATTTCAAGTACTTACTCTTTGAGCAGAGTTTTCGGCTACTTCAGCTTTAGTTGTTTTCTGTGAAATAAAGCAAAACCAAAACCAGAAATAGAATTCCCTATTAATATATTATCAATACCAGTTGACTATTAAAATAATTACATAAATTAGTAATCATGGCTATCATACCTCGTTATTCATTTTAACAATTTGTTCTTGCAAAACCTTTACTTGATTCTCTAAGTTGACTTGGTTTTGTTGCATATCAACAAGGTGTTTGCTCTTGACTTGGAAAGAAGCCAATTCAGTCATACTCATCCCTCTACCCATTTCCCGCAGTCGTCCTGGTTGATCAGGACCTAAAACCTGTGATAGGATATCTTCTTTTGGGTTTGTTGATGTTGATGAGTGACTCCCAGAAGCAGCAAGCTCGTTTGCCTTTCTCTGAATATATGACAGACTCTATTAGAGATAAAGAACAAAGAGAAACCATTACGCACAAAGATGGTTATATACTTACAATCTTCTCCACATCAACAACTCTTTGGCAAAGATGGTTGAAAAATGAGCACAAGCGTGAAATTACAAACCTTAGACCTTTAGGCAGCAAACCTCTAAGTGCAACAGGTAGTAATTGTTGCATCAAGACATGATAATCATGATAATCATGTGACTTAAGACTCATTACCTTGAACTCATCTAATGATATGCAACTGGATATATTAGAAAAATATCCATCCGGACCTTTGAAGTTATACAGCCGCTTACAAACTACTTTCTTTTCTGCCTTCGATAGAGATCAAGGAGCCGCTGGAAGGTAGATACGTTTACCTCTTTCTTTAGGATGCAAATCCTTTCTAATGCCTAGAAGTTGGAGATCTTTGCGAGTCTTTCGGCCATCCTTTGATTTCCCACAGTGCAACAATGTCGCCACAATGCTTGCAGCCACATTTCTCTCCACATGCATCACATCTAAATTGTGTCTTACTGGGAGGTCCTACACAATTAAAGTAAATACAAGTTAATGATATATTGATTAGCTATGAAAACTACATAATTAGAGCAAAAACAGAAACATACCTCGCAATAAGACAACTTGAAAAATATAGACATTTTTTCCATCTGGATAACTCCTCCTCGTCTTTTTCCTCTTCCTCAGACTCACTGTCATCATACTCATCAGATGAGAATGACTCAGTAGCAGCAGTCTGCTTTCTCTTCTTCCCACTCTCTTTCTTATTCCCAAAATAATTTTTGAAATTTTTTAAGAGGACAGAGATATTACAACCAGTTAATATCCTAGCCTTCCTCCCATGTTCAGCTTTTCCGTCAAACCAAGTCTTCTTCCCCCGATAACTTTGTGTTGGTGATAGACCTTTGCGATGACACATATAGACATGTTTCCTACTATTACTCAACCACATACTGTCAGTGTCTTTTCCCCATAAAGAACAACCCATCTTACCTTTAACTTTGCATCCAGCAAGATTTCCATATGCAGGGAAATCACTAATAGTCCATAAGAGCATTGCTTTTAGTGTGAAAGTGCTCTTACTGAAAGCATCGTAGGCTATCTCTCCTTTACTCCACAAATGGTTTAGATCCTCTATTAGAGGTTCTAAGTAAACATAATTGCTATTACGAGGTTGTTGCGGCCCAGGAATCAACAAGCTAAGCATGATGTTCTCCTTCTTCATACATAGGTCAGGAGCCATATTATAATTCACTAGCAAAACTGGCCAACAACTGTATCTGCTGTTCTTCATGTTGAAAGGGTTAAATCCATCAGTCGAAAGTCCCAAACGGATGTTCCTTGGTTTAGCAGCAAACGCAGGATATTTGGCATTCATCTGATCCCATGTAACATAATCTACAGGGTGATGCAGTTTTCCATCACTACTCTTGTTCGAAAAATGCCACCGCAGGTCCTTGGCAAGTTGCTCAGACCTAAACATCCTCTTCAGGCGCAGTATAATTGGAAAATACCTTAAAACTTTATGGGGGACACCTTTCTTTATTTGACCAGTGTGCATGTTTACCTTCCATCTTGACGCCTTACACTTAGGAAAATTGTCAAGCTTCTTCAACTTCTTCCTGAATAGACAACAGTCATTAACACAAGCATGAATCTTCTGCTAACCCATATCAAAAGACTTGAGAAACTTCTTCACTTTATACATTGATGTATGTAGAACATTCTCCTCCGGTAACATGTCTGGCAAAGTCCCTAGAAGATCGTTGAAGCTTTTGTCTGACCAGCCATTTTGTGTCTTGATTCTATACAGTGAAACAATGGCTGGTAATTTGCTATAATTTGCACACGTAGGGTATAAAGGGGTTTCATCATCTGCTAGTTTTGCAAGGAACTCGTCCTCTTTCTTGTCATCGGCATCACCCTCAGCATCATCCACTAATTTACCCTTAGCAGCTAACTCTTCATCTAAGTATTCAGTAGCTCTATATAACCCTAAAACCTCTTCATTCCACTGACAAACATTGCTGTCTACTGAAACCACTTCTCCATGATGATACCACTCCCTCTGTATCTTGTAAGCCTCATCCATTCCCTTACTTACTGAAACGACCCGACCCGTTTTTTTTTTTTTTAATTTAATAAATAATAGATAACTACAGCTAGTGGTCCCATACCCACTAGCCACCTAACCACAAACACAACCAATAACGAAAATAACAAATACCAATATCCAATAAATAATTCAATAAATAATAACCAATAACCAACATTAATTCCAAATCATAACCTAATGATCCAAACAACATAAACCAGAGAACCAGCAATCCTAAGCAACATTCTAGGACTCAACTCTAGCCACCTAGCAGAAGCCAGACAACCAAGCGAACCACTAGAACATCCTCCTCTTCATTGCCTTGATTCCACGATCACACATTGCCTTTACCTGCACCACAAACACATATTGAGATGCATGAGTATTTGATAAACACTCAGTGAGGCAATCCTCTCATCTACTGGGTTATACACACAAGCAACAATGATATCAATGATCCAAACAATCAACAAACAAGACATACAAACCAGGAAATCAAACATCGTCTAGCTGGAAGGGAGGTGTCGACCGACACTACCCCACAGTGTCGATCGATGCCCAATTTGCTGGTGTCGATCGATACTCTCTGTAATCGCAATCCGCTCGAAGCCGAGAGTCGAATCTCGCCCCCAACCTCCTCCAATTCGCCCAATACTCATAACCCAAGCCAAATACGTCTATAGGAACCTGTAGCAACAATCCCAGCAAGAAAAACACACAAAACAACAACAAACAAGCAAGAACAATGAAATCAAAGGCTTAGATTAGCCATGGTCATGCACTCACCTCTTTGTAGGAAGATTCAGACCAACAACAACGAATCCAACCTTCCTAGCAAGCTTCAAACTCCTTCATAGCCTTGGATCTCTCAACAACAGCAAGGAAATCTCCCAAACTCTCTCTAGAACCTCAAAACACTTTTCTCTCTTTTGTTTTCTCAAAAACGGCGTGAGACAAAACAAAACACGACCTAGGTCGTTTTCTCCCTATAAAATCTTGGTTCAATGGTTTTCCCTAAACCAAACCGGTCCAAATCGATAATTAAATCGAATTGGTCGAACCAGAGAATATTGGTGTCGACTGGTGTCGATCGACACCCATCCCAAAAACCAATAATTGGTTCGCGGATGTTACAATTCTCCCCCACCAACATAGATTCATCCTCGAATCTCGAACAACCATCAGCCAAGGACTCCCGTGCAACCGTCTCCACGGCCCGCACTCCTCCGACCGATCTATGAAAGGTCACCTCTAGACGATAGACTCACGCTCTAGGCATTATTTGCTCTCGACTTTTGGACTTTCCTTTACTCAGAGGCCTAAACCTTGAGTTTTTATTGGGTCCTCATCAGCCCGAAGCTTGCATCTTGTCCTATGGGAAGGTTGATAAAAGGTGAGGACCAGGGTTCGAGGAACGCCTGGCGCACCAATAACGTGCTGGTGGATTGGGATATCCACAGTGATGGGTTAGGATCGATGCCTTGCAGGGCCAGCTTAGGGTCCGTTGGGACGACTAGCAGTGAGGCTAGTGGGGTCCGCAGACGGTCCGTTGGGACAGCTAGCAGTGAGGCTAGTGGGGTCCATGGGACGGGTTGTTACACTTACTAGGTGATCTACTACTACACTGCCTAAATGTCGATCAACATTGCGACAGTCCGTACATGGGCATATTACCAACTGATCAGATCCTCCTATAGCATCAGTAACCTCTATAACAAAATTTAAAGCACTAATCTCATAAGCAGGATCAGTCTTTCAGTTCATGCCATTGAAAACAAAACAAACTAAATCAGTCATGCACAAATTAACCACTAACCATTATAATTTATTTATGAAAAAAGTAATTACCTGCATAGATGAACCATCTTTTCTCCACCATTTTATATGCTACCCTTATTGAGAAGTGAGAACCGTCCATTCAGTAATTAAAACCAGCATGATTCAGGCAGAAACATAGTACATGTGCAATCCACAAAACAATCAAATTCACAATAAAGTTTTGCTTAACTAAACACAAAACTTATCAAGCTCTAAACGGGGACTAACCTATTGAAATTGGGTGAAATCCAGAAAGAAATTCCTCCAAACCACGAGTACCAAACCCTGCAAATAGAGAACCCAAATTACTGACAAATTTCGATATAAGACAGATCTAAACTTCAAATCTCTAAATAAGACAGAACCCTAACTATGAAATCTCTAAATAAAACAGATCTAAACTTGAAATCAGAAGAACCCTAATTGAGAAAATACTGAATCGAAAAATCCAATGAAGCAAACCGACTGAAATGCGATTCGTCGGCGCAGAAGATTGTTAACAGAGGAGCTTCGTCGGCGGATAAGAACTCACTAACAAAGGAGCTTCGTTGGCGAAGATGATTGTGGATATTATCCGGTGAACTGGGGTTAGATTGACCGTCGTCGACTCGTCGGCGGATAGCTCGATGAAGTGAGAGATGAACTGAGAGATGAAGTGAGACTAATGGCTTTTTTTTTTCATTCTAAGTTTTAAGTAAAATTTTATTAAGTCTCGCGGGTGGAGTGGGAAAAGAGTCACTTTTACTACATTTTACTAAGTCTTTGGCGGAAATACTGATTTTTGGTTCGCTCTTACATATTTTTATGTTTAGCGTTTTAAAAGCGCCATTATAGAGCTCCATTTTAAAAAATTTATCAACGATAACACTTGCGAAAACTGCGCTATAGTTTTCTGCTATTAATGCCCATATTTCTTGTAGTGGGTGTTTTGGAGATTACCTTCGGAACTTCTTTGCGGTTTTGTTATTGTCTGGTAGTCTTTCAAGTCCTGCTCATGTATGGGATGAAACATTGGAAATATTATCTGAAGATATTGAGAGGAAAAAAAGATTAGAAGTCAACAATCCAGGTTACATATTTTTCATATTTTGAATTATTTATTGTTTTTATTGTTCTTATATATATGTTTTATCCTGTATATAGTTCAAGAATTAACTTCCGAAGAGAAGATGGATTTCACACTGCAAGAAATAGAGCTCAAACTACTATCAAATGGAAGTTCCCTATCATCCTTCGAAGAAATGCCTCAACCTAACAGAGATGGTATGGCTATCTCTAATTGTCTAATAGCCGATGAAAGGAGATACATCCGTGCAGAAGAAGCAAAAGACCATGATGCATGGATTAAGATGCTGACTGACGAACAGAGACTAATATATGATCAGATAACGGATGTCGTGTGCAATAGACAAGGAGGTGTGTTTTTTGTTTATGGTTTTAGAGGTACTGGGAAGACATTCTTATGGAGTACATTGTCTGCCGCTGTTAGATGCAGAGGTGAAATAGTTTTAAGCGTTGCATCAAGTGGTATAGCTTCTCTTCTTTTGCCTGGTGGTCGGATTACTCATTCCAAGTTTGGAATCCCTATTCACCCTGATGAGTCAACGTATTGCTCAATTGATCCTCGGTCTGAATTAGCGGATTTGATTAAAGAAACATCACTTATTATATGGGATGAAGCTCCTATGATGAGTAGATATTCTTTTGAATCTCTTGATTGGAGTCTATATGATATTATTTGCAACCCTGAAAGCAAACCTTTTGGTGGCAAAGTTGTTGTTTTCGGTGGTGATTTCAGACAAGTATTACCTATTATACAGGGTGCCGGGAGAGCTGAAATTGTTTTGGCTTCTTTAAATTCTTCTTATCTTTGGGATCATTGTAAAGTGTTAACGTTGACCAAGAATATGCGGCTACTCAATAGCAAACTAAGTTATGCCCAGTCAGAAGAGATCAAGGAATTTTCGGAATGGTTATTAAATATTGGTGATGGAAAAATAGCCGAACTTTATGATGGTGAAGCTATGATTGATATCCCAGAAGAGTTTCTTATTACTGATGCGGACAATCCAATTGAATCTATTGTCAGGGCTATTTATGGAGATCCAGCCCTTTTGCATGAGGAAAAAGACCCTAAATTCTTTCAACAGAGAGCAATATTGGCTCCTAGGAATGAGGATGTCAATAAGTTGAAGCTATATATGCTTGAGAAATTCAAAGGTAAATGTCTTAGTTTGTCATTTTTTTTTTCTTATCACTACTCAACATAGTTTAGTTATCTTTTTCAAGCGAAATGAGGTCGGAATACATGTAGTTTTTACAGCAGATCACGTCTTTATACCAAATTGTTTAGGTCAAGAAGTGGTCTACCTAAGTGCTGATATTCTTGATCCCACAGATTCAGATTCAAATACCAACCCGGTGTTCTTACCCGACTTCTTAAATTCCATTAACATATATGGCTTACCAAACCATTGTTTACGTTGAAGATTGGAGCACCTGTCATGTTGCTAAGAAACTTAGATCCGGAAAGAGGTTTGTGTAATGTTACAAGATAGCAAATTACTCAAATGGTTGATCATATATTGCAGGCAATTGTCATTATTGGTGATCGAATTGGAGATATTGTACTTATTCCTAAAGTACTTATTACCCCGTCAGACACGAAGCTTCCTTTCAAAATGAGGCGGAGACAATTCCCTATTGCTCTTGCGTTTGCAATGACAATCAGCAAGAGTCAAGGTCAATCTCTAAGTGAAGTTGGATTGTATTTACCAAAATCGGTCTTCTCACATGGTCAGCTTTATGTTGTTCTGTCAAGGGTTACATCCAAAAAAGGTTTAAAAGTTATCATTCTCGACAAAGATGGTAAGATCGCGAGACAGGCACTTAATGTGGTGTTTAAGGAGGTTTTTCAAAATTTAGTTAGATAGTGTTTTGTCTTCGTTTGTATTTTTTTGTTGTTTACTACAATCTTTTTGTAGCTGTGTTTTTTCATCATATAGTTATTTAGTTCCAGATTATGACATTATAATCCGTCGTTTTCTCGCAAATAAATTCGAATACATTGTCGTGATTATTGTTGATTTTAATAACTATTTACATTAGTTATGGTATTATAAGTATTTACACATTTTACAGAAATTTATGATAATTATTCTATCTCCCCTTAATTTAAGTCAATCTGTTAGTTCAAGATCATTGATTTTCGGTAAACAAATATACTCTTGATTAGTTTGAAACGTTTCGGCCTAATAAAGTACATCTATTTTCTCTAATGTTTTAATTATGCAACTATTCATTGTATTTAACATTGAACGCTGTCAATATATTGCGTCGTTTGTAAAGATATATAAATCACCTACACTGAAAGTTAATTTTCCTGTAATCTTCCTTTTACTTACTATACAAACTCCGCAAATTTAATATTACCGGCAATGGATGAGTTCCACATGATTTCTTCTTTGTCACCAAAAATTACTGGCTGGCGTATTTGTGTTAAAGTTCTTAGACTTCATGAAATCTATTTATCATCTGCGAAGTTTGTATTTGCTCTAATTTTGGTTGATTCCAGTGTAAGTTTTCGGTTGTCATTTACACACCTAAATCATCGGTATTCTTTTGTAATTATGTTTCCGAATATTTGTTACACAGGGAACACGTATTGAGGCTATAATTCCTTCAGACTATGCAGCATTATACAAGAAATGGATTCAGGAGGGTGAATGGAAAATCTTCACAACCTTTGAAGTTTGTCTAAACCCCGAGCCTATCAGATCTACAACTCATCCTCCTGGTATTAAAATTCTGCCTCAAACTGTGATGACTAATTCTTTACCATTGAGTAATATTCCTTTCAATCAATATACTCCTTTCGCCTACATCATTGAGGATACGGTCAACACTGATGTTTTGGTCGGTTAGTATCATAAAATATTTATTCCCATACTTTGATATTATACGGTATTCTTATTGTTTTAATACATCAGTGATATTTATCTTTAAATTATTAATTCTTTTGTAGATTTGATAGGTAAGTTATTTTCTGTTGGAACGTTGAAAAAAGAATCCAATATCGAAAGTCTGTCATTTTGTTTGAAAGATAAATTGTAAGTCATATGTCTTTACTTTTCCCCCTCTTATTTTTATACACTTTAATTCTCCAATTTGTTATATTCTCACTTTAATGAATTATATTTTACACCAGTAATGATATCCTGCATTGTGAGGCGCTGTCTAGAACGGCAGTTGAATTCGATGCTAACTTTAGGAAGCATGGTCGTATAAACATGTTTATTATACAAAACTGTGGCGGAATTTCTAAAGTGTTTCCGAATCTGGATATCTCCGGAATGGATTAGATTTTTGTTTAATTATATTTTGCTTTGTAGTCATGATATCGTACAATCGTTGGAAAATATTTCCAAAACAATTTTATTGATTTAATTTATTTTGCCGTTTTATTTTACTGATTCGCAAATAGATTTCTTCAAATGTTGCTTATCTTATTTCCACGTTGTTATCTATTAAAACAAGCAGAATTGTATATAACATTATGAGTAATTGTATTAAAATTATAGAAGTTTATATTTTATATATTTAAACCTATCATGTGTTAATAAGGCATACAGTTAGTTATTAGTGACGTTTTACTTAATACGTAGTAAGATACCATAATTACAAAAACTAATTTTACCGGAATAGTCCTTATTGTTAATATAAGATTGATTCAGTTCGCATATACTATCGGATAATCAGTTTCATATCTGTCCAGATCACAAATTGTGATTTTTAATTAACATAATTGTTAAGATTGACAGAAGATTTTATACGGCCATGATACTCATCAGAGTATTATATAATTCAAGTTTGATTCCTCAAAGTAAATAGTTTTCATCAACATGGCTGTTAAAAAAATATCAAACACTCATTCTGATTTTAGGTTATCTGATTGGCTTGCTTTAAATCATTCAAACCGTTTTGAAGAAAGTCGGGTATTCCCTCAGGGCTTAACATGGTTCACATTGGATAATAGATCCAATCAGTGGGTTACAGAAGTGGTTATAATTACATGCCGCTATTCATTTCACTGGTGAGAGACAGGATCCTCAATTTGAAATTGCTTTTTAAATTTTCTTGAAGCTCCAAAATCCTATGATGACTAAAGAACAATTTATGAATTCCTGTTTGATTCTTATGATGAAGCATCAATCGCTATGGGATTATTAGAATAGTAACTGTTTCCTTCGGTTTTTGATTCTCTATTCTCAATAATAGAACACAAAGTGTGTTTCTTACAATTTTCTTTTAAATATTTATTCCAGTGTTTACATTAATGATAATATCAATGTATGGTTAACTATGTTTCAATTTATTATATGCTTTTATTTTTCAATTGATTTATAACTTTTGTTTGACCAGTTAGTCCAATCATATTACTTAAAATTGACCACCACTGCATAGTAAGAAACATAATTAAAAGAAAAGTAACATGTATACATATATACTATACACTATTATATTATTATGACAACCAAAACATACTGCCATTAATAAATTTAGTATATACATAATAATATATAAAATTTTGATATCTATATATAAATATATAGATTATGATTACATACTATTATTATATAATAATATATAAAATTTTGATATCTATATATAAATCCACATTGTCCAAAGCTGGGAGTCGGACTGACTCATCATCTTCTAAGGAAGTAGTATCCCTAGTGGCTTGACCATTTCGGTTAGATTTCTTCATTCCTTGAGTGAGTGAACAAAGAGGGAAAGCATGGAACAAGAATCGCCACTAAAGAGAGCCACATAACCTTTTTGAATACACAGCAAGAACAGAGAAACATGTTGAAAATATTGCAGGGTGCAGAAATCCAAAGGCGTAAGAAAGGAGAGTCGCAAGAAGGAAAGTATTTGAGGAGGATTAGACAAATGAGAAAAGGGTGAGAAGGGGAGCAGAAATGACGTGTGAATTCGTCGGGGGACAGGGAGCACCGCTGCTTTGTCCATTGGAAACTTTGAACATTACTTGCAAAGGAAAGAAAGGGTGGGTGAGATCTATTCCAATTTGAAAACATAACTCATTTTAGTCATCTTGGATTCCATGCCTGAGAGCACTTTTTCACATAGCGAAGACAATGTTATGGGCTCTCCTGCATCTTTTTTTTACAACTATCATCACATACTTCATATAATAAAAAGTATTTTGATTTTTTCATATAGCTTACAATTAAAATTTTTGAAAACAAAAACATTACATTTAAAGGATTGATAGTGGGGATGTGTCCATTGGTTAAGTCCACTTGACTCCATCTTCCCCACTAGAATTCGACTGCACTAAATCGTGTTATACCACATAGTAGAAATTTGGCTATTGATCGAGGTTTGTCGGTTTAAAAATGTCAACAAAAAACAGGGATTGATAGTTTAACAATTATTGTTATATCTGCGTTAGCCCGCTGAAACATTTTAATCCGATTTGAGGAGAAGTAAATGAATAGGTTTGTGAGTACGAACCTAGTATATGAGAAGTTATATCGTAAGTGTAAGTGTGTAACAAATGTACATGACACATAATTTTGATCGTCATGTATGAAAGGCGTGTGTTACGTTGAAAGTGTGAATCTTTTATATTTAGAAATACATTATTTTCTGTAGATTTTTCGATAGGAAGAAAACTAAACGAGTTTTTGCAATGTGAAACGTTAAGAATCGTCAGGTTTCGAAGGCCGGTAATTAGCTTTTTAACTACCTCCATACTAACCAAAGAGCATCGCAAACTCAACCTCTTGAGGCTTTGGAGGTAACGCACCATTTCCCTGGTATTGTATTCTGCCAAATAACCCAAATATTTTAAGTTGGTTAGGATACTAAAGCTCTCTCCCACAGCTTGAAACCTAAATATCCCGGTGAAAGTGTGTTCATGAGCGATTGATCAATGTTTTCAGATTTTTCCATTGACTGAAAGCAAACCGCAATGAATTCTCGGTTTGATAGGACCAGATTGGTAAAGCAAGTTTCTCTAAATTCGGCATCCTGAGAAACAAAATCACAAGAAATAAAAATAAAAACGTATGAGAGGCACACCACATGCAAGAAAATCTGATTAGATGATTGATGAGATTTACCTCTCAGCAGCGACTTTGAGACCTGTTTCTTGTATATAAGAATTGAAGTGAAAGAACAAACTCTTCGGGGCCATGCGGCTCAACCTGGTGATCTCAATTAATAGATTCATGAGACTTATCCCGCCTTCTACTTCAAAAAAAGTCATGAAAGAACCTGGAGATGATTTTAGACAAAAGATTCTTATGAAGGCCTCCATCGTCGTCAACCTGAAGCTTGTAAAAGAATATTGGTCGTACTTTACTCTTAAAGACAAAACTGTTGGAAACATCTAATTCTTGGAGCTTGGTGAGGTCGACGGTGTTCCACAAAGCTCTTTTTTGTGAGAGGCAAGGAACCAAGAGATGCAGACACGTGAAGCTCTCATGGTAATGTCCATCAAGTTGAGCCTATTGAAGATAAGTTCAAGTATGTCTCTGTTTACATCTGCCCATTTTGAAACTTCTCCTAAGCTCTCTACCTTCTCCATCACGTTACAACTACATACAAAGGGAAAAAAGGAGAAGAAAAAATGTTGAAATCATTGTGGATAGATGGATTCTTGAATTTACATAAAGAAGAATATGGTAACATATAGAAACAAAACATTATAGTGTCCTACAACACCAAAACTGCAACTCTACTTTCACGATCTTTAATTTAATTTTGTGTTTAAGAAAAAAAACAAAAACAAAAACAAAACCAAACAAGCTATGTTAGGGTAAAATGATTCGAATAGTGCTTATTATTCGGTTGTGATTTGAGGTTCAATTATAAGCAAAATACCTAGCTACTTAGGAAAAAGTATTTTAAAAACTTTTTCTACAAAAAACAATAAACAAACAGAGCACCCTGCCAAAGCGAAAGCATCATAAAAAAAAACACTATAATCAAACCAAAAAGAAAAATAGTAGTAATAAGTCATCTATAGCAAGGTGATAGACGTAGAAGAACTACCTTGCTTAGCTCTTAGGTCATATTCGTGGCGAGTTCTGGCTACGAGGAAATTTTGTTTTGTGAAAAAGTTAACTAGGGTTTTTTTTTCTTTCAATTAAGTTAAAATACCAAAAATATCCCACGCTTCCGAGTTTATTGGACTGTATGGGCCTGTTGCCTCTCTATTTCAACTTATATAGAACTTAGAACATCAAGGGAGACTTAGAGATATTTAGGGTTTCTCTAAACAAAAGTGAGTGGGGGTCAGGATCATGGCGACAAGTCAATCGAAGAAGAGTAAAACTGAGAACAATTCTCTTGAAATCTTGAAAGAGATGAACTTCGATGATGTTCCTTTGGAACTAGCGATGGATATATTTATGAGACTGCCTTTGAAATCCGTAGCTAGGTGTCTCCTACTCTCAAAGTATTGGACCGGAGTGATACGGAGTCGAGATTTCATCACGTCTTTCCAGGTTAGGTACTCTTCGATGATGCAGCCTCGTCTACTAGTCGCGTTTATTGACTTCGATATACAACGGAACTGCGAAGTTTGGCACTTCTTCTCGCTGTCTACATCATCATCAACGTCTTATCTATCACGTGTTACATGTCCATTTCCAGAGTCTGTCTACCATTCTCATTATGTCAATGGTTTGATAAACCTAAGATATGGTCTAGATAAATGCGTAGCTAACCCTAGTACTGGTACATTCATAGCTATACCTAGAGTCGAAACCAGCAGTACGGTCGCACATAGTTTTTTCGGGTACGATCCGGTTAACGATGAGTACAAACTATTGGTGCTGTGCATGCATGAAGGATCGAATATTACAATTATCATCTGAACACCAAGTAGTCACATTGGGAGATAAAAACAAAGTATGGAAAATGATTGATTACAAAACTCCTCATGGTCCTGTGCTTAACAGTGTGTGCATAGATGGAGTTTTGTATTATCTTGCTTTTACGGGAGATAATTTGTCGCAGTTGAGCTTAATGAGATTCGATTTGGGGTCAGAAACGTTGGATCTTTTTACTAGTGTATCCGCAGACTTTCCAACTGCGTTTCTATATCTTTCAACTTTGATTAGCTACAAGGGGAAAGTAGCTTTAGCCACTAACACAAGTACGGATTGGGAAGTGTGGGTTTTGGATCAGCAAGCCGAGACTCTAGGATGGATGAAGGAAAGTTTCAGTATCAAAATTGGGATGAAGTGGAAACATTATGATTTGGGAGATATCAGAGGCACAACTCATAGAGGTGAGTTAATTTTGGCACCACGGTGCTATTATAATGAGTTTTATGTTTTCCTTTACAATCCAGACACGAATAGGCTTAGAGGAATCAAGGTTAATTTACACGGAGACTACAAGTTCAAGCATCGGGAGACAAAAGCAATGGTTTTTTCGGATTATGTAGAGAGTGTTAGGTTGTTGTAAGGAAGACGCTTAAATTTCATGCTTTCATCATACCTATAGACTATATAGTATTAATTATTTTTGTTTTAATTATTTTAATTGTTTTGTTAATAGAAAAATATATTAAAAATTACATGTGGGTTATTCAACGACTGGAATTATTATTCACTTGACGGGGTGAACTATTTCCTTAACAGAATTTAACTGTTCCGGTGATAAATGTGGGCCCGCGACACAAATACCATATTGAAAGTTTGATTTAATAAATTTGACACTTTGATGGTTTTAGTTGGGAATATAATAGTTTGGAGGTTTAGACTGAAAATCTTTGCCACGTTGATGGTTTTTTTATAGGGTTTTCCTCTATAGTATTTGAAATGTTTTCTTTTAATATAATATCCAGTAACCCATCTATCGGTTTTTTAGTGAATCTTAAGCATAACAATATTTCCACTGGCCAAATGGAATGAATATAATATTTGAAATGAAGGGATCCGGGATAAAACATCAACAAAGCTTTTACAAAAGATTATCAAAATACAAGCTCTTTAATCTCATCGTTTCACCAATTCTTTTCGTAAAAAATAATGTGTTGTCTCAAATATGTTAGGTCCACCTTCGCAGACCTTGCAATCGTTACCTGAACATATGATAAATTTCTCAAAGCTTCTGAGTGGCAGCTTGAACAAGATTTTCATCATGTATCTTTTTAGGATTGAAGTCCAAATTTTGTCAATGTGACAGATTAAGAATGCTGAGGTTTCGAAGACCTGTGATTAGTGATAAAATTGCTGTTCTGGTGACGGTAGAGTAGAGCATCGCGCGCAAACTATGGTATTAATTACGTAGATTTGCTCATGATAGTTAAATATATGGTAGTGAACTATGTGGTATTATTCAATTTAACAGTTGTTCTTCACCTCGTTAAAACTTTCACAATGTTTGAGTTGTCTCTACGTTAGGTTTAATGCATCAAGTTGATTTTGTTCTTGAAGACTTGCGCAAAGAGTACAAGTCGTTGATAAAATTGTACGGCACCGTGACACTCCTCTGTGATAATGTCAATGTTGCCTAAATCAAACGCTGAAAAACTATATATGATTTCCAGTTCATATTGAATGAAGCATATTATGATCTATCAAATGGAAGAACAACACATATAAGAAAATAAAGGTTGTGAAAATAGAATACGATAACTCTCTCAAACCACATCAACAAAACTTTTCAAAATTTCAGAAATCAAGTTCCTTTATCTCGTCGTTTTGCCAATGCTTCTCGTAAAACTTCTGCTCCCGGAACATGCGAGATCGATCTTTGCAAACTTGGCAATCGTATTCTGAACATGTGATAAGTTTGTCAAGATTCTGAGTGGCAGCTTGTACAACATCATTCATCATAAAATACCAGCGCAAGATTTTGTATTGTGTCAAGTTAAGGATCGCGAGGTTTCGAAGACCTCTGATTAGCAGGAGAACTACTTCAACATCGATCAAAGAGCATCGCAAACTCAACCTAGAGAGGCTCTGGAGGTAATGCACGATTCCTTCAGCAGCGTCGTTTCCCAAAATATAAAAACCTACAAGTTTCAAGTTGTTGAGGTTACTACAGCTCTCTCCCAACACTCGAATCTCGAATGAGCCCCAGGTAAAGTCATTAGCCATGATCAATGTTTTAAGGTTCTTCCACTGACTAAACGCAAACCTAAATGAGTTCAGCTCTTTATACAATGACCATGAAACTGGTAAAGCAAGTTTCTCTATGTTTGGCATCCTGGAAACAACAACAAAAAAAAACATACATATGAGCTATATATATATTTCTATTATTTAGTTATTAAGATGAGATTACCTCTTAGCAACAAACATGAGGTCCTCCTTTTGTAAATAGGAATTAAAGCTAAAGAACACATTACACGGAGCCGTGCGGCTCAACTTAGTGATCTCAACAATTACATTCTTGAGTTTTGTGTGTCTTACTCTACAAAAGTTAAAGAAGAACCGGCTCATCTTAATTGAAAGATTACTATAGCTTAGGGCTTCTTTATCGACCCGGTATTTGTAGTCGAGGACGTTTTTTCCCTTGTGTTTGAGCTTGGTGAGGTCGATGGTGTTCCACAGTATTTTGTTGTGAGAGGCAAGGAACCAATAGATGCATACACGTGAAGCTCCCATGATAATGTCCATTATGTCGAGCTTATCGAAGACAATGGCAAGTATGTTTTTATCCAGAGTTGACTATTCTGAATCTTCTCTTGAGCTGTTAGCGTTCACCATCACGTTGAAACTACATACAAATTTAAAGAAAAAAAAAAAAAAAAGGATAGACAAAAGCATTTTAGATCGATAGATTTTTGAATCCACGTAAAAGCTTGAAGAAGATCTATTGAGAAAAATAAACAAACAAAAAAAAAGAGTGATTTCTTACGTTTTCATATTCACAATGACGAAAGTGTAGGCCTAACTCCTAAATTTAATCCCTCAAAAAACAAAAAAGTCAGTCCTAACTTTTTTGTACACATTCCAAATTTCGTAGTTCAGAAGCATAACTATTTAGTTCTTTAAGGGCAAGTAAATATATTTTTAAAAATATGTTAGTTTTCTTTTTCCTTGAGTTATTGTAGACACTTTCCTTAAGTTGGATTTCCCATTTATTGACAATCACATTGCTAAATTTCAGTAATTCTTTTGGGTTATTGGGTCGTCATAGACAGACACTTCAAGTAAGAATTACCAATACATCAAAATTTTACGAAAATATAGGTTTCCTTATGGGAGGGTTTCCATTTACTCTAAAAGCTACTGATTTTATTTCGATTTTATAGGTGAAAAGGTAAATCAAATATTTAGGTGTACGATTATTACATGGTTTGCCCGCTGAAAAACGGACTATAGTTGTACCGAGGAAATAACCATTTGAGACACTCGCGAACTCAAGCTTACTACACAGTATTGGTTATACAACAATACTAATGAGCTTTTTTATTTGTCTAATAATAAGCCTTTTTTCCTTCCTTAAGCTTTAACTCCCAACAGCTTCTTCAGGTCCTTCTGCAGTTGCGAAAACAATGAATAATTTTAAAAGCAAGTTAGAAAACTTTGTGGCTGCCTACTCAATCAAAATAGAGTCATTTTGATGATGATAAAGTGACAGAGACATTACCTCAATGCTGAGAGGAGAAGTAGTTGGCGCGTAACGGTCAACCACATTCCCATCTTTGTCAACCAAGAACTTAGCAAAGTTCCACTTGATGCCGTCTCCAAAAAGCCCGCCTTTGCTTGCTTTCAGAAACTTGTAGATTGGTGCAGCTTTCTCACCGTTCACATCAACCTAATGCAAAAGGTAGAATCAAGTCCCAGGTAGAGAAATAATATGATTTGACAATGATTTCACTGATACTATAAAAGATTGCAACCATTCTCACATCTCATGTCTAATTTGAGTTTGAGATGGTACACAATTAGGAGGCTAGTTAACTTCTTGAATTAGACCTATTGAAATAACAACAGAAATCAAGACGAAGTTATTAGTGTACCTTGTCGAAAATGGGGTACTCAGCCTTGAAACGGGTACAAGCAAACTGAACAATCTCTTCATTAGAACCAGGCTCTTGATTCCCAAACTGGTTACAGGGGAATGCAAGAATCTCAAAACCTAAAATCCAAAATTGTAACCATCAACAACAAACACAATCATCAAAACCATGATCACAAACTAACTAACTAACTAACTAACTAACTAACTAACTAGTAACAAAGTTATATATATATACCTTGGTCTTTGTACTTCTCATAAAGCTGTGCAAGCTCAGTATAGTTCGAATTAGTCAATCCACTGCAAACGAAAACAAACTAAGTCACTAACTAAACCAATGAACCTAAAAGATCACAAAATCAAATTTTACAAAAAAAAATTTTGAAAATGTTACCATTGAGAAGCAACGTTCACAATCAAGAGAACCTTCCCTTTGTAGATGTTCAGATCAACATCGTTTCCCTTAGCATCCTGATTTCAAAAGTCAAAATCGGATTCAAACAAAATTAAACTCAGAGAAACAAACCTGATCAATTCAATCGTAAGAGAGAATCAAAAATAAAGGACCAATTAGAAACCGAACCTTGACGGTGAAATCGTAAATAGATTTGGATTCGGAAGAAGCAGCCATGGAATGATCCGATCTAGAAAGTTTAGCTCCCGTTGCGAAGATTGGAAGAGAAGTAAGGGTGATCCGATGAGAATTGAGAAAAGGTTTCGCCGATGAAAACAGAGGAAGACGCGATGATGAACGTCGAAGCAGAGGAGAACTGATTCTGGTTATATAGAGAAGACGAACGGAGGATCTAAACATTTGCGGAAAAACAAAAAAAAATAAAATAAAAAGTGAAGATTCGTTTTTTCACAAAGATTAGATATTTATTATTTTGGCTTGAACCGTTCAGTGTGGTTGGAGAATGAAATAGACACGTGGTATGAATATGAGGAAGCCACGTTGGAGATACTAGTCGGAACACTCGGGTGTGTGTGCGTGCGTACGTCATTGGTTGCGTTTATTGTGGCGGTGTGTTATGTGAACGCTGGTCCTAAATTTTGGCCCATTAACTATTATTTTTTTCCCAGATATATTATTGGATAATTCTAAAAAGAGGAGTACTATTTTAACAATTAAAACACTAGATCTTAATTTTAAAATTATGTTATGAAAGTTAGAGAAACAATTTATTATCTTTTTATTCGAAAATTATATATATATATAGTGAAAGATAAAGTCTTAAGTATAATAGTCTAAATCGATTTAGACTAAGAGAACAAAGTCTATTGATCTTGTAGATTTGGACATGAATATGGGCTGGTTATGGAGATCCATCCTAAGTGATTTACAACATTCTCCCTTGGATGACATAACCGTGCAAATGTTAAGAGATCATCATAATACGCTTGGGGACGCTGCCTCATTAAAACCTTACCAAAAAAACCCATTGGAACAAAACTATGGTGAAGGAAAAAGAGTACAACACACATTACTCCCCATGTTCCAAGCATCACTAGAAGTCCTTAAGTCTCCGCATTCCTACGTGAGCTTCATGAATGTCGATGTCAGTAATGATTTGGTGAAGAGATCGGCTGAATTGTCGCATGATGAACCTTGTACCACTTGAACTTCTCCGGCCTTTTGTAGTTCATGTGTGAAGAAGAACTTAGGTAAAATGTGCTTCGTCCAATCTCCCTTAATGTATCCTTCCTTGAGTAGTGTGATGCAGGCTGTATTGTCCTCATATATAATAGTCGCTTCCTTGTCATCGGCCATACCAAATCTGATCGGATATGTTGAGTCATCGACCTCAACCAAACACACTCACGGCTGGTTTCATGCATAGCTAAGATTTCCGCATGATTAGATGAAGTGGCTGCAATGGTTTGCTTCATTGAACGCCAAGAAATTGATGTACCACCGTGTGTAAATACATAGCCGGTTTGGGACCTTGCATTATGTGGATCCGATAGATAACTTGCATCAGCAAAACCAACTAAACCTCCTTTGTTATAGTTAGTATAAAATAAATCCAAATCAAGTGTTCCTTGTAGGTAACGCAACACATGTTTGATACTGTTCCAATGCCTTAGGGTCGGACAAGAAATAAATCTTGCAAGAAGGTTCACGGCAAACAAATGTCTGGTCTAGTGTGGCTAGCCAAGAACATTAACGCTCCTATAGCACTGAGGGATGGCACTTCCGGACCGAGAATCTCTTCATCGTCCTTCTTTGGACCGAATGGATCTTTATCTAAATCAAGGCTCCTCATAACCATTGGGCTAGGCAATGGGTGAGCTTGGTCCATATTAAATCTCTTGAGTACCTTTTCAGTATATGCCATTTGATGCACAAGGATTCCATCATTTATGTATTCAAGCTGCAATCCCAAACAGAACTTAGTTTTACCTAGGTCTTTCATTGCAAACTCTTTCTTGAGAAATTCAACTGTTTGGGCGATTTCCCTAGAGGTTCCTATGATATTCAAATCATCCACATATACTACTATGATTACAAACCCTTTGTTTGCAAACTTCTTTATAAAAATACATGGACTGATGAGATCATTCTTATAGCCTTCTTTGGCTAGGTACTCACTTAGTCTATTGTACCACATACGCCCACTTTGTTTCAGTTCATAAAGGGATTTGTTTAGCCTTATGCAGTATTGTTCTCAAGAACCACTCTTATCTTTGAGCTCAATACCCTCTGGTAATCTCATATAAATCTCATTATCCAATGGACCATATAAATATGCGGTCACTACATCCATTAGCCGCAAATCAAGTTTTTCTCTTATAGCCAGACTTATTAAAAATCTAAAAGTCGTTGCATCCATCACAGGGGAGTATGTCTCCTCATAATCTATTCCTGGTCTTTGAGAGAATCCTTGTGCTATAAGCCGTGCCTTATATCTCACGATTTAATTATTCTCATTCTCTTTCTTATAAAGACCCACTTATGTCCAACTGGCTTTATATCGAATGGTGTCCTTAAGATCGGACCAAACACATTCCTTTTCTTTAGTGAATTCAACTCCACGTCAATGGCTTCTTTCCATTTTAACCATTCTTTACTTTGAATGCACTCTAATATAGACGTGGGTTCATGATCCTCATTTATTTCAAGTGCTACCTTGTATGCAAATATTTCATCGATGTCGACATCTTTACGATTCCATTGTATTCCAGACATGATATAATTGATTGAGATCTCATTATTATCAATACCTTCAGGACCTTGAGGTTCAGCGTCCCAAACCTCATTCGGTGCCTTAGGATTTCCCACGGCCATGTCTATAATTTCTTTAACCTCGGTTTTATTTGCACCTTTCTTAGATTTCTGAGGGTTCTTATCTTAGGAACCTATTGGTCTACCATGTTTCAAACGAGCTTAAGACTCAGTAGCAACTTGATTATTGTGTTCCTTTTGAACATCAATACGTACTGGTGCATTACAAGCTGGTATATACGATTTCATAACTCTTTTTGGGTCAGCAAAGGAATCTGGCAATTGATTAGCTAGCTTTTGCAAATGTATAATCTTTTGGACCTCTGCCTCACATGCTAGAGTCTGAGGATCTTGCCAATTTAAGGATGTTTGATTCCATGATATTTCTTTGACCAACTTGTTTTTCTCTCCACCCAACATAGGAAATTCGGATTCAGCAAACTGACAATCCACGTACCTGGCCTTAAATAAATCACCCGTAGTTGGCTCAAGATACTTAATAATGGTGGGAGAATCATATCCAAAATATATTCCCATCTTCCTTTGAGGTCCCATATTAGTTCTCTGTGGTGGAGCAATCGGTACATAAACGGCACACCTGAATGTTTTTAGATGGGATATGTCTGGCTCATGACCCGTTAGTAATTCGGATGGCGAATATTTATGTTCACTAGATGGCATGATGCGTATAACTTCTGATGCATGAAATATTGCGTGTCCCCAAGCCGACACAGGAAGCTTCGACCTTAGGAGTAATAGTCGAGCTATTAATTGAATACGTTTAATAAAGGATTCAGCTAATCCATTTTGTGTATGTACATGTGTCACGGGATGTTCCACACTTACCCCCATGGATATACAATATTCATTAAACGCTTGGGATATACATTCACCATATTATCTAGACGTATAGTCTTAAGTGGAAAATCTGGAAAGTGTGCTCTTAGTCTTATGAGCTGGGCTAACAATCTAGCAAACGCAAGGTTTCTAGTTGATAATAAGCAAACATGTGACCATCAGGTCGATGCATCAATAAGGAACATAAAATATCTAAACGTCCCACAAGGTGGGTGTATTGGTCCACATATATCTCCTTGTATTCTTTCTAGAAAGTTTAAAGTCTCTTTAGTACTTTTACTGGTGATGGCCTTATAATGAGTTTTCCTTGTGAACATGCTACACACATGAGATTCTTAGGAATAACTCCTCTCTCTTTTAGAAGGTGCCCATTTGAATTTAATATCAGCTTACGCATCATGTTAGAATCCGGATGGCCAAGCCGGTCATGCCATAAAGTGAATTGTTCATTGAACATTTTATTCATTGCCAAATAAGCCTCTATCATACTAATCTTAGCATGGTAAAGACCAGTGGCTAGTGCGGGTATAGTCTCTTGGACTTTCTTATATCCTTGGGTGATATCAGTAATATATAGGAACTCTTTGTTTCCTTCACCCTTTGTTTCAATATGGAAACCATTCAAACGAATGTCCTTAAAACTTAATAAGCTTCTCTTTGAGATGGGTGAATATAAGGCATCACTTAGATTAAGATGTGTGCCATTCGGTAATAAAATATGAGCCTGGTCGTAGCCTTCAATTAGGCTTGCTATTCCCGCTATTGTGCTAATATTGACATTTTTCATAATGATATTAACAAAATATCTCTTATCCTTCAAAGTTGTGTGGTTGGATCCACTATCCACCACAAGTATGTTTTTGTCCTCAGCCATTTCTAAAATGGACAAGAATTTATGTTTTAAAGATAAAGTAATAAAATAAACAATTTTATATTGAAGGAAATAAAATAATTAAATTTAAACTAAAATTATTATCCAATAACATAATCCAAAACATAAAACATAGAAATTAAATCAAGACAACATTTAAATTTAATTATCATCTTTTAGGCAATCTGAAGTCTCATAATCCAATTGGTCATCATTCTCATGGTCGAAATCTCCTTCACAATCAAGATGAACCAGGTTAGCTTCTGGGTTCCTTTCAAACTTTCTTGATAGAGATCAATGAGATGCTTAGGTGTTCTGCACGTCTTAGACCAATGATTTGCCATACCACATCGGTGACAAACCGATTTAGTCTTATGTTGCGGTTTGAAAATTCCGCGGCCTCTACCACGACTAATACTAGGATTTTTGTGTGTCTATCCTAGCAGGTTCAATTAACCTTATGTGTTGTAGTACTTAAGGTGTCAATCCAAATGGGATGATGCTAGTCACTCAAGATGCAATCAAGAAGTCACAAGTTAAGTCAATTCAAAAAGAGTGTTTTTCTAACAATCCTAGAATGGTCAAAATACAAAACGGAAATGAGTCACAGAACTAGAAACGAAAACATATGACAAGAAGCGAAAATGAATAAAAACATAAACGAGTCTAAGCATGAACTAAAAAGGCAAGAAACGAAACAGTCTCAGGAATGTAATGAAAATCAGAAAGAAAGAGGTCCTAAAGATGGGATTAATTGATGTTGGTGGAGTATCCTAGTCTATAGAGTATTTAACGTGCCACAAGCAAACCATCCCCAAACAATGAACATCACTTCTTAGCTAATCCAATCTCTTGACAGAAGCTACTCAAACTCAACCACTTCCAAACCTACCTCTCGCTCGAGAAACATGATAAAGAATGGCATGAAAAACAAGTTCATTCACGTCAACAAACATCCTAGAAAACTAATATCTTAGGCTAGGAACGTAAGTCTCTGGCACTAGTTGGTCAGACATTTCATCGAACATGTTTTGGGTGCGGAAATGTCTAAAACCCAGTTCCAATTGATCAGAGAGAAACTAGTATTTCTAACTCTAGTCTAGAAGGGAATCATACAATCAAAGCTTAAACACTCTACATCCTAAGATCCTCCTCCTAATCTATCCCATCCTCAAGAAATACCACACTACTCAGATCCGGAACTCATCACCAAAGATACAAATCCAGAAAACATTGAAACAAGCATTATTAGGTAGATAAAAATAAGATGAACAACTTGTAGAAGAAATCAAATGAAAATACTGAATAAACTCAAAGGTGTCGGATTACAAGTCTCAGAACGTTTTTTGGTGGCTAGGTTAACCTTACGGAAAAGAAAAAATACGGGATAAAAGATAAGATGTCTTGGACAAAGACTTAACAAAATGTATTTATAGTAAAAACATGTGAATCCCTAAAACTTAAAACGACAAGATAGAACGTCGGTTCGGGAATCTCCTGAAGCGTGTAAGATGGAGCACCTTCCTGACATGCGCGATTTGGTCGGTGTACAACCAGTGGCTCGATTGGCGATTCAAGAATGGCTTGAGTGATGCGTTCTCGACTGGTGACTTGAGAATGGCTCGAGTGATGCGTTCCCGACTGGTGACTTGAGAATGGCTCGGGTGATGCGTTCCCGACTGGCGACTTGAGAATGGCTCGAGCGTGTGAGTTCGGCGGAGGGGACGAGAGTGGCTCGATTGCTGAGTTCGGCGGAAGCAACAAGAATGGCTCGATTGGTGAGTTCTGCGGAAGCAACGAGAGTGGCTCGATCTAGGTGTATACGCATCCACTAAAACGATGATATTTCTTTAACCACATCCCCTATTGGCTTGAAATAAATGGCATTGGAACTATAACTCAATTCCCTACAACTTTGATGAAGACTTCAAAAGCTGAATCCCTCGACTGGTGGCTCGACTGGTGGCTTGAATGGTGGCTCGAGTGGTGGCTCGAGTGGTGGCTGAGAGTGGCTCGATTGCTTGGCTCGATTGGTGACTCGAAGGTGGCTTGATCGTCTGCGTTTCCTACGTCTCCTAGACACATGAAATACTCCGAAATGCACAATGTATGCAAGGATGATGCAAAAACTTCCTAAACATGCAAAGTGTATAAAAGAGGTTCTAAAATGATGCAAAACGACTAGTTATCCTAGCTAAATGCATGACAAATACATGCTAAGGAGATGCAAAATATATACATATCAACGACCACCACGGTTATAACCTTCATATTGGTTCCCTTGGTACTGGCCACGACCACCACGTCCTCTACCACGGCCACGGCCGTGATACTTGTCTCGATGGACGTAGTTGGACTCTTTAGTTTCCTTGGGCTCTTTAGGCTCTTTCTTAGCAATGTCAACCTTGTGAGCTTCTGGTAAGGGGGTAGATCCAGGAGGCCTCACTGCACTGTTCATCAACAATAGCTCATTGCAAAAAAGAGATGAGGCTTGCATATGTCTTAAAACCCTTTTCACGATACTGTTGCTGAAACAATATGTTATTAGTGTTAAAGGTATAGAATGTCTTCTCTAGCAAGTCCTCCTCAGTAACCTCCTTACCACATAATTTCAATATCGAGACTATCTTAAATAGCTCTGAATTATACTCATCCACGAATTTAAAATCCTGGATCCTTAGGTTTTTCCAATCAAATTGAGCCTTTGGTAGGAGCACCGTCTTTTGGTGTCCATATCTGTTTTTCAACTCTGTCCAAAGCTCAAAAGGATCTTCTATGGTAAGGTATTGGTTCTTGAGACTCTCAGCAAGGTGATGGCGTATATGTAATATCACCTTATATTTAATCTTTTCAGTGCAATCATTCTCATCCTCAATGCATTCGCATAGGTCCTTTGATTTCAGGTTGATCTTAGTGTCCAATGCCCATTGTAAGTAATTGTCTCCAGAGACATTAAGGGCAGCATATTGGAGATTGTTGAGCTTTGCCATCTACATGATACAAAACATGCATCCGATCATTAGCATGCAGTATTTAAGACAACCATGCAATCAATTATACTAGGACATGAGATATTTGAGACCGAATCATGCCATCAATTTAAGCTTAGGCCATGCGGTATTTGAGACCGAAACATGCCATGCCTTCATACAAAATTTCGTGGTTTTAACATGGATGAAAACAATCCTAGATAAATTCTAGTATGAACAGAAAAATATGCACATAATTTCAGGTTTTAGAAATTTTTCTTTTTTTTTTAAACAGGATAAAGACAAAAAAAAAATAAGGAGAGAAAATTCTCTAGGATTTCCGATTTTAAGATTTAATTTTAGGGTTTTGATTTTAAACAAACAATCAAGAACAATCGGATTTAAACTTAGAACAAACAGTTTAATATTTTTCTTTATGGATTTCGATTTTAGGTTTTAAGTTCTAAGGTTTTCATGCAACAAGCAAACAATCAATATCAACCAGATTTTAAACATATCATAATCAGTTCAATTGCAATCAATCTAAGCAATCCTAAACCTCAAGCAATCGGATTTTTAAAGTTTTAGGGTTTTAGGATTTCAAAGCTTAGGGTTTTGTTTGTTGATTGTTTACTTGTAGATTTTAGGGTTCTTATAGGATTTAAGGTGATGTTTGATTCATATGTTCTTATAAGGTTTGATTGTTTACCTTAACACCTTTTGGGGTTGACTGGAATTGATCCGGGAGCTAAAGACCTCGGATATACCTTGAACTTGATCACGAACCTCAGACTAGTCACGAACAAAACTTGATCACGAACGGAAGCTGATCACGAACCCGCGAATTCACGAACAGGTCACGAACTTATCCTCCGTTTGAGAGCTTGAACGAACAAGGACTTATGTGCGACGGCTTTAGGGTTTTAGGGTTTTTCTCAGTTGGATTTTTAGAAAAAGTCGTGCTGATAACGTGTTGTGAAAGTTAGAGAAACAAAGGTTGTGTTCTCTCTTATTTCTTATTCATTATGTTCGATAATCATACATATATATTGATACTAGGATTTTTGTGTGTCTATCCTAGCAGGTTCAATTAACCTTATGCAGTTGTAATACTTAAGGTGTCAATCCAGTTGGGAATCTTTACTATCACTCAAGATGCAATCAAGAAGTCACAAGTTTAGCCAATTCAAAAAGAGCGTTTTTATAACAATCCTAGAATGGTCAAAATACAAAACAGAAATGAGTCACAGAACTAGAAACGAAAATGTATGACAAGAAGCAAACAAGAATAAGTGAAACCGAAAACGATTTTAAGCATGAACAAACGAAACAGTCTCAGGAATGTAATATCAATCAAAAAGATAAAAGTCCTAAGGATGGGAGTAATTGATGTCGGTGGAGTATCCTAGTCTACATAGTGTTTAACATACCACAAGCAAACTATCCCTAAACAATGAACATCACAACTTAGCTAATCCAATCTCTTGACAGAAGCTACTCAAACTCAACCACTTCCAAACCTAGCTCTCGCTAGAGAAACATGATCAAGCATGGCATGAAAAACAAATTCATTCACGTCAACAAACATCCTAGACAACTAATCTCTTAGTCTAGGAACGTAAGTCTCTGGCACTAGTTGGTCAGACATTTCATCAAACACCTTTTAGGTGCGGAAATGTCTAAAACCTAGTTCCAATTGATCAGAGAGAAACTAGTATTTCTAACTCTAGTCCAGAAGGAAATCATACAATCAAAGCTTAAACACTCTACATCCTAAGATCCTCCACCTAATCTATCCCATCCTCAAGAACAACCACACTACTCAGATCCGAAAATCATTATCAAGGATGCAAACACAGAAAACATTGAAACAAGCATTCTTAGATAGGTAAAAATGAGATGAACAAGTTTGTAGAAGAAATCGAATGCAAATACTCAATGTATTAAAAGATATCTGGATACAAAGTCAGAGAACGGTTTTGGAGGCTAGGTAAAACTTTTAGAACAAAATGAGATAAAAGATAAGATGTCTCAGCAAAGACTTAACAAAATGTATATATAGTAGTCCAACATGGAAAGCCCCAAAACTTAAAACGACAAGGTAAAGCGTCGGTTTGGTAATCTCCTAAAGCGTGTGGAACCAAACGTATTTCTTCCCGACATTTGCGATCGATTCCGTGCGCGTCGAATGGAATGCAATGTCATCATGGCTCGGACGGACAGCTGAAGAACGTGGCGGGGGAGCATGGCTCGATCAGACAAGCTGGAGTGCGTGGCGGGGGAGCATGGCTCGATCAGACAAGCTGGAGTGCGTGGTCGGGGAGAGTGGCTCGTACGAGAATGGCTTCCAACGTTTCCTAAATACCTGAAATACTCCAAAATGCACAGTGTATGCTAGGATGATGCAAGAACTAGACACGCAAAGTGTATAGAAAGGACTAGAAAATGATGCAAACCAATGAGTTATCCTAGCTATATGCATGATAAAGATATGCTAAGGAGAGACAAAATATAGACATATCATATATAGTGAAAGATAAAGCCCTAAGTACAATAGACCTAAACCGACTTAGACTAAGAGAACAAGGCCGATGGGCCTTGTGGACTTGGACATGAATATGGGCTGGTTATGGAGATCCATCCTAAGTGATTTACAACAAATTATAGTTTAAATTTAACATAGTTAATACAAATCCAAAAAAAGAATTAATTTCTAAACCTATAAAAATCAATTTTTATGTTTGTTATATTTTTGAAAAACTAAAAACTAAAATTTTTTGATGATTTTAAACCATTAAATTAAGTAATATTTTTAGGTAACAATACATTTTTTTTTCACATCTGTTTTTATTTATGATATAAAGCCAAGTGTGACAAGCCAATATTACAAACAGACCAAAGCTACTATTAGTCTATTACAAATAAACCAAAATAAATAAGTATAAATAAATAACCAAACAAAAAAGTCCACATGATCAATAACAAAACCCTTCCTTGAAGACTAAAGAGAGGTCGTGAACCACAAAGCATGTGACACAAGAGAAACAATATAGATGATACGTGAGAAATCGAAGAAGCAGAAGTCTCCGATCACCAGCAATGGAAATTATTGTCGGAAAACTTCAAATCCGGCCAAAATCGCCGGGAAACTTCAGGGAATTCTCGATTTACATCCACAGAAAAAGACGAGTTCCAATTTACTGAGAATATGATTCCATCTAAAGCAAAACTTTTTAATTTTCTTCTTCAATAATTAAGTTTTCAATCTTCAAGAAAGTAGGTAACAATACTTAAAAGTACGATTTTTTTAAGAAAACTTAAATATTATTGTTGTTGTTCGTATTTAAATTCTTTGTGCATAAGTAAATTCATATGAAATTCGTTTTAGACCGAATAGGTGTGAAATTTAAAATATGCTTGACAACTTGGATTTGGAGTTCTATCTAATAGTCGAATCTAGAAGCTCACAAAAATGCAAAAATAAAAATAAAAATAAAATAAAGAAGACAAACGTTAATTAGGCGAATTTCGTTTCTTGTACCAAATTGGGAATCTTGGACACGTTGATGCTTTCTGATTCTTAAAGCTATTCTTCAAAGGAAACACACTCATGAATACCATCCATTTTCAAATGAACAAACTTGTAGGCTTGTAGCTAAAATAAATCGAGTCTCAAAATAATAGCATATTATCATTCATCAATGAGAATATTAAGATAAGGGGACTTAAAGCTAAAGCATACTATCCGTTCGGGCAGGCAAGCGGCGGAAGAAGTTAACTGGAACAGAAGGAAGCCGGTGCCGGAACCTTGGGTGCCTCATCGTGAAGAAACCAGCCAACGCTACAACGATCTGAATCGGTGTTATGAAGAAAAAAATGACCGCAAGAAAGCAGAATATAACAAATATCGCGGTCGCGCGTGGATCTCTCCAGCTTAAAAGTGCTTGAAAACGCTCTCCTTGTGTTGCAAGATCTCCAATCACGGTCTGAATCCTCCCAGCCACGCTTCTAAGCCGGTCATACCTTAACCGCACCATGTCAGGGCTTCTGGTGGTTGGAAACGTGTCAAACTCTTCATCAAGCTCGTCTGGATGGACTGCTTCCGCTTGAGAGATTTTCGTGTTCATGTGCGGTGGATAACGCGGTCGAAAACGGTAGTTCCAAAGCCCGATCAGAAACATGTAGAGAAACATTGTTGGTAGGATCAGTTCAGGGAGACAAACAAGCATCAGAAACAGAACATGAACGAGAACTGTCGTGATTGGGTTTCTCCACAAGCAAATGTCAGAAAACCATTTCCCAACCGCGATGACGCCAGAGAACACAGTCATCATGCGGAAGAAATTGGCTTTGCTCTTACGCATACTCCACAAATGTGAATCTGTATCCGACATAAACTCAATGATCTCTTTCCGTAGTGGAGGCTCTGCTCTGCCTAGCCGTGCAGCCACTATATTCACTGCTTGGTGCCGAAGCATGTCCTGCTGCATAACCGAGAATGGTCTTACGTAATGCATTTTGGGCAGAAGCGGTTTTGTGTATTGGTAAAGCATGTTTGCAAACGAGATGCATGTGAACCTCACAGCCATATGCAGCTCCCCCATCTTCTTTACCCCAGTAGGGTGAAGAACAAGCAACGGATAAGAATGTGTGTAGATTCTACCGGTCTCTAAAGTAGACAACCTTATACGGATCTTCCCAATCTTCACATCTCTGTTTCCCTTTTCACCGATCTGTCCATTATCGAACACACCAACGGTTAAAACCGTAGCTGGATCGAATACTGCTCGTTATACTTGGGACTCAAGTTATCCACCATTGTCCTCGTTCTAACCCATTTTTGGCCGTATTTCCCAACGCAGAATGTGTCAGAGGTTCCTCTTCCTTCTCTAGTTTTCATCGGGTGAAGTCCAACAGCGATTAAGATCCCCAGCTCAAGAACTCCAATCGGTTGTCTCCATAGCGGTCTAGCGGATGGGCGGAGATCGCTGCTGTAATGAGTAGACTCGTCCAAAACATGGTATCCTCCTTCAAGACAAACTCGGAGATGAATCCTCATTGAGAATTTTTCTCTCTTGAGCTGATCAACATCTACAACAACTGGTCTCTCTAGATTAAACCTATCAAAACACATTTTTATCAAAACCACAAAATATATAAAACCTTTAAATTTATTTATTATGCGTCTAGTATCGTAAGTAGAAGCCTTACCACCGGCCATGTATCATATGGTCATCAGCTCGCTTCTCTACAGTGTTCAAAGGAATGTAAGTACGACCAACTATCTCATCTTTTCCTGGAGCCACCCGGTCCTCAACGGTGAGAACTAAATGGTCTTCAAAGGGCTCCGCAACAACAAACAAAAAGTCTTCGTTCCATACCGCACCAAGGGTTCGAGCTTGGCAGGGCCTGGTCTTCATGACTTGGTTTCCTAGCTGTGCTTTGACATAAACATCAGGAAACCTTGTTTTGTCTGTCGGAATCAAGTCTTGTGCTTCGATCACGTTCACACGCACGTACCATAGACGAGGCGCATGGTAGACGTATTCTTAAACAAAGAACAATCAATATTAAATAATTTGCTTCAGATTCAACAAAAGCAACGTGACATCAATAAAATTTGTAATCACAAAATTTAACATCTACATTGAATTTACGTGTTAAATATTCAGAATAAATAAATTAAACATTAGCATTTTTATCAGATAAATTGCAAACATGGGAAACACATTTTTTCTTTCTTTCATATGCGTTTGGTGCTTACGCTTACAATTCACATTAGAATCTTGGTTTTTAATTTGAAAATAATGCACCACTATAAAATATAAACAATAAAATCAAGGTCATTGTACCTTTGAGCGAAGAACGGCAGAGATGGCTGGAGAACAATCAACAGGCATTGCAGTATCAGAATGCCAAGCATCAGAGAAAGCTTCATCCGCTTGTGTACCAATCCAAACAGCGAGCATTAGCTCACCTTTGATCTTCTCCCCTTTCTTATCCTCTAATCTATACCATTGCAGAGCAAGAGGGCTATCAGGAGGCACACGAAGAGGGATATCGTTAATGTCAAACCGAACAAACCCGACATAATCGTCTTTTAAAAGATCTTTGTCCTTAACTACTACTTCCAACATCGAGGCTTGCATTCGCTCTTTCGCGAATGCAAACACTTGGTTCCATTCCGGATGTTGTCTCTTCTCAAAATGTCTTGTGATTCCTTTGTAGTTCCCCACTTTCACCTATAAAAACAAAATGTGTTTAGAAAAACAATTCTTGATTTGAGTAAATTTTTTTATGATACATTAATTACCTCGACAAAAGGATCAACACTTCCTGTTATATCCATTATTGGTAGTTCACGAGCTTTGACTACGCGGACATAGAGGAAATACATTCTCTCGACAAGATCATAAGTACTCGTAGCGGTTTTGTCTTTGTGGATAACACGCCCACCAACGACTCTTCCACCACCGAGATGCGGGCTTGTTTCCTTAAGGGCGAAATCTGCTGGCTGAGCCGAAGCAATTGAATGCGCATGGACTAGCTTTGAAGGTGGTGGTGGTTGGGGTCTCATCTCGTCTACTTGGTGCTTTGGCACATAATGGTTATGATGTTCATTATTATGATCCGGTTCACCGGCTGAGGAAGAGGGTTGGTTAGACCCTTGTGGATGTTGTTGTTGTTGATGTTCTTGAGCATTGTTCGGGAGATTGTAAAAGACATGTCGTTTGTCGGATCTATGTTCTACCTTCATTGCTGAAACTGTTACACATTTAAAAAAATTAGTTCAAGTAAATTACACTTTGTTGTTCTAAACAATCGTAACAAGCAAATAAATCAAACTAAACTGAACCAAATTTTACATTTAAATTGAATAAAGTATTTGTTTATATTACCACTTATTTTCTATTTTTTTATGAGCAGAACAAACCGGATCGAAATTAAACAAGATCCAAAATTTAGTGTAAGCAAATACAATTGAATAAACCGAAAATCATATTTTAAAGATTTATTTAAATGCCCACCACTTCCTAACTTATTTATGATTGATTACAAAATCATGAAATTCGTATTTATTATTGTTTATAAAATTTATTTTAAATTTACGGAAAATTTGAGAAACCATCTAAGGTTTAATTTGGCTATACCGGACAAAAAAATTTTGTTTTAATTTGACTCCCAACTCTCAAGAACCAAAATACCCTATCCGAACCAAAAAAAATCAAATGCCCTTCCCAATCAACGAAAGGTATCATCAGAGCTGAGTTTAATACCTCTTGGGAGCCCCGGATCAAGATTATCTTGATGATCATTAGAAGCAGCAGAGGATTTTAAAGAAGCCTCGTCGGTTACGTAAACTTTCAAACCTAGCTCACCTCTCACACGAGAGAAGATACCACGTCTCTCCATGGGAAAGTGAAGAACAACAGCATCAGAATGAGGAACAAAAGAGGTCCCTGAGAGAGATACCTTGCCAATGAAGGAACGTCCATTTGTAGATCTGTTGTGGCTGTAAGCTTGAGCTTCAAGATTGAGATAGTGAAGACGAGATGGATCTGAGATGTTAAAGAAGAAACTCTCGTTCCAAACCGGGTTTAAGTCACGATCTTTGATCGTTGTTCGGTGCTTCTGACCGTCGAAGTAAAGCTCGACGTAAGCGTTTGATGTACCTTGCCCGTTTTTGGGAAGAGATTGTGTGCTCCGATCACGTCCACGCCAAGTTTTAGATTGCTCATCATCATGACCGTCGATCTTCTTCTCTTGAATTTGATCGAAAACTTAAGAACGATTGTTTGATCTGTTGAAGAATTACATTGAAGTGAAGAGAAACTTGTAGTAGAATCAAGCTCACAACTTCAATCTTGATAAAAGGTTCTTGAAATTATATACTACATTATAATATTATTTGCACATGCATTCATTAGTATATGTCTAAGTTGTAGAGAAAAATTAAATAACTATGGAAAGACCAACTTAGATTTCAAGCAATGGTAGACACAGTTTCTTGGGATTTTCTTAAATGTTTCTCATCTTGGAAAAAATCAGAACCGACTTTATTGTATACATGTATAATAATGCATATTTATTTTATAAATTAATATGATATGGTGTGACTTAATATATTGACATGAGTTATAAATACGATATGGTGTACCTCAACCTACAGTTAATTTTTAGAAGTATATAGAACAAAAGAATAAGTACAAAGAAAAGAATAATTATTTAACAGAGTTATATATAAAATAGTAAGGCTTCTTATAGTCCATTCTTCTTTGTTTTTAAATATTTTTTAATTTTAAGTTACATATCAATAATATAATTTTTATGGTAATATCAAGACTATGCAGATTCAAAAATATTAATTATGCACACAATAAATAAATCAAGATAAAGAAGTCACCTCTATTATTTAATTTGGATGTTTTATTATTTTCTTACATATTCATGTATGGTTTCTTTATTTTTAAATATGCAATGTTTTGAAAAAAAAAATGTAATAGATTTATCAAATAAAATATCCTTAACTCTCTCTTATCTTTAATTTTTTCTAATATATATTTTTAGTTTATTCATCATTAGATTTAGCTTTTGTGATCCAACATATAGTTATATAAAAATAATCCTAATATTTATTTAACTCAGATCTAGTGGTTTAGAGGTTTTTATATTCTTGAAGACAATAGACTAATAGTATTCTTTACTTATAATTCCTCCATAAATGGTCTATATAAATACAATGACAAAATATTGATTTTTTTTTTTTTTTGGTAGAATTTGTTAAAATTATTTTATGATAATGGTTTTGGATTTTTCATAAGTGGTATGGATTCGGGTTACAAGCTAATCAGACAAATTCTACACATGTATTGAATTCAAATAATATACATTGTTGATATAAAAGTTACAGATTTTCAAATAGTTTATCTTTTCCATTATTCCAATTGAATATACGAAAATAAGCTGTCGTTTTTATCTGAGATTTTAATTGTGATTAAAGATGATTGACTGCAATGTTGGATGTTAAATCAGTGTATTATTCCTCACATCAGCCATACTGATTTTTGGATTATTCATCTTCGACAATGCATCAACTTTCCTACATAAGAACAAAACATTAAAATTTTGAAAAGTTAAATTACCATCTCCATTATTAATATTGTTTTTTCTTCATTATGAAGCCTCACTGCCAAAACCAACCACATTTCGAAACAGCTTATTGGTGTCTTTTTGAGAACTATAAAACTATTTTTTAAAATATTGATTGTTTAGTGACATTTTTGTACATTGCATTCTTAAAAAATCATTTGAAAATATATAATTTGTGGTATTTTCTTATATTTTAAGTTTCTCAAACAACTATTCTTCTGTCAACTCACATAAATTTCAATATTTAACTATTTAAATTGTTATCTCAACAAAATTTGTAATATATATTTTTAGTATACTCATCATTGTATTTTGTTTTGTGATCCAACATTTAACTAATTAAAATCATTATAAGTTTATCTTTTAAAATTTTGTGGTTTAAGGGTTTTTCTAATTAAATTAAAAGAAAAAACGATTTGATATTCTATTTCCAGTCAAGCTTATACTGTAAAGATGAAACCATTAGAACTAAACCTAGCAATATAACTTAAATTAAGTGGATATAAAATAGATTAAGAATGTTAGCTTTTGATTGTACATCATATGATTTTATAGGAAATATATTAATTTGTTACAAATAAAATAATTTGAATTTTAGTTAAAAGATATTTTATGTAATGTGTTAGTTTATATGAACAACTTAGACTAAAGGTTTTGAATATTTTAGTATATTTTCATTTCTCTCACTAATTTTTTACCTCAATGTTCAAAAATACTTAAAAACTATTATCAAAATTTAACAATAAAATGAATAAATTTGGTGTTGTATAATTTGAATAAATAAAAGTGTTAAAAATGTTATGAACATTTAGAAAATTTATTTGTTGGTACTTTTATAATTATTAATTGAATTAAAATTTATTAACACAACTAATTTTACAAAACCAGCATATGTATACACGAACTACTGCCTAGATTAGGATTAGGGTTTTGAACATTTGCTGTCTTGAATTGTTCGGGTAAACTGAAATTTACCGCCGCTGCCGTCTTAGTACCAGTACCGCCGCAGAGGTAGGTTTACGTTTGAAATCTTGAAAAGGATAAGGGTTTTGAACATTTGCTTCTGTTTGGAATTGTAAATTGTTTGGGTAACTTGAATTTTACATATGTCTAGATGGATGGTCACCACGATGCTCACCATGATGCTCACAAGCGCCGTAGTAGTCTCACTACCGCAGAGGTATCACCACTAGTCTCCTGTTTTAGGTGTTGATTAAATGTATTATTGTGCCTGAACATTATGTGTACCAGCTCGACGCTTCATACTCCGGGTATCAAAGAAGGCAAAACGGCTTTGGAAATAATGCTCGTGAGGTTGGTCCAAAATAGAACAAGCAAATCACCCGCCAGAACTAGAACCCTCCTCTAAGCAAACAACAACCCACTGGTCAATATCCAAACACCCTTGGACAGAATAGGCAAAGGGATTCTCGCCGGAACCAGAACCCTCCTCTAAGCCAACAACAACCCACTGGTCAATATCCAAACACTCTTGGAAAGAACTACAACTATAGTACTCTCACTCTCAGGCAAGGACATAACAGCTCTAGCTCTATCAGGGATCCTCCCAGGCCGCAACACAACAAGCACAACTATAGTCATGGCCCTTCTCATGATCACTAGAACACTGATCGTAACCATCGTGATCAGGTGGGGTTTCTAACTAATCAATCAGAGAAAACTCTCTTGTCCATTTTTTTGTTTGATTGAATTTGGTTCTTGGTGTTAAACCCTGTTTAGTTTGGTTGTAGATTGCTGCGGATTTCACATTTTCTTATGTTTGTTTCCTTCTCTATACAACTGCTTAGTCCATCGAATCTGGTCTACCAGGTCTGGTCCATCAGAAAAAATAATGGGTCAGATTTCAGATCTGGTCCATTAAAGTTGTATAGAGAAGGAAACAAACATAAGAAACTCAAAAGAGATATGGAAGTTTTGAGAGAGAGAGAGATGGAAGAAGATGAATAGTTCAAGGTGTGAGAGATGGGATATCGTTATTGCTCCACCATTTGTAAATGCCTCTTCACTAATTCGGTCTTTGCTGTTACAGTCCGGTTCCTATCTCTCTCTGGTGAATTGATTCTGATGAAACGGTCATCAGAAAAGTTTTTCAAATCCATGAAATGATTTCTTTGTTATTGAAAATATAAAGAGGAGAGAAGAAGATAGAGAGATATGAGAGATCAAAATATAAGAAAAGAAGAAATATAATGTAAGAGTAGTTTTATCATTTTCAATGGATCAAAGTGGGTCCTATGGCATTTTATAAAATGTTATATTGAAAGTGACATTTCTCTTGAGAAATGATACTGTAAATGACATATTTGATTATTTTCTCTTTCCATTATTCCAATTAAATATACGAAAAATAAGTTTTCGTTTTTATCTGGGATTTTAACATAGATTAAAGAAGATTGACTGCAATGTTGGATGTTAAATCAGTGAATTATTCCTCACATTAGGCATAATGACTTTTGGACTATTCATCTTCGACAATGCATCAACTTTCCTGCATAAGAACACAACATTAAAATTGTGAAAAGTTAAATTACCATCGTAAGATATTCTCCATTATTGATATTGTTTTTTCCTTCATTATGAAGCCAAACTGCCAAAACCAACCACATTTCGAAGCAGCTTATTGGTGTCTTTTTGAGAACTATAAAACTATCATTTGCAAATCTATAATTTGTGGGATTTTCTTAGATTTTAAGTTTCTCAAACAACTATTTTTTTGTCAACTCACATAAAATTTCAATATTTAACTATTTAAATTGTTATCTCAACAGAATTTGTAATATATATTTTTAGTATACACATCATTAAATTTTGTTTTGTGATCCAACATTTAATTAATTAAAATCATTATAAGTTTATTTTATTTAAATTTTGTGGTTTAAGGGTTTTACTAATTAAATTAAAAGAAAAAACGATTTGATATTCTAGTTCCAGTCTAGCTTATACTGTAAATATGAAACCATTAGAACTAAACCTAGCAATATAACTCAAATTAAGTGGAATATAAAATACATTAAGAATGTTAGCTTTTGATTGTACATCATATGATTTTATTGGAAATATATTAATTTGTTACATATAAAATATTTTGAATTTTAGCTAAAAGATATTTTATGTAATGTGTTAGTTTATATGAACAACTTAGACTAAATGTTTTGAATATTTTAGTATATTTTCATTTCTGTCACTAATTTTTTACCTCAATGTTCAAAACTATTATCAAAATTTAACAATAAAAATGAATAAATTCAAGAGATAGGTAAATATGATTAATATTTATGTAAATTAAAAAATTTGGTGTTGTATAATTTGAATAAATAAAAGTGTTAAAAATGTTATGAACATTTAGAAAATTTATTTGTTGATACTTTTATAATAATTAAATGAATTAAAATTCATTAACACAACTAATTTTACAAAACCAGAATATGTATACACGAACTACTGCCTAACATAGAGAAAAGGTCAACTCTTTACCCTCTTTTTGTTGATCGGATGAGATGGATTCAAGACAAAATATATATTAAAGATGAAAACCCATATTATACCTAAATAAATGCAGAGGCGTATACAAAAAGGTCAAGACTTCATTTATGCATGCATATCTAAAAGAAACAATTTGATCCACCATTTAAGGTAAAGATCCTAGAAAAACGCTGGTGTCACAGTTTTTTTGACTTACGAATTTCCACCAACAGTTGTACTACTAGGATAAATAAAATTCCCTATATAATAAAACAGAAGTACACAAACATTTTTTGTAGACTATATAATAGATATATTTATAATTTTTTTGGCTATAAACTTGTAACATAGGTGTATCATAATATATGGGTTAGTCTAATTTTTAGTAAATAAGGATAATATGGATTTAATTAATTATAGTAACATATAAATTAATTATAGGTAACATTTAAAAGATAAGAAAATCTCTCAACCTAATTAAAACAAAAATATGTGATTCTTCTTTCACATTTTTATTTTATTTTATATTTAAATTATTTTAATTTTTTATCTAATATATTTAGTTAATAAAATTTATGATTTTTTTCTGCATATGATGTAATTTAAATTTTTTTAAACAGACATATATTGCAACTGATGAATAAAAAAATATACAAAATGCCATATATCGCCTAAGAAAACTAGGTAAAGATTCAAAGTCATATTAAAAAAAAAAAGACCAAAATGATTCTGAATACGAATGAGCAGAAACCTTGATTTATCAAGCATTGAAATTAAAATTTTATGCATTTTATTATGGTTCTTTATTTTAAAGAATTTCAACTTTTAATAACTTTAGAAATTCAAATGTATAAATTTTTAAATTTTTTAAAGATTATTAATATTTCAATTATTAAAACATTTATCTTTTTATAAAATATTTAAGATATTAGTGATATTTAAACTTTATAAGAAGTTCAAAAATTATAAGTATTTCAATTTCTAAAATAATAAAATTTATTCAAACATTTTAAATTTTAGTAATATATACGAATTAAAATATCACATGACGGGTTATATGGTAGGACATGTTTACGTTGATATTAATAGAAAATTAAAAAGTCATTAATTCAGTGCTACACGGGTAAAATATCATCTCATTATTTTATGAACTTTTTAAAAACTTTAAAGATTATTAATATTTCAGTTATTAAAACATTTAATTTTTATAACTGTTTAAGATATTAATAATATTTAAACTTTATAAGAAGTTCAAATATTATAAGTAGTTCAATTTCTATAAAAAAAAAACTTTATTAAAATATTTTAAATTTTAAAAATATATTTAGTTTTTTATGAAGTTTTTTCTGTGGTGTACAACGAATTAAAATATCACACGACGGGTTATATGGCTAGACATGTTTGAGTAGACATTAATAGAAACTTAAAATGTCATTAATTCGGTGCTACATGGATAAAATATCATCTCATTATTTTGTTAACAATATGAATATTAGATTAATAGACATATCTAATTAAATCGATTAATTAATATTGTAACAAAATAATTAATATGCGGTATAGTGTAGGTTTAGTCATATAATTAACAATCAAAATACAATATATAATTTTAAAAAGTAAACAAATCAAATAAAATTAACAAATAGAAATTAATATTTTTATCAAATAACTTAAATTGCAGTAACCGCATGTCAAAATCTAGATCTACTAGAATAGATCTTACAAAATAGATGTTATTTTCATAAGTTATATTCAATATATGATTTCATGGCATAGTGTTTGAGAAAAAAAAATTTAAACAAATAAAACAATCATATATATAACAATTTAAATAAAAATTATAAAATAAATAAAATAAATGTTAAATCCGTGCTCTAGCACGGATCCAATTCTAGTCTCCATATTATTAATTCAGAATACATCTGGTAGAGTAAAATTTTATTTGTAAGATTTACATAATTAAATCATTATCAATTAAATAAATATTGAATTTTGAAGCTATTATTTGTAATATCCAAAAAACATATTTAATTTTTAAAAAAAAAAATTAATATACTGCATATTCTGCATGTTATAGAACGGGGTAAAGCCAGAGCTGAACCAATGAAATTCGGGGTCCCATACGAATTATGATAAATAACAATATAATTTTCATGATATTATTAACTATAAAATAAAAGAAAAATCAATTTAAACAAAAAATTTATTTGAAAAAACATAGTAGTGAATATCTTTAAAAAATAAATAACAAATTAAATATACTGGAAAAATATGTAAATTTTTACATTTTTTCTACAAAAGTTACTCAAAATTTTTATATTTTTGTATATATATACACTAAATATACATAACATAACATATATAACCCAAAAAAAAAAGTGGGGCTCCTAGAAAGTGGGACTCCATTCAAATGTTTCATATCAATGCCGTCAGGTCCGGCTCTGGGTAAAACTTACACAAATATGATTATATAGAAGAGAAATTTTATCAATTATGCCATGTACAGTACCAATGTTTTTAACAAATGCCATTTTCGCTAAATCATTTTCCTGCCTGCCACACCTTCTATGTTTAAAGACAATTATATCCTCCTGCAATTCTTTAACACAATAATTAAAAAAAAAATTAAATTATTTCTTTTACAAAACCTAAAATTTATTTTTCATCTTTTTCTTCCATCTCTCTCTCACTCCAGCGACAAAATTTGGGGTTTTTCCCTCTCTTTTTTTCTCTAACTTTTTCATTGAAATCCTCAAACCTTTCATCTTTCAATCTTTATATCACTCATGTCTCTATCCAACGGTGACATATAATGGAGACCAATCCTACCATAGACCGTTTCTTCATCCACACCATTCTTCGGCCATGTCCTCCATCTGATCTAGGTATGTTTTTAATGAATCAGATCTAGTTGACTAAGTCCAAGTCCATTTTGTTCTAACTAGATCTAGCGGTTTGTCTCGTTCCAGAGATGTTTTCATTGAGGTTGTGTATGAGTTTGTCCATGTGTAATTGTGTTTCTGCTTTTGGTTTCATACAAAAACAGTGACTCAACATTGGGCATTCGATGGACCAGATCCGGTGGACTATATTCGATGGAGCAGCTCCAATGGACCAAATCCGATGGACTAGATTCGATGGAATAATTGTCCATTTCCTGTTTCCTAACTTGTTGTCCATTGTGCATATATACTGACCAACTGATTGCCACAAGTCATAGACCAGAGAATGACACAAGTGATGCACCATCTACATTCCAGCCAGGTTTTACTCTTTGGACCAGAAATTTGTCTTTCGATGGACCAGATCTAGTCCACTTAATATGTCCATTTCATATTTTTCCTAACTTGTTGTCCATTATGTTTTTTATTTTGATAGACAACTAATTATGATTCATAATAGAATGTAATAGCCTTTGGTCTATCTATATTTGACATTTGTCTATTTGTTATATTACATCTGCTACTTACAACTTCACTTTCACTACTGATGGACAATTGCAAACATTGCACGTATTGTCTATCATAACTTATCTACTACAATTAGTCTATTGAAAGAGAAATATGTCTCGGATGGCATAAATAAAAAGACAATAAATGGTATAGAGATACATGACATCAAATTATAGACCAACAATTTATATGAGAAAGAGAATTATGTCCATAATTAATGTTGTCGACCGTATAAAATGCCGCATCCACACCAAACAATTAATTTCTAGTTTTTTCTCTCTTCTTTCTTATAGGGATAATATAGCCTTTTACTCTTATGGCACACAAATAAAAAATGGCATAATCGAAAAGTTAAGAAAAAAACTAGCATTTCTCACAACTTTAGTTACGATGGCATTTCTCACCAAATTTCTTATATAGAATTTCATGGGTTGTTATACTAAAATATACAAAATATTTTATTTTGATATCAGATAAGTTAACGGAAGATGTTACACCAATCTGACCTGATATCAAACACAGAAAAAAATACAATTTATCTAAAATTGTAGAATCTAAATATTATTCATAACATATTAAAACAAATAAAAAAGATATAACATAATTTTTTTAATAATTATTAAAAAGTTGTCCCACCCTATACCGGGTCCGCATATATATATTTAAGGAAGCGGGACTTTAGATTAATAATTATTAAAATCTAGTGATGATTAAAGAGACTATTTTATCATCCGAAAATACATTTGTGTGCATGCATCTATATATTAAGGAAGCGGGAAATTATTAAATTACCGTAGTAACAAAATTAGAACGGATATAAAATGTTTTAGTGGAGAAAATAGTCAACTAAATCATATGAGATTGAAAGATTTGGTCAGATGATCAATATACAAATGTAAACAAATTATTTTCCTAACTCACATGATTAAAATTTGAAAGATTTGGATTTTCCTAACTCACAGACAAGTCCTCACCTGTTTTACTAGAGCAGTCAACGTAAAAAGCACATGGACTAAATACAGTATGTGATAGTTTTACTTTTATTAATATAGACAGACAATGCATGACGTTTCTTGTGACACAAAACAGCATGACAATCTATTTTATAGTTCCATAACATCGTGCTGTCTTTGAAGAAACGTCTACGTCCTCTCGAATCTGTAATTCCATTCCATTGAAACTGGGAAAAATTGAAAATTCCCAATTTCTAAGACCTAATTTGAGAAACTAGGTTTGTTCTTTTCTCCTTTCTTGGTTTCAATTACTTACAGTTTTGGGGACATGGACTCTCCTTTGTTTTCAATTCGTGTGTTTCTGATGCTTAAGGGTTTATTTATTAATCGAAAGTAAATTGCAAATGTCATATGCTGAAGGTTTTGTAATTGAAAAGTTTCAGTCTTTTGTAAGCAAAACGCTTTTGAAATTGAAAAGTTTCAGCCTTTTTGTAAGCAAGCAAGAAGCTTTTTGTAATTTACCCACTTTCGCAATTTCAAGGTAACATTTTTACTCAAATTTGAAGTAATGTTGGATGAGTGAGGATATGGTGTTTCTGATAAGTAGGAAGTTGGTTAAGTGATAATGAAGTTTCTTTGTATGTTTTTAGAAATGGAAGCAAATAGAGAGAAGTATGCTGCTGATATATCATCTATAAAGGAAGCTCATGAGCGTATTAAGCCGTATATACACATAACTCCGGTGCTAACATCTGAATCTTTGAATACCATCTCCGGAAGAAGCTTGTTCTTTAAGTGTGAGTGCTTTCAAAAAGGGTGAGGGGATGGACTTAGTATGTACTAATGCTGTATTGTCAGAGGAAACTTCTTATCGAATATCTGATCATCTACATTTCTGCTTTATTGTGGAAATCAGTGGAGCTTTCAAATTCCGTGGAGCTTGTAATGCTGTTTTGTCGCTTGATCCTGAACAAGCAGCCAAAGGGGTTGTAACACACAGCAGGTTTTGTTTCCATACTATGAAAGATTAATGCTTTTATTGTTTACTGATTTCGTTTGTGCCTTATAGAAACTGATAGACTTAGTAGTGTTCATCTCTCTTACTGTTGATTTCTTCTATCAGTGGAAACCATGCTGCTGCGTTGTCTTTGGCTGCGAAGATGCAGGGAATCCCGGCGTATATTGTTGTACCCAAAGGAGCTCCACAGTGCAAAGTTGATAATGTGATCCGTTATGGTGGTGAGGTTATATGGAGTGAATCAACTATGTATTCTAGAGAGACAGTGGCTTCAAAAGTTTTGCAGGAAACTGGTTCAGTTCTCATCCACCCATATAATGATGGACGCATTATCAGGTATTCTGCTTCTCTAAGTTGGTGTTATATGTTCAGTTCTCAAATGTATGTTACTCACGAAAGCCTTATTTTGCTAGAAAGATAGAACTTTGAATCTCTTGAGTGGGCTCATTAACACAACAGGGAACTATATCCTCCAAAATTTAAGTTATTTCAATTTTCTTACACAAAAGTGCATATTAGGAATAATACTATGTTGAAGGAATCATCTCTGTTTTAATATGGGATTCTTTGTTCTTTGACGAGATAACTCTCATTTTTCTGCCATAAATGCGTTACGGTGAGTATTTAGTTCAGGTTATGGTTCTTGTAACAGTGGTCAGGGTACAATTGCATTGGAACTGCTAGAGCAAATCCAAGAGATTGATGCTATAGTTGTGCCGATAAGCGGTGGTGGATTGATATCTGGTGTGGCGCTTGCTGCCAAGTCGATTAAGCCTAGCATCCGAATTGTAGCCGCTGAACCTAAAGGAGCTGATGATGCGGCTCAGTCTAAGGTCGCTGGTAAAATCATCACTTTACCTGTGACTAATACAATAGCCGATGGCCTTCGAGCTTCTCTTGGAGATTTCACATGGTAAATTAATTCTTACTCTTATAACCTAAATGGCTAAATTTGTTTCAAAATCTGTATCATTCCTTCTCAAAACGTCTTATTTGCTATCAGGCCGGTGGTGAGAGACCTGGTAGATGATGTGATAACCTTGGAAGATTGTGAAATAATTGAAGCCATGAGAATGTGCTATGAGATACTAAAGGTCTCTGTAGAACCAAGTGGTGCTATTGGCCTAGCAGCAGTTTTATCAAATAGTTTCCGTAGTAATCCTTCTTTGAGCGATTGCCAAAACATAGGAATTGTACTCTCAGGAGGTAATGTTGATTTAGGCTCTCTATGGGATTCATGCAAGAGATCAAAGTAAACATCTTTGTTTATAGCATTTGCTTCACTGCTCCCCTTAGTATCAGTGATTATTGTTGTACGCTCCACTGATTCTTGTTTATTGTTATTTGTGGTTTGTAAAAGTGATTTAATTTGAGGTTGATTTTGTGACCAAAGGGATACTTTTAGCCTAGATGGAGTGTTACAGTTGACAAACATCTCTAGACGTTGACCATACAATTTGGAGTACGTAGGAGTGATTTTTCTAGAGTCCAGCACATAGGTGACCAACGTAATTATTATTGCTTTATTATTTATCCATGATGGTAGATATTGATCACAAGCGTACACACACTTACAGACATACCACAGAGACGAGGCTCTTAATTATTTAATGCTAATTGGTAACCAAAGAGGAGCTGGAGACCCGTAGCACCGAGCTTAGCCCTAAGGACAAAACACGACCCTGTAGTTAGTGTTGGTGCAAGTGAAAGTGCTGGTTGGGTCGTCTTGTGGATAGCTGTAGGCGTCGGGACATCTCTGTTTGAAGAATCTTGAGAATCCAGTGCTACTACATGAACCTTGCCCGTTCGTACAACAATACTGGTTTGACCTATAAACCGTACACGGGTTATTGCAACCGCCCGGGGCTCTCAACTCGTTCGGACACTGTCCATTTATGTCCGCGTTGCATATTATCCGCTTGCAATTCGAGCTTGTTGGGCTGGAAACAATACAACACACCGACAAAAGATTATCATAATGAAACATTTTGAAATATAGACAAAGAAAATTACTTTTGGGAAATTTTTCATATTTATATTTATGATGATATATTCTCTTACCTAAACTCCATAGGGATGTTAAATCCATCGACAAGTGAGATGTCATAGAAGTCTAAGTTATTGTATTGGTTTAAAGCATACTCAGCCAACGTGTTTGGAGGCTGGCCCCAACCAGTACATTGAAGTCCACCACTACAATCACCGGTTTGGCATCGGCCACGACCCGAGGAATCAAAGTTACAGTTGGTCCGACCCCAAATCCGCGCCATTTTAGTGCCGGCCGCAACATCTAACCTCCATGACTGGCCAGCATTTAGACGCTGACCTCCTCCGGGGCTAGCGGCGGCCCACACGGTGTAGCTACATCGATTAAGAATGTCGAATGTGGCAGCAGTCGCAGTGGAGATGAGGAAAATGATGGAGAATATGAACGTCGAGTGAGAGATGTTTGCCATCTTTTGTTGGTTCTATTATTTTATGTCTGTGTGTGTCTGATCTTTTGTTAATATTTATCATGGGTTTTATATTGAAGTAAGGGGTTATTTCTGTAATTTTGAACTACGTAAAAAATTTCAAACTGATATGATTCCAGCCGAAGTTATACGTTAGAAATTTTAGCTAGCGTGGATTTCATCGGTTGATGGTGTTAGTGGGATATATGGACCATTGTGTCCACTAGCCACTAGGCTAAGCCCGAATAAAAAGACTTCACTTAAGGTAACTTCTTCTAAGTCAATTTGTGCTCCAATAATGCAAAACCACATACCTTTTATGTGTACTAATTTTGTCTATTGGGAGACTTTACTATGTGATTGACTAACGCAAAAGTTTTGTTTTTAGATTGGTGTCTAAGATAAATGACTAGTGGATTTCTTGGTTTTTTGGGGTGATGGATCTATGGTTTAACAAAGTTTAGCGATCAAAACTCAAACCACATAAAGTTTAGGAACTTCTTTAAGATCCACACAAAATATAATGAGATTGTAAAATCTTATCGAACATCAGTCTGTTTGACAAAAAAAAAAAATCTAACATCAGTCTTAAAATAAGTGATCTAACATCCTTCTCCTTTTACCTCAGAGATGGGATGCCACATGCCTTTTTAAATCTTATTTTTAGAAACTTTCTTCATTGAAAACCACTAGGTTAAACTTGTCTTCCTCACAAGTCACAACTCTTAAAAACGTCATAAAACCAATATAGATAGTAAAACAAGTCTCAAATAAAAACTGGAGTCCTTGAACCACACAGGGAGATGAAGATTTACATAAGTATTCACGATTCTCATCCTAACTTGACAAAGAAAGAAAAGAGGATTACTCAGTAAAGTCCATCACAAATACGTATACAATAATCATCATAGCATATAGAATCATATACTTGCAACCTTGTAGCGTACATTGTTTGTTAACGTAAAATTTCTTCTTGTTCGTAGCAACACATCCATACATTGTAAGGTTCACCCATCTCTCATGACCTTTTTTCTATATTTATAATACTTTTATTCATCTTGCTACATCATTTCAAAATTAGAGTGCAAAACATAGAGATTGAAAGAATTGAAGATACATGCAAGTAGGGAAATAGAAACTCTTGTGAAGCAATAAAAAGCATTGTGGAATCCGCTTCGATGTTTTACTGTTAGAAATAACGAAACCATCTGGCTAAGTAATTTTCTAATACGTTGGGACTTGGGAGAAACTCAAGCAAAAGAGTTCTTTGTTTTTTATATATACTCGATCGGCTGATCCGGTCTGCCCTAGCGGATCACACCAAAATGCTACCATTTGGACTCAGTCGCTAACACTTAGGTGTTGGACTACCACACTGCCTAATCTTAATTTTTTTTTGCTTTCCGACTAATGCCTAGAGGTAGTCAGACCGCCTATATATCTGATTACCAAATAAACCAATTGGATCGGGGTCCAGTTGACAGACTTTTCGTTGTTAACAGCACAGAGAAGGTTCAAACTTGGAATGTGGGAGTTTTCACCCTTTCACCCATGCTGGCCCTACCACTCGCCTACCACCTCTTGGCAGCAGAAGACTTCTTGTTTCGAAAAAAGAACTCGATCCAAACGGGGCAAGCTTTACGCTGAGAAGAAAGTGAATTTTCTTAACTATAGTAGACTACTATTAGTAGTGCGGCTAGTTTTGATCGCAAGAGGCTTTGCTTGCCACACTTTAGAGGCTGTGTTTTAATGCTTAGTCACTTTCATCAAATTCGTAAACGCTTATACCATGTAAAAATTCCTCAAAAAATTGAAGTTATTTCATTTAAGGCAAAAAATGCATCATAAGAAATATACAATCTTTTGTTTAATATGAGCTCCTGTGTCTTATCCAAATCAATCATCACATGGAAAAGTAATAGTTGGAAACGTACGCAAAATATCTTAATCTCAAAAAAAAAAAAAAAAAAGGCGTTGACCACAAATTTGGAGGCAATAGGAGTGATTTAATTTAATAGAGAGGGACACGTTACGAACGTAGGAAACTTCTTGTCGATGGATCTGTCAATTCATATGGTTTGCTTACTAATTTAAAAATAAAGACAATTCACTTTTGTTGAAAGTCCCCTTAATTAATAGTGGAACTTTTAATGAATAGAGAGGTGCTCTTAGTTAAAAGTGTGAGAAAGCAATTGCATTCCAAATTGCATGGTTAGCGAGTCAATGTTTTTCTAGAAATATTTTGTTCGTTCTAAATTTCTAATCCTTAGGCATAGTCAATAATTTCGTCGGTAAACCACGCAAATTGTGTCTTTGTTTTACGTTTTCAATCTATTTACCCACATCCATCACAATAGTTTACATTTTGTCCAAGACCGGTCGCCTCTACTACAGTACATAGCTTTAATGTCTAAAAGAACACACACGATGTTCTTTCTAAAATTTATGTGCATCGTAAACGGATCTAAATATTTGAGTTGATCTAGTACAAGAAAAGTCTAAAGTACATGTAATGTTTCAAACACGTACGAGTGGTTCCAATTTGTATATACATATCAAAATTTTATATATTGCAAGAAAAAAAATACAATGTTTTATAAATATTTTTTTTCAAAGTCCTGACGTCTGGTCTATATCACAAGCTCCTATCAATCTATAGTTTCTAAAAGACAACAAAAATCTTTTTTCGATCTTGTTATCAATAATTTTTAATGTGAAGGTTCACATATTATGCAATCTACCTACCTTTCATCCAACTCGGGGTTAATTTTGATTTATTACTTTTCTTCGTATTGATCATGAATATAAATCATATGTTATTATTTATAATATTTTTGTATAAATTGTTGTCAAAAGTTTTTTTCCTCTCATCTTTAAACCCTTCTTAGTTGAACTGCTGGACCTAGTCGCTTGCACGTCAGATATAATACACACACATTTGTATGTTTGTGGCAAATTTATGATTCTTTTCAGAATACTGTTTACGTATATTTGTTTTTGACATATATAGAAGACAAATGCCATATATAGTTCTTCAACCCACAAGCTTGTCAAAGAAATTTGAACAATAATGTTCCCACTACATTTTTTCGTGTTTCTACTTTGTCTGTCTACTATAAAACCTTAAAATTATCAACTCCTCGTTGACTTGAAAAGTAGTGATCTATCATCTATTATTCAAGATCTTGATTTTTGAAAAGTTCTACCGACAGTGTTCTTCATTTTACTTAGTTAAGTATGGCCAGAAAGAGAGAAACGAATCCAGCACATACTTAACCAACGTAATTATTATTGCATTATCCATTAAGCTGTTGATCGTAAATATGATCACACGCGTACGCATATCTACGTACATACTCACACATGCATACCCACATATAAATAAAGACAAATCTCTTAATTATTTATTACCCCACATATAAATAAAAAAAATCTCTTAATTATTTATTGCTCCTCGCTGACCATCCTGATCCGGGAGCTGGTGGGACTCGTAGCACCGAGCTATATAGTGAAAGCATAAAGGTTTCTGAATACTACAATGCTGGTCTGTAGGATTTTGGAAGATTGGTTCACGCGTTTAACCAACAACGGATATTACGTAATGTGGCTATACTATTGGAGATTCTTTGATTGGTGCAAAAGATATATGCAAAGAAGATTTGAACTTATCTTGATTAGCAAAATAGGTCATGGGATGTATTCTATATATTGTTTTATTAAGGCAAACATGTGATTTGGCCGATTAGGGATTTTTCATAAGAGTCTTAATCAAAATAAGCTTTTAGGTTCTTTTGGTTTTTGCATAGATTAAAAATTGGTCAGTGACAAGCTTTTTGAGCTGTGTGTAAAACTGATTAAACACTCCTTGTAAGGTTGTTTAAGAGATTCTTAATAAGAGAAAGAAGTTCTTTTCATTTTGTTTACACTCCTTTTAAGATTAAACAAGCTTTTTGAGATGTGTGCATCTTGTTTTTACAATTGGTATCAGAGCGATCAATCGACGAGAGCTTGATACTCGAAACAGGTTGAGATCTTGAGACAGAGATGGATTCAGTTAATGAATTAATGATGCTTCAGAAGCCTGTGATGCTGGATGATAGAGGTTATGGTCGCTGGAAGGTCCGAATGGTTCAGTTGATCCGTAATCTAGGAGAGGATGCTTGGACGACTGTTGAGGAAGGCTGGGAACCTCCTTATAAGAAAACTGAAGCTGGTGACAAAATCACTAAGCCTAAGGCTCGCTGGACGGTAGAGGAGAAGAGCTTGTCAAAGTATAATGCTAGAGCTCTTAATGCTATATTTGGAGCTGTAAACGATGATGAATTTAAACTAGTTCAAGGGTGCGAGTCAGCCAAAGATGCTTGGGATATTCTGGAAAAGTCACATGAAGGTAACTCAAGTGTCAAACGAACAAGGTTGGATCAGCTTGCTTCTCAATTTGAAGTGTTAAGGATGGATCCAGAAGAAACTATCTCTCAGTTCAGTGATAAGATGAGTGCTATCGCAAATGAGGCGAAGAATCTTGGTAAAATCTACAATAATACGAAGATGGTTAAAAATTTTATTAGGTGCTTGCCTTCCAAATACGCAGCTCACAAAGCAGTCATGAGGGTCTCTGGAAATACGGATACCTTAAAGTTTGTAGATTTAGTGGTATGCTAAAGTCTGAAGAGATGGAAGTTGCTGAAGAACTGAGAATTCACGGCAAAGGAATTGCTTTCAAGGCTGATGACACAAGTGACCAGTTGAAAGAGATAAAGGAGAACATGTCCTTAATGGCAAGGAAATTTGGAAAGGCTTTGAAGCGTGTTGAAAAAGGTCAAGGAAGAGAGTTTTCTCGATGGAACAGAAATGATGGCGATAAACCTAACAATCGTTCCAACAGGACTGAAAAGGAAAAGGCTGAGCATAGAAAAGATGTGCAATGTCACGAGTGCAGTGGTTTTTGACACTACAAACCTGAATGTCCTTTGGCAAAAAGGAAGGAGATGAAATGCTTTGAGTGTAAAGGGATTGGTCATTTGAAAACAGAATGTCCAAATCTGCAAAAAGCAAAGAATAAGTATTTTCTAAGCTATAGCGATTCAGAGTCAGAAAGTGATGAAGAAGAAGGAATGCTTAATCTATTTGCGTTCAGTGTCAAGAGCGATGATGTACCAGTTGAAAGCTCAGATGATGATGATGATGATGATGATGAGGAGTCTATTACAAAAGAGAGCTATTGTGTCTTGTATGACAATTGGGTTCAGTTGTGCAATGAAAAACTGCTTCTTGTCAAAGATAAACTGAAATTGGAAGCCATAGTCAATATGCTGGAAGAAAGGAAGGCTGAAGGATGGATTGGTGAGGAACTTCCTCCTACTGAAAAGGAACTGTTTGAGAAAAAATTCAAAAATTTACAAGAAAAGTATGGTTTGGAGAAGGAAAGATCAACAAGCTTAGAAAGTGAGCTGAATGAGAACCACAAAAAATCAGAATGTTGAACAATGGAGGTCAAAAGCTTGATGAGATTTTATCAATGGGAATTGTAGGATCTCAACATCGAGGTCTGGGCTACCACAAGGAGGAGACTGTGGAGCTGCTATCTCAGGATAAATCAGTAAATTTTGTTAAAAGCATATGCAAATCATGAAACAGAGTCAAGAATTCTGGAAAAAGTGGTACAACAGAAGGTCTCTGTAGCACCAACCAGGAACACACAACATCAATCTAAGCAAATAGATTGGACCAAACCACGACAAAGACATAGGATCTATGGGTGTTATCACTGTGGCAAAACTGGGCATGTCCGATCTTTTTGCTACAAGTTTAAGAACAAAATCAAGGAGCTTTGGATGGCAAGAAAATGTTTCATCGATCCACTTTACTTTTGTCAATTCTGGGTATCTAAAAGGGATCTTTACAGTAAGAATTCAGAAGACAATGAAAGGATGTATGATTTAGCACTTCAAGAGACTGAAGAAATCAATCTTTGTTGTAATATCTCTAGAATAACATTTGAGGAAGAAGACTCTAGAGAACAAGTAGCATTTACAACAGCAAGTAGTGAAGGTGGTGATCCTTGGTATTTTGATAGCGGCTGTTCACGTCATATGACTGGAAATCCAAACATCCTATCAGCTTATGAACAAGTCCCAGGTGGAAAAGTAACCTTCGGTGATGGTGGAAAAGGCTTCATTAGAGGTAAAGGACAACTTGAGGATAATAATTAGCCATTATTGATCAATGTGTACTTTGTTGAGGGACTTAAAGAAAATCTGATCAGCATAAGTCAATTATGTGATGAAGGTCTGAGAGTGATTTTCACAAAAATCGATTGTCAAGCAGTAGATGAAAACAACAATACTGTGTTGTTGGGGATTAGGTCTGGGAACAATTGCTACATGTGGAAACCCTCGTCAACATGCTTAGCTGCAACTGTATCTGAAGTTGAACTCTGGCAAAAGAGATTGGGACATATGAATGTGTAGAGTCTGGTTAAGATTGTTAATGGAGGTTTGGTCCGAGGGATCCCTAAACTTGGTGATAAACTTGATTCTGTGTGTGAAGCATGTAACAAAGGAAAGAAAATAAAGGTGAATCATAAAAGAGTTTCAGACATAGCCTCAAAAAGGGTGCTTGAATTAATCCATATGGATCTCATGGGGCCAGTACAAGTAGAAAGCATAAATGGGAAGAAGTACATTTTTTCTCGGTAGATGACTTCTCAAGATATACATGGGTACAGTTCTTAAGGGAGAAGTCAGAAGCCGTAGAAAGCTTTAAAATACTTGCACTACAACTTCAAACTGAGAAAGGAAGTATTGTTCAAATCAGGAGTGATCATGGAGGTGAGTTTCAGAATGAGGAGTTTGAAAGATTCTGTCATAGACAAGGAATTCGACATCAGTATGCTGCACCGAGAACACCACAACATAATGGGGTTCTAGAACGGAAGAATAGGACTTTACAGGAAATGGCTCGAGCTATGCTTCTTGGCAATAATGTTCCGCAAAAATTCTGGGCAGAGGCACTGAGTAATGCATGCTATGTCATCAATAGAGTATATGTTAAACCTGGTACTAAGACCACTACCTATGAGATATGGAAAGGAAAAACACCTAACTTAGCTTACTTTCACATTTTTGGTTGTGTGTGTTACATACTAAATGATAAGGATCGTTTGGGAAAGTTTGATTCTAGAAGTGATGAAGGATTGTTCTTGGGATATGCCACTAACAGTACAACCTATAGGGTTTTTAACAAGAGAACAAGAATGGTGGTTGACTCTGTTAATGTGGTATTTGATGACAAGAGTAGACCTGTACTGGTTCCCATAGAAGATGATGAACAGAAAATCCAGCATATGCCAGTTACCGAACCACAAGTTCAGAAGAACACAGAAGAAACTACATGATACTAGGATTTTTGTATGTCCTAGCAGGTTCAATTAACCTTATGTGTTGTAGTACTTAAGGTGTCAATCCAAATGGGATGGTGCTACCACTCAAGATGCAATCAATAAATCACAAGTTAAGCCAATTCAAAAAGAGAGTTTTTCTAACAATCCTAGAATGATCAGAATACAAAACGGAAATGAGGTACAAAACTAGAAACGAAAATGTATGACAAGAAGTAAATATGAGTAAAAAGCAAATACGATTCTAAGCATGAACTAGATAGCAGGATCAGAAACGGTCTCAGGAATGCAATATCAATCAAAAAGATAGAAGTCCTAAGGATGGGGTAATCGATGTCGGTGGAGTATCCTAGTTTACAGAGTGTTTAACATGCTGCAAGCAAACTATCCCTAAACAATGAACATCACAACTTAGCTAATACAATCTCTTGACAGAAGCTACTCAGACTCAACCACTTCCAAACCTAGCTCTCGCTAGAGAAACATGATCAAGCAGGCATGACAAACAAGTTCATTCATGTCAACAAACATCCTAGACAACTAATCTCTTAGGTTATGAACATAAGTCTCTGGCACTAGTTGGTCACACATTTCATCGAACACCTTTTGGGTGTGGAAATGTCTAAGACCTAGTTCCAATTGATCAGAGAGAAACTAGTATTTCAGGGAATCATACAAATCAAAGCTTAAACACCCTACATCCTAAGATCCTCTACCTAGTCTATCCCATCCCCAAGAACTATGACACTACTCGGATCTAGAAATCATCATCAACGATGCAAACTCATAAAACATTGAATCAAGCATCATTAGATAGATAAAAATGGGAAGAACAACTTTGTAGAAGAAATCACGTGCAAAAACTGAATAAAAATAAAAGGTATCGGGATACAAAGTTTTAGAACGTTTTAGGTGGCTAGGTAAAACCTTAAAAACAAAAACGAGATAAAAGATGTCTTCAGCCAAGACTTAACAAAATGTATTTATAGTAAAAACATGTAAATTCCTAAAACTTAAAACGACAAGGTGAAGAGTCGGTTTGGGAATCTCCTGAAGCGTGTAAAACGGAACGTCTTCCTGACATGTGCGAACGAGTCGGTGTGCGTCCAGTGGCTCGACCCAGATGGCTCGAGTGAGGTAGAGTGATGCGTGGTGAGACTGGCTCGAGCAAGGTCGATTGGGTGGAGTGGAGGGGTGTTAGCTCGAACCAGAGTGGTGTTGGCTCGATCCAGAGTGGATTTGGCTCGAGCTGGGTGTATATGCATCCACTAAAACGATGATAACTCTTGAACCACACCTCCAATTTGCTTGAAATGGCATTGGAAATATGATTCAATTACCTACAACTTTGATGAAGACATAGAAAGCTAAATCCCACTCGAGTGGAACGGCTCGAACGGGGTGGCTCGATCGAGTGGATGAGACTGGCTCGAGAGAGGGGCTCGGTCGGGGTTGTGAGATTGGCTCGAGAGACGGTTCTGGGAATGTTGTGCAGCGGATGGGTCTAGTGATGCATACCCGACGTCTCCTAGATACCTGAAATACTCCGAAATGCACAATGTATGCAAGGATGATGCAAGAACTACCTAGAAATGCAAAGTGTATAGAAAAGACTAGAAAATGATGCAAAAAAATGAGTTATCCTAGCTAAATGCATGATAGGGAGAGACAAAATATAGACATATCAACTCCCCCAAACTTAGTCTTTGCTTGCCCTCAAGCAAACGATCAAGAATAAAGTATGGAAGAGAGGTGTGAAGATGGGGTCTCAGAACCTAAAACAGGCTGAATAGAGTAGTTAAAATCAAGATCTTTGTTCTTAGTTCTATGATGAATGGTGAATGGACTTTATTTAAAAACTTTGTTGAAACGATTCCGATCTTTAATCTACACATGCAATCCTATCAATCATTTCCTTTAACATTCATTAACAGAGAACCGTGAATCAAGCTAAACAATGTCATTGAACTCATTTGGCTAGGGTGAAAGATCAAGGACGAAGTGGTTTTATCAATACAGAATAAGGTTCTCTCACGAAAATGAGTTGAGCTTAAAAGAAGGCTAAAGGTTGAAACCAACTGATACATACAAGAGCAGTGCCCTGTCTACCCAAAGGTCCACAAGAAAACTCAGCCCTAACATTCTAACCCAGAAGTTGGTCCTATCTCTACCCTTCTTCAGAAACATCATCTCAAACTCTTTACACTTAGTTTTAGGAGGAGTTCATTTCTTTTCATTCTAGCGGGTTGGGAAATCTTTATTATCACTATGATTCCTTTTCTTTTCTTCTAAGAACTCTAGACATCTTAAGCATTTTTACTTTCTTTTCTTTGTCTAATCTTTTAAGACTTTCTACCCTTTACTTTTCTGCACAAATCCATACCCAATACCCAAAATTGAGTTTTCACCAAGTCCTACTAGTCCGGATAACGTGAACTAGAACTACACAGGATCCTACTCTTGTCGGTTAGAACCTAACACTTTCTAACAAGCTCAACTCGGAAAAGACCTGACACTCAAGAATACAATTGGCTTGAAAGAACGGTTGGTTAAGGGTGCAGGGAACTGTTCCAAAAATGGGAATCAGCTACTTGGATTGACAATGGTGGTAAAAATGTGATAGACAATCCAAGTATGTATATGATATCCATTAGTTCAAGTTCAATGCATAACAAGATAATTGCAAGTCAGGATTAGGTTCAGATAGATAGGGAATGACGTCAATTCAAAACATGCTTCAATCAAGACTAGAATGCAATTTTGAGAATTCAAAACCTGGTTCAGTCTTACATTTCAAGTTCAATCAACAAGCATCAAAGAATTAATAACAAGGGCCTTAATCCTATCCTATTGAATTCAGCATGCTACCAAGGTTACAATCATCATCAACCCCTATGCTAAATGCAACAACCCTGTATGAATAACACTAGACTCAATCTTGATATGCAAGTGCAAACTACATGAACACTGTGTTTTTGTGAAAGTTTTCGATTTTTTTTTCAATTTTTTTTGGGTTTTTCTATGCAAATAGATGGATGCAGACTCAAACATGATATGATCCAAAAAATTGAAATAAGAATCACAAAACACAACATCAGATACATCATCTCAAACCCTCCCCCAAACTTAAATTACACAGTCTCCTGTGTAAGAAAAATTTGCAGGATGATTTAAGAATCACAACAGAAACAATGCAGGAAGGAAATGGTATATACAAAGGAAGGTAGAAGTACCTCAGTAGTAGAAGAAGGAGTCGGTGCTCGCCCAAGGAGGAACATTATATTGACTTTGTCCTTCACCTTGTTCCGGATCCGCAGGAGTGACCTCAGCTGCTTGAGTGAGTTTGTCGAACATGTGGTGTGAAACAAACTAAGATATGCCAACTGGTTGAGTCGAAAAACGGCGTCTCGAGTTGAAGGGAGGTTTGGTCGAGTGGTGCAGCTTCGAGTGATCTCTCGTCGGTCAAGTGGAAATTGGTCGAGTTATGTCGTGTGTGAGTGGCTCGAGCGAGAACTATGGGGGTGGCTCGAGCGTGACAGCGGAGTGGTTTGATGGTAGCGGATGGAGACGGCTCGAGTGAATAAGTTCGGACGAGGTCGAGTGGGCGTTGTTGACTTTAGTGAAACAGGTGACGACGAGAACACGTTGCTCGAGCGGAGCAGTGGTCAGCTCTAGTGATGCAGTCGAGATAGCGGCTCGATTCGTCGGTTCAGAACGGCGAGAACAGCGGGACTTCGACGTGAGGAGAGGGAGGTCGGCTCGATTGAGGGAGTTTGGATGTGTCTCGAGAGAGGCAGTTGGACTGTGTAAGCGTGAGTGGCTCGAGAGAGTGGGTTCGGCGGTCGTCGAGTCGTCTGGTTGAGAACGCACGGCGGTGGTTGAACTCTCTAGGTCGTGTCGAAGAGCCTTCTTTTGACTGATACTTTCACTTTTCTTTTTCTGTTGCTAATACTCCCTTCTGCAGAATCCTGAACACCAGAAAACTAAAAACAAAAATTAAAAACACAAAGATCCTAAATAATATTTACAGTGATACCTTTGGGACTTCCTCCCAAGTGAGCTTGTTTAAAGTCTCTGAACTTGACTTTGCACACTCCTTATGCTTTGGGAGGATCATAGAGAGGCGGAGACCCCTCTTGAATGTCTTGTCTAGCCAGATACTCTTTAACATTCTGTCCAGGTTCAACAATAAATGGACTGCTCTTCTTCATTATCCCAAACCTCTTCCTTAATTTCCATGGAGGAGTACTTCTCATTGTACCTTGGAGCTTCTTGATTTGCCCACTCATCTCCTTCACCATAGTTGCTAACTCTTTCATTGAGTCCTTTAGAATCTCTGTATTTTGGAGTTCATACAAACTGTCAAGCGCAAGAGGACTTGACTCTTGCGGTTGGTGATTAGGAAGAAGGTCTTGACGCTTGGGGAGGGCAAAAACTGCACTCGAGTTGGAACACGGTCGAGTGCCCCTTAGAGTTTCCTCTTTGGCTACCAAAACCCTTGTTTCTGCCTCATTCACACCCTCAAAGATGTCAAACCCAGCTTTCTGATCTTTCTCTTCAATCACGAAGGTCTGTCCATCAATAGTTGGTTTCTTCTTAGAATCCTTGATATCAAACTTCATCTTGAAGTTTTTACCCAGATTGAGATCAATCATCCCCTACTTGACATCAATAACTGCTCCAGATATAGCTAAGAAAGGTCTTCCCAGGATTAGTGGATCTTTAGGCTCTTCATCCATTCCCAGCACCACAAAGTCAGTAGAAATCTCAGCTTGTCCAATTATGATGGGCAGGTTCTCTCGTAGACCATGAGGCAATCTAGTAGTCCTATCAGCCAATATTAAGCGGAAGTTGCATGACTTGTATTTGTTGAATCCTAGCCTCTGAGCTACAGAGAGTGGCATGAGGCTTACTGAAGCACCAAGGTCACATATGCACTTTTTGAAAGCCAATGGACCTAGAGAACAAGGCAAGTTGAAAGAACCAGGGTCCTCTAGCTTCTTTGGGATAATCATCTTCTGAATAACAGCCTTGCATTCATTAATAACCCCACCTATGCCATGCACTCCCCTCTCATCTTCCAGAGCCTTAGCTTGAGCTCCTTTAGCTATCTCCTCCTTCTCTTTGGTCCTTTCTGTTACCAAATCAGTTAAAAACTTTTGATACTGAGGAACAAGTGCAAATGCATCAAGCAAAGGCATCCTAAGTTCAATCTCCTTGACTTGTTTTTCAACCAGAGTTTTATACTTCTTAGTAAGCTGCTTCTTAAACCTCACTGGAAATGGTAGAGGTGGCTTGTATGGTGGAGGAATGAATCTCACAGGTTTATCCTTGGGAGCAGCTGGTTCTTTAGTAGCTTCAGGATCAGATTGCTTGGCTGACTTAATTGGATCCTTGAGCACCTCGACAGGATCCTTTATCTGAACTTCATCTTGAAGAAAACCCTCCCCATCTAAACTCTCATTCTCCTTAGTGAGCCGTACATCTATAGTTTGGGTGGTGATGGCATGGATAGTAGCATAGTCCTTGGTGTTTTGAACTGATTTTCCAGGTAGTTGGCCAGTTGTTGGGGTAGAAGTAGAAACAGTCTTGCCTTCCATATACTTCATCTTGGAGTTAAGAGCTTCAAACTTGACATTCAGATCATTGTAAGAACATTCCATCCGATGACTGAGTTCAGCAAACTTCTTAGCAGTATCTAAAGAACCACTAACTTGACCTTGAAGAAGTTGTTGCATCATGTGCTTCATTTCTTGATCTGGAGCTTGAGTAGGTTGAACTTGTTGAGGTGAAAATCCTGGTGGTGGTCCGGAAGGAGCGTGATAACCTTGCTGGAACTGTTGTTTTGGCACGAATCCTTGAGTGTAAGGCGCAAAAGGTTTTTGTTGGCCTTGTTGTTGTTGCTGAGGAGGGTACATTAGATCCTGTGGATTTGCAACATTGGTGCTCCGGTAAGACAAATTGGGGTTCGTCTTGTAGGGGTTGTAACCCTTGTTGTATCCACCTTGATTTTGGACGTAGCTGATTTCTTTAGACTGCTCACCCTCCCCATCCTGAACGTGAAAAGGGTCTTCCTCAGAGACGAAGTGGACGGTTTGCTGCTGACTGAGCAAGAGGCGGTCAAGCTTGTCATTGACATTCTTAAGGTCCCTCTTGTATTTCTCCTCAGAACCAGACTCTCCTCTAACTGTGCGGTCATAATCCTCGTTATAATTGCTATCAAACTGGTCGAGGTTTTCAACGAGTTCCCATCCTTCATCGACGTCCTTGTTCAGGAAGTTGTCGTTTGAAGCAGTGTCAAGCAGCATATGTATCTTTGGTAGCACACCACGGTAGAGAGTGCTCAACAATGACTCGTTGCTGAATCCGTGATGTGGACACTGGCTCTGGTAACCTTTGAAACGCTCCTAGGCTTCACAGAATGATTTTGAGTTCCTCTGAGCAAAGCCAGAGATGTCATTCTTGAGACGTGTTGTTCTGGCGTTGGAGAAGAACTTGGCCAAGAAGGCTTTCTTGCAGTCGTCCCAAGTGGTGATTGATCCTTTGGAAATGTTTTTCTCTCATTGATGAACTTTGTCTCCCAAGGAGAATGGGAAGAGTCGCAACTTGAAACCATCCTCACTCACTCCATTGATCTTGGTGAGACTGCACAGACGGTCGAACTCGTCCAGGTGATCGAGTGGATCCTCCATAGGCAATCCGTGAAACTTGTTCTCTTGGATCATGGATATCAGACCACTTTTCATTTCAAAGTTGTTATTCTGCACAGCAGGAGGGACGACTCCAGCACGCTGAGTATGAGTGTTCGGTGCATCTCCAGCACCAATGTTTCGCGGTCTCGCATTTGATCCATTATGTTGTTCCATATTAACTAGTGCAGGATGATCTGTGAGATGACGAGCTTTTTGTGGTCTTTGTAACCGATTGATGTCGTCGATAACAGGAAGGGGATTCTGAAGTCCTCTTGATCTGGTGTGCATGCAAAGTTGCAATCAACAGGTTCCTGAGATGCAAAACAAACAAGCAGATAACCAAAATAAGTCAGTACTCAGAATGACAAGCGTAACAGAACTTAATCTTGCAAAACTTGAAATCTTAAATGTAGCAAAACGAATCCCAAATGGCAACGGCGCCAAATTGATACTAGGATTTTTGTATGTCCTAGCAGGTTCAATTAACCTTATGTGTTGTACTTAAGGTGTCAATCCAAATGGGATGGTGCTAATACTCAAGATGCAATCAAGAAATCACAAGTTAAGCCCATTAAAAAGAGTGTTATTCTAACAATCATAGAATGATCAGAATACAAACGGAAATGAGGTACAAAACTAGAAACAAAAATGTATGACAAGAAGTAAATATGAGTAAAAAGCAAATACGATTCTAAGCATGAACTAGATAGCAGGATCAGAAACGGTCTCAGGAATGCAATATCAATCAAAAAGATAGAAGTCCTAAGGATGGGGTAATCGATGTCGGTGGACTATCCTAGTCTACAGAGTGTTTAACATGCCGCAAGCAAACTATCCCTAAACAATGAACATCACAACTTAGCTAATACAATCTCTTGACAGAAGCTACTCAGACTCAACCACTTCCAAACCTAGCTGACGCTAGAGAAACATGATCAAGCAGGCATGACAAACAAGTTCATTCACGTCAACAAAGATCCTAGAAAACTAATCTCTTAGGCGAGGAACGTAAGTCTCTGGCACTAGTTGGTCACACATTTCATCGAACACCTTCTGGGTATGGAAATGTCTAAGACCTAGTTCCAATTGATCAGAGAGAAACTAGTATTTCACGGAATCATACAAATCAAAGCTTAAACACCCTACATCCTAAGATCCTCCACCTAGTCTATCCCATCCCCAAGAACTATGACACTACTCGGATCTAGAAATCATCATCAACGATGCAAACTCATAAAACATTGAATCAAGCATCATTAGATAGATAAAAATGGGAAGAACAACTTTGTAGAAGAAATCACATGCAAAAACTGAATAAAAATAAAAGGTATCGGGATACAAAGTTTGAGAACGTTTTAGGTGGTTAGGTAAAACCTTAAAAACAAAAATGAGATAAAAGATGTCGTCAGCCAAGACTTAACAAAATGTATTTATAGTAATAACATGTAAATTCCTAAAACTTAAAACGACAAGGTGAAGAGTCGGTTTGGGAATCTCCTGAAGCGTGTAAAACGGAACGTCTTCCTGACATGTACGAACGAGTCGGTGTGCGTCCAGTGGCTCGACCCAGATGGCTCGAGTGAAGTCGAGTGATGCGTGGTGAGGCTGGCTCGAGCGAGGTCAACTGGGTGGAGTGGAGGGGTGTTAGCTCGAACCAGAGTGGTGTTGGCTCGATCCAGAGTGGTTTTGGCTCGAGCTAGGTGGATGAGACTGGCTCGAGAGAGGGGCTCGATCGGGGTTGTGAGATTGGCTCGAGAGACGGTTCTGGGAATGTTGTGCAGCGGATGGGTCTAGTGATGCATACCCGACGTCTCCTAGATACCTAAAATAGTCCGAAATGCACAATGTATGCAAGGATGATGCAAGAACTACCTAGAAATGCAAAGTGTATAGAAAAAACTAGAAAATGATGCAAAACAATGAGTTATCCTAGCTAAATGCATGATAAATATATGCTAGGGAGAGACAAAATATAGACATATCACTACATTATGTGACAAAGATGAAAAGGATGAGCCATCGGAAGTCTTAGCTGTTCCAAATCAACTACAGGTGCATAAGAACCACTCCGCAGCTGATGTAATTGGGAACATGGATGAAAGGACCACTTAACATGTTAAACTGAACTTTCAGGAAATGCTGCAACAATCCTGCTTTGTAGCACAGATTGAATTGTTTCAACACTCTTGCTTTGTATCTCTAATTGAGCCAAAGAATATCTCAGCAGCTCTTGATGATGAGTTCTGGTACAATGCATGTCATGAGGAGTTAGAGCAGTTTGTAAGACTTGATGTGTGGGATTTAGTTCCAAAGTCTGATTATGTAAATGTTGTTGGCACAAAATGGATTTTTATGAACAAGATTGACAATAAAGGGAATATTGTCCGCAACAAAGCAAGACTCGTTGCTCAGGGATATTCACAAGTTGAAGGTATAGACTTTGGTGAGACTTTGGTATGGCATGTTTACTCAACATTCGACTCTATCAAATGGATGTTAAGAGTGCTTTTCTGAATGGGTTGCTCCAAGAAGAGGTTTATGTTTCACAGCCAAAAGGATTTGAGGATCCACGACACCCTGACTGGCCCTCTATGGACTCAAGCAGGCACCTCGTGTCTGGTACGAGCGATTGACCCAATTTCTACTACATAAAGGCTTTGTAAGAAGAAGTGTTGATAAAACTTTTTTCATCTATCAAACTTCTTCTGCAATATTGATTATTCAAATCTATGTTGATAAAACTTTTTTCATCTATCAAACTTCTTTTGGGAGCACTCGAAAGGATCTGGTTGATATGTTTTTCAAGACAATGACAGAAGAGTTCGAAATGAGTATGTGTGGTGAGCTGAGTTATTTTCTGGGTCTTCAGATCACCCAGTCCGTTGATGGGATTTTTATCTCGCAGAGTACGTATGTTAAACAACTTGTAAAGAGGTTCAATATGCACATCATGTATTCTCAATAGAGATGAAGCTGGTTCTAAGGTGGATGAGAAATTGTATCGTGGGATGATCGGTAGCTTACTATATCTTACAGCGAGTAGACCGAATTTGTGTTATAGTGTTAGAGTATGTGCTCGCTATCAATCCAGTCCGCGTCTTTCCCACCTCATAGCTGTCAAAAGAATCATCAAATATGTCAAAGGTACGCTAGACCATGACTTGTACTATACAAAACAAACTAACTCGAGTCTTGTGGGTTTTTGTTATGCAAATTGGGCAGGTTCTACTGATGATCGCACAAGTACAACTGGTGGCTGTTTTTTCTTAGGCAATCTCATTGCTTGGCATAGCAAGGAGGAAAATTGTGTTTCTATGTCAACGGCTGAGTCTGAGTACATTACAATGGGAAGCTGTTGCATATAACTCCTTTGGATGAAACAAATGTTGGCGGATTACGGTATCACTACTCTAACTCTCTTGATTCATTGTCACAATACCGGTGCTATTAATATTGCTAAGAATCCAGTTCAGCACACTCGAACAAAACATATTGATATTCGGCACCACTTCATACGTGAATTAGTTGAAGGGAAACTTGTAGAATTACTTCATATTGACTCTGAGAAACAGCTTGCTGATATATTCACCAAACCACTAGATGTTGTCACTTTTACCAGTTTAAAGAATTCCCTAAGTGTTGGTGAATGCTAACTGTCATGCTCCTCAAGGGATCATTGTACAAAGGAGTTCAGTATCACTTTTTACCTGCTATGTGAGTTGTGTTTATGGTTGTCTTGTAGATGGATTTGGTGCTAACCCTCTCACCCCTTCCTCGTTGGTAACTCATGGACCTCTCACTTCCGTCTCCTGAACTTGTTCGAAATTAAAAAAAAATGTCGTAGATTGACCAATGATCCTCTTGTGTCTTGATAATGGTGAACGGTGAGCTCATCTACCTCATTTGATCGTTTTGCTACCTGTGCACCGATTAAACAATGATCCTCTTGTGTCTTAATCATGATGAACGGGTGATCTTGTCTGGTCCACAGTGTGATAAATGTTTGAAAACACACAAAAAAAAGGGGGAATGAGTCTAGTACAGAAGAAGTGATGTCCATTGGTGAGTTTAAAAGTCCTATAACTGATCTGGGGAGAGTGGTGTCCTCCTTTTCTTCTTGTGTGGAGAACCTTAAGGTTGAGCTACAAGGGTAGTTGTGTGCTGAATTACGGAGACAATGTGAGCTTGTTGAGCTTTGATGGTGAGTTGTTTTGTCTCTATTTGTTTCACATTGTTCTTAATTTGCTCTTCATTATCTCATGCTTGTTGTGTCTTGTGTTCTTTGATGTTGTTTCCTTGATGGTTTTACCTTGACAATTCCTTATGTTAATGTGGCTGCCAAATTATAAATGACAATTGTTCTGGATCTTATTTTTGCATTGGATTTGTGCGTTTAAGGCCATTGGGCCGTCGTGTTGCTTATAGGCCGTGTGTACTGAGCCATTTAGGTTAACTCTCTTTGTTTTTACTCCCGCCGAAAGCTTGGGTCTTCTACAAACCCTAGCTGTGTCATTGCTTTCGCCGCAACCACTCTCTTCGCTCCGCTGTCCGACTTGTTTCCGTCATGGCCTCTTCGTCGTCGACTCGTCGCATCCTGCCAACTCGTGCTGCTGCTCCTCGTCGTACCTCGTCTCGCCGCCGTACTTCTGCTCCTCGACTTTGCGATGAATCTCCTCCTCCGGATTCTTCCTCTTGCCTCCCTCCGCCTTTGGATCCTATGGATCTTGGTGACAGTGATGCCACGGCATCCACAGACGAAGCCACCACTGGATCAGATGGTGTTCCCTCGGCAGTTGCAGCGGATGATGCTTCTCTCTCTTTTTTGGCTCGGTGTGCTTCCAGTCATCTTCTTGTTGCTGCCCATGACCGTCGTTTTTCATCTTTAGCAACACCGCAGAAACGACCTCTTAATCTCCGATTCGCTTCAGCTCAAGCTTCTCGCTGTTATCATCAACTTGATGGGAGGGAGTTTATTGTTCAAAAGGTACTTCCTCTTGGTGTTTCTTCTATGTATGGAGCTCAACAATTGATTGAGTCTGCTGGTTTGATTTACACGGTGTGAAATGTGGAACCATTTAACAATCATGTGGTATATGAGTTCTATGCTAATTTTGCTGACTTGGAGATTTGATCCACCGGTTTGATGCAAGTCTATATCCGGGGTAGGATGTTTGAGTTTTCACCATCACTTATCAATCGCTTGTTTCACATTGATGTCTCTGGTGTGGATCCCAAAAAGCCATTGATCTCTGTTGAGGTCTCTAAGGACGCGATTATCGGTATCTGACCACTCCTCGGTTTGGAAAATCCATGATCATGCTGCATAAGATCAATTGCTTCAACTGGTCTCCTACTACCAACTTGAACACCCCGCAGATTGATCGCTCTCAGCTCTTGTATATGATTGCAAACATGCGTCCTTTCAACTCTGGTCAGTTCTTGTTTGATCATATCCGCTCCATTGTTGCATTTAAGGGACGTAGCGAAGCTCGCCTGCCCTATCCTAACTTGATCTACCAGCTCCTTTGCTTTCAGCGTGAGATTCCACTGTACTCTGGTGACACGTTCTCTACTGATCCAGCACAGTTTGCTTTTGATGCCAAGAACTGCTCCCAGCTTGATACTCCGCTTTCTATTACACCTCGCATAGAGCTTGCCGATGATCTGTCTGATGTTATTGAGCTTCTTTTGAAGATGCAGACTCGACTTGCAGGTAAGTCTTCCTTCCCTCTTGGAGTTGTTGTTCGTCTTCATTGCTGTTTTTATATGAATGTGCACTCAAGCAGGGGGAGAGTATGATGATCCTAATGACGCTGAAGCTGATGGTGATGATGCTGCTTCAGATAAGGATGCTGCAACCGACGATGATGGTCATGATTCCGATGGAGATTCTGATGGTGATGAGGATAATGCCTCTGATGGTGATGCCAGTGAGGGGGAGAATTGATGTTAGCTGATTGCTAGAGAGAGAGTTCCTCTTTGTAATAGGATTGACCAATGTCGTGTTTCTTGCTGCGTTTGTTTATGTTTTGATGTCTTCGTTTTCTTTCGTTTTCCTTTGGATATTAAAGAAAATTCTATTCTAATGACATTGTTTATGTTTATGATCAGTTCAGTTCGTCAGAGTGCTAACCTACTAACTTTTCTTGGTTAAGTGAATTTCTAGTACTAACAGCTAACAGGTTGATCATTGGTTGCTTGAGGTGTCACATTCAGATAAAAATGGGGAGATTGAAAGCATGAAGGTTTCTGAGTACTACAATGCTGGTCTGTAGGACTCTGGAAGATTGGTTCACGCGTTTAAGCAGCAACGGATATATGCATATCTACAAAGAAGATTTGAACTTATCTTGATTAGCAAAGTAGGTCATGGGATGTATCCTATATAGTGTTTTATTAAGGCAAACATGTGGTTTGTCCAACTGGGGATTTTTCATATAGTCTTAAGCAAAATAAGATTTTAGGTTCTTTTGGTTTTTGCAAAGATTAAGAATTGGTCAGTGACAAGCATTTTGAGTTGTGTGTAAAACTGATTAAACACTCCTTGTAAGGTTGTTTAAGTGATTCTTAATAAGAGAAAGAAGTTCTTTTCATTACTATCTGCATCTTGTTTTTACATATAGCCTTAAGGACAAAACACGACCCTGTAGTTAGTGGAACTACAAGTGAAAGTGCTGGTCGGATCGTCTTGTGGATAACTTTAGGCGTTGGGACACCTCTCTTTGAAGCATCTTGAGAACCCAGTGCTGCCACATGAACCTTTTCCGTTCGTACAACAATACTCATTCGTCTTATAAACCGTGCACATGTTGTTGCAACCACCAGGGGCTCTCAACTCGTTCGGGCACTGTCCGTTTATGTCTGCGTTGCATACTATCCGGTGGCAGTTCGAGCTTGTTGGGCTGGAGACGATACACACCAACAAAATTTAATCATTTTCGATTCCAAACAGAGGTAGGTGTATTTAGGTTGAAGTTTCAACATTTAGATTCTTAAGTTTATGGTCCACTTGGTAAATTTTTGAAACATACACGATGATGATATTCTTACCTAAACTCCATAGGAATGTTGAATCCATCGACAAGTGATATGTCGTAGAAATCTAAGTTGTTCAATTGGTTCAAGGCGTACTCAGTCAACGTGTTAGGTGGCTGCCCCCAACCAGTACATTGAAGTCCACCACTACAGTCACCAGTTTGGCATCGACCATTGCCGGAGGGGTCAAAGTTACAGTTGGTACGTCCCCAAATCAGTGTCATTTTGGTGTCGGCGGCAATGTCTAACCTCCATGACTGGCCGACATCAAGTTGTCGGCCACCTCCCGGGCTTGCCACAGCCCACACGGTGTAACTGTATCAGTTAAGAATATCGAATGTGGCAGCTTTCGCGGTCGAGATGAGGAAAATAATGGTGAACATGAACGTAGAGTGTGAGATGTTTGCCATTTTTGTTGCTTCTACTACTTTTGTGTGATCTTTTGTTAATATTTGTTATGGGTTTTATAGGATCAATGTCCAAAATGCCATATATCAGTAAAAAAAAAGCTAGAATGCCATATCACGTTTGTTTATTTATTTTTTTAATTTATTTAAATCAAAATGCTTGGAAAAGACCAAAAACCCTTTAACCTAACACTCATTTAGTTATTTTCTCTTGAGTTTTTTTTCTCTCTAGCCGATAGATCTGAGAAAACAAAAAGATTGATTTTTTCTAATGTTCTTAGATTTCTCTTCCAATCGTTATGTGTGTGCTGCCATAGCCAAAGCTTATCTCGGTTCTTGTTTAATTGGAGCGGAGATGATGATTTACGGCGGAGATGAGGATTTGCAGCGAAGGAGAAAGTGGCAAAGATGGTGTAAAACAAGTTGGTAGTGTAGAGGGAAGATCTGGGGGCGTAAATGGACGACGGCGGAGGAAGCCATGGAGAGGTTAAATCGGGAATCAATGGCGGAGTAATGGAAAGTTGATGGTGCAGAATCGGCGACGGCAGCGCTAGGGTTTAGAATTATTAATTGGTTTGGTAACGGTTGTAGTCACAATATATATCATTTGTACTAGTTGTACTTTTATATATTAGTTGTACCAATTGTCCTATTCTCTATCAGTTGTATTTATTATAATATTATATTTCAGTTGAACTAATTGTATTAGTTGTCGTATTATACCAATTATCCAATTTTTTCTCAGTTATTCTAGTTGTATTTCGTCTTTGATTTCATTAAAGATAATTTAGTAATATTACATTTTTGATAGCATTCAGATTAAAAACTGGTATGACAGATTAATTTTGGTCAGTTTGTGGCATTTTTGCCTCGCCTCGGTTTTATCGAGGTAATAAGGGGTTATTTCTGTAATTTTGAACCTATGTGAGAATAACGTGGATTTTTCAATTCTTGGTTTTAAAAACCACATGTCATTCATTAGTCTTATTGATAACTAACAAAAAAAAGTCTTCTCTCTAGATTGGTGTGTAGAATTAGGATAAATTACTGATTTGTTTATTTTTAATTTTTTGGACGATCGATCAACAGTTAAACAAAGTTTGGGATCAAACTAAAATGTCATATTTTGGAACTCTTTAATAAACCACACAAAATGAATTTACTCACTCCCTAATCACACTATTGTCGAATACTCAATCTCAAGGCATTTGGACGTTTAATTATTCCAACGCAAACTGTAAAATGTAATATTCTATTACCCAACATACTAAGCTTGAATAATTAAAAGCAAAAGAACTCATTCTTAAAACCAATCCAAAACCATTTTATAATCTGAAATAAAATAGAAAATATGAAGTTAATTATAAATACTAAAACTAGATTATCAATCCAAAATATTATATTTGTTTGAGAAATCTGAAAAATATATATAAAACACATATAATAAAGTGTCACATGCTTACTTATATTCAATATCCACTGAATATTTTTGTTCATTTTTTATATTTAATACCATGACATATACGGTTGTTTCCACAAATTTGAAAGTTTTGAAAATGGACACATATTTTCGAAAAATGATAAGTGAATTTAAGTATGTGTCGGGTTGTATAGAAAAATATAAAAGAAAATGTTATTGTATTCTATCAAAGAAAACATAGGTTTATTTGAAACATTTGTTTGAGAAGTTGGTATTTTAAAAAAATCAAATAATGACATATGCTAAACAAATCTATAATTTTTATACTAATATTGTAAAATAAAATTTTCTTTTGAAAGAGATCGAATTGCAAATAAGATGAGAGGGCCGGGAAGGGAATTCAAGAACAAAATACTAAACAAAAAAAAACAAAAAAGAAAAAGAAAAAGAAAGTGAGGACATGGATTGTTGTGAGTTCTAACTTCTAACTATGGTTTATAATTAGTTTATTTGATATATAATTGTTGTTAATTTATATTTAGATTAGATTAGGACATGCGGTATACCGCGGGACAAATTATTTATAATTAAAATATTTAAATTATAAGTAATATTTATTGACTAAATATGTTATAAATATATAATAATTGTTAATTTTATTGTTTAAAATTTAAACCATATAATACCGCAATATCATTTATTTTTTACATAATATTTTTTTAATCAATTTAATTAGATATGTCTATTTTTTGATACTGATAGTGTTAACAAAATAATGAAATGATGTTTTACCCGTGTAACACCAAATTAATGATATTTTAAATTTATATAAATATCAACAAAACCTGTTTCGCTATATAAATCTGTTCCGAGATATTTTAACTCGCACTATATCTACTTAATTTTTAATATTTATAGTTTTGTAATATAAATATTAGATTAAGTTGACATGTTATTTATTAAGATTGTAACCATTTACATTTTATATGATTGGCGCTTCTTATAAATTTTATATATTTATAATACTTAGAATTCTTAAAAAGGTTGAGTATTTCTCATATTTGAAGTTTCGTAAAAATTTAAATATATTATTAATATTTTAAAGGCCCTCTAACTTTTTCAAAAGTTGAAATATTTTTAATATTTAAACTTCTTATAAATTTTAAATATTTATAATATTTGAAACTTCATAAACGTTTAAATATTATTAATATCTTTAACATTTTATAAAGTTTAACATTCTATAAAATATAAATATTTATACTTTTTATAAAATATAAATATTTATAATATTAAACTTTATAAAAGTTTTAAATATTTATCATATGTAATTTTTTAAGAACCGGAATGAACCAAATAAAAGTTTTTTTAAGTTTGAATGCCTGAGAAATCAAGTTTTCTACTCATTTGTATTATGAATCATTTTGGTCTCTTTTATAGTATGACTCTGAACTATTACCCAATTTTTTTAGGCGATGTGGGATATTGTACCCGTATTTTTTTTATTCATCTATTGGGTAATATATGTCTGTTTTAAAAATTTTGTATTACATCATATGCAGGAAAAATCACAATTTTTATTAACTAAATGTATTATAGAATAATTCAATATAATTTAAATATAAATTCAAATAAAAATGAAAAGGAATCATATAATTATGTTTGAATGAGGTAGAAAGATTTTCTTATTTTTTTATATCTTATCTATAATTAATTTTAAAAAATTTGGTAACTAATATTAAAGTCAATTCATTGAATGCTAATTGTTTACAAAATGAATTTTTTGTCAAAAGTTGCTCCAAAAATACTAGTATAGATGGTTAGTCAAGTTGACGCCATCAAAGTTTAATATATTCGTATGTTGTGACACCATGAAGATATTTCTAGGAAAAATAGATTTGTAGTTAAATGAGTTTATTGAGATGGATGAATAAGGTAAGAAATTAATTGAGATGGATGAATAAGGTAAGATCTATTAAAGTACACTAAACTATTAGATCAAAACATGTGCATTTTAGTCATTTTTAAAATAAAATTCACGTAGATGAGAATATATATAAACCAAACATTTTTTTTAAGAATAAAATGTAAAATTTATTCGAAAAAACGTTTTACATCAGCCTTTGTTTGATAGAGTTTGAGAATAGTCAGATAAATGTTAGAATATCAGAAAAATTGCAGGAAAAAGTTTTTTATCTTGCTGCCAGCCACACCTGACACCCCCATGTCGCCTACCGTTGCGTTCTCTCTAGAGAGTGTGGACTATAGCCTGGAGAGCATAGCGTAAAAGGTATAGAGTCACAGAGCTCATTGACGCATCGGTAGTGAGCGCTAAGTTATCACCCCACACTGTGGAGAATTTGTTAGGAAGGAGCTTGAGAGTGAGACCCAACCATATTTCTGTTGAGTAGGGGCAAGAGAAGAAAAGGTGATCCCGCATTTTGAGTGGGTCTGAGCAGAAGACGCATGCCGTATGATAATTACCACCCCAAGTCTGCATTCGGTCTCCTTTTGAAAGCTTATTCAGAGCTGCTAGCCAAACGAGAAAGGAGTATTTTGGTGTTGACTGAGCAAACCAAACCCCTTTTGCCTAGTCTTTGTGTCCTCTAGCCTCTCGTATATTGGTCCATGTCTCCTAGGTGGAAAACGTTGTAGTGAACCGACCTCCTTTTCCTTTCCAAAGCATTGTATCTTCTGTATCAACCAACCCAAATGATTGTTGCTCATCCAAAGCCGACTCTATTGTTCAAAATATTCCACCAGATGTCTTCTTCTTTGGTGAGTTAGAGCCTCTGCCACTGTGGCGTGTAAAAATATCCCCATATCAATGCAGCCACGTTGGCCTGCTATATCTAGCAAACATCCCAGTCTCGACCAGTTATCATACCAAAAGGATATGTTTTTACCATTTCGAACCTCATACTTAATGTAGTCCGATGCAATGGTCCGATATTTCAACAGTTTTCTCCACATCCAAGATCCTGCTGTGGAATTAGCTTTAATCGACCAGAAGGAGCCCTTTCTTAACAAGTATGTCCACAACCACTGTGTCCACATCGAGTTTGTTGACAGTAAACGCCATATAAGCTTCAAGCAGCTCACTATGTTGGCCTATTTAGTGAGCGTAATCCCAGTCCCCCTTCATCTCTAGGAAGACAAACATCCTTCCATGCTACCTTGGCTTTCTTAGTATTCAGCGTTGGCCCTGACCAGAGGAAAGCGGAGCAAGGTGGATCGATCTCGACAATGCAGGCATTTGGTAGCCTATAGGCGGACATCCAAAAATTTGTTATGCTATGAAGGACTGAACTGATCAGCTGCAGACGACCTGCAAAGGAGAGGTGGCGAGCTGTCCAACTACCAATCCATTCTCAGATTCTCTCTACGAGCGGGGCATAGTCTTGTGCAGTCATTCGTTTTGTCAGTAGATGTAGACCAAGATAACGGACCGGTAAAGTTCCAGCTGCAAAAGGAAAGGAGCTCAGAATGGTTGTTGGGTCCCCCTCTCTTATCCCGGCCATATACAGAGTCGACTTCTCAAGACTTATCTTGAGACCAGAGATGTCTCCATACTGACCGAAAATATCTAGAATGCCTTCAATAGAGCGTTTGGTGACATTCGTAAATACTAACAGATCATCCGCAAAGCACAAGTGTGCGAGTTGCAGGTTTTGACATTTTGGATGATAACCTATTTGTCGCTCTAAATTTTCTTTGTCCAGCAGTGCAGAGAGCACATGCATACATATAACAAACAGATACGGTGACAGAGAGCATCCTTGCCGAAGGCCTCAAGCACTTTTGTACAAACCTGATAGTTCACCGTTGACCTGAACCGAGAATTGTAATACACAGCTCTATCCAGTAACAAACATGATAGTTCACCGTTGACCTGAACCGAGAAAGAAGCTGTTATAAACCAAACATTTATATTGTGTATCAAGTAACAATATATTACATGTGTTAGCATTTTCATTTTAGCCAAATGGCCGGACACAATGAATCAATCATCAATCCCAGTTCCAATGGATTCGCATGCAAGATGGTGTTTTGGTGAAGATCTGTATGGTGCTTGATGTGTTACATTTGTTGGAAAAGTGTGACCGCATGGGTCTGTCGTTCGTGATTTCGTTGTGCAATATGGTATATGACACCCATCCTATGGGAAACTTTGACTTCCCAAAGTTTACTTAATTACCATGGACCTTACTGGCCGGACCAGTGTAGCAAAGGGTCCTGCACGGTCTGCACCTACTGAATACTATCGCTGGTTACAAATTAACCTCTTTGTATTTTAGTTATCGTGTGTCTATTTAGATAAGGTTCATATTGTACTGGACATGTAGAATTTTAGGTCTACCAAAGGAACTGTATATTCGGTGGTATATACTTTTACGTCTAATCTTTAATTGATTCATTGGAGACCGATCAAATATGTTAACCTCACTACGCCTAAAAATTTACTTCATGATACTAAAATATATTAGTTTCAGTAACGTGTTTCTCCTAAAAGCAGCCAAGAATTGGTCTACATGATTTTTTCACACGCAAGTCGACATTGGCCTTACGATCTATTATTGTTTATTAAATAGTTAATTTATTCAACAACTTATGATCATTATATGTAGAAGTATAATTTTGACTTGAAAAGTAGCGATCTATTAGATTTTGTGTTTCTGTATATGTATATTTTCGCATTTCCTATCGAATTCAATCGCTATCTCAAAACAACACAAAATCTGAGAAATGAGTTATGACTAGAATAATCAGTGACTAATGAGTTCAGTAGATTCCAACGCAAAATATAGCAAACAAATAGCACTGTCACTGATGCCCCATCCACCATTTTAAGATTTTCAGAGGTTTTATTCGTTATTCATCCACAAATACTAGAACACCTGGGAAGATTTTTTTGTTCAAGTGGTTATCGCATCACTTCTATAACCGACTCCGCCAGAATTTGGTTCCACTAAATTATGTTATTTTGCGTTGTAAGGATTGACCATAAATCAGATCTTGTCGGTATAACGATGACAAAAGAAAAAGATACCAAAACACAAAAAAAAATTTTGTAGTAGTCCAAAATTTTTCCTTTTTCTTAAATTTATATTCAGAAGATTATCAATAGTAGAAAGTGAAATTTTATTAGGCAAAAATAATGTTTTTTTTTCATTTTCTTTTGTAAATTATAGAATGGTTTTGCTAAATATGTCTCATTGTTCTGCTATATACAAGATAATACTTAATTTCTTTTTAGATAGATCAATTTCTAAAATCAAAATTTTCAAAATCCTGTAGGAGAAAAAAACATATAAGAGCCTAGTCAAAACAAGTTCCAAGTACTGTTGTTTTAAAATTAATTTTTAATTAATAATTGTATGACTGGAAAGAAAGAAATAATATAAGTCCAACTTATACGTGGGTCGACCAACGTAATTATTACTTCGTTCATTATTATCCATTAAGCGTTGAATATACAGTCACGTAAACATGATCACACGCGTACGCATATCTACGTGCGTACTCACACCCACACACACACACAAATACAATAGAGGCGAGTCTATTAATTTTCCTCGGTGACCATCTGGATCGGGAGCTGGTAGGATCCAGTAGCACCGACCCTCGCTCTAGGACAAAACACGACCCTGTAGTTAGTGTTCGTGCAAGTGAAAGTGCTGGTGGGGTCGTCTTGTGGATAGCTGTAGGCGTCAGGACACCTCTGTTTGAAAAATCTTGAGTATTCAGTGTTACTACATGATCCCTGACCGTTGGTACAACAGTACTGGTTCGTCTTAAAAACCGTGCAAGGGTTGTTGCATCCACCCGGGGCTCTCAACACGTTTGGACACTGTCCGTTTATGTCCGCAGTGCATACTATCCGGTGACAGTTGGAGCTAGTTGGGCTGGAGATAGATCGCCCATAAAAGAAAAACATATCAGGATCGAGCTTGTACGGTTCTAATCTAAATGGGGCAAATACCATCTTCACTAAAGAAAAATATTTTGATAATGTCTTACCTAAACTCCATAGGAATGTTAAATCCATCGACAAGTGAGATGTCGTAGAAGTCTAAGTTGTTGAATTGGTTCAAAGCATACTCAGCCAACGTGTTTGGTGGCTGACCCCAACCGGTGCATTGTAGTCCACCACTGCAATCACCAGTTTCGCATCGGCCACGACCCGAGGAGTCAAAGTTACAGTTGGTCCGACCCCAAATCCGCGCCATTTTAGTGCCGGCTGCGACATCTAGCCTCCATGACTGGCCCGAGTTTAGACGTCTGCCCCCTCCAGGGCTCGCAGCGGCCCATACGGTGTAACTACATTGGTTCAGGATGTCGAATGTGGCAGCTGTCGCGGTGGAGATGAGCAAAAGTGAGGAGAATATGAACGTAGGGAGGGAGATGTTTGCCATTTTTTTCGTTCTACCAATTTTGTGTATATGTGTGATCTTTTGTTAATATTTGTTATGGAATTTATATAGAGGTAAAGGATTACGTATAAGTTTGATAGTTTTGTTATTTAATTAGTATTTACAATTTCGAAGTTATCTAGATAGTGAATGTTAATATGATTTTAATCAATTTGATAGGTAGGGGCGGCTTGACTATACGTTGATGACTTGCGCCAAAGTCTTGTTTCTAGATTGGGGTGTGGGTGTAGAATTAGGATATACTATTATGACTCACTTGTTTTATTAATTTAAAATAAATATATGTTTGCTTTTTCAATTAACATGAATATGTGAGTTAAAGACATATTATTATATATTTTTTTAGTGGAGTTTAATCAAGATTGTCTGATGATAAGAAATTCGAAAATAAAAAATCATAAATATTAAATATTTAAGTTGCGAACGTCTTAGTTTAAGAAATTTATCTGTATTTCTCTTTTTATAAGAAATTCTTCTATTTGTATATATATTTGTTTAAAATTTTCAAAATTAATTCATCACTATATAAATAAATGTATTCTGTAATTCCTATTTACGGGAGTCTAATAGCGAATTCATGTTCTTGTTCTCATCAAATTATCAATTTTAAGATCAATATATATATGCTTTCTTTATCATTTTCAGAAATTGTTCAATTTTCTACAGAAGAGAAAAATATATTTACTTCTTCTTTAATCATTAATCAGGAACTAGTGTCCACAGCTATTTTGAGTATAATTCATCCTTGCACGAAATAATGATCATGCGTGGTGCACACTATTTTAAGTAATGGAAAGAAAAAAGATAAAATTTTGATGTCAAATACTATTATTATTTTATTTATTTATTGTCAAACAATGTCAAATAGTATTATAATATACTTTTTCTGATCAAAATATACTTAATTAAAAACAAGCAGATTAAGAAGTGTTTACTTTTAAAAAGTTCAATCCATCATAAATAATACTATATAATATAAAATATTAAATTAATTTAAAAATTAAATAGAAATTTAAAAATATTTTATATTACAAAACAATTTTTTTTTAAAACACCATATATTATAAAAGGGGGTAAGTATTATCTTCTCTTATATAGGATAGATATTATATGAGGTTACCGAGCATTTTTTTATTGGTCGATCTCGATTACCCTGTGTCTTCAAAACTTGGACCTTGAAACTTGGTCCACCAAAAACAAATGGAACCATATACGAACAACCTCAAACCGAGTAGCTTGGCATAAAGGAGTATGGTTTGCTCTTGCAACCCCAAAATACTCTTTCTGTACTTGGTTAGCTGTGCAAAATCGACTATCAATTGGAAATCGAATGTTACTTTGGAATAATGGTTGTGCTGAACTATGTATTTTGCTCTGCCTTGGTTGAGTTTAGAGACCATTTGTTTTTCTCCTATCAATACACTGCTGCAGTTTGGTCTGCTATAGCATGGACTCTCTACCAGCATAAGTTCTCTACAGTCTGGCAGTAGTTAGTGGCTTCTGTTTCAGAGGCACCATCTGACCAAGGACAGGGTTTTTTTTAATGAGATACACTTTCCAACTTACCATTCATTTTATTTGGCAGGAGAGAAATGCAAGACGACATGAGAAAGTGCCTATTTCAAAAATAACTATGATTGGATGGATAGATAAGCAGGTGTGAGCAAAACTCTTGGCTATTGCTTCATTGGGAGATCGCCGCTACAAATTGGGGTTTTAGGCATGGTTCGCCATTCGGCTAGGAGGTTTTAAATTTTTTTAATTTTTTTTTGAAAAAGTAGGAAATTTATTTATTTCTTTTTCTAATAATTTTTTTAAAAGCAGATGTAAAACGATATTTTTTATTTTAAATATAATTTAATATTTTATTGAAAAACAAAAAAAAAAAAAACTTGGTTCAGATGTCCAACACCTGAAAGCATGGTCCTCCAGCCCATAGCCAAATTACGAATTGCATCATATCCTTAGCCAAATTATGTATTGATTCATATCATTTATTTAAAGAAATTGAATACAAAAATATGAAGAAGTGAAAGCTACCTAACTTTGAACAAGTCCGCACACGACTTCCCCCAAATTTAGTTAAGACTTAAGACTACTAGCTTTTTTTTTTTTTTTTTAACAAAGTTAAGACTACTAGCTATATATATATATATATATATATATCTTTTAACTCAAACATAATAAATTTCAGTTAGATATTAAAAACCATACATCTGTGTTTTCCTCATCCACCAATATATAATATCTAACGATGCAAGAGTAAGAAGAAAAACAAAACAAAGGGAAGCTTTATTTGTAGTACGATCGACACAAACTTGTCTATGGAATACAGATAGAGATTAACAAACTTGTCTTCACTCTTAATTGCTAACCGAATTGATGATAGATTGGAAGTGTAGGGCGGGGAGGATTGACTCGCTCAATCAATGGATGAACAAGAGCACTTATCACTCAATACTCTTAATCTGCAGCTTCAGTCACACACTTAGAGCCTAAAGAACGATACATAAAGAATCCGGACTTTGTGAAAAGAACAAAACACTTTCCATGATCGATCATGAGTGGTTTACGACAAAACAAGAGCTGGTCTTTTATTTAGAGAGGCTCATTTACTATGTTCTAATGATTAGAAAAATAGAAACAAATCTATTTTATGAAGCTCCTGAATCCACGCAAACTCGAAATGGTTTAAGGATCTGGTTCGGCTCTAGGATTTAAGTCTTATGTGATTTTTTTAAGATCTTCTTTCAAAAAAAAAATTGAACTAAAGATGCTTATACTGTAACAAGGTTTTTTGGTTGAATGTATATTACCTTCATTCAAAAAAAAAAACATAGAAAATAAAGAATATGGCCGTTGGAGCTTGGATGACAAAGTCAGGCTAAAAATAGAAATACCATTAGCTTGATTCTTGAGAGTTTGGGTGCAAAGTTGTGATACATAATTTAGATTCTCATGGTTAAGGGGGATTTGAGAGGATTGTACGATAAATAAAATATTTTTCAATCACCTAAATTCATCAAAATCATATATATAATAAGAATTTTTTGAAACTTTTTAAAACATTCTTTTAAATAATAGTAATAAAAAACAGAATAAAATTAAAGAGCGATAAGTTTTAAAACAGAAAAAAAAAACTGATTAAAATTAAACCTAACCAAAAAAAATCATTAAATCTCATATTTTCAAATGTTACAACATAGCTAAAAATGCACAAACGAGAGAAAAACATATTTTATTTTCAAATTTTCCATAAAATTATCTGAACGAAAACTCTATGAAAAACAATATTTGACTTATGTATTAAAGCTAGTGAAACGATAACTTATCCTCTTGCACAATAGAAGAATTGGCTTTTTCAAATTTTCCACCAAACGATAACTTATGTGTTATTTGCGTTAACCGGTGAACCCATATACACCAAGATGTACTGTTGCCAATAAATGCCGCTGGAAATTTTTTTGGAATATCATCCTTAAACCAAATTTTGGAAAATAATTGTTGGCGTTGGATCCCACACTTGTTGATATTAGTGGTCGAACACTAGCCGGATCTCAAAAACAAGTTTTGTTAAAGAAAGATATATTATTAAGCTTTTGTTTTGAAATTCATACTCCTTTTTGTGATTAAATCCATTGTCGTTTATTTAAACTACAACATGCAATTAATTTGTGAATTAAACGTAATTATTCTCCATAAATATGTTTGTTTTGATCCTTGCATTTAAACCATAACGTCTGAATCTTCGAGTTGACCGACTCTCACCATAGCCCGCACGTTTTCCGCCTAATCCTAGACTTCTCTCCTTTCCTTATTTCGGCGTCCAAACTCTCCCTTCGATTCCCGAGCCGAAGGATACTGAACCGAGCCACCTCGACGTCGAGCTAATTGACCCCCCGGAGCTAGTGACAGGTGTCCTAAAAAGAGACCAAAAGTCAATGTTTTGTGCTCTTGACTGAGAATCTGAATCCGAAGGGGGTTATGGTCCCAAGAATAATTTAGATATATCACAAGTAGACATGATAATGATTATTGGAAGAAGTGTTAGATTGAGTTATTAGGAAATATTTTTGTTCACATTAATCACTTTGCTTTTTGGAAAATTATGATTTAATATATGTTGTCAAATATGAATGAGTGACCCCCTCTCATGGTATGTAGAGTTTCAGGAAAGCAAATAAATGGCTTGAAATGCTTTATGGAAATTACATTTCTGTGAAGATTTTCTCCTTGAATATGTGATATATTCAGAATTTGGTGATTACCAAACCAACGGAGAATTTCCTCCAACCATATTGATATTTCATCAACAACCTGACCATTTTATGAAGATTTTTTTACATACATATGATCATTGCCGAGATAAATCTAGAGTTGTTCACATAAGCCTTCCTAACCACATCGTGCATATTTAAATATGTCCTTGCACATGATTAAAGATCCATCCACAACGTGCATATTTAAATGCAATCCATCGAGAAACATTCATCAATTGTAATATATATATGGAATTTTCCGTATTTAGTTCTTTGGAGAGTTATGCGTTGGGATCAAAAGATCTTCATTCTCATTTAGAATCTTCAGAAGACGTCTTCTTATGCATTAACACCCATAGGATCAGGCAGATGCGTTAACACTTCCACTCTTTTCTTTTTTTTTTTGATAAAAACGTGAATATCTTCGACTTTCTTAAAAACAGATGGGTTCACATTATTTATTGAGTTCACACAACAGCTTTGTTCTTACGATTTTCTCCACGGTTTAGAGGCCTGCTACATGAAAGAGAGACTCAACAATCGTCCTTGCATGCATCAAACCACATGAGATCATGCGCATATCATCATACCTACCATATTTGGATTCAAAGGTTTTAAATACCAAATAATCCAATTTCTTGACGAAATATACATTTACACAAATTACTTGAAATGTTTGATTGAATATATACCTTCTATATTGTTTTACCCTGGTGATTTTTGTATGATTGAGATAGTTTATTAGGAAATTATGGGCAAAATCTATTTGCAAAAAAACTAATATTAATATCATAAGAGCAACAACGATCAACCATCTTCTAGAGGAACCATTTCTACAAAGAGCCAATGGTTTACCGTGTTTGGCACTTACAGTTGAATTTTTTTTTTCATGTCAGAAAAGTTGAGTGACTGGTGAGAGCAAATAAGCAATGTTGTTTGTTGTGCAACGATGATCATGGAGTTTCATAAGATATTGAAACATAAATATTGTATCACTTTTGAATTCAAGTACAAGGAAGTAAAGTAACGGATTTCTAATTCGTTAGCCAGATAAACTTCTACTGTTTTATCTAAATTTCTACGTAATTATTGATTATGACATATGATGGATTCGTATAATGTTTGCATCTTATGTTTTAAAGTAATCAGTAAAATCTATTAATATTTTACTTATTCAAAAATTAAAATGCACTCTACGATGATCTTTGACACCAATGAATAATTCTTCCTAAAATAGAGAGATTAATGCGAAAAAAAAAATACTTAATAACTTTTTTAGCTATCACTTTCTTTTTGTAATAATCATTATTGTGTTTACAATGATAATTGGAGAACCTTTTTCATAAATTTCTGTAAGGATGACATTTGTAGTCGACGAACATCCCGACGACGACATCTATTAGCATAAGTACATGGTCGCCTATATGGATTCGCTCGTATGGGCAGATGACATTTGTCGTTAGGAAATCTTGGATTGCAACCATTACCTAAACCTATAGATGGTACATACGGGATATATTTTATTTTCGCATCACTGCAACTTATAAACACGCATACCACAATCAAAATTGTCACTAGCATAACATCTTTTGTTTTTATCATGATTTCAGAATTTGGATATATATATTTTTTTTGGGTGAAAATATTGGAAAATTCGCTTCTTATATATAGTACAAAAAGATAAGTTACAATTTCACTAGCTTTATTACATAAGTCTAATCTTTTTTTGGTGGAATTGGTGTTACAATATTTGTTTCAGTTATTATTATTACTTGTATTATTATAATAATATACATTTATTATTTTCCAACGTTTCATTTTTTTTGTTGAGATTTTACTGATTTAATTTCATTAAGTTTTTTTTTTCTTTTTAAGTTATATTGATTCTCAATTTTGGATATTGATATCGGAGAAATCATATAAAAGGTTATAAAATCGAAAATTGTCCTAAAATAGATGAACGTGAGTCCATATAATTGTTACCCAAGTTTTTTTTTTTTTTGGTATCAATTGTTGTTACCCAAGTTACATGTTCCATATAATGTTTTTCATGTACTTCCGATAATAGTTTTAGAAACTCTAATTACTCACACCCAACTCTTATGTGATAGTGATATACACGATCTTATATTCGAAATATCCTTGTCATTCCAATCCTAAACCAAGCCCTACCAAATTGCAAATTGATTCATATAAATGCTGATGTAACATACATCTTAGCAACTGAGATGAATATATTTTTAGAAAAAGCGAAAGCTACAACCTAGAAAGAAAGAAAACAAGACCCTCAACGATTTCCAGGAGAGTACCTAGCTCATTTCTATATTCTTTCAACTGTCTATTTTTTTTTTTTTTTTTCTTGGTATAAATTTTAGTCAGATGACCGAGGGTAACGCCTGACTAGTCTTAATAGGAGAAAAAAACAACTAAAAGAAGAAGAAAAACTCACGTAGGCGACCATGTACTTAAGAATTGATTTTTTTGTAGTGATATATAAGAAAATATGAATTGCAGGGTACAATTTCAGTTATGAGTATATATAGTAGATAACCATAGATTAGAAAAGAATGAAGCAAATAACCATGGTGTTAGACTATTCTCTCTCTTCAATTACAATCACTTTTATATCTATTTTATATATTATATATTATTCTACAAAATCACACAAAACACTTGATTTCTTTTAAAATTTCTATTATTATGTTGCTTTTAACATCTATCATCTTTTTCTATTGTAATATGCTATTTCCAAAATCATAGAAAATATGTTTTTCATTTTTTTTTTTCCTAATATGTTACTTCTTCGAATTAATTACATGTGTCACATAAGATCTATCTTTGTAGTAAGTTATTTATTATTTATTACATGTTTTTTTCAAAATTATTTTTTATTGTAATATGCTATTTCCAAAATCACATAAAATAATATGTCATTCACTTTTTTTTTTCTACCATGTTATTTTTTTCGAATTATACGTGACACAGAAGATCTATCTTTTTAACACGTTATTTATTACATGTTTTTCCCAAAATTATGATATGCTACTATATATTTTGTTTTTACTTAGAGGACAATTTAAATTTACACATTCTTAGTGAAAGATTATTTACCCAATTTTTCTGCACCAAACGTTAGTTTCTCTATTTTTGTCGATCATAGTTATCTACCAATATTACACTTTAACTATCCCAATTACGTAGACTTTATATTGCAAGAGAAATATAGTCAAACTAGAAAAATAATTATTAACAATTACTTATTTGTCATACAACCAACCATATATATCATAAGATTATAACATGGAAGAAAAAAAATGTATAAATTTCAAACAAACTTTCGCTGAAACTTCATGTAAATCTTTAATTCAAAAGCAAACCTTATCTCTAGCTAAGAATACAACACTTCTCACTTCACATAAATTATTCAATCTCAACTATTTCAAGGATAGACTCAAATTTTTTTTGATGAAAGAGCTAAAAGATCACGTTGTAGTGATCACCTATGGACCATCATCGGAGGGTTCAGTAACAGCATCGCCTGTCTCTCAACACACGGCCTCAGTTCCAACGCCGTCTTCGTTTGCATACTCTGCAACGCCGTTAATATCAAGATTTAGCTCACGGAGAGCATCGGTTCATATTAGCGGTTTGGTTCTCCGGTTTATAACGCTGGTTCTTTGTTTCGTCTCGGCTCTTTCGTTGGCGGTGAATGTTCATCGGCCTTCGAGGAGACATCTGACACAGAACTCCTCGAGTTTTGCTTCATATCCTGAACTATTGTAAGAGCCTTATCTTCTTTAATTCATTGTTTAATAGTAGTTCTACTGATATTTGTTTCATAGAAAATGATGTTTTGTTATTTCCAAGCAATATGGATTTTATTTATCGTTATTCACGCATCAATGCTACAACTTGGAAATAAAGAATAGTTGATATATAAAAAGTCTTTTAAATGTTACTATTAAAAGACTACGTTGGATTTTATAAGTTAAACGAAGAGAACTATAGTTTAAGGTTATAATTTTAGGTTTTATGGGTTGTGATTTGGGATTCAAGTTTAGAGTTTCATTTGTGCTTTTAATACTAAAGGTATAGATTTTAGATTATCATGTTTCTTTAACTACTAGTAACATTTTATTCATATGTGAATTTACAAAATAGGTTATTATTATAGTAATATTTCACAATAAGTAATGGACAAAAGTCTATATATACAAATTCCAATTATCTTTACTATGCATGAAAATGAATATTCTAATCGTTATATGTGAAGTGAAATAAAATGTGTATAGGCGAGTTGGATACAAAATTTTATTAACGCCGTAAATTAAACACATCCGCGAAACTAATACCAAATAAACATTAAGAAACAAATTTATAGAAATTTTTTTGGTTGATATTTTTTTCTACTTAAAATTCATAAAAATGTATTAAAAAACCGAAAAAAAAAAAACAAATATTCAGGTATTGTTTTGGTGTAGCAGTGACAGGATTCGTGTATACATGTTTGCAAACATTCAAAGGAGTTTGTGATATTACTCACAGGGGAGTTTTAATCTCTGAGCCTCTCTCAGATTACATCAGCTTCATCTTTGACCAGGTATTTTTACATTATTACTGATTAATGATTATACGTTATATATATTTTCAATCGTTAACAGTGAAAAAGTTTGAACTAATTAAATTTTAATGTACGTATGCGTAACATAATCAGGTTATATGTTATCTACTAGTATCATCTTCTTCTGTGGCCATCGCGTGGATCCAACATAGAAACGAGGATGCGGTAAAAACACTAAAAAACAGCTCTATAGTTTCAGTTTCAATGTCATTCTCTGCCTTTTTGGTTTTGACACTCTCTAGCCTCTTGTCATGGTATAAGCTTTGCAAGAGATTTATGTGGTAATTAAGTCTTGTAAAGGGCCAAATAAAGTCTTGTAAAGGGGTTTGTTTTTTATATTCAAATCATGTTAATCAGTAAAAACTAATGACTCCATGAATATATATTTTTTTTTGCTGGAATGTAAAAATTTATTCAACAAAAGAACTCCTTTACACATGATTGCGACATATTCAAAATTTCAAAAGAAATTAAAAATGTTCTGGGAAATATCAAATAGCCATCATGTTAATATTGGAGTAATCTCGATCAAGTGGTAATGGTCTAATGGTTTATATTTGAGCAGTTGCTTTATTGGTATAATTAAGTCAAAGATCAATTACTCCTAACTTCTTAAGTACGAAATTGTCTAATTATTTTCGTTCGATTAATCGAAATAGTGTATGTTTTACATCCATGAAAATTTCGGGTGAGCAAATTATTAGACGAGTACATTTACCATAAATAAATTAGTACAGTAGTAAATTCGGATCAACAACTCTTGCATATCAACATATACTGAAATAATCAAGTGTTACTTTGTACATGCATGACCATTGTATAACACAAATTAATTAGTTAAGTGTATATATTTGTCTCCCAAGTGTCGTATGTTTTCCAAATTGTGTCATTAATTAGTAAATGGGTTCTAAAATATTATGTGACAAAAAGGATACTAGTGTCACTAAAGTAGTGATTGATAAAGGAATGAAGAGTTTCTAATAAAACCACTAAAACAATAAAATAGGCATATTACTAAAGATGACTAAGTTAAAATAACTTGTTTGTATTGTGAATTATATTATAAGTTTGGAGGTAACAAAATGTTTACTATAAAAAGGATTAAAAGAGAAGAGATCTAGAGAGATGAGTGTATGGATTTTAGAGAGAATCTAGAGAGAAACTAGAGAAAAACTTATAGAAATAGTAAGACTTCTCACTACACATTTTTTTCTTCTACATAACTCCTATTCATAATGGGAGGAGATATAGAAAATCATAGAGAGGTTAGTGACAAGTGGTGAACAAATGAACAAGTGTTACATACATTTCATTAGGAGAGACCAGAGTCGGTCCAAAGTCCAAGCCAATGAAGCATGTGCTTGTAGCCCTATAGAAAATCCAATAGTTTATACCTAATAATCGGCTTTTTTCACAAAAGTTTGTTTAGTCCAGTGTTATTAATCTTGCATTGCGTGTATCCTAGCTCGGGTTTGACTCTTACTAGCATCAAAACAGCATTTTTATTTTTCTTTGTTTGTGGCCTTTAAAATCATAAAGCCGACTTTGGGGGAGTCACTTGTTGTGATGGATTGCATGAGGAGAGACACTTGTTGTGATGGATACTCACACTAATTTTATAACACTCCCCCTTGAGTATCCATCACCAGTGATGAGTTATACAATGGTTCATTAAAAACCTCATCATGGAAAAATTCAGTGGCATAAAAACAATGATAAGGGAAAAAGAGTACAGTAGTGTAAAGTCTCATTCGAAAAAACTTCACATATCTCGTAGATGCCGCATTCCAATACTATGAATATGCTTTCTGAATGTTGAAGTAGAAAGTGGCTTTGTCAATAGATCTGCTGTATTGTCACTTGAGCAAATATATTGGATATCGACTTCCTTCTTTTTCTTGAGTTCTTGAGTATATGAGAAAAATATTGGAGGTATATGCTTTATCTTGTCGCTCTTGATGTAACCTTCTTTGATTTGGGCGACACAAGCAGCATTGTCTTCGAATAATGTTATTGGCTCTTTACTGGTGAATATTCTACTCGATTCTTGTATGTGGTTAGTCATTGATCTGAGCCATACACATTTCTTCTATGCTTCATGAAGAGCAATTATTTTTGCATGATTTGAGGAAGTGGCATCCAAAGTCTGTTTCTGTGAGTGCCACAAGATTGCAGTTCCTCCAATTGTGAAAACATATCCAGTTTGGGATTGGGATTTATGTGGATCTGATAAACATCCTGTATCTACAAAACCAACTAGACCAAACGAAGAGTTTCTAGGATATAATAATCCCAAGTCAATCGTACCTTGAAGATAACAAAATATATGTTTTATCACATTTCAATGTCTACAGGTAGGGGATGAGTTGTATCTTGCAAGTAGATTCGTAGCATATGAAATATCTGGTCTAGTGCAATTTCCAAGATACATAAGTCCACCGATAGCATTCATATAAGGTACTTCGAGACCAAGTATTTTTTTCGTTATTTTCACAAGGTCATAATGGAACACTATCAACATTCAGAGATCTATTGACCATTAGAGTACTCAAAAGATTCGCTTTGTCCATATTAAAGCGCTTTAAAATCTTTTTTCGTATAATTTGATTGATGCACAAATATTCCATCTTGGAAAATGGAAATGCTCTATTTGGAGCCCGAGACAGAATTTTGTCTTTCCAAGATCTTTCATTTCAAACTCTTCTTTCATATGAATTCTTGCATCATAAATCTCCTTTTGAGTTCCAATTATATTTAGATCATAACATATACAACAATGATCAAAAATCCCGATGGAGATTTTTTAATAAAGACGCATGGACATATTTCATTATTAACATACCTTTTCTTTACTAGGTATTCGCTTAAGAGATTATACCACATGCGTCCATATTGTTTTAATCCATAAAGTGATCGCTGTAATTTGATCGCACAAATTTCATTAAACTTAGAGTCTAATGCCTCATGAATCTTAAATCCTTCTGGAATTTTCATGTATATATCATTATCCAATGATCCATATAAATATGATGTCACTACATCCATAAGGTACATTTCTAAATTCTTAGAAGCCGTTAGACTCATTAACTACCAGAATGTAATTGCATCCATGAATGTAGAATATGTTTCTTCATAATCAACTCCAGGTCTTTGAGAAAAACTTTTTTGCAACAAGTCGGACTTTATATCTTGTGATTTCATCTTTCTCATTTCTTTTTTGCACAAATACCCACTTGCAACCAACAGGTTTTACATCTTTAGATGCAGTGACAAGATGTCCAAATATATTTCTTTTATTGAGGGAGAGCAACTCAAGTTGCATAACATTTTTCCATTTATCCCAATCAGGCCTATGTTGGCATTCTTTTTCATGACCTTGGATCTGGATCATCTTTTTCATGATCGATCAATTTAGATACAAAAAGGAAGATATTCCATTATCATCATTGATTTCATCTCTATAACATAATATTCCATTTTAGGCATAGTTAATAGAAATCTCATATTTTTTCTATATCATCCTGAGGACTTTTCTCTTTATTTGGTTCGTCTTGAACCTTTTCATCTCCCATTTTATTTTTCTTTCGGGGATTTTTATCTATAGAACCCATTGGCCTCCCCCGTTTCAATTGAACCTAAGGTTCATTAGCTTTGCTTCCATCGAATTTCTCTATAGGAATTTCGACTCTTTATGGTGCATTTGCAGCGGGGATATATGAATTTGTCACACTTTTTGTATCTATGAACGCATCTGGTAATTGATTTGCCAAATTTTGTAAATGTACAATTTTCTAAATTTCTAGTTCATGTTGATCAAGATATATCAAAGAAGGTGTATGCCATGTAATATCTTTTGGTACTTGTTTAATTCCTCCCCCTAACGCTGAAAATTCATCTTCCTTAAAATGACAATTGGCAAAACATGCCGTAAACATATCACCAGTTTGTGGTTCAAGATATCGAATTATACTCGGTGATGCATAACCAACATATATATCCAATCTCCTTTGTGGCCCCATTTTTGTTCTTTGCGGTGGGGCTATAGGAACATAAACTGCACATCCAAAAATATGGAGATATGATATGTTTGGTTCTTGGGCAGACGTTAATTATATTGTAAAGGAGAATATTTATTATATGCGCTTGGTCGTATTTGGACCAATGCCACAAAATGCAATATAGCATAACCCCATATAGAAATTGGGAGCTTTGTTCTCAATATTAACGGTCTAGCAATGAGTTGTAGCCGTTTAATAAAAGATTCAGCCATACCATTTTGTGTATGAACATGAGGAACAGGATGGTCAACATCGATTCCTACTGACATACAATAATCATTGAAAGCTTGTGAAGTTATTTCACCATCGTTATCAAGTCTGACTTTCTTTTTGTCATAATAAGTGAATTGAGCTTTAACCTGATTATTTGAGCAATGAATTTTGCGAAGACCGTGTTTCGTGTGTCAATAGACACACATTATACCATCTACTAGATGCGTCAATCATTACCATAAAATAATAAAACAACCCGCATGAAGGGTGGAAGGTCGACATATATCACCATGCATTCTCTCTAAAAACAATAGTGATTCATTCCCAATTATGAGTTTTCTTGAGAACATGCATCACATGAAAACTCATCAAATCTAAAAAATCTTTGGTTCTTCAATGGATGACTATTAGAATTTTGCACAATTTTTCGCATCGTGACTGAACCAGGATGTCCAAGTCTTTCATGCCATATCTTAAATGTACTAGTAAACTTAGAGTTTACTGTAACATAAGATGTAAACTTATTTATTTTTGTGCAATACAATGCAGAGGATAACATTAACAATTCTTCCAATATATGTTTCTACTCAGATGTTATGCAAAGATATTCAGCGACATTCTTATTCAGAGTCTCTATATGATATCCATTTCTTCGAATATCTCTGAAACTAATCAAGTTTCTATAAGACTTAGGGCAATATAATGCATCAATTTCAAAAAATTTCCCCCTTGGCATTGAAAATTTGGCTTTTACAGAGCCTATAATAATCTTTGCATTACCACATATATTGCTTACGCTTCTAGCAAAGTCTTTTATTTTGAGAGAGGAGAAATGTTTTTTCTCTTTAAGTATTGAGTGCGTTGTAGCACTGTCTGCTACACACATATCTCCATCCTCAATCTCAAAATTTGACATTTTTCGAGATAAAATGTTTATAAAATAAACATAAATAAAATAACATAAAATCTGACAAAAAGGCTTATTATATATTACAATAAACTATTATTCAAAAGACATATATTAAAACATAAAATACATATCAAACTATGACAAAGTATATTACAGCATATCGACCTTATTCGTATGATTTTTTTGTTTTCATGATCAATGAGAAAATCTGCAATATTAAGATGGGTTTCATCGTTTAGGTTATGGAAAGAAGGTTCAACTTCATCAGAGATGAGGTTGTTTCAACATCCCTTTCTTTTGCTTTTTGAGATGCTTGAAACAGATCGGCCAAATGTTTTGGAATACGACAAGTTTGATACCAGTGTCCTTTCATGTTGCATCTGTAACAAATACTTTCACCTTGTTTCTTTAAAACACGACCAACATTATTGATTTGAAGATGCTTGTTGGTTTTTCTTGTGTTGAAGTTATTAGGAGAGAGACCCCATCCTTTTCCTCTTCCACGACCTTCTCCACGACCGTGACCACGTCCTCGACTGCGTTTGCGTCCACGTCCTCGTCCTTGCCAATTATTATAGCTAGATATAGCAACATTCACTTCTGAAAGTGGAGCTGATCCAGTTGGACGAGTTTGATGATTTATTATCACGTGCTCATTATTTTGTTCATCAACATGAAGAACTTGCATTAATTCAAAATATCGAGTATACTCTATTTCTCGATATTGTTGCTGCAGGAGTATATTTGAAGGATGAAAAGTTTGGAATGTTTTCTCGATCATATCATACTCGGAAACTTCTTCTTCATAGAGAGCCATCCTTGAAGTGATTCCGAACAAAGCGGAATTGTACTCACTTACACTTTTGTAATCCTGAAACCGCAGGTTTAGCCATTCATGTTTGGTTTTTGGTAAGATCACATACTTTTGGTGATCAAACCTATCTTTGAGAGCGATCCAGAGATCTGCGGGATTTTCTCTCGTGATGTATTCATTTTTAAACTATTGTGGAGATGGTGACGCGAAAACATCATGGTTCTTGCTTTTTCCTCGTCTAGCCCCGTTTTTGACGGATCGAGGGTTTTGAGAAGCTCATTCCCTTTTAGATACATTTTTGCATCTAATGCCCATGTCATATAATTTTTTCCAGAGACATCAAGGGCGGCGAATTCAAGCTTTTCCAAGTTTGACATGATTACTATATAAGTAATAAAATAATTTGTTAAATATAAAATTTTATGAATCATTTTTGTAAAATCTTGTTTTAGCAATAAATGTAAACTATATAAAAAATTATAGGCTATATAATACATTCATAAATTAAAACAATCATTTTCGGAGACATAGCCTTCCATATGAGTAAAATATATAAATATGAAAATATGATCAAGGAGGCAGAGCCTACCATTATGATGAAGAATGTAGATCTAAATGATCAAAGATGGAGAGCCTACAATTATGATCAAAAAGGATGTACAATATTTTACTCTATAAATAATACACATAGTAATATGTATATAAACTAATTTAATTAAATTAAATTTAAACAAATTTAACATAACAAATGTAACAAATTAACAAATTTAAATTAATTTAGTTAAATGTTACCTCAAACTGATGACAGATCAAGATTCGATCGTGCTCATAACAAATTAAATTTAAATTTAACATAACAAATTAAATTTAACAAATTTAAACTAATTTAGTTAAATGTTACCTCAAACTAATGACGGATCAAGAGTCGATCGTGCTCATAACATGTTGTGAACTATATTATAAGTTTGGAGGTAACAAGATGTTTATTTTGAAAAAAATCAAAAGAGAAGAGATCTAGAGAGATGAGTGTATGGATTTTAGAGAGAAGGTAGAGAGAAACTAGAGAAAAATTTAGAGAAATAGTAAGACTTCTCACTACACATTTTTCTCTTCTACATAACTCATATTTATAATGGGAGGAGACATAGATAAGTATAGAGAGGTTGGTGACAAGTGGTGAACAAGTGTTACATGCATTTCATTAGGGGAGACACTTGTTGTGATGGAGGGACACTTGTTGTGATGGATACTCACACTAATTTTAGAAAAGTTTGAGCTTTTTCATACAATATCATAAATAAAAGTGCGTGTCAGTGAGCTTGCCAAGAAGTCCACATATTAGATCATCCATATGTAGGACACTAAATTCTAACCCTGTCATTGGTAGGCTGTCCCAAAGTTTAAACAGGATGACGGTGTCTTCCATGGACACGGCCAACTCAAAGAAACAGTACCGGTCCAGTATTATTGGATGCCTTACGCACAACTCGGTTTAGAGGCCTTAGAATAAAAACAACATTTATCTTTTACATTATAAAAAAAGGTATAAGTATTATTCTTATTAGATTTGCACTAAAAGTAAAAAAAATTTGACACACTTAGGCCTGGGCAAATAAACCGAACCCGAGGAACCGACCCGACCCTGACCCGCAAAAACCCGACCCGACCCTGACCCGCTTCTGTATAAATCACTATTCGGGTTTCGTTTCCAAATACCCACAGGTATCGGGTATTACCCGAACCGAACCCGAGAACCCGTGAGTATTTGTTTATACCCGAGAACACGTTTATACATACATGATATCACATATATTGCCATATTTCCGTTTGCCTTAATCTCCTCTCCTTGAATCCTTGTGAATCTTCTATACTTTGCATAAACATGTCGAAGTTGCCAATTTTTGTCCGATTTCAAGAATCTTTGGCTTTTATAAACCAAAACTCTCAAATTGGATCTCCAATACCTAATTCCACTGTTAGCCTCATCTTTGGGTTCTCCGTTCATAGCAGCTAGAACTCGTAAGTTTCATTCTCCTCTTTTTTTTAATTATTGATTGTTTTATGTCTGAAACTCTCCTAATTAATTTATATTATGATTTCAATTTCTTATTTAGTGTAATATAGAACCAGATATTTTTTTTTCAAAGTCGATTTACTTGAACTTGAACCTGTTGTGATTTTAATTGATACTTGTTTTGTACTTGTTTTTTGGGGGTCGAATTTGTACTTGTTTGATTCACATTAGTTTTGATCTTTTGGGTCGAATTCTCTTCCTTAATTTCAGTCAGTAGCCTCCCTCGAACTGCATCTAATATGATTGTTTTCTTATTGCTTGAACAAGCTATTATACCGTGAAATGTTTACATATTTTAATTTAAGAGTACACGCCAATCGACTTTGAAAAAACATTTTAGGTGTAAAAGACTAAATTGGCTTGTAAGTCAACCCTCGATAGCTTAATGTGGTATATTAGTAATATCTTAAATCATGAAAAAATTCGATAAGTTTGCTGTTTTGTTTACAAACCCAGAATTCTGGTAGAGACTTTTGCCTTCGTTTTTATTATATTGATTCCAAGTTGATGCTTCTTCTTTAGTGTGATAGTCACTAACCGTGTGATAGGTTTGCTGTTTGCTTCTTCTTTATTATATAGATAAGTTTGTTGTATTACTAACCGTGTGATAGTCACTCTCTCTGATCTTTCTTGTTGTTTCATTTATTGAATAAAAATATCATTGTATATTATCATACATGTTTTGTTCATAGGTGTTTCTTCTCCTCTTTCTTCTTTGTTCTCATAGGTGTTTTGTTCATAAGTGTTTCTTAGATCATCTCCACATGTGCTCTCAGCTTCTCACATATATTTTAACAGATTGGTTTGAGATTCCAAATCATATTATTTTCTTCGCAGGCCTTGTAGAAGGTGATCAACTTGGTCTTCTTCACATGTTTTAATCTGATTATCTTTGAAATGTTGTAGATGGATTCTTCGAACAACCACGATGCCAATGATGAGAACACACAAGGACAAGGAGATAGGTGTAAGATGCCTCCGCCAAGTGATAAAAGTAAAGGGAAGAGGAAAGAAGCTCCACGAGGTGATGATGATGGTGGTAAACCTAAGAAGGTACCTGTTCAATGGTCTGAATTCTGGAACCATTTCACGAGACAAGAGAAGAATCCGAATCTGGGTGATTGTCACTATTGCAAGAAGTCCCTTGTATGTCCAACTAAACAAGGGACTTCAAACTTGAAGAAGCATTTGGATACATGTAAACCGTACAAGGCATGGAAAGGGCGTCAGACACAAGCTGTTATTAGTGATGATGGAAAGGTGCAAGATGGAAGACTAACAGAGAGTGTCTTCCGAGAGGCTTCAAATGAAATGCTTGTTTTGGCAGAATTGCCACTTGCGTTTATTGAGTGTATGGCATGGAGACACTTCTGCAACAAGTGTAATTTATTCAAACCTCATTCAAGAAGAACAGCTAGTAGAGATATAATTCAGATGTATCTGGCCAGGAAAGCATCTTTGAAGGCTTGGCTATCTACTCAGCAGCATAGAGTGTCTCTTACTACTGACATATGGACTGCTAAAGTTACACGAGCTAGTTACATGGTGATTACTGTGCATTTTGTGGATGCAGAATGGCACTTAAGGAAGTTGATTCTTGGATTTAAGTATATCACGGATCACAAGAGCAACACAATATCAAAGGTTTTACTTGAATGTCTTGCTGATTGGGGCATAGAGAAGTTATTCACCATCACAGTCGACAATGCAACTGCCAACAGTAATGGATTGAAGAAGTTTGTTGAAGAATTTAAGTTATTGAGGCATGATTCTTTAGTGTTAGATGGGACTTACTTGCACGTGAGGTGTTGTGCTCATATCATCAACTTGATTGTTAGGGATGGTTTGTCTGAAGTGGGTGATAATGTGGCAGCTGTTCGTAATGGAGTGCGGTATGTTCGGTCTTCAGGTCCAAGATGTGACTCATTTGAGCAAAAGGTTGTTTCAGGGAAGATGACTAGGGGGAGTTTGCCAATGGATATGAGGACAAGGTGGAATTCTACATACTTGATGTTGACAAGAGCCATGAAGTTTAGGTTGGCTCTTGACAATGGGGTGAAACGGAAAGGACCACCTTCTTACACGGATTGGAGGGCAATATAGAGGTTAGTGAAGTTTCTTGGCTTGTTCTACACTGCTACTTTGGTTGTCTCAGCTTCGACTAAGACTTGTTCATACAAGTGTTATGGTGAAATTGTCACTATAGAGAAGAATCTCACGACTTTGAGCAATAGTTATGATAGTGAGCTAAGCAAAATGGCGATTGAAATGAGAGAGAAGTTTACTAAGTATTGGGAAGGGATCAAGAATATTAACAAGATGTTGATTGTTGCTAGTGTGTTTGACCCTAGACAGAAAATGCAGTTTGCTAATATGTGCTTTGACAAACTCTATGGAAAAGATAGTCAAGAAGCTAAGGGTATGACCACATCTGTTCTTGATGTCATGAAGGATATGTTCAAGGAATATAGTGTCAACTACAAAGGATCAAGCACACAATCATCTCAATCGATTCCTTCTTCTTCTGGTGCTACACAAGATCGATTTATATTTGAATCAGTCTCAAGTGAATTTGCAGAAGAAATCTCTGAGTTTGAAAGGATGGACAATGCTTACACTGAAATGGTTAAGGAAAATGGACTTGATGATGAAACAAAGGATGAGTTGGATATTTATCTCAAGGATGCTATAGAGACTCCTAAAACCCTTCCTGGAATAGAATGGGATGTTTTGTCTTGGTGGAGACTCAATAGTCAGAAATTCCCTGTTTTATCTGAAATTGCAAATGATGTTTTTGCAATGCAAGTGTCCTTTGTCGCCTCTGAAAGTGCTTTCAGCACTAGTGGTCGAATCATTGAGCCTCATAGGAGTTGTTTAACTCATTACATGGTGGAGGTGTTGATGTGCACTGAGCAATGGATGAAACAAGATATGAAGATTAATGAAAAAGATTGCCTTGCAAACTCACAGATCCTTGCTGATATTGAACTATTTGATAGTCTTCAGAAAGGTAAGTAATCCGATTATATTGAACTATTAAGTCTGTTTTTTTTTCCAGTTGTAACGGTTTACTAACATTTGTTTTTGTTTGTTTTCAGAGTTTGAAAATGAAAACAACTAGAACTCAGAGACTCATGAGGAGACATTATACTTGGCGGTAAGTTCAGCTCTTACATATTTTTGTTCTTTCAAGTGAGGTTTAGTTTTTAAAATGTTTGGTTTGATGTAACAGGTCATGATCTATGGATAATGTGTTAAAGGCTGACATGCTGGGATGATTCTTCTTTTTTTTTTTTCATTTGTTGACATGCTTTTCTTTGTTGGGATGTTTAAGTTTCGTTTGCTTTGTTGGGATGTTTAAGATTTTAAGACATGTTATGCAGTTTCATTTACTTTGTTGGGATGTTTAAGTTTCATTTGCGAGACATGATTCTTCTTTCTTTGTTAAGATTTCATGTCATGGAGATTCATTTGTTTTTCGGGTTATTCGGGTTTTTTGGGTACATTTCAGGTTTTTGTGGGTATTTTGGATATGTTCAAGTAGGTACTATCCATAACCGAATATATTTTGGATACATTACAGGTTTCTTAAAGTCAATACCCAAATAACCCGAACCCGAGAGGAGCCGAACCTGACCCTGACCCGAAATTATATAAACACCTGCTCGGATCCTTTATTCGTAAACCCAAAAAACCCGAACCCGAATTACCCGAACCTGACCCCGACCCGAACACCCAAATGCCCAGGCCTACATTCATCCTAAAATCTAATTTTTGAGATAAAATTTCTTTTTTTCCTACTAATTTGGACATTTTTATATTCTTATACCAACTATTGTTAAATAAAACTTAAAACAAAATATATATTTGGAGGACCCAAAGCCACCGCTTGTGTGGCTTCCCCTGTTGGTCGACACTGCAAAAAAACATAAACTAAATGTTAAAGTAAAGTCTTAGGTCCAACAACAATGAAAGGCCCAAGCCCCATACAAAAGTCACCATCAAGATCATAACAAGACAAATGTGCATAGTTCCTCACTAGAATCATCTCTGCTGTATCATCTGACAAATATGCAGGTTATGCAAAAGGAACAGCAGACCAAACCTGCTGGCTCTCTAAATATTATACTATCGAACCAGTTTAGTCCTATCCTATTAGAAGAGAGTGGCTAGATAATTGACAGATGTAACGAGATCCTACATTGTATTAAGGGTCTAGAATGTTGCTAAGTAGTATACGTATCAACAAATTGTATCATAAGAAGTTTAAGTTTGATTCAATAAAAGTTTATTCAGTTCAAACCCATGTTTTAAAAATCGCTAGGCATTAGTCGGATAGTAAGGGAGGACCTAACGATTAATCGGATAATCGGATTCAAATCAGAGATTAATCAGGGACTAGTTTTAGTGGTTAATATATATATAATATAATTGTAACATATTTGCAACGGCAAACCTAGTCTAGTGGTTTGCGTGTGCATTCAAAGTCAACCTAACCCGTGTTCGAACACCAAAAACTCAATTAAGTGTATTTTTTTGTCAATTTTATTAACGAGGGGCAAAATAGAAATTTCAAAATCATCTTCTCTTCATGACTTCCACATACCGATTCAACTCGTTTCTATAAACAAATGATAGATCTCAGATATAATATATTATTCTAGGTCAAAAATACAAAATTTATAAGTTTTTTTTTGTTTTCTGATTTTTAGTGCGATTTGAGTAATATCACGGCGGAGGTCCGCCGCCAAGCGTTTAACCGGCTCCTAAGCAGCCTCCGCGACCGCGTTTTTGAACAGGGGTTCAAACTATTATTTTCTTTGTTTATTTACATGGTATTAGAGCCTCTCAAACCTTAACATGTGCTGTTGTGGTAGAGAGTTATGGTCCTTATCCGTTCCTTTCTACTCTTCACGTCGGTAGCTCAGTTACCATTAAGCTGAGTGATAATAATTATCTCCTTTGGAAAACCCAGTTTGAGTCGATGCTTCGGTGTCAGAAGCTTCTTGGTTTTGTCAATGGGTCAATTCCGAAACCACCAGCGGTTACAGTCACCAACACCAACAATCACGCCGTCGAAGCTCCAAACCCGGTGGATGAAGACTGGATTTGTACGGATGGTACTCTCACTAAGGAGGTGCACTGTCTCGTTCATGCTCTATCCACATCTCAAGATGTCTGGTTGTCCCTTTCCGGGAATTTTAACAAAAGTTCTGTTGTCGAGTTCGATCTCTGTAGTCGACTTCAACTTCTGAAAATCAAAGGTAAAACTTTTACTGATTACTACCATGAGTTTCGAGCCGTTTGTCATAATCTGAGTTCCTTTGGTAAACCGGTGGATGAAAATATGAAGATTTTAACTTCTCTTAATGGGTTGAGCCGTGAATACGATCCAATAAGTATTGTCCTTCAAAGCTATATGTCTCGTACTCCGACCCCAACCTTTAACGATGTTGTTTTGGAGATTTCCGGCTAGGATTTGAAGCTACAGTCATACGAGACTCCCTCTGATGTCTCACCTCATCTTGCTTTTCATGCTCAACGAGGGGGATACTCTGGCTCGGGACAGAGAGGTTGTGGCAACAATTGAAGATGAAGTGGATACTCCACTCGTGGTAGAGGTTTTTCTCAGCAAGTAAGCTCCTCTGGCTGGAATCAATCTGGTAACTCCTCTTCTCGTCCTGTATGTTAGATTTGCGGTCGTACTGGCCATGTTGCTTTTAAATGTTGGAATCGGTTCGACAACTCTTATCAAAGTGATGATGTTCCACAAGCCCTTGCTGCACTGCGCCTTGTAAACCCTAGTGGTAAACAATGGGTTACTGATTTTGGAGCTACTGCTGACATCACTCCTGCTGCTTTGTCCCTTCAAACTACGATGTCGTACAACGACTTTGACAATGTAATGGTGGCAGATGGAACTTTCCAACCCATCACTCATGTTGGTTTTACTAAGCTCACACCTCCAACAGTTAGTATCTCTCTTTATGATGTTATTGTCTGTCCAACCATGGAGAAATCTCTGTTATCGGTCTCCAAGTTGTGTGATGAATATCCATGTGGAGTTTTTTTTTATGCTAATTTTGTATATGTTATTGATTTACCAACTCAGACGATGTTGACAAAAAGACCACGTCGTGAAGGGCTTTATGTCTTGAAGAATGTGGAATTTGCAGGTTTTTACTCAAATCGCCAGGTTCCAGCCAGTGATATGGTGTGGCACCAACGTTTGGGACATGTGAACTTTCAGATTCTTCAACTTCTACAATCCAGCAAGGCAATTACCATAAATAAGAGCAGCACTACTTCCATTTGTGAACCTTGCCAAATGGAAAAGAGCACTAAGCTTCCTTTTTATTCTTCTAGTTCTTTTGTTAAGGAACCACTTGATCGATTACATTGTGATATATGGGGTCCATCACCGGTTGTCTCTGTTCAAGGTTTCAAATATTATGTAATTATTTTGGATGAATTTTCCCGATATTCATGGATGTTTCCTCTCAAGTCCAAAACTAATTTATGTGATGTGTTTATGGGTATTCAAAAGCAAATTGAGAATCAATTGGGTAAGAAGATTAAGGTTTTTCAAAGTGATGGTGGTGGTGAGTTTATTAGTACTCGGTTTAGAACTCATCTGCAAAGTCATGGGATTCAACATTTGCTTTATTGTCCATTTACACCAGTGCAAAATGGGATGGCTGAACAGAAACATAGACATCTCACTGAGCTTGTCTTATCTATGTTATATCAAAGTAAAACTCCGTTAAAGTTTTGGACAGAAGCCTTCTATTCGGTCAACTTCATCAGTAACTTACTACCATCTCCATCTCTTAATCAGAAAAGTCCACATGAACTCTTGCTTAATAACAAACCTGATTATTCTTTTCTCCGTATTTTTGGCTATGCGTGTTATCCATCCATGTCTGCACTCATTTACTCAACACAAGTTTGAACCAAGATCACTCCAGTGTATCTTTCTTGGTTATCATGTGCAATGTAAAGGCTACATATGTCTCTATCCTCCTACTGGATGAGTTTATATCAGTAGTCATGTGATTTTTGATGAGACTTGCTTCCCCTTCACAGACAGATACAGGGGATTGTGACACAACACAAGACCGGATTCCTTGGTGCTTAGCAAGCTGCTGATGCCTCTAACCTGATTCATGCCTTGCCTACCCTTCCATCCCACATCACCAATTCTCATCAAGACTCCCAGTGGGTTGAATATGTTATGGAATATCCTCAGGATACTCCTTGTTGCGCTGATCAATTTACAAGTGCTAAGCTGAGTTCTTCTCCTTCACCATCGACAGATCATTCTACTATGACCGATGAAGTACTTGGTTCTCGGGATCAAGCCTCAGCTCCTGAAACTGTCGGTCCAGTCCAATATATCCATCCGATGGCAGCACAATCTAAAGATGATATTAACAGACCAAACCCACAATATGCCTTTTATGCTAATAAAATGATTCCCTCTCTTCCCAAAACTGTTGCAGAAGCGTTGAATCACACTGATTGGAGGCAGACTATGTTAGATGAGCTTAACTCAATATATGAAAATCATACTTGGGATTTGATTCCTCCGACTTCCGAGATGAATATATTGGGTTGTGTTGGGTTTTATATGTCAAACTCAATGTTGATGGCACTGTCAACAAGTTGAAAGCTCCTCTTGTGGCCAAAGGCTTCAATCAAGAGGCTGGTGTGGATTTTACTGAAACCTACAGTCCTATTGTGAGGACTTCTACAATTCGTCGGAATGATGACACGCTGGTCCTATTGTTGTATGTGGATGATATCTTGCTGACAGGTTCAAATCCTATACTCTTTAAATCTGTGATTGTTGATCTTAACTCTCTATTTGCAATGAAAGATTTAGGGAATATCCATTATTTTTTGGGCATTCAAGCACTCACCATCACGGATTATTCCTTCATCAAGAGAAATACACTGAAGAAATTCTCCACCATGTTAATATGGCAACTTGAAATTCAGTTCACACTCCGCTGTCTTTATGTCTTGATCACGTTTTCAAAGATATTAAGCCATTCTTTGAGCCTTCTTACTTCAGGAATCGTGCTGGGAAGCTTCAATACTTGTCCATTACTCATCCTGACATTCAATTTGCGGTTAGTTTTATATGTCAATGGATGCACTCCCCCACTGAGTCTGTATTTGCTCTTGTCAACGCATTCTTCGATATCTTCGTGGGACTTCCAAAATGGGACTACACTTATACAAGAACAGTCATTTGCACCTTGTCTCTTATAACTACAATGACTACGCTGGATGCAAAGATACTCGCCACTCCACTTCTGGTTTCTGTGTTTTGTTGGGCACTAACGTTGTATCTTGGTCTGCAAAAAAGCAACCTACAGTCTCTCGATCTTCCATGGAAGCTGAATACCGTGGTCTTGCCTCTACTGCCTCTGAAATCACTTGGGCTGTTTTGGTTCTTCGTGACTTAGGTATCTCTCAGTGTCATGCTGCTTTTCTTCACTGCGATAATCTTTCGGCAGTCCATCTTTCAGAAAATCCAGTCCTTCATGATCGTTCCAAACACTTTGATGTTGATTATTATTATGCTCGTGTGCAAGTGGCACTTAGACTTCTTGAGGTTCAATACATTCCGGCCGAACTGCAACTTGCTGATATCTTCATCAAGTCTCTTCCATGACCGTCTTTCCAGCAGCTGCGACACAAACTGAATGTGCGACTTCCTCCCACACTCAGTTTGCGAGGAATGTTAACTTAAAATCTCAGGTCCCATACAAGAGTCACCATCAAGGTCATAACAAGACAAATATGCAGAGTTCCTCACTAGAATCATCTCTGCAACATAAACAGACAAATATGCAGATTATGCAAAAAGAACAATAGACCAACCTTGCTGGTTCTCTGAACATTGTACTATCAAACCGTTTTAGTCCTATCCTATAAGAAGAGAGTGACTAGATGATTGACAGATGTAACGAGATCCTACATTGTATCAAGGGTCTAGAATGTTCCTAAGTAGTATAAGTATCAACACCTTGTATCATATGAAAGAATAGTCCTATCCTTTTCTTTGTTTATTCACACTAACATCAAATTACATTATAAAGCTATTTGTATTTGGTGATTTCTAAATAAAAATAATAAGGAATCACAAAATAAATATAACAATTTTTTTTTTGTTAAATTGATATAATTATTAGTTTTCAAAAAACATAACTCACTTTCTCTCACATTAATCATGAACGAAAAGTATAGTTTTTATTTTCTAAATATTTTTTACCAATGAAAAATTTTAAAAAACTAAGATTTAATACAAATTATACCATATTACTTATTTTCTATTATCATATTTTAAGATCTTAAAATAATGCTTTTTCTATCATATTTTTTCGATTGTATTGTCAACTTATTTTAAATTATCAAACTATACATATAATTAGTAAAAATAGATATTTTTTCTGTATATGTTTGTGGATGTCAAATTTTTTAGACACATATATAACTGAAAAAAAGTGTGCGTTCAAAGGATTAAAATTTATTTCAAATCCTAATGAGCATGAAGCTTGTATTGTTAGGTGTCAAAATTTAAAATTTAATTAAGTTTAGTCCGATTTTTTTTTGGTTAAACTAGCAACTTTCTTGAATTGAAAAATAGACATATATTTTAAATATTGGAATCTTTCTACTAATATTCAAATTATACAATAAACAATCAAAATATAATATTAGAAACAGATAATGCATAAATTAAAATTAGCAAACCAACTTGAAAATAAACACATATACAAAATATATTACCATATATGATACTTAAACTGTAAATTTTTTATTTATTAATTAACACTACTTACAAAAACATATCACCGTTCTATAGCACATATTAATATCTAGTTATATACAAAGTTGAAAGTTCTTACATTGCAACAAAGAAAAGTGCATGGAGTCATTACTAAACCGTAATTGGATAAAACTGTTACGAATGATAGTTTAGTGTTCTTTATGTTTGCACTTTTTGGAGTAGCTTTCATAGATTTTGGTATTTTTTGCCAATTAAACGCACTGAAAATGTTTATTGAAATGTTTATAAAGTCTTCTTACCTCACATATTAGTTGTTCATCTCTACAAGAACATATTAGGTGTTCATCAAAGTACTCAAATTTGGTAATATTCTCTTCAATTATATGTATTTTGTGTAAGCCTTCAAATTCCACTATACTTAACAAAAAAAAAAAAAGGAAAAACAATAACCAAATCCAAACCTAACAACTAATATTGCAGCGTGGCTCCGCAATTTTTTATGGACACAAGAAATCTTGAAAAAATGAATGATATTTTAGGAATGAATCTTTGATTACTTTTTTTTTGCTAAGAAAATCTTTGATTACTTGATGAAAATATTATTATATCTTTATTTATGTTTTATTTTTAAAATTTGAACTCATTTGTAATTAATTAACATGAAAATATTACTTATGAGATTACGACATATTAAAAAATTATAATATTATTGGTTTTCAAAAACATTTTGTTGATTTTTTCCTTACATATTATTTTTTCTTCTAGGTTTTTGATGATTTTTAATATTAACTAAGATATAAATTTGATGTTACATATATATAAATTTATATATATATATTATTTTAATATATTTTTAAAATATTTATCCCCAAAAATGAAGGGCGTAAAATGAAAAGAAGATTTTATTATTAAATACATAGTTAAATTGTATAGAGGAAAAAAAGTGTAATATAAATGTATAGAGGAAAAAAAAGTGTAATATAAAATTTTAGATTTAAACAAAATATAGTGAAAAACTTAATAAATTTACCTATACATTTTATATCCATGTATTATCTTATTTACGCAAGATCTTATCAAATGAAAAATATACAATTCAAACTTTTGACTATTTAAGAGTCTTATGGAATTTTCTTTTGTTTTATTCTCAAGAAAACATGTATAACATTACTGTAATAACATTAAAACTAAATTTTTCTGTGTAATTCTCACTAAAGAATACATGCTAGATACTCACTTTACACAAATTAGTCAAGTCTACAAAATAAATTGGATAAACGAATCTCGAAATTGGAAATTGTTATTAATGTAACCTAACATTAAAAAAAAGAGTCAACTCAGACAAGTAATTAATTCGAGTCTACCTAGCACTTTATACCACTCACATTAACTACAAAAATGTTATCAAAAACAAACATATCAGCAGCGTTTCTCATCTATATATATTAAAAAAAAAAAAAAAAAAAAAATAGAAGAAGAAGGAAGAAACTTCTGAAAAAAGTAAAGGAAAGCCACATACGCTCTTTCTCGCACATTCCTATACTCTTTCCTTCTTCGTGGTCCCAACTTTCTAAAATTCCAATTCTACCCTTTTCTTCTTCCTTCCATATCTTTTTTTTCTTTCTTCTATTGTTGTTGTTGTTGTTGTTGTCTTCTGGAACTTCCGATCTGTCTCTCCTCATCTCTCTCCTCGCTCTTTCTTATCAATACGTTTCTCTCAGAACATTCTAGAACTTCACAATCTCTCTCTCTCTCTCTAGCTTCGTGATCATCGTGTGTGTGTGAACCACGGGTTCTGTCTGGATTGTGACAATCTCATTTGTTGGTTGGTGGAGAAAAAAAGATTGCGTCAATAGAGAGAACTTTATTTTTTTGGATTTGGGTCTAAATGGGTTTTGTGAAAGACGTCTCCTTTCCTCTTCTGGTTCTATAGTTTCATGTATTCGGATCTTATGATTCCAAGTTTCATCAAAGCTTACACAACATTTTTTTTTTGGTGTGTTTTTGGATTTGGTTTTAGCTCATTTTCTCTAATCTTAATCTTAATTTTTGGGTATTGGGATTGAAAAAAAGTTAAGGTGTGTGTTTGGGGATCTATAAACTCATGCCGGGGGAACAAACCGGAGAAACTCCGACTGTAGCCGGCGTTGGCGGCGGTGGAGGTGGTTGTAGCGCTGGGAATAGTGGTGGAAGTAGTGGATGTGGTGCCGGCGGTGGTGGAGGCGGTGGAGATTCGCAGAGGTCAATCCCGACACCGTTTTTGACGAAAACGTATCAGCTTGTTGATGATCCGGTTTACGACGAATTGATTTCTTGGAACGATGATGGAACCAGTTTTATTGTGTGGCGACCAGCTGAATTCGCTAGAGATCTTCTTCCCAAATACTTCAAACATAACAATTTCTCAAGTTTTGTTCGTCAGCTCAACACTTACGTGAGTCTCAATCTTTTAAGTATGAATCCGAAATCTCCATCTCTAGTAGTAGTGATTCTTATTCCAATTTGATATTTGGTTTTAGGGATTTCGAAAAGTAGTGCCGGATCGTTGGGAGTTTTCTAATGACTGTTTTAGGAGAGGTGAGAAGATTCTGCTCCGGGATATTCAACGGCGGAAAATCTCTCAGCCTGCTATGGCTGCCGCTGCTGCAGCGGCCGCGGCGGCAGTTGCAGCTTCGGCTGTTACGGTTGCGGCGGTGCCTGTTGTAGCTCATGCTGTTTCTCCGTCCAACTCTGGAGAAGAACAGGTGATATCGTCTAATTCTTCGCCTGCGGCTGCAGCTGCTGCTACAGGAGGAGTGGTTGGTGTTGGTCTGCAGAGGACAACAAGCTGTACTACTGCACCAGAGCTGGTCGAGGAGAACGAGCGGTTGAGGAAAGAGAATATGCAGTTGAGTCAAGAGTTGACAAAGCTGAAAAGCTTGTATGCGAATATCTATACGTTGATGGCAAATTTCACACCGGGTCAAGCAGATTGTGCGAATTTGTTACCAGAAGGGAAACCATTGGATCTTTTACCGGAGAAACAAGGGATGAGTGAAGAAGCCATGGCGATGGCTTCTAGAATAGATGCAGGGAGTGATCTGAAGCTTGATGATGATTTGACTCCGAGGTTGTTTGGGGTTTCCATTGGGTTTAAGAGAGCTAGAAGAGAGGAAGAGTTGGGTGCTGCAGAGGAAGAGGATGACGATAGACAAGAAGCTGTTACCCGAGAGGGAGAAGAAAGTTCTGATGTTAAGCCAGAGCCCATGGAGGAGAATAACTCCAGTAACCATAATGGACCGTGGCTTGAACTCGGAAAATGAAAACGCTTTTCAGGTCACAGATTTTGTTGTATTTCCAGGAAATTAACTGATCCCATTGAAAAAGGTAAACCATTAAGTTGCCCCGAGAGGAAAATGGGACGATGTTCCGTCATAAAAACAATGGCTCTGAGAAGAGAGGTTCATTAAGTTGAGGGTACAAAGGTACCTAAAACACACAGATTCTACCATCCTGAGTTGTTTCTAATTTCAGATGTTGCCTCCTGAATCTTCTTCTTGATGGAACTGAAACTATTCTGGCTTGTTGTGCTCCAGCGGGTAGATGTGCTTCTCACGATTTCAGATAAAGCAGGCAGATTTGATGTAACATCTTCATATTCTGCAACAAATAGCAGAATCAATGGTTCTTTTAGAGTTATGGCAATGTTGATACAGAATCATTACGTTTTTTTTAGTTCAAAACAATTGTAGCTCTCTGACTTGTAATAATCCAAATGGAATTTCTATTTCTTTTTAAAAAGATAGTTCAAGTCCTCTAGTGGTGTGTATGTGGTTATTACCTGATGACATAGGGAGCTCGTACTGACGCTTCAAGAACTTGGAGGCATTACGGTCTTTCTTGTGGCATAGAACTCTAACGATAGTTTGTGCATCCTCCAGGCGCCGCAGCTCTGAACTCACTCCCATGTTGATGAGCTCGCTCGCAGTCATTAGCATCTGAATTAGCATATCGCTCTGCCACATAAAACGGACATAATCCCAAAAACGTTAGTATCTCAGATTTTCTATGGAAGGAAACTAACTTTGCAACTCGCAAGTGAGCATATATATTAACCTCCAGAGAGTACAAGTCGAGGATCTCTTTCGCCTGTTTTGCTTCTTGCTCAACTAATGAACGAGGAAGACCCTCTCCATCGGCAATGAAGAACTCCTACGAACACAAATCAAGGCCCGGTTGATCTCAAAGGGAAAATTGCAGAACCAAAATCAATATAGTATAACCAAATTTCTCGTTTTTTAAAAAGGTCCTTATCTGAAACGAACTGGATGAAGATAGCATACCAAGATGATAACTCGGAAGTTTTGAATGGGATAATCTAACTCCAGCATAATAGTACGGAATTTGAAAATATGAATTTAAGTTACGCACTTTCAAAATACTGAGATCTTCTTCCATCAAGGTAATGTCTGAATCCGAAAATGCACGGGTTGGCCCTCCATCAAGCAGTACTCGAACAAAAGCTTCCTATGTGAGAGAAGCATATAATTTCGGAAAGGATAAAACAGGCTGAAGTTAGATAACTTTGTTTAAATATGCAAAAGTAAACAAAATGTTACCAAAGCGGATCGGCAAATGCTTAAAACAACCATATCCCGTGAGTCCTCATAACTCAAACCGCATACATTATCAAGGACCTGTGCATTGCATTTCTTAGTGTAAGTTCATACTTTAGTAGAAAGGGCTGAACTAGAGAAAGAGATGATTTTGTTTACAGAATCAACGTGAGGGAGTATTCTTTCCAAGCGGGCGCCTTCGACTGTGCCATTGTACAACTGTACTAGGAACATGTCTCTCAGATCCCAGAATATCGCTCTTGCCCCTGACAAAGAGCAACAATAAATACAGAAAACAGATGTAAACCAAGTTCTTTGTCCTCGATAACACAAAACTCTTAAAAGTAACATTGCATCCAACATTCTCAGTTTCATACTCATAGCCTATAAAAGAGGAATACGTGCGTTTGCAAAACGAACTGAAACATGAATAATATGTATGGCTTATTCAAGAGTATCTCAAATAACGACAAATTTTTTGCTAATGCATCTTATGTACATCTGCATATAGTACAAAGATGCTAATCCATCTTGTTTGTAGATGAGGAAGATTACGCAATCAGAAAATTCAAATTTTGACGCTAGAGGTTGTTGAAAATAGTTCAAGTTTGGACAGATTTTTCAGCTTATCTAAAATTTAAAGAGCTGCAGATAGCTTACCAATTAGGTCACGGGTTTTGGTTATGCAATTGGCATTGGTGTCCCTGAGGCTGTCATAGGTGGTAGCAAAGAGTTCATCAACAGCTTCACTATGCGTCAATGAATTCTCCACTTCAGCTTCAGTAGTCTCGATTTCTGAAACAAAATCACGCAAATAAATCCACCAATGCACATTTAACTACTAGACAACAACCAAAAATGAAGAGAAAAGCGTATAAACCCAAGTGAATGAGCGTACTTGATCTCTTGTCAAGAGAGGCTCCAACAAGTGTCAATGATTTCCTTATGCCATCTTCTGTTGCACTGATTTGTTTCTGAATATACTGATCCATGAACGCAGAATGGAAAAGAATAAGAAAAATGAAGTTAGTGTTTAGTTTTCGTAAGAATATATGGAAGTTTAGCTTGGAAGAACACACTTACACAGAGTGTATTCAATATTATGCAGAGTTTCGGTATTGTCAGTTCATCTAATTTCTTAACTATTTTATTATCTGGCTCACTAAACTCAAGAGACTTCCTCTTCATTACTGGCATTACATTGTCAGTGAATCGAGTTAAAGGGGGTGCTGACGGATACAGAAACTTCTTGTCAACTGCAGATAGAGGCTTATGGTTAATATATGTATGGCAGTATGCTTCTAAAAAGTCAGCTTAATTTAAAACAAGTATTCAAAATGTTTTCATTTCACCTCTGGAATTAGACAAGAGATTATCTGTATACTAAACTGTTAATCTCATGAAAGACCCATACAGAGAAAACACAACAATAAAACCTGTATGCTGTATATTATCTACCAGACACGTATAAGCCTCTGCTCAAGCATGTGTCTCCGGGTATTTGCATAAGAGAAAATAATTTTACATAAATCATGTAAAGCAAGAACACGACTCGGTAACAACTGTTAAAAAGATGTAGAGTTGGTCAATACCTAGTTGATCAAAAATTCTCTGAAGATATGTATCCAAGCTATGGTAAATTAATGAGAGAAGAGCTTGGAGATGTGTAATATCAACAGGTAGATGTAAACCAAACAGCTGAGAGACAGTCTGCAGAGTAAGTGAAATGAGATAGTAAGACGGCAAATAAATTGTGTGCAACACTAATAAGTAAAGATGGAAGAATCATACTAGAAATAAAGCACGAACTCAGACAAAACCAACACGTAAATCTAGAGGTAACCCAAAGCAAAGAAACATGTTTTAGCATACTGAACTCGTTTTATTTGTCTGATGCTGTTAAGCTCCTACAGTTTGCAGAGTATTCAGAACCATGATATCATTTAAGTATGTAGATACGTATACCTCTTCAATGATCCTGAATATTTCAACGATTGATGCAGCATGTCTTTGCTGAACTGATAGAGGCTCCCACTCCTGCTCATGGAACAACCTTAAGATTAAATTCTTTATCCATCTGTTGGACAATAAGGTTTCCCGAATCATACTTTGGTTTTGTTTGTTAATGAAAAGTGAAAGGAGGTCTGTATATGTTATATCTTTCTGACTTCACGGATCCTTCTTTAGTCAGTCTATATTATGACCTAAAACTATGTATGTTACAACTTTTTTTTTTCAAATTTTTTTTCCTCAATACTGACCAGATGAAATTTATAGTGATCCGTCGAAATAAGATCCCCATATGGCCCAAGTTTAATGTCTATCTACTGTCAACAGCAATCAACATGTAAAATCTTTTTTGCCAAGAATATATAACCTCAATTTCGAAAGCTCGCTTAGTCCATTGTAAGATATGATCATGTTGAGAGATAAGCCAGTCCAGCATTACTGGTCTGATAACCTTTTCTATCTGCACATAGACAAATGGATAATCTCTTATATGAGTTATTTGACATGTTAAACTGAGTTAGTAAACCATAAAACTGAGAAATATATGATTGTTCTGAAATCCAATTCATATAAAAACTATATATTCAATGACCTCATAACTCTTCAACTTGTGGAGGTAAGGTTTGCGCAACTTGGATCTGCTATGGCAGTTGTACAGTTGAGTTAACTCTTCCTGTAACATATGAGCAGCAGGGACTACTTTTCTAACATCACCAGAGAGGGATGAAACTCCTTCGAGAAAAGGCGTCTGCTCCAGTTAAACAAGATCAATCGTAAATATAGATACCATTGACTCACTTTTTCTCTTATGCACTGAAAATGGTTAGGGACAAACCAGTCTTTCTCCAAAAAAACGATGTAGCAGCATGGCCGAGATCATCATACATTCGGGTAACCATTTGGAGAAAACTGGGACAAACTCATTGATCTCTGCTTTTGCGATGACGCTCAGTTCATTTGCAAGTAGAGCTAGAGCATGTGTACGCTCACCATGAGATTTCACGTAAGCAAAATGTGCCGCCTAGGAGGATTAAAAATAGGATTTAAGTATATCTTTACATCACATGACAGAGCGATAAAAGAAGTGCCTTATAAAGTATAGCTATACAAGTAATTAAAGACAAACTCACCCTTGCACATGCACCTTTGATAGAGTTCTGAACATAGGATTGTATCTTATCACTAACATCATCACTCAAGGTATCTAGCTTGATAAGCTGCAAGAGAAAAACCGATATCTATCAACGACAATCACGCAAGTATTCCTCCTTATCACAAGCCCACACTAGATAATATATATGCAGTTCCTTTCTTTATATCCAACTAGGAACCTTTCTTATAACAGCCAAACACTTTATACATAAAACGTAACATGCCAGAAAAATAGTTGTACTGCAGAATTGAACATTATAGTTGCGAAAATGTCAACATCAAAATGAAAAAAGCTAGTGTGAAAGTGCTAGTATGGGACTCAAGAATGTTAACTCTAACTGAATATTCATTCATAAGTCAACATATATATACAATATATAGATTTAAACAGGAAAGGCAAAAGAAAAGTTTGTTGTTAAGTGGAAAATAATAGTATAGTGATGATCAGAAACGCCAACCTCAGTTCTGGTACAGTCAGATGGAGGAAGTCCAACAGTTGATGCCAAGCTGACAAGCATTCCAAAATCACGAGGTTTCTGGGGAGACATAGACGACCAACAAATTAATTAAAGACATGATGCTTATTCTGTCCTGATGGAGTTGAAAAAACAGATTCGAGAAGATAAATTTACAACAGAGATGAAAAATTATTTTGCTTGAGCAGTTTAGGGAGTAGCAAAATCCAATTATCTTCACTATGAGGAAAAAACAAAGGAATACTTTTGGCCAGAAAAATTAAAAGAATATGCAAACTTATGTAAATTATAAGGTCGTTATCATAAATCGAGAACTGACCTTACCAAAATGTAGATGGTAGTCCTGAAGTTTATCATCACACCAAGCACTAACTGAAGTGAAAATAGCCTTCATGAGACCTAAGTGTATGTCAATTCCACTGGTTTGCCTTGAACATACTAGGTGACTTAAATAAAGATTTTCCTTCGGGTTGCCACTTTCAGCGTAAGTAACTTTATGCAACTCCTGAATTGCGCTCCTTAGAAGAGATGGTTCACCTGTGCACACAAACTTCCCAGGAAAAGAGCACATGTGATGGCTACCTTAAACTCTTGTCTGTGATAAATTATATATGCAAACATACATGCATCGGTGCAGTGAGTACAAACAACATATCAGAAAACTCAACCTGGTATTGTATCAAAACTAGTAATAGCAGCAAGGGGTAGAGCTTAAGTTCTGGTTTATCCAACTGTAAGTTTAGGTTTCCTTAATTTTAGCTTCCCTAAACAAGATTGTTATATTGATTCTATACATAATGCACATGTGTGATGTGTGTGTGCACGCGAATGTGCTTGAGTATTATACCTTCGAATTTAAACCCGAAACAGACCGACTTTATTGGTGATATGTTATTTGTACTTAATGGTACATAAGAGCTCTAACATGCCAGCTTTGTGCGCATAGTGATCAGTTAGATCAAGCATATTTCTGAGAAATAAGTGATAAGACGTACCTGTTGAAAAAGAACCCATCCATATATTGCATTATGTAAATTCTCAGTTATGCCCAATGTCGACCAAATTGATTTCATATGGAAAAGCATTGATGAGGCATCCTAATACAGTAATATATGCCGTCAGGGAAAAATTATGCATGCATGACACAAATGATAAGAAGAAAAACAAGGACTAAGAAAACCTACCTCTATGACTTGACCCTCATCAAGAGTATCAAATACACCAAACAACAATTTCTCATAGACTCTAATGTTCAAATGGTAAATAGCAGTCCAGTAATAAGTTTCTTCTTCAATACCACATCGTCCTGGTAGTGATGACAACTTTGAAGCCACCTGCCTTATAGACGATAGAACCTCAATACGTAGCGAAGCAGACACTACGACATCCCATTCCTGTGCCAGCCAAAAATAGTTTAAGATTCAAGAAAGATAAGTCCGTTAAGTCATATCACTAGATGAGAAATTGCTGCTACGAAACATCCAGATCACAAATATAATCCGCACCTTTGACTCTCTAATTGTTGCAAGGCATTTTCTCATAGTTGCTCGTTCATTTTTCTCCAGATTACGTGAGAAACAAAGGACTTCTTCTAGTACGTTAGCCTACATTGACATGGAAAAAGACACTTAATTCAATGGCTGTAAGTCTGTAACGATAAAGCCGAGAATATTTGTATTGCCTTTTACATATTCTGAATACATGTCTACGTGTTTAAGTAAATGTCCTCGGGGCAGCAGGATGCTGCAGAGGTAAACAAAATTTGCAAGCCAAACCGAAATCACGAAAGCTGCATGTGCGTAATTATAGTAGGTTACGTTTTAACTTAAGCTGTGGTACAAAATATATGCTTATGTGCCAATCATCCTATCATTTTCTTACCCAAACTTATGCGATACTATCATAATCTACATTAAACCATGATATCCAAGAAATTGTTCAAAGAGCTGCATAAGGACGACAAGAAAAAAACAGTACTGTAGTTCATTATCACCTGTCTAGTCTTCCACTTCATGTAGAGTTTTTCATTAGGAAAATCTGATTTGAATAATCCAACCAAAAGCCCCAATGCTAACTGTGGAAGATCAATTTGTTCACCTGTCCTTAATGTAGCCAACTGTACAAGATTCCTCCGTATGCATGTATCCATCTTTGATGAAATCTATAAAGCAGAAACAGTCAGGAATTGAATATATGCTGCACAGCAAGATTCAACACAAGTGATGCAAATAAAGTTAACTTGAAATATGGAACTGCTAATTGTTTTTGTTTAAACAAAATGCTAGCTAATAGTATAAACAGGAGACCTCTCTCTTCTCCTTTTATGTTAGATAAGTTTCTTAGGGTAAACCAAGACTAATGATTTTGAAGCTTGCCTGCATCTGGACACGGATCATGTTGATGACCTCTGAGTGTGTATTTGAGATCTGAGGCTGTAAATGTGGTTTATCCTTTCTTTTCAAACTTGACAATAGTCTTGAACTTTTTTCTATCTTTCTTCTCTGAGTAGGATACGCCTCAACACTGTTTGTAAAAAACACATAAGAATGTCAGAGACACCACACAGATCTATCCAGAAAAGAAATTGCAAGACTGTATCAAAGCCAACACCGAATAGACATGTCTGAAGGAGAGAAGAGAGTGAGTACCTTGAAAGCAACATAGAAGCAATCATTAATTCATATGCTGCTTCACGTAAATCATCATCCGATAACCCTTCAAAATCCCTAACATCATGTATCAGTTCACTCGAAAGATAATTAACCAAAATAATCAAGATTCACAAAGACACAAGGACATAAAAACTCAAAAGAAATTTCCCTAACTTAATACCTGTTCTCAAGGGTGGCAAGCCAAGAGGAATGATTTTGATAGGCTTTAAGGGTTTGATGTCAGGTGTTTCCTCTTTAAATATATAATTGTCTCTAGACGAAGGAGTATTAGAAGAATCAATGTGGCATGACATGTCTGGGCCAATGTTACTCGATTTTTCCATGTTAACTGGAGGAGGAGGCATACGGCGAGGAGGAGATCCTGCTATATCTGGACTTGATACAAGAAAAAAGGAATCTCTAGACTCGGAGTGTATCTGCAAATACATTCAAATCATCAAAAACTAATCATCTTCAGGGGTTAATATCAACAAAGACACTGCCAAATTTTGACTTCCAATCGTCACAGCCCTACTTCACCACCAATAATACATTTTTATTATGTATGAGACTTACAAGCAATAAAACAATCAAGAAAAGTTATCATTGTATCACTTAAGTTATCATACACAGATGCCATTTGAAATGCATAACTTTCTTAGCTCAATCATGCATTTAAAGACACCAACAAACAAGGATCCTTACTGTTACAGGGTATGAGGACTCAAAATTGTATTTCTTCGTGCCCTTGGATACATCAACTACACCACCTGCGTTCGTGTTTCAGCAAATAGTAAATAGTTAGATCACAGAGAGTCTTATTATACCCTAACTGCTTTAGAACTCTTTATCCTCCACAAAAATAACAAATCGGACTAAAACAATCGGGGGGAAAAAAAAAATCTAAGAACTCGATCAAACCCTTCTGCAACTCAGAGACAAAAATGATACTAACTAAGGAGAGATTATTTCTTTTATGAGCGTAAAGACTCACCGGATTTCACGCAATCCAAGATATAATCGGCGCTGAGAGAATCCAAATCATCCGGGGAAAGAGAAGAAGCGGAAGAACCAGAAGGGGAACGAAGCTCCGTTACCAAACCCGAAGACATAAGAAACTCCAGGAGCTTGCGGCGATCGTTCCGGTAACGCTGCAACAGAGAATTCATCTTCGCCTCCCGTTTGAGTCAGGGAACAAAAAAAAGAAATCGCCTCTAACCTAAACCGTAAATCTTCAATTCGAAGAGGAAGAGAGCTGCAGAGAGGGCTTTCCTTCAGCTTGTACTTTTTTGTTGTCCCCTCTCCATGGAAAGAAGGTGTGGGGAGACCTCTGGGTTTTGGGGGAAGCGCGGAAAAAGCACGAGGAGTGATCAGTTAAAAGACCAAAATAACCTTACTTACCATGATTCTTTTCATATTCTGACAATCTGACTTTTCTTTGTTTTTTTTTTGGTAAGTCTTTAATTTTCTGAAAGACTCAAATTGTAACGACAACATAATTTAATACAAAACTAACGACGTCGCCTAATCTGTGACCACTGAACGACGTTTGATAACTTACCACTGAACGACGTTGAGAAACACGCCGTTAGATTGTGAAGTTGACGGTCCCGATCGTTCTAATTTTTTATTTTTGCATATAATTTTATTTTTTGATTTAATAAACGAGGAGAAACACAAAGCTCAGTTAGGTACAGTGCAATAATGCAAGGATTAATTCTCATTTTCCACAAGGCACTATACTAAAAATCACAGGAGGAGAAGATTATCTAAACACAACACTAAAACAAGGAACCAGAGTTTACATATATCTGCAACTTTCTGGTCTGGGGATAGTTCGGGTTGATCCTAGAACCACAAAAATATTTTACTAGACTTCTTCATTTGCGTTCTTCAAGATGTTAAACTTGCAGAGCGGACAACGTGAGTTTATATGAAGCCATTTATCGATGCAAGTGCAATGAAAGTGATGGTTACAAGGGAGTTCTCTTAGCTCGACTCCATCTTCATATTCACATAGACAAATGCAGCATTCCTTCAGAGAAATAAGAAGTCATGCGTTATCAATCTACACACTTTAAAAATGTACAACTGCATAAGAATGTGGAAATGGGAGTGTACCGCGTCTTCTGGAGAAAGCGAGTGTTCAATAGGTGAATCCGTTCCACATTCTGTCATTATTCCTGAGAGCTTTTCATCGCTGCTACTCTTTCTAAATCTGAATTTTGGCATTTGCTCTATGTCGTTCTTTGATGCTCCCTCCTGTTTTGCACAAATTTGCATCACAAGATTTTAAATGCAGATCAGGAGTTGAAGTTGGATTTACTACTAATTCTACGTAGATGAAAGAACAGGTTCTAAACTTTAACAATTTGCTACAGGAATATAAGTAGTCTAGTAGAAGAGAGCTTACCTGGTCCGCAACAGCATAAAGAATTGCAATTATACATGGAAGACAGCAGCAAACAGCAAGTCCGATAACACAAGCCAGCGCAACACAGAACACAACAAAGAACACATCAAACCCGAGAAAAATTATACAAAGCCTGCAAGTGAAAAACACCAAAAGTACAAGCTGTTTAAATAACTCTCACAAAGATACAACTTCAATAGAGACTCTAAAATGTAAGAAGCATACCAATAGAGCTGAGGAGAGTCACCAGATAGTGTTTGGCCTCCTGCTGAAACCCAGTAGAATCCAATTATCCACCAGAAAAATGAGAACATTGTGTTGGCTGATTCTAGATGCTTTGCAGGATTACTGAGACCATCAACGTTGTAGATCACTAAGAACCATACAGAAACCAAACGAAAATTTCAGAGATATGAAACTCAGACAAATTATAAATAGCCTAAACGAAGACTCTGCAAACAAGATCAATTGCAACCATGTTCTTGACCAGTATGAAAAAGGTCACACGAAAAATTTACATGGATTCACATATAAACACTGATTCCATATCAAGCAAAGCACAATTCTAATCCAAAACTGCTAAACAAAAAAAATCAATACCTAGTAGTACTTCCTCTATCCTCCAATTGAGCCAACGAAACATACTGCTGCGACGAATTCGTAAACCCAATACCATCATCTTCCGAAGAAGAAGACGAAGATCGGTGACGCAAACCTCTCCCACGCCGTCGTCTCCTCCGCCTATACTCAACACAAACACAAGCCATATGTAAACCACACTGAAACCCATAACCAACAACCCAAACTCTCAACGGCACATTAGGCCTCTCGTCACGGCTAAGAATCAGAACAGCGACACCGATCGCAACAAAAGCTAGATTCCACAAAATGTCGAGAAACACCACAGGCTTAGAATACGCCCAATCGCTTTGCCTCTCTTCCAATTGCTCAGCCGCGGTTTCTCTAACGAGCATCGACGGCTCACGCATCATCCTCCGGCTACCAGCGTGACGTAGGAACCTCGCTGCTTCTCTTAGACCTTGTCGTCTAGCGGATCGGTGAATCGGGTTGGGTTCTTCATCTACGCTTATGGTTCTTGATACGGTGGTAGGAGGAAGAAACGGTGTCGTGTCGATGATTCCGTCTGAATTTGATCTGCTGACGCGAGAAGATGATGAATCCGATTCTGTGGTGTTCGTCGTCGTCGTCGTTGACATTGTAAAGCTTTCTCGTTTTCTCAATTTCGATCGGTTAATGCCATACGAAGAGGGTTTTCGAATTACGATGATTTGTCCCCAAAAAGGTTTGGAGATTATTGGACGTACAGATTTTTGCAGAAAGGTAATCAGAGAGATGAAACGATAACGTGAGGAGAAAATTGGGAGAATTTGGTTTACTCAAGCCGGTTCATTCGGGTTTGATGTTTTGGTTATTGAGGTTTAATGTCGGATAATTTAAATCTTCCGGTTCGATTTTGGTTCGAGATTTTTTTGGGTTCGGGTCAGTTTTGATATTTATAATTGTATCTCAAACGCACTATCAACTTATGGCGGAGAAAGCTCAGAAAAGTCTCGTTCTATTAGCGAACCTAATCAAGGTTCCTCCATTAAAATCTTACTCTCTGTTAAACTCTCCGAGTTTTCATGGATTTCCACACACTCACGAATCAATCTCAATCCTTGTTCGTCTCCTTCTCTCTGGGAACTTATTCTCACACGCTCAATCACTTCTTCTTCAAGTCATCTCCGGAAAAATCCACTCCCAGTTCTTCACTTCGTCCTCTCTGTTACACTATTTGACAGAATCAGAAACGTTAAATACCAAGTTTCGACTCTACGAAGTTATCATCAACACATATGTTCAATCTCAATCGCTAGTTTCATCGATCTCTTACTTCAACGAGATGGTCGGTAAGGGTTTTGTTCCTAGATCGAATTGCTTCAACAATCTCTTAACTTTTGTTGTTGGGTCGTCTTCTTCTTTCAATCAATGGTGGTGTTTCTTCAACGAGAGCAAAAGCAAAGTTGATTTGGATGTGTATAGTTTTGGGATTGTGATCAAAGGTTGTTGTGAAGCTGGTGAGGTTGAGAAAAGCTTTGATCTTTTGGTTGAATTGAGAGAGTTTGGGTTTTCTCCTAACGTTGTTATCTACACTACTTTGATTGATGGGTGTTGCAAGAAAGGTGAGATTGACAAGGCGAAAGATTTGTTTTTCGACATGGGGGAACTTGGATTAGTGGCTAATGAGCGTACTTACACGGTTTTGATTCATGGGTTATTCAAAAACGGGGTTAAGAAACAAGGGTTTGAGATGTACGAGAAGATGCAGGGAGATGGAGTTTTACCCAATCTCTATACTTATAACTGTGTGATGAATCAGCTTTGTAAAGATGGAAGAACGAAAGATGCGTTTAAAGTATTCGACGAAATGCGTGAGAGAGGGGTTTCTTGTAACATTGTTACTTATAATACTTTGATTGGTGGGTTGTGTAGAGAGATGAAGGTGAGTGAGGCAGATAAGGTTATGGATCAAATGAAGAGTGATGGAATCAACCCGAATCTGATTACTTATAACACTTTGATTGATGGGTTTTGTGGTGTGGGGAAATTGGGGAAGGCGTTGAGTTTATGCAGAGATTTGAAGTCAAGGGGTTTGTCTCTGTCTCTGGTCACGTATAACATTCTAGTTTCCGGGTTCTGTAAGAAAGGAGATACTTCAGGAGCAGCTAAGATTGTTAAGGAGATGGAAGAAAGAGGGATTAAGCCGTCGAAAGTAACATACACAATTCTTATCGACACATTTGCTCGTTCGGATAACATGGAGAAAGCTATTCAGCTTCGATCATCAATGGAGGAACTAGGATTAGTTCCGGATGTTCATACCTATAGCGTATTGATTCATGGGTTTTGCATTAAAGGTCAAATGAATGAAGCATCGAGGCTTTTTAAGTCGATGGTTGAGAAGAAGTTAGAACCGAATGAAGTGATATACAACACAATGATTCTTGGGTATTGCAAGGAAGGTAGTTCTTATAGAGCATTGAGGTTGTTCAAGGAGATGGAAGAGAAAGAGTTGGCTCCAAATGTTGCTAGCTATAGATATCTAATTGAGGTTCTTTGTAAAGAAAGAAAATCGAAAGAAGCTGAGTCTTTGATTGAGAAGATGATTGGTTCAGGGATTGATCCATCTACTTCAATCTGTAATTTGATATCTGAAGCCAAAAATGATTTTTGAAAGAGATTTCATGACTTTTGATATTGTGCTATTCTCACGTGGCAGAGAGGAACAAAAGTTACAAAACATTTAAAAAACCAATCCTATTAAGAGTACAAACGCACCAAATAACTTAGTAGACTAATGTTAATGTATTCAAGGAGAATAACACCATACAAATTGCACAAAATGGATCTAGTCTTGAGCAGACTACGAGCTAGCTTCCGTGGCGTTTGATAATTTTATGGTTTGTGAACTCAGAGTTTGACCGACGATTCTGAAGACGTCCGTGTGCACATCCACTATTCTTCTGACTATAGCAACACGATTGACATCCTCACCTACCCGAGCCTTGCAAAAGTCATTGTACCTAATGTAGAAAATTGCATCATAGGCGTCAAGTCCCATGTTAAAAGGCTCCAGGTTTCGTGTAATCTCCATTGCCACTTCCATAATCCTCAACTGGTCATACCATGTGAGATCTGGTTCCTGAAAGACGTGGCAACCGCAAGTTCCAAATACAGAAGAATCCAATCATTTTCTTGAACCTCTGATTTGTTCAGCTGCCCCAAAAAAAAAAACATATATCACTTACTACTAGTTGTTGATCATAAGAAGTAGGCATGACCAAAATTAAACCGTAATCGTATTTCAGACCGTAACCAAACTGTTTTTAACCGTAATCGGACCGTAACCATATAAAATGGTTAAAAACCGTAACCGTAAAATCGTATTAGTTAAGGTTACAAAAATTATTAATCATAACCACTAATTAACTGTAACCGTATGAAAACCGTCGGTTAACCGCATAGTTAAACTGTCAAATTATAATCGTAACCGTTTTTTTGGTAACGGCAAATCAATTATATTATATCATAAAATGGTACATAATTCATACAACCATTCAAATACAACCATTAAAACAAATAAAAGAAATTGAACACAATTTCGATAAAGAAATGAAAGTGACCCTGCTTTCCAAACGGAAGCCTTGCAAGCAACAGAATAGATCTGTTAAGTCCCCTCTTCGTACATTCGCAAAAGGCTAACATCTTATAGATGAGACTCCTAAATGCTTTTTGCATGACTTTAATTAAACAAAACTTCTCATATGTTGTTTGAGATGGTTTTGAACCATGCCTTTTGAAACGCCATACACATCGTAGGTTAGTGACCATAGATTCCTTTGCCATAAGACTTGAAATTCCTATTGGAGGGGCAACGAGATCATCACCATTATTGGATTGTGGTCTTAAGAAACATAGATCACCGCACGAGTCAATTCCGGGGTCAAAAATCCAAATGACATCTCCAAATTGTTTTTAGGAGAGATTTCTTCGGATCTTAACCGGAGATGACGTCGATGATAAAAACCACCAAAAACAAACTTTTTACAAAGGAAACTATCACGATTCCATTGAATCGACACCGAGCCGATGCGAATATGAGGAAGACTACAACTCCAACATTGACAGGATGAGGCAAAACTTTCCTCGCACAAACATGGCGCCACCCAAACCGTAAGTGAGGACAGAACCCAGTCCGTAAGAAGGATTAACAACATCGAAATCTGACTTTTCAAATTCATCATCGTGAGAATAAAAGCGAAAATTTCAGTAAGAAATTGCCTAGTTTATGCCTAAAACTAGAGAAAATAAACTAAAAGGAAGGATGGAGGCCAACCGACGCCGGAAAAAACCAGCGCCGGCGGGAAAAGGAAGAAACTGAAGACCAGAGAAGTGTCTTGGGAACAATCGCCAGCGAGAGAGAAGAAGACGGTTAACACACCGTAACCGTTTTCTAAATATAATAAAATGTACAAATAACTACTTAAATATAATTAACTAGATAAGAACCCACCCGATGTGCGGATATAAAATTTTGTAAATAAAATTAAATTTAATAAAAAATATGAAAATTTATTGTACATTATTTATAAATTTTCTTTTTGCTATAATACACTAATTTTTATTTATATATAATTTTTTTATATATGTTACTAGCAAAAGTGTATTTTTTACACCTAGATATATTGTATGTTATAAATATATTATTTACTATCATCTAGAAAATGTCTATATGAACAAATTAAACCAACTATTATGGTATTGGATGGCATCAGATTTTTTTATCAGATTTTGGCTTTTGATTATGCAAAATCCACTTTTTCAGCCATTCATGATTTTTTTAAAATAGATTTCTTAAATATTAGGGAAACCAGATTTTGCTGAATTTTACCAATTCCTTCATAGAATCCAAAAACCACATTTTGTGGGGTTTTAGGAAAATATTAAGTAACTTTTACTTTTCTTTTTTTGTTTTTTGTTTTTTCCTAATATAAAAACTATAATAAATTCAATAAAACCTTTTTTTAAAAATAATTATATATAAAACCCAAAAACTAATCAAGTTACCATTATATATTTTGCAAAAACTAAAATCAACACCAAAAATCAAAAACTCAAAAAACCAAAAACTAAAAGCAAAAACTAAAAACTAAAAATCATTTAAAAACTACAAAACATTCATGACCTATATGTCTCTTTACTTTCACTTTTGCATAGTTTCTTTAATCACTAAAATTGTTGACTCAATAAACATTTCGAATAAAAAAAAAAATACAACGCAATAGTGTATGACCAACTATGGAGAGAACCTCGGTTCTGCCCTCTTCCCTTATAGAGAAAACCTTGCATCCAACCTCTTCCACCATGGAGATAACCTTGGCTTCGCGTCTTCCTCCCTTGGGGAGATAACCTTGCGTCCAACCTTCTCTACTATAGAGAGAACCTCGGCTCTGCCCTCCTAGTATTGTATGGAGAGAACATGTTCACGTCTTAGCTATCTCAAAGTGGCTTGCTCCAGCAACCAATAAAACTAAAGATATTTTTTCAACGTCACAGAATCTTTTCATAGTAACTAATGTTAATTTTCCCAATGTATTTGTTGAAGTTTCTTTGACACACCATGATGTAGCCTCTGTCTCTGAGCTCCCATGGATATATCAATAATGATTTATGTTTTTCCAATCTACCTATCTATGTTTGTTGTAAGCTTGTGTTTGATTAGCCTATTTTATCCAACCATTAGGTTGATGACCTTCTCCTCTTTATCTCCTTTTGGGATTGATTGAATGGTAACAATTATGTTTGCACAAAAAAAGTTCTATGACCAATCAATCAAGGTTGAAAACTTAGAAGAAAATTAATTTGACATAATTAAAGAAATAATAGAAAATTATAAGCAAGATAATATATGAATCTCAAATAATTCAAAGATGAAAATATAAATTAAATAAAAAAATCTAAAACTACTACAATAAATTTTAAAATACAGTATTAGAAAAAAAAAAGATGCATAGATTAGAAAAATGAGATAGTAGAAAAACTTGCCTTCCCATTAAAAAAGCTTCACCAATAGAGCAAAGTTGAAAGCAATATTTTTGAATAAATTATTTTGTTAGATGAAAAATATGAGACGATATATGTTTATATAGAAGTGAGTATTTTACATTTTTTAGAATTAACAATTTACTGTATATTTTTCTTAATCCCTAAGCTATTTTTTTGTAGAATTAATAACTTAAAATGAAAATAAGTAAATAATGTTATAATTTCGAAATTTATGAATTATATATATAATCTCTTTATAATTATCTAAAAAACTGCTTAATTTTTGTAATATTTTGAGAATTATCTTTTTATATTATTAATATTGTTTAAAACATTTTTTTTGTTTTTTGTCGTAATCTTAAATCTCCTACTATATATTAACTTTTACACATGTCAAAATCTCAGATTCATAACTTAATACGTGTCAAAATCATGGTAATGCTAACTTTCAAAACTTAACTTTATATAATAAGATATGTTATAGAAACATTACGTATAAGAATTATTTATCGTCCAAATTTAAAAATATTAGTACTAAATATTTAAAACATTAAAACCAAATATTTAAAAGATTTGGGAAAAAAACTGTATTAATTAAACGTTGTTATCGAAAATACAGAGTTTTCTTATTTTTAACAGTTTCTGTTTTTTAAAAATAAATGAGATATGTTTCATTCATTTAAAAAAAAAACTAAAACAGTGAAACGAATAAAAATAAGTTACCGAAAAAATTTGACAAAGTCGAAGTGAGTGGCTTCTTGCTTGTGGATGAAAATATCAAAGATTATGCAGATCGTGTTTGTGTAAATGTGTTCGACTCTCTTTGTAAAACTGGGACACAATTTAATTTTTTTTTGTTAAATTAATTATGCTAAAAAGAAATAAATTAAAAAGTATTATATACTAGTTTCGGTAAATAATTGACCGAATGATAGGGAACCGTTAGTCAACATGTTAGACTGTTAGCGTGAGTTGTGGAAAAGTAGCTGTTCCATTCTTTTAGTAACAAAGTTCTCTATAAGTATTGTTCAAAACAAAGAGTCAGATACTAGTTCTCTTTTACTCTATTATCCAACATGAACATGTTCATTTTTTCACAGTTTTGACCTCTTTTGTTATTTGAGAATGTCTTCTGACTCAGTTTCATTTAGACAGTCAAAGAGAAGATGTCCACAACTCATTGCCAACCATCAATAATTAAGAGAGTACAACTCAAGAACAAGCTAGCAGAAATTCGGGAAAGCAACGTTTGAATGGTTCTGATATTTTTAAGGTACACTTTCGAAAACAAAAATTTGATGGTGAAATGAAAGCTTGCTGTATTTATTGCAACAAAAGATTTTCTTGGAGGTTAGGTTCAGGATATGGATCATATAGGTATCAGTTGCAACATATTCATCCTGAAAAACTTGGTGTAGAAACTAACCCTCATAATGCTTCTTCTTCTTCTTCTAATCTTTCGTCTTTTCATTATTCAGATAACAAAAATCTACAAGAATTAGTAAATATGGTTGCGGTTGATCATCTTTCATTTAGCTTTGGTGAAAAATTGAGTTTTAATAATTGTTGCATAAATGCTTTAAATCCTCAAGATAAGATCGTTCCTCGAACTACCCTTACTCGTACTCTAAAATCACTTTATCGAAAAACAAAAATAGATTTAGGAAAATTGTTTTCTAATATTCATAATAAAGTTTTAGTATGTTGTGATATTTGGATTGATCATTGGCAGATACATCATTATATGGGCATTACTTGTCATTGGGTTGATAATGACTGGATTATTCAAAAGAGAATTATTGCTTTTAGGGTTTTTATGAAAGACATACAGCTGATAATATATTTAAATTGATAAAAATTATTTTAGAAGAATATAGTTTAACAAAGAAAATATTTTCTATTTCATTTGATAATGCATCTGCTAATACTGCCTCTGTTTCTGAATTAGTAAATAATTGTAGTCCTATTTTAGGTGGAAAATATTTTCATGTTCGATGTATTTTTCATGTTTTAAATTTATGCATTCAAGATGGTTTATTAGTTTCTCAAAATAAGCTTGTTTCACCAATTAATTAGGCTTTAAATTATTTATGGGAGCATCCATTGTAAAATGCATAATGTATCTCCTAAGTAATAGGTTTTCTCGAGATGTTCCCACTCGTTGGAATTCAATATGCTTGCTGATTCTATTGGTTACAAAAATTTATTATGTAGTTTTATTCAACAAAACTGTAGCTCCTTAACTTTGTGGCCAACTCATTGAGATGAACGTAGTGCACTTCTGAACCTATTAAAATGTTTCAATGATGCAACATATTTATCGTCTGGTGTTTATTATCCAACTAGTCATTTACTTTTGTATGAATACGTTAATATTGCTGATGTGATGCATGAACATGTAAATAATGTGTTATGATGCATTGCAACTATGAGAGATAAGTGGATAAAATACTACAAAGAAACTCCACCTCTTGCTTGCATTGATTTTTTATCCTAGAACTAAAGTAGATGGTTTATATGATTATCTCACCACATATTATAATTTATTGCATTTGCCTAACAGTGTTAGTGTTTCAAGCATTATTTCAAATACAAAAAAGACATAGAAAATCTGTATGATGAATATTATAGAGTTTATAAGAATATGACAACAGATGTTGTTGAATCATCTCTTCAAAATGATACGTCATCAACTTCTAAGCTGAGTCTTGCAGAAAGGATGCGACGAGAAAAAAGGCAACGACAATCACAAGGTAACAATTCTGAACTTGAAAAGTACCTTTTCACTAATTTTGAGTTTAGTGATGAAGATGTAGGTAATGACTTTCAAGTCATTTAATGATGCAAGTGTCATCAATCTCTCTTTCCAATTCTAGCCATGATCGCAAGAGATGTTTTTTCTTCACCTGTTTCTACAACGTCTATCGAACATGCTTTTAGCATGGGAGGTCAAATTTTTGATGAAACTCGTTCAAAAATGACTCCAGATTCTTTTGAAGCTCAAACGTGTCTTGATGATTGGACTAGAGCCGTATGTAGACAACAAGAATACATGCGAGGCAACGAAGAAGAGTTAGAAGACATTGATAGTGATGTATCTTCAAGCCGATCAGAAGATAGTGATTTTTTTTATCATAACAGTTGCTTTCATTCATTCAAGATAGCCACATATACAAGTATAAAAAGCAAGAGTTCTAAAGTTTAAAGCAATACAAACGAAGGCATTCCCCAATGCCAAAATGTTAGAAAGATAGTTCATCGACTGTAAATCCAAGAGAGTTGTGAACCATGAGCATGGAAGCCCCTTGGCACATGTGAGATCTTGGTAGGTCGAGAGGCCATCCTCACAAAACTCGAAGGACGGTTGGTTGATCATGGTCAAAAGACGCTGAGACATTGAGAATAGAATAGATGCTTTGGAGTCCACTGGGGCGAGAATCACTACCCACATTAACAAAACAGCAAAGATCCGGGAGACTATGGTTTTGAAGTTGAAACAAGGTTCTTTACTATCCAAAGCATAAGGATTGGATCATTTCAATCAGTCGCAATAACAACCAATTGGTCTGAGAACCGGGTGATGGGAGTGGTAAGAAAAGGATGCTTGGAATCATCAGATTACCAGCTTAGGTGATACCCGTCATTGAACATAAAGAATTCAAGGCCAAGCATTTCACTTATCCTAGAACAGATCGAGAAACATAGAATATAGATCCGTATTGACTTATACTCAAACTGCAAGCCCCTAAAAACAACTAAAGTGAGGTTCTGTACAAGATGTATGAGTTGCCAAAGCAGAGTTGATGTTACCTTTCTCCAATGGAGTCTTCGACCATTGGTTAACGGGAAACAAGACAAAACTTGGCAATGACAAGTCATAGACGGTGAGGAAGTGGGCTTGAACTTGCTATTATTGCATACTTGAGAGGAGTTGATGGACTTGGGGCTTTTTTGGACTTAATGGGCCTAAGCTGAAATCTAGGTCCACTGGGGAAAACCATAGTTTCAGAATGAAGAGCCGCACGGGAAATAGAGATTGGTGGCCGCCAGAGAATTGTGGAGGGTGCAGGAAACTTCTCCGGTGAGTGAGAAATCGGCGAACTATGCGGTAGCCGTCATAAAAATCGCCATTGGTAGCTAGATCCACTGGAGAAAATCCTAGCTTCACAACCGATTCCCAAGCTGAAACAAAGGTGTGACGGCTGCGAGAGAGTAGTGGAGAGGTTTGTGCTCCATGGAGCATCTCCAGTGAGTGAAAGATCGTCAGGAACAGCTGGTGGCCTCAGTTTAGATCGGCGATGGAACTTAGGTCCACTGGAAAAAATCCTAGTTTCACTTGAAATTGCCACGGTGAGGAATGAGTATGTTTGGTTCCCGAGATTTGCGAAGAAAGCCTCTCTGGTGAGTGAAAGATCGACGGGACGTACGGTTTTCGTTGGTGAGATTTGGGACAGATTTTATTACAGTTTGAAAAAGGTTAAAAAGGAAAAAAGATTGGGGAAAAAACTTATAAAAGGTTACACTAAAAAGAACAGAGAAGAGCTGAATAAAAGATTGGTCGATTAGATTTCGGAAAGTTTTGTTCGGAATTTTTTTTTGGTAATCGTGTCTAGGAAAGAAATGAAAATACTTTAAAATAAAATGAGAAAATAGTGACTAATATTTTATATTTATTCATTTTTGTAATCAGCATAATAATTATGCTTGCATGTATGTTTTTACGCATTCGTTTTTATACGTATTCATGTTCTTTACAGAAATACAAAAGACTGCCCTTTTCTGTGTTTCATTCCAAATTTCCAACCGTGACTTAAATAGTTTAATGTGTCCCTTCACTCCACTAGGACCACTACATACCCTTAAATAACTGCCCTTTTCTGTTAATCAACTCATTCTTAATTTATAAACTTAGTATTTTATGTAATGGTTTCTTAACAAAAAAAACTTTTCTATAGTCTAAAATATCATTTTTTTGTGATTCCTTTGGACTTTCTGCTATTGTTTGGAGTCATTGCCAATGCCAGAATGACATTAATTATAATCATTGCACTACAAATATTTTATATGTCTAGAAATTTAACAAAACTCATTGTAATAACCAAATGCTGTTTTCATTGTGACAAGAAAAGAAAAAACAACTAAATTTTGTTTGACTATATATGACTACAAATGTGATTATTAATATATATACTAATGTGATTATTAATATATATATATATAATAAAATTTAAACTTTTTTTACGGTTTCAAATTTATTATATAAATATATTTCTATATATTAATAATCACATTAAAAATTTTAAATTTTAACCGTATCATAATAATTACAAAAACCGTAACCGTTTAACCGCAACTTTATTTAACCGTAACCATTTTAACCTTATATAAAATTTCTAACCGTAACCGTATACAAAATTTCTAACTGTAACCGATGGTTAGGCAACCATAACTCTATTAATCTTAACCGCGGTTATGCCTAATAAGAAGCATAACAGAAAGTGTGGTCTTAAAAAATCAATTTTACCACGTGAAATCGACTTGTGTCATCTTTGAAAGGATCCTTGATATATCATGGTTTGTAAGATTTTTAACCATGATATAAGTCTGCTTTTAGAGTCTTTTGATTTACCTTTTAAGGGTCTTTTTGAGTCTTTGTAGGACTAGGAGTTATTTGATACGAAATGGAGCATTTAGGAGTGATTTGTAGCACTTTGGAGCATCTAGAAGAGTTATGCCGAAAATGAAACTCGGATACCAAAATTGCTGTAGAGCATCTATCAATGCAGCCCCTGTGTCGAACGACACATCATTCTGACGGCAATTAAATTGCACATCTTTTTGAAGTTTTGAAACTTTCCAAATTCGGTTAGAAGTTCTCCTTATTTGCAATTAATACCAAAAACGTGTTTTACACTATATATAAGATTTTTTAGGTCATTGTTTAGACATGCTTTATTTTCCATGCAATTTTTGAGAGAGAAATTTTTAGAGAGCTTTTGAAGAGAATAAACAAGACTTCTTTCTTCAGAGATATTCAAAACTCTTTTACTTCTTCTTTTAATTTCTTAATGCAATTTAAGTCTATGATGTGTTCTTCATTGATTATGTCTGAGTAGATATGCTTGTTAGGTTTAGGGTTTCTCAATAGGAATTTCATGGATTGTTAGATTAATTGATTATTTGGATTCATTATCTTTCTTGTTTTTCACCATATGTTGTTCTTAAAGCTTGATCTTTGATTAGTCATTTGGATTTAGATGTTAGGATTATTGACTGAGATGAAAATATAATTGATTTTCTTGATAAAAATCCTTGGTAAGCAAAATTACTTTTTACAAAGATTAATTAACTCGGCGATTTTTGTATAAATACGATGATGATGGTGACTTATTGTTTGTATATATATACCAAAAACCAATAATTGTTATTACCTAGAGGTCTAGCAACACTGCACATTAAAATGAATTTGCCATATTTTAGTTCAGACACTCGAGTCTGAAAAGTTGGAAACGAAAGAGGACTAGTCTGTGGATCCAAGGCTTGAAAATTTATGAACTAAGTGGAAGTAGCAGAACACGTGGACTTTATGTATTTTGAAGATGCAGATTCTTAAACAACGTACTATGGAGGAACATCGGGCTATAGAGGAAATGTGTGTTATGTGGATCAGGATGCTGCATTAGACATCCGAATTGTTGACATCCGAATTGCTGATATGGATGTGTGAGCTGAAGTGGCAGAACTTGAATGGTTGAATGATGAGCTAAGAAGTTGCCAACTTAGAGGGGGGTATTCAACTTGATGTTTTAAGGATTTGGTAGGATTTTAATATTTTAGAATTTTGAAAGATTTTAGAGATTTTTAGGAGATTTGATTGTATTTTAGATTTTTATTTTATTTTTCCTTTTAGAAAATGAAATGTGATTCTATAAGATTCTGTGAAATTTTATTGGTAAACTTTGTGTGATTTTAAAATATTTTGCAATAAAAAAAAAGAAAGAAAATCTGTCGAAAAAGAAAGAAAGAAGTTGTGGGAGATGAAGACTTAAACTTGTCGAGACACCACCACAGAGCCTAAATTATGCAAGAAAGAAAAAGAAGCTTTAAGTGAGATGAAAAACAGATGAAGAAGATGAGCAAAAGGGAGAAGAAGAAGGTGGAAGACACATGAGGAGAAGAAGGAACAAGTCAATAAGGAAGTTGGGTTTAGTAGTTTTGTGTGTGTGTCGTAAGAAAAAATCCACGTGATCCTATATTTCAATGGTTCTCTATAGACAATATCCAAAACAGCAGAGTAAAGTGATAGAGAGAGAGAGAAGCAAACATGAATGGAAAAAAAAAAAAAAGAAGCAAACGTGAAACAAAAAATGTCGTGTGATGAGATACAACTTGAGGAAGAAGATGATGTGGCCATAGTTTCAGTATTAAATAGTTTCAGCATTCTCTATTGTGTAATCGGACATGAGAGAAAATTGTCATAAGTTACTTGTGTTTTGTTCTAATTTTCATTGTTAAACACTTGATTATCCCATAATTGTGACCTATCATCGTGAATGTGTTTCTACGAACAGAGATGGTCTGCGGAGAGTTGCCGGAGTTATCTGCGGAGAAAGCTTACAGAACAGAGATGGTGGTGGTTTTAGGACTGTGTTTTTTTTGTTTTTTTTTTAATGAAATCCTTTAAAATTCCACCTTAAAGGGTATGATTTTGAGAGGAGTATTTTTTAACTAAAAAGCAAAGAAAAAGTCTCTTAGAATAATTCAAAGTAGTATTCTAAAAAAAGTTGTGATATTTTGAATAACAAGATTGAATAAAAAAAGTCTCTTAGATTTTAAGTTGGTTTTATAAACTATTGATTGAATAACAAGAGATTCTGAATTATTTTAAAGGATTTTATAAAAATCTTAGTTGAATAACATAGGATTTCATACAAGTTTTTAAATTCTTAATTGAATAAGAGAGGATTTTAAGAATACTTTAAAATCCTTTAAAATGTTAAGTTCAATACCTCCCTCTTAGTGAAGAAGCAAAAAAGACAATGTCTTAGTCGTAGAAATTCAAGAAATATTTTCTACAACAAATAAGAAAAATGATTAGCTCGTGGAGTAAGCAGTTTCCTAATCTGTTGATACTTCGAGATTCACTTTCTAGGGTTTCTCAAGACATGCATAAATATTTTAAGAGTATACCACGAGCCAATTTGAGCACTCTAAAATATTGATACGTTTATAAAATTTGAAGACACAAAAAAGTTTAGAAGGTATGTTCCCAGTTTTCTGTGACGTTAATCAGAGAGATGATTAAGTGCACACAGATTTGTTCTCATCTTTTTGATCTACACGAGTATGTTTAGATAGAAAAAAGATCTATACACGTTAGACACGTGTATACATCTTAGACACGTTAATCAAGATTCTAGATATGACATGGGGTTTCTCTAATGGGCGAGGTAGTTTTGTTTTCAAAAGGTTTACCTTAGACACGTTAATCAAAATTCTAGATATGACATGGGGTTTCTCTAATGGGCGAGATGAAGAGAACAAGAAAATTTTTGATCTTCCGAGATCAACAATGTGATGCTTAAGAGCTACATAACGATCTCGATAGATGTTTTCCTTGTTAACATTCCACACCTGGTGAACAAGTTGATATGAAAAAAGGATGTAATTTTGAAAGCCAAGATTACTAGGAAAGTTCGACTATCCAAGATTATTGAAAAAGGGTAAGGAGACTAAAAAATATATACATGTAGACGATTAAGTCTATCGCATTTAACTTTATGGTGTATTGAGACATACTGGAGTTTTAAGGATTGGTTAACGGAGACCGTGGTATATATAGAGCCCTTGTTTTAAAAATTCCCGCCTAGCACCGATTACGTCCCGCAAAATCGTTAGATCCACCCTCTTTGCTTCGATTAATGATTAATCCCCGCCTACCATTGATTATCTAATTATATCCGTCTAATTTGATTATAATATGTCTAATCCAATTATTTCCCGCTTAATTTTGTATATACTGATTATTTTTGAAGCCAAATATAAATCAAATATATATATTTTTGTTATTTAGACATTTAAATTAAGAGTTTATGATGTTTTACAATAACTAATGTACAAAATTTTAATGAAAATCAGAAAATTTTCTTTTAAAATTATGTTTGTATGTGTTTACCGTAATTTTAAAGAAAGTACTATAATTTTATATTTTATATGATATTTTTGTTAACATAAATAGAATTATTCATATATTTAATACTATATATTTGTATTTTATTATTAATTTAATAAAATAACCCTAAAACTAGTTTCCGATTAATCCTCGTTTAATCTTCGATTTTTTTGATTGTGGTTTTCGGTAGTTTCGGTAGGTATTTGTTCTAAGTGTTTTTGATTAAGGGATTTTCTTCTCAAGTTTGAGAAACAATGTTGGACGTTAAACTCCCGTCATAGTTAAACCATAATCAAACTCCTCCACAATGGTAAAACTATCATGAATAATTCATGTGAAAGCCACAAAACCTTAAACATAGCCACCCGTAATAATCCCCCACTTAATAACTCTTGCACTAATGAAATAAAACCATAACTAAATATAGAAAACCAAAAACTTAAACCTTTAAAAAAACGCAGACACGTACCACGTACTAACCTCCAAATAATAAATAATATAAAAACAACAAACCCCTAACTTACCTAAATAATAATAATAAGAAACCTAGATGTCGACGGAATCAAGCAAAACTTATCATCGAAATCAAGGTGTCGACGGCGAGTTCGGCGATTTCTCACCTCTTTTATTTGCAGATGACAGTTTTTTTTTCTGTCGTGCCACAAAAGAAGAATGTGAAGTTGTCTTACGACTCCTTAAAAAATATGAGTGTGTGTCTGGTCAGCAAATTAATTTTCAAAAATCTTCCATTCAATTTGGTCATACGATTGCTGTTGGGGTCGAGAAGAATTAAAAGGGGTTTTGGGGATCACAATTTTGGGGGGTATGAGTTCCTATTTGGGTATATCGCAGAGTTTGGGTGGCTTGAAAACGAAAATTTTCTCCTTCGTCTAGGACAGATTACAGTCAAGGGCCGGTGGATGGCCGGCATGGCTGCTGTCCATAGGGGGTAAGAAGTTGATGATCAAGTCAGTAGCTACGCCGGTTCCTACTTATTTTCGTTTGCCGAAGACGGTCACGAAAAAGTTAACTAGTGTGGTATATAATTTTAAGTGGAGTTCCACTGGACAATCGCAGGGATTGCATTGGGTTGCATGGGATAAGTTATGTTGCAATAAATTAGAAGGGGGTTTGGGTTTTGAGGTTTTGATGATTATAATACAGCTCTTTTAGCTAAGCAGTTATGGCGGTTGATAATCGTTTCATAATCACTTTTCGCTAGGGTCTTCAAAGGTCGAAACTATAGGCATTTAGATCCTTTGGATCCAATCAAATCTTACTCCCTATCCTATGGATGGCGGAGTATAGTCTCTGCTCGCTCTCTGGTTAATAAAAGACTTATTAAACAAGTAGGTTATGCGGCTTCCTTTTCATTATGGATTGACCAAGACCAGCTCTGGGCAATGGGTCCGCTACTAACCTGTCACTCCAACTCCTGGGATATGACCCATCTCACGGCTACTTTCGCACCGGAAGATGTTGACCTTATCTGCGCTTTACCTATCGGTCAGTTGGATGTGGTTGACTTGTTATATTGGCATTTTACAAAAACTGGGAAGTATACAATTAAGTCTGGATATAATACATTACGTTTAAGTAACTCGGTTGGTCCCCTCTCCGGAGTGTTGTCCAAACTTGTTCCCTTTACAGGCTTTTGTTTGGAAATTTTAATGCCCACCCCAAATCCGACATTTTATGTGGCAAGCAATTATTGGCTGTGTAGCAGTCACCACTAACCTTCGAAAACGAAGTTTGAGATGTGATGTCGATTGTTCTATATGTGGCTTTTCTGAGGAGACGATTAATCATGCTTTGTTTGATTGCCCATCGGCAAGGCAGGTCTGGGTTTGATCTCAAGTCCCGACGACACCAGGGAATTTTCCTTCTAAATCGCTATATGCGAGCATGGATTTTTCATTTAGGCATCTCCCGTGGATATCCGCACATGAGTACTATCCTTGGCTATTGTGTTATATTTGGAAGATGCGCAATGATTAAATTTTTACTAATGTGGATTCTAATCCACTTGTAGTTCTGCAAATCGCGGAGGCTGAATCCAAGGCTTGGTTTCTACAGCTCAAACTGAGGTTATGGTTGAGGGTCCCACTGAGGCTTCCAGGATAACTCATAGTTGTGGGTTTTTGCCCGTCAGGAATATGACAAGCTATTTATGTTTTGTAGATGGTTCCTGGAAGGCGACTGACAAATTTGCAGGTAGAGGATGGTACTGTTCACCACCCTCAGGAGAGGAACCAACTATGTGGGTAGCGAATATCAGGCGTAGTCTCACGCCTCTCCATGCCAAGATTGAAGCCCTAATATGGGCTATGCGGTGTATGACTGGGACAGATAATCAAAATGTTTTCTTCCTCACTGACTGCTCTAATATGGTGAAGATGGTTTCTTCGCCTTCTGAGTGGCATGCGTTTACACCTTACTTAGAAGACATACAGATTGACAAGGCGGAGTTCATGTCCTTCTCGATAGCTTTGATTCCTCACATGTAGAATGGTAAAGCGAATAATTTGGCGCGTCGTGTTCGCTCTTAACCGCATTACATTACCTATGTAAATAATATTCCCTCGCATTGGCTCTTTTGAGTCTCTTTCTTTACATGTTGACAAAAAAAAAGAAAAAAAAAACCTAGATAACCTAACGATCAATATCATCGTCATCATCATCGTCAGCATCTTCATCCTCGGTGAGTTTCTCCATGATCACAAAAAGATCACACAAGATGATTTATACTGCGGAAACTTGTAGTTTTGATCTACTAGATCGACTGCTCTAATATCATGTAGAATTAGATATTGAACTAACTTGATTTTTGTTTATAAACATCACAATCCGACATGTACATAATTAGATCTAGGATTTCTAGGTTTACATAAACCGTCGTTAACGTAAATAAAACATAATAATAAGTCCAATATACAATACCTAATATAACCTTAAGGGGCTGTTATTGGAGAAGTGATTTCTAAATCCATATAGAATTGTAAATTCTATAAATCAAAACACATGGATTTTGAAATAACATGTTTTATCTTTGGATTTGAATCCTTCTATTTTACACTTTCAAATCCATTCAAATCCATTTAAAACATAATGTGGATTTTGAAATCCAAAAACAAATCATTAAATGAATAACATAGGATTTTAACAAGTATTTGTAAATCATAGAACCAATAACACATCATTTTGATAAGTATTTTAAAATCAATGATTGAATAACACATGATTTTTGTCTGGATTTCCAAATCCATTAAAATCATAGAACCAATAATCCCCTCTAATACTTCTAATGTATTCCAATGAGTTTGTGCATTTTTTTTCCTTAACAAAGTATACTTATAATCATATAAAATTAAAATTTTTAAAAATGTTTTCAATAACTTTTCTCACGTAACATTTGATTTTGGTCAGGTAAAAAAAATACTTACTCAGAATATTAAAACAAAGGATCGTAATTATTTTTTGTTTTCACTAATACCCTTCTTTTTGTTCTTGTGATAAATTATTGTTAGCGAGATTAATGATTTAATGTGAACAAAATAAAATAAAACACGTAAGAAATTTATTCAACTTTTTTTTTATTAACAATAATCATCGTTTTACATTAGTTCTATTAAATACGCAGCATCGGCCAAAACCTTGTCCCAAAGTTTCTTCAAAGATGATTTTCCTACTGAAGCCTCACGACGACATCTATTGGCTTTTGTACATCCTCGAGTATATGGATTCGCTGGTATACGCAAACGACATGCAGGTGATGGAAATCTTGAATTACATCCATTACCTAAATCTCTTCGCCATGGATATTCAAGTCTTTTCGCTTCAATGCTACTTATAAACACGCATACTACAATCAAAATTGTCACAAACATAAACTCTTTTGCTTTGATCATATTTTTATTGTTTAGATTGTTTTCTTTTTTTTGTTTGGTCTAAAGATTGGAGAACTAGTTTCTTATAGAGTGCAAGAGATAAGTTATAGTTTCACTAACTTTAATGCATAACTTGAATATTGTTTTGGTTGTAATCAGTTCAGATTCCTTTATTAAATTAAATCATAAACAAAATTTTGGTGTATTTTGTTTCAGTTTTGACTTTTAAAATAAACGGTGCACTCAATTGATATAATTTAAGTTTCTGGACGATTAGTTTATGCTTTTTTTTTTAATTTCGGTCATGGTTTAAAAGACTACAAAATAAATTTGAGACTGTGTCCTTTATATATATATATATACTCCCTCTTTTCTAATTGATCTTATTTTCAGATTTTTCATACATAATAAGAAAACATATCAAAACTTGATTATAAATGTCATGCTTTTTGTAATTTTTAATTTTCTATAATTGTAAACCAATAATATTTAATTATTTTCTTGAAAAATTTACAAATCATCATCATAAGTATTAAAAAGTGTATTGGTAACTTAAAAATAACATGTTCTTCTTTTTTTTTCTAGAAGTGGGATCAATAAGGAAGAGAGAAGTATATTTTTTGGCCAGTTTCTCGATGCTCTGCAGTTCTCAAGTTCTTTTATAAGAGCATGTATAGTGGGGAGAACCACAAATATATTATTTTAATAAATTTTAATATTTATAAAATTTAAATCATTAATAAAATTAAAAATCAATTATATGATTACATGTATACAATGAATCTCTAGAGATGCTTTCAATGTCTCTCAAATGAGAGATTCCCTAATTCGGTTTCTCCCATACTTTCTCACGCGTGTCCGTTTTTTCCGGTGTGGGTTGTAAATCTGTCTTTTTCGGTGTGTGTCGCAGGTCTACTTTTCCGTTATCTGTCATTTCCAGTGTGTGTGTCGCGGATTTATCTTTTCCGTTGTATGTTTTTTCTGGTATGTTGCATTGTTGTCTGTGGCAGTCTTTCGTAAATCAGTCTTTATTGTCGTCTGTAATCGTTTGTTATAGACTAGATCTGGAAAATCGATTGTTATAGATTAGATGTAAAATCGTTTATTGTGGATAAAATATAATCGGGTGGTGGACAATCTAAAAACTCAGTAGACAAAGTCAGTGTGTTTTTAGTATTGTCTATCATGAATATAAAAATTGTCTATTATTATATTTGCGTGTGTATACATTTTATTTTCTATCCGCATATCTTGTTATTTAGTCTATATATTTATTGTGTTATATTAGTTCAAATCACTTTTAATATGCGGTCTATTTTTTTTTTTGTCAACAACAGATCAGCTCAAACGAGCTAATTGGTAGGAAAATCGTTTACAAACAATACTTGGTGCGGAGATGTACACGCTTGGCGTGCCAAAGAATCCGCCCTTAAATTAGCATTTCTAGGAATTAAAGATAAAGAAAAGGAAGAGAATTCCTCCCTATCAGTCTTGATGTCGTCAAGGTACGCCGAGAACGCAGGCCAGTCGGAAGGAGAAGACACCATCTTCACCAAGTCTGAGCAGTCAGTATAAAAAGCCACCTCTCTGAAGTCATGGCCGATCATGCAGCGCATCGCCCAAAGGAACGCTTCAACTTCAGTATGTAATGGAGATAGACTTCGCCTGAAATTCTTGGCACCCAAAAACGGCAACGTTGTCTGGATCGAGGTACAACACCAACCAGCACCTGCATACAAATCCCCTGCTTTCCAAGATCCAGCTATGAAGCATCGATATCCTGAAAAGACCGAAGGAAGGGAAACCGTAGGCACCCTAACTGGCAACTCCGAAACTACTGGAAAAGTGGGACTGGTCACTAGATCATCCTCTATCTGAGCCTGCTGCAGCTTCACCCTCTGCTACCCTAACAATATCCTCTGGCTTTCCGGCAATATTGTCAAAGACACGTGCATTCCTTGCTTTCCAAATAAACCACATAAGCCAAGGGAAAGCCGCAATATGGGCTCCCGGATTCTGCTGTCCTAAAAAGTGATCAACATTTGCATATACTGATTCCGTCGGGAAGGAATTAGGTCCCACCGGCCCATTTGCCTTTTAATATGCGGTCTATTACTTAATTTTTTTTATAAATTTACCCAAATGATAGAGAACTAGTATTAATTTGTTGTCCACTTTGTTTTGGTGGAAAAGTTCCGATATGAATATATTGTTCACCACTCCGTAAAATGCTTTGTACCACGTACCCGTCTTTCGAACTTCAAAACAAATCTTAATTGCAAGGACAATTAGGTAAAACTGAAATTGTCTTGTTTAATGAATATGACAGATTTAAAAAGATTTTCTCAATATGGCAAATTTGAAAAAAATTAGAAAAAATATGGACAAAAATCCCTTTTTATTATATATATTTATTCAATTTCAAAAAATTTGAATACACATTGGACGGATATTAGTTTTTCAAATATGCAAACATGTACCGTGGACTGATACCTTTTTTTTTTCCTTTTTCTTCTCTCGGGCTAATTAGTCAACTGATTTATAAATAAAAAGGGATAATTGTGAAATCTAAAAAGACTAAAAGTAACCACATTTGTGGAAACGAAAGCAACGTCAATAAAAGTAAAGACTTCACTCACACATAAGTATTAGAACAAGCCACAAAACCCAATAGTATAATCCATTAATAGTCTTAAAGCCCATGTAATTAGGGTTCTAAGTGAGATAGGTTCCATATATATATGTGTTTAATGATTCTAAAAAATGTAACTTTGAGAGTTGTCTCAAAACAACTTTCCTCTTCGATCTTATGAAATGTTAAATTTAAATCATTTGATTTTGGTGACAAGATAATCACTCTTTTCTTTCCTTTAGTTTCTTTGCACAATAAAGCTCCTAATGAGCTATCTTATATCTCTAGTTTAATAAGCTCTTAAGAGCACAAATCTTCTTGTTTTGAGATTGTCTTCAATAAGGACGCTGTCTGGAACCTAATATTTTTCAACGACACATTAAATTAGAAGATTACTGTCTAAATCTAAAGAAACATGTTTACAAATATGAGACTAATCATAAACTATCGACTTCATGGAATACACGAATTATATTTGAGAATACGAGTCAATTATATTTGAGAATTTGAGTCAACTTGGGAGCAGTTGCGTTCTCACTCCCCTTTGGTGCCATGGTACAAGGCTGTGTGGTTTAAGGAAGCGGTACCTTGGTACTCGTTTATAACTTGGCTTGCAATGCTTGGACGACTCCCTACAAAGGACAAACTTAGAAGCTGGGGCGTGACCGTCCCTGCTGAGTGTGTACTCTGTTCAGTTGCCATTGAAACTTATGCTCATCTCTTCTTTAACTGTGCGTACTCTACTACAGTCGGGGAAGCTTTCGCAGCAAGAATCTGGCCCTCTCCTCCTTCGGATCTACTCTCCATCTCTTTTTGGATTTTGCAAGCAAAGGCTCAGCCATCAGCCATCGCCTTTCTCAGCAATTCAAGCAGCTATTGACGCGTGATCGGTTTCTTTCCTCCCTGCTCCCTCTTCTAGCTCCCTTTCTCTTCTTGCTTTTTACTTTGGCTGTATTCTCTTTCCCTTTTAGTTTCCCTTTGTCAAATAATTTGTCTTAATAAACATTGTACATAAAACAGAAAATTGGTATAAAATTTACCAAAAAAAATTTGAGTCAATTACGTTTCACTATGTTTGCTTTATTTTGATGGGGACAAACCAATCTCATACTGTAGTAGTTTTCATTGTACGTTTCTATCGAATTCATAATTATATTTGTTTCTATTTTGAAATAAATCAAAATAATTTAATACAGTAGTATTGTGAAATCTGATTGCTAATAATAATATACATATTAGAACATTTTAATGGAATTTTATAAGATTGTGTTAGTGAAGACTTATATGTTAGAGATTTGATTAGAATTATTTCTTAGGTCAGATTCAGGATTTTTTTTTTTTTTTTTTTTTTTTTCAGATTCAGGTTCAGCTTCAGGATATTAGATACGAAGAAATAAGGCTATAGTTGGTTACGCAATATCATCTATAGTGAAAACACCTTAACACTATTGTTGTTCATTAAGTAGCATCATTGCATCAACTTGCATCTATTGTCATAATATAAATTAAAAAAACAGATCAAATGGAAATGGTTGAGAGCAGAAGATGGATACAATTTGCAAACACATGATTCATTAATTTAAAATTAGGGAGTAGAAGGCATATACAATCTAGGGATCGATAACCTTCAACAAAAGCACATCACAAACAAGCACGAGAGTCTATCATTTTTTTTCTCACATACACGACAATTATTGAAAACACGAAAACCAACTCAGTGAAACTAGATGACCACCTCCTTCACCTCCAGACGTACGTAGTATTTTCATGGATATATTTGTCTAGGCAGTTTCAACTGCATTTATGGAGCCTTTGGTGCAGATTGTAGAACATGCGTTGGCACATTTCTCAACAGCTTCATTCACAATTTCATTTGCATCTAATCATCAAAACAAATTTGACATATATTCTTAACTTGTTAATTATTTAAAAATGATAACAATTAAAATGTGTTTTGGGATTTTGCTTTACCGGAGTTCTGGAGAGTGGTTAAAGCACCACACACAGAAGATACACATCCAACCTTGCAGTATTCATTGACAGCAACACCTTGAGACAAAAAAAAAAAAAAACCCATTACAAAAAAATGAATTTCTGATCTGTTTTATAACAAGTAGAGTACAAAATAAAGCACAATAATATTCAATTTACCTGTGTTTTCGAGAGTGTCCTTAGTATATCCGTTAGGACATGTCGACCCACTAACGATTTTGCAGCCACTAAGATTTGCACATACTTGCCTAGAAGTTCCGAATATGCGGCAAGCATTATAGATATTTCTAGCATTGGTGGACGGACAGCAGCTTTTTGCGTCAACTTGAATTTGTGCCATGAACAGACTCATCACGAGCACACTTACAATCAAAGTTTTGCCTTCCATCTTTGGATACTTGATTAGTTGTTTGAGCACAAAACGTATGTGGGGAGTAGTTAATAAGTTTGTATTAATGAAATGGTGATAAACAAGGGTCACTTAAATACTAGTTGGTCAAGAATTTGCAATCACAAACAAGGCTATCACATGCGCAATAGACAACATACATGCTGGTAGACCATCCTTATTTACATTGGCTACCTTTCACCTTCGAGAATCTACATTCTTCTCTTCTTTTTTCCTTTTCTTTTTTGTTCGTTTTTCTTAAGCAGAAAAAAAAATCTATTAAAGTTTTGGATTCCTTAATATTTGAATTAGGCTACTTAATTAACAGTTTAATATTTATTATTTCGTAGTAGTTTTGCTGGCTATTATTTTGTGGATATAAATGTTACTTTATTATTTCATGATTGAATACTTTGTTTGCATAAATTATACAATACACACAGAAGGTGTTTGTTAATTGTTACGACGTTTTTCTGGGATGTTTCTTGTAATTGTGTTGGAACTCAAAACCACGTTATAACTAAACTTCTTGTGATTGTGTTGGGACCAAATTTTTCTTCATGCATAATCTTTCTTTTAAGAGATCGATAAAGTGGTTTTGAGGTCTAGTGACTAGAATATTAGGTTTTTTCTTTCAGTTGCAATGATTTATTTATATAAAGTACTTTCTTTTTTGGTTGGGAGTTAGTTACGAACGTGTTTTGTGTTTCTTTATTTAATTTTTAACCATGTCTGTTGTAGTTGTGATCATTGAAACACATCCTTACCTGTTACCTTTCAACTACAGAACTACTATTATTATATATATACTAGTTGCTGACGAAATGAAATCCTTTATTGTATTACACAAAAATCCAAAACGTTGGTTACAAAACGTGTTTTGTGTTTCTTTATTTAATTTTAACTAACTCTTCTGTTCTTAGTTTCAATTTGAATAATGTTTTGTGTTTTTTATTTAATTTTAACTAACTCTTTTGTTCTTAGTTTCAATTCGAATCATATGTTGGATGAATGCATAACAATATTTTGTAAAGTAAATAATGATTTTTTTTTTATGTGGATCAAACTTATTTTGTTTGTCATAAGGAAGATCAGAATATCCACGGCACTCAATCGAAAGCTCTATATCAAGGAACTTCATAGGATTCTCCATGACATCTTAGTCTTTTCAATCTTTTTCGATTTATGCTTCCTTTAATATCGTTCCCCGCAACCAAAATCGATGCGTTAGCGAAGGAGGCTCTCCTCCCCTTATGTACGGAAACCTAGTTTTATTCCCTAATGAAGAATACGTTTTGCCCAAAAAAGGGAAGATCAGAATATAAAATATGTTGTAATGGAATTGTATTTTTGGATTTTACCAAGTGATGATCATTCATTTTATTTTTTTCTACAATACATTAAATTAGAAGACTACTCTTCCAAACAATAAAACACTAAATTGACGAAACAAATTAGAGGGTTGCGCTGGTTTTGATTTTGTTTCCTAAATGCCGCCAACATATAAGAGAGACATGTCATTAGAAAGCAGAACATACAAGAATGAACATGGAAAGCAAGAAAGAGACGTAAGTAGTAGACAAAGCAAAGCAATATGCATATGGTGGCCTCACAGTTACAAAAGGTTTGAAAATTGTAGAAGTGAAACGTATTGACTTTGTTTTTGTTTTCATCCTTACCTTCATTTTCAATACCTGATGATATGAGACTATTGAATGAACAAAATGTTAAAATATACTGTTTATAGAGATAGATATATCATATAGAACAACGACAGCTTTTGTCGTCTTTTCTCTTATGTTTTGAAGGCTACCTTCGAGAATCTACGTTCTTCTCTTCTTTTTTCTTTTTCTTTTTTGTTCGATTTGCTTAAGCAGAAAAAAGCAAACCTACTAAATTTTTGGGTTCCTTAATATTTGAATTAGGCTACTTAATTAACAATTTAATTTTCATTATTTTGTAGTAGTTTTGCAGGTTATATTTTTGTACGTTCTTATAATAATTTGATGTATAACTTTGGGTTTTTGTGATTATAAATTTTAGTTTATTTTTTTACTGCATTGGTGTGTAATGATTGAATTTTTTGTTTGCATAAATTATACAATACACACAGAAGATGTTTGTTATTGTTACACTGTGTTTTCTGGAATTTTTTGTTTGCATAAATCAATATATGTTATAGGACTATAACATCTCAATTATTTAAACATGATTTAATTAAAGAATAGAAAATATTTATCTTTATTGGATCGTAGATGGGAGAAGTCATTGACGAGAACGTAGGCGACATCAATTAAGAATTTGAGACGTGATTAGGTATCGATCAAAGCTCAATTAAAATCTAATGTGCACTCAACCACGATCTAGTGGTATCGTCGTGACATTTCAGGATCGAATCCATAGGGACTAAGTAATTGCACTATAAAACTATGAAGATCGAATATAACTAAGACAGAAAAAAGAAGTTTATAAATCAAGTAACTAATCAAAAACAGAAAGTACATAAGTTGTTTTAAATCAAAAAGAAAATATTGGGCGTAGGGAATCTATGGGAAACATAATCTCAGAATAAGGTAGTTAGATTGGGATGCGTTAAATACCGTTCTAGAACTCAAATCATTGTTGTAAAGCTAACATATTTCTGCAGCGTTAAGTATCTATGCAATGAATTCACTAAACCCTAAACCATCATTTGTATCTAGCAAACCAAGCAAGCAATAACAAGTTCAAGTTTGATCTGTTCACAAGGTGCCTTAACTTCAACTTCCGTTGGCTAAGGATCACCTTGCTCACCTATGTTCTTTTCAAACAACTCAACAACACTTTCAGTGCGACGATGAATTAAACCTATGATCATAAACTAGGTAGCTAATCTAGTTTAAGCTTTAAGAACAACAATAGATGAAGCACAAAATAGATCAACCCCAAATCTAGAACACCATCATTAAAGAATCATAAACCCCTTTGAAACCCGAAATCCAATAGGTAAACTAATCAGACATGGAGAAACAGAAACAGCAAATCAAAGATTGAAAATGCATAATTGAATTGCAAAAGAATAGAAAATAGGGTTTAGAAATCTTCTCCAAAGTGTCTAGAAGGATTTGAGATCTTCTCCCAAAGTTTACAAGTACTCAAAGGCTGCGTAGAATAAAAGTTGTCTTTCTAGAGGTTGATCCTCGTGTTTAAAGACTAAAATAAAACCTTAAAAGTCGGTTTAAAACAAAAAGAGAAAAGTTGCTTCAGGTACGGGATCGGTCAATCCCGAATGAGGATCGGTTGATCCTGGATGTTTTTTCTGTGATTGTTCTATATGCTTTCTAGTCCGATCAGTCTTCACCAAATTGGCTCCAAATGCACGTTTTCATCCCCAAAACACTCAGTTTCCTTCCAAAATAGCCTAGAACCTGTACAGACTCTCAAAAGATTAAAAAGATTCTAAAAGCACACTTTGATTCAATAAAAAACTCAAAACAAATGTAAAATCTATAGTTAAAATCCTATCAAATACAGACATATCAGGTATCGTTGGTGACGTTGGAGAGGAAGAAAGACAGGAACGTACGGTGACGGACATGTTAGAACAAGAGGTACAGATAATTGTTCTATTATATTATTCATCTCTTCCATACGATACAATATATATAGAGAGATACATAATAGGTATCCACATAATATAATATATTCATAATAGTTTATAGGTTATTGAGAAAACTACTAGATGAGAATACAAGAATTATGTTTGAGAATTTGAGTCAATTATATATTCTGTTGTTTTATTCTGATGGGGACAAGAATACAAGACTAATCTCGTAGTAGTTTTCATTGTACGTTTCTATCAAATTCATAATTATATTTGTAATAACTATTATTCTATTTCGAAATTAAATAAGCCAAAATAATGTAATAGTATTGTGAAATCTGATTACTAATAATAATAGATATTAGAACATTTTAATGGAATTTTATAAGGTTGTATTGAGTGAAGACTCGGATTTAGAGATTTGATTTGATTTATTTCTTAGGTCAGATTTAGGATATTAGATACGTAGAAAGAAGGCTATAGTTTGGTTACGCAATATATAGTGAAAAAACCTTAACACTATATACTGTATCGTTGTTAATTAAGTAGCACCTGTTTTCAATTTGTCATGATATGAAATCCTTATCAAAAGACAATTCCGATTATAAAAAAAGAAAAGAAAAGAACAGATCAATGAAAATGTTTGAGAGGAGAAGATATATGGATACCAACACATTATTTATTATTTAAAATTAGGGAGTAGAAGGCATATACAATCTAGAGATCGATAACCTTCAAGGAAAACACATCACAAACACAAGAATCTAACATTTTTGTCACATACAAGACAATTATTGAAAACATGAGAACCAACAACACTGTGAAAGATGACCACCTCCTTAACCTTCACACGTACGTGGTATTTGGATATGACTTTCTAGGCAGTTTCAATTACATTTATGGAGCCTTTGGTGCAGATTGTAGAACACGCGTTAGCACATTTTCCAACAGCTCCATTCACGATTTCATTTGCATCTAGTCATCGAAACAAAATCTGACACATTATTCTCTTGTTAATTATTAAAAAAATCGTAATAATGAAAATGAGTTCGGAGAGTTTGCTTTACTGAAATTCTCGAGAGTGGTTAAAGCACCGCAAACAGAGGATAAACATCCAACCTTGCAGTATTCATTGACAGCATCACCTTGAGACAAAAATTAAAAACACATGACAAAAAATGAATTTCTAATTCGTTTTGTAACAAATAAAGTAGTAATAAGGCATAACTATTTACCTGTGTTTTCGAGAGTGACTTTAGGATATCCGTTAGGACATGTCGATCCACTAACAATTTTGCAGTCACTAATGTTTGCACATACTTGCTTAGAACCTCCCGCTAGACGGCAAACATTGTAGGTGTTTCTCGCAGGGACGGATGGGCAACAGCTCATTGCGTCGACTTGAATTTGTGCCAAAAACAGACTCATTAGGAGCACACTTACAATCACAGTTTTGCCTTCCATCTTTGGGTTGATTAGATGTTTACTTGATCGGAAAATGTATGAGGGGACTAGTTTTAAGTTTGAATTGATGAAATGGTGATAAAACAAGGGTCACTTAAATACTAGTTGGTACCTTCGAGAATCTAAAGTTTTAGTGATTAGAAGAATTCAAGTTTTTTTTTTTCTTTTAGTTGGGAGTTCGTTACAAACGTGTTTTATGATTTGTTATATAATTTATAGCTACTCTCTTGTACTAGGTTTCTAGATATATATTTATTTTATACCAAATGCTGACCCACTAAAATCCATTCATGTAGTATTACACAAAAATCCAAAACGTTGGTTACAAAACGTGTTTTATGTTTCTTCATTTAATTTTAACCAACTCTTCTGTTCCAACAATTTCAATTTGAATTATATGTTGGACGAATACAGATCATTATTGAAAAGAATAATGAACTTTGCTGTGATACTTCGGTTTCAGAAAGTTCCGGAGAAATTTAAAGGAATTGATTTGACCACCTCTGTCACCAAAGTACATTTATCTTTTCGGTTAAAGGATCTGAAAAACTTTACAATTAAGCGTGTTTATGCTAGAGTAGTCTCAGAATGGTTGACTTTTTGAGAAGTGATTGTCGAAACTGTCCGAGTGAGGACAAAACACAAGAAAAGATTATGTAGTGATTTGTTGGGAAGGTAAACAAGTCTTTACAACCTCCCGCACGTAGCAAACTGACCGTCATATATGGATGGGCTCGCAGGCGTAGTGAGAGTTCGTGAAGCCCATTAAGGAAGGTAGGCTCATGGACTGGGATTGGATATAGGCCCCACTGAGAGGTTGGCAGTCGGAGCGTTGCAAGTGGTATCAGAGCCGAACCCACACGTGTGGAGTCGGGTTCACTCACACCATTGGCGGTGACGGACTTGGTTTGCATCGAGGATGTTGCGATCTATTAATGTAGGTGAATTGTGACACCCTGGTTTCAGAGACTTGCATAGAGGTTTAAAGGAATTGATTTGGCCATCTATGTCACCAAAATGCAGTTATATTTTTGGTCAAAGGTCCTGAGAAAACTCCACAGTTAAGTGTGCTTATGCTGGAGTAGTCTCAGGATAGGTGACCTTCCGCAAAGTGACTATCGGAACTATGCGAGTGAGGACAAAACACAGGAAAAGATCATGTGGTGATTTGTAGGGAAGGTAAACAAGTCTTTAAAACCTCCCGGACGTAGCAAACTGATCGTCAGATATGGATAGGTTCACGGGCCTAGTGAGAGGACGTGAGGTCCATTAAGGAAGGTGGGCTCATGGAATGGGATTGGACATGAGCCCCACTGAGAGGTTGGTAGTCGGGGCATTACAAGAGAGGGAAGGATGCAATACGAGGACTTCTCGGGAGTTCACCCATCCTAGTTCTACTCTCACACAAGCACACTTAATTGCGGAGTTCTGGTTGTATCCTGTGTATTTAACCTCTCTACAAGTCTCTAAACCGGTGTGTCAAAATTCATCTCCACTAACAGATCGGGACATCTTCGTTGCGCACCAAGACCATCACCCCCAACATTATAATACACCCGACTTCACACTCGTCTGTGTTCGGTTCTGATACCAATTATGACACACCGGTTTTAGAGACTTGTAGAGAGGTTTAAAATAATTGATTTGACCACCCATGTCATCAAAATGCACTTATCTTTTCGTTCAAAGGTCCTGAAAGAACTCCATAGTTAAGCATGCTTATGATGGAGTAGTCTCAAAATTGGTGACCTTCCACGAAGTGACTGTCAAAACTGTACAAGTGAGGACAAAACACATGGAAAGATCATGTGATGATTTGTAAGGAAGATAAACAAGTCTTTAAAACCTCCCGGACGTAGCAAATTGACCGTCAGATATGGATGGGGTCACGAGACTAGTCAGAGGACGTGAGACTCATTAAAAAATATTGACCTATAAACTGGGATTAGATATAAACTCCATTGAGAGGTTGGAGGTCAAAACGTTACATTTTTTTTTATGAATTGAATTTTTATTGCAAATTACGTATTTTGTTTGTCATAAGGAAAACCAGAACATAAAATATTTTGTAATGGAATTGTGTTTTGATTTTTTTTATCAGCTGATGAAGATTCATTTATTTTCTACAATACATTAAATTGGAAGACTACTCTTCCAAGCAATGAATCACAAAATTGACGAAACTAATTAGAGGTTTGCGCTGGTTTTGATTTTGCTTTCTAACACCATCTCTAATGTATTATTCTACTTTTTTGCTTTAAAATAAAATAATTCTAAAATAGAGTAGGGTGTTCTCCAATGTACTACTCTATTTTTTACTTTAGAATATAATATTCTAAAATATATAATATTTCTATTTTACTATTAATACTTTTTATTTATAAAACTTACAATTAGACTCCATTTTTGTCTTTTGCTAAATTTTTATAAATCATGATATTATTTACATTGGACATTCATTACATTAAGAAACTTACATTACATAGTTTAAATAATAAAAATATAATTTATATTTATGTTGCTTGTTTTGCTTATTTTTAATTTGGTACTTGTTTGTTTAGTTAATTTTATAAAGATATGTATGTTAAGCAATGTTTAAGAAAGCGCTAGGCGTTAATTAGGCGGTGATCCAATGCCTAGCGCCTAGAACGCTTAATCGGAATCTAGGCGGTTTTAGACAGTGTAGGCGTTTACTCTATAAATTAATATATATCTGATATTGTATACATAATTATACAAAATATCTATAAAAATAATAAAAAATTAAATCAAAAACAAAACAATAGATAAAAATATTATTTCAATGCATTATAAATAACATATTAAACATTTGTAATTTTTTTTATAAATTAAACTTTATAAATTTTAAATTTGTGCAATTAAAATTTTAAAAATATATTAAAAAGATGATACTTTAATTTTAAGCGGTCAAAGCGATCGTATAGACATTACTATAGCGCCTAGCCCCTAGACATGGCAAAGGCAGATGCCTATAATACTTTTTCGAACACTGATATTAAGTGTGTTTCATTCTCATTATAATAAATTGTTATTAGAAAATTAGTTACATTATTACGTAGATGTCTCAGTAATATTCAATATACCAAAAAAAAAGCATAAGTTATGCTGCATAATTAAGTATATATAATATATAATATTAAGTAAGTGGTAAACAAAGGAAACCATTGAAGTTTAAAAAAAAACAAAAGCAATTAATGTTATCGTCGAGCCCATTGTACGATCCATGTTTGTTAAAAATATTTGTGTTTGTAAGTTGCATCAATTGTCCAGTTGTTGTTCTTAAGTAGCATAAAGAGTTATTAAATGAAGGAAATTTAAATTTAAAGAATTAAAATATAAATAAAATAGTTCACCTCTAAAATAGAGGGACAATATTTAAGTGTAAACCTTTTATTTAACTCTTTATAAAATATGAAAACAAATTTTGTATAAATTATTATAAAATAAAAAAATTCAAACCATTCTTTTATAAACCAAACCGATATATAATTCCGTTCTAATTGTAAAATCTAAACTCTAATCATCTTATCTGTAAACACAAACCGATATATAATTTCGTTTGAATTGTTAAATCTTAACTCTAACCACTTCATTTGTAAATCCAAAGCAACATATAATTTCGTTCTAATTGTAAAATCAAAACTTTAACCATTTCATTTGTAAATCTAAACCGACATATAGTTTTGTTCTAATTGTAAAATCTAAACCCTAACCACCTCATTTGTAAACCCAAACCGATATATAATTTCGTTTTAATTGTAAAATCTAAACTCTAAGTACCTCATTTGTAAACCCAAACCGACACATAATTTTGTTCTAATTGTATCAGCAACTAGCGACAAATTCCAGCGACAGCATATGTTGTTCGTTTGTATGTTGCTAGCGACTGTCGCTAGAAACTGTCGCTGAGTTCTTCGTTTGCCTGTCTCTGTGACTAATTACTATATATATATATTTTTTAAATTAATAAGAGTTTTGAGAATTTATATTTTTATTACATATACCCATGAAAATAAATTAAAAACATATTTACATATTTTTAATAATTAATATGAATTTTATTTTTAATTTATTCATTTAATATTATTCAGTTTAATTTATTTATAACTGATCTTTTTAGAATTTTATTTAAATATATTCAAATTAATTTGTTATTTTATGTAGTTAAATTTAATTTAATTTTAATAACTATATGTAGTTATATTTTTATTTAATTAACTTTAATTTTGATCATATTTAATTTATCAAGCTTGATCTAGCAACTATTTTCAGCGATTGATCGTTAAAAATTTTATTGACTGAAAATTACGGTCGCTGATCGTTGGCGACAGTCGCTGCGACTGGTCGCTGAACTAGTGAGAGGCAAACGAACAACTTTCTGTCGCTGTCGCTGGTTTTGGTCGCTGGCGCCAGGCAAACAAACAGAGGCGAGACCAGTGAGGGTTCTCAAGAAGAGAATCAAGGAACTTTGGAGGAAGAATTTTCCTTTGATGAGAGTCATATGGAATTGTGATGGTGTTGAAAAGCAGACTTGGGAGCCAGAAACGAGATTGAAGGCAATGTTTACGAAGTGGTTTGAGAAGCAGGTCGCGACTTGAGCTTGTCTAGCATGTTCCTAGCTGTAGTCCTATAATGTGGTGTTTGGGATACAAAATTCTGTAAGGCTGTTGCTAAAGAGGGAAGTTTCCTGAAATGAAAATTTCTAAAAGTGGAAAGTTTTCAAAAGTGGAAAGTTTTTAAAATGGAAAGTTTCATGTGAGTTAGCATTTGTCCATTTTTTTTGGGTTGAGAGCTCTGGAGGGGCTTGTGTGGCCTTTGTGGCGGACTGTTGAGTCATTGTGTGCCCGTGTGGAGCAGTCTTTCGAGACATTGTGTGGCCTTCGTGGTGGACTATTGAGTCATTGTATGCCTGTGTGGGGCGGTCTTTCGAGACATATTGTGGTCTTTGTGGCAGGCTGTTTAGCTAATTGTGTGACCTTTGTAGCAGGGTGTTTAGCCAATTGTGTTTCCTTTGTGGAAGGCTGTTTAGCCAATGTTGCCTGTTTAGGTGGTCTTTCGGGATGTGTGGTCTTTGTGACGGTCCTTTGGGACGTGTGGCCTGTTTAGGCAATCTTTCGGAATGGGTAGTCTTTGTGACGATACTTCGGGATGTATGGTCTTCGTGACGTTGCTTCGGTCCTTTGGGACAAGTGGTCTTCGTGACAGTCCTTCGGGACAAGTGGTCTTTGTGACGGTCCTTCGGGGCGAGTGGTCTACATGATGGTCCTTCCAGACAATTGGTCTTTGTGACGGTCATGTTTAGGACATTTGTTTGGCATTTGTGGCGGTCATGTTTAGGACATTTGTTGGCCTTAATGGCGGACCATGTAGCATTTCGATGATCCTTGTGTCGTCATGAGGTATCCTAGTGAGGGGATATGTGGTTGGTAGGAAATTGTGTTGTTTTACGCGAGCCACGGGAAGGAAAGCTGGTTAGGGATAGTACTCAAACGTGTTCAGAATTGTTTGCTCTAAGGACATTTGGTCCTGAACGACTCTTGGGGGGACTTTAGTTCTCCAAGTACTACCAGATTCTGAGACTTTGTGGTTTGAGAGTTTGGGTGGTATATCGACTTTGGATGACGATCCGAGGGCGCGCTGTAGGGTGGCAACCCGAGAGATGACTATTGGACTTCTTTATATATTATGGCATGCACGTTTCGGCCAAATGAGGAGCCAATAAAAACTCAAGGTCGAGACCTATGAGTAAAAAAGAAAGTATAAAAGTCGAGAGCAAATAATGCCTGAAACATGAGTCTATCGCCTATAGGTGACCTTCGTAGATCAGTTGGAGGAAGTGTGGGCCGTGGAGACGGTTGCACGGGAGTCATTGGCTGATGGATGTTCGAGATTCGAGGACGAATCTAAATCGGTAGGGGAGAATTGTAACGCCCGCAAACCAAAAATTGAAATTTTGGTTAGGGTGTCGATTATTGATCATGAACCACCTTGGGACCTAGTTGTCTTAAGGCCCATGAGAAGGATCTAGAATTCCTATTGTAGCCGTTAGGAGATAAGAGGGAACATAGTCACGGGTTGGCTTCATCCTAGGAGACCATGACCGGTCACTATCACCATTGGGATCTTCTCTATCTCTCTCTTTGTGTCTCTATCACCAAGTTGTCGATTCAAAAGTATGTAGCCCTAGTTTGTTCTCCTATTTAAAGGGTGTAGATGACATTGTATCATTTACACTAATGGAATATCATTCTAACATTATTCTCTTTGTTCTTCACTCGCTTCACTTACTTCACTCTAACATTTCTATCACTACTTCCGCTTAAACTAACATGGTATCAGAGCAAGTTTCTTGATCTGTGACTCTCTATACTCACTCTTCTTCTACTTTGCCATTCCTATACTCTTATACTCTCTATTCTACTCTCTTTACTCTCTTATTCTCAAGACTTTGACAATGGATAACAACAAACCGATTATTACTCCAGTGGTGCTCAAAGGAGCAAACTACTTTTTGTGGAAAAGAACCACAAAGACCGCACTAAGTGGTCGGGGTTTATGGATCCACTTTGAAACGGACCAACTCCCCAAGAAAGCTATCAAAGAAGACGGTAAGGAGGAAAAGGAAGAAGACAAGGAGGCTGATCTCGAAAAGGAAGTTAAGTGGTTGCAAGAAGATCAGACCGTGCTTGCCATTCTCCAAAACTCGCTGGACGCACCAATCCTCGAAGCCTACTCGTACTGCAAGACGGCCAAGGAGAGACGCTTGCGAATGTCTATGGGAACGTGACCAACTTGACCCGAGTGTTTGAAGTCAAGAAGACAATTAACGGTCTCCATCAAGAAGACTTGGAATTCACGAAGCATTTTGGGAAGTTTAGGTCTATATGGGCCGAACTTGAGATGCTCCGACCAAGTACAATCGATCCGGCCATCCTTAATGAGAGAAAAGAACAAGACAAGGTCTTTGGTCTCCTTCTCACTCTGAATCCGGCGCTTAATGATCTCATCAAACACATTCTTCGAGGCGAAAAGTTACCTACACTTGATGATGTATGTTCACAAGTTCAAAAGGAACAAGGTTCACTTGGCCTTTTTAGTGGTAAGGAGGACTTAGCCACAACTAACAAGGGTGTTTACAAGCATGAGGACAAGAAAGTGGTGGTATGCGACCATTGCAAGAAGAGGGGGCATATCAAGGACAGATTTTGGATCCTTCATCCCCATCTCAAGCCGGCCAAGTTCAAGGCCAATCTTTCGCAAGAAGGACCAAGTGGTCAAGGTAACGGTGCGGCAAACCAAGGAGGCGCTACGGCTATGGCGGCTTCCTATGGGGATCTTGTGAGGAAATCAGACCTGGAGGCCCTCATCAGATCCATTACCGCACTCAAGGACTCTGGTATCACTTTCTTGGCCTCTTAACCTAGTACATCTCTTGTTGTAGACTCGGGAGCTTCTCACCATATGATAAGTAACCCGAGTTTTATAAACAACATAAAACCGGCTGTGGGTAATGTTATTATTGCCAATGGTGATCGTATACCTATTAAAGGAGTAGGAGACCTGAAACTATTTGACAAGAACTCAAAAGCTTTCTTTATGCCTACTTTTACATCTAATCTTTTATCAGTTAAGAGAGCTACTACTTATCTGAATTGTTATACTATATTTGGACCTAATAGTGTACATTTTCAGGATAATGAGACTGGAAAGATCCTTGGAGAAGGGGATGCTAGAGGAGATCTCTATATCCTAGAGAAAACTTCATCAAGTCCATCTAATGTTTTTTCGCTTATGTTGAACCTTAGTAATGTTCCTTTGATAACTCAAGTTGTGAGTCTTGTATTCTTGGAAAACATTGCAAATCTGTTTTTCCTAAATCCACTACCATATATGGACATTGCTTTGATCTAGTACATTCTGATGTTTGAACATCTCCTTGCCTATCTAGAGATAATAACAAGTATTTTGTGACATTTATTGATGAGAAATCTAAGTACACATGGCTAACCTTGTTACCTTCTAAAGATAGAGTTTATGATGCCTTTGTTAATTTTCAGAATTATGTCACTAATCACTTCAATGCTAAAATTAAGGTACTAAGATCGGATAATGGAGGAGAATACACAAGCCACAAACTTAAAGAACACTTAGCAAAGCACGACATACTACAACAAACAAGTTGCCCATATACGCCTCAACAAAATGGAGTGGCAGAAAGGAAGAATCGACACCTTATGGAGGTTGCTTGGTTGATGATGTTCCACATGAATGTCACCAAGAGGTTTTGGGGAGATGCTGTGATGATGGTGTGTTACTTGATCAATAGAACACCAACAAAAGTCCTACAAGACTTATCACCGTATGAGGTATTAAATAAAACTAAACCTTCTTTGGATCACTTACGTGTTTTCGGTTGTGTTTGTTTTGTCTTGATACCAAGTGAAAAAAGAAGTAAACTTGACGCCGAAAGAATCAAATGTATGTTTCTCGGGTACTCAACAAGCCAAAAGGGGTACAAGTGTTATGATTCGACCAACAGTCGTACTCTCATATCTCGGGACGTGAAGTTTATAGAAGGTCTCAGGTATTACCAAAAGAAGGATTGGGAAAGCTTGAAAGACTTATCTCATTCTAACTCGGACCGTGCAGCCAACTTACGACACCTCCTTGATCATCTTGATATTACTACACAATCGCCTCAAATGGAACAAAGGGAGGCTGATCACCAAAATACCTCAACCTCATCGGCACCCAAGGGAACGCCACCTGACGTTAGTCATCACACACCACCACAAATGGAAGATCTCACCGAGAGCATGACAACTGGCACCGGAGACATACAAACTGAGCCAATGGTCCATGATAACGATGGTGAGGCAGACAGCGATGATGATGTGAAAACATGTGACTCTCCTATCTCTCAACCAGTCGAGCCTAGGAGAAGCAAACGCCTCAAGTTTTACCCATCAACGTGGAAAGAGAAGAGTGTTTATTACAACAATCAAGCTGTCGCTCATCCTATTCAGGATGTGTGTTCGCTTGCCCTACTACCAACAGATCATGCGGCGTTTCTTGGGAAAGTTGATGACCACTTCCTTCCACAGACTTAAGACAAAGCAAAAGAACATCAAGTTTGGATCGATGTGGTGGCTGATGAAACTGGCACTATGGTCCAGAACCATACTTGGGACGAGGCAGACCTGCCGAAAAGGAAGAAGGCAGACCTGCCGAAAGGGAAGAAGGCAGTCAGTTCCAAATGAGTCTTTACTATAAAATTCCAGAGCAATGGAGACATCGAACGTCATAAAGCCCGCCTTGTAGCTCGTGGGTTCACTCAAACGTACGGCGCTGATTACACAGACACTTTTGCTCCAGTCGCTAAACTCCATACCGTTAGAGTTTTTCTCTCACTGGCTACGAACTTGTCTTGGGATCTTTGGCAAATGGACGTGAAAAACGCCTTTCTTCAGGGGGAGCTTGACGAAGAAGTCTACATGTATCCACCACCTGGTCTAGAAGACACGGTGGCTCTAGGAAAAGTTCTTCGTCTCCGCAAGGCGATCTATGGTTTGAAGCACTCTCCGCGAGCCTGGTATCACAAGTTGAGCTCCACGCTTAAATCTCATGGCTTCAAGTGATCTGCGGCTGATCATAGTCTCTTCACATATCGCACCTCGAGTGGTATTGTGGTAGTCCTTATCTATGTCGAAGACATTATCATCTCCGGTGACGACAAGGACGGCATACAAAACACCAAAGCTTTTCTCCACTCTACTTTTGATATTAAGGACCTTGGTGAGCTCAAATACTTTCTTGGTATTGAAATATACCGCTCTTTGGAGGGTCTATTTCTCTCCCAAAGAAAGTATGCTCTTGATCTTTTAAGTGAGACAGGTAAACTTGGTGTGAAACCTGCACCTACACCGCTTGAAGAAGGCTAGCAGGCCAAGCGAAAGGGGGAGCACAAGCAGAACCAAGATAAAGATGCTCCACTTGATCCGTTGCATGCACCATACGAAAATGTGACAAGATATCAGCGTCTGGTAGGTAAGTTGATCTATCTCACCATTATACGACCTGACTTGTGTTATACTGTGAATCAGGTGAGCCAATTTATGAAAGCACCAACCAAGTACCATTGGAGTATGATGGAACGCATCATAAGCTATCTCAAGGGGAGCCCGGGCCAAGGCATTTGGATGGGAAAGAATGCAAATACCAAGATCGTAGGCTATTGTGATGCGGACTATGTTGGTGATACGCTGGATAGACGATCTACCACAGGGTATTGTACGTTCATTAGAGGCAATTTACTCACATGGAAGTCCAAGAAACAAAAGGTGGTGTCATGTTCTAGTGTTGAAGCCGAATATAGAGCCATGAGGAAGCTAACTAACGAACTGACATGGCTTAAGGCTCTCCTTCCATCTGGTCTTCCATGAGAGAACTAAGCATATTGAAGTCGACTGCCATGAGGTTTTCTCTGTTAAGGTTTTTAATGAGGTGGTGCTTCATGTGTTCCAAGCTTAGCCATTTCATTCAGCTAAGCTTGAGAGGGAGTATTGATCATGAACCACCTTGGGACTTACTTGTGTCCGTACCGTTGTCCGCACGGTCGTCCGTATGAGTATTCGATAATGCCGAGTTCTATCAAGGCATATGGAAGAGAGAAGAGGCCTAGTTGTCTTAAGGCCCATGAGAAGGATCTAGAATTCCTATTGTAGCCGTTAGGAGATAAGAGGGAACATAGTCACGGGTTGGCTTCGTCCTAGGAGACCATGACCGGTGACTATCACCATTGGGATCTTCTCTATCTCTCTCTTTGTGTCTCTATCACCTAGTTGTCGATTCAAAAGTATGTAGCCCTAGTTTGTTCTCCTATTTAAAGGGTGTAGCCGACATTGTATCATTTACACTAATGGAATATCATTCTATCATTATTCTCTTTGTTCTTCACTCGCTTCACTTACTTCACTCTAACATTTTTATCTCTACTTCCGCTTAAACTAACATCGATCGACACTACTTGTGGTGTAGTCGACACCGTTTGCGGGACGCTTTGATCGGTTCGATTTTAATCGTCCGGTGTGCGTGATTGGTTTAGGGGAAGCCCTAGACTCGAGTTTAGAAGGTGGAACTCGACTTCCTTCGTCCTTTTAGCTGTTTTTCAGAGTTTTGGAGAGAAAAGAAGGAAAAGAGAGTTTTCAGAGACTGTTCTTGAGGTTTTTGGATATCCCTTTGATCCTTGAGTGAGATTTCTTCCTGGAGAGTGTGGATCAAAGGCTAGAGACGTGGTGGAAAGGTTTCTATGGAGGTAGCTTCGTATTTTGGGCTTAGATCTTGTTGTTTGGCAAAGGTGAGTGCATGAACATGACTTATCTAAACTAAGATCTTTATTTTTATGTGATTTTGTGCTTGTGTGAGTGTTTCTTTTGAGTTTCCTATGGGTTTTCGTGGCTTCTATGGTCGGGATTTGCTTCTGAGGCTGCAGAAGTCAGATGGGAGAAGCTTGGAGGCGAGTTTCAGAGTTTTTGATTGAAGGAAATCGATACTCGACATCGGTACCGGTCGACACCAGTTGGGGTGTCGGTCGACACTGATAACAAGATTTTTACCCAAGGGTATCAATTCCCTATGCGGTTGTAGTGCAAAGGGTTATCCATCCAAATGGTTGTTATGCTAGCAGATAAGATGCGATCAGAAACAAGCAAGTCAAGCCAAGCAATAATGGGGTTTTTATCTAACAATCCTATAATAAATAAAAGAAAGCAAATAAATAAGAACCACACGACCTAAGCACTCGATGCAAGCATTCGAGTACAAGATCGGGTGGGGTGATCGAGTAAAGAAGAAAAGCAAGAACAGCTCGAAGGTAAACTCGAAGCAGGTGATCGTGTACCTGTTCGGGTAAGTGATCGAGTTATGAATAAAAATGTAAATAATCTAAATACGAAAGCTCCTAAGGATGGGGTAATCGACTCCTAAGTGTTCCTGACCAATATGGATGTGCTACATGCCTCAAGCAAATATTCCCTAGACAATGAATCTCTATAACCTTGTTAAAACACTCTCGTGATAGAAACAATCAACCTTGATCACTCCCCTACCCAACTCTCGTTGGTGAAACATGACCAAGCAGGCAATATGAACCGATTCATTATTGTCAATAAACCCATTACTCATCTAATCTCTTAGACTAAGTGAGTAAATCTCTAGCATTGCTTGATTCAAACATTTCATCTACACCTCTGTGTGGTAAAACACCTTAGATCTAATCTCACCCTCTCGGTTTGTTGATAGCATGAAGAACACCAATCTAGAAGGGAATTTATAAAACATAAACAATCAAACTAAGACATCCTAACCGATCAGGAACACAAAATCGTCTATCCCATCCCTAGAAACTCTACTTCACTACTCAGATTTCATTGCAGAAAACATAAAAGCATAGAAGAACGAAAATTGCATTGTATTAAAATATAAAGTAGAAGAGAAGAGTGTAGAGTAGAAATCTAAAAGAATAACAAAAAGAAGTAAATTAAATCCTAAAAAAGATAGAAAAATGTTTGAGTTGCTCAGTTCCTCTCCCAGAAGCTCTCGCTTTTTTTACTTAGAGACTTGGAGCTAATTAAACCGAACCTGAGAGACTTTCTTCTTTAATTTCTCTTTTATTCCTCAACCCAACCCCAACTAATAATGCTAATCACCTATCTTTCAAAACCGATCCTAATAGCTAGTTCAAATGATTCTAACTTAGCTAAATCAAGAGCCAGTTCTTTGTCGTTCTCAATACTCTCAAGGTTTCACAACCTATAGCACAATGAAAAGGTCTCACTCAACAATTCACAACAAGGTTTGAAAGAAAGGTTTGGGTTCAAGGGTAGGGAAAAACAGATCATGTTAAACGAAAAGATTGGTAAAAATGGAGTGGTACCCCGAGTTTAGAGTTACCATGAGCAAGTATTCAAATTCCATAGGCAAGACAATTTAAGTTCAGGTTAAGTCCAATAATATAGAGATGATGCAATGTTCAAGCAAGTTTCACACAAGTAGAGGAAGCTTTCAAAAGACACAAGGTTTTAAACAAAGATTTTTCATTTTTTTCCAAAGATTGATCTAGCAATAATGAACTGTGATTAAGGGCTATAGCTTCAATCCTAAGGTTTGGCTTTAAACAAGGTAGTTTTAATCATTGTCCCCTAAAATGCATATGCAACAATCCTATATGAAGCAATCTAGACTCAATCCTAATAAGAAAATGCAACTACATGAACACTCTTTTTTTTTTTCAAATTTTATTTTTTTTTCAAATTTTTAGGGTTTTTATACAAATAGATGCACACTCAAATGAAGAAACCTAGCATGCAAAAAAATTGAAATAAGAAAATAAAATACAATGTTATATACATCCTAGGTCTCTCCCCCAAACTTAAATTACACAGTCCCTGTGTAAATAAAAGTTTGAAAAAGAATCCAAGAATCACACAAAATGAAATAAAACTAAATGCAATGTTTTTAACAAAGGTTGGATGAATGTGGTACCTCATGGGTTGGTGAAGAAGGAGGTTGTAGCAGCCTCCATGCTCACCAACGTGTAGCCAGGATCGCCACCGGCTCCAGCAGGTGCCGGGATACGCTCATCAGAGAGCTCGGTTAAGCGCACGGATGACCTGCTTGGACCAGCATCCGAGGGGTTGATCGGGTAAGGCGTCGCGTAGGTCATCGGGTATGACATTGGGTTGTACGACGAGTATGGTGGGAGAGGTCCGGAATGATCACCCGTATAGCCGCTTGCAGGGTGCATCGAGTAGGGCATCTGATACGGCATCTGGTAAGGCGGAGGGAAAGTACCTGAGTGGTCACCCGGATGTGTGCTCGGAGGTTGCATCGGGTAGGGCATCGTGTACCCCATCGGGTTATGCATCGGATAGGCATCCGAGTGGCTTCTCCGCGATCTATCTGGTCTGGTGACATCCTCCTCTGCTTGGGGCTCGTAGGAGGATGTCCTGTGAGGCTCTGGAGGTGCTAATCCTCGTATTCCTCCCAATGGTCCGCTTCTTCCCATCCATGTGGGTGCATATGTCGAAGTGGAAGCTGAGGCACAACTTGCCTTGTCTTGCAGCTCCTTGATCGGTCCTCCCATTACCTTCACTGAGCCAGTGAGGTCTTTTACTTTTCAGCCAGCCGATCCTCTTGTGAGCTCACCCCAACAGGTTGCTTTTGAGAGCACACATACTCCTCAAAATCATACTCATCCGAGTTGTCTACCTGTTCTTGCCAAATCGTCTCTCTCTCTCCTACCTTGGACTCTTCTTCCAGGTTGTATAGCTCCTCCAAAGGTGGTGTGAAGTCTATGTTATCCCCTAGCCGGATTTTGGTGCACACGACGTTGGGCAGGATCATTTGGGTGGCTTTGGCAGTTGGATGGACAAACTTGAAGAGCAACATGTTGTTTGGCTTTTCATAAGCCTGGAACCTCGCCAATGTGAGGTAGTCGATGTCTAGCCATCTCGGCTCATGAACCACTCCCTTTAGGGGCCAATCCTCCAATGGTGTGACCAATCCTCCAATGGAGATCTCTCCAGCTCCATCCCTTCTCTCAGTTTTCATTGCCCAAGATTTTAGGTAGAGGAACTGATCGAGCAGCACAAGGACCATGCTAGTATCCGCAACATCTCCTACTAGTGGTGTACCATCCCTAGCATTGTCTAAGACTCCACACAAGGCAATATCCAGCAGTTGAAGCTCATGATCATTCACATTCCCAGTCTCCTTTCTAGCAAAAAGAGTGCAGGCGAGGGACTTGTGAAAATACCTCAAAACAGGGCACCTTATTTGAGCAGACTTGGAGCTTGTGGATTTGTAAGGGAGCTTGTCGCCTATTGTCAGCCATAGGGACTTCATCTCTTCCTTGCTCACCTCCATGTTCTCTCCACTCCCAGCCTTGAAACCATATAGCTTCTCCATCTCCTTGTAGGTGAGAAGGTGATGAACCCGACCCTGACCGCAACGTGGATAGAAAGTGTACCGTCTCTTCTTCATAAGCCTCGAGGTTGGCTTGCATCATCTGGCCCAGGTGGCACATGTCAAACAGGAACTCGACGTCTCTAGCGATGCCAAACTGCTTCATTGTTTCTCGATGGGGATAGCTAGTACCAACGAAGTTCATCTTTCGGAGGATCTTGAAGAGCTTGGCTGGGGTCTCCGCCTCTTTTTGCTTCAGCCTCCGCGAAGCTAGGCGTGCGTTTTCTCTCTGCTCCTCCTCTCGGTCACGGCTCTCCTCCTTCGTGTCTTGATCTTCTTCTTCTGCTGCTCTCTCAGCCACCTTCTCAGCTTTTTCAGAAGTTGGTCTCTTCCTCCTCGCAACTGCAGATCTGCTTCTTAATCTAGAGGATTGGATCTCCTCTGGTTCTCCTCTTTCTGCATCTGAGTCGACCTCCATGGGGTCAGTAACGGTTCGCTTGGACGTAGACAGGTTTCTACATCGAGGAGAACAGCGGATTGCAACGGCTACTGGGTCGGGAGAGAGAACACGAGTCTCTACACGATCGGTTGCTCGAGCACCTCCTCGGGTGGCGGATCGGGTTGAGCATCGGGTTGGGGATGCGAAACGTCCAGCCAACGGTTGAGAATGTGGAACGTCTCCCTTTCCTTGTGAATCGCTAACTTCGGCGGTATCTCCTCCGGTTCTAGCAGCGGCGGAGGTTGATCTGCTCCCCTTCTTTTGGTAAGTAAAAATATAAAGTAGGAATACAAAAAGCTTTTAAGGTTGAGAGACTTATCGATTTGTGCTGCTTAGAGAGAAGGGTTGTAGTCCCTTTTAAATAGAAGAGGGTTAGCAACTTGGGCTTCCCCGAGAGTGGACTTGGGTTTGTGGAATTCAGACTCCACTCGCCACTCAAAGGGGGACACGACCAGGCGCGTCGGGTACGGATTCGGGTAGATCCTCGGGTTCTCCAAAATTTCCTTTTTCTCCTCTTTTTTTTTTATGATAAATATGTAAAAATCGAAAATAATGTAAAGTAAACAAATAAATAAATTAAAAGAAAAATTAAAAAATACTTTTGGGATTTCCTCCCAAGTGAGCTTGTTTAAAGTCAATAAGCTTGACTCTTCATGCTCTTTAAGCATGGGTTTTAGGAGGGAGAAGTTTTGGAATCATCTCCACTGGGACAGACTGACACCAAAATGATATGAGCTTTGGCTACAAAATGATCTTGAATCAAAACAAGGATGAGTTGTTAGCTGGTCTAAGGACCTCTCTAACTAACCCGGATAAGGTGGAGATGAATGGTGGATTGACAAGAACCACAATAGATGTGAAAGTCTATTGATACTTCTTAGAAACTCAAGAATTCGGACACACTCACGAATTAGAGAGCAAAGGTTTCTTTTGTGAAACACAAACAAGCAATTTTATTGATCAAAAGGTGAAAAATAAGAACTACAACTCAAGGCATTATATAGTCAGGTTCATAACTTATTCTAAGGAAAAACACATAAATCCTGCAAAGAAAAACAAGGAAAACCAGAATAAAATCAGAAAAATAAAGGAAAGAGACGTTGGGTAGAAAGGAGAATATTACGGGTGCTGATTAAGGCAAATTTGATTTCTTGACTTCATGACATGATTCTTCTTCGATCTCTGGATATTCTGGACGAGTGAGAGAGCCTTCTAGGTGTCTTCTAGAGCCAAATAAGACGTGCTTAAGTGGGCTTCATGTTTAGGGGTGAATAAAGCCCATTTAGCCTTATTGCTTATTAGAGAGTCCACTGGACATATGTTTACTGTTCGGTCCATATCTGGATATTTATAGCAGTTCTCTCGACGCTCGTTGGTTCTCCGGAAACTAGACTCAGAAAGCTTTAATTTGATATATGGCTCATCTCCTGGATCGTCTTGAATCGTCGGAGGTATTTCGTTGAAGACGGCCTTTAGTTGGGAGCTCTCTGATGGGGTTAGGCGAATGGCTTCAAACTGATCAAGGGGGATCAGTCCTTCATGTTCCAGCTCCTTCAGAAAGATGTTGAACTTCTTCTCTATGTTTTTGCTCCTTGTCCTAGTCATTGGTCCGCTTGGCACATATGGAGCTTGGATAATATGGCTTGGTGGTTCGATGTCCTCATCACTCCCTCCCTCTTCATGAGGTTTCGACCTCGAAATGTTTTCTCCTGCATCAAAATGAGCCAAATCAGAGACATTGAACGTATTTGACACTTTGAACTCACTTGGAAGATCCAGCTTGTAGGCTTTGTCATTAATCTTCTCCAAAATTTTGAATGGTTCATCTCCACGGGGTGAAAGTTTAGAGCTCCTTTGATTGGGAAATCGCTCTGGTCTCATGTGTAGCCACACCCATTCTCCTACTTCAAAAGTAACTTTATTCCTGCCCTTGTTGGCTGCCCTAACTCGTTGCTCATTGGTTTTCTCAAGTCTCTCCTTAACTTTTAAATGGAGCTTCTTGATTTCTTCGGCCTTTTTCTCGCCATCTAAGTCTAAGAAGTCTTTTTGTGGAAGTGGTGATAAATCCAAAGGTGTATTGGGATTGAACCCATAGACAACCTGAAAAGGAGACATTAGTTTTGCACTATGGATAGCAATATTATAAGCAAATTCAACAAAAGGTAAGGCCTCAAGCCAAGTTTTAAGATTTTTCCCTATTGTTGCTCTTAGAAGTGTTCCAAGCGTGCGGCTGACTACTTCGGTTTGGCCATCAGTTTGTGGGTGGCACGTGGTTGAGAATAGTAGCTTGGTGCCTAATTTTTTCCATAAGGTCCTCCAAAAGTGGCCGAGAAACTTGGTGTCCCTGTCGGAAACAATAGTCCTTGGCACTCCATGCAATTTTACAACTTCTTTGAAGAAGAGGTCCGCTGTTTGGGTTGCATCGTTGGTCTTAGCACACGGTATAAAGTGAGCCATTTTGGAAAAACGGTCCACCACCACAAATATTGAGTCCTTGTGTCTGATTTTGGGTAAACCTAGCACAAAATCCATGGAAATATCAACCCAAGGAGAAGTAGGAATTGGTAAAGGAAGATACAAACCGTGGGGTTGGACTTTAGACTTTGCTTTCTTGCAAGTGATACACCTTGCAATGAAAGTCTCCACAGATTTCTTAAGGTGAGGCCAGAAGAAATGTTCTTTAAGCATGGCCAAAGTCTTCTCCACTCCAAAGTGTCCCATCAAGCCTCCTGCATGAGCTTCTCGGACTATAAGATCCCTTAAAGAGCATTGCGGGATACATAGCCGTTTATCTTTGAAGAGATAGCCATTGTGAATGTAAAATGATGTGTGACCGCCCTTGCCTGGATTCTTATAGCTTTTTGCAAAGTTAGGATCAGACTCATATAAAGGTATAATCAATTCAAAACCAAGAACCTTTGCATCCATTGTAGAGATGAGAGCATGTCGTCTTGAAAGCGCATCAGCTACGATATTGTCTTTTCCCTTCTTGTATTTGATGACATAGGGAAACGTCTCTATGAACTCGAGCCACTTTGCATGCCTTCTCTTTAGGTTTGTTTGCCCTCGTAGATGCTTTAAGGTCTCATGATCTGTGTGAATCACACACTCCTTAGCAAGTAGATAGTGTTGCCAAGTCTCCATGGCGCGGACCAAGGCGTACAACTCTTTGTCATATGTGGGGTAGTTGAGTGTTGCTCCATTTAGTTTCTCACTAAAATAGGCTATTAGCTTGCCGCCTTGAGTAAGCACAGCTCCAATACCTAAACCTGATGCATCACACTCAATCTCAAAAGTTTTAGTGAAGTCTGGTAAAGCTAAAACTGGTGCATTCGATAACCGATCTTTGAGCGCTTTGAATGCTTGCTCCTGAACTTCTCCCCACTTAAACTCCACGTCCTTTTTGATCACAGCAGTGAGTGGTGCAGCAAGAGTGCTGAAATCCTTCACAAATCTCCTATAGAAGCTAGCCAAGCCATGGAAACTTCTCACTTGACTAATGTTGGTTGGTGTCGGCCATTCTTGTATAGCTTTGACTTTCTCTTCGTCCACTCTCAGTCCCTGTGAACTCACTATAAAACCTAAGAAGACAAGTTCATTAGTACAAAAGGTGCACTTCTTAAGGTTGGCATAAAGACCTTCCTTTTGAAGCGTTTTAATAACTTGTTCTAAATGAACTAGGTGAGCATCGAATGTAGGACTATAAATAAGTATATCATCAAAGTATACCACTACAAACTTACTGATATAAGGCCTTAGAACCTGGTTCATAAGCCTCATGAAGGTGCTTGGTGCGTTTGTAAGTCCAAATGGCATGACTAGCCACTCATAGAGACCTTGCTTGGTCTTAAAAGCCGTTTTCCACTCATCACATTCCTTCATTCTTACTTGATGATAGCCACTCCTAAGATCAATCTTTGAAAACACATTAGATCCAGATAATTCATCAAGCATATCATCTAACCTTGGGATTGGATGTCGGTATTTGATGGTAATGTTGTTGATAGCTCGACAATCTACACACATCCTCCAAGTTCCATCTTTCTTTGGCACCAAAAGGACCGGTATAGCACATGGACTTAGGTTTTCCCTCACATAGCCTTTGTCTAAAAGATCCTTCACTTGTTTCTCCAATTCCTTAGCTTCCTCCAGGTTAACTCGATAAGCGGCTCTATTGGGCAATGGGGCACCCGGAACCAGATCTATTTGATGTTCAATTCCTCTTATAGGAGGTAGAGCAGCTGGAATTTCATCTGGAAATGTCTCAGCAAACCGGTTCAAAAGATCCTTCACCTCTTGAGGGAGATCTTGTTCCAAAGCACTAAAACCTGCGCTCAAAACTTCCTTAAACATCATTAGTAATACCGGTTCATTACAAGTGAGTGTCTTAGCTATGTAGCTAGGCTTGATCAGAAAATTACTCTTAGAAGGAGAACCCTTTTCTTTAAGCATCTTAACTTGAATTTCATGCACTTGGTTTGGTGTGAGAGGAGTGAGATTGTATTTCTTCTTATCATGGACAAAAGAATACATGTTACTACGCCCATGGTGCATGGTATCCTTGTCAAATTGCCACGTTCTACCAAGTAGAAGGTGACAAGCTTGCATAGGAACCACGTCACACAAGACTTGATCTATATACTTTCCCACTTTGAATGGTACTTGTACTTGATCCGTGATTCGCAGTTCAGCCTTGTCATTAAGCCATCTTAGTTTATATGGATGAGGATGTTTAGTCCGTCCAAGGCTGAGTTTTGAAACCATATACTCGCTAGCAACATTAGTACATGATCCACCATCGATAATAAGATTACATACCTTTTCTTGGATGGTACAGCGGGTATGGAAAATATTTTCCCTTTGAGCTAGCTCATCTGGATGAACCGTGAGGTTCAACACACGCCTTATGACCAGGGATTCTCCATATTCAGGTTCACAATCGACCTCTTCAACTATAACATCATCCATGGTGAGATCTGCTTCATCTTGTGACTCGTATTCTCCCGCATCCGTGAGAATCATAACTCTTGGGTTGGGGCAATCTTTAACCATGTGTCCTCTTCCCTTGCACTTAAAATATGTTATATCACGAGTTCTTGAATTGTTAGGGCTAGGGAACTTACTTTGGTTGGATTCGGTTGGCTTAGACTTGAACCGATTGTCAATAGCCACAGCTTTTTCTTTATCCAAGGGTCTGACTGGAGAGGTGGATGCAAAAGGAGTCTTGGCACGACCTTGGTCCCAATTTTGAGTAGCTTTAGTTCTCCCCACGTTGGTCATCTTCTTCTTGATGTGTTGTTCAGCTTGTATAGCGTGGTGTAGAATGTCCTTCAGGTCGTGATAAGGATGCATTTCTACTTTGTGGGAGATCTATTCTTGTAATCCATCAAGAAACTGGGCCATGGTGGTCTCGGCATCATCATCAAGCTCCAGCCTATTCCTTAAGTGCTCAAATTCCTCAAAATACTCTTCCACGCTCCTTGTTCCTTGAGTTAACTTCCGGAACTTCTTTTGAAGGTCTCGGTGATAGTAGATGGGAACATATCTCTTTTTCATCAGCTGCTTCATTTCCCTCCATGTGGTTACTTGAGGGGTATCACTTCTCCTCCTATCATTAACTTCACGATCCCACCAAGACAAAGCGTGATTGGTAAGTTGAGCTACGGCTAAGGCTAGCTTCTTCTGATCGGTGTACTTGTAGTAGGCAAATATGTGCTCCATTCTCTGTTCCCACTCAAGATAAGCTTCAGGATATACCCTTCCAGCAAAGGTAGGAGCCTTGAGCTTCATATCCGTAGAATTAGACCTCGTACTGTCTTCTTGCTCTGCCATTTCTTGGTTATGTCTTTGAGCTTGACGTCGTCGACGGTTGTTTTGTGGTCCTCCATCACTGAAGTCAGTCTCGTGACCATCTTCATGAACGACACCATTCTCTCGTCTTTGGTTATGGTTTGCACGAGGTTGTTCGATTTGGTCTAGGTGTTGTTCCATGTTAGTGAGTTGTCGTTGCATGGCTTGCAGTAACTGCATCATAGCAGCGTTAGGATCACCGGTGTTGTCACCCATCCCACCTGAAAGAATTAAGATGCAAAGTATCAAATTCTTTGGTAAGAGAGAACACAAAGAAAATATGTCTTCGTACCACAAATCGTTTATGTTAAAAAAAAAAAAAAAATTATGAAACTCGAACAAGTGAAAAAAAAAACCAGAGCAAATAAAGGCAAGAGAGTAACACAAAACAGATTTCGAACGAGTGCTGCAGATAGATTTTTTAATATTTGTTTAATGATTATTTTTTTTTTTGGTATATGAATTTGTAAAAAAAAAAAAAAAAGCAACAGCAATTTTTCTGGGTTCCTGTTTTACACGAACGAAAACAGAGGTTTTTTTTTTTTTTTCTTTTTTTTTATGAGTTTTATAAAACTGAGGTAATAAAATAGATGAAATGGTTTTTTATTTTTTATAATGAAACTGGAAAAAAAAAATTAAACGGAAGGAACAAAATCACTTAATAAATTAGAAGCTTTTAAAGCTCTGATACCAAAATGATATGAGCTTTGCCTACAAAATGATCTTGAATCAAAACAAGAATGAGTTGTTAGCTAGTCTAAGGATCTCTCTAACTAACTCGGATAAGGTGGAGATGAATGGTGGATTGACAAGAACCACAGTAGATGTGAAAGTCTATTGATACTTCTTAGAACACTCAAGAATTCGGACAAACTCACGAATTAGAGAGCAAAGGTTTCTTTTGTGAAACACAAACAAGCAATTTTATTGATCAAAAGGTGAAAAATAAGAACTACAACTCAAGGCATTATATAGTCAGGTTCATAACTTATTTTAAGGAAAAACACATAAATCCTGCAAAGAAAAACAAGGAAAACCAGAACAAAATCAGAAAAATAAAGGAAAGAGACGTTGGGTAGAAAGGAGAATATCACGGGTGCCGATTAAGGCAAATTTGATTTCTTGACTTCATGACATGATTCTTCTTCGATCTCTGGATATTCTCGACGAGTGAGAGAGCCTTCTAGGTGTCTTCTAGAGCCAAATAACACGTGCTTAAGTGGGCTTCAAGTTTAGGGGTGAATAAAGCCCATTTAGCCTTATTGCTTATTAGAGAGTCTACTGGACATATGTTTACTGTTCGATCCATATCTGGCGATTTATAGCAGTTCTCTCGACGCTCGTTGGTTCTCCGGAAACTAGACTCAGAAAGCTTTAATTTGATATATGGCTCATCTCCTGGATCGTCTTGAATCGTCGGAGGTATTTCGTTGAAGACGGCCTTTAGTTGGGAGCTCTCTGATGGGGTTAGGCGAATGGCTTCAAACTGATCAAGGGGGATCAGTCCTTCATGTTCCAGCTCCTTCAGAAAGATGTTGAACTTCTTCTCTATGTTTTTGCTCCTTGTCCTAGTCATTGGTCCGCTTGGCACATATGGAGCTTGGATAATATGGCTTGGTGGTTCGATGTCCTCATCACTCCCTCCCTCTTCATGAGGTTTCGACCTCGAAATGTTTTCTCCTGCATCAAAATGAGCCAAATCAGAGACATTGAACGTATTTGACACTTTGAACTCACTTGGAAGATCCAGCTTGTAGGCTTTGTCATTAATCTTCTCCAAAATTTTGAATGGTTCATCTCCACGGGGTGAAAGTTTAGAGCTCCTTTGATTGGGAAATCGCTCTGGTCTCATGTGTAGCCACACCCATTCTCCTACTTCAAAAGTAACTTTATTCCTGCCCTTGTTGGCTGCCCTAACTCGTTGCTCATTGGTTTTCTCAAGTCTCTCCTTAACTTTTAAATGGAGCTTCTTGATTTCTTCGGCCTTTTTCTCGCCATCTAAGTCTAAGAAGTCTTTTTGTGGAAGTGGTGATAAATCCAAAGGTGTATTGGGATTGAACCCATAGACAACCTGAAAAGGAGACATTAGTTTTGCACTATGGATAGCAATATTATAAGCAAATTCAACAAAAGGTAAGGCCTCAAGCCAAGTTTTAAGATTTTTCCCTATTGTTGCTCTTAGAAGTGTTCCAAGCGTGCGGCTGACTACTTCGGTTTGGCCATCAGTTTGTGGGTGGCACGTGGTTGAGAATAGTAGCTTGGTGCCTAATTTTTTCCATAAGGTCCTCCAAAAGTGGCCGAGAAACTTGGTGTCCCTGTCGGAAACAATAGTCCTTGGCACTCCATGCAATTTTACAACTTCTTTGAAGAAGAGGTCCGCTGTTTGGGTTGCATCGTTGGTCTTAGCACACGGTATAAAGTGAGCCATTTTGGAAAAACGGTCCACCACCACAAATATTGAGTCCTTGTGTCTGATTTTGGGTAAACCTAGCACAAAATCCATGGAAATATCAACCCAAGGAGAAGTAGGAATTGGTAAAGGAAGATACAAACCGTGGGGTTGGACTTTAGACTTTGCTTTCTTGCAAGTGATACACCTTGCAATGAAAGTCTCCACAGATTTCTTAAGGTGAGGCCAGAAGAAATGTTCTTTAAGCATGGCCAAAGTCTTCTCCACTCCAAAGTGTCCCATCAAGCCTCCTGCATGAGCTTCTCGGACTATAAGATCCCTTAAAGAGCATTGCGGGATACATAGCCGTTTATCTTTGAAGAGATAGCCATTGTGAATGTAAAATGATGTGTGACCGCCCTTGCCTGGATTCTTATAGCTTTTTGCAAAGTTAGGATCAGACTCATATAAAGGTATAATCAATTCAAAACCAAGAACCTTTGCATCCATTGTAGAGATGAGAGCATGTCGTCTTGAAAGCGCATCAGCTACGATATTGTCTTTTCCCTTCTTGTATTTGATGACATAGGGAAACGTCTCTATGAACTCGAGCCACTTTGCATGCCTTCTCTTTAGGTTTGTTTGCCCTCGTAGATGCTTTAAGGTCTCATGATCTGTGTGAATCACACACTCCTTAGCAAGTAGATAGTGTTGCCAAGTCTCCATGGCGCGGACCAAGGCGTACAACTCTTTGTCATATGTGGGGTAGTTGAGTGTTGCTCCATTTAGTTTCTCACTAAAATAGGCTATTAGCTTGCCGCCTTGAGTAAGCACAGCTCCAATACCTAAACCTGATGCATCACACTCAATCTCAAAAGTTTTAGTGAAGTCTGGTAAAGCTAAAACTGGTGCATTCGATAACCGATCTTTGAGCGCTTTGAATGCTTGCTCCTGAACTTCTCCCCACTTAAACTCCACGTCCTTTTTGATCACAGCAGTGAGTGGTGCAGCAAGAGTGCTGAAATCCTTCACAAATCTCCTATAGAAGCTAGCCAAGCCATGGAAACTTCTCACTTGACTAATGTTGGTTGGTGTCGGCCATTCTTGTATAGCTTTGACTTTCTCTTCGTCCACTCTCAGTCCCTGTGAACTCACTATAAAACCTAAGAAGACAAGTTCATTAGTACAAAAGGTGCACTTCTTAAGGTTGGCATAAAGACCTTCCTTTTGAAGCGTTTTAATAACTTGTTCTAAATGAACTAGGTGAGCATCGAATGTAGGACTATAAATAAGTATATCATCAAAGTATACCACTACAAACTTACTGATATAAGGCCTTAGAACCTGGTTCATAAGCCTCATGAAGGTGCTTGGTGCGTTTGTAAGTCCAAATGGCATGACTAGCCACTCATAGAGACCTTGCTTGGTCTTAAAAGCCGTTTTCCACTCATCACATTCCTTCATTCTTACTTGATGATAGCCACTCCTAAGATCAATCTTTGAAAACACATTAGATCCAGATAATTCATCAAGCATATCATCTAACCTTGGGATTGGATGTCGGTATTTGATGGTAATGTTGTTGATAGCTCGACAATCTACACACATCCTCCAAGTTCCATCTTTCTTTGGCACCAAAAGGACCGGTATAGCACATGGACTTAGGTTTTCCCTCACATAGCCTTTGTCTAAAAGATCCTTCACTTGTTTCTCCAATTCCTTAGCTTCCTCCAGGTTAACTCGATAAGCGGCTCTATTGGGCAATGGGGCACCCGGAACCAGATCTATTTGATGTTCAATTCCTCTTATAGGAGGTAGAGCAGCTGGAATTTCATCTGGAAATGTCTCAGCAAACCGGTTCAAAAGATCCTTCACCTCTTGAGGGAGATCTTGTTCCAAAGCACTAAAACCTGCGCTCAAAACTTCCTTAAACATCATTAGTAATACCGGTTCATTACAAGTGAGTGTCTTAGCTATGTAGCTAGGCTTGATCAGAAAATTACTCTTAGAAGGAGAACCCTTTTCTTTAAGCATCTTAACTTGAATTTCATGCACTTGGTTTGGTGTGAGAGGAGTGAGATTGTATTTCTTCTTATCATGGACAAAAGAATACATGTTACTACGCCCATGGTGCATGGTATCCTTGTCAAATTGCCACGTTCTACCAAGTAGAAGGTGACAAGCTTGCATAGGAACCACGTCACACAAGACTTGATCTATATACTTTCCCACTTTGAATGGTACTTGTACTTGATCCGTGATTCGCAGTTCAGCCTTGTCATTAAGCCATCTTAGTTTATATGGATGAGGATGTTTAGTCCGTCCAAGGCTGAGTTTTGAAACCATATACTCGCTAGCAACATTAGTACATGATCCACCATCGATAATAAGATTACATACCTTTTCTTGGATGGTACAGCGGGTATGGAAAATATTTTCCCTTTGAGCTAGCTCATCTGGATGAACCGTGAGGTTCAACACACGCCTTATGACCAGGGATTCTCCATATTCAGGTTCACAATCGACCTCTTCAACTATAACATCATCCATGGTGAGATCTGCTTCATCTTGTGACTCGTATTCTCCCGCATCCGTGAGAATCATAACTCTTGGGTTGGGGCAATCTTTAACCATGTGTCCTCTTCCCTTGCACTTAAAATATGTTATATCACGAGTTCTTGAATTGTTAGGGCTAGGGAACTTACTTTGGTTGGATTCGGTTGGCTTAGACTTGAACCGATTGTCAATAGCCACAGCTTTTTCTTTATCCAAGGGTCTGACTGGAGAGGTGGATGCAAAAGGAGTCTTGGCACGACCTTGGTCCCAATTTTGAGTAGCTTTAGTTCTCCCCACGTTGGTCATCTTCTTCTTGATGTGTTGTTCAGCTTGTATAGCGTGGTGTAGAATGTCCTTCAGGTCGTGATAAGGATGCATTTCTACTTTGTGGGAGATCTATTCTTGTAATCCATCAAGAAACTGGGCCATGGTGGTCTCGGCATCATCATCAAGCTCCAGCCTATTCCTTAAGTGCTCAAATTCCTCAAAATACTCTTCCACGCTCCTTGTTCCTTGAGTTAACTTCCGGAACTTCTTTTGAAGGTCTCGGTGATAGTAGATGGGAACATATCTCTTTTTCATCAGCTGCTTCATTTCCCTCCATGTGGTTACTTGAGGGGTATCACTTCTCCTCCTATCATTAACTTCACGATCCCACCAAGACAAAGCGTGATTGGTAAGTTGAGCTACGGCTAAGGCTAGCTTCTTCTGATCGGTGTACTTGTAGTAGGCAAATATGTGCTCCATTCTCTGTTCCCACTCAAGATAAGCTTCAGGATATACCCTTCCAGCAAAGGTAGGAGCCTTGAGCTTCATATCCGTAGAATTAGACCTCGTACTGTCTTCTTGCTCTGCCATTTCTTGGTTATGTCTTTGAGCTTGACGTCGTCGACGGTTGTTTTGTGGTCCTCCATCACTGAAGTCAGTCTCGTGACCATCTTCATGAACGACACCATTCTCTCGTCTTTGGTTATGGTTTGCACGAGGTTGTTCGATTTGGTCTAGGTGTTGTTCCATGTTAGTGAGTTGTCGTTGCATGGCTTGCAGTAACTGCATCATAGCAGCGTTAGGATCACCGGTGTTGTCACCCATCCCACCTGAAAGAATTAAGATGCAAAGTATCAAATTCTTTGGTAAGAGAGAACACAAAGAAAATATGTCTTCGTACCACAAATCGTTTATGTTAAAAAAAAAAAAAAATTATGAAACTCGAACAAGTGAAAAAAAAAACCAGAGCAAATAAAGGCAAGAGAGTAACACAAAACAGATTTCGAACGAGTGCTGCAGATAGATTTTTTAATATTTGTTTAATGATTATTTTTTTTTTTGGTATATGAATTTGTAAAAAAAAAAAAAAAAGCAACAGCAATTTTTCTGGGTTCCTGTTTTACACGAACGAAAACAGAGGTTTTTTTTTTTTTTTCTTTTTTTTTATGAGTTTTATAAAACTGAGGTAATAAAATAGATGAAATGGTTTTTTATTTTTTATAATGAAACTGGAAAAAAAAAATTAAACGGAAGGAACAAAATCACTTAATAAATTAGAAGCTTTTAAAGCTCTGATACCAAAATGATATGAGCTTTGCCTACAAAATGATCTTGAATCAAAACAAGAATGAGTTGTTAGCTAGTCTAAGGATCTCTCTAACTAACTCGGATAAGGTGGAGATGAATGGTGGATTGACAAGAACCACAGTAGATGTGAAAGTCTATTGATACTTCTTAGAACACTCAAGAATTCGGACAAACTCACGAATTAGAGAGCAAAGGTTTCTTTTGTGAAACACAAACAAGCAATTTTATTGATCAAAAGGTGAAAAATAAGAACTACAACTCAAGGCATTATATAGTCAGGTTCATAACTTATTTTAAGGAAAAACACATAAATCCTGCAAAGAAAAACAAGGAAAACCAGAACAAAATCAGAAAAATAAAGGAAAGAGACGTTGGGTAGAAAGGAGAATATCACGGGTGCCGATTAAGGCAAATTTGATTTCTTGACTTCATGACATGATTCTTCTTCGATCTCTGGATATTCTCGACGAGTGAGAGAGCCTTCTAGGTGTCTTCTAGAGCCAAATAACACGTGCTTAAGTGGGCTTCAAGTTTAGGGGTGAATAAAGCCCATTTAGCCTTATTGCTTATTAGAGAGTCTACTGGACATATGTTTACTGTTCGATCCATATCTGGCGATTTATAGCAGTTCTCTCGACGCTCGTTGGTTCTCCGGAAACTAGACTCAGAAAGCTTTAATTTGATATATGGCTCATCTCCTGGATCGTCTTGAATCGTCGGAGGTATTTCGTTGAAGACGGCCTTTAGTTGGGAGCTCTCTGATGGGGTTAGGCGAATGGCTTCAAACTGATCAAGGGGGATCAGTCCTTCATGTTCCAGCTCCTTCAGAAAGATGTTGAACTTCTTCTCTATTTTTTTGCTCCTTGTCCTAGTCATTGGTCCGCTTGGCACATATGGAGCTTGGATAATATGGCTTGGTGGTTCGATGTCCTCATCAGGTCGGGTGGATACTCGGGTTGTACCTGAAATGCAAAACAAACAAACAAGAAAGTAAACAAGTCAGTACCTAACCAAAGTGTATAAAAGAACTTGATCTAGCAAGTGCTGAAATTTTAAACGTAGCAAATTAAATCAAACCAAATGGCAACAGCGCCAAATAGATAACAAAATTTTTACCCAGGGTATCAATTCCCTATGCAGTTGTAGTAAAAAGGGTTATCAATCTAAATGGTTGTTATGCTAGCAGATAAGATGCGATCAGAAACAAGCAAGTCAAGCCAAACAATAATGGAGTTTTGATCTAACAATCCTAAAATAAATAAAAGAAAGCAAATAAATAAGAACCACACGACCTAAGCACTCGATGCAAGCATTCGAGTACATGATCGGGTGCGGTGATCGAGTAAAGAAGAAAAGCAAGAACAGCTCGACGGAATACTCGAAGCAGGTGATTGTGTACCTCTTCGGGTAAGTGATCGATTTATGAATAAAAATGTAAACAATCTAAATACGAAAGCTCCTAAGGATGGGGTAATCGACTCCTAAGTGTTCATGACCAATATGGATGTCCTACATGCCTCAAGCAAATATTCCCTAGACAATGAATCTCTAAAACCTTGTTAAAATACTCTCGTGATAGAAACAATCAACTTTGATCACTCCCCTACCCAACTCTCGTTGGAGAAACATGACCAAGAAGGCAATATGAACCGATTCATTATTGTCAATAAACCCCTTACTCATCTAATCTCTTAGGCTAAGTGAGTAAATCTTCAGCATTTGTTGATTCAAGCATTTCATCTACACCTCTCGATGGTAAAACACCCTAGATCTAATCTCACCCTCTCGGTTTGTTGATAGCATTAAGAACACCAATCTAGAAGGGAATTTATAAAACATAAACAATCAAACTAAGACATCCTAACCGATCAGGAACACAAAATCGTCTGTCCCATCCCTAGAAACTCTACTTTACTACTCAGATTTCATTGCAGAAAACATAAAAGCATAGAAGAACGAAAATTGCATTGTATTAAAATATAAAGTAGAAGAGAAGAGTGTGGAGTAGAAATCTAAAAGAATAACAAAAAGAAGTAAATTAAATCCTAACAAAGATAGAAAAATGTTTGAGTCGCTCAGTTCCTCTCCCAGAAGCTCTCGCTCTCTATTCTGAGGGTTTGCGGCGTGCTAGGGCGAGAGGAAGAAGAGGGGGGTTTATATATGGAAACCCATTAACCATAGCTTCCCAGTCCTGCCCGAGGGTCTGCTCGATGGGGTCCACGAGGATGTGCTCGGGTTGCTCTTCGGGTAGGTCCTCGGATTGTTCTTTCTGTTCTTAGATCCTCTTCGATCGGGTTGGTGTTTGGACTGTTCTTCCTGCTCCATAGCTCCTTCGTGTACATGCTCGGATTTGACCTTGTTTCTCCCCATTTTCGGCTCTTATGCACCTGTTTTCATTCAAAATATGCAAATGCAAGAATGCAACACCCTAAATGGCCTAAATGTGGATTCCTACAGTAAATGACCTAAAAATGCTAAGGTTAAGGTAAAAACGATGCAAAATATGGACAAAAGGTGATGCTTAAAACATATAAATTAGAGAGTTATCAGACACCAATGCGAGGACGATTCGATAACTTTGGCGAGTGTCGATCGACACCATATGGAGGTTGTCAGTCGAGACAAACTAGGGTTTTAGAGATGTCGAGCATGGTGTTGGTCGACACCAGTTGTGGTGTCGGTCGACACCAGTTGTGGTGTCGGTCGACACCAGTTGTGGTGTCGGTCGACACCAGATTGCTAGTGTCGGTCGACACCCTTCTTCAGTTGCGACGGTTGATGCAAATGATTTGTATGTTGCTTGTGTCTATAGCTCAGTAGATGGGAGGATTGTCTCACTGAGTGTTTATCAAATTCTCATGCATCTCAATTTGTGTTTGTGGTGGATGTAAAGGCAAAGTGTGATCGTGGAATCAAGGCGATGAAGAGGAGGATATTCTAGTGACTTGATTGGGTGTTGTCTGGCCTGCGTAAGTTTCAAAATTTGAGTCATTAAAATGTGGTTTAGGTTGCTGGTTCTTTGATTCATATTGTTTGGATTATTAGTTAATTGTTATGAATTAATACTGGTTATTGGTGTTGGATATTTTGTTGGTTTAATGGTATTATTTTATGTTATCCGCTGTTATGTGATTGTGGTTAGGTGGTTAGTGGGCATGACACCACTAGCTTAGATTATTATTATTATTATTATTATTTAATATATAAAAAACGGGTTGGGTCGTTTCAGTTTGGTATCAGAACCGAACCTAGACGAGTGTGGAGTCGAGTGGGCTCACACCGTAGGGGTGACGGTCTTGGTGCGCAACGAGGACGTTGCAATCTATTAGTAGGTGTGAATTGTGACACCTTGATTTGCGGAGAGGTTTAAAAAAATTGATTTGGCCACCTATGTCACCAAAGTGCACTTATCTTTTTGGTCAAAGGTCTTCAGAGCACTCCACAGTTAAGAGTTCTTATGCTGGAGTAGTCTCAGGATGGGTGACCTTCGGGAAAGTGGCTGTCTGAACTGTGCGAGTGAGGACAAAACACAGGAAAATATCATGTGGTGATTTATAGGGATGGTAACAAGTCTTTAAAGCCTCCCTGACGTAGCAAACCAGCCGTCGGATATAGATGGGCTCACGAGTCTAGTGAGAGGACGTGAGGCCCATTAAGGAATGTGAGCCTATGGACTGGGATTGGACATAGGACGCACTAAGAGGTGACGGCCGGGGCGTTACACTTACTTTGCTGATTAATGCTCAGTCAGTTTAGAGACTTTGCTTACTCTTTTCTAACCATTTGAAACTGAAAACGCAAATGGTTGTCAAACTTAATGACTGTTACGTGTGAAGTAAAACTATGATCAATGATTGTGTTTGTGTTGTTTGACCAGTGTTTGTATTGTGTTGTTTGATCAATGTTTCAGTTAAGTTATTTTATCAATGTAATGTGTTGTGTTATGTTAAATATGAGATTAGCCTCGTGGTTATTCTTTTTCTTTTTGACTGCTAAATTTCTAAGGTTTTGATCTTCCCTATTTTACACTTTTTTAGGCATCTTTTTAGTCATGTTTTGTATTGTTTAGAGTTTAACCTTAGTGTTTTTAGGTCCCTAACCTTAGATATTTGGATTTAGGTTGTTTAGGGTGTTGCATTTTGGATGAAAGCATGTGCTTTGTAACTTAAAACGGGTAAAAATGAGGATGGACAAGTTCAGTTATTTCCAAGAAGGAATGAAGGAGGAAATGAGTAGAAGAGAAGTAACCCGAGCCCTAACCCGAAGGTGTGATCGTGCAGAAGAACAGCCCGATGCTTCAACCCGAACTAGTGAAGCTGAGCACAAGAGGAACCACCTGAAGCCCAACCTGAAGAGGAACTCGACCCTAGCCTTGTGTAGATGCATCAGATAACAGTTGGTGCGACTATGTTAAGTGGTTTCCATAAATAAACCCTCTCTTATTTTCAAAAGCAGACAGATCGGGAGAGTGAGCGAGAGCGATACACACGACCAGAGACCGATTTTTACATTTTTTCTAAGCTTGTTAGGATTTCTTTAATTCCATTTTGTATTTCTTCTATTTTTGAATTCATATCACATTTTGTTTTCTTTTAATACATCGATTACTTTCATTCCCAAAATTTTCTATTATACAATTCTTATTGTTTATGTGTTTATGTTGATTGCAATGAGATCTGAGTATTGAACTAAAGTTTCTTAGGATGGGATAGGCTAGTAAGAGTTCTTAATCCCTTCGGGATTAGTGATCTTATTGCTAGTTTCGAACTGAGAGGTTAGGATTAGAATTTAGACATTTCCACACGGAGAGGTGATTGATGAAATGTTTGAATTAGCTAATGTTAGAGATTTATTCACTTAGCCTAAGATATTAGATGTGTAAGGAGTTTATTGACAATAATGAATTGGATTTTATTGCATGTTTGATTATGTTTCTCGAACGAGAGTTGTTAAGGGAGTGATTAAGTTTGATTGTTTCTACCACAAGAGTGGATTAGCAAGGTTTAAATATTCATTGTCTAGAAAATGGTTTGCTTGAGGCTTGTAAAACATTCTAGGTTTATTAGGAATACTTATGAACCAATTATCCCATCCTTAGAAGCTTTAGTATCTTGTTTGTTTACAGTTTTTATATCAATCCGACCACCAACCCGACCATGTAGTTGTTTGCTTCCATCATGTGGTTTCTCGAGTTATTCTTGATTTTGCTTTTATTTGCTTATTACTCGATCTGGTGCACGATTGCTTACATCGTGTACCCTGTTCGTGTAGCTTTTTATTTTTATTTTCTTATTTATGTTTAGCTTAAGTTGTTAGACAAAATCCTCATTATAGCTTGGCTTGACTTGCATCTTGCCTGCTAGCAAACAATCATTTGGATTGATAATCTTTTGTACTACAACTGCATAAGCAATTGATACATTGGGGTATATACCTCTTAAAGTGGGTGTAAAAACCTACTATCAGGTTTTCTCTTTGTTTTGTCAGTTTTCAACAATTGGTGCTTCAGTCTAACTAGTGAAGGTGCTTTGTTGGAGTTTGATTGCTTGTATCCTTTCCGTTTGAGGTTATGATGATCTTTGTTGTTAATTATTTGAATCAGATGTTCTTCACAGCTTCTATGCTTCAAGTTCATATCTATGCTAACTTTTGTTTAGAGTGTGTGTCAAGTATTGTGACTTTTACTTATATATAACTTTTTAAAAATTAAATTTTTAGACCCCATAATTTGGATCTACCATTGGACTGTCAAAACTAATAAACATTCATAAGTTTCTAACTTTTGAGATTTGCACTTTTTCAAATATAAATATAGTTGGATTCCATAAATTAGATCCAACCATTAGAGATAGTCTTATATCTCACAACTTTGCTATTTCACAAGTGGATCCTATAGAGTACTTTGCTAATTGTGAATAGTTAGTGTACTTGTTTTCCAATTAAATTTGAAAAACGTACTAATGTATATTCCAACTTATAAAAAAAAAAAAGTAGTAAAAAAAAAACAAAAAAATGGTTATTGCTTTGGTTAAGTTCGGTTTCACTTGTACTTCCCTGTTTAGCTTGGTACACTTGTAATTTCCGGTTTAAATCTAGTGGATTGAAATTAGAAAACCAAAGCAACCGTTGGAAGAAAAAACAAAGACGAAGCAGTTTCTTCAAAAGAAACACAATTCGCGTCTCCGAGTGAGCGAGAGAGAGAGGGAGAGAGAGTAACTTCTGATAAAGAAAATGGTTAACCCGATGGTGATGGCTTGTGTGATCAGCGTAATCATCATCATCGGAATGTTAAACGAAGTCGAAGGGATCCAGATATTGTCGAAATCAAAGCTAGAGAAGTGTGAGAAAACATCAGATTCTGGCAATCTCAATTGTTCAACTAAGATTGTCTTGAACCTCGCTGTTCCTAGTGGATCCGTAAGTCTTTTTTTTATCTGTTTTGTTCTTCTGTATTATGCATGCGATTTTGTGTTTCATCAGTTTTGATTTTTTTTTGGTTGGTTTTATATAAAGAGTGGAGGAGAGGCTTCGATTGTAGCGGAGATAGTGGAGGTTGAAGATAACTCCAGTAGTAATATGCAAACCGTACGGATTCCACCGGTTATTACAGTCAACAAATCTGCAGCATATGCTCTCTACGATCTTACTTACATTAGGGTATCTTTGAATTTGTGTTTAAGAGTTTGATCATCATGAATTTGGTCTATTGTTGTTAGGTTAGTGTGAGTTTGACCTTTTATAAAACATTTTAGGATGTACCTTACAAACCTCAAGAGTATCACGTCACGACTCGTAAGTGTGAGCCTGATGCTGGACCAGATATTGTACAAATATGTGAGAGGTAAGGATAACGCTTTGCGTTGATAAGTGTGTAACTATACATAATCTGAAAACTTTTCTCTATATACTAACATTGATCACCTGAGTTTGATGAGTAACTTTCACTGATTTCATGTGACGATCATTCAGGTTACGGGATGAGAAGGGTAACGTTTTGGAGCAGACTCAGCCAACATGTTGTCCATGTGGACCGCAGCGAAGAATGCCTTCGTCTTGTGGAGATATTTGTATGTGTTTTTCTTTGGTTTCATTTAACATTCACTCCTCTTGTATCGCTTGTTGGAGACTCATTTCTTCAAACTGACTTTGACTAGTTGATAAGATGATAAAAGGGAAGGCAAATACCGCGCATTGCCTTCGTTTTCCAGGTGACTGGTATGAATCCTTCAATTGTATGGTCTTATCTTCATGGTTTTGTGCACTTACCCTTGTTGAGTTTGGCCGCTTTGTTTCTATCCTGTAGGTTTCATGTTTTCGGTATTGGACAGCGGTCACTAGGATTTAGCGTGCGAGTTGAGTTGAAGACAGGAACTAGAGTTTCAGTATGTCTTCGGTTTTTTAAAGCTGGTTTTGGTTCCCAAGTTAGTCAACCTTATGATTGATTTTTTTTTTTTTTTTATAATCTCAGGAAGTGATCATTGGTCCTGAAAACAGAACAGCTACTGCAAATGATAATTTCCTCAAGGTTAATCTCATTGGAGACTTTGCTGGTTACACAAGTATTCCTTCTTTCGAAGACTTCTATCTTGTTATCCCAAGAGAGGTAACTAGCTACTGCTTAATCCATTTTAAAGTCTCTTTTAACTTGCACCGCTTTGTAATAATGCTAAAATAAATCCTTCCGGTTCAAAAAAGACGGCTATAGCAGGACAACCAGGGAACTTAGGCGCCAATCACTCAATGTGGATGCTTCTTGAAAGAGTGAGGTTTACATTAGATGGCTTAGAATGTAATAAAATTGGTGTTAGCTATGAAGCTTTTAACAGCCAACCAAATTTCTGCTCTTCACCATATTGGAGTTGCTTGCATAATCAATTATGGAACTTTCATGAGGTTAGTATACATGTTATAGCTTTCTAACACCTTACTGCATCATTGTTTCACTTCACCGGGTAACAAATTCTATTTTTCAGGCAGATATGAACCGGATCAATCGACACCAACTTTCTTATTATGGATTAGAAGGAAGATTTGAGAGGATCAATCAACATCCAGTTATGTGCCAACTTTAATCAGTAGAAACATAAGTTTTGTTATTGGCTTTATTGACTTTTTCCTTCACATGATACAGAATGCAGGACCTCACTCGTTCTCCATCGGAGTCACAGAAACAATCAACACAAATCTTATGATAGAGCTAAGAGCTGATGATATTGAATACGTTTTCCAGAGGTAAAAAAGACTTAAAAAGTACTTTCTGGAATGCTGATTACTAACTAAAGTAAAGTAACGTTTTCTGTGGTTGTAGGAGCCCTGGTAAGATCATAAACATTGTTATACCGACATTTGAGGCACTTACTCAATTCGGAGTTGCAGCAGTCACAATTAAGAATATTGGTGAAGTAGAAGCATCTTATAGCTTAACGGTATTATTTAAAATTAAACCTTATCTGTATTAGTTTGATAGCGAGAAAGTTTCTTTGATATATTAATTGCATCTTGTTTCCTTTTACGCAGTTCGATTGCTCCAAAGGCGTGGCTTTCGTTGAGGTAACTAAGTCTTAGTTCTTCTAAGAAGAAAGCATTGTTAAAGGAATGTTACAAACTGATGTTGTTGTTTTCAGGAGCAATTCTTTATTATAAAACCAAAAGCAGTTACAACTCGGTCTTTTAAGTTGTATCCCACTAAAGATCAGGCTGCAAAATATATATGCACAGGTGATTCTTCTTATCTTACAAACTCCCTGCTTCCTTCTTTGCATCAACAATGATCATTTTTACTTTTTGTATAGCTATACTCAAGGATTCTCAGTTCAGCGAAGTAGACAGAGCCGAGTGTCAGTTCAGCACAACGGCCACCGTACTCGACAATGGAACTCAGGTTACTCTACTATGAAATTTTAAATGATTCTTGATTAATGTTTGATATCTAACATTCATTAACTGACCAGTATCTTTAACATGCAGGTTACTAATCCATTTCAAATTCCAGAGACTTATCCTAAAGGTTTCTTTGAATCGATTAGAATACTGTGGACTAAAGTCATCAATGGTTTAATCGATTTCATCACGGGGGACACTTGCAGGTTACACGCTTCTCCTAACTTTAACATATTTGATAATAATGAAATATTGAACCAATCAATCAATATGTGCAGAAACAAATGTTCAAGTTTCTTCGACTTCAGCTGCCACATACAATACGTTTGCTTGAGCTGGATGGTTATGTTCGGCCTTCTCCTCGCTCTTTTTCCAACCAGTAAGCGTTTTCAACCGTGACCACAACCTCAAATCACTAACACAATATCTCGAATTAACGGGTTTTGTTTAAACAGCTTGTGTACTTCTCTGGCTCTTGCACCAAAAGGGACTCTTTGATCCATTCTACGACTGGTGGGAAGATCATTTCGACTTAGACCATCATCGTAGACTATTACCCACCAGAGAAAACGCCTTGAACCGCCATCATCACCATCTCCATCACAACCATCGGCATGGTGTCAAACCCCATAATCACCATCGTAGGACACAACAGAGACACAAACACCATCGTGGCGAAAACGACGACAGTTTGCAGAAGATGATGCTTGGACGTGACCACCACAACGAGTCTCACTACTACAACCAACTTCACCGAGTACATAAAGATAGCAAGCAGAAGCAGCGTAGGAGAGCCAAGCACGGGATCGTCCTGCCACGTGATGTGCACGTGGACAGACGGAGGAGACAAAGGCTACCGGAGAGTTAAAGACTCAAAACTTTTAGTGATTATGTGGAAGAAGTACGTATGTATCGTGATATGATTATTCCACAGTAATATAGAGGGATAATATGCTAATAATTATGTCATATAACACGATCGATTCCTTGTAGATTTGATAGGTTACATGTTTTTATAACGATATGGTCCAATATTAATTAGTCCGGTTCTGATCAAACCACCCTATTTTAAATGTTTACTTGCTTATTGAGAGAGCAATGCAAAACCACATTGTCTCCCTCTTCAACTAAACCAAAGTTCAAATATAATTTCCAAAAAAAAAAAAAATTATATTTGCCGTCTGAAATTTTATTATATCAAAGAAACAGATCATGAACAAAAACAGAGAATTGCAGTTCATAAGCACGCAAAAAGGCTTCTAAAAAGACAAAATCTGGCTAACAAAAAAGTGAATTAGCCCAAAAAAATCCAAAAAGACCCAGTTGTTTCAAACTTTGTTTTACTAAAAAAGGTTTTAGTTCTTTTTTATTTTTCTTTTCTGCTAGAGACCCCACTAAATTATGGTGATTTACTCAAATGCTATCCAAATTAGGTAATATTACCAGAATCTACAAATAAAGATTTTATTACTAGAATATTTCGGATATTTTTAAAATACTCAGCGTGCCCTTGTTTTATGTTACCAGAAAAAACATAATTACAAAAATGTCATTGCCACGTCAGACGCCACGTCAAAAACGCTGACATGTAACAATAACTCAGCCATAACGCGTTACAAAGGTATGTTGCGGCTGAGTTATGGCAAAAAACATTTGAGTAAGAGCGGACAGCTGAGATAGAGCATAACTCAGCCAAGCGTTACGGCTGACTTATCAAAATCTGGCTGAGTTAGAGCATAACTCAAACAAGAGTTACGACTGACTTATCAAAATCTGGCTGAGTTACGCTCTAACTCAGCCGTCCTTACGGCTGAGTTTTCACTTGATGATTGAGTTGTTAAAATTTTGGCTGAGTTATAACTACGACACGGCTGAGTTATCACTACAACACGGCTGAGTTACCATTTTCCGACTAGCTGAGTTATCGTACAACTCAGCCGTGATAGGCTGACTTATCGTACAACTCAGCCGTGATAGGCTGACTTATCGTACAACTTAGCTGTGATAGGCTGACTTATCGTACAACTCAACCATTCGACGGCTGACTTAGTAGCAAAAGATTAATTACTAGAATGTTATTCAGTTACGGCTGACTTATTAAACGATACGGTTGAGTTACATATTTTCAGTTGATGAAGCGGCTGAATTTGGCAGCAATTTTTTTTGCTTTTTAATTACTGTAATGTTTTTCATGTTGTAGCTGAGTTATAATCTGTTTGATGGCTGAGTTTTATGTAGACTGAGTTATTAATTGTTTGATGGCTGAGTTGCCACGTCGGACGCAGCATCCATGTCAGCATTCCATGTCATCTTTTTTTTTTCCTCCGGAAATACGAAACGTCGTTCGACTCTTGTTCTTCAACTGGTAAATAAGTGAACTAATTACCTTCTTCTTCACCTTGTTCTTATACTTTTTCTTCACTTTTCTTCTTTACATTGTTCTTCTACTTCGTCTTCACCTTGTTCTTCATTTATCTTTCATGGATCCAGTTCTGGTACTAGTTGTGTCCGGTAATTGGGTAAAGAAACAGAGATATGTATTTAACACCGACGATAGAGGGTGTATAGCTGTGCAGATCGATGGTGGCACAACACACGACAAGCTTGTGGAGCTTGTTCTTGAAGACTACGGATTGGACGCGTTTAGCCATGAGCTAAAGTTGAGCTACATGTTCTCGAACAAGGCACTGAAACTAATGGCGCATGATACTCCACCAGTTTTTGTCTCCAATGATCGACAGTTGCAATGTTTTTTGGGGCTATGGAAAACCGATCAGCTATGTCTCTGCATAGAGCTTTTGGCGAAAGAGTCGATAGAAACTAGTGGAGCTAGAGGAAGGATGATTCGGCCAAGCAGTGAATCAAAATTAGAATCTACATACGAAGTATACGGTGGGGGATTTGAAGGCACTTGTTTTGATTATGGTAAGATCGTTGACAAAGAAAACCAAGAAGAAGAAGAAGCTGTCGAAGTAGCATCTGACGAAGAAGAAGACGATGAATTTTCAAGCCGATTTGATTTTTTCGACGACTCCGATGGTGAGTCATCTAATGACGAGCAATTTTCTGTATTGGGCGAGCCTCAAAGTAAAGAAGAGGAAGACCCACCTACTCCGCCTCCTCAGAAGAAAGCTCATAAAGATTATAACTTTGCCGGATCGAAGATGAATCCGGAGGCTATTAGGTTGGAGGTGTCAACGCTAAAAATTGTTGTAGGACAAAGATACAGGAGCAAAAAGGAGTTCAGGAATCACGTGAAACTTATTTCGGTTAGGGATGGATTTGATTTTAATGTACCAGTATCAAATCCGAGACAGGTGGTTTTTAGGTGCTGGGTTGAAGGATGTCTTGGGAGAGTTTGTGCATCTATACAAGGGGATGACCCGGATTTTCATGTTCTTCTATACAATTCGGAACACACATGTTCTATGACGGAACGTTCTATTAGATCTCGCCAATCAACAGCTGATGTATTGGCAGGTCTATACAGGGACTATCTTGGTGATCTTGGTCCGGATGTTAAACCAAAAAGTGTCGGAGTCATTTTCAATAAGCAATTTAGTTTAAAGGTAATAACTATGTTTCGACTGACTTATTGATAATAATGGTTGACTTATATGTATGTATAGGCTGAGTTATTTACATGTTACAGCTGATTTATTGATTATTTACGGCTGACTTATTCGAATGTATCGGCTGAGGTATCTATATTTTATGGCTGATTTATTAATTTGTTTGGTGTCAACATATGGGTTATTGGAAGGCATATCGAACGCTGCTGAATGCAAGGCTGATCGATCAGGGAACTCCTAAGGATAGTTTTAGCGAGTTGCCTTCTTACATATACAAGTTAAGAAGGGAAAATCCGTACAGTCACGCGTCTTCAAATAGTTGATGAAGACAGATTCAAATATGTTTTTATTGCTTTTGGTGCGAGTATTGCTGGGTTTGCTTTCATGCGCAAAGTTGTTGTCGTCGACGGAACGTTTCTCCATGGTAGTTACAAAGGGACGCTTCTAACAGCCCTAGCTCAGGATGGTAACTTTCAAATTTTCCCATTAGCTTTAGCTGTTGTTGACACTGAAAATGATGAGTCTTGGCGTTGGTTTTTTACACAAATCAAAGTTGTCATTCCTGACGAAAAGGATCTTGTGATAATCTCCAACAAACATAAGTCAATAGGGAAAGCGATTGGTCAAGTGTATCCGTTGGCTTCGCGTGGAATTTGCACTTACCATTTGTATAAGAACATTTTGGTGAAGTTCAAAGGAAAACATTTGTTCCCTCTGGTGAAAAAAGCGGCAAGGTGATTTAGGCTGTCTGATTTTAATGAGGCTTTCAATGAGATTGAAGCACGTCATCCCGAACTACATGGATACCTCCAACGATCTGGTGTCCGAATGTGGGCGCGTGTTCATTTCACGGGTGAAAGGTACTAATGACAACGAATATTGCAGATTCAAAGAACCATGCACTGTCAAATGCTAGAAGTCTTCCCATAGTTCGACTGCTAGAATCGATACGGAATATGATGACCAGATCGTTTTCTTAACGGAGAGAGGATGCGAAATCGCAGCTAACAGCGCTCACTCGAGGTGTTGAAAAACTGTTACAGGTAAGTTTACATAACTCAGCCACAACAGCTTTCATATATCAGCCGTAACTGTTTCCATATATCAGCCAATACCATTATAGTTTCCATAAATCAACCATAATTGTTTTCATAACTCAGCCGTCATTGTTTTCATAATTTAGCCTAAAACGTTTTTTTTTTTTTTGTTCTACTCCCTACTAGGACCGTGTCACCGCAGCAAGACTTATGGAGGTACTAACGATTGATGCTGTATGTGTGAAAGTGAGATATGGATCATCTTTGCATGTTGTAAATTTGGAACTAAAAAAATGCACATGCCATTGTTTCGACCACGAGAAAATACCATGCATCCATGCAATCGCAGCTGCAGAGCATATGGATGTGTCTCGTATATCCATGTGCGATCCGAAATTTAGGAGTGTCGATTTGGTTAACGGATGGGCTGGTTCAATCATGCCTCCAGATGAATCATTCCCTGCTCCTGAAGCTGTGATAATCAAAAGTGCTTGCCTCCGATTGTTGTGAACCAGCCAGGAAGGCCCAAGAAGCGTAGGATTAAATCATCTTTGGAAGTTGCCATTGGAAATAAACGTCCTAGGAAGCAACCAGCATGTTCGCGATGTAAGCAAGTTGGGCACAATGTGAAAACTTGTCGGATGTAGTTAGGGAGATTTGTTTTATTTTGTGTAATAACTCACCGTCAAGTCGTATAAACCAGTCGTTTGCTCTCAGATTGTTGATAACTCAGCCGTCAAGTCATATATATCAGCTATCTACTTTCAGATTGTTTCGTGTGATAACTCAGCTTTTACTTACTATAACTCAGCCATCAACGAGACCTTTCGTTTTCCCGTAAAACTATAACTCAGCTGTTAAGCAATATTTTGGCGGGAAACCGTAAGTTAACCTAATAAACGCGACCTTTTTTTTTATAACTCAGCCGTCACATGAATCGACGTGACCTTTCGTTTTCCCGTAAAACTATAACTCAGCCGTTACTTTATTATAATTCAGCCTCAAAGTGAGAGTAGATACTAAAATGTGGAAGAATAAAAGGTGGATACATAGAACATATCAAGGTAAAACTGGAAATCACTGCTGGAAACCCTAAAGGATCTCAGAGACTTTGAGGGACAACCACAAAAGGTAACAGTTTTTGCACATGATTTCATAGTCTCCATAGCGGAGAGAATGGAAACCATAATCCAAACAACACATCACAGCACAAGCGGGTGAAGGGAGTAACGGGCTGTTAGGATAGCGATGGGAGGCTGCGTATGAGTTTTTCCGGGCCGTCTTATAACGAGATAACTCAAACAGAAAATCATCACCGGTTACCATGGCACCCGAAGACATCAGAGGATAATGATGTGCATCAAACAGCTGGAGGTAATGGACGGCCATAACCTCATTCCCTTGACAAATACTTAGTATCCCACATGCTAAGGTGGCATCAGCATCGGCCGGTACAATATGACTGAGAAAATCAGTCCCACGCTGGATATCTCTATCCTCAGCCACAACCCTTAGCCCTTCGTAGTAAATGGCAATGGGGTTGCCGGCGTCAAAGCATCTGACGAAGAAAGTCCAGTACCGCCATTCAATTTGGAGGCCACCATCAGGGGCATTTGATTTGTTGATTTCTGATGGATCAGTACAAAGGCAATAGATAGCAGCTGTCTTTAGAACTTCTTTACTGTATACTGCATTTTTTCCCCTACGACCAGCCCTTAGAATAGAACCAAGTGACCACCATCGATCTTCTGCAGCAAGGGAAACGATTTTTATGAAAACATCGTCGGGGAGATCCGGCATCTTGGGTGCTCGAGCGGACATAGTGTCGTAAAAAATAATTTTATTCTAGTTTGTAGTTGAGAGGTAATAGACTAAAGAAACGGGAATATTATAACTCAGTCACTTGGTTCTATTTGTAGTTGAGAGGTAATAAATAGACTAATAATTTTATTGTTAAGCAATATTTTGGCGGGAAACCATAAGTTAATCCTTTCATTTTCCCGTAAATTTTATAACTCAGCCGTGAAGTCATATATATCAGCCATCTACTTCCAGATTATTCCTAGTGATAACTCAGCCATTACTTAATATAAATCAGCCATGACATGAATCGACGAGACCTTTCGTTTTCCCGTAAAACTATAACTCAGCCAGTAAGCAATATTTTGGCGGAAAACCATAAGTTACCCTAATAATAGACGCGACCTTTCGTTTTCCTATTGTTTTCTCTTTATATTCATATAATTCATTGTATCGTTTCGGTTTCTTCTTCTCCACTCATTGCACCTATAGATATTGCATCTTCGTCGAACAGTTCACCTTCAAATCTCATCTATCATTATATTGCATTTCCTTCGATCGTTGCACATGTAAGTCTCCTCTCCATTCCCTCTCAATCTATTGCATATTTTCCGATCATTGCACCTATCAGTTGGTGACGGTTGTTTTTATTTTCATAGCCGAGCTATGGACGGAGAGGGTTCGAGCTGACGTGAAAAACGCAAGGCAGAGTGCGTAGACGAAGACAATCCAGTGGCTGGAGAAAGTTCCAGTAAACGTCAAAGAATTGTAGATTTCGAGTGGGAAGAGGAAGCACTATTGGCCGTGTCCAAAGCTTTTACTCAGACGAGAGTCGAGGCCGAGGCGGAGACAGCTGATCGCTACAAAGCAGTTCTGCATATGATGAATGATCATATGAAGAAGAAGGAAGAGAAGACTGCCCTCGAGCATCAAGTGGAACTTATCGACGCTCAAGTATCCCAACTGAATCAAATCTTGGGTGGAGAACTTGTCGACTTAGAGACAGAGCATAAGAGGTTAGAGGTTATGAGAGAGATTGCGGAGGCTGATGTCGAACAGTGTTTGGTTCCTCTTCCTCTTGATTGGGAGAAACTAAAAGTTCCTGGTTCCTCCTCCTCTTAATCGGTTTTAAAAACCATCTTCCATTGTACTGTCGTCTCATCTTCTTTATGAACTTTGAACTTAACTTCTTTTTGTAATGTTTAATATTAATATAATATAATCGATATTATGATATCTCAGCCATTACGGATTTATAAATCACTATAACTCAGTCGTGACATGAATCACTATAACCGTTTTCCCGTAAGTTATATAACTCAGCCGTCAAGTCATATATTTCAGCCATAACTCACAATAACTCAGCCGTCAAGTGACCTTTCGTTTTCCCCGTAAATATTATAACCCAGCCGTAAAGTCATATTTATCAGCCGTAAATGTTTCTTGTGATAACTCAGCCATAACTCACTATAACTCAGCCGTCACATGACCTTTCGTTTTCCCGTAAATATGTCTGACTCTCTTTCATCTCACATATGTCTGACTCTCTTTACATCTCACATCGACTTTGCTGAAGAATTGCCATTAAATTGCCATTAAATTTCAATTAAACTCGAATTGATTATATTCAGTTCGGCAATTCGCCAAAATGAAAAAAAAAAAAAAAAAAAAAAAAAAAAGCGACAAGCGTCCTATCAGCGAACTAGTTCCCATGTGAAGGCTAATCACGAGTCTTCTGATCTCGGCACAAACTGATTCCCATCACTAGCATTCTGGACGGTCCTTTATTCTCAGAATGGGAGCCGGACCGGATAGATCGGACTCCAACAGTTCTTCCACCACCAGCTTGCTCAGATGAGATCGCAAGATCTGACGATCCCGCCTTAGGCTTCAAGCCTTTCCATCGGCACTTCGGAGCCCTTGGACACCATCTCCTCCAGGAAGGCACATGGACCTTCTATGGCATGGCTTTCACGGAAAAAATGGTCCATTGACTCCAAGAAGTTGACGTACCGCCTCACCCTCTCCACGCTAGCTCGGTAGGCCCAAACGTCCGTGATGCGCGGGAAGTCAGACTCTCCCAAAGGTTCGTAATCACCTTCGGGTAAGTTGGGCACCACCATACAGGAGACCTGTTCTTCGCACGAGGCATGCTCAGCAAGTAGACGAGTCATGCGCCACTTCGCCAGAAAGAAACCTTCGGCGATGAGCTCATCTAGGACTCGGATAGTCCCTTTTAATCGGCAGAGCCAATAGACTTGCTCGAGTTTAAGACAAAGTGCTTTGATATACGCGCCTAGTCTCTTGCGGCGAGCTCGGTACATCCGGAGTTCCGTTTGCAAAGGATCCCCGGATGGCTCGACGACGTTGAAACTCGGAACGAGTTCACGGGATCGAGACGTCTCCGTCTCCTCTTGAGGGGGGCATTATCCGACTCATTCGGATAGAAACCGCTAGCTCCAGCGGCTGTCCGTTCTCGGGCTCGTTTCAACCATGCAGATCGGGTAGTCACTGGCATCTTTGCTAGTTTCGTTCGAGTTAGGAATGCTCTGAACATTTTCAACCCTTCCCCTATTTATACTAAAACTTGGAACGCAACTGCGATCCTCTTCCACCAATCAGATTGCGGCAGGACTTTCGCTGTGTCCCGAGAATCACTCTAAAAGACCGTGCAAACATCAAACTCAGCCGTAGAGTCATATATCATCCATTTACTTGCTGATTGTTTATTGTGATAACTCAGCCATTACTCACTATAACTCAGCCGTTACATTTACATGACCTTTCGTTTTCCCGTAAATATTATAATTCAGCCGTAAAGCGATATTTTGGCGGATCACCATAAGTTAACCTAATAATAGACGAGACCTTTCGTTTTCCTATAAATATTATAACTCAGTCGTGACATTGAAATAAATCAGCCATTTATTTTCAAATTGTTTCTTGTGATAACTAAGCCATCACGGTTTTATTAATCACTATAACTCATCCGTCACATAATCTATCCGATTACAACAAAAAAAAGGTCTTACTTAACAATCATCTTCTACGTTTTTTTACTATTCTCTTGACCATATTAAAGCTTACTCTCTCCATTTCCCACTCCTTTCGTATCTTTTCTTTCAGCTTCATCTTTATCCAAACAAGCTCTTTCGTAGTTTGAGTAGAAAGGTATAAGATGATAACTGGGTGGGTGGCCGGACGAGAACAAATTATCCCTAATCAAATATCGACAGTTGTTGCTATTCATGTTGTAGAGACCGAGCCGATCACTAGCCGCCACTGATACGACGTCGCTACTTGGGAACCAAAAGGGTTGGTCATATTCATCTTTCAATGCTGTAATTTTAGCGTCTTCCACTTTAACCCAAGACTTTCTCAAATTGTTCTCCAAAACCCATAACTCAGCTCCGTTTCTTGATTTCGAATGTTGAGTAACACCTAGCTTTCCTTCGTAGCTGACCAAGATGAGACTGCTATCGCATAATAGTACGTCCGGAACAGAGAAAATAGACCAAGTTTCGGTTCGCATACAGAACCGGATCACGTTGTTCTTCCTTGTTAACCAATGCAAGAAACCGTATGCTGATACCGGTATAGCTTCTCTCGGGAAAAACTCTGATAACTCGAAATCATTCAGTCGCTTCCACGCGAAGGAATCAGAATCGAAGACCTCACAGTTGTGAATATAGAAACCTTCCTTGGTCATCCATGTCCTTGGTTCAGAAACCCTAATGATCTTATACCGAAATGGATTCAAAGAAATCACCATTAAACCGGTTGCGATCGTCAGATATCAAGTTTTAGAGTTTGGTATGATCCGGAACTGCTTTGTGGCAGGTTTACAAACGATGTACTCTGGTATCGTTTTATTATATATATTCCGTATTCATTAAAATTTTATTATAGATACCTCTTTTGGATCATTAAAATTTTATTATAGATACCTCTTTTGAATATATTCCGTATTCATCTTGATTCTCATAGCTGATCCAAAAGAGGTATCTATAATAAAATTTTAATGAATACGGAATATATTCTCATTGTCAGCCAAGACATGATAGTGCAGAAACCATAATAAGAGCGCTAGACCTCGGTGTCAACGTGAAGATGATTAACGGTTTATATCTTCACTTTTTCTACTTGTTATATGCAAAACATGCTTGCTCTCTCTCTCTTTATAACATTTTCTTATACTTACCAAATTTTATTCAGAGTACAAATACGACATTGTGAAGAAGCTGCAAGAGATGGGGGATGTTTGTGGTATGATCGGTGATGGAGTGAATGACGTTCCTGCCTTGAAGAAAGTGGATATTGGTGTCGCTGTTGCGGGTGCTACTGAAGCTGCATTAGCTGCTTCTGATATCGTTCTAACTGAGCCTGGACTAAGTGTTATCATCAACGTGGTTCTAAATAGTCGAGCTACTTTGCAGCAAATGAAAAACTACACAGTAAGTGTGCATGCATGCTCTTCATAATAGTTAAAGCTACACAGTCTTTTCCACCAATCTCACTTGTTCTAATGTTCCTTTTTAAAACAGATTTATGTAGTTTCAATAACCATCCGTGTTGTGGTAAGTTAATCAAATCTTGTATGGTTTCTTTAATATGATCAAATAATCTCTTTGTTTATTGTCTCTTTTTATGCCTTTTTTGTTACAGTTTGGGTTCATGTTCATCGCTTTAATATGGAAGCACTACAAGAAAATGTTACATATACAGCGTCCGGAAAACGCTATAACAGGTTATCATAGCGGTATTGTAAACGCTATATATGCGCCCGTTATAATAGATACGGCACTTTACATAGCGTTTTTTCCTTATACTATTTTATTTACTTTTTAGATAGCGTTTCTTTTATTGCAGTTGTAAACTTTATAATAGCAGATAGTTTTCGTTATTATTTATGGTTTCATATAATTCACAAACGCCACCATTAGTTTTAATATAGCGTTTGTTTTCTATCATTGTTATTGTTCCCCAGATTTTTAAATAATTGGATTTTTGTTTCCCATATTAGCTTATAGTTAAACATCTTGTCATATATCAAACCAAAACATTATCTAATTGAAAAAGTTCATATATATTGCTACATCAAGTACAAATACAACAAGTTCACCAAGCCAAACAAGTTCTACAACCCAATACAATCCAACACAATCCAACATAAGAGAAAGCTTCACATATAAACAATGTACTTATTAGGCCAAACAGTAGTAGTACCTAATGCATCAGCAACAATCTCAAATTCTGATGTTCGTCTCCATACTCGTGCGTCGCCAATCAAGCAGATGTCAACCCAAACCTTGCTGACATTTGGACCCAATGGATGGCAGTGGACAGTGTCGTTTGGATTGGTTGAAATAACTCGGCCTTCTGCAACTCTTTCTCCTGATCCAAAGCAATTCATGAGGAAGCATTTCTTCTTAGCTAAGTTGCTATTGTTGTAGCTGTTACTTGCACCACTCTACAAATTAAATTGCAGAAATTAATCACAATCACACAACTATACAACACATCATGTAAAAGACAGATTAATGTAAAGAGTTTTACCTTAGGTGATGATTCTTGAGTTGGTTCTACTTCTTTAGAACCTGATGTTCTTGCTCCCTTAGAACCTGTTGTTCCTCCTCCATCATTGAAAAATGCTCCACCTCTGTTGGATTCTTCTTTACGAAAATCCGATTCACTCTCAGATTCTGCATCCTCCATTATCTGTATGTTACACTTAGACAGCTTAGTAAGTGGCCATGCTATGTTCACGCTCAGTGCATCACCCATCACAGAAATGTCTTCACTTGGTGGTCTCCATAATGAAGCCTCTTTGTTAATGACTTTTACAATATTCACCATTGCAACATTCGGACCCAAAGGAATTTTATTCACCAACTGTTTAGGGTCTTTTGAAATCATATGTGCCTCAGCAATTATTTCACCACCCAAAATCCAATCAACAAGCTGGACTCTATCTTCCGAAAAAATTCATGCAAAAACATAATTCATGTGTCACCTGACCAATAAGCATTTATATATTACCATAACAATGTAAACTATATCATAAGAACTTTACCGAGGCATCAGCTCCCTTGTTTCCAGTTGAGGAGTCCATATTGTCCACAATTAGCTTATCAAATGGCCATGCTATCTTGGTTCCCACAGTCTGGCCAAGCTTGTCGACAGTTGTTGTAGGCCTCCATAGAGATGCATTTTTATCTGATACAAAGGTCAATTGGCATACGACCAATCTTGTAACTTGGTTCAACAGAGCATAGTTTTCCCTCAGCAACAACAACATCTTCATCTACAGACCAATCAAGTAACTGACACCTTGGCCTCCAATGTTATAAACTGCTATGGATCAATCACATGCTGACACAATCTATTGATGAATTTGCATATTCTAGTCACTGCAATCCTAGGTCCAGTTGGCAGCAGTCCTCTCAAAGCCACAGGTAACAAGTTTTGTAGTAACACATGGTGATCATGAGACTTCAAGCCACTAATTGTAGGAGGATCAACTGAAACACAGTTTGCTATATTCGCACAATACCCATCTGGTCCTCTGAACTCAGACAATCTCTTGCAGAACTTCTTCTTTTCCGTCTTGGAAAACCAATAAACAGCAGGTGGTAAGTATTGTCTCTTCCCACGTACTTGTGGATGTAATGCTTCCCGAATACCCATATCTTCCAAATCTTGTCGTGCCTTTAAACCATCTTTAGATTTAGCACTATGCATTAGAAGGGACAACATGGCATCAGACACGTTTTTCTCAACGTGCATTACATCAATGTTGTGGCGAACAGGCATATCCTAATACATGGAAACGAAGATATAAGTTAGAAAATGGCAAAGAACTAAACATATTCTATAGTTTTATTTAAATTTTATATATAAAATATGCTAACCTTCCAGTATTCAAGATCGACTAAAATAGACCGCTTCTTCCACCTCCATTGGTAACTGTCTTCATCATATTCTTCTTCTGAAATTTCATCATCTTCACACAAATCAGACCTCTTTCTTTTACTTTTTTTATCTAAAGCTCGACCAAAATCATTCTTAAAGTCTTTCAAATGCTCAAATATCTCAGCCCCTGTTTGAATTCTACATGCAGTCCTTTGTTCTACCGTGTTGTCAAACCAACTCCGTCTGCGTCTGTAAGGATGCCCAGTTCTGAGTCTTATCCTATTGCCCAAGTAGACATGTTTTCTACTAAACTTAAGCCACCTAAAAAGAGTATCCTTACCACAAACATTACACACTTGTTTACCTCTAACTTTACATCCTGCCAAAGTCCCCAAAGCAGGATAGTCACTGAATGTCCACAGTAAAATAGCTCTCAGATTAAAAGTTTCCTTTGAGAAGGCATCATAAACATCCACACCTTCATTCCACAAATCCTGTAAATCTTCTATCAACGGTTGAAGATACACGTCAATGTTGTTGCTCGGTGCAGTTGGTCCAGGTATCAACAGAGTCAACATTATATTGTCAGCCTTCATACACAATGTAGGTGACATGTTATACTTCACAAGAAACACTGGCCATGTACTATACTTGGTGTTTTGAATCGAAAAAGGATTCATCCCATCAGTACACAAACCAAGTCGAAGAAATATCGGGTCAGACGCAAACTGTGGCCATTTAGCATTAACCTGAGCCCAAGTTATCGAATCCACCGGGTGCCGCATCATTCCATCTTCTGAAGCATTACTGAAATGCCAACGTAGATCCTCTGTCATCCTTTTCGATCTATACATCCTTCTGAATCTGTCCTTTATTGAGAAATATTTAAGAACTTTAGCTGGAATCCCTTTCTTTTCCTCTTTTGTCTGCTTATCCATCTCCCATCTTGAAGCACTACATCTAGGGCAGCTTGTCATATCCTTGTACTGCTTCCGGTAAAGAATGCAATCGTTCTTGCATGCGTGAATGTTCTCATATCCAAAACCAAATACCTTCAAGAACTTCTTCATCGCATCTGTTGATGTTGGAAGGACATTATCTCCAGGTAGCATGTCGTGAACTATCTTTAGAAGCTGATCGAAGTAGTTTTCTGACATCCCACTCTTAACTTTAATCTGGTACAACCCCATGATAGCAGACACTTTAGTGTACTTAGAACAGCTGGAGTAGAGTGGAGTCTCAGAATCTTTCAACTTTTTCATAAATTCTGAATCTTCTTCATGATGATCTGCATTGTCACTCTGATCTGCATTTTCATTCTGGGCCTGTGTATTGTCATCACCATCAAAGAAAGCAGCTCTAAACAACTCATAAGCTTCAAATTCTGAAATTGGATCATCACCTCTTGTTAAATCCCTTATCTCCCCGTGATAACTCCAACATCTACTCTTCTTGTATATCAAGTCCATACCCCTAATAATCAGATGATCTACTATCGTGGCTAATGGTTGATGGCACAGATTCTGGCAGTCAATACATGGACAAAACATATTTGGAGGATCTCCCATTCTCCTTGCTGACCCATAAACAAAATCAGTTGCTCCTTTCTCATACTCGAGACTATTCCTATAAGGTAAAAAATACTTTCAAGTTCAATAAACAGTCATAAAAAACTCAGTTGTAACTTAAGAAATTATTAGTAATAACAATATAAAACCATACCTTGGAAGCCAAACCCAAGACTTGTCCATGTTACACAGCTCCATGGTCAAACGATTACATACATTTGTGACAAGTGATTCTTATATCAGACAGATTCAAACTCAATTAAACCAACAGAGATACATACTATAGAATATGACAAACTCAGTGAAACAAAAGAGATACATATAAAAGTGCAATTACCTATAGATAACTAGGATTTTGTAAAGAAGAAACTGCGAAATGAGAACCTGCAAAAGGAGAATCGATTATAGTCAGAATCTTGTAACCTTAAGAACTGAAACCTTAAAAACTTAAACCAATTGAAACCATAAAATTCTTGTAAAGAATAGTCGATTATAGTCACACAAAACAAATTGAAACCTTCAGAAATCAAAACAGACACATCTTGAAACCCAAAACCGAAACAAAAACCCTAAATAATTGACAAATTTGTCGAAAAGAAAACCGAATTAGAACATCTCGAAACCCAAAATCGAAACAGAAACACTAAATAATTGACAAATTTGTCAAAAAGAAAACCGAATTAGAACATCTCGAAACCCAAAATCGAAACAGAAACCCTAAATATATAATTGACAAATTTGTCGAAAAGAAAACCGATTTAGAACATCTCGAAACCCAAAATCGATTACCCAACATTCAATCGAAATTTGTACCTTCGATTTTCTGAGAGAGATAAGAGATTTCAGAGAGAGATAATCAACGGAATGTGTCTGAGAGATTTTGACAAGAATCTAAGAGTTTGAGAGATAATCAATGGAAAAAATTGAAGAACCCTAGTTCGTGAACTTGTGAGAGAGAAGCAAAGGAAAGAAACTGATATGTCGACTAAGGTAAAACGACAAAGTATAAGAGGGAAAATGAAAATATTGGGCGAAATTTTTTTACTTAGCCGGGAAACGAAATTTTTTTGGTCCGCCTAAACTAATATACAGCATTTTAAACCTCGTATTGCTATCTAAATATACGCTTCTAAAAACTGTAACTTCTAAAAACATAATATAGCGTTTAAAAATTAACCAAACGCTATCGAATATATGCCGTTATGTTAACTATAGCAGAAATGAAATAAACGCTATCTTCATATGCTATCTTTACTACATTTTCTTGTAGTGAAGTTCGACTTTTCACCATTCATGGTTTTGGCCATTGCATTATTAAACGATGCTGAGTTATCACACTTTATAAACATGCTCTATTTGCTGTAAAAGACGTACAAACAATAATAAACATTCTCAATCTCAACAGGAGCCATCATGAGAATCTCAAAGGACAGAGTCAAGAGTCAAGATGCCTTCTCCTACACCAGATAGCTGGAAACTCAAAGAGCTCTTCGCAACTGTTCTTGGAGGCTACATGACTTTAGTGACTGTTGTGTTCTTTTGGGCTGCATACAGAACCGATTTCTTCCCAGTATGTATAAACAAACCTCTCTTTAATTAAATCCACCATATATAACACAAGTAATAACACAAACTCTTGTTTTAATTTTACATAGAGAATGTTCCATGTGAGTGACTTGAGAGGCAACGAACATGAGATGATGTCTGCTTTATTCTTACAAGTCAGTATTATGAGCCAAGCTGTCATCTTTGTCTTTTGTAGAGCGACCTGGATTCTTCTTGCCTGTCTTTTTCATCCTATCACAAACTGTAACCATAAAAAACATTTTTGTGTTTCTTCTTCTTCTCTTCATTATAAAGTCTCCTCAATATGATTCACAAATTTGACCTTTTGTAGTTGGCAACAACCAACAATACTTGCGGTTTACGCAAGTTGGGAAACTGCGAGAATCGAAGGAATAAGATGGCATTAGGCTGGTGTGATTTGGCTCTACAACATCGTCTTCTTTTTTTCCTTTAGACATAATGAAATTCGCAATACGTTACATACTAACCGGAAAAGCCTGGCCAAATCGCATTGACGACAAAGTAGACTCACTTTTGAAGGATGATGATGATGCAAAACTCAACTGGAGAATGCTAACCAATCCCTCTTGCATCTTTAATCGGGTACTAAATGGTAAACACTGGCGTACTTACTCACTCCCGGAAGAGTCAGCCCCTCCCCTTGATGAAGACAAATATTGATAAGGCTTTCCGCTGATTTTAATACACTAGGATAGTACCCGCGCTATGCCGCGGGATTGTTTTTGTATTTTATTTTTATTTTAATTATTTTTAAGATTATTTTTGTATGTTGTTTATAATAATAACAAAAAAAGAAGTCAATGCCTCTGTTGATTGATTATCATTTCCCAATTTTTTTTACCTTAAAAAACCTAATTTGTCAACATTAAACGAAAAAGATAATATTTATATATTAAAAAACTCTAGATCCCAAAAAGCTAAAACCATACTGAAATTTCATAATGAAATTTCCTGAACCAAAATCCGTCTCAAATCAAACCAAAAAAATATTTCAATATCCACCTCTATCGCATATTCGTAATCACATCAAAGTTATACTTAATCAAAATTACGAGTAAATAAAATTGTTCATGATGTAACATCAAAATTACAAGTAAATAAAAATGAAGAAAAGAGTTTGACATATGGGTTCCTAGTTTCAATCTCTTCATCAAAGAAACATCTTTATTATTCTTGCTCCATCGTGAAGCTTTTCGAACAAAGATAAAAGTGTTCTTTCTCTTGTGGTCTTTTAGTCTGCACTTTTAGTATTTGTAAAACTATAACATCTCTTCTTCTAAAGGATGAGTCTTGCCTATAATCACAAGTTAACTTCCGTCACAGCTTGTCTTAACCTCTGACTATGTATTTTCCGTCACAGTTTTTTCATCATCTTTTTTATCTTAGTATCTATCTGCATTTTCTTTGGTACACACATATCCTCATCTTTCATAACTTCTTGTGTTTCCTTACCTCCATAATTCTCCTTCTCTTTTTTCCAGCCATAGCCTCTGTTGGCTTTTCAAGAAAACAAGTGTTGTTTGTTGTTGGATATACGGTTGCCTTTGTATCTTCCCCCATATGTAAAGACAGTTCAGTAGATCCTTCCACCAAATACACTTCTTGTTGTAATCAAAGCCTGTGGATGAAAAATAAGTTCAGAGGATTATATTGCTGCAACAAGTAGAAATTAATGTTCCGTATAAAGAAACTCAACATCTGCCGAACCAAATCCAGACCCAAGGAGTAGCAAAAAAGGAATTCAATCTCAAAAAAATGCATTGACCTCACACTGGCATATATGCAACAACAAAAAACTAAGTCCACAAAAACAAAATCCAGAAGTTGGCTAGTCAATAGTAAAAGAAAATTAATTTATATCTCATTTGTGATCCATAATTATATCATATTCCCACTTGAGATCTGAAAAATGAAGAACTAAATGGAAATTTTGATAGGAGAATTCGAGATTACACAAAGAGTTTGAAAATCAAGCAAGTCATTTAAAAAACCAAATCTCAAATCTCAAAGGTTCATCATTTATCCTCACTTCAAATACATTCTCGAGAAACAAAAATTATATATGTAAGCTGCTTCGTTAGCATTACCTCTTTGAGAACACAAAGCACATGAATTAAATTCAAAATTTTACACTGATCAATTAAAGTCGATCTGACTCTGGATAAAAAGGATTGAAGATTCACTTACCCATAATCGAAGAGGAGATATATACAATGACGCATGCATCTCTACAGTTCTTCTTCTCCCTCCTCCTCACCCTCGTTATTGTTGTTTCTTCTATGAATTTAACTTGCAATACTGCAATATTGTAACTTTCAATATTCGACAACAACATCATATGAGAGCTGCCAATTAAAATCTAAATTACAAATCCAATTAGAAAAGAAGAAGAAATCGCAAACGGCACTTAAAAGAAGCTCGTCGGAATCGAGGTTCATTCCCATGTAAACCCTCCTAGAAGCACCACAACCGATTAATTCTCCATTCCTACACCGAATCTATGACGGTTCTTCCTTTCTAGGAGCAGGAAGTCCAGGAGGCGGCTTTGTCGAGCGGCCGATATAAGAGCTACGGATACTTGAGTTAATCTTCCCGACGAATCCGCTAAGACATTTGTCGCTACTACCATTGTTTTTGGCTAAAAAGGAAAAAAACAATTCTTGTGTTCACTCCTAAGGTGAATCCATTTGTTCACCTCTCTTTATTTTAACCAATGATAATTTGACATGTCATAAAACATTTAATAACCTATTCATTTACTTTCTTATAAAATAAGGAAACAAAATCTGTATACATTATCATAAGATTAAAAACTTAAATCGCTCTTTTATAGACATAATTTTGTTGTAATTATAAAATATAAACCAAGCCAATATTTAACTTTCCTTAATTAAAAGTATACAGAATTTTGTTTCCTAAATTTGTTTTTTTTTAATTTAATTTTGATTTATTTTTTAAATAAAATAATGTATAGAAGATTTTAATTGGTTGAAAATGAGGTAGTGAACAAATGGGTTCACCCTAGGAGTGAACCTAAGTATTTTTCAAAAATAAATACAATACTAAAATTGGACGATAGAAAGAAGAAGAAATCAATGTGTCTTTGGCAAACAAAAAAAAGATGAGTTGTATTAATTGTTATAATTTGATTGGTTACAGATTTTTCCTCATGTGTCAAAAAAGATGAGTTGTATTAATTGTTATAATTTGATTGGTTACAGATTTTTTCTGATGTGTCAGTCTCTGCTTTAATACAAAAGCTGGGCTATCTGGTGAAAAACCTTCTCTTTTTTTACATTTTATTTTTTTTATTTGTAAGTACCGTACAGTTGGTGTTGGTATAATTTTCTTTAGTTTTCTCATTTTTTTTTAGTTTGTTGAAAACTTTAACTAAATGGAAATTAGCATTTTTATCATAAAACCTAACTGGCTTAATATTATACCGTTGTAATTACTTTTTTTTTTTGCTAAGAGAAAGATAATTACTATTTTTTTTTAGTTGAAGTCCAATTATTTTTCTTTCTTCTTTTAATAATTTTGAAGTAATTGCTAAAAATACATATCACTAATTAAATTAAACCTTTTGTCTCTTATTAAATTTTGTTTTATCAGGATTTTCTATTTGATTATTGAAAAATAATCAGTGTTCACGAAAGCAGACGCCTAGATGACCGTCTGAACCGCTTAAAATTACATAAATTTTATTTTAATATTAATATTTGATTTTTAACTATATATATTTAAATTATTAAGTTTTATATATGTATATGTAATTATAAACATTTATATGTTGTTAATATAACTTAAATAAATGTATTTTTTTTACTTTTGTTCATAATTTATAAAAATTTTATTTTTCTAACATATATTTTTACATAATTTTATATATATAATATTTTATGTTGTAAACGCCTAAACCGCCTAAAAACCGTCTAGGGACTAAGTGTTCTAGGCGCTAGGCGCTGGGTCACCGCCCAAATACCGCCTAGCGCTTTTTTGAACACTGAAAAAAATAACTTTATAGTATTTTTTAAAGTTTCTATACCCACTTTATTTTTTTCCTTCTTTAATGACGCTGTAAAATCAACAAGTTTTAAAAAAAAAATTCTTCCTTCATCATAATTAAAAACTCTATATAAATTTTTATATATTTTTACACAAACCTTTTTTTTATAGATTAATATCAGCATTTTTTTCTCTTTCTTTTGGCATCCACTTCTCTTCACAAATTTATTATTTTTATCATCATCTTTGTTATTTTTTACAATTTTGTTATTAATAAAACTATAGTCACAACTTTTAAAGTTTTTTTTTAACAATCAGATTTTAACAGTTAAAGTATCTAAAGCCAAGTCTCTGTAGCCAAATTCTATACCGCCAAATTTTTACAGTTAAAGTCTCTACAACCACAAATAACAGTCGTTACTAATCATGATATTAGTTATTATTTTCAAAATTAGTAATAAAAGTAAGTGTAAATTCTGTTAGAAAAAAAAAATTTATCTATGAAAAGTTTATTAAATAAAGGGACCTCAAATTTTTTGTGATGATGTGAGAGATACTCTTTAGAATACCAAATATTAACGTATTTTTTATCAATCAATATTGGCATATTTGACGAACTTAATATGTGTCCTTCACTTTTAATAATTTACCCTAGAAACATAGAGAAACTTCAAAGCTTTCCCACATAGTAAAAAATAATCATCATCACCTTACCTAAAAGAGAAAAAATAAAAAAAGAAAAGAGAAAAATAAAACATTAAAACGACGAGTTTAAGCCGATCCAATCCAGTTCAATTGCAAATTTCTTCTTCACAAACAAATTTAGTTTTCCCCTTGGTCACTCCAAGAACAACACAAAAGACGAAACCTTTCACAATCACTTTGTTGTTACGAACCCAAGCTTCTTCATTTCTCCAATCTTCTTCCTTCTTCTTCTCTTATGGCGTCGACACCGAATCAGGAAGCAATCGACACTTTCATCAGCATCACCGGCGCTTCAAACGCCGTCGCCCTTCAGAAACTCGAGGTGATTCATATTTTCTTTTCAAAAGCAATCTATTCATATCGAAAAGTTTCTCGGGGAATCGGTTAACTGAAAAGTTCCATATGACTGACGATCGTTTTGATTATTTCCGATGCTCTCTTGTTTTAATCGGTGATGGGTTAGGGTTGAAATTAAAGTTTTAATTTTTTTTCGCAATTTTAGTTCATTGGATGGTCTGATTGAGTTTATAAAAGGGTTTTACATTGCTCTCTTTAGCTCGTTCATTGATGAGTGTGTAATATTGTAATTTTGAGAGCTGAGTGTATCGAAAAGTAAGAAACTTTGGTTTTATTTTTGAGTAGATTTGTTGATATGTATAATTGATTGTTTTCTTTTCTCCAATCTTATGCAGGAACATCGTGGTGATCTTAATCAAGCTGTGAATGCATATTTCAGCGAGGGGGATCAGAATGTGTATGACATCATCTATCTCACTGATGATTGGTTTATTTTCTTCTTTCTCAGCTATGCAAAGTTATTATTATTTTTTTTTTTTTCATGTGGTGTACGTTGTTATGCTCTTTGTACAGGGTACGTGAAGCACCGGTTGATGCCCTTCATGACGATGAAATGGATATAGATGATGTGATTCCGGCTCCGCAGTCTCCTCTATCTATGTTCAATGCAGCTAGAACAATTGGCCGTCCTTTTTCTCTTTTGGATTCGGACTTTGCTAGAGGTATATTTGATAGTGATCCTCTTATGCCACGCCCTCCGTTTGTTAGTCATCCCAGAGAGGTTAGGCAGATACCAATAGAGGTTAAGGATAGCACCAGTGGGCCATCAGGACGATCTAGTGATGCTCCTACTATTGAGGATGTGACAGAAACAGCACATGTCCAAGGTCCAGCTACTCAAGGAACTGTTATTATAGATGAAGAGAGTGATGATGATATTCCTTATGCACCAACCGGACAAAGTAGGCAAGACGGACTTGCTGGTTCTGTAGCCAATAATAATCAAGATTACAATGATATTGAAGAAGAAATGATCAGAGCTGCCATTGAGGCCTCAAAGAAGGAGGCTGAGGTAAGCTTCTCTAAGAGAATAGGCACTATTGTGGTTTGTCTTCTTGTTTAGTTTGGCTTACTGAATTAGCAAATTTTATGAGCTTTTTTAATTGTTTTATAGGGATCAACTAACCCTTTGCTTGAAGAGAGGCCCCCTCACATGGAAGATGATGACGACATAGCAAAAGCTGTTACAATGTCATTGAAGGTCTGTGGTTGTCTCCTCTCTTTTATTTTCGCTGTCATATCCCGTTGATCTCTTTTAACATAAGTTACTGCAGTCAGCCGAGGAAGAGGTTTTGCGCGGTCAAGGGTATAAGGCCTCAACCTCAGAATTAGGAGCTTCTGAAGTGACTGCTGCTCAAGGACCTCAGGATACCCAAGCCCTGAACGGAAGGTTTGTTGGTTCTTTTCTATATTACTTTGCTAATGTGTTATCTCCGAGTTTGATACTTGCAGTTGTATAAACTTCTGTCAAGCAGTTTGTCTGCTGGTGTTTGTCAAAAAGTCGAGGCCTAACAAATTGTCTTGTTTTGTTGTCTAGATTGGCAGCACCTAGCTCACCATTTGAGGATGACTCCGATGATGTTGATGACCAACCTCTTATTAGACAGAGACCAAGACGTGCAGCATCGGGATCTCTGGCTCCACCTAACGTTGATCGTTCCCGGAGTGGGAGTCCTGAAGAAGAACGTGCAAGTATTAATCCAGAGGAGCGTGGCAATGGGTTTCCTTCAGAGGTATCCATAAAACTGTTTAATTAATTACACCGAAACCTGACTTGAATTCCAGTATTACTTATAAATGAGGAATTCTAGAGTAGCTAGTCCTTGTCATTGCTGATATTCTATTGTGTATGCTCAAGTGGGGAGGCATTTCGTCTGAGGAACATGATGAAGCTGTCATGCTTGAGGCGGCTATGTTTGGTGGCATTCCTGAAACTGGATATAATCCTCCTCTTCCATTCTTGCCTCCTCAGCCGAGGGCTCAACCACCTCCACCCTCACCTTCACTGACAGCTCAGAGGTTAATACGGGAACAGCAGGTTAGGCAACACTTACTAGCTGCTTGACCAGACGTTTTTATTTATCAAGGTTTATGGGTGATAATAAAATTCTTGAGCTGCTACATCATGCAGGATGATGAGTATCTTGCATCCCTGCAAGCTGACCGAGATAAAGAAATTAAATCCATTAGAGAGGAAGAAACTGCTAGAAAGGCTTTTCTGGAGGAAGAAAAGAAAAAAGAGGAAGAAGCTCAAAGAAAACTCGAGGAAGAACAGGTGCTGCTTCTGTTCTCACATATAACCCTCTTTCTAAATCTGCGTTTAAACAAGTTTTCCTGTAATTATTGACTGCCGATTGTTACCAAGACTCCTGCTAGTTGATAGAGAAAGATCAGCCTAAATCATAGGCAACTTTGAAAACCCTTTCTTGCTTCAGAAAGATGGAACTCTATAACCATACAATACAATGATGATTATGAACAGTGCTCTGGTTTTCACAAGTTTTAGTGAAGGCAATCTTGTTGCTTACTGCGGTTTTTTTTACTCTGAATGTTGTTGCAGGAGCTAGAGAGGCAGCTAGATGCGAAAGAAGCATCTCTACCTAAGGAGCCCCAAGCAGACGAAGAGAATGCCATTACCCTTCTAATCCGGATGCCAGATGGCACCCGACGTGGCCGCCGGTTCCTTAAATCCGACAAACTCCAAGTAAGTTTTCTAATCAGTTATATTTTGCATTACTCGGAAGTTTCTCCATAAAAATAACTGTTGTCTGTGCTGTTTTGCAGTCTCTTTTCAACTTTATAGACATTGCCAGAGTGGTGAAACCCAACACTTACAGACTGGTAAATCTTCTGCCTCGACATAAATAAATATCTCATCTTTTGGCATATAGAACACGCTTATAGGATGTTATGAGGGTTGGTTACAAATCGGGTTAATGACTAGTTGAGGATCAGACTTCAGACCTGATCTATCCCGGCCCTGGGGCCGTGCTGGCTAGGCAGAGGTTAACTGCCCTGATTTAAAGCAAAAAATGATATGCTTGACTGGTTTGGTCCTATAAATCAGTTTAGATCTTAAAGGTCTGAAAAAGCCCGTCTTTAAAGTTTTGATGTGGTGAAAACAGGTGAGGCCATATCCAAGGCATGCGTTTGGAGATGGAGAAAGTGAGTCTACCTTGAACGATCTTGGGCTGACCAGCAAACAAGAAGCATTGTTCCTTGAGCTTATCTAAAGTAAGTTTTAGCTTTTAAATATCAGACTTACATTTGTCTGCTGCTTAGAAACTCTTTAATTTTCAAGTTATTTTTATCTTTCTTTAAAGTATCTGTTGGGGGGGATTATATTATGAGTTATAAAACCGGTTTCAGTTGTACATACATTACTGCCTAATGTGTCTGACTCTCACTCTCTCAAGTATAATGTTTGTCATCTTCAACTTTGCTGTTTTAAACTTGCCCACAAATTAGAAGAGTTGAAACAACTCTCTTTCAAATGCTTTTTTTTTTTTTTTGACATTCACAATATCATATTGCTCGGAAGTGTAAGCGTTGAAACAACTCCCTTTAAGGCGGAGTCGCATCACACCAGTCCCCTGGTAAATTCCGATTAGAACATTGTGTTTCAAACGCAGTCGCAGTTTCTACTCTTTGCTTTACTGTGTAGGAACATTTGGTTACTTTTTCACCACATATAGTTATTGCATCCCAATATATATACTAAAGATGAGGTACACCAAAACTCTCCAAGAGCAAAAACGAACAATTTTTTGACATGGCTTTGTTTGGGAGTCAAAAACAGAATGAAGTAGAGAAAAGAAATTGGAACAAACCCAAAATAGAGTTTTATTATAAGAGAGAAACAGAACAACATTTGATGCATTGTATAGCAAATCATTCAATGAAACTGGAAAGAAAGAAAATGGTACTAATGAACTAATGTGTTAATTCATTTCATCAAACAGTAACAGTCATAAAATGCAATAAAGAACATGACTTGGGGACAGTAAGCACAACATCACACCATTCAATCTTCCCACAAACCTCTCGTCCGTTACGCCTTTTAAGCGCAATCTCAGCACACCATATCATATTCTTCTTAGGATCTGTACCACGCACGTCCTTCTCCCACAAAACCACAATCTTTCCACTATAACCCACCAATCTAACACGAAGACCTTGGTTTGCTAATTTTGGTAGTTTTGGTAGTTTTGCCAAACCCTTCAAATATCTCCACCGTCTTCTCTCTGAGTCGTACCACAACACTCTACGTCTTCCATAAGAGTAGATTACGTTGTCTACTACTGCGCCAGCAAAATCAGTGGGATTCCAACGCAAAGGTATCTCTAATCCTACCACATCCCATTTATTTTCTTTTGGTTTGTAAACCAGATTTTTATCCTCAAACAGGTAAAGCTTCCCGTCCAAAACTAAACTTGCTGATACGTACCTACCACGTATCTCCGCGCTAGGGCTTGGCACATGCTCCCATGTTTGGGTTTCAGGATCGAAACACTCGATAATATTCGAGTAATCAGGATCATTGCATCCTTCCACTACATATATCTTCCCATCAAGAACCCTAATGACGGAAGTCTTTTGGGCCGCCTGCATGCTTGGAGTTTTGTGGAAGTATGAAACTGGCAGTCCATGAATAAGATCCTAGACGAGAAGGCGCCATTTCCTAATACCCCAATCATATATATATTAGAACCAATGGCGATATGAGTCGACTTAGTCGAAGAAGTGAGTTTGTGAGATGGAACTGAGACCATAGTGTGATTCGTTAGGACACTATGTGGTCTAAAGCAGGAAGCGAACCATCGTGAGCTAAAGTTAGGGTTAGGGTTTCGAGTTGGTCTCTGGCATAAGGTGAACCAACGTGCATCAGATTGATCAGAACTGTAACCTAACCTCAAATAAAGACAATTCTCGGTGTTTCCTAAGAGCGTTCGGATCTCGTAAAGCTCAAGCGATGCCACGAGAGAGCTGAATCTCTTGGAAACTAAGGAGAGAATCGGGTAGTACAATCTCGAGACACGGGCTAAACAGTTCAACCACAAATCATCAGGAAGATAAGGCAAATCAACCTGTGAATTCCTCATTAGCACAAAACGCTAGCTCCAAAAAATACTCAAAGAGCCTTCCTTGTTAATTACTACTCTTTATATACTGGAGAAATATATATTCCTTAAACTTAGTTGAATTCGTATAACTCATATATTCTGTAAATCTAGCTAGATTTAGGTATTATTATACTAGTCCCTATTAGGAAATCATCTTCATGTGTAACATAATCGAACCGGATAGGCCAAAACTTTTATCGATTTAGACGGATAATGATGAGCTGCCAAAGTGTATTTTGGACTGATTTGATAATAAAGGCAAACAGAGCGAAGCAGAGAAGAGAAGGAAAACACAACATATACGTCACTGAGAACATGATTAAAACAGAGTTCTTATCTGTAAGAGGGAGGAACAACAATAGCTCATGGTTATATATCTGAATTATGCTTTAAGCCGTCAATATATCAATAATCATCATATTAAATATATAAAAAAATGATATAACCATGTTCAAGCAATAGCTCATGGTTTTGTTCATCAAACAGTAGCGGTAATAACTTCCAAAATATCATATGGTTTGGAAAGTTTAAGCACAATGTCACACCACTCAATCTTCCCATACATATCTTCTGTGTTGCGTCTTTCAAGCGCAATCTCAGCACAATAAATCACCTTCTTAGCAGGTACTACTTCCTTTTCCCACAAAACCATAATCTTTCCACCATTCTAACTTGCGTCGGTAGTTTAGGAAGTTTTGCCAAACCCTTCAATGGTCCCCCCAATCTTCTCTCGGGGTCGTACCACCAGATCCTTGTGATGTACGCGTGATAATAATATATTACATTATCTATTACGCAAGAAGAGAAAAAGGAAGCCAAATGCAAACGATCATCCAATGATCCCACGTCCCATCTGTTTTCTTTGGGGTCGTAAACCACACTTTTATTCCCAAACAGGTAAAGTTTTCCGTTGATTGCTAGGCTACGTAGTTCGTCGCTCTTGTGTATGTCCGCGCTAGGGCATGACAAATGCTCCCATATTTGGGTTTTTGGATCGAAAAACTCGATCATATTCGAGGAATCGTGATTTTTGCAGCCTTTCACTACATATATTTTCCCATCAATGGCGGTTTGGGGCCATCTGCGTGGTTGGAGCTTTGTACAAGGTGTGAGACCTGCAGTCCATGAAGAAGACGAGCTTAGTAGAGTAGGAATCTTCAAAGTATCCGCCAATGATGTAAATATTAGAGCCAATTGCTGCACGAGGCCACCCAAAAGGAGGATAATATATGCAGGTTGGAACTGAGACCAACTCATGATTGTCACTTAACTTCTTTTCTTCATTAATAGTGTGATTCGTTAGGAGTCTTTGTGGTCCATTGTAGGAAGTGAACCATCGTAAGTTAAGGTCAGGGTTAGGGTTAGGGTTAGGATTAGGGCTACGGTTAGGGATTGGAGTTGGGTTTCGGCATAAAGTGAACCAACGTGGCCTAGTTTCAGAACTTAAACGTAAGCACACATATAGACACTTCAGATGGTAAATTCTACAGTGTTGACCTCCCCAAACTTTTAACCAAGTGGTCTTGGTCTAGTGGTTTCCACTTGAGGAAAGAGTTGTCCTGTTGGTCTAGGCCAGAGATCAATTCCCCTCAAGTGCGAAAAAGGTAGACAATTCCATTGGGCCAAGGGTTTTCACCTGGTCTTCCCCGGACTTTAGGAGGATTATGGGCATCGGTCTTGAACCTTCTGGTTTACACAAAAAAAAAAAAAAAAAAAAAAAAAAAAAAAAAAAAAAAGACAGTCGGGTAATATACCCTTGAGACACAAGCTAAGCAGTGCAAAAGTAAATCATCAGGTAGATAAGGCAAATCAATCGGTGAATAAAACCGCTTGGAGAGCAATTATTCAAACTCAGGAGAGCTTTTGCCAACTACTTCTATATACAATGTTGGTAGAAATTTCTATTTCCTAATTCTAGTTGTATCCAAATTTTTAGTTCCTAATACTATAAATAATTATATTTCACGATCTCACTATTCACAAACAGTAATAAATGTATATTTTCCTAATTTTGAAGAGTAAAGTGTCTCTATGTAATACAATTACTTCTTAATTATCTATATTATTATTTTTGAAGTACATTTTGTGTTATGCCTTTGAAGTTTTACTTATTTAATTTGTTTTGTTTACAACATTAACCTCTAACTATTTTCCTAAAATAACAATTTCTGAAAACTCATTTAATGGAACTATTTAATGGAACTATTTAAATCAACCTAATTTGATATATTTATTGCCATAAATAGCTTGACAACATCTATATATTTCGATTTTTCCAAAAACAACTCTACGCATTAAATTTTTAATCTCATAAAAATCTCCAAACCTATTTTAATAGATCTTTAGAGACTGTATGATCTCTTAAATTTAAATGACACAACCGAGTTTGAGTAACAAATGATTACAATCGCAATAATTATTATAACGTTAATAAAGTTTAGCATCAAAAAAAACATTTAATATAATATATACCGTGTTAAAAACCTAAATATTATTCTGCGATAATGTTATCAAATCAAATAGGAAAACACTAAAATCTCTTTTTTATTACTATGGATCGTAAACTCCTTGCTCATCAAGCATTTTCCATGTATAAATATCAACTTCACAGACAAAACACAACACACAACCAAAACCACTAATATGACGGTTTTGAAACACGGGTTAAACACTACAAGAAAACAAGCCTTTTGCGAGGACACATTGCGACGGAACACAGCTCTCGTAAATTTGCGATAGATTTGCGAGGGATTTACTAGAAAATAAAAAACCATAGCACATTCCTTGCAAATTTGCGACGAACTCAGTCGTCGCAAATCCGCTGCTCAATTGCGACACATTTACGAGTAATTCGCTGGGAAGGTCCTTTTCCTCGCAAATCCATCGCAATATTGCGACGATTGTGCGAGAACGTACTCCATAGCAAATTTGCTATGGAATTGCGAGTGATTTGCGAAAGCCATAGCAAATCCATTGCAAAGTTAGGAGAATAATTTTTTTATAAATATTACAAAACTTAATAGAATTATTCTGAAATACATTTGAATGTGTTCATGAGGTGAATTTACTAACTTTTAACATTATTTTGATGGTTTTTGCAAATTAGATATTCAAGATTTGCGACAAATTTGCGACTGATTTGCTAGAGCCATAGCAAATTCGTCGCAAATCCATCGCAAACAAGACAAAACATAGCAATTCCCTCGCAAATAGAAACTTTAAACCCTTAACCCTAAACCCTAAACCCTAAACCCTAAAGACTTATTACATTACTATTAATGATTAAAAAAGATGAATCCAAAACTATTAATCAAAGATAGCAGTGCAACACAAAATTGTTAGAGAATTGGACAATTTGGCAAATATTTGTCTTAATGTAATGAACATATATGTGATATAGTGTAGAACATCATCATGTTTAGAGTAAGATGCAAAATTGTACAATTTTGGAAAGTTTGATGATAGAAAAGAGTATGATGACACCATTGGACCTTATAATATACTTGAAAGTTAATTTGACTAATTTGTTACAATTATTTTGATGATTTTTGCAAATTAGATATTCAAGGTTTGCGACAAATTTGCGACTGATTTGCTAGAGCCATAGCAAATTCGTCGCAAATCCATTGCAAAAAACTCAATACATAGCAATTCCCTCGCAAATAACAACCCTAAACCCTTGAACCTTAACCTTTAAGACTAATTACATTACTAATAATTATTAAATTGATATCATTCAAGATTTATAATCAAAGAGAGGGCACTAATGAAAATTGCAAATCCTAAACCCTAAAGACTTTGCGAGGGATTTGCGAGGGACTCTTGCAATTATCTCGCAAATTCTGGAAATATTAATTACATATTTTTATATGCTTGCTAGAGATTTGCGAGGGACCATAGCTAATCCCTAGCAATATTTGCGAGGGATTTGCGATGCATTGTTTTTATATATAATTAGAAAACCTAGTTTGAGCGAAGCTCAAACCTCGACTAATCCGCAGCCAAAAGAGAAACCCTTCTCGAACCCTTCTTCTCCGATTTCTTCTCTCTTCTCCGATCTCTTCTGTCTTTTCCGGTGAGTCTGCTCCTCTTCTCTCAGGTCCGGTTAACCCTTCTCGAACCCTAACTCTTCCTCTTCTCTCTTGTCCTCTGAATCTCTTGTCCGGTTAATCTCCGACTCGATCTCTTCTCTCTTTGCTGGTAAGTCTCCTCCTCTCCCCTTCTAAATTAGGGTTTCGAAATTGGGGATTCATTTTGGGGTTTAGGGTTATGATTCGATTAGGTTTTTAATTCGATTTTAGGGTTTCGAATTTTGGGGATTAAATTTTGGGATTAGGGTTTCGATTTTGGGGATTTAATTTTGGGTTTAGGGTTTCAATTTTGGGGATTTAATTTTGGGTTTAGGGTAACGATTTTGGGGATTTAATTTTGGGATTAGGGTTTCGATTCGATTTTAGGGGTTTTAATTTTTGTTTTTAATTTAGGGTAATGATTTTAGGGTAATGATTTTTACATGTTCTCCTTCTCTTCTCAGATGTCTTCTCGAGACCAAAACGGATCTGTCAACCAAAACCATTACACAAGGTTCATATCTTCACAAGGATTATCTCCTCCCGTCCCTTCTCGAGGGGTACGCTCTACTGGCTCTGCTCAAAGGCTACATTCTACCGCCTCTTCTCAAGGTACCTCACCGGTGCAAAATGATCTTCCTCCTCAGCAAAATGATCCTCCTCAGCAAAATGATCCTCCTCCTCAGCGGTGTCAACGGTGCAAGTGCCTCTCAAGTGTTTTTCACTTTGGAAGAGTTACTTGCAAGTCCCGGGCGTGCTGGCTTACCAAAACTGGATCCTAAGCGACCTCCGGGTACTATTTGGTGAGAATGTTATGTATCTAACATATAGTTTATCTTTATGTTTTGTATTTTCAATGATCCTAATTCCTTTTATCTTATGTTTTGTAGGTTTGACCAGGATTCTTCGGTTGCTGCTACTGTCCGAGCCATTTTTGAAAGAGATTTCAAATCAGCTCATGCCAATTGGACCCAAACACCAGGTCCCGTTGTAAACCGGTGGTTTGAAACTTTTGCGGTAAGTTACAAATTGTTGTTGTATTTAAATTACAGATTTTGTGTGTTTATCATTCGAATTTGGTTCTGATTCTGTTTCTGATTCATTTTATGTCTTTACAAGCAAACATATAATTGGGATGCGTCCATCAATGGAAGAGTTAGAGCTGAGTTTGAAAAGAAGTTGAAGACCCGGATGAGTGATCAAGTGTCTCGGTGGAAGGGTAAGTGGAGGAAGAAAGGTAATGACGCAATGCCGCGGTGGCTTGATCCTACTGTATGGGATGGCTTGGTCAACTTTTGGTGTGAACCAAAATCAGAAGCAAAGAATATCAATAGCCGTAATGCTCGCTATAGTGATCCTGATGGCACCGGAATACATAAGCATCGTTCTGGTCAGACCTCTTTTAAAGCCCGAGCACGAAAGCTTGTAAGTATCTATGTTTAACACAAGTTCATTAATCATATCATATCTACAATATAGTAATATAGTTGTTTGATTTCTCTGTTTTTAGTCTGAGAGTACTGGTGAGCCACTACCTGATTTCCTGCGAGTACTAGTAGATACTCATAGGAAACCTGATGGGTCGTTTGTTGATGGACTGTCTGAGAAGGTGTTCAATGAAGTGTCGTCAAAGATAGCTGAAGCTGAGTCTTCCCTAATATCAGCGGATAACATGGAGAGTAGTGCTTCTGGTGGGTTATCACTAATTGTGAAGAACCAAATTTATGCCGAGGTAAAACATGCTTCATTGTTTATGTTAATGTTTGTGTTTGTGTAAACACTTATGGTGTCTATATGTTTTGTTGGCAGGTTGCTCCGAAGAAAAAGAACCGGATATATGGTGTTGGTAACATGCAAGCAGAAGCATCTTCAGCTCAGATTGTTCAACCGCCTCCTCCTTCTGAAGATCCACTTGTTTTAGCTGCGAAGCTTGCTGCTGCCGAAGCTGCTCTTGCAACTCAGGCAACTCAACTACAGGCCAATGCACAAAAGATGCAAGAAAATTCAGAGAAGATGCATAGTTATGATGCATACTTTGATTATCTTGCATCTAAAGATCCAGAGTTTGCTGCTAGATTTCGCCGAGAAGATTCACCGGCCAGACCTGCCACCGGAGATGGAACCACTGGAGATGGAACCACCGGACAGTAAACACTGATGAACTTGTTTTGTAAACTTAGTACTTAGTACTCTTTATCCTCTCATAACTATTTTTTGTGTAGAACAAAATCGGTTATTATGTTTTGTTATTGTAAACTTAGTACTTCTAATTACAGCATTAATTTGCTTAAGTATAAGGTTTAATTATAATTACAGGTTTAATTTTAATTACAGGTTTAATTTAATGAAGCTTACCAAAATGAAAATTCTAATTTTTTTTACAATTTGCACCGTTATTATAATTTGCAACGGAAATTTTAATTGCAAAAGCATCGCAAATTTGCGAGGGATTTACTAGATACAAAATTGCTAGGATGTTGCTAGAAAAATAGTTCCTCGCAAAATGCGTGGGATTTGCGAGGGACAACATTTCCTCGCAAAAGTTGCGAGGGAATTGCAACGTTGACCGATTTGCGAGACGCGATTTGCGAGGAACGGAATTTCCTCGCAGATTTCTCGCTTTTGTCGATTTGCGAGGGATTCGCGATATATTTGTCCATCGCAAAAGACGTGTTTTCTTGTAGTGAAACCACTAATATGACGGTTTGTTGTTATATAGCTGGACATATTATTAACATGATAGTTTGAATTAACATTAGTATAAATATAAAATATTATTAATTCGGTTTTAAAACACGGATTAAATCTTCCTTTAACTATTTGGTCAATAACACTAATATAAGAATATTAGACATATTAAATCAGGGTAATTTAACTAAAATTTTGTAAAACAGTTAAATCATTGGTAAAATTGTGACTTAATCCGACAATAGCTTATAAATTACATATTTATGTATTTATTTCCCCTATTATTGTTCTAATAATTGACAATCCAAAAAAAATATTATTTAATTAAACAAAACAAACTAAATACAAAAAACAAAAAAAATATTATTATTTTTAAAAATATTGTTCCGCAGTGTACCACGGGTTAAAATCTAGTTTAATAACATAACATATTTATGATTATCAAAAGAATTTTATTTTATTTTTATTTTAAATCATATATGTAAATTCAAACTTATGTAGTCCCACACTAACAAAATTTGCACAAACAGATTATATCATGGTCTACTTAATTTTATAATATAAAATAGAAAAAATGTGTACATAATCACATTTCATGAATTTAACTTGGTGATTTGATGGTCTGACAAATAAATTGGAATCACTACTTTTAAGGAGGTGTAAGAATTAAGATGTATTGAAAAATAGACACATCCTATTAATTCATGTTTTACACAAGTTGATCCCTGTCGACAGGCCATTGTGAAGCTCTTGACCCAAACCATCAACTCGTTGATTACTGAACCTCAAGAACCAATAAGCTACATCCGAATCAAAAGATCACTTCGTGATATCCACCAAACTATTCCGTTATGTTAACCAAAGGAAAACTTTTCTGAGTATCTTTAAAGTAAAAGCTCAAGAAGCCAAGAAACAAGACTGTACCAACTCCTAGTCCTAGACAACAACAACAATGACTAATTTTTAGATAGAATAATGAAATTTTTTTCTCATTTCTTTTTTTTGGGAACATTCATAATCATTTGTTCTTCTTATCTCAGCAAATTTGAGTGAAAAAAAAAAAAAAAAAAAAAAAAAAAGATCGATTCTTTCACTAATGTGAATCTTATAATTGAAAAAAAAATCAAGAAAATTGATATTGCTCAAAGTGGAAAACTTTACATTATGTATAGAATTTCACAAAATCTTGAAGAGGAAAAAAAAATTAGAGTCTAAAAAACCTTGAAAATAACAAAAACGTGGTTACTTTTACTGTTATCTTGACGGCCAAAACGTCACCGCAACATAGAGTCAGAACCAAGTCAGAGCCGCCAATGGAAGCAAGAACGAGCCAACAGAGTAATGTCCAGTGAACAACGAAGCAGAGGTGGTTAGATTAGTATCGCCGTTACCAAGATCGCCGTGACCACCACCACGACGACGGAGACTTTCAGCAAAGGCAGTATCATCATCGTTACCAAAACCGCCGTAACGTGAGAAATCAAGCGTCGAAGCAACACCATGAATAGCAACAGAAGAAGAGATGAAAAGATCCGGTTCAGATACAAGAACGCCGTCGAGAGTATAACCGGAAACAGAGTTGTTAGTGACGACGATCGAGTTTCCATGGAGAAGAGTCGGGAGACGAGAGAGTGGTTTCAAGATTTGGAGATCGGTGAAGGAGAGACGTTGAGGTACGATGTGATAAGCGACGGAGAGACGACGTGGAGTAGCATTGTCGCCGTTGGACGAGACGTCGGCGGAGTCGAAGTCGCTTGGGATGAAAATGGTGGCGGAGAGAGGGATACCGAACTGGTCGTCGACGGCGGAGAGGAAATCGGCGGCCCATCCACGAAAATCTCCGGCTCCGATCATTGCTTCGATGATTCTGTCGGCGTGTTGATGATCTTGCGACGTGAGATACGGAGGAGAAGCGGCGGAGGTAAAGGATGAGACGACGGCGGTGATGAGAAAGAGGAGAAGGAGATGGCTTGAGGTGGCCATCGGAGAATTAAAACGGCGGTGACGTTGTAACAGAAAGAGAGAGAATCTTTTTGAGTTCGATCGTTATGATTCTTTAACACAATGAACTAATGAAGTATAAGAACTGAGTTCTTTGTAATATATATACCTCTCTGGTTTAATCATTGTGGAGTAAACCGGTTTCCCGGTTTGGTTAAGCGATTAACCGAGATTTTTTTTTTGATGTATAAACAAATATACCGAAACAGAGAAGTGATGGAAAACAAAACAGAGAAATTAAAATACCATTCAACCAATGGCAAATGTATTCAATCATCAAATATTAATAGAAATAAATTCCAATAAAGAAGATGACTTGGGGAGAGTAAGCTCAACGAACTCTTTAATTTTCAAGTTATTTTTATCTTTCTTTAAAGTATCTGTTGAAGGGGATTATATTAATATTATTAAGTTATAAAACTGGTTTCAGTGGTACATACATTAATGTGTCTGCTCTCTCTCTCAAGTATCTCATCTACAACTTTACTGTACAGCAGAGGTTTTTGTACACTGGAGAGTAGAATAATAAAAGTTTGAAGTAACCAAAACTCTCCAAGAGAAAAAAAAAACGAACAATTTATTGACATGGCTTTGTTTGGGAGTCAAAAACAGAGTGAAATGAAGAAAAGAATGTGGAACAAACCCAAAATAGAGATTTAATATAAGAGAGAAACAGAACAACATTTGATGCATTGTATATAACATCATTCAGCGAAACTGGGAAGCAAGAAAATGGTACCAATGAACTAATGACTAATGTTCATTGATCAAACAGTAACAGTCGTAAAATGCAATAAAGAACATGACTGGGGGACAGTAAGCACAACGTCACACCACTCAATCTTCCCAAAAACCTCTCGTCCGTTACGCCTTTCAAGCGCAATCTCAGCACACCAAATCATCTTCTTTTCAGGATCTGTACCACGCACATCCTTCTCCCACAAAACCACAATCTTTCCACTATAACCCACCAATCTAACACAAAGACATTGCTTTGGTAATTTTGGTAGTTTTCCCAAACCCTTCAAATATCTCCATTGTCTTCCCTTTGAGTCGTACCACACCACTCTCATTCTACGTCTTCCAAAAGCGTAGATTACGTTGTCTACTACTGCGCCAACAAAATCAGTGGGATTCCAACGCAAAGGTATCTCTAATCCTACCACATCCCATTTATTTTCTTTGGGCTTGTAAACCAGATTTTTATCCCCAAACAGGTAAAGCTTCCCGTCCAAAACTAAACTTGCTGATACGTACCTACCACGTATATCCGCGCTAGGGCTTGGCACATGCTCCCATGTTTGGGTTTCGGGATCCAAACACTCGATAAAGTTCGAGTAATCAGGATCATTGCATCCTTCCACTATATATATTTTCCCATCAAGAACCCTAATTAAGGGATTCTTTTGGGCTGTCTGTATGCTTGGAGTTTTGTGAAAAGTGTGAGACCGGCAGTCCATGAAGAAGATCCTAGACGAGAAGGCGCCATCTCCTAATACGCCAATCATATATATATTAGAATCAATGGCGATACGATTACGAGTCAACTCAGTCGGAGAAGTGAGATTGTGAGTTGGAACTGAGACCATAGTGTGATTCGTTAGGAAACTATGTGGTCTAAAGCAGGAAGCGAACCATCGTGAGTTAAAGTTAGGGTTAGGGTTAGGGCTTCGAGTTGATCTTTGGCATAGAGTGAACTAACGTGTGTGAGGTTTAGAACTGAAACGTAAGTTCACATAAAGACAATTCTCGGTGTTTCCTAAGAGCGTTCGAATCTCGTAAAGCTCAAGCGATGCCACGAGAGAGCGGAATCTCTTGGAAACTAAGGAGAGAATCGGGTAGTACAATCTCGAGACACGGGCTAAACAGTTCAACCACAAATCATCAGGAAGATAAGGCAAATCAACCTGTGAATTCCTCATTAGCGCAAAACCCTAGCTCTCAAAAAAAAACTCGAAAGAGCTTTTTTTTTTTTTTTTTTTTTTTTTTTGTAAAACAAAGAGCCTAAACTTAGTTGAATTCGTATAACTCATATATTCTGTAAATCAATCTAGAATTAGTTATTATACTAGTCCTATTAGGAAATCATCTCTATGTAACAAAATCGAACATGATAGGCTAAAACTTCTTTTTTCAAAAAGAAAAAAAAAATCGATTTAGACGGATAATGATGAGCTGCCAAAGTATATTTTGGACTGATTTGATAATAAGGCAAAACAGAGCGAAGCAGAGAAGTGAGAACATGAATAAAACAGAGTTCTTAAGATCGGCGGCCCAGCCACGGAAATTTGTAACAGAGAACATGAATAAAGCAGAGAAGTGAGAACATGAATAAAACAGAGTACTTATTAGAAAGAATCTTTTTGAGTTCGTTAAGATTCTTTGTAACAATGAAGTAAAGAACTGAGCTCTTATATAGACCTCTCCGGTTAAATCATTGTGGAGTAAACCGGTTTCCCGGTTTGGTTATGTGATATACCGAGATTTTTTTTTTTTTTTGATTTATGAAAAAAAAAAGTGAAACAGAGAAGTTAAGGAAACAAAAACATAAGTACTGAAGAACCAACCAATGGTTAATTAAGGTATTCCAATATCAAATATGAATAGAAATAAATTCCAATAAACCAGTCACTTTCAAATAAATCGCGAGCTTCAAATAAATTCCACTCACTTTCTTCTCCCACACAATCGCGAGCTTTCCACCAAAATCAACCAGTCTAACAAACTCACGACGAGTTCGTAATCTAGGTAAATTCTCCAAACCGGTCACAAATCTCCACGATCTTTCCACGGAGTGGTACCATAGGAGTAAACCGGAGAGTACAATATAACTTACATTACCTATCACGCAAGAAGAATAATGGGTAACCAAACTGGAAAACATATCCAATGCTACCACATACCATCTATTATCATTGGGTACGTAAACCACATTTTTATCCCCGAACACGTAAAGCTTTCCGTCGATGACTAAGGTTTTTGATACTATACGTCCTAGTATCTCCGTGCTAGGGCATGGCACATGCTCCCATATTTGTGTTTTGGGATCGAAAAACTCGATCAAATTCGAGAAATCGGAATCTTTGCAGCCTTCCACTACATATAATTTCCCATCAAGAACACTCATGATGGGACGCTTTCGGGCCACCGTCATGTTTGGAGCATCGTACCAGAGGTTAGACCGAGAATCCATAAAGAGGAAGACCTTAGACATGAACGCACCATTGATGTAGCTGCTTACCATATTGATACTAGGACCAATTGGGTTAAAAGTCACAAGACACCGGGAAGAGTTGTTTTTAGTAGTTGGTGTGGAGAACAAAATATATTCATCAGTTGACTTTTTGACTTCCTTCCTAGCGTGATTCGTTAGGTTTCTATGTGAGCTAAAGCAGGAGCTGAACCATCGTGAGTTAGGGTTAGGGTTAGGCGTAGTAGGGGTATGGATTCGAGTTGGTCTTCGGCACAGAGCGAACCAACGTGGCAGAGATTCAGAACCGAAACGTAAGCGCACATAAAGACAATTCTCGGTGCGTCTTAAGAGCGTTCGGATCTGGTAAAGCTCAATTGATGTAACGATGGAGCGGAATCTCTTGGAAACTAACGAGAGGATCGGGTAGTACAATCTCGAGACACGGGCTAAACAGTTCAACAGCAAATCATCAGGGATGTACACTTCGTGGTTCGTCATTAGTAGAAAACGCCAAGAATGTAATCAAACTCCAAGAGCCGTATTAACTACGTACGTACGTACTTTATGCTGGAAAATATGTCCTAAATCTAGTTGAACTCTAACTCTTATCATGTAATCAATCGAGATTTATTCAATATCCTATTAGGGAAAATACCATCAAGTAAGAAGATTTTAACAAGATAAGAGTAAATACAATATGTTTTGATAAATAAAAAAAATAATGATTTAGGTGGATAATATTGTTCAATTGATCCTGCAATATATTTGGATCATACTAGAGTTTTAGAATATCGAACAATATATTTTTTTAACCAAGATGATGTTGGGCTGGGCTGAAGTATATCTTTACTACATATTATGTAAATAACTTTCATGCAATGATCAACTATTAAATCAAAACGAATCTGAATATTAGTGAATATATATAATGAACCAAATATAAAACATTCAAAAAATAAGTTTCAAAGTAAAAATTTACGTTTGTTGATTTTGTTACTTTTTTTGTTCTCTCTGCTCAATTACGTTCGGTTGATACATGGAAACGGAATGATGGAAATCAAAGTGAAAGAGGTTTCTACTTCCTAGGTCTTATATTTTGATACGTTTCTGATGAATACATATTTTCAATATACATTATGCATAATTTAAGCTTGAATTAGTAAAGACGACGGCAGTAAATAACTAGTAATACAGTTCATAATGCCTCGCTAAGCCTAAAACTACACATTTAAAAACGATTCTGAAAAAATCAGACTAATTGTTTTATAGTTTCAATGTAATAGTTGGAAGCTGCTAATATAGATCTGGAAATTACACTAATTAATACTTATACACATTAAAATAAAATAAAATCTGTTGTAAATCTAATACTAATATTGACGTTCATACACACACACACACACGTGAAGAGGCAAAAACTGTATCTCAGCCGCAAGAATCTCGTCTCCTGTTTTATTACAAGGTCAACTTCTGGTCACTCTCTCTTCAACTTATTAATCTTAACTTTATTTCTAATTATTTATTAGATTCTGATTTCAAATCTAAACCCAATAAAATAATTCCTACAAACGAAACTTCAAAATTCAAATAAATAATAATAAAGAAATATCTAAAAACCTCGGTTTCGTGATCACACACCTTACATAGAAGCTTCTTTCTACTTCACTATAAATTCTAACTCTCATAACACAAAACTCCAGACCATCACGTGTTCACCAATGGCGTCGTCGATGATCAGTTCTTCTGATCAAAGACTTTCAACAAGCAAAAGACGCTTGAAGCCATTGATGTTAAGAGATTACTTACTCGATGATCTCAGTTCTTGTTCATCCAACGGTTTCAAATCTTTCCCACGTCGTCAACCTCCTTCTTCATCTTCCTCCACCGTTCGTCGTCTCCTTGACGCCGAGATCAAACGTTCAGGATTGATCCATCAGCATCACCATCATCATCGTAAACAACCGCGTCTCACTAGAAGATCAAGCCGTACAACTTGTGGGACGGCGATAAGTCACGCTGTTCATAAAGCCTCCACGGCGTTTCTTAACGCGGTTAGACTTTTGCCGTTCCCGTCTTCTAAGGGAGACAATAATAATAATAAACATGGAGTTTTGTCTAGAAGCTTGTCTAAACGGCTTTTAAGCAAAAGCTTCTGGAGAAAACCCTTAGGTCATTCTCGCCGTGAAGTAACTGGAGACGGAGATGGAGTGATCCAATGGTGGAGATCAGTTGCGTTCGAAGAGAGTTTAGATCAACCGTTCGATCTGATCTCTCAACTCTCCACCACCGTCGTGGAGGAACCAACATTCTCAATCTCAGAAGCTCCGATCACTACGACCGTGGAGGAGTTTATCTCCGGTGACTCATCGAGTTCCGGTAGCGAGTTTTTTACAAACTCATCATCGGAGGACGTTGTACAATCTTCTTCCTCATCGTTCTCTTCGTCGTCGAGTGGTGAATCTGAGGAAGTGTCGAACGAAAACGACGCCGTGGAAGACGGGAATGAGAGCGGAGAGTGTTTAAACGCACATGACTGTGACGGATCATCATCTGTCAACAGCAACAACATGTGTAACAGAAAGGTTAGTTAGTTAAACTCTCGTTTTCAAGTTTTTATTACAACAACAACTGTCACAGTGTGAAAGCATTGAAACTTGTCGGGGAAAGCGTACGATGCGAGTCACGTGAGGTGTAGGATTTTTAGATTAGAATGGTTTTAAGATTCTTCTACGTAGCTTCTAATGCGTATTATACGGCACATGATCCCGCGAGAGAGTTAATATTTTTTGTTTTGTTTCATGGTACTCTTTCACGTACCAAAATTATTTTTAACTCACGAGGTCCATTATATCGTACACATTTTTTAATAGAATTTATATCTCTTTTTAGTTTGATTTAGATACGCATATCTCGACACATTTATACATAGTACTATAGTAGTAGTAGTACTAATAACATTATACTTAGAATTTATTGTATACTATCAGTATGAGTATCACACCCATGTTCGTGTATTTTTTTACTAACTAATGTAGTCCTTGATGATTTTATTCTTGGATTGGTTATATATATTATTGTAAATTTGTAACATAACAAACCCCACAAATCTCAATCAAACAAAAGTGAGGATACGATCGATCATAATTAATTTGATAGGGCATAGACAGATAGATAAATAAAGACACTCATAAATAAATGATGTTGTCTTGGGACGGGTTGACTTTTGTCAACTTATTAATGTCACTATCATTTCTCATTTTATTTTGTTTTATTGGACGCCTATTGCATGTGAAACTGATTTGGTATTTAATGCAAATTTGTAGGAATGTGTGAATGATGAAAAAGAACAACTTAGTCCCGTATCAATCTTGGAATGCCCTTTTAAAGACGATGAAGAAGATGATGATGATGATCAAGACGGTGAAACCACCGACCAAATTGGTACTTTTATTACTGGATTACTCATCAATACCTAGCAAATCGGTTTATATACACTACAAGAGAAATGTGAATTTGTAATTAAATAACGTTATAAGTTGATATTTGCAGATACATATGAGAAAATTGCTAGAAAAAGCAGGAGATTAAATGGTTTGGTACGGCTTGAGCCCCTAGACTTGGAGAAACGCATAGAGAATTATGTAGAGAGACAAGAAGAGTACTCATTTCAGTCATTGGAAACCGAAGATGATGGATCAGAAAAACGCGCAAACCGCTTGTTTGCTCTAGTGAAAGAGAGAATTGGCGAAACAAACGACCTACTAGCTTCTCATGTAGCAGATAATCTATTGTTAGATTATCTTCAAGAAGATGATATTGGGCCAAAAGAGGAGACATGGATGGTGAAGAATGTAGAAGATTGGGTTATGGGGAGACAAGAAGAGATGTTTACGAGTTGGCAAGTGAGAGAGAAGAGAGATATATACGTGAAGGAAATGAAATGGGGTTGCATTAGTGGAGATGAGAGACAAAGTGTGGTTGAAGATTTGGCTAGTGGGTTTTTCACTTCCTTGGTGGATGAATTCATCTTCGACATCGCTTCGTAATGAATTTTTAGTTTTTGGGAGGGAGTAAAAGATTTTGAGATTTTGTTAAAGATTAGATTCATAATGTATTAGATATATGTTATTTCAATAAAACTACAGTAAAAACTCTATAAATTAATATTCTATAAATTAATAAATTTTGCTGGTCCCAAGTCGGGCCAGTATAAAAATTAACAATATTCGATAAGATAATAAGATAATAATTTTTTTGAAATCTCTATGTAAAATATGATCCCAATAATATCATAAATTAATAATCATGTAAATATATATATATATATATATATATATATACTGATATAATAGTGTATGTTTCTCCTAAAGCTCATTTCTATAGAACAATTGTAATGTTGTGTTTTCAAACTATAATGATATCTCTAAAATATTTTATAACATGTCATACAAATAATTAAATTTTAAAGTTTTAATTTTTAGATATGCATCATTTACAATTTGATAATTTGATAGATTATTAAAATAGGAGAATTGATATTATTATTCATAGATTTGAATTTATGTATGTCATGTGTATAAGTCAATTTGTCTATAGTATTTGTAATTTATTGTCAATAATGTTTTCTAAATATTACAAGTTCAATTCCTAAATCATAAAATTTATAACATCCGAAAGTTTAATCTTATTTTGCTATAGTTGTTCCAATTCATAATTTTAAAAAATTTGAACAATTAAAAATATATCTATAAATTAACAATTATTAATTTATACTATAAAATAATAATTATTAATTTATAGATAAATTAATATCACTATAAATTAATAAAATGTCTTGGTCCTAATATTATTAATTTATAGAGGTTTACTGTATATGTAGTTTTGCATAAGGGGAATGCTTCGTATAAAAACTTATATATAAAGGTCATATATTCCATTTCTAAAGTCTAAATGAGAGTTGGAGTCTACAGTCATTATGTGGTGTTTGTTTTTCTAACTCTTATAATATGAATCTTCAGTTTAGACTCTCTATGCTTTATTTTCTTTTTTCGTTATTCCTTAAAATTATAGTTTAGGTAGGACTTAAACTCCCAAAGAGTTTCAACTTTCAACATTTGAAAGTACAATACATAAGTTCTTCAATGAATGAACAAAAATAAAATTTTAAAAATGGATTTCAGCAATTTTATTATTTCATATCTCTATCATCTGTCATTATTTGGATGAATAGGAGTTAGACATACAAACTAATTAATACCTATGAGATTGAGTATTCTGATTTTTTGTTGTCCATTTAATTTGTTATTAAACAAGTCAATCATAATGTTTTAGCGACTGCAACTCAAACATCAACAATCATTAGACTGATAAAGCTCCAGGTGAATTTTCACTTTATAGATTTAAAGTCGATTGGGTAATGAATAACATAGGATTAATTTTTTTTTAGTTGTTTCATCAGAGTTCGTCCTAGCCGCTCTTTCTGGCACAACCCCTTATATCTCTTCTCCCGGCGGCATCGGCTCCAAACGGCATCGCTGGGCCACTGGTCTTTCATCTCCGTCTCTTCCCCTTTCTTCTAAGCTTGTTCTGGTCCTCTTTTAGTCCCTTCGAAGTTTTTCTGACATCAACAATTTCGACTTTGGTCAAGCGTCAGCTTCATGCCCCTTTCCCCCTCCCTTCCCAGCTGGTGATTCTTCTCGGCGAGGCCTTTCTCTCGAGTTCCCAGCCACCATTTTCACCCCCATGATTTCAGATCTGTTCCCCGCCACCACTGCAAACCGGAAAAAGTTTCCGATGGTGGCTCATGCTCTGTTTGAAACCCTCGCTGTTGTAATCCATCGCCGAGCTAAAAAAGATCTTGCAATCCCAGTCATACCTCCGTGGTCGCTGAATATTTGCTCATGGTTTGTACAGCTCGAGTATCCCATACCGCTTATCAATACCCAATCACATACACATCTCATGTTCGAATCCAGCTCCTTTATCATGACTGCTATTTGAGGATTCCCGAACCAACTCCTAGAACATGATGTGATCCTCCCAAGGAATCGACGCTCTAAGGTAGATAGACTGATAATCCTAGAACTCTGATGGCTCGCGAAGCTGGATGATAAGGCGTGAGATGAACTCGAAAATCCTTATGCCCCAAACTCTCTTAAAACAAATCAAACAAAGCAAGGCGGTGGAACTTTAGATAGAAGCTTCGCGGAGACAGATGACAAGGCGTGAGACGAATCCCGAAAATCCTTGTGCCCTAGACTCTCTTATAACGACTCTTCAATCTTCAGCTAACGAATGGCAACGTCAAGTGCGGCGGAATCACTTGATATACCGAAACTCTTTGATGTAACTTACCAAGGAGAACTCTTTGATGTAACCCACCAAGGAGAAAGAACAAGTTCCAAAAGGAACGAAGGAGTTAACCACTCTCAAATAAAGGATAAAAGATTTCTTGATTGAATTATTTCTCAAATGAGATTACATGTGTTTACATAGGGATAGAAAACTTGGTCACAAAGCCAAGTATTAATTATTCTTGAAACTAAAAACATTAAAGATATTAAGTTGAATGAAGACCCAACTCTTGGTGCATGTTTCCAAAGTGACTCTTGATGCATGTATCTCTTATTTTCGTCACTCTTCTTTGACCACAAAATAAAGTGATTATTTTGGGCTTTATTGGGCTTGTATTAGGCTCAAAGTGGTCTGGACTTGATAGATATCATCTTCAATTGAATTTCCAATGCTTTCTTTGGCGATAAGCTCTTGAATTGACCCATTATGTGTTTCCTTGATCTTCTCTCTCTTTGACTCTTTGATCCAACTTGCTGATGAGAAACAACATGGGTTGTACCATTTCTTTACCTTGGGCTTAGTAGAAACACCTCCTGGTTGCCAAACATAATTCTGGAAGCTCCTAAACCAATTGGACCTAAAACTCATCAAGTGAACAGCTAGATTAACCTCCTTTGGCAAATGGAATTTATCCCAAATAGTTGTTTTGCTGGAAGAATTGATCTTCAACTTTGTTTGTGTTGAACAAGGCTCAAGGATCTTCTTAGATGGTCTCATGATCATATCAGAACATATATTCAAGTCGCATCTCATCGGTTCACTAGTAAAAGTTGGAAGAGGAATGGCATTATGATCCGGTCTCCACGGAGCGGTGATTACCATATCCTCTTCAACTTTACATCTCTGTTTCTTCTAAACCCCAAATCCTTACAAGCAACCTTCTACAACATCCATAGTATTATCTATGAAAGAAACGATTTGGAGAAGAAGAACATAAGGTGTGTTTCAAACCCAATTCTTATTAAGTCCAGGTCTGATCCAAATTATTATTTGCCAAACCTTAGTACATGGTGGGACCAAGATTACAAACTCTATGGCCAAAGACTCCATCTAAGTTGTAATTCACCATCAATACTATGGTTTTGCTCTAAGCTTTTGAAAACCCTGACAATAGTAATCCTTATGTCAATGTTTTGCGATCCTCAAAGCTTGAATGTTTATGGTATGTGTGTAACCCTCCATCTCTGTTCGCCTAAAGGGTATAAGCTCGGATGTGCTGAATTTTTCAGATGTAGAACCGATTACAAGCTTTGTGTGGAATTCCTTAACCTCCATGGCCGATGGCTTCATTTGAGGGAGAACCCACTTGCTATGTTAGAGCTTCGCATCTATCACTTGTGTCTCCCGATTGTAGCTTCACCTAGTGTCATGAGTTATGAGCCTACAAGTATGAAGACACTTGAGTTCTTGTTTTTGAACTTTCTCATGGTGGCGAAGAACCTAACCCTTGTCTCCCCGATGGAGCACTCTTCTAAAAGATTGGTCGCATATCTTGCGCATGGCGATCACATGTTGATCAAGGAATTCGTGAAGCCCGTCTTCATGGTCGAATCCGCTATGGTACCAAAAGATTTTTCAAACTTTGCACCTTTGGAAAACTCATGGAACCACTATCTCTATTTTCCTTATTGCTTTTTAACCTTTGATTGTATGAATTCCCCTCTCTTAATGTTTTAAGTCAATGAAACCTCTTTTGACCAAAAAAAAAAAAAGAAAAAAGGATTAATTTTTTTTTTTTTGTCACTTTTTTTTTTTTTTTTGTCAAGCAACATAGGATTAATTTTATAAGATTTTTTTAAATCATCAGTGAATAACAACAGATTTTAAGAATACTTTTAAATCTTATAAAGTATAAGTTGAATACCCCTCTTAAGATCTTCAAAGAATGAATAAAAATAAATTTTAAAAATTTCATCAATTTTATTTTTTCAGATCTCTATCATCTGTCATCATTTGGATGAATTGGAGTTAGACATACGAACTAATTAATACCTATGTAACTGGCATTACTTGTTTCCCTTACCAACATGGGACTGAAAATGAGATTTAAGTATTCTGATTTTTTCTTTTGTCCATTTAATTTGTTATTAACAAGTCAATCATAATGTTTTAGGCTTTTAGCGACTGCAACTCAAACATCAACAATCATAAGACAGACAAAGCCCCACATGAATTTTCACTCTCTAAATTTAAAGTCGATTGGGTATGAAAATGAAATCACCCAAAATAGAAATTATTTTTTTTGGAAAACCAAAAAGAAAAATGGAAAAATCCATAGCATACATTTTTTTCTATTTTTTTTTGGGATGATGTGGTTTTCCACAATGGAGAAAATAGCATCTTGAAAGAGAATCTTTTTTTTTTTTCTTCTCCTCTTTTAAAAGTTTGTATTTTTAAAAAATAAATTTTGAAGAAAAAAAAAAGACAGAACAATAAACCCTAAAATAAAATTTCCCCCTTTCAGTAGCTGCCTCTTTTTGGTTCCTGCCGGTTGTAATACCGCCGAGTTAAGCAAAAAGCCGAGACTGTGTGTGTGTGAATCATGAGGGGAGTAAAACGCGCCGCCGTCTCCGAATCTAATGATCCTTCCGTGAGTTTTTCTTTTCCGATTTACTTTTGTGTTCATGCTACAATAGAAAAGTTTTGATTTTGCCGATTGAATCTCGTTAAAGAATCGTTATTTGCGTTGGTTCTCTGTTTTGGAGAGAAAAATTGGTACTTTGTGGGTATTTCTTTGTTGGGTGATTGATGATTATGAATAAAGTCTGTAACTTTATAATGTAAACCAAGTTCTGTCTTGTGGGCATTGCCCATGATTTAGCTCAAAGGTGTTTGCTTTAGATCTATTACTTAGTTAGTTTTTGAATTTTAGAGCAGTTTGATATCGAATTGAAACAGTGAGCTCATACTTTAGCTGGAATTTTTTTTTTTTTTTTTTTTGAATTTTTGCAGTTTAAGAATGCTAAACCAATTGAAGGAACCTTATTTGGTATCCAGAAGAATGTGGCACCGATGCAGAAGAGTTCATTAACATCAGCATCATTGGATAAGCAGAGAGCTGAGTTAGCTAGGAAGAATGTGAGAGCTCTTAATAACCAATTTGTAAGGTGAACAGTTGTGTTTTAGAAAAGATTATATCTCTGCTTGTTGGGTTATTTAATATAGTTAACTTGGTTTGTTTGTACCTTCAATAAGATATTGCTTATGCTTTAATTTGAAAACAGTTGGGTGCAGTTACAGCTGAAGAATCATCCTGATGAACTTTGGGAAGATGGGATGAATGACTACATTTCGCATGCTTCCAACATTCTGGTAAATACTCTAAATGACATGAATTTAAAATACTCTAATTGGTCTTAATGCTTAGCAGTGTACGTACTTGGTTTATCCTGAATTTAGAGGCCTCCTTTTCTCATTATGAAAAAAACCTAGGATGGTTTTGATCGACTCATCCAGAACGCTAATTTTCTAGTTTGTCTTTGGTTTCGATGTCCATTATATGAAATAGAATAGCTAACTCTTCCAGTCTCTTGCTTTGTTTTGTGCTAGATATTTTGTTCAGTACACTAGCTCATTAGTTTTCTGCTTCATGTCTGCAGGAAAAGTTTAAGGATGTTGTCAACTGGCTGAAAGAAAATAAGGGACAGGGAGAGAATGTATCCCCTGAATCTCGTGGAGCAGAGAAGAAAATAGTGGCTGACGCCAAGAATAGCGATGTTAAATCAGTTTCGAATAATAGCCTATTTGCTTCAAACAGTCAGCCTGGGCTCTTCTCAAACAATCCATCTTCCAATTTTTCAAGTAGTCAGTCTAATTTGTCTTCAAGCCAACCTGGAGCATTCTCCAGCAGTCAATTTGGTTCAACATTTAATAGCCAGACTGGGTCTTTTGGCAGTGGCCAGTTTGGTGTCGCCAAAAGCAGCCAACCAAGCCTATTATCCAGCAGTCAAGAAGGAGCAGTCTCTAATAGCCAGACTGGGTCTTTTAGCAGTGGCCAGTTTGGTTCGGCCAAAAGCAGCCAACCAAGCCTGTTTTCCAGCAGTCAAGCAGGAGCAGTCTCTAATAGCCAGACTGGTCTTTTTAGCAGTGGCCAGTTTGGTTCGGCTAAAAGCAGCCAACCAAGCCTATTTTCCAGCAGTCAAGCAGGAACAGTCTCAAATAGCCAGACTGGGTCTTTTAGTGGCCAGTTTGGTTCGGCTAAAAGCAGCCAACCAAGTCTATTTCCCAGCAGTCAAGCGGGAGCAGTCTCTACTAGCCAACCTCCTTTCTCATCTTCGAATAATCAAAACCCTTTTTCATCTGGAGGTATCTCTACTTGTTCCATTGGCAAAATATTGGACTTGTCGTTGATCAGCTTTTTATATTTAGGAAAATAGTTTCAGAGACCTAACCTCTCCTTTCCTTGTTTGCTGGTATTAGCAGCTCCAGTGCCCATAGCAGTAAAGCGGGATTCTGCAGATGATGCAGATGGTGGTAAGTTGATCAGTATATTGTTATCTTCCAATTTTGTGTTCCTTTTTCTTGAAAAAGTTATGTTAGGACTTACGACTTCAAATCTCTTTGAAACCACAATCTTGATATAGTTTTCTATCCTGAAGTTACAACTTATTTAGAGGAAATTATCTATAACAAATCTTGAGGCATAATGGACCTGTAAACGTTGGATTCTTTTGACTTGGCAGAAGATGAACAACCTCAACCGAGCAGCCCATCTGTCAAAAAGACTAAAGAAGAGGGTGTTACTGTGGTTCATGAAGTCAAATGCAAACTTTATGTGAAGGTATATTTTTGGCTTAAACTTTGATGTTATTTTCCGCTATTCTACAATATCCCTCCCTTTTTCAGTAGCAGCACTCAGTATATTGTTTCATAATAAGTTGCTGTTATTTGTACATATTGAGTGATGTAATATTAATAACCATAACGAGGATATAACATCATCACGTATGAGACCATAAAGGTTAAATATGAAAATATTCTTTCCTAAATTTTATACCTCTTTAGGTGTCATAGTGCTTGTGAAGTAGTTTATTTTCTCTACTTTAGTTATCTTGATATTCTGTTCTTGCTGACGTTGTAAGCTTTGTATCTATGATATTGTGCAGTCAAGTGACCCAGCAGATAAAGGTTGGAAAGATAGAGGAACTGGCAATCTCTCTATAAAATGCAAAGAAGGCGTTGACAAGGGGACAAAAGAATCAAAACCCACAATCCTTGTCCGAAATGATGTATGATTCAGTAGACAACACTTCACATTCAAATTGGTCTACAGATTTCCAACATTATAAATCCATTTTTTCTTGTCAGGTTGGTAAACTGCTTCTGAATGCACTACTGTATGCTGGAATCAAGACGAGCCCACAGAAGAACGCCCTTGTTGCAATATTTCACTCCTCGGTAAAAAAGCTGCTGAAGCTTCTTCCTTTTTTAGTGTTTTCATGTTGGTTTTGTGGTTTCTCTGATTTTGTCTACCTGCAAACAGGAGGACTCCAGCGAGAATGTAACGCCGAGAACCTTTCTGATACGGACAAAGACTGCAGAAGCTAGAGATAAATTAGCAACGGCCATCCATGAATACGCCCCTTCTTCATAAAATGCCCTTAACAAGGTTGATATCTTCACTGTACCTTTTAAAAGCTTATATGAGTTGTCCTCTCCCTGTATTTTTTCCTTGATTTGTAAAATTAGGAAGGCTCTTTAAGAAGGCTTTGATTAAGGGCAAAAATTGTTGTATGGTTGAGCGAGAGAGAGAGGGATAGCTAAAGCTACTTAGAGAGTATGTTGTGCCAATCTACTTTGTAACTTTAAAACCCAAAAACAATAAAAATCATTTCTTTCTATAAGAAGTTATCTGATTTAACTTTGTGTGTTTGACTAATACAAGTATGAAGAAAACTGGAATTTATAAATTAATCAATAGGCATATATTCTATCATACTTCATTCATCTCAAACAATAAGCAGAGAGGCTACATTACATTACATTCTAATTTTATACAAAGAGAGCAATACAATCAAAAGGATCAGTTAAACCAGTTCTTAACTGATCCATATCTAGCATTCTCCATTTTGTTTTTCTGATCTATGAATCGTGAAACGATCTACTATCTTGACGGTATTAACAGGGTCTTGTTGGGCTGTTGGAGCACACCATTTACTTGGAAACTGTCTCTCATAGCTCATCTTGAAGCTTTGCTTCGGCTCTGAATCCCAATCTTTGTCCAGTTTCCAGTCTTTTGGCACCTAAACTCATACAATATACACATCTTTGGTTAAAGTTCCTTAAACCATGCAGTTAACAACTAAGATATCAATAAAGATTGGAAGTCGCATTTGGTTCATTAGTAGCAGCAGTGTCAGGTAGCAACCGTCATAAGTAGAGTTTTTTCTTACCTTATCAACTGCTAGCGTGAAAACTTCGATGTCTCCATCTTCTAGGATGTGGAAACGGGTGAAAGATTTGTAATTCGCAATGCGGAGTGAAGAGAAAGCTTCATCAAAGTGTATGTGGAACCAGTTGATGCAGATATACAAGTAGCTTCCAAATACCATAGACACGACAGGAGTTGAGAAGACCCAAAAGTAAAGGAAGACAGAAGCATAATAGATAACAGCTCCGCTTCTGGAAAGTGATTCCATTCCGTCTTTGCAAATGTTGGTCCGGGTAACCGCCATCACCTGATGTTAAAGCACTCAGTTTTTTTTTTTTTCAAATTGGATTTTTGGTTTATCAAAACAGAGACAAAACCCAGTACATTATTTACCTCAGGAACATCAAATGCTGACATAAGATACTTTATGCAAGCAGGATATAAGCCAAACGTCCATTGTTCAATACGGGCTCGAAGGCCAGTAGGGTCCGGGAAATGCTCACTCTCCACTGATTTATACCACTGATATAATGTGTGATACCCTGTGTAAACAAAAATGTACAAAAATGTAGGAGTCACAAAATCAATCAAGGCTGATCACAGAATATTTCACCCAGTGAGTGAAGATGGTTGTTCAGTATACAATAAAATTATGCACTTTGGTATGAAAACCATGTGGAATGAAAACTGACCAGAATTTGCAAGGAGATTATGTTGAATACAGATTTCTATGCCCAGTTCCAACATCAACATGAGAATCAGAGCTGCCATCAGGTGTGCAGCAACATGAAGAACTCCAATTACAACCCGTTTCTTCCGAGATATTTTTGAGGGGACAAATGCGATTGCAGTTATCAGCAACATCAAGACACCGGTAAAAGACACATAAGATTGTTCCATCACATACGCAAAGGCGTTCCAAACAGTGCCTAAGAAACTCTCAAGGTGACCAGAAAACGAATCACCTCGTAAGACGTGAGCTAGCTTACACTGAAATAAACGAGAAACAAGAAGGAATAAGATTGCAGTTTTCTTGTGAGAAGTGAGCCTATATGATGGTTCTCAAGGAAAAAGCAAATCTACGTATATGCAAAACTCAGGAAACAAAAAGAACTGCTATAGCATACAAAACATCAATCTCAGCTTCCCAATCTATTACTGCATGTTGTGCAATCTTTAGATAAGAAAAGCTTAATACGCACCTGAGGGAACAATGAAAAGACCAAGATAAAGTATATAATACCACCAATAAAATCAAACTGCCAGTTCTTTTTCCGGAATTTCAAAATATTTCCCAAAGCAATCTGCAAACGGCCGAAAACACCATTTAATATCTGAATGCTATGAAAAGTTATAAACAAGGCAAGTTTGTGAGAGGAAACTTACTTTGCTTGAATCCTCAAAAGAGGGGTAGGCAACCTTACTTCCATAAGAAGCCCCATAGAACTTTGAAAAATTGCTGAACACATGGGTGGGATGCAGAAAAGCTCCTCCACAGCCATTAACAAGAAGATGTTGGACATGGGCAGGTCCATCTGACTGATTACATGAATGTCGCATATAGTGATGCAAATCCCCTGCCATTCTAAGTTTGCACCTGTATTTCAAAACGTCGCATATCAGATGTCTCACGTTCTTCCCTGTATCGCCGCTCCAGTACCAATCAAGAAGCCAGTTTGGTTCATGCGTGATGATGATCAGGGCATCATTCTCACCAACCTGAACGAGAAAATATTAATTTTATTAAAGCAACAAAATGAAAGTTGAGTAATACGAAAAGATGAAGCTACTAAACTATAGCCTAATCCACTTGTTAGGAGCATTTCAGAAAAAAAATGGCACCACAAATCTATACCAGAGTAATACAGTATAGAGTAGGTGGTTAGCCAGTTAATGGTAGAACTATGACTAGGTGACAAAAATATTTACATTACATCTACAAATCCTATATAAAGGATGGAAAAGAAAAGTGGTACAAAAACTACCTTGCCCTTCACCAATTCGGAAAAGAATTTGAATTGGTCGACATCAATATCACCATGAAGTGCAAGATCCAAACCAAACACCCACCATCCCTTAGGTAGCTGCAGGGCAAAATAGCTTTTCTTCTGAGGCATTAACCAGCCGCCTAACCAACTCTTATGGCATATATACCTCATGAAAGTATTGAGTCCGTCAAACCAGTCTACGAAATATAAACAAATAACCCTACAGTTAGAGATGAAAGAAGAAACCGAGTATGCATGCAGGTAAGTGAAACAACATATTTGAAAAATAAACGAAGCTGAGACCTGAAACTCACCATGGTTTCCAGGGATTAGAAAACATTGTGGACCTTCATAACTCTTAAGATCCGACACTCCATCGGGCAATTCAGGCTTGTCAACAGCAATAGAGTCATTTTTATACCAACGCGGTGGCTGCAGCGCATACTCAAAAGGACAGAAGAGACGTTTTTCATATGTAAAAGATGACGGATTTGGGTATCTGGAGAAAAACATCCATGGTTAGATTTGACAAAAGCTTGGGAATATGTAAATATATACAAATAATAAGTAAAGCACTTACGCAAGATCTCCTCCAATTAGCAGTACATTGCCCCGTGGAAGAGATAGGAAATCATCAGCCACTGGAACTTTAAGAGAAGGCTGAGCAAGAAGTTTCGCAACACTATATGATGAATTTCCCCCATCACCAGTATCCGCCATGAAATCAAACCAAAAATCATTCTTATCAGCAAGGTGATCATACAAAAGTTCCTTTCTACCAGTTGCATCATCAGATTTGGTCATTGCAGCCTAAAGATTTGGCACAAAGGAAAAAAGCAACAAAAGTTAAATTCAATTATCTCAAATGTCTATCTGCGAAGAGAGGAATGACCTGAGAATATCATATCATAAGTATAAAAGGTCTACCTGCAGCATCCGCATGTCAAAGCGGCCAACAAATACCGTGACTGACACGAGGAGGTCAAACACAGTTTTAAACAAATCAGCCGATGTTCTGAAACATATAATGAGATAGGTCAGCACCTGGTAAAGTGTCCTGCCTTCCTTTTTTACTTGCCACATTAAAAAATAGTAAGCATAAAGGGAAAATTTTAGTTTAGCATTGACGTACCCTGAATACCAAGGAACCATATCTAAGAAATCAGGTCTCAATTGCTGATTCTTCAGCTTCTCATACTTGTCGACTGATAAAGGGTGTGTCAGAGCCCACCTAAACAGTATATTAAAACTCTAAGATTAAACATGCCCTTTGAGTGTAAGACCAACGCTGTTCATATGAATGTACTGTTGATACTCAATTGCACATATTAATTTGACATGTCTTAGTAACATAGACGCTACTTACCCTGTTGATCTCTCCACTACATAATTGGCAATGTAAAGACCAATAAATGTGGCCCACAAGGAGTATATAGGAGAAATTTCGTCAGATGAATCAGGACATGATCCGTTGCATGCAATCTGCAAATAACAAGGTATGAATAGGATTATTAAAGGGTGAACAAATAAAACATATTCACAATTCATTAGAACAGTTTAAAGAAGAGATACCTCCCCGTAAATGAACCATTTGGATAATAGTGGATAATCACTTGCAGATCCAACAGGAGCAAACCATGACGAACACACTTGGTCTTTCAGCTCATTCATACGAATGAATTTTGCAAGCCAGGTATTGTTCCTATGTTCCTTTTTCCAGAACGAAAACCAGCTAGAATACTGTCTTCCATGTGGTTTTTGCCTCAAAATAGCTCGATTACCACAATGACTGTAAAATATACAGCAGGCCATGCTAAGAACCTGCACAAGCCGAAAGACATGAAGACGATCACTTTCATAGGAAAGACAATGTTTAAAGCACATAAGTGCGCTTTAATGTGCAACGCTGGCAATGGTGAGCTTACAGCGCAGTTTTGAAGAATGGTTAAGATCTCTGGGCGTCTTCCAGCCACGCGAGAAACAAGACCAACATACCAAAGGCCAAGAAATATGATGTGAAAGACAACAAGGAAGAGTATGGATGATATGTAAATTGTTAGAAACAAGGACAAATTCATCCTCAAATCCAAACCCATTGACTGAAAATTAGGAAGATGATACAAAGCTGCAACTAAAATCCAGGCAATGTACCTACACCCAAAAAAAAAACCAAAAGAATTATGAAATTTCAAAGAGTGAAAATTGATATTTTTCAGAAGATTGAATTAACAGTTGCTTACCACCGACTGAAGTTTGAATAATTTGGTCTGATGGTCTTCTGGATAAATGGAGAAGAAAAGAAGTAGAAAAATCCGAGCAAACATGCATACATGGACCACCACTTGAGGGAAAACTTTTCAATGAGGGTGTGCATGTTATCCGAAGAAATAAAGAATAGGCAACCAAAAAATACAGCGATGATAGCATGACGTGAATGCTCATGCGGATAAGGGTAAGTATGTGTTAGAATCGTTCTGACCCTCTCCATTGGGAGGGAATTATATAAACGAGCAGAATGCCTGTCAGAGACCATCGCACTTAATTCGTAGAAGCTCCGTCCTTAAATTTCTTGATGACAGCTTAAAATCTTCACACGGCTAGGAACGGTTAATGAATACAACTCTGAGCTTCCAGTTTCTAGTTCAGCAGACAAAACCTTGTGCCTAAGGAGACAAGAAAAAAGAGAGTCAGCACAGTGTGATCAAGTGCTGTAACCGTATCCATGAACTATTTTTTTGATGCATCAAATTACAAATACCTCATCACTGATACTAGAACTAGCCATTGTACAACACCCATCAAACTAAAAAGCCAAAACAAACATAAAGCAATACAAATTTCATAACCAAAAAGAAAAAACACAAGTCTCCTCATCATTCTTGTATATGTCAACGACCCTGAAGTATATACCAACTCATATGATCAAAAGAAAATGGTTATAAAAATAAAAATAAAAAAACACTTGAACGTAACCCAAATAAGCAACATACTTATCTCTGACTCTTTTATGTTGCAGACTCCCAAAAACGGGAAAAGAAAAAGAAAAAAAAAATCATAAATCATCATTAGATAGATGAATCTTGAAATTTAAAATTTTACAAAAAGAAACATTTAAAAGCAGTAACATGCAAACACATCCAATTTCAAAGAAAAAAAACCTAAAAGACTAGTTTTTGTTATTATTAACTAATCGATAAAAATCATACCTTTAGCAGCGGAGGTAAATCTCGGTCTTAAGAAAACCTCGTATGCGAGCTTAATCAAAGAAAAAAAAATCGAAATCTCCGATTTGAATAAGGTCAAAATCAATGTGGTGGTGCTGCTGCTTTAGCTTCTTCTCTTTTTTTTTTTTTTTTTTATTTAGCCCCAAATTTGAGAAGAACCCTAATTTGAGAAACACAGAATGAATCCAATCAATTGATCTATATATTAGATGATGAATGATGAGTCAAGAAGAAAGGCGTAGAAATGAATCACGTGGCTCGTGTTTTTATAGTGCAATTTGTTGAAAAATCTCTGCTTTTTTTTTTTTTTTTTCAGAGAGAGAGAAGAGGAAATAATGAAAGAGTGATATAAAATTGATCGCCATTTTCGTCTGAAGCTCTTTTTTAAAAAAAAAAAAACCCAAAAAAGTGATATAAAATAAATTAATTAATAAATAATTAAACAAATATTAATAATTGAAGTAAGTAAGGGAGGGAATCAACGAATAATTCCATTTTTGCTACCTTCAAAATGTCCGAATCTTTTTTTCTTTTTTTTTTTTTCATTACAGGATAATATGATTTGCGTGTGCAATTTTGTACAACTTGTTATCGAAGCAATGTAATAATCTATATATTATTATAGTTTCTTATTGTATTGTATTTCTTATATATTTTTAATTGATACGTGTCATAATATGATTGGTTTGCTGACTTGGTGATTTTATTTATTATTGTATTTTTATAAAAACAAAATAAAAGGTTCTACTATGTTGGTTATATTTGGTTTTCAATGTACTATGCTGTTGTTGGTAATAATAATAATAATAAATGACTTGATACTCTGTTCTTACTAAGATATGTGTTCCATCTCTTGTGGAAAGAGTCGGAATAATAGACGTCATGGTGAACCCTCGACTCCATCAAATCTGCTCATCAAACAACTTGATAGACAAGTTAGGAATCGTTTGCTCTCCACACAGGCCAGCGGTCGTACGATGGTCTGGCTAGCATCAAGATGAAGGAGATCATCCCCAAAGCACTACTGTTTTTAACTTAAATCAATTTTTTCAGCTCATAAAATTTATCTTCACATGCTGCATTTTTATGTAAAAAAAAAAAAAAATTCGAATAAATTTTACATTTTATTCAAAAAAAAAATGACTTGTATGCTGATGAAAACAACAAGAGACACACAAAACTGAGATCATTCTTTGCGAATTGTGAGAGAAAGATAGATCAAAGCATGTGTCAAAACTTATACCACAAAGAGGTGTAAGAAAGTAACACGTTAAGGTGAGTATGTTATGAGTCAAGGAGATAGATGGAAGCGTTAGGTATGTAAGTTGCAAAAAATTGATGCACTCAATCAAAACACATGCAATGTCTTTGGGCTGTGCACATTAATTTAGCTGCTCATTAATTAACCCCATCCAACTAACAACATAGTAGTAGTATTACAGTATTTTCTTCTCTTCTAACTTTCGGTTTTTGATTTCTTTTTAAGTCAACATCTTTTTCTGATATTTGACTATTTCTCATTTTCTATACCATTTGAAATTTTGAGTCAAATGTTAATGTTGTATATCATATAATACTGTTTTTAAAAAATCAAGTAATGAATCCATCAACATATTTGGATTAAAATTAAGGCCTGGAGCAGAAATCCTAATTTTTGTGATAATTGTGATTTTATTGTCAAGCATATTATGAATTTTATTCTTGGTTATAGCTGTAACTTCAATTTTTAAGGGAACTTTATACATGATTAGACTTAGAAAAGAAAACAAAAGTCTTACGAGTTTTAAAAGTCATATACGAAGCTATCTTCTATGTTCTAACTTTCTAACCCCACGTGGGTGCATTGTCCAAACGAAGAACGTAATGACTTGGCTTACTTTTGATATCGTTTCATCACATGATGATGGATCACTCACTAGTCAGTGTTTTTGTTACCACCGATATTCGAATCGCGGAAACGTCAGATTAATAATATGTTGATATTGTTAGATCCTATAACTAGCTAGTCCTATAACTTAGACGAATGCTTATTATCGGTGATTATAACATACTAGTATTTGTCCCGTGCATAGACACGGAATTATTATTTGTGATCAAATAACATATATGAATACTTATTAATTTGTAAGAAAATATTATTCCAATTATGAGATGGGTCTCAAAACTACACAGTCCAAAGTGTAACCTAATAGAGTTTTGGGCACGTATTTGGTTTTGGGCAAAATTATCCAGTCCAAAAATAATACACCTTCGTTTCATGTTCACAATACATGCTCAATACTTTGTATATGCGAAAACTTAGCAAATATATAAACATTAAGCATTTAAAAGTAGGAAATTCAATTTGATCGTGGAAATTTAAACATGACAGAGTTGTATTAACATTAGAAAAGCAAAAAAAAAAAAAGAAATATGATAAAAGAATAACCATAAACACACTTGTTGTTGATCTTTACTTAGCCCACTGGCACTCCCCTTAACCGAAAACATCGTAAAAATATCGTAAAAATGATAGTTAGATAAATGTGGAAAAATAACAATCATCAAATTAGTAACATTAAATTAATAACAATGAATTTTGTTATAATATTTACATGAATAAAAAAATCGTAAAGGTGAAGATAGTACCAGTATATGAGCTATGTTATCTAATTTTGTTTTTGGTATCTCAATTCCCCTCATCAACAATTAGGATCTTCCAACTGAGTATATAAAAATCATAATTAATATAACTTCAAGAGAAAATCTATGAATATGAACAAATGTTTAAATATTTATCTGCTTGAGAATTGTAACTGTAGTTTAGATGAGCAACCAGGAAAAAATACGAATGGAGAGGAGAGAATTACAGAAGAGATAGATGATCAAAATAACAAAACTATGGAAAAGAAAGGATTACTGATAAAAGAAACTGAATTATGATTTAAATAGTAGTGGAATCGGTTGTAAAATCAACTTGAACCTGGGGAGTGGGAGAAAAGTCAGCAGTTTTTTTTTTTTTTTTTCTTTTTTTTTTCTGCCAAGCGTTTTTTTCAGTTGTGTGATAAATGTTTTTTGTTTTAATTTAAAAAACATAAATTCTGATGTGGCAAGATTTAAAGTGATTTGTGATTTATAGGATAAAGGATATAATTAATCAAATCGGTTATCTATACTTTCTTATATTGTAATTAAATAAATAAAAAGCCTATACGTAACCAAACTGATCAAGTGATGAGCATGTTACTTTGCCACGTTTCTTGTTTTCTTTTATAATTAGAGACTGTTCTTTCGGCATTGGGGTTAGTGGTTGTGTGTGCTCATCACTAGTTGGAAGTTTTGGACGGTGCTCTACTAATAGTAATTACAGTTATTATTTAGCAGATACGACTTCCAAGAGAAAAACTATGTCCAGCATTTTTCCTCATTCGTGTGATCGAAAAATCGATCTGCCATAGAATTTTTTTTTCTTATAATGTAAATTTTATTTAACCAAAAAAAATATTTGCACAATGAATGCAGTTTTATGCTATAGAGGCAAAAAAAAAAAATCAATACTATAAGAAAACCCAAGGCCGATCCAAAAGTTAAGAATTTCTAGTACCAAATCAAACTCGTAGACCATCTTTGACTCTGAGACTTGCAAGCCTGTTCCAAAGAATATGATCAATGACAAAAGTTACTAGATCAGGATAGTTTATTACTCAAAACGAACATATGTATCCTTGCTCTTTTTTGTTTTTTTTGGTCAAGGATACATATTTGTTTTCAGAGATTTGATTTTTATTACTGAGGATAAGAGAGGACTGTATTTAACCAAAAAGGGTAAAAACTGCACCGGGTCTTGTGAAAATCCTGGCGATATAGAAAGACACATCAATGGAAAAGGAACATGCTATATATGTTCCAAAATATACTGCTATATATCCCAAAGAGCTTGTCACAGCCACTAATACTATTCTATTTTCTCCTCTTCTTTCATCTCAATTTTTTGTTTTCTTGGTGCAAATCGGATTGAAAGAAAGAAGAAAAAAGAACCCCCCGAAATTTCAGCCTCATTCATAATTAAACAACAAATAAAATCTGAGGTTCTCTCTCTCTCTCTCTCTCTCGGCTTTTCATATTCAACTTTTGAGGAGTTTTGCACTAATCCTTTTGAAGATTACACAATCTCTGGAAATCGGATTTCTTAACAACTTGTTTAAATCACCCTACTCCCTAGATATAATAAAGCTGGTAAACATAAATGCTCTTTGTTGCAATTTGCATTTTAATTTCAGTATTTTCACACATTTGGTTGGTTGCCGGAGAGCACGAAGGAATATTAATAGGTCATTAGGTTAGGTGTTTGTATTTATATTATATATATATGGCTTCTTCTATTTGCTTTGTTATTAATTTTGCTTGTTGGTTTGTATCCCTCGAATCTGTTTTGAAGAAAATGGAAGATTCCAAGTTGGGATTCTTATAAAAACATGTTTGTAAAGTGATGCAATCACTTATCACGTGTATTATATATGATGTTTACTTTAAAAGTTTGATCTTTGAGCTGTATAATTCAATGGAAAACTATAACTCTCATTAATTTCTCTCTGTTTTCTCAGAATCTAAATTGACCACAAATACGGAGAAGAACGAGAACGTCTAAAGGTACCATACTTTTAGATTTTATACATTTAGATTCTAAGTTGACTCTTTTAGTAGGAAAAAAAAAGCAACATGGTTGACTCACTCGTCAATCAAATTAATAACTTTTTTGACTAAAGAAATTTAAGGTCTACAAAATTCATTGATACATTTGTAAACAAAGAAACCTTGTAGTAGTACATAGACTTGTATATCAAGTTTAGTCTAATGTAACTAATCTTTCTTTTTTCTTTTTTTTTGGGGATAATTTTGGTTGCTCGTTGTCTCTGATTCTTGTGTTTGTTGTAGAAAATGGTCGCCTTTGGAAAAAAGCTCAAGGAACGTAGCATAGAAGAATGGCAAGAGTATGTTTCTACAATATTCAAGATTTTATTTATTTTTGCAAATTTATAGCAATGTGAATCATGTATACTTGTTTTTTTTTTTCGATTACTCTTTAGATATTACATCAATTACAAATTGATGAAGAAGAAAGTGAAGCAATATGGTCAACAAATCCAAGTAGGAAGTCTAGATCGCCGCCAATGTCTAAAAGATTTCTCAAGAATGTTGGATCATCAGGTTTTTCTTTGTTTTCCTTCACCAAAATTTCGCGGTTTTATATAACTAAGTAATGCATCAAACTTTACAACACACAATCCATTCACGCTTGCATGCAGATCGAGAAGATCGCTCTTTTCATGTTGAAGCAACAAGGTTTGCTTTCAAGTAGGTTACAGAAACTAAGGGAATGGCATGATGCACTTCAAGATGAGCCTGACATATCTCAGATATCTAAGTTAAGAGAGGCTTATAGATCCGTGGGACAAGATCTTCTCAAGCTTTTGTTATTCATCGATATGAATGCTATTGGTATCCGCAAGATACTTAAGAAGTTCGATAAAAGATTTGGTTATAGATTCACAAACTATTATGTCAAGACTCGCGCTGATCATCCTTACTCTCAACTTCAGCAAGTGTTTAAACATGTGGTAAAGTCTTAGAACCTCACTTAGATTAATGAGCCAGTGCTATAATAAGCTTAATGGTTCGGTTTTATCGAATTCTATTAGGGTCTTGGAGCTGTTGTTGGAGCCATTTCGCGCAACCTTCATGAGCTACAATACAATGAAGGAAGCTACTTATCCATTTATGACCATCCTGTTGTTCTTCCTCAGGTTTTGTTTCTTGTGACATATGTACATCACTAAGTTTTGCCTTTGCGGAATCTAAAAGTGGTTTAGTTTCATCAGGATCCTGTGGTAGATTCAATTAAGAATGCGGTGGACAGGCTAACAAATTCAACAAACTTCCTTAATTTCATGGCTCAACATGCTCTAATCATGCAAGACGAAGACCTACTGATTCCCCAAGACGAGCAAGCGGATCAAGAAGAAGGGAGATACCACTTCATGTCTCTCATGCTAAACTTGGGGAACACGTTTCTTTATATGGTCAATACATATATCATTGTTCCTACAGCAGATGATTACTCCATGAGCCTTGGAGCAGCAGCAACAGTTTGTGGTGTTGTGATTGGTGCGATGGCAGTTGCTCAGCTCTTCTCTTCGGTTTACTTCAGCGCCTGGTCCAATAAATCTTACTTCAAACCGCTTATTTTTAGTAGTATAGTTCTTTTCTTTGGGAACCTCTTATATGCTTTAGCTTATGACTTCAATTCATTAGCACTTCTCTTGATTGGCCGACTTTTCTGTGGGTAAGTCTCGTTTTAGACTTTGTGTTATACATTTTGTTTTCATGAGACATAGGCTTGACTATCATATTTTATACGTTTGTAGATTTGGTTCCGCGAGAGCTGTGAACAGGAGATATATAAGCGACTGTGTGCCTTTGAAAATCCGAATGCAGGCTTCAGCAGGTTTTGTTAGTGCAAGTGCTCTAGGAATGGCTTGTGGTCCTGCTCTTGCTGGTTTGTTGCAAACTGATTTCAAGATCAAAAGTCTTACGTTTAACCAGGATACATTACCTGGTTGGGTTATGGCTGTTGCTTGGCTATTGTACTTAGTCTGGTTAGCTATTTCGTTTCGGGAACCCGCACGTGAGCCTGAAGAGATTCATACTTCACAAGAGTCTAATTCCGGTATGGAATTGAAGTGAACCATGTCTGCTTTTTTTCTTTTTCTTTCTATACTCTTAACTGATTAGAGTAAATATTTTGTGGTGAAGCTGATCAAGATGGAAATATGGAGAAAGGTCTTAAAAAGCCGCTGTTGCTTGCATCTGAAGAAACAGAACATGATGAAGAAGACGATGGAGATGGAAGCGAAGAATCTTCTGAGGATTCGCGTAAACCTGCTAACTCCATTGTAGCTGCTTACAAACTACTCACTCCTTCAGTAAAGGTAACAAAAACTTAAAAATTTATTTTCTTACAAAAAGTCAATTTACAAAAGAGGTGAAAGATGAAAACTTTTTATTGCTTTTAGGTTCAATTGTTGATATACTTCATGCTTAAGTATGCGATGGAGATACTACTATCAGAATCAAGTGTTGTTACAACATACTACTTCGGTTGGTCCATGAGTTCTGTTTCCATCTTCTTGTTCTGTCTCGGTTTAACGGTTCTACCGGTTAACCTCATTGTTGGAAGCTATATCAGCAACATGTTCGAAGATCGGTAAAGATCCATGCATATTTTATTTTCTTGATTATTTTCCTTGTATGTTACCTGAAAATGTGAATTTATTATTACAGGCAAATTCTGTTGGCGTCAGAGATTATGGTCTGTGTTGGAATACTTCTGAGCTTCCATGTAGTAATCCCTTACACTGTGCCACAATACGTTATCTCAGGATTCATCATGTTTGTTTCTGCTGAAGTTCTTGAAGGTAAAAAGATTGATACATGTACCCCTAAAACATGACTTTAGCTGCGTTTTAACCCGAAATCGTTTTTTAAGATCATAACATTTATGAACTTGTTGCGTTCTTGAAGGTAAAAGATCCATCTATCCCATTTGAAAACATGTTTTTTGGCTTTTACAGGTGTGAACTTATCGTTACTATCGAGAGTGATGTCATCGAGGCTGTCACGTGGGACTTACAACGGTGGATTATTGTCGACGGAAGCTGGCACGATCGCACGTGTGATAGCTGATGCGACGATCACTTTGGCTGGTTTCTTGGGACAGAGTATGCTTTTGAATGTTACTCTGCTTCCTTCTTTGATCATCTGTGTTGGGTCTATCGTAGCCACTTGTTTTACTTATAACTCCTTGTATTAGTGCTTCTTTCAAAGTTTTACCCCATACAAAACAAACCCTTTGAAATTAAGCTAACTAGTCCTAGGTTCTCGATTGTTTCTCTTTTCTTTTGGCTTTTACTTTGGTCTCTTAAATGTTATTGGTTTAACAACTTGCACATGTTTATTGCTACAAGTTTATAGAAAACAACTTGTAAAACTTCACCAACTCTAAGTTGGGGTTACATAAGTGTCAAGTCGTACACAACACAAAAAATACATGGCATTAAATTTCACTTTGAGAAGCTAAACTAAAAAGTCTGATAAGAAGGGACCATATATTTATATTATTGATCCATATGAATTGCATAAAGTTCGTCACTGATACTAGAACTTGTACTAGCCCTTCGTACCTCACCCATTAACAAGAAACCATAATGAAGCAGAGAGCATATATCAATTCAAAAATGTTAGCTAGGAAACTCAAGTCTCTCTTCCTATCATCGTCTGTCAGGGATTTATCACATCATTCAGCACATTGAAAAATATACCATTATAATATTTCAATCATTACCTAAATTTTCGTCAACAACCCTGATTCTGAAGTTACTTTTTTTTTTTCTGTCATGTGATAGAATAATGTAGAAACTAGGTTTCCACAATGAATTTGTTTATGGGGGAAAACAAATTCAGTAAAGTAATCTCTCTAGAAAACCGATCTAAGCTTTGAAATTAGAAGAAAGGGAATTGATCTCGAATAATTAGGGTTTAGATTGCTAAGAACAAGAACAGAACTGAATAATTGTATTCAATAATCGATGGCTTACAATGGAGAAATCTCTCCCCATTTATACATATTCATAGATCGCATAATATATTAACTTTCCTTATGAGACGAACTGAAATAAGGAAAGTTGCTTTGTCTCTTGAGTCGGCCGCCGGGCGAAGTGGAAGTCGGTTCTTCTCCTTCGAGGCTGGGCTTCCTCCTTCCGAATTGGGCTTAAATGACCTAATTGAGTTCTTAACCGGATTTTCGGTTAAATAACCAAATTGTCTTTCTGGTTTAGTTCGGTATGTCGGGGGTGCTAAATCCCGCACCAACAATTAGTCCCCCCCCAGTTCTGAATATTCGAAATTCAATTCAAATATTTTGAACTATGGAAAAGAGAATATCCGATCTAAACCATAAAAAATTATTTGATTTTACCCGGATTTCCGCGTCATATCACTGTGAATCGTCCGGACGACACGTGTCGTTTGCGTCACATCTGCTAGGTCGGAAATCGAAGAGTCGCGTAGGTCATAATTACTTTTCATAGGATTGCCGCCCATTCGACTCTATAAGTACGCCCCCTCTCTTCGTCATTTCTCATTTTCTGCCAACAGTGAAAGGTAATCTGCTCCGAACTCTCTTCTTTTTATTTATTTATCTCCATTTTTCTTCCGCACTCCCCGAACTCACATTATGGTCGGCACTTCGGATCCTTCTTTTTCGCTGGAAAGCGAAAGCGGACGATTAATTCGTCGCACCTCCGGACGCATTGCGCAGATCGGAGAATCTAGTAGATCGGGCTCCGAAATCCCACTATTTCTAACTCGCTGCTCAGCTGGAGCCTCATCGTCACAGACTTCTCTACTAGTTCGCCATGAAGACGGGAGTGACGAACTGACTCAAGATATGTTATCACAGGAAGAAGATCGGTTCGCACCTTTAGGAATCTTGATCGAAGGCATCAATCCTTTGTTAGACCATGAAGGACGAATTGGAGGCGACAAGAGTTTGAGTTCGATCAAAACCGTGAACGATATGCTGAACGCATGTGGTGTATTTAACAGCAACGTCACAATTTTGATTCCTCGAGCTGACCAGCGCCCCTGGAACCCCCCGGAAGGGTACATATGCTTGTACGAGGGTTATTTTACTGAATGTCGCCTCTTATTCCCAATCCCAGCGTTAATATCACTCTACGCCCAAAGACGCAGGATAGCGATCTACCAGTTTGTCCCCGGAGCCATTTGTAACTTTATGGCTACCCTTACCATAGCATCCGAAGTCGGAGTCAACATCGGAGTTCAATGCTTTGAGCAACTATCCAATTTTAAGTTATCAAAGAATCTGCATCGCTGGGAAGTGAATATGAGGCCGGCGCACAATTTCCTTGTTGGTAAAAGAGTTTCCAAATTCAAGAAGTGGACGAACCACTACTTCTACGTCCGCGTCGATAAGTACTCACTCGTTAATCCATTGGGTTTCCATCGGAGAGTGTGGAATGAAAATCCTGGTAGATTTTATATTTCCAGTACGACTTCGGCACCTCTGACCAGTTTTAACTTTTTCGTGTCTTGCTTCCAGATCGTCCATTTTGCGCAACGCGTCTAGCTCCAGACTATCATCCCATCTGGAACGCTCTACTATCCGGAACAATCGTCGGTGGGAATTTATTACTCGTATCCGTGTTGAAACAGCGATGGGCAAACCCATGACAACATTCCCAAGTTTCGCGAGTTCGCTGGGACGAACTGCAGAGCCAGCCGGGTCACGTGTTGTTGAATCCGACAGTCTCCAGATCATTCGCCGGGAAACTCAGGCTGCCATCAAAGCCGATATCGATCCTCCTCGGGACCGGACTGACGTCGATCCTGTTCAGGATCGGACCGTCGTCGATCTTACTCGGGCCCCTGAAGAAAATGTCGACATAGTCGACGTTGCGAAAGACGATACCCTTCCCCTAGCTTTAGGGAATGCCGATCCTCCAAACGATGAACAGGATGTCCCTCAGCTTAGAGCTGGATCGAAAAAGAAGAAGAGGAAGCAGAAAAAGAAGAAGCAGATCGGAGATGACTCAGTCGCTGAGCCGCAGTTGGTAGTAAACCGCAAACGCTCGGCTTAAGACGCCGGACTGGAATCTGCCTACCGATTCCACCTGGCAAGAGAGAATGACAAAACAGATCGGTTTGCCTTCGAGTATTTCGGTGATACCCCTCTGGTCACAAATCGCGATGCTTCAGGCGAATCCTTCCATCAGTGGACGAACTGGAGTTCAAACAAGCGTTCCTTGACGTCGCCGAATCCCACTTAATGGTTTGCCTTATTATTTTCTTTAACTTGTTCAAACTTTGTGCGGGCAAAACTGACGTATGTTCTTTGAATCCACAGACTGCCGCCAGGATGAATACGCTGACTCAGTTGTACGATAGGCGAGCCAAAACCGATAAGAAGTCTGGATTTGAGCTCAAAAAGGTAAAGGAATACGCGGAACAAATCCGAGTCGCCAGCGAAGCTAAAGACAAGACGATCAAGGAGCTCGAAGCTCTTATCGCCGAAAAGGATGGTATCATCGCTAAATCCGAACTGAGGATTGGCGAACTGAATTCCCGAGCGCTTACTCTCGAAGAAGAGAAATCCGAACTGTAGGGAGCATGTGACGAGTTGAAAATCCAACTCGACTTTGATGTTAAAAGACTTCGGCGGGATCGTTTGGAGAAGGTGGAGCGAACAGCGAAGAAAACGCAGACTGGATTGGATAAGATCAAGGCTTATCTAGTCGAACAAGAGAAGATTCACCCCTTGGAAGATCTATTAAACCAGGATACCGGAGTACAGGAAACTGTGCAATATCTGATTGAAAAGGGGGCCGTCATTCCCGAGGAGCGAATCGCAGAGATTGATAAAAACAAGGCCAAAGCCGAGGAAACTATCAAAGCGATTGATGTCCTCGAACTGAATGAAAATGACCTCGTCATGTCCCCGGATCAGCTCGGTTATGGACTTCTTCACCCCGGAACGATGGCTCCGGACTCCGTCTACCATCCGTATGGCTCCAATGCCGAGAGCTTCCAGGCTGATCTGACCGGTGCCTTGGATGCTTAACTTTCATTTTTTGTTTTTGTTGCAAACTCTATTAAGTATGGGTTTGAATACCCTTGTAAAACATTGCCGACTTGTTCGGCCCATTCTCCCTTTTGGAACTTCTTGGCCGGAATTTTCCCTTTTTACCAGAAAAAGAAAATTGACAATTTCGAGGAATTGCATCTTTTCCATTTTGCACGGAATATGGAAATTTGGAAAGGATTTCACATGGCAAGAGAGAATGACAAAACAAATCGGTTTGCCTTCGAGTATTTCGGTGATACCCCTCTGGTCACAAATCGCGATGCTTGAGGCGAACTCTTCCGAACCTTGAAGATCTCCAGTCGAATCCTTCCGTCAGTGGACGAACTGGAGTTCAAACAAGCGTTCCTTGACGTCGCCGAATCCCACTTAATGGTTTGCCTTATTATTTTCTTTAACTTGTTCAAACTTTGTGCGGGCAAAACTGACATATGTTCTTTGAATCCACAGACTGCCGCCAGGATGAATACGCTGACTCAGTTGTACGATAGGCGAGCCAAAACCGATAAGAAGTCTGGATTTGAGCTCGAAAAGGTGTAGAAATGCGCGGAACAAATCCGAGTCGCCAGCGAAGCTAAAAACAAGAGGATCAAGGAGCTTGAAGCTCTTATCGCCGAAAAGGATGGTATCATCGCTAAATCCGAACTGAGGATTGGCGAACTGAATTCCCGAGCGCTTACTCTCGAAGAAGAGAAATCCGAACTGCAGGGAGCATGTGACGAGTTGAAAATCTAAGTCGACTTTGAATTTAAAAGACTTCGGCGGGATCGTTTGGAGAAGGTGGAGCGAACAGCGAAGAAAGCGCAGACTCGATTGGATAAGATCAAGGATCATCTAGTCGAACAAGAGAAGATTCGCCCCTTGGAAGATCTAGTCGAACAAGAGAAGATTACCAGAAAAAGAAAATTGACAATTTCGAGGAATTGCATCTTTTCCATTTTGCACGGAATATGGAAATTTGGAAAGGATTTCACCTCCCAATATTCATATAAATCAACCGGCGCTGTCTCCGAACTAAACAACTTGCAAAAAACTTTCAATCAAAGCGATGTCGAACTCTATTAGCAGCGTGGAATCCCCTCTAGTCGGGAATGATGTCCCGACGTTCTCGAACGCCGAAGCTATCAAAAGGGGGATGGCCTACTACCCGAACATCCGAGCTCCTTGGATGCTGATGTTCCGCGTCAAACCGGAAGAAATGCGTGACTTGGAAGAATTTCTCCATCAGGTGGAATACCGTCACACGGAGTATCGCGATCGGCTCGCCGCATCAGAACAAGTGCAACGCGAATTGCTGCTCAAACTTGAGATGCTCGAATCCAACCCAAAAGATTGGATCGAGAACGGATTTGAGAGGATAGCAGCCCTGCCGCCATGCCTGGTTGCGTACTGCAACGAGTGCCGAAAGGAAGCGGATCAGAAGCCGACACACATGGATCCTACCCTGATTGGTGACTTCATTCCAGGAAACGTGATGCCGTTTTCTATTAACAGGCGTGCTAATGATGCCAAACTTGCTGAAGCCGACACCTTCTTTCGTCAGGTAACTGTCATTCTATTTTTGTTTTTCTTTTATCGCGAGACATCCAGTAATGTCCGCTCCAAACTAATCCGGCGTTGACTTCGCGTATGCAGATCGAAGGCACACATCAAGAACTGAGCCACGATCTTCAGTACTTTCATATGGAAAAGGTAGGATTGACCGCCAGCTGAGGACTTTGGAATCCGAAATTGCCATACTCAAGGCAAAAAGGAAAAGGACTATTGACTTGCTGGAAAAATAGAGTTGAGTGTTGGGAAAAAGAAACATTCCAACTTACACAATTTCAAGAAAAAAGAAGAATGGTAACTACTCGATCCGGATGGCTAAGACAGGCCCGGGAAAGAATAGCTGCTTCGGACGTTTTTGGTTCGTGCACCTGTCCCCTTCGTCGATATGACTGGTGCGGAGGGGAGTCTTATATGCCAGGAGCTCCGACGGTACCGAGCTCGCCGCTATAGGTTGGGGGCTCATCTTACGGCGAGACGTCTTAGGCTCGCTGAGATCTGTCGGTTTTACCGCTTGGATGGGACTGTTTGGGTCCTGAACGAGATGATCGCCGAAGCTTTCTTCTTGGCGAAGTGGCGTATGACTCGGCTGCCTACCGCGCGTGTGGCGTGCCAGGAACAGGTTGCGCGCATGGAGGTGCCTGTCCTACTTGAGGCCGACTGCCAACCCCTGGAGGATACCGCACACCCGTTTATCACGGACATCTGGGCCTAGCGGGCTTCCCTGGAAAGGTTTAGGCGATATTCCAATTTTTTCGAATCGGCTGGCCCAATCTTTCGCAAAAGGCATATGGTCGAGGGCCCGTGCACCTTCTTGGAAGATTTGGTGTCTAGTGGCTTTAAAGTCTCTGCAGAAAGACTCGAGGCCTTAAGGCAGGCACGCCGGTTTTGGCGAGCCGAACTGATCAAGATGGAGGTGGAGGAACCATTGGAGGACGATTTGTCTGGTCCACATCCTCCACTTCGGCTACAGGACCATCCAGAACGGTAATGGTGGGCCTCGTGCCGTGCTCCGAAAACGGGCGGTCTTTTTTTTTTTTTTCTTTGCGTCTCTTTTCTCTTTTTTTTTTATCTATTAATCGGTCAAATCTCCAAAGAATGTAATGGGGATTGATCAAGACTTGGTTGTATCAATTTGCTCATTCGAATTATCCGAATTAGGCAATGGAAGTTCTCTATTTGCATTTGAAATAATGCTTGTAGACGAAGTGTAATGGAAATTAATCCAAATGACTTTCAGCGAAGTCTTATGAAACAATGAAACTAGTATCGCGGAATTTGGCGTACTGCCGATCTAAGTGTATTCGGCCGGGAAAAGACTTTATTAATATCTTAGCTGCATTCACTTAATCTTGAAAAGACAAGGAATTGCCTACGTACCCCAAAACGGGGATCAAGCCAACCGTAGTTCGTATTACAAAGGAAAGATGAATGGAGTTCGGATTCCCGAAAACTCCTAGTTAGGGTCGTGACGACGACTTAGCAGTAATAACGCTTCAAGTGGGCTGCATTCCACGAGTTTTTGATCCGTTCTCCGACCATGGTTATGAGTTCGTAGACGCCCGGGCGAACTGCCCTGGATACGAGGTACGGACCCTCCCACCGAGCGCCGAGTTTACCGGCGCTAACTTCTTTGGTGTTCTCGAAAACTTCCCGTAGAACCAGATCGCCTTCGTTGAAACGCCGCTGACGAACAGTCTTGTTATAATACCGAGCCGCTGCGTCTTGGTAGTGTTGCACTTGGACTAGAGCTTGATCACGCAGTTCTTCGGCAAGATCGTTGTGGTCAATCAGCATCATGTCATTAAGTTCGGGATTGTCGACCATCAAGGTACGTCGGAGTATCGGGACTCCTGCCTCGGTTGGGGCGAGTGCTTCGAGACCGTACGCGAGGGAGAAAGGGGATTGTCCCGTACTCTGCCGCGGGGTTGTGCGATAGGACCACAATACGCCATTGAGGTGGTCTGTCCATGCCCCCTTCCTTCGACCGAGTCGTTTTTTAAGTCCTTAGACGATCGACTGATTAGTGGCCTCAGCTTGTCCATTTCTTTGCGGGTATCGGGTTGTCGAAGTGCTGAGGCGCATTTGCCACTTCGTCAGGAAACGTCTGGTGATCATCGAGGTGAATTGTGTGTCGTTATCGGTGACAATCTCGTATGGAAGTCCGTGACAACATATGATGTTCTTCCATATGAAATTGGTTACGTCTAAGGATTGGATCCTTGTGAAGGACTCTTCTTCGACCCATTTGGTGAAGTAATCGGTCAGCAGCAGGACGTATTTCTTGGATTTTGATGCCGACAGAGGACCTATAGCGTCCATGGCCCAGCGCATGAAAGGATATGGAGCTGTCACGGTTTTCAGCAGTTCGGGCGGGACATGCCGCATTGGTCCATGGCGCTGACAGGCTTCGCATTATGCCGCGAAGGCTTCGCAGTCGGCCATCATGGTAGGCCAATAGTGTCCATCCTTTTTGATTTTGAGGGCGAGTGCGCGTCCGCCAGAATGGTTGCCACCTTCGCCTTCGTGCACCTCCATCATGATTCGTTCAGCCTCGTCCCGAGTGACGCAGGTAAGGAACACTCCTGACGCACTTCGGCGAAATAATTCCCCGTCCAAGAGGATGTATCTGGCACTTCGGGCCTTTAAGCGTCGAGCTGCCCATCGGTCTGGTGGGACGTCGCCTTCGGAGATATAGATTTATATCTCAATTTGCCAGTCGTCCGGAGGCTTTGTGACGTCCGTCAGGTCCTCTATTGGCTCGTTGACCTCCATTGGAACTGAGTCATTGTTGATTACAGCTATCTGACTGTCGGGGTCGATGCTAGGAGCGTCGATGCATTTGATCGGGATGGTGCGCCGCAAATCAGGGTCGGAGCGGTTCGCCAAAGCTGCGAGGGCGTCGGCTGACGCGTTTTCGTTCTGTGGGACCTTCGTCAGAGAAAAAGATGTGAATTCCCCGGACATTGTTCGAACCAACTGCCGATACACTCCCATTCGCTTATTTTTGGCGTCGAACTCTCCGCTGAATTGGCTGACTACGAGTTGGGAGTCACAGAAGACTTGCAAATGTGTCACTCCGAGTCCTCGTGCTAACCGAAGCCCCGCAAGGACGGCCTCGTACTCCGTTTCATTATTTGATGCTTTGAAGTTGAGCTTTAATGCTTGCTCGAGAATTTCACCGGTTGGGGACCGGAGAATGAGTCCCACTCCGGATCCTTCATTCGTCGACGAATCATCGACGAACATTGTCCAATGCTCTTCCTTAGGAGTGGGGTCGCCGAGGTCAGAAGATAGCTCGGTGATGAAGTCGGCCAGGACTTGCGACTTCAAGCTTGGACGAGAGCGGTATTCGATGTCATACTTGCTTAGCTCGACTGCCCATTTCGCCATGCGTCCGGATTGGAGGGGGCTATGGAGGACAGTTCGGAGTGGCTGATCGGTAAACACGACGATGGAATATGACTGGAAATAGGGTCGTGATTCCGCGTCGTTGAGTGCTTTACTCGTGTAGAAGATAGGTTTTTGATCCCCGCGGTCGTCTCGAACTAACAAGCCGCTGACAGCCGAACTGGAGACCGAGACGTAGAGGTACAGCGTTTCGCCGTCTTCTGGTTTGACTAATATTGGGTGGAAAGTCAAATACTCCTTCAATTGCCGGAAGGCGATCTCGCATTCCTCGTCCCAGTGAAAATCCTTATTTTCGCGGAGGAGTTGGGAGAAAGGGAGGCATTTATCTGTTGATCGAGCGATGAAGCGATTTAGAGCTGCGATGCGGCCGGTCAGGCGTTGCACTTCTTGCTTGTTGGTCGGCGATGGCAGTCCTAGTATGGCTTCGATCTGTTTAGGGTTTGCTTCTATCCCCCGTTCAGTGACGATATACCCCAAGAATTCTCCTGAAGTAACTCCGAATGTACACTTCGTTGGATTCAGTTTCATCCGGAAATGATCCAAGATGTCGAAACATTCGGCGAGATGCTCGACGTGCTGCTCTGCGATCAAAGATTTGACCAGCATATCGTTGATATAGACTTCCATGGTTTTTTCAAGCAAACTAGCGAACATCATGTTCACTAGCCGTTGGTAGGTTGCTCCAGCGTTCTTCAGTCCGAACGGCATTACCTTATAACAATAATTCCCCCTATCTGTAATGAATGCCGTTTTTTCGCGGTCAGTCGAACTAATGGCGATCTGGTTGTAACCTGAGAAGGCATCCATGAACGAGAGCAGTTGGTTTCCGGCTGTGGCTTCGACGAGACGGTCTATGTGTGGCAAAGGAAAGCTATCCTTAGGGCATGCTTTGTTGAGATCAGTGAAATCCACGCATACTCTCCATTTACCGTTCTTCTTTTTAACCACGACTGGATTGGCCAGCCAGTCAAGGTACAAGACCTCCATTATCTGGTCAGCTTTGAGCAGCCGCTCGACTTCATCCTGAACTGCTTTGGACCGATCTGGACCCATGCGTCGGCGTTTCTGCCTGATTGGTTTGAACGTGGGATCGATGTTGAGCTTGTGGCAGATAACATCGGGATTTATTCCGATCATGTCCTTCGTTGACCAGGCGAATGTGGAAGACCGAGATTGTAGAAAAGCGATCAGCTTTGTCTTTATGTACTCAGCTTTGTCTTTGACGAATAACCATGATACTTGTCCCCACAGACGGCGCCAATTGTAGAAACTAGGTTTCCACAATGAATTTGTTTATGGGGGAAAACAAATTCAGTAAAGTAATTGAGTTCGGCCGCCTGGCGAAGTGGAAGTCGGTTCTTCTTCTTCGAGGTTGGGCTTCCTCCGTCCGAATTGGGCTTAAATGACCTAATTGAGTTCTTAACCGGATTTCCGGTTAAATAACCAAATTGTCTTTCTGGTTTAGTTTGGTATGTCGGGGGTGCTAAATCCCGCACCAACAAATAATGTTGAGGAATAATGTTGTTGGTGTTTATTGTTGTTCTTAGTTTTTTCACAAGATTTTTTTTTGGTTTCTATCAGATGACAAAAAAGGAAAAAAACAACCCTGAAGTTACTTTTTTTTTTTGTCGTCTGATAAAACCAGATAAAAGTTTGAACAAATAAGAAATCAAACAGAAACGAAAGTTAAAAATCAACTAACACGTCTCAAGCCTCACTTGATCTTGAAGGCCCTCCAAGTGATAGATAAGACTGATATCGCCCACCTCTTGTAACACTCTTTGCGATCGCCAAAGCAACTGAGTTTGCAGCCATTGCTACTGTGTACGCTCTCCATGACGAAAATTTTGAAAGAAGCTCATGAATGCTACACAACAATAAACTAAATCGGGGCCATAATGTAGGGTTGTTAATTGCCTCAACTACCAAAGCATTATCCAAATCCACTTCCACTTTATGGACCTGGAGAATGACTAGAGCTTCAAGAGACCATAGTATGCATTGCAGAACCGCTATAAATCGAGATTCAGAGGCTGGAAGCGCGGCTCGCGCATGGTAGAGGACTTGTCCATGCTCATCTCGCGCAATCCAAGCTCCACCCGATACTCTAGAATTACTACACCAAGAGGATCCAATGTTACATTTAACAAAACCCGTAATGGGTGTACACCATTTTACCTTGATGGATCCCTGTTTGTTACTGCAGAGACGGTCTGCACTCGCAGACATAGTCTGGACAGCTTGCCACTGATAAGAATCCTCTTGTGCCTTACTAACCAACTCTCGTATATCCCCTTGTTTTCCTTAAAAGAGTAAAGCGTTGCGGTGTTTCCAAATCCCCCATAACAACCATGGAATAACAGAGCTTACCAAGATAGGAATCTTATCATCTTGTATTATGCACAGCAACTGTTCCCAATTCTTCTCCACTTCCTCATCAGAAAAACCACGATTTGGTACAGGAATGTTTGCCAAGGCAAAGGCTTGTCGCGCCACTGGACAGGCGAACAGAGTATGACAAATTGTTTCCGACTGAGCCCCACATCTCAAGCAACTCGTATCTCCACTACAGCCTCTTGATGCTAAACGCTCAGAGACCGCTAAGGCACCAGATAACATTCTCCACAAAAAAGTTTTAATTTTCGGAACAGTCTTCACTTTCCATACCTTAGCCTTAAGCTCGTTTTGTTTATTCTTGCCAACGTTGCGTGGTTCATATCTTGATGGCAAAGTCTGTAAAAGCCAATACTTACTCTTGACTGAATAAGATCCAGTTTTAGTATAAGGCCAGATATACCGATCACGATGACCCTCTTTCACAGCCATAGACAATATCAGTTTCGCATCATCGGATGGAAACAAGGTTTGCACTTTCCCTCTATCCCACTGTGGCCGTCCTGGTTCCCGAAGATCTGACACTCGTAAGTTAACCGTAAAGATTGTTTGTAGGCGATAAGGAGCACGCGGATGAGTGTCTAAAATCCACTTATCCAACCACACGAATACTCTTCATCAACCCTGACTTCAGTAAATCCCTACCAAGTATTATGCTTCTCCACGCGTATGAAGGTATCGACCCCACACCACATTCCAATATAGACGTTCTCCTGAAGTATTTACTTTTATAGAACCTTGCCACCAGAGATTCTGGATTATTTAGTAAGCGCCACGCCTGCTTAGTTAGCAATGCCTGATTGAAATCCGCTAGGTCTTTGAATCCCAAACCACTCTCAGCTTTTGATTTGCACAGTTTTTTCCATGCAACTCACGTAATCTTCCTCTTCCCCTGAAGTTACTTTAATACCTCAGTTTTATCCTATAGCAAGTAGTTTTCCAAATAAGCTGAGACCATGTATTAAACGAGAAACATAATTAATTTGAATAGAAAATCCTTAATTCATATATAATCTAAAAATGGGTAACCTTACAACATATTGGTATCTATCTATATTAACATTTTTGTAGCAGTTTTGGCAAAAAAGGCTTGAAATTGAGAAATATTTACATCTCACGCATTGTAATTAAGAATTAAAAAATAATAATAATCAAAATAATTAAGCAATAATCGGGTATACATATTTTCTTAAAATATCTGAACAAAATCAATTTCTATTTTCCTTTTTAATTACAAGTTTTTTTAAAAATGAAACTATAATTTCTTATCTTTTTCAATGTCGATTTTCCATAAGTTGTTTGGCAAATTTATTTCCAAAGATTTTGCAAAATACTAAATGATTTTCCATCATATATGTTTTGTTTTTATAAGTTGTTTAAAATGGATTGAGCCATTGATGTCATGGATAAAAAACAGAAAATAAACAAACAATGTATGATTTTATATGTATTTTGTTTTAACCTCCACAAATGACGTATGTTTTTTTGACTAAAAAAGATGTGTCATTTACAGAGTAATGACGTCAAATACAAATATACTAGATTAAGACCCGTGTTAGAGCACCGTTTTAAATTAATTTTATTATATTGTAATTTTTGTATAAAATATAATTTATGTGATTGTTTTTAAAAAAAAATTTGGATAAAACATTATGCAATAAAATCATATGCTAAATATGATCGTTTGAAAAAGACACATATTTTGTAAGTTTTATATTGTTAATGATTCTAGATAAATACCCGTGCTATAACAATTGTTAAATTTTATTTTATACAAAATTTTGTATATTTCATATTTTAAAATAAAATTTTTAATATGTTGTATTAGTTTATATATGTGAAATTATTTCAACAATGTATATTTTACATCATGATTTGAATGTCATTATAAGACATTATTTTGTAAATTTGAATTTAAATATTCAAATTTCGACCCATTAAATCAGTAAAATTTTCAATTCAATAGATATTATTTTTAAAGAATAATATTACTAAAGCTTGAATATTTTATAGATTGAACCATTTATATTTTTTTAAAAAAATTCAACTTATGGTATATCAGTAAATAAAACTATTTTTTAATTATAATTAATAATATGATATTTTATTTGTTTCACAAATAGACTCATATATATAAATGAGAGGTGATATAATGATAATAAACAAATTAATATGTTAAGTTAGATATCAAAAGATTTTATTTGATGAATAATTTAATAAAGGAAATCAATATGGTAAGTTAGATGATATGATTCTTTAGAATATTTTCTTTAAGATTTTCGGTATAACCTATTTGTAACCAATTAATCTATGTTAATGTATAACCTATTTGTAACCAACGTATTAAAATTATATAGTCTACAAAACAATGTTGTGTACTTCCGTTTTATTATAAAGGGGGATGTCGTGTTACACAATTTAAATACTGAGTACATCAAATTTAGTCATATATGAGTAATATCAACAATGTTGCTAACTAAATAAATAAATAAATTTAGTCATACGCACAATACTAAATAAGCAACAGTACTTTATGGAAAGTTTTACTTATCCACGGGTCTAAACCTAGACTGAAAAAAATCACAAGTATGTGATGTTAGGGTTAATATTAGTACATTTATTTAGTTTTGCGGGTTGGTCTAAAAGCACAAAACAAAATATATTAAAACTTAATTTTATATTAAAAGAGTTAAAACCAACACTAAGCCTCACACTCATATACTTTTTTTTTTCAATTTTTTTTAATAGCTAAGAGGTTCTAGGCGAAATCAACTAATTTCAAATTGGTGGATAAAATTTAAATAATATTATATAAACTTCAAAGTATTATACATATTAACAGATGTTTACTTTCACGACAACAAATTTTGATTGATTAAATTCTAAAATAAAAGAATTTGATTAATTAAATTCCAACTGAATATAATAATTTTTAAATAAATAAAGCAAATAAAATTACAAATATCTCAATATTATTATAAAAATCATTAAATATATATATATATATATATATTTGATCCAACATGATGTTTTTAGTAAATTATAAAATATGCAAAAAACAAAATCTTGCGGTACTGCGGGTTAAAAGCTAGTTGTCTACAAAAGCATATACAAAGAATAAAAATGATTTAAGATTTCAATATCTATATCTCAGTCTTGGTCTCGACCTTTATTACTACAAAAGTAAATCAACTAAATATACAAAAAAAACTAAATAAAAAACTAGCTTGGTTAGGGTTGGTGGGATAAAAAACTTTCATAATCCAATGCGTATGATTGAGTATAAGAGCTAGACCTGCATCCAAAGTATTTACTTATACTTAGCTAGAAAGGACCATCCTTTTAACAAGCTTATCCTTTCATTCATACATTCATTCAGTGGCAGATCTAAAAATAATTTTTACCGGGGTCAAAATGTAAATGGAAATAATTATAATTTTTTTAAAAAATAAAATAAAAATACATTAAAAAAATTACAGAAGAAATTTAATATTTAAGTGTCAAATAAACAAAAAAAAATCTGTAAAATCATTTATGTAATGGTATCAAAACATAATAAAGTAGAAAACAACACAAAAAATTGAGGGAAATAACATAAATTTAGAATTTTTGAGGGTTCAAAACAGAAGAAAATATGCCAAATATTACAGAACTATAAAAACTATTAAATAAATCATAAATATTAATATGGAGAACTTTCTGATTTTTGATTATCTATACTCTATAAGCGGATATTGGCTTTTATCTATTTCACAATACCGAAATATTCATCAGATAGCTGACCATATTTTTTCATAGTTAGGCAAAGTATTATGTGCAGTTTGTCTATTCATTGATTTGGTTGAAAGAGAAAGGGTTTAGATATCTTTAAAAAAAAACAAATTAGTTCGTTTAAGTTTCGTTAATATTAACTAATGGAAAACAAATTAATGTAATACGTCAAAAGAGTTGCATCAAAAAAACCTTCTTGATGAAATATGTACACCTCTGGTACTAATGCTTATTGAGAATTTTTGAGAAATACCCCTTTTGGTACCCCTTTTCAAAAATACCCCTTTAATCCATCCATTTTCAAAAATACCCCTTTTTAAATATGAAAAATTGTAAAGTTTTATATGTTTCACAAGGCACTTCTAGATAATAACTACTACCTCTAAACTCGATCCAAATATTTATAAAGTTTTAAAACATTTTAAAATGTTCTTACAAGGTTTTTAAAAAGTTTACAAGGTTTTTAAAAGGATTTTAAAAGGGTATATATACTGTATTTATAATATATATATATATAATTTACACACATATAAAGGTAATTTGTGTATGTATATATTTGTAAGCTTACACTTTAGTCTTTTGCTGTTTCTGATTATTATTGCTCTGTGTTCAATGATGTTTGTTTACTGATCAGAAATATGGCGGAGAAAGTCCCATCATTTAAAACACACAAATTTGAAAATTTGCAAATCCTTAGCGGTTTTTTGGGTAAAATTTAAAAGAGGATGTATTTTTGAAAAATGGTATTGCAAAAGAGGTATTTTTGAAATGCCCCCACGATTATTTTATACGGTAAAACCTCTATAAATTAATAATGTTGGGACCAAGACATTTCATTAGTTTATAGTGATATTAATTTATCTATTATTTTATAGTATAAATTAATAATTAATAATTTATAGGTGTATTTTTAATTGTTTAATTTTTAAAAATTATGAATTGAGACAATTTTTGCAAAATAAGATTAAAATTTTGGATGTTGTAAATTTTATGGTATTGGAATTGAATTTGAAATCATTAAAAAATATTATTGATAATGAATTACAAATATTATAGACAAATTCACTTATACACATGACATAAATATTCAAATTTATGAATAAGAATATCAATTATCGTATTTTAATAGTCTATCAAACTATCAAAATGTAAATGATGCATATTTAAAAATTAAAAACTTTAAAAAGTTTTAGCTGTTTTATGAAATGTTATAGAATATTTTATATCATTATAGTTTGAAAATACAACATAACAATTGTTTTACAAATATGAGGTTTAAGAGAAACATACTTTACTATATCAATACATATATATATATAATTATAAATTTATGATATTATTGAAATCATATTTTATATAAGAAATTATTATTTTATTATTTTATTATCTTATTGAATTTTATTATTTTTTATACTGTTCCGATTTGGAATTACCAAAATTTATTAATTTATAATGTTTATTAATTTATAGAGGTTATATTGTATCTCCACGTTGTTGACACGAAGATCAAACAGCGGAACAAGTTTTGTTTGACTTGGATTAATTCTTATTACGTTTTAGCAGTTATTAGTATTTTTTGCCCTAACATAAATTATTGACTAGACTCGGTTACTTTCGGTCAAGGATAAATAAAGCTAACTAAATCTTTGGTAATTCAAAGCAAAAAAAAAAAACTTATATAATCTCTTGTGTGCTTAGGATAAGATCATGACTACTAATTAGTATTATAAAAACCTCTTAGACTAATGAAATAAGTTATGACTAGAAATATGTTAAGAGATCCAGTAAATACTAAACTTGACCTTTTGTGTGTTTCATGCCAAGCATCTGTTATCATAAAACTTGTGATTACATTGGAATCCATGGGTGATGATCAGTTCCTCTTTGTTAATTGCTGTTTAACGATATCGAAGCTTAACCATTTCATAAAATCTTGCTATTGTTTGGTCCTATTAGAATTGTCCCACATCAAGACTTGACAATATTTGAGACTAATATAAATAGTACATGGATCCCTCCACTCATTGCCAATTGGTTTTTGGTTGGATATCCATGTTTACTAACATGGTATCAGAGCCCAAGGTTAAGGCCCAATATCTCGATTATGGGGTACATTTGTGGATGTCCAGTCCCACAAACTTCACGTTTCAGATATCGATCCTGAACGTGAGGGGAGTGTATTAGAAATTTAGAATTGTCCCACATCGAGACTTGGCAATATTTGGGACTAATATAAATAGTACATGGATCCCTCTACTCATTGCCAATTAGTTTTGGGTTGGATATCCATCTTTACTAATAGGTCCATAAATGCTATCGAATATGACCACGAGTAAGTGGTTGGACCATATAGTAGAATGGATTAAGAAATTATTTATATGATCATTACCCAAATTTTCATTTGCAGACGAAATAGCTTAACAACAGGTTCCAAATTCTCAATTGCATGAGAGAAGTAAATCAAATATTGTAAATTAAAAGAAAAATAACAGAGCATACAAGTCCCTAAAATCAAAGTAACAAGAAACTTATAAAACGATTAAAATGGTGCATAGTAACATAACATTTTTTCAAGTAGACTTTTACGATTTTGTTCCTTTTCAAGAATCAGTGTCCATTGGCTATGGATCCATCGTCACCTTTCTTGCCATAGAATCTCCGGTACAAGGAATCAACCTCTTTCAGATAATAAGTTCCCGGAGCCAAAAGTTCTATAATACCCTCCTTGCTTGTCACAAAGTCCTTTGCTCCATACCTATGTTCCATTAGCTTCATTGTCTCCACAAATTTCTCTGGTGCATACTGCAATAATAAAACAAACCTCGAGTCAGAGATTAATGATCAAGATTCAAGATGTTAATTAAAACTTCAATTTCTTTGAAAATCTGTTATTAACTTCTTGTGTTACCTCATGTCTAGCCTTCAGTTTACCATCCACATCCATTACAGATGCGATGTTTGAAATGCTGAAAGGGGACAGATTCTCGCAGAGGCGTAATGAGAACATTGTTGCGGTTGAACCACTTCCATATGAGAACATAACCACCCGCTTTCCCACCTATATAAAACAACCCAAACAACATATGTAACAAAACTTCAAACCAAAAGTAGGATTTCAATATAATCAAGAAGTAAGCAAAGTTTTGTTTTCTTTTTCTTACCAAATCGTTGTGTTTATTGTGGATGAGGGAGGCAAATGCAGCGTAAAGTGAAGCGGTGTACATATTACCAACTTCCTTTGGTATTAATGTCGTTGGTTGCACTTTAGCATCATAAAACGATTTTGCAAGTTGTTGTGACACCTACAAAATAGACAAAGATTCCTTAGCTTTTTTTAACTCGGTATCAAAAGCAATGGAAAAGGGGGAAAAAAGTGAAAACCTTTTCAAGATCACGGCTTTGGTAACTCTCGTCAAGGGACAAAGATGAATAAGGGGTGAACTTTTCCTTGGCAGCTTCGTCAATGGAGCTGCAATAGAGGAACAAAGATGTTACTCACTATCAAATAAGTAAAGAACTTTTTAATCCAAAGACACAATTGGATAAGTAAAGAACCTTGCGTTTCTCAAGAAGTCATTGTACAAGAGACGAGCAAAGCTTTTCTGTACAAGCTGTAATAGCAGAGAGGAGTAGAGACTAGTAAGAGACAATTCAAGTAGAACAAAACTAATTTTGGAGGAGTAAGAAAATTACTTTATTGTATGGAGAATGGAAAACAAAGTAATCAGCATCATTGATGGAGAACTCTTTTTCCTCAGTTTTCTCAAACCTAATAAAAACCAAAAGGATTGAAATGAGTCACAAACAACACAAGCAAAAAAACAGAAACTGAGTTTTTGTAACAATGAAAAACAAAACACTTACTTGTTGCATAAATGTTTATAGCAAGAATCAAGAGCCATAAGGTAGCAAGTCTGTGAAAGCTTACCATCAACAACCTACAAGATCACAAGAAACCATAAAGCAATAAGAAATTTGATTCTCTGTACCAAAAGAAATTGAGATTATGTATTAAAAGATTACCGGGTACTCGCTAGCAAGATTAGGCTTGTAAAAGTCATAGACATGAGCCATGTGGCTTCCTCTCAATTTGCTTTCGAAAACAATAGGAGCATCAGGTCCTATCAACATAGCAATCGCAGCTGCTCCTCCAGTGGGCCTTGCAGGTCCTTCTGCATACACCTGAAAAGCATTTAGATATAAACAGGTCAAGATTAATGCAAAAGACTCTCTTAGGAATAATAAAAAGATATGTCTTATGTCGATGTTTATACCGCGCTGTCAGTACAAATGACGAGGCCATAACGTCCATCCCATGAGTTACTCTCAACCCAATTGACACAATTTAACAAAGCTGCAGTTCCACCATAGCAAGCATTGGTCGAGTCAACACCTTCAACATCACTGTTTCCACATTTCTGTTCATTCCCCACCAAAGAAAAAAGACAAACATTTACTCTCTATATACACATAGAAACTCAACCGGTACTCAGGTCAAAGAAAGTATAAAATACCTCAAAGAGCTGCATCAAGAAGGTTTTGATAGACTTGCTTTTGTCAATGACAGTCTCACTTCCTACTTCAAGACGCCCGATCTGCTTCGGGTCAATCTTATACTTGTCAAAAAGTGATGTCACCGCATTAAAACTAAAAGAAACACAACCAAGAAACTGATCAGTTTCAGTCTTTTCAGGAGTTTTTATTTACATACACGCAGACAAACAAAAAAAAACAAATACCTCATAGAGATGACATCTTCAAGCTCAGTGCAAAAAGCTAAGCAATCTTGGCCAAGTCCAATAGTGTATTTCCCTTTGCTTGCTCCATCATGTGCTTCCAACGCTTCCTATAACACATTGATCAGCAATTATTAACACCAGTTTTTGAAAGATCAGAATGCAAACAAGAGATTCTTAACAGAATGTTCTAGATCAATCTCAATAAGAACCACGAAAATTGTAAATAAAGGTTCAAACTTTATTTACAATAGAGACTTAATGAGAAACCTCAGGATAAAACTCTTTAAATCACTCCATATCAAGCTAGTAATATCACCAAATCTCAAACCTAGCTGTAAAGATCTCGAGTCTGATAAATTCAAATTTTTTTTGAAAAAAAATTGAGCATTATCTGTCTTCATCGTATAGCAAACTCCGCCGCCATTACAAACCAAAACAGAGACAGAGAGATTAAGCATTCTGAAAAACCACACAAAGTTTGAATATTTGTCGAAAAAATTAACATAAAGTTTGAAGATTTTAATGAAATTAAACTGTATCAGAAACAGAGTATCATCAATGCAATAAAAAGATGAAATCGAAAAGAGAAAAAAAAAAAACTTGGGTTTTGTTGTTTTTGGGTTGTATTACCTGTTGAACACAGGTGGGAGGGAAATAGATATCCATAGCCAAAATCCCAACGTTCTTCGCCATTGTTTCGATGGTAAACGAAATCGAAAAGGTTCGATCTTTGAGAGAGAGACAGAGTTAGATTTGTGAAGCTTCTCTGTGTAGAAGAGGAGGAAGAAGAGAATATATTGATGAATCGGTTGAAAACAGAAAATGAAAAAAAAAAAAAAAAAAAACTTTAATAAACAATTCTACGAGAAATATTAGCTGATTTTTTTAATAATGATTTTCTTAAAACAAAAACTATTATTTATCGAATTTTTTATAATGATTTTTTAATTATTATATTACTATTTGTTCTTTTTTTTGTTTTATATATAAATTTGGTCAACAAAGAAAAAAAATTACTTGTACAGTTGTACTTCAATTTATTTTTGGAGTTCTCATATTCAATTTTTGGTTGTTTTGTTTCAGTGTTGGGAGATTTTAATTGAAACCAACTGAAAATGCCAGATATATTATATATAATTGATTAATAATAATTGTAAATTTTGTAACTAAAGGCACTTTTTTTGTTCAAAATTAAGATACATATTTTTTTTTTTTCTGGGACAGCTACATGTGAAATAAAAGTAGATGATAATCCACTAACAAACCAAATAAAGAACAAATAAATAGTTTTAAAAAATAATTATTATTATCTGGAAAATGGATATATTGTGTTTGTGTGTGTTTCCGGAATCTATTTAGGCAACGCAGACTTCGTGAGTTAGCTCCCTCGTGCTTCTTCTTTCTTTCATTTATTTGCCCTTTGTCTTCTTCTTTTATCTACCAATTTTGCCACACTCTATTTTTGGTTTTTGTTTCAAGTCTTGGATTGAATGGATTCACTTGGTTTATGATAGAGAGTAGCTTTACGATATCACTTGCCTTATACTTGGAGTTAGGTTTCAATTCAATCTATTAGAAATTAGGATTGGATTATAACCAACGTTATTTAAAAAGTGAATATTTAGGAAGCACGATGAAAACGAGATTCTGAAATTTTTTTAAAAAAATTAGAATTCGATTTAGATTCTAGTAAATAGGAAATGAACTCCTAATCAAAACTTTGTGCTTCCTATTATTTATGATACTTTGAATAATAATATAATTAATAATAAAATCAACGTTACATTTCCGTATAAATTATGTTTTTATTTATTTGCGATATCAATTTTCTTGAAAAAAATATATATAAGTTTTAAAAAAAGAATCGTAAATTTCTAACAATTTTTTTGATTTAGATTCTAAATAGGAAATGAACTCCCTATAGAAACTCCATGCTTCCTATAATTTGTGATACTTTGAATAGTAATATTTTTACTAGTATTAAATTTGTGGTTCTTTTGATTTTGTGATATTTTTAAAAAAATTCACTAATTGTCCGATAGCATTAATTGGTTAGATTAACCCGAACCAACTTAATCGCACGAAAAAGTCATGAGTCATATACGTTATTAATTCACACTATCTATCAACCTCGTTAACTAATTTTGTTTTTATTTACATTCTAATAAAAGTAAATGATCCTATTTGTTATCTAGTTATTCATAAGTTGACTGGATTTAATTACCTTCTCCCACGAGAAATTAGCGTATAGTATCAATTAAGTCATCAACAACAACGTAACATACTAACATGGAAACATCACGTTTGCGTAAAAAAAGAAAAAAAAAAAAACTCAACAAAAGATTAAAAATGAAACAATAAGTTAAATTACTAATTCTAATCTTTTTGTGATTAGCTGGTTACTATACTAATAGATCAGACAGAACATGGTGGTGGGATTGTCTTAATGAGTTTGAGACTTCGAAACATGTGAAAACATTGTCGTTTTCATAAAGCTATATATATATATAACAATCATCTGCCCTAAGACCTTGGATTCTCCGCCACCGTTCGATTGAGATCTATCATCATCCTTCTACCGTCCGATTTGATTACCAGAAATGGTCAAACATTATTAAAGAATGTACTATTTTTCCAATTTCTGACCATCTCAGATGACAAGCGGATTCAGCTTACGTCACCGATTTTGTGGGACATAACGTGTGATGATACGAACGATGGTTACACAAATTCGTGGGTTTATACACGTGAGCGGGGTAGGTAAGGCAAGGGTTCGATGCTACATCACTTTCTTCAATTATTGTATCAGACTATCAGAGTAGTAGTATTCAAATATATATTTGTAGTATTGATATATTTTAAATGAGAGTTCTATATCTAGTATTAAAAATCTCTTTTTTTTTTAATTTACACTAAGTTCAAAATCTTACAAATTTGATTTGTGCTCATTGTATGGAAAACTTGTTTATAATTTAGGTCTATTAGACTATTATTACTTAATTTAATTGTCACTACAACACTTTGGTTAAAGATCATTGTCATATGATCGTTTATATATATGTACCTCGTAAAAGAAAATGAAAACTTTTCAATCGGTGAAAAAGGACAAATAAATTCTTAAAAAATTAAAATGGTTATAACTAAAGAACTAAATAATTAGTTTTAAATTTCAATTGGCGAAAGTTTTTTCTCTTTGGAAAAAGACTATTTTAAAACTAATAAAATCATTTAGTAACCTACAAAAATCATGCCAATCTTTAAAAATTTGTGACAACTTATTCATCTCAAAAGTGAAAACAATGTCTTATTAAACTTCATATAGTCATATCATGATTCTCGAGTAAAGATTGTTTTTCACTTTATAGTTTTTATTATCTTTCTGTTCAATTATTTAAATGATTATAGGTATACTATAATTTAATTTTAAATAATCGTGTTTTTTTTTCCGTCTAAACTCCATATATTAGTTCACGGTTAAGAACTCTCTTCTAGAGAGAGCCAGTGAGGAACCATCGAACTTACATGGAAAAAACAAAACCCACGACCTCTTACACATTTCACATAATGATCAGCGGAAGTATTACCATTACGAGAGATATATCTAATAATCAATGAAGAGAATAAGTCCCTGTAATACACAAAATCCTTTAGCTCTGCCGCAAATGCAGGCCATGCCTCTGGGTTTGAAGTCATAGCAAGAAGGTCCGAACAATCTGTCATAATGAGGATACTTGTCAACGGAATCGCCAATAAGCACTTCATTGCCCATAAAAGGGTCTCCAACTCGGCATGAAGGGGGGGAAAGACTTCTGCGCGAGCCCTTCAATCCTAAATGCCTCAAACTCCCTCCACAAGACACAATCCAACCGTGTCCACTTTGTGAATCTGACGGATGCCAAGACCCATCAATAAAACAAACAGGAACATCAGATGGAACTGGTATGATCTCCACTATGGGCTCTATCCCTGCTAAGGGATCTTCTCTCCTATTTGCTCGCCTCCACGCTTCTTCCTCTTGAATAGCGATATCAAGAGTCTCTTGCGGTGGTTCTGAAATATTCTCGAAGATTTTTTTATTTCACGCCTTCCAAATATACTATATAATCCATGGAAATACTCTTAAGCTCTCCTCGTTCGCTCCCACGTCCTTGTCCCGCCAATATAAATAATCAAAATTATTGTATATCGACGATGACGGGAACAACATAGGTGAAGAAGGGATATTCGACAAAGCCCAGACTTGTCTAGCTGGGGGACATTCGAAGATCACATGATTGATAGTTTCTTCGTCTGCTCCACATCTTGAACATCCTTTGTCTCTACCAATATGGCGATAGTGTAGTTTTTGGCTTGTTGCCAAGCACCCAACAATACATTGCCACACAAAATGCTTCAACTTCCGTGTAGTTCTTATTTTCAAGCTTGTGCTTTTAGTACCGTAACACTAGGCCCCTAAAGAGGGAGTTCACAAGCAGGACGAGAAATGATTCTCGCGGCCTCATATCCAGACTTGACTGAATAGTTCCCAGACTTAGTCATAGTCCAACAATATCCATCATTTGATGCAGTACGACTCAGTTGAAGCCCTAAAATGAGGGTAATTTCTTCCGGAGGAAAGAGTTCCCGGAGACGATCCAACTTCCATTGTTTTGTCTCGAAGTCAATCAAGGTGTTCACACAGATCAAAGGATCTCAGACATCTGAAAGTCCTTTTGGAGGGCGCGCAGGGGAATCAGGTATCCACGGATCTGTTCAAAGGTATGTGCCAAACCCCGAGCCTATAGTTTTCCGAATTTCGTGTTTCAAAACTTCTTTAGCAGCCAACATACTCCTCCATCCATATGACGGTCGGTTGGATACCGTTATCTCTAACGGGCTACTGTACTTAAAATACCTTCCTTTTAGGACATGACTAAGGAGAGAATTAGGAAATCTTAATAGTCTCCACAATTGCTTCGCCAATAATGCGAGATTAAAGTCTTCTAATGCTTTGAATCCTAAGCCTCCATCTGAAAGTGGCGAGCATAATTGGTCCCAAGGTATCCAATGTATACCCCTATTATCCGCCTTATTGCTCCACCAGAAATTAGCTAACGGCATAGTTAATTTGGAACATATTGCTTTTGGCAATAGAAAACACGACATTATATATGTTGGAAGGGCTTGTGCTTGCACCTTAATAAGAATTTCTTTCGCTCCTTTCGAGAGGAATTTTGAAGGCCATGGATTTACTTGTTTATGTAATCTATTCCTGACAAAAGCAAAAGCCTGGGCTTTTGACCTATGAATCTTTTCAGGGAGACCCAAGTACGTCCCCATACCTCCTTCTTGGGAAATTCCCAGAACTGATTTAATTTCTTGACGTAGAGAATATTCTACCTCATTCCCAAACATAATAGAAGATTTAGCAAAATTAATCTCTTGTCCCGAAGCCTCGCCATATTTGCGGATTATGTCAATCACTACTTTACTTTGTTGAATATCTGCTTTGCAGAAGAACAAACTATCATCAGCAAAGAGGAGGTGCGAGACTCGCGGACTTGCAAAAGCGACCCTAAGTCCCTAAATTTCTCCGTCTGCCTCTGCTTTTCTAATTTGAGAAATGAGAGCTTCCGTACACAAAATAAACAAGTATGGAGAAATTGGATCCCCTTGTCGAATCCCACGCGTCGGCCTAATATGGCCTTTGGGTTCCCCATTTATAAGAACCTGATAGGACACGAAATTGATGCACTGCATGATCCACCCCACCCATCGCTCATTGAAACCCATTTTCTCCATTAAGGATTGGAGGAATCGCCATTCCACCCTATCGTATGCTTTACTCATGTCTGTTTTGAGAGCCATAAATTTTTTCCTATTAACCGAGTTAGAGCGAAGGGCATGAAAATTTTCTTGAGCGATGAGGATGTTGTCGGTTATTAATCGTCCTGCTACAAAAGCAGATTGTGTCTTAGAGATTAAATGTGGAAGAAATCTTTTTAATCAAAAACTCAAGATCTTCGATCACCTTATAGCTTACATTGCATAAACTAATAGGACGAAATCCTGACATTTCTCTAGGCCTATCTCCCTTAGGTATAAGACGTATATTGGTCTTGTTTATCTTGCCATCAAAAATACCAGATTTGAAGAAATTCTTCACCATATCGATGAGATCATTTTTTGTTATATCCCAGAAGCGCTGAAAGAAAAGAGCGGTCATCCCATCTGGCCCCGGAGCCTTTCCTGGCTTGAGTGAAAACAGCGGTTTTCTAACTTCCGCTTCTGTAACATCCTTAGTTAAAAAGTCGTTCATGGCTGATGTGACCATGGAAGGGACGTCCCTAAGAACTAGAGAAGGATCATTCACATTCGAGGAAGAGAATAAATTATCAAAATATTCAATGTCAACTTCTTCTAGCCCTTCTTCATTATCCACCCACATTCCATTTCGATTAAGAACGCCAGTAATTCTATTCCTTGCACGTCTTTGCTTCACCGAAGCGTGGAAGAATTTAGTATTCTTATCTCCTTCTGCGTACCAATCTTGACGACTTTTTTGGTACCAAAACATTTCCTCTTCCTTGTAAGCCTTGCATAGTCTCTTTTTTAACGCTAGGATTTCTTCCGTCGTTGTAGGCTTGTCCTCATATGCTTCGTCAATCTTAGTTTGGAGTTCCTTGATAAGCTTCTCCGAATTTGTAATAGTTGATTTCTTCCATATGGACAGGACTCTTCGACAATTTCGGATTCTTCAAGATAAGAGGCATTTCACCCGAGTTCCCCCTACACTCCATCCTTCTTGAACTGCTTCCTTTATTCCGGGTTTATCAATCCATCTTTTATCAAACATGAATTTGCGCGAAATTTTTTCGGAGTCGAGCGAATAGACGCTATTAGGGATCGATGATCAGAACCCCACATCTTCAAATACTCCACATTTGTGTGGGAAAAAATATTATGCTATTCTTCATTTCCCATGCTCTATCCAATCGACATCTTACTTTACCATTTGTTCGTTGGCCAATCCATGAGAATTGATTTCCTTGGTATGGAAAATCAATAAACCCACAAGCATTGATCATTGCACGAAAGGGTAGGAATGAAGCTTCATATCTTTTTTTTTCCTCCTTTTTTTTCATGGTTTCCTGTGATCTCATTAAAGTCGCCGATTATGAACCAAGCCTCGGACCTAGCTATGCCAATTCTTGTTAATCTCTCCCAAACATAATCGCAATCTTTGACCACAGGATCTCCGTAAATAAAGGTCATAAAAACTCGGTTTCCATTAATGATAGTTTCGATGTCGATCAATCGATCATCTAACAACAAAAACTTAATCGGATAGTCTTTTGAATAGAAAAGAGATAGACCTCCACTAGTGCCATCAAGCTCAACAGTTTGGAGATTATGAAATCCTAACTCAACTTGCAAAGTTTGCAGAAATATCTTATCATTCTTGGTCTTAGACAGAAACATAAAACCTGGAGAGTATATGTGGTACATTTCTCTCAGTCGACGAGAAGTTTTTTTAGCTCTCGTCCTTTGACAATTCCATGCTAAAGTCCTCATATGTTAGTTCCCGAGTGAGTATCAAACCCCACCGTACTTACATTGGTTCGAATAAATCTAAACTTTAGTAGCGGAAGCACCTCATTGAGAGGGAAGTGAGATAAAAGAATAGAAATTCTCCTCGACCACCGTTAATTTAATTGGACCATTTCAAATAGTGACCTTATTGAATTCCATAGGCCCAATAGAAGGACAATTAAGCTTTGGCCCAAAAACAAGGTAGTGAAAAGTCGGCCCATCACTATTAGAATTTCAGCTCTTCTTCCTCGCCAAAACTTCTTAGAGGTAAGCGATAGGATGCAGCAACTAAACGGCATCACCAGAACGAACGTCGGAGAAGCTTTCCGAGATGGTTCGAAGGTACCTAGTGAATTCGATGGATCTAGTCTGGTAGCCGAGGTAAAAGGCGGAGGCAGGAAACTCGTAACAGATCCAAAGACAGGTCTCGACGGTAGCAAATTGCTTCGTCGGAACTTTTACTCGATGGAGGATGCAGAGGAGATGTCGGCTGTGATACACGCTGGTAAGAGTCTTTGGGAAACTCCCAAGAGAAGTCTAACGCCGACGGTGCAAGCGAGACCAGACTGGGATTTGAATGCGTGAGAAAGGATGAACCAAGGTAAGATAAATCTCAGTCGCAGCGGAGAGGGGTGACGACTAAGTGAGGAATGAAAGACAATGGGGATCTGAGTCGGAGATGGAACAGATAGATCCGGTGGTTCCGACGGAGTAGGCAGGTTCGGAGACACCAACGAAATCTTCCCGTAGAGGTGAGAAAAATCTCGATCCAGAGACAAAGTCAGATCGGGGGGTAGGCGCTGCTCCGTCTTCAACCCGATTACAAGATACCCAGATTTATTAGCAGGAACATTCACGAGCAGAGGAAAAGTAGAATCCTTCCCATAATGGGAGATAGGTCTTTGTGATTCAAGATGAGTTGCCGAGATATGGTCATCGACAGGGAAGTTTCTGGTGAAACCAGCTGATTCGATGTCGTCTTGGGGAACTAGCAAGTTGCGAGAGGGGAGGGCTAGATAGCGAAACCAGGGACAACTTTTGTTCTTATCCATGGCCTGGTTGCTCATAGATCAGTGAACAGAGTCTTCAGTAAGACAGGAACCTTAGCATAGGCTACAATGAACTTGACGGAGAGGCATAGCAACTACTAGAGGACTGATAAACCACAGACACATCTTGGAGAAGAAGGAAAGGAGACCGTAGATCTACAAAATTCTAATGCAGATCCAAAAGAAACTAGTCAAGGCAAAGGGAGTAGAGCTTGGATCTGGTTTCGAACTTTCCGTACAATGGCCGCTAGAGAGAGAAAACCAACTTATCAACATTTGAATTGTTGGATAAAAATAATTGATCAACTTATCAACATTTGACACATGTTAAATCATGTGGTTAGTTGTTTAAAGGATCTAAAAGATTATTTATGATAGTTAAAAGGGTTAGTTCATTTGATGTAAGATTCTAGACCACCTCCAATGGATCTTAAACAACCTGCAAAGGATCTTAAACAACATATAAATAAACCTATTAACGTGTACAAGAAGTCCAATCCCTTACCATGGAGACTAACAACCGACAAATAATTGTAAACTAACTATTAATAAAATGGAAAGTTATCAAAGATCTCCAAAGAAAGAGAAAAAAAAAGATTCCTACAAGGAATTTGGAATAAATAATACTGCTTATAAATAAGCAACTTCTGAAAAAGATAAAGGTACACGATTAGGGTTTATGGTTTGGTTTTTGTACTTGTTCTCAACATCTTAATCAATAAAAAAGATTTATTTTTTTTAATCTATATTTTATTGTTTTTTAGATATAATAATAATATATTTTATGCAACAGAAAAACAAACCGTGAAATAACGCAAATTGGAAGTAGCAGTAGAAAAAGTCCAAAACACACTATGATAGATCATCAGTTGAAATAATTGGAAAAAATAAATTTACAGCACGTAGACCCTAAAGGCACACTTTTCATTCAGATCACACTCAGAGAGCTACTTTTTGAAGTGGAAAAAACAAAGAACAAATATTTTAGATGGTGAGGTTTTCTTGGAGCGCAAGGAATGAGCCTATGATCTTGCCACCGAGATCTGGGAATGTCTCGCATCCAGGAAGAAAACTCACTTTGCCTGTTCTATCGACGTGAACTGGATACTTGAGAAGATGACCTTGCATCTCTGTTACCTCCTCTGCTGCATACTGTCTCCAATTGAGCTCACTCAATTGCCTTACCCGTCTTACGCATTCCATGTTCTCTGGTTCCTCGAAACCTTGCTCTAGAAACCCTAGATGTTCTGCCCATAAGGACATTCTATATCCAAAAATCTGCAAGAAATTGGGACAAACCAGGTTTCAGACTGAGGACATAGACTGGTGGGTTTCTAGTTTTACGTCATAGAATGCTAGCTCAGATTGAAAAGTAAAAGTCTTTGAAAGTTTTTTTACCTGACCACGAGGACGAGAACCTTTCATAGCCCATGAATGGTGAGGCTGATACCCTCCCATGGCGATTTCAGTGTCTCTAGTTCCTTCCAAGGATCTCTGGTTGATATTCGCGGAACCAATTAAGACAAACTCATCATCCACTACCATACCTTTGGAATGAACATATATCATGAATCTCCGACTCTTCAAAGCTTGCACCTAGATTTGTTTGTTGTTTCAGTGAGTAAACAAGCCCATTGAGCCAAAAACCAAAAATTCAAAAGTAGACAACTGTATTTGTATACCTGTGAAGAATTTGCATTTGCATTTGGCTGGGGTGGAGTCCGTGGACTATTATATACGCTAACTGTTCCATCAGGGACCTCTCTGGTTCCAAGACAGAAAAAGTTCAAAAAGTCTTGTGGCTCCAACTGGCCATCAAGACCAACTTCAACAAGTGCCTTGTGGATGGTTTGATACATCATTTGCATTGTTTTGTGCTGCAGAGATTATGAAAAAATTCCGGTATAAAGAAGGCAAGACTTTTCGTCAAGATCGGTTTTTTGTGTAGCAAAGAACTGATAAACTATTTACCTGCCAGTAGAGAATCCTCTGAATAGGGTTACTTGTTGGAGCACCTTCCGGCCACATTGGAATGACAATATAAGCAGCAAACTTCTCCCTTGCTCTAATCTTATTAGCAATCTTAAGTGCGATTTCCATCGGGATTAGATTATTAGCACCTGCAATGCCAAAACTCCTTGCTATTATTACTGCACCCATTGATAACTGAGCTTGCCTACAAAAGATTTCAATTTTCTTACCCAAGTCCTTGTTCGAATCCCAGTTGAATGATGATCCAAGAAAATATTGGTTTTCAATGTAGATGAAGTGCTGAGCTGACCGTATGGCCTTAACATAAGCTGCGTGTATGCTCATATCTATGAGAATATTCTTCCCACATAGAAGATTCTGTTCATATATACATAATTAGTAGAGAATATAGCAACATGATGGTGACTGAAGATGACAAGCTAAAACTGTTCCGAGTTGTACTTACTCTTCCAGTAGCTTCCTTTGGGTCCTTCGGAAACCCTTTGACTGAACTTGAATCAATTGAACGGAAAATCTAATGATTAAGCCATGGAAAGTAATGAGATTCTTTTTGTCACCACCACATATAACGATAATGCATCATGAGTTATCATGATAATCAGCATCACATAATGATGTAATTTGAACAAGTGAGACTTGCTGCATTACCTGAACATGCCAAGACTCTGGATCATTATCATTAACAGAAGAAGCTTCAGAAAGTCCCATGATGTCGGGAATTCTGTCTATCCTAAGCAAAGAATCATCAGAAGACGATCTTAGCTTCCCAATTCCGCGAGGTTTAGAAGCTTTTAGCCAGCGTTCCTCAAAATTAGCAAGCACATCATATGCAGCTGGACCATCAATCTTGCTGTGAAGATCATGCCATGGTTCTCTTGGTCCATCATCTGCAGTAGTCTATTACCAAAAAAAATAATTTACACAGATCAAGAATAGTTGAACCAAATTCCAAAATAGCAACCAAACAGGATTTGTCTTAGATGATTACCACAAAATTTGGGTTATGGAAGTCATCTTTATGGAGTGTCTTTAATGTCCTGAAGAGAGAATGCTTGGGAGTATCAAATCGTCCGTTGCACAGGTCTAGCCCTCCAACAAATGCTACGATCTTTCTTCTGTTCTGAGCTGCATCAGCATCTACAATCACAGTTTTTTGATGATGGGTGTAGATCGTTCCGACTTCCTGATCATCATAATGACACTCAAATTTTTCAGTAAATGAAGCTCAACACACGGGGGTTAAGCAGTAATGCAGTAACTAATGACTAATGAGCATCTTACAGATTTTTTTATGAAGCTGTGACCTTTCCCCCCAGATCTGGGACAAAGGAGAACCTGCACGGACGAATGCTTGAAAAAACGGCGAGTCTCCTCATCGCTTGTGTTCATAACTCCTTGCTACATGCAACAAAAAACCAGTGGTCATTAAAACGATGGAAGGATTGTTGCTTCAGTTAGTGGAGACATGTAAACTGGTCTAATTGAAGCAAACTAAAAGTGTCAGAATTCAGGATCCAGAATAGTAAGCGGATTAAATAGAATCACAGAGAAAACAACTATGTGAAAACTGAAAAATTAAGAACAGACTTTCACATCTTATACATTTAACATGCAACGCAAACAGAGAAGCTAAAACATACTTTCAAACAAGAGAAATGGAAAAAGTCTTAGAACTAAGTACTAACTATCAAAATCAGAGAAGAAATTAGAAAATGCAACTAAAACAACCTTCTATATGAAAAGTTAAGAAGAAAACATTAGACCATTCAGATTGGCGCACAAAGAAGCTGCCTAGAATTAAAGGGATAGCTTTAGATCCAAATGAAAAGACAAGAGAAATCTAGTGTGGATATCTAGAAATATGTAGCTCCATAAGCTTTATGGAAACCTTTTTCTCTACTCAAATGCCAATCTGCTAGCATATAATTCATAGGATACACAGTCTGAGATATATCTGTAAACTTGATATTATGGTAAACAAAAATAGAATGTCAGTGTCTGAAGCAGAGAAAACAGAGTTATGTAGATTCTTACTGTTTTGAATCCCAGAAGGCTCCTTGAAGTTGGATCATCCCACACCAAAACCAACACTCTAACACCTTCTTGAGATTTGTCTTTAAGCAAATCCCCTAGTGTACCTTTGGTCGGATCATTGTTCTCACGAACCAGCCTAACCGGATGGAAAACTGACCAACCTGTGATATAAATCAACCTCCTTGCCTGTCTTATTGCATCAGCCATATCCTCCCAGCACTTTCCATGTCTATACTGAATCCCACCATCGAGATGTACACTCGGAAGAGTACCGTCATCAACATGAGCATCCTGATACAGAGTAACCCTACCACCTTTCCTCAAAGGGAAGTATGTTCCAGGAACTCCAACACAGTCATTACCAAAACCAACACCCATTTGGTAAAGTCTCATTCTTTCCATAGGAGTGTACTGAATAGACAAACCCAACACAGCACCCGCTTTACAAGGCTTCCCACTACTGTTAAGTATAGGAAACAGCCCTTCGATTCTATTCCCTGAACACAACTGCTCAGTAGGGATACCAACAGCTCCCATGATCTGTGAACCAATAATATCACTATCTTTCACCACAAAATGCACTTCAGCAGCACTATGAGCCACGGGTACATCAAAATGCTGCATCCAAACAGGATTCTCGCTGTTGCTAATCACGAAAGTTCTACCAATGACAGCACCAGAGATAGAGACAGTGACATAAGGATCACTTGTGATCTTTGAAGACTTCTCACCTTCCACTTTAGTACTGTTCCTCCTTCCCAACCCAGACAACATCCCACCAAGTTTGTTATGGAACCCATCCATGTTAGGAAGATGTTTAGCTTCCTTAACCCAAATGTCTAAGTTACCATGTAACAACTCAACCCTCAAAGAGCCACTACTCGTAGCAAAGGGCACGAATTGCTGGCCAAACCCGTGGCTTGACCCTCCTCCCATTGACATCGTCTCAGTATAAACCGGATGATACGCCATCGAAACAAAATCAAAAACAAACCACAAAGTTGGAAACTTTCAGTAACCAGGTCAGTGAGACAAAAGATCGATCACTTGGTGGGCTGTATTCGAGAGATCAAGTGTAAACAATAAAAAAAAGATAAAAAAAAGGATAAAACTTTGAGAATATACAAACTCGGATCAAATCTAAGAATTAAATGGGGGATCTAAAAAATGTGGGGAATTCAGATTTTTTAATTTTGGTAAAGAAGAAGGTGGGAGGAAACGAAGGGAAACGTTGACTTGAAACGGAAGAATCGGAAAAAAAAAAGTGAGCTGGAACAATTTTTAAAGATTTTTTGGGCTGCCGTTGTTGAACCGTTCTACCATTTAATGACCACTATTTGTATTTTGGTAATTATTTCACTTATAATCAAACACAAATGCCAAAATAAATTTATTTGTATTTAAGTGACGACTAAGAAGAAGACTTCCACTTCTTTTGTTATAGGGCTGCTTTAGAAACTGTCTATATTCTCTGGTCCCTCATTTGATGTAAACTTCAATTTGATTGGATATGAACAACAAGTAAATATTCGACACAATCATTAAATTAAATCAAATAGGAGGATAGTTTAAAAAAAAAAAAAAAAAACTGTGACATTTTTATGTAATGGAATCTTCCTTAATTTTGATATGTTATGTAATGGAATTTCGTAGTTGAAATCTTCTTTAATTATGAACCGTAATTTCCAACATCGGAAAAACGTCCTATTTACCCCTCAAAACTACCATATCGTACCGATTATCCCTGAAACTTTGACCTCCTACTAGAACCCCTTCCAGCTTATATCCTCCTTCTAATTCCCCCCGAATTAATACTTTTATGTCTATTTCCCCAATTAAATTAATCTTCTCATCTATTTCCCCATCGACCTCGATTAACACGGTTTACTGTTTTAGTTAACCGACAGACAATTCTTATTAACCAAAATAATCAAATTAAACCATTTTTAACCAATTGACAACCCGATTACAACCCGATTAGATCACTTAACCTAAACAAACCTAAAAATAAAAAAAAACCCAAAAATCCCCAAATCGTTTTTTCCCTTTCCATCGACGAACCCTAGATCCCTAAATTGATTCTTCTTTCTTCGAATCGTTTTGTTATCTCTTGCTCTTGGCTCTTGGGATGGCGTTAGTCCCCGTTGTTAATCCACCTATTGGAGTGGAGTTCGACGAGGAAGGCAAGGATCGAGATGAATTTCATATCGATAAGCTTGCGACAGATTTTACAGAAACGGAGGAATCGATTCGTCATAACGTGTATCCAGAGAGTGACGACAAGTCTGAGGGTAATGGTCGTGGTGGTGCTGCGCGTGGGGGGACACCGATCGTTCGTGGCGATGGTATAATGTATAAAGGGCAGAGTTTCTACAATGGAATCGCGTTTAAGGAGTGTGTGACTGACTATGCACTGGCAACAGGTTGTAATCTGAAGCAATACAAGTACGATAGAGATAGAATCGGGTTTAGGTGTGTTGGTGCTAAGGGAAAATGTCAATGGAAAGTTTATGCTGCGTCTCTTCATAATGAGTCGATGTGGAGGATTACGAAGTACACGAACACCCATGTTTGTGTGCCTAATAGAGATTGTGAGATGTTTAAGGTCCCAATCATAGCTAGGTTATTTCTTGATAAGATTAGAGAAGAACCAGATTATTACATGCCTTTAAAGATGGAACAGACCATAATGGAGAAGTGGAAGATATCAGCTACGAGAGGTCAATGTCAAGCTGCTAGGAGAAAGGCATTGGCATGGATAGCGAGTGAATATGACACTCAATTTGAACGTCTTCGAGACTATGGAGCTGAGATATTGGAAGCAAATCAAGGGTATGTGGTAGAGATTGATACGGTGAAAGAATGACGCTGGTCATGATGTGTTTAAGCGATTCTATGTATGCTTTAATGTTCTTAGGAAAACATGGAAAAAACCTGCATACCACTAATTGGAGTTGATGGTTGCTTCTTAAAGGAAAAGATTAAGGGTCAGTTGTTGGTGGCTTTAGGAAGAGATGCAGACAATGCTATCTACCCAATAGCATGGAGTGTTGTTCAGGTTGAGAACACAGATAATTGGAGCTGGTTTGTGAATAGGCTGAAGATAGACTTGGAGTTAGGTGATGGAGATGGTTACATTATGGTTTCTGATCGCCAAAAGGTATTTTTTTTTGTTATGTTTTATGCTTTGTGTGATTTGTGAATATACAGTTGGATCAGTTTCTAATGAATTTAACTTTGTTTCAGGGATTGATTAAGGCTGTTGAGTTAGAATTACCAAAGATTGAGCATCGTAAATGTGTTAGGCACATTTATGGTAACCTAAAGAAGACTCATCCAAACAAGAAGCAATTGAAGAAACTGCTTTGGGATCTAGCTTGGAGCTACAACACTAGAGATTACGAAGAGGGATTGGAGAGGATTCACGCATATGATAGCAAGGTCTATGAAGATGTCATGAAGACTAAATCAAAGACATGATGTAGGGCATTCCACAAGATTGGCAGCTATTGTGAGGATTTTGAAAACAACTCAGTGGAGTCTTTCAACAATACAATCAACAAGGCGAGAGAAAAACCATTTGTGGCTATGTTGGAGACTGTTAGAAGGCTTGCCATGGTTCGAATTGCTAAACGGTCTGCTATTTCTTATTCACATGAAGGTTAGTAAGACTACACTCTTATTCTTATTCATTTATATGTTTTATTCTTATTCATTTATATGTACTCTATATGGTCGGATGTGACAGGATTATACACTCCTTATGTGACCCGTTTCCTTGCTAATGAGCATAAGGCAGCTTCTACATGCTTTGTATCTCCCAGCACAAATGGAGCGTATGAAGTTTACCTGGGATACGACAAACACCGAGTTTGTTTAAATGCCAGAACTTGTACCTGCATGAAGTTTTAGATATGTGGAATCCCATGCGAACATGCTTACGGACTGATAATCAAGAAGACACTGGTAGCTGAAGACTATGTGTGTGAATGGTTCAGAACTGCTAAGTGGAGACAGAACTACACAGACGGGCTTGTTCCACAAAGAGGTCCACGCTTTTGGCCTTCCACTGGGGGTGAAAATGTGTATCCACCTCCAAAGCCGGACGATGAGAAGATCGACAAGAAGAGGAAGAAAGGTGTTAATGAGTCACCTACCAAGAAGCAACCAAAGCAAAAGAAAAGAATCATGCATTGTGGGATTTGTGGTGCAGCTGATCATAACTGTAGGTACCACCAGAAGAAGAAGAATAAGAAGAATACAACACATGTTAGTTTTCTTTCTAAATTGATTCATTTGTGATACAACAATGGTTCTTTGTTTTATTAAATTAATTCTAATATTTGATTAAATTTGTAGGGTGGAACTCAAGTGGAATCTTCTCAAGGTTGTCTCACTCAAGAGAAGTAATGTGGGATGGAGGATTAGCATAAGTAGGACTGTTTTTTTTTGGTTTTATGACTTGTTTCAGAACATATGTTGTTCTGTCTTTGTATGGTCTGTCTCTCTTTTGAACCTTATTATTAACTATGGTCGGATGTACTCTTTTGAACATGAATGTATTTTCAAACAAGATAACATCATCTCTTAAAAACATTTTGTCTCATACAAAACCAACATAGAAAACAACATACAATTTCATCATATTAGCTTAACTAGACCAAAGATGATCATACAACCTAATACTGAAACAATTATCATCTTATTCATCCTGGATTTAAATTCAGCTTTTACATCTTCAATCCTCTCAAATATCACTTTTTCAAGCTCCATTTCCATCTTCTTCTCAAGCTTCATTTGCATCTTCTTCTCAACCTTCATTGTCTCTGATATGATCTTTCATTGTCTCCACCTCATCCAACAAAGCCTCATCGATCCACTTGAAAACGTGATTGTCATTCATAAGCTACACCATGGACAATTCATTTGGTTATCGTTTAGAACCTTATCAATATTCATAAGCCAAATAATAAGTTCTACTTTGTATTACCTTATTTCCAGCTGCATACACACAACGAAAGTATCGTCGATTTGGGTTATGGTCGGATTTTGAATTTTTGGCCACAATTGCTTCTCCACTCCAACATCTCTTAGGTACACCAACAACTCTTCCTCTTTCGTGGACATTTGTCGAACTACTCGAAGATCCAGAAATATTACTCATGATTTTGAGAAAAAAGAGACAAATTTGGATTTTCTTCAATTTCGATTTTTAGGGTTCTTAGTAAGAATTTGGGGTTATCGTTTTAAAATAGAAGAAGAAATAGTCGGGTCGGGTTCTAAATGTTACCGGATTATAAATTGCTTTCATACCGGTTTAACATGGGTTTCTATCGGGTTTAGTAACAAAACCGTGTAAATCCAGGCAGATGGGGAAATGGACATAAAAGTATTAATTCGGAGAGAATTAGAAGGAGGATATAAATTGGAAGGGTTCTAATAGGAGGTCAAAGTTCCATGGATAATTAGTACGATATAGTAGTTTTGAAGGGTAAATAGGACGTCTTTCCTCCAACATCTCTAGTGGATTCAAATTATCTCAGTCGTGGTCTCCTAGCACATCACTGTCTTATACAGAAAGACAAAACAAAAATAAAGAAAAGTTGACGTTGTTAGTTTGTAAAGAACTTTCAAATTTGAAATAGATGGATTTTGGGAAATAATCTGTAGGATTTTCTTAATTTATTATTGTAATTAGTCAGATATGATTAGCTAAATAGTAGTACTAATAAGTTCTTAACAATCACATTCTCCGATTAGCAACTTGAAAAAGTTGGGAGGTTAGTCAAACCGAGCCGGCTAAGCAGAATTATATTTATACTAAAAAGTAAAAACATGAAATAACATCACACAATATTCTCCGTCAAAAAAATTACTAACGGCGATCACAGGCGAAATGGTAATTCTCAGTTCTCACAAGTCACAACACACAAGGATAAAAAGAAAAAGCTCTGAATTATGAGCAACGAAAATTAGTTTAAGCAAAGCGCAATTACAGTTTATTTATTTTTTTCGAGTTAAAAGTTAAAACCAGACAAATTAAAAAGCTTAAAATTAGTTAGGGAGAAAGAAAAAAAAGAGTTTGGGATTTACAGAATTGACACGAGAATTTACATGATTCTACATTTGCTATCTTTATCTTTAGGGGATTTGCCGTCATGTCTAGACGACGCAGCTGATGATGGCCTATGGCTGCTCCTTCGTACCTGCAATGTTCAGTACAATAACTGATCATTAACATTCATGAAAACACCGAAACAACCAAAGCTATTCCCCTTTCCAGTGAGATTCTTGATCATCGTAGTATAATATTGCAATGTGCAAGTCACATCATAATTTACCTTTTTCTCAAAATACCCGCTTTTCTAGAATATACTATTCAATTTTTTTCCAAGATAATATAGTGTTATGAGTAGTAATCAAATACCTGTGGACCAGTGACCAATCGTGAGGCAGCAACACCTGTTGGTTGCGGAGTTGGATTACTGCGTGGGCTCTGGTCCTCAAACTCTTGCTGTTGCAAAGCTATTGCCAGTTGTAGATCAGAGCTGCATAGTAACCATGGAAATCAAACAATCATAAAAACATGTTCTAAAGAGGACATTTATAACAAAATGTGTTCCTAGTGAGAGACAATGGGTTAGTGGTCAAAGAAAGGTATAGATAATTACTTGACTTCTATGTCTGTGTCCACCACATTGTTGATGCTGGCAAGGTAATCCTGTGAGAGACGGGGAACCAAGAGATTAAAAAAATGATAAAAGATATTCAAAGAAACAAATCTTGCATAGATTAACGACAATGTAATGAGGATAACATACAGCAGTATTTGTGACTGCGTTTCTTTCATCCCATGTGCCACTTGCGCCACCTGTGCTGCTGTCAACTTTGAAGTCCTTGAAGGTGGCAGTCATGAATGCAGTGTCGCCATTAACCTGTAACCAGATTGCATGTCAATAGTGGTCACAACAAGCCATAGCGTTAAAGAGATTGTGGGCAAAAATTATCTCCTTTGAGGCCAAAATTAGCTGCTAAGACAAATACTGAATAAGTTAACTTTGCTGATACCTCGTTTAATTTTTCCCAAACCAAATCAGGCTGATTCAGGTAACCTTGATCTGTCGCCAAAAGATAAAGTTCACCTTCATACTGACAAAAAAGACAGCAAAAAGAAGTATACAATTGGAATTAACCTGTTACAATTCAAAAGATGGAAACGTCTACAAATCAAACTAACCTTGAACATGGTGCAGAAATGATTGTTGCGGAAAAAAACACAGAGTTCACGTTCTTTAAGACCCTCTTGCAAGCGAAAGAGACTGTAAGATATGATCAATGATAGATGTAAGATAAGAGCAGTGTAGTCAATGAAAGAATATAACTTCTCAACCATGAATAAGACCACGCACCCACAAAAGGTTAATTGACTGGCACTATTCTTCATAAAGTTCCTGATTAGTTCACCTGAAAAACTCGAGAACAATTTTATATCAAGAATATATGGAAACATGTGAATAAGAGCATAGAGAGCATATCTCAAGTAGATTAGATAGAGTTTTACCTTCTTTTGCAGAAAGCCCATCCATAGCCCTTCCTACGGAAGAACAATCACCAACATTCTTCCCAACCCTTTTACCAAGAAGTGACTCACCTTCGTAAACGGGTTCTTTGTCTGCACAAACTGGAGCCACTGTGTTTACACATTCCTCACCTTCATACATAGGTTCATCGGTAGATACGGGTGAGGTAAAAGCATTGGGTACACCATCATGGTGAGATGTGCAACTAACATCTGGAGATGCAATAGGCATTGCGTGAGAATTTTTGTATCTAATATTTTGCAATTTTAGCCAGTACTCGTATATAAGATGCAGAAATAGGTTTAATTATGTAAAGAGACATCTATAAGGTTACTTCATCTATGAAAGAGCAAAAACTACCAGGACCAATAGAAGCTGCATCAGACTTGAGTAAACTCTCAGAACTTTGTTCCATTTTGGTTGACTCCATATTAGACTTATCCACAGAGAGTCCCTCAGAAGAAGTTGCATGGACAATGGCCTCTTTGCTGCTACTCACATTCTCAACATCAAAAGCCGCTCCACATTCAGGTTCCTTAGAAGATGATTGAACATGGTTATGATCCTCACTTTTGGTTGTAATTGATGTCTGAAATTCCCCAACTTTGATCATATTCCTATCATTTTCTGATACTTTATCATCATCAGATTTGAACTGTTCTAGCTGGCTGATATTAGTACAATGGGTGCTAGTTGGACTTGCATCTGAAAATGTGAACGCAGAGTCTTGATTGGTTGAGTCTTCGTGAGTGTTTGGAGCTGAATCATTCCCCTGCCCCTGTGATAATTGCAAGGCTTGCAACAACTCTGTTTCTTCTTCAAGATCCCCCTTTCTCATTCTGTGAAGCTCTGCAGCAGCAGGTGGAGATTCATCAAAAGATCTTGTTTTCAAAAGACATGGTGAAGGGACCCCTAAAGCTGCAGTAGTTGCCGCAGCAAAATCAACAGAATCTTCTCCAGGATTTTGATCACCTCGAGCCTCCACATTCTGCGTCTCCAGTGCAACTAGCTCACCCATTAGAGCATTATATGACTTGCTGCCTATTGCATTAGCTGCTTCGACATCCTGTAGGTATGCACAGGGGAAGCAATTAAATCAATTTGTTTACTAGAGACCCAAGATTGATAAAGACACCATCTTTTTAAGAAGTGCTCTTGACCACTGTTCCACTCCATAACGAGCCAAACACTGGATATAAAGAATAAAGTAGCCTATGTTTTGTTTCTCAACTCTCAAGAAGATAAAAAAGAGAAGATGACCCCACATCTCAAACATCCACACACAAAAGAACAAGAAAGAAATAAATAAAAATGTCAACGGCCTATACTAATGAACAGATGGAATCATTCAGATAAAGAATGAAACAAAAGGATATACCTGGGGATCAACTATCCATCCATGATATAAAGGAATGTCTAGCAAATCAAATATTGCACATTCAGGTGTAAACTCAAAATCATCAATCCTGCAACCAGGTAAAAGAATCATATGATTATGATAGCAATTACTACATAGTAGAAGGAGAAACAGATGACAAAGTAAGTATTAACCTCCTGAATTTAATATTGACATCAATTCCAGTCGTAAGCCGTGGAAGAAGATCAATTGCATCCGCAATGTTCTGTTGTTGATTCTCAATATATCCTTCATCTTTGTTCTGCCATTTCGAAAAAAAAAAAAAACTTAAGTTCATCCAAATAAATTCAGGCCATAAAGATAATTATAAAGAACATGAGCTTATTTACATTGACTTTACTGTTGGAATCAATCAGTCTGTCGACCACAAGAGACATCAATCTCTCTTGCGACACCTCATAACAGTCGGGATTTAGATTCAAGTTGTTTCTCAAGAGAAGAACATTACCTGTTGCATCCAACAATCAATGCATTATGAAGCAGACAAAGTTTCAAAAAGGTTAACATATACGAATATACACTCCTTAGCTTAAACTACCAAAGAAATCTGATGATCCGCACACTAAGAATCAAATGAACGATTAGAGAAAGAACACCCCATTACATTGTACGGAACCAGCAAACCTAATCACCGATTCTTCAATTTGTCTCACAAATTCCACAAAATCAGTAACCATAACCTAAACAATCAACGATCTAAACGAATCAATTCCACTTTTCCAAATCCCTAATAGAAGTTTTTAACCAACCCTAAGGTGAAAACGAAAATGGAAGAGGAAGGAAGGAAGACATACAAATTGCTAACAAAGGACAAGGTCCATTTTCGTTTTGGAGAATGATAGGAGTGGTTCGTCCAAGGAACTGAATCGATTTCGTTTTATACAAAACCTCCTCCTCCTCCTCCGTAGTGTTGGTAGTAGTAGCTTCCTTTGGCAAATCGTGTTGTATCATCGCTTCTTGATTCGTCTGCGTCTCTTCGCTCGGCGAGTCTGACGGAGGAGGATGAGGAGAAGATGAAGCGGTCGCCATTGATAGCGACGATGATCAAACCGAATCAAAAGTCAAATTCTCTCGATCGAAGAAGAAGAAACAAAAATTGAAATTTCCGAAGAAATGTTTGTTTTTTCTCTGATCCAAATCGAAAGAGGAAGCGAGCGAGAGAGTGCAAAAGAGGATTTAATTTATATTTTGAGAATGAAACTTTTATGGTAAGGTGGTGATACTGAATTAAACCGGTATGTACCAAATCATAATTCCGGAATGGATGAAATTATAGTGACTAATCATCAGTTGGTTCGATTTCGATTCGGTATTAAATTTATGGTTACATTAAACCAATACGGTTTGATAAACCAATTTTTGGTATCTTTAGTGCGTATCTTCTCTAATTACAATATTCTTAATTTCTTTAACACCGCCCTAAATAAAAAGTCATCTTTTAATTGTCTTTTATTCCTAATTTTTTTTTGTGTTTTTTTTTTCAACCGGCAAACAATTATATTATTATAAACATGTTACATAATATATGATTGATACATGAACAATTCAAATACAACCATCAAAACAAATAAAGGAAATTGAACACAATTTTGACGAAAAAGTAGAAGTAACCCTACTTTCTTAACGGAAGCCTTACAGGCAACAAATAAAATATGTTAAGTCCTTTTTTCCTATACTCGTAAAAGACTAACATCTTGTAGATGAAACTCCTAAATGCTTTTCGCATCACTTTGATTAAACCAATATACTGATATGTTGCTTGAAAAGCTCCTGGATCATGTCTTTTGAAACGTTGTATGCGTCTTTGCCGGTTTGTAAACATGGTTTCTCCGTTCATAACACCTAAACTTTTTGACCGATGAATAGAGAGAACATCATCATCAGACCATGTCGTTGAAAGTCGAAGGCCAATACAAAGCCTGCGTAGACCACCTCCAAGCGAGATGGTTAATTTGTTGATTCCCGGATCGAAAATCCAAATGATATCTCCACACAAATGGTGCAGAGAAGAATCATCGGTTGAGAACCGGAGATAACGCTGGTGAAGAATACCACCGGAAACAAACCCTATATAGGGACAACCATCCCGATTCAAATGAATCGGTATTACATGAGACAACGGACATCGATCGGATGAATCTGACTAATACGGCAATTTAAGATGATAGGCTATCGAAATTGGAGAATACAGCAGAAGCGAGTGAAAGCCCAAATCTTGAATCACTGGAAGAGAAACATATATCACCACCGTCACAATATGGTTAAGAGCATAGATCTGAAATCTGTGGTTTGCCGTTATTTACACTATGAAAACCAGAAATTTGCAGAAATAAAGAAAAGTAAAAACTAGAGATGAAGGTGACCGACGCCGGAGAGACTAACGCCGGCCAAAAACTGTGGATTCTTAGTTTGTCTTCGATCGCCCTTTGAGTCGCAAAGGAAGAGACGGTTATTTATTCACAATTTTTTTTTTGTGGTTATAAAATATTACAATCACTTGCAGTAAATTTTTCGAAATAATTTTATACATTTTCGAAATAATTAGTAAGTGCTAATTTTTTTATTTTAGTCCCTACACGAAAATTTATACGTACATGTGTGTTTCATTTTTGACCAACAAAAAAGGGAAATATACAAGTGTTTAAATGATATAGGAGGAATCTATGAAAATAGTTTGGAGGAATCTATTAAATGTTTTTTTTTTGTTAAAGCATACTCTGTGTTTTAAAGCTCCGTAGACACAATGGAAAGAGAGAAGATGGGAATCTATTAAATGTTTTGGAGGAATCTATGAAAATAGTTCTTTTCCTTTCAGTATTTATTTTACTTTAATATAAACATATGTTTAAGAAAATGAAAGTGTAAAAAAAAAAATTTCATTGAAATTTAAAAGTAATAGTACAAGTTAAAAAATTACCTTTTTAATTATTATTTTGAATAGTGATTATATATATATATAGTGATTATAGTACAAGTTCCGAATAGTGATTATATATATATATAGTTCCATTTAAACTTATGAAAAAAATTGGTTCGTTCGATCGGCCACTCTCTGCCTTTGTGCTCGACGAATTCATTATTATTGTTTTGGCTCAATTTTGTTTCTTGTGTTTTAAGGTCTATAGTTTTGATCCAATAAATTATTTCCATTTTACTCTAATGATTTTTTTTCAAAAGGAAAATGTAACAAAAATAGCATGCATATGGGCCATATGATATGGCGTTGGCAAGACCAGGTGGATATCGTAAGCTTGAACAAGAATAAGCATGCCAAGAAAATAAAATCACAACCCACAATCCTAGTACGAGCATGCCAAATCAGACAAATGTGTTAATAATGAACAAGTAAATGGGCTGTTGTTATTGAATGAAAAAGAAAAAAAAAAAAAATCACAAAAAATATAAGCCTAATTAACGAATATACATTAGGAACCACCACGCGTCTAGCCTCTGTCTAAGGGTGTCCATCGGGCTGGTCTGATCCGCCCCGGCCTAAAACCCGTAAAACCCACATGTATTTGAGTCCGATTCAAAATATTTCCGAGCCTATATTTCAAAGCCCGAACTTGATCCTAACAGGGTTACAGGGGTTTTCAGTCTTTTTTGGACTTATCGTAGAAATCAAATTTAAACTTATAAGTTTAAAAAACCAGTGTTTAAAGATACACTGTAAAACAAATCAATCAAAAAATTAATAACTCATCTATATTTACTACAATCAACTTAATTTAAAAGAAAAAGTTTAAAACTAAATAATATTTTAATACTTTAACCAAGTAAAACAATATATAATTCATATAAAATATCATAGATAAAAATTTTAAAAGTATTAAATAAGGTTATTAAGTAAATATGAAAACTAGGATTAGAGTTTTAAACTGTCTTCACTGAATCATGTACATGTGGACTTTATTTACAATAAATCATTAATCAAATATTATAATCAAACAAAAATATTAACAAAAAGTACAAATATAATTGTTAAAAGGTTTTTCGGGTTGTTCCGAGCCCAGTCGGGCTAAACCCAAAAAATCCTATAGCCCGAATGGGTTAAATCCGAAATGCCCGATTTTTTCTGAACATATATATGTAAGTCCAAACCCAATGTTTTTTATGACCGAATCGTGCCAGTCCACATGCTTTGATCCTAATTGACATGTCTAACTCTATCAAATCTGCTATTTCGTTTGTACTAAGACCAGTACACATGGTTAAGATACAGACAGTATTACGTCTATAGATTATTTCACAAACAGCTCCTACAATTGATTTGTTTGATGGTCATAGGCAATAAGTACTAAATTGGTCAAGGTCAAGTAAAAAGAAAACGAAAATTTAAAAAAATAGACATTAATTTTTTTTTTGTTTTTAACAAAAAAATAATTTTATTTTGATAAATTTGGCATTTTTTTTTGGAGTTAATTATGAAAAAGCCACTTTTTTAGTGGCATTTATGGATTTTGCCATTTTGGCTAAAATCTTATGGATTTACCATTTTTCAAGATTTTTAAACACAATTTTACACATTATGTAGGGTTTAGTATTTGTTATGAAGTATGTTTTTTAGCAAAAAAATTTCACAAATGTATAGATTTTAAAGTGATTAAAAGTGGTAAATCTAAAATATTTGAAGAAAATAGCAGATTCAAAATAATTGGAGTGAAAAGTGGCAAAATCCATAATAATCCCTTTGTTTTTGGAAAAATCTAAACCTTTGTATTCATCTCCTCCCCTCTCAACCAATGAGAATGTTCTATCTAATATTTTATTTAAAAACTAAATCAAAATTAAATTAAAAAGCAAACAAATTAATGAAACAAATAAATCCCTTGGTTTGGATTTTATAATTAAACGAGGTTATATATCGGTTTGATATTATACATGAGAATTAGGGTTTAGATTTTGCAATTAAAACGAAATTATATGTCAGTTTGAGTTTACAAATGAGGTGGTAAGGGTTTAAATTTTATAATTAGAACAAAATTATATGTCGGTTTGGATTTACACATGAGATAGTTAAGGTTTATATTTTACAATTAAAATGAAATTATATGTCGGTTTGGGTTTACAAATGAGATGGTTAGAGTTTAGATTTTACAATTAGTATAAATTATATATCGGTTTGGATTTATAAAAGAGCGATTTAAGTTTTTAATTTTATAATAATATATATATATATTTTATTTTCTTATTTTATAAAAGATGAATGAAAAAGACTAGGGATTTTGTTTTTAACTGCGACAGGTTTTATTATGGAAAATAATTGGGCCTTCTTAATAACATTGGCGCAAAACTACACAGTGTTAACCTAGAGGTTCTACTTATATTTCATCTACCGATATACCTTTTTTTTGTTTTGGGACAAACTACCGATATACCTTTAAATACAAAACTATAACTAGAATAGATGAAACAACATAATATCTCACATCCCATATATAATCTATCACACAATGTGAGTTATTTGATTTATCCTAACTTAAACATCTATGTGAGCTATATTTATCAAGCTTTTAACCTATGATCTTAGTCAATATTGCATTTCTTTAGATCTAGAACGAATAGTATATTAGTTTTTTTGACTTTGGAGTCATTCAATTATACCAAAACTATATATGGTACTGATTCTCGATGAGGAAACAGTTATGCGGCTACTTGTTACTACCAAGTTCATAACTCCCCCACTAATACGAAAGTTTTTTTTGTGTGGTCGTCCTGTATTACTAAAGGAACGGAGAAAACTGTTTTTTGCCCTTTATCCCTAGTTTACACTCTTTTGGAGTTTGTATGGGCATTTCTTGCCTTGTTATCTTTTATTTCCCCTTTATTTGGGTTGTAATGCCTCCTCTTTTGAGTGAGTGTGAGACATAGTTTTAATGAAAATTATCAGTTTGATATAAAAAAAAAGAATGGAGATAACATAAATAGAGCAAATTAAGCTCAAACTCAAAGTCACGAATTAGGATTCCACAACTTTAACAACAAAAACAATTTGAGTTACATTATTTTTGGTTAAATTATTTTGTTTAAATTCTTAATTCCAGTGAAAACATATATGTTCAATTTCATCTATTATATGTATCATAGTAACCACATTAAAAAAAAAAAAATCAAAGGACTTGTGCTCATATATTTTTTGTCCCAGTATTCATATATGTGCGTATATCATTTTAAGAATATTTCGTTTTTATGCTTAATTATAATCTTGTAAGTTTTTTCCTGCACCAGCCTTTCTTTAATTGTCAACAAGACATCGAATAACGAGAGTAAATCAAACAAATGTGAGTTATGAAAACAGTTTACTAATCATAAAAGTAAAAGATAAATAAATGAATTTACTTATTTACATGATACTTTTTTTTATACGGAAGCTTTACTTGCTAACAGATATATAATTCTACTCTAATAAAAAGACTCATTTATTCATACCTATCTGGCATAGTGGTCCAAAGTCCTCACATTTGCATAATTGCAAAGTGGTCCAAACCAAAACCACATTTTCTAATCTCCCACACGAAGGTCGAAATCAGGGTTTGCTGACTCTTCTGACGTGAAAAATTAACACTAATTCAACTTTGTCGATGAAATAAAAGCTCATTATAGAACAAAAAGAGTATCTCTTAAAAAATACAACTACGAATTGTTTAAGTTTACAACTTAAAGATGTCCAAAAAAAAACAATGCCGTATAATTTACAACTTAAAGCTGAGATAAGTTTACATAAGAAAACAAAGCCATTAAGCCTAACCAATAAAATATGGATTCCCCAAATCATTTTTATAGCAAAAACAAAACAATAACATGCTGTGGGCAAAGGTTGTGGTCCTCACAGCGTGCAACACCTGTAACCGAGATTTAAAAAGATGAATCAGAATAAATGCTAATTAATTGAAAAATTTTAAGGGCATCCAATAGTGGCTAAGCACCTGCTAAGTGCTAGTAGAACAATAATTACGGTATAAAAATAATAACTTAGGCCAAAAAGAAGAGAATAAAGTACAAAAAATGAGGAAGTGGGTAGAGAAATTAGGAATGCAACAAGCAAGGGAGTTGCTAATGCCATGACCCATGAGTGCAAATAAAGAAGAGAAGATAAAGAGTGGCCATGTGAAGTCGTACAGAAGTCATAAAACGTAGCATTGTTATTCGTTTATTATCACTGCAGGCGCGTATAAGATTGTGGTTTCGTTTATAATAACAATGCTCGTACGAACGAACATCTCTATTTGCAGAGATTTAATATATATATATATATATGTCAGAAATAGTAAGAAGTTTCAATTTGGAATATTTCTGTGCATTATATCTCCTGTTTTAGAAATCGCTAGGCGCTAATTGGGTGGTCGGGGTGAACCTAGCGCCTAACGAGAAAATTGGAGATTAAACAGAGATTAATCAGAAACTAGTTTCAAGATTATTTTATTAAATTAAAAATAAAATAAAAATATATAGTATTAGATATGCATGTATAATTCTATTTATATTAAAAGAGAAAACATTAAATAAAATATTAAACTATAGTATTGTCTTCAAAATTATAGTAAACACATAAAAATATAATTTTAAATTAAAATTTTATGATTTTCATTAAAAGTTTGTACATTAGTTATTATAAAACATCACACACTATTAATTTAATTGTCTAAATAATAAAAATATTTGATTTATATTTAGTTTTAAAAACAATCGGAATATAAAAAATTAAACAGAAAATAATCAGATTAGACCGGTAATAATCAAATTAGATAAGCATAATTAAATAATTGATGTTAGGCGGAGATTAATCATTAATCGATACGGAAAATGTGGGCCTAGCGATTTTATGGGATGTAATCGATGTTAGGTGATGATTTTTTAAAAGGAAAGATTATATGTATTCAAATGATAGCTTTTGTTTTTTTTACAAAATCACGTTTGCTCATATTTTATGACTAATTCAACAGACTTAATTTGTATCGTATCACATCTGAGAAAATGGTCGCAGCCGAGCTAAACGTCGTCTCTCTATCGGGAATTTGTTTATATTTCACAATCCACAGGGTTTTATATACTACCATTTTATTTTATGTAAGTATGACTAAGACATGGTCACATTCACATATATATATATATATATATATATATATATATATATATATAAATATATAAACTACAATATCTGAGCATAATAGAAACGTTAAAACTATTTGTATTCATGCAAAATAAATATTTACCTTCAGATTCGATCACTATAAGTCTAGAATTTTCTACAGTTGATATTACTCTTTCATAAATGTATACTCTTTTAAATTATAGTCAGTAAATTGTTTACAAAAAAATGTTCTTCTTCATACCAAAAAAAAAAAATGTTCCTCGAAATGGTTTTCTGGTAAACTGAGATCAAACGGCGAGTGTGACGAAGATTCTTGTCCGAGAGGAGCTGGCAACCGACAGGGTTGCTGCCTGTCTTTTAAGTGCATTTGCTTAACTCACTTTGACAGACACCGGAACTGTAGGTTGTCGGTAATAATGCACACGTGTCTTGATCTTACCCGTTAGCTTTACAAATCCATGTTGTCTTCTAATTACGCTGATGAGGTCAGTGATAACGTACATGGTTGTATTATAGTATAAAAATAATCACTTGAATAACAAAATATTAGCAATTGGTGCTTGAGCAAATCACTTTTAAACTTTATTTTTCAAGAACAAACTTAACTAAAAACTTTCGCAGATCTATTTACATCGTAAAAGTAAAATTTATCTTAATGCCTAGTTTCTTTTGTAGAGTCTAATGTAAATAATAAATATATGTAACGCTACGAAAAACAAAATATCATATAACGGTTAAAATAACCATATGTCTTTTGGAATATATTCTCCACCAAATTTTTTGCTCTTGTAATATAAAACTTTTACCAAAAGAAGAATGGATATCTTGTAATGCTGTTTCTATAATTAAGTAATACCCATGTACTTTAATTAAGCACTTTGGTCTAGGGTTATAGACTATCATAGGTATATAGAAAAAATGACAATGGATAAAATATATAACCCAATATATAAACAGCCTAAATTATAGATTGTCATTTTACGGATAGAAGAATAAATTAAAGGTTTTTCCTCACATATTTTTTCATTGGCTCCTGATTTCATAAATTTAGGGTTTCCAAGAATTCTCCATTTCTCTCTTGCCGACTCTACCCAAAAGACTCTCTCTCTCATCTCTCTCGCTCATCTTTCTCTTAATTAGAGGCACAGTTATTGAAAAAGCATACACAAAAGAAAGAAGGTAAACTTTTCTTTTCTTTCTCAACTCTGTCCTAGCTAAATTTCTGATTGATCTTTCTCTATTTAATTGTTATTGTTCTCCATGTTTGCTGTTCTTGTAGAAATCTTTCTACATAAAATTCAATAATATGGCTTGCATCTAATTTACTGTAATCAAGAATTTTTTTTCATGGAAAGAGAAGGAAAATTCAAAATTAAAGTGCTGATTATGAATAATGGGTTACTTAACTTAGGAGAATGGTGAGGGGAAAGACAGAGATGAAGCGGATAGAGAACGCAACGAGCAGGCAAGTGACTTTCTCCAAGAGAAGAAATGGACTTTTGAAGAAAGCCTTTGAATTATCAGTCCTTTGTGATGCTGAAGTTGCCCTAATCATCTTCTCTCCTAGAGGCAAACTCTATGAGTTCTCTAGCTCCTCCAGGTATATTTTCTACATCTATATATGTTTTATGTATATGTATATACTCATTTCTTTTATATTGATCCGATGCATCAGGATTGATATTTTCATATATGAATAATTTACTGAAATCCATGATAACTTAGTTTGTCCATCATTTTTTTTCTTTTTACTAGACTCGATCGATTGACACTGCTTTGTTTATGCGTGTTAAAATGAAGATTCTTGATTTTTTAGAGAAAGAATCAGAAATAGAAAAGTCAGGATTCTAGATTAAAACGTGATTCGCACATGGTTTCATCTTGGAAATGCAAAATAAAGTTTGTAAATAGTTATGAGATAGTTCGGACAAACTGACAAAAAATTCCAGTAAACAAAAGAAGGAAGCTAAAACTTGAAATGATATTTAACTATAGTTCATGTAGCAGTAAGTTTAAGCACAGTGTTCTTACTCAAATTAGACATTAAAGTTAGATTCCATTTTCACTTTCATATTTAACCAGATTTGGGGAAAACAATATTTCCTTATTTAGAGGTGTACAGGTTTCCCTATATTATATGTTGTTCTTGTGTGTGCATTTATACAATTTAGGGAGAACTTACACATACATAGAGATCCACAGATTTGTCCAAAAAAAAAAAAGAGATCCACAGATACACGCATACATATATACTACAAACAGTTACTACTGTACAAACACTCAAGCACATGATGTCAAAAATAATAATAATAATACTCAAGCACATGTATTGTGTACGTACGTATATTTGAATATAATTGATGTATCCTTAAAGTTTATTTTTTTGAATTATATGGGATTAGACTACTTATATTCACATATGTGGAGAAAGATCCCACAACATATATGCATGAATTTAGTTATATTTTGTCATTTGAATTAATGGTGTTTACACTAATTAATTAATCAATACTGATTAGATTTGAGTATTCTGATGTCACGGGGAGCTAAGTATTGCACTATATATGATGCATATAAATCATGTACATTTCATTTATATATATGTACACATCTACATTAACAGTCAGGTATGAATCATACCGTATGATCATGAGTATCTATTTATTATACTCGACCATACTATATGTAATACTACAAGAATAAAATGGTAATCAATGACATTTTTGGTGAAAAATTTATGTCCCTTTTGAAATTTTATTTTATATTTGAATTTATTTTTTATGTAGTAAATAGCTGAACAACGTTTCAGTGTCTTGGGAAAATAGAACTTTCTAAACCAAAATCGAAAATTTGAAAAATAGCAACGTTGTTTTTTACATCGCCACTATATATTCTGCCATTCCACTAATACGGTAATACCAGTTAGATCCATAGTTTATTCTGCTATTTTATATATATTATTTTGAATGTCTGTATGTGTGGATGCATGTATTTATGTACATGATATAGATCTATGTATGTTTATTGTGGTAACACAGACGCATTTGCCACACTTTTCACCCGCAGAGTACAAAGGACTCTTTATCTCAGTGATGACAGTGAAGGAGTCATTAGCATGTGTCTAGATATCAGAATATGTTGATTCTTTCTATGCTTTCTCTATTTATTACTATATACTTGTGTAGTCATAATTTACATTGTATGCTAATTATATGATTATTTAATCTTATGTACATACTTTATTAGACAAAAAAACAAATGACAATTTTCTTAAGTAAGCCGAGAGGAGTTTATATCACAATTAGCTACCCGTTCACCATCTTATTTATTACTTAATTAAGTCATATCCACATGACTAGCTAGACGATCTCTTATAATTAATTTTCAACATTTTAAATATGTACTATTATCTTTTGGTTATATATTGATTCTCTTACTCCATTAATTCCAAAGATTAGCAGAAGATTAATATAACTTTTAATAGATCACATTATATAAAATTGTTATGTATATCCTTAAAAATTCGATGTTACATATATAATACTTTTTTCTTGTAATTAGTGTTTGAGACATATAGCTTAGACTTTTGCTTCTTAATATTATCTCCTTAGGTTTGATTTTTTGTTTTTTGTTGGTTTTGAAATACTGATTTGAGTTTTGAAATTTTCAGTATACCAAAAACAGTAGAAAGATATCAGAAGCGAATACAAGATCTTGGGCCTAACCATAAGAGAAATGATAACTCACAGGTAACTGGACTTTCTATATTTGCTAGTGTATATCATGGTTATTTAATCATTATTTATTTTTCCATTTGAAAAAAGAACTCTTTTATAGATGCATAGTTACATTTACGAAAAATATACCTATTAAAGAACTCATCTAAATATTAGCTTGGTTTTATTTTTGCTTCTTTAAAGATTTTAGCTTGGTTTCTTCTCTGTTAGTAAAGGGTTTGCTCTCTTGCGATTTGGGTTTAAATTTTCTGTTTTGTTGTATTATCTTTAGTTTATTTTGTTTTGGGTTTAGTTTCCGGAGAAATCTCTTTTTTTTTCTGGCCTTAGACTCTGGGGATATAAATTTCGTCCGCTGGCTTATGGTTTCCTCTTTTGGACATTCTATTTCACCATGGTTCCACAACAAATTTCAATAATAAAAATTCAGATGACAAAAAAAAAAAAAAGAACTCATCTGAATATAAAATCTATTTCGACTTCCATTAAATACTATATACATGCCAAACATGTATACTACTTTATATATCAATCGAACATGGATGAGAATAATTTTGTATTAATTTTTGTACTTACAAATTTATGTTTAATAAAATATGTTTTGCATTTCACATGAGCAAACCTTATTGACAGCAATCGAAGGATGAAACCTATGGCTTGGCGAGAAAGATCGAACATTTGGAGATTTCGACAAGGTTTTTGATTCAAAATATTTATGGATATTTTTGTTCTGAATGGAAAATTATATCGTCATTATAAGTGTCTATTTAACATATATATAAATACATTTGCAGAAAAATGATGGGAGAAGGACTTGACGCATCTTCTATAGAAGAGTTACAACAATTGGAGAACCAGTTGGACCGAAGCTTAATGAAAATAAGAGGCAAAAAGGTAACTTACATACTGTATATGTGTTCATTTCATTGTTTAGATGTAAAAAAGAATTTCTCCTATCATCCATATTATTATTGTTTCATCGAGGTTTAAGACTGACGTGGTGGTTGGATCGATTTATGTATGTTTATAAGAAAAGTCGATTATCAAATGTGCTGGTTATGTAAACAATAAACTAGATTACATATAATCATGGGATCATCCTATAAACAACACAAATGCACACACACACTTGCAGTCTGCACACTTACGTGATGAGAAACATGATGTGCATCATTCATGCATGCATATATGTGATGAGAAAAGGACCTTATGTTACGAGTTTGTTTTGAAAATATCTTTAAGCGAGTTCTTATGAAGAAGTATGTTATCAACATACTTGTTTTTACCGACTAATTTACCTACTTTATTTCCTAATTTCAGTATCAATTATTACGCGAAGAAATTGAGAAGTTAAAAGAAAAGGTAACACTTGTAGCTTTTTCAAATGGTTAGGTACTATATAAACATATTCCCTTAATTAAACGGTTAAACATATTTTTCCGATTTCTTGTCAATATCTAGGAGAGGAACCTCGTTGCAGAAAATAAAATGCTGATGGAGAAGGTACGTATTAATATTAAGTAATAACATACGGCTTCTCTACAACTAGTATCGTACTGATCATTTGTTCTCTAATTCTATTATTATGAAATCATTTGTTTTTCGAAACGAGAGTTTTAATTTTGAGGAAATGTGTGACATGAAGTGTGAGATGGGAGGAAGAGGAATAGTAGCAAGAACTTCATCATCAACAACAACTGAAGAAGTGGACATAGATGACAATGAAATGGAAGTGGTGACTGATTTGTTCATTGGACCTCCAGAGACTCGACACTCCAAAAAGTTTCCTCCTCCAAACTAACGTATAGTATATGACATTTACCTTGAAAAATTGACATCTCACAACACTAAATATTATGTACGTCCCTGGAAGAAAAGTTGATGTTAAATACTTTATTTAGCTTCGTATTTTTTTTTTTGTTTTTGGTATCCTCTAACAACTTTGAATACCCAAAATAAAAGTCACAATACTCTAGTTGTTCATCCGCCTTCATTGCTATCGTTGAATACCATTTTCAACCCAACTAAATCCTTTTATGTTTATGCATCTCTTCTCCGCTTTGTTGTTAGCGAGAATGTATTATACTTTTTGACAAAAAAAATCTCTTAATGCTTTTTATGTCTCCGGATTAAAGACTAATACAAGTGTGTTTTGCTCAAATCAGTGCCGGTCCGACAATTTTAGATGCACTAAGCCAAAAAAAAATTAAATATCATTTTTATTATTGTATATAAAATAAAAAAATAGTAATATAAACAATTATTTTCATAATTTAGATTCAAAATCTATAAACCGAAATATGTTCCTTTTGCTTGTTCCCATTGTTGATTTTTTTTTGTCTTTTATGTTCATTTAAAATTTTATACGAAAATAAATATTATATTGCATAATCATTCGTTATTGTTTAAAACTCTTCCAATATGGAAAATTTATTTTATTAGAGTTATAAATTTGTTTTACTAAATTAAATTTTAATTTTAGACTCATTGACAACAAATTTAATTAACATTAATCTAATGATCATTCACCAACAATTCAAAAGATGAGTTAATATTATTCATAAACCTAATAAAACTTCATCTATAAATTTGATATATCTACATAACTAATATATTGTTTTCTTATATAAAACTTTAATTTTTAATTAACTTTGGTACTTTTAAAAAAATCTAATAAAAACTAAATTTTATTAAAAAAAAAAAAACAATTCTACATAAAGACATAAAATATTTGGGCTAGAATATGCCCCAAAAAATTTGATGCCCTAATCCAGGGCTTCACTTGCTTGCCCCATGGGCCGGGCATGGCTCAAATAACCTCACGTTGGTTTCACAATTTTTTTGCTGGTCGAGAGTCGAGACGTATAAATAATCATCGCTTTCCGGACATTGAGGGTTTAAAGGTGGATCGTTTGGCTTTCCTATGGTGTAATTTTGAAAAAGAAAATTACTACTCCCTCCGTTTTAGATTACTTGTCATTCTAGGTGATTTCACACATATTAAGAAAACAATTTAATTTTCTATTTTACCTTTCATTAATATATTGTTTCATTTGTTTAAAGTAATTAATAAGCTACAAGTGAGGGATAAGACTGGAAATTTGATTGATAAAATTACATCGTAAACATAAAATGACAAATAATATGAAACAAAAAATTTTCTCTAGAATGACAACTAAAAAACACTGGAAGGAATATGTACTAACAAAAAAATAATCAATGTTTTAGATGAAGTTACCCAAGAAAAAAACAAATGAAAACCCAAAAATCCAAAATGAATAATAGAAGTCAAGGTCAACTGACTTGACAGGATCGATATTGACAAAGTCAAATAGTTGAAGAAACAACTTGTATAATAAGTTATATTTTATTAAATACTCTAATATATTTGCAATGACTTGTTTGCTAAGAACCACCGTCTTCGTCTTCGTCTACGTTTTCGCTTTGTCTTCGTCTTCGTTTTCGTCTTAGTCTTCGTTTTCTTCTTCACTATGGCCGTTACTTCGCTTCTCGATACCGTTTTCAGACGAAGAAAGAAGAAGTCTACTGAGTTAATAAACGGTATGTACTGTACTCGGTTTCATCTTTTCAATTATCTTTTTCAAATCTGACACATAACCCATCAATTATACTTGTTTATCTAATAGATTATGCAGTTTTGCAATTTGACTTCGACACCATTAGAGCTGCAACAAATGAGTTCTCAGATGTGATTGGTCGTGGAGGATTTGGTTCTGTTTACAAGGTTGTCTCTTTAATCTTTAATTACTAATGTTTTTTTTTTCTTTCATGGGATTGTAATAAAAACAGATATGTTTTTATTTGCAGGGTAGGCTTCAAAGTGGACAAGAAATAGCAGTGAAGATATTGCTTAAAAGTTCAATTAGAACTCATAGACAGTTTCATAATGAACTTAATCTTTTGTCAAAGCTTAGGCACAAGAATCTTATCAATCTTCTTGGTTTCTCCACTAAACGAGACCACTATTGTCTTGTTTATGAGTTCATGCCTAACTCGAGCCTTGATTGTTTTATACTAGGTTAGACAATCTAAAACAGAGTATCCTTTCCAAATCTCGTCTACTTTCAATCTCTCATTATCTGTCATAGTGTTTATGTGTTACAGATCCACACAGAGCTTCTCGGCTAAGTTGGGAGATGTGTCGAAACATTGTCCAAGGCATAGCTTGTGGTTTACGTTACCTTCATGAAGAATCAGGGCTGTGGGTCGTTCACCGTGACATTAAACCTGCAAACGTTCTATTGGATTCAGATCTAAAACCGAAAATCATGGGATTTGAATTGGCAAGGATGATGCAACAAGGTGGAAACGAAGCTGAATCAACTGATATTGTTGGTACCGTGTAAGTGAAGTTTTGTGATATAAACATACTTGAAGGGGAAATGTTTTGAAGATGTTAGAGACTGATGCATAAAACGTTTTGAAATAATCTACAGAGGGTATTTAGATCCAGAGTATATGCGAAGCGGACGTGTTTCTGTCAAATCTGATGTTTATGCCTTTGGAGTTACAATCTTGAAGATCATTAGCAGAAGAAAGGTTTGGATTGTGGACGGAGACTCTTTAATCGAATATGTGAGTTTATTATATTAAAGTAAAAGTGTCTATGATAGTGAAGTGGTTCTTTAATCGTAGTTCTTGTCTTCTTTTAGGTTATGAGATGCTGGAACAGAGGAGAAGCTACCGATGTGATCCATGAAATGATGAGAGAAGAAGAGAGAGAAGATTCGATAAGCGAAATCTTGAGATACATTCACATTGCTTTGTTATGTATCGATGAGGATGCAGAGACAAGGCCGAGTATTGATAATGTTCTTCATTGGTTTAGTTGTTTCTCTTCTCCTTTGCCTGAACCATTCATTGGTAATCGATTTCTTGCAGAGGAAGAAACAAATCTGTCTTGGTCACCGTATCTATCTCCCGGTCATAGCTCTGTCATGTCACCTATATCTTCGCGTTAAGAGATTGAGCATGATCGTATAAGATTAGCTCTGCTTGAATACTCGATTAATGAGAGTTTAGGATGAGAATGATTAATGTAATTTGCTGTTCTTTTCTTGTGTTTGTGCCGTAATCAAATAAAAAGTATATAGAGGATAGAGCGATACAAAACTGTTTTATTTTTTATTGTTTAGTAATGACAGATCTCGTATCATCTGATAAAGACCACTGTGAGCAACATAAGCAGTTTCACTAAATCTACTGACCATACACGAGGATCTGATGAGCCCCATCAGGTCTACATAAGGAGGAAATACAAAGAAGGAGCAGCACGTGTGGAGAAATAGAGGAGCACGTGCGAATGGAAATGTGATCTTTAGTATATAAACATTGTAAAAAGAGTTTGTAGAGCATGTTGTTTGTGTCATTGTGTGGGAACAGAGTCGCATGTGACTTTGAGGGAGACGGTTATGATCTGACTGCGTCTAGAGGCCTCTCTTGTTACCTCATTAGATTGTATCTCATATTTGTTCAGATAATAAAAAGAGAGAGTTTATTTTTCTTATCAAATGGTGCGCTTGTGATCTGCGATCGAATCAAACGCAGAAAAGTTAGGAAATCACAAATTTTGGTTCAAAAAGACGATCGATTGAGTATGGTTATGGAGCAAGATTTGTCGCCGATTCGCGAATTACCAGCTGAGGAGCAAGCGGCGGCTTTCGCCGCAGAGGTTTAGGAAAGGTTCACCGACATGAGAGGTTTATGCTTCAAGTGCGATGCACCATGGTCGAAGACTCATAATTGTCCTAACAAGGAATTATGAATCCTTACCGTCTTTAATGGATATGAAGTAAAGGTGTTGGAAGGAGACAAAGAAGAAACAGACTTGGAGGAACCTACCGGTGAGTGTATGGCCTTATCCTTCCCGTCATATAGAGACATTTATTCTCACTCAACAACCAAAGTCAGAGGCACGATGGGAAAAGCCGATGTGCATATCATGCTGGACAGTGGAGCAACCCGCAATTTTATCTCTCCAGCAGCAGTGAAGAAAATAAGACTGAAATGTTGAGAGGACCCCAACTTAAACATCAAAATAGGAACTGCGATAACAGTACAAGGCATGGGAGTTTGTGAGAGAGTTACCTTCTCGGTTCAAGGGTTGGAGTTCACCACAGACTTTGTGGTATTGGAATTAGGCAATCTCGACATTATTCTAGGCGTGTTTTGGTTGAGTACACTGGGAGATTGCAGAGTTAAATGGCAGAAGAATGAAATGTCATTCCTATATAATAACAGGATAGTAACCTTGAGAGGAGAGTTAGACTTATACATTTCAAAACTTTCTATGAAGTCACCGTCGAGTGGATTTTCAGTCACTAAGAGAGGCGTGGAAGTAGCATTATGTAGTCAACAAATGAATCAAAGAGCATTACAACCTCTAGATATGGACATTCAGACAGTGCTAAAGAGATTTGACAAGGTGTTCGACATTCCCACAGACCTACCTCCTATCAGAGGCAGAGAACATTCTATCACACTACTACCTGGGAATAATGCTATCAGTGTTAGACCTTACAGATACCCACATGCACAGAAAGAGATCATGGAAAAAATGGTCAAAGAGATGTTGACATCGGGTGTCATACGCCATATCCAGAGCCCTTTCTCTAGTCATGTTCTCTTGGTGAAGAAGAAAGATGACATTTGGAGATTTTGCGTTGATTATAGAGCATCAAATCGAGCAACAATGACTGTCAAGTTCCCTATTCCAATGATTGATCAGCTCCTGGATGAGTTAAATGGATCAGTGTTATTCTCGAAACTAGATCTTCGGGCAGGGTATCACCATATCAGGATGAAAGAAGAAGATGTACCTAAGACGGCATTCAGAACCCACGACGGACACTATGAGTTCTTGGTAATGCCATTTGGGTTGACAAATGCCCCTGCAACATTCCAAGCCTTAATGAATGAGTTGTTTCGTCTGCACCTCAGGAAATTCATATTGGTGTTCTTTGATGACATCTTGATTTACATTGCAACGAGAGAGAAACAACTTGAGAATTTGACGATTGTGATGGAGATTTTAGAGAAACATCAATCGTTTGCTAATAAGAAGAAGTGTCTTTTTGGACAGAAGCAGGTGGATTATTTGGGGCATATTATTTCACAAGAAGGAGTCTCAACAGACCCAGAAAAAACAAAAGCCATGGTACAATGGTTTACTCCAAAGTCAGTGAAGGACTTGAGAGGATTTCTGGGGTCTTAGCGAGACCTTTGACAGATTTATTGAGAAAAGATAGTTTTGAATGGTCTTCAGATGCTCAATTGGCCTTTGATAGATTGAAGAAAGCAATGTCAACTGCACCGGTTTTAGCATTACCAGATTTTGAGGAGATATTTACGGTTGAAGTTGATGCATCTTTTTTTGGTTTGGGCATAGTATTGATGCAGAATAAAAGACCAATTGCGTATTTCAGCCATAGTCTTGTCTATTGAGAAATGGAAGCATTACTTATTTGGGAGGCATTTTGTAGTGCATACAAATCAGAAAAGCCTAAAATTCTTATTAGACCAAAGAGAAGTGACTATGGATTACCAGAAATGGCTAATCAATTTGTTGAATTATGATTTTGACATCATATACAAGCATGGAGTAGAGAATACTGGAGAAGATGGGTTATCCCGAATGACTCAACCGGAAGGACTGTTACTGTCCCATTCACTTATGGCTTTGACAGTTCCAATAGTATTGCAACTCCATGACATTTATGACGAATTTGACAAGGATGCAGACTTTCAGAGAGAAGTGCAAAATTGTCTATCTAATCAGTCTGCGAAGTTGAAGCATTTAGTGAGGAATGGGAGATTATGTTACAAAAGTAGATTGGTTTTACCTAAACAATCAAAGTTCATTCTGTTAATTTTGAGTGAGTATCATAATGAACTGTTGATGTGTCTGTATTTTATAGGGTTTTACCCATAGTTTTTGGGTTTGTTTTGAGTATTTTATTAGGTCTAAGTGTGCTTTCAGAGTCTTTTTAGTCTTTTATGAGTCTGTACAGGTTCTAGGCTACTTTAGAAGGAAACTGAGTGTTTTGGAGATGAGAACATGCATCTAGAGCCAATTTGGTGAAGACCGATTGGACTAGCAAGCAGATGGAGCAAACACAAAAAAAGCATCGAGGATCGGCTGATCCTCATTCGGGATCGACCGATCTCATACCCGAAGCAACTTTTCCTTTTTCGTTTTAAACCGACTTTTAGAGTTTTATTTTTATATTTAAGTTAGAGGCTCGGCCTCGAGAGACATAAGCTTTATTTTCTGAGACTACTCTGTATTGAGAGCTAAGGGAGAAGATCTCTAATCCTTCTTGACACTTTGGAGAAGATTTCTAAACATTTTTTTCTATTTCTTTTGCAATTCAATTATGTCTTATTCATCTTTGATTTGCTGTTTCTATTTCTCCATGTCTGAGTAGTTTATCTATTTGGTTTCGGGTTTCAAAGGGTTTATGATTCTCTAATGATGGTGTTTTAGATTTGGGGTTGATCTCTTTTGTTCTTCATCTATAGTTGTTCTTAAAGCCTAAACTAGATTAGCTACCTAGTTTATGATCATAGGTTTAATTCATTGTGGCACCAAAAGTGTTGTTGAGTTGCTGGAAAAGAACTTAGGTGAGCAAGGTGGACCTTAGCCAACAGAAATTGAAGTTGAGGCACCTTGTGAACAAATCAAACTTAAACTTTATTGCTTGGTTGGTTTGCTAGGTCCAAACGACGGTTTAGGGTTTAGTGAATTCATTGCATAGATAGTTAACACTGCGAAAGTAGGTTAGCTTTACAACCGTGATTTGAGTTCTAGAATGGTGTTTAATGCATCCCCATCTTCCACCTTAGTCCGAGAATTATATCCCCATAGATTCCATGCGCCCAATATTTCCTTTTTGAATTAAAACAATTTGTTTACTTTCCGTTTTTAGATAGTTACTTGATTCACAAACTTTTCCATTGTCTTAGCTATCTTTAATCTACATAATTTCATAGTGTAATTGTTTGGTCTCTGTGGATTTGATCCTGAAGTGTTACAACAATACCACTAGATCGTGGTGGAGTACACTTTAGGTTATTAATTGATCTTTGATCAACTGTTAGGAGGACATTCCGGTGTATTGAAAACAATTAAGAGGATTCAACAATCTTTTCATTGGGATGGCTTACGAAATGATGTTCAGAAGTATGTATCAGAATGTGATATCTACCAACGACATAAATACTCAACATTGTCACCAACGGGTCTTCTCCAACCTCTTCCTTTGCCGCAACAGGTGTGGGAGGATATCTCTATGGACTTTGTAGAAGGTCTTCCCAAATCCCAAGGAAAGAATATGATTTTGGTAGTAGTGGACAGGCTGAGCAAGTACAGTCACTTCCTGAGTTTGAAACATCCTTACTCTGCATCTGATGTGGCAGGGTTATTCACTAAAGAGATAGTTAAGCTCCATAAGTATCCAGCTTCAATTGTTTCAGATAGAGGGAATACGTTCTTAAGTGCCTTTTGGAAGGACTGTTTTAAATTGTCTGGTACAAAACTGAAATACAGCATTGCTTTTCATCCACAAGCTGATGGACAGACAGAGGTTCTGAACAGATGTCTGGAAACATACCTCAGATGTTTCGCTTCCTCTCATCCCAAGACTTGGCACCATTATTTACCTTGGGCTGAACTCTGGTATAATTCGACTTATCACTCGTCGTTGAAAGCAACCCCTTTTAAGGTTTTGTATGGTCGTGATCCACCAGCGTTAGTACGTTTTGAAGGACAGGCTACGAAAGTTCCTGAGTTGGAAAATTTGATGAAGAAACGTGACTTAATGTTGTCGCAAATCAAAGATCATTTAATGCAGGCACAACAATTGATGAAAAACAATGCTGATAAACATCAAAGAGATATTGAGTATGCAGTGGGTGATTGGGTTTTTCTGAAGCTAAGACCATATAGGCAGCAATCGGTGGTAGCAGCGAAGTATTATGGTCCGTTTGAAGTGATGGAGAGGATTGGTAAAGCAGCCTACCGATTACTATTACCATAGGGCTCTAAGATCCATCTAGTTTTTCATGTCTCTCAGGTTAAGAAGGTGTTAGGCGAGCATCAGCAGATCATACCATTATTGGAGTTGTTGAATGAGTATGATGAATTGGTTATTGAACCGGAGATGGTGTTGGATACTCGCTACAATACTAATGGTGTTTTGGAGGCGTTGGTACATTGGAGAGGTCTTCCTGACCATGATAATACATGGGAATCTATTAAAGAGCTGAAACAGCAATTTCCAACTTTAGCGCTTGAGGATAAGCTGAATTTTGAAGGGGGGGGGGGAGAGGGTATTGATAAACCCCATCAGATCTACATAAGGAGGAAATACAAAGAAGGAGTAGCACGTGTGGAGCAATAGAGGAGCACGTGAGAATGGAAATGTGATCTTTAGTATATAAACATTGTAAAAAGAGTTTGTTGAGCATGTTGTTTGTGTGGGAATAGAGTGGCATGTGACTTTGAGGGAGATGGTTATGATCTAGCTGCGTCTAGAGACCTCTCTAGTTACGTTGTATCTCGTATTCGTTCAGATAATAAAAAGAGAGAGTTTCTTTTCTTATCAGGATCCAACAACTATTTTTATTTGAATGTTCTGTAATAACCAATCTGAAATCTTACAAAACACTAAAATATAATAACGTAAGCTATTTAATTACGTACACTAATCGAATTATACAGGGGATGGGAACATTTTTACCAACCAAGTATTGTTATCGTTCATCGTGCTTCCAGTTCTGTTTGTGTTGCTACGTTTATGGAGAACACGTAGTCAGCTGACGCTAACTGTTGGTTACTGTTCAAGACGTTTGAGAAAGTTGGCTGTTTTGGTATCGGGAGATTGTTATCGTTGCTCAACATATAAACGATTTGCGAAATCGTGGGTCTATCGTTAGGATGATCTTGAACACAAAGAAGTGCGATGTGAACGCTCAGCATCACTTCTTTTGAAGCGTACGAACCACACAATGCTTCATCTACAATGCTTACACCTTTTGTTTCACACCAAGATTCCCATGCCTGAAGATGATCAAGAACATATATTTTGTGATTGATATAAGGTAAGTTCCTCTTTCTGTATGGTAGATAAATGATACTTAACTATAGAACACTTACATAAGTAATAAGGCTGTGCTTTTGGTCGTTATGAACAAATCTTGTAGCCTTTTTTCCTGATATGATCTCCAATAACAACACTCCAAAGCTATATATATCCGACTTCTCTGAAATCACCCCACCTAATGCATACTCTGGTGACATATAGCCGCTGAAATAAACCGATGATGAAAGTTAATCCTAAAATTTTAGCGTTTAAAACAATTGAACACGTAAGATATACTTACAATGTCCCGACGATTCTTTGGGTGCTATCGTCGATTTGCTTGCAACCAAAAATCCTGGCCGTTCCAAAATCCGAGATCTTAGGATTCATCTCATCATCGAGAAGAATATTGCTTGCCTTAAGATCTCGATGAATGATCCTGAGACGTGAGTCCTCATGCAAATATTGAAGTCCTCTTGTCGTCCCATTTACTATTTTCATACGCGTTTCCCAATCCAATTCCCTAGACTTTAAAGAATCTATATGAGCCCAAAAATAAAAACGTTGAGAAGTCACATATAAGTATTCAAACTAATTAATACTTTGTTTCAGATTCAAAATTTAGTAGTTTTGAATAAATATTTCCATCACACTCACCAAAGAGTAAAACATCAAGGCTCTTATTGGACATGTACTCGTAAATTAGGAGTTTCTCGTCGCCGTCAACACAATATCCTAAAAGCCTCACCAAGTTCTTGTGTTGAAGTTTTATTATCAAAACAACTTCATTCTTGAACTCTGTCAGACCTTGACTTGATTTTTTTGAAAGCCTTTTGATGGCCACATCCATCCCATTTGGTAGCATTCCCTGCCGTATAATCACTTAGCAGTCAAAAGTATTTTATCGTAAGATTGTAACCTTAATATTAAACTAGCTCTGTGTTATGAGCCAAAATCTTGGCCTTAGATCTTGTTATCACACCCGTTGCTTAAACTTAAAGAACAAGAGATTTAAGAGCTAACTTCCCTTTAACCCAACTCTCTCCTTGAGAATTAGGTTAATTGTTAGAAGTTTGGAATTCTCATTAGCATAAGAGGGTTCTTATATAGAACCTTACAAACCGACCTATCTCTCCTATTAAAAGGAAACTATATAAAACCTTAAATCTAATTAAAAAGGAATAACACCATAATTCTAATAACATATTAAAACCTAATAATCATATCATTACTACCCTCTTCCACTTGAAGCTTGTCCTCAAGCTTCAACTCATGGCATGTCCTCCTCTTCAATTAGTTCTTCGTCTTGATTAGCACCATCATTGACTACCGTGATCTGAAAAAGGACTGGTTTGCAAACATGCCCTCAGGTGAAGAATTCATCACAGTTGAAGCAGAGACCTTTTGCTCGTCGCTCTTCCATTTCTGCGGTGGTCAATTTCTTCAAAAACAGTTGTTGAGGATCTGGTTTATCTTCTGTTTGTTGGGGCAACTAAGCTTCCTTGTCTTTTCCACCCTTGGAGCTTTCACGATTTCCTGTCCTAGGGAACAAGACCGAGTTTTGAGCTACTGGTGCCAAATGTCCTCCAAACGTCTGTGTCCGCTTGTCATTATCGATCTTGTATTCATTATCTCGAGCATATTCCATAGCTTTAAAAATTGTCTCAGGACGGAGATACTCGACTTCCTTCCTTAAACTATCTGTAAGTCAACCGCAAAACTGCCACAATTGTTGGTCTCCAGTTAGTCTCGTTAGTCTTCCCAAACATTCCTCAAATTGGTTACAATAATCATCAACTGTTCCCGTATGTCGTAGATTACATACCTCTCCAATTGGATTCACGACATCGGCCTTTCCAAAACGACTTTTACAAATCCTTTTAAATTCAGCCCAGCCTAGCCTATGTGTGACTAACCTTCTCAAATTGTTGTGCCAGTGATACGCTTTACCAGTCAAGACAAAGGTTGCTTGTCGAACGCGTGCATCATCATTGAAGATACCTTGATCTTTGAAATAATCTTCGCACTTCTGCAGCCACTCGACAGCGTTAGCCGTTCCGTCATAAGGTGGAAACTCCATTTTGGCTGGTGTTACGGTGTATTCAACTAAACCACCACCTCCTTCGTTTCTAAGCTTATCCTCTTTCCCTCCTCTCAATCCTTTCTGCACACAGAAATCACCTTGTGAGAAGTCAGAATTAGTTTTCTCCCCAATCTGTCTCACATGCCAATCTCCACCTCCATCTGTTCGTCGGTGACCTCGCTCCTTCTCCTCCAAGCAAAACGGCCATGGTCCACAAGAGTAAGCGTTTTTCTGTTCCTCTCTCATCTGATTGGCTTTTGTCATCACAGATGCTTGCTCACCAAACTCTTGATTCAGTTGTGTTGCAGCAGATTTTGAAGTCTCGTTCAAGGTTGTGGCTTTTGCTGTTACCAAACTTTTCTGCATCTCCGTGTCTGCTCTTGTCGTAACTCTTCTACAAGAGCTTTTGTCTTATCACATTGTTCTTCATGCAAGCCTGCGACCGTCTCTAGTGCCGTTGAAGTTGTGTCTGTTACAGGAATTCCTCTGTTTGGCTAATAAAGAAAGTTGGAGGGTATAATATTAATAAAGGATGTTTGTGGGTGTTGTGTGAAATAAAGGAGTGATGAATAAGGAGTGAACGCGTCACATCAGTAGCAGGGTGACACGTATTTGTCGGTGGTTTTGGATTAGAGTAAAGCACGTGACTGGAGTGTTGGTGGATTCAGGTGGTGAGCTTAAGAGGAGAGGAAGTATCGTCGTTTTCATTCATTACGAAATTGTGCAAAACAACTGATTTTGTAATCACCTTTCTCTGCTTTCTCTCTGTAATGTAATCGGTGTTTGTAGCTCTTGTTTATTGGAGTTGTTTCTTCTACTAAACTCTTGTAAGCTTGAGGACTGGATCTTTGTTTATCCACAAACATTGATTCATTTTTTGGTTGAAGGTTTCTAATAAGAATTCATTTTTCGTTATCAAAGGTATCAGAGCTAAACGGCCTCGGAATCCATGGCTGAAACACGTTCGCAAGCGATTCTGAAGGAGACAGTGGCTCGCGAAGCTGGAGTGGTGGTTCGCGAGGCGGAGGAAGTGCTCAGCTCTCAGATCTGTCAGGTAATCTCGAAAACTGAGGCATTAGAAGAGAAGTTGCTAGATCAAAACCGGAAGATTGATAAGAATATTGAGGATATGTTCACGGCGATCCGTTTGTTATCGGAGACGAAGATGAAGGAACCGGTTCAGGTCGACTCGGTTCGAGATCTGAGTCCGCCACGAGCTTCAACCTCGCAGGAAGTTTGTACGGGGGCTGGGAGGATGGAAGGTGGAGTTCGTGATGCATCACCGGAACATTACGATGGTCTTACCCGACTTGGTAAGATTGATTTTCCCAGATTTGATGGTAGTGGGGTTAAAGAGTGGCTGTTTAAAGTAGAAGAGTTCTTTGAGTTAGATAAAACACCACAGTCAAGGAAGATAAGAACTGCGGCTGTTCATTTCGATAGTCATGCCGCTCACTGGCATCAAGCACTGGTGCAGTCTGGACTTTACTACCATTTACTTCGTGATTGGGAAGCGTACAAAGTGAAGTTGAAGGAGAGGTTCGATGATGTGTTGGAGGACCCGATCGCGGAGCTTAAACGGTTGCACGAAACCGATGGTATTGTGGATTACCATCAAAAATTTGAACTGCTGCGTACAAGGGTTAATATGTCTGAGGATTACCTTGTAAGTGCGTATTTGGCTGGTTTGCGCATGGACACTCAGATGCATGTAAGGATGTTTCAACCACAGACGGTACATCACTGTTTGATGCTGGGAAGACTTTACGAAAAGGCTCACCCTCTTAAGCCTAGTCACCAGAACAGTGTGGAGAGTAAGTCTACTGGTGGTCGCAGTTACTATGATAAGGGGTTACTAGGAGCTGCGCCTAAGAAGGAGTTCAAAACGGAGAAGAAGTCAGTTGTTCAGGGTGATGATTTGGGAGCTAAAAAATTCTTATCAAATGCAGAGATGAGTGAAAGAAGAGCTAAGGGCTTATGTTACTTTTGTGATGAAAAATACACGCCTGACCACTATTTGAAGCACAAGCGACAGCAGTTGTTCTTGATTGAAGTAGGGGGTGAAGAGGAATCTGAGTCTGAGGAAGAGGAGATCGAGGAGGATGTTCGTAAGACCCCACGAGTGTCGGTTAGTGCTGTGTCAGGGGTTCAGGATTACGATACTATGAGGGTGAAGGGAACCTTTGGAAAGAAAATCATTTTCATGTTAGTTGACACGGGGCTACTCATAACTTCATGGACCCACGGTCTGCAGAGAAGCTGGGTTGTTTTGTTGATATCTCGTTAATGACTAGTGTGAGGGTGGCAGATGGTCGTAAGTTGGATGTTAGTGGAGCAGTGAACGGCTTCCAGTGGAAGTTGCAGAACACGACCTTCACAAATGACTTCATGTTGATTCCGTTGGGAGGCTGTGACATGGTACTCGGAATTCAATGGCTGCAGACTCTGGGAGTTATTTCATGGGAGTTTAATAAGCTGGAGATGAGTTTTAGATATGGGCGAGACCATGTGATGCTTCACGGCATTAGACCAGGGTCAGTCAGGGAGATACGGGCTCAAAAGTTAAAGAAGATTCGAGAGAGTGAAGCCCAAATTTCTATGATATATACGACTGACGTGGGAAGAATGGAAGACCTAAGCTTGTTGGCGATAGATGCAGAAGTGCAACAATCAGATGGGAAAGGTGAAATTGAGCTGGTGATCCAGGAGTTCGATAAGTTGTTTCAAGAACCATCGACGCTACCACCTTTCAGAGAGAACCACAACCACAAGATCCCTCTTAAGGATGGTGTTGACCCGATAAACAAGCGACCCTATCGTTATGCGGTACATCAGAAAAATGAGATAGACAAGTTGGTGGGTGAAATGTTAACGGTAGGCACCATACAAAGTAGTTCTAGTCCTTATGCATCACCAGTGGTGTTAGTGAAGAAGAAGGACGGAACGTGGAGGTTATGTGTGGATTATAGGGGGTTGAATGATCAGACTGTGAAAGACAGATTCCCTATTCCCTTGATTGAGGACCTATTGGATGAGTTGGGAGGCTCCAGTGTGTACTCCAAGATTGATTTAAGGGCAGGATACCATCAGGTGAGGATGGAGAAGGAAGATGTGTACAAGACTGCGTTTAAAACTCATAGCGGCCATTACGAATATTTGGTGATGCCGTTTGGTCTCACCAACGCTCCAGCCACATTTCAAAATCTGATGAATACGGTGTTCAGACCACACCTGAGGAAGTTCGTGCTCATATTTTTCGATGACATACTCATTTATAGTGCCACCATGGAAGAACACATTGCTCATTTACGAATAGTATTTCAGTTGATGGAGGAGAACAGTCTGTTTGCCAAGCGGAGCAAATGTAACTTTGTTGTTGACAGGGTTGAGTACTTAGCCCTAACAAAGAAAGATGCGTTCAATTGGTCGGATGAAGCTCAAAGTGCTTTCGAAGGTCTGAAGACAGCTCTATGCGAGGCACCAGTGTTGGCTTTACCTCGTTTTGACAAACCTTTCGTTGTGGAGACTGATGCTTGTTCGCAGGGAATTGGTGCGGTACTGATGCAGGATGGGCATCCCGTGGCTTATATAAGTCGACATTTGAAAGGGAAACAGTTGTTGTTGTCCATCTACGAAAAGGAACTGTTAGCAGTGGTGTTCGCGGTGCAGAAGTGGCGACACTACCTGTTGACGAGTCACTTTGTCATTAAAACCGACCAGCGCAGCCTCAAATACTTGCTTGAACAAAGGTTAAACACACCCATTCAGCAACAATGGTTACCTAAACTCTTGGAGTTCGATTATGAGATTCAGTATAAGGAGGGAAAAGAGAATCTGGTAGCGGATGCACTGTCTCGCATGGAAGGTTCAGAGATATTACACATGGCAATGACAGTAGTTGAGTGTGATTTACTCAAGTTGATACAGCAACAGTATGAAGCAGACAGGGAAATTAAGGAGATAATCCTGTCTTTTGAAAGAAACGAGAAGACAAAGAAACATTTCTCTTGGGCACAAGGAATTTTGCGAAGAAAGAATAAGATTGTAGTTCCAGCATCTGGGGGAGTGAGGGAAAAGATCATGCAGTGGCTTCATAGCTCGGGCAGTGGTGGTCACTCGGGCAGAGATGCGACTCACCATCGTACTAAGGGGTTATTTTTCTGGAAAGGGATGACTAAGGATATTCAAGAGTTTGTCCGTGGTTGTGATGTGTGTCAGAGGTGCAAGTATGAGACGGTGGCGTATCCAGGGTTGCTGCAACCATTACCAATACCGGAGGCAATTTGGTCCGACATCTCTATGGACTTCATTGACGGACTACCAGTATCTGCTGGGAAATCTGTTATCTTTGTGGTGGTGGATATGTTGAGTAAAGCTGCCCATTTCATTGCCTTAGCTCACCCATACTCTGCACTTTCGGTGGCTCAGGCTTTCATGGACAACATCTTTAAGCTCCATGGCTGTCCTCAATCCATTGTTAGTGATCGAGACACAGTGTTCTTAAGCAGTTTCTGGAAAGAGTTATTCGCATTGCAGGGTGTGGAGTTGCAATGTTCTAGTGCCTATCATCCTCAAAGCGATGGACAGACAGAGGTGGTGAATCGATGTTTAGAGACTTACCTTCGCTGCATGAGTAGTGATCGTCCAACTGAATGGAGCAAGTGGTTGTCATTGGCAGAGTTTTGGTATAACACTACGTTTCATTCGGCGACTCAAATGACTCCTTTTGAAGTGGTGTACGGCCGACCACCCCCGGTTCATCTTCCGTACCTGCCGGGGGAATCTAAGGTGGCGGCAGTGGCGTTGACCTTGCAGGAACGGGAGAATATGGTAATGTTGTTGAAGTTTCATTTGTTGCGTGCTCAGAACAGGATGAAGGAGTATGCTGACAAGCATCGTTCAGAAAGAAGCTTTGATATCGGTGACTACGTGTTTGTTAAGCTTCAACCGTACAGGCAGCAATCAGTGGTGATGCGGGGTAATGATAAGCTAGCTCCAAAGTACTATGGGCCTTACAAGGTGGTTGATCGTTGCGGAAAGGTTGCGTACAAGTTGCAGTTGCCCTCTGGGTCACAGGTGCATCCGGTCTTTCATGTTTCGCAACTCAAAGTGCTGGTAGGGAACTTTCACACTTCTACTGAGTTACCAATGTCAGTGAATGATGTGCTTGTTAAGGAACCTGAGGAGATTCTGGAGCGACAGATGGTTAAGCGTCAGGGTAGGGCGGTGACCAAGGTGTTGGTGAAATGGTCCAATGCAGGAGTGGAAGATGCAACCTGGGAATTCCTGTTTGACTTGTAGAAGCGTTTTCCTGATTTTAGACCTTGAGGTCAAGGTCTTTGGAAGAGGGGAGTTTTGTTACAGGAATTCCTCTGTTTGGCTAATAAAGAAAGTTGGAGGGTATAATATTAATAAAGGATGTTTGTGGGTGTTGTGTGAAATAAAGGAGTGATGAATAAGGAGTGAACGCGTCACATCAGTAGCAGGGTGACACGTATTTGTCGGTGGTTTTGGATTAGAGTAAAGCACGTGACTGGAGTGTTGGTGGATTCAGGTGGTGAGCTTAAGAGGAGAGGAAGTATCGTCGTTTTCATTCATTACGAAATTGTGCAAAACAACTGATTTTGTAATCACCTTTCTCTGCTTTCTCTCTGTAATGTAATCGGTGTTTGTAGCTCTTGTTTATTGGAGTTGTTTCTTCTACTAAACTCTTGTAAGCTTGAGGACTGGATCTTTGTTTATCCACAAACATTGATTCATTTTTTGGTTGAAGGTTTCTAATAAGAATTCATTTTTCGTTATCAGTGTCCAACACGGCTTGTTGCGTCTCCGTAGTTGTTTTGAGGTTTTCCACCGTTGAACACAAGGGATTCAATATTCCCTTAATGTCGCAGATTTCCCTCTTCATGTCTTCCATCTTTGTGTCCAAACTCTCTATCTTTGCAAACAACTTTACGAGTTCTGCTGCAACGGAATCGTTCTCACCCATTGAATCGGTTGGCTCTGATACCAAGTTGTTATGAGCCAAAGTCTTGGCCTTAGATCTTGTTATCACACCCGTTGCTTAAACTTAAAGAACAAGAGATTTAAGAGCTAACTTCCCTTTAACCCAACTCTCTCCTTGAGAATTAGGTTAATTGTAGGAAGCTTGGAATTCTCATTAGCATAAGAGGGTTCTTATATAGAACCTTACAAACCGACCTATCTCTCCTATTAAAAGGAATCTATATAAAACCTTAAATCTAATTAAAAAGGAATAACATCATAATTCTAATAACATATTAAAACCTAATAATCATATCACTCTGTAAACACTTGAGTAACTTTAGCCAAACTACCTTACAATAACCTCAATATTAATCGTCTTGTTTAATTATTACCTTGTAGACTGGACCAAAACCGCCTTCTCCTAACTTGTTTTCCTCAGAGAAAGAATTTGTTGCAGCCATTACGTCATATAGATTTAAGTAACACATATTTTGTCCATCATCATCAATTAACCCACCTTCTAATAGCTCCCTGCTCTGTTTTTCGTCTGCAAAAACAAAGCTCACCTCTTTTTAGAATTTTTGTGAACAAATCTTGTTAAGTGAAAAAGGACAAAACCAAGCTCACCGCCTATTATTCTTTTTCTTCTTGTTCTTGAAGAAATGCAACAATACAATCCAAAGATAAATACAGAAGCTGCTAGTAGTGATGGTAGTAGAACAGGTAGAACAATGCTTCTGCCTTTAGAATGTTTTGGTTTTCCTGAGTATAAGATTTTAATAAAGCTTAATATATATCTCAACGCATCCGTCACATTTGTTATTGAAAATGCGTACCCTTGTTTAGAGTTGCTGTTGAGATGTTCGAAGCGGCAAGTTTAAGAAAGAATGTATGTCCCTCATTTGCAGCGAGTTGCTGCAGATTGAAGGCGTTTCTTGTCCACATCAAACACTTGTTGCTGTCATACGCATAGGCCTCGCAAGAACAATTAGCTTGGCAAGCTGAAGCACAGGTCATAACGTTGGTTGATGTCAAGACCAATGTTATTGGATCAGTGGCTAATTTCTTGTTTTTAATAGGAAGAAACACGTCGTTTCCCTTGTCACATTGAAGATTGGTTTCCCTTGTACAACCATTAGAGTAATCATTCGAGTTCTCTCCAAATGCTTGTTTGAAACCAGGAACACATCTACAAGGCGTAAGGTTAACCACTTCCACTTGTTTGTCGCAAATCCCAAACGATCCACAATAATTATAAATCTTACATCTATCTCTAGGTTGAGCCCATATCAACTCCCATAATTGGCGGTCTCTATACCAAACATTCAGCATGAGCTGCCCTGAAACATCCATGGCCAAACGATAATATGTGCTATTCAGAGATGGTATTGAATAAGTGATGTAAGACTCATCCAGATTCCATACGAAACCCCCGACACTATTCAGTTCCACTTCCGGAAATCCATTGAAATTTTTAAGTTGATCATCCCATGGTCCACTCGACCAATATGAATTAGATCCGTTCCAAATCGTGGTGAGGGAGTTTGAATGATGGTCAAACTCGAGAGAGTATAGACCCGGTGATGGATCTGTCAAGCCTTTCCAAGAAGTGAGAAGTTGGCTTCCCAATTTGAGTTTAGCGCCTGGAAGCCAAGTATCCGAGGGATGATCAAAACTCTGCCACAACACATCTGCAGAAGAATTATCCCCATCTCTCAAGACTAGATTACCACTATCAAGCAGAGCAACCTCAACATCCTTGCTCCTACTAGAATTAACACCGGTCGACCAAATTGTCTCACTGGTGTGATTGTTATGGAGAATTAAGTTTCCATCTAAGATCTTCAAAAACAAGCTCGAAAAAGAAACTGGGATAGGAGATTCTCGATTAGCGACCCAAACAATAGTCCGTGGAGAGAATTGCCTGTACCACATGCCTATGTAGAAGTTTCCAGAATCAATACCTGGAGTTGGGGTGAAGAGACCGAATTCGAAAATATCACTGTTGGAAATAAGCGTCCGAAATCCTGGAAGAGGTTGATCGGTAGAAATGGTGTCAGTTGCAGACGAAACGTCTGAAACTTGAAAAGACAAAAACACTCCGTAGAATAATAATAATAATAATAGTAACACATTTGTCTTGCAAGGCTCCATGTTCGTATGATATGACCACCACAAGTTCGTTTGAAGATTAAAAGATGTTTATATTCGTATTACACATCTTATTCCCAGTCGACAACCCTCTTCTTCTCCACGAAAGTCATATTGGTAACTTTCTTTGTTTCTACAATGTTGGTGTTGGATCTTGGAAACTGTCTTTTTTGACCAGCGAGTCAACTTAAGGGAAAACGTCCAATATACCCATGACAACTATCATATCGTACCAAATAAAGTTTAAATTTTGTCCTTGTTCCAGATATCTTTTCAGAAATCTTTTTCAATCTATATATCCCCAAATTCATAGTTCTATCTTTCTATCTCCCTCAAACAGAAGTTATCATCTATTTTTCCATTGAGCTTGATTTAATTGGTTTATTATTTACTTAACCAACTAACAAAGTTTATTAACGACTAGACCTGATTTCAACCCATTGTAATTCAGTTACAAAATTAAATGGGAAAATATCATTAAAATCTCCAAGTTAGTATTTTCATTGATTTAAATCACGAAGTCTTCATTTGTTGAAAAAAAATTCTCACTTTTCTCTTGACTTCTATTTAAATCATGAAGTTTTGTTGACTTCGCCGTTTGAAACACAATGTTAATGGGCCAGACAGAGATATTAAACATGGTTAATTAGGTGTTAACGAGATCTGTTAGTTGATAAAATGACGTCATTTTCTTCTTTAATTACATCCTCAAATCGAACCCGATTATCAATTCCTCCCAAAATCCCAAATCACAAACCCTAATTTGCGATTCCTCTTTTCTTCTTCTAATTCAACTGATGACTCCGACTCCACAAACACACTTCAATGGCACTCCACGGTCAAACAATGTTACCACCGATGTCTCTGAGCTAGAACTCATCTGTTGGGCTCGAAGAAGAAAGAGAGAAATTGAAGAAGAAAAGAGATTATCGATTGGGGTTTGAAATTTGGGGAAAATGAGAATCGATTAGGGTTTGTGATTTGGAGAAAATGAGAATTGATTTCTCAATTTGGGGGTCTTAGGGTGTTATAAACAGCGTCGTTTTGCTATTAACGGTCCTCGTTAACAGATAATTAATCCCGTCTAATTTCTCTGTTTGGCCACTTAACGTTTTGCCTCAAAAGACCAGGTCAACAAGAGTTTGCAAATTATTTGGAAGTAAAAAAAAATTGGTGTTTTTTACCTCCAAATCCAGAATTTGTGCTTTAAATCAACAAAAATACTAAGTTGGGGATTTTAATGACATTTTTCCCAAAATTAAACCCCTTTAACCCAATTTTTTTTTTTTTTTTTTTTTGACATCACACTCAATTTTTCCGAAACAAAACAGTTGAGATGAATATGATTTCAAAATTATATATGTGAATTGGGTAAACTAATTCACCAATAAAAAAAACACAAAAAACCTCATTGGCAAACGATGAAGACGACGAGATTGGTAGCGGCGAGGTTTACTACGGAGTCCCATAGACGTATTTGTCCGTATGGCTCGATCATGATGCCCAAAGCATAGAAATAATCTGGGACTCGTTTTGTTATTTTTCTTCTGTTCATTGAAAGTGGAGAAGACATATTTGGAGTAATAATAGAAACATAAGAAATAATCACTCCAGATCGAAAAAATTTCTTAGTTAATCTGGGATTGGTTTTTCTTTTTCTTTCTTTTTTTTTTTTTTTTTTTTTCTGTTTATTGGTCATCGTCGATTGATTGAGTTTGTTAGAGAAGAAAACAAAAATTGGTGATGTCTATAGATCGGATAGTATTCTCCCCTTCATCTACGTCTATCGTTTGTGTCAAGTTAGTGGAACCAGATCTTCTAGAGCATTAATGGCTTCTAGCCTTCTACAATTCGTGGGTTTGTTTATTCCTTTAATGCTTTTTATCTGTCCTCAATCATGATCTAGAGTTTGCTTTGGTAGCGATGATGAAACCGAGAACGGTTAGCCATTTTGATTTTGATTAGGTGAATAAGAGAAGATTTTATGAAACATTGCTCATGATTGTAGAGATTGAATTCAAAAGATTATGCTTTTAGGATTTTTAGATTTTAAGATTCTGGGATTTTATTTAAGAATTTTGGGATTATAATGGGGTTCTAGTGTATTAGGTCAGGTCGGGTTTTAATTTTGGTTTAGTTTTTGGTATGACCAATTTTTTATCAGGTTTATTATATAAACCAGATTTATGGTGAAATAGATTAAAACTATGAAATCGAGGACATGTCGGTTGAGAAGCATTTGTGGAAAGACATCTGAGACGAGGTCAAAGTTTGGGCTCTATCTGATACGATGTAATAATTCTTGTGGGGAAATTTCGATTAATTAAAATTTGAAATTGCTTACCTTGAATTGAAGCTGCATATAAAGATATTTGAAGTTACAAGTCCAAGAAAAATGTGTGTCCCTTGCTCTTATCTTCTTGGAATTGTTGTAGATTGAGGACATCACTTGTCCATATCAAGCACTTGTTTCCATCATTTGCGTAGGCTAGGCAAGGCAACTAAATAGGAAAGCTGAGGCACAACTTTGGAACCTGACTTGCTGTAAAGATGAGTGGATCAATGGCTAATTTCATGTTTTCAAGAGGTTGAAAACAATCATTTCCCTTTCCACATTCAAACAAGGTATTCCTTATACAACCACAACTACACGCGGTAACTCTTCTGTTTCGTTGCAAACCCCAAACGATCCACAATACTTTTAACTTGAACATCTCAAATTTTCACCTATATTTTTGGAAAGTTTTGGGCTTATTTTGTTTTTGTTCACCCAAACAATTAAATTACTATTCATCCTTTTGGAGGGAAATGTTACAAAAGAGGCAAAAGCCTTCAGAGTTTTCAATTTTGCTGCTACAAAAGCAAAGCAAAACAAAAGATAAAAGTAGATAGATAGATAAGGCAAAGCAAGTCTAACACTTAAGCAATAAACGTCATCGTGGAGTCCTTGATAACACTAGAGACAAGAAGTGAATTGACGCCTTGGACAACAAAAAAACACACAAAGTGGTTTGTTGCACATGATTGAATCTGCCACAAAGGCAAACCAAACAATCCCAAAATTGGTAAGAGGTTGATTGGTAGAAATACGTAGAGATAGTGTTAGAGGTTGATTGGTAGAAATAGTGTTAGTTGCACAAGAAATATCTGAAACTTGATAAGACAAGAACATCAAGACTATCAAGTAGATGAATAACAAGTTCTTCTTGCAAGTCTCCATGTTCGTATGACCGACCACAAGTTCCTTTGAACGAGTCTTCTTGACCCACGAGGAAATATCCAAAGCAAGGGACGATAATCGTTATTTTTATGTTAGAGAAACTCCTTTTTAAACTTTCAAAAAAGCTTTAATTAAAAGAGAAATTTGTCAATATTGCCATGAACAGTACCAAATTTTTTGTCTAATGCCATTTTCTTTTACTCATTGTCATGCCTGCCACAACTTCATAGTCAAAAAACTTTTATGTCCTTTTTCTTTAGAAACATAAACCTATTACTTTTTTTTCAAACACACAAATCTCTCTCCTCATTCTTTCGACTTTCCGTTTCTTCTATCTCAGGTTCTCTCAACTTTTCATCTTCTTCAATCTCTGACTCTTTCAATCTATTGCCAACACAAATTGAATCTCTCTATGTCAAACTCCATCTGTTTCAGTCCGCCGCCAACACTTAATGGAGAATTTCTATTTATGCAGAAACGGTGGACTGTATCCAACAACCCAGGTTTTTCTCTACCACTATTATGTCATTCGTTCTCTTAAGTAGAACAAATCCGTTTGGCCTGACCCTTTGTGTCCATTTCTAACCAAAAAAATGTCAACACTACAAGTCTGCAAATTCGGTGGACCAGATCCAACGACTAAGATTTTTTGTCCATCCCTATTATGTTATTTGTTCTCTTAAGTGGACCACATCGGTTTGGTTTAAACCTTTTTGTCTATTGCTAATAGAAAATGTTGTACTCACTGCAGGTCTGTAGTTCTGGTGGACCAGATTCAACAGCCAAAGTTTTTGTCAATCACTATTATGTCTTTCGTTTTCATAATTAATGGAACATATATGTTTGGTTTGACCTTTTGTGTCAATTGCTAACAAAAAAATTATCTACACTGCAGGTCTGTAGTCTAGTGGACCAATTTTAACATGAAAGATTTTTGTCCACCACTATTATGTCCTTCTTTCTCTTAAGTGGACTATATCTGTTTGGTTTGACCATTTTTTGTTCACATTTCAGGTTTGCTGACAACAAATGCTCTGACCTACGATGGACATATTTGTCTGTTGTCCCTCCTTGCGTTTTTGTCTATCTACCTTCAGAATTTTATTATGTAAACCCTACTCTTTTGATCCTCTAAATGTATTTTATTTTGGCCAATCACTAATATGAGCAATGAAAAAGTTTGTGCAGAAAAGACTTGTTTGTCTTACACTAATTGAACAGATTGCCTATCACATTTTGATAGACAACAATATCAACAATTATCATTACTATCCAAATTTGAATAAAAATCATTGTCCAACGTTCTCTTGTATTACAATAATTAGATAGACATAAAATAATTGTCCACAACGTGACTTATAATAACATTGTCTACCATGTTATGGATGGACAATAATTACTTATTGTTATAATGTCCTAAATATTGTCTACCGAGACACAACCTAATGAATGAAAAACATGTCATTAATGCTCCATTGGGAGCCACACAAAACAAAACAGTCGCTCACATGTCTCATCTCTCTTATTTCTTTAATTTAAAGGTATTTCTGTCTTTTTTATATGTGGCACATAATTTAAAAGTAGTAGTTTAGAAAAGAAAAATACAAACTGACATTTCTCATAAATTTTGTTTTAAAAATGACATTTTTTATGAAATTCTCTTTAATTAATGCGTTTTAAAAGTTCCCACTATTGGTGTGATTGGTGACAAAAACAAAGCAGTACAAGTGGTACAATTTTGAGTTTTTACCAATCACAAAAACTTTACTAAAAACTTTACTCTCAGTTTTTTTGTACACCTTTCATTTACAGCTCTTTCTTACAACTTTGCATTATTCCCTAAAATTTTCTAAAATCTTAGCTTTCCTGTACAATTTTGGATTCGTTACCAATCAGACTTTATATTTGCCCAAACTCAAAATGTTGAAATGTTTTTAAACTAATATTTATGGTTTCTAATTCAGAATTTAGTAGTTTTGAATAAATTTTTTCACCACTCACCAAAGAGTAAAACATCAAAGCTCTTATCCGACATGTACTCGTAAATTTGGAGGTTCTCGTCGCCCTCAACACAATATCCTAAAAGCCTCACCAAATGCTTGTGTTGAAGCTTTATTATCAAAACAACTTCATTCTTGGACTCCGTTAAACCTTGACTTTTGATCGCCACATCCATCCCATTTGCTAGCTTTCCGATCCCTGGCGCACAAAATTATTTATTTATCCATCAAGTAATCAAGCTGAAATTTAAACTATCTCTGTGAACATTGTAGTCACTACCTTATCAATTAATTTATTTTCTTAGAACTTTAGCCAAACTACATTATCTAATAATTAATATACAAGCTCAGTATATTGTTTCAAGTCTTATTACCTTGTAAACTGGACCAAAACCGCCTTCTCCTAATTGTTTTCCTCAGAGAAAGCATTTGTTGCAGCCGTTAGTTATGTCATTTATATTACTAGGAAACAAAACCGCGCGGTACCGCACAGGAAGTGAAGATCCTTAATATTTTGTGATAAAGTGAAACGAATTCTTTATTTTCATAAGATAATTGTGTTTAATGTTGATGAATGATTAGTTTGAAGTAATTGGTAATAGTTGTGTAAATAACGAATTGATATTTCTTTATCAACTTTGTTTATTTTGTAACTTAAGATTACATATATTGATTATTTTTGTGGTTTTAATTGATTAAAAAATTGGACTTCAGTCATTAATTTTATGTTGTTAATGTTACATCTTCTGAAGTTTAAGTTGTTTAGTTAAAAAATTACAATGAGTCTTTAAGTAAATAAAGTAATAAGTAAATATAATCAATTGAGTCTTTAAGTAAATAAAGTAATAAGTATTATATTCTAGAAAAATACTAAGAAGGGTCTATTTAAGTTAAGTTATATTTTAAAGGATTTGGTAAGATTTTAATATTTTAGAATGTTGAAATATTTAAGAGATGTTTAGGAGATTTGATTGTGTTTAGGAGAGAGAGAGATCAAAGTGAGAGAGAGAGAGAGAGAGAGCGAGAGAGAGAGAGAGATCAAAGTGAGAGAGAGATCAAAGTGTGAGTGAGAGAGAGAGATCAAAGTGAGAGAGAGAGATCAAAGTGTCGTGAATGAAAATAATCTAAAAAAATAGATAGTACTGTATCATGACCCCATATTCATAGCATCATTCCACATGCTTGCAGCTATATTTGCTCTCCAGGTATTACTAAGCACTCTTTGTTGTTCTTTAGTACCATGAAACTGTTCTTCCTCAAAAACAAGTAGTCGCTAAATTAGTCAGTAAATGGCGACTAAATAGCGATGAAACAAGGAAGTTGTGAATATTGTCCCCAAAAAATAGTTGTCAAATTAGCGACTAATATAGTATTCGCCAATGTAGTCGACGTAAATGTGGCGACTAAATTGCGACACTTTTGTGGATCGGAATTGTGTGGCAAAATAGTCGCTAAAAGTTGGTTTAAAAAACGTTTTCATCATTCTGGGGTAGGTGTACCTGTTTTTTGGGGACTACATGTTATAGTCATTTTTTAGTCGCTAGATAAGCCTATATAAACAAAGCTCACCAATCGTTCTCCTCACTCGTAGAAACACAAAACAGCACTAGAAGAAAAATGTGGTCATAGAGATTTATAATAATGTCAGGAAGTTAAAATTATAGTAATTTCCTGGAGTGGACGTACAAGAGGATCAATGAGGTGACATGAAATTTTTCACAAGAGTTCAGAACCGGGATGGAGCAGTTCATGGAATTTACATATAGCCAGCCATTTGCACAAGAAAACGGGGGTAAGTTTTCTTACCCTTGTAGTAAGTGCAAAAACGGGAAGCGTTTTCTGGGGACTAGAATTTGGAATCGTCTTTTTAGTTATGGGTTTATGCCAGATTATTATGTTTGGTATAAGCATGGGGAAGAAATTAATATGGATATAGGAACGAGTACTGTTGATCCGACATTTATAAGTGTTAGTGAGGAAGTGAATAATGTAATAGAAGATAGATATGTGGATATGGTGAATGATGCATTTCTTTCTAATGTGAGTTTTGATGATAACTATCACTGGGATGGGGGTTATCAGAATGTAGAAGAACCAATAATTAACCATTCAAAGAAATTATATGACTTAGAAGGTGCAAAAAATCCAATATATGATGGTTGTCCTGAAGGTCACTCACAATTATCGTTAGCTGCTAGAGTCATGAAAAATAAGGCAGATTATAATATGAGTGAAAAGTTAGTGAATTTAGTTTATGAAATGTTGAGTGATTATTTACCCGAAAGAAACTAGGCTGCGGGTTCACATTAAGAGAAAAAAAAATTTGATGCGCAATTTAGGACTCGCATATCATACAATTGATGTTTGTATGTTATTCTGGAAAGACGACAAAAAGGAAGAAAAATATTTGTTTTGTGGTGCACCAAGATGGAAGTCTAGGAATGACCGACGCAGAACCAAAGTACCATATAGTTGTGGTACTTACCTATTGCTGATAGACTGAAGAGAATGTATCAGAGTCACAAGACTGCAACAACAATACGATGGCATCCCAAGCACCAAGCAAAGGAGGGAGAAATGAGTCATCCTTCTAATGTGGTGGAGTAGAGGTATTTTCAAGAACTAAATTCTCAATTTGCTGAAGAACCCGTAACGTGTATCTAGGACTGTGTACTGATGGGTTCAATCCATTTGGGATGTCTCGTCACCATTCGTTATGGCCTGTGATATTGACGCCATATAATCTACCCCATGGTATGTGCATGGATACAAAGTACTTGTTTCTTACAATTCTGAATTTTGGGCCAAACCATCTGTGAGCTAGTCTTGATATCTTTCTCAAACTTCTTATTGAGGAGTTAAAAGAGTTGTGGTCTACTGGAGTCGATGAATACGATGTGTCATTGAGCCAAAATTTCAATCTAAAAGCAGTGCTGATGTGGACGATAAGTGACTTTTCTATGTATGACATGTTATCTGGATGGACAACACATGGTAAATTGTCTTGTCCAGTTTGCATTGACGATATAAAGTCTTTTTATCTACCTAATGGAAGGAAGATGTGTTGGTTTGATTGTCACTGGAGATTTATTCCTCCTGGTCATCCTCTAAGGAGGAATAAAAAAGACTTCCTAAAAGGAAAAGACGCTACAAGAGAGTATCCACCAGAGTCTCTGACCGGTGAGCAAGTTTATTCTGATTGGTTGAATGGTGTAAATCCACCAAAAACCAAGGACGTCAGTGGAAATGGTCATGAAAGAACGATGCCTGGCTATGGAAAGGACCATAACTGGCACAAGGAAAGCATATTATGGTCGTTACCGTACTGGAAGGACCTTAATCTCCGACATAGTATTGATGTGATGCATACAAAGAAGAATGTTTTGGAGAACATCATGTACACTCTTATGCGTGTGAAAGGTAAATCAAAAGATTTCGTCATGTCAAGATTGGATATTGCAAAGTTCTGTTCTCGGCTACACCTACATCTTGATAGTAGGGGTAAAGCACCTTTCCCGCCCTATAAATTGACAGATAAAGCCAGAACAAGCTTATTGGAATGTATGAAACACTCTGTTAAATTCCCAGATGGTTATTCGTCAGACTTAGCTAGTTGTGTTGATATGGAAAATGGAAAGTTTTCAAGTATGAAGAGCCATGATTGCCATGTTTTTATTGAGCGGTTACTCCCATTTATCTTTGCAGAACTCCTTGACCGGAATGTCCACCTTGCGTTATCAGGTATATTAATTAATTACTTAAAGTTCTATATATATGAAGTGATTAAAGTTTTTCCGTAATTAATGTGATGAAGTTTGAATAAAATATTGTAGGAACATTTTTTCGGGACTTATGCTCGATAACTTTGCATAAAAGTCTACTTCAAATTCTAAAACAGAACATTGTTTTAATTCTTTGCAATTTAGAAAAGATATTTCCACCATCTTTTTGAACTTATGGAGCACCTGCCTATACATCTTCCCTACGAAGCTGAATTAGGAGGCCCTGTCCAATATCGGTGGATGTATCATTTTGAAAGGTTTTTTAAAAAGTTGAAAGGAAAAGCAAAGAACAAAAGATATGCGGCATGATCAATTGTTGAATCATATATCAATGACGAGATTGCTTATTTCTCTGAACACTACTTTGCTGCGAATATACAAACAAAATCAAGGTGAACAATTAAGATTGAATATTTTAATATGATATGTTAATGTCAATAATTACTTTTTGATAATTTGGTTAGGTTAACAAGATTTGATAAAGGCGAAGCCCTTGTATATCATGTCCCTTGAGCACCCTCTATATTTACCCACGTTGGCCGTCGCAGTAGATAAATGAATGAAATATGGCTTTCAGATGATAACTATCATTGCGTACACGCATATGTTTTACGGAATTGTGACTATTTTCAGTCTTTTGAGAGGTATATAAGTTACATGTCACAAATTACTTACATTTTAATATATATAATCCACTATCTTTACTCATATACATTTGTGGTGATCTTATCTTTCTATATATAGTATGTTTGAGGATTTTATTTTGACAAAATATCCAAGATTTACCGAAAAAGAACTCTTCACGAAAAGAGCTGGCGAATATCATTTTATGGGTTAAACAATATGTATGTTAAAACAATATTCATGATATACATATTTTACTTATTGTTATTATTTAACATATCTATATGTATGCAGGTTCTTTGTTTTTTAAGTTTAGGTTCTTCTTAAAAATAAATCTCTGGGTGAACACAAGAATTGTTCTTTGTTTTTTAAGTTTTAGGTTCTTCTTAAAAATAAATCTCTTAAATATGTTATCACATGGCACATTTTTATTGGTTAAAATATGGAGAAGTGAATGAATGGGTTCACCCTAGGAGTGAATGCAAGAATTGTTCAAAAAGATATAACATCCGTGTTCCAGGATTAGAGTTTGGAATGTGTTGAGTAAACCAAAGAGGTAGGTTTTAACAGATTTTGGTTTAATTAAATCCTGGTTTAATCTAATTAAACCAAAAAAATCCCTAATTTCTCTCATGTCACGCCTCCTCTCTTCTTTTGTGCTTGTGTCGACATTGACATTGAGAGAGAGGGAGAGAAAGTGTGAGAACCCTTGGTTTTATGGTGTAGAAGAAGAAGAGATAAACAGAGCTGTTAGGGTTTGGGAGAAGGAGGGTCCGACTGGTCAAATCGTTTCGAAAGGTATTGATTTTTAGGAGGATTGTAGCTAATAGATTTTCGTAGACTCTCCTTTTTACAGAAGTGAATTTGAGTTAATATTCTAGGAGATATTAGCAGTTTCGTGGGGCATTTCGTCTCAATCGCGGATTGAGACCAGCAGGTGTTTCGGGATCGATTGCAGTTTCATCTAAGATCTGATCGTGCTGAAATTTTGTGGAAAGATTCAGGACGTACAGACCATGCTATTCACCGGAGGGATTAGAAAGTTAACGGTTCGTTTAATTTCGTGGTTTCACTTGTGAGGTTGCTCTTTTCTGATTTTTCTGGCAGTTTGTTTTCAATGTTTGTTTATTGTTGTTATCGGTTGTAGGAGCGAGTTTGGTTGTTCTTGGATATTGGAGAGCCTCTCATTTTGTTGTTTTTATTTTTGTGAATCACTTGTTAAGGTGAGTGCGTGACCATGAGCTTATCTAAGCGATTGGGTTGTATGACTTGTTTTGTGTGATGATGTGTAGGTGTGGTGAAAGTGTTATTGGTTTTTCTGTTTAAATGGTTGGTTTGTTATATTTTATTTGTAGTTGTACTCTTGATTTGTTTGTGTGTATAGCTCGTAGATGGGAGGATCGCCTCACTAAGTATTTCTGGTAATACTCACGCATCTCATTGTGTTTGTGGTGCAGGTAGAGACATAGTGTGACCATGGGATCATGGCAATGAAGAGGAGGATGTTCTAGTGGCTCGTTTGGTTGTTGTCTGGATTTTTTTAGGTTGCTTGAGTTGGGTCAGTAGAAACATTGTTAGGTTGCTGGTTTTATGTTTCCTGTTGGTTGAGTATTAGATATTGTTTATGTTATAACTATTGGACTATTATTGGATATTTATTATTGGTTATTTGGTATTATGATTTCTGTTGTTTGGTGTATTTGTGGTTAGGTGGCTAGTGGATATGGGACCACTAGTAGTAGTGAATTTATTATTATTATTATTTCTTATTTAAAAAAAAAAAAAATGGGTCGGATTGTTTCAGTTTGGTATTAGAGCCCTTATGGTTCTAGGTTTGGGTTCACTAGGTTTCTGTTGTTGATGTTGGGATTGCATGTCTTGATTGATTATGTGAGTTAGTCAATTGTTTGTGGCATGGAGTCCTAGAACATCCTCTTCGAGCCTTCAATGAGATTCCACGGTGAGTTATTGTTATGTTTCTTTGTGTGATTTTGTTTTGTTCTATGCTTCTTAGCCTCTGTTCTTGGAAGATCAGTGGTTAAAGGTTGTTGAGTTGCTGGTCGTGGACGTGGGCGTTGTCGTGGCCGTGGTCGAGCGAGTTCCCGAGGCCAGCTAGTGTGTGGTCCAGAGTTCCACGAGGAGGAATATCAGAGGGTCGCAAGCGTATCAGAAGGGACCAGAGAGGGTTTCAGCCGGTAAGTGTGCCGGATGTGCTGAGAACCAAGGTGTGGGGTTGCAGCGGGTGAAGCCCAGGATCGAGATGATCGCTTGGCTGATCTGTTGACGTGCTGTTGGAGCGGTTACCGTGAGGGGTACTAGTGCAGGCTCTAGTTGTACTGCATATGGCTGGGTGCAGCCTAGGGCTGCGGATGTTGAGGATTTTTCCATCTTATGTTAGGAGGATGGAGGATTAAAACCTTTAAGGATTGTTGCTTCTGAGGGGATGGTGGTTTTTCCCAGAACACCGATAGCTCAAGGGGCTGTGGGCTCCGAGAGTGGCAGAGGGGATGATGTTCCCCTGAGGGGATGATTAGTTCTCCTAATACCGAGGTCTTGAGGATTATGGTCCAAGAGTGAGATCGGTATGGCTCGAAGGTTGCGACCTAAGGGTGGAAGAGTTGGGAGCAAGCGATGCGTAGGACGTGAGTATAAACATAATGACTGAATGTAGACCTCGAGAGAGTGCTGGTGGTTTAATCTCGGGTTTCGGAGGTGTTGCACAGTGGGTCAGGGTTTTATGACCAGAGCGGTCATGAATATGTGGCTGTTGCATCATGATTGTGCGGCCAGTGGTGCTGGAGTCCCGGGAAGGGGAGTTGCAGTAGGTATGAGCCGGGAAAGGCATGTTTACCAGATACATAAGTTCACGAGAAGCCTTCATGGCAGGATAAATTAATCGTTGCGACGATGTTGGATGAAGTTCATTGGAGATGGATAGGGTTGCTAGATTCAAGGTTTTGGTAAGCTTGTTGGAGGGAATAAGTCAAGTGGTTTGAGTTAGCGACCTGCAAAGCATTTGATGTGGTGAATCAGAATATGCGAACGTATGGTACTTGTTTGTTTTATTACGCTATTATTGATGATTTGCTGTGGAGAATTGCTAAGCGGGAAGCTAATTTTGTAATAATCTATCTTGTGGAAGTTTCCTTAAGAGACAAGTTACTAGAGGTTCTTGGATGGACAAGAGGTGTTGATATCCGGGTGGTGGTGAGTTGATGTCAGCATACTTGATTTTTAGTCTAGTAGAGGTGAGGAAGAAAAGAGGGGATTCTTACGTCTTATCACTTCACCGTGGGGAGCGTCAGTGTTGTTTGTCAAGTAGAAGGACGAGGTATGGGTTTATGAGTTCGTGGCGATGCCGTTTGGGTTGAAAAATGCACCAGTAGCGTTTATGAGATTGATGAACAGCGTGTTTTAGGAGTTTCTGGACGTATCTGTCATCATTTTCATCGACGACATCCTGGTTTATTCTAAGAGTCCTGAAAAGCATGCAGTGCATTTGAGGGAAGTTCTGGAGAAGCTGCGGGAGCAGAAGTTGTTTGCTAAGTTGAGCAAGTGCAGTTTTTGGCAGCGTGAGATGGGTTTTCTGGGTTATATTGTGTCTGCAGATGGGGTTTTTGTAGATCCGAAGAAGATTCAGGCTATCTGAGATTGGCCTAGACCGCATAATGCCATAGAGATCAGGATTTTCCTTGGTTTGGCAGGTTACTACAGGAGGTTTGTACAGGGATTTGCGAGCAGAGCCCTTCCGTTGACTAAGTGGACAGGGAAGGATGTTCCTTTTTTTTGGTCACAGGAGTGTGAGGAAGGCTTTGCAAGCCTGAAGGAGATGTTGACTACCGCTCCAGTGTTAGCTTTGCCTGAGCAGGGAGAACCCTATGTGGTTCATACAGATGCATCCAGAGTTGGTTTGGGGTGTATGTTGATGCAGCATAGGAAGGTGATTGCCTATGCTTCGCGGCAGTTGCGGAAGCATGAGGACAACTATCCTACTCATGACTTGGAGATGGGTGTTGTAGTTTTTGCCCTGAAGATTTAGAGATTTTATCTTTATGGTGCAGAGGTACATGTGTTTACAGATCATAAGAGCCTGAAGTATATATTTACTCAGCCCGAGCTGAATTTGAGGCAGAGGCGGTGGATGAAGCTGGTGGCGGATTATGATTTGGGGATAGCCTATCATCCTGGTAAGGCTAACTTGGTTGCTGATGCTTTGAGTCGGAAGCGGGCGGCTTCGGCTCAGGAGCAGGATTTGGAGTCTTTAGTAGGGGAGATCAGTGCGTTGAGCTTGTGTGCGGTTTTTGAGGAGCCGTTGGGTTTGGTTGCAGCTTATAGGGCAGATCTGTTGAGCAGAGTGCGGTTGGCTCAGGAGAAGGATTTGGGGCTGGTGAATACCTCAAAAGATGTTGATTCAGAGTATCAGGTTTCGGCTAATGGTACTATTTTGCTGCATGGGCGGATTTGTGTGCCTAAGGATGATGAGTTGAGACAGGAGATCTTGAGAGAGGGTCATGCGAGCATGTTCTCTATTCATCCAGGAGCGACTAAGATGTACCGTGATCTCAAGAGGTACTATCACTGGGTCGGGATGAAGAAGGACGTGGCTAGTTGGATTGCGAGGTGCGATGTGTGTCAGCTAGTGAAGGCTGAGCATTAGGTATCAGGTGGATTGCTGAAGAGTCTTCCCATTCCAGAGTAGAAATAGGATATGATGACTATGGACTTCGTGGTAGGTTTGCCAGTGTCCAGGACGTTTGATACTATTTGGGTCATTGTGGACCGGTTGACTAAGCCGACATATTTTCTGACCATTAAGAAGACTGATGGAGTAGCGGTCTTGGCTAAGAAGTATGTGAAGAAGATAGTCAGGTTGCATGGGGTGCCAGCGAGCATTGTGTCTGATAGGGATTCTAAGTTCACTTCAGTGTTCCGGAGAGCATTTCAGGCAGAGATGGGCACTAGGTGCATATGAGTACAACTTATCATCCCTAGATAGATGGACAGTCGGAGAGGACGATCCAGACGCTGGAGGATATGCTGAGGATGTGTGTGTTGGATTGGGGTGGCCATTGGGTAGATCACCTGATGGTAGAGTTTGCTTACAACAACAACTATCAGGCGAGTATTAAGATGGCTCCATATGAGGCTTTGTATGGGAGGCCATGCCGTACACCGTTATGCTGGACTCAGGTGGGGGAGAGGAGCATGTTCGGGACAGATTTTGTTCAGGAGACCACATAGAAGATTCAGGGTTCTCAAGCTGAACATGAAGGAGACTCAGGATAGGCAGAGGAGTTATGCTGATAAGAGGAGAGTAGATCTTGAGTTTCAGGTAGGAGACAGAGTGTACCTCAAGATGACCATGCTGAGGGGTCCGAATTGGTCATTGACAGACACTAAGTTGAGTTTAAGGTATATGGGTCCATAAGGTTTTCCATGTTTCTATGTTGAGGAAGTGTCTCCGTGAGGATGATCAGTTGTTGGCTAAGATTCCTGAAGATCTTCAGCCTAACATGACTTTGGAGGCGAGACCAGTGAGGGTTCTCGAGAGGAGGATCAAGGAACTTCGGAAGAAGAAGATTCCTTTGATGAGAGTCTTTTGGGACTATGATGGTGTTGAGGGGAAGTTTCCTGAAATAGAAGTTTCTAGTAGAGGAAAGATTTCAAAAGTGGAAAGTTCTAAAAATGGAAAGTTTAATGGGAGTTAGAATTGTCCATTTTTAGTGGTTGTGAGCCTTGGAGGGGCTAGTGTGGTCTTCGTGGCAGACTTTTGAGTCATTAGGCCCGTGTGTGGCGGTCTTTTGAGACATTGTGTGGCCTTTGTGGCGGGCTGTTTAGCCAATTGTGTGGCCTTTGTGGCGGGCTGTTTAGCCAATTGTGTGGCCTTTGTGGCGGGCTGTTTAGCCATTGTGTGGCCTTGTGGCGGGCTGTTTAGCCAGATGTGTGGCCTTTGTGGCGGGCTGTTTAGCCAGATGTGTGGCTTTTGTGGCAGGCTGTTTAGCCAGATGTGTGGCCTTTGTGGCGGGCTGTTTAGCTAGATGTGTGGCCTTTGTGGCGGGATGTTTAGCCAGATCTGTGGCCTTTGTGGCGGACTGTTTAGCCAGAGTTACCTGTTTAGGCGGTCCTTCGGAATGAGTGGTCTTTGTGACGGTCCTTCGGGACGAGTGACCTTGGTGGCGGTCTTGTTTAGGAAATTTGTTTAGCCTTTGTGGCGGTCCTGTTTAGGACATTTGTTTGGCCTTTGTGGCGGTCCTGTTTAGGACATTTCTTTGGCCTTTTTGGCAGCCCGTGGGGCAGTGAGATGATCCTTGTGTGGTCATGAGGTATCCCAGTGAGAGGATATGTGGTTGGTAGGACATTGTGTTGTCATACGTGAGCCACGGGAAAGAAACCTGGATAGGGATAGGACTCAGACGTGTTCAGAATTGTTTGTTCGCGACTCTTGTGGGACTTTGTGTAACGCCTCCAAACCGCCGTATGGCCGGGCGGACCGCAGACGACACCGGGACCCTACTTTGGAAACGTTCACCAACAATCCGGCCGGGTGCAAGAACGGATCAGGACCCTTTGGCCAGTCCATCAGTGAGGTTCCCGACCACACATCACATCCTTAAGGCTTTGCAACCCTTGTGACACACCGTGCGTTGAGCTGACTCGGACAAAGTCTATATCAGTACCACTCGCCCATTTAAAAGAAACCTGAATACTTTGATAAATAAAAAGAGTTTATTACAAAATAGATACCAAAAGATAGTAGAGCTTTAGATAAGGCCTAGTGCCAAAGTTTGATTCGAAAAGAAACATACTTGAATTTTACAATAGACACAAAATAAAACTACTCCGGGTTCCTATCGTTCACCACGCCCTCTAGTTCCCTCTAGGGTTACCTGCAACACAAATATTTGTCATAAGTAATCTAAGATTACTTAGTGAGCTCAGGGTTCCTGCAAAGAGATTAGCCCCAATCCCAAACCCCAATAACAAACAACATGCAAGCAAGCATTCAACCAACAACCAATCAGAGATAGCATGCGGAAGATAATGAGCTACGCAAATTCATCTAGCACGCAATCACAACAACAAGCATCAACATGCAACAACATGCAACAACATGCAACAACATGCAACAAGATGCAACAACATGCAACAACATGCAACAACATGAAACAACATGCAACAACATGCAACAACATGCAACACCACGAATTTGAATAAAAAAAAGATTTTTATACAAGTTTTAATTTATGGGAACGGTATGCTTCCTTTCCTTAACACCCTTCTGAAAAACCGCGTCGCAACCACAAAGGCATGCAACCAGACTTCATTTAGAGCCACACCGTCGTGTATACAGCTTCGGCCAGGATAGCGAGCCCAATAACGTGGGTTGCACGTCGCGGCTGCATATGGTACAGAATAGGAAGGACAGCAATACCCCAGTCTTACTACGCTAGCCGGACTTTGTCGCAGACTAAAACGCATTAAGATTTCCGCAAGGTTGATACTTGAGTTCTTATGGTTATTAAGCTCATAATTTTACAAGTATCAACACTAGTTATCACCCTTGTTACTAGAACATTTCGAACTAGTAACTGGTATAACCTCACAGCACATGCATTTAAACAAGAAAATCACAAAAGAAATTCAAGTAAAAATGCAACTAAATGCTCATGCAAACCGTCCACTAGCCGGAGCAATATGTGCCTGAACTCACAGAAAACCGGCGATCTCTTGTAAGGAGTGGTCGGAGTTTCTTGATTAAGCTCCTTCACAGCACACTTGAGTCCCTTCCCTTGTTGAAATCGATTTCCCACTCGACTCAACACCTTGCAACAGTCGATAGTCTTGTCTTGGTTTCTTTCTCCTTCACTCTTTCTCCCTTGCGGCAACACCTCTCTCTTTTTCTCTCTTCTTTCTCTCTTCCTCTCTTTTCTCTCTTTCTCTTCTTCTCCCTTAGAATTTTTGGCAAAATGAGAGAGGATGGAGGTCATAATATAGAGAGTGTAGGCGACAACTTGTCCCAATGCATGCTTGAAGAGTGTCTATCTTCTAATCCACCAATTTGCATGTGTGTACAGTTGTTAAGTGAGCACAACACTTGTCCAAGAGAATCTTCTCTTGTCTCCCACTTACTTCCATGAGATTAAATTAACTCTTAGTGGAAAATTCCACTTAGTTAATTTTGTGATTAAATAATCACTTAGTGGAGACTCCACTAACTCCACTTTTTAATATTTAATTCACCCTCCTTAGTGGGTTCCTTCCCACTCTCGCTTCCCGTCCAGGACACAGTCCTTGTCCATTCGGCGTTCGCCTGGTACGTCCGGTCGTTCCACGTATGTCCGGTACGGTACATGGTACATGGTACATGGTACCATCGGCCATCTCTCGGTCCGTCCAGAATTTCTCGGACATTTCTTCAGTAATTCTTCTACCTTCCTTCCTTGCCTTCTCTTCATGTCCTTTCCAGGTCCTTTGGCCAGGGGTTTTTATTTTAAAATTTACCCCTTGGTGAGAGTCATTACATTCTCCCCCCTCCCCTTAATAGATTTCGTCCCGAATTCCATAAGGATCTGATGGCCCTGCTTCATCTTCTCCGATGAACAACTGAGGATACTTGCTGCGAATCCTATCCTCATCCTCCCAAGTTATGACCTTTCGGTTATGTTTTCCCCAGAATACTTGGATTTGAGGGATGCTCCTGTTCTTCAACTTCCGAGTCCTTCTTGTCCCTAATTCCAACGGTCCCTCGGGGTATGTGAGATTTGGCTCCAATTCCTCGATAGGCTTGGGCACAATCATGTTAGGATCCGGTACATGCTTTTGTAGTTGTGAAACGTGGAAGACTTTATGTAGCCGCATAGTCTCTGGCATAGATAGCCGGTAGGCTACCTCTCCAACTCTTCTCTCAATCCAGTATGGTCCTTTGAACCTTACCGCGAGCTTTCCTGCTTTACCAAACCGATCCTTCCCTTTTTGTGGTGCTACTTTCAAGTACACCATATCCCCGACTTCAAATTCCACTTCCCACCGTTGACGATCTGCGTACTTCTTCTGGCGATCTTGGGCTTTCTTCATGCACTCTTGAATAAACTTGACCTTCTCTGTCGTCTCATCAATCAACTTGTGATTGAAACTTGTCTTTCCCCAACTTCGGTCCAACACAAAGGTGTTCGACAAGGCCTTCCGTACATTGCTTCAAATGGTGACATGCCGATACTTGAGTGATAACTATTGTTATACGCAAATTCAACCAATGGCAAATTCCCTTCCCAATCTGTAGACCATTCGAATGCGCATAGTCGGATCATGTCCTCTATGGTTCGGATAGTCCTTTCCGTCTGACCATTAGTCTCTAGGTGGAATGAGGTGCTCATGTGAACATCTGTTCCCAACGCCCTCTGCAAATCTTGCCAAAATATCGATGCAAACTTTGGATCTCGGTCGGAGACAATGTTTGCTGGCACTCCATGCAACTTCAAAATCTCGTCTATATACTTCTCTGCCAAAATTGGCGCTTGATCCGTGCTTTTTATTGAAACCAAGTGGGCTACCTTGGTTAAACGATCAACCTCTACCCAAACTGCGTCATTGATTCGTCCCTTCCTGGTTGGTAGACCAGTAATAAAATCCATCGAGATACAGTCCCATTTCCATGTTGGTATGGGCAAGTTGCGAAGCAATCCTGCTGGCACTTGATGCTCTACCTTGATTCTTTGACATGAATCACATTGGCTTACCCATTTTGCTACTGCTCTCTTCAGTCCAGGCCAATGATAATACCTACGCACGTCCTTGTACATTTTGGTGCTCCCAGGGTGTATACTTAACGCTGAACTGTGGACTGCTCTCAATATCTCCTCTCTTAGTCCATTTCGGTCAGGTACAGTTATTCTCCCATTAAGGAGTAAGGTGCCATCATCTGCTAAGTGGTAACCACTAGCATTTGGTCTGTTTAAACCCTTCAACTCCTCGATAATTTTCTTCAGGTTCTCGTCCTTGGGTTGCTCTTCGCGAATTCGATGTAGGAGGCTCGCTTGAATTACAGCTTGTAAACCCAATGGATCACTAGATTCTCCTTCTAAGGCTAGAAGCCTTACTTTCTTCAATTCATCCGCTAGAGACTCCATATCTTTCTCGACATCAACTTGTGCTTTCCTTCGGCTTAGGGCATCTGCCACTACGTTCGCTTTGCCTGGGTGGTACTGGATCTTCAAGTCATAATCGGCAATGAATTCCATCCACCTTCTCTGGCGCAAATTAAGATCTGGTTGTGTGAAAAAGTATTTAAGACTCTGATGATCTGTGAATACCTGAACAGCTTCTCCATACAAATATGATCTCCATATCCTTAACGCAAACACCACGGCTGCCATTTCTAGGTCATGAGTGGGGTAGTTTTCCTCATGCTTCCTTAACTGTCTGTAGGCATAGCCAATTACTTTATCTCCTTGCATCAGAACGCATCCAACGCCAACTCTCGATGCATCTGTGTACACAACATACGACTGATTTGGCTCGAGCATAGCTAAAATTGGTGCCATTGTCAATGCTCCTTTTCCACCGTATGTTGTGTACACAGATGCATCAAGAGTGTACCGCGTGCTCCTCTACACTCCGTAAATATATAAGGATGTCATCAATGAATATTATCACGAATCAATCCAAATAATCATGGAAAACCTCATTCATTAGACGCATGAATGCTGCCAGTGCATTGGTAAGTTCAAACGGCATTACCACGAACTCGTACTGGCCATATCTTGTCTGAAATGCCGTCTTTATCACATCTTGTGCTGCAATCGAGATCTGATGATAGCCGGAGGCTAAATCAATCTTCGAAAACCAACTTGCTCATCTAAGTTGATCTAACAGCTCATCAATCCATGTCAACGGATACTTATCCTTGATGGTTATGTTATTGATTCCTCGGTAATCAATACACAAACGCATGCTTCCATCCTTATTCTTCACAAATAGCAGTGGGGCTCTCCATGGCGATGAACTCGGTCGAATAAAACTCTTCTCCAACAAATCCTCTAACTGAGTCTTGAGTTCAGCCAACTCGGCTGGTGCCATGCGATATGGTGCTTTAGCAATCGGGGCAGCTCCGAGCTCAAGATTTATGGTAAAAGGATGGTTCCTTGGTGGAGGCAATCCTTCTAATGGCCTGAATACATCTTCATAGTCCTTGACTACCTCGATGTCCTCAACTCCCATGTCTCCCTTGTCATCTACTCCCATGGCGGTAAGAGTGACTAGGTAAAAATTCTCTTCATCACACTATCTTCCAATCCTTACTGCCGATGCGAAGTATGCCGTCTTACTCGGGCTAATTCCGTTGAAAACTAGAGGTGTCCTTCCTCCATTTTCAAATACAACTCTGCTCCTGCTGCAGTCTATATGGGCTTGGTGCTCCGACAACCAATCCATTCTCAAAATAGCATCGAACCTCTCCAACGACATCACTAGAGGATTCACCGGGAGGTTTGTATCCTGCAAGACTATCGACACTTCCTTGAACAATCTTCTTGTCTTCAGAGGCGGTTGATTACCAGTAGTGTAGACATTGATGTTCACTTCTTCCTCTTCACACAAATCTCCGAACTTGTCGGCCAGTTCGGGAGTCACAAAACTATTGGACGCTCCCGAATCGAACAATACATGTGTGGGGTTTTGATAAGCAAGTTTTCACCCAGGGTATCAATTCCCTATGCAGTTGTAGTACAAAGGGTTATCAATCCAAATGGTTGTCTATTGCTAGAAGGAAGGATATGATCAGAACAATACAAGTCAAGCCAAGCAGATAGGGTTTTTATTCTAACAGTCCTAGAATAAATAAAAGAAAAGAATGTAAACAAAGAAACCACACGACCTAAGCACTCGAAGCAAGCAATCGAGTACATGATCGAGTGGGGTGATCGAGTAAGCAAATGAGATATGAACAACTCGAGGTAGTACTCGATGCAGGTTATCTTGTAACTGATCGGGTAAGTAGTCGAGTAAGTAAAGAAAATGTAAACAAATAAAATACGAAAGCTCCTAAGGATGGGGTAATCAAATCCTAAGTATTCTAGACCAGTACGGATGCCTTACATGCCTCAAGCAATTATTTCCTAGACAATGAATCTCTAAAACCTTGTCACCACACTCTCGCACTAGCAACAATCAACCTTGATCACTTACCACACTCTCGCACTAGCAATATGAACAAGCAGGCATTAAGAACAATTCATTATTGTCAGTAAACTCAAACTCATCTAATTTCTTACTCAGAGTCAAGTAAACCTCTAGCATTGGCTAATTCACGCATCTCATCTACACCTCTCGGTCGCTGAAACGCCCTAGATCTAATCACAACCTCTCGGTCTGTTGACAGCATTAAGAACACCAACCTAGAAGGAAATCTATCAATCATTTACAATCAAACTAAAACATCCTAACCGATCAAGAACACAAAATCATCTATCCCATCTCTAGAAACTTTACTACACTACTCGGACATGACAACAAGGAACATAATAACGAAAATGAATGAAAATTGCATTGTATTAAAAGATAGGGTAGAGTAGAAAGAGTACAAGATATAAATCTAAGAAAACTATAAAAACTATGAAATAAAAATGCAAAAACGAAAAGGAAAATGTTTGAGTCGCTCAGTTCTCTCACAAAAGCTCTCGCTCTCTGGTTTGAGAGTCTGCGGCCTGCTCGTTTGCGAGCTAGGAGAGGAGGCGTTTATATATGGAAACCCCTTTGACCTAGCTTCCTAGACTTGCCCGATGGTCTACTCGATGGGGTACACGAGGGTGAAGTCGGGTTACTCCTCGGGTGGATCTTCGGGTTGTTCTTCATGGTCTTGGATCCTCCTCGATCGTGTTGGGGTTCAGACTTGTTCTTGCAGCTCAATGGCTCATTCGGGTACATGCTCGGATTGTCCTTGTTTTTTCCTATTTTTGGCTCTTTAGCACCTGTTTTCATCCAAAATATGCAAATGCAGAAATGCAACACCCTAAATGGTCTAAAAGTTAATTTCTACAATTAATGACCTAAAAATGCTAAGTTAGAGGTATGAACAATGCAAAATATGGACAAAAAAAGATGCTAAAAACATATAAATGAGAGAGTTATCAGGTTACCTCTAACTTGTAATGTTCCTAAATGCAAGGCAAATATAAAAATGCAATGCAAAAGCTAAACACACAATCACACAAACTCACAATCAATCACAAGAGAGTTAGAACCCAATCAAACCTGTTATAGGGCCTTTTGCAGGCTTTGGAGGTTTGGGTGGCTCTACTCCTAAAGCAAAAACATTTGCTGGGGTTGCTTGCTTCTTCGCTGGGGGTTCCTTCACTTGCTGCACTGGCTGGGCACGGTTCACAGTTTGGGCGTTCAGTTTGGTCGGCTTCGATGGACATGAGGTCGCATAGTGTCCCATCTCGCCACAGTAGAAACATGTGACGGACGACAGACTAGTATTCTTCGTTTCCACAACGGTTGGACAAGCTCGAGCAAATTGCCCAAGTTGACTACACACATAGCATCCCCTAGGATCCATGTTGCTCACGGTACGTCCTCCTTGGTTAATAGTCATACTGACTTTACCACGACCTGCACCCCAATTTTGTCCCGCTACTTGATTCACGTTTCGAAGGTTCACAACCTTATTTTGCTGCACTAGTTCCTTCTTTTTATCTCGGGCCATAATCTCTTTTTCCGTTTCAATGCCCTCCTCAACACTCACCGCTCTCTCTTTCACTTCTGCAACGCTTCTGTATGTCACAGCGTGCAACCTTCCCTTTATATCTGGCCTGAGTCCGTTAAAGAATCTCTGGGCCATAGCTATCTCATCGTCATTACCTTGATACAAATATCTCCGAAGTCTAGTGAAAACTTGGTGGAAAGTACTGATTCTCTAGTCGATCGTGTGACTAGAGAACACTCATATCACCTTGTTCCAGTCGCAAGAACTGATTCTCTAGTCGATCGTGTGACTCTGGTGGAAAGTACTTCTGCTCAAACTCTCTCCTGAATATCCCCCATGATATAAACTGGTATCTATAGCGAGGAACTACGCTATCCCACCATGCACGAGCATCCTCTTCTAAGAAGTTGACTGCGATTGGTCTTCTAAACTCCTTCGGACATCTTGACATTTCAAAATTAGTCACCAATTCTCTTGTCCATGCATCTGCTAAGACCGTGTTCTGATCTCCTTTGAACTTGCGAAGTCCTAGATTCCTCATCATCACCACCAATCTTAGAAAGTGGTCTGATGGAGTTTCTGCTGACCGATTTCCTTGGTTCTGCTGTTGTTGCTGGATCATGTGATTCCAAAGATCTTGAATCATCTTAAGTGTCTGCTGAGTCTCTGGTACACTCGGCTCATTCGAGCCTCCTCCACGAACTTGGTCTCCCCTTGGCACATTCTGGTTTGGATTGGCAGCGAACTGACCAATCGATGAAAATCCTGGTGCCGGCTGGTACATATTCTCAGGCGTACTGTACCGAGTATCACTTGATGGTGTGTACCTCGGCGTCGTGACAGGTACATCCCATTCAGGCATATACATATTTGATTCGAATAGGTCTGGAAACAATTCCTCCCCTTGATCATCCCCAAAATGCGGACCCCATTCCTCCGGACCAAACTGTTGACTTGAACCCCTCCCTGTGTCCGGCGAAAAGTGCAACGATCTAGACCTTTCGGATCCTTTACCAGACATCTGCATCCACGATCAACAAGGTTTACTTAATCCCATCTAACCCTAAGTGATGAACGAACCGGATTATCCTAAGTGTCCACTACGACCATTTTCACTCGATAAAACATTTGAAAACACGAGTAATATAGCCTCATAACCATGCTCTGATACCACCGTTGTAACGCCCCCAAACCGCCGTATGGCGCCGGGACGCCACTTTGGAAACGTTCACCAACAATCCGGCCGGGTGCAAGAACGGATCAGGAACCTTTGGCCAGTCCATCGGTGAGGTTCCCGACCACACGGCACATCCTTAAGGCTTTGCAACCCTTGTGACACACCGTGCGTTGAGCTGACTCGGATAAAGTCTATATCAGTACCACTCGCCCGTTGAAAAGAAACCCGAATACTTTGATAAATAAAAAGAGTTTATTACAAAATAGATACCAAAAGATGGTAGAGCTTTAGATATGGCCTAGTGCCAAAGTTTGGTTCAAAAAGAAACATACTTGAATTTTACAATAGATACAAAATAAAACTACTCCGGGTTCCTATCGTTCACCACGCCCTCTAGTTCCCTCTAGGGTTACCTGCTACACAAATATTTATCATAAGTAATATAAGATTACTTAGTGAGCTCAGGGTTCCTGCAAAGAGATTAGCCCCAATCCCAAACCCCAATAACAAACAACATGCAAGCAAGCATTCAACCAACAACCAATCAGAGATAGCATGCGGAAGATAATGAGCTACGCAAATTCATCTAGCCAGCAATCACAACAACAAGCATCAACATGCAACAACATGCAACAACATGAAACAACATGCAACAACATGCAACACCACGAACTTGAATAAAAACAAAGAGTTATAAACAAGTTTTAATTTGTGGGCCCGGTATGCTTCCTTTCCTTAACACCCTTCTGAACAACCGCGTTGCAACCAAAAAGGCATGCAACCGGACATCATTTAGAGCCACACCGTTGTGTAGACAGCTTAGGCCAGGGTAGCGAGCCCAGTAACCTCCGAGCTCTTCGTAACCAACCCTACAAACACACGAACATGGGTTGCATGTCGCAGCTTCATGTGGTACGGAATAGGAAGGACAGCAATACCCCAGTCTTACTACGCTAGCCGGACTTTGTCGCAGACTAAAACGCATTAAGACTTCCACAAGGTTGATACTTGAGTTCTTATGGTTTTTAAGCTCATAATTTTACAAGTATCAACAATAGTTATCACCCTTGTTACTAGAACATTTCGAACTAGTAACTGGTATAACCTCACAGCACATGCATTTAAACAAGAAAATCACAAAAGAAATTCAAGTAAAAATGCAACTAAATGCTCATGCAAACCGTTCACTAGATGGATGTCTTTAATCCCCATCTAGCCGGAGCAATATGTGCCTGAACTCACAGAAAACCGGCGATCTCTTGTAAGGAGTGGTCGGACTTTCTTGATGAAGCTCCTTCACAGCACACTTGAGTCCCTTCCCTTGTTGAAATCGATTTCCCACTCGACTCAACACCTTGCAACAGTCGATAGTCTTGTCTTGCTTCCTTTCTCCTTCACTCTTTCTCCCTTGCGGCAACACCTCTCTCTTTTTCTCTCTTCTTTCTCTCTTCCTCTCTTTTCTCTCTTTCTCTTCTTCTCCCTTAGAATTTTTGGCGAAATGAGAGAGGATATAGGTCTTTATATAGAGAGTGTAGGCGACAACTTGTCCCAATGCATGCTTGAAGAGTGTCCCTCTTCTAAGCCACCAATTTTCATGTGTGTACACTTGTTAAGTGAGCAAAACACTTGTCCAAGAGAATCTTCTCTTGTCTCCCACTTACTTCCATGAGATTAAATTAACTCTTAGTGGAAAATTCCACTTAGTTAATTTTGTGATTAAATAATCACTTAGTGGAGACTCCACTAACTCTACTTTTTAATATTTAATTCACCCTCCTTAGTGGGTTCCTTCCCACTCTCGCTTCCCATCCAGGACACAGTCCTTGTCCATTCGGCGTTCGCCTGGTATGTCCGGTCGTTCAACGTACGTCCGGTACGGTACATGGTACCATCGGCCATCCTCGGTCCATCCAGAATTTCTCGGACACTTCTTCAGTAATTCTTCTACCTTCCTTCCTTGCCTTCTCTTCATGTCCTTTCCAGGTCCTTTGGCCAGGGGTTTTTATTTTATAATTTACCCCTTGGTAAGGGTCATTACACTTTGGTTCTCCTAGTACTGCCATATTCTGAGACTTTGTGGCTTGGGAGTATGGTTGATATATCGACTTCGGATGACGATCCGGGGGGCGCTGTAGGGTGGCAACCCGAGAGACGAATATTGGACTTCCTTAGATATTATGGCATGCGAGCTTAGGCTCGATGAGGAGCCAACATTATGGCATGTAGATTTAGGTCTGATGAGGAGCCAATAAAAAACTCAAGATTTAGGCCTATGAGTAAAGGAAAGGACATATTGGCAGTTTCGTGGGGCGTTTCGTCTCAGTCGCGGATTGAGACCAGCGGGTGTTTCGGGATCGATTTCGGTTTCATCTAAGATCTGATCGTGCTGAAATTTTGTGAAAAGATTCAGGATGTACAGACCTTGCCGTTCACCGGAGGGATTAGAAAGTTAACGGTTCGTTTAATTTTGTGGTTTCACTTGTGAGGTTGCTCTTTTCTGATTTTTCTGGCAGTTTGTTTTCAATGTTTGTTTATTGTTGTGATCGGTTGTAGGAGCGAGTTTGGTTGTTCTTGGATATTGGAGAGCCTCTCATTTGGTTGTTGTTATTTTCGGGAATCACTTGTTAAGGTGAGTGCGTGACCATGAGCTTATCTAAGCGATTGGGTTGTATGACTTGTTTTGTGTGATGATGTGTAGGTGTGGTGAAAGTGTTATTGGTTGTTCTGTTTAAATGGTTGGTTTGTTATATTTTATTTGTAGTTGTACTCTTGATTTGATTGTGTGTATAGCTCGTAGATGGGAGGATCGTCTCATTGAGTACTTCTGGTAATACTCACGCATCTCATTGTGTTTGTGGTGCATGTAGAGGCAAAGTATGACCATGGGATCATGGCAATGAAGAGGAGGATGTTCTAGTGGCTCGTTTGGTTGTTGTCTGGCTTTTGTTAGGTTGCTAGAGTTGGGTCAGTAGAAACATTGTTAGGTTGCTGGTTTTATGTTTCTTGTTGGTTGAGTATTAGATATTGTTTATGTTATAAATATTGGAGTATTATTGGATATTTATTATTGGTTATTTGGTATTATGATTTCCATTGTTTAGTGTGTTTGTGGTTAGGTGGCTAGTGGGTATGAGACCACTAGTTGTAGTGAATTTATTCTTATTATTATTTCTTATTTAAAAAAAAAAAACGGGTCGGGTCGTTTCTACTAATCATGGAGAGAACCTCGGTTCTGTCCTCCTCCCTTATGGACAAACCCTTGCGTCTAACCTCCTCCACCATAGAGAGAACTTTCGCTCCGCCTTCCTCTCTTGGAGAGATAACCTTGCGTCCTGAAACGACTTGACCCATTTTTTCTTAAATTAATAAACAATAAATATAAATATAATATAAACTACAACTAGTGGTCCCATACCCACTAGCCACCTATCCGCAACAACAAACAACAGCCGAAATAACAATACCAATAAATATCCAATAATAAAATAACCAATAATAATCCATAATAACAATTCCATAATCAAACATCATGAAACATGAAACCGGCAGCCTAACAATGTTTCTAAAGACAACTCTAGCAACCTAGCAACGCCAGACAACATACAATCGAGTCCCTAGAACATCCTCCTCTTCATCGCCTTGATTCCACGATTACACTTTGCCTTTACCTGCACCAAACACATATTGAGATGCATGAGTATTTGATAAACACTCAGTGAGGCAATCCTCTCATCTACTGGGCTATACACACAAGCAACAGTGATACCAATATTCCAAACAATCAACAAACAAGACATACAAACCAGGAAACCAAACATCGTCTCGCTGGAAGGGAGGTATCGACCGACACCAGCCAAGTGTCGATCGGCATTGGCCTTGGTGTCGACCGACACTACCCCACAGTGTCGATCGATGCCTAATTTGCTGGTGTCGACCAACACCAAGTGGTGTCGATCGACACTCCCTCTGCAACCACAATCCGCTTTAAGCCAAGAGTCGAATCTCGCTTCCCAACCACTTCCAAATCGTCCAATACTCAAAACCCAAGCCAAATACGTCGATAGGAACCTGTAGCAACCAATTCCCCAGCAAGAAAAAAACACACAAAACAACAACAACAGGCAAGACCAAGGAAATCAAAGGCTTAGATTAGCCATGGTCATGCACTCACTGATATGTCTATATTTTGTCTCTCCTTAGCATATTTTTATCATGCATTTAGCTAGGATAACTCATTGGTTTGCATCATTTTCTAGTCCTTTCTATACACTTTGCTTGTCTAGATAGTTCTTGCATCATCCTTGCATACATTGTGCATTTTGGAGTATTTCAGGTATTTAGGAGACGTTGGAAGCCATTCTCGTCCGAGCCACTCTCCCCCGCCACGCACTCTAGTTTGTCTGATCGAGCCATGCTCCCCCACCACGCACTCCAGCTTTTCTGATCGAGCCATGCTCCCCCGCCACGCTCTTCAACCGTCCGTCCGAGCCATGATGACGTTGCATTCCATTCTACGCGCACGGACTCGATCGCACATGTCAGGAAGAAAGACGTTTGGTTTCACACGCTTTAGGAGATTACCAAACCGACGCTTTACCTTGTCGTTTTAAGTTTTAGGGCTTTCCATGTTGGACTACTATATATACATTTTGTTAAGTCTTTGCTGAGGGATCGAATCTTTTATCTCGTATTGTTTTCTTTCCCAGAAGGTTTTTAACCTAGCCACAAAATACGTTATGAGACTTGTATTCCGATATCTTCGAGATTTATTCAGATTTTGCATTTGATTCCTTCTACAAAGTTGTTCATCTTATTTTTATCTACCTAATAATGCTTGTTTCAATGTTTTCTGTGTATGCATCCTTGATGATGATTTTCGGACCTGAGTAGTGTGGTGGTTCTTAAGGATGGGATAGATTAGGTGGAGGATCTTAGGATGTAGAGTGTTTGAGCTTTGATTGTATGCTAGTTTCTATCTGATCAATTGGAACTAGGTTTTAGACATTTCCGCACCCAAAATGTGTTCGATGAAATGTCTGACCAACTAGTGCCAGAGAGTTAAGTTCCTAGCCTAAGAGATTAGTTGTCTATGATGTTTGTTGACGTGAATGAACTTGTTTTTCATGCCATGCTTGATCATGGTTCTCTAGCGAGAGCTAGGTTTTGAAGTGGTTGAGTTTGAGTAGCTTTTGTCAAGAGATTGGATTAGCTAAGAAGTGATGTTCATTGTTTAGGGATGGTTTGCTTGTGGCATGTTAAGCACTCTATAGACTAGGATACTCCACCGACATCAATTAATCCCATCCTTAGGACTTCTTTCTTTGTAATTTTTATTACATTCCTGAGATTGTTTCGTTTCTTGCTTTTTAGTTTATGCTTAGACTTGTCTCCGTTTTCATTCATTTTAGTTTCTCGTCATGCATTCTCGTTTCTAGTTCTGTGACTCGATTCCGTTTTGCATTTTGACCGTTCTAGGATTGTTAGATAAAAACACTCTCTTTGAATTGGCTTGACTTGTGATTTCTTGATTGCACTCTCTTTGAAGCTTCTAATTCCTTCCTAGCCTTGGATCTCTCAAGAACAACAAGGAATCTCACCAATCTCACCAAAAATCTCAAAAACTCTCTTTTTCCTCTTTTTCTCTCAAAAGCGATAAACGGCGAACAAGACAACCTTCCAAAACCCTTCTGGTCGACAAAACACTTAATATCTCGGTTTAGTGGTTTTTCCTAAACCAAACCGGTCCAAATCGATAATTAAATCGAACTGGTCGAACCATAAAACATTGGGGTCGACCGACACCCCCTTGGTGTCGATCGACACCCTTCTCCAAAACGCACAGTTTTAGTTCACGGGTGTTATACGTCCAAACTCCCTCACCTTGCGTTAAAATCTTGGTAATGTCTAAGTTTTAAAATCCAACTTTCTAAAACAAAAAATATAATAATATATAAGATAATAGCAATTCTCACTAGTAAAGTAAGTAGAGAGATTTATCAAGGAAAAAAGTATGTAACTTTCTAATAAGATAATTAGTATAACCATTTTTAGAATGGGTGTAGTAGGAGTACGAACATCCATTTTTCAATATTTTTGTTATATCCAATTATATCTGTATAGGGAAAAAGAAAACACATCAATTAAATATATATTTATAAAAATTGAATATTTAAAATAAAGAGTATTTACCGTGTTGTGTCATATCTTTCAGTTTAGCTAAATCCTCATGATTTCTAAATCGAAAACTTTCAGGAGGTATTTTACAAAATTGTTGATCCATGTTTGTAATTGTAGTAAATTTCAATAAGACTTCCTTCACATAATGGATCTCCAAACCTTTCAATAAGAGAATGATGTACAGAGCCTTGAATAGTATTTTCCTGTTTTAGAAGTAATTAAAAAAATAGATAAATTAATTAATTAATAAAGAAATAACTATTTTGGTTGAACAGTAAAATTTTGCTTTCTCATCACGCAGGAGAAAATTTATTCCAATGGCGCTCTTGCTAGAACCCATCTCCTCTTGGTTCCGCACGCGTAGCATAACTCTGCCCTCTACAGTGAATCCTCAAGTCATCACATTGGCCCCTAAAAAACCTCCTGATCTGAGCCTCCTCAGACTCCATATCCCGACCCCCATACCTCAGAAGTCGACTGAACTCCAAGTCAAGCTCCCGCACTGACCGAGTCCCCTGAGCTAGCTGAAGGAACTGCACTATCCAGTGCCTCTCTAGGGAAATACTCTCGTTTGAACTCCAAAACTCCACCACAACTGAGCATCACAAGTCAAATGATGGACCCCAATGTCCACCCAAAACTCCTCAGGACATCTCAGAGTATGGAAGTTACGTTCCACACTCGTCCTCCACGCCTCCGCAGCGGTAGGATCAGTACCTCCCAAAAACCGCTCGGTACGAATACAACCCATCTCTGTCAGCATACTGATATAACGAGAATGGACCCCCACATCCACAGCCACTGGCTGCCGCTCCTCCGCCACCACTGGTGGCAATACCTGAGCTTGAGCTGGTGCCACTGGCGGCAACCGCTCTAACAACTGTGCCAGCAAACCCGAAAGGTCGACACCTGGGACTCCACCCACTGGGACACCCGCACCTGGGGTCCTAACATCATCGGCCACTGAAGCATCAACACTGCCCCCTCCCACCACACTCACGGAATCCCCCTGGACACCCTTCGACTCGCCGACACCCTCTGCTGTCACACTCTGGTCCTCGGTCTCACTAACCACTGGGACTCTGCCTCTACCACGACCACGTCCGCGTCCATGACCACGACCAGCAACAGCACCATCTCTAGCCATCTGCACTACCATGAATAGAAGACTACGCAAACAATTTGTACTACAACACAGAAACATATACTCACCATGAAATCACACAGTAGGCTCGAAGAGGATGTTCTAGGACTCCATGCCACACACAATTGACTAACTCACATAATCAATCAAACATGCAATCCCAAACATCACAACAGAAACCTAGTGAACCCAAACCTAGAACCGTAAGGGCTCTGATACCAAACTGAAACGACCTGACCCGTTTTTTTTTTTTTTTTAATAATACAATATCTAATAATAAAATAATAATAATAATGATGAATAAACTACAACTAGTGGTCCCATACCAACTAGCCCCCTAACCACAAACACAACCAACAGCGGAAATCACAGATACCAATATTCCAACATTAATTCCAATTCATAAACTAATAATCTAAACAGTATAAACCAGAGAACCAACAATCCTAAACAACATTCTAGGACTCAACTCTAGCAACCTAACCGAAGCCAGACAACCAAACGAACCACTAGAACATCCTCCTCTTCATTGCCTTGATTCCACGATCACACTTTGCCTTTACCTGCACCACAAACACATATTGCAATGCATGAGTATTTAATACACACAAGCAATAAAGTCATCTCTAACCATCAAACAACAATCAATAAACAACAAATAACAAACCAGGACTCTGCATCGACCGACACCAACATGCATCAACCGACACCACATGGGGATGCATCGACCGACACAGAAGCTGCATCGACCGATGCAAGTTACACTTGCATCGACCGACACCCAATCGGCATCAGCCAACGCATGCTCGACATAACACGAAAACCCTAAAGTTTTACCGTCGTCCTCGCACTTGCATCGACCGACGCAAGATATGCATCGACCGATGCAATGCCGAGCATCATGTTTTCCCCAAAGCTTCTCGCCGGATCTTCGTTCCTACAACCACAAGACTCGATCCCAAGCCACAAGAAAGCTTCCTAACGTCCGAATTATCAATCTAACAAGTCTAACATCACACAACAAGCAGATTAAAGAGTTCTCTAGCTTAGCTAAGCCATGGTCCTGCACTTACCTTTGCCAAGACGATTCTGAACCTTAACCACGCAAGAAAACACTTCTACGAAGTTCCTACAACGATTCCAGATACAGATCTCCACAAGAACAGCCTCAAATATCCAGAAAACACCAAGAACACCCACAAAACTCTTTCTCTCTTTCATTTTCTTGAAAACGGTTAAAACACGTCGAATGAGACAAAAGCTCGACTTAAGGGTTTCCTTCTCCCTTTTCCCAAAACGCAGCGTTTAACTTAAGTCAAAACGCACGAAATTGAGTCAGCATCGAGCGATGCTCCACCTGCATCGATCGATGCATATTCTAAATCGGGATTCTGGTTCGCGGATGTTATAAGAAACAGCAAGGAATCTCACCAATCTCTCTCAAAAGCTCAAGAACTCTTGTTTTCTCTCTTTTTCTCTCAAAAAATGATAAACGGCGAACAAGACAACCTTCAAAAAACCCTTCTGGTCGACAAACCACTTAAATATCTCGGTTTAGTGTTTTTTCCTATACCAAACCGGTTTAAATTGATAATTGAATCGAACTGATCGAACCAGACAACATTGGTGTCGATCGACCCATCCCAAAAACCTATATTTTGGTTTGCGGATGTTACAATTCTCCCCCACCAACAGAGATTCGTCCTCGAATCTCGAACAACCATCAGCCAAGGACTCTCATGCAACCGTCTCCACGGCCCGCACTCCTCCGACCGATCTACGAAAGGTCACTTCTAGGCGATAGACTCACGCTCCAGACATTATTTGCTCTCGACTTTTGGACTTTCCTTTACTCATAGGCCTAAACCTTGAGTTTTTATTGGCTCCTCATCATACCTAAGTCTGCATGCCATAATGTTGGCTCCTCATTGGGCCTAAACCAGCATGCCAATAATCTATAAGGAAAAATCCAATACTCGTCTCTCGGGTTGCCACCCTACAGCGCGCCCCCGGATCGTCATCCAAAGTCGATATACCAACCATACCCTCAAGCCATAATGTCACAGAATATGGTAGTACTAGGAGAAGCTAAGTCCCCCAAGAGTCGCGAGCAAACAATTCTGAACACGTCTGAGTCCTATCCCTATCCAGGTTTCTTTCCCGTGGCTCGCGTAAGACATCACAATGTCCTACCAACCACATATCCCCTCACTGGGATACCTCATGACCACACATGGATCATCTCACTGCTGCAAGGGCCGCCACAAAGGCCAAACAAATGTCCTAAACAGGACCGCCACCAAGGCCAAACAAATGTCCTAAACAGGACCACCACCAAGGCCAAACAAATGTCCTAAACAAGACCATCACAAAGACCACACAAATGTCCTAAACAGGACCATCACAAAGACCATCTGTCCCGAAGGACCGTCACAAAGACCATCTGTCCCGAAGGACCGCCTAAACAGGCATTCTGGATAAACAGCCCGCCACAAAGGCCACACATCTGGCTAAATAGCCCGCCACAAAGGCCACACATCTCGCTAAACAGCCCGCCACAAAGGCCACACAATGTCTCAAAAGACCGCCACTAAGGCCACACAATGACAAAAAAGTCCGCCACTAAGGCCACACAAGCCCCTCCACGGCTCTCCCCACTAAAATGGACAAATTTTAACTGACATAAAACTTTCCACTTTTACCACCTTCCACTTTTAGAAACTTCTATTTCTGGAAACTTTCCTCCAAATACCCCGCCTCACAGAAACTTTGTATCCCCAGCACCACCTCATCTTGTTACTTAGTCGCACAACCAACCATCCCAAGCGACCAAGTAAACAAAAGAGATGGGCTGGAATACTCCATTCCCGCTCCAGCCACGGATTATAGATAGGACCAGGCTAGACAAGCTGAAGTCACAGCTTGCTTCTCATACCACTTCTTAAACCTTGCCTTCATCCTCGCCTCAGGCTCCCAAGTCTGCTCCTCAACACCATCACAGTCCCAAAGGACTCTCATCAAAGGAATATTCTTCTTCCGAAATTCCTTGATCCTCCTCTCGAGAACCCTCACTGGTCTCGCTTCCAAAGTCATGTTAGGCTGAAGATCCTCAGGAATCTTTGCTTACAATTGATCATCCTCACAGAGACACTTCCTCAACATAGAAACATAGAAAACCTTATGGAATGCATGCATAACCTCATATAACTCCAGTCTATAAGCCACTAGTCCAACACGCTCAATCACTCTGAACGGACCCATATACCTCGGACTCCGCAACATGGCCATCTTGAGGTACACTCTGTCTCCTACCTGAAACTCAAGATCTCTCCTCCTCCTATCGGCATAACTCCTCTGCCGATCCTGAGCCTTCTTCATGTTCAGCTTGAGAACCTGAATCTTCTCTGAGGTCTCCTGAACAAAATCTGCACCGTAAATGCTCCTCTCCCCAACCTGAGTCCAGCATAACGGTGTACGACACGTCCTCCCATACAAAGCTTCATAAGGAGCCATCTTAATACTTGCCTGATAACTGTTGTTGTAAGCAAACTCTACCAAGCTTAGGTGATCTGCCCAATGGCGTCCCCAGTCCACCACACACATCCTCAGTAAATCCTCCAGCGTCTGGATCGTCCTCTCTCACTGTCCATCTGTCTGGGGATGATAAGCTGTACTCATATGCACCTTGCCCATCTTTGCCTGAAACGCTCTCCAAAACACCGAAGTGAACTTAGGATCCCTATCGGACACAATGGTCGCTGGTACCCCATGCAACCTGACTATCTCCTTCACATACTTCTTAGCCAAGACCATTGCTCCATCAGTCTTCTTAATGGCCAGAAAATGTGCCGACTTAGTCAACCGGTCCATAATGACCCAAATAGCATCAACCGTCCTCGACACTGGCAAACCTACCACGAAGTCCATAGTAATCATGTCCCACTTCCACTCTAGAATGGGTAGAGTCTTCAGTAACCCTCCTGGAACCTGATGCTCAGCCTTCACTAGCTAGCACACATCGCACCTTGCGACCCAACTAGCTACATCCTTCTTCATCCCGACCCAATGATAGTACCTCTTGAGATCACGGTACATCTTAGTCGCTCCTGGATGAATAGAAAACTTGCTCCCATGAGCCTCTCTCAGGATCTCCTGCCTCAATTCCTCATCCTTGGGCACACAAATCCGACCGTGCACCAAGATAGTACCATTATCTAAGACCTGATACTCTGAATCAACATCCTTTGAGGCATTCACCAGCCTCAAATCCTTCTCCTGAGCCAACCGCACTCTGCTCAGAAGATTTACTCTATCAACCGCCTCCAAACCCAACGGTTCCTGAGACACAGCACACAAACTCAACACACCGATCTCTCCTACCAGAAACTACATCTCCTGCTCCTCATCCAAAGCTACCCTTTTCCGACTCAGAGCATCTGCAAACCAAGTTAGCCTTACCAGGGTGGTAGGCTATCTCCAAATCATAATCCGCCACCAGCTCCATCCATCGCCTCTGCCTCAAGTTCAGCTCGGGCTGAGTGAATATATACTTCAGGCTCTTATGATATGAAAACACCTGCACCTTTGCACCATAAAGACAAGATCTCCAAATCTTCAGGCCAAAAACTACAGCACCCATCTCCAAATCATGAGTAGGATAGTTGCCTTTATGCTTCCGCAACTGCCGCAAAGCGTAGGCAATCATCTTCCCATGCTGCATAAGAACACACCCCAAACCAACTCTAGATGCATCTGTATAAACCACATAGGGTTCTCCCTGCTCAGGCAAAGCCAACACTGGCGCAGTAGTCAACATCTCCTACAGGCTTGCAAAGCCTTGCACAAATCTCCTGTAGTAACCTGCCAATCCAAGAAAACTCCTGATCTCTGTGGCATTCTGCGGTCTGGGCCAATCTCTGATAGTCTGAATCTTCTCCGGATCTACAGAAACTCCATCTACAGACACAATATGACCCAGAAAACCCATCTCACACTGCCAAAAACTGCACTTATTCAACTTATCAAACAACTTCTGCTCTCGCAGCGTCTCTAGAACTGCCTTAAAATGCACTGCATGCTCCTTAGGACTCTTAGAATAAACCAGGATATCGTCAATGAAAATGATGACAGATACATCCAGGAACTCCTGAAACACACTGTTCATCAATCTCCTAAACGCTGCTGGTGCGTTAGTCAACCCGAAAGGCATCACCACAAACTCATAATGCCCATACCTCGTCCTGAATGCAGTCTTCCTCACATCAGCCTCATCTATCGGAATCTGATGATAACCCGACGCCAGATCTACCTTGGAGAACCAAGTAGCACCCCTCAACTGATCCAGTAACTCATCGATCCTCGGGAGAGGGTAGTTGTTCTTCACAGTGACCCGGTTCAAACCCCTGTAATCACTACACAACCGGAAACTCCCATCCTTCTTCTTGATAAACAACACCAGTGCTCCCCATGGTGATACACTAGGACGGATGAATCCCTTACTCAACAAATCCTCTAGCTGCTTCTTCAGCTCTGCCATCTCTGCTGAAGCCATTCTGTAAGGAGCCTTGGATAACGACATCGTCCCTGGTTCCAGTTCAATCGTAAAAGGATCAAACCGAGATGGTGGTAACCCCTGCAACGATAGGAACACATCCTCAAACTCCTCTACAACCGGAATACCGCTAACCGTAGACTTTCCCACTGACTGTGGCATAGATATGGTAACCAAATAAGCCTCACGGTCCTTCTCGATCATCTTCCCAGCCTGAATGGCCGAGATCACGAGACTCCCTGAAGTCAGTCTAATACCTTGAAAAACTAACTTCCCTCCTGGATGCTCAAACTCCACTCTACCCCGATAGCAATCTAAATGCACCATATGCCGATGCAACCAATCCATCCCAAGAATCACATCATACAACTCCACTGGACTGATAAGCAAATCCGCTGGCCACGACTCCCCTACGATCTGAATACCAATTCCTCTGGCTCGTCCAATAACCCTCAGGAACTTGCCTCCCGCAACTCTGACAACTCCTGTACGCTCCCCGGGATCCCCTCTGATTCCCGCGCTCTCTGCACACTCCAGAGTAATAAAGCTATGAGAAGCTCCAGAATCAAACATAACATGGGACTTAAACCCGCCCACCAACAAGGTCCCTACACTAACCTCATGTGTTGAGAACCTAACACTTTATCACAGGAAAACATAAAATCTGAACTTACTAAGAATTCACAAAGTTAAAGTACCAGAAATTATACATGTGATCGCCCCGGCACTGGTTCCACCATTCTCTGCAGTCGTGTAAACCTGTGGCGCCTGCTCAATCCGTGCCACCTGCTGCCCTCCAGGCTGCACCTGCCGCAACGCTGCCACTGCAACTTGGGACACATGAGCCTGATATGCCCTGGCTCCCTGCAATGATAACATACACGAACCGCTGTCGTTGGAGAACTCCTCTTGGTACATCTAGCAATCTTGTGATCCTTGCTTCCACACCTGAAGCAACTCGCACCACTCGACGTGTGCATAGCCTTCCACCTTGTTTTGGTTCCCTGTGCAGCCTTACCGCCCCTGCTAGAACTACCCTGCTGCTGAGCCCTACTAGGCTGAACTGCTGGACTAACCGCCACTGACTGTGCCTGAATATCCTCTTCAATCCCTGCTGCAGTCTCAACCAGCTCTGCACGCGTAGCATAACTCCGCCCTCTACAGTGAACCCTCAAATCATCACGTAGGGCCCTCAAAAACCTCCTGATCTGAGCCTCCTCAGACTCCATAGCCCGACCTCTATAACATAGAAGTCGACTGAACTCCAAGTCCAGCTCCCGCACTGACCGCGTCCTATGAGACAACTGAAGGAATTTCACCTCCAACCGGTCCAACGCCTCTCTTGGAAAGTACTTGTGGTTAAACTCCCCCACGAAGTCAGCCCAAGTCATCTCCCGCTGCACACTTCTAGCAGCCACTGATCTCCACCACAACTCAGCATCACCAATAAAATGGTGGACCTCTATGTCCACCCAAAACACCTTAGGACATCTCAGAGTATGGAAGTTACGTTCCACACTCGTCCTCCACGCATCTGCAGTAGTAGGATATGTACCACCCGAAAACTGCGCGGTCACAAGACCCTTCATCTCCTTGAGCATGGACAAATAACGTCCATGTGCTCCTGCATCCGCAGCCACTGGCTGCCGCTCCTCCGCCACCACTGGTGGCACAACCTGTGCCTGAGCCGGTACCACCGCTGGCAACCGCTTCAATAACTGTGCTAACAAAGCCGTAAAGTCAGCACCAGGGACTCCACCTGCTGGGACTCCCACACCCGAGACCCTAGCATCACCGACCACTGGAGCATCAACACCGCCCCCTCCGGCCACACTCCAGGACACCCTGCGACTCGCCAACACCCTCAGCTTTCACACTCTGGTCCTCGGTCTCACTAACCATTGGGACTCTGCCCCTACCACGACCACGTCCGCGTCCACGACCATGACCAGCAACAGCATCCTCTCTAACCATCTGCACTACCATGAACAGAAGGCTAATCACGCAATTAAACATAACATAAAAACATATACTCACCGTGGAATCACACTGTAATTGACTAACTCACATAATCAATCAAGACATGCAATCCCAAACATCACAACAGAAACCTAGTGAACCCAAACCTAGAACTGTAAGGGCTCTGATACCAAACTGAAATGACCCGACCCGTTTTTTTAATTAATATAAATATAATATAAACTACAACTAGTGGTCCCATACCCACTAGCCACCTATCCACAACCACAACCAACAGCGGATATAACAATACCAATAAATATCCAATAATAAAATAACCAATAATAATCCATATCAACAATCCAATAATCAAACATCAGGAAACATGAAACCGGCAACCTAACAATGTTTCTAAAGACCCAACTCTAGCAACCTAGCAATGCCAGACAACATCTAATCGAGTCCCTAGAACATCCTCCTCTTCATCGCCTTGATTCCACGATCACACTTTGCCTTTACCTGCACCACAAACACATATTGAGATGCATGAGTATTTGATAAACACTTAGTGAGGCAATCCTCCCATCTATTGGGCTTGTAACAACCCGTCCCGTGGACCTCAATAGCCTCACTGCTAGCTTGCCCCCATAGGCCCAAAGCTGGCCCTGCAGGGCATCGATCCCAACCCCTCACCGTGGCAAATGGAACTATTCATCCAAATTCACATTAGGTTATTGGTGCGCCAGGCGTTCCTCGAACCCTGGTCCTCACCCTTTATCAACCTTCCCACAGGACAAATTACCACCAATTGAGTCCGTTTGGGCGGCTAGCGGTGGGCTAGTGGGGTCTACGGACGGTTCGTTGGGGCAGCTAGTGGGGTCCGCGAGACGGGTTGTCATATAAAAATCGATTTTTATGTAACAACCCGTCCCGTGGACCCCACTAGCCTCACTGCTAGCTTGCCCCCATAGGCCCAAAGCTGGCCCTGTAGGGCATCGATCCTAACCTTTCACCGTGGCAAATAGAGTCCGTTTGGGCGGCTAGCAGTGGGCTAGTGGGGTCCACGGACGGTCCGTTGGGGCAGCTAGCAGTGGGCTAGTGGGGTCCGCAGGACGGGTTATCACAGGGTTATACACAGAACTTGACACAAGCAACAGTGATACCAATGTTCCAAACAATCAACAAACAAGACATACAAACGAGGAAATCAAACATCATCTTGCTGGAAGGGAGGTGTCGATCTATTTTGTATATCTGAATTAGCTAAGATTTATATAGTGAAGTGACCTTAGTGCAGTGGCAAGAGGTAAGTCCATTTGTAGAAGGCACCATCACACCCGGGATCGAGTCCCGGCTCCTACGAATGTAGGAATTTGGCTAATGGGTCGGCCAGTTGTGGCCTAATGGTTGACAAAAAAAAAAAAGATTTATAAATACCATCCTGATTATAATTTTCAAATTTTTATTTTTATTATATTATGTTACCTTTATTTCAATTGCTCAACTATTATTGGGTTAGTCATAAAATTGTTGTAATCGAATAGATAATTTTCACCAGTTGTTCATCCAAAATATCTTTGGAGTAAAAAAAACTTCATGGTTAAAAAAATTATATCACTAAACAATTTTAGTAATTATAAGAACTATAATTATGCCAAAATGAAAGTAAAGCAACCTAAAGTTTGTTTAATTTGTTTAGAAGACATTTTATCGGTGTTGATAAAGAGCATAGTTTAACAATAAAATAATTTTGGATGTAAGAACATATTTTGAATGCTAAAATATATAGTAAAATTGTACGTGGTTACTTATAAGATGTTGCTTTAATAAATTTGTTGCATGTAAAATATTTTGGGAATAAGTTGGGAAACATTTTTAAAATTTGACAGTAATAAAATTTGTAATGATGAATATTTGGCAAAAGTTATAGTGGGATATAATGTAGCTTTACATTATTGTAACAATTGTTATAATATATTAAATATATAAATATAAATAAATGTATGAAAGTATATATAAATATTCTCTAACTTAAATTATTTATATATTTACTTTAGGAAATAAAATTTCTTTATATATTTTCAAAACAATTTACAAGGTTTAGGATTTATTTTCTTCAACAATTTTTAAACATGCACATCGTGCAGGCCCTTATCTAGTTGTATATAACTTATTAATCATCAAAGTGACCTTTTTATATTATATATAGATATTGAAATTTTAAAAATTCATTAACTGATCATGATTAAAGAGATACTAAAAATGACATAAAAGTTTTGATTGATCAACTATTTTGTTATCTATATTCTTGGAGATCACCTAAAGGTGGATCACTGAATATAGTTAATAATATGAAAAGATTTCATCATTTTTAATATAGTCAATAATATGTATATCCAAAGGTAACAAATTTATTTTATTAATATGTGATTTGATTAATTATAAAATTATAAATTTAGCATCGTTAAAAGTGTTTGTATTTAGATATTGTCCAAAGCTTATTTAAATTCATGCATTAAATTTAAGTTAAGCCTTAAGAGTCTCTGTAAAAGTGTCATAGGTAAGCAGCATGTTTAAATGTTTGCAGCTTCTTCAAACTTGTATGTTCAAACTTGTAAGCTTCTGCTAACTCTGTCATAAAGTTCAATGGGCTTAATTACGGTAAATGGTCTGATCAGATCTGGTTTGCATTGGGTATTTGGACTATGCAATACTAACGGATAATGAACCTGCAGCCATTACAGGAGATAGCTCCGAAACTCAAAAATCTCGTTATGAGATTTGGGAGCAATTTAACAGCCTGAGTTTGAACCTCATGAGAATGACATGGCAGAAAGCGTTAAGCCATCTATGCCTAAGACAGAGAAATCAAGGGAATTCATAGAGAAAATTAAGGAGTGTTTACAATCTGATTTGGCTGACAAGTCGATTGTAGGAAGTCTCTTGAATGGGCTTACTACAAAAAAGTATGACTGGTCTCAGCCAATTCAAGATCATGTGACGCACATGTCTAACTTGGCAGCAAGGTTGTCAACTTTGGGAATGGAAGTTCATGAGAATTTCCTGGTCCAATTCATTATGAACTCTCTACCTTTTGAGTTGAGCCAGTTCCAGGTGAATTACAACACCATTAAAGATAAATGGGAATTTAAGGATTTAAAGGCTATGTTGGTTCAAGAGAAAGGGAGAATTAAGATAATAAAGGATCATGTTGTCAATCTTGTGGGCTATGGATATGCTAGCAGCAATAAAGGAAAACCAAGTAGGAAGGACAAGATGAAGGATAAAGGTCTCATGAAAGGCCCCAAAAATCAAACCCAGAAGGAAAGGAAGTGTTTCTTTTGCAAGAAAATGGGACACTTTAAGAAAGACTGTCCGAAAAGAAAGGCTTGGTTCGAAAAGAAAAGTACGCAACATATTTATGTTTGCTCTGAACTGAACATTGTCGAAGTGCCTAAAAATACTTGGTGGGTAGATATAGGTGCTACTACTCATGTGTCTCATATTAAACAGGGATTCAGTTTGATTCAACCCATAAGAGGACCTGAACAATTCTTGTTCATGGGAAATAGAATGAAGGCACAAATTGAAGGCATTGGGAATTATAAGTTGATCTTGGACATTGGATGTCATGTAGATCTTGAAGGGTATCTCTATGTACCTGAGTGTGCTAGAAATCTTGTTTCCGTTAGTAGGTTGGATAATTTAGATTTTGATTTTAGGATTGGACATGGTGTTTTCTCATTTTACCGAAATGATTACCTTAATGGAAGGGGTACTTTGTTTGATTCACTTTATCGTTTCAATCTTGATATAAAGTTTTCTGAATCTTTGTTTAATATTGAAAGTCAAGACATTAAGCGTAAGCGTAGTGCATCTAATGAAATTTCAGCTTTCTTGTAGCATCAAAGACTAGGTCACATTTCCAAGAAAAAAATAATAAGGTTGGTAAAGAATGAAATTCTTCCTCACTTGGATTTTAGTGATCTAGATATGTGTGTAGACTGCATGAAAGGAAAGCAGACTAAACAAATTACAAAGAAACCAACCACAAGAAGTAATCAAGTTGTTGAGTTAGATCACACTTATATATGTGGTCCATTTGATACTCCATCTTGGATTGGTGAAAAATACTTTATCATCTTTATTGACGATTACTCACGTTATGGTTATACTTATCTACTGCATGAAAAATATCAGTCCGTGAATACCCTAGAGATATTCATTAATGAGGTAAGAAGACAATTAGATAGAAAAGTAAAAGTAGTGAAGTCTGATAGAGGTGGTGAGTTTTATGGAAAGTTCACCAAAATGGACAATGTCCTGGTCCATTTGCGAAGCTACTTGAGAGTAGTGGCATTTGTGCACATTATACAATGCCTGGTACTCTTCAGCAGAATGGTGTATCTAAGAGGCGGAATCGTACTTAAATGGAAATGGTTAGGAGCATGATAAGTAATAGTTCTTTACCCCTTTCGTTGTGGACATATGCATTAAAAACTGCAACGTATCTCTTAAATCGGGTTCCTAGTAAGGCAGTTCCTAAGACTCCTTTTGAACTGTGGACTGGAATAACCTAGTTTAAGACATTTACATGTTCGGGGATGTCTAGCAGAACTAAAGCCATATAATCAATATGAAAAGAAACTTGATTGGAGGACTGTTAGTGACTTCTTTATTGGCTATCCAGACAAATAAAAGGGGTATGTATTTTACTGCCCTAAGCATATTACGAGAATAGTTGAAATGGGAAATGCTAGGTTCCTTGAAAGTGAATGTGACTTAAGCATTAACGAAGATCCGAACACATTCCAAAAAGCTAAGGAAATTGACAATTCTGAAAAATGGTCTATTGCCGCGAAAGAAGAAATAAAATCTATGGCTGATAATAATGTTTGGGACTTAGTATAGTTGTCGAACGGTTTCACAACCGTTGGTTCTAAATGGGTCATTAAGACTAAACGCAACTCGAAAGGTAACATAGAAAGATACAAGCCTCGCCTAGTTGCCAAATGTGATACCCCAGTTTTAGAGGTTTATAAGAATTGATTTTTCTACCTTTGTCACCAAAGTGCACTTATCTTTTCAGTCAAGGGTCCTGGAAGAACTCCACAGTTAAGCGTGCTTATGCTAGAGTAGTCTCAGGATAGGTGACCTTCCGGAAAGTGACTGTCGGAACTGTGCGAGTGAGGACAAAACATAGGGAAAGAACATGTAGTGATTTGTAGGGACGATAACAAGTCTTTAAAACCTTCCGGACGTAGCAAACTGGCCGTCGGATAGATATGGGCTCAAGGGCCTAGTGAGAGTATGTGAGGCTCATTAAAGAAGGTGGGCCCATGGATTGGGATTAGACATGGGGCTCACTATGAGGTGGCGGTCAGGACATTACAAGTGGTATTAGAGCCGAACCTAGACAAGTGTGGAGTCGAGTGGGCTCACACCGTCGGGGGTGACGTTCTTGGTGCACAACGAGGACATTGCGATCTGTTAGTGGGGGTGAATTGTAACACCTCAGTTTCAAAGACTTGCAGAGAGGTTTAAAAGAATTGATTTGGCCACCTATGTCACTAAAGTGCACTTATCTTATTAGTCAAGGGTCCTGAGAGAACTCCACAATTAAGCGTGCTTATGCTTGAGTAGTCTTAGGATGGATGACTTTCTGGGAAGTGATTGTCGAAACTTGTGCGAGTGAGGACAAATTACAGTTAAAGATCATGTGGTGATTTGTAGGGACGGTAACAAGTCTTTCAAACTTCCTAGACGTAGCAAACCGGCCGTCAGATAGAGATGGGCTCACGGGCCTAGTGAGAGGACGTGAGGCCCATTAAGAAAGGTGGGCTCATGGACTGGTATTAGACATGGGGCCTACTAAGAGGTGGCAATCGGGGCGTTACACCAAAAGTATCACCCAAAAAGATGGCATTAAATATAAAGAGACTTCTCTCCAGTTTCAAAGAAGGATTCTCTTAGAATTGAGTTGAATTTGGTGGCTCACTATGATCTGGAGCTTCACCAAATGGATGTGAAAACCTCCTTCCTGAATGGAAAGATTGAGGAATAAGTATATATGGATCAGCCTGAAGGGTTTGTGGCCACAGGAAATGAACATCTGGCGTGTAAGCTGAAAAAAAAGGAAGTATATGGACTTAAACAAGCGTCCAGACAATGGTATTTGATGTTTAATGATACCATTACGTCATATGGGTTTGTGGAGGTTATCGTTGACCGATGCATCTATATAAAAGTCAGTGGGAGCAAGTTTGTAATTTTAGTCTTATATTTTGATGATATTTTGCTTGCTGCGAATGATATGGGTATGCTACATGACATAAAGAAGTATATATCTAAGAACTTTGAAATGAAAGATATGGGTGAGGCATCTTATGTGAACGGAATAGAAATAATTCAAGATAGATCACTTTGATTGCTAAGTTTGTCTCAGAAAGGATATATCAATAAGGTCTTAGAAAGATATAGAATGAGTGAATGCTCTGTTGGTAAAATTCCAATTCAGAAAGGGGACAAGTTCAATAAAATGCAATGTCCAAGAAATGAATTGGAATGTAAAGAAATGGAAAGAATTTCTTATGCATCAGTGGTTGGGAGTTTGAACTATGTTCAAACAAGTACTCGACCATATATCAGTTTTGTTGTTGGTATGTTGGATTGATATCAAAGTAATCCAGTAATGGACCACTAGAAGGCTGCAAAGAAGGTTCTTAGGTACTTGCAAGGCACCAAAGAGCTCATGCTTACATAAAGGAGATCTGATGACCTCGAGGTCATTGGATATTCAGATTCAGACAATGTCGGATGCGTTGATAGTAAAAAATTGACGTTTGGATATTTGTTCTTGTTAGCTGGAGGAGCAATATCGTGGAAAAGTGGAAAGCAGTCTATCATTGATTCTTCCACTATGGAGGGAGAATTTGTGGCGTGGTTTGAGGCCACAAGTCATTCGTTGTGGCTGTGGAACTTTATCTCAGGGATTCGGATTGTCGACAACATAGAAAAGCTTCTGAAAATTTACTGTGATAGTTCCGCAGCTGTCTTCTTTTCAAAGAATTACTATTACTTAAAAGGTGCTAAACACATGGAGATAAAGTACTTATTTGTCATATAAGGACGAATATGATGGTTGCAGATCCGCTAACTAAGGGATTACCACCCAATGTGTTCATTGGCCATGTAGAGTGTATGGGTGTTATAGATAAGACCTTGGTCTTTTGATTATAGGATCCTTGTTATTTATTAGACACTATGAATTCACTTTAAGTTATGTTTTCTTTTTTTTATTAAACATGTTATCATTAAAGGATGTGTAGACATTTATGGTTTATAGATAACATAACTATTTTGAGAATTAAGGTTCTTCTCAATATATATAAAAAAATAATATTAAATTGGAATTGATTTGTGATACATGGAAGGGAGTATGTCGTTCAATGACGTGTGACCGCCATGATTCGATCAGTTTGATTTTATTTAAGTCATTAAAGGTTAAGAGAACTTGATATTAAAGTGCGCATTAAAGTTATTAAACCATTAAATTGACAAAAATACCAAGTGGGAGAATGTAAAAATATTTTATATTTTATATGGCTGATGTGTCCTTCGGTTTAATAATAAAGTTCAAGTTTATATTTAACTTGAGAACATTAGCGTTTAGTCTTCACAATGAAAACGAAAGGCGATAACAAATGTATGGATGGTTGCGTCTTGAGTTTTAACAGGTGTAGCGAGTATATGGTTGTGGCTACTTTTTCCCATGGTTTAACTGTGTTCTTAACCATCTCCTCTTTTCACAGTATGTTCTCCCTCGTTGGTTGCACCAGCTCCCTCGTCCTCCACCTACTTAGTGTGTAGCTATGTTTTGAGTTTATGTGTAATACAATTTTTCATGCATCCTCTAAAACAAAATTTTGCACCATTATGTATGGACATGAACCTTTCTATTCAATTGAAACAGCGGTTCATAGGTGTTTTATATTCTATGTGGTCTATGTGTCTTTCGGTTTAATAGTAAATTTTAAGTTTATATTTAATACTGTGGATTATAATATCAAAGACAACACCGTAAACCCTAAGCCCTCTTCTCTATAATTAATTATATTATATAAGTAATATATATACATGTATATGTTAAGTATATGCATTATTAAAGGGTGTTATTATGAACTATTACAACTCTTCAAAGGTGACTATATATACATGTATATATATGTGTGGCTGTTGAATCGTTACAACAACAGTTGTGTTCTCATAACGTGAGAAAACTACCAAACCAAATACACAACAAAAAAGAAGATTATTGATCTTCTTTATCAAAGATGTGAGAAAACTACCAAACCAAATACACAGCAAAAAAGAAGATTATTGATCTTCTTTATCAAAGATCAAGTGAAAGCAATAAGGAATAAGGGAAGAGTAAATCAATTACTGAAGATTAGGATCCATAATCAAACATAGTCAAACAATGGATCAAAGTTAGTGTTTATTCTTCTGTAAATAAGTGTTTATGGTTATATTAGATGTAATCTAGATGATTTTTGGGATATATAAATTTCATAAATATAGAAATCTAAATTGATATAGCCAACGGAGGTATCGATCATGGAGTGCCCGAGAGGAATGTCCCAATGGTACAAAGTCACGTACGGCTCGAGCCCTACAATTATTTTGTTTATTACAAGTGGAACTCGACCAACCATAGTTTAATATATATAAAAAATGTTCATAATAAATAGACGACATCTAATGTATGATTATTATAAGACTTAGACCCTAAAAATCAAGCAACAAAAAATAAATAAAGAAATTACCTTTAGCATCTACGAGTTTGTTGTTGTGATCGATTCCAGCTTCGTTTATTTGTCCCACGCCATCTGTTCGGAAAGTTACTTTCAGATCTTTTTTATCTCTTTTTCATTTTTTCTACTTTCTGTCGCAGCGATCTGAATTTTAAAAATTTGGAATCACCAGTTAAAGGAGTGACAAAACCCAATGTCTTTGCTTAAAACAGCGACAGTCGCTTATTTTTTTAATTTTACAGATTGGCAAAACCAAATCAAATTGCCATTTGACAAAAAAATTCAGATCTATACTTTTCTTATTTTTCCTTCTCTGTACAACACAACCTAACTTAAAAAACAAAAACAAAAAAATCAAAATTCAGTGTTTTAGAAATAGTCGCTGCAAAGAGTCGCTCGACACTAAAACAAACAGGGCCATAGTATTATTATCACACTTTGAGTTTTTAAAAATTTCATACTTAGTACTTATATAGTAACATTACATTACTCAATGTAAAGTAGATTCTAAAACAAAACAAAACACAACAAGATTAGAAATACATACTTGGAAAGATGCGGGACCAAGAAATGGAGAATCTGTAAGCATACATTCCTATGTTCTTCATAAGTTGTATATCTTCCTGCCATCACCATAATTTCAATTAATCAAAACCTCATTTATTAACTTGAGGACTAAAGTGTTTAGTTTTCACAATTAAGGAAACTGAAGACGTTTGGAAGTGTATGGATGGTTGCGTTTTGAGTTTTAACAGTTGCAGCTAGTATATGGAGAACGTTTCCAATTGCTTTATCCCATCGTTTCAAGGTAGTTCTAACCATCTCCTTGCTTCACAGTTTGATCTCCCTCGTTGGCCGCACCGTCTTCTCCGTCCGAAGCCTTCTTGATTTTTGTATTCTGTTTTTTTTAAGTTTTAATCAAATTTCAAATGTGAATGTGATACAAGACTCAGTGGTGAGACTTGTACCGGATAGAGATAATGTAGATCTGACAAGATGGCGGTCGCTTCTCTCGTGTGGGATCGGTGAAGGGAAGTGTTGGCAGAGCAAAGTACACCACAGAGATGTGATTGGTCTCTGATACAATACACAAACTTAGCCTTGTGGAATCTCACACACAAGACAAAGAACAAGCTTATTCTCTTAAGAACACTTAAAGAGAAAAAGTAAGAAAATTCAGCGTTTTATTAATATCATAAGGTGAAAAACCGCACAACTGCTTCAGGGGGACTTTATAAGAGTCCTTCAGCTAGCCCTAAGGCCAAAAATAAATGCAAAATAATAAAACAAAGGAAAGCAAATAAAATGAAACACAAAACCATTGTTTTTGGAAAGTAAATAAACTAATTAAAGAAAATACTAAAGTAGACTTGATCTCTCTTGATGAGCACGCCTTCTAGCCGTTGTTGGGGTTGGTGGAACCTGCAAGGATTGAAAATATTGAATAGGACTTACCTGGATGCAATCTAGGCCCAATAGATGTTCTCTGAAAAACTTCTTGTACTACTCGATGAACTACTTCAGGAGTCTTGTCTTGTATAGGTTTGTTCGCTTGTTTCTTGAAGTAGGAGTCTTCCTGGAGTTCCTCTAGAGTATATTGATCAGTCTCTTGATGCTCGTCCATGTCCTCTATGTCTTGGTCTTGATCTTCACTATCTTGATCGCTTTCGGAGGTGTAGCTTGTGTTAGACGTCTCTTGCAACTCCAATGTCTTCTCTTGGCTTCTCGAGGTTCCTTGACCTGCCAAAAGAGGTTTCATACCTGGGAAACTGGTTTGATCAAGGCTCATTTGGGTGAAGGCTTCAGAAAGCTCTTCCTCAGCAATGTGATCATATATGTTGTGGCGGCATGATGGTGGTACAGACCAGTTGACGTCCTTCAGCTCTAGGGAGCTTACGATGTCTTGAACGGCTAGGTTAAACCTAATCCTTAACTGTTTAGCCTTTGATCGTGTCATATGGCCTTCTCGTACTTCTGGTACAGGATGTTGTACAAGATCTGGTTCAATGGTATGGTTGGTAGGATCGATGTCCGTATCATTCCCTCCCTCTTCAGAATGTTTTGTCCTCAAAACTGAATCTCCTGGGCCATAAGCAGACAAGTCAGCTACATTAAAGGTGTGAGAAATTTTTACCTCCTTTGGTAGCCCCAAACAGTAGGCGTTGTCATTGATCTTCTCAAGAACTTTAAATGGACCATCGCCTCTTGGTGATAACTTAGAGGCTCGTTGTGTTGGAAATCTCTCAGGCCTCATATGCAACAAGACCCAATATCCTGGTTTGAACAACATCTCCTTTCTTCCCCGAATCAGCCTTGCGTTTGTTGTCGGCATTCTTCTTTTCCAAATTTGCTTTGGCTTTGTCATGCAACTTCTTGATGATTTCTCCTCTTCTTAGCCCATGTTGGCAAACTTGTTCTATCTGAGGAATGGGTGCTAAATCTAATGGAGACAAAGGGTTAATTCCATAGACTATCTCAAAAGGAGATAGTTTTGTAGCCGCGTGGACAGCACGATTATAAGCAAACTCTATAAAAGAAATGCAATCAACCCATGTTGCCATATATTTACCAAGAGTGGCTCTAAGTAAAGTAGAGAGAGTTTAGTTTACCACTTCAGTTTGTCCATCCGTTTGGGGATGACAAGTTGTAGAGAATAGAATCTTGGTACCTAAATTTCTCCAAAGTGTCTTCCAAAAGTGACTCAAGAACTTGGTGTCACGATCAGAGACTATTGTCCTTTGAATTCCATGGAGTCGCATCATTGGTCTTGTCACATGGGATGAAGTGTGCCATCTTGGAGAACCGGTCCACGACAACAAAGATTGAATCTTTGTGTTTAACCTTTGGCAATCCTAAGACAAAATCCATATAAATATCTACCCAAGGGGCGTTAGGAATAGGTAATGGTAAGTAAAGACCATAAGGATGTAACCTGGATTTTGCTTTGTGACAAACAATACATCGAGCACAAAATCTCTCAACGTCTTTCTTGAGTTGGGCCCAAAAGAAGTGTTCCATAACCACGGCCAAGGTCTTGTCGACACCAAAGTGACCCATCAAACCTCCACCATCTGCTTCGGTAAGTATCAATTCTCGCATGGAACCTTGAGGAATACACAACCGCTTGTCCCAAAATAGGAACCCATCTTGCAGATAGAATGCTTGATATGCTCCTTTGCCATACTCCTTATAGCACTCTCCTAATTCTGGATCATCTTTGTACAACTCCTTGATATGCTCAAAACCCATTACTTTAGCCTCCATAGTAGCTATAAGAGCATGCCTCCTTGACAAAGCATCAGCAACCACATTCTCTTTGCCTTTCTTATACGTTATCACGTATGGGAACGTCTAAATGAACTCCAACCACTTCGCATGTCTCCTCTTGAGTGAAGTCTGACCCTTGAGGTGCTTAAGTGTTTCATGATCGGTGTGAATGATGAATTCCTTGGACAACAAGTAGTGTTGCCACGTTTCCAGTGCTCGAACTAAGGCATAAAGCTCCTTGTCGTAGGTCAAATAGTTCAACGTAGCTCCAATCAACTTCTCACTGAAGAAAGCCACGGGTCTTTTTCTCTGATGTAGTACAGCTCCAATTCCCAAGCCTGATGCATCACGCTCTACTTCGAACATAACTTCAAAATCTGGGAGGGCTAAGACCGGTGTTTGTGTGAGCCTCTCTTTCAACGTGTTGAAGGACTGTTCTTGAGATTCTCCGCATGAGAAATGCACGTTTTTCTTGATCACGGCAGTAATTGGTGCAGCCACTGTACTAAAATCCCTGACAAACCTTCTGTAGAAGCTTGCGAGGCCATGAAAGCTACGAACGTGTCCAATCGAAGTTGGAGTAGGCCATACTCTTATTGCCTTAATTTTCTCCTCATCCACCTGTAGGCCCTATTTACTCACTACAAAACCTAAGAACACACACTTATCAGTACAAAAGGAGCACTTCTTTAGGTTAGCATAAAGGCCTTCCTTCCGAAGCGTTTTCAAAATTAACTCTAGATGTTTAATGTGATCAGAATGGCACTTACTGTAAATAAGTATGTCATCCAAATAAAAAACAACAAACTTACCAATAAATGACCTTAGAACCTGGTTCATTAGTCGCATGAAGGTGCTTGGGGCGTTGGTTAACCCAAATGGCATGACAACCCACTCATAGAGACCTTGCTTGGTTTTAAATGCGATTTTCCACTCGTCGTCTTCCCTCATTCGGACCTGGTGATAGCCGCTCCTCAAGTCAATTTTGGAGAAGACGATTGCACCACTTAACTCGTCCAACATGCCATCTAGCCTCGGGATAGGATGTCGATATTTGATGGTGATGTTGTTGATTGTTCGACAGTCTACACACATCCTCCATGTGCCATCCTTCTTTGGAACCAAGAGAACTAGTACCGCACACGGGCTGAGGCTCTCTCTGATGTACCCTTTGTCCATGAGTTCACGCACTTGCTTCTCTAACTCCTTAGATTCCTCTGGATTCATTCTGTAAGCTGGTTTGTTAGGTAGAGCAGAACCTGGTACAAGATCGATCTGATGTTCAATGCCACAAATAGGGGGTAATCATGGGGGTATCTCTTCCAGATTCACGTCTTGGTATTGATTAAGTACAGCTTGTACTTCAGCGGGTAGTTCAAGCTCACATGTACCTGTACTTAAACATTCTTTGAACAGCATTAGTAGCACGGTGCCTTGGGCCCTAATGGTTTTATAGATATCATTGGATCTCAAATAAAGTCCTTACCTCGACCTCTTTGTTCATGTGTTTTTGCAACTCATGAACTTTAGAAGGACTTAGAGGGGCAAGGTTGAACTTACGGTCATTGTGCGTGAAAGTGTAATGGTTTTTTCGGCCGTCGTGAGTTGTAGCTCGATCAAACTGCCATGGTCTTACAAGAATAAGATGTCCGACCCTCATTGGAACTACATCACAAATGACTTGATCCTGGTACTTCCCGACGCTGAATGATACAGTAACTTGTTCAGCAATTTTCAGCTCGGTGTCATCGTTAAGCCACTTAAGTTTGTATGGCCTCGGGTGCTTTGTTTTCTGAAGACCTAACCTGTCCACAATATACTTGCTAGCAACATTAGTACATGAACCTCCATCAGTAATCAAGTTACATACCTTGTTCTTGATTAGTGCATCGAGTGTGGAATATATTTTCCCTTTGAACTTTCTCCTCGGGGTCGACAAGTACACTTAGCATACGCTGGATCACAAGGATTTCTCCTACGTCGGGATACTCCACGTCATTCTCCAGATCAGTCTGGCACTCATCTTGCTCGTCTTGAGACTCATAGTCTCCACTAGGTATGACAATCATCACCCTTTGGTTCAGACATTCTCTCACCATGTGTCCCCTGCCTTGACATTTAAAACAAGTAACGGGTACGGGATTGACTAGTGTTAGGGAACTTACCTGGTTCGGGTTTAGAGGTTTTAGGTGCCTCACTAGACTTGTTCTTGAACCTAGAGTCGTTGTCTACGATTTTTCCTTTGTCCATACTCCGACTGTTGCTTGCATTCCAAGGCGTGTTGTTTCTAGTGCGGTTCCTTAAAGACATCTTACGCTGGATTTGCTGCTCCACTTGTACAGACTTGTGAAGTAGTTCATGTAGGCTGCTGTAGTTCGATGTCTCCACCTTTCGGGCTATACGCTCTTGTAAGCCATCAATGAATTGAGCCATTAGGGACTCTCTCGATTCTTCTAGGTCCAATGAGTTCATGAGCTTCTCAAACTCCTCAAAATATTCATCCACAATCCTTGTTCCCTAAGACAATTTTCTAAAACGTTTTTGTAAGTCTCGTTGATAATGATCAGGGACATACCTCAACCTCAAGAGGTACTTCATATCACCCCAACTGTTGATGGTAGCAAACCTCTGCCTCCTTCTATCCCACCATGACAAGGCATTGTCGGTGAGCTGCGCCGATGCGAGGGCTACTTCTCGAGCTTCTCCATAGCCATAACATTGGAATATGTACTCCATACGTCTCTCCCAGTCCATGTAAACCTCCGGATTAGACTTTCCTGCAAAAGTAGAAGGTATTAATTTGACATCTCGGTTTTGTTCTCGTGGTTCTACCTCTCGAGCGTGGTTCCGCATCAAAGGATCTTCTCTCCGCTGATGTTGACGCCGTAATGGATCTGGTGGTGGATCAATATCATCATCATCCATGTCAAGGGATTCTTCCTCCTCGTTGCGGACATTCGTACGTTCCGAGACTGGTCCATCATCAACCCTCGGCTGAGGTTGCTCCAAACGGCCTATCCTATAGCCAAGCCCTCTCAACTGCTCTGTGAGGGTTCTCATCATTTGCATCATGGCGTCTTGGGGTATTTGTATGTTTTCTCCCATAATGAGTGTCTAGAACGGATCTGCGCTTAGACAAAAACAACAAAGGATCAACGTACCACAGAAATTGAAAGGAAATCCCAAATAAAAATAAAATAAAACTTTTTTTTTTAAATGCGAGATGAACTAGTACAACAACTAATAGAGACACTGAAACAAACGACTTAAGGAAACAAACTGCAATATTTTTTTTTATTTTTTGATTTAAGGTTTATAAATAAAACTAAACAAGCTAGAGACAAGGCTGTGACGAATTGAGGTGCTTAATTTTTTTTTTGGTTAAATAAAACAAAAGCTATAAATCAAATGCAAGGGAACATCATGAACTGTGCTCTGATACCAGATGATACAAGACTCGGTGGTGAGACTTGTATCGGATAGAGATGATGGCTTCACAAGCTGGCGATCGCTTCTCTCTTGTGAAGGAAAGATGGTCGATGATGTAGATCTGACACGATGGTGGTCGCTTCTCTCGTGTGGGATCGATGAAGGGAAGTGTTGGCGGAGCGAAGTACACCACAGAGATGTGATTGGTCTCTGATACAGTACACGAACTTAGCCTTGTGGAATCTCACACACAAGACAAAGAACAAGCTTATTCTCTTAAGAACACTTAAAGAAAAAAAGTAAGAAAATTCAGCGTTTTATTAATATCAAAAGGTGAAAAATCGTACAACTGCTGCAAGGGGGACTTTATAAGAGTCCTTCAGCTAGTCCTAAGGCCGAAAATAAATGCAAAATAATATAAAAAAGGAAAGCAAATAAAATAAAACACAAAACCATTGTTTTTGGAAAATAAATTAACTAATTAAATAAAATACTAAAGTAGACTTGATCTCTCTTGATGAGCACGCCTTCTAGCCGTTGTTGGGGTTGGTGGAACCTGCAAGAATCGAAAATATTGAATAGGACTTACCTGGATGCGATCTAGGCCCAATAGATGTTCTCTGAACCACTTCTTGTACTACTCGATGAACTACTTCAAGAGTCTTTTCTTGTATTTGTTTGTTGGCTTGTTTCTTGAAGTAGGGGTCTTCCTATAGTTCCTCTAGAGTATCTTGATCAGTCTCTTGATGCTCGTCCATGTCCTCTATGTCTTGGTCTTGATCTTCACTATCTTGATCGATTTCGGAGGTGTAGCTTGTGTCTGATGTCTCTTGCAGCTCCAATGTCTTCTCTTGGCTTCTTGAGGTTCCTTGACCTGCCAAAAGAGGTTTCATACCTGGGAAACTGGTTTGATCAAGGCTCATTTGGGTGAAGGCTTCAGCAAGATCTTCCTCGGCAATGTGATAATATATGTTGTGGCGACATGATGGTGGTACAAACCAGTTGACGTCCTTCAGCTCTAGGGAGCTTACGATGTCTTGAACGGCTAGGTTAAACCTCATCCTTAACTATTTAGCCTTTGATCGTGTCCTAGGGCCTTCTCGTATTTCTGGTACAGGATATGGTACAGGATCTGGTTCAATGGTATGGTTGGTAGGATCGATTTCCGCATCAGAATGTTTTACTGTTCTGTGATGTAACCAAGTACCAGTCATATTCTTGTATTATTAATATACAATTTATCATGCTCGAGCCCTTTGAGATAAATATAATTTACCAAAATAAAGTCCTATAAAAAGATGAGAATCATATTATATAAATTTTGGTTTTCAAAGTAATCCATTAACAGAATCATGACATGTGTCAAGTATACTGATGAGATATTGACATGTGTCAAAAATTATTTTTTCATAACAGCTAATTAAGATAATAACATTAAATCTACATAAAATTTACATGTTTATATCTAAAAAGAAATTTCCTAAATCAAAAAAGAAAACTAACAAAACTAATATATTTTTCATTGTACGCTAATTATATTACGTGTTTTCTCAATTAGATTTTGAGATGTATAAACAAAAAAGTAATCCATTAAACATGTATATTATTATTAATCAATAAATAGAATAACAAATCTAAAAAGAATAACATAAGTTATGTCAAAAGAATTATTATTTTTGAAACGTAATATGACAGCTAATTAAGAAAATAACATTATATCTACATAAATTTACATGTTTATATCGAAAGCTTTGATCTTTTATCTTTTTTCTGATATAATTTTGCTTATCTATTGTGGGTCTTTGATTCGTGCATGTTCTTCAATGGAAACTATCATATGCAATGAAATGGAATCAAAGTATAAAAAGCCCGCTAAATTAATCGAGGATGGAGACACTGATGGAGGTTCCAAAAGTGAGTTAGTAGCGTTATAAGTTTCGAAGATTAGTTCATGGTTAGTGTTTCTGGTGAAAATCAAGAGTTTTCTCTTCTGGAGAATGTAAATGATTCCTGTACTGAAACAAAAGCTACTTGATCGAGTAATTGAAAAACGATTTTCAAACTTGGGAAGTTAGAACGGTAAACCGTTTTAAAATTGGTTTCAAACCGGATTTATGTAGTTTTTTAACTGATTTGGTTCGTAAACCCTTTAAACCCAAGTATATAGAGAAATATATGAGAACTTTTGATTCGGGTAGAAATAAGTTGAGAACTTACGATTCAAGAATATTTGAGACAAGGTCATAGTTCTAAGTAGTTTTGGTACAATGTGATACTTCTGAGGAGTAAACAGGTCATCGATCCTTTACCGTGATTATGACATATGTCATCTTTTGGATCGTTTATAAAGTTTATATTTTGTATATCTTAATTTTCTAAGACTTATATATACCATCATGATTATCAATTTTTATTTTTCAATTTCTCAATAAAAATTTTTTACTGGGTTGGTCATAAAATCATTGTATTCGAGTAGATAATTTTCACCAGTTGTTCATCCAAAATATCTATGGTGTAAAAAAATTCATGATTAAAAAAATTTTGTGACAAAACAATTTTAGTAATTATAAGAACTATAATTATGCCAAAATGAAAGTAAACCAACATAAAATTTGTTTAATTTGTTTAAAAGACATTTTATATGTGGGATAAAGAGCATACTTTTACATAAAATAATTTAGGTGTAAAAGCATTTTTTTAAGGGGGATTTTCAAAAATACCCTTTTTCCTATGTCACTTTTTAAAAATACCTTTTCATGTTGGTCATTTTCAAAAATACCCCTTTTCTATGAATAAAATCACTAAATTCTAAACCCTAAACTCCAAATACTAAACCCTAACCCCTCAAAAATATATCCTAAATGTAAAATGAGAACCCAAACCTAAAAAAAAATCTAAAAATTAATACATTGAAATTATGTAAAAGAGGGTACAAATGAAAATGTTCAAAAAAGAGGGTATTTTTGAAAAGGGGTATCCCAAAAAGGGTATTTTTAACAAATTCTCTATTTTTAATGTTAAATTATACAGTAAAATTGTACGTTGTTATTAATTATATATTTTTTTGATGAATTTTTTTGCATGTAAAATATTTTGTAATAAGTTGTGAAATGTTCTTGAAATTTGACAATAATAATATTTGTAATGATGAGTATTTGGCAAAAGTTTTGGTGGGATATTATTTAGCTTTAGATTATTGTAATAATTGTTATAATATATTTAAAATGTAAAATATAAATAAGTGTATGAACGTAAATACAAATATGATTTTTTCTCTAACTAAAAATATTTATATATTTACTTCAGGAAATATTTTTTTTATATATTTTAAAAAATTGTTTAGGGTTTAGGATTTATTTTCTTCAACAATTTTAAAACTCGCACATCTTACGGGCCCTTATCTATTTTGTTTGAAATTTCTCTTTTGGGATACCTTTTTAAAAAATACCATTTTTTGAACATTTTCATTTTTACCCTCTTTTACATAACTACAATATGTTAAATTAATATTTTAGGTTTGGGTTCTCTATTTTACATTTAGGGTACAGTTTTTAGGGGATAGAGTTTAGTATTTCGGATTTAGGGTATAGAATTTTGTCATTTTATTTATTAAAAAGGGGTATTTTTAAAAATGGACACTATGAGAAGGTATTTTTGAAAAGTGACATAGTAAAAGTGGTATTTTTTAAAAAGGGGTACTCTTTCTATATTGAACCACTGATATTAAACTATTACAATATATGTATGATGTGATTTAGATATTTATAAAGTAGAAATGTTTATATTGTATAATTATGATATTTTATTAATAACATTTATAGAATGAACATTAATTTTGACAAAATTATATGAAAAACCATTGACTTTAAGAACAAAATAATTTTTTTTTTTTTAAAGAAAAAATCTTACTCATGATAAGTTAAATTTTAATAGTCAAAAAAGTTTTTGAAAGCTTTTAATACTATTTCTTTGTAGTCAAAAAAACATATATATCTAAAAATATATCTTTCTTTCTTTGAAATATTTATATTATATTTCATATAGAAATATATCTTCATAAAATTAATTTCCAGTTTATTACAATGCCCAGACCTAATATTAAACCTAGTGATTTCCGAGTTACGATTTCTATAAATAATTGTAAGCTACTTTTCTTTCAACCCCACAATATCGATAACATAATCTATTTTGTATAACAGCCTCTTTTGTACTTTTTGTCTTCTCTCTTTCCCAACGAAATCAGGTAAGACTCCAAATTTTTCTTGTATTATCTTTTTCATGTATTTATTTGGTTATTTGTTGGTTTAATTATGTTAATTATTATACGCATGAAGCCATCAATCTCAACGTGTTTAGATTTTTATTATACAAAAAGCATTTTCTTGTTTGGTTTGATGTAATTTATTAGTTATATGTTGTTTGTTTGCAGAAATGAATATTCCTGAAGTGGTGTTTGTTATCTTGGTGCGACTACCGCTGAAAAGCATTGCAAGATTCAGATCAGTGTGCAAAGAATGGAAAGATTTGATCGATTCAGACTTCTTCCGAGATCACTTCATGTCTCGCCACTCATCTTCTTCAATCTCGTGGTCAATCATTCAGATGCAACCTCACAAGCTGACACTTGAAATCGTGGGTCATCATGGATGCAAAACATGGGGACTTGCTCGTTCTCCGGGATCTTTCATGAGTTTTTTTGTCGAGAGAGCAATCAATAAGATACAAGTCTTGGCTTGCACCGATGGATTGGTCTTGGTTTACTTAGAAGCTGCCGATGATACTCCTATGTATTACGTTGGAAACCCTTTGTTTCAAGAGTGGTTTCGAGTCCCTCTCCCTCCTTTCCTCTCTTTGGAAGATCTTGAGAGATTACGGCTGCAGGAGCATTTCAGCGACACTAGATTGGTTACGAAGATGCGGAGTGGTATCGTTGTGAGTTACAAGGTAGTGTTGGTGATTAATCACTATCGTACTCAAGTCGGTTTTGTGATTTACTCATCTGACACAGGGAAGTGGGAACATCAAAACGTGACTTGTCCTCTTCATCATCGCTGGTTAGGTCACCGCAAGTCGATTGCTTTGAATGGGATACTTCACTGGTTTTCAAGCCTCATCTCTTCTTTTATGGTCTATGATTTCTATGGAGGTAATGTTGATGATGGGTGTCGTATCATATCTTTCCCCGATAGTGGAAAAGAGGATCTGTTGCGGCGTTTTAGGAGAACCTTTACAACCTCGGAAGGGTCGATTGTGTATTACAACGAGTACCGTGAAAATGAAAACCGCACTTTACGGGTTTGGAGGCTGGTCAAGTACACTGATGGTCCTGAGGAGGCGTGGCAGCTCTTATGGGAAGTCAGCTTGGATTCTATGATCGAGTTGTTAGGTATTGATTATTTCCCGGTGGTGATGCATCCTTTGAACTCTGAGATCATCTACCTGTGGTGCATGGACAAGGAAGGTATGGTCTTGTTTAACTTGAGGACATTAGCGTTTAGTCTTCACAAGGAAAACGAAGACGATAGCAAGTGTATGGATGGTTGCGTCTTGAGTTTTAACAGGTGTAGCGAGTATATGGAGAACAAATGTGGCTACTTTATCCCACGGTTTAACTGTGTTCCTAACCCTCTCCTCTTTTCACAGTATGTTCTCCCTCGTTGGTTGCACCGGCTCCCTCGTCCTCCACCTACTTAGTGTGTAGCTATGTTTTGAGTTTATTTGTAATACAATTTTTCATGCATCCACTAAGACAAACATTTGCACCAATATGTAAGGACGTGAACCTTTCTATTCAATTGAAATAGTGATTCATAGGTGTTTTATATTCTACATGGCCTATGTGTTTATCGGTTTAATAATAAAGTTCAAGTTTATATTTAACATTGTGGATTCTAATATTAAAGACAATTTCGTGATGAATCGGTTTCGATTAATGTATTAAAATTTGGGTGTATTGATAACTCTCTTCCCTTCTCTTAATTATATTTTATAAGTAATATATATACATGTATATGTTATGTCTATGCATTATTAATGGGTGCTAACACGAACCAGTACAGCTCTTCAAAAGTGAATGTATATACATGTATATATATGTGTGGCTGTTGAATCGTTACAGCAACGGTTGTGTTCTCATAACGTGAGAAACACTACCAAACCAAATACACAACAGAAAAGAGATTAAGGTTAAGGAATAAGGAATAAGGGAAGAGAAAATCATTTACTTAAGACTTGGATCCATCATCAAGAATAGTCAAGCAATGGATAAAGGTTAGTGTTTCTTTTTCTCTAAAAAAATGTTCATCGTTGAATTAGATCAAATTTTGATGATCTTTGGGACATATAGATTACATATAAGTTTATATTTGGTATTAGAGCCAACTAGATTTGTTTTATTCACCGTTAGGCGTTAATCAAACATTCTCTCTCTGCATCATAATAGATGATTTTTTAGGATTTTCACCAAGATTAAGAAAAATAATAAATGTTGTATTATTATTTTTTTAATACTCATTTACTCATACTTTTCCCATACTTGTCATTCAAGTGCATGTATATAATTAATTATGTATTATATAAGTAAAAAAATTAATTAGTTATTTAATTTAAAAATAAAAATGCATTAAATACACTAAAGAAATCATCCTTTATGATACAAGAAAAATTCCTAAAACATCAACCTTTATGATACAGAGGGAATATTGTATTTGTTTGATGAAGTGTTTAAGTTTTTCATTTATTGTGGTTATTTGTTTTGCATTCATAAATGAGTCGTGCTCCTCCGCAGACACATTCTCCAGCCCAACTCTCAAATCGAAGACAAGTTTTTGCTATTTACTCTAATTTGCTTTTTTCTTCTTACTCTCAAGGATTGAAATTATCGATTATAGGGTTTATGAGCATCGATCTGATATTTTATCCAAATTAGGGATTTTGGGATTTTTCAAATTAGGGATTTGATTCAAATTTCGGATTATGAGAATTAGAGATTTGATTCAAATTAGGGATTTTAAGAATTTTCAAATCTCCAAAGCATATCTAATTAGAAATGTTTTGCTATTTGTCAAGTGTTTGTGGTTGATGCCATTGGGGAACTGAAGCTCACTTTTGTTGTACTCAACAGTTCAGGTTAGTCCCTTTCGACCAAATTTTATGGTTATTCTTTTGTTGTGATTGTTGTTGTTTTGTCTTGTTTTTTTTTTTGTTTTGTGGCTGTAATTGTTTTGTTGGGCACTTGAAATGATATTAGGGTATTTGTTGTGGTATGTGATTGAGTTATTTACTTATCTGGAACACTTTTTAATGTTGTTATAAAGGTTTTAATTAAGCTTAGAACATATAATGTTGGACAAGGCATGGGTGCATCTATGCACGTAAGGTATGAATTTATATAGGTTAGGTATCAGCTGGGGTTTGGATACTTTCCCAAGTTCTTTATTTTGTCCCATTTCTTATTCATTGAAGAGCCGATCCTGGTTATGAGAGAGGACATTAATATGATTTATATGTCCCTGCAAAGATTTTCATAATGTAGAATGCAAATCAGGCACGACGTGGTTGATCATCTTGTAACTAGGGGGATGGATGAGGCTTAAAAGCTGCAAAATGATTGGTATCATCATGGAGATGTGAACTTAGTACTCGATGGTGGTAGCAAACTAAATCAGTGGAATGAGGAAAGTTTTGAGTTATATAAAGCAGCTGAATATTCTGACAAAGAGTTGGCGAGTAAGGGTAAGGGTGACTCAGGTAAGATTGCAGATGGTGACTGATAACTCTCTAATTTATATATTTTTAGCATCCTTTTTTGTCCATATTTTGCATTGTTCATACCTCTAACTTAGCATTTCTAGGTCATTAACTGTAGGAATTCACTTTTAGACCATTTAAGGTGTTGCATTTCTGCATTTGCATATTTTGGATGAAATCAGGTACTAAAGAGCCAAAAATGGGGAAAAACAAGGACAATCCGAGCATGTACCCGAAGGAGCCATCGAGCTGCAAGAACACGTCCGAACCCCAACACGATCGAGGAAGATCCAAGAACCGGAATAGCAACCCGAAGATGTACCCGAGGAGTAACCCGACTCCACCCTCGTGTACCCCATCGAGTAGACCATCGGGCAAGTCTGGGAAGCTAGGTCAAAGGGGTTTCCATATATAAATCCCTCCTCTCCTAGCTCGCAAACGAGCACGCCGCATACTCTCAAACCAGAGAGCGAGAGCTTCTGTGAGAGAACTGAGCGACTCAAACATTTTCTTTTTCGTTTTTGCATTTTTATTTCATAGTTTTTATAGTTTTCTTAGATTTCTATCTTGTACTCTTTCTACTCTACTCTATCTTTTAATACAATGCAATTTTCATTCATTTTCGTTATTATGTTCCTTGTTGTCATGTCCGAGTAGTGTAGTAATGTTTCTAGGGATGGGATAGATGATTTTGTGTTCTTGATCGGTTAGGATGCTTTAGTTAGATGAGTTTGAGTTTACTGACAATAATGAATCGTTCTTAATGCTTGCTTGTTCATATTGCTAGTGCGAGAGTGTGGTAAGTGATCAAGGTTGATTGTTGCTAGTGCGAGAGTGTGGTGACAAGGTTTTAGAGATTCATTGTCTAGGAAATAATTGCTTGAGGCATGTAAGGCATCCGTACTGGTCTAGAATACTTAGGATTCAATTACCCCATCCTTAGGAGCTTTCGTATTTTATTTGTTTACATTTTCTTTACTTACTCGACTACTTACCCGATCAGTTACAAGATAACCTGCATCGAGTACTACCTCGAGTTGTTCATATCTCATTTGCTTACTCGATCACCCCACTCGATCCGGTACTCGATTGCTTGCTTCGAGTGCTTAGGTCGTGTGGTTTCTTTGTTTACATTCTTTTCTTTTATTTATTTTAGGACTCTTAGAATAAAAACCCTATCTGCTTGGCTTGACTTGTATTGTTCTGATCATATGCTTCCTGCTAGCAATAGACAACCATTTGGATTGATAACCCTTTGTACTATAACTGCATAGGGAATTGATACCCTGGGTGAAAACTTGCTTATCAATTTGGCGTCGTTGCCATTTGGTTGATTTCATTTTGCTACGTTTAGAATTTCAGCACTTCCTAGATCAAGTTCTTTTGTTTATATTTGGTTCGGATACTGACTTGTTTGCTTTCGCATTGTTTGTTTTGAATCTCAGGTACAACCCGAGCACCCACCCGACCAGTCAGTCGATCACCTAGATCGAGTTGATCCTCGTGTACACCCTCGGATACCTACTTGTGCATGCAAACACGATCCAGAGGTTGCCAGAACCTGAGTCCTTTCATCGACAACATCGACAGACCTCGGCTACTCAGACAACAACAAGTTCAACCGGAACCAGCAATCAATGAGGAGACGATGAATAATCAGAACGGTCCACCAACTCCTCAAGCAAGGACCAATATAGGAGCAGGAGATGCTCCATCTACTCACACTCAAAGGAATGGCATTTTGCCACCAGCTGTGCAGAACAACAATTTTGAGATCAAGAGTAGTCTCATCCAAATGATACAGAGTAATAAGTTTCATGGATTGCCAATAAAGGACCCATTGGATCATCTGGATGAATTTGATAGGCTTTGTAGCATCACTAAGATCAACGGAGTCAGTGAGAATGGCTTCAAACTCAGGCTTTTTCCATTCTCTTTCGGAGACAAAGCACACATCTGGGAGAAATCGCTCTCTAAGGAGTCCATTACCACTTGGGAAGCGTGCAAGAAGGCATTCCTGGCCAAATTCTTCTCCAACTCTAGAACCGCAAGGCTGAGAAATGACATTTCCGGCTTTGTTCAGAAGAACAACGAAACGTTCAGTGAAGCTTGGGAACGTTTCAAGGGATACACTACTCGATGTCCATATCACGGCTTCAGCAATGCTTTGTTGCTGAGCACACTTTACAGAGGAGTGGTCCCAAAAATACGGATGTTGCTGGACACCGCAAGTCATGGTAACTTCCTCAATAAGGATGTCGATGAAGGTTGGGACCTAGTGGAGAACTTGGCTCAGTCTGATGGCAACTACAATGAGGAATATGATCGCTCTGTGCGATCTACAGGAGAGGAAGATGCCAAGTACAAGAGGGACATGAAAGCCCTCAATGACAAGCTCGATAAACTCCTCAACCAGCAGAAGCATGTTCATGCACTATCAGAGGAAGAGCAGTCTCTACAACAAGATGGGGAGACTACACAGATAGAGGATGTTAACTACATCAACAACCAAGGAGGTTACAACAGAGGGTACAACAACTACAAGTCGAATCCGAATCTGTCTTATCAGAACCCGAACGTTGCCAATCCTCAGGACCAAACTTACCCATCTGCAGTTCAAGGGAACCCGGTCCAACAGAACCCTAAGCAGCAGTACTCTGGAACCTACAACAACCCACCTGGATTCCAACAACCACAAGGTCCGCAGAACCAATCACAAGAAGCCGAGTTGCACAGACTCATTCAGCAAATGATTCAGAATCAGGCTTCAGCATCTATGGACATCGCGAAACGGTTTGCGGAGATGAGCAACAAGATCGACTCAGGATACAATGCCCTCAATGCCAAGTACGAATCGCTCAAAACTAAAGTTAGATACCTGGATGGCCACCACAACACACAACCAGCTCCAAAGATTAACCAACACCCAGGTAAGGCTGTTCAAAACCCCAAGGATTATGCCACTCAAGCCATCTTCTTTGATGATGACTATGAGGACTACCTCACTGGGGATAGTGATGATCAAGATGGGGAGGATGTGGCAAACCCAATGAAAAATGAGGCCAAGTACTATATATCCGAGTATGAACCCGAGCCTTCATCAGAGGAGACTTATCGAGTTGATGATCGAGCATTGGTTCAAGAATCACAAACTAAAGAACAACCCGAAGTGGAACCCGATGACCTACACGATGGTGGTGATCGGATGATGCATCGAGTAGATGTTGAGAAGCGAGATCAGCCTTAACCACCTGCAACAGCAGAAGGGGAGTTAGAGGAGAGATTCAATGCTGCACTTGACATCCAGCTGGAGGCGCTAGCAGAGCGAATGGCTAAGCGTAAAGCTCCACCACCTAAACTTTTGCCCCCACACGAGCGTCAGGAGGAAATTGCCAAGGAGGCAGCTCGATTGGAGGATGAGGTTAAGGAAGCTGTCAAGGAGATTGGGTTTGAGATTCTCAGGGTGGAGTGTGCTTGGATCCTGAGCTGCGAATAGAGGAAAAACTGGAAGACCCTAGCTCTTTCACATTGCCATGCTCGATAGGACTTCGGATCTTCAAGAATTGTTTGTGCGACCTTGGAGCTTCAGTTAGCATTATGCCGCTGTCATTTTCCAACAAGGTGGGATTCTCTGATTTTAAACCAAGCAATTTGTATTTGGTTCTGGCAGATACAACAGTGAGGCATCCGATAGGGATCCTGGAAAATCTGCCTCTCAGAATTGGAAGAGTGGAAGTCCCTACCGACTTCATGATCCTTGATATGGACAAGGAACCAGACGATCCACTGATTCTAGGAAGACCATTCTTGGCAACAGTTGGTGTTGTGATCGAGGTGAAACAAGGTAAGATCAGAATGGAGCATGGTGACCAACCATTGATAGTCAAGCTTTTACTACAAAGACCAAACAAAGGAAGGTGCAACATCTTGAAGAGGTCAACACCACATTTGCCTTAGAACCTGGACAAAACCTAGAAAATCTATTGAACCAGCCTGCTATTGTGGAGAGGATTCCAGAACCTCTTCCACATAGACCCCATGCTTAAGGAGCATGGAGAGTCAAGCTTAGTGACTTTAAACAAGCTCACTTGGGATCTTTTGTTTTCAAGCTGGGACAAACTAAGCCGTCCGGGGTTGGTGGGGCGGATTAGGAATGGCAGGAAACTCTACCTACAACCCTCAATTCCGGAGTTTGTTTTAATTTTGATTTATTTGTTTTATCTTATTTTCTATTTTTGAATTTTCATTAAAAAAAAAATGGAAAATTGAAAAGAGGAAAATTGGGAAACCCGAGGGTCAACCCGACACCGTACTCGACACGCCCGATCGTGTCCCTGCTCGGGTGACGAGTGGAGTCTGAATTCCACAAGGAAGCCCACTCTCAGTGAAGCCCACCAACCAAACCCTACTCTATTTAAGGGAGTCGAACCCTTCTCCCTCATTATCACCGATAAGTTGTCTCTAAACCCTAGAGTTTCTTTAGCTTCCAAACTTTCTATTCTCTCTACAACTCGAGTTTTATTTGATTTCTTTGGGACTAACCCTATTAACCTCGAGACTTAGCCCTTTTCTTCTCAAGGAATTCAAACATGGAGCCAACTGCGAAAACCTATCAACGGAAGGGAAGGAGATCAACCTCCACCGCTGCTACAATCGGAGGTGATGCCGTCAAAGCTCGAGAGTCTCAAGGGAGAGGAAATGTTCCACATTCCTAACCGCTGGCTGGACGTTTTGCCTTCCCAACCTGATGCTCAACCCGATCCACCACCCGACCTGATGCTCGAGTAACCGATCGAGTAGGCCCCCGAGTTCGCTCACCGAGTCCAATGGCGAGTGCTGTTCGCCATTCTCCTCGACATAGGGACCTGTCTACGTCCGAAAGAACCCTTACCAACCCCATGGAGGTCGATTCTGATGCTGGAGGAGAAGAGCAAGGGGAGATCCAAACCTCTCGATTGCAAGAGGGAAGAGACCAGCTTCAGAGAAGGCTGAGAGGGTAACTGAGAGAGCAGTTGAGGAAGAAGATCAACAAGCAGAGGAGGAGGACCGAGAGAGAGAAGAGGAGCAGAGAGAGAGGACACGCCAAGCCTCGCGGAGGCTGAAACAAAAAGAGGTGGACACTTCGGCAAGACTATTCAAGGTCTTTAAGAAGATGAGCTTTGTTGGTACCCGCTACCCTCACCGAGAAACGATGAAGCAATTGGGTATCGCTAGAGATGTCGAGTACCTGTTTGATGTGTGCCAACTGGGCAAGATGATGCGAGCTAACCTCGAGTCTTATGAGGAAGAGACGATACACTTCCTCTCCACACTACATCTGCACTATTTTGAGGACCACCCGACCCTACTACCCGATGGGGGGATCGGGTTCATCACCTTCTCTATGAGGAACAAAGAGTACCGGCTCACTTTCAAGGAGATGGAGAAGTTATATGGCTTCAAAGCTGGTAGTGGAGAAAGAATGGAGGTTAGCAAGGAGGAAATGAGATCCCTATGGCTGACAATAGGAGACAAGCTCCCCTACAAGTCGACAAGCTCCAAATCCGCTCAAATAAGGAGCCCTGTCTTGAGGTATTTTCACTAGTCTCTTGCATGCACTCTTTTTGCTAGAAAAGAGACTGGGAATGTGAACGATCATGAGCTCCAGCTGTTAGACATTACACTGTGTGGAGTTTTGGATAGCAATAGGGATGGCTCACCAATAGTAGGAGATGTTGTGGATACTAGTATGGTGTTTGTGTTACTTGACCAATTCATCTACCTCAAATCATGGGCTGTCAAAAGAAGAGAAGGAGGCGGAGAGATCTCCATTGGAGGACTGATTACACCGATCTTGGTGGCATGCGATGTCCCCTTCAAATGAATAGTGCACGATCCTAGATGGCTTGACGTCGACTACCTCGTGCTGGCGAGATTTTTGGCCTATGAGAGGCCTAACAACATGATGCTGTTCAAGTTTGTCCATCCAACCGCCGGAGCCGCACAAATGATCCTACCTAATGTAATGTGCACCAAGGTTCGGTTGGGAGATAACATCGACTTTGCACCACCTTTGGAGGAGCTGTACAATCCGGAGGAGGAATCCGAAGCTGAGAAGAGAGAGGAGACTGGGCAGAGACAGGGAGATAGCTCGGAGGATTTCGATTTTGAAGAGTATGTGTGCTCTCAAAAGCAACCGGTTGGAGTGAGGGAAGCTCACAAGAGGATCGGATGGCTGAAGAGGATGAACAAGTTTTTGGTGAGAAAGGTGAAAGATCTCACCGGCTCGGTGAAGACTATGGGAGGTCAAATCAAGGAGTTGCAAGACAAGGCAAGCTGTGCCTCAGCTCCTACCTCAGCACTCGCACCAACTTGGATGGGGAGAAGCGGACCGTTAGGAGGAACTCGAGGACTGCCACCTCCAGAACCTTACAGAGCATCATCATACGAGCCCCAAGCTGAGAAGAACGTCACCCGACCTGAAGTATCGCGGAGAAGCCATTCAGACGCCTACCCGATACCCAACCCGATGGGATACACGATGAACTATCTGATGCACCCATCAAGCACCCAATCGGGTGATTACTCAGGTATTTTCCCTCCACCTTACCAGATGCCATTCACGATGCCGTACACGATACACCCGGCGAGTGGATACACGGGAGATCATTCATGGACCTCTTCCACCACTTCCATCATACTACTCGATGCCCTACCCGATGAACTATGCGATCCCTTCCTCGATCAACACCTCGGATGCTGGTCCGAGTAAGTCGTCTGTGCGTCTCACCGAGCTCTCTAACGAACAAACACCGGCACCTGCTGAAGCCACAGACGACCCTAGAATGTATTTGACATTGTGTTTTATTTTCTTATTTTTATCATCTCTAATTTTTGCATGCTAGTTTTTATTCATTTGAGTCTGCATCTATGTGCATTTAAAAAATATATATATATACTATTAATAATAATAATAAAAAAAAAAAAAAAAGAGTGTTCATGTATTTGCATTTACATATTAGGATTGAGTCTAGTTTGTTTCATATAGGATTGTTGCATTTGCATCGTAGGGGACAATGATTAAAACTACCTTGTTTAAAATCAAAGCTTAGGATTGAAGCTATAGCCCTTAGTCACAGTTCATTGTTGCTAGATCAATCTTTGGAATAAAAATGAAAAACCTTTGCTTAGAACCTTGTGTCTTTTGAATGCTTCCTCCACTTGTTTAACATTAGAACATCTCTATATTATTGGATTTAATTTGAACTTTAATTGTCTTGCTTATGGAACTTGAATACTTGCTCATGGTAACTCTAAACTCGGGTTAGCACTCCATTTTTACCAATCTTTTCGTTTAACTCGATTCATTTTTCCTACCCATGAACCCAAACCTTCCTTTCAAACCTTGTTGTGAATTGTTGAGTGAGGCATCTTTCATTGTGCTATAGGTTGTGAAACCTTGAGAGTATTGAGAACGACAAAGAACTGTCTCTTGATTTAGCTAAGTTAGAATTTGAACTAGCTAATAGATTCGGTTTAGAAAGATAGGTGGTTAGAATGTTTATTTGGGGTTGGGTTGTGGAATAAAAAAAAAAAGTCATAAGGTTAGAATCAATTAGCTCTAAGTCTCTAAAAAAAAAAAAAAAAAAAAAAAGAAGGAGAGAGAGAGCTAGAAGTTTAAAAGTCTAAAAGTCTAAACCTTAGAGAATATAAAAAAAAAAGAGTTAAAATCAAGGATGTGGGTAGTTTAATTCTAGGGGGTTTAATAAAAAAAAAAAGAGTGAATGAGAAAAGGGTAGATCATCAAGAGTTAAGCTTTGTATGCCCAAATTGTTCTCAGTCTTAGATAATTTTCACAACTGTCTAGCATTCCTTCTTTTGAGAGAAAACAACCCAAATAATTTGTTTGAAACCACCTTACTAAAAAGCCTTACCCTTGAAACCGATTGAGCTTGATTCACCTTCCATTTGCAAGAATTCGTCAAACGCTTAATTGAATGTGAAAGAGATGTTCTCTATCTTTAGTTGGAGGTTGAACTAGATCGATGCATGGTAATAAGCATAGAAAAATATTTGTAAGTATGTTGATTGATCTTAGCACCATTAAACTATCTTTAAGGACTATAGCTTGATTCCTTCGCTTAGCATCTTAAGGTTATGAGTCCCCACTTTCAAACCGCACCCTCTAACTTCCTTGCTAGAGGACTAGCAAGATTTAAGTTTGGGGGTCTGATAACTCTCTAATTTATATGTTTTTAGCATCCTTTTTTGTCCATATTTTGCATTGTTCATACCTCTAACCTAGCATTTCTAGGTCATTAACTGTAGGAATTCACTTTTAGACCATTTAGGGTGTTGCATTTCTGCATTTGCATATTTTGGATGAAAACATGTGCTAAAGAGCCAAAAATGGGAAAAAACAAGGACAATCCGAGCATATACCCGAAGGAGCCATCGAGCTGCAAGAACAAGTTCGAACCCCAACATGATCGAGGAAGATCCAAGAACCAGAATAGCAACCCGAGGAGTAACCCGACTCCACCCTCGTGTACCCCATTGAGTAGACCATCAGGCAAGTCTGGGAAGCTAGGTCAAAGGGGTTTCCATATATAAACCCCTCCTCTCCTAGCTCGCAAAAGAGCACGCCACAGACTCTCAAACCAGAGAGCGAGAGCTTTTGTGAGAGGACTGAGCGACTTTCCTTTTCGTTTTTGCATTTTTATTTCATAGTTTTTATAGTTTTCTTTGATTTCTATCTTGTACTCTTTCTACTCTACTCTATCTTTTAATACAATGCAATTTTCATTCATTTTCGTTATTATGTTCCTTGTTGTCATGTCCGAGTAGTGTAGTAATGTTTCTAGGGATGGGATAGATGATTTTGTGTTCTTGATCGGTTAGGATGCGTTAGTTTGATTGTAAATGATTGATAGATTTCCTTCTAGGTTGGTTTTCTTAATGTTGTCAACAGACCGAGAGGTTGAGATTAGATCTAGGGGGTTTCAGCGACCGAAAGGTGTAGATGAGATGCGTGAATTAGCCAATGCTAGAGGTTTACTTGACTCTGAGTAAGAAATTAGATGAGTTTGAGTTTACTGACAATAATGAATCGTTCTTAATGCTTGCTTGTTCATATTGCTAGTGCGAGAGTGTGGTAAGTGATCAAGGTTGATTGTTGCTAGTGCGAGAGTGTGGTGACAAGGTTTTAGAGATTCATTGTCTAGGAAATAATTGCTTGAGGCATGTAAGGCATCCGTACTGGTCTAGAATACTTAGGATTCGATTACCCCATCCTTAGGAGCTTTCGTATTTTATTTGTTTACATTTTCTTTACTTACTCGACTACTTACCCGATCAGTTACAAGATAACCTGCATCGAGTACTACCTCGAGTTGTTCATATCTCATTTGCTTACTCGATCATGTACTCGATTGCTTGCTTCGAGTGCTTAGGTCGTGTGGTTTCTTTGTTTACATTCTTTTCTTTTATTTATTCTAGGACTGTTAGAATAAAAACCCTATCTGCTTGGCTTGACTTGTATTGTTCTGATCATATCCTTCCTTCTAGCAATAGACAACCATTTGGATTGATAACCCTTTGTACTACAACTGCATAGGGAATTGATACCCTGGGTGAAAACTTGCTTATCAGTGACTTAGTTGAGATTACAGAGGGTGAGGACAAGAGAGAAGATGAGTTCCTTGCAAAGGTTGTAGATGCTAGAACGCCATTATATCAAAGTTGTTCAAACCACAGCAAGCTATCGGCTATTGTATCTTTGTTCAGGCTTAAGACACATAATGGCTGGTCCGACAAGAGCTTCAATGAACTTCTTGAGACATTGCCAAACATGTTGCCCGAGGATAATGTGCTTCACACATCATTTTATGATGTTAAAAAGTTTCTGAAGAGCTTTGATATGGGGAATAAAAAGATTCATGTATGTGTTAATGACTGCAGCCTATTTAGAAATAAGTACAAAAAGCTAGACAATTGTCCCAAATGCAATGCTTCACGGTCGAAGATAAATACGCACACTAGTGAAGTAAAGAAAGGTGTCCCATTGAAAGTATTACGGTACTTTCCGATAACCCCACAGCTGAAGAGAATGTTCAGGACTGAGGAAATGACCAAGGATTTAAGGAGGCATTTTAGTAACAAGAGCAGTGATGGCAAACTCCGGCATCCTGTGGATTATGTTACATGGGATAAGATGAATGACAAGTATCTTGAATTTGCAGCCGAAGAGAGGAACTTACGGCTTGGACTATCCACTGATGGATTTAATCCGTTCAACATGCAGAATAGTAAGTATTGTTGTTGTCCTATTATGTTAGTAAAATATAATTTGCCTCCTCACCTATGTATGAAGAAGGAGAACATAATGCTAACCTTTCTGATTTCTGGTCCACAACAACCTGGCAGCAGTATTGATGTCTACTTGGAGCCTCTTATTGACGATTTAAACCATCTATGGAAGAAGGGAGAGTTAAGATATGACGCATCCAGTAAAAGTACTTTTAATCTAAGGGCAATGCTTCTCTGGACTATTAGTGATTTTCCTGCTTATGGAAACCTCGCTGTTTGTAAAGTAAAAGGGAAAATGGGCTGTCCCATTTGTGGTAAAAAAAACAGATAGTAAGTGGTTGAAGTTCAGCAGAAAACATGTGTATATGTGTCAAAGAAAGGGTTTGGCACCAACACATAGTTATAGGGAGAAGAAAACTTGGTTTTATGGAAAAGCGGAACGTGGGAGGAAGGCAAGAATTTTAACAGGTCGTGAGATATCTCATAACCTGAAAAACTTCAAAAACGAGTTTGGAAATGTGAAAGGAATCTGGGAGGAAGAGAAAAAGGTATGACTGTATCGAATTAGTTTATTATAATGAGGATGTATCCATTGAATCTGAGGAAGATGAGGAAGTAGAAGTAGACCAGGAGGAGTTGTCAAGATGGAAAAAAAGATCAATTTTTTTCAAACTGGCTTATTGGGAGGTATGTTTATTAATTTTTTTATTAATTAAGCAATGTGTGAGTTAGGATTTTTTATGAACTGTAATTGTGTTGTGTAGGATCTTCCGGTCAGGCATAATTTGGATGTAATGCATGTAGAGAAAAATGTGGCTGCAAGCATTGTCTCTACATTGTTGCATTGTGGAAAATCTAAGGATGGTCTCAATGCACGTAAAGATCTTGAAGATATGGGTATAAGGAAGGATTTACATCCTAACATCCGAGGAAACAGAACCTACCTTCCCGCAGCACCTTGGTCTTTGTCCAAGACAGAGAAGAAATTTTTTGGCAAGCGTCTATTTGACTTTAAAGCTCCAGAAGGGTAATGTTCCAATATATCAAGGGGCGTGTCATTAGAGGACTGTAAGGTAATAGGGCTCAAATCCCACAATTATCACGTGTTGATGCAACAATTACTTCTGGTTGCACTTAGAGGTTTGTTACCATAAGGTCTTAGGACAGCAATCTTGCGCTTATGCGCATTCTTCAACCATTTGTGTCAGAGAGTTATTTATATAGAAGTTATTTCAGTGATGGAAGCTAAAATTGTGGAAACTCTTTGTATGTTTGAAAGGTTTATCCCTCCCAGCTTATTTGATATCATGGTACACTTGACAGTACATCTAGGAAGGGAAGCTCAACTAGCAGGACCAGTCCATTTTAGATGGATGTATCCATTTGAAAGGTATAACTTCTGTCTACTATGATTTTTAGATATTTATTTGTAGTGATTTTCTAGTTTGTTGCTAATTCGTATATCTTTCAATTTTTAGATATATGAAAGTTCTGAAAGACTTTGTTCGAAACCCTGCAAGACCAGAGGGTTGTATTGCTGAGTCATATATGGCAGAAGAATGCATGCAGTTCTGTAGTGATTTTCTGAAAAAGACAACAAGGGTAGAAGAAAAACTCGATAGAAATACAGATTATGAGAACAGCTCAATCCTAGAAGGTCGTCCAATATCCGCAAGAACTACATTTAATCTCACTGAAATGGAGAAGAACATAGCCCATCTTGCTGTCATTCAAAATATGGCTGCCTTGGATCCTTATGTAGAGTAAGTTCTGTTTATTTGATATATATGTCCTTGTCATTTGCATTGTATATATATCATTTTGCAAGCATGCACCTGCAACATCTACAAGAAATAAATTCAAGGTGTATATGTGATGCATCAATGTTATAGACTATGCATGCTAACTATTTTTCATCTTGGTTAAAAGAACAGACAAGTAATTTCGTAAATCTTAAGTATTGATGAGTGTGGTTTAGCTGTCTATAAGTGACTGACTCTTATTGTTTCTTACTTTGGTAGATACCTATGGCTTCAAATAATCATGAAGATATAATTAAATGGCAGGCATATTGTCCAAGGTGTACTGCAAGGTCTTACAATGGTTATATAGTGAATGGGCAACGTTTTCACACAAGCTCACTTCAAAGGAAAAATCAGAATAGTGGGGTTTATTATGAGGCAACGGCTATGTGTAGGTCTAGCGCTAAAGATACTTCCCAAGTAGTTGATCTGGTAATCCTACTATGGGAGAGTAATTGACATAATATTGATGGATTATAATGTATTCTATGTTCCTATATTCCGGTGTCAATGGGAAGTAAGAGGTAACAGAGTTAAGATTGAAGATGGGTTCACACTTATTAACTTGAATAAAAGTCAAGTAAGCTTTTTGAGGGATCCATATATACTAGCTTCTCAAGCAAAGCAAATCTTTTATTCACGAGAAGATGATTCGAGTAATTGGCATGTTGTTATGAGAAGTTCTTCACGGACATATAGTAAAGAAGATGTTCAGGATGGACCTACAGATATTGGTCCGTTGCCAGTAGATGTTGACATGGATGAAGCTGAATATGATAGAACTGATTGTGAAGGCATATATGTCTCAAATGTAGTGATTACATGTTTCATTTGTGTTTCCTCTTGCTTATGCTTTTTGTTTATGTCTATTAACTCATTGTATGCTTTTTCTGATGTGTATTTACTGATTACATGTTTAGCATTGACAGGTTCTAACTCGTTTCTTCTGCCATGCAGGTGAATTAAGATGGGTCGACCAAAAAAAAAGGTTGCACCAAAAAAAAAAAAGGTAACAGATGATGAGCCAGTATATATTGGTACTGTTGATCCCCCGACTGTAGCAGACTAGCTACCCAGCACCCATGAGGAGCCCCCGACTGTAGCAGACCAGCAACCCAGCACCCATGAAGAGCCCCTGACTGAAGCAGCTCAGCAGTTAACTGATGGTTCCAATGAGGAAAAGCATGAAGGTGAGATTGAATTGAATGATGAAAATGATCGTCCTGCCAAGCGTAAAAGACAGAGGGGACCCACAAAGATGAAAAACATCACCAAGGATCTAACGGTTCGAGTAAGATTTGACTACACTCTCATGGGAGAGCCTTATGGTCCAGGGTCAATTATTCTGGCATCGTACGTAGGTGCATTGGCACGGGAACACGTTCCTATCAAAATTGATAATTGGAAGAATGTTAGTGAAGGTATGAAAACAGTTCTATGAAAATATGTACAAGTAACGATAATTTAGAACATGTTAATTTTTATAATTACACGGTTAGTGGTAACTGAATGCATGCAAGATTTGAGCTTGATGAAGAGTTTCAAAGGATTGTTGTCCTGAAGCAGATGGGAAATCTATGGAGGGCATACAAGTCACACATTGTCGGATAACTTAATTCGGCCAAGAATAACCAACAGAGGATGAATCTGAGACCAATGAACATTTCTCCTCTCGACTGGCGTAAATTTGTGAAAACAAAAACTAGCCAAGCCTTTAAGGTATTGACTTCTGATTATGTAAGTTTAATATTTGAGTGATGGTTATTAACATGTTTAACTGGTTGTTTGTGAGTGACACGGCTAAAGAAACGAGGAAGAAACAGATCCCTCACACTACTGGTCGTAAAGGAATGGTCAGACTTACGGAAGAAATGTTAAGCAAACTACCATCTATGTTGTTTGATCTCGTAATATCTACCTTGTTAATTGATGTGTTGCTTTTTTAACAGAAAGTTGAAAGCGAGGATCCATTTGAAATGACAAGGCTAAAGGTCTGGGTCAAGTCGCGTACCAAAAAGGATGGTACACCAGTTAATACGAATGGCGCAGAAAAGATTGTAAGTTCCAAATATGTGACTGAATGATTTTGTTTCCCTGCATTGTCTGACACTGTATTTCGTCTAACCCAGAAAAAGGCAGCTGAGCATGTTGGAACTGATGGTCCAACAAGTACAGCAAATCCAGATGTAGATCATCTCTCCCAGCTTTTGGGACCTGAAAATCCTGGTATGCTGAGGGCAATGGGTAGAGGCATGAGTAAGACCAAATTAGCTTGTTTCCAAATTAAGAACAAATGTATGGCTGAGATGCAAGAGAAGCAAGTTCAGCTAGTAAAGCAGGTCAATCAGTTGCAAAATGAAATTATGGATTTAAAGAAGCAGGTTAGTTACTTTGACAATTCTCAAAGTATTCATTAACTAGCTGAGTTATTAAATGGAATTTGAATTTGCTTTCTTAAATTACAGGGACTAGAGCCTGAAATTGGTGAAAACACAGCTCCAAGAGTAAGTGATTCCTTATTTTTATTAAATATGATCAGTTATTCCTTCTTCTTATTTAAATTTGTAACTTATATTTATTTTCTATTTCATAATTTGTAGAGTGTAAAAAAAAAAATCACATCCTAGGTATGTGTTTGTTGATTGGTCTGATAATGATGAGAACATTGCTGAGGGACGTATTCTTTCTTCTGATCTTGATGATATAGTGAATGGCTCTCATCTAGGCCCTATGGATTTGAAAGTGTTGATTGAATCTGCTACGAAACCAGATGAATTCCTCTGGAGACCTGCAACTAAAATGTTCACTATTGGGGAAGCTGTTGGACAGATGATTGCATGGCCTGCAACTAAATGTGTTCTCCTGGATAAAGAGGTCCAAATAGAAGACATTGCGCCTAGGGTAAAATTTATTGTCCTTTACTATAAATTTGTCAGTATCATGATAAATATTCTTATTGGAATTGTGTTTTTGTGAATGTGTATAACAAGGCCTAAATGGAATTACCCTGAACAAATGTCAACTACTGGATTTGTCTACGGATGAAGTGATTGTTACTGAGGGTCGTTTACACACAGAAGAACCATCTGCATTAGTTAATGGTCTTCCTATTGGGCCAAAAGCTGTTAAAGTATTTGTGGAATCAGTATGTCAACCTGACACGTTTATATGTAGGCCTACAATGGACAATAAATACCTGGAGGACTATTTGATGACTTATGTAACATGGCCTGCCCATAAAGTTGTTTGTCAGAATGGTCAAAGTTCTCCTATACAGAATTCTGCATCAGCTAATATACCATCAGGTTCTACATCAGCAGCAGGGGCAAAATCTGCAGCAACATGTTCTAAATCACCTATTGAGGATGCAACAGGTCCAAGTTCTCCAATTTAAAAAAATCTACCGCATTCACAGTCTCTTCTCCAGGAATCTCAGGTAAATGTTTTGAATATGTTATGAAGTTGTTTCTGTCAAGTCATATGATTGTTGGTTGGTTTATATTGTAAACATTGCAGCATATCAATGAAGTTGTCTCAAAGGAATATAAGAAGTGCAGACTGATGTATATTACCGGACAGAAGCTGGTTGTTGCTGAAGGACGATGGGCAACAAACAATCCAGACCAAAAGGTTCACTTTGTTCGTTTGGGTTCTAATGCAGTTAATGTGTGGGTAGATATTGTCAATGTAAGCGATGCAGTAGTTTGGAGGCCATCAGAAGTAATCGAGATGATGGAAGATGCCCTTGGCACTATCATTGCATGGCCAGACGACAAAGTGATCATGTCTTAAATTAACCATGAGGTCTATTGTCTCCTCCTTCAGACTTACATTATTTCTTATGGGTTTGCTTTTTATCTTCATACTTGTCTTCTTTCTTATGGATTTAAAAGTTGTCTTCAGACTTGTCTTGTGTATTATGAATTATGTTGGATTGTGAATTATCAAATTAGGGGATTTAATAATACAGGTTTCGGGTCAATTTCAAGATAACAAGAAACCAATTTCCTGAAAACACTTATAATCACATCTACAATCCTGCTATATTAGAATCATTCATCTATCATAGCAGTCATAATGAGTGATCACATAATTAAAAAAAAGCCGCTATAACATAATATATTATAGCATAAACAGATTGCTAACGAAAATGAAATTAAATCATTTAACTAACATGATGGTAGAATCACTTAACATAGCATGTATAATGACTTATAATATTATATAAAAAAATTAGAAAAATGAGATAACATAGCATTTCTCTACTGCTATAGTATAAGACTATACCATAGAATATGAATTCTGCGCTATCGTATATGTGGTACCTACAATAACAATGGCCTAATATAGCGTTTTGTGAAAAAAACTATGAATTACATATTATAGCATTTCTCTAATGCTATCAATGTACATATTTCTTTTTAGTGTTCGTAATCAATTCTGAAATTTTGGTGTGAATTAATCAACGTAACCGTACGTACAAGGCACGTATAGTAACTGCCATATTTCTTCTAAATTGTTTCATGCATGCATGAAATAACTGTTTAATTCAGTTTGAATAGTATTGTGTGTGCATGAAGATTCTCCTAGAATCATGTTTATAGTTTTCTGGGTTTTTGTCTTATTTGTATAACCCACTAAGGTGGAAAGAATCTGGGTCATTCATGATTGGAATATATTATTATGCAATCATATGTTTAAGTTGATCAGATTATCAAAAGACGCATCGTATGTTTAAGTGTGCATTTAGAGTTCTTGTATCTTAATAATTTCTGAGTTTCTTCCGCTGCAATATTTTTTAATAATTGGGTAATTTGTGTTATGTAATATTAACATAATATAAAATAATTTATATCTATAAAATAATTAAATATTTTTAATTTTTATATTGTATATAATTTGTTAATCATCAAAGTGACCTTGTTATATTATATATATATATATAGATATTAAAATTTAAAAAAATTATTAATTGATCATGATAAAAGAGATGCTAAAAATAACATAAAATTTTTGACTGATCAATTATTTTGTTATCTATATACTTGGAGATCACCTCACTGGAGGATTTGGACCATATAGCTACATTTTTTTGCTACAAAAAAAAATAATAGCAAATAATAACTATAAATTATTACAAATTAGTGATAAAAATTTAGTTAAAATATATTGTAGCTAATTGGTTATTAAGTGTAGCTATATAGTAACAAATAGTAACGGGAAAAATTTGTAGCAAAATGCTACATATTTAATGAAATAATATATTGTATCACTGTGACACACAACACTAGATGTGGCAATTTCGTAACAAAAATATACTAAAATAACATCAATTTTCTTGAAAAAAATTATTAATATTCAGTTACAAATTACATGTAACTGACGTCACAACTTGCGACAAAAAAAACATAACAAAAATAGTGACAAAGTCATTTGTCTCTTGGTGTGACGAAAGCTTTTTTATTTTGCTACAAATACATATGTAGCAGCAATATGGTATTGATTGTCTAATCAAACAAGATGCAAAATTATCTACAAATATAAGATAATTATCGTTTACTCCAAAAATCTGTGTTATAGTATCATTTTATTTTTGATATAACATCAGAATAAAAGTGAAACTAGGATTATAAAATCATCTCATCAAATAGTTTACATTGTGTTTTGTGGTTTTTTTTTTTTTAAAGTTGAAATATAAATTAGAATATTTGTTTAAAAAATACTATGATCATATTCTCATTAGTATAACATATTTTCCATTTGATTATAGTATTTTAAAACATTATAAATTAAGAAAAAGTGATTAAAATGAAAAAAAAATATACTTTAAAGTAATATCTACGTCGTCAATAGGATAATGAAGTAGACTTATTCTTTTGAACAAAAATATTTTGCTGACGTGGCAAGGGTGAAAAAAAGGCGATTAGGATTTCTTGCGTTTTCCTCAAGAATGGTGCCGCTGGTGGCTCCATCTGGCCAGTCTCCGGTGGATCTGGTGCAGGGTGAGGGTCCGGAAAGGGTAGAAACGGAGAGGCGAGTCAGTCAGGAAATTTTGGTGGATCATGTTGAGGTTTCATCGGGTGGAAGTCAGGTTAAAGATGGTTCAACGACAGTTTCGTCGTCCCTTCAACGTGGAACAGGGGATCAGAGCGGAAAGCGCTCTTTCCTGCAAGTTGCTCAAAAACGTAAGTTCACTCAGCACAAGTTTGAAATTTCAGAGGTCGACGGAAAGGAGAGGGTCGTTGTGCCTCGGGAGGTTTTTGAGGACCTTATGGGAGGACTTTGTGATTGGGAAGTTCCTCAACTCGAAAGCTCCTCATATTGGTAAGGTCCACATGAGAGTGAATAAGATTTGGAGACTAGGCGATCGGACTACATTGATAGATGTGTTCGCTGTGATTGATTCCACGGTCAAGTTTCATGTACGTCATGAGGGAATGAGGAACAGGGTGCTGAACCGTGGCATGTGGAATATTGCAGATCTCTCTATGATTGTTTCTAAGTGGACTCCCTTTGTAGAGGACGCCCAGCCAGCTCTGCGGTTGATCCCTCTATGGGTTACAATTAAGAATATTCCACCTACCATGTCCACTGAGAAGGGTCTCGAGTTCTTGGCAAGTGTAGTGGGTGTACCTGTTAGGCTGCATCCTGAAACAAAAGCATGTGCTAGCTTCGACGAAACTCAAATCTTGGTCGAGGCGAATTAAATGAAAGATTTCCCTAGGGAGTTTGTCGTCATGGGGGAGGAAGCGGGGGACTTAGAGTCTGTTGTCCAGTACAGCTATCCATGGCTTCCACCAAGGTGTTCTTGCTGTAAACAGTGGGGTCATCTTAGCTCCACTTGCTTGTATTCTGCGGTAGTTCAGACACAACAAATTCCACCACATTCCTCTGCTCCAGTTCATAGTGCCCCTTCTCCTGCTGTCCAAATTCAGGCTCCAGGGTCTGAGACTTTGGAAGTGGCTTTATCTTCGGATACATGGGCTAAAGAACCTGTCACAACTGATTCTGATGCGGAGAAGGCAACAGATATGTGGATCACTCCAAAATCTGTCTGAGGAAATCCGGGTAAGAGAATGGCGGGTACAATGACTGGATCGGGTTCAATGCTGAAAAAATATACTCTGTTTTGGCGGGTATTTGAGACAGCTCCGGATCTGCCGATTCTGCCTGCTATTGGGACGTTACCCACTCCGACTTTGGTGGAAGATCAACAGGAAACCAGTCGTCCTTTGGGAACTGTTGTCAAGCGTGGATTGGAAGTGGATGTACCAGTGCGGACCTACTTGCCGCGGGAATCCAAAATGGCTAAAAAGAGCAATTCAACCCTTCTTGCTCAATCTTCTAGATATCCTCCTAGAGATCAGAACAAGAAATCTCTCAAGAAGCTTTAATGACAGGGTTCTGTTGGAATGTTCACGGTCTAAACAAATTTTCAAAACATTCTGTTATAAAAAAGTGGTTGGAGGGAAATAGATTTCAATTTGGTTGTTTGCTGGAGACTTGGGTTAGGGAAAGGAAGGCTTCGAGGTTGGGGAGTCGTTTGTTTCCGGGTTGATCAGTTTTGACGAATTATGAGTTCAATAGTCGGGGTCGCATTGGGTCATGTGGAAGGACTCGGTTCGTTTGGATCCTTTTTACAAGAGTGAGGAGTTGGTCACTTGCTCAGGATAGCTTGCCGATCAAGCAGAGGAGTTCTTATATTCGTTTGTATACTCTTTGAATACAGCAGAGGCCCGTAAAGTTCTATGGGAGGAGTTACGAGAGCACCATAATTCCCCTCTTTTACATAACAAGCATTGGCTTATTTTAGGTGATTTTAACGAAACTTTGGATATGATGGAGCATTCCAGAGTTGATGTTAATCCGATCACATCAGGAGGTATGAGGGATTTTCAAGCAGTAGTGAATCATTGTTATCTAACAGATATGGCTTTTCACGGTCCCCTGTTTACATGGTGTAATAAATGGGAAATGATCTGATTCTAAAAAATTTGGATCGCTTGCTAGTTAACAATGCATGGACACAATTGTTTCCACAGGCATATAGTGTTTTTGCTGCAAGCGGTTGTTCTGATCATTTGCACTGTCGGGTCATGATTAAGGGGGATGTAGATAATCATGGATGTTCTATCCAAACTGCTTGATAGGGCGGCGGGTAATCAGTTATTTGGGTATCACCCTCGGTGTCGTTCCCTTGGTCTCACTCACCTTAGTTTTGCTGATGATCTCATGGTCCTCTGAGATGGTAAGGCTAGATCTATCGAGGGTATTATTGCAGTTTTCACTCAATTTTTGAAGCTGTCCGGCCTAAGTATAAGTTTGGAGAAATCTACTTTGTTTTTGGCGGGGGACATATGCCATCGACTTGATTCTGCTATGCTCCCTTTAGTCACAGGCTCGCTGCCGGCTCGCTACTTGGGGCTTCCCCTCATCTCCAAACGTCTCACCACTACTGACTGCTCCCCCCTTATTAGAACATATCAGAAAGAGGATTGGCTCTTGGACGGTTCGCTATCTCTCTTTTGCTGGTCGATTTAATTTGATATCCTCTGTTCTTTGGAGTGTTTGTACATTCTGGATGGGTTCTTATCGGTTGCCTAGGGAGTGTCTTGATGAGATCAACTTTATGTGTTTGGCGTTTCTCTGGTCCGGCATTGAGATGAGTACTAGAAAGGCAAAAGTGGTGTAGGATGTTGTATGTAAACCAAACGTGAGGGTGGTCTTGGCTTAAGATCACTGCATGAGGCTAATGTGGTATGTTGTCTAAAGTTAATATGGCGGCTAGCTTCCAAAGGGGAGTCCCTATGGGTACAATGGGTTCACCAGAACTTGTTGAAGCAAGCTTCATTCTGGTCAATAAAAAGTACTACTAGTCTAGGTTCGTGGATATGGGTAAAATTGTTAAAGTACCGTGATCTTGCTAAACTTTTTTGTAAATTGGAGGTAGGAAATGGGGAGAACACTTCATTTTTGTTTGATAATTGGTCAAACATGGATACACTTGCTGATGTGGTGGGGAACAATGGTGTCTTGGATATGGGAATTAGCTGGCAGAGCTCAATGGCAGCAGCATGGGCTCGCCGTCGGCATAGACGACACCGAGCAGACCATCTCAATGTGATAGAGGATCGTCTGTTACTTCAGTGGCAACAACGCCAGGAGTGGGAGGATAAGGTACTTTGGAGAGGAAAAAATGATGTGTTTCGAGACAAATTTTCCACTTGAAACCACATTCGTACAACGTCAAGCTATGTGGCGTGGTACAAAGGAGTTTGGTTTGGTCATGCAACTCCTAAGTACTCGTTTTGTGTATGGTTGGCGGTTTTGGATCGGTTATCGACAGGTGCTCGTATGGTTGCGTTCTGTCAGCTTACCTTGGAAACACGGGATCATCTTTTCTTCGCTTGTCGTTTTGTCTCGACTGTGTGGTCTGCTCTTGCCAAAGGGTTGATGAGGGCATGGTTCACAACAGACTGGCTTCCCCTCTTCAATTACATCTCTAACTCGCCTTTTCAGCTGGTGGAAGGCTTTCTCATTCGCTACTTATTCCAGGTAGTGATCTATACGGTTTGGAGGGAAAGAAATGGCAGCAAGAATGGTGAGACACCGAAGCCTGCAGATACCATTATTGGGTGGGTTGATAGGCAGGTTAGAGACCAGTTGCTTGTTATAGGTCTAATGGGGGATCAGAGGTACGATGAAGGTTTTTAGATGTGGCTGCAATCAAGAGTTTAGCTTAAGATCCTGATCTAATTTTATCTATGATTTTAATTTTCAAACAATGTTGCACAAGTCGTAAAAACGTTATATTTTTCTTTTGAATATAATTTAACATTAGATTAAAAAAAAAACTTCTTCTTCTTCTTCTTCCACCTCTTTGATCGAGTCGATTGAAGATTTTAATTTGGGATTCATCTCTCGACGTCTTCATTAAAGTTGTCGGGAATTGAGTCATCTTTCAAGTGTCGTTTATTTCAAGCCAATCAGAGGAAAGTTATAACCGTTTTAGTGAATGCATATACACCCAGCTCGAGTCGTATCACCTCCACTCGACTCAGCTTGAGTCGTATCACCTCTAATCTATCTGTTCCACTCGACCGCACCTAAGGGAGAGACGACACGCGACTCGACCGCACACGTAAGAAAGAAAGATGTTCCTACTCAACAAACCTGATTCTCGAACCAACCTTCTATTTTGTCGTTTTATGTTTTAGGGCTTTCCATGTTTTACTATAAATACCCACCCTGGGCGTTCGGAAAAACCCGATCAAACCGAACCGGACAACCCGATTTTTTCGGTTATAGGCGTAAACCGAATACAATAAGTGTAACCGTTTGGCAAAATATATTTGAGATTTCGGATTTCGGTTCGGGTCGGTTCGGTAATTGGAACCGATCGGTTTTACTTAAACCGAGATTTTGGAGCCATATATAAGACTAATAATTAGTCACAACCCTAATTTTTTTTGTTCTTCTTCTTTGACTGCCGCTTGCGAGAAACTCCGATCCAGAAACTTCAACCATTCATCTTCTTCTCCTCGGATGTAAACAATAGTCATCAACACATCTCTTCTCTTATATCAACTCATCATCTTCTACATCCTCTTTCATCCCAAATCTCAACCATGATTAAGAAAGGAGCCTTTTCTCAGAGATTCAACCCGTAACCACAAATTTTTTAAAGGGTAAGTTCTTCTTCTTCTCTTTAATTCTACGGTTGATTCTCTGCTCTGTGAGCTTTTCTTATGTATTGATAACTTCTGACGCCCAACGCCCAGGAACCCTCAATCTTCACCATTTCAGAACACCATCATAGCTCACTGCAACCACATTTCGCCGCTGCAGCGGCATCATCTCTCGAAAACCCTAATGTTTATGGGCTTTGGACTTGTTTTCAGATTGGTTTAGTTCTTAATGGGCTGGTTATTTTTCCAGGTCCATTACTTTAGTAGTTTGTAAATTTGTATATGTTAATTAAGCCCACTATCTTATTTTTTTTAATTTATTCGGTTCAAATTAACCGAATTAGAAAAAAATTGGTTTAAATTCAGAATTGATTTAAAATCCTATAACCGATCCGAATAACCCGAGTACCGATTGAACCGAACCAAATTCAATTTCGGTTAAATTCGGTGGAAATTTTTAAAAACCGAATTTACAGAAAACCGAACAACCGACCCAAATTACCCGATTCCGCCGAACGCCTAGAGTGAATAAATACATTTTGTTAAGTCTTTACCCAAGACATCTCGTTTTTCCCTTAAGGTTTACCTAACCACCTAAAACATTCTTTGATTTTGTAATCCAGATATCTTTGAACTCATTTATTGTTTGCATTTGATTTCTTCTACAAAGTTCTTCTCCTCATTTTTATCTATCTCATGATGCTTCATTCAATGTTTTCCAAGTTTGTAACTTTGATGATGATTTCTGGATCCGAGTAGTGTTAGAGTTCTTGAGGATGGGATAGATTAGGTGGAGGATCTTAGTATGTAGGGTGTTTAAGTTTAGATTTGTATGATTCCCTTCTGGACTAGAGTTAGAAATACTAGTTTCTCTCTAATCAGTTGGAATTAGGTCTTAGTAACTTTCACACATCCAAAAGGTGTTTGATGAAATGTCTGACCAAGTAGTGCCATAGACCTACATTCCTAGCCTAAGAGATTAATTGTCTAGGGTGTTTGTTGACGTGAATGAACTGGTTTGTCATGCCTGTTTGACCATGTTTCTCTAGCGCGAGCTAGGTTTGGAAGTGTTCGAGTTTGAGTAGCTTCTGCCAAGATATTGGATTAGCTAAGTTATGATGTTGATTGTCTAGAGATAGTTTGTTTGTGGCATGTTAAACACTATGTAGACTAGGAGACTCCGCCGACATCAATTACTTCCATCCTTAGGACTTCTATCTTTCTGATTGATATTGCATTCATGAGACCATTTCTGATCTTGCTGTCTAGTTCATGCTTAGAATCGTTTTTGCTTTTATTTATTCATGTTCGCTTCTTGTCATGCATTTTCGTTTCTAGTTCTGTAGTTTAATTCCGTTTTACATTTTGATCATTCTAGGATTGTTAGATACAAAAACCACTCTTAGAATTGGCTTGACTTGTGATTTCTTGATTGCATCTTGAGTGATAGCATCATCCCATTTGGATTGACACCTTAAGTACTACAACTACGTAAGGTTAATTGAACCTGCTAGGAGACATACAAAAACCCTAGTTTCAGTACATGACATAAAGAAGTATATATCTAAGAACTTTGCAATGAAAGATATGGGTGAGGTATCTTGTGATCGGAATAGAAATAATTTGAGATAGATCACGAGGATTGCTAAGTTTGTCTCAGAAAGGATATATCAGTTAGGTCTTAGAAAGATATAGAATGAGTGAATGCTCTACTGGTAAAATTCCAATTCAGAAAGGAGACAAGTTTAATAAAATCCAATGTCCAAGAAATGAATTGGAACGTAAAGAAATAGAAAGAATTCCTTATGCATCAGTGGTTGGGAGTTTGAACTATGTTCAAACATGTACTCGACCATATATCAGTTTTGTTGTTAGTATGTTGGGTTGATATCAAAGTAATCTAGGAATGGACCACTAGAAGGCTGCAAAGAAGGTTCTCAGGTACTTGCAAGGCACCAAAGAGCTCATGCTTATATACAAGAGATCTGATGACCTCGAGGTGATTGGATATTCAGATACTATTTCTTTGTAGTCAAAAAAACATATATATCTAAAAATATATCTTTCTTTTTTTGAAATATTTATATTATATTTCATATAGAAATATATCTTCATAAAATTAATTTCCAGTTTATTACAATGCCCAGACCTAATATTAAACCTAGTGATTTCCGAGTTACGATTTCTATAAATAATTGTAAGCTACTTTTCTTTCAACCCCACAATATCGATAACATAATCTATTTTGTATAACAGCCTCTTTTGTACTTTTTGTCTTCTCTCTTTCCCAACGAAATCAGGTAAGACTCCAAATTTTTCTTGTATTATCTTTTTCATGTATTTATTTGGTTATTTGTTGGTTTAATTATGTTAATTATTATACGCATGAAGCCATCAATCTCAACGTGTTTAGATTTTTATTATACAAAAAGCATTTTCTTGTTTGGTTTGATGTAATTTATTAGTTATATGTTGTTTGTTTGCAGAAATGAATATTCCTGAAGTGGTGTTTGTTATCTTGGTGCGACTACCGCTGAAAAGCATTGCAAGATTCAGATCAGTGTGCAAAGAATGGAAAGATTTGATCGATTCAGACTTCTTCCGAGATCACTTCATGTCTCGCCACTCATCTTCTTCAATCTCGTGGTCAATCATTCAGATGCAACCTCACAAGCTGACACTTGAAATCGTGGGTCATCATGGATGCAAAACATGGGGACTTGCTCGTTCTCCGGGATCTTTCATGAGTTTCTTTGTCGAGAGAGCAATCAATAAGATACAAGTCTTGGCTTGCACCGATGGATTGGTCTTGGTTTACTTAGAAGCTGCCGATGATACTCCTATGTATTACTTTGGAAAACCTTTGTTTCAAGAGTGGTTTCGAGTCCCTCTCCCTCCTTTCCTCTCTTTGGAAGATCTTGAGAGATTACGGCTGCAGGAGCATTTCAGCGACACTAGATTGGTTACGAAGATGCGGAGTGGTATCGTTGTGAGTTACAAGGTAGTGTTGGTGATTAATCACTATCGTACTCAAGTCGGTTTTGTGATTTACTCATCTGACACAGGGAAGTGGGAACATCAAAATGTGACTTGTCCTCTTCATCATCGCTGGTTAGGTCACCGCAAGTCGATTGCTTTGAATGGGATACTTCACTGGTTTTCAAGCCTCATCTCTTCTTTTATGGTCTATGATTTCTATGGAGGTAATGTTGATGATGGGTGTCCTATCATATCTTTCCCCGATAGTGGAAAAGATGATCTGTTGCGGCGTTTTAGGAGAACCTTTACAACCTCGGAAGGGTCGATTGTGTATTACAACGAGTACCGTGAAAATGAAAACCGCACGTTACGGGTTTGGAGGCTGGTCAAGTACACTGATGGTCCTGAGGAGGTGTGGCAGCTCTTATGGGAAGTCAGCTTGGTTTTTATGATCGAGTTGTTAGGTATCAATTATTTCCCGGTGGCGATGCATCCTTTGAACTCTGAGATCATCTACCTGTGGTGCATGGACAAGGAAGGTATGGTCTTGTTTAACTTGAGGACATTAGCGTTTGGTCTTCACAAGGAAAACGAAGCCGATAGCAAGTGTATGGATGGTTGTGTCTTGAGTTTTAACAGGTGTAGCGAGTATATGGAGAACAAATGTGGCTACTTTATCCCACGGTTTAACTGTGTTCCTAACCCTCTCCTCTTTTCACAGTATGTTCTCCCTCGTTGGTTGCACCGGCTCCCTCGTCCTCCACCTACTTAGTGTGTAGCTATGTTTTGAGTTTATTTGTAATACAATTTTTCATGCATCCACTAAGACAAACATTTGCACCAATATGTAAGGACGTGAACCTTTCTATTCAATTGAAATAGTGATTCATAGGTGTTTTATATTCTACATGGCCTATGTGTTTATCGGTTTAATAATAAAGTTCAAGTTTATATTTAACATTGTGGATTCTAATATTAAAGACAATTCTGTGATGAATCGGTTTCGATTAATGTATTAAAATTTGGGTGTATTGATAACTCTCTTCCCTTCTCCTAATTATATTTTATAAGTAATATATATACATGTATATGTTATGTCTATGCATTATTAATGGGTGCTAACACGAACCAGTACAGCTCTTCAAAAGTGAATGTATATATATGTGTGGCTGTTGAATCGTTACAGCAACGGTTGTGTTCTCATAACGTGAGAAACACTACCAAACCAAATACACAACAGAAAAGAGATTAAGGTTAAGGAATAAGGAATAAGGGAAGAGAAAATCATTTACTTAAGACTTGGATCCATCATCAAGAATAGTCAAGCAATGGATAAAGGTTAGTGTTTCTTTTTCTCTAAAAAAATGTTCATGGTTGAATTAGATCAAATTTTGATGATCTTTGGGACATATAGATTACATATAAGTTTATATTTGGTATTAGAGCCAACTAGATTTGTTTTATTCACCGTTAGGCGTTAATCAAACATTCTCTCTCTGCATCATAATAGATGATTTTTTAGGATTTTCACCAAGATTAAGAAAAATAATAAATGTTGTATTATTATTTTTTTAATACTCATTTACTCATACTTTTCCCATACTTGTCATTCAAGTGCATGTATATAATTAATTATGTATTATATAAGTAAAAAAATTAATTAGTTATTTAATTTAAAAATAAAAATGCATTAAATACACTAAAGATCCTTTATGATACAAGAAAAATTCCTAAAACATCAACCTTTATGATACAGAGGGAATATTGTATTTGTTTGATGAAGTGTTTAAGTTTTTCATTTATTGTGGTTATTTGTTTTGCATTCATAAATGAGTCGTGCTCCTCCGCAGACACATTCTCCAGCCCAGCTCTCAAATCGAAGACAAGTTTTTGCTATTTACTCTAATTTGCATTTATGAGCATCGATCTGATATTTTATCCAAATTAGGGATTTTGGGATTTTTCAAATTAGGGATTTGATTCAAATTTCGGATTATGAGAATTAGAGATTTGATTCAAATTAGGGATTTTAAGAATTTTCAAATCTCCAAAGCATATCTAATTAGAAATGTTTTGCTATTTGTCAAGTGTTTGTGGTTGATGCCATTGGGGAACTGAAGCTCACTTTTGTTGTACTCAACAGTTCAGGTTAGTCCCTTTCGACCAAATTTTATGGTTATTCTTTTGTTGTGATTGTTGTTGTTTTGTCTTGTTTTTTTTTGTTTTGTGGCTGTAATTGTTTTGTTGGGCACTTGAGATGATATTAGGGTATTTGTTGTGGTATGTGATTGAGTTATTTACTTATCTGGAACACTTTTTAATGTTGTTATAAAGGTTTTAATTAAGCTTAGAACATATAATGTTGGACAAGGCATGGGTGCATCTATGCACGTAAGGTATGAATTTATATAGGTTAGGTATCAGCTGGGGTTTGGATACTTTCCCAAGTTCTTTATTTTGTCCCATTTCTTATTCATTGAAGAGCCGATCCTGGTTATGAGAGAGGACATTAATATGATTTATATGTCCCTGCAAAGATTTTCATAATGTAGAATGCAAATCAGGCACGACGTGGTTGATCATCTTGTAACTAGGGGGATGGATGAGGCTTAAAAGCTGCAAAATGATTGGTATCATCATGGAGATGTGAACTTAGTACTCGATGGTGGTAGCAAACTAAATCAGTGGAATGAGGAAAGTTTTGAGTTATATAAAGCAGCTGAATATTCTGACAAAGAGTTGGCGAGTAAGGGTAAGGGTGACTCAGGTAAGATTGCAGATGGTGACTGATAACTCTCTAATTTATATATTTTTAGCATCCTTTTTTGTCCATATTTTGCATTGTTCATACCTCTAACTTAGCATTTCTAGGTCATTAACTGTAGGAATTCACTTTTAGACCATTTAAGGTGTTGCATTTCTGCATTTGCATATTTTGGATGAAATCAGGTACTAAAGAGCCAAAAATGGGGAAAAACAAGGACAATCCGAGCATGTACCCGAAGGAGCCATCGAGCTGCAAGAACAAGTCTGAACCCCAACACGATCGGAGAAGATCCAAGAACCGGAATAGCAACCCGAAGATGTACCCGAGGAGTAACCCGACTCCACCCTCGTGTACCCCATCGAGTAGACCATCGGGCAAGTCTGGGAAGCTAGGTCAAAGGGGTTTCCATATATAAATCCCTCCTCTCCTAGCTCGCAAACGAGCACGCCGCATACTCTCAAACCAGAGAGCGAGAGCTTCTGTGAGAGAACTGAGCGACTCAAACATTTTCTTTTTCGTTTTTGCATTTTTATTTCATAGTTTTTAAAGTTTTCTTAGATTTCTATCTTGTACTCTTTCTACTCTACTCTATCTTTTAATACAATGCAATTTTCATTCATTTTCGTTATTATGTTCCTTGTTGTCATGTCCGAGTAGTGTAGTAATGTTTCTAGGGATGGGATAGATGATTTTGTGTTCTTGATCGGTTAGGATGCTTTAGTTAGATGAGTTTGAGTTTACTGACAATAATGAATCGTTCTTAATGCTTGCTTGTTCATATTGCTAGTGCGAGAGTGTGGTAAATGATCAAGGTTGATTGTTGCTAGTGCGAGAGTGTGGTGACAAGGTTTTAGAGATTCATTGTCTAGGAAATAATTGCTTGAGGCATGTAAGGCATCCGTACTGGTCTAGAATACTTAGGATTCGATTACCCCATCCTTAGGAGCTTTCGTATTTTATTTGTTTACATTTTCTTTACTTACTCGACTACTTACCCGATCAGTTACAAGATAACCTGCATCGAGTACTACGTCGAGTTGTTCATATCTCATTTGCTTACTCGATCACCCCACTCGATCCGGTACTCGATTGCTTGCTTCGAGTGCTTAGGTCGTGTGGTTTCTTTGTTTACATTATTTTCTTTTATTTATTTTAGGACTCTTAGAATAAAAACCCTATCTGCTTGGCTTGACTTGTATTGTTCTGATCATATGCTTCCTGCTAGCAATAGACAACCATTTGGATTGATAACCCTTTGTACTATAACTGCATAGGGAATTGATACCCTGGGTGAAAACTTGCTTATCAATTTGGCGCCGTTGCCATTTGGTTGATTTCATTTTGCTACGTTTAGAATTTCAGCACTTCCTAGATCAAGTTCTTTTGTTTATATTTGGTTCGGATACTGACTTGTTTGCTTTCGCATTGTTTGTTTTGAATCTCAGGTACAACCCGAGCACCCACCCGACCAGTCACTCGATCACCTAGATCGAGTTGATCCTCGTGTACACCCTCGGATACCTACTTGTGCATGCAAACACGATCCAGAGGTTGCCAGAACCTGAGTCCTTTCATCGACAACATCGACAGACCTCGGCTACTCAGACAACAACAAGTTCAACCGGAACCAGCAATCAATGAGGAGACGATGAATAATCAGAACGGTCCACCAACTCCTCAAGCAAGGACCAATATAGGAGCAGGAGATGCTCCATCTACTCACACTCAAAGGAATGGCATTTTGCCACCAGCTGTGCAGAACAACAATTTTGAGATCAAGAGTAGTCTCATCCAAATGATACAGAGTAATAAGTTTCATGGATTGCCAATAAAGGACCCATTGGATCATCTGGATGAATTTGATAGGCTTTGTAGGATCACTAAGATCAACGGAGTCAGTGAGAATGGCTTCAAACTCAGGCTTTTTCCATTCTCTTTCGGAGACAAAGCACACATCTGGGAGAAATCGCTCTCTAAGGAGTCCATTACCACTTGGGAAGCGTGCAAGAAGGCATTCCTGGCCAAATTCTTCTCCAACTCCAGAATCGCAAGGCTGAGAAATGACATTTCCGGCTTTGTTCAGAAGAACAACGAAACGTTCAGTGAAGCTTGGGAACGTTTCAAGGGATACACTACTCGATGTCCATATCACGGCTTCAGCAATGCTTTGTTGCTGAGCACACTTTACAGAGGAGTGGTCCCAAAAATACGGATGTTGCTGGACACCGCAAGTCATGGTAACTTCCTCAATAAGGATGTCGATGAAGGTTGGGACCTAGTGGAGAACTTGGCTCAGTCTGATGGCAACTACAATGAGGAATATGATCGCTCTGTGCGATCTACAGGAGAGGAAGATGCCAAGTACAAGAGGGACATGAAAGCCCTCAATGACAAGCTCGATAAACTCCTCAACCAGCAGAAGCATGTTCATCCACTATCAGAGGAAGAGCAGTCTCTACAACAAGATGGGGAGACTACACAGATAGAGGATGTTAACTACATCAACAACCAAGGAGGTTACAACAGAGGGTACAACAACTACAAGTCGAATCCGAATCTGTCTTATCGGAACCCGAACGTTGCCAATCCTCAGGACCAAACTTACCCATCTGCAGTTCAAGGGAACCCGGTCCAACAGAACCCTAAGCAGCAGTACTCTGGAACCTACAACCAACCACCTGGATTCCAACAACCACAAGGTCCGCAGAACCAATCACAAGAAGCCGAGTTGCACAGACTCATTCAGCAAATGATTCAGAATCAGGCTTCAGCATCTATGGACATCGCGAAACGGTTTGCGGAGATCAGCAACAAGATCGACTCAGGATACAATGACCTCAATGCCAAGTACGAATCGCTCAAAACTAAAGTTAGATACCTGGAAGGCCACCACAACACACAACCAGCTCCAAAGATTAACCAACACCCAGGTAAGGCTGTTCAAAACCCCAAGGATTATGCCACTCAAGCCATCTTCTTTGATGATGACTATGAGGACTACCTCACTGGGGATAGTGATGATCAAGATGGGGAGGATGTGGAAAACCCAATGAAAAATGAGGCCAAGTACTATATATCCGAGTATGAACCCGAGCCTTCATCAGAGGAGACTTATCGAGTTGATGATCGAGCATTGGTTCAAGAATCACAAACTAAAGAACAACCCGAAGTGGAACCCGATGACCTACACGATGGTGGTGATCGGATGATGCATCGAGTAGATGTTGAGAAGCGAGATCAGCCTTAACCACCTGCAACAGCAGAAGGGGAGTTAGAGGAGAGATTCAATGCTGCACTTGACATCCAGCTGGAGGCGCTAGCAGAGCGAATGGCTAAGCGTAAAGCTCCACCACCTAAACTTTTGCCCCCACACGAGCGTCAGGAGGAAATTGCCAAGGAGGCAGCTCGATTGGAGGATGAGGTTAAGGAAGCTGTCAAGGAGATTGGGTTTGAGATTCTCAAGGTGGAGTGTGCTTGGATCCTGAGCTGCGAATAGAGGAAAAACTGGAAGACCCTAGCTCTTTCACATTGCCATGCTCGATAGGACTTCGGATCTTCAAGAATTGTTTGTGCGACCTTGGAGCTTCAGTTAGCATTATGCCGCTGTCATTTTCCAACAAGGTGGGATTCTCTGATTTTAAACCAAGCAATTTGTATTTGGTTCTGGCAGATACAACAGTGAGGCATCCGATAGGGATCCTGGAAAATCTGCCTCTCAGAATTGGAAGAGTGGAAGTCCCTACCGACTTCATGATCCTTGATATGGACAAGGAACCAGACGATCCACTGATTCTAGGAAGACCATTCTTGGCAACAGTTGGTGTTGTGATCGAGGTGAAACAAGATAAGATCAGAATGGAGCATGGTGACCAACCATTGATAGTCAAGCTTTTACTACAAAGACCAAACAAAGGAAGGTGCAACATCTTGAAGAGGTCAACACCACATTTGCCTTAGAACCTGGACAAAACCTAGAAAATCTATTGAACCAGCCTGCTATTGTGGAGAGGATTCCAGAACCTCTTCCACATAGACCCCATGCTTAAGGAGCATGGAGAGTCAAGCTTAGTGACTTTAAACAAGCTCACTTGGGATCTTTTGTTTTCAAGCTGGGACAAACTAAGCCGTCCGGGGTTGGTGGGGCGGATTAGGAATGGCAGGAAACTCTACCTACAACCCTCAATTCCGGAGGTTGTTTTAATTTTGATTTATTTGTTTTATCTTATTTTCTATTTTTGAATTTTCATTAAAAAAAAAAATTGAAAATTGAAAAGAGGAAAATTGGGAAACCCGAGGGTCAACCCGACACCGTACTCGACGCGCCCGATCGTGTCCCTGCTCGGGTGGCGAGTGGAGTCTGAATTCCACAAGGAAGCCCACTCTCAGTGAAGCCCACCAACCAAACCCTACTCTATTTAAGGGAGTCGAACCCTTCTCCCTCATTATCACCGATAAGTTGTCTCTAAACCCTAGAGTTTCTTTAGCTTCCAAACTTTCTATTCTCTCTACAACTCGAGTTTTATTCGATTTCTTTGGGACTAACCCTATTAACCTCGAGACTTAGCCCTTTTCTTCTCAAGGAATTCAAACATGGAGCCAATTGCGAAAACCTATCAAAGGAAGGGAAGGAGATCAACCTCCACCGCTGCTACAATCGGAGGTGATGCCGTCAAATCTCGAGAGTCTCAAGGGAGAGGAAATGTTCCACATTCCCAACCGCTGGCTGGACGTTTTGCCTTCCCAACCTGGTGCTCAACCCGATCCACCACCCGACCTGATGCTCGAGTAACCGATCGAGTAGGCCCCCGAGTTCGCTCACCGAGTCCAATGGCGAGTGCTGTTCGCCATTCTCCTCGACATAGGGACCTGTCTACGTCCGAAAGAACCCTTACCAACCCCATGGAGGTCGATTCTGATGCTGGAGGAGAAGAGCAAGGGGAGATCCAAACCTCTCGATTGCAAGAGGGAAGAGACCAGCTTCAGAGAAGGCTGAGAGGGTAACTGAGAGAGCAGTTGAGGAAGAAGATCAACAAGCAGAGGAGGAGGACCGAGAGAGAGAAGAGGAGCAGAGAGAGAGGACACGCCAAGCCTCGCGGAGGCTGAAACAAAAAGAGGTGGACACTTCGGCAAGACTATTCAAGGTCTTTAAGAAGATGAGCTTTGTTGGTACCCGCTACCCTCACCGAGAAACGATGAAGCAATTGGGCATCGCTAGAGATGTCGAGTACCTGTTTGATGTGTGCCAACTGGGCAAGATGATGCGAGCTAACCTCGAGTCTTATGAGGAAGAGACGATACACTTCCTCTCCACACTACATCTGCACTATTTTGAGGACCACCCGACCCTACTACCCGATGGGGGGATCGGGTTCATCACCTTCTCTATGAGGAACAAAGAGTACCGGCTCACTTTCAAGGAGATAGAGAAGTTATATGGCTTCAAAGCTGGTAGTGGAGAAAGAATGGAGGTTAGCAAGGAGGAAATGAGATCCCTATGGCTGACAATAGGAGACAAGCTCCCCTACAAGTCGACAAGCTCCAAATCCGCTCAAATAAGGAGCCCTGTCTTGAGGTATTTTCACAAGTCTCTTGCATGCACTCTTTTTGCTAGAAAAGAGACTGGGAATGTGAACGATCATGAGCTCCAGCTGTTAGACATTACACTGTGCGGAGTTTTGGATAGCAATAGGGATGGCTCACCAATAGTAGGAGATGTTGCGGATACTAGTATGGTGTTTGTGTTACTTGACCAATTCATCTACCTCAAATCATGGGCTGTCAAAAGAAGAGAAGGAGGCGGAGAGATCTCCATTGGAGGACTGATTACACCGATCTTGGTGGCATGCGATGTCCCCTTGAAAGGAATAGTGCACGATCCTAGATGGCTGGACGTCGACTACCTCGTGCTGGCGAGATTTTTAGCCTATGAGAGGCCTAACAACATGATGCTGTTCAAGTTTGTCCATCCAACCGCCGGAGCCGCACAAATGATCCTACCTAATGTAATGTGCACCAAGGTTTGGTTGGGAGATAACATCGACTTTGCACCACCTTTAGAGGAGCTGTACAATCCTGAGGAGGAATCCGAAGCTGAGAAGAGAGAGGAGACTGGGCAGAGACAGGGAGATAGCTCGGAGGATTTCGATTTTGAAGAGTATGTGTGCTCTCAAAAGCAACCGGTTGGAGTGAGGGAAGCTCACAAGAGGATCGGATGGCTGAAGAGGATGAACAAGTTTTTGGTGAGAAAGGTGAAAGATCTCACCGGCTCGGTGAAGACTATGGGAGGTCAAATCAAGGAGCTGCAAGACAAGGCAAGCTGTGCCTCAGCTCCTACCTCAGCACACGCACCAACTTGGATGGGGAGAAGCGGACCGTTAGGAGGAACTCGAGGACTGCCACCTCCAGAACCTTACAGAGCATCATCATACGAGCCCCAAGCTGAGAAGAACGTCACCCGACCTGAAGTATCGCGGAGAAGCCATTCAGACGCCTACCCGATACCCAACCCGATGGGATACACGATGAACTATCTGATGCACCCATCAAGCACCCAATCGGGTGATTACTCAGGTATTTTCCCTCCACCTTACCAGATGCCATTCACGATGCCGTACACGATACACCCGGCGAGTGGATACACGGGAGATCATTCATGGACCTCTTCCACCACTTCCATCATACTACTCGATGCCCTACCCGATGAACTATGTGATCCCTTCCTCGATCAACACCTCGGATGCTGGTCCGAGTAAGTCGTCTGTGCGTCTCACCGAGCTCTCTAACGAGCAAACACCAGCACCTGCTGAAGCCACAGACGACCCTAGAATGTATTTGACATTGTGTTTTATTTTCTTATTTTTATCATCTCTAATTATTGCATGCTAGTTTTTATTCATTTGAGTCTGCATCTATGTGCATTTAAAAAAATATATATATACTATTAATAATAATAATAAAAATAAAAAATAAAAAAAGAGTGTTCAGGTAGTTGCATTTACATATTAGGATTGAGTCTAGTTTGTTTCATATAGGATTGTTGCATTTGCATCGTAGGGGACAATTATTAAAACTACCTTGTTTAAAATCAAAGCTTAGGATTGAAGCTATAGCCCTTAGTCACAGTTCATTGTTGCTAGATCAATCTTTGGAATAAAAATGAAAAACCTTTGCTTAGAACCTTGTGTCTTTTGAATGCTTCCTCCACTTGTTTAACATTAGAACATCTCTATATTATTGGATTTAATTTGAACTTTAATTGTCTTGCTTATGGAACTTGAATACTTGCTCATGGTAACTCTAAACTCGGGTTAGCACTCCATTTTTACCAATCTTTTCGTTTAACCCGATTCATTTGTCCTACCCATGAACCCAAACCTTCCTTTCAAACCTTGTTGTGAATTGTTGAGTGAGGCATCTTTCATTGTGCTATAGGTTGTGAAACCTTGAGAGTATTGAGAACGACAAAGAACTGTCTCTTGATTTAGCTAAGTTAGAATTTGAACTAGATAATAGATTCGGTTTAGAAAGATAGGTGGTTAGAATGTTTATTTGGGGTTGGGTTGTGGAATAAATAAAAAAAAAGTCATAAGGTTAGAATCAATTAGCTCTAAGTCTCTAAAAAAAAAAAAAAAAAAAGAAGGAGAGAGAGAGCTAGAAGTTTAAAAGTCTAAAAGTCTAAACCTTAGGGAATATAAAAAAAAAAGAGTTAAAATCAAGGATGTGGGTAGTTTAATTCTAGGGGGTTTAATAAAAAAAAAAAAGAGTGAATGAGAAAAGGGTAGATCATCAAGAGTTAAGCTTTGTATGCCCAAATTGTTCTCAGTCTTAGATAATTTTCACAACTGTCTAGCATTCCTTCTTTTGAGAGAAAACAACCCAAAGAATTTGTTTGAAACCACCTTACTAAAAAGCCTTACCCTTGAAACCGATTGAGCTTGATTCACCTTCCATTTGCAAGAATTCGTCAAACACTTAATTGAATGTGAAAGAGATGTTCTCTATCTTTAGTTGGAGGTTGAACTAGATCGATGCATGGTAATAAGCATAGAAAAATATTTGTAAGTATGTTGATTGATCTTAGCACCATTAAACTATCTTTAAGGACTATAGCTTGATTCCTTCGCTTAGCATCTTAAGGTTATGAGTCCCCACTTTCAAACCGCACCCTCTAACTTCCTTGCTAGAGGACTAGCAAGATTTAAGTTTGGGGGTCTGATAACTCTCTAATTTATATGTTTTTAGCATCCTTTTTTGTCCATATTTTGCATTGTTCATACCTCTAACCTAGCATTTCTAGGTCATTAACTGTAGGAATTCACTTTTAGACCATTTAGGGTGTTGCATTTCTGCATTTGCATATTTTGGATGAAAACATGTGCTAAAGAGCCAAAAATGGGAAAAAACAAGGACAATCCGAGCATATACCCGAAGGAGCCATCGAGCTGCAAGAACAAGTCCGAACCCTAACATGATCGAGGAAGATCCAAGAACCAGAATAGCAACCCGAGGAGTAACCCGACTCCACCCTCGTGTACCCCATTGAGTAGACCATCTGGCAAGTCTGGGAAGCTAGGTCAAAGGGGTTTCCATATATAAACCCCTCCTCTCCTAGCTCGCAAAAGAGCACGCCGCAGACTCTCAAACCAGAGAGCGAGAGCTTTTGTGAGAGAACTGAGCGACTTTCCTTTTCGTTTTTGCATTTTTATTTCATAGTTTTTATAGTTTTCTTAGATTTCTATCTTGTACTCTTTCTACTCTACTCTATCTTTTAATACAATGCAATTTTCATTCATTTTCGTTATTATGTTCCTTGTTGTCATGTCCGAGTAGTGTAGTAATGTTTCTAGGGATGGGATAGATGATTTTGAGTTCTTGATCGGTTAGGATGCTTTAGTTTGATTGTAAATGATTGATAGATTTCCTTCTAGGTTGGTTTTCTTAATGTTGTCAACAGACCGAGAGGTTGAGATTAGATCTAGGGGGTTTTAGCGACCGAAAGGTGTAGATGAGATGCGTGAATTAGCCAATGCTAGAGGTTTACTTGACTCTGAGTAAGAAATTAGATGAGTTTGAGTTTAATGACAATAATGAATCGTTCTTAATGCTTGCTTGTTCATATTGCTAGTGCGAGAGTGTGGTAAGTGATCAAGGTTGATTGTTGCTAGTGCGAGAGTGTGGTGACAAGGTTTTAGAGATTCATTGTCTAGGAAATAATTGCTTGAGGCATGTAAGGCATCCGTACTGGTCTAGAATACTTAGGATTCGATTACCCCATCCTTAGGAGCTTTCGTATTTTATTTGTTTACATTTTCTTTACTTACTCGACTACTTACCCGATCAGTTACAAGATAACCTGCATCGAGTACTACCTCGAGTTGTTCATATCTCATTTGCTTACTCGATCACCCCACTCGATCATGTACTCGATTGCTTGCTTCGAGTGCTTAGGTCGTGTGGTTTCTTTGTTTACATTCTTTTCTTTTATTTATTCTAGGACTGTTAGAATAAAAACCCTATCTGCTTGGCTTGACTTGTATTGTTCTGATCATATCCTTCCTTCTAGCAATAGACAACCATTTGGATTGATAACCCTTTGTACTACAACTGCATAGGGAATTGATACCCTGGGTGAAAACTTGCTTATCAGTGACTTAGTTGAGATTACAGAGGGTGAGGACAAGAGAGAAGATGAGTTCCTTGCAAAGGTTGTAGATGCTAGAACGCCATTATATCAAAGTTGTTCAAACCACAGCAAGCTATCGGCTATTGTATCTTTGTTCAGGCTTAAGACACATAATGGCTGGTCCGACAAGAGCTTCAATGAGCTTCTTGAGACATTGCCAAACATGTTGCCCGAGGATAATGTGCTTCACACATCATTTTATGATGTTAAAAAGTTTCTGAAGAGCTTTGATATGGGGAATAAAAAGATTCATGTATGTGTTAATGACTGCAGCCTATTTAGAAATAAGTACAAAAAGCTAGACAATTGTCCCAAATGCAATGCTTCGCGGTCGAAGATAAATACGCACACTAGTGAAGTAAAGAAAGGTGTCCCATTGAAAGTATTACGGTAATTTCCGATAACCCCACAGCTGAAGAGAATGTTCAGGACTGAGGAAATGACCAAGGATTTAAGGGGGCATTTTAGTAACAAGAGCAGTGATGGCAAACTCCGGCATCCTGTGGATTATGTTACATGGGATAAGATGAATGACAAGTATCTTGAATTTGCAGCCGAAGAGAGGAACTTACGGCTTGGACTATCCACTGATGGATTTAATCCGTTCAACATGCAGAATAGTAAGTATTGTTGTTGTCCTATTATGTTAGTAAAATATAATTTGCCTCCTCACCTATGTATGAAGAAGGAGAACATAATGCTAACCTTTCTGATTTCTGGTCCACAACAACCTGGCAGCAGTATTGATGTCTACTTGGAGCCTCTTATTGACGATTTAAACCATCTATGGAAGAAGGGAGAGTTAAGATATGACGCATCCAGTAAAAGTACTTTTAATCTAAGGGCAATGCTTCTCTGGACTATTAGTGATTTTCCTGCTTATGGAAACCTCGCTGTTTGTAAAGTAAAAGGGAAAATGGGCTGTCCCATTTGTGGTAAAAAAACAGATAGTAAGTGGTTGAAGTTCAGCAGAAAACATGTGTATATGTGTCAAAGAAAGGGTTTGGCACCAACACATAGTTATAGGGAGAAGAAAACTTGGTTTTATGGAAAAGCGGAACGTGGGAGGAAGGCAAGAATTTTAACAGGTCGTGAGATATCTCATAACCTGAAAAACTTCAAAAACGAGTTTGGAAATGTGAAAGAATCTGGGAGGAAGAGAAAAAGGTATGACTGTATCGAATTAGTTTATTATAATGAGGATGTATCCATTGAATCTGAGGAAGATGAGGAAGTAGAAGTAGACCAGGAGGAGTTGTCAAGATGGAAAAAAAGATCAATTTTTTTCAAACTGGCTTATTGGGAGGTATGTTTATTAATTTTTTTATTAATTAAGCAATGTGTGAGTTAGGATTTTTTATGAACTGTAATTGTGTTGTGTAGGATCTTCCGATCAGGCATAATTTGGATGTAATGCATGTAGAGAAAAATGTGGCTGCAAGCATTGTCTCTACATTGTTGCATTGTGGAAAATCTAAGGATGGTCTCAATGCACGTAAAGATCTTGAAGATATGGGTATAAGGAAGGATTTACATCCTAACATCCGAGGAAACAGAACCTACCTTCCCGCAGCACCTTGGTCTTTGTCCAAGACAGAGAAGAATTTTTTTGGCAAGCGTCTATTTGACTTTAAAGCTCCAGAAGGGTAATGTTCCAATATATCAAGGGGCGTGTCATTAGAGGACTGTAAGGTAATAGGGCTCAAATCCCACGATTATCACGTGTTGATGCAACAATTACTTCTGGTTGCACTTAGAGGTTTGTTACCATAAGGTCTTAGGACAGCAATTTTGCGCTTATGCGCATTCTTCAACCATTTGTGTCAGAGAGTTATTTATATAGAGGTTATTTCAGTGATGGAAGCTAAAATTGTGGAAACTCTTTGTATGTTTGAAAGGTTTATCCCTCCCAGCTTCTTTGATATCATGGTACACTTGACAGTACATCTAGGAAGGGAAGCTCAACTAGCAGGACCAGTCCATTTTAGATGGATGTATCCATTTGAAAGGTATAACTTCTGTCTACTATGATTTTTAGATATTTATTTGTAGTGATTTTCTAGTTTGTTGCTAATTCGTATATCTTTCAATTTTTAGATATATGAAAGTTCTGAAAGACTTTGTTCGAAACCCTGCAAGACCAGAGGGTTGTATTGCTGAGTCATATATGGCAGAAGAATGCATGCAGTTCTGTAGTGATTTTCTGAAAAAGACAACAAGGGTAGAAGAAAAACTCGATAGAAATACAGATTATGAGAACAGCTCAATCCTAGAAGGTCGTCCAATATCCGCAAGAACTACATTTAATCTCACTGAAATGGAGAAGAACATAGCCCATCTTGCTGTCATTCAAAATATGGCTGCCTTGGATCCTTATGTAGAGTAAGTTCTGTTTATTTGATATATATGTCCTTGTCATTTGCATTGTATATATATCATTTTGCAAGCATGCACCTGCAACATCTACAAGAAATAAATTCAAGGTGTATATGTGATGCATCAATGTTATAGACTATGCATGCTAACTATTTTTCATCTTGGTTAAAAGAACAGACAAGTAATTTCGTAAATCTTAAGTATTGATGAGTGTGGTTTAGCTGTCTATAAGTGACTGACTCTTATTGTTTCTTACTTTGGTAGATACCTATGGCTTCAAATAATCATGAAGATATAATTAAATGGCAGGCATATTGTCCAAGGTGTACTGCAAGGTCTTACAATGGTTATATAGTGAATGGGCAACGTTTTCACACAAGCTCACTTCAAAGGAAAAATCAGAATAGTGGGGTTTATTATGAGGCAACGGCTATGTGTAGGTCTAGCGCTAAAGATACTTCCCAAGTAGTTGATCTGGTAATCCTACTATGGGAGAGTAATTGACATAATATTGATGGATTATAATGTATTCTATGTTCCTATATTCCGGTGTCAATGGGAAGTAAGAGGTAACAGAGTTAAGATTGAAGATGGGTTCACACTTATTAACTTGAATAAAAGTCAAGTAAGCTTTTTGAGGGATCCATATATACTAGCTTCTCAAGCAAAGCAAATCTTTTATTCACGAGAAGATGATTCGAGTAATTGGCATGTTGTTATGAGAAGTTCTTCACGGACATATAGTAAAGAAGATGTTCAGGATGGACCTACAGATATTGGTCCGTTGCCAGTAGATGTTGACATGGATGAAGCTGAATATGATAGAACTGATTGTGAAGGCATATATGTCTCAAATGTAGTGATTACATGTTTCATTTGTGTTTCCTCTTGCTTATGCTTTTTGTTTATGTCTATTAACTCATTGTATGCTTTTTCTGATGTGTATTTACTGATTACATGTTTAGCATTGACAGGTTCTAACTCGTTTCTTCTGCCATGCAGGTGAATTAAGATGGGTCGACTAAAAAAAAAGGTTGCACCAAAAAAAAAAAGGTAACAGATGATGAGCCAGTATATATTGGTACTGTTGATCCCCCGACTGTAGCAGACTAGCTACCCAGCACCCATGAGGAGCCCCCGACTGTAGCAGACCAGCAACCCAGCACCCATGAGGAGCCCCTGACTGAAGCAGCTCAGCAGTTAACTGATGGTTCCAATGAGGAAAAGCATGAAGGTGAGATTGAATTGAATGATGAAAATGATCGTCCTGCCAAGAGTAAAAGACAGAGGGGACCCACAAAGATGAAAAACATCACCAAGGATCTAACGGTTCGAGTAAGATTTGACTACACTCTCATGGGAGAGCCTTATGGTCCAGGGTCAATTATTCTGGCATCGTACGTAGGTGCATTGGCACGGGAACACGTTCCTATCAAAATTGATAATTGGAAGAATGTTAGTGAAGGTATGAAAACAGTTCTATGGAAATATGTACAAGTAACGATAATTTAGAACATGTTAATTTTTATAATTACACGGTTAGTGGTAACTGAATGCATGCAAGATTTGAGCTTGATGAAGAGTTTCAAAGGATTGTTGTCCTGAAGCAGATGGGAAATCTATGGAGGGCGTACAAGTCACACATTGTCGGATAACTTAATTCGGCCAAGAATAACCAACAGAGGATGAATCTGAGACCAATGAACATTTCTCCTCTCGACTGGCGTAAATTTGTGAAAACAAAAACTAGCCAAGCCTTTAAGGTATTGACTTCTGATTATGTAAGTTTAATATTTGAGTGATGGTTATTAACATGTTTAACTGGTTGTTTGTGAGTGACACGGCTAAAGAAACGAGGAAGAAACAGATCCCTCACACTACTGGTCGTAAAGGAATGGTCAGACTTACGGAAGAAATATTAAGCAAACTACCATCTATGTTGTTTGATCTCGTAATATCTACCTTGTTAATTGATGTGTTGCTTTTTTAACAGAAAGTTGAAAGCGAGGATCCATTTGAAATGACAAGGCTAAAGGTCTGGGTCAAGTCGCGTACCAAAAAGGATGGTACACCAGTTAATACGAATGGCGCAGAAAAGATTGTAAGTTCCAAATATGTGACTGAATGATTTTGTTTCCCTGCATTGTCTGACACTGTATTTCGTCTAACCCAGAAAAAGGCAGCTGAGCATGTTGGAACTGATGGTCCAACAAGTACAGCAAATCCAGATGTAGATCATCTCTCCCAGCTTTTGGGACCTGAAAATCCTGGTATGCTGAGGGCAATGGGTAGAGGCATGAGTAAGACCAAATTAGCTTGTTTCCAAATTAAGAACAAATGTATGGCTGAGATGCAAGAGAAGCAAGTTCAGCTAGTAAAGCAGGTCAATCAGTTGCAAAATGAAATTATGGATTTAAAGAAGCAGGTTAGTTACTTTGACAATTCTCAAAGTATTCATTAACTAGCTGAGTTATTAAATGGAATTTGAATTTGCTTTCTTAAATTACAGGGACTAGAGCCTGAAATTGGTGAAAACACAGCTCCAAGAGTAAGTGATTCCTTATTTTTATTAAATATGATCAGTTATTCCTTCTTCTTATTTAAATTTGTAACTTATATTTATTTTCTATTTCATAATTTGTAGAGTGTAAAAAAAAAAATCACATCCTAGGTATGTGTTTGTTGATTGGTCTGATAATGATGAGAACATTGCTGAGGGACGTATTCTTTCTTCTGATCTTGATGATATAGTGAATGGCTCTCATCTAGGCCCTATGGATTTGAAAGTGTTGATTGAATCTGCTACGAAACCAGATGAATTCCTCTGGAGACCTGCAACTAAAATGTTCACTATTGGGGAAGCTGTTGGACAGATGATTGCATGGCCTGCAACTAAATGTGTTCTCCTGGATAAAGAGGTCCAAATAGAAGACATTGCGCCTAGGGTAAAATTTATTGTCCTTTACTATAAATTTGTCAATATCATGATAAATATTCTTATTGGAATTGTGTTTTTGTGAATGTGTATAACAAGGCCTAAATGGAATTACTCTGAACAAATGTCAACTACTGGATTTGTCTACGGATGAAGTGATTGTTACTGAGGGTCGTTTACACACAGAAGAACCATTTGCATTAGTTAATGGTCTTCCTATTGGGCCAAAAGCTGTTAAAGTATTTGTGGAATCAGTATGTCAACCTGACACGTTTATATGTAGGCCTACAATGGACAATAAATACCTGGAGGACTATTTGATGACTTATGTAGCATGGCCTGCCCATAAAGTTGTTTGTCAGAATGGTCAAAGTTCTCCTATACAGAATTCTGCATCAACTAATATACCATCAGGTTCTACATCAGCAGCAGGGGCAAAATCTGCAGCAACATGTTCTAAATCACCTATTGAGGATGCAACAGGTCCAAGTTCTCCAATTTAAAAAAATCTACCGCATTCACAGTCTCTTCTCCAGGAATCTCAGGTAAATGTTTTGAATATGTTATGAAGTTGTTTCTGTCAAGTCATATGATTGTTGGTTGGTTTATATTGTAAACATTGCAGCATATCAATGAAGTTGTCTCAAAGGAATATAAGAAGTGCAGACTGATGTATATTACCGGACAGAAGCTGGTTGTTGCTGAAGGACGATGGGCAACAAACAATCCAGACCAAAAGGTTCACTTTGTTCGTTTGGGTTCTAATGCAGTTAAAGTGTGGGTAGATATTGTCAATGTAAGCGATGCAGTAGTTTGGAGGCCATCAGAAGTAATCGAGATGATGGAAGATGCCCTTGGCACTGTCATTGCATGGCCAGACGACAAAGTGATCATGTCTTAAATTAACCATGAGGTCTATTGTCTCCTCCTTCAGACTTACATTATTTCTTATGGGTTTGCTTTTTATCTTCATACTTGTCTTCTTTCTTATGGATTTAAAAGTTGTCTTTAGACTTGTCTTGTGTATTATGAATTATGTTGGATTGTGAATTATCAAATTAGGGGATTTAATAATACAGGTTTCGGGTCAATTTCAAGATAACAAGAAACCAATTTCCTGAAAACACTTATAATCACATCTAAAATCCTGCTATATTAGAATCATTCATCTATCATAGCAGTCATAATGAGTGATCACATAATTAAAAAAAAGCCGCTATAACATAATATATTATAGCATAAACAGATTGCTAACGAAAATGAAATTAAATCGTTTAACTAACATGATGGTAGAATCACTTAACATAGCATGTATAATGACTTATAATATTATATAAAAAAATTAGAAAAATGAGATAACATAGCATTTCTCTACTGCTATAGTATAAGACTATACCATAGAATATGAATTCTGCGCTATCGTATATGTGGTACCTACAATAACAATGGCCTAATATAGCGTTTTGTGAAAAAAACTATGAATTACATATTATAGCATTTCTCTAATGCTATCAATGTACATATTTCTTTTTAGTGTTCGTAATCAATTCTGAAATTTTGGTGTGAATTAATCAACGTAACCGTACGTACAAGGCACGTATAGTAACTGCCATATTTCTTCTAAATTGTTTCATGCATGCATGAAATAACTGTTTAATTCAGTTTGAATAGTATTGTGTGTGCATGAAGATTCTCCTAGAATCATGTTTATAGTTTTCTGGGTTTTTGTCTTATTTGTATAACCCACTAAGGTGGAAAGAATCTGGGTCATTCATGATTGGAATATATTATTATGCAATCATATGTTTAAGTTGATCAGATTATCAAAAGACGCATCGTATGTTTAAGTGTGCATTTAGAGTTCTTGTATCTTAATAATTTCTGAGTTTCTTCCGCTGCAATATTTTTTAATAATTGGGTAATTTGTGTTATGTAATATTAACATAATATAAAATAATTTATATCTATAAAATAATTAAATATTTTTAATTTTTATATTGTATATAATTTGTTAATCATCAAAGTGACCTTGTTATATTATATATATATATATATATAGATATTAAAATTTAAAAAAATTATTAATTGATCATGATAAAAGAGATGCTAAAAATAACATAAAATTTTTGACTGATCAATTATTTTGTTATCTATATACTTGGAGATCACCTCACTGGAGGATTTGGACCATATAGCTACATTTTTTTGCTACAAAAAAAAATAATAGCAAATAATAACTATAAATTATTACAAATTAGTGATAAAAATTTAGTTAAAATATATTGTAGCTAATTGGTTATTAAGTGTAGCTATATAGTAACAAATAGTAACGAGAAAAATTTGTAGCAAAATGCTACATATTTAATGAAATAATATATTGTAGCACTGTGACACACAACACTAGATGTGGCAATTTCGTAACAAAAATATACTAAAATAACATCAATTTTCTTGAAAAAAATTATTAATATTCAGTTACAAATTACATGTAACTGACGTCACAACTTACGACAAAAAAAACATAACAAAAATAGTGACAAAGTCATTTGTCTCTTGGTGTGACGAAAGCTTTTTTATTTTGCTACAAATACATATGTAGCAGCAATATGGTATTGATTGTCTAATCAAACAAGATGCAAAATTATCTACAAATATAAGATAATTATCGTTTACTCCAAAAATCTGTGTTATAGTATCATTTTATTTTTGATATAACATCAGAATAAAAGTGAAACTAGGATTATAAAATCATCTCATCAAATAGTTTACATTGTGTTTTGTGGTTTTTTTTTTAAAGTTGAATTATAAATTAGAATATTTGTTTAAAAAATACTATGATCATATTCTCATTAGTATAACATATTTTCCATTTGATTATAGTATTTTAAAACATTATAAATTAAGAAAAAGTGATTAAAATGAAGAAAAAAAAATATACATTAAAGTAATATCTACGTCGTCAATAGGATAATGAAGTAGACTTATTCTTTTGAACAAAAATATTTTGCTGATGTGGCAAGGGTGAAAAAAAGGCGATTAGGATTTCTTGCGTTTTCCTCAAGAATGGTGCCGCTGGTGGCTCCATCTGGCCAGTCTCCGGTGGATCTGGTGCAGGGTGAGGGTCCGGAAAGGGTAGAAACGGAGAGGCGAGTCAGTCAGGAAGTTTTGGTGGATCATGTTGAGGTTTCATCGGGTGGAAGTCAGGTTAAAGATGGTTCAACGACAGTTTCGTCGTCCCTTCAGCGTGGAACAGGGGATCAGAGCGGAAAGCGCTCTTTCCTGCAAGTTGCTCAAAAACGTAAGTTCACTCAGCACAAGTTTGAAATTTCAGAGGTCGACGGAAAGGAGAGGGTCGTTGTGCCTCGGGAGGTTTTTGAGGACCTTATGGGAGGACTTTGTGATTGGGAAGTTCCTCAACTCGAAAGCTCCTCATATTGGTAAGGTCCACATGAGAGTGAATAAGATTTGGAGACTAGGCGATCGGACTACATTGATAGATGTGTTCGCTGTGATTGATTCCACGGTCAAGTTTCGTGTACGTCATGAGGGAATGAGGAACAGGGTGCTGAACCGTGGCATGTGGAATATTGCAGATCTCCCTATGATTGTTTCTAAGTGGACTCCCTTTGTAGAGGACGCCCAGCCAGCTCTGCGGTTGATCCCTCTATGGGTTACAATTAAGAATATTCCACCTACCATGTCCACTGAGAAGGGTCTCGAGTTCTTGGCAAGTGTAGTGGGTGTACCTGTTAGGCTGCATCCTGAAACAAAAGCATGTGCTAGCTTCGACGAAACTCAAATCTTGGTCGAGGCGAATTAAATGAAAGATTTCCCTAGGGAGTTTGTCGTCATGGGGGAGGAAGCGGGGGACTTAGAGTCTGTTGTCCAGTACAGCTATCCATGGCTTCCACCAAGGTGTTCTTGCTGTAAACAGTGGGGTCATCTTAGCTCCACTTGCTTGTATTCTGCGGTAGTTCAGACACAACAAATTCCACCACATTCCTCTGCTCCAGTTCATAGTGCCCCTTCTCCTGCTGTCCAAATTCAGGCTCCAGGGTCTGAGACTTTGGAAGTGGCTTTATCTTCGGATACATGGGCTAAAGAACCTGTCACAACTGATTCTGATGCGGAGAAGGCAACAGATATGTGGATCACTCCAAAATCTGTCTGAGGAAATCCGGGTAAGAGAATGGCGGGTACAATGACTGGATCGGGTTCAATGCTGAAAAAATATACTCTGTTTTGGCGGGTATTTGAGACAGCTCCGGATCTGCCGATTCTGCCTGCTATTGGGACGTTACCCACTCCGACTTTGGTGGAAGATCAACAGGAAACCAGTCGTCCTTTGGGAACTGTTGTCAAGCGTGGATTGGAAGTGGATGTACCAGTGCGGACCTACTTGCCGCGGGGATCCAAAATGGCTAAAAAGAGCAATTCAACCCTTCTTGCTCAGTCTTCTAGATATCCTCCTAGAGATCAGAACAAGAAATCTCTCAAGAAGCTTTAATGACAGGGTTCTGTTGGAATGTTCGCGGTCTAAACAAATTTTCAAAACATTCTGTTATAAAAAAGTGGTTGGAGGGAAATAGATTTCAATTTGGTTGTTTGCTGGAGACTCGGGTTAGGGAAAGGAAGGCTTTGAGGTTGGGGAGTCGTTTGTTTCCGGGTTGATCAGTTTTGACGAATTATGAGTTCAATAGTCGGGGTCGCATTGGGTCATGTGGAAGGACTCGGTTCATTTGGATCCTTTTTACAAGAGTGAGGAGTTGGTCACTTGCTCAGGATAGCTTGCCGATCAAGCAGAGGAGTTCTTATATTCGTTTGTATACTCTTTGAATACAGCAGAGGCCCGTAAAGTTCTATGGGAGGAGTTACGAGAGCACCATAATTCCCCTCTTTTACATAACAAGCATTGGCTTATTTTAGGTGATTTTAACGAAACTTTGGATATGATGGAGCATTCCAGTGTTGATGTTAATCCGATCACATCAGGAGGTATGAGGGATTTTCAAGCAGTAGTGAATCATTGTTATCTAACAGATATGGCTTTTCACGGTCCCCTGTTTACATGGTGTAATAAACGGGATAATGATCTGATTCTAAAAAATTTGGATCGCTTGCTAGTTAACAATGCATGGACACAATTGTTTCCACAAGCATACAGTGTTTTTGCTGCAAGCGGTTGTTCTGATCATTTGCACTGCCGGGTCATGATTAAGGGGGATGTAGATAATCATGGATGTTCTATCCAAACTGCTTGATAGGGCGGCGGGTAATCAGTTATTTGGGTATCACCCTCGGTGTCGTTCCCTTGGTCTCACTCACCTTAGTTTTGCTGATGATCTCATGGTCCTCTGAGATGGTAAGGCTAGATCTATCGAGGGTATTATTGCAGTTTTCACTCAATTTTTGAAGCTGTCCGGCCTAAGTATAAGTTTGGAGAAATCTACTTTGTTTTTGGCGGGGGACATATGCCATCGACTTGATTCTGCTATGCTCCCTTTAGTCACAGGCTCGCTGCCGGCTCGCTACTTGGGGCTTCCCCTCATCTCCAAACGTCTCACCACTACTGACTGCTCCCCCCTTATTAGAACATATCAGAAAGAGGATTGGCTCTTGGACGGTTCGCTATCTCTCTTTTGCTGGTCGATTTAATTTGATATCCTCTGTTCTTTGGAGTGTTTGTACATTCTGGATGGGTTCTTATCGGTTGCCTAGGGAGTGTCTTGATGAGATCAACTTTATGTGTTTGGCGTTTCTCTGGTCAGGCATTGAGATGAGTACTAGAAAGGCAAAAGTGGTGTAGGATGTTGTATGTAAACCAAACGTGAGGGTGGTCTTGGCTTAAGATCACTGCATGAGGCTAATGTGGTATGTTGTCTAAAGTTAATATGGCGGCTAGCTTCCAAAGGGGAGTCCCTATGGGTACAATGGGTTCACCAGAACTTGTTGAAGCAAGCTTCATTCTGGTCAATAAAAAGTACTACTAGTCTAGGTTCGTGGATATGGGTAAAACTGTTAAAGTACCGTGATCTTGCTAAACTTTTTTGTAAATTGGAGGTAGGAAATGGGGAGAACACTTCATTTTTGTTTGATAATTGGTCAAACATGGATACACTTGCTGATGTGGTGGGGAACAATGGTGTCTTGGATATGGGAATTAGCTGGCAGAGCTCAGTGGCGGCAGCATGGGATCGCCGTCGGCATAGACGACACCGAGCAGACCATCTCAATGTGATAGAGGATCGTCTGTTACTTCAGTGGCAACAACGCCAGGAGTGGGAGGATAAGGTACTTTGGAGAGGAAAAAATGATGTGTTTCGAGACAAATTTTCCACTTGAAACCACATTCGTACAACGTCAAGCTATGTGGCGTGGTACAAAGGAGTTTGGTTTGGTCATGCAACTCCTAAGTACTCGTTTTGTGTATGGTTGGCGGTTTTGGATCGGTTATCGACAGGTGCTCGTATGGTTGCGTTCTGTCAGCTTACCTTGGAAACACGGGATCATCTTTTCTTCGCTTGTCGTTTTGTCTCGACTGTGTGGTCTGCTCTTGCCAAAGGGTTGATGAGGGCATGGTTCACAACAGACTGGCTTCCCCTCTTTGATTACATCTCTAACTCGCCTTTTCAGCTGGTGGAAGGCTTTCTCATTCGCTACTTATTCCAGGTAGTGATCTATATGGTTTGGAGGGAAAGAAATGGCAGCAAGAATGGTGAGACACCGAAGCCTGCAGATACCATTATTGGGTGGGTTGATAGGCAGGTTAGAGACCAGTTGCTTGTTATAGGTCTAATGGGGGATCAGAGGTACGATGAAGGTTTTTAGATGTGGCTTCAATCAAGAGTTTAGCTTAAGATCCTGATCTAATTTTATCTATGATTTTAATTTTCAAACAATGTTGCACAAGTCGTAAAAACGTTATATTTTTCTTTTGAATATAATTTAACATTAGATTCAAAAAAAAAAACTTCTTCTTTTTCTTCTTCCACCTCTTTGATCGAGTCGATTGAAGATTTTAATTTGGGATTCATCTCTCGATGTCTTCATTAAAGTTGTCGGGAATTGAGTCATCTTTCAAGTGTCGTTTATTTCAAGCCAATCAGAGGAAAGTTATAACCGTTTTAGTGAATGCATATACACCCAGCTCGAGTCTTATCACCTCCACTCGACTCAGCTTGAGTCGTATCACCTCTAATCTATCTGTTCCACTCGACCGCACCTAAGGGAGAGACGACACGCGAGTCGACCGCACACGTAAGAAAGAAAGATGTTCCTACTCAACAAACCTGATTCTCGAACCAACCTTCTATTTTGTCGTTTTATGTTTTAGGGCTTTCCATGTTTTACTATAAATACCCACCCTGGGCGTTCGGAAAAACCCGATCAAACCGAACCGGACAACCCGATTTTTTCGGTTATAGGCGTAAACCGAATACAATAAGTGTAACCGTTTGGCAAAATATATTTGAGATTTCAGATTTCGGTTCGGGTCGGTTCGGTAATTGGAACCGATCGGTTTTACTTAAACCGAGATTTTGGAGCCATATATAAGACTAATAATTAGTCACAACCCTAATTTTTTTTGTTCTTCTTCTTTGACTGCCGCTTGCGAGAAACTCCGATCCAGAAACTTCAACCATTCATCTTCTTCTCCTCGGATGTAAACAATAGTCATCAACACATCTCTTCTCTTATATCAACTCATCATCTTCTACATCCTCTTTCATCCCAAATCTCAACCATGATTAAGAAAGGAGCCTTTTCTCAGAGATTCAACCCGTAACCACAAATTTTTTAAAGGGTAAGTTCTTCTTCTTCTCTTTAATTCTACGGTTGATTCTCTGCTCTGTGAGCTTTTCTTATGTATTGATAACTTCTGACGCCCAACGCCCAGGAACCCTCAATCTTCACCATTTCAGAACACCATCATAGCTCACTACAACCACATTTCGCCGCTGCAGCGGCATCATCTCTCGAAAACCCTAATGTTTATGGGCTTTGGACTTGTTTTCAGATTGGTTTAGTTCTTAATGGGCTGGTTATTTTTCCAGGTCCATTACTTTAGTAGTTTGTAAATTTGTATATTTTAATTAAGCCCACTATCTTATTTTTTTTAATTTATTCGATTCAAATTAACCGAATTAGAAAAAAATTTGTTTAAATTCAGAATTGATTTAAAATCCTATAACCGATCCGAATAACCCGAGTACCGACTGAACCAAACCAAATTCAATTTCGGTTAAATTCGGTGGAAATTTTTAAAAACCGAATTTACAGAAAACCGAACAAACCGACCCAAATAACCCGATTCCGCCGAACGCCCAGGGTGAATAAATACATTTTGTTAAGTCTTTACCCAAGACATCTCGTTTTTCCCTTAAGGTTTACCTAACCACCTAAAACATTCTTTGATTTTGTAATCCAGATATCTTTGAACTCATTTATTGTTTGCATTTGATTTCTTCTACAAAGTTCTTCTCCTCATTTTTATCTATCTCATGATGCTTCATTCAATGTTTTCCAAGTTTGTAACTTTGATGATGATTTCTGGATCCGAGTAGTGTTAGAGTTCTTGAGGATGGGATAGATTAGGTGGAGGATCTTAGTATGTAGGGTGTTTAAGTTTAGATTTGTATGATTCCCTTCTGGACTAGAGTTAGAAATACTAGTTTCTCTCTAATCAGTTGGAATTAGGTCTTAGAAACTTTCACACATCCAAAAGGTGTTTGATGAAATGTCTGACCAAGTAGTGCCATAGACCTACATTCCTAGCCTAAGAGATTAGTTGTCTAGGGTGTTTGTTGACGTGAATGAACTGGTTTGTCATGCCTGTTTGACCATGTTTCTCTAGCGCGAGCTAGGTTTGGAAGTGTTCGAGTTTGAGTAGCTTCTGCCAAGATATTGGATTAGCTAAGTTATGATGTTGATTGTCTAGAGATAGTTTGTTTGTGGCATGTTAAACACTATGTAGACTAGGAGACTCCGCCGACATCAATTACTTCCATCCTTAGGACTTCTATCTTTCTGATTGATATTGCATTCATGAGACCATTTCTGATCTTGCTGTCTAGTTCATGCTTAGAATCGTTTTTGCTTTTATTTATTCATGTTCGCTTCTTGTCATGCATTTTCGTTTCTAGTTCTGTAGTTTAATTCCGTTTTACATTTTGATCATTCTAGGATTGTTAGATACAAAAACCACTCTTAGAATTGGCTTGACTTGTGATTTCTTGATTGCATCTTGAGTGATAGCATCATCCCATTTGGATTGACACCTTAAGTACTACAACTACGTAAGGTTAATTGAACCTGCTAGGAGACATACAAAAACCCTAGTTTCAGTACATGACATAAAGAAGTATATATCTAAGAACTTTGCAATGAAAGATATGGGTGAGGTATCTTGTGATCGGAATAGAAATAATTTGAGATAGATTATGAGCATATAAGGACGAATATGATGGTTGCATATCTGCTAACTAAGGGATTACCACCCAATGTGTTCATTGGCCATGTAGCGCGTATGGGTGTTATAGATAAGATCTTGCTCTTTTGATTATAGGATGCTTATTATGTATGAGACAATATGAATTCACTTTAAGCTATGTTTCTGTTTTTTATTAAACATGTTATCATTAAAGTATGTGTACACATTTATGGTTTATAAATAACATAATAATTTGAGAATTAAGGTTCTTCTCAATATAAAAGAATAATATAAAATTGGAACTGATTTATGATACATGGAAGGGAGCATGTCGTTCAATGACGTGTGACCGCCATAATTCGATCAGTTTGATTTTATTTAAGTCATTAAAGGTTAAGAGAACTTGATATTAAAGTACGCATTAAAGTTATTAAACCATTAAGTGACACAAATGCCAAGTGGAAGAATGTAAGAATATTTTATATTCTATGTGGCCTATGTATCTTTCGGATTAATAATAAATTTCAAGTTTATATTTAACTTGAAGACATTAGCGTTTAGTCTTCACAAGGAAAACAAAAGACGATAGCAAATGTATAAATGGTTGCGTCTTGAGTTTTAACAGGTGTAGCGAGTATATGGAGAACATATGTGGCTACTTTTTCCCATGGTTTAACTGTGTTCCTAACCATCTCCTCTTTTCACAGTATGTTCTCCCTCGTTGGTTGCACCAGCTCCCTCGTCCTCCACCTACTTAGTGTGTAGCTATGTTTTGCGTTTATTTGTAATACCATTTTTCATGCATCCTCTAAGACAACACATTTTCACCTTTATGTATCTTTCGGTTTAACACTGTGATGAATCAGTTTCGATTAATATGTTAGAATTTGGGTGTATTTATATATGTCCCTCTTCCCTTCTCTTAATTATATTATATAAGTAATATATATACATGTATATGATATGTCTATGCATTATTAAGGGGTGCTAACACGAACCAGTACAACTCTTCAAAGGTGACTGTATGTAATACATGTATATATATATATATATATGTTTTGTTGTTGAATCGTTACAACAACGGTTGTGTTCTCATAACGTGAGAAACACTACCAAACCAAATACACAACAGAAAAGAGATTATTGATCTTCTTCATTAAAGATCAAGTGAAAACAATAAGGAGTAAGGGGAGAGAAAATCAGTTACTGAAGACTTAGATCCATCATCAAGCATAGTCAAGCAATGGATCAAGATTAGTGTTTCTTCTTCTCTAAGAAAGTATTTATGGTTGAATTAGATCAAATCTAGATGATCTTTGGGACATATAGATTTCATACAGATAAAAATCAAAATTTATATTTGGTTTGAGAGCAACTAGATTTGTTTTATTCACCCTTATACAAGAGACGCCACCTTGTATTCAATTAATAATCAGACACATAATCATTAAGATCCAACTTTGTGGTTGTTATGACACACATAGCATGCATACAAGGTATGCCATTGAATTACCAATAGCCACAACCACAAGTTTGGATCCTTTAATGTGATTATGAGATATGTCATGTTTTAGATTGTTTATAAAGTTTATATTTTGTATATCTGAATTATCTAAGACTTATATATACCATCATGAGTATATTTTTCAAATTTTTATTTTTCTTATGTTTTATAAACTTACTTTCAATTTCTCAATAAAAAACTTTCATTTGGTTGGTCATAAAATCATTTCATTCGAGTAGATAATTTTCACCAGTTGTTCATTCAAAATATCTTTGGAGTAAAAAAATTCATCATTAAAAAATTATGTCACAAAACAATTTTAGTAATTATAAGAACTATAATTATGCCAAAATGAAAGTAAAGCAACATAAAATTTGTTTAATTTGTTTAAAAGACATTTTATAGGTGGTGATAAAGAGCATACTTTTACATAAAATAATTTTGGGTTTAAGAGCGTATTTTTAATGGTAAATCATACAGTAAAACTGTACATTGTTATTAATTATATGTTGTTTTGATGAATTTTTTTCATGTAAAATATTTTGTAATAAGTTGTGAAATATTCATGAAATTTGGCAATAATAATATTTGTAATGATAAGTATTTAGCAAAAATTTTGGTGGGATATAATTTAGCTTTAGATTATTGTAATAATTGTTATAATATATTTAAAATATAAAAATATAAATAAGTGTATGAACTTAAATACAAATATGTTTTTTTCTCTAACTAAAATTATTTATATATTTACTTCAGGAAATAATTTTTTTTTAATATATTTTAAAAAATTGTTTAGGGTTTAGGATTTATTTTCTTCAACAAGTTTAAAACTCGCACATCGTGCGGGCCCTTATCTAATTTGTTAGAAATATCTCCTTTGATATACCTTTTTTTAAAATACCATTTTTTAAACATTTTCATTTTTACTCTCTTTTACACAATTACAGTATGTTAAATTAATATTTAGATTTTTTTGTAGGTTTGGGTTCTCTATTTTATATTTAGGGTATCGTTTTTAGAGGGTAGAGTTTAGTATTTTGGATTGAGGGTATAAATTTTTTTCATTTTATATATTAAAAATGGGTATTTTTAAAAATGAACACCATATGAGAGGGTATTTTTGAAAAGTGACATAGAAAAGTGGTAAAAAGGGGTACTCTTTTTATATTGAACAACTGATATTAAACTATTACAATATATGTATGATGTGATTTAGATATTTATAAAAGAAGAAATGATTATATTGTATAATTATGATATTTTATTAATAACATTTATAGAATGAACATGAATTTTGACAAAATTATATGAAAAACCATTGACTTTAAGAACAAAACAATTTTTTTTATTAAAAATAAAAAAAAAGCTGACTCATGAAAAGTTAAATTATAATAGTCAAAAAAGTTTTTAAAAGCTTTTAATACTATATCTTTGTAGTCAAACAAACATTCTCTTTGTAGTCAAACAAAATACTATCTCTTTGTAGTCAAACAAACATTCTCTTTGTAGTCAAACAAACATATATATCTAACAATATATCTTTCTTTCTTTGAAATATTTAAATTATATTTCATATAGAAATATATCTTCATAAAATTAATTTCCAGTTTATGACAATGCCCAGGCCTAATATTAAACCTAATGATTCCGAGTTACGATTTCTATAAATAATTGTAAGCTACTTTTCTTTCAACCCCACAATATCGATAACATAATCTATTTTGTTTTCTGCTGCCGCCCAGTATAACAGCCTCTTTCGTACTTTTTGTCTTCTCTCTTTCCCAACGAAATCAGGTAAGACTCCAAATTTTTCTTGTATTATCTTTTTCATGTATTTATTTGTAGTTTTGGTTATTTGTTGGTTTAATTATGTTAATTATTATACGCATGAAGCCATCAATCTCAACGTGTTTAGATTTTTATTATACAAAAAGCATTTTCTTGTTTAGTTTGATGTAATTTATTAGTTATATGTTGTTTGTTTGCAGAAATGAATATTCCTGAAGTGGTGTTTGTTATCTTGGTGCGACTACCGCTGAAAAGCATTGCAAGATTCAGATCAGTGTGCAAAGAATGGAAAGATTTGATCGATTCAGACTTCTTCCGAGATCACTTCATGTCTCGCCACTCATCTTCTTCAATCTCGTGGTCAATCATTCAGATGCAACCTCACAAGCTGACACTTGAAATCGTGGGTCATCATGGATGCAAAACATGGGGACTTGCTCGTTCTCCGGGATCTTTCATGAGTTTCTTTGTCGAGAGAGCAATCAATAAGATACAAGTCTTGGCTTGCACCGATGGATTGGTCTTGGTTTACTTAGAAGCTGCCGATGATACTCCTATGTATTACGTTGGAAACCCTTTGTTTCAAGAGTGGTTTCGAGTCCCTCTCCCTCCTTTCCTCTCTTTGGAAGATCTTGAGAGATTACGGCTGCAGGAGCATTTCAGCGACACTAGATTGGTTACGAAGATGCGGAGTGGTATCGTTGTGAGTTACAAGGTAGTGTTGGTGATTAATCACTATCGTACTCAAGTCGGTTTTGTGATTTACTCATCTGACACAGGGAAGTGGGAACATCAAAACGTGACTTGTCCTCTTCATCATCGCTGGTTAGGTCACCGCAAGTCGATTGCTTTGAATGGGATACTTCACTGGTTTTCAAGCCTCATCTCTTCTTTTATGGTCTATGATTTCTATGGAGGTAATGTTGATGATGGGTGTCGTATCATATCTTTCCCCGATAGTGGAAAAGAGGATCTGTTGCGGCGTTTTAGGAGAACCTTTACAACCTCGGAAGGGTCGATTGTGTATTACAACGAGTACCGTGAAAATGAAAACCGCACTTTACGGGTTTGGAGGCTGGTCAAGTACACTGATGGTCCTGAGGAGGCGTGGCAGCTCTTATGGGAAGTCAGCTTGGATTCTATGATCGAGTTGTTAGGTATTGATTATTTCCCGGTGGTGATGCATCCTTTGAACTCTGAGATCATCTACCTGTGGTGCATGGACAAGGAAGGTATGGTCTTGTTTAACTTGAGGACATTAGCGTTTAGTCTTCACAAGGAAAACGAAGACGATAGCAAGTGTATGGATGGTTGCGTCTTGAGTTTTAACAGGTGTAGAGAGTATATGGAGAACATAAGTGACTACTTTTTCCCATGGTTTAACTGTGTTCCTAACAATCTCCTCTTTTCACAGTATGTTCTCCCTCGTTGGTTGCACAGGCTCCCTCGTCCTCTACCTACTTAGTGTGTAGCTATATTTTGAGTTTATTAGTAATACTATTTTTCATGCATCCTCTAAGACAACACATTTGCACCGTTATGTAAGGAGCTGAACCTTTCTATTCAATTGAAATAGTGATTCATAAGTGAATATAAAGTGATTTATATTCTATGTGGCATATGTGTCTTTCGGTTTAATAATAAAGTTCAAATTTATATTTAACATCGTGGATTCTAATATTAAAGAAAATACTGTGATGAATCTGTTTCGATTAATATATTAGAATTTTGGTGTATTGATATATATCCCTCTTCCCTTCTCTGAATTATATTATATAAGTAATATATACATGTATATGCTATGTCTATGCATTATTAAGGGGTGCTAACACGAATCAGTACAACTCTTCAAAGGTGACTATATATACATGTATATATATGTGTGGCTGTTGAATCGTTACAATAACGGTTGTGTTCTCATAACGTGAGAAACACTACCAAACAAAAATACACAACAGAAAAGAGATTATTGATCTTCTTCATCAAAGATCAAGTGAAAGCAATAAGGAGTACGGGAGAGGAAATCAATTATTGAAGACTTGGATTCATCATCAAGCATAGTCAATCAATGGATCAAGGTTAGTGTTTCTTCTTCTCTAAAAAAGTATTTATGGTTGAATTAGATCAAATCTAGATGATCTTTGGGACATATAGATTTTATAAATATAAAAATCTAAATTTATATTTGGTATCAAAGTCAACTAGATTTGTTTTATTCACCCTTATACAAGAGACGCCACCTTGAAGTCAATTAATAATGAGACACGTAATCATTTAAGATCGAACTTTGTGGTTGTTATGACACAAATAGCATGCAAGGTATGCCATTCAATTGCCAATAGCCACAACCACAAGTTTTTTTTGTTCCCATATCAACACTGTAAACATCATCTCCATGCTCAATCTCATGCAAACTTCTTGTGGTGATGTATCTTCTACAATACTTAGCTCTCTGCCGATTTAGCTCAATCTCTTTGTCTGCTCTGGGTGTGAATCTCTTCTTCCACCTATTAGTTAAAATTTTCCTCTTTGCATTCCTCTCCATGCATTTCCTCTTTAGAGAATACATGAGGAGTGCATTGTTGAATGTTTTATGCAATGCTAGTAGAATGTCAGAACGATCTCCATTTGAGGATGGTCCCTTGGTTATACTATTGAATTTTTATTGTTGATATAGTCTTATATAGGTGTGATGAAGATTGTTAACGTTAAAGGACAACCCCTATTTACGATAGATATAAGAGAAAACTTTTTTTTGTTTTATTATAGCGTGGTCGATTACAGTAAATTATATAAATGTGTAATGAAACTGGATTAAATTGTAGAAGGGAATAAATGAGTAAATAGTAATATAATAAGTTTGATACAACTAAAAAAAAATTGAGTTTGATACAAAAAAAATGGAGAAAAATTAGCAGCGCGAGGGAATATCTACAAATATTTAATTCAATTTGTTCATTTTTTTATAGAAAATAGGTATATACATAAAATATTATAAAATATACATTTGTAAAAGTTACATACTTATAATGTATGTTTTGATGAACCAATCCGCAAAAAAATTACATTCGTAAAATATCAATCCTAATCCCTTCTACGGTATGATTGGAAGTTTTGCAAGCCAACCCATGTTGATGATATGTATTATTTGTTTTTTTTACCAAAATAACAACTCTCTTTTTTTTTTTTTTGGACAAACATATGTTTCATTCTATTAAAACAGAACAGAACATACAAAGAAAGGATCAAAGTTTAATACATAACAAAGAGAGGCAATCCCCAAAGCCAAGACAACAGAGAGATAGAGGTAAATAGAGGTCATCGAGATTCTAGTCTTGAGAGCTGTGAGCCAAATCCTAGAAAAGGTTTTGGAACATGTGAGTTCAAGCAATAACGATGCAGCTTCCAAGAGCAAGTCGATGGAAGAAGAGGTGACCACTGTCTTGTATCAAAGACCAAGTGGTGTTGAAATAGCCAAAGCTGAGATGCTCACTGGGGTGAGGATGTCTACCCGAAGGATAGCTTTGTCATGAGGTCGAGCAGGGTTGAGGATACTCTGGTTGAGGGTCAGTAGAGAGTTGAAGGAGGTGAATGGATTCGATGTAAAGCTCTGGAAGTTGTAGTGGTAACACCCACTCCATGGAGATGGGGTCATAATGCCATGGTACTTCAAGAGCTTAGGGGATAAAGAGATCACAAATGAAGCTAAAACCAGGATACACAAGCAAAAAGTGTGGAACCGTAATATAAAAGATGGATCCACTCTGCCATGAAAATAGTGATCAAGAATTCCATACAGATTACACATACGGTGAGACACTGATAGATAGAACACAAACCTGGGCTTCCAGCGGGAGGATGGCTGCAGGGTAATGAGAACAATAAGGCTCACCAAAGAAGCTACTAACTGGTGCAAAATAAACATGTAAAGCCACAACAAACCAGATGGATCCTCTCTGCCATGAAAATGGTGATCAAGAATTCCACACAAGGTGTTTAAAAAGCTAGACACGGACAAGGGAACAATAGAGCTGAGCTTCATAAAGGGGGATGGGTTCTGGGGTTTAAGTAAAGCTTGGTAAATCCAGTTTTTGAAGCCAACAATCAATGTCACAAAATGAGCAAGTACCATAGTTCCGACAAACCCTTCGAACATCCAAGACAACCTAGCTAAATGGGTTCTCTGATGCAGTCTTAGGACACCGAGGATAGCCAAAGAGACTAGATAAAGTCGATAGGATAACAGGGGGTTATAAAGTGAGAACCTGGGCTTTTGAAGGTTGGGCAAGATCTTGCATTCGATGTGGTAGTCCAGTAGCAAAAGTAGATCTGTCGAGCTCCGGGGGTGTCTGGGATTCAAGGCGATAGTCCAATATCGGAGAAAACGCAATGCTCTGAAAGTTTCCTCACCAACCGCCGTCTCCGTCTCTGCCTGCCAGGGCTCGGGTGACTTTGTCGTAGAGGGGACTGTAGAGACGATTACCATTCCAGATCTAGAGTTAGAAGAGAAAAGGGACATGATTTTCGCCGGTAGTGAGGCTGGGTCGGGGTTACAGATAGAAGAGATTGTCAGTCTCCTCCAAACGCTGTGTTGGGTGATGCGCGAGCCTATGTCTGGATCTGATTAAGTGAAACGGGTATGCGAAGGTTGCAAAAGAAAACTCAAAAGGGGAAAAAGAAATTGAACAAGAGGTCTAAGGAAGCAGGGAAAGCAGAGAAAGAAAGCTAATGTCGAGATATCCCGACGCCGGCGAGCAATAGCCCCACCGACGTCGGAGAATTTTGGAGGTAGCGGCACTTCGATATTCGAGCTCGGGAGAGAAAGTTTAGGGTTTTTTTTTGCATCTAATCTAATTATAATAACAACTCTCTTAGAGTGAATTTATTTGAAGAAATAGTCTTAAGGGACACAAAATAAATAGTCTCCATTTGGGCTTTAGTTGTTTTCATATATTGTTGGGCTTTTGCCGGTTATGTTTCATATTTACAAAATACGTTTCTGAAGAAAAAAAAATCATAAAAAAAAGTGTAATGGATTCCTTTTTCCTCTATCCTAACAATCTTTTCAGATTCTCCAATTGCATGTTTCATTGACGAAACTGATTAATGATTATTATGAAATTTTGTTTTTATGAGATAAGCTTATTACTGAAAATGATATCTATAATTTATTTTTATTTTTTATCTTATTATGTTCAGCTGATTAAGTTAGCACTGATTCAATCGCTTGTTAATATATTGATGGAGACGATTATTTGAGTGTTGATGCGATTGCTATATATCCCTCATTCAGTATTTGCTATGAATTTTCAAACCCACATGATCGAATTATATCTCCATGGGTGTAAATTTATGATTAACTCATCTCTACTGTTTTCTTTTAAAAATCGATTACTTGATGAACTTGTTTGAATTTTACAGAATATTCAACTTTTAGTTTTTTTTTTTTTTTTTTTGAACAAACAGATCTTGTATTCATTCAAACAACAAGATACAGGAGTACAAAGGTTAAGAGTTTTCTGAAAGCAGAGCTTGATACAACAACAAGAAGCAAAGTAAAAGATAGATAAATCAACACCATATCCAAGGGGAGTTGATGCCATATTCAAGACCAAAGCAGGAACATGGGAGATAGTCCTTATCAGTTGAGAGGGTTTCCGAAGCCGTGAGACAAGGTGGATTGATCTGCTCAAAGGCGAGGAGGAGGGTGATTGGAGGTTGAGGGTCGGATGAAGCTTGTTTGAAGAGATTTTGGTAACCACCATTCCATGGGGCTGGGGTCATAATGCCGATAATCTTCATGCTTATGCAAGGGAGAACCAACTTCCTGACTTTTTTGATTTGAACTTGACAAAGGTCGGAACACAAGGAAGAGGTTATGAGAAGGTTGGGAAGGCTTCGGTAACCTCCACTCCAAAGGGAGGAGGTCATAATGTCGAGCTTCCTAGTTCTTCCGGTTTCAGGGCATAGCACTATCGCTTGAGAGAATTCAGGAAACAGGTAAAGCATAGAGGATATATCAAAGAGGGTCTGGTAACCTTCGATACATAGGATCGGGGTTATAATGCCGGTTCTCTTCATCCTTTGACAATCATAGATAATGGCCCTAGATGATTATAATGACAGGGTTCGCAAACACACTTTGTAATAACAGAGCAACAATGGACGATTAGGTTCAAATTGCAGTCTTCGGACAATTGATACCATGAATCGACACAGAGATATGCTATGGCTAGACAAAGAAGGATTTGGAAGAAACCTGGGTCTTTTAAGGACAAGGGTTGGGTACTGATTCTTCGTCGATATCTTCCACAATTCCGACGTCAAAACAGAGCTTCTGTCCAAACGCACCCAAGTAAAACACTTGGTGGGGGATTCTAGATCCAAGGAGCAGAGAGTTGTTAGGCTTGACTTCAAAGGGAGTCGGTGAAAGAGACGAGACGAAAAGCTAACAGTAAGTTCTGGGATCTCAGATTTGGCAGTGAATGGCTGGGAACTCGCGAGAATCGACTCGCCGAGAAAACCCACCGGATGAGACGGAAGAGGAGGGAAAGGATGAAGCTGACGCAAGGCCGGAGTAACTGATTCAAACTTCGGTGAACCTCCGGTGGATTCGCCGTAGAAACAGGTAGAAAGCAGGCTTAGGTAGCAATAGAGGACAAGAGAACAGAGATGCAGTCTCCCAGTGGCGCCGATCGAACTCGACGCCGCCGAAAGTAGATGTCTTGGAGGTTGTGCCAAAGAGAACTCGAGCGGCTAGGGCGAACTATTCAACTTTTAGTTAAGTTGAAGAATACTCCAAAAAAAACAAAATAAAAAGAAGTTTTTAATTATGTTTTTAAAACAATCATATGAATAAACACTGTAATATCTAAATTGTTTTCGCTTTTTAAATGGCAGGTCAATCAATATTGACAAAAATGGATAATATGAGATGAAAACGCATAGTGTGTGGAACTCTCCTAACTTCAAATCTAAAAGGTTAGTTATAATAAACTTCAAATCTAAAAGGTTAGTTATAATAAGTATGATTTAGTCTTTTCTTCTACTATTTTTCAAATTATAGTATCTTAAGAATGTGAAACATAAAAGTATGATCATTCATTAATGATTAAGCGATGCATACTTACTTATCAAATACCACAATCCACCAACAACACAACATAAACAAAATCAAACAAAGTACAATAAAATACTTCAACACTACTAATTTTAAAAATTCTGACCAACCGATTCATATACATTTTCTTGAGCTTCACCTTCTTAGGTAATTTTTCATTTTGCAATCAATTCACATCTGCAATAATAGAAAACAAAAATTCAAGTCTAAACCATCAGTAAGACATGCACCTAAAATTATATAACCATAAGTATAGATATGGTTAAGCATATAAAATTGACATTACAGGTTAAGTTTTGTTTGTACCTTTGAAATAATATAGGGATATCTTCCAAAACCTAGTAATTTGAAAAGGATTATATTAGATTAAAACAAAATGAATAAAAAAAATAATCTAAGGGCTTACAGATGTGTCGGTCAAAATCATCTCGACTATAGGTTGTTTTGAACGCTTGTGAAACCATCATTAGGAGGCATATTTTTGCTACAATTTTGCAAATAAAGTTTAGAGCAAAAATGAGAATGATATGAGAATGCCACAATGTGATACTTGTATTTATAGTTTAGAGATAATTGACTTTAAGTTTAATATTTTGAAAATATTCTCTAAAGATTAGACACATTTGTTAAGATCACATTTGACTAATATCTGTATTGTCTACATATATATTACACAAAGTAAAATGATTTAAATTACAACATTCCAAATCTAAATAGAATAATAAATAACAAATTAATATCATTTCGAAACAATTTGTTTAATACTGATTTATTTTATTTATTCATACAATAAAATATGGAAAATGCCTATGATTGTGGTGAAATATTATGTTTTTGATTTTTTAAAATTTCCAAAATTCATTAGATTGGATAAACTTCCTGATTTTCTTTCCTTCTTGAAATTTGAAATACAACTATATTTATGAGCGTATATTCTTTGTGTATATTTGTTATTAAATTCCTTAAAGAAGATATGATATTGATTGAGATTTTTTAGTTGGGACGTCTATTTTTATGGCAGCTAATAACTCATATTTTTCCGATAATCAAATTTTATTGTTAAGCCTTTTATAGAATTGGAAATTTTAAACATGAATATACAATAATTAGTTAAGTCCATAAAGTTCCTTTCTAAAATTTACAAACCCATTAATCTGTTCGGTCGGAGGCTATTAAAGACCTAGTTGATGTGGAAACTGATTATACAAATAAAAGATCCGATTGTACAATTCCGGGTTATTTCGAAAATTAAACCCGACTCAGTCTCATAGAATGTCTCATTTAGCCTTAATTCATAAATTTTCTGTTCTAATACGCAGGGGCATTTTTGTCAAGATCAAAATTGTACTTCTCTTTTACTAATCTAAGGATTTTTTAAATGTTTTTTTTATAACAATTAGTGAATGATCCTAAGACGTGAGTCCTCAAGCAAATATTGAATGATCCATTTACTATTTTCATACGCTTTTCACTCAATTCCCTACACTTTAAAGAGTCTATATTTCCAAAAAAAACGAAAGAAATAACCATTGGTAGTTTTGACTCCTACTTTGGTTTCAAATTCATACTTTAGTAGTTTTGACAAAGTATAATATATACTCCCTCCATTTCAAAATATAGGATGTTTTAAGTAAACCACGCAGATTAAAAAGTTTTACTTTTAACAAGTTCAACCAATCAGAAACAATACTGCATAATATAAAATACTAAAGTAATCTAAAAGTTGCATAGAAATTTAAAAACATCATATATTATGAAACAAAAAACTTCTCTAAAACATCTGATATTTTGAAACGGAGGGAGTACTAGATTAGGATCCGTGCTATAGCATGGTTTGAAATTCCTTTTATTTATATTATAATTTTAAAATAAAATCTAATTTATATGATTATTTTTAAAAGTTTTTTTAGAAAAAACATTAGGCAATAAAATCATGGGGCATTCTAAAAAATGCCCCTTTTTCTATGTCCCTTATTAAAAATACCTCTCCATATTGGCCATTTTTAAAACTATCCCTCTTTATGAACAAAATGACCAAATTACCATTTTTTTAGTGACAACAAGAATGTAAAGTCATCAAAATCGAAAATATTTTCCCGCCAAAAAAAAATTACTGAAAAAATTAAAACCCTTTTAAAAACCTTATAAAAACCTTGTAAAAACATTTACAAGGTGTTTAAAAACATTGTAAAAGCGTTTACAAAGTGTTTAAAAACCTTTTAAAAACCTTATTAAAACTTTGTAAAATCGTTTACAAGGTATTTAAAAAACCTTTTAAAACTCTTTAAAAATATTGTAAAACCTTTACAAGGTGTTTATAAGGCTTTTATAAGGTTTATACCTTATAAAACCTTGTAAATATTTTTTGGCGGGAAATTTTTTTTGTCGAAAAATTCAAAAATTTTTTGACAAAATAAATTTTCGCGGGAATTTTTTTTCGAAAATTTTTTGGCGGAAAAATATGTCGGAATTTTTTTTGTCGGGAAAATTTTGTTTTTCTTTTTATTGATTAAAATATTTTTCATCTAAGGGTAAAAATGGTCATTAAAAATTAAAAGATGGCAAAAATAAAAATTGCCAAAAAAGGGTATTTTTGAAAAGGAGTAGATCAAAAAGGGTATTTTTAACAAATTCTCTAAAATCATATGCTAAATATAATGACTTGAAAAAAATACCTATTTTGTAAGTTTTATATTATTAATTTTGTAATTTTATGTATGAGAAATTATTATGTTTGTTGTTTATTTTTATTTTAATTATTGACGATGTTTGGTGAAAGTTTTTTTAATATGACCCGTTCTTAGGTAAGATTTTATTTTTAGTTGCAAAATAAGATCTCGGAAATCACGATTATGTGTTATAAATTGCCAAGATTTTATTCCTTTTTACGCCTAAGAATATATTTTTATGCCTAACAGTATATATTTTGTAACAATACATGAAATACTAAAGATTTTATTTAGGAAATTGTATAAATCATTGGAATATTCTCTTTAAGAATATTCTTTGAGATATTTTTAAATGTATTCGTATAGTCCATGGATTGACCAATTAATCTATAATATTTTTTTGTAATAAACATATATTTAATGTATAAACTATTTTGTAACCAACTTATAAATAGTATATAGTTTAAAAAAAATTGTGTATTTCGGTTTTATTATATAGAGGATATTCACCAAAGAGTTGACATGTACTCGTAATTTAGGAGCTTCTCGTTGCCCTCAATACATTAATATCCTACAAGCCTCATCAAATTCTTGTGTTGAAGCTTTATTATCAAAACGACTTCATTCCTAAACTCTGCCAGACCTTAACTTGGTTTTTTGAAATCCTTTCGACAGCCACATCCATCCCATTTGGTATAGCTTTCCGTGACGGTCAAAATCACTTATCAATCACTTTCTTTGTTGTAATAACATCTTCAACTCCACTATATTTTATGAGAACTCACACACCAATGTTCGTACGTCCGTACGGTTGGAAGGTCTAACGAGTCTAGTCCTTGTAGGGAAGCCTCCAATGGTCTCCTATCCTCTAGAACCTTCCCAAAGAGCCGTTGGCGAGTTTATGCAAGTGGTAGCTCAAGTCAAAGTCACATGTTTAACTAAAGGGAGATGTCACTTTCATTATGTGTAATTGTGCATAGAATTTTGTATAGGATATATTCTCTTTGTAAATTGTCTATAATTAGCTTATACCTAGGAACTAAATCAAGTAAGAAAAGAGATCATCTCTTTCTCCACCACACTCTACTCTTTCACATACTCTATCTACTCTCCCTACTCTCTTTACAATTCTACTCTTCCTTACACTCCAAATCTCTACATCACAAGTTAACTCTTTCTATATCAAAACTTACATGGTATCTGAGCAGAACTCTCATTTTTTATAGATCTCACACCCACCAAACACTTCCGCTTAAAACTCTTTTCCTCTTTACCCGTTGAGCAATACACTTAACCAACATTCAGATTATCATGGAAAACACCAAAACTTTGATTGTTCCAGTTACTCTCAAAGGAGAGAACTACTTATTGTAGGCAAGAACCACAAAAACAGCCCTATGTGGCCGAGGGCTTTGGTCCCATATCACAAGTGAGGCTCCAAGTGAAGACAGCAAAGATCTTGTTTCTAGTGGAGAAAACAAGTGGTTTCAAGAAGACCAAGGAGTTCTAGCCATCATTCAAAACTCTTTTGATGCTCCCATTCTCGAAGCATACTCTTATTGTGAAACTGCGAAGGATCTATGGGACACACTTTAAAATGTGTTCGGGAATGTAACCAAGAAGACATGGAGTTCACTAATCACTTTGAAAAGTTCAGATCCCTTTGGGCTGAACTAGAGATGCTCCGACCAGCAACCATTGATCTGGCAGTCTTAAACGAAAGGCGTGAACAAGACAATGTGTTCGACCTACTTTTGACGTTGAACCCCTCCTACAACAATCTCATTAAGCATATTCCAAGATCGCACAAACTCCCAAGCCTCGATGACGTATGCAACCAGATTCAAAAGGAGCATGGCTCTATTGGGCTATTTGGAGGAAAAGGGGAACTTGTGACTGCCAACAAGGTGGAGATTGCTTCTGCAAACAAAGGATACTACAAGCATGATGATAAGAATCCACCTTTTTGTGAACATTGTAAGAAGCTTGGTCACTTCAAGAGCATATGTTGGATTCTCCATCTCCATCTTCGTATTAACCGATCAATGCCTGGAAGGGAGGACCAAGAGCTCACCAAGAGAACATGGTGGGAGAAACAACAACCTCCACACCAAACAGTTACACTCAGGAAATTAATGGAGCTGCGTTAGCAGCATCGTCGGAGCTGGTAAAGAAGTCAGACCTTGACGTCCTCATCAAAGCCCTCAAAGAGGCATCCAGTAACTCCTATCTTGCCTTGAACTCCACTAAACCTCTTATTATTGATTCAGGAGCCTCTCATCACATGATTAGTGATTCTAAGTTAATTAGTGAAATTAAACTAGCTATAGGGAATGTGATTATAGCTAATGGAGAAAAATACCAGTAGAAGGAATTGGGAACCTAAAATTATTTGATAAAACCTCTAAAGCCTTCTACATGCCTAGCTTTACTTCAAACTTGTTATCAGTCAAAAGAGCTACTACTGATTTAAATTGTTATGCAATTTTTGTTCCTAACAATGTACACTTTCAGGATATTGACACAAGTAAAGTGCTTGGCCAAGGAGTCACAAAATATGACCTCTATGTGCTTGAGGGTTCGAACCTATCTCCATCTTTGTCTTCTTGTTTTAGTTCAATTATTGTTAAAGCGAATAGTGCTAGTTGGCATGCAAAACTAGGACATCCTTATTTTCGTGCCCTAGAGCTTATGTTACCAAACATGTCTTTTAAAAATGATCAGTGTAAAGCATGTATTCTTGGTAAACATTGCAAGTCTGTTTTCACTAAGTATGACAATTTATGAAAATTGCTTTGATTTTGTACATTCAAATGTTTGGACATCTCCTTGTCTTTCTAGAGAAAATCAAAAATACTTTGTCACTTTTATTGATGAGAAGTCTAAATATACTTGGTTAACATTACTTCCTTCTAAAGATAGAGTTCTTGAGGCATTCACTAATTTTCAAAATTATGTGACTAACCACTATAATGCCAAGATTAAAATTTTGAGATCAGATAATAGTGGGAAGTACACAAGTCATGCCTTCAAAAAACATCTAGCCAATCATGGAATTATTCATCAAACAAGTTGTCCCTACACACCACAACAAAATGGTGTAGCTGAAAGGAAAAATAGACATCTCATGGAAGTTGCAAGGTCTATGATGTTTCACACCAATGTTCCAAAACGTTTTTGGGGAGATGCTGTACTGGCCGTATGCTATCTTATCAACAGAACTCCGACTAAGATTCTTCAAGACATCTCGCCATTAGAGGTATTAAACAAAGAAAAACCAACTTTTGATCACGTATGAGTCTTTGGTTGTGTATGCAATGTCTTGTAACCAGGTGAACAGCGAGACAAACTGGATGCAAAGAGCACCAAAAGTATGTTTATCGGCTACTCTACAACTCAAAAAGAATACAAGTGATATGAACCTGAAATGAAGCGAGTTCTTGTCTCACGTGATGTTAAGTTTGTGGAATCAAAGGGGTACTATGATGAGAAGAATTGGGACAACATCAAGGATCTGGCCACGTCTCCATCCGATCGTGCCAACGACCTCCGCATTATTCTTGAGAAGCTTGGTGTTGAGACTACTAGCGACAAACCAAGTCCCCTAGAGCTAACACCGGCTGGAACACCCAACCAAGACTGCGATAACAATCACCAAACACCTATGGCCGACAACAATCTACAAAACAAAAACACACCACAAATACAAAATGATGATGAAGATGGTTTAAGTTCGGTTCATGGGGATGACAACTCCGGTGAAGCTGAACATGTGCCAACAGAAGATGACGATGAGGAGAGTGACGTTCAAGAAGCTATAGTTCCACTATGAAGAAGTGAACGTCTCAAGAATCAGAGTAATACACGCCTTTACTACAACAATGTTGTCGTAGCTCACCCTAACCAATCCATTTGCACTCTTGCACACTTTCCCTTGGATCTTTAGGTGTTTCTTGGTCAGGTAGATAAGCATTGGATACCACAAAGTTATGATGAAGCTAACGATCTGAAATGGATTCTAACCACACTTGGGATGAGGCTGATCTACCCAAGGGAAAGAAAGCTGTGACATCACACTGGATATTCACTATCAAGTACAAGAGTCATGGGGAGATTGAACGCTATAAAGCGCGGCTTGTAGCAAGAGGATTTACACAAACGTATGGGGAGGACTATCTAGATAAGTTTGCATCGGTTGCTAAACTCCATACTGTTCGAGTGGTTCTCTCCTTGGCAACGAACCTCGATTGGAAACTTTGGCAAATGGATGTCAAGAATGCATTCTTACAAGGGGAGCTAGAAGATGAAGTCTACATGAGACCTCAACCGGGTTTAGAAGACACCATTGGTCCAGGAAAAGTATTCAAACTTAACAAGGCTATTTATGTCTTAAAACAATCACTAAGGACATGGTATCACAAGCTAAGCACCACCTTGATTGAAAAAGGAGTTGGCGATCAGAAGCTGACCACACTCTCTTCACATTGTCGAGTAACAAAGGCATTGTAGTCATTCTCGTGCATGTGGATGATATCATTATATCCGAGAATGACAAGGTAGGGATCCAAGATACTAAAATCTTTCTCAAATCAGTTTTTGACATCAAAGACCTTGGAGAGCTAAAATACTTTCTTGGGAAAGAAGTATATAGGTCTAAGGAAGGATTATTCTTATCACAAAGAAAATATGCACTTGATCTTTTAAGTGAAGCAGGAAAACTTGGATCAAAGGCAGTCTCGACACCACTAGAAGAGGACTACAAAACAAGTCGAAAGGAGGAGCTTGATGATGCTCCATTTGAAGATGTCACATGATATCGTCGTTTAGTAGGTAAGCTTATATACCTCACTATTACATGACCTGATATTTGTTTTCCTGTGAATCAGGCAAGCCAACATATGTAACAACCAACAATGCGTCATTGGAACATGGTGAACCAGATTCTCAAATACATCAAGGGGTCACCAGGGCAAGGCATTTGGATGGGACGCAATGAGAGCATTGAACTTGTTGGATATTGTGATGCTGACTACGCTGGAGATCATGAAGACAAACGTTCCACCACCGGTTATTGCAGTTTCCTAGGAGGCAACCTAGTTACATAAAAAAACAAGAAACAAAAGGTGGTGTCTTTATCAAGCGCTGAAGCCGAGTATAGGGCCATGAGGAAGCTCACTACTGAACTGATGTGGTTGAAAGCGCTACTCAAAGATCTTTGAGTTGAATCATCAAAGCCAATCACCATGCATTGTGATAACCTAGCTGCTATCCACATTGCATCCAACTCGATGTTTCATGAAAGAACAAAGCATATTGTGGTTGACTGCCATAAAGTTCGAGAACATATCCAACTTGGAATCACACTCTCATGCTACACCGAAAGCTCTGAACAGTTGGTTGATGTGCTCACCAAAGCAGCTAGTCAACAAGTTTGTGAGTATATCCACTCCAAGCTCGGACTCATGGACCTTACTCGGCCATGACTCTCCTAGCCATGACACCTACACTATTTTTCCCTTATGTATAGTTTTTCCCAAGTGGTTTTCTATGCTAAGGTTTTTAATGAGGTGGGTGTTCGTGACTCCAAGCCTAATCGATGATTCTAATTGATCAAGCTTGAGGAGGAGTATGAGAACTCACACACCAATGTCCGTACATCCGTACATGGAACCAAGATGGGCCGTCCGTACGGTTGGAAGGTCCAACGAGTCCAGTCCTTGTAGGGAAGCCTCCAATGGTCGCCAATCCTCTAGAACCTTCCCAAAGAGCCGTTGGCGAGTTTATGCAAGTGGTAGCTCAAGTCAAAGTCACATGTTTAACTAAGGAGAGATGTCACTTTCATTATGTGTAATTGTGCATAGAATCTTGTATAGGATATTCTCTTTGTAAATTGTCTATAATTAGCTTGTACCTGTGACAACTCGTCCCGTTGACCCCACTAGCCCACTACTAGTTTGCCCCCATAGGCCCCAAGTTGGCCCTGCGGGGCATCGATCCTAACCTTTCACCATGGAAATGAAACTAATCATCCAAATCCACCAGTAGGTTATTGGTGCGCATGGCGTTCCTCAAACCCTGGTCCCCACCCTTTAACAACTTTCTCACATGACAAGTTGTCACCAATTGACCTGCTCTGACACCAAATCGAAACGACCTGACCCATTTTTTTAGACCATATCACACCTTACATCTAGATCTCAACTAACAAAATGTGTAGCATGAACTACCCCGAAACATCCATGACCAAACCATATGTGGTATGATTCTCTACTAAATAAGTGATGTAAGACTCCTCCAGATTCAACTTGAAAACCAAGGAAATAGCCTCATTGACGCATAGATGATTCTAGAGACCAGGGCCGGTCCTATAGTTTATGTGGCCTAAAGCAAATTTATAAAAATGTAATTATCAAAAATTGTCAAACTTTTTCATAATTACGAAACATTATTTTTGTTTCAATAATATTTTTCAGGTTATATATGTGATTAATAAAGGAATTAAGAAAAAGGTAAAAGAAAACTAAGTTGAACAAAAAAAATGTAAAGGATGGAGAAGATTTTGGAAATAAGAAGGGAAAAAACAAAAAAAATTAACATAAAAGAAAGATGGAAGTATGTAGAATCAAAACCGGGTGTCTCTAAAAATAGATGTAGTGCTAATAAATGCCACTAAACCAATAACATATTCAACAATGTGATCTCAATTTTTTACATAATATTGTTTGGCCTAAAGCAGAAACTTTGTTTGTCTTACGGTAGGATCGGGACTGCCAGAGACTCCGAACCTTTCTTCTTCTTCACAACGCCCAATTGGTAACCTTCTCGCTTTCTAAATCGTCTCATCTCGCAAAATGTCTTATCGACTAGCGATCAACTCTTACGTTCTGACCTACGAGAAGTCAACTCTTACCGTTGGGAAGTTAACAACAGATTCACACATATAAAATAATAAAATTAATTCTTTCCCTTTTTGTCATACAAATTTTGAACCGTTTCACTATTGATTACGATATTTCAACATCTAGTAAAATTAATTTTATCAATCTACACCAACATGCGATGGTCAAATTAGTTTATTTCTTCCTAATCTTTTTCATTTACAATAATTTCAATTTCAATTAATTCATAATGATGTGTGGTCTAACATTTTCACCAAAATGTATCTCTGAGATTACTAAGTAGTCCGATTCATAGATAATTTGTTACTTTAACCAATTCATACTAGATGAATCAACTAACAGATGATTTTTTAAGTTCAGTCAAAGTTTAAACCGGACTAACACCGGATCATACGGATACATTTTAGGCAACGGCAACAAAAAAGTGTGACCACAATTTGGCAAACACATTTTAGGCAAAACGGCAGCTAAAAGTGTGACCACCATTTGGCAAGAACCGAACATCTTATCTACTTGTTTCATAAAAAGCAAACGGTACACGGTGCGTAGTTATCCAAAAAACCGAACCGGAGAAACACATTACACATTAAAGCCACGTCTAAGCTATATATATAGTCAAGCGACACATGCTAGCTCATGCAGTAAAAAAGCTGGACGCCACGTGTCACTTTCAGTCTCATCTGTTCACAGAGATCTTTGGAGTAAAAAGAAGTCTAGAAATAGAAGTAACCTTCTTCTAAACTCGTATATATAGTTATCTAACCCAACACGCAACAAAAAGAGAAAGAAAAGAAAAGAAAAAATAACCCTAAATTACCGGAAGGAAAAAAAAGCTAAACCGAAAGCGAAAGCTTGAAATCTTCTTTTTCGTGGTTTCAAAGTTAACAAGTTTTTGATTACCAACACGCAAGAATAGCGAGAGATCTTGATTAATAGAGCTGTCTCTGTATTTATAATTGTTAGATTCTTCAATCTTGTGGTTCTGAAAATTTTGAATACTTGAAAACAAGCAGAGATGTGTAGTTTGGCGACAAATCTTTTACTACCATCGACGATGAAACCAGTTTTTCCACAGAGACAGAGCAGTACTAGCTCACTCCGTGTTACCACTAGAAGATCCAAGATGAATAACAGATCTATTGTTCCTGTAAGAATCTCAAACACTCTGTTTTCAAAGTTCGTATTTTGTTAATATTTTCATTATATGTTAAATTTAGATACGTTTCTATGTAAATCTATTACTAATTCTGTACTATTTTAGACCATATTGATAACTCTGTTTTCAGGGTTTATCTCTTTTCGTTACGTCTTGTTCGAATCTAAAATTTAATGAAGTGATGAATTGGTAATTTACCATATTTTGAATGGATAAGGTCGCAAGATTATTTGGACCGGCGATTTTTGAAGCCTCCAAATTGAAAGTATTATTCTTAGGAGTTGATGAGAAGAAGCATCCAGCTAAGCTCCCAAGGACTTACACTCTAACTCACAGTGACATAACCGCTAAATTAACTTTAGCTATATCTCAATCCATCAACAATTCTCAGGTAATCATAAATTCTCCCCTTGTTTGCAAGGTATATAGGGTTTTTAGAGTTCAGCAATCTAGGAGATTAATGGAAATTTTTGGGTTTTGTGGGTTCACTAGTTGCAAGGATGGGCAAATAGGTTGTTCCGGGACGAAGTTGTGGCCGAGTGGAAGAAAGTGAAAGGTAAAATGTCGCTTCACGTTCATTGCCATATTAGCGGAGGCCACTTCCTCTTGAATCTCATCGCGAAGCTTCGGTACTACATCTTTTGTCAAGAATTACCGGTGGTAAGTTTGCGCAATCTTTATGGTAATAGTTTAGTGGTTAATGTCATGTATAAGTTTTGCCACTATGAAATTTTGAATAGCCAGAGTAAGATTCATATTCTATATGGTCTTTCACAACGTGGTCTAGTAATAATAGTGACCTATATGCTATGTAACAACGTGGTCAATTAATAATAGTGACCTATATGGTATGTAACAACGTGGTCTATTAATAATAGTGAGCTATTGCTTTATAGGTATTGAAAGCTTTTGTCCACGGAGATGGGAACTTGCTAACAAGCTACCCCGAGCTACAAGAATCTCCTGTTTGGGTTTATTTTCATTCTAACATCCCGGAGTACAACAAGGTCGAATGTTGGGGCCCGCTTTGGGAGGCGACGTCACAGAACCAGCATGACGGAAATAGAACCCGTAAAAAGAGTGAAACTCTACCGGAGCTACCTTGTCCTGATGAGTGCAAATGTTGCTTTCCGAGTGTTAGCACGATCCCGTGGTCTCATCGTCATTATCAACATAGCAAATCTGTAGCGGATGAGAATCTCGCGGATGGCATGTTGGGAAATTTTGGACCTAACGCTGAGAACTCAAAATGATAGATGGCATAGCAATGTGTATTTTGTTTTTATTTGGTGGTTAGGAAAAGTGGGGACATGACAGTTTGTTTTTTCGGTGTAATTAAATTGGGAATATATAAACAATTGTGTTCTTAGTCTTGGTATCATAAGTTAGATACTTATTTTGAGGTGAATAGTTGTATTAGACCCACCCGCGATACATGTGTTTAAATTGTATGGTTATGAATAGTAGCATTTTGTATCAAGTCACGAGAAGACACCCTCTCATTTTATGGACAATTTTCATTATCTGTATTGCCTCTACAATTCTGAGAGAGAGAAAAGATGTGTAGCCTTATGACAAACTTGTTTCTCCCAGCAAATTTGAAACAAGATTTTTCGGACAAAGAGAGAAGCAGCTCAATCCCTTCAACCACTAGAAGTACCAAGACGAAGAAGCAATCTATGTTTCCTGTAAGAAGTTCATTCTTCTCTCTGAGAAATGTGTTCAAATCTGTTTCTAGAAAACTAAGTGAACATATCTACTTGTTGTATCTATATTAAATGCTAATGCTATTTTACTTTGCATCTGGCTTTTTTTCTTTTTTCTTTTTGTTTCTTTTGGTATGGTGAAGGTTGCAAGATTGTTCGGACAGGCGGTTTTCGAAGCTTCTAAACTGAATGTCGTGTTCTTAGGAGTTGATGAGAAGAAGCATCCCTCAAAGCTCCCAAGAACTTACACTCTCACTCACAGTGACATCAGCTCGAACTTAACTTTGGCTATCTCTCAATCTATCAATAATTCTCAGGTAACTATATATCCACCGTTGTACATATGTATACACATTACAATTAAAGTTAAGTGTTTGAAGGTTAGAGTTTTGCGTCTGATGTATTTTTCTTTTCCCCTGGTTGTGCCAGTTGCAAGGATGGACAAACAAATTGTACCGGGACGAAGTGGTTGCCGAGTGGAGGAAGGTGAAAAGTAAAATGTCTCTTCACGTTCATTGTCACATTAGCGGCGATCATTTTCTTTTGGACCTCACTGCAAAACTTCGTTACTTCATATTTTGCAAGGAATTACCAATGGTAAATTTTTTTAACCGAACTATAGTCTACGCGATTATCGACTTCTTACCAATGGTTCGATTTATGTTAGGTGTTAAACGCTTTTGTCTATGGAGATGAAAACATGTTAAACAATTACCCTGAGCTGCATGAAGCTTGTGTTTGGGTTTATTTCCATTCAAACATCCCCGAGTTCAACAAAGTCGAATGTTGGGGTCCGCTATGTGAGGCTACCTCGCGCGGTGATTGTAAGACTGAGGCGTGTGAAGTCCTACCGGAACCTCCTTGTCTTGATGAGTGCAGCTGTTGCTTTCCGATGGACAGCACGATCTCGTGGTCTTCTCACTCTCATGGCAGCCAAGGTCATGAAGAGGATGAAGATGTAGCTACGGCCGGAGAGAATCTTGTGACTGAGTACACGTATAATCGTAGTAAAAGAGAATAGCAATACAACATATACAAAAAAAAAATACAACATATACGTATCCTTCGATATTGGAGTAAATAATAACAAGGCGCGACTCAAACTGTTTACGTCGTGTGCAAGATATCCATTAATGTATATTTTATGTTTTCCGATCTTTGTGCTATAATATACTCTACATATACATGTGTTTAATCCGTGTGTTGATCATTTATGAAGAGTACAATTGTGAATTTAACGTCGTAGAAATATTAACATTTCGTATATCATTTATGAAGAATGTAAACATAAAATATCTATTGATTATTGTGGATAGAAGGAGTTTTCGAAACTTTATTGCACATTATTATGTTAGGAGTAAACAAAAAAAGTACCTGAATTGATTTACATAAATTACATATATCATAATTGGAGGCATCGATACATGCAAAAACGTGAGGGTAACATTATGTGGTGAGGCCAAGGCTAGTATTTTTTTTATTTTTTTGTCTCACTAACCGATCGATCACGACGTACGTATGGTTTATAAGGGCTATATTAATCCAACCCTTGATAGATTATCGGCTTGAGAGATAGATGTGGAGCCAGTATGTCTTCTATGTGGCTCTCATTCTACAAGCCGAAATCATCGGTTCTTCGAATGCCAAATTCTGTCAAATATCCCTCACTCTTGGGACCAAATTCTTCTCTGGCTACGTACAGCTAAGTCGCCTATGATCAATTAGCTTTCCCTCTATCAAGTTTGGCAAGAAAGGAATTTATGAGTTGTGGAAAGAGCGTAACCTTCGGTATCATCACGGTTTGTCTCTGCCTCATGTTACCATTACTAGGAAAATCATGCTGGTGATGGAAAACAAAGCAAGTGCTCTCAAGAATTTGGGATCCAGGGCTATATTAATCTATATATATACCCAAAAAAACTTTAAAAATTTAAGAATTCACCTATGGTTATTGTAAATTTTATCTCTCATCAACTAAGTTGGACAAAAATGTTCTTTTACACATATAACAAATTCTTTAGCAATATAATAAAATAAATGCTGGATTAACATGTTCCAATTATATGTTAGATTAACATGACAACAAAATATGTATATCAACAAGTTTATAAATCTATCGTGTTAAATCATATTGTATTGCAATAAGTTTATATTTTATGTGATAAATTCGTATGTATATAGAAAACGCATTCTATGGTGCGACAGTCCGTCTATTTGAATGTGTAATTTGTACATGCTTCCAATATGTACGAAGTCAATTTATATAGTCAAAAACTAAACTTACTCTCTCCGTTTCCACAGTTTCTTCCTAATTAATCCATTATTATAGATTTTCACATATATTATGAAAAAACACTAAAAGTTAATTTACAAATGTATTATTTTTAATTTGCCATGTGCAATTTTATATAATTCTAAATCAATAGTATTCAATTATTTTTCTTGAAGTTATATAATTCATCAATAAATATTGTATAGAGAAAAGAAAACGATCTTTTTAAAACATATCTGTTTTCTTAAAAATGGATTAAAAAAAAACCAAAAAGAGTATAAGACTTTCCAGGTAAAAGCAGGTGAAGTAAATTTCATTTTTTGTATTATCTATAATAAACAAAATTATTATTGGGCGAATTTGTCAGATAGCCTAAACAAAAAAAAAAGTAATAAGAAAATAGCTCAATAATAAACAAAATTAATTGAGTAACCATTGGCTGAGGTAAAAAGACAAGAGAGGGGTAAGGTGTGGGGGGGGGGGGGGGGCACGCGAAGATAGCAAATAGTGTAGGTGCAGAAGATTTTTTTATTAATTAATTAATTTGGGTAAATAGATTACACTCCTCTACATTTTATTTTAATATACCTTTTCAACAAAATTAATTAAAGTTTTGAAATTTATCATAAAAAGTTATATTTTTTTCTGCATTCGACATAACTTGAATTTTTAAAATCGGATATTGAAAATTTTACATGATGAATAGTGTTTATAATAAGAACATATTATACTAGGACTTTATATATATATATATATAATCTATAATATTTTAACTCAAATCATATATACAAATGTGGTATAAATAAAATTTGAATGTAAAAATATAACTTAAATCAAACTAAACTTACAATGAAGAAAAATGTTATATCCTAAGGATACAATATAGGCTCAAGCAACCGTGTCAAACGCTAACCGTAAGGAAATAAAACATAGACAACTCAAATGACCATATTAAACGCATAAAAAAAAATTGTTATACCTTAAGGGATATAACATAGATAACCCAAACAAGCTTGTTAAATACTAACCGTAAGAGGTAAAACATAGATAACTCAATGAAATTGTTTATGTATTTGTAAGTATAATTGAATCTATGTAAGTACGCAATGTTAATAATTGGAACTTGAAAAATATAAATTTTAAATGGAATAGAGTGTTGTTGTGTTCTATATATGTCAAAGTGGTATAAATAAATTTTGAATGTGAAAAAAATGTATATTTTAAATGAAATGTTAAAGAAAAAATATATAATAAATAAAATTTGAAACTGTATAGAAAAAAATAAAATGGTATAGAACATAGATACAACTCAAATCACGAAATAAACTCACAACAAAAAAAATATTATAGCCTAAAAGATACAATATAAACAACCCATGCAACCGTATTAAATGCTAACCATAAAAGATAAAATATAGACAACTCAAACGACTGAATTAAACTCACATAAAAAAAATGTTATATCCTAAGAGATACAACATATGCAACCCACATAGATAGCTCAAACCGAATTAAACTCACATAAAAAAAATACTATATCCTAAGAGACACAAAATAGGTAACCCAAACAACTGTGTTAAACATTAAACGTATATGCCCTACATATTAACCGAGTTGAATGCTGACAATCAAACAATACAATATATTAATTTTTTATGAATTTCTAATTATAGTTTGAATTAATGTATGTATGGAATGTAAATAATTTGAAACTTGAGAAATATACTTTTAAAAATGGAATAAAGTGTTGTTGTGTTCTATATATTACAAATATTTTTGATTTTTTGGTTAGTATATAAATTATATTTTCCCGTCTAAATATCTTTAAATAATAGTACACATAAAAAAATCTATAGTTTTAACTGAGTTTGTGAAATTAAAATAGTTTATTCAAAGATAATTTATTGCAAAATATGAAAAAGTGAAAAAAAAAAAAAAAAAAAAAATGAGAGCAAATGAGAGATGTCAGAAATACGTAGAAAGAAGAATGCATACCTAGAGCTAGAATTGTCATTAATCAATTTATATTATATTAAAGTATATGAGTTTTTTTTTTAATGGCTAGACAGTGAATTATAATTTTTTTGTTGGTCATTTCCGCCAATTTCCCATTATTTAACTAAAAACACTTTGGATTTTTTATTTGAAACTTGGAAGCAATAAGCATAGATCGACATCACGCACTTTGGATTTTCTATGTATTGGAAGCAATAAGGAAGGGTTGATCAACATCATAATTCTAATAAATCAAAATGGTTTTGGTCTTGCAGGTTCAATACTATTTGTTACTAGGACCACACCTTAACGTGGAAATAATTGAACATAGACTAGTAACAGAGCTTTGTCCCAAAAAAAAAAAAATAGTAAGAGAGAAAATAGACAAAACCAATCATCAATATTAGTTGGTGGTCCTTATAACATTGGTGGTCCTTATAACATTTAACTCTGGGTAAGGAGAAATCTACATCTTACATTCTCATTGCTGTAGATAAAAGATTAGAAAAAAAAAATTCATATATACAGAAAAAAAAGAATTCAATCTATACATGGGGAAAAAAACCTAAAGAAAACCCAGATCACACACAAAAAAAAGCTCTCATCGTTAATATGACATTTTAGTTGCTTCAACTAATTTTTGAATATTCATAAGAAAAGACTTCACAAAATCTCTGGGAGGTTTGGTTAGGAGGACTAACAGCCAAAATCTCTGTGAATTAGCTTCTTCTTTTATCACCGGAGGAGATTAGAATTAAAAAATAATAATAATCATGTCAACATTTCACCGGATTGTTGTTCTACCAAAAGATGATGCCCCGATTTCGCTTTCCCTGTTCTGAGAATGGAAACAGAGTGTATGTTACTTAAATGATCTTTTTCACAATTTTAAGAATCGGACATATATATACGCGGGGTGTTCTTTACCTGAGATTTCGGGGAAGGGAAGACATTCCAGAATCTAAGGGTTTCATCTCCTGCTCCTGTCACAATCGTCTGCCACAAATACAAGAAGAGTGTTTTGATGCAGAAGACAGACAACAGAATAATGAGTACACAAAAGTATAAGATTGTTCAATGAGGAGAAATAAAAAGACTAACCTGTCCATCGGGTGAGGCTGCAAGGTACAGAACGCGGAACGTGTGACCAGTGAGAGTTGCCAACTGTAAGAGTAACAGTTTCAATCATTAAAATCCCAAAAATTCAGCAATGAAGAAAAAGAAACCAAGATGAAGAAGAAAGAAATTCTTACTTTAGACATGGTTGGATATTTCCAAACGACGATTTGGTTCTGGGAATATCCGTGTGTGCTCACAAGCTCATTCACGTTCTTAGACCACATCAGATTACACACCTGCGTGTATTAAGACGATTATTTAGATATAAAACTGCGATGTGAAATGTTGGTCGTTTATTCAAAGCCAGCATAACTGGGCTTACCTGACTGTTGGTGTCTACGCAACTTAAATGAGTGTTTGTCGCTGTGTTCCAGAAACGAATACATCTATCAGCAGTGCCGCCACCGGAAGCAAGAAGCCCGTGAACATGTGGTGACCAGGCAATGGCTTTCACTGCTGCGGCATGTTCACAGTATTTCAAAACCGGTTGTGTTGAATGTTGGTTCCATACAAAAAGCTGCAAAGATCCTAGAATCATCATTACCTGTGCTTGAAAAATTATGTTTGTTTCGTACACAAAATGAAGATATACCTTATTGTCATTTCCGCCTGATGCTAACTCGCGATTGTCAAAAGACCATTTGAGTCCACATACTTCGGATTTGTGACCTTTTAGCTTACTGACATGATCTTCTTGAGACCTTATGTCCCTCTGAAGTATACTCTTGTCTCTACTACCAGAAGACAGAAGTGATGAACTCCATGCCAAGGCTCCAACTCTTAGACGGTGACCTTCCATTGTTCTTATGCTCTTGCATCGTACCGCATCCCAGATCTAGTAACAGAAAACAGTAAGGGTAAGTTCTCCACAGAAAGATCATGACTCCTTCCTCATATCTAAAGACAAATATCCATCTTAACCATCTAGGATCAAGATAATGCAGCCAATATGATTCGATGAACTAAACAACATTTAGAGAAGCAACATCCTCAAGGACTAATACCATTGTCTAATTCAACCTAGTCTCCGAAATAGATCCATTCAAGAATCAATAAGTCAAAAGGTAATATCTATAGAGGCGTGTATAGACTTAAATAATCAAATGTGTCTTGATTATATCTAACCTGCACTGTTCCGCTACTAGTTCCAATCGCCAAATGTGTTCCACGTAGTGACCAACCCACAGAGCAAACACTGTCATCGACCCCAAGATCGCATAACTTAGTTACCTGCATATAGTAGAAAGAGATTGACACCACAGAAGACAAGAATGAAGCAGAAGTTACAAATTAGAAAGAAAAAGAAAAGGAAAAAAAAAACTCACCTTGCTACTACAAGCATTCCACAAGTACACGCAGTTCCCTAATCCTACTGCAAGAACATTATGTGCGGACCAATCTACGAGATTCAAGTAAAAATCATCTTGTAGAGCCGGCGCATCCAATACCTAACAACAACAAGAAGCCTCAACTCTCATCAACAGGGCAAATGAAACAAAAAGGACAGACATTGGTAATCAAACTGAATAAAGAGTAGACACTACGTTTCCCTAAACAAACAATCCAGTCCCCACTATCCAACAACTTCACAAAGATCTCAAGAGTCTCATAATACACAATTTCAGACAAAAAGATGAAATGTGGCAAACACAATCAAGAAACACAAGTCTCAAAAACCTGAAATCCACAAAACAATACAAAACTCCATCCAAGAAAGCACAATCTAAAAACCCTAAATTCAACCCACAAACCCTAAAAACCCTAAGAAACCCCCAAAGACCAAAAAAAGAAGAAGCAAACACTCACCTTATAAGGAGACCTAGGAATCTTCCTCGGCGACTTAACAGGACTAGGGCTAACACCAGGAGCCTCATCAGAACCAAAAGGCGAATACAAATCTAAAGACCTCTGCGTCTCCGTCTTAAACCTAAAAATATTCCGCGACGGAGAAAACCCATTAACAACATCGCTTTTATCCGGCGTCACCGGACCAAAAAGCGCCGTTTTCAAAAGACTCGCGTATGAACCAGCCCCGTCTTCTTTCCCATCCTTCTGCTTCGGCGAAGAAGATGCGAGATCGAAAAGAGCGAAATTGGAACCAGATCTACTGGGGATAAACCTATCTGAGTAAATAGGCTTCGAAGGAGAGTGGTAATGGTTTGAATCGATTAAACGGTTGATTCGAGACTCGAGTGAGACCGTCGGTCGATTCATCGACGGTGGAAGATTCAGCTGAGAATCTATCTTCTTCTCCGGTGTTGATTCATCTTCTTCCATGGCTGATTTGAATCTCTTACTGTTTCTTTCCTCCAGATTTGCGATTTTGGGTTGAGAAAAAACAAAAAAATGAAACCTTTCTATTTTTTTTTTTTCTTCACTAAAGCTTTTTTTTTTTCCTTTCCCGGGAAAATTGTTGAGGGAAACAGAAAACGTCAAGTGAAATGGTGCGAAAATAAGGGGCAGATCAGGTGTGGTAGGGTTTATCGTAGTTTTAGACTATCATCTCTGTCCGTTATCTTATTGGACATTTTAGTTGGGCTTTAATCTCGTTTCAATAAGCTTTGGCCCAATAATTACGTGGGATTTTTTTTTTTTTTTTTTTTTCACTGAATTACGCAGGGTTTTAATATTTTCTGGGAATCAACCAAATACATTTTTTCTTTCTTTTTGTTAATGGCTTAATTAACTAATTAATAACTTAGTTTTTTATATTTGTTAGAAATTCTTTTTTTTAAATATTGGAACTTAATGATAATAATGAAATGCAGAATAATAAACTACTAAGAACAAAGACTAAATACAAACAAACAAAGATAAACAATACAAAGATTAAACTAAACAAAAATAAGAACTAGATAAGTGCAATGAAATGAAACTACAGAGATGCAAAACATAAACAGAATGTAAAATAACCTAGATGGTGCTCGATCAAGCACTCGACCGTTTGCTTGGTCGAGTGGCTAGGTCGAGTGGCTAGGTCGAGTGACTTACTACGAAGAACAGAAGCAATTTTAACAACTAAAACAAATCAGAATCCAAAGAAACAGAACAATAAGCAATGAAACAGATAGTCAATAAACAAAGTAGGACCTAGAGATGGATTCATTGGCTTGTATCAAGCTATGACTACCTAAACTGATCAACAAACCTCAATCAACAATGAGTTAATCCCTAGACAATGACTTCATAAACTTGCTAATCCACTCTCATGGTAATAACAATCAAGTTTAGTAACATCCTAACCCAACTCTCATTGGTGAAACCATACTAAATAGGCATTAAGATCCAGATTCATTATTTGTCAAAAACCACCCTAGACAACTAATCTATTAGGCTAGACAAAGTAATCTCCAATATTAGTATATCAAGCATCTTAAACATTGGTTGAATGCTAAAACACCTCAGATCTATCCTTAACTTATCAGAACAAAAATAGCTTAGAGAACACCTAATCTGGAAAGGATTTATAAACAAACAAGCTTGATCAACCTAGATAATCATAACCCTAAACCAGCATAATCCATCTCTAAGTTCCTAACTCACTACTCAGATCCAATAAACCATGATGATAAACTCAAACCCAGAAAATGATGAAACAATCATGGTTAGATAGATAATAGAAGATAGACAATTTAATACAAAGAAGCAAACTCATATTCTTAATAGATCAAAAGTTATAACGTTTACAAGACTCTAAAAATTTGAGGAAAAGCAAGACAAAAGTAGAAAATGATGCAACAAAGTACTAAATACCAAAAAAAAAAAAAAACTAGGTTTATTGATGACTCACTAAGTGTAACGCCCCGACCGCCACCTCTCAGTGGGGCCCATGTCCACTCCCAGTCCATGGGTCCAACTTCCTTAATGGGTCTCACGTCCTCTCACTAGGCCTGTAAGCCCATCAGTATCCAACGGCCGGTTTGCTACGTTTGGGAGGTTTTAAAGACTTGTTACCGTCCCTACAAATCATCACATGATCTTTTCCTGTATTTTATCCTCACTCGCACAGTTCCGATAGTCACTTCCAGGACGGTCACCCATCCTGAGACTACTCCAGCTCAAGCACGCTTAACTCTGGAGTTCTCTTAGGCCCCTTGACCGAAAAGATAAGTGCACTTTGGTGACATAGGTGGCCAAATCAATTTTTTTAAACCTCTCCACAAGTCTCTGAAACCAGGGTGTCACAATTAACCCCCACTAACAGATCGCAACGTCCTCGTTGCGCACCAAGACCGTCACCTCCGACGGTGTGAGCCCACTCGATTCCACACTCGTCCGAGTTCGGCTCTGATACAACTTATAACGCCCCGACCGCCACCTCTCATTGGGCCTCATGTCCAATTCCAGTCCATGGACCCAACTTCCTTAATGGGCCTCACGTCCTCTCACTAGGCCCGTGAGCCCATCAATATCCAACGGCCGGTTTTCTATGTTCAGGAGGTTTTAAAGACTTGTTACCGTCCCTACAAATCACCACATGATCTTTCCCTGTGTTTTATCCTCACTCGCACAGTTTCGATAGTCACTTCCAGGAAGGTCACCCATCCTGAGACTACTCCAGCTCAAGCATGCTTAACTCTGGAGTTCTCTTAGGCCCCTTGACCGAAAAGATAAGTGCACTTTGGTGACATAGATGACCAAATCAATTTTTTTAAACCTCTCCGCAAGTCTCTGAAACCGGGGTGTCACAATTAACCTCCACTAACAGATCGCAACGTCCTCGTTGCGCACCAAGACCTTCACCCCCGACGGTGTGAGCCCACTCGATCTCACACTCGTCCGGGTTCGGCTCTGATACAACTTGTAACGCCCCGACCGCCACCTCCCATTTGGCCCCATGTCCAATCCCAGTCCATGGGCCCAACTTCCTTAATGGGCCTCACATCCTCTCACTAGGCCCGTGAGTCCATCAATATCCGACAGCTGGTTTGCTACATCCGAGAGGTTTTAAAGACTTGTTAACGTCCCTACAAATCACCATATGATCTTTCCCTGTTTTTTGTCCTTACTCGCACAGTTCCGATAGTCACTTCCAGGAAGGTCACCCATCCTCAGACTACTCCAGCTCAAGCATGCTTAATTCTGGAGTTCTCTTAGGCCCCTTGACCGAAAAGATAAGTGCACTTTGGTGACATAGGTGGCCAAATCAATTTTTTTAAACCTCTCCGCAAGTCTCTGAAACCGGGGTGTCACAATTAACCCCCACTAACATATCACAATGTCCTCGTTGCGCACCAAGACCTTCACCCCCAACGGTGTGAGCCCACTCGATCCCACACTCGTCCGGGTTCGGCTCTGATACAACTTGTAACGCCCCGACCGCCAACTCCCATTGGGCCCCATGTCCAATCCCAGTCCATGGGCCCAACGTCCTTAATGGGCCTCACATCCTCTCACTAGGCCCGTGAGTCCATTAATATCCGACGGCTGGTTTGCTACATCTGAGAGGTTTTAAAGACTTGTTACCGTCCCTACAAACCACCATATGATCTTTCCCTATTTTTTGTCCTCACTCGCACAGTTCCGACTATCACTTCCCGGAAGGTCACCCATCCTGAGACTACTCGAGCTCAAGCACGCTTAACTCTAGAGTTCTCTCAGGCCCCTTGACCAAAAAGATAAATGCACTTTCGTGACATAGGTGACCAAATCAATTCTTTTAAACCTCTCCGCAAGAGTCTGAAACCGGGGTGTCATACTAAGACTCTAAGCTATTTTGTTGACTTGTTGGGCGGCCACAAATACAAGGGATATATATAGTGGGGGAAGGAAGCCCTGATTTAGCTAGGAGACAAAACAGTAAGGCGGCTGGAAATGCTCGACCATGTGCACGGTTGAGTGCATGGTCGAGTGGCTTCTTATTTTGATTCTTCACCTGGTCGAGTTCATCTCCCCACACGGTCGAGTGTGATGATCGGGTGTGAGGAATGAGTAGCCTCTGGACCTTGGTTTTCTTCTATTACAACCTTGATATGCTCCACTGGTTGCACTCTCTTCTTCCTCAGCTCACTTCCATGCTCCATAGGGTCCAATTCACCTGTTTATGCATGTAATAATGCAAATGTAATGCATATTCTACTCTAATGCACAAACAGAGGCTAAACTACACAAAAATGACAAAACTAGCTAGTAAACTATGCAAAAGAGGAGGATAAAATATGCTAAGCTTAGGTAAAATATATGCACATCAACTCCTCCAAACTTAGTCTTTGCTTGCCCTCAAGCAAACAAAAAAGACATAAGTAGGAGAAAAATACAAGAAATCATTCAACACAACACCAAACATCAGAGAAAGCATGCGGAAGGTAATAAGCCAAGCAAATATCCATAAGCAAGAAATCAATGCAACATGCAAAACTTGAATAAAGGATAAATTTTAAACAAGTTTTACTAGGGCCCCGATATGCTGCCTCTCACTACACCAGAGCTATGAACACTCGTATTTCTATCACTAATGCATGCAACCGGAACATCACTTAAACTACACCGTCGTGTAGACAGATTCGGCCAAGGTAGCTAACCAAGTCTCTTCGAGCTCTTCGTGTCGACATGCAACACAAGACATAAGTCTGGCTGCATGTCGAGATAGAAAACTGCGAAGGTCAGCCATATCCCTGTCTTAGTGTGCTTTTGGGTAGTCGGACGCCCTGTCACGAATGCCACACACTAAGACAATCCAATCCATTGATACTTAAGTTTTAAGGTCTTAGAGAACACATAAAATAGTAAGTATCAAAACTTAATTCCACATGCAATAGATCAAAAAGTACAGATCAGTGATCATGCACATTGATAGACTCTTGGATGAGGATCTATTCCCAAGGACACACTTTGCAAGGTCTTGAAGAGGTATGAACGAAATGATGAAGATGAATGGGTTGAAGATGCAGCGGAATGGAGAGATGAATGGCAGAGAAGGTGAAGAGGTGGAATTGCAGCGGATTGAAGGGGAAGAACGAAGTGTACTTCTAAGAGAGATGGAGATCTCTTAGACTACAGGCTTGATTACAAATTAGATATGACACACTAAGAAGTAAACAAGTTGAGAAGATATTACACACTCTTCAAATCAAACAAGTAGAAAAGAAGATTTTTTGATTGAAATGTTTGATGAGAAACAAATGAGAATTACATTGTCTTTTTATAGGAGAAGGGGGACGAAGGAGAAGAGGAGAGAGGGGAAGAACATGCAAGAGCATGCACAAGGTCGAGCTCATGCAAGGTCATGCAAGAGTCCTCACTCATGCAAGCTCATGTACAAAATCTAGGAAATTACAAAAGTATTAAATGCAAAAGAGATAGAGAAAATGGGCTAAGGCTTTGTAATGGGCCTTGGACCACGACTTGGGCTGGCAAAGGGGGCTTGAAAGTGTCACTTAGGCCTCATTAAAACCTTGTCAAGAAATCCAATGGGACAAAACTTGACAAGAGAAAAAGAGTGCGTAAGCAACACTTAACCCTTTACCGAGCACCTTGAGCTGTGAGCGTCGTCCAAATGGTGTGAGCCATGTCTTCTTGCTTCTTGTCCAACTCCTTAATTATTCCATTGATAGCTTGGTTGAACCTCTTGGATTTTGATCTTGTAAGAGGACCCGCCGGAACGATCAACGCCTCCTCCGATGCTTCCTCCGGTACAAGCTGCTCCTCCAAAGCTTCCTCTGGTTCAAGTTGCTCTTCGAATGCTTCCTCTGGTTCAAGCTGCTCCTTATGTCCATGTCTTTTGGTTGAGCTGTCAATGGTCTCATCATCCTCTCCCACTTGAAAAGGATTTGACCTAAAATCTGAATTATCTGCACAATAAGGAAGAAGATTAGAAACATTGAAACTGCCATTCACTTTGTACTTACCTTGGAGGTCGAGTTGGTAAGCATTGTTGTTAATTCTTTTGAGCACATTGAATGGTCCATCAATTCTTGGCATTAGTTTGGATGCTCGCTCCTCCGGGAAACGCTCCTTCCTAAGATGAACCCACACTTGATCGCCCTCATTGAAGATGACTTCTTTACGCCCTTTGTTTGCATAATTCTCATAAAGCTTTGTCTGGGCCTCAAGATTTTCCTTAGCTTTTTTGTGAACCTGTTTTACTATTTCGGCCTTCTTCTTGCCATCAAGACTTGATCTCTCACTCAAAGGTAAAGGCATTAGATAAAAAGGAGATGTGGGATTGAACCCATAAACAATTTCAAAAGGAGAAACTTAGTCGCAAAATGCATAGAATGATTATAAGCAAATTCAACATGCGGCAAGCAATCTTCCCAAGTCTTAAGATTTTTTTTAATGAGCACACACAATAATGTAGACAAGGTTCGATCGACAACTTCAGTTTGACCATCGGTTTGCGGATGACATGTAGTAGAGAAAAGCAATTTAGTTCCCAACTTAGACCACAAAGTTTTCCAAAAATAACTAAGGAACTTAGTGTCACGATCAGAAACTATGGTCTTAGGTATGTCATGCAAACGAACAACTTTCCTAAAGAACAAGCTAACAACATGAGATGCATCATCAGTTTTATGACATGGAATAAAATGCGCTATTTTAGAAAAGCGATCAACCACCACAAAGATAGAATCCTTACCAGCCCTAGTCCTAGGCAATCCAACCACAAAATCTATAGATATACCAGTCCAAGGATGCAAAGGAATAGGTAAAAGGGTATACCAACTGTGGGATTGAACCTTAGCCTTAGCTTGCTTACAAGTCGTGCACCGTTCACATAGTCGTTCAACATCTCTTTTCATGTGCGACCAATGGAAGTGTTCTTGAATCACCTTATATGTCTTAGCAACTCCAAAGTGTCCCATTAAACCACCTCCATGAGCTTCCCTTAGAAACAATTCTCGCAAAGAAGAGTGAGGCACACAAAGTCTATTTTCAAATAACAAATAACATTCATGCTGATACTTAACCGTAATATTGTTGATGGCTCGGCAGTCCACGCACATTCGCCAGCTCCCATCTTTCTTTGGTACTAGAAACACCGGAACGACACATGGACTCATGCTTTCTCGAATATGTCCTTTGTCCATAAGCTCATTCACTTTTCTCTCGAGTACCTTTGTTTTGGTTGGGTTGGTGCGATAAGCTGGTCGGTTCGGTAGAGCGGCTCCCGGTACAAAGTCGATTTGATGCTCAATCTCTCGGAGGGGCGGTAAACCAATGAGATTGTCTTCCGGAAACACGTCCTTATATTCTTGCAAAACCAACTCAATCTTACTCGGTAGCACCGGTTTGGGGTTATTTGAACAAGCAAGAGTTACTTTGTAAACAAAAAGTAAACTATTATGACTTACCTTGTTCTTACCCTTGGTATCAATTGGTTCGGTTGGTTTGATGGCTCGTTGTTTCATGCTTAGCTGATCTAGATAGACTTCATGCGGAGTCATCGGAATGAGAGTCGTCTTTCGGCCGATGTGTTCGAAGGTGTGTCGATTAGTGAAGCCATCGTGGACAACTTGTCGATCTGATTGCCATGGACGTCCAAGAAGAATGTTGCTGGCGTCCATCGGTAATATGTCGCACATGATCTCGTCCTGATACTTACCAATTGAAAGAGGCACCTTGACTTGCTCCTTGACGGACATCTCACCCTCTTCATTAAGCCATTGGAGCGCATATGGTCTCAGATTTTTAAGTACTTCTAAGCCAAGCTTCTCAACCATAGTCCTGCTCGCAACATTAGTACAACTACCACCATCAATAATTAAACTACATACCTTATTTTTGACCAAGCATCGAGTGTGAACCAAGTTTTACCTTTGTGCTTGCTCCTCAGCCTTAGTTAGAACACTCAAAGATCTCCTTGCAACAAGCAACTCTCCTTTAGTGGGGGCTTCCAAACCTTCTTCCAAAGAGTTGTTTTCCGAACGCTCTTCTTCAGATTCTACTTCGCCATTATCTCTAAGGGCCACGATTCTTTTGTTGGAAAACTCGCTCGCATAATGCCCAAGTCCTTGACACTTAAAGCATCGAATATCCCTTGTCCTTGTGATCACCTCCTTACCTTTACCTTTTGGGTCTGAATCTAGCGGTTTTGGCTTGACGAATGGCTTATAGTCCTTTTGGTAGCCTGGCTTTTCCTCCTTTTGATAACTTGGTTTTCTGATAATAGGATTTTCACCCAGGGTATCAATTCCCTATGCAGTTGTAGTACAAAGGGTTATCAATCCAAATGGTTGTTATGCTAGCAGATAGGATGCAATCAGAAGCAAGCAAGTCAAGCCAGGAAAGAAATGGTTTTGATCTAACAATCCTAAAAGAAATAGAAGAAAGCAAATAAATGAGAATCACACGACCTAAGCACTCGATGCAAGCATTCGAGTACAGGATCGGGTGGGGTGATCGAGTAATCAAGAATAGTATGAACAACTCGAAGGTGTACTCAAAGCACGTGATCGTGTACCTGTTCGGGTAAGGGGTCGAGTGATGAATAAAAATGTAAACAATTAAAATACGAAAGCTCCTAAGGATGGGGTAATCGACTCCTAAGTTTTCCTGACCAGTACGGATGTCCTACATGCCTCAAGCAAATATTCCTTAGACAATGAATCTCTAAAATCTTGTTAAAACACTCTCGTGATAGAAAAATTCAACCTTGATCACTTCCCTACCCAACTCTCGTTGGAGAAAGATGACCAAGTAGGCAATACAAACCGATTCATTATTGTCAATAAACTCCTTACACATCTAATCTCTTTGGCTAAGTGAGTAAACATCAGGCAATACAAACCGATTCATTATTGTCAGGAGATCTTCAGGAATCTTAGCCAACAACTGTTCATCTCGGGAAGATGCTTCCGCAACATCAACACATAGAAGACCATGTGGAACGCACGCATAACATCAGACAACTCCAGCCTATATGCAACCAGTCCCACCCGCTCAACCACTTTGAACGGATCTATGTACCTTGGACTCAGCTTAGTCTATTACAATGACCTGTTTGGACCCCACAACATGGCCATCTTGAGGTACACTCTATCAACCACCTGAAACTCAAGATCCTTCCTCATCTTATCAGCATAAATTTCCTGCCGATCCTGAGCCTTCTTTATGTTCAACTTCAGAACCTGAATCTTCTTCGAGGTCTCCTGAACAAATCTGCACCATATATGCTCTTTTCCCCCACCCGAGTCCAGCATAATGGTGTACGTCATGGCCTCTCTTACAATGCCTAATAAGGAGTCATCCTAATACTTGCATGGTTTATCTTGTTGTAAGGAAACTCTACCAAGTTTAGATGATAAGCCCAGTGACCACCCCGATCCAGCACACATATCCTCAACAAATTCTTCTAAGTTGGGATTGTCCTCTCTGACTGCTCATTCGTATGAGGATGATAGGTTGTACTCATAAGAATTTTAGTTTTCATCTCAAACTGAAACGCCATCCAAAACACCAAAGTGAACTTGGAATCCTTGTTAGACATAATACTCGCAGGCACACCATGCAATCTGACTATCTCCTTCACATATTTCTTAGCCAAAATGTTGCCCCATCGGTCTTCTTGGTGGCCAGAAAATGTGTCGACTTGGTCAATCGGTCCACAATGACCCAAATCATACCAAAAGTATGAGGCAGTGGCAATCCTACCACAAAATCCATCTTGATCATGTCCCAATTTGAAACAACCCGACCCTTTTTTTTTAAAACAATATATAATTAAATACCCATAGTATCTAATTATAACCAACCAAAAGCCCATCATACACAGCAGAAGACACATCAAACAACCTCCAATATACTACAACATAATACCAATCATAACCGATATAAACCAACAACCTAGCATGCTACTAAACAAGGTTCCAACAACAAAAATATAGAGAACAACAAAACTAAACCGAGACCCTAGATCATTCTCCTCCTCATAGCCATGATTCCACGATATGTAACTTCCCAACCGCCACCTCTTACTGGGCCCTATGTCCAATCTTAGTCTATGGGTCCATCTTCCTTAATGGGCCCCACGTCCTATCACTAGGCCTATGAGCCCATCCATATCCGACGGTCGGTTTGCTACGTCCGGGAGGTTTTGAAGAATTTTTACCATCCCTACAAATCACTAAAGGATCTTTCCCTGTGTTTTGTCCTCACTCTCACAGTTCTGAAAATCACTTCTCAGAAGGTCACCCATCCTGAGACTACTCCAGCTCAAGCACGCTTAACTCTAGAGTTCTCTTAAGACCATCGACCGAAAAAATAAGTGCATTTTGGTGATATAGGTAGCCAAATCAATTTTTTAAAACCTCTATGCAAGTCTCTCGAATTAGATACGAAAAGAACAACTAAAACAAACTATTATAGAAGTTGCATTAATTTAAAATTGATAAATAAAATATATAACATAGCGGCAATAATTATTAATTAGTTATTGTATTTTTTTTTATTTTCTCTAGATATAAATAGTTTATTTATGTTTTGAAACATAATACTGAAAATAATGGCAAATATGATTTTTTTAGCAAAAATGTGATGTTGTATAAATTGTCAAAGTGGTTGGTTGCTTTATTGATGTTTAGAAAACTCTTCATAAAAGATGACATCTCGTAAAGTCTACGTACACCAACATAACGCGTATTTCTATTCACTTACATATCAAGATTCGGTGTCTTATTTTCAAGTGCGTAACCTGTGATAAACCTTGTGTCTATTGATTCCGGAGAATAGTCAAACAAAAGGGTTGTCAATTCGTTCGTTAATTCAAGGAATGACCGAACAAAAGACGAAAGACTTGTAGATCGTTGATTCAAAGAGGATAGCCGATAAACAAGAAAAGAGATAACCTTGAAGCTCTAAAATATTATTCAATAAAAGATGTCCTCCTCCATAAGGTTGAGAGGCTATTTATACAAGAACAAGAAACCCTAAGCTTTAACCGACTAAAGCTTGAAAAGAAAACAAAACGTAAATCCCAAGTAAAGAGAACCGTAAAACCAAAGCCCAACTAATTAAGAAAATAAAAGGAAAGATAGAAGACACGCTGCATCAGGTCCCTCCGAGTTTGAAAAGATTCGTTTCTGAATCTGGATCGTCGTTGTCACCATGGAACTTGGACAAAAACTTGACATTGAAGACGTTGGAAGTCTTCATATGTGACGGCAAGAGTAAGCGATAAGCGTTGTCATTGATACGCTCCAAGACTTCAATAGGACCAATCTTCCATGAACGAAGCTTGTTGTATTCATGAGAAGGCATCTGGTCCCGAGTTAGAACCACCCAAACCTTGTCGCCTGGTTGAAAAACGAGCTTGTTGATGTGTGTCTTTCATAGCGTCAACAAAATCCACAGCACGACCATGAATGCGACGCAGGTCGGGAACTGCTGTTAATTCCAAAGGACCCCGAGGCAAAAAGCTATACACAACCTCAAAAGGACTGAAACCAGAGCTGCGGTTAGTGGCATGGTTATGCGCAAATTCTGCCTGACACAAACGAGATTCCCATGACCGAAGATTATCACCGACGAGACTCCGTAACATATTCCCCAAAGCGCGATTGGTAACCTCCGTTTGATCATCAGTTTGAGGATGATAAGAGGTACTCATGTCTAGACTAGTATGCAACATCTTCCAGACCGACCTCCAAAAATGGCTTAAAAATCTTGTATCCCTATCAGAGACAATAGAAGTAGGCAGTCCATGCAGGCGATAAACCTCCTGGAAAAAAATTTATGCAACGCGCACAGCATCTGTCGTCTTCTTACACAGCACAAAATGAGCCATCTTTGAAAAACGATCAACAACCACAAAGATTGAATCGTTACCCCTATGTGTTCGTGGCAAGCCAAGGATGAAATCCATACTCACATCTGTCTAGGGTTGAGTAGGAATAGGAAGAGGAAGATATAAACCTGCATTAGAAGCTGTACCTTAAGCCAATTGACAAGCGCGGCAACGTTCCACAAATCTCTCCACATCCCGCTGCAATCTGGAACACAAAGCTGAACCCCGCGGAAAGGGAACCCATCCGTGATAGTAAAATCTGTACGGGAACCGTTTGTGACCTCTTCAAAAATGGAACTAAAGAAAGGATCAGTCGCATATAGTTCCGAAAACGAAGCAAAACCCGGAACAGGAACATGCATTGTTGTCAACAGCGTGTGACGGCGACTCAAAGCATCCGCTACTCGATTCAACTTCCCCTCTTTATGACGTATGGAGAACGTAAACTGCTGCAAATAAGCAATCCATGAGGCATGACGTGCAGAGACCTTGACTTGACTCTCAAGGTGTTTAAGAGCATCATGGTCCGTAAACATAACAAACTCTCGATGCACAAGATAATGGCGCCAATGCTTAATTGCTCGTACCACTGCATAGAATTCAACATCGTAAGTACTATAGCAACTCCATGCTCCCGACAATTTCTCACTAAAATAAGCCACTGGGCGAGTCTGCTGGCTAAGCACCGCACCAATGCTGAGTTTAGAGGCATCACAATGGAGTTTGAATGGTAATTCAAAGTCCGGAAGGACCAAAATAGGTGCAGAGGTTAACTTCTGTTTCACAAGGTCAAAGGCGTCTTGATCTGCAACCGACCAAACAAACTTACCGTCCCTCATACAATCCGTTAAAGGAGCCATTATAGAACTAAAATACGGAACAAAACGGCGATAGAATGACGCCAAGCCATGGAAACTACTCACCTCCGTAACAGTCTTAGGCACAGGCCAAGACTGAATGGCTTCAACCTTACTCATCTCCATAGACAGACCATCCGATGAAACCACATAACCATGGAACAACACACTACGGACTCCTAACTCACACTTTTGTCGTGCCACAAAAAATGTCTCTCTGCGAAGTATAAGCAGGACTTGACGAAGATGATCTTGATGGGCCGTAATTGACGAACTAAAAATCAATATGTCGTCAAAATATACAACCACAAACTTACCAATAAAAGGTCTTAATGCCTGATTCATGACCCGCATAAAGGTACTTGGTGCATTAGAGAGGCCAAAAGGCATTACCAACCATTCAACTAACCCTTCTCGAGTTTTAAACGCCGTTTTCCACTCATCTCCAGGACGAGTACGAATTTGATGGTATCCACTTTTTAAATCCAGCTTCGAAAAAATTGTAGCAGTCCCAATTTGATCAAGCAAATCATCTAGTCGTGGAATAGGGAAACGATAACGAATGGTTATCTTGTTGATAGCATGGCTGTCCACACACATTCGCCATGAGCCGTCTTTCTTAGGAATAAGAATTGCAGGAACCGCGCATGGGCTTAAACTCTCACGGACATGTCCTTTGGCGACGAGATCTTCAACCTGTCGTCGGAGCTCTTCATGCTCCTGGGGGCTCATTCGGTAATGAGGTCTGTTAGGAAGAGCTGCTCCAGGAGAAAAGTCGATCTAGTGTTGTATATCTCGGAGGATAGGAAGCCCCTTAGGAAGTTCAGACGGAAAGACATCCAAAAATTCCTGTAACAAATCTTCAACCCACGATGCTAACGGCAAAACAATGCTCGGAGAACTGTTAGTCGAGAGTAGCACAACCGAAAACCCGTGTCCTTAAACTCCTCTTCAAACGCAGCTGAAGAAAAAAACAACACCTTATCTCCTTGAGAAACTACTAATTCCTTGCCCACACCCTCTTTCCCCATCGTACTTGATGGTAACAATGGAGGTTCCGGATTTGGCAACAACACAATGCGTTTGTTATCAAAGACGGAACTATACACGTTAGTCTTGCCATTATGTAACACTTCTCGATCATACTGCCAAGGTCGCCCCAAAATCACATGTCCGACATCCATAGGAACAATATCACAAAATATTTTGTCCTTGTAAAACTTGCCAATGGATAACGAAACCAGGGAGCGGTGAGAGATGCGAATGTATGTTCCCTTGTTAAGCCACGTGAGCTTATAAGGTAATGGATGTGCCTCTCTCTGTAAACCGAGCTTCCTAACTGCTTCTTCTGACACCACGTATCGACTGCTACCCGAATCAATTACGAACTTGCAGACTTTTCCTTTTATCGTACAAGTTGACTGAAAAATATTTGTACGTAGTCATGGTTCCTCACAAACAACAGGTGCTAAGCAAACACGAGCCACTAACATCAGCCCCGTATCACCTTCATTGCGGTCTTCTTGCAAATCTCCGGTGTCATCTCCCTCCTCCACACCGTCGTCATCCCACACAGCATCGTCCGCTAACAACCCTCGCCTAGTCTTTTGAGGACAAGCCGTCATGAGATGGCCCTGCTCTCCACAAGAGAAACAACGCAAACCATTCGGTCGCGTAAAGCGACGAGGGAACTGAACTTCGGGCGCTGGTGGTCCCATCGTGGTTGGTGTAGCATTCCCTTCTTTTGTCAATGAATGAGGCTTGCTAGTCTCCGCGTTGACACCGCCAAAATTTTGTGATCGGTTAGTTGTATTCCACGTCGTGTTAACCTTAAACTGCTGTTCAAAGGCCACAGCCCTCCGATGAGCATCTGCGAGGTTAGTAGGATCAAATTGCGCCAATGAGCTCTGGATTTGAGGTCTCAGTCCCCCAATGTATCGAGATACCAATTGGATTTCACTGTCAAAGATCTCGTTCCTCGTAATCAACAAATAAAATTCATCAGCATACTCATCTACCGTACGTGCTCCTTGTCGCAAATTCTGTTGTCGTGTATACATCATCCGTTCATAATTCTGTGGCAGGAAAGTGTCTTTTAAATGTTTCTGCAGCTTAGTCCATGACTCAATCTTGCCCTTTCCCGTTCGCGACCGGGTTGCTTTGAGTTGCGTCCACCACGACGCTGCTCGTCCTTGAAACTTGGTGGCCACCAAGGCAACCTTTCTGTCCTCAGGAACATGCTTGAAATCCATGACCTCATCCACAGCGGTGAGCCAATCTAACAGCTCATCACCCCGAATGCTTCCATGAAACTCTGGTAACTCGAGTTTGAAACCCGACTCCCACCTGCTATCTTCTCTGTCTCGATCCCCTGTTCCGCCGTGTTGCCTCAATTTGGGTTTGTGATCACGAGCAAAAGGGTTTCCGAGACTATCCTCTGAATTCTCTCCGTCATCACCTTGTTGAGAAAACTGGTTATGCAAAACTGTCTCCGCCAACGCTTGAATGGATTGAAAAATTGTAGCCTGAATGTTTTCTTGCATCGTAATGAGGGTCTGACAAAGCTCCGCCCGCTCGTTGAAGGATTCTTCTTCACGACCTTCAGGTTTCTTGGAGTTGCGTGAAGGGGCCATGATTGAAGTAGCAAGAATTCGATGTAGACCTTCTTTGGCTCCGATACCAAAACTGGTGCAGCGTAACCTGTGATAAACCTTGTGTCTGTTTATTCCAGAGAATAGCCAAACAAAAGGGTTGTCAATTCGTACGTTGATTCAAGGAATGACCGAACAAAAGATGAAAGACTTGTAGATCGTTGATTCAAAGAGAATAGCCGATAAACAAGAAAAGAGATAAACTTGAAGCTCTAAAATATTATTCAATAAAAGATGTCCTCCTCCCTAAGGTTGAAAGACTATTTATACAAGAACAAGAAACCCTAAGCTTTAATCGTCTAAAGCTTGAAAAGAAAACAAAACGTAAAGCCTAAGTAAAGAGAACCGTAAAACCAAAGCTCAACTAATTAAGAAAATAAAAGGAAAGATAGAAGACACGCTGCATCAAAAAGGCTTCGACATGAACAAATTCAGCTAAAAACATTTATAATAGAACTTTGGTTTGATTTATTGCTCTTGCCATTTCTACTTCTATTTCATGAAACCCGATCCATTTTTCTCTGTAGGGTAAGTTGCAATTAGATACTTCTCAATTCTAATCCATCCTAAAAACTCTAATATTTTTTTTGTCGAAATCATAAGAAACCGAATGTATTTTTAGTTTTATTATATGTACCATATTTTCGAAACTCTTTAAAGTTGTAAAATATTGTGTAGATATGTACAATTAAGTTACGTAAACTCCAAAATATTTTCTAAAGTATTTAAAATATTATTATTATTTGTTTTTAAGTAACGATGTGTTTTGTTTTTAAGAATGCTTACCAGTTAAGGTTTGTAATGATAATTCGCTACTCCAATATAAAAACATTGAAGTATATTAAAAATTTATTATATTTTCTGTCAAATTATATTTATTAATTTTGATGTCAAATTACATTTTCTTAATCCTTATACATTTTTTTGAGAGAGCAACGACACGTAACTGTTCCTTCAATCCTCCTACATACATCATAAGCTAGATCTCTTCTCTGACAAGCCCTATTGCAGTCATAACATAAAGCTCTGTAGCCACGAACGCGAAATTGTCCAAGATGTATATCTTCACCCAAATTAAAATCTATAGGATATATTCTCGCTTCTGAATTAAAAGATTTTACATTCGTTGATGTACCTGTAAATTTTTCAAAACATATGTAAAACTATTCAACATAACATTGATTTATAAATAATTATAAATATACTACATATCATCCTGATCTATAAATAAACTTACATGATGAAATAAAAACTAGAAGAATCAAAAACAAAACGTTTGTCTTCATTTTAATAGAAATTCAATAATGTCTTAGGAAAAGTATATCAAATAAATTTGCTAATCGTGTAAAGTTTATGTGTGTTTTCAAGTACTTAAATTGTATAGGGTCATATTTATATGTTCTGTACATAAATATGTTATAAGGTGTTAATGCTATAAACGACGTTTTAGTTTGTTGTAAATGATAATTAAAACTGAAGAAAAAACCATTATGTTTAAAATTTGGCTTTTGTTTCTAAATTAGAATAGTAACTTCTTGCTAACATCATTTCCATCTTTTTAAAGTTTGATACTAAGGTAAAAATCATAAATTTTATTTTACCATCGTAACATCCGCGAACCAAATTGTGAACCAGCAATTTTTAGTTCGACCAGATTGATTTAAATTGTCGATTTGGTTTGGTTTGGTTTAAATGAAACCTCAAAACCGGAGTATTTAAGTGAGAAGTCGACCATGGTCGTGGTTTCAAGGTTGTTTGCTGTTTTCAGAGAGAAATAGAGAGAAAGAGAGCGTTCTTAGAAGATTCTGGAGTTTAGTGCTTTTTCTTGGAGATCTTTCTGGGGGAGTGAATATCCAGGGCTAGAGACGTGCTAGGAGGATTGATTGGGTGTTGGATTCGTCAGTTTGGGTCAAAAATTTCTTGCAAAGAGGTGAGTGCATGACCATGGCTTATATAAGCTAAGATATCTATTTTATGTGATTTTTATGCTTGTGTCATTGTTTCCTTTAAGTTCTCTATGTGTTTTCGTGGCTTTTTTGGCTGGGTTTTGCTTCTGAGGATGCATGGATCGGATGGGAGAAGCTTGGAGGCGAGATTCACAGTCTCAGATCGAAGGAAATTGATGCTCAGCATCGGTGTCGGTCGACACCAACGCGAGGACGATTCGATAAATTTGGCGAGTATCGATCAACACAATGTGGAGGTGTCAGTCGACACAGCTAGGGTATTTCGGGGATGTCAAGCAAGGTGTCAGTCGACACCATTTGTGGTGTTGGTCGAGATTGCCAGTGTCGATCGACACCCTCTGGTGTCGGTCGACATCCTTCTTCAGTAGCAGCTGATGATGCAAATGCTTTGTATATTGCCTAGTTTGTTTTATTGTTTGTTCTTTGTGGCATGAAAAAACCTTATTGCTTGTGTGTATAGCCCAGTAGATGGAAAGATTGCCTTAAAGAGTGTTTATAAAATTATTATTCATCACAATTTGTGTTTGTGGTGCAGGTAAAGGCAAAGTGTGATCGTGGAATCAAGGCAATGAAGAGGAAGATGTTCTAGTGGCTCGATTGGTTGTTGTCTGGCTTCTGTTAGGTTGCCAGAGTTGGGTCAATAGAACAGTGCTAGGTTGTTGGTTCTTTGTTTTATGTTTCTGTTGGTTGGTTTAATACTGCTATTGAATTATTGGTTGTTGGTTATTGATTAATGGTATGTGTTGGTCATTTTCCACTGTTTTTTTTGGATGGGGTTAGGTGGCTAGTGGGTATGGGGACCACTAGTTAATTATTATTATAAGAAAAAACAGGTCGAGTCGTTTCAGTTTTGTATTCTGCCCAGCGGTTAGTGATACCGTGGATCAGAATGTAACAGCTGAGGGCGTCGCAGGGCTTCTAGGAGGGGTCCATGACTGTGGCCGGTGGGAATACCGATAGGACCGTAGGCGCTGTGAGAGTTAGTGTGGGCGGTGTCAGTGCCGGGTTGGCCAGTGATGCTAGGGTTCTGGGTGCGGGCGTCCCAGCAGGTGGAGCCCATGGGGGAGGTGTTGATCTTGAAGAAATTTTTGGCGCGTGTGCTGGAGCGGTTACCGGCAGTAGTACCGGCGCAGGCTCCGGTGGTGCTGCTTGTGGTGGTGGAGGTGGAGCAGCCAGTGGCTACGAATGTAGGAGCTCATTTTTGTTATGTCAGTATGCTGAGAGAGATGGGCAACATCGATACTGAGCGATTCTCGGGTATTTCGGATCCTACCGTTGTTGATGCGTGGAGGACGAGATTGAACGTAACTTCCAGTTTCTTAGATGTCATCAGGAGTTTTAGGTGGACATAGGGATTCACAACTTGATTGGTGATGCTCACTTGTGGTGGAAATCAGTGACTGCCAGGAGGGTGCAGAGGGAGATTACTTGGGCTGACTTTTTGGATGAGTTCAACCGCAAGTACTTTCCCAGTGAGGTAATAGACCGATTGGAGGTGCAATTCCTACAGATATCTCAGGGGACTCGGTCGGTGCGGGAGCTTGACGTAGAGTTCAGTCGACTTATGATGTTTAGCATCTTAGAGGTTCCAGCAAGGGCGGCAACCCCGCGCAGGGATCTAAGAGGAAGTGGGAGGCTACACAGAGGCCGAATTGTGCAGGGTGCTACGGGTGTGGGAGCATGGACCACAAGGTAGCTAGATGTCCCCAGAGGAGTGCCACACTGGCAGATCAAACAGCGGTTCAGGTTTGCTATCATTATATGGAACCTGGGCATGTCAAGCCCAAATGTCCCAAGTTACAGCAGATGGCGGTAGCGGCGGTGCAGCTTGGAGTGCATCCGTGAGTACAACACGTGTCACAGATTGAGCGGGCGCCGCGGGTGTACACAACAATAGAGACTGGAGGAACCAATGTCGGGACGATCACAGGTATAATTTCTGGTACCCAGACTTTGTGAATTCCAGTAGGTTAGATTTTATGTTTTGCATGTGATAAAGTATTAGGTTCTCAGCACATGAGGTTTGTGTAGGGACCTTGTTGTTGGGCGGGTTTAGGTCCCATGTTATGTTTTAATTTGCAGCAACCCATAGCTTCATTAAGCCAGAGTGTGTAGAAAGCGCTAATATCAGAAGAGTTCCCAGGGAGCGAGCGGGATTGTCAGAGTTGCCAGGGGGGGGGGGGTTTATGAGAGTCCTTATGAAAAATTTCTTGGATTATTTTCCATGATTCCAGTGTTTGTTAATATCTCATCCACAGTTGATAAAACGACAGCAATGCTTTGGAATGAATAGGATTTAAGTAGAACTGAAGCAAAACTAGTAAGAGAAGGTCGAACTAGGTAAATTAAGTAGAGCGTCTCAAAGGGAAGTTGGTGTTTGAGGGAGTGAGACCGACTTCGGGAAGATGAGCGAGAAAGGATATGAGGCCTACATGGTTACGAATTTGATGCCAGAGTTAGTAGGGCAGTCTACAGTTGGAGGCATTCAGGTTGTGGAGGAGTTCGAGGATGTGTTTCAGTCATTGCAAAGGCTACCACCATCTCGGTTTGATCCCTTCACGATTGAGTTGGAACCAGAGACAATGCCGTTTTCCAAGGCACCCTATAGGATGGCTCCAACAGAGATGGCAGAGCTGAAGAAGCAGCTAAAGGATTTGCCGAGCAAGGGATTCATCCATCCTAATTGTTCACCATGGGAGCACCAGTGTTTTTTGTTAAGAAGATAGGACGGGAGTTTCCACTTGTGTATCGACTATCGGAGTTTAAACTGGGTCACTGTGAAGAACAAATACCCTTTCCCGAGGATTGATGAGTTGTTGGATCAATTGAGGTATGCTACTTGGTTCTCCAAGATCGACTTTGCATCGGGTTTTCATTAGATTCTGATACATGAGGCAGATGTGATGAAACCTGCCTTCAGGACGAGATATGGACATTATGAGTTCGTGGTGATGTCGTTCAGTTTGACTAACGCGCCAGCTGTTTTATGAGATTGATGAACAGCATGATCCAGGAGTTTTTGGATATGTCTGTCATCATTTTCATCGACGATATCCTGGTATATTCCAAGAGTCCTGAGGAGCATGTAGTGCATCTGAGAGCAGTTATGGAGAAGCTGCGGGAGCAGAAATTGTTTGCTAAGACGAGTAAGTGCAGTTTCTAACAGCGAGAGATGGGGTTTTTTGGTCACATTGTTTCAGCAAATGGAGTTTCAGTGGATCCCGAGAAGATTCAGGCCCTCAAGGAGTAGCCAAGGCCGCAGAGTGCCACTAAAATCAAGAGTTTCCTGGGATTGGCGGTTACTACAGGAGATTTGTTCTGGGTTTTGCGAGTATGGCACAGCCGATGACCAAGCTTACAGGGAAGAAAGTTCCATTTGTGTGGTCACCAGAGTGTGAGGCGAGTTTTGCAAGCCTCAAGAAGATATTGACTACCACGTAGGTGTTAGTACTGCCCGAGCAGAACGAGCCTTACGTTGTGTATGTTGATGCTTCTAGGGTTGGGTTGGATTGTGTGCTGATGCAGCAGGGGAAGGTTATAACCTATGCTTCACGATAATTACCCTACGAACGATTTGGAGATGGCAGCAGTGGTTTTTGTCCCTGAAAATTTGAAGGTCATATCTTTATGGCGGGAAGGTACGGGTATTCAAAAATCATAAGAGCTTGAAGTACATCTTCACTCAGCCTGAGCTGAATCTGAGGCAAAGGCGTTGGATGGAGTTGGTAGTGGATTATGATCTGGAGATAGCTTCCCACTCTGGTAAAGCTAACTTGGTTGTAGATGCTTTGAGTCGGAAGCGGGCGGCTTTGGCTCAGGAGCATGATATGGAGGCGTTAGTGGGTGAGATTAGTGCATTGAAATTGTGTGTTATCTCACAGGAGCCATTGGGCTTGGAGGCAGCTGATCGAGCAGACCTGTTGAGCAGAGTGCGGTTAGCTCAGGAGAGTGATGTTGGGCTGGTGAATGCCTTTAATGCTACGGGTTCAGAGTATCAGGTCTCTGCTAATGGAACTATCCTTGTGCATGGTTGGGTCTGTGTGCCCAAGGGTGAGGGTCTGAGGCAGGAAATACTGAGAGAGGCTCATTCGAGCAAGTTCTTTATTCATCCAGGAGCGACGAAAATGTACCGTGACCTCAAGCGGTATTATCACTGGGTCGGGATGAAGAAGGACGTAGCCGATTGGGTTGCAAAGTGCGACACCTGCCAGCTGGTGAAGGTTGAGCATCAGGTTCCTGGTGAATTATTGCAGAGTTTACCCATTTCAGAGTGGAAGCGGATATGATCACGATGGATTTCGTGGTAGGTTTGCCAATGTCGCGGACATTTGATGCGATTTGGGTCATTGTGGACTGTTTGACTAAGTCTACACATTTTATGGCCATCAAGAAAACTGATGGAACAGCGGTTTTTGGCTAGAAAGTATGTGAGGGAGATAGCCAGATTGCATGGTGTGCTTGCTAGTATTGTGTTTAATAGAGATTCCAAGTTCACTTTAGTGTTCTGGAGGGCATTTCAGGTAGAGATGGGCACGACGTGCACATGAGTACAGTCTATCATCCTCAGACGGACGGTCAGTCGGAGAGAACGATCCAGACTTTGGAAGATCTGCTGAAGATGATTTAAAAAGGTTTAAAAAGAAATGATTTAATAAGAAACTGTAAGATTTTTAAATGATATCATTTTTTCAAATTTTTTAAAGAAATTTAGTTATACAGTTAATAGTAAATGTGGATAATGATGATATCCTTAGTTGTATATTTGCTGGGTTAAAGATTCCAGAGTGTGTGATACTTTTCTATATATGTAAATCTCTAAAAAGGATACAAATCCAGAAGTAGTTCCCAAAAAAATAATTGTTTTGACTTTATATTGACAACCACTAAATAAATAACACAGTAGTTAATTATTAAAAATGAGTTTTAATCATTGTTTATATATAATCTATTTCAATAATAAGGTTTGTTCAAAGTAATATTTACAGTAACGTATTAAATAAAATAAAATAGTCAAACTTTAGGCTTCATCCTTTGACAACAAAAATCACAGAATAATAATTTACTTAATCCAAAATAATTAAATTTTATTTCCAGAAATATTAAATTAGTCAAAACTTTAAATTATAGAAATATTTTTTAACAAAATATAACAATGACAGTCAACATATTCCAGTGAAATAAAGAATAATTCAGAATTTTATAATGTCGTTATCATATCAATTACTGTTTAGCTTTTGTTGTAGGAAATACATAATACTAACTTAATAATTGAGTTAAAGAAAATTAAATCTAATTTCGTATAGATATATATATATATATATATATATTTCTGTGAAAAAAATGGTGATTCATATAAAAAAACTTTCAAGAAATCTTATCACAAACTCCTGAAAAAAAAAAATGTTTGCAAGTTAAATAGTTAATTGGTCTTTAGCAAAATGTATTTCCATTTTAGCAATTATGTGTTACCTTTTTAACAAAATCTGTTTCCTTTATTAAAAGAAACTTTAGCAAAATGTTGAATAACTCTTACTATAAAACCAGTGTCTCTCTCCATCAGAAAAACTATCATTTTTTGTCTTAAACCAAAACTAACCCTCTCTATCTCTATCTCTCTCTCTCGTTTTCTCCCCGTTTCCGAAGCTTTCATCTTATCATGTCATCGGAAGAACAGAATCGCACAGCAACGGAAGACGAAGAACTCATCAAAAATTGCAAGTTACTTCTATATTATGGAGCTTATAAAGAAGTTCGAGAAACCATTAAGAAGATACAGCCAGTAAGAAGTGAACTGCCAGACGAGCTTGAGAGAGCGAGTGCAATTGCCGACATTCTTTACGCCAAAGAGAACCCGCTTCCGGATGGGTCAAAAGATTTATACGGCATGGTTAGAATGACACAACCCGGACCGCTTTTGGTTAAAAACTTTGAGAATCTTATGCATCTCCTGAGCTCCAAACATAACCGGTTGCCGTTATGCCACCAATCTAGTGTTGAAGCCTCGGCCGCTTGGTCGGAGCTGTGTAGTCAAACCACTAAGTACGGGGAAAACATTGATCAAACCCAAGGAAATTTCTTTGGAGACATGGATGTAGGCGGCATCCAAATTGGTGATGGGGACAACCTTGATCAACCGCAAGGATTTGTCCTTGGACACGTCGATGAAGGCGGTAGCCAAAACGGTGGTGGTCAAGAAAATGCCCTTGGAGACATGGATGTAGGCGGCAGACTAATCGGTGGTGGGGACAACCTTGATCAACCCCAAGGAAATGTCCTTGGAGACATGGATGTAGGCGGCAGACAAAGTGCTGATGGCCAAGGAAATGTCTTTGGAGACATCGATGTAGGCGGCAGCCTAATCGGTGATGGCCAAGGAAATGTCCTTGGAGACAACGATGTAGGTGGCATCCAAATCGGTGATGGGGAAAACGTTGATCAACCCCAAGGAAATGTCCTTGGAGACATGGATGTAGGCGGCAGCCAAATTGCTGACGGCCAAGGAAATGCCCTTGGAGACATGGATGTAGGCGGCAACCAAGGCGGTAATGGATCTGTCGGTTACATAACCGATGATGGTGGTCTATGCGGAGAGCGTAACAAAGATGGAGTGAACAAAAGAGAACGAGAGACGGATAGTCTCATATTTTCTGATTTGCCTGTACTAGAGAACTTGGACAGGTTTGAGGCAATGAATGTGGATCCCTTGCCGCCGCTGGAGAAACCACAGGCTCCGCACGATCAAGCTCCACCAGAAGACGCTTCATTTGTCACCAAGAAACCATACACTGGTCCTGCAACTGTCAATGATGTTATAATAATATCCGATGAGGATTGAGGAGGACGAGGAGGACAAGCACGGAGAAATGGATATATCACTGGCTGTTACAGCGAGAATTTCCATGGACAATGGGATTAAAGTGAAAAAGATTCCATTGAATAAGAAATCAACATAAGTGCAAGATGTTACTCCTACTTGCTCAAGAAGAAGACTATGCTCAAGCTTTTCAGTTTCGTGTTTCATTAGATTATTATCCTAAATTTTTATTTTTCTTTTTTTTAATGATAAAAACTGAGTTTGTAATTTTATTTTTGATTAATGTTGTTCATCTTCTGCTTTTAATCAGCCATTTTAGTATTACATGTTCTCTCAGCCACAAAGTCAAAAAAAAAAAAAAGAACGGGAGCGTATCAGCGTAATATGATTAGGGTTTTGCATATTCACTTACACAAAAGGAATATAAAATGTGTTAATTTTGGGCCTCTGCCAAGAATCCAGGGCCAAATCCAGAATTAATTAAACGTGAAATTATTACAGTTGGGTTTAACTGGCCCATCTTTATTGCATGCAAAATGGAAATCGAGAGATGGTTAGGGTTTGCATATAAAAAGCAACAGCTTGGTACTCAATAAAGATTGAGCCGTATCTTTTAACTTAGGTTCCCCAACGAATACGATCACGGGTTATGGGAGACCTTAACTGATAATGGAAGTGTATGGGAGAAGGTTCCCCAACGAGAGTGTAACCTCACGGACGGAGGGAACTTGATCGATATTTAAATCTCGATGTCAAGAATGTAATATAGAGTTATGTGGATGTTTTTTTTTTTGTTTATTGCTTAGTTTGAATAATGAATCAATTTCAGTTTCACCATAATTTGTTATGTTGTTAATCGAAAAAACTGATGTTGAATGTATATTTTTATTCCATTATATTGATCAAGAATGCGTGTTCTTTCTTCAATTTGGTTATCCGTTATTTGTAGATCATGAACTTCATGATGGTCGAACATTTATACGGGCCCCACGAGCAACCAAATACACAGTACCTATCCATTAAACATACGTGAGATAGCTTTTTTTTATGTCAACAGATGTTATTGATAAAGGTTGGAAGGATACAAGGTCGAATAAAACATAAACAGGCGGAAAACAAAAATATCTCCAGAGTCTAAAAGCTCAAAAAGGGAAACTAAGCTAGCGAACACAAGAAAAGTTCCCGGAAACAAAAAGAGAAACCAAAATTAAAAACTACTAAGCAAGAGAATTTAGACCCAAGAAGAAGGCGAACCCTTAAACTAAAGACAGAAGCAACAAGACTAAACCCTTAAACAAATACTAGTCTTAGGAAGCGAGACAAGCTCTTCTCTTGAACCACAAGCAAGTGAGAAAAACTAAGGATGCCCACGGCCAATCCGAAGCTACATTCAACCTCCTCCTATATATCCTCATGAGAGCCGATCTCTCAGAACCAGAACCAAAGACTTCATAACCCGGCAAGCAAGGACCCGAAACGCTTCTGAATACAACGATGACGACACCGCTGATATGATCAAATTTAACCCTGAGCTACTCTCTCAAATTAAGAGATCAATTGTAGTACTTAGGGATCATATCCATTAGGACTTTAGATCACACAATGGATTTAATAATCTTTTAATTATGCTAAACATAAATATTAATTTAAAAGCAATGCAAAAATAGAAAATAAAAGAGTTGTAAATTCAGATGGATTAAACGCTCGGCCTAGGGAAATTCTCAGAAAATCATGGAAAATCAGATCAATTAATTAAACAAGCAGGATTCAATAATTAAGCACCGTTCTTGAACTCTAAACACAATTGTAAAATAAATCAGTCCTCACTGCAAATATTATCTAAGTTTTAAAACCCGAGAATCCAAATCTCTTTGCAAAATTCAAGTTAAAAACCAGCAATAAAATTAAGTTTAGATAAGTTCACAAAATCACTAATTCAAATCTCTTTGCAAAAAGTAATTTTGCTCACCAAAGATTTTTGTCAGGAAAATCAATTATATTCTCATATCAATCAATAATCCTAAGATCTAAATCCAGATGACTAATCAAAGATCTAGCATTAAAAGTAACCTATGGTGAAGAACAAGAAAGATAATGAATCCTAAATAATAACAGATCTAATAAACCATGAAATCTCTAATGAGAAACCCTAAACCTAACAAGCAGATCTACTCAGACATAATCAATGAAACACAAAACATCTTCTGAATAAATTGCATTAAGAAAGAGATTAAAGAAGAAGTAAAGGAGTTCTGAATCTTCTCTCAAGGAGTCTTGATTCTTCTCTCCAAAAGCTCTCTAAAAATCTCTTAGGGTTTTGCTCTCAAAAGTTGCAGGGAAAATAAAGCTTAGGTCTAAACAATGACCATAAAAATCCTATATATATTCCTAAAACACGAATGGGGACTAATGATGCAAATATGGAAACTTTGGGGCAGCTTTGTAAATCTTCAAAACTTGTGGGAAAACTTCCGGTTTTTTATTTGGCCCAGCATCGATCGACACTATCATCTGCATCGATTGATGCATCCTCTGAATTCGTCTCCCAACTTTGCAGCTGCAGCCTCAATGCTTGATTAAGCTCCAAATCCTCCTATTCAGCTCCATTAAGCTCCCATCCATGCTAAGTCCTATAAAGACTCAAAAGACTCTAAAAATACCAAAAAGACTCTATAAATAAGACTTATATCATGGCTAAAAACACCTAAAAACCATGATATATCAACTCCCCCAGACTTAGCATTTGCTTGCCCTCAAGCAAAACATAAACTTAGACCTGTGAAAGAGGTTTGAACACGCAGGAACTCATTTTGTTTTTAAAGTAATGCCATGATCATCCTAACCATAATCCATATGCTTAGCAGATAAATTCAAATCGAACCACCATGTACTTCTCCGTTGACTTTCATAGCATCCCAAATTTAAACCAAATTCCACTACTTCCTCCATTAAGCCTTCATCGGTGGGTCTCATCAAATTGATCAATGTCAAGAACCTTCTACACTCATTCCCGTACAATACCATAACAAGCAAGATATATCTTTTACCACATGTGGTACTCTTTCTCTCCCCCAGACTTATTCTTTTTAATTTTCCTTTGAGCTTTGCTTTGTTTTTTTATTATTATTCTTTTTTTTCTCAAAGTTGTAGGCGAATAATGGGGTCATCGGTAATTTACCTACCCCTCGCTTCCAAGCTTTGTGTGATCATTTGACTCAAGAGTAGAATAATGAAGTCACAGGTAATTTACCTACCTCTCTAAACTGATCAAAATCATTTCATCTTTTATTCACTCTTTTTTTTTAAAAAAAACAAAGCTCTCAGGAAAAATATTTCAAACTTTAATAAGAGAGAGGAGTACCATTTTTTTTTCTTTTCTACAATCTTACTTATCAGGTATGAACAAGGAGTCAAGCTCTATGAACATCAATCTCCTTGATGAGGTAAAAAGAAAAGTACAGAAATTACCTCAGGCTTTTATGGATTCTGTTGGAAATTTGGATGTCTTTGGTTTACTGGTCAGCCTTTGGATTTTTCATTAGTCGGATTCTGGATTCAATCTGCAGCATTAATCAACCAAGGCAGTACACTAAAAAGAAAAATCATAGTTCCCAACAAGAAGTTTGACTCAATAAAACAATTTTTTTTTTTTGACACTCAAAAACAAAAACATAGTTAGTAACTGCCTCCCCCAGACTTAAACAACATTGTCCCCAGTGTTGGTAAGAAGAAGATCCATTTGTCCTTGTGAAGTTGTTGTTTGGATTTCCTGAAAATGAATTCTTCTGACCAAATCTCTGATTTTGGTATTCAGCTCCATACACATAGTTGACATCTTCTGTAAATTCTGGTTTTGGTTCAAAAGTCTCAACATCTTCAGCATAATGGACAGAATTATTTCCCACAAGAATATTATGCACTGTATCCAACTTAGCATTCACCGCAGCAAACTGATTTGAACCATTGCCTTCATGTGCTCTTCTACGCTCTAAGTCTGCATTCTTGGTGTTGTTGCTTGATGCTAGCCTCTCTATCAACTTTTCAGCCTCATCTGGGTACCTTGTCTTGAAGTTCCCATCACTAGCGGCATCCAAAGCCATTTGATACCTCCAATCAATCCCGCTGAAGAAGATACTAATCAGCTGCACCTCTGAGAACCCATGATGCGGATAGTCTCTCTGGTATGCCTTGAACCTTACCCAAGCAGCCTTGTAAGATTCAGCAGGACCTTGTCTGAAGGTGGAGAGCTTAATCCTCAGCTCATCTAACATCGCATCATCATAGAAGTAGTTCAAGAATGCCACCTTGATGTCATGCCAGGTTGTCAGAGATCCCGGTTTTAGTTGCCTTAGCCAATGAGAAGCTTCCCCAGCAAGAGAGTAGGGGAAAAGCTTGCAGTAGAGATAGTCCTCTGTCACTCCATTAGCCTTGATGCTGGTGACTATATCTTCAAAATGTTCAATGTGGTCTAAAGGCTTCTCATGCAGCAAGTTCTGGAATGGCCTTTGTCCAACAAGAGCGAAGTAGGCAGGCTTCAGCTCAAAATCATTTCTTGGGAATGGAGGAGGGACAATTGCGGAGCGGTTCTCATAGAACAAGTCTGGTCTATTGAAGTCCGCAAGAGTTTTGACAAGTTCTCCATTGTTGTCCTGTCGCCTCTGAACATTATCCGCATCGGCTCGGGCATTGCATCGATCGACGCCAAGGTCGCGTCAGTTGATGCCTTCCTGATTGTGTCGATCAATGTCGTCGTTGCGTCGATCGACGCCACGTGCATTCTCATCCACAACGACGAGTTCCTCCTGAATGACCCGTCCCTCAGCATCAAGTTTTTGGCCTTGCTCGTTGTACGCAGTACCCTCTCGATATCTCAAAACTCCAGCCTCATCAGGTCTCAATATAATTGTATTGACCATCTTCGCTGACTTGGCTGCTTTTGTGTTATGACGCTCTAGTTGTCCTAACTCTTGGTTTGTAAGCTTAATGACTGGACCAATAGGATTTTTCCTAGTGTTAGGCTTAGGTATGTACCTGAAACACACAAGAGAAAAGAAACAAAAGCGTGTGATTAAAACAAAAAAATAAAAATCTAGACAAAATCAAAGATGTTAATCTAATGGTGAATCAAAAGAGTCCCCGGCAACGGCGCCAAAATTTGATATGCTCAAATTTAACCCTGAGCTACTCTCTCAAATTAAGAGATCAATTGTAGTACTTAGGGATCGTATCCACAAGGACTCTAGATCACACAATGGATTTAATAATCTTTTAATTATGCTAAACATAAATATTAATTTAAAAGCAATGCAAAAATAGAAAATAAAAGAGTTGTAAATTCAGATGGATTAAATGCTAGGCCTAGGGAAATTCTCAGGAAACCATGGAAAATCAGATCAATTAATTAAACAAGCAGGATTCAATAATTAAGCACCGTTCTTGAACTCTAAACACAATTGTAAAATAAATCAGTCCTCACTGCAAATATTATCTAAGTTTTAAAACCCGAGAATCCAAATCTCTTTGCAAAATTCAATTAAAAACCAGCAATAAAATTAAGTTTAGATAAGTTCACAAAATCACTAATTCAAATCTCTTTGCAAAAAGTAATTTTGCTCACCAAAGGTTTTTGTCAGGAAAATCAATTATATTCTCATATCAATCAATAATCCTAAGATCTAAATCCAGATGACTAATTAAAGATCTAGCATCAAAAATAACCTATGGTGAAGAACAAGAAAGATAATGAATCCTAAATAATAACAGATCTAATAAACCATGAAATCTCTAATGAGAAACCCTAAACCTAACAAGCAGATCTACTCAGACATAATCAATGAAACACAAAACATCTTCTGAATAAATTGCATTAAGAAAGAGATTAAAGAAGAAGTAAAGGAGTTCTGAATCTTCTCTCAAGGAGTCTTGATTCTTCTCTCCAAAAGCTCTCTAAAAATCTCTCAGGATTTTGCTCTCAACAGTTGCTGGGAAAATAAAGCTTAGGTCTAAACAATGACCATAAAAATCCTAAATATATTCCTAAAACACGAATGGGGACTAATGATGCAAATATGGAAACTTTGGGGCAGCTTTGTAAAACTTCAAAACTTGTGGGAAAACTTTCGATTTCTTCTTTGGCCCATCATCGATCGACACTATCATCTGCATCGATCGATGCATCCTCTGAATTCGTCTCCCAACTTTGCAGCTTCAGCCTCAATGCTTGATTAAGCTCCAAATCCTCCTATTCAGCTCCATTAAGCTCCCATCCATGCTAAGTTCTATAAAGACTCAAAATACTCTAAAAATACCAAAAAGACTCTATAAATAAGACTTATATCATGGCTAAAAACACCTAAAAACCATGATATATCAACCGCGTCCAAAACCGTCTGTGTAGAAACCTTACAAAACGCAATCAAATCTAAACAAATCTGTAAAGCCAAGACAAGGAGCGAAACCAAACCTCTCGCTAAAACTGAGCTAAAAAGCACAATGATATAGCGATAAAGCTATCACCAACATACGTGAGATAGCTAGAATCTGAAAAGAAAAAAACTGTATGATTATATATTTTTAGATTATACAAGAGGTCTTAAACTGTCACATGATGAGTATGTACGGGACGGGCCACACGAGCAACTAAATACAGTAACTATCTTTTTTTTTTGTCAGTAACTATCCATTAAACATTTTTTTTTGATAAGTATGTGAATTTCATATATAATGAAGGTTTGTAGTAGTTACAACAAGCTGAACACATCAGAACAAAAAATATATAAAACAAGGAAGGAACTATGATTTAGAAACAGAGGAGTAGGCATGCCTGGTCATACTTCAACCAGATTTGCATTAGGTCTTGAAAATGTTTAGGCTTCTGCTTCGCCAAGATTGCATCTATTTTTGTGTTCCAAGTGGTATCTATTTTTGTGTTCCATCTAGATAGTGTAGAGAGTGGCTTGCGCGACCAGTCTACGGAGACACCGAGGGGAGGTATTGTCTTTGACGTTCATCCATGCCGAGAATGCGTCCATGTGTGAAATGTGAACGGAGTATAGCCAAGTCGACTATTGAATTTCAACCCATAGGGGAGCAAGCATAGGCAACCTTCTCTTTTAATGGGATTCCAGTTTGAGCAGGGCCAGAAATCCCCAGAAAATCAATTAACGGACCAAACGGAGTCCACCAATCATACCAAAAACTGATTTTGGTCACCATTTCCCAGGTTTCACCTGATAAAGTTGCGAGCAAGAGTACGCAGATTTAAGATAGATTTCCATGTTCAAGAACATTGCTTCTTTGCATCAATAAGCCAGAAGATCTCATCTTTCAACTTGGTGTTTCGTAACCATTTAGCCCACAAAGAGTCACTGGCTGAGAACAATCTCCAAATGAGTTTGAGGCAAAGGTTTTTATTCCATAGACATAGGTTTCTAAAACCAAGTCCCCCTTCAGACATGGGAAGGCATAATCGATCCCATGCCACCTTTGCAGTTCCTTTTTTGTTGACATCACCAGTCCAGAGAAAGTTAGAACACATGTTTTCAATCTTTTTCAAGCATACTTTAGGTAGGATGAAAGCAGACATCCAGAAATTAACTATGCCATAGATGACTGAGGCTATTAATTGCTGTCTACCATCATAGAACAGGGCTCGAGAGGACCAGGAAGAAAAGTGGTTGGTGATCTTCTCCAGCAAAGGTCTGTACTCAGCCAGCCTGAGCTTCCTATGCATTAGAGGCAAACCAAGATACCTTATAGGGAGTGAACCAATTCGAAAACCAAGAGAAGCAATCTGAGAGGTTTCGGATTGGTTCACTCCTGCAACAAAAATTTCTGTTTTGCTCATGTTCATGGACAATCCTGAGATGCTTGCAAACTCTTGAAGCACCTCTGTAATCTTTATCAAAGAGTTTTTTGAACCATCAAAGAATACCATAATGTCATCTGCAAAAGCCAAATGTGTTACCTTCAGATCAATGGCATTTGGACGATACCCGATTTGATTATTTTCATAGCTCTTTTATAACATATCTGAGAAAGTTCCTCCATTGCTAGAACAAATAGATAAGGGGACAAAGGGTCTCCTTGCCTCAATCCTTTGGCGCCTTTAAAATAATCGCATACATGAGATAAATAGAATCTGAAAAGAAAAAAACTGTATGATTATATATTTTTAGATTATATACAAGGTCCCAAACTGTCACATGATGAGTATGTACCTGAAAAGGTTATCAAGATGTTTAACATGGACGATACGAAACCATTTTCTTTTTTAATGATCACTTTGACACCGAAAATGAGATGCATATATGGATAAGATTCCAAATACATATGCTATTTTCCAGCCTTATGTATACGAAAATATGTACGAGGTTAAATACATGTGTATGTAGATCAGTAGATCTAGTGAGAAATTGTTACCTTTTTTTCGTCGAAAAGTGATTTATATTGATGAAATGGTATAGTCTGAATACATTTGTTGCATTAGATAAGCAGGTGGTATAAATCATTCAAAATAGAAAATACAGTGAAAACATCCAAATTTTGCCAAAAGATGAGCAACAGTATTACAAGATCTCTTACAAAAAGCATATTGAACGAAATTAAACCGTGTTTCCCACCATCTAATGTCTTCAATAATTCATTCTATATAGATGTTTTTGTGAGTGTTATGAAGTATTCTTGTGAGTAGTTTTTTTTTTTTTTAATTAAAATGAGACTTTTTATTTAATTAAACCCCTTAATGGGTCGGGCCACAAATTACATAGGATTATAGAAGCAAAAGCAAATCAAGATTCCGCTGTCGCCAGAAAAGAGACTCCCGCCGTATTGACACCGTGACGCAGATAGTCAGGTCATGAGCACCGGCGGATGCGAGATCCACAATTTTGCGGTGAATCGAGGTATCTAGTGAACGGAGAGGAAGCATCTGACCCCCGCCTCCGTTCCTTTTCCCGATTCGATTCACCAACCCACCACAAATCTCCCGGTATGACCAACCTCCGACGTCGCAGCACGTCGTTGACAGCTCCTAGACCAAGCAAGCCGCCAACTTCGGGTGTAACCTCTCTTTCCCAGATCTAGCGGGTCCTCAACTCGCCAAACTAGATCCCTTCGAACCGGCCCAGAAGAGAGCAAGACGCGGCGGTGGCTAGGACCGATGGCTCAATCGGAAATCCTAGGCACTCTGAATCCGCGAAAGCCGGCGAGATCCAAAAGGAACCACCGTTAACCTTCAAGGCAAATCAGCAACCCTCCTTCTCCTCCATCGACTTCCACCGTAGATCCATTGCCGGCATGACGGATGAGCCACGAGATTCGACAGCTACACCACTCGGCGGCGTCTTCAAACTGGAGGGTCTGTAGCGACGCTCTCCTGCCGCCATGCCAGTTCTACATCTACGTCGAGGAAGGAGAAAACCACACCCAAGCCGATGGAGAAGAAATCTAGTCCACCTCTACAAACACCTAGCAATCTGAGGGAATGAAGATCAAGGCCGCCGGAGATCTGAAACGAAGCTTAAAGAAGAGGAGAGAAGAGAGGTTTTTTTTTTCTCGGACCGATTGTCCTAAGATCCCCTTCTTGTGAATAGTTTCAGAATAGCTGTCAACTACTGTCAACTATTCTTGTGAGTAGTTGATAGTCTCCTTCAAAACAAACAGATGAATGTCCTTTTATCCAAGTTTGTTGCATTGCTGCTAAAAGTGTTTTTGCTTCTGAGAAATTGTTACCATGCATATGAGCAATCACCAAAGAATACAGTAAAACCTCTATAAATTAATACTCTATAAATTAATAAACACTATAAATTAATAAATTTTCCTGGTCCCAAGTCGGGCCAGTGTAAAAATTAACAATATTCGATAAGATAATAAGATAATAATTTTTTCGAAATCTCCTTATAAAATATGGTCCCAATAATATCATAAATTAATAATTATGTAAATTTATATATATATATATATATACTGATATAATAGTGTATGTTTCTCCTAAAGCTCAAATTTATAGAACAATTGTAATGTTGTATTTTCAACCTATAATAATATCTCTAAAATATTTTATAACATGTCATACAAATAATTAAAATTTAAAGTTTTAATTTTTAGATATGCATCATTTACAATTTGATAATTTGACAGATTATTAAAATAGGAGAATTGATATTATTATTCATAGATTTGAATTTATGTGTCTCATATGTATAAGTCAATTTGTCTATAATATTTGTAATTTATTGTAAATAGTGCTTTCTAAATATTACAAGTTCAATTCCTAAACCAAAAAATTTATAACATCCGAAAGTTTAATCTTATTTTGCTATAGTTGTTCCAATTCATAATTTTTTAAAAAATAAACAATTAAAAATATATCTATAAATTAATAATTATTAATTTATACTATAAAATAATAATTATTAATTTATAGATAAATTAATATCACTATAAATTAATAAAATGTCTTAGTCCCAACATTATTAATTTATAGAGGTTTTACTGTACGTTGAAAAACTGTTTAGTGGATTTTCAAAGGTATTATTTGGATGTAATAAAAAAAAAAAAAAGGAGCAAACCAAGTAAGCCCAACACAACTTAAAGCGCGGTACAATAACTCATTTTGTAAACTTTTTTTTTTTTTTTTTTTTTTTGGGTCAAAAAACTCATTTTGTAAACAGTTAATTAATTCCACATATCATTTCTCCTAAATAATGAAGATCTTACAAGTTATACAATCCAACATAAATAGAAAAAAAAAAAAAAAAAAAACAAGTTCAATTAACACTACAATTGGAAAACATCATATCAAGAAGGACGATCTACCTAATTAAGTTTGTTGTTACTTGTTAGTAGACCTAGTATTATCAAATCTTGGAACCGTTTTTGTTCTCGAAGCATTAGGATTAGCTCTAACATGACCCACCATTGAAACCTGAAGTGCTTCTTCTTCATAAGCTCTTCTCTCTATCTCCTCTCTCATCGCTTTCTTCTTCCCTTTCACTACCATCGCCACCACCAATAACCCTAACAAAAACGCTCCAATTATTGACCCAATCACACACCCAACCGCCACTTTCCACCGGCTCAATCTCCCTCCGCCACCTTCATTTACTGCCGGAGACGACGGTGGCGTTACCACTGCACCACCACCACTTTCGTGAGCTCTAACCACGAGGGCGTAGTGGCCTTGTGTTGTCCCCAAGCAAACGTAGGCTGAAACTTGCTCTCTAAACGTTATGTTACCGTTACTTGTGAAGCAAGCACACAATAGAGATGAGTTCTGTTTCGTGTTAGGTTTAGGGTCACCGCTTGCCTTGCTGCTCAAGAATTTGATCAAAATAGGGTTCTGCTCCGTTCCCATTACGTTAATCTCATAAGGGTTCATAGCCACACCGTCCGGGTTAGAATTGTAAGCCAATAAACCGAGAACCGGAGACACGAGCTGGAAATTGTAACCAGTTAAGTTATAACCGGTTAAGTAAAGATAAGAAGACCAGTTAAAACCCAAGTTCTGTCTCACCAGCATCACTCTCTCAACACATGGCTGTACCGTCAAGCCCGGACCTAAGTGAAACTCTCCGATTGTTGCACCGTATCTTCTCAAACTGCCGCATCTAAACCTAGCCGTGGCGATATCAATGGAGGAGAAATTCGAAGGAAGATGAATTTTCTGGATCGTGCCAGTCTTGAAATGTATGTTGAAGTTTCTGATTGTGTAATCTCTGATCATAAGATCAAGGAGATGTGCTGATTCAATCGTCTGAGATTTGGATCTCTGTAAATGAAAAAGAAAGATGATCATGAAGATGAATGGTATAGAGCCCATGTGAGGACGATCCAAAGATTCTATAAGATGAATTAAGTTGTTAAGGCTTTGAAGAGAGAAGTGATGAGGAAGGAGAGAAATAGATTGAGTATGTTTAACTTTGTTGGCATGTGTATGGGGGACATACATGATCAGTGTACAGTATATACTATGTATCTTTAGTAAACATAATAATCAATAAGCATGGCTGATGTTTTATAATGCTTACTATACTATCCTACTTGTTTTCTAGCCTCGTGACATTACTTTACACTTTGTAGTCTTGTAAGATCATTGCTTCTATCTAATTTATTTATTTACTATTTTTGAAAGTTTTGATTATATTCTTTTAACATGTAATAATACATTACAGAAAAGTCTTTACTGTAATGGCCCTAAGGACACTTTTATACCTAATTGTAAGCAAACAACAAAAAGACACTTTTATACCCAATTCGACAGTATGATAAGGTTCTTTTCTTTCAACATTTTAAATCGCAATGATGCAATAATTTATTATATTAAAATCCGGATAGAATGATACAATCCGGTCTAGTAATGTAGATGAAGAAAACTGACAAATGACAATAATTACATTCTAATTCAGTGAATCTTTTGGGAAAAAAATGGTCAAGTAGTGGATTAAATCTATATGAACGCATGTGGAAGCTAGGTCTAATGGTGAGAAAAAGAAATGGGTGAATGATGATGAAGAAGGCATGGGAAGAGGACGATGATGGTCATCATTGCACCTTTTTCTTATTAAGAAGATAGAAATTGGACTATTTCAAAAGGAAACATATTGAATTCATCTTATTAATAGAAATCACAAAGTTGTAGAGAAAAGCCTTGGACCATGTTGACACTACAGTTTTACATGGATTAACAAATATCATTTTTCAATGCAAGATTATGGAACACACATATAATCAAAACTATAACAAACAAACAAAAAATGAAATAAAAGTATTATTTCAAAATCAACCAAGGTGGTGCTATTTTTCCTGGTTTTCTAATGAGAGCAAAGTTTCTCAAAGAAGTAACCATACGATGTTTTTCTTTGATTGCGCCTCACATTACTTACAGACACAGTATAAGTCAATGACAACTACAAGAAAAGATCTGAAGATTATACCAAAAAGCACACAAACAAAGTCTTTTGCTTTTCTTCTTCTTCTTCTTTAATTTCTTCACCTCTTCATCTGTTAGTATATCAATTTTACATACATTTCCCTGTCAGAAAAAAAAAAGAAGAAAAACTTAATCTTGAACTTTCGATTGGATCAAGAATGGTTTGATCAGGAAATTAGAGTTAAGATGAGGATTAAACCTTGGCTCATAGGTTTAAGCTTTGCCACCTTCTGGTAATGTGATCAAACGAGAACCTGAGTCATAGATCATCTCCGTTCCACAGCTAAACCAAAAACAATCAAAACATTTTAAGATACGTTATAGAACTTTTTGTGATAGATTCGAGTCTAAAGCTGAGGCGCTTACCCAGAGCACTTGACATTGTTGGTGTTACCATCGTTGGAGATGGAAAGTATCGTTCCAAAGAAGGATACATTCTCTGTTCCACAGTTTGGACAAGGACCCTGTGAAAGATAGGTTCCAAGAAAATTAATAATCACATCCAAATCATATAAACTGATTTTGCAGTTGAAGAACTGATCTGAGATGATAATTGATGTTTACCTTCAAGATCAAGAAGTCTTTGATGATCAGTTTGGTGAGTGATAGCGCCAGATATACAATTGCAGGCACCGCAGCAAACCATGTGAAAATGAAACTGAACGGTTCCGGAAGCTGCAAAAGAATAATTTAGAAAATGGTGCAAGAAAAATTTGAAATGTTACGCGTATTATATTCTCCAAACCATAAAAGAAGAATCTAAAGAAGTTTTACCTCGAGCAGGTATGTGATTTCAAAACCCGTAACGTCATCAAGGAAGAAAAATCTGGAGAACAGTTGAAGAAAACAGCAATGTTAAATTAACTAACAAAAGCAGAGATCATGTGATTTGAAAGTTGAGAGAGGAACAGAATCGAATCGGTACTCACAGTCCCAAAGCAACAACAGTTGCTGGTACATTCAATAAGAACATTTTGAAGTAATCAATGGCAAGATCACTGTAAACCTGCATAAATCAAGGAGGTCACAAGTCATATAAAATCTCTAGAGTATGTCCCAAACAATGAATCTAATGTTATGTACTGTAAATGTCTAAAGAATAAATGGGCTATCAGAACAATTATACTGTCCTAAAAGTGTTTACCTTTTTACTACGAAGACTGCATCTTGGACCCTCGCACACAATTTCACTTCCATCCATCTACAGAAACAATCATAATGCTCATCCAGTTTACACATGTAACAAGAAAATAGCATTTGTTAAGTATAGAGAGATTTGAAACCTTTAGTTTCATTTTGAGCTTATCGTATTCTTCATCACTCAAGATTGGATTTCCAGAGACATAAGCCATTGAAGCTTCAAGAAATCTTTGTTCATCAGAACCTTCAGGACATAGATAAAACAAAATTGATCAAGCATCAAGTATTTAGGCGACTGGATCATAAAAGGAAAACTATAGTGTTTCATTACTTAGCATGACAACACTGCTTCCTTCCCACATCAACTCTTCTTTAAGGTTATCAAACTCTTCATTAGACATAATCGCCTTGCCTTCGTAATAAAACGACTGCAAAAGATATAAGAAACATAAAAAAAAAACACAATCCTCAGACTTTGAAAACTTCATTTAGGTAACACAAAATAAAAAAAAACTTTATTAATTTGGTGTGTTACTTGCATCGCTTGGAGAAACTCTTGTTCCATTTCGCCGATGGTTCTCTTCTCATTCTTGTTGATGCTACAGTAAGGTAAAATCTTGCTATCAACTTCTTCCCCACCAACCTGACCTGAAGACAAGTCTTATCAACGGTATAAGAACTAAGGAAACTCTCAAGGACCAATCTTTTTAGTTGATTAGATTATAAAAGACCAAAAATCTCAACTTTTTTCCACACCAATTATGTTCCCAAACAATATCAGAATTCAGAGGCATCACAACAAGTGTTGATCGGTTAAGACGCATCACAAAAATCTCAAAATAAAAGAGAAATCTTTGAGATTTACAGTAAGGGAATCCAGATAAAAATCGAAACTTTAAAGTGAGAATCGAACCTGATTGATCGGTAGAAGCTTGAAGGGGCAATAAGAGAAGTCTTCGTCTGAGAGAAATCGATCGTGCATGGCTGAAGTGAGGAACAGAGTGTGTCCTCGAAGGAGAACAAGTGTTAATGGGTTTGCGAGAAATCGAAGAAACTCTAGGGATTGATAGAGTAAAGGCCATCATCTTACTGCTCATTTTCTTTTTCTAATTCTTCTGGGATAAAAATGATCTGAGTGAGATCGTTGTTGTTTCTGGGAAGAAGAAACCAAAGAAAAAAAAAAAAAAAAGTAAGAAGGTTGAGATTTTGTGTGGTTGAGAATTGAGATGTTGATGTTTTGGAGTTTCAGGTTCCTTCTGGTTTTTTTTTTTTTTTTTTTTTTTTTTTTTTGTGTGTGTTTTGTTTCATTTCAACGTGTTTGGAGTTTGGAGGGAGAATTAGAAAGGAGATAAGAGAAGCAGGATCGTGTGGCGATTAAGAGTTCCACGTCAGCAAATACATATCTAAAGTTTTTCTTTTCAGACTTATACACATTTGATTGACTACTAGTCTACTACTACGCAATGTAACTGATTTTGCTGTAAAAGTTTATAAAATCAAATTGAATCTTTTCGGGACAAAAAACTCAAATCTAACTTTCAAAACATTTTTTTATTAGTATTGTTTGGAATGTGTAATGCCAATGACTCGATCATTATGTAGTTCTGAACACTAATTTAATTATTCATATGTTTGTTTATTTAAACAAAACTCATGATAGTTCACTATAAATATTTCAACTACATAATCGAATAAATTTCATATCGTCAAATAAATACTGTTTTGATACATCATTTTTCAATTATTTAATAATTAGATTAATATATGAGTTCCTTTTTGATATTAACCGTATCATAAATCAAATAATCATAATGGTTACTGTTGGAATTACAGAAAAATTATAATTGTAACCTATGGTTAACAATATAACTGTGGTCATGCCTAGTTGGTTTAACTGGTTCCACCTAAATCGTATTATATAAGAGAATTTATGATTTTTTTTGTTATATATAAGGATAAACAAAATACTTTCAAGAAATTAATATTAATTTATTTTTATATTACAATATATATATATATATATATAAAAATGAATATACTACCATTCTTGATTAACTGAAATTTCATTTTTTTTGCTTATAATTTATTTCATTGTCCAACTCCCAGAAATACAAGAAAATCCTGCAAAGTATAGAATTAACCACAATATAATATGTTTTCATCACCGTTAATTTTTAAACATATTGATAAATATATATATATATATATATATATATATATATATCAAATTGAAGCCGATGATGAGGAGTTCAAATTTACAATTCAAAATTTAAAATTTTAATATATGTACTTTTAGAAATGTTTAGGATCTGCTTATAAGGATTATATTGCATATTGTGTATATATTTTTGACTTGGTATGATTAATCTCCAATCCATTAATGGGAGATGAAAGGCAAGGCTGAAATAAATGGCACAATTAGAGGATTATTTTGCACAAAACCCATAATTCTTCATCGGTTCCTAATATATTTTGATTTGAGTTTTTTTTCTTATTCCTAAAACATTAATTTAATAATTTATAAAACTCAAATAATTTATCCGTTTGATGCCTTTCCTATATGACATGATATGTAGTCGTAATTCTCTTCACATCTATAAAGAAATCATAAATAATTAATAATTAAATATTTACTGGTTCTTAATTGTGCGTAAGTAAGTATTAAGAAATAAGAGTGTTTGTTGATAAGTATATTGTAATTAGAAAAAGAAAAAAAAACATGAAAACCTCAAAATAATTGTCGATAAGTATCAGCAATCATGAATCTCTTTTAATATATAAAGAATTTTGGACGTAATATATGGTTATGTATAACGCTATATTTTACCTTTGTATATGTTTTCCATAAGAGTAAAATCCAAAAAAATCTTGAATTTTTGTTCATTTATATCAAAAAAATATTTATCTAATCTTTGCTAGTATGAAAAAAGATTCAACTGTTGTAATTTTCCAACAAAATACTCTTGTATTATATAATATGTAGAGATTTATTGTTAACAAAAAAAAAACTATACGCACCAAATTATGTGGGAATTAATCAGATTAGACGGTATAATCGGATAATGGATGCTAGGCGGGGATTAGTCATTAATCGAGACGGAGAGGGTGGGCCTAGCGATTTTACGGGCATAATCGGTGCTAGGCGGGGATTTTTAAAACAGGGTGTACAGCCCCTGTTTTAGAAATCGCTAGGCGCTAGTAGGGCGGTCGGGATGGGCCTAGCGCCTAGCGAGAACATCGGAGATTAAACGGAGATTAATCGGGGACTAGTTTTTGGATTATTTTATTAAAATAATAGTAAACTAAAAATATATAGTACTAAATATATGTATAATTGTGTTTATGTGAAATGAAAAATATTAAATAAAATATAAAGCTATAGTATTGTCTTTAAAATTACGGTAAAAACATAAAAACGTAATTTTAAGAAAAAAATAATGATTTTAATTAAAATTTTATACATTAGTTATCGTAAAACATCATAAACTCTTAATTTAAATGTCTAAATAACAGAAATATATATATTTGATTTATATTTGGCTCCAAAAATAATCGGTATATACAAAATTATGTGGGAATTAATCAGATTAGACAGTATAATCGGATAATGGATGCTAGGCGGGGATTAATCATTAATCGAGGCGGAGAGGGTGGGCCTAGCGATTTTACGGGGCGTAATCGGTGATAGGCGGGGATTTTTAAAACAGGGTGTACAGCCCATATCTTTTTGTTTATCTTTTGGTTTAAACGTTGATTTTGAGGTTTATTTACAGATAATCTCATGATAATAGAGAAGTTGTGGATTGTCTTTATGATGATATTAAAAATCAGCGTACAGAACAAGTGCTTGTAGATAAGTAAGAAGAATTAGGACATAGCCTCACTCATGTAGTTTTACCAATTATGTAACTAATATAATAAGTGTGATACAAAGACCCAAAGATTTTAATTAATGTATATATTAGCATATTACAAAAAATCCTTAAAACTGACTAATTGTAATTTTGATCTGGTGACTCTTAACCTGTTGCTCACTTACATTAAATGGAAGACGCCTAGTGGCCTGCATTGCACGCCAAATAGGAAGAGGTGTGCGCTGATCAAAAGGAAGGCTCGCTAGCACTTCATTATAAATATCGGTGCATGCTTGAGACCATCTCCCTTCATTCAAAGACCCCCTCTTCATCTTCCCAACATGAGCATCTATCTTCTCTGCAAAAGCAGCTTCTTTCTCTGCAAAATACTCTCACAGTTCCTTCTCTCTTGCAACATTTTCCTTCCCTGCAAGAAATGACTCTTCCACTGCAAGGTGGCGGTGGAACCGAGCCCTCTCTGTCCAAAAAAACAATCACATTTAAAGATCTAAAAAAACAAATAGAGAAAAGATAACAAGTCGAGAAGAAAAGTAGGACTTACTTTTCTTAAGCATATTTAATGCTACCGAAACATCATTCTTCCCACTCAGAAGGGAGATCTCACGTTCGAGGATCTCGACATTCGTTAATAGAGTTGAAATTAAATCACTATGTGGCAACCGATTATAGGGAAGAAGCATTTTAAAATACCACTATAAAAACAAAAAAAATCTTTAAGAACTATACTCTAATCTCTCTAAAAACCTAAAAGAAACAAAGAGAGGAAGTTCGAAACTAACTAGCAAAACGAAAACGACGGACGTAGACGGAGAGAGGACGTTCGAAGCACGACGACGACAACTGACGGAGATGGAAAGAAGCGGAGAATGTTCGTTCTCGTGAAGCAAATGGTTTATATAGTGTGACTTTTTTTTAAGGCAAACTGCGTTCGTCGCTTTTTATACCTATATTGGGCCGTTGAAACTTTTTTAGTTTATAATTATATTTTTTGAGTGGTTAATCTTGGAAGGATTGTAGATTTTTGGCGAATTGATGTGATATATTTGATAAGGCTGTCCTAATCCAAACTGAAAGATGATGAAAAGCTACTTGGTGCATTAATTAATTGTAAGGTGATTTTTATATCCAGTAATTTAGCAACTCAAATCTCAGCAGAGCTAAGGATTTTGTGGAATAATATGGATTGTTGTGGGAAAAAATATCTTATCAGGCTTTGAAGGATAGTACTGTATTATGTTTTTATTCCAAAGATGTCAAAGCGCCATAATCACCGGTAATATGTTAAATAAATTTTTAACTTTAAAATGTACAAAAAAATCACAACAATTAAGTAATGTGAACCACTTCTATCGGTAAATTGACATTAACGATCATAAGAATACACATACTAAACTTCATCCAAAGCTGTTGTATTCAATTAAAATTCTGTAAAATCAATTTGCCATGAATTTATTTAAAATTAAGCCTTCAATACATACTCAACATACTTTTTTTTTTGGTGAGGCATTTGTAAAGCACAAGGAAACAAAAGTCTCTTTGCAATTTATTCAACTACTAGGAAAAAAATTATAACCGAATCTGTTTTGAAACAATGTTCCTTGAATATCATCTCTAACAATCAACTCCATATAAACTTCGTGAAAGTGAAATAAAATCTGGGACTTATTTGGTGAATTAGCCATTTTTTTTTTTTTTAATTTATCTAGAGTTTGGTTTGAATTATGTGTTTTCCATTTTAGTGTCATAGTATGTAAGTATTAAATTAAAAAATCAAGTTTACTATACATCGAATCATATATTTTAATATAGTTCTGTCTTACATTAATATTTAATTTTCTATTGAATTTATCTTTTTTTCTTTTCCTATCTATTAAATTGGTCAAATTTCATCTTTTAGAGGTTTTAGTTTTTTGGATTCTAAAATATAATAATCAGTAGAGAATTAAATTTGCAGTGGACTGAATTATATACATACAAATATACAATACTATCGCTGTTTCGATATGAACCATTTTTGATTGGATTTTAAGCTTTCATAGATTTTAAAATTTTAGGCACCAAAAAGAATTTGATTAATATATTAAAAATTTAATCGTATTGAAAATTTGAAATTTTGGTGAATTAAATAGAGATATAAAATCGATTGTGTGTACTCTACTCTGTTCTTATACTCTGTTGTAAACACAGATCTTGATTTTGGTTCTTAATAAAGTCATTGAAAGGAAAAGAAAAAAAAAACACCTATAGTGAAAGATTTGGTCGTATCTAAGACTCAATCGTTGAGGCCTAATATTGAAGAAGGCCTCATCGTTAATGTTATATGAAATTGGCCCTTTTAACTAATTTTGAGCCCATTGTTCTTTACTAACACCAGCGGTTTACTTAACCCTTAAACAGCCAAATCTTGTACCGTTAGATTAAATCACTCATCTCATCCTGACCGTTCGATTTACATCTTTCCTCACCTACACGTAACCCTTACCATAATCAGAGCCAAATCGAAAGAAGAAGAAAAAAAAAAAAAAAAAAAAAATTCAAAACAGAGAAGAAGAAGAAGCGAGAAAAGAGAGATGTCGAAGCCGAACAGAGAAGATTAGGGCTTTCGTTGGATTTTCAAATACCGAAATAAAATTAGTATCTTAGTCTTCTTCTTCTTCTTCTGTACTTGTGTTTCTCTCTTCTGCTTTTTGATAATTTAAAGGTTCGTTTTTTTTTGTTTTTCCTACTGTTAACTGTACTGTTCTATGTTCTTCATATTGTCACTGTAATATGTCTGCTGTTTAATGGGTTTCGTTGCTTTTCTTTGGAATTATTGTGGGAATGTATCAAAATGGTTAATTGTTTTTTCCTTCTTGCTTCAGATTTGGGGTTCTGGGTTCTGTTTGGTTATGTTGGGATATCAACAATAGAGGAAGAATTAGGTTTCTGACTTTAGATTAGATATTACTTCTTTTGAAATGTTTTGATTCGGTGAAGAAGTGTACTTTATAGCATTTTGATCCTAAGTTTAGTTTCATGGATACTAATTTCTCATTGTAGTAGACTAATGACTAAATGAGTAATGATTACTAACTATACTAATCTTATTAGTAGACTAATTTGGTAAAATGCTTACTAACTACACTAGCTTCTTATTGGAGTGTAGACAAATGTAAAGTGTGAATTTTTCTTGTTGTGTTTATTGTTGCACTGTGATTTGATTCTTATTTTTTGTTCTTTAAAATGGCTTTAATGTTACTTCTGTTGGTGGTGGTGATTGGTCGTTAATCGTTATGCTCTCTTTGATTAGAGTGGATTTTATGCTTTTGGTTGATGTTTATTTCCTCACGGTTTGCTGCCAAGTTTTATTGTTTTTTCATTTAGTTTTGTTTTGTTCTTGTGTGTTGTTTATATAGGGTATAAATAGGCATGTCTTCTGATACGGCTAAGGAAAATGCATCTGTTGTCGACTCATCTTTGACTTATTGGAAACAAGATTTAGGAAACTCTGATGATCCAGGTAAATTGTGAAGCTGTGTCTAGTTATTCACTTTTTCTTGTCTTTGTTTTTTTTTTTTCTATTGGAAATCTGTGTTGTAATCGTGTTTGAATATAATTTGGACAGAGAATTCAAGTCACAGAAGCAAGGAAGACCATAACCTGTCCAAGGTGGATGTTGAACGACGCAACTTTCCTGATCAACTTAAAAGCTCAAACCCGAATAAAGATAGTAAGCCAGGGTACCAGACGAGATATTTCATCATCAAAAGTCTGAATTATGAAAATATTCAAGTTTCAGTCGAGAAAGGGATTTGGGCCACTCAAGTAATGAATGAGCCAATATTGGAAGGTGCTTTTCATGTAAGAAACTCTCCTTTTTAGTTTGCACCATTCTGTAATCTTATATTTAGTGTCAGGTATACTGAGTTTATAGTCTTTATGTAGAAATCTGGTCGAGTGATTTTAATCTTCAGCGTGAACATGAGCGGATTCTTCCAAGGGTATGCAGAGATGTTGTCTCCTGTGGGATGGAGGCGAGACCATATATGGAGTCAGGGAGGCGGTAAAAACAATCCGTGGGGACGTAGTTTTAAAGTAAAATGGTTGCGGTTGAGTGAATTGCCTTTTCAGAAAACACTTCATCTCAAGAATCCTATGAATGATTACAAGCCTGTCAAGATTAGTCGAGATTGCCAGGTATACCTAAAGTTTATTCCATTTGCATCACCTCCTATAATTTATGCATTGGTTGTCTCGAAACCATATAATGACTCAGGGCTAGAATAGCCTAAGGTTTATGGAAATGACTTGACTTATGTTCTTGAAATGTGTGCATGCTCTAGGAATTACCTGAAGATATCGGTGAAGCACTTTGTGAACTCCTTGATGCAAATAGCTGCGATGACGGGTTGCTCAATAGGTATCTCCTCGAAATTTAAGTGGGCTTTTTGGTTCTTACATCTGCTTTTCCTTGATTCTATTCTTTCACAGCTCTTCAAGGGATGATTATTCAACAAAAAGGTCCCGCGCAGAACCTCCGTCTTCCTCAGGAGATGAAGAGTATAATAACAATCTGTGGGGCCATACAGCCATGCCTTACCCTCCTGCGGTCTACCCAAACCAGGATGACCTCAGCAGATTTCATCTTGCACTACAGAGAGGATATGGAGTACACTCGGAATATCTCCATACATCATCAGGTGCATCTAACTCTCACACGGAGCAAGAAAAGTCTTTACGATTCAACTGGTGGGGTCTGCCTTTGGAAAGCCCTCTTGCGAGTTCCCTAACCGATGATGATTTGCTTAACATGGTAGTGGCATATCTGCTTGTAATTTATGCTGAGAATTTCATCCAATTACAGCTTCTTGTTTTCGAACTAGATATTTTTTGTAAGTTGTGCTGTTTAGTTGAATCAAAGATGATCATGACAGACTACTGGAAACTTGGTGATAACATTTGTAGTATATTTCAAAATCTGAGCTATTTAAGTGAGCTATTCCTGATCAGGGTCTGGATCAAGTTTAGCCCTTTGGAATGATGTTACAGGGACTTCCTTCTGTTTGCTTGAGAAGCATCATGAGCTCAGGTTCTGTTCTGTGGTTTTCTAATTTTTGACAAAGTCTTGTGATTGTGTTTTTTTGTTGTTTTTGCAGTCTTATGAAGAATACCTTGAAACCCACAGCAGATGCATGAAACAACTTGATCATCCTGTCAGTATGTTTTATCCATCACTGTTTAACAATCATTCATTATTGCTATTTTTGGATTAAACTTCTGGCTCGATCTGATAATACTTTTTGAGTTTCCTTACTTTTTTACGAGGTGTATATGTCTTGATTCATTTTTTGTCATATTATCCTGGAGATGCTCATAACTTCATAATAATCATCGGTTGATTCTTACATGGTGAACCATCTTTTTCTCTGCAGGTGATGCCACAATCACGGGCCACTCAAGAGCCATCAAGTAAAACAGATGATGTGTAAGCTTGCGAAACCTTCTGATGAACCAAAGAAAGCTTCAATTTTCCCTGCAGTTTCCTGATTGTTTCTTGTCTTTGTCATTTTATCAGAAGCAATGGTTCATCAAAAGACAGGTCATCATCAAGAAAGAGAGGACGAGATTCATCCTAGAATTCAACTCCAAACTCCAAACTTAGCAGGATAGTATGGTGATCTGAAGAAGTTGTTGTTATGTTGTAATTCATGTTCATTTGGTCTGGTGGTTTATAGAAATCAGAAGATTGTAACTAAAAGTTTTTTCATTTGATTGCCAAAACTTGTACAGTTTCAAACTTGGCAAAACGTAAACTTTTGGAAACCTAAACCCGAAATTGGGGTTTGTAAGATCTTTTAGTTATAAAAGATGAGTTTCCAATCATACTTGGTACCGTGTTATAAAGTCATAACCGCAATAGAACTAAAATCTCCTTTTGCAACATTACAACATCTAGTCTCGATCTATGTATCTGGCTTGAGTCAATCAGAGATCTGTAGAAGATCCAGAGATGGATTTCAGTGTCTGGGCAGGAGACCCTCTCTCTGAGCCATTTCGTAGAGACCAATGCTCACAAGAACCTTAGCGTCAGCTGTTTTGCGCCAGAGCTCTCTGTATGGGATGAGTCGGACTTTGATGAACTCACCATGTTCACGGAGTCCTGTCTCTTTGCCTTGCAAGTGTCTGATAGTTTCTTGTTCCACTTTTCCTCTGTAAAGAAACACGCTCATCTCTTCATCACAGCCTCCCTGAGCCAGAGAGACACCAAATGAATAGAAGCAATCAATCAGGTTCCAAACACATTCTAAGACTACGAGATAATGAAACGTTTTTGAATTTCTGCAGCTTGTTACCAAGACTACTAATATGAGACAGGTATACTAGACAACCAGAAGATGGTTAGAGCAACGATTACTTACGGGAGAAGGGAAAATCCTGTGACCTGTAGATGGGTCAAGGAAAGCAGTGAGATCAACCATGTCTTCTTTTTTCAGTTTTATACCAATCTCCTCTTCGACCTGATATATCCACGAAGCAAAAGCCATTTAACTTGCGCAAAAACACGAATCTCAGATAATTTTTCAGACTCCTTTTTGAGTTATATATACTTCGAACTCTCTACAATTTCAGGTTCCTTTGGTAAAACAACTAAAGATCCAAAACATATAAAGGAAAACTCGTTTGCAGCCACAGTATATATCAACTCAAAAACTGCTACAATATTTCATCTTAACACTCAATTCCTTTCGCAAAGTTGTCAACAAAGACAGAGAGGTACCTCACGAACAGCAGTTCCAACAAAGTCACCTTTATCATCATCCAACATTCCAGCAGGTAATTCCAGAAGTATCTTCCCAGCTGGAACCCGAACCTTCAGTATACCAAGTACAATGTGATATTTTGTTTCGGGAAAATATTAAACTACATGAAGATTAAATCGATACCTGTTCTGTAAGAACCGCATAAGATTCACCATCCGACTCCAAGAGAATGAGCACGGCTACAGCTGGTCCTCGTGCAAATACAATACCTGGAACCTAATGGCGTTTTAGCTTAACAAACTAGCATATATATATATATATATATATATATAATGACTACATTGGTTGAAACAGAACACAAGAAGATGATGATAAAGATACCTTCTGACCAGTTTCATTATCGAAAATATCCGCTTTGAATTTGAGAAAGCCAATTCTTTTATCAAACATATCAACTCCCTGAATTCATCATATCATTGAAGACCATTTTGATCACTACACTAGCAAAATCTCAATGTGTGTGTTTTAAGATCAATTTACCTGAATAAGAACTTGCTTTAACGTCATTGTCCCATCAGCTAAGATACCAGACTCTGATTCCAAGTTTCTTAGCCAATTCCTAAACAGAGATGAATCTATTGCATCCCTACACACAAACACAAAAATTGAAATCGATTCACTGAATTTTTATGAATTCTAGGGATTTCGAGAACTCACTCACCTGAAATCAGAGGATGAGATCCCCGGAGCTGCAGAGACAAGGACAGGCTCGTTGGGTTGGTTCGTGAGCGTGATGGATTGAGCGAGAGAGGAAGAAGAAGAAGATGACATTTTGCAGCGAAGAATCAGGTTTGCATGGTGATGAAGAAGACGAGGCAGAGAGCGTGAAGGACACGCGAGTAACCGCGATGGAAGAAGAGTAAAGCCAGCCATTGAAAGAGGCAAAGGCAAGCAATTCTTCTGACTCACACTCCTTGGGGAAGATGGAAAGTTCAACACGTGTCGAGTTTTAGTGGGCTTTATTTGTCAAGCCTTAGTGGGCTTCGAATCAAACAGTATAATCCCACAGCCGGCTTATTTGACGTGAGTTATCTGTATAATTCAAGTATACAAAAGCAAGTCAAACAAAAAGGTTTCGTGGTGTAGTTGGTTATCACGTCAGTCTAACACACTGAAGGTCTCCGGTTCGAACCCGGGCGAAGCCATTAATGTTTTAATTTTTTGCCTTTTATCATCGTATAAATCACAGAGCCATATTAACCACATTTTTGTCTAGTCTGAGATCAATATACCCGTGGAGCAGACACAAGAATGGTCTAGTCTTGTTAAACTTGAGGACTCACAAGTTTAGTCTTTACAAGGTTGAGTAATCATCGGGAGATGAGAAGGAGAAGAAGTCTATGGATGGTTGCATCATGAGACATAGGCGGTTGCAATAGTATATGGCTTCATTCATTCATTCATTCATTCATCACGTAAAACCGCAAAAGTGATGTTGAACCTCTCTTTCTATTTCATTCATATTAAGAAATGAGTATCCACAATATACATATCCTTTGCCAAAATTAATCGACCACAATGTCATACCACACCCCCCTTGAGAGACAGATTTTAGTTCTTCATAATGTTAGCCTTCTTTTTGAATAGTTGTCACCTAAGAGTACCAAGTCTTAATGTACAAAAAAGAATGGAGATGATTCATATAACTAAGAAGGATTTTTTTCTACGATCAGCTACGCTCCTGCGATATCAAAATCAAGTAACAAAAATTATCCACAAAAGCTATATAAGAAGCACTAATATAAGAAGGAAAATAAAGTAAAGTAGTGTCCTTTTGTATATTACCTGTTAATTTAGTTGCACGGCTGCTTCAAGCTTACCACTCCGAGAAGTCCATTGCCGGCTAGTTTCAGGAACTACAGTGTTGTACCATCGGTTTCCTAGTAAACTTGCTTGTTTTCTGCAATGGAGTTAGTAGAAACAAGCTTCAGTCAATAGCTTATTACTTCATTCCCTGCTTGAAAAGAGTTCAGTTTGTTTTCCTTTGAGCTCTTATGCCAAGAATACGATTGTAAAACTTGATATGATTATAAAGCTGGGACATAAAGTTAAATGAAATCATGAGTTGTATCTTTACTTGTTCAGGCTGAGCAAATCTTGAGTGAGATCCATTGTTTTGCTGGAGTTCGGATGATAAGGAGAGCTGTACATTAAAACGAAGTAAGAAAACAAAGGGTTCATCAGATAACTAGAGTACGATAAGAACAATCTCAAGTTAACCCATTGAGGAAAATAGAACGTTTGGGAACCGTGAATCGAACCTTACTGAAAAGGTCTGTTGGCAAATTTGGTTGAGCCCTCCTTTCTGAGTGAAACCTAAGCCCCTGAGTTTGAGTGTAAGAACAGTTTGAGACTATTGTGGGAGATATAGACACCAAGTGTAGAGAATAATCCATAGACAGACATACCACGGGAGTTGAAATTTCTCGCTTGCTTTTTGTGAACATGCCAATGTCTTGTCCACTTGAAAGTATCTGTTCAGTGGAAAATGAGCTCTCTATGAGTGTACCTATTAGTATGTATGCAATAAAATGCAGCACGAGATAGAAAATGTTATACCTTATTATTAAGAGGCCGAGCTTTGAAGAGGTGTTTTCTATCATCATCCTTAGGTGTATCCATAGCTCTTGGTCTGTTAAAATTCAACTCGCAGAATTAATCACATTTCTATTATATAAAAGTTGGTGTAAGCAAGCAAGAGACCCTCATAATTTTTTTAATATCATACCTTCTTGGTTCTCTGTTAACACCGTCAAGATATGCTGTTGTATTAGGCTTATCTGACTCCTGTCAAAATGAAAAATTCTCTCCTTTAGCATCAGCACTTTGAGACTCATTGAGTGGTCCACATGAAAGACTGATTGATATAAAGTGATCTTGTAATATGATTTCAAGTAAGTTGAGTTGATGTATAACCTTACGATTATTATTTCCCTGATATGGCGACGTTGACACTGCTGATGAATGTTGCATAGCTCTTTCCGAGGTCTTCAAGCGAAACTCCTGATAAAACCACAAGAAACATAATCTTAAGTATTAATTCTTGACCCTGAAAACAAAGAGAAAGACCAGCCCAACTTAGTTTTTAATGCTTACTTGAAATTCTGGTAGTTTAGGAGTGCTCTTTTTTCGAATGGGTAATGATGGAGCCTCAAAGATCTACAGGCAACACAACACATGTTTGAGCAGGGAATACAATAACGAAATGAGTTCCATGTTAAGTAATTAGCAGTTACTAACTTTTCGGTTCAAGGGGCGTGCTTTGAACCTATACACTGATGTTGAGTCCTGGTCCAACTTAGCATCAACCCTGTACCTGCAATAATCCATTGGTGCAGATGTATGTAAGATCTGATTTTTACCATAACTATTGACTGTCAGTCAATGTCTAGGTCCTAACCTTATCCTATTTGCTCTATGTGACGTAGCAAAATCAGGCTCCTGAGGGACAGTAATCTTCATCCTGGCATGTAGTGAGTTTTTATCAAGATCCTGAAAACCATATAACAACCAATTGAATGATTAACACTGAAATGCTCTTTTTCAACAGAAAGGTTGATTCCATATGTTCAGGAGTACACAAGAAACAGATAGCAACCTTCTTGAGTGACTTATGGACCAAATTCGTTTCCTGCGTCACTTCAGCAACCTGAAACAGAAGAGAGCTTATTTGAAGGTCAAACGCTTAATTCATATTTTCTTGAAGGAACTAGATACAAGGAAACTCATGGCTACAAGAAAATCGACCTTACGAAGTAGACCTCCCTCGAGCTTCTGTCTTTTAGCAGATTGCATTTCAGATCCAGATGAAGGGAACAAACCTTTCTCCCTACTTTCATCAACTTGCCTTGGGAGATCAACAAAACAACCAACTGTTAATTTCATTGATTTAAAAGTTGACAGAAGATAATATACCAAGAATTATATGTTTCCATAGTCACCTGGCATTATCTAGCTTTGCCAATAGGCTAGCAGTAGGCTTCATCAATGTTGAGCTTCTCGGTATAGGCCTGATGCTTGACTTTGGTCGGTATTTCAGTTTATCAGAAGGAGTCCGACTGCTTAATGTAGGTCCTGGTATAAGTAGAAGGAAGTGAGAACTAATGAGTTTGATCAATAAAGTAAAATACCAAGAAAAGGAGGTTCGACAATAATTCATAACCATAAAAAAACATAGTTGAAACACATGTGTGTTGTTTCCCCACAGTCATGTTAGTAAAAGTGATCACCTTTATGTAAGGACTCATTTGGATCTCTGTTCAAAGTACCACCTTGGATGAATGTAAACACCCCAGACCTCGTTCCATTTCCTGACACAAAAAACAAGATCCATAAATTGTAAAGTTTTCAATTTTATAGTTGGTTATCTAAACCTAAACAGTCCTAAAACCAGTAAACTAGTTTAGAGATGCACGAACACAATCCAACAGCATTCACCTGTTTCATTCACATCTTGAACATCTACTGGAACTTCCCCACCTTCTGATTTTGACAAAGGCTTAGTCTTGGCTTCAGACAAAACCTCCTCTCTCTTTAACAATTTTACTGCAAAAGCTGAAAAAAAAACATTAACACACTTCAATCCTAACATGACGACATTGGTCCTCTGCATTTGTAATAATAATAAATAAAAAAAATTAAAATCCTATCAACGAATTAAAAAAAAAAAACAGATTCCTAAACACAAATCACGATAACATCGAAGAAGATTATATTTCATTACCGCATTGCGTAAGATGACGTAATTAAAAATCCAAAATTTAGAGTACACACAGTTCCACGAAAACACAATCACAAAGGCAGGCGAGTAAGGAGGCGATACTTACGAGACGGTGGATAAGACTGAGCGGTCTCAAACCAAAGTTCAGCAGCACGAGACTCCAAAGCCAACTCCTCCCGAGTAAAATCAAACCAACGAGCAGCATCAAACTCATACTCCATATCGATTTCAGTCACTTCGAACACCATCATATCTGTATCCATATCCTCATCAAACTCCGACTCCGTCTCCGTCTCTGTCTCCATCTCCATATCTCTCTTTAAAACCTCCACTGTGAGACAATAAACGCAATAACAGTAGATAAAAAAAAAACGAACCACTGGTTCCCTCACCGCAAGAAATCCAGGGAGAACCCTAATTTATGTGTGGTTTTATTATCATCATTGGGTTTTTTTGATGAGTAGAACACAGAAGGAAGGAGAAGAAGAAGAAAGAAGCGAGAAGTAAGAAATTGCAGAGTTAAGGAAATAAACGTCACTATTTTTTTCTTTAAATAAAAAAAAAAAAAAAAAAAAAAAGCGACAAAACGGCAAATTTTTTATTTTATGTTTTCCTTCTACAGAACAACAAAACGACACCGTTGTATGAGCGTGCAGTTTTCATGACGTGGATTTATTATCTAGAAAACATAATGTGTTTGAATTTGATTAGACTGATGAGAGGGATGGTGTGGAAAGACTAGAGTGCCCCTATTGAGTCAGAGAATGTAGGGGTGTTTATGTAGTTTGGTCAGGAAGTGACGTAAGGGTTTTTTTTTGGACGTTCGATGAGTCTGAAATTTTCGGCGGGGAATCGAGAAATGTGGATTTTTATTTTCGATTCTGCCACCACCAACAGTTTTGCATTCGTTCGTTTGTCACGTTTTGACCTGGCTTTATCTATCACGTTTTGACTGTTTGATTTAAACCTTTATCTTTGATCTTTGTGACTTTAGAATCTTGTTGGATAAAGAAAAACCTTGTTATTTGACATACTTGATTTTTTTCTTTTTTTTTTGGGTTCAGAATTATTTCATATAGTCATATATGCAGGCCTGGTCATATGTTTGGTTGATGGTCTTGTTTATGTGATTGGTATTCTACGAGAAGTTAGGTCTCGCTTTTCGCGTTTTGAAGACTTCTAATTTGACGTTTTTTGGCGTATCAACGTCGATGTCGCTTCCGAAAGTGAATGATCTTGCTTGTCGTGTTATGAAGTCTTTGGTTCTTGGTTACGAGAGATCGGCTCTCATCATGTTAGGAGGTGGTTGATGTTATTCTTGAGTTGGTCGTGGGCATCCTGGGTAAATCTCATCCGTTTGTGCGTTAGAAGAAGAAGTTATTTGCTCTCTTGGTTCTATTGTTTATGTTAAGGTTTTATGACTGGTTGCTTTTTTTTAGATTAAGGTTGTTGTCTTCTTTCGTTTTTGTTATCAAATGTTCTGTTATGTATGGTTTTTTTTAGTTTTATTGTTAGTTTCCGGGGAAATTTTGTTTTCCTCCGGCCTTTGACTCCGGAGACGTTCTTGTATTCCATCGGCTTAAGTCTCCTCTCTTTTAGGCGTAATATTCCACTTTATATTTTACTTTGGTTGGAACCAAGTGTTTTAATAATAATACAGTTGACAAAAAAAAAAGTCATATGTTTTGTTGATAAAGTTGTATTTGTCTATTAGTGTTTTAACTTTTAACCAAATGAGTCGTGTTTAAACAATAAAAAAAATCTTACTTAACCGAAAATTATCAATTTTGTTGGTGTTTTGTTCAATTTTATATGTATATGAATTATGAAAATAGAAAACACCTATACAAAAAATAATCTAACTAATTTATTATTCTTTATGTATTACTTTAAATGATGTTTTAGGAGTTTTTTTTTTGTATAAACTTAAGTAATGTTTCTATTGTGATGTAATTGATTTTTTTTTACTATTTATAGTGTGCAATATAATTTTTATTGGTTGAATTAGTTGTAGTTGATGTTGTTTTTATGTTAAAAAATAATTAAACGAAAATTTGTGAATTCTTCAAGAAATATATATATATATATATATATATATATATATCATAAAAAAATGCAGAGGATAATCCCACTAATCTCCAAATTAGGTCCAATTAGATATCATGTTAAAGCTTAAAATTTTCTTGTTGACTATAATTAAAAAAGAAGAAAAAAAAAGCCTAAAATTTGCTTAAAGCATTGATATTTACAATATTTTGAATGTGTAACTGAATTTGAAAGTCTTTTTCCTATATGATATAGGCTATATCATGAGCATGTGTTTCACCAGATGACAAATTGCCATTAATTACCATTTATGATAGAGCAATGGATTTTTATTTGCATGAAAGATACAATGTTGTTGACAGTGGTACCAAGTCATAAAGCATATTTAGGCCTTCAATGGCACCTGATTTTGCATCAGTTTTTGGCTTTAGATTATGATGACACCTACTTTTGAAGTCATACACGATTATGAAAAAATAGCTTTTCTAGAATTTAGGAAAATCAGATTTTGGTGGATTTTACCAATTTTTTCATAAAATCAAAAAACCACATTTTGTGGGATTTTAGCGTGACTTTTTAAAAAAATTTTTTTTTTTTCTAATATATATTTATTCTAATTTACTTAAATTTGCATTAATGTGTTTTCTATATACAATAAACCTACGTTTTCTTCTGCATCACTGTATTTTTTTATCTTTTAATAAAAATTTATAATTATTATTTTCCTATTTTTAAAATAATTATTATATATAAAAATCAAAAACTAATCAAGATACCATTCAAGGTTTTGCAAAAATAAAAACTAAAATCCAAAATCTAAAAACGAGTTAAAAACCAGCATCCATTTGGCCTTATTTTGATTAAAAAATGAAAACTATATTGTTTTGACATATCATTTTTTACTGCTAATTGGGCAACTATTTTTGTCGAACAGTTTTAAAAAGAAAAGTATATATATACACCAAAGACCCACGAATTTTTTTGAAGATAATAGGACAAATAATTAATTTTCTGGTTCATAGGTAGGACAAAATGTAAACGCTTAACTTTACATATAAACTTTTTTAGACAAAACTGTGTCAAAAGGATTTCGGGTTTTGTTCCAAAAGCACTTTTTGAAGGGAATTAAGACAACATTTATTTGGGGATGAGAGTGGTTGGTTGAACATATTTGTTTCTCTGTTTATTGTGTTGGAAGAGCTCAAATGCACCAATATGAACAATTTTAAATTGTAACCGATATAAAACCTGTATAAATTATGGGAAAATTGGATATATAGGCTACGTACAGTATACGTTTGGCTACTATATATATATATATATGTATATATTTTAACTGATTATATTTTACATAAGTGAAAATTAAACATATCGATTGACTCATGGTTTACTGTAGTTTATTGAATTGGGCTCACATGCGCAGTATTGGTCATCATAGGTAAGGTTTCTTATTGCACCGAACGCATTTGGAAACAAATTAATAAAAAGAAATCTAAAAGACAAAAACATTGGGCCTTTTCTCAATTTAGGCCATAATATTCAAAGCTGCAAGTTTTCAGTTCTCTCTCATTCTCTGCTTCTGTTACGTTTACACGCACATTATTCTATAGAATCTGGATGATCTGATAGACTGACATAACATCAACAGTCAACACTATTACAACGACTTCGTATTCTGGTCATATTCTAGTTACAAAATAATTTTTAATACAATTATCATGGATCACTCATCACATTCACACGACTTGTACGTACATACCAATTAGACAATTTCCAATCTTCAGATTTTTTCTTTTTTTTTTGGTTAAAGGGTTTGCTTGGATAAATTATGAAAGTCTTACATGAGAACTATAAACAACTATTTTACATGAGAGGACGTAGAATGAGACATGATCTGAAGTTTTCAACTATATAAACAACAAGGTCAGTTAATTGATTATTTTCCAACATCAAAAAGCAAAAGATCCAGAAAAACATATACTAAGATTAGATGTTAGAGAGTTTGCTGGGTTTATAAATTTCTTTTCTACCTTTTCTTTGTAAACAAACCAAAAACAGTAGTGAAGAACTCAGAGACCCAAAAATCAAGAGTTCTTTCACATATTGGACAAAACCTGTACTTTGGGACTAAAAGCAGAGACAAAAGGTTGTTGTCTCTCCATTACTGTAATAACAAAGCTTCCTCCTCCTTCTTCATAACTTCGAGCTGTCTTTTCGCATACTTAGTGATGAGAATAGTTGTCACAACGGTTGCTACAAAACCAATAATGTTGAGAACAATCTGAAGAATCGAGATGCCTTTTTGTTCCACAGTGGATGCATCTGCCAGTGTCCTTATAAGAATCCCTCTACAAACACCAAAACAGCAACATCATCAGCATGCTAAAAACAAATGATTCCATTATCATCAAAATTGCAAGACAATTCCACACTTACGTATAAAGTGCGACGAAAATCTCTGGCGCCATGCCCGCGAGGGAACCAGCTATGTAAGGACCGTACTTCACACGAGTTGCAACAGCGCAATAGTTATAAAGAGCAAAAGGGAATGGAGAAATCCGTATTAACGTTACAGCTCGAAACTGGTGAAACCAACTGCCTCCACCAGCAGCTCTCAACATTGCAGCTTGATCTGGATATTTTTCTAACCAACCCTGGCAACATAATACATTTTCAACAATCATGTTGATGAAGAAGCCAATTACTCATGAGTACTTAAGAAAGACACATACTTGAATTTTGTTGCAGAAGAGATAGCTGATGAAGTAAGGAAGTGATACACCAATAGCAACAGCTGGAAGAGTAAGGAGAAGACCATAGCCATAACCAAATGTAATCCCAGCCACCCACATTGATGGCGTAGTTGGAATAAGTATCACAGGGAATAAAGACACGGATGCAAACACAATAATACCACACACCGGGTGTGTAAATGTCTCCATCTCCCATTTTATAAGTGGGATTAGCTCCTGAAAACAAAGACAAATTGATAAATCCCCACTGTTAGCAACATAGCCAAAGATGTTACAAACTGGATTTGTTAAGAGAATCAGGCAACAATAAAGCCACAGAACATCAAACTACAAAATCTCAATTCTGATTTAACTTTCATTACAGAGCAATTGGGGGACTCGGAACCTGAGCTAATAGGAAAGTACACAACTCCAAGTCACATTAATCCTGAGCTAATAGCAGGGTAACACAACACAACCCCAATCATATAAAGGAACCTCAATTTCATCATTACAAACTTGTGGGAAATTACATATGTTGAAACCCAATTGATTAAAGAACAAAACTTTGAGAAGAACAAAACACATAGAACAACAAACCTTATCCATGATTAAAGGAGCGAGCCATTTGTAACCAGCGAGACACAAAGCAGTCAGAATCGTGAAGAAAAGACCAAGCTTGATCCAAAACCACACAGATCGTTTCTGTCCACAAGAAGAAGAAGAAGAAGAGGACGGTGATGATGATGATGATGAATCTTCTTCTTCTCGATGTTCTTCAAACTCATCATCACTAAGTTTAACGTAATTCCCTGATTTCTCATCTCTATCATCTTCAACTCTCACCCGAAATTCAGAAACCGCATCGTCTTCCTCGTGATAAGTCATCGAGTACGTAGTAGTACTAACCTAGAAAACAGAGACGAACGACTCGATTCTCCGATGGTTATCGGAGAAGGAACGGGAGGACACAACACAGTGATGACGAAAACCTCAAAACGAATCCTCAGAAACCTGAGGAAGAAGGAAGGATTGAGAGAAACGAATAGAGAAGATTTGTGTGATTTTTTGAGGAAAAGAGAAACAAAATCCAAAGTTTTTGTTTATTTCCTTTTTGTTTGTTAAAGTGTCATGGCTAGCCTTCTTGACGCAAGTTCCTTTCTTTAATTTTATTTATTTTCCCATTTATATTGGGTTTTTTTTGCTTTATTTTATTCAGTTTACGAAAAAATAATATAAATATACAAAATGGTTGAACTCACGGTTGACGTAAAATAATAGAATATTAGTTGGTTTGAAAAAAACACCTGGATCATGTCGGCAAAGGCGTGTGGATAATGTTATTTTGAAATTATTTTGGGTGTAATAATCCGATATCTTTGATTTAAAGGTATATATAACTAAAGAAAGACAACTATTTAAAAGAATAGTTTTTTTTTTTTCTAATTATACTATAGTTAACTGGCTTAGTTAAAAAAAAAACAATATTTAAATTGAAATACTAGGTTAAGAAAGAATTATATATTGTTTTTAACTTTAGACTGAAAAACAATATTTGATTATTAGACCGGTTTTGTAAAATCTCTCACTTTCAGCCAGTTGTGTTGAGTACAGGACCAATCAAACATAAGAGGTGGTGGCTTTATTGCCATACACGTGGCCATAACAAAGGACGCTTAGTTGTTTGCTTCCTTTTTTGTAGTTTGTCGTTAGTTTCGTTTTCGTGTGACTCTTTTATAACTTTTCATTTTCTTTTTTTTAGATTGATATCATGGTTTGCAAATCTTTAGAGCATTCGTTAACTGAGTGCATGAACTATGAAGCTTCGTAGACGTAGACATGTATCGCCTAAAGTTCCAAAATAGTTTTTTTTTCTAGCTGCATAAGTAAAGCCAAGATTTAATAAGTTAATTATTTTTATCGTTGTCAATGTTTTGGACCTCCTGTGAATGCACTTGGACTCTGTTCTCTTATTTAACGTGAAGTCTACTTTTACATTAGGATTGTGGCTAATCTTTTATCAAGTTATATTCGTCATTGTTGATTTTTCTAATAGATACAGGGTTCTTGAATATAACAATTACTTAATTATTTTAGAAGATGCGAGTATTTTAAATTAGTTTTGCACGTCCTCTTTATGTCTCTGTTAATGGTGGTGTGTTGACTCTGCATTTGGTATTACACATCTTTAGTATATGTTGGCTAGCTTTTTTTTTATCTATATATACTCATTTGTTGATATTCTTCACATAAATCTTCTTTTTAGTAGTGGAATACTATGGGACTTACTTCAGATTTCATTCTCATTGGAGAAATCAGATGTGTGTAGGCTGTAGCATATTAAATTGAGCATCTTTGATATGAAAGTGACATGGTCAATGTCTTCAATTTTGTATCGAATAACAAAAAGTGATTATGGGAAGCAGGTTTATTTAAAGACATGGATCAATTTCTTTGTCTGCATATTCTTTTGTTTACGAAATCACCTAATTATCATGCTACACATAATCATCATGAACTAATCCTTATTTTTCGATAGAAGATACACATATAATAGGCATTTATTATTTCCTAGATTTTATCACGCTGTGATCTTCTCTTCCTTCTTTCTCTTACAATCTGTTTCTTCACCACCAGCAAACTGGCGAAGTCCTCTCTTGGGTCTAACATCATCCATAACATCATCTAGACCGTAGGAATAGGTTGGTTCGGTCTGCAAACTTGACTGAACTAGTTTTGTCCGTTTCAGCAACATACAATCATCATCTTCATGAACATACACTAAACTCATCCCACATTTTATAACTTCACAAGTTTCCATCTTCTTCCTTGTTTCATCATTCGTCACATAAAATTTGAACGAAGCCTTCGTGTAGCAATAGTTTTCAGTTTCTGCATGGAGATTCTTAACGTGGAAGCAACTATTGTATCCCATGAAAACGTGATCAGAAGTGAGCTTTCTTGGTTCATGGTTAAGCGATCCACATGGCTCATTCCAGCCTGCGACAGTGAAATCAAATCTTGTGAAGGAACCCTCTTGGTTCTCGAATCTGCCACAACACTTTACCGACAAACGTTTCGCACGGTCTTCATAGTCCTTGAATGAGACAACTACAGATAAGGCAAATCCAACAATGTTCGTGTCACACCAATGCGGAGACAATGGGATATCTAGTGAGCGTCCAATCTTTGGTGGCAGAACCAGCTAGGTATATCAGTTGCCGGAAAACTGATTCCGACCAGAGGCTCTGGGATGAATCCCTGCAAAAGACCGACAATAAGATTTTGTTCTATTTCTTTTCATGGTGAGAGCTAGGGAGATAGAAGGATAAAAAGACAATACCCTATAATAACGTTTGACAGATGCATTAGCCATCAATTGACTTTTGATTCGAGCATGACCCACAAGGCTCTCATGTGCTTCTTTGTTGAGTTTGTAACAATTGCTAAATATGAACATAGACTGGATCCTCTCTCCCACATTCAACGGTGTCAATGGATTTGTCAAAGTTTCAAGTGACTCGCACTCATGTGCATCCAGATATTGCAGGTTTTGAGGAAGGGCTGGTATAGATTTGAGGAATTTGCAATACTTTAAATCAAACCATTTCAGATTCTGAAGTTGGTTGAAGCTCTCTGGCAGATTATCGATGTTGTTCCCGCTTAAACATAAAGACTGCAGAGAGGATAGACCACCAATATTATCTGGGAGTTTGTAGAGATTGCATCTTGAGAGGTAAAGATCTGTTAACCGAGAACAGCACAATGTTGGTGACATGAAGAACATACTAATAAAATCTTGACTGCTTGTTCCACATAGCGAAAATGTCTTGATATTGCTCAAATGCATCATCTTTGGCATCTCAGTGATGGCTGTATCATCTAGAAGAAAAATCTCCAAAGCCTCCATGTCTTCCTTGATTTCTGGAAAAACCTCTAGTTGTGAGCAGCCTGAAAGTATTAGCTCTCGTAGACAGTTCAACTTATAAAGACCAGAAGTAAGACGCTTCAGCTTTTTGCAGTTCCTCAAATTCAACAAAACAAGTTTTCTTAAGGTTTCAATGGATTCAGGAAGGGTCTTTATAGCAGTGCCATCTAAAAGTAGAACTTCAACATTTTCTGAGATTAGTGGACATTTCTTTAAGCTGGAGCAGCCGCTGAGAATAAGAGTTTGCAGGGATTGATTTTTTATTTCTTTTGGAAGACTCCTAAGGCTTGTGCATTCCCTGAGATTGAGGTAAATAAGCTTTTCCAAACAATTCATCGATGATGGCAACTTTTCCAAACTTTTACATCCTTCCAGATTCAATCTTTCAAGATTTTGAGCATTTGCCAAACCCAAACACCGGCGTAGTTCCAACGAATGACTGAGGTCGACCCATTTGAGCATTCTAGCATCCTGTGACAGAAGATCCAATCAGAAGTCAAATCATTGATAGAAATCAGCATTCAAGAGTTTAGCTAATGACTGGTGAAACTAGACATGAATATACATACCTTGTCATCACCCCAAATCTCTACTAATTTACTATATGGCAACTTAAGGTCGACTAGGTTCTTGGGGTAAAAGTTCTGAGGGAGACTTTGTAGAGGGCATCCATGCCAATGTAGATAAGTAAGTTCATCAGGAAGGAAATCAAACCCATTTCGAGAGTACAGTTTATGATCCACTTCACACCTACGAGAACACCGAGAATCATAAATTTTTATGTATTTGAGATTGTACATCCCGTTGAAGGCTTTGGATCTTAGACGCATTTCTCCTAGATTTGATGTGTCAAGAAAAATCCCTCTTATTTTTTTAGAACCCTATCAATCAAGTGGTAGTAGATATACAGTAGTTAGTTCAAAGCGAGATGCTAAAATAATATCAAATTTTAAACTATATAATATCACCAAGAATATGCCACTACGTACCATGTCTTTTGTCAGCTGGTCACAGATATCTTCACAATCCCATAGTCTGAGATGCCAATCGCGCTGCGGACGATGTTGTGATATCCACCTATAGTCTCTTATTCCGATTGGTTCTGGTTTTGTACTAATCTCCTTTCCCATCGTCTGCAACATGTCATGCATCTCGATGCGATTATCAACAAGGGTAATCAAACATTTGTCAACGAGTTCTTGTATCACGGTAGACACATTCGTTCCACGACTGTACAAAAGGCTTGTCACGTAATCCACCTTCTCTGATCGAAAGAAACATGCAATATCAAGAAAGATATCTTTCTGCTCAATGCTAAGTTCATCAAAACTAGTTTCAAGAACTTCGTAGATATCTCCATGAGATTTACTTTTGAGTATTTCCAACCTAGCTTCCCAAAACTGTTTATCCTTCTGGCAAAGATCAGATCCTAAAACCTTAAGAGCCAAAGGGTGGCCTTTAGCATAATCAAGAACCATATTTGTCAAACTCTGAAACTCTTTTAGAGGGCCAGTGTCACCAAACGCATTCGAGCTAAAGAGCTTCAAGGCTTCTCTATCATTCAATTTCGGGAGCAAATATTTCCGGCCTTGGATCGTCTCCACCAGTTTACAGTCTCTAGTAGTAACGATGATTCTACTTCCTCCTCGATACCAATTACGGTGCCCCATAAGATCTCTTATTTGTTTCTCATGATTCACATCATCAAGCACAATAAGCAGTTTCTTGCTCTTGAGACGGCTCTCAAATTTCGCATGTGCAGCTTCAGGAGCTCCAATCTCCAGATTTCTTTCGTTTAGCAATGTAGACAAGAGCTTCTCTAACAAATATTCTAACCCGCTTCGACCTAGATTTTCACTGATTTTTGAAAGAAAACAGCTACCATCGAACTGACCTCGCAACCGTCCGTACAAACAATCAGCAAGGGCGCTTTTACCAATCCCAGCCATGCCAACTATCCCTATGACACGAACAGAACCCAACTCATGGCACGATAATAGCTTTTCGTTCACAAGTTTAGCCTCGGACGTGCTAGAAGATGAAGCTTGGTTTTAGAACAAATCATATATATAGTGAAAGTTCACTTAATAATAAAGCATTATTAACCCGTGGACAAGTGGAGTTTTACCTAGATTCATTGATAACATAGCCAGAGATGTTGAAAGCTGTGGTCAACGCAGCTCTCTCTCCATGATGAAGACTCGTCCTCAGTGAAACGCTCGTCTCCCACCATCAACAACTCTGATTTTTCAATTTTGTAGAAGATTGGTATCACCACCTGTTTGTTTATGTCCCTACACTGGAGGATTTTCACAAGCTCTCGGAGGCACCACGCGGAGTTTGTGAAGTTCTTCGAGAAGACAATGATGGCAATCTTGGATTGCTCGATTCGATCGAAAAGCGCGGCGATGTCGTCCCCTCGGCGGAGCCTGTCGTCGATTCCCTTCCCGGAAAGCTTATCTTGTAGATGGCCTGTGAAGTTGTTTCGTGTGTCGAAACCTCTGAAACTAAGAAACACATCGAACTTTGCAGAGGAAGCAGGAGGAGACTCCATCGGTGAAAAAGCTTAGGATCCGGAATCAATATACTCTACAGATTACCTATGTATCCCAAGCTCACACACTGTGTTAGGGATAAGAGTTTTTTTTATTTGTACCGCAAATTGTGTCGGTTCCTATTCCTAAATAGATAAAGTCAAACTAATGGCTTCCCAGAAAGAAAAAAAGAAATTGAAACTCTGAAGAAGCGAAGTAGACGATGAAGAAAGATGGATTTAGCGATAATCTCAAGCTCTCAATTCCAGCTGCTGGGGAGCAATCCAACACCAAGTTCCTGTATATATATTTTTTTTTATCTATTTCTTCATGGATCTATGGATATAGATTTGATGATGTGTTTTTATGTGCGGAAATGTCTGTCTCTGGTTTTGTTTTTGGTGTTTGTGGAGGGGGAACTTAGGGTTTTGTGGTCTCTCTGTAGGACGACGAAGAGCGGTACGTTTAAGGATGGACATCTGCGAGTTAACAAGGATGGAATTCGGATCATCTCTCAATGGGAGCCTGAAGCTGTAAGTCTTCCTCTCTTTCTCTTTTTCTAGGTACTGAATTTCGAAATATGTAACTGTGAATGAATATTTTGCTGAGTTTAGGTTAGTTGGAATGCATAAAATGTAATGTGTTTTGTGGATCTGATCATAATTAGAAACTTTTTTTAAGTTCATTACTGTATTTTTGGACAAAGAGAATTCAGGGATTTACACATTTCAAGCTCATGTCTTCTTGATTACTTTTGTAACCTGTTTTTGTTGCAACTGTGTTTTTCAGGTCTCTCCAATTAAGCCAGCTGATGGTCAACTGAGCTTGTCGGATTTGGTTATGGTTGAAGTCATTGCAAAAGGAAGCAGTGGTGTTGTTCAGTTGGTTCGACACAAATGGACTCGCCAATATTTCGCCGCCAAGGTAACCATCCTCAGATTCTATGTCGTATATGATGAGCTAATTTGGTCTTCTTTTATGTGTTCTGAGCATAATAAATCTTTTTTAAATCCATTTAAAATAGTTCTGGGCCTTTTTCTAATGGTATATGCTACTGTTTCTCCTGTTTTCCTCAATTGCCTTTTCACCCTGCACTTTCTATTTTATTCTTCTCTTTCTCGCATGACTCTTATGCTATATAATTAGGTCTTTCAACTTAACGTCGATGAAGAAATCCGCAAGTCAATTGCACAAGAGTTGAAAATAACTCAATCGTCACAATGTCCATATCTTGTTACCTCGTACCAATCATTTAACAACAATGGAGCAATCTCACTAATTATGGAGTACATGGACGGAGGATCTCTAGCAGACTTTCTCAAATCAGTTAAAGCCATCCCTGAGTCATATCTTTCTGCCATCTTTAGACAAGTAAGCAACACGGGAAACACTAAATACCATACTTTCTTGTATCGGTCGATTGATGTGATTTCTTGAATCTGATAATAGAGGTGACCCAAGGACTGATCTATCTTCATCATGATAGGCATATCATCCACCGTGACTTGAAACCATCAAAGCTGTTGATCAACCACAGAGGAGAAGTCAAAATAACTGACTTTGGTGTGAGTACCGTTATTAAAAACACAGCAGGTTTAGCAACCACATTTGTGGAGACTTACAATTATATGTCTGTAAGTATCTTGTTTGTCTGTTTAGCATTGACTAGTTTGAAACCCTTCTCAGCGGTTAAAAATTGAGATTTTTAATTTTTCCTTTTTGCAGCCAGAGAGAATTGTTGGAAGCATGTATGGTCGTAAAAGTGATATATGGAGCTTGGGATTAGTAGTGCTCGAATGTGCAACAGGAAAGTTTCCTTATGCACCTCAAAATCAAAAGAGAAGATGGACCAGTGTTTACGAGTTGATGAATGCCATCGTTAACCAACCGCCACCTGCTCTTCCTTCAGGAAGTTTCTCCCTTGAGTTATCTTCATTCATCTCCGCATGGTAATTTCTCAAAAAAACAAAAGCAGCTTTCTTACTTGGATTGCGTACTGACTGACTTAATATATTCTACACTACACTCTCTTTCAGTTTACAGAAGGATCCGAACAGCAGAAGCTATGCTAAGGAACTAATGGTTTTTTTTTTTGTTATAAAATCTCTTTTGCATCTTTTTATCGATTCAAACGTTGAAGCATCTTCTGGATCAAAAATGAACTATTGTTGTATAATAATCCCTTTTGCTGATTTTGTTTTATCCATTCAAGTGTTAAACCATCCTCTGGGTCAAAAAAAATTTCAGGAACATCCTTTTTTGAACAAATACGACTACTCGGGGATCAATCTGGCGTCTTACTTCACAGATGCAGGATCGCCGCTTGCAACACGTGGGAATCTATCTGGTACGTTCGCCGTTTAAACTACAGGGAGACAGAGTATCACCTTTTGGTTCCTGTTATCATCTGAGGTTTCTTGTGTTAACTTCCAATTAAAAAAAATGCTCTTATCTTATTATATAACTATTTAAAAAAAACTTTTGAATATATTATAAATAGATCAAGTTTCTTTAAGTTTTAATATAAATGTTATGTTGTTATATATGTGTGTTCTCACAAGTAATTAATAAAAAGGTTAAGATAGATATTCATTATATATTAAAATAATTCAAATGTGAAATAATCTATATCTGAATATACTTGTTTGGTTACAAAAATTCTAAAAATATCTGTTTATAAAAATTCAAATAACATCATATACTAAAAAAAAATCTAAAATTTTATTAACTTAATGTGTTAAATAGTAATTTAAATAATTAAATATAAGATTAAATAAAAGTGAAAGGAGAATTATATTTTAATCTAATATATTGCTTTAAATTAGGTAGATAGATTTTAGGAAATTAATATTATCAAATAAGGAAATTATTGTTTTTGGTTGTAAGGATTGTAGAGAATTTAGTTGGGACTTGTTTGGATACAGAGATAAGAAAGGATGACACAAAAATGTACTCCAAAAATGTTAAGATAGAAGTTGGGTTTTTAAAGTTAGCCATTAACAGGATTGTGACACGTGTCAAGTATACTGATGAGATCTTGACATGAGATCTTGACATGTGTCGAAAAATTATTATTTTCAAAACAGCTAATTAAGATAATAACATTAAATCTACATAAAATTTACATGTTTAGATATATAAATACATATAAATTCCTAAATCAAAAAGAAAAAGTAAGAAAACTAATATATATTCCATTGTACGGTAATTATATTATACATGTTTTCTCAATTAGATTTTGACATGTATAAACAAAAAAATAATTCATTAAGCATGTATGTTATTATTAATCAATAAATAGTGAATAACAAATCTAAAAAAATAACAATAGATCTACATAAATTTACATGTTTATATCGAAACCTTTGATCTTTGATTTTTTTTTTCTGATATAATTTTACTGATCTATTGTGGGTCTTTCATTTATGCGGGTTCTTCAGTGGAAACTATCAGATGCAATAAAATGGAATTAAAATATATAAAGTCCGCTAAATTAATCGAGGATGGAAACACTGATGGAGGTTCCAAAAGTGATTCTATAGTTAGTAGCATTATAATTTTTGAAGATTAGTCGGTGGTTGATGTTTCTGATCAAAATCTAGAGTTTTCTCTTCTAGATAATGTCAATGATTCCAGTACTGATACAAGAGCTGCTTGATCAAGTAATTGAGAAGCGATTTTGAAATTTCGGAAGTTGGAACAGTAAATCATTCTAAAATTGGGTTCAAACGGAATTTATGTGGTTTTCTATCGAATTTGGTTAGTAAACCGTTTAAACCTAGATATATAGAGAAATATATAAGAACTTTTGATTCGGGTAGAAATAAGTTGAGAACTTACGATTCAAGAATATTTGAGACGAGGTCATAGTTCTAAATAGTTTTGGTACAATGTGATACTTCTGAGGTGTAAATAGATCATCAATTAACGTGATTATGACATATGTCATGTTTTGGATTGTTTATAAAGTTTCTATTTTATATATTTGAATTATCTAAGACTTATATATACTATCATGATTATAATTTTCAATTTTTTCTTTTTATTATGTTATATTAACTTTGTTTCAATTTCTTAAATTTTATTGGGTTGGTCATAAAATCATTGTAATCGAGTAGATAATTTTCACCAGTTGTTCATCCAAAATATTTTTGGAGTTAAAAAATTCATGGTCAAAGAAACTATGTCACAAAACAATTTTAATAATTATAAGAACTATAATCATGCCAAAATAAAAGTAAAGCAATATAAAAGTTGTTTAATTTGTTTAAAAGACATTTTATAGGTGGTGATAAAGAACATTAAAAGATACCGTAATTATATGTGGCTACTAATTATATGTTGGTTTGATGAATTCTTTGTATGTAAAATATTTTGTAATTAATTTTGAAACATTTTTGAAATTTGACAATAATAATATTTGTAATGATGATTATTTGACAAAAGTTTTGGTGGGATATAATTTAGCTTTAGATTATTGTAATAATTGTTATAATATATTAAAAATATAAAAATATAAATAAATTTATGAAGTTAAATACAAATATGATTTTTTCTCTAACTAAAATTATTTTAATATTTACTTCAGAAAATAATAATTTTTTTTTTTTTTTTTTTTTTAAATTGTTTAAGATTTAGGATTTATTTTCTTCAACAATTTTAAAACCCGCACAACGTGCGGACCCTTATCTAGTTATATATATAGATATTTTATGCGATATATCTTAAGATTATAGGTATATAAGCAAATGAGAGTGTTAATTGAAAATTTTCCACTTGGAATTCATATCTTGTGATATTTTAAATTGGAATCTTTTGGGAAAAAAGAAGAATGATCTATATTCAAAGAAAGCTTCTATTTTATCTAACTGTCTAATCATTGGTTTACATGAAGACGTTAACCATGCCGATGATATGAATTTAGTAGCAAACGTTCGATGTGAGAAACTGAGGATCCAGTAAGAAAATGTGAGAACTGTTTAGACTGCAGTCAGATAACATACATGGAATACTTTATGTGATTTCGATTTATTAGGTAAATCTGCCACCAACCAATAAACTGTTTTGTTTAACAATGGTTCCAGTCATACTGTTTACCGCTTTATTTTACTCATTCTAAACGACATCTTCCTTTTTTAACATTGTTAAAACTGTAGTTACCATTTACCAATCATACTTGGGCAAAGTATTCCATGTATGTTATCTGAATGCAATCTAAACTGCTTTGTGTGAAGACCATCTAGGAGAAACTTCATGTGAGAAGAAGTTCCAATGTTTTCATATGTTGAACCGTACAGTTTAGGTTGTAAGTAACAATTTTCGATGATGCAGCTTATGGGATTGACAAGCCACACCCTCCATATCGCCACGATGAGGTTTGGAGGCTGGAGGGAATCCCCAAATATGGGGTTGAAGCATCGCGTTTGGCGGAAGAAGGGATCCATACTGTCCAAGAGCTTCGCCGTTGTATTGCGATGAATCCGGACGCCTTCCACCGGGTAAAACCTATAAACACAATGACTTTATTTTTTGGCTTTTTCTAAAGTGCCGATGGAATAGCCTAATTCAACCATAATAGATATGTAGCCTGGCATGGAAGTGTGCAAGTCTTTTTAGTGTTCCTTGACGACCTCTTCTATTTTGTTGGGATACGTTTTCAGATATTAGGAGCATTGGTGTCCAAGAAAACATTGGACACGATTGTATCCCACGCAATGAGTTGCCATGAGGACGGGAAAAAGTATTATGCATACAAAGTGCAAGCTCAGGGAGCCTTTTTTCTCTTCAATGACTTTTACGAATTAGAAGAAGTTTCATTCGATGGGGTCACTACACTAAACTCCAATGAGTTGACCTTTAAACAAAAGGTCCGTAATTCCCCTAATTGCCTATGTTTTAGTTTTGCAGTCTCGGAATTTTATCGACATAAGCATTGTTGTCGGCGTGTATTTTCAGGAACTTATTGACAAACTGAAGCTTGACGCTTATGAAAACGTAATTAGATTCACCGAGGTGGATAAACAGATCTTTGAGCATAATCCACGAGATTCCGTAAGTGAGTCCTCTGATAAAAGTAACGTTTTGCCTCCAGACACATCACGTGAGTCTGAGTGTGATGTCTTCATCTCATACAATGAAAAGGACGTAAGCAGCAGTTTCATTAGCCATCTTCATGCTTCCCTCTGCCAGAAAGAGATTTCAGTCTTTGACAAATTTGATGTAGTTCCAGAATATAGAGTTATGATCGAATTCATAAGAAGCGGTGATGTCTCTTCTAAATACTCAATATTTTTGAATAGAAAGGAACGAGGCGTTTCTCAGATGTGGTACAGACTATCACAATCTTCAATCGGTAACAAGACGAATCTTGAGAGATATTCCCTCCAAAACAAGCGAATGTGGTCAATATGTGATGTTTTAAAGGAAGCGCCTGACTACATATTGACAAAAGAGTACGTAAGCTGGAGTAGTGTTTTTATGTTCTTTTGTTTATGTTTAAAAGTCTTTTCTAGTCTACACTCATTTTAGTATTATAACTAACTTCAGTATGATCATTTTTAATTTTTCCTTTCTTGATGTTGATTATCTATGAAATGGTGCAGATCTGAGTCCGAACTTATAGGTGAGATTGTTAGAGATGCTTTGAAGGAGCTATGTTCCAGTGATAAGGACAAAATGATTGGGATTGATGCACAACTTGATGAGATCCTGTCGCTACTATGCATCGAGTCCACAGATGTTCGCAAAATAGGTATATGGGGTACAGCTGGTATGGGAAAGACGACCATTGCTGAAAAAGTCTTTCGCCGAATCTCTGTCCACTACAAGTCTTGCGTCTTCCTGAAGGACATTCATGAACAAGTATAAGAAAATGGGCAGGTTACAGTTAGAGAGAAATTTTTGTCTAAACTCTTAGAGGTCGAACCATCTCTGATGCGGAATTCCGACATTAACACATGTTTCTTGAGGAGTAGGCTTCAGTGTAAGAGGGTTCTCTTATTCCTATTGTTTCTGCTTTTAAACTAATCTCTTTCCCCATCGTCTGCAACATGTCATGCATCTCAATGCGATTACCAGAAAGAGTAATCAAACATTTGTCAACAAGATCCTTAATCACGCCAGACACATCCACACCATGACTGCTGAGAAGGCTTTTCACGTAATCCACATTTTCTGATCTAAAGAAACATGCAATATCCAGAAATATGTTCTTCTGCTCAACGCTCAGCTCCTCATAGCTTGTTTCCAAAACTTCATAAATATCTCCATGTGATCTACTTTTCAGTCTATCCAATTTAGCTTCCCAATACAAATTATCCCTCTCGCAAAGATCAGATCCTACTACCTTAAGAGCCAAAGGGTGACCTTTAGCGTAATCTAGAACCATATTTGTCAAACACTCAAACCCTTTCGAAGGACAAGAGTCATTAAACGCATTCAAGCTAAAGAGCTTCAAGGCTTCTCTATCATTCAATTTCGGGAGCACATATTTCCGGCCTTTGATCGTCTCCACCAGTTTACAGTCTCTAGTAGTAATGATAATTCTACTTCCTCCTTGATACCATTTGCAGTGCCCCATAAGATACCTGATCTGCTTTTCGTCATTCACATCATCAAGCACGATAAGCAGCCTCTTGCTCTTAAGCCGGCGCTCAAACCTCTCATGTGCATTTCCAGGAGCTCCAATCTCAAGATCCCTATCATTTAACACAGTGGAAAACAGTTTCTGCAGCAAAGATTCTAACCCGCTTCGACCTGAATTTTCTCGGATGTTCGTAAGAGAGCAGCTACCGTCGAAGTGACCACGCATACGTCCATACAAACAATCAGCAAGAGTCGTTTTACCAATCCCAACCATTCCAACAATGCCTATGATATGAACAGAATCCAAATCCTCCCATGATAACAGCTTTTCAAGATTCTTTAGACGAGACTCTACCCCAACGAGACCTTCGTTCCCACTCGGAGCCAAATCATTCAGCTTCTTGAATGTGTCAACAGCAATCTCATCCACAAGTTTAGCCTCAGACGTGCTAACAACATAAAACCACAATTACAATAAACTTCAAAAAAACATCTCTAAGAAAATAAAAGGCAGAGGAAACAGAGTGATAAAAGTTAACCTAATCTCCTTGACAACATAACCGGAAATGTTAGATGCTGAGTCAAGAGCAGCTTTCTACGACGAGATCTCTTCAGGCGTAACACCGGGAAAAGTCAATTCCGGCAACTTGAACGGCACAGCGAAACTCTTCTTCTGCTTCTCGACGTCGGATTTGTCAACTTTGTAGAAGATCGGTACAACAAGCTGCTGGTTTCTGTTTCTGCAATCGAGGATCTTCACTAGCTCACGGAGGCACCACGCGGAGTTAGCGTAATTCGCGGAGAAGACGATGATCGCGATCTTGGATCTCTCGATTCGATCGAAAAGCGCGGTGAGATTGTCTCCTCGACGGAGCCTGTCGTCGATGAAGGAGTCGATTCCTCTTAAGCGAAGCGCTTTTTGGAGATGGCCGGTGAAGTTGCTGCGCGTGTCGAAGCCTCTGAAACTAAGAAACACATCGAACTCTGCCGAAGAGGAAGAAGAAGGAGGAGATGATGGTTCCATTGGAGAACAAAAAGCTCTGATGCAATATTTCCAGTTCAAGTCAACGGTGAGCAAACAAAGGGGCTTTGTGGCTTCTTCTCTGATAAAAACAATTTTTTTTTTTTTTTTTTTTTTTTTTTTTTGAGGAATAAAAGAAAAAAATAGAAGTCACAAATAGATCTGTGGGTTAACGGTAACTTTTTAAATATTCTCTTCTCCAGTTTTTTTTTTTGATAAATTTGGGGATCGATGTCGGAGAAGGAAGAGTCTACCGGAGCGGCCGACGCAGCTAGTGATTATTATCCGAGAGTTGGAAGTTCCGGTGAAGGGAATAATAGTAGTTCGAGTAGTGATGTTGACGCGAGATTCAAGCGGAAGATCTCCACCGGTTTGATGGTTTCCCAATCGCCGTCGGTGTCCACCGTATCATCCCCTTGGTTAGTTCCGGTGATGATTGGGTCGTGAATTTGCAGGCTGATTTGAATTTTCATGCGCTGGGTTTGTTTTGGAGATAAATTTATGTTTTTTTTATTTTTTAATATTTTGTGATGCAGTATTGGAAGGCTAACAACAGGTGCTTTAGCCTATCTTGAATCTGTCAAGGATACGTTTCAAGACGATAAAGAGAGATATGACACTTTCCTTGAAGTCATGAAGGACTATGATGATCAGAGCCGGTAAATGCTCTCTTCTTCTTCTCTCTTCCATTTTTATTTGGTCTTTTTATTTATTCTCACAGTAGGAAATGTTATTTTTGTTTGTGTGTTTCATTGTTGTTTCCTAGAGATGACACCAATGGCATCATAGCAAGAGTAAAAGATTTGTTCAAGGACCATGACGACTTGCTTTTGGGGTTTAATATCTTCTTGCCTAGGTGGTACCAAATAACTCTTCCGCCCAAGGATGAGACTCCTGTTGAGTTTCTTGACAAGTTCGAGGTATGTATGTGTATACTAATGTAGTAAACCCGATACCTATTTCGTCATGTTCCACACATGTGTGCTCGGATTTGTTTTCACTTGATTTAACCCGAATGTAACAATTTGCAGGGAACATATGGAATGACATATCAGCAAGTTGTAGCTCAAGCAGTTCAAGGAATTCAAGCCCATGTCAATATGCAACCTCAAAGCGAGTATCCTCCTTCCTCAGCGTTTCAATCATTTCCATCGGGTCAACCTCAGATCCTTACCCCAGCTCCAGATTCTTCAGTACTAGCTCACAGTAGTACCTCAGGTATAACTAGCATCGAGCCTCTAAATCGAGTTGATGATGGCTATTACTGGCGGAAGTATGAGCAAAAGAGTGCTAAAGGCGAAATGTTTCCTCGAAGCTATTACAAGTGCACACATCCAGGATGCCTTGTCAAGAAGAAGGTTGAGAGATCTGTTGATGGTCAAGTAACAGAAATCGTCTACAAAGGTGTTCACAATCACGAACCTCCTAAGCATGCAAAAAAAGGTAGCACCACAACTCTAAGTGGGGGTTCGATACATAACAATCGCAGGAGTTCTGGATTGGCAGCATCACAGTTCAGCTCCAACAAGCAACAGGAAGCAGCAAGTGACAGTGAAGAAGTCAACAGTGGAGATACTGCTGAAGATGAGCCTGAAACCAAGAGAAGGTAAAGTTATAAACTTTGTTGATGATTAATAATCCATTTCTTTTTTTGGGCTTTTTGGTTTTTTGAGTGGATAGATCATCGAATGTGCAGAATTAAACAAGTTGAGGATTGCGAACCAGCTGCTGCTACTTCACATAGAACCGTGAGAGAGCCTGTATTTACTGTCCGAACGTTGAGTGAAGTTGATCTTATAAATGATGGATTTAGGTGGCGCAAATATGGACAGAAAGTTGTCAAAGGGAGCCCTTATCCGAGGTTGCTATTACACTCTTTGAATGGTGGAACTCGTCGAGCAATATAGCTTTGTGTCTCCAAAAATTCTTGTTAATATTCTCTTTTTGGTCTGTAGGAGTTATTTCAAGTGCACGAAAGTGGGATGTGGAATGAGGAAACATGTAGAGAGAGCAGCAACAGATCCAAAAGTTGTAGTGACAACATATGAAGGAAAACATAACCATGACCTTCCAGCAGCTAAATCAAGAAGCCATGGTAGTGTCATCGCAGAGAATAGTGCGAACTTTGTAAGTTTTCCACCAACGTCCTCGAAGAATCTGCAAGACGCTGACTTAAGCGTTGGCTTCCCAAGGTCTCAGAGCTTGTTTGTAGATGAAGCATTAACTGATACAAGTGATTTCTTTGGGCCTCCAAGCACTTCTGTTACATTTTCCGCCTCTAAACACTATGATGTCGTAATCAGATACGGAAGAGGAGATATAAGCAACGATGATTTCATTAGCCATCTTCGTGCTTCCCTCTGCCGGAGAGGGATTTCTGTCTATGAAGAACTTAATGAAGGGGATGCAATTCCACAATGTTGGGTTTTGATCATACTATTAACAAGCACATATGTCCCTTCGAACCTCTTACACATTCTTGAACGCCAACATACAGATAATCTAGTGATATATCCGATCTTTTACAGACTATCACCAAATGATTTTGTCTGTAACAGCAAGAATTATGACATATTTTTTTTTCAAGACGAGCCAAAAAGGTGGCAGGCTGCGTTGAAGGAAATAACTCAGATGCCTGGCTACACATTGACAGATAAGTACGTGGTCCCTGGGTTCTAAATGTAGAATTGCATGAATTTTTATTTGGCAAAATAAGGCTATAGAACTTTAATATACTATCTTCTCTTTCCTCTGATGTTTGTCTTGTCTACTTTATTCTTAAAATCTCGCAGGTCTGAATCTAATCTTATAGATGAGATTGTAAGAGATACTTTAAAGGTGTTATGTTATGGTGATAAGGTGAACATGGTTGGGAGGGATATGCAGGTAGAGGAGATTTTGTCACTTATGTGCATTGAGTCTCTAGATGTTCGCAGCATAGGTATATGGGGTGCGGTTGGTATAGGAAAAACAACCATTGCTGAAGAGATCTTTCGTAGAATCTCTGTCCAATATGAGACTTGTGTCTTCCTTAAGGACCTTCACAAACAAGTTGAAGTAAAAGGTCACGATGCTGTGAGAGAGGATTTTTTGTCTAAAGTTTTAGAGATTGAACCTCATATTATTCGAATATCCGACATTAAAACAAGTTTCTTGAGGAATCGGCTTCAGCGTAAAAGGGTCTTTGTTATTCTCGATGATGTGAATGATTACAAAGATGTTGAAACCTTTCTTGGGAAGCTTAACTATTTTGGTCCAGGAAGCAGACTTATTATGACCTCCAGAAATAGACGTGTTTTCGTACTATGTAAAATCGATCATGTCTATGAGGTCAAGCCATTAGATATTCCTAACTCTCTACTACTTCTCAATCATGAGATATCTCAGTTTGTTTTGTTACCTGAGGTTTACAAGACAATGTCACTTGAGCTGGTCAAATTTTCGAATGGAAATCCGCAGGTTCTTCAGTTCTTGAGCAGTATTGATGTAGAATGGAATAGATATTCACAAGAAGTTCAGAATATATCTCCCATTCACATTCCAGGTATATATGAAAGAAGCTGTTGTGGGCTTGATGACAACGAAATGAGTATATTTTTGGACATTGCATGTTTCTTTAATAGGATGGATAAAGACAATGTCGCAATGTTGTTGGATGGCTGTGGTTTCTCCGCACATGTCGGATTTAAAGGCCTTGTTGACAAATCACTGTTAACAATATCACAACATAACTTGGTGGACATGCTCGGTTTTATCCAGGCAACTGGTCGAGAAATTGTTCGCCAAGAATCAGCTGACAGGCCAGGAGACCGCAGCAGGTTGTGGAATGTGGAAGATATCAGGGATGTATTCATAAATGACACTGTAAGTCAAAGTCATCTTAGTCCCTCTATTATGTAGTCTTGTAAGTATATTCGGGCTAAATTATGGCTGAATTTTTGTTCTCTTTGTTTTCAGGGCACATCAGCTATTGAGGGCATTTTCCTAGACATGTTGAATCTTACATTTGATGCAACTCCCAATGTGTTCGAGAAGATGTGTAACCTTCGACTGTTGAAATTGTATTGCTCCAAAGTGGAAGAGAAGCATGGAGTATATTTTCCTCAAGGTCTTGAATATTTGCCAAGCAAGCTAAGGCTTCTCCATTGGGAACATTATCCTTTAAGCTCCTTGCCGAAGAGTTTTAATCCAGAGAACCTTGTAGAGCTTAAATTGTCAAGTAGTTGTACAAAGAAACTTTGGAAAGGAAAAAAGGCAAGATTCAAGATTTTGTACTACCAATTTAGTCAAAAATATAGTAACCCATTAAGTGTTGATGATTTTTTTCTCTCTTTTGCAGAGTCTGGAAAAGCTTAAAAGAATGACACTTAGCTACTCCTACGAGTTAACTAAAATCCCAAGACTTTCAAGTGCGCCAAATCTTGAGCTACTTGATCTTGAAGGCTGCAACAGCTTGTTGAGCATTAGCCAGTCCATCTCTTATCTCACGAAGCTTGTTTTTCTAAATCTTAAAGACTGCTAGAAGCTGGAGAGTGTTCCATCTATGCTTCGTTTAGAATCTCTCAAGGTTCTTAATCTTTCTGGCTGCATAAAGCTAGAGAATTTCCCGGAGATTTCACCAAATGTGAGAGAACTGTACATGGGTGGAACTATGATAAAAGAAATTCCGTCATCCATTAAGAACCTGGTATTGCTTGAAAAACTGGACCTGGAAAACAGCAGACATCTAAAGAAACTTCCAACAAGCATCTGCAAATTAAAGCATCTTGAAACTCTAAATCTGTCAGGCTGCACAAGCCTGGAGCGGTTTCCAGACTTGTCGAGAAGGATGAAATGCTTAAGGTTTTTGGATGTAAGCAGGACAGCCATTAAAGAGCTACCCTCCTCCATATCATATCTGACTGCTCTTGAAGAGCTGAGATTCTTAGACTCCAGGAACCTCTTAAAATTCCCAATTGTTACCAATCCCAATGCCAGTTTTACAGAGTTGATGCCTCCCGAGTCGAATAAGATGGATAATTTAGGTACTCCGGCAGATGAGGAAGTAGTTGTTGGTGGTCCGAGAGAGAATAGGCGTGGCATTAAGGGGGTTAGACCACCAGTACTTAATCCCCCTATAGCAATGAAACGACCTCCCATTCTTCGAGGATCATCTTGGGATTTCCTTACGCATTTCGCTCCAAGTGATGAAGAGAAAGCCATGGAAGAGAAAGTGGAAGCGGAAGAAACGGAAGCTATGTTTATCCAGTTGAGGGATACAGAGGGATGCTCATTCACTACAAACAAGGGTGACTCCTCAATGACAGTATCCAACACGTCGTCTGTTTACGCCTCCGAAGGATCTATCATCACCTCTTGGCAGAAAGGTCAACTTCTGGGACAAGGATCATTGGGCTCCGTGTATGAAGGCATTTCAGGGTAAGTCTTACTTGTTGCTAATGTTTGATAAACTTAAAGTCAGATACTTAATTCACAAATGCTGCGCAAAGTTATACTAACAAAGCGAGTTTTCCTTGTGTCTTTGGGTGATGCTGACCAAGATGCTTTTTGATGGATGTTTATGTTAAATGTAGAGATGGGGACATCTTTGCTGTCAAGGAAGTTTCGCTATCGCTACTTGATCAGGGAAGTCGGACACAAGAATGCATTCAACAACTCGAGGGGGTGAGATATACTTGGTGTCCTGCTACCGGCATCTTATTTTAATATATGTAATATTGTGTCCTTGATCTGTTAGAAACAGTTTGCTAATCCTCCTTACTTTTACCACATTTTCTATTTTATAAATAGGGGATTGCACTACTTAGTCAGCTTCAGCATCAGAATATAGTACGATATCGTGGCACAGCTAAGGTATGATTTCTGGCTTTCCTGTTTTTCAGTTGCAGCTGACTCATAAAACATAAACGCATTTTGCTGTTTGCAGGACGAGTCGAATTTTTACATCTTTCTTGAACTAGTAACCCAAGGATCCTTTCAAAAACTCTACCAAAGATACCAGCTTAAAGACTCTGTAGTTTCCTTGTACACAAGACAGATTCTTGATGGTTTGAAATATCTCCACGATAGAGGTGTTATACACAGGTTAGACTAGTAACCTCTGTTTTGATAGCTTTCGTCCATGTCTTTACCAAGCCTTTGATTTCCTGTATTTTCTCGGTCGCTTACATTTCTAATTGATGATACAAAGGGACATCAAATGTGCAAATGTATTGGTGGACGCTAATGGAGCAGTTAAACTTGCAGATTTTGGATTGGCTAAGGTTCTTTTTCCATTAATCAATGTTTAGTCGTATTTGCTCTGAAGTAATAACCTGGTACATCGCTTATTCCCCTTACTTAGTACCTGTGACATTTTGTTATTTAGGTAATCGACATTAAGTCCCACAGGGGAACTCCATTGTGGATGGCTCCAGAGGTAATTATATATTTTAAGATCCTTCCCACTGTTTTAATTGTAAATACAAGGAAAGACATACATATCATAAAAGAAATGTTGAATACAGTTACTCAAATATGTTCCCTCATAAATACTGATGTAGGCTTGATAAGCTCAATAACCCCTAGTTATGATTCCTTCAGGTCTTTGACTAATCTGGAACTAGTTTTAAATGTTATTTATTTGAGTTTATAACCGTAATGTAAGTAGTAATTATACGTAAATGACATGTATATGTATTTCACTTTCATTGTACGTTAGGCTTACTTGTACAATTGTTTCTAAATAACATAATAATTTCATCAGGTTCTTAACCCGACGCATAGTGATGGCTACGGAAGTCCAGCTGATATATGGAGCCTCGGGTGCACTGTGCTTGAAATGTTGACTGGTCAGGTTCCCTATTCCGATTATGAACCTGTAAGTCTTTCAAGATTTTCAAACGTTCTTCATATAAGTAGGGAAATCCCATAAAAATCACCAACTGAAAATATATACGAACATTTTGTAAATTTGTACTTCTATTAAAAAAAACATGGACAAAGCATTTGGTTCAGTCTCAACAAGTGACTTTGTTTTGCACCTTCAGTTAGTAGATATATGTTGACATAGTGGGAATTTGGACATTTATCTTATTATTATCTTATTAGTTGTTCAAACACGCAGGTTTATGCCGCGTATAAGATTGCAACGGGTACGCTTCCAGAAATACCTGATACTCTATCGTTAGACGCTCGACATTTCATACTCAAGTGTCTCAAAGTGAAACCGGAAGAGCGGCCAACTGCAGCTGAGCTGTTGAACCATCCATATGTGAGAAGGCCCTTACCATCCTCGGGCTCTGGATCGGGCTTGGGATAAGCATCTCCGGTTCTCCGTCCATGAGGCTAATTTTTGCAGGTTGCCGTCTATAGGTGAACCTTTTGTTTTTGTTTTCATGAGTATATTAGAGTCAAAAACTGTATATTCTAACATTGATGTCCTAATAGTATGAGGAGGTGTTTGTTACAAAGCAAGACTCGATTCCCCTTTCTCATTACATTGTGTCATCAATATATACAAGAGTGTATGAATGACGTGCAAGTAATATCTATACAAATATGGAAACAGAATATTTCATATTCCCTTGTCTATCACTCCCCCGCAGTTGAAGCGTTGGTCGGTATGACGAGACTGTACGAAAAGCGGTGAACAATGGTGTTGGAAGGCCTTTTGTAAAGATGTCCGCGTACTGGTGCGACGATGGGACATGGAGGACTTGTACGGTACCAAGAGCAATACATTCACGAACGAAGTGCAAATCGATCTCGACATGCTTAGTGCGTTGATGTTGAACAAGGTTAGTAGAGAGGTACACCGCGCTGACGTTGTCACAGTAGACTAAGGTGGCTGTTGTCAAGGGACAATGTAGTTCAAGAAGAATGTTCCGGAGCCAGGTTGTTTCTGCCACAACATTGGCGACGCCTCTGTACTCGGCTTCTGCACTGGACCATGAGACAGTGTGTTGACGCTTTGCGGACCATGAAATGAGGTTGTCACCGTGGAAGATGCAATAACCAGAGGTTGAGCGTCGTGTGGAAGGACAACCTGCCCAGTTGGCGTCCGTATATGCTACTAGTCCGGAAGTCTTAGTTGGGTATAGCTGCAAACCAAAATCGAGTGTACCTTTAACGTACCTTAGTATCCGTTTGAGAGCCTTGTAATGAATGTCACGAGGATCATGCATAAACAAGCAGACTTGTTGAACTGCGAAGGAGATGTCCGGTCTTGTAAATGTCAAATATTGAAGAGCACCAGCAAGACTTCGGTAAAGGGTCGGATTAGCAACGGGCGGACCAGCCCCGACAGCGAGTTTAGTGCGTGTGTCGGCCGGTGTGGTGCAGGGGTTACAATGAGTCATGTTGGCACGATGGAGTATATCAGCTGCGTAGTTTCGTTGGTTGAGGAAGAGACAGATGCGTTTCGCGTGATGGCGATGCCTAGAAAATAATGGAGCTCTCCAAGATCTGTCATTTCGAATTCGTTGCTAAGCAAGGAGACAATGCGGTTGAGCAGCTCCGTTGAAGATGCGGTGAGACCAATGTCATCTACATAAAGAAGGAGATAGGCCATGCTGTCGGCGTGGTTGTACACAAATAGTGATTGGTCGCCTTTGCTTTGTTTAAAACCGATCCGACGAGCATACTCTGCGAACCGGTGATTCCATGCGCGCGGAGCTTGTTTGAGAGTAGAGGGAGCGTCGTAGTAGACAGACGTGGTCAGGTTTGTCGGAATCGCGGAAGCCCGGTGGCTGATGCATATAGACCGTTTCATCAAGATTGCCATTGAGGAAGGCATTTTTGACATCAAGTTGGTGTACCGGCCACTGCCGCGAGAGAGATAGATCAAGAACCAGGCGGATAGTAGCTGGCTTCACGACCGGACTGAATGTCTCATCGCAGTCCACACCGACTTCCTGTGATTTCCCATTTGCGACTAAGCGGGCCTTGTACCTGGAAAGATTGCCATCTGCACCAAACTTATGCGTAAAAAGCCACATAGAACGCACAATATTAGTGTTTTTAGGCCGTGGTACTAGATCCCACGCCCTCTTTTTAATTTGAGCGTTATATTCCTCATGCATGGCTGGATTCCAGTTAGGATCCTCTAGAGCTTTTAGGTGAGATGAAGGTAGGGGAGAAAGAACGGTGGTATGAAGAGAAAGGGGTTGTCTTGGCTTGGAGATGCCTCGTTTACTACGTGTCACCATAGGGTGCGACGTCGCAGGTGGAGGTCGAGCAGCAACTGGCGGAGCCGGCGGAGGTACCGGTTCCGTCGGAGTGGGTGGCTGCGGAGGTGCTGTGTTTTTGACTGGCGGTGTATAGAGGGGACGAAGGAGAGGCGATGGTGAGATAGGCACATTTGTGGGGATGACGGAGGGAGGAGTTTGTGTTATTTGGGAGAAAGGAAAAATAGACTCAGCAAAGGTAACATGACGGGAAATTATTACCTTGCGAGTTTGAAGATCAAGACATCGGTATCCTTTGTGATTGGTAGGATATCCAAGGAAGACACATGCGGTGGAACGAGGAGCTAATTTGTGTGATGTGATGGGAAGGAGATTGGGATAGCATAAGCAACCGAAGACTCGAAGGTGAGTGTAGGCGGTGGGCTTGCGAAAAAGCTTGGTATAAGGTGTGTCATTGTTGATGGAGGATGAGGGGAGGATATTGAAGAGGTGAGTAGCCGTCATGAGGGCTTCTACCCAATAGGAAGGTGGCATGGACGCTTGGAAAAGCAGAGAACGAACTCAATTGTTAAGTGTTTGGAGCGTACGCTCTGCTTTGCCATTTTGTTGGGAAGTATGAGGGCAAGATAAGCGAGGAACGATGCCATGTTGTGGGAGATGGGAGAGGAAAGTGTTGTTTTGATATTCACCACCATTGTCGCATTGCAATGCTTTTATGCTGCGGCCAAATTGATTAGAGACATAAGCCATGAATTGTAAAAATGTAGAGAAGACATCAGATTTTTTACGTAAAGGAAAAACCCAAAGAAAATGAGTAAATTGATCAATGTAAATAACATAACTTTTGAAACCCGTGATGCTGGAAACCGGTGAGGTCCAGACATCAGAATGAATTATTTCAAAAGGTTCAGAAACAGAAGAAATAACAGAATCAAAAGGTAAACGAATGTGTTTCCCCAACTGGGCAGCCTATGATCACCGCGGCAGCTAGGGGTTTACCTAAAAGGAATACCTACAAAAACAAAAGGTAGCATCATGAGTAATCTAAGATTACTCATGTGAGTCCGCCTAACTAACTGATATATCATGGTTTTTAGGTGTTTTTAGCCATGATATAAGTCTTATTTGTAGAGTCTTTTTGGTATTTTTAGAGTCTTTTGAGTCTTTATAGGATTTAGCATGGATGAGAGCTTAACATAGCTAAATAGGAAGATTTGGAGCTTAATCAAGCATTGGGGCTAAGCTATGAAGTTGGGAGACAAGTTCAGAGACTTGCATCGGTCGATGCAAGTGATGGTGTCGATCGATGCAGAGCCACAAGAAGAATCGAAAGTTTTCTCACAAGTTTTGAAAATTTACAAAACTGCCCCAAAGTTTCCATATTTGCATCATTAGTCCCTGGACGTGTTTTAGGAATATATATAGGATTTTTATAGTCATTGTTTAGACCTAACCTTTATTTTTCCTGCAACCTTTTGAGAGAGAAATCCCTGAGAAATTTAGAGAGATTTTGGAGAGAAGAATCAAGACTCCTTCTAGAGAAGATTCAGAACTCCTTTTCTACTTCTTTTTATCTCTTAATGCTATCTATTTTATTCATGATTTGTGTTCTTGCAATTATGTCTGAGTAGATCTCTTGTTAGGTTAAAGGCTTTTCATAGGGTTTTTTATGATTTATTAGATCTGTTATTTTTAGGATTCTTTATCTTTCTAGATCTTTATCTTAGGTTGTTCTTCATATTAATTCTTGATTGATAACCTAGAATTAATACCTAGGAAAATAAATTGATATGAGAATATAATTGATTTTCCTGATAAAACCTTTTGATGAGCAAAATTACTTTATGCAAAGAGATTTGATTTAGTGATTTTTTGAACAATCTAAACTTGTTTTTAAAGCTAATATATTACCTAGAATTTTGCAAAGAGATTTGGATTTTCTGGTTTTAAATTTAGATAATATTTGCAGTGAGAACTGATTTATTTTACAAAAGAGTTTAGAGTTCTAGATCTGATCTTAATTGCTTGAATCATAATTTCTTGATTGATTTAATATTTCATAAATTCCTGAGAAATTCCCTAGGCCTAGCGTTTTTAATTCCTGAATTTACAACACTTTTGAATTCTGTTTTTGCATTGCTTTTAAATTAATATTTCTGTTTAGCATAATTAAAAGATTATTAAATCTATTGTGTGATCTAGAGTCCTTGTGGATACGATCCCTAAGTACTACAATTGATCTCTTAATTTGAGAGAGTAGCTATAGGGTAAATTTGAGCATATCACTACCCTCTAAACAACACCCCAACTAGGACTCTATCAACAAACAAGCAACTAATGCAAGCAACGCATGCATTAAGATAAATCATAGAATCACGCAATCAAACAAATGCTTAAAGAAGCTAAAGTACTCAAATACAAAGTACCTGCACAACGACTCACATTACCACTTGTATGATACTAATAAACTTTTCCACTTTGCCTTAAGGTCTTTAATCTTCTACGATATGGATTTCCCATCAGGCAATGCTTCCCCGACCCTTAGCCAAAAAGGCTAGAAGGATCACATCCCTTTCCTAAAACCGTGTATAAGGGACCTATTCCCTTACGGTAAAATTTACTACTTCGTCAAGTAGTGCTCGTTGGTAGCTAACCACTCCGTGCCATTGGGACAATCACGTTATCGCCTTAGCAAGTCTTAACAAGACTAATGACTTAACCCAAAAAATACAAGTATCTCTAAAAACTAAGAATACTTGCAACATAAACTAACAATCAATCAAACAAACATTAGCCATGCACAAGCAAGACTAACACAACAACACACAACAAACTAAAATGCTTCCTATCCTAATAAATAACAAATAAAACACAACATCAAACAAAGCAACTCAAGCTCGTCAATAACTACCAATTATTGACTCGCAAGAAACGAGCAGCATAACGGCTATAACGATAGCATAACCGATTATACTAACATCTAAAATACTCACAACAAACAAATCTCACAATAATAACCACATCAAACTAAACACACAATAATGATCCTGAACTATACCAAAATAGAACATGACCCTAACATGCAACACATACCCTAAGAAATTACGATAATAAACACAGCAACCACACAAGCAAACAAAAACCGAACTTAACCTCACAGAAATTAAGGAAATAAATCCTAGACATGTGCTACTTCACATGTGTTCGGTACTCACAGGTTTAAGCTGAAACTTGGCTTCGTTCACGTCTCCGACTAGCTAGATCCGCGCGAACTCGAAAGCTCTGGATTTCGCATCATCAAAATCCGCTTAGGCTAGGATCTAAAAATAAAAGCTAGAAAGGAAACTGAACTAAGACTAGGCTACTTACCTACAACCTTGCTATCCTTCTTTGAAAACTCCTTGAGCTACTTGGAGACTTCCCTTATCTCCAAGAACAAACAAAGAACTTTAACTAAGGTTTTAGGTAAATTTTGGGTTTACTTAAGCTAATGAACGATGGGTGGGTATTTATGCTCATCTAGGGTCGGTGATGAGGTTCATTAGTCACCTAAACAAGTGTTTTTCGCTCAGTTCTCGGCCAATCACATCTCGCCATTCCGTTTTTGACCATACTTATCTAATTCCTATGCCAACACATGGCATTACAGCTCAACCACGCCCTCATCCTATTTTATTGGCTAAGAACAAACCAATTGGTCTCTTATTGACCAATCAAACTCTCCCAACTGATTCCAAGTCCCACTCTCACAAACCGTTAACCGTTTCTCGCTGAAAATATCCCGTTTCGACCAGTTTTATGTGACATTGCCCTAAATATAATTCCTCCAAGAAAACTCTGATTTTTCAAGATAAAATACCCTATTTTATCATCCTTAAGCTTCCCTAGAATCCTCAAGCTCAAATAAATTTAACCGTTTCACTTTTCCTTTCGGTGATCGGCTAAAAGAGCCTCTAGCTACTTGATTTTCTAAAAGAAAATTATTCTAAGCTTCAACTTGATTTTCTACTTCTTGCTATAGCATCCTCAACTTCTTCAAGGTCCTCTTAATTTATTTTATGCTTGACCTTAGCACAAAATTCTAATTCTGCTCCTTAGCGCTCTTCTGAGTAGCTTCTGGGTCAATTCTCTGGAAATCTGAAAACTGACTAATTCTTCTTGACTAAAACCTTTCAAGCGTCTTTTCTGATTTAATCATATGCCTTAGCCCACTGAATGCTTCATTTCTTCCTACCAAACTGATTCTTAGTCGCTGGACTAATTACCGGAAAAATAGCGTCTCTCGCTAAACGGCTATCGGCTCCTGTTGAACCTTAGCGCTGATCCTTAAATAATCTTTGCAGAGCTTTTTGATGTCAGCCCTCTTGGCTACTGATTGACTCTATTCTTTCTTAGAAATTCTCTTCTTCAACAATTTCTTCTCGGCTAGGTCGTTCGGCTATCTTACTGCAAAAGACGCAGTCACATTATTTTTCTGAGTAATAATCTGTCGGGACAAGTGCTCTGGATTCCTTCTACTGAGCTTCAATCATCGTTGTTCCTTTGGTTTTTAACCAATCTTTTACTCCTTTGGTTTATTTCCCTCCTTGGTCGAAAAGTCTTGTTCGCGTCCTTCCCGTATATTTTTAGATTTAGTACGGGGTATTACAACTACGCTTCTAGGAAGTTCCTACAACGATCCCAGCTACAGATCTATGCAGAAACCTGCTCAAATCTCCCAAAAACCTCAAGAACAGCAATAACTCCTTTTCTCTCTTCCTAATTTTTTTCCAGAAACGGCTATACTCGCCTAATGACGACAAAACTCCCTTTTAAACACGACCTAAGGGTTTTCCTAACCCAAAACACAGCGTTTAACTTAAACTCGAACCTCACAAAATAACCTTGCATCGACCGATGCATCCCCTAAACCGGGATTTCAGTTTGCGGATGTTACACTTACTTTTCTATAACATCTGAGTAATTTGTTCTAAAATGATTTACTTAGATATTTTTGTCAATAATATTTGTTGATTATGAACTTATTAACTTAATCTTGTTAAACTAAAATTTTAAACTACAAACATGATTAGGCCTGCTTATTAATGCAAATGTAAGAAAAATATGTGAAATTTTAAGTTGTATTCAAAATATTAAAATTCCCACACTCCATCTTGTAATACAATTTCTTTGTACATTACATGATAATAAAATTAGATTTTAATTCTAGAGAATTTCTTACTAATGCCCCTTCTTTGATACCCCTTTCTAAAAATGCCCCTTCTGGTGGCCATTTTTAATTCTACCCCTCTTTTATTTCGTAAAGACAATTTTGACCTTTTTTTATAATTATACCGACAATCTTATTTGACCTTCTCCGTCTCCGTCGTCGACCATATTCGTCTTCGTCTCTTCTTCTCCGTCGTCATCTATCCTTCTCCATCGTCATCTATCCTTCTCCGGTCGCATCACTCCTTCTCCGGTCGTATCTCTCCTTCTCCGGTCATATCTCTCCTTCTCCGGTCGCATCTCTCATTCGCCGTTGTTACTGCTTCTCCTGTCGTCTTAGTCCTCTCTTTTACTTCGTCGTCTCTTCTTCTCCCATCGTGTAAGCTTGTTTTCTGAATTTTAATTTTGATTTCAATTTCAATTTTGTGTTAGCTATTAGATTGTTGTTTCGATTTCAAATTTGATGTCAGAATTTTTTTAAGTCTTAAGCACTTGTTCTTTAGATCTGTTCGTGATTATAAAGTCCTTTATTAGATCTTTGGATATCTATTGTTGTTCTATGATATAGTTGTTGGGATCTCTCTTCTTTTAATGTAGTTTTGTAATTCGTGATATTGGTTTGTTTTCTCAGGACTTGTTTGGGTGTACAAATGATTGAATTGTATTTATTATGTGGATTGTGGAAGTTGAACAACAACATTCATTGGGAATTTGAGATGGATAATGAAAAGGGAGCTTCTTTGATTAACATTGATGAGAATACTAGATTTAGTGAGTTGGTAAAGATCTTATTAGAAGATTTTGACATTGATATTCATGCACAATGTTTAAAGCTTAGTTATATACATTGCCTGCTATGTTTGCTACCATAGGTAGTATTCCTATCTTTATTAGAAATGATAGGCAGCTTGAAGCTTTTAAACTCAAATATGCGCAAAGTGGAGGAGTTCTTTATCTATGTGTTATTGTTGAGGATTTTTGTGTGACTGTTGAGCAGGTATTTTTAGTAAACTCATTCTCTTATTCTTTCTAATATTGTTTTAGAAAAGTAACTGATTTGACGAATGTTTCTTTATCAGGGCCAACCTAGCTCTACTCCTTTTATTGAGAGTGTTACTGCTGTTACTCAGGTAACTTTCTACTTTATAATTTTTAATTATTTTTTGCTTACAAAACTTTATAAAATCCTTTGAAAACACTTGTAAAACATTTTAAATACTTTACATCTCCTTTCAGGATCAAACTAGCTCAAATCTGTTTGTTGGGAATGCTATCGATGTTTCTACTGCTACTCATACTCAGGTAACTTACAATGGCATAAATGTTTTAATTGCCTTTTCAACCCCTTTTAAAAATCTTTGAAAACAGTTGTAAACCTTATTAAATCCTTTGAAATCACTTGTAAAACCTTTTAAATACTTATACTTTCAGGGTCAACCAATACCAAATTCATATGTCGAGAGTGTTCCTCGTTTTTATTGTTCTCCTGTTGCTTATTCAAGTCAACATACTAGCTCCGATGATGATTTTACTGCTACTGCTACTCATAGTCAGGTAACTTACAATGACATTACCCCTTTTAAAACCTTTGGTAAATCCATTTGAACATTTTAAAAAACCTTTGAAAACAGTTGTAAACCTTATTAAATCCTTTGAAATCACTTGTAAAACCTTTTAAATACTTTACAAATCTTTTAAAAATTCATTGATTTGTACTTTCAGGCTCAACCAATACCAAATCCATATGTGGAGAGTGTTCCTTGTAACATGACAACCTCTGGTTCTTCACACTCAACTGGTCTAATCGATGTTGGTTCACTGTTTTGTGGGAAGTTATTCAAAGACAAAACAGAAATGAGAAGTCAGATGCGGATGTATGCAGTCAAGCATAGTTTTGAGTTTCATACTTTTAATTCAGACAACAAGAGGTATGTTCTTCATTGTATTAATGAAAAATGTAGTTGGAGGCTACATGCAACTAAGGTTAAAGCATCATATAGCTTTTTTGTTCGAAAGTGTATTAGTTAGCACAACTGTGACTCTGCTTTAAGGAATGTTAATCATCGCCAAGCATCTGCAAGGACTTTGGATGGTTTGGTTAGTAACCATTTTGCAGGAGGAAAGCTTCCTCTCAGACCTAAACAGCTCATGGAAATTTTTAGGAATGACCATGGAGTTGGTGTCTTGTACTCAAAAGCATGGAAAGCTCAAGAACATGCATCAGAACTTGCTAGGGGTTTACCTGCTGATAGTTATGAGGTTTTACCGAGTTGGTTCCACATGATAGAAAAGAAGAATCCAGGTACTATCACTTACATCAAAGCTGATTATGATAATAAGTTTAGATACGCTTTTCTGGCTTTTGGTGCATCAATTAGAGGTTTTAAGTTGATGAGAAAAGTTATTTCTATTGTTGGCGTCCATTTGATATCAAAATGTGAAATCAAAATTTAAAGGGACTTTGCTTGCTGCATCAGCTCAGGATGGTAATTTTCAGTTATATCCTATTGCTTTTGCCGTTGTTGATTATGATAATGATGCATCATGGGATTGGTTTTTGCGGTGTTTGAAGACTATTATTCCTGACGAAAAAGATCTAGTTTTCGTGTTTGATCGGGCTTCTTCAATAGCAACTGCGCTTTCAGTAAATTATGTACATGCTCATCATGGGATCTGCACTTTCCACTTGCAAAAAAACCTGAAAACACGATTTAGAGCTTCTGCTTCTCTTCTTCCAGTTGTTCATGATGCTTCAAGAGCTTACACTCAATATGATTTTGATTATTTGTTCAGTCAAATTTCTAATGGTGATCCGGAACTTGGAGAATATCTTTGGCAAGCTGATATTAGGAAATGGTCACGTGCATATTCTCCTTCTAACTGGTACAACATCATGACATCTAATTGTGCCGAGTCCATTAACTCCTTGTTAAAAGAGACTCGCAAGTATCCAATTGTCTACCTGTTTGAGACAATCAGGTCTATTTTGACTAGGTGGTTTAATGAACGACGTGAGGAGAGCTGTCGACATCCATATGCTGTTACTCCAAATGTTGGGAATAAGATGAATGCATCTTATAATAATACTACCTGCTGGCTTGAAGTTTGTCAAGTAAATGAAAATGTCTTCGAGGTTAAAGCAGGTTTAAAGACGAATGTGGTGAATTTGGACACAAGGAAATGCACATGTTGTATGTTTGATATTGACAAATTCCCTTGTGCACATGGAATTGCTGCTGCTGACAAACATGTCAATCTCAATGAAACATGTTTGTTGATGATTATCATTTCACTGAAAGGTTATAACTCTCTTCTTTAATTGGGTTTTGAAAAGGTTGCTAAAGTAACGGATCCGACAGGTTTTTACAATGTTTTAAAAGGTTTTACAAGTTGTTTATAAGTAGTTTTAAAAAGGTTTTTCAATGTTTTACAAGGTTTTTCAAAGGTTTATCAAAGTTCTATAAGTCTTATCTTCCTCTTTTTGTTTTACAGATGGCGTTTAGGATATTCAGAGAGCATTCACCCAGTAGGTGATATGGAGTATTGGGAGGTTCCAGAGAGTGTTAGTACTTCTATTCGGCCACCTTCTACTCGTATAGCTAGTGGCAGGCGAAAGAAAAAGAGAATAGCTAGTTCATGGGAGCATGGAAAGGCTAAGACAAATTCAAAACAATACAAATACAGTAGGTGTGGTCAGTGTGGACACAACAAATCTAGTTGTGTAGCTGCTATCTAACTCTCTCTCTCTTTTAATTCAACTTGAATTTGTTCTTTTTAATAAAATATTTCAGTCTGTGGTGTTGTAAACTCCATTTTCTTTGATTTTTTTTCCAGATTTTACTGATTTAAAATATTATAAACAACTTGTAATGCCTTTACAAAAGCAAGTCGTACTGTTTTAAATCATTATAAACAACTTGTAAAACCTTTTAAAACCTGTTAAAACCATATATACACTCTTGTAAATCATATATACTCTTGTAAATCTGTTTAAAATCATTTAAAAAACTGTAAATTTCTTTAAAAAATTATATATACTTTTGTAAAACCATTTAAAAACCTTTTAAAATGTTGTAAAACCTTTTAAAAACCTTAATTGATTGGCACTCAATCCATTACTTTTGTTCGGCTTTTCGGATTTAGTTTTTTTGGCCCACCCTCTGAAAGGATACCAAACAGTAAAATGAAAACGTAATTGATTGGCACAATTAGTAATGTTTATTACGAACATCGACGGAGATAAATCAAGATACTACAAAGGATTTTCGCGGTTACCCCAAGCCCAGAGAGAAACAGTGCTCCACTTTTGATTTCGAATCGCTTAAGTTTGTTTTGTGGAAGACGATTGAAGGGGTATTACGCGAAGAGTCGCTTTTGAAACAGCGAAGGGGTAAGATTTCGAAACAGCAAAGAGGCTCTTAAAACCGTAATTGTTTGAAGGGGTAATACGTGAAGCGTCGCTTTAGTTTACGAAAAGTACCACTTCTGTTATAATTACGCGTTGAAGGGGTACTTTTCGTAAACCAAAGCGATGCTTCGCGTATTATAAATAGTTTTTGCTCTTGACTTACAAATCAAACCTTTGTCTCACAAAAACGTAAAAACCATCTCTCAAAGTCCTCAATTTCTATTACCTTTTTCCTTCAATCCGTCAGAAATGTCGCAATTTTCTTCAAGCCATCTAAGGCATGCCTTGAAATCTTTGAACAAGGATCATTCGACAAATGTCACAGCAGGTAAACGCCTACATCTTCAGATTAGTTTTGTTTTACTGTCAAGGATAAAAGAGATTGAGTGTGTTTGCCTTTTTGTTAGTAATTGTTGATGACAGCATTTTCAAGTGGGAGGCTACTTTAATCGAACCGGTGAACACCCCATATGAAGGGGGAGTGTTTGAAATGAGTATTTACTTTCCGTGTGATTACCCAAATAATCCCCCAAAGATATTTGTTTTGAGTATACTCTCTTTTATTTAGCAAGCATGTGTATTAGGACTCCTCTTTTTGCAGCCACTCAATAGTTTTTTAAATATAATTTCTTATTAATGCAGGTTTGTTTCAAAACAAAATTTTTCCACCCAAACATATCAGAAAGAGGTGCTATATACCTAAGAGTGTTGAAGTCCACATATTGGCATCCAATGCCGATTATTTGGCTTTTCAAGACAATAGTGGAGAAGTTGATGGAACCAGAAATTGATGATGAGGACCAGGTCAATAAAAATCTTGCCAACCTCTACAAAACCGATAGGGCAGGGTTTGAAGAGACGGCAAGAGAGATGACAAACAAATACGCTGGGGGAGCAAACTGAAATATGATCCTAAATAGTTCAAATCTATTTTTCAAATCTTGAATAATTCAACTTATATTTGTTCTTTTTAATAAAATATTTCAGTCTGTTATGTTGTAAACTCCATTTTCAAACAATTTTTTTTCCAGATTTTACTGTTTTAAAACATTATAAACAATTTGTAAAGCCTTTTAAAAAAGCAAGTCATACTGTTTTATATCATTATAAACAACTTGTAAAACCTTTTAAAGCTTTCTAAAAACCATATATACTCTTCTAAAACATTATAAACAACTTGTAAAGCCTTTTAGAAAAGCAAGTCGTACTATTTTATATCATTATAAACAGCTTGAAAAACCTTTTAAAACTTTCTAAAACCATATATACTCTTGTAAATCATATATACTCTTGTAAAACCAAACAGTTATAGGATTAACACCATTTAAAAGGTTTTACAAGCGAAAAGAAGTAACTTAACATTAAAAAGACAAATTTTTAAAATCTACTTGCAAACTAAATATTGAAATATTTTGCCATTTATTATTCTTCTTGATGTGATCACGTTTATATACCAGCAAGATGCAAACTTGCATAACCTAGATATTTGCTAATTCTGCAAATTATGGATTTTTCTCGAAGTATTTGTCCCTGTACTCCTGCAAAAGAAAAGAAAAATTTAAGTTAATATTAAATAACAGTAAAATGTGCATTAAATCTAACAAACGTCGAGGTTCACTAACCTTTAATGTTGAAAACATTCGGGTACCGAGGTATCTCATTTGTGGAGTAACATCTTTAGGAATTTTGTCAGAATGAAGAATTAACATTGCCTTCCTTGCTAATTACATCTTCTTTAGTTTCCAAATCCATGAGAAAAACTTTTGTTAGTATTAACGCCTATGATAACAAGTATATGATTTTTTCAAACTTACTTCATCCATTGGAGAAAGCATATTTTGACGTCCCCGAGTATCCAACGACTTATAACTGCCTCGATTTGTTTCATTTCTTCATCACTTATAGTGTTTTCCTGCGTAGAAGGCGTTTGCACTAATACAAACATAAGAAAAAAAATATTATATGTCATTTTAAAAAGAACAAATCATCTATAATAAAGAATTCAATAACTTACAATTGCTCATTTCTTGGCTGGTGTGTTCTTGTTTGAGTGGGAGCTTCTTGTTGGCTTGGATCTTCTTGTTGAGTGGGAGCTTCTTGTCGGCTTGGGTCTTCTTGTTGAGTGGGAGCTTCTTCTTGGCTTGGGTCTTCTTGTTGAGTGGGAGCTTCTTCTTGGCTTGGGTCTACATTAATATCTGAAATATTAATACACTCTTCGTCATCCGATATAACAATGTACGCTTCTTGTTGGCTTGAGTCTACATCATCAGCATTGTTAGGCTTCTCATCCTGCATAAATAATTATATTTTCATTAACCATATGTAAATTATTTTCAAATACGTTTTTACAAGGGTTTTAAAATTACTCGATCATATTCAAGTAACACATACCTTATCATTGTTCATATCCTCCTCTTGTGGATCATTTTCATTAGTATATTGGGTAATTTCTTCAGGAATAACACTTGGGTCCTCTCTCAAGTCAGTTTGTTTCTCATGTTGATAATCTTGATTCTCTTCTTTAGGTACCTAGAAATGTTGTAAATTTTGTTTAATACTATTTAAAACACTAGCAAAACTTTTAAAAACTATTATATGATTTTGTTAAAAACTCGTTTAAACACTTTTAAAACGATTTTAAAAGGAATTAAGTTTTTTTTTTCAAACCATCGAAAACCCTTTTAAACCATTGTTAACACTTGTAAAACAATTTAATATGGTTTTGTTAAAAAACTCTTTAAAACACTTTTAAAATGATTTTAAAAGGAATTAAGTTTTTTTTTTTCACTTACAAATTCACTTGGAGAAGCTGGTACTTCCTCTTCTTCAAAATCGGTGGAAGAGGCTCGTACTTCCTCTTCTTGAAAGGCAGTTGCAGAGGCTGGTACTTCCTCTTCTTGAAAGGCAGTTGGAGAGGCTGGTACTTCTTCTTCTTGAAAGGCAGTTGCAGAGGCTGGTACTTCCTCTTCTTCAAATGCCCTTGATTCCCACTGTGGTGTTGCAGCAACAGTAGTGATCCCCACATAACTCTCCAGTCTCACTATTCTTTTGTGAATAAGTTGACATGTTTTTAAAATCATGTCAATTTTTCCACTACAAGATATTCTTTTTTTTTTGTTAGTTTGATTCAATGATGGCCCAAAAGCTTCTCTGACACGTTTGTTTTGATTTTGTTCTCCTTTTTCAACTTGAATCCATCCTTGAATCCATTCCTCCTTAGTCATCCTATAGCCTTGGATTACAAGTTTAACAACTTCATAAAAATCCTTGTCTTCATCATTATGTGGCATAACCAAATGGCTATATTCATCGGGATCACCAACAATTGTTTTCACTTCAACCTGCAAAGATAAATCGATTCATATTATATCTCAAAAGTCTATTACAGATATTGTAAAACCTTTTAAAACTCTTTTATAATTCTCGAAATTCCTTGTAAATCCGTTGTAAAGTCTGTAAACCATTTTAAACACATTGTAAATCCAAATTATGTTAATAACACTATTTTAAAAGGTTTTACAATGTTTTTTAAAACTATTGGAAAACAAAAAAATAGTTCTAGAGAAGTATTAGTACCTTGCCAGCCTCAAGAACAAATTTTATTTCATTGAATTGTGGGGATTTTGTCATTTGTCATTGCAAGATCAGTGGGAGATGTTAATTTTGGCTTGAAATGCTTTCCCTAACACCAAATTGTTCCCCTAACTAGCGAACTGAAGATAACGCCCAGATTTGGATTGCAAATGGAAAGCCAGTCATACCATACTGTATCTTTGCCAACGATCCCACATTCATTTTTTTCACGCCTATCACTAACGATTCATAAGCAATTTCACCCCAAGGATACTTGCAAAAATTCTCAAAACTACTGGCTCTCTTAAAAATCTTTAAGGGAAATCGAAATACTGGATTTTGTGCTATCAATATCCCTTCCACTAGTAACAAAGCACCTAATCGAATTCTTTCATCAGGTTTCATGTCTTTTCCTTTAAATTGCAAAGTACGACGAAGATCTTTGCAGGACATTTTATTATTCATCCACAAATATTTTTTTGATGTAACAGTACCTGATGGAACAATACCTACCGGAAGGCCTGTTGTAATGACGAATTCCCTTAGCGAAAATCGCATAGGTTGATCATCAAATGCAAACCAGAGCTCATTTTTCGCAGACAAAATCCTCCTCTGTAGTAAGTGGTAGACCAGTTGACTCGAGAAGTTGATTTCTTTCCGATTAACAAATTCTATAATTGGATCCAAGAAAGATTCCTCTAACTTCTTGAACTCATTTTTTTAATGCTCCCTCTACAGTTGCCAAAACAGCTTTCTCAGAAGAATATTTAGTTACTCTCTCTAATGTATCTCCCTCTTTGCCTGGCGTGATTAATCTTTTTGGGAAGAACAGTTTCTTCGCAGAATCTTCAAAAATACTCATATCGCAAAACCTGTCAACATTGTTTATAGAGAAGAACATATTCATGCCATGCACCCAAGATTCCTTTTAAAACCCCTTCACATTCTTTTAAAATCCTTTTAAAAATCCTATTTTAAAACCAATATAAAACTTTTTAAAGACATTGATCAATTTCCAACCTTCGAATTCTGAATTCACCAAAACATCATAAAAATTCAAATTGTAATAGAAATTGAAGTCAAAATTAAGTTCCGAACCAAACTTACAGATGGGAGAAGAAGAGATGACGAATTTGAAGTGAGGACTGAGAGGAAAAACGAGGGAGAAGAAGAGTCCGTAATTCGACGAAGAAAATGACAATTTGAAGTCCTCGAGTACCCAATCAGCCGACTCCCAGTTTCAATCCGACGACTTTATGTCTGCAATCCGACAAAATCGAGAACCCAATTTAAGCAAATACAGATTTGAGTGAATTTCGCGATTTTCAACCTCCCAGACGGAAAACTGTACTTTTTGGAAGAGGAATATGTGACTTTTTAGGATATATGATACAGGGGGTTATATTTTTACAATTGGGCCTAGGCCTAGGGCTTTCACCCTTATAAGAAAAAAACATTGTAAAACCTTTTAAAATATAAATTACGTTTTATAGTGTTAACACCATTTAAAAGGTTTTACAAACGTTTTAAAACGGATTTTAAAAGGTTTAAAAGTCTTTAGTTTGGTATTTCAATGAATTTTATAGGATTTACAAGTGGTTTTTAAAAGGTTTTTAAAAGGTTTTTAAAAGGTTTTTAAAAGGATTCGAAAAAGATAAACAACGTTTTTAAAATTCATGTAAATACCTAAACTTAAACGAAGTATATGCTAATTCTGCAAAGATGTCAAACGCTATTTACTGAATAATCGGAAAGTAGTAACTTAACATTTTTCTAGAATAGTGTCACAGTAAAAACACAAAAAAATTAAATCTCCTTGTAAACTAAACATTGAAATATCTTTGCCATTCATTATTGTTCTTGATGCAATAAGCTAAAACTCCATTCCTGCAATCACGTTTATATACCAGCAAGATGCAAACTTCCATATCCTAGGAATTTGCTAATTCTGCAAAGATAATATAATTGATGTTAGAACCTATTAAAATACATTGCAATACCAACCAGTTAACCAATTTAAAACTCTTGTAAACCCATTTAAAACCAGTTTAAATATCCATGTAAAAACCTACACTGACCTGCAAATGTGTCAACCGCTATTTTCTGCCGTAAATCACCAATTGACTCATTTGTAAGATTGCCATATGTCGGAATGCTCATAGCCAAACACTCTATTGTCTTTAGCATGAAGACATCATTATCTTCAATCTTAGCAACCTATCAAGAAAAAACAAAGTGAAGAGTCCACAATATTTACAGAGAACATATCACAAAACTAGAAAACAAGCTCAACAGTATTTACCTAAGGTATGAAATTTATGATATTGATTCTGAATGGAGATTTTTCTGTATCATTTTTCATCCCAAATTTCTTATGGGAAATATACGGCATTGCAACAGCATATGCACCCACTTGTTTGTCTTTAATTTTGTTACTGTAAAAAGACTTGCCTAAATTATAGATAGTCAACACCCTTTTCTCCAAATAGACCACCAAAGGCATCCAAAGTTTTTCCTTAACCATTATTGGTGCCAATTTTTTGTTTGTAGGTGCTTCCTTGAAGAGTTGACTGAATCTTTCTTCAGGGAACTCATATTCATCCTTGTCGTCAATGAATATGGAGTAATTTTCATCAATCTCTCTCAAAAAAGATACTCCTGCCAACGTCAATTCTTTGCTTTTATAGAACTCCAGATGACTTTCTACTCTTTTGCTTAATAACTTCACAACTGTATCAACATGCTAAACAACAACAAAAACCGGGTTAGAACTTAATTTGAAATTTAAAAGAGTTTACAAATTTAAACAACCCTTGTTGTCAAATAATTCATATAAATAAGTTCAGACCCGGTCACACATCATCTTGTAAACCAGTTTAAACACATTGTAAAACTCTGAAAACGCTTAAAAAACATATTTTAAATCCTTTTAAAACACTTTTAAACCTCTGGTAAAACTTTTTAAAAACCTTTTTAAAACTCTTTTAAACCTTTAAAATCTTTAAAACCTTATGATTTGTAATCATACCATTGTTGTTAACGACTTCCGTGGCGTCTCTAGTGTTGTGAACCACCTAGCATCAACTTTGTTACCCAGAATTGTTAGTTGCCTACATCCAAAAATAAACAGAATAACCATGAATACTTACAAAACCATGAATACATCTTTTAAAATGTCTATAAAAAACTAATTGAATTTTTACCTTTGTTGCTAGAAACTAAAACTTACTTTGTTTTCCGTGAATTCTTCCATTCAGTAAATATTTCTAACCGGGTATTATCAACTTTGGAAAAAGGATAAAAAATTGGGTGCTTCTTCTTCTCAGCCGTGTAAGGCGGTTGAGTGTGAATAGAAGGAACTGTATTTCGTTCACTTTTTCCTTGCACACCACCAACATCATCAGATTTTCTCTTCTTTTTCTGTGGCTGTACAAAACACAAAAATATCCCACTTTATATCGATACGCTGGAAAACAATTTAAATAACTCATAGAAATTATTAAGTTAGATACATACCCCTTCTCTAGCTTGAACATCACCATCATGATTGTCATTTGGTTTACGCTTCTTCCTCTGCAGTGCCACAAGAAAATCACAATTTTTTTTGTAAACATTAATAAAATGTAAAACATCATAAAACATTATACAACTAGATACTAACCTCTTTTCTGTTTGTAACATCATCATCACCATCATTGCTTTGCTTAGACTTTCTCTGCAGTTCAAAAAGTTTTTTAAGAAAACAATGTTTACATGATTTAAACCTAATGAGATACTTGATGAAATCTTTTAAAATACTCATAACAACTATATAAAAAAATTAATGATTTACCTGTTCTCTCTCTCTCAAAAACTTTCTTCTTACTGCTTGCTCCCTTCTCTTTACCCATGCTTTTATCTTTTCCACTATCCTGATCTTCTTGAGAAACAAGATCAAATTTTGGTGTAGAAGGGTGTAGAGAAGGAGATTTATCCTTCAAAGATGATAACAATTGTGGTTTGGTTTACAACAGGCTTTTAAAAGGGTAATTGAAAACTTATAAAAATACTAAATCATTGTACTTTGGTGTTTCTTCAAAGTAATTACCATCATCACCACCAGTTTTTTGGGTGTTTTCATCGTCTCCAGCGTAGCTCCCATCTTGTATGTTTGACGGAGGGACAGAATCTGCAGACGGGCTTTCTACGACATCTTCTCTAGCAATATCTCCATCAATATTTTGTTTGCCAGCCTGCAACAAAACAAAAGACCATATAACAACATCATTTAAAAGGTTTTACAATCTGTTTTAAAAGGGGTTTAAAAGGTTTTGGTCACCTTTGAAACCAGTTTTTAAGAACATTGTAAAACTTTTAAAACACCTTGTAAAACCTTTTAAAACCCTTTTAAAACAGATTGTAAAACCTTTTGAAAATCTTTTAAAACACATTGTAAAACCTTTGAAAACCTTTAAAAAGTCTTTTAAAGTCTTAGCAAAGACTAATTAAACATTTTATACAGTTTTTTACAAAATAGATATTGACCTCTTCATTTCTAACCTCTTCATTTCTATTATGTCCATCTTCATCTTTCTGAGGCTGCAAAGGAAAAAGAAAAAAATGGAGCTCAGTTAAAGAGTTTAGTGTCCAATGTATGGGAAAAGGTGTGATCTTGGAATCTTACTCCTTTATCCTTATCTTTCTCTGATGTGGTTTTGACAGCTTCTTCAATAACTTCTAGTCTTTTATTGAAGTCTTCTAATATGAAGAGGATTATGTCAAGTTTGCCAGAATCTGACAAATTTTTCTCCATTTTCTCATGTTTTTCAGAGACTGGCAATTTTTTCCCCATTTTGTTACCTAACTCTCCCATGGCATAGTAAATATCAACTAATCTACAAGATCATTCTTCTTTCTTCAATCTATAGCCTTTCATAACCAAGCCAATAACTTCTTCAAAATCATTGTCATCTTCATCAACCAAATACTTATATTCTTGTGGATCTCCAATTATAGTTTTGACTTCAACCTACAAAAATAATCAAAATCCATCAAAACAAAACTCATCAAATAAGATAACCAATGAATAACAAAACTACACTTTAATAGAATTCAAAACTTACACAAGTTGTTGTCTTAATAACATCAACAATTTCGTCAAACTATGGAGCTCGACTTGAGTGCCAGTTGAGAAACAACGGATACAATGTTTTGGAAAAATCACACATTTTCCCAAAGGTAGAACCAAAAATTGGTACAGCAGTCAAACCCCATATTGTTAATGCCAAGGGAAATCCCTTGACACTATATTGACCTTTTGCCCAAGAAGCAATATCCAATTTCTGAATGCATGAAGCAAGGATGTTATATGCTTCCTTGCCCCATGGTTGGGCTGTATACATCTCGAAATCTGATGCATGCTTAAGCCGAGATAGTGGTATCTCCTCTAAAGAATACGGTGTCATCAAAATACCTTCTGTTAACACCACTGCAGCGAGGCATTCCTTTTCTTGTTTTTTAAAAAGTCGATTTTGAAGCTGAGATAAAGTGTAGTCTCCTCTCACCGCCCAAGAATATGGTTCACTAACTGGATCTATGTCGTTATTCCTTGGTTCTCTAGGTTCGCATTGAATCCCTGGGTTTAAGGAAACAATGATGTTAGTTTGTTCAAACTTGCCTAATATACGAGGTTATTGATAAAAAAAAGAAACTGATTTAAACCCATTAAAAAGTCTTTTAAAACTTTTTTAAACCATGAAAACCTTTTTAAAACCCTTTTAAAAACCTTTTTAAAACCATTGTAAACCCTTTTAAAAAGGGTTTGAAATCATTTAAAACGGGTTTAAAAGCCTTTAAAAACCCTTTAAGAACCCTTGTTAAACAATTTTAAAAGGTTTTAAAACCCTTTTAAAAGCTTTAAAAGGGTTTAAAACCCCTTTAAAACCCTTGTTAAACAATTTTAAAAGGTTTTAAAACCCTTTTAAAAGCGTTTTAAAAGAGTTTTAAAGCCTTTTTAAAACCATTGAAAACACTTTATAATACCTGTTGTGAGAAAGAACTCTCTCATGTTGAACCGAAGAGGTTGTATGCCAACGGTAAACCATAAGTTACTCCCTGTAGTCTTCAGCCTTCTCTGCATCAAGTAGTTGAATATTTTCCGAGAAAATTTGATGTCTCTGGCAGAAAGCTTGATGATTGAAACGACCCGACCCATTTTGTTTTTTTTAAATAAAAAATAATAATAATAATAAATTCACTACAACTAGTGGTCCCATACCCACTAGCCACCTAACCACAAACACACCAAACAACATAAATCATAATACCAAATAACCAATAATAAATATCCAATAATACTCCAATAGTTATAACATAAACAATATCTAATACTCAACCAACAAGAAACATAAAACCAGCAACCTAACAATGTTTCTACTGACCCAACTCTAGCAACCTAACAAAAGCCAGACAACAACCAAACGAGCCACTAGAACATCATCCTCTTCATTGCCATGATCCCACGGTCACACTTTGCCTCTACCTGCACCACAAACACAATGAGATGCGTGAGTATTACCAGAAATACTCAGTGAGGCGATCCTCCCATCTATGAGCTATACACACAAGCAAATCAAGAGTACAAATACAAATAAAATATAACCAAACCAACCATTTAAACAGAACAACCAATAACACTTTCACCACACCTACCCATCATCACACAAAACAAGACATACAACCCAATCGCTTAGATAAGTTCATGGTCACACACCCACCTTAGCAAGTGATTCACGAAAATAACAACAACCAAATGAGAGGCTCTCCAATATCCAAGAACAACCAAACTCGCTCCTACAACCAATCACACCAATAAACAAACATTGAAAACAAACTGCCAGAAAAATCAGAAAAGAACAACCTCACAAGTGAAACCACGAAATCAAAAAGAACCGTTCACTTTCTAATCCCTTCGGTGAAAAGCAAGGTCGACACGTCCAGAAGATTCCCACAAAATTTCAGAACGATCAGATCTCAGGTGAAACCGAAATCGATCCCGACACACCCACTAAACTGCCAATAACTCCTAGAATTTTAACCCAAATTCACTTCTGTAAAAAGGAGAGTGTACGAAAATCTCATAGCTACAACCCTACCAAAAATCAATACCTTTCGAAACATTTTGAGTAATCAGATCTTCCTTCTCCCACACCCTGACAGTTCTGTTTCTCTCTTTACTCTAAAGAAAAAGCTTAATCTCCTTCTCTTTCTCCTTTACACACAATAACCAAAAGTTATCTCTCCTTCTCTCCCTCTCTATGATTGCAATGTCGACAAAAGCACAAAAAAGAGAGGAGGCGTGACTTTATGAGAGAAATTAGGGATTTTTTTGGTTTAATTAGATTAAACCAGGATTTAATTAAACCAAAATCAATTAAAATCTACCTCTTTGGTTTACTCAACACATCCCAAACTCTAATCCCGGAACACGGATGTTACAATTCTCCCCCACCAATATGGATTCGTTCTCGAATCTCGAACAACCATCAGCCAAGGACTCCCGTGCAACCGTCTCCACGGCCCGCACTCCTCCGACCGATCTACGAAGGTCACCTCTAGGGGATAGACTCACGCTCCATGCATTATTTGCTCTCGACTTTTGGACTTTCCTTTACTCATAGGCCTAAACCTTGAGTTTTTTATTGGCTCCTCATCAGACCTAAGTCTGCATGCCACCCTACAGCGCGCCCCCGGATAGTCATCCGAAGTCGATATACCAACCATACTCCCAAGCCACAAAGTCTCAGAATATGGCAGTACTAGGAGAACCAAAGTCCCCAAGAGTCGCGAGCAAACAATTCTGAACACGTCTGAGTCCTATCCCTATCCAGGTTTCCTTCTCGTGGCTCGCGTATGACAACAGAATGTCCTACCAACCACATATCCCCTCACTGGGATACCTCATGACCACACAAGGATCATCTCACTGTCTCACGGGCCGCCATAAAGGCCAAACAAATGTCCTAAACAGGACAGCCACAAAGGCCAAAAAATGTCCTAAACAGGACAACCACAAAGGCCAAACAAATGTCCTAAACAGGACCGCCACTGGTCCCGAAAGACCGTCATAAAGACCACTCGTCCCGAAGGACCGCCTAAATATGCAACTCTAGCTAAACAGCCTGCCACAAAGGCCACACATCTGGCTAAACAGCCCGCCACAAAGGCCACACATATGGCTAAACAGCCCGCCACAAAGGCCACACATCTGGCTAAACAGCCCACCACAAAGGCCACACATCTGGCTAAACAGCCCGCCACAAGGCGACACAATGGCTAAACAGCCCGCCACAAAGGCCATACAATTGGCTAAACAACCCACTACAAAGGCCATAAAATATCTCAAAAGACCGCCACACACGGGCCCAATGACTCAAAAGTCCGCCACGAAGGCCACACTAGCCCCTCCAAGGCTCACAACCACTAAAAATGGACAATTTTAACTCCCATAAAACTTTCCATTTTTAGAACTTTCCACTTTTGAAATCTTTCCTCTACTAGAAACTTCTATTTCAGGAAACTTCCCCTCAACACCATCACAGTCCCAAAAGACTCTCATCAAAGGAATCTTCTTCTTCCGAAGTTCCTTGATCCTCCTCTCGAGAACCCTCACTGGTCTCGCCTCCAAAGTCATGTTAGGCTGAAGATCTTCAGGAATCTTAGCCAACAACTGATCATCCTCACGGAGACACTTGCTCAACATAGAAACATGGAAAACCTTGTGGAACGCAGGCATAACCTCAGGCAACTACAGCCTATATGCTACCGGTTCCACCCGTTCAATCACTCTGAACGGACCCATATACCTCAGACTCAACTTAGTGTCTGTCAATGACCTGTTCGGACCCTGCAACATAGCCATCTTGAGGTACACTTTCTCTCCTACCTGAAACTCAAGATTTCCTCTCCTCTTATCAGCATAACTCCTCTGCCTATCCTGAGCCTCCTTCATGTTCAGCTTGAGAACCCGAATCTTCTCTGTGGTCTCCTGAACAAAATCAGCCCCAAACATGCTCCTCTCCCACACCTGAGTCCAGCATAACAGTGTACGACATGGCCTCCCATACAAAGCCTCATAATGAGCAATCTTAATACTCGCCTGGTAGCTGTTGTTGTAAGCAAACTCTACCAGGTTCAGGTGATCTACCCAATGGCCACCCAATCCAACACACACATCCTCAACATATCCTCCAGCGTCTAGATCGTCCTCTCCGACTGTCCATCTGTTTGGGGATGATAAGATGTACTCATATGCACCTTAGTGCCCATCTCTGCCTGAAATGCTCTCCAGAACACTGAAGTGAACTTAGAATCCCTATCAGACACAATGCTCGCTCGCACATACCGCTGCTCCATCAGTCTTCTTAATGGCCAAGAAACATAAAACCAGCAACCTAACAATGTTTCTACTGACCCAACTCTAGCAACCTAACAAAAGCCAGACAACAACCAAACGAGCCACTAGAACATCCTCCTTTTCATTGCCATGATCCCACGGTCACACTTTGCCTCTACCTGCACCACAAACACAATGAGATGCGTGAGTATTACCAGAAATACTCAGTGAGGCGATCCTCCCATCTATGAGCTATACACACAAGCAAATCAAGAGTACAAATACAAATAAAATATAACCAAACCAACCAGTTAAACAGAACAACCAATAACACTTTCACCACACCTACACATCATCACACAAAACAAGTCATACAACCCAATCGCTTAGATAAGCTCATGGTCACGCACTCACCTTAACAAGTGATTCACGAAAATAACAACAACCAAATGATAGGCTCTCCAATATCCAAGAACAACCAAACTCGCTCCTACAACCAATCACACCAATAAACAAACATTGAAAACAAACTGCAAGAAAAATCAGAAAAGAACAACCTCATAAGTGAAACCATGTGAAAAGCAAGGTCGACACGTCCAGAAGCTTCCCACAAAATTTCAGAACGATCAGATCTCAGGTGAAACCGAAATCGACCCGAAACACCCGCTGGTCTCAATCCGCGTTTGAGACGAAACGTTCCACTAAACTGCCAATAACTCCTAGAATTTTAACCCAAATTCACTTCTGTAAAAAGGGGAGTGTACGAAAATTTCTTAGCTACAACCCTACCAAAAATCAATACCTTTCGAAACGTTTTGAGTAATCAGATCTTCCTTCTCCCATACCCTGACAGTTCTGTTTCTCTCTTTACTCTAAGGAAAAAGCTTAATCTCCTTCTCTTTCTCCTTTACAAATAATAGCCAAGAGTTATCTCTCCTTCTCTCCCTCTCTATGATGACAATGTCGACAAAATCACAAAAGAAGAGAGGAAGCGTGACTTCATGAGAGAAATTAAGGATTTTTTGGTTTAATTAGATTAAACCAGGATTTAATTAAACCAAAATCAATTAAAATCTACCTCTTTGGTTTACTCAACACATCCCAAACTCTAATCCTGGAACATGGATGTTACAATGATAGGCCCAAGGAAGGAATCTTGAAGCTTTTTGAAAGATTCTTTTCCTAATACACCTTAACCTTGTCAACTAGGTTTAAGTCTGAATGTTGACATATGGTTGCTCCACCAATAGGTTCAAAACCCATATCATATGTGCTTTATGGTAGCATAAGGGCTTCAAGATCATTGGATGCCATCTGTTTAAAGAAACACACTTAATTAAAGTTTTCAACGGATTTACAAGAGATTTAAAAGGGTTTTTTAAAGTTCAAATACACACTCTATCGATCTGAATTCGTCTTATCAACACACTTTATCAACATAATTCAACTACGATTAATCTGAAAATTGATTTCAAATGATTTAACAGGGGCTTTTAAAAAGTGTTTTACAAGAGATAACAAAAATCCAAATTTACAAGACTTTACTAATTCCAAATCCATATCAAACACACTTATCAAAAAAATGTGCAATTGTATCAAATTTATATCTTACTTAATACTTTTTAAAAACTAAAAATTAATAAAACATAACTCTCAAAGAAAAAAATGAAAAATAATTTTATCTCATATTTGAAAAAGTAACAATATCTTAAATATATTTGTTTCATATTTTGTAACCTCAATGGTAATAGTTTTACTACTTGTCCAACTAATTTTAAATAAAACTATACTAACATTATCATAAATTAATCAAAAATTCAAAAACGTTATTATGAGAAAAATTATTTGTTTATGTAAAGGTGAGTATCTACAATCTTTTTTATTTTAGGATTAATAATAGTATAATTTATTTGATTATGGTATTATAGTAATTAATTGTATAATTTTGTTAATTTTTTCTTATAGAATTAGTAATTTAAAATTAGAATTAGTATTATTTTTTATATACATATATGAACAGTCTTTTATGATAAACTTTTAATTTCTTATAATTTACAAATATGTTAAATCAAAATTTTTGTATAACACATGACAAAATCTTTAATTGTTAAACTTGACAAGTGTCGCGATCACATGAATTACTAACTTTGAAAACCAAGGTTTATATAATAACATAATATTGAATACGCTATCAAATCATTTATCGATTGAAAAACTTAAGAGAATTACATTAATTTCTTATTTTGATTATTTTATTTTTCTTATATTATGTTAATCACTAATTTTAACACATTAAACCTTTTTGTACTTTAATCAATTTCAATTAAATTGCAAATATTTTCCTTATTAATTGCATATATTTTCTTATTGTAATTTGTAATTTAACAGATAACTTTCCTATTAGAATTAGTGATATAATAGATTATTTTGGTTTTATATACTTTTCAAAAATATTAATTGTAATTCTTTTATTTTTCAGATTTTTTTATTTTCCTATAATTATTTAAAAAGTATATATTTTCAAACATGTCAAAATATTATCGATATACATATCACATGTCATGATTACATGAGTTATTAACTTTGAAAACTAAAGTTTATATAATAAAATAAAGAAAAATATCATTTGTGGAAAGTTAAAAGCATACATACTCTATTTGTCCCAAAATATTGTCGTCTTGCAAGATCGTTTAAGATTACACTCCGATGATCATAAAATCACAAAGACTGTTTGATCCATCACAAAAGCACCCATTCAAATTACTACACTCGGATCACAAAAGAACAAAGACTGTTTTGTTCCACCATAAAAGCAAAGCATTCAATCGTTTTCATCCAAATCCATATTGAGCAAAGTATCAGGATCTACGACCACAAAATTGAAACCTTTCTTCAACAAAGTGGCACGAACATCAGAGAACTTGGTGCCTTGTCCAAAGTTTTTGTTACTTGAGCTTACCACCGCATTTCCTGTCTTTTGATGAAAGGCGCTCAGGGAAAACGCCCAAATAAGAAAGCTGATTAACACAGTGTTGAATTTTGCATTCTTTTTTTTTGTCAATCATTGGGTCACAATTGGCCGGTCCATTAGCCAAATTCCTACATTCGTAGATGTGATGGTGCCTTCTACAAATGGACTTACCTTCTACCACTGCACTAACAGTACGTATACCAACCAAACATGTAAATTATTTATTTAATCATATACTAGATGATAACTTGCACTGTGCAGTGCGGGGAAATATTTACGTAAATTTTGATTTATTATTTACAAAATAATAGTATTATCTTTATTTGATTTATTCTACATATTTCATAATTTATATATTTAATTTACTTAGTTTCATACTCTGGTTTTGACTATAGTCAGTATAATAAACTTAACAACTTACCATTATTAGGTTTTGGGTATAATTGCTTAAATTTTTTAGAATTGATAGAATCAAAAAAACCCTTATTCACTCGTGATCCGCTTTACAATTTGTAGCGGTACTGAGTCAACGTAAAAAATGAATTAAAGTGCTAGAAAATTATATGATTGGGAGGTAGAATGAAGTATAACAAAATATTTTTGGTACTAAAACTCATCGATCTCAGTGCAAAATCATAAAATTTGAATATTTATAAGTATCAAATAAGTTAACCCGTAAATATATATATATATATATATATATATATATATATATATATATATGTGAAACAACCCAACCCGTTTTTTTTAATACAATATAATATATAATTAAGCATCTTATACTACTTAATCAAACCAACCAAACCACAGTTCAACAATAAACCAACAACAGACAATATGCACAGCGGAAAACATACTAACAACAGGAACATTCTTAACCATTCTAACTGTGACAACCCATCCCGTGACCCCACTAGCTCACCGCTAGCTTGCCCCCATGGACCCCGAGCTGGCCCTGCAGGGCATCGATCCTAACCTCTCACCGTGTAAAGGAACTATTCATCCAAATTCACCAGTAGGTTATTGGTGCGCCAGACGTTCCTCGAACCCTGGTCCCCACCCTTTAACAACCTTCCCACAGGACAAGCTGTCACCAATTGATTTGGATGTCCACGGTGAGGGGTTAGGATCGATGTCCTGCAGGGCCAGCTTGGGTCCATAAGGGCAGCTAGCGGGGGTTAGTGGGGTCTACGGGACGGGTTGTTACACTAACCAACAACCTAACATGAGACTAAACCAGGTTCCAACATTAATACACATAACCATGACCCACAACACACAACCGAGACCCTAGATCATCCTCCTCTTCATTGCCTTGATTCCACGATCACACTTTGGCTTTACATGCACCACAAACACAAATTAAGATGCATGAGTATTTAATAAACACTCTGTGAGGCAATCCTCCCATCTACTGGGCTATACAAACAAGCAACTTGGATACCAATGTCAAACACAATCAACAAACAACACATACGAACCAGGGAACAAGTATTGTCTTCACTAGAAGGGAGGTGTCGACCGACAATGGCTTTGGTGTTGACCGACACTACCCCACAGTGTTGATCGATGCTGAACCTTGGTGTCGACCAACACCCTCTTAGTGTCGATCGACACTGACTCTGCAACCGCGATTCGCTCGAAGCCGAGAGTCGAATCTCGCTTCCTATCATCTCCAATCCGTCCAATACTCAAACCCAAAACCATATGAATCCGTAGAGACCCTATAGCAACCATAACAAGAAACAAAACACCACAAACAACAACAAGCAAGTAAGACAAAGGAAAACTCACTCTTAGATCAGCCATGATCATGTACTCACCTCTATATAGCAAGTTTCTGACCCAACAACGACGAATCCAACCCTTAGAAGCCTTCTCCTTTGTTCCTAGCACAAGATCTCCACTCCACAAGAACATATCAAACCAAAAACAGCTTAGAATCTCTCCAAAAAGCCTCCAACTCTCAAGAACACTCTTTTCTCTCTAAAAAACTGTGGAATGGCGACAAAACAACTTCCTCACAACCCTTTTCGTCTACCTTCCACTTAAATAACTCGGTTACACGGTTTCCTCAAACCAAACTGAAATCGACAATTACGACAAACTCGCCGAACAAGAAATCATTGGTGTCGATAGAAAATTTTGAATTAATTTACGAATGAGCGAAATCTTTTAGAAAATAAAATCATCAATTGTAAAAAATTTGCTAAAAAAAAAATTGTAACCCGCACTTTTTAGATAGTGGAGGTTTAATAGTTTTCCGTGGATAATTATTTTTATTTTTATTTTGAATGATCAAAATAATTATTTAAGGAAAAATAATATTATGATTGATCATAATTATTATTTACGATTTTCTAGTAAAAACATTTGTGTAGATGTTTTTGAAAAATTAAGGTTAAAATTATGTGTAAGAAAGATTGGATCTCTAGTTATTCAAATATCTTATGTTACAATCTAATATTAATGTTATGAATAATTGTTTTATTGATACTACTGACGAAAGTAGGTTTTTTATTTTAATTGATTAAAATATCTCTACTATAAAATTGAGATTTTCTGAGTTGATTTATGAATAAATGTATTCTGAATTATTTTTTTGTATAAATTCTATTAATACGGATTAAGTTCAAAATAAAAGGCATTAACCTATGTAAATTGGAAACACTATACTTTTGATCTCTTGTTAAGATTTTGATAATTTGTAATCAAAAAAAAAGAAAAAAATCAGTTGATATCATGATTTAAGCCTCTTAATTATTTAAATGTTAAACAGTTCTTAATATATTATATAAGTAATGTGTTGAATAATCAAAGAAAAAAAATTAAAAAAACTACTATAATGAGTATATCTTGACTGAAGAATATTTCATTCAAGATAGTTAGCACATGGAAATGTATAGATAGTTCATGTGCTATACATTTTATAATCTTTTACATTTCATTTACTTAATTTCATACTCTGATTTCAACTCGCTTTGGCTACATGATACAATGTTCAAATCCGTGAATCATATAAATTTTGTAAAATCCTAAAAAGAAAACAAAACCTGTATTGAAGCGGTCATGTTTAGAAATCTAGATTTAACTTTTTGATTTTTTTTTTTAGTTATATATATTATTCCAAAATAAAATATAATATTTGTGATTTTTTAGCTTTTAATATAATGTCTCTGCGTCAATGTGAAGTGCAAAAAATATTTAATAAATTAGATATAATATTTTAAATTTAAAAAATATAAGCAATGTTGTATTTTAGTTTTAAAATATGTATTTCAGTATTAAACAATTTAGGGATGCATATATTTAAGAGAATATTTAATCTTAGTTTAATAAATAAAATAAATTTTTATAATTGTTCTAAATAGTTTATTATTGTTTCCTAAGATTTCTGAAACAATAAATGAAATCTGTTAAAATAATTTCAAAAATATTGGGCTATAATTGTATTAAATATTTTTTATTTTCCAAAATATTGTTGCTAAAATATTTATAATATATTTTCACCTAATTATTTATTGTTCAAGATTTTTTTCTGATTTAATAAGATTTTTTTAGTTTCAAAAATAAAAAGAAAACAATTAATAAACACTAAAAATAATATTTACGTGAATTTGTTTTCTTTCAATAATTATATTAATAAAAAATTTGTTTTCTGATTACAAAGATGAGATTATTATATTTGGTAATTAAATACAGTAATATTTTGTGTAATATAGCACATGAGAGTAGGGTTATTCCTTTAAAGATTGCTTAAATAATATAATAGAGATAGAAGAGGGTTTCAATTTGAAGTAAAAGAAAATTCACTTTTGCCTTCCGCAATCTCGAGATTGATACAGCAAGACATATACTCTTGCCGCAAATCATTTACACAAATACAAAACTTTGAGGAATTTTATTTCATAAATTTTGTCTGATATCTAAAATGTTAATCAACTTTTCTTTAAAAATTTTTAAAAAAAAACATATGTATTGATGACATTGGTTGGGAAATTCACCAAATCAGTTAGGTCTTGAGGTTCAGCTTTGTCTTCGAAGAGAAGCTTGTCTGATGAATGAGCCTCTGAGCCAATACTTAAAAATTTTTGCCTAGTAACTTCAGGCTGAATGTGAACTCTTAAATTCTCTGCCTCAGTAAGAGTATATGTTCCTCATTCTATCACCTTTAGATGTATCTGCAGAAAGAAAAGGATTCACATAAATGACTCGCTTCAATTCCACTTTCCGACTAGGCTTTTGACTCCATGCAGAGAGACATCAACATCTCAACCAAAGCATATCGTCAAAAACAGATTGACCATCACGGATAACCGGAGTTGCATCAACTTTTGCCAGAGAGGAACATTTTCACTGACTATACAACTAGGTTCATCAGTCATACTCGTTGCTTATGATGAAAATCCATAGGGACCATCTGTTGGAATTGCAGGTTTTGAGACAGTGATTTTCCGGTGACTTTCCGGCCAAATTCCGGCCACATGTCTGCTCGGAATTGTCGATTCAATAGTGCAATGGAAAGCTGGTAACGAGTACTACAAGATGGTATATTCATACTCCAAAACGGAGTTGATCTGAATGAGAAATAAGAGTGTGAAGTGAGCTACTTGGGATGGTTTGGGAAATATCTCACATCGGAAATATGACTGATTTTTCACTCATATATATATAGTTTCACACTCTTCTAGTTTCAAAAGTGTGTAGAAGGAAGAAGGAAGTTCCCACACGCGCGCCGAGCTGGGCTGCGCCCGGCGTGGGCCGTGGGCCCTTGGGAATTCTCGCCTAGCCGAGCATTTTTTGGTTCGATATAGGCCATTTAATTTTTGGAAAGACTTGGCTTAAACTCCAAGTAAACTTGGCAGTACTCCGAGAATATTCAGAGAATATTTTCTGAATATTCACGAGAGACCACATCCTTCTACTATATATAGAGGTGCAGCCTCTCATTATTTCTCACACACAAAAACACAAACCCTCCTTCTAATAAGTCCAGCCGCAGAGCTCTCTCTCTCTCCGTCTCCTTGCTTAGTCCAGAGTAAGTTCTTCTAGTTAGTAGTCTCGAGAGTATAACGTAGATCTATTCGCTTGAGTTCTATTACTGGTGTGCTACTGTAATAGTTCGTGATCGGTTGTATCCTGGGATTCATAAATTGTGATTGTCCAAAAGCACTTATGACCGATTTATTGAATTAAGGAAAGAGATATCATATCTCGCTTCCGTGATTTATTTACAGCTTCATATTATGCTATTGTAATTCGTTTATGATTTCGTTATTTTAAATATAATTTGCATATTTTCTCAATTCGATTTTTGCGTTTTAAAGGAGGTGTGTTCAACAATTATAAGGATGGAGAATAGTTGTTTCTTTATTTTTTCACTTAAAATACCATATTCATTTCCAACAATCAAAAACTTTTTTGGCTGATGGTCGTGACTCGTGAGGATATATAAGTTGATGGCAAAAAAGGAATAGAAAACATTCTTTCGGGCTTGACAATATGAACAAGGAATGGCGAGAAACCGAATGATTATTATTACAATACTAGTTGCTCAATAATTTTTATGGGGTATTATCTTTTTATTTAGCCATAAAAATTATTGGGAAGACTCAGAGATATGATTCTAATTAGACACAGGCGGTTGAGTTGCGTAGCAAGAGCTAAACTGCCTGGAGACATATCTTCAGGTTGTTTCTGTCTCATTCGTTGGTTACTTTTGTAAGCTGTGTGTTGGGCTGGGAATTTGGGTGTCAGACCTTGGGGTTTTGGGTGTATACTTTTGTAATTTTGTTAAATTATAGTGTATGTTTGTATCCCATATCATGTAATGTAATGTACCTCTGTAAACATCTCGTGCCATGATCGGTATTAGCTTCTGTTTGTTGCTCCAATCAGTTATTCAAAAAGTATATATGGTATCAATTATCAAAGACTCAAAACAGTTTCTTGTTCAAAGCCACTTTAAAAGTCTCTTGACTCATGATTTGCATATATCTGATTTAAACATATGCTTTATTTTTTAATCGTTTTTCTAATATGCATATATGATATATCTTATTAAACACACATACTTCGTATAATTCCATACTTCATACTAATCTGACCATATGCTTTCATCATTTGCAAATAAAATAAAACATTGTTTGTGTGAATTGGTTTCTCATATATCATTTTTTTTTTTGAGCAAATATTTCCCAAAAACATTTCTCACATATCATTGTTCTTTTTTCTTTTTTCTTTTGTTGCTTCGTTTGCAGGACAGGAAGCTAATAAAGTTTTGATCATCTTTTTTTTGCTACCACAATACACTTCAATTAGAATTAATAAAGTAAAAAACATTTCTCTCAAACTTAAATCTTAAAAGTAACCGTAAAATTCAGAAATATATGCTCCTGATTGGTAACCTATTGAGAAGGAATAGGAATAAAAAGAACGATCAGAAAAAAAGAAAATTATAAAACAAGAATGTGTAGAAAAATCTGTTCCTTATCAAATATGAAGAGGAACAATTTTTTTCTACAATTCCTATAAAAAAAGGAACTAGTAGGAATAATATGGGTTCATATGTTATAATTTGGAAAATAAATTACTTCTAAATGGTAACAAAAACGAGGAACAACACATTCTACTCCATTGTTTTTAAAAAAACTGGTCACCAATTGGATCCAATAAACATATACCCAAAAAAACCGTTTGATAGGATTTTCTGTTTCAATGCTACTTAATTTTTACATTTCTCTATTCATCCTATGAAATTTTTTCTTGCTCAAAATGCGAATTGTCAAATCGAAACCAAACTTTTGAGAATTTATATATATATTTTTTTCTTATAAACGAGGGCTATTGAGTTTTTGAGACGTTAGGTTGGTGTGGCGTTCGCACGTGCGTATCATGGAAATGTATGAATAATTTACACGCCTAATGAAATACGTTTCTTTGGTTAGGTTGGTAATATATAGTACGTCGTGGTCGTGCTTATAATGCTAAACAAAATATATAAATTAAAGAAAAAACGCTGCGTTTTGTTTCCACGTCTATATCTTTCTCACAAGTCTCAAAGCAAGATCCTCGTTCTTGGTTATTTTTGAAACAAAACTAAAAATAGAATGGGTGTGATCTCTCCGATTGAGACTCTGTTCTTAAAGTCTCATCATCGTCTTCTTCAACCTCGAGACTATTCCTACCCAGTCGTTTTAAACAACACTCGAGGACATTTTGCTAATTTCCCACGTAACAGCTTCTCATCCTCTTCTCTAGGTTTCACTTTTGTTCTTCTCTGTTTTTATGAAATATATTCATTTCTTTAATCTTCAATTCTTGTTTTTAATGAGTAATTTCTCTTGCAGGATCATGCTCGGTTGAGTTTCCACTAAGAAGTAACCCGATTTCACAAAGTAAGTTCTCAGCTTTTTATCTCTGTTTTTTTTAGGGTTGCAGCAATTCAGGTTTTTAATATTTTTGATTATGTGTGTTCAACAATCCAAAGATGGCAAGTCAAGTTATCATTGGAGGATATATGTCTCGGAATCTGACACAAACGAGGTAAAACACAGTCAACGAAATTGCGACTTTATGTTTAGCTTTCTTGGCAAGTAACAGTTCTGTTTTGTTTCAGATGTACCATAAGAAAGTTTCTATAATGGAAACATTAAAACAAGCCAACTCTTATATTCCTCATGCAATTCTCTCAAGTACAATATTAGCTCTTCTCTATCCCCCTTCTTTCACATGGTTCAAGCCAAGGTTTGGATCAACCTAATTACTAATTCGATCAAAATCTTGATTAATACTTTTATTAGACATCAGCAATCTTTAATTACTATTTCATCTTCTTTAGGTACTTTGTGCCTGGCTTAGGGTTTATGATGTTTGCTGTTGGAATCAACTCAAACGAAAGAGACTTTCTCGAAGCTCTTAAAAGACCAGATGCTATTTTCGCCGGTTACATCGGACAGTACTTGATAAAACCACTCTTAGGTTACATTTTCGGCTTAATTGCTGTCTCTCTTTTCAATCTACCTACTTCTATAGGTGCTGGAATCATGCTGGTGTCATGTGTTAGTGGAGCTCAGCTATCGAATTACACAACTTTCTTGACTGATCCTTCACTCGCGCCGCTTAGCATCGTCATGACATCTGTCTCAACTGCTACTGCCGTCCTCGTTACACCTATGCTTTCACTCTTACTCATTGGTAAAAAGCTTCCGGTTGATGTGATTGGGATGATCTCTAGCATTCTCCAGGTCGTGGTTACACCTATTGCCGCAGGACTACTTCTAAACCGGTAGGACATCATCTCAATCAATTAGAAAAACCAAAATTTTCGGTTTATAATTTATATTACTAACTTAGAAATTATGTGACTGCAGGTTATTTCCAAGGTTATCTAATGCAATCAAACCATTTCTCCCGGCGTTAACAGTTATTGATATGGGTTGTTGTATAGGAGCACCCCTCGCTTTGAACATAGACTCAATCTTGTCTCCGTTTGGTGCAACCATTTTGTTCCTCGTCGTCACGTTTCATCTCTTGGCTTTCGTTGCTGGTTACTTTTTCACTGGTTTCTTCTTCAGCAAGGCATCTGATGTTAAAGCCCTACAAAGAACAATTTCATACGAAACCGGAATGCAAAGTAGTCTTCTCGCTCTGGCCCTCGCGACAAAGTTCTTTCAAGATCCTCTCGTTGGAGTGCCTCCAGCAATCTCCGTGAGTTCAAAACCGACCCCGTTTTGTTGCATCTATTTGGTTTTTAGTTCTTTAACAATGTTTTTCTTTTGATTATCTTTTGCAGACGGTAGTTATGTCTCTAATGGGTGTCTCGCTCGTTACCATATGGAAAAACAGAAAGGAGTAGTGACATGAATCCTAATTGTTTATTTTGTAACGATCTAGTGTTTCTGTAACTGTAATGATCTAGTTATGGTTTCTTATAAAAGAACCAAGGCTGTCTTTGTAAACGATCTAGTGTTTCTGTAATGATCCAGTTATGGTTTCTTATAAAAAGAACCAAGACTTTACCCATAAAGAGTTTATAATGGTTTCAAATTTGTGTCTTGATTGGTTATGATACAAAAACAGGTTATAGTAAAACCAAAACAGAGTTTAAAAAAAAAAACAGAGAACAATACAATTTCTTTATTTACTTCTCATGTGTAAGACTTGTGATGTAAATTTAAGGGTGGGACTTTCATGGAATCAACCAATATCTCAAGAATACAATTGTATTCATGTGGGAAAATGGATGTTAATTATGTGGTTAAATATAAGTTTTGATTAAATATTCTTGATCCATATATACCTTTATTGAGTACAAGAGTATCTTCTAGATAATCTCCGGATGAGCCCAGCATTATTCTATATTCTGACTTTTCTGAGCATCTTCCTTCTGCATTAATACTTTGTAATATTCAAATCCTTTGTTTGAGGTCTTTAGGTTATCTAATGGTCCTTTGCTTAATCATGAAAAGATAAAAATTCTTTGGCTTTACTCATAAAAAGATTCTGACAGATTCTATGCGTTTGGTTTATCAATGAAAATGAAAGGTCAAATTCATGCTTACAACATAAACTTCTACACTTTTAGACTTTAATTTATTAACTTCTGACTGTGCCACTTGTTCAATTCTTAGTAATAAGGTAGAGTTTACCCCTTTTTTTTGGGCTCTGTTTATTCACTTTTAGCATATTGGTCAGAAAGGCAGCAAGGGGTTTTGGCTCTACAAAGTCAAAACAGCATGATGTCTCGACCATTAGGGATGGGGTTGGGTTCGTACTTCGTTCGTAGGGGGGATGTGTAAGCCACCACCCATATATTGAAGGTCTTATGATTGATGATTCTTCCATTTGAAAGTTAACATAAATAAAATAATAAAATGAAAAGGTTTCTGATAATCTGTTATATATATAAAAAGGTTTTTGTGCAAAAAATCCTCCAACTAATTTTTTTTTTACAGGAAAACTCTCCATATCTATAAAATGCAAGTCAATACCACCAACTGGAAAGTCACCCTCAATACAACCCCTCCCCCATATTAATGATGTGGCATTCGTCTGTACCGTTTAAAAACGTAACAGAAATCAAAATGACACCGTTTTATTACTCTTGAAAACCACACAAAGTCTACATCCTTGTCGTTTTAAAGTCTCAAAAATGACACATAACAAAACTCGGGTTCTGTCATCTTTTAAACAAAACTCGATATCGTGAAAGAAGATTCAATTTGGGGATTAAGGTTCAACTTGGGCTCGATTTGAGGAAAACAGAGATGGTTTCTTTAGATCTCTTAGAGAATTAGGGATATGTTCGATTTGATTACGGTTCATCGTTGGGTTGGGTTCGATTAGGGTTTGGTTTTCTTGCGATTAGGGATATGTTAGAGCGAAGAGGTAAATGGCAATTAATCTCGTTGGGTTTGAGTTGAAGGGAAACGATTCGGGGAGAAGATTCGAGTGTTGGGGAATCAAAGGAGGGCAACGATGAGGTGAGAATTGATGATTTTGAGAGTATCAATTGTTATTATCCATTCATTTCTGAGATTTGATATGTGCAAATTTTCAGATTTCTAATATTTTTGTTTTTTTTTTGGTTCAGTTTTGATTTGTTTATGCATGATGGAGGATATTGGTCAGCTGAGGACCAATATCTTGGAGGAGAGAGACATACAGTGGGTTTGGTATCAGCTGAATCATTCAGCTTACGTTCGATTTTGGTGCTTCTTTCGGAACACCTCGGGTATGAAGACAACATGAAGAAAGTGTCTTGGTTCCCAATTGAAACGCCTTGTAAGAAAGAAGATATTGATAACGATGAAGCGTTGAAGAAAGTGGTTCATTATGCAGTCAGAGCTGGTGCATTAACCTTATTTATTGTTCGGGAAGATGATCCTTGTATAGGTAGGCACATTGATACTAATGCGTTGAGGTATTTGTCAGACGATGAAACATTGGTTGATGGTGAAGTTAGTGGTGGTAGTGGCTCTGAGTCAGATGATGAAGTTGATGAAGTTCAGTTTGAAGACATTGTTTACAGCGATAGTGATGATGATGACAGTCCACATGTTGAGGTAGATGAGAGCAAGTATCGAAAGTTTTGTATTGGTGATGAGTACAATACAATTGATTCCTTGAAAAGAGCTGTTACGAGATATGCTGTGAAGAAGAGGAGGGACATCAAATATGAGAAGTCAGATGGCAAACGTGTAGTTGCTATTTGCTCTGGAAAGAAATGCCCGTGGAGGCTTTCAGCAACCATCAACAACAGTTCTAATAGAGTAGTAATCTGATCGTAAATGAGGAGCATAATTGCACTTGGCCAGGGGTCGTGTCCTTGCTGACTAACTCTCGGATTGCTGATCTTTACATAGAAGAATTCAGACTAAATCCAAAGTTCTCAGCAAATCAATTACAACAGAAGCTTCTAAGAGGCAACATCAATGTGCCTTGGACAATTTGTGAGAGGACACGGCTGAAATGTCTTAAGACATTTGATGAAGAGCAAGAAGAGTATTTTGCTAGGTTATTTGATTATGTTGCTGAGCTGAAGAGAAGCAATATTGGATCCACAGTTGAATGTGAGGTAAGGGAAAGTAGGTTCCATAGGTTTTATGTGTGCTTTGCTGCTTTAAAAAATGGGTGGAAGAGAGCATGTCAAAAGATCCTCCATCTAGATGGAACATTTCTGAAGTGGAGAATGACAGGAATGTTATTAGTTGCATGTGGAAGAGATCCCAATGATCAGATGTTTCCTGTAGTTTGGGCGATTGTGGATTGTGAAAATACGCCAAACTGGTTGTGGTTCCTTGAACATTTGGTTGATGACTTGGGTTTAGAGTTAGGAAATAGACTAAGACTAGGTAGTGATCAACATAAATGATTGATTGCAGCAATGAAGGTAGTATTGCCTTATGCTGAACACAGGATGTGTGCAAGGCGTGTTTATGCCAACTGGAAGAAGAAGTATGCTGGAGCAGAATATGAGGACATGTTCTGGGCTGTTGCAGCCTCTTACTATCCACAACAAATTGATAGAAATATGCAAGAGCTGAAAGAGTATGATCCTGCTGCTTTTAATGACTTGAAGATTTCTCTTTTTTTCCATGGTCAAGGTAATCTCTCTTACTTGTTCTGTTTTTTTTTTTTTTTTTTGGGATATGACTTTGTTTTATTTGATTGCTAACTTGGTGTATCTCTTGTAGGGCTTATTTTACAGAGTTCTCAAAGTGCGCTGCTGTAGAAAACAATCTTGGAGAGTCATTCAATGCAACAATCCGGATAGCAAGAACTAAACCGGTTGTTGAGATGCTGGAAGAAATAAGAAAAAGGGTTATGGTGAGCAATGAAAAGAAAAGAGCCGAGGCTGAGAAAACAAAAGGAGAGTACTCTCCTAAAGCAATAGCTTTACTAGACCAGCAGATTGGTTTGGCAAAGAATTGTAGACCTTTGAGCTGCGGATTAGGGAATTATGAGGTTGGCTACTTTAACTACAAAACTAATGTGTGAATTGAAGGTTTTGTGGTGCAGATGCGAGGTGAGATCAAATGCAGTTGTAGAATGTATATGGTCAGTGGGATCCTATGTAGCCACATTGTTTCTTGTCTTAAACATGAGAAGAATACTAACCAAGATCCTAAGAAGATGATTTCTCCATGGTTCACCGCTCAGAAGTTGAAGACTTGTTATGCTGATGGACTTTGTGGTGTGAATGAAATGAATCTATGGGAGGTGACTACAACAGTCAGGGTCTTGCCACCTCCTTACAAGAGGCCTGGTGGAAGACCTCCAAGGAAGAAGAGAAAGAGGGAGAAGGGTGAACCAAGGGAAGGAACCAAGCTTTCTAAAAGAGGAACCAAAATTGTAAGACTCTCTTAATATCTTAGGTTTTTTTGTTTTGTTTTGTATTTGCATTCTGATTTCTGACCTTATCGTTCTTATTTGATGTGCAACATTGTAGCTTGTCTGGACAAGAAGGCCACAACAAGCTGAAATGCAAGAATGGACCAATGCCTACGCCGCCAAAGAAACCACCAGGTATACCAAGAAAGACAGCTACTGCAAAAACACCATTTGCATCAACCTCTACTTCTGAACTTGATTTAGAAAGGCCAGCCCAACCAAGCTTTTCATCTGTTCACCCAAAAAAACGTCCAGGAAGATCTCGGAAAAGTCAGCCTTATGGTACATCATCTTCACAACCAACTGCTGACACACCATTTGAATCAGCCTCAACTACTGAACTTGGATTAGAAAGACCAGCCCAAGAAGATCTTCCAAGCCTTTCATCTGCTCTCCCAAAAAGACGTCCAGGAAGACCTCGGAAAAGTCAGCATGATGATGCATCATCTTCACAACCAACTCCTAAGAGACTTCCTATGTATGACACATGGCCCATGTATCTACCAATAGCGAGACCTTCCAAGCCTTTTTGTTTGTTGATTCTTATTTATGTTGGTTTATTTTCTTTGGAAAAACTGATGTTGTGTTGTGATTGTGCAGGAAGGTTATGGTTTATTCACCAGTCCTGTAACTGGTGACGACTATATTCAGGTAGGCAGGTCTGTGACTGATGCACGAGACAACACTATATTACCAAGCAGTCTGTATCAAGCTAGAGAACGCAAGAAAATGGAGGTTTCACGTGGAAAGAAGAAATGAGTTAAAGCATCGTGTGTGTTATTTGTGTGTTTTTAAGCATCATGTGTTTTGAATCTTTTCAGTTGACTTGTGTTTGACAAACCTTAGTTTTGTGTGTTTTAAGCATTGTGTGTTTTAAACTTGACTTTATTTCTTATTAATGTGTTGTGTTTGTTGTTAAAATTGTCATAAGAATACAATGTGTTTGTCATTGTCAACGACCAAAATATATGTCATCACCAAATTTCACAAACGAACACATTCTTCTACACCAACAATCAAAATACAAAACCATACACTTAAACTAGTTGAAGAGCCTTTAAAAAACAATCAAAATTGAAGGTCTTCCATCCGCAATTACTTATTATTCTACTAAAACAAATAGATTATCATTGCAAGCAAAACAAAAGCCGCAACAAACACATTCTTCAACTCCATAGCTGTTCCATCGCTTTTATCTACAATCAACACCTTAAGGCTATCCAACACCATCTGATTTTCCGATTGGAGATCATAGAGGTGAGCAATCTCGTCTCTTTGGACCTGAAGCATTTCACGCATTTGATTCAAACTAGGATAGCCATGAGTTTCTTGCTCCAATGACCTTAGTTCTTCCATCATAGCTTTATCCCACCATTTCCAAATATGACATTCTCCATCCTACACATAAATATTTTTATTTAGACCATAATTCAAATAATATTTACCATAATTCAACCATATTCACAAAATATAACCAAATAGAAAAACTTACATCTCTATTTTGACATGTGTAGAAGAGCCTTCCTGGGTTTGTCCTTGTAAAAGAAGGTTCAAGCTTTGGCCTTCCACCACAATAACAAATAGTTGGAATCCTATTCTCAGGTTCGTCATATTCAACTTGACTCGTGTTGGGTGAAGAGTATGAATCAGACATTGTGAACGAGAAAAAATCAACGGGGAAACAAAAGACTGAACTTTGAATTCCTAAATATAATAGAATCCTCAACCCTAATCGAAATCTAAAACCTAAATCTCTCTTTTCCCCAAATGTAACCCAAAGATGAACCCTAATCCCCAAATCGAATTTTATGCTTCACAAACTTGTTCTTTGAAACTTTAAAACAACGAAGATGTAAGACTTTGTGTCGTTTTCAAGAATAACAAAACGGTGTCGTTTTGATTTCTGTTACGTTTTTAAACGATACAGACGGATGCCACGTCATCAATACAGGGAGAGCTATATTGCGGGTGACTTTCGAGTTGGTGGTATTGACTTGTATTTTATAGATATGGAAGGTTTTCCTGCAAACAAAAATTAGTTGGAGAGTTTTTTTTTGCACAAAACCCATATATAAATCATGGTGGAAGATGATCTAAGCATTATCTATACAAAAATGATTCGTGGTTATGCTTAAAAAGAAGAATGTCATGTCTGATTACATCAAATTATTTTGTAATACACATTATAAATATTTTAGCTATTACCTCATCTGTTTTGGTTGGTAGAGTATCTTTCCATACAAGTGATTTAAAATACAAAAAAAAAAAATCATAAAAAAAAGAGAATTATTATTATTCATTTTCTTAATACAACCCCCTTAATCTTAATAACAAGAGAATTATTATTATTGCTTTAGTAATAATCTTTGTTAAAATTCTGACTTTTTGGTAAATCTCATCACAAAAATGTTTAAATTATTTTTAACATTTAATTATATAATTGATCCAATGGACGACTGTTGAAAAATAAAGGAGGAAACAGTGGACTGCGGAAAAATGGTAAATGACCTTATTAATTGTAAATTATTACTATACTACCATTACCCCCAAAAGAAGCAGTTCGAAGAGGAAAAAAAAAAAGAAGAAAACAGAGTAAACGTCACATAAAACGTCGGTCGTAAACAGATCCAACGGCTGAAAACAATTCAAAAGCACGCCAACACTGACGTCGTCAAAAAAAAAAAAAAAAAGGAAACCGTGTGTCGTTCGTCGTCGTCGTAACTCGTAAACCAAAAAACCAAATTAATGATTAATTATTATTTATATAATAAACAAAAAAGCCTCATTTCTCTCATCAACTATTGTTGCGTGTTTGGTTATCTCTCTCTTCTCTTTTCTTTTCTTCTTCTTCTCTCTCTCTTTCTCTTTTACCTAAATCAAAGGGATTTGTTCTGATCAAAAACTTATTATTTTTTTGAACAGAATTTAACAAACAAATCCCTAAAAACGAACCCATCCCTTCAAGATTAAGAAACCCCACCGATCTGTTGAAATTTTTCATTCCGGAAGCTTTTTTTTTGCAAATTGGTGGCAACAAAAATCTCATTTGATCTGACTTTGTTCTGGTAAATTTTCTCTCTTTCAGAAATTTTTTTTTCTCCACAGATCTGAATATTTTTATGGGTCATTTCTTAATGATTAATCCGTGTTCTTAATTTGACTAACGTGATAGATCTTATTTATATAGCTGGGTTTAAATCAAATTGAATCGATTTTGATTATGTTGAATCTGGGTTAGGTCGAATTGAATCGAATCGTGTAAATGAATCGATGCCAACCTTAATAAAAAAGGTTAAATGGGTTTTTTTTTTTTGTTATTTTGTTAATTGAAGGTGAGATTTGAGAAGGTACAAGAAATGGGCTCTGAGCAGAACAACAGCACAAGCTTTCCACCAACAGAGCCAAAGCTCTGCGATAACGGATGTGGGTTCTTTGGATCACCGTCCAACATGAACCTCTGTTCGAAATGTTACAGAAGCTTACGTGCCGAGGAAGATCAAACCGCGGTAGCCAAAGCTGCGGTTAAGAACTCTTTAAAGATTCCGTCTTGCAGTATCGTTGCGCCGGAACAAAAGCAGGTTCTGGAAGTTAAACAAGCACCTGTTGAAACCGTTGTTGTAGCGGCTGAGCCGTCTTCGGCTGCGGAGGAAGATGGTGAGCCGTCGAGACCTGTACGACCGAACAGGTGTTTCAGCTGTAACAAGAAGGTTGGTGTAATGGGTTTTAAGTGCAAATGCGGTAGCACGTTTTGCGGGAATCATAGGTACCCGGAGAAGCATGAGTGTAGCTTTGATTTCAAAGAAGTTGGGCGTGATGCTATCGCAAAGGCCAACCCGGTGATTAAGGCCGATAAAGTCCAGAGGATTTGAAAAAGCAAAATGTTATATTTCTGAAGTTATTTCTTTGTCTTCTGCAATTTGATCAGTTTCTTCCCGGGAATGTTGATGTGATGTGATCATGTTCGATTTGTGTTTGGTTTCCATGAATCAAAAATGAAAAATTTCTGCTCTTGATTTCTCTTAAAATGGAGTCTCAGTTGCTCGTACGTTTATCTTGTAAAACTAGACACGTCGTGAGATTGAATCTATTTGCTTTTCTCCTTTGTTATGTTTTGATTCAACTCAACTTAGAGATTGAACATGTTTAGAGTGCCTTTGTTTTAGGGGAGAATCTCAAAAATAGCACTAAAATAAGTTTTTTTTTCTAAATTTAACACAATATCTCTAAAATTCCAAAAATAGTATTAATTAATCATTCAAAATTAAATTTTAAATTTAAAATACTAAACCATATTCCTCAAAACTATACCCTAAAAGTGAAATTGAGAATCCAAACTTTAAAAAAAAATTATAAAAATTAATTTTAAATATTATAACATGTTAAATAGTGCTATTTTTGGAAAAATTTGGAATGTGTGCTATAATTATCCACAAAACTTGTTTTAATGCTATTTTAGGGTATTTCTCTTGTTTTATTATCTCATATACTCCCTCTGTATCAGAATACTTGATGTTTTAGGATTTTATTTTGTATCAAAAATGATGATTTTCTAGAGTATTTAATGCATTTTTATTTTTCAAATCAAATAACTATTTAATGATGGGCAATTGACAAAAATAACACCATTTTAAGTTTTTCTTCAACAATTAGCACATGATTTCAAATGTTCCAAAACTAGCACAAAATTATATTTTATTAAAAATAGATTAATAAAACTAAAACAATATTGAAGTCTAGATCGTGACATTGCAACCACCGCATGTTCTCTCTCGCTCTTCCTTTTCTTTGATTCCAAACCTAACCATTGATGGTGTTCCACCGGTGAACCCAATCGAATCTGAATCGACGGTGATTCATGAAGTTGAAGTTAGTGATTGAGACACCGCAGAGGAGAAATCAGTGATTGAGCCCAAGCATCGATAATATTCAATTTGGATGGATTTAATTCCTGTAAAAGTTGCATAATCGATGGGAGAGGAGAAGAGGAAGTTTGGCTTTTCGGTGCTAGGTCATTTCCTTTCTATTGTCTGTTTCATTCTTCTATTTATCACCCTCCATTGCCATAATCTTCTACACTTTTGTTTGATGTGAGTATTGGTTTTAGAGCTTTCTCTAGTGGTAGTTTTGATGTTAGTGATGGTGAAATTGAATCTGAAGATTATAATGATGTTATTGATGAAATTGGGGTCACTGGTGTTGAATTGAGTACTAATTATGAAGAAGTAGATAACGATCTGATCAAAGTGGTTTTAGAACAGTTTGGACATACTCGGAAACCTGTAATTATGTTCTTTTGTTGGGCTGCAAAGAAACCAGGATTAGCTCATGATTCAAGAACCTGGAATTTTTATGTTGTATTATCTGTTGGGCTTCATAGAAATTCCATGACGAGTATTGTAGCAAAGACTAGACAATTTGATGTGTTTGGTTCTTGAAGAGATGGGATACGGTCTTGATATGATCGTGGCCAGCAAGGAGACAGAAGCTGCAGAGCAACCGGAGATCGTGGGAAGGATCACTTGTTCAAGAGCTAAGGAGATGGCCAAGGAAGCTCATGCACTCATAGCTGACGGGTCATTCAATCTACCGAGGATCCAAGTCTTCAACATATCCATCCTGAAGACTTCACCCGGTAATGATAACTAGATAACTTAGGTGTGAAGTTTGTACTCTTTTTCCCATAGCTGAGTTTTGTCCCACTGGGTTTTCTCGGTATGGTTTTTAATGAAGCAAATGGATCACTACGTCGAGTTATCTAGAAGTCATTACCAATGGGGAATAATGTACTAATACAAGTGGCTTCTGTACTACTACAGATCACTTAAACGCTTCGTTGTTTTTCTTATTTCCTTTACACACCCTGTTGTTTTATTTGGAGTGTCGAACCCTAGGGTTTATTATAAAACCCAAAAGCCACGCCTCCTTGTTTGGTAGCGAAGAAGTTGTATGAACAAGTATTGTCACACTTTTTCTCTCAATTTGAATTCTAGAATGCGTTCTTGATTTCTGGGTTTCTATACACTTTGTGATTCAGAAACTCTTCACTTTGTTCCAATCCATACAACCACCTAAACATCTATCTTCGAACCATTGTTTTCATCATCCGATCTTCACACATCATCACTCAAAGTCATTCGTCCATCATCATCAACAAGATCACGTCGCCTATCACCTATCTTCAGCCTTTCATCGGAGTTCTATCCTAGGGAGATCGTATTATGTGGTATCAGAGCCAACTCTGTGCCAAAGGCTAAGCGATCCTAAAAACCCTAATCTCGTTTGTGTTGCTTGATTTATTTCGTTTGTCTAGTTTTTTTTTAGGGTTTGTTTTCGTTGTTCATTGGTGTTTAGATCGAGTTCTGTGAGTTTAGGATTTAGTTTTGGTGTTGTTTCGAATTAGACTACAATTAGGGTTAGTTATTTCGAATTTTATTCATCATAGGGCTGGTATTGTTCGTTTTTTCTAATAGTCTAGATCGACAGTAGGTCTGCAGTCGTGTTTTCTGTTTAAAAATTCAGAGTTTCAGAGTTTATTTTTGTTTTTCTCATTCAAGGAACAGTTTACTTCGAGTTTCTTCTTTAATTTGCAGGTACAATGGAGCTTTCTCCAGAAGCTATGGAAGCTTTGAACCAAGCCATGGCTAAGCAAATAACAGAAGCAAACAAGACAATGTCTACCCAGTTCCAGCAACAGATGGAGCAGATCAGTAACAAGTTCGAGAAGCAGATAAAAGATATAGCTCAAGCATCTAACGCTTCAGATCAAAGTTCTACAGAACCACCTAGCCCTAAGGAGGCCCTTCGTTTAGCTAAAGGAAAGGCTCACGTGGGAGCTTCTTCCAAACATACACGGATCAGAACAGCTAAGTCACCTACTAGGGGAAGAGAGACTTGTTTCAATCAGAGAAGAAACACTCAAAGCACAGAAAGAGAGCATCGAAGAACTGGTAGAGATCCTACACGCCCACGACGAACTGAACAAGTAGCTGGGCATCGAATATACATTGAGTCAGATAGAGAGTATTCTGAAGAAGAAGAAGTTTCAGATCATAGTCAAGAGACAATGAGGAGAAACAGAAACAGAGATCATGGCAGGGATTATGATCCTTTGAGGCAGCAGCTGAAGCACCTCAAAATTCAGTACCCTTCTTTTCATGGTACCAATGATCCAGAGACTTATCTAGACTGGGAAAGGAAGATGGAATCTAACTTTCAGGTTCATGGTACTTATGAGTTGAACAAGGTAAAGATAGCCATATCCGAATTCAATGGCTATGCTTTGTTGTGGTGGGAGCAGCTGGGACTTACTCGACATCGACAGAGAGAGCCTGCTATCACTACATGGGAACAGCTAGTCACGCAGATGAGAAAGATGTTTGTGCCTACACATTACCAGAGAGAGATTCTTAACAAGCTTAGGTGTCTCATTCAAGGCACTAAGTCTGTAAGAGACTACTATCAGGAGCTGGAAACGCTTATGATCAGGGCTGATCTGAGAGAAAGTGAAGACATGGTTATGTCTAGGTTTCTTGGAGGTTTGAACAGAGAGATTCAAGACAAGATAGTGCTGCAGAACTATGAAGATGTACAAGAAATGGTACATAAGGCAGAGTTGATTGAATCGCAGATCAAGAGAAAGGGAGTGAGGTCTATGTTTACGCCTAACATGTCCAAGCCGAGGGAGTTCAGCAAACCCGCCTTCACCAAGGACAGCAAACCCGTGACAGCCACAGTCAAAGAGGAAGTTAAAATCGATTTCAAGCCCAAGAGTAGCACCTCTACAAGTCATATCAGGTGTTTCAAATGCCAAGGAATGGGGCATTATTCCAGAGACTGTCCTAACAAGAAGATGTTTCTTCTTCAAGAAGGAGGAGAGATTGTGCCAGTAGACAGTTCAGAGAGTGAACCAGAGTCTGAATTCGGTGAAGAAGGTGAACCAGCAGTCATGGGAGAGATGCTAGTAGCACGCAGAGCTTTAAGTGTTCAGATTCATCCAGATGATAGAGGGCAGCGTGAGAACCTATTTCACACCCGGTGTATGGTTCAAGACAAGGTCTGCACCTTGATCGTTGATGGTGGTAGCTGTACTAATGCTGCTAGTGAAGAGATGGTACAGAAGCTTAATCTCAAGACCACTTCACATCCAAGACCTTATCAGCTACAGTGGTTGAATAACAAAGGAGCTTTAACAGTTTCGCAGCAAGTGGTAGTGAAACTCACAATTGGGAAGTATGAAGATGAGCTGCTTTGTGATGTGATTCCGATGAAGTCTAGTCATATCCTTTTGGGAAGACCATGGCAGTTCGACAGAAGAGTGTTTCATGATGGCTATACCAACAAGCAGTCATTTGAGTTCAAAGGAGGCAAGGTCACTCTTCTACCACTTACACCCAGCGAAATCTACAAGGATCAGCTTCACATGAACCGAAAGGATACAGGGAAAGTGTCTCACAGCCTGTACATCAATCACAGCGAGTTCAACAAGCTATTTGATCCAGAAATGACCACATTCATGTTTGTGTATAAAGAGACACTCACCAGTATTAAGTCAGCAGGAGAGCTTCCACGCGAGATGATAGAGATTATAGAGGAGTACAAGGATGTATTTCCAGAAGAGATACCTCCATGTTTGCCGCCAATACGTGGGATAGAGCATCAGATCGATTTGGTACCAGGTTCAGCTATACCAAACAAACCAGCTTACAGAACCAATCCAGTAGAAACTAAAGAGCTTCAGAAGCAAGTAGAAGAGCTGATGAGCAAGGGACACATCAGAGAGAGTCTCAGTCCATGTGCAGTACCAGTTTTGCTTGTACCAAAGAAAGATGGTTCATGGAGGATGTGTGTTGACTGTAGAGTTATTAACAACATCACAGTGAAGTACAGACATCCAATTCCGAGATTAGATGACATGTTGGATGAGTTATGTGGTTCAACAGTCTTCTCAAAGATAGATTTGAAGAGTGGGTATCACCAGATCAGAATGAAGGAAGGAGATGAATGGAAAACAGCTTTCAAGACCAAGCAAGGGCTCTACGAATGGCTAGTCATGCCGTTTGGTCTCACCAATGCTCCTAGCACCTTCATGCGTTTAATGAATCATGCTCTCAGACCTTTCATAGGCATCTTCGTGGTTGTGTACTTCGACGACATACTCATCTACAGCAAAGGTCTAGAAGAACACTTAGAACACATCCGCCAAGTTCTAAATGTTCTTCGTTCTCAATCCCTCTTTGCTAATTTTTCTAAATGTTCATTCTGTACTACTAAGGTTGTTTTTCTAGGCTTTGTTGTCAGTGCAGAAGGAGTTAGAGTGGACGATGAGAAGGTCAAGGCTATCAAGGAGTGGCCAACACCCAAAAACGTAGCAGAAGTCAGGAGCTTTCATGGACTAGCAGGGTTCTACAGGCGATTTGTGCAAGACTTCAGTACTATTGCAGCGCCCCTATTCTTTTACTTCATTACTTTATGAAAACGAGATTGAATTTGATGCCTCCGGAGTGGGTATAGGTGCTGTTTTGATGCAGGATAGGAAGCCAGTAGCTTACTTCAGTGAGAAGCTAGGAGGATCGACGTTGAACTATCCTACGTATGACAAGGAGTTGTACGCCTTGGTCCGGGCTCTTCAAACGTGGCAGCATTACCTGTGGCCCAAGGAGTTCGTTATTCACACAGATCATGAGTCCCTAAAGCATCTCAAAGGACAACAGAAGCTCAACAAGAGACATGCCAGATGGATGGAGTTCATCGTATTATGTCCCTAGGATAGAACTCCGATGAAAGGCTGAAGATAGGTGATAGGCGACGTGATCTTGTTGATGATGATGGAAGAATGACTTTGAGTGATGATGTGTGAAGATCGGATGATGAAAACAATGGTTCGATGGAGATAGATGTTTAGGTGGTTGTATGGATTGGAACAAAGTGAAGAGTTTCTGAATCACAAAGTGTATAGAAACCCAGAAATCAAGAACGCATTCTAGAATTCAAATTGAGAGAAAATGTGTGACAATACTTGTTCATACAACTTCTTCGCTACCAAACAAGGAGGCGTGGCTTTTGGGTTTTATAATAAACCCTAGGGTTCGACACTCCAAATAAAACAACAGGGCATGTAAAGGAAATAAGAAAAACAACGAAGCGTTTAAGTGATCTGTAGTAGTACAGAAGCCACTTGTATTAGTACATTATTCCCCATTGGTAATGACTTCTAGATAACTCGACGTAGTGATCCATTTGCCTCATTAAAAACCATACCGAGAAAACCCAGTGGGACAAAACTCAGCTATGGGAAAAAGAGTACAAACTTCACACCTAAGTTATCTAGTTATCATTACCGGGTGAAGTCTTCAGGGTGGATATGTTGAAGACTTGGATCCTCGGTAGATTGAATGACCCGTCAGCTATGAGTGCATGAGCTTCCTTGGCCATCTCCTTAGCTCTTGAACGAGTGATCCTTCCCACGATCTCCGGTTGCTCTGGAGCTTCTGTCTCCTTGCTGGCCACGATCATATCAGGTCTATTGTCTTTAGATACAATTTTGTGAAATGTTTAAGCCACAGTTTGTAAAATTTACAAGCAAATGTATGAAATGACTTAAAAGTTATCATTTTTTATATATGTTTGGCCACGCTAAATGTCTAGGATCTATTTTAAACCTTGTAACTCTTGTTCAATTTTATTTTTTCTTGTGAAGAAATTTATTGAATTGCTGAGAAAAGGAACACATGAGACTGCAATTGCTTGCTTGAGGACTTGTGTTGCTCCCTGTGCTTTGATGCTTACTTGGTACTGGAAAATTCCATCCTTTCTTATTATATTTTCTATTTTTTTTTTTTGTAATCTTATGTTTTCTTAGATTCTTGATCTCTTTGTTATTATCTTATGCTTTTTTTTGGGATGGTCTTGCAGATACTGTTGTTTGTTAATATATTCTGCTCTTTTTTAGTTTTCACGTATGCTCTAAGATATATAGGTTCTTACTTCCATCTTATGAAAATTCAGGAAGGATTGAACAAAATTTAAGAAAATTTCCTTGAATTTCAGGATGACCTTCATAAAAAGTTTAGGAAGAATTAGAGCTGCAATAACACTCAGAATCAAAGATGAACGGTGCTCATACAAGATTGAAGTATTTACAGTTTGATTCTTTGTATTCACATGGTCTTTGTTTTAGCATTAGGATTTTGGTTATGAAAGATAGTTTGAATGGTTTTCACCAAAAGACTTGTTTTAAAACATATTCAGGAAGGTTTGGTATTAATTAACTCGATATTTTGGTAGATAGCTATGTTTTCACCGGTAAACATATAAGAAGGATTTGAATGTAACATTCAAGAAGGATTATCATATATTTATGAATGATTTCTTGAATTTCAGGAAGACCGTCATGAAAATAAAAAAAAGAGCATTAGGAAGGAGTTATTGACGTTTAGGAAGAACTCCTTGAAATTTAGGAAGAAGTCATTGACGTTTAGGAAGATCTTCCTAAAACATCATGTTGGATATTTCTATTTGCTACATTTATTGTAAAACACCAATATTTGTACAAAATCAAATCATTATACATCACTAATGAAGTAATATGTGATACAATAAAGCAAAACACATATAATGAGATTTAAAAACACATTTTAAAAAAATTTAGGAAGGATTCCATAGCTTTTAGGAAGGTGTTCTTGAATTTTAGGAAGACCTTCCATAATGACGAACTGAAACTTCCATTCAAGTGCTCATTTTCCCATCTTCATCATCAACTCTCTGCTTTGTTCTTGAAATATTTGTCATCATGTATATCATCAATCACTTGAGCTAGAGCTGGAAACCTTATTCAACAACATGATCAGTCCATGAATTCAATTTTTGTTTTAACATTACTTTAAGAGATATCTTATATATCACCCCACATTTAAACTAGTTCTGCAACACTACCAGATTGATTAACCTTAAAACCCCAAGAAACACTACCAAGTTGATCTATGCCATTAGCAAAACAATTCAAAAACTCATAGCAAGCTAGATACCTACCAATTCAAATCAGTCCTTCTAATCTACATTTCCTTACAAGCTTCACTATAACATACTTATAGAAGCTTCAAAGCCTTGATTCATCAGTTTCTTTTGCTTCTCTTTCCCCATTTCTGAAAAAATGTGCTCTACACATCATCTGTTTTGACAAACAAAAAGCTCACTCAAACATTACAATAACATACAAAAAAAAGTTTAAAGATTGGTGTTTTTTGTTAGTTAACTGACTTGCAATGATTTGAAACGAGAAGCAAGACTAAAGAGAGCTTATGAACAAAATCCGAGAGTCCAAAACTCCAATTGATTTGATATCTTATTTGATCTCATTCATCATTGGTAACTCTCTCTCATGTTCCTCATTTGCACTTTTAACATCCCTACACACAACAACAAGTCAGAATTTACAAAGAACAATTTCAACATCTCACAATGAAAATTCCAGAAACTCAATCCTTACTTCAATCCTTACCTCGATTAACAGATTCGAGAACAGCGAACAAAATTCTCTCACTGAAGCTTGCCGTCTTCATCAACACCACAATCAAATCGAATTCTATCGGTTCTTCCCTCCAAATCTAGCTTTCATTGTGAAAACCCAAGCTCCAAACACATGCTCTTTCTTCAAAAATAGAGCTTGTGGATTCGTCGGAGATTTTGCCGATTTAGTACGACCCTAAGCTTCTTGTAAGATTCTGATTATTATTATTTTTTTTATCTCTTTTTGTCATTAATTAATATAATAATTAATATTAGAAAAATACTAGTTTTGGAAAACTTGAGCGTGTGTGCTAATTTTGGAAGAAAAACCTAGAATGATGCTAGTCTAGGATATTTCTCTTTAATGATTTTGCTTTTTATAATATTTAAACTATTAAATGTATACATGCAAAATGACCTAGTCAAAACTAAATAAATGCTCACATTCGACTCTATCTACTCCTATATATACTCAGAGACGTGTTTTGTTTTCATTTATTCCTTTTCCTTAACAAAAACGAAACAAGAAAAAAACATGGAAAAAAAATAAAAGAAAATCATGAAGAAAATTACCAGAATTCATATGATGATCATTTTTCTTGTTTGTGTTCTATGGCTGGACTTTGATTCAAATCAAATAAAAATTCTCTTTCATTATTTTGAGGTTGTAAATTTAGATTAAAACTATGGAAAGCCATAGATAATTTTAAGTAAATGATGTAAATCTATGTCAATATATATAGAAAATTAATGGAACTTAATTATTTTGGTTTTGGCTCCATTCTAAAATTTTCATTTTTCAGAAAAAAAAAGTTTTGGCTCTAAATTTGAAAATTTTAAACAAAATTTCGTTTTTAAAGCAACTCCTATCATTAAAATTGTAAACATAATTTTAATTTAATTTTTTTTGAAGAGTATTGTGTAGAAGAAATGTGAAAAGACCTTAAATATAATTATGAAGCATTTAATATATTAGTGGTTACAATTGTTGGAAAAAGTCAAGTGACATAAAAATAAAAATAAAACACACGATTACATACCAAATTTAGTCATCATTTATTATTCTGAATTAATAACAATACATCGTTAATTATTTTCTTAATCCTAGTGAAAATCTAAAAATATCAAGTATTCTGATACAGAGGGAGTATTATAAGAAAATGGGCATAAATTGTGGGTCTCAAATCAGTACGATGTGGTGTGTCGTCGGGTCATCAGATAACACCTGTGACTCTGTTTGAAAAAAGACCATTCATGGAACTTGGAGATAAGATTCACAGATTAATTTTCATTCTGTTGGCAACTTGACGACATACACACAACTGAAACACAAACAAAAATAACATACTGAATAAAATAAAAAATGAGCATTACAGGCCCAATGCGGCCCAGGATATATATCACAAATGGATCTGAAACTGGCTTTAGGAAGATATATATCATTCACAATTATGTGGCTTGTCATGCAATTAATCGAGATTGTAACAGTATGAACATTGCATATGAAATCTTTTAAAATGCCTATGTTTTTGAAAAAAAATAGATCCTCGAACTTTTTTTTTACTATTGTAACTTTCTATTTTTTCGCAATTTTTTTAAAAGACAGTTTTTTTCTTTTTAATTCAAACAAAAAAAAAACTAATTTTGTTGTGGTTTAACTAATCTCACACTACTACTCTAGACCCACAAGAAAATTTAAGCCTAGTTAAACTAAAGTTGACCGACTCTAAAACATAACTTAATGAAAAGTTCTTACCAATAAAACTAAATGAAAAGTAATCAGACGGTTGTGATCATTCGATTCAAGTTTCACGAGTAATCTCAGCCGTCCACTTATTCGTGATGTCCACTTAACTCGTGATGGACGGTTGTGATCATTCGATTCAACCTTGGACGGCTGAGATTATTTTAATCCAAATACATTTAAATGAAGATTTTATGACTGTTTACAAATATTTTCATAATTAGGTTAGTACGATCCCAACGCTAGATTATTTTAATTTAAACAAAGACTCGAAGAAGACTTTAAGACCGTTATAATTTTCTTTTCTCAGGTTCGGATAAAAAAAAAATTCATTTGTATCAGTTTCCCTCTCACGATGAACGGTGAAGGAAAAGGTCTCTAAGAGAAGATTATTTATGATATGAGTTTCGTTTCTATGCATCCCTTTTTCCAGGTTTCATTTGATCTTTCTCAGGTATCATGTCTTTGTGCTAAAATTATCAGTGCTAATATATGGTGATGAACCTTTGCTGTTTTGGCTGGATTTTGTACGGAAGTGTTCATGGTTTGACAATTAATACAACATTCCGCAGCAGAAATCAACATGATGTGGTAAGAGAAACATGAATGCATCAGAGTATTGTAAATTTTGGTGCTCTTGTTCCTAATCGGATCAGTTCATTTAGATTTTGGTGTCTTGAATTCTATGAACAAATGTGATTTTTCAACAGGGAAGAAGCTTGAGGACCATTTGAGCCAATGAAATCAATTGGAGTCAGTACAAAGTTGCCAAAGAAGATAAAACAATATATATATCCTCTTTTACACCCAGCTTGGAATCTTGAATCTATCTCCTGTCTCAAACTATTTTTTGACCCTAGGCAAAATAAATTTGCAGGCCTTTTATACACTAAAAAAAATTATGGTTTTTTTTGGATCCTTTTTCTTTAGGAGTTTTAGTCAAAAGAAAATTTGGGCCATAGTTTTTTGTCTACCTTGCCACCCCTTAGAGACAGGCATGTATTCATGTGTGAATACATACATGCATACATTCATGATCATGTGTGCATACATGTATTCATACGTTCATGTATATTTGCTTCTTGATTTATTGCTTCGTTTATTACATTGTAAGCATGTTCTTGTTTGTTTCTTTTGCTAATTTCAACGTTGCTTACTCCATTTGCCTAACTTGTTTGCTTAGTTCTTTGATTTACTTCATAGTCTTCATTGCACAGCTTTCTTTGTTTCTTACTTGATATAGTATTTATTGGACAGCTTTCTTTGTTTCTTACTTTATTTATTCTCTGAAAACAACATGATTTGTTGATTCAATTCAACTAAGAGAATGAACATTAGAACATACTGTGCCTTTCTTTTAGTATCTCATATATTATAAGAAAATGACCATAAATGGTGGGTCTCAATCAGTTTAATGAGGAACCAACAATGTTGATCTTTTCGAAGAGGTAATTTTGAAAAGTGGTATGGAAAATGGATAGTTTTGAAATTATCTGTACAGAAAAAAAAAAAAAAAAAACGAGGTTTTATGGAATGTATCAGACACTATATAAAGCCTACTTTTAATTGTTCTACTAGAAAAACTAATTTTACACCAACGATAATTAAAATCACAAGTGAGACCAGCCATTTTCTATTCTTGGAAGCGTCCTAGAATTGTGTGTATACATATATTGACAAAATCATGGAAATTTTCGGCCTATAATTTCTTCTGATATTTAGAATCAAACTTTAGTTATTTCGAACTCAAAAAAATGACATTGGTACGAAGAAAAGATTGAACCCGTATAAGAACACACTTACCATATATGGTAATTATGGATGGCAACTACCCACCTCTTTAAACAACATATTTCCACGTAAAATAACTTTTGTTTTGTAACTATAATTTTTTTAAGAAAACTATACATAAAAAATGTTTATACTACTTGAAAATGGGAGAAATTAAAACCAGAAATTAAAACAAAGAAAACAAACCGAACATAATTAAGAATCAAATTCATCAAATAACTCAATAAAGTAAAGAACAACTTAAAACCTCACATAATCAAACATTAAAAAAAACAACTACCACTAAAACAAGACAAAAATAAACAAAGAAGAACCTGAAACATCTACTCAATTGTTGATCCACAAACCCATCGGAAAAGGCTTCTTCATCATCGCCGTCTTCATCTTCTCGTCATACTTAGTATACACCTCCTCTTTAATCATTCCATGTTAGCTTGCTTTATATATATGTAAGATCTATTAGTAAATAGCTACATATATATAAGTACATAGCTAAATATATTCAATTCATGTGTAATATATATAAGAGTAGCAATCTAATCAATACGGTGGCCGACCCGTAGACCAATACTGCTGATCATTTTGCTGTGGCAGCGGCAACTGAACCGAGCCAAGGAGATTTGGTGGTAGTCCTTGAGCCGCCGCCATAGCTGCCATAGCTTGTTGCTGCCCCATCATTGGTGGAGATCCCATTCCACCACCACCTCCTCCTCCTCCTCCCCCACCTCCCTGAACAGGCGTTTGCATCTCATCTTCTTCCAAAGGCAGTCTCTCGTACGCCGCATTGCTAAAAGAGGCCGCCATAACCACCACAGGACCCGAACACAACAACGGTCCTACTACACTTCCTCCAACGACCTGCCCTTGTCCTCCGGCTAGGTAAACGCTTAGCCCAGTGGCTGCAGGAGGCGCAGGTGGCGGTAAGAAAGATCCGGAAAGAGAAAGGATTTCAAACCGGCCGTGGAGGCTAACCACCGAGCCAGCAGGTGATCCGGGCTGACGTATAGTGACGTTAGTAACGTTTCCTGTGCCGCTCATAACGCAAACGCCTCTTTGGCGGCGTCTAGCGAACGTAGCCATACAGTCAACTATGTCACATCCGTCTCCGATCTCCATAACATGAGTTCGAAGAGCGTTTGCGCTGTCTCTTGTTATGATTATTGGAGCTTTAGGTTTGTTCTTGGATCCTGCTGGTCTTCCTCTTGGCCTTCTTGTCATCTGTTCTCCACTTCCTCCACCGCCGCTTCCTCCTTCTCCTCCATGTAAACTCATCTCTTTACCTTCGCTACCACTGTTGTTACCCATGTTGTCCATGTTATCGCTTGTCTCTTCGCGATCCATCTTCATAGATCGATTCAATATTGACCCTCCTTGCTGCTCGTGATCTTGATCAGGGTTTCTTTGCGGCTGCTGATGATGGTTGAGAAAGAACTGTTGTTGTTGTTGTTGATGATGATGTTGTTGTTGTTGTTGTTGAAGATGTAATTGGAAGTCTCTAGCGTGGAAAGGAGGAGGGAGAGAGCTTTGTGATCCATGAGATTGAACTGGATCCATTTCTATGTTGAGATTGATCGGTGAGGGAGAGATGAGAATTGATTTTGACCTGGGAGAGACTCTAGCTAGGTAGAAGAGAAAAAGAATAATAATGTTTTCACAACAAATATCAAGCTGGATTTTTCTTCTTCATCTTGTTCTTTGATTGATTTGGTAAGCTAAGGTTCTCTCTCTCTCTCTCTTCTCTCTTTTTCTTGTCTTCTTATTCTCTTCTCTCTTTGTTTATAGCTTCTCTTCTGTTGAGTTGTACTTGGCAGAGGAAGTGAAAAGGGCTTATGGTAGGCTTTTATTATTTAATTTTTTTTTTTTAGTTTATATGAAATGTGTTGGGGGATTGAGGTGTCTGTGGGGGTTGTCTGCTTAATTTGCTTTGGTTGGTGATTGGTAAATTAGGGTTAGGAAGAGAGAGACAGAGAGGGAAGAGTGAAAGAGAGATGGATAGCTTTTGTTTTGTTGTTGTTTTTTTTTTTTTTTTTTTTTTTTCTGCTTGTGCTTATGACAATGACATCATTCTCATGTTTTAGGCGGTGCTTTGGTCCCTACCTCTACGCCATTTTTTCTTTGTATAACATTTCAATCGCTCTCGTTTACATTAACGATCTTATTTATTTAGAGGTTCTCTTTTTTCATTAGTAGATTTTACTCTTACATGATATAGATTGTTCGTTATTTTCTGATTCTAAATACTGGCAAAGACTTTTCAATGACTATAATTCGATAATCGATGGATATATACTTTTCAAAATTTTTAATTACATATATTTCATTAATTTTTATTATAAATCTGTCATATAGTTATCCTAGTTCTCTATATTAAATATTGGCAACCCTAGCAGTCAAAAATAAAAAAAATTGTTTAAATCAACTTTCATAACTTTGTGAAGCACCGATATATTTCATTTTCCAACAACCTATGTAGTAATTACACCTAACATCATATCTTCAATTACGTATACATTAATAATTAAGTATATATAACTTATTTTGTATATATATATATATATATGCGCACATGTAAGTGTTTCTCTATAAAAATAAGAATCTTCTAACTTCTAGGGCAATGCAGGTTATGGCCATGGCTAAGTACTAAAAGTAGTGAGATGTAGAGTTAAAAATGTTTTTATAACATATATTATTGAACAGGAGCATGGGCAATAAAGTAGACAAATTTGATTGTATAACAATATACTATATGAAGAAAAAGATATAGAATGCAATGCGATGTGTGGATATGGCATTGGAGAGAGTGAAGTAATAAGAAGACGCGAAGAAGGCGCTGACAAATCTCAAACCCAAAGGAGAAAGCACGAGAGAGAGAGACAAGAGATTGTTGAATTGAATGTGCAGAGAGAGAGAGGATCGGAGAGGCAATGGCATGACTCTTGTGGACGCAAACCCATGTCTTAAAAGATGCTCTTTGTCGGCTCTCATGCTCTTTCCTTCTCCACGTGCCCTTCTGCCTTCTCCCCCTTCCTCTCGTTTTGCATTTTTTTGATTAGCAATCAAAGTGTATATATATGTTTGGAGTATAATGTATCTTTTAAAAGAAAGATTAATGCGAATTGCTGAAAAATCATTTTGATTAGTTTGTGGTACTTTTAGAATTAACTATAATTCTATCTAGTATTTTCTTTTTGGACGTTAGAACAAGACTGGTCTATTTGGTGTAATGGTTTATGCCTCATGTTCTTAAATGTGGTATATACTATATATGTTCATACATCATACTGCATCAATTGTAATGAATTTACTGAATATTTAAAACCTTTTTTTGTTGTTGTCAAAGATTTAAAACCTTAATATCTAAGATGTTTAAAGTTTTCAAGATAACACCTCGGATCGTATGTCTTCATCAAAAGTCAAAAGATATAAATCACCGCATATATAGTACTCAAATAAAACTCATATCGAACTATATGTCCAACGAAATTATTTAAATGGATTGATTCGTCTTATTCTATCATCGTACATTATGGTGATTTTTGATTGATTCAAGATGCTTTAGGTCTTAGTTTTAATACTAGCTAGAACTTTACTCTCCATGTGTTTTTAATGCTAGATTAGTGTTTGATTAAGCTAGTCTAAATCATACAAAATTTATTGTAAGGTGTTTGAGTGCTTATCATTCCCAATCAATGAAAATTGATGATTAGGATTCTAGATGGTTAGTTAGGCTTGGAATTAATACTCAGTAATCATTTGATTGCAAACGAAAGTTGTTAATTATTATATGATTAGTAAAGAGATTACATGGAAATGGATTAGTCTAGATTACTGATATAATACCAGTGGATTAGCATTGTTAGATTGGTAGAGATTCTTGGATTTATTTAGTGATCACTCGAGTCAATAATCTAACCCGAAGACTAGTCTTTTATCCATTGCTTAAAACTGTTTAGTTTGAATTGTTGATTTCCCGCTTTAATTTATGTAATTTTGAATCTTGCTAGTCTTTTGTTCATTATTTTCTTATGGTTTGCCTTTGGCTTGTTTGATTTCAATTGCTTAGTTTAGTTAAGTTTGTGTAATTGTGTTCAAAAACCACCTCTTTATCGCTTGGATTAAGTATAATAATGGATTCCCTTTGAGTTGGTTCTTCTCCTTGTTGTTCGATACCAAGTTAAGATTTATGGTAATTGAACTCCAAATCTGGCGTAACACTAGACGACCTTTGGTTAACCACTAGAATAATTTAGATTTTACTAGTATGCTAAATGGTACTTTATCAAAAAGTAAAAAAGGTATGCTAAATGGTAAAGGTATCACAAATTTTTACAAAGTAATATACTCCTTAAACACATTTACGATCGGTGAACTTTCCATTAGATAGTACGTATACTCCTTTAATTTACACCCATTATATCATAATTGGCTGAGTAGTAAGATATCATCCAGTTCAATATCACATGGAGAAAAAATATTTAAAGATGCATTATTATTAATCGAAGTATACATTATGCTTAGGTCTTTTGTATTTAAAAATAAATAAATGTATTCTTTACCTGGACCAGCTTATATGAGATGATTGAGGGAGAAAAAAACAAGTTAATACGAGAACACAGTTCCACCAAACGAGGAAGTTGCTGTTGCTGTTTGACTCTATTAGATTGATTAGCTAATCTCCAATATGACTTATAAGTTCTTAATTACATCGCAACTCATATATTAACGTTAGATTATAATAATAAAAAAGGTTTGATTAAAATCGCCCCCTTACAATCTTTTATTCTTCTTTTTTTTGAATACTATTAAGAATGTGATTCCCTTGTTATATTACCAAGCCTATATTAAAATTAATCATTTTCTTATATTTAGAAAAATTAGATATATATTATGCACGTGTTAAGAATAAACTTAATAAAATTTGAACTGTCATTTGTTTTACAGTTATGTTCTTAACCATTTTATGTTTATCATGCAAACATTTTTTTTTATTATTATTATTACTAGGTTATTAATCCACGCTACGCGCGGATATGGTTGATCGCAAAAGACATCATATCTGGCGCCGGCTAACCCCTAAATTTGGTTACTCAACACAACCTTTATCTCCATCATCCTTTCATTTTCATTCTCTTCTTCCTCTTTCCCTTCTCAGATCTAACCTGTCTTGGCTCCAGCACCACCATCAAAACTTGCCACAACCAAGACATGAGTCACATACCCGCTAATGGTTTTCACCACCTCTGCCGCGTCTCGTCTTCATCACGATTTACTCTTCTTCACATAATCTCAACCAAGGAGCATAATAGTCCTCGCTCTCTGCTCACGTCTCTCTACTAATCCATGTCATTTGTTTCTTTTTTTTCATTCGATGGAGTCTGATGGAGAACAAACTCAATATAACGACAACGACGACAACAACGCAACATACAACAACGGTTCAAAATCCCATATGTCACGATGGATACAATTTCGATGACTCTGCCACAACTATAATCTCAAGTTACAAAGACTTAGGGTTGCACATAACAATAGTTTCTACAGAGGCACATAACAACTTTTATTTATTAAATAAACATCACAACTATCAATATGCACCTTTCAGATATTGACTACAAATCAAGTAATTAAGGAGAAGATTACATTATTGTTCCATGACCTTTAAAATACACAAAACCTAATTGTAATCTTAGAACCTTGAATCATAATACCAAAATAGTAGACTGTAGTCGTATTATATAGATATTACATGTTAATCACATGAACTAACCAACAAAAATTAAAAGGAAAAATCCACCCATTAAATAATAAAAACAAACATGTTACAGTGTAGAAGAGATCACCTGAAGGATGAATCCTAGCTTTTTTTCTCAAGATCACGTGGAACGTAAAAGTAAAACATATATGTAAACCATGCATATATTTGTTTCTTTCTCTCTTGTTCGTTTTAGAAGCTAGCTAATATGATCACATATGAAAACATATAACAAATCATGAGAACTGAGAAGAGATGAGAGCATACCTTGGAAAATTATCCTAAAACATTGGATCCAATTTTCTGGCGAACAACTAAACCATTAGAACACAATATAGCGAACATAAAATCAAACATTAAAGTTAAAAATTCACCGGTTGAAGCGGCATCTAAATTTCCATGTATCAATTCACGACGTTGATTCCATACAACCTACGATTAAATACTATTAATGGATTAGTACGATTAAAAAAATTTGCACAATTCAAATAAGAAACAATAGGTAGCCATGATCTGATAATTAATGAACATAATGTAAAGTATTTATAAGAAACTAAGATACGTTCATAATTTAGGGTTTTACTTTTTTACAATTTCTAGAAACACAAAAAAAAAAAAAGAAAATTTCTATTTTTAAAAAAATCGACTCGCTATTATGTCAACTAATATTTGCAAAGTTACATTTATTTTGTAATATTTTATTATATAGATTTTATTTCTATAGATTAAACTTTTTCTTTTTTAAAAATAATCTTAATAATATTAAAAATGTAAGATACATTTCTTTGAAAATCGTATATTTTGTTGTTGTTGGTATAGTTAACGTTAACAATAATGAAAATGGTAATGCATTTTACAGATAGAAACTAATTGCTTACTAAACTTTCAGATTATGCGTTGTCAAAGTTAAATTCGTGATGAAGACAAAAAAGGAGTAAAGGCAAAGACAGACATTACATATTGGTAAAAGGCCAAAGGAATGCAAGCTTGTAAAGCATACACAATTGTAATGTTAATTAAAGCTATAAACCTAACTTACATTGCCCACAAAGAAAATATAGATTATATCTATGTCAGTATGTCACATATCTTTAAAATAAGTTAAACAAATCAATGAACCTATCAGCTTAGAAGAAGAAAAAAAGTCTATGGCAAATTGAATATGTTAATAATTTTATGAGCACAACTTGGATACAACAATTAAATAAAGAAAGAAGTTGGTAGATTAAGCTGATTAATTATATAATTTAAATTAAGTCCCCATGTGGATGGCACCTAATTGCCTCGAATCTTATCGTGCTTCTGCTTTCCTCACGAATTCAATTTATGGTCCCCTCCCAAACAAATGTGAATAACGTAGTTTCTACTGAGATTAACAAATGTTGAAGTAAATAATATATTGGTGATTTAAATACAAATTGGAAAAAAACTAAAAAATATTTCATTTATTTTTTATTTGGAAGTTTAGTACTTGATCTTTTTTTTGTTAGAAGAAAAATACTTCATCTAATTAGCGTTGGTCTAAAAAATACTTTATTTCTAAAGTTGTTGGTAATTTCGTACCCTTGACTTAACATCCGTCAAGGGACGTTAAAGAATTAATTTACGGTAGTAATTTGTAAATACACGTATGAAATAGATATATACGACTTCTAAACAGAAGTTAATTATTAGATTCTCATGGTGTGGTGGTAACTGAAAATTTATTTTTTTCGAAGAAACCTGGGTTCGAATCTACCCTTGGATTTTTTTTACCTATTTTTTTGTAATTAATGGCAAACTCGTAAATACATCATCTTCTTCATTCTTATTACTGTAGCAGCGGTGGCCGGCGGTGGTATGCATCCGTCGATTAAAGTTGAACCACCGAATAGATCTAAGGTTCTTGCATCTTTCTTCTCCGTCTGATGAGACAGAACTAACCTGCGAGTGTAAGAATAGCCAAACCCAAAACAAAAGCTCCAATCGCAATACCTAGGTATCTCTTCCGCTCCCGCCGCCGCCACGCCTTCTCACTCCTTACCCGAAACTCGACCCTACCGATGTCACTCCTCCTCCTTCTCAACCCGTCCCCGCCGTAGCCACCACCATGCCGTCGGAGATATGTTCGTTGGTTCAATTGACGGTTGGACATCACCGCTGTTGCTAATGAAGAAGAAGATATATTTACAAATTTGCCATTAGTTTAAAAAAAATGGAAAAATAATAACGCATATACATGGATTCGAACCCAAATTCAGATTGGGAAACAAACTCTTTGTTACCACTAGACCATGATAAACTAACTGTTTAATATAATTTGTTAACAAGTTGTATATATCTATTTAACTCGTGTATTGATAAAGTAATACCGTCGACTTATTCTTTAACGTCCGTTAACAGATGTTAAGTAAGGGGTACGAAATTATCAACAACTTTAGAAATGAAGTATTTTTAGACCAACACTAATTAGATGAAGTATTTTTTTTCCAACAAAAAAAACAAGATATTAAACTTCCAAATAAAAAATAAATGAGATATTTTTTAGCTTTTTTTTCCCTATACAAATCCGCAACAAAATTATAAGCTAAAGTAATATATCGGTGACTGTCTTCTATATTGTAAATTAACTTCTTTTCCAAAAACTGGCGTTTAAGTTTAATTATAAGATTTTTGAAGTCTCTATTTAGGCAATTTTTTTATTTGAAAACGGAAAAAGAAAAAAGTTGTTGCCCTGAAGAAGATACATGTTTATATATCATCAGCCAAAATATCAACAGTATTAAGCACATTATAGTTATTTTTAACTGACATGTTTTTAAACTGTTAAATAAATCATGACCCCAGAACAAACTGTTTAACAAATATCCGAAACCCTAAAGTTGAATTATAGCCTAATCGTTTGATAAGAAAATAATAATGAAAAGCTGGACTGGACTCTAGTATTCATGAAAAGTCGTGATAATAGGAGATTAATGTCAAAGTGGTGGGGGCATGTGAGTTAAATAATAATAACGTGATAATTAGTGGAGCATTAAGACGGCATTGTTGAGACTAAGTGGAGACAAAATTGAGCTAAATGACAAAGCTGAAGCTAAAAATAACTCACACATGACATGATACTATATCAACGGTTCTTCTATCCATGAGGAATCTCGTGATTAATAATTAATTATGTCTTCTTAGTTTCATACTATTACATAGTAGAATCGTTAACATATTCACAACGTCTATAGGCTCTAGGTTAATAAATCTTATGAGTTTCTGAGTTATAGCTTTGATTGATTTAGTTTTTATAACGAATTTTGAAATTGTGTTATACAGATATACATTTTTTTTTTTTTTTGTGTAGAGATATACTTGTCTAACCCATATACACTATATGTATTTTTGTATGAAAATCTCTTTAAGTTAAATCCAAATTTAGGGTTTGATTCCCTTAAGTCCATTCTTTAGCAAACTGTAAAATCGTCTATCTATTAGAGATATATAATGTAATGTGGTACAAATTAATATATTTATAACTGTCTATCTTAAAACTATTTGTCATGGAACTATCCAACGCGATCATGTATTATGGGGTAATTATAATCATTAATAGGTTACTTAACTTTTGTTAAAATTACTATTACTCCATCTTATATACAAAACATATTTGACAGGTTTTTCCACATCATATTCTATGTCTTGAGAGAATAGTTCTATAATAAATTATTATTTCTAGAGTGATGAAATAACAATCTAGCTCGTACATATAAAGTTATTAAAAATAAGAATGCTCGAATGAGATCATCGTTAACAATTTTAAGGTATCTGAACTAAAATAACAAATGACTTTGGTACGAAGAAATTAATATTACAAGTTAATCGTCCAACCTTTCAGGATCTATTTCAGGGTCAAACTATATACTTAATATTTTTGCTCGAAGTTCATCAATTCAGAATCTTTGTGGATTTTCATTGCTAAACATTAGAAATAAAAAAATTTGGATTGTCTTTTCCATGGTGTTAACTTTTTAAGTCTAGATCTCGAATTTTATTAAGTCTAAACTAAAATAATAGGCTAACACATTAATTAAGAAAATACACCATTTTCAGGTTTAAGGTTTAGTGTATCTGATTCAGAGTCTCATTTTCTTAGATCATGATTATGATTTCGGTTAAGGTTTTAATATTTAAAATTGAAGTTTAAAATAGACTATTTTAGTGGGTTAAAAGTTAAAACAATAGAGACCTTTAAATTTTAGTATTAAAGTCTATTAGTTAGTGGTACATCTTTAGTATTTTGGTCATTAAAAACAAATATACGTATTTTTTTTAGTTCCAAACAATTGTATTACAGAAAACTCAGGTATTTCTCTAATTTCCAAATCTCAAAGTTTTTACTCTTCTTGTTCACAAAAAGACTCGAAAATTATTGATCACCAAGTCTCCAAGATTCCATTCCATTTCACTGAAATTACCATCTCTTGTTTAGGCCATTGATTGGTATGTATGCAAATTTGGCGTTCAAGTCTAGAGAACGGCTTGACATTGTAAATTCGTTTCTCCTCTAGATATAAAAATCTAACTTGGGGAAAGAAATGCCAATGACAATTAAAGTCGAGATGCTATATATAACAAGTAAAACTCAAGGATCCAGTGTTAGTAATTTCTATGGAAAAGCTTCTTTAAGTCTTTACGGCAAAGCAAAGAACTAAAAATAAGAATCAGTAAGGATGGACACATTATTGCAAACTGCAACTATGAATTTGAAGATTTTGCATTAATGGAGAAATGACAGATGTAATATACTACTCATCTAGAAAGCCAGATTTAGAGGCAAAGGACTCTAACTCTTTAGACTTTTCATCTGTGAAACCAAGGGTTGCCAATATCTTGTGACCTGGAGAGTCAACTTCAGACCAGATTCCCAGTAGTATATGTGCTGGCATTACTTCCCCGATACTACCTGTAACAATAAGCAATAACAATAGTGCTTAAGTTCCTGTCTTATAATCGAAGCATGCATATATGCATATATAGTGGAACATTTTATAACCGAAGCTATCTCTCTTCCGCAAGATTTGATAAGCCAACGACATGAAACTTCCGAGTAGGCTAAGAAATTACCAGACTCTCAATCAGTATAAACTGTTCTAAAAGTTATGTTGCTCTCACAACGAGTTAACGACATTTTATTACCATCTTGCATATACTGGAATTTTTTTAGAACCAAAGCTATCTCTCTTCCGCAAGATTGATAAGCCAACAACATGAAAACTTCCGAGTATGCTGCTAACAAATTACCAGACTCCAAGTAATGTTGCTCTCATTAGACATTTATCACCGTATGCATGTACTGGAACAGTTTCTAAACAAAGCTATCTCTCTTCCACAAGATTGATAAGCCTTAGCCAACGACATGAAAACTTCAGAGTATGCTAAGAAACTAACCAATCAATACAAACTTATATCCAGGTAATGTTGCTCTCACAACGACAATTATATCACCAATTCACAGAAAATGAGATTCAAAACACTAGAGTGACAAGTTGAGTTCGAACAAAACACAAACCTGCTTTAAGATTCTGATCCAGAGCAGAGTCAAGTGCCCGTTGAGCATCTTCGGTTAAAGGAGGATGCTCAGGGCTAAAGAAATACAAATCTGCTTTTCCTAGTAACTTGATCGTCTCTTCACGAACTTTGTATAGCATTATATTATTCGCACGCAAAAACTTTGAAGTAAAACTAGTTCCTGCCCATTCAATCAACATTACCACACTTATCACTACCACCAAGAAGATCCTAATGAAGCTTTTAGGTATCAATCTCAATTTTGATAGCAAATAAAAACCAAAAGTAAGTTATAAAGGTACCTTCAATCAAAATACCCATGAGAAGTGCTTCAGTTCCAGTATTTGGATACTTAAGCTTCCTAGCTTCAAGCTCTCCCATTGCAAACGACTTAATTGCTCTCCATGACCATCTACATTTTAACCCTAAATCAAATCAGAATACTTTCAAATCCATTAGCAAAGCAATTTCAATACTCTCGCTACACTTACTTTGGCTTTTTCGCATCAGAAACCACTGAATCTGGATTCCTGAAACAAAATCAGAGCACGTTATTTGTTAGAATTTAGCGGACTAAAATTGATCAAAATTAGATTTCAAGATTTGGTGAGAAATTTACGCGGTGGGTAAGCTGGAGATGACGGATTTATGGATTCTACGGCGATTGGTTTGAAGAGCGGAGACGGGAGAGGTGAGAGAGAGGGATGATGAATCAACAACGCCTAACCATGGATTCGTCAAAGGGTTTCTTGTAGAGAAGAAGTATAATGGAACAGATGGTTTCTTCTGCTTAGAGGAAGAATCGATTCGTGAGATGATCGGATTCGCTAAAGCACAGTTGCAAGAAGAGTGAGCCGCCATTTTCGCGAGTGTGTCTCTTCTTCTTTGGATAACGGAAAAAAAAAAGAAAAAGTGAAGGAACGTCAATTTGGGGAAGGAGAAGAGAGTTGTGGAGGTTGAAGAAGATTATCAATACGATGTCGTTTTCTTCATTTCATCGGCGTAAGCTTGGGCTTTAAAGATTGGAAAATACCCAACACGGCCCATTTAGTGGAGTATTGTTCCTTCTTAAATAAATTATAACTAAATTTTATTTTATTTTATTCAAGTTTGTGTTTATTTCGTGTGAAAAGGAACAATTCATTCGTGAAATATTTAAATGTAATGGATAAAATATTGATCAAATGTTACCATTTGTGGTAATATATATTTTTTGTGTGTTCTAAATATCAAATTCATATCTTTTATATTTTATAGAGTAAACACAACAATTTGCATATTTTTTAATGGAACCATAATAACATACATTATATTATTCAATAATTTATATAGTTATTTTTTTTATATATTAGTAACAATCGGATTTGAAACTTATTTTTGGAGATAATCTAATTGAATGATTTAATATTTTCGATTAGGCCATTTAAATTTGTTAAGTTAGTCGGTTTGTTAAAATTTTCTATACATAGAGTAATATTAGAGAAAAAAAGTTATTATGGAAAAAAAATATAATTAAATTCTGAAATGAGAATGTATCTATTTTCTTAAAAAAGATACTCTCAATGAATGTCATCTTTATTTGAATATATCTATAAACACAATTTTTTTTATATCATAATATAAGCATGAAGGAATTTTGATTTTAGTCATATTATTCCAAAATTCATTTCTTAAAAGGATACTCTCAATGAATGTCATCTTTATTTGAATATATCTATAAGCACAAACTTTTTTTTGTCATAAAATAAGCATGAATGAATTTTGAATTTAGTCGTATTATTCCAAATTTCTTTCTAATCTTAATATGTTTGAGATGATGATCATGATTAAATCATCACATATAACTTTTGAAATTAGACAAAAAAATCATTATGGAAAAATATAATTAAATTCTGAAATGAAAATGTGTCTATTTTCTTAAAAAAATACTCTCAATGAATGTCATCTTTATTTGAATATATCTATATGCTCAAAAAAAAAACAAATTGTCATAATATAAGCATAAATGAAGTTTGAATTTAGTCCTTTTATTCCAAATTCATTTCTAATCTTAATATGTTTGAGAGGATGATCATGATTAAATCATCACATATAACTTTTGAAATTATACATGTTTTGTACATTAGGTACGATATATATATATATATATATATACACACACATTAATTATGTAAATTAACTTTACTAAATCACGAATCATATGAATTTGATGAATATGATAAAACGCTGCAATTCTTTTTTATGTTATAGTATCCATTTTGTCTTTGAGTTCATATAAGAGCATATGACTTTGAGTTCATATATTAATCTATTACATTTTTTCATTTTGTGTGGGTGTTGAATATCTATGTGACTCCACAAATTATTCAGATTAATCTTTTGTTAATGATTATTAAGATTTTTCAAATTTTAGTCTTATAAAATGCATAGTAATCAGAGGTTAAATTTATTTGTAACTTTTTTTAATATATTGAATGAAATATCACTTAATTAAACAAATGGTTTTTAATAAGTCAATCCTCTATGATTATGATTATTGTGATGATTCAATTTTTTATTTTTCAAATATATTAATAGTAATCATATTTTTAAAATAGGTGAATAACTTTGGGTTTTGAAAATGTTTTTAGTCTAATAATTATATATTTAATAATTAAATATGTTATAAGAATGATTAAAAGTATTTTTAAATTTAAATGTTTTGGTTAAATGCTTGTGAGAAAGAATTCTCTTCAGCCTTCTCAGCATCAAATAATGAAATATTTTCCTCAAAAATTTGATGTCTGTATTTTTTGCAACAAGCTTGATGACAGGGCCAAGGAACGAATCTTCAAGCTCCTTGAAAGATGCATCTCCTAATACATTTCTAACCTTTTTAATAAGGTGTAAGTCTGAATGTTGAGATATGGTGGCTGCATCATTTAGTACAAGAACCATATCATATATGTTTCTAGGTAGTGAAAGAGCTTCAAATGAATCACTGGATTCCATCTGTTCCAAAATAAAACGATTTAAAAAAAGAATTTTATTAGAGTTTACAATGGAATTCGTCAGATCAACTACAACCACCTTTATCCATCAACTATGACCAATCTAAAATTGGATTTTAAAATGGTTTAACAAGAGCTTTTACAAAGTTACAAGAGGTAACAAAAATCTAAATCCATATCAAAAACATTTATCGATCTAAATTCGTCAGATAAACTTCTACCACCGTTATCGATCCACTACAATTTGGCATATCTGAATTTTTGATCTAAAATCAATTTCAGATTGATGTATATAACAAAGAAAAACGGAATCTATACCACAAACATGACAAAGTGAATCTTCGATCCAACGAACACGAATCCCAAAACAAGATTGATGAAGATGATGATGGAAGGGATGCAGAGATCGCTCGAACAAGAAGAATGAAGATCGCCAATCGAGGAAAAAGGAGTGAACAATGGAGAAGAGAACAACAGCACAGCGAAAATTAAGTTTAGTTCTTTAAGAATAAAATTACGTTTTTAATATAATTTTAAAAATAATGGTATTCTTAAGTTATTTTTAATAAGAAGCTCACCAAAAAAGGTATGTTTTGAGAATACCCCTTTAATATTCTTCGCTTCATTTTCTAATAACTCACGTCAAGATTTTTTTTTTCCAACACTTATTCAATAGAACCAATTAAAAGAATCAAGAATGTAACATAAGAAACAAAAACAACCACTTACAGCCAGAAAACAAAGCTGTAAAACAGAGCAACCAGAAAAAACGTTAGAGATTACCAGAGCAATTTTTTTTTTTTTTTTAACATCTGACTTATATTAAGAAATAAAAGGTTTTAAAACATTATAACAGCCAATAAAGCGGTTCATCAAAACAGTTGATACAAAGGAAACATAGAATTAGCATAACGTGAGAGCTTATCCGTCGCTGCATTTTTGACTCGTGTAACATGGTCAAGATAATTACTGTAACTTTTTATGGGTACTTATTATGGTTAAAAGCATATTTTTTAGATTTCAAATGGTAACTCTTTTTTATATTTTGGCTGGATCAAATGGTAACTCTTTATGCTTACATTTATGTTTGGTTTGATTAAATTTAATATAATATTTCAATAGAATTACTGTAAAATCTTCAAAATTTCAAACAAAAAATAAATGAATTAACATGTATATCAAAAATGTTTTAAGCTAGAATAATTATTACTAAATTTATGTGCGATCGATTCAATATTATACTTTCTTTATCACATCTCATATACTCTCATTCACATAGGAATAAATAAACCTAACATATGAAGATATATGAGAAAATTCAAAATAATATTATAGTCTTTTTTTCCACATATCATCTAATATTATATTCTATTATATTTTTTGTTTCTTTGACATAGGTCCAATATTTTAATTACAATTTACAAACCAGCATATATTCGAGTCCTAATCTAGTTGAATATATAAATGGCACGTTCTAATGTATCTCTAATTCTAATATGTTAAAATCATGGTTACTCCCTGCACAATATAAGACCGACTTCTGAACCCGAAACACAAACACGCATTTAAAGGCCGCTAAAATTAAAAAGGATGATGACACGTAGGGTTGTTATAAAGGGCATAAAGTTACAAGATTGGCTCAGCTCGTGTTAAAATTATAGACCCTGTATTTTTAAGTAAAATAAAATCAGTTGATATAGAGCCTGTGTATGCTAAATTTAGAGTTGATCCTGTTTTTTTTTTTCCTCTAAACATTTGTTTCAAAACGACATAATTTGATTCTAAACGACAATTTTTTTTTTCTCATTTCTTCTCTTCTTCTTTAGCCACAAAGACGATTCCTTGATTCACTAACACACAAGTTCATGTTTCACAATTTCTTCAAGCTCAATTGGCTTCAAGTAAGGTTCAATCTATCTTTCTTTTTATCAGTTTAAATTTTGTGATCTTAGATTTTGAGATCTAATTGACAATTTGATTATACTTACAAAATTAGATTGTATTTAGTATTTACGGGTTATGATTATATTAGAAAATTTGATTGTATTAAGCTCTAAATGATAATTGTCAATTTGATGGAGTATGGATTTGCAGCAATTAGAAAGAATTGCAATTCTAAATGCTGAAAATTATTACATGGAGATGGAGATGAATAAAGACGGTCAAGCAAGTATGATTCAGGGACAAGATCAAACAAGTATGACTCAGGGACAAGGTCAAGCAAGTATGATTCAGGGACAAAGTTAAGCACAAAGCATGACTCAACCAACACAAACACCCAGGCCATGACCTGCTCGACGAACTTGGAGAAGGAATCCATGCATTCAACCGGTACGTCCAAAATGTCTAAGAGCGAAATGGTGGCTAGAGTTTACTTCTGTAAGAATAGAGGAAGATGGAAGAGAAAGGGCTAGATGTCACCATTGTGGTATTAAGTTATTAATAGATACGAAGTCATTAGGAACATCAACATTTAATTGTCATCTAGGTCTTTGTCCTAATAAACCTCCATCTGTTGATAGGCCTCAGTATGATCACAAAATTGATAGAGAGATGACTTCTCAGATCATCATATATATCATGATTTGCTGCTTCCTTTGTTCTTTTGTTTCTTGTTTTCTTGTTTTCCCCAGAGTCTCCTCGAGGTTTTGGACCCCAACTCCGACCATGCTTCAGCTTCGTTCTCCCCTTCCCCTGCCTCAGCATCCGGTGAATCATCTCGATGGGCTTGCTCCTCTGTGGTCCCAGCCACGAGATGCTTTCGCTGAGACCCTTGAATGCCCCAATTGCCTCAGTTTCCGCCGGTCTTACCGCCTCTTAACACTGTCAACCGTAACAACTCTCCGCTCCTTGGATTTGTTTTCCCTCACCAAGTGCTTTGCTTGGCTGCAGCTGGACGGGAGCTCTGTTTTGACACTGGAGACAATGAATACTTTGATGTTGAAACCTACATCCTCGGCGCTCCCTCACACACCATTAATTCCGCTCTGGTCCAGGTTTGACTTTCACTCTTTACCCAAATCCCTGACAGATAGGCTATCTTGGTCAAATGCATTGCCCCTGAACTGGAAGATGTTTAGATCCGCTAAAGCTGTTTTAAACCCAAGCCCTTTAGACCTTTGTGTCCCCGGTTTGATTGGGTGTACTCGACAAGATGTTTATGAGTGTAGAGCCTGCCTCCTCAGAACCGGTTGTGTTAAATTTATTTCAAGCTCAAAATCATTAGTGTAACATCCGTGAACCAAAACTATGCGTTTTGGCGATGGGTGTCGATCGACACCATTGGTAGTGTCGATCGACACCATTAATTTCTGGTTCGACCAGTTCGATTTAATTGTCGATTTTGGTCGGTTTGGTTTAGAGAAAACCATTGAACCGAGATATTTAAGTGGTTGGTCGAGAGAAAGGGTTTGGAAAGTTCTCTGGTCGCCGCTTTTGAGAGTTTTGAGAAAGGAGAAGTGTTCTTGAGTTTTTGAGAGAGTTTGTGAGATTTGTTGGCTTTTCTTGGGAGATCTGAGGCTGGGAAGGTGTTAGAAGCTTGCTAGGAGGGTTGGATTCGTTGTTGTTGGTCTGAATCTTCCTGCAAAGAGGTGAGTGCATGACCATGGCTTATCTAAGTGTGAGATTTCCTTTGTCTTGCTTGTTTGGTGTTGTTTGTGGTGTTTTCTTGCTTGTTTGGGTTGCTATAGGGTTCCTACGGATTCATATGGCTTTGGGATTGAGTATTGGATGGATTGGATGTGTTAGGAAGCGAGATTCGACTCTAGCTTCGAGCGAAACACGATTGCAGAGTCAGTGTCGGTCGACACCAGGAGGGTGCCAGTCGACACCAGTGAGCAGCATCGGTCGACACTGTGGGGTAGTGTCGGTCGACACCAAGAGCCAATGTCGGTTGACACTTGGCTGGTGTCGGTCGACACCTCCCGTCCAGCAATACTATGTGTTGTTCCCTGGTTTGTATGCTTTGTTTGTTGATTGTTTTGGACATTGGTATCTCAGTTGTTTGTGTGTATAGCCCAGTAGATGGGAGGATTGTCTCACTCAGTGACTATCAAATACTCATGCATCTCAAATTGTGTTTGTGGTGCAGGTAAAGGAAAAGTGTGATCGTGAAATCAAGGCAATGAAGAGGAGGATGTTCTAGGGACTCGATTGGTTGTTGTAACAACCCGTCCTGTGAACCCCACTTGCCTTCCGCTAGCTTGCCCCCATGGACCCCGAGCTGGCCCTGCAGGGCATCGATCCTAACCCCTCACCTTGGAAAGGAACTCACATCCAATCAATTGGTGACAGCTTGTCCTGTGGGAAGGCTGTTAAAGGGTGGGGACCAGGGTTTGAGGAACGCCTGGCGCACTAATAACCTACTGGTAGATTTGGATGTCCACGGTGAGGGGTTAGGATTGATGCCCTGCAGGGCCAGCTCGGGGTCCATGGGGGCAAGCTAGCGGTGAGATAGTGGGGTCCACGGGACGGGTTGTCACAGTTGTTGTCTGGCATTGCTAGTTTGCTAGAGTTGGGTCATTAGAACATTGTTAGGTTGCTGGTTCTATGTTTTTTGATGTTTGGTTATTGGATATTTGCTATGTTATAATATTGGTAATTTATTATTGAATACATATTGCATATTGGTATTGTTTATTTTCTCTTGTTTGGTTTGATTGTGGTTAGGTGGCTAGTGGATATGGGACCACTAGTTGTAGATTATTATTATTATTATTATTATTATTATTATTATTATTATTATTATTATTATTATTATTATTATTATTATTATTATTATTATTATTATTATTATTATTATTATTATTATTATTATTATTATTATTATTATTATTATTATTATTATTATTATTATTATTATTATTATTATTATTATTATTATTATTATTATTATTATTATTATTATTATTATTATTATTATTATTATTATTATTATTATTATTATTATTATTATTATTATTATTATTATTATTATTATTATTATTATTTATAATTTATTTAAAAAAAACGGGTCCGGTCGTTTCAATTAGAATCGGATTTCTGTACTTGGTCAAGTCGAGGTTTCCTCTGGTCTCTTCTGATTTGCTTAATATCTAATTATGTTGAGGCCAGTTGATCAATATGGTATGGAGGAATGCATCGCAGAGCCACATTAGTAACCTTGACCCGTCTCTCTGGCGTTTTCCGCTGCTTGCATCCGTTGTTTCAAATTGCTGCATATCACCAAACTTTCGACTTTTTCAGCCCAGCGTATAACCAGGTTGAAACTCAGCATTATGATCCCACCCCTATGGAGCGGGGATTACCGATGTTTAGCCAGTTTTTCTTCACATTTTCCTTGTTCTAAGCCCTCTCTAAATGCCAATCATATACTTATTGAAGTCCCCTCCTTTAGGCTTGAAGATTAGTGGCATTATAACCACCACTCCAAGGAGTAGTGATTACCACAAACTCTTCAAGCATCCCCCTTTCAACCTTAAAGCCGCAACCACCCTTGTAGTGACCGGTAATCAGAGCACTCTCAACCCCGCTCACACCTTTGTCAAAGCGCTACCTTGTGTAGACCTTCTCACTTCGGTGAGATCCTCAGCTTTGAAATTCTCGTCGCCATCTAGTCTCCGAATCAAGACAGTGGCCACCATCCCTTCCATTGACCTGCTCATGGAAGTTGCATCGATATGCCTTGACCTCACAAGTTCCAGAATTCTACCCAGCATTTGGCCCATAGCTCTCAAGCTCTTTATATTGTTTGCTACTATCTATCCTTATATTGTTTGCTACTATCTATGCCCTCCCTTGTTGTTGTTTAAGCTATTCTACTTGTTGTGTATGTTACTTTCTATTTAATGGAATGGAAGCATATCGTTTGTAAAAAAAAAAAAAAAAACTATGTATTTTTATGTAAAATAAAATCGTGTTGATATAGGGCCTGAGTATGCTAAATTTCGAGTTGGCCCTGTTTCTTTTATTTTTTTTTCTCTAAACATTTGTTCCAAAACGACAAAACTTTTTCTTTTCTTTCTCATTTCTTCTCTTCTTCTTTAGCCACAGACGATTCCTTGATTCACTAACACACAAGTTCATGTTTCACAATTTCTTCAAGCTCTAATTGGCTTCAAGTAAGGTTCAATCTATCTTTCTTTTTATCAGTTTAAATTTTGTGATCTTAGATTTTGAGATCTAATTGAAAATTTGATTATGTTTACAAAATTTGATTGTATTTAGTATTTACGGGTTATGATTATGTTTAGAAAATTTAATTGTATTAAGATCTAATTGATAATTGTCAATTTGATGCAGTATGGATTTGCAGTCATTAGAAAGAATTGCAATTCTAAATGCTGAAAATTATTACATGGAGATGGAGATGAATGAAGAAGGTCAAGCAAGTATGACTCAGGGGCAAGATCAAACAAGTATGACTCAGGGACAAGGTCAAGCAAGTATGATTCAGGAACAAAGTTAAGCACAAAACATGACTCAACCAACACAAACACCTAGGCCATGACCAGCTCGACGAACTTGGAGAAGGACTCCACGCATTCAACCGGTACATCCAAAATGTCTAAGAGCTAAATGGTGGCTAGAGTTTACTTCTGTAAGAATAGAGGAAGATGGAAGAGAAAGGGCTAGATGTCACCATTGTTATATTAAGTTATTAATAGATACGAAGTCATTAGGAACATCAACATTGAATCGTCATCTAGGTCTTTTTCCTAATAGACCTTAATCTGTTGATAGGCCTCAGTATGATCACAAAATTGATATAGAGATGACTTCTCAAATCATCATATATTATGATTGCCTTTTAGATATGTTGAATATGAGAAGGTTAGAGCTAGGGATGCATTTCTCAATCCGGACTGTCAACATATATGTAGACAAACTGCTGGAGCTGATGTGTATAAGAGATACAAGATAGAAAAAGCAAAATTGATAGAGTTTTTCTCGAAATGCCAAGGCAGAGTGTCTTTAACAACGGATTTGTGGTCTGCTCATAGTACAATCATGGGTTATATTTGTGTTACTGCACATTACATTGATGATAGTTGGAGGTTTTGGCTTTTTGTGATTTCAAACCTCCACACAATGGTGAAGAAATTGCTAAGAAAATTTATATTGTTTAAAGATGTGGGGTTTAGAAAAGAAGATTTTTTTTATCACTCTAGATAATGCTAAATCCAATGATAGTATATATGCTGAAGATTATTAAGCATCGTCTTGATAATGGACTGTTTTGTGATGAAAAGTTTTTGCATGAGATGCTCGGCGCATGTTCTAAATTTGATAGTGAAAGCAGGGTTGGATGTAGCCAATAGTCTTTTGGAGAATATTCGAAATAGTGTCATATTTGTAAAACTATATGAGTGGAGGAAAGAATCATTTGCAACATGCGTTGAGAGCTTAGGAATCAAAGGTGGAGCTGGGTTATCTTTAGATGTTCCAACTCGTTGGAACTCAACATATGAGATGTTGGCTAGAGCTAAAAAATTCAGAAAAGTGTTTGGTATTTTGAATTTGTATGAGAGAGATTACGGTTCATTACCATCAGAGGAAGAATGGGATCGAGGCGAGAAAATATGTGACATGTTAGAACTATTTCTTACCATAACCACATATTTTTCAGGAGTGAAGTAACCAACAGCCAATGTTTATTTCATTTAGGTGTGGAAAATTGAGTTGCTGAAGAAATATTCTATTTGTGATGATGTTTATGTGAGAACAATGGCTCCGTTGATGCAAAAGAATTTTGCAAAGTACTGGAATCAATACATTATCATTCTTACTATGGGAGCAGCTTTGGATCTGAGATTGAAGTTGCAAATACTTGAGTCAGCTTATTACAAGGTCGATTCAAGCACTTCCAATAAACTGACTTCTTCCCAAATATGTTCAAGCATTAGTTTGCACTAGAAACTGGTTGCGTGGATTTGCAGAGTTTGAAGGTAAAATTTCAATTGTTTGCACTTGCTAATTTGTTTTAAATTGTTTGACTAACTTATATGATAATATTTTAGGAGACATTGGAGATTATTTTGATGATGAAGATAATAATGATACAAAAATAGCAGGAGTTGGAGAGTCTAACATATGATGAAGTTGGTGATTTAATAAAATTATCTCTTTGTTTGTGGTTCTTCATAAGGTGGTTGTGTTTAACATGGTCTGTTTTGTTTCTCACATTTCAAAACCGAGTTTAGGCTTTTGAACATAACAGAGTCTGAGAAAAACGTGAGGTGGATTGTGATGGGAGACGACGACACTGTGTTTTTCTCGGAGAATCTCATCAAGGTTTTAATAGGTGCTTGGCCAAGAGTTCAAAACTGAGTTTTTAAATAGCAATGATAAACAAATTTTGATTTCTTTTGATTTGAAATACATTTGAGTTTTGAATTTTTAGAACTGTTTTACAGAGCATGAGTTTTGGATATTGATGAGTTTTTGTACTTTTAGAAATGTTGGATTTGAGTTTTGAAATAAAATAAAAGAAAGTTACAGGGCCAGGGCTGAGGAGGGTTCAACCCTTTAATATTAATTTTACAAGGCTTTTTTCATATTTAGGGTTTTAAAGTGCTTAATGTATACAGGGCCAGAGCTGAACATGGCTTAAAAACCTCTTTTAACATCCCTAATGACATGCATTTAAACAATCATTCTCACATTCAACATATCGATTCTAAAATAGTGAGTGATCAAACTTCTTTAAAACACACAAATAAAAGTCGCATAAAACAATCTTAGGCCATGAATGTTCGAGAGATTTTAGGTAGTTTATAGATTATAGATTTTAGTTTTCAGATTTTAGTTTTTTTTTTTAATTTTGGTTTTTAGATTTTGCAAAATAAATTTAGAAACAAATGAAAAATTAGAAAGAAAAAAAAATGTTTCCTAGAAGAAATCTAAAAACTCATTAAAGTGGGATTTTGGATTTTGTTAAGAAATTAGTAAAATCTTCAAGAATCTTGATTTCCTATTTTTTAGAGAAATCATTTTTCATAAAATCTTGAATGGTTAAAAAATGGATTTTCAAAAAATCTAAAACCAAAAACCATTTGAAAAACCACATCCATTCAAGGCCTTAATTTCAGACTACCAACTGGGTTCCACAACAAATATAGTATAGGATAGGTTTTCAAGATACTCAACTTCTTAAAAAGAAGATAAGTCTGATAATAGAAGACCAACAAACAAGTTCCACAACTATCATAAAGTTGGCACCATGACATCTCTAAGTCCAACATAGTGGTTGGTGTTTTAGTCGCTAATAAGCCTACAATGATTTAGTTTTCATCCAGAAAAAACCAGAATTTGAAAGATTAGAAATCTCAACGTTTTCAGATAGATATCAAAACATGCCTTTGGTTGCTTCTTCACTCACCAAGGTAGGGTCAACTCGGGCTTTGGAAGAGTCTTCGTCTTTGGACTCAAACCTAGAAGAAATCTTCAGATAGCTAGGAATCAAGGGGAGCCTCCTCCACGTACCCACTGGGGGTGAAAAAGAGCGGAAACTGCTTGAAAACGAAAATGAGTCATGAAAAAACTAATAGTTGCGGGAAAAGAGCTTGTTTGAGTAAAAAAAAACAGTTAAACAATGACAAAACTTGGGCTTAGGATGCTCTTAATTACCCTTTGTTCATGTTCTAGACTCAGAGAGATGCATGATGAAATTATCAAAACATGTGCCAGTTTTTTGCTTGCACACAGAGCAAACCCAGAAGGCAGGTTTACCTGTTTCAGTGCACTTATCCTCCTCAAGTGGCCCTGAACCTGCAGACAAAAAAAATAGTAGCTAATTCAGAAGGATTCAACAAGGCCAAGAGAGAGAGAGAGAGAGAGAGAGAGAGAGAGAGAGAGAGAGAGAGAGAGAGAGAGAGAGAGAGATGAGGACAAACACACACCTGACAAAAGAAAGTTTTCCCAGAGTAGGTTAGTGGAGGCGGGAGAATCAAATGGGAAGGGGAAGATGGTGTTGTATCTCTTATTTAGAAGGCTGAGAAGATAAGACACCTTTGATGTTGGACGGGATATAAACATTAAATCAGATGGATTCTCCAAATAACGGAGAAAGATACCTTGAAACATGGCTCTGTCTCTCTAATTATTAAGGGGTGGGTGTATTCAACTTGACATTTTAAGTGATTTGTGTAAAATTTACAAATCCTATATTATTCAATTATGGATTTTAAAAAGTCCATTAAAATCCACAGTTATTGAACTGATGATTTAAAAATCTACTTTAAAATTCACTGTTATTTAAAACAGTTTGTGAATTTTGATTTTAATAAGTTTTAGAGATTCTAGAGAATTTGAGAGGATTTGTTTAGTTAAAAATACAAAAATCCAAATTTCATGGTTTTAGGTGGAATTTAAAAGAATTTTACCATAAATCATATCAACTTCCCTAAAATCTATCAAAATTCAAATTTCCTAAATCTCATCAAATTCTCCAAAATCATGGTTTCAATACACCCCCTAAAAAATGAGAAGAAGAATATCCTAACCTGGCCGTGAAAAAAAAAAAGAGATTCCAGGGAAAAGACCGCTTCTAGGATGTCACGAGGGACCTTTGATAGTACCCCAACGACAATGATGGTGATAGGTCCAGAATAGCCTAACTTCCTCAAATTGCGTTTAATACACGAAACCACCCAACGAGCATCATAGCCAACAGGGAACCTCTTTATGTCCCAATAGACCGATACTGGGGCCAACTCTGCCTCCATCATTCAAAAGACTAAAAAAAACAATCAAATTCAAAATGAGGTCTTCAATATAGAACGGGAATCAAACATAAACTGACACGGTTAAAGCACCGAGATAGAGAACTTATCTGATATGTGCAAATATATAACTTGTAGGGAATCGATCAAGTTTCTAGGATAATGTGATAAGAGCGAGAATTTTACCTGAGAGATAAAAGCAAAGTTGGTTGGATCTCTATATCGACTAGGGTTTCGAAATCCCTGATAGATTTGATAGAGATGATGAAACACCAACGCCGCAAATATCTCCTATATAATAAAACGGAAGTACACAACATTGTTTAGTAGACTATATAACTTTAATAAGTTGGTTACAAATTATAGATTAATTTATATATTAATTGGTTACAAGTTAAATTGTAGGTACAACATTAATTGTTTTCAAAAAATTTAAAGGGGATATTCCAAATTGATATATTAATTTGTTACCAAAAATCTTAAAGAAGATATTTTAAATTGATAGATTAATTGGTTACAAGATAAATAGTGGGTGCAACCGAAATTTATTTTCGGAAGCACCTTATTTCCAAAAAACTTAAAGAGAATATTCCAAATTTATTTTTGGCAGATTTTATTACTAGACCATATTGTTAACAAACTTATTAAAGATAATAAAAATATACTATGAAGCATAAAAATGAATAAAATCTTGATAATTTATCACACTTAATCGTGATTTCCGAGATCTTATTCTCCAATTGAAAATAAAATCTTAATGAGAATCTTCCAAACTTTCAATATAAATCATGCAAATCTCCTTTCACCAGGATACATTACTCATATTCATACCGAAAACACAAAAAAAAATGACAATGGTTTCTCAGTTTACCATGCTAAACCGTTTGAAACTCTATAAAAATGCATGGTGTATTAAAGCTAAGATACTGCATACTTGGACACATTGTTCTAAGGATGTTGGTATGTCATTCGAGATGATTTTGTCGGATCAAGATGTAAGTGCTAGATAGGCTATGATTTTATTGCATAATATTTTATCCAAAAAAACTATCAAAAACAATCATATAAATCTATACTAAATAAAAGTAGGAGCTATAAGCTTCTTAAGCTGTTCACATAAGATTTTAAACAACCATTCGGGATTCAACATGTTACTGATTTACATTTTTTTCTTTCTCACTAATTAACATTTTAAAATTTTAAATATTTTCTACAATAAGATATTATTAATAAAAAGAAAAAATAATATATAGAAAAAAATAAATGTAAATTTTCTTTTGTCAAACATGGAATATATAAAACTTACATTCTTATTTTACAACAAAAGAATATTAACATAAAATTATTCGATTAACCCATATCTTTTTCTAGTATAAATAATAATTGGAGGCCATAATTGGAGGCCATGCGACAGGGCAATCTGTTAATTATAATGAGAATGTGGTCGGGGTTGGTGACTTTAGCGATGGGAGGAATCTTGATGGATTGATAGAAGAGACGGTGAAAAATTGTGTATTGCCTATGATCAAAGAGATGATGAATGGTACAACGGGGATAATGATGGTTGTAATGGGTGGGTTTCCTGTAGGTGTTGCTCCTGCTCTAGGTGTGTTGCAGTTAGCTGCATATCTCCTAAAGAATGAGAAAGCATATGCGCATATTGAATTAAGCTTTTAGAGACGAAATGTTAGATGCTTAAAAACAAAATGTTTGAAAACACAAAATAAACAAAAAGCATGGATCAGAACATTAATACACAAAATGTTCAACTCCGTCTTGTACCTTTAAGACTTTTCACCATTCAAGATATATGGAAATAAAAAAAATATTTGAAAAAAACTATTTCTAAATTTAATTTGTATAAATAAAAAAGAAATATGATTAAAAGAACATTTGTATAAAAAACCAAAACTAAAAAACTATAATATTTTTACATACTACATATCAATCAATGTATAGCTATTTATGTAATTATAAAATTTATAACAATTTTAAAAAAAATTAATACAAATATACCCGCGCATAGCACGGACTTCAGTTTGTATGATTTTGAGTTAAATTAACTATAGTTATATAGATATTTTTCATAAAATAATACTTTTTGTAAAAAATGGAAAATTAATATTCATTTATTTTTGGTTAGGGTGATATTCTTTATGTCTCCTAAACAATGAAAAGTATACTTTTATACTAGTAGAGTCGGCATATCTAAGAAGCTGATAAATTATGAAATCGATAGCCAAAAAAGAATTATACATCGATGAACAAAACAAACGATCAATAATTCAAAAAAATCAACTATCTTATAAATTTAATTAGTGAAACCATATGTACTTTGTTTTAAAATAAGTAGAAGGAAAAAATAATAATTTTAATAAGTGAAAAATAAGTTGTTGTTTCAAAAATGATTTTACTATTCAAATCAACATCAAATGAAATAAGTTGACCGAAAAATTCGGATATATTACATTATAGTTTATATAACTCTGAATTACATAGTTTGGAATAAATTTCAATTCTAAATAATATTATCAACAATAATTTTTTGCTCACTCTGTTTCATTTTAAATGTTGGTTTAGGAGTTTTTTTTTTCAAGTAAACTGATGCTCTCATTATCTTATACAATTATTTATTACTTTTTCATTAAAAAGGTCTTATATGATTAACAATGAATTATTTAAAACCAAATCAAAATTCGAAAAGCTTTTAGCTCCATGACAAGTGGCGTTGTTTAAGATTTAAAATTATCCTAATATCTAGTAGCTCGAACAAAAATCATAGCCAAGTACGACTTTTATATACATCTCTCTCTCTCTCTCTCTCGAAGATTCCGTGTTACAGAATCATTTCCACAAATTTAGAAATCAGAACTCATAAAATTTTCACCAAACTCTCTCTCTAGCTCCTCTATCTCTATGGATCGTAGCTACCAACCCGAATCCACGACCCGACCCGGAAACACCGTGGTCCTCTCCATAGACTGTCTAAAAGGAAGCTCCAAAAGCGAAGAATGGAGCGGCGATATGCTTCAAACCGGAGACATAGTGGAAGAGATCCGGATCGGTTCAGGACCCGGTTCGGCTATTTTCAAAGCTCCGTTTAAAGGAGGCAAAGCTTGGCTTCAGAAGGTTCTACACAATTCTTTTAGGAATAAAGAAACTTCCATCGTTGTGAGAGTTCGTCGTGGCTCCGATGAGTTCTCCGATCTCTCTGCTTGTATTGTTCCTAATGAATCCGCCGGGAAGAAACAGTACATGCTTAGATCCATTGATGACCCGAATTATACCGTTGGGTTTTCGGATCGGACTGAGTCGGATTGTCTCGGTTTGCAAGGTGGGTTGAGTTTAACTCGGTTTTGTTAAAATATCTTCTCTTTGTTTTGTTTTTTTTTGTACTTTGGTTGACTTTTCGTGGCTTACGTGTTGACCTGTTTCTTTTAATTTTTTTTTTTTTTTTTTTTTTTTTTTTTTTTTTTTGTCACGAACCTGTTCCTTTTAACTCATGTCGTGTTTCTCAGTTTGGTGAATCTTATTATTGCTGTTTTTATTAATACGTACGATTTTTTTTTCTTTTTGTATTAAGCTTAATTTATACGAATTTGTCGTCGATCAAGATAAAACAAAGTTTTATGTTTTAAATTTTCATAATAAAATGATGTTTTTGACATAGAAGGAGCATGTTTGTGTGTCTTGCAAAACATTAAATCTATTTCATTTATTTATTTGATGATTAGTTATATACTACGACTGCTTCGTTTTTAACTTTAACAACAAAGAATATTTATTTTAAAAATCTTTAAACCAAGAATGTTACTATTTCTTATTTTCTAATATTTAAATTCTTTTACATGATTTGTTTCATTATTTTATAAAAATTATTGAAAGTGGAATGTTATTTTATTTAAGGATTAATTATAAACTAAGACTGTTTCGTCGCTCAAACTTTAACAACAAAGAATATTTTGATTATTTATTACAAAAAAAAAAAAAAATTCTTTTGACCACCTAACCAAGAAGAATCTTACTATTTTCTAATTTTTTAATATTAAGAAGAATCTTTAAATGATTTGTTTTCTTTTCTGATGAAAATAATTGAAAGTAAAATATGTGGAGATGCGGGGTATCGATCTCCGTACCTCTCGCATGCTAAGCGAGCGCTCTACCATCTGAGCTACATCCCCAATTTGATAAACGATGTGATGTGCAGAATCAAGAGGATCAAGAATGGTGGAAGCATTGGTGAGAGCAAAGCTTCAAGATGGTTACGTTTCATATCCATGGGAAAGACGAATGCAAGAAGCTTTACCAATCTCTCGTTCTAGCAATTTCCTCTCCATTCTTTTTCTTCCCAAAGCTTCTGGTAATATATAGACATTGTTCTTACTTGTTAGTCACACATTCATTTTTATAAATCTCTATATGTGAATAATGTTTTGACGATTGTTTCCGAAACTATAGCTTATGGTAGATCAGGTTCTCGGTACAATGACTTGGAAGACACACTTGCTCGTGCTAATGCTTGGTTAAGTTGTTCACAAGCTAATGGTGTTCCTATTGTCTTTATGAATATTCAGACTGAATCTTTGCTCACAAAGGTTAGAGATTTTGGTATTTTTTTGTAACATTTTTTTTATGTAGAGAGATTGATATGATAATGTTGATTGCATTGTGTTTTATATGGAAAAAAAAAAGATATCAGGAGAAACAGCGTTGGCAACGGTTAATACGACGTCACTTGCGGATTTGTCGAATCTTGCAAACGCTAGTCTCTATGGTTTCGAGGATTATCATGGAGTTGATATTGGTGTGGTGAGAGCGGTTAGGCTTTGGTTTGCTCCTCTTGGTGTTGAGTTCCCACTCGAAATCAAACTCAAAGATGACGATACCAAACTTGGCTTCTCCATTAGCCGCACTGAAGAGGTAAAAAAAAAATATCTTTATGGAATTTGTTGCATCACTAGGGACTAAAATTCAAATCATGGCTTTTATTTTATTTTTTGGTAATATTCGGGACTTTTTACTACCAGTTCAGACAAAACTACCAAAGAAAATCATGTTCTTCCGCTTTATAGAGTTATGACTTTAGGATGTTTTCACACACATCAGATTTTGTTTACACCTGGAAAAGTTATCGTTTTATGAAGGTGGAATTTTACATATAATTTAGCAAAAAAATAAACTTTAGAAAACAAAAAATTAAGTTGAATACATCAATTTTTATGAAATCATAATCAACTATTCAACTACAATCATATCCTACAAACCAAAGATATATTCATTTGTACATTAAGTATTTTGTAACTTGATTTTAATTGGCAGGAGCTTTTCAAATAAAAATGAAATAGGAAAAAAAAAATTACATTTTAATATTTGAATTGAAACATTTCTTGGACAGGGTTTCATTTACGTTTCATCAGTGACGGACCACGAAGACGATAATGCACCAGCTGCAAGATCCGGTCTAAGCTCATTGTACAGAGAAGCAGCCAAGGCATCACGTCGTCTAGTGGTTTCCCGTGTGGGTAACCAGAAGGTATTGCCTTGGATGGTCTCATCCACAGGAGCAATTCGCTGCTACGACACAGTTTCGCTCAGCCAGAAACTGTCACTGCACCGTCACGCAAAAGTCCCCATAGGCCTCCACGTCTTTCTCTGGGACACCTCTGCCACGGCAGATTTCTCCTCGCCTCCCAGGAGTAGCAGTGGTGGGACTCACTTGCTGTTTAGTAGCGAAATGCTCGATACCACCGAGTTTCCGCGGCTTAGTGAGGTTATACCACCGCGACAAGTTGGTGACAGACAGGTGATGCCATTGTCCGATGATGATGTGTTCAGATTTGAACGCGAAAATGCGGGCAATGCTTCGTTTAAGTTCCAAGAAATCCCTTTTACAAACGAGTCTTTGTGATGATGAAATTTGTGTGTGCTGTCGTTAATTTATGTTATATTTGAAGTTGGAGTTATGACTTGTGGGATATATTTTGATACGTGCATGTTAATAATTGGAATAACTCAAGGAGTGAACTAAGGTTAGTTAATTATATTAGGGCCTTGAATGTGTACTAGATTTTAAGTAATTTTTGGATTCTGATTCTTTGAAAATCTATTTTTTTACCATTCAAGATTTTCAAAAAATAGATTCCCTTGAATTTAGAAAAACTAGTTTTTGGGTGGTTTCTTGCCATTTCAAAGAGAAACTAAAAACCATAATTTGTGGTTTTTGTAAAAAATAATTGTTTTCAACGAGAACACTTTTAATTTTTGAGTTTTTGAGTTTTTGATTTTTTATTTATTAATTTTAAATTCAATAGCAAAAACTAAAAATTAAGAAATCAGAAACCAAAATTCAAAATCTAAAATCTAAAAACCAAAAACCATCTAAAAACTAATTACCATTCATGGCCTAGATATTTTAGTACGTAGTTTTCACCATTGATCTTTGTTTATGTTTTAATGGAAGTTTTTTTCTTAACTGCATAACTTAATTTAACTTAAATAAATCTCATGTTTCAGAGTCAACTATAACATATGAAAAGCTCTATATTTATTTGTAACTGAACCCTATATTTAGTAGAAGAGAAAAGATATATTGCATAATCGCCCTTGTCATAACTTAAACCATCTTCACTCACATTTAAATCATTAATATATATATTCGACCATCATAACCTCCGTTGGTGGCAATACAAACAGCAAACCCTAGTTCATCTCCTCGAGGGTTCCAACTATCCGCGCATGGAAACAATCGTAAGTCATGAGCTAATCGACGCAGTCTAAGTGTCTAACCCAATAACTAGAATCGGATGAAAGAAAGATTGAATTATGACGAGTGTTTCAGAATTATCGCTCGACAAATTCCAAATTATTTTGTCAAGTTTCTTATATGATAGACAAAGCAAACTCATGTTTAACACATTAATAAAACGTTGGTGTTTTCGACAAAACCATAATACAAATTAAAATGTTTTGGATTAGTGGAGAAGTTTGAGGTTCTTTTATCGGAAAATTGACTTAATTTAGATGGGCTCTCAATGACTATCTACGACAGTGGGCTCATGTATCAAAAGATTTGCAATTTAGAGGGTTTTTAACAAATGTCAAGCGTATATGTGTAAATCAACGTCAACGGTTTGTGATAATAGTATAAAATATTGCTTTAAGATGAATCAAGGGTGTACTTACCTACGAAGGTTTTGAATGACAAGATTAATTAAGTAAAAATAAATTTATATATACACAAAGTATATTTTGGGTTTTACCCTTTTATTTATATTTATTAAAAAACTTATTTACAAAATTAATCTCTATAAAATTTTCAAAATAGCATTATTTCAGATTTTGTTTTCTAAATATTTTACATGCCATTCCAACTAAAAAAATTACAGCAAAATCAATATGGAAATAAAAACAATGATATATTCAATCATATCTTCTATTGTGTACTGAAGATTTTTTATCTTTGAATCATTTGCAAACAAATAAAACAACAATTTGATTCCTATTTTATTTTTCAAAAAATGTGAGCTTTGATTCTTAATAAATTTTTAAAATATTACGAATATGTAAAATTAAAAAGTTTAAAATACTATATAATATGGTTATGTTGGAATTAATAAAGTATCATTAAATTTGTGTTAACACGGATTAAATTCTTATTTTATTATTTGTCAACACTATTAATATTAGAATATTTGATATATAAAATTAAGTTGATTTAAATAAGATTGGGTAAAATAATTAAATTATTTAAGAAAAATGTGACTTAATCATAGCGTATAAATAACTTATTATGTATTAGATCCCTTATTTTTTTGTCATAATAATTAAAAATCAAAATAAAATCTCAAACACTAAACAAAACAAACTAAATATAACAAACAAATGGTCATAAAGTATATTACAGATTAAAAATTAATATAAATATGTAACCGTACAAACGGTCAAAAAATTTAGTTATTTTTCTATTTGTAAAATATCCAATATTTAACAAACAAAAACAATATAGAATATAAATAATAATAAAAATTATATGTACTCGGTATATCGTATATTAAAATCTAGTTAAAGGTAAAAAACAATAAAGTATGACAAGGGATATTTAACTCTTGTAATTGGAATATGGAAGTGACAACAAATTATTTATCTTTCTTAAAAGCACGCCGATAGTTTTATTATTTTTGTATAAAAGGTTCACATGATGGGGTATTGCAAATACATATTGTCAATTTGCCATGATAAGTTTCTTTAATAATAAAAAAAAGCTATAATATTGATTACTTGTAAGTTGTAACCAATCCAGTTTCACCAGAAATGAACATGCAATATCAGCACCACCACCTAATATTAATAAATACACTATAATTACGTTATATTTTCCTTTTCTTGGTATGACTACCATTCACACGCACAAAATTATAATGGGTTTACATATTACTATAAAATATATAGAAAATGTTGTATTTCTTTGACATACTTTTGATAAAAATGAAAACAAATACAAACGTCAAAAGAGGAAAAAACAAAAATATGAGTAGATTTAACCCAAAAAAAAAAGTCCTTCACAAAGTTAGGGAAAAATGAAAAGTAACTAAAAAAAAAAGTTACTTAATAATGTAAACTTCTTGTTGGGTTCGGTCAAAGTTTTTAATCAAGTGGTGTATATACTATATATAATAAATATTTGATAAATAACTATTGTTGTTTTAAAATATATAGCTTTTCAATTATAAATATTTTATGTTTTGCAGTGAGCTGTATAATGAAACCAAGTTAGGTCAGAAATGCCGACCACAATTATAAATGTGAAATTTTCCAAATAAAAAAGCCATGTGAAATCGATATTTTACTCTATCTCTATTAAAAGAGAATAAAATAAAATAAAGTCGTGGAGGAAATGCACATCGAGAACATCACTATAATATTTAATTTTACAGAAAGATTAAGTTTAAACGTTTGAAAAATATAAAGAAAACATTAGACGATTAATAAATGGTTCGTTCTTATCTAAAACTCCAGGTTATTTAATTAATCTTCTTCTCTCTTTTTTCTTTTAATTTTTTTTGGCGAATTAGATGTGCATTTCTATTGGTCAATGACTAGATGCTTCGTGGTCCCAAAATAAAATTATATTTAAATGATTTTACGATTCATGATTGCTTCCATTTCCTGTAATTTAATTATTTATAATTTCATCAAATCTTTAATAGAATAAAAGAAAACAAAATGCACTTTGCATTATGTTTACTTTTAAAATAAAAATTTCCATAATAGATATAGAAAGTGAAGAATAGCTAAAACAGGATTTAAATAGCTCTACCTTGTTTGTAATTTAGAAATTTGTAAAAATTTGCTATATTTTCAGAATAAAAAATTTATGTCTGCTAATATTTAAGTGACTGTAACAACAACGTTCGACAATCTGAATCTTTTAATTCAAATTTTTCCACTGTCGTTGTTTATCTCCTTAAAAGATTTTATTCTGTATTACAAATCAAAAAGACAAAAACTCAAACTATACAATTTTACTTCAATAAAAGAATGGTATTAATTATTAGAATTCTTTTATTATTTTAAAATGGGCATAAATTAGTTGGGTAGCTATAATTGTGACGAAGACTTTGGGAAATGTAAAAGGAAAGAAATGAATGTAAAGCAAACACATAACAATATTCAATATTTTAAAAAGGTTTGCAAGTATAAAAAAGTAAAAGTTAAAAATGACCTTCGGATTCCCAGAAATACACGAAACAATATAAAATAGGAGTAACTAAATAGTAATCACTAACCATCAGAAACTAAACATAACAAAATATTTTAATTTAGGTTAATGTAAACATCCATTTTTTTTTAAAGAATTTAAATATTTCATTAAAAAATGAAAAATAGTAAGAGTTTACAATCGATGTTTATAGATCTAAGCTAATGGTCTCATAGCAAAAATAATAAAAACATGGAAGCATAAAAAAGTAGCCAAAGTTTTTGATCTATCTACTCAACCATAGCGAAAGAACTACGAGAGTAAAATGAAGCGATGACGATTTTGTTTTTCTTCCTGAATGTGTTGCAAAAAGAGAAGGGCAACTGCAAATTGTGACCGCCGAGTTGCAGAAGACACTTAGCTCTAGAAGACTTTCAAAAGGGGCCCAAGACCGAGATGTCAACGGTCAAGAATTCCAAATCATGGCTCACATTCTCTCCCCTCAAAATGTGAGCGATTCTTCAATCAAGTCCATGAGTTTTCCCTGACCGAAGCCTCACAAGCCAACTTCTGCTAACAGTGTGTGCTCCCTCTACCAAGTTCATTCCTCAAAGTCGGCTAGCGCAGAGCAAGAATAAAAACAATTCACCACCACACCAAAAGCCATTAGCCTTACTAGTTCCTCTATAGCAAAATCTTAACGCAAGCATGAGGCAGCACGCAGAGCATTACAAACTTCTACCTTGAGACAACAGCAAAAGCAAACCACAACAAAACCAGGCCTTGAACGAAACCAAAAGTCTTGGTATGCATGTAACGTTCTCAAATGGTGAAGAAAGCTAGTTACCACCGATAACTAAATCATCATCAAATCAAACACTACAGCAGCCACACGAGAGAACAAAAGAGCATCCGTAAAGACAAAAGAACTTGACCTGCCACGAGGAAACACTCTCCTAATAATCCTACCACTGTCCACGAGCAGAAGATGCCAACAGAGAAGTACTTCTCCCAAAAGTCAAGGCTTGTTAAAACAGAAGACTCGAAAATGAAACAAACAGTAGCCATGCCCTGAAACCTGAGTGAAGGAGAGACGAAAGAGAGGCCGAGGCTTCAATGACTCCGAAAGTCGAAGAACACCACCAGCTAGGCTGGTACGAACTCGACAGAGCCACTGAAAACCACTCGAGTCATTAGTCCAAACACCCGAATTGACACGTACGGAGTAGACAGAAGCAACTAGCTACTGGTAATTAGTCGTCCTCGAAGCGAATATTCCCGTCAGAGAGCAGTCCACAACCTCCGGTAGACACGAGTCGAAGCGCAGCGGTTAGTCCAAGAGAAGACTTGGAAAATGCGAGTCCTAGGAAGGCGGAGAAGCGAAAGCACAGCCCCGCCGCTGGAAACGCCAGGAAGAAGGAGATCTGCAAATAGATCTACAAAAAAAATTTTGTTCCGCCGCTTAAGATGCGAGGCGCTAGGGAAGGAAAACGAGTCTCCGCCTTGGTCTATCACCGTCTACAAGCAATAGAGACAGAGAGCAAGAACTTCCGACCACCGAAAACGGCCGACACGCACGATGGGCCTTCAACACTCGCCGCGAGAAACAGGGCCAAAACAAGACCTCCAATTACTTCAAGTGCACAAATAGAATCGGACAAGAGTCCACTTATTTTGACATAATTTTTTTGCTGTCATGCATAAAATTATTACCGAAAACTATATTAGAATGATCATGTGGTGTCAATGTAAGTAAAAGTGAACATGTATTTGGAGAATCATGTTCGTCCTAGATAAAGTTGACCTATATACTAACATTTCTTGACTCGTTAGATGATTGAAAACTTCATACATTTAAGTTTAACCCTATCATCATCGATCACGTTTGTCATGTTAATATTGATCAAGTGAAAGAATTGGGCTCCAAAAATTTTCCATGGAATAATGAAACAATTGGATAAGTGGGGGAGAAGATTAGAAGTTGGAACTTTTAATTACTAACTTTATACTATATTTTTGTGGAAAACTATGACAGAAATATATATATATATATATATTTATGCGATTTGATACGTTTTTTGCTGGCCCCATGTTATTGTCATTCTTGCCTTTGGCCTTTTTAATTGTTAGATGTTAGATAAATTTAAGTTATTTCTATTATAATTTATTTATTCATCATTTTAGCAGCCTAGTTTTACTTGTCCTTTACTCCAAAGCCCGATTATTAATTAAGGAAAAGTATTTTTTGGATTGGAAAACTTTGAGTATTTAAAAATAAAATAAAACCCATGGCAAGAAAAATTGTATATTATTATTTTAAGAGAAACCAATATACACGCAGGCCATTGTCATTCACAAATTGTTTTTTTTAATAAATGAATTTTGTATAGCCACTTAAATTTTTGTCTACTATACTATTTTCTTATTTAATTATCATTTTTATTTATTAATTCTTTCCCATCGGATTCCAGCTAAAAAAACACGAATATCTATATATTCCTAAAAAAAAAGAAGTTAATAAATAATTTCATTGTGAGTTTAGTATATTACAGTAACACGCTATTACACATTTCCCTTTCACATTATTTTATTTATTAAATATTAAAGTAAAAATGGACAGACATGGAAAAACAAAAAGTTACGATGGAAATTAGCTGAAATCATTAAACAAATCATACAATAGAAAATCAAATCCATTATAAAATACCATTATTTAATGTCAAGATTCTAAAATCAAAAAATGGATTATCATACTATTTTATTTATTCAATCTAAAATGACATAGCATAAATAAATCTAATTTCCCTCACTTTCTTCTCCAACATTTTCCTATTTTCCTTCCTAATATTCCAACCTCTGTTCTTAGCAATATATTTCTTATATTTTCAGTTTAATTATCTTGTTCTAGATCTTAATTATATTTCTTTATCCTTAATCATCTTTGTTTATCTTTAATCAAAAAACCCAAAATCTTTGATGTTTTCTTGAAAAAAAGTTGGAAGAAAATAAAGAGAAAATAACCAAAAACAAGAAAAAAGAAGCTAATGGCTTTAGATATGGAGTCTACCGGAGAAGCTGTAAGAACAACCGTCGGTAACGGCAGCGGTGTTACGGTGGTTAGATCCGACGCACCGTCAGATTTTCACGTAGCTTCAAAATCAGAAAGTTCAAACCAATCTCCCCCCTCCGTCACTCCTCCTCCTCCTCCACCACAACCGTCGTCTCATCACACAGCTCCTCCTCCGCCGCAAATATCTACGGAAACGACGACGATGACGACGGCGATGGAAGGTATCTCCGGTGGACCAATTAAGAAGAAGCGTGGACGGCCAAGAAAGTACGGACCTGACGGGACTGTTGTAGCGTTATCTCCTAAGCCTATTTCATCAGCTCCGGCGCCGTCGCATCTTCCGCCGCCGGGTTCACACGTCATCGACTTCTCCGCCTCTGAGAAACGTAGTAAAGTGAAACCAACCAACTCTTTTAACAGACCAAAGTATCATCATCACCAAGTTGAGAATTTAGGTAACTATGTCTTCTTTGCTCTGTTTTTTTTTTTAGAGAGTTTTTTTCTTTTCTTTTTCTTGTCGGAATCTTGTTTCGTAGACCAATCTGACTCTATTGAGTATTGACAAAAAAAAAAAAGAATTGGGGTTTTTTGGGATTTCATTTTCATGCATACTTTTATTATAAGTGGGGTCTCTAACTTATAGATTAGATCTCTTCTATGTTTCGTATCTATGTTTAATTTGTCTATAGTTATGGATGTGTCCTAAAGTTACAAGTATCTACATATATATGTCATGTTGTTCGTTGTCGCTTCTTAAATGCAACAGTAAGGTTAAATTAGTGACAATTTTATTACGTTAATTCATGTTTGTTTAGGTGAATGGGTACCTTGCTCCGTCGGTGGTAATTTTACACCTCATATAATCACAGTCAACACTGGCGAGGTAAGTTCATCCAAACTATTTTTCTTAGATCCGGCCCTTTGTTGTTCTATATATCTTAGTTATATGAGTTTCGATGATGTGTTTTGGAATAATTAGGATGTAACTATGAAGATAATCTCATTTTCGCAACAAGGACCTCGTGCCATATGCGTTTTATCAGCAAACGGTGTAATTTCAAGTGTTACACTTCGTCAGCCTGATTCCTCTGGTGGCACATTGACATACGAAGTATGTGATTTTTATCTCATCAACAAAATTTGTTGTTGTTGTTGATTTAATATATATTTTAATGATTTCTTGTGTTATCTTTCAGGGTCGGTTTGAGATATTATCGTTGTCCGGCTCATTCATGCCTAATGACTCAGGCGGAACTCGGAGTAGAACCGGAGGAATGAGCGTATCGTTAGCAAGTCCCGATGGCCGTGTAGTAGGCGGTGGCGTAGCCGGTTTATTAGTAGCCGCGAGTCCGGTTCAGGTACTTTTAGGATTTTTGCTTGTCCAAAAAGACGTAAGTTTCTATAACCGAAAAATAAATTTAAGTCTGTGTGTTTGAATACAATAGGTGGTTGTCGGAAGTTTTTTAGCTGGCACGGACCAGCAAGATCAGAAACCGAAGAAGAACAAACACGATTTCATGTTGTCGAGTCCTACCGCTGCGGTTCCTATCTCTAGTGCAGCTGATCACCGGACAATCCATTCAGTGTCTTCTCTTCCTACCAATAATAATACATGGCAGACTTCTTTAGCACCTGATCCAAGAAACAAGTCTTCGGATATTAACGTCAATTTAACTTGAATGATTTCAATCTTCCTCTGTATTTTCGGTTCATCAAGTTCGTTTCGGTTGGTTTTTCCACATTAGGGGTTTAATATAATGGTAGTGTTTTAGGGTTTAGGGTCTTATATTGGTCCCATTGTTTTCATGTAGGATTTCCATCATTTAAATCGGATTGAATCATCTTGTTTGTTTAATTATATTTTTGTTAAAACCGGTCATGGTTTCTGGTTTTGCAAGTTATTGTATCAAAATAGGAAACACGTGTATCGGTTCAAAGTTGCCCGGCTGTTCGATTTGGTAATATCTTTCTCTCTAAAGCAGAGGTAGATAAAACCAAGATTGCTTTAATCTGAATGTTAAACAATATGAATTTCTTCAATATAGTTAATCTTTTTTCATGTAAAGGTCGATCAGAGCGTGTTACTTGACAGAATGTCCAACTCGATGCCATGTTGGATCATATACATAACCTCACCCCTGAATGGAAAGTCCGAAACGTGTCACCAAACTCTAAACTGTTGGATATGGGCTCTGCCCCCAACGCTCAAGAATGTCTTAGGTCGTAAATTCGGTCCACCAAACAGTAGGGGTAAAATAGTAATTTGCAGAAGAGAGAAAGAATTTCAGATCAACGACTCACTATACATATCAGAGGTCACTATCAGGCACAAAATCCGAAAAAGAGCAATCAAAGAGAGAAAGACAAATAACTACTTCGTATTATGTGCGCTTAGCACTTAGTCGTTTCTTTCGTCTTGTACTCAAGTAAGTAAACTTTTACTTACTTCATCTCAACTTTAATAAAAAAGACTAGCTCCTATCTTAACCCAAATTCCCGTATTATTAATATTGTTGCGACTTAGCATCAACATAAACTAGCCCGATATAACCTTTTTTGAGTTTCATATTGTCCGAGTATAAAACCCAAAATGTCACACGATTTAATTTAAGCTTTAAAAAAAAACACTTTTTGTGTTTCATAGCTTCCTTTGGTAAACCAAAACATCACCTAGTTTTGCGTAACCTTACTGAAAATCATCTCAGTCCAAGAAACACTAATCTTGCCGGAATAATTGGTTCGAAGAAGGTTGTTGCTTAGTTTCATGTCTCTGTAATTAGAATTCAAACCCCACCAGACAAGAATGGTCTGAACATAGAGACAGCCACATAATCCATAAAGATATAGTAGTAACCTCATGAGCATGAACTGAGTTACTATAAATAAAGTTCGCCAATTCAACATGTTTCTTTGAACTGTTTAGGGTGGCTCAAGAACCAGATCAGACATCAAGGCCCCAATAGATATACTCACTATCTCTAATCCAATCAAAGCATTCAAAGCCAGAACAGATTCTCTTGACTTAATCTACGACGTCTATAGTACAACACATCAAGCTTCGCTAGTTTCAAGAGACACAAGAAACCTTATAGCCTAGTAGAACCTTGCAATGTAAGGATCAAGAATTTCCCACAATGAAGATACATTAAAAAAAAAAAAAATACATTTTAAATTCATAAATTAAATCATGTGTAATCGTCGTTACTATTTGTGTAACGAACCGAAGAGGTATACAAAAGGAAAAAAAAAAGAACAACAAAATTCATTAAAAAAACAAAAAATGAAGAGCTACATAATGATTTGTCATGGCAAATTAAACAAAATCGGTGAAGTCCGGTGATTTCTCCAACCTTAGATGTCTCCCAATGCCGAGTGTATCAACCTAAAAACAAGTAACAATTATGATTTTGTTTTCGTAAACATATCGATTAATAGTGATTGAAGATAAAGAAATGTACCAAAAGGATGTGATAAAAATGGATAGAGCGATATGAGCAATCTTGTAAACTCGTTTCTTTTGCTCCCATTTATTCGTATTGTATATCTCTGTCACGTCTGCCAAATGTTCCCTTTTCACGTACCTTTTAACCGGAAATAAACAAAGAGAAAACATCATCAAATTAAACCGGATTACGTGAACCGAGTACCAGGTTAGTTTCGAATACGACATGATTGAGTAAAAAAATTTACTTACAGTTTAATGTTGTAGAAAAGGTGAGGAAGAGACAAAACCGCCATGAACCAATGTCCGGTTAAGACATAGTATAAGCACAAAAGTGCTTGCAAACCAAATTCCGGTAGAATTAACCGGTTTATTCTGGCGGATGAATCGTAAGGGTTTTTACGATCGAACTCTAGATCCGCCAAACATGTCAGCTGCATCAATACCATTGCAACTTATATTTAGATGAAATAATTAATGACAACTTTTAGTTTTTTCTTTTTTTGATGAACTGATCCAACCTTGTATAAAAATTACCATAAACTAAATATTTTACTTAGTATAAACTACGAATTAATAAATCAAACCTGATAAATAACGATGATGAGAAGGGTTACGAGGAATAAAAAGGAGATAATCCAATCGAGTAGATCACCCATCTTTCGTCGTCTGCCGCCGTGTTGCAACGTTGAATCTCCGTCGTCTCCGCCTTGTCTTTCTAACGTCGAGATACGGACGGTGTTTGTTGTAATTTGGTCAAAGCTTTAGGAATTATACAGATATAATCTGATATTTTACAGGGATTATATACGGAATTAAATTTATAAAAATTATATATAATCCCACTGGATCTGGTTGGATGAAGCTACTTATTTATATTCCTAGGCAAATTGAGAAATATCGCATATTTGGAAGTTTGACATTTGGGATTTGGCTTTGGGTTGACAACAATATATTTTTTTGTTTCTTTTACATACAATCAAATCCTTTTTGTATGCAACTTGCAAGTAACCAAATCTTATTTTGATCGTGCCTATTAATTACGTTCTTGATATATATACGTATTGATATTTTTCATCTATAAGCTACTTCTTCAGTTCTTATATTCATAATATAAATTTGAAATAACCATGATATTTTTGGTTTTCTTTTCCACATTTGATTTTATATTAGAATGGATATATTTCTGACTTTATTTAGCTTGAATTTATTTGAGTGGTAGCCTACATGAACTGAGTCAACCGACCATGGCTTCTTTAAATATTTATAAAAGTATGAAATAAGAATATCCTTTATTAAAAAGCATATCCGTTTCCTTTATGTGACTTTTGTAACGTTCTTCATTAAAATAAATTAATGCAATAAGTTGACAAAAAAAACGAATACAATATGTGTATACTTGACCAAAACTCTTTAAAGAAAACTAAAAAGACTAAACTGAATATGCTCGATTGCAATCAGCCAATTAAGTCAAAGTGGACATTAAACCGGAACAAAATTGAAATGGACCAAACGAAATCAATTAGAACCGAAAAGCATTGGGTTTTTTTTTTTTTTACATCAGCAGGTTCTTCTCCAAAATGGCAAAATCTGAAGTAAATTAAACCAAACCAAAAGGATTATTACAACTTAGTCAGTTGTGTTTCTCATATACCAAACCTAAACCAAAAACCAGAGCCAGAACCAAAACTGGGTGTAAACCAAAAATGCTCACTAGTATCAGGGTACAAAAGACTCATAGCAGTAGCAGAGAATATAAAAAATGAAACCATTCTGTTACAATTCGTATTTCATATAAAAATGAAGAAACCCGAATCATAGTAGAGTACATTGACAAATAGATATACCTAACGCTTAGGTATACAGATCTCTGTTGTACAATAAATAAATTTATACAAAGAAGTGAACCAATTGTATGAAGTTGGAGCTAGCACAAGAAAATATTATGTGCTGCTCCATTAAAACATATCTATGAAACAAATACTACGGTTTTGTAGTTCATTGAGAACATACCAAGATGTTCCATATCTTCCTTTGTCCTCCTCACGATTCTCCCAATCTTCTGTGCGATGAAAGATTCGATTAAATTCGATGATGACGAAAGACTCCTTCTCACCGTAATCCGACTCTTTCTCATGTAGAAACTTCTACTACCTATTTCACCAATTACTTCGGTTTTCTCCAAACCTACAGGGTTAGTAACAATCCAAAACTTTGTGTTAATGTTAGTTCTGTTCTACAACTTGATCTCAATAGTTCAAATACTTTGAAGCTATATTGTTTGGTTCTTAGATATGGAGTCTTACATTGGATACTGAAATGAGACTGATGCAGTTCAAAGGTAAGATCTCTATCGAGCTTCGGTGTTCGAACTTCTTTACCGTACTTCTCCACGACCATCTTGATCACCTCCTCGGCATTGCAACTCAGTTTAACCAAAGTCCTTACCGGACCAGGACTTCCTTCTACTGATACACTGATCATAACTTTAGCTGGTTCTCTCTTGTAAACCTGGATTTTGGAATAAGACAAACACAACCAGTACAATTCACAATCAAACTCAAACTGCTATGCATTAGAGTTACAAGGCAATTGGTCAAATTTGATTGTCTCAAAATGTCTCAAATGGGTTAATTTATAACATTTATAAATGTTTGGGTACAATCTTAGAAACTTTGAGACATGAAGGACTAAATTATCAATACTTCTAAGACCATCTCATTGGTACATATAGTATGCTAATAGTTATTCCGAGCATTTATAATAATCAAATTTATGGCCATTTAACAAAAACATTATTGTCATTATTGCTGAGTAAATATTGTAAATTTTATAACATAATGCATAGTATTTTTTGAATATTGATATATGTGATAAATTGTTTTTGTGAGTTCCACTAAAATCTCAACCTTGTTGAACTATGAGGTATGGAAGAGAGATTTTCTTGTCGGTACTCATTGTTACAAAATGTAAGCTAGATTACCTCTAACATTAAGATTTTATTTAGTTGTTTTGGAGTTTCTAATTGTATAATTTATGTATTTTATTGGTTTGTTTAAGGTTAAGTATAAGTTGCAAGACAATGTCATTGCACTAGAAAATTGAAATAGCAGATTACTGTGCCATTTAAGTTCAAGTTGTACAATTCAAATAAATGATTATATATAAGGTATTGAATTGATGATCAATACCATCATATCAAATACCAGATTTAACAACATGGGTGTTTGCTAATGGTATTCTAAGGAGTTTATAACGTAAATAAATGTTATAAGTTTTTCAAGACTATTAGATAAAGAATTTGCTCAAATACTAATGACTATCGTTTGTATAACAAATTGAACAGTTGCACTGTAATGTCATTTCAGTTTGAAGTCTTCCTAGAGTCCTACATGGACTTGCCAAGGCAACATCAGATGAAATGTTTATTCCCAACATCTTGTAAACCAATACATTCGTGCGCCTTAAGCTGGTAGAAATAACATAGATCCATTTTCGCCAACCTCATCTTCTTTTCGAGGTTCTTCAAATAAAAATAGTAGACCTCACGTGGTAATGAAACGATAACTCCCATTGCCCTGGTTGTTGTAGAGAATAAAACCGACAGTATCTGAGCATAGTCTTCATCCGAAAGTCTAGAAAGGGTTACAGACTTTATTTGAGTAATAAACTCTCCAGAATACCACTTTCCAACCATGTGAAATCGACGATCTGACATCATGATACGGTGAGCATCACTGGAAAACATAACCTTGTGACTTCCTGGAGTCCTACATGGACTTGCCAAGACAATGGTTGCCACCATGGCCACTAATTGGTGAGTTCAAACCCTTAAATACCTTGCCAACACCTTGTGATGATCGAACAATAATTCAAACCCTTAAATACCTCGCCCTATTTCACTAAGAGGTGAGTTCTTTGTATTTTAAAACTTTTGCATATACAGTAAAACCTATATAAATTAATAAGGTTGGGACAATGAAATTTTATTAATTTATAGAGGTTTTAATTTATCGATAAATTAATAATTATTAATTTATCGATAAATTAATAATTTATTAATTTATGAAGAAATTTTCTGTTTTTCATAATTTCCGAAATTTTCTATTACAAAATAAGATAATTTTGTTATTATTTTTGTTATCATTCAAAGTTTTAAATAATTTTCTTAATTTATAATCTCGACTATTGTAATAAGATGAATGTCAAATTTTTACTAGATTATCTAGGTTTTTTTTTTTTGACAACTAGATTATCTAGGTGAAAATGATTAATGTTAGAAGTTTAGAGTTTAGAAGAAATTGCTACTACTATCCTTCATGGTAATGATGAAGTCGAAGAAGATATTGTCGTACCTTCAGAATCAGTTACTAAAGAAACAATTATCGCATATAGGACTCTCCACAATTTTTGGATGCGATTTGAGAAAAAAACAATGAAAAAGATTAGAGATAAGCTCCAACAAAAATTCAAATTCAAGGATAGACAAATAACAATGGAGTCATATTTCAATAGATTTTCTTATATATATATATATATGTATATATATATATTAGTTTATTTTATTATTAATTTATGATATTGATGAGACCATATTTTTACATAGGATTTCCAAAAAAATTATTATCTATTATGAATAATTATTTTATTGTATGAATATCCATTATCAGCCCATTAATATAAATCCTAAACCTTAATATTGTATTATGTATATGTTATATCCTATGCAACAGATGAATAATACAAGAAAACAATTTCGTAAACCTATTGTTATAACACGTTATTAGCACGAAATCCTAAAACAAAATTGCTATCAAAATCTCGGCTCCGATGTCATCTAACTTTTTCGGCATCTCTCCCACCTCCGATCAAACAGTCAAAGATAAGTAACTCATGATTTTTTATCATTCGGTTCATGTCATATTATTTGTCGGACTTGTTTAAATTCATCTCAGAAATAACTTTTGCCGCATGCTTCATAATTACCGTCTAACGCTTAATTTATGTGTAAAGAATTATAATTATTCATGCTTGAATTATTGGATACGTGTATTTAGTTATAGCTTGACAAGGAGATCTGTTTGTTAGGGCTTAATATTTTATTGATTATGGTATTACCAATTCGTACACACATCTGATATGGTTATTGCTTTATAATTTTTTATTGTTTTCTTTGGTCCATCGTTGCTTTCGAGTCGGTTTAGTTAATCGATGATCTAAATTTTGATAGTAATAATCATCTGATTATTCACTTATGTATTACGTTGATCTGATTAATATATTATTTATCACACTCAAACTGTTTTATGGAATCCATAACATATACTTTCGTTATACGTGTAACCTCCAACTTGCCGCATGATACAAGTTTTATTATTTGTTCAATTCTTTATAGATTCATGCTTTATTGTGTTCATGAAATAATGTTTTAATTAGTCGATTTGTTGGATTAATTATCATGAAGCAGAGAACTATTCGTAGGAAAATACAATGAATGTTAAGAGAAATCTGGAGATGGTGTTAGTCGGTTTAATGATTGGTGAATCCCGTAGCCGACCCCTAAAAGCCTATTATCGCGAGCTAATGACTCAATTCTTCTATCAAGATAAGTACAACTAAATTTGCTTTGCATATTAAATAGATTTTACATATAAGGCATAACTACAACTAAATTGACGGTGATCAATTATTAATTCATGTTTATATAATTGTTAATCTGGTAAAATCATGAGATTTTTATATGTCAAAGACACGCATAACATATTATATATTGGTGCAACAATAACAGTTCTTGTGATATTCTATATATGAGATCACTTATCTGTCTATCACATTATCTAAGTTTGATAGATAAAACTAAAATTTTTCATTAGAACATTATGTGATCAACACATAAACCATTTGTTTAATTAAATTTTAGTATCGTTTGACTTGATGATACATATATGCATATTATACACTAGGAACGTGTATATGTATTGTTAGTGTACGGTTTACACTCCTTATTTTTTTTAAAAAAGAAAAATAATATATATATATATATATATCTAACACTCATTGATATGAATTGATTGTTTATAATATTTGTGAATTATATTTGTTTAATCACAAATTTAAATCTAATCAAAATTAGATATAATATCATGATTAAATATTTTAAATCATGTCTCAACCCTTCTTTGGTAAATAAATTGGAAATCTAGTAACAAATTACTAAATAATGATGATTGATTATATTTTGGCATCACTTCTATGAGAAGGTTTAAGTCCACGTATATGACCATTAAAATTAACTTATTTTTTAGAATAATCTAAAGAAAGTAAATGACTAAAAGTCTGTAAGAGAATACATACAAATCATTTTGATTCCAATTATTACCAAGATTATATAATAGTAAAATAATATCATTGTTGGAAATATATTAGAGAAAATATATTTTACTTGTTATAAAATATTGTTGTTATGTAGACACAATATAATGAAAAATATTTTTAAAATTTTATAATTTTGTTATTTGTGAATGGGTAAAATTATGAGATGTTGATGTGAATTACATCCTATTGGGTTGGTCTATTTTTTGAAGTGAATATGACTTTATGCTATAAGTGGTTTCCACTATTCTACTACAATATTAAGAAGTAGTAGAAAAAGTATTGAAAGCTCTTGAAGAGTATATATACTATTGTCTATGGGAACATAATTTGATATTAATGTGTTATAGTCTCCCAAGTCTCAAAGTTAAATAGGTCTAAGATATAATAGACGACCCAATTTGAGAATGTTATTGATTACAGAGTGGGATTCAAATCGAGATTGATAGACATGAAGTGTCATCATCTCGAGGGGGAGAATTAAGGAATCCCACATATAAAGGTGATGAAACAGATATAAGATTATGTTCACATCCAAAATGAGTTTAATTACTCATATGATAGTTCAAATCTTGAGGATTTGAAAAGTAATCATGTTGAGACAATAAACGAAAAATACTTTGAAATCATAAGTATTACCCAAGACAAGAAAAATATTTTAGAGATTACATGTATTATCTAGAAAATAAAATGCTTTGTGAAAATCTTACTGTTTGGCATGACCGATTAAGCCATTCCGGTTCAGTAATGATGCGAAGAATAATCAGAAATTTCCGAAAACATTCACTAGAGAACGTGAAGAGTTTTCTTAGTGATTTATTATGTGTGCTGCTTTACAAAGCAAGCCGATTATATGGTTTTCACCGGCCTCATGAATTTGGATAATGTCAATTTTTTGGTACGTATACAAAGCGATATTGTGGACTGATCATCCACTATATATGTTTGTTATTAAATTACAACATGGAGTTTGCGAGAGTATTTGGTTAATTGACAATGGTGGTGAAACTATGCCAAGTAATTGACATAAATGACTATATATGTCAAGTAATTCGCATCATGCCAACGAATAATCATGAGTACTCCCCATTACTATTGGTTTGGGTCAGAAACCAGATATATCCCATCTAAATGTGTTATACATATTGAGTTGCTCCACCACAATGATTAAAATGGGATTTGAAAGAATGTTGGAAATATGTTGAATATAGATCTCTCTTGATGATTGAATATCTCGAGATTCAAAGACTGTTATTTCAGTGAGTCAGTCTTTCCAATATGAGGGGGAGAAAATAAACAGCTGGTAAATAAATATATTGGAAGAAATTATCTTGATCCTCATACTAAGAAATGTGCGCTAGAAATTAAAAAGATAATTTATTGGCAAAGTTTGCAAAGATGCTAAAAGCATGCAAGAGCCATTTTCTGACCTTGAGTGACAAAGTCACATATACCAGCTGTGCTCCAATTAATATTAATGTCCTAGAATGATAATATCAACTGCTAGTAAGTCTAAAGATCGCATGAAGTGTGATAGACTTATGGTTCCAAATATAAGCATCCTCGGAAAAGAAAAATGAGCATAAATTAATATGACACCGAGGAAGAAAAGAGTTATGGAAAATCTCTAGAAGAGATGTAGACATGAGTAAGAAAGAGATTCAGGTACCTGAGAATCATAATGAAAGGAAATCTCAACAAGTTGAGTCATGTCTCGAATGAAAAGGAACCAAAAAGCAAATCGACGTCGTAATATGTTTGCATGCAGTGTTGCAGTTGATGATGTTATTGATAAAAATCGAGGATCATAAACCTTGGTTAATAGAAAAGTTTTATTGAAAAATGTACACAAGGAATGATTGGTTAATCATTGAAAGAAGTAACTATGAAATAGTTTAAGTCTCTTAAAGAAATAATATTTGGACTTGTAGTCCTTACACTTGAAAGTGTAAAATGAGTGGGACAAAAAGGGATCTTTATGAGAAATAAAGTACATGTAGTAGTACAATGATTCTCATAAATACTTGATATTTATTATGAGAAATTCACTCTCATATGGTGGAAGCAACTATGTCAATCCCTTATGAGTTTGAAATAAGAGCAAGACTTGATTCAGTCTATCCAGAAGGTTTTCAAACTGTCAAAAGTATCCCTTAAAGTGATTATATTGCTAGAAGCAATACTTTATAGTTCTCGAGAATATTGTAAAAGCAAGAAAAAGTCTTGATGCCTTTTGACACCTTTGGAGAGAAAAGGGTGAGAGTTTATCTCTATGAGAGAATCCTGTGTGTTGATCTTAAAGATCTTATAGTGGGTTGAAAATAGATCGGGAACAATCTAAGAGAAGATCTTAGAGTTGTGTAAATCCGAGATTGAACACTAATTGTAATTGTGTTCAAGAAGTATTTTCAAGAAAGTTTGAGGACGTAGACCTTTGCTGAACCTCGTTAAAAGAAAAAAATATATGTGTCTCTTATCTCTTTACCACTTACAAGTGGTTCTTGTTATCTGATCTCCGGTATATTTACATACCAAGAAATATATAGAGAAATAATCAGTGATGAAATATTACTCCTGAAAGATGGAGAAATCAGATTGTATAAGATCAGATATTTCATGAAATTTCTTGAGATTACAGATTTGACATCTGATGAAAGAGATGTTATCTCAAGATGCTTACATTATCTTACATAGAAAAATGGTCTTGTAGTACCATACTAAGAAGAAAAGTTGAAAGAGAAATTTTTACAAGGAGATTATGAATACTCCTATGTATAAGATGATTTTATGGAAGATTGTATGTAAAAGAAGATTTGGGCTTAAATTTCAAATAGATCTTCTATATGAAAGGATTCAAATGACTTGAAGTTCAATGGACCCAGGATAATATATGATGATCATATGAGTTTGTACCTGAAAGCGCTGTTTATAGCAATTCAGAAAGTATGATATATAATATCATAATGTATAACCTGAAGATGAGGCTTTCAGGGGGAGAAATATGATTATGTGCGTGGTTGTACTCTTTTTCCCTTATCATGGTTTTATCCCACTGGTTTTTCCATGAAAGGTTTTTAATGAAACAACAAAAAAACACGCGAAAGATAAACACCTAAAGAGGAATATTATGATTCCAATGGTGAAAGACTATCATCTTCTAAGTCTTTGACATACATTGATGAGATTGTGAGAGACGAAGATAATGACAAAGATGAGTCATTTGCGAGGTCCATTACCAATTGAAGAATGGCGATGCACGTGTACTATAGTTCAAGTGAAGATTTGGAGCACATATTTACCAAGACGCTTCAAGCCACTACTTTCAAGGAGTTAGTTCATCATTTTGAATTGCGTCATTTTGAAGATTTCAAGTGATGTACTCAAGAAGGGGAGTAAAAGCGCGCTGAACTCTTTTTCCTTTAACCATGGTTTTCCCACTGGGTTTTCCTGGTAAGATTTTTAACGAGGCAGTATCTCATATACGCATTTGAGACTACATTTTTATAATGGTCATCCAAGGGGGAGTGTTATGAATAATTATTTTGTTGTATGGATGTCCATTATAGTTCATTAGTATAAACCCTAAACCCTAATATTGTATCCTATATATATGTTGTATCCTATGCAACAGATGAATAATACAAGAGAACAATTTCCTAAACCTCTTGTTATAACATTATCTTATTATTTTATCGGAATCTGTTATTTTTTACGCCGGCCAAACTCATGACGGAAAGAATTTATTAATTTATAGCGAGTATTAATTTAAAGAGTATTCATTTATAGAGGTTCCATTCTATATTGATAAATATGGTATGAATCCTGAACTCTAAGTTAAATGGTCCACTTAACTTTTTTGAGTTTGATGAAAAGGTAAGCATAATGTCCCAAATGACCTAAGAACACGGTTCCAACTTTTCTTGTTTTGTTTCCTCTGCATTGACTTTTTATTTGGGTGTCTTAGGTTGGCCACTTCTTCTACAAATAGAAGAGATGACATGAGAGATTTGCATACGCTAAGTAGCTAATGGTTCGTGTTAAGTGGTGATGCAGACTTATGGGTTTGATATTTTGTGCTTTTGTGGCTACCTCCTTGTTGTTAAATACTATTTAGACTCCGATAAACTTGTGTTTCTGGTATTGTGTTACTCTCAAATCTCTTAGACATTTTCCACTTAGCCAACTCTAATGCAACCGGTTCTTAGGCAAAAAGGAGGCCAAATAGGTACAAAACAAAGCTAAAGATGGAAGAACACTCTTTTAACCATAACCAATTAGATTCAAGACATATCTGTTTTACTTAACTTTCGATTGTACTGGACCTGATTTTGGTTCTTTCTGCTCTGTGTGAGAAAGGAACAAGGATGTTGACCACAACATCGACCTTCCCGATGTTGACCTTTTATTGATCTTGCGTTGAAATGAGAACTGACTTTGTTAGCGTGCGTAGTCCTTTGATGTGAAACAATGAAAAGCCTTTGCTTTCTAGAGAGCTTCGGTTCCACGCTTACAATCCCGACCTGATCAGAAGTAAATAAAATTTTATGCTTAAGAAAAACAAACTCTTTTATGTATATCGTCAAACCTAGAACTATTTATACTTTCATTTCTTCCTTGTGTTCAATACGATGACAAAAGATTCATTTTCACAAGAATGTTGCTTTCTGATACAAATAAACCACAGCACAAACAGATAATCTAGTGAGCACCTTGAGTTGATACAACACAAGAAGTTCCACTCTAAAACTGCTTGTAGGTGTTTAGACTTCCATTTATGCCAAACGTGGAACACCATAACACCAAAGATAAACATATTTTAAAACTTAAATCTCCAAGAAGCTGGTTCTTCTTTCATGATAATCGACTTTTGAAATAGCCACTTCACTCTGTTCATTTTCATAGCCACTCACGTTCCTGTTTTAAAACTTCAATTTCCAAGATTTGGGACGCTTTAGTATCTGCATCTTCCACTGTAAATGTATACCTCGATCGATCTCCGTCTGCCTCTCGCGCCCACTGATCGCTCCTCCTCCTCCTCCTCTCCTTCACGTCCAACCGAGACTCTGTCCTTCCCTCGCCTGGAATGAGCGGTCCCTTCACTGGAAAATCCATAACTTTGTGCTAAGGGTGTGATGGCTGTTGAGTCACATAGCCACAATTAACATATCTTAGAGACAAACGTCCTGCTCACGTTATATAACTTGACCCTAATAGTTCGAAAACTTTCATCCCTTTTTTCAGCTTTTGTTCTGTTTTGTTTCTTAACTATTTTAACCTGACCATATTGAGTAGTTGGAGCTTGTTTGGTAAAAAATGGTTTAGAAGAAATATGGCAGATCCAAGGGTGGATTCTACTTACCACCTTAGAAGAATTATGGCAGATCCAAGGGTGGATTCTACTTACCACATTACCTTGGCTTCAATGCAACTGACTGAATATGATCTTCTTATTTCAGGACTTGAAAAAAATGCGATTGCTAATGGAGGATGAATGACTTGGATGGGATGTGACAACATATGTTAACAATCAACATATGATCAATTTAAAAGGATCAAAGCTAAAATATTTCAGATGAACCGTTGGTCTGCAGGTTATTTAGTAATTCAAAATGTAGTTGAATATAATTCACTTTCTTATATAGTAATATGTAGTAATACATGTTAATACATGCTAAAAAAAGCTTGAGAATACATGCATTTTTTTTTGTTTTGTTCACCATGTAGTCAATTCTGAAGAAACATCAACGCATATGTATTACTTAACATATTTAGCCCGTTGGCTGATAAAGAAACGTAACACAAGACCGGAATAAACAACACAACGTCTACTAACATAAGATAAACGACCCTCCATGCATTTGACAAATCAGCTTTAATCCTCCGAGCATTCCCACTGATCCTGATCGGAAAAATCACCCAGCAAAAAGAATTCACACACTTTTATAGGGGGGGGGGTCAAATAGAAAAGTAGAAGTCATACCGGCACATGCAGACCCATACGCTCGAAACAGTCTCTGATGGTCTTATCCAATAATTCATCCTCAAAAAAGCATCGACGCCATATCTTATCAATGCTAGTATGCAACTCATGCAAGGATCCTTCTTGCCTCGCTCCCTCTCCTTTGGCCAAGATGTAGGATCTCAAACTGCAGTCTAGATAAACCAGCAAATAATCTTCCCTAGAGAACAAACGATACATTCTTCCAAGGTCATCAATGAGACTCTCATCCATTAATAGCTTAAAACCCTCTTCAAGAAAAGAAAGGTGAGCCTCCAGTAGTTGCCTCTCTAAAACTCCCGGTAGTTGTAAGCAGCAACCTGCAAAGAAGAAATAATGCTCCCGGCATTTTTTCCTTTCGGCGTGAAAAACCCCCTGCAAACAAACAAACAATCACCAGAAGAATATAGCATAAGCAGACCAAAAAATGAAAAAGGCTACTATACTTTAAGGTCTTGATATGTATGTAACCTCGACATATTTCAAGTAGTTGGAAATGTCGGACTGCTGCAGGATTCTCTCTGCTTCCTCGGCGTAAAACTTGGAAGTAGAATCAAGGAAAGGCTTCTCAAACACATCTTTCGACAGCCCATGGAACATCTCCATCAGATTCTTTAGGAAATGACTCGTGTTGTCAGCAGTCTTGCCTGATCTGGTAGACATATAAAAAAAAAAATGCAAGGGAAAGAGTGAGAGTAGTGGAACAAGGAAGGAAGGAAGAGACTCGTCTTACTTACCTTTCATCAGTGATGAGTCCTAATATGGCGGTAATAACTTGATGTTGAAGTTGAGAGGTCATGGAGAGTTGCTTATGGAAAAGCTTCTGGCACCCGTCCCACAGTGTATACTCATTACATGTCAGATACATGGCTAAGTCAGACACAAACAGCATCTTCCTTCTAAAGACTAACCAGCAATTGTACACGAGTGGCAACAAAACAGAAGGATCATCACTGATTTGCTTCGCTAAAGACTGTAAAACCGAAGCAAGGTGTGGCTCACACTCCTGCTCGATAAGACCGAAAATATGCAGTTGTACTGTTTCGGGATCCGCATCCGCAAAGCAAGCACGCTGAACGGCCATATAAATCTTTGTGCAGGGGATATCGACAGACTGATATTCATCATCTAATATGATTGGCTTTAGCAACTCACACGCATCCGCTAAGTACTTCTTTATGTTTATGTTTAGTGGAGCTAAATGGATGATATGAAATTTAGAGGATCAGCAACGAACGAACCACAAACAAAAAGAAAAAAAAAAACAAATCCGAGATCGAAAACGCATATACCGCTAACACGACCGGGGCCATAGTTAAACGTAGGAACAGGCTGAGATACAGGAAGGAAGGAGCAGTGATCATCGCTTGAGGTATAAGGAAGACAATAAGAATTGCCCTCTGCTCCTACATCATCATCATCATCATTCTGTGAGTGGTGAAGGAGCTTCGGCCGCAACTTCGCGGAGGATAAAGGGTCGGGGCTGATCGAGCGTTTCATGATAATCCAATCCTGAACCAGAAGGAATCAAAATAGACAGTTTCAATTCTCAAGGAAGAAAAATCGGATAAACGTAACCCTAGCCCTTTTGGAGAAAGAATTCTACGTTTTTTTTTCTTTTTCTTTATTTTTTTCTCTCATTTTTAAAAGAATTGTGTTTATATTAATTTTCTTTCTTTCAGATTATTTTTTTTCATTTCAATTTCATCCTTTATTTTCGTATTGATTTTTCATCCTTATTTGGAGATGAGGGTCTATTTTGATTCTCATGGGGTCTAAAGGCATGTATTTAGGAGAATTTTCTTGTTTCTCGAACGTTTTGGGCCTTTTGGCACGCATCCCACGTTCGTCTCCCTATCGCGTCATTGGTTTCACTGTGATAGGCTACTACTACATACATCCATCGGTTCTATGCTCCATCTCTTTCATGAATGCAATGCAAGTAAGCTGCAACTGTCTCTTTTTAAGTTTCAGCTCTTCAAACTTGTGTATTATATTATCAGAAAATGTAGAAGTTGATTAATTGTAAAAGAAAAAAACCTGATTAACATGCGTTTTAATTAGATTTATTAATTTTAAAAAGTCCTGAAATCAGCAGCATATTAGGAAGACATTTCAGAAGTGATAGTTTCTCTTCCATTTCACGTAGTATTAATTGAATCGATTAAATTTTTATTTATGCAAAATTTTTGTTCGTACACCAATATGTCCTCCAATCAAGAAATAAAATACAACATCTTTAACAAAAAAAAAAGAAATAATTACAACATTATTCGACAAGGCTCTAAAGTCTCACGAATAGTACATAGTAACAGATAATAATATGCTCATCGCATATTAATAAATGCTTAAATTAATAAATTATACTCCAAGCATATTGACATAAGTTAGACAACATGAAAAGAAAGCTCTAGTTAGTTAGTTTGCGAGTACGTGCGCCAATAAATAAATATTGTAATCACAACAAACTAACTAAAACTAAATGTAATGAATACTTAAAATCAAGTAAGAATTGAAATAAGCAAGTTGAATGAGTAAACATGTGGATCATGTTCATGTAGCAATAGAAAACAGAGAAAGAAGCAAGTACTTAATTAAGCAGACCCAGAGGAATCAAGAAAGCAAAGAAGTAAGTAATTCACTAAGCAGAAGAATCAAAGAAGCAAAAAAAAAGAAGCAATGCATACTAAGCAGAAAAATCAAAGGAGCAAATAAGGAAGCAAACTAACAAGTTGAGCAAATAAGCAAACAATGAAGTTAGTAACAGACCCAGAGAAAGAAACAAGTAAACACGTTAAGCATGTAACTCTGAAAGCATGTAAATATATTGCGATAAAAGCAAAGAAGCAATGAAAAAAGGAATCAGAAAAGTATGTGTGTGTGCATGAATGCCCATAAATGCATATACAATAAAATCTCTATAAATTAATAAGATCAGGACCATGAAATTTTATTAATTTATAAAGGTTTTAATTTATCGATAAATTAATAATTATTAATTTATCGATAAATTAATAAAATATTAATTTATGAAGAGATTTTTTTATTTTCATAATTTTGAAAATTTTATATTACAAAATAAGATACTTTTGTTATGATTCACATTTTTATAGAATTTTCTTAATTTATAATCTTGGCTATTGTAATAGGATTGATGTTAGTAGTTTACTTAATTATCTAGGTAAAAATGATAAATGTTAGAAATTTAGAGTTTAAAAAAAATTGTTGGTATTATCTTTCATGGTAATGATGAAGTCGAATAACATATTGTAGTGCCTTTAAAACCAATTACATGTAAAAAAACAATTACTGCAACTACGACTCTCCTCAATTTTTGGATGCGATTTGAGAAGACAACATTAAAAGTTTTTAATACAATGAAAAAGATTAGAAATGAGCTCCAACTAGAATGCAAATCCAAGAATAGACAAATAACAATAGAGTTATATTTCACTAAATTTTCTTAATTATACATATATATATATATATATATATCTAGTTTGTATCATTATTAATTTATAATATTGTTGGGACTATATTTTTACAAAGATTTTTTTAAAAAATTATTATCTTATTATTTTATCAAATTGTGTTATTTTTAACACCGGCCCAACTCAGGACCGGAAAATTTTATTAATTTATAGCGAATATTAATTTAAAGAGTATTAATTTATAGAGGTTCTATTGTATGTATGTGTATGTGTGTATCTATGTAGGTATGTATGCATGTGTTTGGAGATGCAAGATGTCGACTAAGATCAAGCTATCGAAGGAATTTAAGGAAAATATAGTTAAAGTAGTGTATACCTATGTAGAATTGTTTTGCTTTGTGAGATAGCCACATTGGCTACTGGATGAGAAGAAAAGAGATGAGAAGTTGTAACAAGAAGAGCAAAATAAGGAAGCACAAAATTCAAGAAAACAAGCAGAGAAAATAAGGAAGCACAAAAGTTAAGGAAACAAGCAGAGAAAATAAGGAAGCGCCAGTCAAGGAAACAAGCAAATACAAAAGAATCAAATAAGTAAAAAAAAAAAAGCAAAAAAAAAAACAGTAGAGCATCGACATAATTATGATTTATGAATCTATATACAAGTATGTGTAAATATAAGGATGCATATGGTGCATGTATGTATGAGTGCATTCTGTAAGTGATTTGTCTATGATGAAATATGTTCCTGCGGAGAAAAAGAAACAGAGGCACAACATCAACTTTAAAACCAAAATCAAAAGACCAAGCCAAGCAGAGGTAATAATGGCATAACTTCACTAAATGAATAAGACTTATACCACCACTTTGAAATCTGTGGACATCATGATATGTACTAATTTCCTGGAGACATAAATGGGAAAAGAGCAAAACCCAAAATCAATATTTTTTTTCCAAATAAATAACTTGAACGATGGATTGGCAAAACATAGAGAAGGGTTTTACAACAGGTGCTTACCTAGACTCCCACATGTAACTTATAAAATTGGGTATATAGAGCTTTCACTGTAAATAAGTGGTTACCTCAGAGTATGTCTATTCAGTTTTAGTAAACCTTGTTTTACGCTAGGTAAAAAAAGACACGGTGACATCTGAGATAGGTTTACATAAGTCATAATCAACCAAATCCGCTTCTACACTCTAGAGGTTGTTTAAGGCTCCATTTGCGATGGACCTGTAATAAGCAGAAACTTGTGACAGAGGTAAACCATTATAAAGTAAACACAAGCTTACAGTTTACTTTCAGTTCTGGTTTTTTCTCACAGATATAATTTCTCAGCCATTTGCAATAGACCTGAAATAAGAAAACCAATTTTTGATAGATTAGACAATTATAGACATAAAAACTTTCAAAACGAACTTACGCTGCAAAAATTTTCTTGTTCTTCCACAGCTCTGATTCTTGTTCTAGTTCATGGTTTTTCTCTAAAATTTCATCTCTCAACCATATTAGAACTCCATTTGTGATAGACCTGAAATATGGAAAACAATTTCTGAGAGGTGTAATGAGCATTGAAAAAGTTGACAAATTACTATATAATTACAAAACTAAAACCAGCTTAGCCTGAATCTTTGATGTTCTTCCAAGGCTGTATCTTGTTGTTATGGTTCTTGGTTTCCTCTAAAATTTCATCTCTCAACCATTTTAAGACTTTAGAGCTCTATTTGAGAGATGGGACCTGAAATAATGAAACAATGTATGTGAGGTTCACCATCATATAGGTTTTTAATAACATACCAAATGCTTACAGTTTACTAAATTATTTCAAAACTATTGACACCAACTTATCTTGCGTTCTTCCACGAGTATATGTTGTTCTGGTTCTCCAAATTTTCATCTTGAAGCCAATTTAAAGCTTCATTTCCGAGCCGTGGATCTGAAATTATCAAAACATCATAATAAAATCTTCCATTTGACTGTACATAATTTTCAAAACTATCAAATGAAACTTACCCTGCAAAATCTCAGATGTCATTCCACAAGTATGTTTTCTGCTCTGGTTCTTGGTTCTAATTTGGTTCTGTTTTATGTTACCCTTCATAAATCTCTTTGATGGTATGTGTTACGAACTATCTAAATAAAATTTAATTAAGAAACAAGATAGTTAGTTATGAGGAAGTGAGTAAAAAAGTGAAAAACAATGAAATGAAGTGTAAATATTTCTCTAACATATAAATTTAGCAGCAGTGATCCTGTCAGCGTCCATAACTTAAAATGCTCTAGGAGAATGGGAGCAATAGAAGCAAGAGAGGAAGGAACAAGCTCGCTGTCCATAGCGCTAGCGTCTCAACCATCTTAGAGCTTCATCTTTATGGACCTGAAATTAACAGAACAGTGTCTGTGTCTCTGTGAGGTTCGATATCATATATTTTCTGATTTAATAACATAACAACTACTAAAATTTACTATATTATTTCCAAAATATTGACACCAACTTATCTTGCGTTCTTCGACAATTATGTTTCTTGCTCCAGTTTTCTAAAGAATTCCATCTCCTCGCAATTTTAGGGTTCCATCAGTGATGGATCTGAAATAATCAAAACAGATTATGTTATCTAATTTATGAACATAACAAAACCTTCTATTTAACTATAGATAATTTCAGAGCCAACTTACTATGCAATCTTTACTGTTATATCACAAGTTTGTGTCTTGGTTTTCTTTAGAAATTCCCCTCTCAGCCATTTTAGAGCTCCATGGAGGGATATGAAATAATAAAAACAGTGTTTAAGAGGACGAAATTATAACAAAACCTTCCATATACTGTATAAAATTTCAAAACTGTTATACCAACTTACGCTGCAAATTTTTTGATGTGATTCCACAGGTCTGTTTCATACTCTGGTTCTTGATTCTGTATTAGTGAGGAACTAAAAGCAACACAATAGAAAATATTATTCAAAGATTTGCTAATATGGGGTATAATAGTACCTTGTTACATGGTGCTCTTGGTTCAGAAACTGGTTGCAGGAAAGTGCAAAAAAAATTACAACCTACAGATAAAAGATTTGGATCAAAACGAGATCACCTTGTGTTAGTATAACCAATGGTACATATACATATAAAATATCCACAATCACCTGATGAATAAAGAAGTAAAGAGAGCAGAATGATCACAGACCTTGATTTTTGTATACTGGAATCTGTGTGAAACAGTTTGGCAACACAAAAAGTAGTCCAATGACACCGAGTAGTTTACCTTGATAGACGCTCAAGAGTCTCCACCTATGTTATTTTCAAACAGAAAACTAGAACTATCTAATAAAATAGAATGGAGACAAAAGCTACAGAGTTAGTTATGAGTAAATGAGTAAGAAAATTAATGAAATGAAGTAAAGAGGTTAAAAAAGTTCATTTAGGCATGAGAAGCAAAGAATGAAGCAAACTAAGCAAGATATCAAAATGAGAACCAAAGAAAGAAACAAACAAGCAAACATGGAATCAATGAAGGAAGCAAATACGTTAAAAAGTTCAGTAGGTATGGGAAGCAAAGAATGAAACAACAAAGCAAGAAAATAAAACAAGCACGCATGAGTACCAAAGCATGAAACAAGCATGCACACATGGAACCAATGACAAAAGCAAATCAATTAACCAAGGAAAAAAATGAAGAAAACAAACACGCACAAACATACCCAAGGAAGGAAAGCAAACAAGCAGGCATGAAAGCAAGGAAGAAAGCACATAAGCACTGAAGCAAAACAAGGAAGCACACAAGTCAAGTAAACAAGCAGAGAAAATAAGGAAGCACACAAGTCAAGGAAACAAGCAAATACAAAAGAGCCAAAATAAGTAAACAAAAAAAAGCAAACAGTGAATGGATGTTTGTGTTCTTGTAGGTATATATGAATGCAACTGCGTATGCATTCTTTGAAGGGATTTAGATCAGAAGAACCCATATAACGTTTTTCGGTCTCTGATGAAATATCAAACCACTGCAAACTTTACGACCATAATCAAAAGACCAAGCAGAGTTAATAATGGAATAACTTCACTAAATAAATAAGACTTAACACCATCGCTTTGAACTCTGTGGACATCTTCAATATCATGATATGTACTAATTTCCTGCAGACATATATGGGAAAAAACCGCAAAACCCAAAATTAATCAAAAAAATTTTCTCCAAAAATAATTTGGACGGTGGGCTGGCACAACAGAGAGGGTTTTACATCATGTGCTTACCTAGACTCCCACATGTATGACCTCGATGCATTTTGACATACTCACGCGTCCTTTTAGAACCACTGCAAACACTTAAAGATGAAAAAAACACAAATAGTAAATCATTTATAAGTTCATGATAGATATGAAATAGGAAATCTTAGTTACTATATATGTTATGTCAAGCTCTTAAAACACTATTTATGTTATGAATTTTTGGACAGATCCTTCGAGATGACTAGGATCTTTCATGTAGCATTACTCTCCAAGATACAGTGGCAACTGAGATAAGTTTACACAGTTAGAAAAAAAAAAGAAAAAAAAAGGCAGAATGTAATTTCGAGAAGAAAAAATCAAACGACAAAGCACAATTAAGACACGTACCTTGTAAAATCAACTTACCCTGCAAAATCTTTGTCGCCCTTCCACAACTCTGTATCTTGTTCTAGTTCTTGCTTTCTCTAGAATTTCATCTCTCAACCATTTGTGATAGACCTGAAATATGGCAAAAAAAACTTTCTGAGAGATTAGAGATTATATATGTTTTTATTTTTCCGATTTGAGAACATTGAAAAAGCTGACAGATTATAATTTTTAAACTTATAAAACCAGCTTAGCTTGCTAAATCTTTGATATTCTTCCAAGTCTCTTTCTTGTAATAGCTCGTGGTTTTATCTAAACTCTCACCTTCCAACCATTTTAAAGCTCTATTTGTGAGGGACCTGAAATAACGAAACAATGTGTGTGAGGTTCGGCATCATATACGTTTTTTTTATTTAATAATATAAACATGCTTACAATTACAATATTATTTCAAAACAATTCACACCAACTTATCTTGCGTTCTTCATTTTTCTCTAAATTTGTCTCAGTCATTTTAGAGCTCCATTTACGGTGGATCTGAATAATCAAAACAGCTTCTGAGAGGTTGACATTATACACGTTTTGTTAATTTAAGAGCATAACAAAACCAACTTACCTCCCAAAATCTTTAATGTCAAATCTAGAAGTTTTGGTTCTTGGTTTCCTCTAGAAATTCATCACTAATCCATTGAAGAGCTCCACTTGCGAGAGACATGAAAACAATATACATGTTTCTTTTAATTAAAAAGCATAACAAAACCTTCCCTTGACTGAAGCATACCAAAACCTTCCCTTGACTGTATATAATTTTCAAAACTATATCAAAACCAACTTACCCGACAAACCGTTCTTGTTTTTTCTTTAGAACAGTTCAACGTATACTGTCAGCCTGTAACTGTTTCATACCTAAAAATGCTAGATCAATCAAAACATACATGATAATTCTTTGATGGTATGCATTAAGTAGATCATGCACTTTTTGACTATCTAAAATAAATAACTAAATTACTTTGATAAACACACACATTATAGAATCAAGATATAAGACTTACACCATCACTTCGAATTCTGGGGACATCTTCATTCTCCAACATTACGATACACACTAATTTCCTGGGGGGCATAAATGAAAGAAACACCAAAAATTAAATCAAGATTTTTTCTAAATATATAATAACTTGGAAGATGGGCTGCCATAACATAGATAGAGAAAGAGTTTACAACAGGTGCTACAGATGTTGACTTCCAGATAATGCATTCCGACATACACACATCCTTCTATCGGAAATCTTTAGAACTTTACGAGAATTCTAGAACCCCTGCGGACACTTCAGATAACAAAAAAAAAACAAATGGTATAGATTCACTGATTCAGTATATATAAGAATTACGAAATAGGAAATCTCGGTTGCTAAGATACACGAAGATGTGAGTGTATGACAAGTACTGTCATGTAGCATGTCGAAAATATTTCTTAGACTTCTCCTCGACAAATTTTCCAGTGTTCGGGTTCATGGTACTTCATAGTCCTGAAACAGTTAGAGAAATTCATTGGCAGATACTTTGAAAGTAACAGAGACAAATTTGGAGATAGACTCAAAGCAATAACATTCCCTGCTTTATAAATTCTATGGAGATTATCTGCATTAAGCGTTGAATAAAGTTTACCTAAGAAACCAAAAAAAAAAGATAAAAACAGTAGTATATTATACTGTCAGCGTCCATAACTTAAAATGCTCATTCCTCAAATTTATAACTAAAACCCATTTGTCTAACTTTATTGGATTGCCTTGTCTCGATATTAATTCAAGAAGTGTTAAGATGGTATTACCTTTTTTGATTTACCACAATCATGCAAGGACCAGCATGTCACCGGATTTGGTATCACCAAAATTAATTACCTTTAAGAAGGATATGGCCTGCTTTAAAAGACTCACTCTACAGTAAGCGTTGATCTGCAAATCAGCAAATGCTTGATAAAGATTACCTAAGAAACAAAATATTATTACTATCAACTGGAAAATTTTGAAAACTCTAACTCGATATTAAATCAAGAAGTGTTAAGAAGGTATTACCTTATAAGATTTACCACAGTCATCAGCATGTCACCAGAATTGGTATATGTAGGTTGTTCTCAGCTAGTTTTCACCTAAAAATTTTGATTAAACAAAAGAAAGATGGTCAATTATGAGAAAATAAGACCACTACATCACAACGTTCTTCATGAGTGGCCAAGTGCTAAAGTGCTACCGTTCAAACTAGCTTTGCTGGAGATTTCTACAGTGAGCTTGTTGTGTAGACCAATTTTACAAAAAAGTTAAGCAAGTAAGCATTCATCTCATACAGTTCATAATAGTCCCAAAACATCAAAAAGAGTTAACATAGAAAATTAAGTATTAATGAGGAACTAAAAGCAACACAATTGAAGAAAAATAGGACCTTGTTACATGGTTCTCTTGGTTCAGAAGTTGGCTGCAAGAAAGTGTTGTAAAAGCAATTACAACCTGCAGATAAAAGATTTGGCTATAAACGAGATCACATTGTGTTAGTATAACCAATGGTACATACACATATAACCCAAAATCACCTGATGAATAACGAACTAAAGAGAGCAGAATGATCATAGACCTTGATTTTTGTATAACTGGAATCGGTGTGACACCGTTGGGAAACAAAAAGTAGTCCAACGACATTTACCTTGATAGACCTTGATTTTTGTACGCTTAGGAGTCTACACCTATATTATTTTCATACAGTAACCTAGAACTATCTAAATACAATTCAGTTGAGAAGGAAGCCAGAGTGTTATGAGTGAGTAAGAAAATTAATGAATTGAAGTAAAGAGGTTAAAAAAGTTCAGTAGGTATGGGAAGCAAAGAATGAAACAACTAAGCAAGAAATCAAAACAAGCATGCATGAGTACCAAAGCATGATACAAAACAAGCACACATGGATACCAATGAAAGGAATCAAATACGTTAAAAAAGTTCAGCAGGTATGGGAAGCAAATAAGGAAACTACTAAGCAAAATATCAAAACAAGCACGCCAGAAACTAAGGAAGGGAACCAACAAGCACACACGTAACAATGGAAGGGAGCAAAAAAGTAGTAGCAAATCAAGTAAACCAAGGAAGAAATTAATTAAAAAGCCACACAAGGTAAGAAAGCAGATAAGAATCAAAGAGAAAAGAGAAAATAAGGAAGCACACAAGTTAGGGAAACAAACAAGCACCCGTGAAACCAAGGAAGAAAGCAAATAAGCACTGAAGCAAAAAGAGAGGAATCAAAGAAGTAAGTAATGTACTAAGCAGAAAAATCAAAGAAGCAAACAAACAAGTTGAGCAAATAAGCAAACAATGAGGTTAGTAATGGAAGCGAAGAAGGAAGATAAACACGTTAAGCTATAAAACAGAGAAAGAAGCAAGTATTAAACTCAGAAGAAGAATCAAGAAAGAAAAGAAGCAATCAAAATCAGAATAATCAAAGAAACAAACAATGCACCAGGCAGAAGAATCAAAGATGCAGATAAGGAAGCAAACAAACAAGTTGAGAAAATAAGCAAACAATGAAGTAAGTAACAGAAGCAGAGAAAGAAACAAGTAAACACTTTAAGCATGTAACTCTGAAAGCATGTAACTTTATTGCAATAAAAACAAAGAAACAATGAAAAAGGAATCAGAATGCCCATAAATTTGTATGCAATATGTATGTGTATGCATGAATGCCCATAAATGCATATATGTGTGTATCTATGTAGGTATTGCATGCATGTGTTCAGAGATGTAAGATGTCGACTAAGTTCAGGCTGTCGAAGGAATTTAAGGAAAATATAGTTAAAGTAGTGTATGCCTATGTAGAATTCTTTTTGTTTGTGACTTGTGAGATAGCCACATTGGCTATGAATCTGCTGCTGCATGAAAAGAAAAGAGATGAGAAATTGTAACAAGAAGAGAAAAATTAGAGACTGAAAATAACAAAGAGATGGAAGACACATACCTTGCAAAACCTTTGTTGCGGTAACTCTAATTCTTGTTCTAGTTCATGGTTTTTCGCTAGAACTTCATCTCCCAACCATATTAGAACTCCATTTGTGATAAACCTGAAATATGGAAAACAATTTCTGAGAGGTTAGAGAACATTGAAAAAGTTGACAAATCACTACATAATTTACAAAACTAAAACCAGATTAGCCTAAATCTTTGATGTTCTTCCAAGGCTTATCTTGTTGTTATGGTTCTTGGTTTCCTCTAAAATTTCATCTCTCAAATCATTTTAGACTTTAGAGCTCTATTTAAGAGATGAACCTGAAATAATGAAACAATATATGTGAGGTTCACCATCATATACGTTTATAATAAAATACCAAATGTTTACAATTTACTAAATTATTTCAGAAGTATTGACACCAACTTATCTTGCGTTCGTCCAAGGCTGTATCTTGTTGTTATGATTCTTGGTTTCCTCTAAAATTTCATCTCTCAACCATTTTAGACTTTAGAGCTCTATTTGAGAGATGGACCTGAAATAATGAAACAATGTATGTGAGATTCACCATCATATACGTTTTTAGTAATATACCAAATGCTTACAATTTACTAAATCACTTCAGAAATATTGACACCAACTTATCTTGCGTTCTTCCACGAGTATGATGTTCTGGTTCTCCAAATTTTTTATCTTGAAGCCAATTTAGAGCTCCGTTTCTGAGCGGTGAATCTGAAATTATTAAAACATCATAACACTTTTGGAATGACTGTATATAATTTTAAAAACTATCAAATGAAACTTAACCTGCAAAATCTCAGATGTTCCCCTTCATAAATCTCTTCCATGGTATGTGTTAAGAACTATCTAAATAAAATTCAATTAAGAAATAAGATAGTTAGTTATGAGGAAGTGAGTATGAAAAATAATGAAATGAAGTTTAAATATTTCTCTAGCATATTGATTTAGCAGCAGTGATCAAGTAATCAAACTCACCTCAGGAAGTTCCACAATTGCTGGTTTAGTAGTTCCTACAGCAAGCATATAAAGGAAGAATATTGTAGTGCTCATATCTATCCCTTTTCCTTTCAACTTCTTCAGCATATCTACGGGTCTATAATAACAAAAGAAGGAAACAAAATCTTATAAAAAAAAGGTTTCAGAGAGAAAATAAATCGAAGTACCATTACAACAATTGAATACTCATACAAATAGAACATGGTAACCCACACTTTTGGAGAAGGTACAACAGTCTTCAGTACATGATACAACACCAAGGCAATTTGGTAAAAGCCTAGCCTCCTCCTCTCACCAAAAAAGAAAAAAAAAAGAAACAAGACTGAAACGTAAGAGGCGTACGAGTTAATATCACTACAACTTAGCTTATTGAATATTTGCCAGGATTTAGGAAAGTGGCCTCACGGTTTTCTTGATGTTTCTCCTTCTTTGATATATATGTCATAGAAGTTCTCGTAATATGCCTGAATTGCTCTAGGACCGTTCTTGGCCAACTGAACATAGATAAGATACATCAGCTCAAAATGATTAACTACAGTGGAAATCTTGTTACCACTTAGAGAAACCATTTCACCATATACATACCTTCCCCAGTCTATGTAACCGATAGGTCTTGAACTGACGAACACCTAGTCCACTGGATGTAGGAAGCAAGAGGGGAAGGCAGAATGTAATTTCGAGAAGAAAAAAATCAAACGACAAAGCACAATAAGACACATACATTGAAAAACCAAACTTACCCTGCAAAATCTTTCTTGTTCTTCCAGAACTCTGTACCTTGTTCTAGTTCTTGCTTTCTCTAGAATTTCATCTCTGAACCATTTTAGAACACCATTTGTGATTGACCTGAAATATGGCTAAAACAAGACACGGTGACATCTGAGATAGGTTTACATAGTCATAAACACCCAAATCCACTTCTACTAGAAAAGCAGAATCTACTTTCGAAAAGATCAAAATCAAAATGACAAATCACAATAAGACACATACCTTGCAAAACCTTTGTTGTCGTAACTCTGATTCTTGTTCTAGTTCATGGTTTGTCTCTAGAATTTCATCTCTCAACCATATTAGAAAGATCAAAATCAAAATGACAATAAGACACATACTTTCACACTCTAGAGCCTGTAATAAGAAGAAACTTGTGACAGAGGTAAACCATTATATAGTGAACACAAGCTTACAGTTTACTCTCAATCCTGGTTTTTTCTCACAGATATAATCTCTCAGCCATTTGCAATAGACCTGAAATAAGAAAAGCAATTTTTGATAGATTAGACAATTATATAAACACAAAAACTTTCAAAACGAACTTACCCTGCAAAATCTTTCTTGTTCTTCCACACTCTATTCTTGTTCTAGTTCATGGTTTTTCGCTAGAACTTCATCTCTCAACCATATTAGAACTCTATTTGTGATAAACCTGAGATATGAAAAACATCAAAACTAAAACCAGCTTAGCCAAAATCTTTGATGTTCTTCCAAGGCTGTATCTTGTTGTTATGGTTCTTGGTTTCCTCTAAAATGTCATCTCTCAAACATTTTAGACTTTCGAGCTTTATTTCAGAGATGGACCTGAAATAATGAAACAATGTTTGTGAGATTCACCATCATATACGTTTTTGATAACATACCAAATGCTTACAATTTACTAAACTATTTCAAAACAATTGACACCAACTTATCTTCCATTCTTCTACGAGTATGTTTTTCTGGTTCTCCAAATTTTTGTCTTGAAGCCAATTTAGAGCCGTGGATCTGAAATTATCAAAACATCATAACAAAATCTTCCATTGACTGTATATAATTTTTAAAACTATCAAATGAAACTTACCCTGCAAAATCGCAGATGTCATTCCACAAGTATGCTTACTGCTCAAAAAGTTTGATAAACAAAAGAAAGATAGTCAATTTCAAGAAAATAAAACCACTTTCATGAGTTGCTAAATGATAAAGTGCTACTTTATTTACTTAATTATCAGAAACAAAGACTTGTAAATTAGCTTAGCAAATAAAAGAAAAAAAAAACTTACAGAGATAAGCAACGGGAAGAATGGGAGCAGTAGGAAGCAAGAGAGGAAGGAACAAGCTCGCTATCCATAGCGCTAGCGTCTCAACCATCATAAAGCTACATCTTTATGGACCTGAAATTAACAGAACAGTGTCTGTGAGGTTCCATATCATATATACGTTTTTCTGATTTAATAACATAACAACTGCTAGAATTTACTATATTATTTCCAAAATATTGACACCAACTTATCTTGCGTTCTTCAAAACTTATGTTTCTTGCTCCAGTTTTCTGTAGCGTTTCATCCGTGATGGATTTGAAATAATCAAAACAGATTATGAGACATTATGTTATCTGATTTAAGACATAAAAAAACCTTCTATTCAACTATAGATAACTTCAGAGCTATTGAAACCAACTTACCATGCAATCTTTAATGTTATTCCACAAGTTTGTGTCCTAATTTTCTTTAGAAATTCACCTCTCAGCTATTTTAGAGCTCCATGGAGAGATATGAAATAAACGAAACAGTGTTTAAGAGGACGACATTATAACAAAACCTTCCATATACTGTGTAAATATTCAAAACTGTTATACCAACTTACCCTGCAAAATTTGCGATGTGTTTCCCCAAGCCTGTTTCATACTCTGATTCTTGATTCTGTTTTCTGCACCTGTTCTTGGTTTACGAAAATTCGCATGTGTCATTCTATTGATATATCTTTAGAAATCTACAGAAAGATCTATAACCCTTGCAGACAGTAAGATAAATAAAACACAAACAGTAAAAGTAACAAAGAAACTTTTTTACCATTCCAACTAGCTTCGCTGCAGACTTGTACAGTGAGCTTGTATTGCAGAGCAATTTCAGGATGAACACATGCAAAAAAATTAAGCAAGTAAGCATTCATCTCATATAGTTCATAACAGTCCGAAGACATCTCCAAATAGTCAACATAGAAAGTTTTGTATCAATGAGAAACTAAAAGCAAACACAATCGAAGAAATTATCTTGCAAAGCGTTGCTAGTGTGGTAATTACATTAAAAAAATTAAAAATTAGTACCTTGTTACATGGTGCTCTTGGTTCAGAAACAGGTTGCAGGAAAGTGCAAAATAAATTACAACCTACAGATAGAGATAACTCGGGATGGGCTGAGGGTGGGCTTAACAGACTCGGTGGGTTCTACTCGACCAATGACTTGATCATGCGCTCGATCGTGTGCTGAGTCGAGTGCACTGTCGAGTGCCTGCCCTGCTTGATCTTCTGCTTCATTCTGAGCTGAAACTTATTGAAAATCCTCCCCATCTTGATTTTCACTGTCCCCAGTGACATTCTCCTCAGTAACAAAGATTGCCTTCGCAGTGAACTCCCTTGGGTTTTGAATAGCTTTTCCAGGAAGTTGGTTTGGCTTAGGAGATGAAGTAGAAGCAATGTAGCTCTCCATGTACTGGAACTTAGAGTTCAGACTCTCAAACTTGTTATTCAGGTCATTAGAATAAGAATTCAACTTTTGGTTCAGCTCAGCAAACTGCTTTGCTTCCTCAATCTGCCCATTTACTTGTCTAAGTAAAAATTGATGCATCATAGCTCTTAAGTCAGGTTCTTGGGCTTGTGAGGTCTGAAACCCTGGAGGGGGACACAATTGAGCCTGGAATCCTGGTTGTTGTTGCTTGGGTACATAATGGAACATACTGCTTTGAAACATGATTACTGACTCGAACAGACACTCGGTCGAGCACTGGCTCGAGTTGAAGGTAGAACTGACTGAGACGAGAAGACTAATTAAATCTGTCTTGGGACTCGATCAGGTACTCGACCGTGCAGACGGTCGAGTCGTAGCTCGAGTTGTATGTCGAGTTGGTACTTGAGATTCAAAAAACCAAGCAGATGAAGAATCTGAATCAGTAGTGATCAAAGGAGCAATAAAACTTAATCTTAGACTTGTATAAATCCTAAATGTCACAAACAAACCTAAGGAAACAAGGTTTGATGATTACGCCCACTAAACCAAACATATCCAAACTGCCCACTAGGATAATCATCAAACAAGGATACATGTAGAAAGAGATGAATCCCCGCCTAATATGCTAGTGGATCCCCGCCTAAACATGTTCTTGATAATAAGATTTTGAGTGAGGCCTATTTGTTGATAATGCTATAGGTTGTGGAATCTTGAGAATATTGAGAACGACAAAGAACTGGCTCTTGCTTTTAGCTAGGTTTGGAATCATTATAAATAGCTAATAGGACTGGTTTTGTAAGAAATAGGTGGTTAGAATGTTGATTTGGGTTCAGCTTTGGGAACAAGAGAGAATAAGAAGGGAAAGAAGGATTTACTTTGTCAAAAGAAAAGAAAAGAATGTCTCTAAGGTTAAGTTTGGTTATAAGCTCTAATTCTCAAAGAAAAGGGATAGAAAGTATTGTTATAGTCTCCTAGAATCAAAAAGAAAAGAGTAAAGAAAAGTCAAATAAAATTGGGAGTATAGCAAAGAAAGAATAAGAAAGAGAAGGAGCTATTGTTTAAAATAAACAGTAGCCTTAGAGATATACAAAAAGAATAAGACCAGAAGTTACAAAAAGGGGTTCAAGAGATCAAAGTTTGAGTTTTTGGGTTGAAAATAAATAAAAGAAGGATGAGAAAAGGGTAGAAAAGCTTCTAGGTGGGTAGAACATCAAGAGCTAAGTTTTGTATGCCTAAATTGTTCTCAGTCTTAGATTGGTTTCACAACTGTGTAGTATTCCTTCTTGTTTGAGAGTTAACCACCCTAAAAACACCATTATCAGCCTACCTTCAAAAACCTTACCCTTAAACCAATTGAGCTTGATTCATGTTCCATTTGCAAGGTTACACCTAACACTTTAATGAATGTGAAAGAGATGTTCAATGGGATTGCATGTCTTTACTAATAGATAGGAGCTGAACTAGAATAGTGTATTGTGATAAGCTTAGGAAAATATTTGTAAACACTTTGACTGATTCTTTGCACCATTGAATTGCATTTAAGGACTGTGGTTTGAATCCTTTGTTATTGCTCTTTGGATATGAGTTTCCATCTTGAAACTTCTCTTTCTTCTTATGACTTGATTGTTTGCTTGAGAGCAAGCAAAGACTAAGTTTGGGGGAGTTGATAACTCTATATTTTACCATCTTTTAGCATGCATTTATCTCCTGTTTTGCATAGTTTAGAGTTAGTTTTAGCACATTTATGTCTTTTATTCTCAGTTTATGCATTAGGATAGAATTTGTATTGCATTTGCATATTTGTGTGTATAAACAGGTGAATTAGGAACTTTGGAAGCACAAAGGAGAAGTTGTGATCACAAGGGGACATCTAGAAAGGGAATAAGGCTCAAAAGAGGAGGAAAGCAATCACTCGACAATGGAGTCGAGCACACACTCGACCGTTTGCCAAAGAACACTCGGTCGGATTCAAGACAAGTCCCTCAAATATCGACGCGAATAAATATCTTCCGTTGGCATTCAGCTTCCAAGTTATTCACAAAAGATGTAGACAACCGAGTTATATTTCCAATGCCGGTGGTCTCAGGCCGATCGGAGTTATGGTGCAAAAGTTATCACTGTTTTACTGAACGGATATCATACCAGATCGACGACTGGAGCTACTTGACAAACCACTCGACCATGCACTCGACCGAGCACATGGTGGAGCACTTACCACCGGCTCTCTATTTTGTCTCCTAGCTAACAAGGGCTTCCCTTCTTTTCTATAAATAGGTCTCTTACCTCTGGCCACAGAACAGACTCGTTTGTTTAGGTCTAGCCACCAAAACTTGTAATCCTCATAACTTTTGATCCTTGAAGTATTTTCATTTGATTTTTTCTACAAAGTTGATTATTTTATCATCATCTTTATGATTATGTCTGTTTCATCATTTTTTGGGTTTGTGTTCTTACATCTCATTTATTAGATTCTGAGTAGAGATAGATTCTTAAGGATGGGTTAGGTTGGTAGAGAACTTAGTTTGTTTAGGATTGTTTAAGCTTGAATTCCGTAGAATCCTTTCTAGATTAGGTGAGCTCTAAGCTGTTCTTATACTGAGAGGATAAGGATAGATCTTAAGCTTCTTAGCATCACACCAATGTTTAAGTTGCTAAATAAGGCTAATGCTAGAGATTATCATGAGCATGCTAAGAGATTAGATGTTTAAAGTGATTTTTGACATTAATGATCTGATTCTTAAAGCTTGTTTAGTATGGTTTCACCAATGAGAGTTAGGTTAGGATGTTACTAAACTTGATTACCTCTGTCATGATAGTGGATTGGTAAGCCCTTAAGATCATTGTCTAAGGATTAGCTCTTTGTTGATTGAGTTTTGTTAAGCAGCCTAGATAGATTAAGTTTAATACAAACCAATAATTCCCATCCTTAGGATCTATTTGCTACTTGTTTGCTTCTGTTTCTTGCATTTAATTACTTGTCTTTTTCTGCTTTATTGTTTCTGCTTTTAGTTTTAAATTTAATCTTCTGTTCTGCATCACTCGTCCATGCACTCGACCTTGGTTCATACCATGCTCGATCGAGTGCTAGGTCGAGCTCCAGTTTATTTTCTTATTTATGCTCTGCTCTTTTCTAGTTTTCTCCTGTTTACTTCTGCTTATTAGTTAATTCTGCTTAGTATTTCTTTAAGTTGTTTTGATTGCTGCATTTTCATTTCTGCTTCATTAGGTTGATAGATATTACCCCCATATCTGAATTGGCTTAACTTGTACTATCTTGATTGCATCTTTTGTGATTAGCATAATCACATTTGGATTGACACCTTAAGTACTACAATGCATAAGGTTAATTGAACCTACTAGGATAGAGACCCAAAAAAATCTTAGTATCAATTTGGCGTCGTTGCCAATTGGGATCTGTTTTGCTAATTTAAGATTTCAAGATGTGCTAGATTAAGTTCTGTTACTCTCTACTTTGTTCTATGGGAAGAGAGGGGACCTCATCACCTCTCTATGACCTCTCATAGCATTAAAGTATGTCAAGTCAAACTTAGAGACTTTAAACAAGCTCACTAGGGAGGAAGTCCCTAAGGTATCCTTGTATATATTGGTTTAAGTTTTTTGTTATTTTGATCTTGTTTTAGTGTTTTGGTGTTCAGGGAAGCAAGAGAGTTTAATCAGAGGAAGAAAGGAAGGATCGGGATCTCACTCGACCAGTCACTCGACCAGGCACTCGACCAGGCACTCGACCGAGCGCATGTCCGGGTATGAGATCGAGTTCCCCCTTCTCCAGCAGCCTTGAGGGAAGCAAGAGAGTTTAATCAGAGGAAGAAAGGAAGGATCGGGACCTCATTCGACCAATTACTCGACCATGCACTCGACCGAGCGCATGTCCGGGTATGAGATCGAGTTCCCCCTTCTCCAGCAGCCTTGAGGTACCACTTTCACCTAATCGTTGTCTATACCATTGCATTCCATGTTTTTATCTTGTTTCTAGATTCTTAAATCCTCTTTCAAATTTCTCTTACACAAGGGACTGTGTAATTTAAGTTTGGGGGAGGGTTTGAGATGACATTTGATGTTGTTTTCTGTTTTCTTATTTCAATTTTTTAGGATAATCATACTAACTTCTGCATTGCATCTAAGTCATAGAAAAACCATAAAAATTTGAAAAATTTTCAATAAAATCTTTACAAAAACAGAGTGTTCATGTAGTTGCTTTGCATTCTAGGATTGTGTTTAGTATATTGCATATAGGACTGTACATATGCATTGGGGAACAATGATTAAATCTACCATGTTAAAAGTTGATTCTTAGGATTGAACCCACAGCCCTCATTTATAGTTCATTGTTGCTAGTTCAGTCTTTGGAAAAAAAATGAAGAATCTATGTTTAAAGCATTGTGTCATTTGAAAGCTTCTTCTTCTTGTGTGAAACTTGCTTGATCATTTTTTTCATCTCTATAATATTGGAATTTAATCTGATCATCAAATATCTTGCTTATGGACTATGAATGCTAGCTCATGGAACTTTGAATTGGGTTAACACTCTCTTCGTTTGATCCTCAAGAAACCCAACACTCGATTCATCTTCTTTTTCTTGTACGAGTGCAGATAGAGATAACTTGTAATGGTGGAAACAACATTATGCAATTGAAATCGATTTCTTATTTTTGACTTTGTGTAGAATTTGATAAAAGAAGAGAAATTGTGTGAAGATTTTGATTGAAATTAGAGAGTTTATGTGTAGAATTGGTGTCAATTCTGTTTATTAGGTTTCCGAATTGATTGGAAGTGCTAATAATCTAATCAATTTTGTCTCAATCGAACCCAATATATTCCACTAGAACCAGAGAAAATCATAGAGGATGGAGATGGAGAAGAAGAAGAAGAAGACAGTGGCGGTGAAAGTTGATTCTAATAAAGCTATCGAGCCAACATCTTTAAAACATGAACAACTAAGTAAAACTTGGTACAACTAAGTAGTTATAAAATTCAAAAACAAAAGGTACAACTTGGTACAAATTAGTATAACTTGATCTAGGAGCACTATGCTCCAATAACGACCCTGATTGCATAACTCTAATCACTTTAGAAAGGTTCCACTCGAGTTCAAACCTCTAATATGTGAGTCATATTTTCATGTTAATTTGATCTTCATAGTCATAAACATGTTGAACAGTTGTACCAGTTTGTTTAGTTAGTACAAGTTGTACAAACTAGTGGCAAATTGAATCTTAAAAAATCTGGGATTGAATATTAAACCTAAATTTTATGAATCCTAATACTTACAACAAATCTTGTTCTCTCTTGTCCTCATTGTCTCTCTTTAATAGGGAATGATTTTGTTTGTCAAAAAAAAAATAGGGAATGATTTTTTTTTTTAAATTTGAAATTTCAAAACTCTAAATAACGTGGGGGAGGGGAGGTCAAATTGTGTCATCATAAAATCCACTTGGCGCCGCAAAGTAAGTACAATTACCAGGTGGCGCCACAAAAACCAACATAGTTATTCCAAGTTTTCAAGTTGTACTACTGTAATGACCCTCACCAAGGGGTGAAATTTTAAAATAAAAACCCCTGGTCCAAGGACGCGCAAGGGACACAAATGGAAGGCAAGGGAGGAGAGTAGAAGAATTACAAAAGTAATGTCCGAGGAATTCTGGACGAGTCAAGAGATGGCCAGTGGTACCCTGTACCATGTACCATGTACCGTACCGGACTTACGTACGCGTCAGAACGTACCGGCCGAACGCTGAACGACCAAGAACGTACGAGGACGCGAATTCAAGGTGGGAAGGAGCCCACTAATGGAGGATTAATTTATTCAAGGTGGAGGATTAATTTAATCTAATGGGAGTTAGTGGAGATACCAGAGACCCAGCGTCAGAACGTTACCCATCCGAATCAGAGCATGTCAAGAGGAGACCCAGTTCGTGGGGAAGGCCCGAGTGAGCCGAATATACCAGAGACCCAGCAGACGCTTAAAATGATTCAAGACCTTTTGAGTCACATAATCCAGCAGCAGCAGAACCAAACCAATCGTTCAGTAGAAGATCCATCCGATCATCTTCTAAAACTGGTAATGATGATGAGGAACCTAGGGTTCCGCAAGTTCAAAGGAGATCCGAACACAGTGTTAGCAGACGCATGGATGAAAGAATTGGAGACCCACTTTGAAATGATCAAGTGTCTGGAGGAATTTAGAAGACCGGTAGCAGTTAACTTCCTAGAAGACGATGCTCGTGCATGGTGGGACAGCGTGGTTCCTCGCTATCGATATCAGACTATAACATGGGATATATTCAAGAGGGAGTTTGAGCAAAAATACTTTCCACCAGAATCGCGTGATCGACTAGAGAATCAGTTCCTGCGACTGGAACAAGGTGAAATGACTGTTCGAGCTTATGGGAGAGTTTTTACAAGACTTCGGAGGTATTTGTACCAAGGAAACGACGATGAGTTAGCGATGGCCCGGAGATTCTTTAATGGACTCAGGCCAGACATAAAAGGAAGGTTGCACGCTGTGACATACCGAAGTGTCGCAGAAGTAGAGGAAAGAGCGGTAAGTGTTGAGGAAGCCATTGAGGCCGAAAAGGAGATTACAGCCCAGGAGAAAAAGAAAGAACCAGTCCAGCAGACTAAGATTGTGAACACTCGATGGGTGAATCAGGTAGCAGGACGAAATTGGGGCGCGGGCTGTGGTAAGGTTAAAATGAATGTTAACTAGGGAGGACGTAATGTGAGTAACATGGATCCACGGGGATGCTATGTGTGTGGTCAAGTTGGCCATTTTGCGCGAGCTTGTCCAACCGTTGAGGAAGCAAAGAGCAACAATCTGTCAACCGTCACATGCTTCTACTGTGGCGAGTTAGGACATTATGCGAACTCATGTCCATCGAAGCCGGCCAAACCGAACCCCCAAACTGTGAACCGTGCCCAGGCAGCGAACCAAGCAAAGGAACCCCCAGCAAAGAAGCAAGCAACCCCAGCAAAAGTTTTTGCTTTAGGAATAGAGCCACCTAAACCTCCACAGGCCGCGAAGGGCCCTATAACAGGTTTGATTGGGTTCTAACTCTCTTGTGATTGTTTATGATTGCTTGTGTGTTTGTGTGGTTAGTTTTAGCATTGCATTTTGTTATATTTGCTTTGCGTTTAGGAACATTACTTGTTGGTGGTAACCCCACACATGTACTGTTCGATTCAGGAGCGTCCAATAGTTTCGTGACTCCCAAAGTGGCGGTTCGATGCTATTTTGGGAATGGATTGGTTATCGGAACACCAAGCCCATATAGGCTGCAGCAGAAGCAGAATTATATTCGAAAATGGAGGGAGGACACCTCTAGTTTTCAAAGGGATAAGCCCGAGTAAAACGGCATACTTTGCATCGGCAGCAAGAATTGGAAGATCGATTGAAGAAAATGAGGTTTATTTGGTCACTCTTACCGCCATGGGAGGAGACGACCGGGAAGGCATGGAAGTTGAGGACATTGCCATAGTCAAGGACTTTGAAGATGTGTTTAAACCGTTGGAAGGATTGCCTCCATCCAGAAGCCATCCTTTTACCATAAATCTGGAGCTCGGAGCTACCCCGATTGCTAAGGCACCGTATCGTATGGCACCAGCCGAGTTGGCTGAACTCAAGACTCAATTGGAGGACTTGTTGGGGAAGGGCTTTATTCGACCAAGTTCATCGCCATGGGGAGCCCCAGTGCTATTTGTAAATAAGAAGGACGGGAGCATGCGTTTATGTATTGATTACCGAGGAATCAATAACATAACATAAGTATCCACTGCCGCGGATTGACGAATTGTTAGATCAGCTAAGAGGAGCAAGTTGGTTCTCAAAGATCGATTTAGCCTCCGGCTATCATCAAATCCCGATAGCAGAACCAGATGTGATGAAGACAGCGTTTCAAACAAGATATGGTTAGTATGAGTTCGTGGTAATGCCGTTTGGTCTTACCAATGCGCCGGCAGCATTCATGCGGTTAATGAACGAAGTGTTCCATTATTACTTGGATCGATTCGTGATAATATTCATCGATGACATCCTTATATATTCACGAAGTGCGGAAGAACACGCGGAACATTTGAGGAAGGTATTAGAAAGGCTAAGGGAAATGAAGTTGTTCGCTAATTTCAGCAAGTGTAAGTTCTGGCAGAAGGAGATTGGATTCTTAGGGCACAGAGTTTCGGAGCAGGGCGTGTCCGCCGACCCATAGAAGATCGCCGCCATTCAAGATTGGCCAAAACCAAACTCAGTGTCAGAAGTTAGAAGTTTCTTAGGCCTTGCAGGCTATTATCGAAAATTCGTAAAGGGATTTTCATCTATCGCAAAACCTTTAACACGACTCACCGGTAAAGGAGTACCGTTTATATGGAGCGAAGATGTGGAAGAAGCTTTCAGGAAGCTAAAGGGAGCGCTGACAACAGCACCAATATTAGCCCTACCCGAACCGAACCAACTATATTCTGTGTTCACAGATGCGTCGAGAGTTGGAGTTGGATGTGTTTTGATGCAAGGAGATAAAGTGATTGCCTATGCCTCTAGACAGTTAAGGAAGCATGAGGAGAACTACCCCACACATGACCTCGAAATGGCAGCTGTGGTGTTTGCGTTAAGAACATGGAGATCATATTTGTATGGAGAAAAGGTTCAGGTGTTTACGGATCATCAAAGTCTTAAGTACTTATTCACGCAACCGGATCTTAATTTGCGTCAAAGAAGATGGATGGAGTTTGTAGCTGATTACGATTTGAAGATCCAGTACCACCCAGGTAAGGCAAATGTAGTAGCAGATGCGCTAAGCCGAAGAAGAGCACAAGTTGATGCCGAGAAAGACGTGGAGTTTCTAGCAGACGAATTAAAGAAAGTAAGGCTTCTAGCCTTAGAAGGGGAGTCTAGTGAGCCATTGGGATTACAAGCTGTAACTCAAGCAAGCCTACTACACCGCATTCGGGAAGAGCAACCCAAGGATGAGAACCTGAAAAAGATTATCGAGGAGTTAAAGAGTTCAGGAGAACCAAATGCTAATGGTTATCATTTAGCGGATGATGACACTTTACTGCTCAACGGGAGAATAACTGTACCTGATCGGAACGGACTACGAGAGGAGATACTAGGAGCCGCCCATAGCTCAGCATTAAGTGTACACCCGGGAAGCACGAAGATGTACAAGGATGTACGAAGATACTATCATTGGCCTGGACTAAAGAGAGCAGTAGCAAAATGGGTAAGCCAATGCGACTCATGTCAAAGAATCAAAGTAGAGCATCAAGTGCCAGCAGGTTTGCTTCGCAACTTGCCCATACCAACTTGGAAATGGGACTCTATCTCGATGGATTTCATTACCGGTCTACCGATAAGAAAAAGGCGAGTCAATGATGCAGTATGGGTAGTGGTTGATCGTTTGACCAAAGTAGCCCATTTGGTTCCAGTAAGGAGTACGGATCAAGCACCCGTCTTAGCTGAGAAGTATATAGATGAAATTTTGAAGCTTCATGGAGTGCCAGCAAATATTGTTTCTGACCGTGACCCAAAGTTCGCATCAATATTTTGGCAATATTTGCGAAGGGCATTGGGAACGGATGTTCATATGAGCACCTCATTCCATCCAGAGACTGATGGACAGACGGAAAGGACTATCCGAACCATAGAAGACATGATCCGACTATGTGCTTTAGAATGGTCATCGGATTGGGAGAAGAATTTGCCGTTAGTTGAATTCGCGTATAACAACAGTTATCACTCGATTGTCGGCATGTCACCATTTGAAGAAATGTACGGAAGGCCGTGTAGAACGCCGTTGTGTTGGACCGAAGTTGGAGAGAGGACGAGTTTCAACCACAAGTTGATCGATGAGACAACAGAGAATATCAAATTCATTCGCGAGAGCATGAGGAAAGCGCAGGATCGCCAGAAGAAGTACGCAGACCGTAAAAGGCGAGAAGTAGAATTTGAAGTCGGGGACATGGTGTATTTGAAGGTTGCACCGCAAAAAGGGAAGGATCGTTTTGGTAAAGTGGGAAAGCTTGCGGTAAGGTTTATCGGACCCTACCGGATCGAGTAAAGAGTTGGAGAAGTAGCCTACCGACTAGCTATGCCCGAGGTAATGCGATTGCATAAAGTCTTTCATGTTTCACAACTACGGAAGCATGTACCAGATCCTAGCATGGTTGTGACTGAGCCTATCGAAGAATTGGAGCCAAATCTCACATATCTCGAAGGACCATTTGGAATAGGGCAAAGGAGAACCCGGAAGTTGAAAAACAGAAGCATCCCTCAAATCCAAGTATTTTGGGGAAAACAGAACCGTAAGGTCACTACTTGGGAAGATGAGGATAGAATTCGAGCCAAGTATCCTCAGTTGTTCGTCGAAGAAGATGAGGCAGGACCATCAGAACCTTATGGAATTCGGGACGAATTCTATTAAGGGGGGGGGGGGGAGAATGTAATGACCCTCACCAAGGGGTGAAATTTTAAAATAAAAATCCCTGGTCCAAGGACGCGCAAGGGACACAAATGGAAGGCAAGGGAGGAGAGTAGAAGAATTACAAAAGTAATGTCCGAGGAATTCTGGACGAGTCAAGAGATGGCCAGTGGTACCTTGTACCATGTACCATGTACCGTACCGGACGTACGTACGCGTCAGAACATACCAGCCGAACGCTGAATGACCAAGGACGTACGAGGACGCGAATTCAAGGTGGGAAGGAGCCCACTAATGGAGGATTAATTTATTCAAGGTGGAGGATTAATTTAATCTAATGGGAGTTAGTGGAAGAATTAAATAATTTAAGGTGGTTAGTGGAGTTTAGTGGGTGGATTAAAGAAATCAAGAAAAACTTAGTGGAATCAAGGTGTAAGCTCGATTTCTCTCCATGTGTTTATTCATGCTCTAATAGCGACTAAGGAGGAGAGAGCGCTCCACATGCATTGGCTGCCGCCACCGCCTAAATCCTCTATAAATAAGCCTCCATCTCTCTCATTTTCGCACAAGTCATCAAGGGGGTAAGGAGAGAAAATTTGAGAGAGAAAGTGAGCGAAAGAGAAGAGAAAGAAGAGAGGGTTCGCGAGGAAGAAAGAAGAGAGTTGCTGCCGAAAGAAGAAGAAGAGAGGAGCAAGCTGAGACTATCGACAATCGGCCAAGGTTAAATCGATAAGGAAGCTGAAGCATTTAGTTGCATATACTTGAAATTTCTTTGGTATTTTTCTTGTTTAAATGCATGCGCGAGAGGTTACACCGGTTACTAGATCGAAATGGTCTAGTGACAAGGGTGATAACTAGTTAAGATACTTGTAAAGTTATGAGCTTAAAAACCATATAAACTCAAGTATTAAGTTCGATGAAGTCTTAAGGCGTCTTAGTCCGCGAGAAATTCTGGCTAAGCGTTGTAAGATTTGGTATTGCTATCCTTCCCATCCCGTACCACATACAGCCGCGACATGCAACCCATGTTCGTGTGTGTAGGGTTGGTTACGAAGAGCTCGGAGGTTACTGGGCTCGCTACCCTGGCCGAGGCTGTCTACACGACGGTGTGGCTTTGAGTGTTATCCGATCGCATGCCTTAGTGGTTGTGATTCGGAGAATCATGAGGGGTTAAGGGAAAAGGATGCATGCCGGGCCCAATAGAATAAAACTTGTTAAAACGGTTGTTTTAGTTCAAGTTAAATTGTTGCATGTTGTTGTTTGTTGTGCATGTAGTTGCGATTGCTTGTAGAACAATCTTGCTTGGCTTATTAGCTTCCGCATGTTGTCTCTGACTGTTGGGTAGTATGCGCTTGCTTATCAAATATTGTTGCATATGCTTACATGTTATTCGTATATGTTCGCATGTTGTTATCTATGTTTGCAAGTTATTGTGTATGTTCGTATGTTATTGCTTATGCTTGCATGTTAGTTACTTATGCTTACATGTCCTTCGTATATGTTCGTATGTTGTTAATACGTTCGCAAGTCGTTGTGTGTTCGCATGTTGTTGTTTAAACTTGCATGTTGTTGTTGTTGTTGTTGTTGTTGTTGTTGTTGTTGTTGTTGTTGTTGTTGTTGGGTTTTGGGATTGGGGTTTAATTCTTTGCAGGAACCCTGAGCTCACTAAGTAATCTTAGATTACTTACGATAAATATTTGTGTTGCAGGTAACCCTAGAGGGAACTAGAGGGCGTGGTGAACGATAGGACTCCGGAATAGATTTTATTTTGTGTCTACTGTAAAACTCAAGTATGTTGTATGGCAACTCAAACTTTGGCGTTAGGCCTTGTGAACCTTTTGTGTACCGTTTGTAGTAAACTTTTTTTTTTAAGTATCAATGAATCGGGTTTTCTTTAATCGAACGAGTTGTACTGATATAGACTTTGTCCGAGTCGGCTCAACACACGGCGTGTCCGTAGGGTTGCAAAGCCTTAAGGACGTGTCATGTGGTCGGGAACCTCACCAAAGGACCGGCCGAAGGGCTTGATTTGTTCTCGTACCCGGCTGGACCATTGGTGAATGTTTCCAAAGTAGCGTCTCGGGGCTGTGCTAGGGCCTTGGTGGTCATAGTACGGTTTGGGGGTGTTACAACTACCTTATACATAGTTGTACTTTTTGAGATTTTTGTGTATAATTAGTTACTAGGTAGTAACCCATGCTATAGCACGGGACAAAATATTTTTATAAACGTTATTTTCATGTAAATTAAAAAAAACCTACTCGTGTTTACTTTGGAATGGGAAATACGTCCTATCCTGTTCATCCCCTCACGTCCCAACCCATCCCCTCTCGTTCTGTCTCATTCGTTTTATATCGTCTCGTCTCATCCAGTCTTGTCTCGTCATGTATCCATCAGAATTTTTTGTCTGATGTTCTTCTCTTTTATATAATTACTCGGTAGACAATGTTTACTAAAAAAAGTTTAGGTAAGAAATTTAGACGGGTAGCAGAGTTCTCTGTTGAACATTTTTTTATTTAAATAGTTGAAATAATCTAAAAATTATAATTTTCAAAAATATAATTGTTTTCAAAAATAGCAAAATTTTCAAAGTGCCCATTCCAAAATGGTTAATTACCTGTCACATAGTCAACCTTATCTAAATTAGTGAAAACTTGACTATTGAATTTATCTACCTATATTTTCTGATTTGTACTTTTATCTAAAATTTATGTCTTTTTAAAAAAAAAAAAAATTGATCAATATATTGTTTTTCATTATTTGAATTATCCGTGTCAGTTTACTTATACTATTTCAGTATATGTACTTAATTAGTAAAATACATTACTTAAAAACACTGATAAAACATATATTCAGTCAATTAATAAAAAAATTTAGGTTGTAAAATTTTAATTGTATAATATTAATATATTCTATAAAAATTAGGTTGCCACTCTTTTATGGTGTTTTGTCAATATGTTGGTGTATATGTAGAATACTGCAACCCGTAGCGAAAATAAATATGATCATCATCTTCATCAGCTGGAAAATATACATTTTTTTGCAATCCTCTATAATAATCAAGCATAACCTGTGTTTGTTAAAATTGTTAAAGTAATTTTTTTACAGGGTGTTAAATCTCGTCCCGTCGCATTCCATTCCGTCCCGTCCCGATTTATCCAGGTAGAAATTTTATGTCTCATAACCATTTCCTTTTAAATAATTACTCATATAATAATGTTATTAATAAATTTTGGCTAAGAAATTTAGACAAAATACATGATTCTCCATTTGAATGTTTAATATATATAGTTATAATTCTATTTGGGCTTTTTTTAAAAATATGGCTTAGAAGAATTTTATTTTAAGTTGTGAAAATTATTGACCATGGATCCATACGTACATTGCGGGATTATATTTATAATTTTTTTTATTTGGTATAATATTTATAATACAAACTTATATAAGTTTAGGAATGTTTAAAACTAATAATTGTCTCGCCATGAGCTTTTGATTGACATGATGGAGAATCTGGATCGAATGTCAACCGTATTAGCGATCGTTAAAAACTTGAATAATCAAATAAGATAAAAAGCCGCGAAAAAATAAGACTTCTTGAACCAAATAATCTAAATAAAATTGGCAAACATGTCAAACCTATCTGCTAAGCCTGCCCACAATGGGTTTAAAATATTTTGACCTTCAAAAAAAAATAGTATCTTTTCATCCATCCTAATTTAAAAATATTTAAAGGCTTAAACTTAATTAATATTAATAATAAGTTATTTTATACATACATAAAAATATATTTTCAAAAAATCTAAATTTTGATAATTATGTTATATGTTGCAAATTATTTTAATATTTTTAGTCCATAATAGTAGAGTTTAACGTGAAAAAAGGGATGGATACAGATCGTGTACTCTTAAATTTTTGGTACCTTTCTCTAACGCGATCTTTACGGGTAAAAAAATATCTCCACGTGACTATGGTTTGAACTTTAAACGTAACATACAATCACTGTAAATGTAAAAAAATATTTAGAAAATAGTATGAATGTTATATAATGTTTTCAGTTTTTTTTTTCCTAAATTCGTATTTTTAAGATCTATTTTGACTTTAAAAATAACTGTTTGGTTGAAGTTTAAAAGCACCTATTAGGTTCATCTTCGTGGTTGGAGTTTACTCGAGCAATCCACCTAACCTGATTACATGTATAAAAATAATAGTAAATACAGATGTTAAATGCTAATGCTAAAAATAATAGTAACCTGTTTGTGGCTACTCTCCTCACATATCCACTCTATACTTGTTTGTGGCTACTCTCCCCACATGTTCGTCGTACTTGTTATCAATATCTTTTGCTTAAATTTTTTTTTGTGTGTGTTTAACAACATCAACCCCAACAATACCTCCCTCTCACACTCATTTACACCATAATCAAGTTCCAGTTACATGTCACCGTTTTCCCTATAAGGTTTCTTAGCTTTGGCCTCTTTGTGAACTTCAATCTAACCTTCTCTTCTCCTTCAGACTCCACCCTACCATCCTAATATTGTGTAGATTGGAAAGTTCAGCCAAATTTTCACTGGTGTAAAAAATTCAGTTTATATAAAAACCTAGAAATAAAACAAACAGTATATTTGAAACTAAGAAAACCAAGTTCAATTAGGTCAGATAACTTACATATGCTGGTACGCCTTGTGATAATTTGACCCAAAGGATTATAAGTCTAGAACCTGAAACATAAGGATAAAAGATTAGCATGAGACTGGTTGTAAAGTTTCAATGGATACTATAGTTTCTAATTTTTTTCTTACAGTTGTTGTAACTTTGTTGCTAGATATAACCCCTAAATTGGTGTTTAGATTGGAAAGTTCAGACTCAAATTCAATACTGTTATTTCAATTTATAGAAAAGGCAAGAAATCAAACAAAATCATGTTGATTAACATACCTGAAGCCTCGATTCGCTTTTGAAACATCTAGTATGCTTTCCTGATCTCGATACTGATTCCAATAAATCATAACGGGAATCAAATTCAAAATTAACGTTAAAAAACCATTGTTATTAACTTATCTTTTAGACCAAGTTTTGATGATTTACTTACCAAAGGTTTCAACTTTCAAGGTAAAAAAATCTTTATTCTCGGCAATACGGCCAATCCTTGCTTGCCAAGGTTCTTGTTGATGATGCCTTGTCACACATCGATATATACAGAAGCTCTTTTAGAGATACCGCTACTCTTCCTGTATTATATTGGTTTTTGACCTCTAGTTACTATCAAAGAAACATATTTAGACAATTAATTAGAATATTAGATTATGAAAAGTTCTTGCTTTTGGACTTACATTCTGAGGAGGCAATGAACTCTTGCTTGGTCATGTGCTTCATTTCCTCCAATTCTTTTGAGCAATTGGTAATCTAAAAGCATTAGAATGGATTAGTAAAGAGTTACCAATTTTGTATAAATTAACAACAAACGGATAAAATCAGAAGAGGACTAAGAAAGTAATTATAGGGAAATTGGTGGTAGCAGTAACATAACAATAGTTTAGAAATAGGCTAAATCGTATGGAGCTTCTTAGGAATTGACACCAAAATATGCAACATTTTTGTTCTCATTATTCAACCTTGTAGCAGTTTGCAGAAGAAAGATTTGCAATGAGCGACGTGAAAAAAGGGAAACACACCTAAATACAACTCAACAGAAGGATATCTTTCTCTACCAAGAACACAGACACCGCAAGTTTTGTAGGTGTTGACTCATCTTCAAAATAGCGGACCTGTATATACACAGCAGGAAATAAACAGTCTAGTTTCATGATGATATGGTTCATAAAGCACAACCAAAAACCAATAACTAATAAACCTAAAGAGGACTCACATTGACACCAGCTGCTGTGGCATCCTTCTTCATTGCCTCTCCGTATTTGACTTTCCAATGGATCCGATAGTCTTAACCACTCAAGGCCAATGAAAAATCACCAAGACTTGTGAGAGAATTATGAACTTCTCTATTTCCCTTATAACTTGTCACATCAAATCCAAATGCTGTTGCTATTTCAGAGTATTAGAGTGCAGTCTCAAATCAAAATAGGAATGAGAAAATCGATTAACTTGCATGGCAAAAATGTTTGCTCGCATTGTTCAATTGGATTTCTTATCTGTCACGAATCCAATTGTGAGAAAAACACATTAAAAACCAGAGAACCCACCAGAAGAGTATCTTACACAAATCGATTCAGATTGGAAAAGAAAAAAAAAAAGAATTATCGGGATCTGTGCTTACTTGACCGGAGACATGAATCAAACATATTTTTGAGGTTGAGTGATTGACGATTTATGAGACTGATTTTATCATCTATTGTTGCAAGTGAGAACAGTATGTTTTTTAAATACTGAAAAAATATAAAACAAACAACAAATCTATTGTTGTAAGCGAATGAAATTGAAAAATTACTTCACCATAGCAGATGGATTTTGAAGTGATTGAGAGCAGTAAGCCAAGAGGTGAGTTAGACAGATGGATATAACAATGATTAAACAAACAAACAATACATACCTTACTCTTGAAATCCCACTCTGGTTCAATTTCCGACACGTAACTATACTAAAGTCCACTTGCTGTTTATGCCAAAATCTATCGCTGCTGCTATCGTCGTCTTTCTCGTCTTCACCTTTTTTTTTTTTTTTTTTTTTTGATGCGAGAAGAACAAAAAATCAGCATCCTTCTCCAACGCTCTTAAATCCTTCCTCAAACCTCATTTCGTCATCGATTCATCGCTTAATACTGTTTGTAGCACCCATTGGAAAGACGGCGATAGAAAGAGAGAGGTGAACGAAAAACTTTTGTTTTTAGGTTTAGTAGAACTGTATGTAGCACTTAGCTACTGAACGGTTAAGATTTATGCTCAAGAAAATATTGAACGGCTGAGATTAAAAATTGAAACCGGGTCAGATAACTGGTTAAAAAGGATCCGCGTGTGTATCCGAATTTAAATAGTTCAATTGACGAAATTAACCTTAGCGAAAAATCTTATTCATAACTTCAGTGGCATACCCTTGTAATTTCTTACAAAATAAAGGTTTATTAGTTAAATAACTTTATATATAATAATAAGGATAATTGTATTTAAACTAAACATTTTTAGTTGGACCAAAGATTTTACTTATTTGTATAACATTCTACATGTGTTCATTTGTGTCAAAATTTTATTGTTGTGTGTTTTGCAATGTAATTGAGTTAACAATAAGAAAGTCATCTTAAAACTATAAGATCTTTCTTGGACACAAATGAATTTAGTGAAGACTATCTTTTTTTATATATATATATAATGTTACTTTAGAAGATGTGTCACACAAATTTAAGTTTATAAAGTGAATATGAAGATTTTTAACATTGTCTAACAAATTTTAATTTATAAAGCATATATATATTTTTTTAAATTGGTGGTAGTTGTATTGTTAGGTTGTACCAAATTTTACAAACAGAATAAGAGTAAAGACATACATAATTGTACTATTATAAAACCAAGTTTTACCAAGTAGAGTACAAATACATTGGAAATTACACTAATCTTTAATCTTATATTGACTTCCTCCCTCGCTTTGAAACCAGTTATCCAAATTTCTCTCTAGCTGCCATTTATGATTTTGAAAGGTTGGTATTTGTGTACGCAAAAAATTACAAATAAAACTAAATTAGTACACAATAATGTACCAGTTGTACCTTTAGGAATATCAGTTGTACAGTTATATCAATTTTTTAGTTGTACCTGTTATATCAATTATGACAGTTATACTCAATTTTCTAGTTTTATTATGTTTACAACCCATTAGATTTTCGAACCAAAAAAGCTAATCTACATATGTTTACTATGATTCAGCCATTGCAATCCATTCATATGTCTTAATCGACCTATAATAGTTGGTTATCAACCCAATATCCATTAATTATCAACACAAATTTCAAATCTAATTGAAATCTCTAAATTTTAAATACAATAATCCAAAATCGATTGAATACTCTATAAATTTAAGAGGGTTTAAGCTAAAAGTAGTAGGAAAGATAAGGAAATCTGATTCGGAAATTAAAGGTTGAGCTTCAATGGTGAAAAAATGGATGAATCCGAGAATGGAGAAGAAGAAGCGATGGAATGGATCTGATTTTTGTTTTTTTTAATAATTATTATTAATCAATTCAATTAAAGACTGGTTCAATGAATTGGTTTGAATCGGTTTGGTAAGGGCAAATTTGGAGATTGCAATTTTCATTAAGAGTATGAGAGTAAAGGAGATTTACAAAGAGTATTCAGATTTTTTGTTGGAGAACAGAGACCTCTAGAGATTTTGACCCGATCAGACGTACACACAACAAAACTGCAGACTTTCTCGCAACAAACACACTCCCTTTAAGTACATCCTTCATGTATCATTATTATGTACCACTTGGTTTATCAACTCTCCTCCATGAGGATTATTGTAGCAACAATAATTAATTATTAATAATACCAGATGTTACAAAAAAAAACAAGTATTTATAATTCATAAAAATAATAATTTACTAATAGATCGGTGAAGTCCGAATCCAAATAAAAAAATTTTATGGCCGTTACTCACGTCTATTAATACTTAATAGGTACTTTTTTGTTCAATTTTGCATAGTAAGTAGTATTTACTCATATACAATATATATATTTTTTTCTCATCAGTGTTTCTTTCGCTTGAAAACTATTTATCCATGACCAATCAGAACGCCTAAGATTTAAGATATTGTGTAGTTAAAAGGTTCTTTGTTTTAATTATCCAATTGTGTACATTTTTCTCATTTTATTAAAAATATAAATTTATTTACTTGGTCAATGGAAATAGACTCATTCTTTAAGACAAAAGATTTTAATGTTACAAGCAAATATCTTAACTATTTTTCTTTTCTTTTTTTAAAAAAATGAAGAGGACTGATGATTAGTGTGTTTCATGCATTTATCCATTAAGTCATACTTGGAAAAGAAGTAACATTTTTTCCTGATTTAGTAGAAAATAAGGAAAAGGAAGTAGCAAATGATAAAGGATCAATAGCTTTGGCGACTGTCAAGGAATGTGTTTCGTGGTATCACCGACCCAAGATCTCATTCATGCCGACCTAGCATGCAATAACTTGTAGAACTTGACTCTAATGAACGACAGCTTTGGCTTTGAATCATTTGACAAAAGCGAAGCGATAACCGTACCATGTGATGTGGATGGATATTGATATTAATCCTATAGTTTTGATGATCGGTTGAATCGTGCATGTGCTAGTATATGATGTCAATCATCGAGAGTATAGTGTTAATAGCAATATAGGTGCCATATACTAAATCTATGATCAATTGTCATAAAGAACAATAAAATAGTTGCTTTAAGCAAATCGGTTTATATGGAAACATGCATCGTAATCTAAAGCTGAACTAGCTTCATGGACCACTTTCAAATTACAATAATCAATAATCTTATAAAGTTGTTGGTTAGTGCCAAAAATGTATGTGTGTGACATTTATTTAATAAATTCATTTTTTCAGTTTAAAATTGAAAGACAAAACGAAAATGACGAACTAATAAATATATCATATTCTACGTACTGAACCACGTACTCTTTGTATAATGCAGGCAAACGTCATGTTTTATCTATCTAACCAACCATTCATTAATTCTTTTATCTGACTATACTCAATTTATTATCATGCATGTAGTAGTTTTTGTTTTTTACAAGTTTTTATAATCTCGTAGTTTTATGTCTATAGTTATATTCAATTAATGTGTATATTTGGCAGCATGTATATATTCTTATATATCGAGGACTATGTTGATTTATTAATGTGTATATTTGGCAACATGTTGATTTACGATGGCCATGAATGGATGCTATTTTTTACATCAGTTTTTGGATTTCGTTTTTAGTTTTTAGATTTTAGATTTTGCTATTAGTTTTTGTTTTTTATGAAAAATCTCAAAAAATGGTTTTTAGTTTTTGAGAAAAATTAACGATAAAATAGTTTTCCTAAATTTTTTTAAAAAACAAAATCTTAAAATTTTGATTGGTACTAAAATGAGTTTTTATATTAAAAAAACAAACAAAATCTCTATAAGAGCATGTCCAGTGGTGTATTTTAAGCGTTACTCATACAATTTCTAGGAAAAACTAGAAGAATTGGGCCAAAACACTGAGAACCGTTGCTCTGGAAAGTATCGGAAGGAAGCCTTAAAACACGCTACGTGTCAGTTTCTAATTGGCTTTTGATAAAATATAAAAGAGATATTTTTTTTTCTCTATCTTTTTCTTCTCTTTTTCCTAAACCTCTCTCTCTTTCCTCTGTCGACAAAACGCGAAACGGTGAATTCGATCTCTTGATCCAGCTTCAAAAACACAACGAAACTATCAATCACAAATCGACAAGAAGGTATGAGGAGAGTCACCGGACTTGCTGGGCGCACAGTCTCATCCTCTGTCACAATCCATCCTCTGTCACAATCCATCCTCCGTCACAAGGGAAACTATCTGCTTTGATGGTTTGTGAGTTCTGTCGAATCTTCAATCCTCTTTGTCAATTCAAATTTATGAGAGTATGGCTGATGATTAGTGATTACATTGCGAATCATAGATATATTAGGAAGGCACAAAGAGACTTGAAACCTTGTTTTAGTATCTATAACTAACTAAAGAATCATTGTATTTTGTTGGCTATTGAATGATTAGATTTAACGCAAGCGATTTTCTGGAGAGTATGAATGGGAGGATAGTGAGAAAGGATCCATTTTATCACACAGCTAAAGGCAATGAGAAAGGACCCATTTTATCATTTGGAGGAATTGATAACCTCGTGATGATATATAAGTCAATACTCATAATATTTTGGTTCCTAGTTTGTAGTCTCATATTGATGATTCTGATATGATTGTTTATTAATGAATCTAAAGTATGTTAGGTTGGTTTAATTTTAGGAAAGTATGTTAGGTTGGTTTGATGAGCGTTTTGTGATATGGTCTCAGTGTCTGGCTTTTGTAGTGTGTTAAGGAACCTATTTGTCCTGTTTGTTGTGGTTTTTGTATATTGTTCGTTACGATGATTGTGTCTTTGGGTTGTGTGCAGCTACGGTGATCGCAAACAGAGAGATAGGGAGGTCGAGGTGTTTTGGATTTGTCAGCTTCAGTAGTGAAGATTCTGCAAACACTGTTGTATCAGAAATGGATGGAAAGGTTAGAGAGGATTGCTATTTGCTAATGCATAGTGTTGATTGTTCTGTCTAAAATGCCTTGTCTCTTACATATGTTATATAATCTTTTTTTTTTGGTCAAAACATATGTTATATAATCAGGAGCTGAATACAAAGTGTTGATTGTTCTGTTTAAAAAGTCTTGTCTCTCATATGGATTTTCGTAGCTTAATACATAGTGTTGATTGTGTGTTTCTATATGTTTGTTCTGTTATCTTATGAACACATTAGTAGTTTGGTCTTGATTGTCCCTAAACGCTGGAACAGTATAACTTGACTTCGTCATGACATTATAAGTTTTGGCCCATTTCTTTGTTGTTTGTCCCTTTGCATCATATCCTCTCATGATTCACCTTGATACAGATTTGGCGTAATATTGATTATATGATCGAGCCATGGCTGGGTTGTTTTTAAGTTTGATATAGATCTTAACTGTAAAAATGTTGTGACTTGGCTATATACAATCTTAGGTCTATGGTTGGGGAAGAGGAGAACATGGAAGACTCGGGTTAGGTGACAATGGCAGAGATGACAGTAGCCAACCTTGTAGGCCAATTTGACTGGTCCAAATGGGGATGAATCTGATCTTGCTAAAACCATTGGTATCGATGTTTGCCACAAGTTCCCTCTCATTGAGTTTCCATCTTCTGTTATGTAAAATGTTTTCTCTTTCACTTTGTTTTGTAACACTACTAAGAAAATTTGTAAGAATTGACAACCTTTCATTTTGGAATATAATTAAGCAATTGTTGAAAAAATTTGAATTCTAATGATTAAGCAACCTTAATAAGGTTTCTCCATTGGAAGGATGATTTTGTTTAAAGTTTTAGTAGGTTGCTTTGATTAGATTAATATTAATTGTAGTATTAGTTTAATTTTGAGTAACTCTAAAGCGGTTCTGGAGTGGCCATGGTCTAACAATGTACAAAACATTCAATACCTATGTCTAGTTATGTGATCACAATTCAAACCTTATACCAAATGTTGTAACTTCATGTAAAGATTTAAACCCTTTTTATGTTATAAACGAAGTAAACCTTTAAACTATATTAGTGCCATAATATTGTTATAAATCCTTTTTGTTTCATCTCTATCCTTTCTTGCTGTACATTATTAGGTTATCCCCAACGGAGGTTTTAATGTGGGGTTTTAAGGGAAAATAGATAAAAAAAAAAAAAAAAAAAACAGAAAGTGGAAAAAATTGAAGAGCTCCTCTTATATAGTAACCTCAATTTCACATAAGAGACTGTGATGTGTCGCTAAATCGTTGGCTCCGTTTAATCCAGAGCAATTTTTTTGGCCCGATTGTGTTCTTTTTCTTCCTCTCCCTCTCTCTCTCTCTTTGTCGCGAATCTCTCAATCGAATGAGATGGGATCAGTTGGAATCGTAGGAGATTGGAATCGGAAGAGGAGATTGAATCGATTCTCAATTGGCAGTTATTCTCAATCGATTCTCAATCTCTCCGCCTCCTGCCCCGCCGTATAAAACCATCCCGGCCTCTACCCCAACACCTGCTCAGGTTCGTTTTTTGTTAATGTTGTTGGGCTGCGGTTTAATTTTGAGTGTTGATGGTGCGTTGTACTTTTGTAGAGCTGAAAGGTATCTGATTCTCGATATCTGTTGTGTTCGTGATTGGTTTAAGTTGGTGATACGCCTATTTCTTGAGAAACTTGATCGAATTGGTTTTTTTTTTCTCGAATTTGATGCTTATGATGTTTACGTTTGCTTGGGTTGAAAGGTTTACTAATTGAAAAAAGCATTGCATTGCATTTATAGAGCTTAAACTTGGTCCCTGAAAAAAGTTTCTTGTTTAATGTTTAGGCTAATCCTGGTCAAGCGAAATCCAAGGGTGGTGGAAAGGCTAATCCTGGACACAAGAATCCATCTGGGCATCATTCAAAACCAGGTCCCAGGAGCAACCAAAATGGTCCTCCTCCTCCTTACCTTGTACATGTTGTACCGTATCCTCCACCTCCTTTTCCACCTATGGGGCCTCCGCCACATGCTGCTGGTCCACCTCCTCATGCGGATCCTGGAAAGCCTTGGCCGCATCAGAGAGGTTTTGACCCCATAAACATGCCACAAGGTGCAGAGGTTCAGTTCACATTGTCAATATAGTCACTGGAAAGGTTTGTACTTTAGTTTGATGCTCATACCAATTTCACATGATATATTTCATTTCAATTGTCAAGTGTTACTGCTTATTTCAGACTTGTTCTTTCTTGAAAGTTTTCTATTTACATTGCCTTGGATCTACCATTTTCTTGGATGAAATGGGTGCTTCTAAAATCTATTTGACATATCAACTAACTTGTGAGTAATCTTACCAAACAGGTTGTGAGCTCTTTGACTTCTCACATGGATTCAGTTGAATGTGCGAAGTTTTCACCAAGCTCTGCAATTATCCATTTGGCTGCAACTGGTGGAATGGACAAGAAGCTTGTAATTTGGGATCTGCAGCATTCCACTCCTAGGTTCATCTGCGAACACCCGGCGGCGGTGATGGTGGTGGTAGCCAACATCACGATGGCTCTGAATCTGATAGGAAGAAGAAACGTTATCATCGTCATACCGCTCAACAGATTCAACGCATTGAATCGTACTACAATCATCTCCCTTTTTGTGTTTCTTGAAGCAACTTCTTTGTTCTGTTTTGTAATCGTTGAATTATCAAACTTGTAGGAGTTTCAAGGAGTGTCCTCATTCTCATGAGAAGCAGAGGAATCAACTTAGCAGAGAATTGGGTTTGGCTCCTAGACAAATCAAGTTCTGGTTTCAGAACAGAAGAACTCAGCTTAAGGTTTTGTCTCTCTCACTCTCTTGAGTTTTGAAATGTAGTTCAGAATATGAAAGAAAGGATTTTGATTTTGATTGTGGTATTGTTAAAAATATGAAACGTAGTTCTGAATATTTAAAAAAAAATCAAATTAAGAGACTCAAAATTAAAATCACCATTGGTGGAGAAAATTTTAATTAAAATTCCCAAAGTTCTTATTTAATTAACAGTACATAATATATTACTTAACAATTTTAAGAGGTCCAAAAATATAACCCTCCATTGGGGTTGCCCTTAAATACATTGTGTGATGAAATAAGAAAAGCAATGGTATTATGTGTTTTTAACTTTTAGGATGTAGTTTGATCTGAAAGTAAAAAATGTTTGAACCAAAAAAAGTAAAAAACTTGTCGATTCCATGATGTTGAATGGTGATGATAATGGTGAATTATCTGTTGAAACAAATAAATAATATGTACGTGAAAAGGTGAGGAAATAAACAAAGAGTGAGTAGTGAACAGTTACGTAAGAGTCCGTCCCATCACACTTGATGATGCACTCTCATCTCGCGTGCTTCTTTCCTTTCCACTTTAACTATAAAATAATTAAAATTCCATACTTCGTTTGATATTTTAATTTTATTAATGATTTCAGAAAATTCTGTACTTTTTCGTCCTTTCTTTTTGTTAACAGTTATTTTGTTTTGCTGATAAATGGTTTTATTCACAGAAAGTAAAACTGAACACATAAAATTGTACTAGACTTTAGTAGTAAACAAGACACAAATTAAACCCAAGCCATATATGTAGTGAAGAGTTAATAAAATTGGACTAAACCTTAACATATACCTTAGTAAGGAGTGTCCATACTGTATCTGTATGGATCATGCATAACCAAATCTGCAATAACGTCAAAGTGCATTGAAATCGGAGAGACCGGACTGCGAAGGATAACATCGTTTATATATGGAATTATGAATCGTGAGGCACAAAAGCCATTGTCGAATGATAGACTTCTCACTCATAGTTTTGAATATGCATCAGCATCATGTTATTAAGAACTATTTTATTTAATAACAATTAAATAGACCATCTAAAAAAAGGAGAAATCAAAGAAGATATGGTTCCACAATTAATCATTTATGTGCTTAATTTTCAGTATCAATATTTACTTTACCTATCATGAGATATGTGTTCTAAACCGCTGCTCATTCCATTTGGTGTGAGCAGTGAGACTAATGGGAGACGACATGGAGAGATCGCTTAAAACGTTGACCAGCTCATTAAGCTTATTGATCGAATCGTCCGCAATAGAATATGCTCGCTAAAGGAAACAAGATCTTCTAAGCTTGATGATGATGGACTACGCACTTGGCTAGCATCGAGAAGCTAGTTTGGTGTTTTCGTTTTATGTCTGCACTTTCAACTGCTTTAAATATTCATCTTTCGATCTAAAGATGCACATACTGTAAACAAAGTTTTTTGGATAGAATAAATTTTACAACCTTTTTCCTTAATTAAGAACTAGCTAGGGTTCACGTAATAGTAACACATTATCATGTTTTTAAAAATACACAAATTAAATAATCCATTATACACACTTCAAATTGATTTTTTTGTTATGCATCAGCATCACTTATTTATCCCAATAATATAAAACATTACAACATTCGAAATCCCATCCGTATATGTGTAAGCTATTGTTAATTAAACGACGATCGGATCAAACAGTTGTGTCGAGAAACGGACCAGTGGTATAGAAAACGATTGCTAAGAGGTTCCTGATGACGACGTTGGACAGATTAATCGAGGCTGTGACTACACCGTCCGGTGGATAGATTTCGCATGTGCCAGCCGGAAGATTAACTACGACACCGCAAATATCGGGGCGAAACAAAGCAGCCTGTAAGGCGTTTAGCACGAAGGTAAACGTACCGTTGAGATTGGTCACTGTTTGAGCAAGGGGTGTGCTTGATCCGGCACATACTAAGAGTACTGTAGCATTGGAGACAGGTGGTGCGTTTCGATCCCCGGTAAGGCTGCATGTCACATCACCACGGATGTTGACTTGACCAATTTCGAGGCCGGGGAGTGATAAGCTCTGGGATAAGGAAGAGAGTGACGCCACGATAAGTATTAGGAGAAAAATATTTGATTTTGCCATCTTTGATTTTTTGTTTTATTCAATAGTACTTTAGTATGATTTAAAGGTGTTGTGTGTGGCAAATAAAGCATTAAGAGACGGTAATTATAAACGGATTAATCATACACTGCATCTCGTATTAATTTCAAAGTCTTTCTTTTCTTGCCATTTGAAAAAACGTTTGTATTAATTATTAGACACGTACGTAAAAACATACACAATGTTGTTACGGGTCGCGTTTACTTTTATAACTAGATTAACACAGGTGCTAGAAATTCATTCTATTTATATTATAACTTTTATATAAAATATAATTTATGTTATTGTTTTTAAAAGTTTTTTTGGATAAAACATTATACAATAAAATCATATGCTAAATATGATGGCTTCAAAAAAAACACAAATTTTGTAAGTTTTATATTGTTAATGATTCTAGATAATTACTCGTGCTATAACGGTTAAATTTTATTTTATACAAAATTTTGTATATTTTATATTTTAAAATAAAATTTTAATATGTTGTATTAAGTTATATATGTGAAGTTATTTCAACAATGTATATTCTACATCATGACTTGAATGTCATTATAAGACATAATTTTGTAAATTTGAATTTAAATATTCAAATTTTGATCCGTTACTCAGTAAATTTTTTAATTCAATAGATATTCTATTTAAAAAATAATATTATTAAAGCTTGAATATTTTATAGATTGAACAATTTATATTTGTTTTTAAAAATTCAACTTATGGTATATCCAGAAATAAAACTATTTTTTAATTATAATAAATAATATGATAATTTATTTGTTTCACATAATAGACTTATATATAAAAATGAAAGATGAAGTATAATGATAGTTAACAAATTAATATGTTAAGTTAGATATCAAAAGATTTTATTTGATGAATAATTTAATAAAAGAAATTAATATGGTAAGTTAGATGATATGATTTTTTATAATATTCTCTTTAAAATTTTCGGTATAACCTATTTGTAACTAATTAATCTATCATTAATGTATAACCTATTTGTAACCAACTTATTAAAATTATATAGTCTACAAAACAATGTTGTGTACTTTCGTTTTCCGTTTTATTATAAAGGGGATTTTTAACATTTTTTTTTAACATGCTCTACTTTTTTGTTGTATTTTACTTTATATAAATAATAAATGTCATATATATACAACAAAAATAGTAGAACATCCTGTGCGAAATTGTTATACATGAAACTTATTATACCTTCTTTAGTTTTACCAAAGTGATCACAAGCAATATGAACATTTATATATTATTGTATAAGAAAAGTATTTTTTTTGACAATGGTTGACAAAAAAAAGAAAAGTATTTTTTTGAGGTTAATGTATTGATGTATTCTGTGTTTATTGCTTGCACGAAGGGATGATGTGACTAAGTAACTGAACTTGAATTGCATTAAAAAAGGCGTAAGAAATGAAATGGGGAGATGTGTTAGTTTAATTCAGCTTTGGTTTGCTAATTCATGCAAACATTTAAGGATTCTCCTTGTTTTTTTTCTTTTCTTGGCAAGGTTTCTCCTTTTGGCTGGTTAAGCAATTTTTTTGTAATTTGTTACAAACTTATTCACTTCTTAATGATAATTACATGGTTTATAAAAAAACATGAATGATGGTGTAGTACAGTAGTAGATATCTGTAAGGGTTAGAAAGCTATCTTTGGTTTTAATTAGACGATGTGAAAAATTAGCCATCTTCAAACGTATACGCAAAATAGAATAAAAATTAAAATAATATGGTATGGTCATACTACCAAATAGACTCCATACTATCTTTTCATTCTTATATTCTTATCTAGTACTTTACTACTCTGCTCTTTGATAGTATGGCCATCTACCATCCATGGACAACGGAGCTGAAAAGTTTCACATTTTGAACATTTGCTCTCATTATTACTTACTAACTAGGTTTCTAGAGTTTATACAATAATTTTTATGGGCTCTTTTTAGCCCAAATAAAATCCGATGAACACTACAATAAAACTCTCTGATTTGGTATATTTTGAGAAAAAAAAATTAAAAGCTAACTTATGTAATAGGTCAATGATGTATCATCGCATGAGCAGTTTGAAAGAAACTTGTTGTTATTGCACATACATTTAAATAATAAGTATTTGCATTTACGCCACTATAGCCAACTGAAAACATAAAATTGAACTTTGTTTTCATAAACAGTAGTATAAACTATAAACTATAAAGTATCAAGTTTTCTTCAAAATTAGTTTTTCTTTTTCTTCAAAGAATAACAGTGCAACTGTAGTCTTTTCTTCGTGTTGTTATAATGCCAATATATACTTTACCTTTTTCTTTAATTTTAATCATGTATAGTTATGTGAATCGGGGATAAAGGAGAGGTGAAATGGAATAGTGACACGCCAATGATTTGAAAGCGTCGAATCATATCATAGTTCATTGGTCTACCAATATTGATATTTGTCAAATTCAAATCATTAAATATAGATATAGTTCTGAATTTCTGATTATCTTTATTTGTCTCGAAAATAGTATTTGCAAACCATCCATGAACCCTACAAATATCTATAATTTCTTCTTTTTTTTGCGTATTATTATGTACATTAACATATAACACTTTATCCTCGTCGATAAAACCATTTACTGTTAATTTTAACAAAAAAACTTTGATATAATAAAGAAACAAATGTTTTAAAACACTAAAAAATTGTAGAACACCAATATATATCATTTTTCAAAAATGCCTATTCTGATTTCTGTACGATATATATATATATATATATATATATATATTATACAATATAGATTATTTCTTACATTCATTATAGAAAAGTTTAATTTTCTTGATCTAGTTCTAATCAAAATGAACTAGAAACATTTTTTAAAAGGTAAGTGATAGTTCGATCTTTAATTTTCTCCATGTCATTATTTTAAAATTAAGATGGGATGTTTTTGACACCCCATTGAGTTTTCTTTCCCAGGCACACTCCCTAGGAGCTTGAGGAACCCTTTTACCCAGATCTCAATCACCATGTTTCCACCAATGAAACATGACCCCATCTTTAACTGTTGGTCCATAAAAGAAGTTTTCAAATTTCAAACGAGATTTGGAGATCTGATTGAGCTCTCAAGCGAACTCTAACCCTGGTTTTGTTCAACTAAGCTGCTTTTACTGCTTCAACTCCTTCGCATTAACTCCATTGCAACAAGAAACCAAAACCTTTTTCTACCAGTCCAAATCCAAAGCTTACACCCCTTTACTTCCCGCCTCCTACACCACCACGGTTACAAACCCTCTCAAACAGCATACTCATCGCCCCCGATCATGGCAAACCGTATTCCGCAATACCTAAAAGACAAGGAAATTCGTCGTGATTACTCTCCCCCACCAAGAAAGAGAATCAGAGCCCCCGAAATGGACACTTCAGATCTCATACGAGAGAACTCCTTAACCCTCATCGGACGACTTACAAACCCCAAGATCCAAAGAATGTGGGCTATCTTCCCCTTCCTCCTTAACCGATGGAATCTACAAGGAAAAGCAATTGGATCAGACCTAGGACAAGGTGTTTTTCAGTTTACTTTTGAGTCGATGGAAGATATAAACGAAGTTCTAGCTAATAGGCCTTACCATTTTGATCACTGGATGGTAATTATCCAACGATGGGAGCCGGTCATCTCACCATCATCCCCCTCTCAGATCCCTTTCTGGTTAGAGATCCAAGGCCTACCCAAACATTACTGGAAAAAAGAAATGGTGCACTCCATAGGTGAAGCCCTAGGCGAGATCCTTGACTGGAGTATCTCACACTCATCAGTCCTTCTTAAAGTCTTCCTGAATGGCTTGGAACCTATCACTAAAGAAACAGTTATTGAGTTTGCTGATGGCAACGAAGCCATAATTATCCTAGATTACAAAAATCTCAAAAACCAATGCTCGTACTGCCTAAGACTTACACACGACAAAAGTCTCTGCCCTAGCCTGGAAGGAATAAGAAAACCACAACCCGATCTGGAAAAATCTGCCACATCCACATCAAAATACCAGTCTGCCTCTAGGAACTACTATACTCCAGAAGATAACTTCCTACCACCAAGAGGAATCACAAGATCCACGGGAAGGCCAATCCCTCAAAACTCCACTCCTTACACAAGAATAAGGTCACCTGCATATAAAAACCTTAAAGACAGAACAATGTCAGGCCAACGATCACTACCCTATAGCCAGAGAGAACATAATACAAGGAAATACATACCAAGAGCTCTATACCATCAGGCTCATGCTAGGGAAAAGTTAACACATCGACGATCTTTGGAACCACCAACTTGCAGCCTTCAATGGCGTGAGAAAACTAAATCGACCACTGAACTAAATGGTGAACCGTCTGTCTCTTCTAGAGCAAGAAGACCCCCTCTGGAGAGAAATATTGAAAGCCCTGACCCCACCACTCCCCCTCCTCATGGGGATCAACAACCAGAAGAACTTAATCAAAACGGAGGGACTCTCCAAAGTACAACTGAGCAACAGTCAAGAGACCAAATTATGAATGACCTGCAGGAAGTAACAATTCAGTATATGTCATGCCCTGACCCAGTGGAAAGTGCTGCTAGGACAATGAGAGTTATGCAGAGTGACTCTGAAAACCTCATGGAAGAAACAACCAACCGCATTCTAGCTGCAAACCGGCTACTCCCTGTAATCCCGGCCTTACCTTCACACGATACTCCAGAGCCCAATAAAACAACATCATGCTGTCAACTGATCCTACATGCCATCTTTGCTCTGGGGGAGAACCAAGTAAAAGAAGCAGAGGCCGTCCTCCTACACAAAAACAAGGAGGTAAGCTTAACCAACCACTACGAGGCGCAAAAACACAAAAGAGAAACTTCACTCAAGGCTCACCTCGTAAACCTCCTTCCCCCACCAATATTTCAAAAACGGTAACGACTAAGGCAAACCACAAGAAAGTCTCTAAGCCAAAAACAGGAGCAAACCAAAGTAGAGATCTAGTTCAAGGCAGCTCAAGTAGGCAACAGAACAGTCCACCAAACCCACCAAGGATGCCTATTATACCTGCGAGCAAAAAGAAAAAGGCGGATTTTCAGAATCCGCCAACTCCTCTTCCTTAAGGGTTGTTAGTTGGAACTGTTGTGGGTTGGGGAACCCCATAACAGTCCAAAGACTCCGGGTGATAAGGAAAAAAATCTTCCCGGATATTCTGTTTCTTATGGAACAAAGAACTCACCTGAGACTGTCCAAAAAACTCTTCATTGGCTCGATTATCCCCACCAACACCTGGTTCCCCCTGTCTCTCCTGCTGCAGGCGGTCTCGCTTTGTACTGGAAACCTAACATTGAGTTGGAAATACTCAGTTCGAGTCAACACTTCATAGATACAAAAGTCAAAGCAAAATGTCGAGAGTTCTTCGCCACTTTCCTGTATGGCGAACCGGGTAGATCAAAAAGATTTCAGGCATGGAATGATCTCCAGATTTATGCCTCAACAAGAACTGGTCCTTGGTTCTTAACATGCGACTTTAATGACATCATTGGCAACGATTAAAAAGTAGGAGGCCCAGATCGTTCTGAAAGCTCTTTCACTGATCTGCGAACTTTCATGTCTTCCAATGATCTATATGATCTGAAACATTCCGGGAATTTTCTATCTTGGAGAGGCAAGCGGCACTCACATCTGGTTAGATGCAGACTGGACAGAGCAGTGGCTAATAGTGACTGGATATTGGTATATCCATCTGGTAGAAGTGAATATCTTCGCTTTGAAGGTTTAGACCATCGCCCTCTAGTCTCAACTTTTGACCCTGTAAAATGCCACCACATAAGTCTATTCAGGTATGATAGACGCTTTAAGGATAACCCTGATATAAGCGAGAGAGTTGTTAAAGCCTAGAACCTTAAACCTCTTGCCCCGATAGATCAGCGTCTACACCTGTGTCGACTGGCTATAATAAAGTGGAGTAAAGAACAATACCTCAACAGCCAAAAAGAAATATCTTCACTGCAAGACCAACTGGAAAAATCCATGTGTGATGATAATTCCTGCCAAGCCACCATTGATTCCATCAACCAAAAACTCCTACTAGCTTACAAGCATGAAGAAGAATTCTGGAAACAGCGTAGTAGACAACTCTGGCTTGCGCTAGGGGACAAAAACTCAGGATATTTCCACGCAGCTACAAAGAATAGGAGAGCAATTAACAATATATCTGTTTTGGAATCAAGTACAGGTGAGAAAGTCTATGAGGAGAGAGAAATAACCCAAGTGCTTACGGATTACTACCAAGACTTGTTTACATCGCAGGAGGGTGATAGAAGAACCGTGGCTCAAGAAGCTCTCTCACAGTGTGTCACCCCTGACATGAACGAAGCCTTGATCTCCATGCCTACTCCTCTGGAAATACAACAGGCTTGCTTTGCGATCCACCCCGATAAAGCCCCAGGGCCTGATGGCTTTTCAGCTAGCTTTTTCCAATCCAACTGGCCATTAGTGGGAGATGCCATCATCTTGGAGGTTCAGACGTTCTTCATTACAGGTGTCCTGCCAAAAAAGATCAACCATACCCATGTCCGACTCATCCCAAAAACCACTTCTGCACAAAAGCAGCTGATTATAGACCCATAGCCCTTTGATCGGTTTACTACAAGATCATTTCAAAGCTCTTAGCAAAGAGACTCCAACCTGTATTGCATACATGTATCTCTGAAAACCAATATGCTTTCGTCCCCCAAAGAGAAATATCGGATAATGTACTCATCACACATGAGGCTTTGCATTATCTGAAAACATCATAAGCAAAAAAGAGATGCTTTATGGCAGTTAAAACATATATGACTAAAGCATACGATAGATTGGAGTGGGACTTCATTAAAGTAGCTTTAAAGCAAATGGGCTTTCACAATACCTGGATTGGATGGATGATGCAGTGCGTTTCCATCGTATCCTACTCCTTTCTATTAAACGGCCAAGCTAAAGGATTAGTACACCCTCAGAGAGGAATCAGACAGGGAGATCCACTATCGCCATACCTCTTTATAATATGTAGTGAAGTCCTCTCGGGTTTGTGCTCAAAAGCTCAACAACAAGGTAACCTTATAGGCTTACGAGTAGCGAAAGGGAGTCCCAGAACAAATCACCTGCTCTTTGCTGATGATACCATGTTTTTCATCCGCTCTGATCAACAAAGCTGCCTGACACTCCAACGTATCCTACACAAATATGAATCAGCTTCAGGGCAGAAGATCAACCAAGCGAAGTCATCCATCACTTTCTCCAATAAAACTCCTCCTGACATCAAGGAAAAAGCCAAGGCTATACTCAAAATTCAAAAAGAAGGAGGACAAGGGAAATACCTCGGCCTACCAGAGTTGTTTGGAAGGAAAAAGAAGGATCTATTCTCTTCTATAGTTGATCGCATAAAATAGAGAGCCCTTAGGATGTCATCACGATTCCTCTCCACAGCTAGTAAATTAACGATGCTCAAGTCAGTCCTGACAACCATGCCTATGTACACTATGTCCTGTTTCCAGCTTCCTGCATCCCTGTGTAAAAGAATCCAATCAGCTCTCACACGTTTCTGGTGGGACACTAAAACGGAAAAGAGGAAAATGTCTTGGATAGCATGGAAAAAGATAGCAAAACCTTTAAAATCGGGAGGCTTGGGCCTTAGAGATATAAAACTGTTCAATCAGGCACTCCTAGCAAAGTTGAGTTGGCGACTGCTTACCAAACCAAACAGCCTTGTGGATAGAGTTCTCTTAGGAAAATACTGCACTACCTCCACTCTTATGGAATGCCCGGTGCAAACCTCAGCCTCACACGACTGGAGAAGTGTGTGCGTGGGCAGAGATCTTCTCAGATCAAATATTAGTCGGCTCGTTGGGTCGGATGCCAATATACCTATCTGGAGATCCCAATGGCTGTCTCTCTCCTCCCCTCTCTCCCCAATGGGCCCTCCAACTGAGTCCACCCAAAATCTCACAGTTGCAGATCTCATTATCCCAAACTCAGGTAACTGGAATGTTGCTCGCATTAGACAAATCCTCCCTTTGTATGAACAGAAAATTTTAAGGTTGAAACCAAGTGGGAAAGGAGCTATAGATACATGGGCTTGGCTCCCAACAAGAGATGGAGAATACTCAACAAAATCCGGCTACTTTGAAGCAATGAAATTAGATTCAGCAGCGATCAATGAAAATGAAGACGCAACACAATCTGATCCAGCATCTTATAACTGGCAAAGTAACATCTGAAATCTGAAAACTTCACCAAAAACGAAGCTCCTCCTTTGGAAAGCAGCTTGCAATGCCCTCCCAGTAGGCACAAACCTCCGAATCCGAAACATCACCGACTCAGCCAAATGCCCGTACTGTGATGCAGAAGAGACAGTCACACACCTTTTCTTCCAGTGTCCTGCTGCTAAGCTCTTATGGTCCCTAGCCCCTATAGACGGACCTTTTTCACCAGAGAGTATAAACAACATGGAAGTAGGCATTGCAAAGACTAACAAGCTTATATGCTTACCTCCAACAGGTATAGGTGCAGGCCCCATATCCCCCTGGATCTTCTGGGCAATCTAGACCTCCCGAAACCAACTCATCTTTAATAAGACACGACTCACAGCAAAAGAGATTATGGTAACAGCAAAAGAGACACGAGCAAAAGAGTGGCAGAATGCTCAAACCCTCTATCCCAAATCTATCCAAAACCCCAGATTGGTCACTCGAATAGAGGACCCTGCGGACATCTTTCGATGCTCAACCGACGCATCGTGGACAGATCTTGGTTCGGCAGGGGTTAGGTTGGATTATCAAAGACCCCCAAGCCCAGGTCAAGATCCAAGATACAACAACCAGCAATCATGTCAACTCCCTCCTGATGACCGAAGCGTTGGCAATTCTAGCCGCGGTTAGAGTTGCAATCGAATCGAACATCCAAAGAATATCTTTCGCTCCGACTCGCAACAGCTAGTCCAAGCTCTCAATGGGAAGATCCGAATCAAGGAACTTCATGGGACTCTTCACGATGTCCTCTTCTTATCGTCGAATTTCAATTTCTGCAAGTTTAGTTTCATTCCCCGATCTCAGAACACTCAAGCTGATAATCTGGCAAAAAAAGCTTTACGCCTACTTTGTAATCCGATTTAACTTTATTTAATATTAATCGTATTTTGATCAAAAAAAAAAAAGATGGGATGTTTTTGTTGTTAACTGTTAGGAACATCTCTCTTTTTTTACATTATCAGAAGACTTATGATTATGAGTAGAGTAAAACGGTTGTTTTTAAACCCAAAGAAATTATAGTTTTGCATGCGTAGTAGAGAATCTTTCTAGCCGCAAAGATAAATATGGACTACTATTACGTTAACCAACAACACTTTTAGACCGATTAATGATTTGCTTGGTTTGGGTTCAAATTGCAAATAAGCGTGACGACAAATTAATCATTAAAAGGGTAATCTACATCAAACTTAATACTTGATGAAAACTGAATACTACTATCATCATGGATGTTACAACTTGTTTAACAAAAATAATACTACTGTCTTTAAAAACTTAACAATTTTAAAATGGGGAGAGAATTAATCAAAAACTTCATGATAAATTAGCCGAAAACACTTAATAATAAGAATATAGTCTACTCAAATCCCAATAAAAAACAAAACATAATAACATCGTCAGTTATTCTACATTGACTAGCTACATCTCTTGATAATGACTGATATGTTTGCAATTATTCTAATGAATGGAAAGTAAATATTTTGAGCCAAAGAAAAACATGATTACGTTTTAAAAGCTGAAAATGTAGTGGAGAGAAACAATCAATAGTTCTTCTTTTTTTTTTTTTTTAATCCAGAGAGAAAATAAGAACGATCAAAATTTTCGGTGAAAATGGTTATTATTAATTTATTACTGTACAAAACACTAAGATATGCATTGAACTTCAACTTTGGATGTATCTGGAAATTTGTATTCATTTCGTTTTGTCCTAATCTTGAGTTTCGTGTTCTTCTTAAAATGGTGACTATTACCGTTGGAGGTGACCTTAGTTGTTACTTTTTTTTACCACCTTTTGCAAATCAAGTTATACTTTATAATTCTACTCAAATTATAGATTTTATGACTATGTGAATCATCCTTTTTCACATAGTCATAAAATTTAACTTTCTGACACAAAAAAAAAAACTAGATTTGTAGATTTGTATTTTATTTTTATACAAATGGAACAATTCTTGAATTTCAGAAATATTATTCTCAAAAGTTTTGATTTTTTTTTTTTGAAAAAGTTAGTGACTTTTAGTGCTTTGAACAATAAACTACAAAACAATGGATATTCCTTTGTTTATTTTTTATAGATTTATACACCTCCTTTTAAAATCATTAACATGCCTTTAATTTTTCCCGATTTAACCATAGTAAAATAGGATAAATTTGCTAACATAATTGCATAAAATAAAAACGGTGATAAAAACAGTCAAATAATTTACTATTTCCTACGGATGTTCTAGTAGACAATAACTTATTAAAAAATAGCGTATTACTATTTAAAAATATAATTTTGTTATATACATATATATATATTATTTTAAATATTATTTATGAAAATCACACCCGAAAAATAATCTATTTCGTAGTATAGATTTTGCACTTGTAAAATATTTAACAAAATATATTTTTTAAACTTCTCAATGCAAAAATAACATTTAGCACAAAAAGAAAGGTAGAAAATGTTAAAATTATATATGTCCACATACAGATATATATATATATATATATATAGTTTAACTAGAAGAATATGTGGCATTTTATTAAATAATAATAATTATTATATATAAATACATATCACTGCAGCCACGTCTTCTTCTTCATCAGAGAGTCCAAAAACATCGGCCAGCTTACACAAAAACAAAAACAAAACACTCTCTTCTCTTCTCCTCTCTCTCGATCTCTCCTCGCCTCTCCTAAAATCTTCAGATCTCCAAGTCGTAACCCAAATCTTCGCCTGACAGAGAGACACTCTCACTCACCCACCATGATTCCTTACGCCACAGTCGAAGAAGCATCCGTCGCACTCGGACGAAACCTCACTCGTCTCGAAACGCTCTGGTTCGATTACTCCGCCACGAAATCAGACTACTACCTCTACTGCCACAACATATTGTTCTTGTTCGTCGTCTTCTCCCTCGTCCCTCTCCCCCTCGTCTTCGTCGAATTGGCTCGATCCGCTTCCGGCTGGTTCAATCGTTACAAGATCCAGCCTAAAGTTAATTACTCTTTCTCCGATATGTTCAAATGTTACAAAGACGTCATGTCCATGTTCATCCTCGTCGTTGGTCCTTTACAACTCGTCTCTTACCCTTCGATTCAGGTTCGAATTTAAAAAAAAAAAAAATCCAAAGTTTCAATTTTGATGAAAATCTCTCAGTCTTGATTTTGACAAATTTGGGATTTTGATGTGTGGAAACAGATGATTGAGGTACGATCTGGGCTACCGTTACCAACGATATCAGAGATGTTGGCACAGTTAGGAGTGTACTTCTTGATTGAAGACTACACTAACTACTGGGTACATAGGTTTTTTCATAGTAAATGGGGATATGAAAAGATACATCATGTACATCATGAGTACACTGCTCCAATTGGGTATGCTGCACCTTATGCACATTGGGCTGAAGTGTTGCTTCTTGGTATCCCTACGTTTTTGGGACCAGCTATTGCTCCTGGTCACATGATTACTTTTTGGTTGTGGATTGCTTTAAGGCAAATTGAAGCTATTGAGACTCACAGTGGGTAAGGACTAAGGCAGGCGTGGGTTTGATAGGAATCAATATAACAAATCCTTTTTGCTTTACAGTTTTATAAGCCTTTTTCTTTATTGTACACATTAGTTAGTCTATGTTATATTATATAGTATAAAGAGCTCAAGGTGAGTGTAGATCCAATAGTGGCTCACCTTTTTACAACTGGGGATAGGTTAGGTATTAGGTTTACTTTTTAGGCTTTTTGAAGCTATTGGGGTTCGTTTTGGAACTGGTTAGCTACCTTTTGATGAATTGATAGGCTCATTTTTACTCTAATTAATTTAGGAGTAACCCAAAACATCTGATAGGGCAAAAGAGGGAACTAGGCTCCCCCTTAGTGTTCTGTTTTTTTTTTTTGTTGAAATGTAACTCAATTGACCATAAAAGATGGTGTTAATAAAGTAATACATATTTCACTTTGTTCTATTGCAGATATGATTTTCCATGGAGTCCAACAAAGTACATTCCTTTCTATGGTGGTGCTGAGTACCACGATTATCATCACTACGTTGGAGGACAAAGCCAAAGCAACTTTGCTTCAGTTTTCACTTATTGTGATTACATATATGGAACTGACAAGGTAAGTGTTCATCAAAAGTTTTAATCAAAATTCACCAATTGATTTCTACCAATTCAGACTGAATATTTATATATTTGTTTCCTGGATCAGGGTTACCGATTCCAAAAGAAGCTTCTTGAGCAGGTAAAATCTTCATCTGTGGATGTCACGTGTTTCTTTTTGCTAAGACCTATAAAATGATTCTGTTTAACCGTGTGTTTTATGTTATTACAGATCAAGGAGTCATCCAAGAAGAGCAACAAGCATAACAGAGGAATCAAATCCGATTAGTAAAAAAACATGGAAGAAGATTTGAACGGGTAAAAGAAAATGCCAAAAACCACCTACTTCAAGTTACGTAGAGTGTCAGCTTCACGAAAAGAAAAAAGGGGGGAGTAGTTTAAAATTTCGGGTGTGTCTTATGTCATCAGAGTTGTTACTAACTACCTAAGTTTTTTCCTAAGTACACATGAAAAATGCTCTGCTTCCGACATGTGGGTCATCGATGTATCAAGTGTGGTCGGGACTGGATTTTGTTCTTTCTGCCTTTTTATTAATATTGTTTCGTCGTCTTAAAGAAGAAAGAAGATGTCATCAAAGCTAGGCTAGTCTCAGGGCTAAAGCTAGCCATGTTTCCTTGTTTTTTAGTTTTTTTACATATATATTCATCTCTGTAAGAGAACCTTGTTCGTATTTTTCTACCTTGTTTCACCACTTAGCGTAATACTAGTAATCTACATATAAAACAGCAAGCCCGTCTAGCTCAGTTGGTAGAGCGCAAGGCTCTTAACCTTGTGGTCGTGGGTTCGAGCCCCACGGTGGGCGATTTTCTTTTTGTTCAAGACATAAAAATATATTCAATAATATAGCAATCTCTGAACTTTTTAGTCAAACGATGGAAACAGATCTGTAAATTGTATTTATATTTACATAGGGAGCATATCTCCCCATTTTATTCCCAAAACCAAAACTCGATACCAAGTTAGACTAAAACGACGGCATCCAAGAACAAATAAAAGAAAAAAATCATGAAACTAAATGATAATATCGTCAAGTGAGATCTCCTCTTCTTCGTTTAGTCGTTTCATTTTCTGCACATAAGAAGACATACTTAGTCATTAGACAGAGATTTTTGATGTACAGAAGTGCTCAATGCAAAATGAAAAGATTCCATACACTGAGGAAAGTTTGGGGATCAAGGAAGCTGGAGGAGCCTAAGATCACTTCTCTGTCAAGCTTCTCCGTAAGTTTGTGGCAAACCCTCAACTGCAAAATAACCCAAAATGTATCACTTAATTACATATGGCTCATAACTGATTTATTCTTTTCAGACCGGTTCATTTTAGTACCTCTGATCTCGTTGCTCCTCCTACTATGAACACGAAAATCCGCTGTCCCTTTCTCTTTAATCCGCTAGATGCTCGTCCTAGAACCGAGTCACTAGAGAAACACATTGAGAAATTAATCTTGGTTGTTTTCCCCATATTATCAAACATTCAGTAATATCCTCACAGATTTGTCTTTTGTCATGCAAATTACTGAATTATAAGATCCAGATTTTGGTGTAAACTGTCATTAGATTCAAGAATAAACTAGCTCTCAAATTTATCAACAAGCAAATGATAAAAAAAATAAAATAAGAAACTAAACTAAAGTACCTGAAATATCCATCATCAGAAAGGTGACGTCTAGCCCATGTTGGTGTTCGTCTTGAATGAGGCAACACCGGACTGCTTGATGGAGATTGAGAGCCAGAATAAAATGTTGGCTTTGGTTCATTCATACAAGGGAACTCTTGTTTTGGCAAATGACCTTTGCTAAGTTTCTCAACAAGTTCCTGAAAAAATATTTACCAATGTCACTGGTTTTTTTACTAATGCTTAAAGTAAAAGAAAGATTAAAACTTCAAGAAGGTAAAAGACCTCCACAATCGGGTAAAAACGAGACAGCTGCCATGTTTGAGTTTCACCAACTCGATCTATTCGAGCAGCTCGCTTCTTCTGATTTACATGATGGATCAAAAGATTCCAGTTAGATTGCCAAGAAAACCTTAGTCTTAGTCATTCTAATAATAACAGTAATGAGGAAGATTATGTACCTTCAGAACATCAAACTTGAGAGGGAAAGATCCTGTGGTGCTCTTTTTGGACTCTGTTTGTACTGGTCCAAGTAATCTCATATTGTTCACAGCTATTATATCATCTCCCGTCAATTTTGCTAGCTGAAGAATTTATCAAGAAGTAGGTTAGCTTCAAAAATGATTGTTAATCAAACTTCATTCAAACCTGTTTGAAGATAAATATTGTTTATTACCTCCATCATCTTTCGTCCCTTTTCACCTTCAAACTTTTTCGGATATATTCCCGCAACAATCATCATTAACCGCAGCTTGCTTTCATGGTTTATAATCTGGAAATGTAGCTCATTATTATCAGCATAAAATCATATGATGGTATGAAACTAAAAAAGCAGAGCATCTTACATGGTTGGTGCTCAAGAATTTGATAACGTCCTTTCTTCCAGCATCCCCAAAAACAAGGTCCTGCTCGAGCTGCCCGAGATCTCTTAAACCTTGTTCCATGATAGTTTTGTTAATTGTTCTAGCAATCTGCAGTGACATTAACCATTAGTTATTTTATGAAGAAACAAAGGATCAAACTTTCTTCCATGGTTTTATCATCTTATAAGCTTATAAAACTGACCTCCACATGTAGAGAAAGTTTGTCCATTTGCTCACTGTACTGAGGCAAAGCGTGAACCATCTTTTGCAAGTCTTTTGATGAAAGGTCACCAAAGTCTCTGCAGACAAATAAGTCAATTAACTAATCAAAAAAGTTCTAGTGGATCACTTGAACAAGAAAGCAAAAAGATAAAATGGTAACTACTTTGAACTGTGTTTCAATTGCGCGGCTTTGTTCTTCGACACGAAGTTTGTCATCTTCTCATGCAATCTTTCACTTGCCTAAACAAAAAGACATAATTACTCCCAGACAAACAAAACATAACCAGTTTGACATATTAAAATTGAGAAAGAGGATGCAAGATAGTATAGCAAGACTTACATCTGCAATGTGAACATCACGAAGCTCCACCCAAATGGGATCTTGTTCATCTAAAAGAACCTCTTTCTTCTCAGGTTTATCACCAGTTTTACTCTGAACCTAAACACTACGAAATAAGAAGGAAATTACCATATGCTGTAGTAATGAGCTACAACCAACTTTTACAACATTTGAAAAAGTGAAACCAAAATTTCACCTCGTGTGTGTATTTATTTCCTTCCATATTAAGCAAATCGTGGCACATCGCATCGTATGTCCACTCATGAATGAGAGGTGCGATCTAAAAAAGCATCAGAAAGTTACTCTGTTATTATGTGATTATGACATATCAAACAGAACATAAAAGATAATTGTCTCGGTGAAAATCCCCACCTGATCTATGGATCGATCTAGGATAAGTAGTTCACATGTTTCAGTCTGAGGAAAATCTTCGATTGTCTGTTTGTATCTTGCCAGACAATTCCATACACTAGCAGCAAGCTTTGTAGGAATCAACTCTCGGTACGTTGTCATTATTGTGGCATCAAGAGCTTTGGCTGAACGGTAGCGAACAAGCGGGTATTCCTGTGTAACACAAAGAGTTTAAGAACATAACATTCATAGGAATATCATGCCAAATCAACAAACAAGCTTTGAATTTGTGCTTTGTACCCTTAGCGAGGCCAAAACTGTAGCAATGCGTTTAGCTACCACATTCAAGCAGTCATCTGCGTTTTGATGGTTTTCCTCGTCACTGAAAAGTTCTTCTAGAGCATTTTCATTATTTGTAATAAACCCCTGCAGAGACATAATACATAGGAGTAATTAAGTAAGCAGGTTTCAATATAAATCACATGTTCCAACTTGACGAGGTTCTTATGATAACGTCAAGCAATACAAATTGCAGACTTTTTGAAGTCATGTTTCTATGTTATTATTAGTGAAAGCTGTAATTGAGGTTGGCCTAAAGAAAAGAAACCATCAATGAAACTTCATTACTAGATATCACAATTTGTGAAACTATGCAAAGCTTGAGGAAAAGACAGAACAGAATCAGGGATTTTAAGCATAATTATACCTGGACGTCCATGCTAATGTACTCCAAGTTCATCTGCATATTATGGAATTATCTTGTGAGATTGCACGTGGATAAGGAAAGTGAGAACAAATTGTGAAAGTGGCATATAGAAGCAACCTCTTTCAATCCCCCAATTCGTTTCATCGCTCTCATGTCTTTCTTAATGAGATTAACTAAGCTTCTCGAAACAGGAGAACTAAAGAAAACAAAAGCCCTGAAGTTCACATCAAAGAAAATGATTAATCATTTCTTTTTTGTTTTCTTGAATAATGATTAATCATTTCAGACAAAGACTGTCCATATATATGAGAAGTTATGATATAAGAAGGAATTGTTTACATACCTCTTGTACAGTGGTGATTTCCCAGTCATATCTGACAAAAACGTAGTAATACTGCAAGAAACAAAAACAAAATAACAAAAGCTTCAGAAAAAGTTCATTGGCGAGAAATCGATGTCAATTGTCTCAGATAGGAGAATCGTTTACTTTTCTTGGGTCGGTTGGATAAAGTATATAGCTTCCATGGAAGTCATAGGCTGTCTATGTTTAGTTATAACCTCAACCACTGGGAAAACATAACAAAACATCAAAATATTTCCAAGTAAATTACATACAATGCCAATGAGATAAAAAGACAAAATATTGATTGCTCAGAGTTCTGAACAAGCTCTCTATCTTACAAGAAATGCCTTCTTGTGTAATCTCAGACATTTTACAGGCAGATGACATAATCTTCACTGTGAACTTGTCCATAACAAGAACCTAAAGATACATTTACAGGTTCAGTGAATCAATGACAGAAGTAAACTGAACATAACCAGAACCAAAAACAAAGAAGGATTAAGACTTTTACCTTCCAAGTTAATTTCGAGCTTCCATTTCTCTCTGGCCTAAGCATTTCACACAGTAACCCTGAAAACCAAAAAAGTGATAAACTATTCACACCTTGAAAAAAGTATTGAACTTTACATGATTCACCTAAATGTGCAAACCCCTCATGTTCCTGATATGCCAAAAACAAAAGTCTGGTTCATTCTGATCGATCACGTTGACCTGATTCGAAACTCCATAAACCCAAAAAGAAACATATGACTTCTCTTTTAACTAATCGAACGAAACCAAACACCATATGCTTCTACACAAACCCCATTACAGAGCCTAATGGTCTAATCAAAAAAAAAAAACCCCCAATTTCGAGAATTCAGAAATTGGGTAAGAGAAAGGGTGAAAAAAAGAAGCTAACTTTCTCTGGTGATTTGTCTGAAATCCTTGTAATCTCCGCCATTAGAGGACGATCCAGAATCGGAGAAAGACATTGCGTGGAATCGTTCGAATACGGTCGACGAAGAAGAAAAAAAAAAAAAAAAAAGAACTTTTTTTAAAGATGGAAAAGGGGAAAGACAAAAACTTTATCCGAGAATCGAATATATATAAACAAAATCAGATTCGCGAAGAAGACGAAGAAGGAAGTTTCCAATTTTGAAAATTGTGGATCGGGAGAGATTAAAGAAATCTAGGGTTTACTTGGTAACGAAGACAAAGAGAGAGTAAAGGCGAAACTTGGCGCTTCTAGATTTTGCCGTTTCGTTGGGTCGGCTCAAGCTAGCGAGCCCATTGAATTTTCAAACTTTGAACCCGAGTTTTTTTTCCTTTTTCAGACGTGTGTGTGTTAAAGTCAAAAATATAATTTAATACATGGACGAATTTGTGTATTTTATTATTGTTGACGAAAATTACAGAACAACCAACAAAGTATAATTACAGAACAACCATTACTTAGCACAACCCACGACTCACATGACTACACTCCTTTAGCTTGATCTAAAGTTGTCAAGCCTTCAAGAATCAATTCGCTTCTGAGTTCAGTTTTTTTCTTATTAGACGACAGCTTCCACCGCAAGAAAAACACAACCATGTTAACAACAACAACGAAGATAGCCCACCCTACACTGATAGGTAAATACCACATTTGATCTGGAGATATCACAGCCACTGAGACTAAATAAGAGACATGGAGAGGCACCATTATCCATATAAACGCCCATATGTATTCTTCTTCAGCTGGTAAAAAGTAAAACACTATTAAAAACGCTCCTTCGAAAGCCATGCTATTCACAACCCTTAGAACATAGAAATAACTCTCGTTCATCACAACCGTACCAACACTCTTGTTACTTTGTAGTACTATTACCTTCCTCAACATTGCTTTGGTAAACACCACCTGGTGGTTGAAGAGATATCATATAAGTAGTTGTGATTATTAGAGCGGCTATCACTAGAAGAGCACTACGTGATGCATCTGATATTTGATTCCTGTATCGAGCTGCGTGTGTGAACAAATGCTCCTTGAAACTAATCGGTGATCTCAATATTTCTGACACTTTCTTGGACTTTTGTAGAGAGGTTGCGCTTTTGCCTCCTGACTTACGAATGATTTCTTGGATTTCTCTAGTCCTATTATTATTATTTTTCTGGTTTTGCAAGATATCTAGAGCGGTTAAACCATTCCGGTTATGGATGTTTCAGTTAACCGCTGGAGATCCTAGCAAAAGTTTTATTGCCTTGATGTTCTTTTGATAAGTTGCTATGTGCAAGGCCGTGTTACCGTTTCCATCACGTCTGTTCAACACTTGCGTCTCTAGTGATTTAGCATCCATATGACGCAGTCTTTGCACCCATCCCATAAGTACTTCAAGCTCTTCGTATCTATTGTTCAAAACAGCAATGTGTAGAGCAGTCTCACCGTTCACATTCACATCTCTAACACAGCCAGGACAAGCCAAAAGGAACTCTGTCATAAGGTCAATTTCTCCTCTTCTTACTAACATATGAAACGGCGTCGTACCTGTTATCAAATTATAACATAACCTCTCACACGCACACCAAATGGAAAACAATCAAACAACAAAACAACCACATACGTGTTTAGTTATCTCTAGAGAGAGATTTTATTAATTTAGTCCATTGGGTTACTAACCGGATCAAACACATAAGGCTTTTGGCCTACTAGAAAGATAAAACTCCGCAAATTAAAACATACCAAACAATAATCTTAGATTGGTCATGTGGTCGATACTTAAACTACGGTGGAATCACAAAAGAACTTCTTAATGTAAGGGAAAAAAAAGAGGTGTATACCTTCATTTCCTCGAAGACAAACTAGGTCGGGTTCCAGTTTGAATAAACCGAGAGTTAACCGAGTTTGGCCTTTCTCTATAGCAAGGTGCAATGGACTCAACCCATATGTGTTAAGTTTTCTAGCAAATGAGGGCTTAAGATTCATCATCTCCATAGCAAACGCAAGGTTCCCATAAGCAGAAGCTACATGAAGAGGAGTGTTGATGAAAGGTACGACATCAATGGTTTCAAGAATGTACGGATCCTCATGAATTAAGGTATACAAGTCATTTATGCTTCCGATTTGAGCGGCAGTGATTAATCTTGGATTCATTTGATAAGTGTGTATTATGTTTCTGCTCAATCTTAAAACTTACGTTACTTGTTTTATATATGGATCGTTGAACTTGACTCATCATTATTACATCATGTGAACTTGATGACCCATCATTAGTTGAAGGTAGCATTTGATGTTTGCTTGGCTAAACCAATAGAAGATATACACTAAAAGAACTCAGAAAGTGACAAATCTTTTTTTTTTTTTTTTTTTTAAGTCTTTGCTTGAAAATGACTCTATCCAAAGATATTACACTCCAATCTCCTCACTTGTTTTTTGTGGCATATAAAATAATCCAAAGATTTTACTTTTTCTAAGGTTATCTTGTAAACATTTTTGATATTATCTTGTAAACATTTTTGACATTTTTCCAAAGATGGATATGTGATGACTTTTTTCAAAAATTCTCTTCACACCTTCTTTAGCGGATAGACCCCGTTGTTTATACAAATCACCTATGCTTCCGATTTGCGCAGCTGTGATCAATCTTGGATCCATTTGAGAAACGCGAATTGAAAAGCTTACATTCATTGTTTAATATATATGGATTATCATCGTCGAACAAGGTAAATGATAGGAATTGACCCATTAGTTAAGCCAATAGAAGATAAACATTAGAGGAATTCAGCAAGTGATTGATCTTATTAAAGTTGTCTTGAGAAACTACATAATTAAGTATGAATATGACTCGATGGTTTTCAACTGCAAATAAAAATAATGAGCCTTTGACCTCTTTCGTTTGCATTTAATTATGCATTAAAAAAAAAAGCGAATTCACAAACTTAATCACTTCAAACAAAACTTATATGCTAATATAAGCAAACGTACGTCAAACGCAAACATATGTGTATCAGTGTATTCTTTACTTTTGCTTATGGTGTTTGCGTTGACAGTATAAAAAACTATTTTGCTTAGTACTGTAGCTATTGAGGTTGCCCAATCATCAAATTAATAATACTATATATAGATCATTCACTAGTCACTACTAACTTATAGGTTCGACCAAAGTAAAAAAGAAAAACAATTATTGCTTATGATCCAAACGCAAATCGCAACGAGGTATTGCTATTCGCTTTTGTGGAATATAATAAAAGATCCTCTACGTATGAGACCAAAAATAAAGTTAATGAAAAAGCTATGATCTATCACCTTAGACATGAGAATTCAGTTTCCACCAATCTGACTATCGAAATTGTAGTTGAATCCTGGAGGTGGGAAAGGTTCACGATTGTTGATGTTGTTGTTGTTGAATCCTGCAGGTGGGAAAGGATCAGGATTGTTGTTGTTGTTGTTGAATCCTGCATGTGGGAAACACTCGCCGTAACCGGAAGGTAAACTTGAGTGACAGATGAGCGGATCTGAATTATCTATGGCTGACGATACGTGTCCAAGTTCTTGCTTAGGTAGCATGGAGGGTAAATTTAGAGAATGATGGAGTTGTGGTGGTTGCGGAATGTAACTCACATGGTTTGCCATGATAAAGTTGTTCACCGCGGCTTGATCGTTCATGAAATGTGACGTTCTAGGCGCACCTTGATCGGTCATAGAAAACGGTGGTGTAGTTTGGAGATTGACGTTTGAGCTTAGGAGCGGATTAGAAGCTGTGAAAGTGGGATCTTGCCCAGCGTTACGCCAGTCAAAATCTTCTTGGCCTATCTCTTGAGGACTGCATGTCTTTTTGTTGCAACTTTGACGATACTTCTGCCATCGCAATAGTTGTAAATTATCAGCCCTAATTAATGCATGGTTTCTTGTCTCCGAAGAAACCAAAAAAAAACAACATAAGTGGAATTAATAAAGATGATTCTGATAGATATATTAATTACCTGAAGATGAATTGGCTACGTTGTTTCTGGTGAGCCCCTGCACATTCATTTCTTCTTGCATGCATTTGAGAATATCTTTCGGATAAGGCGCTGCCAAATGCAAAAAGGTAAGACTATATCTTTGTTATAATCAATAAGTTTTTTTATGGATATGCAAAGATTATGTAGTGTGATTACTTACTACTCCCAACCCTGCTGATTTTTTCGACAGCTGCTTCAAACTTCTGGTGAAGTTCAGCAGTCCACGACATCCGCGGTTTCTTGGACGTAGACTTGTCTTCTTTTTGATCGGAAGTGTTTCTTGAGCCTTCTCCGTTGCTACGATAGATATCGTCTTCCTTTAAATCGTTGAATTCGTCGGAATCTGACTCAACCGTACCTAATTCACCCGGTTGATCTAAACCAGATTTTGACATCATCCTCTTGCGAAAAACATGTTGCCATAGAACTGCAACGACCTCTTTGCTCATCGGCTTCACAAGAAAGTCACACGCGCCGTTCTTGATCGATTTCATTACCGTTTCCTTATTCTGTTCATGAGACATGACTTGACACAAATAATTCACATATAGAAAGATTAGAAATGATTTTCCAATTACTAAGTTATAATATTATCGAGAAAAAAATAATGGTATAGTTGTATATACTTACTTACTACGGGTAAATCCATCTCTTTACCAATGGTATTGAGAGCGTCGGGTCCACTGATATCAGGCATATGGAAATTCCAAATTACGAGATCGATCTCATGCTTACTCTTCATCAAGAAAGCCATGGCCTCTTCTCCGTTCTCATATCTCGTTACTGCAACACGAAATTAAAGACAGCTATATTGTTAATTTTTTTTCTTCTATTCATAAAAGTTAATAAATGCTAAAATCTACCGCAATCTTTTGTTTTTACCAATTAGTTTACCGCAACTTAAGGAGGAATTTACAAACCTATCAATCATGAATCAAAAATTAATGTATATATGTATGAAATTAAGATAAAAGACCGTACCTTTTTGTGACCTAATTCACTTGGGCATATTTAGCTTCGACGGATTTATAGCATTGGTATCCCAACTCTTCTTAGTGGAAAACATACTTTTAATTTATGGCGTCTTGTTCTGTTTTTTTTTTTGGTTCATATTAAAGCTTAGAGAGCTAAGGTACAATGTTAAGTATAATATTTGTTTTGATCGATTAAAATAAATCCTAGTTTAAGTTTGAATTAATTTCACTTAAGATTCAGATTTTCTATATACATGTATTCTTTGATACGATTAGTAATTTTTTTTTTTTTTTTGAATTAAAAACCCTAACTCCAACCCTAATTCGTCAAAGAAACATAATAAGAAACCCTAGTTAAATCTAAACTAGATACGTACCTTGATAGGAGTACTTTGCCATGAGAGTCTTCATGAGGAGTAGAGAATTAGAATCTGCATCGACCAAAAGAACCCTAATACTCGTCGTCGCGAACTCTTCGTCTTCGTCTAATTCGTCTTCGTTGATGATAGGGAATTCAGTTTCATCATCACAAGCTGATACTTCTTTTCGCAAGTGGTGAGAGTTCTCATCGAGTATGTTCGACATTAAAGATAACAAATCTAGACTATGGATGCTTGAAGTGCAAGGAAAAAGAAAGAGATTGAATAGACTTAGGATGAGAAAGAGAGAGAGTTTTTTAAGAGCTGCGGAAAACTATGTCGTATCAAAAGATGAGTATTGGAAAGTATATATACTGCTATTAATTATTAGCTTATAAACTTCCTTTTTTTATAATAATTATCCATGTATTTTTTTATTTAAAAGAATTGCAAAAAAAATGTTTAACAAAAATATCGTACTTATCTTGGAGAATGAAAAACAAAAATTAAAGAAACAAAAACAAGAGAGAGTATTGGTTACAGAGATGCTACCGTTGGTTTTGGAATATTTGTCTATGAGTTATTACAGAGATGATGCAGCGACTTACAATACATTGCTGAGGGAGGCAAGATCGTGGTCGATGCATTGCTTCATTATGTGGTTGCATGTCATGAGAAACAGAGAAACTCAACAACTCTGAACTTGGGCTGTTGGGCAGAGCACACTTTGAACAACTTGAGCTCGATCTTTATGTTTGAAACAAAGCTCCAGTCTTGTTTACTGTAAATCAAATGTTTCACTCTTTTGTTTTTGAGAAACTTTTGCATAATTAAGAAGAATAAATAAGTTTCATGGTTGTGTGTTTCAGAGGGGCGACCAACTGACCATATTCTTGTGAGCTTTATCTGAAAACAGATTACAGAATACAGTAGTCGGATCTTGCCTGGTAAGTTGTTTATCCCCTGTTAGAAGACAGAGTTAGTAACAAGCTGTTTCAGGTTAATGGAAGCTCATGTTTCTTGGAATTCATTGTAATAGAGTATATATGAGGAATCTTGAAGATATTTTAGTCTTTGTTTCTCTGCTTTATGGCCTGAAAAGGTTACTTAAAACTTCAGGGTCTGCTAGATCTGGTCACTACAAAACGATTGAATGTTGTTTTTGGCTTCTCTCTATATTGATACAGAGACATTGGACATTGGTTTCTTCTTTGCAAGGGATCTGATTTGATACGATTGTTGTTGTTGTTGCATACTCTCTAGGTTTATTGTATAACATAGATCTCGTCAACAAACATAAATATTTTTTCTTGTTCTTCTTCTTCTTTAACTCTGTTTCGACTTTCGTGTTTTTACGTCCAGCCGTTTAAACCAGTACTTGAGCCTGGCCCATTAGTTCGCTTGCTTGGCTTAGTCACTCACGAGACCCCTGATGTGATGATGGACCGATATCGAGCCCTGATGTGATGAGCCGCAGACTGAATTATGAAAGACAAGGATAACCAGAAGGTTTCTTGAGAAACAAGAAAGTGCGAAAATATACATACAGGTTGAGAAGTGGGCTGATGAGATTCAAAACAAGGTTTTCAGAAAACAGTGAAACTATAATGCTAACTGCTAAGTCTTTGAAATTTGATAAAATATTTGTTACTAATCAAAAATTTTGTTAGTTAATCTGGTTTAGTTTTTATTTATTTCAACCAATTAGAAAAAGTGTTGGAAACTGACAAATTGATAATTTGATACAATTAGTATCATGCAAATAGTTTATTTATAGTTAAAGTGTAATAAATTAATCCTTTATTAAATCGGAAAATCATAGCTAATATCTAAGAACTACAAAAAAAAAAGTAATATAGGATGGACAAATTGAAGAATTAAAATTACGCATAATTTTTTTAATGTGATTTATGAATTTTAGAAGCGTACGTGTATTTGAATTTGTTTTAAGTTTGAAAATATATTATTTTATTTATTTATAAAGAAATGGTATTAAAAATTGTATTTGATAATGTGTCACATATGGTGCTTGTGCTTTATAAGATAGACTAATTTTCACTATAATAAGTTACTTATATTCTAATAATCCATATACTAATTAATAAAACAAATAAATCATTTTTAAATAAAATTATCGTTTTAAAACAATTTTAATAAAGACCGTTGTGACAACGACCGATGAGCTTTGCCGTATCTTGTAGAATTCATATTTTTGGATATCTTTTCTTAGTTCTGAGGCGAAATCCGTACACCCCTCAGACTCACAAAACTAGAACATATTATATGATATTGTCTCAATAGCCACTCGAACCACGATCTCTAGGTTTTTACCAAAAATATACTCTTTCTTCACCACGATCTCTAGTGGGAGTTTGTGTCATTTGCATATTTGTTATAAAGAATTAGAGGTTATTTTCCTATATTAATGATCTACCTTTGAGATTTTTTTTCCCTTTATAAATATTTTTATTTCGAAAACATATATGGCTTTTTCATTCTCGAAGTCCAAACAGTGTTCAAACGAATAAAATGGAAAAAAACATTTATATAACTGGATTTAACAGAAAATGTCTTAGAATTGGAATAGAAAATAATAACCATTAAACAAAAAACGAAATCTTTTCTATTCCAAATAATAATATTACATCTGTTATATAATTTAGTAATTGTAATGGAGTTGGTCTCTGGTTCAAGTAATACGTAAATGTGTGTTTTTCCGAATTTTACATATGTACTTTAGCCTAGTCATTGTCTCACACAGGACGTTTTGCATAAGCGTTACTAAACAACCGCAACGGAAGCTATGTAGGCTTATTATGGCAATGTGGTTAGTATCACGCTAAAAAGACTCGCTTTTATACCAGATTTAAATTAATTTAACCCCCAAAACTCTTAAACATTCGTGCTTGATGTAAAAAAGTTTGTTCGGAATAAAATGTACAAAACTATTTTGGGTTACTTAAGAGGGCTTTATATAATTCAAAATAGGCCAGATTTGAAGGCCCATATATTATTATCCATTTTTACTTCCTAGATAACCGCACAACTCCCCTACTTTTGTTACACGTGTCAAAAACCAAAGACCGTTTCCATAAACACGTGTTCGATCACGTGGCTTTGTTCCAAAGCTTCCTTCTACGACAATGGTTTAACAGAACTAACCACAGAGACACCAAGATACACGAAGAACAAAACTAACGGAGCCGTTTCACTAAAGATGATGTTTCGATTCATTCTCCGCCGCGAAATCTCGAAATCCACCGCGATTTATCGCCGGAATCTACACAGCGGTCTAGAAGATGCCGGTCCGATGGCATCTCGGCTTAAATCACGTTCCGTTGTCCGGTTTAGCGGACCGGATACGGTTAAGTTTCTTCAGGGTTTGTTAACCAACGATGTACGGAGGTTCGGTGAATCGTCCGGCGAGAAAAGCTCGGCGGTTCCTACGCCGAACATGGCTTCCGTTACGACTCCGCCGATGTACGCTGCGCTTTTAACTCCTCAAGGAAGGTTCCTGTACGATTTTTTCTTGTATAGCCCTTCGAGACCTGAGGAGAAGCTTGATCGGACTGGTTCTGGACCCGGGTCTGATTCGGGTCGTGATGGGTCCGTTGAGTTGTTTGCTGATGTTGATGTTGATGTCCTCGATGAATTGCTTGAAACACTCAAAAAGTAAGTTTTTTTTTTTCACGTAGAATTTGAAAAATTAGGTCTTTTTGGATCCCAATCTTAGCAATGTCCTTGGAATTTAGGGTTTATTGAATGCCTAGGATTGGGTTTAGAGGACATCTCTATTTGTTTTTGCTGGAATGAGTAAAAAGCTGAGATTTTTAGGAGATATGATCCCTTTCTTGTTAATGTTGGTTCTGATTTGTGTGTTCCCAATTTTAGCAATGTCAATGGACTTGTGGATGATTATAATATAATGCTTAGGATTGTATTGGATTAGTTCTGATTTGTGTGTTTTTGAATGTTCATAGGTATAGGTTGAGGTCCAAAGTGGATATTGAAAACGTTGCAGAGGAATTTTCATGTTGGCAGCGTTACGGTAGGGGTCTTACTGGATCTTCATCTGTTGGTTGGGGAGGTGGTGTTGATCGTGCTGGTGAGTCTACAGCTAGTGGTAATAAGTATGGATGGGAATGGTATAAGGATCCGAGGTTGGAGTGTCTTGGTTACAGAAGCATCTTTCCTTCTGATGCAACTCGTGAGTTTTCTCAAATCGAATAGAAGCTGTTTTAGTTCTTAAGCTTCTTCCAATATGTTCACCAACTCTTTTTGTTTGTTTTATAGCGCCTTTAGTTGAGGCAGATAAAGAAACTGATGAAAGCAATTACCTTTTGTGGAGATTAGAGCATGGAGTTGCTGAAGGATCAGCTGAAATCCCCAAAGGTATGATCTGTTTCTTATCTCTTTTTTTTCAACTCATTGATCTCTCTTCTTCTTCTCTGTGTGTTTATAATATGTTTTCTGTGGCTTTTACAGGCGAAGCAATACCGCTTGAATATAATTTTGTTGGTCTTAATGCGATAAGTTTTGACAAAGGCTGCTATGTTGGTCAAGAGCTTATAGCTCGTACTCATCACCGAGGTGTCATCCGCAAACGGTTAATCCCTTTACGATTCATCGATAGCAATGGAAAAGGTAAATCTGAAGTTCCGTATAAGAAGTTGAATTGTTTTGCATCTTATGATCAAGAAACCAAGTTGCGGTCTTAAAACGGAATCTCCGTATAAAACTGCAGAGTTAAATCAGAAAATAGCAGCTGGAGCTGAAGTAGTTGAGTCGGGAACCGGGAAGAAAATGGGAACGGTATCTACAGCTTTGGGTAGCCGGGGAATGGGTGTAATGAGGGTAGAAGAAGCCTTTAAACCATCAGCTGAATTAACAGTAAAGGACTCAGATGATGTGAAGGTCGAGGCAATCAGACCAACATGGTGGCCAGCTGAGTGGTTCCAATAGAATCAATCAGGAGTTGCTGCAGCGTAGTAGTAACTACTTAAAGGTACAATTTTTTTTGTGATTTTACTTGATAAAATTGAAGAATCGAATGATCCTTCTGAGTAAATGTAAGTTTGTTTCTTTTTGTCAGATTATTTTTTTGCAGTTTAAAACAAATAAAGTTGAATACTTTCCGACGAGGTATTCTTGATCGGGAAGGTGTCTTTGTTTATTGTTATGGCGGCAACAAGTTCGTAGCTTTCATTGTTTTCCACTGTGTTAACTTAATAAAGGTTGAAACTTTCCGGCAACTTTAGCCGCGGGATAATTTTGTACTAATTAGTACAAGTTTTGTTTGTGTCCTCTTAATCAAATTTCAAGTTATTGAGTTTTTTTTTGTAGATAAAACTTGGTAAATGATAAACTCCTAAATAGCTGAATTAAATCAAAATTTCAACTTTGGTTCTGATTTATGGTATGATTTTGTTCAAATAAGCTTGGTTCAATTCCGGTTAAGTTTTGGTTCACGTGTTTGTCTATTCCTGTGGCATTGCTGTAATTTATTTACAATCGAAAACAGAGTCGTCGTTAGTTTTCCAGCAGAGACGACGGCTCTGGCTGATACGGAATCCGCCGTACTCTTTTCCGTTTGTTTCCTTGTAACGACGTTAAATTCTCCATATATAAGAGACCAGTGTACGTTGTAGCTCCTTTTAGTAAAAACTCTTAGGGTTTTAGAATTGTAAAAACTCTTAGGGGTTTAGAATTCTCCGTGCACACAAGGTGTTCGACGAATTGACTCTGTGAGATAGAAACTAAGAAAAGATTCTCATCAACATGTCTTTTGAGATGTTCGAAGAACTAAAGCTTAATAGCAGAGGTTACTAGACTATATGGAAGATTAGAATCCTTGCTCATCTTGGTATTCATGGATTGAAGGAAGCATTAAAGATTGAGGAAGAGGATGGAAACAAGTATGTTAAAATAGATGAAGATGAGAAGCTTTCTACGAAGTTGAGTCCAGGTCTTGAAGAGAAGAACAGAAAGGCAAGGAGCATGATCATCCTTAGCGTTGGAGATAAGGCTTTGCGAAAGATTATGAAGGAAGAAACAGCTTCTGGTATGTTAAAAGTTCTTGACAACTACTATATGACTAGTTCTTTAGCAAGAAGGTTTTACTTGAGACAGAAGTTGCATTGTTTTAGGATGAATGAAACCAAGTCTGTTATGGACAACGTTGATGAGTTTCAGAGGTTGATTGATGAACTACGTAATGCTAAAGTAGAGATGTCTGATGAAGACCAGGCTATATTTTTGTTGATATCTTTGCCAGAGCAATTTGATGAGGTTAGAGATATGTTTACGTATGATAGAACAAGCTTAACGTTAGAGGAAGTCATTGATGCTGCACTGTCCAAAGAGATGGAGCTAGGTGGAAGTTATAGAGGGTATAAAAACAAGTTTAGAGAGAAGTCAAGAACAAGGATTCAAGTAGAAAAGTTTGATGGGAGAGGTGATTACATTTTATGGAAGACAAGGATCCTTGCTCATTTTGAGATTCTTGATTTGATGGAAGCTTTAAAGATTGAGGAAGATGGAAACAAATCTGCTGGAACTGATGAAGGTAAGAGCCATTGTGTAGCTTTGAGTCTAGTAGATCTAGAAGAGAAGAAGAGAAAGGCAAGGAGCATGATAATTCAGAGCTTAGGAAATCAGGATCTGAGAAAGAAAATTATGAAGGAGGACTCAGCTGCTGGTATGATTCAAATTCTAGACAGACTCTATATTACTACATCTTCGACTAGCAGGACTTACCTACGATTTAAGCTGTTTAGTTTTAAGATGAACGAAAGCCTTTCTGTTGAGGAAAACATTGATGAGTTTGAGAGGTTAATTGATGATCTAAGTAATGCTGAGGTTTCTATATCTGATGAAGACCAAGCTATACGTTTGTTGGTTTCTTTACCAAAGCGATTTGATAATATTAAAGACGTGATAACATATGGTGGTAGAACAAGCCTTACACTTGATGATGTGATTTGTGCTGTACTGTCCAAAGAGTTGGACTTTGGTTCCCTTTACAAAGAGTGTAAAAGCTCTGCAGAAAGACCTCATGTGAGAGGCAGGTCTGTTAGTGGAGATCGAAATGCTGGTGATAGAGATAGGTCAAATTCCAAAGGAACGAGAGGGGTTTGCTGGATTTGTGGAGAAGATGGCCATTACAAAAACCAGTGTCCATCTAAGGAACATACTTACGAAAAAGGAGAAGCATCTGGTAAAAGAAAGAATAGCCGAGCATACTAGGAACCTTTCTACGCCATTGTCTCTCTTCCTAACTTTGATTGGTGACTAGCACAAATATACTAATTTTTTGGCTATAATTATTTGTTTCGCAGTGTTTTAAGTGGAGACAGATGAGGAAAAACATGGAAACAACTACCTTCTATGGAGATTGGAGCGTAGTAATCACACGATTACGATAAACCAATCTCTTAAAAGTTTTACTGTGATTACGATAAACCAATCTTAACAGTATTACTTAAGAGTGTTTTAATTTCAGCAACAGCTTGATGTGAAAGATTTGGATATTAGTTGAGACTTTAATTACGAGTTGCATGTAAACATAAGTGATGATTTTATTAAAATTTCAAACCTCCCCTTGAACTGATTTAAGAACCTAAAAACAAAACAAAACTGAATTCACTTTTCTTGTTGCATGCAGATCGTGTAACACAAAATTAGAATTTTCCAACTTCGATTAGAAACATTTAAAACAAAATAACACAAAATTATTAAAATAGAGTGTGCCTGTGACACAAGTTATGCAATGAAGTAGATGAAACCCTAATTTTATTCCTCTATTCCAATCACTGATCAAAGAGCACAATTCGACACAAAGGGCTAGTGTTTTTGCGCTTGAGCCACTCGAAGAGACAGCTACTGTGGAAAACATGGGAACAACCCATGCGAGTGAGTATTCTCGAACTGGAGACTAGACTCTTGAGACAGACGGAACAAGACTCTGTTTCCATGTTCAAACACTTCAGTTCATCTGCTTCAATCCCCCCTTGTAGAACCATCCTCCTCAATACGTTTAATGATCTCTCGGCTTCCGACTCCCGCTGGTAAGTAACTGTGACGAGCACGGTCAATTCAATGTCATTGTCCCCAAAACCTGAGTTGATAGCAGTCGTTGAGATCTTTTGGACTAAGCGATCGCACAACCAATGTTCTTCGCTATGGACTAGATTTTGGAGTGATGATTGGATGTCGTGGTGACTAAAACTAGGAAGACTGAAATTTGTGGAATGATATGAATATGGCTCTAACGTTTGGGTTTGATCGCCTGTGGTTAGGTTTACACGGATCTCATTGTTTATGGTATTGATGCTGAATCGGTGGGCTGAGTTTGTATATTCTTCTGAGGGAGAGAGTCTTATCCCTTGGACCTGAATGTCCACTACGGGTTCGGGAATGGGACCATTCATGTTTGAAACAGGATTATCAAAAGAGAGATTCACAAAACAGAAGAGGACTTAGTCGGGTCGCAAGCCGTAATGGGAGCAATTAAGAAAAAAGAGAAGTTGTGAAGCTTTAGGGTATCTCGTAGTAAGAGATATATATAAGCGTATTCGAGAGGGTCATAAGTGGGATCAGATTCTAATTTCCTTTTAGTTTTGTGTCACCAAGAAAGTTTCCTTTTCTTTTTTTTTAGGTCGGTGTCAACATCTCTATGTGAGTGTCAATATTTCCTAATCATAATTGGACTAGACTAGCAAAAGCTTTACTAATTTGTAGCTCTACACAACGAATATCAGAATTTTGAAAAACCAATCTTAACAATTTTACTTATATAGAGTTTAATAATAGCTATGTATATGTAGCTTATGATATTACAAACTGATGTTAAAACCCTAAAAAGAATAATACATTCAATTTCATACACTTTTAGAGCGTGTGACACAAAATTAGAATCTCTAATTACTACGATTGGAAACCTTAATAACAAAATTACATTAAAAAAAAAAATCCCTAAAAACTAAAGCGAGCGTAGAGCACAGTTCGACACAACGAACAAGTGTTTTTACGCTTGAGCCACTCCAAGAGACAGTGATTGTGGAAGACATGGGAACAACTCATGCGTGTGACTTCGATAGGTTTCGAACCGGAGACTAGACTCTCGAGACAGATGGAACAAGGCTCTGTTTCCATGTTCAAACTCATCAATTCCTCTGCTTTCATCATCCCTAGTCGAACCACCATCCCCAATAATCCGTCGTCGTTATGAACACGGACGGTATTCTTGTAAGTAAGCGTGAAATTCATGGTCAGGGTAAAGCCGTTGTGGCCAAAACCTAACTTGATAGCAAGATCTGAGATATCTGAGGCCAAGGCATTGCAGAAACAAAGCTGAGGAGGGTAGCTAACGAATCTATCGTGGAGAAGCCTCCGGATGTAGTGGGGACTACAACTACGGAGATTGATATCGACGAGAAAAGGTCGTAACATCGGAATGGACCATCTGGTTCTGTTGCCTGTCGTTGGGTTTACGGAGATCACTTCGTGTATGGTGTCGATGTTGATGAGGACTGAGTTTTGTTGTGATGGATAGAGTTTGCTGGATCGAAATTTCAGTTCGGGAACAATGGGACCATTCATGTTTTGAAACGAAAATAGAAACCCCCAGAAGATATTTAGAAGAGATTCACAAACAGAAGAAGAAGTCGCAATTAATCGTAATGAGAGCAATGCAAGTTGAGAGAGAAGAGAATTGTGAAGCTAGGGTTACGTAGTGAAGATATATATATAAGGTAACCTTTTCCTTTGGTTGATCCGATCAATTTTGATGTCGGCCACGTTTAATTAGTTCATGTAGGTATTTTAAACAAATAGATGAGTTCATAAACTTCATGTGGTATTAGGCATGGACCCTTTAGTAAACTTTCGATGTTTCAAGATTATTTGATTTAGGCTAATTTAAATTATATATATAGGGAAAAATGCCAAAAAAAACCCGAAGTTATTTTTATTTGGAAGTTTAATACCAATGGTTTCACATCAAGCAGTGTTTTAAGTGGAGACAGATGAGAAAAAACATGAAAACAACTACCTTTTATGGAGATTGGAGCGTAGTAATTACGATAAGCCAATCTTAGCAGTTTTACTGTGATTACGATAAACCTATCTTAACAGTATTACTTGAGTGTTTTAATTTCAGCAACAGCTTGGTGTGAAAGATATTAGTTGAGACTTAACGAGTTGCATGTAAACATAAGTGATGATTTAATTAAAATTTCAAACCTCCCCTTGAACTGATTTAATAACCTAAAAACAAAACAAAACTGAATTTACTTTTCTTGTTGCACTGGGCACAGTTCGTGTGACACAAAATTATAATTTTCCAACTTCGATTAGAAACATTTAAAAACTGAATAACAAAAAATTATTAATATAGAGTGTGCGTGTGACACAAGTTATGCAATGAAGTAGATGAAACCCTGATTTCATTCCTCTGTTCCAATCACCGATAGTAGAGCAGAGTCCGACACATCGTAGAGCACAGTCCGACACAAAGGGCAAGTGTTTTTGCGTAAGAGCCACTCCACGAGACAGCTATCATGGAAAACATGGGAACAACTCATGCGACTGGGTATTTTCGAACTGGAGCCTAGACTCTGGAGACAGATGGAACATGACTCTGTTTCCATGTTCAAACTCTTCAGTTCATCTGCTTCAATCCTCCCTTGTAGAACCACCCTCCTCAATACATCTAATAATGTCTCGGCGGGAACGGGAATAACCTCGACGTACTCTCGCCGGTAAGTAACTGTGACGTGCACGGTCAATTCAATGTCATTCTCCCCAAAACCTGAATTGATAGCAGTCGTTGAGATCTTTGGGACTAAGCGATCGCACAACCAATGTTCTTCGCTATGGAGTATATTTTGGAGTTTTGATTGGATGTCGTGGTGACTAAAACTAGGAAGACTGAAATTGGTGGAATAATATGTAAATGACTCTGACGTTTGGGTTTGATCGCCTGTGGTTAGGTTTACACGGATCTCCTTGTTTATGGTATTGATGATGAATCGGCGTGAGTTTGTAAATTCTTCTGATGGAGAGAGTCTTGTCACTTGGACCTGAATGTCCACTACGGGTTCGGGAATGGGACCATTCATGTTTAAAATAGGATTTATCAAAATAGAGATTCACAAAACAGAAGAGGATCGGACTTAGTCGGGTCGCAAATCGTAATGAGAGTAAATTGAGAAAGAAAGAGAAGTTGTGAAGCTTTAGGGTATCTCGTAGTACGAGAGATATATATAGGCGTGTCCGAGGGTCATGGATCAGATTCTAATTTCCTTATAGTTTTGTGTCACCAAGAAGTTTCCTTTTCTTTTTTTTAGGTCGCTGTCAATATTTCCTAATCATAATTGGAGACTAGCAAAAGCTTTACTAATTTGTAGCTCTACACTACGAATATCACAATTTTGAAAAACCAATCTTAACAATTTTACTTAGAGAGTTTAATAATAGCTATGTATATATGTAGCTTATGATATTATGACAAACTGATGTTAAAACCTAAAAAGAACACATTCAATTTCATACACTTTTAGAGCGTGTGACACAAAATTAGAATCTCTAATTACTACGATTGGAAACCCTAATAACAAAATTACATTAAAAAAAAATCCCTAAAAAATAATAATCCTTTGTGCAATAATCTCTGACCCAAGTTGTGCAATAATCCTTTGTTCCAATCAACGATCGTAGAGCACAGTCCGACACAATGGACAAGTATTTTTACGCTTAAGCCACTCCAAGAGACATTCATTGTGGAAGACATGGTGTGACTTCGATAGGTTTCGAACCGGAGACTAGACTCTCGAGACAGATGGAACAGGGATCTGTTTCCATGTTCAAACTCATCAAATCCTCTGCTTTCATTTTCCTTGAGTTGATGGATCGAAATGTCAATTCGGGAACAATGGGACCATTCATGTTTTGAAAACGAAAACAGAAACTCTCTGAAAAAATTTAGAAGAGATTCACACACAGATAAGAAGAAGTCGTAAAACGTAATGAGAGCTAGTTGAGACTTGAGAGAGAAGATAATTGTGAAGCTTAAGGGTTACGTAGTGAAGATATATAACGTCATATAGTTCTTATTTCCTTTTAATTGATTTCATCGATATTGTTTTTTGTTCCTATTACCTATTAAGACGACTAGGACTCAAAGATTTTTTTTGTTTTCTTGGGTGCAAATTAGGACCTAATTTTTATAATTTAAAGAACTCATTCACACCTCTTTGTCACCTCTTCTTTTTGATTCATTCTTTTCCAGTGTTCTTACACTAATTTTGATGTATGCTTCATGTAGATGAGTTCATGAACTTGATGTAGTATTTATTCAAATATAAATAGTTTTCCAACTCATCACATTCCCAAATTCTCTACAAATCTAACTTCAAGTCGGAACATTTAGAATCACAAGGCTGGTCATATCATTGTGAGAATTGTGTCATGGAGATTAAAAGTGGCTGCAGAAGAACTGTAATGAAAGCTTAATTAAGATATGAAACTCTGTATATTTTCTCCAAGGATCTCTGAACAAATATATGATCACATTGAAGAAGGTGCATAAAGTATTTCGAAAAAAACCCACTCTTAAGAGTTGTACTCAGAGAGTTTATTGTGAATGGTTTTGGTTATTGGTCAAGACGTTACGAGTTGCATGTGAACGCACAAAACCAACAACGTTTGGAGTTTTGTGTGATTAGAAGTAATGATGTTACTAAAAGATTTCAGACCTCTTCGATCCTTAAATTGATTTGAAACCCTTACAAAACACAAATTACATTCTATTCCTTGCAGTAGGCACAGAAAGTGTGACACCAAATTAGAATTTCTAACTTGGATTTGAAACTTTAATAACTAAATTACTTGAATTTCTAACTTGGATTTGAAACTTTAATAACTAAATTACATGAAATTCCCCTAAAAATAGAGCGTGTGACCCAAGTTTTGCAATCAGTATATGAAACCCTAGTTTCTATCCATTGTTCCAATCATCGAGCCTAGAGCACAGTCCGACACAACGGACAAGTGTGTTTACGCTTGAGCCACTCAAAGAGACAGAAACCGTGAAATACATGGGAACAAGTCATGCGTGTCATGAAGTCGCAAGGTTTCGGACAGGAGAGATTTGTGGAGAAAGATCCCACATTGGAAGATGTAATGAGACTTATTTAATATATAAAGGGTTAGGGCCAATCCACTCATTGTCAATTGGTTTTGAGTTGGAAGCCCATAGTAAAACCTGAATTTAACATGGTAGTAGAGCATACTTTCGTTGGCTCAAATAGAATCCGGTTTTGTTGCGAGAGACCTCAATGCCCAAAAAATATTTCAAAGTGCCTAGATCTTTCATCTTAAAACATGAGGAAAGATAGGATTTGAATGATGCTAAAGCCTGATCGTTGCTGCTAGTAAGTATCATGTCGTCAACGTAGATAAGGAAGCGTATCTGGATACCATCACGATCAAAAGTAAACAGAGAGTAGTCAGCATGTGTTTGCTTGAAACCGTAGTCCCGAAGTCCCTGTGATAGTTGGCAAACCATCATCTTGATGCTTGCTTGAGACCGTAGATAGACTTTCGCAAGCGACAAACCTTCGTTTCATCCTTTGGATAGAAACCAGGTGGAGGTTTCATATAGACTTCTTCAGTAAGGTCACCGTGAAGAAAAGCGTTGAACGTCCATTTGATAAACAGGCCAAGCATTCCCAGTAGCCACTTTCAAAAATAGACGCATCGTTCCCATCTTTGCCACTGGTGCAAAAGTGTCACCATAATCTTCTCCCTCAATATGCTTATTACCAAGTGCGACCAAGCGAGCCTTGTAACGCTCAATGTGTAATGGGATTTGATCTCATATCAATGAGATAATTGATCCCATATCAATCCACTTAAATGATAATTGATCTCAGTTGTAATTATTTAGGAAACTAGATATGTTCATACCACTATATAACTTTTGTACTCGTGATTAATAAGATACAAGAGAAAACCTTCTTCCTTTTATCGATCTGTTCATGGTATCAGAGCCTACACACGCTGGCCCGTTAATTAATCCGGCTCGGAAAGAGGCCTGATCACCCCATTAATTGATGGTCCAAAGGAAAGCCCAATTCTATTGAGATAGCTAAATAAAGAGCATTATCTCGAGGGGGCGTGATGGATCCTGTCAAGATTAACGGCTAGAATAACCATTATCTTGAGGGGGCGTGTGGAGAAAGATCCCACATTGGAAGATGTAATGGGACTTATTTTAATATATAAATGATTATGGCCAATCCACTCATTGCCAATTGGTTTTGAGTTGGAAGCCCATAGTAAAACCCGAATTTAACAAGATTCTCAAGACAGATGGAACACGACTCTGTTTCCATGTTCAAATTCTTCAACACCTCTGCTTTTATCTTTCCTAGTAGAATCATCCTCAATGATCTCTCGTAGTTCATGACACAGCCATTGCGTCCAAAACCTAAGTTGATTTCAGCCGTTGAGATCTCTGACACAACAATTGGTAGCTAGCGAATCGACAATGGAGAAGAGATTCACATACGGAAAGAAGACTTCGTGATGGTAATGAGAGCAAAGTCTGAGAGAAGAGAATTAATTGTGACGCTTTAGGGTTACCTCTAGGAAGAGATATATATATATATATATATAAGCGTGTCCAACGGTCATATATTTTAGGGTTTTCTCACCAAAAAAAGTTTCCTTTTCACTCAGAAATTTCCTTTTTTTTTGGTTTGGAATTTTCGGTCGACTTATTGAAGCCAACGTTAATTCCAGGTGAATAGGTTTTCACGGATTGAATTTATGTTCAGCTTCTTTGTGTCGATGAGATGTATAAATTTTTTTTAGCTATATGTGTATGAAAGAATTATGAATCGTTCAATTTTATGATAATATATTTGATTGCCCAATAGCTATATTCTCTCACAAAGGTTGAAAGACGTCTTTTTTTTTTTTGGGTAAATCAAACTTTCATTAATTGTAAAGAGTAAATTACAAAGACATTATACAGAGTTAATAGAATACAATTATTACATACACATATGTATGTATCATAAAGTGAGAAAAATATAGCAGAAGAGAGATTGACGATGCTTTCCGAAGAGTAGCCTTACTCGCTAACCGATCATAAAATCGATTATTGTCCAACTTCATATTTGATTTCTCTCTGTTACGGTTAGCATGCAGCATCCTTTGGCTGAACTTTCTTTTTGCAAACCGTACATGTAAACCCGATGTGTCCAAACATAACTCTGAAATATAGACATATTGGTACCAATGCTTCCGTACCAAAGTCTTTTTATATATCTTGACTCTGTAATTTTCTTCACAATACTTACAAATAGCATCAATGTAGTAGTAATCTAGACCGTAATATCCTTTGAGAAAAGCTTGTGGCTAAATTTTAGCAAATCTCCAAAACTCACAAGGGAGAACCATAGTCCTTTGGTAGATCCCACACTTCGGCCAACAGTATCATCACCAACATCCAAAGATCGAAGGATTTGAATAGTTATAGTCACAGCTTTTTGACTCTCTGAATGTAATATCAATACCACGAGAGAAAACCATGTTGTTTCCATCTCTTGTACAACTTCGGCCAACAAATTAACATAAGCATCAACATCATATACATAATTAACTTCTTGTAACCTGATGATGAGAAAATGTTCCCATCTAAACAATGTTGATGCGTTCTTCAAACTGCAAATTTGACCAATAACCATGTATAGTCGCTTATAATTGATCAAAACCATATTTGACTTCGAAATGCCAATACAACCATAGCCAAATTGATGTAGCCATATATCCATCACCCAAATGATAGTATCAACAACATTCACTCCCGGATCCCATATCCTACTTTGATCTTTGTTTCTAAGATTGAAGAAGTACAATTTAGATCGAAGGATTCTATAAGGTTGAAGAAACCTTATATTGGGTATGAAACGACGACCATCAATCGGAGATGGAAGGAAACTGACACAACTACTCTTGGGCCGGGGCTTGAATAAGGTCAGAAATACACTCTCCCAAAAGGAGAGAATGAAGATGCAAGTTTGAGTAGAACTCCAACCGCGACAGAGACAAAACGAGGCAATCCTTTCCCGACTCAGATACGGAACTCCTAATGAGTTTTGGGTGTAATGAAACACCACACAAGCCGGCGATGGTGACAGTACGGATCCGATAACACAAACAAACGTTATTGGAATCAGATCTTTCCTCACCATCATTACAAAGGAGCAAACGGTGGGGATTTTGAATCCTGGATTTGCCAAAGTAATTATCAAAAGCTATACAGAAAAAAAGAATGAAAGACTAGAATTAAGAGAAAAGGGCCGACCGACGCCAGAGTAACCGGCGCCGGCCGGAAAAACTGTGAAAGCCGGTGAGTTCTTGTTGAACCGTTTTTTTGGAGATATCGCCCAGAGAGAAACCGTTTCTTTGGTCAAGCTTTTAGAGAAAACCCATCTGTATTATTTTGCGAAAAAGTTGAACACCTCTCTTCGTATCTCATTTTCAAAATGCCGAGACATCTATTCACCTTAGCTTCTTTATTCACTTCTCATTCAATGTGATTTTGGTGTTAAACTTTTACTACTTTGATGTGTTATGTCAAATTTGAACATATTGTTTTGGTGGTATTTGTAAGTGCTAACTTCTAAAAGTTAAAAAGAAAATAGAAATCTGATTTTCTTTTCTAAAAGATGTTAATGTAATTAAAAGGGATGGTTAAAAGGCCTGTCAACAATAATAAAAAGTTATAGCTAGCCAAAGTAGTACAAAACTTTTCCATATGTTTGTAGACGCAGAAGCTGAAGGTTTTTTAGGCCATTTTCAAACATTAACCAAAATGGACATCTCAAATTTGGTTTGTTAATGACTAAAAAAATTGTAATGGATCTATTACAGAAGATTAGTGGGACCTCTTTGAAAAGAAATGGACACAAAATTACAAACCATTTCAAAATGAATTTGGCCAAATTAATTAATTATTTTCGTTTAGTTTCTTCCAATAGATCATGCAAAAATGACGTAGAAATGTATATTCTTGATGTACTATTGATATTGGGGGCGTCAAAATTTCATCATCCAGATACGTCCAAATGAAAAGATCCAGTAAATGATTTAATTTGGATATATTAATACGAGATAGGAGAATCGAAGTCCAGAAACAATAAGTTGTCCATATATATTCGAACATAGATATTTTAGCATTGTCGAAGAATTCTAAACAACAACAAAAATTCGTAACAATTACTTATATTTTTATCTCTATTCTTAATTCTAACTATAGAATCAGAATATAATTAGATCGAATATCTCCAATACATAATGATGTTATACGAAAAATAAATCTAACCAAAATCCGTGTGTACGTATTCCTTTGAATTTTATTAATTTTTTAAGAGATTTTTTATTATTATTTTGTTCTTTTAACTTTTTGTAAAGACTTTTTCTTAATCTAGAAGTTTGAGTCAACGTGAAAAATGGCCATGAAAAATGAAGATGAAAACTTCCAAAAATCTCTTGTTCTAAGAAAACCTGCTCGAATGGGGATAATGACTCCAAATTTTTTGATGCTTTTTTTAATGGTATATCTTCAAAGCTCTTCATTCCCTCACCATCAGTCAAGTACAATCACTGGATCGACTTAACCAGACTATCATTGTAAGATCTTCCAACTTCTGTTCAGGAACAGACAGGTGAAGAAAAGATGGAGAAAAAAACTGTTTTTTAATCGATTACTCCATCCTTTCAAATAAGTCAGATCTTTATTTTGGAGAAATATTTCGATTTTCTCGTGCGCAATCAAGTTTTCGATGAGGTTCCTTTCTCCTTCAATGTGATTTACAATAAATTTGGTGTTAAACTTTTATTATTTTGATATGTGTGATGTAAAATTTAAAGATATTGTTTTCCTGGTATTTGTAGATGGTAACTTTTAAAAGTAAAAAAAAAAAAAAAATTCATTTTCTTTTCCAGAATATGTTACTGTGTAATTAGTAGGATGGTTAAAGAGATCTTGTTAATAATTATAAAAAGGTTATAGCTAGCCAAAGTAGTACATAATTTTCTTTTATGTCTCTAAACACATAAGCTGAATTTTTCTATAGACCACTTTCTAAATAACCAACATTGACATCTCAAATTTGGTTTGTTTATGACAAAAAAAAAAAAAAATAGTGACGTGTATATTGTGAGAGAGTAGTTGTACCTCTTTGAAAAAAATTGACGCAAAATTACAAATCGTTTCAAATAAGTTTGGCGTAAACATTTCCATTTAGCTCGAAATGTAAATTGTTTTATGTACTTTTGACATTGGTGGTGTTAGAATCTCATCATCCGGATACGTCCAAATGAAAAGATCTAATAGTAAATGATTCAAATTGGATATCTCAATACGAAATAAGAGAATTAAAATTCATGAACAATAAGTTGTCTATAAAGATTTGAACATACATTAGCACAAAAAACAAAATTCATAATAATTTACTTATATTTTCATTTAAAAAAAATCTAACTATTTAATTTTAATATAATTAAATCAAATATCTCTGACATATATATATATATATATATATACATGGATGATGTAGTAGAAAAAGAGTTAACTCAAATATTTTCATTTTTTTACTTTTAAACAAAATCGTCTATATCTACAACTTATCAAATCTCTGTATATTTTTGTCATTTCATTTTACTTGTCTATAGACCTTTGAATTTTTTTTTACTATTTTTTTTAATTGTTTTTCTCATTAGGAATAACCAAAATTTAATTAAACATGTGAGAAGATGAGTCATGATGACAACAATTACATATGTTGTTGGCAAAACTGAGAATGACTGCTACACTAACGGCGTCAACGTTGATAGGCAGTTGATATCGGAGACTCTGTTATCTTGCCGTTAAATCTTTCTCTCAAAAGAATCAGAGAAAAAAAAAATTAAAAATCGTTTTTTTTTAATGAGATTTATTTGATTTGATCGATTCGATTCGAGGAGTATCGGATGTTGAAAATCTCCGATCGGCCATGAAAGGCGCCTCTTCGACGCCCGGAGATTACGTCTACTTCAAATCTCAGGTTCCTCTTCATAAGATTCCCGTAAGCTTCCTTCTTCCTCTCTCTTTGACTTTTGATTTACGCTTCTTGAGGTTTTGATAAAAAAAGTATGTTAATTTTTTATTATTCGCTTATGGGTTTTAATCATTTGAGGCTAATCTTAGGAGAATTCTTGATGTGAGTAGTTCAATCGTATATGGGTTTATGTGAGTAGCTAAAATTCACATGATTTGGGTTTTAAATTTATGCTTACAGATTTTGGATTGAACCCTTTTTTCTTGGGTTTATGAGAATACATTTGGATTTGGCTAATGATGTTACTTAAGTTGATAAATTCTGGGTTCTTGTCTAAAAGCAAGAACTTGTTGGTCTTTTAGTTTAAGTTCTAACTCTCCATTTTGATCTCTGGGGTGGTTGCCTTTGATTTTGATCTATGAGTAGCCTAGCCTTGCATCTTATATTGTCAGAGCTGCTAATTAATCACTCTCATTGTGTAAAAGTAAAGGAATGTTTTTGAGATTCTTGTTCTATTTGATAAGTAAAGGTTATTTATCAAAGCAGGTATTAACATCGGGGTTTTGTTGCTTCTCTAGTTGGGAAAATTGTAGTTTGTTATGCTGTGTACATGTATTTCTGAACCATCGGAATGAGTGTTATATCTGTAGTTATGTTATGTGAATCTTGACTGCAGATTGGGACTAAGCAATGGCGTTATTATGACTTTGGTCCAAAGACTGTTCCTCCGCTCATATGTATTCCTGGAATCGCTGGAACTGCAGATGTTTATTATAAACAGATTATGGCACTCTCTATGAAGGTATGCCAAATTGTAGTCTTTGAACTTGTATCTGGAAACAATCTTTTTGATTTTCATGTAGCTTTATACATTTGTTACTACGATGCTTTTGTGTTGCTGTGTCCTTGGAGACTGACTATGTATCTCCTAAAATGTTGAATTTGTTTTCTTTAATGTTGTTAAATCTGCAATTCCAGGGTTATCGGGTAATTTCAGTTGACATACCACGGGTTTGGAGTTATCATGAGTGGATTCAAGCATTTGAGAAATTCTTGGACACCATTGATGTTCATCACGTAAGATCTCTTTAAGTTACTCTCTAATTCGTTTTACTGATGCGAAAAGATATATGCATTGCAAGTGATTGTACTTGATCGTTTTTAACAGGTTCATCTCTATGGTACCTCCCTTGGAGGCTTCTTAGCACAACTCTTTGCTCATCACCGTCCAAGACGAGTTAAATCATTGGTTTTATCGAATACGTATTTGGATACTCGCACATTTGCTGCTGCAATGCCATGGGCTCCTTTGTATGTCTCTCTCTTATATGATAGTTCCATTTTTACTTTTCTTGTGTATGCCTAAGGATTTGTACTGACTCTCAAGAATTTTTGGATCCACTGTGCAGTGTTAGTTGGACTCCTTCTTTTTTGTTGAAACGATACGTCTTAACGGGAATACGTGATGGACCTCACGAACCCTTTATCGCTGACTCTGTGGACTTTGCTGTTTCTCAGGTGGCTCCCTGAAAAGTTTCTCTTCGATATTTTCTTGAACAGATCTAAAGAACATGTGAAGAAGGTTTTTGAGATTAACTTATCCCAGTTACTTTGGTTTGCTCTGATTTAGGTTGAGACATTGTCAAAAGATGATTTGGCTGCCCGGTTAACCTTAACAGTGGATGCTGCTTCCGTGGGATCTCTACTACTCTCTGATTCGGCCATCACTATAATGGATGTAGGTTTTGAGTAACTCTTATCTTGGACTTTTGGTATTATGAATGCACGTTAGTGTATTGTGTCATCTAACGATGCTGTTTTGTCTTCTAAAATCAGACGAATGATTACTGCGCAATACCACAACATCTTAAGGATGAACTTACAGAGAGGTATCCCGAAGCAAGGAGAGCTTACTTAAAGACTGGAGGAGATTTCCCGTTCCTATCACGGCCCGACGAAGTCAATTTGCATCTACAGGTACATATTTACTTACTATCTACAGCCCAATTTTTAGCATAACATATACAAAGTATCTGCAGCTTTATTTTTTTACTTTTTAGGTCTTTGCAAGAAGTTATGATCTTCTAAAGAAACTTCAAATTTCTCTGCCTATTTTTTAGGTTTCGTACCATTGAAGGGAATTTTTTTTTCCAATCAAACCGGTTTTATTGCTTGGTAAAGGAACATTATGTTACTGCATTAAAACATTATATTCATATACTCTGTGTGTGTAGCTGCACCTAAGGCGGGTAAAAGTAGAACCACGGCCCGAAGTGGTTAATACCATTTCAAAAGACGGCGCAGATGGCACAGACAGTAGCAGCCAGAGCAAGGATGAGGAGAAGGACGACCGTAACAACAATATGCCTCAAGGCTCCGGAAGCTCATCTTCAGATCAATCACCAACATTTCCAGAAAGTTCCGGAAGCTCCAATGATCCGCCTTTACCTACAGACACCATTCAGTTGCAAAGTTCATCAATAGACACCCTCATATTAGCACAAGTCGCTGGTGAAGTGTATCAGTCATGTCTGCTTTTCACGTTGTGTTACTGTACATTGGTTTTGGTTCATGGTGGTTTCATCTCCAGACAATCGGTTTAGTGTTCTTCATTATTTATTATTACCCTCTTTTTCTGTTTAAATCTTTTTTACCTATGTGTTTCTTGATCTGTTTTGGTTTCTCTTGACTTTTGTGTAAGTTTGACAGACAAAGCAAGAGTTCTTTGTATGTTTCAAGTTATTACACTTTCGGAAAGAAAAAAAAAGTTTGGTTTGTTTTTGCTATTATACAAATGTTTTAGAGGAATCTAGGGGGTGTATTCAAAACAGGATTTTAGAGGATTTGTGATTTTTTTAAAAATCTCCTGTTATTCAACTAGTGATTTTAAAATCACATCTTAAATCCATTGTTATTGAATATGATATTTGTTAAAAATCATTCAAAATCACTCACAATCCACTCTTACTCAATCAATAATTTGCAAAAATCATAACAAATCCACTGTTATTCAAAACCAAATTCTTTTTTTTTTATAGAAAAATATAATAGTGATTGTGAGAGACTTTGGATACATTTTTTTGTAAGAGAAATCCTATTAAAAAAATCTCACCTTCAGACGTGTGTTTTTGAAGGATTGGTTTAAAAAAAAAAATCTCAGCTTTTGGTTTCTTTACGAGAAAAACAAATTACAATTTTACAACAAAAACAAATTATGGGCTCTCTCTATCTCTATCTCAACCTCATAGACTCATAGTACTGTTGTACCTTTCTCTGTTCTCCTCTCTCGTTTACAGAGGTTTGCAAAGACTAAAGAGTGAAGAGAGGTCCCGAGATCAGCAAAGGAGTGAAGGAAACGGAGGCATTGTTGACGGAGAGATCAGCTGCGCTGAGAACGATGAAACGAGTATCGGCAACTATGTCGAGCTACATGGCAACAGTTCCGGCGAAGGTGCAGGCGATGAGATCGGGATTGAGGCGGAGATCGTAGCGCTTGGGGACGGCGAACTTTGGTAGACGAGGCTTACCTTTGAACTGATCCATTTTCGCTCATGTGATTACTTGTAGATTGCACCATAGCTTCAAGTTCTCAATAAACAGAGTCTCTGGTTGACCAAATCAAACACATCACAATCATGAATCACACTTATTGATACATATCTCATTCTCACACATATCTGAATCTTTATTTTCCTGTAGCAGCAACATGTCTCTGTCACTAATTGAGTGAATTACATAGATCAGTTTGTATTTGTGGTTTTAATTTAAAGCTGGGTTCATCTTATTATGAACTTCAGGCTTCAGCAAGTCTTTCGACATGTGGTAAGTCAAGTCTTATTTGCAACTGTATTGATCAATCTCGATCTAAGCTTAACTTTGATTATAAATGTTGATATATAGGGCCTTGGAGCTGTTGTTGGAGCTGTATCTCGTAACCTTCATGAGCTTCAAAATAATAAGGAAGATGGGAGATATCACTAAATGTCTCTGTTGCTGAATTTGGTTTACACAATTCTTTATATGGTCAATACATATATCATTGTCCCTACAGCAGATGACTATTCCATGAGCCTCGGTGCAGCAGCAACGGTGTGCGGTGTTGTAATTGGTGCTATGGCAGTGAACCGGAGATATATAAGTGACGCTTAAGTATAAAAACTAACATTTACACAATCTTTTTTAATATACATAGGCTCATCCAACTAAAACACATTTGCGTGACATCACCACCGCTAGCTTACTGCGAGGTACTCCATTTTTTTTATAATATCAAATATGTAGTTCTTAATATCTTATAATGATCATGTGCCTTTGAGCCTCTTTATGAATTGTATGTAGTATTCATAATAGAAATCTTTGTTTTAAGTCGTGACTTTCTCTGTTTTTCACCCAACGTTTTTTGTTTTGATTGTGTTACTGTGTAGGTTTTTAATAATGGATCGTATTGCTCAAGAAAGTGAAGAGATACAAGCAAGAAGAATTAGAAAACCAACCCCTATACGTATTTTTATTACTGTTTAAATACGTATTGTATATGGTATTAACAAAAGACAACCATAATTGTTAAGAAAAAATAGTTTGTGATATGATACCAATCCCTATACGTATGAAAATTATTTTTCTAATAGTTATGATACCCCTATACGTATTTGAACATCTCTGCATTCTTTGTGTTATGCAGCTTATGCTATATGAACATCTCTTGTTTATTGAGAATCTCTTAAAACCCCACTTAAAGTCCTACCAAATCTCATCAAATCACAAACTATTTTTTTTTTTCAAAAATAGAAAATAATTTAAATCCACCAAACTACCTTAAAATCTTACTGTAAATCTCCTAAAATCCAAAATATCATAAATCTTCCAAAATCCTCCACAATTCTATTTTGAATACATCCCCCCTAGTGTTAATGAAGTTCGGAAGGTAACTTGACCTCTCATCAAGGAAAAACGGCTTTTTCATACCTGGACAAAGCCCATGTGTTCGATTCATACATCAGACTATGGCCTGTGCGTTAAAATACATTGACTTTAGAAAATAAGAACTACATACCTCAACTATTGTTTTTGTGCTAACATATACAAAAACGTGATTAATTAGTAACTCTGTTAATTTCTCCGTTAAGCCAATCTGACGTGGAATCCACGTGTGAAGGTAGAAGCAAACGACGTCGTTTTGGTTTATTTGAGAGTGTTAATTTTTGCCCAAAACGACGTCGTTTCTCATTTGTCCCTAAATCTATCTCTTTTCCTCGAATCGATCTCTCTCGCAAAAGAACCATAGCGTTTGGGGATTTCGGGGTTTCCGGTTAATCGGAAAAAATAGGATCCAATGTCTTCGTCATCTAGTTCGGGTAAGTTTGGTTTTGTGTTTGGTTTAATTTCAATTGTTCAATTTCGAAAATATAGATGCAGAATTTTGATGTGGGAATTTGGCTTAGAATTGACCTTCACACGTCGTGGACCAGAAAGAGGAATACCTAAAAAATGTAGATGTGGTGCATCGTCTATAATCAAGACTTCAGAAACATTGAAGAATCCATGGAGAATTTTTCATTGTTGTCCTTACGGCTCAAAGGAAAATAATGGACATTTGTTCAAATGGACCGATATATCCATGGTGGAAGAGATGGAAGAGGTTGAGATTGTTGTTGAGAAGTTGAAAGGAGATGTGGGAAGGTTAGAGAAAGGGTTATATGATGTGGAAGCTGAGATGGAGAGTTTAGCAATGGAGACACGCACATGTGAGGCCGTATCGAACAGCTACGGAAATGAAATTCAAGCCATCAAAGCTGTTGCAGAAGGATGTGAGAAGGAGATTGGAGAACTTAAAGCCGTGATTGCTTGTTGTGAGAAAGAGATTCAATCTCTACATTGTGTCAAAAATTTGATTGTGTGTAGTGTAGTGATGTTTGTTGTGTACGCCTTCTTCTTTTAAGTATGACAAGTTTGTATGACTTAAGTTATGCAATGCAATGGAGTTAAACATCCTTAACCTTGAGGCTTATATACTTCATCCGAATCCGAAATAGGTGACAAAAAAAAAACCTCCATCACACCATCATCCTAACCGAGTCATCCTTAACCTTACACCATCATCATTAACCTTACTAAACTGAAACATCCTAAAAACCATCATCCTAACTGAATCATAAACATCCAAAAAATATCATCCTACAATTTTAAACATCATAAGATAGAAAACAATTAATCACCAAGTGAAATCTGAGGTGCTTGTGAGGCTTGACTTGGTAGACTTGGACCTCCTTCCCCTCGACGCTTTCTTGGCTGAGCTTGCTTACCTTGAACCCCAGGATTTTGACAGCTTCTTGTGTTATGTCCAGTCTTGCTACATTGAGAACAATGCAAAGTGATTCCTTCTCTAGTTATTTTCACCTTCTTTGGAGGAGCCTCTTCTTCTACTTCCTTTCCTTGCTTTCTCTTTTTCTTTGGAGACTCATTCTTCCCCTTGATTCGTTTCTGCTTCTTTGTACGCCCTTTAGTTTTCTCTCTAGGTGGTGGCTGAAGCTCTTGTTCACCGGATTTCTCCCAAAAGTACATACCATTAACTCCCATCAGTTGTTCATTGTACTGAGCAACCCATTTTGATGTCAATAACCAGTCACATGTAACAAAATCTTCAGGCTTCTGATTCTTCTTCAACCCAATTACTCGCAAAACATGACGACAAGGTATCCCTGTCATACTCCACCTTCTACAAGCACATGTTTTTGCATTCATATCTACCCTGAAACCATGATGAACATGTTCATCCACTTCATAATGCCCATTGCCACAAGGGATTACCTCACAATACTTCAAGTGTCTCTGCTCTTCTTTTATGGTTTTGGCCACTTTCAAACTGTATTTTCCCTTATGCTTTGCAGTCTTCTTTCTTCTCATATCATTCCTGATCAAGCATCGTCTTCTTATCGTCTCTAACATTGCTACCAATTACATCTCTCTTGCTTGGTTGATAGTGTTGTTGTACGACTCAGAGAAGTTGTTCGACACATCTTCGCACAGTGATGTGCACTTGAAGAAAGCACGGGTACAATTCTTAGGATTCTTATTCATCACTGCCTCATAAACACCCTGATCAAACTGCTTCAGCTCTTCCATGGCTTTGTTAGAGTCTGCCTCATTGAAACTTTTCGCAACAGCCCAAAATAGGTGTTTAGGCAATTCTTTTCCTGGGTATGCTCTCCTTAGATTCCCATATATGTGGCGAGCACACATGCGATGTTCTACTTTGGGCAACTCTTGTTCCACAGCAATAAGCAAACCCTATAAAAAATTATATCATAGCATTACAATTAGATTTTAAACTCATATTATATATTGCATTACAAGTAGATAAGTTAACATACCTTCTGTCGGTCTGAGATGAGACTAAATCCTTCTCCATCACCCAGATTCAAGTATGCTTTAAGAAGTTTAATAAACCAAATCCAACTCTCTGTATTTTCAATAGGCACAATACCCCATGCAACCGGATAGAACTGGTTATTGGCATCTCTTCCAATAGCTGCCAACAGCTGACCTTTGACATTGTTCTTCAAGAAACAGCCATCTATCCCAATTATGGGTCGACAATGAGCATTAAATGTCTTCCGGAGTCCTGCCAAGCATACGTATAATGTGTCAAACTTCTCAATACCATCATCAGTTCGGACTGTCCCCACCTCCACAGTTGATTCCGGGTTAGAACTGTCAAAAACAAGAAACAAAGTTAATATTAAACAGTCAAACTACAACAAGTTCCAAAAGTTAAAATAGGACATGAACTTACTTTATGAACAGTCGAGCAAATTGCTGATCATGTTCATCTTGTATGGCTTTTATTGCTTTAGCCTTCGCCTTTCTACACTGATCATTTGTCACCACCAAGTTGTAACGGTCCTCAAATGTTTCTTGTAACGCCTTTGGCTTGTAATTAGGATTTCTCCTAATGTCATTCAATAATAATTTAGCAATGACTCCATCCTTCACTACCTTGCTAAACTTGTTAGGGACACAAGAATGTTCATCATCACAAGTCATGACTTGGTACATGTTGTTGAGTTTTTGAAAAGAACAGTAGATTCGGAAGTTGCAACCACCACCAAGAGCGCATCTCACTTCAGATTTCTCGGATCCCCACCTTGTGTACTTCACATTATTTCCTGTTTGAAGAGAATAATCAACCACAACTTCTTTGAATAGCGGTATGCTGTCAAATACCTGCCCCAATCTTATCTCGCCACTTCCTTTTTTGTATCTAATACTTTTTTGGCCATCATCCTCATCATCTGAATTCATTGGAGTTGACTCTGAATCGCAACTCTCCTCTTCATCATCACCATTTCGAACATCATCTTCCTCATCATCATCACCGCCTCTAACATAACCTGGCCTAACATCATCTTCACCATCACAAGTTCTTTCCTCGTTGGCTGCTTCACGACCTCTATCCCCATTATCATCATCACGACCTCTATCCCCATTATCATCATCAGGACCTCTATCCCCATTATCATCATCATGGCCTCTATCCCCATTATCATCATCACGACCTCTATCCCCATTATCTGCTTCAGATATCTCATCCTTTTCCACATATAGCTCAACGGATTTTGTAAACATAGCAGCTAGACACATCCTCTGAAAATTCCCATTATACAGTAGCTTCTACTCTCTCCAAGATTCAAATGGAAGTTTGTACCAGATCCTATGACAAAACAAAGACACCCCAAGAGACTCCAACATATTTGTAAAAACTGCTTCCGGCTTGCATTCAAGAGTGTGACTCTCACCTCCAACATATATAGCCACATTACCTTCTGCATTGACAAACTTTCCACCATGGTAAATCTGGAAAGTAGCATCATCATCAGCATCAGGGCTGAAAAAATAAAGAAAATTGTGTGAATTTTTGGAGTGGAACAATAAAGAACCGAGATTTTTTGTATCCCCAACAGACCCATTAATAATCTATCACTCTATGCAACTATGAACAACAAATACTCAAACTATCTATCGACATCTATCATTAAAACGCAAAAACGGATCAACAATAACAAAATTCAGAAATGTTAAAAGGAGAAATTTACTTTCTAGGAACTGGCTCTTCGACTCTCGTCTCATCGGTAACATCGAGATTCATCTCAATTAACTTCCGCCGCTCCTATTTTTTCCGATTAACCGGAAATCCCGAAATCCCCAAACGCTATGGTTCTTTTGCGAGAGAGATCGATTCGAGGAAGAGAGATAGATTTAGGGACAAATGAGAAACGATGTCGTTTTGGGCAAAAATTAACACTCTCAAATAAACCAAAACGACGTCGTTTGCTTCTACCTTCACACGTGGATTCCACGTCAGATTGGCTTAACGGAGAAATTAACAAAGTTACTAATTAATCACGTTTTTGTATATGTTAGCACAAAAACAATAGTTGAGGTATGTAGTTCTTATTTTCTAAAGTCAATGTATTTTAACGCATATGCCATAGTCCGATGTATGAATCGAACACATGGACTTTGTCCAAGTATGAAAAAGCCGTGTTTCCCCTCTCATCAACTAATTAATGAGACCTTATCCATGGGTCTGGCCTGAGCAAAATTAAATTTGTCGCTTGTACTATACTAATGGTAGACTACGAACGAATTGGGACACATAGCCCGACTCGAACAGGACATTTGGGCGCGTGGAAAAATAAATCAATGAAATAAGCATAGAGGACGAATTTAAAAAACTTATTACAAAAAGCAAAAAAACATAGATCATGAGAGTTGATAAGATCAAAAGCATCTTGTGTTTCTATGTAGGTATGACTTGCAAGGACAGAACAAAATGCAAAAGGCTTGAACGTGGCTCGTAGCAGAAAGTATCTTCCTTGTAGAAAGTACCATCTTCACGAGTAATATGATCTTCTCGAAAGATAGGACAGAAATATTTGGGGTTGTAAGCGGCACCATCTTTACGAGTATCACACAATATCTTATGTGTACGAATGTTACAAGCGAGGAAACAGTTACGGTCTAAGTCCCATAGATATATGATGTTGATGTCAAAACAGTTGATTGCCATTGGGACACACTTAAATCCAAGCCCTACACATGACATGTTGATTTCCCAAGCCTTTTCCCAGTTCCAAGAATCAGTCTTGAGCCTCATAACTCTAACATTATAGCTCTTGACCTCGTCTATGGATCCAACATCAATAATCACAAAATCTCCTTGCGAGGTGGTGCAGATCTTCTTACGGAGTGGAAGGGGGCATTTATCTATTTGACGTCGTCGACGCTCAGACCGTAGCCACTCAGCGCTTTCCATCATGGCGGGTAGTGGTAATGCTCGAACTTGATCATCACAAGAGAAGAAATCATGAACGATAACACGGCGGGAGCCATCAAGCCAGTGAAGTTTCCCATTCAAAGAAACAGGATTGGATACGTTGCGCATACTAACACCATAACCTGGACAAGAGACTTGTTCAACACTCCATTCACCTTTATCCGATGAGAAAACCTCAAAACTCCATGTCTGAGAATAATAACCAGGAAAAGGGTGCCATGCTTTGCTATTTATCCGAACCACCTTGTAACCTAAGAGGGCACCATTACGCATTCGTGTCACAAGTCCCGTATCAGTGTAATGACCAGGGTATGGAGAAGCGTTTCTAGGAGGATCAGGAGAAGAGGGAGGGAGTTGAATCCATTGTGCTAACACTGGATTCCCAACGTAGTAACGTATCACTATCTGGTCCTCCTCCTCCTCCTCTTTGAGACGAAGCAAGACCAATCCATCAGCGCAAGACACAACTCTAATCTTTTTTATCCTATTCTTACTAACACTAGAAAAAGACAAACTGTAACTTTGAGTACCATCACCATCGTGTGGTAGGTCAAGTTTTACTTCCTCCAAATTGGAATAAGGCTGTCTATAGTTTCCGTGAAGGATTGACCAATTAGAATTGGAGTTATTACGTTGGTAGAGATCGCCGAAGTAGGCTGACTCCGTTAACGATTTCCATGCTCTACAAACCAACTTGAATCTAACGATACTTTGCAGCGGTAGTCTTTTGTGTTACACCTATGATTATGAATTAGGGTTTTTTTTTTCATTTTTTTGTTTATCGCGTCAAAGAAGAGTTTCCCTTTATTTATCTACTAATGAAATCGAATTTTTTAAATACGTATCTTCTAATAATCTAATTAATAAAGTTTGACTATAGAAAAGAGTTACCCGTAATAATGAATTATGAAAAAGTAGTACAATCTTCGGTTTTGTTAATATAAAATAAATTATAATTCATTATTTCCTAAATTTTATACAAGCATTCAAGAATTTTGTTTAATAAATCTTTATCATGCATATTTTTGATTCTTTTGTAGATTTTATTTTATTTCACTGATTATACAGTGTACTAATTAGAATTAATGAGTATCTTTTCTTTTTCTTGCCATAAAAACCAATAACTATCTATTACACCATTGTTTTACTTGAAATAACTTAAAATGTTTTTAGTCGGCATTCAATAGGATGTAGGCTTCTGGAATCTTGATGATAAGTTGATAACAAAACACCAATAAGAGTTGATATTAAGGGCCTCACTGGTTCAAACGCTGCAGTTGCGGGAGATTGCGGAAGCGGGCGATTGCGGTTTCAAGCGTTATTATGCGTTTTGAACGACTAGTTTAGCGGTTTAAAATTGGTGCGTTTGCGGGAGGTTTACGACTGGTTGACCAGCGGGTGTAATAGCGGTTGGAACATAATAAATGTGATATATAATATATAAATGTTTAAAAACACCAAATTTTTTATTAAACTTGATATATATATAAAATTTATTTAAAAAAATACTAAAATAATTATTCAAAAATAAATAAATTTCATATTGAAATACTTTTTCCTTTATGCATTTGGCTTTTCACCAAAAATTCAATCAAGTAATTTGACAAATGACAAAACATATGCTTTAGATCGTAAAAAATTTCTCCTTTCTTTTAGATCGTGGGTTAGTAGTTGCATCGGTAGGAATGGTCAAGTGAGAGTTGAGAAAGTCACTGGTGATTTGTTTTAATTTTTTTCACAAATATTCTTATTTTCTTAAATTACTGATGAAATATTATATTTCTTTAGATTTTTTTGAACTTATATGCGATGTGCCATTAAATTTACATCAAGTTTTTCGGGTTATTGTTAATTGGAATATTATGTTCTTCTAATTGTTTATTTTATAATCTTTGCAATCGTATCCGTACTTCATTTTCTCTCATCCTTAATGAGTAAAATGGTTAGATAGAAGATATAACCAAAAAACTTTCAATATCATTGATTTCTTTTAAGTTTTTTTTTTACAAAAAAAAAAAAAAAATCCAACCGCAGTCGCCCGCAACCGCAAACGCTTGCGGGAAGCAGCTTTTGGAATTCAGTGGTTTGAAGCGATTGGGAGCGATTAGGAGCGATTGTGAGCGGTTTGTGTGATTGGTTCCAATCGCTAGCAACCGTTACCACCCGCAAACGCAGCGTTTGCGGGAGGTAGCGGGAGAACCAGTCAATACCTAAATTATATTTTTATGAATACCACAACCGCTCTTAAAAATATGAATTGACGATGTCTCTCTTTGATTGATCAATGTTTGATATTCCAAATCCTCATTACTAATGGAATCACATGACCACCATTAATATTAGTGATTAGATGATTTTTAAGATTTCATTTAATTATTGTAATCCATATCTATAATTTAGAGAGATAAGTAAAATATTATAAAACTAGGATTTCACCTGCGGTACACCGCGGAACTAAATTATAAATTATTGTATTTTAATAATAATTTTTAATTTATTTAATTTTCAAAATTTCAATTTATTAAATTTTGTCTAATTAATTTAGAAATTTTTTTTCATCTTCTTACGTTTTATAAAGTTTATAACTTAATTACATTAAATTTGTTATTAGATAGAATATAAAATTCAACATTTGTTTTGTTCTCTAAAATTAAACAGAGGTATATGCCTATATAGTATATTAGTGTATATTTTTATGTGTATTTTTTTTTTTTTTGGAATATTAAGAATGTGTTTATAGTATGTGTATAATTTATAGAATGTGTTTTGTAGTTCATATACTAAATAATTTATAAGTTAATTTTCAAAACTATGATTACAAATCTATAGTATATATGAGATAAACTAATAGTTTTAGTGTTGGTTCTATAGTCCAAACCCGCCATGCTATGCGGGTCAGACAACATATCCAAAGATTTTTAATCCGTAAAAATTCATCATACGAACCCGTGAAAGTAAAAATTAGTTTTAAATACGTTGAGATCAATGCGTTGAGATCAAAAATCTCGGCCACAGATCCTTCTCCAAGATCGAAAATCAATTCGTTTATTGATTAGGCCGATTGTTTAGGAAATTTGTGTATGGAGAAATTTTTTTTTTGTAAAATTGGAATTTAATTAATAAACTTAATACTTAATGTTAAAGAGAGTGGTTTGATTGTTTTGGAAACTTATTTAGGATGAAAAATCTTGTTTTTAAAAATAAAAACTTAATATTAATTAATTAAATAAAAAACAGATAATTAATTAATGTCAATGGCATACTTGTAAATAGGTATGAACTTCATGATTTATTTCATAAATGTTTCCAAAAATGTATATATAGATCACACATATTTATGCTTGTTTATTGTAAAATGCACATATTTGTGCTATATATATTAATTGTTTATTGACTTTAATGTTAAACATTATACTATAAAAATTATGACAACATATAGTTTAGGTGTATGGAGAAAATTATGTGCAGAATTTTTTAATTTCTTATATTTTGTTTAGTTCATATGGGATCATTGTTGTAATATAATGCTACCCATGAGGTTGTAATGTCAGTTCTTTGTCTATAAAATTGATATGCTATGTTATAAATGCAAAAAATATATATATATATATATATATATATATATATATATATATATATCTAATACGATGATATAAATAGTATAATTTTTTTTGATTTCGTTTTTTTACCAGTGTGTTGTTCTACTGCTCTTAGATGTTGTCATAAGAGCTATTAGGCAGACCTGCCTTGCCACTTGGTGTGGAATCCACATATCCCTAAGGTAATTGTTTTACCTTTTTTGTTTTATATAAAAATTGTATATATTTTTATATGTTAAAATAAATTTTGATATATTTTGTAGTATTAATCAATATCATCATTGATATTTTACATTTAACCCCATCCTAAAAGTTATAAGTTTATAATTCATTTTATCATATAATTAATTACATTTTAATAGGTAAATAATAATGGAATAAATAATAAGATCTGCACCTGTGTAAAGAAGTGATGTACATATAACTTTTGATGCAGCGCATCCTCGCTATGGGCTTCACGTCGAATACGTTGTTGGGCTTCATGTATTCGACTCGGTTTTGGGTGTTGGTGTTATTTCTTTTCGTTAAGATTTTGTCAAAGAAGGGATAAACATAAATCCTCTTCTCGTGTCAGTCTTTTATTCTTTGGGTTGATTTGGGTTTATCGTCGTTGGTCCTATAAGTAGGAGTCGTCTTCGAGTCTGTTCTTGCATGATCGTTTAAGTCAAAAAATAGAAAAAACCAAAAAAAGGTAGCTTTAGCTACCACCAAAGAGCTTGTGTTTGCAGGCCCTGAGAGGAGGAATCTCACCCCCTTGTTGGCTCTGATTCCCTTCGTCACCAACAAACTCGTTCGATATCCCCTCTTCACGCCTACTTTCCTCTGTTTCCTCTGTTCTAGCTTCCGCCCCCGTATCAACTGGTATCAGATTCGTTTTTCGATCCTGGTGGTTAATTGAATCATGCCGAAAGTTGTTAAGGACGATATAGGGAACGATCCTCGTAGGGAGGATTGGGCTGAATTCAGGGAAGCTTTGCTAGCTTCTCAACGTTACTTGCAGGAGACTCTTGTTTACTCTCTTCGTGTTATGACGGAGACGATTACGAATCGTCTAGGTGAGGCTAACCCGCGGGAAGGAGACGCGTTAGTCGCAGGTGGTGACAATCCATTCGCACACCGGAAGTTAGTCAATTTCCAGAGACAAGATGACCGTTTTCACGACACTCGTTGGGAAGCTGCGTTTCGGGTTGACATTCCAGAGTTCCACGGTAGTATACGTGGCAACCAGTTATTGGACTGGCTTGTGTCACTTGAAGAAATCTTGGATTTCAAAGATGTCCCTGATGATCGTCGTGTGGCGTTGGTGGCCACAAAATTCAGAGGACAGGCTGCGTCATGGTGGCTCAGTTGAAAATCACGCGAGCTCGTCTCGGCAAATCCCCCATTCGTACTTGGGATAAATTGAAGAAGAAGTTCCGTGAAACCTTCCTGCCACACAACTACGACCGCACCATGTTTACCAGTCTACAGAACCTGCGTCAGGGTTCTCGATCAGTTGACGAGTATGCGGATGAGTTCTATGCATTACTCACTCGTAATGATATTCACGACAGCAAAGTTCAGCTTGTCTCTCGCTTTATCGGTGGTTTGAAACCCCAGTTGCAGTCGTTTCTGGCTCAGTTTGATCCCACAACGGTCGGCGAAGCTCACCGGCATGCAACTTCTTTTGAACAGCAGTTTCAGACTTCTTGGTCCTCCACTTCTCGTGTTCGCCCTCAGGAACAAAGCATTACCCCTGCTACATCTTCACCTCATGCTCAAGCGGCTACGGTAGATTCCGGTACCAAGAACACTACGGAGGAACAGGGTCTGCGTCGCTTTGTTCGCAATGCTCTACGTTGTTATTCTTGTGGAGAGAATGGACACCGCCAAACTGCTTGTCCTAACCAAACTCGACGTGGTCTGCTGGCTGATGATGTCAACCGTGACAAGGAAGTGGTGTTTGATGCTTCTGACGACGACGACGATGAAGCGATCACAACTGGCACGCATGGAGATACGGGAAACCTTCTTGTTTTTCGCCGCACCTGCCTTGCACCTCCAAGCCGTACAGATACCTGGTTACGGACTAACATCTTCAAGTCTACATACACAATTTACGTACGTCTATGCAGCTTTATTATCGACTCAGGGAGTTGTAGTAACGTCATCTGTGATTATGCTGTTCAACGACTAGGTCTCCCCGTCGAAGCACACCCCTCACCATACTTGTTGGGTTGGGTCCAAGATGGGTTTGCTGTTCGAATCTCGCATCGGGCGTTGGTTCCTTGTTCCATCGGTCCGCACTACAAAGATAGAACATGGTGTGATATTGCTGCCGTGGACGTAAGCCATCTTATTCCGGGGCGACTGTGGGAGTTTGATCGCAAAGTAATTCACGATGGAGCTAAGAACACATATAGTTTTATTTGGGAGACTCACCAAATCGTGTTGTTGCCAACACGCGATCCTACTGCACCACAACAAGAGGTGACAATCCAGCCTTCCGGATCTCACGCCAAGCCGCCTCCATTCTTATCGTCTCCTCTGCTTTGTTCCTATGCTACATTAAATGACGAATTGCTGCAAGAAGGTGTCGCCTTTGCTATTTTGGCTTGTTCGTCAAGTAACTCAGTGTCCGTGTCTTCTCCAACATTTGAGCCGGTCATCAATGATTTCCAGGATGTCTTCCCAACAGATCTTCCACCAGGACTGCCTCTCCTACGAGACATTCAGCATCAGATCGACTTTTTGCCTAGCACCACCTTACCTAACAGCCCACATTACCTGATGAGCCCTAGTGAACATGAAGAGCTGCGACGGCAAGTAGAGGAGTTACTCAAGAAAGGTCATATTCGTGAGAGCCTCAGTCCATGTGCCGTTCCTGCTTTGCTGATTCCCAAGAAGGATGGTTCTTGGCGTATGTGTGTTGATAGTCGCGCTATCAACAAGATCACTGTTCGCTATCGGTTTCCGATTCCGCGCCTTGACGACTTGCTGGATCAGATTGGTAAGGCCAAGGTTTTCTCCAAGATCGATCTGAAGAGTGGCTATCATCAGATTCGGATTCGCCCTGGTGATGAGTGGAAGACAACTTTCAAGACTCGCGAAGGGTTGTTTGAGTGGTTGGTGATGCCCTTTGGCCTGTCTAATGCACCCAGTACGTTCATGCGCATCATGAATCAAGCCTTGTGACCTTTTATTGGCAAGTTTGTGGTCGTTTATTTCGACGACATCTTGATTTTTAGTGCTACCACTGAAGCACATAAGGACCATTTGCATGCCGTACTTGAAGTGTTACGCAAAGAGAAGCTGTTCGCGGCTAAACACAAGTGTGAATTTGGTGTGGATAAAGTCCTTTTCCTTGGTTACATTGTCTCCAGCGAGGGTTTGGCAGTTGATCTCTCCAAGGTCGAAGCAATTCGGTCTTGGCCCGTTCCGCGCAATGTGACGGAGGTCCATAGCTTCCACGGGTTGGCATCGTTCTATCGCCGTTTTGTGTCACACTTTAGCAGTATTATGGCTCCAATCACGAGTTGTATGAAGATGGGACAATTCGTTTGGACAGCAGAGGCGGACGAGGCTTTTCGTCGTATAAAGGAAGCACTGACTTCCGCTCCCGTGTTAGTTTTGCCAGATTTTAACATCCCATTTGAGCTCCACTGCGATGCTTCCAAGCTGGGCATTGGTGCGGTGCTTAGTCAACATGGGAAACCCATGGCCTTTTTTAGTGAAAAATTAGCAGGTGCTCGTGCTCGGTATAGCACGTATGACGTGGAGTTTTACGCGGTGGTGCAGGCCGTTAAACATTGGCGTCATTACCTGGTGCAGCGTGAGTTTGTCTTGTTCATAGATCATGACGCACTGCGTCATCTTGATAGCCAAGCCAAAGTCTCTTCTCGACATGCTTCATGGATCTCGTATCTCCAACAGTTCACGTTTTCTATTCGCCATCAATCTGGAAAGACGAACCGTCTGGCAGATGCGTTGAGTAGGCGACATTCGCTGTTGACAACCATGCATACATCGGTTCATGGATTTGCTTCGTTTGCTGATTTGTATGAGTCTGATCCTTTCTTTTTCAAAGTACTGGCCGATATCAATCATGGCGTGTTCGACAAGTTTTCTCTGCATGAGAGTTTCTTGTTCTTGGGAGTGCGTTTGTGTGTTCCTGCTTGTAGCTTACGGTTACAAATTATCGCGGAACTACACAATGAGGGTCATGTAGGGAGGGATAGGACGTTGCAGTTGGTTGCTTCCTCCTATTTTTGGCCAACTCTACGGCGAGACATTGAAAGGTTTGTCGAGCGGTGCCGCGTGTGTCAGGTCTCCAAGGGAAAGGCTTCAAATGCGGGTTTATATCTACCTTTCCCGGTGCCAACTCAGCCTTGGACGGATATCAGTATGGATTTTGTGTTGGGACTTCCGCGGACTCAGAGAGGGTATGATACAATTTTTGTGGTGGTCGATCGGTTTTTTAAGATGGCTCATTTTGTGCCGTGTAAGAAAACTACGGAGGCTGTCAATGTCTCGACTCTGTTCTTTCGGGAGATTTACATACTTCATGGCTTACCGTCGTCTATCGTGTCGGATCGTGACACTTGTTTTCTTAGCCATTTTTGGCGTTCTCTCTGGAAGTTGCTTCGTACTAGCTTGGACATGACCACCACGTACCACCCCCAGACGGATGGTCAAACTGAGGTGACGAATCAGGCTTTAGGTGATCTCTTGCGTTGTTTGGTTGGCGACAATATCAAGAGTTGGGATGTCAAGCTGGGTCAGTCGGAGTTTGCTCATAATCACGCCGTTAACCGTAGTGTCGGTTTCAGTCCTTTTCATGTTGTGTACAGTGTGGTTCTGCGCTGTCCGTTGGACCTTTCTCCGTTGCCAGATCAGACACGGCTCCATGGCCAGGCGGCGGATTTTGTTTCTGAGTTACAACAGGTTCATCGTCAGACTCAAACTACTCGGGAGACGTCTGTGGCTAAGTATAAAGCTGCGGCGGATAAGAAGCGTCGTGTTGTCCGGTTTGAACCGGGTGATTTGGTTTGGGTGGTCCTCACCAAGGATCGGATGTCTTTGCATGAATACAACAAGTTGAAGTCGCGTAAAATTGGTCCTGTGGAGGTGCTTGCTCGTATTAACGACAATGCGTACAAGTTGAAGTTGCCGGATCATATTCGTACGGCAAATGTCTTAATGTTAAGTACCTTTTTCCGTTTCATGGTGACAATGATGCGCCGGATTCGTGGTCGAATCCTTCCTCACCGGGAGGGACCTAATGCAGCGCATCCTCGCTATGGGCTTCACGTCGAATACGTTGTTGGGCTTCATGTATTCGACTCGGTTTTGGATGTTGGTGTTATTTCTTTTCGTTAAGATTTTGTCAAAGAAGGGATAAACATAAATCCTCTTCTCGTGTCAGTCTTTTATTCTTTGGGTTGATTTGGGTTTATCGTCTTTGGTCCTATAAGTAGGAGTCGTCTTCGAGTCTGTTCTTGCATGATCGTTTAAGTCAAAAAATAGAAAAAACCAAAAAAAGGTAGTTTTAGCTACCACTAAAGAGCTTGTGTTTGCAGGCCCTGAGAGGAGGACTCTCACCCCCTTGTTGGCTCCGATTCCCTTCGTCACCAACAAACTCGTTCGATATCCCCTCTTCATGCCTACTTTCCTCTGTTTCCTCTGTTCTAGCTTCCGCCCCCGTATCAACTTTAAATTGTGATATTATAAATTTAACTCTAAATTGTAATATTTATTAAAATGGTAAGGATTTCTTATGTAAATCTTACAAATAGAATGTTAAACTCTGTACATTGGTTTTGAGATATTGATAGAGTTTTAAAGACTTTAAATATTATATAGAATCTGTTGTTATTAGATTAATATTTTGTTAACTTCTGCTAAAGTTTAGTGTTATTAGTTTGTGATTTGTAAAAAATTATTTAAAATTTTAACAAGGTTGGGTTATTGGATTCAGACTTTTATAAAGTCATTAAAAGTTTTGTGATATTCAATTAAAACAAAAAATTTAAGATTGTTAATAAATTTAATTATTATATTATTGGTTCATAATTTTATATACTTTCTTCACAAAATAAAGTCATAAAAAGTATCACAAAAATACATAGATTGTTTAAAACATTTTACAAGATTTTAAAAAATTAATCAATAAAATTAGTATAAAATACTCTCTAGCCATTATTAGAAATCTTTCATTTATTTACTTTTAATAATTTTATTAGAGTCTTCAAATTTTTTTATAAATTAGAATATAGTAATACTCCCTTCCGTTTAAATTACACGGAGATTCAGTAGAAAAATTACTTATATCTTCTATGAACAGCGGTGTTTTGTTGTTCGTTGTTCCTTATTCAAATTAGGGAAGAAGTTGTAAACGTTACAAAGTTCAGGGTTTAGAAAATCGCCGAACTCTAATTGGATCCGGATCGGATATGTAAACCCGGGTTTTTCCGAAGCCTCCATCGTCTCCATCAATTCGAAAATTCCGACGATGTTCCCAAGAATCGTCCAGACCATTCGGAGCCCCAAAACCCAAATCACATCTCTCAATTCAATCAAAAATTGAAATATTTTTTATATATTAAAATAAATTTTGATATAATTTTTTAATATTAAGCAATATCATCTTATAACCCTGAAATTTTACATTTAACCCCATCCTCCGTTAAAAAAGTTATAAGTTTATAATTCATTTTATTATATAACTAATTACAATTTGATAGGTAAATAATAGTTGAATAAGTAATAAGATTTGCACCATTTCTTTTATACATATAACTTTAAATTGTGTTATTATAAATAATAACTTTACGCTGTGATATATATTAAAATGATAAGAACTTATTATGTAAATCTTATAAATTGAATGTTATATTAGTAAATGTATTTCCGTTTTAATAACACGATGATTCAGTAGAAAAATTACGTATGTATCTTTGGTGAACAGTTGTATTTTGTTGTTTCATATTAAAGTTAAGGAAGAAATTGTAAAAGTTACAAAGTTCAGGGATATATGTGTTATTAGCTCTACTCTAGTCTCTGGATATGAGAATTGCCGAACTCTAATCGGATCCGGGTCGGGTATGTAAACCCGGTTTTTTTCGAAGCCTTCATCGTCTCCGTTAATTCGAAAATTCCGACGATGTTCCCAAGCTTCGTCCAGAGAGTTCGGAGCCCCAAAACCCAAATCACAACTCTCAATTCAATCAAAGGTTTTGGCTTTAGCTCATTAATAAACCTTAAACCCCAAATCCGAACAGGGGTGTTCTGGGACCTAGACAACAAACCACCAGCCTCTTTCCCTCCATACGACGCCGCCGTAAAGCTCCGAACCGCCGCGTCGTCTTTCGGATTCGTGAAACTTATGGTGGCGTACGCGAATCGTCACGCCTTCAGCTACGTTCCTTTAGTAGTTCGAGAAGAGAGGAGAGATAGGAAACTGCTGAACGAGTTGGAGAACACAGGTAAGGTTAAACCGCCGGAGCCTTACTTCTGCGGTGTTTGTGACCGGAGATTTTACACGAATGCGAATCTAATCAATCATTTCAAGCAGATTCACGAGACTGAGCATCAGAAACGTATGAGACAGATTGAATCATCCAAAGGGCATCAAAGAGTGAGGCTTTTGGCTAAGTATTCGATGAAGATTGAAAAGTATAAAAGAGCGGCGAGGAAGGTTTTGACTCCCAAAGAAGGTTACGGGTTAGCTGATGAGCTGAAACGAGCTGGGTTTTGGGTGAAGATGGTTAGTGATAAGCCAGAAGCTGCTGATGTGGCGTTGAAGGAACATATGGTTGATGTGATGGATAAGAGAGAAGTGGAGTGTGTTGTTCTTGTGTCTGATGATTCTGGTTATGCAGGGGTTTTGAGGGAAGCTAAGGAGAGGTGTTTGAGGACTGTTGTGATTGGGGATTTGAATGAAGGTGCGTTGAAGAGAGTAGCTGATGTTTCGTATTCGTGGAAGGAAGTTGTGATGGGGAAGGCTAAGAAGGAAGTTGAGAAGGTTGTTGGGAAGTGGAAGGATAGAGATGTGTTGAAGAAGTTGGAGTGGAGTTATGATCCTGCTTTGGAGAAAGAGAGAGGAGGTTCTTGCGGTGTTTGGGATTACGAGTTTGATTGTGATGATGATGAGATTGAGAATGTAACAGAGGTGGAGATTGGAGATGGTGGTGATTGGTGGAAGATAGATAATGAAGATGGTGTTACATCTTCTAGACCTTGTCGATCACATCACACCATTGTCGGGATTGATTGCGCAGAGGAAGATAACAACAACTTAGGCAGTTAACATTCATTGTTTCTTGTTCTCTGAGATTGATTTTGCTGCACTGATTTGATTTGTTCTTCCAAAACCATCATAGTTTGGTTTAGAACTATGTAAAATTTGGTCAGAATAAAGAAGATAAAAGATATGTTTGGATTCACAAGAAACAAGGTGACAAAATAGATCGAGTTTACTACAGAGTATATGCATCAAAATCCAAGCTAATTTATTCTTCAGCCATGATGGAAAAGACAATTAAGTTTTCCCACAATTGAAACAAACCTAAGTGATGAAGCTGTACATTGCTCAAAATCTACTAACAAATAAAATGAAGCAAAATCTAGCAACACAGAAACAATGCAGATATGTGAAAATAGCCTTATGTTGAGATAACCAAGTGTTTTGTCCATTAAGACTGAGAGCCATCTTTCCCAAGCGATGCAAGTGCTCGGTTCCAAAAGCTTAACGTAGAGCGAACCCCAAAAAAGCTCACCAAGAACTCTTCTTCTTCGTGTAAAACCCCATGTACCATTTCACGAACTTTTTCAAACCAGTCTCAAGATCAACCGTGGGTTTATAACCAAGCTCTGCTTGCGCTAACGTGATATTCGCATGAGTGAACTCAACATCCCCATTCCTAGGTAAAGGCATGATCTTTTTCTTAGCTTTCGTCTTCAAAAGCTTCTCCAATATAGTCACAAGCTTAGTAACAGGAACAGGAGAAGTATTCCCCAAATTATAAATCCTAAACATAGCAGAACCTTTCTTCTTCCCACCACTACCAGTACTCTTCTCAGCAGTATCTAACGCACCTAAACAACCTTTCACAATATCATCAATGTAAGTGAAATCCCTAGCAACACTACCTTTATCAGGTGACTCAAACACAGTAATCGTCTTCCCTTTAAGTATATCTTTAGTAAAGAAGAAGTAGGCCATGTCAGGTCTACCCCAAGGTCCATAAACAGTGAAAAACCTCAAACCCGTTAGTGACAAACCATAGATATGGTTATAAGTATGCGCAATGCCTTCACCTGCTTTCTTAGTAGCTGCGTATAAACTCGCAGGCTGATCAGTTCGGTCTTTCTCCGAAAAGGGTACTTTGGAATTGAGTCCATAAACAGAGCTAGACGAAGCCCACACAATCGCAGGCTGAGGATTCGCTGATTTGGATACTTCTAAGAGATTCACAAACCCAGCAATGTTACTGTTCACATACGATCCAGGGTTCTGCATTGCGTAACGCACACCGGCTTGAGCAGCGAGATGCATCACGTGAGTGAAGAGGACAACATCAAAGAGCTTCCGAAGCAATACGGCGTCGTTTATATCGCCTTCTACAACGAACACACCTGATCGTTCCAAAAGCCCTTGTCTCGCTCGTTTAAGCTTCGGATCGTAGTACCGATTGAAATTGTCAAGACCTAGAACACCGTCGCCGCGTCTCCGTAACGCGATCGAGACGTGGGTACCGACGAACCCGGATGCTCCGGTGACTAGAACGGTTAAACCGCCGGGAGACCTCGGACGAGCGGATTTGCGGACTTGTTTCTCCCAGTGAGAGCCGCCGTATTTGGCGGCGGAAACGGAGGAAGAGTCGTTGAGATTGCGGCGAGATGGTGACGGAGGAGGGGATAGGATTAGGTAGAAGAGGAAGAGAGCGAGGAAGAGAGAAGCCCAAAGAGTTAGTTTCGAGAGACGGAGGTAACGGTGGTGGTGGAGAATCATCCAGTACGGCGGGACTTTATCGGTTTTGTACTTTCCGGGTGTGGGAGGAAGATCATCAAGGTGTGACATTTTCGCCGGAGATTTTAGGGTTAGGGTTGTTGTTGTGGTTTTGATTTTTGTGGGTATAAGAGAGATTGAAGGGAAGAAGCAAAAAAATTTGGAGCAAGTCAAAAATTGAGAGTATTTTCCGGGAAAGAAGAAGAGACTTTTATTTTAATTTGATGATTATATATATATATATATATATATTTCTTAACTTATGATTATAATCCTATTTAGGTTTTTATATATTTCTTTTTTTTGTTCAATCTTGAAGTGATGGTAATAAACAAAAAGCTGTCAACATTAAGATTCATGTATTTTAAAGATTGCTTTTTCAATGTTAACGTGTTTTGTAGATTCTTGACATCTGTATTTGAATTGAATTCTATATTGATCATGTTATGCATGTCCCTTTTGTACACGGTCACAGATTCTGAGATACTATATTATAAATGCCATATATAATATATTTTGTAACTGTTTGGTACAAGATTTTCATATGTTAGTTCCTGTTCAAAAAAGCGGTCTACACGGCCATTTAGGCACCATTTAGGTAATAGGCGCTCAACAGACACCTAGACGACTATCTACACTGTCTAAAATTACATAATATAATTTTAATATATATTTTTTTAATTTTTAACTATATATATTTAATTTTTTAAGTTTTATATTCATATACATAATTATAAATGTTTATATATTATTTTTCTAAATTAAATAAATACATTTTTCTGACTTTCGTTTATGATTTATTATTTTTATTCTTCTAACATATATATTTTTACATAATTATATATATATATAATATTTTATGTTATAAACGCCTAAATCACTTAAAAACGTTTAAACCTCGATTAAATATTCTAGAGCGCTAGGCGCTGGATCACCGCCCATATACCGCCTAGCGTTTTCTTTAACATTGGTTCCAAATATAAAAATATAAAATGATATTATAATTTAATAGTTAAATTATACATTCGAAAAACTAATTCTAAATTGAAAATATATATCGATCTATCTAGATAATAATTTTCTGAGTATTAACTTATAGTGGTTATATGCACTTGTACAAAATAAGAATACTACACAATATTGTTATAAAATTATATGTATGTGAATATAATTAAGAAAGGGTTTCAGCTGAATTATTTTTGTTTGGTAACATAAAGTTCAACATTTTTAAAAGTTTTTAGTATCATCCGCAAATTAGACCATCCTTTATTTTAAGATAACTAGACTATAGAAACAAGCAATCATCTACATCGTAATCATTTGTATATTTCCAAATAAGTGAAAGAATATACTAGTTTAATACTACATTTTTGTTTTCTTAACGGAAGTAATCTTATAAGAAACTAATTATTACTTTAGTTTAGTTCATGATTGTTAAATCTCACCTAACTATTATTTTCAACATTAGACGAAAATTCACTTATTTTATTCTTAGTCTTTTTTCTCTTTCTTTTCTCACTTCTTTTCCAATCCTTGTAAAGCACTAAGAGCAATTCATTTGATAAAATTTACAAATAGTACAAATATCGTATAATCTCATGAAATATAATAAGTGTTAGCAACTTATTTATCATAGCTAACCTATCAGAAAACTTAGCCCTTAGACAAAAAATCCGAATCGAAGCAACCGAACCGAACCGAAATTTTGGGTGTTCGATTCGGGTTCGGTTATTATGGCTAAACCGATCGACAAGCTTCTAAAATTAAAATCGGTTCTCGGTTATTTTGGTTCGGTTCCACTAAACCGATCGGTTAACCGAACTTAATTAAACCTAGTAATAGACAAGAGTCTTCACTTCACTTCACTTGTTCAAGCTTTTCTCCGCCTCTTTTCTTTTTATGCGACACAAAAGGCTAGTGATTCTATTTCATGTCTGCTTTAATTTAATTTCATCTCTGCATTCTCAGGCTCTTAACTTAGTTTCTGCATCATCTCAGTCTCAGCTTAACTTCTGTTCGGTGAGATATATTTATTTGATTTTTCATCTTTTTTTTGAAAACTGATATCTTTAAATCAAATCTTTTCTTTAGGGTAAGAAGGTGTCAAATCATTTACTGCCAAAAGCATCGTTCACGCCACATACCAAATATAAAAATAGTATCATTAACTAGTATTTAAGTTCCTAAAGCGGTTAGAGCCAAACCGGCTCGGACAAGTTAACTTGCTTTTATTGCACAAAACTCTAGAATTTTTCAATGACGTGTTGCTTGTAGACTTGTAGTTCTGAATTCTGATATTGCATTTGCATGTACCTTGGCTTGTTGCATGATTGTGATGCATAATTTTACTGTAAGAAGTCTCAAATGAAGTCTAAACGAAAAGCCATAAAACTGCCGAATCAAATTCCGAAGGGTACTTATCTCCTTCTTTTTTTTCAACCAAAAAGTTATAAGATTTGACTTATCTATTACTTGAAATCTAGTACATGTTTTATATTCTACTCTATACCATCGAAATTCAAATTAGATATTAAAAAATAACAAATAACGACGAAAGTATAATAAGCTTCGGCTATAAAAGGATATTAACAAATAATAGCCAATTAGAATCGCCAAGTTTCAAAGCAAAGGTTACTTTCACTTTGAATATCTTATCACCATACTCTTCTTTCTCTAGTATCATACATAAAAACATTTAGCATTTACATACTCATATTGTGGTAAATGCTATAATAATAATAATCTAAAATCAATTGTTCTTTATCGACCTGCTGTAGTCAATCAATAGGCTAGCTGCAATATTTTAGTTTATAGTTCCTATTTCATTTTCAAGTAAATGTATAAATGAGTGGGATGGTTAAAAGGAAAAAAAACATAAAAAAGAACATGACTTGTTTTTTAATCCAAGTTACAAGATCATTCTGTCTCTAACAATGTTAAAAGTGGTTAAAAACTCACATGAAACCTAAAAAGAATCTACCAACTCAACCAGATTTTGTTCTATGATTCATTTCCTAAGAGTCATTTCCAAGCAATATAGGTTATATATATATATACGTCATATGTGTGTACTAACGGGCCTTTCTCACACTTATGTTGGAACGATCCACAGGCCTATCTAAAATCTAAGCCCATCTTGTTGCCTACCGGTAGTTTTTACGTTTTACTTTTTTTTTACCGATGTCACATTATAGGCATATGAACATGACCCAAATTAAGCGTAACGGTAAACCAAATCGAACCACGTAATTCTAGTAACCGCACAAAATGGCTTGAGCTTGGGCGTTTTTTTCTTTTCAATATCGTGTACCATTTCAGTGGAGTGCCTCTTGTAAGAGTTGTTTGAATATAAAAAAATGTGATAAAATCGTATTGCTTCTGCTCTCTTATTTTTCTCGTGCAATATTTTATACTCTCTCTTTGAAGTGTTGCATTTTTTTCTTTAAAAGGTTATTTAACCATTAGACACGAGATCAAGAAGATGAAAAACATTAATTCCACTTCTAGTGGAGGAAGGAAGGAAACAAGGGTTAAAAACTTGAATATGTTATTTTTACTCCAGCCGACAATTTGGATGTTTTGGTAATTATGGCGCAAAACAAATAAAAGGGCCGCATTCGTAGAAGTTGTGGTTGGTCATGTGGTCATATATATTCCTAATTGCCCTGAACAACGTGTCCGGGATTTCAAAATCTTGTCATGTAATTATATTGTTGTCATTTGTCAAGTTGCACTTTTTAAGATATGGATAGAAAGATCAAAAATAAAATTGACATTCTTCTTGTTTGTTTTAGGCTCCTCAGTAACAGTGCCAATCCTATAATGGTCTTGCTCTATTCAAATAGGTCTATATAATCCTCGTTTTATATATGAAATGAATAAACAATACAACACTCACATTACTCAAAACAAACCAACTGAGATCTAGAAAGAGAGAGATAGAGTGAGAGCTTCCATAGAGCCAAAACTCTTCTCCCGTTTGTTTCTCCTCTTCGTTACGGCTTGTTTTATCTTCTTATTCATTTCAACGTACTTTTCTCACGAGCCATCCTCCACGGACTGCACCAACTCTATCTCTTCACCTCTTTGCGCCTCAAGAAACTTCTTTTTCAACAAAAAAACTCAACCCATTACTAAAAACGTTCCCAAAACAAAACCCAAAAACCATGACCACATGTCCGACACACCAAACCACCCTCTTGACCCATTCACGGTGGTGGAGATCAACAAAGTCCGATCAATCCTCTCCTCACACTCGCTCTTCACCTCCAGTGCACCACAAGCTCTTTACTCTGTCGTTCTTGAAGAGCCAGACAAGAACCTAGTCCGAAAATGGGAAAAAGGAACCACACTCCCACCACGAAAGGCTTCAGTAACGGCACGTGTTGGCGGCGACTCACACGTTCTCACCGTTGACTTGTCTACAAGCCATGTAGATTTAGTGGATAGTCCGGTTCGTGCACCTAGTTACCCGATTATGACGTTGGAGGAGATGGACTATAGAAATGTGTTGGAATACTTTATTAGATAGAAGAGGTACAATATATATAGTGTGTACAAGGGAAAACTTAGGTCTAGATTAATTACAAACAGATCCTCAATTTAGGTATCCTTTACATGCTCCCTCAAGATGGAGGTAGATGTCAAACTCCAATCTTGTTATTGAGCTCTTGAAAACGCAGACGCGGAAGCGGTTTTGTGAGGGAGTCGGCCAACTGATCAGTTGTAGAGATATGAGCAACACGAAGAGCACCACTCTGAATATGACCACGGACGAAGTGATAATCAAGGGCAATGTGTTACATACGTGAATGGAAGACTGGATTTGAGCATAAATATGTGGCTCCCATGTTGTCACAATAGATAACTAGAGGCAATGGCAAGTGGAGGCCTAATTCAGTGAGAAGACTACATACCCATTTTAGTTCTGAGGTAGTGTTTGCGACAGCCCTATACTCAGCCTCAGTTGAAGAACGAGCCACACCTTTTTTCTTCTTCGATGACCAAGAAATGGAATGGCCACCTAGATAAATGATGTAACCGTTGGTGGAAACATAGTCATCACTATCACCTGCCCAATCAGCATCTGAAAATGCATGAAGAGTGAGAGGCGTACCAGAGCGCAGTAGAATACCATGTGAGGTAGTGCCAACAAGGTAACACAAGATACGTTTAATGGCCTGCCAATGAAGGTCAGTCGGGCAATGCATGAACTGCGATAAACGATTCACAGCATAGACAATATCCGGTCGAGTGAAAGACAAGTACTGAAGGCTGCCGAGAACCATGCGATAGTCGGTCGGGTTGTCCAGCGGCTTGCCTGACCGGAGTGTGAGCTTCGGGTTTCGTGTCATTGGTGTGGAGACCTGTTTGGCAGCTAGCATATTTGTTTTGGCGAGGAGATGAAGAACGTATTTTCTCTGCATCAAGTGTAAGCCAGACCGTGTGCGTACTGCTTCAATACCAAGAAAATAACTCAACGCTCCCAGATCCTTGAGTGAGAATCTGGTAGCTAGTGAAGAGATGATTCGTTGAATGATGGACGGGTTACTGCCTGTAAGAACAATGTCATCAACGTAGACAAGTATGTAAGTGATATCACGACCGTGACGGTGAACAAAAAGAGACGTATCGGTAAGAGAGTTGACAAAGCCGATGGAGACAAGGTAGTTTCGAAGTTCTTGGTACCACCCTTGGAGCTTGATTCAAGCCGTACAATGCCTTGTTGAGTCGACATACATGATTCGGACGATCGAGATCGACAAAGCCTGGAGGTTGAGCAACGTAGACCTCATCTGTCAAAGTTCCTTGAAGGAACGCATTGTTAACGTCAAGTTGGCGAATATCCCAAGAATGATGGACACCAACTTCGAGAACGGTACTGAAAGTTTCTAAATAGTCGATGCCATGTTGTTGATGAAATCCCTTAGCGATAAACCGTGCCTTATACCTGTCAATCGAACCATCAGGTTTATTTTTAGTTGTAAAAACCCAACGACTACCAATAACATTTTGATTAGGATCTGGGGGTACCAAATCCCAAGTTTTATTTTGAATTTGGGCACTTATTTCATCACACATGGCAGGTCGGAACCGTGGATCTTGGAGGGCTTGTTTAATGGTGGTGGGTTCAGGGGAGGTGGCGGTAATGGCAGCAAGGGTGAATTTTTTCTTTGGTTTTGTGATATTGTTTTTGGCACGGGTCTGCATGGCGTGTTAGTTTGGTGGGTGGCCGGGGTTGGCAACTTGTGGCGGAGGATTAGGTGGTGGTATTGGATTCGGAGATGGTGTAGGAGCGGGTGATGGTGGCGGACTGTGGGATGGAGATGGTTGGTCGGGCATTGTGGGAGAAGACGTAGGAGAAGGAGAGGGTGAATTTATTTGGGCTGGAGACGTTGAATTTTCATGGACTGGGGATAGGTGTATAGGTGGGCTTGTGGATGTTGGGCTTGGAGTGACTCTTGTTGGGCCTGTGTTATCATGAAAGCCCAAACCTATATCTCTCTCACGAGATATGTCGACATTAGTTTGACATAGAGAAGTGTCCAGCGGTGATGTCGATGTTGTGGTGACTGGCGATACAAGGTGGTGAGGGTCCAAGCTTGAGGGTCCGGAAGGCGGAGTGACGAGTGGCTGACGATGAACAGGAATTACTCTGGCCATTGTATCAATCGACGAGGACGGAGGAGTGAGGGTGGACAGTGGACGTTGGCGCTGTTGTGAGCTAAATGGAAAACTTACTTCATCAAACGTCACATGGCGAGAGCTATATATGCGACCAGTGGTGACATCTAAGCAGATATAGGCACTTTGATGAAGAGAGTACCCAAGAAATACGCACCGTACCGAACGATCATCCAACTTGTGTTTAGCATATGGTCGGAGCCATGGAAAACAAGCACACACGAAGATCCATAGTTTATTATAGTTAGGCGGTTGACCAAAAAGCTTGAGGAACGGTGAGCTGGCATTGAGAAGTGGAGTAGGTATACGATTAATGAGGTAGACCGCAGCCGAGAGAGCGTATGTCCAATAGGTTTTAGGCATGGAGGCATGACTCAACAAGGCGAGACCCGTCTCTACGATATGCTGGTGTTTGCGTTCCGACATCCCGTTATGCTCCGGTGTATGGGGCGGTGTTGTAAGGTGACCGATGCCATGGGCGGATAAGAACGGCCGTAGTGCAATGAACTCTCCACCGTTGTCGGAGTACAACGTGCCAACTTTGCAACCAAAATGTGTTTCGACGAGAGCAGTGTAGGCAATAAACGTCTCCCGAACTTGTGATTTTTGTTTTAATGGATAGAACCATGTGAACCTCGTAAAGTGGTTGACAATGATAAGATAATACTTGTAGTTGTCGACGGAGACCAAAGGGGATGTCCAAACATCAGAATATAGGTATTGGAGGGGTCTGGTTGAGACAATAGTGTTTGTATGAAAAGGTTGCTTGTGGCTTTTATTGATAAGGCAGTCAGAGCATGACAATTGTTTTTGCAAAGACTGTGAAACGGGAAGAGAAAATTGAGAAACAACAACAGCTTTTAAGATAGGCATAGAGGGGTGGCCTAATCGGGAGTGCCATGATGAGAGGCTCGTCTTTGGTGTTGATGAGGCAAACATTACGGCAGGCGGATGGATCGGCCACTCGTACAACTCGTTCTTAGTCCCTCCTTAGAGTAACCGGACCCCGTGCTAAGATCCTTCACCTGAAATTGTGTAGGAGAGAATTTCACGGACACTTGATTATTGTTACACAAACGGTAAACAGAAATCAAATTTTTGTGAATATTAGGCACAAACAAAACATCTTTTAAGTGTAACGGGCGAGACGAGGTAGAGATGGAGGTGGAACCAGTTTGCGTGATTGGAAGGCTGGAACCATCCGCAATTGTCACTTCATCACCACCAAGATACGGCTGATGCAGTGCAAGGTTGTTGAGATCAGTGGTAAGATGATGAGTAGCACCGCTGTCAAGGATCCAGGGATTGGTGTTGTTTAGTGGTCCGGTGACCAGATTTGCACGCGGTTGCCATAGAGCATAGGAGCCAGGGGAAGGCTGTGAGTAGAGTTGTTGTTGCAGCTGAGAACAGTGGCGTGCACTGTGTCCATGAACACCGCAAATCTGACAGCGGCCATTGTACGGTCGCAGCAAACGTTGATCACGTCGCTGACCAGACTGTTGCTGCCACGGTTGGTTGAAGCGAGCGTTGGAGTTGTTACCGCGTTGGTTGTAATGATTGCCTCGTCCGTTGGTGTTCTTGTTGTAGCTGACAGCGTTGGCAGTGATGGGAAGAACCGATGTGGAAGTAACGTGGGTAAGAAGATTCGCTTCATGAAGAAGAAGTTTTTCATGAACCTCTGTAAGGGAAGGACTCATATCACGACCTTCAATTTGGTTAACGACCTGCTGGTATTCTTCTGGAAGACCCTTGAGAAGCTTGGCTAACTGATCGTCATGGTCGACAACCTTGCCGAGAAGAGCGAGCTTGTCGTAGAGAGTGATAAGCCCTTGAACGTAGTCATCAATGGAGCGAGTACCTTTGGTCCATTGAGTTACCTGGTGCTGCAGCTGGAGAATATGGCCACGACTCGGTTTGGCGTAAACACCTTTAAGGGTGGACCAGATTTCAGAAGCGGTGGTTGCACGAGAGACAAGGGGCGGAACAGAGGGAGAAATCGCACCAAGAAGTGCATTGTAGACAAGCTTATCTTGTGATCTCCATAGAGTAAACTCCGGAATCACTGTGGTTGTAGAACCAACAGTGGTCGTTTGGGTTGGAACCGTGACAGTGCCGTCGAGATAAGTGGCGAGATCATAGCCATCAAACAGGACATGGATCTGACGACTCCACATGAGGAAGTTGGTTGCCGTGAGCTGTGTGACATTGGAGGTGTTAACGTGGACCAGATTGCTGCTATTGGTCACAACAATAGTATCAATGGTAGATACGTTAGAGGCCGACATAGTTAAACGAGGAAGAAGAAAGAAAACAGAGGAGGCGGAGGAAATATATATATATATATGTTTAAGGTATAAGTATCGAGAGCTCTAATACCATATAGAAATGTGTTAGAATACTTTATTAGATAGAAGAGGTACAATATATATAGTGTGTACACGGAAAAACTTAGGTCTAGATTAATTACAAATAAATCCTCAATTTAGGTATCCTTTACATGGACGATGCCACTAGGGCTCCTTTCACAAACGCGGATTTCAACCGTACGATACTATCCCGTGGAGTTAATCTAACGGACGTGATTTGTTTCCCAATCTCTATTGGCTGGTTTGGTAATAAAGACAAAAACAGAAGGTTAATTAAAATCCAGTGTTTCTCAACTCAAGGTACGGTTAATATCTACATGCGACCTATCGAAGGTTTGACTCAAAGCAAATACTCGAGAGAACCGATACTGGTCGGTCAATACCAATACCCGGTTCAACTAATACCGATTACCGTTTCGCATATCTCCCAAACCGCTTGACCTTGGACAAAACCAGACCTTTCAATCCAATCGCAATCGAGCAGCCACGTGGTCCAGGCTTCGTAATTGAAGATAACCATCTAGTAAACTGGGCAAACTGGGAATTTCACTTTAAACCGGACCCGAGAGCCGGTTTAATTATATCCCGGGCCAGAGTACACGACCCGGATACACAAGTGACACGTGAAGTGATGTACAAAGGCTTTGTGTCGGAGCTTTTTGTTCCTTACATGGATCCAACGGAAGCTTGGTACTTCAAGAATTATATGGACGTAGGCGAGTATGGGTTCGGGTTACAAGCAATGCCGCTCGAGCCACTTAACGAATAACGATCGTCCAAGAAACGCCATTTATATGGACGGAATATTCGCGATGGCTGATGGAACGCCGTATGTGAGAGAGAATATGATTTGTGTGTTTGAGAGGTACGCCGGAGATGTTGGGTGGCGTCACTCCGAGAATCCCGTCACCGGCATGCATGCCGGTAAGTTCTTTTTTGCTTTCTCTGTCTACTTTAAATAATTATCATAACAAATCACGTGTTCTTACGTTTAAAACTTTTTTCCAACATAGTATTCGTCTTTTTTGGTGGCTAACTTTGTTAAAGTAGTAAGTCTTTTGAAATCAGATCTTACCTAATTATCTGTTAAATTAAACGAACCTAAAGATACTTATACAAATCCTCAATTAACGGCCAACTATTTGTTTTGTTTTTGTAGAAACTAATCAAAAATACCATATTACTAGGTACCAACCCGCACTATGTGCGGAATAAATCAATTTAAACAAAATATTATGAGTCAAATTATTATTTGAATTTAAGATTCGTTTATATAAAACAAAATATATAAGTAAAGTGTTTTTCGTTTATTCAAATTTGCGTTTATTTTCTGTAAAATACGTTTCACCCGTGAAATATTTGAACTTGGAAAAGAATTTTAAAGTGGTGTAGAAAATTTTGATGTCTTTTTGTGTTTTTAAAAATCATATTCATATATTTTATGTTTCACATTATTATCTATATCACTATACCATTAAATAGATAAATCAATATTTTTAAACTAATTGATTTAATTTAAACCAATTAGAAACACAATGAGGGTTTATGGTGAATTGGTGGAAATGATGATGAAAGGAAGATCATATATATAGGGGTAGTAAGTCCAATGAGGGTTTATGTTTTAATTTTTAAAAAGATTCACTTCCCTCCAAGTAAATTGTTTCGATTGAAAAATAAAATCTTAGATTAGGTAAATGATTTGATTGACAAAAAAAAAAGATTAGGTAAATGATTTCGGATTTTTAGGTGCAGTTATTTTAGTTCTGGTGAATGTGATATTAATTAAATTCCCTTTTAATTACAAATCAAAAGATTAACTTAGGTCTATTTGAATTTATTTCGGTTTGTAGTATATTTGAGTAATTATGTCATGATTTTTTGGGAAAATGTTAATTTCAATTAGAGTAATCGCAGTAATTTGTTTAATATTGCAATAATCAATCATATATAGGTCATTTAGATCTACAATCTAGGAAATTACGCAATTATCATCTTAATTAAAAATAGTTAATTGGTAGACCTTTATTATGATATTATTCCCGTCCTTTTTTCTACTGAATTTAGCAGTTAATTTGGAATCAAATGTACTTAGTTTTCTGTTTGATTGATAATCCTCCTATATCATAGGAGAAAAACGTTATTATCATCTTAATTGAAAAAAGTAAATTGTTAGGCCTATCAGATTTTATTCCTTTTTTGTAGTGAAATAAGCTATTTTTTTAGTAATCGAATATTTGTTTTCTGTTTAATTGATACTGGTAATCTCCGAAGTATCATAGGTAAATTTATCCAAAAATAGCGAATCAATCAACAAATTTATGTGTACGTATGTCATGCATATTGATTTACAAAATCATCACCATAGATGGGTTTTCTTATTAGAACTAATTAGTATGCATTTGTTCCCGATATTACGTGATAGGGTGAAATTTTAAATATCAGAATATTTAGCGGTATAATCCCCTAAAATTTTTGGTGTGAGGCTTAAATTTATGTGATGAATAGAAAGATTTGAAGATTTTCAATAATTTATTTAATTATTGGAATGAAATACAATTAATAATAAAATTCATACATCATCGTGGTTATCCCAAAATATTAATACAAATGAAATCCTTTATTTCTTTGAAGAAGTAGTTATGTAGTCTTCATTGGTTATTTTGATTCTCTTTCTGGGATTTGGTAAACTGTTTCCTTTGGTTAAATACTGAATCAGAATCTTGATCTCATGTGTCTGGTCAATTTGCTTCATGACGTAACGCTTTTGAAACCTGTTCAAATGTAGGAGTTGAATATGTAAAGAAATTAAACTGACAACTTGATCATCATAAAATTTTGATTACTTACCGAGTAAAGGTTTGCAATTGGTAAAAAATCATGTTTTCCTTTTCTCTGCCACTATTTTTCCACCACATTATAAACGAACTTAGGAGAATATTCATCATAAGTTATATTGGTAGATAACTGGTATCCTCTATTATGTTCGAACCATGATGAGACATGATTTACGTAAAGCTTGGCGAAAGAAGGCATCTGATTATTGAAGATAGATTTTTTTGTTTGCTATGGCTATTACGCTCGAAGAATGATTTATATAGGTGAGGATAGACATGTGTAGGATTTTCTTTTATTAGTTTGTTTTTGGTCAATAAATACAATGACATAAAGATGTAATTAATTAGAAAAGTTGAGGGGACTTTACTAAATATTGCACTGAGTTCTGTAATGCTGACACCTCAGCTTTTTCACCAAAATGTTTCTCCTTTAATATATAGGGGATATGCATATTAATTAAATGAACTTTTTAAAACATGATATTTTTTTTACTTTTTCATAGTTATGATATTTTTGAAACAAGCCTACAAATAATAGAAGACAAATTTAATTTCTAACATCCGTTTTGTATTTCTTATTAGTTATTACATAAAAACAATATTTCAAAAATCTATATATGGGTTCTAATTAAGTTTAAAAACCAATTGCTAATGAAGGAATGGACTCGCTTAACTTTTATGAGATTGAGATTGCACCTGACTAACCTGACACAATAATGATTGTTATGATATGTATATACATGAATAAAAGCAAAAAGAGATCTACGTACTGACACTCAAAATAGAAACAGTTCATAAAGTAAGATAAATAGGTTAATTTTGTTCAAAAAAAAAAAAAAAAAAGGTTAATTACGATTTTTTTTTGGTAGCCGTTAAGGGAAGTGAGGCCAAAGGTGACGCTTGTAGTACGAATGGAAGCCTCAGTGGGTAATTACGATTACATCATTGATTATGAGTTCCAAACTGATGGGCTTATGAGAGCTAAGGTACTTTCGAATTTTAGTCTTTGTTATTTTCCCAAAATATAATTGATTATAAAATGACGTTGGTACGATGTGATCAACTATAGGTTGGGCTTAGTGGAATCTTGATGGTGAAAGGGACAACGTACGAGAACAAGAACCAAGTGAAGAAAGACAAAGAAGGTAATGAAGAAGAGCTCTATGGCACCATTCTGTCCGAAAATGTAATTGGAGTTATTCACGACCACTACGTCCCTTTTTACCTTGACCTAGACGTGGATGGTCCGGAAAAATTCCTTTGTTAAAGTGAACCTTAAGAGGAAAGAGACGGCACCTGGTGAATTACCGAGGAAGAGTTACATGAAAGCAGTTAGGAACACTGCAAAAACCGAAAAGGACGGTCAAAACAAGCTTAGCTTGTACGACCCATCAGAATTTCACGTTATCAATTCTGGTAAAACTACTCGGGTAGGTAACCCCACGAGTTACAAGGTCGTGCATAGAGCCACAGCTGCTAGTTTGCTTGACCATGATGATCCACCGCAGAGAGAGGAGCTTTTACCAATAACCAAATTTGGGTCACTCCCTACAATAAGTCCGAGCAATGGGCTAGCTGGTGGTTTGTTCACTTACCAAAGTCATGGTGATGATACTCTTGCGGTTTGGTCAAACAGGTGATTACAGTAAATAGATATTTTGTTAAGAATGATCGTTTTATTTGATACATTATTGGTGTCATGCAGGGACAGAGACATAGAGAACAAGGACATTGTGGTATGGTACACGCTTGGGTTCCACCACATCCCATGTCAAGAAGACTTTCCAATAATGCCCACAGTTTCTTCGAGTTTCGATTTGAAGCCAGTTAATTTCTTTAGCGAAATCCAATCATTAGGGCTATTAAAGAAAGAGTATCTTCATATCACCTATGATTACTCAAATCCCATATATTACTTTAATATATATTAATTATATTATTCTATGTAATCCCTTTAATTATGTCATTTGATTATGGTTTGTGCTTATATATAAGTTGTATCATTCCATTTGATAATATAACAATAATAATAATACAATACTACTAGATTAAGACCGGCGTGCTAGAGGACGGGTTGAAATTCATTTCATTTATATTGTAATTTTTATATAAAATATAATTTATGTGATTGTTTTTAAAAGTTTTTTTGGATAAAAAATTATGCAATAAAATCATATGCTAAATATGATGGATTGGAAAATACACCTATTTTGTAAGTTTTATATTGTTAATGATTCTAGATAATTACCCATGCTATAACAATGGTTAAATTTTATTTTATATAAAATTTTGTATATTTTATATTTTAAAATAAAAATTTAATATGTTGTATTAGGTTATATATGTGAAGTTATTTCAACAATGTATATTTTACATCATGACTTGAATGTCTTTATAAGACATAATTTTGTAAATTTGGTTTCTAAAAAGCGAGTTATTATATTATGAGTAATTTAATATATTGTTATACTTTTTGTTTTAATATACTTGGTTTCTTGAAATTCTTTCATATTATAGTGACATATTATTGACATTGTTATAACAAATCAATTTAGAGTTTTTATATTTTCTAACTTTTATATCAAGTTTCAATATATTAAAAATATTTCAAAATAAATTATTTAAAGTTTATTATATTATATAAAATTATAAAATTTAACAAAAAAATATGAAATTGAATTTAAATATTCAAATTTTAACCCGTTACTCAGTAAATTTTTTAATTCAATAGATATTATTTTTAAAGAATAATATTACTAACGCTTGAATATTTTATAGATTGAACAATTTATATTTATTTTTAAAAATTTAACTTATGGTATATCCGGAAATAAAACTAATTTTTAATTATAATAAATAATATGATAATTTTTTTTTTTCACAAAATAGACTCATATATAAAATGAGAGGTGAATTATAATGATAATTAACAATTTAATATGTTAAGTTAAATATCAAAATATTTTATTTGATTATTAATTTAATAAAGGAAATTAATATGATAAGTTAGATGATATGATTATTTAGAATATTCTTTTTAAGATTTTCGGTATAACCTATTTGTAACTAATTAATCTATCAATTAATATATAATCTATTTGTAACCAACTTATTAAAATTATATAGTCTACAAAACAATGTTGTTTACTTCCATTTTATTATAAAGGGGATTTTCTCCATTCACACTCCGAACTTCGAACATAATCTTCCGGTTTGCGGAGCCGAATCTGTTTCTGCTTGAGAAGAATGAGTAACCAACAAAATAATTATCCAGCTTTTGGATCTTATTATAGATTTATGGAACAAATTCATTTAAATGAGAATAAAATTAAACCAAACAAACACATTTTTATTCAAATGCATTATCAAGATTAACCATTTTTAGCCTTCTTCGTTTAGTTATTTGCCATTCAGATAGTTGATTCAGATGAATCATTATAATTTAATTCCAATTCCAAATTAATCAATATAATCGATGTTACAAAGAAAAAAAGGGAAGAGGATAGGAAATTAAATCAAATCTTTTTTTTTTCTTTTGAATATTCGTCTTTTAACAATCAATTTAAAATATCTATATATATAGGTATAGCTAATTAAAAAATACCATTAGTATCAAATGATCAAATATGCATAGATCAGTTACAACAAAGAAGGGATCTGTAGGATAGATGATCCAATCTAAGTAACAGAATATCTTTCGTATATATATTTTTTGTTTTACATTTTACGTACTCTCTCGTATTATAAAGGGGAAGAAGATAGAGAACCCTAATTCTAATCTTTTATTTCTGAGAGAGCACTAAAAGTATAAAATTTCTAATGGAGAGGAAACAAAAAAAAATGGTTATCAAACAATTGTGCCCAGAGGAAGCACTGGTAAAAGTCTTGGCTCGAGTGTCACTGAGGAACATCGCCAGATTCAGATCAGTGTGCAAAGAATGGAAATGTTTAATCGATTCAGACTTCTTCCGAGATCTCTACGAATCACTGAAATCTTCCTCCACCTCCGTGTCGTGGTCGATTATGAACACAAGGGACAAAAGAGTGTCTCTTGAAATCGTGGGACACCACGGATGTGAGAGATGGGGACTTACCAATTCCCTAGGCTCTTACATGCATCACATTCCCGAGACCACAGTGAGAAAAAGTTCTGTGTTGAGCTGTACGGATGGTATTGTATTGCTTTACACTGAGACAGTCGAAGGAGAACTAATGTATCATGTCGGGAACCCCTTGTTGCGACAATGGGCGCGGATCCCTCTTCCTTCACATCTCTCTGCTTTCGATGTCGTGAGGTTACAAGAAAATCGACATTTCAGCGACAATGGGTTGGTCACAAAGATGGAAAAGGGTGTTGTCGTGGGTTACAAGGTTGTCTGGATGTTAGCATCAACTCCATTATCTCGGGAACTCACTTTCATGATATATTCCTCTCAAACAGGATTGTGGAAAAACAAAAGGGCTCGCTGTGTCCGTTCCTTGTTCTGGTCTAGACTAGGATATCATGTTCCTTTGAACGGGGTTCTCCACTGGCTTGCTGCGTACGGTTGCTCCTTGGACGCAAATTATGTTGCATCCTATGATTTCTATAATGGATGTGATGATGATCTTGACAACTTTAATATTATACCTTTTCCTGGTATTGAGCGATTTGAACGGAACCAGCGTTTCAAGAGAACTATCACAACGTCTGCGGGATTTGTGGTGTACTGCAACGTTTTCAATGATAATGGAGGCCGTACAATCAGGGTTTGGAGGCTAGTCTCTACGAATGATCATCCTAAGTCATGGAAACTCTCGTGGAAACTCAACACCAACTCGTCCTTGCACAGGTTTGGTGCTGATTATTTCCCTGTGGTAATGCATCCTTTGAACTCCGACATCATATACCTGTGGAGTAGGAACAAGAACGGTTTGGTCTTGTTAAACTTGAGGACACACAAGTTTAGTCTTCACAAGGAGGAGGCATCATCAGAAGATGATGAGGAGGGGAACACGTCTATGGATGGTTGCATCATGAGCTTTAGCGGTTGCAAGGAGTATATGGACTTGATCCATCCAATCTTCTTTAATAATTTATTAGGTGGTTTTCACAACCTCTACTTTTCACAGTACGTTCTACCACGTTGGCTGAATCCGCTCCCTCAGCTTTCTTCTTGATTATGCATGTTTCTATTCAATTAAGCTTATTTTTGTCATTTGCTTCTTTTCAGTTTTTGAGTTTTTATCTTTTATGATACTAGCTAGCTAGTATGTATCCCGCAAAAAAACCATATCAATTAGGATTTCGATTGTTCTTTTATCTACCTTATCTGTTTCTCAGCACTTTGTGGGATGTGATTTGGAAGCCATGAGGAGATGGATTAATTAATTACCATACTTCTCTAAAAATGTTCAGTACCGTCCTGTGATCCTGTCTGAACCCAAGTTAACTAACAATTCCAGAGACTCAGATTGATAATATGCTTCTAAATTCCTTGAACTGACGACATAAATATTGCTTCTGTTTCATCTACAAAAGATTCAGTCAGAAGAAGGCATTTTCCATCACTCTTAGCTCATAACATCATTTGTAAATCTTACAGCATGAATGTTCAAGGAGCCCATAAACAACGTCACATTGGTCATGCATGCACACATATATACGATATGATGTTAAATGTCAACCTATCGCATGTTCATTCCACAATTCACAATATATTGACCAAAAGTGGGCTTCTATTGGATAATATATATCGACATCACGAGCCTCCTGGGCCTTCATTATGCATCGTACCATTGTTTTAGTACTTCTAAAATACGATCACCGTATATATACGGGCTGTATATGTAATGGTATATACTATAACTAGATCAGGGCATGCACAATGTATGGGTATTGAGATTGTTGAAGAGAATAAATCCTAAATCCTAAACAATTTTTAAAAAATAGAAAAAGAATTTTTTTTTGAAGTAAAACTATAAATAATTTTAGTTAGAGACAAAATCATATTTGTATTTAACTTCATACATTTATTTATATTTTGTATATATTATAACACTTATTACAATAATCTAAAACTAAATTATACTCTACCAAAATCATATTTGTATTTACCTTCATACACTTATTTATATTTTTATATTTTTAATATATTATAACAATTATTACAATAATCTAAAACTAAATTATACCCCTACCAAAATTTTTGCCAAATACTCATCATTAAAAATATTATTACAGTCAAATTTCAAAAACGTTTCACAACTTATTACAAAATATTTTACATGCAAAGAATTCATCAAAGCAACATATAATGTAGTAACCACATACAATTTTACTGTATGTTTCACCATTAAAAATATGCTCTTAAACCCTAAATTATTTTATTGTTAAAGTAAGATCTTTATCACCACCTATAAAATGTTTTTTAAACAAATTAAACAAATTTTATGTTGCTTGGTATAATTATAGTTCTTATAATTACTAAAATTGTATTGTGGCATAATTTCTTTAACCATTAATTTTTTTACTCCAAAGATATTTTGGATGAACAAGGTGAACATTATCTACTTATTACAATGATTTTATGACCAACCCAATTAAAGTTGAGAAATTGAAAGAAAGTTAATACGCATAATAAAAATAAAAATTTGAATATTATAATCATGATGGTATATATAAAACCTTAGATAATTCAAATATACAAAATAAAAACTTTATAAATAATCCAAAACATGATATATGTCCTAATCACGTTAAGGATTGATGTCTTATTTACTCCTCAGAAGTATCGCATTGTACCAAAACTACTTAGAATTATGACATCATCTCAAATATTCTCGAATCGTAAGTTCTCAACTTGTTTCTATCCGAATCAAAAGTTCTCATATATTTCTCTATATACCTGGATTCAAACGGTTTACGAACCAAATTCGATAGAAAACCACATAAATCAGGTTTGAAACCAATTTTAAAACGGTTTATCGTTCCAACTTCCCAAATTACAAAATCGCTACCAAATACATCAACCACCGACTAATCTTTGAAACTTATAACGCTACTAACTGTAGAATTACTTTTGGGACCTCCATCAGTGTCTCTATCCTCGATTAATTTAGCGGGCTTTATATACTTTGATTCCATTTCATTGCATCTGATAGCTTCCATTGAAGAACCCGCACAAATAAAAGACCCAAAATAGATCGGCAAAATTATATTAGAAAAACAAAAATCAAAGATTAAAGCTTTTGATATAAAAATGTAAATTTTATGTAGATATAATGTTATTTTCTTAATTAGGTATTTCTATTATGTTTCAAAAATAATGATTCTTTTGACATAATATTATGTTATTTTTTAGATTTGTTATTCACTATTTCTTGATTAATAATACATCCTTAATAAATTGTTTTTTTGTTTATACATGTCAAAATCTAATTGAAAACCACATATAATATAATAAGCGTAAAATATCTGTTAGATTCGCTTGCAAGATATATGTGGTTAAATTTGGTGGTTCAAATGTTTGCTAGTTTCAACTTCTTTTGATTGTTTGTAATAAATCCTGAAATATATGTTTTTGTTAGATGAAAATGTCTCGAAAAAAAGAGAAAAAGTTAAAAATTAAAAGTTGTTACCATTTTCTTAGTTGCATAGTTGTATTTGGAGTCCCTATATTTTGTTAAATAATATTAGGCAATTATGAAAAAATATATATGTGAAGTTGAATATGAGTTTAATATTTACGCATTGATTTAGTTTGTCGACTCATGCCTGAAGTGTAGCTAGTTTCAGTCGCATATGAGGTTCATCGGTAAGCGCCTTCTCCATCTTAACAATCTGATCATTATTCATAATGGTTCTATTCCTTTTCTTGGTTGGCTTTTCGTTATTTTCACAGTTTTGGTTTCCATCTATAGTGCTCATGTTTGAAAATTCTAATTGAGTTTGATACATCGGAATGACGTATTTCTCTCTATATATATGATAAAGATCTGAGAGATACATATTTTTATATTTAAATTCTTTTTCTTTTAAGATTAGGCCAAGAAATTCAATATAACGTAGACGATTCCTTTTTCTTTAAAATTACAAAAATGTATAATTTAATATAATTTTTAATTATTATTTTAATAATCTACAACATAATAAGATTTAGACACATGTCGTGATCGTATGAATTAGTAACTTTTGAAACCATACTTTATATAATAAGATATAGAGGGGTGTATTTACAATTATTTTATTTTTAGGATTAACAAAAAATTTTTAATATAATAAAATTAAAATTATCTTATTCTTCATTTTACCAAGCTTGAAAACTGTGATTTATGATCGTTAAAATTAACACATGTCACGATCTGATGAGTTACTAACTTTGATATTTAATCGTTAAAATTGATATGTGTCAAGATCCGTATTCCTCTCTATGTATATGACAAAGATTTGAGAGAATACATATCTTTATATCTAAATTCTTTTTCTTTTAAGATGAGGCCAAGAAATTCAATTAACGTATGATTTTTTTGTATAAGTTTAATTATTGTAAAATTTTTAGGATAAATTCTTTTTTTTTAAAGATTAGGCCAAGGAATTCAATATAACGTAGAAGATTCCTTTTTCTTTAAAATTACAAAATTGTATAATTTAATATAAATTTTAATTATTATTTTAATAATCTACAACATAATAAGATTTAGACACATGTCGCGATCTTATGAATTAGTAACTTTTGAAACAATACTTTATATTAAGATATAGAGGGGTGTATTTGCAATTATTTTATTTTTAGGATTAACAAAAATTTTTAAATATAATAAGATTACAATTATCTTATTTTTCGTTTTACCAAGCTTGAAAACTGTGATTTATGATCGTTAAAATTAACACATGTCACGATCTGATGAGTTACTAACTTTGATATTTAATCGTTAAAATTGATATGTGTCACGATCCGTATTCCTCTCTATATATATGACAAAGATTTGAGAGAATACATATCTTTATATTTAAATTCTTTTTCTTTTAAGATTAGGTCAAGAAATTCAATTAATATATGATTGTTTTGTATACGTTTAATTATTGTAAAATTTTTAGGATAAATTCTTTTTTTTTTTAAGATTAGGCCAAAGAATTTAATATAACGTAGACGATTCCTTTTTCTTTAAAATTACAAAATTGTATAATTTAATATAATTTTTAATTATTATTTTAATAATCTATAACATAATAAGATTTTGACACATGTCGCGATCTTATGAATTAGTAACTTTTGAAACCATACTTTATATAATAAGATATAGAGGGGTGTATTTACAATTATTTTATTTTTAGGATTAAAATTTTTTTTTAATATAATAAGATTACAATTATCTTATTCTTCGTTTTACCAAGCTTGAAAACTGTGATTTATGATCGTTAAAATTAACACATGTCACAATCTAATAAGTTATTAACTTTGATATTTAATCGTTAAAATTGATACGTGTTACGATCCGGTGAATTTTTAACTTTGATCTCTAATCGTTAAAACTAATACGTGTTACTATCTAGTTTAATATTTAATCATTAAAATTGACAAGTGTCACGATCTGGTGAATTTTTAACTTTGATGTCTGATCGTTAAAACTTACACGTGTCACGATCTGGTGAGTTACTAATTTTGAGAACTAAGGTTTATATAATAAGACTCTATAAACATATTTGATTAAAAATATATCTATAAATTGAAGATGTTGTGTTGAATGAAGTTTTATAAGGTTTAGAACATGTGGTGAAATCTCTGCTAAGTGGCTGTAATGGATGAAACATGGATACAGAGATACATCACAGATGTCACAGTGGTAGTGCAACAGTAGTTCAAACAAACAGAGTTGACAGAACTAACACAAGGAATGAAGTATTACTTGATACATATGCTGGTAGAGCAAAGTAGCACTTGGTAATTGTGCTGACACATTGATTAACACAAAGCGAAGAAGATAAGGTGTTGAATCAAGAACTCTGCGGTTAGAAATATCAGAGGATGTATCAAACGTCTGAAGCAGTTCTTGTACTAGTCCGACGTTAATACAGAAAGTAGTACAAGAAGCTGAATTAAAGAGTTTGAGTACATAAGCTTAAGGCCGACTTGGACAAGCCAAGTGGCGGCTGCTGTGCTGGATGAACATCTTGAATGAAAGATTCAAGATGGAATCATGGAGAGAAACTTTCATATTTGTTGTATAATAGGAAATTCATGTTTGTTGTATAATAGGAAAATTGTCAATCCTAGGGGTTATGCAATTGTTAATCTCCCAATTCCTATTTGTTGTATAATAGGAAAGTTGTCAACCCTAGGGATTGGGCAATGGATATAAATACCAAGAAGGTGCTTCATGAAGAATTGCGCGCTTCAAGGTAGTTTTGAGAGATGCACACAAGATGTGTGGTGTCGCCCCATCAATAAGATAGAAAGATCTTTTGATGGTTTATTCAAATAGAAAAGAATGATAGGCATAGCAGTGCTTGTATCATATGCAGTTGTAATTGCTATCTTGTTCTAGTGAATTTGTTCTGGACTAGGTCCCGGGAATGTAGGAAAAACCGAACCCCGTTAACAAAACTCTTGCGTTATTTACTTTATACTCATACAAAGTTAAAGTCGATCATTCACGTACTTAAGCATATAGAGTTAATCACAAATATGCGTTTTCATAAATATAGTATACATATATGAAAAGATTAAAAGCAAAACTAAAATCTAAATCTAAATACTGTACGGAAAAGAATTGTCAAACGAAAAAAGCCAAAGCCAAAACCAAACAAACTACTCACTTGTTTGGTTTCGAAGTTCGTTCAGCATGATTTGACATAAGTTGCATTTGAGATGCATCGCACATGGACATCTAAATCAATTAGGCATGAGAATATGATAAGTTGGAGAAAATAAGATTCCACCGTACCCACAATTAAATTAATGAAATATGATACATATATAGTAATAAAACCACAGAAAAGACAAAATATCACATAACAGCATACAACCTTAAGATTTAGAACAAAACGATGAAAATATAATCTAATTATGTTCCCTCTTTATTAGTTTATTCTTTAAGCTACACAACTAATTTCGTTTTTATTTAATAAACCCAAACAGCTGGTGTCTGGTTTTCTCACGCCACGCCAAAATTTTCTTTCATGGTTTGGTTAGTCACACACAATCGTTTATCAACTGGAGACCGGATGCAGCACTGGAACGTAGGAGTAGATACCTCTTGTTCCCTATGTCGTGCGCCGCAAGAAACGAGAAACCATCTCTTTTTTTTGTCCTTACTCGACTGACGTTTGGACAAGCCTCACTTCGAAGCTTCTACCCCACAACTTTTTGATGGATTGGACAACAAACTTAGCTCTGCTCACAGACACTACCTTGGGGAAGGAAACTCTGTTTTTGCTCCGGTACGCTTTCCAAGCCTCAATCCATTCCATATGGAAAGAGCGCAATAATCGTAGACACGGTGAGACACCAGTGCCACCGGCTCTGCTTCTTAAACACCTTGATCGGCTAGTCCGCAACCGGTTACTCTCTCTTCCCGACAACGACAACTTCTCCAACTACATGGTTAAGTGGCTGGCAACTCGTTAAGTCGCACAAGCTCGTTATTAGTAGATTGTAACTGTGTTTACTCTACCAAAAATTCTAAAATTTTGTACCACTATGATGAAAAACGTTTTTTTCGAATAAATTTTACATTTTGTTTTAAAAAAAAAAATCTAAACAGCATCTTTTAGTTAAAAAAAAAAAAAAAAAAAAAAAAAAAAAAAAAAAGAAAAAGACAAAAATTCATACTGCTATTTATACAGTAGCCGTATATACGCCCATAAACTCACCATATATTCAGCCGTAATAATCCAAACCGTATTTATGAAACGTAAACTTAAAACGGTCGTATATCGTATAGACACAGTATATATATTGCCGCCAAAGGCGTATGTTAGAGTTCTAATGCGTAGGCACAAGACATAATATTGCATTGTAGGTTTCTAGGAGTGGACAAATGTTTACTTCTCCATTTTTCAATTGTCAAAGATAAGATTCCATATGATTTGTGTACATAACTTTTTCCTTTTTCATAAAGCAAGTGTAGATATTTTATTTCGGTAATGATTTGTATATATCTTTGTGCTGTGAGGTGAGTGACGCCATGAGTTAAGCTCACTAGTTTCTTTATTTCTATATAATACGATAACTCCTATGACCTCCACTGACCAAAGCAACAAAACAAACAAAAAAACCTGACATGGAACAAAAAACATTTTTCCGGTTAATTTTTCTCATAGTCACGGCCGGTTTCATCATCTCCTTCACATCCACTAACTTCTCTCACGGACCGACGAAGCTTCTTGACTGCTCCGACTCTTCCTCTTCACCTCTTTGCGCTTCTAGAAACTTCCTTTTCAACAAACAACAACCACGACCAATTCCTAAACACGATCCTAAAAAAAAGACTAAAAACCATGACCATGCGTCCGACACACCAAACCATCCTCTAGACCCACTCACGGTGGTGGAGATAAACAAAGTACGATCAATACTCACCTCACACGCGCTATTCACCTCCGGTACACCTCACGCGTTCCACACCGTCGTTCTTGAAGAGCCTGACAAGAATCTTGTCCGTCTTTGGGAAAAAGGGAACCCACTCCCTCCGAGGAAAGCTTCCGTCATCGCACGTGTTGGCACCGACACGCACGTGCTCACTGTTGATATCTCTACGGGTAAGGTAGAGTCAGAGAATATCCCGGTTAATGTTTCTGGTTACCCGATGATGACGATAGAAGAGATGAACGATATGACGGTTCTACCATTCTCAAACGCGGATTTCAACCGTACGATTCTTTCTCGTGGAGTTAATCTAACGGACGTGATTTGCTACCCAATCTCATGTGGCTGGTTTGGTGGTAAAGAAGATAACGCAAGGGTAATTAAAAACCAGTGTTTCTTGACTCAAGGTACGGCCAACTTCTACATGCGACCTATCGAAGGTTTGACTATTCTTATCGATTTAGATACAAAGAAGGTGATCGAGATATCCGATACGGGTCGGGCAGTACCCATACCCGGTTCAACCAATACTGATTACCGCTTCGAAAAGCTCGTGACTACCGACAAAACCCGACGTCTAAACCCGATATCAATCGAGCAACCACGTGGTCCAAGCTTCGTCATAGAGGACAACCATTTGGTGAAATGGGCAAACTGGGAATTTCATTTAAAACCAGACCCGAGAGCAGGTGTGGTTCTATCACGGGTCAGGGTACATGATCCGGATACTCAAGAGACACGTGACGTGATGTACAAAGGGTTCGTGTCCGAGCTTTTTGTTCCGTACATGGATCCATCAGACGCGTGGTACTTTAAGACTTACATGGACGCAGGGGAGTATGGGTTCGGGTTACAAGCCATGCCACTCGTACCGCTTAATGATTGTCCACGAAACGCAGCGTATATGGACGGAGTTTTCGCAGCAGCTGATGGAACGCCGTTTGTGAGAGAAAACATGGTTTGTATTTTCGAGAGTTACGCCGGAGATATTGGGTGGCGTCACTCCGAAAGCCCCATCACAGGCTTACCGGTCAGTGTTTTTTATTTTTGCCTATGTGTTTTATTTACATAGAAAAAAGTTTAAGGTTTAAAAGGTGACGTTTATAAAAAGAGTGATAATGTTAATTACAATTTTTATTTAGTAGATAAGGGAAGTGAGACCAAAAGTGACGCTTGTGGTACGAATGGCTGCTTCGGTAGGTAACTACGATTACATCATTGATTATCAAAGCTAAGGTACTATAATTAATTATATCCTTTTCCAAAATGTAAAAGATTCCATATGATTTCATGGAATAATGAATATTTTCATTCTCTTTGTCACGAACCACTATAGCTAATGTAGTTGATAATGCAGGTTGGGCTTAGTGGAATTTTAATGGTGAAAGGGACACCATATCAAAACAAGAACCAAGTGGAGAAAGATAAAGAAGGTAATGAAGAAGAGCTTCACGGCACGCTTCTGTCTGAAAATGTAATCGGAGTAATTCATGACCACTACGTCACTTTTTACCTTGATCTTGACGTCGATGGCCCCGACAACTCATTTGTTAAAGTGAACCTCAAGAGGCAAGAGACTGAGCCAGGTGAGTCACCGAGGAAGAGTTACCTCAAAGCAGTTAGGAACATTGCGAAAACCGAAAAGGATGGTCAGATCAAGCTTAGCTTGTATGATCCATCAGAATTCCACGTTATCAACTCTGGTAAGACAACTCGGGTTGGTAACCCGACGGGTTACAAAGTTGTGCCTAGAGCCACAGCTGCTAGTTTGCTTGACCATGATGACCCCCCGCAGAAGAGAGGAGCTTTTACCAATAACCAAATTTGGGTCACTCCCTACAACAAGTCCGAACAATGGGCTGGTGGCTTGTTCACTTACCAAAGCCACGGTGATGATACTCTTGAAGTTTGGTCAGATAGGTAACTAATTTCGAAATAATAATTATTAATTATTAAAATAGTTATTATATAGTTAAAATCCGATTGTTTAATTTAATGCATTATTGGTGTCATGTAGGGATAGAGACATAGAGAACAAGGACATAGTTGTGTGGTACACACTTGGCTTCCATCACATTCCATGTCAAGAAGATTTTCCGATAATGCCCACGGTTTCTTCAAGTTTTGACTTGAAGCCCACAAATTTTTTTGAGCGCAATCCAATCCTAGGGGCCGCTCCAAACTTCGAACATGACCTCCCGGTTTGTGGAGTTCAGTCTGTTTCTGCTTGAGAAGAGTAAAGTGCAAAATAAAGATAATAACCAGCTTAGAATCTTCCATAAATCACGGTACTCGTTATGTACATTATGTCCACACAATGTTTTTATGGGCTCAATTTTAGTAATCGGATATATAGATGTAAATGCTGTTGTACATGTATGTTTATAAGCGAGAGTCCATACAATTGGATTATGTATGTTAGAATCTTCCAGATTGGCTGTTACAAAGCCTAAATCTTTATTTGCTTCGTTACCAATAGTATCGACTACGGACACATGCATAGTCCCTACGTTGCCACTTTCTAACCTCCTAGTCCTAGATATGGAACAGTACTGACTTTTGATTTCTTAATTTATAAAAATAGTACTATGCTTTAGTTACCCATTGATAAATTAGCATTTGAAGTTTTAGACAAATATTTTTGGACAAAAATATCACATTTTGGTGACTCGTTGGTGATCAAGTTTTTTCCGTAAAATCTTTGAAGATTTTTTTTGAAGTTCTCTAAACTTTCAAAGACTTTTGAAAGTTTTCTGGAATTTTTAAGTTTTAGAAATAATTTTGTAAGTTTTTAGATTGTTTGTATGTTCAAGAAAAAAAAAAAAAATTCTCTTGCAAGTGCGTTTTGAGCTTCCGAAAAAAGTTCTAGGATCTTACAGTGAAATAGTTATGGGTGTCAAAATGAGTCAAGATTAATGATTCAACTCAATTCAACTCAAATCAAGAACCCTAATGAGTTAGAAATTTTTAACCCTAATGACTTGATGGGTTAAATGAGTTGATGATTAAATGAGTTAATGAGTCAAATGAGTTTGATTATAATGGGTTTATGAGTTAACCCACTAACCCATCAATTTCTACATTATCAACTTAATATCATCAATATCATCGTACTATCATCATCGTCATACTATCACCATCATCATACTATCATCATCATCATCATCATCCTACCATCATCATATTATCATCATCATCATCCTACCATGATCATACTAACATCATCATCATACTACCCTCATCATAATAGTATCATCATACTATCATCATCATCATACTACTACTATCATCATACTATCATCATCATCATCTTCTTCTTCATACTATCATCATCATACTACTATTATCATCATACTATCATCATCATCATCTTCTTCATACTATCATCACCATCATCATACCTACATAATCATAACAACATCACCATCATCATATCAACATCTATATCATAGTCAATATCATGATGTCATCATCATCATCTCATAATTTTCCCGCCAAAATTCCAAACCCGCAATTTTTCCGCCAAAAACACAACCCCGTAATTTTTGCTAAAAACTGAAATCCGTAGTTTCTTGCCAAAATTCAGAATTTATAATTTTTCTGCCAAAAACGCAAACTTGTAAATTTCCCTCCAAAAACGCAAACCCGCAATTTTCCCACCAAAACGCAAACCCGTAAATTTCTCGCCAAAAACGCAAACCCGCAATTTTCTCACCGAAACACAAATCCGCAATTTCTCGCCAAAATGTAAATCCGCAATTTTTCTGCCAAAAACGCAAACATGTAAATTTCCCGCAAAAAACGCAAACCCGCAATTTTTTCATGAAAAATGCAAAATCTGATTTTTCCTCAATAATTTTTCACTAAAAGTTATGTGATGGTGATAATGATGATGATAGTAAAAATGATGATAAAGATTAATTATTATTATTTTATATTAAATATTAATTAATTTATATTGTAGTGGGTTAACCCAATTATTCATCTAACTCATTTAATTAAATGGATTCATGGGTTGATCCAACCCAATTATTAAATGAGTTGAGTCAACTCATAAACTCATTTAATTTTTAACTTATTGAATAATGAGTTGAGTTGGGTTGGATTAACCATTTTGACACTCCTAGAAAGGGTATATTTTTAATATTCTACTACAAGATAATTATACAAAATAAATAACTCTTTTGCTGTCCTACCACATATAAAGATGCAACATGCGATATCTTATCAATTCAATTTTTGGTACATGCTTACACATAAATGTAGATGGTCCTTATCTCACCTAATAGTGTTAACTTGTCAAGTGATGGTACTAATTTAAGTCATTATGTTCATTACCATTCAATATAACCTATATTTACAAAGTTAGTTTTTTCCTTTTCTCATTATGCTACTTAACTAATATTATTTTTTAAACATAAAAGTAAACTTAAAATATTTATTTAATGTATATTTATGTTACTTATAATTAATAAAAAGTTCTAAATAAATAAAAAATAAGTTATATAAAATAAATAAAATATTAAAATAAGAAAAACAATACTACAATTTTTTTATTAGTGATAATAATATAATTCAAATATTCTTTTAAACTAATCATGGTTTAAATTTTTAAATATGTTACTGAGTTTTAGAATGAAAGTAAATTTTAAATTTATGTTAGAATAAAACAACACTTGTGTAATTGTATTTATAATATTTTAAACAGGAAAAATAAAATTAAAAGTGAAATATTAGTTTATAACATGATTAAAAAGAAAAAAATGGATATTTCATAAATTGAATCAAAAGCTTTTAATCCAAATTTGAGTATTAGAAGATAGTAATTAAAGAGAAAATAATTTTAATATATCTTGAAAATCAATATACAGTCTAATATGTTATATGTGAGTCAATAGAACATGAAAATAAAGTAGATGTCGAAAGGCAACGAGTGTATCGTAGATAATGACGAAAGAATTGTAGTCAAAAGTGTTTAAAATAGGTACTAAAACTTAAAAGATAATGCACATGACGAAATTAAAATCTTTGAAATGTCATTAATGGTGTGAAACGAATGAGTTTATAGAAAAGACATGACATACATTATTAAATATATTATTAGATTCTAAGTCGCGCTTAATCGTTTAGCTATATAAGAAAGTGAGAAAAAAATAGACACATTCATGAATTGGTCCAAAATTCTTATATGTATATTGCACTTGCTTCGACGGGTAAAACAAGCTCGATAAAAGTGTTACAAAGATATGATATTATATATGTACCTTTCACTAAGTGATGTTCATGAGATTCGGTATATCCAGATTTTATACGGAATAGTGTTATGTTAATATTAGTATCTAATCATAAATGATATATACATAAATAATATATATAATTAGGTCAACAGTCGATAATCAATATCAAGCCTTTTAAAAAATGTTTTCATGCAATATGAATAAAAAAGAAACTTTTTTAAAATAAAAGATCATGAGATAATTATTAAATTATTTATTTGTCGAGAAAACATTATTGTCAACTTATATATCATTTAGTGAAATAAGTATAGTGGTTACAGGTCCGACTCAAACTTTTAGTGGACCTTGTGCCTAAATTTAGTTTTCTTCTAAAGTTTTAGGGTGTTATTTGCAAAATTTAAAATTTAGGATCCTATTTACAAAAATATCAGAATTTTAGGACCTTAAAAGCATATCATTTTTTTGCAAAAAACTGTGGATCCAGTGCTCTAGCACTGCCCGCACACCCTTAGAGCCAGAGCTGAGTGGTTATATAGACTTATGCTATAAATTTTGAATGATTATATTTGTACTCAAGAATATATTAATAGAAATATTTTAAATTAAAATCTTGCTTAATCCATGATTCGTTTTCTTATACTCTTGGGATGATGTCAAAAGAAAAGAAAAAAGTAGTTTTATATCTTCTGTTTTTAGTAATCAACGAGATATTACCACACCATGTTATGCATGTCCGACTAAAAAAAATCTGAATGCTACGAAACTAATATCTAACAAGTAATATCTTAATTAAGTAAAACAGATGGTTGTTTTTTACAGTTTTACGTGAATATCTATGCTATTTTTCTTACCGGAAGTGATGTTTGATTTTCATTAAACATATTATAATATAAGAAGGTTTTTCTCAACTTTTGTGAAGAGAGGACACTTGGTTTACAATATTTACACATATATTTTTTTGTTTGGAACTATTAACTATAGTTTAATTAATTATTAGCCCATAAAACCAAAAAAAAAACCATCTACATTTCCTTACTCCCTTTTTTAATCAGAAATATATGCAACTCCCAAGAATCTAAAGCCACATTATATCAGTCTGTGATTAGTTTCATCTCGGAACTATACCAACATTAAATTAAATTTATAGGTTTGAATTCTTGGGTTTAATTTATGTGTTTAAATCTTATATAATTTTTACGGGCACAAACATAATCAAATTTAAATAAGATGGTGGGTAGGTATTATTTAAGTAAATTAGTTTAAATTTTTAAAAAATTGTTTATATAAAATTAAAATTTGACCTTACATTCTGGAAAATTACATAAGATTGTGAGATGATTTTGATCTAATTCTATAAGTATTTTGTTCGATTCACACTTATTATTTCAAACGTCATGGTATTTTTGAATTACATAAAATTTATAAGTTTTCATATTAAGAATTTCAGAATAAATTATGAACATAATCAGTTATGTTTTGATTTGAAATAATACCATCATTTTATGCATTGCCTTATGCCCACTAATTTCCTCAATTTTCATTTTTTTATATTACTTCTCATTTTTAACTTATTATGAACCACTTGCGAATTTATGATCATTAATATTTGATTTCAATCCCTTCTCCTTCTTAAAGGCTCAAACATTCTATAAAGTTTAGTTTTCTAACAAAACCTATTACCATACGAACATAACTTTTTTAAGACTATTGTGAAAACTAAAACATTTACTTTCTATTCTATCCTCGATTCAATCTTCAACGAGCAACAAAACACCGGTAACAATAGTATCGTTGTTCGGATCATCCGTTTTCGGGAAGTTTCTAACTTTAGAAAAAATATTATCTTACTAAGTCTTGAATATCTTTTCCAAAAATGTAAATTATTTTTACTATTGTTCATCTTTTGATGATTTATGCAATCATTTTAAAATATTTACAAAAGAAAATAAATAATTTCATGTGTATTTGATTTTAAATGAATTTTAATATATAATGATGTTGGGCGTCAGATTTTTAGAGTAAGAGTTGAAAGAAACCTTACTATATTATATCATCTAATAATAAAATAAAGTTGTCTTTTGGAAAGCTCTAAAAGATTGTCATTTGATGCTCTCTTCTTTCATAAGTGTCATTTTGTTTCTTTTAATTTTTAGTGTAACAAATTTATTCAATTGAATTTACATAATAAAATTTTCACTTAACAAATAATTTGATGATAAAATATTTTAAGGGTATAAGATTATAATATATATATATATATATATATATATATATATATATATATATATATATATTTGGGTTGTATAAGATAATGTCGAGTAATAATTGGCTGTTTTATTTCCACACTTTAATATAAATAATTCACATGATCTTGATATTACATTATTTTATTTTATTTTCAATCCATTTAAACTAAACTAAAGTATATTTTAATATATAATATATAAATAATTAAATGAGAATTGAATATATTTTTTTGATAAAGAGATAACTGTATATATTTCTGTCTAAAGTGAGAAGTGAATATATATTTAAATTCATGATTTGATTAGCTAAGATGCCCGTTCATAAATCTATCTTTATAATATAGAAAATATATAAATCTTGAATATGTTGTAAAACACTTGGAGTGGATTTCCATAACCGGTCCATTACATGTTTTGGTGTGTACGGCCCATGGCGAAAGGCCCATTACCAATTTCCTATTCCTAGTCGGTTTATGTTTAAGCCTTTGCTTTACTATATATATGTAACATTCGATCAAGTTATGAATAAGAATAAGAAGAGGAAACCTCCTTCGAGTTTCTCTAGTTTACAACACGTTATCAGCACGATAGCCCTAAAAGTCCAACTGAGAAAAAGTTCCTAAAAACCCTAAAAATCTTAAGACCGCCGCCGCACAAAACCCTTGTTCATTGAAGTCTAGCGATCGGTTCCTGTCCGTGATCCGTCCGTGTTCGTGGTCAGATCTTGTCCGGGGTGAGTTCCTGTTTGGAGATCAGAAGGTAAACAATAGTCTAAACCCCCTTAGAACCTATAAAATCGAACCTGATCTCTTAAGTCTAATGGAACCCTAAAATATACAAGTAAACAACCAACAAATAAAACCCTAAGCTTTGAGATCCTAAAACCCTAAAATCCTAAAACTTTAAAATTCGGTTGCTTGAGGTTTAGGATTGCTTAGATTGATTGCAATTGAACTAATCATGATATGTTTAAAATCTGGTTGTTATTGCTTGTTTACTTGTTGCATGAAAACCTTAGAATTAGAAACCTAAAATCGAAAAATATTAAGCTGTTTGTTCTAAGGATTAAATTCGATTAAGATTGTTTGTTTAATCAAACCCTAAAACTAAGAAATTAAAATCGGAATTATTATGTGTTTTGCATGAAAATAAAATTAGGATAACTCACAAATTAATTCTAGACATTATCCTAAAAGCCGAAGAAAATATTTCCCAAAACTTTGTGGTTAGTAAAAGGGAAAATTTAAGAAAAAGAAAATTTAGTAAAAGGAAAACATTGCATGCTAGATTATATTTGTTGTCTAGGATTGTTGTTTCATGCATGATAAGCCACAAAAATTTGAGTGTAAAAGCATGGCATGGCTCGGTCTCAAATACCGCATGGCCTTTAAGTGATTGGCATGGTTCGGTCTCCAATACTGCATGACCTAAATTTGTTGCATGGTTCGGTCTTAAATACCGCATGCTAATGATTGGATGCATGTTCTGTTTTGTATATGGCAAAGCTTAACAATCTCTCTTATGTTGCCCTTAATGTTTCTGGAGATAATTACTTGCAATGGGCATTGGACACAAAGATCAATCTGAAATCAAAGGATCTTTGCGAGTGCATTGAGGATGATAATGAATGTTCTGAAAAGAACAAGTACAAGGTAATAATGCAATTCGCCATCACCTTGCTGAGAGTCTCAAAAACCAGTACCTCACTATTGAAGATCCTCTTGACATTTAGACAGCGTTGAAAAACAGATACGGACACCAAAAGACGGTGCTCCTACCAAAGGCTCAATTTGATTGGAAAAACTTAAGGATCCAGGATTTCAAAACCGTGGATGAGTATAACTCAGAGCTATTTAAGATAGTCTCAATCCTAAAGTTATGTGGTACTGAGGTGATTGAGAAGGACTTGCTAGAGAAGACATTCTCTACCTTTCACTCCAATAATGTATTGCTTCAACAACAATATCGTGAAAAAGGGTTTAAGACGTTTGCAGACCTCATCTCTTGTTTGTTGCTTGCTGAGCAGAACAATGAGCTATTGATGATGAATAGTGCTTTGAGACCTCCGGGTACAGCTCCATTACCGGAAGCTCACAAGGTTGATATGGCAAAGAAAAATCCCAACGAACCTAAAGAGCCGAAAGAGACTAAAGAGTCTAACTATGTCCATAGGGACAAGTATGGCCGTGGCCGTGGGAGAGGTGGACGTGGTGGTCCTGGTCGTGGGACCTATCAAGGACACATTTTTGGTGGTCAAGGCCGTGGAAACCGATTCGGCTTCGGCCGGGGTCGGGGTAGAGGCCGCGGGCAATTTAAACCGCAACATAAGACCAAGTCCACTTGCCATAGATGTGGTATGGAGAACCACTGGGTAAAGACATGCAGAACTCCTAAGCATCTTGTTGACCTCTATCAAGAGAGTTTGAAAAAGGATCCATAAGCTAATTTGGTTCATCTCGATGGTGAAGGTGATTTCGACCATGAGAAGGATGACCTATTGGATTATGAAACCTCTGATTGTTTAAGAGAGGATAATTAAATTCAAATGTGGTTTTGATTTAACTTTATATTTTATGCTTTGCATTTGATTGGATTATTATTTTGGAATATTATTTGGTTTAAATTAAATTATTTTATTTCCTTCATTATAAGATTATTTGTTTATGTTTTAAAAACATAAATTCTTGTCCATTATAGAAATGGCTGAGGACAAGAACATACTTGTGGTTGATAGTGGATCAAGCCATACGATTTTGAAGGATAAGAGATATTTTGTTAATCTCATAATGAAAAATGCCAATATTAGTACAATTGCGGGTATAGCGAGCTTGATAGAAGGCTACGACCAAGCTCATATTTTATTACCTAATGGCAAACATCTTGATGTAAGTGATGCCTTATATTCACCCAGTTCTAAGAGAAACTTATTGAGCTTTAAAGACATTCGTCTGAATGGTCTACATGTTGAAACTAAGGGTGAAGGAAACCAAGAGTTCCTATATATAACTGAAATCACCCAAGGACATAAGAAATTCCTAGAGGCTATACCCGCACTAGCCACTGGTTTATACCATGCTAAGATAAATATGATAGAAACTAATTTGGCAATGAACAAAAGGTTCAATGAACAAAAGGTTCAATGAACAAAAGGTTCAATGAACAATTCACTTTATGGCATGACCGGCTTGGCCATCCGGGTTCGAACATGATGCGTAAAACTAATAATGAATTCTAATGGGCACACTCTTAACGAGAGAAAATTTATCCCTAAACATATCACGTGTGTAGCATGTGCACAAGGGAAACTTATTATAAAGCCATCACCAGCCAAATTAAATAAAGAGACTTTAAACTTTCTGGAAAAAATCCAAAGAGATATATGTGGACCAATACACCCACCTTGTGGGACGTTTAGATATTTTATGGTCATGATAGATGCATCGACCAGATGGTCGCATGTTTGCTTATTGTCAACTAGAAACCTTGCGTTTGCTAGATTGCTGGCCTAGATTATACGTCTGCGAGCTCACTTTCCAGATTTTCCACTTAAGACTATATGTCTAGACAATGCTGGTGAATTTACATCCCAAGCGTTTAATGATTATTGTATGTCCATGGGGGTGAGTGTGGAACATCCTGTGGCACATGTCCATACACAAAATGGATTAGCTGAATCCTTCATTAAACGTATTCAATTGATTGCTCGGCCATTGCTTATGAGGTCGCAGCTTCCTGTGTCGGCTTGGGGACACGCAGTATTACATGCAGCTGAACTAATACGCATCAGGCCACCTAGTGAACATAAGTATTCACCATCCCAATTATTAACGGATCATGAGCCAGACATATCCCATCTCAAAACATTCGGGTGTGCCGTTTATATACCAATTGCTCCACCACAGAGAACTAAGATGAGACCTCAGAGGAGGATGGGAATATATGTTGGATATGATTCTCCCACCATTATTAAGTATCTTGAGCCAACTACGGGTGATTTATTTAAGGCCAGATACGCGGATTGTCAGTTTGCTGAATCCGAATTTCCTATGTTGGGTGCAGAGAAAGACAAGATGGTCAAAGAAATAACATGGAATCAAACATCCTTAAATTGGCAAGATCCTCAGACTCTAGCATGTGAGGCAGAGGTCCAAAAGATTATACATTTGCAAAAGCTAGCTCATCAATTGCCAAATTCCTTTGCTGACCCAAAGACAGTAACGAAATCGTACATATCAGCTTGTAATGCACCCGTACGTATTGATGTTCATAAGGAAAACAATAAGCAAGTTGCTACAGAGTCTAAAGCCCGTTTGAAACGAGGTAGACCATTAGGTTCCAAAGATAAGAACCCTCAGAAATCTAAGAAAGGTGCAAATCAAACCGAGGTTAAGGAAATTATAGACATGGCTGCGGCAAATCCTAAGGCACCGAATGAGGTTTGGGACGCTGAACCTCAAGGTCCTGAAGGTATTGATAATAATGAGATTTCAATCAATTATATCATGTCTGGAATACAATGGAACCGTAAAGATGTCGACATTGATGAAATATTTGCTTACAAGGTAGCACTTGAAATAAATGAGGATTATGAACCCACGTCTATTTTAGAGTACACTCAAAGTAAAGATTGGTTAAAATGGAAAGAAGCCATTGACGTGGAGTTAAACTCTTTAAAGAAGAGGAATGTGTTTGGTCCGATCTTAAGGACACCATTCGATATAAAGCCAGTTGGACATAAGTGGGTCTATGTAAGAAAGAGAAATGAGAGTAATGAAATCGTGAGATATAAGGCACGACTTGTAGCACAAGGATTCTCTCAAAGACCAGGAATAGATTATAAGGACACATACTCCCCTGTGATGGATGCAACGACTTTTAGATATTTGCTAAGTCTGGCTATAAGAGAAAACTCGATTTGCGGTTAATGGATGTTGTAACCGCATATCTATATGGTCCACTGGATAATGAGATTTATATGAGATTACTAGAGGGTATTGAGCTCAAAGATAAGAGCGGTTCTCGAGAACAATACTGCATAAGGCTAAACAAATCCCTTTATGGACTAAAACAAAGTGGGCGAATGTGGTACAATAGGCTAAGTGAGTACCTAGCCAAGGAAGGCTATAAGAATGATCCCATTAGTCCATGTATTTTTATAAAGAAGTTTGCAAACAAAGGGTTTGTCATCATAGCAGTATATGTGGATAATTCGAATATCCTAGGAACCTCTGGGAAAATCGCCCAAACAGTCGAATATCTAAAGAAAGAATTCGAGATGAAAGACCTAGGCAAGACTAAATTCTGTTTGGGGTTGTAGCTTGAGTACATAAATGATGGAATCCTTGTGCATCAAATGACATATACTGAAAAGGTACTCAAGATATTTAATATGGACCAAGCTCACCCATTGACTAACCCAATGGTTGTGAGGAGCCTTGATTTGGATAAAGATCCATTCGGTCCAAAGAAGGACGATGAAGAAATTATCGGTCCTGAAGTGCCATACCTCAGTGCTATAGGAGCGTTAATGTTCTTGGCTAGCCACACTAGACCAGACATATGTTTTGCCGTGAACCTCCTAGCTAGATATAGCTATTGTCCAACCCAAAGGCACTGGAACGGTATTAAACATGTGTTGCGTTACCTACAAGGGACGACAGATTTAGGTTTATATTATACTAACCATAACAAGGAAGGTTTAGTTGGTTTTGCTGATGCAGGTTACTTATCGGATCCACACAATTCAAAGTCACAAACCGGCTACGTGTTTACACACGGTGGTACAACAATTTCGTGGCGTTCTATGAAACAGAGCATTGTGGCCACTTCATCTAATCATGCGGAGATATTAGCTATACATGAAGCCAGCCGAGAGTGTGTGTGGTTGAGGTCGATGACTCAACACATCCTATCAGATTGTGGAATAGCCGATGACAAGGAAGCAACTATCATATATGAGGACAATGCGGCCTGCATCGCACAGCTCAAGGAAGGATACATTAAGGGAGATCGGACAAAGCACATTCTGCCCAAGTTCTTCTTCACACATGAATTACAAAAGGCCAGAGAAGTGCAAGTGGTGCAAGTTCAGTTGCGACAACTCATCCGATCTCTTCACCAAGTCACTACCGACATCAACATTCAAGAAGCTCGCGCACCAGATTGGAATGCGGAGGCTTAAGGATTTACAGTGATGCTTAGAACAGGGGGAGAAATGCGTGCTGTACTCTCTTTCCTTTACCATGGTTTTGTCCCAATGTGTTTTCCTGATAAGGTTTTAATGAGGCAGCACCCCCAAGCGTATTGTGCTGATCCCTTAGCATCAGTACGGTTATGTCATCCAAGGAGGAGTGTTGTAAAACACTTGGAGTGGATTTTCATAACCGGCCCATTACATGTTTTGGTGTGTACGACCCATGGCAAAAGGCCCATTACCTATTTCCTATTCCTAGTCGGTTTATGTTTAAGCCTTTGCTTTACTATATATATGTAACATTCGATCAAGTTATGAATAAGAATAAGAAGAGAAAACCTGCTTCGAGTTTCTCTAGTTTACAACAGAATATATATTGAAAACAATAGATAATTTTAGTTATTAATTTACAATAATGTATTTTTATAAACCTGACACAGTTTTTATTAGCTTTTCTATTATGTCTCATCAATCCCATATGTTGTACTAATTAACTCTCATTTTTGTAACTTCCATAATATTTATAGTAATTCAATGAATGGTTAATAATAGTATATATTGAAAAGGTACTCAAGAGGTTTAATATGGACCAAGCTCACCCATTGCCTAGCCCAATGGTTGTGAGAAGTTTAAATTTGGAAAATGATCCATTTGGTCCAAGGAAGGACGATGAAGAAATTCTCAGTCCTGAAGTGCCATACCTCAGTGCGATAGGAGCGTTAATGTTCTTGGCTAGCCACACTAGACCAGACATATGTTTTGCCGTGAACCTCCTAGCTAGATTTAGCTCTTGTCCAACCCAAAGGCACTGGAACGGTATCAAACATGTGTTGGGTTACCTACAAGGAACGCTTGATTTCGGTTTATATTATACTAACTATAACAAAGAAGGTTTAGTTGGTTTTGCTGATGCAGGTTACCTATCGGATCCACATAATGCCAGGTCTCAAACCGGCTATGTATTTACACACGGTGGTACAGCAATTTCTTGGCGTTCAATGAAGCAAACCATTTCATCCACTTCATCTAATCATGCAGAGATTTTGGCAATGCATGAAGCCAGCCGTGAGTGTGTGTTGTTGAGATCGATGACTCAACATATCAGGACAGATTGTGGCATGGCCGACGATAAGGAACCAACGGTTATATATGAAGACAATACAGCCTGCATCGCACATCTTAAGGAAGGCTATATCAAGGGAGATCAGACAAAGCACATTTTACCGAAATTCTTCTTCATACATGAACTACAAAAGGCCGGAGAAGTTCAAGTGGTACAAGTTCCATCTTGCGACAATTCAGCCGATCTCTTCACCAAGTCATTACCGACATCGACATTCAAGAAGCTCACGCACCAGATTGGAATGCGGAGACTTAAGGACTTCTAGTGATGCTTGGAACAGGGGGAGTAATGCGTGTTGTACTCTTTTTTCTTCACCATGGTTTTTTCCCAATGGGTTTTCCTGGTAAGGTTTTAATGAGGCAGCACCCCAAAGCGCATTACGGAGATCCCTTAGCATTTGCACGGTTATGTCATCCAAGGGGGAGTGTTGTAAAACACGGATGGTAGATTTCCATAACCGGCCCATACACGGCCCATGTACGTCCAAGCCCATAAGGCCCATCGGCCACCTCCTCTTAGTTTAAGTCGGTTTAGTAGTCCTAATGTATTTGGGCTTTGTCCCTTCCTATATATATGTAACATTCGATTGGATTAATAATGATAAGAAGAGAAAACCTCCTTCGAGTTTCTCTAGTTTACAACAAAACAGACAATTTAATAGTTTTTTCAAAATTTGTGTGAGAAAACCTTAAACGACAAATAAAAAACCGGAGAAAGTAAAAATTACATTTACCTAATTAAAATAAAGATTAGTGCATTTATTATCTAATTAAATAATAATTTTCCATATGCTCTTAACTACAATTTCTCTTATAAATAGAAAGATACACATTTTACTAACCCTCATATCTCAAATCTTACATAATATTTTTATTTAATTAATATTGTCTTAACTAACAATCTCCAAAATTACAAAAAGGACGACACAACTACAGGTATTGGCTTTCTTTTGTCTGTCTTAGAGCGGCCTATCTGGGGCCTAAGAGCAATGGCCTGTTTGTTATCACCTATTCATGCAGAACTAGAGGCTTTATGCTGGGCCATGGAAAGTGCTCTCTCTCTCGGATATGATATGGTTCATTTTGAGATAAGTCAAAAGACTGGCCAGCGTTTGCTTCGGAATTAGACACTTTTCAGTCTTATCAAACGAGGTTTTCTATGTTTTCTATTGGATGTATACCTAGATTGAACAATGTCTGTGTCGACTGTCTTGCAAAAGCGGCTCGAGCACAAGGATCTTTCCTTTCCTATGTAAGTCCGCATGTTCTGGAATGGTTAGCTCATGAGGCTATCCTATTTGAACCAGCTTAATAAGATATGGTGTTTTTGAGGTAAAAAAAAAAATGATGATGATCAAAAAAAATTACAAAAAAATATCCAAAAACAATGTAAACTAAAAATATCCTAGTACATTATACAGTACTCTTTTTTTTTAACCCAAATAACAAGTAATAATTTTATTTTTTATGGTATGAGAATTGCCAAATTTAACAATCTTCGAATTTATAGATAAAGATCCGAATCGGACAGGGTAAATAAAACTAAAAGTGAAATATTAGTTTATAACATGATTAAAAAGAAAAAAATGGATATTTCATAAATTGAATCAAAAGCTTTTAATCCAAATTTGAGTATTGGAAGATAGTAATTAAAGAGAAACTAGTTATAATATATTTTGAAAATCAATATACAGTCTAATATGTTATATGTGAGTCAATAGAACATGAAAATAAAGTAGATGTCGCAAAGCAACGAGTGTATCGTAGATAATGACGAAAGAATTGTAATTAAAAGTGTTTAAAATAAGTACTAAAACTTAAAAGATAATGCACATGACTAAATTAATATCTTTGTAATCTCATTCATTGTGTGAAACGAATGAGTTTATAGAAAATACATGACATACATTATTAAATATATTATTAGATTATAAGTCGCGCTTAATCGTTTGGCTATATAAGAAAGTGAGATAAAATAGACACATTCATGAATTGGTCCAAAATTCTTATATGGTATGTTGCACTTGCTTCGACGGGTAAAACAAGCTCGATTTGAAATTGTTACAATGATATGATATTATATATGTACCTTTCACTAAGTGATGTTCATGAGTTTCGGTATATTCAGATTTTATACGGAATAGTGTTATGTTAATATCAACATCTAATCATAAATGATATATACATAAATAATATATATAATTAGGTCAACAATCGATAATCAACATCAAGCTTTTTAAAAAATGTTTTTTATGGAATATGAATAAAAAAGAAACTCTTTTAAAATAAAAAATTATGAGATAATCATCAAATTATTTATTTGTCAAGAAAACATTATTGTCAAAAACAATATGTATGTTATATATCATTTAGTAAAATAAGTATAGTGGTTACAGGCCCAAATCAAACTTTTAGTGGACCTTGTGCCCAAATTTTGTTTTTTTTAAAGTTTTAGGGTGTTATTTGAAAATTTTAAAATTTAGGATCTTATTTATAAAAATATCAGAATTTTAAGATCTTAAAAGCATATCATTTTTTTGCAAAAAACTGTGGATCCAGTGCTCGCACACTCTTAGAGCCAGGGCTGAGTGGTTATATAGACTTATGCTAAAAAATTTAAATGATTATATCTGTATTCAAGAATATATTAATGGAAAATATTTTAAATTAAAATCTTGCCTAATCCATGATTCGTTTTCTTATACTCTTGGGATGATGTCAAAAGAAAAGAAAAAAGTAGTTTTATATCTTCTGTTTTTACTTTTTAGTAATCAACGAGATAGTACCACACCATGTTAGTTATGCATGTCCGACTAAACAAAATCTGAATGCTACGAAACTAATATCTAACAAGTAATATCTTAATTAAGTAAAACAGATGGTTGGTTTTACAGTTTTACGTGAATATCTATGCTATTTTTCTTACCGGAAGTGATGTTTGATTTTCGTTAAACGTATACATTATACAGTACTCTTTTTTTTTTACCCCAAATAACAAGTAATAATTTTATTTTTTATGGTATGAGAATTGCCAAATGTAACAATCTTCGCATTTATAGATAAAGATCCGAATCGGACAACCTCGGAATGGGCAAGGCAACAAGAGGGGTCTTGAGCTTCAAGACAATCCCAAACTTCTCTTCTAATTCCAACACTTGTCCTTCCGGTATCTTCCAATCGAACGAATGCAATAGTGTCGCCAGAGTGTACAAAACCATCCTCTCGCCGAGTGCTACGCCGGCGCAAATTCTCCGGCCAGATCCAAAAGGAAAATAGCTATAATTGGCTCCAGTGAAATCACAAGTGTTGTTATCAAGAAACCTTTCTGGACGAAACACTGTTGGGTTCTCCCAGACATTTGGGTCTCTCTGAATAGACCAAACATTGACGAAGATCTTAGTGTCTTTAGGGATAGTGTAGCCACCTACCACGGCTGTTTCAGCCGGACGGTGAGGGACTAACAAAGGAAGAGTAGGGTGAAGCCTAAGCGTTTCTTTCATAATGGCTAGTATGTAAGGAAGTCTAGTGATGTGTGATTCTTCAACAATATTGTCTTTGCCGACAACTTCGTCTAGCTCTTGTTGTGCTCTTTTAATGAGCTCCGGGTTGCTCATTAGCTCAGCCATTGCAAACTCTATCGTGTTTGTTGACGTGTCTGTGCCACCAACCACCATATCCTTCACACATAAACAATAACATTAATGAACAAATCACTTTTCATTACAAATGGTCGGAACTTAAATTCACTGACAGACTTTGCAAATAAGATCTAAATTCTAACAAATATAACTATAAAAATACAATTCCGTAGTTTCGTAATTAAATTATGTTTTTGCAGATCAATGATTCCAAACTACCAATATTATTATCCTTAACTTATAAAAATGAAGCAAATAATTGTATACCGTGAGTACGGCTTTGACATGGTTAGCCGTAATGGGAACCTCCGAGTCACTTTCTTGGTCTTTTAACTTCATCAAATATTGCAAGAAGTCTTTGCTTTCACCATCATGATCATCTCTTCCTTTTAGCCTTTGCATCTGTTCAATGGCTCGATCGAGTACCGCATCGAGCTCGCGAGAACACACACGCATCCTCTTAACAAGCCCTTGAAGATCGAATCTCGCTAGCCACGGGAAAAAGTCAGAAACATTAGGCTCACCCAAAAGCCCGGTTAACTCAGTGATAACTCCTTTAAACTCTGTTCCTACACTCTCCATCTCCTCTGCTTCCACCGACCCTCCCCATAACATATTCATAGTCAGATTCAACATCGTCAAAAACAACTGATCTCCGACTTTAATGGGGGATTCTTCTTGACTTTTCTCGTATAGATATCTCGTTCTTTCTCGGACTTCTTTGCGTCGGAGCTCGTAGAAAGAATCCAAAGTCTTGCGGCTAAGAAGCTTGAGAACACAAATTTTTCTAAGCTGTCTCCACTCGGCGCCGTATGGTAACCAAACGATATCAATACCACCATATGTAGCAGCTCGGCCCGTGATAGGGACATCTCGATTTGAGAAATTGATGTCTTGATCTTTCAAGATCTCTCGAGCCAGCGATGGAGAGTTGACCACGACGGTTAGTTTCGAGCCAAGATTGAGTTTGAAGATTGGACCGTGTTTTTTAGCTAGGTTAGCAAAGTAGGTGTGAAGGTCCGGGTCAAGAAACGGGAGGTTCCCGACTATAGGTAGCCCTCGTGGTCCAGGGGGTAGAGGCGGTTGTGGCGAGAATTTGGAGATGTACCATAGAATCGATAAGATGGCGGTGAGAATGAGAATTGCGTAAGGAGTGAGATTAAATGTGTTATCGGGCAAGAGATTTGAAATCGGAGACATTTTTGAATCTTGCAGAGTGTTTTTTGGGAAAGAAACTATGAGGTCATCTAAGAAAGTAAGAAAAGGAAAGTGGATAGTATTATTTCAATATAGTAATAAATCAATAATAGGTGATACTTTCAATGTTTATAAAATAGGAAGATATTGCAACTCTAGACCCTGCATATAAAGAAAAACAAAACCAATTTAAAAAACGAAAATGAAAAAAGGGGAAAAATCTATTAATTTCGTTGGCTTCTAACGTCACTAAGAAAATAATTGGTTACATAAATTAAAAAATAATTAAATAATTAAATTCAATTAAAATATTATTAATTATTTTTTTGACACCCTTGATCGAGTATGTGCAATAATCATGTTCTAACAGGAACCATTTTGTTGAGGTCGGAAAACTTTCAAAATTTTTGAGATAGATAATATTATTGATGAATTTAATTAATGGATAAAAGTTGAACACATTTAATTACTTTCTTGTCTCGACTATTTGATGTGAATATCCATGAGTGATGAGTCCTGTCTCGACTATTTGACAGGCTTGGCCCATGACACAATCTAGTGAAGCCATGGATTAGGGCATGAAATTACATGGGGCATAGTTTAGAATTTTTTTTTTTAGGCTTCTTATGTTAAAAGAATTATCTAACCCTTTTTATAATTCTTTTTTTTTGCTGGGCTTTCTTTTTACCATCTTTTATGGGCATTAAGCCTATTAATAAAATGTTACTTAAAATATCTTGTTAAGAAAATTTTTTGTTTGGTAAATTTTTTAGTTTTATTAAATAAAAACCCTAAACAACTTCAATTGAAGACTTCCTTGTAGCAACAAAAACGAAGGGTTTCCAACTTTCTAAAAGATCAAGGTACGTACCTTGAATTGAATGCTAGATTTTGAAGAAAAAGTTTCTAGACATAGGTGTTTAGATAGTAGATTGGTGTTGGATTAGTAATAATGAATTTTATAGGGCATTATATTTTAGATTTTTTTGTTCTCATTTACAGATTGGCTATGAAATTAAACATTGCTCGTCAATTAGTATGGTTAATTATTATTTATGAGTGTGCAAAAAAAAAAATTATAGGGCATAATTTTTTTTTTGCGTTCGGAGTTAAAAAATGCCAGACCCCGGCACTGCTATTTGATGTGAATATCCATGAGTGATGAGTCTCTTTGAAAATTCGGTCGTCAAACACTCAAACTTTTTTTTTCCTTTTACAAAAATATATCACTGTTTTAAGTTTTCAATGCAATTTTTTTTTTGTCATATGATGTTATTGATACTGCTTGAAAGTTTACATTGTGAAATACATAAGCTGGCGGAAAATAGAGATATCTCCGGAATCTAAAGCCCAAAAGAGGGAGTCTAAACCGGCAGACAAAGTATAAGTTCTCGGAAACAACTAACAACTAGAAGGAAAGTTACAAACCGCAATCGAAAAAGAACGAATCCAATAGCTAAGAACAGAGGCATACTTAAAATAAATAACTAAGACAAACACTCTGATTAAACAAACAAATCAAACTTCTCTTCTGAAGTTTCTGCGAATGAGCTGTATCAATGCTGCCCATGGCCAAAACATCGATTAACAACAACTGCCTCCTTCGTTACAATGCGATTTTTATAACTAGTTTTTAGATTTGCGTTTTATCCAAATTTAAATGAATCTATATATAGGTGGCTATTAGTGGTGGAGCCAAAAAACTTAATCATGGAGGTCATAATATTTTTTTTCAAAAATATATAGAATATATCAAAAAATAAATTTAGCATTCACTAACTGTTGAATCTTGTTACGCAAAGGTGGCAAAGAAAAAAAAAAGTTACGAAGAAAGAGAAAGAGTCTTAGATCTTTAATTTAGAGAAATTAGGCTATGTTTATGCATTGATTTTTTTAATCAACTTTAAATTTAGCAATAAAATCAATTAATAGCAATAAATTTTTGTTAGAGAGCAGTTAATAGATTTCTAATTAATAACATATTAATATATTAAACTTATAAGAGAGGGGTTAAAAAGAAAATTGGAAGGTGCCAATAAAATTTGAGAAGGGTGTCAATAAGACAATATGCTTCTTAAACTTTAGCCTTTACAGATAAAGATTCGAATTGGACAACCTCGGAACAGGCAAGGCAACAAGAGGTGTCTTGAGTTTTAAGACAATCCCAAACTTCTCTTCCAAATCCAACACGTGACCTTCCGGAATTTTCCATTCGAAAGAATGCACTAACGTTGCAAGAGTGTACAAAACCATCCTCTCGGCAAGTGCTATACCCGCGCAAATTCTCCTTCCAGATCCAAATGGAAGAAACCTATAATCTGTTCCATTGAAATCACAAGACTTATTATCAAGAAACCTCTCGGGACAAAACTCAGTTGGATTCTCCCACACATTTGGGTCTCTCTGAATACACCAAGCGTTGATGAAGATCTTAGTGTTTTTAGGGACGGTGTAGCCTCCCACAACCGCGGTTTCAGTTGGACGATGAGGGACTAGCAAAGGAATGGTTGGATAAAGTCTAAGTGTTTCTTTCATGATGGCTACTATGTAAGGAAGTCTAGCGATGTGTGATTCTTCAACTATGTTGTCGTTGCCTACAACTTCGTCTAGCTCTTGTTGCGCTCTCTTCATAAACTCTGGGTTTCTTATTAGTTCGGCCATCGCAAACTCGATTGTGTTCGTTGATGTATCTGTACCGCCAACTACCATATCCTTCACATATATATAACAAATTAACAAATTGAATAAGTCAGTTCTTATAAAATCTCATGACAGAATAGTTTTGTGTTTACATAAGATTTAATCGATAAAAATCTAGATTCTTTTCATTTTTAAAACTGAAACCATTTCATTACCATGAGTACGGCTTTGACATGGTTAACGGTGATGGGAACCTCCGAGTCAGCTTCTTGTTCCTTTAACTTCATCAAATGTTGCAAAAAGTCTTTACATTCACCATCATCACCATCCCTACTTCTTAGTCGTTGCATCTGCTCAATGGCTCGATCAAATATCGCATCGAGTTGTCTAGCACACACATGCATCTTCTTCACAAGACCTTGAAGATCGAATCTAGCTAACATTGGGAAAAAGTCAGAAATATTAGGCTCCCCCAAAAGCCTAGTTATTTCAGAAATAACTCCTTTAAACTCTGTTCCAACACTCTCCATTTCCTCTGCTTTCACCGAACCTCCCCATAACATATTCATCGTAAGATTCATCATCGTTAAAAAGATCTGTTCTCCGACGTTCACCGGTGATTCTTCCTGACCTTTCTGGTACAAATACCTCGTTCTTTCCCGGATTTCTTTGCGTCGGAGCTCGTAGAAAGAATCCAAAGTTTTGCGGCTAAGAAGCTTGAGAACACAAACCTTTCTAAGCATTCTCCATTCGGCACCGTATGGTAACCAAACAAGGTCGAGTCCGCCATAAGTAAGGGTTCGGGCCGTGAGAGGGACGTCATGGTTTGAGAAATTGATGTCCTGGTCTTTCAAGATCTCTCGAGCTAGCGCTGGAGTGTTGACCACGACGGTTAGTTTTGAACCAAGATTGAGTTTGTAGATTGGACCGTGACTTTGAGCAAGGTTTGTGAAGTAGGTGTGAAGATTCGGGTCAAGAAACGGAAGGTTCCCGACGACAGGTAGCCCTCGCGGTCCAGGTGGCAGAGGCGGATGGGAAGAGCGTTTGAAGCGGTACCACAGAATCGATAAGGTAGCGATGAGAACGAGAATTGCGTAAGGTTTGACATTCATCAATATTGTGTTGTCGGTGAAGGGAGTTGAAATAGGAGACATCTTTTACAGCTGTTTCTAGGGACTTAAGTTGTTGTCTCTATGATGGTATTTTATACGGTTACAACAACGTACAGCATCATTCTTCTTCACGGTAGTATACGGTACAGCATACGGTTACAACGACGTACAGCATACGGTAAGCCAATCCTAAGTAGAGGACTCGAAAGGTCTTAAGATGATAAAATTGATAACATTTGAGTGGATGATATAATTTCATCATTTTTAGAAATCAAAGAAAATATGTTCTTTCTTTTTCTTTCTTTATATTTTTAGTCAAAATAAAAAATGATAATACAATTCTAGGGTCTCGATTTTTTTGAATCATTCAAACAAAACAAAATATATTTGGACCTTAAGAGAAGAGAGTTTGTGTAGTAGAAGGATTTATTGAAAAAATGTTAAGGGTAAAGTTTTGGGTATACATCGTAAAATACAATTTTGTAACTTGCGGTATACATATACACTAGATAATACCCTGTGCTACAGCACATGATGACAAATGTTGTAATTAATTTATATATATTTCGAATTGCATAAAATGTTTTGGTTTATGTATTTTTTACAATTTAGAAATTTTAAATAGTGTAGAGTAGTATAATTGCTTTACTTACGTGGTAATTGTTAAAACATATTTAGATAAGTACGTTCTATAGACATCGTTAATCCTTTGCACGGTAACATATACACAATAATCGTTTTGCAGTTTTTAAGTGATAGCGGTATGCTTAAATGTGTTAAATCCAAATATCAGATTTTAATTTGGTTTTAGTTTAGACTATTGCACATATATAACCTACCCGTAACTATTTTAGAATGACAAAGACATCTCGTCCCATACCGTCTTGTCCTGTCCCGTCCTGTTTCTTCTCATTCCTACCCGTAACTTTTTTTATGTCCCATAACAGTTCTCTTTTAAATAATTAACTATTATTTTATCGTCCAAAAATTTTGGATAAGAACATAACTAAATTTTGTGCTTTCCTCACATTTTTTTACATATAATTCTTCTCCTTCTGCAATAGAAGATTTGTTCATAGTAAATAAATTTAAAAAAAAACTAATTATTAATATTCAATTTTGCATAAATATATAGTGAACCAGTTGTAATTATTGACTTTAGAGTTTTAAATACATATTTTAGGGTAATTACTATTTAGAAATACAAATATAACTTGAAATTCTTTGCTTGTTTTTTGTTTTAAAAAAATGAATTTATTATTATTTCTTATACAACAAATGTAATACATGAAATAGTTTATTTTCATAAATATATATTATTTTTATTTAAGATTACAAAATATATTAGTTACATAAGATCTTTTTAAAGATATTTCTTACATATCTTGTGTTTTAGAGAGTATTTACAACTAAGTTGATTTTAGATATATTTTATATATCCATTAAAATAAATTTGAACTGATTTTTATTAATTTCACATATCTTATATATTAATTAACTTTATATTATTAAGGCTATAATGAATACTTGACTATTTTAAAATACCTTTTAAAGTAATTTAATTTTCATTTTCAAATTGTTTTCAAAATTAAACTGGATTTGTTTATTTGTTCCTAAAAATGTGAGGAAAAATATGCACAAATATTAACTGTAATTTTATTTTCTTGTTTTTTTTTGCCTTTTTTCCTAATATATTTATAAAGAATCAGAAATTTTGATTTGATTTATTATGTATTTAAACGTTTTCCTTATTTAATTCTGATGCATATGTTTTCTACATATATTTATTTCATTTATTTATTCAAAACACCTTTCATGCCACTATTTTTGTAACTAAACTTTATATTTTTTAAAAATGCAAGTTAATTATGAGAAATCACAAGTAATAGCATATGTATATTCAAAAAAAATTCACAGTCACTTATAATAGATTTTTATAATTATAAGAGTGGGTATATTTAAAACACTTTATCGGGAAAATTTCGTTTTAGTATATGTTGATCATAATTTTTAAATAATGGACGGTGGTAGTAGCATATTATATTGTGTATTACTTTCAGTTTTGTGGAATTAACCTGTATTTTCTTAGGATAAACAAAAAATCAAAATATGAAGATTTGAAAAGTTAATTTTTGAGGAACCCCAAAATAGATACTCCCTTTGTACCAATATATATAAGATCTTTTAAGATTTTTTCTTTGTTTTATTTTATAAGACTTTTTAAAGTTTCTATGTATTTTGTATATTAATTTAATGATTTTTGACTATTTAAATTCTGCAGTATTTTTTTTATGGGTGGAATTTGGTTAAATGATACAATATTTTTTGTATTAATCTTTATGTTTTTAACCAAAAACTCTTATATAATGGAACAAAGGGAGTATAGTTTTCTTTTTGATAAATTAAGAGGATCTGTTCATTCTTATTGGTTATAATTGGTGAAAAAAATTATATGGTGATAAACTGATAATACTGAGCTGCGTCATTAAATTTTTCATTATGGTGATACTGATATGCCGTATGCGTCACTAATCAAAATTGGCCAACTAACTCAGATAAGGATACTTCAAAGATAATTGGCCAAAAAAGGATATGGCTGCAAACTTAAGAGGATTGGCCTGCTTGTACTCGTGATCTGGTCGGCATATATAAATCTACTTTGTTAGGAAACTAGGATCCTTACCTCACCTAATACTGAGATGCGTCATCATATTCATTATCCATTATAATATATTCAAGAAATTTTTTTTTGATTTAGAACCATACGGTCCATCCGTCCATCCATCCTGTGAGTTATATATATCTCAGATAGAACAAAACCAGATATAAAGCAAAAACGCATTGTACTTTTACCCAACAAGATTTACAAGTAGTCCTACTTCAGTAAGTTTCCTGGTTAAAACTTCAAAAACGCATTGTACTTTCACCCCAAAGACCTAGTAATTTTTTGTTTCTTGTATATTAGTAACAATATGACAATCTTTTACCTTTTAAGAAATAAGATTCTTATATGAAGATTTTCGCGTTTACAAATAAAGATTTGAATTAGACAATCTCGGGACGGGCAGGGCGACAAGAGGCGTCTTCAGCTTCAAGACAATCCCAAACTTCTTTTCCAAATCCAACACCTGACCTTCGGGAATCTTCCAGTCGAACGAATGTAACAGTGTTGCGAGAGTGTACAAAATCATCCTCTCGGCGAGTGCTACACCGACGCAAATTCTCCTTCCAGATCCAAATGGAAGAAACCTATAATCTGTTCCAGTAAAATCACAAGACTTATTATCAAGAAACCTCTCAGGACGAAACTCAGTCGGATTATCCCAAACTTGTGGGTCTCTCTGAATAGACCAAACGTTGATGAAGGTCTTAGTATTCTTAGGGATGGTGTAGCCTCCCACAACCGAGGTTTCAGTCGGAAGACGAGGGACAAGCAAAGGAATGGTTGGATAAAGTCTAAGTGTTTCTTTCATAATGGCTACTACGTAAGGAAGTTTGGTGATGTGTAATTCTTCAACAATGTTATCTTTGCCTACAACATTGTCTAGCTCTTGTTGCGCTCTCTTCATCAACTCTGGGTTGCTTATTAGTTCGGCCATCGCAAACTCTATCGTGCTGGTTGTAGTATCTGTACCACCAACTACCATATCCTTCACATATATATAACAATCGCATTGATTAAGTCAGTCCTCGTGAACAAGTAAACATCTTTTTATTGTTTACCCAAAAATCGTAAGACTAATCTACATAGTTTGCAAGAATATGCTAATATCCTCCGAAGTATAAAAAACTGAAACTATTGAATTACCACAAGTACGGCTTTGACATGGTTAAGTGTAACAGGAACCTCCGAGTCAGCTTCTTGTTCCTTTAACTTCATCAAATGTTGCAAAAAGTCTTTACATTCACCATCATCACCATCCTTACGTCTTAGTTCTTGCATCTGTTCGATGGCTCGATCAAGTATCGCATCAACCTCTCGAGCACACACATGCATCTTCTTCACAAGTCCCTGAAGATCAAATCTAGCTAGCAATGGGAAAAAGTCAGAAACGTTAGCCACTCCCAAAAGCCTAATTGTTTCAGATATAATTCCTTTAAACTTTATTCCAACACTCTCCTTTTCCTCTGCTTTCACAGAGCCTCCCCATAACATATTGATCGTGAGATTAATCACCGTCAAAAAGATCTGGTCTCCGACGTTTACCGGTGATTCTTCTTGACCTTTCTGGTACAAATACCTCGTTCTTTCCCGCATTTCTTTGCGTCGGAGCTCGTAGAAAGAATCCAACGTTTTGCGGTTAAGAAGCTTGAGAACGCAAACTTTTCTAAGCATTCTCCATTCGTCACCGTACGGTAACCAAACAAGGTCGAGACCGCCATAGGTAAGGGCTCGGCCTGTGAGAGGGGCGTCATGGTTTGAGAAATTGATGTCTTGGTCTTTCAAGATCTCTCGAGCTAGTGCTGGAGAGTTGACCACGACGGCTAGTTTTGAACCAAGATAAAGTTTGAAGATTGGACCATGACGTTGAGCGAGGTTTGTGAAGTATGTGTGAAGATCCGGGTCAAGAAAGGGCAGGTTCCCGACGATAGGTAGCCCTCGAGGACCAGGCGGTAGAGGCGGATGGGGAGAGCGTTTGAAGTGGTATAACAGAATCGATAAGATAGCGATGAGAACGGGAATTGCGTAAGGTTTAACATCGATTAGTATTGTGTTGTCGGTGAATAGTGTTGAAATCGGAGACATGTATTATAGCGGTTTGTAGAAGTTATGGGATGTACACTTGAGTTGTTGTCCCTTAATGGTATTTTCTACGGTAATTAAGCCAATCCTGAGTAGAGGACTTGAGGGTCTTAAAGAGGATAAATTGATAACATTTGAGCGGATAATATAATTTTCCTAGTTTTTTCTTTTATCAAAATGTAGCTTGACAAAGAAAAAAAGGTTTTTTAGTTGACGTCAAAAAAAAAAAACAATTGTTAGCCATGAAAAAATAAAATTACATTTTTTTCCCTTCTCAAAGAAAAAAAATAATAATATATCTCTGTATAGGGACCAAAATTAAGTTTTTTAAGTTGATGTCAAAAAAAAAAAAATTTTGAAGACTCACGATTTTAAGGAATTTAAAAGGAAAATGTTCTATTTCCCATCAAAACTATTGAATTAGATAGAACTCAAACTTTAACCTCATCTTAAATGTTCTTGGACAAATGTCTCTCAACCTATATCTTCCTGAATCGAAAATTTTATTACTAAATCTCTCCAAAATCATAGGTCTCATCCAATCTCTCTTCTTTTAAAACGATAGGATATCGCATTTCGACCAAAAAACAAAAAAATATTTTCCTCTTTCCTCTCAATTTACAAAAGTTAAATTTCCAAAGGCAAATCAGGTGTCTTGCAGAGACGACATCATAAGAATCTTGTAGCTTCATCACGACAGCATCAGGATGGCCAAAATTAGTAGACACAACAGTTCCAAAAAGCTAAATTGCAGCGTTATCATAATCAAGGGCAGCTTCCTCGGTAGTTTTAAAATTCCCACGCCATATACGTTGAGGTTTTCCTCCTCCTTTACGATTCTCACCACCGCTGCCCGCCGTGAGCTCTACCACTAGCACAACAAATCTCAGCCGCCCACTTCCCCATGGTCTCTGCCACACGCCGCAGAACTTCTTCATATTCTCCGTCAACTTCGTCGCGGCAAGAAACCTCACAGGAATCCTGATTTTAAACCATGTTTTCCTGACCTCGATGGGATTGGAAGAATCGACTACGATCTCCTTGACTAGCTTCTTGCCTCAAAGATGGAGGAGGCGATGATTCTAAGGATGAAGCATTTGAACAACCGGATGTACTACTTCAGATGGACAGAGAACTAGTTCAAGAACAAAGTATCAAGTTAAGGAAACTAACTATGTCGGTTGATGGCAAGGAAGGATTCACAAGCAGGAGGATTCACAATGGCTCAGAAGGCACATGGTGTTTCTAGAAGATTGAAAAGTTTCATGTTTACAATAATTATGTAAACATGAAAAAAGAGGACAATTTTCTAATCCATGGAAAAAAAGAAATTGTCCAAAACCTATTAGAAATAGAATACGGATTTTGCTTATTGTATTGCATAGGCCTAATTCTATAAATAGGGTGTGAAAGCTGTTGTAAGGTTAAGCACAAACAAGAGAAATTTTACCGCTATTAAGTTTTAGCTTTAAAAGAAAGAAGAGCTAAGAACTTAAAGAGGGCTTGAGGTTTCTTTAGGGTTCCAAGATTTGTTGTAAAATCTTAGAAAGAAAGTTTTGAGAGAATAGGAAATTGTTTAGAACAAACTAGAAGGAACAAAGGCCTAGTGAACTCAACTGATGCAAGCTTAGTGGACTCAAATAATGAAGAAGGTCCAAAGATAAAGCCTAGTCAACAAGTCCAACAAAAGAAGAAAAAAGAGGTTGTGCAAGCTCAAAAAAAGTGTACGGAGAAGAAGACGCTCCACACTATGAATCAGTTCAACGTTCTTCAATCCTGGACAGATGACTCATCATGATGAGCTGTAGTTGTTCTAGATTGTTTCTCTTGTATCTATAAAGCAAACCTGTAAACCATCATTGTAATTATTCAAGATTGTAAAGTTTTTCACAAAGATACAAAAGTTATTTCATCATCGTTCATGGTATCAGAGCCTCTGTAGACCTTAACAAGTGAAACAATGGCGACCTCCTACCCATTCTCTGATAACGTTCATGTCACCAACTCTGACATGCTCAAGCTGTTTGACACCAACTATCTTTTGTAGAAAAATTCAGTTTGAATCTCTTATGATGAGTAAAAAACTCATCGGTTTTGTCAACGGTGTCGTCAATGCACCAGCTTAGACTCGCCTTGTCGTCAATGGCGAAGTCAGCAGTGAAGTTCCAAACCACCAATACGAGTCATGGTTTTCTACCGATCAACTAGTCCGGTCGTGGTTGTTTGGTACTCTGTATGAAGAGGTTCTCGGTCATGTGCACAATCTTGAGACCTCTCGCGAAATCTGGTTGTCTCTCGCAGAGAACTTCAACAAAAGCAGTGTTGCTAGTGAGTTCTCTCTTCGTCGTTGTCTACAGATCCTCTCAAAAAAAAGACAAGTCCATCTCTGTTTATTTTCGTGATTTCAAAAACATTTGTGACTCGTTGAGTTCCATCGGCAAGCCAGTTGACGAGTCAATGAACATCTTTGGATTTCTGAATGGTCTTGGCAAAGAATATGATCCTACCACCACTGTCATTCAAAGCTCTCTCAACAAGCTTGCATCAGTTGAGTCCACTAGGCCTTTGTTACTTATGAGCCGACTCAGATCTTTCATTGTTAAAAGCGAAATGAAAAGTAGCAGCAATATTATCTTCATAGGACTCCAACTTACTGTCAAAGCTTTGAACTTCAGAGACAACGTCATTAAAGGTGGGAGGAGCAAGCTGCTGAGAGAGCTTTGGATAGCAGTGACCATTCAAGCTGCAAACTAACAACACACTCAACTACTAGTTTTTGCATACTCATGGGGTCAAATCTGGTATCCTGATCCGCAAAGAGACAATCCACAATCTCCAACTCATCAACAGAAACGGAGTATCAAGCTCTTACCATCACTGCCAAAGAGATCACCTGGATTTCGTCTTTATTTCGTGACATTGGTATCTCACAGTAAGAGCCTACACAGGTCTATTGTGACAACCTCTCGTCTGTATACTTGTCTGCCAATCTAGCTCTGCAAAACAAACCAAACACTTTGATACAAACTATCACTACATCCGAGAACAAGTCGCCTTAGGTCTCATTGAGACACATCACATTCCTGCCCTAGACCAACTCGTAGACGTCTTCACAAAACCACTACCAAAGAATCCTTTTGTTGAACTTCGTTTCAAACTTGGTGTGTCAGCTCCTCCCACGCCAAGCTTGCAGGGAAGTATAAGGAACAAAGGCTTAGTGGATTTAACTGATGCAAGCTTAGTGGACTCAAACAATGGAGAAGGCCCAAAGATAAAGCCCAGTCAACAAGTCCAACAGACAAAAGAGGTTGTGTCAGCTCAAAAACAGAGTGAGGAGAAGATGACGCTCCACACTGTAAATCGGTTCAATGTTCTTCAATCCTGGACAGATGACTCATCATAATGAGCTGTAGTTGTTCTAGATTGTTCCTCTTGTATCTATAAAGCAAAACTGTAAGTCGTCGTTGAAATTATTCAAGATTGTAAAGTTTTTTACAAAGATACAAAAGTTTTTTCATCGTTCACAAACTTGTAAACAGATTTTCTATTAAATCTTTATTTTATTGCTTTGATCGTTCTAAAACTAGTAGTTCTCACACTTTCAGATTCGTCTTTGCTGCTTGAAGAATCGGTTGCTTCCATGTGTGTGAATGAAATTCGAACAATTCGTATCATCTTTTGTCGGGATAATCTTAACCGGCAGAGCAAAAGTTGGTTGGTTGGTGTTTAGGATTTGTGTCTAAATCTTGAAAGAAAAAGAAGGATTTGGCTTGTTACTTAATTCAAGTTTTAACCAGACCTACTTTATGTATATCTTATCTTTTTATAATCTGATGAGCAATAAGTATTTGATTGATCAAATCTCAATATGAGTCGGTTTTGAAATATTCAAATTCATCACAAAAAAAAAAAGAATAATTATTGAAAAAATCTGATGGAAATAGATATCGGATCGGGTTTTTTACGAATTGGATCAGGTGTAATTTAATATCCAAACCAAACTTAGTTGGTTTTATATTTGGTTTAATTTATAAACCAATTAAACCTAGATTTATGGAGAAAGAGATGACAACTTTCAATTTGAAGAGATATAAATCGAGAGGTACTTATTTGAGGATATCTAAAACAAGGTTAAAGTTTGGGTTCTATTTGATAAATGTAATTGTTGTGATGGAAAATTTGACGTTTTTCCGAATTTAAACAATAATCGTCAAACTTTTTTAGATGTACAATAAAATATTAATAAAGTTGAGGAAAAACAAACAATTCGAATAATTTTAATAGAAGAAGAATAATTTAGTATATATTCTATCAAAATCCTTTTTTCCTTCAAAGTCTCAAAGATATCAAAACAATTTTACTTATGGCATCATTAACTTATGTGACAAAAATAAATGGTTACTTATTCAGATCCTTCGTGAGTTTTTTTTTTTTCATTTTTTTAACACCTGACTTATATTACTGAAATAAGAGTATTACAAACATTTTGAGAGCTAGTGAGGCAATACATCAAACGTTCGATAGAAAGAGTAAATCCTTTGAGAAATCATAATGGGTAGTTTATATTAGGAGATGACCCACGCGTTGCGTGGAATTGAAATTAACTTGATAAAATATGCAAGTAAAATATATCAAAATATGTATAATTGTTTTTAACATTAATTGATTATGTTTCTATATCATATCATAAAAATTTGTTTTTTTTTCAACCATTGGGCCACAACTAGCCGGTCCATTAGCCAAATTCCTACATTCGTAGGGAGCAGAACTCGATCCCGGGTATGATGGTGCCTTGTGCATTAAGGACTTACCATTGGCCACTGCACTAAGGTCACTTCACTAAAAATTTGTTTTTTATAATAAATAATGTTGATGTGTTAAACCGACAATATAAATAAAACGAGTCTTAACGGGGATGAATCGGAACTGGTCCTTTTATTAACATAGAATTGAAGTGAGGGTTTACAGGAAATGACAATTAGAGAGCTAAGCGTAGTTAATATGAAAATAATGTTTTTCTCTCTCTAATTGCCCAAAAAGTGGATCCCTAGCTCTGACAATGACATATGATATATATAGTGGGCCAATGACCTAGGGCTTCCTCTATCTCTCTCTAAAATGATGATTTTGCCCCTGCGGCCAGATGGGCCAGATCCATGACTTCAGGCCCTATATCTCTTAAGAATCTTCTGTTTAGGCTTCAGAAATGTTGGGGCAAAGCCCATATCCAACAAATAATTTATATATTTTCAAATTATAAATATTTGTACTAAACTAGTTGATATTTAAAAACTTACTTTGACTATCCCCAGATATAATAAACATATATAATTTATATTTTTTGTGCAAAAATATTATTTTCTTACAAAATCTTCACTAAAAATTGAAGATATGAATGGTGTGTCCTAAAGTAATATAATGAGAAGTTGAAAAACAGAAAAAAAAAAAAAATACAAACTAAAATGGTTGAAAAGTAATTTTTCCAACACATCTCCTTTTTGTTCAAGAGTTCATATAACCAAAAAACAAATAAAGAATGGCATGTATATTTTCCATTGGAATACTAAAATTTTAAACGACCATACTCTTATTTTTAATAATAAGTTTATGCATAGTACAGTAATTTCGTACATTTCGTTGGTGTTATTATGGTTTTCATGCACTAAAAAGAAATAAAATTTGAAAAAATGTAGACTATTAAATGTCCAATTTTGCTGAATTGGGCTTATGGAGCGAGGCAGTTTTGTGAGATAGATCGTCGAAACTACCCATGATTCAACTCTATCTCTTTCTCCTTCTTCAACAAGCAAATCTGCATATAACTTGATCCTAAGCAACCAGCGAATCTGCAAATAAATATTAGAATCTCTTATGTAAGATAATTTCAAAAGAATTTATATGGTAATAATGTAATATTATTTTATTTGTGAAAGATCTCTACTTTATAATATAAGATAATTTCAAGATATAAAAGATTCTAATATTTATTTTAATAAAAAACTTCATATGACTTTATCATAATATTATTTTACAATTTCATTATTTTACTTGTGCATGCAAATAAATTTTCAAAACTCAATTAAACCGTATGAAATTTCAAAACTCTATTTTACTTGTGCATGCAATTATTTATGAAATTTCTACGACGTGAGAGCGAGGGAGTCGGGGGTTAGTGTTGTTGGTGTCGCGTGAGAGGAGAATAGAAGCCTAGCCGTCCTTGGGTTAAGTGGTAGTGTTGAGTGTTGTCGTGGGTTTTAGCTGTCGTTGCCGTTATTGTCATTCATCACCACGTTAGATGTAATCAATGTTTGGGTAAAGAGATAAAAGGCAGAGAGCCTGGTTTGGTGGTGGTGTAAGGAGGAGAAGAGTGAACCGTGTAAGCATTTCATTCTCCATGGAGTTGTTGTTGTGTTCGTGTTGTCTTCCGACTTAGGAGGAAGATAAGCAACGTGAGTCCTAGAGCAAGGGTTGTTCCGTGGGTAGATGTTGTTATCGGAAAGGGGGGGAACACGTGATGGAGAGAATAATGATGGAATCGTGACGAGATGTGTGAGAGAGACGTGGTGGAGGTGGGAAGGCCTCTTGTGGATCTGGTTTGTCATCTCATGGATGTGGGAAGCTTCATTAGTGGTGAAAGAACAAAGCCGGAGTGAACAGAGCTGAAGAATGAGAAAGGTGCAAATGGTTGATTAAAATTGAAAAAATGGGTTTAACAAAATTGAGTTGAAAATTTTTCAACTCATTCATCTCCAAAATAGTGGTTGAACATGTTGAACACTTTTGTTGTAGGATTAGTTTATTTTTTCAATTTTTTAAGTTGAACGGGCCGAATAATTTTTTCCAACTTCTTCAACCTTCTCAATATATATGGTGAAAATTGGTTGAATAATTTTTTTCAACATGTTCAAACTCTTCAACCTTGCAACCATTTGCACCCAAAGAAAGTGAGAGAAGGTTGGAGATAAAGACAATGTGGAGGAGCCGATTTTGGATGCTCACCGGCGCTGGATTTGACATTAGTTAGGAAAGGTAATGATACCAGCGTGATCTCCAAGAAGCCAAGAGTGCATAACAGTTGGCGGATTGTTATTCGGACTTAAACTGAAGGAATGCTCATTACTTCTGGGACACGTAATTGATGGAAAGCTGGGTAATTGCTGGTAAATGGTGCTATTTATGCTAAGTATGGAACAGTAGCGTTTTCGAGATGGGTTTATGAGGACACCGTTTGGAGGTCATAACGATGTCTGATCGAGCAGAAACTTTGTCGAGAGACTTGGGGTAGTACAGGCTCCAGATCCAATGGTGGAATTACGAGTTGAATGGTTAGTTTGTGTTTTATTAGAGTGTTATTATAGAGCTTTGTATGAATTGAATTGCGGTAAATTGTCTTGTTGGTTGAGCCATCGAGCTCAGTTTGAGCTGGAACCTTGCAGGAGCTTCCATGGCATATGGAGTTAGGTTTTGGTTGTTAGAGAATAAATGTGGAGCTCAAAAGTGTAGGGTTAAATTTAAGTCGGTGAATCAGAGGGTTCATCGGAGAGGTGTTTCTGTGGCTGGACAAAATAAAGTATTCCAACCAATTTCTCTTGTTACTCGGTCGCTAGGGATGGTTGGTTGTGCGACTCAGTAACTAGACGAGGTGATGTTTGGGATACATGTTTAAGTGGCTTGTTCGGGTAGAACACGAAGTGGTTAGTTGGAAGAGGAATCAGAGTCTACGAATGTAAGATGCTTGTGGAGCTGAAATATGTATGATTGTTGTTCGTAGCTGCAGAGTTTGAGTTAGTTGGATCTAGCTAGTATTTGTAGAAACAGGATTCAACTTTTAACCGAAAAATAATTATATTTCTTATTATTAGATATATTAATTAGTTTTAAAATGAATGTAAAACGATAATTCCACTTAAGAATAAAAATAAAGACAGCTAGAATAACTAATTAAAAAATTTCGGTGCAATATTCCAATCTAAATGAATCAGTGAATTACCATTGACCATTATAGAAAAATCGTAAAAATAAAAGAAAACTTATATAATAAAGTACAGAGGCACCCCACAATTTTCTCTTAGAGACTATTACGTAAGCAACTGAGAAGCTGCCACATGTCCAAATCTATGTGATCCTTTTCTGCATTAAAGTATTATATTTAAAATATTTAAAATAATAACTAAATCAAAAACAATTTAAGTAAATAAATGAAATTTTAAAAGATTAAAGACAAAACTATGAGTTTTTTTTAGTAATAATAATATGATTCCACTTCTAAGAGAAAATGATCATATTTCAAATTTTTGAATGTATTAATTAGTTTTAGAATCTATGAGTTGCTTTCCTTGTGTGACACATCAGCCTCAACATTGAAGTTGGTATTGACACCTAAGTTAAAATCAATAGCCAATAAAAACATTTCAAATAATACAGCTAGTATTTCAAAACCAATTAAAAAAACTATGTACCACTAGGCATGTCAATTAGGCCCAAAGCCTGCAGACTGGCCCGGCTTTGAAAAACACCCGACTCGGACTTAAATATATGTCCAGAAAAATCGGACCTTTTGGACTCAGCCCGTTCGGGCTTTAGAGTTTTTAGGGCTTAGCCCAATCGGGCTCAGACCAGCCCCAACAACCCTTATACAAATATAATTATACTTTTTTGTTAACAATTTTGTTTGATTGCAATATTTATTTAATAATTTATTGTAAATAAAGTTTAAAATTCTAATATTAATTTTATATTTACTTAATAACCTTACTTAAAAATTTTAAAATCTTTATCTGTGATATTTTATTTGAATTATATATAAATTTTATTTGGTTAAAATATAAAAATCTATCTGGTTTTAATTTTTTTATTTGTTTTAGATTAAGTTGGTTTTAGTGAATATAGATGAGTTATTTAAATTTTGATTGATTTGTTTTATATTGCACCTTTAAACATTGCTCTCTTTTTTTGTCAACCGAACATTAAATTAAAACAGTACTCCAAGGTTGGTTGCCCAAACCGGAGGGAAGAAGTTTACAAAAGTAGTTTCGGAATCTAAAGAACGCGATGAGCGGGCTAGACAATCTGCCCTCACATTTGTCGAACGCGGAATCCTGCTGAGGATGAAGCCGGGGATGGAAGCTCTAAGTAAATCGAAGTCGTCCAACAGGTTGGAGAATGCGGGCCAATCATCCGGAGATTACACCATCGCCACTAGCTCTGCACAATCAGTCTCGAAAAAGGAATAATCCACGCCAGCCGCCAACATAGATTCCATAGCCCAGATCAAGGCTTGTAACTCCGAATGTAGTGGTGAGGGTGTACGTCTATAGCATCGTGCTCCTATTAGTAACGCTTTGTCCTCTCTATTGCAAAAGCACCAACTTAAGCCCACAAAGGAGTCAGACCCCTTCCAGATCCATCAATCTGACATCGCGGAGAGGTTCCAGATTTTCCATAGATGTCGAATAATCCATGGCTCTGCCTGTGAATGACCTCGCCTCCTCCCATAAAATCCTATCATTAGCCGCCTGATTTATAATATCTATTGGCGCCGTCTCCGTACCCTGAAAAACCTTTTTATTCCTATCCTTCCAAATTGACCATACAATCCAAGGTAGCCGAATAATAATATCTGAGACACTCGATTGAGATGTCGCCCGCCAGAATAAGAAGTCTAAATTACAATTAACTGAGCGATAGGGAAAACCATTGAATGTTAATGAAACCGGAGATAAATCCCAGATCCTACGAGACCTAGAACACTCAAATAGAGCATAGTTTATCGTCTCAGCCGCCAGCCCACACCGTGTGCAAAGAGTGTCGCACCGAACACCCCGATGAGCTAGCCGGTCCAACAGTGGAAGATTGTCGGATGCTATCTGCCAAACGAAATGTTGAACCTTGGAGGGAACGTCAAGTTTCCAAGCTTGAGCCCAAAGGGCAGTACACGTCGGTCCAGACTCACCTACCTTAACTAAATCACGGGCTACCCGGTAACTCGATTTGACCGTATATTTCCCGGATTTAGTGTAATGCCAAATCAGTCAATCCGGTTTATAGGATTTACTGATTGGCATAGCGTGAATAATCTGAATATCCTCTGGATCCATGAACTCCTCAAGGATGTGCAGATGCCATTCCATAGTGTGCGGGTTGATCAAATGATTAACCATTAAGTTAGGATGGAGCAGTCTCCCGTGACCGTTAGCTGGTCTTGGTTGACTATCTTGTATCCAAGGATCTTTCCATACCGAAATATCACAACCAGATCCTAATGCCCATCTTGCTCCTTTTTCCACTAAGCCTTTCGTTGAAAAAATACTCCTCCAAGCAAATGAGGGAGAGTATGGCTTTTTGGCCATTATAGGATGTTTATTTCTAAAATATCGGCCTCGCATCACACGGGCCATTAGAGATATCGGATAATGAATTAACCGCCAATACTGCTTAGTCAGCATCGCGTCATTGAATTACTCCAAATCTCAAAAACCCAAACTGCCTTCGCATTTATCATCACACATTTTATCCCAAGCAACCCAGTGCAAACCACGAGCTTTGTCGTTAGACCGCCACCAAGATCTTGAAATAGCACTTGTTAATTTAGACGTCAATTCTTGTGGCAATTTAAAGCAGGACATAACATAAGTTGGGAGAGCCAACGCAGCTGACTTGATCATGATTTTCTTGCCGCCTTTCGATAAATATTTCACCGACCAACCATCCACACGATCATCTAACCGATCATTAACATAACTAAAAACCTTAGTTCGCGAACCTTGAAGGCTTTCAGGAATACCCAAATAAGAACCCATACCGCCTTCTTTTGAAATATCGATGACAGACTTTAATTGGGTTCTTAAGTCCTCCGGGACGTTTTTTCCAAACATGATAGACGACTTCTCCAAGTTAACCTCATGTCTGGACGCTTTTCCATAATTTCCTATGATTTCCATGACCATCCTACATTCTGTCGCTTCTGCTTTACAGAAGAACAAACTATCATCTGCAAAAAGCAAATGCGAGATGGTGGGGCAATCCCGAGCTAGCGTAATACCAGTAAGTTTATCCTCTCGTTCAGCCTTTTTGATATTAGCTATCAACACCTTCGTGCTAAACATTGCTTTTTAAGACATGTTATAAACTAACTTATAAGTTTGAATTTTTGATTTGTAAGATAAGCCCGAAAAAGCATGAAAAAACCCCAAAAGTCATATAGTCCTATTAGAGCCGGACCGGGCTTTGAAATAAAGACTTGAAAATATTTCGGGGCAGGTCGAGAAGGGCTCAAATATATGCGAGTTTTGCGGATTTCGGGACAGACCGTGCTGAGCCAGCCCGATTGACACCCCTATGTGCCACATCACGTTGTCTTTCACTTCATAAACCCTTGCCGAGATAATTAAAAAAAAACACGAAGACTCTAATTGTTTGTTCTTCTCCTTCACACTAAAAGACTGTTTTTTAGAGAGAAGAAACAAAAGAATCGTCACAAAGTTTTGTCGTCGATGAAACAAACACTAAGAGAAGAAAACACACGACTCGTGCGGCAAGAGACATGGAAGAAGCAGAGGTCATTGTTTAAAGAGGCAAAACAATCTCACCAAATTCAACTTTGATTAATTCGAACAAGAATTTCAACAAAATCTACAGATTCTGCAATCAAATTCTTCGGTTATCGAGAACTCTTTGGAAGAAGAGGCGAAGTTAAAAATTAGGGTAGGGAAGAAATTTGAAAAGATAGAATAGAAAGAGAGATGCATAGTGATGTGAAGAAGAAGGAAGAAGAGAATAGAGACATAGAGATATCAATTCTTCAGGTAATCCCCTCCCTAACCACACAATTGTCGTCTTATATACAAAAGATTAAAAAATTCACAAAAGAGCAACTTGGGCATGACAAAGTTCATTAATCTCTTTTAGATTCGCAGGTCCAATCGAGGTAAAGATGTCAATTTTATTCAAGCTTTTAGGGTTGCTTCAAGAAAAAATATTAGTGTTTGTGTAAATTAACTCACCTTTTCTTTGTTCACTTAGTTCTTAAATGAAGATGATATTGAGCAAATTGCTGCTTTGGATCAGAACGTTTTCTTTTTCATGTTACTTACTACTACTTCCAGAACTCTCTATGTGAAAATTATCATTTTTTTATTTCCCTTTCGATCTTAGTAAATTTCAAAAGCTTCATCTTTGGTTTATGTCAGATTTAGGAGACAAAGGTTGAATTGCCTAAACCTAACGTACTCTAAGAGATCCATCAAGAACATTTAAAATGTATACATCAAAGAGTAATATGTCTTACTGTTCTAGAGGGTTTGTGAGTGAGAAACAAATCAATAACTAATAGTTTGTAATCCCTAAATTTATTTGGTAATAAAATTTAAAATCTATTCAAAAACTAAATTTATGAAATAAAAAACTCAATTATCATATAATGATGTAAATAATATTAATAAAAAAATACTATTGAAATTATCAAAAAATTATGAATTGATTCCAAATAACATATATTAAATTATGAATCTAGAAAAATAAAACAGAAAAATATGACAAAAATAAAATAAAAAATCAATCCCGCAGCGTAGCGCGGATACCAATCTAGTGAACATAAAACTAAGATTTCATTTAAAAATAAAAATAAAGATAGCTAGAATAACTACTTATTTATGGTATGATGCTCCAATTTAACTGATTCAGTGAAATAACACTGACCATAATAAAATATAGTCGTACAAATAAAATAAAAATATCACATAATATACATATTGGTCACTATAACAACAACATCAGGAAAGTAACAAGAACAGTAATTATTTTTGTTGTATATTAGTAACATTATAACAATCTTTCCCGTTTTTAGAAAACTTTAAAGATTTTAGCCATTATAAATAAAGATTCGAATCGGACAACCTTGGAATGGGCAAGGCAACAAGAGGCGTCTTGAGCTTCAAGACAATCCCAAACTTCTCTTTCAATTCCAACACTTGTCCTTCCGGTATCTTCCAATCGAACGAATGTAATAATGTCGCGAGAGTGTACAAAACCATCCTCTCGGCGAGTGCTACACCGACGCACATTCTCCTTCCAGATCCAAATGGAAGAAACCTATAATCTGTTCCATTGAATTCACAAGACTTATTATTAAGAAACCTCTCAGGACAAAACTCAGTCGGATTATCCCACGTGTTTTGGTCTCTCTGAATACACCAAGCGTTGATGAAGATCTTAGTGTTTTTAGGGATGGTGTAGCCACCCACAACCGCGGTTGCAGTGGGACAATGAGGGACAAGCAAAGGAATGGTTGGATAAAGTCTAAGTGTTTCTTTCATAATGGCTACTATGTAAGGAAGTTTAGTGATGTGTGATTCTTCAACTATGTTGTCTTTGCCTACAACTTCGTCTAGCTCTTGTTGCGCTCTCTTCATCAACTCTGGGTTTCTTATTAGTTCGGCCATGGCAAACTCTATCGTGTTGGTTGATGTATCTGTACCACCAATTACCATATCCTTCACATATATATAAAAATCACATTGATTAAGTCAGTCAGTCCTCATGAACAAACAAACAACTTGTCTTTTTGTATCCGAAGATCTTGAGACTAACCTACGTTTTAAAAAAGAAAAGTTTACAGCCTTACGACTAATCTACATTGTTTGCAAAAATATGATATCCTCCAAAGTATAAAGACTGAAATTATTTCATTACCACGAGCACGGCTTTGACATGGTTAACCGTAACAGGAACCTCCGAGTCAGCTTCTTGCTCCTTTAACTTCATCAAATGTTGCAAAAAGTCTTTACATTCACCATCCTTACTTCTTAGTTCTTGCATCTGTTCGATGGCTCGATCAAGTATCGCATCAACCTCTCTAGAACACACATGCATCTTCTTCACAAGACCTTGAAGATCGAATCTAGCTAACATTGGGAAAAAATCAGAAATATTAGGCTCACCCAAAAGCCTAATTATCTCAGAAACCACTCCTTTAAACTCTGTTCCAACACTCTCCATTTCCTCTGCTTTCACCGAACTTCCCAATAACATATTCATTGTAAGATTCATCATCGTCAAAAAAAGCTGGTCTCCGACGTTCACGGGTGATTCTTCCTGACCTTTCTGGTACAAGTACCTCGTTGTTTCCCGGATTTCTTTGCGACGAAGCTCGTAGAAAGAATCCAAAGTTTTGCGGCTAAGAAGCTTGAGAAAGCAAACTTTTCTAAGCATCCTCCATTCGGCACCGTATGGTAACCAAACAAGGTCGAGACCGCCATAAGTATAGGCTCGGGCCGTGAGAGGAACATCACGGTTTGAGAAATTGATGTCTTGATCTTTCAAGATCTCTTGAGCTAGTGCTGGAGAGTTGACCACAACCGTTCGTTTTGAACCAAGATTGAGTTTGAAGATTGGACCATGAATCTGAGCGAGGTTTGTGAAGTAGGTGTGAAGGTCCGGGTCAAGAAACGGGAGGTTTCCGACGATAGGAAGTCCTCGCGGTCCAGGCGGTAGAGGCGGATGCGGCGAGCGTTTGAATAGATACCATAAAATCGATAAGATGGCGATGAGAACGGGAATTGCGTAAGGTTTCACATTGATTAGTATTGTGTTATCAGTGAAGAGAGTTAAAATCGGAGACATGTTTTACAGCTGTTTGTAGAAGTTATGAGATGGACTTGAGTTATTGTTCGTTAATGGTATTTTAATCTTCACTGAGTGGAGGACTCAAGAGTCTCAAGAGGGAATAATAAATTGATAACATTTGAGCGGATGATATAATTTTCCTCGTTTTTAACGATCATAGAGTAAAACCTCTATAAATTAATAGAGTCGGAACCATGAAATTTTATTAATTTATACAGATTTTAATTTATCGATAAATTAATAATTATTAATTTATCGATAAATTAATAAAATATTAATTTATGAAGATATTCTCTTATTTTCATACTTTTGAAAATTTTCTATTACAAAATAATGTACTTTTGTTATCATTTATATTTTAAAAGAATTTTTTTAATTTATATAATCTTGGCTATCGCAATAGGATGAATATCAATTATTTACTAGATTATATAGGTAAAAATGATAAATGATAGAAATTTAGAGTTTACAAGAAATTGCTAGTAATATATTTCATGGTAATGATGAAGTCGAATAAGATATTATGATACCTTTAGAACCAGTTAGTAAAGAAGCAATTATCAAATCTAAGACTCTTTACAATTTTTGGATGCGTTTTGAGAAGATAATAATGAAAAAGTTTAGAAATGAACTCTATTAGAATGCAAATTAAAGAATAGCCAAATAACAATAGAGCCATATTTCAATATATAAATATATATATATATATATATATATATATATATATATATATTAGTTTATTTGATTATTAATTTATGATATTGATGGGACCATATTTTTACATAAGATTTCCAAAAAAGTTATTATCTTATTATTTTATCAAAATGTATCATTTTTTACACTGGTCCAACTCGGAACCGAAAGAATTTATTAACTTATAGAGAGTATTAATTTAAAAGTATTAATTTATAAAGATTATACCCTATATGTCTAGGGACCAAAAATTAGTCATTCAGACTAGACTAAAAACAAAATCCATTTGGACCACAAGAAAAGAGAGTTTGTGTACTAAGATTGATTGAAAGACAATCTTAAGATTGAACGAAACAACAATCGTCATAATTCTTTGTGTGTACAACTGTACACCGCAAAATACATTTTCGTAAATAGACGACATGGCCCGCCCATTATGTGAGTTATATTTTTTTTTTTTTTGAATTGAATGTTAAATTAATTCAAATAAAAAAAAACTGTTTTACAATAACTGTTACCAATTTTTGAGTTTGCTTAAACAAAACCGAAAAAAGAGAAGACAAAATTTACAGCAGAGATGAGTCAAGTAGGGCGAGTGGCAAACCATAAGGTCAGCCCATCGTCATAAGAGTAGTTTCCCAGGTTGTGGATTGAAGTGAACCTGTTGCGTACTATCTTGTCAATGAGCTTGACCAGATGAGAAGAGGGTATGGGAGTTGCTCCATGTCTTCGCTTGTTGCGTTCATGCCAAAGATGATAAACCGTGGTTTGGTAACTATAACGAATAGTGAAGAGACGGATTCTATCCATGTTGGTATTGCGGAGTGTAGCATGAAGAGTGTTCCAATCAATTGTGAAAAGATTTCCAAGGAGTCTAGTCGCAAGTGGAACCCATACCGCTGCGGCATACGAACAGGAAAAGAAGAGGTGATCACGGGTTTCCACTGAACCACAAAAAACACAATCTGTTCGTTGATTGGTATTCCATCGTTGCATGCGGTCCCCCGTAGGAAATCGATTCTTAACAGCCAGCCAGGATACAAACGCATACTTGGGGGTTGCATGCATGAACCAGACACTTTGAGACCAAGGTTCCGCCGGCTGAGATTCACGAAGCAGAGTAATGGTCTCCTTAGTTATGAACCTCTCACGATAGGTATTGTGTTGACCCTTCCACATGGGGATATCCTCAGCTGCAGTGAGAGTGAGAGCCGCTAGTTCAGTTTCAATGGTGTTGAGAAGGGCAGAACGATGCTCACGCCTACGGTGGCCCTCCTTGGCCGTTGCCACGATTGCAGTCAAAGGAATGCCGAGTTCAATATGTCGGTTGCTACCAGTGATCTCATGGAGACAACCCAAGCTACTCCAACTGTCATACCAAAACGATGTTGATGTCCCATTATTAACCTGCACTTTGTAAAGCTGCTTCGCAAGTGATCTATACTTTAGGAGCTTCCTCCACATCCATGATCCCATACTAGTAGTAGATTTGAGTTCCCAAAAGGGCCTGTTTTTGAGTAGAGTGACAGAGATCCACCTGTTCCAGAGAGAATCTCATCCAGACATTATTCGCCATAGGATTTTAAGACAGCTAACCTTGTTGGCAAGACGGAGAGATTGGAGTCCCAAACCCCCTTCTGCTTTTGGCCGACAGACTTCTTTCCAAGAGACCTTTGCCTTCTTGCCACTCAGCTCAGGACCAGACCAGAGGAAAACAGAGCATAATTTGTCTATCTCTGTTATACACAAACTAGGGAGACGATATGCAGAGATCCAAAAGTTGAGTGTACTAGAAATTACGGACTTAAGAAGCTGCAGACGACCTGCATAAGAGAGAGGACGTGCACTCCATGATGTCAGACGGGCTCGGACCTTTTCTAACAAAGGAAGACAGTCAACATATGACATTTGCTTTGTGAGCAGAGGCAAACCGAGGTAGCGAACTGGAAGCTGGCCATGAGCAAAGGGGAACTGGTGGAGAATGTCTCTTCAGACCATTCATTGTAGTTATCTCCGTTCAGCAAAACAGAGGTAATAACAGTTTCGGGGTTGTCGGAGCTTGAAAGTGTATACGGCGACACCACCGTGGAAACAGAGGAAGCGACGAGGGCCCCTGTAGAAGAAGACACATGTTCTCCGTGGGTACTCATGAAGATCTTGATACACAAGACAAGTCGAAACTATCGACAGACACAACCGAATCGAAACTTATCGATGAACAACAAGAATTTTAAAACTTTTCTAGCTCTGATACCATGTAGAATTAGGTATTGAACTGACTTGTCTTTATTGATCTAGGTTACTGACTTGTCTTAGCTAGGGTATACACAAACCGTCATTGACGTAAACTACACGTTTAAAGCCCAAAATACTAAGCCCAAAATATATCGCTAATAATTGGGTTGGCCGGATTCACATTTCTCCGATTCTATCTCGCCTGAGGAACACAGAGTATTCGGTTCTCCCAAATTCAACACTTTGTTTATTTTTTTTTTAATCTCTTAACTGTATTATTAATGATATACACGTGTGTATGCTAATTTTGGAAGAAAAACTTAAATTTGTGCTATTTTTGAGAATTTCCCAAAAAAAAATAATTCTAAAAACAACAAAACCAACATTTTACATAATCGGCCGGTTACATCACAAACCGGTAGGGTGCAAGGGACTAGAAATTTGGTTTGGACAATACAGGAATTGCAATGAGTGGTTTCTTTAACTTCAGAGTGGATAGGAGGAACAAGCAGAGGAAGTGTAGGATGAAACCTAAAAGAGTCTCTATCATAATAGCTCGCAAGCAAAACTAACTTAATAAAATGAGATTCTTTAATGGCTCCTATTCCAAGAATAATTAGGAAACAGTAGAGCAACCAAATTTTACGAAAATAATGTGGCAATCTCTGTGCAAGATAAGCCAAAATAGTAAATAGAGAACACAAGTTCTGAAAGTTTGACCTGATGAACATAATCACAGATTCTAATTATTTTTTTCCTTTTGCTTTCAAGTAATAGAAAAGGAATCAATTCTCATTTTCCTGTATCATTCATAAGATCTCAGAAAGCAAATAAAAACAGAAACTCTCCCCTTCTTATCACAAAAAAAAGCCTTTCCCAATCTTATTATCTCTACTTTTCCTCAGGATTCACTTGCTGTCTGCACCGGCGTGCGCACTCCTGGTAACTCCTAACCAAACCGCTACATTTCAACGGGTTATCAATGTTCTCTTTGTAGCATTTCATCCACGCTTCGTGATCTTCAGAACAAGGCATCGGTTTCGGTTCAGGGATCTTAAACTCTTTCTCCCTCAGCTCCTTGGATCTCTCTGTCACTTCATGAACAAGGTTCTTCTCTACTTTCTCCAGCTTCTCAAGAACCTTCTCACTCTCTTTCGAAACAGACTTTATCAACTCCAACTCCGCGCTTGCTGCTGCTGCTGCTGCTTGTTGCGGTATTGGGAAAAAAAACGGTGGCTGCATTGGTAACTCCCCCACTGGATTCGGCTTCTCTGCATCGTGGTGGTGTGTCTTCGCTTCTTGTTCCACCTTCCTCTGTGGTGACACTTTGGGTTTGGTTTTCTTCGCCTTCCTCTTTGGTTGATCATTGCCTTCAGCTAGCTGATTGATCAGCTTTGAACTGATCTGAATCGAAAAGTCACCCATACTATACCAAGTTTGCAAAACCCTGGAAGATGAAAAATCCATATCAAGAAACACAACAAAGCTTGCTTATAGTTTTGCCAAGCTCTTCAAATTGACAAAATGTTAGCTAACTACCATAGTTGACTCTTTCTCTACAAGTTCTAGATTATGCAAAGCTTAAGCAATACAAGAGTGCCTATAAGGTAACATACAGAGAATGCAGCTAAAGTATGAGTCCAACATTGCTACAAATACACATGAATACTAAAATCCAGATTCGAAGATCTTAATATTCCCATCATCGTAGATACAACACTGACCAAATCGATCTTTACGGAATCGAATGAGTGATTCTTTGTAATCGATTTAGAAAGATTCTGGATAAAAATTTCTACAGAACAAGGATTTAAAAAAAAAAAAAAAAAAAAAAAAACCCTAGAATTCTCTCACATCAAGGATCAAAAATTCGAAGCGAGGAAACCAAAATTCACATACAATTGGAGATGATGATAGTGAAGAGAGACAATATACCTGGAAGGAGAAGGAGATCGGAGAAAGGATCGGTGAACGGCGACTCTCTCTCTCTCTCTCTCTTCCGCTAGTAAGAAAAAAACTCAGTCGTTGCAGCTACGAAGACGAGAAAGAAGAAACTGAGAGACGCTGGTTTGGAAATGTATGGGCTTGGTTACAAGATAATATGTGTTATCTTGAGCCCAATTTCGCTTATTGGGCTTTTAAGGCCTTTATATCCTCTGCTTATGTATACGAAATGTTTTTTGATCCTTGTTTAAAAAGCCTTCTCGTACCGGATATGATGATTATGGTCATTAGTTGAATCCATTAAACTACATTGTTTTTTTACGGCAAATCAAATATATTAATATCAAAAAATGTTTACCTAATACATAAGCATCTCAAAACAATCATTTACGTAAATATAGGAAATTATTATAATTTGTTATTTCTCCATTCACATACTTTTTATTGGCTATCAGCTTATAGCTGAAACTCCAAAATGTTTTTGACATTACTTTAAGTAGTAAATATGGATTCAAAGTTGTATGAGATGATTCTGCATCTTGTATCTTCTTTGAAATCAATATAGATGATGTTTTCGGCAAGGTCCCATTGGATTCTTTTGGAAGATTCTTTAGGCGGCCTCGTCTTATCCACAGAGCCGGCTCTAAGTTAATAAATGCCACAATTAAATTAAAATAAAAGGGCTGTTTTGTAACTGATAAGAATCGAACCCAAAAACTCATTACCACTAACTGAGACAAATACTACTAAACTAAACACATTTTTTTGAAAAAAAAGGCCGAAACTTCTACACGACATTAAAAAGGCCACAAGCTCATGCTTCATAGGCTTGGCCTTTGGGCCGCATGTACATCTCCAATACCACCAAAACAGATTTGAAAATATTTTCAAATGGACAAAGAATATAGAGAAACATCAAAACCCAAGTTGCCTCAACTGAGTCAATGTTGCAACATAAACTAGTCCATTGTACCTTCGAGAGGAAAAGACAACAAGTTTTAGTAATGAAGTTTGACCTGCATATTGTCTCGTCATCATATAATCCGAAGAGATCCCTTCCACCACTAATAAATGTTGACACCTTCGGGAGAGCACAATCACCATCTCCTAAACTCCTCCATAAGAATAAAGAACCACCATGAACGAGAGTTGTTGGCGTCTTCGGCAGTTGACCGTCTTCGTCGGAGATCCTCGCCGAGAAAAGTGCAACACGACTTTTTTATAAGCGAATTAATCGTATTTCCTTTCCGCCAGATTTGATGTTGGGTACTCCTGGATCCCAGATCTGTGTTTGAAATCCCTTACGCAATTCAGACATGAAACTACGGAAACCGCCTAGGTGAATCCCTGACGGAGAGGCGCCGACAAATCTCCGGTTCTCTTGCCGGATTATGGTCGAAAAATAACACTCTCGAAAAGAGAGAAGGATGATGAGGCATTGAATCACAAGCATCAACCAAGTAGCCATGAAAACCAACTTGCCGATGTTATTAAATCTAGATCTATATAAAAACTAAATTACAAAACTAGATAAGCAAGAAAAAGGGGTGACCGACGCCAGAGAAGCCGACGTCGGCCGGGAACGATGAAGACGAAGAGTTTGGTTGGGAACAGTGGCTTTGGGTAATCGCTTGGCGAGAGAGAAAAAACCATTTTGAAAATATTTCAGTTCTATCCGTTAAACTACGGGTGTGTATTCAAACTATGATTTTGGAGAATTTGATGGGATTTAGGAAATTTAGAATTTTGATAGATTTTAGGGAAATTCAAATGATTTTTTGTAAAATTCTTTCAAATCCCACCTAAAACCATGAGATTTGGATTTCTGTATTTTTAACTAAACAAATCTTCTAGAATCCTCCAAAATCCTAAAAATTATTAAAATCCTAATCCACAAAACTGTTTTGAATAACAATGAATTTTAAGTAGATTTTTAAATCATTAGTTCAATAGCAGTGGATTTTAAAGTAGATTTTTAAATCATCAGTTCAATAACAGTGGATTTTAATAGACTTTTTAAAATTCATGATTGAATAACATAGAATTTGTAAATTTTACCCAAATCACTTAAAATGTCAAGTTGAATACACTCCTCTACATAATTACAAAAATATATAAAAGATCGAAGTGTTGAACAAAAAAATATCTATATATATATATTTTTGAAAGTATATTTTGGGTTCTACCCTTTGTTTGTACTTATTTACAAAATTAATCCCTAAAATTTTTTCTAAAAATAACATTATTTCAGATTTTGTTTCCTAAATATTTTACATTCTATTTCAACTTAAAAAAATACAGCAAAATAAATATGGAAACAGAAACTATGATATATTTAACCACATTTTCTATTGTGTTTTGAAAATATTCTATTTCTTAATCTTTTGAAAACAAAGAAAACAACAATTTGCCATTTTGTTTTCCAAAACCTGTGAGCTTTGATTCTTAACTAAGAAGAACTTTGATTCACATGTATTTAAATATTATAAATAATATATATAAACTAAATATAATTTTAAAATATTACGAATACGTAAAATAAAAAAAGTTTAAAATACTATATAATATAATTATATAGTAAATGAATTATAAAAAGGACATGTTGGAATTAATACAATATCATTCAATTTGTGCTAACACGGGTTAAATCCTCATTTTATTTTTTGTCAACACTATTAATATTATTTGACATATAAAATTAAGTTGATTTGACTAAGATTGTGTAAAATAATTAAATCATTAAGAAAAATGTGGCTTAATCATAGTGTATAAATGACTTATATATATTCAGATACCTTATTTTTTGTTATAATAATTAAAAATCAAAATATAATCTCAAATATTAAACAAAATAAACTAAATATAATAAACAAATAGTCATGAAATATATTACGGGTTACAAAATTAATATAAATATTTAGCCGCATAAACAGCCGAGAAATTTAGTTATTCTCTATTTGTAAAATATCTAATACTTAAATAACAAATACAATATAAAATATACATAATAATAAAAATTATATGCACGCGGTATACCGCAGGTTAAAATCTAGTATCAATCAATACAATAAAACTTGAACGCTTCTCACCAGAGCATGACACCTCAACGATTTAAAAAAACCTGGAACTGACACCTAATTTAAAACACCTAGCCAATCAAAATATAACGATTAATACATCTCAGAATTTTTGAACCAATGTTAATTATTCTTGGTTCCACGTCACCTTCTCTATACTCGTAAGCCTCTCCTCGACCGAATCAAAAAAGTCAAAAGTCTCGCTCTTCGTCTTCTTCACGCCATATAATTTTCTTCCTCAACCCATAGAGAGAGAGTAGCAGCTGATGTGTTCATTCAAGTTCTAACAGACACTCCGTGTATCACCACCAACATATCTTTCATAATTATCTTCTTAAGCTAGAGCATAATTGTAATGGATTTGCCACAGTTTTTATCCGAAGTAAAAATGCAATATATTTGGAGAGTTAGGCTCTCTCTCTCTCATCTCCTCTTTCTCCCTTCTTTGGATATCTCTCTTTGATTCTCCAATTTCAGTCAATTTTCTATCACAAAACCAAGAAGACGTTTTTGAGACAGATAATTTGAGTAGAAACAATACTAAAGATTTTCACCCAACCCACAAACTCGATGAAGATGGATTTGGACCCGTCTTCAAGGTAACCTCAATTCTGACATGCCCGATCTTAAGGTTTCCTCTTTTAAGTGTATCTTTGACCATTTTGTTGTTTGTAAGTTCTTTGTGTGATGTTTGTATTATATTGATTCATTCTCATTTCCTAGATTTTTGTCTGATATATTTGTGTAGCGATTCTTAGTACAATAGCTTGATCCAGAGTATTGGATATGATGTGATTGGGTAGAACATTGCTATGGTATGTTACAGTTGAGGTTCTTTGAGGGTTTATGATTACGGTGTATGCAGATAGCCTCATCGCATATTAGAAGCAACCTCACTTTCTCAATCTAAAGTCAAATTAATAACAAACACACAAAACTCTCACAAATCTTTTCAAAAGCCTCTCGATGTTGGTTAGCGAAGTTTGTTTGTTTTTTTAGGACTCTTGCTTATTATTTTGAAGTGGATTATACTTATTTAGATGATGTAATTTTGTATTTGGATTTTTTTGTTATGTTTTTTTGTAATTTCAGATAATTTGATGATGGTTGGACATTAATGGCTTTGGGTTTCTAAGCTCGCACCCAATCCCACCTTGAAGACCTTGATCAAAAATACACTTGATTCTATCTGCTATGACTTTAGTCACGAACCAAGCCGTAAGTGTTTATATTTAAACATACTAATTATAAATTACAAAGAAAGTTATTGACCAGTTTAGAGTTCGATTATGACATAGTTTTGTTCTTTTGTTTAGTGGTCTCTCGGAGTCTTAGTTATATGTAACTTATTGATCAATTTGATTGGTTTCTATCTCTAAATTTCAGTGCGTGAGCTTGATGTACCTGGAGAAATTTATGAAAGAAAGGCATACAATGGTGTGAATGTGTGTCAATATATCATATTTGTAGCAATATGATAGATAATATTCTTTAACATTAGATTGAAACAATATTTAAGTTCTTAAATTTTAATATTGTAGTACATTACGTCTCTGTCTGTTTTCTTCAGGCACACGTGGTTATGCTGGAAGCATCATGGAATATTAAGATTTTGTAGTATTTTTCTTTAATTATGTGCATGTCTTCGTGATACAACAATACTTATGATAAACTTAGCCTTTTAATTTGTTTGAACTCAGGTCCACAACAATGTTCTGTCTCCTCCAATAAATAACAACATTAGGGTGAGTTCTGATTTCTGATATCATCCAAGTTTTTTGTTTTAGGAAAAAAAATCTAGGTTATTTACTAGAACTCAAACTCTTTCATTGTTCACTCTTGAACTACTGACTCTTACCACCCTTACTTATTGAACAGGTGGAAGTTGGAATTGATGATATTGAGTTTGGCATATATCTACCAAAGCTTGTTTTCATTCATGGACAACTCTCTCTCGTTTTATCACGAGTCTCTTCAAAAAAAGGTTAGTGAATATGGAGTGAAGGAACAATCAAAGAAAAAGGCCAACAATGAAAAACATCACAGTTTGGTTTTAAAAAATAACTTTTAAAGAAAATTTGAACGAAGACTCTAACCAGTGTCGTGCTTAGAATAGTGGAGGCTTAGGGCGACATTTAAAAAAATGTAGCTTTTTTTTAAAAAAAATATTACAATAATGAATAAAAAAATTATTTATAGTGAAAACCAAAAAAATAAATATAGATTTTGCTAACCAAGATTAAAAAATCTCTATAGAATATAATATTCATCAAAAATGCTATTAAAAGACAAATTATATCATACTAAACTAAACATATAAGCTTAATCTTTTTATAAAAATGTGACCTATTTTTTTTTTTTGGTGGCTGTGGGCATTTGCATTTTTTGCCCAAGGGTAAGCACAATAATGACTCTAACTATTGAATCTCAAAATTAATTTATCGCTCCTATATATATATATTTGCTAAAATAACATGCAACCCAATTATTCACTTGAAAAACTGATCAACAACTAAACTTTAAAAATAATAATGGGGTGTAGCGCGGGTATTAACCTAGTATATATAAAAGATCGAAGTTTTTTTTTTACCTCAGATCATCAACTTTGTTGGACCGTCCTAACTTTTATTTTATACGTAAATTTGAAGAACAGTGCATACCCGTCAATTGGACACGAAACCAAACGTCGTACCTTAATGTATCAAACTAACCACACATGACTTCACAATATTAGAAAATATTAACTTATTTAGGACAAGACCTGTGTATAGCTAAAATTGCAAGTCACATTGGGAAAGAGTAGAACATAAATTGATCTAATTTATGTATACACGTACGTACGTGTCATAAATTGCAAGTCTATTATTCTTTCGTATAGATAACATGCAATGCAAATATATATTATTACTATAAAAGATACTAGCTTATTTGTCAGACTATGAATTGAATCGTTTGATCAATAAATATTATTTATTAAACTTCGAGTGATGATAAGTCACACACACGTGTCTACTATAAACGTAAGACTACGAACCAAAATGCTTACTTACTTTTTGGGGTATTGTCTACGGCAACTGCTAATCTCCGACAACTTCAGTATCCTTTGACGATGTCCGACTTCCAACACTACTTGTATATTGTTTTCATTGAAAATTCTTTAATATAATAAGTTTTAATTTGTTAAGAAGACTTTGCTAAACTTCGAACACTACTTGTATATTGTTTTTTCATTTAGCATATGCAGGATTCTGACTTGATGTAAACCATTGGATGAGTGGTTAGTTTTGTAAAATGTTAAAAGTTAGGATTTGCCAGTTTTCATTTTACAAACTTACCACTCATTCAATGGTTTACACCAAGTCAGAATCCTGCATATGCTAAATGTATTGCTATAGAAAGATGTTTTTTTTTTTTTCCTAAAGGCTATCGAAATGTTTTTGAATAAAATAAAATTCATCAAACACATTCTAATTATTTGAATTTCAACTTTAATTTTGGCGTAAATTAACTATTGGTCATATACGCGTGTACGTTCGCAGTTTGCACTTTGCACCCTATCATTTCACATTAGTTCCAAAGTCATTTTCACCAACCAATTAATCTAGGTTTTCCGACACTCCTTAGTTTTCGTGAAATTATACTAAATTATGATTTACTTTAGACAAATATATACTATTTAAGTAACCTTTTTTTCTTCTTCTTCAGCAGATGATTTGAATACCTGTCATAATATATACATTATCTGATTTCTCTAGGAGTATTTGTGTCGACATTAAAAATTCTATGATATATATACGAGAGTGGTCATACATTATCATATTAGTGCTTCATATATATATATAATAATTATGAAAACCTCGATTTCTAGTTTATGCATCTACCAAAAATGTTTAAATCATCTCTCCATCACGTACAACTTAGTTTATTATGTACGCGTATTATGTATAAATATGTTTAAATTTTGATTATTTTTATACATGAAAATGAATCATGCATATCCTTGTAAGGTACTGTATACTGTATACAATATTGATTATCATAAGAAAGGTACAAACTTAATTTCTTATAAATTGTTGAAATTTCCACATCACACATACCATCTATTCTTATTTTGGTAAACACACACACACACACACACATATATATATATATAATTTTTATTTATCGATATTTAATATATATAATCATTCAGGTTATCAATTCCAAGTAAATGAAAGAACATGTGATGCATATATCTTATTCATATACAGTTTATGAACCTAATTCTATATAGTGTATGCAAAAGTCTGGCTAATACTCACTATATATAAATAAAAATTTTATAGTCTATATAAATTTTATCTGACTCAAGAGTTTATTTATTATCATGATCGGATCAAAGATTAGAGATATGATTTCTGAAATTTCTAAAAATATATAAAAACCTTAAAACCAAAAAGACCCTTCAGTATCTTTTACTCTCTCGTTACACTACTAAATCACCTTACCGGGTAGGGGTGTTAAAATGAGTAGAAACCCATGGGTTTACCCTGTTTGTCTATTATTTTAACGGGTATGGGTTAAGTTTTTATACCCATATAAATAAATGGGTTTTGATGGGTTCGTCCAACGGGTTCGTGGGTTTATCGGGGTAAACTCATTAGGATTATGGGTTACCAATGGTTAATGGAAAAAACAAAAATAATATATATATATATACACATATAATATAATATATATGTTTATATTAATAAGTAAAATATTTTTTTTGCAACTAATTTATGTAAAATATCTAAAATAAATGTTAAGTTTTTCTTTTTTTGCTAAAAACAAAAAAAATAGTTTTATAATTCTATTTTATTTAATATGTTATAGATTTAATATTAATTAATTTTTTATTTATTTATATATGGGTAACCCATATAACCCATTTAGCCATTGAGTTTTATATTATTGGGTTTGGGTATATAAATTCAACGCATTATAATAAATGGGTCGGATTGAACCTGTCCACGAAAGTCTAGAACCCATGTGGATATAAATTGGGTCGGATTACCCATTTTGACACCCCTATTAGCAGGTCAACTATACATTCATATATGTATATACGATATTAATAAAATAATTACATTATTCCTATAAAGAAAAAGGTTGTGGCGGACGATGTGAGAAAATGTTGGGGTTATATATAGGTGGGTGAGCTTAGATGCTTAGGCTTTTGACATAAATCTTCTAATTTGGTATATACGTTCTAATTTCTAAAAATTTAAGGTATCATATCTCTCTAAAACTAATATACATAACACATATATAAGTTTATATAAATATAAATTAATGGGGAGGCAGCCATGTTGCGACAAGCTTCTGGTGAAGAAGGGAAGGTGGACGGCGGAGGAAGACAAGAAATTGATAAATTTTCTATTGAACAACGGCCACTGTTGCTGGAGGGCTTTGCCTAAGCTGGCCGGTCTCCGTCGCTGTGGGAAGAGCTGCCGTCTACGGTGGACCAATTATCTTCGACCTGACTTGAAGAGAGGTCTTCTCTCTGACGCCGAGGAACAGCTTGTCATCGACCTTCATGCTCTTCTCGGCAACAGGTTTGAGCTAGTTTTAACTATTAACCAACTTGATGAATACCCGCGCATAACGCGGACTTATGGCTTACCGTTATTTTAACAATTGTGCTAGTAATTTGTTTTTTTTATTTATTTTTGGTTTTTTTAATTGTTAAAATTTTGAAAAATATATTTTTGACATTGATTTTTTTTAATACTTCAAAAAGGTTTTCTCATTTTGTAATTGAATTATTAGATATATGAATGAACAACTTTATTTTGAGAGATTTAAATATTCTATAATTTTTGTTTAAAATTTATTTCAAATGAAAGCTTGATCTAAATATGCATATTTTGTAACAAAGAGGTTTTTGGTTGAATAAATTTTACATTCATTCAAAAGTAGCATAAGTATTTAGATAACTTCATACTTAAACTTCTCAATTATATACTATGAAACACTAATATTTTCTTTTATCAAAAATTGCAGCTTGGCTAACTCTTTAATAGATATAATTAAGATAGACAGTTTCCTTTTATGTTAGCTCTTCTATTTCTTGAATATAACTCTTTAATTTTTTTGTAATAATAATTTCATTTAATTTTCTTTTTGACAACTTTTAAATATTAGAATATGAAAACCCCCTTCTTCTTTGTCTCTGTATTTTTCTAACTAATATTCTACAGTTTAATTCAATTATCTTCCATTTGATAGTGAAGAAAACCTCAATCTTCATCATATATAAAATTTTATTTCTTTTGGGACAAACTTTCATGAATTTTTCTATATTATTAAGAAATATCTCGATTATTACTACAACTCTTCAAAATATTGACGAAATTATAACGCCTAAAATGATACATTCATTGTTTACGCCAAGAGGAAGAAGTGACTCTTTGATTTACTCCTCATGCCCTTTTATCTTTTGGTGATGCATGTACTTTCTTAGGACATGTTCTAAGCCTCTCTAAATCTCTTATGTGAATATTGAAACTGTTTTTGGGATATATATATATATATGTATATATATATATATATAAAGACATAAGATGTTTCATATTCCTTTTTATTTTAGGTTTGTTTGCTTTTAATGATGATAGACAGGTGACACTCTCTCCACTGCTGACGTGTCATTCGAATGGAGAGAGTTAGCCAACTTTTATAGTATAGATTTCTTTTATAATATGTAATTGATCATTGGTCATAAATTCTAATTATACATGCATGCATTAACTAAGCCTTCTTGATTAGTAAACTTTTTTCTAATATGTATTATGGATCAGCGATGTATAACTATAACACTACAAGAAAACATCTGATTTCCTACCGCAAATATTGTAAGAAAATGGTAGGAAACACCTGTTTTTTACTGTTTTCCTACAAAAAAAATATTGGAAATAGCCCAAAGGTAATCACTATTGGTGAGATTTTCGTAGAAAATTTCCTATAAAGTTCCTACGAAATATTATTCGTAGTAATTTCGAAGGAAAGTGGAAGGAGGTTTTTTTAACTATTTTCCTACCAGAATATTAGTAGGAAATTCATTCTTTCTATTTTCCTACCAAACTGGTCTTACAATTTTCCTACAAACTTAATAAAAAATATAATTAACAAATGTAGTTTTCTATAATTATATTAATTTCGAATTTAATCAAAAATTTAAAATCATTCATTATTAATCCAAATTATATATATAAAATCAAATTATTAAAAAATTAATCAGAAATACAATTTTTTTAAACTAAATTACAAACTTAATAAAAAATATTTACAATCTAAATATTAAATATAAAAAATTAATAGGTTTGCTTGAGACGATGCGGTGAAGCAACTCCTCCGGTGTGAGCACCTCCTCCGGTGTCCCAAGAATCTGGAACAACACTGGAACAACACTGGCTACGGTGATGGAGATTCCCAGATTACTTCCGCCAGCATAGATCAGATTAGGTAGAGTCATGAATTGTGGTCTATAATGATGGTGATGGATCGATTCAACTGTCAGTGGTGTCTTGGTTTCTTTTCCAGTGAAGAAGAAGACAGAGATCAAAGAGGTAGAGAAAGAGATCAATTGCTTATCAGCGAGATTGGAGTCACTCCAATTAGAAAACGTTGAGCAAAATTTTTGGATTTCTAAGAAGCACAAAAGAAAAAGAGAAGAAGATGAAAAAAGAGGAGGAGAAATTTTTGACCCAAAAAAATAAAAAAAAAAGAAGAAGAAGTTAAGAAAGGAATGAGATGGAGGCTGGAGCGTAAAGCTTTTAGATCTAGGGTTTTTATCAATTTTCCTACCAAATTTTTACTACAAAGCTTTTTATTTTTATTTTAAATTTATTACCACATTTCTTTTGTAGGAAATACGAAAGAATTTTTCCTACCGTATTTATTCTAAGTCTTCTCCTTTCATATTCCTTCTGGTTTCTTACTAATTTTTCTTCAACCAAATTATTAGTAAGAAATTTAAAATAAACATTCCTACCAAATTCATTCAACATCTTTTCCTTTTATATACTTTCAGTTTTCTTACAAAATTTTTCCTTCAACCAAATTAATTGTATGATTTTCGTAGAAAATTTCCTACGATTTTCTCATACTATTTTTGTATGGAAATTATCTTCGTTTTTCCTACGAAAATTGTGTTTCGTCAAAATCAGGTAGGGTTTTGGTAGGAAAAAATTTCCTACCAAACTTTTCGTAGAAAATTTTGTAGGAAAACATGATGTTTTCTTGTAGTGTAATACATATTAAAAAAAAATAGCCCTATACGATGTATAACTAGAATACATATGCATGCATTAACTAAGTCCTATACGATGTTGTCACAAACAACGAGACTATTTGCCAAAGTTCAATTCACCAATATAGTGCATGGCTTATATCATATACAGAGCCGTCGCACATAATTATGAGGCCACAAGCCCAAAAACATTTTTAAGCCTGTTAAAAAACAAATTAATGAAAACACAAAAAATTAAATGAGTTTTGAGAGTCGAACTCGTGACTTCTCAGTCCATCTTCCACTACTTATACAGGTAGGCTAACCGAATTTTCAGTGAAATTAGGCCGAATTTAGACTATATAATTTGCGGCCGCAAGCTGATGCTTCATTAGCTTGTATATTGGGCCGGCTCTGATCATATGCATGTTGTTAGCCCTGTATTTAACAAGTTTGGTGTTCTTAGCTAGTACTCGTGTACATTTCACATGATTGCCATCATTATTTTCATATAAAGTTATTCCGAGGTAAAATAACTTTCACATGTACTTTATTAAAAAAAGTTAGTTCAGTCAAACTTGATGTCTTACTTTGTGAAACATCAAAAAAAGCTATAATATATATGTTGTCTAATGGTAAACGCTGTAGAAAATGTAATTGTGATGAAGAATGAAAACTGATCTTAATCTTTTTTAGTTTCATTTAATTCATATATTTCTTTGACATATAACTTATTAAAATTTTATACAATTTCCAAAATTATTAATCTTTTTTAGTTTCATTTAATTCATATATTTCTATATTAAGAATTATTTTAAACAACCTCTCAGGATTTAACATGTCATTCATTAACATTTTTTAGAAAAAGGAAAATTTTAAATTTATGGAAATAAAAGAACTAAACACAATATCCCACATCGGTTAGAAATTTTTTAGACAATGGTTCAAAACCATTATAAATAAGATTAATATGCTACCAACAACGAATGAGCAGGAAAGCTTGATTTATCAGGCATCCAAGTTCAAAAGTTTTATATTCGGTTTGATATGGTTTTTTATTTAATCAAACTATAACTTTAAAAAGTTTCAAAAAATATATTATAATATTTAAACATTTTAAAAGTTTAAATATTATAAATATTGAAACTTTTAAAAGTTTCAATATTATATATTTCTTAGCTTTTAAAAAGTTTTTAAATATTATAAGTTTTAAATTTTAAAAGTTAAAAATATTATAAATATTGAAAAATTTTAAAAGGTTCAAATTTTATATTTCGAAACCTTTTAAAAGTTTAAAATATTCTAAATATTGATGCAAAACATAAATTATCATATTTATCTACATTTGTGCTTTTTATTTCTTATGAGCTGTAAAACATATTTTTGTGTATGACTTTATAGATGAGTTGATATTCTTTCATTAATTTTTTATTTTTGGGTCTAAGGAAGAAGGATTGACATCGCAAGACCTTAATTTGATGTTTGAGTCAAATTCTGAGGTTTAAAGAAAAAAGATTGACGACAAACACACATGTTTTATTAGCTATACATAGGCATGACCAGGGTTACGGTTGTCACGGTTAAGGTTTATTAACCATCGATTATGGTTAGAAATTTTTGTAACCTTAACCTGAACCGTTTAACAAACGGTTAAACGGTTACGTTTAAATATGGTTACGGTTCACGCGGTTACTGTTATATACGGTTACGGTTATTTGATAATATGATACGGTTGATATTATTTGATGATAGAATATAATTGATATTATTTATTTATAATTAATATGTTCTTATAGTGTACTCATATTTCTATATATCATATGATTCATATTAAATAATTAATTATTAGTATATTTTATTATGTTTTTAAAATATTATAAACCAAGTAAGGATTTTGGTTTGAGAAGTTTCTAAATGCGTGGATCTAAAACCAAATAAGTATATCGATAAAATTGTCAATAATTGTGTGCATGTGTTGACTATGCTGGTAATCATGAATTTCACAAATTTTATAAGAAAAGAAATGATTTTGTTCTGGGAGTTTGATGGATTAACAAGTTGTGTGGTAGTCTAAAAAAAGGTTTTTCAGTGGAAGAATGTGAAGAAGTTGATGAGGAAGAAGAAGAAAAAGAGTATAACGAAAAACCAAACGGTAAAAGTTACGATAACAATTAACACAAAATTTGACAATGAAAATGACAAGAAAGAATATGAAGAATAAGAAAACATTAAATAAAAAACACGAAAACATAGGTGGTAGCGATTAATTAAATATGAAAACGAGTTAAATTCATGATTATAAAATTGTTTCGTTTTTCTGGTGGTCAAAGAAAATGGTTTAGGATATGTGAGGTCATCAGTTTGATTTGCCTCGCCTGGACGTCAAGTTAAATTTATGATTTTTTTATCATATTTGATTTTATAACACAGCTGATTTTTATATTTTAAAAAATTGTGTATCTGAAATTTAATTTTTTTCCTTAGTACTAATTTTAATTTGTTTTAAGAGATAATATTTTATTATCGTAATCAATCATATATAATTTTTATCAAATATATCAAATAAACCCACGCGTAGCGTGGATTCAAAACCTAGTATTATTATATAAGATAACTAGATTAGGACCCGTGCTAGAGCACATGTTGAAATTTCTTTTATTTATATTATACTTTTAGAATAAAATATAATATATTGATTATGCAATAAAAGTTTTTTTGATAAAAAATTATGCAATAAAATCATATGCTAAATATAATGGCTTGAAAAAAAAAACCTATTTTGTAAGTTTTATATTGTTAATTTTGTAATTTTATGTATGAGAAATGATATGTTTGTTGTTTGTTTTTATTTTAATTTTTGAACATGTTTGGTGAAAGTTTTTTAATATGACACGTGCTTAGGTAATATTTTATTTTTAGTTTCGCAATAAGATCTCAGAAATCACGATTAAGTGTGATAAGTTGCCAAGATTTTATTTCTTTTTACGCCTAAGAATATATATTTATGTCTAACAGTATATATTTTGTAACAATATATGAAATACTTAAAATTTTATTTAGGAAATTATATAAATCATTGGAATATTATCTTTAAGAAGATTCTTTAGGATATTCTTAAGTATATTCATATAGTCCACAGATTGACCAATTAATCTATAATGTTTTTTTGTAATAAACATATACTTAATATACTTAATGTATAACCTATTTTGTAATCAATTTATAAAAATTATATAGTTTATCAAAAAAGGTTGTGTACTTCCGTTTTATTATATAGAGATGTTTGGATTATATGATTGATGACTTTCATAAGAAACAATATATGTCTTAAATTCAGTTTCCCATCTTTGAACTAAAGTCTTCGATAGTTTTCTTTGTAAAAAAAGTTTGCACTCTATTTCCAATTTTGAAATTAACTTCGAGACAAAGTAACGTTCATCGCTTCCAAATAGAATATTATAACTTATTTTGTCAGTTTCCTTTGTGTTTTATATATTCGAAGGCACAAGACTTTGACATCTCTACCAACAACCTCAAACCATTACTATTCAAAGGAAAGCATATTCAATGTAACTAAACATATTTCTTAAATTTCATTTTGTATATAGATGGTCCAAGATCGCTGCAAGATTACCAGGAAGAACAGACAACGAAATAAAAAAATCATTAGAAGCTCCTTAAGATGGAAATCGATCCTTTGACCCATCAACCTTTTAAAAAAGTATCTTCCGATAAAAATCTCGCCGTTAAATCTAAAACTTCATCGAAAGCCAGCAATGTAAAGAGAAGTGATGATAAAAGCTTAGAGATCTCTTCCGATAAAAGCCTAGTGTTGAATGGTACAAAGGTGTATGGTTTTCGCATTCTACACCAAAATACTCATTCCTCGTTTGGCTTGCAATTAAAAACCGTTTGTCAACTGGTGATAGAATGACAAGTTGGAACGTCGCGGTGGATCCATTGCGTTTTTTGTCATGCCCCGGAAGAGAGCCATAATCATCTGTTTTTTCAATGCCCTTATTCTGCAGGGATTTGGTCGGCTTTAGTTGGTAAACTCCTCTCTCAGCGATATTCCACAAACTGGGAAACTCTGCTTACTCTCCTCACAGAAAAGTCCATTGGCAACGAAGGCCTCTTTCTGCTTAGATACGCTTTTCAGCTCACAGTTTACTCTCTCTGGACAGAGCGCAACAATCGCTGCCATGGTGGAGCACCGACTCCTTCAGCACAACTGGTTCGAGAGCTGGATAAGGTAGTACGCAATCGTCTAACCTCTATCCGGGAACAAGGTGATACAAGATATGACAAATGCATGTTAGATTGGTTTGCATCAAGATAGGCTAGAAGTTTATACAATGTATTAATCTTTACTCTTTAAAACCATGCTGCACTCGATGTAAAAACGTATTTTTCGAATAAATTTTACATTTTACTTATAAAAAAAAAAAAAAAAAAAAAAACTTAGAGATCGATGAGACGACAAAAAATACCATAGATGAAAGTAGCACGATCACTCATCAAAATAGTTCAAAAGATGATTATGAGTTACTTGGTGATATTATTCATAACGATGAAGATTTATTCAATATTCTATGGACCAACGATGAACCTCCACTAGTTGGTCCATCATGGAGCAATAATAATGTCGGTGTTGTTGGAACAGTCGGAGACAAGAACAACATTGTGACCGGGGAAGATCTTCCGACATGGCCATTAGAAGAAAAGAACGGTGACAGTAGGATGTTTTTAGATTATTGCCAAAACTTTGGCGTTCAGGATTTTAGGTTCGAGTGTTACCATGGTTTTGGTCAAAGCTTCATGGAGACTGGTCACAAGGATTAATTAGCATATGCAAGTACACATGGCACATCTACAGACATATACATATTTAAATACGCATACACATCATAGTAAGATAAAAGTAATGTATGAAGAATCATGTAAAGCAGTTAAAGAAGCACCATGGTTTTCAAAAAGTACGTATAATATTAGGGTAACGGTAAAAGTATCAATAGGGTTATGGTTAATTAAGATCACTTTACTCAGAGTTGTTCCTCAGAATTATTCCTATTCAACCAATATTTTTTTTTCTTTCTTTGACAGCCCAGCTGGAGACTTTTGGAATCCAGATTTGGTGTTTTTCAGAGTTTTTTATTTTGGTCAAAGGGCGTTATCATTTCACGTGAACACGATGAGCTAGAGACTCGGTTTGTATATTACCATCATTAAATATAAAATGTGTTGATATCGTATTTTTTTTTTTTTTTGACCACCAGCCTCAGCTAGTTGGCCCATTAGCCAAATTTCTACGTTCGTAAAAAGCGGGATTCGATCCCTGGTGTGATAGTACTTTTTATAAATGGATTTATCTCATGTCACTGCACTAAGGTCACTTCACATCGTAATTTATGTAATGGAAATGTAAAATCAATTGTCACAACAACTATTTTTTTTATATATATTTAACTGCAATTTGAAGCAATTTCTCTTTGTGGAAATCACACATGCAAAGTTGCAAACTATATACAGTAAAACCTCAATAAATTAATACTCTATAAATTAATAAACACTATAAATTAATAAATTTTGCTGGTCCCAAGTCGGGCCAGTGTAAAAATTAACAATATTCGATAAGATAATAAGATAATAATTTTTTCGAAATCTCCTTATAAAATATGGTCCCAATAATATCATAAATTAATAATTATGTAAATTTATATATATATATATACTGATATAATAGTGTATGTTTCTCCTAAAGCTCAATTCTATAGAACAATTGTAATGTTGTATTTTCAACCTATAATAATATCTCTAAAATATTTTATAACATGTCAGACAAATAATTAAAATTTAAAGTTTTAATTTTTAGATATGCATCATTTACAATTTGATAATTTGACAGATTATTAAAATAGGAGAATTGATATTATTATTCATAGATTTGAATTTATGTGTCTCATGTGTATAAGTCAATTTGTCTATAATATTTGTAATTTATTGTAAATAGTGCTTTCTATATATTACAAGTTCAATTCCTAAACCATAAAATTTATAACATCGGAAAGTTTAATCTTATTTTGCTATAGTTGTTCCAATTCATAATTTTTTAAAAATAAACAATTAAAAATATATCTATAAATTAATAATTATTAATTTACACTATAAAATAATAATTATTAATTTATAAATAAATTAATATCACTATAAATTAATAAAATGTCTTAGTTCCAACATTATTAATTTATAGAGGTTTTACTGTAACTTTGAGTTGCAAACCAGTACGAACTAGCCAAAATACCTCATATTTTATAGTTTAAAGTATTAAAATTTTGTAGAAATATCTCTATCTATTTACGCTTATTCAAAAAAATAACATTAGTTACTGAAAAGATTTTAGAGATCGAAAACTTAGTCACGATCTCGTAAACAAATGATTATTTGTATAGTTTTTTAAGAAAGGTATCACGAAAACGTGTTTTTTAACTGATTCAAAACTTATATCATTAAAATTACTCTATTAAGAAAAAATGATATATTATTATTTCTAATTACTTTATATATGGCTGAAAAGGAAATAATACTTTTTTTTTTTGGTTTTAATGTGAAAAGGAAATAATACTTAATAAAATTATAGAGTCTGAGCTAATTTATTAAAGCTGTTGATAAAGAAAGAAGTGCATAGAGGACTAGTTAAGAAGTAAGATTATTATCTTCATAATATCATATCATGTGATCATATATCTCCGTCATTCTTGAAAACTTAATATATAAATATTGCAACACAATCTCAAATATCTCGACAGTAATTGTCTCTTCTTAGTAATATCACAATATTATACACGTGATCAAAAGTTCTTTATTCTCACAACACTATTACAATTTTGTGACTGATAAAACGCATCTCCCTCTTTTTTTTATGCATCGGTGAAACAATATTGACGACAAAAACAATTTTGAAGCCAAAAACATTCAAAATTGTAAATGTAAAAAACAAACAGCCGAAATTAAAATCCATGGAACTAAACCAAAGTCCAAACGTAATTCTCACATAATGTGGTTATGACTTATGAGCGTGATCATGACGATCAAGTCCAAAGAAATTAAGATTTTAATAAAACATCGCAGAGATCGTGATCAAGACGATTCCGACCAAGCCTGTTCCCGCGAGTTTGCTTGCAGTTGCAGCATCCTTGTCAGATTCGGTTGGTACTAGAAATGGCAAAACAAACATTTTTAGTTAAAACTTTTAAAACCTAAGAAAAGATATTGCAATGTAACCGTTCGATTTAAGTAAAAACAATATTGCTCAACACTTTCCTCGTAATTCGTTACGATTAACACTGAAAACAATAAGTAATAACTCAGAATTGTTCCCCTATTCCTACCAAAAAAAAAAAAACATAGTATAAGAATTGTTCCTACCTGGACTTGGTGCTTTCGTCTGCGGCAAAGGAGCTTGAGCTAGTTTAACCAAAAAAAAATAGAAAAAAAAATTTGAAATTCACTTAAGGAAACGTAGTGGCAAAACTTCAGATAAGTGATATACATATTTAGCGCATGATGTTTTTTAGAGATATGTTTAAAATGGTTAAACTCATATTAGGAATGAACATTAAACATATACAAAAAATGAACCGACATATTGCTATCTAGTGCATATAATCGATAAAGACTGTAACCAAAACGTTACCAGTAGTTTTGGAACACAAGTTTGGATCGGCGGTGAGTCCACAAGTTTGGGAGAAAAGAGCGTTGAAGGTGGTAACATTGAAAGGGACAAACAACATAGGGCTTTTGATAAATTTGCAAAGACAAGATAGCTGCGTGTTCACCGCAGTCTCTATGGCAGTGCAGCATTCCGGCGACGGAGTTCCTCCCTGAATAATTGCTGGAGCACAAACAGCCAAACCCGAAGTACAGTTCATAACCTCGTTGATTGCAGGACTAGGAGCCAGCGGGATATGTGGTCCCTGTCCTGAAACAGTCGTGGCTACCATCAACAGTGTGGCTAAGAGGAAGATCACGGCGGTTATCTGAGCCATTATTAATCGTCAGTGGATCGCTTTAATCCGATTGTTGTGCTTTCTTAACTAGTAATTTATATACACAACACAACCGTTAAAACTATAGTTTTAATTCACATTATGATATACACCGTACCCTAATTGACATAGTTTATTCGTGGACTTTTGTAACAGAATGACTTATTCAGTTCCTAAAGTAAGATAATTCTTTGCACGAAAAATTTTATTAGGAGCTAATGGTCAATGTTTGATCTGAATTTTCTTTTTGAGTTTTTCAGTTTCGAAAAGAAAAAGTTCAAATTTTAAATTAATCTAATACATAAATTTGGTATTGTGTTGGTTTTGGCTCAATTTTTTGGATTTTAGAATATACAAAATTAGTTTTCAAAGTTTCATTTTTTCGTTAAAAAATAAAAATATAATTCGTTTTTAAAATATAACTTGTTCGATTTATTTTAATCCAATTTATTATTTAGTACTTTATCATAACAAAAAAAAAAAGAAAAAAAATTGTCGTTAAACTTGGTCTACTACAGCGATAAATATATTTTTTTTTCAAAGTTTTAGTTGCAAGTTGATCAAATGGAGAAAAAAAATTAACCAGCAAATAAATTCTCTTTTTTTTTTTAATTAGTAAGAGGTTCGAGGCCTAGACCCGTACATCCCCTCAGACCAGGGACCGGAGCATTTTATATGGTCCCCTCCCAAGCAATAAATTCTCTTTCGTAGAAAGATAACATGAATTTCCCTGAATAATATAAGACTAGATTAGGACCCGTGCTACAGCTAGCACGAGTTGAAACTCCTTTTATTTATATTATAATTTTAGAATAAATAATTTATATGATTATTTTTAAACATTTTATTGGGTAAAACATTATGCAATAAAATCATATGCTAAATATAATGACTTGAAAAAATATCTATTTTGTAAGTTTTATATTGTTAATTTTGTAATTTTATGTATGAGAAATGGTTATGTTGTTGTTTGCTTTTATTTTAATTTTTGAACATGTTTGGTGAAAGTTTTTTAATATTACCCGTACTTAGTTAAGATTTTATTATCAGCTGCATAATAAGATCTCGGAAATCACGATTAAGTGTGATAAATTGCCAAGATTTTATTTCTTTTTACGTCTAAAAATATATTTTTATGCCTAACAATATATATTTTGTAACAATACATGGAATACTAAAGATTTTATTTAGGAAAATTTATAAATCATTGGAATATTCTCTTTAAAAATATTCTTTGGGATATTCTTAAATGTATTCATATAGCCCACAGATTGATCAATTAATTATAACGTTTTTTGTAACCAACCTATAACCTATTTTGTAACCAACTTATAAAAATTATATAATCTAAAAAAAGGTTGAATACTTTCGTTTTATTATATAGGGGATATCGAGAGAGTATCATTATGCACGTCAGAATTGGTCACTATGATAGTTTACTACGCCGGCATGGCATGATATTAAACTTATTAGTTGATGCTATGTATGAAGAACATATGAATGAATGATATAATCAATATATAATAACTGTTGATGAATACATGATGTTAATTTAGGGGTCTTATATATTTTAAGTAAATAACTTTTAAAATCTGCTGTGAATTAGAAGGGTAATTTTTTTTTTCTTGAATAAATAGCAAAAACAATGGATTTTAAAAACCCAATATTTTTCATTGGTAGTTCCACACGACACCTACAAAAATCAGTGGCTATGTACCTTTATTATTTACAAAACTAGGATTATACTGCGTGATGAGATTTTTAATCTTGATTTGGGTAAAATACTAGAGAATAACCTGGGACATATATTTTGGGTTCTCATGGTTTAGGTCATAGATGGGAAGTTACAGTGGAACATATAGAGAGAAGGTGAAATGGTACGTATGCTCTTCGGATTCGCTATCATGTAGCCGATGTTGATGATGACAAGGATAAGAGTGCAAATAGACTTCCCATTGTATTGTTAACTTGTATGATCTCAACCGTGATAATTAGTTTTTCACCATTTGAGACATTGACTTGCTCTGTACCAATCCAGAAGAAGTCAAGACGAGTTTTATACTATTGGTTTCCAAACTCAGTAGGAAGTTTTTTTTTTTTTATCAGATAGTTACATACCTGTTTTGAGTGATTCTGTTAGTGTGGACCAAAACCTAAAACTTGTCAAGATCACTACAGAATCCAAAACTAGTCTATGTCAATAACATCTGCATTTTGATGTCAAAATACATGGTAGAAGGATGATCCTTGATCAACAATAATCAAACACAGAGAGAGAGAAATCAAACAGAGTTTTAAGAACACCAAACAACCTTCTTAGTCTGGAACTGGAATCAGACTTGGAACGTACACATAGCTACAAATAAACGGGTCACCGTAGTGATCAGATCCATGGCGTCCTGTCTCGATTTGTTTTCTGATCCCACCTTGATCAATTTGGTAAAAAGTGATGCAAGCCCACCACTTATCATCATCTTCCGTGACATATCCTTCGCACCATGCCATGATAATTTTGTGATTTCCAATGGAGTATCCCGGACGAGCCATATCAATATGGAACTGTAACAACGGAAGCTGAGGGCATTAAAATATTTGGTAAACGAAACAACTCCATCACTCAACTTGTTTGTCACCCACACCTCAATCTCCGTTGATACTTCTTCGTCACCATGTTGTATATCTTGTAGTAGTAAAGAGAGCCTATCTCCACTGAAACAGCCTAATCGTCTAGTCTCCCGGGTACTAGGACAAACACATACGTTCTTGAACGTTTCCATGGTGAAATCAAAACTTACAACATATGTGGCAGCAATCCAATACATATTACCCTTCACTGACACACCTTTGCAATCAGTATCTATATCCAAATCGACCTTAGCATCAAGAGTTCTCCACGAATCGCCCAAAAAAAATTGTGAAAAATCTTATACTTGGAAAAAAAAAGGAAAAATAGATGTTTGATGGAGAAAAAATAAATAATTAGCAGAATAGCTGTTTGATGGAAAAAAAAAGGAATAATTAGGAAAAGTATATCTTATTATATAAAGTTTGGTTTTCAAAGTTACTCATTAACACGATCGTGACACGTGTCAATTGTATGGTTAAGATGTTGACACATGTTAATCTAAATTTATCAAAACATATTCTAAAAAGGATATAAAAAACTAAAAAAAAAAAGAAAAGCTAATTTAATTGAAATTCTTTTTAAGAAAAAACCTAATTTTATTGGGGATTTTATTTTTTTAAAAATGAGTATAATTTCATATTTTTCTGTCAAAAAACGAGCTAGAAATTTAATAATCTTAATTTTAAAGTCTAAACCTTCTTACCTCTCCCTATGAATGTTAAGATTTGACTACTTGGTCGGTCTGTTGTGGTCGAATGTTGACAAAAAAAAGTTTCAACCTTGAGATATTTCAAATGCATTAATAAGATATGTGACATGCTATTAATTGATTATATTGAAATATGTTTATAGTTTTTTCTTGAAAAGCAAAATGCAAAAAAAAAGTAATTAGAAATCTATATAATACCAATATACATATGTATATTAGAAAGAATACAAAAAAAAAAAAAATAAATAAGCTTTTAATAGGTGTAATCATAGTTACAAATACTTTATAATAAAACAATATTTTAAGTGTGGATCTTTAAAATATGTTGTTTTGTATATTTTGCTAAATATTTCCGTTCTTTGTTTGTAAGATAAGTATACATTTATGGATAAATTATAGAATTAAGTATTTTTTTCAAATATTTGTATGGACTACGGACTTATAGTTCGTACTTGCGTTTTTGGGTATTTTGTTGGAATGATAATTTTATCCTTCTTTAGAACTACAAGAAATTTTTGAATTTTATTGTTCTGTTTCTGTGTATTTTTGAATGATATGGGTTTGTAAACTCCTTTACTTAGACAAACACAAATTTAAACCTTAAAAATCTTAAAGATTAAAATTCGATTAAACAAAAGAGACAAGAGGCCAAATAGTATATAAGATAAAATGGAGATGAACATGAAGATATTTCGATAATTCGATTAAGCAAAAGAGACAAGAGGCCAAAGAGTATAGAAAATGAAATGGAGATGAACATGAATTAGAGATTTTGATTCGCTTTGAAAGCAAGAACATCAAACATTTGAGCTAATTAATTTGGGGGGAAATTGAAATTTCTTATTTTGATCTGATCGATGTCTAAGATTGGTGCCTTTGGGTTCTCTCTACATTATTTCCTTAGTATCTTTGATTCAAGACGCGATTAACTAAATTTACTAGGTTCATCAGAAGAAATGGTGTTATGGTGATATTTTGTCTATCATAACTAATTTTTGTCTATATGTTTATTACTATTGACCGTGATCATCTTAGTCCGAACAAGTATGGGTCGTCCGTACAACTATGCTGAGGCCGTCCGTACAACTATGCAATAAGGCCGAGTTATCTATGAGTGTATGGAAGAGTGAGGAGGCCTGGTCGCTTTAAGCCCATGAGAAGGTTCGAGATTCTCCTTGTAGCCGTTAGAGAAAAAGAAAGAGAGGAGTCACGGGTTTTGCTTCTCTTAAGGAAACAAGGAAGGGTCGCTTTCACTCTTGGGAATAGCCTTCCCTCTCTTCTTGTCCCTATCACTTAGGCGATCGGTTGTAAAGGGTGTAGCCCTAGTTTTCTTTAGTATAAATAGTCTTATGTTAACATTTGTAAAGATATACATATGGAATCTTATTCTTACATTATTCTCTTTGCCGACTTCTATCAATCTCTTCCGCCTAAAACCAACATGGTATCAGAGCATGTTTTTCGATCTTTGATTCTCTAAACCTACTCTTATTCTTCCTTATACTCTCATTTCTTCAATCTTACTCTCTATTCTAGTTATACTCTTGTTCTATACTCGCTACTCAATATTCTCAGTTTTTTTTCTCTCTCTCTCACAAATCTCGCTCATGGACACTACCAAACCTATTGTTACTCCAGTGGTCTTAAAAGGGGCCAACTATTTGTTGTGGAAAAGAACCACAAAGACCGCGCTGAGTGGCCGGGGACTATGGATCCACGTTGAAACGGATCAACTCCCCCAGAAAGTCACCAAGAACGACTGTAAAGAAGAAAAGGAAGAAGACAAGAAGGCTGAACTCGAGAAGGAAGTCAAATGGTTCCAAGAAGATCAGACCGTGCTTGCCATTCTTCAGAATTCACTTGATGCACCAATCCTTGAGGCATACTCGTACTGTGAGACGGCTAAGGAATTGTGGGAGACACTTGCGAACGTGTAAGGAAATGTGACCAACTTGACCCGAGTGTTTGAAGTTAAGAAGGCCATCAACTGTCTTCACCAAGAAGACTTGGAGTTCACAAAGCACTTCGGCAAGTTTAGGTCTCTTTGGGCCGAACTAGAGATGCTTCGACGAAGCACAATCGATCCGGCTATTCTCAATGAAAGAAAGGAACAAGACAAGGTCTTTGGCCTTCTTCTCACTCTGAATCCGGCGTTCAACGACCTTATCAAGCATATCCTCCGTGGTGACAAGCTCCCTACCCTTGAGGATGTATGTTCTCAAGTTCAAAAAGAGCAAGGGTCGCTAGGCTTGTTTAGCGGTAAGGAGGATTTGGCTACGGCTAATAAGGGGGTGTACAAGCATGTGGACCGGAAAACAATGGTATGCGACCATTGCAAGAAGAGGGGCCATCTGAAAGACAAGTGCTGGATTCTTCACCCACACCTCAAGCCGGCGAAGTTCAAGGCTAATCTATCGCAAGAAGGATCGAGCGGTCAAGGCACCGGAGCAGCAAACCAAGGAGGTGCGGCAGCCACGGCCATGGCGGCTTCTCTTGGAGACCTGGTGAGAAAGTCGGACCTAAAGGCCCTCATCAAATCCATTGCCGCACTAAAGGACTCTGGTACCACTTTCTTTGCTTCAAAACCTAGTACCTCACTTGTTGTTGACTCGGGTGCTTCTCACCATATGATTAGTAACCCTAGTCTTATACACAACATAAAACCGGCTCTAGGTAATGTTATTATTGCTAATGGGGACCGAGTACAGGTTAAAGGAATAGGAGAACTAAAACTGTTTGATAAAAGTTCTAAAGCTTTCTTTATGCCCTCATTTACCTCTAATCTCTTATCGGTGAAGAAAGCTACTATAGATTTGAATTGTTATGCTATTTTTGGACCTAATAGTGTACATTTTCAGGATATTGAGAGTGGAAAGGTTCTTGGAGAAGGAAATGCTAGAGGAGATCTCTATGTCCTAGAGAAAGCTTCAAGTCCTTCTAAATCGTTTTCTTTTATTTCAAGTCTTAATAGTAGTTTAAGTGATGTGTGACATGCTAGATTAGGCCATCTTCACTCTCGTGCATTTGAATTAATGTTGCCTAATGTCTCTTTTGATAACTCTACTTGTGAGTCTTGTATTCTTGGTAAACATTGCAAGTCTATTTTCCCTAAATCAAGTACTATTTATGAACATTGCTTTGACTTAGTACATTCTGATGTTTGGACATCTTCGTGTCTATCTAGGGATAATAACAAGTATTTTGTGACCTTTATTGATGAGAAATCTAAATATACTTAGCTCACCTTGTTACCATCTAAAGATTGAGTCTATGATGCCTTTGTAAATTTTCAGAATTATGTTACTAATCAATTTAATGCTAAAATAAAGGCACTAAGATCGGATAATGGAGGTGAATATACAAGCCACAAACTTAAAGAGCACCTATCTAAGCATGGAATCCTTCAACAGACCAATTGTCCATACACGCCTCAACCAAAATGGAGTGGCTGAGAGGAAAAATCGATACTTATTGGAGGTGGCGCGATCAATGATGTTTCATTCGAATGTCACTAAGAGGTTTTGGGGAGATGCGGTCATGACAGCGTGTTACTTGATCAATCGGACACCAACAAAAGTCTTAAATGACATATCACCCTATGAGGTACTAAACAAAATTAAACCTTCTCTTGATCACCTACGCGTGTTTGGGTGTGTTTGTTTTGTCTTAGTACCTGGAGAACAAAGGAATAAACTTGAGGCCAAGAGCACTAGAAGTATGTTCATCGGCTACTCAACAAGTCAAAAAGGGTACAAGTGTTACGATCCGATCACTGGCCGCACCCTGATCTCTAGAGATGTGAAGTTTCTTGAACAACAAGGTTATTACGACAAGAGGGGCTGGGAAGGTTTAAAAGACTTATCTCAACCCAACTCTGACCGAGCAGCCAACTTGCGGTTCCTTCTTGACCATCTGGGCATCACCAAACCAACACTACCTGACGAACAGGACACCACAAATGTCGACCCATTACCATCATCAAGTCAACCAGAAGATGGGCAGGCTGAAAGTTCCCCATCGGACCAAGTTCCTGAACCTATAGTCCCAACAACAACGACAGCTCCTACCGGACAACCTCAGATCGGACCGACCTTGGCACAAGATGACTTGACCCGTAGAGAGGATAGGGAAGACCTTCATGATCAACCAGACCAGCTTTCTACTCAGCCACTACCTCGGCGAAGTAAACGAATCTGATCCCATCCATCTACATGGAAAGATAAGAGGGTATACTACAACAACCAGGCTGTGGCCCACCCTATCCAGGCCGTGTGTTCGCTTGACCTTGTTACCTCAGACCACGCTGCCTTCCTCGGTAAGCTTGATGAGCACTTTGTACCCCAAACCTACGGGGAGACCAAGCAATATAAGGAACGGCTTGATGCGGTAGATGATGAAACTGCGGCTATGATCTGGAATCGGACTTGGGACGAGGCGGATCTTCCTAAAGGTAAGAAGGCTGTAAGTTCCAAGTGGGTTTTCACTATCAAGTACCTGAGTACTGGCGAGGTAGAACGCTACAAAGCCCGCCTGGTGGCGCGAGGCTTTACTCAAACCTATAGACTGGATTACACGGATACTTTTGCTCCAGTCGCCAAACTCCATACCGTCAGGGTGGTCTTGTCCTTGGCCACTAACCTCTCCTGGGATCTATGGCAAATGGACGTCAAGAATGCCTTTCTTCAGGGGGAGCTGACCAAGGAAGTTTACATGCATCCTCCACCGGGTTTAGAGACCATCGTTGCTCCGGGTAAAGTTCTCCGGCTCCATAAGGCGATCTACGGTCTTAAGCAATCTCCGCGGGCGTGGTATCACAAGCTCAGCTCTACATTTCGTACAAATGGTTTCAAACGCTCTGAGGCTGATCACACTCTTTTCACCCTTCGCACAAACGGTGGCCGGGTAGTCGTCCTCATCTATGTCGACGACATCATTATCCCTGGGGATGATAGGAATGGCATTTGTGCCACTAAGGCTCTTCTCAACTCTACCTTTGATATTAAAGATTTAGGTGAACTTAAATACTTCCTTGGGATTGAAATCTCTCGCTTTCCGGAGGGATTGTTTCTTTCTCAAAGGAAGTATACACTTGACCTTTTACATGAGACAGGTAAGATGGGAGCCAAACCGGTGTCGACACCACTCGAGGAAGGTTACCAGGTCAAGCGAAAGGGGGAGAAGCCAACACCCGGTGCTCCGGTTAACAAGTTGCACAAGCCATATGAAGATGTGGGATGCTACCGTAGGCTGGTGGGCAAGCTTATCTATCTCACTATCACGAGGCCGGACATATGTTATGGGGTGAACCAAGTCAGCCAACATATGAAGGCTCCAACGAACTTTGACTGGCAAACGCTCGAGCGGATCATGGGTTATCTCAAGAGTAGTCCGGGGCGAGGCATTTGGATGGGCAAGAACAGTAATACTGAACTAGTCGGATACTGTGATGCGGACTACGCCGGTGACACAATGGATAGGAGGTCCACGACGGGGTACTGTACATTTGTCGGAGGGAATCTAGTAACCTGGAAGTCGAAGAAACAGAAAGACGTATCGTGTTCAAGTGCCGAGTCGGAGTATCGGGTCATGAAGAAGCTAACCAACGAGCTCACATGGCTCAAATCCCTTCTTAAGGATCTTGGAGTGGAATCTGACCAACCAATCACTATGCACTGTGACAATGAGGCGGCAATACACATAGCAACAAACTCAGTCTTCCATGAAAGGACTAAGCACATTGAGGTGGATTGTCATAAAGTGCGAGAGAAGATTGAAGAAGGTGTAGTCTTGCCATGCCACACTCCGAGTAAAGACCAGTTGGCAGACATCTTTACCAAGGCTACTAGTTCTCAACTTTGTGAATACATCTACAGCAAGCTTGGACTAGTAGATCCCACACATCCTTGATAAACTTCTCTAACCTGTGGAGATCACACTCTTTTTCCCTTAACATAGTTTTGTCCCATGTGGTTTTCTATGTTAAGGTTTTTAATGAGGTGATCCTTCACGGGTTCCAAGCTTAGTCGTTTCACTTGGCTAAGCTTGAGGGGGAGTATTGACCGTGATCATCTAGTCTGAACAAGTATGGGTCGTCCGTACAACTATGCTGAGGCCGTCCGTACAACTATGCAATAAGGCCGAGTCATCTATGAGTGTATGGAAGAGTGAGGAGGCCTGGTCGCTTTAAGCCCATGAGAAGGTTCGAGATTCTCCTTGTAGCCGTTAGAGAATAAGAAAGAGAGGAGTCACGGGTTTTGCTTCTCTTAAGGAAACAAGGAAGGGTCGCTTTCACTCTTGGGAATAACCTTCCCTCTCTCCTTGTCCCTATCACTTAGGCGATCGGTTGTAAAGGGTGTAGCCCTAGTTTTCTTTAGTATAAATAGTCTTATGTTAACATTTGTAAAGATATACATATGGAATCTTATTCTTACATTATTCTCTTTGCCGACTTCTATCAATCTCTTCCGCCTAAAACCAACAATTATATGTGAATTTTTAAACGCATATTTTGAGATTACAAATCCTAAATTTGTATGCTTAAATTTATGATTCGTTTGATTTAATTGAAACATTATATTTACATACGATTATAGTATAACCTTAAAATTTTGTAAACATAAATCACATGTATGATTTAACATGTACATATTATCCTAACACCAGTGACATAAAGTACATATATAATAATTTCATTTTGGTTAATCATGTAATTATTCATCATTCTTATTATTCGTTTTTAACTTTAAACCTACTACGGTTAATATTTTTGGTTCTAAATAAATACGGCTAAATATTCTTTGATTTTAAATATTCACTCTCACCTTATCGCGGGATCAAATGCATACAAATATATTCTAAAACGAAAACATAATTATTTTGATGATTTTGTAAATCGAAAATATACAAATGCATTTCATACTTTTCTGTTGATTTTAAATAATTCTTTAATTAATATATATTATAAAAAAAAGACGATATATGTTATCTTATTTCTTCCAAAACAGTTCGATATTGAAGGATAATTTCCCCTAAGCTATAGAAAATTATCAATCAAACAGAAAAAAAATATTTGATTCCGAAGTAACTGCTAGATTACCTTGAATAAAAAAATAAATAATATCTAACAAATCTATCAATTTACTTTTTTCAATTAAGATGATAATAATGTATTTCCCCTATGATATAGAAAATTATCAATCAAACAGAAAACGAATATTCTATTCCTAAGTAACTGCTAAATTCCCTTAAAAAAGAAATATCTAACATGCCTATCAAATTATTATTTTCAATTAACATCATAATAACGTATTTTCCTAGATTATAGTTGTAAATGACGTATGATTTGATATTGTAATATTCTCCAAATAAGTGTAATTACTCTAACTGAAATCATTCGTCTTCCCTAATCATTTACTAGTAACAGCCTCACTACAAGTAAACTAATTGCGCCTAAAAATCCGAAATCATTTACTTAATCCAAGATTTTGTTTTCCATGAAAAAACTTACTTGGAGGAAAGTGAAATTTTTAAAAAATTAATACAAAAATTCTCATTGAAATTACTACCCCTATATATATGATCTTCCTATCATCATCATTTCCACCAGTTCACCATAGATCATATTCTAAAGTTACAAGCACTCTACCTTTTATTTTCTCATGGCTTCTTTCAACAATTTTTTGGATTTGAAACCTTTCAAAAATATGTGGAAGATCAAGGTGCAGATTATCCAACTGTGAAAAAAATACTCTGCTACCACTGGTGAAACAATTGAAATGATTTTAATAGATGCTAAGTTTAGTTTATTTTTCTCTAATATCAAACTACAGAAGGAGACTATGAATGTTGTGTTTCAAGAAGTTTTTCAAAATCTACACTAGGCAATCATAGACATAGAGGTAACATTTAAAACTTTAAATTCATAGTTTAATTAACAATGAACAACGTTCTCACCAGATTTATTTACTAGAATTTATATGTTTCTACTTCACTATGTTATAGGAACTTCATTGTCAATACGTCTAACGAAAGAAGACATGGGATGCTACAGAGCGTGGATTAACGATAACTGTAATAGGAGGTTTTTTTCATCAAGTTTAATTCGTTATTTTTATAACATATAGGATGGGTAATAACAAGAGTGTTTCCAAAAATTAATTTTTTTATTATCTTAGTTATTTAGAAGAAAAGAAGTAATTTCACAAATAAAACACATCACAATTCTAAAACAAAACAATTCTAGAGTCACTAATGAACTATTACCATAAAAATTAAGATCAATTCGATACTAACCAGAATGACAGGAGTTTATTGAACCATAGTCAAGGGCTACGCCTATGATGGTCTGTTGTTATGCCAACCTATCGAAAGCGAAACAAAATCAATAAAAGATCAGTATTATGATTCTACAACCTTTTAACTGCAAAAGTTTAATCTATATTATACGTTTTATATTCATTACAACTATAGTCCCTACAACAACAGAAGGATCATACACATGGAAGATACATAATATTATTCCTAAAGATTAGGAGTGGGCGTTCCGTTTTTCGGTTTGGTTTCGGTTCGGTTTTTTTGGTTTACGGTTTTTTTGGTTTTATAAAAATGGAACCATAAAGAAACCATATGTAATTCAGTTTGGTTACGGTTCAGTTTTTCGGTTTATGGTTTTTTCGGTTTCATCAGAAATGAAACCATATAAAAACCATATGTATCACAGTTTGGTTCGGTTTTGGTTTGGTTCCGGTTTTTAACGGTTATTTCATGCTTTTAAAAAATAAATAGTTGATACATAACTAAAAATAAGCATAAAAGTAATTATGAATATATATAGGTTAGGGAATAGAGACTTAGGTTAAGGTTTTGTAATTCGATAGATTAATAGGAGATCAATAATTAAAGCCCAATAAAGAATTTTTTTTTATATTGTTATACAATATAAATTTATAAGCTTGAGAAACTAATTAGTAATTATATCTAATTATCCTAAATTTTTATAAAAAAACCAAAAAAAACATTCGGTTTTACGGTTTTTAACCAGACCAAACATAAACCAAATGGTTAATTAAAATGGAAACCAAATGGATTTTTAGATTTAACCATAACCAAACCAAACCATTTATTTCGGTTTGGTTCGGTTCGGTTTTTCAGATTTCGGTTTTTTTGCCCACCCCTATTAAAGATATAAATTGAAAACAGTTTTTTTTTTTTAACTCTTTACACTACGTTGGATATATATTATGGGTGTGAATGGTTGCAGCGGTCAGGGCGGACAAATCTGTTTGCGGACTGGACCGTTTTTTATTTACCATTCATCAAATGCAGTCCGCAGTGGTGCGATCTAAATAAAGCAGAAACAAGACCGCTGCGGACCAACTGCAGACTGCTTTTACATACAAATAGACTTGGTCCGCAGTGGTCTGCTGTCCGCCCTATTTTTGGGGCGGACTAAACCGCTGACGGATTTGGCCGCCCTGACCGCAGTCACCATTCATACCCTAAGTATCTTTACTAAAACAAATAATGTTATACCTCTTTCGTTTCTCGCCATCAATATCTCAATGACACAAATATCTTAAACTTGGGAGCAATCTGTATCAAAAAGAAACAAACAGAGACATCAATCGGAGACTATTTTAATACAGTCTCAAAGAGGAATTCGAACCAAATAACTCAGAAATCGATAAAATAATTAAACATTTAGAGATATAACAACACTACAAATGTAGAAGATATGAAAACAACACTACAAATGTAGAAGATAATACTGACCTACTAAAAAAATAAAAATAAAAAAGTGTAGGTTAGATAAAATAAAATTTACCATCAAATTATATGAAAATAAATTTTAATTAGTTATACTCCCATGCGTTGCACGGGTCCTATACCTAGTAGGAATAAGAAAACCTACACATATGAAAATATCTAAAAATTAACTGAAAATTAATTAATATCTCTATTTTAAAAATCGGTCTCGACGGTTGATTAATCGCCGGAAAAACGATCGGCGGTACCTAACCGCCGCGTTTTTAGTATACTCGGTCAACAAATCGGATCTATGAAAAAAAACTTAATTTTTTATTAAACTTATGATGAAAATCGATTATTTGAGATTGGATCTGGAGATTCTGTATAGAGTATACAGTAAATCGAACAAAAAATGATAAAAGGGGATAATTAAACTGTTCATGTTTTAGGGTTGTAGGTGAGGGCAATCAAAAGAAGAAGATGAAGAGAAAATACCGATTTTCCATTTTCTAAAGTGATTTGATTCAAACCTGGGACATTTGACTCAGTTATAGAGACTTAACCAATGCACCATTGAAGTTATTTGGGATTTTACTCATGAAATAAAATATATATCTTCCAAAGTTAGATATAAGCCCTAAAGCTTGTACCCGATTATTCCCGTATAATTTTTGATTTATTGATTAATCTCGAGGTCCACCTCAACCGCCTGATGAGCGGTTAGCAATTTCTAAAACAAAGATTAATATATAATAAAAAAACAAAATAATAATTTTTTATTTTTTTGACATATTATCTTATGATTGTTATTATTTTCTATATAGATTAAAAGATTATATTATAAACCCGTGTATAATATATATTAGAGTTTCTTTAAAAAAATTAATGTGATAGAATTAACATGTATTACAGACTTTACACTCATGTGACATAGTAACTTTGGAAACCAAACTTTGTATAATAATTAATAGTATACCAATCAATTAAAAAATTCGTAATTCTTTTTTAAAAAAAAAATCATATTTTCACATATTTAATAATCTTCAGCCAACCAAAAAGACTACTGGTGAGTTAGCCATTATCTTTCGAAATAGTCTTTTCTAATGGACCGATTTTGAGAGGCGCGTCCAAATCCTACTAATATTGATTATCATGTAGGTATCCATAAGGATTTGTATACTAATATTTATTTCCATATACTATTTTTTTAAGTCTTTGTTCAAAATATTGTATTTATGAAAACATAATGAGATGTCTGTATAAGGCAATATATAATCTAAAACTGAGGAAAGTTTGACTAATTAAAGCAATGCTACCATAAAAGTCATATTTACATACAAATCCTTGCCACATGTTCATCGTTCCATGGTTTCAATGTTATATAAATTATATCATTTGATTGAAGAAAAGAGACCATCGTACTTTGATTAATGGTATGAAATGTTTTTTCAATGGTGGTGTTTGGTATAAAAGGGTTTTTTATGAAATTTTTCCTTTTTTTTTCAATAAATAATTTGATTATATCTTAATTTTTTGTTTGCAGATGTTTTAGATTTCATCTTTCGATGAATTTGTTTCATCTTAAAGATCTAGCAACCAATTTTTGTTGAAACCTTAACTTTGTTTTAAAAGTGATTTCTTTTGGTAATTAAGAATCCTGTCAATGAATTTTCACCTGAAATCTATCTATAGGAGATTAGTTTGTTATACAAAATTTGGTGCGCAAACCATTTACCAATTGTATCATGCCTTTATTAGTATTATCGATTTTGCATGTAATTATAGTTTATAAGTTTTCGGTTTTAGATTTTCAGTAGCATGAGTCTCTTATTCTTCGCCATAGTTCCACCACTCAATTCAAGTGTTGATATTGTATTTCTTTCTAGGTTAGAGATAACAATAGAAGAAGAAGGCATCACCTCAAATGAACTGACCGGCACTTGACTAGGATCGCAAAGAAAGTTGAAAATCTCTAGTTTCAGTCTTTTTTAGCAATCCCATTCAATTTCCGTTTTGTCCATCAGAAGTGTCGTCTTCTTATTCTTTTGTGATCTCTAATCCAGAAAAAAAAAATGCACAACTATAACTTGAATACTTGAATGGACGGTGAAACTATAATTATGAACGAGAGAACAATGTTATTTCTATATACTTATTTAAACAATGTTGTCAGAAGTTTAATCCTACTATCATATCATATGGCATATTACAAAAAATGTCGTTACATTTTAATTAATTTAATAACTAATAAAAGAAATGCTTATATTAATTTATAAAATATTTTCGATTCTTTTATGAAATTATTTAACAGCTTTCATTGATTGTTTCAGAAATCATTGGAAATAATAACAAAATATATAGAACAATTACAAAACTAAGATTAAATATATTTATCCCTAAATCATTTAATAATGACATATATATTTTAAAACTAAGATACAACATTGCTTATATATATATATATATATTATCTAATTTATTAAATATATTTTTGCACTACACATCGACGTAGTGACATTTATTAAACTCTAAGAAATCACAAATGTTATATTTTATTCAATATAGTATATACAACTAAAATAAATAAATCAAAATTTCTAAACACGACCGCTTCAACACGGGTTTTGTATTATTTTCTAGATTTTATCAAATTTATATAATTCACGGATTTCAACATTGTATCATGTACCAAAGATCGGTTGAAATTAGAGTATGAAACTACGTAAATTAAATGTAAAAATTATAAAATCTATAGAATAAATCAAATAAAACATCTATAATTATTTTATAAATAACAAATTATAGTAAAATTTACGCAAACATTTCTCCATGTTGTACAGCACATGTAACTATCTAATTTTTTTACAAAAATTATGCCTTAAAAAAATGCAAAGGCCCTAAAGCCAGTTTGTTCTACAAAGCTAATTAATGGTATTAATACTATTAGATTAAAAAAAATGTGGTTTTTGCTTTACTAATTTTAATTTATTTTCAATATTTGCCACATGTTAACATATGATTGCACAATTGCAAAAGTGACATGTGATTTATAAGATAAAAGATAATCTTGCCACATGGAGATGTTATCTTATAAGATTTCACAAGGGATTTATGATTTCTGAGATTAAAAAAGATAAGACTATCTAATCACTTAAATAGCCCCAAATCCAAAAGAACACGGTTAGAAGTTGAATGTTGAAAGTTGAATCTGAGAGACAACAAACCCTAATTAAGGTCTTAAGGATGCTGCCAGTGTCGTTGTCCCGTCAAAGTCCTCCGCCATCTCCTAAAATGGCATCACTTTCTTCGCTGTCACCTGCTATCGTCTCACGTAGAGGGTTTGATACTCTCAAAACATTTTATTACAAGTTATAATATTCAATTATATTGTTTTATTTTTTAGAAGTTCGATAGTGTTTTTCTTTTATTCAGAATAATTAAACCTGAATCGAATCTGAAGTGAATCTAGTGTAAAGAGGTTTCTATGATATTAATAGATTTTGTAGAATCGGAAACATTTCAGTGTTCTTAAAACGTTAAATTCCCATGCAAAATTTTTTTTCTTTTAGAATAAAAAAGTTTTCTAAGGGTTACAATCAGAGCCAATAGATATCAATAATCAGGCTTTACATGAACAATTATAGTGGGAGGAAGCCCAAATAGCTGCAAGGGTTGACTCCGTTTCGACGGATTCCTTGCATACTCCGGAGATGATAATTCATTGTCAAGTTGATGGTTCGTGCAAAGCTACGGAACCAGTTTCAAGTGTACGATGGTGGTCTGGTGATGGTGAGAATCAGACTTTAGTTATGGGTTTCAAATGTCAACGTCGCAGTGCATTCCCCCTTCATTCAGAGCTAGAAGCTTTATTATCGGTGATGGAGTGTATCCTTTCCAGAGGAATTTATTACCGGAGGTTCGAGACGGATTTTGCAGAGTTACTAGCGATGGTGCAAGCTCCGGAGGAGTGGCTGGCTTTCTCTAGACTTCTTGATGAGTTACTGGTGCTTAGTGCCTCATTGCCTCCTTTCACCCTTTCCAAGATCCCAAGAACGTTCAATGTGAAGGCGGATTGTTTAGCTCGTTCTTCTAGAATGCTATTGTCATAAATGATTTTTGTAAACACCTTTTCTCCAGTTTGGGCAACCAATCTTGGAGTTTTATTTTAATTAATGTTAGGTTGAAAAAAAAAAATTTCTTTTTCATTTTGTTTTTTATTTTATTTTATTTTATTATTGTGTTAGTTAGATGATCATTTCAGGCTGTCTTTTTGTTTTCACTTTGTGACGAATTTAAAGGTCAGGACTGGTCTGATTTGAAGTTGATTAATTGTTTTGTAGAACCAAAACTCCGAGCGAGAAGGCCCTGGATCCGAGTTTCGCCGACCTTCCATTAGACGCCCTAGGTGTAATAATGTCTCGTCTTATCTTAAAAGATAACATCCATGCATCAGCCACTTGTACGTCATGGTGTAAAGCTGCTGTATCTGTTCGGGTAGTGGAAAAGTATCCTTGGCTTATGTTCTTTCCTAAAGGTGACAACTCGGTTGAACTCCTCGATCCATTACAGCGGAAGCTGTACATTTTGAATCTGCCAGAGTTACCTAAATCCACTGTGTGTTACTCAAGAGATGGCTGGTTACTTATGGGTAAAGCAAAATCGATAGACATGTTCTTCTTCAATCCGTATTCTCGGGAGCTAATAACCTTGCCAGAGTGTCGGTGTGCTTTTGATGAGTTTGCGTTCTCTTGTCCTCCTACATCAGATAATTGTGTGGTTGTGGGGATAAGGTTCTTAGCAGAGTTTGTCGTGATCAGCACTTGTCATCCAGGAGCTACCGAGTGGAAAACTGATACCGTCCCTTGTTATCTAAGACCGTTTTATAATCAGAGTAACATTGTCTACTGCAAAGATCGATTCTATTGCTTCAACGCACGAGGAACTTTGTTTAGCTTTCACCCATCTTCCCGTACATGGAGTTATACGGGTGCAGATCAAATCAAATGCCCGTATCTCTACGATAGAGAGAAATATGGATGGAGTGAGAAAGGAGTTTCCTTGGTAGAGAAGAAAGGAGAGCTTTTTGTCCTGTTTACAAGCAGGAACGAGAAGCCACTAGTTTACAAGCTAGTGTCTGGGAAGTGGGAGGAGATGATTCCGACTGCACTTGATAGCTTGAACATCTTTGTGAGTTATTATAACAGTGAGCTGAGAACTAAGCTCCCATGGATGAAGAACGATGTCTACTTCTCAAGGTTTAGTTACAGGCGCCAACGTTGTGTGTCGTATTCCTTCGATGAAAGCAGGTACAATCCGGACGAGGAATGGCAGAGGTGGAGAGAACTATGTCCTCCTCAAAGCCTATGGATCGATTCGCCTCCTCAGAATGTGTTAGACCTTTTGATGAAATAGATAAGAAGTCATGTTTGATTGGAGATTTTGGGACTTCTCTCATTCTTTCTCTAAAGTGGAAGTGAACCATTTCTGATTCTCCCTTGCCTTTGTTGATAAATCTTTACATTTTTTTTTTTTTTGAATGAATGTGAAAATATATTCAAACCAAAAAAAGTACTCTTTACAACGAATGCGTCCTTATTCCAAACACATTATAAAAGATGAAAAAGTTTGAAGGTGTTGATAAAAGATTAGTTGCGAGTAGCCAACCAGAGCTGCAGACTATCCCCCCACTTAGAAGTATGCGTTTGCATCGAGAGAAGCTTGTTACGAACCAGGCGATCAAGGAAGCGGATGAGTTGGTCCGAAGTCGATGGAGTGTCACCGTGCCGGCGTCTGTTGCGCTCCAACCAGATTGTGTGAACCGAGGCCTGAAAAACTAGTCGCAGAAGAAAACGAGGACTTGTGTGATAAATCTTTACATTCTCGGCACAATCTTCAAAGTAACATTACAAGCCATAGACTTGTATCAGACTTGCGGGTTAACCCTAATTAGCTGTCCCAGAAACGGATTTTGTTTCATGTTTGGATTCACCCCGTTAGTTTACTTTTGGGAAGAAAAAAAAATCTAACATGTCATTTAAGAAGGCAAAAGGTTCTTAATATGAAATACCTCCGCTTGTAAGAATCTAACATGTTTGGATTGATACTACCTCCGCTTGTTATGTGAAATACCTAGAAATAATATGGAAATGGAAACAAGGGAATATAAGGGAACACACAAAGTACGAAGTCTAGTGCGTGATGAGTTTTTCACTCTGAATAGTCAAAGCTTTTACTCCCCGTCATTACCTCCGGTGTCCTGCTACTTTGTTTCTCGGCTTCTAACTCCTCGTCGGGTAGTAGCTTCAAACCAAGTTGTTCTGTTGTATAAGGCAGCGACATACTTAAGCACACTGATGTTTTCTATGCCAAACGTCGCGTGTTTATTGCCTTGATGGACCAAATGATGGTGTTATAGTTATACGACTTCACCACCATGTCCCTACTCCTACTTAGATAGATTTAGCTACCTTTTAGAACACCTCTGGTTATGGTTAATGATCATCTCAATTTTGACTTAACTTTCTGGTTATAATTGAAGCTTTATTTATTTTTTTGATAAAGAGCTTTTCTTTTCAAGAGATTGCATTCAGTTAGTCCTCTTACCTTGAATATTTGTGTCCTGGTACCATAAATTTAATTACTAGAAATCTAATAACTTCAAATAGAATTGATGGGCGATAAACTATTTAAATACTATTTGTTTTTTTAAGTTTATTTACGTCATAATCAACGTTACAGTATTTTATCCAATATATATAAATTGAAGACCTAAACACTTTAAAAGCCCAAATCCAAAACGACATTGTACGAGTGTTAAAACTGAGAGACAACAAACCCTAATTTAAGGTCTTAAGGATGCTGCCAGTGTCGTTGTCCCGTCAAAGTCCATCGCCGTCTCCGAAAATGTAGCTACGAAAATGGCATCACCTTCATCGATGTCTCCTGCCACCGTCTCACGTATAGGGTGTGTTTCTCTCTCTCGTTCTCTTATTGATTTGAGAAGTTCGATAGTGTTTTTGCTCTTATCAGCGGAAAATTAAATCGAATCTGAAATGAATCTTAGTATAAACGTTTCTATGATATTAATAGATTTTGTTGGATCGGAAACATTTCGGGGATTTTTTTATTAATATTTTATTTATTGTGTTGGTAGGATCAGTTCTTGAAATAAAAGACACGGCCATATATGCCTAATTTGAAGCTGATTAATTTGTTTTGTAGATCAAAATCTCCGAGCAAGAAGGCCATGAATCCGAGTTTTGCTGACCTTCTATCAGAACTCCTAAGTATAATAATGTCTCATCTTTTCTTAGAAGACAACATCCGTGCATCTGCGGTTTGTAAGTCATGGTGTGAAGCTGTTGTACCTGTCCGTGTAGTGGAAAAGCATCCTTGGCTTATGGGCTTTCGCAAACGTGGCAAGTTGGTTGAACTCCGCGATCCATTACAATGGAATTTGTACACTTTGAGTCTGCCAGAGTTAGATAACTCCACTATGGGTTACTCGAGAGATGGATGGTTACTTATGGATAAAACTGGAACGAAATAGGTGTTCTTCTTCAATCTGTATTCTCGGGAGGTCATAACCTTGCCAGAGTGTGAGCTGAATTTTTCTAAGATTGCGTTCTCTTGTCCTCCTACATCAGATAACTGTGTGTTGGTAGCGATAAGGTTTTCAGAAAACTCTGTCAAGATCAACACTTGCCATCCAGGAGATGCTAAGTGGGTTAATGCTAAATTCGATTATGGAATGCGGATGTATAGGCAGAGCAACCTTGTCTACCACAATGATCGATTCTATTGCATCAATGCAGCAGGAGTTTTGTTTAACTTTCACCCATCTTAGGGTATGTGGACTTCTTTCTGTGTACATAAACTCTCATGCCCGTATTTCTACGATAGAGTGCAATATGGACGGAAGGCGAAAACAGTTGCCTTGGCAGAGAAGGAAGGAGAGCTCTATGTAATGTTTGTATGCATGAACGAGATGCCGATGGTTTATAAACTAGTCTCTTTGAGGTGGGAGGAGGTGAGTAGGACTACACTTGATAGCTTGACGATCTTTTTCGGTTTTTGTAACTCTGAGTTGAGAACTAATCTCCCACGGATGAGGAGCAAAGCCTATTTCTCAAGGTTCGGACGCGATCGCGAACCTTGTATATCCTACTCATTCAATGAAAACCTGTACAATTCGGGCAAGGAATGGCATAGTAGGGTGCAACTGTGTCATCGTCAAATCCTATGGATCGATCCGCCTCACAAGAATTTGTTGGACCTCATGTCCGTTAGCTCTTTGCATAACAGTTGAGAAGGTTTTTTTGTTTTGTTTTTATTGTGTTAATGTGTAACTGGGGATTTGAGAGTTTCACTGTTGTATGTTGTGGTTGTGTTTACCAGAATTGTTCTGCTGTTGTATATGTCTTCTCTTTCTACTGTTGACATTGAACTATTTCTGATTCTCCCTTTGCGATTGCCGGTTGTTTAGAGAGATAACTTTGCAAGCCGTAGATTTGTATCAGCTTTTCGTTGCAAGCCACAGATTTGTATCAGTAAATTAAATTTCATAAAGAATAAGACAATGCAATTTTGATTGCAACATAATAAATGTAATTTGAAAGAAAATATATTAACCTTTTAATTTACTTCCATGTTTTCAATTAGTTTAGTGAATATATATCATTATGAACCTGAAACTGATAAGCATTCCTTAAAATAAAACACAAAATTACTTTAAACAAATAATAAGAATTTTTTAAAAAACTTTTTGATGTTAGAAGTTGAAGTTCTTTAAAATTAGTATTTAAGTATATTGCAATTATATTATTGATGTTAGAAGTTGAGGTTCTTTAACATTTGATTTTATTTTTTCAATGAAGGTTAAGGTTGGACTAATTAATTGTGTTTTCAATTCTAAATCTTCCAAATCTTACAAATTTTCCTTAGTACCTAACTATATTAGTTGCCTTGGACAAGCTTGACATAAATAGCATTTTAAACTCTGGAAATATTAACTTCAAAAGTAAATCTCAAACACCACCAGAGTTTTTGTCAAATAATAAATCTGATATAAACAGATATAAGAAAATCTTTGCACAAAAAAAAAACAGATATATATAAGAAAATATGAAAAGATGGTAAAAGATGCAAAAGATAGCTAATACATAAGACATGTGACCACCATATCCCCCCCCCCCCCCCCCCCCCCCCCCCCCCCCGTAATTTGTACTACATACAATATGTTTCTAGTAGTGAATTTATAGTGTACTATATATATACAGTAATACTTCCTCCCAAATCTAGATACACCTTCCACATTATAAAATCTAAATGAGAAAAAAAATGAAAACGGATAAGCACCTGTGATCGCCCTAATATAAATTAATTAATTATCTTTGTATACAACATCATGAATCCCTAATTAGAGGTAGTTTACATTACTTTTATTTATAGTTTTTTTTAAATGTAAAATTGAAGCAGCGAAAACAAACGAAAATTCATATCAATTTCTAAAAATTAAATTAATAATCTATGTGAATCCGTTTTAAATAATAATAATAATAATAGTAGAGATGGTCCTTTGAAAACAATATCTCTAGGGAAAGTACAATACATGCATGCTCTTCTAAATATATAAAACACTCACGTACACACATAACCTCCACACACCAATGGACCTAAAGTTAACCCATCTTTGCTATTGCCTTCTATTTTTTCTTCCACTACTCTCCATATCCGCCATAGCCAAACCTCTCTCATACCCAAACCCTAGCAACAACATCAGCTTCATTGTATCCTCATGCCACGTCACTCGTTACCAAACCCTCTGTATCAAATGCCTTGCCGCCTTCGCTCCAACAAAATCCGCGGCAACGAAAAACGGTTAGCTCAAACCATATTTAGAATCGTTTAGTATCTTATATGCGTCGGTCTGTCATTCGTTGGTGAAATTAACAAAAGAAAAAAAAACCATTTCGACGGAAGTTTTTTTCTTCCTCTATCTTTCATTTCTCACGAGCCGATCCAAAAATTGGTGAATTTTTGTCTCAAGTCTCAATCGGTTGAATTGAGAGAAGAGATGAGTCGGAAATGGGTTTCTTCTAAACCCCTTGACACTGTCTCTGATTTTGGTTTTAAACCAACCGATCATCTTACTACTTAGAGTTGTGAATTCATCCAGGGTTTGGTCTCTCTATCTCAATTGCTACGATTTTTTTAACCTCTCGCTCCCTCTGTTTGTTATTTTATTTTGGTTTTGGTAAGTAAGTTTATTCGTCTTGCAGGTTGTGTTTTGGAAGCGAATCATCGCCGCTCCTCTCTTCTGAATATTCACACCTCCTTAGACGGTTTGCTCTACACGTATCTCTATTATTTGTTTCTGAATATTCACTTTGGTTCTGTTTTCTTTTCTCCTTTCTAATAACATGTTATTACTTGCCGATTTTGTTATTTCAGGTTTTGGATGATGCTTTTATCAATCAATGATGGCTTTGACTGATCTTCCTCAGGCGTTCTCATGGGTTCCTTGCTCTAAATGCATCTCTCTACTAATCGTCAGGGATGTGCCATCAGGGACCCAAATCATCTCTGTTTGGTATATGTGAGCTATCTCTTCAATTTTTTTACTGAATTTTGAGTTAAGGACTGTGCCAGCAGTTACTTGTCTAACATAATTTTATCTTTTTAATTTGATTTTTCAGGTGAAAACATCTCTCTCTCTCTCTCTCTCTCTCTCTCTCTCTCTCTCTCTCTCTCTCTCTCTCTCTCTCTCTCTCTCTCTCTCTCTTTGATGCAGATCGTCGAGGAACCGGGATTACGTACAATGTGGGAGGTTCCAAGAGAACACATTGTGGGAGTGCGTATGATTTCTGATTTTAACTTTCAAGTTACCTCACATCCAAACGCATCTCTATTATTTGTTTCTGGATATTCACTTTGGTTATTTACTTGTCAAAAATGTCTGCTATGTTTCATGCAGATCGTCGCATTGACTCAAGGCACTGGGATTGCTCTGCTGAATCTTATCATCTCGTCTGTCATTTGTTTAGGTAAGGTTTCTTCATATATCCTGTGATACATCTTCTCTTTTTCCCCCTTGATGAGTTTTGGACTTAATGTTGCTCATCTTCCTAGTGACATAGCATCTAGGCTTTTAGCCTAAAACCGTGTCTTTTATTATAGATATTTGAGGTTCTATAAGAAGAAAAGCATCAGGTTACTAACTCGTCTCTTTCCTCTCTCTTCTCTGTTTTGTATTTCTAATGCTACATCTATTAATCCTACTTGTCTCTGTTATTTCAGGTTTTGGATGATGCTTTTATCGACCAGTGTTGGCTTTGATGGACACGCTTCTTCTCTGTGCTATGTCTTCTGGGTAGTAACATCATTTGGATGGTAGTTCATTGACTAAGATTTGTCTAAATCATGTATAAAGGATCAACTTCTTCAAACTCGAGTGTTAATCTATACATTGTTCAGGTTAAGGGTTACAACCGAAGAGTTTGTTGTTAGATGATGGACGTTTTGATGACGATTAATTTCAATAATCATTGGCAAAGAGGTCTTGTATGAGGTACTGAAAATTGTTTTCTCACATCTTTTTTCGGTTATAGTGCTGTTATAAAAACGTTAGAGGATAATAGGAGTTATTTATTACTAAACTGTTGAGTTATTCGATATTAAATTTTTTTTTATCACACTCACATAGGAGTAAGAAAACCTACACATTTGAAAATATATAAAAATTAACTGAAAATTAATTAATAAATAATAAGAAAACAAAAGAAATATTTTTTAGTTTTTGACATATTATCTTATTATTGATACTTTTTTATATATAGGTTAAAAATTTATATTATAAACCCGCGTATAATATATATTAGAGTTTCTTTAAAAAAATATTCATGTGATGGAATCTTTTTTTTTTTTTTGAATTTAATGTTAAATTATATTCAAAGAAAAAATAGCGTTTGTACAACTAGTGCAGCGGAAAGTTGAAATGTGTTTGGAAATTTAGACTATATTAAGGGGAACCCCAAAACTTATATTCGTGTTTGAAACCAAAACTGAAGACCGTTGCATAAGCGCTGATCCCCTTGTCATTGAATAGCCAGAATCTGATCCCGTTGCGATCAATCCACTTGATTAACTGCCCAGATGAGTTAGGATGTTGACCATTTTGCTGTCCATTTCTTTCCCACCAGATGGTGTACACCACTAATTGAAAAACATAACGAAGTAAAAAACTAGCCAAAAAGTCGAGGCGATGGAATCTATTTTCGATAGAATTAACATGTATTATAGTCGTGTGACATAGTAACTTTAGAAACTAAACTTTCTATAATAATTAATAGTATACCAATCAATTAAATTTTCATAATTTTTTTTTTTAAAAAAATCATATTTTCACATATTTAATAATTTTCAACCAACCAAAAAGACTAGCCCATTATCTTTCAAAATAGTCTTTTCTAATGGACCGATTTTGAAAGGCGCATCCAAATCCTACTGATATTGATTATCATGTAGGTATCCATAAGGATTTGTTTACTAATATTGATTAAGTTGAGATGTCTGTATAATATATAACCAAGGAAAGTATGACTAATTAAATGAACTTTTGAATATAGAAAGCAATGCTACCATAAAATTCATATGTACATAAAAATCCTTGCCACATGTTCATCATTCCATGGTTTCAATGTTATCTCCTTTATAATAAAACGGAAGTATATAATTTTGTATACTATATAATTTACACAACATTGTTTTGAATATAGAAACACAACATTGTTTTGTATACTATATAATTTACACAATATTGTTTTGTAGACTATATAATTTTAATAAGTTGATTACAAATAGGTTATAGATTAATTGATAGATTAATTGGTTACAAGTTAAATAGTGAGACAACTTTAATTTATTTCAAAAATTTTAAAGAGAATATTCTAAAGAATCATTTGATATTATCTAACTTACCATATTAATTTTCTTTATTAAATTATTCATCCATATTATAATATTTTGATATCTAACTTAACATATTAATTTGTTAATTATCATTATACTTCACCTCTCATTTTTATATATGAGTCTATTTTGTGAAACAAATAAATTATCATATTATTTATTATAATTAAAAAATATTTTTATGTCCGGATATACCATAATTTGAATTTTTAAAAACAAATATAAATTGTTCAATCTATAGAATATTCAAGCTTTAGTTCAAACCATCATATTTATCATATGATTTTATTACATAATGTTTTATCCGAAAAAACTTTTTAAAACAATCACATAAATTATATTTTATATAAAAATTACAATATAAATAAAATAAATTTCAATTCGTGCTCTAGCACGGGTCTTAATGTAGTATAGATTATATCATTTGTTTGACGAAAAGAGACCACCCTACTTTGATTAATGGTATGAAATGTTTTTTGAATAGTGAATTTTACATATTGCTGATTGGTGGTGTTTGGTATAAGGATTTTCGATGAATTTTTTTTCTTTTTTTTTTTAATAAATAATTTGATTATATTCCATTTTTTTGTTTGAAGATGCTTTAGATTTCATCTTTCGATGAATTTGTTTCATCTTAAAGATCTAGCAACCAATTTTTGTGGAAACCTGAACTTTGTTTTAAAGTGATTTCTTTTGGTAATTAAGAATCCTGTCAACGAATTTTCACTCGTAATCTATCCATAGGACCATAGGAGATTAGTTTGTTAAACAAAATTTGGCGCGCAAACCATCCAATTGTATCATGCCTTTATTAGTTTTACTGATTTTGCATGAAATTATAGTTTACAAGTTTTCGGTTTTAGATTTTCAGTAGCATGAGTCTCTTATTCTTCGCCATAGTTCCACCACCCAGTTCAAGTGTTGATATTACATTTCTTTCCAGGTTAGAGATAACAATAAAAGAAGAAGGCATCGTCTCAAATGAATTGACCGGCACTTGACTGGGATCGCAAAGAAAGTTGAAAATCTCTAGTTTCAGTCTTTCTTAGCAATCCCATTCAATTTCCGTTTTGTCCATCAAAAGTGTTGTCTTCTTATTCTTTTGTGATCTCTAATCCAGAAAAAAAAAAATGCACCACTATAACTTCAATGGACGGTGAAATTATAATTATGTATGAGAGACCGGTGTTATTTCTATACTTATTTAAACAATGTTGTCAGAAGTTTAACCCTACTATCACGTGACATATTAAAAAAAAATATCATTACATTTTACTTAATTTAATAACTAGTAAAAGAAAAGCTTATAATAATTTATAAAATAATAAACAATATTTTCAAAATTATTTAATGAAATTATTTAACAGTTTTCATTTATTATTTCAGAAATCATAGAAAATAATAACAAAATATATAGAACAATTACAAAACTAAGATTAAATATATTCATCCCTAAATCGTTTAATAATGACATATATATTTTAAAACTAAGATACAATATTGCCTAAATATATATAATATTATATCTAACTTATTAAAAACAATTTTGCACTACACATCGACGCAGTGGCATCTTATTAAAATCTAAAAAATCACAAATATTATATTTTATTCAATATAGTATATAGAGCAAAAAAAGAAATAAATCAAAATTTCTAAGCACGACCGCTTCAATACGGGTTTTGTATTCTTTTCTGGATTTTACCAAATTTATATAATTCACGGATTTGAACATTGTATCATTTACCAAATACGGTTGAAATTAGAGTATGAAACTACGTAAATTAAATGTAAAAAAAATAGAAAATATATAGAATAAATCAAATAAAACATCTACTATTATTTTATAGCTAACAAATTATAGTAAAATCTATGCAAACATTTCTCCATGTTGTACAGCACAAGTAAATATCTAGTTTTCTATAAAAATTATGCCTTCAAAAAATACAAATGCCCCAAAGTCCAGTTTGTTCTACAAAACTAATTAAAGGTATTAGTACTATTAGATTAATTTTTTGTGGTTTTTGCTTTACTAATTTTAATTTATTTCCAATACTTACCACATGTCAACATATGATTGCACAATTGCAAAAGTGACCTGTGATTTGCAAGATAAAGGATAAGATTTCACAAGTGATTTGTGATTTGTAAGATAAAAAAAAAAAGATAAGACTACCTAATCACTTAAAAAAAAGATAAGACTACCAAACCAACACTGTTAGAAGTTTAAAGTTGAAAGTTGAAACTGAGAGACAACAAACCCTAATTCTGCCAGTGTCTTTGTCCCGTCAAAGTCCTCCGCCATCTCCGAAAATGGCATCACCTTCTTCGATGTCTCCTGCTACCGTCTCACGTATAGGGTTTGTTACTCTCTCTCTCTCTCTCTCTCTCTCTCTCTCTCTCTCTCTCTCTCAATTGTATTGGATTTGAGAAGTTCGATAGTGATGAGATTTTGTTGAATCCGAGATATTTTGGGGATCTTTTTGTGTGGTTGATGTTTATTTATTGTGTTGGTTGTATCAGTTCTTGAGATTAAAGACACCACCATATATGCCTAATATGAAACTGACTAATTGTTTTGTAGATCTAAGTCCCAGAATCCTAGTTTTGCGGACCTTCCATCAGAACTCCTAGATATAATAATGTCTCGTCTTGTTTTAGAAGACAACATTCGTGCATCTGCTGTTTGTAAGTCATGGTGTGAAGCTGCTGTACCTTTCCGTGTAGTGCAAAAACATCCTTGGCTTCTATGCTTTCGTAACCGTGGCAAGTTGGTTGAACTCCGCGATCCATTACAGTGGAATTTGTACACTTTGAGTTTGCCAGAGTTATCTGAGTCCACTGTGTATTACTCGAGAGATGGCTGGTTACTTATGGTTATGGATAAACAAGGATCGAAAGACGTGTTCTTCTTCAATCTGTTTTCACGGGAGGTCATAACCTTGCCAGAGTGTGAGCTGGCTTTTGATAAGATTGCTTTCTCTTGTCCTCCTACATCAGATAACTGTGTGGTGGTAGCGATAAGGTTCTTAGAAAACTCTGTCAAGATCAACACTTGCCATCCTGGAGATGTTAAGTGGGTTGCTCGTACATTCCCTTGTTATGGAACACTGATATATGGGCAGAGCAACCTTGTCTACCACAAGGATCGATTCTATTGCTTCAACACAGCAGGAGTTTTGTTTAACTTTCACCCATCTTCCGGTAAGTGGAGTCCTTTTTATGTTCGTAAACTCAATTGCCCGTATATTTACGATAGAGAGCGATATGGACGGAAGACGAAAACAGTTGCCTTGGCAGAGAAAGAAGGAGAGCTCTTTGTAATGTTTGCATGCATGAACGAGATGCCAATGGTTTATAAATTAGTCTCTTTGAGTTGGGAGGAGGTGAGGAAGACTACACTTCATGGCTTAACGATGTTTTTTGGTTTTCATAACTCTGAGTTGAGAACTAATCTCCCATCGATGAGGAGAAAAGTATATTTCTCAAGGTTGGGATACGATGGCCAACGTTGTGTTTCGTATTCATTCGATGAAAGCATGAACAATCCGGGCAATGAATTGCAGAGTTGTATGGAACTGTGTCGTCGTCAAATCATGTGGATCGATCCGCCTCCCAAGAATTCATTGGACCTTATGTTAAGCTCTTTGGATAACAATTGATAAGGTATTTTTCTTTTTTGTTTATTGTGCTAATGTGTAACTGAGAATTTGGGAGTTTCACTGTTGTGTAACTTGTGTTTGTTTGTGTTTACAGAACTGTTTCGGCTGTTGTATATGTCTACTCTTTCTACAGTTGACATCGAACTATTTCTGATTCTCCCTTTGTGATTGCCGATTGTTGAGAGAGACAACTTTGCAAGCCATAGATTTGTATCAGCGTTGCAACGCTCATTAGAAGAAATAGAGATTTGTGTATGAAATTTATATGTCGTTGCACTATAGTAAACATCGTGAAGAATAAGGGAATGTAATTTGATTGCAAACTTAATAAATTTAACTATTCTTCCATGTTTCGAATTAGCATAGTGAATATATATTATTATGAATCTGAACTGATAAGCATTCTTAAAAACAAAACACAGAATTAGTATTTAAGTATGTTCAAAAATACTTTTTGACGTCAGAATTTGAAGTTTTTTAAAATTAGTATTTAAGTATATTGGAATTATATTTTTTGATGTTTGAAGTTGAAGTTCTTTAAAATTTGATTTTATTTTTTCATAAGGTTAAGGTTAGACTAATTGTATTATCAATTCTAAATCTTCCAAATCTTACAAGTATTTTCCTTAGTACCTAAATATATTACTTCGACAATTTGACATAGATAGCAATTTAAACTATGGAAGTATTAACTTTAAAAGTAAATCTGGGAAACACCACCAGAGATTTTGTCAATTAATAAATCTGATATAAACAGATATAATAAAATATGTAAAGATGGTAAAACATGCAAAAGCTAAATAAAGAAGACATGTGACCACCATATCCTCTTTTACATATTTCTATGGTAGAAAGACAGACACTATCTAATTTGTGCTATATATTACAGTATGTTCCTCCCAAACTTTAAGTATATATGGGAAAATTATAAAAGTGGTTTCTACTAGTGAGTTTATAGTATACTAAATATAATAAGATTTCTTCCCAATCTGGATACACCTTCCACATTATAAATCTAAATGAAGAAAAAAAAATGAAATCGGATAAAGCACCGGTGATCAATCGCCTAATACAAATTAACTGGATGTATTCAAACTATGGTTTTGGAGAATTTTGTGAGATTTAGAAATGACTAATAAGTAGGAAACTGAAGACTAGTAGATGACTAGTAACATAAAATAACTAGTAGATGAAAAATATTCTTTTTTTTTATAATCCAAGATTCTTAACAAAAATGAGGTCTAATATAGGCCATGAATGGTAGTGGGTTTTAAAATAGTTTTTAGATTATGGTTTTTAGTTTTTGGTTTTTGATTTTTTAGTTTTTAGTTTTTACAATAAATAAAAAATGTCGTGAGTGTTTTCTTAAAATCTCTAATTATGTGGATTTTGGTTTCTATTAAGGATTGTAAAGAAAACTCAAAAACTAGTTTCTCTCTTCTTAAAATCTTGATTGGAGAAAAATGGATTTTTCAAAAACAAAATCCAAAAACTATTGTAGAATCTACTACCATAATTACATAGCAGTTAACTTGATCATATTATTACATGATCCAAGAAGTTTTGACTTTTACTTTTGGCTTAGACCAACTCTTATATCTCAAATTTTTATTTAAAATAGAATATTGTAACTCTAAAATAAAACATAGATTTTATTCAATGTATTACTCTATTTTTTAATCTAAAAAAGAGTTAGTATAAAAAAGGAGTCAAATATATAGCAATCCTATCATTTACTATATTTAAGAGTAAGATATATAGTAGGTTTGGATCAAATGTTATGTTAGTACATATCAACTTTTTTTGACTTGATATGTTGATTTTGCTATATGGTTGATAGAAGAAAAGAAGAGCCAAAAGTGTGACACTTTAACTCACTAGATATATCATGGTCAAATAATTGATAGTACTTAATTATAATACAACAATACAAAATAATATATTAAAATAATGGTAACCTTAGTCCAGTGGCTAATAGTAAGTCCAATTATAGAAAGCACTATCACATCAAAAATTGAGTCTCACTTCCTACTAATGTAGGATATTGACTAATAGGCATGCCTGTTGTGGTCCAAATATTGAAAAAAAAAACAAAAAAAATTTGTGAAAAATCTTTTACTTAGAAAAAAAAATATAAATGTTTGATGGAGAAAAAATAAATAATTAGAAAAAAACATATATTTTCTATAAAAAATTATGTCTTAAAAACATATAAAGGCCCGAGAGCCCACTTTGTTCCACAAAGCTAATTAATGGTGTTACTACTATTAGACTATTTTTGTTTTTTTTTTGTGTTTTTTTGCCTTACTAATTTTAATTTATTTTCAATAATTACCACATGTCAATAATTGCACAATTGCATAAGTGATGTGTGGTTTATAAGATAAAAGATAATCTTGCCACATGGAGATGTTATCTTATAATTTTATAAATGATTTGTGATTTGCAAGATAAAGGATAAGATTTCACAAGTGATTTATGATTTAAAAAAGATAAGACTATACCTAATCACTTAAATAGCCCCAAATCCAAAACAACACCGTTAGAAGTTGAAAGTTGAAACTGAGAGACAACAAACCCTAATTAAGGTCTTAAGGATGATGCCAATGTCGTTGTCCCGTCAAAGTCCTCCGCCATCTCCGAAAATGGCATCACCTTCTTCGATGTCTCCTGCCACCGTCTCACGTATAGTGTTTGTTACTCTCTCTCTCTCTTTCCCTCTCTCTCTCCCTCTCTCCCTCTCTCTCCCTCTCTCTCTCTCTCTCCCTCTCTCTCACAATTGTATTGGATTTGAGAAGTTTGATAGTGATTATTCTCTTATTGGCAAAATTAAATCGAATCTGAAATGAATCTAGTGTAACGTTTCTATGATATTAAAAGATTTTGTTGAATCCGAGATATTTCGGGTTGATCTTTTGTGTGGTTAATGTTTATTTATTGTGTTGGTTGTATCAGTTCTTGAGATTAAAGACACGACCATATATGCCTAATATGAAACTGATTAATTGTTTTGTAGATCAAAGTCCCTGAATTCGAGTTTTGCTGACCTTCCATCAGAACTCCTAGATATAATAATGTCTGGTCTCGTCTTGGAAGACAACATCCGTGCATCTGCGGTTTGTAAGTCATGGTGTGAAGCTGCTGTACCTGTCCGTGTAGTAGAAAAGCATCCTTGGCTTATGTGCTTTCGCAAACATGGCAAGTTGGTTGAACTCCGCGATCCATTACAGTGGAATTTGTACACTTTGAGTCTGCCAGAGTTAGCTGACTCCACTGTGGGTTACTCAAGAGATGGCTGGTTACTTATGGATAAAACTGGAACGAAAGAGGTGTTCTTCTTCAATCCGTATACTCGGGAGGTCATAACCTTGCCAGAGTGTGACCTGGATTTTTCTAAGATTGCGTTCTCTTGTCCTCCTACATCAGATAACTGTGTGGTGGTAGCGATAAGGTTTTCACATAACACTGTCAAGATCAACACTTGCCATCCAGGAGATGCTCAGTGGGTTACTGCTGAATTACCTTATGGAACACGGGCTTGTAAGCAGAGCAACCTTGTCTACCACAATGATCGATTCTATTGCATCAACACAGAAGGAGTTCTGTTTAACTTTCACCCATCTTGGCGTTTGTGGAGTCCTTTCTGTGTACATATACTCTCATGCCCGTATATCTATGATAGAGTGCAATATGGACGGAAGGCGAAAACAGTTTCCTTGGCAGAGAAGGAAGGAGAGCTCTATGTAATGTTTGCATGCATGAACGAGAAGCCAATGGTTTATAAACTAGTCTCTTTGATGTGGGATAGGGATGTTAAAAAGGGTTTATAAACCCAGCCCGGCCCGGCCGTGTACAAGCTCGGCCCTCCAAAAACCAATGTTGAATTTGAGCCCTACAAAACTAACACTAACGAGCCTAAACTCGGTCCAGCCCTGACCCCGCAATTATTATTTTGTTTTCTCTTCCTAAGCGTGTTATTTAATTATTGACGAGTTGAGTGATAAACTTTGTGGTGGTCGTGGAATCGAAGCCAGAGCCTTGGACTGTGTCTCTGCTATGCGATTATCTTCTCTGTTTTGGACTTCTTGAAGTTGAATCTAATAAGCCCTTAGATCTCAGACAAATTCCTTATTCGTTCCCCAATCTCTTCTTTGGATTCGTTCATCTTTCAATCCCTAGTTCCTCCATCACCTCAATTAGAGCGAATTGATTTCTACGAAGATCGTGTGAGTGAATTGATTTTGAGAGGTCCGTCAATGGTGCTTGGGAGTTGGGAGGAAGAAAAAAAATTGCCTAAAAAAAAACCTATACTAAAACATCATCGTTTTCTAAAATTTCAAATACAAGATTGAAGAAGAATAAAACAGGGCCAGCTCGAACTTTTGCACAACTCGGCCCTAGACGAGCTCGAAATATTAATAACAAAAATACAGGGTTACGAGTCCAAGATATTTAAACGAGCCGGGCCAACCCTGTAACTTTAAGCCCTTCTTAACATCCCTAATGTGGGAGGTGGTGAGTAGGACTACACTTGATAGCTTTACGATCTTTTTCGGTTTATATAACTCTGAGTTGAGAACTAATCTCCCATGGATGAGGAGCAAAGTTTATTTCTCAAGGTTCGGACGCGATCGCAATCGTGAACGTTGTGTATCCTACTCATTCAATGAAAACATGTGCAATCCGGGCGAGGAATGGAAGAGTTGGGTGGAACTGTGTCATCGTCAAATCCTATGGATCGATCCGCCTCCCAAAAATTTGTTGGACCTTATGTCTGTTAGCTCTTTGCATAACAGTTGAGAAGGTTTTTTTGTTTTGTTTTTATTGGGTGTTAGTGTGTAATTAACTGAGTATTTGAGAGTTTTACTGTTGTCTCTTTCTAATGTTGACATTGAACTATTTCTGATTCTCCCGTTGCGATTGCCGATTGTTTAGAGAGACAACTTTGCAAGCAATAGATTTGTATCAGCTTTTCAACGCTCATTAGAGGAAATAGAGATTTGCGTATATCTATGAAATTTATATGTCGTTGCACTATGGGTAAATTTCATAAAGAATAAGGGAATGTAATTTGATTGCAAACTTAATAAATTTAACTATTCTTCCATGTTTCGAATTAGCATAGTGAATATATATAATTATGAATCTGAACTGATAAGCATTCTTAAAAACAAAATACAAAATTAGTATCTAAGTATGTTCTTAAATACTTTTTTATGTCAGAATTTGAAGTTCTTTAAATTATATTGCAATTATATTTTTTGATGTTAGAAGTTGAAGTTCTTTAAAATTTTATTTTATTTTTTCAATGAAGGTTAAGGTTAGACTAATTGTATTATCCATTCTAAATCTTCCAAATCTTACAAGTATTTTCCTTAGTACCTAACCAGGGGCGGATCCAGAAAGAAATTTGAAGTGGGGCATAAATTATTTAATAATTAATATATTAAATTTCTATTATATAATATTAAATAAATATAACTTTCTATTTTCTTATATATTTAAAAATTATTTTATTTGGTTTAAAAATATATTCAATTGCACATTATATATATTTAAAAGAAAATTATATCTAAACATATATTATAGAAGGATTTTGTGCAGTATATTAACCTTTTACATCACCATTTTTTGCAACTTTATTCTCTAACTAGAAAAAGGTAAAAAAAATTCGAGAAATCAGAAATAATACACAATATTGATAAATAGTATATCAAATCGAAGGTCCAACGATGAAGGGTTCAAATCTACATTTAAAATATTAAAAACTAATATATATGATTGTAGAAATATTTAGAAGTTATATTATGTATTATTTTTGAATTCATATGATTAATTTTTGTACAATTAAAATCCTTTATTTAAATAGAGTTCAACTATATATATATTAGATAAATTAAATATATAAATGTAGTAAACAAATTAACTAGTTTTCCAATACTTTTTTAATTTAAATGTAAGTATAATTTAGAGTAGAAAAAAATATTAACATGTAAGTAGACATTACAAAAAGAAAATTGATTGTAGGAAAGTCAGGAATCGAACTCCTCACCAAAGAAGATGCATGGGACACCTAGGTAACAATTAAGCTGTGTAACTAAACTAACAAAGTGTATTAGATAATTTTTAACAAGTAGCATGGGGCACGTGCCCCACCCCATCACTACATAGATTCGCCCCTGTACCTAACTATATTACTTGGACAATTTGACATAGATAGCATTTTAAACTATGGAAGTATTAACTTTAAAAGTAAATCTGAGAAACACCACCAGAGTTTTGTCAAATAATAAATCTGATATAATAAAATATGTAAAGATGGTAAAACATGCAAAAGCTAAATAAAGAAGACATGTGACCACCATATTCCCTTTTACATATTTATATGGTAGAAAGACAGACACTAGCTAATTTGTACTATATATTACAGCATGTTCCTCCCAAACTTAAAGTATATATGGGAAAATTATAAAAGTGGTTTCTACTAGTGAATTTATAGTGTACTAAATATAATAAGATTTCCTCCCCAATCTAGATAAGCCTTCCACATTATAAATCTAAATGAGGAAAACAAATGAAATCGGATAAAGCACCGGTGGTCGATCGCCTAATACAAATTAATTATCTTTGTATACAACATCATGAATCTCTAATTTAATTTGGTAGTAACACTATTTTTATTTATCGTTTTCTGAAAAGGTTAAATTGAAGCAGTAGAAACAAACGAAAATTCATATTAATTTTTTTTAAAAATAAATAAATTATAATCTATGTGAATTCGTATTAAAAAAAACATTAAAAGAGGTGGTCCTTTGTAAACAATATCTCTAGGGAAAGTACAATACATATTGCTCGTCTAAATATATATATATAACACTCACGTACACACATAACCTCCACACACCAATGGAACTAAAGCTAACCCATCTCTGCTATTGCGTTCTACTTTTTCTTCCACTACTCTCCATATCCGCCATAGCCAAACCTCCATCATCACCAAACCCTAGCAACAACATCAACTTCATTGTATCCTCATGCCACGTAACTCGTTACCAAACCCTCTGCGTCAAATGCCTCGCCGCCTTCGCCAACAAAATCCGCCGCAACGAAAAACGGTTAGCTCAAACCGCTTTAGCGGTTACTCTAGTCCGTGTCCAGTCCACGACGATCTACGTATCGAAGCTAACTAAGGCCAGGAGAATCAAAAGGAGAGAGTACTTAGCCGTGAAGGATTGTGTTGAGAATCTTGGAGACGGCTTAGGGATGTTGGTTCAGTCGATGAGGGAGTTGAAGCAAGTGGGTCGATCCGGTCGTGGTCAGGACGAGTTCTTGTGGCGGCTAAGTAACGTTCAGACTTGGGTTAGTGCTGCCTTAACGGATGAGACAACGTGTCTTGATGGGTTCGATGGGGAGGTTATGGATGGTGCGGTGAAATCAGCGATTAGAAGACGAGTGGTTCATGTGGCTCGAGTTACTAGTAATGCCTTGGCTCTTGTAAACCGGTTTGCGGCTCGGCAGAAGTCATAGATAGATTCGTCTAATAAATTAATATTCTGTCTTTAATTAGGTTTTGTCATATCTTTCTGTTTTCTTCCTAGTGTCGTTATATTCTTCTTCCTCCACTTAATTTTTTTTGGTGATATGTGTAGTCTTGGGAATTTTTGTTGTTTTTGTGATAGTCTTGACTTGAGTAAAGATAACAAAAAAATGTGATTTGGGTTTGTGGGGAAAAAATTGTCACATTATTTGGTTGTACTCCTAGCCACATCTCAATATATTTACGACTTGTATTTTATTCTAATTTTTCATAAAAAAAAAAAAATTAAAATTGAGATTTCTGAAGTATATCATTCATTTGGTTTTAATGCCTCAAGTTGAATATATGATTATTATTTCTTTATATCCGTCCTCCTTAATTATACATTTATATACTGGTCCCGAAAACACTTCAAATGAACATATATTCGAAGGAATTATATATTCAACATACTATTGTAATTGTTCATACAATAATCTTTACCATTTTCAGCCAGTCGAATGAAACCACTAATGTTTCCTACAAACAAATAAGGTATCTTTCATCACATACATCCATTTTCTCTTACACACATTTAAAAATTGAGCATTTTAAAAGATTTGGGTCATGACAGTGCTTTTTACGTCTTTCCACGTATGTGTACGCTCCCTAGTGCTCTCTTTTAGTTTATTAAATAAACCCTTCGGATTTGTTTGGCTTTTGGAAAAGAATAAACAAAATTAGGTACAATCATGGAGGTAACAAATTAGGTTTTTTTCTGCCACATTTTCAAAACATGCTATTACGATATATAAATCTCTTTTCTTTTTCACCAAATTCTAAACCATGATACACTTAACATCGGTTTACGTTTAACAGATGCTCCACAATAGAGATGACAAAACCAAACCAAGTCAAATCGAAATAAGTGTTCTGATTTGTTTGTTCTTTTAACTTAAAAGATCTAAAGTGGTCTGGTGATCACTATAACGTGCAATGCACCTGAGGCCTGTCTAATTGACTTTATAGATTAAAGGGGCACATGAGTTAACATAAACTTTAACAATAAATTTCCTTTAACACAAGGTAAGAAGATTCTCTTGGAAATCCTAAAAAGTAACCATACAACATCAGGAGACACAAGAACTGACCAAAGCATGACCCAAACCAAACATACGACTCCGGTTTACCAATTTACCGGACCTGAACAATACCAGCGCTAACCAGCTTCTGAATCTTGTTCATTACCATTGGAATCTTCATATGTTCCTGTGCAGCTTTCGGATTCTCTTGGAAATCCACCAATACCTGCAAAATTCATGGAAGCAACATCATCAAACAAGTCGAGGATAGACACATCCTGTGAGTAAGAAAGGACACAATTTTCATCTTTGTTTATACCTGTCTCATCACTGGATCCGACAATATGTTCTGGACTTCTGGATCTTGCATTGCCTTGGCTTGTCTCTCCTTCAATTCATCTGGTGTCAGATCACCGCGGTTTGCTTTGTTTATCTGTTCCACACACCTGACAGAAACCATAGCAAACAACACTACTTATTAGTCCGATCTCCGTAAGCTTTTAACAACAGAGAGTGAGTGCAACACTCGCAAACCTTTTAACACCATCAAGCAACTCTTGGTTCTTAGCATCATGTTTCAGACCTTCTTGATATGTCTCCATGGCTTTGTCATATTCCTTCATGAAAAACTGAATAGCTCCTTTCCTGTTGTATCCTTTGGTGAAACTCGGGTCTAGCTCAATGCATTTTTCAGCATCTTTGAGTCCTTCTGGTAATGCTCCTAGCTTTGTGTAACAAGCAGCTCTGTTGCTGTATGCCTAAAGACCGAAAAAATATTTACTTTAGAGTCCATATTTTCTGGAATTATGTGCTTAGCACAACATGCAACATGCTCTTACCCTCACGTCGTTCGGGTTTCTTTTAATTGCTTCTGAATAATGCTTCACTGCCTCTGGATACTTCTGCTCTTTAAAGAATCCATTACCTGCATCAAAATTGAATTCGGCGGAGGAACGTCAAATACAAAACAGTTATATCAAATCAACAATTATATTATAACGCGTTGAGAGAGATAGTAGAATAGGATAAGTCAGTACCTTTCTCACGCTCTTCTTCTGCTATCTTAGGATCAAAGTACTCCTGCTGCTCCAGCTCCTTCTTGGCTTTCTCAGCATCGTTAAGTTTCTTCAAGGTATCCGGATTACGATGCTCTGTTAGAGCTTTCTGAAAAGTCTCGATCGCAGGTTCAAAGTCTTTTGAGCATTTCGCCATTTTCACCAGTGCAGATCCTTTCCTAGTTAGAGCTCTAGCTATCATCTTAAAGTCAGAACGAAGCTCTCTGCCTCTTTCAACAGCCTTGTCACAGTCCCCAATGCACTCATTGTACTGATACCCATGTAAAGAAATTCACATTTGAGAAAGGTAATAAAACATCACAATATGCATGTATGACCCAGATAAACCTACCGTTGATCAAACTAGACTAATGCAAGAACACATAGACCAATGGATGTGACTTAGACATTGACTTATTCAAGTAAGATTAATATAGCCCTTACTTCAGAACAAGTAAACAAACTCATATCTCCAACACCAAGAAGCAAATCAAAGTTATCAAAAGCAATCACGATGACATGAAAGTTAAATTCCTAGTTTCCTACCTCATCTAAAGGTAACCAGTAGCCAAGTATACGACTTTCAGAACAAGTGAACTCTCGAGTCCATTACGATCATCACAAATGTACTAACTAGTGACAAGCTATACCACACAAACAAGCTACTTAATCAACCCTAGATCTCCTCCTTAATCAAAAACCCCTAAAGGTTATAACTTTTAAGCCAAGTCTAGGAATTATCCAGAAGTCCACTCAATCACCAAAAAAACACAAAACTAAGCATTACATACAAGAAAACAAAGGAACTCGAAACCAATACCTTTCCCATCTCAAGATAAACAGCAGCACGATTCGTCAAATACGAAATATCCTCATCATCAAGCTCCATCGCCTTAGTATAACATTCAATAGCTCTCTCAAAATCCTTCTTCTTGTAAGCAGCATTCCCTTCTTCTTTCTCCTTCAACGCCTTCTCCTTCCTCTCCTTCTTCTCCCTCTCTTCCTCACTCAACTCCTCCATAGCTTCCGGTTCCTTCTCCGCCTCCTGTTCAGGCTCTTTCCTCAAATCATCAGCCTCCTTCATCTCAGTATCATCACCACTCGAACCACTCATCTTAACATTCAACAAAACCCCTAAAGCCTGCATAACCCTCTTATCCTTCATATACAAATTAAGATTATTAGGGTTCTTCTGAATCTCCTGCATCGTCTTGACAAAATCAGGCTGCTGCAAATAAACCCTAGTCCCAGGATCCGCCGTCAGTTTCGCCCACATCTCCGGTCCTTGAAACGCATCAACAAAAGGATTCGACTTCGCACCTCCTCGTGACCTCGTCGCATCAGCTAAACCCGATTTAAGCGCTTCGTTACTCGGATCAATCTCTAAACCTTTCTTATACGCATCAGCCGCTTCGTTAAACTGAGACAATCCGATATACGCAGCGCCTAATCTGCTGTAACCTTTAGACCAATCGGGTTTAAGCTCTACAGTCTTCTTCGCGTCTGATAAAGCTTCTTCGTAACGGTGGAGAGAAGCGTAGGAAGCGGATCGGTTCGAGTAGAGGACGTGATTGGCCGGAGCGAGATTGATCGCTTCTGTGAAGTGGGTGATCGCGGTGGCGTAATCGCCGGAGGAGAAGGCGGCGTTGCCTTTGGATTTCGCTTCTTCCGCCATTGAATTGAATTGAATTGGGTTTAGGTCTTATGAAAGTTTGGTTGATTGAATTGTTTGTTTGAATTTTCGAGATTTTGTGACAACGGTGAAAATTTTTAAAAAGAGAGGAGGAAGAAGAAGAAGGAACGAGAGAGTTCTCGAAATTTCGAATTTTTTTTATTTTGGTCTGTCGAGAATGTTCCGTTGTGGCTGGCCATGGGGCAAAAAGAAGTATAATTAAGATTACCGCTAGAGAGAGGGGTTGAACCTCTGACCTTGTGGTTAACAGCCACACGCTCTAACCAACTGAGCTACTCCAGCTATTTGATATTAAAGGCATTGGTTACATAAAATCATTAACTTTACTATCTACTCCTCAAATCTATTTGGATAATCTTCTAGTATGATTTAGAGACTCCCTCCCTCCCTATTCACAAAAGAAGAGTCTAACACTTTCAGTTTAAATGTTTGTTTTATTGGCTTTTTTTTTGTCATTTTTAATCACCATTTAACTTCTTTTTTTTTAATTAATCGAGCTTATCTAGACATGTACCCCTCTTTCATCTAATTGAGTTGTGAAACATGTAAAATATTGTAAAAAAAAATGTATAGTTTTGAGAAAGCTTTAATATGTAAGAAAGAATTTTAATCTTTTCAGAGAATTTAAATGGTGCATAATGTCGAATATCCTCTTATTATTAGATTGATGTGTTTGAGGTCTTAATTTAAAGAAAACCACCTCTTTTATTGCAAAGTCCAGATCTCTTTATGTGTTTTTCTACATAGTACACATACATTTCATAACGTGTTAGTCTTAAGCAAATGTTTAGTTATCTTCACAGAATTTGAATTTGAAGTACATTTTGGTTTATGCCTTTTAAGTTTTAATTATTTAATTTTTTTTTACAACATTAACCCCTAAAACAATTTCATAAATAACATTGCAGAGAAACTCAAATACTAAACTTTCTTAAATTGACCAACATTTGTTACATTTATTGCCATAAAATCTTACCAACATCTATACATTCCGATTTTTCCAAAAACAACTCTACCTATTAAAGTTTTAACCCATTAAATCTCTAAAATTATTTGTATGGATGCTAGAATCTCTCAAATTTAAATGATATACAACAGATTTTCCATAACAAAAGTTTACAATATCCATAATTATATTAACATTAATAAATTTCCTAAACCGAAAATCCAATTATAAAATGTCACATTAAATATGTTGAAAACCCCCATATTATTTGGTTTATTTTTTATTTTTTGAGGAATTACCAAAAAAAATAAAATTCTATTAATTATCATAAACTATATATATTGACATGGAAAAATTATAAACTATATAAGTATGCTAATTTGGTAAAACAATTAACATAATTAAACTTGATAAAAAAACTTATTTTGATTTTTTTTTTACGCAAAAATTTATTTTGATTTTGGTGAGACGGGTTGGCATTAATCCTATATAGGGAGTTAAGTGGAATTGTTTTTTTAAAAAACATTTTTAGATATGTACGAGGAGATAAATGTATTACTAGACTATACATATACCACACGGGTTAAAACCTTGAAAACACTACAAAAATCCTATACTATGAATACTTATATCAAATACCTGAAAAAAATTATATTTTTTAAATTAATAAAATAACAAATAAATACAATACAAATTTTAAATTTTTAAAATTAAAAATATTGTCATGCGGTGTACCGCGGGTTAAATCCTAGTGTTATTTCATTTGTTTTCGCACAACTTCAATTTAAAATTAGTAGTGGAGCCTTCTTCATATTTCAATTTAAAGTTTTGGCATATATCATTTCCATAAACCAACTTGGAAAAAATGCATTTAAGTAAATGTATATTATATCACATCTCCTTATAATGTTAAACCATTTAACAAGATTTAAGGTGTGTAGATTAGATTTGAACAACTTGAGTTAGTTTCCAAACATATGTTGATTAATTTAGTTTTAGTTTGGCTACCATACTAAAAGTTAGATTAAATCTCATTTTGGTTCTAACAAAAATTTCTATATATAAAAAATACAAGTGTTTCAAATAATTTATCATATATGTGAGACTTTGAAAATGTCATGTAACATGTGATATCAACTTATTTCAAACGTTTTTTATATACTTACACAGTCACTGAATAACAAAAATATAACATTCACCCCACTAGCAATTCTTTTAGAGATATGAGATTTTGAAAATTTTAGATTTTTGAGAGATTTGAGTGAATTTTTAGATTATTTGATGAAATTGTCTATTTTTTAATTTTAAGAAAAAGAAAATTAGCTTGGTGATTTGGTGAGATTGTAAATTAGTTTAAATGGTTTAACACAAATTTCAAGTTGAATAACATAGAATTCTAAAAAAAATTTAGAAAATCATCAATTGAATAACAAATGATTTTAAAAATACCATAAAATCTTCTAAAATGTCAAGTTCAATACCCTCATCTTGATCTAATTAGGAACATAGATTCGTTTCTGCAAATGATCAACACGATATAATGCATGTTACTTTGTGAGTTTGTACGATTTTGTTTCAGATTCGAATAATCAAAACGATTTATCTTTTTAAGAATTTTAGGTTTAAGATTGGTTTTATGTTTTATGATATGATTTGATACCACTAAATATACCCCTAGAGAAAAGTTCTACAAAAGATACTAATTTTTATAAATCTTATATACATTATAGGAATTTATGAAATCATGTATACATCTTATTTCATGTGTTATAAATTATAAAATTATAAATAGTTTAATTAGATGCTCTATAAAAAAATCAAAATTTTACAAATACTTATTGTGTAATATTTTAAAATTATAGAATTTGTTTTTCTATTGGTAAATAAAAATGTTTCTGAATTATTGTGTTGCCCAAGACAATCAACCAATCCAAAAATTATGTTTCTTCTCCTGCTCCTCCTTCGCTTTCCTCGATTCATCGTTCTTCTTCTTCATCCTAACAAACCAGCATGGTAGTACGCCTCCACCGACACAAGTAAGTGTGCCTCCTCCACCGAGAAACCCGTCCTTGCCATCCGGTTCATGATTGATATACCATCTAAGGATCAAGTCCTTAGTGAGTTAAGATAAGTCACTGAGGACCCGACTGAGAGTGTTGCAAGGAGGCAGAGAGTTATACTGGGTGAGGCTAGAAATTTAATGAGTCAAATGGCGGCATGAATTATTGAATATGTGGTGGTAACGGCCTCATAAAGTCTACCAGTGGAGGATGGACCGTTATCCGGAACACTTGCTACCCGCTTGACTATTAGTGAAGGAATACCTCCAGCTGGACAAACATCAAGCGTGCAATCATCAAGGGGGCGTGGTAGACCACCACTAGCAAAACCATCAACAAAAACAGTACAAAAATTACCAGGAATGAAAAGCCAAAAACGGAACCTAGTGCAGAGTTCCCCAAAGAAAACCAATGTGATTAGACAAACTCAAAGGTCAAAAGGCGAGTCCTCGAATCAAAATAGAAGTAAAACTGCAGATACTGAGATACATGAGGAGGAAACCTTGTTGGCCATGAACCGCAGAGCAAAACAGCGCAAGGCCATGGATCCAAAGATCTCCTTAATACCTGCAAGAAAGAAGAATACGGTGGATTTTCAGAATCTGTCAGCCCCTCTTCCTTAAGGGTGTTGAGCTGGAACTGTTGTGGGTTGAGGAATCCCATAACAGGCCAGCGCTTAAGGGAAATCAAGAAAATGATTTTCCCAGATATCTTATTCCTCATGGAGACAAAGAATACCTCTGAATTTATTCTCCAACATCTGGACTGGATGGACTACTCTTCAAACTTCTCAGTCCCTCCATCATAATCAAGTGCGAGAGGACTTGCTTTATTCTGGAAAGGAAACATTGAAGTCGAAATTCTTACTTCTTGTGCAAACTACATTGACACTAGAATAAAAACAAAAGGTAAAATCTTCTTCTCTACCTTCCTGTATGGAGAACCAGACATGGCAAAAAGGCAGGATTTTTGGCTCCAGATCCAGAATATTAGCCTATCTAGAGACAGTCTGTGGTTCATCACAGGAGACTTCAATGAAATCATAAATAACTCTGAAAAAGTAGGTGGCCCGCCAAGACCAGAAGGGTCATTTACAAATCTGAGAACTTTGATGTCAACTTGCGACTTGTTTGATTTAAAGCACACAGGAAACTTCCTGTCTTGGAGAGGGACACGTCATTCTCATCTGGTGCGGTGTCGTTTGGATAGGGCTATGGCAAACAGTGATTAGATTATGGAGTTCCCCTCGGGTAAAAGTGAGTACTTACGGTTTGAAGGCTCAGACCACCGACCTTTGGTCACATCTTTTGAACCTTTTAGGAAAAAAAGAAGAGGTTTATTCCGCTATGATAGAGCTTTAAAAGAAAATGAAGAAGTGAGGAAAGTGGTCCTTGAGGCGTGGAACTCTATCCCGGATGCATCTGTTGAGAAGAGACTAGATGCCTGTAGACGGGCAATCATCACCTGGAGCAAATACCATCATGAAAACAGCCAAAAATAAACAATCTCTCTTCAAAAAGCCTTGGAGGAAAACATGACTAAAGATGAAGAAAACCAAGCGTAACTGGAAAGAATCAATCGAGATCTATTGAAGGCTTACCAAAATGAAGAGGCGTTCTGGAAACAAAGGAGTAGACAACTCTGGCTAACTTTGGGGATAAAAACACTGGATACTTTCATGCAGCAACAAAGAGCAGGAGGGCTCTAAATAATATTTATGTGATGGAGTCAGCAGCAGGAAACCCAGTGTATGAGAAAAAAGAGATTGTCACAGTAATTACTGACTATTTTTTATCAAATATTTACCTCTCAAGAAGGAAATAGAAGGATTGTGGTCTAGGAGGCTCTAGTTCCCTGCATCTCACAGGACATGAATGAATCATTTATCAAATTGCCATCGGTAGAGGAAATCAAAAGAGCATGCTTCTCTATCCATCCTGATAAAGCGCATGGGCCGGATGGGTTCTCAGCAAGTTTCTTCCAATCAAACTGGAGCACAGTGGGAGAGAAACTGGTTGCAGAGGTCCAATCCTTCTTTATCTCCGGAAATTTACCTCTGAAGATAAATCATACCCATGTCAGGTTAATTCCGAAGATTATTGTCCCCCAAAAAGTGTCTGACTATAGACCTATTTCTCTGTGCTCAGTGTACTACAAAATTATATCCAATATACTGACCAAAAGACTCCAACCAATCCTTTCGATGTGTATATCGGAGAACCCATCTACATTTGTTCCCCAAAGAGCTATATCAGACAACATGCTCATTACTCACGAAACCCTACACTATTTGAAGACATCAAATGCAAAAGAATGAGTATTTATGGCGGTTAAAACAAATATAAGTAAAGCATATGACTGATTGGAGTGGGATTTCATAAAATTTGTGTTGGAAAGGATGGGTTTTCATCGACAATGGGTCCAATGGTTGATGCAATGCATAACAACAATTTCATACTCATACCTGATAAATGGCCAAGCTTTGGGTACAATTACACCATAGAGAGGCATTAGACAAGGGGGCCCACTATCCCCTTATATCTTTATTTTGTGCAGTGAGGTACTGTCAGGCCTCTGCAATCGAGCACAAGAACAAGGAAGTCTACCGAGTATCAAAGTGGTAAAAAGAAGTCCTTGCGTGAACAACTTATTATTTGCAGATGACACAATGTTTTTTTGTAAGTCGGTCCAGAAAAGTTGTATGAAACTGAAGAGCATCCTGCGCAAGTACGAAGAAGCATCAGGACAACAGAACAATCGAGACAAATCTGCCATTACTTTTTCAGCAAAAACAAATAGGGTGATAAGAGAGAGAGTAATTCGAGACTTAGCTATCCATAAAGAAGGTGGGCAAGGTAAATACTTGGGGCTGCCTAAACTGTTTAGACGTAGGAAAAGAGATCTTTTTACCCAAATTGTGGACCGAATAAAGCAAAGAGCCATCAGTTGGTCATCTAGATTCCTCTCCATGGCAGGGAAACCCACTCTGTTAAAATCTGTACTAGCTGCCATGCCAACCTATACTATGACATGCTTCAAACTCCCAAACTCTCTGTCTAAAAGGATTCAGGCTGCACTTATTAATACAAGTGTTCGAATCTCATTTCTTGTTGCACAAGTCATCGAGATCTTAGCTCGAGTCTTCAAGCTTTTCTATCAAAGTTTGACTTCTCGATTTATTCGTTCTACTCCCTACATTAGTTTCTTAAGTGACTCAAAATTCCTTCCTAATTGAAAATTTTAAGTCGGTTTATCAACTGACGTTAATATACCGAATTTATCCAGCGCCTTTTTTGTAGTGAAACTATTTAAATACTATTTACTTTTTAAGTTTATTGACGTCATAATTAAGGTCACAATTTTTTATCCAAGATATATATATATATGTTTTATCCAGGAGTTTTCTCTAACTTTCACCCATCTTCCCGTATGTGGACTCCTTATGTACATTAACTCCCGTATATCTACCATAAAATTCAATATGGACGGAAGGCAAAAACAGTTGACTTGAAAGAGAAGGAAGGAGAGCTCTTTGTAATGTTTGCCTGCATGAACGAAATGCCAATGGTTGATAAATTAGTCTCTTTGAGATGGGAGGAGGTGAGTAGGACTACACTTGATAGCTTGACAATCTTTTTCGGTTTTCGTAACTCTGAGTTGAGAACTATTCTCCCATGGATGGGGAGCAAAGTCTATTTCTCAAGGTTCAGATACGATCACGAACGTCGTGTATCCTATTCATTCGATTAAAGCATGTTCAATCCGGGCGAGCAATGGAAGAGTTGGGGGAAACTGTGTCGTCGTCAAATTCTATGGATCGATCCGCCTTCCAAGAACTCGTTGGACCTTTTTTTTTTGTCAAACAAGTGAGATTTCATTCAAATCAAAGCCTCATAAAGAGGTAGGTTCTTACAACAAACAACAATATAATCAAAGGGGAGAAAAGATAAGGCTCCATGAGTTCTTCAAATGGATGCTCCACTCTTGAAAGTTTTACAATGTTTGAAGAATCTATTGGAACCAAGATGGATTCAACCATGAAGGCAGGCTTCGCAAAATCCTTAACCAACAAGTGATCATGAGTGCCTCTATCGACAAACGCAATCGAGCTTTGAAAAGAGTGTTCCACAGGGGTAACACTAAATGAGTGTATAGCCAACATGAGAGGTAGAGTAATGGGGGCAACGTCCTTTAGCACTTTAAGATCGAACCTCTTGGCTGTAGAAGGAGCTTCAACCGGGGATCGCAAGAGTTGGGTGCCTAACCGTAGCAAACCAGGTGAGTCCTCCCTCACATGATGCTCATGGCCATGGAGGTTAAGGAGTTTCACACAAAGCTTGCAGCCGGTTTGGCCCTGAGTTTTGTTAACAAACCCGAGCTGCCTATCGTGTGGTGACATGTTACAATTGGGGACACTGGGTGGGAGCTTCAGAATCACTCAGCTTGTTGGATTAGATTCCAGATTAGAGCTCAGTAATAAAGGCATCCACACATTGCTAAATGACTAGCCTCGACAAGGATAAATCTCAAAGCAATCTGAAGAACACAACATACTGCTACCGAGGAAACCTCGACTTGACCAAGCAGCTATAATCGGAACTAGAGAAGTTGAGTTTAAAATCGCAATGTCATTCACGAATCTGGATAAGACAATCTGAACCCCGACCAATACAAACAGTTCACAGCACAAGAAACTTCGATGCCCACCGTGATTGATTTTCACACATATAGACTTGATTTTCCAGAGATACAGAGGCGACTGATTGATTAAGCGTCGGTAACCAACACTCTGAGGAGGTGTGGTCATAATGTCGTTGCTTGTCAACACCATCAGCTGAACCCGACGCAACAGAAACACAACCAAACCTAGGGTAAAGAGGTGTTATGATGGAGATTGATAAAGGATTATGAAATTCGGACCTGGGCAGAGAAACTCGGTGTTCAAAGTCACATCGTCGATATTGGTTCAGCGGGAGTAGGCCCTTACAAAGCTTGCCGAGAGGATAGTATGGTATCAGGATTTCAGAGATATAATGCCAAGACCCGTACCATGGGTTCAAGTCGAACTTCAGATGGAAACTACATCCATCTCCCGCAGAAGATCGGAACGCCATATTGGATTGGTTTGACAAACAGGAGAGAGCGATGGACATGTACCATATGCTTATTGAATTTGGGTGATAGCTTTCGTTAATGGGCCCGGACTTATAGAAGGAAAAACCGGTGTGGGGCAATCGATCATAGCAAACCGGGAATAAGAACTCATCTGGTTTAGTAGATTCTGATATGGGCCGAGAGTGAAAACTTAAGGGGCTAGGTCCAGTAAGGGAAACCACCATTTGGATTAGGTCAACTATTGTCGCCGTCGTCATCATCGTCGGTACAAGCGTTGCCAACTTGTAGATACGGTGAGTTCGGTGAGCACCGAGAATCACAAGGCAAAAGCACACCGGAGATCGAGGGGGAAGGGTAAGCCATATTTCATATTCAAGCTCTAGTGGTAATTTGGATTCGAGGGATTTTCCTTCTGAGCAGAGCATGGGGAAGATGGTTCATATGGATCCATCTGCGTACTCTGTCAAATTCGCACTCGTAGGAAAACAGTTGAGATTTTATTTTATTTTAATTTTTTAAATGTGTAACCGAGGATATGGGAGTTTCAGTGTTGTGTTTGTGTTTACCATAACCCTTTATCATTTCTGATGCATCTCATTTCATTTCTGATGTACTTAAGGCATTAAAACCAAATGAATTATATATTTCAGAAAACTCAATTTTTTGGGGGTGAAAAATTAGAATAAAATACAAGTGGTAAATATATTGAGATGTAGCTAGGAGTACAACCAAGTGATGTGACCATTTTTTCCCACAAACCCAAATAACTAGTAATTCGAGCCATATGAACCACTCGTCTTCTAATCGCTGATTTCACCGCACCATCCATTACCTTCCCATCGAACCCATCAAAGACACGTTTTAAATTAATTTATAAAAAAAAAAAGACAATCGGTAATCGCAACGGGAAAATCAGAAATAAGATGTCACCTGTAGAAAGAGAAGACAAATACAACAGCCAAAAAGGTTATGGTACAGAAAACATAATTTCATTAACAAAAAATAGTACTTTAAAAAATAGTGGTTTTTAAAAAAAAATGTTATTTTTGTTATTCTCCTTTCGATTTAGAAAACATAATCTCATTATCAATATAATGAAACATTTTCTACTATAAATAACATTTTATTTTACTTAATAGAAGGTGTTGAGTATAAAATTGAATTGTACTTAATAGAAACTTATCAAAAGTAGTTATATTGAAAAAATGAATTTTTATTATTCTCCTTTGGATATAGGAAAGAAACAAGTAATTTCACTAACAATATACTGAACACCTTACTATCAAGTACAATTCAATTTTATACTGAATTTTAAAATTGCACACACAAATTAAGACTATCTGGTATATTATAAATTTTCAGTATATTTCATCATGTATTGAAAAAAGTTTATACAAATAATTCTTTGAAATTGTGAATCAGTATATCGTATAACATAAGAAAAAACTAAGATCCACAATTTCTCTATTTTTTAATAATCATTTTTGATTTTTGACTATCATTCTAATATATTATTTCTATTCCTCTTAAAAAACTCTCTTCCGGCGGCAATGATCCCATGCGGCAATCCTCATCTGAACCTTCTCAAAATCCGAAACCCGACACGGAATCGTGATCCGACCCGGTTGATCAAACCCATGAACCCGTTCCGCTTGCTCCAACAACTCTCCGAACAATGGATGATTAAAGTAAATCACCGGAACCACGACACGCCGCGTGTCATCGTCTGATTCGCCGACGTGAACCACCAAATGTCCTCTCGGAACAACCCGGTTCGACGTTTTCGGATCCTTACCCAATCGGATCTGACTCTGACCCGGATTCTTCTTACCACCACACAATCTCTTAGCTCCACGGCTTAAGCACCTTGCTAATGACTTGATTCCGGAAACCGGGTTAGTGATTCGGGTCGGGCATTGACGTTTCCCTGATTGGATTCTTCTTGGTAGAATCATCCATTTGAAGATTTTGACAAATCTGTGTCCAATTTTGAAACCTCTAACTCTCTTCATTGTTTGGTTTGGTTTGATCAGATTATGACAAAAGTGAATGAAGTCTTTTTGGAGAAAACAATAAAATGGGTTTGTTCGAAATCGAGTTTCAAGAAATGGGTTTGATTTAGAAGAAGTAGATTTTGAGAAAGTTTGGATTTTTTGGCTGTTTTAATCGTATCTCTCTCTGTTATGTTTTAGAGTTGAAGAAGAAGAGTGTTTGGGTATGGGGAAGGAGGCAACCTCTTTTATAGGCCGTTGAGCTCTCTATGACTGTTTATTATCTGTGCGTGCGTTTTTAGATGTGCACTTTTTGATGTATACTTTTCCAAATTCAATATTTTTTTTCTTTGTCTTTGTTGTTCTTTTTGTATACTTTGCCTTCTTATTTAATTTATGGAAAATACTCAAAATAGCATGTCAACGTCAACCTATTCACATTACACTACAACCTCTATAAATTAATAAGATCGAAACCATGAAATTCTATTAATTTATAGAGATTTTTAATTTATCAATAAATTAATAATTATTAATTTATCGATAAATTAATAAAATATTAACTTATGAAGAGATTTTTAATTTATTTTCATAATTTTGAAAATTTTATATTACAAAATAAGATACTTTTGTTATGATTCACATTTTTATATAATTTTCTTAATTTATAATTTTGGTTATCGTAATATGATTGATGTTAATATATAGAGTTTCTTATCTAAATGAAAATGATAAATGTTAGAAGTTTAAAAGAAACTGTTGGTATTATCTTTGATGGTAATGATGAAGTCGAAGAACATATTACGGTGCGTTTAGAATCAATTACATGTAAAAAACAATTACCGCAACTACTCTTCTCAATTTTTTATGCAATTTGATAAGACAACATTAAAAGTTTTTAATACAATAAAAAAGATTAGAGATAAACTGCAACTAGAATGCAAATTCAAGAATAGACAAACAACAATAGAGTCATATTTCACTAAATTTTCTTAGATATATATATATATATATATATATATATATATGTAGTTTATATCATTATTAATTTATGATATTATTGGGACTATATTTTTACATAGAATTTTTTAAAAAAATATTATCTTATTATTTTATCGAATTGTGTTATTTTTTACACCGGTCCAACTCAGGACCGGAAAAATTTATTAATTTATAGCGATTATTAATTTAAAGAGTATTAATTTATAGAGGTTCTACTGTATTTATAAAATTTTCACGTTAAAGAAAATTTAATTAATTATGTAACCTAACATATTAAAGATGAAGATTATAATGTCAGTATGAACTATGGAGATTCGAGATGCTATGTTATGATCTTCAATGAGAATGGACTACTTCAACACTTCATGGCTTTATTTAATCAAGTTGCACATACGCTACCTAGAATAGGGTCTCAAGAAATTGCAATATTACTCATGTGTTGTTTGTTTATTTATTCCTTTATGGCTATCTTAACAAATTCATTGTGATGATAGTTACTAAAAGTAAGCAAAAGTTATAAAGTAAGTGTTTTTAGCTTAAGTGGATTTCTTATTTTCATTTTACGTATATTTTTCAATTTTCACAATTTCTTGGATATGTAGTTTATACTATTAATCAGAACTTTCTTTTAATGAAAAACAAATGTAATAGCTTTGTCTTTTTCATCAACTATTTGCAATATTTTAGGCTAGGGGATAGCTAAGACAAAACTCTTTCAGTAATACAGGTTGAGCATGTTGTTTTATACTGAGAACATAATGAAACGACAAACAATATTAAACAGGCATAATGATCAGTATATTCACATATTTAAACAATATTAAACCACTACAATAAAACAGGCTATTCCCAACTGCCGTAATAGTCGTTAAGGAATCGTTAATATGTTGTTTACGATTCAATTATGACTAAAACATGTAGTCGCAAATTTTTAATCGGTAAAAAAATTAGTCGTAAAAATAGTCGTTATTTTAACGACTATTGTACGACAATATACCGTAGTCGTAAAAATAGTCATAACAGAGTCGTAAACAGTTACGACTACAATACGACAGGATTACGATTAACCAATAGTTAAATAGGCAGTTGTAAAGGAGTCGTTGTGTAGTCGCAACATTTGAAGACTCGGTTACGACGGATTTACGACTAACCATGATATACAGTATTTTGGCTTGTAGTCGTAAAGTAGTCGTAAAATATTTGCTACTGATTTACGACTATTTGGCTACTATTCTATTATGCCCTAAATTACATCTGTTTAGCGACTAATGTGTTGTGGAAAAAAAATTTGTAAATTTTTTAAATTGAAATTGGTACATGTTTCTCAAAATATTATGAAACCAATCTTGTAAATACAACAAAAACAAGATTGAGACAATAAATTCATATTAACCGATGATTCATAATACAAACCAAAAGAGACAAATGCATACCAAGTTTCTCACAAGACAAATATATTGGTATACATGTGTCTCAACAAAAGAGACAAGTTCAACAAAAGAGACGAGTTCAACAAAAGAGACAATTCATGAGTTAGGTCTATGAAATTGGAGAGTGAGAAGTTAACATAAGAAGCATCCATGTTTGAAGTTGGAGAAGGATCCGCTGTTGCAGGAAGTGTGGTTGAGAGTGGCTCTGTGGTTGCTTCAGCTGATTGAGTCTTCAAAAAGTCCATAAAGGCCGGGTCAGTTTTGCGCAGGTAATTCTCCACTAAGGAGAAGTGCTCTAGCTTGTCCTTCTGCTCAGCCACAGCTAGGAAATGTAGTGCTTCACGGGCAGCAAGTTCTGCATCACGAGCAGCAACCTCAGCATCACGAAGAGAATTATAAGCAGCCTGCTCTTCGATTTTACGTTGAGTTTCCTTCATTTGCTCTTGCAATGACTGAACCATTGCAGACTCTTGTCGTTGGTTTTCCTTGCCATTGAGATGCTTGTGAAATCATCTGTTGTGAGCTCTGGAGGCTGTGAAGTATGTTCCGCAAGGTCGGACAACTTCTGCTGCAAGTTCTTCTCATAACTGAGAGAGATTTGCTCCGCCTTCCGATCAACATAAGTACCATCTTGCTTGGTATGTGTCTTAATAAAAACCTCACCAAGAGTCACCGGTCTTCCCAATTCCGTTTCCTGCAATGTTACAAAAGAAGCAAGGGTTATGACAACATTTAAAGCTCCAAATGTAAAGAAAAACAAAATTTATGGGTATGTAAAAGTTACTAACCATTTCGGTATGGATTTGTTGATAAGACTTTGGCCGTGATAAGTGGACGTGAGGACCAAGACCACCACGATCAGACAAACGAGCTTTAGAGTAGGTGAGACTCCTTTGTTGTGCTTCTTCAGTCTCCCAATACTCAACCATTGTTCGCCAAATAGTATCTCTGATCCATGTTGGTCGCTCTCCACTCGTCTTGACATTCCTAATCATGTTTTTCATCCGGCATTGGCAGATGAGCTCGAAAAACTCTTGAACTGTACCATTAATCAAAGGATCCCATGTGTGTGTTTTCTACATAGCAAAGAGAATATAATGATGTTAGTGTAAACTCAACAAGTAAACCTATATGTGAAAAGGTTAAGAGAGAAAAGAACTGTACAGCAAACACGATGAACCATCTCTGTTGTCTGTCCCGAGACACAGATGTCCAGCTGTAGTATGGACCACCAAATTTATTTGTAAAAATTTTAGTAATCTTCCTTACCAGTTGCGATTTTTCGTCGCGAGTAAACCTGCAAACACATGAAATAGATGTCAAAGATGGAATATGATCCAACAGTACTTATACATATATATAAGACCAACACAAAACAGAACCTATTAAGAACAATCAAAACAGACATCAATGTTCTAAATGGAAGTAGTCGGTGTTTGGTCTTATATGACATCAATCAAAACAGACATCAATGTTCGAAACAGACATCAAAACAGACTCCATCATAGAGCATCACAGACCATCACACAACAACAAAAAATTACTTTAAAATAACAATCAAGTAGAAGACAATATTCACGGTTTGGCACTCTAAGCAGGGCATTTAGAGTGATAATTGTGTCCTCCTGGAGCTCCGGATTTGAAGCCTCAAAACCTTCATGGTAGTTGTTATCGTGAGATGATGGACGACTCTGAGCTTGAGAGTTATTAGCCGGAGACGGTGGAGCGTCCTGTAGTGGAGGATCAGCACCACACTGTCGCGGATTGTTGTGGACCTCCTCTGACGAAAGAGGCTGTGGAGTCTGACGTTGTTGGTTCACCAAGGTCTGGAAAAGCGTCTGTGGCGGTGGATAGTTGCGGATCTGTGGTGCTGCTGACGGTGAGTGTCTAGGGAAAATGCGGTCTTGCTCTTGGGGTGATTGAGGATGGGGTAAATCTGCTGTCGGCGTAAAGTTGTATTGACTCGGTAGAGGGTTTGCTCTTCTCGCTTCCTTGACGGGGTCGACCCTTCGGTTCTTTGGAATACATTAGGAAACATCTTCCTCTTTCTTTCTCGCTTAACTGGAGCTTTGGTTGGAGCCTTAGTTGGAGCCTTAGTTGCAGACTTCATTGCAGATTGTGTTGGAGCCATTGTGAAGACGAGAATCGGGAAAGAAGGGATCGGAGATAGAGTAGAATATCGGGGATATAGTAGAGAAATGGAAGAGGATTCAGAGTGATGGATTCCGAAAAGAAGTCGAAAAGGAGAGTATCGGAGATTCGAAAAGGAGAGAAATCGAAGTGGAGTGAGTATCGGGTTTATCTAGCTATTAGGGTAATGAGATAGAAAATTAGGGCTTTGGTAAAAGGGGGGAAAATTAGAGATTTCGGTTTCCCAGGTAAACCAAAATTATTTTGGTTTTGGGGGTAATCGAAAATTTATGGAATTAAGATTGGTTTCCCGGGTTAATTTGGTTTCCCGGGTCAAATTAATTCATATTTTCTACATTTAGTCGCCAATTAGTCGCCAATTAGTCACTAATTAGTCGCTAATTAGTCACAATATTAATTAAACTAAAAGTTTATTTTTTATTCACTAAATAACAGCTAAACAGTCACAATTTATATTTATATATATAGATATATATATATATATATATATATATATATATATATATATATATATATCACCAATTTGATATAAACATATTTACTCAGTTTGATAGAAGCATAATTTACAATTTAATATAAACACATAATTATCTATTTTAATACAATAGATAATTATTAAAATATTTGATGCAAGCATAATTACACATTTTGATACAAATTTTACACAAGCATAATTAGTTTGGAGGATCTTCGTCTTCATCTAGTTCATCGTCTGAAGATGATATATTATATTGAAATTCATCTTCTGGTTCTGCATCTCCGACATCATAATCAAGATTTATTGGTTCATTTCTTTCATCTAAATCATTGAAAACCAGATCTTCAATGGTAGTCACCAATACAACATCATCATTTTCTGTTTGCAAAAGAGTCAGTTCTTTGTTCTCATATTCTCCTGCAATGTTTCCCCTCGGACTAACTTTTAAAACATTGAGCCATTCCTTCTTTGGTTTCTTTGTGTATGGGTAGGGAATATAGCAAATTTGATGCGCCTGGGAGACTGTTTAGGAATATCAACACAAATATGAGTTACACATATATATATTATCGACATTAAAAAATAATATATATATATATATGTACCTAGAATAAATGGTTCGTATTTATTATATTTTCTCGATGAAAGAACGTCTACGACGCCACTATTGCTCATCCGAGTGCCTCTACCCATAACAGGGTCATACCACTTACACTTAAAAAGTGTGATTCTTAAATTGACCATCCCCTCATACTCGAGTTCTATGATATCAGTTAAGGTCCCGTAGAAATCTGCTGCATGAGTGTAATTTTCACCTTTAACACAAACTCCATAGTTACAAATCTTTCGTCCAACACCATGATCACGTGTATGAAACAAGTAGCCTCTTGTAAAATACATTGGCCATGTTTTGACCTTGTTCAAAGGTCTATGCACTATCTCTTGAACCCAGGTAGAAAATGGATTTGTGGCGTTCCAGTAAAAAACCTGCATATATGTCACAATATATATATATATATATATTTATATTAGAATTATTTATAATATATAATAAAAACATTTTTAATAAGGATTATATAAAGACATACATATTCTTTAACCCATAAATGATATTCGTCAGCTCTTTTGGTGGAGAGTTCTTTTTCCGAAAGTCCTGGATATTTTGCACCAATAAAATCTTCGAACATACTATATATACAAGACCAACACAAGTATATGAGATTTTTTTGTGGATTATATATCTAATAAAGTTTATTTTACTTAATCGATATAAACTGAATTATATACCTCTCAATTGGCTGAAAATAGTCACAATTCCGTAAAACATATGCATGTGCGCATTGATAGTCTCTTTCCGACAGCCATATTTCATTCGTTTCTCCACTTGGACGGCTGATGTGAGTAAATATAGGAGGTACTCCAGGGACATGATATTCATGGGCTTCACCTTGATCAAATCGTGTTAACCTGACCGAATGAGAAAAGTAAATGACTTTCAAATAATTGATAACAGTTTATCTACCTTGATTGATTTTAGAATTTACCTTGATTTTGTTTGTATATTTGCGGCGAAGTAGTGCTCTGAGAAATAAGCAATCTCGTCATTGATATAAGATTCAACAATTGATCCTGCTGCATATCTTTTGTTCTTTGCTTTTCCTTTCAATTTTTTAAAAAACCTTTCAAAAGGATACATCCACCTATATTGGACAGGGCCTCCTAATTCAGCTTCGTAGGGGAGATGTATAGGCAGATGCTCCATCACGTCAAAAAATGATGGTGGAAAGATCTTTTCCAAATTGCATAGGATCAGAATTATGTTCTGTTTTAGAATTGGAATGCGACTTTTATGCAAAGTTCTCGTACATAAGTCCCGGAAAAATGCTCCAAGCCCTACAATATACAATGCAAAATATTGGGGTTAATTACTTTAAAATTACTATTAAATACTTCATAAATATAGGTATATATGAAATTAATTAATACCTGATAATGCAAGGTGGACGTTCCGGTCCAGGAGTTCTGCAAAGATAAATGGAAGTAGTCGTTCCATAAAAACATGGCAATCATGACTCGTCATGCCTGAAAACTTTCCATTTTCCATATCAGCACAACTAGCTAGGTCTGACGAATAGCCATCAGGAAATTTCACCGAATGTTTGACACATTCTAGTAAACTTGTTCTCGCTTCTTCTGTCAAAGTGTAGGGTGGGAAAGGAGCTTTACCATCACTATCAACATGTAATTGTGGCCTAGAACAGAATTTTTTAATATCCAATCTTGACATGATGTTGTATTTTGATTTACCCTTCACACTCATAAGAGTATACATGATGTTATCCAAAAAGTTCTTCTCTGTATGCATCACATCAATATTGTGTCGAAGATTAAGGTCCCTCCAGTAAGGCAGCTCCCATAATATGCTTAACTTATGCCAGTTGTGTTGCTTCTCATAGCCAGCAATCTTCTTTTCATGACCATTTCCACCAACGTCCTTGGTTTTTGGTGGTTTTACTTCATCCAAACGTTCGTAATAAACTTGCTCACCGGTCAACGACTGAGGTGGATACTCTCTCGAAGCATCTTTTCCCTTGAGGAAGTCTTTCTTATTCCTCTTTAATGGATGACCGTGAGGAAGAAATCTTCGATGACAATCAAACCAACACGTCTTCCTTCCATTAGGGAGATAAAACGACTTTGTATCTTCCTTGCAAACTGGACAAGACAATTTACCATGGGTTGTCCATCCTGATAACATGCCATACGCCGGAAAGTCACTTATCTTCCACATTAGCGCTGCCTTTAGATTAAAATTTTCATTCAAGGATACATCGTATACATCGACTCCAGTAGACCACAACTCTTTTAACTCCCAATCAAAGGTTGGAGGAAAATATCCAGACTAGCTCGCAGATGATTAGGCCTAGAATTCAAAATTGTAAGAAACAAGAACTCTTCGTTCATGCACATACCAGGGGGTAGATTGTATGGAGCCAAGATCACCGGCCACAATGAATGATTACGAGATATGCCAAACGGATTGAACCCATCAGTGCATAATCCAAGATAAACGTTACGGGGTTCTTCTGCAAATCGAGGATTTTGTTCTTGAAAATATTTCCACTTTGCCGCATCTGAAGGATGACACATTTCTCCCTCCTTTGATTTGTGCTCAGCATGCCATCTCATCGCCGCTGCAGTCTTGTGGCTCTGGTACATCCTCTTCAATCTATCAGCAATAGGTAGATACCACATACGACTGTATGGTACTTTGGTTCTACGTCGGGGATCCTTAGGCTTCCATCTTTGAGCACCACAAAACAGACAAGTCTTTTCCTTTTCGTCCTCTTTCCAGAAGATCATACAATTGTTAATACAAACATCAATTGTATAATATGGGAGACCTAAATTGCGCATTAATTTTTCCGTCTCGTAATGTAAACTGGTTGTCTGGTTTCCTTCTGGTAAATACTCATTCAACATTTCGCACACCGAATCCACAAACTTTTCACTCATATTATACTTCGCCTTATTTTGCATGACTCGAGCAGCTAACGATAATTGTGAGTGACCTTCATGGCAACCATCGTATAATGGATTTTTTGTGCCTTCTAACAAGTCGTAGAATTTCTTTGAATGATTATGTATTGGTTCTTCTACATTTTGAGTACTACCCTCATGATAGTTATCATCTAAACCCACATTATAACGAAATGCATCATTCACCATATCCACATATGGATTTTCTACCTCATTACCCACATCTACATTATCCACTTCTTGATCACTACTAACATAACTTGTTCCTATATCCATATTGATTTCTTCCCCATGTTTATACCAAATATAATAATCAGGCATAAATCCATTATTGCTAAAAAGATGATTCCAAATACTTTTTCCCGACATAAATTTATCGTTCTTACAACGACTACAAGGACAGTGGAACATACCCCCATTATTCTGTGCTAGAGATTGACTATTTGCAAATGTCATGAATTGCTCCATCGCCGTTGTAAACTCCGCTGAAAAATTGTCCGTCACTTCATCGAACCTCTTATACATCCACTCTCGAGAATTACTATAATTGTAATTCCCACTCATTATATAAGAATAATCAAAAGATTTTTTTTTTTCAAGATTTTTTCTTTTTCCTTTGCACAAATGTGTTTGTTTTGATCGAGTGAGGAGAGAAGAAGTGGTGAAACTCGTATATATAGAGGCAATTTTGGCGACTACCAAGCGACTAACAAAAATCAGTCGCATAATACAAGTATACCAACCTCCACACCAACCCCCAAACGAAATAAACGTGATTTTTAATATTGGCAGTTTACGACTACTGTACGACTACGTTACGACCCGCCGAAAATGTCGCGTAGTAGTCGCCAAATAACGACTACTAAGCGACAACCTGTACGACCCGCCGAAATTGTCGCCTAATTGGTGACTTGAATGCGTCTACCAAATTAGTCGTAAATGAGAGACTATATAACAACAAGGCTATGACTGCATTTATTATTCTATATATGAGTCGTAAGGTAGTCGTTAAATGGCGACTATTTTGACGACTAATGAGTGTTGTCGCGATTTACCAACTACGTTACGATCGTTTTTATTTAGTCGTAATATAGTGACTAAATAATCGCTAAATTTAGCGACTGAATAATAGTTGTAAAATATAGTCGGAAATAACCGGTTTTCTTGTTGTGAACAGTATTATTCTCATTAATTATTTGAATATGTGAATATCATATGAACTATATACGGTAGTTTTCAACTATACCACATTACCACATATTTAACTTGTTCAAAGTTTTATTTATTTATTTTGACATGTCATAATCATTAAAATGCAGCCAGTAGCTGAATCTTACTATATATTTCCCACCTTATTCTAATCAAAAATAAATTTATAATTATGTGAGTTAGTAACATGTTTCTTGTTGTAAGTATCTAGATGATTCGATTTGATTTTCTGGTATTTTACTCAATTATAGTCTTTGTATGTCGTTCCTTATGATTTATGAGTAATACATAGCAGATGTATATGTGTCTCTATGTACATCATAAACACTCTAGTAACTGGTTCAGAGTGTTTGCTTTTTCTATCCTAACTAGTTCAGATTAAATAATGGTTTTGATTGATAAGATAACTTGGAACAACGTATCTCTAAATAAATACAATAGAGATATGTAAGATTAAATAAATCAATTTCACGAATTTTCTATTGTTTTAACAGAAATAAGCATGATTAAATATGAAAGTTTGAATGATAAAAATTAATAAAATAAAGACGAGATTGATGAAGACAAAAGGCATGCAAATATGTGGGAGGGACATAGAGTGGGATTTGGTCGGCGGTCGACACGGCGCGTACGATCTTTGTAACATGCCCCGATTCACTGAAAGTGCTTCCTTCAGTTTGAGAATTATTGTGTTGCATTATTATATTTTTCGGTATAAACATTGTCTTTAATCTAATTGTTTTATTAAAAGTTTAAAAGTTAAAAAAGCAATAATATGCATTCATTTCTGAATATACACACAAATGAAATTTTGAACTCATACACTTTTTAAGTATTCATACATTTTTATTTCCTTTCTCTAGCAATCAATATCACATTTTTTGTGAAAAACAAAACTTTGCAAATTGCATTTTTTTTATTCACAAAAAAAAATAAAAGTTTGCAAATTGCATAAAGAAATAAACTTTCCGAAATGTCCGTTAGAACATTAATTCTCAACTCAAAATAGGAACACTAGCGGACATAACTTGGTTCCTTAACATTTTATTGCGCTAAAACTTGACGAGGATGAGTGCACCAATAACATCATAAATTTACAAATGGTTTTAAACTGATTCAAACAATTTTACTTAGTAAGACTCACAAGATTTTGATTCATGCTTTGAGATCAACCCGACCTCCGAAGTTCGAACCCGCTAAATGTCTTTAATTACTATTCACTTCAAAAAAAACACGATAACACAGAATTGGTAAACAAAAAAAGAACAACAGAACATAAAACGTTGGATGTTACATCTTCTAGTTGTAAAAAGCGAAGTTAATGCGTAGAGAATAAAGAGAGTACAATGAATGGTCAAGGCATTGCTAAAATCCATACACGTTTCATATATGTATATATGTTCTTTAAAGTTTCGTCACAAACATTTCTAGATTCTCTTCTCTTTTTTGTCCATCCACTATTGCAAAAGAAAATGATACTACAATTGCCACGATTTTACATTTTAATATAACAATTGAAAACGTGTTCAATTTATTTGGTTGAGAGAAACAAAGGGAAAAAGAAGAAACAAATTCGGAACCTTTATGGAAGGGAAGGATAGAAACTAGCATTTTTATGTACTTCTGTTTACCTAATATTGAAACCATACATTCGTCATCTCTTCTTATCTTCCCATGTTATTTGAATTTAGATTTAATATTCTACAAACATTTGAATCACGTTCACACATATGACGTCGTAAAAAGGATCCAATACTAAGAACAATAGATTCGCAAGAAAATTATATAGCAATTAGTATTTACTTATATAAATTTTACGAGAACCACTAATACATATATTTACTTAATAAGTGTCTTTTGAAAACTAAATATTTTTAATGACATAGCTAGTGTCAATGTTACGATTGATATTAATCTGTTATTGTCAGTAATCAGTACAAAACTGGGGACAAAATCCCGCGAGTCTTGAACAAATAAGACATACTGACATTGATAGATATAATTATGTGAAGATCATCGTCATATGCTAATTTTATTCTCAACCGAGGGAATATAAATCTTTAAGCATAACTATCCGACACTGCCTGTAATCCATGCATGCTATTATGATACCAGACCCGTAATCTCTAGCTAACCAGCTTTCCAAATATAATACACATGTGACATGACAACTAAAATTTTAATGTCTCTAATAATTAACATGCACCATGCAGATGTTTATATACAGTGATTATGACCATTAGGTTATTACTCTAGCTATTACTATCTTTAAGCATTAAATTCTTTTTTTTTTTTTTGACAAAAACATAGCAACAAAAATATTATATATTTGTGTAGAATATGCTAAGGTTTTATTTTTTTATACAAGAGCAAATTGGGTAATAACGTGATGAAGGCGACTCGAGCCAAACTCAAGTGGCAATCAACCCTTTGTAATTGTAAAAGATGATAAATAAGAACAGCTTTTATGGAACTAAAGAATGGAAGGAGTAAAACTCTTGTTCTTATTCACAATGTCTCAACGAGGTTACATATATATATATGGTACAAAGACTTAGAGAAAACCGACTAAGACAAGGAACAAGGCCGATGGGCCTATGTCCGATGGACCGTACACGGATGAGCCGTACATGGCCCGGTTATGGAATCCACCATCCAGTGTTTTACAACACTCCCCCTTGGATGACATAACCGTGCATGGAAAGGAGAGGATCCATGTAATGCGCTTGGGGACGCTGCCTCATTAAAACCTTACCAGGAAAACCCAATGGAAAAAAACCTTGGTGAAGAAAAAAGAGTACAGCACGCATTACTCCCCCTGTTCCAAGCATCACTCTAAGTCCTTAAGCCTCCGCATTCCAATCTGGTGCGTGAGCTTCCTGAATATTGTTGTCGGCAATGATTTGGTGAAGAGATCGGCTGAGTTGTTGCATGACTGAACTTGTACCACTTGAACTTCTCCGGCCTTTTCCAGTTCGTGTGTGAAGAAGAACTTGGGTAGTATGTGCTTTGTCCGATCTCCCTTAATGTAACCTTCCTTGAGTTGTGCGATACATGCCGTATTATCTTCATAGATTACGGTTGCTTCGTTATTGTCGTCCATGCCACTATCGGTCCGGATGTGTTGCGTCATGGACCGTAACCACACACAGTCACGGCTGGCTTCATGTATTGCTAGGATCTCTGCATGGTTTGAGAATGTGGCCACGATGGTCTGCTTCATGGACCGCCATGAGATTGTTGTACCACCGTGCGTGAATACGTACCCGGTTTGAGACCTAGAGTTGTGTGGATCCGATAAGTAACCTGTATCAGCAAAACCAACTAAACCATCTTTGTTATAGTTAGTATAATATAAACCAAAATCCGTCGTTCCTTGCAGATAACGCAGGACATGTTTAATACCGTTCCAGTGCCTTATAGTCGGACAAGAACTAAATCTTGCTAGGAGGTTCACGGCAAAACATATGTCCGGTCTAGTGTGGCTAGCCAGGAACATTAACGCTCCAATTGCACTGAGGTATGGCACTTCAGGTCCGAGAACTTCTTCATCGGCCTTCTTTGGACCAAATGGATCTTTATCCAAGTCTAAGCTTCTAACAACCATTGGGCTGGTCAATGGAAGAGCTTCGTCCATATTAAACCTCTTGAGTACCTTTTCTGTATATGCCTTTTGATGCACAAGGATTCCATTATTTATGTACTCAAGCTGTAGCCCCAAACAGAATTTTGTCTTGCCTAGGTCTTTCATTTCAAACTCTTTCTTGAGATATTCTACTGTTTGGGAAATTTCACCAGAAGTTCCAAGGATGTTTAAATCATCCACATAAACTGCTATTATAACAAATCCTTTGTTTGCAAACTTCTTTATAAATAGACATGGACTGATTAGGTCATTCTTATAGCCTTCTTTAGCTAAATATTCACTTAACCGGTTATACCACATTCGACCACTCTATTTCAGTCCATAAAGGGATTTGTTCAGCCTAATGCAGTACTGTTCTCGAGAACCATTCTTATCTTTGAGCTCAAAATCCTCTGGTAATCTCATATAAATTTCATTATCCAGTGGACCATATAAGTATGCGGTTACAACATCCATTAACCGCAAATCCAGTTTTTCTCTTATAGCCAAACTTATTAAGTACTGAAATGTTGTTGCATCCATCACAGGGGAGTATGTCTCCTCATAATCTATGCCTGGTCTTTGAGAGAATCCTTGTGCTACAAGCCGTTCTTTGTATCTCACGATTTCATTCTTCTCATTTCTTTTCCTTATAAAGACCCACTTATGTCCAACTGGTTTAATTTCAGGTGTTATCCTTAAGATCGGACCAATCACACTTCTCTTCTTTAAAGAGTTTAACTCCACGTCAATGGCTTCTTTCCACTTTAGCCAATCTTTACTTTGAGTGCACTCTAATATAGACGTGGGTTCATGATCCTCATTTATCTCAAGTGCTACCTTGTATGCAAATATTTCATCGATGTCGACATCTTTACGGTTCCATTTAATCCAGACATGATATAATTTATTGAGATCTCATTATTATCAATACCTTCAGGACCTTGAGGTTCAGCGTCCCAAACCTCATTTGGTACCTTAGGACTTGTCGCGGCCATGTTTGTATTTTCTTTAATTCCCTTAACCTCGTTCTGTTTTGCACCTTTAGACTTCCGAGGGTTCTTATCTTTGGAACCTAATGTTCTACCTCGTTTTAAATGTGGTTTAGACTCTGTAGCAACTTGATTATTGTGTTCCTTCTGAACATCAATACGTACTGGTGCATTACAAGCTGGTATGTACGATTTTGTTACTCTCTTTAGGTCAGCAAAGGAATCTGGCAATTGTATAGCTAGCTTTTGCAAATGTATAATTTTCTGGACCTCTGCATCATAGGCTAGAGTCCGAGGATCTTGCCAATTCAAGGAAGTTTGATTCCATGTTATTTTTTTAACCAGCTTACTAGTCTCTCCACCCAACATAGGGAATTCGGATTCTGTAAATTGACAATCCGCGTATCTGGCCTTAAATAAATCTCCTATGTTGGCTCAAGATATTTTATAATGGTGGGAGACTCATATCGAACATATATTTCCATCCTCCTTTGAGGCCCCATCTTTATTTTCTGTGATGATGCAATCGGTACATAAACGACACATCCGAATGTCTTTAGATGGGATATGTCTGGCTCATGACCCATTAGTAATTGGGATGGCGAATATTTATTCTCACTAGATGGCCTGATGCGTATAAACTCTGTTGCATGTATTACTGTGTGTCCCCAAGCCGACATAGGAAGTTTCGACCTTAGGAGTAATGGTCAAGCAATCAATTTGATCCGTTTAATGAAAGATTCAACTAATCCATTTTATGTATGGACATGTACCACAGGATGTTTCACACTTCCCCTCATGGACATACAACATTCATTAAACGCTTGGAATGTAAATTCACTAGCATTATCAAGACATATAGTCTTAAGTGGAAAATCTCTTTAATTACTTTGCCTGCTGATGGCCTTATAATGAGTTTCCCTTGTGTACATGCTACACACGTGAGATTTTTAGGGATAACTCGTCTCTCTTTAAGAGTGTGCCCATTTGAATTTAATATCAGCATACACATCATGTTAGAATTCGGATGGCCAATCCGGTCATGCCTTAAAGTGAATTATTCATTGAACATCTTGTTCATTGCCAAATTAGCTTCTATCATATTTATCTTAGCATGGTATAAACCAGTGGCTAGTGCAAGTATAGCTTCTAGGACCTTCTTATGTCCATTTACAATTTCGGTAATGTATAGAAATTCTTTGCTACCTTCACCCTTTGTTTCAATATGATAATCATTCAACCGAATGTCTTTAAAGCTCAATAAGCTTCTCTTAGAGCTGGGTGAGTACAAAGCATCACTTAGTTCAGGATGTGTGCCTGGCCGTAGCCTTTAAACTTGCTATACCCTTATTATGCTAATATTGGCATTTTTCATAATGAGATTATGCAAAACATCTCTTATCCTTCAAAATTGTGTGGCTTAATCCACTATCCACCACACTTATATTCTTGTCCTTAGCCATTTCCAATAATGGACAAGAATTTATGTTTTTAAACTTTTAAAGTAGTAAAACAAACAAGTATATATATTGAAGGAAATAAAATAATTGAATTTAAACCAAAATAATATTCCAAAAATAATAATTCAATCAAATGCAAAGCATAAAATATAAAATTAACCCAATACAACTTTTGAGTTTAATTATCGTCTTTTAAACAATCGGATGTTTCATAGTCCAACTTGGTCATCATTCTCATGGTCAAAGTCACCCTTCCCATCGAGATGCACCAAATTGTCTTCTGGATTTTTCTTCAAATTCTCTTGATAGAGATCAATAGGATGCTCAACTTTTTGCCCATCTTGTTTCAATGATTCGGCATACAAACAGGAGATGAGACTTGCATATGTTTTAAAACCTCTTTCACGAATTTTCTGCTGAAGTAGTATGTCATTAGTGTGAAAGGTTGAGAGTGTCTTCTCTATCAAGTCCTCATCTGTAACCTCCATTCCACATAATTTCAATCTTGAGGCTATCTTAAATAGCTCTAAATTATACTCATCCATGGATTTAAAATCCTGGACCCTTAGGGTTTTCCAATCGACTTGAGCCATTGGTAGGAGCACCATCATTTGGTGTCCGTATTTGTTTTTCAACTCTGTCCAAAGCTCAAAAGGATCCTCAATAGTGAGGTACTGACTTTTGAGGCTCTCATCCATATGATGGCGTATATACATAATCGCCTTATACTTATCTCCTTTAGAACAGTTATTATCATCCTCAATGCATTCGCAAAGCTCCTTTGATTTCAAGTAGATCTTAGTATCCAATGCCCATTGTAAATAATTATCGCTAGAGGCGTTAAGGGCTGTGTACATGAGGTTGTTGAACTTTGTCATCTACAATGCAAAACATACATCCGAGCATTAGCATGCGGTATTTGAGACCGTACCGTGCAACAATTTAAGGCCATGCGGTATTTGAGACCGAACCATGCCAAACACTTAAATGTCATACGGTATTTGAGACCGAAACATACCGTTATTATACTCAATTTTCGTGGCTTATCATGCATGAGAAATAACAAAACAAACATAGAAAGCAGCATGCAAATATTTCCTTTTATTAACTTCCTTTTCTAACTAGGATTTCTTTTTAACAAAATTTCCTTTTCTTAAACTTCCTTTTTCTTAAAACAGGATAATGACGAATATTTAGGAAATATTTTCTAGACCTTTAAGATAATGACTAGAATTAAATTGGAAATTATCCTAAATTTTGATTTCATGCAAGACATAGAACAGGTTCGATTTTAGCAGCCTAGAACAAACTCTTATGTGATTCGATTTTAGGCTTCTAGTTCTAGGGTTCTTATGCAATCAAACTCAAGCAATCAATCATCAATAAACAACCAGATTTTAGGGTTCATGTAAACGGTTCTATGCTCTTTTATACTAGGTTCGATTTTTAACAATCCTAGAAACAATATCTATGCAGCCGATTTTATACTTTCTTATTCATGATCCGATTTTTAACAATTATGCATGCAGCACATCAAACAATCAACAACAAGCAATTCAACCTGATTTTAATCATAATATAGTTGGTGCAATTGCAAGCAAACTAAACAGCCTTAAGCCTTACACAATCCGATTTTAAGTTTTAGGGTTTTAGGAAAATAAGAACTTGTTTGTTGATTGTCTACTTTTAGGATTAGGGGTTCTTATAGATTAAGTACCAAATTCGATTTTATAGGTTTTAAGAAGGTTTGATCATAGTTTACCTTCCACCGTTTGGGATCTGACTGGATATGAATCGGGAGCTAAAGACCTTGGTTTTAACCTTGCTTGATTCCCGAACAGAACTTACCCCGGACCACGAACCTCGAACAAAACTCCAACAAAACTTTGTTCACGAACTGATTGTCGAACAGGAGCTTCCACGAACAAGAATTGAATCACGAACAGATCACAAGTCCGAACAGCCGCTAAGTCTACAAACGAACAAGGGAAGAAGTAGGCAGCGGTTTTAGGGTTTTGGTGGAAGGAGGATGAACGTTGGTGGTTAGGGTTTTAAGGTTTTACTGAGCTGGATCTTTAGAAACGATCGTGCTGATAACGTGTTATGGAACTAGAGAATCGAAGGAGTAAAACTCTTGTTCTTATTCACAATGTCTCAACGAGGTTACATATATATATGGTACAAAGTCTTAGAGAAAACCGACTAAGACAAGGAACAAGGCCGATGGGCCTATGTCCGATAGGCCGTACACGAATAGACCGTATATGGCCCGGTTATGGAGTCCACCATCCAGTGTTTTACAACACAGCTAACAAAAGTCAGCGTTAGATTGTTTGTTGGCAAGACGACAATAAAAATAAATAAATGTTTGGCACCTTCCAAGTTCTACTAATTTTGTTGTTAATCCACCAATCACGGATCTTAATGTTTGCTGTTATAATCTTCAAAAAATAATATATTAAAATAACTAATCAGCAGTTAACTAGTCAAATATATTAATCGATTGTTAATTTAGCTAATGATCGGGTTTACAGGAAAAGAAAACTACTTATATTAGATACCACAATTTAATTATTAGATACTGTATAGTAGTTAGTTATCATAGGATAAACCATTATTTCCAATGCTACATGGTACACCGTTAATTTTGTGGTTACAATGTAAATAAACCTCACACTACTAGAAAAAAAAAATACAATTGTAACGGATAGTAAACGATATTGACATTTTAAATCTGTAATTATGCTAATGGTTAACAAAAGAAAAACGTAATAATGCTTTTCTACTATTTTAGAAAATATGACTTAATTATTTATGTTTTTACGTGTTTAAATTGATTGGATATATACTATGCATGTGTTATAAAAAATAGCTAAAATATAACAACACATCATTATTCATTAGTTTGATATTTAAAAAAAAAAATCTTTTTACGAGTATCATTCTAACTAATTCTCATTTAGCTAACTAAAGTGACGTTAAACTTATGTGTTATTCTATTGTCACATATTTCGTCAAGCTCAATATACCTCTATAACAAATTAACAACTCGACTAAATGTGGTTTACCCTTTTTTGAAAAAATTAACCAACATAAACCGAATTTTACAAAATTATATCAATTTTTTTAATCACTATTCAAATCGAAGCGGTTTTTATATTGAATTTTAGACATATACCTCAACCGAAGAAACCAATAACGAATTGATGCGAACCGAATTTTTTGTTCGGTTATATTCAGTAGGCGTATGCTAACCGAATTACCCAAAAATTCAGTTATTCCATACGAACCAAACCGGTTGAACTTAATTTGCAGGCCTATACTGTAAGGTGTTTTTTTGAAGACTAATTTGAAGGCAAACATAATTTTTTCACAATAACACATTTCTCTAAGCCCAATTGCAATTCTATCATTGGATCAAATATAGGACTAGGAGCAGAAAAAGCCTTATATATATTGTGTGTCTTGTGGCCTATAACATTAGTACATTTTTTTTTTGGACAAAATAATATACAGTACATATGTTGTAATTTATAATGTTTTGTTCATCTTATAGCATAGTTATATGTATACTAATCACTCCACTTATGTCAGATATACTGAAAATCTTTTAACATTTAATTTTTTAATGAATACAAGAATAATGATATATAAAATTAAGAAAATTCTCAAAAAATAATATGTCAAATATTTAAATTCTCAATCTTTTTGAAAACTCTAAAATTATATGCCAAGAATATGTATTTGCTATATATACCAATTTTTATAAACATAAATTAAATATAAAAGATTAGTATGTCGGAAAACATCTAAAAAACATTACTTCCAAAAATAATACTAGTATATTTCTTTAATTTTGAAGAAATTATTCTATTTTTGAATTGAACTTTATTACAAGAAAAAAAAAATTCTAAAACCAATTATCTTTACATTTTCAAAGTACAAACCATAGTCCATATAATAACCAATTCGACAGAACCAGTTTGTCAGAGATTATGATGGTACCATTGTCTTTTCTTTTGTCATTTACAAAAATCACCAGATATTTCTCAATTATGACTTTTATCAGAGAAAGTTGTATTTTTCTTGTCCATTTTTTATTTTTATCGAAATTGGCAAGAAAGAACCAGGGAGGACAAAGATAGAAAAGGGAAGCAAAATACAGAAAGGATCCAGCCTGGAATTTGTCAGAGAGACAAAAAGCTGAAACCCCAAACCGAAAAGGATAACTAATTATATTCTCCACCTCACTCTTCATCACCACCTTGGGACCTCATAACTCATAATGCTCTTTCCCATTTTCTTCTGTTTTTTTTTTTTTTTTTGTTCTTTCATTATATTATTTTTGTAATAATATTTCACTCAATAAAATTGATCCAATCACATTCCGTTCATGAAGTTTTTATTTTATTCGTATAATAACTGGTAGTAATTAGCAAAACAAAAACATTTTAGTATTGTGGGATTTACTAGTATCATTTATATTTTAATTAAATCGGTTTAATCAATACAAAAATTCGACGATTATGATAACCCATTAACTTGTCTCGATTTTGGTTTAACATATTTCTAAATCCAATTGACGCCTAGGCAAAATTTGGTTTCAAAATTACTTGAAATGTAAACTTTGGTATGATACAAAACAATAATAATTAGAAGCGTTTCAACATTTTAATGAATATTTGTTTTCTCAAATAAACAAATCTCCGGAAAAGAATAAAACAACAGATGGAATCCAAAAGAAAAAGAGAAAAAAAACAAGTCAGATAAAAAATCCAACAACCCCTAAAATAGAAGAACTGTGGAAACGTAAAGAAGAAGGAATCATCTCTGGTTCGATATCAACAAAACCCTAGAAAAATACATCAAACCCTCAAATTATATTTCAATGCTGAAGCATCATCATCACCAAAGCCATTACCACCATCAAAAGATTAGTGAATCCAATGCTCCTAGAAGCCGCTGATGAGATCTTCTGTGGCCTGGAAACAACAAAAGAAAATAATTAAAATCAAGAACGTAACAATAAAAAAATGTGAGTTGTTGAAAAAGTTGTGTCTTCTTACTTTTGTAGTTTTTGGAGAGCACCACAGTAAAGAACATTGTCTGGGTGTCCGAATTCGGTTTTGTTGTTTTCGTCTGGATTAACCACTCTAACGTAAGTTTCTTGTCCAAGATACCAAGAATCAAGATTCTCTGTTCTTAGATTCCAAGCTCCAGGGTTGTCCAAAGATATCAAGATCGCTGACCATGCTCCTGGATACACCTGACAATATCACACAAAGAACAAACTCAATTATCAAAACAATGAAGACCTCAATTTGCTTTGTTTGCATTTGTGTTTGCATTTGACTTAATACCTGAATAGTCGAGCGGGCGATACCATCCCATTTGTTGTAAGTTCCTCTACTGTTCTCAGTCCACTCTCCATAATCCATACTGCAAACAAGTAAAAGATTTCAAGAAACAGTTATTTACAATGCCAACTTACCAAGAAATCGATAAAAAATGCAGAGACTTTGCAGTCTAACTAAACTCACCCGACGACAAAGAAGGCGTAGCCACTCATGTGATAGCTTTGCATCTTAGTGTCATTGTTTTGAAGAACGACTTCCATGAATCCACGATAGGTACCATTGATAATCGAAGTCTCAACTTTAGGCGGTCCAGTTAAAGGTCTTTTAGGGAAATCAAGCTTGTACACTCCTTTAACTTTGAGCTTATCAGCTAGTCTAATAGGAGTAGAAGGATTCTTAAACGATATGCCATTAAGAGTTGTTTTTCTCTTCCCATTGATCATCACTGGTGGCATATTCCTCAGAACGTAGACATCAGTTACATTGATAGAACCGTATTTAAAAGAGCCTTGTGGGTTAGGTCGTGCACCACTTGCTGATACATTCCATCTGCAACAACAACAACAACAACAACGTTTGATTTAAGCCTTTTAAAGGATAAAATGTTTGAACTTAATGAAACTACAAGAACCAAAGAACCAACCTGATGGATCTTGCTTGGTTCATGGAGAAAGTCTTGTCAAATTCATCTTGTGGTCCAGGTGGTAAGTGACCTTTAGCTTTACCTTTAGAGTTGGTATAGTGTAAGATTCCAACTCCAGTGACTCTTCTCCATATGGTTTGATTTACAACCCGAGCACTCGCTACAATGTAGTAATCGGCGCTCGCGTTTTGATCCATTGTAACCAAGAAGGAGAAAGATTGACCAACATGAATATCCAAACTTGTGTAGTTTTGTTGAACTGTGTAGGATCCTTCAGATTCCGCAAGAACTAAGTTGTGACCTTGAATCCTAAAGTTCAAACTCGTCGAGATTCCAACATTTGACACTCGAAGTCTATAAGTTTTACCTGTTATTGTCACACCTCCATTAACAATCCTAGAAAACAAACTCTTGGATATAGACAAAAAGCTGACAATACTCACCAGGGTGTACTGTAATAGTTTCGAAGTCGATCCCATCAGCGACAAGAGTATCATTGTATCGGTAAGGTCCTTTACCGTTAATGAGAACACCATCAGGCATTCCAAGATGTTTACCATCATCTAAAGCCTTCCTCAAAGCCTACATTTTCACACAATCTTACCAAATGTTGGAAACAAACTTCTCAAAATGTTAATAAGCTTGAAGAAAAGGCGAAAACTATACTAACCGTGTGGTTCCTTGTGTACCAATCACCAATCGCAATGGTAATATCGCCGTCTGGAGTAGAGAAAGGGACTGGAATAACCGATCTAGGATTGACAATGAAGGAGCCAAAACCACCAGCAGCTCTTTGGAAATGGAGTGATGGGAAGTAGAAGAAACTCCCAATCTGGTCCTTAACTTGAAACTCATAAGTCCAATTCCATTTTGGTGGGATTGGACAATTGGTTCCTAAAACTCCATCTTGCCATGAAACACGTCTCTGTTGGATTCCATTCCTGTAAAACAAACAAATACACATTCACTAAAGCTTTCTTCTTTCTTCTTTCGTCTTCACCACAATGTAAAAAGTCTCTTAAAAGACAAAAAAACTCCAATATCCTTACCAGTGAAGAAGAAGTCCCTCATCCAATTTGTTTCTCACATTAACGACCAGATTCTCATTGGTCGTAACATTGATTGTAGGACCAGGAAACTTTCCATTTATAGCAATGACCTGATAACATAATTAAAAAGACAAGTTAGAACCCTAATTGTGTGTGTGTTTAGATCTATACTATTCACTTTATCCTACAGTTGGATCTGAAGTTAAAAAAGACTCAAACTTTTCTTACTCTAAAGGCAAAAAAAACATTCATTCAGGTAGAAGTTAAGTAAACTTTGGATACATCTAGAACAAAACACTTTTACATTGTCCATTGATGAAATTGAAGCAAAAAAAAAAAAAAAAAAAGATTGAAACTTTTTTGGAGAAATCTGAAATTAAAGAACACCCACAAACAAAGATAGAAACTTTATCAAGAATCAATTGATAAATCTCTTTGCCATTAATAGTAACCTAAAAGTTAGATCTTTTAGCTGAGTGAAATCTTAAAGTAAATCTCTAAGAAATTAAGGGCTTTTCAAAATGTGGAAGCAAAACCAATAAAGTCCAAAACTTTGATTAAACCAAGTTCAAAAACTGAAACCCCAAATCGTAAATCCAAAGAAACAGTAACAGAAATCTAAAGATCTAGAAAAAGAAAGAAACCTGTTGAGGAACACCAAGTGGAGAAGCAGTAATGTAGGAGACTTCGAAGTTATAGAAAGAATAAGGATCTGCAGCTAAGCAGAGACTTATGCTCATGAAGAACAGAAGAAGCAGGATCTTGAACGAATCCATTGTTTTCTTGTTCTTTGCTTTTGCTTTTTTTTTGTTTGTTTGTTGAGAAGCAAAGCAACGAACAATGTGTTGAATTTGGGTTTGGGGTTTTTAAACAGATTTGTTTAAATCTCTGAGTTGTGAATTTACATTATCAGATTGGGGGAAAAAGGAAGTGAGAAGTGGGGAGAAACTAGAAGCTATAAAGGAAAGAGAAGCAGAGGACACAGAGATAGAGACAGAAGAGAACGGCTATAATTTCCTTAGGTTGCTTGCCTTAATTAATTAATTTCTTTCTTTATTATTATTATGTTTTTTTTTTTACTATTATTTTACCAGAAATAAAGCCGCACAACGCGCCTGTAAATTTGCCTAAATGCGTAGATAAAAACGAAAAATTAAAAATATTATAATTCTATGAGGTAGTTAGGTTTTTAAGAAATTATATTTTTATTCTATCGATTTGAGCAAATTTAATACTAATATCTACTTGTAATATCAGTGAATCGTTGCTAATCTTGTTAGGTTTTTTAAGAAAATTTTTTTTCTATTTGAGCAAATATAATAATATATATGGGAATAGTTGCTAAACTTTAAACTTGGTGTATCAACATTAATACTTATATTTACCACTAGCCAAATTATATTGTGCAAAATGGTATACAAATATTATTGTATAGTTTGATCAAAATAAATTCTGAAACCCAGAAGAGAATATGTAGTTTCGCCACCTGGGTTCGAATAACATTGATCAAAAAGGTTCAAAATTTAACATAGTTTTTCTCGATCCTAGGTTGAACCTAGAAAGTTTTTAGGATCACTCCTAAGTTATAAAAAAAAAATGTGTAGTTTCACGAACTAATAGTATTTGATAAAAATTAATTATACATATATAGTTAATTAGTTATGTGTCATAAATTAAACTAACATGATGTTGATTTTGAATAATGTATATGTTATTTGGTTAAAATTTGAGTGAAACCATATTAATATTAACCTCACATTCCATCCAATTGAAGCTCTAATAATTATTCAAATTTTTAAAAGCAATTAGTTATTTAATTAAAATAAATAATAAAGTGAAAAATACCCTAAATCAAATTATTTGAGTTTGTTAAGACAATCATTTATTACTTTAGCATCTTATATTCGAATAACATTTTCATACTTTTCTTTAAATAGTACTAAATTACTGAATTTAATCATTTTATAGATACCTTATCCTCCATTACAGAAATTTAATCTTCTTTTTGTCGGTGAACATAAAATTTATGAACACTTGAAAAAAAAAAAAAAAACAAACAAAGCCAACGGATATAATGATAATAGTACTGCATGATGACAGCAAGAAAGAATGGCTCCCATATGGTTGACAATTTTTTATATTCTTTTTCATTTTCCACCGAAATATTTTTTTTAATATATTTTATTAGCTGTAAAATTTCCATTCATAGACCATAATTTGTTTTCTTATAAAAAATATTCCAACGCGTATTTTCAGATTGATGATTTAGCTAACAAATTTACACTGATTGTGGAGAATTATTGTTAAGAAATAATGATGCATTGTTATAATATATATGATGACTTTAAAAAAAAAAAAATTGAGTTAGAAATTTGTCGGTTTAGGGAAGTGCATTTTGTACGCAATAATCACATGCTGCTCGCGTGCTAACTTTAAGCTTATGTTAAAATAAATAAAATTAACAAGTAACTTTACAGTTACATTACTGTATTAATATTTTGATTAATGTGAAGATTTGATACTTGACTGGTTTGATTTGACCAAAGGCATCTCTCAGGTCAGGTCAGAAAGAAAGAGATAAGATTATTATTATGAGAGGCGCAACGCAACGGTGGGCTACTCCGAATGTGCCACGTGACACTGCTGCCAGCCAAAACGAAAGAGATCCTTCTAATTTTGACGTTTGTTTTTTTTTCTTACAAAACACCAAATTGTACGTTTTAGCTTACAAGAAGAAAAAAAAGCTAGTTTTAATTTTCGTCTATGTTGAAGTATATAAAATGCATGTTGTTGACGGATGATAATATAAAAACATCCCAGGTTCTGTTCAAAAGAAAATATATTAAAAAAAAATTGAAATTTTATCCATCATCCATGTTTATGAGTTATGACATTTGTATAGGATCCACATATTTTTTGCATTCATTTTTTAATTTCGTATTAAACCTTGTATATCTCGACATTTTCTAATTGCATGATCAAGATAAAATTTATATCTCCAACGTTTTGTTTTCAAGCTTATCGTTCTGTAAAGACCTTCTTAAGTTATGTACTAACGTGTAATAACTTTCTAAGAGTAATTCTTAGTCACACCAATTTTAGATTATGTTTTAATTTCATCACGTCATGTTGTAAAAACAGTGAATTGCCAAAACGTCCAAAGACATATTGCAAAAGAGTGTCGGTATACATTCGTAACCAAATTAGTACGTTTGATTTAAAACCTTGTAATCGCATATATTCAACATAATTGAATTTGAACGTATTTTCAATATTTAATGATTAAAGTATCCTTCAATTTTACCCCAAAAAAAAAAAATCAGAATTGTGGAAAGAAAACAAATACAGAACTAGAAAATTCGTTAACCTATATATAAAACACACAGTCATTACCGGTTCCATCCTAACATTTCTGTCTACATTAATGAAATTAAAGAAGAAAAAAACCATTTTTGCATCGAGCTATTCTATTTCTAACATTGAGCAGTTGTAATAAATTAATAATAAACCTGCCAACTAGTTGAACATGTGTAAAGTAATTACCAACAGCTAACTTTTGCTAAAGATTGGTGTGTGGTAGTTGAATTAATCATCCCAACGAATTTAGTTATTTAAAATTATAAATAAATAAAAATATAGTTACTACAACGGCTAGTTCACTTTGTTGTTTGTGCAAATTCTTTCAGCGATCCAAGAATCATCTGGAAGTATCTTCAGTTTTACGATAAGCATAACTAAGTTACTGATCAGTGATCACATGTTATGTAATTTGCAGTGAAAAAATTTTCAAAAAAAAAAATTTGCAGTGAAAAAAAAAATTTACCATGAACATTGCAATATATAACACAGTTTTAACCTAGAAAGGAGCATTACCATATTTCACTTCATCAACAAAAAAAAGAAAACATATTTCACTTCACACCCATCATTTTATTATTGTCTAAATCTTTTATTATTTGCCAGATAATAATTTGCCAAGTGTGTTTAGAACTATATAGATTATGCATATTACATAGACACGTATAGTTGGATCAAGTTGACAAGTTGGGAGGACACACGTTGATGTGACCCCGGACTACGGACGTGAACCACGGACGTACGGACGGAGCAAACCCAGCGGAACGATTCGAAAAGTACGACTCGGTTGGGCCGTGAGCGGATGGAATCGGCGGTCGGAGTGATGTACGGAAGGAAACGGCACAAAGGAACGACAAGAACGGACGGAGAGAGACTCGCGAGGAGATGCTCGACTCGTTTGTCTCTCGGATAGATGGAGATAGACGTGGAATGAGGTAGCGACACACAAGGGATGGATCTCCTTGCGATACGGCCAAACTAGTAGCTAACGAACCCGGTTCGTGCAGCTTCTAGGGTTTCGTTTCAATCACTGAAAACGAGAGAGAAGGATAACTTCTGGTTCTTAATTCTTAATAGTCTGCCTTACATGATAGGGTCTAGGCCCTTTATATAGGGCCGCTTACATAGAGGAACTCTCAAAACCCTAAACACGTGGGTGGAGATAAAACGCAGCGTTCAAGACATAGTTTTTAAAAGAGAAATAAAACTAAGGATAGAATGGCCACGCGGCCGAAGTGGTCCATGGCCATGCACTAGGGTCCATAGCCTCGTTAAAACCCCCTTGGTAAACCACGTAGGGACAAACCCAAGGTGGGAAAAAGAGTACTACTTTCCCTAATGACTTGGAGGTCTTCACCCTTGTGAGATGGTGAAGACCGTTAGAAGAGCCTCGGTTGGCTGCTCGTCGGGTCGGTTGGGCCCGCGGTCGAGTTCCGCTTGTTCCTGGACGAAAGCTTGGACAAAGATGAGGCACTTCTTCCTTGCGGTCCTAGCTGCGGTCCGGCTCCTTGTCGTAGCTCCGGGCATCAGGTTCGGTGCTTGGGTTGAGGGCCGTTTACTTCCGGACGCAGTCGCGTCCATGGTTCCTTGCGCGCTCCGGTCCTCGTCCGTGTCCGTATGCTGGTCATCGTCCCGGGTTCCATCATTCCCTCCCCCTTGGAAAGGTTTTGCCCTCAAAACATCTTCCTCGGTACCTACATCAAACGGGGCCAAGTCAGAAACATTGAATGAGGTCGAAGTCAAATACTCACCGGGCAGTTCAAGGCGGTAGGAATTGTCGTTGATCCTCTCGACGACTCGGAAAGGTTCATCTCCGCGGGGGCTCAGCTTGTCCTTCCTCTTCTGCGGAAACCGTTCTGGCCGTAGGTGCAACCAAACCCAGTCGCCTTCCTTGAAAACCATGGTCTTCCGGCCCTTGTTGGCTGTCCGCGCATAGTGTTCGGTACGCCGCTCTATGTTGGCCTTCACTTCCGCATGTAACTGTTTGATAAGCTCGGCCTTGCTCGCGCCATCTTGGTTCACTACTTCTCTGGGCGGCAAGGGTAACACGTCCATAGGAGTCAGCGGTTTAAAGCCATAAGCGATCTCGAACGGCGATTTCTGGGTGGCCGAGTGCGTGGCAAGGTTGTAGGCGAACTCCACAAATGGAAGGCATTCGACCCAAGTCTTCCTGTTACTGCCGATGGTGGTCCGCAGTAGTGCTCCGAGGGTGCGGTTAACCACCTCTGTTTGGCCGTCCGTCTGCGGATGGCACGCGGTCGAGTACAACAGCCGCGTTCCGAGTTTTCTCCATATGGTCCTCCAGAAATGGCCGAGGAACTTGGGCTCGCGATCGGACACAATGGTACGGGGGAGGCCGTGTAGCCGCACTACTTCTCGGAAGAACAGGTTGGCGATGTGCATGGCATCGTTGGTCTTGTTGCACGGTATAAAATGGGCCATTTTGGAGAAACGGTCCACGACCACGAAAATAGCGTCCTTCTTGTCGCACGGTGGTAGACCAAGGACAAAATCCATAGATAGGTCAACCCACGGACTTGATGCGATCGGAAGGGGTGTGTACAGGCCATAGGGACGCGTGGTGGACTTGGCCGTCCGGCACATAATGCAACTACCGCAGAATTTCTCCACCATGCGCTTCATCTTAGGCCAATAGAAGTGCTCCTTCAGGATGGCCATTGTTTTGGCTACGCCATAGTGTCCCGTGAGCCCTCCTCCATGTGCTTCCCTCATTAATAACTCCCGCATCGATCCGGCCGGGACGCACAGGCGCCTCTCCTTGAATAGGAACCCGTCATGTACAAAGAACTTGGTATAGCTTCCTTTACCATGTTCCTGGTAGCACTCAGCGAAGTCCGGGTCCAAACCATACGCGTCCTTGATGTGCTCAAACCCGAGGATCCGTGCGTCCATGGTGGTGATCAGCGTATGGCGCCGTGAAAGTGCGTCGGCCACAACATTCTCCTTGCCCTTCTTGTACTTGATGACGTAAGGAAAGGTTTCGATAAACTCCAGCCACTTGGCGTGCCTCCTCTTCAGGTTGGTCTGGCCGCGCAAGTGCTTCAACGTCTCATGGTCGGTATGAATGACGCACTCCTTGGCCAATAGATAATGTTGCCAAGTCTCCATCGCGCGGACTAAGGCGTACAGCTCCTTGTCGTAGGTTGGGTAATTGAGCGTCGGTCCGCTGAGCTTCTCACTGAAGTAGGCAATAGGCTTGCCTCCTTGCGTTAATACGGCTCCAATGCCCACTCCGGACGCGTCGCACTCCACTTCAAAGGTTTTGCTGAAATCCGGTAAGGCCAATAGAGGCGCGTGTGTCAGCCGGTGCTTGAGCTCGCGGAAGGCTGCTTCTTGGGCCGGTCCCCACTTGAACTCAACGCTCTTCTTTATGGTGGCGGTAAGTGGTGCAGCTACCGAACTGAAATCCCGCACGAACCGCCTATAGAAACTGGCCAGGCCGTGAAAGCTCCGGACTTGACTGATATTGGTCGGGGTCGGCCACTCCTCAATGGCCTTGATCTTGTCATTGTCCACCTTAAGCCCCTGCGCACTTACAACAAAGCCTAGGAAAACTAGCTCGTTAGCTCCAAACACGCATTTCTTAAAGTTAGCGTACAGTTTGTTCTCCTTAAGAGTGTCCAAGACCAAGGACAGATGTTCTAAATGTTCCTCAAGGCATTTACTATAAACAAGGATGTCATCAAAGTAAACAACCACAAATTTGTTGATATAGACCCTAAGGACATGGTTCATCAGTCTCATAAAGGTGGAGGGAGCATTAGATAGACCGAATGGCATTACCAACCATTCGTACAAACCTTGCTTGGTTTTGAACGCGGTTTTCCACTCATCTCCTTCTTTCATCCTCACTTGATGATAACCACTTTTAAGGTCTATCTTGGAGAAGATGGCGGAACCGCTGAGTTCATCAAGCATGTCGTCTAGGCGCGGAATGGGATGGCGGTACTTGATGGTGATGTTGTTTACTGCCCGGCAATCCACGCACATACGCCATGTCCCGTCCTTCTTAGGTACCAGCAAGACTGGCACCGCGCACGGACTAAGGCTCTCTTGGATGTATCCTTGCTCCATGAGTTCGGATACTTGGCGTTCAAGCTCCTTGGCCTCTTCGGGATTCACGCGGTAGGCAGGACGGTTCGGGAGCTGGGCTCCGGGTACAAGGTCGATCTGATGCTCAATGCCGCGAAGTGGTGGTAGACCGTGCGGTAATTCATCCGGAAACACGTCCTGGTATCGTCGTAGGAGCGGTCTGATCATGGCCGGGACGGCGTCCTGCTCCGTACCTATACTCACAACATCCTTAAAGACCATCAATAAGACTTGACAAGTGGAGTCACTAAGTGATCTCCTAACCGTGCTAGCATTAATCAAGAAGTTCATTTTAGTGCTCGGTTCCTTAGACATTTTCGATTGCAGCTCACAAACTTGTGTGGGACTCAATGGTTTTAGGCAAATACGCTTATTATCATGCACAAAGGAGTATTGGTTGGTGTGGCCACAGTGAGAGGTCCGCTTATCAAACTGCCAAGGACGCCCCAAAAGGAGGTGGCTAGCTTGCATCGGAACCACGTCACACAAGACTTGGTCTTTATAGGGGCCTACACTAAACGGGACCGTGACCTGTTCGGTGACTGGGACCACGGCCTTGTCATTCAACCATTTGAGTTTGTAGGGTTTAGGATGGTTTGTGGTACCAAGAGAAAGTTTCTTGACCATGTAGGAACTTGCCACATTTGTGCAAGATCCACCATCAATGATCAAGCCACAAACCTTCCCACTTACAGTGCATCGCGTGTGGAATATGTTGTCCCGCTGGTGCGTATCGTCCGGACACTGGCTAGTATTAAGGACCCGTCGGATCATAAGCAGCTCTCCCTCGTCAGGCTCGGCGACGGCTTCCTCGACCTCCTTAGCATCGTTCGGCTCGTCAGGGTCGTTGTCGTCCTCGGATTCAAGCTCCCCCGACGCGGTAATGGTCATGGTACGCGGATTGGGACAATCTCGGGCGTAGTGGCCTCGACCTTGGCACTTGAAGCATATTATGTCTCGGCTACGTCCTTCGGTCGGTTGCGGCCTGGGGTCGGTACGCGAGTCCTTGTTCTGGTCTCTTGGTTTGAACCGTGAGTCAATGGTGACGGCCTTGGACTTCTCTTGTCCGCGGTGCCCTCCCGGTCTAGGGGACGAGTTTGGCGACCAACTAGGCGTTCCTTGAGCGCGAGAGCGGTGGACGGTGTTGGCCTTCCTCTTGATCTGCTGTTCGACTTGCATTGCTAGGTGCAAGAGTTCATCGAACGAGTTGTACGATAAACGTTCTACCTTCCGCGCAATGCGGTCTTGTAGTCCGTCCAAGAACTGGGCCATCAATCCTTCTTCGCTATCTTCGACCTCCAGCCGGTTGCGAAGATGCTCGAACTCTTCATAGTAGTCCTCAACGCTCTTGGCTCCTTGGGACAGCTTGCGGAACCTTCGCTGGAGCTCGCGGTGGTACAGCGGTGGCACGTACCGGCGTCTCATCTCGTTCTTCATGGCCTCCCAATGCGGTAAGGCGCGTTCCCCGTTCCTCCTACGGTCAGCTTCAGAACGATCCCACCACGTAAGGGCATGGTCCGTGAACTGGGCGGCTGCATAGGCGATCTTCTTGGGTTCGGGGTAGTTGTAACAGGCGAATATATGATCCATCCGTCCCTCCCAGTCGAGATATGCCTCCGGATCAACTTTTCCGGCAAACGTAGGGGCCGTGAGTTTGTGACCCGGTTCGACCGGACGGTAGGGTTGATCGTCCTCATGCTCGTCCCTACGTCGAGGGCGCCTACCTTGGTAGGGTGGGCCATCGTCTTCTTCGGACGTCCCTCCTGGATCCGGTTCATAGCGTCGTTGGCGATCTTGGACAGGTGGTCCACGAGCCGCGGGTTGCCGTTGCCCATCCTCGATCCGTTGTAGCCGGTTCCCTAGCTGGGCTAGTTGAGTCCGGATCTCGGCTAAGACTGCCCCGATTTCAGGGGGTGGAAGCGGCTCTCCAGGTTGTGCGGCCATATCAGCTGTACGGACGGCGGTGATTGTACGGACGGTGGCCGCGGTACGGACGGCGGCCAGGTACTGTTCGGATGGTGGTCTACGCAGTGGCTGGTTGGAGAAGTGATACCAGCGGCGGTCAGTAGTGGGTACTGCGGCGGTTGATAAGTCCTCCGGCGTACGGTCGTATCGGACGGTAGCAATCGGTTCCGTCGGTCGATCCGTGACGCGTGTCCGTTCAGAAAAGATCCTACACAAAGAATAAACGCGTGGGTTCTCTGTTTGATAGGTTCAACAAATCGGACAAACCTTGGACAGCTAATGACTAGAAAAAGGTAAAGTAAAAAGCAAAAGTAAAAGCACTACAAGACAACCTAAGACTAAAACAAAAATGGACCTCACGCGCTGGGACTCTACTCGCTACACGTGGCCTTTAGGCCACCACTAACAACGACCAAGCAAAAGAACACAACTTTATGGATCTAAACTACCTAGCGAAGAACACCTCAAGAACACTAAAGACCTAGCAAGAACAAAACCTTATACAAACGGACTAGTTCCTAAACAAGACTCAAACTTGACCGTACAAGGACGTAAGGGAAGGAAAAATACGACCTTGTGAGGAACTTTCGGCTCTGATACCAACTGATGTGACCCCGGACTACGGACGTGAACCACGGACGTACGGACGGAGCAAACCCAGCGGAACGATTCGAAAAGTACGACTCGGTTGGGCCGTGAGCGGATGGAATCGGCGGTCGGAGTGATGTACGGAAGGAAACGGCACAAAGGAACGACAAGAACGGACGGAGAGAGACTCGCGAGGAGATGCTCGACTCGTTTGTCTCTCGGATAGATGGAGATAGACGTGGAATGAGGTAGCGACACACAAGGGATGGATCTCCTTGCGATACGGCCAAACTAGTAGCTAACGAACCCGGTTCGTGCAGCTTCTAGGGTTTCGTTTCAATCACTGAAAACGAGAGAGAAGGATAACTTCTGGTTCTTAATTCTTAATAGTCTGCCTTACATGATAGGGTCTAGGCCCTTTATATAGGGCCGCTTACATAGAGGAACTCTCAAAACCCTAAACACGTGGGTGGAGATAAAACGCAGCGTTCAAGACATAGTTTTTAAAAGAGAAATAAAACTAAGGATAGAATGGCCACGCGGCCGAAGTGGTCCATGGCCATGCACTAGGGTCCATAGCCTCGTTAAAACCCCCTTGGTAAACCACGTAGGGACAAACCCAAGGTGGGAAAAAGAGTACTACTTTCCCTAATGACTTGGAGGTCTTCACCCTTGTGAGATGGTGAAGACCGTTAGAAGAGCCTCGGTTGGCTGCTCGTCGGGTCGGTTGGGCCCGCGGTCGAGTTCCGCTTGTTCCTGGACGAAAGCTTGGACAAAGATGAGGCACTTCTTCCTTGCGGTCCTAGCTGCGGTCCGGCTCCTTGTCGTAGCTCCGGGCATCAGGTTCGGTGCTTGGGTTGAGGGCCGTTTACTTCCGGACGCAGTCGCGTCCATGGTTCCTTGCGCGCTCCGGTCCTCGTCCGTGTCCGTATGCTGGTCATCGTCCCGGGTTCCATCACACGTGGTCCAGTATGAATCATGGTTTATCTTTTGGTAGTCGTGTATGGAATGATTTTCTCAAAAATGATTTAAAGTCAAGACATACCTTTTCTATTTCGTTTGGGTCCAGTCCATTGCAGAACTTTGTTCTGGTATGGAGACTCCTTGGGCCGGGTCATAGTTCCATGAGAATAACAAACTTACTTTGAAAATGATTTAGATTGCATTCTAATACTATGTTGGTTAAAGTACTCTCTAACAATTAAATCTAAAATCTGGTGCATACGTATAAATATATCAACCCTTAGATGCTTCCTCAAAGTAACATTCCTTTTGGGAAAATTTACACCAATGGAATTTAGAATTGAGAACTATTATTACTGTTAAAACCGAGAAATATTATTATCAGTATATTTAACAATATGTCATAAGTGTTCAAATCTGTAAATGCGGATGAAGTGCAAATAATAAAGTGCAAAAAGTAAATAATACAAGAGCTTTGTTAACGAGGTTCGGTTATTCTTATTCCCCGGAACCACGTCCAAATTTCGATTTCACTAGAACAAGAAAGCAAATACAACCTATTCGTAAATGCATCAATCAAGCACAACTCTCTTAATTCACCGCTCCGTTTTGATAACATGAAATCTTAAGGATAAATCTCTACCCTTAACTAAATTCACACCGAGCCTAGATTCAAACCAAGATAACATAACTTTGGACTAAACTCTCCCTAAACCTAGACTTCAGATCTTCAACTCTCTTGAGCAACTTTCACACACACGTCACACTGACAAACAAAGAAGCTTGAACAACACAAGCACCAAACCGCGAAACTAAGCCGCACACAATGACAACTCTCTTGAAACGGACGGTCCAAATAGACGCGGGCCCACCCATTTGACACCTCTTGAGAGCTGGCGGGCCCGTGATTCGTCTCGACCTCGCGAGTCACATTGGTATTTGGTAACACACATTGTTGGAGGTTCTCTCTGCGCAATTATGGTGAGATCACTGAAGTTTCCATCGAATCAAGCTTCCATTCAGCATCATAAACATTCGAGACAATCTATCCAATAGGAACACATTCGCCATGTGCCATTATTTATTTTTGTTTTATAATTTCTAAGAAAGAGAATTATGACTTATCAAAAGAGGAAGATGTCAAAGAAGCATCAATTTTTAAATTTGGGCCTTTTTAATCTCCAACTTTAAAAATGTCGATTAAATCCATTAAGTTTGTGTGGACTTTCATAAATACAGGACAAACTTTTGTTAAATACTTAAATTGGCCATTTAAATTTGAAGGCATGCCGTTAAGTAAACTCACGACAACTGTTTATGATTCCATTTGTAAAATAATAAGTAGATTGAGCTTATATCAATTTCCTTGTGTTGCTTTCTTTACTATGCAATACATTCACATCTCTTTTTTTTTGTCATCTGATAGAAACCAAGACTGGAAAAGGTACAAGGGTAAAATAAAAACCAACCACCACCTACACTTGATACTGAGGTCAATCGACCCTCCAAGTGAAACAAGTAACAACAATAAAACCTGCCACACATACCATTCAGCAAGTTAACCTTCATAGTCTTTGCTTAGTTGATCTTGCAGCCATGAAGAGCCTCCCAAAGATAAATACGACTGGAGCCTCCCCTCTCGTGTTACACTCTTGGCGATAGCCACTGCCACTTTATTCACCGAGCTGAGCACATGGTGGCATTCCCAATAATCAAAACTCGACAATATCAGATGTATATCTTGCAGCAGCGAATCAAACCACGGCCATTCCTTAGGGTTGTTTATGGCTGCAACACCTGCATCATTATCCATTACCAGTTCAACCTGAGTGATATGTAGAATCTGCACCGCCTCCAGAGCCCACAGATAACACCGAAGACCTGCCAATATTTCCGTGTCGGATCTCTCAAAAGCAGTTCGTGCATGATGGAGAACCTGGCCTTGATTATCGCGAGTAATCCACGCACCACCAACCATTGGGGAGCTCTTCCCCCAAGACGTTGCGATGTTACATTTCGTAGTTCCAGGCATTGGTTTCCTCCATATAACCTCAAGGGATTGACGTCTCACTGTCCACTGCTGGGGTAAGGTGCCATTTAGAGCTTTTGCAGCAAACCAATGTGAGGAGTGCGTGAAAGCTTTATGCACCAGCTCCTGTATATCGCCCTGTTTCCCCTGAAATAGAAATGTGTTCCTCCATATCCATAATTCCCACAACAGACAGGGGATCATGTTTCTAATCTCCTCCGGAACCCACTTGTCTTGCATTACCATAAGCAAATGTTCCCAGTTCCCCACCAAATCCGAGTCAGAGAAGCCCCCAGAAGGCAGAGGGATATTAGCAAGGCCACATGCTTATCTAGCGACCGGACATGAGAACAGCATATGACATATTGTCTCCTCATGGTGACCACATATTGAGCATCTGGTGTCTACAACTAATCCACGTGAGGCAAGCCTTTTAGAAACAGCTAGAGCACCTGATAGCATTCTCCAGAGGAAAGTTCAAATCATTGGTACCGTCTGCAGTTTCCACACCTTCACTTTCATACTTGTAAGCTTGATCCTATCTTCCGAGCGAGGCTCATAGATTGAAGGTAGGGTCCGAAGCAACCAGTATCCGCTTTTAACTGAATAAGCACCAGAAGGCATATATGGCCATATGTAACGATCTCTCTTTGTTGCTGAATTTTAATAGCAAGAATCTGTTTAGCATCATCAGGTGGGAACAACACATTTATCTTCTTTATGTCCCATTTACATCCACTTGGCTACGCAGCTCCACCACCTTCAGGTTGACATTGAAGAAGGTGTCCATCCGGAACGGGGCTCTAGGATGTTTATCAAAGATCCATTTCTCTTTCCAGACGAAAGTATCCATACCATTCCCTATCATCTTCATCAGACCCTGCTTCAAGAGGGTACGACCATGTAGTATACTTCTCCATGCATAAGAAGGCCTTGAACCAGATCCGCACTCCAAGATAGTTGATTTTCGAAAGTAGCGGCTTTTGTAGAAACGAGAAACTAGAGATTCCGGGTTGTTGAGGATTCTCCAAGTTTGCTTGGCAAGGAGTGCTTGATTAAAATCTCCCAAATTCTTTAAAACCCAAACCACCATCTGCTTTAGATTTACACATCTCAGACCAAGCCACCCAAGCAATTTTCCTATTCCCCTGACAACTATTCCACCAAAAATCCCGCATGGCACTCGTGAGTTTCTTGCAGAGATGTTTACTCAGTCGAAAACAAGACATTGCATATACTGGGAGTGCCAACGTTATCGACTTAAGTAGAATCTCTTTTCCCCCTAAGGAGAGAGTCTTTGCAAACCACCCCTCTAGTCTCTTCTTGAGGTTATCGCCAATAAAAGCCAAAAGAGCCTGTTTTGAGCCACTAAAACACTCTGGCAATCCCAGATAATTACCTTCTCCCCCCTCTGTTGTAATCCCCAGGGTTTGTTTGATCATCAGCTTACTTGATACAGGCGTATTACTTCCAAAGGTAACTGCAGACTTCTCAAAGTTAATTTGTTGCCCCGATGCCTCACCATATAACTGTAGGCATGCCAGGAGTTCTTCACATTCCTCCTTGGTGGCACGACAGACCAATAAGGTATCATCAGCAAATAGTAAGTGTTGGACAATCAGACAAGACTCATTGAACCTGAACCCAGTAAGACGCCCCTGGGATCTCCTCCTTTCCATGACATGGATCAATGCCTCAGCACACAAGATAAACAGAAATGGGGAAAGAGGATCTCCCTGTCGGATTCCCCGCTCTGGTGTAACAAAGCCGAAAGGGCTCCCATTGATGAGCATTGAATATGTGACAGAGCGTACACACATCATTATCCACTGAATCCATCTCGTGGCAAAACCCATACGAATGAGAAGATGTTCCAGAAATTCCCATTCAACTTTGTCGTATGCCTTTGACATATCCGTCTTAATCGCTACAAAACCTGAATTGAACTTAGCATGCGTACGCAGAGCGTGAACCATCTCATGCACAATCAGTATATTGTCAAATATTAATCTTCCAGAGACGAACGCACCTTGTGTCTCAGAGACCAGAGCCGGAAGACATTTCTTGAGCCTTGTGCATAAAACCTTAGAAACGATTTTGTAGAGGACTGAGCACAAGCTGATTGGCCTCATATCCCTCATTTGGTTGGCATTGTCCTTCTTGGGAATGAGACAGATTTGAGTATGATTCCAGTCATGTGGGAAAACACCATCCTCAAAGAAACCTTGAATCTCCTTAACGATATCATCACCCACTATTGACCAATACCGACGAAAGAAGGCACAAGTCCACCCATCAGCACCCGGAGCACTATCTCCCTTGATATTAAACGCCGCTTGCTTAATCTCCTGCGCTGTCACTGGAGCCGCCAGTTGTTGGTTCATCCCATCTGATACCCTTGGTGCCATACCCTCTAAAAGTTGCTCAAAGTTACCAGGGCTAAAAATTTTGAACAACTCGGTGAAGTACTCCGCAGCAATGTTACCTTTAGAGCCCTCCTCAAAACATTCAAAACCGTGTTTGTCAACTAAGGAGTTGAGTCGATTCTTCAGTCTCTTATATTGTACGCTCCTATGAAAGAAGGCTGTATTTTTATCACCTGCCTGAAGCTAGGATTCTCGACTCTTAGACCTCCAATACGTTTCCTCCTCTCTAAAAGCAACTTTGAGTACCCATTTAAGTTGACGCAGTCGTTGGAAATTAGGAAACTGCTTAGTAGCCTCCTCTTCCAAGTCTCTGCGCAGCAACTGAATCTGCATGGCAGAGTTAGTAGGATGAGTCCTCTTCCATCTGGACAGAGCCTTCCTACACCGAGTTAGTCCACTTAACACAGAATTACTCTTATTCACCCCTTCCAAAGCCCACTGCTCACGTATTACCTCAATTGTTTCCGGCTTACTGATCCATCGCTTATCAAAGATGAACCTTCCTCTGAACTTTGTATAGATGAACCTTCCTCTGAACTTTGTATCATCGCCAACTAGTCTTGTGATTTTCGGGCGGTGGTCAGATCCCATCAGTTCTAAATATTTTGTATTAGCCCTTGGGAATAGAGTGAACCAACCACTGTTTCCAAAGCTTCTATCCAGCCGACATTGAACCCACACATTATCTCTCCGTCCACCCCACGAGAGTCTATTACCACAACTCGGGATTTCCTTGATCCGACTACTTCTTCCCATGGTTCTGAAAGAATAGAAGGAGCTCTCTAGACGCCTTGGGCCTCCCAATTTCTCAGAATTATCCATTATCTCGTTGAAGTCGCCGGTAAGTAACCATGGATCATCTCTCTATATACCAATTCGTGTAATGCGTTCCCATACAACCTCTCTCATTTGTCGAACCGGATCCCCATAGACAAAAGTTATATAAAAAACCATGGAACCCTGACAAATCCTTGTATCAATCACCCTTGAGTCAGACTGTAAGACTTCAACCTGGTACATGTCTTTCCAGAAAAGAGCTAAGCCACCACTCAGCCCAACAGGGTCGACAATATGTATGTTGTCATAGCCCAGCCACTCTTTCACCCCCATAACATGATCACTGGAGTTTTTAGTCTCCAAGAGGAACAAAAAGTCCGGATAATGCTCACAACGCATCTCCTTCAGACGTCGAACTGTCGAGGTGCTCCCCATGCCTTGGCAGTTCCAACTGATTACACTCATTGAGAACTGGGTGGTTTCTGGAAAACCACCGAACCCGACTTATCAGCAACAGACATCACATTACCACGCATACTTGCACCCTCCACACTCGGCCTAAGTACAGCATCCCTCTGCTCAGGGATTTGTTGAAATGCCGCTGAACAGTCTTTAAAACCTTAGATGAGACTTCACCATCCTCTAAGGCTTTCCTTTTGGTAGCAGGACCAAACAACTGCTCCTTAAACACCTCCTGCGAGGAACTAATGGAATTAGTGCTCGACATATCCCCCTCTTTCTTTGATTTATGTTTCCAAGAAGAGGTCTTTTTCTGAGTCTGTTTTTTACCACCACTGAGCGTCTCTTTGATACCAGCTAAAAGCCCCATGTGGAACCCTATAGAACCAGCCTGTTCCATCGCCATGATCTTACTACTCGCTATCACAGTTGCATCATTGTTGTTATGACCTCCCTCCATTCCAGTATCACCAGCCGTAGGAGACATATGTTGCATAGGATCCTCCACCAGGGCCTGTGGGTATCCAAAAACCAGACCTTTCCCTTTACTAAGATCCGGAGTTAGCGTAGGAGGGGCTTCCAGACAAAGCATTGCATTCTGATCACAAACATTTGAGGAGATAGAGTCTAAAGTTGTCCGGAGTGCTTGTTCTCTCTGACCCGCCAATGCAGGGTTCCCTAATTGCAGAAACTTCTTCATGCCAGCAAGGATTTCAGGCACCACCACATCTCTCTCTCTTTACATATAACTTTAACAACTTAATTTCCACGAGATAAATGAAAAATCATAAATGAAGTTGTGACTAAAACTAGTAGAGCTGAAAATTAAAACAAACACACAAAAAAGAGGTAAATTAAGCATTCAATCAGGAATCCCAATATATTAATCAAATCCAGTAGAGTTCTTCTCCAACTTTGCCCATTTCACCAAAGTCTTTAGAAACTTCTTCACCTGCAAAACAAGTTAATACAAATCCAACAAATTTCACATGGACACAGAAAAACTAAACATATTACGGACAAAACACATCACGTCAAGATATCATAAGACTTATACATTAACCTATTTGAAATTATTAATGATTTAACAATTGTTACCTCGGATGGATCTCTAAGGGAGTAAAACGCATTGCTTTCTTTGGGTATAGACGATACTAAGATACCGAAACCTCGGTTCCCATCTCTCAGTACCTGCAAGATTCATCATGTTGTTTTGATTAGAAAAATCACAATTTAAGAAATAATAACCATTATATATAACTAACTAATGAAATTAACATCAGTTATATAATTAATATACCTTGAATGCATCTTCATCTGTTGTGTCATCACCAATGTAGATAGGCAGCAAATCATCTTTGTTGCTTAGTCCTACACAAGATTTGATCACAGATCGATCAATCATTGATCATGAAGTTACGAAAGTGAATTTATAACAATCAATGTATACCGAGAGATTCTAATAGAAACTCGACCGCTCTTCCTTTGTTCCAGTCTATCACAGGACGAACCTCTAAAACCTATATAACCAAAAATGAGTAATGAGAATTATAAGTATCTTTAAAGCTAATCATACCTTCCTCCCATGAGTTAGACGCAAACGAGGGTATTGTTTCAAGTGGTCATGAACACTTTGAGCAATAACTGGCCAATCCTAAAATAAACACAAACATTTTAGATCACAATCATCAAAATCCAAAGCATAATGTTGTTTTGTTTACCTTTTCGTCAACGTTACGGTAATGTACAGAAGCACAAAACTTGTGGTTCTCTACTTTAGCACCTTTAATATCGTTCATTTTCTCAACAAGGGTTCTAAAAACCTCGTCGATAACCCGTATGAACTCTCTAGCCGGCTGAAACAGATTCACTTCCTTTCCCTAATAAACACAACCAAACGTGTTATAATATGTTTCATCGTTTGCAAAAACACGGTCAATGGATCATGCATTTTCACCTGTTGGTCAGTAGATTTGAAACAATTTGGATCATTAGAAGAAGTCATTATGTCCATTCCATGACTACCCGCGTAATAGAGTTCTGTTAATCCTACCAGATGATAAACCTGTAATATTAACCACAAATGTAAATCAATGGGTGATTCCATGAATACAAGAGATGGTTTTACGGTTTAGGATTATATATACCTTGTCACGGCTTCTACCGCTAATTATTGCGGTTGGGAAGTAACTCGCGACATCTTTAACCGCAGAACGCATCTGAAAGACCACAAAATATTCATCTTTTAAGCATAGTGTAGACAAAGAAAAAAAAAACAGAACAAAGTAAAGTAAAGTAAAGTAAAGTAATTAACAAAAGGGTCTTTTAAATTACTGCATCAGACATGATGGCACGATCAGGATCATCAACTATAGGAGAAAGAGTTCCATCATAATCCAAAAATACAGCAATCTTCTTCTTCTTTGCTTGAGTTGCAATATGTGCAAACGAGTTAATCGCAGAAGGATATTTCACCTGTTCACACAATTCCAAACAATAGATTTTGGTGAGAATATGAAAAAAACATATTAGGAATGAACAAGACTAAATTTTACAAGTAATTACCATCCAAGCACGTTGAGCAAAGTCATCTTCTGGAGCTACTTCGACGTTGAAATCTTTAACGAGCTTCTTACGCGGTGGAGAAGACGAAATCATTGCATCTAACCAACCATTAGACCTAACATCATCGAGCTTAGCAGGTTTCTTCCATTGTTGAGTCATCATGAATCTACCAGAAGGTGTCAATTTAGATGATGATATACCGAGTCTTGATTTGTTATATAACCGATGGTGAAGCTTGACCTTTTAGAACAGAGGATGTGTGGTTTGAGTTTAACTTCATTAACCACAAGTTTAAAACAATGCTTCAATGCAAGAACTATTCTTTTTGCTTTCGTTATCTTAACTAACGCTTCATCCAACTCGTTTGTCTATAAAAAACCATCTCTTCATTGTTTCTGGTCACTACTTGTTGGTGAAAGCTCCATTAAACAAAACTGATTAACAAGAAGAAGAAAAAACACGACTCAGGAAAAAATATTGAATCTCTTTTCAGTAACATAATGATTATTCGTTCTTGACTGAGTAGTACCTTATCACTATAATCTCCAATTGTTCATAGTACTTTTGATTCAGTTAGAAATTATATAACCTGCACGCAACATATCAACAAAGTCATTTATAATGTAAAATATTTGGTCCTTTATTAATGCTTTGTTTAAAAATCATAACTTCAATAAGAATTTCAAAAAATTAGTGGAAAATAAATGTTTTCTGTTACAACTGAATACTATTATTTTTTAATTCAATAAAGTAAGTTTTATGTGTTGAAATTTTTTTGTAGTTTTGTTTTGTCGTAACCTTCATGTTACTATCAGTTTTCTCTACATGTTAATAAAGAAGAAAAAAAAGTGAGACAAGTGATTTTGACAAGTACCGGAAATTTCAACATCTTTTAACCCAAATTTTAATAAATGGGTAGGTCTACTAATATTAAAAGAGAACACCGACAAGCTTGTAAAACATAACTCGAGAGAATTTGACAAATCACACGTATATACATCTAAAATAATAAAGTACAAAACATTTAACGTCAAATCAGTCTCCAATATTGATAGAACACTTGGATTTTTTTATATTTTCTTCGAAGCTAAACTAAAAAACTCGTCTAATACAGATTAAGAAGAAAAAAAAGATGGTACATCTGTTTCTTAATTTTATAGAGGTGTGGTGTTCAAAATAAAATAAAACTATAGGTGTTAATTTATTATTTTAAAAATTTACGAATTTTTTTTTTGAGGCGCAGAGTTCTAGGTGTACGGACAGATTTGCGTGTGTTTTATTTCCAAGTACGACGAATCTGTTTTAAACTGTGTTTTTTTTTTTTTTTTGGCAGTAACCAATATTGTAAGGTACGAGGAAACAGAAACAGATCTAAAAAATGCAGAGTGCGAGAAAATAAATAATAGAAAAACAATACTGAGCAAGATCGAAAAAAAATCTCAAATCTCAAAATGATTGAGCCAGAAACGTTGAAAATTAATTTATTCAATCCTAAAACCAAAAAAAAAAGAAGTTCGAACCTGATTCAAATGTCAAAGGAAGGAGAGAGAGAGAGAGAGAGAGAGAGATAGAGAGAGAGAGAGAGAGAGAGAGAGAGAGAGAAAATCTTCACAAGGATGAAGATTTTTTTTATTCCTTTGATGAAAATGTAAAAACAAAAGAACAACAAATTTGTGGAGAAATGAGATTTTGGGGATTAAAATTGAAAATTAAACCCTAATAAAGAGAGAGTCGAGAATGTAGGGAGGAGGAAGAGAAGAAAGGGGAGGGGAGAAGAATAATGCGGGGAGGGTTTTTCTTTTTTCGTATTTATAGACTCTTCGTCTTCTCTTCGGCTTTGGCTTTGGCTTTTGGGTTAAGGCAAATTTGTTTTTTTTTTTTTTTTTTTTTTTTTTTAAATGTGAAAAGACCACCCATGTTGGGTTTATCTACCAAATGTGCCACTCATATTTTTAATGGAAGACCAATAGGCAGTTTCACGTTCATGATTTTTAATAAAGTAAACAAGTGATGAGTTTGTCACTGATTAGTCATATATTCGTTTTTAGGAAAATTTTCTATAGCAATTAGTATTTTATTTCATGAAAACGATTTTTCGTCCGGTTGTTGGTTTTTTTTTTTCCCAAAAAGTTTATCTTATATATGATCTTATACTGTTACATCCATCAGTGAAGAAACCAAGTTGGAGAGACAAATTATTACAGCAAACTTGGAAGCATAACAAACATTCTACAACATAGCTACCAAGATTAGGTAGATGATAGTGAAATAAGTCTGTCTTCATCACTCTCTCATTAAGACTATCTAATCAATGAAAGTCATTGCAGCCAGTCTTAAAGCATACTTCATAAGCAGGGGGGAATGACAGTCTTAAAGCATACTTCATAAGCAGGGGGGAATGACAGAGCCTTATACTTCACCACATCATCTTCAAAAAACAGTCATCAAGGTCTTAGTGAATTTCTTCCACGACCTATATCCTTCATCAAAATAACCAGAGCCAAGGCACCAAGAGGTGTGCCAGCATCCATTGTCAAGCTAAAGTAAAACTAACGAAAGAAACAACCTACAAAAAGCCTAAATCAAAAAGAGGAGTCTCAGAAATGAAAGTCGATTAGCTTCTGAGATTCCTGACTTGCTATTCATCTTTCCTGGAGGTTCATGGTAAAACCGGATAGAACCTCAGTCCTGGATCCTTTCTGCATTGACGAGTGTTCCTATCAGTCCCCATGTGCATCTGTTTCCCTTTTTTCCTTTTCGAGCTCTCCCCAATTTCATATTTTCCTTTAGGTTTTCCAACTGTAGAAAACAAAGGATCTGATGAGACTTTGATGGAGGTAGAACTTGAAGACGGAAAACATTGGAGGGGATTAGCAGCAAAAAACTCTTCCAAATTAGGCGCAGGAGTAGCGGGTCTCGGCGGCTGTGAGATAGGGGAGTAGGAGGAAATTGCAGAGCTCTGATCTGATTTAATGTCTTCATTACAGCTGTTGAGAGAGGAGATCCCTTCTTCATCCTGACCAGGAGCCTGAGGAACATCGAGGTAGTCATCATCAAAAACCGGAGGAGCAAGATACGGACAGTGAGCCAAGTCGTGATTGAAGCGACAACAGTTGGTGCAAACTTTTTTGAGTTTTTCATACTCAAAACCTATCATGGCTCTTTCTCCAGATTCAAATCTGACCTTTCTAAAGAAACGAAGACGGTTTGTGAGTTCAACTCTAATCTTCACCCTAATAAAGGCTATCTGCGTAGTCGTCTCCTCATTGAAATCCAAGGCCACAACCTCACCAAGAGTATTAGCAATGAACCTAACTGTAGTGTCAGAGACATAAGGAAGGGGGATACCTCTGATTTGGACCCAAAGGTCAATAGATGTAAGGAAATCCTCTCTGGGAAAGTCTTCCCACCTTTGAAGAGCAACAAACCAGTTTTCAAACACCCAGGGTCCCCTTCTGAGAACGGAGGCTAAGTCACTCTCTGAACTAAACCTAAACTGGACATAACTATCATCCAAAAAATGACCATGCACCCTATCATAAATATCCCATTGAGCAGGTAAGGCAGATAGTACACGCCTACGGTCTTGGAGGGTAGGATTAAGCAGACGTCCGATAAGACTGAGTCTATTCCTTGCCAAAGCACCAGCATATGCTAAACTAGGAATAAACAATTCCGGATCATCTCGACCAAGAACCATATATTGAAGATCATTCCATAGTTCAGCAGCCATGATAGAGAAAGAAAAAAACTAGAAAAGGAGAAGCATACTAAGGAAAGTAAAACGAAAGAGGGAGGAAATATATATATGAGTAATTAAGGGAAGGAGTTAAAATAGAACTAGAAAATATGAGATAAGAAGTCAAAAAGGTCAAAGAAGACAAACCTTATTTGTAGGACTTAGTCAAATCTTCTAGCGAAGGAAGAGAAAAATTGAGAAACCAAGAAAATCACCGCTTGAGACTCAAAAAGTCTTCTAGATTTGTTTTTTCTGAAAGTCAGAATGTAAACCATTCTAGCTAAGAAAGACAAAAGTCAGTATTACGATTAAAAAGAGAAAAGAAATAATATAAGAAATTTCTGGTAATGGAACAAAAGGATAGTACTAATGCAAAGAATTAAGAATCATGCTTTGCTCATGATCAAAAAAACCTTTCAACCACCTAGGCACACCACTAGCCACGTAAGAGGATAATCCCAAGTCCAAAGTGACACTTTTTGCAATCAGCATAGCTCCCGAGTTACTCTTTAATGGTTCGAAGCTAAGAAACCAGAAAGGTTTCCCTTGACTATAGAATATGAGGGGAGTAATGAAGCTTACAATTGATGGCCAATGACTTGGATCATGTATAGCCTGAATGATTTCCAACGTGGATGCACCAAAAGTCACATTCGCTAAATGTAGGCTTGCCATACTCTCCAAGGCCCACTCCCAACTCTTAATTTTGGCTTCAAAGACAGAATTAACAGAGGTAAAGGATCTTCTACTGTGCAAAAGAACATTACCTGTAGGACCTCGTACTACCCAAGAGGCTCCAGATAACGCGAACTTTTTGGACCAGGAAAAACCAATGTTGCACTTCACTTCACCATGTAAAGGGGGATGCCATCTTTCATCCTGATCTGAAGGTACAATCTCGTGACAGAGAGTTGGAGTCTGCACTGCACACCATTCCGAAAAGGCCTCCCATGCTTTTTGAGCAACATCAAGCGGTGAAAAGCATACTCCTTGAAAGAGTAAGGAATTCCTGTTTTTCCACAGATGCCACAAAATCCAAGCAAATGCTGATCTAGGTTCTGCAACAGAGTTCCCCAATCTCTTCAAACTTAAAACATGATGCATATTCTCAAAAATTGAGTTGCCAAAACCCAAGGATGGCGATGGAATATTGGAAAGAGCCCAAACTTGTCTTGCAAAAGGACAGAGGAACAAAATGTGGTTGATCGATTCAATCTCTGCACCACAAATCATACACCCATCAAAAATTCTTATTGCTCTAGTCCTAAGTCTTTCTGTGACAGCAAGTGCTCCAAGAAGAGCTTTCCAGAAAAATATTCTAATTTTTGGAGAGGTAGCCTATAACGCCCCCGAACCGCCGTATGGCCGGGCGGACCACGGACAGCACCGGGACGCTACTATGGGAACATTCACCAACGGTCCGGCCGAGTACAAGAACATATCAAGACCCTTTGGCTAGTCCATCAGTGAGGTTCCCGACCACACGGCCTATCCTTACAGCTTTGCAACCTTATAGACATGCCGTGTGTTGAGCCGACTCGGACAAAGTCTATATCAGCACGCTCGCCCGTTTAATATAAAACTGAATACTTTTATTTCATTAAGGAGTTCTTTACAACCGATTTAAACAAAAGGTCATAAAGTTTTAAAAACGCGGCCCATAGCCGAAGTTTGTTACCAAAAGGAAAACATACTTGTAATTTTTACAATAGACACAAATAAAAATCTACTCCAGCCTCCCTATCGTTCACCACGCCCTCTAGTTCCCTCTAGGGTTACCTGCAGCACAAAAATCTATCGTAAGTAATCGAAGATTACTTAGTGAGCTCAGGGTGCCTGCAGAGAGTTAGCCCCAACTCTAAACCCCAAAACAACAACAACATGCACGCAAGCATTCAACAATCACAACAACCACAAGAAATCAACAATCAACAATCAACAATCAGAGATAGCATGCGGAAGATAATGAGCTAAACAAAATAGCTACCATGCGAGTCTCACTAACATGCATAAACGTGCAATATTTAATAACATGCAACGACATGCAACACCACCACAACCACACAAAAACTTGAATTAAAACATGCAAGCTTTAAACAAGTTTAATTTCTAGGGCCCGGTATGCTTCCTCTCCTCCATCCCTCTCGGAACAACCGCGTTACAGCCACAAAGGCACGCAACCGGATTTCCTTTCAAATTACACCGTCGTGTAATAGCTTCGGCCAGGATAGCGAACCCAGTAACCTCCGAGCTCTTCGTACTCAACCCTACAACACACGAACATGGGTTACATGTCGCTGTTGTATGTGATACGGTAGGAAGGACAGCCATACCCTTTCTTACATGCTTAGCCGGTATTACTCGCGGACATGCATTAAGATTTCACCAATTCTTGATACTTGGAAATTACATGCATGAGTCTCACACTCATGACTTCACAAGTATCACCACATGTTACCACCCCCTTGTTACTAGAACATTTCGGACTAGTAACGGGTGTAACCTCACACACATGCAATTAAAACAAGAAAAATCACAAAGAAATTTCAAGTAATAATGCACCAAAAATAACCATGCAATCCGCGTACTAGATAGAGGTTTTCATCCCTCATCTAAACCGGTTAATGCATAAGCCTGAACTCACAGTAAAACCGGCGATGATCGGCTTTGGTTGATGAGCTCCTCCCGCGGCACACTCGAAACTACACTTGAATGAAAACGATTGTCCTTATCGTTTCAACACTTGGTCGATAGTCTTGTCTTGCACTCTCTTCTCCTCTTTCCAACAACTCGCCACTTCTTCTTCTCTCTCTCAAGAAAATTTCTCTCTCAATTTTTCACTTTACCCCTTTGGTTCTTTTGCGAAAATGAGAGAGATGGGAGCTTATTTATAGAGAGTGTGGGCGCGGAGATAGCCAATGCATGTCTCATGCTCACTCTTCATTAGAGGCTATTAGTGCATGCTTAGACACTTGGAGAATTTCGAGCAACACCTTGAATTCCACTAACTTCTCTTGAATTCTTTATTCTCCCACTAAGCTCCACTATCTCCTTTGAATTATTTAATCTTCCCACTAACTCTTCCAAAATTAAAATAATTCTCCACTTAAGCCCCATGGAATTAAATTAATTCTCCACTTAAGCTCCATTATCTCCTTTTTGATTAAAATATTCTTAGTGGAGATTCCACTTTGATTATTTTAATTACTCCACTTAGAAAAATCTCCAACACTTAGAGAATTTTTCCTCCACTTCTTAAACCATGTCCGATGGCTAGACCGATCGTTGGTCGTCCGCTGTGTCCGTCGGTACACGTACGTCCCGTACGGTACACGGCACATGGTACATGGTACATGGTACCATCGGCCACTTCCTGGTCCGTCCAGAATTTCTCGGACATTCCTTCTGTAATACCATTGTCCTCCTCCTTTACTTCCCATTCGTGCCCTTTGCACATCCTTGGCCCTGGGGTTTTGTCCTGAAATTTTACCCCTTGACGAGGGTCATTACATTCTCCCCCCCTTAATAGAATTCGTCCCGAATTCCATAAGGTTCTGATGGCCCTCTCTTCTACTTCTGCAACGCTTCTGTACGTCACTGCGTGCAGTCTTCCCTTTATGTCCGGCCTGAGTCCATTAAAGAACCTTCGGGCCATGGCTAACTCATCATCATTTCCTTGGTACAAGTAACTTCGAAGCCTTGTGAAAATTCTTCCATAGGCTTGAACACTCTTAGGACCTTGCTCCAATCGTAGGAACTGATTTTCCAACCTGTCTCGCGACTCTGGTGGAAAATACTTCTGTCCAAACTCCCTCTTAAATGTCTCCCATGTGATAGACTGGTACCGATAGCGTGGAACTACACTATCCCACCACGCACGAGCATCTTCCTCCAAGAAATTAACTGCAATAGGCCTCCTAAACTCCTCTGGGCACTTTGATAGTTCGAAATTTGTTTCCAACTCCTTTATCCATTCGTCTGCTAACACCGTGTTTAGATCTCCTTTAAATTTGCTGAAACCTAAGTTTCTCATCATCATCACCAATCTCAAGAAATGATCTGATGGATCTTCTACTGGATGATTGGTTTGACTCCGCTGCTGCTGCTGAATCATATGGCTCAAAAGTTCTTGAACCATTCTTAGCGTCTGTTGGGTCTCCGATACATTCGCTGTACCATGGTCTTCCTCACGCCCTTGATCTTCTCCCGGGACATTCTGGTTTGGATTGGTTGCGTGCTGATCAACCGGCGAAAAACCAGGCGGGTACACATCCTCCGGTATATTGTGCCAATTCGAACTTGATGGCGTATACCCCGGCACCTCAACAGGTATCTCCCATTCAGGCATATACATGTTTGGCTCAAACATGCCTGGGAACGATTCCTCCCCTTGGGCATCCTCAAACAACGGACCCCATTCCTCCGGACCAAACGGCTGACTCGAACCCCTCACTGTGTCCGGCGAAAAGTGCGTTGACAAGTCGTGTTGACTGTGCGTAAATCTGATTAAACATATCTTTTAAGATTGTTTAAGTGATTCTTAATAAGAAAAGAAGTTCTTTTCAATATTGGTTGCATCTTCGTTTTTACAATTGGTATCAGAGCAGTCAACCGATGAGAGCTCTATACTCGCCACAGGTTGAGATCTTGAGATAATGATGCTTCAAAGGGCTGTGATCTTGGATGAACAAAGCTATGGTCGTTGGAAGGTCCGCATGGTTCAGTTGATCCGTAATCTTGGTGAGGATGCTTGGACGGCTGTTGAAGAAGGCTGGGAGCCTCCATATGAGAAAACTGAAGCTGGTGACAAGATCACTAAACCTAAGGCACGCTGGACAGTGGAAGAAAAGAACTTGTCTAAATACAATGCTAGGGCTCTTAATGCTATCTTTGGAGCTATTGATGATGATGAGTTTAAGCTTGTTCAAGGTTGTGAATCAGCTAAAGATGCTTGGGACATTCTGGAGAAGACCCATGAAGGAAATTCAAGTGTCAAAAGAACAAGATTAGACCAACTTGCATCTCAGTTTGAAGTCTTAAGAATGGATCCAGAAGAATCAATTTCACAATTTAGTGCAAAATTGAGTGTTATTGCTAATGAAGCAAAGAATCTTGGTAAGATCTATAAAAATACCAAGCTGGTTAAGAAATTAATTAGATGTCTACCTTCTAAGTATGCAGCTCATAAAGCAGTTATGAGGGTATCTGGCAACACATACACCTTGAAGTTTGAGGATCTCGTTGGTATGCTAAAATCAGAGGAGATGGAAGTTTCTGAAGAATTGAGAATTCATGGTAAAGGAATTGCATTCAAGGCAGATGACAGGAGTGATCAGTTGAAAGAGATAAAAGATAACATGTCCTTGATGGCAAGAAACTTTGGAAAAGCTCTCAAGCGTGTTGAAAAAGGACAAGGACGAGAATTAGCTTGTTGGAATCAAACTGCTACAGAGAGGTCTTGTTCTAGGCCAAATATATCTGAGAAAGAAAAATCTAATCGGAGAAAAGAGATTCAATGTCTTGAATGTGGTGGTTTTGGTCATTACAAACTTGAGTGTCCAATGGTTAAGCGCAAGGAGATGAAGTGCTTTGAATGTAAAAAGATTGGACATTTAAAATCAGAATGCCCAAACATGGTGAAAGGAAATAAGATTGCATATGTTAGCTTTAATGATTCAGAATCAGAGAGTGATGTGGATGAAGAAGAAGGAAAAATGTTGAATCTTTTTGCATATAGTGCTAAAAGTGATGATATAGCTGATGAAAGCTCATATGATGATGATGAAGAGTCAATTTCAAAAGAGAGCTATTGTATTCTGTATGACAATTGGGTTCAGTTGTGTAATGAAAAGTTGCTACTTGTCCAAGAAAAACTGAAATTGGAAGCCAAAGTCAATATGCTTGAAGATAGGAAGCGTGAAGTATTGATTGGTGAGGAACTCCCTCCTGCTGAAAAGGAGTTGTTTGAGAGGAAACTGAGAAATCTGCAAGAAAAATATAGTTTGGAAAAAGAAAAAGCAACAAGTCTGGAAAGGGAGCTGAATGAGAATCACAAGAAGATTAGGATGTTGAATAATGGTGGCAAAAAGCTTGATGAGATACTATCTATGGGAATTGTAGGATCTCAGCATCGAGGTCTGGGTTATCATAAAGAGGAGACTGTTGAGCTGTTATCTCGTGATAAATCAGTAAGCTTTGTTAAGAGTAATTCAACCCATGAAACCGAGTCAAGTATTCTGGGAAAAGTGGTTCAACAGGAAGCCCCTGTAGCACTAACCAGGAACAAGTTCAATCTATATCCGCTCCTAAGCAAAAAGGTTGGACTAAATCCAAGCGAGGACATAGGATTTATGAATGTTTTCATTGTGGTAAATCTGGTCATGTCAAATCTTTTTGTTACAAGTTTAAGAACAAGATCAAGGAGCTTTGGATGGCTAGGAAGTGCTTTATCGATCCATCTCACTTTTGCAAAGTCTGGGTTGCTAAACAGGATCTTTACAGTAAGGTTTCCGAACATAATGAAAGACAATATAATCAAATAATCCATGAAACTGAGGAAATCAACCTATTTTGCAATCTCTCGAAGATAATCACTGAAGACGATGTTGGGGTTGAACCTGAGGTTCTACAGAAGCATGTTGCAGACCACCTGTACAAGAAACAGTCACAACTGAATCAACTAGATCCAATAGTAACGATTGGAATGATGAATCATCAGGAGTCTTAGCTACATCTATACAATTGCAAAGTCATAAGAATCAGTCTGCTGCAGTTGCATTTGTTGAGCAAACCATTTGTCATGTTGAGCTGAATTCTCAAGGAGTGTTGCAACATTGTTTTGTTTCAAAGGTTGAATCTAAGAACATTATAAAAGCTCTTGAGGATTATTTTTGGTTCAAGGCATGATAGGAAGCTTGTTGTGTCTCCCTACATATATGTCTTCATCCTTGTTTTTATATGAATGTGCACTCACGCTGGGGGAGTATGATGAGATGATGATATTGGTGATGATGGTGATGTTATAGTTGATGAGGTTTATGGTTTTGGAAGATTCTAGTACTATTCATATCTGGAGCTTGAGTTGTCACATTCAAATAAAAAGGGGGAGAATGAAAGCATGAAGATTTTGGTTGCTATAAGGCTGGTCTGTAGGATCCTGGAAGACAGGTTCACACGTCTGTAACAGATATCGAGTGACGTGGCTGTGTTTTTAGAGACTCTTTGATTAGAGAACAAGTTATTATCATATATATTAAGAAGATTTGGACTTATCCTTTAATAGGAAAGTAGGTCATCGGAGGTATCCTATATATTGTGTTATTGGGCAAACATGTTGTTTGGCCGTTCAAAGAATAATTTTGAGAACTAAGCGAATAAGCTTTTAGGGTTCTTAGGGATTTTGGTTAGATTAAGAATTGGTCAGTGACAAGTCGTGTTGACTGTGTGTAAATCTGATTAAACATATCTTGTATGATTATTTAAGTGATTGTTAATAAGAAAAGAAGTTTTTTTTAATATTGGCTGCATCTTCATTTTTACAAATTTAGCTTTTGAACCATGCATGTCCATGATTCTTCTTCCATTCAAATATGTTAAATTAAACAATCTCTAGGTGTTGAAAATTCGTGGTATTAAACTATTAATTTAGCTAAAATATAGTATAACTGAGTCCATGTTTTTTATAATTGTGTTTTTTTTCTTCTCTATAATTTTAAATCATATTCATACGCTAAACCAACTTATAGTATATATTATCCCCTATATAATAAAACGAAAGTACACAACATTTTTTTTGTAGACTATATAATAGATATATTTATGATTTTTTGGTTATAAACTTGTGACATATGTGTATCATAATATACGGGTTAGTCTGATTTTTGGTAAGTAAGGATAGTATGGATTTAGTTAATTATAGTAACATATAAATCAATTATAAGCAACATTTAAAAGATAAGGAAATCTCTCAACCTAATTAAAACAAAAATATGTGATTCTTCTTTCACATTTATTTTATTTTATATTTAAATTATTTTAATTTTTTTATCTAATATATTTAGTTAATAAAATTTATGATTTTTTCTGCATATGATGTAATTTAAATTTTTTAAAACGGACATATATTGCTCAACTGATGAATAAAAAACATATATAAAATGCAGAAAACTAGACAAAGATTCAAAGTCATATTAATAAAAAAGAGACCAAAATGATTGTGAATATGAACGAGCAGAAACCTTGCTTTATCAGGCATTGAAATTAAAAAAATATATACATTTTATTATGTTTCTTTATTTTAAAGAATTTCAACTTTTAATAACTTTAAAAATTCAAATGTATAACTTTTTCAAAATTTTAAAGATTATTAATATTTCAACTATTAAAACATTTGTCTTTTTATAAATTGTTTAAGATATGAATAATATTTAAACTTTATAAGAAGTTCAAATATTATAAGTATTTCAATTTCTAAAATAATAAAATTTATTCAAACATTTTCAATTTTAATAATATATACGAATTAAAATATCACATGACGGGTTATATGGCATGACATGTTTGAGTTGATATTAATAGAAAATTAAAATGCCACTAATTCAATGCTACACGGGTAAAATATCATATCATTATTTTGTGAACTTTTTAAAAACTTTAAAGATTATTCAGATTTCAATTATTAAATATTTAATTTTTATAATTGTTTAAGATATTAAATTATTTAAACTTTATACGAAGTTCAAATATTATAAGTAGTTCAATTTCTAACCAAAAAGAAACTTTATTAACACATTTTAAAATTTTAAAAATATATTTAGATTTTTATGAAGTTTTTTCTGCGGTGTACAACAAATTAAAATATCACACGACGAGTTATATGGCTAGATATGTTTGAGTTGATATTAATAGAAACTTAAAATGTCATTGATTCGGTGCTACATGGATAAAATATCATCTCTTTATTTTGTTAACAATATAAATATTAGATTAATAGACGAATCTAATTAAATCGATTAATTAATATGTAACAAAATAATTAATATGTGGTATAGTGTAGGTTAAGTCATATAATTAACAATCAAAATACAATATACAATTTTAAAAACTAAACAAATCAAATAAAATTAACAAACAGAAATTAATATTTTTATCAAATAGCTAAAACTGCAGTGTACTGCGGGTCAAAATCTAGATATACTAGAATAGATCTTACAAAATATATGTTATTTTCATAAGTTATATTCAACATATGATTTCATGGCATATTGTTCAAGAAAAAAAAATTTTGTTTGAGGAATTTTTTTTTTTAAAAACAAATTAAACAATCATATATAAAACACTTTCAATAAAAGTTACAAAATAAATAAAATAAATGTTAATCCATGCTTTAGCACGGTCCAATTCTAGTATACTAGAAGAAAGACGACGGTGCCTACTGCCTACCAAATTCATTGATTTTATTATTGGTGGGTTTTCCCCCTAATAATCTTATTTCAAATATATTTGTATATAGTATAGAATTTGAATACGACACACGAGACAAGAAAACAATGTAATTTAAAAATCGAATGTTAACAAGATTATTAATGTAATGTTCTTTGATATCACTTTCGTTGTTGTGGTGCTATAATGTTATTGACTTATTGTTATCGATGTATCATAGCAATACAAACACATAGATATCTGTCTTTATTTTTTATTCCTTTAAATATCCGTCGACTGCACATCGCAAAAAGAAGTTTTAGATTCCAGTGCACACTTGAGAAAAAAAAGATCATTTCGTAAATAGTCTAAATACATTACAAAGTCTTGATCTCAATTTAAATCTAACTTATTTTTGATCGTGTAATAGTCAAATTATAACCTTTTTTTTTGAACAACAAGTCAAATTCTAACTTAAAAATTAAAAAAATATAACATCTTTCTGATAGTGTAAATACTAAATAGTCAAATACTACTCTAAAGATGTATAATGTCAAAATATTTTTTTGGATGCAACCTGGTCTGGTGATCGATTTGGCTTTGCTGTGATCTGATTGCATTCTGCCATATAAAACAAAAGAGTATGCATGCTTTGAGATTTGATTTAAAATCTGTCGTCGAATCAGTTTTTTTTTTTTTTGTCAAGACCCTTGATTTCATTCATTTATAAATCAAATAGAAAGGAAATGATCAATAATCCAAAGTTTAAACAATACAACAAGAGAAACTATATTCTCTGGTTCGCTAGCAGCTTCTCTCTCTAGCACAACCATCGAGGTTTCTCCTCCCGGCGGCGCTGATCTAGGCCACTGCCCCTTCATTGTCGTATTCCTCTCTGATACCAACTCTGTTTCTAGACCGATTTCGAACTCATCGGAGATTCATCGGGTTGTCAAGCTACTCCGACCACGCTTCAGCTTTAACCTCTCTCCCCCCCTCTCTGCTCAAATGGTGGGTCTTCTCGGCGAGGTGATTCTCTCGAGACCCCAACCTTTCGATGAAAAATCTGAGACCTTTGGACGCCTTGTTTGTTTTGCTTTCTGTATCTCTTGCCGGTTCCCCTTGAAGGCAACCTCAACATTTCCTTGCTCCTTGGATTCATATCCACTCACCAAGTGTTCTACTTGGCTGCATTTGGAAGGGAGATCTGTGCTGCCTCCGGAACTGAGCATGATATTGACGGTTAAAGTTTCAACCCTAGCGAACCTTTATCCCCCTCCTGCATCTCTGGTCCCTCTAGTTTGTGTACCGGATCTACTCTGCTCCAATTCGCCGCTTTGTCCGATGAAAATTGCCTTCACAAACCAGACCAAAGTGCATTTCTCCAACCCTGTTGCTGGACAGAGTCATGCTGATTCTCGCCTCCAATGCAGCTCCGTACCCAATCCACCTCAGTCTTATCGATCCAGGTTTGAGCCCAATTCTCATACACGAATCCTGGTAGGTAGAGTATCCCGGTGAGAGTATGATACATGCCTAATGTTGAAGATTGTTAGACCCTACTCAATTTTCTCGAATCCAATCCTACTAGCTTCTCATGCCTTTGTTGTAGCTTGCAGCCTTAGTAGATATGCAAAAGCCTATTTAGGTTGGTTAGATAATTACCCTTGTCAAGATCAGTTGGAACGATTGTACCAAAAGCTCACCAAAACCCCCATATGTACCATCACGACTTCCTCCTTGGTCCTAACCTAGTACCTATCTTAATGCCCTAGGGCAAAACCGACTGTAGGTTTTGTTTGAGACTCCTTAACCTCCATGGCTTTGAGCTTCATGAGAGGGAAGAACCACCTATTTTGCTACAGCTTTGCTTCCTTTTTCCTAGATTCAATCATAGACCAATCCCACCTCTCAATTTCCATCAACCGTTTATAGGATGTAAACTCGGTTCTGCTTTACTTTGGCAATGTAATACCGGCTGCAAGCTTTGTGAGGGACTCCTTAACTTCCATGGTTGTTGGATTCATGCGAGGGAGGACTCACCTGCTTTATTCCGGCATTACACATATCATTTACGAGTACCAGTTATTGCCCCAGACACTGTGCAGAGAATTAAGCCAGAAAATGTATCAACTTTGGAACAAATAGGTTTGATCATTCTCTTGTTGGCGAGAACCCCTTCCCCCACTCCCCCTGAGTACAACATTTGTAAAATCTCCTCTGCATATATTACAAGAGCCAATATTGATCACATGTTGATCGAGGAAGTTGAGAAGTGCATCTTCATGTGCAACTCCACCATGATCCCAACAGATTCTTTAAGCATTGCTAGTCTCCCAAATTCTTACACCTCCTTGGATAACTAATGGAACCAATATCTTTATAAGCTTTGTAACCTTTTTATGCTTTGTAATCCTTTATTCTCTCATGTGTATGAACTCTCCTCATTGAGGATTTAAGCTGGAATGGAAGTTTGTTTGACAAAAAAAAAAACAATATAACAAAGGAGACATTTCCCAATGCCAAACAAAAAAAGATAAAAGGAATCAACAAAGAGTCCAAGAAAGCTTTGAAGAAAAATCTAGCGGTTTGCCACATGTGAGGTCAAGGTTTGTTAATCAGTCTTCCACGAGAGGCTCAATGGAAGACACAATGGTCATAGTCCAACACAGATTTAATGACGTTGAAAAGGTGTTCTTTGCGATTGGTTGATGCTTGATGTAGCTAGCTAGACAAGTCGAGGGGGAAATGTTGGTCAAGAGATCTCTATGACCATACTCATGCCTTCGAAAACTTGATTTCCAAGCTATTAGGCCATGCAATTTCAATGACTTGGAAGCGGTAGGGATCATCAGAGAATCTAGCATCATGAAATTTTGAGTATGGTTGAAGCGCCATGACAAATTAGTTTGGTCTCTCTCCTAGAAATGCCTCGGCAGAGGAGATTAAGAATTCTACATATGATTTGAAAACAGTTCACCGCCAGCAGATAGAGAGCATACCTGAGCTGCAATACTGATAGAGAAAGATGGATATGGAAGTTCAAAAGTGAACCGGATAAGCCACATAGTAAGAAAGTGACAGCAGGTGGTGGTTGAAGTCGCTCTTCAGAATTGACTTGGAGTGAATGTTGGTCGAGTGCCAGCCACGACCAAACAAAAACAACTGCCAATTGGAGTTCAACGCAAAGAAACCAAGAGACTTCAAGTGATAGGGAGCATAACTAGGTGTTAAACTTTTCGGTGTATAAAGAGTATCCCTGGTGTTAATGATTTTCACATAGGTGGTTTTGACAACCAGACTATACATGTGTAGAAGGTTATAGAGAGAACGATAACCAAATCTCCTTAGAGGGTTTGTCATAATGTCATTTCCTTCCAGCCTTTTCTATTGCCTCTCACACTAAGATCCAAAACCAAGCTAGGGAAACAAAATTTCTTCTAGCATGGAAACAACCATCCAAAACAGAAGTAAAGGATTGGTGAGAGAAGCCGATATATGTATTAGTCAAGGAGTCACTGACAGCCAGAGATAAACTAAAGCCATAAGCAAGTCGTTGACAATAAGAGTTCAACATTAACTTTCCAAGAGACTTCAAACTTATAGGATCAATAGAGTTCACCACAAGCAGAGCAAGAACCAGAAATTTCAGACCATAGGTTCAAAGCCATATCATCCTAGTTGACTTAGCTCTCAACATGACTAGACCAATGAGAGTATAAGATCAAACTACATATTACTTATAGTTTGCCAAATAATTAGACAGCACGGCCTGGGTTTTAAGATGTTGGGCAAATGTTTTGAAAGAGTTGCTGGGCCTAAACAATCTCCAAAGCCCACCAAAGAAAGAGTCAACTCTAGCTTTGGCTGACCTAGGACGAATGGGTACATGATGTCTAGTCGGAGCAGAGGGAAATCTGATTTGCAGTGCGTAAAGCTTCTCTAGAGACAGCGTCTTCCTCCTTGCCAAGCTCTGAGGGTGAAGTGTGGTTTGGGCGGAAGTCCATGAAATATAAAAAGCTGTAACTCTGAAGAAAGCAGCGTTGAGAGCTGTCATCATACTCCTTTGTGGAGGAGCTTTTGATGGTTCAAGAGACATCCCTGCCATCAACAAAGTCGAGATGAAGAATTCTTCAAGTTTTGACAGTCTTTCGGATCGGGGAAAATACATAGCAATGGACCTTTGGTTCGCTGTCGAATAGGCTAAACTTATAAATGGAATGGTGGGATTCACCGAGAAACACCTCCCTCCATTGTGACTTGTGAGATAATAATTATCCAGATTTGATAGTCCTTGAGGGATAAAGAAAAGGGTGCAAAAGGGTTTAAAAATTGGGAAAAAGGAATTAAAAAGACAACTATAGTAGCCACAATTAAAATCTGAGGAAATTGGAGAAGCGAGTGTCCCGACGCCGGCGAGTCGAGACCATGCTGAACGAACGACACAGTTTTAAAAAAATCACTCGCTGAGTTTTTTTGGAATTGATGACGTGAAAGTAGTTTCTAATCGCTGGTTTTTTTGATGACTCCACAGATATTGTATCACGTTTCCAATTTTTCTAATCCCACTTCCATTTTCTCCGACATTACCTTTATTACAATTTTAAATTATCGTTTTACTTTCATAATTTTTACGTTCACCGTCGTTTTTCACAGTCGCTATTTTAGCGATCAACAGAAGAACATGACCGTTTTCTGTACCACTATATAACATTCTATATATTGTCCTAAATCAACTTGACTTGGTGGACATGAACGGTAATGGGTAACTGAATTTTATTTCAAGTTCAATGTTCTTTTAAATATAAAAATTAAAAATTACAAAATCTAAATTACTTGTTTTAAAGCATTTAAACCAGTAAAGTCTTATATACGTGTCACAAAATCTTTGAAATACCCCTTGTCCCCATGAATTTATAACTCTTGTGTATCTTTATCGCATGTGCTGATATGACTTGTGACACAATATATGATCAAGACATTTTTATTTATGAATTAAACAATGAAAAATCAAATTTCATGCAATAATGATTTGATAGACAATAGGGGAAAATTAGAAAACTAAAAAAACAAAATTATGACCAAGACATATAGTATATATTGCATGTTATGCTGCAGAAAAAAAAAAAAAAAAAAAAAAAAGAGAACAAAATTACATTGTAAAGGAGTGAAGACTGAGGAGTGATAAAATGGTAATGTAGAATGGCCAATCACAATTCAAAAGGTGGTTGCCTTTTAGGCTTTTTATATTCCAACCACTGTCTCAAACATTAAATAAGATAAAAAGAGACATCACTTTTCTTTTCACTATTTTCGTTTTTTGTTTGTTATGTATTCTTAGTTAAAAGTAAAATACTATTTTGCATTATTCAGTTTTTTTTAATATATAGAAAAGTTGTCAAAATCTATCACAACAGATTTGCCACTATAAATATCCCACTCTTCATTGTGGGATATTATAGATACCATTATGTGGTCTTTGATCTGTTTTTTTTTGTCAAATTTAATAAACAAAATTAGTTTAAAAAATTACATTGGGGAAACAAAAGAAAAGGTTCATATGTATATATATATTATAATATACGCAATGTGGAATATTAAATATTGCATTTTAGATGTGCTTACCTTTGAAATCATAGCAAATTATTGGGTCTAGCGCAAGCTAATAATTCGAGATTTTATTCTGATTTTATATTTGACAATATAATAAAAGATAAAATTCTAAGACTAAGATAATTAAAAAATATTGTAGCCAGAATATATGGTTATATTTCGTTGTTATTTCCTAACATATACATTGCTGATGGTGACAAAATATATACATTTGTTGGATAAAAACAACTCTTAACATGTATATAACGTTATGGTTTAGAATTATGTTTTTACTATATAACGTGGTTTAGAATTTTTCTTAAGAAAGTGCATGCCAAAAGTGAAAAAAAAAAATAAAACTAGAATATTTCAGAAAAAAAATATATATAAATCGGTCAGCTACATTTTATCTCCTTCTACAAGTTGGATATTTTGACTATTCCCATTCAAACAAAACATCATTAGAGAAAACTCTCAAAATGATCACGCTATATCATGATTTCTTTTTTGTCGGCAAGTTTATGTTTCCAGGAAAAAAAAACGGAGAGTTCAATGTCGTCGCATAATGTAGAAGGTAAGATGATGCAATAGACCATTTGTACTCATACGTCGTGAGAAAACTTTTTTACAGTTTTTTTTTCTAATCACTGTTTCATTACCCCTAAAATGAAAGAGCCATAAGAAAATATGATTAAAAGCAGTGTCCTGAAGCAAGCGAATTCGCTCAATTGCATCATTATTTTTTGACATCACTGCACACATCATTTTTCACCTAGAATTTTAAGTTACTTTTTTTTTAGTTTGAGAAAATTAGAAAAACTGAATGAGCTAGTGACGAAATTAGATTTGATTTCAGTCAAATGCAGATAGCCGAGTATTGTTTTATTACAATGTTATTTAGATTCAAAACTAGCCTTATGTTTTAGTTAAAAAATGCGTTTTGTTTGTATTCAGTACAATACTCGTTAGAAATTGTTAGGGTTGTTACACTTGATTAGTTATGTTTTGCTTTTGATACAATTTAGAGATTACATCCTTCATCTCCACAAGATTTTTTTAATTGTAGAGAGAGGACGTTTGTAATCATCCCGAACTAGTAAAATCTTTCGCCAAGGGTTTTGCCGAGAAAAGAAATCATGGTGTCAAATTTTCCTAAATCATTTTCATCTCTTTACAAAAAAACATCAAAATTTAATTCCGCAATTTTCTTGACGAGATATTTGCTTCGTCAATCCATATATATTGTTAGAACAAACTTATAGTTCGTATTATTAGACAAACAGTCTGTTTGAACTGCAGTTATTGTGGTAACAGTTTTCATATAAAACTAAGGGATATCCCGTGCTTAAAGCACGGATCAACATTTTTTTAAAAAATTTATAATATAATAATCAAAATTATTGTTTTAGTTTTTTAAAATAGTTATTTTTTTTGAAATAATATTTATTTTTAATTGTTATGTAAATCTATTAGTCTAATTGAATACTAATTATTTTAGAATATTATAGTATATTATTTTTGACGTATTATTACAGTTTTATATTATTTGTTTGTTTTATTTGCATCATTATTTTGTGAAATAGAACATAGTAATTTTAATATTATAATTGTAAGCAAATAAAAATTATTAATCTATCATGTATATAAATTTAGTTTTGCCAACCCACCAATGTGGAAATTAAAACACACATTTTCATACATTGAGTAATATATCTTCGTTTTAAAAAATTCAAATCACAACATATGCAGAAAAAATATGCATTTTATTAATTATAAGTATTATATGAAAATTCCAAACAATTTGTAAATAAAATAAAATAAAGATGATAGGACAATCATAATTTGAAATCTTAACAAAATCTTCGAATTTAGTTATTAAAAATAATTGTATTGTACACATGGATATAAAATTTTAGTTTTTAAAATACTAATTGGTTTATATATTTTTTTAAAAAATAATTAGTAATTTCGTCCATAATTTATTGGAGAGAGAATTTTTTTTTAGATTTTTTTAGATTTTTAAATATTTGATCTGTAAATGTTTTTATTTTTTAATTAATTATATTTATTTAAATTAGTGAATTAAGCTTAATTATTTTTTAATGGCAATTGAATGTAATTTTTTTACACATTTTAAGGTTAGTTTCATATTTGTACTTCCCAATTAATATAGTAGGATATTATTTTTGAAAACATATATATTCTTTAATTGACATAGTGTCGTGAATATTTGGAAACAAATTTATAAATAAAATAAGTATTAAATCGTTTTGACTGACAAACAAAACAGGTTAAAAAAACACTTGAAAATAAAATAATATTACAAAAATATTCTCTCTATAAGTAAACTCGTATGGATGCCTTCTCTTTCATTCTCTCCATGAACTCTCTCTCCCTCTCTGTACTCTTTATATCAATTCCTATTTGATTCAAAAGATTTCCTTTTTGGGTTCTTAGAGTCTGTAGAAAATGTCTGAGAACGAAGTCAAGGATCCTCGTATCGATGGCATCAAAACTAAGATCCGTGTCGTTCCAGATTTTCCCAAGAAAGGTTAGTTTTATTTTCTTCCTCAGTTTTATATTTAATAATTAGATGTTTCTTTTAAGGTCTCTGTTTTTTTTTTGGTTACTGAGAAAAATTGTAACATTGTTGTCATCACGGTCAAAAATTTCTTATACGACTTGGGAAGTTATGGATACAATGCAAGTACTGTTTTCTTGATTGGAAGTGGGTTTAGATTATTTAAGAATAATAATGTGAAAATTGCAGGAATAATGTTCCAAGACATAACAACACTGCTGCTAGATCCTAAAGCTTTTAAAGACACTATTGATTTGTTTGTTGAGAGGTATCGACACATGAACATCTCGGTGGTTGCAGGTACTATTATTTAGATACATAGTTTTCTATAGATATAAAGTCAAAACATAAGTAATTTATTTTTTTGTCGTAATTTTATTCTTTGCTTTATCTAATTTTCATTAATATATAAACCTCGTGTTGGCAAACAATATAATATATAATTATCTTGATGCATTTAGTTGAAGAAGATAATATAAAAATTGGATGAAGTTGATCTGTGTTGTTTAGGAATCATGATTCATAATATGATAATAAGACAACTGTGCCATAGTGGTATGAATGTTTGCTACAAGTGTATCATATTCAAGGTTTTACCTTAACCAAACCGAGATGAAACTTTAACATAAAAAAAAAGACGAAATGCGAAAAGCGCGATTTTTTATTATTCGAATTTCCAAAACAAAAAATAGGACACCAAGTGAAATGCAACTTCAACTTGATTTTTGTATTTCATATATTGAAAAAAAAAACTGAAACATAAAACGAAAATAATCTGATTAGACATTCTTAAAGTGTAAGTGTTGGAATCTGGTTTGGATAAATGGGTGGTTGATTTATGGATGCTACCTTTTTAAAAGGGTTGGCCCTTAAATAAAGTTTTACGGGTGCAAATGGTTGCAGGGTTGAACAGATTGAACCGGTTGAAAAAAATTATTCAACCAATTTTCACCATTTGCATTAAAAAGGTTGAATAGGTTGGAAAAAACTATTCAACCCGTTCAACTTAAAAAATTGAAAAAATAAACTAATCCTACAGCACAAAAGTTCAACTTGTTCAACCACTATTTTGGAGATGAATAAATTAAATATTATTCAACCCAATTTTGTTTAACCCATTTTTTCAAATTTAAGCAACCATCTCCAGCCCGTTCTATTTTTCCTCTCATCATTGCTATTCAACGACTTTCTTTATCAATACAGTTTTTTTTTTTTTTTTTTTTTTCAAATGACTTTTAATATGTTTGGGTGCATTAGACATAAGATGTAGTGCAAATGCTAAACTAGAAGCATCTTAATACCATTTTGAGTTATAAAACAAAACACCCGATTTCGGTTAGAAATTGTGAGCATACATTACAGTAGACTACTACTAGACTTAAGGGTCATTGCAACTTAATTATAAACCATCAACATGTGACATGTAGATCTATTACATAACTGTAATTTCTAATGTTTTGCTGTTACAATATATGGTCGTTTCAAAGTATACGAAGACTGTGATTTTTTTTAATCAAACATATATCTGATATAATATTTTTCTTAATCATTGGACCCCGATTTATAAATACTATAGAAGTATGAAAACTGTATGATGTATTCGGACCCTATTCAAATGCATATAATTGCACGTGCTAAAGGAATTTGATATCATTGTACTCATACTGAGATGTACACGTAAAAATAAATAAGAATTTATATATTAGAAGTTCAAAACCATATGTACACTTGGTCCTTTGAATCGTTAAGTTGCCCTGTGCTCTAGAATATGTCTCTTGCGTTTGTTCTACGGACAAAAGAGCAAGTCTTCAGGGGTTTTTTTTTTTCTTTTTCATTTTCTCTTTTGTTAAAGTCAATACTCTTGACTTTGTCTCTTCCTTTACAAGAATGTTTTCAAGGAATCTTTATTTAACAGTAGGAGAATTAGGGTTTCTCTTCGGTGTCTCTCGCATGCACGTCGTGTGTAGTGTCCTATTCGTATTGCCCCTAGTTACCACAGACTCAACAGTATTACTATATACAATTGACAGTTAAAATGTGGTAGTCGATTTTTTTGTAAAGGTATAGAGGCTCGCGGTTTCATATTTGGTGCACCCATCGCATTAGCCATTGGAGCAAAATTCGTCCCTCTTCGTAAACCCAAGAAATTACCCGGTTAAACACTATACCAAACTTTTATCAACAATATTCTTTTTTTCTTATTTTTATTATTGTTAAAGGCCAAACAATAAAACAAAATTAACTTTATATTATTCAAAATCAGGCGAAATAATATTCGAAGAGTATGAGTTGGAGTATGGAAGTGACCGGTTGGAAATGCACGTCGAAGCTGTAGATTCCGGTGATAGAGCATTGGTCGTAGATGATCTTATTGCTACGGGCGGGACTCTCTGTGCTGCCATGAATTTGCTCAGTAAATTACAATTTCTCAAATTGTCAAGAATATAACTTGCAAATCATTTGCCACTTCTTTAAAATACGAAAACGCTTACAATCATACTGACATTGATTTATTTAGAATTCCTCGAATTTAAGTTTTCAATGGTGTTCCTACCCTTAGACCTACTAGATTCAATTATAAACTCGAAACATTTTTCACTGATCTTGATGAATATATATTTACTGTATTAGGAAGAGTTGGAGCAGATGTCGTTGAATGTGCATGCGTTATCGAGTTACCCGAATTAAATGTAAGTTAACGTTCATGAATTTTATTTTCCGGGTTACTTTCATAGTAATATAATTAAGTACGTGGAGGTTCATATACTTTTCTTTGTGTGCAATATTTAAAAATTTGCAGGGGAGGGAGAGATTAGAAGGAAAGCCATTGTATGTTCTCGTTGAGTATCGATGAAGTCATTATTATTTTTAAAATTGGAGAAATTAGTGGGCAAGACAATGCGAAAACCTTAAGCATAATGCGCTGGTTTTTAGATTTGGGTCAATTGGTCGGTTAATTTATGTTTTTTCTTTTTTTTTTTTAATTTATGGAACAACGGACGAAGATTATAAATTTAAATTTGGATTTTGCAAAATTTCGTGTTCCATCTATATATGAGAAGCTCCCATGGGAATTGAATGGGCTTGGTTCGTTACTAAATATAAAATTAATTAATTGTTTTTCTATATTCTGTTATTGTGATGATATATATTAGAATGTTAAAAATTGGATAATGATTAGCCATTTACACTCATCCAATAGTTATATATATCCATTAGTGATAGTTATCACTTAATCCTTTGCTTCCTCCCCAAGTAGTTACCACCTATATATATGTTAGTTTGGCTCATTGTAACATAAAACACAACACCAAGAAAGCAATAAAGTTATTTCATTCTCTCGTCTCCTCTCTTTGCTATATTATAATAATAGTTTTATTTTCAACATCTCATCTGTCATCAATTCAAGGTAACATTTAAATTATGTCAAATTTATTTGAGTTTAATTTAAGTTTATATGCATATATTATTATATGTACTACTATAGAGTAAGATATTATTATTTTGTATTTAATTATAATGGTAGGCTCTGCCTCCTTGATCGTATATCTTTCTTAATCATAATGGTAAGCTCTGCCTCCTCGATTATTTAGATTTATAATCTTAATCATAATGGTAGGTTCTGCCTCCTCGATTATTTAGATCTATAATCTTGATCATAATAGTAGGCTTTGCCTCCTTGATCATATATTTAGATCTATATATTTGGATCATATGGTAGGCTTTGCCTCCTCGATCTTATAAAAGGTTAATGCCTTTTTTCTACAATCATATAGAAGGTTATGCTTCTTAAAAATGATTGTTTTATATTATGAATCTATTATAGATTATACTATTTTATATTTTCTCCTTTTAACAAAAGCTTTTACAAAAGTTTTTTTTTTCTTCGTAAAAATTTATATTTAACAAATTATATTAGTATTTATATAGTTATCATGTAAAACATGGCAAAGCTTAAGATCGCTGCCTTTAATCTCTGGAAATAATTATATGACATGGGCATTAGATGTAAAAATGTATCTAAAAAGAAATTGGCTTCTTAAAACCCTTGATCCATCAGAAAATGGGTTAGAAGAAGAAAAAGCAAAAACCATGACGTTTTTGCGTCACCATCTCCATGATAGTTTAAAAAATGAATACATCACGAGAGAAAATCCCGCAGATCTTTGGATCTCTTTCAAAGATAGGTTTGATCACCAATTAGTGATCTTACCAAAAGCCAAACATGAATGGCTAAATATGCGGTTCTAGGATTACAAAACTGTAGGTGAATATAATTCTGCTATGTTCGGAATCACTTCCAGGATGATTCTCTGCGGAGAGAATGTTTCCGATTATGATATGATCGAGAAAACATTTCAGACTTTTCATCCTTCAAATGTAATCCTGCAGCAACAATATCGAGAAAGAAGATATACTCAATATTCTGAATTAACGCAAGTTCTTCTTGGTGCTGAACAAAATAATGAACTCGTGATGATGAATCATCAAACTCGGCCAACTGGATCAGCTCCACTTTCAGAAGTGAATGTTGCTACATCTAGCTACAATAATTGGCAAGGACGAGGACGTGGACGCGGTCGAGGCCGTGGTCGCGATCGTGGAGGAGGCAGTGGACGAGGAAAAGGAAGGGGTTTCTCTCCCAATAACTTCAACGCAAGAAAACCCAACAAAAATCTACAAATAAATGATGTTGGTCGTGTTTTGAAGAAACAAGATGAGAGTACTTGTTACAGATGCGGCATAAAAGGACATTGGTTCCAAACCTGTCGTATACCAAAACATTTGGCCGATTTGTATCAAACATCTCAAAAGGCAAAAGAAAGAGATGTGGAGACCAACCTCATCTCCGATGAAGCTGGACCTTGCTTCCATGGCCTAAATGATGAAACCCATCTAGATATCGCAGATTTTCTCGTTGATCATGAAAACGGGAAATCATGCGAATAAAATCACTATGACATGATATGCTTGTAATAGTTTTATATGTACTTTATGTTTTTTTTTCTTCATAAAAGTCTTTTTGAATAATGGTTTTCTTATAATACATATAACAAACCTTTGTAAGATTTTATGTTATTTTATTAATGCATATTTTTATAAATGCTTTATCTCAGAAAATGTCAAATTTTGAGATTGAGCATGGAGATATGTGTCTAGCAGACAGTGCTACAACCCACTCAATACTTAAAGATATAAAATATTTCTCCTCCTTCAAAATAAAAGACTCCGCCGGAAGCGTGAGCACTATATGTGGAAATGCAAAGATCATTATGGGCTTTGGGAAAGCCAATTTCTCAATGCCAAGGGGAACAAAATTTGAAATCGATGCATTATATTCCCCTAAGTCTCATAGAAACTTGATAAGTTTTAGAGATATCCGAAGAAATGGATATCATATAGAGACTCTGAATAAAAATGACATTGAATATCTTTGCATCACATCTGAGAGGAAACACATATTGGAAGAATTGCCAATGTTATCCTCTGGATTATATTGCACAAAAATAAATATGATTGCATCTTATGTTACAGTAAAATCTAAGCTTACTAGTACATTTAAGATTTGGCATGAAAGACTTGGACATCCTGGTTCAGTCATGATGCGGAACATTGTGCAAAATTCAAATGGTCATCCATTAAAAAACCAAAAGATTTTTCAATCTGGTAAGTTTTCATGTAAAGCATGTTCTCAAGGAAAACTCATAATTCGGCCATCGCCAACCAAAGTTGGGAATGAATCACCAATGTTCTTAGAGAGAATACATGGTGATATATGTGGACCTATCCACCCTTCATGTGGGCTATTTCGTTACTTCATGGTAATGATTGACGCGTCTAGTAGATGGTCACATGTGTGTCTATTGACAACACGCAATACGGCTTTCGCAAAATTCATTGCCCAAATAATCAGGTTGAAAGCTCACCTGATAATGCCATAAAGAAAGTCAGACTTGATAACGCTGGTGAATTCACTTCACAAGCTTTTAATGACTATTGTATGTCAATAGGAATCGATGTTGAGCATCCGGTTCCTCATACTCATACACAAAATGGCATGGCTGAATCTTTAATTAAACGGCTGCAACTCATTGCTAGACCGTTAATATTGAGAACAAAGCTCCCAATTTCTGTATGGGGTCATGCTATATTGCATGCTGCAGCATTGGTCCAAATACGACCAAGCACATATAATAAACATTCCCCTTTACAATTAACATCTGGTCAAGAGCCAAATGTATCTCATCTTCGTATTTTTGGTTGTGCGGTTTATGTTCCTATTGCCCCACCGCAAAGAACAAAAATGGGATCTCAACGGAGATTGGGTATATACGTCGGTTATTCATCACCGAGTATAATTCGATATCTTGAACTGCAAACTGGTGATATGTTTACATCACGTTTTGCTGATTGCCATTTTAATGAAGATGAATTTCCAGCTTTAGGGGGAGGAATTACACAAGTTCCAAAAGATATTACATGGTCTACACCATTTTGATATATCTTGACCCCCCTACAAATCAACGTGAGCTGGAAGTTCAGAAAATTGTACATTTACAAAATTTGGCAAATCAATTACCTGATTTGTTCATAGATACAAAAAGGGTGACGAAGTCATATATCCCCGCTGCAAATGCACCATCAAGAGTTGAAATTCCTAGAGAGGAATTCGATGGAAGCAAAGCCAATGAACCTAAGGTTCAACTAAAACGGGGGAGGCCAATTGGCTCTAAATATAAAAATCCCCAAAAGAAAAAGAAAATGGGAGATAAAAATGACAAGGTTCAAGAAGAACCAAATAAAGAGAAAAGTCCTCGGGACGATACAGAAAAAATATGAGATTTCTATAAACTATACCCAAGATAGAATTTTATGGGATATAGATGAAATCAATGATGATAATAGAATATTCTCTTTTTCTGTATCTAAAGAGTTCAATCATGAAAAAGATAATCCAGATCCAAGATCAGTATCAGAATGCCAGCATAGACCTGATTGGGAGAAATGGAAAAATGCTATGCAAATTGAGTTGCTCTCCCTCAATAAAAGAAATGTCTTTGGACCTCTTGTCACTACATCTAAAGAAGTAAAACTTGTTGGATGCAAGTGGATTTTCGTGCGAAAAAGAAATGAGAAAGATGAAATCACACGATATAAAGCCAGACTTGTTGCACAGGGTTTTCCTCAAAGACCTGGAGTTGATTATGAGGAAACATACTCTCCGGTCATGGATGCAATTACATTCAGGTACTTAATGAGCCTAACGGCTTCTAATAATTTAGAAATGTATCTTATGGATGTTGTGACTGCATATTTATATGGATCATTGGATAATGATATATATATATATATATATATGTGAAAATCCCAGAAAGATTTAAGATTCCTGAGGTATTAGACTCAAAGTGTAATGAAATTTGTGCAATCAAATTACAGCGATCACTTTTTGGATTAAAACAATCCGGACGCATGTGGTATAATCGCTTAAGCGAATACCTATTGAAGAAAGGGTACGTTAATCATGAAATATGCCCTTGCGTTTTTATAAAGAAATCTCCATCGGGATTTGTGATCATTGTTGTATACGTTGATGATCTAAATATAATTGGAACTCGAAAGGATATTGATGATGCAAGAACTCATATGAAAGAAGAGTTCGAAATGAAAGATCTTGGAAAGACAAAATTTTGTCTCGGGCTCCAAATAGAGCATCTCCAAGATGGAATATTTGTGCATCAATCAAATTATACGAAAAGAATCCTCAAGCGCTTTTATATGGATAAAGCGAATCTTTTGAGTACCCCAATGGTCAATAGATCTCTGAATGTTGATAGTGATCCACTCAGACATTATGAAGATAACGAAGAAATACTTGGTCCTGAAGTACCTTATATGAGTGCTATCGGTGGACTCATGTATCTTGCAAATTGCACAAGACCGGATATTGCATTCGCTACTAATCTACTTGCAAGATACAACTCATCCCCTACATGTAGGCATTGGAATGAGATAAAACATATATTTGTTATCTTCAAGGTACAATTGACATGGGATTATTGTATCCTAGAAACCGTGCATTCAGTCTAGTTGGTTTTGCAGATGCATGATATTTATCGGATCCGCATAAATCTCGTTCTCAAACTGGATACGTTTTCACAATTGGAGGAACTGCAATCTCGTGGCGTTCACAAAAATAGACATTGGTCGCCACTTCCTCAAATTATGCAGAAATAATTGCGCTTCATGAAGCATCCAGAGAATGTGTATGGCTCAGATCAATAACTAACCACATACAAGAATCGAGTGGAATAGTCATCAATAAAGAGCCAACAACATTATTCGAAGACAATGCTGCATGCGTCGCCCAAATCAAAGAAGGTTATATCAAAAGCGACAGAACTAAGCATATACCCCCAAGATTTTTCTCCTACACTCAAGAGCTCGAGAAAAAGAAGGAAGTTGACGTCCAACATATCTGCTCAAGCGATAACATAGCAGACCTATTTACTAAGGCACTTCCTACTTCAACATTCAGAAAACATATTCATAGTATTGGAATGCATCATCTACGAGATCTATAAAGAAAAGATTAACATAATCTTTTCCAGGGGGAAATAATATTACTGTATTCTTTTTCCCTTATCATGGTTTTTATTCCAATGAGTTTTTTCATAATAAGATTTTTAACGAAGCAATATGTAATCATGGATAATTAAGGGGAAATGCTAAAAATTGGATAATGATTATCTATTTACACTTATCTAATAGTTATATATATCCATTAGTGATAGTTATCACTTAATCCTTTGCTTCCTCCCCAAGTAGTTACCACCTATATATATATATATGTTAGTTTGGCTCATTGTAACATAACACACAACACCAAGAAAGCAATAAAGTTATTTCATTCTCTCGTCTCCTCTCTTTGCTATATTATAATAATAGTTTTTTTTTTTTTCAACATAGAGATTATATAAAATTATAAATGGACTCCAGTGGGAAAACAATTGATAAATGAGGGTTTTAATTTTAATCTTAGTATTGATATAAATCTTTAATGATATGAAAATTTCAATAACTTTTACCCGATGTAAAATAAAAATGGGATTAGCAAATTATATATCGGATTAGCAAATTATACATCGCATTACTGAACTAATGGTGTTTAAACTGAAGGTTGCATTTTACTTTTGTTCTATGCATTTTACTTTTGTTCTATACCCTACAACCATCGACATTGTTGAAATAAGGTATTAGAATAAGACTTGGGTCATGGTGCATCATATTAGTCTTTGATTTTACGATTCTGTTTGTGTCTATTATTTCTGTTGCTGTCGCTAATCCAGAGAGTTAAAAACGAACAGAGCCTTAGACTAATATTGGTCAAAGACTAATTGCCTATCCTCCCTCAATGATCTGAACTCAACTCAGCCCAATGATCGCCTAAGACTCTCTAGTTTGCGACAAGAAGTTGACTTCCGCCACCACCATATCGTTATGGTTCCATGCTGTGTTTCTTCAAATCTATTTTCATTAAACGATAAACTAAAGATGCACTTGTTAAGGAAATTCATATGTCAAGCGGTTGTTTATGCGCTGTGGAGAAAAAGAAACTCAAGGCTTCACACCGATGTCTTTAAACCGACTATTGTATGTCACTTGTTAAGGAAATTCAACTCCGATCCTCATTCGGGCAAAGCTTGCAGGTCTCGACCGTCAGCGTATCCATAATATAACCAGTTCTTATTCAATTTGCATGATGGTTTCATTCTTTTCAGAGATAGTTCATCTTTCCCAAGTCTTTAATCCCAATTTATTGCTTCATTTAAGTTTCCAATCTTGTTTCATCTCAGTTTTTTTTCATTTTCTAGTTTAGAGTGTATGTAATCTCAAATGTTTCCCCCTTTTTGGGTTGAAGGAAAATGAATAAAAAAATACTCCCTATGTTTTTTATATACTTATGATTTTTTAGAGTTTGACACATAAATTAAGCAATCATTTATTTTTTGTTTATTTTTTAAATAAAAACATTATTTAATATCTACTTACCTACAATTCAACCAATAAAAAAAATAAAATGCAAAATATAAATTGTTAAAAACTTATAAAAACCTAATTAATTTTGCATAGATTTGTGAGAAAATCATATATTCTAGGAAAAAAATATATATAGCTTAAAAGAGATCATGTATAAAAGAATGGAGGGAACAAGTTTCTTTTTTTTTTTTTTGGCGCAAACGGAGGGAGTATGTATTAACAAAAAAAACTAGAGATGCATCATATATATATGTCACTCATGTTTTCTTTTGGTGAATAAATTTACGTTCATATATATATATATATACAGAAAGAAAAAAGGTTTTTGGTAAAAAGACAAACTAGTTGTCTAATACAAAGTACAAACTCATGCGTCGAAGTTACTAATTAGCATGACCAGCAAAATACATTTTACTGAATCTTAAAGTATACATTATAGTCATGATATCGTATTCATCGTACTAAACACAATTCGATTGATTTAGGTTTAATATTGGTTAAAGGCCCAAACATCTGTCACTCACAAGCTCATGCTTGGAACCTAAACGACTAGCAAAATAAAGCATTTAGTCTGACAAAAATGAATGCATAAACATGTACCGTACTTTGATGTATATATAAAAAAAACATCGACTGTAAAAACAAAACCATATATGTTTTTGTTACCTTACCTTATGCAAGCAATCATTTAAATATTTTTTTCTCTTAACATTCAATTTTTTATTTTATTTTTTATTTTATTATTTTTATTATTATGTTTTGCATAGTCCCACCGTTAAATAGTAATATAATATATGAAGGATTATAATTAGAAAGTTAAGGTTCATGCTTGGACACATGAGATCGAGAAGTTGAATGGGTTCAGTACAAAGAATGAAACTTGAAATATAAGTATCCAATCAAACTTAACAAATGTTAATTGCTTGTATTTTACTTCTATCTTTCATTAATATCTGTTTGGTTGTCCCTCTCATCTCATTGTTTGATAAAAATCAACTACTATATATACATACTCCCTCCGTTTCATAACATATGATGTTTTAGAGAAGTTATTTTGTTTCATAATATAGGATGTTTTTAAGTTTTTATGCAACTTTAACATTAGTTTAATATTTTATATATATTATGCAGTCTTGTTTATGATTGGTTGAACTTTTTAAAAGTAGTATTTTTTTAATCTGTATATTTTAACTCAAAACATCTAATATTTTGAAACGGAGGAAGTATTATATAATGTGGGATAAACTTCTTTAAGATGTACTCCCTCCGTTTCAAAATATAAGATGTTTTAGAGAAGTTTTTTGTTTCATAATATAGGATCCTTTCAAGTTTCTATGCAAATTTTACATTAATTTCTTATTTTATATTATGCAGTATTGTTTCTGATTGGTTGAACTTGTTAAAAGTAAAAATTTATTAATCTAAGTGTTTTAGTTAAAACATCCTATATTTTGAAATGGAGAAAGTATATCTTATTAGGTTGCCTTTAGATTCCTATAATTCCATATGAATGCCATTAAACAGTAGAAAGTTAGATACAAAACGGATAATTAAATATAATAATATCAACCTGTTGCTTGAAAGCAAATGCTTGCTGCAATTAAAAATTTCAAAAATTTGTCTAAAACAGTTGACATACTACCACATGTATTGTCTGTTTTTCTAAATATATGTTATCATAGATAAATTAAATAATTAAGTGCATAATGTAAAGAACTATTATTAGGATTTCCACTTGGTCATGTAATTATTGATCATCATCATAATGTAAGTTAGTCATCCACCAAATCTGCAATTTTCATGATTATCTTTTTTCTGATCACGCTTTTTCATAGTCAAACTTTAATCTGCCTTGATGACCAACAAATAAGTAAAGTTAATCCATAACTAACTTCTGTTAGAAATGTTGAAGTGTATTGCATCGTACTCAAATCTACGTTTATATGACTCAGAACGATGGTGACGGATTAAAATTGTGTAGTAGACAAAACGAATTTATAAAAAAAGAAAGAGTACGATTAAATGGTGATCTTCTTTTGTCAAATAAAATGTTTGGATCTCTAATATTTTAAAAAAAATTATATTAAAGAAAATAATATTTTGACTGGTACTTCATCACAATTTTTACCCAAAAAAAAACTTCACTCACAATGAGTGGCATCATGTTTTAATGTAAAAAAGTGAAAATTATTACACCGTAAATATTTAATGTAAACATTTCTACTTTTAGTTCGCCCTAATATTTCTCTTCTAGCCACGAACATCGAGGCGTCGTTTCAACTTTCTTCCTCCAACGCTGGTGGGACTTTTGCTCGCCGGTATCAGAAGTTCTCGTTCCCCGCTTCTTTTCTAAGCCTCTGTTACCCTTTTCTCCCAATCTTCATTTCTTTTTTCCCCTTTTTTGGTTCTTTTTTAACCGTTGTAAACTCTTACCAACGAATCCAGGCAGCGACAAACTCTTGTTCATCACTGATGCCAGACGGAGGTGGAAAACGACAAAATCTACCCTCTAAGGCACTATCATCAACCTGGTTGCCGACATTTTTAGAGTCCACCTGCTCCTTACCGCCTAGATCCGGATTGCGCCTCGCTCTTGTAGAACCTCATCTCTCCTCGTCACTCGAGTCTTGCGCGACAAAGACGACGGTGATGGCTAATGATGAATCTTGCAGAGTGGTGCGTTTCCTCCGCGATTGGACCCCCGGCCCAACTCCCTGTCACCGCCTGACCTTGGCAGAACCAAGTCTGCTCCCTCTAGAGTTGCTGAATCCTGCATTCTCTCTGGTTAGCCGCTGCGCTCTTCATCTTCCTGGGCCATCCACAACAGCCTTAGGATCTCTGTGGATGAGACTCAGATCTGTTTTCAGCATGCTAGCATCTCATGGTTCTCTGCCTTATATCCAAGCGCCCAATCCTTCAAATGGTGATTCCGGTTATCATCTACTAAAGGACAGGTCTGCTCTTACTCCTTCTGGGTCTACCCTTAGTGAACATAGATGGTGCTTACTGAAAGCTTTTGTCCGAAGACTGCAAATAGCTAGTAACACGCCATTGTTGCTCTGGCTATACAAGAAGCCTTTGAGAACCCTACCATTAGCTTCACCTAGGATTATGAATCATGAGTTTATAAGCTTCACATTGAAAGGTTGTTTGTGCCCAACTCTTATGCTTATGAGAACCTTGCCTACTGAAACATCTAGGATTTTTACTCATGTTGTTAAAGGCTTAAAGAGTTCCGACATTATAATAATGTCACTTAAGAGCGGTGATTATTGAAGCTTCTTCAGTCCATATATCACATACCCGGTTCCTGATCCCACTTACATGCATATTAACCTCTTTTTGAATATGCTTTATACCCTCAAGAGCTTGGAACCGAAGCTTCACCCATCCTTTTTCAACCAAACCTTGTCCGTGTTGTTCAAAACTAAATCGACCAAGCCTACTCTGCATTTTCTTTGGTCCTACTGACTACATGCTTTGTGTGAATTTCTTAATATCCTTGGCCAAGGGCCTCAAGTGAGAGAGAACCCACCTGTATTGTTACAGTTCGACTTTTATCATTGGCATATGGCTTTAGTTTTCTTTGGAAGGTCTGTTTGTGTTGGCTTAAAGTCTTATGGTCTATCACCCTGCAACCCAATTTACCCACTTGACGACTTCAAGACAATCTACTTCAGTACCTCTCCCATCTCTTGGACCTTATGGATTGAAGACAACCCTCGCTCTAATGGAAGCTACCTTCTGACTTGGGCTCTACATCCTCCTACCTTGAACCGTAAAACAATGGTTCCCAGAATCTCTGTCATTGCACTTTTAGTGTACCTCGTCTTGGCGAGTGATTTGGCTTTGGATCCTCCTACAACGTCTAAGTGTCGTTTGACCTTGACAACCCTGTCATCAATCGTTTTCTTCGATGATGATCTTTCGAGTATCTGTGATCTCACATGTTCCTATTTGCTTCATAGCATTTGTTTCATAGCTCTCATGGTATGCACCTCGATGTCTTTCATTTTCTTGTTTATGGTATTGGAGAATACTTACTCTTGTAACTCTTTAAACTTTGGGATCTTTGAATCTCCAGTTGTACCTTTATTTGGTTTGAATGAATGAACTCATGTGTTTGTCCAAAAAAAAAAAAAAACATTTCTACTTCAATTCGAGAAAAAAAAAACAAATTCATGTTTTGTTTTAGCCTCGTTGCTCCTCTCACTCTTCGACCAAAACAAGACCACGTCTATCGGGTTCACGTATGCATGTATCGGTTCCTTAAATTTGAATTTAAAGACGAGAATATTTACGTATGCGTCTCTACAATTCTCACGTAATCATTTTGTTCAAATCATAATGTACCGTATTTAACACATTTCCTCATAATGTATCATTCTTCTGAAAACTCATCTTCATTCCTCAGATAACTTTTGTAATAAGACCAATAGCGACAAATATTATTGTGTAATTCAAGATTATCAGTGAGTAGTGACTTTAACAATAAACTATATATATGCATGATTTGCATTTGAGTTGTCACTTTGGCAGTCAATGAATTATATAGACCACTTGGTGATCTGTTTGGTGATATATGAAGCTCATTTATTAGTGAATTTAAACGACAAGATCAACATCATTAATTTACGTATTCTGCTGTATAATTTCGTGGTTCCCATTCCTGTTTGGGTGCACCATTAATTTACGAATCTGTCTTAACACATGTGCATTCAAACAAAACAAAACAAAAAAAATCTTTTATTTAATTCAAACATCACTTATACTAATGAATAGTTTATCCATTTCAATTTTGTATGCATCAATGATTTTTATTCAATATTGAATCCTGCCAAAATTTTTGAACCTTAAACATGAGAATGTATATATTGGTCTCCAAAACAAAAAAACCAACAAATTGTACCAAATTTTATATAAATAAAAAATACCAAGCCGATAAAAAAAAAAGCAACCAAATTATATAAAATTTAAAATTCTGTTTTTTTTGTTATAATTATTTATTTTTATTTTTTACAATCTGAAAAAGATTAGGAAACAAGGCAACACGGCGCGTGCATCGAAGACAATCAACTCACCAGCTCGACCCGCTACTGAATCCGACCCGAATTCACCTTTCTTCGCAACCCGACCTGCTATTACTCTACAAATCAACATAGCTCTCCTCCCTCCTCCTCCGCCTGTGCTCGCGTGCGCTTCACCGCTCCCTGAAAACGTACAAACCGCCGCTCCTTTACCCCCGGGAAAAACCCACGCGCCGCCGTTAATCCCACCCGGAATCGGACCCATCGGAAAAAATCTCATCATCTCATTCCCATCAGCCGAACACCTCGCGTCTTCGTCACACGCGCCGCCGTCGACGTCATCGGAACCCAATTCCTTACGCGATCGCGATTTCACAGCCTCTCTGTATTCCTCAAACCGGGTCACAGCTCTTGACCCGTTTTCAACTTTAAAAATCATCTCAACCCGACCCGGAAACTCATCGGCGCTCCAACTAGATTGGAATATAATCTCCACGACGTTTCTCGACGGGTGACCGTCGGGGAGATCGGTGAGAACGGGCAATGCACCAGATTCAGAGGAAGCTCGAGCAGATACGCTTCGTCGGGTCGGGTGATTGGGGTTGGATTCTGATTCCGGTCGACGAGAAGAAGAGCATAAACGTCGTAAAGTCGGGTCGGGTTTTGGGTTTTTCTTAACGGATCCGGGTCGGGTATCGACGACGTCTCTAACGATTTTTCTGCAGCTGTAACTTGGCAATACGAGTTTACCATTGTTGGAGTGATGATGATACACATCGTCGAAGGCTCTTGATTTGCAATGTAAAGATTTGACCCACCCGATCGGCATATTCGGGTAGGTATAGGATTCGGATACTGGTTTGTGTCTGAAGAAGTTAAAGTTTCGAGATTTGTAAGCTTTTTGGTTCGTGTATTGTTGTTGTAATGGTAACGTATGAATTGAACATTGTCGTCCCGCCGTCTTAAAATGAGCGTTTGTTTTAGGTTGGTGTTTCTTTATTTTAAATGACGATGTTACCCCTTCCTTAATCTTGGGGTCTTGACTCTTGAGTCTTCTTGACCCATGTCAACGTGAATTCTCAGCTTCTTGTCTGATTTTTGTAACACAAACGTACTTAAGTACATATGATGCTTTTGTTTTATCCATTTTAACAATGTTTTTTTTATAGAGAAAAAATGGTTTCTAATTCATAAAAATACCCCCATGATGATCTGGTGAACATTATAGATGAACATATCTTTCATTCAAGTTTTTTTGTTCTTTAGTGAATTTCAAATTACTTTGAAACACATATAAAAATATTTGAAAAACAAACGTCATTCTAAGTGATAATAACACGTTTTTATTTAGCAAACAAAAAATCTACAGAAATAAATCTGTGTTATATTTTAGTGATGGCTTCTAGAGAAGCCAACAATTCCTAGTACTTGATTCTTATTAGATTTTTTGAATACAATATAAAATTTATTTGTGCTTTTTTGTTAAATCCCTACTTAATTTGTTTTTAAAATATAATTTCTTATTTTATTTGTAATTCTAAACAAGTAACTAGAATATGACCCGTGCTTTAGGGGGTATATTCAACTTGATATTTAAATTTTAAAGTGATTTGTGTAAAATTTATAAATCATATGTTATTCAATCATGAATTTTAAAAAATCCATTAAAATCCATTGTTATTGAACTGATGATTTAAAAATCTACTTTAAAATCCACGGTTATTCAAAACAGTTTGTCGATTTGGATTTTAATAAGTTTTAGGGATTCTCGAGAATTTGAGAAGATTTGTTTAATTAAAAATACAGAAATCCAAATAAAAAATTTACCATAAATCATATCAACTTCCCTAAAATCTATCAAAATTCTAAATTTTCTAAATCTCATAAAATCCTCCAAAATCATGGTTTCAATACACCCCTAGGTTTATTTTGTAATTTTTATTCAAAACATCGTATATGTGATTATTTTATTTTTAAAAAAGTTTTTATGAATATATCTTACAAAATAGATGTTATTTTCATAAGTCATATTCACCATATGATTTCATGGCATAGTGTTCCATAAAAAAAATCTTTTAAAACAAATAAAATAGTCACATATATGATATTTTGAATAAAATTACAAAATAAACAAAAGAAATTTCAACATGTGCTCTAGCACGGTCATATTTAGCACGATTGTCATTTTTTGTATGAATGTGAGCGATGTATTTCAGTGAACGGAGATCTGAATGATTTATATTAAAAGTTTGGAAGAGTGTTAGGTAAGATTTTATTTTGAACTACGCAATAAGATCTCGGAAATCACGATTAAGTGTGATTAACTGCCAAAATTTTATTTTTGTTATACGCCTAACAGTATATATGGTGTAACAATACATGAAATAATAAAGATTTTCTTTTTTTAAATTGTATAAATCATCGAGATATTCTCTTAAGAGGATTCTTCGGGATATTATTAATTGTATTCATATAGCCCACTGATTGACCAATTAATCTATAACTTTTTTTGTAACCAGCCTATATTTAATTTTTAACCTATTTTGTAACCAATCTATAAATATTATATAGTCAACATAAAAGGTTGTGTACTTCCGTAATATTATATAGGGGATCGAAGACATATGTTTGGAAGTTTATTCAATAGAAATCAATAAGACCATCTCCAATGTTTATCTCTATTTTTTACTATAAAATATAGTAATTCTAAAATAAAGTATGTTTTTTTTCAATGTGTTACTCTTTTTTTACTCTAAATAGAACTAGTTTAAAAAATAGAGTTGAAAATATTAGAGTTACTCTAAATGTAGAATAATCTCATCATTTTTGCTATTTTAAAGTAAGATATAGAGTAAAGTAAGAGTAAATGTTACTTTATAATAGATTTTTTACTCTATTTTTGGTAAAATTATGTTGCTTTTTGTTTCCAGAGAAAAAATTACACAACTAATGTTTTGGGAATGTGTTTTTTTTGAAAAACTTTATATCTGAAAGAACTTAAGAGCAGCTCTAATAATGGAGGAAATAGAAAGAGATAGATTTCTCAAACTGAATTAACATATATCACCTACCCAATGATACAATTATAAAAAGAAATTATATATAAAATAATATTTCATTTTTCTAGAAATTTTCTGCATTTTTGCCGATAAAACTGCACTGTCATTCTAATAAGAACTAGGTATCAACCCGCACTATGTGCGAAATAAATATATACTGATAAAATTAGAGTTATGTATAAATTTTTTTCTAGGATCTAAAATTTGTTTTAAAAATATATATCTATAACCCGTGAAAATATTTTTAAATTAAACTATTATGTATTAACTAAATATATGTATAACCCGCTCTTTTTTTTTTTTTTAATTTTGCGTAAGAATATGTTTCACCCGTGCAATATTATACCAATGGTATTAAATAAGTCAATTCCCTATAATAATGATTATTGTGATAATTTTATTTTGGAAACTTTAAATATGTGAATAGTAATCAATTTTTTTAATAGGTGAATAATTTCTGGTTTTGAAAACGTTTTAGATCTAATGATTTTATATTTAATAATTAAATATGTTATAAAATGATTAAAATAAATTTTAAAATTTAAATGTTATATTTTTTTAATTAATTGTAAAAGAATATTCCTTAATCGTTTAAAAGCAATTATGTGTAATATCCATAAAAATGATGACAATAAATTTATTGGTATCCAGAGCTTTCTAACGACGACATGTTAGCATTTTTTTGAGAACGTTTCTCTATTAATATATAGGGGATAATTTTTTGCGGAAAACAAAAGAAAGGCAACATTTGTAATTTCTGGATATATTGTCATGCTTATCTTTTATGTATCGTTTCAGTTTAATCGGATGTTCATAACTTTGTATTGCCTTTTTCAATATCAATTATGCACGTCCTTACGCATGGAGTATTATTACGAATTGGAAACATTCGTACTCATATGTGTTTGTTTATGAATACGAATTTGAATTTGATGAAAATGATACGCATTCATTGTTTTATGGATTAAAAGTTGTTGGAGAGGGGAAATATAAACGAGACAATCAGACAAATGTAACAATTTTTCAGATTTTTTTAAAAATCATTAAATGGAGAAAATAGCGATGGCCTATGGGGAATGTGTTTGCTGTTTTTTGAACATGTTGAGAGCTGAAATGAGTAAAGTCTATTGTCGGGTGGTGAATTTACTGAGAGGTATTCGAATATTACTACAACAATTACAACGAATGGCATTGGTATGATCATAAATGGGAAGAAACTATATTAATGAGTCTGAGATATCATCCTCAGTGATGCAGCGCATCTCTCTCTCTTTCATCTTCGTTTGTAACTTATTGGGTTTTCTTTTATTATTTGTTGTTATACTATTACGTGGGCTTTACGTTTTTAGGTCGGTTAATATATATATATATATATATATATATATATATATTTTTTTTTTTCTTTTTCTTTATTAATCAGGAGGTTCAGGGTGAATCCCCTAATCCCCTTAGAATCCGGAAAAAACCAGGTGAAAGTCCCTGACCAAATGGAATTGTCTAGCATTTTCACATTTGAGGGAAATTGATCCCTGCCTTGGACCAACAGAGCAACTCTTTTCTTAAAGGTCGGTTAATACTTCTATTCGTTTTAGGGTTTCTTTGCTTTCTATTGCCTCTATATAAAGGTTTCTTTGTAGTTTGAACAAAGCAGCTTTATTATTGAATCAAACAGAGCTTTAAACTTCTTATTTCTTCTTGGATTTCATCTATTCTTAAGAATCAACGACATTCAAATCATCTTTGTTCGGTATTCAGAAAATCAACGAGCTAAAGACACCCCTTCTATTGGACATTCACGACAAATCAACAAACACAAAGTTTTTATCCTTGTTAGGTTGTGTCAATTTTGGTATCAGAGCTAAAGACGAGTCTTCCGAAGTTGTGATTTCCATAAGTCATGCCAGCACATAACGTCAAGAATGGTGAGGACAGGCAGTTCAATGAATGGTCGGAGCTTCGTCGCACCCTTGTATCGATGCAAGAAAACATCCAGACAACAATTACAACAATGACAATATGACATAATCCAATAACCAATCAAGTGAATAACAAAATTAGACATCCTACAATGTTCTATCAACTCAACTCTAGCAACCTAACAATAGCTAGACCACAATCAATCAAGCCTCTAGAACATCCTCCTCCTCATCGCCTTGATTCCACGATCACACTTTGTCTTTACCTGCACCACAAACACAAATTGAGATGCATGAGTATTGTTATAAACACTCAGTGAGGCAATTCTCTCATCTACTGGGTTATACACACAAGCAACTGGGATTCCTTTGTTAAGGCAAAACAAACAAGCACAATCAACACATCAAAAAAGGAAAACAAGTGTCGGTTCAGGTTGGTATCGACCAACACTAGGTCGGTGTCGATCGACACCGACTTCGCAGACACGATCTGCACGAAGCCAAACTTCAAACCTCCATTCCAAATCATCTCCAATCCGTCCCATACTCTCCCAAACGCTTCAGAAACCTATGGAAACAAGCAAAACAACCAATCCAAGCAAGCAAAACACCACAAACAACATAGAACAACAAAAAAAAAGAGATCTCATGCTTAGATAAGCCATGGTCAAGCACTCACCTCTTTTGCAGGAAGATCTAGCTCAAAAACGATGGAATCAACACCTTAAGAAGCTTCTCCCTCGTTCCCAACAACAACACTCACTTCCACAACAACATATCTCACCAAAAACCACCAAGAACAAGCTAAGAACCTCCAAACTCACAAACTCTCTCTTTTCTCTCTTTTTCTTATGTATGCGGCGACAAAACACCAAAAATCCTCGACTTGGGTCGTTCCCGCTTATATACTCTGTTTGGACAACCCAATTAAATCAAACCAACCCGAAATCTAGGATTAAAACAATCTGGTCGAACCACAAATTGTTGGTGTCGATCGACACTCCCCCTGGTGTTGATCGACACCCACCCCTAAAACGCACATTTTGGTTTGCGGATGTTACAATTCTCCCCAACCAACAAGGATTTGTCCTCGAATCCCGCAGCACCGTCCATCCGCCAATGACCTCCGTGCCACCGTCAACACGGCCTGCACATCTTCCGACCGGACTGACACCATTAGCCAAGGTTTCCCGTGCAACTGTCGCAACAGCCCGCACACCTTCGACTGAACCCCCGAGGTCTCCCTCTAGCCAATATACTTACATCCTAGACATTTTTGCTCACAACTCAGTGCTTCTCCCATCCGCGGTCGCAACCAACGAATCATGCCGACTCACTATCAGGTTATCCGCCTTAAGCTATAACATCCAGGAAGTCACTCACATCCACTCCCCCCGCTCTCAGGTCGCAACCCTCGAGACATACTGACTCACTACCGAGCTGCGGACCACAACTATAGTATCCAGGGAGTCTCAAAATCCCGCTCTTGGGTCGTCACCCTAAAGCGCGCTCTCGCATCGTCATCCGAAACAACATACCACTCCCACTGACTCTCATCAAAGAATCTTCTTTTTCTGAAGTTCCTTGACTCTCCTCTCGAGCACCCTCAACGGTCTCGCCTCCAAAGTCATGTTGGGCTGAATATCCTCAGGAATCTTAGCCAACAACTGATCACCCTCTTGAAGACACTTCCTCAACATCGAAACATGAAACACCTTATGGAACACACACATAACCTCCGGCAACTCCAGCCTGTATGCCACTGGTCCCACCCGCTCAACCACTCTGAACGGACCCTTGTACCTTGGACTCAGCTTAGTCTCTGTCAATGACCTGTTCGGAGCCCGCAACATGGCCATCTTGAGGTACACTTTGTCTCCCACCTGAAACTCAAGATTTCTCCTCTTCTTATCAGCATAACTCCTCTACCGATCCTGAGCTTCCTTCATGTTCAGCTTTAGAACCTGAATCTTGTCTGAGGTCTCCTAAACAAAACTCGCCCCGTACATGCTCCTTTCCCCCACATGAGTCCAACAACACGGTGTACGATATGACCTCCCATACAACGCCTCATTAGGAGCCATCATAATACTCGCCTGATAGCTGTTGTTGTAAGCAAAATCTACCAAGCACAAGTGATATGCCCAATGACCACCCCAATCCAACACACATATCCTCAGAAAAACCTTCAGCGTTTGGATCATCCTCTCTGATTTCCCATCTGTTTGGGGATGATAAGTTGTACTCAAATACACCTTAGTGCCCATCTCTACCTGAAACGCTCTCCAGAACACCGAAGTGAACTTGGGATCCCTATCAGACACAATACTCGTTGGCACCCCATGCAACCTGACTATCTCCTTTACATATTTCTTAGCCAAGACCGCTGCTCCATCAGTCTTTTTAATGACCAAAAAATGTGTCGACTTAGTCAACCGGTCCACAATGACGCAAATAGCATCAAAGGTCCGAGACACTCGCAAACCTACCACGAAGTCCATCGTGATCATATCCCACTTCCACTTTGGAATAGACAGACTATACAACAAACCGCCTGGAAATTGATGCTCAGTCTACACTAGCTGGCACACATTGCACCTCGCGACCCAAATAGCTACATCCTTCTTCATCCCGACCCAATGATAGTACCTCTTGAGATTACGGTACATCTTAGTCGCTCCTGGATGAATAGAAAACATGCTCGTTTAAGCCTCTCTTAGGATCTCCTGCCTCACCTCCTCATATTTGGGCACACAAATCCGCTCGTGCACCAATATAGTACCATTAGCTAAGACCTGATACTCTGAATCAACATCTTTAGAGGCATTTACCAGCCCCAAATCCTTCTCTTGAGTCAACCGCACCCTATTCAGAAGGTCTGCTCTATCAGCCGCCTCCAAACCCAATGGCTCCTGAGAAACCGCACACAAACTCAACGCACTGATCTCTCCTACCAGAAACTCCATATCCTGCTCTTGAACCAAAGCCGCTCGCTTTCGACTTAGAGCATCTGCAACCAAGTTAGCCTTACCAAGGTGGTAGGCTATCTCCAAATCATGATCCGCCACCAGCTCCATCCACCGCCTCTGCCTCAAATTCAGCTCAAGCTGAGTGAATATATACTTCAGGCTCTTATGATCTTTAAACACCTGTACCTTTGCACCATAAATATAAGATCTCCAAATCTTCAGGGCAAAAACTACATCAGCTATCTCCAAATCATGAGTAGGAGAGTTGCATTCATGCTTCCGCAACTTCCGCGAAGCATAGGCAATCACCTTCCCATGTTGCATCAACAAACACCCCAAATCAACTCTGGATGCATTTGTATAAACCACATAGGGTTCTCCCTGCTCTGGCAATGCCAACACTGGAGTAGAAGTCAACATCTCCTCCAGGCTTGCAAAGCCCTCCTCGCACTCATGTGACCAAACAAAAAGAACATTCTTCCCTGTCAACTTAGTCATCGGACGTACCTTGCTTGCAAAGCCCTGCACAAACCTCCTATAATAACCTACCAATCCAAGGAAACTCATGATCTCTGTGGTATTCTGCGGTCTAGGCCAATCTCTGGTTGCCTGAATCTTCTCTGGATCTACCAAAACCCCCTCTGCAGAAACAATGTGACCCAGAAATCCCATCTCTCGCTGCCAGAAACTACACTTGCTCAACTTAGCAAACAACCTCTGCTCCTACAGCTTCTCCAGAATTGCTCTCAAATGCACTGCATGCTCCTTAGGACTCTTAGTATAAACCAAGATATCGTCAATGAAAATGATGACAAACACGTCTAGAAACTCCTAAGACACGCTGTTCATCAATCCCATAAACACTGCTGGTGCGTTAGTCAACCCAAACGGCATCACCACAAACCCATAATGCTCATACCTCGTCCTGAATGCAGTGTTCCTCACATCTGCCTCATCTATCAAGATCTGATGATAACCCGACGACAGATCTATCTTGAAGAACTAAGTAGCACCTCTCAACTGATCCAACAACTCAACGATCCTGGGAAGAGGGTACTTGTTCTTCACAGTGACCTTGTTCAAACCATGATAATCAATACACAAGCGAAAACTCCTGTCCTTCTTCTTAACGAACAACGCCGACACTCTCCTTAGTGACACACTAGGACAGACGAATCCCTTGCTCAACAAATCCTCAGGTTACTTCCTCAGCTCTACTAGACTAATAATCAAGTATGCCGATATCAACTCACCACCACCCGAATATCGACACCTCTCTTCCATCCAAGAACCTCTAGTAACTTATCTCTTAGGGAAACTTCTACAAGATAGCTTATTCCAAAAATAATTTTTCCGCTTGGCAATTCTCCACATCAAATCATCAGTATGAGCGTAATAAAACAAACAAGTACAATACGTTCGCATATTTTGATTCACAGCATCGAATGCTTTGCATACCGCCAACTCAACCCACTTGACTTATTTCCCCCAGCAAGCTAAATAAAACCTTGAATCTAGCAACCTTGTCCATCTACAATGAACTTCATCCACCAACGTCGCAACGATGAGTTTATCCTACCATGAAAGCTTCTCGTGAACTTATGTACCTGGCAACCTTGCCCCTGCCGGCTCATACCTGTTGCAGCTCTCCTTTCCGAGACTCTAGCACCACTGACCATACAATCTTGGCGCATCAGCCACACATTCATGACCACACCGGTCATAGAACCATGGCCTACCGACCAACACAACTAAAATTCAAGGTTAAACCACCATCAACTCTCGAAGTTTACATTTCCGTCGTTATATTTATACTCACGTCCTAGGCATTGCTTGCTCCCAACTCCTCCACCCTTAGCTCGCAACCTTCGACCCATACTGATCTCACTCTCAAACCACCGTCTTCGAGTTATACCGTCTCACTCTTCGACCACAATCCTTAAGATCTTGGTATCAGGGGAACTAATCATCCCCTCTGCCACTCTCGGAGCCCCCATCCCCTCGACCTATCGGTATTCAGGGGAAATCACCATCCCCTCAATAGCAACAATCCTCGGCTGCACCCCGCCACATGCAGCACAACTGGAGCCTGCACTGGTACCCCTCTCGGTAACTGCTTCAACATCACGTCAACAGATCCGCTAAGCAATCATCTCGACCCCACACCTGGGTTCCCAGCACGTCCAACACATTCACCGGCTAACCCCTATCTGGTCCCTCCTTATACGCTTGCGACCCTCTGACGAACCTCCTCGTGGAACTTTGGACCACACATTCGCTAGCCTCGGGAACCTACCCGACCACAACCACGACCATTCCCATGTCCACGACCAACGACTCAAACACCTTTAACCACTGCTCTTCCAAGATCAGGGGCTAACAAGCATAAAAACAAACCAAAACTACACAAAAAACCTCTCATATCGTGGAATCTCATTGAAGGCTCGAAGAAGATGTTCTAGGACCCCATGCCACACACAATTGACTAACTCACATAATTGACTCTAGCATGAAATCCTAAACACCAACACAAAAGGTACAGTGAACCTTAAACCTAGAACCATAAGGGCTCTCATACCAAAATGAAACAATCCTTCTCATTTTTTTAATAATAATAATAATTCTCTAGTGGTCACATACCCACCAGCAAACTAACAACAAACGTCAACAGCGGATAACTAAACAATTTCATTAACCAATAAAAATCCAACAATGACATAATCTACTAACCAATCGAGTGAATAACAAAATCCGACATCCTACAATGTTCTATCAACTCAACTCTAGCAACCTAACAATAGCTAGACCACAATCAATCAAGCCTCTAGAACATCCTCCTCCTCATCGCCTTGATTCCACGATCACACTTTGTCTTTACCTGCACAACAAACAGAAATTGAGATGGATGAGTATTGTCATAAACACTCAGTGAGGCAATCTTCCCATCTACTGGGATATACACACAAGCAACTGAGATTCCTTTGTTAAGGCAAAACAAACAAGCACAATCAACACATCAAATCAAGAAAACAAGTGTCGGTTCAAGTTGGTGTCGACCGACACTATCTCTAGTATCGATCAACACCTACCTAAAACGCACATTTTAATTCGCAGATGTTACAATGACATCTATTTTATAAGCAACTAATTAATCAAATAATATCAAATAATAATTATAACTTTCTAGCATATAACTAAAACAAGTTTTCTACTTCCAAAATGTTAAATAAGAGATACAAGGAACACCATTTCTGATTATTCCATATTCACGTCTTTGAACATCTCAGTTAAGTTAACAACATATATCATGTTATTATTCGCATATATGTATATTATCATGATGACGCATATACATATATGCGCATAAAATTAGATATTACGCTGTCTCTCTCTCTCTCTCACTCGACTTCTCTGGGAAAAAAGATCTCAAGTTCCTGACTATGGGAAGCTTAATGATCTAACTGATCAAATCATCAATGTGATCTGTCTTCTCAGTTTTGTTAATCATCTTCATCTCCTTCGTTAGTTTTTTTTTTTTTTCTAAATCGGCGGCGATGCCTTTGACGAGATCGAAGAGTCTTCCGGCGACGGAGAACGGTGGATCCGATCGGGAGAAGCTTCAATCAAGAAGATCAGTGGCTGGGATTCTCTATAAATGGACTAATTACGGCAAAGGATGGAGATCTAGATGGTTCCTACTCCGCGACGGAATCTTATCTTACTCTAAGATCCGAAGACCGGAGAATGTGAATATGTTATCTCCTTCCGATGATGTGAGGTTAATCGGAGATATTTCTACCGATCGTCTCTCCAGGATGAAGAGTTGTAGTGGCCGTCGTCGTCGGAAACATCACAAAACCATCGGCATTGTTCATCTCAAGGTATATATATATATTTCGATTTCAAATTATGAGATTGTTTGGCTTAGGTAGTTCCCGGAACCTTTGCCTCATGATTGATTGGTTTGTGTTCTACAGAACCAGTTGGTGTGTGATTTTTTTTTTTTTTTTTTTTTTTTTGTGTGTGACAGAGTAAAGTACTGTTATAGCATCGTCTTCTTCTCTCTATTGGTTGTACTTCTGTAGTTTGTCATTATGCATTTTCAATTCTTGTTTTTAGATTATGAGAGTCTCTCTCTCTCTCTCTCTGGTAAGCTTTTTTTGAGTAGCTTGCTTATCTGTAGTGGGCCAGATGAACAGGTATTGCAGTACTAAAGAGGGGTTCTCAACAGTTTTTAAAAGTTACATTACAGATAAAATCAAATAGCCAAGATATAAAAACATCTTTTTTGGCTGGTGTCTACTAGTACAATCTAGTATTGCAGGACCAGTTTGCTGAACACATTTGACTCATTTACGCATTCTTACATCCGTTAAAATTTTTGGTTTATGTTTGTAGTAAAGCCAATAAATGTAGAAATTTGTCATCTTTTTTTTTTTTGGTGAACAGAAATTTGTCATCTTTGGTCACATGTAAAAAACTCTTTTATCTTTTGATTTTTTTTTTTTTTTTTTTGGTTCCTCGATCTTCTTTCCAGGTATGGGCTTGAGTTCTTTTGATTTGTATATGATTTTTTTTCTTGGCCATCTTATCCTTGACCAGTAGGTTTTGTCATATCTTTTTTTTTTTGGTGGAGTTACAACATGATTGGTGAATGGTAGGTATAACTAGTCGGTAGGAAATAATGAAGTGTGGATAAATAATGGAGTGTGGCTGTGTGGGAGCTGAAGGCCACCACTTTGGGGAAATTCTGGCCATATATATTTTGTTAACTTGTAAGAGTTGTATTTGCTTAATTTAAATAAAAGCTTATCCAGACATAAGCTTTGCGTGTGTTTTTTCTTTTTCTTTCCGGGTAACTGCATTACTGTGTGTTTGCTTTCTATTGTTCGTTGGAACATGGAACTTGTGATTTATTTGTTGTTCATAGTTCATTTTTGAAAATGAGAGCTTCTAATCTGATCTCAACTTATTTACATTTATAGTTGGAAATTTTTTTACTTGTTTGAGGGATTAAGCTTGTAGTATGATGAATATCATTCCATTCTTTTGTTTTCCAGCAGGTTTCATCTTACCGAGAAAGCAAATCTGATCATAGAAAGTTTTATATATTTACTGCAACCAAGACTCTGCATCTGAGGACTGATTCTAGAAGTGATAGAGCTGCATGGTTACAAGCTTTAGCATCTACCCGAGGCATAGTTCCTCTTCAGTCAGTTAGTGGGGATTTCTCCTTCGTATCACCAAAGGATTTATCCCTATCTACTGAGAGACTTAAGAAACGGTTGCTTGAAGAGGGAATGAACGAGAGTCTTGTAAAAGAGTGCGAACAAATCGTGGATTCAGAGTTCTCTGAAGTTCAAGAACAGATTAAACTTCTCCATGAAGAACGGACAAAGTTGCTTGATGCATTGAGGCAGCTAGAGGTAAAGCTGCTTTTCTTTCATGATCTTATGGGTTTGGCTTAGTTGTTTAGTGTGGTCTTCACATTGTGTTGTGTCCTTTCATACAAGGACTTATTATTCCACAGGCTTTACAGTACAGTTGCATAACTTGCTTTGGTAACACCTGAGCATATGCACAAACGCATGCTAGCTATATTTGACATTGAATCGCTAAGGGACGATTATTCAAATATATGTGTTACATTATTTTATCTCCTTTCATGAGGATATCTCGTCCATTGAGTTGATAATTTACTGAACTTCATAAATCTATGTCTAGGCATAACTCAAATTATGTATCATGCATAAAAAAATTTGAATGTCATTTAATGATATCTGTGAAAGATATCTCACTGCTTTTCAAATTTGTTAAAGATGATTCTGTTGCACTTGCATTCGGTTATATTCTTGTTGACTATTATACAGTGAGAATTTCTTTGTGTCCAGATGGCTAATCTTGAAGCTGAAGCCTCAGGGATCCATGACAATCCCTACCAATTAACAAATCATAACTATTCCAGCTTAAGACGTGGAAAATATAGTGGTACACACAATTTCAACTGCTTAATTACATCTCTGTCTCTCTTTCTCTGTTTCAGTCCTGCCACTAACCAATCAAGCTGCCGAGTAACTTTAGCTCAGAGTAGAATAGTATTTCTGTTATGATATTCTATTATTTGTTTCCTTAATGATAGTTCTTCTTATGCTTCTTTTACATAAATTCAGTGGAATTGCATAGAGATCCCTGTGTTGTTTTGCTTGACATTATTTAGTTTCTAGAATGCAGTACAAGTGCTTCATCTGATGATAAGCAAGAGTTTGAGGATATATCTGAGGAAGACGAGGCTTCATTCCATGACACAAAGGAATCATTTGGCGAACCTGATGTTGGTTCTGTGCACACGCATATCAAGAGACGAACAAAGCTTCCTGATCCAGCAGAGAAAAAGAGAAGTGTCAGTCTCTGGTCTATGATCAAAGACAATGTTGGAAAGGATCTCACACGAGTTTGTCTTCCTGTTTATTTCAATGAACCAATATCCTCTCTCCAAAAGTGTTTTGAAGACATGGAGTACTCTTATCTCTTGGACCAGGCATATGCATTCGGAAAATCCGTAAGTGACTTCAACAACTTACTGTTTTGTGTAATTGGCTTCCCTCTGGAAATGCGAATGTTTTCTCTACTCTATACGTAAGTTATATACCAATTACTAAAGATTTTGAATACATAAGTTCTATGATCTTGCATGATATGATAGGTGGTCTAGATTTATGACTTTATCTTGAATTGACCTCTCAGATTGTTGGATTAACAGAGTTTTTCATCATCAGGGGAACAGTCTCCTTAGAGCCCTGAATGTTGCTGCTTTTGCGGTCTCTGGTTATGCTTCCACTGAAGGACGGCACTGTAAACCTTTCAACCCTTTGCTTGGGGAAACTTATGAAGCTGACTTTCCTGACAAGGGAGTTCGTTTCTTCTCTGAGAAGGTAATCTGACACATACTCTTATATAACTGAAGTTTTAATGAGATGAACATATATGTCAATGTTCTCCGGCACATAATCGGTAATTTCATGGAGAAAAGTTAAATTGAGAATTTTCTCTTAAGAAGTTTAGCATATAATTCGTCAGGGTATTGTGCTCTCATAATAGGTCAGCCACCATCCAACAGTTATTGCCTGCCATTGCGAAGGTAAAGGGTGGAAGTTCTGGGGAGACACAAACCTCAGGTCAAAGTTTTGGGGGAGATCGATTCAACTTGAACCTGTTGGAATCTTGACTCTGGAGTTTGATGATGGAGAGATTTTCCAGTGGAGCAAAGTATGCAATATAAATAAATTACAAAGCTCCTTTATTTTTCCACGTTTTATTTCTGTCCCTCATACTGATAACCATATGTTTTTTGCTCTTAGGTAACAACAACTATATACAATATCCTACTTGGTAAACTGTACTGTGATCACCATGGGACAATGCAAATCCGTGGGAATCGCCAATATTCTTGTACGCTAAAGTTCAAGGAGCAATCAATTCTCGATAGAAATCCCCACCAGGTGATTTCACTGAGATACACACTGTAAATAGTTTTCTAGGTCTTGAATACCTAAAATAACTTCATAATCATATATATATGTATAGGTTAATGGTTTTGTAGAAGATGTAACTGGAAAAAAGGCTGCAACGGTTTTTGGTAAATGGAATGATAGCCTTTACTATTTTGCTCCTGGGGAGGGACTCAACAAGGAAGGCGCCTCATTACTGTGGAAAGCGAGAAAGCCACCACCTAATATCACTAGATACAACTTAACATCATTCGCGATCACACTAAATGAACTGACACCTGGTTTGGAGGTACATTACAGTGTGTTGCTTTCCGTTTATATTTATAAACATGGATTTTTGGGTTTCTGCTTTACTTACATCTTGTTTTAGAAGCTGGCTAATCTTGTCGTAATATTGTTCATTTGGGTTAAGGAAAATCTCCCTCCAACAGATTCTAGGCTCCGACCAGATCAACGTCACTTGGAGAACGGTGAATATGAGAAGGCAAATGAAGAGAAGCAACGATTAGAGAGAAGGCAAAGAATGGTACAGAGAGTATCTCGACACTAGTTCTCTAGTCCATGAACCTTTTTATGTTTTAACAACTGTAAATTGCTTTTGATATTGCAGTCACGGCAAATTCAAGAAAGTGGGTGGAGACCGAGATGGTTCGAGCCACAAGGAGAGAGCCAAAGTTACAAGTATACAGGCGATTACTGGGAAGCACGGGATAAGAGAAGTTGGGATGATTGTCCTAACATATTTGGAGAGTTCACCGAAGAGATGGCAGATTGTGTATAAACTGAGGTATTACGATATGCCAAAAGTTGTGATGCCCTTAAAGTGGTTCATACCCTCAAGAAACTTGTTCAACTGGAGTCGATCCGTGAATCAGCTTAAGATTAGGATACATTTGTGCCGCACTTCTTCCTCGCCCTAGAGATTGTCTCTCGAAAATGAGCACGGAGCTTTCTTCCGACTTCAGTTTTTCTGTTTATCTAAACTTGGGAGATCTAAAGATGAAGTATTCTTTTTCAGTTCTTTTGTAATAATGTTTTTTTTTCTTTTTTTTTCTTTTTTGGTTATAGCGTCAAGAGCGTCTTATAAAGTGTTTATAGTGAGCCTCACTGTAAAGGGTCACCAAGAAAAAATTTAGTGTGGTTCCAACATTTGGACAAATATTCATTCTGATCTATTTGTACTTAATTCTATATAAAAAAAGCCACTCAAATATGAGTTTATGCGTATGTTGGTCATTTTTATACAAAAACAAAGGTATTTTTTTTTTTGTAAAACAAACTCTCCAAATTACAACTTTTGCAGTTTAATCTTCCATTTCCAACCAAAGTCAAGAATAATAAGCAATATAAGTCATGTTCGTAACCTTGAGCTAGCAACAACAGATAGCAACAAAAAATTGCTTCAAACTAAGTCCTTCAGAAGGCAAGATTTGGGGAGAGTGTGACGCTAGCGTTGTTATCAGAGACGCTGTGACAAACCAAAACTGTTGCTAATAAAAAAAAAGCAACACCGAAGATAGTTTTAGAGTCAAATAGATGTCGCTAGCAAGTGTCGTTGATTGCTGGTAGTGAGAGACATGACGTTGGAATTTTTGATCGCTAATCTGATCGAGCGAAAAGGAAAAGAAAAATGTTATCATTTTCAAAATATATATTTTGCAGTCACATATCTTAATTTTAAAAAATTCTTCAAATAAAAATTTGATTTGTTATATTTTTTATTAAAAGTTTACAAATTTGACAGTGACGATAAAATGTTATATTGCATATTAGTTTGACTTCCCAGTAATCTCTATTTTCTTCGAAATAGAAAGTTAGATTGCAAAAACAAAACAACCTTTGAAAGACTTTTACAGACAAGAACTAACATTAATACAATCTCTAATATCGTAAAATTCGCAATAGTAACAATAACATTAATACAATCTCTCATTATTATTTTTTGGCTGTTTGGCTCAACTCAGAGATGTGTTTGTTGTCGGCCAAAGATGGATATTTTATTAAAATTTTGTTTTTCTGAACAAAAGATATTTTATTAAATAAGAATGGGCTATCTCAAGCTTAGTAGTCCATATCTCGTCGATGTCAATGAATCGTCGTTTTTGTATTCAACATTAATATGGATCGTCGTTTTTGTATTCAACATTAATATGGATCGTCGTTTTTGTATTCATCATTAATATGGATCGTCGTATATTAGATGTTGACGATCATAATTTTCTAAATAAAGGCTTTATATGTTTGGAGTTTTCGTAGGAATTGATGCTATGCCTGTGCGCGGTCCAAATAGACTAATAAATCATTATTTTACCAAAATATTAGCGGTTTGAAAAAATGTCAATCCGATGACGACTGAGATTAATCCCGACCACAAAATAAGAGATATTTGTTTACATGTTCTAGCAACCTGCAAAACCATTACGACAATGTTTTCAGAAGTTATATGTATGTATGCGATATAGTGTATGTAGATGTAAGTAGATCCATATATAGCAAGATAGAGCTACTTTATTTAGTAGAAAGGAAAAGAAAAAGGGAAAACTATTGATAAGATCATTACCAATTTATGAGAGACATTTGATAAGGACGGAATGGTGAAGGAAAGTATGTGTGTGTTTCAATATAGATATATCATAATACATGCACTTGTCACAACTCACAATCAAGTCAGTTAATATAAATGTAATTATAGAGTTTAGAGTTGAGTTTGTAAAGCTTAATTATTAGTTTTATTACTTTATGTATACTATACGAACTCATTAAATTGATGATCAACTATTACCACGTGTGTTTACATGTAAGCATTAAAATAGAAGAGAATTTTTTTGCAATCTTTCTTACCAGTTTACTAAAGTAGCTAGTAATTTTCAAGAATGGCGAAACACGTAAAAATAATAAAAATGATAACTTTATCATAACGTAAATAAAGTTTAAAGGAAAAAGTTTGCCGAAGCAAATGTGAAACTTGGGATCTATTTTTGTTCCATGAAGAATCTTATCATAACTTTATCAAAAAGAAACCCTACTAACTTTAAATCAATCATCAGTCGAATAAGAGTCGATAGTACACACAAAAAAAGACGAGGTTAGTTTACGTTTGAACACTAATTGTCATACGATTAGACCCAAAACTAAGTTTTAACTATACAATTAACTGATATATATATATATATATATATATATAGTTCTAAGCAATCAAAACTAAAATTAGGAAGAAAAAAATAACGTCAGCATCTAAATTGTATTGATATAACCCAAACATATAAAAGACGTTGTGAACAGACTCATATTCTAGACAAGTAGAGTAAGAAAAATCATTGATCTTTCCGGAAAAAAAGACTTGTTTACTCTTCTTTAAAGTCAATAAACTAACATTTGTCCTCGTAGAAAATATCATTGTTTCAACGATGATACGACCAAAAATAGTTAAACCCGACAATACAACAAGATTTTTTTCGAACTTCTTCTAAAGAAACAAAAAAATATAAGAAAATTGTTAAAGAGGGTATGTATTTTGATTGGGCAGCTATTTAATACTTTTCGTATTTAGCATCTCATCACTCGATCAAACGTCAATGTCATTTTAATTCTAGATATTTCAAATAGTTATCTTTCCAGCAAGGTGTTAACTTGTAACTTGTAAGTAAGGTCTTTAAAATACTTTTAAATAGCATTTTTCCTTTATTTATAGTATTCTACATATTTGGCATTTATCGCCTTTTTCAAGTAAATAGAAAAAAAATGAACATATATGAATAATATCCACATTTAATTATTTTTAATATCTGAACATATATGAATAATATCCAAGAATGGAACACAAGAGTCTAGAATTTCATATATTCAAACCTCAGACCAAATATAAACTGGCTTAAAATGTTACAACTCGTTTGAGTTTTTTTATTCAGCTAATTCTTCCATTCCATAATCAAAATGATTACAACTGTAGTATAATCCCTCGAAGTTCAATGGTAAAAATATTTTACTTTACACATGTGAAAGGTAAAACAGCTCATCTCTGATTAATGACTTAATGTAGGGATTAATTAAAGCTATCGAAACCAGTATTAAATAAATAACCTGCTGTATGATCCGTCGCAACTCGCAACTCACAATGTGAACAACATAGACGTTACATGACATCACATGCAAACTTTGAGATTCGTTGGTTTATTTACAGACGCAAAAGGACAAAGGTAATAAGCAAAAAGTACTTGAGTGCATAGTATCGGTTCAAACCGATGGAGGATTTTTTTCACTCGGTATATTAATCCGAAGAGGTAAAATTTTCTATAAATATTACCTTCTCTCCAACGAAGAACTCAGAGAAGGATCCAAATTCTTACGCATTTTTTTATTCTTCACTCGTGGTTATGTTTTCCGTTATTTTATGTTGCGCTGAAGAGCGTCAGTAAACACGTGCTTGTTATGACACATGCATGATACATTGTATCCAAGTAGACAATCGACGGGATGAATACATGTAATTCGGATAACACCTTCAATTTTCGTATTGCTAACTACTTTATATTTTCTTTTTTCTTAGAGTCGGTCTTTGCGACTACTAATTTGTAAATATCTTTGCAAGAGTTTAAATGGCAAAATTCTCCAGTGTCCCCACATACATCAATCTACTTCTGTCATTTTACATCATCACGGGTCATACCACCCGAACCGAAGAGACACAAAAACATATTCTTCAAAGTTCCTATCACGCCATCTTAGGTGTCAAACGTTGATAAGAATAGATCGAGTTCGACCTGAGTACTCGTACTAACTCTCAATCCTCAATACTGATGATAAGAAGAAGCTAGCAGAGTTACACCCGAGTACGAGACTCTCAATACCATATTAACCGGTCTCCAATTTCTCGGTTATGTTATAATGAGCTAAACCGGAAAACTTGAGTTTTAAAGGAATCACTTCTTCAACAGTGAATAAACGAACACCAGCAAAGCATCAAAACGTTCGGCCAAGGATTGATTTTGGTTTAAACTTATCATACCAAAAACTTTCGGTCAGAGGCTAATGAAAGAACATGAACATCATTGATGTTCAATTACACCACAATCTTGGAGAATGGTTTATTCATACCCCCCGTTTAATGTTTTATATACAATTTTAAGATTATTGAAAATTATCGTTTAAAGGATGTTTTAAAGAAAGAAAAAACAATTCTTGGCCGAAAGCAAGAATTTGAAAATGAGACGTTGGTTACAAAATCTCTTTCACTAAACGGGTTGAAATAGACAAAGATTGCTACAAAATAAGATTCACACATTTATAATTCACTTTAACAAATTCAGATTCAAACATAAACTCTATTGTACATGCATTTATTCAAACTGAAATAATTTGGAAATGTATATTGTGCAGGGGCATCACATAGGTGATATCGTTCAAGCACACTCGAAACCAGACGGAAGCTTTTTCTCACAAACGTTGAGAAGAACACTGAGAGATATAGGAACGTTAAGGTTGATTCCGAGAATGTTGGCCTTAAGAGCAGTGCATAGACAAATCGCAGCGTCAAGGTCAACCAAACCTTCGATGAGCGAGCAACATGATTGAGATGATGGCTGACCCAACTGGATGTTGAGTAGACTGCTTAGGACATTTCCACATAAACCGAGCTTGAGGGCATCTATAGGACACTTTCCAGATGAACCAGGGTTGCTTGGAGGTGTGACCGGCATAGGGTTAGGAGTTGGGACCGAAGGACTTGGGACTGGAGGAGGACATGGCTTAGGCTTAGGACTTGGGACTGGCTTGGGTTTAGGACTTGGGTTGCAGCTGTTACAGTTAGTTGCAACGGTTAACGTGAAAAAGAGGATGTTGAGTGCAAAGAAAAGAGCAAGAGAAGCTGAGTTCTTTGAAGCCATTTTTCTTTTTATTTTTTCTTATAAAGATAGATACTGTGTTTTTAGGGTTATTGGATGAATATAAATGAAGAGAAGGTGTTGGTATTTATAGGGTTTAAGAAGGAGAAGAGAACCAACTTATTCAATTTTAGGATGATTAATTATTCGTAGATATATATAATTATTTGCACTTATCTACTTATATATATAAATTCTGACAATTTATTTTCCTACATGCATGTAGCTACGTCGTCGAACCTCGAAATTATTTGGAAAATAGTTTTTACAGTTGAATGTCATTTATATTTAATAAAAATATGCAGTTCATGCAGTCATATATTATTATTATATAAGTATATAATGTCATATTGTCAATGCTGTTATTATCACCACCATCATGAGTTTGTGGGTGACTCCAGTGCATAGCTATTCAGCTTCTCTTGTCTCGTAGCCATATTACTTGACGGCTTCTATACGTCAAGGTTGGGTACTAAATTCCAATCCTTTTCCGATCCTTGCTTGGGTGACACACCAAAAATATTTCACACGAAATATGTTATATGTGAATGTTTTTGAAGTTAAGTATGCATAAAATATATATGAAGACATTAAAACAATGCATGCATTCGGGTTTATGAGAATATGGTAGTCGGGTTTTAAGGGTGTACTATCTTGAACCTCCAAATATGTTCTCTATACCCAAGGTTTCAACGATCATGTAGTGTTCTATATGACTATATCCTTTTATTCTAAGAGTTGATCGAGCAATTGACTAGGACAATCTCATGAAAACCACAAGTCATAAATTTTGAATATTTTTTTTTAAATGGTTTACTCAATAGTTAGATTAGTTTCTCCGTTCTCGATTTATCATCTTAATTGTATCATTTAAAATGAATCCAAAATCAGGGGTATTGGATGAGACTTTAATAGAACAGAATTTAATTGAATTGAAGACATAATTTATAGATTTTCAAGTAATGTAAAAGAATTTTAAATCTTTCTTTTGGATTCCAACAATTATATTTTGCAACAGATTATTAGAATTGAATAGATATCAATTCTCATCAATTGCCATATTGTCATTCTTCCCCAATACCTACCCTAAAAAATCTTATCTTTCTCTTTCACCAATCCTCCTTACTCTACCCAGAATAGCATGGATTCACTTCAATTACAACAGTCTTAGAATTCTCAAGTTGCCCATTAAGCATAACACTAACAGATACAAAATTGACCAAAAATCAAAACTTAAACCTCTCCAAAAATTGACCATTTTAGGTAGATATAGATTCGTTGTAAAACAGGGATTGAACCAGAGAGTTAGTTGGTCTCTAGAAACAGAGTCTTGAGCATAGTGAAGTTCATGAATTCAGATGAGATTTCTCCGGTGAAAGTGTTAGAAACGAAATACCCTACGAATGTCACCGGAGATAACAACGCTGCCGAGACGTAAGGCCTAACTTGACACCGGTCCAATTACAAGTATGATTTTCCAGCAAAATGTATAGCTTCCGACAAGGGAACAAAGTGAGAGAGAAGAACTGCTCTCTCGGCGTTGTGATCTTGGGTTGATGGAAGAGGAAAAGAGAGGAGAACAATAATCTATTCAAATCTCGACCTAAAATCTGAGAATTTATCCTTCACAATTTACACTAAAATTTCTATTAAATTCTTCTCAAATCACTTTGTCATAGAAAATTTCTTAATCGTAAATAACGCTTGCATTTAATAGAATTCAGAAATCAAGCAAATGAATAATACTAGAATTTAAAAGAATTTATAAAATAGAGAATTGAATAACAGTAAAATTTAACGATCTATTATATTCTCTTAAATTGACTGCCCAATACCACCGCCTTAATCAACTGATAGTTTGAGATATGTTCACATATAAACAAATATATATATGTTTGCACTCGACTATCTCTCTACCAAAAACCACTTCCCTGACACCCTCACAACGTCTCCGTAACACGTCCCTCTATTTTAAGAGAGTGTATTAGACTCACAGAGTAAGTAAAATATTTTTACTTTTGGTTTAACATTTTGTTATGTAAACATTTAATATGTAATTATCAAAATACTGTATCTTTACTTGTATCCCTTCTTGCATATATTAAACTCGTAAGTAACATATTTTGATTTTTGGTTTAACACAAAGACGTGTTTTCTTGTCGGCCAAGACTACATATTTTATCTTTCTTATTCGCCATTATTCATTAATAAGGATCACAATTTCTAAATAAAGGCTTTATATGTTTGGAGTTTTTGTAGGAATTAATTGATGATATGCGGTCCAAATATAAGCAGAAACCTTTAATCTACGTACTAAAATATTAGTGGTTCCAAATCAAGTCAACCTGACGGCGACTGATTAATCTCAATCGCTCATTTTCGTGTTTTTTTTTTGTAAGCATTCGTTAAATAATAATAAGAATAATAATTATTTTAAAATTATTTATTGCGGAGTTTGTCAAACGGAAAAGATATGCTAACTTGCATGTTTTGTCAAATTGGGAACACGTTACGAGAATAACTAAGTTTACATGTACGATATTATATAGCTACGGCCTGTAGATATACATAAACTTGTCACAGTAGTCAAGCCAGTTACTATCGATATATAGATGTAAAGAAACTTTGTATATTAGAGTTTAGATTTTGCCTTTTGGATTTAGGATTTACGATTTGTTTAGGGTTTAGCTTGTAAAGTTTAGTTTGATATGTTGTACACTGTACATTAGTGGCGGATTTAGGCTTCTGAGGGGTAGAAGACGTACCCCATACTCATTTTCTTAATTCTTGTGGTTGTTAGTTAAGTTTTTTCGTATATTTGTTAAAAATTACAATAAATTTCAAGAAGTTTCTTATGGTCGTTTTCTAGGTAAAATCGACTTCTGCATCCCCCAATATTAGAGATTAACTATAGCTATGTTTATGTACTTAAATTGTGTTCGTAGATATATATTTGAAATAAAAGAGAAAATTTTAGCAATTTTTATAATGTGTTCGTCTAAATATCCAAGAAAAATAATTCATTACCTAAACTTTATATATGTTATTCAATTCAGCTATTCTTTAATCATCTTTGATTACTTCGTAAAAATATCTTTGCAAGACTCCAAATCAGTGTCCCCACATATACCTCCATTTGCTTCTGTCATTGAACTTGTAACTCACATTCACACCATCACGGGTCACGGGTCAAACAACCACGAAAATGAACATTTATTCGTATGAGTGTTAATTAGATCCGAAAATAAAAATGAACAAAAAAAACATTCTTTTGAGTTCTTATCACGCGAATAAAGATTATATACGTTCATACAAAGTTGTTGTGAATTTTTACCAATCACGTTATGCGTTGATGGAGTTCAATTGGAGAATTTATAACCTTGGCTCGATACAATTGAGAAATTGAAGCAAAAGAAAAAAAAAAAGTTGATTAACCAAGTTAGGATATTCGAGCCGAGATTTTTTTAAAGATCTAGCTAGTAATTCAATATCAAGAATTTGTAACATGCAAAGATGTCCAACTCGTGACAATAAAGGTTTAGAGCAGAGTGAAAAAATCTTATACTCAAATCTTATAATATCAAACCCTTCATCCGAATTAAAGACTCTCTCTTAAACCTCAACACTGAATTAACCAGTCTCCAGTTTTCTTGTTATGTTTTATTGAGTAGGACCGAATAAACATGAGTTCTAAACTAATCACTTCTTCAACACTACCGCTCATTATGGATCAAATAGATTAATAAAAAATCAGTATGGAAAGAACACTAGCACGTACAACATCAAAACATTCGCCAAGAATTAATTTTGGTTCAAACTTTTCGTCACAAATTTTTTCGGTCAAGGCCTTTTAAATATGGACTCATGACCACACATATTATCTTCCGATACTATAGGCTATGATTTAATGAAAGCACATAAACATCATTGAATTGACAGGATCACTCAAATCACATTTTCTTACACAAACAAGAACAAAACTTTGATTTTAGTAACCGAGCTATTCATTCTCAGATTCGGAAACTTTGATGTTTCATTGGAGAATTTTCTACTAATAATATAATGTCTTAAATATAGTTTTAGGATATTTGAAATTCATGTTTGAAAGGAAAAAAAATTGAAACTAATCTCGAGATATGTAATCCTTAGGTGAATAACTGTTCACGTAAAAATAGCATTTGACATCATAATAATGTTAATCTGAAAATTGTAATAGTAATCTAAATGCAAGAATTCGAAAATGAGACGTTGCACAAAATCTCTTTCATTATACGTGTTGAAAATAGATATAACTTGCTACTATAAAGCAAAGACGCCAGGAAGACGGGAACGTTTACAAAAACAGAAAAAACAAAAAACAATAAAACCCTCACACGTACATTTATTATTTCACTATTACAAATAAAAGTTTAAACGCAAACTGTAGCTTACACCCATTTATTCAAACTATAATAATGCGCACGTACGCTTTGTATGCTCATATCATTCAAGCACATTGGAAACCAGACGGAAGCTTTCTGTTACAGGCGTTGAGAAGAACGCTGAGAGATATAGGAACGTTAAGGTTGATTCCCAGAATGTTAGCCCTAAGAGCAGTGCAGAGACAAACCGCAGCATCGACGTCAACCAAACCTTGGATGAGCGAGCAACATTGTTGAGCTGATGGCTGACCCAACTGGATGTTGAGTAATCTGCTTAGGACATTTCCACATACACCAAGCTTGAGAGCATCTATAGGGCAGTTTCCAGATGAACCAGTGCTCGGAGGCGTGACCGGCCTAGGGTTTGGACTTGGGACCGAAGGACTTGGAACCGAAGGACTTGGGACGGAAGGACTTGGGACTGGCTTGGGTTTAGGACTTGGGACCGGCTTGGGCTTAGGACTTGGGACAGGCTTGGGTTTAGGACTTGGGTTGCAACCACAATCAGTTGCAGCGGTTAAGGTGAAAAATAGGATGTTGAGGGCGAAGAAAAGAGAAAGAGAGGTTGAGTTCTTTGATGCCATCGTTGTCTCTTTTTTTTCTTTTCTTTTTCTAGGATGGGTGTTTCAAAGATTGAGTATGTTTAAGAGTGAGGGATGAAGAAAAATGAAGAGAGGGTGTGGGTATTTATAGGGTTGTAGAAGGATAACAAGAGGACCAACTTGTTCTAGTATAATTGATTATTTTAAAAATATTTGTAATTTTACAAAACATCTGTTTTTATTTATTTGCTTGCGCGTACATATACAAACTCTGACCTTTTCATTTTCCTTCATGTAGATTCAAAGAACCTTGAAATTATTTGTTAGATCGTTATTGTAAAACGATTATAATTAAGAAATAATATATGATTCGTGCATTCATATTAGTATTATTGTGAAATTGTCAAATGCTGTTATCATCACCACCATCATGAGTTCATGACCCCATTACACATTTTATCATATTCTCTTTGGCTTGTAGCCATTTTACTTGAGAGCTTTTACATCTTAGGTCCGTAAGTTATATACCTGTTAGTCTAGTGGTCTTAACTCTTAGTACATTCTAGAGATAGTTGCGCTCTGCACTCTTTCCCGAACCTTGCTTTGGAAGAAATGTATGTATTTATCACAAACTAGTCCCAGTAGAGGGAGAAGCTAAGGGCCCAAATGTATACATGTGAAACGTTTTCGAATTTTTGGATCCTCTTATGCATAAAGAAGGAGACATCAAAATCATTCATGAACCGGGTTGGTCCGTTTACATGGTAGCCTCATTTGTGACGTAAAAGAAAGGGGAATTTTTTTTTGGATCTCATAATTACAAGTTTACAACTAGCTAATCGCAAATAGCAAGAGAATTTAAACTTAACTTGCATGTTTTTAAGGTTGTGTATACAGAACCTCCAATTTTTTATAAGGTAATAAGGTTGAAACGATTCGTTTTGTCTTTTTTTTTTTTTTTTTTTTTTTCTTACATCGATTCGTATTGTTTGTGACTTAATATGTTCCTACATTTTAGAGTTAGAATTATGGAGGTTTAATGATAAACTGATATTATTTACAATATTGTTTAATCTATGCTGTTATTTTCTGTTTACAAATACAACTAAAATTTTAGAAAATATTTTCACATTTAAAAAAACACAGGAATCTAGATTATGGGCATAACCCAAACATGAAACTAAAATGTGAACACTCATAATTTAGAGTAGCGCATAATCATTTATTTTCTGGAAAAGGCTGGTTCTTATATTTATTAAAGTCGATAATAAATTTTGTCCTACAAGAAAATATCATCTTTTGAGCAATGTGAGAAGAAAAAAAAAAGTCAACTTGAAAAAATAACATTTATAACTTCTTAAAAAGAAACCAGGAATAAGGAAAATAAAACACACTGTTATAAGGAGTAAGACACATTAATAATAAAGTTTCACTGTGGATATATTATAGGAGATATATATGGAAAGGATAGGAGAGTGTGTTTTGTGTTGACCTAGTTACCATTGTACATGTACTATATATATTGTAAATCCCTTCTCTAATGAATCATTCAGCCTCCAAGCTTACATGGTATCAGAGCTAGCTTACGATCTATACCTAATACACAACACAAAATTTTTTTTTTGTCGCTCATCGCTTTTCAACTATGTCGGCCACGAGTGAGACTATTGCTATCGTCAATACCCCTCAACTCCTCAGCATTAACATGTCTAATGTAACAAAGCTTACTGCTTCCAACTTCATCATGTGGAGTCGCCAAGTTCGAGCTCTCCTTGATGTCTATGATCTCGCCAGCTACCTCGATGGATCTGGTGAGGTGCCTCCTCAAACAGTCACTACCGCTGGTGTCACGACTCCTAATCCTGATTACGCTTTGTGGAAGCGTCAGGATCGGCTGATATATAGCTCCCTCCTCGGCACGATTATTTACCAACACCTATGCTGCACCAAGCCGAAGCCACATTCAACAGATCCGTCATCAGATCCAAGCATGGAAGAAGAACGCCAAACCGGTTGATGAATACTTTCTCGGTCTCACGATGAGGTTTGACAAATTTGCGGTGTTAGGTGCTGCCATGGCTCATGAAGATCAGGTTGAGGCGGTTCTTAAAGGATTGACTGATGACTACAAATCTGTTGTTGATCAACTTGAAGGACGTGAGAAAACACCGACTCTCCCTGAAGTCTATGAAAAACTTCTACATCATGAGGTCAAGCTTCAATCTGCGGTTGTGGCATCTCCTATGTCGTTCCTTGTAACGCCCGCGAACCAAAACTCTGCGTTTTGGGGGTGGGTGTCGATCGACACCCATGGTGGTGTCGGTCGACACCAAGGTTTCCTGGTTCGACTAGAATGTTGTAATCGTCGTTTTGGTTCAGTTTGGTTTTGGGAAACCATTGAACCAGGTTACTTAAGTGTTTGTCGACGAAAGGAAGGGTTTTTGGGGTTTGTCTTTGTCGGCGTTTATCATTTTTGAGAGTCAAAGGGAGAAAACTTTGTTCTTGAGCTTTTGAGAGAGATTTGTGAGATTCCTTGCTGTTTCTTGAGAGATCCAAGGCTGGGAAGGAGTTAGAAGCTTGCTAGGAAGGTTGGATTCGTTGCTGTTGGTCTGAATCTTCCTGCAAAGAGGTGAGTGCATGACCATGGCTAATTTAAGCCTTTGATGTCCTTGTTCTTGCTTGTTTGTTGTTGTTTTGTGTATTTTTCTTGCTGAAATTGGTTGCTACAGGTTCCTATGGACGTATTTGGCCTGGGTTTTGAGTATTGGACGATTTGGAAGAGATTGGGGAGCGAGATTCGACTCTCGGCTTCGAAGGCGATGAAGAGGAGGATGTTCTAGGGACTCGATTGGATGTTGTCTGTTATTGCTAGGTTGCTAGAGTTGGGTCTTTAGAACTTGCTAGGTTGGTGGTTCCTTGTTTCCTGTTGTTTGATATTGGAGTATTGTTATATTTGATTATTGGTTATTAGTTATTGGATTATTGTTTGGATATTGGTATCTGTTATTTCCGCTGTTGGTTGTGTTTGTGGTTAGGTGCCAATGCAGTGAACTATCGTGGCTCCTCTGGTGGTTATGGTAACCATTCCCAACAGCGTCCCAAACAGAACTACTGGTCCAATTTCTCTCCGCAGAATCAGCAAGGTCAGTCTCGTCCACACAATGGCATGTCGCGTGGTTACCAAGGCAAATGCCAAATCTGTGGTATTCATGGTCACAGTGCTCGCACCTGCTCTCAACTTCACCAAGGTGGTTTTTTCGGCCAACCTCAGTCCTATGCACCATGGCAGCGAATCTTGTCACTGGTTCTGGGTATAATGTCAATCCTTGTATTCTTGATAGTGGTGCCACACATCATGTGATGTCGGACTTGAACAACCTCGCTCTTCATCAACCTTACAATGGTGGGGAGGATATTAACATTGCTGATGGGTCTACTCTTCCCATTACGCAAACTGGTTTTGCTTATCTTCCTACTACTTCTCGTGATGTTTCTTTGAAAAATGTTCTTTATGTCCCTAACATCAAAACGAACTTAATATCGGTTTATAGGTTGTGCAATGCTAATCAAGTCTCTGTCGAATTTTCTCCTGCACAATTTCAGGTGAAGGATCTCAAAACGGGGGTCCGCTTGCTCCAAGGCAGGACTAGGAATGAGTTGTACGAGTGGCCTGTCAATATTGCACCACCTGTCTCGTTGTTTGCTTCACCGTCGAACAAATCTGATCTTCTTTCGTGGCATGCAAGACTCGGTCACTCGGCGTTACCAATTTTACAAGCTATAGTTTCAAGGTTTTCATTGCTTGTTTCTGGTTCTATGCAACCTCCATTGTCATGTTCTGATTGCTTCATCAATAAGAGTCATAAAATTCCGTTTCATAACAATACCATTGTGTCTCAACATCCTCTTCACTATATTTACAGTGATGTGTGGACATCACCGCTTGTGTCCATCGATGGTTTTAAGTATTATCTGGTATTGGTTGATCATTATACACACTATAATTGGCTATATCCGATGAAGCTCAAGTCACAAGTCAAAGAAATACTTATGACGTTTGTGCCGTTAGTGGAGAATCGTTTTAAGAACAAGATTGGTACGTTATATTCAGACAATGGAGGGGAGTTTATTGTGTTGCGCTCATTCTTAGCTTCTCGGGGGTCACGCACCTCACTACACCACCACACACACCGGAGCATAACGGTATATCCAAAAGGAAGCACCGCCATATCGTTGAAACGGGTCTTGCATTGCTTAGCAAGTCTTCGATGCCAAAGATTTATTGGAGCTATGCTTTCTCCGCTGTCGTGTATCTCATTAACCACATGCTTACTCCGGTTTTGGATCACATGTCACTGTTTCACAAGTTGTTTGGTGAGCCGCCCAACTATAACAAGCTTCGTGTGTATGGCTGTCTCTTTTTCCGTGGCTCCGACCGTATACCTCTCATAAACTGGATGATCGCTCCTTACCGTGTGTTTTCTTGGGTTATTCTCTAACTCAAAGTGCCTATTTGTGCTTGGATACGATTTTGGGTCATGTCTACACATTGCGTCATGTCCATTTTGTGGAGTCAACGTTTCCGTTTGCTGCTTTAATTGCGTGTCGTGTCTCCACATCGGCGTCACCTCCGCTGTCTTCACCGACTGTTGTCTCTCAACCACAAGCAACGGTTGTTCCACCACGCTCACTCGTACATACTCACGTCCCGAAACCCCCGTCGATCCTTCGCCAACGTCATCGTCAACAACGTCATCACTGCTATCTCCGATATCACCACTTGTTCCCCAATGGCAACGCCACCATCATCGTCTCCACACTCCCCAAACAAGTCTCCACCTACCAATAACAGTCCACCCTCACACCATGATTCAACCACACTCTCGAACACCTTGAGTCCAACTTCTATACAAAGCCCATCTCCATCACGAAACCCAACTCCGTTACCAAGCCTAACAAACTCGAAAACTCCATCATCTCCCTCCACCACTTCACCAACTCCATCACCACTACCTCACTCCTCTCCTTCACCAAGTCCATCACCACCTCCTCCACAACCACACGCAATGCATACAAACCCAAAATACGCTCACTTTACCACTCCAAAACCGACAATCCCGAAGACGGTGGCTGAGGCGTTGCGTAATCCTAAGTGGTGTAATGCAATGTGTGAGGAGATAAATGCACAAATCTGTCATGGCACACATGAACTCATGTCTCCTGCTCAAGAAAAAAATGTTGTTGGTTGTAAGTGGATATTTACTATTAAGTATTTACCTGATGGCTCTATTGATAGGTATAAAGCTCTCCTTGTTGCTCGTGGGTTTCATCAATAACCGGGTCGGGACTATACCAACACTTTTAGTCTTGTCATCAAGTCCACGACGGTTCGTTCGGTTCTTCAGGTTGCAGTCAACAAAGGATGACACATTCGACAAGTTGATGATGTCAATAATGTTTTTCTCCAAGGTCGCTTACTTGATGAGGTGTATGTCACACAACCACCGGGTTTTGTTGATCCTGATCGACCACACTACGTATGTCGTCTTAAGAAAGCACTCTACGGTCTCAAACATGCACCCCGTGCGTGGTATCAAGAATTGCGCAGTTATTTTCTTCACCTTGGCTTTACTAATTCTGTGGCGGACACCTCTTTGTTTAACAAACGTACGGGTCGTGATATTGTCTATATCTTGGTATATGTCGATGATATGCTGATCACAGGCAGCAGCCCCATCATGCTTGCTAATGTTATTCGTATGATTGGTGATCGTTTTTCTCTCAAAAATCTTGGTGAGCTTAAATATTTTTTAGGGATTGAAGTGACAAGAACACCTGCGGGTCTTCATCTTATGTAGAAGAAGTATATTGTTGATCTTCTCCAACGGACAAGAATGTTGAATGCCAAACCAGTTTCTGCACCGATGTCACCTCATCCAAAGTTTAGTCTCTGCAGTGGCACTCTTCTTGATGATCCTCGTGAATACCTTGTCGTCATTGGCAGTTTGCAATATCTGTCTTTTACACGACCGGACATTGCCTTTGCGGTGAATTGTTTGTCTCAATTTCTACATCAACCCACGGATGTTCATTGGTGTGCAGTGAAACGTGTGTTGCATTACTTGGCTGGGACACAACCTCATGGCATCTACCTCCGTGTTAACACTCCATTCTCTCTTCACGGGTTCACACTTAATGGTTATTCCGATGAAGATTGGGCTGGCGATGCTGATACGTTTCTCTCCACCAACGCATATGTCATTTATCTTGGCGGTAGTCCTATCTCGTGGTCCTCCCGGAAGCGGACTAGTGTTGCATGATCTTCCACCGAAGCACAGTACCGTGCCGTTGCCAACACGGCTGCCGAGATACGGTGGATCTCCTCACTTCTAACCAAACTAGGTGTTGACATACCTGCGGTCCCGGTGATATATTGTGATAATATTGGTGCAACGCATCTTGCTGCTAATCCTATCTTCCACTCACAGATGAAGCACTTTGCGTTGGATTATCATTTCATCCGGGATAATGTTTAAGCTGGGACTTTGCGTATTATGCACGTCTCGACGCATGACCAACTTGCTGATCCTTTGACGAAAGCTCTCCCTCGGCCACATTTTCAAGAGTTAGTCTCCAAGATTGGAGTCGCCAAAGCCCCTCCATCTTGAGGGGACGTATAGGAGATATATATGGAAAAGATAGGAGAGTCATTCATCTTGACCTAGTTACTATTATGCATGTACTATATATATTGTAAATCTCTTTTCTAATGAATCATTCAGCCTTCAAGCTTACATATACTGCATCTAATTTTTAAAGGGATTTTTGCAAAAACACGCAAATCGCTGTTTATTGCAATTTATCTTCTAAATCCAAAAAATGCAGGTTAATCCTGAAAAAGCGATATAATCCGTTATTATCACTGTTAAATTTGTAAAATGTTGATAAAAATTATATATATCAAACCGAAGCTTCCACGAAAAAAGTCCAAATCCATATATATATATATATATATATTTAAATATATATTAATATACGTGACTGTAAAAACGTTTAGAAAATACGTATAAGAATTATATTGTGTCTCATTCGTTAATTGCAAAGTAACTGTAGATATATAGACATATATTCGTAAACGGTAGTAAGCTAAGAAACTGCAGCTGGCAAGAGCATTCTCGGACAAATAATCATTTGATTGGCCAAACATGTTTGTGGCTTAGTGGTAGTTGGATTTGGGGTCAGATGTCAACTCGCTTTTTCCGGATTCAATTTTTTATTCAAAACAAAGTTGCATGTATGCTGTGAAGTAGATGCTTAGACTACTTATGTTATCAGGCGGTTTTGTTGTATAGTCTTTTCAAATCAAGTCGAACTAGATTCCTCCAGTTTGGTGTTGGAGTCCATTTGATTTCATAAGATTAGTCGAATAGCTTAAGTTGTTTGTGGTTAGATTATGTTATTAGTTCTAGACCCCATTCTGATGATCACTCTGCTCACCCAAGATTATAAAAAAGAAAATGATTTGATTGTATTGAACCTCATTTATTAAATTGCACAAAACTTCGTGAAAACTCCAATCCAAAAATACAAAGGGAATATTTGAATACATAAGGCATTCACTATGTAAATATATATATTGTTTTTGGTCAACACATTCACTATGTATATGAAACGTCTTTCATTTAATTGTATAAAACAAGAACAAAATTACAACAGAAACATATATACGCGGAAAAGCGTTTACAAAATAGTGTTATAGATAATTTAAACAAAAGATTAAAACATTAGACACTTAACTTGCATACATGCATGCAATTATTCGAACTGTAATGATTTTAAAGAGAACACTGTGAGTGAGAGTAGTATGCATAGCTATATCGTTCAAGCACATTGGAAACCAGATGGAAGCTTTCTGTTACAAACGTTGAGAAGTACGCTGAGAGATATAGGGACGTTAAGGTTGATTCCGAGGATGTTAGCCCTAAGAGCTGTGCATAGACAAACCGCAGCATCGACGTCAACCAAACCTTGGATGAGCGAGCAGCATGATTGAGATGATGGCTGACCCAATTGCACGTTAAGTAGACTGCTTAAGACATTTGCACACACACCGAGTCTGAGAGCATCGATAGGACAGTTTCCAGATGAGCTAGGGGTAGTCGGAGGCGTGACCGGCCTACGTTTAGGACTTGGGACCGAAGGACTTGGGACTGAAGGAGTTGAGACCTTAGGACTTGGGTTGCATCCACAATCAGCTGCGGTTAAGGTGACAAAAAGGATATTGAGGGCAATGAAAAGAGCAAGAGAGGCTGAGTTATTTAAAGCCATTATTATTTTCAAAAGATGTATTTGGTGTTTTAAGGATTATTTAAGTGTGTTTGAGAGAGAGATGAAGAAAAATGAAGAGAGGTTGTGGATATTTATAGGGTTTTAGAAAGATGTGAAGAGGACCAACTTGATTTAGTAAAATTAATTACAGTTACAGATATTTGTAATTCTAACAAAATATCTCATATTATATTTTCACTTATCTGTTGTACATATACATATTTTAATTTCTCGTTTTTGTTTTTTGAACATCAAACCCGATGTATTAAATGGGACGAAAATCCCGATGTATCTGACAATTTCTCAATATTTTCTTAGTAGAAAAAATTAATCCAAAACATTTAGTCTTGGTCATCAGCCCGATGAGTTTTTTTCATGGACTGGCTTCCACCAATCAAAGTTTCTTCATCAAACCCTCTTGTTTGATTGTATAATATGGATGTTTGAACTACATATGATTGTACTGGTATGATAAGAATTTCATTTTTTTTTTCTTCTGAAGATTGTAATAAATTTTTTTATCTGCTAGCTATTATGTACAATTCTCATAGTATCACACTCTCAAGTCTCTTGCCAATAATACTATATGTTATAAAAATACTATCAAAAGTTTTTGTTTTTTTAAAATACCACAAAACAAAAATTAAACTTTAACCTTCAAAATTAATTCTTAAATTCTAAACAGTAAACACTATCTCTTAAAAAAGTATATCTTAAATTTAAAATGGTCAATCCAAAATTAGAAATAGAAATTCAAAATATTTAAAAATCAATTTTTTGTGTTTGTGGTATTTTTGGAAAACCAAAAGTTTTAGTGGTATTTTAAACCATATACTATTTTTGGCAGCAAAACTTGAAAGTTGGTATTTTGAGAATTTTCTCTATTTATATTGGTTCATACGATAATAAAGTTAAATCCCAACTTTGATAACCTAATATGAGATATAAAACGATACTGATCTATCAAGAATGTAACTAATTAATTAAGTTTGAGAAGTTTGAGAAATTATGTGATTATGTGAACATGTTCAAAATTAAGAGTTTCGTAAAGTCAAATAATAACATTTTGTTACGAAATAAAATATAATGTTTTAGTTTGGTAGGACAAAAACAAAAAGAATAGAAACAAATTACTATTCGTACCGAAAGCAATCATCATCGTTTTCAGCAATGCGAAGACAAAAAAAAAAGTCAATTAAGAAAATAATAACACGGTGATATGGAAACATTAATACAAACAAATTAGTAGGTATAACTATTGCAAATGTCAATTACATTTTTAGTACCTCTTTTTCAAGTGGTTATCTTTTCACCACCGGTCGTACATGAGATAATTAGTCCCATTTTTCATTTCATAATTACTAGATACTATAGTCTAGGACTATAGGAGACTATACGTACATTCATTTGTTTCCATCACCTTTTTAAATAATAGATAACTAAATTTCTTTTTAGTGAAAACTAGGATAATACCCGCGCTACGCCGCAGAATTGTTTCATATTTTATTTTTATTTTTATTATTTTTGGATAATTTTATATGTGTTTATAATTAAAAAAATATTATTAATATAGTTTTTGACAATGTTCATTGGTAATATTTTTGGTTTTAGGGTTTTGTTATTATGTGTTGCTAGTTTTATTATTGTAATAAAATTGTAGATTAAAATCAATTTTTTCTTGTATTAGGATGTATTGGAAGACACATTCTAAATTTAAACAAAAAAAATAATTATGATACAGCCTTCGTTTTTTTTTTGTATTTTATTTAAACAATCGTAAGTCACATGGACAAACAACATATTATTACTTTTGTCGAACGAACCAATAAATACCAAAGGAATTAACCAACCAAGATAACAAATTATCACACTCAAGTTAACTAAATTTGTCACACTGTTCACCACAAATTAAACAAGGAGACTGGCGTTATACCTTCTACTGTTTTTTTCAGTTTTCTCCTTCTGAAACAGCAGCAATCAACTCTTTCTTCTGCTTCTTTGGAATTTGGATGTCCAAATTTTGTTTCCTATTACTGTTACCTAACAAACAAATTAAAAACATAACATGGTGTTGAGTCAATATAGGGGTTAGTCAATTTTTACGCCTTCCAAGGCACATGCCACCACTAATTAGATGTGATGTTGCCTCTATGATGACTTTGTCTTTCGCTACTTACTGCATCTTTGGTGTACATTGCTTTATTATCCTCAGGCTCAATTAGTCCTTTAGATATGAATATGTTGATTTTTACAGTTTTTCGTCCATCGTGGTTAATGGTTTCTTTTACGGCTAGTGGATATTCCTTAAGATAAATATTTCTCAATGTTGAAGTCTTGATATAGTTCTTTTTTTTTTGGTCAAACTAATAATTTTCATTGAAATTAAGTCTCAAACTCACTCAGAAGAGGAGGAATTACAACCCAAATAGAAGGAAAATACAAGGAAACAGGGCAAGAGGTGCCTACAAAAACTCCAAAAGAAAAGAAACCAGGGATAAATGCAAGATACAGTTTTACAAAGGAAGATACGTGAGATCGAAACATAACAATCCCAACGACTCCATGAGAGACTGTATCCAGTGCAACCCAAAGGGTTACAAGCTCCACAACTAAGGCAGAGGAAGTTAACAACCGGGAGGAAGATCCTTGCAAAACCGGTGAAGCTTGATCATCCAAACCACTCACAAGAGGGACATTTGGGAAGAGAAAGAGGCTGTTGGTGCCAAGATGAGGAAGCATAGCTCTAAGCAGAGACTGATCTTCCCAAATTACATCGACATAAACAAAGATGCCGATGCTAAAGGTCGGGACAAAGCCCTTAGTAACAAACAATACTAGAACAAATCTAATAGAGACCTCAATACAAGGTAAAACGGAGTCACCATTGACGTGATCCAAGAGAGTCAAATTGCAGTCCAAGAACAAACCAAACTCAATGACTACTTTCCAACAAGGGTCACAGGGCTCACCATCCCATTCAACACAACTAGTTAAGTCTTTCTCTATCTCAGATTTAGAAAGCCAACTAAGTTTAGTAAATGGAAGGCATAAGAGCAAGAAGTCAGAAGCAAACCTTGATGAGATGCGCTCACTTCGGAACTGACAACATGAACTGCACACGGCAGTAAGCCATCGTAAGGCAACGCCAAGAGAGCCACTGGCCGTTGACACAAAGGATGGGAGATGAGGATAAGACACAAGCACTACCAAAGGTTTCAGAACAAAAATCTGAGGAAGTAGCGGTGCAGAGAGGAGAAGCGGCGATGACGAAAGGAAGAGCGACGGTGTGGAGAGGAAGAGCGATGGTGTGGAGAGTTGCCAGAGCAAACAGGGGAAAGGTTTAGACGAAAAGGAGGCTAGCGACGACGTCTGAGAGAGAGATTTGTCGGAGAGCAAGCAAACGTGAGAAGGAGGGTCTGGTGGATCCGGTGGTTCTGGTGGGGTTGGCGGAGACGGAGGCTCCGGTGGCGGGGCTGCAGGAGGCCTCAGATTGAGGAAAGGAACCGAACACATCGGAAAAGTAAGAAAGGAGGTCGAAATCAACAAAGGGGAGAAGGTCATCTCAGGGAAAAGCTCGCCTGTAGTTCCTTTAATTTCATACGTTCCATTTTTTGTTTTAAAGGCAAATTTTGAGAAAAAGCAGATTGATCATCTTAATTATTTGCATGGGTTTTCGGAGAACTGTTCTACTTTACAGAATAGTGGTATTTCCAGGGAAATAATGGACACAAAGCAGTATTACCTTCCCTCCGAATTCCAACAGTGAGGAGTTCCATTCTCACAGGTCAACTGTGAGCAGCCTTTCGATCAAGTTCAGCATGTGAAAGTAGATATGGTATCAAATCGGAGAAGAATACGCAAACACTTCCTCTGCTTCATATGAGTCATACACATCAAATCAGGCACAATCTGTCGAGAGCTTACAAGGTCAAACTGTTGATGATCGGTACTTTGTTGTCCTTCAAGATCTGAACCACTCCAATTCCTAGCTCCTTTGCCAATGGCTGCAAAAAGCACAATTTTTTGCTCTCAATATTTATGTGTTAACATAAGAATAAAGACACATTAATAGCAAAAGGAAGAACAAACCTTGTTGTCTTGGTTGTAGTCAAGCTTAAGAAACACCATATCCTTGTACATCTCATATAGCTCTTTGTATTTGGGAGCAGTCACTTTGCAAGGACCACACCTGCAGAGAGCCCAATGAGCTTACAATCCTTCAATTGAAGAACAAACCTGAGGTAACGTGACACGAGGTTGATGAATCCACTCTTCTCATTCGCACTGAAACAAAAAGGAAACAAATCACAGTCTAAACGATGAAGATCCAGAATCGACAACACAAAACCTCATCTCAGTAAGTCCATCACCACTTCTTGAGCTTTAATCACTGCTTCTCCAGCGTTGAACTCGCCTCGATGAGCATAAGGCTACCTGATTGAAGAACGAATGAGCTTTAGAAATGAGACCAAACATGAAACCAGTGAGTGTAAGATTCTACTATCTAATAAAACACAGAAAGATCAAAACTGAGAAATGTGTAAAAGAGAGAAAAAAGTGAATAAAATCGAAACAATTTATACTGAGTAAAACAGCAGTTTCTTGAGAATAAGAATCCATGAACATCACATAAGCAGTGCAAGTTTGCTCACCCGACCTAGTCTCGGTAACAACATAGCAGATTTAATCTTGTAAATCCAGAATATGCACAAAATACCAATTTTGTCTGGAAGTAAAGTTTGTTTACCTGACAATATCAACATATTCGATTGTACCAGAGAAAGAAAAGAAATCAATAAGATCTTTCTCAGAAACAGATGGAGATAACCCAGTCACTTCAACACCATATTCAATTTGATGATCCATCTTCACCTAACAGCTGAAAAAAAAAAAAAAACCATAAAATATCACAACTTAACCTAATTAGACAGATTCATCACTTCTAGACGAAATCGAAACTCATAAATATAAGGAATATACTCTTCCCGATATCTATATCATACTAATATAGTTTTACATGGTTCTGAAATTTCAAACGAAACTTGAGCAAGAACGGATTGCAAATTGTATCAAGAACACCAAAATTGTTGATTCACACATCGTATTACTACAGAGTGGTGGCGAGTTCTTGAGACACGGTGAAGCGAGAATTGAGAAATCAGATTCCGGGTTGTTGAGATTTTGGGACCTTTTTGAGAAATTTTAGACTTTTAGAATGTTATTTGATAGGTAAGCAAAATAATCTGTATTAATAGTTATAATTCGATTGGTTCACTATTTTTACTAATTCAGCAGTTGGTGAATTATTGTATTGATATACTAGTTTAATCTTAATTTGGCAATTAATTGCTAAATTAACACTGTATCCTATCCAATAACTACAATGACATAATTTTAAAGTAAAAAGACTAAAAACACAGAATTTTTTTTTTTATTATTTTTTTGAAAAAACAATAAACCAAAACATATAATTATAGTAATATTTTCATTTTCAAATATGATTAATAAAAAATGATTAAAAAAATATGATGTTTATTTTTAATATAATTTATAAAAATAAAATATGATTTAAAATATACTGTATAAAAATAATATTCAAAAAATTGTTAATAAAAATATTATGTATAAAGTTATAATTTTAAAATATGAAGTTTAAGATTATATATTTTAAATAAGTTTACAAAAAATATAATGTATGAAATTTAATGTATAAAAAATATATCGTATAAAAAATAATGTATATAAAAAATATTAAAATAAGATTTATGAAAATATAATATAATATATAAAAATATGATTTAAAATATGATGCTAACTTTTTAATATGATTTAGGAAAATTAAAATGTTTAAAATATGCTTTAAATATATGAGTTTAAAAATGTGATTCATAATATGATTTATAAAAAATATAGTAATAAAAATGTGGCTGAAAAAATATAATTTAAACAAATCTGTTGTCACTATATTTACATTTTATATCTAATAAATCTGTTATCAAACACTAGATTTTTGGAAACAAACAAAAAAAATTGTCATAACGTAAACAAATCTGCCATAACATATGGTGTTCACATAGGTCATTTTAGCAATTTTAAAAAAACGTTATAAATCTGTTATCAAACAACAAATTTTTGGTTAAACTAAAAAATCTGTTTTAACTTAAAAAAAATCTGTTACCACTAGAGGTCAACCTAGTAATCATTTCTCTGTAAAAAAATCTGTCATGTTACGACAAATTTTTAATCAAGAAAACAATTCTGAAATAACTGTGAAAAATAAATCTGCCAGAAATTATATCAAATCTGTCATATATTGTGAAAGTCAGTGGTATATTTATAAATAAGTCTGTCGTAAAAAATAAATCTGTCATCAATTATGAATTTGTCATAACTGTAGTTAAAAAATCTGTCGTCCAAAATAAATCTGTCATAAAACATTTGTCATACAAAAATAAATCAGTTGTACAAAAACAAATCTGTTATACACAAATAAATATGTCACAACTAGTCCGACAGACTTTTGAAAATATTTTGATTTTCTTAAAAAAATTCTGTAATGGTAAATTTGACTTTATTTTTTTCCTAACAAAGCAAAAAAAAGTATTTTAGGCAAAAAAATAACTCATCTAACTCTCACATTTTATAAGTTACTTTAGTAATTAATCTTTTAATTTGGGTCAATCTAGTTTTTCTCCTCTTTTAAGTAAACGAATATATTACCAAAATTAATGAGTTTTGTGAAAAACAGTTGATGTTAATATATATGCATTTCGTATGCTTAAGACATTATCATTAGTATATTAGTATATATATATCAGTTATATATATATATATATATATATATATATTAGTATCACCAATCTCCACACATCGTTACTAAAAACGCAACTAAAAGCTAGACTACAAAACAATATAGCCGAGTAAGTGGCAAAAAAGGGCGATTTCTCAGATTGCTCCTAGCCGATAGATTGGCCTCACACCACTGTTGAGAATCTCTTTTTTCTTCACCCTCTTCCTTTCTCGCAATGTCGGACCCTCCCTCAGAGGCCCCCACAATAGATCCTCCCGATCTGACAGTACCATTGACTGTAAAAAACTCCGCTGTAGATCCAGTTTTGGGAATCTCGACTCAATTCCCAGCTACCTCTCCGTTGATGGAGACGCGGAATCATCCTCTGCTCAATGAACCCGAGAATTTCATCCTAGAGACAGACACATCTGAAGTTCTGTTTTCTCCTCCAGTAATTGAAACGACCCGACCCGGTTTTTTTTTAATTAACAAATAATAAATATAAATATAATATAACTATAACTAGTGGTCCCATACACACTAGCCACCTATCCACAACCACAAACAACAACGGAAATAGCAATATCAATAAATATCCAATAATAATATAACCAATAAATATCCATAACAACAATCCAATAATCAAACATCAGGAAACATGAAACCGACAACCTAACATTGTTCCTAAAAAACTAACTCTGGCAACCCAGCAATGCCAGACAACATACAATCGAGTCCCTAGAACATCCTCCTCTTCATCGCCTTGATTCCACGATCACACTTTGCTTTTACCTGCACCACAAACACATATTGAGATGCATGAGTACATGATAAACACTCAGTGAGGCAATCCTCCCATCTACTGGGCTATACACACAAGCAACAATGATATCAATGTTCCAAACAATCAACAAACAAGAAGTACAAACCAGGAAATCAAACATGTCTCGCTGGAAGGGAGGTGTCGACCGACACCAGCCGAGTGTCGACCGACACTGGACTTGGTGTCGACCGACACTACCCCACAGTGTCGATCGATGCCCAATTTGCTGGTGTCGACCGACACTCCCTATGCAATCGCGATCCGCTCGAAGGCGAGAGTCGAATCTCGCTCCCAAACTCCTCCAAATTGCCCAATACTCAAAACCCAAGCCGGAAACATCCTTAGAAACCTGTAGCAACCAATCCCCAACAAAAATACACACAAAACAACAACACACAAGCAAGAACAAGGAAATCAAAGGCTTAGATTAGCCATGGTCATGCACTCACCTCTTTGTAGGAAGATTTGGACCAACAGCAACGAATCCTACACTCCCAACAACCTTCTAACACACCCTGGCCCTAAATCCTCACTCCCACAGCAAGATCTCACCAAAAACACCTTGAAATCTCACAAACTCTCTCAAGAACCTTTAGGAACTGATTTCTCCTCTTTTTCTCACTCTCAACGGCGTAAGACAACAAAAACACGACCCTAGGTCATTTTCCCCCTTTTAAATCTCGGTTCAATGGTTTTCCTTAAACCAAACCGGACTAAAACGATCAAAAACTCAATCTGGTCGAACCAGAAATTAGTGGTGTTGACCGACACCCACCTTGGTGTCGATCGACACCCTCCCCCAAAACGCACAATTGGCAAGCGAGCAATTGTTTTTTCACTGTTACCGCTTGGTCTTCAACAGCAGCTCTAACTCTACTGAAGCTAATCTCTCTTAGAATCCGGGTAATCCTAAAAGATGTTCCTCTCCAGTTATACTCTCTACCAGGACTTAGTACAATTGCTTCTGTAATAGGAGAGTCATTACACACATAGAAGCATCAACTATCGCCTTTATCATCAGACACAAGTGTTAAGGTTGAGGTTCTCCTCAAAAAACGCTGCCCCAGTCTGTCTTGGTCGATGACGACGCAGGTAATGAAGTGAGGATTTGAGTGGAGTATCCTCGTCTTCCCCCAAAATGCGATATCTGCAACGAGTTTGGTCACCTCTATCATAGATGCCCTTCTGCGCCAGATATATCCAGACCAGCAGCTTCAAAGACAAAGGCAGCCTCGGAAGCTATAAAGCAACCAATCAATCCCAGCTCACCAACTGGAAAATCAATTACATCACAAACCTGACAAGTCACGGGACAACCAAAGATTGTTAATAAAAATCATCCAGAATCGCCGCTACCTCCAACTAAGGAAGTAGTAACTCCAACAATCGTGCCACCAGTCTCCACACATCGTTACTTTGATTCCCTAGCAAATGACTCACCCAATGATTGACAGGTTGTCGGTAAGACCTCAAAGCTCAAGGAATCAGTTATATCGGGCCAATCTTCTGATTCCTCATTAACGGCTTCTCAGTTCGCATAGAAAGAAGAAGCAATTCATATAGGACAAACCTTTATTCGGCGTAGACAAATATCACCTAAAACTCATGCTACTCAGAAACCTAAACCTGAAGGCCCAAAGGCAGGAAAGGGGTAAGAAATCAACAAATACTCAGATATCAAAGGCTCAACTTAGTAAGCATTCCACCAGTAGACGCTCCCTCAAACAGGGATGTTCCCATCATCAAGCTTGAAAGCTAGTCTTTCAAAACCTTTTGTACTTTTTCCATGATGATGAAAGTTTTTTGTTATAATATTTGGAGGTTGGAAAAAACTCAAAGACAACTTCAGCTTAAGAGTTGGGTTAGGTCAAACAGACCATCTTTAGGAGCCATTTTGGAAACTCATGTCCAACAAGAGAATGCATCATCTATCTTAGCTACTAACTTCTCGGGATGGAAGTATGATTACAACTACTCTTCTCAAGCTCAAAATGGAAGAATCTTGTTGATATGGGATCCAACAATAAAGGTCTTTATATATCAAAAAACGGATCAGGTTCTTACTTGTGGAGTTTTTTGATCTTTCGTCCAACCAATCCTTCACAATCTCCTTTGTTTATGCCCGAAACAGCAAGATAGCTCGGAGGGAACTCTGGAGTACTCTAGAGGAAATGCACCGAAACAGCCTCTTGAGAAGTCGGCCATGGTTGCTACTTGGAGACTTTAAGCAGATACTACGGGCTGCCAAACACTATTCTCTTTATCCTTATCCTCTTCCACTTCAAGGTATGGCAGAGTTTCAGTCCTGCGTAGATCATTGTGAACTATCAGAACTGACCAGTAGAGGATCACCGAATACCTGATACAATAGTCAGCCTTCGAATCCTATTACACGGAAACTTGACAGAGCGCTCACCAATGAGGCTTAGTTGACAACTTACCTGCAGTCTAATGCACTATTCGATGTTCCAGGCATATTGGATCACTCACCAATCCTAGTATCGACAATGAACTCTATAGAGAGAAGGAAGGTGCCATTCAAATTCTACTCTTTCTTTACAAAGCATCCTGACTACCCAAGTTTAATTGATCCAGCTTGGAATATCCCTGGTATCCAAGGCTCAGCGATGTATAATCTTTGTCAGAAACTCAAAGCAGTCAAGCTTGGTTGTAGAGGTTCTTAACGGGAACAACTACAACAATATACAAGCTAGAATAGCGGAAGCTCGTGATTCTCTCACTTTACTCCAGAATCAAATACTTACTCATCCACCTTTCACTTTGATCGAGGAAGAAAAGGTAGCTAGAAGGAAATGGAATGTCTTATCCTTTACAGAAGAGTCATTCCTCCGAGAGAAGTCAAAAGTTCGTTGGTGCGCAGAAGGAGATGCCAACATAAAGTTCTTCCACAACTCTATCATAACGCATCAAGTAAGGAACTTAATTTGCTCCTTACTGAATCAGGATGGAGAAAGAGTTACCGACAAAAACATGCTCAAGGATATGGTGGTTGACTATTACAAGCAACATCTGGTTACAAAGGACTCGGTGCAGCCACTATCAATTGATAGATCAAATTGCTCAATTTATTCAGATGCTCTTTTGAGATGTATACTCTTCTTGCTGCAATCCCTACGCTAGAAGAAATTACTAATACTCTATTCTCCCTACCAAGAAGCAAAACACCAAGACCCGACGGTTTTACAATATTCTTCATTAATTCATAGGGAACAGTTGGTTCAGCCTTTCTGGAAGTTGTTTCGAAATTCTTCAAAACGGGCATGCTACTGAATCAGGTCAATGCAACTATTCTAGCGCTACTTGCAAAGACCATCACGGCTGAGAAGCTTGCTGAATTCAGACCCATATCCTGTTGCAACACAATTTAAAAAGTCATTTCCAGAATCCTTGCGAAGAGACTCAAGCTGATCACTGCCATCGTTGTGCAAAGAAACCAAGTCGCATTCGTGCAAGTCAGGCTCCTCTGCAAGAACGTCCTACTAGCTTCCGAGCTAGTAACGGATTTTAACATTGATGGCCCAATCACGAGAGGTTGCCTGCAAATCAATATCTCTGAAGCTTTTGACAATGTCAATTAGAAAATTCTAACCAACATTTTGGAAGCTTTTGATCTCCCTCTTGTCTTCATAACTTGGCTGACTACCTGCTTCACCACACCATCCTACTAAATATCTTAAAATGGAGAACTGAATGGTTACTTCCCAGGACACAAAGGTTTGCGACAAGGTGACTCTATTTCTGCTCCACTTTTTACTTTGGTAATAGATACTTTATCCAAACAACTAGATAAAGCAGCCAACCTGAACAGATTCCAAACTCATCCCAAGTGTGTCGATCCTTTAATCACGCATCTGAACTTCACAGATGATCTACTTGTATTCTTTGATGGTGAAGAAAGTTTGCTTGTTGCAATTATGGACGTTCTATCTCAATTCAAGCTTGCTTCTGGTCTGGGGATAAATCTTGCGAAAACTTGTCTTTTTTTAGAAAAAAATAACAGAGACTTATAGGTCAACTGGCAGTAAGACACAACCTCACACATGGATCTCTGCCTGTGAGATGCTTAGGAGTTCCTTTAATACCTAACAAGCTCACATTAACCGATTATATTGACAAGATGAAAGGAAGAATCTCTTCATGGACAAATCGTCACTTGTCATTCGCAGGAAGACTTCAACTCCTCCATTCAGTGATCAATAATACCATCAACTTATGGGCATCAATCTTCTTGCTTCCAAATAATTGCTTGGAAACTCTTGAGCAATTGTGCAATGCATTTTTGTGGAATGGTGTTGCATCAAATGCTAGAGGTGCAAAAATTTCCTGGGAGGTTGTTTGTTCTCCTAAATCAGCAGGGGGATTGGGATTGAGAAGACTAGCTAATTGGAATCAGATCTTCGGATTGAAAATCATCTGGATGCTCTTCTCGCAAACTGGTTCTCTCTAGGTATCCTGGGTGAAAAAAACACTTAATAAGTGGCAGAAATTTTGGGAAGCTGACTTTAGATCAACTGGGAGTTAGATATAGAGACGGCTAGCAAAATTGAGGCAACTGGCTAGACCTTTTGTACACCCCACTGTTATATCTGGTAACAACACTCTATTATGGCATGACAACTGGACAGATCTAGGGCATTTAATTGTTGTTATCGATGATACCGGTCCTTGCATAACATGTATTAGCTTGTTGTCCTCAGTCAGACAAGCTGTCATTGGTGATACCTGGGCTATACCAAGAGGGAGGAATCAATTAGTGCAACTCTTCAGAACCTGCGTTCATAATCAGCCTCCGCCTACTGACCCCCATGGAAAGGATATTTTTACATGCTTCTCATCAATGAGGCTCTGGAAACATCTTTATCCGCCAGGTCCATTCTTTGGCACAAGTAAGTCTGGTTCAAAGAGTGCATTACAAGAATGGCCTTTATGACCTAGCTTACAGTCCTCGACAGATTAACAACGAGGGATAGATTATTGAGATGGAATTTATAAGTCCCCGCTACATGCCTCCTTTGCCTCTTTGGAAACGAATCCAAGGACCAATTATTCATCCAATGAAACTACTCCGAGATCCTCCGGACAGACTAGCTTCCAATTTTGCTAGTTTGCTACATTGGATAAAGAATCCTACCACAAATAGAAGACTTAATTCAATAAGTAAGCTAGTGTTTTCAAGCTCTCATATACAACATTTGGAGAGAACCCAATGGGCGGCTTCATGGCTCTTCCACCCGCTCAGAAAATCAAATTAAAAGAGAGATCCACTTGCAGCTTCGAAGAAAGATCACAGCTCTAGACGGAAAAAACTCGCCTTCAAACATTTCACAAGTATCCTATCTCACGTTTTGGTTTAACAATTTCCACAGATCATAACTTATTTCTTCTTGTTATATATATTTTTGAGCTCTCCTTCCACTAGTAAATTTGTATCATATAGTTATATTTTTTTTTGCTACAAAACAATTAATAACAAATAATATCTATAAATTGTTACAAATTAGTGACAAATTTTTAAGTTAATAGTTATTGTAACTAATTAGTTACTTAGTGTAGCTACATAGAGACAAATAGTAACATATATAATTTGTAGAAAAATGCTACATATTTAATGACAAATTTTTTTTGTAACACTATGACACACAACAGTAAATGTAGCAAAGTGTAACATTTTACTCACGCTTAAAACATTTTTCTTTCCTTAAGCATCAGCGATCTAAATTTTTTTTGTTTTTCCCCAAATTAAAATTAGGACAATCTGTTTCGAGAGAGTGGGAGATGAGATCTCCGTGGTCCTGACCTGAGGAAGAAGATGAGAGAGAGACTCGCAATCTCCTCTTCTCATCGTCTTCTCTTCAGATCTCCTCTCTCTTCTCTTCTCGTCGTCTTCCTCCGCCGCAGCTACCACCAAACCCACTCGATTCAACCGAAACCTGTTCTGCTTCCACATCTTCCACCATTTCTTGTCACCTTAATTCCAGATCTGGCTGTCTCTACTACACACAAATCCGTTTCTATAGAAACCCAGAAGCAGCCATGGTAATTCCTCAACTCCGCCTCTTAATCTCCATCTTTAATGATGAAGTTTTTGTTCTTAAAGTTCCATTTTGCAGCATCAGTCGTAATCAGTTTGGTCAATCTTTAGGTGTATTCTGTAACAAAATGAATATATTAAGGCAGATATTGAGTTTCTTTCGCTCCCCACTGCACTTTGTATATGCTTCCATTTTGTCTGTATGTATTTTTTTACCACCTGCGTTTAACTTTCTCCTTGTGGATAATGTTACAGATCAAGGAGCTCAATTCTTACGTTGCACTAAAAAAAAAGGTTAGTATCTCTATCAATCCTCTTTAAGAAGCGTTATTTGAAACTCATACCTGTTCATTTTGGGCTTTGATTTCATATCGATCCGTTCAGCGTTATCTCTATAAGATTTAGTTTGGCTTTTATGTGTTTATATATGTTGACTTGGGGTCTTGGTCTTGAATATCAGGTATATGAGTACCCTTGGCAACAAGAAAGTTGAACTTTTTGATATGGGAGCTGGAGTTAGTGGCGAACCTACAGCTGAGGAAAATGTTCAAGTGGCTTCATGTGAGTCCTTATTCATGCTTGTTTATTCAGTTGCTACCAAATTATGAGTTTGCTTAGAACATAAAGAGATTGTCATGCTTGAAAGCTTAGATTCCTTGATACTAGATGTACTTGAATTATGTTGGATGGGTAACTTATGCTCTCTGGTTAATTGTCTGACATCATTTATAATGTCTGTCTGTAAAATTCTGGCAGATGTTGATATAGTAATAGAAATGTTATAGGTTGGCCGAGATTATTCCCAGTTTGCTAGAAATGTATTATTCTGAGATCTGAACATAGGTTCTCGCATTAAGAAAGATCTGTTTGGATATGGCGCGAATATATTATTTTGGGACTGTGAATACTGGGAAATGCGAGCTTATGTCATTTTATTATGTATAGCTATGTCAAACCAGGAGCTTATTGATGTTGTAACGAAAAGAATGGATGAGACTGATCAGGCCATTGAGCGCTCAAAACAGGTAAGTTACAGAAGGAAGAATGTTCCCGTAGTCTTTGTTACTAACTTAGTAACTTACTATATCTATGTTAAAATTCTTGTTCCTTTCCTTTCATGTTGTGGAACAAACACTCGAAGTTGGAACTCAAACCGCAGCTAATTTAAAGGGACAGGTAATGCAAAGCATTTCTTCTTTGCTTCCATAATCTTATGGGTAGAGTCTGAAACAACCTGTATTTTGCAGACGTATCAAATGGGACGCATAGTTAACCGCTTGGACACCATGCAATTCTCTATCAAGAAGGCATCCCAGCTGGTGAAAGAGATAGGGAGACAGGTGTGTAAACCTCATATGGACATCTCCTCTTTTGCTTGACCACAAAACCTGTATCCTAATGTCAATTTTTTTAGGTGGCTACCGATAAATGCATAATGGCGTTCCTGTTTCTCATTGTATGCGGCGTTATAGCCATTATCGTAGTGAAGGTACTACTGTCTCTGCTCTTCCTGATGAAAGTTGTGATTGCTCATTAGCAAATTTGTAACTCTGGTTTTTTTCTTAACAGACTCTTCAGATTGTATACCCGAATAACAAAGACATTAGGGACATCCCAGAATAGCTCCTCTTAATCCGTTTTTTTTTTAGCTGGAGATACATTTGTGTAATTTTTATTTATTTCTTTTATTTTGTATATTTACTATGTAATATATCTTTTTGTATTATGATTTCAAACAAAATAATAAAACATAATACTTTTAATATTTCAATTTATCCAACAATCTAATAAATTTAAAATTAAATAGAAATAGAAATTACTAAATAAACAAATGTGGTATTAATTAGTATTTAACTGTGTAGCTAACTGTCACAATTTAATGACAAGCATTTTGTGCATTTTTGAAGCTAATTGTTACACATTTTTCAGAAGCTTTGTGTTACTAATAGCTACAGTAATTAGGTCACAAATAGTAGCTATTTGCGACATATTAACTAGTATCTAAATTGTAGCAATTTGCTACAATTTGTGATGATAGAAAAATTTGCTACGACCAAATAGTTATTAATTTATTTTGTCGCAAAACTGTAACAAATATTTTTTTGCTACGAAAAACTCGTAATACCTACAGAAGTTTTCATAACTATATGACCAATTTTTACTAGTATTCTGTCTCTAAGCTCCATAGCGAGGCACAATGTCAAATCGGTATAAACCGATATCCCTTTAATTATATATATATATATTATATATATATATATATATATTATATATATATATATCATCATTTTATCAAAACCAAAATACTTAAATTTTGGATAATCCTTATTTAATTAAGATGCAACTATCTTCAATTTTGAACTCAAAGACGTGTTTTCTTTCGAGCTCAACTCAAAGACGTGTTTTGTAGTCGGCGAGATATGGACATCCGAAAGTTTAGTATATCTCGCTGATATTAAAAATCGTCACTTTTGTTTAGTCCCCGTTAATATGGATCGTCTTGCATGTGTTACGTACGTTGACTAGACCTTTACAATTTTGTACAGTGCTGTTTACGTAAACGTAAAATTTCTTTGGCTTCTATATTTGGAAGTTTCGTATCTAATTGTGGTTCCAAATAAAGTCAACCCAATCGACGACTGGATTAATCCCAACTACACAATTTCATTGTTTGAATGTTAACAAATAAGGACAATAACAACGCAGAAAATACGAAAATATGACAAACAGAAACGAAAATGAAACTTAGAAAGTATTTCTGATCCATGAAGAAGCTTAGAGAAACCCTTCTAATCCTCTTGCCAAACTTATGAGTTGTGTTTACTCAAAACTCATCTTTAATCACTGCAGTAATAGAGCTGAAGCCATGTAATTCATGGTGTTTTACAATTTAAAACGGCATAGATTGCAACTAAACTTAGATTTGAATGGACAAATAAATATAAATTATGGACAGATTGTCAAAGATAAGATTTACGATGTGAACGTACTCATATTTTAGACAAGTAGAGCAACAATTAACAAAAAAACCATTGATCTTTCCACAAAAGATAAAGACTGGTTTACCTTACTTAAAGTCAATTTAAACATTTGTCCTCAAGGAGATATCATATTTTCAATGATCCTATGACCACAAAATAGTTAAAACCGACAATTAAAAAATAGATTATTTGAACCTTCTTATGTTTTTTGTCAAAGATTATTTCAGACTTCTTCACAAGAAACAAAGAGCAAAAAATGTTAACACAGTGAAGAATTTGATTTGGCAGCTATTTAATACATTTTTGTTAGTATTTCCAACAAGGTTGTCAGTACGTAAAGTCTTCAAAATATGTTTGCATAGCAGTCTTTTAGTTTGGTATAAAGAATAAAATTTGTATAATTAATATTCCATAGATTAATAAACACTAAAATATAATTGAACATTTTGGTCTTCAGTTGGACCAATATAATTTTTAACAAAATTTAATAAGATAATTAATTATCATTTCTATCATTTCAGGATATTAATTTATTTAGAAGTTTAGATAGGTTTGTCTAGTTGCTTTATCATTTGAGATTTTACATCAGAACTACAAGAGAATATAATTTTAGATAAAAAAATTTCTAACTAAAATTAATATTTTGGATGCTATAAATTTTTTACTTACAAAATAAAATTTTAATATTTAATAGAAGAAATTTTTTGACGATAAAATACAAAAATTATTAATAAATTCACTTATGCAAATGATATACATAAATTTAATTTATAATTAGTGACCTCAACCATCACATTTAAAAAATTTATATACTATAAAAATGAAAATGTTGCACAATTACGAAATTTTGGTTACTTTGATGATGGTATTATATATAGACAATACTACAACATAATAATTTGAAAACACAACACAAATATTTTCTATCAATCAATTTTAAAGACCAAAGTTTTAGCAAAAAAAACCAAACTGTTTTAAAAACAAAAAATCAGACACTAGTATGGTATTCTATATATATTTACTAATAAAATTTATAGTATTATTAATTTATCATGACAAGAAGATTCGATGAATATTTATTTATCATTTTTGTTGTACTTGACATAGATTATTTTTCAAATGAAAAAATATGATTTACGTATAATATCAAAATTTAAATATTCACTAAACCCTACTTAAATAGTTAAATATAATAGTGAGCATATAAAGCTTTTAATAAATTTATGTTACTCAATTATTATCATAAACCCTAATACCGTTTCAAGCGTCTTTTTATTAGTTTGATATTTTGGTCATTCAGTGAACGAGTTTGAACCCACCAAATGAGATTTTGGTGACATTGAGGATTTCAACCCAGCAATTCCCTCATCTCAATCTCTCAATTTGATAAGATTTTATTTTAATGCCGTAATTAGTAAAACTTAAAATATCATTAAGATAGGAATTGTTGATTATATTTGTGTAACATTTTTCTTTTAACATTACCAATTAACTATTGAGCTTTTTCATTTACAAGTATTTTTGAATATATAATCATGATATTAATTACGACAATATTTACGGTATTTGATTATCACAATCAGTTATTACAAACCTTATATTATGCAGATTGTGTTACTATTATTGGTATCTTTTTTTTTTTTTTTTTCAAAAATTATTTTTGGTTTCTTTGCAACTATTATATTGGTATTTTTAGTAACTTTGCGGTACTTAAATTCTCTGGAGGGACTACATGCGTAATTTTAATTTATGTATCATTGAGCTTAACCCCTCCATTCGTTTGCATGTCAAAGTTATAAATAATCCACATGCAAGAATTCGAGAAAAAGATGTGGGTTACAAAACTTCTTTAATTATAAATAAAAGAAGAAAAAGAAATAAGAGGGATGGCGATGGCGACTGCGATTTTTATGTTTTCGATCTGAGATGGTCAATTCCGGCGGAGAGGAGAGAGGATTGAGGGAAGGTCTCTCGATTGTTCTCGATGGTTGTAGAATACGAAATTGGACGGCTGTTCGATTTCGGTATCTCGAGAGATGTGGTCAGTTATTTTCAGATCCGGCTTCATGTGGGGGATCTGCGGGTTTTTGGGTTTTGCGAATACGGACTCAGAGAGTTTTAATGGGGAAGGATACATGGATCCATGCTGATGGCTGTGTAATGATTCGATTATCAGGTATATCTGGTTGGATTCGCGTCCCAGGTCGGTTGATTTTGGAATTTCCTTTTGTGGATTTTTGGATTGATACGTATCTCGAGTTGATCCTGAGTGTTTATGTGATCTTTGCTATTGAGGATACGATTTTGGCTAGTGGTGATACGATTTTCCAGTCATTGGGTAATGGGATCCTCTTTCTTTGTCTAGGGTGGTTGATGGGGAAGAGAATATTTGGTTTTTTTACATTTACAGGATTTTTTGGAAGCTACGAAGATATGGTTTCTGATTTCTCTCCGATTGGTGATCTTGGTTTGTGATCGTATATTAAGTAGTTTGCGAGGATGTTTGTCTTACGGTATTACTCCATTCGTTCTTAATTACTGGTGGGTTTGCTGGTGTACCATTGCCGGAGCTTTCTCGTTTGAGTTTCAGCGTTCATCTTCGTCAACATATTTGAGATTCATCATGGCTCAATTGGCACTTAACAAAGGCAAGGCGGCTATGGTCCGTACTGAGGTTGTCAAGATTTCAAGTTCTTTCTTGGCTCAGCGTATTAAACAATTTTCCCTTACCCTGACTGGAAGGTTAATGAATCCAGCAGTTCAGAGGATGGAGTCTTTGATTGCTAATCTGCCTAAGATTTGGAAGTTGGAGGCTAAAGTTTTGGGAGCAGATTTAGGGCAGGATACCTTCCAGTTCAACTTCGAGGAAGAAGCGGATCTTCAGGAAGTCTTGCTCAATGGTCCTTATCATTTTGATGGATGGATGATCTCATTGGTATGTTGGGAACCTATCGTTTCTGACTCTTATCCTTCGGCTATCAGTTTCTGGGTGAAGGTGGGTGGAATCCCTATGCATCTGTGGGAGTTAGCGACGTTAGAAGCTATAGGGAAGAAGGTTGGTAGAATTAAGGAGTTAGATGAGGATACGGGTAGCATTTGTGTTACTATGAACGGTTTCAATCCTTTGCGTTCCACTTGGTGGTCCCTTTTGATACATGTGATGAGGTGGTGGTATCTATCGACTATGAGAAGCTTTATGGTTACTGTAAGCACTGTTTCCGTTTAACACATGATGTGTTGGTCTGTCCTGTGCTGAAAAATGCTCAAGCTAGTTGAGGGATGGTCGACCTTGCGGATAAGAGGAGTGTTCAGCGATAGCAGGGTGTGGTTAAATAAGGTTCTGCTCAACATGATGGTGGGTGGGAGAAACCAAGGAAACATGTGAAGCGTGCTTTGGATTTTCAACCTGAGTAGGCCAACGAGAGGAGACAACCTTAGTTTCAGGGTGGTGAATATAGTTCTTCCGGATTTCCTCTGCAAGTGAGGAATCAAGGCCATGCTTGGGGACAAAAGACGCGATATCACAGCAGTCGGTCAGGATCTAACTTGGGCTTCGATCCCTTTGGTTCGCAGGTGATTAGAGGTGACATGGTGGATCACTTCTCTGGTGTACCCCAACAGAGGAAGGGTATTCGACCGGTGTGGCCAAAACCATTGTATAAGGTCAAGCAGGCTTCTAGTGAGAAAGGAAATCAACGCCCTGTTCATGATGGTGATTCCTCTGCGATGGTCGAGGACAATCCTGTGGAGATACCCGTTGAGAATGGTTCAGGTGGGGGGGGGATGAGGAACTTCAGGATCAGGGTTTTAATGAGAGCACTGATGATTTGCTGGAGGATGGGGAGTTTGGGGACGACACTAATCCTGATTCAAGGTTAGAGTCGGATTTCATGCTCAAGGATGGCACTGAGTAGGGTGTAGATGCGGAGGGTAATTCTATCCAAGGTATTCATGCTTCTGACTCTTTCTCCTTGAGTATGCTTGATATGAATTCTGCTATGGAAACAGTCTCTTTGGAAAAGCAGATCAGTTCTAAACCTACGGCGGGTAATCCACAGGATAAAAAAGGAGTTCACAATTCGAAGAAGATTAATTTACCTTTGGCTTCACCTGGAAAACGACTTTTGGCTAAAGCTTTGTCTCTCAAATCTGTAGGTAAAGGCATTAAACAGGCGGGTGTGGGAAAGCAAGATCAAAAGGCAAAAGATGGCATTTCTGCTGGTGGCGGAAGTCGTCCTTTTAAGAAAGGGATGGTGGCTCTCCCGAAACCACTGACTCAAACGTGAAGGTTCTAAGCTAGAACTGTCAGGGTATTGGGGCTGATCTGACAAAGAATTACTTGGGTGATTTTGTGGAGAAAGCATCCACCAGATATTTTATTTTTATCAGAGACAAAGAAATGTTCTTCTTATTTACAAAAATTTCAAAATAAGTTTGGTTATAATAAATTGTTTACTGTTGAACCCCGCGCGGCCAGTGGTGGTTTGACTTTATTTTTTAAGGATGAAATAAATCTTTCTATTCTCTTTGATAATGATCGTATTATTTATACACAAGCTTTTATTAGGCAACAATTGGTATTTATGTCTTTTGTTTATCGGGATCCGGTCCTCCAACACCGAGAAAAAGTTTGGGATAAATTTACGGATATTGGATCATTTCGCATTGATCCCTGGTTTATAATTGGAGATTTTAATGAATTAGTTGGAAATCATGAGAATCAGGGTGGTGCCTTGCGACCAGCATCTTCCTTTAAGCCTTTTATTTCAATGCTTCGGCATTGCGGGATGCTTGAATTTCCTTGTTATGGGGAACAATTATCTTGGAGAGGGAATCATTGTAATAATTAGGTGGTGCGGTGTCGATTAGATCGGGCTTTGGGTAACGAGGATTGGCATGGGTTCTTTCCAAATTTGAAAGTAGATTATTTGGAGATGATTGGTTCGGATCATTGCCCAATTTTAGCTAATTGTTTGACGACGGTCCGGAGACGGCAGTGGCAGTTCCGGTTTGATAAGCGCTGGTTGGGTAAGGAGGGATTAGTTGGTGCGGTTGAGTCAGGGTGGAATCGGACAAGAAGTTTTCGGATTCCGGGTTTTGCCGAGAAAATAAGGAATTGTAGGAATTCGATTTCCTGGTGGAGGAAAAATAATGTCAGTTCTGGCCCATCGACCATTTCCTCCTTGAAGACGGTACTGCATGATGCGAAGATGGATGTTTCGATTTCGCAGGAGGAAATTCGGGGTATTGAGAGGAAATTGAAAGAGGCATATCGTGATGAGGAGAATTATTGGCAACAAAAAAGTAGGAAATTCTGGTTAAGGGTTGGGGACAAAAATACTTCCTATTGTCATGCATCTACCAAACAAAGGGGGGTGCGTAATAGGATTGTTGGTCTATTTGATGTCGATAACGTTTGGGATGAATCACCCTCGGGTATGGAGCTTATTGCTACAACATACTTTGAGGATCTTTTTAAGAAATCAGATGGTAGGGGTATTTCAGAGATGCTTCAAGCAATTAACCCAATTATTACGGATAGTATGAACACAGCTCTAACTCGGGACATTTCGGAAGGGGAAGTTCGAAAGGCTTTGTTTGCCATGCACCCGGAGAAAACCTTAGGCCCTGATGGAATGACGGCTCTGTCTTTTCAAAGGTTCTGGTCTTCTCTTAAAGGGGATTTGGTGTTTTTGGTTAAAGAGTTTTTTCGAACTGGCAGTTTTGATCCTTTTTTAAATGAGACTAATATTTGTCTCATTCCTAAAGTTGATCAGCCGCAGCAGATGGCGGAGTTTAGGCCGATTAGCCTATGTAATGTGAGTTACAAAATTATTTCTAAAATATTGTGTTTTCGACTGAAGCGTTTATTGCCCCTTTTGGTTTCAGAAACACAATCAACCTTTGTTTCTGGTCGTTTAATTACAGATAATATTCTTGTGGCTCAGGAGATGTTCCATGGGCTAAATACTAAACGTCGGTGTAATTCGGAGTTCTTGGCATTTAAAACGGATATGAGTAAGGCATATGATCGGGTTGAGTGGGATTTTTTGGAGGCAGTTTTGGTTCAATTAGGATTTGATAGGAAATAGATTTCGTGGATCATGTGGTGTGTTTCTTCAGTGTCGTATCAAGTTCTTCTGAATGGTCAGCCCCAGGGTTTTATTAGACCACAGAGGGGATTACGTCAGGGGATCCTCTGTTACCATATTTATTTATTCTTTGGGCAGAGGTCTTGATAGCAAATATTAAAAAGGCTGAAAGGGAGAAGAAATTAACGGGTATTACCATCGCCCGCGGTAGTCCTACTGTTTAGCATTCGTTGTTCGCTGATGATAGTCTGTTTTTTGTAAGGTAGAGGCGACTGAATGTAGGACGGTAATGGATATAAATAGGCAACTATGGTAGAGGCTCAAGACAAGAGGTTAATCTGGCTAAATCCTCTATCATGTTTGGCAAAAAGGTTCCTTCTGATATACAATGTCAATTGAAATCAGTTATTGGTATTTCTAAGGAGGACGGTAAGGGTTCTTATTTGGGTATTCCTGAAAACCTACAAGGTTCGGAAACTAAGGTTTTTAGCTACATTAAGGATCGGTTGGATGATCGAGTAAATGGTTGGTCTGCAAAGTATTTATCAAACGGTGGCAATGAAATTATGATTAAATCGGTGGTTTTGGCACTTCCTACCCATTTTATGTCATGTTATAAACTGCCACATGATTTGACGTCTAAAATAACGAGTGCTATTTCCACCTTCTGAGTGCTATTTCCACCTTTTGGTGGAAGTCCAATGATAAGGCTCGAGGTATGCACTGGGTTGCTTGGGATAGATTATGTAAAGATAAATGTGAAGGGGGCCTAGTTTTCCGAGCTCTGGAACAATTCAATGATGCCATGCTGGCCAAACAGTTTTGGCAGTTAATTCATAATCCGATATCCTTGATGGCTCGGGTGATGAAAGGTCGATATTTCAGAAACAAACATCCTCTTATGGCAAAAAAACCAAATAACCCTTCCTTTGCATGGAGGAGTATTTATTCAACGAAGGAGTTGGTGGAACATGGAGCGAGATGGGTGATAGGCTCTGGTTGTTCCATTTCGGTATGGCGTGATCCATGGTTACCAGATATTCGTCCAAGACCAGCGAATGGTCGGGGGAGACAGTTGCTCCCGAGTTTGATGGTTAATTATTTAATTAATCCAGGTACGAAGGACTGGCATTTGCCTATTCTTGAGGAGTTTTTTTATCCGGTGGATATACCACTTATTCGGAGTATGCCGGTCAGTAAAACTTATCAACCGGATATATTATTATGGCACTTTACTAAGTCAGGGAAGTATTCGGTCAAATCAGGTTATCGGTTGGCCCAGGAATTAATTGCGGAAGTTGAGTATGGGCCAATGTATATGTCCTTGCGGGCTCATTCGTGGAAATTAGATGTACCTCCGAAGATCCAACACTTTTTCTGGCAGATTGCCTCGGGTACTCTTCCCGTGTTAGAACGGCTTGCGCATCGTGGTGTCCGTTGTGATGCTATGTGTAAGCGGCGTGCCTCTGCGATGGAGACTATAAACCACATGCTCTTTGAGTGTCCTCGGTCGCGATGTATTTGGGAGATGTCCCCAGTGTTGCTCGACCCGGGAGGCTTTCCATATGCCTCGATCTACGCGAATTTAGACTTCATATTCTGGCGGGCGTCTTCCCATCTGGGGTTTCAGATAAAGCTTTTTGTCTCTACTGGATTATATGGTCAATTTGGAAAGATAGGAATAAAAAAGTTTTCCAGGGTATCGAGATAGAGCCAACTGAAATTCTGAATCAAGCAGCTAATGATAAGTTATTGTGGGAGGAGGCCAAGTCTTATTCAGTGAGATATTTGTCTCCTCCGCCTTTATTGGAGGACATGGACTCTTTTCCCGTTGTCAGGTTGATAGTTCATGGAAAGGTACTGACCCTTTTCAGGGTCTGGGCTGGTGGTGTTGCAATGGAGAAGATTCCCCTTCTTTTGGGAGCACAGAGTCACATAAGAGGCCTTACTCCCTTACACGCGGAATTACAAGCACTGATCTGGGCTATGGAGTCTTTATTGGCGGGTGGAGTTGTTTGTCAGGCTTTTGAGACGGACTGTGCAGAGTTAGTTGCGATGGTGCAGACGCCGGACGATTGGCCAGCTTTTTCGAATCTGCTGGAGGATTTCTCGTTGCTCAGATCATCATACCCTTCCTTCACCCTAGCCAGGATTCCACGAGACTTCAACACAAGGGCAGATTGCCTTGCTCGGTCTTCAAGATCTCTAATTTCTGAATCTACTTTTGTAAATTCTTATATCCTCCTTTTTGGGTCACCAATCTTGGAGTTCTCTTTTAATCTTATTAATGTTTAGTTGAAAAAAAAAAGAAATACATTGACAGACGGAAACGTTTACAAAAAAACTAGAAAACTTTCGATTGCTTATTATTTCACTTAAAACAAATTAAGATATATTAAACATTAAAGTCTAGCTTGCATGCAATTATTCAAACTGTAGTGATTTTATAGAGAACACAGTTTGCGTGAGTAGTATGCATAGCTGATATTGTTCAAGCACATTGGAAACCAGATGGAAGCTTTCTGTTACAAACGTTGAGAAGAACGCTGAGGGATATAGGGACGTTAAGGTTAATGCCAAGAACGTTAGCCCTAAGAGCAGTGCAGAGACAAATGGCAGCGTCGAGGTCAACCAAACCTTGGATGAGCGAACAACATGATTGAGACGATGGCTGACCCAATTGCACGTTAAGTAGACTGCTTAAGACATTTGCACATACACCGAGTCTGAGAGCATCGATAGGACATTTTCCAGATGAGCCAGGGGTGTTCGGAGGCGTCACCGGCCTAGGGTTAGGACTTGGGACCGAAGGACTCGGGACTGAAGGAGTTGGGACCTTTGGATTTGGGTTGCATCCACAATCAGTTGCAGCGGTTAAGGTGAAGAAAATGATGTTGATGGCAAAGAAAAGAGCAAGGGAGGCTGAATTCTTTGAAGCCATTTCTAAGGATTACTGATTGTGTCTGAGAAAGAGAGAGATGAAGAAAAATGAAGAGCAGGTGTGGTTATTTATAGGGTTTTAGTAGGACGTCAGGAGGATCCAAGTTGTTTAATTTTGACTATAAGTAATTATTTATATTTATTTTTAATAAAATATCTGAAATTATATTTGCGTTTATCTACATATTTAAAATCTGACTTTTAAAATTTCATTTCTGTAGATTTGTAGAACTTCGAAATAAATATGGATCTATAATATAGAAAATATCTGATTCGTGCGCTGTCAATTTGTCAATGCCGTTATTATCACCGCCATGATGAGTTCATGACCTCATTTGCAGAATTATTCAGATTCTCTTTTGGCTCGTAGCCATTTTACCATAGAGCTTCTATACCTTTAGGCTGTAGATAAGATTTGGTATACGTGAACTTGCCTCACTATACGCAAAACATGATATATTTATTGTTTTAGTTGTAGTGAACAATTAGGAGCAGCTGGTCTATATATATCGACCCACTAAATAGGCCTGGACAAAAAAAACCGGACCCGAAAACCCGAACCGGAACCGACCCGAAAATATGGATCCAAATCCGAACCCGAAACCGGTAGAATATCTTATTGGGTCCTAATCTCCTAAACCCGAAGAACCGGAATCGAACCGAAAACTGAATGGATACCTGACAAACCTGAAATAAGATAATATACATAAAATATTAGTTATATTTTTTTATTTATAACATAGTTATTCAAAGTTACAACTTAAAATTTAAAAATATTAGTTCTTCCTAGATCAAAATACTCAAAATAACCAAAATTATATTAAAATGTTAAGCTATATTTTTTTTAAAAATTAACCAAATTAAAAAAAAATTATTTTAAAAATTTTCTTCCGGGTAATCGGGTAAATTTCAGGTTATCGGGTTAAATTTCGGGTAATCGGGTACAAAAAACCCGAACCCGGATGATACCCGATTTTTTCGGGTATTTATAGGTTCTGAAATTTTAGACCCGAACTGAACCGAACCCGGTAAAATCCGAACCGAACCCGAACCGATATTTTCTATTTATCCTATTGGGTTCTAAACTCCTCTACCCAAAAAATCCGAATCCGATCGGAGTACCCAATGTTCAAACTACCACTAAATTTGTATCTATCTATAGAAAAAAAAAATAAAAAATAAGAAGAGTAACTCTTAAAATTTTTGTTCTCATTGTTTTTTTTGATATTTTCAATGACTACTCATTGTTAACAAACGTATCACGTATGTGATGATTTTTCTATTAAATATCCAACGATGTATGGTTTTTCAATAAATACATCGTTATATAGAGAATACCAAAAAAGTTTATTGAAAAACCATACGTCGTTGGATATTTTATAAAAAAAACCATCACATACGTTTGTGGTATTCATAAGATATGAATACTCATTATTGAAGATCAACGATATGTATGGCCCAAGTTTATCTTATATTCTCTAACGTAAGATATCTTGATATTCCTTATGTTTGTGGTATTCATAAATAATATATGTGTTACGTTTTCTAATGGTAAAATCGATCTTATTATTTTTTATTTTTTTTTGTCATAATCAACATTGTTCAAAATGGTGTTGGTAAACTAACCTTGACAGCAAATATGGTACTTTGAATTCAACTAAAGTAACTCGTATTATATTTTTATCTTGCTTGCAATTAATTTTTTGGCCTTACTACCATTTACTCACACAAGCCGTCGATATTTATTAGTCTAGAGTAACACTATAACCTAATTGTAACCAGCCGTCGATATTTATTAGTCTAGAGTAACACTACAATTGTAACCAGCCGTCGATATTTATTACTCTAGAAGAGTAACAGTATAATTGTAACCAGCCGTCGATAACTTGTAATACTAATTTTCCTGCTTAACCTAATAAGTCAAATTTTATTAACCTTTCAATGTATTGATATCAGCCTATATTATATAGCTCTTTGGTGGCAATTTGAATATGCTAATGTTATGGCTTTGATTTATCTTACGTTGCCTCGCATGTCCAAAATAAATCTGTTGATTCTAATATAACGGGAGTACGTACTGTTTATGTTTAATTCTTTTTTTGGACAAACTAATGATTCCATTCATTCAAGTAGTAACAGTCCAAAAGAGAGAAATAAAACTCCAAAATTCAAAAGATTACAAAGATTAATTTTCCTAAAAGCCGTAAGCAAAGAGATAGAAAACATCGACCATGGGATCATGAGAGCTGTGAAACAGTCTCTGAAAAGCGGCTTGAGACATGAGAGGTCACGGTTGCAGGACTGATCATCGTCAAAATATTCAGACAAATGAAAAAGTAGTCAAAGTCATAAGACAATGTGAAGTTGATAGAGGAATCAGAGCCAAGGGTCTCACCAAAGCGAGGAGCACTAGGAAAAACAATGCATTGCCAGGGATTCGATGGGCTGCAGCCCCGATGATGGTGATGATACTAAGAGTGGTTTGTTAAAATCGTTGGATGGACACATTGGATTCCAGGGCAATAGACCATATAGAGCAGTAAAACTTCACAATCTGCACAAAGAATGGAAGCAAAGACCAAAAATTGTCAAATAGATATGACAAACCGTAGCAATACAGGTGGGTTCTCTTTTCTATGACGTCCTTTGCCAAAGAGATTAAGAAATCCACATCGGTATACAATAAAAGATGTGAAACATGCTTAGTCTTTTTTGGGTTGTTGTGAGCACAAACATGGTGCGGTTGATGGGGTTTGGGTGAGAACTGGAATCACTAGATAGAGTATGATTAAATATGACATGATTCTTCCAGTTTTGAGACCCAACAGAAAATGTCACAAATTGAGCAATAACCAAGGATCTAACATATGCTTTGTTACTCCAAAACAGTCTGGGTGAATGGAGTCTCAGATGCAGTTTTTGGACATCGAGATCAACCTAAACACCTAGATATATAATGTCTACCAGCTGACGAAGGGATAAATAGAATAGACCTGGGATTTTGGAAGTTGGGCAAGACTATTTGGAATGCTAGCATGCCGAATTCAGGTTGAGAGCTTATCAGCAGAGATCCTATGGATGTTGTGGATGGCCAGGGGAGTTTATTCGTGGGGAGGCTAAATGGAGAGGGTAAAGGATTCCGCTTCTCCGGTGGGAACATACATGGATCTGCCAAGCTTATAGGGTGACATGTACTTGAATTGGGAGTCCAATAACAGAGGAAAATCGCAGCTCTAGAGGATTCATCGCCAAACATCGACTTTGTCTCCGCCTGGCAAGGCTCAGGTGTTGATGAGAGAGAGAGTTATGCCGAGGCGAAACACAATCCAAATCGAGAATTATAGAGGCATGAGGACTTTGATCCCGTCAACAGTGAGAGTGAGCAAATGCAATCGGGGATGAGGTTCGCCAGACTCCACATTGTTAGATAGGCGAAAAGGGAAAACAAAAGGGGAAAAAAGTTTGAAAAGTAAAATTAAAGAAACAAAAGAAACAACAAAGGAGAGCAGAGATTGAGATACCTCGATACCGGGCGAGCAGGAGCTTTACAAGCGTTGGAGAATTTTGGTAATAATGGCGCTTTGATAATAGTGTTAAGTGAGAAAGGGTATTAGGGCTGCTAGTTATAATTTCTCTTGCTGTTTATGTTTTATTCTTGTCCAAATTAATCTAAAAAATTGTTTACGTACCAACACACACATTATTGGTCGGTATGATATCGTATTGGTATAGGTCTGTCTACTATACTTTAAATTAATGAACGTTTTTGTGCGTTTACGTAAATTATGGTTTCAGATCCATTTCCATGAGCGATCAATCTAAATTATTCTGATTCTTTTACCCAACTATGGAGTTCATTTACCAACTTATGTAAATAGTTTCGCAGTTCTTTCTTTTTTGGATGACAATATATTTCATATTGTGTACGTTTTAAATCTCAAAACAAAATTACTATATTTTCTTACTATCATTTTAGTACGGACAATTCTTATTAAAAATAATTCAAGGTTTACACTTTCTCTCATTTTTTGTGTGTGTGTAATTACACTTAATCTAATTGATATACGTATTTAAAGAATAGATTAGCATAGATTCTTGCTCTTTCGATCGTAATAATAACATCAGTGGTATGAATATGATTCTTTGAGAATATAAGCGGAAACAAGAGGCTGATTATTACTAAAAATCAGAATAAGAAAATTGATTGAAAATGGATACAACAAAAGAAGTATAAGAAACACTTATTCGAATGAAAAATGAAAACAGGAGAATTTAAAGAAATTTAATAAAATAAAAACAACAAAACATAGATTAAAGATTATATAACCAATAGAATGGTTGATAGATAGATCAAGCACATACAAATCCAGAAGGGACCTTCCTGTCACACACATTGAGAAGAAGGCTAAGAGAGAGAGGAACATTAAGATTAATGCCTAAAACCTTAGCCTTTAAGGCGGTGCAGAGACAAGCTGCAGCCTCAAGATCAACCAAACCGTCAAGGAGCGAGCATAAGGCTTGACTGGTGGTGTGCCCAACTCGATTTTGAGAAGATTCTTGAGGACATTTGATACTAGGATTTTTGTGTGTATGTCCTAGCAAGTTTAATTAACCCTATGTAGTTGTAGTACTTAAGGTGTCAAGCCAAATGGGAGGTTGCTAGCAATCAAGATGCAATCAACGTATCACAAGTCAAGCCAATTTAAAAATAGTGTTTGTCTAACAATCCTAAAAGGCTAGAATGATCAGAATGCAAAACGGAAATGAACTACAAAACTAGAAACGAAAATACATGACAAGAAGCGAACATGAATAAGTGAAAGCAAAAACGATTCTAAGCATGAACTAAATAGCAAGATCAGAAACGGTTTCAGGAATGCAATATAAATCAGAAAGATAGAAGTCCTAAGGATGGGAGTAATTGATGTTGGCGGAGTCTCCTAGTCTACAGAGTGTTTAACATGCCACAAGCAAACTATCCCTAAACAATGAACATCACGACTTAGCTAATCCAATCTCTTGGCAGAAGCTACTCAGACTCAACCACTTCCAAACCTAGCTCTCGCTAGAGAAACATGGTCGAGCAGACATGACGAACCAGTTCATTCACGTCAATGAACACCATATAAAACTAATCCCTTAGGCTAGGAATGCAAGTCTCTGGCACTAGTTGGTTAGACATTGCAACAAACACCTTTTGGGTGCGGAAATGTCTAAGACCTAGTTCCAATTGATTAGAGAGAAACTAGTATTTTTAACTCTAGTACAAAAGGGAATATACAAATCTAAACTTAAACACCCTACATACCAAGATCCTCCTCCTAATTTATCCCATCCTCAAGAACTCTAACACTACTCGGATTCAGAAATAATCATCAAGGATACAAACTCGGAAAGCATTGAATCAAGCATCATGAGATAGATAAAAATGAGGTGAACAACTTTGTATAAGAAATCTAATGCAAAAACTCAATAAAATCAAAGCTCTCTGGATTACAAGATCAGAGAACGTTTTAGGTGGCTAGTAAACCTTAAGGAAAAGCGAGATGTCTCCGGCAAAGACTTAACAAAATGTATTTATAGTAAAACATGGAAAGCCCTAAAACATAAAACGACAAGATAAAAGGTCGGTTCAGGAACCCTTCTCGGACGCGTCTTCAGAACAAAACCAGGACGTCGGTTTAATAGCGTCGATCGAGTCGCGTCATGAGAGTGTCGATCGAGTCGGGGTCTAGGATGTTTGATTGAATGGCGGCTTGAGAACTTCGATCGAGTGGCAGCTTGAAATCGTCGATCATGAGGCAGCTTGAAATCGTCGATCGAGAGGCAGCTTGAAAAGTGTCGTCTGGGAGCTGCTGTTGGAGTTGCGTCTTGAGGGTGCTCAGGAGCCCTCCTGAGACGTCTTGGTCGAGTCGCTGCTAACCTCTCCGATCGAGTGGGAGCTCTCCTTTGCTTGGAGGTCGAGTCGGAATTCAGAACGTACGTGCATCCATTAAAATGGTGATAACTTTTGACACATGCCTTAGATTGGCTTGAAATTAACGGCATTGGAAAGATGACTCGATTGTATACAACTTTTATGAAGACGTCGAAAGCTGAATCCCTAAGTAAAATCTTCACTCGAGTCGATCAAAGACGTGGAAGGTTGGGTCGCTGGACTGCTCTCCTGCTCCCTATTTGCTTTTGATGGTTTGGACATCTCCTAAAACACCTGTAACAACTCCAATATGCAAGATGCATGGAAGACTAATGCAAAGACTACCTAAATATGCATATTATGGAAAAGAGACTAAAAACAATGCAAAACAATGAGTTAAGAGAACAAAATGAATGAGAAATGCATGATGAAAGAGTGTAAAATATACACATATCAACTCCCCCAAACTTATTCTTTGCTTGCCCTCAAGAAAATGATCAAGAACAAGGTATGGAAGAGAGGTTTGAAGATGGGGTCTCAGAACCTAAAACATGCTGAATAGAGTAGTTAGAATTAAGGTCCTTGTTTTTAATTCTATGATGCATGGTGAAGGAACTCTATTTTAAAAACTTTAGACAAGCTCATCACAACCTGAAAACGATTCCGAACCTTAATCTACACATGCTATCATTTCTATCATTCCCTTTAACATTCATTAACAAAGAACCATGAATCAAACTATGCAATGTCATCAAACTCATTTTTCTACGGTGAAAGGGTAGAGACAAAAATGGTCTCCTTTGCAAGTAGTTTTAACAATGTAGAACAGGGTTCTCTCGCGAAAATGAGTTGAGCTTAAGAGAAGGCTAGAAGTTGAAACCAGCTGATACATACAATAGCAGTGTCCCGTCTACCCAAAGGTCCCAAAGAAACTTAGCTCTAACTTTCTAACCCAGAAGTTGGTTCTATCTCTACCCTTCATCGATATCTCTTTTTAAACCCATTCTCTCATTCTTTTCACTTAGCCTTAGGAGGAGGTTACTTCATATCAATCTAGCGGATGGGAAACTTTTTTTATCACTATGGTTCTCTTTCTTTTCTTCTTAGAACTCTAGACTTCTTAAGCGTATTGCTTTCTCTTCTTTGTCTAAATTTTTCTTTCTATGCCCCAGAACCAATAACACTTTTACATTGCACAACCCACATCCGTTACTAGACTTGTAAAACTTGAAAACACATTCCCTTCCTAAAGACTCTTTACCTTTTTTCTTTCTCTTTTACTCTTTCTCTTTTCAGTACAAATCCAATCCCAAAACGCAAAATCGAGTTCTCACCTAGTCCTACTAGTCCAGAAAATGCAAACTAGAACTACACAGGATCTTACTCTTGTCGGCTAAAACCTAACACTTTCTAACAAGCTCAACTCGGAAAAGGCCTCACACTCAAGAATACAATTGGCTTGAAAGAACGGTTGGTTAAGGGTGCGGGAAACTGTTCCAAAGATGGGAATCAGCTACTTGGATTAACAAGGGTGGTAAAAAGGAGAAAGATAATCCAAGTATGTATATAGTATCCATGAGTTCAACTTCAATGCATAGCAGGATAATTGCAAGTCAGAATTAGGTTCATATAGATAGGGAATGATGTCAATTCAAACCATGTTTCAATCAAGACTAGAATGCAATTTCGAGAATTCAAAGCCTGGTTCAGTCTTACATTTCAAGTTCAATCAATATGCATCAAAGAACTAATAACAAAGGCCTTGATCCTATCCTATTGAATTCAGCTTGATAACAAGGTTACAATCATCATCAACCCCTATGCTAAATGCAACAGCCCTATATGAATAACACTAGACTCAATCTTAATATGCAAATGCAAACTATATGAACACTCTTTTTTAGTGTGGAAATTTTCGAAAATTTTTCAAAATTTTATGGTTTTTCTATGCAAATAGATGAATACATACTCAAACATGATATGATGAAAAAATTTGAAATAAGAATCACAGAAAACATCATCAGATACATCATCTCAAACCCTCCCCCAAACTTAAATTACACAGTCCCTTGTGTAAGAGAAATTTGAAGAAGGATTTGAGAATTACAACAAAAATGCAAGGATGAGATGGTATTTACAAAGGAATGGTAGGAGTACCTCAGTAGTAGAAGAAGGACTCGGTGCTCGCCCAAGGAGGAGCGTGGTACTGACTTTGTCCCTCGCCTTGTTCAGGATGCGTAGGAGTGGCCTCAACTGCTTGGTCGACATGCTGCTCAACCGTTTGCGTGTTCTGATCAATGTTCTGCTGGTCGTCGCACTGTATGTCGTTGACCCGAGACTCACCGTGGTCCGATACTAGCACAACAACCTCAGTAGGCTGAAAGTCACCTTGATTCTCATTCTGCTCCTCAGTCGCTGGTATAGTCTGATATTCGATCTGAGACTCATGTTGCTGCTCAACCACTGGTTCAGGTAGGTGCTTAGAAGGACCTCCTTGTTGATGCTCGACTGGGCGACTTGATGAAGTTCCCTTCTTGGCTTTCTTTAACAACCTTCTCGCTTTCTCCTGGGGCTCATGAGAAGAGTGTCGAGGTCGAGCTGGAGAGGGTCGCTGCGTCCGTGGCGTGTAAGCAGACCGGCGTGCTGGAGAGTGAAGTGCTCGGCGAGTTGGCTCAAGACGTGTAGACAAATGTCCCTGTATTGGCATGACATCTTGGGAGGGCATTGGGATAGCAGTGTTGTGAGAAGTGCAACTAAACTTACTCATGAAGTGCGTAATAGTTGTCTTGAGGGACTTGTATGCCTTGTCCCTTGCCTTGCCCCAGCGTTGGAGCTTGTTGAGCCGCTCATGACTTGTTGTGTGTGATGATGTGTAGGTGTGGTGAATGTGTTATTGGGTGATCTGTTCAATGACTAGTTTGTTATGTTTTATTTGTAGTTGTACTCTTGATTTGCTTGTGTGTATAGCTTGTAGATGGGACAATCGCCTCAATGGGTATTTCTGGTAATACTCACGCATCTCATTGTGTTTGTGGTGAAGGTAATGCATGTGTAGCATGGAATCATGGCGATGAGGAGGAGGATGATCTAGGGTCTCGGTTTTTGTGTTGTGTTTATGTTATTTTGTTGTTGGAACCATATTAGAAGTATGCTAGGTTGCTGGTATATATTGGTTATGATTGGAGTTGGTTTGGTTTGTCTTCTGCTGTGCATGTTGATTTGTTGTCGGTTTATTGTTTGGATTTTAATTAAATATTATGGGGTATTTAATTATATTATTATTATTTAAAAAAATGGGTCGAGTTGTTTCAGTTTGGTATCAGTGCCCTTAGGGTTCTTGGGTGGGTTAAGGATGGTTTAGGAATTTAATTGGTTGAATTATTTTCCTGTTGTTTGATGCATGATATTGTGTGATGGAATTGATTATGAGTATTTAGTCAATTTGTATGTTGTATGGAGTCCTAGTATCATCCTCTTTGAGCCTTTAATGAGATTCCACGGTAAGTTGTTTTGTGTGTTGTTAGTCGTGTAGTGTTTTTAGCTTCTATGCGGGAAGTGCAGTTGGCTATTGACAAGTTGTTGGAAAGTAGGGGATCACGCCGGTATTGGGAAGTACTATTGGCGGTGATTTGTGAAAGTAGATGTGTTGGAAATAGGTTTCCGAAAAGTTAAGATTGGGACTGACAATGTTGTTGGAGAGGATTTAATAAGATGATTAGTTCTTATGGAATCTTTATGTGGAATGGATAAGGGATTATGCGATTCTGGAAATGGAAAGTTTCAGTAAATTGAAAGTTTCTAAAAGTTGAAAGTTTTATGGGAGTTAGAGCTTTGCTATTTTTTGAAAGTGCAGTTGCAAAAATAGAAAGTTCTTTGAATAGTTAGAAAAAGTTGTCTATTTTTGGAAAGGACGTGTGTAAACACCCGAGTGGTTGGGATGTTTTAGAATTGGCCTGAAGATTGGTCATGGTGGTGGTGATATTCCGGTGAGGGAATATGGTGGTTGGTAGGACATTGCGATGTTTTACGCAAACCACATGAGGTAGTTCTGGTCGGGAGATGCTTATAGACGTTATGACTTGTTTGCTCACGGAGAGATGATTAGTTCTCCAGGAGAGATGAGTAGTTCTCCAGAGGAGATGCTTAGTTCTCTTGAGGGGATGATTAGTCCCCCTGGTGCACCGCAGGCTTGAGGGGTTGCGACTCCGAGAGCGGCAGAGGAGATATTTAGTTCCCCGGAGGAGATGAGTAGTTCTTCTGGTACCGAGATCTCAAGGGTGACGATCCAAGAGTCAGACGGTATGGCTCGAGGACGACGGTCTCAGAGATCAGGCGGTGCTGTTCGGAGGTTGCGACCTGAGAATGTATGAGTGAGGGAGCAAAAATGTCTAGGACATGGATATGAGCATAGTGACTGGATGTAGACCTCGGAGGTCAGGAGTGATATCGGGTTTTGGGTTGTGCTGACCAGTGGGGTCAGGGTTTTCAGGACCGTTGGGTCACGGGAGTGTACGGGTCTTTGCGACAGTTGCATGGGGAAACCATGACTGACGTTGTTCAGTCCGCTCGGAGGATTTGCGGCCGTGGTGACGGTAGCACAGAGGTCATTAGCGGATGGACGGTGTTGCGGGATTCGAAGATGAATCCTTGTAGGTGGGAGAGAATTGGAACATCCGTGTTCCGGGATTATATTTTGGGTTGTATTGGTTAAAGCAAAAGAGTAGATTTTAATTTATTTCAGTTTAATTAAATTCTGGTTTGATCTAAGTAAACCAACAACCCTAGTAGTCTTTCTAAAAGTAATGCCTCCTTCTCCTTTTTGTGGATTGTCGACACTGGATTCTAAGAGAAAGAGAGAGAGTGAGCCTTGGTCGGTTTGGTGTGAAGGAGAAGAGAAAGAGATCAACAACACTTTATCTTAAGGAGAAGTAGAAGGAGCAGAATCGTTAGGGTTTTTGAGGAAACAGTTTCGACATATCAAATTGTTGTCAAAGTTTCGTGAGACACGTTTTCTCAGACAAGAGTTAGGACCATCGAGGATTGTAACAGAGATCATAGTCTCGTCTGGTTTCTGATCGGCACGAGATTTTGTGGGAAGCTTTGTGATGTCTCTGGCCAGCTTTTCACCGTAGGGATTTATTAGTTAACAGTTGATTTTCTATGAATCGAACCTAAAACAAAATGGCATTTGCGTATTTTGCACAATTCTCTTTGAGATAACATAAGTTTCAGTTCAAAATCAATTTGGTCATTGATGGATTAATCAGTTAATCTAAATTTTTTGTATACACTACAAGAAAAACGCTTATTAATAGCACACGATTAACGCTATAATAGATGTTTGACGGCGTTTTCATAAATGTTATGTTCTCGACAGCTATCTTAGGTCTGACATATAGTATAGCGTTTTTTATTGTATGCTATGATAGGTTCCGTCTACCATTGCAGTTTTTTATTACGTTATAATATAGTAACTTCTTCCATAGCTTTAATATTTTTTCATAATCCGTAAATATATAGCAGGATTTTGTGTGCTGTAATAAGTTATGTTATGGCATAATTGTTTTCTGCTATATTGGTATTTATTGCAGTACTGTGTATGCTATTATATGTGTTTTCATGACTGTTATTTTTGGCTGTTAAAGATTTAGTACTTTTTATGGCATTATTATGAATGATATTGAAAGTGGACAATATTGAACCAAAAAGCCTGTTTGTTTTCTGAATCCATTCATTCATTCAACCAAAAACATTCAACCAAAAGCATTCAACACAATGTCACAGTCAATCCAAAACACACAACATAACAAGCTACTAAAGTACTTCATGTTTAACACATGATGACTTTGTCTTCTGGCCATGCAATAGATGTTCCTAATGCATCTTCCATACTCTCTATTTCTGAACATGGCCTCCAAACTGCAGCATTGTTCACCTTCACAATATCTACCCAAACTCTAACTGCATTTTTCCCCAAGGGAACAAAGTGGACAGTTTGGTCAGGGTTGTTTGAAGCCCAGCGTCCTTCGGCAACAACCCGCTTCAATCCTGTTACATCCATCAGCTTGCACTTCTGATTTTCTTTAACAACTATAGGTGGATTGTGTCGCTGCAAAATACAAGTTATTACTAAAGGTCATAGAGTAAACTATATCAGTTTCAGATCATCTAAAACAAAGAAAAATTACCTCAGATTTCCTAACTGGGGATTTTGCCGGTTGTTTATTTTTCTTCATAGGAGATTTATGTGGACGGACATCTGGAACAGTTGCATGAGACTTTACACCTTCGTCTTGATCAATTGTGGTAGAAGTATGCATTGCAGATTTTTGGCTAGATGCATTTGAGGTATTTTCAAATACAACTGCATGAGCCGGCCATGCAACAAAAGACATATCCACTAAGTATTTTGTTTCGATTGTAGGCCTCCATAGAAATGTATCAGGTTGTAATAAGACATCCACAAATACTTTAACAGCATGTGGTCCGAGAAGAAGTCCATTAACCAATGCTTTTGGATCTTGAGATTGCCAACGGCCTTCAGCAACTACTTCATCCTTTTTAGACAAATGCAAGAGTTTGCATTTGTTCGATGGGTTTGTGGTTGGGCTCTGTCAAACACATGCATATAAAATCCTCATTTTGATAAGCAAAAAAAGGAAAAATGCAAAGGTAATCAAACTTATTAAGTATAACTAATGTTCTTAGACATATGAGACTATACCTTAGGCGCAATGTCTTCATCCGTTTCGATCCCCTGATCCAAAATAACACATTTATGGTCAGGCCATGCTATTAGTAACCCAACAGCTTGCTCAATGTTGAACACATTAATTGCAGGTCTCCATAGATACGCATCTGGTTTGATAGCCGTTTCAACCAAAACTTTAACATGATTAGGGCCTAAAGGGATGTCATTAACAAAGTCAGTTGGATCTGTTGAAAGAACAAGACCCTCAGCAACATTTTCATCAGTACCAGCCCAATCAGCCAACACACATTTTGGTTGGGATTTTCTTCTGTAAACAGTCTACAAAAAAAAATTATCAGATTCATGAGTCGGATGCAGAAAAGTTTGAAATACAATGTAAAATCCTCATGAAGTACTTACTCTTGCAGCTGAGTTCTCACCGACTTCAGGCTCGTGTTTCTGTAATGTGTTTTAATGATTAAAGTAGGTATTGAAATAAACAAATATATGGTAGTCGTAGTTGTAAGTGTAAAATTTTTGCTTACTTTTTTTTTAATTTCGGCAATCTCCTCTCGTAGTTCTTTTACTGTTTGTAGCAATAGAACTTGTTTCTCTTGCATTTCAGCCATAGTCTTGTTCTTAACTTGGAAACAAGCTAACTTGGACATACTCATGCCTCTCCCCATTGCCCTTAGCCTCCCAGGATTATTCGTGCCTAGTAGTTGTGAAAGGAGATCATCTTTAGGATTTGTTGAATTCGATTGAGGCTGGGTATCAACTAGTTCAACTGCTTTTCTCTACAAATAAAGACATAAAAACAAATTGAAAACATACGACATGTAGTAAATCCAAAATGCATAAATCATTTAAATAAAACTCGACAACTTACAAACTTTGCCGTTGCATTTGTATTCACGGGTGTACCATCTTTCTTGGTACGCGACTTGACCCACACCTTTAGTCTTGTGACTTCAGATGGATCTGAGCTTTCATCTTTCTATGTATCAAACGAATAGGGTGTTATGAATAGTAATATAAGCAATATTATAAATGTTATTAAAAACTTACCATTTCTTCAGCGAGTCTAACCATCCCTTTACGGCTACAAGTATGAGGAATCTGCATGCTCCTTCGTTTCTTATATTGATCACTCACGACCTACCATAAGAATGTTAATAGTCTACTATGTAATTAATATACGTTAACACAAGGTAATACCTTAAAGGCTTGACTTGTTTTGAATTTGACAAATTTGCGCCATTCTGTTGGAGAAATGTTTTTTGGGCGTAGATTCATCCTTTGTTGGTTTGTCTTAGCTGTATTATTAATCTTTTGAACAATTCGTGCTTTATATGCTCTCCATATACATCCCATTTGCTTTTGCAATGCAACCTTTTGATAGTCCTCATCGACATCGAACCTTGCCTGCATTCATTTAAAAACATCCCATTTCATAGACATGGAGTTTTTAAGATAAATATAATAACGAGTTAAAAATATAACGACAACGATACCTGAACTGATTTCCATAAAACCGTTCTCAGTTCTTCACTTACTTTCCTTGAGCCTTCAATAATGATAGGTACATGCTCTCTTACCAATGTACCTAAGTATGATGACAGCTTAACCGACCCCCGACCATAAGGCTCTCCCATTTCAGTGAATTGAAAATGTTCCTGAGTATTGGGATCCTTAGCTATGTATTTCATCCTTGTTAGTCCTCTCTGTTTTTTCTTAGGCCTACAATCATGCTCTCCAGATAATTCAACCCCACCTTCAGGTTCTTCCTCATTCAATCCCGCATCAACCTCACCTTCAGGTTCTTCCTCATTCAATCCCGCAACAACCTGTTCGTCAGGTTGTTCCTTGTTCACTTCATGATCTGGTCCTTCCATATGTTGTGATTGCAGATCTGTCTGTCCATCTGGTTCTAAACTTTTAGGTTCGACAGTACAAACAAACTCTGGCTCGTCATTGTCCTCAACCTTCTTCTTTTTTCCTTTTGTCTTCTTATTTGGGGCCATATTAATTCACCTGAAATGACAATGAACACGCTGAATTAAAGCATAGACTTAAAACATATAAAACAGACCAAGCATATAGAATTAAAGCATAGACTTAAAGCATATAAAACAGACCAAGCATATAGAATTAAAGCATAGACTTAAAGCATATAAAACAGACAAAGCATAGAATTAAAGCATAGACTTAAAGCATATATAAATCAGACAAAGAAGTATTCACACATATATGCCTTCACAATCAGTCCTAGCATTTTGAGCTTCCTCCATGTCAACATCAATATCCGCAACTGATGGCAATAATCCAAGATCTGCATCTTCAACATCTTCCTCACTATATCTTCTTGATGGACCCCTCATAACAACATACCAATTGGATGATTCATTGTCTCTTGAATAAAATATTTGTTTGGCTTGAGAGGCTAATATATAAGGATCCTTTAGAAAGGAGACCTGACTCTGATTCAGGTTAACAAGCGTGAACCCATCTTCTACTTTTACTCCATTACCTCTAACTGCCCACTAACATCGGAATAAAGGAACACATAACGCATGATAATCTAACAGAATAATATCACTAACTGTTCTGTAGTATGAAACCCAATCAGCGACATGTGCAGTATCTTTTGCACTGGATCTACACATGGCAATTGCCTCATAAAAAACTCCACTGTTCTGAGTTTGCCTATCAACTGAGCTAGTATGAAACCGTTGTCCATTCACTATATAACCAGTATATGATCTTGCAGTACAACGTGGACCATAGGCAAATCACTTAAGTGTTTCTTTATGTACTTTAGAATCCATAGAAACCTACCAAAATTAAACAAATAAGTCAAACACATAACGAGTTGTAAACTAGAAATCCCATAAACAACATAAGCTCAATTTAAAAATGCCTCCTCTTTCAACCAAGATGCAAATTTCTGATTATGCAAACTCCATAAAAATGTTGCATAACGTCTGCATCTTGCATTTGTGTCTTGGAGATATTGTAAGTGCATGCTTCAGAATCATTAAAAAGCGTGCATCAGTATATATTCATGTACTCTTAATTATTTAATAATTTAAAGTATATTGCAGAGATACTTACTCTACAAAAGGATCTACAATAGCCATATTGTGAATGACAACCACATGTGCTATTTTCATGTCCATTTCCGTAAGAGTAATTGGTGTAGCTGCAAAGATTGGACGACCCACTAGAATAGACTTGTTCTCATACTCAATATTTCTTTCTGGTTTTGCCTCAACGTTGGTGGTCTTTTTCAGAAAGTTATTGCAAAACTGCATGCATTCTTCTGCAAGGTAAGACTCAGCTATACACCCTTCTGGTGTTGCTGGGTTTCTTACAAAATCTTTTAGAACTTTCATGTACCTATGCAAAACAAGTAAGATAAGCAACATCACATAAGAAATTTGTAACAACATCACAAAATAGTATACTAACCTTTCAAATGGGTACATCCATCTAAAATGGACAGGTCCACCAAGTCTAGCTTCCCTTCCAAGATGAACTATCAAGTGCACCATAATATCGAAGAAGCTTGGAGGAAAAAACCGTTCAAACATGCAGAGAGTTTCCACAATATCTTTTTCCATTACCAACAGTTGTTCCCTATCAATAACTCGCTGACATAAATGGTTGAAGAATGTGCATATCCTTGAAATTGCAATCCTGGGACCTTTAGGTAATAGACCTCTAATTGCAACTGGAAGAAGTTGCTGCATCAACACATGATAATCATGTGATTTGAGTCCAATAATCTTGCAGTCCTCTAGTGAAACTCCCCTTGATATATTTGAACAATACCCATTAGGACCTTTAAATCCAATAAGACACTTACAAAATATTTTTTTCTCTGTCTTGGATAAAGACCAAGGTGCTGCCGGAAGGTATGTTCTTTTTCAATGGATCCTAGGATGCAAATCTTTCCTAATACCAAGCACTTACAAATCCTTACGAGCATTCAGACCATCCTTTGATTTTCCACAATGTAACAATGTAGATACAGTACTTGAAGCCACATTTTTCTCTACATGCATTACATCCAAATTATGTCGTACTGGTAGTTCCTGAGAAGAAAAAACTATCAATGTCAGAGTTCAATACAAGTTAAATAGAAAATATTGATTACAAGATGTAACATTTGGTCATACCTCCCAATACGGCAGACTGAAAAATATTGACCGTTTCTTCCATCTTGATAACTCATCCTCGTCTATTTCAACTTCTTCCTCATCCTCCTCTGATTCACTAGTTACATCCTCACCATTAGATTCTAACCCAACTCAATCATGATTTTTTCTCTTCCTACTAGATTTCTTAGCAATTCCAAAATCATTTCTGAAATTTTTCAGAATTCTGGATATATCTAGACCTGATAATACCCGACGTTTTCTCCCATGTTCAAGTTTTCCATCAAACCATGACTTCTTGTCTCAATCTGTGTATTGGTGGCAAATCCTTTTTATGACATATATATACATGCTTCCTGCAGAACTTCAACCAAGTACTATCTGTGTGTTTCCCACACACAGGGCATCCCATTTTACCCTTCACTTTACATCCAATAAGATTTCCATATGTAGGAAAATCACTAATGGTCCAAAGAAGCATTGCCTTTAAAGTAAAATTAGTTTTACTATAGGCATCATATGCTAACTCTCCCTTGTTCCAGAGATGACACATATCATCAATAAGGGGTTCTAAGTATATATCAGTACTATTTCCAGGCTGTTGTGGACCAGGAATAAGTAGAGTAAGCATGATGTTTTCTTTCTTCATACATAGGTGAGGAGGCAAATTATAATTTACTAACAGAACAGGCCAACAACTATACCTATTATTGTTCATGTCGAATGGATTAAATCCATCTTTGGAAAGTCCAAGCCTTATATTCCTTTCTTCAGCAGCAAAAACTGGATATTTATCATTCATTTGATCCCACGTCACAGAATCTACAGGGTGACGCAGTTTTCCATCACTGCTCTTGTGATTAAAATGCCATCTTAGATCCTTTGCCATTTCCTCCGATCTGAACATTCTTTTTAACCGTGGGATGATCGGAAAATACCGCAAAGCTTTCTGAGGGACACCTTTCTTTATTTCACCAGTTTGCAGGTTAATCTTCCATCGTGAGGTATTGCATTTTGGACAATTTTGAAGCTTCTTGTACTTCTTTCTGAACAGACAACAATCATTTACACAAGCATGAATGTTTTCATAGCCCATATCAAACGACTTCAAGAATATTTTCACCTCGTATAAAGATGTATAGAGGACATTATCTGCAGGCAACATTCCAGGCAATGTCTCAAGCAGATCATTGAAACTCTTGTCAGACCATCCATTTTGTGTCTTCAGTCTAAAAAGTGACACAATAGCAGATAGCTTGCTATGATTTTCACAGCTTCCATATAGTGGTGTTTCAGCATCTCGAAGCTTAGCAAGGAACTCAACTTCTTTCTTGTCTTCAACATCTGCAATCTCACCCAAGTCATCCTTACTAACCATATCTGAATCTATATTTTCCGCAGCTCTATATAAATCATTAATTTCATCACTCCAATGATGCTTCTTTTCTTCACCCAGATTCCCTGAAGTAACTTCTCCATGATAATACCAATCTGTTTGTAGCTTGTAAATCTCATCTATTCCTCTTGTTACAAGATGGCCGACTACTTCACTGATCTCATGACGATCTACATTACGACAGTCGATGCATGGACATACAATGATGTTCGTGTCTCCTAATGCCGCAGACACAGAGCGAACAAAACTCCAAGCACCTCTCTCATACGCAGGATCAGCTCTTTATTTCAGAATATTAAAAACCCGAATTATGTCTAAAACTATACAGTCTCACAATCAAACCAAACTATAAAATTAAACTCCATACCTGCACAAATGTACCCATGCCTTGTCCACCATTTTATGTTCTTACCTTAGTAAAACATTTAATACAACAATTCAAACAAATATAGCTAAGACAAATCACCAAATATAAAGCTATGTTTAACAAAACAAACAACTAAGCATATAGTTCATATGCAAGACCAGACAAACACAAAGTCACAACAGTGTACTACTTAAGAGAATCATAATTCAACCACCAAACAAAAGAGGGAAAGCCACAATATTGTACTGACCTGTCGGGTGAATACAATTACCAAAAGAGTAGCTTGAATCCCCTGAAAACAATCGACAATACAACTAAAATCGTAAATATCCAAACTTTCAAAACCAATATTTGTGTATTTTCCAATCTCCAATTTTGCTAAAACTCGAAAACCCTCAAAATCAAAACATTCACATCAAAACCCTAAAAATCGAAACTTTCAAACATTTAGAGAACACATAAATAGCTCAAAATAACATTCGATTGAGGGGCGACATTCAATTGAGAGATTTCATACCTTCGATTGGAGTCTCAGTCCCGAAATCAATTGATACTTTGAGTGGTTTACACGGCCTCAGTCCCAAAATCGATGGATATTGTGAGTGATTAAGAAGGAAGAAATTGAAAAAGTGGCTGTGAGAAAGAGAATCGCAGGTTTGACGAGCTAAGTGAAAAGGGGGAAATGTTTAGGTTTTGAGAAATGGGGAAATGTCTAAGTGAAAAGGGGAAAATGTCTAAGTGTTCGCGGGTTTCTAATTTTTAGCCTCCCGCTTATCCGATTTCTATCACTGCGTTTAGAAAATACCATTATATGATAATCAAAATCAACCATAGCAGTTACGAAAACCGTGCTATCTTTATGTGCTATTAATAAGCGTTTTTCTTGTAGTGATACTATCATTTTAGTTTTAAGATATATATTAGTATTTAAGGAACATGGATAGATTTCTTAATAATTGGTTTCTAAGTTAAAAAATGTACGATTCTAATGTATCAAACCCATCAGACGTAATGGATGAAAATTTAACAAGATGTCGCTATATTATATTGTTAATTTTCATAAAATTAAAATTCCAGGTTACATTAATCTAATTGATGTATTTAGATAGATATATTAGGTCAGCATGCTCTTTGGATCACATGATTCTTTAAGGATAAAAGCGGAAACAATAGGCTGATTATTAACCTTAATAATATGAATGAACAAATTGATTTGCTATGGATACATCAAAACAAGTAGAATCAACATTTATTCAATTAACAACTGAAAATAGGAGAATTCAAAGAATCTTAATCAGAGATAAAAAAAACAACAAAAAAAGATAAAAACATTATAACCAATCAAAGGGTGGATACTGGATAGAGAATCAATTAAGCACATACAAAGCCAGAAGGGAACTTCTTGCCACAAACATTGAGAAGAAGGCTAAGAGAGATAGGAACATTAAGATTAATGCCTAAAACATTAGCCTTTAGGGCTGTGCAGAGACAAGCTGCGGCCACAAGATCAACCAAACCGTTGAGGAGCGAGCAGCAAGGCTTGACTGGTGGTGTGCCTAACTCGATTTTGAGAAGATCCTTGAGGACATTGGCGCAAACACCGAGCTTGAGAGTGTCTCTTGGGCAGCTTCCAGTGGAGGAATGGCTGGGAGTAGGCTTTGGCTTAGGCTTGGGTTTAGGGACTGGACTGCAGCCACCACCACACGCGGTGGTCAACGTGAAGAAGAGGATGTTAAATGTGAGAAAAATGACAGCTTTTTGAAGCCATCTCTCGAAGTATATATTTCAATTTTAGATAAGAAGTTCTAATGAAAGAAATGTTGCTAAAGAGAGTGGTGAAGATAAATGAAGAGATTGATCATCTATTTATATTAGGATTGTAAGGGGCTGGTCTGTTAATTAAAGCTGTCATTACTATATAATTTTGAGGAATTATCAAAGGAATGTACATTTAAGTAACAGTAGTCAATGGATCTGTGTTTTCTTATGTGGTAAAGATATATATTTCATTTCAATCATGGGGGTACGTGGGTGGTGGTTGTATAATTTCGCATCAAATGAATTGGCGTAGTTGTTCAAAAAAACAAAAATGAATTGGCGTATAAAGATTTTATGGATTTTGCACAATTTGAAATCAAAATTGAACATTGTTACCAAAACAAGCTTTAAATAAGAATCGATGCATATATGTTCAATAATTACTCATAAGTCCCATGTGTAGTCATGTGATTTAGCTGACGATTTTGTTTGTAAATTAGTAATTTGGATTTTTTCTGACCAGAAAAAGTCTAGCTTTCTAAATTTATTGGCTTTATCCTTCTCGTTTCGATTATAAAAACTTGTATGCATAATTGTTCTATATCATTAACATTTTTAAACTGTCAATTATTTACTGTGAAATATCATAGTTAACATTTTTAAATCAGTTGACAGTTAATTTATTTGGCAACCAGTATATAAATGATACTTTAAATTATTTGCAGTATATTTAACATATATTTTAAATTACCGATTCTTTTATAGGGTTGTTCATTATATTTTGTAATTTATATTTTTTTATTATGCTACTAAGTTATTATGTTCTTTAATTAAATGCTGTTAGAAACACTTGGGTAGTGAGTTCGATTCAGACAATTAAGCTATAATTACCGTCCAGAGTATTATGTGATATTGACATTTTCCTTTAAAAACAGTATTTCCTTTTGTATTACTTTTTCTCTTTGAACAAATATATATAACATCATGTTTTAAATTATTATATTTTTTATCACATCATCATAAAAGTCTTAATCTTATTCGTGAATTGCTTAGGCATGAATTTGGATGTTAAAGAAAAGTCACAAAACCAGATCGAAAACATACATAGAAAATATGAATACATTGTAACTATGTTGGGCAGCGAAATCCATCGGGAAGGGTTCGTCCACAGGCGTCAAGGGCCAAGTTAAGGTGAATAGGAGTGTCGATGGTGATGCCAAGAATGCTAAGTTTAAGTGCAGTGCAAAAGCAAAGCGCAACATCAAGATCAATTAGACCAAAGAGACATTGTTATTTCCCAACAATGAGCATACGATTCAATTCCATAAATCCCAAACAAAGAACACAAGTCTGATTTGCCACAACAACGAAAGTAGAAAATCAGACGGTTCTTACTCGACATCAAATGATGACAACTTTTTTTTTAGGCCATGCTATAGTGGTACCAATAGCATTCTCCATACACTCAATAGCAGAATTAGGCCTCCAAACCTTGGCATTAGGCACCTTCACTACATCAAATCATGATATTTGAGTCCCATCACTTTATACTCATCTAATGATACACAAGTAGATATGTTAGAGCAATAGCCATCCGGACCTTTAAAGTCAAAGAGCCGCTTACAGAATATTTTCTTTTTTGACTTTGACAAAGACCAAGGACCTGCGGGAAGTAGTGTCCTTTTACCGTGAGCTTTTAAATGCAAATCTTTCCTGATACCAAGAGTTTCGAGGTCCTTCCTAGCTTTTAATCCATCCTTTGAATTGCCACAATGTAACAATGTGGCAATCAAGCTTGCAGCCACATTTCTCTTCACATGCATCACGTCTATGTTATGACTTACCGGGAGCACCTTGTCAAGACAAAGCATATAATAGAGCAATCAGTTGAAAGTCAGTTGTAAGTATTTTACATACCTCCCAATAAGGCAACGTGAAGAATATTGATCTTTTCTTCCATCTAGATAACTCCTCTTCATCTTTTTCTGCTAAGTCTTCTTCTTCATCATCAGATGCACTGTATTCATCTTCGATATCAGATGGTATGTCACAAGCAGCTCTAGATCTCTTTTTCCCAGTCTCTTTTCTATTACCAAAATCATTCTTGTCGTTTCTCAGTAGTAAGGAAATATTTTTACCCGTGAGTATCCTTCCCTTTGTTCCATGCTCTCCTTTACCATCAAACCAACTCTTCTTTCCTCGAAAACTATGTAACGGAGACAAACTTTTTCGTTGGCATATATATACATGCTTCCTACTATGACTCAGCCACAAACTATCTGTGTGCTTCCCACATATAGGACAACCCATCTTACCTTTTACTTTACAACCAGCAAGATTTCCATATGCTGGGAAATCACTTATGGTCCAAAGGAGCATTGCCCTCAACGTAAAAGTTGTTTTACTAAATGCATCGTAAGTTATCTCGCCTTTAGACTACAAATGATTTAAATCTTCTATAAGAGGTTCTAAGTAAACATCTATACTATTACCAGGTTGGTGCGGTCCCAGAATCAAGAAACTAAGCATGATGTTTTGCTCCTTCATACATAAGTCAGGAGCCATGTTATAATTAACCAGCAACAAAGGCCAACTACTGTATCGGTTGTTCTTCATGTTGAAGGGGTTAAACCCATCAGTAGAGAGCCCCAGTCGCAAGTTCCTCTCCTCAGCTGCGAAAGAAGGATACTTGTCATTCATTGACTTCCATGTCAGTGAGTCTACTGGATGGCGCAATTTTCCGTCAGTGCTCTTGTTATTGAAATGCCATCTCAAATCCGCAACCACTTTCTCCAATCTGAACATCCTTTTCAGACGAGGGATTATAGGAAACTACCTCAAAACCTTCTGTGGAACACCCTTCTTGACTTCCCCAGTGTGCATATTGGTCTTCCATCTTGAAGACTTGCATTTTGGACAAGTGTCAACCTTCTTCAGCATCTTTATGAATAAGCAATAGTCGTTCACACAAGCATGAATCTTTTGATATCCCATATCAAAAGATTTCAGAAACTTCTTTACGCCATAGGTTGATGTGTGCAGGACATTTTCTTCAGGTAACATTTTTGGTAAAGTTTCCAGTAAATCATCAAAGCTCTTGTCTATCCAGCCATTCTGAGTTTTAATCTGACACAGTGTAACTGTAGCTGATAGCTTGCTATGATTCACACACGTTGGATATAATGGCATTTCAGCTTCTGCAAGTTTTGCTAAAAACTCATCTTCTTGCCTATCCTCACCCTCAGCAGCCTCACATAAATCTGCACCCTTACAAGCTAAATCTACATCAGACCATTTAGCAGCTTCGTATAAACCCAGAATCTCAGCATTCCACACCCTATCTTGACCTTTTACTAAACCAACAGAGTTATCTTCTCCATGGTGAAACCAATCAGTACGTCTCTTGTAAGCCTCATCCATTCCATTTATAACTAAATGAAACACAACCTCGTTGCATGTATGGCGCTCTAAATTGCGGCATCCGGCGCACAGACAAATTATCTTTCCATTAACTACTAATTTGGCACTAACAGCTTCAACAAAACATCGAGCACCACTCTCATATGCAGAATCAACTCTTGAGTTCATGTAAGAGAAAAATATAAGAAAAAGACATAAGTACCACAACACTAGTCCAAATGCATAAACAAAACACTTTTAACAATTATACTTACCTGCATAAATGCACCCATGCCTTGTCCAACATTTTTCTTAAAAATCCTAGTTTCCCTTAGCACAGTTCAAACGGTATAGGATACAAGCAACAATGACTACAATTTAAGCATATTTTCTACAATCAATCACTAAGACACTGCAACTACAAAAGGATACAAAAGGCCAATAAATCGATAGATGTGTCTAACCTCTATAGTGATTGTATTCTTCCCCCACAATCTGAGAACCCACACCTGTTAACAAGAAGCTGTAATTATTGTCCAAATACAACAACCAACAAAACACACTGTTGTGTATTGCTACTATGGACTCACTTTAAACTCACCTGAAGACCTTGAAAATCTTGGATTGAAATCAGATCTCAGGAGAGCTGATGCGCATTAAGAGAGTGAGACAGATCGAATCGAGATGGCGAGCAATGGAGTCGGCGGAGATGGCGAGAGATGCAGAAGATGAACTCGACGTTGACGGAGATGGCGAGCAATGGAATCTCCGGAAACGGCGAGCAAAGGAGTCCGCGGAGATGGTGAGCAAACGAGTCGACAGAGAACTCGAAGGTTTTGTCTTTTATTTTTGCCTTCTTTATTTTGTCTTTTTTTTCCTAGTGCTATGAAATGTAATGGTTTTGTTCATAGACCGCCAAAATGTATTTTTATTTTCTAAGTGTTGGCGCTTGCTCATAAAATTAAGGCGGAATCAGGTTTTTTCAGTTCGCGCTTATTGATTTTTAGGCATAGCATTAGTGCAATGCTATGAGTATATTTGACAAACTCTCATTACACTTTTAATAGCAGTTACATAAATTGTGCTATTATAATATGCTATCAATACTCATATTTGTCGTAGTGGATTTTAATCTAATTCGGTTTAATTAAATTCTGGTTTGATCTAATTAAACCAACAGCCCTAGTAGTTTTTCTAAAAGTGACGCCTCCTTCACCTTTTTGTGGATTGTCGACACTGGAGTCTGAGAGAAAGAGAGAGAGAGAGAGCCTTGGTCGATTTGGTGTGAAGGAAAAGAGAAAGAGATCAACAAAGCTTTATCTTAGAGAGAAGTAGAAGGAGCAGAATCGTTTAGGGTTTGTGAGGAAACAGTTTTGACATATCAAATCGTTGTCAAAGTTTCGTAAGACACGTTTTCTCAGACGCGAGTTGGGACCATCGAGGATTGTAACTGAGATCGTGGTCTCGTCTGGTTTCTGATCGGCACGAGATTTTGTAGGAAGCTTTGTGATGTCTCTGCTAGCTTTTCACCGGAGGGATTTGTTAGTTAACGGTTGATTTTCTATGAATCGAACCTTAAACAGAATGGCATTTGCGTACTTTGCAAAATTCTCTTTGAGAAAACACAAGTTTCAGTTCAAAATCAATTTGGTCATTGATGGATTAATCAGTTTTTTTTTTGTCAAACAATTGCCTTCATTCATTCAATATGTAACAACAGTGCCAGTACAGAGAAGGAGCAAATTGCAAAAAGTTTGAGACATTACAATAAAAGGAAATCCCCAATGCCAAAAAGAAGTAAAGAAGAGATCATCGATTTTATATCCAAGAGAGCTATGAGACCAAAAGATTGGGAGCCTTAAGGCACATGTGAGATCATGGAAAATCGAGAGGCCATCCTCGAGAGCTTCAAAGGACGGATTAGTAGTCATGGTCATTAGAAACTGTGACGTTGAGAGAAGATTCAGTGTGTTGGTGTTCACCGGGACGAAAGGTATCCGCAGTAACAGCACAACAAGGAATCAGGTGACTATGTTGTTGTAGTCAGATAGGGGTTGCTTTAACATCCAAAGTATAGGGTTTGGATCATTCTGAGGAACAACAGGAGATGCAGCTTGAATTCATGTGAAGGAAGTGGTTAGGAGGCGATGCTTAAGGTCATCAGATGACCAGCTTGGTTGGTAGCCGTTAGTGAACATAAAGCGTTCAAGATACAACATGCCACTTTTGCTAGAAACATTCAAGGAGCAAAGACCATATACGCGAATGCTTTTAAAGACCAAATTCAATCCCCTAGAATCAACTAAAGCCAGGTTCCGATGACAAATCATGAACAGCCAGAGCAACAATGTTATTACCTTTCTCCAATGGAGTCTTCGACCATTGAGTAGCGGGCAAACAAACATAGTTTGACACTGCTACGACATGGATAGTGTTACAGAGGGCCTCGGCTTACTAATTTCCCCATCTCGAGAAGAGCATATTAGTTTAGATCGATTTTGGGCTAATGGGCCTATCTTGGAAAACCCTAGGTTCCCTAGAGAGAAGCACCATGGGAATTGGTTCTGTCGGCCGCCCGAGTTTAGCGGAGATTGCTGCGGTGCAGGGGTGTTCTCCGGTGAGTGAGTGCTCGGCGGGGATAATTGGTGGCCGCGGCAGGGGTCGTCATTGATATCGAAGTCCACTGGGGAAAATACTAGATTTTGAACCGATTGCCAAGATGAGCAGAGACTGTGATAGTTGCCCGGGAAAAACAGAGAAGAAAGTATCTCTGGTGAGTGATAGAGCGGTGGGAACAACTGGTGCCTTCGGTTTAATTCGACGATGAGATCTAAGTCCACTGGGGAAAATCCTAGATCCACGATGGATTGCCGTAGAGAGGGATGAATCGATTGGCTTCCCGAGATTTCCGAACAGAGATTCTCCGGAGAGTGGAAGCACGGAGGGAGCATGTGATGGTCATAGTTTGGATCGGGAGAAATTTTTAGTAGGGTTTGATAAAATTTAAAAAAGGGGGAAAATTGAAGAAAAGACTTGAAATAAAGCAAACAAAGAGGGCCAGAGAAGAACTGAGCAGATGAAGAGACGATTGGATCCCGACGCCTGTGAGCAAAAAGTTCACCGACGTCGGAAGGTGAGGTTGGGAGAGTGTCCTCAATAGTCATGTCTGGGAGCGTGCTTTACTGTTTTTTTTAGTGGCCTACTGTCACGGATTAATCAGTTAATCTATATTTTTTGTATACTATCATTTTAGTTTTAAGTTATATATTAGTATTTAAGGAATATGGATAGATTTATTAATAATTGGTTTCTAAGTTAAAAAATGTACGATTCTAATATAAGAGACTTAGATGCTAGAGCCAAAGACCCTCATCTTAAAACTTTGAGTTTGCAAACGCATAGTCACGCTTTTGCCACAAAAAATCGTGACTAACATAAGCTGGTCACGAATTAGCTACTAAAGTAAAACAGAAAATGCCTACTAGATGTCGCTATATTATATTGTTACTTAGCTACTTAATTTCATGGCTACTTAGCCACAAGTTAATCACGTAGAAATTAGAGCATTTTCGTGGCTATTCCGCTCAATTATCCAACCCATCAGACGTAATGGATGAAAATTTAACAAGATGTCGCTATATAATTGTTAATTCTCATAAAATTAAAATTCCAGGGTTACATTAATCTAATTGATGTATTTAGATAGATATATTAGGTCAGCATGCTCTTTGGATCACATGATTCTTTAAGGATAAAAGCGGAAACAATAGGCTGATTATTAACTTTAATAATGTGAATGAACAAATTGATTTGCTATAGATACATCAAAACAAGTAGAATCAACATTTATTCAATTAAAAACTGAAAATAGGAGAATTCAAAGAATCTTAATCAGAGATTAAAAAAAACATCGAAAAAAAGATAAAAACATTATAACCAATCAAAGGGTGGATACTGGATAGAGAATCAATTAAGCACATACAAAGCCAGAAGGGACCTTCTTGCCACAAACATTGAGAAGAAGGCTAAGAGAGATAGGAACATTAAGATTAATGCCTAAAACATTAGCCTTTAGGGCTGTGCAGAGACAAGCTGCGGCCTCAAGATCAACCAAACCGTTGAGGAGCGAGCAGCAAGGTTTGACTGGTGGTGTGCCTAACTCGATTTTGAGAAGATCCTTGAGGACATTGGCGCAAACACCGAGCTTGAGAGTGTCTATTGGGCAGCTTCCAGTGGAGGAATGGCTGGGAGTAGGCTTTGGCTTAGGCTTGGGTTTAGGGACTGGACTGCAGCCACCACCACACGCGGTGGTCAACGTGAAGAAGAGGATGCTAAATGTGAGAAAAATGACAAGGGAGGCTGACATTTTTGAAGCCATCTCTCGAAGTATATATTTCTATTTTAGATAAGAAGTTCTAAAGAAAGAAGTGTTGCTAAAGAGAGTGGTGAAGATAAATGAAGAGATTGATCATCTATTTATATTAGGATTGTAAGGGGCTGGTCTGTTAATTAAAGTTGTCATTACTATATAATTTTGAGGAATTATCAAAGGAATGTACATTTAAGTAACAGTAGTCAATGGATCTTTGTTTTCTTATGTGGTAAAGATATATATTTCATTTCAGTCATGGGGGTACGTGGGTGGTGGTTGTATAATATCGCATCAAATGAATTGGCGTATACAGATTTTATGGATTTGTACAATTTGTATTCAATATTGAACATGGTTACCAAAACAAGCTTTAAATAAGAAGCGATGCATATCATATGTGTTTAATAATTACTCATAAGTCCCATGTGTAGTCATATATGTGATTTAGCTGGCGATTTTGTTTGAAAATTAGTAATTTGGAACTTTCTGACAAGAAAAACTCTGGCTTTCACTGTTTTATTGGCTTTATCCTTCTCGTTTGGATTATAAAAACTTGTATGCATAATTGTTCTTTTTTTTTTGTTTTTTTTTCAATCTAACATTAATTAAAATAAAACTCCTCAATCAGCCTTCTCATTGGTCGTCCTTGGGAACTTGGAAAGGCTTGGAAAGGGTAAAAGGAGGCAAGGAGACACTAAGCACCTGGAACTCATCAAGAAGCGTTGAGAAAGCCGGTCACTTCTCCGGAGCTTGCAACATCGAAAGTAACTCTGCAAAATCTGTCTCGAACCTCCGGCAATCAATCCCTCTGGAAAGGATACACTCCATCGCCCACAACAATGCTTCTAGCTCTGAATGGAGAGGGGATGCACTGCAACGTTGACATCTGGTGCCCATAACCAAAGTTTGATTCTCACCATCACCACACCACCATCGTAAACCTAAATGTGTTTCCGTAGCTTTCCACGAACCATCAACTTGACAATGAATTAACAACTCCGGATCATGCGAGGAATCCGTCATAACGGAATCAATACTTGGAGCTATTTGGGCTTCCTCCCACCACAATTGTTCAGGTAAAGCCTAATTAATGATATCTATTAGCTCTGATTGTAACCCTTGGAAAACTTTTTTATTTCTATCTTTCCATAAGAACCAGACCAGACACGGTATCGAACTATGAGTAACGCCTAAAGCCATAGGGGTTAAACTTTTGCCATATATGAAGTCCAAGTTTGAATAAAGCGAACCAGACAGGAGCTTGTCCGTGTCTGAGCCATCAAAAATCCTCTCCCAAATATGGCGGGAAAGAGGACACTCAAATAAACTATGATTAATAGACTCTTCCTCTAAGTCACATCGCTTACATACCGTATCACAATTAACTCCCCGAGAGGCTAATCGCACCATCACCGGAAGAGAGTCCGATGCGATCTGCCAGAAAAAGTGTTTGATTTTAGACGGTACCTGAAGATCCCAAGCCTTTTCCTTCAAGTCATTTAAGTTGGGACCATAATCAATTTCAGTCTTCATAGCTTGAGCTACCTTATAACCTGACTTAACCGAGTACCGACCAGATTGTGTATAATGCCACACCAATCGATCTGGTCTAAGAGATTTGCTAATAGGCAAACTCAGAATTATTTTGAATATCCTCCGGATCCATATATTCCTGAAGGATAGGTAAATGCCATTCTTTAGTCCGTGGATTAATCAAATGGTTTACCATTAGATTTGGGTGTAGTAGTCGTCCCCTACCATTTGCAGGTCGAGGATGTTGACCAGGGATCCAGGGGTCACGCCAAACCGAAATGTTGAACCTTGACCCAATTTTCCAACGGGCACCTTTTCCACTAAACTTTTAGTTGAGAAAATACTTCTCCACCCAAAAGAGGGAGAATAAGGTTTTTTGCCATCAACGGGTGTTTATTCCTGAAATATCGTCCTCTAAAAACTTGAACAAATAAGGAATTCAGAAACTGAATTAAACGCCAATACTGTTTAGCCAATAAAGCGTCATTAAAAGTCTCCAAATCCCGAAAACTCAAACCTCCCTCAGCTTTATATGTACACATTTTATCCCAAGCCACCCAGTGGAGCCCCCGATCTTTCCCAACAGAACTCCACTAGAAATTTGAAATCGCACTCGTCAATTTGGTTGTTAACCCTTGAGGGAGTTTGAAGCAAGACATAACGTGCGTAGGAAGGGCCAAAGCCACCAACTTTGGTAGAACTTCCTTCCCACCCTTAGATAAAAAATTTGCTGTCCAACCATTCACCCGATCATTCAACCTATCTCGAACGTAACCGAAGACTTGAACTCTCGATCCGCCGAGATTCTCTGGAATTCCCAAATAGGAACCCATACCCCCTTCCTTCGAGATTCCAATGACAGATTTTACCCTGTCCTTGACCTCTGAAGACACTTTTTTACCAAACATAAATGAGGAGTTATCTAAATTTACCTCCTGGTCGGAGGCTTTACCATAGTTACCTATAATATCCATAACCGTTGAACATTGTTCTTCATCCGCTTTCCAAAAGAACAGACTATCATCCGCAAACAACAAGTGAGAAATATGGGGGGAATCTCGAGCAATCTTAATACCTGAGATCTTTTCCTCCCTCTCAGCTGTTTTGATATTCGCTATCAACACTTCAGTACAGAGAATAAACAGATAAGGGGATAAAGGATCCCCCTGTCGCAGACCCCGTTTTGGCGATATGGAGCCACGGGGTTGACCATCAATCAACACTTGGTAGGATACCGAACTCACACACCACATTATCCAAGTGATCCATCTGGAATCAAAACCTAGCCTTATGAGGACTGCCTTCAAAAAATACGATTCAACTCGGTCATAGGCCTTACTCATATCAGTTTTGAAAGCAAAAAATTCTGAACTGCACATCCTATTGGTCTGTAAACCATGAAACATCTCTTGTGCGACCAGAATATTATATGTGATTAACCGATCAGAAACAAAGGCCGATTGTGTTTCAGAAATAATCGAGGGCAGAATCTTTTTTAACCGAAAACAAAGAATCTTCGATATGATCTTATAACTTACATTACACAAACTAATAGGCCTGAATTCTGCCATCCTTTTAGGCATTTCAACCTTTGGAATCAGACAAATATTAGTGTCATTAATTCTGGGATCAAAACTACCAGTCCGAAAGAAATCCCTAACCAGGGAAACTAGATCCCCTTTAAGATGAGGCTAGAACCTCTGAAAGAAAAGTGCGGTCATCCCATCCGGTCCCAGAGTCTTCTCTGGGTGCATAGAAAATAAGGCCTTACAAACTTCGATCTCTGAGATATCCTTAGTTAGCTCCCCATTCATACGCTCTGTAACAAAAGGATTGACCGCTTGTACCATCTCTAAAAAACCACAGACATCCGGTTGTGCAAAAAGACTATTGAAATACTCTGACGCAATCCTCTCCATACCCACACTCGATTCATCCCAAACATCCTCTGAATCAAACAGCCCTACAATCTTGTTCCTAACCCTCCTCTGTTTAGTAGAAGCATGAAAAAAACTAGTATTCTTATCTCCAACCCGCAACCAAAATTTACGACTTTTCTGTTGCCAATACAATTCCTCATCATAATAAGCATCTTTTAATTTCATCTCAATAATCTGAATTTTCGCTTGCGAAATAGAGTCATCTCTTTTAGCTTCCTCTAAAGCCGTCTTTAGTGAAGATATAAGAGTTTTGCCATTAGGAACATTCTGCTTTCTCCACCATGAAATAGAATTCCTACAATTTTTGATCTTCTCCACAAACACCGGTATCCTAAAGTTTCTGGTACGATTCCATCCCGATTCTACGGCCGTAGAAAACCCCTCTTTCCCCATCCAACGCTTATTAAAACGAAATTGACGGAAGCGCCGACCTCCAGATCTTGCACAAGAGACTAAGATAGGGCGATGATCAGAACCTATCATATCCAGATAATCCACTTGCGAACAAGGAAAAAGCGAATGCCAATCGTCATTCCCTAGAGCGCGATCCCACCTACACCGGACCACCTGGTTATTACAGCGATTACCTCGCCAGGAAAGTAAATCCCCATAACACGGAAATTCTAACATACCACACTCACGGATTATAGAGATAAAGGGAATGAAGGATGAAGCCGGTCTTATTGCACCTTCCGATTTTTCATGATTACCGACTAGTTCATTAAAATCACCAATCATAAACCATTGATCCTTCCAATTTGAGCCAATTTGAATTAAGTTGTCCCAAACCTCCTGTCTACACCCGAGCACAGGATCACCATATACGAAAGAAATATAAAGGACTTGAGATCCCAAAAAGGCTATAACATCTATTAACCGGTCATACGCATCAAGAACTTCAAGTTTTATATTATTATTATAAAAAATAGCTAACCACCACTCGACCCACAAGGTTCAACCGTATACAAATGATAATAATGAAATTTATGCTGGAACTTTTGTAAATAAGAAAAACATCTTTTTGTTTCTGACAAAAATAAAATATCTCGTTTATTCTGCTTCCATAAATCCTGTAAATAATTCTCTGTCAGATCCGCACCAATGCCATGACAGTTCCAACTCATAATCTTCACGTTTGAGCCGGCGGTTTCGGGAGAGCCACCATCCCTTTCTTCTGTTTGATGGTGTTCTTCTGATTTGGCCTGACAGCCTCTCTATTCTTACCCACGTCACCTGCAGATTTCAACAACAAAGCTTTAGCTAACAACCATTTACCCGGTGAAGCAAGAGCTACAGCATGTCGTTTATCCCCCCTACCACCCCTAGACCCAGAGCAACCAAACCTCTTAACCTTAATAACTTTAGAATTTCCCAATTCAATATCTTTCATAGCCTGATTAACAATCCCCAAATCCTCAACAAAGGAAGAAGAATTAGAAACAGTACCTTGTGTAGCCTCGTCTGCGGACTCCGACACGCCCTTCTCCATATCCGTCTGAACACCATCATCATCAGCATCAGTATCCTCAACCTGACCCGTAGCCTCACTCTCCTGGTACTCCCCATCTTCGAGTAAGTCATCAGAATTCACCGAGAAACCAGCCTCGATGTCACCACCACTCATCCCATTTACATTCTCCATTAGTGAATCCTTCTCCCGATCCACCAAATCATCAGCCGTAGGGATGACTGATTCTTATGCAACATTAACCTGCGAATCAACCTTCTGTTTCGCCTGATACAGGGGTTTTGGCCAAGCAGGACCATTCCCTTTTCTAGAGGAATGCGAACGTAACTGGTGAACCATGGAAGTACCAGCACCCTCTCTAGCCTCTGCATATCGCCCATAACCCCGTTGCTGACCCAAATCTCCCTGATTCTTAGTCTGATATCTAAAGCCATTCTTTGAACTCTCACCAAAACGCATCTGCTGTTGATTTCTGTCTCGAGAAGATTCTGAATTAAAGTCTAGAGACCGCTTAGCAAATTTCCTTGGCTTTTCCCAGCCACCCTCAAAATGTTGAACATTCGGATTTAGCAAAGGTTGGTTCCACAAACCTCCCCTCCTCTCAGCGACGTCCCCCTGACCACGACCCCCCTCATTCTTACTTAACTCTAGACAGACTTTCACATCATGTGTGAGCCTTAAAAAATGGGTGCAATAACCAAACAACTTTTCATACTCTAGCTAGGCCACCACCTCATCACCAGTATTAAACGGGACCAGCAGATGGAAAAAACCGTTGATAGTCACCAATAGACTACCATTTTACTCATCAACATCACGAAGTATCCCCACCTTCTTACCAATAGGTTGCAGGGTAGCAATCTCCCAGAAATGCATAGGGATCCCCGATACTTTAACCCAAAAGCTAATGGCAGAGGGATAAGTATCTGAGATAATAGGTTCCCATCGAACCAAAGATAACATCCAATTATCGAAGTGGTAAGGACCATTCCTTAACACACCTTGAAGGTCTTCCTCTGTCTCAAAGTTAAACTGAAAAGTATCCCGACCCAAATCAGCACCTTCCATCCTATCCTCAAGCTTCCAGATCTTTGGCAAATTAGCCACCAATGATTCCATCCGCTGCACCGCAGGATTCATCAATCTCCCAATGAGGGTGAGAGAGAACTGGTGGATCATTTCTTTCTAGCTAAAAGTTATCACTCTTTCTTTTTCCGCATAATTGTTCTATATCATTAACATTTTAAAGCTTTCAACAATTTACGGTGAAATATCATAGTTAACATTTAAAAATCTGTTGACAGTTAATTAATTTATTTGGCAACCAGTATATAAATGACACTTTAAATTATTTGCAGTATAACAGATATTTTAAATTACCCATTCTTTTGTAGGGTTGTTGATTCTATTTTGTCATTAATATAGTAAAATTATTTTTGATAATGCTACTATGTTTGTAGTGATCCGTACTAAAAAATAAAAACCCAAATAAAAATTTTGAGAAAAGATTTAAAAGGAAGTCAGAAAGAATGAGAAGAAAAAATAAAGAGAACAGCCAAAAGATTTTTGAAGAAATATAAATATGTCAAAAACGATTCGGTGGCCAATGTCGGACAAAAGAGCCATCGAACCAACAGAATAGATGATCGACGTTTCAGATATTTTTTTCCAGTAGAAACTCTTTAGAACTACAAAGAAGAGGAACCATCGAGGCAAAAATAAATAAGAGGAAGGACCATCAAAAATACCAAAAAGCCAGCGATGGTACTAACAGTGATAGTACTGATAGCCATTAGAACGACATATTTGATGATGGCGTTAGACGCATGAACATTTTAATGTCCTTAGTCGAAGAATATCGAAGTACTTAGTAAAGTGCAAACCCGAAACGCGAAATTTTCGAACAAGGTCGATAAGTTCTAACCCATGGTCGAGGAACGTAGTCGAAAACATGAAAGGAAAACAAGTAAAAAGAATATAAACCACATTAGCGCAAAAGGATCGAAGGAGGATCGATATTTGATGTCATGATCAAAGAATCGCACCACATGCAAAACTGTAACATCCGTGTTCCGGGATTATATTTTGGGTTGTGTTGATTAAATCAAAAGAATGGATTTTAATTAATTTTGGTTTAATTAAATTCTGCTTTAATCTAATTAAACAAAAGCCCTAGTAGTCTTTCTAAAAGTGACGCCTCCCTTTCCTTTTTGTGGATTGTTGACACTGGATTCTCAGAGAAAGAGAGAGAGAGAGCGAAGGTCGATTTTGTGTGAAGGAGAAGAGAAAGAGATCAACAAATATCTTAGAAAGAAGGAGAAGGAGCAGAATCGTTAGGGTTTGTGAAGAAACAGTTTTGACATATCAAATTGTTGTCAAAGTTTCGTGAGACATGTTTTCTCTGTCGCGAGTTGGGACCATCAGGGATTGTAGTTGAGATCGTGGTCTTTTCTGGTTTCTGATCGGCACGATATTTTGTGGCAAGCTTTTTGATGTCTTGGGCTAGCTTTCCACCGGAGGGATTTGTTACTTAACGGTTGATTTTTATTTTAGGGTTTCTGCTTTGAGACTGTTCTTTTCTGATATTTCTGTTCAGTTTGCTTTTGGTTGTGTGACTTGTTGTAGGACGTTTCTGGAATGTTTGAGACACGAGGAGAGTCTCTCCTGGCAATATTTGTTGTTAGAATCAGCTTGTTAAGGTGAGTGCGGGACCATGAGCTTATCTAAGCGATTGGGTTGTGTGACTTGTTGTGTGTGATGATGTGTAGGTGTGGTGAATGTGTTATTGGGTGATCTGTTCAATGACTAGTTTGTTATGTTTTATTTGTGGTTGTACTCTTGATTTGCTTGTGTGTATAGCTTGTAGATGGGAGGATCGCCTCACTGGGTATTTCTGGTAATACTCATGCATCTCATTGTGTTTGTGGTGAAGGTAATACATGTGTAGCGTGGAATCATGGCGATGAAGAGGAGGATGATCTAGGGTTTCGGTTGTTGTGTTGTGTTTATGTTATTTTGTTGTTGGAACCATGTTAGAAGTATGCTAGGTTGCTGGTTTATATTGGTTATGATTGGTATTGTTTTATATTAAATTGGAGTTGGTTTGGTTTGTCTTCCGCTGTGCATGTTAATTTGTTGTTGGTTTATTGTTTGGGTTGTAATTAAATATTATGGGGTATTTAAATATATTATTATTATTTAAAAAAATGGGTCGCGCTGTTTCACTTTGGTATCAGAGCCCTTACGGTTCTAGGGTGGGTTAAGGATGGTTTAGAGCGGTTTAAGAAATTTAATTGGTTGAATTATTTTCCTGTTCTTTGATGCATGATGTTGTGTGATGGAATTGATTATGAGTATTTAGTCAATTTGCATGAGGTATGGAGTCCTAGTATCATCCTCTTCGAGCCTTCAATGAGATTCTATGGTAAGTTATTTTGTGTGTTGTTAGTCGTGTAGTGTTTTTAGCTTCTATGTGGGAATTGCAGTTGGCTATTGACAAGTTGTTGGAAAGTGGGGGATCACGCCGGTATCGGGAAGTACTGTTGGCGGTGATTTGTGAAAGTAAATGTGTTGGACATGGATTTCCAAGAAGTTAAGATGGAGACATACTTTGTCCAGGATGGCTGGAGTGCCACTGTTTAGCAAGTTAGTAATTCGCATGCTGGTCAGGTGGGGGCTTGAGGGTGTGGCCGGTGTGCTTATTGTTGTTGCTGGAGGTCCAGCGGATGCTGGGAGTGTGACAACAGGTTTTGCTCTGACCGAAATGACCATATTGCGATGGTGGTGGTGATATTTCGGTGAGGGAATATGGTGGTTGGTAGGACATTGCGATGTTTTACGCAAACCACATGAGGTAGTTCTGGTCAGGAGATGCTTTTAGACGTTATGACTTGTTTGCTCACGGGGAGATGATTAGTTCTCCTGGAGAGATGAGTAGTTCTCCAGAGGAGATTATTAGTTCTCCTGAAGGGATGATTAGTTCCCCTGGTGTACCGCATGCTTGAGGGGTTGCGACTATGAGAGCGGAAGAGGAGATGATTAGTTCTCCTAGAGGATGATTAGTTCTCTGGATGGGATAAGTAGTTTTCCTGGTACCAAGGTCTCGAGGGTGAAGATCAAAGACTGAGACGGTATGGCTCGGGGACGACGGTCTGAGAGAGCTGGCGGTGCAGTTCGAAGGTTGCGACCTGAGAATGTATGAGTGAGGGAGCAAAGAATGTCTAGGACATGGATATGAACATAGTGATTGGATGTAGACCTCGGAGGTCGGGAGTGATATCGAGTTTTGGGTTGTGCTGACCAGTGGGGTCAGAGTTTTGGGGACCATTAGGTCACGGGAGTGTGCGGGTCTATGCGACAGTTGCATGGAGAAACCATGGCTGACCTTGTTTAGTCCGGTCGGAGGATTTTGCGGCCATGGTGATGGTTGCACAAAGGTCATTAACGGACAGACGGTGTTGCGGGATTCGAGGACGAATCCTTGTTGGTGGGGGAGAATTGTAACATCCAAGTTCCAGGATTATATTTTGGGTTGTATTGATTAAACCAAAGGAGTGGATTTTAATTTATTTCGGTTTAATTAAATTCTTGTTTGATCTAATTAAACCAACAGCCCTAGTAGTCTTTCTAAAAGTGACGCCTCCTTCTGCTTTTTGTGGATTGTCGACACTGGAGTCTGAGAGAAAGAGAGAGAGAGCCTTGGTCGATTTGGTGTGAAAGAGAAGAGAAAGAGATCAACAAAGCTTGATCTTAGAGAGAATTAGAAGGAGCAGAATGTTAGGGTTTGTGAAGGAGCAGAATGTTAGGGTTTGTGAAGAAACAGTTTCGACATATCAAATCGTTGTCAAAGTTTCATGAGACACGTTTTCTCAGACGCGAGTTGGGACCATCGAAGATTGTAACTGAGATTGTGGTCTTGTCTAATTTCTGATCAACACGAGACTTTGTGGGAAGCTTTGGGATGTCTTTGGCTAGCTTTTCACCGGAGGGATTTGTTAGTTAACTGTTGATTTTCTATGAATCGAACCTTAAACAATTTGGTCATTGATGGATTAATCAGTTAATCTATATTTTTTGTATACAATCATTTTAGTTTTAAGATATATATTAGTATTGAAGGAATATGGATATATTTATTATATTTTTTAATATAAGAGACTTAGATGATAGAGCCAAAGATCCTCATCTTAAAACTATGAGTTTGCAAACGCATAGTCACGCTTTTGCCACAAAAAATCGTGACTAACATAAGCTGGTCACGAATTAGCTACTAAAGTAAAATAGAAAATGCCTACTAGATGTCGCTATATTATATTGTTACTTAGCTACTTAATTTCATGGCTACTTAGCCACAGGTTAATCACGTAGAAATTAGAGCATTTTCGTGGCTATTCCGCTCAATTATCCAATCCATCAGACGTAATGGATGAAAATTTAACAAGATGTCGCTATATAATTGTTAATTCTCATAAAATTAAAATTCCAGGGTTACATTAATCTAATTGATGTATTTAGATAGATATATTAGGTCAGCATGCTCTTTGGATCACATGATTCTTTAAGGATAAAAGCGGAAACAATAGGCTGATTATTAACTTTAATAATATGAATGAACAAATTGATTTGCTATGGATACATCAAAACAAGTAGAATCAACATTTATTCAATTAACAACTGAAAATAGGAGAATTCAAAGAATCTTAATCAGAGATAAAAAAAAAACAACAAAAAAAGATAAAAACATTATAACCAATCAAAGGGTGGATATTGGATAGAGAATCAATTAAGCACATACAAAGCCAGAAGGGACCTTCTTGCCACAAACATTGAGAAGAAGGCTAAGAGAGATAGGAACATTAAGATTAATGCCTAAAACATTAGCCTTTAGGGCTGTGCAGAGACAAGCTGCGGCCTCAAGATCAACCAAACCGTTGAGGAGCGAGCAGCAAGGCTTGACTGGTGGTGTGCCTAACTCGATTTTGAGAAGATCCTTGAGGACATTGGCGCAAACACCGAGCTTGAGAGTGTCTCTTGGGCAGCTTCCAGTGGAGGAATGGCTAGGAGTAGGCTTTGGCTTAGGCTTGGGTTTAGGGACTGGACTGCAGCCACCACCACACGCGGTGGTCAACGTGAAGAAGAGGATGTTAAATGTGAGAAAAATGACAAGGGAGGCTGACATTTTTGAAGCCATCTCTCGAAGTATATATTTCTATTTTAGATAAGAAGTTCTAAAGAAAGAAGTGTTGCTAAAGAGAGTGGTGAAGATAAATGAAGAGATTGATCATCTATTTATATTAGGATTGTAAGGGGCTGGTCTGTTAATTAAAGCTGTCATTACTATATAATTTTGAGGAATTATCAAAGGAATGTACATTTAAGTAACAGTAGTCAATGGATCTTTGTTTTCCTATGTGGTAAAGATATATATTTCATTTCAATCATGGGGGTACGTGGGTGGTGGTTGTATAATTTCGCATCAAATGAATTGGCGTAGTTGTTCAAAAAAACAAAAATGAATTGGCGTATAAAGATTTTATGGATTTTGCACATTTTGTAATCAAAATTGAACATTGTTACCAAAACAAGCTTTAAATAAGAATCGATGCATATATGTGATTTAGCTGGCGATTTTGTTTGTAAATTAGTAATTTGGATTTTTTTCTGACCAGAAAAAGTCTGGCTTTCACAATTTTATTGGCTTTATCCTTCTCGTTTGGATTATAAAAACTTGTATGCATAATTGTTCTGTATCATTAACATTTTTAAACTGTCAATTATTTACTGTGAAATATCATAGTTAACATTTTAAAATCAGTTGACAGTTAATTTATTTGGCAACCAGTATATAAATGATACTTTAAATTATTTGCAGTATATTTAACATATGTTTTAAATTACCGATTCTTTTATAGGGTTGTTCATTATATTTTGTAATTTATATTTTTTATTATGCTACTATGTTATTATGTTCTTTAATTAAATGCTGTTAGAAACACTTGGGTAGTGAGTTCGATTCAGACAATTAAGCTATAAGTACCGTCCAGAGTATTATGTGATATTGACATTTTCCTTTAAAAACAGTATTTCCATTTATATAACTTTTTCTCTTTGAACAAATATATATAACATCATGTTTTGAATTATTATATTTTTTATCTCATCATCATAAAAGTCTTAATCTTATTCGTGAAATTCTTAGGCATGAATTTGGATGTTAGACAAAAGTCACAAAACCAGATCGAAAACATACATAGAAAATATGAATACATTGTAACTATGTTGGGCAGCGAAATCCATCGGGAAGGGTTCGTCCACAGGCGTCAAGGGCCAAGTTAAGGTGAATAGGAGTGTCGATGGTGATGCCAAGAATGCTAAGCTTAAGTGCAGTGCAAAAGCAAAGCGCAACATCAAGATCAATTAGACCAAAGAGAATAGAGCAACAAGGTCTCATTACTGGTGCACCGAGATTCAAGTTGATGAGGTTGAGAACATTTGCGCATGTCGAGAGTTTGAGAGCGTCTCTTGGGCAAGTACTGTCTGCGGAAACCGGGGTAATGATAAGGTTGAGGAAGAGAATATTGCTCACAAGGAATAAAGCAAGGGTAGTTGAGTTCTTTGGAGCCATTGTCATCCCGATCTTGTGTTTCCAAATCTTTCTATATGTTAGTGAGTTACTTTGAGTTATGTAGCATATATATAAATGAAGGGAGATGAATGGTATTTATAGTGTTTGAAATGTTCATTGGTTTGATTCTAAATAAGTGATTTAAATCAGTTATTTATAGTGACTACATATAAATGTTCGTTTACTTTATAAACTACATAAAGTTAATTAAAAATGAGCTCGTCTAGTTAATTTGTACATATACTAATCGGTCGAAAAATTCCTAGAATGCAGAGACATGATAGATATAAATAATCCAGTTAGGTTTTCTTGTTCGGTTGTTTATTTTTGCTTATTCTGCTTACAGATAAAGTTCATATATCGATGTTGACCCAACATTTGGTATTCTTTTACATTAATATAGAATAGACAATGAAAATGTTATGATTTTTAACAACAAAAAAAAATGTTTGTTATGAGTGGTTCTGTTCCGATATGTGTATTTTCTTGGTTTAGAGCCTCAAACTTACATATGCTCAGCTCAGTGTTTTGTTTAAATTCGGATTATAACACTATGGTGATACTTGTACAACTAGATACTGATCCATGTTGTATAGTGCGGAAAATATTTAGATAAATTTAAATAGTTACAAAATAATAATAAACAATTATTTATTATATATATTTTATAATGTTATATATTTAATTTACTTAGGTTCATACACGGAGTTTGACATGTAGTTAGTACGACTATTTTGGTTTGGGTACATTATCAAAATTCATTAATTATAAATTCGGTAAAAACTAAAAGAAACCCCAACAAAACCTATATTTATCCGTGATACAGTATCAAAAATTGATGCAATAGACATCTTAATATACAAAACTTACAATAGTGATTGGTGTTAATATTAACACCATTGTAGTTATTGGTATAATATTTTAGTATATATTAACTTAATGAACCAAATTTACAATTAGATTATGTATATGTATATTGTCAAAGTTTTTATTTATAGATTAAAATTCTCTTTTTTGTATAGGTTTGATTAGATCCGAATTTGCAAACATTGGGATGAATGTTGAATCTGAGCAATATGTGTAAAACCCAAAAGAGAGGAATGAGGTAAATTCTCTCTTTTTTATTATTATTTTTTTTTTTATAAATTGTCTTTATAGAGTAGATTTTGATATGAATACAGTATTGTTTACGTAGGGAATTTTGTATAATAAAATTAAATTTTAGCGAATTAAATAGTTTGTTATTGTTTTAAAGATTTCTGAAACAATAAATTGAATCTGTTAAATAATTAAATAAGATCAAAATATTATTTTATTACTTTGTAAACCAGTATAATCTTTTTCGTTGTTAGTTATTAACTTTACTAGAGATTTTGACGTTGAGTCTCCGGTGGACAATTTCTTTAAAGAATTTGTCGGGATCTCGAATCTCCCTGTTAAAGATAACGGTAACTCTTAACCATTGCATAAAATCTCATTCAATTCATTTTTTTGTTTTTGAAAACAAAACCCTAATTAATTGATTTGTTTCATCAAAGCCACGGCCATGGTGACCATGGAAGATGGGAATTTGGAGGGAGAACCACCACGACATTGGGACCAAGGTTAGGCAAGCTCAGGCCTCGACCTGCTTCTCAAACCACTTCTTGAACCTTGCCTTCATCCTCGCCTCTGGCTCCCAAGTCTCCTTGATGCGGACATCGATCCTACCAACCATACCATTGAACCAGATCCTGTACCACATCCTGTACCAGAAGTACGAGAAGGCCCTATGACACGATCAAAGGCTAAACAGTTAAGGATGAGGTTTAACCTAGCCGTTCAAGACATCCTAAGCTCCCTAGAGCTGAAGGACGTCAACTGGTCTGTACCACCATCGTGCCGCCACAACATATATGATCACATTGCCGAGGAAGAGCTTGCTGAAGCCTTCACCCAAATGAGCCTTGATCAAACCAGTTCCCCAGGTATGAAACCTCTTTTGGCAGGTCAAGGAACTTCAAGAAGCCAAGAGAAGACATTGGAGCTGCAAGAGACGTCTGATACAAGCTACACCTCCGAAAGCGATCAAGATAGTGAAGATCAAGACCAAGACATAGAGGACATGGATGAGCATCAAGAGACTGATCAAGATACTCTAGAGGAACTCCAGGAAGACCCCTACTTCAAGAAACAAGCCAACAAACAAATACAAGACAAGACATTGGGCCTAGATCGCATCCAGGTAAGTCCTATTCAATCTTTTCGATCCTTGTAGGTTCCACCAACCCCAACAACGGCTAGAAGGTGTGCTCATCAAGAGAGATCAAGTCTACTTTAGTATTTTCTTTAATTAGTTTATTTACTTTCCAAAAGCAATGGTTTTGTGTTTCATTTTATTTGCTTTCCTTTGTTGCATTTATTTTCGGCCTTAGGGCTAGCTGAAGGACTCTTATAAAGTCCCCCTGCAGCAGTTGTATGATTTTTTGACCTTTTGATATTAATAAAACACTGAATTTTCTTACTTCTTTTCTTTAAGTGTTCTTAAGAGAATAAGCTTGTTCTTTGTCTCGTGTGTGAGATTCCACAAGGCTAAGTTCGTGTACTGTATCAGAGACCAATCACATCTCTGTGGTGTACTTCGCTCCGCCAACACTTCCCTTTACCGATCCCACACGAGAGAAGTGACCGCCATCGTGTCAAATCTACATCATCGACCATCTTTCCTTCACAAGAGAGAAGCGATCGCTAGCTTGTGAAGCCATCATCTCTATCCGGTACAAGTCTCACCACCGAGTCTTGTATCATCTGGTATCAGAGCACAGTTCACATTGTTCCCTTGCCAGGTTTATCTCTTCCATTTACTCTCATTTGATTTGTAGCTTTTATTTTATTTAACAAAAAAAATATATATTAAGCACTTTAGTTCGTCGCAGCCTTGTCTCTAGGTTGTTTAGTTTTATTTGCAAACCTTAAATCAAAAAAAAAAAATTATTGCAGTTTGTTTCCTTAAGTCGTCTGTTTCAATCTCTATATTAGCTGTTGTACTAGTTCATCTCACATTTAAAAAAAAAAAGTTTATTTTTATTTTTTTCTTTGGGATTTCCTTTCAATTTATGTGGTACGTTGATCCTTTGTTGTTTTTGTCTAAGCGCAGATCCGTTCTAGACACTCACTATGGGAGAAAACGCACAAATACCCCAAGACGCCATGATGCAAATGATGAGAACCCTCACAGAGCAGTTGAGAGGGCTTGGCGATAGGATAGGCTGTTTGGAGCAACCTCAGCCGAGGGTTGATGATGGACCAGTCCCGGAACGTAGGAATGTCCGCAACGAGGAGGAAGAATCCCTTCACATGGATGACGATGATATTGATCCACCACCAGATCCATTACGGCGTCAACATCAGCGGAGAGAAGATCCTTTGATGCAGAACCGCGCTCGAGAGGTAGAACCACGAGAACAAAACCGAGATGTCAAACTAATACCTCTTACTTTTGCAGGAAAGTCTAATCCGGAGGTTTACATGGACTGGGAGAGACGTATGGAATACATATTCCAATGTTATGGCTATGGAGAAGCTCGAAAAGTAGTCCTCGCATCGGCGCAGCTCACCGACAATGCCTTGTCATGGTGGGATAGGACGGTAGCTGATATAAGGAGGCAGTGGTTTGCTACCATCAACAGTTGGGGAGATATGAAGTACCTCTTGAGGTTGAGGTATGTCCCTGATCATTATCAACGAGACTTACAAAAACGTTTTAGAAAATTGTCTCAGGGAACAAGGACTATGGATGAGTATTTTGAGGAGTTTGAGAAGCTCATGAACTCTTTGGAGCTAGAAGAATTGAGCGAGTCCCTAATGGCTCAATTCATTGATGGATTATAAGAGCGTATAGCCCGAAAGGTGGAGACATCGAACTACAGCATCCTACATGAACTACTTCACAAACCTGTACAAGTGGAGCAGTAAATCCAGCGTAAGATGTCTTTAAGGAATCGTACTAGAAACAAAACGCCTTGGAATGCAAGCAACAGCCGGAGCATGGACAAAGGCAAAACCGTAGACAACGACTCTAGGTTCAAGAACAAGTCTAGTGAGGCACCTAAAACCTCTAAACCCGAACCAGGTAAGTTACCTAACACTAGTCAATCTCTTACCCGTGACATTACTTGTTTTAAATGTCAAGGCAGGGGACACATGGCGAGAGAATGTCTGAACCAAAGGGTGATGATTGTCACACCTAGTGGAGACTATGATTCTCAAGATGAGCAAGATGAGTGCCAGACTGATCCGGAGAATAACATGGAGTATCCCGACGTAGGAGAACTCCTTTTGATCCAGCGTTTGCTAAGTGTACTTGTCGACCCCGAGTAGAAAGTACAATGGGAAAATATATTCCACACTCGATGCACAATCAAGAACAACGTATGTAATTTGATTATTGATGGAGGTTCTTGTACTAATGTTGCTAGCAAGTATATGGTGGACAGGTTAGGTCTTCAGAAAACAAAGCATCTGAGGCCATACAAACTTAGGTGGCTTAACGATGACAGCGAGCTGAAAATTGTTGAACAAGTTACTGTATCATTCAGCGTCGGGAAATACCAGGATCAAGTCATTTGTGATGTAGTTCCAATGAGGTCCGGACATCTTCTTCTTGGAAGACCATGGCAGTTTGATCGAGCTACAACTCACGACGGCCGAACAAACTATTACACTTTCACGCACAATGAACGTAAGTTCAACCATGCCCCTTTAAGTCCTTCTGAAGTTCATGAGTTGCAAAAACACATGAACAAAGAGGTTGAGGTAAGGACTTCTAACCTTTATTTGAGATCCAATGAAATTTGTAAAACCATGAGTGCCCAAGGCACCGTGCTACTAATGTTGTTTAAAGAATGTTTAAGTACAGGTACAAGTGAGATTGAACTACCCGCTGAAGTACAAGTTGTCCTAGATCAATACAAAGACGTGTCTCCGGAAGAGATACCCCCAGGATTACCCCCTATTCATGGCATTGAACATCAGATCGATCTTGTACCAGGATCTGCTCTACCTAACAAACCAGCTTACATAATGAATCCAGAGGAATCTAAAGAGCTAGAGAAGCAAGTGCGTGAACTCATGGACAAAGGGTACATCAGAGAGAGCCTCAGCCGGTGTGCGGTACCAGTTCTCTTGGTTCCAAAGAAGGATGGCACATGGAGGATGTGTGTAGACTGTCGAGCAATCAACAACATCACCATCAAATATCGACATCCTATCCCGAGGCTAGATGACATGTTGGACGAGTTAAGTGGTGCAATCGTCTTCTCCAAAATTGACTTGAGGAGCGGCTATCACCAGGTCCGATTGAGGGAAGGCGACGAGTGGAAAACCGCATTTAAAACCAAGCAAGGTCTCTATGAGTGGCTTGTCATGCCATTTGGGTTAACCAACGCCCCAAGCACCTTCATGCGACTAATGAACCAAGTTCTAAGGTCATTTATTGGTAAATTTGTTGTTGTTTATTTTGATGACATACTTATTTATAGTAAGTGCCATTCTGATCACATTAAACATCTAGGGTTAATTTTGAAAACGCTTCGGAAGGAAGGCCTTTATGCTAACCTAAAGAAATGCTCCTTTTGTACTGATAAGTGTGTATTCTTAGGTTTTGTAGGGAGTAAACAGGCCTACAGGTGGATGAGGAGAAGATTAAGGCAATAAGAGAATGGCCTACTCCAACTTCGATTTGACACGTTCGCAACTTTCATGGCCTCGCAAGCTTCTACAGGAGGTTTGTCAGGGATTTTAGTACAGTGGCTGGCTGCACCAATGACTGCCGTGATCAAGAAAAACGTGCCTTTATCATGGGGAGAAGCTCAAGAACAGTCTTTCAACACGTTGAAAGAGAGGCTCACACAAGCACCGGTCTTAGCCCTCCTAGATTTTGAAGTTATGTTCAAAGTAGAGTGTGATGCATCAGGCTTGGGAATTGGAGCTGTACTACATCAGATAAAAAGACCCGTGGCTTTCTTCAGTGAGAAGTTAAGTGGAGCTACGTTGAACTATCCGACCTACGATAAGGAGCTTTATGTCTTAGTTCGAGCACTAGAAACGTGGCAACACTACTTGTTATCCAAGGAATTCATCATTCACACCGATCATGAAACACTCAAGCACCTCAAGGGTCAGACTTCACTCAATAGGAGATATGCGAAGTGGTTGGAGTTCATTGAGACGTTCCCATACGTGATAAAGTATAAGAAAGGCAAAGAGAATGTGGTTGCTGATGCTTTGTCAAGGAGGCATGGTCTTATAGCTACTATGGATGCTAAAGTAATGGGTTTTGAGCATATCAAGGAGTTGTACAAAGATGATCCAGAATTAGGAGAGTGCTACAAGGAGTATGGCAAAGGAGCATATCAAGCATTCTATCTACAAGATGGGTTCCTATTTCGAGACAAGCGGTTGTGTATTCCTCAAGGTTCCATGCGAGAATTGATACTTACCGAGGCACATGGTGGAGGTTTGATGGGTCACTTTAGTGTCGACAAGACCTTGGTCGTGGTAATGGAACACTTCTTTTGGCCCCATCTCAAGAAAGACGTTGACAGATTTTGTGCTCGATGCATTGTTTGTCACAAAGCAAAATCCAGGTTACATTCTCATGGTCTTTACTTACCATTACCTATTCCTAACGCCCCTTGGGTAGATATTTCTATGGATTTTGTCTTAGGATTGCCAAAGGTTAAACACAAGGATTCAATATTTGTTGTCGTGGACCGATTCTCCAAGATGGCACACTTCATCCCATGTGAGAAGACCAATGATGCGACTCAAACCGCAAATTTGTACTTCAAGGAAGTGGCGCGCCTCCATGGAATTCCAAGAACAATAGTCTCCGATCGTGACACCAAGTTCTTGAGTCACTTTTGGAAGACACTTTAGAGAAAGTTAGGTACCAAGCTTCTATTCTCTACAACTTGTCATCCCTAAACGGATGGACAAACTGAAGTGGTAAACCGAACTCTCTCTACTTTACTTAGAGCCACTCTTGGTAAAAATATGGCAACATGGGTTGATTGCATTCCTTTTATTGAGTTTGCTTATAATCGTGGTGTCCACTCGGCTACAAAACTATCTCCTTTTGAGATAGTCTATGGAATTAACCCTTTGTCTCCATTAGATTTAGCACCCTTGCCTCAGATAGAACAGGTTTGCCAAGATGGGCTAAGAAGAGGAGAAATCATCAAGAATTTGCATGACAAAGCCAAAGCAAATTTGGAAAAGAAGAATGCCGACAACAAATGCAAGGCTGATCGGGGAAGAAAGGAGATGTTGTTCAAACCAGGAGATTGGGTCTGGTTGCATATGAGGCCTGAGAGATTTCCAACACAACGAGCCTTTAAGTTATCACCAAGAGGCGATGGTCCATTTAAAGTTCTTGAAAAGATCAATGAAAACGCCTACCGTTTGGAGCTACCAAAGGAGGTAAAAATTTCTCACACTTTTAATGTAGCTGACTTGTCTGCTTATGACCCAGGAGATTCAGTTTTGAGGAAAAAACCTTCTGAAGAGGGAGGGAATGATGCGGACATCGATCCTACCAACCATACCATTGAACCAGATCCTGTACCACATCCTGTACCAGAAGTACGAGAAGGCCCTATGACACGATCAAAGGCTAAACAAAGGATGACGTTTAACCTAGCCGTTCAAGACATCGTAAGCTCCCTAGAGCTGAAGGACGTCCACTGGTCTGTACCACCATCATGCCGCCACAACATATATGATCATATTGTTGAGGAAGAGCTTGCTGAAGACTTCACCCAAATGAGCCTTGATCAAACCAGTTCCCCAGGTATGAAACCTCTTTTGGCAGGTCAAGGAACTTCAAGAAGCCAAGAGAAGACATTGGAGCTGCAAGAGACGTCTGATACAAGCTACACCTCCTAAAGCGATCAAGATAGTGAAGATCAAGACCAAGACATAGAGGACATGGATGAGCATCAAGAAACTGATCAAGATAATTTAGAGGAACTCCAGGAAGACCCCTACTTCAAGAAACAAGCCAACAAACAAATACAAGACAAGACTCCTGAAGTAGTTCATCGAGTAGTACAAGAAGTGGTTCAGAGAACATCTATTGGGCCTAGATCGCATCCAGATAAGTCCTATTCAATATTTCCGATCCTTACAGGTTCCACCAACCCCAACAATGGCTAGAAGGCATGCTCATCAAGAGAGATCAAGTCTACTTTAGTATTTTCTTTAATTAGTTATTTACTTTCCAAAAACAATGGTTTTGTGTTTCATTTTATTTGCTTTCCTTTGTTGCATTATTTTGCATTTATTTTCGGCCTTAGGGCTAGCTGAAAGACTCTTATAAAGTCCCCCTGCAGCAGTTGTACGATTTTTGACCTTTTGATATTAATAAAACGCTGAATTTTCTTACTTCTTCTCTTTAAGTGTTCTCAAGAGAATAAGCTTGTTCTTTGTCTTGTGTGTGAGATTCCACAAGGCTAAGTTCGTGTACTGTATCAGAGACCAATCACATCTATGTGGTGTACTTTGCTCCGCCAACACTTCCCTTTACCGATCCTACAAGAGAGAAGCGACCGCCATCGTGTCAGATCTACATCATCGACCATCTTTCCTTCACAAGAGAGAAGCGACCGCTAGCTTGTGAAGCCATCATCTCTTTCTGGTACAAGTCTCACCACCGAGTCTTGTATCACTCCCTAACACACCATCACAGTCCCACTGGACTCTCATCAAAGGAATCTTCTTCTATCAAAGTTCCTTCATCCGCCTCTCGAGTACCCTCACTGGTCTCGCTTCAAGGGTCATGTTGGGCTAAATATCTGCAGAAAAATCTTAGCTAATACATCGTCATCCTTGTGAAGACACTTCCTCAGCATCGACACATGGAAGATCTTGTGGAACGCACGCATAATCTCAGGCACCTCCAACCTGTATGCGACCATTCCCACTCGCTCCACAATCCTGAAAGGACCCATGTACCTCGGACTCAACTTAGTCTCAGTCAATGATCTGTTCGGACACTGCAACATGGCCATCTTGGGATACACTCTATCACCCACCTGGAACTCAATGTCCTTTCTCCTTTGGTCAGCATAACTGCTCTGCCGATCCTGAACAAAACTCGCATCCAATATGCTCTTCTCCCCCACCTAAGTCCAGCATAAAGGTGTGCGACATGGCCTCCCATACAACGCCTCATAAGTAGCCATACTAATACTCGACTGATAGTTGTTGTTGTAAGCAAACTCTACCAGGTTCAGGTGATGCACCCAGTGACCACCCCAATCCAGCACACACATCCTTAACAAATCCTCCAGAGTCTGAATCGTCCTCTTTGACTGTCCATCTGTCTAAGGATGGTACGCTGTACTCATATGCACCTTAGTGCCCAACTCTGCCTGAAACGCTCTCCAAAACGCTGAAGTGAACTTGGAATCCCTGTCTGACATTATGCTCACAGGCACATCATGCAACCTCATAATCTCCCTCACATATTTCTTAGCCAAAACTGCTGCTCCATCAGTCTTCTTAATGGCCAGAAAATGTGCAGACTTGGTCAGACGATCCACAATCACCCAGATAGCATCCGTAGTCCGCAACACATGCAACCCAAATACAAAGTCCATAGTAATCATATCCCACTTTCACTCTGGAATGGGTAAACTCTGCAATAGGCCTCTCGGCACCTTATGCTCAGCCTTCACTAGCTAGAAAGTATCACACCTCGAAACCCAACTAGCGATATCCCTCTACATCCTGACCTAGTGATAATACCGTTTGAGGTCACGGTACATCTTGGTCGCTCCAGGATGAACAGAGAACTTGTTCGAATGAGCCTCTCTCAGAATCTCCTGCCTCAAACCCTCATCCTTGGGCACACAAACCTGACCATGCACTAGGATAGTCCCATTAGAAGAGACCTGATACTCGGAACCCTCAATTCTAGAGGTATTTATCAGCCCCTCATCACATTCCTGAGCCAACCGCACTCTACTCAGAAGATCCGCTCTGTCAACTGCCTCCAGTCCTAATGTCTCTTGTGAAACAACACATAACCTCAAAGTACTAATCTCACTCACTAGAGAATCCATATCCTGCTCTTGAGCAGAAGTCGCCCGCTTCCTGCTCAGAGCGTCTGTTACCAAGTTAGCTTTACCAGGGTGATAAGCTATATCCAGATCATAATCTGCCACCAACTCCATCCACCACCTCTGCCTCAAATTCAGTTCAGGCTGAGTGAAGATATACTTCAGGCTCTTATGATCTGTGAACACCTGTACCTTTCCGCCATAAAGATAAGATCCAAATCTTCAAAGCGAAAACTACAGCTGCCATTTCCAAGTCATGGGTAGGGTAGTTGCCCTCATGCTTCCGCAAATGCCGTGAAGCATAGGCAATAACCTTCCCCTCCTGCATCAGCACACACCCCATACCAACTCTGGAAGCATCTGTATACACTACATATGGCTTATCCTGCTCCGAAAAGATCCGTCCCTGTCAGCTTAGTCATCGGCTTTGCCATAATCGCAAAACCCCTCACAAACTTCCTGTAGTACCCTGCCAAACCAAGAAAACTCCTGATCTCCGTGGCATTCTGCGGTCTAGGCCAATCCTGATGGCCTGAATCTTCTCTGGATCCACAGAAACTCCTGCTGCATAAACAACATGACCCAAGAAACCCATCTCCCTCTGCCAGAAACTGCATTTGCTCAGCTTAGCGAAAAGCTTATGCTCTTACAACTTCTTCAGAACTGCTCTCAGATGGATCTCATGCTCCTCAGGACTATTGGAATACACCAGGATGTCATTGATGAAGATGATGACAAACTCATCCAGAAAATCCTGGAATACGCTGTTCATCAACCTCATAAACGCAGCTGGTGCATTGGTCAAACCAAAAGGCATCACCATAAACTCATAATGCCCATACCTTGTCCTGAAAGCTGTCTTCGTGACATCTAGCTCATCTATCGGAATCTGGTGGTAACCTGACGCCAAATCAATCTTGGAGAACCAAGTAGCACCCCTCAACTGATCCAACAACTCATCAATCTGTGGAAGAGAGTACTTGTTCTTCACCGTGACTCGGTTTAGACCCCGATAATCTATACACAAGCGGAAACTTCTATCCTTTTTCTTAACAAACAACACCGGTGCTCCCCACAGTGAAGTACTGCCATCTCTGTTGGAGCCATACTGTAGGGTGCATTAGACAATGGCGTAGTCCCTGGTTCCAACTCAATCGTGAAAGGATCAGACCGAGTTGGTGGTAACCCCTGCAACGACTGAAAAACATCCTCAAACTCCCGAACCACAGGGATCTCACCCACACCAACCTGCCCCACAGACTCCGGCATCTAAATCGTAGGCAAATACACTTTCCATCCCTTCCTGATCATCTTCTCTACCTGCACAGCTGAGATAACCAGACTCCCTGAAGTCGGCCTCACTCCCTCATAAAACCAACTCCCTGCCCCGGGCCTCTCAAACACAACTCTACCCCGATGGCAATCCAGATGTACTCTATACCGGTGCAACCAATCCATGCCTAAAATCACATCATACAACTCCATAGGACTGATAACCAGATCTGCCGGCATCGAATCTCCAGCCACCTGTATATCCACATCTCTTGCCCGTCATTGAGATTGAAATTTTATATTATTTTGTGTCATGGCAAAAAACTAAAAATAGTTTGAAAAGACAAATATATATAGATTTCAAAAGATATGAATATTCGAATAAACATAACTCTACAATTAACAGTTGCAACTTTACAAAAAAAAAACTCATTACAATGAACAATTACAACTTTTCGTAATGAACTATCACAATTTTGCGTAAAACACATAATTAATTTTTTCTACAGATTTTTTAGAAAATGATCCAAAAGTTAAAATTGAAAAAATACAACTTTTCGTGTTATTTATTCAAATTGCTATTATATATAGATTAAAATGTAACACCATTTTTATATACCACATCAAACCTGATTAAAGTTGTATTAACATTGCTTAAATAAATATATAGAGATGAATTTACTAGGTGACAAGTTCCGACGTTGAGTTTTTTTAGTCAGGTGTTAATTATATTATTTAAAATTTGATTAATTTTATAACTTATCTTATATCTTCATTCTAATATTTTATCTCTCTATTCAGTTCTCGTTTGTTCATTCATTTCTAGTGTTTCTGACTTTCTTATAATATACTCATGTAGTCAAGCCACGATATGGTAAAAGAAAGATTGACCAGTACAATTTGTAAAATTACAACCAAAGAAGTTATAGACCATATACTACTTGTGTGCTTTCATCATAAATTTAAGTCATGACCTTCCTCATTGCCACTCAGTTCCTGTAACATTTCCATGAACCCTTTCTTCTTATTTCCTCTCACTGTTGTTGTTGTTGTCATCAAGTTGAGATGACTATCTTTATCTTCAATTGATGCTTCTTCAAATCTTGTTCATAGCTCTTTCTTCAGAGTACTCTCACCCGCTCTTGTTCTGTTTCTCGTCATTACGCTCTCTGGTTCTTTGAACACTAGAGTATTCTCATCCACCATTGACATATTTCCCTCTAAGAAAACAGTTGATGAAGTAAAAAGATCATCGATGTGGAGTAATGAAACAATCGGACCAGTTTTATTTTATTTTAAATATCTTAATATCTAGCGGATAACAAATAATTCAATTCCAATAACCAATAACAAATAAAAAAATAACATAATATCAATTCCAACAACAATCCAAAACATAACCAATCATAAACCAGCAATCCTAGCATTCGTTTTAAACCACTAAGTTTCACTCTAGCATCCTAACAAAGACACAGAGCAAACAACCGAGTCTCTAGAACATCCTCCTCTTCATAACCTTGATAAGAGGATCACACTTTGCCTTTACCTGCACCACAACACAAAAGAGAGGTGTAAGTATTACCAGAAATACTTAGTGAGGCAATCCTTCCATATATTGGGCTATAAATACAAGCAATAAGATCTATCATGCCACAATCAACAAACAATCAAACAAACCAGGCAATGCACAAAGCAACATGATGTAACCGGTTGCTGCAGAAGGGTGTCAACCGACACTGGTCATCTAGTGTCGACCGACACCATGCTCGACATTCTCCAAATCCCTAACAGTGTCGACCGACACCTCCACATGGTGTCGACCGACACTCGTCAAGTCCTCGAGTTGTCCTCGCGTTGGTGTCGACCGACACCGATGCCGAACATCGATTTCCTTAGAACAAAACCTCCGAATCTCGCCTCCAAGCTTCTCCTTTTCGTCCCACATGATCCCAGGAACGAATCCAAGCCTCAGGAGCCACGAAAAACTCACAAACAACCAAAAAAAACAACCACACAACACACAAAGTCACAGAAACAGAGATCTTAGCTTAGATAAGCCATGATCATGCACTCACCTTAGCTAAACAACGAGATCTATGCCCCAACGACGAAGCTAGCACCACAGAAACCTTCCCACCACGTCCTTAGCCTTGAATCCACACTCTCCAGGAAGAAAACTTACTCACAGGACAAAGGGTCTCCCAAAAACCTCAAGAACAGTCTCTAGAAACTCTCTTTCTTATTTTCTCTCTAAAAATGTGAAAAACAGTTAAAGAGACGAAGGAAGTCGAGTTCTTCCTTTTAAACTCGAGTCTAGGACTTACCCTAAGCCAACCATACGGACCAGAGAATTAAAATCGAACTGATTTACCCATTCGCAATTAGTGTCGATCGACACCACAACTAGTGTCGATCGACACCGTCACCAAATTTTCAAATTTGGATCACGGGTATTACTAGTAATCATAAAGACTCAATGAAATGAAATGACCAAAACACCAACTTTTATATTACGTAGTGTGTTTTGCTTCTAGATTAATGTTTGGAATATCAAATGATGATACCATTCCGGAAACACCAGTTTCATTAATTGGTTTCTTCTCATTCACAGGATTCACAAAATTTCCTAGAATGCAGAGACATGATAAATCTAATCTAATTAGGTTTTCTTGTTCGGTTGTTTATTTTTGTTTACTTTGGTCACAGATAAAGTTCATATATATTTTTGACCCAACATTTGGTATTCTTTTACGTTAATAAAGAATAGACAAAATGAAAAATATTTGTTATGATCAGTTCATCTATGTAAACTTACAAATGGTTGTGGTCGTTTTCTTGGTTTAGAGCCACAAACTCACATATGCTCATTTTTGTTTAATTTCGGATTACAAACGCACAAACTCACACTATGGTGATACTATTAACAATGAATCTACTAGGTTACAAGTTCCGGTGTTCAGTATTTTTCGGTAGGTATTAATTCTATTATTTAAGATTTTGAGTAATTTTATAATATTTAATTTATCTATTCAATTCTCTTTTGTTCATTCATCTCTAGTGTTCTTCTAATATAGTCAAGCCACGATTTGGTAAAAGAAAGATTGAACAGTACAATTGGTAAAATTACAAACAAAGAAGGTATAAACCATTTACCAATTGAGTGCTTTCATCATAAATTTGCGTCATGACTCATGACCTTCCTCATTGCCACTCGCTTCCTCTAACATTTCCATGAACCCTTTCTTCTTATTTCCTCTCACTGTTGTTGTTGTTGTCATCAAGTTGAGATGACTATCTTCATCTTGGATTGATGCTTCTTCAAATCTTGTCCATAGCTCTTTCTTCAGAGTACTCTCACCCGCTCGTGTTCTGATTTTCGTCATTACGCTCTCTGGTTCTTTAAACACTGGAGTATTCTCAACCACCATTGACATGCTTCCCTCTAAGAAAACAGTTGAGAAAGTAAAAAAGATCATCGATATGGAGTAATGAGTAATCATAAAGAAATGAACAAAAGCATCAACCTTTTTTTACCTGTAGTGTGTTTTGCTTCTTTATTAATGTTTGGAAGATCAAATGATGATACCATTCCGGAAACACCAGTTTCATCAATTGGTTTCTTCTCATTCACAGGCTTCACAAAAACACATGTTTTAGGAGGAGAAAACCACCAAACCGGAGAGGATTCAAGATCTGTTTTTCTTGTTATTGGAGCATGTTGTATTCCCAAAAGCTCTGGATACTTTGAAAAGAGATCCTCTGCTTTATCAATGCCAGAGGATCCAGAGCTTTGTGAACCATTAGAAGTGCTAGCTCCCAGTTCAGAGCAAGTGGACTTACAAGCCCCTTGCTTTCCCGGTTGAGAAGGTTCAAGAACCGGTCTAAACAGTGTACAAGATTTTGGAGGCGACATCTTCAAGCAAGGGGTCATTAGAAGCTCGGACTGAATTTTCCTCCTGAGTACTGGCGAAGAGTTACCAAGTCCTGCAGTTTTCATCAACTCACCTCCTAAAGAATCATTATCACTTGTTTCTTTAGAAACTTGAAACGATTGATTTGCAGCAGCAGCAGCAGTTGGGAAAGTCCTTTTAGCAGTAAGCTTTGACGCATTCTGATGTTTAAGGAATTCAGATTTCCCTAACGGTAATGGTGTCAAAAGAAAGAGTTGTCTACCCTTGTCAGCGTTATGATCACCACCACGCCAATGCACAAGAGGAGAAGGAGAGACTAAAGACTCAAACAGAGTAGGCTCAGGACTATCAACATCAAACAAATCTTCTTCTTCTTCTTCTTTGCTTGATCTCACACTGCTAGTGCTCATCAAAAGCTTTTCCTCCTGATCCTTTGAAACCAATTCAGAATCTGATATCACTTCTTGCAATCGAGGAAACCATGGCTGCATAATCAAAAAGAAAAAAGATTGCATAGAGTTCTAAAGCAAATGGTTAAAACACAAAAAGGAATGGTACCTTTAGTGTGGATAGCATATCAGACAATACAAATCTGAAAGACTCAACTTCTCTTGTCCCTTGTTTGGTCACAGCCTTACTACTACGCTTCATGGTTTGCACAACAAGCTCATCAATCTAAAAAATTCCACAAAACTCAATTAGCCATAACTCATACTACAGTGAGTATACATCATAACATTATGAAACATCAATCTCTCAGATAAAATGAAAAGGAGTAGCAAAAAGGACCTGATGGAGAACAGATGTAATATCAGAATGTACAAGGAAGAGTTGATCCAACTCATAATCATAACAACCACCACCAACTCCATGTTCTTCTTCTGTATGAATCATTTCACTAACTGCAAAAAAGTAAACACTCAGGAAAAACAAAACAAAAATTGAAATTTCCCAAAAGTTCCCAAAAGTTCCTCTAACAACATCAACTCATCCGGTTTATATAAAGGTTCGATTTCACTATGAAATGTTCGATCTTGCACACAAAACAAAAACTAGATCTGGAGAATTGCTATACAAAAGCAAAAGTATTGCGAATTTGGGTCATGAGAGAGAGAGAGAGAGAGAGAGAGAGGGGCGATTCGAGATGTGGAGCAAACCTGTATGAGTTTCCGGTCGACGGAGATAGAGCTCGGCGTTAGGGTTTCAAGAAGAAGACGAAGGCGGGATTTTGAATTTTTTACGAAATTTGGGGGTTTGAAGTTTGAAATTGAGAGAGAGAGAGCGTTGTGTACAGACTGACTGACTACAGAGAGAGCGTTGTGTACTAATAGAAATCAAATTCTGCCTTTTTCTTTAGTATTAATTTTAATCATATATCGATAAAATGGGCCGAATACAGTATGGGCTACGGTTGGCAATAAAGCCCGATGATTTTACTTTCAAGAGGCAAAGATCATTATCGTTTACAAGTGAACTTGGTCGATGTAGACGAGGATTTGTGACATATCTACCGTTTTATGCCTAAATTACCCAAGCGTCCAATTTGATCGTAGCACAGTACATTTTCGTTTGTTGTGGCTCGGCTTTGCGATTTCCCATTCCACGGTTTAGAAAAGTTCTATTTATTTTAATTTTATCTTTTACTTAAAGATATAGAGCAATCTTGTAAAATAAATTATAATACATAACATAACCCTTTATATTTTGAAGTTTTTAAGTTTCATATATTAGATTCTTCCCAAAGATTTCGATTTAATATATTATTTATAAAAAATTTGCAAAACTAAGAGTAATGACGATGAGTAATAATGTAATATATATATATATATATATATATATTACTTTTGATTTCATAATATTAATCTGTAGTTAATTTTCTTTAAGATGAAAATTTACTAAACAATAATTAACGATTTAGTGAGATATGAAAAAAATAACCACTCCAATGAAGTATGATATATATTAATGGTGTCACTATTTTTAAAGAATACTTTTTTTCACTCTACGTACTTCTATTTCTTACAAATAATTTATCCACCGATTTGTATATAAAAATTTCTCAACCTAACAAGTTGTCGTAGTTTAAAAATGATTAATTATAAATCTTTACACTTTACTAGTATAATTTTAACAGAACAAATCAAGAAGCCCCGTTCCAAACTCTTTACTCACACTTCGTTCCAAACTCTTTACTTCAGATCGCCAGCTAAAATAATCTAGGGGCTAGGGCTTTTCACATGGTCGGTACATACATATTCTTGATCATTTTGGTTTTACATACATATATCATTATTATAACCCTAAGTTGCATTAGAATATATAGTCGCACTAATACAATCGTATTACTCATTTAATTCTTTACTCAAACTACTCCACTTACCCTATAAATACCGACTCATACACCCTCGATATCTTCACCAATCTCAAGCATAACAAAACACTCCGATCTTCATTCAAGGCTAAGCAAAATGGCTCTTAGAAACTCTCTCGCCATTTTCCTTGCCCTGAACATCCTCTTCTTCGCCTTAACCGAAGCCGCCCGCTCCGGTTGTCCACCATCGTCTTCTAACAAACCGAAGCCAACCCCAAGCAGCGCTCCTGCCATCGAGACATGCCCAAAAGATGCTTTGAAGCTTGGTGTTTGTGTTCAGGCGCTCAACCTGGTGAATGTGACATTAGGTGCTCCTCCGGTTAAGCCGTGTTGCAGCCTCATTGACGGTTTGGTTGATCTTGAAGCTGCAGTTTGTCTTTGTACCGCGCTTAAAGCCAGCATTCTCGGCATCAACATTAACCTTCCAATCAACCTCAGCTTGCTCCTCAATGTTTGCAGCAGAAAGGCTCCACGTGGCTTCCAATGCCCTTAATTTAAAATTTCTTAATCCTGAATTGGTTGGGCATGCATGAAATGTGCTCGAACGTTAAATTGTATTCCTTTCCTTTTTTTTTGTGTGTGTGTTTTCTGCTTATTTGATTTGGTGCATGAGAAAGAGGAAGATCCTCATCAAGAAATATGGGTTTGTGTTGTTGTAATTTATTTCATTTGTCTTGATAATAAAATAATGTTTTTGTTTTAGTGTTACGAACTATGTTTGCTTCGTTTTTAATCAAAATAATGTAGGGGAAATAACTTTAATCTGGTCCGTGAGTGTTGGATTTGTTCATGCACACGTGCATTTAGGATTATTCACAGTAAATGAACTGTACTGATATTAAGAGGAATATATATATATATACAAACACTAATCAGGGATTATTTAATTCTGCATCAGAAAGCCATGCATGGTCTACAGTGTTTATAGCAACTAGTAACATGTACGTGTGAGGAATGAGCTATATGTAAAATATAAATTATTTCTTTCTTTCTGATCTTCGAATTCCATTTTTTCTTAGTTTTTAAAATTAATTTTCGTTCATATTTGAATTATGACCCGTTGAGATATAAGAATTATTTTCCTTTACCTTAAATTCCTGACCTGATGAGAATTTAAATGAACACCAATACTCTATTGAATATATGAACTTACGTTGTGGGCAAGTTTGGGTTAATTATGATTTGCAAACGAATATTCTGAAGTGCGAAGCATGTTTTTTTGGTAACAAGTAACATCCTCTGAAAACCTAAGCTTCATAATTAATTTTGTACTATCGTTTATGTGAATCAAATCGTTGCACATCCCATAAATTTCGGGTCAACTTTCACTCAAAAAGAAAAATATACAGAAAAAGTTCAACTTCGTTTTCACTTGATGATTGTTTTTGATCTTGATTTTCTAGGTTTTATATTGTACAGAAGTATGTTTTTAAATCCTTTTTGTAAGATATCTATAATATTTACTACAGTTTTTACTTATCTTCTATTAACCGAAAGAATTCATATGGAAACATATATGTTAATCTCCTATAAGCATATGGTAACATGCATAAACATATAGACTTTCTTAACTTCGCCTTTTGATAGGATTTTTCTTAAGAGACAAGAAGACAATAATCACCATGCATTCACCACAACATATTACTTGGTTTAAACTATTTGAACCATACCAACTTTTTTCATTTTTCACTTCTTTTAGAAATACTATGTAGTTAACCAAAGAGAAATTCATTATTAGAAGAAATTAAAAGAATATAATTGACCAATCAATTGATCAATTTAATAAAAAAAAAAAGAATAATATGGCATGATGATTATCATATTGTTACTAGCCTGTCGAAGGAATAACTACATTCTCCATCTCTCCTATAGGCTGTAGCTAGCTACTACCCGTGAACCACATTTGGGCATGTAATTCGACCGTATTTTATAATCCAAATATGATAAGATAGACACCACTATAAAGTATACGCGAAACAATAAGTTATTTATTCAGCAAAAAGGATAAAATAGTATTCAATATAGAAACATATTATATCCGGAAGAGAAATAACAACGATGATTTTTTCGTTACTACAACTTAATAGTGAATATATATTGATTTTAATTCTTGCAATTATTTTTGTAACAATCCATATTGGGCATGGCTGTCCTACCGTAGTTGCAACTTTCACATATATAAACTACATTGCCTGGAAACAGACATGGATATAAGAAATTGAAAATTTCAAAAATTAACGAAAACTATTTTTATAAAATTAGAACATAGATACGTTTTATAAATGTATATCTATAACAATATATTTATATATATCCTAAATTACAAAACATCAAACCATATGACAAAAAATGTTTAATACAATGTTTCAGGTTCGATTCCCCTGCTGCGCGAAACTAAGTCACATTTTCTTGGACACCTTTACACGGATATGGGCCTATCTAACGGCCCATTTGAATATCCGGAGAGAAGGTCTATCCGTGGGCTGCATCTCCCCCAGAGATTAGTGCCGGACCCTCCATAAGCCTGGAGATTTACTCTGAGTTAACAAAAAAAAAAAAAATCTAAAACTATAAATATTACATAGTTTAACTAAAAGAAAAATATCAAAACACTAAAATCCACAAACATAGGTTTTTAAATATCATATATTCTTGTATGTGTATCTTAAACTAAATTAGTTAGGTTTTTTAGGCACACAAATATATACTATATACTATACATATCATAAATCAAAATATTTTTAAATCATTTTTTATTAATATTTTTCCACACGTTCCCAAAACAGAAATGTGAGTTTCTATCTTGTTTTCAAATAAAAAAATTAGTGTTTGCAAAAAAATTAGTGCTTGTAAATCTTTACGTGTTTACAAGAGCTTTTGTTTCTAAAATATTTTGGAAATAGAAAACAAACCTCAAAGCTAATTTTTGAAACGGTCATACCACCACTTTTCTTAATTTATTTCACGTCTTCTACCAATCGTGTATCCACCCTGATTTGATGGCGAGTACGCTACATTTGGAAGGTTTTAAAGACTTCTTTACCGATCCTACAAACTTTTCATTACTTATACGGTGCCGACAATCACTTTTTGAAAAGTCACCCATTTGAGAATTGCTGCAATTCAAATACACTTAATTATAGAGTTTTTTTGTGGAATAATTTACAAAAAAGATAAGTGCATTTTGGCGATATAAGTGACCAAATCAATTTTTTAAATTTTTCTGCATTCATCACCATAATTCCTGAAATCAAGGTGTTACGGTTTGCATTTAACTAACCTACATATAATTTTTGATGAAGTTGGGTTTTTTTGGTTCCGAACTATCAAATTGACCTTTTGATTTCAAATTTGTGTTTAACCATGAGATCTCATGAAGTATAATTTTTGATGAATTTGGTTTTTTTTTTGTTCCAAACTATCAAATTGACCTTTTGATCTCAAATTTGTGTTTAACCATACAATGAAAATATACATTTGAGATATTTCTATATTTTAACCCAAACAAAAAAATCCAAACTAGTCTATCTGTTATACGTGTTTGTCAAAAAAAAAAAAAAGAGTCTGTTATACGTAATGATTTGATAGAGTCCCACCATTTGAGATTACTAAACGATTATCACATGAAGATGAAGTCATAAACTTTGTCTTTGTGTGAGATTATGTGTAAACTAAATGTTGTTTTAGAAATAATGGTGATATAAGTCTACCCCGTGTGACATGATATATGTCTAAGGAATTTAGATGGTAATTTATCTCACAAATAGCGAGAAAGAAACAAGATGACAAGTATTATGCTTGAAAACAATTATTAAAAAAAAAAAAAAAAAAAAAAGAAGAAGAAGGTACTTCAAGCAAGTCGTGTACATAATTTGTGTATGGATATTTGGATATATGAAATTATAAGGGTGATAACCAATTTATGAGACTTCGCACAATTAATTTCTGAAATAAAACAATATATTTGATTATACTTTTTAATAATCATGAAGGCCCATTGTTAATTAAAATTAGAACGATATATATACTCTTAGAGATTACAGCTAACAATGATGAGTTGATGCCAAGTAAGTTGTCCTTAATAATCAAACTGTATATCTATAAAAAGATATTAGTCAACTAATCCACTATTAAAGACAAATTATCAATTAAACCTTCACATTTCTCTCCTAAGGAAAACACTATAAATACCCACTAAACACTTAACATTTCTCTCCACCAATCTCAAACAAACTTAAACTCACTACTACTTTTTGAGCCTTTTCACCTCCACAAACAAATGGCTCCAAGAACCTCCCTTGCACTTTTCCTTTCCCTCAACCTCCTCTTCTTCACTCTCACCTCTGCGACCACCCCAAGCACAGGGTCTTGTCCTAAAGATTCTCTACAGCTCGGTGTTTGCGCCAATGTGCTCAAGCTAGTTGACTTAACATTGGGAAACCCACCTGTAAAGCCATGCTGCTCTCTTATCCAAGGCTTGGCTGACCTTGAGGCTGCAGCCTGCCTCTGCACTTTGCTCAAGGTTAACATTCTTGGAATCAACCTTAACCTTCCCATCAATCTCAGCGTACTCCTCAATGTTTGCGGTAGAAAAGCTCCAACGAACTTCCAGTGCGCCTAAGTTGAATACTTATATGAAGTCTTGTAACCTACATTCTTAAATTCTTGTTTTATTTAAGGTGATTATTATTATTTATTTTTTTGTATTTTTCTTGAACTGTTTGAAATAAACGTACGTTCTCATGCAATAATGGATAATCGGTTTGTCTGTGACCGTGTTATTGGCAAATATCACTACAAGAAAACAGCCTAGAACTGACGGACATATCCCTCAGTAATTCATCGGAAAGGTTCTTAACCAACAGATTTTCAATGGAAAAGGTCCGTTAGTTCTAGAGCGTCGGGAAATCAGAATCCGTTAGCATTCCGTCGGAAATTTCCGACAACTAAAATCTCGTCGGTAATTACCGACGGACTTCCGACATCAACTTCTGACAAATTTCCGACAGCTAAAATCTCGTCCGGAACAATACCGACGGAATTCCGACATATGTATGTAACAGATTCCCGACGATTTATAATTAAGTATTAAAAAATATATATTTAAATGAAAGTCCCGACGGATTACCGAAGGATTATAAATAATTATTAAAAATATATATATAATTTCATATAAAAATCAAAATATTTGAAAATTCATAGTATTTAATTAAAATTCTGTAAGAATCCTAAAAAATACCAATTATTTCATAAATTTATAAACCTATTCAATAATTTCAAAAGCTTATGTCAAAATTCATAAAAACATAAATACCTATTTTAGAAATATGAGTTAACATATAAAAATGAATTTACAAGCTAAAATTAAATAGAAACAATTTTTAACAAACTTTTAAACAAATCTTATCTAACACATATAAAATATGCATATACAGTACATTCCAAAACCTAAAATCTAGCAATTATACATTTTCTCTTTTGGGATTCATATCCTAACTAACCACCTAATCTAACAAAATTACATTCCATATATATGTACTCCTTTGGTTTATTGTTCCTCCATCTCTTCTTTGTAAACTGTCTTTCGAACTCGATAAATAAATTCACTTCTTACCGTTTTTATTTTTTGGGCAAAAACTTCACTTCTTACTATAATTAAATTTTAACACAGCAAATGAAAGAGCCCCAATATTGGAAACTGTATACTTCACACTTCGTTCCAAACTCGTTCCTTCAGATCGCATGATAGGGCTTACCACATGGTCGGTACACATACATATTATTGATCATTTTGCTTTTACATACATATATCATACTTATAAGTTTAAGTTATAACCCTAAGTACTCAATCTAATACAGTCTTGTTACTCATTTGCCCACTCACCCTGTAAATACCGACTAATACAAATTCTCAATAACTTAACCAACCTACAGTGTACGTGCGGGGAATGAGCTATAAAAAGATAATTATGATAAAATAATTAATGGAAAGTTAACTGTAGCAACATATCCTTATTTAGAATAAGCTACGTACTCTGAACTCTAAAACATGCTTAATAGTAGAAGTGTTTTACCAAAATGCTGACTGTTTCAGTTGGTATCTTTGAATTGCTATTGCATCTGTGGATCAATTATTCATAAAACTCCTGTAAGCGCATTCATTTACAAATGCTAAGTCAGTCATTTTCAAAAAAAACTTAAAAAAAAAATTCTCAATACTACTGCCACTACAAGAAAACAGCCGCAAACCGACAGCCATATCTGTCGGGAACCCGTTGGAAACGACCATAATCAAAAGAATACAGACAGTATTAGTCTGTCGGTTCTAGAGCGTCGGGAATTTTAAATCTGTCGGGAATCCGTCAGAAACCTCCAACAGATTACCGATGGAATATTATTCTGACGGATTACCAATGACTTTTGTTCCCGATGAAATGGCGACAAATACTAAGCAACAGCCGTTAATGACTTCCCGACAGATAAATTCCCGACGGATTTCCCAACGGCTAAATTCCCGACGGATTCTCAACAACTCTATCGACGGATTCCCGACAATTAAAACGATTAATTTCTCTGTTTTCCTTTGTTATTCTCTGTTTTTCTAACGGAATCTCGACAGATGGTTAGTGTTTTATTAAAAATATGTTTTAAATATTTAATTTACTTTTAAAATAAATCTAATTAATATAGTACTTATTCTTTTTCTTTTGACAACAATTACTAATTAGGTAATAATATTTAAATTCATAAATTTAGAAATCCAAAATACAAAATACACAAATCATCCTAAAAAGAAAATGCAATATACACAAATCAAAAAGAAATAGAAAATGAAACTTAAATATTGTGAAAATAAGTCTAAGAACTTGAATTCACGGGGAACTTTGATCGCATCTCTGCCATGAACGACGCAAGCTCCTCATCTCTCAGCTTGTTCCTCTCATTCTTTTTCTATCATCTTCTCAAGAGCTTCGATACGGTCATCTTTTTCTTGGAGGGCTCGAACAAGTTCAGGATCACGATCATATATTGGTGATGAAGATGATAAACAAGCACGGAGTCTTTTTGCAACTTTTCCTAATCCAAAGATTCGACCCTTGGTTTGTGGAGTTTCATGAAAGTTAGAACAATTAGAACAAAATGTATAAAAAGAATCATAAGCAAAATTTGTTAAGAACAAGCAAAATGTATAAAAAGAATCATAAGCAAAATGTTCCAGATGAATGGTACTAAGCATAAAGCATGGATATGCTTAAGTAACACTAAACATCAAAGAGATGAATGGTACTAAGCATAAAGCATGGATATGCTTAAATGAGAACTGGGTAAGACTATTGCACCATAAAGCACAATATCAACTAAAAACATAAGTCTTCGTTATTGATAACATCTATCTTACGGCAATGAGATAGTGTAGATTTAAGATCCCATACCTGTAAATCCTTTTGTGATAGCGTTAGTAACCCAGACAGTTTTTTTCTCAGCATTACCTTTATCTTTTCCTCGATATACCTGTGTAAAAAAACTGAAAAAGTAAGTAGGTTTGCTTTATCTAGGAGACTAGAACCCACAGAGATATTAGCGTCAATCTCAAGTACTCACAAGAACAGACAGATTTTGATGAGGTTGTATGCCAGACAAAAAAATACTCATCGCCTGAAATATACAAACGCATCAGAGTGGGAAGCAGGACAATCTAAGCTGGTATTGTTCATGGCAACACATGTAACAAAAGCATGATTCAAAGAAAGAAACAGACTTGACCGAAGATGGATGAAATACAAAACCAAAGAAAATAAGAACCTCAATGGCTGTATTACTGATTATAGCAAAAGAATCGTAATGACAACATCTCCATCAACAAGAGATGGTACAATACCCAATGGATTGATCTTCTTGAAATCTTGAGGATCATAATTTTCTCAAAATCAAAGAACCCTAATTTTCCCAAATCAAAGAACACTAATTTCTAAATCCTTAAACAAAAATTGATTCAAAAATATGATCAAACTACCATGGGAAAGAGATTGGGTGGAGCGGTTTCTTCCAGAACGATATGCTTCGTAGTCCCTGTGAAAAAAAGGAAATATTACAGTTATACAAAAATACAAAAACTCAATAAAACATCAACTGAATACCCATATAAATCGTAACAAATAGATCTAAACCCAATTCTTAAAAATTGAAAAAGCAAAATCATAGTATTACAGATTACAACCCCTTAATCTGACATAAAGACCACCTAATCTAACATAATTGAACCCACGATCTTTACTTTTTGAATCAGCCACCGATACTGAAACCAAATTGCAGATCCCAAATTTAACATATTTGAGAGAAAAGGCTAAAAATCTTACATAGTTTAGTGGTTGTGGTTGATATGAGGAACAAAATCTTTTATTTAGAAGAGAGAAAGAGGGAGAAACGGGATAAAGAAGAAGTGAATCGGTGAGGAAGAAGAAGTGAGTCGGCTAGGGTGAGAAGAGAAGGGGAAACTTTTTTGTGGTTAAGGTGAAAAGATTTTATGGTTTTAACCCAAATTAATTAAATAATCCTTCCCGCAATATCCAAAAAATTTGAGGAAAATATTTCCCGGGGTAAATTTTGCGTTTATCCAACGGAATCCTGACGGAAACTCTTTATTTTTTCATTATCACTGACAGTTTCCTGACGGATCTATGAAAAATGTTTGAAAAACATCATATATCGGGTGAAAAAATATCTTTCCTACTCAATTACCATTACAATAAGTATACTACATAGCTTGCATCTGTTTTATTAAAAAAACTATATAAAAAAAAAAGAATTTTAAAATTTAGTCATTCACAACATTCAAACTCTTAAGTAACATTCTAAGTGTATATAGAAACACTTATGATGAAATCATGTTAAATTTTGAAAATTTAATCTTATAGTAGCATAATAGACCAAAACTGATTGTAAGTGTTTTAAGACTTAAGAAAAGTGTTTGTGAATGTGTTAAGTTATAAAGTTTCATATTTCAATACCCTATACCCTAAACCCATCGAAAATCTGTCGGTAATCTGTGGAAATGCACCCGATGGCTTTCCAACGGAGTCTAAAACACGTGTTAAATGCAGTAAAATTCATAAATCCGAGAAAACTCGTAAGGCCGTTGGGAATCCATCGTGATTTCCCGACATATTATCGACGGACTTATGATTTTTTCAGGTTTTATATATTTCAATTTTTATAATTTATTTTCTAAATTATTGTCAACGGAAGACCGATGGATCACCGACAATTTTCAAAAGACTTTAATAACGGTAAAATATGACCGGCGAAATAACGACGGTGTTCCGACGAAACTTTTTAACGGACGTTGCCTGTTAGGATTCTGTCGGGATATGGTCCAGAATTCCCAACGGACTAAATCCTGTTGGTATTGTCCGACGGATTACCAACAGATTACGACGGTTCAAATCTCATCGTATATCAGTCGAAAATCCATCAGAAATAGCCGACGGAATTCCGTCCATCGGAAATTCCGTCGGATATCGTCTTATTTTCTTGTAGTGTGCATGGTTAAATAGTAAATAAGGGGGTAAATCAAAATTTTGTGTAATTGTAGAAAATTACCACTGAAAAAGCTGATTTTGAGTTTTGGTAATATATAGATATCATGTGGATTAATGTAAATACTAATATCATCATATATAGATACGTATATTGCAAGTGATTACATTTTTGTTACAACTATTTTATGCATAATGAATGAATGACTCTGTAGAATTAGATATTGAACCAACTTAACTTTTATTGATTCTCCAACTAGAGTATTTATACAAGAGACGCCATACACATGATAGACTTGAGATCCTAAAATACAGGACAACTAGACCTTATCAAGTAGAAGAAAATAAACACAAGACATGATACAAGTTTATTCGCAATACTCCCCCTCACAATGGAGTGTGAAGTTCACGAACGCCAAACGTGGACAAGATATACTGAAACTGATCGCGACCAAGCGCATTCGTAAAGATGTCGGCGAGCTGTCAGTCGTACGAACATGTTGTGTTACAATAACGCCATCACGAACCGCATCACGAACGACATGACAATCATTTTAAATGTGCTTGGAGCACTCATGGAAAACAAGATTCGTACCAATATAAATAGTAGCTTTACTATCGCAAAACAGACGAGCTGGCGCAGCTTGGTCGATACCCAATTTCTTTAACAACTTGCGAAGCCACTTAATCTCCTTAAGAGAAAAAGACATAGCCCGATACTCGGCCTCTGCGGAATAATAAAAAACCATCTTCTGCTTCTTTGTTTTCCACGAAACAGGAGAACCACCAAGCAAGAAAACATAGGCGCTAAAGGACCAACGTGTAAGCGGACAAGAACTCCAGTCCAAATCACAATAAACATCAATGGTCAAGTCGGAAGTGGACTGAAGAAAAATGTCATGTCCAGGCGAGCCACTTAAGTAACGGACCACGCGTAAAGCCGCCTCCATGTGAGCATCTCGTGGTGTCTGCATAAACTGAGCCAAGAGATGGACAAAGTAGCTTAACTCAAGCGTGTATGCAACAAATACAACAAGCGACCTACTAAACGCCGATACGACTTAGGATTCGAGAGGAGAGGACTATCATCAATAGCAAGATGATGATTCTGTTCCAAAGGAGTAAACACAGTACGAGAAGCAAGGTCCCCACTGTCAGGAACAATATTAAGAGCGTACTTATGCTGAGTCAAAAAGAAACCATCAGAACCATGACTGACTTCAAGACCAAGGAAATACTTTAGTTTACCCAAGTATTTCATGGAGAAACAACGGCTGAGATAATCCTTAAACTTTTGAAGCATGTATCCATCATTCCCACAAATGATGAGATCATCAACATATATCAACACACGAAGCTCTATATTATTGCGAGTATAAGAGAAGAGTGAGTAATCTTCATACGATTGGAAGAAGCCAAAACGCAAAAGAGAATCAGATAACTTCTTGAACCAACACCGAGGAGCCTGTTTGAGGCCATACAAGGATTTGCGGAGACGCCAAACCTTTCTTGGATGGGAATGACGGAAACCCGGAGGAAGTTTCATATAGACTTCCTCATCAAGATCCCCATGTAAGAATGCATTGTGTACATCCATCTGATAAACCTCCCAATTCTTTGCCGCAACAAGACGAAGAAGAGTGCGAACTGTTGTCATACGAACAACATGAGAAAAAGTTTCTTTGTAATCCTCCCCATCAATCTGATTATTACCAAGAGCAACAAGTCTAGCCTTGTAACGTTCCATAGTACCGTCTGCATTATACTTTGTCTTATAAATCCACTAACAACCAATAGCCACTTTATTAGGAGGAACATCAACCAACTCCCCTGTTTTGTTGACTTCAAGACAATCAACCTCTTTAGACATTGCATCATTCCATACCTTGATCTGAACAGCTTCTTTAAAATGTTTAGGCTCATTATTCTCAGTGATAGCCGCAAGAAAAACACGATGAGTGGGAGTAAACTTATCATCTGAAACAAAATCTGTGAAAGGAGAAAAAGAGATACATGGGACCGAAGCCGAAGACAATGAAGAGGAGTCGGGAAGAGCATTAGAGGATGATGGTGTGTAATTAACGCTATTAAGGATGTAATCATTAAGGATGTATTGCGGATAAACTTGTATCATGTCTTGTGTTTATCTTCTTCTACTTGATAAGGTCTAGTTGTCCTGTATTTTAGTTTTCACCATTCAACAACACCGACGAGATCATGGAACCAGGATTATCAGAGCTAGACAAAGTGTAAGGAGACACTACCGGAGTCACCACCTGTTGACTATCGTTCTTCTTTGTTGCAGAAGAAACATCTTCTACCGAAGACATGATTACTTGTCACGCAAGAAACAAACTTTCAAGAAAGAAGAGATCAAAATTTACAAGAATTTAGAAGATTTTTGTGATCTTAGCTCTGATACCATGTAGAATTAGATATCAAACCAACTTAACTTTTATTGATTCTCCAACTAGAGTATTTATACAAGAGACTCCATACACATGATAGACTTGAGATCCTAAAATACAGGACAACTACACCTTATCAAGTAGAAGAAGATAAACACAAGACATGATACAAGTTTATCCGCAATAGACTCCATGAAATGGTGTGGTATGTTTTCCTAGAAGAACCGGTATGCATGGGCTACTCTCTCTCTCACATCAGAAGTTCAATAAAAATATAGAGTTATTTGGCAAAAACATACGTTTTTGAAACATTATTATCAGATTGATACACTCACAATTTACAATTTGAGAAACCCACATTTAACACTGTTCGTCTATTTGGCTGCCCTTTTTTGTCATTCAACAGCCTTATTAATTACATTTGATGTCATTGTACCTTTATTTTTCTCCATATTTCTTGATTTCTCAAATAACTATTAATATAATTTTTTTTTGATAAAACTTCTTAGATACAAAAAAATCTATTTTTTTCTTTACAATTTGATATGAATTTTGTTTAATAATTTTTAAATATATTATATACATATTTTGTATTTGTACACATTTTTAAGTGTACAGTTGTTGGTACACATTTTTAAGTGTACAGTTATCGGTACACATTTTTAAGTGTACAGATGTCGGTACACATTATTAAGTGTTCATATGTAATTTTTACAAAACCATTGCGGTACAGACATCTGTAAGACATCTGAAACCCTAAGAATTAAACAAATTACATTTATAAACTTAATAATGTATACATGCATTTGTACACGTTATAATATCACTTAATAAGGTGTACTAATACAAATATTATTGGATAGTTTTAATCTATCCAATATGTTGGAAGGTTTAGACCGTACACAAATATTGTTAGACGTTTTAAATCTATCTAATATGCTTGATGGTTTAAATTGTATTCAAATATTGCTCGACGGTGTGAATCTATCTAACATGCTGGATGGTTTAAACCGTACACAAATATTGTTGGACGGGTTGAATTTATCAAATATGATGGATGGCTTAAACCGTATACAAATATTGCTGGACGGTTTGAATTTGTCTAACATGCTGGATGGTTTAAACCGTACACAATATTACCGGACGGTTTAAATCTATCCAACATGCTGAATGATTTAAACCGTACACAAATATAGATTTTTTGAATAAAAATATATTTAATATTATTAAAAGAAAATGCATATCAAATTATAAAGAAAAAACATAGATTTTTTGTATGCGAAAAAAATTGAAAACAAAAAATATATTAATAAATATTTTAATATTTTGAAAAATAGGAATGTGATGAAAAGAAAAAGAAATAAAAATAATAATATATATAGAAAGAGAAGGAGAGAGAAAGAAAGATGTAAAAGAAAAAAAAAATCTATATGGGTGCAAATGGTTGCACAATTGAAAAGGTTGAAGGAGGTGAAAAAAATTATTTAACTAAATTTCACCATTTGAATGGAAGAGGTTGAAGAAGTTGAAAATAATTATTCAACCCATTCAACCTAAAAAGTTGAAAAAACAAACTAATCCTACAGCAAAAATGTTCAACTTGTTCAACCACTATTTTGGAGATGAATGGGTTGAATATTTTTCAGCCCAATTTTGTTCAACTTAAAATTTTCAATTCTTTCAATTTTTTTTTTTTTTTTTTGGGCAAACAAGGATTTCATTAAAATGAAAAGAGAGAGTTACACTCCATGACTGGAGGAATTGTTTAAAGCCATTAAGGCAGACTTAGCAACAGAGTCAACTGCAACATTGCTAATTGTTGGAATAAACTTAAAAGAGATAGAAGCGAAGGAGGACTTTAACAAAGCTATATCATGGAGGATCACTTGAGCTCTGTAGTACTATACTTTGCGTTGATGAGTGTCATGAGGATTTTGGAATCCGAGAACACTGAAAGATTAATGGCGCCATGCATATCTGCGGTCTTGGTGAGAGCACTGCGAACAGCGAGAGCTTCTGCTACTAAGGCAGAGCCTACAAACTCTCTATTGGCAGAGAAAGATGATGACTGTTGGGTAACCGGGTCTTTGATCACCCATCCCAATCCACATTGGCAAGAAGAGGGTGACCACGCAGCATCTACGAAGCAGGAGAAACCCGAAGGAAGGAGCTATCGAGCTTGTAGGTGCAGAGCGGTCCCTAGTGATTTGGAGTTCTTGGTTTGTGCTTCGTACCATAATTTGGCTTTCCTGATAGCCTTGGTTGTTGTTTCTATCTTGGTGATTACACGATCCTCAAACACCAAACAGTTTCGCGCTTTCCGCAAATGCCAAAGAATCCAGGGGAAGATAGGAGTGGATGCAATACCTATTGGAGGAAGGTTCTGCATTAGGCCTGCAGATTTTATAAGTTGACAGATGGAGGTTGTCGGTGGGTTTTTTCAGGCCTGGAGTCAATTCCCAGACTCTGACCGCGTAGGGGCAGAGGAGAAAAGTATGTAATTCATCCTCAAACGCTCCGCATCTTTTACAAGAGTTTGCAGCCTATGTTGTTTCAATTCTTTCAATTTTAAGCAACCATTTGCAGCCTATGTTCTAACAAATCCACTATCCCTCTCTCCTGTTCTACGCTTTCTCCCTCTCTCCCTCTCTCCTTTTTCTTTCCAAAATCATTGACCAGGACATTTCGGTAACCTTCACCCTTCCCCTCTGTCCCACTCAAAATTCTATTTCTACTCAGCTCTATCTCACACCATCCTGTTTTTTCTATTGTAAATAGTGAGTGTATCAAACTGATAATTAAGTTTTATAAATGTACTAAACCCCCAACAAACCCATCTATTTACTACTAATTAGTTTTGAATGGATTGGCCTATATTGTTTATGTAGTAGTCATTCATGATCTATATTGAACTTCGGATATAAATATTGTTCTTAATAACTCTATTATCTAATATGATATTAGAGCTCCTTCCATATGTTGTTTAACACAATCCACAAGTTTTATGACTCTAATTTAGCTGTCGATCCATACATGAAAATATCGATATCTACGATTAGGAAAATCATCATCTCGAAGAAACAATTGTGAATATATCTCACATCGCCGAATAGTTTTGAATTAGAAATCTATGTCTATTTGGAAACTGATTTGAATCTTCAAAATATTTTTTACAAAATGACTGACTAAGCATTTGTACAAAATGACTGACTTAGCATTTGAAAATTACCACTGAAAAGGCTGATTGTTTTTGAAAATGACTGACTTAGCTGTTCAAAATACTATAAACACTTAAAATTGTAACCGTTCACTTGTACAAATTTCTGCATCCACTGCATATAAACCAGTCAAGCCTTTAAACAGTGGCGGACCTCACAATGACCTCATCGGACTAAACCTAATAGGTGGTTAAGTCTCAAAAGAAACTACAAAAGAGAACTTAACTTTAGAATATAAATGTTTTTTTAACAAAGAATCCTTACCAAATGTGAACTGCATAACTCCACCGATGGCTGAGCTTAAAAACTGCCTCATCCAACTGAATCTCTTCGATCTGAGATTTCAGGGGCAATTCTTTACCTGGACTGACCAGACGAGAATTCGAAAGAACACGCTACAAGAAAAGTGCCTATTTCCAAAATCAAATCAATCCTATGTTCTTTCTTTGATCTTCAAAATCAATTTTTTCTTAATTTCAAATTCTTTTTATTTATTTTTCTCATTTTTCGATTCTAACCCGATGAGAACTAGCTACATAATCACTTTCTTTCATTGTATATGTGAAATTAATTAAGTTGTGGGCAGTTTCGATTATGATTTTTGAACGAATATTATGATTCATGTTTTTGTAGTAACAAATAGTATCATATGAAAACCTAAGCATCATAATTTATAGTGTACTATCGATCGTTTATGTGAATCAAATCTTTGCACATCCCATTAATATCGGGTCAACTTTCAAAAGGAAAAATATTCAACTTCGTTTTCACTTGATTATTCAATTTGATCATTGATTATATGCCATTATTACAGAAAGATTTACTACACGTTTACTTATTTTCTATTAACCGAAAGATTTCAGATGAAAACATAACTCAATCTCCTGGTGACATAAAAATTGTTATGTTCTGTAAAATTTAACTTCGCCTTAATCAACAAGAAGATGATCACCAAAATATCATTACTATCATTTCAACTTTAAACTTATTGAACCATACCAACTTCTTTCATTTTTCACGCCTTTTAAAAATACTATCTAGTTAATCAAAGAGGATTCATTATAAGAAAAAGATAATTAGACTATAAGAGTTTAATCGACCAATCAACTTTACAGTAAAGAATTATATGGCATGATGATTATCATATTGTTACTAGCTAGCCTGTCGAAGGGAATAACTAAATTCTCGATTCTCCAATATGCAATAACTACTACCCGTGAACCACACTTTGGCATGTCGACCATATTTAATAATCGAAGATGATAAAACAGATACCACTAATACACCAAACTTGTTATTTATTCAGCAAAAGGGATAAAAGTAGTATGAACTCCCACGTACATCTCATTCAATATAGAAACATATTATTCGAAAGAGATATACCAACGATGATTTTGTTGTTATAACACCTTAATATTGAATCTATTTCGACGTGGCTTTCCTTTCAAATTTGCAAAGTTGCAATTGGCCAGAAATATTAATGTTAGATGAATTTCAAATATTTGTTAAACCATATAATAAATTGGGACAAGTCTAACACTGAAATTATTGGATTGGGATATTTCTTTTAAACCAAAAAAAAAAAAAAGAATCCAAACTAGTCTATCTGTCCATCCTGTAACCTCTATTATACGGAATGATTTGATAAGTCCAACCATTTGAGATTACTAAAACAATTATCACATGAAAATGAACGTCATAAACTTTGTCTTCGAGTGAGACTATGTGTAGACTAAAAGATGGTTCAGAAATAATGGTTAAATTAATCTGGCCCGTGACAAAGGGATTTGTTGAAGGATAAGATATGTTCACATGGACAAGCGTGAAGGAATAAAGAACAATCATTCCATTTTAATCTTCTTGAGTATATTGGCCGATTGAGGGTGCCAAAAACTCACACAAATAGTTGTCTAAATTTAATTTGGCTATATTAATAGAAACGAACGTTTAATATGTTCAAGTTTTGTAGTTATGAAAAAGAAATGTAGGTACATTTTCTTATAACTTGGTGCTATACATGTTCTTTACTAATATAATACTCTCTACGTTTGATAATATAGGATATTTAGAAAAATATTTTTGTTTCATAATATAATATATTTTCAAGTTTCCATGCAACTTTTAGATTAATTTCATATTTTATATTATGCAGATTTGTTTATAATTGGTTAAACTTTTTAGAAATAATTATTTCTTAATATGCATGTTTTAGCTAAAACATCATATATTTTGAAACGGATGAATTATATAATAGAAGTATAAAGGGATGTACGGAAGTTTGGCACATAACCTATTGGTTAGTGGAAGTTCCCTTGGACCAAGGGTTGATTAATGCTTTTATATAAAAAATTATCGGGTTTGACATCCATATAATACGATTTATTAATTAGTTTGTAAAGTTTTTTTTTTTTTTTTGGCAAACAACAACTTTCATTAGACTTAAAATCTCAAAAAAGGGATGTTATTACAGCTTAGAAGCAAAAGGTTAAAAGAAATGTAAAGATAAAGACTACATGAGTTTTCCAAAAAGATGCACAACCTTGAGGATCTTGCAAAGGATGGAAGATCTTTTGATGTCTTGTACGATTCAAGATTGAAGACAAGCTTCAGAAAATCCCTGAGAAACAAGTGATCATACTTCACTCTTATGATAGACGCATAGGAGCTTTTAAGAGTGTGCTCCATGGAGGAGGCTAAGGGGTGAGATGGTTGCCAAGTGCTCATGGCGTTTGAATAAGATGAAACCGGGAATCTCATTTGATGGGTGACAAGCCGTAATAGAGCAGGTGGGTCATCCCTCACATGGCAATGGAGGTAAATGAATTCCACAAAAAGCTTGTAATCAGTTTGGTCATGGAAAAATTCAACATACCCAAGCTTTCGATCTAATGGCGGTAGAAGAAACAGGGGATCAAAGGGTTCAAGGATAGGGTTCAAGCAAACTGTCGGACCAGAGTCATAATTATGGCTACACAAAGCAAGCATCCGAACAGGGTTAAAAAACAGACCTCGACAAAACAATCTATCAAGCAACTTTGGAGACACTAATGTTCTGCTACCGAGAAAACCTCGTCTTGACCAAGCAGAGATAATTGGTACGTCCATAGAGATGCAAAATAGTTCTTGATTGGGTTCAGGGAAGAGGTGAGGTGGACATAGGAGGCTGGTGAAGGCGAGGTAACCCCAACACTGTAACGGTGGGATCATAATGCGAAGCTTCACTAAGCAGTCTCCCTCAAAGAGATCATCCCTGGGAGATCCGACAAAACCAGTTTTCAAATAACTCTCATACCATTCTAACAATGATAATGGCTTAAGGATCAGAAGCAGTCTTCCAACTAGTGATACAACTGAGCAAAACAAGCATTGATTAGGGAGGGAGAGAGTGGAGTTTAGACCAAACCTGGATTCATACTGAACTCGACACAAAGGGTTTTCAAGCAAATTATAAGAAGTCAATATTCTGCTATCGAGAGAACCTCGTCTTGACCAAGCAGATAACACCGGTACTAAACAATTTGAACTTGATATAAAGCAATTATAGACGGAACGAGGAAGGTTCCAATGTAGGGATGAATCATAGTCTAAACAGAGTAGACTATCTACCAGGATTCCAAAGTAAGATTGGGGAGCAAACCTGGGGCAAATAGATAACAAGGTTGGGACAGAGCAAGCCGGGGTTATGGTGTTCTTCGTCAAGATCTTTAAAGGCACCGACGTCAACACAGAGCTCCCGTCCAACTGCAGCCAAGTAAAACACTTGGAGAGAGGATATAACTCCGAGGATCGGTGAGATGTTAAGGTTGACTGTGGAAAAAGCCAGATCAAGAGATAACCACCAAGATCAGGGCATTTGGGGGGGGGGGTTGAGGGGTGAAATCAGGCAGTTGGGTACTCAGACGAGCAGCCACACTGAGAGAGGAGGAATAATGGAAGGTGGCTGAACCTGATGCGAAACCGGAGTTGAGATCTGGACACTCAAGAGGACTCCGGTGAAAAGAACCAAAGACATGGACGAGATTTGCAGACAGAAGTAGTAAAGGATCGGAGAGATTGAGAGATCCCGACGCCGCCGAGCCGGAGCTCTACCGGCATCGGAGGAAGGTGAATAGAGCGGTGCCTCGATTATTGTGTTTGAGAGAGAGTTAGGGCGAATGCCAACTTTTCAATTAGTTTGTAAAGTTAAGAGACAAGTTTACGTGAAATCTCCATTGATGCACAATTAGAGCTGTATGCGTTGATTTTGCGCATAGAAGAGAAAAAACATAATCTATCAAGAAATAAGCGTAATATATGGTAAATTTAATAGGATCGGAGAGAATTGTCGGTAGTCTAATTGTCTATATAACAGTTTTCATAATTTGCATTACATAATAAATTAAAACGAAAAAAACCTCCTGGTTAAAAAAGAAGAAGAACCAAGTCGCCATGGCCAGTGAGAGAGTCTTGGGTTTGAGTCGCCTTGGCCACCTAGCCGTGATTGTAAATTTGGAATATTTCTAAACGTGTCTCAGAATATATATAATAGAAATCCCTATATAATAATACGGAACTAAATAACCTTGTTTTGTAGACTATATAATTTTAATATGTTAGTTACAAATAGGGTATAGATTAAGTTTTATATAATTTGTATAGTATGGATTTATTGTTTCCAGAAATCTTAAAGAGAATATTCTAAAAAATCATTTGATATCATCTAACTTACCATATTAATTTTCTTTATTAAATTATTCATCAAATAAAATTCTTTGATATCTAACTTAACATATTAATTTGTTAATTATTATTATATTTCACCTCTCATTTTTATATATGAGTCTATTTTGTGAAACAAATAAATTCTCATATTATTTATTATAATTAAAAAATAATTTTATTTCCGGATATACTATAAGTTGAATTTTTAAAAACAAATATAAATGATTCAATCTATAAAATATTCAATTTTTATTAATATTATTCTTTAAAAATAATATCTATTGAATTAAAAAAATTACTGAGTAACGGGTCAAAATTTGAATTTTTAAATTCAATTTCATACTTTTTGTTAAATTTTATAATTTTATATAATATAATAAACTTTAAACAATTTATTTTGAAATATTTTTTAAATATTGAAACTTGATATTAAAGTTAGAAACTATAAACACTCTAAATTGGTTTGTTATAGCAATATCAATAATATGTCACTATAATATGAAAGAATAAAAAAAACCAAGTATATTAAAACAAAAAGTATAACAATATATTAAATTATTCTTAATATAATAACTTGCTTTTTAAAAACCAAATTCACAAAATTATGTCTTATAATGAAATTCAAGTCATGAAGTAGAATATATATTGTTGAAATAACTTCACATACATAAACTAATACAACATTTTAAAATAGAAAATATACAAAATTTTGTATAAAATAAAATTTTACCAGTGTTATAGCACAGATACTTATCTAGAATCATTAACAATATAAAACTTACAAAATAATCACATAAATTATATTTTATAAAAAATTACAATGTATATAAAAAGAATTTCAACCCGTCCTCTGGTCTTAATCTAGTAACAATAATAATAATAACAACCACATATGTATAATAACAATAATAATAGAAATATGTATGTATTCTAATTAGAAAAAATGCACATAAGGTATGTATGAAATAGTAAACAACCACATTTTTTATGTATGTATAAGGTAGTTCAAGCAAGATGATAAGTTTGGGAGTTGATTATGCTTCAAGAGAATAAAGTTTTTTCAACAAGTCGTATAATTTCGGTATCAAAGAGGGTACGTATATTCGGATATATTAGATTACAAGGGTGATACCGGACAACTTATGAGACTTTGCACAATGAATTTCTTTATACTTTTGAATTGTGATAATCGTGAAGGCTCGTACATATATTGATATAATTCGTAATTATTTGGGAGTTGCCTAGTTAATTAGTTTAGAGGATCGACATCAACCACCGAATTTTGTTTATGGATATATAATTTCTTACCACCAACTACGTTGTTAATTAAAATTAGGACCATGCATACCCATAGAGAATCAGAGATTACCAGCTAATTTGAACAATGATGACAATTAAGTGTTCTTTAATAATCAGATCATACCTATAAAATAGATATTCATTTATTTCCTAATAAAGACAAATTATAAATTAAATCTTCACATTTCTTTTCTAAAGAAAAGGCCTATAAACACCCACTAAACACTTACATCTTTCTCCACCAATCTCGAAGAAACTTAAACGCACTACGACTTCTTGAGCCTTTTTAACTCCACAAACAAATGGCACCAAGAACCTCCCTTACACTCTTCCTTTCTCTCAACCTCCTCTTTTTCACTTACACCTCTGCAACATGTTCCAAGTGCCTCCCCACCCCAACTACGCCAACCACCCCAACTACGCCTACCACCCCAAGCTCAGGGACTTGTCCTAGAGATTCCCTACAGCTTGGTGTTTGCGCCAATGTGCTCAAGCTAGTGGACCTAACATTGGGAAACCCACCTGTAAAGCCATGCTGCACTCTCATCCAAGGCTTGGCTGACCTTGAGGCTGCAGTCTGCCTCTGCACTTTGCTCAAGGTTAACATTCTTGGAATCAACCTTAACCTTCCCATCGATCTCAGCGTACTCCTCAATGTTTGCGGTAGAAAAGCTCCAACGAATTTCCAGTGCGCGTAAGTTTAAATACTTATAACGTACCTATAAAATAAATGAATCATACACTTTATGAATAGTGGAATCTATTGTCTTATCTTTTTGTTTTATTTTACGGTCATTTTTTTTTTTATTTTTTTGTATTTTTGTGTAATGTTTAAAATGAACGTACGTAGTTCTCATGAAATAATGGATAACGGGTTTACGTGTGTGTAATCGGAAAGTTTGTACTCCTTTTCTTCACTGTTCCTATGTCTCTTCTTTGTAACCGTGTCTTTCGAATATGATTAATAATTTAATTTTAAAATAACACTTGACATTGCGTTCCAAACGCTTTACTTCAGATCGCCAGCTAATATACCCTAGGCGCTAGGGCTAACCAAATGGTCCGCACACATACATATTCTTGATAATTTTGGTTTTTACATACATATATCCTTGTTATAATTTATAACCCTAAGTTGTATTTAATTAGTAGAACTACTGTAATACAGTCTTATTACTCATTAGCTTCCTTACTCAAACCAGCCCACTTATCATATTAATACTGACCAATACACTCTCAATATCTTCTTCATCAATCTCAAGCATAATCAACACTCCAATATTATTAGGGTTATATGATGGGCATAGTATGTTGGGCCTTTAGCGTGTTATTTACGTCAACGACGGTTTGTGTAAACCATATATACACATGTAAAAATAAGGTTGTCACCTAAATCAATAAGATCAAGTTAAGTTGGGTGTTCAATACCATCACTCTTCAACGTGAGGGGGAGTATTAGGGTTATATGATCAGTATGTTGGGCTTTAGCGTGTTATTTACGTCAATGACAGTTTGTGTAAACCCTAAATAAACATTTATAAATAAGGTTGTCACCTAAATCAATAAGATCAAGTCAGTTCAATACCTAAATTCTACGAATATAGTTTCAAGGCTAAGAAAATGGCTCTTTAGAAACTCTCTTGCCATTTACCTTGCCTTCAACATCCTCTTCTTTTCCCTAACCAAAGCCGCCCCCTCCCGTTGTCCACTATCGTCTTCTTAATTACAAACCAAATAGCCAATCTTAAGCGCTTCCGCCATCTGAGATATGCCCAAAAGATTCTTTGGAAGCACTTAACTTGTTGAATTTGACATTATGTGCTCCTCCACTTACGCCGTGTTGCAGCCTTATTGACTGGTTGACCCAGAAGTTGACGGTGTGGTTGACATTTGGATTGATTAATTTCTTCATCAAAAAGCTATGCATGGTACACTATTTATAGCAACTAGCAACAGGGGTTATAGAATAGTGAAAAAGGTTATAGACTATATTATAGAATAAGCTCCGAACTCTGAACTCCGAAACTTGGTTAATAGAAATTGTTTACAAAAATCAAACGTCAGGCCTCACAATAAGATCGACGGACTAAACCCAAGAGTAAGTTTAGAATAGAATATTAATGTTTTATATGTGAACTATGTATATCTGTAGCGAGTTTATACTATGACTGTTATATTTATACAGATTATTAGGTTTGTTAATATTCATAATCAAAATTAATTTGTAATGAGTAAATTGAATAGTTATATACAAAAAGAGAGTAAATTGATCAATGCCTTTGATAATATTTAAGAAGTCATTTGTTTGTGGAATTGAGATTTTGAACACAAATGACTCTTCTAACTATTTATCTCGACTGCATTTTACTATAACATAAATTTTGTTATAGTTCGGTAGGATCCATTTTAAATTGTGAAAAAAAATTCACACTTAATCAATCAATACTAATTAATAGTGAGTAAATTGAATGTTCATGTCCTTATACATTATAGGGAGTATTCAAACTAATATTTTAAGTGATTCGATACATAATGGATTTCATATGTTATTCAATAAAAAATTTTAAAAACTCTAGTGAAATCCATTATTGTTGAACTAATGATTTATAAATCTATCTAAAATTTATTGTTATAAAATCCAGTTTGTAGATGTGATTTTGATGATTTTAAAGGAATTTTAAAGAATTTCCTTAGTTAAATATACATAAATCAAAATCTCATCGTTTTAGATGATATTTGAAAGGATTTTATAATAAATCATATTAACTTTTCTTAAATTATCAAAATCATATAAAAACTCATAACTTAAAATACTAGTTTGAATACACTCTTGTAGATCTCGTCTCAACCAAAACAAGAATTAGTAAAACGTCCATTTTTGTTTCTTAATTTATCTTTTATTCAACTTTACTTCTAAAAGTGTTGAATGTTTTTCTTTATTTTCAATCTTGGACTGGATTAATTCGCTGATTTTTTATTTTTCTATTATTCATTTTATAATTTTGACCCAGTCTAAAATTATTTTCTTTCTTTTTAAAATTCTGACCCAACGAGAATCGAAAAGGCACCGATATATTTGTATATTTTGAACACAAGTATAGCGACCTTGCTCTTTGGGTTATGATTTGTTAACGAATATTATGAACCATGTTTATTTGGTATATTATTGGTTATGTGAATCATATATATGCACATCCCATAAACATAAAGGTCAACTTTCAAAAAGAAAAATACACAAAAAGCTCAATTTCGTTTTTACATGTTGATTTTTTTTAGCATTGATTTATCATTTATGCCATTATTATGTATGTAACCGTTCAGAGATATGTTATTTTTTATCCTTTTTGTAAGATATTCTACAAAATTTACTACACTTCTTACTTATTTCCTATTAATCGAAAAATTCAGATGGAGAAATCTTAATATTTTTCTTTTGCTAGGAATTTTTTAAGAACTAACTTGGCCTTAATCAACGTAAAATACGATGATCACCACAATATAATACTTGGTTTAAACTATTGAACTATATATATCAACTTCTTTCACTTTTCACTTCTTTTTAGAAATACTATGTAGATAATTAATTAAAGAGGTAATTTATTATTAAAAAAGAATATAATTGTTCAATTTTATAGTAAAGAATGTCAGAATGATTTGGTATGATGATTATCATATTGTTACTAGTCTGAAGGAATAACTAAATTCTCATTCTCTCCTACAGCTAGTACCCGTGAACTATATTTTGGCATGTTCGACCTTATTTTATCGGAATATAATAAAATAAATACCACTTGTACACGAAACTATGTTATTGATTCAGGAAAAGGATAAAAGTAGTATGATCTCGAAAATATATATATCTCATTCAATATTAAATAGTAGAAACATTTAATCCGAAAGAGAAATAACAACGATGATTTTGTCGTTATAACACGGTACCTTAATATAGATTTTATTTGGATCTACTTTTTAAAAAAATTCATATTGGATTGGATAAGATTGGCCGCATAAGTATTCCTAAATTTTAAGTTACTCGAGTTGGGGTTTTAATATTTTCCACACTCTAAAATTTTATGAGCTTTGACCTCATTATTGTGTTAAACCATCTAATAAAATGGGGAAAGTCTGACATTAAAATTATACGATTGAGATATATAATATAAATATATATTTAAAATCCAAACTAGTCTATCTGTCCATCTTGTAACCCCTGTTATACGGGATGATGTGATAAGTAATAAGTCTAACCATTTGAGATTTACTAAACAATTATCACATGAAAATGAAGTCATAGACTTTGTCTTTGTTTGAGATTATGAGTAGACTAATTGATGCTTCAGAAATAATGCTTCAAAAATAAAGAACAATCATTCCGTTTTAGTCTTTAGATGTGCTTAGTTACTTATATTGGCCGTTTTAGACTGACTTTAATTTGCCTCTTTTAAAGAAACTAACGTTTAATGAGTTCAAAATTTCTAGTTATGAAAAAAAAAAACCTAGATACATATACTCACTTGCAATGTACTCCTTTAATGGGTAATATATTTGCTTATTACTTGGTGCTATACTAATAACGATATGAATAATTGTTATTTACTAACGTATATACTAATATAAGTACAGTCTAAAAGGTCACAATCGAGTATAACTGATACGAGTCATTTTATACAAATTAATAATATATTTTGGTTTTTATAATTTAATTTAATTATATCAATTAGTTTTTAGAATTTTTAGCCTTAGTGGCTATTTTTAATTTGTTCTTTGAAACATATATTTGTAATGACATTTGAATATAAATATATACCCTTATAAAGGTTATTTTTATTATGTGCTTCCTAATTAATAAAGGAGATACAAATTTGGCATAGAACCTCTTAAGTAGAAAACAGTAACCTATTAGATGATTTCACCGTGTTCTGGGAATCATTTCTTTTATTTGCTCTGTCTAAAATTATTCGTTCGTCAAATTTGAAAGTAGATTGTCTCTTTCGGTATCCATTATCGTTTTTAGTTGCAATTTTTTTTGTAAACTTTTTTTCTACAGTTTAGGCTACCAATTTTGAAGTTCTTTTCTAATTAATATTTGGCTGACAAAAAAAGAAATAAATAAATCAATAATCGTAATAATAGAAGTGTGTATGTATTCTAATTAGAAAATTGCACATGTTTTGAAATAATAGATAACCACATGTTTTTGAAAGAAACAAAAAGATCTTCCTGTAACAAAAACGGGTACTTGAAGCATGGTGATAAAGTATGGGATTTGATTATGCTACAAACAATAAAGTTTTTTCAATAAGTCACTTAATTTGGGTAGCGTAGAGGGTATGGGTCCGATATATACAAAGGTCATACACAATTTATGAGGCTTTTGACAATTAATTTCTAAAAAAATTAATATATTTGTTTATATTTTGAATAATATCGTGAAGGCCTGTACATATTAATATAATTCGTAAATTTGGGAGTTGTATTGTTAATTAGTTTAGAGGATCGACTTCAACCACCAAGTTTCTTTTATGTATACATAAATTCTTACCACCAACTAAGGCTGTCCAAGCAGCGGCAGATCTAGGTTTCACTAACCTCCACACTGCTTCTGATTCTAAACAAGTAATCGAAATCTTAAATTCCGAGAACCTACTAAAGGAACTCCATGAAATTCGTTAGGATATCCCCACTCTATTTCTTTTTTTTCAGAAAATTTGTTTCTCCTTTATCCCTCGCAACTTCAATAGGGAAGCTGATGGGATTTCTAAGCTGTCTCTTATAAACACTGTACCAAACCCGTTCAATTAAGTTATGAAAGATGTTTTTTTTTTTTTTTCAATGAATGTAAAATTTTATTCAACCAAAAACCCTTTTTACAATAATTGTATCCTTACATCAATATTTTCTGAAAGAAGAAATTAGAGTGTTATAAGCCCCTTGAATCGAACCATATCTGTAAGCCATCTTGAAGTTTATGTGGGTTGAGAAGCTGAACAGAGGATATCTTATTACACATCAAAAGATCAAGGAACTTAATTGATTATTTGATCTGGCCCATCTTGAAGTTTATGGAAGATGCTTTTGAACAAAAAAAAAGGAAAAAGGATATATACATTCTTACCACCAATTAAGTTGTTAACTACGGGGGGTGTATTCAACTTGACATTTTAAGTGATTTGTGTAAAATTTACAAATCCTATGTTATTCAATCATGAATTTTAAAAAGTCCATTAAAATCCACAATTATTGAACTGATGATTTAAAAATCTACTTTAAAATCCACTGTTATTCAAAACAGTTTGTGGATTTTGATTTTAATAAGTTTTAGAGATTCTAGAGGATTTGAGAGGATTTGTTTAGTTAAAAATACAAAAATCCAAATCTCATGGTTTTAGGTGGGATTTAAAAGAATTTTACCATAAATCATATCAACTTCCCTAAAATCTATCAAAATTCCAAATTTCCTAAATCCCATCAAATTCTCCAAAATCATGGTTTCAATACAGCCCCCTACAACTAGAACCATATATACTCTTGGAGATTACCAGCTATTTTGTACAATGATAACAATTAAGTGTTATATAATAATGAAATCATATCTGTTAAAAAATTAGTCAACTAATCCCCTATTAAAGAAAAATTATCAATTATACCTTTAAACTAAATTATGACCGGCGGTATACCGTGGGGCAAATTGTTTTTTTCTTTAATGTATTATTTTAATACTAATTTTACTAATGTACTCTTTTGTTGATTTTAGTGATTTAGTATATAATTCGAGATACTGCAAAACAATTTTTTTAATACAATCTTACTTACATCAGTTTGATTCGACATATTTTATATTGGTGATGTTAAAATAGTAAAATAAGAATTTAACCTGTATTGAAGTATCATATCAATGATATATTTTTTTTAGTATTATCAATTCAATGTAATATCATATAACCCGTCATGTAATATAACTCGTTTGTGTTATTTTGAAAAATTAATATGTTTAAATATTCATAATTTTAAACATTTTTATTAAGTTTTGATATATCAATTATAAATTATAGATTTCTTAAAATTCTATAATTTACTATATACTGTATATTTACAATATATGTATGTTGAACACACATTTTTTATATTAATTGAGTAATATATGTTTGTTTAAAAGAATTCAAATCACAATATATGCATGAAAAATATACATTTTTATCAATTTTATGTATTATATGATGATTCACTACATTTAAATTTTAAAATAAAAATAGATGATAGGAGAATAATTTTTTTTAATATGGAATAAATCTTCTATATATATATTAAATATAGAATATTTTATATATAGATATTTAAAATATTTTAATTGTGTTTGGTTATAAAGATAGTAAAGAGAATTAACTGAACTTGTTTGGATATGAATATAAGCATTAAATAGCATTAAATGTAAAAACTTTCCAAAATCGATTTTTGAGCAAAAATACTAGTATAAAATTCTCTCCTAATGAAAACTCTATAAATACCCACTTAACACTTAGCATTTCCCTCAACCTCCTCTTTTTCACTTACACCACTGCGACCACCCCAAGCACAGGGTCTTGTCCTCGGGATTCCCTACAGCTCGGTGTTTGCGTCAATGTGCTCAAGCTAGTGGACTTAACATTGGGAAACCCACCTGTAAAGCCATGCTGCTCTCTCATCCAAGGCTTGGCTGACCTTGAGGCTGCAGTCTGCCTCTGCACTTTGCTCAAGGTTAACATTCTTGGAATCAACATTAACCTTCCCATCGATCTCAGCGTACTCCTCAATATTTGCGGTAGAAAAGCTCCAACGAACTTCCAGTGCGCCTAAGTTGAATACTTATAAACATACCTATAAAATGAATGAATCATACAGTTTATGAATTCTGAACCTATTATCTTATCTTCTTGTTTTATTTTAAGGTGATTTTTTTTTTTAATTTTAAAATGAACGTAATTTGTTACTGTGCCTTTTTGATGGATAAGGTGTAATCGGCAAGTGTGTAATCCATTGCTTTATTGTTCCTCCATCTCTTCTTTGTTACTGTGCCTTTAAAATTTGATTAATAAATTCACTTCTTACACTGTTCACTTGACATTGTGTTCCAAACGCTTTACTTCAATTTAAACTACCCTAGGGGCTAGGGCTAACCACATGGTCGGTACACACTTATCCTATGAATATTGACCAATATACTCTGAATATCTTCACCCGTCTGTAATATTATTTCAACGCTCTTAGAAACTCTCTCACCATTTTCCTTGCCTTCAACATCCTCGTCGTTTCCCTAACGGAAGCCGCCCCCTCCCGTTGTCCACCATCGTCTTCTTACAAACCACAGCCAACACCAGGCGCTCCTGCCATCGAGACATGCCCAAAAGATGCTTTGAAGCTTGCTTTTTGCGTTAACGCGCAAAACTAGTTGAATGTGAGATTAGGTGCTCCACCGGTCAACCCCTGCTGCATCCTCGTTGAGGGTTTGGCTAAACTAGAGATGGGGTTTGTCTTTGAACAGCGCTTAAAGCTCATTGACGGTTTGGTTGACATTTGGATTGATCAATTCTGCATCAAAAAGCCATGCATGGTTTTACAGTGTTTATTGGAACTAGCAAGTCTAAAACTTGGTATCTTTGATTTAATAAAAGTCAGGCCTCACAATAAGATCGACGGAACCCAAGATTTGGTTAAACCTCAAACGAACTATGAGTAAGTTAATTTCAGAAGATTATATGAGTCGGGTCAACTTTCAGAAAGAAAATTATACAGCAAAAGTTCAACTTCGTTTTCATTTGTTTTATGCAAATTATTGTTCTTGTCTTACTTCGATTCCGAGGTAGTAAGACATCAATCCAATATCTGTCATCTCGAACTCCTTCGTCATCTCATTCTTGAATTTGTCGAACATGCTTGGATTGTTACCCATGAATATCAAGTCATCTACATACAAGCACACAATCAATATATCGCCATTTTGAATTTTGATATAAAGTGCATGCTCATATGGACACTTGATGAAGTCATTCTCATTGAAATACTTGTCGATCCGTGTATTCCAAGCTCTTGGGGCTTGTTTTAACCCATAAAGTGCCTTCTTTAACCTCAAAACTTTGTCTTCTTCTCCTTTAACTATGTAGCCTTGAGGTTGCTCAATGTAAACTTCTTCTTCTTTTATACGCTTGTGTGGGCAAATATATTTTTAAATAATAGTTCAACTAATTTAACAAACCATAAAGTAAATTAATTATAAAACTAAAAAGGATTCCAACAAAAATGTAAATGGAAAAGAATTAACTAAAAGAGAAGATATAATTTAATCTTCAATAATAAGGAACCTAAGTAATTTTTCTAATATAAACATAAAGTAACATAGTTAGGGGAGTTACCCGCGAGCATACACACCCAAATGTTTAAGCCTAACAAACCTGACTTCTAATGTTGTGATTGAGCACCTCTATATTGATAGCTTAGTATCCAAGTCAAACCTTCATAATTATTTATAGAAATTTAAAATTTCTAAATATATCATTTCTCCAAAAAAATATTAACAAAAGATTTTAGTATTTATTTTTCATTTTTTAGTAATTTTAAATGGGATAAGATCATTTTATTTATGAGATTTTCTAATTTTCGTTTAAAAAAAATAATTTATTTTTTCAAACATTTTATTTTGAAAAGTGAAAGAAAAATTATTTTTTAAAATTACTCGTTTTTATTTTCAATATATATACATTTTAACTGTCAAGACGTTTTGTCTTATTTAGAGTATTTGTTCCTCTTTTTGGTGATAGAGTATCCAGCCGGAACAACATGGTTTTTCCGGAAATTTACATTAACCCTATGAGATTGTGTCATATCTTCAAATTAAATGGATATTTGTAGTATATCCTCTAGAGATTTTCAGTTCATTCTATTCAAATCAAACCGTCATAATTATCTAAAAAAATTTAACAATTTAGAAATGATAAATTTTCTTGAAACAAATATTTACAATAGATTTTAGTATTTATTTTCTATTTTTAAAAAAATCTAAATAGGATATGAATATTTGATTTTCCTTTTTTTGTAATTTTCGTTTTTAAAAAAAAAAATTTTAAAATGAAACAAATGGTCTGTAGAAATTTAACATTTTTAAAAACATGGATTTTCTCAAAGAAATATTTGCAATATATTCTAGTATTTATTTTCTATTACTTTTAAAATTTAAATGAGATATAAAATTTAGATCTCTGATTTTTTTTATCAAACAAAATGGGAAATTTCCAATTTATTATATATTATTTATCCATCTAAAGCAATTTCAAATAAACAACAATTGTAAATTGTTAAAAAAAAACTATTCCTAATCTTCCTTAATCTCTTTCTTTCTTGAAAAATCTCTGAGATATGAAGTCCCAAATCCAATTAATATATATATTTTTTTTCCCAACCGAGCATAAAATTAAAACAGTACTCCAAGGTTGGTTGCCCAAATGGGAGGGAAGAAGTTTACAAAAGTAGTTTCGGAATCTAAAGAACGCGATGAGAGGGCTAGACAATCTGCCCTCACATTTGTCGAACGCGGAATCCTCCTTAGGGTGACGCCGGGGATGGAAGCTCTAAGTAAATCGAAGTCGTCCAACAGGTTGGAGAATGCGGGCCAATCATCCGGAGATTGCACCATCACCACTAGCTCTGCACAATCAGTCGCGAAGAAAGAACAATCCACGCCAACTGTCAACATAGACCCCATGGCTCAGATCAAGGCGTGTAACTCCGAATGTAGAGGTGAGGGTGTTCGTCAATAGCATCGTGCTCCCATTAGTAACACTTTGTCCTCTCTATTGCAAAAGCACCAACCCAAGCCCACAAAGGAGTCAGACCCCTTCCAGGATCCTGACATCGCGGAGAAGATTCCAGATTTTCCATAGATGTCGAATAATCCATAGCTCTGCCTGTGAATGACCTCGCCTCCTCCCATAAAATCCTATCATTAGCCGCCTGATTTATAATATGTATTGGAGCCGCCTCCATAGCCTGAAAAACCTTTTTATTCCTATCCTTCCAAATTGACTATACAATCCAAGGTAGCTGAAAACTAATATCCGAGACACTCGATTAAGATGTCACCCGCCAGAATAAGAAGTCTAAATTTAATAAACTGATCAATAAGGAAAACCATCGAATGTTAACGAAACCGGAGATAAATCCCAGATCCTACGAGACCGAGAACACTCAAAGAGAGCATGGTTTATCTTCTCAGCCGCCATCCCACACCGTGTGCAAAGAGTGTCGCACCGAACACCCCGATGAGCTAGCCGTTCCAACACCGGAAGAGAGCCGGATGCTATTTGCCAAAAGAAATGTTGAACCTTGGAGGGAATGTCAAGTTTCCAAGCTTGACGGCCATACACATCGGTCCGGACTCACCTACCTTAACTAAATCACGGGCTAGCCGATAATCCGATTTGACCGTATATTTCCCGGATTTAGTGTAATGCCAAATCAGTCGATCCGGTTTATAGGATTTACTGATTGGCATAGCCTGAATAATCTGAATATCCTCTGGATCCATGAACTCCTCAAGGATGGGCAGATGCCATTCCATAGTGTGCGGGTTGATCAAATGATTAAGCATTAAGTTAGGATGGAGCAGTCTCCCTCGACCGTTAGCTGGTCTTGGTTGACTATCCGGTATCCAAGGATCTTTCCATCCTGAAATATCACAACCAGATCCTAATGCCCATCTTGCTCCTTTTTCCATGAAGCCTTTCGTTGAAAAAATACTCCTCCAAGCAAATGAGGGAAAGTATGGCTTTTTGGCCATTAGAGGATGTTATTTCTAAAATATTGACCTCACATCACATGGGCCATTAGAGATGTTGGATAATGAATTAACCGCCAATACTGCTTAGCCAGCATCACGTCATTGAATTGCTCCAAATCTCGAAAACCCAAACCGCCTTCGCATTTATCATCACACATTTTATCCCAAGCAACCCAGTGCAAACCACGAGCTTTGTCGTTAGACCGCCACCAAAATCTTGAAATAACACTTGTTAATTTAGACGTCAATTCCTGTGGCAATTTAAAGCAGGATATAACATGAGTTGGGAGAGCCAACGCAACTGACTTGATCATGATTTCCTTGCCGCCTTTCGATAAATATTTCGCCGACCAACCATTCACACGATCATCTAACTGATCATTAACATAACTAAAAACCTTAGTTCGCGAACCTTGAAGGCTTTCAGGAATACCCAAATAAGAGCCCATACCGCCTTCTTTTGAAATACCAATGACAGACTTTAATTGGGTTCTTAAGTCCTCTGGAACGTTTTTACCAAACATGATAGATGACTTCTCCAAGTTAACCTCCTGTCCGGACGCTTTTCCATAATTTCCTATGATTTTCATGACCGTATTACATTATGTCGCTTCTGCTTTACAAAAGAACAAACTATCATCTTTTTGCGAGATGGTGGGGCAATCCCGAGCTAGCGTAATACCAGTAAGTTTATCCTCTCGTTCAGCCTTTTTGATATTAGCTATCAACACCTCTGTGCAAAGGATAAATAAATACGGTGAGAGAGGATCACCCTGGCGTAAACCTCTCTGAGGTATAATAAAACCACGGGATGACCATTAAGAAGGACCTGATACGAAACTGAGGTGACACACCACATAATCCAGGAAATCCACTTCCGATCAAACCCCAACCAAACCATAACTGCTTCCAAAAAATTTCATTCAACCCGATCATACGCCTTACTCATATCCGTCTTAAAAGCCAGAAAATCCGTTTTACATCGATCATTAGTATTTCTTCCTTCTTCTTTCTATCAATTTAAGAGGAAGAACAAATATTAGTCACAAATATTTATGAAGAAATATTAGTCACAAATATTCATTTAAATATTAGTCATAAAAAATATTTAAATCTATTTGTAAATAGAAAGAAATCAAAGTTTTTAGAAAATTACCATAACTTTTTATGAACAGAATCCACCATAGTTTTTCTGCAACTATAATCATTAAAAAAAATATTAGCAACAATATTATTTAAAAAAAATTAAAGATTTGGGTTAGCAAAAATTAATACATGAATTTCATTATATTCATTTTTGTAGATCCCCAATTATGATTAATGATCATCCATGAATTCAACTGAAACAAAAAAAAATTATGTAATAGGTTACATATAAATAGAATTATAATTTGAATCTATTTGTAACCAGAAAAAAAAATCCAAGTTTTAAGAAAATTACCATAATTTTTTTGTCTATAATTACCATAATTTTTTGTGAATAGAATCCAACATAATTTTTCTGCAACTATAATCATTACAAAAAAATATTAGCAACAGTATTGTGTTCGCGATTTGGGGTTTCTCGAAATTTCTCTCACTCGATCAAGATGTCTTCATCCTCAGATTCTTCATGTGCGTAATCGAAAACCTAATGTTTTAATTTTCCTTTTCGTTGTGTATTTTGATAGGAAGATTATTTACTGTGAATCCGTTAATTGTTGAAGGAGTGAGCGACAGATTTACTGTGATTGGAAGAGGAATCCCACGAAAATGTAGATGCGGTCGATTCTCTGTAATGAAGACTCCAAACACAATGAAAAATCCTGGGAGACTCTTTCATTGTTGTCCCATTGGATCCGTCGACGAGGTAATCTATAGGCTAGGTGGTCATATAAAAGTTATTCTCATGTGAGAACCTTCTCATTTGTGTATTTTTGTACCAGAATCAGTCTCATTTGTTTAAGTGGACCGACATAAGCATGGTTGAGGAGGTGGAAGAGGTTGAAGGTGTGATTGAGAAGATAGAAAGAGAAGTAGGTAGCTTAGCAAAGGGATTAGATGAGATTGAAAATTTCAAAAACATCACAGAAAGATGTGAGAAAGAGATTGTAGAGCTCAAAGCAAAGGTGAGCTCGTGTGAGAAAGAGATGCAAGAGCTAAGGTGCTTCAAGAATATGATTGTGTGTGGTGGTTTGGTTATTGCTTTTGTCTACTATGTAATGTTTGTGTGATGTGATCTTTGTGTTATGTGAACTTGATATGGCTGTTAACGATCTTAATATTACAAAAAACGTACCAAATAAAGGAAATAAGTTTTGATTACACAAAACAAGCAAATATTCGAAACTTCCCTGAGATAACTATAAAACAAAACGAAACTCATGGGACCAAAACAAAAAAACAACCAACAATCTTCCATTCAGTTCTTTCCTCCATTCATAAACTGCCTAATCATAGTCCTCTTCTCAGAAAAATTGTTGTAAGACTCAGAAAAATTGTTAGAAACATCCTCACAACTTGATTTGCAACCGAAGAAGGCTCGACTACAGTTCCGCGGATTTTTTTGCATGACAGCCTCATACACACCCTCATCAAACTTCTTCAATTCATCAATGGCTCTATTATACTCCGCTTGGTTAAAACTCTTCGCAACTGCCCAAAACAACTTCTTAGGCAAATCTTTGCCTGGATAAACTCTTCTCAGATTACCATAGATATGACGTGCACACATCCGTTGTTCCACCTTTGGTACAGAAATAAGTGTCTATCATAGCAAGCCCTTTTGTCTATCAGAAATAAGTGTAAACCCATCACCATCTTCAAGCTTCAAATCAGTCTTCAGCAACTTAATGAACCACAACCAAGCTTCATAATTCTCTGTTTGCACAACTGCCCAAGCAACCGGGTAGAACTGATTGTTGGCATCTCTTCCTACAGCTGCCAATAGTTGTCCTTTCACACCATTTTTTAAGAAGCATCCATCGATGCCAATTATTGGCCGACAATATGCAAGCCAAGTTTTCCGAAGGGCTTCAAAGCAAACATAAAACCTATCAAACTTGACTACACCATCATCATCAGTCATTGTCCCAACATCCATTGTTGAACCTGGATTTGATCTACAAAACAGAAAATCAAACACATATTCAAGTTGAGACACTTACAAACATAATGTTTGCAAAAAAAAAAAAAAAAAAGCTTTACTCACTCTAGAAGATGCTCCATGTAATCATGTATTCGAGCAAATTGCTCATCATATTCATCTTGAATCATCTTCAGTGCTTTTGCTCTAGCTGTTCGACACTGATCATAAGTAGCAACAATTTTGTAACGCTCCTCAATTGCCTTTTGCATCGCCTTTGCCTTGAATGTCGGATCCTTCCTAATGTCATTCAAGAACAACTGAGCAAGGACCCCACTCTTTATCACTTTGCTAAACCCGTCGTTTGTACATGCATGCACATCATTGCATGAAATTTCCAATTTTTTCTTCATAGGAGAAGTAGATTTTGAATTTGCATCTCCCTCCAATGGAACACCTTACTTCACTTCTCTCTGATCCCCATCTTGTGAACTTTATATTCTCTCCATGTTTCAGAGCGTAATCAACCACAGCTTCTTTAAACTCTGCTATACTATCAAACACTTGCTCTAATCTGATTTCTCCACTACCTTTTTTGCACCTCATATATCTTCTTTCAACTTCATCGCAATCTGAGTTGGGAGGAGTGTCCTCGTCATTATCATGTTATTTTTCATCAACAAAACCTGCTAAATTCTCCTCCACTCGATCTTCCATGTCAACAAAAATCCTACCAGCATCTCTATCACCATGAGAACCATCACCTTCGAATACCCTATTCAAAACCATTACCATGAGAACCATCACTTTCGAAACCCTCACCCTCTTCAGAACCATTACCAACAACTCTATCAGCACCCGAACCATCTCCAAGGAGCTCATAATTCTCTTTCTCTATAAAAATTTCTATCCCCTTAACCCACACGGCAGTTGTACACATTTTCTGAAAATTCTCACCTTCATTCATTAACTTCAGCCCTGAAAAATCCTCAAAGGGATACTTATACCAGATTTTTTGCCCATACAGAGGATCATTCAATGCTGCCATCACATTAGTCACAACTGTTTCTGGTCTGCTTTCAAGGCTTAGAACCGATCCTCCAACATATGAAGTTTTATTCCCATCAACAACTCCAAACTGTCCACCATTATAGCATTGGAATAGTACATCCTCATCGGAGCTGAGAAAGATTACAAAAAAACTATTAGAGGGTTCACCATTTTCGTTCAAACATATTATCGAACACTTGGTGTTCATAAAATTTTTGAAGAGCTAAGTTAACTAAAAACTAAAGAACACACACCGTATATCATCCAAACTATACAAATAAACACAAAATTCATCATCTTTTCTAAATAAACACTCTTAATTATCTCAATTGAGAAAAACCCTTAATTTCGAAAACCCTAAACATTGAATCGAAACCGTTGCAAATTACCTCATTTTCGGATGCAAATCCAGTTAACTGCACTATCTCTCACTCCCCAGGACCGATAATCGTTGCTAATTGAATCAATTGACTTATGGTTGAAACTAAAAGAAGAACCCCAAATCGCGATTTTGAAGAAAGAAACCGAGTCGGGAAAACAAGAAAAAAGGAAGAAGAAGATAGAAACGACGTCGTTTTGACGAAAAGAATCACTCTTTCGTCTCACCAAAACGGCGTCCTTTCTTACGTGGCTTCCACGTAAGCAGCCGCTAACGGTTTCTTAACACCGTTACGGCATGTGTATGTTTATACACAGTTTTTCAAGTTGATGCAGCGAATTTGAATGTGGTACGTTTCTGCAACCTAAATAGACGAAAAAACTTGTCCGAAATTTTTTAAAGGACAATTTTCATTAAGGACAAGGGAGGTCAATTTTTGTGAGTTTGACTGTGAGCTCTTTCGACTATTCTTTTTAATATATTAGATATTCTTTCAAGGGTAAGAAAGATGGCTCTTAATTAGAAAATCTCTCACTATTTTCCTTGCCTTGAACATCGTCTTCTTTGCTTAAACCGAAGCCGCCCACTCCGGTTGTCCACCATGGTTTACAAACCGAAGCAAACCCCCAACCGATTCTGCGATAGGGACATACATGCCCAAAAGATGCTTTGAAACTCAATGTTTGTGTTAAGGCGCTTAACCTTGTGAATGTGACATTAGGTGCTCCTCCGGTTAAGCCGTACATGTTGTCGCCTTGCTGTTGGTTTGGTTGATCTTGAAGCTGCAATTAGCTTTGCATTAACATTAACCTTCTAATCAACCTTACCCTTTCCTTACCTTGCTTCTCAACGTTTGCAGCAGAAAGGCTCCGCGTGACTTCCAATGCCCTTTAATCCTGAATTTATGGATGACAGGAAATCTGCTCGAACTTTAAAATTTTAACTAGAAAAATAGATAAATTTGTAAAATATACACTTTATAAAATATACTTGTAAAAAAATACACTTTTCTCTATTTTTCTAATACAACTCTCTATTATATAGACATTTTAGTAAATGACCCATTTAATCTTTTGTGCAAACATAAATATTTCATAAAAAAATATTTGTACAATCATATTTTTTTTTTCTTTTTTTACTCTTTAACCTTTTAACTTGATTTTGTTATTAATTTATATAAAATAATTATAAAAATCCCCCAAAATATCACAATTTAAGTTTTTCCTAAAATACTTCATTTTAATTATTTTTCCAAAAAAGTACATAAGTTTTATTTTCCAAAAATATCACAACACAAAAATTTGTTTTTAAGGATGTAAAATTTATTTTGTTAGGTTTGGGTTTACAATTTTAAATTTAAAATATAGCCTTTAAGGGTAGGGTTTAGTGTATAGGATTTAATGGTTTGTTTCTAATATTAATCTACACTTTGATATTAATCTTAAAAATACCACATATTAAGTTATTTTTTCCAAAAACCACAAAAACTTTTCCAAAAATAACACAAACACAAAAATATAATTATTTTTCCAAAAAATCATATAAGTTTTATTTTCTAAAAATACCACAAACAAAAAAATTGTTTTTAAGAATGTAGAATTTATTTTGTTAGATTTGGGTTGACAATTTTAAATTTAGGGTATAGTCTTTAGGGGTAGGTTTTAGTGTTTAGGATTTAGGTACACCAAAATAACATTATTTTGACATTTAATATATAAAATTGTTTTTTTTTATGTTTGAATTCTTTATTTTACATTTAGAATATAGTTTTGAAAGGCTATGTTTCAATATTTAGAATGTATGATTTAATTTTGAAAATTTTAGATGGTAAATCAAACCCAAATGGTACACAAAACCCAGATGGTACACCAAACCTAGATGATACACCAGATTGAGATGGTACACCAGATTCAGATGATACACTAGACTCATATGGTACTTTAGACCCATATGGTACTTTAGACCCATATGGGACACCGATGACAAACCGTCCCGTGACCCCAATAGCCCACCGCTAGCTTGCCCCCGTAGACCCAAAGCTGGCCCTGTAGGGCATCGATCCTAACCCCTCACTGTGGATATCCAAATCCACCAGTAGGTTATTGGTGCACCAAGTTATTGACGTGCATATCAATTGGTGACAACTTGTCCTGTGGGAAGGTTGTTAAAGGGTGGGAACCAGGGTTCGAGGAACGCCTGGCGCACCAATAACCTACTAGTGGATTTGGATGAGTAGTTCCATTCCACGGTGAGAGGTTAGGATCGATGCCCTGCAGGGCCAGCTTGGGGTCCGTTGGAGCGGCTAGCGGTGGGCTAGTGGGGTCGGCTGGACGGGTTGTCACAACACCGGACGTAAATGGTATACTAGACTCAGATGGTTCATCAGACCCAAATGGTACATCAGACACATATTTTACACCAAACCTTGATTGTACACTAAAAACAGATCATACACCGAACTCATACGGTACACCGAACTCGTACGGTACACCAAACCAGATGATACACCAAATCCAGATTATATACCAAATCTTGATTGTACACTAAATCTAGATTGTATACACCAGATTTAGATGGTACACTAGACCGATATGCTACTTTAGACCTAGATGGTACATTGGACGAAAATGGTATACTAGACTCAGATGGTTCATCAGACCCAGATGGTACATCAGACACATATTGTACATCAAACCTAGATTGTACACTAAAAACAGATGATACACCGAACTCATATGGTACACCAAAGCAGATGATACACCAAATCCTGATTGTACACTAAACCTAGATTGTATACAACAGATTGAGATGGTACACCACATTCAGATGGTACACTAGACCCATAGGCTACTTCAGACACAGATGGTACACCAAACGTAAATGATATACTAGACTCAGATGGTTCATCAGACCTAGATGGTACATCAGACATATATTGTACACCAAACCTAGATTGTACACTAAAAAAAGATGATACATCGAACTCATATGATACATCAAACCAGATGATACACCAAATCCATATTATATACCAAATCCTGATTGTGCACTAAACCTAGATTGTATAATTAACCCAATGGTACACCAAACCTAAATAGTAAACCAAAATAACATTATTTTAAAGAGGTTTTGTAACAACCTGTCCCATGGATCCCACTAGGCCCCCCGCTAGCCGCCCCAACGGACCGTCCGTAGACCCTGCTAGCCCAGATCAATTGGTGACAGCTTGTCCTGTGGGAAGGTTGTTAAAGGGTGGAGACCAGGGTTCGAGGAACGTCTGGCGCACCAATAACCTACTGGTAGATTTGGATATCCACAGTGATGGGTTAGGATCGATGCCCTGCAGGGCCAGCTTGGGGTCCGTTGGGACGGCTAGCGGGGGGCTAGTAGGGTCCACGGACAGTCCGTTGGGGCAGCTAGCAGGGGGCTAGTGGGGTCTGCGGGACGGGTTGTCATAGGTTTAAATATATATGTCTAGAAAAAAATCGTAACAAATATATTTGTACTTTTGTGTTAACATTTTTGTTTGATTGCAATATTTGATTCATGATTTATTGTAAATAAAGTTTTAAACTCTAATCATAGTTTTCATATTTACTTAATAACCTTACTTAATACTTTTAAAATTTTTATCTATGATATTTTATATGAATTATATATTGTTTTATTTGGTTAAAGTATTAAAATTTTATTTAGTGTTAAACTTTTTTTTTAAAATTAGTTGGTTGTAGTAAATATAGATGAGTTATTAAAATTTTGATTGATTTGTTTTATAGTGTACCTTTAAACACTGCTTTTTAGGGCTTATAAGTTTAAATTTTTAATCTCTAACATAAGCCCGGAAAAGCCCAAAAAGCCCTGTAGCCTTGTTAGGACGGGGCTCGGGCTCAAACATATACGAGATTTACGAGTTTTGGACCAGGTCAGCCCGATTGACACCCAAAACGTCTTCTACCGTATTTGTTGTAGTGAATGTAATTCAATAACAATACTCTATTGTTCATTTGGTAACATGGAAAACACTAAGCATGTTTGTCCAAAAGCAAAAAAAAAACCGGAAAACATTAAGCATCAGAATTTATTTGGTATACTATATTGGTTATGTCATATGTGAATCAAATCTTTGCACACATCCCATATATATCGGGTCTAATTTTAAAAAGAAAAATATACAGCAAGTTCAACTTCGTTTTTACTTGATTATTATTTTTGATAATTGATTTTGTGCCATTACTATCTATCTGTTTACAGAAATATATTCTTTTTTTTTTTCAACGAAACAATAAATTAGAAATAATTTTTTTTTCCTTTTGTAAGAAATACATAATATCTACTACACCTTATACTAGCCTGTCGAAGATATTCTCGATCTCTCTAAGAGTCTATCTCTCTAAAAAAGCTACTCATTGAAAAATAGCTTTTATGTTATGAAGGTACTTTGAAGAGATATGTTTGAAGAATAATGTGGCTTGTATTATTATGTTATGAAGGTACTTTGAAGAGATATGTTTGAAGAATAATGTGGCTTGTATTATTATGTTATGAAGGTACTTTGAAGAGATATGTTTGAAGAATAATGTGGCTTGTATTATTATGTTATGAAGATCTCCTATTTATACAAAATTATGTACTAAACCCTAGAAAAATATAATTACATAGAAGGTAAATACAAGATTTAGTAATATCTAGAGAATAGGAAAATATCCTCAATATCTCCCCCTCAAGTTGGAGCATGATAGTTGTGAATGCCCAACTTGGGAAGAAAATCACTAAACCAATGTTTTTAAAATCGGACCGGTAGGTGAAACGGAAGTCTTTCGGGTCACTGGGTCAACCGGTCGGACCGGTAGAACCACGGGTCAGATAGTTTATTGGTTTGTTTACATTTTATAAATATAACATTTACTTTTCTATAAATATATGAACAAAACTTACATAATGAAGTACTAAGCAACTAAAATTAAACTTTTAAATGATTTGATAAAATAACTAAGTGATTTTTCTATAGATAACAACATTTAGGGGGTGTATTGAAACAATGATTTTGGAAGATTGTATGGGATTTAGGAAATTTGAAATTTTGATAGATTTTGGAGAAGTTGATATGATTTAATTATGGTAAAATTCTTTCAAATCCCACCTAAAATTATGAGATTTGGATTTATGTATTTTTAACTAAACAAATCCTCTCAAATCCTCCAGAATCCCTAAAACTTATTAAAATCCAAATCCACAAACTGTTTCGAATAACAGTGGATTTTAAAGTAGATGTTTAAATCATCAGTTCAATAACAATGGATTTAATGAGACTTTTTAAAATCCATGATTGAATAACATAGGATTTGTAACTTTTACACAAATCACTTAAAATGTCAAGTTGAATACACCCCCCTTAATTTTAATTGTTTTGAGTTTGAAGTGTGATAAAAATAAAATATTTTAATTTGATACTGACCTATTGGTCCGACCCGCCGGTTCAACCACCGGTTCACGAATTTTTAGAGAGTTTTTCCGGTTTTTTGCGGGTTTTTAGTTTCCGGTTTTTAGAGGCAACCCAAACCGGAATGTCTATCGGGTCAGGGTTGGACCGATCCGACCGGCCGGTCCGGTCTGGGTTTAAAAACATTGCATCAAACTCTTTGCGACCCAATGCCTTAGTAAGGATGTCTGCAAGTTGAAATGTCGTAGAAACATGCTCCGTTCGAACCACACCCAGAGCCGGCCCAAGCCACAAGCTGGTGAAGCATGTGCTTGCGGCCCGGTTCTAATTATTACTTTTTCGGATCTGTGTTATGTCAAAAATCTCTATAGTTCTACTGGTTAAATGCTGGGTGAATGAGTTATAGGTGGTGGGTTCGTTACTCAATCTTGCAAAAAGACTTAAAACATTTTTTTTGGGTATATATTAGGTCTTTTTTTGTTTTGGGTGTGTGGTCTTGTAATTGTTAGCGACAGCTCTGACCACACCTTTAACAATCTGATCACGAACGAAATAACACTCACGTTCAATATGTTTAATCCATTCATGAAAAAACTGGGTTTAAGCTGACATGAATAGCAGCTTGGCTATCACATTTTATCGTCATAGGTTCAGAATGATCAACACCCAAATCAAAAAGAAGTGTCTTGAGCCACATCAATTCCTTAGTGACGGCACCCATGGCCCGATACTCCACTTCAACAGAAGATATAGCAACAACATTCTGTTTCTTAGCCCACCAAGAAATGGGAGAAGAACTAAGTTGAACAATCCAACCGAATAGTGAACGACGAGTCATCGGACAGCGGGACCAATCAAGATGATAGATATATAATTCATGGGGAAAATTTTGAAAGTATCTCTTTTCTAGTGTCACTTTTTTAAAATGTCTTCTCTTAATAAAATTTATAGAAAATGCCAGTAAAAATATAATATTTATCGAATTATATTTGTAATCTTATGCACAAATTACTTTTATAAGTGCACCCAAAAAATGTATTACTCAAAAATTCTCCAATTTTTATGGCACTCTTATAATTGAAGTCTAAAATGATAATATTGATTATATTTTTAATAGTCGTGAAGGCACTCTTATAATTGAAGTCTAAAATGATAATATTAATTTTTATGGCACTCTTATAATTGAAGTACATATGTAGATATAATTTGTAACTCTGGGAGATGTCTTCAACAACCACATTTTTGTTATTGATAAATAATTTCTTACCATAAAATAATAAGATCCAGATACTCTTAGAGATTTTTTTTTTTTTGTTTTTTTTTTTGTTTTTTTTTTTGTTTTTTTTTGTTGTCACAATACTTGATTTCATTCATTTGTAAATCCAAGTACATAGAAAAAAATTCAAAGATCCAAAGTTTGAAAGCATAACATAGAAAAGCATTCACCAATGCCAAACAAATAAGAGAAACAAGATCGACAAGGAATCCAAGAGAGCTTTGAAGCAATTGCTGAGAAGCGGATTGCCACCTGTGAGATCGAGGGTTGTCGAAAGATCTTCCACGAGTAGTTCAGTGGAAGACAAGATGGTCATTGTCAAGCAAGGACAAAATGACGTTGATAAGGTGTTCATGATGAACGGATGATGGTTGAAGTAGCAAGCTAGACATGTCGAGGGGGAATTGATGGTTAAGAAAACTCTAGGACCATACTCACACCTTCCACAATTTGAATTCCGGATTAACAAGCCATGGTACTTCATTAACTTGGGCGCCCTAGGAGAAAACATTGAAGCTAGCAAAAGGGTTCTCAAGGACAATGTGTAATGGCGTAACAAAAGAGGTGGATACTCTCTCACAAAAGGGCCTTGACCATGGAGATTAAGTATTCCACACAAGTTTTGTAGTCGGCTTAACACAGGCATGGGTAGATCAGACCTTAGCTTCAAAGCTGGTGGCAGTTGTTGATAGTGGGCATCTAAGGGTGTCTAGGATAATACACGGCATAAAGAGGTGTTGGCTGATGGGTGATGGCTTTAAGTCGCTAGCTAGAATTGACGCAGAATGAATGTTGGTTGAGGATCTTCCAAAACCGTGATCAAGCTGTTGCCAATTAGATTTTGGATCTACACTGCCAAGAGACTTTAAGCAAATATGACAAGCATCTTTCACCACAGACAGAGAAAGTACCAGAGTTCTTATAACAAATTTGTTCACCCTTAATAGTATAGTCGAATCACTTCCCAAAAGGAGTCTTCAGGTGAGAATAGGAATCCAAATCTGATTTTTGACTTATACATAACAGAGGACATTTGATCCGCTATCATAGAAACTGGGTATATGTAGATGGTGGTGGGATTCACCGGCGTCCACCGTCTTTCTTTGATTGTGACACAGACCAGATCTAGGATTTGTATGGTTTGTAAGGGTTGCCAAAAGGTTAACAAAATGGGGAAAAATGCAGAAAAGAAAAGCTAAAAAAAGGGGAAAAGAAGCAGAGAGTTGATAAGACAAGGATTTCCCAACGTCGGCGAGCCGAAGCTACGTCGACGCCTAGGCGATAGACTCACGCTCCAGGTCTAAACCTTGAGTTTTTATTGGCTCCTCATTAGGCCTAAGCCTGCATGCCACACAATGACTCAAATGACTGCCACACAAGGACTCAAATGACTGTCACACACGGGCAAAATGACTTAAAATTCCACCACTAAGGCCACACAAGCCCCTCCAAGGCTCTCCACCACTAAAATGCACAAATTCTAACTCACATAAAACTTTCCATTTTTAGAACTTTCCACTTTTAGAAACTTCTATTTCAGGAAACTTTCCCTCAAACCACCGCCTAACGGAAATTTCGTACCCCGAACACCACCTCATCTTGTTACTTAGTCTCACAACCCACCACCCCTAAGCGACCAAGTAAACAAGAGAAATGGGCTGGAATACTCCATTCCCGCTCCAGCCACGGATTACAGATGGGACCAGGCTAGACAAGCTCAAGTGTCGCGGCTTGCTTCTCATACCACTTCTTAAACCTTGCCTTCATTCTCGCCTCAGGCTCCCAAGTCTGCTCCTCAACACCATCACAGTCCCATAGGACTCTCATCAAAGGAATCTTCTTCTTCCGAAGTTCCTTGATCCTCCTCACTGGTCTCGTCTCCACAGTCATGTTAGGTTGAAGATCCTCAGGAATCTTAGCTACCAACTGATCATCCTCACGGAGACACTTCCGCAACCTAGAAATATGGATAATCTTGTGGAATGCACGCATAACCTCAGACAACTCCAGCCTATATGCTACCGGTCCCACCCGCTCAATCACTCTGAACGGACCCATAAACCCGGGACTCAACTTAGTCTCTGTCAATGACCTGTTCGGACCCCGCAACATGGCCATCTTGAAGTACACTCTGTCTCCTACCTAAAACTTAAGATCTCTCCTCCTCCTATCGGCATAACTCCTCTGCCGATCCTGAGCTTCCTTCATGTTGAGCTTGAGAACACGAATTTTCTCAAAGCCTCATAAGGAGCCATCTTAATACTCGCATGGTAACTATTGTTGTAAGCAAACTCTACCAAGCTCAAGTGATCTGCCCAATGGCCTCCCCATTCCAACACACACATCCTCAGCAAATTCTCCAGCGTCTGGATCTTCCTCTCCGACTGTCCATCTGTTTGGGGATGATAAGTTGTACTCATATGCACCTTAGTGCCCATCTCTGCCTGAAACACTCTCCAGAACACCGAAGTGAACTTAGAATCCCTATCAGACACAATGCTCGCTGGCACCCCATGCAACCTGACTATCTCCTTCACATAATTCTTAGCCAAGACCGCTGCTCCATCAGTCTTCTTAATATCCAGAAAATGTGCCGACTTAGTCAACCGATCCACAATGACCCAAATAGCATCAAACGTCCTGGACACTGGCAAACCCACCACGAAGTCCATAGTAATCATATCCCACTTCCACTCTGGAATGGGAAGACTCTTCAGTAACCCTCTTGGAACTTGATGCTTAGCCTTCACTAGCTGACACACATCGCACCTCGCGACCCAACTAGCTACATCATTCTTCATCCCGACCCAGTGATAATACCTCTTGAGATCATGGTACATCTTAGTCGCTCCTAGATGAATAGAAAACTTGCTCGCATGGGCCTCTCTCAGAATCTCCTGCCTCAACTCCTCATCCTTGGGCACACAAATCCGAGACCTGATACTCTGAGACCTGATACTCTGAATCCACATCCTTTGAGGCATTCACCAGCCCCAAGTCCTTCTCTTGAGCCAACCACACCCTGATCAGAAGATCTGCTCTACCAACCGCCTCCAAACCCAATGATTCATGAGAAACAACACACAAACTCAATGCACAGATCTCTCCTACCAGAGACTCCATCTCCTGCTCCTGAGCCGAAGCTACCCTCTTCCGGCTCAGAGCATCTGCAACTGAGTTAGCTCCATCCACCGCCTCTGCCTCAAGTTCAGCTCGGGCTGAGTGAATATATACTTCAGGCTCTTATGATCTGTAAATGATAACTCTCTAATTTACATGTTTTTAGCATCTCTTTTTGTCCATATTTTGCATTATTCATACCCTGAACTTAACAATTTTAGGTCATTAACTGTAGGAATTCACTTTTAGGCCATTTAGGCTGTTGCATTTTTGCATTTGCATATTTTGGATGATAACAGGTCCTTAAGAGCCTAAAATGGGGAAAAACAAGGACAAACCCGAAGATGTACCCGAAGGAGCCATCGAGCTGGAAGAACGAGTCCGAACCCCAACACGATCAAGGAGGATCCAAGAGCATGAAGACCAACCCGAAGATCTACCCGAGGACTAACTCAACCTCATCCTCGTGTACCCCATCGAGTAGACCCTCGGGCAGGTCTGGGAAGCTAGGTCAAAGGGATTTCCATATATAAACCCCTCCTCTCCTTCCTCGCAAACGAGCACGCCGTAGACCCTCAAACCAGAGAGCAAGAGCTTCTGCGAGAGAACTGAGCGACTCAAACACTTTTCCCTTTTGTTTTAGATTTTATTTCATAACTTTTTATCATTTCTTTAGATTTCTATCTTGTACTCTTATCCCTCTACTTTATCGTTTAATATTATGCAATTTTCGTTTATATTTTCTTTGATGTTTCCTGCTATGATTTCCGAGTAGTGTAGTAAAGTTTATAGGGATGTGATAGATGATTTTGTGTTCTTGATCGGTTAGGATGTCTTAGTTTATTGTATATGTTTAATAGATTTCCTTCTAGATTGGTGTACTTAATGCTGTCAGCAAACCGAGAGGGTGAGATTAGATCTAAGGTGTTTTACCACCGAGAGGTGTAGATGAGATGCTTGAATCAACCAATGCTAGAGGTTTACTCACTAAGCCTAAGAGATTAGATTATTAAGGGGTTTACTGACAATAATGAATCATATCTTAATGCCTGCTTGGTCATGTTTCTCCAACGAGATTTGGGTAGGGGAGTGATCAAGGTTGATTTTTCTATCACGAGAGTGTTTTAACAAGATTTTAGATATTCATTGTCTAGAAAATATTTGCTTGAGGCATGTAAGACATCTGTACTGGTTAGGAATACTTAGGATTCGATTACCCCATCCTTAGAAGCTTTCGTATTTTAATTGCTTGCAGTTCTATTCATCACTCGATCCCTTACCCGAACAGGTACACAATCACCTGCTTCGAGTAACTCCTCGAGTTGTTCATACCTTCTTTGCTTACTAGATCACCCCACCCGATCCTGTACTCGAATGCTTGCATCGAGTGCTTAGGACGTGTGGTTCCTTGTTTATATTCTTTTCTTTTATTATTTTAGGATTGTTAGACAAAACCCCATTATTGCTTGGCTTGACTTGCATTGTTCTGATTGCATCCTTCCTGCTAGCATAAACAACTATTTGGATTGATAACCCTTTGTACAACAACTGCATAGGAAATTGATACCCTGGGTGAAAAACCTGTTATCAATTTGGCGTCGTTGCCATTTGGTTGAATTTAATTTTGCTACGTTTAGATTTTCAGCACTTGCTAGATCAAGTTCTCTTATCTACATTGGTTCGGAATCTGACTTGTTTGCTTTCGTTTTTGTTTTTTTTGCATTTCAGGTACAACCCGAGTACCCACCCGACCCGTCACTCGATCACATGGATCAAGTTGACCCTCGTGTACACCTTCGGTCACCTACTTGTGCATGCAAACATGATCCAAAGGTAGCCGCAACTTGAGTCCATTCATCGACAACATCGACAGACCAAGGTTACTTCGTCAACAACAAGTTCCACAACCGCAACCACCCACAATTGAGGAGACAATGAACGATCAAAACGGTCCACCAGCTCCTCCAGCAAGGACCTACATAGGAGCAGGGGATGCTCCATCTATTTACACTCGAAGGAATGACATTGTGCCACCTGCTGTCCAGAACAACAATTTCGAGATCAAGAGTAGTCTCATCCAGATGATACAAAGCAACAAGTTTCATAGATTGCCAATTGAGGACCCATTGGATCATCTGGATGAATTTGATAGGCTCTGTAGGCTCACCAAGATAAATGGAGTTAGTGAGGATGGATTCAAACTCAGGCTTTTCCCATTCTCTTTGGGCGACAAAGCATACATCTGGGAGAAATCACTCCCCAAGGAGTCCATCACCACCTGGGAAGCGTGCAAGAAGGCGTTTCTGGCCAAATTCTTCTCCAACTCCAGAACCGCAAGGCTGCAAAATGACATTTCCAGCTTTGTTTAGAAGAACAATAAAACGTTCAGTGAAGCTTGGGAACATTTCAAGGGATACACTACCCGATGTCCTCATCATGGCTTCAACAATGCTTCATTACTGAGTACACTTTACAGAGGAGTGGTCCCCAAGATACGGATGTTTCTGGACACCGCAAGCAATGGTAACTTCCTCAACAAGGATGTTGATGAAGGTTGGGACCTAGTGGAGAACTTGGCTCAATCTGATGGGCATTATAATGAGGAATACAATCGTACTGTGCGATCTACAGGAGAGGAAGATGCCAAGTACAAGAGGGACATGAAAGCCCTCAATGACAAGCTCGATAAGCTCCTCAACCAGCAGCAGCATGTTCATGCAATATCAGAGGAAGAGCAGTTTTTACAACAAGATGGGGAGACTGTTCATATAGAGGATGTGAACTACATCAACAACCAAGGAGGTTACAACAAAGGGTACAACAACTACAAGCCGAATCCAAATCTATTTTACAGTAACCCGAAGGTTGCCAATCCTCAAGACCGAACCTACCCATCAGCAGTTCAAGGGAACCAGGTCCAACGGAAGCCTTTTGTTCAATACAACCAAGGCTATGCCTCTAAGCAGCAGTATTCTGGATATTACCACCAACCCATTGCACCACCTGGATTCCAACAACAGTAAGGCCCGCAGCACCAATCCCAAGATGTTGACATAGGCGGCCTAATTCAGCAGATGATTCAAAATCAGGCTACCACTGCTATGGACACTACAAAACTTTTTGCAGAAATGAGCAACAAGATCGACTCTTGATACAATGACTTGACCGCCAAGTATGATTCACTCAATAATAAGCTGAGGTACCTAGAGGGCCACCACAACAACCAACCAACTCCAAAGATCAACCAGCTTCCAGGAAAAGCTGTTCAGAACCCTAAGGATTATGCCACTGCCCAAGCCATCTTCCTTGATGATAACTATGAGGATTACCTCACTGAGGACAAAGAAGATCAAGATTGGGAGGATATGGATCACTATGGGATAAATGAGGCCAAGCACTACATATCCGAGTATGAACCCGAGCCTTTATCCGAGGAGACTGATCGAGTTGATGATCGAGCACTGGTTTGAGAATCGTAAATTGAAGAACCACCCGAGGCTGAACCCGATGATGGTGATCGGATGATACATCGGGTAGATGTTCATATGAAAGATCAACCTCAACCACCTGTAGCAGAAGAAGGGGAACTAGAGGAAAGGTTCAATGCTGCACTTGACATACAACTGGAGGCGCTTGCAGAGCGTGTGGCCAAGCGTAAAGCTCCACCACCTAAGCTTTTGCCACCACACAAACTTCAGGAGGAAGCTGCCAAGGAGGAAGCTCAGCTGGAGAACGAGGTTAAGGAGACTGTCAAGGAGATTGGGTTTGAAATTCTCAGGAGTGGAGTGTGCTTAGATCCTGAGCTGCGAATCGAGGAAAAATTGGAGGATCCTGGCTCTTTTACTTTGCCATGCTCGATAGGACTTCGGATTTTCAAGAATTGCTTGTGCGACCTTGGAGCTTCAGTTAGCATTATGCCACTGTCAGTTGCCAACAAGATGGGTTTCACCAGTTTTAAACCAAGTAGTCTGTATTTAGTTCTAGTTGATAGAACAGTCAGACATCCTATTGGGATCCTAGAAAACTTGCCACTCAGGATCGGGAGAATGGAAGTCCCCATTGACTTCATGATCCTTGATATGGACAAGGAACTAGACGATCCACTGATTCTAGGAAGACCATTCTTGGCAACAGTAGGTGCTGTGATTGAGGTAAAACAAGGCAAGTTCAGAATAGAGCATGGGTAGCACTTCAAGATGGAGTTTGATGTGAAGAAGGGGATTAAGAGGCCAACCATAGATGGTCAAGCTTTTTCCACTAAGACAAAGCAGAGAAAAGTCAAACATCTTGAGGAAGTCAACACTACATTTGCTTTGGAACCTGGACAAAACCTGGAGAATCGGTTGAACCACCCTGCTATAGTGGAGACGATTCCAGAACCTCTCCCCCGTAGATCCCATGCTTCAAGAGCATGAAGAGTCAAGCTTAGTGACTTAAAACAAGCTCACTTAGGAGGAAGTCCCAAAATTATCTTTTATTTTGTTGTAATTTTGATTTATATTATTTTCTATTTTTACATGTTTATTTATAAACAAAAAAAAAGTGAATAAAGGAAATTGAGGAATCCGAGGGCCAATCCGACACCGTACTCAACGCGCTAGATCGTGTCTCTGCTCGGGTGGCGAGTGAAGTCCGAATTCCACAAGCCAAGCCCACTCTCAGCGAAGCCCACCAACCAACCCTACTCTATTTAAGGGTTTCGAACCCTTCCTCCTCAGCAGCACTGATAAGTTTCTCTACCCTAGAGCTTTTTGTTTTCCCTACTTTCTATTCTCTCTCAAACTCGAGTGACCTTCGATTTTTTTTTGGGAACTAACCCTATTAATCTCGAGGCTTAGTTGTTTTTCTTCTCAATGATTCGACAATGGAGCCACACACGAAAACCTACCAAAGGAAGGGGAAAAGATCAACCTCCACCGCTGCTACAACCGGAGGTGATGCCGTCGAACCTCGAGAATCCCAAGGAAGAGGAAACGTTCTGCATTCCCAACCGCTGGCTGGACGTTTTGCTTCCCCAACCCGATGCTCGACCCGATCATCCACCCGATCCGGTGCTCGAGCAACCGATCGAGTAGACCATCGAGTTCGCTCACCTAGTTCGATGGCGAGTGCTGTTCGCCGATCTCCTCGATGTAGGGACCTATCTACATCCGAGAGAACCATTACCGACCCCATGTAGGTCGATTCTGCTGCTGGTGGAGAAGAGCCAGAGGAGATCCAAACGTCGCCGCTAAGGAGCAGAGCTGCAGTTGCAAGAGGAAAGAGACCAGCTTCCGAGAAGGCTGAGAAGGTAGCTGAGAGAGCAGCTGAGGAATAGGATTGTGACACAGAGGAGGAGCAGAGAGAGAGAACACGCCAAGCATCGCGAAGGCTGAAGCAGAAAGAAGTGGAGACTCCGACAAAACTCTTCAAGGTTTTCCGGAAGATGAGCTTCGTTGGTACCCGCTACCCTTACCATGAGACAATGAAGCAGTTGGGCATCGCTAGAGATGTCGAGTTCCTGTTCGACATGTGCCACCTGGGCCAGATGATGCGAGCCAACCTCGAGGCTTATGAGGAGGAGATGGTTCACTTCCTCTCCACATTGCGGTTACATTATTTCGAAGACCACCCGACCCTACTACCCGATGGAGAGATCGGGTTCATCACCTTCTCTGTGAGGAACAAGGAGTACCGGCTCACTTTCAAGGAGATGGAGAAGCTGTATGGTTTCAAGGCTGGTAATGGAGAAGGAATGGAGGTTAGCAAGGAGGAAATGAGGTCCCTATGGCTGACAATAGGAGACAACCTCCCCTACAAGTCCACAAGCACCAAATCAGCTCAAATAAGGAGCCCTCTCTTGAGGTATTTTCACAAGTCCCTCGCATGCACTCTTTTTGCTAGAAAGGAGACTGGGAATGTGAATGATCACGAGCTTCAGCTGATGGAAATTGCATTGTGTGGAGTTTTGAACAATGCTAAGGATGGTACACCGCTAGTTGGGGATGTTGCGGTACTAACATGGTGTTTGTGCTGCTCGATCAGTTCCTCTACCTCAAGTCATGGGCTATTAAGAAAAGAGAAGGAGGCAGAGAGATCTCCATTGGAGGACTGATCACACCGATTTTAGTGGCTTGCGATGTGCCCTTGAAGGGAGTGGTACACGATCCGAGATGGCTGGACGTCGACAACCTTGTGCTGACGAGATTTTTGGCCTATGAGAGGCCTAACGACATGATGCTTTTCAAATTCGTCCATCCAACCGCCGGAGCCGCACAAATGATCCTACCTAATGTAATGTGCACTAAGGTCCGACTGGGAGATAACATCGACTTTGCACCACCTTTGGAGGAGCTGTACAATCCGGAGGAAAAATCCGAAGCAGAGAAGAGAGAATAAACCTGGCAAAGACAGGGAGATAGCTCGGAAGATTTTGATTTTGAGGAGTATGTTTGCTCTCAAAAGCAACCGGTTGGAGTGAGGGAAGCCCACAAGAATATCGGATGGCTGAAGAGGATGAACAAGTTTTTGGTGAGAAAGGTGAAGGATATCACCGGTTCGGTGAAGACAATGGGAGGTCAGATCAAGGAGCTGCAAGACAAGGCAAGTTGTGCCTCAGCTCCTACCTCAGCACACGCACCAACTTGAATGGGGAGATGCGGACCGCTAGGAGGAACCCGAGGACTGCCACCTCCAGAACCTCACAGAGCATCATCCTACGAGCCCCAAGCTGAGGAGAACATCACACAACCTGAAGCATCGCGGAGAAGCCATTCAGACGCTAATCCGATGCCTAACCCGATGGGGTACACGATGCCATATCTGATGCACCCATCGAGCACACAATCGGGTGATTACTCAGGACTGTTCCCTCCGCCTTACTAGATGTCGTATACGATGCACCCTGTGAGTGGCTATACGGGTGATCACTCTGGACCTCTCCCGCCATACCCGTCGTACTACACGATGCCCTACCCGATGAGCTACGCGATACCCCCCTCGATCAACCCCTCGGATGTTGGTCCGAGTAAGTCGTCCGTGCATATCACCGAGCTCTCTGACGAGCAAACACCAGCACCTGCTGAAGCCGGAGACGACCCTGGCTACACTTTGGCTGTGTATGGAGGCTACTGCAACCTCTTTCTTCATCAACCCATGAGGTACCACTTTCATCCAATCTTTGTAAATAACATTGCATTTAGTTTATTTCATTTTGTGTAATTCTTGGATTCGCCTTTCCAACTTTTATTTACACAGAGACTGTGTAATTTAAGTTTGGGGGAGGGTCCAAAATATTTTTAACTTTGTGTTTTATTTTCTTAATTTTCTTATTTCAAATCTTTGCATGCTAGTTTTATTCATTTGAGTCCGCATCTATGTGCATTGAAAAACCCAAAAAGTTTTTTGAAAAATTAAAAAAAAAAAAGAGTGTTCATGTAGTTGCATTTACATATTAGGATTGAGTCTAATTTTTTTCATATAGGATTGTTGCATACGCATCTTAGGGGACAGTGATTAAAACTACCTTGTTTAAAATCAAACCTTAGCATTGAAGCTATAGCCCTAAGTCACAGTTCCATGTTGCTAGATCAATCTTTGGAAAAAAATGAAAAATCTTTGCTTAGAACCTTCTATCTTTTGAATGCTTCATCCACTTGCTTGAACATTGGAACATCTCTATATTATTGGACTTAATTTGAACTTAAATTGTCTTGCTTATGGAATTTGAATACTTGCTCATGGTAACTCTAAATTTGGGTTAGCACTCCATTTCACCAATCTTTTTCGTTTAACCCGATTTGTTTGTCATACCCATGAACCCAAACCTTTCTTTCAAACCTTGTTGTGAATTGTTGAGTGAGGCATTTTTCATTGTGCTATAGGTTGTGAAACCTTGAGAGTATTGAGAACGACAAAGAACTGCCTCTTGGTTTAGCTAAGTTAGAATTTGAACTAGCTAATAGATTCGGTTTTGAAAGATAGGTGGTTAGTATGTTTATTTGGGGTTGGGTTGAGGAATAAATAAAAAAAGAAGTCCCTAAGATTAGAATCAATTAGCTTTAAGTCTCTAAGTAAAAAACAAAAAAAAAAGATCTTGCTATAGTCTACTAGAAAGAAAGAAAAAAAAATATATATATATACATATTAGGAGTTTAGCAAAGAAAGAAAAGAAAGAAAAAAAGAGAGAGAAGAGAGCTAGAAGTTTAAAGTTTAAACCTTAGGGAGTAAAAAAAAGAGAGTTAAAATCAAGGATGTGAGTAGTGTAATTTTAGGGGGTTTGATATAATAAAAAAAAAAGTGAATGAGAAAAGGGTAGATTATCAAGAGTTAAGCTTTGTATGCCCAAATTGTTCTCAATCTTAGATAGTTTTTACAACTGTCTAGCATTCCTTCTTTTGAGAGAAAACCACCCAAAGAATTTGCTTGAAACCACCTTACTAAAAAGCCTTGCCCTTGAAACCGATTGAGCTTGATTCACCTTCCATTTGCAAGAATTCGCCAAACACTTAATTGAATGTGAAAAAAGATGTTCTCTACTTTTAGTTGGAGGTTGAACTAGATCGATGCACGGTAATAAGCATAGAAAAATATTTGTAAATATGTTGATTAATTTTAGCACCATTAAACTATCTTGAAGGACTATAGCTTGAATCATTCGCTTGGTGACAGCTTGTCCTCTGGGAAGGTTGTTAAAGGGTGGGGACCAGGGTTCGAGGAATGCCTGACGCACCAATAACCTACTGGTGGATTTGAATATCCACAATGATGAGTTAGGATCGATGCCCTGCAGGCCCAGCTTAGGGTCCGTTGGGACGGCTAGCCGGGGGGGGGGGCTAGCAGGGTCCACGGACGGTCCGTTGGGGCAGCTAGTGGGGGCTAGTGGGGTCCGTGGGACGGGTTGTCACAATATATAAAGGTTATGAGTCCTTATTTTCAAACCGCACTCTCCTACTTCCTTGCTAGAGGACTAGCAAGATTTAAGTTTGGGGGTCTGATAACTCTTTAATTTACATGTTTTTAGCATCCTTTTTTGTCCATATTTTGCATTATTCATACCCTTAACTTAGCATTTTTAGGTCATTAACTGTAGGAATTCACTTTTAGGCCATTTAGGGTGTTGCATTTTTGTATTTTCATATTTTGGATGATAACAGGTGCTTAAGAGCCTAAAATGGAGAAAAACAAGGAAAAACCCGAAGATGTAACCGAAGGAGCCATCGAGCTGTAAGAACGAGTCCGAACCCCAACACGATCGAGGAGGATCCAAGAGCATGAAGACCAACCCGAAGATTTACCCGAGGACTAACTCGACCTCATCCTCGTGTACCCCATCGAGTAGACCCTCGGGCAGGTCTGAGAAGCTAGGTCAAAGGGGTTTCCATATATAAACCCCTCCTCTCCTTCCTCGCAAACGAGCACGCCGCAGACCCTCAAACCAGAGAGCAAGAGCTTCTGCGAGAGAACTGAGCGACTCAAACACTTTTCCCTTTTGTTTTAGATTTTATTTCATAACTTTTTATCATTTCTTTAGATTTCTATCTTGTACTCTTATCCCTCTACTTTATCGTTTAATATAATGCAACTTTTGTTGATATTTGCTTTGATTTTTCCTTCTATGATTTCCGAGTAGTGTAGTAAAGTTTATAGGGATGGGATAGATGATTTTGTGTTCTTGATCGGTTAGGATGTCTTAGTTGATTGTATATGTTTAATAGATTTCCTTCTTTATTGGTGTTCTTAATGTTGTCAACCAACCGAGAGGGTGAGATTAGAGCTAAGGGGTTTTACCACCGAGAGGTGTAGATGAGATTCTTGAATCAACCAATGCTAGAGATTTACTCACTTAGCCTAAGAGATTAGATGAGTAAGGGGTTTACTGACAATATTGAATCGAATCTTTAATGCCTGCTTGGTCATGTTTCTCCAACGAGAGTTGGGTAGGGGAGTGATCAAGGTTGATTGTTTCTATCACGAGAGTGTTTTAACAAGATTTTAGAGATTTATTGTCTAGGAAATATTTGCTTGAGGCATGTAAGACATCTGTACTGGTTAGGAATACTTAGGATTCAATTACCCCATCCTTAGAAGCTTTTGTATTTTAATAGCTTGCATTTCTATTCATCACTCAATCCCTTACCCGAACAGGTACACGATCACCTGCTTCGATTAACCCCTCGAGTTGTTCATACCTTCTTTGCTTACTCGATCACCCCACCCGATCCTGTACTCGAATGCTTGCATCGAGTTCTTAGGTCATGTGGTTCTTTGTTTATATTCTTTTCTTTTATTATTTTAAGATTGTTAGACAAAACCCCATTATTGCTTGGCTTGACTTGGATTGTTCTGATTGCATCCTTCCTGCTACTATAAACAAACATTTGGATTGATAACCCTTTGTACTACAACTGCATAGGGAATTGATACCCTGGAGGGGGAAACCTGTTATCAGTTACATCAAGGGAGATCGGACGAAACATATATTGCCTAAGTTCTTCTTCACAAATGTACTACAAAAGGCCGGAGAAGTTTAAGTGGTGCAAGTTCCATCCTGCGACAATTCAGCCGGTCTCTTCACCAAGTCATTACCGACATCAACTTTCAGGAAGCTCAAGCATCAGATTGGGATGCGCAGACTCAAGGACTTTTAGTGATGCTTAGATAAGAGGGTGTAATACGTGTTGTACTTTTTCCTTCACCATGGTGTTGTCCCAATGGGTTTTCCTAGTAAGGTTTTAATGAGGCAGCATCCCCAAGTGTATTATGATGATCTCTTAGCATTTGAACAGTTATGTCATCCAAGGTGGAGTGCTGTAAACCATTGAAGATGGATCTCCATAACTGGCCCATACATGTCCATGTCCACAAGGCCCAGCATCCTACCTCTTCTTATTCAATGTCGGTTTAGGATTCCTAATGTACTTAGAGTATCTCCATCAAAGAATGTGAAGAAAGTATCTTAAAACAAATTTTATTCTTAATTTTGAAAAAAAGTGAAATTAAAAACTTCTTAAGAAACTTTAATATTTCATAGGTCCATACCTTGTCCTGAATGTAGTCTTTCTCACATCTGCCTCGTCTATCGAGATCTGATGATAACCCGACGCTAGATCTATCTTGGAGAACCAAGTAGCACCTCTTAACTGATCCAACAACTCATCGATCCTAGGAAGAGGGTACTTGTTCTTCACAGTGACCCGGTTCAAACCCCGGTAATCAGTACACAACCGGAAACTCCCATCCTTCTTCTTGACAAATCCTCTAGCTGCTTCTTCAGCTCTACCATCTCTGTTGGAGCCATTCTGTAATGAGCCTTGGATAACGGCGTCGTCCCCGGTTCCAGTTCAATCGGGAAAGGATCCGACCGAGATGGTGGTAATCCCTGCAATGACTGAAACACATCCTCAAATTCCTCAACAACCGGAATACGGCTAACCGTAGACTTCCGCACTGACTCTAGCATTGATATAGTAACCAAATAAGCCTCACGGTCCTTCTCGATCATCTTCCCAGCCTGAATGGCCGAGATCACGAGACTCTCCGAAGTCGGTCTAATACCCTAAAAAACCAACTTCCCTCTTGGACGCTCAAACTCCACTCTACCCCGATGACAATCCAAATGCACCATGTGCCGATGCAACCAATCCATCCCGAGAATAACATGATACAACTGCACTGGACTGATAAGCAAATATGCTGGCTACAACTCTCCCACGATCTGAATATCAACTCCTCTAGCTCGTCCAATAACTCTCAGGAACTTGCCTCCCGCAACTCTGACAACTCCTGTACGATTCCCAGGATCCCCTCTGATTCCCGCGCTCTCTGCACACTCCGAAGTAATTAAGCTATGAGTAGCTCCAGAATCAAACATAGTGCATCGACCGATGCAATCCTTAAATCGGGATTTCGGTTCGCGGATCTTACAGTTTATCTTTAATTTCAATATTTATCCTATAAATCTTGAATTTTTCTGATTGTTATATCTGTTAATTCTTTTTTCTTTTATTTTAAAATTCTGATCAGTGAGGATTAACATTTGTTTTTTTTTTTATCTTTACTTTTACGGATCTTAAATTTTTTTTTTTGAATTTTTTTTAACTCGATATAGTCGTTGATATTTTTTCTTTTATTTTAATATCATTTTTAAAATTCTGATCAAGTGTGGATTAAAATTTGTTTTTTAATTTCTGGCCCAATGACAATCGAAAAGGACACGAGACAATTGTATATTCAACTAAATTATCGGGAGTTTAGATTATGAATTGTTAACAAATATTATGAAGTGTGGACCATGTAGTTTTGGAAACAAATTATATTTTATGAAAACCGAAGCATCAGAATGTAATTGGTTATTTGAATTAAATCTTTACCCATCCCAATATTTCGGGTCAACTTTCAAAAAGATATCTGTACACCAAAAGTTCAACTCGTTCTCACTCAATCATTTAACTATTATTATCTATGTGGTGTATTATCTATGTGGTGTAGCCTAAGACTTCAGATTATATCCATATATATGTATACTGACATAATATAACGACAGTTACCTTTTGGTAACTCTACGTTTTTTTTACGGATAAGAGTTGCAAAAGGAAGTCTTCGAGTAAATCATTTTCTCTTTGTGGATGATACAATGTTTTTGGCCGATCAGATCCAAAATTTTGCAGAACTCTACAAATTTTTCTACAGAAATATGAGAAAGCTTCAGATCAAACAGTTTCTACGGATCGAGAAAGAAGGAGGAGAAGGAAAATATTTGGATTTACCAAAATTATTTAACCGGAAGAAAAAGGACTTATTCAATATAATTGTTGACTGGATCAAACAGAGAGCTTTGAGTTGGTCTTCTCGTTTCCTCTCCTCAAGTAGGGAAGATCACTATGTTGAAATAAGTTCTAGCAGCAATACCTATCTACACTATGTCTTGCTTCTATGTCCGAAGCTCCCTTTGCAAATGTATTCAAGCTGCTCTCACTAGGTTTTGGTGGGAATCCAATACTTGGAAGAAAAAAAATGAGTTCAATCACTTGGAAGAAAATGACTGAATCGTTTAAGACAAGGGGATTGGGTGTCAGATATATCCATACCTTTAATAGAGCATTGTTAAACTTTGTTTGGAGATCCTTCTATACCAAACTATCTTCGGGCTAAAGTCCTATTGGGTAAATACTGTTAAACATCTTCACTTCTTGACTGTAAGGTTCTCAACTCAGCGTCACATGAGTGGAGGAGCATCTATATGGGAAGAGACCTCAGGAAACCTAGCAAAACTCATTGGTATGGGATCAACCACCCCGATCTGTAGAATTTCTGCCCCTTTATCACCTATGGGTCCCCCTACTGAAGTCTCCCAAAACCTTACAGTTGCTAGTCTCCTACTCTCGGGCTCTAGAGAATAGAACAAAGATATCATCCGTCTCTTTCTTCTAGCTTATGGAAAAGAAATTTTATCCCTAAAACCAAGCAACAAATAGGCTATGGACATCTGGGCTTGGCTTTCTACATTAAATGGGATATATTCAGCTAAATCAGGCTACTATGAAGCTTTAAAACTCACAGAAATAGAGGATACACTTACAGTAGCCCCTTCCCTGAGTTCCTACAACTAGAAGAAAAACATCTGGTCCATCAAGAGTTTGCCTAAGACAAAGTTGCTACTTTGGAAAGCAGCTCAAAATGCTCTACCGGTTGGCGACAACCTATTCCACAAACAGGTGAGTGATTATGTAAGATGCCCTCATTTTAAAGTGATATAAGACTCGGTGGTGAGACTTGTACCGGGATTGAGATAGTGGCTTCACAAGCTGGCGGTCGCTTTTCTCTTGTTAAGAAAGATGGTCGATGACGAAGATCTGACACGATGGTAGTCGCTTCTCTATTGTGGGATCGTTAAAAGGGGAACTATTAGCGGAATGAAATACACCACAGAGATGTGATTGGTCTCTGATATAGCATACGAACATCGCACACAAAAGACAAAGAACAAGTTTATTCTCTCAAGAACACTCGAAGAGAAGAAGTAAGAAAATTCGACATTTTTATTTATTATCAAAGGTGAAAAATCGTACAACTGCTGTAGGGAGAATTTATAATAGCCATTCAGCTAGCCCTGAGGACGGAAATAAATGCAAAAATAACGCAACAAAGGAAAAAAATAAAATCAAACATAAAACCATTTTTTTCGGTAAGAAAATAAACCAAATAGAGAAAATATTAAACATACTTAAACTCTCGTGATGCGTCTTACCTAGATGCGATCTAGGTCCAATAGATGTCCTCTTAGTCATTTCTTGTACTACTCTTTGAACTACTTCACAGCTCCTGTCTTGTATTTATTTGCTGGCTTGTTTCTTGAAGTAGAGGTCTTCCTGGAATCCCTCTAAAGTACCTTGATCTGTCTCTTGATGCTCTTCCATGTCCTCAATTTCTTTGTCTTGATCTTCACTATCTTGATTGCTCTCGAAGGTGAAACTTGTTTTGCAAGTCTGTTGCGGCTCCAATGTCTTCTTTTGACTTCTAGGGATTCCTCGACCTGCCAAAAGATGTTTCATACCGAGGGACTGGTTTGTTCAAGGCTCATTTGGTAAAAGGCTTCAGCAAGCTCTTCCTTGAAAATGTGATCATATCCTTTGTGGTGGCATGAAGGTGGTACAGACCAGTTGACACCCTTCAGTTCTAGGGAGCTTACAATATCTTGCACAACTAAGGTAAACCTCTTTTTGAGCTATTTAGGCGATGTCCGCATCATGAAGGTGATGAATCTGTCCTAGAACTCCTCTTCCACTGTCTTTTTTTCAAAGAAAGTCTGGAAATTAGCCCCCTCAAATCTGACTTTGATACATAAGCGGTTTCCTCTGTGTCGGTTGGTATATCTGCTTCAATTAACGCGATCTACCTCCCTCCCACCAGAATAGGAGAAGGATCCCTTGCTCACTGGATCTTCTGGTCCATTTAGACATCACAAAATCAAAAGATCTTCAATGAAAAACAGATCTCAGCTAGTGAGGCTTTCCTGATTGCTGATATATCATGGTTTTTAAGTGTTTTTAGCCATGATATAAGTCTTATTTATAGAATCTTTTTGGTATTTTTAGAGTCTTTGGAGTCTTTATAAGATTTAGCATGGATGTGAGCATAATGGAGCTAAATAGGAGGATTTGGAGTATAATCAAGCATTGAGGCTGAGCTACGAAGTTGGGAGACCAGTTCAAGAGTAAGCGTCGATCGATGCTTCATATGTGTCGATCGATGCAGTGTCCACAAGACAAATCGGAAGCTTTCCCACAATTTTTGAAAATTTACAAAACCACCCCAATGTTTTCTATATTTGCATCATTAGTCCCTAGACGTGTTTTAGGAAAATATATAGGATTTTTATGGTCATTGTTTAGACCTAAGCTTTATTTTTTCCCAGCAAGTTTTCAGAGAAAACCCTGAGAGATTTTTAGAGAACTCTTGGAGAGAAGAATACGACTCCTTCAGAGGAGATTCAGAACTCCTTTTACATCTTCCTTTAATCTCTTAATTCTATCTATTTTATTCATAATTGATGTTCTTACAATTATGTCTGTGTAGATATGCTTGTTAGGTTTAGGGTTTCTCATTAGGAATTTCATGGATTAGTAGATTGATTAATTGTTTGGATTCATTATCTTTCTTGTTCAGCACCATAGGTTGTTCTTAATGCTAGATCTTTGATTATTCATATGAATTTAGATCTTAGGATTATTGATTGATATGAGAATATAATTGATTTTCCTGACAAAAATCTTTGGTGAGCAAAATTACTTTTTGCAAAGAGATTTGAATTAGTGATTTTGTGAACTTATCTAAACTTGATTTTATTGCTAGTTTTTAACTTGAATTTTGCAAAGAGATTTGGATTTTCGGGTTTTAAAACTTAGATAATATATGCAGTGAGAACTGATTTATTTTAAAATTGTGTTTTTTAGAGTTCAAGAACAGTGCTTAATTATTGAATCTTGCTTGCTAAATTAATTGATCTGATTTTCCATGATTTCCTGAGAATTTCCCTAAGCCTAGCGTTTCATCTATCTGAATTTACATCTCTTTTATATTCTGTTTAATCTTGCAATTTAATTACAATATTTATGTTTAGCATAATTAAAAGATTATTAAATCTATTGTGTGAATCTGGAGTCTTTGTGGATTTGATCCCTAAGTACTACAATTGATTTCGCCATTGCCGGGGACTCTTTTGATTCACCATTAGATTAAAGTCTTTGATTTTGTCTAAATTTTTATTTTTCTATTTTACTCACACACTTTTGTTTCTTTTCTCTTGTGTGTTTCAGGTACATGCCTAAGCCTAGCACCAGAAAAAATGCTACTGGTCCAGTTGTTAAGCTTACAAACCAAGAGTTAGGACAACTAGAGCGTGATAACACAAAAGCAGCCAAGTCAGCGAAGATGGCCAATACAATCATATTGAGACCTGATGAGGCTGGAGTTTTGAGGGATCAAGAGGGTAATGTGCGCAATGAGCAAGACCAGAAACTTGATGCTGAAGGACAGGTTATTCAGGAAGAACTCGTCGTGACCGATGAGAATGCACATTGCGTCGACCGATGCAACAACGACATCGATCGACGCAACCAAGAAGGCATCGACCGACGCAATGCCAGAGCCGATTTGGAAGGTCACAACCAGCAGATCCTTCAGGGCAGACGAGACAACAATGGAGAACTTTTCAAGACTCTTGTGGACTTCAACAGACCACACTTATTCTATGAGAACCGCTCCGCAATTGTCCCTCCTCCATTCCCAAGGAATGATTTTGAGTTGAAGTCTGCCTACTTTGCTCTTGTTAGACAAAGGCCATTCCAGAACTTGCCGCATGAGAAGTCTCTAGACCACATTGAGCATTTTGAGGATATAGTCACAAGCATCAAGGCTAATGGAGTCACAGAGGACTATATCTACTGCAAGCTTTTTCCCTACTCTCTTGCTGGGGAAGCATCTCATTGGCTAAGGCACTTGAAACCAGGATCTCTGAAGACCTGGAATGACATAAAGGTGGCATTCTTGAACTACTTTTATGATGATGCAATGTCAGATGAGCTGAGGATTAAGCTTTCCACCTTTAGACAAGGCCCAGCTAAATCTTACAAAGCTGCTTGGGTGAGGTTCAAAGCATACCAGAGGGATCGTCCGCATCATGGGTTCTCGGAGGTGCAGTTGATCAGTATCTTCTTCAGCGGTATTGACTGGAGGTATCAGATGGCTTTGGATGCAGCTAGTGATGGGAACTTCAAGATAAGGTATCCGGATGAAGCTGTACAATTCATTGAAAGGCTAGCATCAAGCAATAGCACCAAGAATGCAGACTTAGAGTGGGAAAGAGCACATGAAGGCCATGCTTCAAATCAGTTTTCTACGGTGAATGCTAAGCTGGATACAGTGCACAATCTTCTTGTGAGCAAGAAGTCTGCCCATTTTGCTGAAGATGTTGAGACTTTTGAGCCAAAGCCAGAGATTATAGAAGAAGATGTCAACTATATGTATGGAGCTGGGTATCAGGCACATAAATTTGGCAATCAGCAAGGCAACAGGCCTTATAGTGGGAACTTTTCATGCTACACTCCTAAGCCGGATTACCAGGAGCAACAACAGAACATATGCTTTACAAGGACTTATGGTTCTTCTTCTTACCAACCCCTCCCTCCACCCAATTCAGAGAGCAAGATGGAATCAATGATTGGACAGATTTTGGAAGGTCAACAGAAGTTAACAGTAGACTTCAATGGAAAGATTGATTCTGTATACATTGAGCTGACTGGGAAATTCGATGCATTAAACACTCATGTTAAGAAGCTGGAGAATCAAGTGATTCAGACTGCTGGGTCAATTAAAAGACAAGAGGAACTTCCTTCTAGAAGAACAGAGTCGAACCCCAAACATGCTTGTACTGCAATTTTGGTGAAGGAAGGAGACGATGATACGGTAGTGGATGTTGCATCGACCAATACACATATGCATCGATCGACGCTAGATGGTGGTTGCATCGATCGACGCTAGATGGTGGTTGCATCGATCGACGCTAGATGGTGGTTGCATCGATCGATGCACCACCAGTGTCGATCGACACACCCCACAAACAGCTTCGGTTTCTGTTCCAGTTCCACCATCAGAGCAAGCTTATAAGCCTAAGGTTCCTTTTCCTAAGCCTAGGAGGTCTAAGCAGGAGCTTGAGGAAGCTAGATGCAAGGCTGTGATGGATAAGGTGATGATAGAGATGTCTTTGATTGATGCAGTCAACTTTTCTCCTGGGATTAAGCGATATGTGAAGAGGATGGTCACTAATGGATTGAGTCCTGAGGAAGGAGCTTTGCTAACCAAGGATGTCAGCTCAATTATGTTGAATCAGCCTCCACAAAGAAAGAAAGAGAGGAGGGGGAAAGTGGTTGTATCTGAGGAAGTAAGTGCAGTGATTCAGAGTAGGATTGCAGAGAAGTTACCAGATACCGGAAGTTTTGTGTTAGATTATTCTATCTCCACAGGAAGGTTTTCTCATTCTCTTTGCGATCTTGGCTCTAGTATCAATTTGATGTCACATTCGGCTATTGTAAGACTTGGGATGACAGATTTCAAACCAACTAAGATCTCTCTTATCTTAGCAGATAGATCCAGAAGGATTCCTGAAGGTTTCTTAGAGGATATTCGAATCAAGATTGGAGATTGCACGATTCCCACTGACTTTGTGGTGTTGAAGTATGACAAAGAGCCTAGTGATCCTCTCATCTTAGGATGCTCTTTCTTGGCTACAACTGGTGCCATCATAGATGTGAAAAAGGGACAAATAGATCTGAATATAGATGATTTGGTTATGAACTTTGAGATGGACAAGCTGAGAAAGGCTCCCACTATTGATGGTCAGACAATTTCTGTGGAAATTGCTTTTGATGATGATCCGCTCATAGAGATTCATTGAGACATTACTGCTGGGTATGTCAACGAGTTGGAGACTGTTGAAAAAGTGAGTAAGCAAGCTGTTAAGCTTGAAGATTGGAGCGGAGATCATCTAATCAGTACTAGAGACCATGATGAGGTTCTGATCCATGACAAGTCGCTAGTAGATGATGTTTTTGTAATGGAAACACGGATTGCTGAGGAAAGTTGCAGAATCATTCAAGAAACACAAGTTGCAGGCCCAGCATCGATCGAGGCAGCTATTGCATCGATCGAAACACCTCCACGAGAACGTCCAAACTTGTCTAAAACCAAAGATTCTCGAGTTGATTCCTTAGCTGCAAGTCCTCGACCAGTTGTAAAGCTGAAATCTCACCATTCCAAAGTCCAGAATCCACAGGTAAAGCCAAGGTAAGCATCTCCTTCTCCTAAACCTTCTCCATTCATCAATAAGAATTTCAAAGGTACAAAAACTTTTTTTGTAGTTAACCAAGCCACGAGATTATCGTAGAGCGCTTGTTTCTTCTGTTGATGATTTTGCAGGACTTAAAAGAAAGTCACCCATACCTCAGTCCCGTCCTGGTCATGATCCTCACATCCTTGGCAGATCTCATGTACCTACTGCCTACACACGCCCTTGGATGAAGAGGACATACTCTCGGAAGCATTCATTGCCATGTTCCAATCCACCGGATGCCTGAGATCCGACACAGTCAAGCTAATGACTTAAAACAAGCGCTTAGTGGGAGGCAACCCACTCATAGGTTTTTCTTTTCCACTTAAATTGAGTCATTTTTATTCTTGCTTTGAGTCAGTTTGAATTTGTATTGAATTATGAACTTCTATCTATCATGTTGCATTTAATCTTGTGTTTGAGTGATTCTTAGCAGTGCTAACAGCCAAGGAATGAGAAAAACACAAATTAATCGCAGCTAACTCAGGAGTAATGCTGGAACTCTCTGCATCTGCAAAGTGCATCGACCGACACACCATCAGCATCGGTCGACACAGAACATCTGGATTGGTAAACCGATTTTGTTCACAATTTCAATACTTATTCGTTTTTATTGATTTTTCTTCGCCAATCTCTTACTTGATAACACTCGGGACAATGTTGTTTAAGTTTGGGGGAGGCAGTTACTAACTACGTTTTTGTTTTTGAGAGTCAGTTGAAAAAAGTTTTTGTTTTTGAGAGTCAGTCGAAAAAAAAAATGATTGAGTCAAAAAAATTGTTGGAATTATGATTTTTCTTTTTAGTGTACTGCCTTGGTTGATTAATGCTGCAGATTGAATCCACAAATCCGCCTAACGAAAAATCCAAAGGCTGACCAGCTTACCAAAGACATCCGAATTTCCAACAGAATCCATAAAAGCCTGAGGTAATTTCTGTACTTTTCTTTTTACCTCATCAAAGAGATTGATGTTCATAGAGTTTGGCTCCTTGTTTATACCTGACAAGTAAGATTTCAGAAAAAGAAAAAAAAATTGGTACTCCTCTCCCCTATTTAAAGTTTGAAATATGTTTCCTGGGAACTTTGTTTTTTTTTTAAAAAAAGAATAAAAGATGAGATGATTTTGATCAGTTTAGAGAAGTAGGTAAATTACCTATGACCTCATTATTCTACTCTTGAGTCAAATGATCACACAAAGCTTGGAAGCGAGGGGTAGGTAAATTACCGATGACCACATTATTCGCCTACACCTTTGATTTAAAAAAAAAAGATATTAAGAAAAAAAAGAAAAAAAAACAAAGATCATAGGAAGATTAAATAAAATAAGTCTGGGGGAGAGAAAGAGTACCACTGGTGGTAAAGATTTGTCTTGCTTGTTATGGTATTGTACGGGAATGAGTCTAGAAGGTTCTTAACATTGATCAAATTGATGAGACCCACCAATGAAGGCTTAATGGAGGAAGTAGTGGAATTTGGTTTGAATTTGGGATGTTATGAATGTCAACGGAGATGTACATGGTGGTTCGATTTGGATTTATTTGCTAAGCATATGGATTATGGTTTGGATGATTATGGTAATACTTTTGGAAATAAAAAGAGTTTCTGCATTTTCAAACCTCTTTCACAGGTCTAAGTTTATGTTTTGCTTGAGAGCAAGCAAATGCTAAGTCTGGGAGAGTTGATATATCATGGTTTTTAGGTGTTTTTAGCCATAATATAAGTCTTATTTATAGAGTCTTTTTGGTATTTTTAGAGTCTTTTGAGTCTTTATAAGATTTAGGATGGGAGCATAATGGAGCTAAATAGGAAGATTTGGAGTATAATCAAGCATTGAGGCTGAGCTACGAAGTTGGGAGACCAGTTCAAGAGTAAGCATCGATCGATGCTTCATATGTGTCGATCGATGCAGTGTCCACAAGACAAATCGGAAGCTTTCCCACAATTTTTGAAAATTTACAAAACCACCCCAATGTTTTCTATATTTGCATCATTAGTCCCTGGACATGTTTTAGGAATATATATAGGATTTTTATGATAATTGGTTAGACCTAAGCTTTATTTTTTCCTACAACTTTTGAGAGAAAACCCTGAGAGATTTTTAGAGAACTTTTGGAGAGAAAAATCAAGACTCCTTCAGAGAAGATTCAGAATTCATTTTCTTCTTTCTTTAATCTCTTAATGCTATCTATTTTATTCATGATTTGTGTTCTCACAATTATGTATGAGTAGATCTGCTTGTTAGGTTTAGGGTTTATCATTAGGGATTTCATGGATTATTAGATTGATTAATTGTTTGGATTCATTATCTTTCTTGTTCAACACCATAGGTTGTTCTTAATGCTAGATCTTTGATTATTTATCTGAATTTAGATCTTAAAATTATTGATTGATATAAGAATATAATTGATTTTTCTGACAAAAACCTTTGATGAACAAAATTACTTTTTCCAAATTACTCGATCTCTCCTATAGCCGCACTACCCATGCCGTCAACCACGTATTGGCATGTTCGACCTTTTTATAATCCGAAATATGATCAAATAGATACAACTAATACACGAAATTTTATGTTATTTATTCAGCAAAAGGACATAAGTAGTATGACTCGCGCATACATCTCAATTCAATATAGAAACATATTATCCGAAAGAGAAATAACAACGTTGATTTTCTCATATATTGGATCTAATTCTTGCAATTTTTTTCTTGTAACAATTCATATTGGACAAGGCTGTCCTTCCGTATTTGAAAACCTGCAAATTGGCCAAATTAGTATTCACAATTTTTTTTCTTTTAAGTTCGACGAATTTGGATTTTTTTTCCACACTATCAAATTGACTTTAGATCTCAAGTTTGTGTTAAAAGTTTAAAACGATCTCATTAATTAACCAATTTTTCTGTTTTTTTAGACATATAATTTCTTACCACCAAGGCACCAAGTTGTACGTTCTTTAAAATTATAACCATATACTTTTAGAGAGAACCAGCTAATTTGAACAATTGAATCATATTTTAAAAGAAAAATTAGTCAACTCATCGGAACCTTCACATTTGTCTCCTAGTGCAAACCTTCACATTTATCTCCTAATGGAAACCCTATAAATACCCACTAAACACTTAACATTTCTCTCCACCAATCTCATACAAACTTAAACTCACTAATACTTCTTAAGCCTTTTCAACTCCCAAAACAAATGGCTCCAAGAACCTCCCTTGCACTCTTCCTTTCCCTCAACCTCCTCTTCTTCACTTACACCACTGCGACCACAGGGACTTGTCCTAATGATACCCTTAAGGTCGCTCTGTGCGCAAATGTTCTCAAGATAGTGAACATAACAGTGGGAAGCCCACCTGTACAGCCATGCTGCACTCTCATCCAAGGCTTGGCTGACCTTGAGGCCGCAGCCTGCCTCTGCACTTTGGTCAAGGCTAACGTTCTTGGAATCAACCTTAACCTTCCCATCGATCTCACCGTACTCCTCAATGTTTGCGGTAGAACAGCTCCAGCGAACTACCAGTGCTTGTAAGTTGAACACTTATAACTTACCTATAAAATGAATGAATCATACAGTTGATGTTTCGTTTTATTGACGTTGTCATGCAATAATAATGGATAGTGGGGTTGTGTGTGTGTAATCGGCAAGTTTGCACTCCTTTGCTTCATTGTTCCTCCATTTCTTCTTTGTAACTTTGTCTTCCGGATATGATTAATAAAGTATGAACCGATGTCGTTGTCTATATGCCTATCTTAAAAACCAAGGTGACATTATACTGTAATACTATATATATCACTACAAAACATGCCCTTATTAGTATTCCGTTGTAAACATTAAGACATGTACAAACAGACCATTGCTGGCAAAAACGAATCTGATTAATAAAAGTATCAAACTAGAGAAGATATTTCTGCAGAACTGGATATAAGAACTATATATATTGTGATGTTAAAGAAGTATACATAGAACATAGTATTCAAAAATATATTAGAAGTTAAAGTATTAAAGTAACTATACTAAAAGCGAAAAATCATAAATCATACGGTAATCGACTTTTGGCTTGACTTGGGACATAATCATTCAATCTTTGCAGAAATCAAAAAAATTTGTAAAATGAAATTGATACCTTTGCGAGACAAGCCGTCCTATCAACTAAACCTTTCGAGTGATGAATGATGGATAAAGAACCATCTTTTTGAAACATGATTTACCCGTTGTCAATAGAAAGAACACAGACAATCTTTTGATACTTTCCTGGCTAAGTACTTAGCCACGAAGACAGATGTATGAATTGTATTTGTATGGTGAAGTCTAGAGATTCCAACTACATATTTGGACGCAGAACACAATTTTGCTTCGTTGATATTGCAATTTCCCATTTACAAAATAAAATATTAAACTATACGAAAGTTACTATGAAATTGTTGTCACATCTCCCTTCATCTTCTTCTATTATAACAATTTAACTAATTTTTACTATGACACAAAATTAAAATTAAAATTGTCATTATATGTAAGCAAAAAGGAACTGTGAAATTTGTCTATTAATTAAGGTTTATGGGTCGGCAAATACAGAAACCATTTTGAAAGTTTAAAATAGCAAATTATGTAAATAATTATAAAATTTTAAAAATTAGATAAATTGAAATGAAATTGTAACTAATTTTAATGAGATTTCCCAAACATATAAAAGACAAAAATATTTTATTTTAAAAATACCATAAGGATTCGTTAATCTGGTCCGTGAGTATTGGATTTGTTAATGCACACGTACGTACACGTGAACTATACATACATACACTAATCAGAGATTAATTAAATCTGCATCAAATTTCAAAAAGCCATGTATGGGCTAGAGTTGTTATAGAATCGTCACAAAAAGTTATTAACTATAAATAGTAAGCGTTATTTGAAATCAGCTATGTACTCTGAACTCTAAACTTCGTTAATAGAGTTTACAAAATTGCAAATCTAACTGTTTTCCGTTCGAATCTTGATTTTTACCCAAGAACAAGAGTATGTTAATTTTAGAATATTATAGCTGTAGCGAGTTTAGATTATAAGATTCATAATCAAAAGTAATTTGTAATGAGAAAATTGACGATCCTTATTTTTGATATAAAATTTTAGAAGTCATTTTTTTTTGGGTAAATCATTCCTTTTCTCATTTCACTAAGATAGGGTTCATTACAACAATAAGATCATCTTTAGCCAGATCATTAACAAAAAAAGAAAAGAAAATTAGTATATCATGTAGAATCTCTTGGATCTCCCAATTGAGTGATTAGACTAAAGTCAACGAGTCTGAAGCAAAGAAGATGTTGGTGAATTTGGATTCACTCACAACTCTCATTGTCGTCAGAGTTGCTAGAGCTTTGTTTGTTTGAAGATGTGAGATTTTCAACACATATGACTTTTTATTCTGATTAAATTTCTTTATAAATTAACTTTTGTCATAATTCCATAAAAATCTCACATAAAATTAATACTATTATTTTTGAGTTGGCGGACTATATATTGGTTTTATTTCAGTTAGTCTCTGTTAGACTATAACACTATATTAAAATGCATAGATTTCCGACTCAAAACCAATTGACAATTATTAAATTTCACATCTATGTTTTTATATATTAATGTAAGTCTCGTCTCAACTGATATTAGATTTACTAAAACGTCAATTTTCTTTCTTAATTTATCTTTAATTTCAGTATTTATAATATGAATCTTGATTTTTTTCGTGATTTTTCTGATTGTTATATCTGTTAATTCTTTTTCTTTTTATTTTAAAATTTTGATCAGTGAAGATTAAAATTTGTTTTTTTAGTTTATCTTTAATTTTACGGATTTTGGAATTCCTTTTTTTTTGTTTTGAATTTTTTTCTGACTCGATAAACTCGTTGATATTTTTTTCTCTTTTTTTAATATTATTTTAAAAATTCTGATCAAGTGTGGATTAAAATATGTTTTTTTAAAATTTCTGGCCCAATGAAAATCGAAAAGGACACGACACAATTGTATATTTCAACTAAATTCTTGGGAGTTTAGATTGTGAATTGTTAACAAATATTATGAAGTGTGGACCATGTTCTTTTGGTAACAAATTATATTCTATGAAAACCTTTACCCGTCCCCAATATTTCGGGTCAAACTTTCAGAAAGAAATATATGTACACCAAAAGTTCAACTTCGTTCTCACTCAATCACTTAACTATTATTAACTATGTGGTGTAGCCTAAGATTTCAGATTATATTCTTATATATGTATACTGACATAATATAACGACCGTTACCTTTTGGTAGCTCTAGGTTTTTTTTAGGGATAAGAGTTGTAGAAGGAAGTCTTTGAGTAAATCATTTGCTCTTTGCGGATGATAAAATGTTTTTTGCCGATCAGATCTAAAATTTCTCTACAAAAATATGAGAAAGCATCAGATCAACCGATAATCAATCCAAATTATTTATCATTTTCTCTACTAAAACCCTATTGGAGATAAAAATAAAAGCAAACAGCTTCTACGGATCCAAAAAGAAGGAGGACAAGGAAAATATTTGGATTTACCAGAATTATTTAACTGGAAGAAAAATGACCTATTCAATATAATTGTTGACTGAATCAAACAGAGAGCTTTGAGTTGGTCTTCTTGTTTCCTCTCCTCAAGTAGGGAAGATCACTATGTTGAAATAAGTTATAGAAGCAATGCCTACCTACACTATGTCTTGCTTCCATCTCCGAAGCTCTCTTTACAAACGTATTCAAGCTACTCTCACTAGGTTTTGGTGGGAATCCACTACTTGGAAAAAAAACAAATGAGTTTGATCTCTTGGAAGAAAATGACCGAATCGTTTAAGACAAGGGGATTGGGTGTCAGATATATCCATACCTTTAATATTGCATTGTTATCAAAACTTAGTTTGGAGAATCCTTCTAAAACAAAACTATCTTCGGGCTAAAGTCCTATTAGGTAAATAATGTAAAACATCTTCACTTCTTGAATGTAAGGTCCTTAACTAAGCGTCACATGAGTGGAGGAGCATCTATATGGGAACTGACCTCATGAAACCTAGGGAAACTCAATGGTATGGGCTCAACCACTCTGATTTGTAGAATTCCATGGTTTTCTATCTCTGCCCCTTTATCACCTATGGGGCTTTAACGCCCCCAAACCGTTCCTACGGCCGGACTAACTGAGGACCGGCCCGGAGGTCGTCACGAGAGGACATCCGCCTGCAATCCGACCGAGGTTCCACCAACGAATTAGGACTCTCGACCAGTTCCCCGGCGACGCCTACCTGCTACGTACGCACCTTAGGCTTCTCAACCTTTGGCACGCAAGAGGCATTGTGCGGGCTCGGATAGGACCATGTACCATTTCCACTTGTCCGAATATATATATGAAGATATCTCGATTTATTACTATGTATAATGTACATTAAAACAAAACACTTAAGTAAAACAGTTGGATCCATTTTCGAAGAAAAGGATATATTAAATTTTTGCAAGACAGCAAGAAAACGCCCTAGCCGGTTTCCTAGTTGTCCAAGCTCTATACCCACCTCACATTGTCCTTCAAGACAAAATATTATCATGAGTAATCTAAGATTACTTAGTGAATTGGGTAATCCCTCTAACATGCAATCTTCCCACCCAACTACCCTACAACAACACACTCAAACATGCAACAATCAACATGCAATAGCAATCAGAACACGCAATGCAGAAGCGTCAATCACACAACAGACCACAATAAGTCTCACAAGAAAAATTAGAAGATATCAAGAGACTTGACTCCTCTGGACACTTAGTCATTCAGACTATCACACCACCACACTCGCAACATTTTTCGGGTAAGAATTGCTAATAAGGCACCAATACAAAATTGGTCCTTATTAGACTTCCACAACCTAGGGCCCTTCAATACTATGTCCCATTCTCCCACAACCATACTGCGATGAAACCACAAAGGTAACCAACCGGTTCCACAACTTAGACGCATCGGTTCGGGCTAGTAGCTAGGTAAGCATCAAAACGTCCTTGCCACGAGACCATGAAGGTTAACTCGCCGGACCAACTCACTTTTGGGGACAGAGATCATTCGCTAGTCCGATCATATTCTATGAGAACTAGCTATTAAGTACTTCTATGACAAACAATTTATTTTCAAGCTATAAATTTCAAGAAAATTCAAGCAAGAAAATCCACACAATCCTTGTGAAGCAAGAAAGTTATTCAAGCAACTTAGGATTATTTTTACATGCATGCAATCATTTTTAACCCCCAAAAATCTTAGTGAAATTATTCTGAAGAATATTCACCTTTTCTTGTATTTTTACTCCATTTTTCCTCATTTCTTTTTCGTGCATGTCATCCATTTTCATCAAGAAATTTATGCAAGAAAATTATTGCATTTTATCTCATCAAGTGAACATAATCTTTCATCATGTTCACCGATTATAACTCCCAAAAAATTTGCATGCACACCCATCTTCTCAAAAATTAAACATGCAAGCTCACACAACCAAAAATTATGCAAGATTAGTTTTGCATCTCAAGAACTCATGATTTTCTGATTTCATCGTTAGATCTATGCATGCATGTTCAATTTGAACCTTCTCAAGACCACATGCATTCAACTAGGTTAATGCATGTCGATCTACTCAAGTTATTAAGCTTGTTATCATGAATCTATCAAAGAAAACATGCATCAAAGAAGCAAACAATACACAAGGATGGATACATGAGCTTTAGAGCTCATGCATCATCTGAAACACACAACCACAACTCACAGTTATTTTAGCAGCACTTGATTGTCTTGGACTTCACCACACCGTAGATCTGACAGCTCCTCTTCTCCTCCTTAGCCTCTTGCTTGAATCACCCTTCTCCTTGTCTCTCCTTAGATCAAAATCTGTTAGACTCTTTCTCTAAAGAATCAATCGAAATTTTGAGAGAGTTTTGGTATATTTTTGGAGTTCTAGGGTCGCAAATGAGAGATAAAAGGGGGTATTTATAAGCCTTTTAGCCGATTCTCAAGTGGGACAAATGTCCACTTTGTTGCATTGATTTTGACAAGTGAAAAAATCTTGGCTGCATGTGGCGCGTGCATTCCACTCACCGGCGGAAGAGGCTTAAGATTTTGACATGTGGCATCGCGGCTAAGGATGGACCCTTCAGTTTCCCTTCGTCCTTCCCGCGTCAGAAGCTCTCGTCCGGAGTCCACGTTTCCATCCCCTTTGTTCGTATCAACCAAACCCTCGTCCATGATCGGTCCCCTCGTCCAAGGCGTACGGTCCTCTCATCCGTAGTCTATCCCAGCATCCGAGACGTACGGTCCTTTCGTCCATAGTCTGTCTCCGCATCCGTGACATACGGTATGTCCCGCGGTGACTCCCAACCATCCTTTAGTCCCCTGGCCGGTACGTTGGTACACGGCCATTACGTTCTTATGGTCCATTTTTCGTCCTTTCCTTATTATTTTCTTGGCTATTCTCTCCTTTCCTTCCTTTTTAACCTTTCCATTACCATTCCCCAACGTCCGTCGTCTAATTTCCTTGATGGCCTGATGGTCCACGTCCGTCTTTTGGCCATTGGCCATTCCCGCGTCCAAATGACTTCTCCCACAAGTTACTCGGTCGTTTGTCGAGGTTTTTCTTCCTTTATCTCCTTGGGTTCGTCACGTGTCCTTTTAAGTGTTTTTCTTGTCCGGTATGTATCCCTTGATGAGGGTCACTACAGGGTCCCCCTACTAAAGTCTCCCAAAACCCTACAGTTGCTAGTCTCCTACTCCCGGGCTCTAGAGAATAGAACAAAGATCTCATCCTTCTATTTCTTCTAGCTTATGCAAAGGAAATCTTATCCCTAAAACCAAGCAACAAATGGGCTCTGAACATCTGGTTTGGCTTCCTTCATTAAATGGGATATGTTAAGCTAAACCAGGCTACTATGAAGCTTTAAAACTCACATAAATAAAGGATACACTTACACTAGCCCCTTCCCTGAGTTCCTACAACCCAGAAGAAAAACATCTGGTCCATCAAGAGTTCGCCTAAGACAAAGTTGCTACTTTTGGAAAGCAGCTCAAAATGCTCTACCGGTTGGCGACAACCTATTCCACAAACAGGTGAGTGATTCTGTAAGATGCCCTCATTTTAATGTGATACAAGACTCAGTGGTGAGACTTGTGCCGGGATTGAGATAATGGCTTCACAAGCTGGTGTTTGCTTCTATCTTGTTAAGAAAGATTGTTGATGATGAAGATTTAACACGATGGTGGTCGCTTTTCTATTGTGGGATCGTTAAAAGGGGAACTATTAGCGGAATGAAGTACACCACGGAGATGTAATTGGTCTCTAATATGATATAGGAAACGAACTCAGCCTTCTGGAATCGCACACAAAAAAACAAAGAACAAGTTTATCCTCTCAAGAACACTCTAAGAGAAGAAGTAAGAAAATTCGGCATTTCTATTATTATCAAAGGTGAAAAATCGTACAACTGCTGTAGGGAGACTTTATAATAGTCCTTCAACTAGCCCAAAAAGCCGGAAGTAAATGCAAAAATAACGCAACAAAGGAAAAAAAAAAAAAAATCAAACACAATACTATTTTTTTTTGGAAAGAAAATAAACCAAATAAAGAAAATATTCTTGTACTACTCGTTGATCTAGGTCCAATAGATGTCCTCTTAGTCCTCACCCTTTATCAACCTTCCCACAGGAGAAGTTGCCACCAATTGATTTGCAGGTCAATTGGTGACAGCTTGTCCTGTGGGAAAGTTGTTAAAGGGTGGGGACCAGGGTTCGAGGAACTCCTGGCGCACCAATAACCTACTGGTGGATTTGGATATCCACAGTGATGGGTTAGGATCGATGCCCTACAGGGCCAGCTTGGGGTCCGTTGGGACGGCTGGGGGGGGGCTAGCAGGGTCCACGGACGGTCAATTGGGACAGCTAGCGGGGGGCTAGTGGGGTCCGCGGGACGGGTTGTCACAGTATATAAAGGTTATGAGTCCCCATTTTCAAACCGCACTCTCCTACTTCCTTGCTAGAGGACTAGCAAGATTTAAGTTTGGGGATCTGATAACTCTTTAATTTACATGTTTTTAGCATCCTTTTTTGTCCATATTTTGCATTATTCATACCCTTAACTTAGCATTTTTAGGTCATTAACTGTAAGAATTCACTTTTAGGTCATTTAGGGTGTTGCATTTTTGCATTTTCATATTTTGGATGATAACAGGTGCTTAAGAGCCTAAAATGGGGAAAAACAAGGACAAACCCGAAGATGTACCCGAAGGAGCCATCGAGCTGGAAGAACGAGTCCGAACCCCAACACGATCGAGGAGGATCCAAGAGCATGAAGACCAACCCAGAGATCTACCCGAGGACTAACTCGACCTCATCCTCGTGTACCCCATCGAGTAGACCCTCGGGCAGGTCTGGGAAGCTAGGTCAAAGGGGTTTCCATATATAAACCCCTCCTCTCCTTCCTCGCAAACGAGCACGCCGCAGACCCTCAAACCAGAGAGCGAGAGCTTCTGTGAGAGAACTGAGCGACTCAAACACTTTTCCCTTTTGTTTTAGATTTTATTTCATAACTAGTTATCATTTCTTTAGATTTCTATCTTGTATTCTAATCCCTCTACTTTATCGTTTAATATAATGCAATTTTCATTTATATTTGCTTTGATGTTTCCTACTATGATTTCCGAGTAGTGTAGTAAAGTTTATAGGGATGGGATAGATGATTTTGTATTCTTGATTGGTTAGGATGTCTTAGTTGATTGTATATGTTTAATAGATTTCCTTCTAGATTGGTGTTCTTAATGTTGTCAACAAACCGAGAGGATGAGATTAGATCTAAGGTGTTTTACCACCGAGAGGTGTAGATGAGATGCTTGAATCAACCAATGCTAGAGATTTACTCACGTAGCCTAAGTGATTAGATGAGTAAGGGGTTTACTGACAATAATGAATCGGATCTTAATGCCTGCTTGGTCATGTTTCTCCAACGAGAGTTGGGTAGGGGAGTGATCAAGGTTGATTATTTCTATCACGAGAGTGTTTTAACAAGATTTTAGAGATTCATTTTCTAGGAAATATTTGCTTGAGGCATGTAAGACATCTGTACTGGTTAGGAATACTTAGGATTCAATTACCCCATCCTTACAAGCTTTCGTATTTTAATTGCTTGCATTTCTATTCATCACTCGATCCCTTACCCGAACAGGTACACGATCACCTGCTTCGAGTAACCCCTCGAGTTGTTCATACCTTCTTTGCTTACTCGATCACCCCACCCGATCTTGTACTCTAATGCTTGCATCGAGTGCTTAGGTCGTGTGGTTCCTTGTTTATATTCTTTTCTTTTATTATTTTAGGATTGTTAGACAAAACCCTATTCTTGCTTGGCTTGACTTGCATAGTTCTGATTGCATCCTTCCTGCTATCATAAACAACCATTTGGATTGATAACCCTTTGTACTACAACTGCATAGGGAATTGATACCCTGGGTGAAAAACCTGTTATCAGTTACATCAAGGGAGATCGGACGAAACATATATTGCCTAAGTTCTTCTTCACACATGTACTACAAAAGGCCGGAGAAGTTTAAGTGGTGCAAGTTCCATCCTGCGACAATTCAGCCGATCTCTTCACCAAGTCATTACGGACATCAACTTTCAGGAAGCTCAAGCATCAGATTGGGAAGCGCAGACTCAATGACTTTTAGTGATGCTTAGAACAGAGGGTGTAATACGTGTTGTACTTTTCTTCCTTCACCATGGTATTGTCCCAATGGGTTTTCCTGGTAAGGTTTTAATGAGGCATCATCCCCAAGCGTATTATGATGACCTCTTAGCATTTGAACGGTTACGTCATCCAAGGGGGATTGTTGTAAACCATTGAAGATGGATCTCCATAACCGGCCCATACATGTCCAAGTCCGCAAGGCCCAGCATCCTACCTCTTCTTATTTAATGTCGGTTTAGAATTCCTAATGTACTTAGAGTATCTCCATCAAAGAATGTAATGAAAGTATCTTAAAACAAATTTTATTCTTAATTTTGAAAAAAGTGAAATTAAAAACTTCTTAAGAAACTTTAATATTTCATAGGTCCATACCTTGTCCTGAATGTAGTCTTTCTCACATCTACCTCGTCTATCGGGATCTGATGATAACCCGACGCTAGATCTATCTTGGAGAACCAAGTAGCACCTCTCAACTGATCCAACAACTCATCGATCCTAGGAAGAGGGTACTTGTTCTTCACAGTGACCCGGTTCAAACCCCGATAATTAATACACAACCAGAAACTCCCATCCTTTTTCTAGACAAATAACACTGGCGCTCCCCACGGTGATACACTAGGACGGATGAATCCCTGACTCAACAAATCCTCTAGCTGCTTCTTCAGCTCTACCATCTCTGTTGGAGCCATTCTGTAAGGAGCCTTGGACAACGGCGTCGTCCCCGGTTCCAGTTCAATCGTGAAAGGATCCGACCGAGATGGTGGTAATCCTTGCAATGACTGAAACACATCCTCAAATTCCTCAACAACCGGAATACCGCTAACCGTAGACTTCTCCACTGACTCTGGCATTGATATAGTAACCAAATAAGCCTCACGGTCCTTCTCGATCATCTTCCCAGCCTGAATGGCCGAGATCACGAGACTCCCCGAAGTCGGTCTAATACCCTGAAAAACCAACTTCCCTCCTGGACGCTCAAACTTCACTCTACCCCGATGACAATCCAAATGCACCATGTGCCGATGCAACCAATCCATCCCGAGAATAACATCATACAACTCCACTGGACTGATAAGCAAATAAGCTGGCTACAACTCCCCCGCGATCTGAATATCAACTCCTCTAGCTCGTCCAATAACTCTCAGGAACTTGCCTCCCGCAACTCTAACAACTCCAATACGCTTCTTAGGATCCCCTCTGATTCCCGCGCTCTCTGCACACTCTGGAGTAATTAAGCTATGAGTAGTTCCAAAATCAAACATAGTGCATCGACCGATGCAATCCCTAAACCGGGACTTCGATTCGCGGATGTTACAGTTTAATCTTTAATTTCAATATTTATCCTATGAATCTTGAATTTTTCTTGATTTTTTCTGATTGTTATATATGTTAATTCTTTTTTTTATTATTTTAAAATTCTGATCAGTGAGAATTAACATTTGTTTTTTCTTTTAAAATTTTTATTTTTACGAATCTTGAGTTTTTTTTTTTTTGATTTTTTTTTGACTCGATAAACTCATTGATATTTTTTCTTTTATTTTAATATCATTTTTAAAATTCTGATCAAGTGTGGATTAAAATTTGTTTTTTTATTTCTGGCCCAATGACAATCGAAAAGGACACGAGACAATTGTATATTTCAACCAAATTATCGGGAGTTTAGATTATGAATTGTTAACAAATATTATGAAGTGTGGACCATGTTCTTTTGGAAACAAATTATACTCTATGAAAACCGAAGCATCAGAATGTAATTGGTTATTTGAATTAAATCTTTACCCATCCCAATATTGCGGGTCAACTTTCAAAAAGATATATGTACACCAAAAGTTCAACTTCGTTCTCACTCAATCATTTAACTATTATTATCTATGTCGTGTATTATCTATGTGGTGTAGCCTAATATTTCAGATTATATCCATATATATGTATACTGACATAATATAACGACCGTTACCTTTTGGTAACTCTACGTTTTTTTTACGGATAAGAGTTGCAAAAGGAAGTCTTCGAGTAAATCATTTCCTCTTTGTGGATGATACGATGTTTTTGGCCGATCAGATCCAAAATTTTGCAGAACTCTACAAATTTTTCTACAAAAATATCAGAAAGCATCAGGTCAAACAGCTTCTACAGATCGAGAAAGAAGGAGGAGAAGGCAAATATTTGCGTTTACTAGAATTATTTAACCCGAAGAAAAATGACTTATTCAATATAATTGTTGACTGGATCAAACAGAGAGCTTTGAGTTGGTCTTCTCGTTTCCTCTCCTCAAGTAGGGAAGATCACTATGTTGAAATAAGTTCTAGCAGCAATACCTACCTACACTATGTCTTGCTTCCATCTCCGAAGCTCTCTTTGCAAATGTATTCAAGCTGCTCTCACTAGGTTTTGGTGGGAATCCAATACTTGGAAGAAAAAAAATGAGTTCAATTTCTTGGAAGAAAATGACTGAATCGTTTAAGACAAGGGGACTGGGTGTCAGATATTTCCATACCTTTAATAGAGCATTGTTAGCAAAACTTAGTTTGGAGATCCCTCTATACCAAACTATCTTCCGGCTAAAGTCCTATTGGGTAAATACTGTTAAACATCTTCACTTCTTGACTATAAGGTTCTCAACTCAGCGTCACATGAGTGGAGGAGCATTTATATGGGAAGAGTCCTCAGGAAACCTAGCAAAACTCATTGGTATGGGATCAACCACCCCGATCTGTAGAATTTCTGCCCTTTATCACCTATGGGTCCCCCTACTGAAGTCTCCCAAAACCTTACAGTTGCTAGTCTCCTACTCTCGGGCTCTAGAGAATAGAACAAAGATCTCATCCGTCTCTTTCTTCTAGCTTATGCAAAAGAAATTTTATCCCTAAAACCAAGATACAAATGAGCTCTGGACATCTGGGCTTGGCTTCCTACATTAAATGGGATATATTCAGCTAAATCAGCCTACTATGAAGCTTTAAAACTCACAAAAATAGAGGATACACTTACAGTAGCCCCTTCCGTGAGTTCCTACAACTAGAAGAAAAACATCTAGTCCATCAGGAGTTTGCCTAAGACAAAGTTGCTACTTTGGAAAGCAGCTCAAAATGCTCTACCGGTTGGCGACAACCTATTCCACAAACAGGTGAGTGATTATGTAAGATGCCCTCATTTTAAAGTGATATAAGACTCGGTGGTGAGACTTGTACCGGGATTGAGATAGTGGCTTCATAAGCTGGCGGTCACTTTTCTCTTGTTAAGAAAGATGGTCGATGACGAAGATCTGACACGATGGTGGTCGCTTCTCTATTGTGGGATCCTTAAAAGGGGAACTATTAGCGGAATGAAATACACCACGGAGATGTGATTGGTCTCTGATATAGCATACGAACATCGCACACAAAAGACAAAGAACAAGTTTATTCTCTCAAGAACACTCGAAGAGAAAAAGTAAGAAAATTCGACATTTTTATTTATTATCAAAGGTGAAAAATCGTACAACTGATGTAGAGAGACTTTATAATAGTCATTCAGCTAGCCCTGAGGCCGGAAATAAATGCAAAAATAACGCAACAAAGGAAAAAAATAAAATCAAACATAAAACCATTTTTTTGTAAGAAAATAAACCAAATAGAGGAAATATTAAACATACTTAAACTCTCGTGATGCGTCTTACCTAGATGCGATCTAGGTCCAATAGATGTCCTCTTAGTCATTTCTTGTACTACTCTTTGAACTACTTCACAGCTCTTGTCTTGTATTTATTTGCTGGCTTGTTTCTTGAAGTAGAGGTCTTCCTGGAATCCCTCTAAAGTACCTTGATCTGTCTCTTGATGCTCTTCCATGTCCTCAATTTCTTGGTCTTGATCTTTACTATCTTGATTGCTCTCGAAGGTTAAACTTGTTTCGCAAGTCTGTTGCGGCTCCAATGTCTTCTTTTGACTTCTAGGGATTCCTCGACCTGCCAAAAGAGGTTTCATACCGGGGGACTGGTTTGTTCAAGGCTCATTTGGTAAAAGGCTTCAGCAAGCTCTTCCTTGAAAATGTGATCATATCCGTTGTGGTGGCATGAAGCTGGTACAGACCAGTTGACATCCTTCAGTTCTAGGGAGATTACAATATCTTGCACAACTAAGGTAAACCTCTTTTTGAGCTGTTTAGGCTATGATCGTATCATGGAACCTTCTTGTACTTCTGGTACAAGATATTGTACAAATCTGGTTCGGCGGTTTGGATGCTAGGATCGATGTCCGCATCATGAGGGTGATGAATCTGTCCTAGAACTCCTCTTCCACTGTCTTTTTTTCAAAGGAAGTCTGGAAATTAGCCCCCTCAAATCTGACTTTGATACATAAGCGGTTTCCTCTGTGTCGGTTGGTATATCTGCTGCAATTAACGCGATCTGCCTCCCTCCCACCAGAATAGGAGAAGGATCCCTTGCTCCCTGGATCTTCTGGTCCATTTAGACATCACAAAATCAAAAGATCTTCAATGAAAAACAGATCTCAGCTAGTGAGGCTGTCCTGATTGCTGATATATCATGGTTTTTAAGTGTTTTTAGCCATGATATAAGTCTTATTTATAGAATCTTTTTGGTATTTTTAGAGTCTTTGGAGTCTTTATAAGATTTAGCATGGATGTGAGCATAATGGAGCTAAATAGGAGGATTTGGATTATAATCAAGTATTGAGGCTGAGCTACAAAGTTGGCAGACCAGTTCAAGAGTAAGCATCGATCGATGCTTCATATGTGTCGATCGATGCAGTGTCCACAAGACAAATCGGAAGCTTTCCCACAAGTTTTGAAAATTTACAAAACCGCCCCAATGTATTCCATATTTGCATCATTAGTCCCTAGACGTGTTTTAGGAAAATATATAGGATTTTTATGGTCATTGTTTAGACCTAAACTTTATTTTTTCCCAACAAGTTTTGAGAGAAAACCCTGAGAGATTTTTAGAGAACTCTTGGAGAGAAGAATACGACTCCTTCAGAGGAGATTCAAAACTCCTTTTTCTTCTTCCTTTAATCTCTTAATTCTATCTATTTTATTCATAATTGATGTTCTTACAATTATGTCTGTGTAGATCTGCTTGTTAGGTTTAGGGTTTCTCATTAGGAATTTCATGGATTAGTAGATTGATTAATTGTTTGGATTCATTATCTTTCTTGTTCAGCACCATAGGTTGTTCTTAAGGCTAGATCTTTGATTATTCATATGGATTTAGATCTTAGGATTATTGATTGATATGAGAATATAATTGATTTTCCTGAAAAAAACCTTTGGTGAGCAAAATTACTTTTTGCAAAGAGATTTGAATTAGTGATTTTGTGAACTTATCTAAACTTGATTTTATTGCTAGTTTTTAACTTGAATTTTGCAAAGAGATTTGGATTTTCGGGTTTTAAAACTTAGATAATATTTGCAGTGAGAACTAATTTATTTTAAAATTGTGTTTTTTAGAGTTCAAGAACGGTGCTTAATTATTGAATCTTGCTTGCTAAATTAATTGATCTGATTTTCCATGATTTCCTGAGAATTTCCCTAAGCCTAGCATTTCATCCATCTGAATTTACATCTCTTTTATATTCTGTTTAATCTTGCAATTTAATTACAATATTTATGTTTAGCATAATTAAAAGATTATTAAATCTATTGTGTGAATCTGGAGTCTTTGTGGATTCGATCCCTAAGTACTACAATTGATTTCGCCATTGCCGGGGACTCTTTTGATTCACCATTAGATTAAAGTCTTTGATTTTGTCTAAATTTTTATTTTTCTATTTTACTCACACACTTTTGTTTCTTTTCTCTTGTGTGTTTCAGGTACATGCCTAAGCCTAGCACCAGAAAAAATGCTACTGGTCCAGTTGTTAAGCTTACAAACCAAGAGTTAGGACAACTAGAGCGTGATAACACAAAAGCAGCCAAGTCAGCGAAGATGGCCAATACAATCATATTGAGACCTGATGAGGCTGGAGTTTTGAGGGATCAAGAGGGTAATGTGCGCAATGAGCAAGACCAGAAACTTGATGCTGAAGGACAGGTTATTCAGGAAGAACTCGTCGTGACCGATGAGAATGCACATTGCATCGACCGATGCAACAACGACATCGATTGACGCAACCAAGAAGGCATCGACCGACGCAATGCCAGAGCCGATTTGGAAGGTCACAACCAGCAGATCCTTCAGGGCAGACGAGACAACAATGGAGAACTTTTCAAGACTCTTGTGGACTTCAACAGACCACACTTATTCTATGAGAACCGCTCCGCAATTGTCCCTCCTCCATTCCCAAGGAATGATTTTGAGTTGAAGTCTGCCTACTTTGCTCTTGTTAGACAAAGGCCATTCCAGAACTTGCCGCATGAGAAGTCTCTAGACCACATTGAGCATTTTGAGGATATAGTCACAAGCATCAAGGCTAATGGCGTCACAGAGGACTATATCTACTGCAAGCTTTTTCCCTACTCTCTTGTTGGGGAAGCATCTCATTGGCTAAGGCACTTGAAACCAGGATCTCTGAAGACCTGGAATGACATAAAGGTGGCATTCTTGAGTTGATTCCTTAGCTGCAAGTCCTCGACCAGTTGTAAAGCTGAAATCTCACCATTCCAAAGTCCAGAATCCACAGGTAAAGCCAAGGTAAGCATCTCCTTCTCCTAAACCTTCTCCATTCATCAATAAGAATTTCAAAGGTACAAAAACTTTTTTTGTAGTTAACCAAGCCACGAGATTATCGTAGAGCGCTTGTTTCTTCTGTTGATGATTTTGCAGGACTTAAAAGAAAGTCACCCATACCTCAGTCCCGTCCTGGTCATGATCCTCACATCCTTGGCAGATCTCATGTACCTACTGCCTACACACGCCCTTGGATGAAGAGGACATACTCTCGGAAGCATTCATTGCCATGTTCCAATCCACCGGATGCCTGAGATCCGACACAGTCAAGCTAATGACTTAAAACAAGCGCTTAGTGGGAGGCAACCCACTCATAGGTTTTTCTTTTCCACTTAAATTGAGTCATTTTTATTCTTGCTTTGAGTCAGTTTGAATTTGTATTGAATTATGAACTTCTATCTATCATGTTGCATTTAATCTTGTGTTTGAGTGATTCTTAGCAGTGCTAACAGCCAAGGAATGAGAAAAACACAAATTAATCGCAGCTAACTCAGGAGTAATGCTGGAACTCTCTGCATCTGCAAAGTGCATCGACCGACACACCATCAGCATCAGTCGACACAGAACATCTGGATTGGTAAACCGATTTTGTTCACAATTTCAATACTTATTCGTTTTTATTTATTTTTCTTCGCCAATCTCTTACTTGATAACACTCGGGACAATGTTGTTTAAGTTTGGGGGAGGCAGTTACTAACTACGTTTTTGTTTTTGAGAGTCAGTTGAAAAAAGTTTTTGTTTTTGAGAGTCAGTCGAAAAAAAAAATGATTGAGTCAAAAAAATTGTTGGAATTATGATTTTTCTTTTTAGTGTACTGCCTTGGTTGATTAATGCTGCAGATTGAATCCACAAATCCGCCTAACGAAAAATCCAAAGGCTGACCAGCTTACCAAAGACATCCGAATTTCCAACAGAATCCATAAAAGCCTGAGGTAATTTCTGTACTTTTCTTTTTACCTCATCAAAGAGATTGATGTTCATAGAGTTTGGCTCCTTGTTTATACCTGACAAGTAAGATTTCAGAAAAAGAAAAAAAATTGGTACTCCTCTCCCCTATTTAAAGTTTGAAATATGTTTCCTGGGAACTTTGTTTTTTTTTTTAAAAAAGAATAAAAGATGAGATGATTTTGATCAGTTTAGAGAGGTAGGTAAATTACCTATGACCTCATTATTCTACTCTTGAGTCAAATGATCACACAAAGCTTGGAAGCGAGGGGTAGGTAAATTACCGATGACCACATTATTCGCCTACACCTTTGATTTAAAAAAAAAAGATATTAAGAAAAAAAAGAAAAAAAAACAAAGATCATAGGAAGATTAAATAAAATAAGTCTGGGGGAGAGAAAGAGTACCACTGGTGGTAAAGATTTGTCTTGCTTGTTATGGTATTGTACGGGAATGAGTCTAGAAGGTTCTTAACATTGATCAAATTGATGAGACCCACCAATGAAGGCTTAATGGAGGAAGTAGTGGAATTTGGTTTGAATTTGGGATGTTATGAATGTCAACGGAGATGTACATGGTGGTTCGATTTGGATTTATTTGCTAAGCATATGGATTATGGTTTGGATGATTATGGTAATACTTTTGGAAATAAAAAGAGTTTCTGCATTTTCAAACCTCTTTCACAGGTCTAAGTTTATGTTTTGCTTGAGAGCAAGCAAATGCTAAGTCTGGGAGAGTTGATATATCATGGTTTTTAGGTGTTTTTAGCCATAATATAAGTCTTATTTATAGAGTCTTTTTGGTATTTTTAGAGTCTTTTGAGTCTTTATAAGATTTAGGATGGGAGCATAATGGAGCTAAATAGGAAGATTTGGAGTATAATCAAGCATTGAGGCTGAGCTACGAAGTTGGGAGACCAGTTCAAGAGTAAGCATCGATCGATGCTTCATATGTGTCGATCGATGCAGTGTCCACAAGACAAATCGGAAGCTTTCCCACAATTTTTGAAAATTTATAAAACCACCCCAATGTTTTCTATATTTGCATCATTAGTCCCTGGACATGTTTTAGGAATATATATAAGATTTTTATGATCATTGGTTAGACCTAAGCTTTATTTTTTCCTACAACTTTTGAGAGAAAATCCTGAGAGATTTTTAGAGAACTTTTGGAGAGAAAAATCACGACTCCTTCAGAGAAGATTCAGAATTCATTTTCTTCTTTCTTTAATCTCTTAATGCTATCTATTTTATTCATGATTTGTGTTCTCACAATTATGTATGAGTAGATCTGCTTGTTAGGTTTAGGGTTTATCATTAGGGATTTCATGGATTATTAGATTGATTAATTGTTTGGATTCATTATCTTTCTTGTTCAACACCATAGGTTGTTCTTAATGCTAGATCTTTGATTATTTATCTGAATTTAGATCTTAAAATTATTGATTGATATAAGAATATAATTGATTTTTCTGACAAAAACCTTTGATGAACAAAATTACTTTTTCCAAATTACTCGATCTCTCCTATAGCCGCACTACCCATGCCGTCAACCACGTATTGGCATGTTCGACCTTTTTATAATCCGAAATATGATCAAATAGATACAACTAATACACGAAATTTTATGTTATTTATTCAGCAAAAGGACATAAGTAGTATGACTCGCGCATACATCTCAATTCAATATAGAAACATATTATCCGAAAGAGAAATAACAACGTTGATTTTCTCATATATTGGATCTAATTCTTGCAATTTTTTTCTTGTAACAATTCATATTGGACAAGGCTGTCCTTCCGTATTTGAAAACCTGCAAATTGGCCAAATTAGTATTCACAATTTTTTTTCTTTTAAGTTCGACGAATTTGGATTTTTTTTCCACACTATCAAATTGACTTTAGATCTCAAGTTTGTGTTAAAAGTTTAAAACGATCTCATTAATTAACCAATTTTTCTGTTTTTTTAGACATATAATTTCTTACCACCAAGGCACCAAGTTGTACGTTCTTTAAAATTATAACCATATACTTTTAGAGAGAACCAGCTAATTTGAACAATTGAATCATATTTTAAAAGAAAAATTAGTCAACTCATCGGAACCTTCACATTTGTCTCCTAGTGCAAACCTTCACATTTATCTCCTAATGGAAACCCTATAAATACCCACTAAACACTTAACATTTCTCTCCACCAATCTCATACAAACTTAAACTCACTAATACTTCTTAAGCCTTTTCAACTCCCAAAACAAATGGCTCCAAGAACCTCCCTTGCACTCTTCCTTTCCCTCAACCTCCTCTTCTTCACTTACACCACTGCGACCACAGGGACTTGTCCTAATGATACCCTTAAGGTCGCTCTGTGCGCAAATGTTCTCAAGATAGTGAACATAACAGTGGGAAGCCCACCTGTACAGCCATGCTGCACTCTCATCCAAGGCTTGGCTGACCTTGAGGCCGCAGCCTGCCTCTGCACTTTGGTCAAGGCTAACGTTCTTGGAATCAACCTTAACCTTCCCATCGATCTCACCGTACTCCTCAATGTTTGCGGTAGAACAGCTCCAGCGAACTACCAGTGCTTGTAAGTTGAACACTTATAACTTACCTATAAAATGAATGAATCATACAGTTGATGTTTCGTTTTATTGACGTTGTCATGCAATAATAATGGATAGTGGGGTTGTGTGTGTGTAATCGGCAAGTTTGCACTCCTTTGCTTCATTGTTCCTCCATTTCTTCTTTGTAACTTTGTCTTCCGGATATGATTAATAAAGTATGAACCGATGTCGTTGTCTATATGCCTATCTTAAAAACCAAGGTGACATTATACTGTAATACTATATATATCACTACAAAACATGCCCTTATTAGTATTCCGTTGTAAACATTAAGACATGTACAAACAGACCATTGCTGGCAAAAACGAATCTGATTAATAAAAGTATCAAACTAGAGAAGATATTTCTGCAGAACTGGATATAAGAACTATATATATTGTGATGTTAAAGAAGTATACATAGAACATAGTATTCAAAAATATATTAGAAGTTAAAGTATTAAAGTAACTATACTAAAAGCGAAAAATCATAAATCATACGGTAATCGACTTTTGGCTTGACTTGGGACATAATCATTCAATCTTTGCAGAAATCAAAAAAATTTGTAAAATGAAATTGATACCTTTGCGAGACAAGCCGTCCTATCAACTAAACCTTTCGAGTGATGAATGATGGATAAAGAACCATCTTTTTGAAACATGATTTACCCGTTGTCAATAGAAAGAACACAGACAATCTTTTGATACTTTCCTGGCTAAGTACTTAGCCACGAAGACAGATGTATGAATTGTATTTGTATGGTGAAGTCTAGAGATTCCAACTACATATTTGGACGCAGAACACAATTTTGCTTCGTTGATATTGCAATTTCCCATTTACAAAATAAAATATTAAACTATACGAAAGTTACTATGAAATTGTTGTCACATCTCCCTTCATCTTCTTCTATTATAACAATTTAACTAATTTTTACTATGACACAAAATTAAAATTAAAATTGTCATTATATGTAAGCAAAAAGGAACTGTGAAATTTGTCTATTAATTATGGTTTATGGGTCGGCAAATACAGAAACCATTTTGAAAGTTTAAAATAGCAAATTATGTAAATAATTATAAAATTTTAAAAATTAGATAAATTGAAATGAAATTGTAACTAATTTTAATGAGATTTCCCAAACATATAAAAGACAAAAATATTTTATTTTAAAAATACCATAAGGATTCGTTAATCTGGTCCGTGAGTATTGGATTTGTTAATGCACACGTACGTACACGTGAACTATACATACATACACTAATCAGAGATTAATTAAATCTGCATCCAATTTCAAAAAGCCATGTATGGGCTAGAGTTGTTATAGAATCGTCACAAAAAGTTATTAACTATAAATAGTAAGCGTTATTTGAAATCAGCTATGTACTCTGAACTCTAAACTTCGTTAATAGAGTTTACAAAATTGCAAATCTAACTGTTTTCCGTTCGAATCTTGATTTATACCCAAGAACAAGAGTATGTTAATTTTAGAATATTATAGCTGTAGCGAGTTTAGATTATAAGATTCATAATCAAAAGTAATTTGTAATGAGAAAATTGACGATCCTTATTTTTGATATAAAATTTTAGAAGTCATTTTTTTTTGGGTAAATCATTCCTTTTCTCATTTCACTAAGATAGGGTTCATTACAACAATAAGATCATCTTTAGCCAGATCATTAACAAAAAAAGAAAAGAAAATTAGTATATCATATAGAATCTCTTGGATCTCCCAATTGAGTAATTAGACTAAAGTCAACGAGTCTGAAGCAAAGAAGATGTTGGTGAATTCGGATTCACTCACAACTCTCATTGTCGTCAGAGTTGCTAGAGCTTCGTTTGTTTGAAGATGTGAGATTTTCAACACATATGACTTTTTATTCTGATTAAATTTCTTTATAAATTAACTTTTGTCATAATTCCATAAAAATCTCACATAAAATTAATACTATTATTTTTGAGTTGGCGGACTATATATTGGTTTTATTTCAGTTAGTCTCTGTTAGACTATAACACTATATTAAAATGCATAGATTTCCGACTCAAAACCAATTGACAATTATTAAATTTCACATCTATGTTTTTATATATTAATGTAAGTCTCGTCTCAACTGATATTAGATTTACTAAAACGTCAATTTTCTTTCTTAATTTATCTTTAATTTCAGTATTTATAATATGAATCTTGATTTTTTTCTTGATTTTTCTGATTGTTATATCTGTTAATTCTTTTTCTTTTTATTTTAAAATTTTGATCAGTGAAGATTAAAATTTGTTTTTTTAGTTTATCTTTAATTTTACGGATTTTGAATTCCTTTTTTTTTGTTTTGAATTTTTTTCTGACTCGATAAACTCGTTGATATTTTTTTCTCTTTTTTTAATATTATTTTAAAAATTCTGATCAAGTGTGGATTAAAATATGTTTTTTTAAAATTTCTGGCCCAATGAAAATCGAAAAGGACACGACACAATTGTATATTTCAACTAAATTCTTGGGAGTTTAGATTGTGAATTGTTAACAAATATTATGAAGTGTGGACCATGTTCTTTTGGTAACAAATTATATTCTATGAAAACCTTTACCCGTCCCCAATATTTCGGGTCAAACTTTCAGAAAGAAATATATGTACACCAAAAGTTCAACTTCGTTCTCACTCAATCACTTAACTATTATTAACTATGTGGTGTAGCCTAAGATTTCAGATTATATCCTTATATATGTATACTGACATAATATAACGACCGTTACCTTTTGGTAGCTCTAGATTTTTTTTAGGGATAAGAGTTGTAGAAGGAAGTCTTTGAGTAAATCATTTGCTCTTTGCGGATGATAAAATGTTTTTTGCCGATCAGATCTAAAATTTCTCTACAAAAATATGAGAAAGCATCAGATCAACCGATAATCAATCCAAATTATTTATCATTTTCTCTACTAAAACCCTATTGGAGATAAAAATAAAAGCAAACAGCTTCTACGGATCCAAAAAGAAGGAGGACAAGGAAAATATTTGGATTTACCAGAATTATTTAACTGGAAGAAAAATGACCTATTCAATATAATTGTTGACTGAATCAAACAGAGAGCTTTGAGTTGGTCTTCTTGTTTCCTCTCCTCAAGTAGGGAAGATCACTATGTTGAAATAAGTTATAGAAGCAATGCCTACCTACACTATGTCTTGCTTCCATCTCCGAAGCTCTCTTTACAAACGTATTCAAGCTACTCTCACTAGGTTTTGGTGGGAATCCACTACTTGGAAAAAAAACAAATGAGTTCGATCTCTTGGAAGAAAATGACCGAATCGTTTAAGACAAGGGGATTGGGTGTCAGATATATCCATACCTTTAATATTGCATTGTTATCAAAACTTAGTTTGGAGAATCCTTCTAAAACAAAACTATCTTCGGGCTAAAGTCCTATTAGGTAAATAATGTAAAACATCTTCACTTCTTGAATGTAAGGTCCTTAACTAAGCGTCACATGAGTGGAGGAGCATCTATATGGGAACTGACCTCATGAAACCTAGGGAAACTCAATGGTATGGGCTCAACCACTCTGATTTGTAGAATTCCATGGTTTTCTATCTCTGCCCCTTTATCACCTATGGGGCTTTAACGCCCCCAAACAGTTCCTACGGCCGGACTAACTGAGGACCGGCCCGGAGGTCGTCACGAGAGGACATCCGCCTGCAATCCGACCGAGGTTCCACCAACGAATTAGGACTCTCGACCAGTTCCCCGGCGACGCCTACCTGCTACGTACGCACCATAGGCTTCTCAACCTTTGGCACGCAAGAGGCATTGTGCTGGCCCGGATAGGACCATGTACCATTTCCACTTGTCCGAATATATATATGAAGATATCTCGATTTATTACTTATGTATAATGTACATTAAAACAAAACACTTAAGTAAAACAGTTGGATCCATTTTCGAAGAAAAGGATATATTAAATTTTTGCAAGACAGCAAGAAAACGCCCTAGCCGGTTTCCTAGTTGTCCAAGCTCTATACCCACCTCACATTGTCCTTCAAGACAAAATATTATCATGAATAATCTAAGATTACTTAGTGAGTTGGGTAATCCCTCTAACATGCAATCTTCCCACCCAACTACCCCACAACAACACACTCAAACATGCAACAATCAACATGCAATAGCAATCAGAACACGCAATGCAGAAGCGTCAATCACACAGCAGACCACAATAAGTCTCACAAGAAAAATTATAAGATATCAAGAGACTTGACTCCTCTGGACACTTAGTCATTCAGACTATCACACCACCACACTCGCAACATTTTTCGGGTAAGAATTGCTAATAAGGCACCAATACAAAATTGGTCCTTATTAGACTTCCACAACCTAGGGCCCTTCAATACTATGTCCCATTCTCCCACAACCATACCGCGATGAAACCACAAAGGTAACCAACCGGTTCCACAACTTAGACGCATCGTCATGCAACGGTTCGGGCTAGTAGCTAGGTAAGCATCAAAACGTCCTTGCCACGAGACGATGAAGGTTAACTCGCCGGACCAACTCACTTTTGGGGACAGAGATCATTCGCTAGTCCGATCATATTCTATGAGAACTAGATATTAAGTACTAAATTCTAAGCTAACATGCACAAATAATTTAAGTACTTCTATGACAAACAATTTATTTTCAAGCTATAAATTTCAAGAAAATTCAAGCAAGAAAATCCACACAATCCTTGTGAAGCAAGAAAGTTATTCAAGCAACTTAGGATTATTTTTACATGCATGCAATCATTTTTAACCTCCAAAAATCTTAGTGAAATTATTCTTAAGAATATTCACCTTTTCTTGTATTTTTACTCCATTTTTCCTCATTTCTTTTTCGTGCATGTCATCCATTTTCATCAAGAAATTTATGCAAGAAAATTATTGCATTTTATCTCATCAAGTGAACATAATCTTTCATCATGTTCACCGATTATAACTCCCAAAAAATTTGCATGCACACCCATCTTCTCAAAAATTAAACATGCAAGCTCACACAACCAAAAATTATGCAAGATTAGTTTTGCATCTCAAGAACTCATGATTTTCTGATTTCATCGTTAGATCTATGCATGCATGTTCAATTTGAACCTTCTCAAGACCACATGCATTCAACTAGGTTAATGCATGTCGATCTACTCAAGTTATTAAGCTTGTTATCATGAATCTATCAAAGAAAACATGCATCAAAGAAGCAAACAATACACAAGGATGGATACATGAGCTTTAGAGCTCATGCATCATCTGAAACACACAACCACAACTCACAGTTATTTTAGCAGCACTTGATTGTCTTGGACTTCACCACACCATAGATCTGACAGCTCCTCTTCTCCTCCTTAGCCTCTTGCTTGAATCACCCTTCTCCTTGTCTCTCCTTAGATCAAAATCTGTTAGACTCTTTCTCTAAAGAATCAATCGAAATTTTGAGAGAGTTTTGGTATATTTTTGGAGTTCTAAGGTCGCAAATGAGAGATAAAAGGGGGTATTTATAAGCCTTTTAGCCGATTCTCAAGTGGGACAAATGTCCACTTTGTTGCATTGATTTTGACAAGTGAAAAAATCTTGGCTGCATGTGGCGCGTGCATTCCACTCACCGGCGGAAGAGGCTTAAGATTTTGACACGTGGCATCGCGGCTAAGGATGGACCCTTCAGTTTCCCTTCGTCCTTCCCGCGTCTGAAGCTCTCGTCCGGAGTCCACGTTTCCATCCCTTTGTTCGTATCAACCAAACCCTCGTCCATGATCGGTCCCTTCATCCAAGACGTACGGTCCTCTCGTCCGTAGTCTATCCCAGCGTCCGAGACGTACGGTCCTTTCGTCCATAGTCCGTCTCCGCATCCGTGACATACGGTATGTCCCGCGGTGACTCCCAACCATCCTTTAGTCCCCTGGCTGGTACGTTGGTACACGGCCATTACGTTCTTATGGTCCATTTCTCGTCCTTTCCTTATTATTTTCTTGGCTATTCTCTCCTTTCCTTCCTTTTTAACCTTTCCATTACCATTCCCCAACGTCCGTCGTCTAATTTCCTTGATGGCCTGATGATCCACGTCCGTCTTTTGGCCATTGGCCATTCCCGCGTCCAAATGACTTCTCCCAAAAGTTACTCGGTCGTTTGTCGAGGTTTTTCTTTCTTTATCTCCTTGGGTTCGTCACGTGTCCTTTTAAGTGTTTTTCTTGTCCGGTATGTATCCCTTCATGAGGGTCACTACAGGGTCCCCCTACCGAAGTCTCCCAAAACCCTACAGTTGCTAGTCTCCTACTCTCGAGCTCTAGAGAATAGAACAAAGATCTCATCCTTCTATTTCTTCTAGCTTATGCAAAGGAAATCTTATCCCTAAAACCAAGCAACAAATGGGCTTCGAACATCTGGTTTGGCTTCCTTCATTAAATGGGATATGTTAAGCTAAACCAGGCTACTATGAAGCTTTAAAACTCACAGAAATAAAGGATACACTTACACTAGCCCCTTCCCTGAGTTCCTACAACCCAGAAGAAAAACATCTGGTCCATCAAGAGTTCGCCTAAGACAAAGTTGCTACTTTTGGAAAGCAGCTCAAAATGCTCTACCGGTTGGCGACAACCTATTCCACAAACAGGTGAGTGATTCTGTAAGATGCCCTCATTTTAATGTGATACAAGACTCAGTGGTGAGACTTGTGCCGGGATTGAGATAATGGCTTCACAAGCTGGTGTTTGCTTCGATCTTGTTAAGAAAGATTGTCGATGATGAAGATTTAACACGATGGTGGTCGCTTTTCTATTGTGGGATCGTTAAAAGGGGAACTATTAGCGGAATGAAGTACACCACGGAGATGTGATTGGTCTCTAATATGATATAGGAAACGAACTCAGCCTTCTGGAATCGCACACAAAAAACAAAGAACAAGTTTATCCTCTCAAGAACACTCTAAGAGAAGAAGTACAACTGCTGTAGGGAGACTTTATAATAGTCCTTCAGCTAGCCCTAAAGCCGGAAGTAAATGCAAAAATAACGCAACAAAGGAAAAAAAAATCAAATACAATACCATTTTTTTTTGGAAAGAAAATAAACCAAATAAAGAAAATATTCATGTACTACTCGTTGATCTAGGTCCAATAGATGTCCTCTTAGTCCTCACCCTTTATCAACCTTCCCATAGGAGAAGTTGCCACCAATTGATCTGCAGGTCAATTAGTGACAGCTTGTCCTGTGGGAAAGTTTTTAAAGGGTGGGGACCAGGATTCGAGGAACTCATGGCGCACCAATAACCTACTGGTGGATTTGGATATCCACAGTGATGGGTTAGGATTGATGCCCTACAGGGCCAGCTTGGGATCCGTTGGGACGGCTAGCGGGGGGTTAGCAGGGTCCACGGACGGTCAATTGGGGCAGCTAGCGGGGGACTAGTGGGGTCCACGGGACAGGTTGTCACAGTATATAAAGGTTATGAGTCCCCATTTTCAAACCGCACTCTCCTACTTCCTTGCTAGAGGACTAGCAAGATTTAAGTTTGGGGATCTGATAACTCTTTAATTTACATGTTTTTAGCATCCTTTTTTGTCCATATTTTGCATTATTCATACCCTTAACTTAGCATTTTTAGGTCATTAACTGTAGGAATTCACTTTTAGGCCATTTAGGGTGTTGCATTTTTGCATTTTCATATTTTGGATGATAACAGGTGCTTAAGAGCCTAAAATGGGGAAAAACAAGGACAAACCCGAAGATGTACCCGAAGGAGCCATCGAGCTGGAAGAACGAGTCTGAACCCCAACACGATCAAGGAGGATCCAAGAGCATGAAGACCAACCCGAAGATCTACCCGAGGACTAACTCGACCTCATCCTCGTGTACCCCATCGAGTAGACCCTCGGGCAGGTCTGGGAAGCTAGGTCAAAGGGGTTTCCATATATAAACCCCTCCTCTCCTTCCTCGCAAACGAGCACGCCGCAGACCCTCAAACCAGAGAGCGAGAGCTTCTGTGAGAGAACTGAGCGACTCAAACACTTTTCCCTTTTGTTTTAAATTTTATTTCATAACTAGTTATCATTTCTTTAGATTTCTATCTTGTATTCTAATCCCTCTACTTTATCGTTTAATATAATGCAATTTTCGTTTATATTTGCTTTGATGTTTCCTGCTATGATTTCCGAGTAGTGTAGTAAAGTTTATAGGGATGGGATCGATGATTTTGTGTTCTTGATCGGTTAGGATGTCTTAGTTGATTGTATATGTTTAATAGATTTCCTTCTAGATTGGTGTTCTTAATGTTGTCAACAAACCGAGAGGATGAGATTAGATCTAAGGTGTTTTACCACCGAGAGGTGTAGATGAGATGCTTGAATCAACCAATGCTAGAGATTTACTCACTTAGCCTAAGTGATTAGATGAGTAAGGGGTTTACTGACAATAATGAATCGGATCTTAATGCCTGCTTGGTCATGTTTCTCCAACGAGAGTTGGGTAGGGGAGTGATCAAGGTTGATTGTTTCTATCACGAGAGTGTTTTAACAAGATTTTAGAGATTCATTTTCTAGGAAATATTTGCTTGAGGCATGTAAGACATCTATACTGGTTAGGAATACTTAGGATTTGATTACCCCATCCTTAGAAGCTTTCGTATTTTAATTGCTTGCATTTCTATTCATCACTCGATCCCTTACCCGAACAGGTACACGATCACCTGCTTCGAGTAACCCCTCGAGTTGTTCATACCTTCTTTGCTTACTCGATCACCCCACCCGATCTTGTACTCGAATGCTTGCATCGAGTGCTTAGGTCGTGTGGTTCCTTGTTTATATTCTTTTCTTTTATTATTTTAGGATTGTTAGACAAAACCCCATTCTTGCTTGGCTTGACTTGCATTGTTCTGATTGAATCCTTCCTGCTATCATAAACAACCATTTGGATTGATAACCCTTTGTACTACAACTGCATAGGGAATTGATACCCTGGGTGAAAAACCTGTTATCAGTTACATCAAGGGAGATCGGACGAAACATATATTGCCTAAGTTCTTCTTCACACATGTACTACAAAAGGCCGGAGAAGTTTAAGTGGTGCAAGTTCCATCCTGCGACAATTCAGCCGATCTTTTCACCAAGTCATTACGGACATCAACTTTCAGGAAGCTCAAGCATCAGATTGGGAAGCGCAGACTCAATGACTTTTAGTGATGCTTAGAACAGAGGGTGTAATACGTGTTGTACTTTTTTTCCTTCACCATGGTATTGTCCCAATGTGTTTTCCTGGTAAGGTTTTAATGAGGCATCATCCCCAAGCGTATTATGATGACCTCTTAGCATTTGAACGGTTATGTCATCCAAGGGGGATTGTTGTAAACCATTGAAGATGGATCTCCATAACCGGCCCATACATGTCCAAGTCCACAAGGCCCAGCATCCTACCTCTTCTTATTTAATGTCGGTTTAGAATTCCTAATGTATTTAGAGTATCTCCATCAAAGAATGTAATGAAAGTATCTTAAAACAAATTTTATTCTTAATTTTGAAAAAGTGAAATTAAAAACTTCTTAAGAAACTTTAATATTTCATAGGTCCATACCTTGTCCTGAATGTAGTCTTTCTCACATCTACCTCGTCTATCGGGATCTGATGATAACCCGACGCTAGATCTATCTTGGAGAGCCAAGTAGCACCTCTCAACTGATCCAACAACTCATCGATCCTAGGTAGAGGGTACTTGTTCTTCACAGTGACCTGGTTCAAACCCTGGTAATCAATACACAACCGGAAACTCCCACCCTTTTTCTGGACAAATAACACCGGCGCTCCCCACGGTGATACACTAGGACGGATGAATCCCTGACTCAACAAATCCTCTAGCTGCTTCTTCAGCTCTACCATCTCTGTTGGAGCCATTCTGTAAGGAGCCTTGGACAACGACGTCGTCCCCGGTTCCAGTTCAATCGTGAAAGGATCCGACCGAGATGGTGGTAATCCTTGCAATGACTGAAACACATCCTCAAATTCCTCAACAACCGGAATACCGCTAACCGTAGACTTCTCCACTGATTCTGGCATTGATATAGTAACCAAATAAGCCTCACGGTCCTTCTCGATCATCTTCCCAGCCTGAATGGCCGAGATCACGAGACTCCCCGAAGTCGGTCTAATACCCTGAAAAACCAACTTCCCTCCTGGACGCTCAAACTCCACTCTACCCCGATGACAATCCAAATGCACCATGTGCCGATGCAACCAATCCATCCCGAGAATAACATCATACAACTCCACTGGACTGATAAGCAAATAAGCTGGCTACAACTCCCCCGCGATCTGAATATCAACTCCTCTAGCTCGTCCAATAACTCTCAGGAACTTGCCTCCCGCAACTCTAACAACTCCAGTACGCTTCTTAGGATCCCCTCTGATTCCCGCGCTCTCTGCACACTCTGGAGTAATTAAGCTATGAGTAGTTCCAGAATCAAACATAGTGCATCGACCGATGCAATCCCTAAACCGGGATTTCGGTTCACGGATGTTACAGTTTATCTTTAATTTCAATATTTATCCTATGAATCTTGAATTTTTCTTGATTTTTTCTGATTGTTATATCTGTTAATTTTTTTATTTTATTTTAAAATTCTGATCAGTGAGAATTAACATTTGTTTTTTTCTTTTAAAATTTTTACTTTTACGAATCTTGAATTTTTTTTTTTTGATTTTTTTTTGACTCGATAAACTCATTGATATTTTTTCTTTTATTTTAATATCATTTTTAAAATTGTGATCAAGTGTGGATTAAAATTTGTTTTTTATTTCTGGCCCAATGACAATCGAAAAGGACACGAGACAATTGTATATTTCAACTAAATTATCGGGAGTTTAGATTATGAATTGTTAACAAATATTATGAAGTGTGGACCATGTTGTTTTGGAAACAAATTATATTCTATGAAAACCGAAGCATCAGAATGTAATTGGTTATTTGAATTAAATCTTTACCCATCCCAATATTTCGGGTCAACTTTCAAAAAGATATATGTACACCAAAAGTTCAACTTCGTTCTCACTCAATCATTTAACTATTATTATCTATGTGGTGTATTATCTATGTGGTGTAGCCTAAGATTTCAGATTATATCCATATATATGTATACTGACATAATATAACGACCGTTACCTTTTGGTAACTCTACGTTTTTTTTACGGATAAGAGTTGCAAAAGGAAGTCTTCGAGTAAATCATTTCCTCTTTGTGGATGATACAATGTTTTTGGCCGATCAGATCCAAAATTTTGCAGAACTCTACAAATTTTTCTACAGAAATATGAGAAAGCATCAGGTCAAACAGCTTCTACGGATCGAGAAAGAAGGAGGAGAAGGGAAATATTTGGGTTTACCAGAATTATTTAACCCGAAGAAAAATGACTTATTCAATATAATTGTTGACTGGATCAAACAGAGAGCTTTGAGTTGGTCTTCTCGTTTCCTCTCCTCAAGTAGGGAAGATCACTATGTTGAAATAAGTTCTAGCAGCAATATCTACCTACACTATGTCTTGCTTCCATCTCCGAAGCTCTCTTTGCAAATGTATTCAAGCTGCTCTCACTAGGTTTTGGTGGGAATCCAATACTTGGAAGAAAAAAAATGAGTTCAATTTCTTGGAAGAAAATGACTGAATCGTTTAAGACAAGGGGACTGGGTGTCAGATATATCCATACCTTTAATAGAGCATTGTTAGCAAAAATTAGTTTGGAGATCCTTCTATACCAAACTATCTTCCGGCTAAAGTCCTATTGGGTAAATACTGTTAAACATCTTCACTTCTTGACTATATGGTTCTCAACTCAGCATCACATGAGTGGAGGAGCATTTATATGGGAAGAGTCCTCAGGAAACCTAGCAAAACTCATTGGTATGGGATCAACCACCCCGATCTGTAGAATTTCTGCCCTTTATCACCTATGGGTCCCCCTACTGAAGTCTCTCAAAACCTTACAGTTGCTAGTCTCCTACTCTCGGGCTCTAGAGAATAGAACAAAGATCTCATCCGTCTCTTTCTTCTAGCTTATGCAAAAGAAATTTTATCCCTAAAACCAAGATAAAAATGAGCTCTGGACATCTGGGCTTGGCTTCCTACATTAAATGGGATATATTCAGCTAAATCAGCCTACTATGAAGCTTTAAAACTCACAAAAATAGAGGATACACTTACAGTAGCCCCTTCCGTGGGTTCCTACAACTAGAAGAAAAACATCTAGTCCATCAGGAGTTTGCCTAAGACAAAGTTGCTACTTTGGAAAGCAGCTCAAAATGCTCTACCGGTTGGCGACAACCTATTCCACAAACAGGTGAGTGATTATGTAAGATGCCCTCATTTTAAAGTGATATAAGACTCAGTGGTGAGACTTGTACCGGGATTGAGATAGTGGCTTCACAAGCTGGCGGTCGCTTTTCTCTTGTTAAGAAAGATGGTCGATGACGAAGATCTGACACGATGGTGGTCGCTTCTCTATTGTGAGATCCTTAAAAGGGGAACTATTAGCAGAATGAAATACACCACGGAGATGTGATTGGTCTCTGATATAGCATACGAACATCGCACACAAAAGACAAAGAACAAGTTTATTCTCTCAAGAACACTCGAAGAGAAAAAGTAAGAAAATTCGACATTTTTATTTATTATCAAAGGTGAAAAATCGTACAACTGCTGTAGGGAGACTTTATAATAGTCATTCAGCTAGCCCTGAGGCCGGAAATAAATGCAAAAATAACGCAACAAAGGAAAAAAATAAAATCAAACATAAAACCATTTTTTTTGGTAAGAAAATAAACCAAATAGAGAAAATATTAAACATACTTAAACTCTCGTGATGCGTCTTACCTAGATGCGATCTAGGTCCAATAGATGTCCTCTTAGTCATTTCTTGTACTACTCTTTGAACTACTTCACAGCTCCTGTCTTGTATTTATTTGCTGGCTTGTTTCTTGAAGTAGAGGTCTTCCTGGAATCCCTATAAAGTACCTTGATCTGTCTCTTGATGCTCTTCCATGTCCTCAATTTCTTGGTCTTGATCTTTACTATCTTGATTGCTCATGAAGGTTAAACTTGTTTCGCAAGTCAGTTGCGGCTCCAATGTCTTCTTTTGACTTCTAGGGATTCCTCGACCTGCCAAAAGAGGTTTCATACCGGGGGACTGGTTTGTTCAAGGCTCATTTGGTAAAAGCCTTCAGCAAGCTCTTCCTTGAAAATGTGATCATATCCGTTGTGGTGGCATGAAGCTGGTACAGACCAGTTGACATCCTTCAGTTCTAGGGAGCTTACAATATCTTGCACAACTAAGGTAAACCTCTTTTTGAGCTGTTTAGGCTATGATCGTATCATGGAACCTTCTCGTACTTCTGGTACAAGATATTGTACAAAATCTGGTTCGGCGGTTTGGATGCTAGGATCGATGTCCGCATCATGAAGGTGATGAATTTGTCCTTGAACTCCTCTTCCACTGTCTTTTTTTCAAAGGAAGTCTGGAAATTAGCCCCCTCAAATCTGACTTTGATACATAAGCGGTTTCCTCTGTGTCGGTTGGTATATCTGCTGCAATTAACGCGATCTGCCTCCCTCCCACCAGAATAGGAGAAGGATCCCTTGCTCCCTGGATCTTCTGGTCCATTTAGACATCACAAAATCAAAAGATCTTCAATGAAAAACAGATCTCATCTAGTGAGGCTGTCCTGATTGCTGATATATCATGGTTTTTAAGTGTTTTTAGCCATGATATAAGTCTTATTTATAGAGTCTTTTTGGTATTTTTAGAGTCTTTGGAGTCTTTATAAGATTTAGCATGGATGTGAGCATAATGGATCTAAATAGGAGGATTTGGAGTATAATCAAGCATTGAGGCTGAGCTAAAAAGTTGGCAGACCAGTTCAAGAGTAAGCATCGATCGATGCTTCATATGTGTCGATCGATGCAGTGTCCACAAGACAATTCGGAAGCTTTCCCACAAGTTTTGAAAATTTACAAAACCGGCCCAATGTATTGCATATTTGCATCATTAGTCCCTAGACGTGTTTTAGGAAAATATATAGGATTTTTATGGTCATTGTTTAGACCTAAACTTTATTTTTTCCCTGCAACTTTTGAGAGAAAACCCTGAGAGATTTTTAGAGAACTCTTGGAGAGAAGAATACGACTCCTTCAGAGAAGATTCAGAACTACTTTTTCTTCTTCCTTTAATCTCTTAATTCTATCTATTTTATTCATAATTGATGTTCTTACAATTATGTCTGTGTAGATCTGCTTGTTAGGTTTAGGGTTTCTCATTAGGGATTTCATGGATTAGTAGATTGATTAATTGTTTGGATTCATTATCTTTCTTGTTCAGCACCATAGGTTGTTCTTAATGCTAGATCTTTGATTATTCATATGGATTTAGATCTTAGGATTATTGATTGATATGAGAATATAATTGATTTTCCTGACAAAAACCTTTGGTGAGCAAAATTACTTTTTGCAAAGAGATTTGAATTAGTTATTTTGTGAACTTATCTAAACTTGATTTTATTGCTAGTTTTTAACTTGAATTTTGCAAAGAGATTTGGATTTTCGGGTTTTAAAACTTAGATAATATTTGCAGTGAGAACTGATTTATTTTAAAATTGTGTTTTTTAGAGTTCAAGAACGGTGCTTAATTATTGAATCTTGCTTGCTAAATTAATTGATCTGATTTTCCATGATTTCCTGAGAATTTCCCTAAGCCTAGCATTTCATCCATCTGAATTTACATCTCTTTTATATTCTGTTTAATCTTGCAATTTAATTACAATATTTATGTTTAGCATAATTAAAAGATTATTAAATCTATTGTGTGAATCTGGAGTCTTTGTGGATTCGATCCCTAAGTACTACAATTGATTTCGCCATTGCCGGGGACTCTTTTGATTCACCATTAGATTAAAGTCTTTGATTTTGTCTAAATTTTTATTTTTCTATTTTACTCACACACTTTTGTTTCTTTTCTCTTGTGTGTTTCAGGTACATGCCTAAGCCTAGCACCAGAAAAAATGCTACTGGTCCAGTTGTTAAGCTTACAAACCAAGAGTTAGGACAACTAGAGCGTCATAACACAAAAGCAGCCAAGTCAGCGAAGATGGCCAATACAATCATATTGAGACCTGATGAGGCTGGAGTTTTGAGGGATCAAGAGGGTAATGTGCGCAATGAGCAAGACCAGAAACTTGATGCTGAAGGACAGTTATTCAGGAATAACTCGTCGTGACCGATGAGAATGCACATTGCGTCGACCGATGCAACGACGGCATCGATCGACGCAACCAAGAAGGCATCGACCGACGCAATGCCAGAGCCGATTTGGAAGGTCACAACCAGCAGATCCTTCAGGGCAGACGGGACAACAATGGAGAACTTTTCAAGACTCTTGTGGACTTCAACAGACCACACTTATTCTATGAGAACCGCTCCGCAATTGTCCCTCCTCCATTCCCAAGGAATGATTTTGAGTTGAAGTCTGCCTACTTTGCTCTTGTTAGACAAAGGCCATTCCAGAACTTGCCGCATGAGAAGTCTCTAGACCATATTGAGCATTTTGAGGATATAGTCACAAGCATCAAGGCTAATGGAGTCACAGAGGACTATATCTACTGCAAGCTTTTTCCCTACTCTCTTGCTGGGGAAGCATCTCATTGGCTAAGGCACTTGAAACCAGGATCTCTGAAGACCTGGAATGACATAAAGGTGGCATTCTTGAACTACTTCTAGCTGAGGATTAAGCTTTCCACCTTTAGACAAGGCCCAGCTAAATCTTACAAAGCTGCTTGGGTGAGGTTCAAAGCATACTAGAGGGATCGTCCGCATCATGGGTTCTCGGAGGTGCAGTTGATCAGTATCTTCTTCAGCGGTATTAACTGGAGGTATCAGATGGCTTTGGATGCAGCTAGTGATGGGAACTTCAAGACAAGGTATCCGAATGAAGCTGTACAATTGATTGAAAGGCTAGCATCAAGCAATAGCACCAAGAATGCAGACTTAGAGTGGAAAAGAGCACATGAAGGCCATGCTTCAAATCAGTTTTCTACGGTGAATGCTAAGCTGGATACAGTGCACAATCTTCTTGTGAGAAAGAAGTCTGCCCATTTTGCTGAAGATGTTGAGACTTTTGAGCCAAATTAATTGATCTGATTTTCCATGATTTCCTTAGAATTTCCCTAGGCCTAGCGTTTCATCCATCTGAATTTACATCTCTTTTATTTTCTGTTTAATCTTGCAATTTAATTACAATATTTATGTTTATCATAATTAAAAGATTATTAAATCTATTGTGTAAATCTGGAGTCTTTGTGGATTTGATCCCTAAGTACTACAGTTGATCTCTTAATTTGAGATAGTTGCTCAGGGTTAAATTTGAGCATATCAATTGCCATCACTAGGGCAAAAAACTGGCAATCGACTCAACTCCCCCGATCTCACCTCCGGACGCCTTCTCAATCCCCATTGCAACCCCAAATCCTCCTAGATTTAGTGACTTGTTTTACCGACGTGGCTTGAAAGCAAGATGGTAGAGCTGGATCGGGTTGGATTTTCAAAAACAAGTACAATCTCACAATCTGGAGAGGTTCATCCACGGTGTTGGATGTGGGATCGCCCCTGATGGCCGAAGCTTTAGCAACTTTAGCAGCGGTTGGTGCCATCGAATCAGATCGAAAGGTTGTCTCTCTTGCTTCGGACTCGCTCAACCTTGTCCAAGAACTCAATCGGAAGCTCCACATCAAGAAACTTCATGTGATTCTCCACGATCTCCTAGCTATCTCAAACTTTTTCGGTGTTTGCACTTTTAATTTTGTTCCCCGCAACTAAAATCACGATGCAGATGCATTAGCAAAAGAAGCTCTTTGGTTGTTTTGTACGGAAACCTAACTTAACCCATTAATAGCTTTGTCCAAAAAAGAAGCTTTCGGTTTGCTACGTTCGAAAGACTTTAAAAACTTGTTTATACATCAACAAAACGATGATCACCCAACATATTATTTGAACCATACCAATTTCTTTTCTTTTTTTCAGTTTTTATAGAAATACTGTCGTTAAGTAAAGGTTAATTCATTATCAGTTAAAAAAAGAATATAATTTACAAATCGAGTACTAATTCTCGATCTCTCCTATAGCCGCACTACCCATGCTTACAAACCAAGAGTTAGGACAACTAGAGCGTGATAACACAAAAGCAGCCAAGTCAGCGAAGATGGCCAATACAATCATATTGAGACCTGATGAGGCTGGAGTTTTGAGGGATCAAGAGGGTAATGTGCGCAATGAGCAAGACCAGAAACTTGATGCTGAAGGACAGGTTATTCAGGAAGAACTCGTCGTGACCGATGAGAATGCACATTGCGTCGACCGATGCAACAACGACATCGATTGACGCAACCAAGAAGGCATCGACCGACGCAATGCCAGAGCCGATTTGGAAGGTCACAACCAGCAGATCCTTCAGGGCAGACGAGACAACAATGGAGAACTTTTCAAGACTCTTGTGGACTTCAACAGACCACACTTATTCTATGAGAACCGCTCCGCAATTGTCCCTCCTCCATTCCCAAGGAATGATTTTGAGTTGAAGTCTGCCTACTTTGCTCTTGTTAGACAAAGGCCATTCCAGAACTTGCCGCATGAGAAGTCTCTAGACCACATTGAGCATTTTGAGGATATAGTCACAAGCATCAAGGCTAATGGCGTCACAGAGGACTATATCTACTGCAAGCTTTTTCCCTACTCTCTTGTTGGGGAAGCATCTCATTGGCTAAGGCACTTGAAACCAGGATCTCTGAAGACCTGGAATGACATAAAGGTGGCATTCTTGAGTTGATTCCTTAGCTGCAAGTCCTCGACCAGTTGTAAAGCTGAAATCTCACCATTCCAAAGTCCAGAATCCACAGGTAAAGCCAAGGTAAGCATCTCCTTCTCCTAAACCTTCTCCATTCATCAATAAGAATTTCAAAGGTACAAAAACTTTTTTTGTAGTTAACCAAGCCACGAGATTATCGTAGAGCGCTTGTTTCTTCTGTTGATGATTTTGCAGGACTTAAAAGAAAGTCACCCATACCTCAGTCCCGTCCTGGTCATGATCCTCACATCCTTGGCAGATCTCATGTACCTACTGCCTACACACGCCCTTGGATGAAGAGGACATACTCTCGGAAGCATTCATTGCCATGTTCCAATCCACCGGATGCCTGAGATCCGACACAGTCAAGCTAATGACTTAAAACAAGCGCTTAGTGGGAGGCAACCCACTCATAGGTTTTTCTTTTCCACTTAAATTGAGTCATTTTTATTCTTGCTTTGAGTCAGTTTGAATTTGTATTGAATTATGAACTTCTATCTATCATGTTGCATTTAATCTTGTGTTTGAGTGATTCTTAGCAGTGCTAACAGCCAAGGAATGAGAAAAACACAAATTAATCGCAGCTAACTCAGGAGTAATGCTGGAACTCTCTGCATCTGCAAAGTGCATCGACCGACACACCATCAGCATCGGTCGACACAGAACATCTGGATTGGTAAACCGATTTTGTTCACAATTTCAATACTTATTCGTTTTTATTTATTTTTCTTCGCCAATCTCTTACTTGATAACACTCGGGACAATGTTGTTTAAGTTTGGGGGAGGCAGTTACTAACTACGTTTTTGTTTTTGAGAGTCAGTCGAAAAAAGTTTTTGTTTTTGAGAGTCAGTCGAAAAAAAAATGATTGAGTCAAAAAAATTGTTGGAATTATGATTTTTCTTTTTAGTGTACTGCCTTGGTTGATTAATGCTGCAGATTGAATCCACAAATCCGCCTAACGAAAAATCCAAAGGCTGACCAGCTTACCAAAGACATCCGAATTTCCAACAGAATCCATAAAAGCCTGAGGTAATTTCTGTACTTTTCTTTTTACCTCATCAAAGAGATTGATGTTCTTAGAGTTTGGCTCCTTGTTTATACCTGACAAGTAAGATTTCAGAAAAAGAAAAAAAAATTGGTACTCCTCTCCCCTATTTAAAGTTTGAAATATGTTTCCTGGGAACTTTGTTTTTTTTTTAAAAAAAGAATAAAAGATGAGATGATTTTGATCAGTTTAGAGAGGTAGGTAAATTACCTATGACCTCATTATTCTACTCTTGAGTCAAATGATCACACAAAGCTTGGAAGCGAGGGGTAGGTAAATTACCGATGACCACATTATTCGCCTACACCTTTGATTTAAAAAAAAAAGATATTAAGAAAAAAAAGAAAAAAAAACAAAGATCATAGGAAGATTAAATAAAATAAGTCTGGGGGAGAGAAAGAGTACCACTGGTGGTAAAGATTTGTCTTGCTTGTTATGGTATTGTACGGGAATGAGTCTAGAAGGTTCTTAACATTGATCAAATTGATGAGACCCACCAATGAAGGCTTAATGGAGGAAGTAGTGGAATTTTGTTTGAATTTGGGATGTTATGAATGTCAACGGAGATGTACATGGTGGTTTGATTTGGATTTATTTGCTAAGCATATGGATTATGGTTTGGATGATTATGGTAATACTTTTGGAAATAAAAAGAGTTTCTGCATTTTCAAACCTCTTTCACAAGTCTAAGTTTATGTTTTGCTTGAGAGCAAGCAAATGCTAAGTCTGGGAGAGTTGATATATCATGGTTTTTAGGTGTTTTTAGCCATAATATAAGTCTTATTTATAGAGTCTTTTTGGTATTTTTAGAGTCTTTTGAGTCTTTATAAGATTTAGGATGGGAGCATAATGGAGCTAAATAAGAAGATTTGGAGTATAATCAAGCATTGAGGCTGAGCTACGAAGTTGGGAGACCAGTTCAAGAGTAAGCATCGATCGATGCTTCATATATGTCGATCGATGCAGTGTCCACAAGACAAATCGGAAGCTTTCCCACAATTTTTGAAAATTTATAAAACCACCCCAATGTTTTCTATATTTGCATCATTAGTCCCTGGACATGTTTTAGGAATATATATAGGATTTTTATGATCATTGGTTAGACCTAAGCTTTATTTTTTCCTACAACTTTTGAGAGAAAACCCTGAGAGATTTTTAGAGAACTTTTGGAGAGAAAAATCACGACTCCTTCAGAGAAGATTCAGAATTCATTTTCTTCTTTCTTTAATCTCTTAATGCTATCTATTTTATTCATGATTTGTGTTCTCACAATTATGTATGAGTAGATCTGCTTGTTAGGTTTAGGGTTTATCATTAGGGATTTCATGGATTATTAGATTGATTAATTGTTTGGATTCATTATCTTTCTTGTTCAACACCATAGGTTGTTCTTAATGCTAGATCTTTGATTATTTATCTGAATTTAGATCTTAAAATTATTGATTGATATAAGAATATAATTGATTTTTCTGACAAAAACCTTTGATGAACAAAATTACTTTTTCCAAATTACTCGATCTCTCCTATAGCCGCACTACCCATGCCGTCAACCACGTATTGGCATGTTCGACCTTTTTATAATCCGAAATATGATCAAATAGATACAACTAATACACGAAATTTTATGTTATTTATTCAGCAAAAGGACATAAGTAGTATGACTCGCGCATACATCTCAATTCAATATAGAAACATATTATCCGAAAGAGAAATAACAACGTTGATTTTCTCATATATTGGATCTAATTCTTGCAATTTTTTTCTTGTAACAATTCATATTGGACAAGGCTGTCCTTCCGTATTTGAAAACCTGCAAATTGGCCAAATTAGTATTCACAATTTTTTTTCTTTTAAGTTCGACGAATTTGGATTTTTTTTCCACACTATCAAATTGACTTTAGATCTCAAGTTTGTGTTAAAAGTTTAAAACGATCTCATTAATTAACCAATTTTTCTGTTTTTTTAGACATATAATTTCTTACCACCAAGGCACCAAGTTGTACGTTCTTTAAAATTATAACCATATACTTTTAGAGAGAACCAGCTAATTTGAACAATTGAATCATATTTTAAAAGAAAAATTAGTCAACTCATCGGAACCTTCACATTTGTCTCCTAGTGCAAACCTTCACATTTATCTCCTAATGGAAACCCTATAAATACCCACTAAACACTTAACATTTCTCTCCACCAATCTCATACAAACTTAAACTCACTAATACTTCTTAAGCCTTTTCAACTCCCAAAACAAATGGCTCCAAGAACCTCCCTTGCACTCTTCCTTTCCCTCAACCTCCTCTTCTTCACTTACACCACTGCGACCACAGGGACTTGTCCTAATGATACCCTTAAGGTCGCTCTGTGCGCAAATGTTCTCAAGATAGTGAACATAACAGTGGGAAGCCCACCTGTACAGCCATGCTGCACTCTCATCCAAGGCTTGGCTGACCTTGAGGCCGCAGCCTGCCTCTGCACTTTGGTCAAGGCTAACGTTCTTGGAATCAACCTTAACCTTCCCATCGATCTCACCGTACTCCTCAATGTTTGCGGTAGAACAGCTCCAGCGAACTACCAGTGCTTGTAAGTTGAACACTTATAACTTACCTATAAAATGAATGAATCATACAGTTGATGTTTCGTTTTATTGACGTTGTCATGCAATAATAATGGATAGTGGGGTTGTGTGTGTGTAATCGGCAAGTTTGCACTCCTTTGCTTCATTGTTCCTCCATTTCTTCTTTGTAACTTTGTCTTCCGGATATGATTAATAAAGTATGAACCGATGTCGTTGTCTATATGCCTATCTTAAAAACCAAGGTGACATTATACTGTAATACTATATATATCACTACAAAACATGCCCTTATTAGTATTCCGTTGTAAACATTAAGACATGTACAAACAGACCATTGCTGGCAAAAACGAATCTGATTAATAAAAGTATCAAACTAGAGAAGATATTTCTGCAGAACTGGATATAAGAACTATATATATTGTGATGTTAAAGAAGTATACATAGAACATAGTATTCAAAAATATATTAGAAGTTAAAGTATTAAAGTAACTATACTAAAAGCGAAAAATCATAAATCATACGGTAATCGACTTTTGGCTTGACTTGGGACATAATCATTCAATCTTTGCAGAAATCAAAAAAATTTGTAAAATGAAATTGATACCTTTGCGAGACAAGCCGTCCTATCAACTAAACCTTTCGAGTGATGAATGATGGATAAAGAACCATCTTTTTGAAACATGATTTACCCGTTGTCAATAGAAAGAACACAGACAATCTTTTGATACTTTCCTGGCTAAGTACTTAGCCACGAAGACAGATGTATGAATTGTATTTGTATGGTGAAGTCTAGAGATTCCAACTACATATTTGGACGCAGAACACAATTTTGCTTCGTTGATATTGCAATTTCCCATTTACAAAATAAAATATTAAACTATACGAAAGTTACTATGAAATTGTTGTCACATCTCCCTTCATCTTCTTCTATTATAACAATTTAACTAATTTTTACTATGACACAAAATTAAAATTAAAATTGTCATTATATGTAAGCAAAAAGGAACTGTGAAATTTGTCTATTAATTAAGGTTTATGGGTCGGCAAATACAGAAACCATTTTGAAAGTTTAAAATAGCAAATTATGTAAATAATTATAAAATTTTAAAAATTAGATAAATTGAAATGAAATTGTAACTAATTTTAATGAGATTTCCCAAACATATAAAAGACAAAAATATTTTATTTTAAAAATACCATAAGGATTCGTTAATCTGGTCCGTGAGTATTGGATTTGTTAATGCACACGTACGTACACGTGAACTATACATACATACACTAATCAGAGATTAATTAAATCTGCATCAAATTTCAAAAAGCCATGTATGGGCTAGAGTTGTTATAGAATCGTCACAAAAAGTTATTAACTATAAATAGTAAGCGTTATTTGAAATCAGCTATGTACTCTGAACTCTAAACTTCGTTAATAGAGTTTACAAAATTGCAAATCTAACTGTTTTCCGTTCGAATCTTGATTTTTACCCAAGAACAAGAGTATGTTAATTTTAGAATATTATAGCTGTAGCGAGTTTAGATTATAAGATTCATAATCAAAAGTAATTTGTAATGAGAAAATTGACGATCCTTATTTTTGATATAAAATTTTAGAAGTCATTTTTTTTTGGGTAAATCATTCCTTTTCTCATTTCACTAAGATAGGGTTCATTACAACAATAAGATCATCTTTAGCCAGATCATTAACAAAAAAAGAAAAGAAAATTAGTATATCATGTAGAATCTCTTGGATCTCCCAATTGAGTGATTAGACTAAAGTCAACGAGTCTGAAGCAAAGAAGATGTTGGTGAATTTGGATTCACTCACAACTCTCATTGTCGTCAGAGTTGCTAGAGCTTTGTTTGTTTGAAGATGTGAGATTTTCAACACATATGACTTTTTATTCTGATTAAATTTCTTTATAAATTAACTTTTGTCATAATTCCATAAAAATCTCACATAAAATTAATACTAATATTTTTGAGTTGGCGGACTATATATTGGTTTTATTTCAGTTAGCCTGTGTTAGACTATAACACTATATTAAAATGCATAGATTTCCGACTCAAAACCAATTGACAATTATTAAATTTCACATCTATGTTTTTATATATTAATGTAAGTCTCATCTCAACTGATATTAGATTTACTAAAACGTCAATTTTCTTTCTTAATTTATCTTTAATTTCAGTATTTATAATATGAATCTTGATTTTTTTCTTGATTTTTCTGATTGTTATATCTGTTAATTTATCTTTAAAATTTTGATCAGTGTAGATTAAAATTTGTTTTTTTAGTTTATCTTTAATTTTACGGATTTTGAATTCCTTTTTTTTGTTTTGAATTTTTTTCTGACTCGATAAACTCGTTGATATTTTTTTCTCTTTTTTTAATATTATTTTAAAAATTCTGACCAAGTGTGGATTAAAATATGTTTTTTTTAAATTTCTGGCCCAATGAAAATCGAAAAGGACACGAGACAATTGTATATTTCAACTAAATTCTTGGGAGTTTAGATTGTGAATTGTTAACAAATATTATGAAGTGTGGACCATGTTCTTTTGGTAACAAATTATATTCTATGAAAACCTTTACCCGTCCCCAATATTTCGGGTCAAACTTTCAGAAAGAAATATATGTACACCAAAAGTTCAACTTCGTTCTCACTCAATCACTTAACTATTATTAACTATGTGGTGTAGCCTAAGATTTCAGATTATATCCTTATATATGTATACTGACATAATATAACGACCGTTACCTTTTTGTAGCTCTAGGTTTTTTTTAGGGATAAGAGTTGTAGAAGGAAGTCTTTGAGTAAATCATTTGCTCTTTGTGGATGATAAAATGTTGTTTGCCGATCAGATCTAAAATTTCTCTACAAAAATATGAGAAAGCATCAGGTCAACCGATAATCAATCCAAATTATTTATCATTTTCTCTACTAAAACCCTATTGGAGATAAGAATAAAAGCAAACAGCTTCTACGGATCCAAAAAGAAGGAGGACAAGGGAAATATTTGGATTTATCAGAATTATTTAACTGGAAGAAAAATGACCTATTCAATATAATTGTTGACTGAATCAAACAGAGAGCTTTGAGTTGGTCTTCTTGTTTCCTCTCCTCAAGTAGGGAAGATCACTATGTTGAAATAAGTTATAGAAGCAATGCCTACCTACACTATGTTTTGCTTCCATTTCCGAAGCTCTCTTTACAAACGTATTCAAGCTACTCTCACTAGGTTTTGGTGGGAATCCACTACTTGGAAAAAAAACAAATGAGTTCGATCTCTTGGAAGAAAATGACCCAATCGTTTAAGACAAGGGGATTGGGTGTCAGATATATCCATACCTTTAATATTGCATTGTTATCAAAACTTAGTTTGGAGAATCCTTCTAAAACAAAGCTATCTTTGGGCTAAAGTCCTATTGGGTAAATAATGTAAAACATCTTCACTTCTTGAATGTAAGGTCCTTAACTAAGCATCACATGAGTGGAGGAGCATCTATATGGGAACAGACCTCATGAAACCTAGGGAAACTCAATGGTATGGGCTCAACCACTCTGATTTGTATAATTCCATGGTTTTCTATCTCTGCCGCTTTATCACCTATGGGGCTTTAACGCCCCCAAACCGTTCCTACGGCCGGACTAACTGAGGACCGGCCCGGAGATCGTCACGAGAGGACATCCGCCTGCAATCCGACCGAGGTTCCACCAACGAATTAGGACTCTCGACCAGTTCCCCGACGGCGCCTACCTGCTACGTACGCACCTTAGGCTTCTCAACCTTTGGCACGCAAGCGGCATTGTGCTGGCCCGGACAGGACCATTTACCATTTCCACTTGTCCGAATATATATGAAGATATCTCGATTTATTACTTATGTATAATGTACATTAAAACAAAACACTTAAGTAAAACAGTTGGATCCATTTTCGAAGAAAAGGATATATTAAATTTTTGCAAGACAGCAAGAAAACGCCCTAGCCGGTTTCCTAGTTGTCCAAGCTCTATACCCACCTCACACTGTCTTTCAAGACAAAATATTATCATGAGTAATCTAAGATTACTTAGTGAGTTGGGTAATCCCTCTAACATGCAATCTTCCCACCCAACTACCCCACAACAACACACTCAAACATGCAACAATCAACATGCAATAGCAATCAGAACACGCAATGCAGAAGCGTCAATCACACAGCAGACCACAACAAGTCTCACAAGAAAAATTAGAAGATATCAAGAGACTTGACTCCTCTGGACACTTAGTCATTCAGACTATCACACCACCACACTCGCAACATTTTTCGGGTAAGAATTGCTAATAAGGCACCAATACAAAATTGGTAAAATTAGACTTCCACAACCTAGGGCCCTTCATTACTATGTCCCATTCTCCCACAACCATACCGCGATGAAACCACAAAAGTAACCAACCGGTTCCACAACTTAGTCGCATCGTCATGCAACGGTTCGGGCTAGTAGCTAGCTAAGCATCAAAACGTCCTTGCCACGAGACCATGAAGGTTAACTCGCCGGACCAACTCACTTTTGGGGACAGAGATCATTCGCTAGTCCGATCATATTCTATGAGAACTAGCTATTAAGTACTAAATTCTAAGCTAACATGCACAAATAATTTAAGTACTTCTATGACAAACAATTTATTTTCAAGCTATAAATTTCAAGAAAATTCAAGCAAGAAAATCCACACAATCCTTGTGAAGCAAGAAAGTTATTCAAGCAACTTAGGATTATTTTTACATGCATGCAATCATTTTTAACCTCCAAAAATCTTAGTGAAATTATTCTTAAGAATATTCACCTTTTCTTGTATTTTTACTCCATTTTTCCTCATTTCTTTTTCGTGCATGTCATCCATTTTCATCAAGAAATTTATGCAAGAAAATTATTGCATTTTATCTCATCAAGTGAACATAATCTTTCATCATGTTCACCGATTATAACTCCCAAAAAATTTGCATGCACACCCATCTTCTCAAAAATTAAACATGCAAGCTCACACAACCAAAAATTATGCAAGATTAGTTTTGCATCTCAAGAACTCATGATTTTCTGATTTCATCGTTAGATCTATGCATGCATGTTCAATTTGAACCTTCTCAAGACCACATGCATTCAACTAGGTTAATGCATGTCGATCTACTCAAGTTATTAAGCTTGTTATCATGAATCTATCAAAGAAAACATGCATCAAAGAAGGAAACAATACACAAGGATGGATACATGAGCTTTAGAGCTCATGCATCATCTGAAACACACAACCACAACTCACAGTTATTTTAGCAGCACTTGATTGTCTTGGACTTCACCACACCGTAGATCTGACAGCTCCTCTTCTCCTCCTTAGCCTCTTGCTTGAATCACCCTTCTCCTTGTCTCTCCGAAATCTGTTAGACTCTTTCTCTAAAGAATCAATCGAAATTTTGAGAGAGTTTTGGTATATTTTTGGAGATATCAACCAATCCCTCGTCCATGATCGGTCCCCTCGTCCAAGACGTACGGTCCTCTCGTCCGTAGTCTATCCCAGCGTCCGAGACGTACGGTCCTTTCGTCCATAGTCTGTCTCCGCATCCGTGACATACGGTATGTCCCGCGGTGACTCCCAACCATCCTTTAGTCCCCTGGCCGATACGTTGGTACACGGCCATTACGTTCTTATGGTCCATTTTGTCGTCCTTTCCTTATTATTTTCTTGGCTATTCTCTCCTTTCCTTCCTTTTTAACCTTTCCATTACCATTCCCCAACGTCCGTCATCTAATTTCCTTGATGGCCTGATGGTCCACGTCCGTCTTTTGGCCATTGGCCATTCCCGCGTCCAAATGACTTCTCCCACAAGTTACTCGGTCGTTTGTCGAGGTTTTTCTTTCTTTATCTCCTTGGGTTCGTCACGTGTCCTTTTAAGTGTTTTTCTTGTCCGGTATGTATCCCTTCATGAGGATCACTACAGGGTCCCCCTACTGAAGTCTCCCAAAACCCTACAGTTGCTATTCTCCTACTCTCGGGCTCTAGAGAATAGAACAAAGATCTCATCCTTCTATTTCTTCTAGCTTATGCAAAGGAAATCTTATCCCTAAAACCAAGCAACAAATGGGCTCCGAACATCTGGTTTGGCTTCCTTCATTAAATGGGATATGTTAAGCTAAACCAGGCTACTATGAAGCTTTAAAACTCACAGAAATAAAGGATACACTTACACTAGCCCCTTCCCTGAGTTCCTACAACCCAAAAGAAAAACATCTGGTCCATCAAGAGTTCGCCTAAGACAAAGTTGCTACTTTTGGAAAGCAGCTCAAAATGCTTTACCGGTTGGCGACAACCTATTCCACAAACAGGTGAGTGATTCTGTAAGATGCCCTCATTTTAATGTGATACAAGACTCAGTGGTGAGACTTGTGCCGGGATTGAGATAATGGCTTCACAAGCTGGTGTTTGCTTCGATCTTGTTAAGAAAGATTGTCGATGATGAAGATTTAACACGATGGTGGTCGCTTTTCTATTGTGGGATCGTTAAAAGGGGAACTATTAGCGGAATGAAGTACACCACGGAGATGTGATTGGTCTCTGATATGATATAGGAAACGAACTCAGCCTTCTGGAATCGCACACAAAAAACAAAGAACAAGTTTATCCTCTCAAGAACACTCTAAGAGAAGAAGTAAGAAAATTCGGCATTTCTATTATTATCAAAGGTGAAAAATCGTACAACTACTGTAGGGAGACTTTATAATAGTCCTTCAGCTAGCCCTAAAGCCGGAAGTAAATGCAAAAATAACGCAACAAAGGAAAAAAAAAATCAAATACAACACCATTTTTTTTTGGAAAGAAAATAAACCAAATAAAGAAAATATTCTTGTACTACTCGTTGATCTAGGTCCAATAGATGTCCTCTTAGTCCTCACCCTTTATCAACCTTCCCACAGGAGAAGTTGCCACCAATTGATCTGCAGGTCAATTAGTGACAGCTTGTCCTGTGGGAAAGTTGTTAAAGGGTGGGGACCAAGGTTCGAGGAACTCCTGGCGCACCAATAACCTACTGGTGGATTTGGATATCCACAGTGATGGGTTAGGATTGATGCCCTACAGGGCCAGCTTGGGGTCCGTTGGGACGGCTAGCGGGGGGCTAGTTGGGTCCACGGACGGTCAATTGGGGCAGCTAGCGGGGGACTAATGGGGTCCGCGGGACGGGTTGTCACAATATATAAAGGTTATGAGTCCCCATTTTCAAACCGCACTCTCCTACTTCCTTGCTAGAGGACTAGCAAGATTTAAGTTTGGGGATCTGATAACTCTTTAATTTACATGTTTTTAGCATCCTTTTTTGTCCATATTTTGCATTATTCATACCCTTAACTTAGCATTTTTAGGTCATTAACTGTAGGAATTCACTTTTAGGCCATTTAGGGTGTTGCATTTTTGCATTTTCATATTTTGGATGATAACAGGTGCTTAAGAGCCTAAAATGGGGAAAAACAAGGACAAACCCGAAGATGTATCCGAAGGAGCCATCGAGCTGGAAGAACGAGTCTGAACCCCAACACGATCGAGGAGGATCCAAGAGCATGAAGACCAACCCGAAGATCTACCCGAGGACTAACTCGACCTCATCCTCGTGTACCCCATCGAGTAGACCCTCGGGCAGGTCTGGGAAGCTAGGTCAAAGGGGTTTCCATATATAAACCCCTCCTCTCCTTCCTCGCAAACGAGCACGCCGCAGACCCTCAAACCAGAGAGGGAGAGCTTCTGTGAGAGAACTGAGCGACTCAAACACTTTTCCCTTTTGTTTTAGATTTTATTTCATAACTAGTTATCATTTCTTTAGATTTCTATCTTGTATTCTAATCCCTCTACTTTATCGTTTAATATAATGCAATTTTCGTTTATATTTGCTTTGATGTTTCCTGCTATGATTTCCGAGTAGTGTAGTAAAGTTTATAGGGATGGGATAGATGATTTTGTGTTCTTGATCGGTTAGGATGTCTTAGTTGATTGTATATGTTTAATAGATTTCCTTCTAGATTGGTGTTCTTAATGTTGTCAACAAACCGAGAGGATGAGATTAGATCTAAGGTGTTTTACCACCGAGAGGTGTAGATGAGATGCTTGAATCAACCAATGCTAGAGATTTACTCACTTAGCCTAAGTGATTAGATGAGTAAGGGGTCTACTGACAATAATGAATCGGATCTTAATGCCTGCTTGGTCATGTTTCTCCAACGAGAGTTAGGTAGGGGAGTGATCAAGGTTGATTGTTTCTATCACGAGAGTGTTTTAACAAGATTTTAGAGATTCATTTTCTAGGAAATATTTGCTTGAGGCATGTAAGACATCTATACTGGTTAGGAATACTTAGGATTTGATTACCCCATCCTTAGAAGCTTTCGTATTTTAATTGCTTGCATTTCTATTCATCACTCGATCCCTTACCCGAACAGGTACACGATCACCTGCTTCGAGTAACCCCTCGAGTTGTTCATACCTTCTTTGCTTACTCGATCACCCCACCCGATCTTGTACTCGAATGCTTGCATCGAGTGCTTAGGTCGTGTGGTTCCTTGTTTATATTCTTTTCTTTTATTATTTTAGGATTGTTAGACAAAACCCCATTCTTGCTTGGCTTGACTTGCATTGTTCTGATTGCATCCTTCCTGCTATCATAAACAACCATTTGGATTGATAACCCTTTGTACTACAACTGCATAGGGAATTGATACCCTGGGTGAAAAACCTGTTATCAGTTACATCAAGGGAGATCAGACGAAACATATATTGCCTAAGTTCTTCTTCACACATGTACTACAAAAGGCCGGAGAAGTTTAAGTGGCGCAAGTTCCATCCTGCGACAATTCAGCCGATCTTTTCACCAAGTCATTACGGACATCAACTTTCAGGAAGCTCAAGCATCAGATTGGGAAGCGCAGACTCAATGACTTTTAGTGATGCTTAGAACAGAGGCTGTAATACGTGTTGTACTTTTTTTCCTTCACCATGGTATTGTCCCAATGGGTTTTCCTGGTAAGGTTTTAATGAGGCATCATCCCCAAGCGTATTATGATGACCTCTTAGCATTTGAACGGTTATGTCATCCAAAGGGGATTGTTGTAAACCATTGAAGATGGATCTCCATAACCGGCCCATACATGTCCAAGTCCACAAGGCCCAGCATCCTACCTCTTCTTATTTAATGTCGGTTTAGAATTCCTAATGTACTTAGAGTATCTCCATCAAAGAATGTAATGAAAGTATCTTAAAACAAATTTTATTCTTAATTTTGAAAAAGTGAAATTAAAAACTTCTTAAGAAACTTTAATATTTCATAGGTCCATACCTTGTCCTGAATGTAGTCTTTCTCACATCTACCTCGTCTATCGGGATCTGATGATAACCCGACGCTAGATCTATCTTGGAGAACCAAGTAGCACCTCTCAACTGATCCAACAACTCATCGATCCTAGGAAGAGGGTACTTGTTCTTCACAGTGACCCGGTTCAAACCCCGGTAATCAATACACAACCGGAAACTCCCATCCTTTTCCTGGACAAATAACACCGGCGCTCCCCACGGTGATACACTAGGATGGATGAATCCCTGACTCAACAAATCCTCTAGCTGCTTCTTCAGCTCTACCATCTCTGTTGGAGCCATTCTGTAAGGAGCCTTGGACAACGGCGTCGTCCCCGGTTCCAGTTCAATCGTGAAAGGATCCGACCGAGATGGTGGTAATCCTTGCAATGACTGAAACACATCCTCAAATTCCTCAACAACCGGAATACCGCTAACCGTAGACTTCTCCACTGACTCTGGCATTGATATAGTAACCAAATAAGCCTCACGGTCCTTCTCGATCATCTTCCCAGCCTGAATGGCCGAGATCACGAGACTCCCCGAAGTCGGTCTAATACCCTGAAAAACCAACTTCCCTCCTGGACGCTCAAACTCCACTCTACCCCGATGACAATCCAAATGCACCATGTGCCGATGCAACCAATCCATCCCGAGAATAACATCATACAACTCCACTGGACTGATAAGCAAATAAGCTGGCTACAACTCCCCCGCGATCTGAATATCAACTCCTCTAGCTCGTCCAATAACTTTCAGGAACTTGCCTCCCGAAACTCTAACAACTCCAGTACGCTTCTTAGGATCCCCTCTGATTCCCGCGCTCTCTGCACACTCTGGAGTAATTAAGCTATGAGTAGTTCCAGAATCAAACATAGTGCATCGACCGATGCAATCCCTAAACCGGGATTTCGGTTCGCGGATGTTACAGTTTATCTTTAATTTCAATATTTATCTTATGAATCTTGAATTTTTCTTGATTTTTTCTGATTGTTATATCTGTTAATTTTTTTTTCTTTTATTTTAAAATTCTGATCAGTGAAAATTAACATTTGTTTTTTTCTTTTAAAATTTTTACTTTTACGAATCTTGATATTTTTTTTTTGATTTTTTTTTGACTCGATAAACTCATTGATATTTTTTCTTTTATTTTAATATTATTTTTAAAATTGTGATCAAGTGTGGATTAAAATTTGTTTTTTATTTCTGGCCCAATGACAATCGAAAAGGACACGAGACAATTGTATATTTCAACTAAATTATCGGGAGTTTAGATTATGAATTGTTAACAAATATTATGAAGTGTGGACCATGTTGTTTTGGAAACAAATTATATTCTATGAAAACCGAAGCATCAGAATGTAATTGGTTATTTGAATTAAATCTTTACCCATCCCAATATTTCGGGTCAACTTTCAAAAAGATATATGTACACCAAAAGTTCAACTTCGTTCTCACTCAATCATTTAACTATTATTATCTATGTGGTGTATTATCTATGTGGTGTAGCCTAAGATTTCAGATTATATCCATATATATGTATACTGACATAATATAACGACCGTTACCTTTTGGTAACTCTACGTTTTTTTTACGGATAAGAGTTGCAAAAGGAAGTCTTCGAGTAAATCATTTCCTCTTTGTGGATGATACAATGTTTTTGGCCGATCAGATCCAAAATTTTGCAGAACTCTACAAATTTTTCTACAGAAATATGAGAAAGCATCAGATCAAACAGCTTCTACGGATCGAGAAAGAAGGAGGAGAAGGGAAATATTTGGGTTTACCAGAATTATTTAACCCGAAGAAAAATGACTTATTCAATATAATTGTTGACTGGATCAAACAGAGAGCTTTGAGTTGGTCTTCTCGTTTCCTCTCCTCAAGTAGGGAAGATCACTATGTTGAAATAAGTTCTAGCAGCAATATCTACCTACACTATGTCTTGCTTCCATCTCCGAAGCTCTCTTTGCAAATGTATTCAAGCTGCTCTCACTAGGTTTTGGTGGGAATCCAATACTTGGAAGAAAAAAAATGAGTTCAATTTCTTGGAAGAAAATGACTGAATCGTTTAAGACAAGGGGACTGGGTGTCAGATATATCCATACCTTTAATAGAGCATTGTTAGCAAAAATTAGTTTGGAGATCCTTCTATACCAAACTATCTTCCGGCTAAAGTCCTATTGGGTGTCAGATATATCCATACCTATAATTCAAATTCTACTGTTAAACATCTTCACTTCTTGACTATATGGTTCTCAACTCAGCGTCACATGAGTGGAGGAGCATTTATATGGGAAGAGTCCTCAGGAAACCTAGCAAAACTCATTGGTATGGGATCAACCACCCCGATCTGTAGAATTTCTGCCCTTTATCACCTATGGGTTCCCCTACTGAAGTCTCCCAAAACCTTACAGTTGCTAGTCTCCTACTCTCGGGCTCTAGAGAATAGAACAAAGATCTCATCCATCTCTTTCTTCTAGCTTATGCAAAAGAAATTTTATCCCTAAAACCAAGATACAAATGAGCTCTGGACATCTGGGCTTGGCTTCCTACATTAAATGGGATATATTCAGCTAAATCAGCCTACTATGAAGCTTTAAAACTCACAAAAATAGAGGATACACTTACAGTAGCCCCTTCCGTGAGTTCCTACAACTAGAAGAAAAACATCTAGTCCATCAGGAGTTTTCCTAAGACAAAGTTGCTACTTTGGAAAGCAGCTCAAAATGCTCTACCGGTTGGCGACAACCTATTCCACAAACAGGTGAGTGATTATGTAAGATGCCCTCATTTTAAAGTGATATAAGACTCGGTGGTGAGACTTGTACGGGGATTGAGATAGTGGCTTCACAAGCTGGCGGTCGCTTTTCTCTTGTTAAGAAAGATGGTCGATGACGAAGATCTGACACGATGGTGGTCGCTTCTCTATTGTGGGATCCTTAAAAGGGGAACTATTAGCGGAATGAAATACATCACGGAGATGTGATTGGTCTCTGATATAGCATACGAACATCGCACACAAAAGACAAAGAACAAGTTTATTCTTTCAAGAACACTCGAAGAGAAAAAGTAAGAAAATTCGACATTTTTATTTATTATCAAAGGTGAAAAATCGTACAACTGCTGTAGGGAGACTTTATAATAGTAATTCAGCTAGCCCTGAGGCCGGAAATAAATGCAAAAATAACGCAACAAAGGAAAAAAATAAAATCAAACATAAAACCATTTTTTTTGGTAAGAAAATAAACCAAATAGAGAAAATATTAAACATACTTCAACTCTCGTGATGCGTCTTACCTAGATGCGATCTAGGTCCAATAGATGTCCTCTTAGTCATTTCTTGTACTACTCTTTGAACTACTTCACAGCTCTTGTCTTGATCTTTACTATCTTGATTGCTCTTGAAGGTTAAACTTGTTTCGCAAGTCAGTTGCGGCTCCAATGTCTTCTTTTGACTTCTAGGGATTCCTCGACCTGCCAAAAGAGGTTTCATACCGGGGGACTGGTTTGTTCAAGGCTCATTTGGTAAAAGCCTTCAGCAAGCTCTTCCTTGAAAATGTGATCATATCCGTTGTGGTGGCATGAAGCTGGTACAGACCAGTTGACATCCTTCAGTTCTAGGGAGCTTACAATATCTTGCACAACTAAGGTAAACCTCTTTTTGAGCTGTTTAGGCTATGATCGTATCATGGACCCTTCTCGTACTTCTGGTACAAGATATTGTACAAAATCTGGTTTGGCGGTTTGGATGCTAGGATCGATGTCCACATCATGAAGGTGATGAATTTGTCCTAGAACTCCTCTTCCACTGTATTTTTTTCAAAGGAAGTCTGGAAATTAGCCCCCTCAAATCTGACTTTGATACATAAGCGGTTTCCTTTGTGCAGGTTGGTATATCTGCTGCAATTAACGCGATCTGCCTCCCTCCCACCAGAATAGGAGAAGGATCCCTTGCTCCCTGGATCTTCTGGTCCATTTAGACATCACAAAATCAAAAGATCTTCAATGAAAAACAGATCTCAGCTAGTGAGGCTGTCCTGATTGCTGATAGATCATGGTTTTTAAGTGTTTTTAGCCATGATATAAGTCTTATTTATAGAGTCTTTTTGGTATTTTTAGAGTCTTTGGAGTCTTTATAAGATTTAGCATGGATGTGAGCATAATGGAGCTAAATAGGAGGATTTGGAGTATAATCAAGCATTGAGGCTGAGCTAAAAAGTTGGCAGACCAGTTCAAGAGTAAGCATCGATCGATGCTTCATATGTGTCGATCGATGCAGTGTCCACAAGACAAATCGGAAGCTTTCCCACAAGTTTTGAAAATTTACAGAACCGCCCCAATGTATTCCATATTTGCATCATTAGTCCCTAGACGTGTTTTAGGAAAATATATAGGATTTTTATGGTCATTGTTTAGACCTAAGCTTTATTTTTTCTCTGCAACTTTTGAGAGAAAACCCTGAGAGATTTTTAGAGAACTCTTGGAGAGAAGAATACGACTCCTTCAGAGAAGATTCAGAACTACTTTTTCTTCTTCCTTTAATCTCTTAATTCTATCTATTTTATTCATAATTGATGTTCTTACAATTATGTCTGTGTAGATCTGCTTGTTAGGTTTAGGGTTTCTCATTAGGGATTTCATGGATTAGTAGATTGATTAATTGTTTGGATTCATTATCTTCCTTGTTCAGCACCATAGGTTGTTCTTAATGCTAGATCTTTGATTATTCATATGGATTTAGATCTTAGGATTATTGATTGATATGAGAATATAATTGATTTTCCTGACAAAAACCTTTGGTGAGCAAAATTACATTTTGCAAAGAGATTTGAATTAGTGATTTTGTGAACTTATCTAAACTTGATTTTATTGCTAGTTTTTAACTTGAATTTTGCAAAGAGATTTGGATTTTCGGGTTTTAAAACTTAGATAATATTTGCAGTGAGAACTGATTTATTTTACAATTGTGTTTTTTAGAGTTCAAGAACGGTGCTTAGTTATTGAATCTTGCTTGCTAAATTAATTGATCTGATTTTCCATGATTTCCTGAGAATTTCCCTAAGCCTAGCGTTTCATCCATCTGAATTTACATCTCTTTTATATTCTGTTTAATCTTGCAATTTAATTACAATAATTATGTTTAGCATAATTAAAAGATTATTAAATCTATTGTGTGAATCTGGAGTCTTTGTGGATTTGATCCCTAAGTACTACAATTGATTTCGCCATTGCCGGGGACTCTTTTGATTCACCATTAGATTAAAGTCTTTGATTTTGTCTAAATTTTTATTTTTCTATTTTACTCACACACTTTTGTTTCTTTTCTCTTGTGTGTTTCAGGTACATGCCTAAGCCTAGCACCAGAAAAAATGCTACTGGTCCAGTTGTTAAGCTTACAAACCAAGAGTTAGGACAACTAGAGCGTCATAACACAAAAGCAGCCAAGTCAGCGAAGATGGCCAATACAATCATATTGAGACCTGATGAGGCTGGAGTTTTGAGGGATCAAGAGGGTAATGTGCGCAATGAGCAAGACCAGAAACTTGATGCTGAAGGACAGTTATTCAGGAATAACTCGTCGTGACCGATGAGAATGCACATTGCGTCGACCGATGCAACGACGGCATCGATCGACGCAACCAAGAAGGCATCGACCGACGCAATGCCAGAGCCGATTTGGAAGGTCACAACCAGCAGATCCTTCAGGGCAGACGGGACAACAATGGAGAACTTTTCAAGACTCTTGTGGACTTCAACAGACCACACTTATTCTATGAGAACCGCTCCGCAATTGTCCCTCCTCCATTCCCAAGGAATGATTTTGAGTTGAAGTCTGCCTACTTTGCTCTTGTTAGACAAAGGCCATTCCAGAACTTGCCGCATGAGAAGTCTCTAGACCATATTGAGCATTTTGAGGATATAGTCACAAGCATCAAGGCTAATGGAGTCACAGAGGACTATATCTACTGCAAGCTTTTTCCCTACTCTCTTGCTGGGGAAGCATCTCATTGGCTAAGGCACTTGAAACCAGGATCTCTGAAGACCTGGAATGACATAAAGGTGGCATTCTTGAACTACTTCTATGATGATGCAATGTCAGATGAGCTGAGGATTAAGCTTTCCACCTTTAGACAAGGCCCAGCTAAATCTTACAAAGCTGCTTGGGTGAGGTTCAAAGCATACTAGAGGGATCGTCCGCATCATGGGTTCTCGGAGGTGCAGTTGATCAGTATCTTCTTCAGCGGTATTAACTGGAGGTATCAGATGGCTTTGGATGCAGCTAGTGATGGGAACTTCAAGACAAGGTATCCGGATGAAGCTGTACAATTGATTGAAAGGCTAGCATCAAGCAATAGCACCAAGAATGCAGACTTAGAGTGGAAAAGAGCACATGAAGGCCATGCTTCAAATCAGTTTTCTACGGTGAATGCTAAGCTGGATACAGTGCACAATCTTCTTGTGAGAAAGAAGTCTGCCCATTTTGCTGAAGATGTTGAGACTTTTGAGCCAAATTAATTGATCTGATTTTCCATGATTTCCTTAGAATTTCCCTAGGCCTAGCGTTTCATCCATCTGAATTTACATCTCTTTTATTTTCTGTTTAATCTTGCAATTTAATTACAATATTTATGTTTATCATAATTAAAAGATTATTAAATCTATTGTGTAAATCTGGAGTCTTTGTGGATTTGATCCCTAAGTACTACAGTTGATCTCTTAATTTGAGATAGTTGCTCAGGGTTAAATTTGAGCATATCAATTGCCATCACTAGGGCAAAAAACTGGCAATCGACTCAACTCCCCCGATCTCACCTCCGGACGCCTTCTCAATCCCCATTGCAACCCCAAATCCTCCTAGATTTAGTGACTTGTTTTACCGACGTGGCTTGAAAGCAAGATGGTAGAGCTGGATCGGGTTGGATTTTCAAAAACAAGTACAATCTCACAATCTGGAGAGGTTCATCCACGGTGTTGGATGTGGGATCGCCCCTGATGGCCGAAGCTTTAGCAACTTTAGCAGCGGTTGGTGCCATCGAATCAGATCGAAAGGTTGTCTCTCTTGCTTCGGACTCGCTCAACCTTGTCCAAGAACTCAATCGGAAGCTCCACATCAAGAAACTTCATGTGATTCTCCACGATCTCCTAGCTATCTCAAACTTTTTCGGTGTTTGCACTTTTAATTTTGTTCCCCGCAACTAAAATCACGATGCAGATGCATTAGCAAAAGAAGCTCTTTGGTTGTTTTGTACGGAAACCTAACTTAACCCATTAATAGCTTTGTCCAAAAAAGAAGCTTTCGGTTTGCTACGTTCGAAAGACTTTAAAAACTTGTTTATACATCAACAAAACGATGATCACCCAACATATTATTTGAACCATACCAATTTCTTTTCTTTTTTTCAGTTTTTATAGAAATACTGTCGTTAAGTAAAGGTTAATTCATTATCAGTTAAAAAAAGAATATAATTTACAAATCGAGTACTAATTCTCGATCTCTCCTATAGCCGCACTACCCATGCTTACAAACCAAGAGTTAGGACAACTAGAGCGTGATAACACAAAAGCAGCCAAGTCAGCGAAGATGGCCAATACAATCATATTGAGACCTGATGAGGCTGGAGTTTTGAGGGATCAAGAGGGTAATGTGCGCAATGAGCAAGACCAGAAACTTGATGCTGAAGGACAGGTTATTCAGGAAGAACTCGTCGTGACCGATGAGAATGCACATTGCGTCGACCGATGCAACAACGACATCGATTGACGCAACCAAGAAGGCATCGACCGACGCAATGCCAGAGCCGATTTGGAAGGTCACAACCAGCAGATCCTTCAGGGCAGACGAGACAACAATGGAGAACTTTTCAAGACTCTTGTGGACTTCAACAGACCACACTTATTCTATGAGAACCGCTCCGCAATTGTCCCTCCTCCATTCCCAAGGAATGATTTTGAGTTGAAGTCTGCCTACTTTGCTCTTGTTAGACAAAGGCCATTCCAGAACTTGCCGCATGAGAAGTCTCTAGACCACATTGAGCATTTTGAGGATATAGTCACAAGCATCAAGGCTAATGGCGTCACAGAGGACTATATCTACTGCAAGCTTTTTCCCTACTCTCTTGTTGGGGAAGCATCTCATTGGCTAAGGCACTTGAAACCAGGATCTCTGAAGACCTGGAATGACATAAAGGTGGCATTCTTGAGTTGATTCCTTAGCTGCAAGTCCTCGACCAGTTGTAAAGCTGAAATCTCACCATTCCAAAGTCCAGAATCCACAGGTAAAGCCAAGGTAAGCATCTCCTTCTCCTAAACCTTCTCCATTCATCAATAAGAATTTCAAAGGTACAAAAACTTTTTTTGTAGTTAACCAAGCCACGAGATTATCGTAGAGCGCTTGTTTCTTCTGTTGATGATTTTGCAGGACTTAAAAGAAAGTCACCCATACCTCAGTCCCGTCCTGGTCATGATCCTCACATCCTTGGCAGATCTCATGTACCTACTGCCTACACACGCCCTTGGATGAAGAGGACATACTCTCGGAAGCATTCATTGCCATGTTCCAATCCACCGGATGCCTGAGATCCGACACAGTCAAGCTAATGACTTAAAACAAGCGCTTAGTGGGAGGCAACCCACTCATAGGTTTTTCTTTTCCACTTAAATTGAGTCATTTTTATTCTTGCTTTGAGTCAGTTTGAATTTGTATTGAATTATGAACTTCTATCTATCATGTTGCATTTAATCTTGTGTTTGAGTGATTCTTAGCAGTGCTAACAGCCAAGGAATGAGAAAAACACAAATTAATCGCAGCTAACTCAGGAGTAATGCTGGAACTCTCTGCATCTGCAAAGTGCATCGACCGACACACCATCAGCATCGGTCGACACAGAACATCTGGATTGGTAAACCGATTTTGTTCACAATTTCAATACTTATTCGTTTTTATTTATTTTTCTTCGCCAATCTCTTACTTGATAACACTCGGGACAATGTTGTTTAAGTTTGGGGGAGGCAGTTACTAACTACGTTTTTGTTTTTGAGAGTCAGTCGAAAAAAAATGATTGAGTCAAAAAAATTGTTGGAATTATGATTTTTCTTTTTAGTGTACTGCCTTGGTTGATTAATGCTGCAGATTGAATCCACAAATCCGCCTAACGAAAAATCCAAAGGCTGACCAGCTTACCAAAGACATCCGAATTTCCAACATAATCCATAAAAGCCTGAGGTAATTTCTGTACTTTTCTTTTTACCTCATCAAAGAGATTGATGTTCATAGAGTTTGGCTCCTTGTTTATACCTGACAAGTAAGATTTCAGAAAAAGAAAAAAAAATTGGTACTCCTCTCCCCTATTTAAAGTTTGAAATATGTTTCCTGGGAACTTTGTTTTTTTTTTAAAAAAAGAATAAAAGATGAGATGATTTTGATCAGTTTAGAGAGGTAGGTAAATTACCTATGACCTCATTATTCTACTCTTGAGTCAAATGATCACACAAAGCTTGGAAGCGAGGGGTAGGTAAATTACCGATGACCACATTATTCGCCTACACCTTTGATTTAAAAAGAAAAGATATTAAGAAAAAAAAAGAAAAAAAAACAAAGATCATAGGAAGATTAAATAAAATAAGTCTGGGGGAGAGAAAGAGTACCACTGGTGGTAAAGATTTGTCTTGCTTGTTATGGTATTGTACGGGAATGAGTCTAGAAGGTTCTTAACATTGATCAAATTGATGAGACCCACCAATGAAGGCTTAATGGAGGAAGTAGTGGAATTTGGTTTGAATTTGGGATGTTATGAATGTCAACGGAGATATACATGGTGGTTCGATTTGGATTTATTTGCTAAGCATATGGATTATGGTTTGGATGATTATAGTAATACTTTTGGAAATAAAAAGAGTTTCTGCATTTTCAAACCTCTTTCACAGGTCTAAGTTTATGTTTTGCTTGAGAGCAAGCAAATGCTAAGTCTGGGAGAGTTGATATATCATGGTTTTTAGGTGTTTTTAGCCATAATATAAGTCTTATTTATAGAGTCTTTTTGGTATTTTTAGAGTCTTTTGAGTCTTTATAAGATTTAGGATGGGAGCATAATGGAGCTAAATAGGAAGATTTGGAGTATAATCAAGCATTGAGGCTGAGCTACGAAGTTGGGAGACCAGTTCAAGAGTAAGCATCGATCGATGCTTCATATGTGTCGATCGATGCAGTGTCCACAAGACAAATCGGAAGCTTTCCCACAATTTTTGAAAATTTATAAAACCACCCCAATGTTTTCTATATTTGCATCATTAGTCCCTGGACATGTTTTAGGAATATATATAGGATTTTTATGATCATTGGTTAGACCTAAGCTTTATTTTTTCCTACAACTTTTGAGAGAAAACCCTGAGAGATTTTTAGAGAACTTTTGGAGAGAAAAATCACGACTCCTTCAGAGAAGATTCAGAATTCATTTTCTTCTTTCTTTAATCTCTTAATGCTATCTATTTTATTCATGATTTGTGTTCTCACAATTATGTATGAGTAGATCTGCTTGTTAGGTTTAGGGTTTATCATTAGGGATTTCATGGATTATTAGATTGATTAATTGTTTGGATTCATTATCTTTCTTGTTCAACACCATAGGTTGTTCTTAATGCTAGATCTTTGATTATTTATCTGAATTTAGATCTTAAAATTATTGATTGATATAAGAATATAATTGATTTTTCTGACAAAAACCTTTGATGAACAAAATTACTTTTTCCAAATTACTCGATCTCTCCTATAGCCGCACTACCCATGCCGTCAACCACGTATTGGCATGTTCGACCTTTTTATAATCCGAAATATGATCAAAAAGATACAACTAATACACGAAATTTTATGTTATTTATTCAGCAAAAGGACATAAGTAGTATGACTCGCGCATACATCTCAATTCAATATAGAAACATATTATCCGAAAGAGAAATAACAACGTTGATTTTCTCATATATTGGATCTAATTCTTGCAATTTTTTTCTTGTAACAATTCATATTGGACAAGGCTGTACTTCTTGTACTTCTTAAGCCTTTTCTTGTACTTCTTAAGCCTTTTCAACTCCCAAAACAAATGGCTCCAAGAACCTCCCTTGCACTCTTCCTTTCCCTCAACCTCCTCTTCTTCACTTACACCACTGCGACCACAGGGACTTGTCCTAATGATACCCTTAAGGTCGCTCTGTGCGCAAATGTTCTCAAGATAGTGAACATAACAGTGGGAAGCCCACCTGTACAGCCATGCTGCACTCTCATCCAAGGCTTGGCTGACCTTGAGGCCGCAGCCTGCCTCTGCACTTTGGTCAAGGCTAACGTTCTTGGAATCAACCTTAACCTTCCCATCGATCTCACCGTACTCCTCAATGTTTGCGGTAGAACAGCTCCAGCGAACTACCAGTGCTTGTAAGTTGAACACTTATAACTTACCTATAAAATGAATGAATCATACAGTTGATGTTTCGTTTTATTGACGTTGTCATGCAATAATAATGGATAGTGGGGTTGTGTGTGTGTAATCGGCAAGTTTGCACTCCTTTGCTTCATTGTTCCTCCATTTCTTCTTTGTAACTTTGTCTTCCGGATATGATTAATAAAGTATGAACCGATGTCGTTGTCTATATGCCTATCTTAAAAACCAAGGTGACATTATACTGTAATACTATATATATCACTACAAAACATGCCCTTATTAGTATTCCGTTGTAAACATTAAGACATGTACAAACAGACCATTGCTGGCAAAAACGAATCTGATTAATAAAAGTATCAAACTAGAGAAGATATTTCTGCAGAACTGGATATAAGAACTATATATATTGTGATGTTAAAGAAGTATACATAGAACATAGTATTCAAAAATATATTAGAAGTTAAAGTATTAAAGTAACTATACTAAAAGCGAAAAATCATAAATCATACGGTAATCGACTTTTGGCTTGACTTGGGACATAATCATTCAATCTTTGCAGAAATCAAAAAAATTTGTAAAATGAAATTGATACCTTTGCGAGACAAGCCGTCCTATCAACTAAACCTTTCGAGTGATGAATGATGGATAAAGAACCATCTTTTTGAAACATGATTTACCCGTTGTCAATAGAAAGAACACAGACAATCTTTTGATACTTTCCTGGCTAAGTACTTAGCCACGAAGACAGATGTATGAATTGTATTTGTATGGTGAAGTCTAGAGATTCCAACTACATATTTGGACGCAGAACACAATTTTGCTTCGTTGATATTGCAATTTCCCATTTACAAAATAAAATATTAAACTATACGAAAGTTACTATGAAATTGTTGTCACATCTCCCTTCATCTTCTTCTATTATAACAATTTAACTAATTTTTACTATGACACAAAATTAAAATTAAAATTGTCATTATATGTAAGCAAAAAGGAACTGTGAAATTTGTCTATTAATTAAGGTTTATGGGTCGGCAAATACAGAAACCATTTTGAAAGTTTAAAATAGCAAATTATGTAAATAATTATAAAATTTTAAAAATTAGATAAATTGAAATGAAATTGTAACTAATTTTAATGAGATTTCCCAAACATATAAAAGACAAAAATATTTTATTTTAAAAATACCATAAGGATTCGTTAATCTGGTCCGTGAGTATTGGATTTGTTAATGCACACGTACGTACACGTGAACTATACATACATACACTAATCAGAGATTAATTAAATCTGCATCAAATTTCAAAAAGCCATGTATGGGCTAGAGTTGTTATAGAATCGTCACAAAAAGTTATTAACTATAAATAGTAAGCGTTATTTGAAATCAGCTATGTACTCTGAACTCTAAACTTCGTTAATAGAGTTTACAAAATTGCAAATCTAACTGTTTTCCGTTCGAATCTTGATTTTTACCCAAGAACAAGAGTATGTTAATTTTAGAATATTATAGCTGTATCGAGTTTAGGTTATAAGATTCATAATCAAAAGTAATTTGTAATGAGAAAATTGACGATCCTTATTTTTGATATAAAATTTTAGAAGTCATTTTTTTTTGGGTAAATCATTCCTTTTCTCATTTCACTAAGATAGGGTTCATTACAACAATAAGATCATCTTTAGCCAGATCATTAACAAAAAAAGAAAAGAAAATTAGTATATCATGTAGAATCTCTTGGATCTCCCAATTGGGTGATTAGACTAAAGTCAACGAGTCTGAAGCAAAGAAGATGTTGGTGAATTTGGATTCACTCACAACTCTCATTGTCGTCAGAGTTGCTAGAGCTTTGTTTGTTTGAAGATGTGAGATTTTCAACACATATGACTTTTTATTCTGATTAAATTTCTTTATAAATTAACTTTTGTCATAATTCCATAAAAATCTCACATAAAATTAATACTAATATTTTTGAGTTGGCGGACTATATATTGGTTTTATTTCAGTTAGCCTGTGTTAGACTATAACACTATATTAAAATGCATAGATTTCCGACTCAAAACCAATTGACAATTATTAAATTTCACATCTATGTTTTTATATATTAATGTAAGTCTCATCTCAACTGATATTAGATTTACTAAAACGTCAATTTTCTTTCTTAATTTATCTTTAATTTCAGTATTTATAATATGAATCTTGATTTTTTTCTTGATTTTTCTGATTGTTATATCTGTTAATTCTTTTTTTTTTATTTTAAAATTTTGATCAGTGAAGATTAAAATTTGTTTTTTTAGTTTATCTTTAATTTTACGGATTTTGAATTCCTTTTTTTTGTTTTGAATTTTTTTCTGACTCGATAAACTCGTTGATATTTTTTTTCTCTTTTTTTAATATTATTTTAAAAATTCTGATCAAGTGTGGATTAAAATATGTTTTTTTTAAATTTCTGGCCCAATGAAAATCGAAAAGGACACGAGACAATTGTATATTTCAACTAAATTCTTGGGAGTTTAGATTGTGAATTGTTAACAAATATTATGAAGTGTGGACCATGTTCTTTTGGTAACAAATTATATTCTATGAAAACCTTTACCCGTCCCCAATATTTCGGGTCAAACTTTCAGAAAGAAATATATGTACACCAAAAGTTCAACTTCGTTCTCACTCAATCACTTAACTATTATTAACTATGTGGTGTAGCCTAAGATTTCAGATTATATCCTTATATATGTATACTGACATAATATAACGACCGTTACCTTTTGGTAGCTCTAGGTTTTTTTTAGGGATAAGAGTTGTAGAAGGAAGTCTTTGAGTAAATCATTTGCTCTTTGTGGATGATAAAATGTTGTTTGCCGATCAGATCTAAAATTTCTCTACAAAAATATGAGAAAGCATCAGGTCAACCGATAATCAATCCAAATTATTTATCATTTTCTCTACTAAAACCCTATTGGAGATAAGAATAAAAGCAAACAGCTTCTACGGATCCAAAAAGAAGGAGGACAAGGGAAATATTTGGATTTATCAGAATTATTTAACTGGAAGAAAAATGACCTATTCAATATAATTGTTGACTGAATCAAACAGAGAGCTTTGAGTTGGTCTTCTTGTTTCCTCTCCTCAAGTAGGGAAGATCACTATGTTGAAATAAGTTATAGAAGCAATGCCTACCTACACTATGTTTTGCTTCCATTTCCGAAGCTCTCTTTACAAACGTATTCAAGCTACTCTCACTAGGTTTTGGTGGGAATCCACTACTTGGAAAAAAAAACAAATGAGTTCGATCTCTTGGAAGAAAATGACCCAATCGTTTAAGACAAGGGGATTGGGTGTCAGATATATCCATACCTTTAATATTGCATTGTTATCAAAACTTAGTTTGGAGAATCCTTCTAAAACAAAGCTATCTTTGGGCTAAAGTCCTATTGGGTAAATAATGTAAAACATCTTCACTTCTTGAATGTAAGGTCCTTAACTAAGCATCACATGAGTGGAGGAGCATCTATATGGGAACAGACCTCATGAAACCTAGGGAAACTCAATGGTATGGGCTCAACCACTCTGATTTGTATAATTCCATGGTTTTCTATCTCTGCCGCTTTATCACCTATGGGGCTTTAACGCCCCCAAACCGTTCCTACGGCCGGACTAACTGAGGACCGGCCCGGAGATCGTCACGAGAGGACATCCGCCTGCAATCCGACCGAGGTTCCACCAACGAATTAGGACTCTCGACCAGTTCCCCGACGGCGCCTACCTGCTACGTACGCACCTTAGGCTTCTCAACCTTTGGCACGCAAGCGGCATTGTGCTGGCCCGGACAGGACCATTTACCATTTCCACTTGTCCGAATATATATGAAGATATCTCGATTTATTACTTATGTATAATGTACATTAAAACAAAACACTTAAGTAAAACAGTTGGATCCATTTTCGAAGAAAAGGATATATTAAATTTTTGCAAGACAGCAAGAAAACGCCCTAGCCGGTTTCCTAGTTGTCCAAGCTCTATACCCACCTCACACTGTCTTTCAAGACAAAATATTATCATGAGTAATCTAAGATTACTTAGTGAGTTGGGTAATCCCTCTAACATGCAATCTTCCCACCCAACTACCCCACAACAACACACTCAAACATGCAACAATCAACATGCAATAGCAATCAGAACACGCAATGCAGAAGCGTCAATCACACAGCAGACCACAACAAGTCTCACAAGAAAAATTAGAAGATATCAAGAGACTTGACTCCTCTGGACACTTAGTCATTCAGACTATCACACCACCACACTCGCAACATTTTTCGGGTAAGAATTGCTAATAAGGCACCAATACAAAATTGGTAAAATTAGACTTCCACAACCTAGGGCCCTTCATTACTATGTCCCATTCTCCCACAACCATACCGCGATGAAACCACAAAAGTAACCAACCGGTTCCACAACTTAGTCGCATCGTCATGCAACGGTTCGGGCTAGTAGCTAGCTAAGCATCAAAACGTCCTTGCCACGAGACCATGAAGGTTAACTCGCCGGACCAACTCACTTTTGGGGACAGAGATCATTCGCTAGTCCGATCATATTCTATGAGAACTAGCTATTAAGTACTTCTATGACAAACAATTTATTTTCAAGCTATAAATTTCAAGAAAATTCAAGCAAGAAAATCCACACAATCCTTGTGAAGCAAGAAAGTTATTCAAGCAACTTAGGATTATTTTTACATGCATGCAATCATTTTTAACCTCCAAAAATCTTAGTGAAATTATTCTTAAGAATATTCACCTTTTCTTGTATTTTTACTCCATTTTTCCTCATTTCTTTTTCGTGCATGTCATCCATTTTCATCAAGAAATTTATGCAAGAAAATTATTGCATTTTATCTCATCAAGTGAACATAATCTTTCATCATGTTCACCGATTATAACTCCCAAAAAATTTGCATGCACACCCATCTTCTCAAAAATTAAACATGCAAGCTCACACAACCAAAAATTATGCAAGATTAGTTTTGCATCTCAAGAACTCATGATTTTCTGATTTCATCGTTAGATCTATGCATGCATGTTCAATTTGAACCTTCTCAAGACCACATGCATTCAACTAGGTTAATGCATGTCGATCTACTCAAGTTATTAAGCTTGTTATCATGAATCTATCAAAGAAAACATGCATCAAAGAAGGAAACAATACACAAGGATGGATACATGAGCTTTAGAGCTCATGCATCATCTGAAACACACAACCACAACTCACAGTTATTTTAGCAGCACTTGATTGTCTTGGACTTCACCACACCGTAGATCTGACAGCTCCTCTTCTCCTCCTTAGCCTCTTGCTTGAATCACCCTTCTCCTTGTCTCTCCGAAATCTGTTAGACTCTTTCTCTAAAGAATCAATCGAAATTTTGAGAGAGTTTTGGTATATTTTTGGAGATATCAACCAATCCCTCGTCCATGATCGGTCCCCTCGTCCAAGACGTACGGTCCTCTCGTCCGTAGTCTATCCCAGCGTCCGAGACGTACGGTCCTTTCGTCCATAGTCTGTCTCCGCATCCGTGACATACGGTATGTCCCGCGGTGACTCCCAACCATCCTTTAGTCCCCTGGCCGATACGTTGGTACACGGCCATTACGTTCTTATGGTCCATTTTGTCGTCCTTTCCTTATTATTTTCTTGGCTATTCTCTCCTTTCCTTCCTTTTTAACCTTTCCATTACCATTCCCCAACGTCCGTCATCTAATTTCCTTGATGGCCTGATGGTCCACGTCCGTCTTTTGGCCATTGGCCATTCCCGCGTCCAAATGACTTCTCCCACAAGTTACTCGGTCGTTTGTCGAGGTTTTTCTTTCTTTATCTCCTTGGGTTCGTCACGTGTCCTTTTAAGTGTTTTTCTTGTCCGGTATGTATCCCTTCATGAGGATCACTACAGGGTCCCCCTACTGAAGTCTCCCAAAACCCTACAGTTGCTATTCTCCTACTCTCGGGCTCTAGAGAATAGAACAAAGATCTCATCCTTCTATTTCTTCTAGCTTATGCAAAGGAAATCTTATCCCTAAAACCAAGCAACAAATGGGCTCCGAACATCTGGTTTGGCTTCCTTCATTAAATGGGATATGTTAAGCTAAACCAGGCTACTATGAAGCTTTAAAACTCACAGAAATAAAGGATACACTTACACTAGCCCCTTCCCTGAGTTCCTACAACCCAAAAGAAAAACATCTGGTCCATCAAGAGTTCGCCTAAGACAAAGTTGCTACTTTTGGAAAGCAGCTCAAAATGCTTTACCGGTTGGCGACAACCTATTCCACAAACAGGTGAGTGATTCTGTAAGATGCCCTCATTTTAATGTGATACAAGACTCAGTGGTGAGACTTGTGCCGGGATTGAGATAATGGCTTCACAAGCTGGTGTTTGCTTCGATCTTGTTAAGAAAGATTGTCGATGATGAAGATTTAACACGATGGTGGTCGCTTTTCTATTGTGGGATCGTTAAAAGGGGAACTATTAGCGGAATGAAGTACACCACGGAGATGTGATTGGTCTCTGATATGATATAGGAAACGAACTCAGCCTTCTGGAATCGCACACAAAAAACAAAGAACAAGTTTATCCTCTCAAGAACACTCTAAGAGAAGAAGTAAGAAAATTCGGCATTTCTATTATTATCAAAGGTGAAAAATCGTACAACTACTGTAGGGAGACTTTATAATAGTCCTTCAGCTAGCCCTAAAGCCGGAAGTAAATGCAAAAATAACGCAACAAAGGAAAAAAAAAAATCAAATACAACACCATTTTTTTTTGGAAAGAAAATAAACCAAATAAAGAAAATATTCTTGTACTACTCGTTGATCTAGGTCCAATAGATGTCCTCTTAGTCCTCACCCTTTATCAACCTTCCCACAGGAGAAGTTGCCACCAATTGATCTGCAGGTCAATTAGTGACAGCTTGTCCTGTGGGAAAGTTGTTAAAGGGTGGGGACCAAGGTTCGAGGAACTCCTGGCGCACCAATAACCTACTGGTGGATTTGGATATCCACAGTGATGGGTTAGGATTGATGCCCTACAGGGCCAGCTTGGGGTCCGTTGGGACGGCTAGCGGGGGGCTAGTTGGGTCCACGGACGGTCAATTGGGGCAGCTAGCGGGGGGACTAGTGGGGTCCGCGGGACGGGTTGTCACAATATAAAAAGGTTATGAGTCCCCATTTTCAAACCGCACTCTCCTACTTCCTTGCTAGAGGACTAGCAAGATTTAAGTTTGGGGATCTGATAACTCTTTAATTTACATGTTTTTAGCATCCTTTTTTGTCCATATTTTGCATTATTCATACCCTTAACTTAGCATTTTTAGGTCATTAACTGTAGGAATTCACTTTTAGGCCATTTAGGGTGTTGCATTTTTGCATTTTCATATTTTGGATGATAACAGGTGCTTAAGAGCCTAAAATGGGGAAAAACAAGGACAAACCCGAAGATGTATCCGAAGGAGCCATCGAGCTGGAAGAACGAGTCTGAACCCCAACACGATCGAGGAGGATCCAAGAGCATGAAGACCAACCCGAAGATCTACCCGAGGACTAACTCGACCTCATCCTCGTGTACCCCATCGAGTAGACCCTCGGGCAGGTCTGGGAAGCTAGGTCAAAGGGGTTTCCATATATAAACCCCTCCTCTCCTTCCTCGCAAACGAGCACGCCGCAGACCCTCAAACCAGAGAGGGAGAGCTTCTGTGAGAGAACTGAGCGACTCAAACACTTTTCCCTTTTGTTTTAGATTTTATTTCATAACTAGTTATCATTTCTTTAGATTTCTATCTTGTATTCTAATCCCTCTACTTTATCGTTTAATATAATGCAATTTTCGTTTATATTTGCTTTGATGTTTCCTGCTATGATTTCCGAGTAGTGTAGTAAAGTTTATAGGGATGGGATAGATGATTTTGTGTTCTTGATCGGTTAGGATGTCTTAGTTGATTGTATATGTTTAATAGATTTCCTTCTAGATTGGTGTTCTTAATGTTGTCAACAAACCGAGAGGATGAGATTAGATCTAAGGTGTTTTACCACCGAGAGGTGTAGATGAGATGCTTGAATCAACCAATGCTAGAGATTTACTCACTTAGCCTAAGTGATTAGATGAGTAAGGGGTTTACTGACAATAATGAATCGGATCTTAATGCCTGCTTGGTCATGTTTCTCCAACGAGAGTTAGGTAGGGGAGTGATCAAGGTTGATTGTTTCTATCACGAGAGTGTTTTAACAAGATTTTAGAGATTCATTTTCTAGGGAATATTTGCTTGAGGCATGTAAGACATCTATACTGGTTAGGAATACTTAGGATTTGATTACCCCATCCTTAGAAGCTTTCGTATTTTAATTGCTTGCATTTCTATTCATCACTCGATCCCTTACCCGAACAGGTACACGATCACCTGCTTCGAGTAACCCCTCGAGTTGTTCATACCTTCTTTGCTTACTCGATCACCCCACCCGATCTTGTACTCGAATGCTTGCATCGAGTGCTTAGGTCGTGTGGTTCCTTGTTTATATTCTTTTCTTTTATTATTTTAGGATTGTTAGACAAAACCCCATTCTTGCTTGGCTTGACTTGCATTGTTCTGATTGCATCCTTCCTGCTATCATAAACAACCATTTGGATTGATAACCCTTTGTACTACAACTGCATAGGGAATTGATACCCTGGGTGAAAAACCTGTTATCAGTTACATCAAGGGAGATCAGACGAAACATATATTGCCTAAGTTCTTCTTCACACATGTACTACAAAAGGCCGGAGAAGTTTAAGTGGCGCAAGTTCCATCCTGCGACAATTCAGCCGATCTTTTCACCAAGTCATTACGGACATCAACTTTCAGGAAGCTCAAGCATCAGATTGGGAAGCGCAGACTCAATGACTTTTAGTGATGCTTAGAACAGAGGCTGTAATACGTGTTGTACTTTTTTTCCTTCACCATGGTATTGTCCCAATGGGTTTTCCTGGTAAGGTTTTAATGAGGCATCATCCCCAAGCGTATTATGATGACCTCTTAGCATTTGAACGGTTATGTCATCCAAAGGGGATTGTTGTAAACCATTGAAGATGGATCTCCATAACCGGCCCATACATGTCCAAGTCCACAAGTCCCAGCATCCTACCTCTTCTTATTTAATGTCGGTTTAGAATTCCTAATGTACTTAGAGTATCTCCATCAAAGAATGTAATGAAAGTATCTTAAAACAAATTTTATTCTTAATTTTGAAAAAGTGAAATTAAAAACTTCTTAAGAAACTTTAACATTTCATAGGTCCATACCTTGTCCTGAATGTAGTCTTTCTCACATCTACCTCGTCTATCGGGATCTGATGATAACCCGACGCTAGATCTATCTTGGAGAACCAAGTAGCACCTCTCAACTGATCCAACAACTCATCGATCCTAGGAAGAGGGTACTTGTTCTTCACAGTGACCCGGTTCAAACCCCGGTAATCAATACACAACCGGAAACTCCCATCCTTTTCCTGGACAAATAACACCGGCGCTCCCCACGGTGATACACTAGGATGGATGAATCCCTGACTCAACAAATCCTCTAGCTGCTTCTTCAGCTCTACCATCTCTGTTGGAGCCATTCTGTAAGGAGCCTTGGACAACGGCGTCGTCCCCGGTTCCAGTTCAATCGTGAAAGGATCCGACCGAGATGGTGGTAATCCTTGCAATGACTGAAACACATCCTCAAATTCCTCAACAACCGGAATACCGCTAACCGTAGACTTCTCCACTGACTCTGGCATTGATATAGTAACCAAATAAGCCTCACGGTCCTTCTCGATCATCTTCCCAGCCTGAATGGCCGAGATCACGAGACTCCCCGAAGTCGGTCTAATACCCTGAAAAACCAACTTCCCTCCTGGACGCTCAAACTCCACTCTACCCCGATGACAATCCAAATGCACCATGTGCCGATGCAACCAATCCATCCCGAGAATAACATCATACAACTCCACTGGACTGATAAGCAAATAAGCTGGCTACAACTCCCCCGCGATCTGAATATCAACTCCTCTAGCTCGTCCAATAACTTTCAGGAACTTGCCTCCCGAAACTCTAACAACTCCAGTACGCTTCTTAGGATCCCCTCTGATTCCCGCGCTCTCTGCACACTCTGGAGTAATTAAGCTATGAGTAGTTCCAGAATCAAACATAGTGCATCGACCGATGCAATCCCTAAACCGGGATTTCGGTTCGCGGATGTTACAGTTTATCTTTAATTTCAATATTTATCTTATGAATCTTGAATTTTTCTTGATTTTTTCTGATTGTTATATCTGTTAATTTTTTTTTCTTTTATTTTAAAATTCTGATCAGTGAAAATTAACATTTGTTTTTATCTTTTAAAATTTTTACTTTTACGAATCTTGATTTTTTTTTTTGATTTTTTTTGACTCGATAAACTCATTGATATTTTTTCTTTTATTTTAATATTATTTTTAAAATTGTGATCAAGTGTGGATTAAAATTTGTTTTTTATTTCTGGCCCAATGACAATCGAAAAGGACACGAGACAATTGTATATTTCAACTAAATTATCGGGAGTTTAGATTATGAATTGTTAACAAATATTATGAAGTGTGGACCATGTTGTTTTGGAAACAAATTATATTCTATGAAAACCGAAGCATCAGAATGTAATTGGTTATTTGAATTAAATCTTTACCCATCCCAATATTTCGGGTCAACTTTCAAAAAGATATATGTACACCAAAAGTTCAACTTCGTTCTCACTCAATCATTTAACTATTATTATCTATGTGGTGTATTATCTATGTGGTGTAGCCTAAGATTTCAGATTATATCCATATATATGTATACTGACATAATATAACGACCGTTACCTTTTGGTAACTCTACGTTTTTTTTACGGATAAGAGTTGCAAAAGGAAGTCTTCGAGTAAATCATTTCCTCTTTGTGGATGATACAATGTTTTTGGCCGATCAGATCCAAAATTTTGCAGAACTCTACAAATTTTTCTACAGAAATATGAGAAAGCATCAGATCAAACAGCTTCTACGGATCGAGAAAGAAGGAGGAGAAGGGAAATATTTGGGTTTACCAGAATTATTTAACCCGAAGAAAAATGACTTATTCAATATAATTGTTGACTGGATCAAACAGAGAGCTTTGAGTTGGTCTTCTCGTTTCCTCTCCTCAAGTAGGGAAGATCACTATGTTGAAATAAGTTCTAGCAGCAATATCTACCTACACTATGTCTTGCTTCCATCTCCGAAGCTCTCTTTGCAAATGTATTCAAGCTGCTCTCACTAGGTTTTGGTGGGAATCCAATACTTGGAAGAAAAAAAATGAGTTCAATTTCTTGGAAGAAAATGACTGAATCGTTTAAGACAAGGGGACTGGGTGTCAGATATATCCATACCTTTAATAGAGCATTGTTAGCAAAAATTAGTTTGGAGATCCTTCTATACCAAACTATCTTCCGGCTAAAGTCCTATTGGGTGTCAGATATATCCATACCTATAATTCAAATTCTACTGTTAAACATCTTCACTTCTTGACTATATGGTTCTCAACTCAGCGTCACATGAGTGGAGGAGCATTTATATGGGAAGAGTCCTCAGGAAACCTAGCAAAACTCATTGGTATGGGATCAACCACCCCGATCTGTAGAATTTCTGCCCTTTATCACCTATGGGTTCCCCTACTGAAGTCTCCCAAAACCTTACAGTTGCTAGTCTCCTACTCTCGGGCTGTAGAGAATAGAACAAAGATCTCATCCATCTCTTTCTTCTAGCTTATGCAAAAGAAATTTTATCCCTAAAACCAAGATACAAATGAGCTCTGGACATCTGGGCTTGGCTTCCTACATTAAATGGGATATATTCAGCTAAATCAGCCTACTATGAAGCTTTAAAACTCACAAAAATAGAGGATACACTTACAGTAGCCCCTTCCGTGAGTTCCTACAACTAGAAGAAAAACATCTAGTCCATCAGGAGTTTTCCTAAGACAAAGTTGCTACTTTGGAAAGCAGCTCAAAATGCTCTACCGGTTGGCGACAACCTATTCCACAAACAGGTGAGTGATTATGTAAGATGCCCTCATTTTAAAGTGATATAAGACTCGGTGGTGAGACTTGTACGGGGATTGAGATAGTGGCTTCACAAGCTGGCGGTCGCTTTTCTCTTGTTAAGAAAGATGGTCGATGACGAAGATGTGACACGATGGTGGTCGCTTCTCTATTGTGGGATCCTTAAAAGGGGAACTATTAGCGGAATGAAATACACCACGGAGATGTGATTGGTCTCTGATATAGCATACGAACATCGCACACAAAAGACAAAGAACAAGTTTATTCTTTCAAGAACACTCGAAGAGAAAAAGTAAGAAAATTCGACATTTTTATTTATTATCAAAGGTGAAAAATCGTACAACTGCTGTAGGGAGACTTTATAATAGTCATTCAGCTAGCCCTGAGGCCGGAAATAAATGCAAAAATAACGCAACAAAGGAAAAAAATAAAATCAAACATAAAACCATTTTTTTTGGTAAGAAAATAAACCAAATAGAGAAAATATTAAACATACTTCAACTCTCGTGATGCGTCTTACCTAGATGCGATCTAGGTCCAATAGATGTCCTCTTAGTCATTTCTTGTACTACTCTTTGAACTACTTCACAGCTCTTGTCTTGATCTTTACTATCTTGATTGCTCTTGAAGGTTAAACTTGTTTCGCAAGTCTGTTGCGGCTCCAATGTCTTCTTTTGACTTCTAGGGATTCCTCGACCTGCCAAAAGAGGTTTCATACCGGGGGACTGGTTTGTTCAAGGCTCATTTGGTAAAAGCCTTCAGCAAGCTCTTCCTTGAAAATGTGATCATATCCGTTGTGGTGGCATGAAGCTGGTACAGACCAGTTGACATCCTTCAGTTCTAGGGAGCTTACAATATCTTGCACAACTAAGGTAAACCTCTTTTTGAGCTGTTTAGGCTATGATCGTATCATGGACCCTTCTCGTACTTCTGGTACAAGATATTGTACAAAATCTGGTTTGGCGGTTTGGATGCTAGGATCGATGTCCACATCATGAAGGTGATGAATCTGTCCTAGAACTCCTCTTCCACTGTATTTTTTTCAAAGGAAGTCTGGAAATTAGCCCCCTCAAATCTGACTTTGATACATAAGCGGTTTCCTTTGTGCAGGTTGGTATATCTGCTGCAATTAACGCGATCTGCCTCCCTCCCACCAGAATAGGAGAAGGATCCCTTGCTCCCTGGATCTTCTGGTCCATTTAGACATCACAAAATCAAAAGATCTTCAATGAAAAACAGATCTCAGCTAGTGAGGCTGTCCTGATTGCTGATATATCATGGTTTTTAAGTGTTTTTAGCCATGATATAAGTCTTATTTATAGAGTCTTTTTGGTATTTTTAGAGTCTTTGGAGTCTTTATAAGATTTAGCATGGATGTGAGCATAATGGAGCTAAATAGGAGGATTTGGAGTATAATCAAGCATTGAGGCTGAGCTAAAAAGTTGGCAGACCAGTTCAAGAGTAAGCATCGATCGATGCTTCATATGTGTCGATCGATGCAGTGTCCACAAGACAAATCGGAAGCTTTCCCACAAGTTTTGAAAATTTACAGAACCGCCCCAATGTATTCCATATTTGCATCATTAGTCCCTAGACGTGTTTTAGGAAAATATATAGGATTTTTATGGTCATTGTTTAGACCTAAGCTTTATTTTTTCTCTGCAACTTTTGAGAGAAAACCCTGAGAGATTTTTAGAGAACTCTTGGAGAGAAGAATACGACTCCTTCAGAGAAGATTCAGAACTCCTTTTTCTTCTTCCTTTAATCTCTTAATTCTATCTATTTTATTCATAATTGATGTTCTTACAATTATGTCTGTGTAGATCTGCTTGTTAGGTTTAGGGTTTCTCATTAGGGATTTCATGGATTAGTAGATTGATTAATTGTTTGGATTCATTATCTTCCTTGTTCAGCACCATAGGTTGTTCTTAATGCTAGATCTTTGATTATTCATATGGATTTAGATCTTAGGATTATTGATTGATATGAGAATATAATTGATTTTCCTGACAAAAACCTTTGGTGAGCAAAATTACATTTTGCAAAGAGATTTGAATTAGTGATTTTTTGAACTTATCTAAACTTGATTTTATTGCTAGTTTTTAACTTGAATTTTGCAAAGAGATTTGGATTTTCGGGTTTTAAAACTTAGATAATATTTGCAGTGAGAACTGATTTATTTTACAATTGTGTTTTTTAGAGTTCAAGAACGGTGCTTAGTTATTGAATCTTGCTTGCTAAATTAATTGATCTGATTTTCCATGATTTCCTGAGAATTTCCCTAAGCCTAGCGTTTCATCCATCTGAATTTACATCTCTTTTATATTCTGTTTAATCTTGCAATTTAATTACAATATTTATGTTTAGCATAATTAAAAGATTATTAAATCTATTGTGTGAATCTGGAGTCTTTGTGGATTTGATCCCTAAGTACTACAATTGATTTCGCCATTGCCGGGGACTCTTTTGATTCACCATTAGATTAAAGTCTTTGATTTTGTCTAAATTTTTATTTTTCTATTTTACTCACACACTTTTGTTTCTTTTCTCTTGTGTGTTTCAGGTACATGCCTAAGCCTAGCACCAGAAAAAATGCTACTGGTCCAGTTGTTAAGCTTACAAACCAAGAGTTAGGACAACTAGAGCGTCATAACACAAAAGCAGCCAAGTCAGCGAAGATGGCCAATACAATCATATTGAGACCTGATGAGGCTGGAGTTTTGAGGGATCAAGAGGGTAATGTGCGCAATGAGCAAGACCAGAAACTTGATGCTGAAGGACAGTTATTCAGGAATAACTCGTCGTGACCGATGAGAATGCACATTGCGTCGACCGATGCAACGACGGCATCGATCGACGCAACCAAGAAGGCATCGACCGACGCAATGCCAGAGCCGATTTGGAAGGTCACAACCAGCAGATCCTTCAGGGCAGACGGGACAACAATGGAGAACTTTTCAAGACTCTTGTGGACTTCAACAGACCACACTTATTCTATGAGAACCGCTCCGCAATTGTCCCTCCTCCATTCCCAAGGAATGATTTTGAGTTGAAGTCTGCCTACTTTGCTCTTGTTAGACAAAGGCCATTCCAGAACTTGCCGCATGAGAAGTCTCTAGACCATATTGAGCATTTTGAGGATATAGTCACAAGCATCAAGGCTAATGGAGTCACAGAGGACTATATCTACTGCAAGCTTTTTCCCTACTCTCTTGCTGGGGAAGCATCTCATTGGCTAAGGCACTTGAAACCAGGATCTCTGAAGACCTGGAATGACATAAAGGTGGCATTCTTGAACTACTTCTATGATGATGCAATGTCAGATGAGCTGAGGATTAAGCTTTCCACCTTTAGACAAGGCCCAGCTAAATCTTACAAAGTTGCTTGGGTGAGGTTCAAAGCATACTAGAGGGATCGTCCGCATCATGGGTTCTCGGAGGTGCAGTTGATCAGTATCTTCTTCAGCGGTATTGACTGGAGGTATCAGATGGCTTTGGATGCAGCTAGTGATGGGAACTTCAAGACAAGGTATCCGGATGAAGTTGTACAATTGATTGAAAGGCTAGCATCAAGCAATAGCACCAAGAATGCAGACTTAGAGTGGAAAAGAGCACATGAAGGTCATGCTTCAAATCAGTTTTCTACGGTGAATGCTAAGCTGGATACAGTGCACAATCTTCTTGTGAGAAAGAAGTCTGCCCATTTTGCTGAAGATGTTGAGACTTTTGAGCCAAATTAATTGATCTGATTTTCCATGATTTCCTTAGAAATTCCCTAGGCCTAGCGTTTCATCCATCTGAATTTACATCTCTTTTATTTTCTGTTTAATCTTGCAATTTAATTACAATATTTATGTTTATCATAATTAAAAGATAATTAGATCTATTGTGTAAATCTGGAGTCTTTGTGGATTTGATCCCTAAGTACTACAATTGATCTCTTAATTTGAGATAGTTGCTCAGGGTTAAATTTGAGCATATCAATTGCCATCACTAGGGCAAAAGAATGGCAATCGACTCAACTCCCCCGATCTCACCTCCGGACGCCTTCTCAATCCCCATTGCAACCCCAAATCCTCCTAGATTTAGTGACTTGTTTTGCCGATGCGGCTTGAAAGCAAGATGGTAGAGCTGGATCGGGTTGGATTTTCAAAAACAAGTACAATCTCACAATCTGGAGAGGTTCATCCACGGTGTTGGATGTGGGATCGCCCCTGATGGCCAAAGCTTTAGCAACTTTAGCAGCGGTTGGTGCCATCGAATCAGATCGAAAGGTTGTCTCTCTTGCTTCGGACTCGCTCAACCTTGTCCAAGAACTCAATCGGAAGCTCCACATCAAGAAACTTCATGTGATTCTCCACGATCTCCTAGCTATCTCAAACTTTTTCGGTGTTTGCACTTTTAATTTTGCTCCCCGCAACTAAAATCACGATGCAGATGCATTAGCAAAAGAAGCTCTTTGGTTGTTTTGTACGGAAACCTAACTTAACCCATTAATAGCTTTGTCCAAAAAAGAAGCTTTCGGTTTGCTATGTTCCAAAGACTTTAAAAACTTGTTTATACATCAACAAAACGATGATCACCCAACATATTATTTGAACCATACCAATTTCTTTTCTTTTTTCAGTTTTTATAGAAATATTGTCGTTAAGTAAAGGTTAATTCATTATCAGTTAAAAAAAGAATATAATTTACAAATCGAGTACTAATTCTCGATCTCTCCTATAGCCGCACTACCCATGCCGTCAACCACGTATTGGCATGTTCGACCTTTTTATAATCCGAAATATGATCAAATAGATACAACTAATACACGAAATTTTATGTTATTTATTCAGCCAAAGGACATAAGTAGTATGACTCGCGCATACATCTCAATTCAATATAGAAACATATTATCCGAAAGAGAAATAACAACGTTGATTTTCTCATATATTGGATCTAATTCTTGCAATTTTTTTCTTGTAACAATTCATATGGGACAGGGCTGTCCTTCCGTATTTGAAAACCTGCAAATTGGCCAAATTAGTATTCACAATTTTTTTTCTTTTAAGTTCGACGAATTTGGATTTTTTTTCCACACTATCAAATTGACTTTAGATCTCAAGTTTGTGTTAAAAGTTTAAAACGATCTCATTAATTAACCAATTTTTCTGTTTTTTTAGACATATAATTTCTTACCACCAAGGCACCAAGTTGTACGTTCTTTAAAATTATAACCATATACTTTTAGAGAGAACCAGCTAATTTGAACAATTGAATCATATTTTAAAAGAAAAATTAGTCAACTCATCGGAACCTTCACATTTGTCTCCTAGTGCAAACCTTCACATTTATCTCCTAATGGAAACCCTATAAATACCCACTAAACACTTAACATTTCTCTCCACCAATCTCATACAAACTTAAACTCACTAATACTTCTTAAGCCTTTTCAACTCCCAAAACAAATGGCTCCAAGAACCTCCCTTGCACTCTTCCTTTCCCTCAACCTCCTCTTCTTCACTTACACCACTGCGACCACAGGGACTTGTCCTAATGATACCCTTAAGGTCGCTCTGTGCGCAAATGTTCTCAAGATAGTGAACATAACAGTGGGAAGCCCACCTGTACAGCCATGCTGCACTCTCATCCAAGGCTTGGCTGACCTTGAGGCCGCAGCCTGCCTCTGCACTTTGGTCAAGGCTAACGTTCTTGGAATCAACCTTAACCTTCCCATCGATCTCACCGTACTCCTCAATGTTTGCGGTAGAACAGCTCCAGCGAACTACCAGTGCTTGTAAGTTGAACACTTATAACTTACCTATAAAATGAATGAATCATACAGTTGATGTTTCGTTTTATTGACGTTGTCATGCAATAATAATGGATAGTGGGGTTGTGTGTGTGTAATCGGCAAGTTTGCACTCCTTTGCTTCATTGTTCCTCCATTTCTTCTTTGTAACTTTGTCTTCCGGATATGATTAATAAAGTATGAACCGATGTCGTTGTCTATATGCCTATCTTAAAAACCAAGGTGACATTATACTGTAATACTATATATATCACTACAAAACATGCCCTTATTAGTATTCCGTTGTAAACATTAAGACATGTACAAACAGACCATTGCTGGCAAAAACGAATCTGATTAATAAAAGTATCAAACTAGAGAAGATATTTCTGCAGAACTGGATATAAGAACTATATATATTGTGATGTTAAAGAAGTATACATAGAACATAGTATTCAAAAATATATTAGAAGTTAAAGTATTAAAGTAACTATACTAAAAGCGAAAAATCATAAATCATACGGTAATCGACTTTTGGCTTGACTTGGGACATAATCATTCAATCTTTGCAGAAATCAAAAAAATTTGTAAAATGAAATTGATACCTTTGCGAGACAAGCCGTCCTATCAACTAAACCTTTCGAGTGATGAATGATGGATAAAGAACCATCTTTTTGAAACATGATTTACCCGTTGTCAATAGAAAGAACACAGACAATCTTTTGATACTTTCCTGGCTAAGTACTTAGCCACGAAGACAGATGTATGAATTGTATTTGTATGGTGAAGTCTAGAGATTCCAACTACATATTTGGACGCAGAACACAATTTTGCTTCGTTGATATTGCAATTTCCCATTTACAAAATAAAATATTAAACTATACGAAAGTTACTATGAAATTGTTGTCACATCTCCCTTCATCTTCTTCTATTATAACAATTTAACTAATTTTTACTATGACACAAAATTAAAATTAAAATTGTCATTATATGTAAGCAAAAAGGAACTGTGAAATTTGTCTATTAATTATGGTTTATGGGTCGGCAAATACAGAAACCATTTTGAAAGTTTAAAATAGCAAATTATGTAAATAATTATAAAATTTTAAAAATTAGATAAATTGAAATGAAATTGTAACTAATTTTAATGAGATTTCCCAAACATATAAAAGACAAAAATATTTTATTTTAAAAATACCATAAGGATTCGTTAATCTGGTCCGTGAGTATTGGATTTGTTAATGCACACGTACGTACACGTGAACTATACATACATACACTAATCAGAGATTAATTAAATCTGCATCAAATTTCAAAAAGCCATGTATGGGCTAGAGTTGTTATAGAATCGTCACAAAAAGTTATTAACTATAAATAGTAAGCGTTATTTGAAATCAGCTATGTACTCTGAACTCTAAACTTCGTTAATAGAGTTTACAAAATTGCAAATCTAACTGTTTTCCGTTCGAATCTTGATTTTTACCCAAGAACAAGAGTATGTTAATTTTAGAATATTATAGCTGTAGCGAGTTTAGATTATAAGATTCATAATCAAAAGTAATTTGTAATGAGAAAATTGACGATCCTTATTTTTGATATAAAATTTTAGAAGTCATTTTTTTTTGGGTAAATCATTCCTTTTCTCATTTCACTAAGATAGGGTTCATTACAACAATAAGATCATCTTTAGCCAGATCATTAACAAAAAAAGAAAAGAAAATTAGTATATCATGTAGAATCTCTTGGATCTCCCAATTGAGTGATTAGACTAAAGTCAACGAGTCTGAAGCAAAGAAGATGTTGGTGAATTTGGATTCACTCACAACTCTCATTGTCGTCAGAGTTGCTAGAGCTTTGTTTGTTTGAAGATGTGAGATTTTCAACACATATGACTTTTTATTCTGATTAAATTTCTTTATAAATTAACTTTTGTCATAATTCCATAAAAATCTCACATAAAATTAATACTAATATTTTTGAGTTGGCGGACTATATATTGGTTTTATTTCAGTTAGCCTGTGTTAGACTATAACACTATATTAAAATGCATAGATTTCCGACTCAAAACCAATTGACAGTTATTAGATTACACATCTATGTTTTTATATATTAATGTAAGTCTTTGTCTCAACTGATATTAGATTTACTAAAACGTCAATTTTCTTTCTTAATTTATCTGTAATTTCAGTATTTATCCTATGAATCTTGATTTTTTTCTTGATTTTTCTGATTGTTATATCTGTTAATTCTTTTTCTTGAAGATTAAAATTTGTTATTTTTTAGTTTATCTTTAATTTTACGGATTTTGAATTTCTTTTTTTTTGTTTTGAATTTTTTTCTGACTCGATAAACTCGTTGATATTTTTTTCTCTTATTTTAATATTATTTTAAAAATTCTGATCAAGTGTGGATTAAAATATGTTTTTTTTTTAATTTCTGGCCTAATGAAAATCGATAAGGACACGAGACAATTGTATATTTCAACTAAATTCTTGGGAGTTTAGATTGTGAATTGTAAACAAATATTATGAAGTGTGGACCATGTTCTTTTGGTAACAAATTATATTCTATGAAAACCTTTACCCGTCCCCAATATTTCGGGTCAAACTTTCAAAAAGAAATATATGTACACCAAAAGTTCAACTTCGTTCTCACTCAATCACTTAACTATTATTAATTATGTGGTGTAGCCTAATTTGTTTGCCACGAGACCGTGAAGGTTAACTCGCCGGACCAACTCACTTTTGGGGACAGAGATCATTCGCTAGTCCGATCATATTCTATGAGAACTAGCTATTAAGTACTAAATTCTAAGCTAACATGCACAAATAATTTAAGTACTTCTATGACAAACAATTTATTTTCAAGCTATAAATTTCAAGAAAATTCAAGCAAGAAAATCCACACAATCCTTGTGAAGCAAGAAAGTTATTCAAGCAACTTAGGATTATTTTTACATGCATGCAATCATTTTTAACCCCCAAAAATCTTAGTGAAATTATTCTGAAGAATATTCACCTTTTCTTGTATTTTTACTCCATTTTTCATCATTTCTTTTTCGTGCATGTCATCCATTTTCATCAAGAAATTTATGCAAGAAAATTACTGCATTTTATCTCATCAAGTGAACATAATCTTTCATCATGTTCACCGATTATAACTCCCAAAAAATTTGCATGCACACCCATCTTCTCAAAAATTAAACATGCAAGCTCACACAACCAAAAATTATGCAAGATTAGTTTTGCATCTCAAGAACTCATGATTTTCTGATTTCATCGTTAGATCTATGCATGCATGTTCAATTTGAACCTTCTCAAGACCACATGCATTCAACTAGGTTAATGCATGTCGATCTACTCAAGTTATTAAGCTTGTTATCATGAATCTATCAAAGAAAACATGCATCAAAGAAGCAAACAATACACAAGGATGGATACATGAGCTTTAGAGCTCATGCATCATCTGAAACACACAACCACAACTCACAGTTATTTTAGCAGCACTTGATTGTCTTGGACTTCACCACACCGTAGATCTGACAGCTCCTCTTCTCCTCCTTAGCCTCTTGCTTGAATCACCCTTCTCCTTGTCTCTCCTTAGATCAAAATCTGTTAGACTCTTTCTCTAAAGAATCAATCGAAATTTTGAGAGAGTTTTGGTATATTTTTGGAGTTCTAGGGTCGCAAATGAGAGATAAAAGGGGGTATTTATAAGCCTTTTAGCCGATTCTCAAGTGGGACAAATGTCCACTTTGTTGCATTGATTTTGACAAGTGAAAAAATCTTGGCTGCATGTGGCGCGTGCATTCCACTCACCGGCAGAAGAGGCTTAAGATTTTGACACGTGGCATCGCGGCTAAGGATGGACCCTTCAGTTTCCCTTCGTCCTTCCCGCGTCCGAAGCTCTCGTCCGGAGTCCACGTTTCCATCCCCTTTGTTCGTATCAACCAAACCCTCGTCCATGATCGGTCCCCTCGTCCAAGACGTACGGTCCTCTCGTCCGTAGTCTATCCCAGCGTCCGAGACGTACGGTCCTTTCGTCCATAGTCCGTCTCCGCATCCGTGACATACGGTATGTCCCGCGGTGACTCCCAACCATCCTTTGGTCCGCTGGCCGGTACGTTGGTACACGGCCATTACGTTCTTATGGTCCATTTCTCGTCCTTTCCTTATTATTTTCTTGGCTATTCTCTCCTTTCCTTCATTTTTAACCTTTCCATTACCATTCCCCAACGTCCGTCGTCTAATTTCCTTGATGGCCCGATGGTCCACGTCCGTCTTTTGGCCATTGGCCGTTCCCGCGTCCAAATGACTTCTCCCACAAGTTACTCGGTCGTTTGTCGAGGTTTTTCTTTCTTTATCTCCCTGGGTTCGTCACGTGTCCTTTTAAGTGTTTTTCTTGTCCGGTTTGTATCCCTTGATGAGGGTCACTACAGGGTCCCCCTACTGAAGTCTCCCAAAACCCTACAGTTGCTAGTCTCCTAGTCACGGGCTCTAGAGAATAGAACAAAGATCTCATCCTTCTATTTCTTCTAGCTTATGCAAAGGAAATCTTATCCCTAAAACCAAGCAACAAATGGGCTCCGAACATCTGGTTTGGCTTCCTTCATTAAATGGGATATATTAAGCTAAATCAGGCTACTATGAAGCTTTAAAACTCACAGAAATAAAGGATACACTTACACTAGCCCCTTCCCTGAGTTCCTACAACCCAGAAGAAAAACATCTGGTCCATCAAGAGTTCGCCTAAGACAAAGTTGCTACTTTTGAAAAGCAGCTCAAAATGCTCTACCGGTTGGCGACAACCTATTCCACAAACAGGTGAGTGATTCTGTAAGATGCCCTCATTTTAATGTGATACAAGATTCAGTGGTGAGACTTGTACCGGAATTGAGATAATGGCTTCACAAGCTAGTGTTTGCTTCTCTCTTGTTAAGAAAGATGGTCGATGATGAAGATCTAACACGATCGCGGTCGCTTTTCTATTGTGGGATCGTTAAAAGGGGAACTATTAGCGGAATGAAGTACACCACGGAGATGTGATTGGTCTCTGATATGATATAGGAAACGAACTCAGCCTTGTGGAATCACACACAGAAAACAAAGAACAAGCTTATCCTCTCAAAAACACTCTAAGAGAAGAAGTAGTAACATTTAAGCAAACATATAACTGCTGTAGGGAGACTTTATAATAGTCCTTCAACTAGCCCTATAAGTATCGATCCATAGCTAATTCCTACTACACGGGATAAAGTGATTTAATGGAGTCGAATTCTGGTAGGATCGGTGGAAGAGGCTGTAAATAGTAACATTTAAGCAAACATATAAAAGATAAAATTAATTTTTTTTTAAATACCATATATATGGTGTAGGGCGGATTTTTATCTAGGTGATTCTTTAATCTGGTCCGTTGGGTATTGGATTTGTTAATGAGAGATTAATTAATTCTGCCTCAAATTTCAAAAAGCCATGTGTGATTAGCTATGTTAATTATAAAATAATCACAAAAAAAGTTATTAACTATAAATAGTAAGCGTTATTTAAAATTAGCTTTGTACTCTGAACTCTAAACTTGGTTAATAGAGTTTACAAGATTGCAAATCTAACTGTTTTCCGTTCGAATGTTGAGTTATACCCAAGAACCGGTTCATCCTCAAACGATGAACGAACATGAGTATGTTAATTTTAGAATATTAATGTGTTATATGTGAACTGTTATGTATAGCTGTAGGAGTTTAGATTATATATATTTATATATTAGGTTTTATAAGATTCATAACCAAAAGTAATTTGTAATGATCATTGTTTTTGATATAAAATTTTAGAAGTCGTTTATTTGTTTTTTCTTCTTTTGGGTAAACATTATTTTTCTCATTTTATTTAGATAGGGGTCATTACAACAAAAATGGCATCTTTAGACAGAGCATTAGTTTGGCGATTGAGATCTTTCGGGAGAAAATTGAAAGAGGAAAAAAAGAATTAGAATATAGGGGAAAGATGTCGTGTAGAATTCAATGAATTTTTTTTAACTTTCATCTTACGATTGAGTGATTTGCTAGGGTTAACGAGTCTCAAGCAAAGAAGATGTTGATAAATTTCAATTCAATCACAACTCTCACTATCACTAGAGTTGCTAGAGCTTCGTTTGTTTGTGGATGTTAGATTAACACATATAACTTTTCTAACTATTTATTCTGATTAAATTTCATCACAAAATAAATTTTAATACAGTTGAGTAAAAATTTCACATCAAAATTGATACTATTATTTTGAGTTGGCATGTTTTATTTCAGTTAGCATGCGATAGACTATATCACTATGGGTCTGAATGGTGACTACAGTTGGGGCGGTCAAATCTATCAGCGATTTAGTCCGCTGCGTACCAACTTTATTTATACATAAAAATAGTTCACAGTTGGTCCGCAACAGTTTCCTTTCTGTATCTTTTAATCGCATTATTGTAGACTAAACTTGTGAATGGTAAATAAAAAGCGGTTTAATCCGCTGACGGATTTGTGCGCCTTGACCGGTGCAACCATTCACGCCCTATATTAAAATATTCGGATTTTTAATTCAAAACTAATTAACAGTTAATTGATTGAATCTCTATATTACATTTAGTCTTGTCTCGACTGATATTAGATTACTAAAACGTCAATTTTTTTAGTTTATCTTAATTTCAACAATTATTCTATGAATCTGAAATTTTTTCTTGACTTTTAATTTCTGACTCGATAAACCTGTTGATTTTGTTTTCTTGTTTTTAAATCATTTTAAAATTCTCACTAAGTGAGGATTAAAATTTGTTTTCTTTCATTTTTTAGTTCTGGCTCAATGAGAATCGGAAAGACACCGAAACCTTCATATATTTGAACTAAATTCTTGGGAGTTCAGATTCTAAACTGTTAACGTGTTAATTAAATCTTCACCCATCCCAACTATTTCGGGTCAACTTTCAAAAAGAAATATATGTACCCCAACATTTCAACTTCGTTTATACTCAATCACTTGATTATTATTATTATCTAGATATGTAGTGTAGCCTAAGATTTCAGATGAAACCATATAATATCCATATAAGCATGTAGTGACATGAAATATTTTATCAATTCGAAAGATTTCAGATGAAAATATATATACATTATAATCTCCTATAATCAAATGGTGACATATAAAGTGGGAGAGGTGCATGAATTTTCTTGGACTGTAGGTAAAAGTAATTGGTCTTCCACATAGAAGAGTGTGAATACGCAATTTGAGTTAGGTTTTGGGGATGGTGAAGAAATCCAGTTCTGGACCGATAAATGGTTGACTACCACACCCTTGGTAATATGTCATATATTGGAAGTTGATGGGGAGGTTTGAGCCCGATCGAGACTTATGGAGAGATGAGACGAGCTGAGAGCTAGCACGTATTCTGCCATATATATCAGAGAACACATAGTTACAGTTTGTAGCAAAAGTGTTAGAACATGTCACAGGGGCTAAGGACTTAATATCGTGGGGGAAATGTTCAGATGGGGATTCACGGTGACGTTAGCCTACTCATTTATAACACGTGATAGCTAACCTAGGCAGGAGATGGGGAAGTTTTTTCATCGAGTATGCAGAGTTGTGGCTCCAAAGTGAGTGAGACTGTTTCTTTGGTTGGTGGTTCACCAATGACTAATGTGGAGAGACATAAAAGACACTTATGTGACACAATGTGACGTCTGTAAAAGTGGGACTTAATTGCATGTGTTACGAGATTGCCCGACTATGGAAGGGATATGGACCAGACTTATGCGTGCGAAAAACTGAAACGATCGGACCTATTTTTTTGTTTTTAATATAATATTATATTTGTAATTTCATATTCACTAACAACCTAATCCCAATCGACATAACAACAAAAATAAACAACAACATTAAACCAGAAACTCCAATAGAAACAAGAACCAATAAACCAATAACAAAAATCCAGCATTACTATAATAACGTTATCAAGTCACAGAACAATGAAAACAGCAGCTTAAACAACTGTTCTATTCTAGACTGTACATTATATTCTAGCAACCTAACATCAGCATAGAACAAACAACCGAGCCTTTAAAATATCCTGCTCTTCATTGTTTTGATTTCAGAAAAAATTTGAATACATACCTTAAGTTTAGTAGGAAATTTAAAATCTATACAAAAAAATTTAAGTCTTTGAAATGTACTTTATATATTGCACAAAATTACTATTTTGTCTTTAATTAAAAATTAATTAAATAATTAAAAATAAATATAATATAACTAAATTAATTCATTTGACAAAATTATTTCTAAAAACATTATGAAAACTAGATATTCAAAATTTTGCTAAATTTTTTTAGAAAATGATGAATAAATTCATTATATATAATATTATTCAATAACTAAAAGATTAAAATTCAGATAAAATAAATAAAATATTCCCTTAAGTAATAACTAAAACATCTGGTATTATTTAAATTATTATATAAATTAAAATAAAATTAATTAAAATTATTCTTTTTGGATTTGTATTTAGTAAAATTTCAGATAATATTAGTTTTCAATATATATATATATATATAATTCACTAATAATTATTAAGTTTTTGTCATTCAATAAAAAATTTTGAAAAATAAATAAATATATTTCGATATAATAAATATTTTACTGAGAATTTGAATATAAGTTACATATTTTAATTTATTTTCAAAAATATTAAGTTTAATAACGTAATCAAATATGTGAGCTTTCAGAAAATAAATCAACAAGTCAAAAAAATCGACTATGTAACAAATCAATTAATAAAAAAAAAGTCGGCTTTTTACTATAAGTCAATAAAGAAAAAACATAAATCAGCAGGAATAAAATATAAGTCGAGAGTTCAAAAAGTCAAACATATTGATAAGTCAACGTAAAATGAAATAAGTCAACAAAAATTAAACTTCAATCAACAATTCAAAATATCAACATTATTAATAAATCAGTGTAAAATGTAATAAGTCAACAATGAATAAACAAATAAACAGAAAAAAAATATATAAATCCATGAACAAAAAAATAAGTCAACAGTTAAAAAAATCGACTATGTTATAAATCCACTATCCATAACATAAGTCAACTGTTTTAATATAAGTCGATGACAAAGATAATTAAGCCAACAGAAAAAAAAAACGATTGTTCAAAAATTCGACATTATAAATAAATCAACATTGATTAAAATAACTATAAGACATTAATATATATATATATATATATATATTAATTATAAATTGTATAATCTTGAATTATTTATTTTTAAATAAATTTAGATCTAAATAATATCAACAAAAATATTTAAATTCTTTTTTTTATTCAAAATTTTAAGATCAAAAATTGATTTATGTAATCATTATTTAAAATACAATAAATACATTTTTCTTATAATTTATATTTATTAATCATTTATCCCGAATTTAACAATTTTAAAAAGTAATTTATTTTTATATTTGAATTATCTTAAAATTTATATTTAGTTTTTATTTTTTTATTTTTTTATTTAATTGTTAAAAATATTTTTTAATAACAGGGTATATCTGTCCATTTTCATTTCAAAATGTGTAGTTTTCATATAACTATAGTATTGAGTATAATTTTCAAATTTCTTTAAGAATTTAGTATATTCTTAAAAATGTCCTTTGATTTCACGATCATATTTTGTCTATCTGAACCAAAAGCACAAATGAGATGTGTGAGTATTATCATAAATACTTTGTAAGGTGATCCACCCATCTATTAGGCTATATACACAAGCGAAAATACAAGCACAAATAATACACAAAGGAAAACAAGCAAATAAGAGAACTCTGCACTCGTACGTCGACTCTGTGCACTTGCGTCGACCGATGCAACATCCTTGCGTTGAACGATGCAACATCCTTGCGTCAACCGATGCACTCCTTGCATCGACCGATGTAATTCTTCCAAAGCCCTAGATGCATCGACCGATGCACTTCTTGCATCAACCGATGCAACGCCTCCTGCATCACCGTTAAATCTCTAACTGCGTTGGCCAATGCACTCCTTTCATCAATCAATGATGTCACGCGGAGCGTAACCGAAAAATTATCTACTTTGTCTCCTCTTGGCTCGGTGAAGCCAGAAACGATCTCCAAAAGCCACAAAACTCATGACAAACACTCACACACAAGCACATAAGCATTGGTCACAAACCAAGCATCTAATCGCTTAGATCAGTCATGATCACAAACTCACCTTTGAGAATGTCGAATCTGATCCATAAACCCACGAAATCTGCCTCCTAGTAAGCTCCACTCACTTCCTTTGCCTCAGTTCTCCACTCACAGGGGCAGATATCTCCAAAAACGGCTTAGAACTCACCAAGAAAGCTCTCAGGAACTATTAGAAGTTTTTCTCTCTTTTTTTTCCTCTTGGGAACGACAAAAGTGGACAAAACCCCTCTAAATGTCGAGCTCCTCCTTTTATATTCATCCTTAGGGTTTTCCAAACCTAAAATGCAATAAAACGAGAATTTTAACTTAAGTCGTCCCGCATAAGTGAACCTTGCATCGACCGATGCACAACCTGCATTGAACGATGCACATCGCAAACCAGGATATTTGGTTCACGGGCGTTACAATTCTTCTCCACCAATACAGATTCGTCCCCGAATCTCAAAAAACCATCAGGCAAAGACTCCTGTGAACCGTCTTTACAGCCTGCACTCTATTCGACCGATCTACGAAGGTTACCTCTAGGCGATAGACTCACGTTTCAGGCATTATTTGCCCTCGACTTTTAGATTTTCCTCTACTCATAGATCTCAACCTTGAGTTTTTATAGGCTCCTCATCAGGCCTTAGCCTGCATGCCATAATATATAAGGGAAGTTCAATATTCGTCTCTCGGGTTGTCATCCTATAGCGCGCCCCCAGATCGTCATCTAAAGTCGATATACCAACCATACTCTCAACCCACAAAGTCTTAGACTATGATGGTAGTAGGAGAACAAAAGCTCTCCAAAGAGTCGTTCAGGATGATCGACATAGCACGAAAGCCCTAGGTTTTACGCGCCGTCCTCGCACTTGCATCGACCGACGTACAAAGTGCATCGACCGATGCACATGCCGAGCATCTTTTTTCCCCAAAGCTTCTCGCCGGATCTTTGTTCCTACAACCACAAAACTCGATCCCAAGCCACAAGAAAGCTTCCTAACATCCCAAATAACATTCTAACAAGCCAAACAACACATAAACAAGCAGATCAGAGAAATCTCCAGCTTAGATGAGACGGCCCGACCCGTTTTTTTTTTAATAATAGATAATAGTAATAATAAATATTCTACAACTAGTGGTCCCATACCCACTAGCCACCTAACCACAATCACACCAAACAGCATAAATCATAAACAATATCAATATCCAATAAATAACCCATAAATAATAACCAGTAATAATTCCAATCATCAACTAATGATCCAATCAACATAGACCAGAGAACCAGCAATCCTAAACAACATTCTAGGACTCAACTCTAGCAATCTAACAGAAGCCAGACAACCAAGCGAGCCACTAGAACATCCTCCTCTTCATTGCCTTGATTCGACGATCACACTTTGCCTTTACCTGCACCATAAACACAAATCGAAAATGCACGAGTATTTTATAAACACTTAGTAAGGCAATTCTCCCATCTACTGGGCTATACACACAAGCAATAGAGACATCTCTAACCATCAACCAACAATCAACAATCAACAATAACAAACCAGGACTCTGCATCGACCGATACCAGATGGGGTTGCATCGACCAACACAAGGTTGCATTGACCGATGAAAGTTACACGCACACTGCATTGACCGACACATGCTCGACATAGCACGAAACCCCTAGGTTTTACGCGCTGTCCTCGCACTTGCATCGACCGACGCACAAAGTGCATCGACCGATGCATATGCCGGACATCGTTTTTCCCCGAAGCTTCTCGTCGGATCTTCGTTCCTACAACCACAAAACTCGATCCCAAGCCACAAGAAAGCTTCCTAACGTCCCAAATAACATTCTAACAAGCCAAACAACACATGAACAAGCAGATCTGAGAATTCTCCAGCTTAGATAAGCCATGGTCATTCACTTACCTTTGCCAAGACGATTCTGAACCTCAAACAAGCAAGCAAACACTTCCAGGAAGCTCCTACAACGATCCCAGCTACAGATCTCTACAGTAACAGCTTCCAATCTCCAGAAATCCTCAAGAACACTCAAGAACATTTTTCTCTCTACTTTTACTCCCAAAAACGGCTAAACACGACTAATGAGACAAATATTCGAGTTAAGGGTTTTTCCCTAACCCCAAAATGCAGCGTTTTACTTAATTCGAACCGCACAAAACCGACCATGCATCGACCGATGCATCACCAGCATCGACCAATGCACATCCCAAACCGGGATTCCGGTTTGCGGATGTTACAATTCTCCCCCACAAACATAGATTCGTCCTCGAATCTCGAACAACCATCAGTCAAGGACTCCTGTGCAACCGTCTCCACGGCCCGCACTCCTCCGACCGATTTATGAAAGGTCACCTCTAGGCGATAGACTCACGTTCCATACATTATTTGCTCTCGACTTTTGGACTTTCCTTTACTCATAGGCCTAAACCTTGAGTTTTTATTGGCTCCTCATCTGACCTATGTTTGCATGCCATAATGTTGGCTCCTCATCGGGCCTAAGCCCTCATGCCATATATATAAGGAAGTCCAATACTCGTCTCTCGGGTTGCCACCCTACAGCGCGCCCCCGGATCGTCATCCGAGACCGATATACCAATCATACTCTCAAGCCACAAAGTCTCAGAATATGGTAGTACTAGGAGAACTAACGTTCCCCAAGAATCGCGAGCAAAAAATTCTGAACACGTCTGAGTCCTATCCCTAACCAGGTTCCCCTTCTGTGGCTCGCGTAAAACAACACAATGTCCTACCAACCACATATCCCCTCACTGGAATACGTCATGACCACACATGGATCATCTAAATGCCACTAGGGCCGCCACGAAGGCCAAACAAATGTCCTAAACAGGACCGCCACCATGGCCAAACAAATATCCTAAACAAGACCGCCACCAAGGCCAAACAAATGTCCTTAACAGGACCGTCACAAAGACCACTTGTCCCGAAGGACCGTCACAAAGACCACTCGTCCCGAAGGACCGTCACGAAGACCACTTGCCCCGAAGGACCGTCACAAAGACCACTCATCCCAAAAGATTGCCTCAACAGGCCACTTGTCCTGAAGGACCATCACGAAGACCATTCATCCCGAAGGATTGCCTCAACAGGCCACACATCCTGAAGGACCGTCACGAAGACCACATATCTCAAAGGGCCGCCTAAACGGGCACATTGGCTAAACAGCCCGCCACAAAGGCCACATAATTGGCAAAATAGCCCGCCACAAAGGCCATATATTTGGCTAAACAGACCGCCACAAAGGCCACATAATTGGCTAAACAGCCCGCCAAAAAGGCCACACAATGTCTCAAAAGACTGCCACAAAGGCCACACAAGCCCCTCCAAGGCTCATAACCCCTAAAAATGGATAAATTCTAACTCCCATAGAACTTTCCATTTTCATAACTTTCCACTTCTGGATACTTTCCACTTTTAGAAACTTTCTAATTCAGGAAACTTGAACCACCGCCTCATGGAAATTTCGTACCCCGAACACCACCTCATCCTATTACTTAGTTGCACACCTGTTACTTAGTCGCACAAACAATCAACCCTAAGCGACCAAGTAAACAAGAAAGATGGACTACTCTAATACTCCATTCCCGCTCCAACCACGGACTACAGTTGGGACCATACAAGACAAGTTCAACTCGCGGCTTGCTTCTCATACCACTTCTTAAACCTTGCCTTCATCCTCGTCTTTGGCTCCCAAGTCTGCTCCTCAACACCATCACAGTCCCAAAGGAATATCATTAAAGGAACCTTCTTCTTCTGAAGTTCCTTGATTCTCCTCTCGAGAACCCTCACTGCTCTCGCTTCTAAAGTCATGTTAGGCTGAAGATCCTCAGAAATCTTAGCCAACAACTGATCATCCTCACGGAGACACTTCCGCAACATAGACACATGAAAAACCTTGTGGAACGCACGCATAACCTCAAGCAATTCCAGCCTATATGCTACCGGTCCCACCCGCTCAATCACCCTGAACGGACCCATATACCTTGGACTCAACTAAGTCTCTGTCAATGACCTGTTCGGACCCTGCAACATGGCCATCTTGAGGTATACTCTGTCTCTTACCTAAAACTCAAGATCTCTCTTCCTCTAATCGGCATAGCTCCTCTGCCTATCCTGAGCTTCCTTCATGTTCAGCTTGGGAACTCTAATCTTCTCTGAGGTCTCCTGAACTAGCACCATACATGCTCCTCTCCCCCACCTGAGTCCAGCATAACAGTGTACGACATGGCCTCCCATACAAAGCCTCATAAGGAGCCATCCCAATGCTCGCCTGGTAGCAGTTGTTGTAAGCAAACTCTACCAGGTTCAAATGATCTGCCCAATGGCCACCCCAATCCAACACACACATCCTCAGCAAATCCTCCAACGTCTGGATCGTCCTCTCTGACTGTCGATCTGTCTGGGGATGATAAGTTGTACTCATATGCACCTTAGTGCCCATCTCCGCCTGAAATGCTCTCCAAAACACCGAAGTGAACTTAGAATCCCTATCAGACACAATGCTCGTTGGCACCCCATGCAACCTAACTATCTCCTTCACATACTTCTTAGCCAAGACCGATGCTCCATCAGTCTTCTTAATGGCCAGAAAATGTGCCGACTTAGTCAACCGGTCCACAATGACCCAAATAACATCAAAGGTCCGAGACACTGGCAAACCAACCACGAAGTCCATAGTAATCATATCCCACTTCCACTATGGAATGGGAAGACTCTTCAGTAACCCATCTGGGACATGATGTTCAGCCTTCACTAGCTGACACACATCGCACCTCACGATCCAACTAGCTACATCCTTCTTCTTCCCGACCTAGTGATAGTACCTCTTAAGGTCACGATACATCTCAGTCGCTCCTGGATGAATAGAGAACTTGCTCGCATGAGCCTCTCTCAGAATCTCCTGCCTCAACTCCTCATTCTTGGGAACACAAATCCGCCCGTGCACCAAAATAGTACCATTAGCTGAGCCCTGATACTCTGAATCCACATCCTTAGAGGCATTCACAAGCCCCACATCCTTCTTATGAGCCAACTGCACCCTGCTTAGAAGGTTTGCTCTATCAACCGCCTCCAAACCCAGCGGCTCGTGAGAAACAGCACACAACATCAATGCTCTAATCTCCCCTACTAGAGCCTCCAAAACCTGCTCCTGAGCTGAAGCTGCCCTCTTCCGACTCAGAGTATCTGCAACCAAGTTAGCCTTACCATGGTGATAAGCTATCTCCAAATCATAATTTGTCACAAGCTCCATCCACCGCCTCTGCCTCAAGTTCAGCTCGGGCTAAATGAATATGTACTTCAGGCTATTATGATCTGTAAACACCTGTACATTTGCACCATAAAGATAAATCTCCAAATCTTCAGGGCAAAAACTACAGCAGCCATCTCCAAGTCATGAGTAGGATAGTTGTCCTCATGCTTCCGTAACTGCCGCGAAGCGTAGGCAATCACCTTCCATTGTTGCATTAACACACACCCCAAATCAACTCTGTATGCATCTATGTAAACCACATAGGGTTCTCCCTGCTTAGGCAAAGCCAATACTGACGTAGTAGTCAACATCTCCTTGAAGCTTGCAAAGCCTTCCTCACACTCCTGTGACCAAACAAAAGGAACATCCTTCCCTGTCAACTTGGTCATCGGACGTGCCTTGCTTGCAAAGCCCTGCACAAATCTCCTGTAGTAACCTGCCATACCAAGGAAACTCCTGATCTATGTGGCATTTTGCGGTCTAGGCCAATCTCTGATAGCCTGAATCTTTTCTGGATCTACAGAAACCCCCACTGCAGAAACAATATGATCGATAAAACCCATCTCACGCTGCCAAAAACTGTACTTGCTCAACTTAGCAAACAGCTTATGCTCCCGTAGCTTCTCCAAAACTGCCCTCAAATGCATTGCATGTTCCTCAGGACACTTACAATATACTAGGCTGTCGTCGATGAAAATGATGACCGACATATCCAGAAACTCATGAAACACGCTGTTCATCGATCTCATAAACGTTGTTGGCGCGTTAGTCAACCCAAAAGGCATCACCACAAACTCATAATGCCCATACCTCATCCTGAACGCAGTCTTCCTCACATCTGCCTTATATATGGGAATCTGATGATAACCCGACGCTAGATCTATCTTTGAGAACCAAGTAGCACCCCTCAACTGATCCAACAACTCATCGATCCTGGGAAGAGGGTACTTGTTCTTCACAATGACACGGTTCAAACCCCAATAATCAATACACAAGCGGAAACTTTCATCCTTCTTCTTAACGAATAACACCGGCGCTCCCCACGATGATACACTAGGACGGATGAATCCCTTGCTCAACAAACCCTCCAACTGCTTCTTCAGTTCTGCCATCTCTGCTGGAGCCATCCTGTAAGGAGCCTTGGATAACGGTGTCGTCCCCGGTTCCAGTTCAATCGTGAAAGGATCAGACCGAGATGGTGGTAACCCCTGCAACGACTGGAACACATCTTCAAATTCCTCAACAACTTGAATATCGCTAACCATAGACTGCCCCACTGACTCTAGCAAAGATATAGTAACCAAATAAGCCTCACGGCCCTTTTCGATCATCTTCCCAGCTTGCATGGCCGAGATCACGAGACTCCCTAGAGTCGGTCTAATACCCTGAATAACCAACTTCCCTCCTGGACGCTCAAACTCCACTCCACCCCGATGCCAATCAAGATGTACCATATGCCGATGCAACCAATCCATCCCGAGAATAGTATCATACAACTCCACTGGACTGATAAGCAAATCCACTGGCCACGACTCTCCTGCGACATGAATATCAACTCCCCTAGCTTGTCCAATGACCCTCAAAAACTTGCCTCCCGCAACTCTGAACACTCCTGTACCCTCCCCGGAATCACCTCTGATATCATCACTCTCTGCACACTCCGGAGTAATGAAGCTATGAGAAGCTACATAATCAAATATAACATGGGACTTAAACCCGCCCACCAACAAGGTCCCTACACAAACCTCATGTGTTGAGAACCTAACACTTTATCACAGGTAAAAACACAAAATCTGAACCTACTGAAATTCACAAAGTTTAAGTACCTGAAATTATACTTGTGATCGCCTCGACACTGGTTCCACTAGTCTCGACCGTCGTGTACACCCGTGGCGCCTGCTCAATCTGTGCTACCTGTTGCACTCCAGGCTTCACCACATGTTGCACCACTACCAAAGCCATCTGCTGCAACTTGGGACACTTAGGCTTGATGTGCCCAGGCTCCCTGCAATGATAGCATACAAAAACCGCTGCCGTCATAGCATTCCCCTGGGGACAGCTAGCTACCTTGTGAACCATGCTCCCACAACCAAAGCATCCCGCACCACTCTGCGTAGCCTCCCACTTCCTCTTGGTTCCCTGCGAAGGCTTGCCGCCCTTGCTAGAACCTCCCTGATGATGAGCCTTCCTAGGCTGCACCGCTGGACTAACCGTCACTAACTGTGCCCGGATATCCTCCTCAAACTCTGCTGCAGCCTTAACCAGCTCTACACGCGTAGCATAACTCCGTCCTCTACAATGGACCCTCAAGTCATCACGAAGAGCACCCATAAACCTCCTGATATGGGCCTCCTCATACTCCATAGCACGACTCCCATAAGATAGTAGTCGACTGAACTCCAATACCAGCTCCTGCACTGACCGTGACCCCTGCGACAACTGAAAGAACTGCACCTCCAACCGGTCAAATGCCTCTCTCGGAAATTACTTGTGGTTGAACTCCTCCACGAAGTCAGCCGAAGTCATATCCCTTTGCACCCTCCTAGCAGCCACTGATCTCCACCACACCTGAGCATCACCAATCAAATTGTGGACCCCTATGTCCACCAAAAACTCCTCAGGACTTCTCAGAGTCTGGAAGTTACGTTCCACACTCGTCCTCCACGCATCTGCAATAGTAGGATCCGTACCACCCGAAAACCATGCAGTATCAATGCCATGCATCTCTCTCAACATAGACACATAACGGAGATGAGCTCCTGCATCCGTAGCCACTGGAGTACCAACACCGCCCCCTCCGGCCACACTCATGGAATCCTCCTGGACACCCTGCGACTCGCCAACACCCTCGACTGTCACACTCTGGTCCGTAGTCTCACTAACTGCTGGGACTCTGCCCCTACCACGACCACGTCCGCGTCCACGACCATGACCAGCAACAACATCCTCACTAACTATCTGCACTACCATGAACAGAAGGCTAAGAAACCAATATAAATTAACATAACAAAACATAAACTCACCATGGAATCACACAGTAGGCTCGAAGAGGATGTTCTAGGAATCCATGTCACACACAGTTGACTAACTCACATAATCAATCACAGCATGCAAATCCCAAACATCTACAACACAAAGCCTAGTAAACTCAAACCTAGAACCGTAAGGGCTTTGATACCACTTGTAACGCTCCGACCGCCACCTCTTAGTGGGCCCCATGTTCAATCCCAGTCCATGGGCCCACCTTCCTTAATGGGCCTCACGTCTTCTCACTAGGCCGGTGAGCCCACTCATATCCGACGTCCGGGAGGCTTTAAAGACTTGTTACCGTCCCATCAAATCACCACATGATCTTTCCCTGTGTTTTGTCCTCACTCGCACAGTTCCGACAGTCACTTCACGGAAGGTCACCCATCCTGAGACTACTCCAGCATAAGCACACTTAACTGTGGAGTTCTCTCAGGACCTTTGACCGAAAAGATAAGTGCACTTTGGTGACATAGGTGGGCAAATCAATTCTTTTAAACCTCTCAACAAGTCTCTGAAACCGGGGTGTCACATTAGATAAACCATGGTCATGCACTTACCTTTACCAAGACGATTCTGAACCTCAAACAAACAAGAAAACACTTCCAGGAAGCTCCTACAACGATCCCAACTACAGATCTCTACAGGAAAAGCTTCCAATCTCCAGAAATCCTCAATAACACTCAAGAACACTTTTCTCTCTTCCTTTACTCTCAAAGACGGCTAAACACGACTAATGAGACAAAAATTCGAGTTAAGGGTTTTTCCCTAACCCCAAAACGCAGCGTTTTACTTAACTCGAACCGCACAAAACCGACCATGCATCGATTGATGCACATCCCAAACCGGGATTCTGGTTCGTGGATGTTACAATAATCCCATAGGACTCTCATCAATGAAACTTTCTTCTTCCATAATTCCTTGACTCTCCTCTCGAAAACCCTACTGGTTTCACTTCCAAAGCATGTTGGACCTTTATGCTAATGGTCCCACCCACTCAACCACTCTGAACGGATCCATGTCCCTTGGACTCAACTTAGTCTCGAACAATGACCTGTTTAGATCCCGCAACATAGCCATCTTGAGGTACACTCTGTCTCCAACCTGAAACTCAAGATCCTTCCTCCTCTTATCAACATAGCTGCTCTACCGATCCTGAGCCTCTTTCATGTTCATCTTTGAAACCCGGAACTTCTCTGAGGTCTCCTTAACAAAACTCGCACCATATATTCTCCTCTCCCCCCCCCCAGAAGAGTTCAACATAACAATGTACGACATGGCCTCCCATACAACGCCTCAGAAGGAGCTATCCTGATCGCCTGATAGCTGTTGTTGGACGCATACTATACAAAGCTCTGGTGAACCGTCCAATGGCTACCCCAATCCAGCAGATACATCCTCAGCAAATTCTCCAAAGTCTGGATTGTTCTCTCCAACTGCCCGTCTGTCTGAGGATGGTAGACTGTATTCATATGCACTTTCGTTCCCATCTCTACCTCAAACGCCCTCCAAAACACCAAAGTGAATTTGGAATCTTTATCAGACATGATACTCGCTGGCACTCTGTGCAGTTAGACTATCTTCTTCACATACTTCTTAGCCAAGACCGATGTTCCATTGGTCTTCTTGATGGTCAGAAAATGTGCAGACTTAGTCAACCGGTCCACTATGACCCAAATCGCATCAAAGGTCTGAAACATTGACAATCCTACCACGAAGTCCATCGTGATCACTCCAGAATGAGCAAACTCTACAACAAGCCGCTCATAATCTTATGCTCGGCCTTCACTAGCTGGCAAACATCGCACTTTGCGTCCCAACTAACTACATCCTTCTTCATAGTGATCCAATGATAATATCGCTTGAGGTCACGATACATCTTTGTCGCTCCAAGGTGAATAGAGAACATGCTCACATGAACCTCCCTCATAATCTCCTTGCTCAACTCCTCATCCTTGGGCACACATATCCTACCGTGCACAAGAATGGTACCATGGCAGAGACTTGATACTTAGAATCAACATCTCTAGAGGCATTCACCAGCCCCACGTCCTTCTTGCATGCCAACCGCACTCTACTCAGAAGATCTACTCGATCAGCCGCCTCCAAATCCAATGGCTCATGAGAAACAACACATAACCTCAATGCACTAATTTCTACAACCAGAGACTCCATATCCTGCTCATGAGCCGAAGACCCCCCGCTTCCGACTTAGAGCATCTACAACCAAATTAGCTTTACCAGGATGGAAAGCTATCGAGACCATAGTCTGCCACTAGATCCATCCACCTCCTCTGCCTCCAATTCAGCTCACGCTGAGTGAATATGTACTTCAGGCTATTATAATCTATAAACATTTGTACCTTCGCGCCATAAAGATATGACCTACAAATCTTCAGGGCAAAAACCACAGCACCCATCGCCAAGTCATGAGTAGGATAGTTGTCCTCATGCTTTCACAGCTGCCGCAAAGCGTAGGCAATAACTTTCCCATGCTGCATCAACACACATCCCAAGCCAACTCTAGACGCATCTGTATAAATCAAATAAGGCTCACCCTGCTCTGGCAATTCCAACACTGGCGTAGTAGTCAACATCACCTTCAGGCTTGCAAAACCCTCCTCACCCTCCCTTGACCAAACAAACAGAACATCCTTCTCTGTCAACTTAGTCATCAAGCATGCCTTACCCGCAAACCTCTTAACAAACCTCTTCTAGTAACCCACCAACCCAAGGAAACTCATGATCTATGTCGCATTCTACGGTCTAGGCCAATCTCTGATAGCCTGAATCTTCTCTGGATCCACAGATATTCCCTCCACCAGGATGTGACCCATAAATTCCATCTCCCTTTGCCAGAAACTACACTTGCTCAATTTAGCATACAACTTCTGCTCCCACAGCTTCTCCAACACTGCTCTCAGATGCATTGCATGCTCATCAGAACTCTTAAAAAAACCAAGATATCGTCGATGAAAATGATGACAGACACATCCAGAAACTCCTGAAACATGTTGTTCATCAATCTCATAAACGCTGCTGGCGCGTTGGTCAAACCAAACAGCATCATCACGAACTCATAATACCCATACCTCATCATGAAAGTTGTCTTCCTCACATCTACCTCATCTATCGAGATCTGATGGTAACCCGACACCAGATCAATCTTGGAGAACCAAGTAGCACCTCTCAACTGATCCAACAACTCATCGATCATGGGAAGAGGGGTACTTGCTCTTTACAATAACCCGGTTTAGACCCCAATATTCAATGCACAAGCGGAAAATCCATCTTTCTTCTTAACAAACAACATCGGCGCTACCCACGAGACGCTAGGACGAATGAATCCCTTGGCCAAAAGATCCTCCTGCTGCTTTTTCAGGTCTTCAATCTCTGCTAGAGCCATCCTGTAAGGAGCCTTGGATAGTGGCGTAGTCCCCAATTCTAGCTCGATCGTGATAGCATCAGACCGAGATGGTGGTAACCCCTGCAACGACTGGAACACATCTTTGAACTGCTCAAAAACCTGAATACCTCTAACTGTAGAATGCCCCTAAGTTTCATAAACATTTTTAGTGCTATGTCGCATCACCTATCATAATAGAATTTCCGACCATGTCAAGAATGCTTAGATGGTGAAACTATTAAACCCGACAATGAATATTCGTTCACTAATCCAAATTACATATTTGTCTAAAACCTCATACGTTAATTTCAGATGTTAATTTTGTGATTCAAGAACAACATCGTCTTCTCAACAAAAACATGATGTACTTTAAATATGTCGTTTCTGTCAATGTTTTCGGTTAAAAGCATTTTTTAAAATTGATGAAATCTCAAACTTATTATATATATATATATATATATATGTATATATATATTTCATGTTATAGAATTGTAGTTGTAGTTGATAATATGCCTTCTGAGATATGTTATACAAATCACATATCATTTTTTTGGAAAGACTTACATATCATTTTTTCTATATTTTGTGACCATTGATTTTGGTTTTTTAGATGGATTATTTTTGCAAGATTCTTTTATCATAGTTTTCCCAAAAAAAGTGTGGCCTTTACAATATCTTTGTTTTAGATCAAAATTTTAAAGTTGAGTTGAGTAATTAATCTTTTATTTTTCTATAAGTGAAATTTCATAAGAAATCTTTGTAATATATGTTTCTTAGAAACTAATGTTTCACTTCAATTTTATTTTTATGTTGAGAATTTTATAAATACAATTACATAAAAAATTTTGTTTACTCCACCATGCATTAAAATCTTACTTCTTTTCTAAAACTCATTAACCCATTCTAAATTTTGATATGATCATTTTTTGTTTAAAATTTGAATATATCATTATTACTAAATAAATTCATCCTAATTTTTTTACTATTTTCAAATATTCATTTTTTTTACTTAATTCATTTTTATATAGTTATTATTTTATAATTTACTAAAAAATTATATTATTGTTTTAACTATTTTAAAATTTAGTTAATTTTAGTTAATTTGTTTTTTATTTATTTTTTACTATTATTTATTAATAAATATGCAATGAATGAATATTCAAATTAGAATTTTAATGCAAATATATATATATATATATATATATATATATAGATATAATATTGTTTAGATAGATGCTCAGGTAGAGAAAGGAGTTTAGAGAAAAGTTAACTTTATATATATATATATATATATATATAACAAAAATAATTTGTAGTTTGATTGTAGATATGAATTTTTCAACACAAATGACTTTTCCAACTATTTATCCCGATTAAATTTTATTATAAAATAAATTTCGTCATAGTTTGGTAAAAGTTTCACATAAAATCAATACAATTATTTTTGAGTTGGCTGAATATTGGTTTTATTTCAGTTAGCATGTGTTAGAGTGTCAGACTATAATACTATATTAAAATGCTTTGATTTCTAACTCAAAACCAATTAACAGTTACTAGATTGAATGTTAGACATCTATGGCTTTATACAGTAATCTGCCTCTTTTCTTAACTGATATTAGATTTATTACGACATCCATTTTCTTTATTAGTTTATCTTTAATTTCAAATATTTCTTCTATGAATCTTGAATCTTTTTTCTTGATTTTTCCCATCAAATTTGTTAATTCTTTTTTTTCTTCTTTTTAAAATCATTTTAAAATTATGATCAAGTGCGGATTAAAATTTATTTTTTATTTTAATTTTAATTTTAATATTTCTTTTACGAATCTTGAATTTTTTTTTTTTTGATTTGTTTCTGACTCTGTAAACACGTTGATATCTTTTCTCTTATTTTTAAAGCCATTTAAAATTCTGATCAAATAAGGATTAAAATATGTTTTATATTTTTAAATTCTGTCCCAATGTGAATCGAAGAGGACACGAAACATTTGTATATTTCAACTAAATTCTTGGGAGTTTAGATTATGAATTGTTAACAAATATTATGAAGTGTGGACCATGTTCTTTTGGTAACAAATTATATTCTATGAAAACCGAACATCAGAATGTAATTGGTTATTTAAATTAAATCTTTACCCATCCCAAATATTTCGGGTCAACTTTCAAAAAGAAATTGATGTACTGATGTACACCAAAAGTTCAACTTCGTTCTCACTCAATCGATTATCATTATCTTTGTGGTGTAACCTAAGATTTCCAGATGAAACAATATAATATCGAAATCTATGTATATGGTGACATAATCTATGTATATATCGAAATCTATGTATATGGTGACCAAGGTGATTTGATTTCACCTTGGTCCATTAATAAAGTAAGGCAAGTCCTGTCACCAAGGTCAACTAACATTGGCTATAGAAATTTGAAATTTAACATAATATCTTTGGTCTCAGAAAATTGGTGTTTGGATTTAGGAAGTCTTTACAATAACTCCTGCTCATTTACAAAATTAAGTCTGTCTTCATCAACAAAACAATGATAACCACAACATATTACTTGGTTGAAACTATTTGAACCATACCAACTTCTTTCATTATTAATAAAAAAGAATATAATTTACAAATATCAGTTGATCAATATTAGTACTAATTCTCGATCTGTCCTACCCATGCCGTGAACCACGTTTTCGCATGTTCGACCTTATTTATAATCCTAAATATAGCTGGGCAAAATATCCGAACCCGAAAATTTAACCCAAACCCGATTAAAAATATCCTATCCGAAACCGAATCCGAACTTTAAAAATATCCAACTGGATGTTTTTAGTAAATGAAATGGGTACTCGAACCCGATTGGGTATATCCGAACACCCGAACAAATACCCGAAACTATCCAAAGTTATATATATCTTTAACAATAGGTTGAGTTCATTTACAAGTTTCAGAAGTAATTTTATAATCACTATTACAACTTACAAGATAAATTAGTTTTCAAATATGTCAATTTTCATATGTTAATTTAGATAGATTATATAGTTTTAACTTTGAATTTGATGTCATTTGATGTTTTAAGAAGTCAAAAATTATTGGCTTGTGAATTTGGTATTTTGTTATTTAGAATTGTCCTTTTCTTTTCATGAATTCAATTTGGTTTGATGACTTTGGTTTTTTTAAAAATTTATGATTATAATCAATTTTAATGAATTTGGATTGATTTCGGGTTCTTTTACTTTGGTTTGGATTAAAATATTACAAATCCGATCCGAACCCGAAATATAATTTAATTGAGATTTTGGGTGAAACCCGAAAATACCTAAACTGATGGGTGTTTACCCGAACCCGACCCGAAATTTAAAAATATCTGAATGGATCTTATGTTTCTAAACCCGAAAACCCAAAAACCCGAAATACCCGACCCGAAACCTAAAAGGGTACCCGAACGCCCACTCCTAATCCCAAATATGATCAAATAGATACAACTAATACACGAAAATATATGTTATTAATTCAGCAAAAGGATATAAGTAGTATGAACTCGCGCACATCTCAATTCAATCATCCGAAAGAGAAATAACAACGATGATTTTGTCATATATTATATGTAACTCTTGCAATATTTTTTTGTAACAATTCATATAGGACAAGGCTGACCTTCCGTAGTTGCAAAGCTGCTAATTGGCCAAATTCGTATTCATAATTTTTTTTTTTAAGTTCGACGAATTTGAATTTTTTTTTTCCACATTATCAAATTGACTTTAGATCTCAAGTTTGTGTTAAAAGTTTAAAACGATCTCATCAATTAACCAATTTGTTTTTATGGACGTATAATTTCTTACCACCAAGGCACCAACTAAGTTGTACGTTCGTTAAAATTATAACCATATACTGTTAGATCGGACTTCCCGTTATCTAGCCTGCTCTGTTCTGCAAGTTACAGTTTATACACTATGGCAGGAGCGGAACCGAAGGAATCATGGGGAGACACCTGTTTCGGCACCTTCTCTCATTCAAACAATCGACCGGCAGATGCGTGACCAACTCTTATCCATTGCACTCAAGGGGGATCGACGTTATGATAATGTTTTACTCAAGTGGCTAGGCACTAGATTCTGATCTCAACAAACATTTTCAGTTTTTCAAATTCATTTCAGTCTTTCAAAAACTGATCACTAGTTGTAACAAAGCTTTTCTTTTGAATATAATTTAACATTAAATTCAAAAAAAAAAAATTATATTAAGTTTTATTAATAATCGAATCTTATCTAAAAAAAAGTTTAGTCAACTTATCGGAACTAGAGGTGTCAAGCAGGCTCCATGCCTGCGGTCCTACCCCAATTAATAGTTCAGCAAGGCGGGTATAGGAACTAAATATTAGATCCATTAAAAAGCATATCTTGAAGGGCTAGCCCAAACGGATTGCAGGTTTTAGCAGGTTATACCCGCGGGTTGGCGGACCGGCCTGCGGTCTTCAAATATTAAATAAAAATAAATATTAAATATAAATATATAACTATTTTTATATAATTTAAAATATAGATCTTTTAAAAGTATATGGTAACATAAATAAGTTTAATGTAAAAATTAAAACATCTATAAAATTAATATAAATATTGATTTTATTTAATTTTTTTTAATTATTATTTATTAATTTTACTTTATTTTGATATATTATTTATTAATTTTACTTTATTTTGATATATTATTTATTAATTTTATTTTATCTTTTAATATATTATTTAGGCACGCGAGCCAGTCCACTAATCCGCTGTGCTTAGCAGGACGGATTTGGACATAACTTTTATGTCCACGAGCTTAGCGGGCCGGCCCATTGCGGTCCAGAAGATAAAAATTGCCCGTTGTGTACGGGCCAATTGGACACGGACCAGCCCGTTTGTCTCCTAGTGAAATCCTTCACATTTATCTCCTAATGAAAACCCTATAAATACCCACTAAACATTAAACATTTCTCTCCACCAATCTCCGCAAATGCATAAACCATTTTGAGAGTTTTAAATAGCAAAATTATCTAATTAATTATAAAATTTCAAAAATTAGAAAATTTAAAATGAAATTGTCAAAAAAATTAATGAGAATTCCCAAAACAAAAACTACTAACATTTTATCAAACATATAAAAGATAAAATCAGTTTTAAAAAAAATTCCATATGGTGTAGCGCGGATTTTTATCTATTAGAGGATTTTTAATCTTGTCCGTGAGTATTGGATTTGTTAATGCACACGTACACGTGAACTGTATATACAAACACTAGTCAGAGATTAATGAATTCTGCATCAAATTTCAAAAAGCCTTCTATGGGCTAGAATTGATATAGAATAGTCACAAAAAGTTATTAACTATAAATAGTATGCCTTATTATTATTATTTTTTTAAACCACACATAGATTACTGAAACTCAAACTCCAGAAATGGAGGAGGACGTACAAGATAGGAGGCCGGATTTAGCTAAAGCATCTGCCTCAGTATTATCAGTTCTTGGAATAAAGAAAAAGGAAACAGAGATAAACGAACACTTCAGAAGCTGGATATCCGCTAGAATACCGTCGATATCATTTGCATGGCCTTCAGAGTTGAGAAGAGGAATAAGCACTTGACAATCCGAGGAACATACCAGCCGTGAAACACCCATCGCTAAGGCTGCAGTGATTGCCACCTTTAAAGCTAGTGGCTCTGCTGCAAGAGCAGAAGAAACAAAGGGTCGTGAAGAACAACCTTGATTAATCGTAACATTTGTTGGATTCTTTATAACCCATCCTAGTCCACAGCGGTTAGTGGCCTCAACCCAGGCCGCGTCAGAGAAACAAAAACAAGACTCTGGGTGAGGCTCTTTCGCTGCCCTGTTGCTACACCTCCTTCGCTGCTGGGGTTGATCCAGTTTTGCCTTCTGCCAGAACAAGGCTTCAGAGAGAGCTTTCCTCACTGTGTCCATTTCCGACCACACTCTATCTTCAAAGATCATCTGATTTCGAGCTTTCCACAGGAACCAAAGAATCCAAGGATGCAGTGGAGCGAGCCCTAATCCTGTTGGGGGTAAAACAAGCATCTACCCAACCTTGACAAGCAACTCCTTCATTGACTCCCTGCCTGTCACCAATGGCTTCCTGGTAGCTGGTACTAAATTCCAAACCTGTTTCGCAAAGGGACACAAAAAGAATAAGTGAGTTGCGCTTTCCTCAGCTCCACATCTCTTGCAATTCCCAGCGGCACCCAATCCTCTGGTTTGCAAAGCTTGTCCCACTGGGAGAGCATCACTTGCAACCTTCCACAAAAACATTTTCAGCTTCGGAGAGGTGACCACTTTCCAAACATTGGGGCCCCATCTAAAGTCGTCAGAACGTTTGGTAGCGAGGCTGTCTCTGCTCGTACAGTAGCTTGAGCTAGAAGAATACTTTCCAGATTTAAGCGGGAGCCACCGCAGCTTATCAGGTCTTGGTTTATCACTCAAAATAAGCTTGTGTATATCCTCCTCATGATGAGGTAAATGCTTTCTTATAGCTTTCAGATTCCACCTGGTAGAGTTACCTGTCAGGTCATGGGATACAAGCGTAGGGGGACCCATTGGTCCCAACGGACATTCGGTAGACAACCAGGGTGAATACCAAACGCTTATGTCCTCACCATTACCCACAATCCAACCTAGCCTTTTCCTAAGTACTTCTCTTCCTTCTAGAATACTTCTCCAGCCATGGGATGCGTTAGAGGGAGCTTTAAACTCCATAAAGGAGGAAGAATGACGATATTTGCCCAATAAGACTTGAGTGAACAAGCACTCTGGTTGCTGTACCAGTTTCCACCCAATTTTTGCTAAGAGGGAATCATTAAAGGAGGCTATGTCGCGGAATCCCAAGCCACCCTCATCTTTCGCTAACATAAACTTTTCCCAAGCTACTCAACTTATCTTCCTTTTGTCTGCCTTATCATCCCACCAAAAACGAGTTAAGGTGGATTGAAGCCGCTTGCAAAGGGACATTGGGAGTTTGGAACACGACATGACATAGGACGGCATCGCCGACAAAACAGACTTCAAAATCACTTGCTTCCCAGCCCCCGAGAGAAATTTATTGGGACGTGATAAGGATCTCTGTCTAAATTTGTCCACAATTTCAGTAAAGATATCCTTCTTTCTTCTACCAAAGTGCTCGGGTAGCCCTAGGTATTTACCAACACCCCCTTCATTGGAAATACCTAGAACCTGCTTAACTCTCAATCTGACGTCTGGTGGTGTCTTAGACGAGAAGGTAATGCCGGATTTAGCCACATTGATGCACTGGCCCGAGGCTTCCTCATACCTCTTCAGGATTAGCTTTAGCGTGTCACAGCTCCTTACACTTGTCTTGCTAAAAAACATCGCGTCATCCGCAAATAGGAGGTGATTAATCAAGGGACTCTTTCTAGCAACTCTCACCCTGGTAGAGTACCTTTCCTTTTTGCGCTTTCACACAGTCCCGAGAGAAGTTCCGTGCAGAGAATGAACAAATACGGCAAGAGGGGGTCACCTTGTCGAAGGCCGCGGGATGGAAGCACTTTACCTTGAGGGGAGCCATTGATGAGGAAGGAATAGTTGACTGAGGAGACACAATCCATAATCCACTTGATCCACTTGTCGTGAAAACCCAACCTTTGGATCACCGTAACTAGGAACGACCATTCGATGCGGTCGTACGCCTTACTCATATCCGTTTTGACCGCCATAGAGCAATGGATTTTTGCTTCAGAGGTACGGAGGAAGTGTAATACCTCATGTGTAATCAACACATTGTCTGAGATGACTCGTCCTGGGACAAATGCGGATTGATACTTGGAGATGAGGTTGGAAAGGATTGGTTGAAGTCTGTTTGAAAAAATCTTAGCGATGATCTTGTAGTGCACATTACAGAGCGCAATTGGTCTATAGTCTGCAACCTTCTTCGGGCCTGGGATCTTCGAAATTAACCTAATGTGTGTTTCATTATGGCGTTGGTGAATTCCTCTCCCTTCAAAGAAAATTCGTATCTCCATAATGACTGCCTTCCCAATTATCTCCTAGAAGGAATGGTAAAACCCAGCTGAGAATCCATCAGGACCGGGTGCCTTATCGGCATGAATATCTAGGACTGCAGCATGTATCTCCTTGTCAGATGGGATACTGATCAGCTTAGCATTCAGTGAGGTTGAAATTTGAGGCTTGAGAGCTTCCTCTACGACTTCTAGCTGGCAGCTTAATGCCGACTAAAAGAGCTTATCATAGTAGTCTGCTAGCCCTTTTGCAATTTGGCTTTCTTCAAACAACTCGATCCCTAGATCTGTTTCAATGCCTTATTTATAGTTAGCTATGTACTGTGAACTCTAAACTTGGTTAATAGAGTTTACAAAATTGCAAATCTAACTGTTTTACGTTCGACTCTTGATTTATATATACCCAAGAACCGATTAAACCTCAAATGAACAACGTATGTCAATTTTAGAATATTACTGTGTTATATGTGAACTGTTATGTATAGCTGTAGCGAGTTTAGATTATATATATTAGGTTTTATAAGATTCATAACCAAAAGTAATTTGTAATGAGCAAATTGAGGATCATTGCTTTTTTTTTTTTTTTTGACTTGGTATAAAATTTCAAAAGTTGTTTGTTTTATTTGTTTTTATGGGTAAACATTCTTTTTCTGGTTTCGCTTAGATAGCATTTTCATTACAACAAAAATGACATTTTTAGCTAGAGCATTAGTTCGGTGATTGAGATCCCTCAGAAGAAAACTGAAAGAGCAAGAAACGAAATTAGAAGATAGGCTAAAGCACTCAGTCAGGAGATAGGACAAAGATTGAGATCCCTCGGTGATTGACTCGATAAATCTTTTGTAAACCATTGAAGATGGATCTCCATAACCGGCACATACATGTCCAAGTCCAAAAGGCCCATCATCCTACCTCTTATTATTCAATGTCGGTTTAGGATTCCTAATGTACTTAGGGATTTGTGTACTACCATATATATGTACACTTATTCGATTGATAAAGATATACAATACAACACAAGAGAATACAACCTCTAGTTTCTCTACTTTTATAACACGTTATCAGCACGAGTTTGTTCTAAACTCCACTGAGAAAATTCCCTAAACCTAAACCGCCTCACATCACCCTTTGTTCGTTCAAAGCTCTCAACCAGATCAAGTTCTTTCTTCGTGATCAATCCGCGTTCATGATCAGTTCGTGTTCGTATTTCGTGATCAAGCTCGAGGTATATCCAAGGTCTTTAGCTCCCAGATCAATTCCATTCAACCCCATCGGTGTTTAAGGTAAACAATCGAACTTATCAGACACATATATCGAATCTGATCCAAAATTATATTAGAACCCTAAAATCTACAATTACACAATCAACAAATCAAAACCCTAAAGCTTTAAACCCTAAAATTCTAAAATATTAAAATCCGATTGTTTTGAGGTTAAGAATTGCATAGAATAGATTGATTGTTATTGTTTGATTGATTCTATATTCTTGCATGAAACCCTAAAATTAAGATCTTAAAATCGGAACCCTAGAAAAAAAAATTATTTCCCTAAAACCTCTTGTCGTAATCCTAACTAAAGAAAAAGGAAAACTTAAAAGAGAAATTCTAAAACCCTGAAATTATTTGCATATTTCCTTATCCATATTAGATTAATTTGTCTAGGACTGTTTCATGCATAGAATTAACCACGTGATCATATAATTATTTACTAGAACTGGCATGGTTCGGTCTTAAATACCGTATGGCCTAAAAAATGATTGCATGGTTCGGTCTTAAATACCGCATGATATAACCGGGTGCATGTTTTATTTTATAGATGTCAAAGATCAACAATCTCCAATATGCTGCACTTAATGTCTCTGGGGACAACTATTTACAATGGGCATTGGATACTAAGATTACCCTGAAATCAAAGGACCTATGTGAATGCATTGAGGATGATAATGATTGCACTGAAAAGAATACATATAAGGTGATTTTTCTCATACGCCATCATCTTGCTGAGAGTCTCAAGAACCAGTACCTTACCATTGATAATCCACTTGACCTTTGGACAGAGTTGAAAAATAGATATGGTCACCAAAAGACTGTGCTCCTACCAAAGGCTCAGTTCGATTTGAAAGATCTAAGGATCCAGGATTTTAAATCCGTGGATGAGTATAATTCAGAACTATTTAAGATAGTCTCAATCTTGAAACTATGTAGTAAGGAGGTTACTGAGGAAGACTTGCTAGAGAAAACATTCTCAACCTTTCACACCAATAACATACTGCTTCAGCAACAGTATCGTGAAAAAGGTGTTAAGACATATGCAAGTCTAATCTCTTGTTTGCTACTTGCTGAGCAGAACAATGAGTTACTACTAATGAACAGTGAAATGAGACCTCCTGGTTCTGCCCCATTACTAGAAGCCCACAAAGTTGATATGACCAAGAAAGAGCCTAAAGAGACTAAATAGTCCAACTACGTCCAGAGAGACAAGTATTACGGCCGTGGCCGTGGTGGTCGTGGCAATTACCAAGGAAACCATTATGATGGTTATGGCCGTGGGAACCGATCCGACTTTGGTCGTGGTCGAGGTAGAGGCCGTGGAATTTTCAAACCGCAACACAAAACAAAATCAGTTTGCCACCGATGTGGTATGGGGAACCATTGGGCTAAGATGTGCAGGACACCTAAGCACCTTATTGATCTCTATCAAGAGAGTTTGAAAAAGAATCTAGAAACTAATTTGGTTCATCTCGATGGTGAAGGAGATTTCGACCATGAGAAATATGATTTATTGGATTATGAGACTTCAGATTGTCTAAGAGATGATAATTAAATTTATACACCTATTGTTTGGATTTATTTTATTTTTATTTTTATTTTCCATGATTTAGGATTTTGGATTTTGTTGAATTATTATTTTGGTTTAAATTCAATTATTTTATTACCTTCAAATACATATACATTTGTTTGTTTAATTCTTTTATGTATAAAACATAATTCTTGTCCATATTAAGAAATGGCTGAGGACAAGAACATATTTATGGTGGATAGTGGATCAAGCCACACAATTTTGAAGGATAAGAGATATTTTGTAAATCTAATTTTGAAAAATGTCAATATTAGCACAATAGCGGGTATAGGAAGTCTAATTAAAGGCTACGGCCAGGCCCATGTTCTTATACCTAAGGGCACATATTTATTGAGTTTCAAAGATATTTGTTTGAATGGTTTCCATGTTGAAACTAAGGGTGAAGGGAACCAAGAGTTCCTACAGATTACTGAAATCACCCAAGGATTTAAGAAAGTCCTAGAGACTATACCCGCATTATCTACTGGTCTTTACCATCCCAAAATAAATATGATAGAAGCTAATATGGCAATGAACAAGATGTTCAATGAACAATTCACTTTATGGCATGACCGACTTGGCCATCCCGGTTGTAACATGATGCGTAAGCTAATTTTGAATTCAAATAGGCACACTCTAAAAGAGAGACGAGTTATCCCTAAGAATCTCATGTGCACAAGGGAAACTAATTGTAAGGCCATCACCAGTCAAAGTAACTAAAGAGACTTTAAATTTTCTGGAAAGGATACAAGGAGATATATGTGGACCAATACACCCACATTGTGGGACGTTTAGATATTTTATGGTCCTCATTGATGCATCGACCAGATGTTCGCAATTTTGTTTATTATACGTCTGCGAGATTTCTGGCCCAGATCATACGTCTGCGAGCCCACTTTCCAGATTTTCCACTTAAGACTATACGTCTAGACAATGCTGGTGAATTTATGTCTCAAGCGTTTAATGATTATTGTATGTCCATGGGGGTAAGTGTGGAACATCCCGTGGAACATTTACATACACATAATGGATTAGCTGAATCCTTCATTAAACGAATTCAATTGATTGCTCGACCATTACTCATGAGGTCGAAGCTTCCTGTGTCAGCTTGGGGACACGCAGTATTACATGAAGCAGAGCTTATACGCATCAGGCCATCTAGTGAGCATAAATATTCGTCATCCCAATTACTTACAGGTCATGAGCCAGACATATCCTATCTAAAGACATTCGGGTGTGTCGTTTATGTACCCATTGCACCACCACAGAGAACAAAAATGGGACCTCAAAGGAGGATGAGAATATACGTTGGATATGATTCTCCCACCATTATTAACTATCTAGAGCCAACCACGGTGATTTATTCAAGGCTAGATATGTGGATTGTCAGTTTGTTGAATCTGAATTCCATACATTGGGTGGAGAGACAAAGAAGCTGGTCAAAAAAATATCATGGAATCAAACATCCTTAAATTGGCAAGATCCTCGGACTCTAGCATGTGAAGCAGAGGTCCAAAAGATTATACATTTACAAAAGCTAGCTAATCAATTGCCAGATTCCTTTGTTGACCCAAAAAAAGTTACATAATCGTACATACCAGCTTGTAATGCACGAGAACATATTGATGTTCAAAAGGGACACAATCAATTTTCTACAGAGTCTAAGGCACGATTGAAACATGGTAGACCAATAGGTTCCAAAGATAAGAATCCTCGGAAATCAAAGATAGGTGCAAAGCAAACCGAGGTTAAGGAACCATAGACATGGCCGCGGTAGAACCTAAGGTACCGATCAATGACATTTGGGACGCTGAACCTCAAGGTCCTGAAGGTATTGATAATAATGAGATCTCAATAAATTATATCATGTCTCGAATTCAATGGTACCGGAAAGATGTCGACATTGATGAAATATTTGCATACAAGGTAGCACTTGAAATAAATGAGGATCATGAACCCACGTCCATATTATAGTGCACTCAAAGATCAGATTGGTTAAAATGGAAAGAAGCCATAGACGTGGAGTTGAATTCATTAAAGAAAAGGAATGTGTTTGGTCCAATTATTAGGACACCATTCGATATAAAGCCAGTGGGACACAAGTGGGTCTTTGTAAGGAAGAGAAATGAGAATAATTAAATCGTGAGATATAAGGCACGGCTTGTAGCACAAGGATTCACACAAAGACCAGGAATAGATGATGAGGAGACATACTCCCCCACATGTATGCAACGACTTTTAGATTTTTGATAAGTCTGGCTATAAGAGAAAAACATGACTTGCGGCTAATGGATGTAGTGACCACATATTTATATGGTCCACTGGTTAATTAAATATATATGAGATTATCAAAGGTTATTGAGCTCAAAGATAAGAAAGGTTCTCGAGAACAGCACTGCATAAAGCTGAACAAATCCCTTTAAGGACTGAAACAAAGTGGGCGTATATGGTACAATAGACTAAGTGAGTACCTAGCCAAAGAAGGCTATAAGAATGATCTCATCAGTCCATGTATTTTTATAAAGAAGTTTGCAAACAAAGGATTTGTAATCATAGCAGTATATTTGGATGATTTGAACATCCTAGGAACCTTTGGGGAAATTGCCCAAACAGTTGAATATCTCAAGAAAGAGTTTGAAATGAAAGACCTAGGTAAAACTAAGTTCAGTTTGGGATTGCAGCTTGAGTACATAAATAATGGAATCCTTGTGCATCAAATGACACATACTGAAAAGGTACTCAAGAGATTCAATATGGACCAGGCTCACCCATTGACCAGCCCAATGGTTGTGAGAAGCCTCAATTTGGACAATGATCTATTTGGTCCAAAGAAGGACGATGAAGAAGTTCTCGGTCCTGAAGTGCCATACCTCAGTGCTATAGGAGCTATAATGTTTTTGGCTAGCCACACTAGACCAGACATTTGTTTTGCCGTAAACCTCCTATCAAGATTTAGTTCTTGTCCGACCCAAAGGCACTAGAACGGTATCAAACGTATATTGCGTTACCTACAAGGAACGATGGACTTGGGTTTATTTTATACTAACCATCACAAAGAAGGTTTAGTTGGTTTTGCTGACGCAGGTTATCTATCGGATCCACATAATGCTAGATCTCAAACCGGCTATGTGTTTACACACGGTGGTACAGCAATTTCATTGCGTTCAATGAAGCAGACCATTGCGGCCATATCATCTAATCATGCAGAAATTCTGGCTATGCATGAGGCTAGTCGTGAGTGTGTTTGGTTGAGATCAATGACTCAACACATCAGGTCAGATTGTGGCATGGCCGATGACAAGGAACCAACTATCATATATGAAGACATAATTTTTTAAAGTATGTCTCCCCTCTCTCTTCCTTTCAGTACTTAAAAAAAAAAAAAAAAAAAAAGAGAATAAAGATGAGATGATTTTGATCAGTTTAGAGAGGTAGGTAAATTACTTGTGACCTCATTATTCTACTCTTGAGTCAAATGATCACACAAAGCTTGGAAGCGAGGGGTAGGTAAATTACCGATGACCCCGGTATTCGCTTACACTTTTGCATGTTAAAAAAAATAAACAAATAAAAAAATAAAAATAAAAATAAAAATTTGGGAGAAATCAACTCCTTTGAAGTGATAAAAGGGAGAGGAAAGGAGATGTATGAAGAATGTCTTGGCTTGAAGAGAGTCTATATGCCACTGATCGATACACCAATGTAAGAACTCACTTGTACTTGCTTTAATTTATGTAATGAGATGACAATGGAGATTTCAGAGATTCCAAAGGATTGTGGGATTTGAATAAGGAATGTTGATGCTTATCATGGTTAAGTATAAGAAGTAAGTTCTTGAGTCAGGTAAATGAAGAGTGTGAATAAGAATCATCATGCAATTGAGTGAGTTCACAGTTTTCAAACCTCTTTCACAGGTCTAAGTTTCTGTTTTGCTTGAGGGCAAGCAAAGGCTAAGTCTGGGGGAGTTGATATATCATGGTTTTTGTGGTTTTTAACCATGGTATAAGGAGTCTTTTAGAGTCTTTTAATGTGTTTTTAGGTTCTTTGAAAGTCTTTACAGGTTTTATAGGAATTTGGCATGAAAGGAGAAAAATAGAGCAATTAGAGAGATTTTGGAGCAATTCATCAAGGAAGAGAACTTGGAATCGATGAAGAGTGATGGTGTCGACACCCTGTTTTGTCTGCGAGAGAAGCCAAGTTTTGGAAGTTTTACAAATTCAGCCAAAGTTTTTCATATTTGCAACATAAGCTCCTGGACGTGTTTTAGGACATATTTATAATGTTTTTGGGTTTTGTAAAGCCCTTAAGTTTTATTCTAGAAGTTATTTTCTAGCAAGTTTTATTTTTCTGCAACCCTTTGAGATTTTTTGAGAGCTTTTGGGAGAGAGATCTGAACTGCATTGAGAGAAGAATTCTTGAACTCCCTCTTTACTCTTTTAATTTCAATTGCTTATTATTCAGAATTATGTCTTGTTCTTCATTCAACATGTCAGAGTAGTTTGCTTGTTAGGTTCAGGGTTTTTCACAGGGATTTTATGATTTATTAGATCTGTTTATTTATGATTCATTATCTTTCTAGATCTTCATTTTAGGTTGTTCTTCACATTAATTCTTGATTGATCACCTAGATTTAATACTTTAGGAAAATAAATTGATATGAGAATATAATTGATTTTCCTGATAAAACCTTTTGATGAGCAAAATTACTTCTTGCAAAGAGATTTGATTTAGTAATTTTGTGAACAATCTAAACCTGTTTTCAAAACTGATTTTTAACCTAGAATTTTACAAAGAAATTTGGATTTTCTGGTTTTAAATTTAGATAATATTTGCAGTGAGAACTGATTTATTCTACAAAAGTGTTTAGAGTTCTAGATCTGTTCTTAATTGCTTGAATCCTATTTATTTCTTGATTTAATAATTTGTAATCTCCTGAGAAATTCCCTAGGCCTAACTTTTTGATCCTTGAATTTACAACAGCTTTTATTTATTATTTTGCATTGTTTATTTTAATTCAAATTAATTTGTTTAGCTTAATTACAAAACTCTATAATTTATTGTGTAATCTAGAGTCCTTGTGGAATTCGACCCCTAAGTATTACAATGACCTCTTAATTTGAGAGAGTAGCTCTAGGGTAAATTTGAGCATATCACCTGCTATGATTTCCGAGTAGTGTAGTAAATTTTCTAGGGATGGGATAGATGATTTTGTGTTCTTGATCGGTTAGGATGTCTTAGTTGATTGTATATGTTAAATAGATTTCCTTCTAGATTGGTATTCTTAATACTGTCAACAAACCGAGAGGGTGAGATTAGATCTAAGGTGTTTTACCACCGAGAGGTGTAGATGAGATGCTTGAATCAACCAATGCTAGAGGTTTACTCACTTAGCCTAAGAGATTAGATGAGTAAGGGGTTTACTGACAATAATGAATCGGTTCTTAATGCCTGCTTGGTCATGTTTCTCCAACGAGAGTTGGGTAGGGGAGTGATCAAGGTTGATTGTTTCTATCACGAGAGTGTTTTAACAAGATTTTAGAGACTCATTGTCTAGGAAATATTTGCTTGAGGCATGTAAGACATCTGTACTGGTTAGGAATACTTAGGATTCGATTACCCCATCCTTAGAAGCTTTCGTATTTTAATTGCTTGCATTTATATTCATCACTCAATCCCTTACCCGAACAGGTACACGATCACCTGCTTCGAGTAACCCCTCGAGTTGTTCATACCTTCTTTGCTTACTCGATCACCCCACCCGATCATGTACTCGAATGCTTGCATCGAGTGCTTAGGTCGTGTGGTTCCTTGTTTATATTCTTTTCTTTTATTATTTTAGGATTGTTAGACAAAACCCCATTATTGCTTGGCTTGACTTGCATTGTTCTGATTGCATCCTTCCTGCTAGCATAAACAACCATTTGGATTGATAACCCTTTGTACTACAACTGCATAGGGAATTGATACCCTGGGTGAAAAACCTGTTATCAGTTACATCAAGGGAGATCGGACGAAACATATATTGCCTAAGTTCTTCTTCACACATGTACTACAAAAGGCCGGAGAAGTTTAAGTGGTGCAAGTTCCATCCTGCGACAATTCAGCCGATCTCTTCACCAAGTCATTACCGACATCAACTTTCAGGAAGCTCAAGCATCAGATTGGGATGCGCAGACTTAAGGACTTTTAGTGATGCTTAGAACAGGGGGTGTAATACGTGTTGTACTCTTTTTCCTTCACCATGGTGTTGTCCCAATGGGTTTTCCTGGTAAGTTTTTAATGAGGCAGCATCCCAAAGCGTATTATGATGATCTCTTAGCATTTGAACGGTTATGTCATCCAAGGGGGAGTGTTGTAAACCATTGAAGATGAATCTCCATAACTGGCCCATACATGTCCAAATCCACAAGGTCCAACATCCTATCTCTTCTTATTTAATGTCGGTTTAGGGCTTTGTGTACTACTATATATATGTACTCTTATTCGATTGATAAAGATATATAATACAACACAAGAGAATACAACCTCTAGTTTCTCTATTTTCATAACAATTGATTTTTTTTTTAATCATTTTTAAATTCTCACTAAGTGAGGATTAAAATTTGTTTTCTTTTATTTTTTTTTAATCCTGGCCCAATGGGAATCGTAAAGACACCAAGACATTTCACATTTATATATTTGAACTAAATTCTTGGGAGTTCAGATTATAAATTGTTAACGAATATTATGAAGTGTGTGAATTAAATCTTTAACCATCCCAATTATTTCGGGTCAACTTTCAAAAAGAAATATATGTACACCAAAAGTTCAACTTCGTTTACTTGATTATTATTATCTGTGTAGTGTAGCCTAAGATTTCAGATGAAACATCAATTTCTTTTTGCATGTGGTGACATGAAATCTTTTATTAACCGAAAGATTTCAGATGAAAACATATATACATTATATTAATCTCCTATAATCAGATGTGCATGACTTTTCTTAGACTATAGTCAAAAGTAATTGGTCTTCCACATGGACTAGTGTGAGTACGTAATTTGAGTTGGGTTGCTGGGGATGGTGAAGAAATCCAGTTCTGGACCGATAAATGGTTGACTACCAAACCCTTGGTAATATGTGATATACATTACAAGAAAACACTACGATTTTCTACGAATTTTCCTACGAAAATATTAGGAGGAATATTTTCCTTCGGAAAGCCTTCTAAATGTTTAGAAAAAAAACCGGTCGAAGGAAATATGAAAGAACGTTCTTACGCAAAAAGGCATGAGTAACGAGAAGGTTATTTCCTTCGAAAATCCGCCGACAACTAATTTTGAAGGGCAATTCGAAGGAAAAGCAAAAGAATGTTAAAGGATAATTAGGGGAAGGAATTCAGAAAGATTATTACCTTTAATTTTCCTACGCAACTTCTCACGAAGGAAGAGTCGAAGGAAATATGAAGGAAAACGTATAGTTTCCTTCAAATTTTCTACGATATTAAATGTCGGCATAAGGATAAGGAGAAGAAGGATTGCGATAGGATAGTTGATAATGTCGGCATGCAAAAACAAAACCTAGTGGGCAATCAATTGGGATGGTGGTTGGAATAGAAACTTTTCGGTAGGAAAGTGGAATGAAACTGATAGGAAATTTTTCCTATAAAAGTCATTCACTGCCTATCTAAAATCCCACACATATTAAGCATTCTCGATCCTAGCTATTATTATTAAAAAAAATTTGGTTCTACGCATCAAACTTTTCCCATTTTTTTCCAAAAAATGAATACTTTTCGCACGTGATTGGACAACGAAAGATATTATCCGAACGGAATGCTTACGAGGGAATATGCAGCAGGACTCACCAAATTTATGGACGTCGCTATGAATCAGGATAGCTGCTTAAGAAGTAGTAAGATGTTATGCCCATGTCCATCTTGTAATAATAATAATAACTTCATTGACAAAGATTTAGTTTGGGGACATATTTATAGTCTTGGAATTATGTCGGGTTACAAAGCATGGTTTTATCATGGGGAAACTGATGCTTACAATGTGGGTAGTGCAAGAGAAAATGTGTCGGAAAGGGTAGAAGAACCTAGATTGGGGGAAGAAGATGTAGGAACGGTTCAAATGGTTCATGATGCACATAGAGAAAATGTCCATGAATTTGTAGAACCTGGAAATAGAGTAGAAGAACCAAATATAGAAGCAAAAAGATTTTACGATATGCTAGATGCATCAAAGAGTCAATTATATGAAGGTTGTAAGGAAGGACATTCTCCATTATACGCCGCAACTAGGATGATGAATATAAAGACGGACTATAATTTGTCAGAAGATTGTGTAGATGCTTGGGCAGATTTTGTTAAAGATATTTTGCAAGAAGACAACATCTCGTCGGCTTCTTATAATGAAATTGAGAAGCTTGTTGCTGATCTTATTTTGCCATATCAGATGATCGATGTTTGTATCAACAACTGTATGATTTATTGGCAATCAGACGCAAACTATTTAGCTTGCACTTTTGTGGAAAACCTCGGTTTCATAATACTAGTGGAAGGTCTCGAGTAGCGTTTAAGCGTATGTGGTAATTGCCAGTAGCCGATCGGTTGAAAAGATTATATCAAGCAGAGCAGACAGCTGCCGCTATGAGATGGCACCAAGAGCATTCAACCAAAGACGAGATTGCACATCCCTCAGACGCAGAGGCATGGAAACATTTCCAGAGACTTTATCCCAGTTTTTCAGAAGAAAGTAAGAATATCTACCTTGGTTTCAACCCGTTTGGAAAGCATGGACGACAATATTCCTTGTGGCCAGTTATTCTCACACCTTATAATTTGCCTCCGTCTTTGTGCATGAAGAGAGAGTTTCTATTTCTGTCTATTCTTGTTCCTGGTCCAGAACACCCAAAGAGATCCCTTGATGTCTTCTTACAACCTTTGATTCATGAGCTACAGGTTCTATGGGAGCACGGAGTTCAAGCCTATGATGTCTCCTGGCAGCAAAATTTTACGATGCATGTGGTGCTAATGTGAACTATTAGCGATTTTCCAGCATACGGAATGTTATCAGGATGGACAACGCATGGGCGATTATCATGCCCGTACTATCAAGATAGTACATATGCATTTCAGTTAAAACATGGAAGGAAGAAAAGGTTGTTTTGACTGTCACAGACGTTTCCTACATAGGTCACATCCTTACCGCCGTAACAAAATGTTCAAGAAAAATCGAGTAGTTTCAGATGGTCCACCGCCTGAGCCAGATGGTGAAAATATATTGATGCGACTTAGGGATTTTGGAGTGGAAAAGAGAACATATTGCGGTGGGAGTGTGCATAATCCAGTAGATGGTTATGGAGAGTTTCACAATTGGCACAAACATCGTATTTTTTGGGAGTTGCCTTATTGGAAAAATCTCTTGTTGAGACACAATCTAGATGTCATGCACATTGAGAAGAATGTCTTTGACAACTTGATGAATACAGTTTTAAATGTCCCAGGGAAGTCAAAAGACAATGTGAAATGGAGACTAGACTTGCCTTCAATATCCAATCGGCCTCATTTACATGTCTTACCAAGTGGAAGAGGTCCAATCCCAAGATTCAGATTAGATGGAGATGCTAAGGATGCTTTTTTAGGTGGATTATTCAGAAAGTAAAATTTCCTGATGGATATGCTTCCAACCTACGAAACTATGTTGACAACCAAGAAGGTAGATTATCAGGGATGAAAAGTCATGATTGCCATGTATTTATGCAATGGTTATTACCTTTTGCATTTGTCAACCTCCTCCCCAAGAACGAACATGAAGCTATCGCAGGTACAATTATTTTCTTTTTATATTAAATTTTTTGATAACACAACTATATATACATATATTGATGTATTGGTTTTTTTATAACGTAGGGATTAGTGCTTTTTCAGAGACCGTTGTACAAGATCACCTACGCCAGCTGGTATCCGACAATTATCTGAAAACATACATGTTCTTATATTTAATCTGGAAAAAATATTTCCAACGTCTTTCTTCGATGTAGTGGATTATCTTCCAATACATCGTCCCAGAGTGGCGGAACTGGGGGGCCCTGTTCAGTATAGGTGGATGTACCCATTCGAAAGATTCATGTTTCACTTGAAAAAGAAGGTGAAGAATTTAAGCAAAGTGGAAGGTTCTATTATTGATCAAAGCATCAATGAAGAAAGATCTAACTTTGCTGCCCACTACTTTCCACCAAGTGTTCAAACAAAGAGTAGAAAACCAAACTGTTACGATGACGGTGGAGAAAAACCACATTACATAACCAAAGTTCCAGATATATTCTCACAAATTGGGCGGTTAAGTGGGAAACCAACTAAGCGGTGGCTTACTGAAATTGAAGTAAAACACTTGCATACCTACATTTTGTTGAACTGTGAGGAACTATGGTCATATGAGAGGTATTTTTAAGTTAGAAAATTTAACTTACTTGTTTAATTATTTGTATTTATTTTATATATATTGTATGTCCAGGATTTATCTCCAGCAGTTGCGAACAGCTTATCCACATTATGATGAGGATACTATTGCCACCAAAAAAAACAGAATGAGTTTGTACAGTGGATGAAATTTTATGTGAGTATTTTGAATAAGTAAGTAACTTCTTGTTGAGTGACATGATACTTAATGGACTACTTTTGATACAGGTGCACACATGCAACAATAGAGGTGAACGATTACACACCTGGTTAGAAGAGTTGGTAGATGGTCCATTACCGCTTGCACAAATTTCACCGACTTACTATACACGTGGATATGCATTCAAAGTGTTCTGCGAGAGAGAGAGCAGAACAACGATCAACTCCGGGATTAGTACCCAAGCTGGTAATATAATATATTACGGTGTTTTGCAGGAGATTTTGGAGATTGAGTTCCGAGGAGTACTTAATTTGAAATACATAGTTTTCATGTGTGATTGGTATGATCCATCGATCGGGAGGGGAGTACGTTTAGATAAATTTGGGGTAACTGCAGTAAGAACGTCAAGGAAAATTGATAGATATGACCCTTTCATTCTCGCATCCCAAGGAGACCAAGTATGTTACATCCCCTATCCTCGCATTACCAAAAAACAATATTTGTGGGTTACTGTTACGCAAATAAGCCCAATAGGAAGTACGCGGAGTAATAGATAATGGCCCTTTGCAACAAACATATGTAGGGAACATATTTTCTGTTGAACATAATCATGATGATACGGTCCCAGGAGAATTAGAAGAAGAGATCATCATTGATGATATTTTGGAAGTTTCTGAAGAAGAGGTTGGCGAGTTTGATGACGAGTTTGATTCCGCTTCATCTGAATATTCATCCGATTCGGAGTAAACCAAAGTGAATGTAAGTAAAAAAAAAATTGTACTTACATTCTTTAATTTAATTGGAATTTTATAATTCAATATATATATATATAACTTACAAAAGATTACACACATAAAAATTTTACTTTACTACTTAATTAAAATGGAAATTTTTTATTTTTTTGTGATAGAAATATCACTAAAAAATAACGAAGAAGACAATTTTGGGAATTGGGCATTTAAAGAAACAATTTTGTAATGGAGTTTTATCAAAACCGATTTTTGATAATGGGCTTTAACAAAAAGAATTTTTGTTAATGGGCTATATGCCAACTTTAGCAAAAAATGATGGAAGTAAAAACCCTAGATACTCAGTCTTGATTTTCACTTATTCACCTCCTACACAGAGCCGCAGTGAGTTCCCTTGCGACTTCGCTTTGTTTCTCATTGATTTTAACTCCAAAAATTTACATTTCACTGCTCAAACACCATAATTCCTTCTGCCCTAGATCATGGTTACCCGCAAAGCACCGAGTGAAAGGATGACTGGCAGCCTCTCGTGGTCTCCGCCGAGAGATCCACAGTTTACGGTAAGTATTTCTAATCAACTACTTGAACAGCAACTGTAATTTTCAAGTTTTACAATGTTGGTAACTTTGCTTACATTTTTTTTTCAAGAGCATTCTACGGCCTCAGTTTTGTTGCAGAACTAAACAACTATATTATAATTGATAGATAATTTTTCATTCTAGGGGAAAGCTCTTGATTTTTAATTTGTTAATGGGCAGAACTTGTAGTTTTCGACCTGGATGCTCATAGTCATACTCATTGTTTATGTTTTCGGCTAATTTGTGTTCTCTCTTATTGGTTTTTTTTTTGAGTCAATTGTACTAAAAACTTTCTATTGTTCGATGTTTCGAAAGCATGTCCAGATACTTTATTTGGTGAGTCAATTAATATTTGGAGTCAATTCATCTTACAATTATATTTTGTGTTATAAATTTTCAGGAGAATACTTGACAGCACTACGAACGTTTCATGGCAGAACAGCAGCACCGTTATGATAGCAACACACCAAGCTACTCCTTAAACGATTCCCCAATTTTTATGCAAAGTCGCCGCAATCAACACACCGGTAACGGTAGTGAACCAAATGAGTCAAATTCACCACCAGATGAGAATGAAGAAGCTGTTGTCCCTATTCTTGCGGATGTAAACGATTTGCTAAGTGCTCCAGGACGCACACACCTCCCAGTTCTATGTCCAGACCGTCAAGGAACAACAACATGGTAACCGTTTACAACTTGTACTTGCCTTCAGATTTTGGAAGATATCAAACAGTTTATGACTCAATTGTTGGTCAATTACATTGCAGGTTTAGACATCACAAGACCGGTAAGATTATGAAGCAGATCCTAAAGATGCTGAAATCTGATCTCCCAAAGTCATATCCAACCTATCGGTCTCTCCCACCAGAAATTAAAAACCGATGGTTCCGAGCATTTGCGGTAAGTATATGCTTTCTTTGTATACGTTTTAAGTAATATAATTGGTACATGCTTTCTAATTAATCATTCGACTTGATACTGCAAGAGTTCAACTGGGACCCAAGCACTACAGATTATGTTCGCACACACTACACTAAGCAAGCAAAAGCATCTTTTAAAGAAAATGTCCGAGACTTGAAGGTATCATGGAAGGAAAAAGGTGCTGACAACTTACCAGAATGGATGAAGGCAAAGAAAAATCTATTTGATGGTTACATCAAGATGTGGACAGATGAAAAGGCCATTGAGGTTGCAGCACAAAACTCTACAAATCGGGGAAGTAAAATAGGTGGTTTAGGGGTTGCTAAACACAACAACGGTGCAAAAACATATGAACGACGTTGGGATGAGATGGTAAGTAATTCTGTTAATATTTTTCAAGTTTCATTGTCTTGATCGGTTGTGATTTATCAAATGCATAGTACACGCCTCTGGTTTTATAATTGTGTGTGCTCATTTTTGAATTCACTTCAGTTCAGTTTTACAATTTGATCATCACCTATTGCTTATGCTTCTATTACTAAATAATGTTTCTGTTTTGTAAGACAATTGAACTAGGAACAGAGCCTAATATGATTCATTTCATGGAACACACACTTAGACAAGAAGACCAGAACCATAAGCGATATGAAAACAAAACATTATCTTGATTTGGCTTCGACTCAGATGGAGCTTATCCAATCTCAGCGCCAACCTGATGGTGATGCTTCGGTTCAGCCAGTGCCTCTTACACGAGAGGAGATTAACTCTATTATGCGTAGTGTAAGTTACTCTTACACAACTACTTATTAACTCTTTCATTTTCAGATAATGCTCGGCTTCTACAATCTCTATCCAATGAGATTAATTTACATGTTTTGGCTTTTATTTATAGGTTGTACCGAAGGTTAGAGGAAAACATTATGGCTTTGGTAACCTGGTTGATGATGAATGCCCTTCTTTGTCTTCAGCTCCACAACAGATTCCTAAATTACAAGAGGAGATTCAAACTTTGAAGGCTTGCAATGAGGAGAAAGACGCTCAGATCAAATATCTCATGGAATGCAACAAACGGATCCTAGACCGGTTTCCTGATATACGACCACCTACCTACATGGTACCACCAACCGTCGAAGATGATGATGACACGACCCAACCTTGATCGTCTCTTTATTAATCTAGTGAAAAGTTGTAAATTGTATGGATTGTATGTATTGTAATACTGTTTTTTGGAGGCATGAAGTATCTTTTGGTAACATTTTATTTCTAAATTTGAATTTATAAAAATGCAAAACAAATTGGAAACAGGAAAAAAATAATTAGTTGGGGGTTTGATACAGGAACAAGTTTTGGTAGAAAAATAATGAAGTTTTTGAAGGAAAATAGAATTACATTTTCGAAGGTATCTAGACAGAAAATTTCGAAGAAAAATATAATGAAAAGTTTGGTAGGAAAAATGTGAGAACATTTCATAGGAAAAAACGAAGGACACTTATTCCTTCCAATATATTGAAGGAAAATGGATGCAACTGCCCTTCCCCTTTCTTTCATCTTTCCTACGAGTTTCCCTTCGATAGTTGTTTGGTAGGGATTTCGAAAGATATTTCCTTCCAAATACTCACTAATATTGATTTCCTTCGGGCTATTACCTCCTTCCTTTTTCGTAGGAAAATAGTGAGAAAAAAACTGTTTCCTACGAAGATCTTTCGATTTTTTCGGTAGGAAAACGTATTGTTTTCTTGTAGTGATACCGGAAGTTGATGGGGAGGCTGGAACCCAAGACTTATAGAGAGATGGAACAAGCTGAGAGCTAGCACGTACTCCGCCATATATATCAGAGAACAGTTGCAGCTTGTAGCAAAAGTATTAGATCATGTTATGGGCAAGGGTGATGCAGACATATATTTATTCTGGGGTATTATTGAGACTAATAATTAAGTTAGGGGTATCTAAATAAATTTTACACTATTTATTTAAGAAAATAAAAAAAAAATTAGAGTGGAGCACGCGCTACACCCAAACTCTACGTGCGTCCGCCACTGATCCAAGGGGCTAAGGACTTAATATTGTGGGAAAAATGTTCAGGTGAGGATTTACAATGAAGATAGCCTACTCGTTTTTAACACGTGATAGCTCACCTAGGAAGGAGATGGGTGTAGAAACTGGGTTTCACACAATGAATTTGTTTGAAGGCAGAAACAAATTCAATAAAACTTTCCTTCTAAAAAATCGGATCAAAGCTAAGAAGCAAAATGAATTGAAATCTCTTGAGGAAGAAGTTAGGGTTTTCTCTCAAGAAAACTGAAGAATTAGGGTTTTTGTATTAATTGTTGGATACCTTACAAGGAGGGGATACCTCTATATTTATATGAATGCATTGATTACAAGATAATTCTATTTTTCTTAAATTTAGGAGGCGGTCTCGGAGGTCGATCGAGTGACTTTGTTGGGCTTCTGTTTATAGGTCCCTTTAGTTGGCCCAAAGGGGGGAGTTCCTCGGTTTAGTTGTGCAGAGTTACTCGGTTTACCTTTGGTTTAGGTTGGTATTGCGTTGGTGCTAAATCATGCACTAACAATGGAGAAGTTTTTTCATCGAGTATGCAAAGTTATGGCACCGGAGCTAGTGAGACTGTTTCTTTGGTTGGTGGTGCACTAAGTGATAATGACGAATGTTTTGAGCACAAAAGATACTTATGTGACACAATGTCACGTCTGTAAAGGTGGGACTATAGGGTATCTACTATGGTTTATATATAGTTTAGGAGAGAGGAGTTCAACGAAGTTAGAAATTGAATCGAAAATAATAGTTAGATATTTCAAAACAGGGATTAGTAATTCTCGTCCGCTGTTTTTGGTAATACGTTTGTGCTATAATTTTTTATCACAAGACTCCGTTGTCCGTATTTTTCATTTGTACAAAGAAAACTATGCATTCTCGTTACCTTTAAATTTTAATATGTTTTATTCTAACCTAGAGTCGGTGAACTCGATTATCTTAGAAAATATTAGAGGGTATGTGTACCCATGAAATGTTCTTGTTGAACTTGAATATTTCTAATAAGAAAAAAGAATATAATTTACAAATCGATTGATTAATATTAGTACTAATTATCGATCTCTCCTATAGCCGCACTACCCATGCCGTGAACCACGTTTTGGCATGCTCGACTTTATTTGTAACCGAAATATATGATAAAATAGATGCCACTAATACACGAAAATATATGTTATTTATTCAGCAAAAGGATATAAGTAGTATGATCTCGCGCACAGCTCAATTCAATATAGAAACATATATATTATCCGAAAGAGAAATAACAACGATGATTTTGTCATATATTAGATCTAACTCTTGCAAAACAAATTTTTGTAACAATTCATATTGGACAAGGCTGTTTTTCCGTAGTTGAAAAGCTGCAAATTGGCCAAATAATAGTATTCATAAACTTTTCTTTTAAGTTCGACGAATTTGGATTCTTTTTTAAACAAACGATCTCATCAATTAATTAATTTTTTTTTTATGGACAGATAATTTCTTACCACCAAGGCGCCAACTAAGTTGTACGTTCGTAAGTTATAACCATATACTTTTAGATATTACCAGCTAATTTGAACAATGATGAAAATTAAGTTTTATTAATAATCGAATCTTATCTATAAAAAACAATTAGTCAACTCATCGGAACCTACATATTTCTCTCCTATTGAAAACCTTCAGATTTCTCTCCTAATGAAAACCCTATAAATACCCACTAAACACTTAACATTTCTCTCCACCAATCTCAAACAAACTTAAACTCACTAATACTTCTTAAGCCTTTTCAACTCCACAAACAAATGGCTCCAAGAACCTCCCTTGCACTCTTCCTTTCCCTCAACCTCCTCTTCTTCACTTACACCACTGCGACTACAGGGACTTGTCCTAATGATACCCTTAAGGTCGCTCTTTGCGCAAATGTTCTCAAGCTAGTGGACATAACAGTGGGAACCCCACCTGTACAGCCATGCTGCACTCTCATCCAAGGCTTGGCTGACCTTGAGGCCGCAGCCTGCCTCTGCACTTTGGTCAAGGTTAACGTTCTTGGAATCAACCTTAACCTTCCCATCGATCTCACCGTACTCCTCAATGTTTGCGGTAGAACAGCTCCAGCGAACTACCAGTGCTTGTAAGTTGAATAGTTATAAACATACCTATAAACTGAACGAATAATACAGTTGATGTTTTGTTTTATTTACGTTCTCATGCAATAATAATGGATAATGGGGTTGTCTGTGTGTAATCGGCAAGTTTGCACTCCTTTGTTTCATTGTTCCTCCATTTCTTCTTTGTAACTTTGTCTTCCGGATATGATTAATAAAAGTATGAATCGATGTCGTCGTCTATATGCCTATCTTAAAAACTATGGTGACATTATACTATATCACTACAAAAACATGTCCTTATTAAGTATTTCGTTGTAAACATTAAGACATGTAACATCAGTCCATTGCTGCCAAAAAGGAATCTGATTAATAAAAGTATCAAACTAGAAAAGGTATTTCTGCAAAATTGGATCTAGGAACTATATTCTGATGTTATAGAAGTATACTTAGAACATAGTACTCAAAATATATTTTGGCACAGAAATTAGACTTTGCCAAATACCAAAGTATTTAAAGTAATCAAGTAACTACTAAAAGGGAGAAATCATAAAGCAATCGACTTTTGGCTTGACTTGGGACGTAATCATTCAATCTTTACTGAAATCAAAACAATTTGTACAATGAAATTGATACATTCGCGACTCAAGCCGTCTCATCAACTAAATCTTTAGAGTGACGGCTTGAGTCGCCAATGTCAATAACTTGAACACAAACAATCTTTTAATACTTTCCTGGCTAAGCACTTGCCACAGAGACAAATGTATGAATTGTATTTGTATGGTAACATCTAGAGTTTCCAACTACAAATTGGGACTCAGAACACAGTTTTGCTTGGCTAACTAGAAAATTTCGAGTAAAATAACCGCTAGACAAGTTCAACTTCAACTCCACCTATTACAAGGAATTCAATATTTTCAAGTAATCACATTATGTATTCATTCATCAGCTAAAACAGAGAAAAAAACAAACAAATTGAAACTTAACTACCGCTCCCGTGAAAAAAAAAAACTACCACTCGCTTTGCTAAATCAACTCTGTCATGTAAAGTTCACCGGAAATCAAATCTATATCAAGATTTAATAAGTGATTGATTATGCAAATATTGGAAATCAAAACTCTATCAAGATTTAATTTGATGTTATATAGTGAAGTTAAACAATATTTATAAACTAACAGTAGTATCATCTTTCATCTAGAGATGGCGCATCATCTAGAAATTAAAACTTAAAAGTAGTAACAAACCAAATATTTTTTTTTCTAAATTATTACGTGAAGAAACAATATATATCAGATGAAGTGATAAATCATTTTTTTTTTCGTTTTCAACACTAATCACGCGTTGTGTTCTAATTAAATAGTCTTCACATATAAACATGTACTTCTTTCTTAGTTACAAACCTGTACTTCTTGAGTAAGTTTCTGCGTTTGAGCTCCGCATAAGCATCGACAAGAGAAACATCCTTCTCAAGAAGATGCTGAAAATCTAAGATGACTTTCCTCGGTGAATCTTCCACTTCTTTACTGAGCTTATCGACTAGATCCACCAATGCAGTGATCCTGAAGATCGTAGCGTCGAGACGGTCCAAGATGCATCTTGTTTTTAAAGATGTATCTTTTGCTCTTATGATAGCATCGTGAAGAACTTGCATCCAAGAGCAGCCCCTTTCACAACCTCACTAATTGGCATTCTTTTTAGACTAATGAATAGTGACTAGGAGGAAATTAGCAATTTAGCTCTCGGGATTAATGTATGAAGGAATTATGTACATGCATGGATTCTTTTGTCAACAAAGCGAGTTGTTTTGAAAGAACTGTACGAAAGATTGAAGACTAGAGACGTTGACTTAATTAGACTAAGAGGTATGGGTCGACGACTCTCTTTCTTTCTAGGTAAAAGCCGATTTTGAATTTTACTGTATATACATAATCCAAGTGTTTTTGTTATATAACAGTAAATATCATTAAAAACGAATTGTTTAGGAATTACATCAAGTTAAAGTTAAACCTATGGCTTTTGTAACCTTGCCAAAAAAAAAAAAAGAGAGTAAAAAACAAGAGTTACAAATAATATGAAGACACAGCTTGTAGTCATTAAATCATGAAGGATAAGGAAATAATTTTATCGTTGACTTGCACGAAAATATCCAGAAAAGCTCTTAACCATGATTCCATGAAGGAGAAGGAATAACACACAACTAAGCATGCATCTTAATTAAGTGGAAACCATTATTGAAAACTTGTATGTTTAAGTGGAAACCATTATATAAATATACTAGATCTGAACCGCGGGGCTATTTTTTATTTTTTAATTAATATTTTTAAAATTTAATGTTATTCTATATTTTTAAAAATAGGAAATATTAATATATTTTGTTTTTGATATTATGGGTTCGTCGTATTTCGATCGTTAATTAGTTAGTGTAAGATTGTATTATTTTTTATACATCAAATTTATCGTCCGTGAGTTTAAGTTATAATATTTATCAAAGTGAATTAGTAAGTTTTTGTTTTTTCGTGATGTTGTTTTTTTTTAAAACAAAGTAAGTAGAACTTATATGTATAAGAAACTAATCTATATATATATATATATATATATATATTTATTTATACTTTGTGCTTTTTTATATTATCGTATCCTTTTTTAATTTATAAAGTATATAGCTAATCTGAATACTAAATTATTTAACATATTAATAATAAAGATTATATAATTTTAGTAATAAATAATAATAAACCTGCAAATTTTATTAAAAGCTTATGATTTATAAAATTCTACCTTGCTAAATCTATTTTCTTTAGATTGAAATGAAATATTTATACCCACCCCCACCCGCAAACTTTAAGTTAACCAACAAACAATTGACAAAAATAGGGACAATCCCCTTTATAATAAAACGGAAGTACACAACATTGTTTTGTAGACTATATAATTTTAATAAGTTAGTTACAAATAAGTTATACATTAATGATAGATTAATTGTTTACAAATAGGTTATACCGAAAATCTTAAAGAGAATTTTTCTAAAGAATCATATCATCTAACTTAACATATTCATTTCCTTTAATAAATTATTCATCAAATGAAATCTTTTGATATCTAACTTAACATATTAATTTGTTAATTATCCTTATACTTCACCTCTCATTTTTAAATTAATAATTATTAAATTATGAAGAGATTTTCATTTTCATAGTTTTGAATATTTTATAATTCACACTTTTATATTTCTTAATTTATAATTTTGGCTATCGGAATATGATTGATGTCAATAGTTTACTAGATTATCAAAGTGAAAATGATAAATGTTTAAAAGTTCATAGTTTAGAAGAAACTGTTGTTACTATTCTTCATGATGAAGTCAAAGAAGATATTATGGTATTTTTATAACCAATTACACGTAAAGAAGTAACTATCACGTGTAAGACGCTCTACAATTTTTTAATACAATTTGAGAAAAAAAAACACAAAAAGTTTTTGATGCAATGAAAAAGATTATAGAAGAGTTTTAACAAGAATGCAAATTCAAAAATAGGCAAACAACAATAGAGCCATATTTCACTAAATTTTATATATATATATATATATATATATTTAGTTTATATCATTATTAATTTATGATATTGATGGGACTATATTTTTACATAGGATTTCAAAAAAAAGTATTATCTTATCATTTTATCGAATTATGTCTTTTTTTACACCGGTCCAACTCAGGACTGGAAAAATTTATTAATTTATAGCGAGTATTAATTTAAAGAGTATTAATTTTTAGAGATTCTACTGTAGATTTTGACCAAATTATCTCTTTCAATTTTTATAAACCCTCTCCTTTATGCTTAATTGAAGGGCATACTCGGAAATTTTGTGCAATTTTCGAATTTGTACTTCTCTTATATATATATATATATAGATGTTTTTTCCCGTAAGCAAATTTATGAGTTTCATTTTACATTCATACAAAAAAAATTGTGTCTTTCATTTACCATTTTTCTATGTAAGGTTTTGACATTTTAAAGTCAGAATGACAGATTAATTAACGGATCTAAGCTGAGTGAGGATTCATTGATCAGTCGAGGTTACATAATGGGCCAAAAACTTTCTTTCGTAAAATGACCTTAATTTTTATGTGGATGGACCTTTTAGGAGCCCAAGTTCACAAAAAGTTTATAATAATCTATACTAGTATTTTTGCAACATTTTTTGCTCAAAAATCCTACTATATTAATTGGAAAAAACAAATATGAAACTAACCGTAAAAAATTGCATTCAATTGCCATTTGAAAAATTTAATCAAGATTAATTAATTAAATATAATTAATTAAAAATAGAAAACACTAACAGATCAAAAAAAATCTAAAAAGGTAAAAAAAAAATCTATTCAAATCAAAACTAATTTGTACATAAAAAAAATAATAAATAAAAATTAACAGTTAAGATTTTCTAAAAATACAGATAATTATTAGTTAAAAAAATTATTTTCTCTCTCTAATAAAATTATGGACGAAAGTTAATAATATTTTTTTAAAAAATATAAACCAGTCAGAATTTCAAAAACTAAGATTTTATATCCAAGTAACAATGAAAATATTTTAAATAACTAGATTTAGAAGATTTTATTAAGATTTCAAATTATGATTCTCCTATCATTTTTCTTTTATTTTATTTATAAATTGTTTGGAATTTTCATATAATACTTATGATTAATAAATATGCAGAATTTTTTCTGCATTTGTTGTGACAGTTGAGACATATGAGCCAGAACCTGATCAAGGAAATTATGAGGAAGAGGATGTGAACTATGTCTATGGGAATCAAGGACACCGGTTTGGAAATCAGCATAGTAGCAGACCTTACAGTGGAAACAGCCAGCGTAGTAACTTTCAGGGCAACTCTTCTGGTTTTACACCCAAGCCTGACTATCAAAGGCAGCAACAAAGCAGTGGATACACAAGGACTTATGGCAACAATTCATATCAGTCTCCTCCTCCGAAGACAGCAGAAAATAGTAAGATGGAAGCTATGCTTGAGCAGCTTTTGCAAGGTCAGGAGCAGATGACAGTGACTTTCAATGGGAAGCATGACAATGTCTACACTGAACTTAATGGGAAGTTTGAAGCATTGAATATTCATGTCAAGAAGCTAGAAAGTCAGGTTGCACAAATAGCTGGATCCGTCAAAAGGCAAGAGGGATTTCTCCTTGGGAGAACTGAATCAAATCCCAAGCATTCATGCAATGCAGTGACTTTGAGAAGTGGTAAACAACTCCATCCTATACCCCAGAAGATTCACACTGATGATACACAGGAGTTGATTGACATAGATGAAAATGAGAATGTCTCGGTTGAGCCAGGGTCGACCGACACACAAGAGCATCGGTCGACACCATGTCCACCCGAAGCCACGGTTTCTACACCAGAGGACGGTATTGATCGACACCACCTGGGTGTCGATCATCACCCGTTACAAACAGAGACTCCGAACGCCACTTCTTCCACTCCAGTTGCTGAAAGAGTTTACAAACCCAAGGTTCCTTTCCCCAAGAGTCCAAAGAAGTCCAAACAAGAGTTAGATGATGTTAAATGCAAAGCAGTGATGGATAAGCTTATTGTTGAGCTACCTTTGATTGATGTTGTTAGGACTTCTCCAATGCTAAGGAGATATGTCAAGAGAATGGTAGCCAAGAATTTGAATGCTGAGCAAGGAGTCATGATGATATCAGCTCAAGTGAGTGATATTATTCAGAACAAGATCCCAAAAAAACTTTCTGATCCAGGTAGTTTTGTTCTTGATTGTACCATCTTCACTGACAGATTTGCTAGATCTTTGTGTGATCTTGGTTATAGTGTCAACTTAATGCCAAGATCAGTAGCTCTCAGCTTGGGAATGACAGACTTCAAGCCTACCAAGATCACTCTAATCCTTGTGGATCGGTCAATTCATATTCCTGATGGTGTTCTTGAGGATGTTCCAATTAAGATTGGAGAATGCTTGATACCAACTGATTTTGTAGTACTCAAGTATGAAGAAGAACCTAAGGACCCTCTTATTCTGGGAATATCATTTTTAGCCACTGTTGGAGCTATTATTGATGTCAAGAAGGGTCAGATTGGTCTTAATGTGGGTGATCTACAAATGCGCTTTGACATGGATAAGCTGGTTAAGAGGCCAACCATTGATGGACAGACATTCGATGTGGACACATTGTCTAACCTTGCTGAAGAGATATTCCAGGAGATGCATCCTGAGGATCCGCTAGAGAGAGCATTGGTTGCTTCTGCTGAAGAGGTTGAGCATCTAGATGACATTGTTGCTGGCTATGTCAAGCTACTTGATGCTAATGAACAAGTGAAGAAGCTGGTTGCACAAGAGGAATTGGTTAGTACTTCTTCACAAGCTGAAAAATTTTATAATTGGAGTTTTGAGAAAGCTTCAAAGCTTGATCTCAAGCCACTTCCTGTTGGTTTAAGGTATGCATTTCTAGGTGAGAATTCTTCCTATCCTGTTATTGTTAGTGTTTCCTTGAACAATGCAGAGCTCACTTTATTGCTAAGCAAGCTGCGCAAGTTTCACAAAGCTCTTGGCTATTCTCTTGATGATATTGTAGGAATCTCTCCAGACTTGTGTATGCATAAGATTCATCTTGAAGAAGGAGCTAAGACATCTATTGAGCATCAGAGGAGGCTGAATCCGAATTTGCAAGATGTTGTCAAGAAAGAGATCATGAAGCTGCTGAATGATGGGATCATCTATCTGATATCTGACAGCAATTGGGTTAGTCCGGTACATGTTGTTCCTAAGAAAGGTGGAGTAACAGTGGTGAAGAATGACAAGAATGAGTTGATCCCTACAAGGACAATTACTGGTCATCGGATGTGCATAGACTACAGAAAACTGAATGCTGCAACCCGAAAAGATCACTTCCCGCTTCCTTTCATTGATCAGATGTTGGAGAGGTTAGCTAATCATCCATACTACTGTTTTTTGGATGGCTATTCCGGGTTCTTTCAAATTCCAATTCATCCTGATGATCAAGAGAAGACCACTTTCACTTGCCCATATGGTACCTTTGCTTACCGAAGAATGCCTTTTGGTCTCTGTAATGCTCCTGCAACATTTCAGAGATGCATGATGTCTATCTTTACTGATATGATTGAAGACTTTATGGAGGTATTCATGGACGACTTTTCAGTTTATGGGTCTTCATTCAAGAACTGTTTAGACAATTTATGCAAGGTGCTAGCAAGGTTGTGAAGAGAAGCATCTGGTGCTTAATTGGGAAAAATGTCATTTTATGGTTAGAGATGGCATAGTGCTTGGCCACAGGGTTTCAGAAGCTGGAATAGAGGTTGACCGCGCTAAGATAGAGGTGATGACAGGTCTTCAATTGCCAGAAAATGTGAAGGCAGTAAGGAGTTTTCTTGGGCATGCAGGGTTCTATAGGAGGTACATCAAGGATTTCAGCAAGATAGCTAGACCACTTTCTGCTTTGTTGTGCAAAGATGTCAAGTTTGAATTCACTGGTGAGTGCAGGATAGCCTTTGAAAGGATTAAGCAAGAGCTTGTGAGTGCTCCTATTGTTCAGCTGCTAGATTGGGATCTACCATTTGAGGTTATGTGTGATGCTAGTGACTATGCAGTGGGAGCAGTGCTGGGACAGAGAAGAGACAAGAAGCTTCATGTCATCTACTATGCAAGCAGAACACTTGATGATGCACAAAGAAATTACGCAACAACAAAGAAAGAGTTGTTGGCGGTTGTGTTTGCTTTTGAAAAGTTCCGGTCTTATCTAGTTGGATCCAAAGTCATTGTTCATACTGATCATGCTGCATTAAAATATTTGATGCAGAAGAAGGATGTTAAGCCTAGACTTTTAAGATGGATTCTTCTTCTACAAGAGTTTGACATTGAAGTGAGGGATAAGAAGGGAATTGAGAATGGTGTTGCTGACCAATTTTCCAGGATTAGAATTGATGATGATGTCCCAATACAAGACTGTTTGCCTGAAGAACATGTCTACTTTGTGGATACAAGGTTTCAGAGTGATGAAACAAAGAATCTGTTCTCGGATACAGATGGTGTCGATCGACACCACACTGGCATCGGTCGACACCCATATTTTCCTGAGACAGATTGGTCGTATGAAGGAGATTTAGCTGTTGTGGCTAGCTCCAACCAATCTTGGTATGCTGATATTGCCAATTATCTTGCTGTAGAGGTAGAACCAGAGAATTTCACTGGCTAAGAAGAGGTTCACGAGAGAGCTTAGGAGATACTATTGGGATGAACCTTACTTGTATAAGCATTGTAGTGATGGAGTTTACAGAAGATGCTTAGCAGAGACTGAGGTACCTGACGTTTTGTTTCATTGTCATGGATCTGACTATGCAGGACATTTTGGTACATTCAAGACAGTGTCCAAGGTTCTCCAAGCATGCTTTTGGTGTCCAACGATGTTCAAAGACGCTCATGAATTTGTCTCAAGATGCGATGCTTGTCAAAGGAAAGGTCAAATCAGTAAGAGGAATGAGATGCCACAAAACTTCATTCTTGAAGTTGAAGTGTTTGATTGTTGGGGTATTGACTTTATGGGACCGTTTCCATCTTCTTATAAGAACAACTACATCCTGGTTGCTGTTGATTATGTCTCAAAGTGGGTTAAAGCGATGGATATCCAAAGAATGATTCTGCAGTAGTTCTTAAGTTGTTTAAGACCATTATCTTTCCAAGGTTTGGGGTGCCTCGAATTGTTATCAGTGATGGAGGTAAGCACTTTATCAATAAAGTGTTTGATAAGCTGCTGAAAAAGTATGGTGTTCAGCATAGGGTGGCTACTCCATATCACCCTCAGACTAGTGGTCAAGTAGAGGTTTCCAACAGGCAGATTAAGGAGATTTTTGAAAAGACAGTTGGTGTTACAAAGAAGGACTGGGCTATGAAGCTTGATGATGCACTTTGGGCATATAGAACTGCTTATAAAACACCACTTGGCACCACACCTTTCCACCTGCTTTATGGGAAAGCATGTCATCTTCCAGTGGAGTTAGAGCACAAGGCAGCTTGGACAGTTACGTTGATTAATTTTGATGCCAAGACAGCTTCAGAGAGAAGGTTAGTGCAGTTGAATCAGTTAGATGAGCTGAGATTTCATGCATTTGAGAATTCCAAGTTGTACAAGGAGAGAACCAAGGCATATCATGAAAAGAAGATCATCTCCAGACACTTTGAGCCTAATGACTAGGTACTCCTCTATAATTCTCGTTTGAAACTGTTTCCTGGAAAACTCCATTCCCGTTGGTTTGGTCCTTTTACTGTCCAAGAAGTTAGACCATATGGAGCCATTGTGTTGCTGAATTCCAAAGGAGAGAAGTTCACTGTTAATGGCCAAAGGGTGATTATTGGGCTCAAGCCGAGATAGCATACGGACACATTCTGCGTTTGGACGAAGCACCCTCTGCCTAATATGTTGCCAAGTCAAGCTAATGACTTAAAACAAGCGCTGAGTGGGAGGCAACCCACTGGTAGGAACTATTTATTTTTCAATTTTCTTTTAGGATTACTAACATATTGATTTTTGATTTTGAGTTTTGTTTGTTTCAGAAAAAAAAAAAAAAAAAAAAAAAAAAAAGGAAAAAACAAGACAAAAAGTTTCGGATACCATTGATTAAGCATCAGCATCGATCGATACTACCTGGGTATCGGTCGGCACCGCTATTGGATCGCAGAAAGGTTGATGGGTTTAAGGATTAGATTTGCGAGAATTGGGCCTGAATTTGCAACTGGGCCGGGTCCGACAAAAGTAGCATCGATCGATACCACTTAATGGGCATCAGTCGACACCGTTCAAACCGAGGAACACCCGATTAAATCCCTGAGTCTTCTTCTTCTACCTCCATTCGCCATTAACTCGAGATAAACCCTCAAATCTTCATATCTTCTCCAATTTTGATCCGTTTTGAGTGATTCCAAGTGCTATTTCACTCGCTTTTCTCTCCTCTACCCGGATCCAGTGTCGATTTCGTATTTTGGAGTGATGGCACCCAACAAGAAGGCAAGAACCACCGACGCTGGAGCTTCTTCTTCTCGCCCAACTCGCCAATCCAGCTGCCATCCTCCGTCAGCTCCGGCCGCTGCTGCTCCGCCTCCCCAACCCCCAGTGAGACCTCCTTAACCTTTGGGTAACCTCTCTCCTCCTCAATCTCCCATTCAACCTAGTTTCCCATGGCCAAAGAAGGAAGGTCAACCAATTCCAACAGAAATGGTTTGGGCTGCTAAGCCTCTTGTTGAGCTTGGGAAACCTGAATTCATCAACAGGCCATTACAAGTTTGGGGAGATTATGAGACTATGTTGTATAATGCTTGGTTAGATGTTGTCACTGAGCCTACAAAGTTTGTTGATCCTGCTGTTCTTCGTAGAATGGGAATTTATGATGAAGTTTTAGGATTGCTAGATAAGATGAATATGGGAACCATTTGTACTAGGCAATATGATCTTTATCTAGATTTAGTGCGACATTTTATGGCGTCTGTTAGGATTACTTATTGCAATGAGCAGGCACCAGATGCATTTGGGGGAGAGCTGCATTTTTTCATTTCAGGAGTACCTTGTCGTATTACTTTTGTTGAGCTTTGTGATTGCTTTGGTTGGGTCCGTTGGTATCAGTCTGTTGCTTTGCCCAGACATTATGAGGATCTCTCTCCTTTATGGTCTTACATAGGACTTGGAGAGTATGATTCTAAGACCGCTCTTCAGTCCGAGGTCCGCCATCCGGTGCTCAGGTATATTCTTCGGGCTATTGGTACCACTTTTCAGTGTAAAATGGAGCCTAACAAGATGAGAGCAGCAGAGCTCTATTTCTTGAGTGTGGGATTTGGCGCCTTGATTCCTTCTCTTTATATTGAGCAGCGTCGTGACCCTATGTGCATGCACTATGGGGCTATTTTCGCACACTACTTGGTTGATCTGCAGACCAAACCATTTTTGGGTACTAGCACTAAGAAAGAGGTTGTGGGGAGCCTTATTACCGCTATTCTTCAGTTCATGCGTATCCCTCTTGATGGTTACAGTTGTGTCACTAGGAGACTTCTCATGGACAAGACATATTTGAAGAGTTCACATTGGCTGAAACTGGGTTTATTGTGGAGATTTATTGATGATGCAGGGGAGCACTTTGTTCGCCTTCCGCGACCTGATCTTACTACCATTGGTAGTGATCCGGAGCAGTTATGTTTTCTACCTTCTGCTGATGTTTATGTTGCTCATCCTCCTTCCCGTCGCCATCGGACTTTGCCGCTGCTGCACCTGCTGAGGATTTAGACGGTCCTGACCCTGCTGGGGGTTTTGAGATTGGGTCATCTTCTGGCACTACTGCTTCACTTGAGTTTCCAGAGCCACCGGAGGATCCCGCCACTATGTCTCGGGGAGCTCACAGGCCTATGTGGTTACTGCTTTGCGTTATATCTGGAATGGCATGGCCAGGATGTCTAGTTGCTGCATTCGTCCTACTAGGCCCAGATCACCTTCCGCATCTTCACCACCTACTGATTTCGTCTCTGATGACGACGATGTTTCTGCTAGCTTCTGATCATGGTTTTCTTTATCTTTTTCTTTTTTTAGGATTGAGTCATTTTTATTCTTGCATTGAGTCAGTTTGTGTTTGAAATTTGTTTGAACTTATGAATTATCTATCTATCATGTTGCTTTTAACCTGTGTTTGTGTTTGAGTGCTTCTTAACAGAATTAATATCAACGGAATGATCAAACAACACAACAACACAATTAACTGCAACTAACAAGGAGTTTCGACCAATATTCACTGTTCGCCGAGGGTGTCGATCGACACCACACTGGCATCGGTCGACACTGATGGGTAACCCGAGAATGTTCATCTTTTCTTTACAATTTTTCAACATATTTTTGTTTCTTTACCTTTCCCTTGCTTGAAAACACTGGGGACAATGTCGTTTAAGTCTGGGGGAGGTTAGTACTAACAACTAACTTGTAAACCGTATTTTGTTTTTATTGAGTCAAATTTTTCAAATTTTTGGAATTATGATCTCTAACTAATGGTTGCTGTTCTTTGGCTAACATTCTAATGATTCTTGACTAAGCTTGTCCTCAATACTGAAGTGTGGAAAAGACTATGAGCTGTATCAACAATCCCGAAAGCCCTTATTCAAAGGATATCTAGTTCAACCAATGTTGTCTCAACTTTTCTCAGGATTTTAACCGGACTTAATCTCTTGCTTTGGGGTTTGAGATTAGTGGACTAGACTTCTTCTTCAGGCCAAACAAGACAGTGCAATTTTTCAAAGTATGTCTCCCCTCTCTCTTCCCTTCAGTACTTACAAAAAAAAAGGAGAATAAAAGATGAGATGATTTTGATCAGTTTAGAGAGGTAGGTAAATTACATGTGACCTCATTATTCTACTCTTGAGTCAAATGATCACACAAAGCTTGGAAGCGAGGGGTAGGTAAATTACCGATGACCCTGGTATTCGCTTACACCTTTGATTTAAAAAAAAGAGAAAATTTCTAAAAAAAAAAAAAAAAATCAATCCATTGGAAGTGAGAAAAGGGAGAGGAAAGGAGATGTATGAAGAATGTCTTGGCCTGAAGAGAGTCCATATGCCACTGATCAATACACCAAGGTAAGAACTCACATGTATTTGCTTTAATTTATGTAATGAGATGACAATGGTGAGATTAGAGATTCCTAAGGATTGTGGGATTTGAGTAAGGAATGTTGATGCTTCTCAATTGACAAAGTATATGAAGTAAGTTCTGAAGATCAAGGCGATGAAGAGTGCGAAAAACAGTTACCTGTAGATGAGTGAATTCCATGTTTTCAACCCTCTTTCACAGGTCTAAGTTTATGTTTTGCTTGAGGGCAAGCAAAGGCTAAGTCTGTGGGGAGTTGATATATCATGGTTTTTACGGTTTTTAACCATGATATAAGTGTGCTTTTTGAGTCTTTTGATTTTTTTTCTAGGTTGTTTTTGTGTCATTACAGGTTTTTTAGGATTTTGGCACGGATGGAGTGAAATAGAGAAATTTGGATATTTTGGAGCATTTAACCCGGAGGAAACGAACTTGGAGTCGAAACAGAGCGATGGTGTCGATCGACACCACCTTGGTGTCGGTCGACACCCTGTTTTATCTGACGAGAGAGAGCAAGAATTGGAAGTTTTACAATTTTGCCCGAAGTTTTCGACAATTGCATCATATGGACGTGTTTTAGGATGTATATATTTTATTTTTGGGTTTTAGAAACCTACAAGTTATTTTCTAGCAGTTTTTGAGAGAGAGATTATTGAGAGCTTTTGGGAGAGACGGATCTGAATTCTTTGTAGAGAGAAGATTTCTAAACTCCCTCTTTTACTATTCAATAATCTATTGCATGTTATTCAGAATTTTGATTTGTTCTTCATTAAACATGTCTGAGTAATTTGCTTGTTAGGTTTAGGGTTTTTCATAGGGTTTTTATGATTTATTAGATCTGAGATTTTTAGGGTTCTTAATCTTTTATGATCTTCATCTTTGGTTGTTCTTCACAATAATTCTTGATTGATCACCTAGAATTGTTATCATAGGGAAATAAATTGATATGAGAATATAATTGTTTCCATGATTAAACCATTGATAAGTAAAATTATTTCTTACAAAGAGATTTGAATCAATAATTTTGTGAACTTATCTAACCTGTTCTTAAAGCTGATTTTTAACTTAGAACTTTACAAAGAGATTTGGATTTTCTGGTTTTAAATCTAGATAATAATTGCAGTGAGAACTTATTTATTTTACCAAAAGTTTAGAGTTCTAGATCTGATTTTTAATTTCTTGAACCTTAATTAATTTATTTGATTTAGTATTTCATAATTTCCTGACAAATTCTCTAGGCTTAACCTTTTGATTTTCTGATTTCACAACAGTTTAATTTAATATTTTGCATTGCCTTTTTAATTTAAATCATCTTGTTTAGCGTAATAACAAAACTCTATAATCCATTGTGTTTGATCTTGAGTCTCTAAGGAATTCGACCCCTAATTACTACAGTGATCTCTTGTTTGAGAGAGTAGCTCCAGGGATTAATTTGAGCTTATCAAAGCCCATGGTTGGCCCAACAAGCAAATTCCCACAAAAATGGTTTCCTACCTATGTGGACTATATAAGTGGCATGTCTTGTTGTATTTCTGAGATGTTGGGCTTGGGCTGTTTCCCGTTGGGCCGTTTCCCACTCATATCTTGAGGAGGCCTATTAGAATCTCACATCTATAGATGGGATAAATCCTTGGGTTGTATATATGTGATGTGGCAATCCTCCCTTGAACTAGCTTTTGGGAGTGAGTTAGGTTCATTACTACACCGCGGGTCATAATCTAGTAAAATGAGTATAATAACAAACAAAATATCTTTATAGGAGCCCACATCTGATTTTAAATGTTTTGTATATAGATAATAAATATTTTATTTATTTCTCATTTCATTTATTTTAAAAAAATTGTACTCAAAAAATAAAAAATTATATTTTATGTCTTTTATTTATCACCAACAAATCATATATTATGTATATTATATTATAAGAGTTTACATGACAGAAAACCATTCAAATACAACCATTGAAACAAATAAAGGAAATTGAACACAATTTCCATGAAGAAGTGGAAGTGACCCTGCTTTCTAAACGAAAGCCTTACAGGCAACAAAATAAATCTGTTAAGTCCCCTCTTCATACACTCGTAAAAGGTTAACATTTTATAGATGAAACTCCTAAATGCTTTTCGCATCATTCTAATTAGACAGTAAATCTGATGTGTTGTTTGAGATGGTTCTGAATCATATATTTTCAAATGCCATGCACATCGCCGGGTAGTGACTATAAATTTGTCCGTGTATGGCCGGTTGTCGATCATACTAATCACCTCCTTGTCCACCAATTCGTCACATCTTTTTAACCATAATATTCTTGGATCCCATATTCGTCGACGAAGGCACCAATTGCGAGGAAGTTTCACTATGGGCCTCAATTGATCTCCCGTTACAACCTCTTGAAATTTATCAATTGGAAGTGCACCAGAATCAATTAAAAACTGGCAGTGGAATGCCAAATTGACATCGTAATGGAATATTCCCATCACGGACCTGGATGATGCTTGAACGGAACCGTCAAGGAACTGTCCCAAACCGGCATCGATATCAAAATATACCGTTCCCGCGAAGAGAAGACAAGGATAATGGCTCCACCCTAATGGAATCCGTAGAGTGATCTTATGGATTCCATTACGGTGGAGCCATTATCCTTGCCTTCTCTTCACGGGAACTACTTAAGAGAGACATGGTAGTTACTATGAAATGATAAAACTGCACCAAGAGAGGAGAGATCCTCGCATTTCTCGTATGTTTGATGCAACATACGTTGGTGATGGTGTCCCTGTTGTTTGCGATAAGATCTGCTACTTCATGGCGATGATGGCAACAATTTATGATACTCTCGCTTGACGATGGATATCATGATTTGTTTGAAACTGTTTCGATGAATAAGAAAGTCGGATCTCGTGGGAAATACGTTGAGATCGCCGGCGAGAGACATGAACCGACACCAACGTAAGGAGAAGAGAGAGAAGGGTTAGACCTTCTCCATCAGTGGGTTCACAAGAGAGTTCTTAGTGTATTTGGGCAAAAAAATAAATCAGAACAAAAGAAAAAATCTAAGATCTCCTCTTATATAATATACTCGAATGTGGGTTAAGAGGCGCTACGTGTCAGTTGGGGGTGATTGATTTTATTCTTTTTCCTCTCTCTCTTACTCTCGCGATTGTATCTCCGAAACGAGAAAACAAATTGGAATCAGAAGATTCAAGGTTTGGAAATCGAAGGATCAATTGCTTCAGAAGAAGAGTTTGGATTCGATGGGAATGGAGAGAAGGCTATTAGTGGCGAAGGCGATTTGGAAGCCAATCGCGAAAGAAAGAAATCGAGTTTCAGTTGGAGATGGATGCGGTTCGTATTGTGGAGTCCAATAAATTGGAAGAGATTGAAGTAATTGGAATCACATGGTACGGTTCTTAGATTTTGGATCAAATTAGAGTTATTTGATGTTAGTTGGAAAATTAGGGATTTTGGTGTTCATGTTATCCGGTATGATCCATTTTTTTTATATTGGTTTTGCTAATGGTGGTTGTTTGTTTATTGCAGACAAGGATCAGAACAATTTGGAGAAGAAGGTGTGCTTTTATTTAGTTATGTTCATATCTGAATTCTGTGAACCTCTGGTAGAAAGAGTTAACTTACTGATGGATGTCTCATGCATTTTAAGGTACTCGGAGATATCACTTGAAGAAGTTGCGAAAGTTTGCCCTGCGTGTCGTGGTTTGTGTGATTGATTTGGGGTTTTCTTTGATTGGTTTTAGGTTATTTGCACAAATCTAGCTCACTTTTCTTTGTTTAATCGATGTAGTTATGATTGTTGAGGATCTGATTATGTGTGTGGGATTTTGTTGCAGCTTGGTTCTACTGCTATTGGAGTTAAGACTAAAGAAGGAGTTAGGAGTTGTGCTTGCTGTCGAGAAGTATCACTTCTACATTGCTGGTTTAGTTTCTAACACTGAATTCTCTGTTTTTCGATTTGTTGAATAACTTGCCAATGGAATTTGAAAAAGTGGTGAAGTATTAGCGTTGTGTGTTCATTATGGTGATATTAGCTTTCTCGGTCTTTGTTAAAATGCTTCTTCTTTTACTAGGAACCGAGCAGTGTGGAGAAGATTATGGAAATTGATGACCATATTGGTTCTCTTAATACTTTTTTTAAAGGTCCATTTTCTGCTGCTTTTAAACATCTCTGCAGTTTCCAGGTTGGTGGAAAATGGAAACCACAAACCGGTGTTATATGTCAATCAAGACTCTGATGTGTGTGTGTTATATGTACTGTCAGAAAATTTGGAACACGACGATGGTGAACAAACCTGGAAACTGCAGAGAGAGTATGATGGAGAGTAAGAAAGAAGAAGGTGAAGAAGAAGAAGAAGCAATCGGATTGAGAGTGAAGAGTATGATGGGTGCGTCTAATTGAACATGGTTAAAGCATGGTTAATCGGATTGAACAAACTATTATTAATTGGACATGGTTAAAGCATTACGGTGATGGAGAAAGTTGCACAACTCTCTTGCTCTGCTAATTGGACGGTGATCAAAGCTCAAAAAGAGGCTGAAAACAATTTTGTTGTCCAATGCAGAAGCTATCATTCCCATTGCTACCTTTCAATACAAAGCAAAGGTAACCAAAAGCAGTTGGTAGACACAAATGTTAACAAAATAAGAATTCAATTGATATATATTTCTTGGAGGTAAAAAACCCCTCATGACTTTACAAAATGAATAACAAATTACAAACATGTATTAATGTTTTTATTATGTTTTTGTATGTTTACAAAATAATTAAATGCAATATTTTCCTATTTTTATAAAATGTTAAATGTTTACACATTTATACTACTTCTATTCTATTTAAATTTTCAAATTTAAAAAAAAACAATTTTTTAAAAAATAAGAGTTCTGAAATTAGAACTTACAATGGAGAAAAAAATTTTAACTAAGAAATCATGGATTCTTATTTATAAAACAATACACAATTAATTCTTAAAAAATTCAAACAGTGTTTAACAATCACCCTTATAATCTTGCCCTTATAATCACCCAAAAGATCGCCCACGAGAGCGACATCAAGATCCTTCTTCTATATTTTATGTCTTTATAATACTAAAACCAAGAAGAGTTCGTAATTTCGTAATAGGAAAAAAAAAAAAAAAATCCTAAAAAGACCCGAAACAAACGAAAATTTAATATATTTGTTTGATAAAAAAAAAAAAAAACATTATCTCAATACCTAACGGACTCTTCTCATCCAACCACTGTAAAAAAGCACTCAAATCCAAACACTCCCATCACCAAAAACAATTTCCCCCGAGGGAAAAAAAAACTGAAAATCTCGCAGAAATGAAAACCCAAGCTTCTCTACTTGTAGATCTCCCAGAAATGGCGACGATTCCAATGGACATCGTCAACGACATATTCCTCCAATTACCAGCAAAAACCTTAGTCCGTTGCCGCGCTCTCTCAAAGCCATGTTATCACCTCATCGACGATCCCGATTTCATCTCATCTCATCTCCGTCGCGTCCTTCAAACCGGTGATCATCTCATGATTCTTCTCAGAGGCGCTCTTCGTCTCTACTCCGTGGATCTCGATTCGCTAGATTCCGTCCACGACGTTGAGCAACCGATGAAACGTGGTGGTCCGACTGAAGTTTTCGGATCCTGTAACGGTTTGATCGGGTTATCTAATTCTCCGACTGATTTAGCGGTTTTTAATCCGTCTACTAGACAGATCCGTAGGTTACCTCCGTCGTCTATCGATCTCCCCGAGGGTTCGAGTAATCGCGGTTACGTGTTTTACGGATTGGGATATGATTCCGTGAGTGATGATTATAAAGTTGTGAGGATGGTTCAGTTTAAGAGAGATTCTGATGATGAGCTTGGTTGTACTTTTCCTTATGAGGTTAAAGTCTTTAGTTTAAAGAAGGATTCGTGGAAGAGGATTGAATCGGCTTCGTCGCCGATTCAGCTCTTGTTTTACTTTTATTATCATCTCTTGTATCGTCGTGGTTACGGTGTTCTTGCTGGTAATAGTCTTCATTGGGTTTTGCCTCGAAGGCCTGGTTTGATTGCGTTTAATCTCATTGTGAGGTTTGATCTAGCCTTGGAAGAGTTTGGGATTGTTAGGCTTCCTGAAGTTGTTGCGTATGGTAACGTCGATATTCAGATGGATATAGGTGTTCTAGATGGTTGTCTTTGTCTGCTGTGTTACCACGACCTGGGTTATGTTGACGTTTGGATGATGAAAAAATACAATGTGAGAGGTTCTTGGACTAAGGCTTTTACGGTTTATAAGCCGAGTAGTGTGAAATCGTTTTCGTATATTAGACCTTTGGTTTATTCTAAGGACAGAGATAAGGTTCTTTTGGAGATTAACAATACAAAGCTAGTGTGGTTTGATATAGAGAGTAAGAAGATGAGTACTGTTAGGATTAAGGATTGCCCTAGCTCGTATAGTGCTGAACTTGTTGTGAGTAGCCTTGTTTTCGGATGTAAAGGAGATCTTAATAACATTAGGTTGCGGAAAGAACAACAAGTTAAAGAAGCGGAAGAAGCTAAAATGATGCAGAAAAGTAGAAAGAGGTGTGGCTTTATTCTTCTTTTATAGATATATTTTGAGAGCAAACAAATCTAATGATTATGTATTGATATGCCCAGCATCTTTCTTGTTGTTCATGTTAGGGATGACTTCCTGTCCAAGGGATTCAAGCTGGTCTTATAAGTAGAAAAAGCAAGAAACAGAGAAGGTAAGTGTAAAAGTGACCATTGTTAATGGTGTTTAGTTTGCTGTTATATCTTTATTTTCTTCTTTGCTTGCTTTCTGTCTCTGTTTTCTTTTGTCGCGGGCGAGCATTTTTCATATTCGGGTGGGCACAAGAGAGTCAAAGGCAGAAGTCTGTCATAGGTATTGATTGCTTAGAGCATTCTTCAGAAAGTGTGTTAAGCAGTCATCATTAGGACCAATACTTTAGCTTATAACCATTTCCAAGTGTGCTTTTTTCACACTAGTCTTTATGAGAATTGTCGATCTGCAAACCATCATTGGGATTTGATTTTTCAGGGCGGAGATATGGAGGAGTGGAGAATTAACTTCAACCAAAAAGCTTTGCATACCACAGGAGATGGTAATAAACAACTTAACCCAAGTATATGTATTTAGAGAAGAAGAGAGTATACTTCAGATAAACAAGTGTTGGTTTGTAAATAAGTGAAATCTAGAATCCCTACATAACTCTTTTGAAGCTTGTCATTACTTAATAATACTAACGCTTTGTACATGCTTTTAAGGTCTCTGCATATACATAGAGATTTAGTCAAAACAAAACTTCCATAGTTATCAAATGAATCACTTGCACACCTTTCTCTCTTTTTTTTTTTTTTTTTTTTTTTTTTTTTTTTTACAAAAACTAAATTTTTTATTCATCCCTTAATGGGCTGGGCCGGAAACAATACATTGAAGATCCAGTTACAAAACAGAGAGACCGGAAAACATGCCGGAAAAGTGAAAAAAGCTCGGAACCTGCTGAATTAAACTATGAAGCTCAAAATCTAAAGATGTGACCGAGAAGCAAAGAGCCAGAGCACTAGTTCCGGTGGAATCAAGGTTCACGGTTTTGCGGCGACTTCGAGAGATCAGAAACCAAAGACAGAAGATTCCGGTTTCTGTCAAAGGTCCCTCTCCGACGAGCCACCAACCCACTACAAACCTCCCGGAATGCTCAACTCTCCGACAGCCCGGCTCTGCGTTGACAGATCCTAACTTTAGCAATCTGAAAACATCGGATCTATCCCCTTTCTCTCAGATCTGGCGCCTCCGAACTCCCATGAGCAGGATCTGTTTAGACCGGTCCGACGGACACAAATCACGGCAGTTACAGAGGCCGATGGCTCACTTCAACCCTCTGCAACCGGAACCCGCAACAGCCATCTAAGATCCAAAAGAACCTACCGTTAACCGTCGAGACTAACAACACTACCACCACCTCTCCTTCACCGACTTCCGCCATAGCCACAGAGTCCTTCTTGACGAGTGAACCACGAGAAACTCTGATGCTACTCTCCGGCGTCTTCAAACCAGATCTCGACTACGGAACTTCTCCTTCGTCAGATCTGGATCCACGACTATGTCCAATGAGGGAGAACCCACCACCGCTGACGGCAAAACAAATCCTGCTCACTCTTGAAACTCCGATGAATCTATCTCGGCCGCTTGACATGAAGACCAAAGGAACTAAACTGCTTGGGGGGAGGGAGAAGAACAATCACGTCGCTATACGGCAAACGGAGAGTTCAACCCCCTCAAATCTACTCAGGCGGCTAGGGTTTTCTGTTTTAGGAGAGAGGTGAGAGCGTTTTTACTTACTATAGCTGTCTTACTCCTAAGAATGTTAATATCACTTGCACACCTTCAAAACAATACAATAGCTGTTTTTTGTTAGTTTTAAAATTTTCTGAAACTTTTGAGACGAAAGTTGAATTTTTCAACGTCAAATTTTTACTAGTCAATAAGAAACATTACAATGTCTGCTTATCAGCCTCGTCAAAATGATGTGTTTGGTGAGCAATCCTAGTCACGGTACACTATTTTGCCCAAACTCTTAATGTCAAAAAAATTGCTATAATCCGGGAAGACACATGAAAGATTGGATTGCATAAAGACACATTGATGTGGGCTACTCCGTGGGGTTTGATTTGTTACATCGTGAAAGATTGGATTGCAACAAATAGTCCACTTTCTAGAATTTTAATGTTGTTATATAAAGTTGAGCACCATTTCGACTAGCTAGCCAAATGATATGAGCAAATTTGCGATGACTGATTACGTCTTGTTCGAGCTCGTTTACCACCAACATCCACCAAAAGTTCCTTGAAAACCAACTCTTAAGAGCCGTCCCTTCACTCATTTTATGTGAGAGGAGTCGTCCAAGAGGATGGTACATATGATTACATGATAAATAATCACTATATATAACGATCAACGTTTAACGTTTGAATCTTTTTAAAGATGTTTTCATGAAATATGAATATGAAATAAACCAGGGGCGGATCTAGTAAGGTTGTATTAGGGTCAGCTGATTTCACTTAATTTTTTTTGTTAGTGTATTATTAGTTATAAATTCTAATATGAACCCTCTAAATTTTATAATTTGACCTCTACAAATTTTACATTTTGATTTTGACCTCTACAAATTTTACATATTTACCACATTTTAGACTTAATTTCTATTTTGAGCCTCTAAAAATTGCATTTTTATTCTTATTTTTCTTTAAAAAATCATTTTAACCCTCTAAAATTTTACATTTTTATTCCTTTAAGAAAAAAAAAATTATTTGGACTCCTCTAAATTTTTTTTCTGGCTCCGCCATTGAAATAAACTATTTTAAGAATAAGAGGTTGTGAGATTGTCATTGTTGTTTACTCTTCGAATGAGTTTTTTGAATCATTTTTCATATGATATATATCGAATTATTGATTTGTCAATGTTTTTATTGTTAAACTAGACAATATATGTTGTATATGAATTAATAAAATAAGTATGAACATTTATATAGATTTCTTTTTAAGCATATGTTATATTCAACAATTCACATTGATATAAGTTTCTAACTAACATTCTGCGCATCGCGTGTAAAAATTCTACATAGTGCGCGTGTAGAAATTTCTACAGGACGACGTGCCTATAGAAACTTTTGTGCGCGTTGCGCGAGTAGTGTCTTGTTTTCTTGTTCAAAGTTGCTTTTTGTATTTATTACTATATTATTACACAATTTTTTTGGTATTTTCAGAAAAACTTTTTTTTATATAGAGATTATAACATTTATATAGCAAAAAATAAAACTATAAAGTTAATATTTTTATTTTGGTAGGAACTATAAAGTGACTATTGACTTGGTAATTAAAGACCAAAGAAAGTAATTAAGCAAAAAAAAAAAAAGTCCTTACTTTGTTTCTGTATCTGAGTAAACGAGGAACCGTTTTAACCATAAATGGCATTATTACTTTAAATTCAGAGATTCTAATTGTAATAAAAATTTCACATAGCAAATACATTACTCTAATCACAATTAATTAAAATAAAATAAAATAATTACGTCTGTTTTAACAATGGCGTAGAGAGAGAGAGAGAGAGCCGTAATCTCTGTGTGTTAAACCCAGACGAAACCTCCGATCGTCTTCTCCTCTCTCTCTCCCTCACTCTAATCTCTTCATCTTCCTCACCTCCTTCACCTCACCGTTACGGTTATTTTTCCGGAGAAATCGATTTTGGGATAAGGTTTTGGTTAAACTTAAACCAGAACCAAGGGAGAGAGAGCTAAAAGAGGGGTTTCTCGTCTCTCGATGACTCTAAGCCGTTCATCAGCCGCCGATTCAACCAATAACTCTAACCGATCTTTCTCCGCCGTGGCTGGAACCGATCACAAACGGAAACTAGACGATTTCGACGCTTCGTCGTCGACGACTCCTGATAATCGCCATAGGATGAAGAAACACGAGGCTGAACCCGATCACATGGCGCAGCAGACTTCGGTTTCTTGGAGATCCGGTGAGAATTCCGGGTTTGATCGGTCTCTCTCTTCTTCCGCCGCCTGCTCTTCCTCGAATCGTCCCGAGTCGACTCGGTTACAAATCTTTGTGAGGATGATGTCTGGAGGCAAAACGATAGTGATCCACGCCGATAAAAACGATACTGTGGAGAAGCTCCATCACAGGATTGAGTGTAAAACGAAGATTCCGGCGGCTCAGCAGCGACTCATCTATAAAGGTAAGCAGTTACAGAACGAACACTCGCTTGCTTACTACTCGATCGAACAAGACGCTTCGCTTCACCTCGTTGCTAGGATGCAGAGTACAGAGCATCCCGTGGCTTGGCAAACGATTGATGATATTATGTACACAGTCTCGAGAATGTACAAAGGTGAAATTGTTCGTTCCAACATCAATGAGAAGCTCGTTGCCTTCTTTGCCATGATTCCACCGGAGAACGATCACAACATTGCCAACTATTTGGAGATTTTCTCGAATTCTTCGGTTCCAGCTGCTTTAGTGATGCTCTACGCTTCTTCCATAGAAAGGAACAAATCATGTGCTAAAAGTTCTGTTAAGCTCTTCTTGAGTAGTTGCACAGCCTTGCCCAAGATTCAGCAGAACCATTGTTTACCCATAGTGTTAGACTTCTGTAAATTGCTTAGGAAAGTTTGCCCTGATCAGAAGCTCTATATTACTTGCCGGAACACCTTGGGCACAATGCTGGAAACGTTTGATAACCCTGGTGTATTCAATAAGGGTAATGGATTAACGACTGTTGGGGTGGAGATTTTCCCCTTCTTTACTGAGTTAACTGGTCTTTTGGTGAATGAGTTACACCAGAATTCAGGGCCTAGTTTCAGTGACTTTCATAAATTATCTTCCTTTTGGCAACACTTGAGGAAGGCCATTGAATACCAAGTTGCCTACCCAGTTCCCATTGTCTTACCTCTGCGGAATAATGTATTAGAGGCGGAGATCGGACATCTCCATCGGTTATTCGGAACATTGCTGAGTGCAATGGACGTTTGTATGTGCAGGGTCGAATCTACGCTGGCTGACAAAGAAGTTGGAAACAGTGAAGCTACGTCTTCATCATGGTCTCAGTATCTTGCTATTCTCAAGATTATCAATTCGATGTCTAACCTCTATCGTGGTGGTAAGGGGCAGCTAGCTGCTATGTTAAATAAAAATAAGGCTTCATTCTGTACCCTCATTCTGAAATTGGCAAAGAGAGGAGATGACCACCAATGGATCTTTGAGTACAAGGAATCTACCAACTTTGAAGCTAGGAGGCATTTGGCAATGCTGCTGTTTCCTGATGTGAAAGAAGACTTTGATGAGATGCATGAAATGCTAATTGATCGCTCTAATTTGTTAGCAGAATCTTTTGAATACATAGCGGGCGCAAGCTCTGAAGGACTTCATGGTGGACTGTTCATGGAATTTAAGAATGAGGAAGCGACAGGTCCTGGTGTTCTACGAGAATGGTTCTATCTGGTATGTCAGGAGATATTCAATCCAAACAATACCCTCTTCCTTCGATCTGCTGATGATTTTAGAAGATTCTCTCCAAATCCGGGTAAGCTTTGTACCAGGTTATGTTGCTTTTCTCATGTAGTCTCTAGCCTAGATACAAGTGAATTGAACATGCCTCTAGTTTCTTATTGTCTGATATCCCCATTCTCCTTAGAATCCTGAGAACTTATTTTTAGTCTGTCAGTATTGCATAGTCTGTTGTTCCTACTGTGCTCGTAATTTGTTTGGTGGTTATGTGAAGTATACATGCACAAGTATACAGTTTATATATAAACCATTATTGTGCTGTCATCATTAGTGATGAACTCATCAGAATCCTAAATTCTTACATGATTGCTTGACTAATGGTACTTCATTTCCTGCTTAATTATCTGAATTGAAGTTTCATTGAGTTGAAAATATTTGGAAGCTGCCTTGGAAACAAGAAAGAAAGCTTTTGAGATGTCGATATTTGCTCTAATTAGATTTTTTTTATTGTCTATGTTGATCCAATAATATTAGATTAATTGTCTTATATTCAGCATCCAAGGTGGATCCATTGCATCCTGATTTCTTCGAGTTCACGGGTCGTGTGATTGCCTTGGCGTTGATGCACAAAGTTCAAGTGGGTGTGCTGTTCGATCGTGTATTCTTCTTACAATTGGCCGGAATGAAAATTTCTCTGGAAGATATTAAGGACACGGATCGAATCATCTACAATAGCTGCAAACAGGTGTTAGAAATGGATCCAGAGTATTTCGATGCAAACGCTGGTCTTGGTCTAACATTCGTGTTGGAAACCGAGGAGCTGGGAAAGAGGGATTTAATAGAGCTATGTGTAGGCGGGAAATCCCTGGCTGTTAACAGCAAGAACAGGAAACTATACGTCGATCTCCTCATCGAGCGTCGATTTGCAACACCAATCGTTGAGCAAGTAAAACAATTTTCCAGGGGTTTCAATCATATGCTTTCGGATTCTGCACCGCCCAGATCCTTTTTCAAGAGGTTATACCTAGAGGATCTCGATGGAATGCTTCGAGGAGGAGAAAACGCGATAAGCATAGATGATTGGAAAGCTCATACAGAGTACAACGGATTCAAAGAGACTGATCGCCAAATAGACTGGTTCTGGAAGGTAATAAGTAAAAAGCTCAAGTTATTTTGCTCAAATTTTAAACTTAGGATTTCTGATTTTTGAACCCCTCATTGGATTTTTGTATAGATTCTGAAGAAAATGACAGAGGAAGAACAGCGGAATATACTCTTCTTTTGGACATCGAATAAGTTTGTACCGGTGGAAGGTTTTAGAGGATTATCATCAAAGCTTTACATCTACAGATTATATGAAGCTAATGATCATCTTCCAATGTCTCATACTTGCTTTTACCGTCTTTGTATACCAAAATACCCGTCGATCAGTCTCATGGAACAACGCCTAAGACTCATCGCTCAAGATCATGTCAGCTCCAGTTTCGGTAAATGGTGACGAGTTATCAAAGTAATCTCGTTCTCTTTCTATCTATCTCTAATTAGGGGTTAGTAGATTCGTGCTTTTGGTGTATAGATTTAGGGGTTGTGGTCATATCTCTGTTTATGGCCGGGAGAGGAAGGTGAAACCTTTCTTAACTTCTGTTTCTTAACTTAATGGATGATTTAATTTTATGTCGAGGAGTAAAATATAAGTAAAAAAAAAAGTATCCTTTTGACATATTTGGCTTTTTGTTCTCTCTTTTGTTATTGGTGTTGTTGTGGTGTGTGTTTGGATATGTCGAATCATGTAAATAAGAATAAACATTAGGGTGATTAACTTCGATTTGCAAATATGTGTATGCGTTTGTAGTTTGGTTATCTGTGACATTTCTTTGTTTAAGTAAAAGAAATTAGATCTACAAGAACAGTATAAAGCTTTTTTGTATTATTATTGACCAAACAAACATCAAACTTTTTAAGACCACCTCAATGGTCTCATGATAGACAAATAAACTCATATTATATTACATGAATCGTACTAGCACCTTAGTAATCTTATTATAATCGAAGCTCATCAGTCATCACCTTATATTAGGATTTAAGAGGAAACAAAATATTCTCATAGGTAGAAAAGCTCTTTTTTAAACTGTCTTGCCGTCAACAGCCGGAGCTTCTGCAGCCGGTTTAACATCTTTCTCCTCCACAGCTGCTGGAACTTCAACTGGTTTCTCCTCTGTAACTGGAGCTGTCTCGGTTTCTTCCGTTTCTTTCTCTACCTTTGGTGCTTCTTCTCCTTTGATTTCAACTTCGACCGCGGTGGCTGAGTCATCTGTGTGAACGGTTTCTTTAGGCGTATGGGTGGTTGGCTCGGTTGTTGTTGTTGTCTTCTCTTCTGTGTTTGGTACTATTTTCTCAACCTGCAGTAAGTAATCAATCGAGCGTTACATCATGAATCAGCCTTTATAGAGAGGATTAACAGATCAACCAACAACTAATGGTGATGGACTATTAACATATAGATATTATTACACTAACACACATGTTTAGTTGTCTGAAAATACGGTTAAGTTTAGTTAGTTGTACATATGTGACATGAGTATGAAATTTACAAATGGATAAAAAAAGAAATTGATAAATACCTCAACACCAGCCATTTGGAGATTCTGAATATGAATACTATGAACAAAAAAAATATTGAAGTATGTGTGACTTTAGAAAAGAATTGATAGGTTTGTGAGTGAGTTTGGCGAAGAAGAGAAGGATGGTATTTATAGACTTGATCTTCAAAAAGTTCAAAAAAAACATATAAATAAATAAAAATTGTTGAAGCATATGGATGATGACAGATGTGTCATATTTACAGGTAAGAGCTCAAAGTGTCCAAAGTAAAGTACCTTGTGATGAAGTGTCGATGTTTTGGCTCGTGGAGAACGAATATCTGTTACCCGTCTTTATCTATCATGTACTAAATTTTATTATATTTCCCACAAAATTTTGATATCTTTTTATTAGTTAAATTTGTTTCTGATGTCTACTAATATCATCATTAGATCTTATCATAATACAAACGATGATTTTATCACTCATGAAGAAACGAATCTAATCTTTAAACATCACTTGAAAAGTACATCAAACAGAGTTAAATAGAAGAACACTTTGATGTGAGTATAACAACAATGTCCAAATAAAATAAAATTTTGATAATGAGTTGGTTCACACTATTTTGTGTGTGTGTGTGTGTGTGGTACATTTAGACATATGTATAGATGACTGATGACACCCATCTGTCGTTCTTATGCTTTCCTTTTCGTCCCTTTTTTCTACTTTAGAAGTTTAATTACCTCACGTCACTTCTGTTTATTATAAAATCTTTATTCCTTCAAGTTCTTTGGTCCATCCATTGCTTTCAAGTTCTCCCATGTTTTGATATTCAACCGAGCTTTATAATACTACAAAACGAATCATTCGATTCTTTTCTTGCTTTTGCTAGTTTTGCTATTTTATTCTGATACTTTTTCTTTCAACTTTCAAGAGAACCAAGACTGAGTGTTTAGCATCAAATCTGGTTTTTACCAATATAAAAAGTTTTGTTATTATTATGTGATTCGAGCCACTACTAGCAAACCATTTGTTTTATCCTTACCAAACTAAACCGAAGCATTCCGTTCTCGTAATACACAGTAAACCAAACCAAATCATACCGGCAATAAATAGTACTATTTGGAGAAAATTTTATAAAGAGAGTTTTTTGCAAGTTACAATAAAAAAGAAATAGAAAAAACTGAAGCAGAATCTATTAGCTGAAAGCTGAAACATAAGAAACAACTGGTTAAGATTCGGGTTCAAATGGATATTTCTACAGAGTTTGAACGTTTTCAACGTCTGAGTGAAGTAAACCAGATCTGATCGTCTGAAAACCATATGTCTCTACTTCACGAGTTTTCTTAATACGGATTCTGCGCGCAGCTCAAATCGAGGTAGAGCCCATTCGTGTTGAATTATGTCGAGACCATCCTTCTCTGCACCCAGGCTCTGATCAAAGTTACAATGCAATGATACAGATTCAGAAAGTGACTTGAGAATGATCATACATAAGGTTAAACTTAGATATTTTGATTACCTTTGATGCATCAAATCCAAACCCACCCATTTGCATCATACGCTGTGTGTCATCAATGGCTGCATAAGAAGCAAAAGGATACCATTATGGCAAAAATGTTACTGTAGAGATATGTGAGAAAATTAGTGTGAAAAAGTTAGGATACGAAAATTAACCATTTTCATCTCCGAGAATTAGACTGAACAAGCCTCTTAATCCAAACAAGTTCAAAAAGTACCTGAAAAGTGACAGAATAACTCATGAAACAAGAGAAAGGGCAATCAATATTCAGAAGCAACTATGATCGGCATATCGAAAAGTTGGAGAGGACCGAGATAACAGAAAATCCTTTATGTAAAGGAGGGAAAACTTACCAAGAGCGACTACTCACGTAGCTAACATCAACAGTGCTCAAGTCAATGCCATTCTGTAGCATTGATCTGAACCTTTGAGTCAATGGAAACGGTATTTTGGCTGCAAGATAAACGAAGAAGACTCAGATGCTATGGGATTGTTAAAACTTTCCGGAGACTAGTTAATCATAACAGTGAAACAGTTATGATTGCAGTTTATCAAGTGAGAGAAAAAAAACAAGGACAAAAACTTTGTTTAGGGTAGTGAACCTGCGACAAATCCAGAGAAGAAAAAGTTGACCCATGCAAAAGTGAGAGTCTGCAAAATTGAAAGTGATATCAGTTTCTAATATTACCAGTAATGCAAAAAGATAGAAGAAAATTTTCAGATTCAATCTACCTGAGGAATAATCATGGAAAGGTTCTTCTTCATCATATCCATGGCCATGTTAGGATCAGAAAACATAGCAGCTTGTGGATTTGGAGCTTCTCCCTTGGGAACATGTAGCAAACCATTCTCCTACAACAAGCAAAAAGACACATATTTCTCACATTCCATATCCATAGAAACACTCATTTGAAACAATTGAGCTGTTCACTTCCATTTCCCACAAGCAAAACAAAGAGACAGTATAAGAAAGACAAGAGGCAATAAAAAGCTTTCCTCGTGCAAAGCTACACTGCACAAAACTAATAACTAACTACACCGAGCTTAGCAGCACACAAGGGTACAAAGAAAGGTAACTAATTCTATACAAATGATCACAATTCAAATGGTTGAACACTGCCAGGTTAACACGACCCCATAACCCTTTTACACATTGGAATGTTTCTATCCATTTAAAAAGCTTTGACCTTTGATGAACAAAGCTAAGCAGAACCTAAAAACAAAGATCACAAAGATGCTATCTACATAGGTTATGAGCTACTCACGACTAACCCACAAAAAAAATAACCAAGCTTTCAAAGGAATCACACAATGAAAATCTCAAAATTAGAAACCAAAGACGAGACGAAAGGTCAAAACTTTCTTTGAAAACTCAAATACCTCGTTAGTAAAGTAGAATCTCCGAGTACGAAATGATCTCGGCGGGATGAAATTAGCACCAACTTTAAGATTACGAGCTCTGATTACAACTTGCCTAGAAAACCAAAATCAAAATCAAATCAGCTAACAACAACACATATATATATATATATAGATCACAGTTCTCCATAGAACGGGGAAGAAGAACAAACTCACCCTTCTTTAACCATCTTAGCATCTGGAGTTGGAGAAGAACGCATAAGCTTAGAGACAAAGTATCTCAAAATACCAATAAGAACCATCACAACTGAGAGAGGAATCAGAACCCAATCTCTGATCGCCGTATCAAGAACTAGATCCTCCGCCATTGAAGCTCCTTACCTAAACCCTAATTCTCTCGTCTCTGCTTCTTTTGAGATCTTCTTCTTCTTACTTCTCTCTGTTTCGATCCGATGAAAGCAAAAAACACGATCTGAGAGAATTGTCTGAGCAATCAGATAAATCAAGTGGAATTATTTTTATTTATTAAAAATAAAAAAATATGAAACCTTCTGACTCAGCCGGAGGTGTTGTAGAGGGGCAAAAATGACAATTCACAATACGAATTAAAACCCTAATTCGTTGTTGTTGGCAAACATAAAACCCTAAGCTTATTCTTCTTCTTCTTGTCGTCGCTTCCTTCTTCTCTCAACTCTAAAAACACTCAGAACCTAAGAGACGCAAGAAGAAGAAGATGACGGTAGAAGCAGTAAACCCTAAGGCTTACCCTTTAGCTGATGCTCAGCTAGCGATAACGATTCTTGATCTTGTTCAACAAGCTACGAATTACAAACAGCTTAAGAAGGGAGCTAATGAAGCTACAAAGACATTGAACCGTGGTATCTCTGAGTTCGTTGTTATGGCTGCTGATGCTGAGCCTCTTGAGATTCTTCTCCATCTTCCTCTTCTTGCTGAAGATAAGGTAAATTGATTCCCCCGTCTTATCCTTCTTATGAATCTCAATTAGTAGTTTCTTTGGCTCTGGAGATTTTTTGAATATGTTTACTTGTTGTATATCTTCTTCGTATGATGTACAAGTTGAGATTTTTTGGTCTATTAGACTCTAATTTATAGATTGTGTTCTGATTTAGCAATCACTTAAACTAATTGATAGCTGTGTAGATCTTAGTTTTTGAATGTTAGAGACTGAATCAATTCAAGATTCTTAGGTATTAAGAAACTCTTTTTGTTCTGTATTAACATAGCTGATGTGATTAGTTTAGTCTGTGGTTCTTGGTCTTGGGATTTGAAATTTCAGGACTTTAGTTTCTGGGTATCAAACCCTGTTGATTCATGAAACCAAGGATGTGATTGTTGCATCCTTAAATTTGGATGCATATGTGTTTTAACAAATCTGTTTAACAAGCTTGAGTCTCTGTGTAACTAACTTTGTTCACTGTCTTTGTCTTTGAATTGTTTGCAGAATGTGCCCTATGTGTTTGTGCCATCAAAGCAAGCCCTTGGAAGAGCATGTGGTGTAACAAGGCCTGTTATCGCCTGTTCGGTTACATCAAACGAGGCTAGTCAGTTGAAAACTCAAATTCAGCACCTCAAGGATGCTATTGAGAAGCTCCTCATCTAATACTTTTGGTGGGTATGATTGAATGAATGAATGATGGGTCTCTCTCCGTTTACGGTGTGTGGCTTTGACTGAAGTGGAGTTTTGTGCATCTTTTTAGCTTATGAGAAAAAAAAACAAAAACATGAACAATTCCTGTCCCATTTTGAAGATTTGTAGTGCTTTTATTTATTTGATATTTTGTGTTGGTGCTAATGCATCTTTGAACAAGAACAATGATTTTGAAATTGAGTTTCTTAGGTTTTGGTTGTTGGTTTGGCGATTTTAATTTTTTGTTCGTTCAAGGAGGGAGACATAATAAGTATTGAAGAATCAATGCGAATACAAATAATTTTCCGTAAGGAAAAGAAAGCATACTTTAAATCGATTTTTTTCCCCACTCATTTAGGTATATTGAGTTAATTAGTGAGCTAACATTGTTACAAGTTTTTTAAGAAAGTGATTAATAATTCGGTGTTTTTGTGTGAAATTTACAAATTCTATTTTATTCAATCATGGATTTTAAAAAGTCTATTAAAATCTACTATTATTGAACTGATGATTTAAAAATCTACTTTAAAATCCACTGTTATTCAAAACAGTTTTGTGGATTAGGATTTTAATAATTTTTAGGATTCCGGAGGATTTTAGAGGATTTGTTTAGATAAAAATACAGAAATCCAAATCTCATAGTTTTAGGTGCGATTTGAAAGAATTTTACAGAAAATCATATGAACTTCCCTAAAATCTATCAAAATTCTAAATTTACTAAATACCATCAAATTCTCCAAAATCATGGTTTGGATACACCCCCCCCCCCCCCCTTAATGATTTGTTTTTGGATTTCAAAATCCATAGTATGTTTTAAATAGATTTGAAAGTGTAAAATAGAAGGGGAGGGTTCAAATCCAAGGATAGAACATGTTATTTCAAAATCCATATGTTTTGATTTCTAGAATTTACAATTCCATATAGATTTAGAAATCACCTCTCCAATAACAGCCCCAGCCTTGCGATGGCAAAAAGATTAGGCGTCCACCCCTATGCTATGGTTCCCTGTGTCCAAATGGACCCATTATCATTAACTACTCTCCAAATGGACCCATTATCATTAGCCTTTTAGAGCATCATTACTGGGAGATGCTCTCACACATTACTAGGAGATGCTCTCACAGTTACTCTTATGAATGAAACCCAAAAAACAAAATAAAAAATCCATTATTTGGTTCAGTAAGAAGAGAATTGTTTCTTCTGTTGCTTGTGGAAGCAACGATTCTCAACAAATATCAACATGTGTCAACTTTTGAATGACTACAATTAATTGTCATAAAAATAATATATTTTTTTTAAAGGAACGTTGAGAGCGGTGCTGGGCTAATGATGGTTTTAGGTGTTCAAATTAAATTATAGCAATTGTTTTAGAATGTATTGAATCCGTATTTTTTTTTAAAGTATGGTAAATTAAAAATAAAATGTAAATTGAATATTTCCATAAAATATAATTGAATATATGATATTACTAATATTTTACATTTATCTCGTGACTTTATAGTATAAATTACTGAAATCTTATTATCTAAAGTTGGATTTTGAAAATTAGCCATTAACCGAATTTTGACACGTGTCAAGTTATTAATCTTAGATTTTGACATATGTAAAAGTTAATATTTAATAGGAGTGATTTGATTATGACAAAAAAAACAAAAAAAAAATTGTTTAAACAAAAATTAATAATGTAAAACTATAATTATAAAAAAATTATAAAAATTAAACAGTTTTTTTGATAACACAAGAAAATTAACAATATGACAACAACAACAAAAGACATAAAAAGACCAATGCAACAAGACTTAAACCAAATACGATGATGGATGATGATAATCAAACTCATGGAGGACAAACAAAGGAACAACGACACAAGAGAACATAAAACGAAACCAGCATCATCATCAACCACTGATGAAGAAATGTCCGTTACTGATGACTCAAGTCTCAATCCATTTTTCCAAGGTCATCAGGAGCTGCCACATGAGAAGACTCCGGAGATTCCAGAGGGGCATAGCACAACTGGCACTCTTTATCAACATATCGGTTTTGAAACTCGCACTTACGGCAGTTGATCCAGCGAATGATCGGTCCATCCCCATACACTTCTGGCATTCCTTCTTCAAGATTCTTGACGAATCCATCGAAGTGGTTACCAGTGTTTGTTGTACTGGTTTCCAACTTGTGCTTTAAGCAAGTGAAGTTTCCTTCGTCGAGGGCTTTCTGTATAACCCAACGTCGAGTCATTTCGTGATTCCAAACCATTATGCTCGCTAGATCTCGTCGGTGTCCCAGGTACTGCATCTTCGTGCTACCGTACTCCTCCGTCATGTAGTATTCGAACACACAACTCCACTTCAGTACCTGCCTGCACTGAACAATTAGCATCTCTGCTTCTTTTACTGTCCTTATGTCCAGCTCGCTCACTCCGCATCTCTCCACTAGTTTCGGAATGAAGTTGTCCTCTACGAATCTCTGATTGGATTTAGCATTCTCCATTTCCTTCTGGCGTGCCCCCCAGATATTCAGGCGGTAGATCTGAGTGAGCTCACGTGAAGAAGATTCCCCCACTGGTTCAGCCACTGGAACACAATTCCAGTTCCCATTATGCTCTTGCGCAGTGCGTAAGCAGACCCAACAGAAGCTATACCTGATTCATAACAGTTATAAGGAAAACAATAATGTGAGTTTAAAGATCTAATCTTTGTAAATGTTTTTGAACATACAAATGAAAAAAAAAACCAAACCTGCAGATACACTCCATTAGCTTGTAATCAGGATCCTCATTCTGCTGCACAGGACTTCTGCAGTTGGGACAGCGTTTGGTGTTTGCATGGATCCAAGAAACGGTCCTTGACTGATCCAACAGGTCCGTCGACCAAATTGATGCTTTCTTGCAGTCCACCGGACGGTGTGACTCAAGGCCACATGTCCAACAGAAGGTGTGGCCACACAAACAGACCACACCGAAATCGACTTCGGCATCTTCCTCAAGCAGTATGGCGTTTTCACAATCCGATGCAGGACACCATTGGATGGTTGCCTTATGGCACTCCATGAAGGATTCGAGAAGCCATCCCTCGTGCATCTCCTTTACTGTGTCAGTCAGTTTCTCGATGGTATCGGGTCCAACAGAGGCGACACAGCCTTGGTTAAGGCAAGAGATGATGAGTCCTGTCTCCTCTTTGTTCTTCACCAGAGCATCCTTGAGATATTCACTCCAGCAAGTTGTTGAAAACTTGTGTGAGCAAAAGGGCGTGGAGACTAAGTAATCTCCATCACCATTAGGAAGGGTAGTCGTCTCACGACCTGCAGAAGAAGAGTTGGAAATAGTAACTCGAGCCAGCCCTAGCTCCGCCAGAAACTTATCCTTGTTGTCAACAAGAAGATCTGAAGCCTTGAACGAGTTCCAACGGAGACGGACTAGGATCACGGTTGCATCAGACTTTGACACCGAGAAGACTTCCGAGATCAGATTGATTTCTTCCATCATCTTTTCACGAACTTCGGTTTTCACGAGAACAGAGTATTTCTGACCATCGGCTTCCATTGCTGCAGAGAAATAAAAAAATTAAAGATTTATAATTTAAAACTTAAAGAGTTACCGAAAGAAGATATTTTGTTAAATCGATAGAGGTGATTTTGTAGTTACTAACCAACCTAAGGATTGAACGGGAAGAATAAGGTTTATGGTAGTTTGGGGATTAAGGTAACAAAATCAACTCAAAAAGAAAGGGAGGATAAGGATTGGAACTGAAAGAAACACCGATGATGAGTATATGAGACTACAAGCTAGCAAGAAGTATTTATATACGAAACTGGAAAAGTTGTTGACTCACAATAATCTAAAGAAAAAATTACTGTATTTTTAGCAAATTTCAGTAATCAAATTTATCATTAATTTCTGTTTTTTTTGTTAATCAATTAACATTGTCTTTACTTTGAAATAAGAACTTATTAAAGTTTCATTTGAGAAAGAAATCTAAAGTAAATTTAATGCCGTCAAACTATTTTTCTTAAGTCGCCGCGTGTCGACGAAGAATCTTTTTCTCTTAAAAGATGAGATTTTTTTGGATTATACATTGTCAATTATCTTCTAGAGATAATAAAATTTAATATGTGGTCAAAACCGAGTGAAAGTTTACTGATAACGTTTAAAGTCACACTAAATCCCGTGGTTAAAGATTATTATGATATCTATGAGGAAGATGACGATGTGTTTATAACTATAATTGAGTTTATTTTGAAAATTTTAAATAACCAGATTTTTAAAAAAAGATTTATATACACAAAACCATATAATATAAAACAAATAAATGCAATTATAGTTATTAACAAATCCTCTTTTTTTCTTTTTATGGTTTTGTGTATATAATTTTTTTCCAAAAAAAGAGTCTTGGACCGTCGCACTCCTGCCCACCCCCCATGGGGACTAGACCTAGTTGAAACTCATTTTTGACAATTGTGTCAGACTACTTTTTGTAATAAACTTTCTGACTAATTATACTGACTGAATAATCGGATTATGAGAGCGATTTTGTTGCGAACCGAACACTATAACATAGTGTATTCATATGTACAATTGATGCTCATTTGGATGAAAAGAACATGCCCAAAGTTGGTTGCTATACATTATCATAATTTACTGTGGTACAAAAAAATACCGATACTGTTAAATATAACGGTAAAATGTATGTTCGAAGCTATCATAATGTTTACGCAAAAATTAGGATATGAATATGAATAATACTTGCATTTATTTAAGAAAGCATTAATGTATTAAGAGCAAACCAATGTTTTGAAACCCGGACCGGACCGGCCGGTTGAACCGGTTTAACCGCGAACCGGAAGATATCCCGGTCCGGATTATACCTAAAACTCGGCTATCAAAAAACTCGGTTAGAACCGGGAAAACTCGGCTAAAACCGGCTAACCGGGTGGTTAAACCGGCGGTCCGGGTCAAAGCCACCATTTAATTCTTAACAAATTAAGTCAATGTACATAGAGGTTATGTTATATAAAGGAGTAACGAACCTTTTCTTCTATACTATGTGGGACAATGTTTTTTTTTGGTTAAAGATTTTTTTTCTGTTCTGTCACAATGTAAAAAATTTTGTTCATCTGTAAATTTCTCTTTTTTAAAAAAATGATAAAGAATAAAAATTTATAACTATAGTTCAACAATATATATTAAAATAATAAGAAATAGAAATTATTGTTAGAACATTCATAAAACCAATGTATATAACATATATATATATATATATGTATGATATATATTAAAATTCAGTAAATTATTAATCCGCGGTTGGATCCGGTCGACCCGATGACCCAGTGACCCGAAAGGTGGTCCGGTTTGAGTTCCGGTTCGGATTTAAAAACATTGGAGCAAACCCATTACACATCCTCAAAGTAGTATCTTTAACTTTTAATAATACTAAAAATAATATTAATCTAAGTTTAGATTTTCATCTCATTGTTTTTAGTTTTTATCCCCCCATTAGTCATCTCTAAATATGGATGTCTTGATTCCAAACTCAACACAAAACTGAACATCCTTGCTTGTGGGTTAATCAAGAACTCTGGTTCAAGTTAGGAGGGTTCTTTTTACTTTTGTGAAATAATATTTTCAATTGTATGAATCTTTATATATTTATTCTCTGAATATCTTTATAAATTTATTGTGTCTCTCTAGTGGGCAGATATGTGTAAAACGTTTTTGAAAGAGGCAAAGTGGTACAAAAGTGATTACAAACCCAACTTTGAAGAATACATGCAAAATGGTTGTATCTCAAGCTCGGTCCCTACAATACTTCTACACTTGTTCTGTCTCTTCTCCGACCAAACCTTAGATATTCTTGTCTCCTATCATCACTCTGTTGTTCGAAGCTCTGCCACCATCCTCCGTCTCGCTAATGATCTCGCCACTTCTTCGGTCAGTCATGGTTCCATAACGTAACATACAATATATAAGTTTTTAACAGATCATGACAAGATCAATGTCATTACCATCAAGAACGATCTCATCCTTGACCTTCTCAGATCGAACAATGATGGAAGACCTCTCATATAATATAACCAATCAATGATTTTATGATTCCTTCCAAGCCAATACGTTCGATTATCACTTTCACGAAGACTCTGATCCTACATTTCCAACAACACACATAATCAATGATAGATTGATTAGCTGGTTATTAGATGCTGAACATAGATGGTAGAATTCAAAATTGCAAAAGCACGATAAAGAAAACAAAAGCTACTTCATCAAGTCTACTCATAGATTTAGCATACCAGTCCTACTCATAGACACAAAGAATGTATACTGAGACATGAAGATCACTAGTTCCAAAACTCATAAGTGGAGCAAATTCAAACTACAAGACATGTACTAGATACATTTCCACACTTGATGGGTATTCAACAACATACGGAGAGAAACATAAGAAAAATTGAAACTCAAGTTTGTTGATCTTTAGGCATTGTTATTCACTAGCAAAACCTCTGCACCTTAACTCAGGTTTTGATCCAAGAACCCTCTAACTTCATCTCCATCTTTAAACATCTGTGGCACAACGAGATCACTATCCAAATTATACCAAACACCATTGATTCTTCTAACCACAACCCAATGCCTACTTCTCCAAAGTCCACCGTACCGCTTAACCGGAACATTCAACACAATACCCATCAAAGTCTCTGTACCATCAAGATCAATCGAAGAAGCTACACTACGCTTATCATACCAAACAACACTCTTGCCTTTGCCTTCAAGAGCTGTAATCATAATGTTCACGTCATAGTTACCAGTTAGTGTGTTGTGATGAGGCTTGAGGAGTAAAGAGAGAGGTGTCGTCCATGTTTCTTTGTTTGGATCATCCTCCACGAGCTTCTCTGCGATTGAGTTCAAGCTTTCTCGCGTGAATGCGACTTTGTCCTGAACCAAAAAAAAACTCTTTAATCATCGGTGTGATTTTTGCAGGGTGAAATTTTGAAACTGAAATTGAGATTTTGAGCGAATCACCTGAAATAGATTGTTGAGGGAGTGCAAAAGCCAAAATTGCAATCGTTGTCGTTCGTGATAGATCTGAGATTCGGATTCCGCCATCTTCGGGAACCTCCCGGTGAAGAAAATTAGGTTTTAGATCACTTGTTTCTGGAAACCGATCACAACTCCGATCGTATTGATTTCCTTGTTTTTCATCGTTTTGATTGAAAAAAAAAAACAAAAAAAAAAAACGTAACCGATATAATACTGACACCGTATGGTGTCTCCAAGAACGTCGTTACTCCAATCCCCCTCCTAAGCTAAGTTGTTCAGAAATTAATTAATTATATAATTAATATTAAACTAATTAAAGCAACTCACTTATAACTTAAAATTATCTCTCCACTAGAGTATTCCAAATAAGGTTGCTTAACTATTTAAATAATATTTTTTAAAATTTTGTTTATTAATTATCTAAAATGATAAAAACAAATTTTATACTGAACAACAATCTTGAAAAAACAACAATTTCATACTGTCATGCTTCTATGATTATAACTTTCTTTAAATTCTGGTTTACATAATGGAGGAACTACATTGAGTCAGCTAGAAGGAAGAGTAGGAATGTGGGTCAATACTGCACTGGGAACTCTCTGTCTACTGGCTATGACAGCCTAAAATTTCTATTATGAATGTATCAACCAGAGCAGCTACATTTTCCCCCATGTATACCAACACATTGATTCAAAAATAATATATTATTTTGTATTCTTTGTGGAAAATAGCTTACTTCTAGTTCTTATATCATACCTAAACGAACATATCTGAGAGAATGAACAAAAAAAGAATCCAACATTCGACATAGCCGTAAACTTGCTCGGTACCCAAATCCTTGGAGGTTTCATGGAAGTCGTACTCAACAATGACACCAAGATTGTCAACCAGTTTAGGATACTGAAGACATCTTGCACACTGCAAAAGGAATAATAAAAGCAATTAACCAACCAAAATCATCTCTCTTGGACAATTAAGAAAACATGTGGTGTGCACAAATTGGGAAGCAGAATCAAAGACACACATGGACAAAGACAAGGCCACGTTCATGAGCATGTCGATTGATAAGCCGCTTAGTTCTTTCTCCACATGAATTGCAAGTAAACTCCACTTGCAAACTTCTTCTCGGTAGTTTAATATCCACAGAAGCAACCTGACCCTGCATAACAACAACAACCAAAGTTTCAGCGAGAAAGACACAGACAGAAACAACATTAAAAGACCCAATTTGATTGATACCTCTACTGAATCATTCGATTCCTCTACTGAATCATTCGATTCCTCATGCCTGATTTACGAGGTAATGCCACCAACACCCCTTTTTCTTCCTCTTACATATTCTAAAACAGAGGAGAAGTCGCAGCTTCAGCATTAGCAGGTGCTTAGAGAGAACAACAGTCGATGTAATGAAGCCAAATGCAAAACAAACATTAATAGACCAGACATTGAAGAATCGAGAGATGCAGAAAAATATAGATACATGCACCAAGAGTTGAATCTTCATTCAACTTTATTTTGGTCAAAGAGGAGTGACGAAAATATAGATACATGCACCAAGAGTCACTTTGGAGGAAGGGATAAATGCACCAAGAGTTGAATCTTCATTCAACTATCTATCTTTATTGTTTTTAGTTTCAATAATAGTTAATACTTGCCTTTGTTACCAAGTTTATTTTCCTATATAAACTCATGCAAGAGCAATAAAATAATCATCCAACTTTTTATCAAAACCTTTTCTTTTCTTTGAGAGTGATTCTCTTTTGTTCTTTGTGAACAAAACTGATTGCTTGGTGTGATTCCAACAATCAAAACCGACTACTTGGTGTGATTCCAATAGTCAAAACCTAGTCAAAACCCGATCTCCTTGGTGCAAGGCTAAGAGATCCGATCTTTTTGGTGCGAGGTTGAAAGATCAAACTGGTATATCAAGAGTCTTTCTGCAACTCTTGTGCAACCATTCGTTCCACCATCCTTATTCTTGAGGTATCATCGTCTGTAGAATCAAGGTATCTCTATCTACCAACTCGAAGGTGCCGATTCTTTGGGAGAATCATATCACACATGAGGAGGGCAGAGCCAAGGTTCTCTCCATGGTGGAGGTGTCAAAGAACTTCCACAAATACATTGAAAAATTTAACATTAGTTATTATCAAAAGATTTTGTGGTGTTGGAAAAGGGTTTTTCGTTTCATTGGTTGCCAGAGCATGCCACTTTGAGATAGCTAAAAGACGTGAACATGTTCTCTCCACACATGAAGAAGGCAGAATCAAGGTTCTCTCCATGGTGGAGGAGGTTGGACGTATGCAAGGTTATCTCTCCAAAGGAGGAAGGCGGAGCCAAGATTCTGTTTATGGTGGAAGAGGTTGGAAATTTATAAACCGTTTTTGATAGATCCATATGACTTTGGTGACATAGGCTACATCATGATGTGTCAAAGAAACTTTCACGAATAGATTGAAAAATTTAACATTAGTTACTATCAAAAAATTTTGTGATGTTGTAAAAGGGCTTTTAGTGTCATTGGTTATCGGAGCATGCCATTTTGAGATAGCTAAAAGACGTGAACATGTTCTCTCCACACGTGAGGAGGGCAAAGCCAAGGTTCTCTTCATGGTGGAGGAGGTTGGACGAATGCAAGGTTATCTTCCCAAGGGAGGAAGACAGAGTCAAGATTCTCTTTATGGTGTAGGAGGTTGGACGCAAGGTAGACCATAAGGGAGGAGGACAGAGCCAAGGTTCTCTCCGTTGTTGGTCATACACTATTGTGATGATACATCATTAATTAGTATACTATGTAAATATTTTTTATTTGAGAAGTTTCTTAAACCAATAATTTTAGTGATTACATAAACTATGCAAAAGTAAAATAAATAGACATATAATAGTTGACTTAATGTGTTTATATATTTATTTTTCTAGGTGGTGGTAAATAATATATTTATAACATACAATATACTTAGGTGTAGAAAAATACACTGTTAATGGTAACATACATGAAAAATTTGTGAATGGATATAAATCAATGTATTATAACTAAAAAGAAAAAATTATAAATAACATACCACAAATTTTAATATATTTTTGTTAAATTTAATTTTACTTACAAAATTTTAAAACCTAGACATCGGACGGATCAATTTGTTGGGACATTTGTTACACTTATATGTTTAAGTGTTAATGAATGTTATTAAGTTGGGAACTCATCAAGAGAAGAGTGATGGGGAAAAAAAAAGACGAGAGAGAAAAAAAAAAGAGAAGCGTTCGTGAGTTCTTCCTCTCCGGTTATCGGTGCGTCGTCACCGGTAACGTGAGAGTTCTGTAAGTTAGTTTGCTGTCCCTTCCTTCTGTTTTCCGATGAGCCCAGCGGTGGACGTCGTGGTCGTTTTTACGTCAAGGGTATCGATGTTGCTGAAGAATTTTCAGATCTGGTTTCGTTGGCTTCTCAATCGGGGGACCTTTACAGCTCCATAGCTCGTCGTTCCGTCCCAGCCTCTCCGGGTTTAAGCTGTTTCTTTAAATCGCCGCTCTATCCTCTTGGTTTCTCTTGTTGGTGGTGCGGTGAAGCCGGTTTTGGAGCTATCTCAGTAGGCTTGTCCCTGCTTGAGTGGCACCAGTGGGTAAAGAGTGGTTTGGTTATCGATGTGGTTTGTGGCCTGGTTCTGTTTTTTCTTCATGTAGTAGTGGTTCTCGATTCTTTTGGCTGCCTTTGATGATCTTCGGTGTGGCTGGGTTAGTTTGTTTCATGTTAGGGTTCTTTGTTTAGTTTAAGCAGAATCTTGGCCTTCGATTGGGGAATCTGTTGGTTTGTTTGGAGTTTCGATTGTGGTGTTTGTGGATGCGGTTGGAGCGGTAATTCTGTTGAGTTTGTGGTTGCAGAGAAGATGTTAGTAATTTCCGGATCTAGTAGATCCACGGTGCGACTCGAAGACTAATGTTTCTTCCTTGCTTGATCCTTCCCTTGTGTAGTTACCGTTCATGTTCATCTCATCGTCTTGAAGCCGTCAATTTTGTTTGGCTGTAATTGCGTTACCCGCCCAGCCTTTGCCTTTCCTCTCACCCTTGGTCTACTCTCCCAGCCTTTGTTTCCCAAATGGTTCGTTCCCTTTATAAGCATGGGCTTCGTTTTGATGGAAGATATGCTAGTCTTCTAAGTTTGCAGTAGGCTCTTCTCATGTTTTGTTGCTCATTGTGGATGATAGCTGTCTCGACAATTCTTTGTTCTCTTTAGAGTTCAGTTTATTTGAGAGGTTAGGCTTCGCTCCTTGTCTCTGCTTTGTAGATCTGGATAGATCTGATCGCGCTTTGAAGTCTTCTACCTAGACGTAAAAGGACGCAGTGGTCGTCGACGTCGCATCTGGAAGTGTGTTCGTGTCTTCGCTTGCCGGATTATGAAGATTTATGTTCTGGTTTCGAGAGATTGGCTCTCATAATGATAGGAGGAGGTTGTTGTTATCTTCAGGTTGGCCGTGGGCACCCTTGATAAATCTCTTTTGTTTGTGCTTCAGAGAAGAGGTTTTCTTGCATCTTAAGACTAGTATTTTGTAAGGTTTAAGCCTAGTAGCTTATGCTTTTAGTTTACGGGTTCGTCCTCTTTTGTTTTAAGTTTGAGTTTTTCGGCTTTATTTTAAGTATTTTCTTCTCTTGGATAAGATTTAGACTCCGGAGAATTCTCGTTTTCCATCGGCTTAGACTCCAGAGACATTTCTATCGTCCGCGGCTTAAGTTTCTCTCTTTTGGACTTTGTATTTCACTTTGATACCAAAGCTAGTTCATTAATAAAATTTCATATGACAAAAAAAAGTTGGGACCAAAAAAATAATAATCCTAATTATATAATCTTATGACGGTCATCTTTGTCAGAGGGCAAATCTGACTAATTACATACAAGTAAGCCTGCCTCTCTCTAATTCTCAATAGTATATATAACCTCCTCTTCAGAACAGACCTCATTAAACTCTTATTACAGATCTTTTAACACAAATTCTGAATTCAGCGATCTCAAAATCCGAAAGGTAAAATAAGGAACCCTAAAAGTTACGAACACGAAATCGTACGCTTAAGCTTTCGATTGCTCTGTTTTTTATTTTATTTTATCTTCGTGATCTTCGCAATCTGAATTCGGGGGAAACCCTAATTTTGTTTCCCTTTTACGCGATTTATTCAGAAAGAAGACGATTATGTCGTACTGTTTGCAATTGAAACCGGCTTGTATAGGATGTCAATCACAATCCGATTTGTATGGAAGCTCTTGCAGACACATGACCTTGTGTATGAAGTGTGGTAAAACCATGGCTGAGAATAAAGCGAAGTGTCTCGATTGTGGAACCGTCCTCACACGTTTGATTCGGGTTAGTTTAGTTTCTGATGATTCTGATGATTCCGCTAGGAAAAGTTTCGTTTTGTTGATTTTTTTTTTTGTTTTTTGGTTCAGGAATATAACGTTCGTGCGGCGGCACCGACGGATAAGAACTACTTCATTGGTAGATTTGTGACTGGTCTTCCTAATTTCAAGAAAAGCTCTGAGAATAAATGGTCTCTTCGTAAAGATATACCACAAGGTCGTCAGTATACTGATGCACAAAGGGTTAGTGTGTGTTGGTTCTTTAATCCCCAATCAATTTATGGTGGTTTTTGTTTACAATGCTTACGTGATTTTTTTTTTTTTTTTTTTTTTTTGTAGGAGAAGTTAAAGAACAAACCTTGGATCTTGGAAGATGAGACTGGTCAGTTTCAGTATCAAGGACAGCTTGAAGGCTCTCAGTCTGCAACTTACTATCTATTAGTGATGCAGAACAAAGAGTTTGTTGCGATCCCTGCTGGTTCTTGGTATGGAGAAACAAATTCAATAGTTTTCTTCTGTTGATATGTTTCTCTATTTGTGTTTTTGGAGTCTTTTAAAGGAAGATTATTGTGGTATAGTTCACACGAGATGTATTTCGATGGATCAAGTTTGTTAACCATTTGAGACTGTTTTTTTTTCATTTAATTTTCTACTATTGTGTTAGGTATAACTTCAACAAGGTGGCACAGTATAAACAACTTACATTGGAAGAAGCGGAAGAGAAGATGAAGAATCGTAGAAAGACGGCTGATGGGTATCAAAGGTGGATGATGAAAGCTGCTAATAATGGTCCTGCGTTATTTGGAGAAGTGGATAATGACAAAGAGGCCGGTGGAAGCAGTGGAAGTGGTGGCAGGGGTCGTAAAAAGTCTTCAGGGGGTGATGAAGAAGAAGGAAATGTCTCTGATAGAGGGGACGAAGATGAAGAGGAAGAGGCATCACGGAAAAGTAGACTTGGGCTTAATAAAAAGAGTAATGATGATGATGAAGAAAATCCAAGGGGTGGTGACCTTGATATGGATGATGATGACATTGAGAAGGGTGAGTAGTAATCTATAGATGTACAGGATTGTTCTTCATTATCTATTAGTAAAAATGATAAAATGTCTGTATATATTGATTCATTCAGGGGATGACTGGGAGCATGAGGAAATTTTCACCGATGATGATGAAGCAGTTGGTAATGATCCTGAGGAACGTGAAGACCTTCTGGCTCCTGAAATTCCTGCTCCTCCAGAAATAAAGCAGGTCTGTATATATCCTCTGAAACTGAGTACAGTAATCTCTTATGGCAATCCCAGTTTTATATGTTATCCAAGTTTCAATGTTTATTAAATACTGGAGTGTTGAGTCTTTAACTTTCTATGAGGTTGTAACTTTCTTTTGACTTCCCTTGCAGGATGAAGATGATGAAGAAAACGAAGAAGAGGAGGGAGGGTTGAGTAAATCTGGTAAAGAGTTAAAGAAACTGCTCGGTAAGTCTAATGGTTTGAATGAATCTGACGAAGACGATGATGATGATTCAGAAGAGGTAAGCCCTCTTCAATTTTTGACAGAATTTACTTACTTAAACAAATTGTTCAAATTTCAAAGCTGACTCATCTTAACTGGTTATGAATACACACGCAAATGTTAGGAGGAGGAGACAAACGTCAGTCCAGTTACGAATTTAAAACAGAAGGAGGTGGCGAAAGAAGAACCTGTTGAAACTGCACCTGCAAAACCTGCACCATCTGGACCTGCTCGTGGAACACCTCCTGCAAAACCATCTAAGGGAAAGAGAAAACTAGAAAGCGATTCTAAAAAGCCTAGCAGCTCTGTTCAAAAGAAAGTAAAGACTGAAAACGTAAGATACTTGGTCGTGTTTATGCTGTTTGAAATAATCAATCTATGGATGAGCTGAAAGCATATGAAGTAAGGAGGATTGATCGCTTCTGTTGTCATTTGATTTCTAACTAACATGTTTTTGTAATCACTGTAAAGCAGGATCCGAGATCTTCAGTGAAGGAAGAGAGAACAAACACAGTTTCAAAATCCAACACACCAACAAAATCAGTGAAAGCTGAACCAGCTTCAGCTCCTGCATCATCCTCAGCTGCGACCGGGCCTGTAACTGAAGACGAAATACGGGCAGTTCTGATGGAGAAGAAGCAAGTCACTACACAGGATCTTGTTTCCAGGTTTAAGGCAAGACTTAAGACCAAAGAGGTAAAAGATCTAATCTAATTTTCTCTAGGAGCCTCCTAGTCTAATGCCGTGTTGAATGAATTGACCATATTATGGTTATTGATATCTTGAGGGTATACTGATTCTTGTTGTGTTACTTATTACAGGACAAGACTGCTTTTGCCGATATTCTGAGGAAGATCTCCAAGATACAGAAGAACGCTAATTCTCAAAACTTCGTCGTCCTGAGAGAAAAATGAGAGACGTTGCTATATATTTATTACTTCACAGCTAACTCTTTCTTTCAATATTTTCAAGCTCTCCCATATATATATATTTTTTTGGTAGTTCAAGATCTCTCATATTATGACAGTGGTACAAGTAAGAATGTTTGTCATTTCTTGATTTTAAAATGTTTGATTCGGAACGATTTTTTATTTTCTCCAAAATTATTGCTTTCTATTCAGTATTAAAAAAAAAAAAATTTGGTGCTGTTTTCGTATTTTTTTTTGTAACTTTTATTAACTTCATAGTAACAATAAATATAAATAAGCATTGACCAATTAAATTTTTAAAGTAGGTCAGGGCAGCTTTGTTGCTTTGCTTATGATGCATCGATAAAGCTCCAGGACCGGATGAATGGAATGACAACTTTACTTTATCATAAGGCATAGAGTGTTGTAAAAATGTACTTCCTCTTTTTGGTTAATTCGTTTTCTGATCAGGGTTACTTTGACAAGCGTTTGAACACAACACATATTTGTTTAATTCCTAAGGTAGAGAGATGGCGGAGTTATGACTGATTAGTTTGTGTAATGTGGGATATAAGGTTATTTCAAAAAAATTATGTCAAAGGTTAAAACTGGTGCTACCAGGACTTATTTCGGAGACTCAATCGGTGTTTGTCGCAGGCTGTTTGATTTTTTATAATATTTTGATCGCTCTAAAAATGTTTCATGGACTACGAACTAATCAATATTACAAATAAAAGTTTATGGCCATAAAGACATATGTGTAAGGCGTATGATAGGGTTGAGTGAATTTTTATTGAGCAGGTGCTTTGGAAAATGGGTTTAAGAGATGTATTTCCTGGATTATTTTTTGTGTTACCTCGGTGGAGTATCGGGTTTTACTGAATGTGCAACCGAATGAACTTACTAAACGAGCATTGGGTTTAAGGCAGGGACCTGTTATCACCCTATTTGTTCATTCTATGTACAGAGGTTCTCATTGCTAATGTTTGGAAGGCGGAGACGGATAAGTTGATCACATGCATTAAGGTGGCTAATAAATGTCCCCTTATCACTCATCTGTTGTTTGTGGATGATAACTTGTTTTTTGGTACAACATCTAAAGAAGAATGCGGGGCTATTTTAGGTGTCTTGAAAAGCTATGAGGCGGCCTCGGCTCAACAGATAAATTTTTCCACATCCTCGCTTCAATTTTGTCACAAGGTACTCGACCAAACAAAAGGTTTTTCTTTACTCACAAAAGGCATTATGGTCGGAAAAGTCATGGGTTCTAAAACAAAAGGTTTTTCAGTGACCTCTACTCAATGTTTCGGTCTTCAAACTTGTAATCTAATTTTTTGTGGACTAGAGTTTTCATCAGTTGTGTTTGTTCGATATGCCAAAACAATATAATAGGACAAAAGCACTTCCGGATAACATTATCGTATAATAAGATTCCTAGAGATATTCTTGAGCCAAAAGCACTTCCCGATAACAAAGAAAGCCTCTGTTCTTGGCCACATTCATTTTTTAACAAATGCAGATTCAGCCAAGTCAATGGCTCGAGCAAGACCAGCAGCTTTGTTCTCGCACTCACAGTGTTCGTCCTGCGGGTCACAATCAGCTACTACACCGGCTCCAGCTTGTAGATAAGCCACCCACTCACTGCGTTTGTTGGCATTCTTGTATGAGTACATTGTACTGTATTGTATTGACATGCTGTCGGGAAAACGATTGTCCTAAGGGATAAAGCAATGTCCATGTCACGAGTGAAGGAGACTCCACCAAAATCGAACAAATACGATCTTAGATAAATATTTAGTTTTCTTTTTCAAATATTCACTTCCTATACTTAGTGAAATCTAAAAAAATTAGAGTATAGATTCTATATTTCTGTAATATATATATATACTAATTTTCTCAGAGATAGAGTAAAAGAAAGAAAACATCTTCTAACATTTTCAGAGCATAGATGAAATCCTAGAAGGTTTATATTAAAAAGTTTAGAACATAAAGTAAATCGTAGAATACATACTCTGAATATTGTAGAATTTTGAATTTCGGACTACTAAACTATTTACAACAAAAACCTTTTCTGAAATTAGTATAACATGTACAAAATGTTAGAATACAAAATCTTGTATTTTCAGAAAAGTAGAAAACATTTTCTGAATGTTTTATATCAAATTTTCTCTATAAAAAATAACTTATAAAATTATATTACCTCTATAATTGTATATCTACATATTTTCTTATATTTCACTTCTTAAAACTTGTTAAATTAAGATTTATTAATTTGTGTGGGTATTTTAGGTATAAATGACAATTTTGAAGAAAATGTGTATATGGACAAAACTTTTTTTAGTGATCTTTTATTTCCAACTATCCCTTAATTGTTTTGCCTTAAAACCCAATATCCCTTTTTGGGATCACAATGCCTTGTATTTATATTTAAACACACTAAATTTAGAAATTAAACACAATTATTCTCCATAAATATGTCTATTTTAATCCTTATCCAACACTAAATTTTGCTAGTCCAAAGTTGGGCCAGTGTAAAAAGTAACAAAATTTGATAAGATAATAAGTTAATAATTTTTTTTTGAAATCTCCATGTAAAATATGATCCCAATAATATCATAAATTAATAATCATGTATATATATATATATATATATATATATACACATATATGATGATATAATAATGTATGTTTCTCTTAAAGCTTATATCTATAAAACAATTGTTATGTTGTATTTTCAAATTATAATGATATAAATATTCTATAATATATCATAAAAATAGTTAAAAACTTTTAAAGTTTTTAATTTCTAGATATGCATCATATATATTTTGATAATTAGATAGAATATTAAAGTACTATAATTGATTTTATCATTCATAAATTTGGATTTATGTCATGTGTATAAGTGAATTTGTAATTTATTGTCAATAATGTTTTCTAAATATTAAAAATTCAGTTCAATACCAAAAAAGTTACAACATCTAAAACTTAAATCTTATTTTGCTAATATTATCTCAATTCATGAATCTAAAAAATTTAAACAATTAAAAGTATATCTATAAACTTTTTTTTTTACTTGAAAGTATATCTATAAACTAATAATTATTAATTTACACTGTAAAATAATAATAATTATTTATTTATAGATAAATTAATATCACTATGAATTAATAAATTGTCTTGGTCCCAACATTATTAATTTATAGAGGTTGTACTGTAATTTAATTAACTACAAAAAATATATATCTGTCATATACTAAATGGAAATTATATTAAATTAGTGTTATTTGGGTCTAGAGATAGAATGTTCAACTAAAAGAGAATATATCCTTTGATATTCAATTAAAGAAAATCATATCTTTCTATAGTCACAAGATCTAAAATTACAATTACCCACTCTATATATATCCTCAACATGTAAAATTTTGTTAATACAACTCTTACATAAATTTCTATAGTGTAAAGAACATTAAAAATCGATATATTCATATAATTTTGCGTTCGAACTCATGAAAAAGAATGATCTGCATCCATTTGAGCCGTTTGAGGACAACCGATGGAACATCCTGATAACGTTGACACCATCAGACATAGGTTTGAGTAATACAATAACGTTTCCTGCAGAGTTAGTAATAACCCAAGTATTATCTACCGTGACTATGGATTCTTTCACAGGATTGTTTGATTTTCTCGATGTTGATAATGATGTTGTATCATCTCTTATCTTAGAAAAACATAAAAATGGATATTATCTATTTCATGGGTGGAGTATGATTCTCCGGCGAAATAATTTTAAGACAGGAGATATTGTTGGATTTTGGTGGGATAAATCCAACCGTAGATTTAATTTCCAACTACTCTTTCTCGCTTAGTTGATGGAGCGGATTTTCGCAAAGTTCATTTCATCAATATTCTTATTTAATTATATTTCTTTTTTTTTCAGTAGTAATAAATATTAATAATAAATAAATATTATATTATGCAAGCATAGAGATCATGTATTTTCTTTTCAGTAATAAATAAATATTAATAATAAATAAATTTGACTGTTTCTATTAAATTTTATATGGAACCATTCATTATTTGGAGGATTTTTGGCCGATGGGTAAGGTCGTAGATTGGCGAATTATGGCTTTTACGTGATTGTTTCATGCAATCTTATTTAAACCAATGCTGCAATCTTATATATTGACCTCTTTTGTTTATTTATTTATATTTTTTACTGTTACAGAAAAAGTAGACAAACGATAATTATAAAAGTTTTGATACAACGAAGTTGTCATCACGGCAAGACGTAAGCGCAATTAGTATAGTAGAACATTAATAAAAATGACCGAACGAATTCCGTTAGAAATAATATCAAAATAAATGTTTAAAGTTGACAAAAAAAACAATTTCCCGGAAACAAGACTCCACAAATATAATGAAAAGTGAAATCTCGGATGACAAAGAGAAAAATTGAAACACAATATAATAACAAGAGATTTTTTATTCATCTTCCAATACTAAAACGTATACTACGTTGATGTGTGTCAGGTTTTAACATAGCATAACACAACTGAAAAGCTGCAAATGCACAGTAAATGGATTGTAATACTTAAAGTATTAATCCCACAGAAACTAGTAAGCTATGCAATCAGTTTTATGAAAAAGAAATATGGCTAAGACAAAATAAAAAGAGGTTTGTTGTGGATTTTCCTACGAACCAAATAGAAAGTAAATAAGAAATAAAGTAATGTAAATATCAATAGACGAAGTGTTGGGCAGCAGAAAATTCTTAGGGTATCATGGATCGAGTCATACTAATAAACTAAACAGGAAATTATCAATTATTAACGTTCAAGAACTCAAATTTGGACTAAGCAATTGCCCCATAGAACTATGTCTAGACAACCTAGGTTACTCTATATATTTCCGCAAGTAAATAGAAGCTAAACACACATAAATAATGTAAGTTTGATAAGTTCACAAACAAAACTCAATAACTCAACTTTTGGTTGGTAATGACACTTTGCTCATCTAAATTACTTCAGGCGATTTAAATCTATCTTAAAAGCAGTAGTAGCTAAGGCGTAATTCAAGCAGTAAGCAACAAAGATATATTTAGATGGAGAACAATAAATGAACAAACCCAAATCTAATCACCCTAGTCAACAATCCATGAATCCCCTTTTCAAAACTCTTAAATCCAACAAGAGAACTACTCAGACATACTCATGCAAATCAAAGCTATATGAATAAGATATTGCATAAAAGATGAAAGGTATGAGAAAAGAGTTAAGAGATCTTCTTTAGAATAGAATGGAAACGAAAGAAACTAGAAAGAATAGAAGAGATTTGGGTGACTTCAATTGATGGCTTCCAAGAAGAGTTAAAAGAGGACAAGCTTCGACGGCTATGAAGGAGTCTCTGGTCGTCTCTAGGACAGCTGGTGGAGGCACAAATGAATCACAAAGAAGGCACACATGAAACCTTAGGTCTTGAAGAGTATTTTTTTTTATCTTGGATTAGGGTTTGTAAGGGTAAAGTTGTATTTTCTTCTTGAGTGCAGGACAAGGGGCAGCGAATGAGGGTTCTGTACTGTCTTGAAAGCTTTGATTGGGCCGTCGTAATGGTTGCTGGTCAGGCTTTCAATAATAGTTCATCGACTAGATGCTTCTCTTTACGCCGGTTTATAACACGTCTCAGTAAATCTGGAATATATTCGGCTGGACGAATGGATTGATTTGATTCCATTTTGAAGAGAAAGATGACTCTTCCAGCTTTCCATAGAAACCAAGTTTGATATAATAAAAAATCTGGAAGTTTTTCAAACGTGGTCCTTATTGTAAAGCTCTAAATCTGTCTTCAAACATGTTTTCCTTGTATTTTGGTCCAATTTGATTTAAACCTGTAAAACCTTCTTGAAACCTGAAATACTTGATAATAGACCTTTTATACCTAAAATCTTATAAAAATCTTCCTAAATGCATATGAAAACTATAGTTAGTATTGATATACAAGGGAATAAGTATAATTCACTTCCCATATATGGATATATATTGCTTGTACAACAATCTCAATCGTGTGTATATAGTGTGATTATAATGTAATGAGAAAGGATCAAGGTTGATTAACCAACATGGTATCAGAGCCCTAACATAATAATAAAAACCTCGTCTTCTTCTTCTTCTTCCTATTCCTCTCATTCCCCTTCTCTCCTTACAATCTCTGTTTTTTTACTCTCTCTCTTCTTCTCTCCATTTTCACTCCACTTGCTCCAACCTCTTTTGGTGGCTCAAGCGGCTCACAAAGCATTCACTCTGACTCATATTAAGTCACACATCCCTCTTGTGCTCGACATGCAAAAGATGAAATACGACGCATGACGTGAACTCTTCAAAACTCACTGCTATAGCTTTGGTCATCTCAATGGTACAACCACTCCAGCGAACGATGAAGACACTCCTTAGAACGAATGCGCCGACACCGTCAAAATGTGGATCTACGGCAGCATCTCCCCTTCTCTTCTCGACACCATTCTTAAAACACGTAGCAGCGCTCGTCAGATCTGGACGTCCATCGAGAATCTCTTCAGAGACAATAAGGAGGCCCAAGCAATTTAACTTGAAAATGAACTCCATTCATTTACCATCGGCGACCTCTCCGGCCATGACTACTGTCAAAAGCTGAAGATACTCTCCGATCTCTTGGCCAACATTGACTCTCCCGTCATGGAACGAGTCATTGTTATGCACATGATCAATGGACTCACCAAGAAATACGACAACATCAACAACATCATCCAATATCACAAACCTTTTCCATCGTTTGCTACTTCTCTCTCCATGCTTATTGAGGTGGAACGTCGTCTTTCCAAACAAGTCAAAGCCGGAACATCTACCTTCATCGACTCTTCCTCTCCTAGTGCGTTGTACACTTTCTCCGGTGGTAATGACTGCAACAACAACAATCCCCGTCACAACAACTCCAACGGCGGTAAGAATGGAACTGGCCGCAGACGTGGTTACAACGGTAAAGGACGTGATCGACAACAATGGAACTGGGGCAACAACTGGCGCATGCCCCCTTAGTGGCCACAGCTGAATTGGCCATAACAACCTCCCATGGCATATATGACTACTTCTCTGTAAACACCACCACTAGCTGTCCAACCAACACAGATTCCGCCAGGTCTTGCTGCGGCTTTTTGGACTATGACAGTGCAAGATCCCATGGATGGCAATTAGTACATGGACACAGCTGCCACGTCCCACCTCACCTCATAGCCAGGTACCCTACATTCTCTTTTTAATTCGAGCTCCTCCCCATCGGTTATAGTCAGTAATGGATCCTCTATAACCACAACTTCTTTTGGTCATTCATCTTTTTGGTCTAAAAACCGACCTTTGCATCTTAGAAATGTGCTTGTTTGTCCCTATATTATCAAAATGTGATTTCAAGTTCACTTCAGTGTTTGAGAGGACATTTCAGGCAGAGATGAGCATGAAGGTGCATATGAGTACAGTCTATCATCCTCAGACAGATGGGCAGTCCGATAGGACGATCCAGACTTTGGAGGATTTGCTGAGGATGTGCTTTCTCGATTGGGGTAACCACTGGACTGATCACCTGAGCTTGGTAGAGTTTGTTTACAACAACAGCTACCAGACGAGCATCAGGATGGCTGTTATAAGGCATTGTAGGGGAAGATGCCATGTCGTACACTGTTATGTTGGACTCAGGTGGGGGAGAGGAGCATATATGGGGGCGAGTTTTGTTGAAGAGACCTCAGAGAAGATTCAGGTTCTGAAATTGAACATGAAGGATCCTTATACTGATAAAAGGAGGAAAAATCTTGAGTTTCAGGTTTGAAACATAGTGTACCTCAATATGGCCATGTTGTGGGGTCCAAACAGATCATTATAAAAGACTAAGGTAAATCTGAAGTACATGGTCCGTTTAGAGTGGTTGAGCGGATGGGACAAGTAGATATATACAATCAAATTAGATAATATACATGTAATGTTGGTGTGGTCTTGTGGTAATGCTCAAATTTTATATATGTACTAAAAACACTTGAATTGAAATTTAATACCGTTACACTATTCTATCACGTCTTTTAACAGATCTTAAATTGTGGGTATAAATTTATCAATATTATAAAGATAAGGTATTTTTGTTCTAACAATATTTAATAAAGTATTTTTATTCCAATTTAAAATTATGAAATATTAAACTTTCAAATAAAAAATTAGACGAGGTATTTTAAAAAACCCAAATATAGTGAGCTGCGCTAATATTAAAATATTTGGAATCTTGAACTAAATTTGATGTCGGGAATAGATTATATAGTAGCTTATTACAAACATTGGCAAGAACACAAACGCTTCACCATGGAATATTGTATGATTCAAACGAATTATTTTCTTCTTATTGTGTTCTTGTCCATTTCTTTTGTGTCTATAACATAACTCATCAAAAGGGTTAAGTAGATATAGTTTCATCAATGTATGAAGACGTTCGTATTGGACTGGTGGTGGACATGGGTTCCATGGAAGGAAAGTTTGTGAGAAGTTCAATTTCCATGGCGCTTTCTGATTTCTATCATCTCAACAATGGCTACAGAACCAGGGTCTCTCTCTTATCCAGAGACTCTCATGGTGACCCTCTCCAAGCTCTAGCGGCAGGTACTTCAATACACTTTTGTATTCGTTTCTACAGTTACCTTTGATGCTTGCGTCTTAGATTGTTTTCTTTGGAACAACAAGATCACAATACAGTAAGTATCGGTGTGGTGATAGATAAATCAACGCAGTATTAAATTTTTAAGACCATGATTTGAATCTTGCTAGTAAAATTTCACTTGTAGTTGAAACTAGGACGCCTTATGATAAACGTAACATGTCCTGACGCTTTGAAATTGGCTTGGTATGAAGAGTTATCGGAAATTCGGTTAAAGTTCACCCGGTTATATAAAAAATGTTAGAAATACCTAAGCTTAATTAATTAGGTTGAAACAAACGAGATGAATTCAGATGCTTTTAAAAAAACAAATTGACATAGTGATATGGTATATAAACTTTAGTTTCAGTATTTTTGTTTAGTACCACGAAAAAATAACAAATCAAGAAACTATGTGAAAGATTTTGAGCAAAACAAAACAAAAGATTTTGGTGATATTTTTGAAAAACACAAAACCTAATAGTGGTAAATTTCATTGGCAAAAGTAGTTTTTAATGTGATATTGTTTAATTGCATTAGTTTTGCATCACCTTTTGAAAGTGTTCACTTTTCATTTTGCGTAACTGTCTGGACATGTAATTGTTAAAACAGCCATGGATCTCTTACAAACTGGACAAGTGAAAACAGTTGTTGGTGGACAATCGTTGCTTGAAGCAAAAATTTTGGCAGAACTTGGAGAGAAAGCTAAAGTGCCAGTGATATCATTCCAAGTACCTAGCTCTTCGACCTTGACCAAATATAGTCACTTTATTCAAGCTAATTGGAGGAATCTTAGAATGTACTACTGACATCAAAATAATGGATAGAAAAATAATCTCAAAAAAATTTGAGATTATAAATATGATAGGACGAGGTGAAAGAAGTGTAGGATTTTGGAGTTCTGGTAGTTTCATAAGTACGAATTAAAGGATAGAAGAAAAAATTCGTCTTCTACCAATGTATGTACTTGAGACAATAATCTGGCCTGGAGGGTCTATTAGAACTCCGAAAGCTCGTTTGAAGAAAGAGGAGAGACATAGTAAAAAGAAGAAGCTGACAGTTTTGGTACCAGCGGGAAACTTCACACCACAATTATTGGAAGTGAAAACAGATTCAAAAACAGGAGTCACAGCTGCTAGAGGTTACTGCATGGAAGTTTTCGATCGAGACGTCAATTCGACCTTTCAATTATGAAGTGGAGTACATACCTTGGCCTGTTGCATTTAACTACCATCACTACAACGAGCTAGTGTATGCAATCTATGACCAGGTTAACAATTATATGTTTGTATTTCATATTTTCATTCCAGATATCATTGGAGTTATATACTTGTATACATACTAATCTTTCATTATTTTTTGTTTTGTTTTGCTACTTCTCTTCGACAGAAAGACAAGTATGATGTAGCTGTTGGAGATATCACAATTACTGATAACAGATCTACATATGTAGATTTTACATTACCATTCACTGATATTGGCCTCGCGGTTGTGGCTGCCAAAGACAAAAGCATGTGGATTATATTTAAACCTATGACACTTGGTCTATGGCTAACAATTGTAGCTTTCTTCATTTTGACCGGGGCTGTAGTTTGGATAATAGAGCGGCATGATAACACTGACTTCCAAGGCTCTTATGTCCCCCAAATCGGAACAATGTTAAGCTTTGGGTTCTCGACCCTTGTCTTTGCACATCGTAAGTAGGAAAACTCAAATCCACTTTCTTGATTTTGCTTATTACAAAACCTCTCTAACATTTTTTTTTTTTTTTGGTTAATATGTAGGGGAAAGGCTAGAACATAGTCTGTCAAGATTTGTGGTGATTGTTTGGATATTTGCGGTGCTTATACTGACCTCAAACTACACAGCGGCGTTGACATCAGTGATGACGGTTCAACAAATACAGTTGAAATCTCATGAAAACATTGGTTTCTTTTGGGACTCAATTGCAGCAAAACTGGTTTATGATAATCCTACATTCCAAGGGCCGACTTACAAAGGGTTAAAGGCAGCTGATGATTTTATAAATGCTCTAAAGAACGGAACAATCTTGTTCATCGTCGATGAAGTTCCATACGTAAAGCTACTTGTTGCTAGATACCCTTCACAATTCTACATTGTCAAAAACCGTAAGCCTCACAAAACGGCTTTGGATTTGTATAAAATAAGTTTACGTTTTCTTGGTCTTGTGATTGTGCGTGTGTAGTTTCGATTAAAATATAGCATGTTCAGTTAAGTAGTGAATCTAATGAAAATAGTAATCTTTCAATAACCAAAGACTCTTTAAATTTACAATCAGCCACAAAAACTATATAAATCGTTGTTACAGAGCAAATCATAGTTTAAACCCAAAATATTCACAAAGTTTTGTTGGGTAAATCATGTAGGCAACGTACTTAAGAGTAATAAGACACAATGACTCTCTCTCTGCTCATGAACTAGAGAACAGAGAGATTTTGTCTTTCGAAAGTGCCCAAATTGAGTTTAAGAGAAGGCTCTCTAAAAATGGCATTTTTCTCTTCCCATTTTCTTCTTCTCTCCCTTCTCCATATCTTCTAAATTTAACAAAATCAAAACTTTACGAGAATTTTAAGAAAAATAAACGAAAAATGCTAAAGAGTTCTATCGGATGAAGGTTAAGGAAAATGCAAGATCTAAAGGTTTTATTTTAAAACTTTCGAATCCTTGTTACATCTGGATCCCTCTAAATACAAAAGATCCCAAATACAAAAGTAAAGACGATACTTGCTCTCACAGGAAAATCTTAAACCCTAGCCGAATTGGGGAAGACGAAGTGATGGTTATAAAGTGGCTCGATAGGGGTATACATGTCTTTTCGTAATTGTATGCTTTGACTAGAATCCTCTTTCTGAGAAAGAGACTTCTTTGTCTACGCTCTGTTTTTTTGGAAAACTTGAGGCTTGACCTGATATTTTTTCCCTCTAAACTTAAAACTAAAGTCTAAAATAAAATATATCTTAAACTGATTTGGTTTTGTTAATTATATTCAGAACATTGTAATTTTGTAACTGAACCCAAATTAAAAGGTGAAAATTTGAGATTAAACTTTTTTTTTTTTAATATTTTGCTGGAAACAACAATTAAAACAAGTAACTGGAAGCTGTTACAATGGGGGTGAGTAACTTCAGATTCCCTTCTAGCCATCTTTGAATTGGGCTATGTGTGCACCAAAAAGAACAACAGTATGCATTTGACGTTCCAAGAATCTTCAGCATGATAGGGTGCTTGCAACGTGACTTACATTTCCTGCAAATTGGGCGAGATACACTATTATTGAGCACAACCTCATATGATCCCTGCGAATCTTTTACTGTGCTTCTTGGCATGAGCCCTGAAAACTCTCCCAGCACACACTCTTTATGCAAACTAGAACCATGTCTCTGGATTGGTTATTCCTTCACAAATGTCACACCAATAGTGACAGAGGATGATCGCCCACCCTATGCTTTATCACTTGTGGTAAAGTGGCACATCCAAAGAATACAAAATATTTACAACCATCTTCAATGCATTCGAGCATTCTATAGTCCATCCTGTTACAACCATTGCAGATTTTTTCTTCACCCGGTGAAGTGTAATATAAGGGATGATGGGGATGACTTGGATGGACAAATGGCTCAGAAATTGAAATGCACAGAACATCTAATTTCGTACCATCATGCTGGTACCTGATACCGTTGGACATTCTATAACAACCATCACAGAAAAAGGACTCAGCTTCGTTCGTAACTTAAGTAAGACGTTCATTGTGTAGCACATGCCATTTCATTCTAAGGAATCCAGCGCAGTTCTGATGGAGAATGAAGTCACAATCCATACAACTGTAGAAGGATTGTAGACAGATGGGATGGGTGCATGCCCTGCACCGCTTGTTGTCGTCACAAAGAACAGCATTAACGTGGAGTCTTAGGTAATGCTCTTTGTGGCTAAAATGCTGTATTGTGTTGTCATCTATTACCACATACGGCTCTATATCTTCTGTTTCTTCAGGTAATCCTTCGAGTTCTTTCCCGTTCACATTTCGAATGAACCATATAGTCAGGACACCGCTCACAAGAATAACCTCCCCATGTCCAATCAACCTTCTGGTGACAAACTCCACATACAGAATTCACAACACCAACAAGAGAAGTTCGAGAAATGCGGTGATCATAGGTTTGAGACGGGTGAGACGGGTGCTCGATAAATTTGGAGAACTCGCCACATTTCTTGTGGACGAAAAAATCGTAGGTTTTGCAGTAGTAACCATCACTGATTACTTCCAAGCGTCCACAGCAATCACCTCTCCTCAGATCAATCCGAAGGAGAACAAGAAGAGGTTGGATCTGAAATCTCAAAGCTATGCTCCTTCCAGTTCTATTTTAATATATCAAGACTTTTAAATTGGTAGTCTTTCATTAACAATAAAAACAACAATTATTATGGTTGAATGATAGTGATAGTACCAAAGAAACATTTTCAAAATCATAGCGCAAATGTGAAAAAAAATGATATACCACATACCACCATAGTTGGTCTCGTAAAAATGAATGTTTCCTTTAGAAAATAATACAACTTTGTATGTGTTTTCACAAACAAAAGGATACATGACATGTCCATAATCATATGAATCAAAAACTAGTCTTTAAATTTAAAGAAAGTTCAATAACTCAATAAACAGAAGAAGAAAAAAAACTCACAAGTAATTGGCCAACCATGGAAGATCCTTGTTTTCTTTCAATGCAAAGGCAACATCATCACTTGGAAAATTCAGCTGCAGCTTCTGCAACCTATGCTTCTCTCCAGGTTCACAGAGAATGATTCTGCATTCACCAAGATCACAACCGATTTTGAGAAGAATGTCCCAACCCGGAAAAGCTTCTCCATTGGTTAAGCAAATAGACGATACTGTGGTTGCCACTCTGTCGAAGGTTGTCTCTGCCATTCCTGTTTTGTAAAGCTCATGAACCATAGCCGTCAAGAAGATCTTACTCAGTTTCGATACACTCTTCATAACTTGAATATGAGGTGCCTGAAACATCTCTTGAATAGCTGCTTCAACATCTCCCATAATCACCAGCTGACTCTTTGCGGTTTTGTTAGTCTTTAGACGGTGATCCGCTACTTCTGCAGCACGCCTGCATATCTCAAGGGCACGTCTTGCATCTCCTGAAATCGCAGCTACTTTTCTCGAAGCGAATTCAATAGCTGTCTTCTCAAAAGCATCGATTCCGTTCAGCCTTGTAGAAATGATTTCTTGTAGCTGAGTGTGGTTATAAGGACCAAAACAAAGTCTCTGTATTCCCATTCTGCTTGAAATCCGAGGAAGCAACTTCTCTGGAAGATCCATAGTGTTTGCTATTCCCAACACAATCAATTTAGAGTTAGGCTTGGTAGGCCAATCCAGAATGTTGTATAAAACCGACTGATTTCTAGTGACTAGAAGGTCAAGTTCGTCGATGAGAAGTATGCAAGGCTTGTCATCCTCTTTACCAATCTTTTTTCCTTCTGCAAACCTCTCATTCAGAGAGTGTAAAGCTTTCTTCCAACCGACACGATGACCACTCAATGCTTCATAGATAACACTGTAAATGTTCTCAGGTGAAGCCAGCTTGAGGCCATTGATCTCCACAAAGCAATATGGATTTACATTTCCAGCTTCAACCTCAGCCTTCAGATTTTTCATCACTGATAGCACACTAATAGTCTTCCCAGTCCCGGGAACACCATGAATGTACATACATCTTCCTAAACACTGATCATCCGAGATTGAACCCTTTATAAACGCAGTAATCTCTTCCATTTCTCTGTTCCTACAAGGAAGAGACTTAGGACGTGTAGCCAACAACAAAGTAGCTTTCGCCTTTTCCAACTCAGTCTGCTTATGACATCTCACATGTTCAGGAATCTGCTTCGCTCCCACCTTCTCAAGCCCAAAGAAACGACCTTTACGAGAATTCGCACCTCCTTTCACACTCGTTAAACCTCTCTTACCCTTTGAATCTCCACGAACAACACTTTCTTCATCTTCCTCAACCTCCACCTCTTCATCACTATCATCAATCTCCTCCTCCTCTTTCCTACCATTCCACTCTTGGTCACTATCAGAATCTCCATCAACCAATTCAGCCAAACGCTTAAAACTATGCCAATGCACATCATACTCATACTCACACAAAAACACATCATCACCATCATTACTCGCCTTTGAAAACTCCTTAGGACACTTGACAAAACAATGCCTAAGAACACAGTCCATCTCAATATCAGCAAAATCATTAGTCAAATAAAGCTCACGTTTCAGATTATGCGGTTGCCTCCCCGAAACCGTCTCTTCAGGTATCATATACCAACGAACCCTAATCCAATACACACCGTCACCAACCTCTTTCCACAACTTCTCAATCCGAGCAGCCCATAAATCACTAGAGAGAAGCTTCTCCCTCATAGTCCTCGCCAGTTTCTTCCCTTCCGGTGGCTTAGGAACAACAAGTGTTTGACTTTGACCACCACCTGACTTGTTAACCTCACAAAACTGACAGATCCAATCACCTTCAGGAACATCCTTCAGTGGTGGTTTCAAGCATTTCAAATGAAACCCACCTAAACAATCATCACACTCAAGCATCACATCACTACCACCTGATTTGAAACAAATCTTACAATCTTCAATCTCTGGATCTTCTTCATCCGAATTCGCGTCTTCTCTTCTCTTCACATAAACATCATCGCCGATTTCGAATTCGGTCTCGTCGAATTCGACTCTATTGTAATAAACTCTCTTCTTCGTCTTCGTCTTCTTAACCTCTTCAGATTTATTTTTCCTCTTCTCCCTTCGATTTGGGGAAACAGGAGAGAACGAAACTTCGGAATCTACCTTCGTCTTCTTCGTCGGAGTTTTAAGACTCTCTGAAACGTCGTCAACCGATTGTTTCCTCGGCGGCGCTCGTTCTCGTTTCCGAATCAGATTCATTTCTTCCTTCGATTCGTTTTCGGGAACATCGATTGGGTCATTACCCAGATCGATTCTACGGGAGACATGACGAGCGGATCTACGAAGAGGAGTGATAGTTTGTGGGGTTTGAGGAGTGAGTGACGGGGATTGATACGATTTGCGATAGATGTTGTTAGTTGTTGGGGTTTTGGCTGGGGATTTGAAGGTTTTGGTTCTCGGAGTGGTGGTGGCCATTGATGAACCAAAGTTAGGGTTTCTAGGTGAAGCAGAGAGAGAGATGAAGATGAAGATGAAGAAGGAGGTAGAGAAGAGAAAGGGGAAGAGAAGCTTTTTTTAACTCTGAGAAAGTTTTGGCGGGAAATGTTCCCTCGAAGAAGAAACTAATTTTTTTTTTACTTTACAGAGAGTCATTAATTTGGTAAGAAATGTGTGTTTACTTAATTAGATTCAAATGATTCGTTGAATAAGTTTATTATTTAGAGATAATTGAGTAATTTAATCTTGGGGTTTTTCATTAAACTAAAGGTTAGTGTTTTTTTATGTCAAATTTAGTTAACCGGTGTAAAACCTGATATTACAATAAAACCCTCTATAAATTAATACTTTCTAAATTTAATAAATATTATAAAGTAACAAATTTTGTTTGTCCCAAATCAGAGCAATGTAAAAAATATCAAAATTTGATAAGATAATAACGTAATATTTTTTAAAAAAATTTCATGTAAAATACGGTCTCAATAATATGGTAAATTAATAATTATGTATATATATGTTGATATATGTATGCTTTAAAATTTTGAATTTTCTTCTAAAACTCATATCTATAAATAATTATTATGTTGTAATTTTAAACTATAATGATAGAAAATATTTTATAACATGTCATAAATATAGCTAAGTTTTTTAAAAGTTTTCAATTTCTACATATGCACAATTTTCATTTTGATAGTTTTATAGATTATATGTAATTTATTGTCAATAATGTTTTCTAAATATTACAAATTCAATTCTAAACTGGTAACATCATAAAGAATAATCTTATTTTGCTAAAATTATCTCAATTCATAATTTTAAAAAATTTAAACAATTAAAGTATATATCTATAAATTATTAATTATTAATTTACACTATAAAATAATTATTATTAATTTATATATAAATTAATATCACTATACATTAATAAAATATCATGGTCTCAATATTATTAATTTATAGAGTTTTTACTGTAATTTGATTATAATTACACGTTTTTTTTTCAAATTAATTTTGTTTTAAGCTATGAAAAAAAAAAACTTAATTTGAAAAAACGTGTAATTAAGAAGTAAATCTATATTTGCCTACCAAAGAAAAAAAAAAAAGAAGTAAATCTGTATTAACGGAATTATGATTCACTCAGTTCTATAACGGTCTTATTTAGTTTCGATTGGTTTGACTCGGTTCGGTTAAATGTAAACGTAAACATCAAATGAAATGATCATAACCAATTTTTCTAATAACACCAAAATGCTAAAAGATAAACACAAAATTCGCATGTTTGATATTTGTCTTTTGCCAAAAAAAAATAAATAAAATAAATAAAGTTCTAAGAAAAAAATGTCATATACATTTTTACTAGTTCTGGCATCCAGCTATGGTTTGAAGCAACTTTTTACTAGTTTGAATATGTTTTAGAAACAATTTCTATCCAAGCTTTGTAAACTGTTTATTTTTCTTTTGAATATAATTTAACATTAGATTAAAAAAAAAAATGTCATATACAAGTTCTGAAAGTGTGTGGTTTACTCTATTTTTCACAAAAGCAAAGGCAAACGCAAAAGTTAGCGTTTTGAAACTGAACGATCAACAAATAATCCTCAACAATAGTCCTGTCATATAGTTTACTTACATTTGAAACTAACCTCGGGATTTATTTATCAAGCATGTCACATGTGAGAATGTAACATTTGGCAATTGGCATATAATATAATCCAGTATGATGATACAAAAGAGATGTCCCAGTTACAAGATTTATGAAGAAACATTTTCAACAGCAGTAGTCTCCGCTTCGGATACAACATAATCATACCTATAAACAAAACCATTTGTCAAAGATATAAATCATTGAAACCCAAGTTTACTATAAAGTATAAACCGCTAGATTAACCTGTTGTACGTCTCATGTAAATTGGAAAACGCAAAAGCAAAAGTAATAGTTGTCTATGAACTCACTTTATTTTACGAGTAAGTTGATATAGCCCAGTGGCTGCCATGGCAACATTAACACTAAACAGGTTCCAGTTTTTCTGTAAAATAAAAGTCAATGAGTCAACCAAAATTTAAATTCAGATATACTAATTCATATTATAATCTAATCACAAAATGACAAAATCATTACAAAACTCAAAAAGGGACTCTACTAAAGAAGAAGAAAACGAAACTTACAGGAGTAATCACAGTGCTGCAACGACACCATATCATTCCCGTACATGTCACAGCTAATTATACAATTTTAGATTAAAATTAACAAAACAAAAAAAAAATGTAATAATTAAGAAGAAGAAGATTAACTCGAGAGATATTGTATCACCAAAGAGTTGTAGTAAGTAAATTACCAATTTGCTGAAGGTATGAAATGTTTTCTGGAGGTTTCTGGAAATCTGCGATGTTAGCAATGCTTATACCCCATTTAAACGTTGGAGCCCAGAAATGAACTGATTAACACCAAATAACGACAAGAAAAACAAACGAATCCATTAGAGAAGAAGTGATGAGTTACTATAACATCAGAAAATTCATACAAATATCCAATAGTAACGTTTCAGTAGTCTGAGTATATTTTATATATGTAGATTGCTCAAGAAAACCAAATAAAGGATAATAAGAGTAAATTCATTAATCATGAAACAATGTGTGAACAGAAACTGAGTTGAGTCTCACTTGTCTTAGGTCCTGCCGGGTGATTCCATAGAGCTTGAAGCTTCGATGTCGCCATCAACTTTTTTCTCGTCTTCTTCTTCTTGGAGTTTCTCTGTTCTATCTACAACTATTGGTTCATTTATGTCTTGTTTCAGTGAACATAGATATCAACGAAAAAAACATGCTACTCAAACGGTGTCGTTTAAGCGGTAATATTAAACCTTCTTGATTTTACAACAATGATCAAAGCCTCAAAGTTCGTATGGGCCTATTCTTAGTGGACCTTTAGCATATCATATCTTCTGTAACTAAAACTATAGGGTTTTTACTGTATACATAAGCTTTGCTCTTGTTGTTGTTCTTCATACATTCATAGCGAAAACCTACTAACGTGTGTTGCACTCTTTACAACTTAACCTTAAACGGAGGCAGATGGATTACTCGATATAGCACGAAGAACTTGAGATAAGTTAAATGGATAATGATGGCATGAGCTTGTCGGATTTGAAAAAATCGATAAGGACGTAATTAAGTTCTCTCTCTATTGATCTTTTCCAGTTTTTTACTTCTCAATCTTGTGTATCTATTCTTGAATTGTAATAATTGTATCAGTTTTTTTTTTCTTAACTAATTTCAGGGTGAAATCCATAATTAGGTTACTTGAAGAGGCACGTGGAGAGAAAGAAGTATGTGATAGCAGAGGGGAAGATAGGATAAGCTTATTACCTGAACCCTTGTTATCTCATATACTTAGCTTTCTTTACAACTGAGGAAGCTGTTTGGACAAGTGTTTTGTCCTCTAGGTGGAGAAATCCCTGGAAATGGGTTCCCGTTTTAGACATAGACAGCTTTGATTTCCCAAATCAGGAAGCATGTGTGGATTTCATCAACAAGTTTCTGAGTTTCCAGAACGAATTCTACTTGCGTGAATTCAAGCTAGTCACTGGAAATAAAGCCTCTATTTACGAGCCCTGTCTCGTTAGAGTGCTGAAGCGCAAGATCCAACACTTCCAAGTTAATAATGACTTCGGACTTCAACTTCAGAGCATCAAGATTCCATTAAACCAATCTGTTTGTGAGAATTTGGTATGCTGAAAGCTCTGTTTTACAAGTCTGACTGAGTTTAAGTCTCTTTCCTTACCCTTTCTCAAGATCATGTACTTGAAAGGTGTTAAATTGCCTAGGAATGTAGTTGTTGAGATTGATACTCCGAGGCTTGAGTATCTCACTCTCATAGATAACAACTTCAAAAGATTCTTCAAGATTATCAGTATGAGTGATTCTGTCAAGGTTGATATCGATGTCGACCGCCACGACCTAGCGGGTTATATATTATCGCAAATAAATGTTATCTACAATCTTCTTAGCAATTTTACAGCCGTTAAAGTTATGACCATCTCACGGAAGACTCTTCAGGTACGTATATCAAAGTTGATGATAATAAACTCTAAACTTTTCCATTACTTTCAACGTTTTTATATAACTTCCAATGTTGTATGACTTCTTCTCTTTGGTCGCAGTTGATCTATTTTTTCCGAGACGACATTAACCCACTACCCAAATTTCGTAGCTTGATCCGTCTGCGTGCTTCAATGTTCTTAGACACCTCTTTGGTATTATTGCCAATCGTTCTTGAGAGCTGCCCGAATCTGAAACACTTGAACTTGGTAATGACTTGCTTAAGTTTATACTTAACAAGTTCTTATTTCAGAAATGTGTTTTTTTTTTTTTTTTGGTCATCTGCTCATTTTTCCTGATTGGTGTTTGCAGGAATTAGTTAAAGATGGTTATAGAGTGGAAAACAAGCTTTCGACTGTGCTGTCTTTTTGTTTGGTATCGTCCCTTGAGTCTGTTGAAATGGAAAGCCCAATAACGGAGAAAGAAACAGAGAAGAAACTGGTTAGATACTTTCTAGACAATGCGACATCACTCAAGAAGCTCGTTCTACGTTTGAATCTGTCTCAGGGAGAGAAACACGAGTCTGATGATCACTTTAAATCACGGTTTGACTCTCCAAGACGCTCTAGTTTGTGTAAATTCGAAGTTATTACTACAGTGGCTCAGACTGCAAATGTATGAATAAAACTTTGCGCTCCGGTCCAACTATAAGTATACATTTTTCGAGATGGACCTAATTGGCAACTATGCTTCGGGTGCAAATGGTTGTAGAAAAGTGTGGAATAGTATTACAATCATAGTAGTCACACTAAACAATCTATATAACCCCAAACAGATTTGGTTATCTTGGAATGAATCTGCAAGATCACAAGAAAAGATGGGTATCTTCATCATTCTTTTGCAACAGTAGGATCTGCATCAGATGCATAATCATGCCTGCAAACAACACATATCAATGTCAAAACAGAGACATACATCAATAGTAAAGTTTGAAACAAAAGCACTTCAACGCGTATCTCATGCAAATGTAAAGAGTAATGTTCTGTAGATCTTACTTTATTTTACGAGTAAGTTGGTATATGCCTGTTGCCGCCATACCAAGACTAACACTAAAGAGATTCCAATTTTTCTGTAAACAAAAATTACAACAAAATCATAATAATAAACCAGTAATCCCAGTAGCCAATGACATGAACATGAGCTGCAGTAAACCTACCGGAGTGATTACAGTACTGTAACGTGACCAAATAAGTCCAGTTCCTGTGATCACTGATGACAATAGATAGCAAACAAAAAATACTGTAAGAAGACTGAGACATGAAGACACAATGAAAACGATATAAAGCATTTATATAAGGAGATTTGTCAAGAGTCTTGTGAATACCAAATTGTTGAGGGTATGAAAGTGTCTCTGGAGGTTTCTGAAAGTCTGCAATGTTGGCAATGCTTATACCCCATTTGAACGTCGGCGCCCAAAAATGAACTGAAGAAATACAAAATGACTTTACAATTCAGGTTCTGTAGGAAACTTGCTCAAGCTACCAAAAAATGCACTTAGCTTGATTAAATTTCGAATCAACCGGTCTAAACCGAAGTAACTAAACCAAAAATCGATCTGAACCGAATAAGAATCTATGCATAAACACATTCGGTTAAGCTTTTATTCAATCAAAATTCCTACAGAGTCAAAGTTGGTAGCAGCATATCGTTGTACCATCAATACATCCTCAGATTCAAAAGTTTGAATTTTATGCAAATAGATAATCATGGTGGCATAGACTGGTTACAAGACAAAATCAACTGAATCAAAACAGAAACTGAAATCGAATTGAGCAACAAAATTAAAGATGAAATTCTCTACAATTATATTATAGATTTGTTCAATAGTCAAAAATTTCGATGATCATAAAGTCTCAAAGAGCGAAAAAACTAATTAGAAGTTGACTCACTCGTTTTAGGTCCAGCTGGATGATTCCATAGAGCTTGAAGCTTCGAAGTTGCCATCGGATTTTTTCTCTGTAATAATAAGTTTGCTCAAGTTTCTCTGAAGAAATATTCTCTATGTAACATTGCGAGTCAAACAAATGAACATTAAAAAAAAAAAAAAAAGTGATTCGTTCTTATTTTAATCGTGTGGTTGGCTGCTATTGAGTACGACTTCGTGTTTAATACTATTTGAGTATTTGTTGATAATCGTTCCCAAAAAAATAAATGGAGACGTGTATTAGGAAACTTTCACTTCTCTAAAGTCTAAAAACCTTGATTTTATTCATCTATAATATTATAACAAATCACCCATAAATACAAAATATATATAAACCCTATGTATTACTTGATTATCACTTAAAAGAGAAGATAAGCAAACTGATTGTCATATTTAAAGTAAAGATTATATATCCAAGTGATCTCGTTTCCTAAACTGAAAATAGTAAAAGTAGACATAAAACTCATTTACGACATAAATCATATTTTCCAAAAATTTAGAACTAAAAATGCTGAACGAACCTATTTCTGACATAATAGTTTTCCGTTATACTAACAACTACATTTTAACTCGCGGTATACCGCGGAACAATTTTTTTAAGTTTTATATATATTAATTTTGTTTGTTTTGTTTAGTGTTTAAGATTGTATAATTGTATATTGATTGTTATTTTAAATTAAAATATTTTGTGTGCTTTAGTAATAGACATTCACAGAAACTATATAATCATATTTGTGTAAATTCTAACCCGCTCCATCACGTGTTTAGAATATTTGATTTGTTTGCTTTAAATATTATTATTATGGAATACTAATTAATTTTAGATTTCTTTTAAATATATTTTTGGAAGTAATTTAAGTTTGGTGTAAACTAATTTTGATACACAAAAACTTACTTTAGAAATGCCAATTTGGGATTTCAAGAAAGATATATTTTTATTGCAAAAAAAAAAAATATATATATATATTTTCTAATAGTTAAACAAATACTAAAAAGTGTAGACTCGTCAAATAAGTCTAAGTGATATGATCAATAAAACACTATACTCTATTGTTACATAGACCTTGATTAAAATTCATAGTCATCAGTACTTCATATCTTAAACCAAAATATGTTATCTATACTTTATGTATTTTGACTGTTTAATACACCCTAGTCTCTCATCACTATGATCATTTTTTTTCTTTTTGATAAATCTGAAATAAAGAAAATGATACATGCTTATAATTATAAATAACTATTTACTTAAAACTCATTTTTCATTTCTCAAGTCAAAATTGAGTTTATTAGTTGGTTTTTTGATAGTTGGCATCTCAATCTCCCCGATGTTAATGACTTTGCCAATGACATCTGCAAACAAAAAACAACAATATTTAGTGAATATTATCAGAATACTAATTAAAAATATATATTAATACACATCTATGTTACAAACTCATATAGTTATTTTATACCAACCAATCAACCTGTACTGATTTAGATCACAATAATTTCTCAAACTTAGCCTAAGTTTAAATATTTGAAATCAGATTTAGTCTCATTGCGTGTGACCACAGTTCCGTTAAAAATATCGGAATTGACCACATGCATGAGTAAGAGAAAATGTCTCAATGAATCTCCTTGAGATGATTCATGTAACTGGAAATCAAATCTCATTTGTCATATGCATGGATTTTTAATACCTTAAAGTAAATAAATAAAAATACAAATGATATTAGCGAAAAAGGTTGGATCACATATAATAAGTAATAGTAACAGATGACAGGATAAAAACAAAGAAATCTATAATAATACATGAAATAAGGAAAACATAAGAAGTAGCAAATAATCACCTTTTCGCCATTGGAGTGGTTAAACCTTTTGCGTGTGCTAAAAAAAAAAGAGAAACGAAAATGGTGATATTAGCTACTGTAAAAAGATAAGTATTTATATTGTTTAAAGAGATTGTAGGATTTTGTGTGAATGTGTAGAGATAATCTTGGTGATCAAGTATACAATATCTCGAACATATAACAATTTCGGAAAGTTTAAATAGGATATAGAATGTAGTTATGAAATATGATAGTAATATAATATTTCATTAATTATGAATGTGGGTATAGTATATCATATTTCCTTTTCTTATTAAATCTCCAATTGCAGCTTAACATATTAATAAATATGAAGATTTGATTAGGATATTATAATTATTATTAGCACATTAAATCATTTATTGTTTAATATCATGATTTCATCTATATTAATTAGTATATATATTTTAGGAATCCAAATGATTTCTCGATTTTTTTGATATATTATTAGAGTAATCAATTCTGTTTTGCCATAAATTGATTCTAGATTTTTTTTTGCAAATGTATAGGGATCAGTTTTGTAAATAAAAGTTTAAATAACTAAAACTGAAAAGGCATAACCTAAAAGTACTTCAAAAATGTATATATAGATATATACATATATAAACCGGAATCTATACTTGTCACGAAGTAAAAAAAAATCTAGCCCACGTGTTTAACTCCTATTATCTATACTTGCCGATGAAGTTAAATATTTGGTAAAATTTGATTTACTTAATTTAGCTTCTCGTGTTAATGAACGTTATCTATATCATAATAATCATTTAGGTTGTAATATTTTGTTTATTAAAATTGGCTGATTTACATTAAACTATTATAAAGATCAAATAAATTAAGTTTTGAATATTTAATCTCGATCTCTTAAATGATGGTGTCATATTGTGTATGGCAATAAGCGTAAATAAATGTTAACTTCTAATATAGTTCCATTAATTGAGTTACGTAGAACTGTTTATTTTAGGAAAATCTGTAGGAATTAATTAAGTAGAAATATTATTTTAGGAAATTCTGTAGAGGTTAATGTTGCAAATAAAAAAATTAAATAAAATAAACTTCAAGAACATAAACAAAAATGTACTTCAAAAATGTTAATATAGATATAGTAAAATTCACAATTTGCTTGGTTTTTATTTTTGTTCCGACCAATTAATATAAGATTGACAACAAAATCAAACTATTAAGCGTCGAATACTTAAATCACTTGTGACGAGAACCAGAATACACTTGTGGTAGATCGTATGATTAGTAATTTCGCATCTAAGATTCTAAAGGTATAGAGCCTGTTCTTTTATCAATAGCTGAAATAGCGACAGCGACTGAAAAATAAAGAGAGAAAGCTGAAAAGACGATACAGATTTTTAAAAAATCAGGTGTTACGGCAATTATTTTACGAGAGTTGCTAGTATCACTATGGTTGCTAAAAATAATTAACAGCGACTGTTGAAAATTTTTAAAAATGTCGTTGTAACTGCTTTTACGGTATTGTTGGTGTTCTTTCCACAAACTTAACTTTCAAGTTACATGTATTTTTTATTCGCCCATCACTGGATCAGCAATCATGAAAAGAACAGAGCCATGAACGGATTTAGAAAACAGAGGACTTTGGTGAATAATTTTGTATCTTTCTTAATATTCACTTTAGGGTTTTACAGCCTTTATATACAAGAGATAAGATGACTCTAGAATTCTCACAAAAGCAAAACTTATCACTATAGACAGCTGTATCAGGATAAGTCATCAGAAGAGGATTCCAGAAGCTCAAATCTGTTTGGATGAGAGAAGACGACACCCTCCTCCGTACCGGCTCTGCAGCTCTGTTTTGATCGTTGAGACTTTGTCTTATTGTCGATCAAATTTTGATGTTGTTGGACTGGGTTTTGTTCTTGTTGGACTTGGACTTGGGCTTGGGCCTCTTTATCTTCTACACTCTCCCTCAAACTTGGCGTGGAAGGGGCTGAAGGAGCAGACACACCAAGTTTGCTTCGAAGATCAATGAAGGGCGGTCGTGGGAGAGGTTTCGTGAAAATATCTGCAAGTTGTAATGTTGCAGGAATATGATGTGTTTCTATTAACCCCAGACCAACGCGTTCTCTTATGTAGTGGAAGTCTTTATCAAAGTGTTTTGTCCGGTTGTGCAGAGCAGGATTAACGGTTAGATAGACAGCCGACAGGTTATCGCAGTAGACACGAGTTGGATGCTACTGTGTAATTCCGAGGTCTCGCAGCAGAGAAGAGATCCAAGTGAGTTCTCGAGCAACGATCGATAGAGCTCTATATTCTGACTCTGTAGAGGAGTTGGAGACCGTTGTTTGCCGTTTTGCGGACCAAGATACTAAGGTGGAGCCGAGCAGAATGCAGAACCCTGTTGTAGACCGTCTGGTGTCTTTGCAACCAGCATAATCACTATCACAAAATGCAGAGAGGGACTGGTTGTTGTGCTTCCTGATTGGCATGCCGAGATCTAGAGTTCCTTTGACATACCTGAGGATTCTCTTTAGTAATGTAAAATCTGAGTTGGTTGGAGCATGCATCCTCTGGCAGATAAAGTTGACAGCGTACTGGAGATCTGGTCTTGTTATTGTTAAGTATTGAAGCTTCCCTGCGAGACTTCGAAAATATGTAGGTTCAGAGAATGGTGTAGTATCCGTTTTATCCAGGTGTTGTGGCAGAGGCGTAGGCATAGGGTTGCAGTTTGTCATTCCAGCTTGGTGAAGAATGTCAGCAGCATAACCCTTTTGATGCAGGAACAGACCGTCTTTGCATGTCTCAATCTCTATCCCAAGGAAGTATTTCGGTGTACCAAGATCCTTCATGGAGAACCTGTTGTTTAGAGCATTGAGCAGTTGTTCAAGCAGAGTTGTATCGTTGCCAGTAAGAAGTATGTCATCGACATACAGCAGTAAGACTAGTATCTTGTTGCCTTATTTGCAGACGAATAGAGACGGATCAAACATACTGCACTCGAAGCCAGAGTCGATTAAAAAGGTACTAAAGGTATCAAACCAGGCCCTGGGAGCCTGTTTCAGGCCATAGAGAGCTTTGTTGAGCCGACAGACGTGATCTGGCTTTTCAGGATCAACGAAACCCGTAGGTTGAAACATGAATACCGGCTCTTGCAGTTCTCCGTGCAGAAAAGCGTTGGATACGTCCAGTTGCTTGATTGGCCATCCTTGATTTGTGGCAGTATCAAGTACTAACCGAATAGTTGTTGTTCGAACAACTGGACTGAAGGTCTCTAGGTAGTCAAGTCCCTCTTCTTGATCAAACCCTTTAGCTACGAGCCTTGCTTTGAGCTTATCTACTGTTCCATCAGGGTTATGCTTGGTTTTGAAGACCCATTTGCTGGATAGAATGTTCATGTCTTCCGTGGGAGATACCAAATCCCATGTATGCAGCATGTGTATCCTACCAATCTCATCCATGACTGCATTATTCCACCCTGGATGTTTCATTGCCGAGACTATGCTTTTAGGTTCATCTGTAGTATATTTTGAGGCAAGTAAAACATACCGTGGGTTTGGCTTTTGAATTCCGTCCTTTGCCCTTGTTGTCATAGAGTGTTGATTATTTGGTAAGGAATGATCAGGTATTGGAACCTCCTCTACTTCATTATCACCAAGTTCTGTATCGGAATCTGATAAGTGATTCAGATTTGCATCATCAGTGACAGGTACTTCGACTTCCTCAGTTGGGGCTGTTGCAGGGTCGATGGTCGGTTTAGACAACAGTTGTATTGTAGCCATGTCTTCTTGTGTGTGACATGATTCTGAGGCTCCCCAAGCTTGAAGAAGTGGTGTTTGATACGTAGGAGATAGATGTTTAAACTTGTCATTAAATGGAAAGATACCTTCATCAAAGATGACGTGACGAGATATATAGATTTTTCCAGTTGGAGGATATAGACAACGATATCCTTTGTATTGATTGCTATAAACCAGAAACACACATTGTAATGATCTGGGATCAAACTTCGTCTCTGCCAAGGGTCTCAAGCAGGGATAACAAGCAGACCCGAACACTCTAAGAAAGAAGTAGTCAATGTTCTGTTAGAGAAGCGTTTCATGTGGGCTCTTATTGTGAAGAACTGAGGATGGTAGGAGATTTATAAGATAGTTGGCTGTGAAGAAAGCTTCTACCCAGTATTTGAGAGGGGTGTGGCTTTGAAACAGCATAGACAAGCCAAGCTCCACCAGATGTCTATGTTTTCTTTCTGCAACTCCATTTTGTTGAGGTGTGTAGGGACAAGATATCTGGTGTTTAATCCCATGGTCTGCTAAGTGAGTTTTCAATGCATTGCTAGTGAACTCTCCCCCACCATCACTTTGAAAAGTCTTTATCTTCGTGTTAAACTGATTCTCAACTAGCTTTTTGAAAGCAATGAAGACAGACAGAAAATCGGATTTCAAGCGTAGAGGGTAGAACCAAGAGAAGCGAGAATGATCATCAACAAAAACTGCATAATATTTGAATCCTTGGTTCGATACAATAGGTGAGGGACCCCATAGATCACAATGTATGCGATCCAGAGGTTTCAAAACTCGAGAATCAGAAGAAAAAAACTGTAACTTGGTACTCTTCCCCATCTGGCAAGACTCAGAAACAGGGGACGTTCTGCTCTTATTGACTTCTATCTCCTTGCTACTCTGAAGGTGTTGCAAAATCTTGGAGTTGGAGTGTCCTAGCCGACGATGCCAAGTGTCCACATCAGCTCCACATTGTCGGTTTGAGAAGAACGCTGCAGTCTCCTTGTTCTGCAACACATAAAGGGCTTCCTTACGAAGACCCTTTGCCACCACTTTCTGAGTACTCAAATCGATTACATATACCTTGTTAGAATCAAAGAACACGCCACAAGGGTAATTATCACACAATTTCGAGACAGACAGGAGGGATTTTTTCATATCAGGACATACTAACACCTCATTTAATGGAATTGTACCTTTTGAGCAAGAAATGGTGGTAGAACCGATGTGTGTGATGGGAATGTAAGCACCATCACCAACCATCACTGCATCATTGTCCTCATATGGTGTTGATTCGTGGAGAGCTGAGGTTGATGTAGTGACATGAGCAGTGGCTCCTGAATCCGGATGCCATTCTCGTCCACTTTCATCTGAGACACGCAGAGAGGAGAAGGCCTGAGGCATCGTTTCACTTTGATAGTTGTTATCAAAACGGTTGTAGCACTTCAGAGCCGGATGACCAACACATCCACAGATTTGACACACGGGTCTCTCTCCATGCGTTGCAGACCCACTCTGATGTTGTGGAAATCCACGACCTCTTGTTGTGTAGCCTCCCCTGCCTCGATTCCCACCAAAACGACCACGACCTCTCTGATTTGAAGAGAACTGAGGAGCACACGGGTTTGTTTTCTCAGTCATAAAGGCGATGTGAGGTGTGACAGCATTGGAATCTTCATAAGACTGCAATTTGCTATCGAACCCTTGAACTTCAGTGAGGACATCATTGAAGGTTGGAGCTGGAAGCTTACTCAAGGAGCTTTGTATCACTGTTGCAATAGGGTCATACTCACGGCCTAAACCATTCAAGAAACCAAAGATCTTCATTGACTCATCTACCGGTTTGCCTATGGAACTCAGCGAATCGCAAACTGACTTAAACTCACGACAGTAGGTGGAGAGAGGCTTATCTTTCTTGGAGAGAAGCTGGAGGTTGCGACGGAGAGAGAACTCCCGAGCGACACTACTCTTGTTAAAATTTTCAGCGAGTGATAGCCAGATCTCGCGGGACGTAGCGAGACTGTGAACGTGACCAAGGACTTCCTCTGACAACGTACCAAACAACCACGACCGGACAAGTTGGTCGGTGCAGAACCACGACTCGTACTGGGGATTGGGAACTTCGTTGGTGACTTCGCCATTGACGACGAGGCGAGTCTGAGCTGGTGCAGTGACGACACCATTGACAAAGCCGATAAGCTTTTGACTGGAGAGAAGAGACTCAAATTGTATTTTCCACAAGAGATAGTTGTTGTCAGTTAGCTTCAGAGTGACTGAGCTAGTGACATGAACATTATCAAGAAAGGGATAAGCAGCGGCCATTGTTTCACCTGTGAAGGTTAACAGCGGCTCTGATACCATGAACGGATTTAGAAAACAGAGGAATTTGGTGAATAATTTTGTATCTTTCTTAATAATCACTTTAGGGTTTTACAGTCTTTATATACAAGAGGTAAGATGACTCTAGAATCTTCACAAAAGCAAAACTTATCACTATAGACAGCTGTATCAGGATGAGTCATCAGAAGAGGATTCCAGAAGCTCAAATTTGTTTGGATGAGAGAAGACGACACCTTCCTCCGTACCGGCTCTGCAGCTCTATTTTGACCGTTGAGACTTTGTCTTATTGTCGATCAAATTTTGATGCTGTTGGACTGGGTTTTGTTCTTGTTGGACTTGGACTTGGGCTTGGGCCTCTTTATCTTCTACAAGCCATAGTCAAAGAAAGAGAGGGATGAGAGGAATGGCGTTACTAATGTCATATCAGTTTCTTTTGCCTCTTATACAATGGGGTTATACTGTATATATGTTTTGTGTACATTCAAAGCTGCAAATGTAAATTTGTATTTCTACTTAAATTCTTTTGCTCCATTTTACTACAAAAATATGTTTTTATGTAGTATTTTAAAATATGTTTTTTACAAAATAAGGTATAAACCCCTGTTTTAGAAATCACTAGGCGCTAGTCGAGCGGTTGGAGTGGGCCTAGCGCCTAGCGAGAAAATCAGAGATTAAACGGGGATTAATCAGAAACTAGTTTTAGGGTTATTTTATTAAATTAGTAATAAAATTAAAATATATTGTATTAAATATATGCATAATTCTGTTTATGTTAAAAGAAAAATATGAAAGTATAGTATTGTCTTTAAAATTATGATTTTTATCAAACGTTTATACATTAGTCATTGTAAAACATTATAAACTCTTAATTTAAATGTCGAAATAACAAAAATATATATGTCTTATATAAATTTAATTCCAAAAATAATCGGTATACACAAAATTAAGCAGAAAATAATCAGATTAGATAAACATAATCAGCCAATTGATGCTAGACAGAAATTAGTCATTAATCAAGAACAGAAAATAGGTAAGCTTAGTGATTTTATAGGACATAATCGATAGTAGACGGGAATTTTTAAAACAGGATATAAACTACTTACTGATGTGACTATTGTCAGATAGTCAGGACGATTATGACGAGTTGACGACTAATAAGAGCAGGCAACTGTTGTCCTGTCCACCGTAAATCCTTCGTTCTTAAGTTTTTGACCTTTCCTCTTCATTTAAGTGAAGTAATTTCTCGGGTAAACCAAAAATGTACAAAATAATTTTCCAAATTTTAAAATAATGATTAGTGTAATTGCCTAAACTTTTAGTTATGCATGCGAAGTGCTGTTTTCGCTCAATATGTATGTATATATGATTATTTTTATATACTATATTAAAAAAAGGTATTAACAATGTTTTCTTGGAAATTGATAAAAACTTGAAATTACATATTCCTTTCCAATATAGTGTGGACCTTTCGCCTTCTTCTTCCTCCTCCTCCTATTAACTAGACCAAACTGATCTAAATCCCCCAGATAAAATCTGTTGTCTTCGTTTAGCGTTGTTCATTTTCCTGCATCAGTGCTCGTATAGAACTGCTTCCCACTTATCATCATATATACAACTATATTTATTAGTTTGCCTTAAGCATTCGTTTCTATGTAGCTACGACCTGCTATGAATTAGGTACTTAACTCTTTGTTTATTATGTTTCAGAAAGATTCTGTGACATGGAGAGGAACGAGAAGAAAAGTCTGGTTACTCAAATCTTCTCTTGGTCCGTTAATTATATTCTCAACAAAGATATCCACAAGGAAGAGCTTAGGTCAATACCAGACATGTTTGGGTCCGTTGATGAATACCGTAACTGCTTTGTTCCTCTTCTCCTACAGGAAACACGTACAGAGTTGTTCTCCAGCTTGAACTCTTTGTACAAAGCTCCTGTCTTTTACACACGTTCCGTGGAAGCTACGGGGATTAAACCGCCGAGTAGAACATCAAACAAGCTCAACATATCAGTACAGATGAGTATGGCGGCGCAAGGAAACAGTACTAATTACGAGCCAAAACATGGAGACCTCATTGCTCTCACAAAAGCAAAAAGGCCAAGAGGCGTCGATGACTTAAACCCACTGATTCTTGCATATGTATTCTCTGTCGAAGATGAGCTACACTTCACTGTTCATTCCTCCAAAACCATATCCATTGATGAGAGATTCTCGTTTCGTTCCGGTGTTTTTCTTATGAATTTAACCACAAACACACGTATCTGGAAGGCTTTGCATAACGGAGATGCAAACTTGAGTCTCATCAAGAGTGTCCTTCAGGCTAACACCGCGGTAAGTAACATGTAATGATCTTGCTTTAACGTATGCTGTGGAGTAATTGTGGTTTTGTTCTTGTATATGTTTCAGGATACAGAACAACCTGTTTCTTCTAGGAATTTTGGAAATGATATAATGGATATTATACATTCAGCCAACTTGAACTCTTCCCAAGAATCTGCAATATTGGCTTGCCTAGAGACGGGAAAAATCCGTGACAAGACTAGTGTGAAACTGATTTGGGGGCCACCTGGTACTGGCAAGACAAAGACGGTGGCTACGCTTCTTTTTGCTCTTCTCAACTTAGGTAGCAGAACAGTAGTGTGTGCTCCTACAAACACGGCTGTTGTAGGAGTTGCATCGAGGCTTTTGGCGTTATTTAAGGAAAATTCTTCATCAGAACATTCTACTTTCGGGCTTGGGAATATTGTTTTAGTCGGAAACCGAGTTAGAATGGGGATAGATGACAGGGGGAATGATGACCTCCTCAATGTGTTTCTTGATCATCGCATCACTAAACTGCGTAAACTGTTTTCGCCATCGACCAGATGGGAACGGAGGTTGGAGTCAGTCATTGATACTCTTGAAAATACGGAGTCTAACTATAAGAAATATCGGTTGCTAAGTGACGTAAGGGAGAAGCAAGAAGGTAAAAGTCTTCTTACAACATTTGGTGAGTTTGTAAAGAAACTGTTTCTTGGCTCAAATGAAGAATTGGAGAAGGAAGAAGCTAAAAAGAAAGAAAAGATTCTTACATTTGGGGATTTTGTAAAGCCAAAGTTTGATGAGTTAAGTGAAACAATGGAGAAAGTCCACAGGGATATGGTGGATATGTACACACATCTGCCTAAGTCTTTTATATCATCCAACGATGTGAAGAAAATGCATGCAGCTCGTCAAGCTATTCGCCGAGCCAGATCTTTCTTGCAGGAGAATCAAGAAAGCTTAACATTCGATAGTTTTAACAAACTCATCGGTGTTGATTGCCTTCAGACTCTACGTTTTCTATCAAAACGTTTTGAGATTCCAGGCTTGTTGGTAAACGAGGATGTAAGGAGATTCTGCCTACAAAATGCACACGTAATCTTCTGCACTGCCTCGGGTGCTGCAGAGATGACCGCGGAACGGACAGGATCTGTAGAACTGCTTGTAGTTGACGAGGCGGCTCAACTTAAAGAATGTGAATCTGTTGCTGCGTTGCAACTTGAGGGCTTGCGCCATGCTGTTCTCATAGGAGATGAGCTCCAGCTACCAGCAATGGTGCAAAGCGAGGTACTACTCTTTTGTCTTATTGATCTATTTTTGTTTTTGGCATTTTAAACGTAGGAATGGAGTTTTGAAACATAGTTCTTGTATAAGTAGGTATGTCAGAAGGCCAAGTTTGGAAGAAGCTTGTTTGAGAGATTGGTTTTGATTGGCCACAAGAAACATTTGCTTAATATTCAATACCGTATGCATCCATCTATAAGTCGTTTCCCCAACATGGAGTTTTATGATGGTAAGATCGCTGATGCTGACATTGTTAAAGAGAAAAGCTACCAAAAGCGGTTTCTTCAAGGAAACATGTTTGGTTCTTTCTCGTTTATTAACGTGGGACTTGGGAAAGAAGAGTTTGGTGATGGACATAGTCCTAAAAACATGGTTGAGGTTGCTGTCATTGCTGAGATCTTATCCAATCTTCTAAAAGGTGATCTTTATTGATCTATATCGATTTATATAACATGTTTTTCATGTATTCTTTTTTAAATTTGCCTAGTTTTTGAAACAGTGTCAAGTGAGACAAAGATGAAGATGAGCGTTGGGGTTATCTCACCTTATAAAGGTCAAATTAGAGCAATCCAAGAGAGGATCGGTAAGAAGTACAATTCCGTACCAGGTGAGCTCTTCACTTTAAGTGTTCGGTCGGTTGATGGGTTTCAAGGAGGAGAAGAAGACATCATTATCATATCCACCGTGAGAAGCAACGGCAACGGAAGCATAGGGTTTCTCTCTAACCGTCAAAGAGCCAACGTGGCACTGACTCGTGCAAGGCATTGTTTATGGGTGATTGGGAACGAGAGAACTCTATTGCTGAGTGGTTCGATATGGACAAAGCTCGTAAGGCACTCGAAGATACGTGGATGTTTCTATAATGCTGTTGAAGAGAAGAATTTAAGAGATGCCATGAACAATGCTCTTCCAAAGGTCGACATGTCTGATGTGTATTCGAGTTTTCAGTCTCTTTCGATCAGGAAAGAAAGAATAAATGCCCGGTAGATCCTTTACCAGGGTATCTCGATGGTTTTTCCTCTTTTTGTGGCTTCGGTATTAATGGATAGTTTGGCTTTAATATCTATGGATAGTATAGAACTAGCAGCCTGTTATGCTGAATCTCTTTCTTGCCAAACAAGTAATTGATGTACCGCTTTCTGTAGAAAGATCAATGTTCACGTACTAGATGCAGTTCAACTACCGTTGTATCACTTTTGTCGAAAGCACACGGTAGTCAGTGGCTTACGTTAGGTTCCTACGACTCTGGTTCGATCATACTACCTAAAATTTAAGACCTAGCCTCCATATACGAGTCAAATAATTTACGATCAGACTACCTAAAATTTAAGACCTAGCCTCCATATACGAGTCAAATAATTTACCTACGCATCATTATTGCTTCCGGTGATGAGTCAGAGGGTATGGACTCATAAGTGAATCTTGGCATTACAAATTATTTGGGAGAGCAAAGTAGTAAACAAAATCAACATAAACACAAATGTATACCTAAACACACAATAAAAACCTAGTGTTACGTACATACATATAAAACCCAAACTTTATTGTTCGAGCTCTGAAATAAACCCAAACAAGTCTTTCTAATGAAGAAATTATCGTTTTACAAGCCCAACAAAGGTATCCAACGGATTCATGATATTATTGGAACTTCTTCTTTTCGTAAAATCTTATTTGGTTGAAAACTAATAAAACGATCTCTACTTTTTATGATTGTTTCCCTGATTGCATTTTTCTGATGCTAATATTGGCTCGGAATTGGTTTAGAGTCTTGAGGGCATTCCTCCAGCAACGACCAAAGTCTCACCAGTAATATAAGAAGAATCATCTGATGCTAAGAAAGCCGCCGCAGCAGCCATATCTCCAGTTGTTCCCAACCTGTTAAGCAGAGTCTTCTCTTCGATACTTTCCCTCTGAGCAAAATCCACAAGTGTAGTACTATTATTGTTATCCCATCATTTGAGATCCAATCATAACCTCAGTTTATAAGATTTAATTTTAAAACATTACCACTTCGGAGTTTCCAGTAATGAACGAAGCAAAGTGTGTGGGAACAAAACCGGGTGCAACTGCGTTCACGCGTGTGTCTGGTCCCATCTCAGCAGCAAGTGCCTGAGACATGATGTTCAAATCAATGCAATAAATCATCATAATCATCATCCAGTCAGGAGATGGGAGACGCTAATACATACCTTCACTAGGCCGAGAAGAGCTGTCTTAGTGACTCCGTACATAGCCATCGATCCTTGTGGTTGAAATCCAGCAATGGAAGTTATGAAGATAACCGAAGAACCCTTCTCTAGGTGAGGAGCCATGTCCTGGTAAAACGAACACAAACAAGGTCAAATCGAATCTAAAATTTTATCTAATTAGCTATGGAAAGACAAAGCTAATACTTTACTGTGACTGTTGTAAACTAATGAAAACCATAAAAAGGAAAAGCTTTACCTGAAGGAGAAGTATAGAGGATTTGACATTGATTTCCCATAGCTTGTCGAGAACACCTTCTTTGGTAGACAAGATCGGGTCTGTAGATGGGTTGGCAGCAGCGTTACAGACAACGATATCTATCTTGCCATATTTCTGAACCAAAACACCAATCAAAACGTAACTTCAAACACAGAAGACATCATAATCTCTCTTAAGTAAATCAAAGACACGCAAACAAAGGATTCACAAGTGTGGTTAAGTGAGAGAGCTTTGAAGCAACAAGACCAATCAACAATGTAAAGCTTGTTCACGATCAATTTGCTCATAGATTAAGTTTACCTGAACAGTCTTTTCGACAAGATTACGGCGATGTTGAGCATTGGAAACATGACAAACGATTCCATACGCATCAATCCCTTTGGATTTGAGTTTCTCTACCGCCTCGTCAACGTTTGCCTGCACACATATATATAATCAAAATCAACAAAAAAAATTGGCTAAAACAAAGCTACCAGCTTCCAAAAACACACACACACAATCTACTTCTCTGATCAGAACTGTCACAATTCAGATGATTCACTTCACAGTAACATAGAGAAACTTAGATTCTGTAACAAATCAAACCAAAAATTTCAACAATTCTGGGCTTACAGTGAAATTGCAAAAATCAAAATCCCCAATACAACAAAAGCAAACTAATTGAAGCACCGAGTACGAAGATCCATCACTAAGAAGATCGATTAAAGTCTTCAAATCAAAGAGAGAGAGAGATTGTGGAAACCTGTTTGCGGGAAGAGACGACGACGGAAGCGCCTTCGAGACCAAAACGCTCAATGATTCCGAAACCAATCCCTTGCGTCGAAGCCGTCACAATCGCTACTTTACCTTCCAATCTTCTCGGTATCTTCGTCTTCTCCATTTTCAATCTTTTCTTGCTTCTTCCAATGATTGTGTTCTCTCTCTCTCTAAAGTAAGCGATGAGTGATGAAGTTTGCGGCGTTTGAAGCGTTTAAATTTCGTTTTTTTAAAAGCGTTTAAATGATTGTTCGTGAGATTGCGTTTGAAACGTTTAAATGATTTATGGTAAGAAAATCCATAGGATTTCTATTTCTATATCCTAAACAACAGTGTGACACACAATCAAAATTAAAATAATTTGTTGGAATATATTGTAATTTAAAGAACAACAAAGAGAGGAAAATTTAAATAGGATGTAAAAAGAAAAAACGAAAAGGAAAATTCAAGAAAAGGGAAAAAAAAACTCAAGAAAATGGAAAAGAAAGAAAAAGGAAATCACAAGAAAAATATGGAAAACTTATCAATTTACTATTTTTTATTTCACATTCATAACTCTATAAATATGCTCTTGCGTTAGGGTTGAAATCATAATAACAATTAACAAGAGAAACAAAATAATCTTACAGAGAAGTTATTGAACAACAAACCATCTTGTTCTGCTAATGCTAATGGGGATTAAAACGTCTCCCTCTGCAAAATCAGGGGTCGAACAGTACCGTAGAGATGATGAACGAGAACTCGCACAAGAGAAGGCTGTGCTAGAGAGAACTAGTGTTGTTGGTAGTTAAGCTACAACATCGAGTTTTCAAGCTGAAGAAATTGGTTTGATGTTGGTGAAGCAGAGATTGAATAAGCTGCAAGAGTTAGAAGCAATGAACCAAGAGCTAAAATCACGTTTGAATGAGGACTTTCGCAGTTTCGAAAAGAGTATTGAAAGGGCGATAAAGCAAATAACTGCGGTGAAGGATAATGTAAATACAAAGATCAATGAGATTGTCAAAATATTCAAAGACCCTCCTTGTCCCTTATCCATCAGTATTGCAGCTTTTGCAAAGAGAATGGTCTACAAAAGGACCCCTTTTGCATCCAGCTACGTCATCGTTCACGTCGCCTCGATGTTTCCACAAGCTATGGATATACTACTTGCTGAGTTCCACAAAGCTTGCATCTACACTGCTCCAAATCATATCGCAAACTCAGATCAGTCAGTGTGGGATTCTTCTGACGCTTATGAACTCCTAGATTCTATTATGAAGCTCTACGGTGCGCTCGTCCAGGAAGATATACACGGTGGCAATGCTACTAACATGCATGGGATAGAACATGGATAGACTTGGTTAACCCAGTTCGTTAACAACACCTCAACCAACAACAACAACATAGCTAACGCAATAGCCTTAAATGCCTTTCTACAGACAGCAGGCTTTGGTCTTATCAGCGGTACAAATCTCAGTTTGTGAATGTTGTGAACGATGTGGGAGAGCAAATCTTGAAGAACTTGAGGACAGAAAAGGGAGAGCAAATCTTGAAGAAAGTGAGGACAGAATTGACCATAGCCAATATCACAGCCTACTTAGATGACCAGATGTATCTAAAGGAGCCTAAAGGAAGAACTATGAAGACGAGTCTCTTGTCAGTGAACTATACTGCAGAGTTAGAACAACAATACCAGAGATTGATTACTAATTCAGAAGAGCACAAAACATAATCTCCAAATATTTAACTTGTTCTACTGATTGTGATAAACTCTGAAGCTTGATCATAAAAAGTTTTTTTTTTCTTCTAAGTACAAGCATTATTGTTTTAATCATAAGGATTTCTGAATTTCTTCAATAGATCTGGAATATCGTATCCCAGCATATCATCCACTGCTTGAATCATCTTAGGCTTCAACTTCTCGAATTTGTCAATGTTATAGCCTCCCAATACTTCTCTAAAATGCTCCACACTTGGGAAATCTCCAGCCGGAAGATGAAACTCCCTCTGTACCTGTTTTTTTTAAGAATTACAATAATTTTTTGTTAAATAATCTGAAATCAATCAATACAAAACATGAAAACATGAGATAAAAACCAATTCCTTTATTTATTTCTTGATCAATAGAGAGGTGCGTGTAAACAAAAATTCTAGTTTGGCTTAAAGTCAACTACTTTGGTTTAGGACATTTTAAAAATCTCTAGTAGGCTACTCATAATGCGATTAGTCTAAGTTTTGTAGCTCAAATGAGATATTTACTAACCTTTCCAAATTCTTCTTGGAGATTGTCCATAAGACGTTGCTGAGCTTTGGATTTGCCCATCATTGCTGGCATTTCCTTCCTAAGATGGCTCATAATGTATGCATTGATCTTCGCAGCTCGAGCTCGCTTCACAAACTCGTTAATCTGCAACAAATAGTTGTTTTCAGCCTCAAAATTTTGAATTTATGGACATTACTGTTTGAACTGAGACTCATCAGAATCATACCTTTCTGTCACATGCTTTCTTAGGTATGTCCATTAAGTCTGCTAGAAGATCATTTTGCTCTTTCTCAAAGAGTTCTTTTCCAATCGGTCCAACTGCAGCTTCGTTTATGGGTTTGTCATTGAAGGACCTGCACAAGTAAAGCAATAACAAAATTAATCTATTGTGTAACCAAATGAAACTAATGGCTTAAATTCCTTTTAACAACTCATGAAATCAAAATCACAGTTCATGTCGTATTCAAAGGCATACCCAATATAGACACGTACGACCTCTGGTGTATTCAAGACTTTACCAAGCGACCACATCAATGCTCCATACACTCTCATTAGCTAAGAATCAAGGATTTAGATCAGCTCAAACACAAGTAAAAATGAAGCTTATGAATGGGGGAGGAAATGGATAATTACTTGTTGAGTATCAACTTGGTCAGCTTTGTTTAAAACAACACGGATCTTGTCTTCGTTACCACGCAGAGATGTTATCACCCGTTTGAATTCATCACTGATGTCAAGCTTATGGGGATCAAAGAGAAGGAGAATCATATCACATTTAGATGCAAACCATGAGATCACACCAGTGAAGTCATAGCTCCTTTGCATCCTTTGTTTCTCTCCAGAAAGAACTCCAGGAGTGTCTACAAGAGTAATTTGGTCCAAGACCTACAACACAAACAGGAAGACAAGGCTCACATAAACCAACAGAGAGAATAATCAAAAAGAGACAATGGAATAATGGTTAATTACTCACGGGATGCGGCATTTGTGAACACTCAAACTTTGAGAGGAAAGCACCTCCAAAACTTGTTAGCCCGTTAAATGGCATGTCAGCTTGAACAGCCATGGTATTTCCAGGTATGGTTCGTTCATCTGGTCCACTCTATAAGAAAATCAAATCATAAGAGTTAAATGAATACATCAAGTAACTCACTAGTAATGATTCAACTACGATCAAATCAAGACACACTGACATACCATTGCAACCACAAACCGATCTGTTGTTGGCTCTGGACCAATGTGAGCTCCTGGTAACAAGATGACAGTGGTGAAAATCAGATACATAACTGAAGATTCATTGCATTAGTACGAGTTTAAGGGAACGGAGCAAGTTACCGGGGTAGTCACATCCGAGCAAGTGTTTAATAAATGTTGTTTTTCCGGTGGAATATTGACCCAAAAGCATTACCATTGGTTTGGCATCAAAATCGCTATTAGTCTGCAAATCAACAACAAAAAAAGTATCAAGAGAACAAACTGAGAATCAATCTACAAGGTGACATTGGATATAATTTCTGTAACGGACAAACAAAACCACACAACACAACTGCTTCTGAAATGATAAGGATAGCATAAAGTTCACTCACCAGTACAGGGGATGCAAAATCATTGAAACGATATGTGACTTCCAAAGGCTTCAGCTTTTCAGTGTACAATCTTTTCAAGCCATCGACAATTGTCACCACATTTACTTGTGGCTGGTCATGCAAAATGGCAGATTACATGTTAGAATCATCAGATCACACGCTCAAATACCAAGAAGATGGACATTGCAGCGACAAAGCAAAGTATTATCCCACCTTGATAATAGATTTTGATTTGTACCAGGGAGCTTTTGCCGTGACATGTGGCTGACGAACTACTGCAAGTTTAGCCAGCAAATCAACATTTTTTAACAAAATAAAAAAAAATCATAATGTATGAAACAAAACATAGAATGCTAATTAACCATTGTCTTCAACGTCCACATTTGTTTTTGACGCTTTCTGCTTCTGTAAGCAAAACAATTAAGACAAATTCTTAGATTAGGAAAAGCAAATCCTGAAAAGATCTTAGAAACAAAATCAGGTAAGAAGGAGTCTCACAGATACAACGTTTTCCAGTCCTTCCAACACTGGAAACTCCACACTCTTCATGTCAACTAGAACCAAAAAAAAAAAAGAATCAGATTAGCCAATTTCTGATTAAAAATCCAACCTAATTGCTATATCTAATAAGACTACACTGTCTTCGACCATCAGAACCTCTTTAGTCATAAAATTTCAAGATGTACTGGCCACTTACTTGAGCCTTTGAGAAGATCTGAAGTAATTTCATGTCCTTCTTGTGCCAATGAGACGAGCTGAGAGCAACAAAATAGTCAAATAAGTAAGAACTTTAGACTTCAAATTGACTCAGTAAGATAAATGAATCTCACACAATCATCATACCTTCATCGCAATGATGAACTCCGCCAAACCCAGAAATCCCTGTCGCTTCGAATCCGCAACAGCCCAAACCTTAAAATACAAAAACGCAACTAATTATCTCAATCAACCCTAGAATTACACACTTCAAAATCCAATTCATAGTCTCACAAGTCCTATGGATTCATGAAATCTTAAGAAAACTAATCGTATGAGTAATAATAAACCTGTTTGAGTTCCTGGCGAGAAAGCTTTGACATCGCGAAGAACTTAGTAGCATCGTTACCGGAAACACGACCATCTCCATCTGAAATTTTCAGAAGCAAAACGAAATCAGAACGGAATAATTACGGCGGAGTAGTTAATGGAATCTGAAAAAGGGGTAAAAAGGTAAAGAACACTGAAACCTGAATCGGCTATATTGAACCATTCCTTGTAGATCTTCTGATGCTCTTTCAAACAAGAACCGATCGAGATCGCCGAAGACGTCTCCATGACTGGGATTAAGAAGAGAGAGAGATAGAGAGAGAATGGTTTATGAAATTTGAAATTAATTTGAAATTGAAACTGAAAAGTTAAGAGAGAGAGAGAGAGAGAAGAGAGAGCGTAGAAGAAGATATTTTTCCAAATAGGGTATTTTAACGGGTTTGGCGCTTGTCGAGGGTTGGTAATATACGACGCCGTTTTGTATAATCTTTTGAACTGTCGGCAAGCTGTGTGTTATTCAAATCGAAAACGACGTGAAGTTGGATTTAATAGCTTTGTCGAAGTCTCAAAGAGCAGACTATTACGACGTCGGTTTTGTTCAATCTTTTGAATGGCCCAACACGCTGTGTGTGTCTCATGAAATCTAAAACGACGTGAAGTTGGTTTAACGGCTACTTTAGCGAGATGGTGACAGTTTAATGAAGATCAGATTTTGTTGTACGCAATTACTGGTTGGATCTCTACTAACTCAACATGGTAAAAACATGGCTAACAAAGATGTTATATTCTCCTAGCATCTTAAAATGAAGTGATCAACCATGCTTGTCAATATTGACTTAAATTTTAATCATGTAAATCTTTCTCATAGATTCTTTACTATATAAACCATTAATATATATACTCTTTCTATCATAAAGGTGATGTTCTAGAATTTTTTCTTGTATCACAAAAGATGATTTCTTTAGTGTATTTAATGCATTTTTATTGTTGAAATCAAATAACTAATTAATGTTTTTACTTTTATAATAAATTCAACAAGTATAAGAAAAGTATGATTAAATAAGTATTAAAAGAAATATAAAACAAAAGTAATTAATAATAAATACAATATTTATTATTTTTCTTAATCTTGGTGAAATCCTAAAAAATCATCTATTATGATACAGAGGGAGTATATCAAAAAAGAATTGAGAGAGGGTGGGAGACTATTAACAAAAAAGAAAAAATGTCCAATTATATTTTGTTTCTTACTTTTCTTTTATGGATTTTTTTTCTTAAATTTTTAAGATAAATTTTAGTTTCCTAATTCTTTTTTTATAAAATGTAAATGTAATTTTATTAGACATTGTAAAAAGATAAATACTCTGAAATACCACTAAACTAAGATTTTATTCCAAAAATACCATCACTAGGTTTTTCTTACAAAAATAACTATCATAAAACTTTTAATCCAAAAATACCACAAACATTAAAAATTGTGTTTTGTTCTAACCATGTGTTAGGACTCAGTTATGCGCATAACTCAAAAATGGCACCAACCATGATTTCTTTTTAAAAACAATTGACTTAGAGTTTTGTTGAGTCATCTCCTTTGTAAAATTGTTAAATCAAAGCTTAAATCAAAACAATCCATACAACTAAGTATGAAATAAAACGAAAGTAGGATGTTTGAAATGTTTTCTTGGTTAACATAATTTGTTTAATTTGTTAACATAATTTTCCTAATTATTCTAAGCGTAAATGTGATAGTAAACTTTTTTTTGTGTGATAGTGTTAACACATTAAAAATTGTGTTTTGTTCTTCTTCCAGTTGTGTTTTGTTCTAACCATGTGATAGTAAACATTGTTAGAATAAATAATATTAGTTTATGAATTAAATATAGATTGTTTATGGAATAATAAATGTATTGATTTCATATGATCCTAGCATGGTTGGATATTACTACAGTACCTAGTTATTATCAGGCATGCATAAGCATAATATAGTAGACATTATTTTGAAATTAAGTGGAAGATAATACACACATAATACAAACAAATATAATATTTCAATGTTGTATTCTCAATTAAAATATAATATATATCGCAAATTTAGTAAAATATCAATAATGCATGAATAAAACTCATACACATTCCTATAAATACTTTCACAACATGCACCAAATAAAATAAACTCTGTTTTCTCCCAACCACTATTAATCAAACACATAATGAGTAAATCAATTTTCAATATATGTGTTGTTTCAGTAACTATTGATTCTCAATGCCACGACGGTGATCACATGTCCTGATGTGATGGATACTTTGATGTCATTTATGACATATATTACCGGTTCAAAAGACTCTCTTATCCAACACCAGATTGTTGCAGCAGCTTGCGTACAATTTATCTTGCAATTCCAACAACACAAGATCGTCTAGTTTTCTGTGAGTGTTTGGAAAATGATGTAAAGTCGATGAAAGTCGATATCGAGAAACTTATCAGTGTACCTAAACTTTGTGGCGTTACTTTGCCTGTAACGTTTGACCCAATGATTGATTGTCGCAGGTAAATCTTAATATTGAAAAGTAATATTTGATGTTGTACCAAGAAAACCTCAATTTTAAAAAAACATTTGATAAAAGATTTCGTTAAAACTGTCAAGTGACCTTAGTGCAGTGTGCAATGGTAAAGTGTGCAATGGTAAGTCTTTAATGCACACATTCTATAGGGATTTGACTAATGGACAAACCAGTTGTGGCTCAATGGTTGAAAAAAAAAAAAAAAAAATTCCTTAAAACAAACTGTTTAATTGTTAGAAGATTTCCGTTTAAATTTTATAAAAACTATATGTGCAGTGTTAAGAAGAAGAAGAAATTGGATTAAGCATAGAGATTGAGGTTTAAGAAGAAGACGACATTTTCACTTAAATGTATTTTCAAAATTTAGAATAATAAACCATCACATTTACCTTAGGATCGTCAATTTGACCAAACATATTATTAAACCTGTTTTTCACAATCAATAAACATGAGTTGAATACACATACATATACATATAACTGCAAAAATAAAATTATCAAACATTTCTATGCAGACATACATGGTACAAAAAAAACCTGTTATATGGCAGCCTTAGTGACAAAAAGAACATCTCGGTTTCAAATATGGTGGTGGTGCGTTATGAGAGAAAGCAAGAACACTCGTTTCGTTTTCATGTTATGTTCACTGCCAAATACCAACACATGAAGAAAACGTTTTTGGTTAACTAAACAAGAGAAAAATAGTTGAAATGAGAACATGGATTCAGAGATTACCGATTGTCTTTTTGAGAAGCCATAGAAGAAGAGCAAGCTCGATGCTGAAGATCATACGCAACCATGTTTTATCCACCAAGAATCCGTAAACTGTGATCCCAGCTCTGTTGTTCTCTAGATAGGTCACTAAATACAATAGAGAAATCAAATCTTAGTTTAACGGTAGAAAAGGTTTGTTCCAATCATGCGTCTAATTCAAGATTTTCTTTACCTAGAGCTTGACGTTTCTGAGCACAAACGGCGCTGGCATAGATTGGATGTATCTCAATATCATCGTGATCTCCTTCTCCTTCTTCATCATCATCAGATGATTGAATAACATTACGACGACGCGATAAAATCTGAGAATGTTGTATGTTCGTTGGACATTTAGGAGTCTCTCCGTCATCAAGAACATCAAATGAATCTAAAGAGGCGCAAACATTCCACTTTGTGGCGATGCTCGTTACAGATTGAGCTTTGTGAGTCATCTGTGTTGCACTTTTTAAGCATATGAATAGCCCTGACACCAAGCTTATGGAGCATAACTGTAAAAAGCAGAGACATTGATCAAGATAAGTTTTAGAAAGACAAGAACAAGACGATCAAAGAGAAGATAATACGCATAAAATCTTACCGCAAGCTCGCCAACTTCGTAGATATTGAACGGAACACTAGCTCTAATGGTGGTAAGCAAAGCCATGAACTGAGTGGCAGTGACAAAGAACAATGACAAAACAATGAAACGCCTGAAACGGTGACTAACAACCTTCAGTTCACGCCGGATTTTGAGATGCTCGGCGAGTATGGAACTAAAATCAGTGATCTCAGAGGCGAAGCAGCGGGCGAACTCATCGAGACGGAGGACTTGGAGGTGGCAGATGTTTTGGTAGAGGATACAAGCGATGATGAAGAGCGATGTACGGTAGAGCCAAGATGAGAGCTGAAGCGTACAGGCTAAGACATGGCTCAGCATCGGGTTAATGATGTAAGGGATTTGGTTGAAGCCTGAAGCATACCACCAGATACGATAAATAGCTTGTAGCGTTACCGATGGAAGGACGAAGATAGCAAGTAGCTTCATTGATCTCTGCAACAAGAAACAGAGCAGACACTTGTAAGATGGTATCCGGATTTCCAAACCGGTAACCGAAAGTAACCGAACCTAACCGCTATCTAAAGCCCGAACACATAACCGAATTTCGTTTGTTAGTCTCTCGGATCTCGTTTGTATGGATGCGAAACACATAACAGAATTAAATTAACCGATAACCAGACCTATCCGAACCAAATTTTTGGTCGGTTATATTCGGTAGCCTTGCTCATTAACCGAATTACTCGAAAAACCGACTACCCGAACCAAACCGAACCTTTCAGTCCAACGTCCCAGGCCTAAATCTATAATCAAACCAACTAATCAATGTTTGATTCGTAATTAACAGCAATGTGGCCCAAAACCTCAACTTCACTTGATTTCATAATTAGAGGTTCGAGTATGGTGAAGACTCAAGAGCCAAAAGGGCTTACCAATCTAATCCCAAAATTAACGATTCTAATCATGAAATTAAATACTAATTACTATAATTAGCAGATAAGATTTAATTTACCTGGATCTCAGCTTCGTATCCGATCCTAACTTTATCGTTCACATCTTTAAGCTTATCGAAGAAGAGGAACCTTCGGATTCCATACTTCTTGGACCAATCCGAGAGACTAACGAACGAGATTACTGCGAAGATCGATAACGAGAGCTGAACCAAACCGTCGTAAGGACGGCGGTGTTTGAAATCGCAGTCGGCGCAACGTAGCACGAAGTGTGAGATCATTGGGACGATGACGGCGAGGAGGAAGAAGATGGACCATGAGAGAAGAGTTTTAACGCGATTTGATTGATCGAACCAGAGGAGGAGTCTCGGGAATGAGAATTTCGTAGCTGGTGATGATTCCGGTGGTTTTTGGAGGATCGGGTCGGGTCGGGTTGAGGAGTTGTGGGATTGATCAGATCGTTGTTGCTTTGATGATGATTCTTCCATCATCGGGGTTTGAGGGTAGTTTCGGGATTTTGAAATAGTTTTGCAGAGTTTTGGGACTTTGGAGGGGAAAGCTAAAACAAATAAGGCACTTTGGATTTTGTAAGCTTACGTGTGTACAAGACCACATATTTAATTTAGAAAAAAAAAAAACGACCATAGACTTGATTTTTTAAATATATTTAAATTTATTGTTATAGAAAGTGTGTGAAAATGATTCAGTTCTTTTTAAAAAATAACTATAGTGAAACTGAGTTTATATTTTAAATTATGGTGATGATGGATATTATTTATGGAACGGAAATGCATATGTGGAAGAGAGATTCAATTAATTTTATTTTTATTTTACAATAAAGGATTAGCTCATATGAGCGAGAGATTATTTTGGTATTATAATTATAAACAATTATCTGTGGTTTGGTTGATTTGGGACTAAACACATCTGTGTGTACAACAAATGTGTTATATTGATCGGATGTAAACTCTGATAGATCAACCACAAGATATCTAGATTAATTAATGATTTAATATGGCAGCTATGTTTATATTTTAAAATCGCATATGATGATATTAGAATATTTGGATTTAATTTTGTTAATGTCTCTCACGTTTGACCCTCTCCGCCATGTGTCCTTCACTTAGACATCAAATAGTTACAAGACAAAAAAAATGCCACATATCGTCGAAACTGGTTTATATAATGATTAATTGGGTTACATGATATATTTTTAAGGTTGGTTCACTCGAGATCTGAGATTAGACAAGGCCTTGGGGGTTGTTCATACCAATCAATACTCTTATTGCAAAAATAATAAAAAGAAAAGAGAAGAAAAAGAAAAAAATAAACTATTCTTTTTTTGAGAAACATGAGAAAAAATTCTCGCAAAAAATAAAACAAACATCACTTATTTAGTGGAATAAAGATTTAAAAAAAAATTCTAGTAAAACTTTTTATTTTTTATTTTTTTGAGAACGTTCACTGTTGTTTTTAATAAAGGAGTTTAACTTTTTGTGCTAAGCTAATTTTTGGGTTAAAGGAGTTTAACTTTTGGTGATTTGTATAGTTAATAGTCTGGGATTAATTCCTCTGATGCTTTGTTTTTTGTGTAGGAGTTTGTAATCTTGTATATGTGTTGCTGTAAGCCTAGGCAGTTTTAAATCTAAATATAACAAATCAGTTGACCAAAAAAAACTTACTGTGTTGACATTTGAGTTTTTTTTTGTCAACCATTGGGCCACAACAGACCGGTCTATTAGCCTAATCCTTACATTCGTAAGGAGCGAGACTCGATCTCTAGTGTGATGGTGCCTTGTGCATTAAGTACTTACGTTTGGCCACTGCACTAATGTCACTTCATGTTGACATTTGAGTTTTATTATAGACAGAAAATAACTTTGACCAAATAATATTATTTAGATAAAACAATTTAAAAAAGATATTCATTAAAACACAAAATCAATGATTTATCAATTTACCACATAATAATTTCAAAAAATATATATTAACTAAAACATGTAGTCAATGGTTTTGTTAATAATTTTCAATATGTTTGATATCATCTATCAACTAATTAAGAAATGTTTTTTTGAGTTTTTTAAAAATCATTGATGTAATAACTAATAATAGCTGTAATTAAAAAATATTACTTTAAAATTAATTATGCAACAGGTTGAAAAATCATCGATTGGTTTTTAATTTATTTTTGAAAATTTTGTGCAAATAACATTATTTGGTTAAGAAAATAATATTAATTTTGTTAAAGACAATTTTTGTAATTATAACTTTTACGTCCTCATGAGCATCCACATCATGCATATCAAAGTCCTAATCATGTCATGTCAGCGTCCACATCATGCCTTGTCGGCATTTTTGACAGTTGACTAATGTTTAAATTAGTCAATATGTGCTTTGAAACAGTTAATAAAAGTTTATGTAGTTTATTTGATTTTCAGTTAATAAAAATACATTGTTATATTGTATGGATAGAAAAATACACTTTCAAAAATGTTTAGGCTGAAATATACCATTTTCCCTAGTTTTGTCACAAAACACATCTCCACTTTTAAATAATACTTCCACCAGCACATGGAATTGTTCTACAAGAGCTCTAATGACACATGGTGAAATTAAAAAAGAAAACAGATCATCATAAAGTAATCTTCAAGAAAACTAGAGTAACCACGATCCCTTTATTATTAATTTTTAAATACATTTGGTAAAGTAATCATTTTTTATGTATGATTTACATAAATAAACTCTTATCATTTGAATAAATATTAAAATTTATCATTTACCATACAATCATCTCAAAATCGATAATCATAAAGATTTAAATGTTTTTTCTAAAAACCATAATTTAAATTAGTATCAAAAACATATTTCAATAATTCTAAAAGAAATTAGGATGCATAATTTAAATATTCTAGATATTTATAACTTCGTGAAAAAAAATATTGCAAATCATTTTAGGGAAAGGGTTAGACTTGAATAAATATGTTCTATAGTTTTTTACGGATTGATTATCAAACGAGTTAACAAGAGGTGTTAAGCCAATTCTAAACAGTACCAAAGACAAAAAAAAATACAATCCATTTAAAATTATATAATCTAATTATTAATCAGACATATTAAAAACATAAACATATAACATAGATTTTTTCTTAATAATTGCTGAAAAATAAATCTTTAGTATACTACGGATCAAAATCTATTAAATTAATAGGAAGACCAAAAACAAAAGTGTCATTTGAAAAAATGTGCTTATGAATGCTTATGATATAGACGTCTTTCCATACAAATGGATTATATACTTTCTAGGTTTATAATAGCCAATGTTCAACAAAGCGTTAGGCGGTATATGAGCAGTGACCCAGCGCTTAGCGCCTAGAACGCTAGACAGTTTTAGGCGGTTTACATGTTTACAACATAAAATATTATATATATATATAAAATTATATAAAAATATTTGTTAGAAAAAATAATAAAATTATAAATTATAAACAAAAGTAAGAAAAATACATTTATTTAAGTTATATTAACAACATATAAATGTTTATAATTACGTATACAGATATAAAACTTAATAATTTAAATATATGTAGTTAAAAATCATAAATAAATATTAAAATAAAATTTATGTAATTTTGAGGACTTTTTTGAGAATTCAATTTGATTGTTATAGTCTAATCATCATGAACAAAAGTATGATCCTACTTCTTTCTCACTAAATGTCATTAGGACAAAGGCACAAATTGTTTCACTGTGTCCTGATACAAAAAATTTGTGGCTTTTTTATTATATCTGCGAATAGGCAGGAACAAATTTAGCTACGAGCCTATAATAGTCATAAAATATTTTGTAGCAGTGGACAATTTTTCTTTTGGTGTGGTGGAAAAAGTGATGGATTTGACTTTTTTCGTTACCAATCTAGTGTGATTTTTTTACTAAGCTACATGGAATCGGAAATGGGTACGCGGAACCGGAAGCGTTTGGAAGCGGAAAAGCGTGTTTTTAAAAAAATAGAGGAAACGGAGTACGCATTAGAAGCGTTACATATTATCTATATATATATATATTATTTATAAAAAGTTTCCTAAATATGTCAAATTTAAGTATTAAATAAAAAAAATATATAGTGATGTACACTATATCCAAACATTTAAGCCAAACTGAAATTAAATTATTATTATTATATATCTATATATAAATTATGGCACATTTCAATTTTCATTTTCAGTTGGGCTCGTTATAGGTTTTTTTTGTTATTGTTGGGCTCGTTAAGAGCTGATATTTTGTCGAAAAAAGGAAAAAAAGCTGTTATTTTGTTATTTTATGTTTATTAAATTGTTAATAAAATGAGATGATCAAAGAAAGAAAACAAATAAGCCACGTGTATATCAACCCTAATTGCTTCTTCTTTCTTCTTGCAACCAGCCACACTTGACCGTTCTTCCTGTAAATCTTGTTTTTTTTATATTCAAACTACAACTTTCATAAATTCATGGAATATTCTTTGGATTAAACTAATAATATTTTCGGACGCTTCCAAATCCGAGTCGCTGCTTCTTCTGCGTTTCTAAAATCAACTTTTCAGGAAACGCGATTCCATCGCGATTCCGGACGTTTCCGGTTCCGCTCCCGATTCTGAAGCGAGAATCGATGCTTGAGCCACGCTTCCGTGCAACGTAGCTTTTTTTAGACTACTTGTTTTAGGGGCCATAGAACTATGCAAAGTTTTTCTGATCAATACTTTTCTGATACTTGGTTCATTTGAATTTTGTTTTTACAGTTGGCATGGTGTGTTGTCTCTTTATCTTTGTGATGTCACCAGTGGTAAACCAAAATTATTTTTTACTGGAGTAAAAATATTAAATTAAATTAAATATACTAATCTTATCAATAAACACAAGTAAAGTACGTACTAGATTAGTACAAGTGTTTATATGAATATTTTGAGATTTTAAATTGTGAGATGAGTTTCTCTAATCCATTTACATGTGTATGTCATCACCCTCTCACGATAAAGAACAAACTCCAACTAAATAATAACTCTAATATGAGTTCTGTTTTTCTAGCATCTCTTACTTCACTTTTAAACCAATCTTCACCTCGAAGTTTCAAGTTTTCAATTCCTCACAAATTCATCTTTTTTTTTCTCCTACTAGTCACCTCAACTGAATCAATAGTTTAAATGTTTGTGACAAATTATTGATTTTGTTTTTTTGGTTGAATTTTGGGAACTGTTTTTGTTTTGTGGCATGTGCATTTATAGGCAATGGTTGCCATCATCGGATTATGGTAGTCAAATGGTTTCATTCCATCGTCGTAATTATGAGCTTTTAGCTAATAAATTTCTACATCAATAATCTTATATTCTCATGTAATCTTAAATTAGTCGTAATTATGAGTGTAAAAAAGCAGGGCATGTTCTTGCTCAAGGTAATTTAGTTTGCTTGAGTCCATCTTCAAAATTTAATTCTTGCGTTATTGTTGAAGTATATGTTCACTACTTTCTTAAACAGCTTGTTTTGTGCTTCCTTAATTCTTCAGTTTAGTGCATCATTTGTTTTTTTGTTCAACTTGTTTGTTTGCTTATGTGATTCTCATGCTTAGTGCATTGCTTGCTTTTGTGCTTTCTTGATTCTTCAGTCTAGTGCATTATTTGATTTTTTTTTTTTTTGCTCAACTTGTTTGTTTGCTTATTTAATTATTCTGTTTAGTGCATTGATTTTTCTGTGCTTCTTTGATTGCTCAAATGAGCGCATTGCTTGCTTTTGTGCCTTCTTGAGTCTTCTGTTTAGTGCATTATTTGTTTATATTTGCTTAGTTGATTCTTTTGTGCCTTCTTGAGTCTTCTCTAACATGATTATTCAATAGTATATACTATAGTTTTAGTAATTTATTGTGACATAACATTCTTCTCTTGGTTCAGATTCCGACATTTACTTACTTACTCCGTCGCACTAACATAATTAATTTCAATAAGATTTGCATATATATATTTCACATTTAATTTTTAATACTTTATTGGATTTATATATTTACCTTTGTTTTGTTCATTTCGACTACGAAAATAATTTAAGCAGCTGAGAGTGAAAAGAATTTGTGGGATAAATTTGTAATATGTTGATGTATGTAAAAACTAGTACTATCGTATTATTCAACTTATGAGTAGGTTTTTGGATTTAAAGAATATTCCTCATGGATACCTTTTAATATTCTCCCTAAAAGACTTGTGAATCTTCTCGACTTTTCCCCATCGTAAAGCTCCGCTCTCTTCGTTTCCGTTTTTGGCACTCTACAATATACCCCATCATCATGACGTTGGAGAGCTACGCCGGAGATGTTCACACCGTACCACAGTCGGAGAACTCGACGGAGGATAGAGGCGGCGGCGGCGGCGAGCTTTTCGTGCCACCTCTCAACTTCGCTATGGTCGATAATGGAATTTTCCGTTCTGGCTTCCCTGAACCCGTCAGTTTCAGCTTTCTCCAGTCTCTTCGCCTCCGATCCATCATGTAATTTTCTCTGATTTCGATGCCTGTCAACTTCGTTTTTGTCTCTAATCTCTCTTGATTTTGTTGTGTGTTTCTAGATATTTGTGCCCTGAGGCATACCCAGAGGTGAACATAGAATTCGCAAAATCAAATGGGATCCAAGTCTTTCAATTTGGAATTGAAAGATGCAAGGTGAGGAACTGAGGATGATTTTGATGATACTGATCCTATTGGTTTATCCTTTAATATGGTTGCATAGTCTGTTCTTCAGAATCTTAAGATTTCATCCTTTAATATGGTTAATTCTATCTACGGTTGTTCCTTCTATTGGACTTATGGTGTTTAATCTTCTTGTTTAGCATGTTATGGACTTATGGTGAGATAGAGCTATCAAAGATGATGGATGAATAACATATTCTGTGTGTGCTTGAAACTGATGATTTGATGGTTCTCTCTCTCTGTGTTTCTTTCAGGAACCCTTTGTTAATATCCCTGACGAGGTAATCCGAGAAGCATTACAAGTACTTCTAGGTAGGTACCCCTTCTATGGTATAGTCTCTGGACTCTGTTGAAAACATTTTTAATTGAGCTTAATGTGTTGATCATCTAATGATGAGTTTGTCTTTGCCTTTTTTTTTAACTAGATACCGAGAATCATCCTGTGTTAATTCATTGCAAAAGTGGGAAGGTAAACTGAGACATCTCTCCTCTGGTTTAACACTAGTCATGACATGTATGATCGAAAGGATCCTTATATATCTTGTTTCTCTCTGTTGCAGCATCGGACAGGGTGTCTAGTAGGTTGTGTGAGGAAGATTCAGAGATGGTGTTTGTCTTCCATCTTCGATGAGTACCAGAGATTCGCAGCTGCCAAAGCTAGGATATCAGACCAGAGGTTCATGGAACTCTTTGACATCTCCAATCTAAAGCATTCACCACTCTCCTTCTCTTGTTCCAAGAGGCATACTCACATTGATTACTGACAACTTTACTTGTTGAAATGCCATTAAGAAAAATTTAAGTAGTTCTTTGAGTAGTTAGATGAAAAGTAAAGACTTTCCATCATTCAATAAATACATAATAAAATCCCTTTTATTCCAAATTATATAAATAAAAATGATACGGGTTTTCTCCTTTTCAATGCTATCATGTGGAACAAGTTTTTCATAAATTTTTGTATTCAGCGTAAAAATTCGAACCTTTTTAATTATTGAATTGGCAAATTCCAAGTTAACAAATTGGCATGCCAAATTAACGTGGTTAGTGGAAGATTTAAAATTTATGAGGAAACGTTTTACCAAAAAATTTGTGTTATTGGTCAAATTTGTGTTAATTTCAAATTTAAAGATACTAATAATATACTAGTAATGAATGCAATCGTAATTCGGAAGTATAACTGAAAAAAGCTTTAAAAAACCCTGCGAGACACGACTTCCGAAACAGTCGCAACACTCTCTCCTTCTCTCTCTCTTTTACTCCTCTATTGGTGTGTTCTTCAATGGCGGAGGTGTTCTTCAGAATCCATTCTTATTTATTTTTCTCTTAGTTCTCTTCTATTCTTTTAAATCTCTGTATCTTAGACTAAGATTCTTAGTCGATAATGAGTCAACAACTAGGTGTAGAAACAAGTCAGTCCCAGTCCGAGACGCAACAGTCAACGACATTTCTTGATTTGCTACGAGTCCAGATGGACGGTCTCGATCGAACCAGAAGAAGGAAACGAACACTAAAGGAACGGCTAGGATTCAAACAAATCGGATGTTGTGGTCCAACCTGGGGTCTTCGGTTAACAACCAGTACTACTACTACTAACACTCGCGAAGACGACGAACCGTTCGATAACCGGGTCGGTTCCGGTTCAAATCATGGACCGGTTCAGTTAACCCAAGGTATGAATCTCGCAGCTGCTTTAGCGGCGGAGAGAAATTACCGAACGGAGGAAACGGTAGCGTCGTCATCAGGGAGTTTGACGCCGTTAAGAGTTTCGTTAATGAGATTGTTAGAGGAAACGGCGGAGAGAGTCGTCGAAGGGAATGAAACGGCGTCGTCTTCATCGACGGTTAGAGGAGGTGGTGGTAATGATTCGATGTGCTGCGTGTGCATGGGAAGGAAGAAAGGAGCAGCGTTAATCCCATGTGGACACACTTTTTGCAGAGTGTGTTCTCGAGAGGTGTGGCTTAATCGAGGTTCGTGTCCCCTTTGTAACCGTCCGATCATCGAGATCCTCGACATTTATTGATTTTATTTGTATCCTACGGCTCAATAATACCACACTCCCGTTGCACGTGACTCACCTCACTGATGTTTGTGTTGCCTAGAGATTCACGTGTGTGCTACATATGAAATTTAATTACGCTTATTGGAAACTGGAGTATTATTATTTTTAGTTATTGATTATGGGCCTGTTCTTAACCAAAACCCCCAATTCAAATTTACAATGAAGGCCCATTTAGCTTTGGTTCAATCGCTCATTAATTTTAGAACCGTAAACGCGGTAAGGCCATCATTAACGGCAAAACACTCTCCCTATTCTAAGCCCAATTATATAATAAAAAAATGGAACAGTGGGCTTAGATCAAAAATATTGGTTTTGGTAGAACTGATCCACAGCCCGTTCTAACATTCTTCCTCTCTTCTGATTGGTCAGAAAAAAAATGAGAAGGAAATATTTTCATTTCTCTCATTCCATCGAAATCGTGTCTAGGGTTTGTTTTTCTTTCGAAAACGGCGACAGCTTCGTTCTCGCCATAGTCGCCGCCGAAGCTTTGTTTTCCGGCAATTGAAACACCAAAATCGAAAGGAGAGAAGCTAGTTCCGTCCTATTCTGTCCTTGTCTTCGTCGTTGTCTCCGTCGTTTCCTTTGTCGAGCTTTTGGCATATCGTAACCAAAATCTCAATCGAAACCAAAATCAAAATTGAAACGCTTTTGTCTCATCCTCTCCTTTGTCGGGCAAATCTCCGATCACTATATCTTTATTCTAAGAACACCATAATTAGTTCTCCCATTTTTTTTATCTATGATCTTAACAACTGATCTAACATTATTTTCACTATATATTTAATCTAAGAACATAAAAAAAAGTTCTCCCATTAATGATGCCCTAAGGACAGCGACTGAAAAAGGTGTTCTTAGATATTTGTATTTGCATTGGAGCTCCATCTCGACCGTCCACAAAACTGGCGATCTCGAAGATCACATAAAAACGGCCAAACAAGTATAGTACACGTCCGAAGGTTCTAGACACATCATGCCATTTGCATGGCGTTTCTATACCTAGAAATAACCCAAACCAAATTCTCCCCCACACGAATAGTGGGACAAATTATCCAAATTTGTTTTAAAAATTATTTGAGAAAAATATAATCTTCCACAAATTTTAATGCATTTTTTTCATAAAGTTGGCAAATTTCGAAATCAGTAACTGTTCGATTCGCAATTGATGATCTTAAACCATTCACGTGTCAATGCCTTTGTTTTATTAAAGACAATATCTATTATATCCTTAGTGTCTTGACTTTTGTATGTATCATATAGTAAGATATTAGAGAAATACCCTAAAATAGCAATAAAACAAGTTTTACGGACAATTATAGCATATATTCCATAAATTTCCAAAAATAGTACTATTTAACACATTAAAATATTTAAAATTAATTTTTAGATTTTTTTTTTTAGGTTTGGGTTCTCAATTTCATATTTAGAATATAGTTTTGAGGGGTAGAGTTTAGTATTTAGAATTTAAAATTTAATTTTGAAAGATAAATTTTGAAATATAATGTTATTTTTGTAATTTTAGAGATGTTGTGCTATATTTAAAAAAATAAATTATTTTGGTGCTATTTTTTAGAATGTCCCAAGGTATTATGATAGAAGGGTATATACGTCATTTACAATCCACCTCAACGGTTATAAAACGCGTTTTGTAGTTTCCTAATTTTGTGAGGTTTGAGTTTCCTCTTGTGAAGAAAAAAAAAAAAAAATGGCGACTGTACCATCGTTGTTCACTCAATTCCCCTGCAAAACCCTAGTTCCAAACTCACCAAACGCTAAACCACATTCCAAATCTCCGGTTCAAGTCTCGGTACACTCATTCAATCGGAGGTCGGAGCTTGGGATCTCTGTTCACCGGCGAGGTTTCAAAGTCCGAGCAACGGATTTTGATGACGAATGGGGTCAAGAAGGGGTGGAGAGAGTAATGGCTTCATCATCGGTGGCGGAGAAAGAAGCAGACGAAGCGATCGAATCCGTGGAGGAGACGGAGAAGCTTAAGAGATCGCTGGCTGATTCATTGTACGGTACAGATCGTGGGTTAAGCGCGTCGAGCGATACGAGAGCTGAGATCAGCGAGCTTATTACCCAGCTCGAGTCTAAGAACCCTACTCCAGCTCCTACCGATGCTCTGTTTCTCCTCAATGGCAAATGGATTCTCGCGTAAGTACACACAATTTCTTATTATTTGGTACTTAAAGATTGGAACTTTTTAATGGGAAAATTAGAGCCTTTGCTTATTGTTGTAGTTCAAGAACTTGTCTTTTAATTGTGTTCTGTTCTCTCTCTCTCTCTCTCGTGAAGCTACACATCGTTCGTGGGTATGTTCCCATTGCTCTCACGCAGAATCGAGCCATTGGTTAAAGTGGATGAGATCTCACAAACCATTGATTCCGATACCTTCACCGTTCAAAACTCTGTTCTCTTTGCTGGTCCCTTTTCCACAACATCCGTTAGCACCAACGCTAAGTTCGAAATCCGAAGCCCTAAACGTGTTCAGGTAAATATATCAATCATCACCTAAACCCGCACATGTTAACAGTTTTACATAAACCTAACTTGGGATTTTGTTTTGTTTGTTGTAGATTAAGTTCGAGCAAGGAGTTATTGGAACTCCTCAGCTAACGGATTCTATTGAAATCCCCGAATTCGTCGAGGTTCTTGGCCAAAAAATCGATCTCAGCCCTATTAAAGGGTTACTTACATCAGTCCAAGACACGGCTTCCTCTGTGGCTAGAACCATCTCAAGCCAACCACCATTGAAATTCTCTTTGTCTAGTGACAAGACCCAGTCGTGGCTGCTCACAACTTACCTTGACAAAGACCTTCGGATCTCGAGAGGTGATGGCGGAAGCCTCTTTGTGCTCATCAAAGAAGGAAGCTCTCTCTTAAACCCTTAAAATCATCATCATTACTCTCACATCACATCCACAGTAACATTTATAATACTAGTATAGAACCATTTGCCTGTGTTTAATAGTGTTGTAAAACTGTTATGTTACCTTGTTGGAGAGTTAAACAATGGATGTTACTCTTAAGAAATACAATATATATTTACATTGATACATACTTGAACTGTACGGTTAACGCTTTGCTAAACAAACACTTTAGCATCAGTTCAGTTTTGGTATACTGAAATTGAAAGCAAAATTGTATCACAGTTCTGTTTTCTTCTGTAATCTCAAGTTTCTAGTTCAGTTATTTTTTTGGTTTATTAATGTTATACAAATCGGTCTATTTATTACTTAGAAAACCGGTTTGTTACAAACCAAGTATCTTTTACACAGACATTTGAAAGAAACAAGTGGTCTTTGTTCTCTTTTAGCTACGAAACAAATCAGCACAAACCTCGTAAAAGATCTCGAGAATGGCAGACCGGTACTCGCGAGGATTCATCGATAGATAGTACTCCAAGAGGCTTCTAAGTTCATCTGCTTCTTTTATTTTGTTTGCTACAATCATCTCCACCATGGAGTCTCTAAAGTCCTCTCTTGGATCATAAGAAAATTTCTCCATCGCCATCATGACAATGAACTTAGTGCTACCGATGCTCCCCTCGCTTCTTCTTCTTGTTCTTCTCGCCTTTTCTTGCCTAATCTTTGCTTGATGTTGTGTGGCTTCTTGTGTCTCTCTGATCATCTGCTCTAGCTTCTCCTGAACCATGTAGTGTGCTAGGCTAGAGAGCGAACCGTACTGGTCTGAATATCTAGAACTTCTGTCTGATTCCACCGAGGAAGAAGAAGCAGAAGAAGTGCTGAGTCTTGCTTTGTTGCTGCAACACAAAGCTCTGCTGCAGATTCTTGCTTCTCTTGTTTGGTGTTGTGATTGTTTGTTCTGTTTCTTGTTATCTTTCTCTGTTTCTTCTTGTGTTCTGTTTGTGATTTTCATGTTGACGATTAAGTTACACATTATAGTCGGGGGTTTTGAGGATGGGGGATGTTTGTTAAATGCAAATAAAAAAATAGAGTTCTTATTTAATCATTTTATGTAAAAATTGAAAAATGTGGGTCATGTTCATCATGATTATGTCTTGATCTTAATTCATTTTAAAACTCAAAAAGAGGTTCTTTTAAAATTTAGACTAACAAGTCTTTCAACATTATTCATTTTTGTAAGACTAAGTTTTCTTTATTTATATCCCAAAATCAATATTTACAATTTGTTCTCAAAATGCAATGAAAAGTTGTACACTTTTTTTGGTAAAAATGTAAAGTATTTATACCAATTTTAAATTTTCAACAGCAGTTACAGAGAAAACAAATAAGTCAGAAAGACCAATCTACAACCAAAAAGATCTACATATACAAGAGAAAACACTACAAAAAAAGCATCAATTAATATTTAGTTTTCCTTTCGAAGACCATGTTCTTATGTGTAGAATTTATAAAGGTTATCAAAAATTAAAGAAAAGATTGTGTTTAGTGAAATTGATTCATTATTTCAAATCAATATAATATGATATATTACTTCCAACAATAAAATAATGATTGATGAAAATATCATGTAGTTTATATATATATCAAAAGCAGATATAATAAATACATATCAAATAAAAAGATGAGAATAATAGAGGAGATTAGATTAGGTATGATTGAGGATAATTGTAAAAGAAAAAAATTAAGAAAGGAGAGCTAAATGCATGTATTTGTGTCGTGTTTTAGGAATATAGGGGTGATTAATTTGATTATGAGGGTGATGTAGACCATCTTCATGTCCACTTTAGTTTTGTTGTTGTTGTTGAAGATGAAATATCTACACTTTGTTTTCTAAAGTTTTTGGTAATGTGTAAAAGGTGATCGATATGTAATACTTACCGTGATCTGACACAATTAATATAGATAGCTAATAATTATTAAAAATATTTTTTAAAAAACTTGAAGAAAAACGAGATAAAGAAAAACTAGAAGATCAAGACCAGCAATTTGTGGTTTTCACATGGCGGCTACTGATGAACACGAACTTCACTTTGTTTTATAACATATTCTTAAAGGGCATATTAGATTTTAAATAGTTCAGAGTTGTAATTTTGCTAGAGATATAAAGTTAAGATTAGCTAAAAGTGTTATTTTCAAAATATACATGAGAAATGAAGAGATAAACGTATGGTTGTTTGCCTTGGAGACAAGACATGCTTTATCTATGCTGGCTTGTACATAATACCTCATTTTCTGCTTTGTTGAATTAGGAATTTTATAATCATGCATTCTTTTATTGGTAAATTTTATAATCTACGTATTTTCATACACACACACACACACAACAAAATTCAACATTTTATATAGATATTGAGAACAGTTGGTCTGGAAGCTATCGAAAAAGAAAAGAAAATTGGACTCAACCCATGATAAGAGAGAGTGTTGTACAAAAAAATTTCTATTGTACCACCATTTTGCGTTTAATTATGGAAATCGTTGTGGAATGGCTCTTGGAGAGTCAATAAACTTTCACCACGAGAAAATGGTATATCACTTATGGTATCCCCCGACACACAAGTAAGAATGTACCTCATTAGAACTTGAGGTGACAAGATATAGGTTTAGTTTTACCTAGTTTGTATATTGATATGGGAGCCTTTAAATGTCTTTAACAATAAGTTATCTCGTGTTATTCAACAAAAGAGTGTGCAATAATTGGAGATTAATCCCAAAAGATGATGTTACACAGCTGGATAGAATCACTTTGTGGTGATTAATTACGTCTTTGTAGGTTTTAGAATCGGGTCTTTTAGGGATTTTGTCATGTGACAATATCCATATGACTTTTTATTTTGATTAAGTTGTTAAACTCAAAAAGAGAACTTTTAAAACGTGAGAAGTAATTAAGAATTGATCACTTGATCTAAATACAGTCAGTAAGTACCTTACCAACTTGTTAAGCTGACAGTTAAACCACATGTTGCCATTATGGTCCATGCTTTTTAGGGTTTATGATTATCTATTACATCTCTTCCTTACCATTTTTATCATTAGGTCTAAACTCGTTTCTTTCGATTAACTAATTAGAAAATTATAATCATGTTTGGTCTCAAGCTCACAATTCCGTTTCTTCAACACAAAAGACACTAGAAAACAAAAAATGCTTCATTTTGGATTCGTTAACAACAATAACAAAGACCAATGCTCCTGCCGACTCTAAAAACGAATATAATCAAAGTGATCATTCCTCTCTAATTTTAGAAATCAGTATTAGCAAAATACTGTTACGTACTGATTTTAACTGGAAGCATTTTAATTTGATGAAGGAAGCCAAAAATGCGATTTTATGTTTTTTCTCAATCTACAATTTTATTCATTTTGTTTTTGACGGCATACAATTTTATTCATTTATTCTAATTATTACACAACTTTTTTGATAAAAATTAAATTATTAGACAATTTTATGCAAATTCCAATATAATTCGAATTTGATGCTTAAAACCCCTAAAATACAACACATATTGAACCAATGATACAACAAAACTTTTGTCGAAAATGAATCAAATGCAGTTCTTGATATTGTTATAAAAATTCGAGAATTTTTTTGTTTTAAACCCCAAAATTTGGCATATTGGAATATTCGGAAAGATTGTACATTAAATTTCATCACCCACTTTTAGAAACTTATCCAAACAGTTTCCGACACACACACCTCTGACTTCTGACATTCAGAGAATTTTTAGGAACAAGAGTCCAAAAAAAAACTCACAAATGGCATCACAGCTCGATTTCATCGGTAAAGATTACATCGCTGGAATCTCGAATAATCCTCGGGCGGCTAGCCGTGTGTCTTCTGTGTACAGCGAAGTCCAAGCCAGTCGTATCGACCACGCGCTTCCTCTTCCTTCCGTCTTTAAAAACCCTTTCAAGATCATTGATGGTCCTCCCAGCTCCTCCGCCGGACATCCAGGTTCGATTACTAAACCGGAATCACTAGAGTAAACCGGTTCTTAATTTGTTGGTTTGAGTCAATTTTGATTATTTTTTTTTGATGTGGTTGCAGAGGAGATTGAGAAATTATTCCCAAATCTATTTGGACAACCATCAGCTTTATTGGTTCTTAACCAATCTGATGCAGTTAAATCGGACCAAAAGCTTAAGATTGGTGTTGTGTTGTCGGGTGGACAAGCACCTGGAGGACACAATGTTATCTGTGGAATCTTTGGTTAGACATTGTTACTTTGTCCAATTTTTAATTTAATTCAGGTTTTTAAAGATTTTGAATTTGAGTTTTGTAATTTAGTTGTTGTTGTTGTTTGGTTGGATAAGATTACTTGCAGGAATATGTGAAAGGAAGTAGTCTGTTTGGGTTTCGTGGCGGTCCAGCTGGAATCATGAAGGGAAAATATATTGAGCTTACTTCTGAGTTTGTCTATCCTTATAGAAACCAGGTATCAAAATGATGTGCCTTTTGAGTTTTTTGTCGGTTTATTATATTCGGTTTAGTTTGGTTTCGGTTTTTTGTCGGTTCATTTTAACATGAAAAACTGAATTAGTGACCATCATTTTGTTTAATTTAGTTGGTTTATCATCTTTTTGATTTGGTTTTAGTTTGGTTCGGATTGATTTTTACCGGTTTAGATACTCTCAGTTAATTGAGTTTGATTTAACAGAGTACTGTAGGTTTACCGAAAGAAGTTTGTTAAGATTTTTAAAGAATGGTACGTTGGAGTTATCAAATTTTGATCATAAAGAGTTGGAACTAGAAGCTCTTAGTATCTAAAGATTTGCATTTTGTATTTATTCTTGATAGTTTCTGTTGTGCTTTTTTTCTGTTGCAGGGTGGATTTGATATGATATGTAGTGGTAGAGACAAGATTGAAACTCCAGAACAGGTGAATAGGCTTTTTTTTTCTCAATGTTGTGGCTTTCATTGATCGAATAGACTAAGTTAGCATCAGAGTTTGGTACATATTGCAGTTTCAGCAAGCTGAAGAGACTGTAACAAAGATGGACTTAGATGGCCTTGTGGTTATTGGTGGAGATGACTCCAATACTAATGCTTGTCTCCTTGCTGAACACTTCCGGTACTTTTGAATTTGTTAAAGATGAATGAGATTCATTTTTCTCTTGTTTTGCATGGTGATTGATATTCGTATTTGGTTTGCAGAGGTAAAAACATGAAAACTCGGGTTATTGGGTGCCCCAAGACAATCGATGGTGATTTGAAAAGTAAAGAAGTCCCTACTAGTTTCGGGTTTGATACTGCTTGCAAGGTAAGTAACTTCAAAATTGCACCACTTACTTATGTCTTCTACTAGAAGACCTTATCAATGGTTTTGTTGGTTTGTATATTCATGCAGATATACTCAGAAATGATTGGAAATGTTATGATCGATGCACGTTCCACAGGAAAATACTATCACTGTAAGTTTATACTTTCTCTGAGCAATAATGAATTATCTTGATACAAATTTACAATATCATTTTTCATCTGTATAGTTGTACGTCTTATGGGTCGTGCTGCGTCTCATATTACACTTGAATGCGCTTTGCAAACCCATCCAAACATTACCATTATCGGAGAAGAGGTACGTTTTCGTGTTACTCAAGCTTCATTCGTAGCCTTCGGTTTGAGAACCGGAAATATCCAAACATTTATGCAGGTTTTCGAGAAGAAGCTAACGTTGAAGAATGTTACGGATAACATTGTTGATGTAATCTGTAAACGAGCAGAAAATGGTTACAATTACGGTGTCGTTCTTGTTCCCGAAGGTCTCATTGATTTTATCCCTGAGGTAAATAATGGTCAATCCAGTTCTTTTCCCTATGTTTGTGTAGTGAGCTTTCTCACTCCATCTATGCTCCATTATTTGCAGGTCCAAGAGCTTATTTCCGAACTAAACGAAGTCTTAGCAGAAGGAAACGTTGATGAAGAAGGCCAATGGAAAAAGAATCTTAGAGGGAGGTATTCAACTTGATATTTTGAAAGATTCTAAAGTATTCTTAAAATCATTTGTTATTCAATTCATGATTTTAAAAAATCTTTTAAAATCCTATGTTATTCAACTTGAAATTTATGTAAAATCATTTAAAATAATCTAAAATCTCTTGTTATTCAATCACTGATTTATAAAACTTACTTAAAATCTAATGTTATTCAAAATATCACAATTTTTTTAAAAATAGTATTTTGAATGATTCTGCAAGACTTTTTTTGGTTTTTTAGTTGACAAATATGAGTAACAAAATACTACCTTTTGAGGTAGGATTTTAAAGGATTTAAAAAAAAAAAAAGTCGATGAAATATCAATTCCGACGACAGCTCTAATCTCCACCGATCAGCAGTCACCTCCTGAAGCTTCGTATCTTCCTGTGAATTAAACCACCATCTCTGTTCAGTAAGCTCTCTCTCTTGTCCCTCTTAATTTGAATCTCAAGGTTCAGTTTTAACTAGAATACCTCAGCTCGTTTTGTTTTTTGGACTGCAATTTGCCTCTGTGTCTGCGCAAAATGTACCTCATCGTCGTAAAAGTATATCGGATCATGGTAAATTAATGGGCTGTTCTTTTTAGAATCCATATATGTTACAACAGGAACATAATTAGCTTTTGATCATTAGATATCAAACAAAACGAATCATGATAATGAAAAGAACAAAAAAAGAAGTGGAATGCAATATGTTCGTGGCTTACAAATTTCTACAGAAAGTCACACCACAATGGAAAACTCAGATCTTTTTGGTTTAGGTTTTTCTTCCTCTCTTCTTCATCTCACTTAAAGCTTTTTTTCTTTGTTGCAGGTTTTAATTAGAAACTCACATCTCAACAATCAAATATGTTATTATGGGATCATCTTGACCAGATTTTAATTGCAGGTTTTAATTAGACTCTCTGAGCATAATTTTTTTTTTGGCATATAATTTTCTTTCTTTATATTGTAAAATATTTAAAAATCACCCAAAGTTTACTCATAGAATATCATAGAATCTCATAGAATCATATTTCATTTCTTTTTTTAGAAAATAGAAAAACTCTAAAACACAATCAAATCTCCTAAAAATCTTCTAAATCTTTCAAAATTCTAAAATATTAAAATCCTACAAAATCTTTAAAATATCAAATTGAATACCTCCCTCTTAAAGAAGAGACTTTAAAGATTTTTGAGTTTCTTCCTCAAACTATTCAAGAACAACTAATGCTTGAAAGAGATCCACATGGAAATGTCCAGGTCTGTTTTCTTATTACCATCACCCGGTTTAACCAATAACTGATTCAAACCAATAACTGAAAACCGGTTTATCTTTGCATCTCTTAAGGTGGCTAAAATAGAGACAGAGAAAATGATGATACAAATGGTTGAAACCGAGCTAGACAAAAAGAAGAAGGCGGGTACATACAAACGCGAGTTCATGGGGAAATCGCACTTCTTTGGGTAACAAATATATATCTATTAGTTACTAATCAGCTAGTCTCAACATAATCTTATTTCTGATTGTGTTTTTTTAGGTATGAAGGAAGATGTGGGTTGCCTACGAATTTTGATGCAACTTACTGTTACGCATTAGGTTACGGTGCTGGATCACTTCTCCAGAGCGGAAAGACCGGACTAATCTCATCGGTTTAGAATTTTTCTTCCTTTTTCTTGAAAATATATCACAAACTGTTTCGTTATTTCAAGATTTATTTATATTCCATTTTGTGATTTTTTTTTGGCAGGTTGGAAATTTGGCTGCACCTGTTGAAGAATGGACAGTTGGTGGTACTGCACTAACTTCGTTGATGGATGTTGAGAGAAGACACGGTAATATAATTAAAACCGTGAAGAGTAGACGATGTTACGATACTATTGTGAAATCTTTGATAAGTTCCAACATTATCTTTTTATGTTGCAGGCAAATTCAAGCCTGTTATCAAGAAAGCTATGGTTGAACTTGAAGGTAAAAGTCTTTAGCTCTAAACTTATCTTTTTTTTTTCTCTACGGCCGCTTGTTCTCTCTATTACTCATTGCTTCTTATAAATTTCAGGCGCACCGTTTAAGAAATTTGCGTCGCAGCGGGAAGAATGGGCTTTGAAGAATCGATACATTAGTCCTGGTTTGTTCACATACACACATGTCTCTACATATAGTAGTAATTAATTTCAACTTTTTATTTGGGTCCTCCAGGTTAACTAACTATCATTCTTTGTCTTGTTGTCAGGTCCGATTCAGTTTAAGGGACCGGGATCTGATGCGAGAAATCATACCTTAATGCTGGAACTTGGGGCTCAAGCCTAAAGAATTTTTGTACTGTGAGATTCACTCACTGGCTCACTTACTTTGTTGTTGTTTGCCTTTGCTGTAAAATCTTTTTGTAGTAAAGAAAGTTACTGTGAGTCAAGTAAACCAACAAGTAGTCAACGTGTAAGTCGTGAATTGTGATGACTGATGATGACACTTGAATAATAAAATTTCCTTGGTCTATTGCCATTATTACTTTTTACTACATGCATTAAATCGGTTTGAGATTGAGATGGTAATTTTTTTAACCACATTAAACCAGGTAAGGTTGGTAATATACAACGGCAAGATAAAGATCTAAGATATTAGAAGAGATTGTAAGGGTAAGTTACTTTTATTTTTGAGTACAATGCTTTTATTCTTTGATGTTACTAGGTTTTCAACCCACCCTATGCGTGGGTTTATTTGATATATTTTGATAAAAATTATATATGATTGATTGCGGTAATAAAATATTATCTCATAAAAAAAATTAAAATTAGTACTAAGGAAAAAAAATTAAATTTCAGATACACAATTTTTAAAAATATAAAAATCAGTTGTGTTATAAAATCAATTCTGATAAAAAAAAATCATAAATTTAACTTGATGTCCAGGCGAGGCAAATCAAACTGATGACCTCACATATCCTAAACCATTTTCTTTGACCAACAGAAAAACGAAACAATTTTATAATTATGAATTTAACTCGTATTCATATTTAATTGATCGCTACCACCTATGTTTTCGTGTTTTTTATTCAATGTTTTCTTATTCTTCATATTTTTTCTTGTCATTTTCATTGTCAAATTTTATTTTAATTGTCATTGTAACTTTTACCATTTGGTTCTTCGTTATACTCTTTTTCTTCTTCTTCCTCGTCAACTTCTTCACATTCTTCTCATAACTTGTTAACCAATCAAACTCTAAGAACAAAATCATTTCTTTTCTCATAAAATTTGTGAAATTCATGATTACCAGTCAACACATGCACCCAATTATTGACAATTTTATCCATATACTTATTTGGTTTTAGATCCACGCGTTTAGAAACTTCTCAAACCAAAATCCTTACTTGGTTTATAATATTTTAAAAACATAATAAAATATACTAATAATTATTTATTTAATATGAATCATATGATATATAGAAATATGAGTACACTATAAGAACATATTAATTATAAATAAATAATATCAATTATATTATATCATCAAATAATATCAACCATATCATATTATCAAATAACCGTAACCGTATATAACAGTAACCGTTTGAACCGTAACCGTATTTAAACGTAACCGTTTAACTATTTGTTAAACGGTTCTGGTTAATGTTACAAAAATTTCTAACCATAACCGATGATTAATAAACCTTAACCGTGACAACCGTAACCGTGACAACCGTAACCCTGGTCATGCCTATGTATAGCTAATAAAACATGTGTGTTTGTCGTCCATCTTTCTTCTTTAAACCTCAAAATTTGACTCAAACATCAAATTAAGGTCTTGCGATGTCAATCCTTCTTCCTTAGACCCAAAAATAAAAAATTAATGAAAGAATATCAACTCATCTATAAAATCATACACAAAAATATGTTTTACAGGTCATAAAAAATAAAAAGCACAAATGTAGAAAAATAAGATAATTTATGTTTTGCATCAATATTTATAATATTTTAAACTTTTAAAAGGTATTTCGTTTTCGAAATATAAAATTTGAACCTTTTATAAATTTTCAATATTTATAATATTTTAAACTTTTAAAATTTAAAACTTATAATATTTAAAAACTTTTTAAAAGCTAAAACTTTTAGAAGTTTCAATATTTATAATATTTAAACTTTTAAATTTTTTAAATATTATAATATTTTTTTGAAACTGTTTAAAGTTTTAATTTGATCAAATAAAAAACCAGATCAAACCAAACAAAACTTTTAAACTTGGACGCCTGATAAATCAAGCTTTCCTGCTCATTCGTTGTTGGAAGCATATTAATCTTATTTATACTGGTTGTGAACCATTGCCTAAAACATTTCTAGCCGATGTGGGATATTGTGCTTAGTTTTTTGATTTCCATAAATTTAAAATTTGTCTTTTTCTAAAAAATTCTGTAAATTTAAAAAATGTTAATGAATGACATGTCAAATCATGATAGGTTGTTTAAAATAATTTTTAATATATAAAATTCTGGAAATTGTATAAAATGTTAATAAGTGATATGTCAAATTTCTATTGTGTGTTTAAAACCCTATGTGGACGGCCTTAGAAGCTTATAGCTCCTACTTTTTATTAGTATAGATTTTCGTTAACACAAAATGAAATTTTTGAATAGGCGGCAAGATCAGAGCCTCTAAAATGATGCTGGAATCACTGAATCAGACGAGATGAATGCTTCGGCTAACATAGAGATAATTTACTTTCTTTGAGATGAAAGATGATAATTAGTCCAACTCCACTTAATTTCTAAGTGGTGTGTTTTGTGTAATAAAATTACCAATAAATCTGTTTGAGCAAAAGTAACCGGTTCATGAGAGTCTACGGAAAACAAGAAATCTAGGTCAAAAAGCATCTCTTTATTGATCAAGATATTGATAACAAATACAAGAAACAAGCCACAACTAATCAACTAGAACCCTAATCTTGCTCTTAAGTCGGTTGTTGTGGTTTTGCTAAGCTTCTTGTACTTGCTCCTTATTTTCGTCTCCTTCTCCCTTTGAGAGATCTTTTATTTATAAGGTTCCTGAACTCTAATTCCTTGTAGGAACCGCCTTCTTCATTTCTTTTTTCCTTTGATAACTTTCTATTTTATTTATGGTTAGTTTTCAATTGCTTGTCCGTTGTTTGTCCTCCAAGGTAAAGGATTGGGCTTCTTTTATATGTCGTTACGCCTTTTTTGAAGGTTGTTTATGATCCTTAGGAGGTTGTCTAGAACATGAAGAAACTGGAAGCAATGCACTAAGTGATTATGGGCAAGAAGAAGTCGAGAATGACTTGGGTGAGAAGAACAATGCACAAGTCCAACAAGAAGAGGTCGGCTATCCTCAACTTCGACGATCGGTTAGTCAATTAGGCCAACCAAGTTATCTTGATGATTATCTTGTCCTTGCTAATACAGAGTGTGAGAAGCTTCTTCTCTCACTCAATGACGAGCCTATAAATTTTCAAGAAGCAAAGGAGCTGACCATGTGGACAAAATCTTTTGAAGAGGAGATAAGTTAATAACAAGAACAAGACTTGGTTGTTTGTTGAAAAACCACAACGTGTCAAGATCATTGGTCTTAAATAGGTCTCTATGATTAAAAGGAACGTGGATGGCTCCATCAACAAATACAAGGAGAGATTAGTTGCGAAAGGTTATGTGTAACAATCAGGAATTGACTTTAATGAAGTATTTGCACCGGTAGCTTGAGTCGAGACAATAAGACTACTCGTGGGAATATTTGCTTCTCACGGATTGGAAATCCACCACCTCGATGTCAAGTAGAGGTTTTTTTCACGGTGAGCTAAACAAAGACGTCTATGTGTCTCAACAAGAAGGCTTTGGAAAGAAGGGAGAAGAACATAAGGTTTTTAAAATTTCCAAAGCTTTATATGGGTTAAGACAGGCTCCACGAGCGTGGAACACAAAGCTTGATCAAATCTTGAAAGGTTTGAACTTCAAGAAGTGCTACAAGGAGAGTGTCGTGTATCGCAAGGTAGACAGGTAGAAGTTCGTTCTTGTAGTTGTATACGTTGACGATCTTTTTTCACATGGAACTCTCTGGGAGTGATATAGGAGTTCAAGGCTAGTATGTCATCTAAGTTCGAGATGTCAGACATAGGACTACTCACCTATTACCTTGGCATTGAAGTCTATCAAGGAAAGGATGGCATCAAGTTGAAACAAGAAGCATATGAGGGAGGATTCTCAAGGAAGCATGATTAGATCAGTGTAATCTGACTTACATTTCGATGGAGTTTGGATTAAAATTGTCTAAAACAAAAGGAGAACTGGTAGAAGACGTTACCATGTATCGCCGGAGGATCAACTGTTTCGCTTTCTCAGTTGGAGTAGTGAGCAGATACATGGAAGATCCAAGAGAGTCACATGGTGCAGCATTAAAGAAAACTGTGAGATATTTTCAAGGAACACTATCATATGGCCTAGTATTTAAGCGTGGAGGCTCACAAACAATAGTTGGCTACATTGACAGCAGCCATAACACAGATCCTAATGACGGTAAGAGCACGGTGGGTCATGTGTTCTATCTTGGAGAAACACAAATTACATGGTGTTCACAGAAACTGAGAACAGTCGCATTGTCTAGTTCCGAAGCCAAGTTCATGGCTGCAACGGCATCAGCCAAGCAAGGGATATGGTTACAAGATTTGGTGAGTGAAGTTATGGGACAGAATTGTGAGAAGACAACCATATACATCGACAACAAGTCAGCAATAGAGCTCACAGAGAACCTTGTTTTCCACACAGGCCCGGCCCACCCCTAAAGCAGCTAAAGCATCTGCTTTAGGCCACATAATATATACAAATAATTTGGACTAATTAATGAAATAAATTCTTAGCTAAGTTGGTTAGGCTGTACGAGAAATATATACTTTGTCGCGGGTTCAATGCTCCAGATCAGCAGTTTTAATATTTTTTAATTGTTTGTATCATATGCTTACAATTAATATATATTTATAAAATACCATGTATAAAAAATGCTTTAGGCCTCAGTAATTCTAGGACCGGCCCTGTTTCCATAGAAGAAGCAAACACATCAACTAGCGTTACCACTTTTCCGAGAGTGTGTTAAAAATGAGCAAATTGAAGTGGAGTTCGTACCAAGGGAAGATTAGTGTGCAGACATACTAATAAAATCCCTAACAAGAATTCAGTTCAAGACGATGAGGAGTTTGATCGGCGTTCAAGACCTCTCGAAGAAGGACTCGAAGCTTAAGGGGGGGGTGATTGTTGGGTAAAATTCTAGAATGTTTTAACCTAAGATACCCTTAACCAAGGTGGTTTACTAGGATTTAAGAGTTAGCTACTTTGATATGCTCAAATTTATCATAAAGGTACTCTCTCAAATTAAGAGATCATTGTAGTATTTAGGGACCGAATCCAAAAGGACTCTAGACTCACACAATATATTTAATAATCTTTTAATTATGCTAAACAAGACAATATATTGAAACTGCGATGCGAAAATAAAAGTTTTGTAAAATCAAGATAATAAAACGCTAGGCTTAAGGAGTTTCTCAGGAAATCATGGAAAATCAGTTCAATCAATTAAGAAAGCATGATTCAGCAATTAAGCATCGTTCTTGAACTCTAAACACAATTGTAAAATAAATCAGTTCTCACTACAAATATTATCTAAGTTTAAAGGACGAAATCTAATCTCTATGCATAATTCAGGTTAAAAACCAGCTTTGAAAACAAGTTTAGTTTGTTCACAAAATTACTAAATCAAATCTCTTTGTAAGAAGTAATTTTGCTCACCAAATGTTTTTATCAGAAAAATCAATTATATTCTAATATCAATCAGTAATCCTAAGATCTAAATCCAGATGACTAATCAAATATCTAGATTTAAGAACAACCTATGGTGAAGAACAAGAAAGATAATAAATCCAAGTAATAAATCAATCTAACAATTCATGAAATCCTTAATGAGAAACCGTAAACCTAACAAGCAGGTTTACTCAAACATAATTCATGAAACACAAATCATATTATGAATAAATTGCATTAAGTAATTAAAAAAGGAAGTAAAGGAGTTCTGAATCTTCTCTGAAGGGGTTGTGATTCTTCTCTCCAAAAGCTCTCTAAAAATCTCTCTCTCAAATGTTGCAGGGAAAATAAAACATCAGAGTTCTAAGATCCTAAAATCATATATATATATATATATATATATATATATATATATATATATATATATATCTAAAACACGTTAGAGACTTAATTTTGCAAATAGGGAAAACTATGGGGCAGCTTTGCAAAACTTCATAACTTGAGAAACTCGGACTCATCTTGCATTGCATACTGTGTCGATCAATGCAGTCTTCTATACTCGTATCCATGCTTCACAGCTTCAGCCTCAATGCTCGAGTGTGCTCCAAATCCTGTTTTGTTTCATTACGCTCCCATCCGTGCCAATAGGTACCTAGTCCTACAAAGACTCAAAAAGACTCTAAAACACCAAAAAGACTTTAAATAAAACTTATATCATGGCTAAAAACAACTAAAAACCATGATATATCAATTCCCCCAGACTTAGCTCTTGCTTGCCCTCATGCAAATCAAGAACTTAATCTGTGGAAAAAGTTTGAAAACGCAGAAACTCTTTTTCTTTTTAAAATAATGTCATGATCATCCAAACCACAATCCATATGCTTAGCTAACAAATCTGAATCGAACCACCATGTACTTCTCCGTAGACATTCGTAGTATCCCAAATCCAAATCAAATTCCACAACTTCCTCCATTAAGCCTTCATCGCTGGGTTTCATTAATTTCGACCAATGCCAAGAACCTTATAGACTCATTCCCGTACAATACCATTACAATAAAGACAATTTCTTTTACAACATGTGGTACTTTTTCTCTCCCCAAGACTTATTCTATTCTTATCTTCCAACTTCCATTGAGCTTTGCTTTGTTTTTTTCGTATTTTTTTTCTTTTATCAAAAATGTAGGCGAATAGTGGGATCATCGGTAATTTACCTACCCTTCACTTCCAAGCTTTGTGTGATCATTTGACTCAAGAGTAGAATAATGGAGTCACATGTAATAAGGGAGAGGAGTACCCTTTTTTTTTTTTTTGAAATCTTACTTGTCAGGTATGAACGAGGAGTCAAGCCCTATGAACATCAGTCTCCTTGATGAGGTAAAAAGAAAAGCGCAGAAATTAGCTCAGGCTTTGGTGGATTCTGTTGGAAATTTAGATGTCTCTGCTTCACTGGTCTGTCTTTGAAATTTTCATTAGTCGGATTCTGGATTCAACCTACAGCATTAATCAACCAAGATAGTACAATAAAAAGAAAAATCATAGTTCCCAATAAAATTTTTGACTCAATAAAACAATGAGGAGAAGACTTTATTATTGGGTGCCCCTCCAAGTGTTTTCGTCGGAGCCCGTCCCCCCTTCATTCAGAGTTAGAAGCATTGACGTGGGCTATGGAATGTATTCTTTTTGGAGGTTTTTAAAACCGGACCGGTAACTGAACCGGGAAAGCTTCTGGGTCATGAGTCAATATGGTTCCACCGGGGACAACTGGGTTTAATTGATTTTGATGATATTTTTATAAACAATAGGTAAGGATATGTTTTCTATTTTTTTTTCAATGATTAAAACTATGATATAATTGGTTACACCAAATAAAATATTTCAATAATCATAATGTTCTTTTTTAAAGTAATAAACTCAAAGTGTAACAAACTAACCATTACCAATAAAATATTTTTTTCCATTACGTACACTAGGAAAAAAATGAACACCAAATTGATTACCAAAAGATGGACTGATCAAACATCTTTTATTATAAAAACAATTGGTTTCAATAAAGTTACCTTGATTTTAAAGATTTATGGTGTGAGTTGCAGAGAATTCAAATTAAAAGAAAAAAAAAACTAGTATGAAAAGTAAAAAGTTCAATTACGGGAATTTTTATTTTAAGAAATCCTACTACTGCTAAGAATAAAATTAGAAAGGTAATTAATTGCACTCGTTTTTACAAAAAAAGTTAAAACCCGGTTTTATCCGGTTCAATGGTTCACCGGTTTTTGGGTTCAATTTTCTTTGGGTTTTGATATTAACCCAACCCGAATATGTTGCCGGTTCACGGGTTAACGTAGTTAACATGGTTAACGTGGTTCGACCGCCAGTCCGGTCCGGTTTTGAAAACACTGGCTCTCTATATATCTATATATTAACATTTTGTGTTCTTCCCCTATAGTTTTAGTTATTTAAAAATTTATTTACAACCTTAATCTATAGAAAATTTCACAAACCCAATTAATAAGACCAAAATCGTTAAAGTTTATTGCCATAAAATCTCCACAATATCTATAATTTGTTATAATCGATTTTTCCAAAAACAATTCTATCATTTTTCTCCAAATTTACAAAATCAGTAAGATTCTTAAAATATCTCTAATATATCTCTACAAAATAACTGATTGTAAATTAAAGAGTCTTTGGTTATTGAAAGATATTATTTTCATTAGATTCACTACTAACTGAACTACACACACAATCACAAGACCAAGAGAACGTAAACTTCGACAAATACATAAGAAGAAGCTCTGCAAGATATTATATTGCCTTGCTAGGCCGTTGTGGTGGGTGAAGGACGAATCGCTCTTCCAAATCGATGATTTACGTAACGTTGGAAATGTTTGATTACGGCTTGCCTTTGTTCTCGGTTCCATGGGATTAGATAGACGATGAGAGCAAACGCAAAAGAAACTCCTGTGATCATAAACAAACCGCGGAATGTGTAAACCGAGAGAGGATCACACGTATTATCCCCTGTGGATGACATTGATTCTCTACGAAACCACCAGTTCTCCATGGATTTTAGCTTCTCTGTTCTCCTTAACATTGCGATTTCTCTTGACACGTTTTGAACCAATGGAGAACCTTTTTGAAAAACCTGAGAAAGAGAGAGATGGATGAGATGATTGCTATATACAAAATAATGTAATGTAAAGAGGTTAAATTATTTTATACAAATCCAAAGCCGTTGGTGAGGCTTTCGGTTTTGACAATGTAGAATTGTGAAGGGTATCTAGCAACAAGTAGCTTTACGTATGGAACTTCATCGACGATGAACAAGATTGTTCCATTCTTTAGAGCATTTATAAAATCATCAGCTGCCTTTAACCCTTTGTAAGTCGGTCCTTGGAATGTAGGGTTATCATAAACCAGTTTTGCGGCAATTGAGTCAGAAAAGAAACCAATGTTTTCATGAGATTTCAACTGTATTTGTTGAACCGTCATCACTGATGTCAACGTCGCAGTGTAGTTTGAGGTCAGTATAAGCACCGCAAATATCCAAACAATGACCACAAATCTTGACAGACTATGTTCTAGCCTCTCCCCTACATATTAACCAAAAAAATGAAAATGTTAGAGAGAGTTTTTGTAACAAGCAAAATCAAGAAAGTGGATTTGAGTTTTCCTACTTACGATGTGCAAAGACAAGGGTCGAGAACCCAAAGCTTAGCATTGTTCCGATTTGGTGGACATAAGAGCCTTGGAAGTCAGTGTTATCATGCCGCTCTATTAACCAAACTACAGCCCCGGTCAAGATAAAGAACGCTACAATTGTTAGCCATAGACTAAGTGTCATAGGCTTAAAAATAATCCACATGCTTTTGTCTTTGGCAGCCACAACCGCGAGGCCAATATCAGTGAATGGTAATGTAAAATCTACATATGTAGATCTGTTATCAGTAATAGTGATATCTCCAACAGCTACATCATACTTGTCTTTCTGTGGATGAGAAGTAGCAAAACAAAAATAAAATAATGATAACTCTAATGATATATGGAATGAAATACAAACATATAAATGTTAATTAACCTGGTCATAGATTGCATACGCTAGCTCGTTATAGTGATGGTAGTTAAAAGCAACAGGCCAAGGTATGTACTCCAGTTCATAATTGAAAGGTCGAATTGACGTTTCGAAAACTTCTATGCAGTAACCTCTAGCAGCTGTGACTCCTGTTTTTGAATCTGTTTTCACTTCCAATAATTGTGGTCTGAAGTTTCCCGCTGGTACCAAAACTCTCAGCTTCTTCTTTTTACTATGTCTCTCCTTCTTCAAACGGGCTTTCGGAATTCTAGTAGACCCTCCAGGCCATATTATTGTCTCAAGTACATTGGTAGAAGACGATTTTTTTCTTCTATTCTTACTTATGAAACTACCGGAACTCCATAATCCTACACTTCTTTCACCTTGTCCTATCATATTTATAATCTCAAATTTGTATGATATTATTTTTCTATCCATTATTTTGATGTCACCACTCAAACCTTTATGTTTAGTAGTACTTTCTAAGATTCCCTCAAGCAGATGTACCCTTGCTACTTCTGCTGCTCTTGCTAGACTCCAAGCTATATCGTGAGCCCATACGCTACAAACGCTCATCCTCATCACTTCTTCGGGTAGCAAAGATCTCTTCCATCTCAAAGTAAAATTGTTAAGCTCCTTAGTTAATGGAATATAAGACTTGAAACCAATCACACCTTCCATTGCTTCCTTTGATAAATAGTTTGTGTCTTTGAAACTATTCATGCTTCTCGCTGTAAGAATCCATGCATGCCCTTCCTCCATCATTCCTAAGGTCCGAGCACATGGGAAAATAATATTTGCAGTGCTTTCAGAGACATGCGCAACGCAAATCCTTATCCCCAATGTCTTTATCTTTCTTAGGTGCTTCATGATACATTCTTCATTACATGAGACAGAAATTTCAGCCTTGTACTCGATGTGAATACCGTTTTGTTGGAAATGTCCGACCAAAGGTTGTATACTCTCTCTCCAGTCATCATCATCCTCATAGATAAGAACAACAGTTGCCCAATCAAAATTGCGGAATAATGTTGTAATGCCCTTTGCCTCAGAGTCGGTATCATGCTTTGCTTGAATAAAGTAACTATATTTGGTCAAAGTTGAAGAGCTAGGCACTTGGAAAGATATCACTGGAACTTTAGCTTTTTCTCCAAGTTCTGCCAAAATTTTTGCTTCAAGCAACGATTGTCCACCAACAAGTGTTTCCACTTGTTCAGTTTGTAGGAGATCCATGGCTGTTTTAACAATTACATGTCCAAACAGTGATGCAAAATGAAAAGTGAAAACTTTCATCAGGTGATGCAAATCTCATGCCATTAAGCAACATCACATTAAAAATTACTCTTGGCAATGAAACACTATTAGGTTTTGTTTTTTTCTAAAATGTCCAAAATCCTTTTTTGTTTTTGTTAAAATACCACAAGGTTTAAGAAAAAAAAATGATTTTAGTAAGTTTTACTTAACTTGTAAAACGCTTAATTTTGTGGTATATTCGAAAATCTTAACTGACGTATATATGAAACATTTTTTAAAGGCATATGAAACTTAATTAGGGTTTATATGGTATGTCCAAGATTTCATGGTCATTTCATGTTTTGTGTTGGGAATTATAAGATTTCATGGTCATTACATGTTCTGTGTTGGGAATTATAATTTTAAATTAAGATCTTTTAAGATCTTTTGATATTCTTATTTTGTAAGTAACATGAGTAAATTGATTGAGATGAAAATCCCATAAAACTAATATTTTCTATTGGAAAAATAATATTCTCAGTACTTTTTCTTTTAAGTTCCCATATACTTTGATGCATATTAGTTTAGAAAATAAAACAAAACTAAGGTGTATATACCATATAACAAAACTAAGGTTTATTATTATATATTATTATGCCAATTTAGAAGCGTCTTTCACATAGTTTCTTGATTTTTGGTCGTACTAAAACAAAAATACTGAAACGAAGGTTTATATACCATATTATGCCAACATTTTTTTTGTTATGAAAAGCATCTGAATTTATCTTGTTTGTTTCAATTTTTTTAATTTTTTTACAGCATTTTTTTTGAACCTAATTAATTAACCTTTAATATTTTTTATATAACCGGGTGAACTTGAACAGAAAATCAGATAAATCTTCGAACAAAGCTAAGTTCAAAGCGTCTGAAGGACATGTTACATTACCATAAGGCGTTCCAGTGTCAACTACAACTGATTTTTTACTAGCAAGATTTAAATCATGGTCTTGACATTTTAATACCGCATTGACTTATCTATCTCCACAACGATACTTACTTATCTTGTTGTTCCAAAGAAAATAATCTAAGACGCATGCATCAAAGGTAAATGCAGAAAAGAACACAAAGGTGTATTGGACTTACCTGCCGCTAGAGCTTGGAGAGGGTCACCATGAGAGTCTCTGGATAAGACAGAGACTCTTGTTCTATAGCCATTATTGACATGATAGAAATCAGAAAGTGCCATGGAAATTGAATTTCTCACAACCTTTCCTTCCATTGAACCCATGTCCACCACCAGTCCTATATGAACGTCTTCATACATTGATGAAACTCTATCTACATCACCCTTTTGATGAGTTTTGCCGCATGTTATAGACACAAACGCAATGGACAGGATGAAGAACATAATAAGATGAAAATAATTGGTATGCATCATACAATTTTCCATCTTGGTGAAGCGTTTGTGTTCTTGCCAATGCTTGTAATTAGCTACTATATAATCTATTCCCGACATCAAATTTAGTTCAAGATTCCAAATATTTTAATATTAGTTCACTATAATTGGTCTAATTAAGTATATCATCATGTAGTAATTAAGTATATCATCATGTATTAATTAAGTACTCGGGAGACATAATTGGTCTAAGGTCGTAATGACAAAGTTTTCATTAAAGTTGACTTTCATGGATCGGAGTCCTAGGTTTGATCAGATCCCATATACACCTGTAAACTGTAGAAGTCAATCCATCACGAAACTGTATGGAATACTTCAGGTGCAAAAAGATTTTTTCTTTCCCGTTCATGGCTTATATATGTTGACATAGCCAAAACCCGCGGACTGGTCTGGCTCGTCCCTGAAAAATACTGGACTCGAACTTAAATATATATGTCCAGAAAAAAATTGGGCCTTTTGGGTTCAGCACGTTTGGGCTATAAGGTTTTTCGGGCTTAATCTGACCAGGTTCGGGCCAGCCCGAAAAACTCTTTAACAAATATATTTGTACTTTTTTGTTAACATTTTTATTTGATTGCAATATTTGATTAATAATTTATTGTAAATAAAGTTTAAAAATCTAATCCTAGTTTACATATTTAATTAATAACCTTGCTTAATACTTTTAAAATTTTTATTTATGATATTTTATATAAATTATATATTGTTTTATTTGGTTAAAGTAAAAAAATTTATTTAGTTTTAAACTTTTTCTTTTAAATTAAGTTGGTTGTAGTAAATATAGATGATTTATTAAAATTTTGATTGATTTGTTTTACAGTGCATCTTTAAATACTGCTTTTTAAAACTTATAAGTTTGAATTATTGATCTGTAACATAAGCTCGAAAAAGCCTGAAAAGTCTTGTAGCCCTGTTAGAGCTGAATTCGGACTTTGAAATATAGGCTCGAAAATATTTTGGGCCGGGCCGGGCCGGACTCAAACATATGTGGGCTTTTTAAGTTTCGGGTCGGACCAGCCCGATTGACATCCCTAATTGACCCCTCCTTTTTCAATTTATATTAGGTGTTTTTGGATTTAAGAATATTAGTATAGCATATATATGGGAATGATACATTAGTAAATAATATCTTTTGTAAACACAATATATATATTGTAACCCTACTATCTAATAATACTATTAACCTTCTATTCACAAATGGTATCAGAGTTTCACTGTACCCAAAACGAGAAAAAAAAAAAAAAAATTAGCCGTTGTCTCTTTGCTTCACCATGTCGTCCACTTCGAGTGAAACCATCGCTGTCTCTGACACACAGAATATCACTTCTATCAATATGACGAATGTCAACAAACTCAAGAACACCAACTTCCTAATGTGGAGCCGACAGGTTCGTGCACTTCTTGATGGCTATGACCTCACAGGCTACGTTGACGACACTATTGTTGTCCTGCCTCCGACCGTCACCAATGCTGTTGTCACTAATGCTAATCCAGACTACAAGATCTGGACTCGTTCGGATCGCCTTATTTATAGCACTCTTCTCGGTGCTATCTCTGACTCCGTCCAGCCGCTTCTCTCCACCACCAACATGTCGGCTGAGATCTGGTCCACTCTCCAGGCGATCTTGGTAACCCCTAGCCGCTCTCATGTCCAACAGGTGAAGCAACATATCAATGTGTGGACCAAGGGTGATAGGTCTATTGAAGAATATATTCAAGGTGTCATCTGGGTCATCCCATGGTGTCCGAGGATCAGCTTGAGAAGATCTTTGCGGGTCTTCCTGAAGATTACAATCGCGTGGTTGATCAACTTGAAGGACGTGAGAGGTGTCCCTATCTTTCTAAGGTGCTCAAAAAACTGATACATCAAGAGAACAAGCTGAAGGCACTCATACCAGCGTCTTCATTGCTTCCGGTGTTCGCTCATGAAGTTAAGTATCATGGCAAGAGCCACAATAGCGAACAGTCATGGCCATCACCCCGAGGTAACCAAACATGGCAACAACGACAATTTCCGCCGCGTTCATCAAACATTCAATCTCGTGGTGGATATCAAGGACGGTGTCAGCTTTGCGGTGTACATGGGCATAGCGCTAAACATTGCTCCCAATTGCAACTCCGACTGCACCATACATGTCTCATTCCTCCTCACCAATGGCACCGGTTTCATGGCAAACTCGTGCTCATTTGGACGCTGCTTCTCCCGCCAACAACAACAATTGGCTTCTTGATAGGTGCTACACATCATCTCACGACCGATTTAAACAACCTCTCACTCCATCAACTCTATAATGGCGATGAAGAGGTCACTATTGCTGATGCATGACTCCGTTCTTCCCATCTCGCATACGGGTTCCACTTCCCTTTCCATTCCTTCTAAAAACCTTCTCTTACATGATGTTCTTTATGTTCCTAACGTTGCTAAAAACATTATCTCTGTTTACCGTTTTTGCAATTCTAATCAACTGTTTGTGGAATCTTTCCTGCTCTTTTTCAGGTGAAGGATCTTAGAACGGGGAACTAGTTGCACCAAGGGAGAACCAAGAATGATCCGTACGAGTGGTCAGTCCCCAAACACACACCCATCTCTTTCTTTGCTTCACCTTCACCAAGAGCTTCACTTCCTTCATGGCATTCCCGATTTGGCCACCCATATCACCTCCTATTTTACAATCTATTATTTTGAAATTTGCTTTAGCTTGTTCTAGTTCAACAAATAAACAATTTCCCTGTTCTCATTGCCTTATCAACAAAAGTCATAAACTTCCTTTCTACACAAACACTATCACTTCTACCAAACCACTTTAATATCTTTATTTTGATGTCTGGATGTCTCCCATAATTTTACACGACAATTTCAAATATTACTTGGTGATTGTCGATCATTTTACTCGGTACACATGGTTATATCCCTTGACGCAAAAATCACAAGTGAAGGACATGTTTATTTCATTCAAATCCTTGGTCGAAAACCGGTTTCAAAGCAAAATTGGCACATTGTATTTGGATAATGGCGGGGAGTTTGTGGCGTTGCGGTCGTTCTTGTTAGCTCACGGGATCTCTCATTTCACCACGCCGCCACACACACCTGAACATAACGGAGTTTCTAAACGAAAACACTGCCACGTCGTCGAGATGGGACTTACACTTCTCCATCAAGCGTTGGTTCCCAAATTTTACTGGCCATATGCTTTTGGTACGGCTGTGTATTTAATCAACCGCATGCCTACTCCGGTGATCGGAGACATCTCTCCCTATGCAAAGTTGTTTCAGCAATCACCAAACAACTTGAAGCTGCGGGTGTTTGGTAGCTTATGCTTCCCTTGGCTCCGTTCCTATAATACTCACAAGCTTCAGTATCGGTCTCTTCCTTGTATCTTCATGGTGTATTCAACCACACAAAGTGCTTATTTGTGTCTCGACCTCACTACTAGTTGTTGTGACACCCCGGCTTGCGGAGAGGTTTAAAAGAATTGATTTGGCCACCTATATCACCAAAGTGCACTTATCTTTTCGGTAAAAGGTCCTGAGAAAACTCCAGAGTTAAGCGTGCTTGAGCTGGAGTAGTCTCAATGGATGACCTTCTAGGAAGTGATTGTCGGAACTGTGCGAGTGAGGACAAAACATAGGAAAAGATCATGTGGTGATTTGTGGGGACGGTAACAAGTCTTTAAAACCTCCTGGACGTAGCAACCTGACCGTCAGATATGAATGGGCTCACGGGCCTAGTGAGAAGACGTGAGGCCCATTAAGAAAGGTGGGCCTATAGAGTGGGATTGGATATGGGGCCCACTGAAAGGTGGCGGTCGAGGCGTTACAAAATCATACTTCGTATGGGTTTTCAAAATTCACTTGCAAATACTTGAGTATTTATCTAAAGACGAGGTTTAGACGTTGTCTATGTCCTTTTTACGTTGATATCATTGTCATTGGCAGCCACATCGACCTCATTCACAGTTTCATTGATGCTTTTTCCCGTCGGTTCTCCTTGAAATCACCAACAGACTTGCGTTATTTTCTTGGCATTGAAGCAACCCGAACGTCTAAAGGTCTTCATCTTATGCTGAAGAAATACATCATCAATCTTCTCTCCAAAACACACATGCTACATGCCAAAGACAAACTCGTTACTACGCCTATGTCTCTATCGCCATCTGTAATGCCTACGTCCAATGATCTCTATGATAAACCTGCAGAGTATTGAATGGTTGTTGGGAGTCTTCAGTATTTTTCCTTCACGAGGTCGGACATTGCTTTTGCTGTCAACAGGTTGTCTCAGTTCATGCATTCTCCCACTGTTCTCCATTGGCAGGCGGCAAAACAGGGGGTTCTTTATCTCGTCGGCACCGTCTCCCACGGCCTGCTACTTCGTCCATGAACACCATTGACATTACATGCATATTCGGATGCAACATGGGGTGGTGATAACACATATATGGTCTCCACAAATGCATATGACGTCTACCTTGGTACCACTCCGATTGTATGGTCTTCCAAGAAATTGAAGGGTGTGACTCGCTCCTCCACGGAATCCGAGTATTGCGCGGTTGCCAGTGCTACCTCCAAAATCATGTGGATCTGTTCCTTACTCACCAAGCTTGGGGTCACATTACCATCCTCTCCCGTCGTGTACTGTGATAATATAGGACCACATACCTTTGTGCCAATCATGTGTTCCATTTGCGAATGAAGCACATCGCCATCGATTTTCATTTGTTCGGGAACAAGTCCAAGCTGGTGCTCTACGTGTTGTTCATGTCTCCACTGATGACCAGCTCGTGGATGTTTAACGAAACCGTTTCCACGACCACGCTTCATTGAACTATTCAACAAGATTGGAGTGACTCAAGCCCCTCTATCTTGAGGGGATGTCTATGATATATATGGAAATGATACATTCATAAATAATATCTCTTGTAAACACAGTATATATATTGTAACCCTACTGTCTAATAATACTATTCACCCTCCATTCATAAAATTACAGTAAAGTAGAAAACATTTTACCTTTTCTATATTCAAAACATAACTCAATTATAAATTTTGAATAATTCAACCAAGTAAAAGATACTGCAAAATATTAATGTTCACAAAATCTAAATAAATTTAATTTGTTGTAAGAAAAACTTGTAAAAAATAACAATTGAGTCAAACAGAAAAATCTCTAAAACAGCTAACATATTGAAACAGAACGAATAGTAAAGATGGTTATACATCTTTTTTTGGCTCCTACTGGTAACCATTAGAAGACTAAAAAGAAAATAAACAAAAAGAACAATGCAGAATGGAATAAACTGTTTTTTGAGGAATGAAAAGAAAATCTGCAGAGAATGAACTAAATAGTAAATGGTAACCAAACAATAAAAATATCTTTTTAAATATATTAAATAATAAATAAATCAAATTCAATGATAATACTAATACTACTTCTAATGTATATACAATGAATTTTACATTTGTTTTTAAAAAAAATATGTAAATTAAATTTTAGATATGTCATATTAAATATTAATATCTAATATTAACCTACAATACAATTTTAAAGGTAATTTATTTTTTTTTTTAGTTTTTATTTACGATATAAACATAAGTCTCTTAAATTTATTTTACTATTCATATATGGTTTTCAAATAGCCTTAAAATTAGTTTAACATAAAATTCATATCAAAATTATTTTTTTTGTCAATTCATTATGAAAATAGAAAAATTATTATATTAGAAAATTAAATATTATTAATAAAATTATTTTTTATTTATTTTAAAATATAAAAACGGATTTTAATATTTGTTCTTTTTTTCTGTTCCATTTGTTCCTCATCAATTTTGGGGAGGAACACTTTTGTTCTATTGTTCCTCCTCATTCTTTTTCTAAAATTTGGTCACCAATTGAATCCATAATATACTAATCAATTAAGCCAACTATTATATGTCTATTTATTTTCACTATTGCATACTTTATTTAATCACTAAAATTGTTGGTTCAAGAAACTTCTCAAATAAAAAATATATTATATAGTATACTAATCAATGATATATCATCGCAATAGTGTATGACCAACCATGGAGAGAACCTCGACTCCGCCCTCCTCCCTTATGGAGAGAACCTTGCATCCAACCTCCTCCACCATAAAGAGAACCTTGACTCCGCCTTCCTCCCTTGGAGAGATAACCTTGTATGCGTCCAACCTCCTCTACCATGGAGAGAACCTTGGCTCTGCCCTCTTCATGTGTTGAGAGAACATGTTCACGTCTTTTAGCTATCTCAAAGTGGCATGCTCCGCAACCAATGAAACTAAAAGCCTTTTTCCAACGTCATAAAATATTTTGATAGTAACTAATGTTAAATTTCCCAATGTATTCGGGAGGTGTCTTTGACACATCATGATGTAGCCTCAGTCTCCGAGCTCCTATAGATCTATCAAGAACGGTTTATGGTTTTCCAATCTATCTATCTATGTTTGTTGTAAGCTTGTGTTTGATTAGCGTATTTTATCCAACCATTTAGGTTGATAAGGTTCTACTTATTTTATAAAATATATAATCTCCTTATAATTATTTTTTAAAAAACCATTTAATTTTTGTAATTTTTTTATAATTATCTTTTTACATTATTAATTTGTTTAATTTTTTTTTTGTTTTTTGTCATAATCTCAAATCCTTCCTATTAAATATTAGTTTTTACACATGTCAAAATCTCAGATTAATAACTTAACACATGTCAAAATCCCAGATTAATAACTTGACACATGTCAAAATCCTGTTAATGACTAACTTTCAAAACCCAACTTTATATAATAAGATTTAGTTTGTTATAGACTAAGATGCATAGATTGTGTTTAATATAAGTTTGTAACTATTTAAGACAAAGTGTTTAAAAATTAAAATATGGTTTATTATAATGATACAAATAGTTAAATTGTATTAAAAATAGATATAATGAATTTCAAATTCGTTTTAAAAAAATTATTAAAATATATAAATAATTACTCATATTTAAATTACTATCAATTTATTTATTATTTTTACCTGCGTATTCACGCGGACCTTATCTAGTATATATATATATATTCCCGACATCAAATTTAGTTCAAGATTCCAAATATTTTAGAATTAGTTTTCTATATCCTCATGTATTAATTAAGTCCACGGGAGACATAATTGGTCTAAGGTCACAATGACAAGGTTTGTCATTAAAGTTGACTTTTTATAGCTAGGTCGGAGTCCTAGGTTTGATCAGATCCCATATACACCTGTAAAATGTATACATTATACATCATATAATGAAGTCAATTCATTACCCAGTTGTGGGGGATATACTTTAGTTGCAATTTTTTCCTCATCTTTGGCTCTCACTATATGCTCATGTCAAAATAGTTATACGCATATCCTTGATGACTCTATAGGTCACACTTAAAGTCGATGCAAAGATTTCTCGTGACCATATGTATATGGTTTCATATATTTATAGTTAAATTAGTTAATTAGCTTTGGTTATAGTCATTTTTTTTGCAAAAAGTGTCTTGAAGACATATTAGTAGAGATAGTTTAAAATTTTTGATGTTAATTTGTGATATTTTACTTGATTTAAATTTTCGATTATAAGGCAAAAAGGTACGAGTAGAATAGATTGAAATATAGATTTGTCGTCGTTATACTTGCATGTACATCTGCTACATCATTGACTATATAAAGAAACAAAGTAGACCACTGTGTCAACACTTGTGGTGGACGAATCTTTTTGCCACTAATTGGGTGGTTGTTATTTCTAAAAGAATTTAGTATTTTTATTAATATTTATGTAAGCTTTATAACAAACAAAAAAATTGTCAATTTTGGTCGCAAGTTGCAACCCCTCCCAAGTCCCAACGCGATTCAGCGAGGCTGTCCTGCACCAGACAAGCCTACCAATTTAGGAAATTATATGTTAAGCTGACCTTTTTTTTTTTTTTTGAAAAAGAGTTAATTGTTAAGCTGACTTTGATTGATATATTATTTCTAACGGGATACGTTACATCATTTTTATTAATTTTGTACTTTACTAATTGCGCTTACGTTTTGCGGTGATTACAACTTCATTTGTATCGAAGCTTTAATAATTAATAATTAATTATTTTCTACTTTTCCTGTAACAGTTAAAAAAAAAAACCTCATATGCATTGGTTTATATAAGATTGCATGAAAAAATCACGTGAAAGCCATAATTCACCAATCTAACAACACCACGCACTCGACTCTTAGGACTCATACCATCTGGTTCATTGCACGTTGCCCTATAACGCAATAGGAAATCCCTACGACCCTACGACCCTACCCATCAGTCAAAATCCTCGAGATAATGAATGGCTCCATATACCCTCTTTTTTGACTGATGCGTAGGTCAAACTTATAATATTTCTTTCGACCTCAAACATAGTTGTTACCATTCGTTCAACCTCAAAAAGAGATAAAGAGGAGAAGGTTATCAATCTAATGGTTGGATAAAATAGGCTAATCAAACACAAGCCTACAACAAACAAAGATAGATTAGAAAAACATAAATCATTGTTGATAGATCCATAGGAGCTTGAAGACAGAGACTACATCATGGTGTATCAAAGAAACTTCCATGAAATGCATTGAGAAATTTAACATTAGTTACTATCAAAAGATTTTGTGATGTTGGAAAAGAGTCTTTAGTTTCATTGGGTGCTGGAGCAAGTCACTTTGAGATATCTAAAAGACGTGAACATGTTCTCTCCACACAGGGGGAAGGCAGAGCCGAGATTCTCTCTATGGTGGAAGAGGTTGGACGCAAGGTTATCTCCCCAAGCGAGGAAAGTGTGGGAGGTTGGACACAAGGTTCTCTCCATGGTTAGTCATACACTATTGTGAAGTAACTTATTTTTTATTCAAAATTTTTTTTGAGCCAACAATTTTAGTGATTAAAGAAACTATGCAAAAGTGAAAGTAAAGAGACATACAATAGTTGGCTTAATTTATTCATAGATATTTTATAGGTGGTGATAAATAATATATTTGTAACATACAGTATACCTAGGTGTAAAAAATACACTTTTAATGGTAACATACATAAAAGATTTGTATATGGATATAAATCAGTGTATTATAGCAAAAAAAAAAAGAATAATAAGATGTACAATAAATTTTAATATATTTTTATTAAATTAATTTTATTTACAAAACTTTAAACCCGCACATCGGGCGGGTCCTTATCTAATATATATATCTATATATATATGTGTTATAGTATACTAAATTTGACATATTTAACATTAAATTTAATATATTAAACTTCTTCTACTGCAAAAAAAATATTTTTTAATATAATCACACTAATCAACTAGAAAGGGAATTTGTTAACTAAAAACAAAAAATTTAAAATTGCCGTACCTTTACGAAAAAAGAAATGTATAACCTATGTAAGAAAAAGAAAAAAAAAATAATGTTTAAAGAAGGTAGAAGTTTTGTAAAGGTAAAAAGGGTAGAGGTAGTAAGATATTATATAAAATATTTACAAAATTATTCATATGATTATATGGAAGATTTACATATCTTTTAGATATCCTCTTATAGAAACCGAGTTGTTGTTTTGTTTGCAAGTGTTGAAATTGGACTAAATTGCCTACTAAAGGATAGGGTTTGTTAGTGTTTTAGTACGTTTTTGAAACTTAATTAGAATTATAGTCATTTTACTATTTACAATTGGAAAAACACTCTATTTTGCACTGATACACTAATAGAATGAGTTGTGTAATAGAGTTTTGAGTGTGTTGTGTAAATTACCAAAGAGGGTTTTTGTTTTTCTCTCTCCCATCTATCTCTCGTTTCTTTTTCCATTGGATCTCTGCATTTTCCTTCTCTCTCACCCTCTATCTCTTTTTTTCTCTTAATTGATCTCTCTCCTCTTATTTGATATCTCTCTGCGCTTTTGCAGCTCTCTGATTCTCTCTCTCTCTCTCTCTCTCTCTCTCTCTCTCTCTCTCGCCATATCTCTCTCGACAGTAGTCCCAAACAGATTCGGAGCTCCACCGTCTCACCCATTTAGGCGCCGAGGAAGCGCTAGATGAAGGTGGTGGTCTAATGGTATGTGATATGCTAAAATTAAACCCTAGACCTACTCTCTCAAATTAAGAGATCACTGTAATACTTAGGGGTCGAATTCCACAAGGACTCAAGTCTACACAATAAATTATAGAGTTTTATAATTAAGCTAAAAAAATTAATTTGAATTAAAATAAACAATGCAAATATTAAATAGAGGCTGTGAAAATTCAAGGAATCAAAAATTTATGTCTAGAGAATTTCTCAGGAAATTACAAAATATTAAATCAATAATTAAATAGGATTCAAGCAATTAAAATCAGATCTAAAACTCTAAACTTTTTTGTAAAATAAATCAGTTCTCACTGCAAATATTATCTAAATTTAAAACCAGAAAATCCAAATCTCTTTATAAAATTCTAGGTTAAAAATCAGCTTTAAAAACAGGTTTAGATTGTACACAAAATCACTAAATACAATCTCTTTGCAAGAAGTAATTTTGCTCATCAAAAGGTTTTATTAGGAAAATCAATTATATGCTCATATTAATTTATTTTCTTAAAGTATTAATTCTAGGTGATCAATCAAAAATTAATATGAAGAACAACCTATGATGAAGATATAGAAAGATAATGAATCCGAAATAAACAGATCTAATTAATCATAAAATCCCTGTGAAAAACCCTGAACCTAACAAGCAAACTTTTTTTTTTTTTTTTAACAAAAGAATCAGCTCAAATGAGCCAATTTGAAGGAAATTTGTTTACAAACAAAACATGATGCGGAGATAAGCGCGCTTGGCGTGCCAAAGAATCCGCTTTTACATTTGCATTAAGAGAAATATGAGATAAAGAGAAAGAAGAAAACTCCTCTCCATCAGTCTTGATTCCATCTAACTATGCTGCAAAGGCCGGCCAGTCGTGAGGGGAAAACACCATCTTCACCAAATCCGAACTGTCTGTATAGAAAGCCACATCACGGAAATCGTGGCCAATCATGCACCGCATCGACAAGATGAAAGCTTCCACTTCTGTGTGTAACGAAGAAAAACTGCGCTGGTAATTAGTAGCTCCAAGAAAAGGTGACGATTCTTGTGAAGAAGTACAAAACCATCCTGCACCTGCAAAAGCATCAGACTCTTTCCAAGAGCCATCGACAAAGCACCAATAAACCGGAATAAACCAGAGGGAGCGGAGGGATACGCCCTCGCAACCGAAGAGAAGGAACCACAGGGGAGGAGGACACCTCCTCACCCTCATCTTCCACCTGGGCTTGAAGCCAGGAGGATGCTTCCCCTTGCGCCACCCACACAATGTCATCTGGTCGTTCCATCTGATTCTCAAACACCCGAGCATTCCGCGCTTTTCAGAGATGCCACATAAGCCAAGGAAAGATCTCTACCTGGGATCCCGGATTCATAGAACCCAGAAAGTGATCTACATTAGCATAAATGGAGTCCGTCAGAAAATGAAGAGGCCCCACAGGTACATGGCCCAAAGCCCAAGCTTGACGGGCCAGCGGACACACCAAAATAGCATGATTAATAGTCTCCACATCCGCCCCACACCTCATACATCGAACATCACAGTCAATACCCCGCCTACTCAAGTTAGCAGAAACCAAAATACAACCCGTTAAAACTTGCCACATGAAATGCTTAATTTTTGGAGGACAGTGAACCTGCCAAACCCTAGCAAGGAGAGGGGTAATCTCTGGGCCCCACCCAAAATCCTGAAAGGTATTAGGAATACCCATACGTGCCGTTTCATACCCTGACTTAACCAAATTTTTACCAGATTTTGTAAAGTGCCACCCTAGAGATTCTGGCAGCGGTAGGCTACTGAAGGGAATAGCCTCTATCAAGGCGACATCCCCAGGATTGAAATGCTCAACGAGTCGATCTCTACGCCAAGTATTCGACTGAAAATCCATGAACTGAGTCAATCGGAGAGTTGGATCCTTAAAAGGACCGTTACTTAAATCTGGTCTTGGAAGTTGAGCTGGAACCCAGGGATCAGTCTATATAGAAATGGTGTCGCCTGAGCCAACCCGTTTAATAAGCCCTTTGTTTACCAAAGATCGAACAGATACGATACTTCTCCACCCATAGGAAGGAGAGTAAGACCGTATTGGTTCCATGGGACTGGAATTCCGGTAGTACTTACTTTTGAAAACCCTGGCAAACAGTGAGTCCGAAACCTCAATCAGTCGCCATAATTGTTTAGCCAACAGAGCCGTGTTAAAATCATCCACATCCCTGAAACCCAAACCCCCCATCTGTTTGCTACAGCAAAGCTTCTCCCAAGCAATCCAATACATACCCCTAGATTGACCATTAGAACTCCACCAAAACTTCGCTACCGCACTAGTAAGTTTAGATGTGATCGTTTTTGGCAAACGATAGCAAGACATCACAAATATTGGGACAGCCGTCGCAACAGTCTTGATCATCACCTCCTTACCCCCTTTAGACAACAATTTGGCCGACCAATCCGTTGTCCGGCTCTGTAGCCGGTCTCTAACATAAGGAAAAACTTTCGTTTTTGACCCTCCCAAGCTCTCTGGAATCCCTAAATACAATCCCATACCACCCAAGTTTGTTATCCCAAGGACCCCCTGCGTCTCCGACTGGACTTGGTCCCCAACCATATGACCAAACTGAACCGATACATGAAATTATATGTTGCCCAGAAACGGCCTCATATTGCTTAAGAATATCCAGAACCACACCATATTGCTCCTTATTCGCCTTACAAAAGAATAGACAATCATCCGCAAACAACAAATGTGTTATTGGCGGGCACATATTTGCTACCTTAATGCATTTAATCCCTGTGAAAAACCCTGAACCTAACAAGCAAACTACTCAGACATATTCAATGAAACAAACATCATCTTTCTGAATAATAAGCAATTGAAATTAAAAAAGTAAAGAGGAAGTTTATGAATTCTTCTCTACAAAGCAGTTCAGATCTCTCTCTCCCAAAAGCTCTCAAAATCTCACAGGATTGCAGAAAATAAAACTTGCTAGAAAAAAATTTAGGGTTTCTAAAACCCAAAAACAATATATATGTCCTAAAACACGTCGAGGGGCTTGTGTTGCAATTGTGGAAAACTTCGGGCAAATTTGTAAAACTTCCAAATTTGAAGATTTGTCTCGACTTGCGTGGGTGTCACGCTTCTCGTATGATCAGACTTCAAATTGATTTCCTCTGGTTAAATGCTCCAAAACGAACCAAATTGCTCCATTTTGCTCCATCTGTGCCAAAATCCTATAAAACCTGTTAAGACTCTAAAACATCCTAAAAAACAAAACAAAAGACTCAAAAAGCACACTTATATCATGGTTAAAAACCGTAAAAACCATGATATATCAACTCTCCCAGACTTAGCCTTTGCTTGCCCTCAAGCAAAACAGAAACTTAGACCTGTGAAAGTGGTTTGAACCATAGAGCTACTCTCTCAAATTAAGAGATCACTGTTATACTTAGGGGTCGAATTCCACAAGGACTCAAGTCTACACAATAAATTATAGAGTTTTATAATTAAGCTAAACAAATTAATTTGAATTAAAATAAAGAATGCAAATATTAAATAGAGGCTGTGAAAATTCCCAGGAATCAAAAAGCTAGGTGTAGAGAATTTCTCAGGAAATTACAAAATATTAAATCAATAATTAAATAGGATTCAAGCAATTAAAATCAAATCTAGAATTTTAAACTCTTTTGTAAAATAAATCAGTTATCAGTGCAACTATTATCTAAATTTAAAACCATAAAATCCAAATCTCTTTGTAAAATTTTAGGTTAAAAATCAGATTTAAAAATAGGTTTAAATTGTTCACAAAATCACTAAATCAAATCTCTTTGCAAGAAGTAATTTTGCTCATCAAAAGGTTTTATCTGGAAAATCAATTATATTCTCATATCAATTTATTTTCCTAAGATATTAATTCCAGGTGATCAATCAAGAATTAATATGAAAAACAACCCATGATGAAGATCTAGAAAGATAATGAATCCTAAATAAACAGATCAAATTAATCATAAATCTATGTGAAAACCCCAGCACCTAACAATCAAACTACTCAGTCATATTCAATGAAACACAAATCATCTTTCTTAGTAATAAGCAATTGAAATTAAAAAAAGTAAAGAGTGAGTTTATGAATTCTTCTCTACAAAGCAATTCAGATCTCTCTCTCTCAGAAACTCTCAAAATCTCACAGGGTTGCAGAAAATAAAACTTGCTAGAATAAAACTTCAGGGTTTCTAAAACCCAAAAACAATATATATATGTCCTAAAACACGTCCAGGGGCTTATGTTGCAATTGTGGAAAACTTCGGGCAAATTTGTAAAACTTCCAAATTTGAAGACTTGTCTCGACTTACATGGGTGTCGACCGATGCTAGTATGGTGTCGGTCGACGCTTCTCGTATGATCAGACTTCAAATTGATTTCCTCTGGTTAAATGCTCCAAAACAATCCAAATTGCTCCATTTCGCTCCATCAGTGCCAAAATCCTATAAAACCTGTTAAGACTCTAAAACATCCTAGAAAACAAATCAAAAGACTCAAAAAGCCCACTTATATCATGGTTAAAAACCGTAAAAACTATGATATATCAGTATGTCACGATTTGGCTATAAACGGCAAAGAAAATTGAGAAATTGAAACCACTAGAACCTTGTTTTGGTAATTGTTATGAATCCATTGGTTAATGGTAGATTTATGTTATATTTGTTAAATTACACAAGAAAATGATAGAAAAGTGGAAGCAAAAGGGAAAATCTGAATTTAGAAAACGCAGATCGTGGTGGTTGTTAGGTTTGGGGAATTACTTAAGGAGTCTTGAGAATCGCAGACCCCGATTCACCTCTGTAGTGAACCGCATACCGCGACTCTGCCCCTATTCCTCTTATATTCACAGATCAATATGCATAACATAAACATAACACAGAGATTTAACGAGTTCCCCTCTTGCAGAGGGTACATCTCGTGTGGGAACCTTCTCCCACAAATATCCACTATCAATCAACCAAGGTTTACACACAGTGTTTCATATACAAGCTTAGAGGACTACTAACTACAAAGAAACCTGAAGAAGAAAACACATAATAGATCTAGTTTTTCTTCTTCCCCTTTCTTTGTCTCTGGTTCAGCTCTCCCCTCCATGTATAACACTGAAACACCTCCAGAACCCCAAAGAAGCAGCTCAACTTTCGTCTCTCATCAGAGTGTCCTGAAGACACCTTAAACCTAGACAAGGTTATGTCCGGCTCTAAGGCCTTCGACCCCAGCTGAGCTTCTGCTCCTTTATCACGGTTCTGCGCACAACTTCAAGCTCCATGTACAACGCTCTGCGCATGCTCTCTGCACTGCGCCCTGCATCTGCCCTGCAGAGCGCTGTGCCCTATAGCCGCCACCAAGGTACCACCAGCTTCTTCTGTGCGTGCTCTTCGCCTATCTTGTTTCTTCAACCCTAGCTTCTTTTATATTGTGAAACCCTAGAGCTTATGTCAGTTTACCCTTATAAACTACACAACCCGGCTCCTGTATGGGCTACACACCAATATAGGCCCACTTCATAGTTAAGACCAAATAAGCCCATATGAAGCAAACATTTACGACATAGTCAATTACTATTTTGCCCCTCCGTTTAGTTAATTAAAGAATACAGGTGGAAATGGTTGCATAGGGATGAATGAGTTGAAAAAATATGAGTTGAATAAAATTGGTTGAATAGCATTCAACTCATTCATCCACTAAATAGGAGATGAAAGAGTTGAACAAATTTCCTTTATAATTTGTTTATACTCCAGCTTTTTTGGTTGAATGGGTTGAATAAATTTTCCAGCTTATTCATCTCAAATGGTAAAAAATTGGTTGAATGATCATTCAACCTATTCAATTTATTAATTTAAGTCATCTATTTGCACCCTACATTGGCAGAATCGAACCCTGGGCAATTTAAAGTTGAACAAGTCTGTCTGACCACTAGGGTAAAGTAACTTTACATCATAATTCGTTAACAATAGTATATAACGTAATTAATAGAAAAAAGGAGGTAATGTTGTTTGAACCCAAGTGGATGGAGAGTAAACCAAACTGCATTTACCACTGTGCTATAATACGTTTCATGTATCCTTAACGATTATGACTTTATATAACTTATTTACTGATAGAAAATCATGAATTTATCCTTTAACACTTAGTTCCCGATTTAATGTAATGAGACATAAGATGCATAATCATAATTAAGATAATTTGCAACAAAATTTAGTTAACTATTTTATCTTCTATCTAGTAATTTTTTTGTACGATTTAAATCATCTAGTATGTTAGACAAAATCAAACCGTCCAACAATATTTATGTACGGTTGAAACTATCCAGCATATTAGATAGATTCAACCGTCCAACAATATTTTTGTACGGTTTAAATATTCAGCATGTTGGATAGATTCACACCTTCCAGCAATATTTGTGTACGGTTGAAACCATCCAACATGTTGTATAGATTCAAACCGTCCAGCAATATTTGTGTACGGTTTAAACCTTCCAGCATATTGGATATATTCAAGTCTTCCAATAATATTGGTGTACGGTTTAAACTATCCAACAATTTGGATAGATTCAAATCATCCAACAATATTTGTATACGGTTTAAACAATCCAGCATATTGGAAAGACTCAAACCGTCCAGCAATATTTGTGTACGATTTAAGATCATCAAGTTACATATTAGTAAATAATAAATTTTTGTAATGGCGGATTTTAATCATACACATTTTTGGTTGGACGAATATGTTTATAATGAATTTTTTCTTTCAAGTTCAATAAATTCATGATTTTTTTTATCCCTTACTAGGTTATATAAGATCATAATCGTTATAAATAGATAAAATCTATAGTAGTACAGTGGTTAATGAGTTTAGTTTTAATCCATGCACCTGGGTTCGAACCATAGATCTATCACTAACAAAGAGATTTATGAATATATATCGAAGTTTTAAGTGATTTATCTGTCAGACCAATTTTCCCACCGCCGACGGTCATATCGCGGCGGCTCACCTTCCTTCACCGCCTGTTCGGCACCTAGCCAGGCGGACACTCTGATTTTTACAAAATTGAATTTATAGAGCATCAAATTTAGGAGAATAAGATAGATTGAATTCCTATATGGTGCAGTATTCGCCGCGTTCAATGCATTCTTCCGGTTTGGTATTGGTTTCAAGGTTCACTACGTGATCCTTTGCCTTCTCTGCATTCCCCGGATGTACAAGTATTACCTTTACACAAAAGAAAATTCAGCCAAACGGATCGCGAAGTGTTATACTGCTACTCTTCTTGTCGGAAGCATGTGTTGGTTCTGCGACCGTGTTTTCTGCAAGAGGATATCTCAGTGGATTGTAAACACGCAAGGACATGCTCTGTGGCATGTATTTATGGGTTTTAACTCATATTAGGCAAAAACTTTCTTATGGTTACCGAAATCAGCAACGGGTTGAGATTCAGATACCAAAAACCATAATGAAGGAGAACAAAGTGGTGAAGATTTTATAAATACAGTTTTATTTTGTTCATTAGTTTGTTAATAGTATTGAAATCAAGAAACGAGAAAAAAAGATTCTTATTATTAACACCAATTCAAATGAGAATATGAGATCATGAGATAGATAAACGAGTGAGTTGTGAAGAAAGCAAAGTATTCTCGTCATCTCTCAAAACAACAAAGTATTTTTGAGAAGCTGCGTCCTTGTGTAGCTTTGCGATTTTGTTAAGAATGCAGGCAAAGGCATCCTTGTGCTCTATGGTTGCAAGTCTTTCCTCAAACCTCATAACGAGTTCCAGCACAGTTAGTTCCTTATTCTCCTTCACCACATTGCGGATTTCGTCTTCAGTCACAGGTTCCATCGTGGATGTGGCTGGTTTAGGTCTCTCTCTTTCTCTCTCTATTGGTTTCGGCTGACTCCTTTTAGTGTTGCTTGACAACCAAGGCTATTTCTTCTGTTGTCTTAAGCGTAGAGACTCATCTCTCTTGTGTGATTTTTGTTAAAATTTTGTTTTGGAGAAAGAGTCGTAGAGAATTTACGTATTAGGAGGGTTTATTTTTTTTGGTATCAAACGTTGAAGAAAGATACAAAGCTATTTATACAATAGACGCAACGACCTTATCTCAACATGAGGTGGGTTTATGATGAACCCTAATTGGAAATTGTTTTTGTATATATTCCAAATAACAATAACAAATCGTTATATTCCCTTTTTGATTATATTTACTTTTTTTGATTTATCTGATATTTCCTTCCTTTCTTTTAATTGAGGGTTTCAATTTCCTATTTCCTCTGTTTTCTTGCTAGTTTCTCTATGTATATTTGGATACGGTTTGGTTTTGTTTGGTTATTTCGATTTTTAAAACTAGTTCTCCCAGGCCAGACACACTCCCAGAAAGGGTCTGAAATGTTAGATTACTACTGTAAAAGGAAAGAAAGGTAAGCAATCTCAGACCCAATATTACATATGTGCATCTTATACGATTTATTTTAAAATTTTACTTGAACAATGCTTATTTATATTTATTGTTACTTTGAAGTTAATAAAAATTACAAATAAAAACGAAAAAAAGCAACCAAATTTGTATTTTAAAAGAAAATGATTATGTTAATTGAAATTGAAAGTAATGATAATGATTTTAGATCCATCCAACCCCTCATTTACGATTGATGTCACGAGAACCAAAATCTTTCCGAACCAAACATTTTAAAAATCAAGAAATGACAAAAACATTCTTATTTGTACCACCAAGTGAAGTAATATGAGAGAGATCTTGAAAATATTAAGAAAGAGTTAGTTGTGAAGAAGATATAGATAGCAAAGTCTCATTTTTCTCTCAGGACGACAAAGTTTTGAGAACCAGCGTTCTTCTGTATCTTTGAAATCTTCCTCAGAACATCGGCAAAAGCAGTCTTGTCCTGTAAAAAAGACAAATATCAGAGTAAGCTCAAGATCTAAACTTGTTTGTCCTACTGGAAAATTAGATTAGATCTTTTAACTCTTTGGTCTTAAGTCTTGCCTTAAACCTGGAAACAAGATCCTGTGTAGTGACTTGCTTCATCTCCGTCAGAACTGCCCGGATTTCGTCTTCAGTTACAGGCCCGGTCGCAGCTGAGGATGATGGAGGAGCTGAAGCTGGTTCAGCTTTCACTGATTTTTTTGGTGTGTTGGATTTTAAAACTGTGTTTGTTCTCTCTTTTTTCACTGAAGATCTCGGATCCTGCTTTACAATGATTACAAAAACATGTTAGTTAGAAATCAAATGATAACACAAGCGATCAATCCTCCTTACTTCATATGCTTTCACCTCATCCGTAGATATACTATGAATTATATTTATGTTTATTTCATACAAGAGTTCCAGAATTTATGTTATTGTTTGATCCCCTCCCGATTTTCAATCGTAACTACAAATTTGTCTCATATCCGGAATGTCCCATATTAGAAATGTTTTATGTTATGCAACAAAATTTTAAGAACGGGCGTAGGACATAATAGAACATGACAAAACGGAAAGAAAGTTACGTCCACCCCTAAATATTTGTAATTATCTCAAATGGATTTTCATATCGTTGTTAGCGGTTATATCCAAGTCATATGCTAAATTAATTACTAAAGATCTTTTTGTAGATGGATGTTTAAAGGTTTTGAAAGAACAGCAAGTCGATGTAGGGCTGCAGGGAAGGATGTGGTATGTTAAGGCCCTTTGAATGGACGCAAAAGGCATCAAAAACGGAATACAAGGCAATTGAGAGTGTGCTTCAAACCATTAAGGGCGCCTAACCATTTATTATGCAGATGTTCATCAACTTATTTTTTAGGAATATGATGCATTTTTATTTTAAATTATGTTTTTAATTTTATTTTGTATTACAGTTTTTTAAAATCATGGTTTCATAATAATCTATATATTTTTATTTTTATTTTTAGTATCAATTTATTCCAAAAAAAATTATTCATAATTTAAATATATTTAAGAAAATTTTGCCGATTATGCCATGAATAGTGGCAAATATTCTAAGGAATGCCATTTTTGATATCTTCTTTTCCTGTCTCCGACAAAGCATCTGCAGAAAGACGAAAATACCCTTCATTCATCTTAATAGTTTTTCTTTGTTAAAAAAAAATTATTGAAAAAAAGAAACCAACTAATGGTTTCGTAAACCGCAAACTCTCTCTCCTCTCTCTCTGCAGAATTCTTTGCTTCTTCTACTCTATCGTCTTTTCATCTTCTTCTTTATCGCTTCTTCTTCTCTAATCTCTATCGTCGTCGATCCGATTGAAGAGACGCCTTCTTCTCTATCGCTGTCCACCATAAACATGTTTGTCATGTTGCAGGTTAGACGACGACGCAGTCACTGCAACTGTCCCACCTCTGTTTGACAACTTACAACAGTCAATGTATGTCCACCCATACTTTATCTTTCGTTCTTGTTTGTCCACTCTATGTGGTCATATCAGCAGATGGACCACATACCAAAACCCACGTACTTGTCCACCTAAACTACGTTTTACGTTCTTGCTTTATAACCATTTCTATCAAATCAAGTGGTTGCCCGATGGACAAGATCCTAAAACCCATAATCTTGTCCGCCGTGTTTACATCTCTTATCACTTTTCTGTCTTGTTGTCGGATTCTAAGAATGCAAAGTTGTCCACCCTGCAGGTCTTCTCACACGATGGACCACAACCCAAATTCAAGGTTCTTGTCCACCTCCAATTCCTGCAGGTATGCATTTGGTTGATCAAATTCATTATTATGTGACTTGTCTAGTCCATTTGTAACCGAAGACATTCTCATACACTGTAGGTCTGCTGACGACGCCCGCACTAGGGATGGTCTACAACCGGTGGACATTTTTCAACAACCACGGTATGTCCACCCTGATTCTGTCACTGGAAAGTAGACACAATTTAACAAGCATAGTAGTTGTCCATCATAAACATGTCTGTCCTGTTGCAGGTCTGACGACGATGTAGTCACTGCAACTGTCCCACCTTTGTTGGACCACTTACAACAGTCATTGTATGCCCACCCATATTTTATCTTTCGTTCTTGTTTGTCCACTCTATGTGGTCATCTGAGCAGATGGACCAAATATCAAAACACATGTACTTGTCCACCTAAACTACGTTTTATGTTCTTGCTTTATAACCATTTCTATCAAATCAAATGGTTGCCCGATGGACCAGATCCTAAAACCCAGAATTTGTCCGTCTTGTTTACATCTCTTATCACTTTTCTGTCTTGTTGTCGGGTTCTAAGAATGCTAAGTTGTCCACCCTGCAGGTCTTCTCACACAATGGACCACAACCCAAATTCAAGGTTCTTGTCCACCTCCAACTCATGCAGGTATGCATTTGGTTGATCAAATTCATTATTATGTGACTTGTTTGGTCCATTTGTAACCGAAGACATTCTCATACATTGCAGGTCTGCTGATGACGCCCGCACTAGCGATGGTCTACAATCGGTGGACATCTCCATGGGATCTCCAATGTTTCTAGGTAAGGTTTCCACCAAGTGATGACTCATTGTGTTGGCTTTAAACCTATTCCCCTCGAAGTGAATATGACTTGCTCTTTCGGTAGGCCTTTAGTCAAAGGATCAGCCAATTTTTCCTTTGACTAATATAATCCAATGCTATCACCCCATTGGAAAGCAATTTTCGTATTGTAGCATGTCTCCGACGAATGTGCCTTGACTTGCCATTGTAAATTTTAATTTTTCCTCTATTTAAGGCAGCCATACTATCACAATGGATACATAGTGCAGTTACGGGCTTTGGCCAGAAGGGAATATCTTCAATAAAATTTCTAAGCCATTCAGCTTCTTCCGCAGCTTTATCTAATGCGATAAACTCGGACTCCATTGTTGAGCGTGCAATACATGTTTGTTTAGATGATTTCCAAGACACAGCACCACCACCAAGTGTAAACACATAACCACTTGTGGATTTACTATCTGTACTTCCAGAGATCCAATTAGCATCACTATATCCTTCTAATACAGAATGAAATTTCGTGAAATATAAACCATAATTAATTGTATGCTTTAAGTATCTCAATACTCTAACCAAAGCATGCCAATGTTCTCTATTTGGATTACTTGAATATCGACTTAATCGACTCAAAGAATAAGCCAAATCTGATCTTGTACAATTTGTAATGTACATGAGGCTTCCAACGATTTGTGTGTATTGTAACTGGGACACACTTTCTCCTTCATTCTTTGACAGCTTGCATGTTGGATCAAACAGAGTAACTACCGGTCTATCATCAAAGTGACCAAACTTCTTTAGAAGTTTCTCCACATAATGAGATTGAGTAAGCGAGTAACCATTTGGTTCTCGTTTAATTCTAATCCCAAGAATTATGTTAGCCAATCTCATGTCTTTCATTTCGAAACTTTCACTCAACATCTTCTTTGTGGCATTGATAATGTCTTTACTTGTTCCCATTATCAACATATCATCCACATATAGACATACAATGATCGTATCAATTTTGGTTTTCTTAATGTACACACACTTGTCACACTCATTTATTGTAAAACCAAACGACCTCATTGTGTTGTCAAACTTCTCATACCACTGCTTTGGTGCTTGCTTAAGTCCATACAAAGACTTCTTAAGCTTACAAACTTTCTTCTCTTGCCCTTTGACTATAAAGCCTTCGGGTTGTTCCATATATATTTCTTCATCTAGTTCACCATTTAGAAATGCTGTTTTAACATCCATTTGATGAATTTCCAGATCATATATGGCTGAAATTGCTATTAGCAATCTGATTGAAGTGATTCTAGTCAGCGGAGAATACGTATCAAAGAAATCAAGACCTTCCTTTTGACGAAATCCTTTCGCCACTAGTCTTGCTTTATATTTCTCAATCGTACCATATGGTCTTAGCTTCTTAGTAAAAATCCATTTATGTCCAATTAGTTTATTACCAGGTGGTAAATCAACCAATTTCCATATATGATTACTCAAAATGATTCAACTTCACTTTGAATTGCCTCTTTCCAATAAAGTGCTTATGATGATTCAGTAGCCGCCTTATATGTTTGAGGTTCATATTCACTCAAATATGTCATAAAATCTGTACCAAAATCTTTAGCAATTCTTCCTCTTTTACTTCTTCTTGGTTCATTTTCATCTTCTTGAACCTTTGAGGCACTTTCATCATGCTCATGTACCCGTTTAGTACTTGTGTTTATAAAGTCCTTGTATGGAAACACATCCTCAAAGAACTCAGCCTCATTTGATTCAATGATTGTATTTACCTTTACTTCAGCATTATCAGATTTAAAAACTAAAAATCTATAAGCTGCACTGTTTTCTGCAGGACCGATGTAGACACAATCCACCGTCTTTGGCCCAATAACAGTTTTTTTTTGGTAAAGATACTTGAACCTTTGCAAGACAATCCCACACTTTCTTACTTTTATATGAAGGAGTCTTATTCTTCCATAATTCATATGGGGTTTTTCACTCTTTTTATGAGGAATTTTATTCAATATTGAATTTTCTGTAAGAATAGCTTCACCCCATAGATTACGTTGTGCACCTGAATTGTTTAACATGGAATTCATCATCTCTTTTAGTGTTATATTTTTCCTTTCAACCACTCCGTTTTGCATTGGAGTATAAGGAGATGTAGTTTGATGAATAATTCCATGTGTAGAACAAAAATCTGAGAATTCATTTGACTTGTATTCTCCACCACGATTAGACCTAAGAATCTTTATTCTCTTATCTAATGATTTTCAACCTCAGCTTTATATTTCTTAAAAATATTCAAAGCCTTAAAAATATTCAAAGGCTCATCTTTAGTATCAATCAAATAGATATGACAAAACTTACTATAATCATCAATGAAAGAAATATAATAATTATTTCTTCCACGACTTGGTGTAGAATGAACATCACACAAGTCAATATGTATCAAACCAAGTAACACGTTTGATTTTTCCACAGATTTGTAAGAGTGCCTTGAATACTTAGATTCCACACAAACTTCACATTTGCTTCTATTTATTTTATTAATTTCTATTTATTTTATTAAGAATGTGTTTTGGTAACAATCCTAAATTTATCATTCTACGTAAAGAACGATAATTAACATGTCCCATTCTTGCATGCCATATGTCACTTGAATTAAGCAAGTAAATAGAAGCAGAGCTATTGCCTGCGTTTTTATTAATGATTGGTACAACATTCAGTATGAAAAGACCATCACAGAGATAGCCCTTACCGACATACATCCCACCTTTAGTGAGTACAAACTTATCTGATTCAAATACAATCTTAAAACCTTTGTTGCTAACAAGTGAACCAGAAATCAGATTCTTTCGAATCTCAGGAACATGGAGCAATTTGGTAAGTGCAAGTTCATTCCCAGATGTGAGTTTCAAGACCACTTTGCCTTTTCCTTCAATCGTTGTTGTGCTTGTGTTTCCCATATACAGCTTTTCTCCACCCGAACCGTGTTCGTACGTTGTGAACATACTCACGTTGGAGCACACATGCTTTGTTGCATCAGTGTCAACCCACCAATCATTAGAGTTTGTCATCATGTTTGCTTCGGAAATGACCGCAACGAACTGATCTTCGACGAGGTCTGCATTATTTGCTTCTCCACATAATGTCCCTTCTTTCTTATGGCGACAGACCTTAGCTCTATGCCATGTTTTCCACACACCCAACAAGCACCTTGTGGCTTCTTCTTGAAGTTAGAACCCTTTGGTGGAATGAACGTTCTCTTAACGTTTTTGTTCTTCTTAAAGCCCTTGAATTTGGAACTGTTTCCCTCAACTACATTGGCCTTTGCTTCCATCGACGAGAACTCAGATTTCTCGTTCTTGCGATTTTCTTCTTCGACTCGAAGTTTCAAAATTAACTGCTCAAGACTCATATCTTCATGAATATGTTTCAGGTGGGTCTTGAAATCTTTCCAAGTTGGAGGCAACTTTTCAATAATGGATGCAACCAGGAAAGTTTCATTCAGCCCCATACCCTCATCCTTCAATTCATGAGCAGTTACTTGAATTTCTTCAACTTGTTTCACCACTGGAATGGTGTCACTCATCTTAAAATTCAGAAACTTTCCAACGATGATTTTCTTGGCACTTGCAACTTCAGCTTCAGACTTGTACTTCTTCTCCAATGATTCCCACAACTGTTTTGGGCTTTGGAAAATGTGATAAACATCATAGAGAGAATCATCCAAGGAATTAAGAATATAATTCTTGCACAAAAACTCGTTTTGTGTCCATACCTCTGATGCCTTGATGATTTCATCTGAAATGTCACCTTCAACCGGTAGTTCTGGTGCTTCTGAAGTCACGTATTGTGCCAGATTCAATGTTGTTAGATAAAACAACATCTTTTGCTGCCATCTATTGAAATCCACTCCTCGGAACACAAAAGGCTTCTCAATGTGATTCTTCACAACTGCAGCAGATTGATCCATCTATCAATTCCAAAACAACAAAGAGAAAATTTTGTCTTAGATTGTTGTTCCCAGAATATAGATGCAGATCAGAATACACGTATTTAACTACAACTCACTTGATGATTCTTTCTTTCTTACGAGACTGAAACGTACGTTGATAGAGGCTTGCAGATCGCAATCTCCTATGACAGAATTTCACCCCTACTATGGTGAAAGTAGCTTTAGTGGGTGTCTATCTTGCAGGATACAACTATCGATCTCTGTATTGACACCTTACAAAGACCCTAACAAACCTACTCTGAGATTTCCAGAAAAATGATTTTAGAGAAGAAGAAGATTGAATCAAGATCAATCTCTGTTTCTCTTGTTTGTGGTTCTCTCGTACGTATTGTTTCTCTCTCTTCTACCCTGTTCTCGACAACTTCTCGTCTTTATATATTAAACCAAGAGATGTTTAAACCAAGAGACGCTTAAACCAAGGGATACTTAAACCAACGGATGCATCTCGTCTATCAACCCGTGCTTACATAAACTTTATAATATATGTTAACTATATTATGTTTTTTTTTTTTTTTTTAACATCTGATAAAATTTTATTGCCTGAAAGAGTGATCCTCATTGAGTACGTTTACAAGAAAACCTGGGATGTAAAAATAGCTGTTAAATGATATATTGTTCAGTAAAGGTTCTTTAGCCAAACGATCTGCAGCTTTGTTGTTATGTCTTCGTGTCCAGGCAAATGTTACTTCCTTGAATTTTTGTTCCCAATATTTGATCTCACGAACCCAATTGTGTACACGAAAGTTGAGCTGGCCTCCAATAACTAGTTTTGTGATTGTTATATTATCTCCTTTGAAGATTACTCTCTCGTATCCCCGTATCCAAGCTTGTTGCATTGCAATGATCAGGGCATGAAGTTCTGCTTCCAAAACACTGTCACATATTGTACCTTTACTATGTCCCGATGTTGCATAAAATCCTTCGGAGTCTCTAATTATCCAACCTGCTTGAGGTGTAGTATTCTGTCGGAATTGGCTATCATAATTACATTTGACATAGTTTCCTTGTGGTCTTGTCCACTGCGAGGGTTGTGATCGTTGTGGGCGATGGTTTCGAGCAGTTTCTGTATCTTCAGACCAGCAGTTAACCCATTCTTTTGCTTCGTTGACCGCTTTAGAAAGATCTTGATGCCATGTACTTCCTTTTCTTTGGTAAACCTGATCAAAGGTCAATTAAACCTATTGTGCACTCAACCACGATCCAGTGGTGTCATTGTAACACTTTAGGGTCAGATCCAAAGAGACCAAACAATGCACTATGAAATTGTTTAGACCGAATATAGCTAAGGCAAAAGAAAGATTGTATTCTAAGTAACCAATTAAAAGCAGGAAAATAAAAAGAGTTTTTGCAATCAAAGAAGGAAATTGGGCGTAGGGAATTCAGTTAGGGGATACAACCACAAATTTAGATGATAGATTGGGAAAACATTAAAAACCGTTCTTGAACTCAAATCTCGATTATAAAGCTAACCTACTTCCACAGCGTTAACTAACTATGCAAGAAATAACTAGACCCTAAACTTCCGTTTGAATCTAGCTAAACAAGCAAGCATTAAAGTCCAAGTTTGATTCGTTCACAAGGTGCCTCAACTTCAACTTCCGTTGGCTAAGGTCCACCTTGCTCACCTATGTTTCTTTCAAGTAACTCAACAACACTTTCGATGCCACGATGAATTGAACCTAAGATCTTAATCTAGGTGATCAGTCTAGCGTAAGCAATAAGAACAACAATAGATGAAGAACAATAAGATCGATCCCCAAATCTAACAAGCCTAAGTTTAGAGAATCATAAACCCCTTTTTGAAACCCGAAACCCAATAGTAAAACTACTTAGGCATAGAAATAAAAGAACAGCAAAACAAGGATGAAGAAATCATAATTGAATTGCAAAGAGAAGTAAAAGGGTTCAGAAATCTTCTCCAAAGAGATACAAAGGATTAGAGATCTTCTCCCAAGCTTACAAGTACTCAAAATCTGCGTAGATTAAAAGTTGTATGTCTAGAAGTCGAGCCTCTTGCTTAAATAGTAAAATAAAACCCTAAAAGTCGGTTTAAAACATAAAAGGAAAACTTACTTCGGGTATGGGATTGGCCAATCTCAAATGCGGATCAGCCGATCCGGAATGTTTTTCTGCTCTCACTTCATCTGCATGCTATTTCGATCAGTCTTCAACCAATTTAGCTCCAGATGCATGTTTTCATCCCCAAAGCTCTCAGATTCCTTCCAAATTCACCTAGAACTTTTAAAGACTCACACAAGACTAAAAGAGTCTAAAACCACACTTGGACTTAACAAAACACTCAAAACAAGTGTAAAAACTATGGTTAAAATCCTATAAAATACAGACACATCAATTCCCCCGGACTTGAATATTTGCTTGTCCTCAAGCAAGAACAGACAAAAACTCAAGAACAAAGAAAATGTTTGAAAGTGGAAACTCACATATTCTTAGAAACTTCTTCTTTGCACTCTTCATCACATCAAATTAAGAACTACTTTATGTACTCTGCCCATGATTAGGATCAACACTCCCTACTCTGAACTCCACTACCTTAGAGAACCCTCAGTCTCCCCATCGTTTTCTCTCTACATCAGATTAATAAAAAGGTGCGGTCTTACCATGGGAGTATCAATCATTGAACTTTTTGACTCCTTCAACCTTTTATCGCCCAAGACCTCTTCATATGCTCCATTTCCTCTCTCTTTTCTCACTTCCAAAGGATTGATTTTCCCCTAATTTTCGAGGGTATCATTGTATTTTTTTATCAATCCTTTGCTCTTTTCTTGCGGACAGGTTTCCATGAATTCCAAAAGATGTACGGGTTTACGCACACCCCTTGGCTCACTTCTTTATTACCTATATCCTTTTATTTCTTTCTTCTTCTTCTTCCTTTTTTTTTGTTTTTTTTTTTACTTTATGAGTATTGAAGGGAAGAGAGAGGGGAAGCATACTTTGTGAGGAGATGCATGTCTTGTAAGGCTTAAGGGAGGAGTCTTGTCTGATGTATACCAAGCCCCAAGGTAAGCAATTAAATCTGGTTAAGTCTTGTTAAAGCTAGAGACAACTTCCAGTTCAACTTATTGTCCTCCTTAGCGAGTGTCTTTTGGGGCGTGTTGAACCTGCTCATGTTCATTCCAAGCTTCATTCCAAAATCAGAAGTACAAAAGTAATCATAAGAGTGTTAGATCAAAGTAGAAATTCCTAGAAAAGCTCATAATTTCCAATTTTTTTTTTTAATATATATATATATATATATATATATATATATATTACTCGATAAAAACGACTCAAATGAAACAAAACCAAAAGGAAAAACAACCAAAGAAAACATAGTTAGCAACTTGGAGACACCCCTCCCTCGGACTTACTTCACACCGTCCCGGTGTGAAAATAAAGCCAAGAAAGGGAACCGCCAACAAAAAGAAAGTAAAAATAAAATCCTAGATAAAGAGAAAGGGGAACCCATGATGAAACAACAGTCTAGTGAGAGGGCGAAGAGGTCGCGGAACAGTCAGAACAGAGAGGCTCAGTAGCTGCATCCTCGTCGTCACAGGTAGCAGTGGGATCCGACGGTGGTGGTGCAAAACAGGAAGGAGCGAGTCCTTGAAGCCAAGTAGCCAGTCGAGTGAGCAGCATGTTTTTCTTCCTCTCAGTGTCGTAGACCCACCGTTCAAATTCAAAGTGAGGTTCTTGAATAGGTGGGGTAGAAACAAACTGACTGACATCTAAAGGAGGTAATGGTGGGAATGAGTGAGCACAGTGTAAGGACTCGGCAGTAGCTGCCGGCTGTGTACTGCGTGGGGGCTTGCGGGTAGCATAGCCACTCTCCTCCATCCAGACGACTTCGTCAAGATCACACAATGCTAACTCAGGAGGCTCAAAGGCAATGTTCTCCGTTTTGCGAAGCGAAATGCAGGAGGGCATAGGAATCCGCATGTACCGAAATTTACCAGCCTTATCCTGAAATTGGTAGACAAAATTCTGACGCACAAGAATCTCACTAGTGAACAGGAACTTAAGGTCAAGGAGCTTCGTCTTCTGGATCGAAGTGGATGAAACAATGCCGCAATAGTCGATGATGGGAGTCACCAAACTACCGATGAGTATCCTCTTATTCTTTGCTTTAGCCATGCCTTTTCGGACCTGCTCAAACTCCTTAGAAAGTAAGAATCCAAAATTAACGTCATGAGTTTGATGGTGGACTGGAGAAGTCGGAGGATGCAGGAACCGACGAAGATCGTGAAAGAACATCCACAACTCAGGTAGTTGCAATGTGCTAGTCTCAGCCCTAGCATAAATGGTGTTGCTCAGGACTTTAGCTGTGATCCGAATGACTGGGTTGCGAATGCGGGATTGCCTGGCTCCGCGCGAGACATAGTTTCCAGATCCAATGAAGTTCCAAACATCTAACCTGCTTTCGAGATTGTCCATTTTGCATTGCTTGTGCCGAGGGAAACCAAAAACGTCACAAAGTTCGAACATGGAGATGGTGTAGTGCTTCCTGCACAAAAAGAAGCTGAGCGAACAATGCTCAGCTAACGAATCAGGACCAGCAGACAGATCGACCCTCACAGTGGCAAGAAACTCGCGTGCTAGCTTATAATGTAAGTCCCATGCCTTCTCACCAAAAGAACCAAACCCCATGTTCTTAACCAATTCATCAAAATCCGCAAGTATGGCCATCTTCTCAAAAAGCTCTCGATCAGCAAACCAAGTTGGCTCCATCTTGCATTGACTCAGCAATTTCAACCACTTGGCATCCTCAACATTCCAAACGCGGGTTGGTGGCTCGGCGGAAGGAGTTGCAGGTTCCTTACCACTACGTCGTCGTTTAGGCATTTGCTGCAAAAGAAAAGAATTTCAAGAAGTAAGATAATAAAATCAATTGAAACTTCTCCTAATCAGCCAACACAAGTTACAAGCCTATTTCTAAATCCAAGCCACAACAGCCTAAATCTAGTTCCGAAACTTTCATAGACCTCAAATAGAGATCAAATAGGTAGGAGAATTGAAAGAGTCATGGACAACCAAAATTGAACCTTGAGATTGCCGAGAGTCAAACATAAGAATGGGCAAAAGAAGAACTTACCTTGTTTGACTTCGAGTCTAAAAGTGGGAATATGTAAAAGGTTCGATCCAAGTGGAGTGAATCCACACCTCAACAAATCAAAGAAAAATCGAGAAGGAGAGAGGTGGGTGTCGAAATCAGGGGCGGCGAGAGGGAAGGGAGGAAGAAGATGAAATTAGGTTTAAATATCTGGTAGTGGACACGGATCCGGTTTAATATGGTTCAATTTAAGTCTGATAACCAGATTAAACCGATTTCCTTCTCTTTTCTCTTTTTCCCTCGAACCACTTACCTGGATGGAGATTGACTGATCTAGAAACAGATTGGTCGATCCTTAATGGCTGGGGAACACTCTGTTTGTAAGAGATTCGCGTCTTCTGCGCTTTGAATATGTCCCATGAAGACTCAATACGACTACTACCACCGGGTAACTCCTAAAAGAAAATAAAACAAACCAAAAATCCTAAAAGAAACAAGAAAAAATAGGGGAAGAAACAAACTAACCCCATTGGGCTGCCTCCCATTAGCGCTTGTTTAAAGTCACGAGCCTGATTTTTCTTGCTGCTCAGGAAGCGTGGGGATCCATCAGAGGAATAATAGTTTCCTCAATGGGGTCGTGATCAGCGAGATAAGGCTTGAGGCGTTGACCGTTGCCAGTAAACTCCTTACCATCATGGTTCCATAAAACGATGGCTCCATAGGGCATAACTGCTTTGATGCGGAAAGGTCCAAACCAACGAGAACGTAGCTTGCCAGGAAAGAGCCGTAGACGAGAGTTGAAGAGTAGAACCAAGTCGTTAGCAGCAAAATCCTTTGGCAATTTTCTTGTCATGCATCGCTTTAGTGCGCTCTTTGTAGATCTTGGTGCTTTCATATGCATTCATGCGGATCTCATCAAGCTCATTTAGCTGAATCAGACGTCGTTCGGCCGCGGTCTTGACATTGAAGTTCATTTGCTTTGTTGCCCAAAGTGAATTATATTCGAACTCGACAAGTAGATGGCAGGCTTTCCCATAAACTAACTTGAATGGTGTGGTTCCAATAGGTGTCTTATAAGCGGTCCGATAGGCCCACAAAGCATCGTCAAGTTTAGCAGACCAATCCTTGCGTGTTGAATTCACCGTCTTCTCCAAGATATTCTTAATTTCACAGTTCGAGATCTCCACTTGCCCACTAGTTTGAGGGTGATATGGGGTAGCGACCTTGTGTGTTACTCCATGCTTCTTCAGAAGATTCTCGAAGAGTTTATTGATAAAGTGAGTTCCTCCATCGCTTATCACCACACGCGGGATTATGTGTTTGAACATTTTGAGAACGACCTTCGAATCGTTCGTGGGAATCGCCAATGCTTCTACCCATTTGGAGACATAGTCTACAGCCACAAGTATGTACAGCCACTCTGTTTCTGTGGCATCTCATTCCTTTTGCTTATGTTCCCACGTCGCTGGCAAGAATCACATTGGGAGACAAAGTCATTTGCATCACGAAACAGAGTGGGCCACTATAGGCCTGCTTGAAGTACTTTGGTTACGGTTTTGAATGTAGGAAAGTGCCCTGCGTAGTTGGACCCATGACAGTGAAAAAGAATTCCCGGAACTTCTGATTCTGGGACACACCTTCTGTAAAGGCCATCGGCACAATGCTTGTAAAGATACGGCTCATCCCAGAAGTAACGCTGCACATCCCGAAAGAACTTCTTCTTCGCATAACCAGTAAAGTCGGGGGGTTCCTCTCCAGTATACAAATAATTTGCGATGTCGGTATACCATGGGGAATCATCGTTAATCTGCTGAAGAACCTTAGCATCAGCTTTCTCCTTGAAACATTCCTCATATGCCGCAGCCACATAGACATTCTCTTCAGGAAGTCGGTCATCGATAGGGATCTCAGCAGTGATCCTCAGCCTAGAAAGATGATCTGCCACTCCATTATCCACTCCTTTCTTGTCCTTTATCTCAAGGTCAAATTCTTGCAGGAGGAGGATCCATCGTAGAAACCGTGGTTTAGCATCCTTCTTTGTGAGTAAATAGCGCAGGGCGGCGTGGTCAGTGTGGACAATTACCTTAGAGCCGACCAAGTAGGATTTGAACTTTTCAAACGCGAAAACTATGGCGAGGAGTTCTTTCTCTGTCGTGGCATATTTTGTCTGAGCTCCATCGAGTGTCCTGCTAGCATAGTAGATGACATGTAACTTACCATCCTTGCACTGTCCCAAAACTCCTCCAACAGTAAAATCGCTTGCATCACACATGACTTCGAAAGGCAGATTCCAATCGGGTGGTTGAACTATTGGAGCTGAGATAAGAGCCTGTTTGAGGGTAAGGAAAGCTTCTAAACATCCTCCATCACACACAAACAGGTTATCCTTGCAAAGCAGCTGGGTGAGGGGTCTAGCGATTTTGGAAAAGTCCTTTATAAACCGCCGGTAAAATCCAGCGTGGCCTAGGAAGCTGCGGATATCTTTCACCGTCTTGGGTGGTTGTAGATTGGACATCACTTCGATCTTAGCTTTATACACTTCTATTCCTTTTGCAGAAATATGATGCCCAAGAACAATCCCATCATTGACCATGAAATGGAATTTCTCCCAATTAAGAACAAGATGTTTGTCCACACAATGTTGAAGGACCCTGCACAAGTTAGACAAACAAACAGAGAAGGATGAGCCATAAACCGAAAAATCGTCCATAAATACCTCCATGATATCTTCTATCAAAGCAGTAAAAATTGACATCATGCAACGCTGGAAAGTGGCAGGGGCATTGCACAGCCCAAAAGGCATTCGTCGATAGGCAAATGTGCCATAGGGGCAGGTGAACGTTGTCTTCTCCTGATCATCCAGATGGATTGGGATCTGAAAAAACCTGAATAGCCATCTAGGAAGCAATAATAAGGATGATTAGCAAGTCATTCAAGCATTTGATCAATAAAAGGGAGGGGGAAGTGATCCTTTCTAGTGGCGGCATTTAGCTTGCGGTAGTCAATGCACATGCGATGCCCTGTAACAGTCCTTGTGGGGATTAATTCATTCTTTTCGTTTGCAACGACTGTTACTCCACCTTTCTTCGGTACTACGTGCACCGGACTTACCCATGTGCTGTCAGAGATTGGAAAAATTACACCTGCGGCTAAAAGCTTGAGAAAAATTACACCTGCGGCTAAAATTCCAGATGGATTCGATGAGAGCACAATTCTGGTGAAATGCCTGAAATGTCATCTAGAGAGTAACCCAAAGCTCTCATGTATTTTCTCAACTCGCAGAGCAAGAGTGCAATCTCAACATTGTTCAGGTTAGAATTAATAATCACTGGATAAGATGAATTTGGTCCAAGATAGGCATACCTGAGGCCCTCGGGGAGTGGTTTCAGATCCAGATTTGGAGCTTTCAGCTCGCTCCAATCCTCATGGTCACCTTCGGTTGCGGTGCTAAGGCTGGGATCAGCTAATCTAGAGACATGAATGGTTGATACTCCATGTTCGTCAGTGATGTTCACAGAAAAGGCCGGATTGGCCGATCCTATTGCTGGATCGGGCAATCCAGTCCATATGTTGACGAACAAAACTTCACGTTCGAGGGGCGCTGCAGCGTTAAGGGCCTCTGCCATGCTGACAGTCTCCTCAGCTAAGTATCCAAGCTCTGGTTCCTCCTTTGTTAATGCTACTGCTAGGTTGTCGTTTGAGCAAACCTCTTCATAGATCTCGGTTGCTATCTCTTCGACCGTATCAACCCAGAAGGTTTGGCCGTCAATGGTCGGCTTTTTAGCCGCTTTCGAAGATTAAATTGCAGTACCAAATCATCCATGTGCAGATCTATTTTCCCTTCTCGGACGTTGATCATTGCACCCGCAGTAGCCAAGAAAGGACTACCTAGTAGGATAAGGTCTTTAGATTCCTCATCAAGATTCAGAATAATGAAGTCTGAAGGTATATAGCGATGTATCATGGTTTTTAGGTGTTTTTAGCCATGATATAAATCTTATTTATAGAGTCTTTTTGGTATTTTTAGAGTCTTTTGAGTCTTTATAGGATTTAGCATGGATGGGAGCATAATGAAGCTAAATAAGAAGATTTGAAGCTTAATCAAGCATTAAGGCTGAAGCTGCAAAGTTGGGAGACGAATTCAGAGTATGCATCGGTCGATGCAGCCATAGTGTCGATCGATGCAGAGCCAAAGAAGAAATCGGAAGTTTTCCCACAAGTTTTGAAGATTTACAGAACTGCCCCAAAGTCTTCCATATTTGCATCATTAGTCCCTGGACGTTTTTAGGAATATAAATAGGATTTTTATGGTCATTGTTTAGACCTAATCTTTATTTTTCCTGCAACTTTTGAGAGAGATCCCTGAGAGATTTTAGAGAGTTTTTGGAGAGAATAATCAAGACTCCTTCCAGAGAAGATTCAAAACTCCTTTTCTTCTTCTTTTAATTTCTTAATGCAATTTATTCAGAATATGATTTTTGTTTCATTGATTATATCTGAGTAGAACTGCTTGTTAGGTTTAGGGTTTCTCATTAGGGATTTCATGGATTGTTAGATTGATTAATTGTTTGGATTCATTATCTTTCTTGTTCTTCACCATAAGTTGTTATTAATGCTAGATCTTTGATTAGTCATCTGGATTTAGATCTTAGAATTATTGATTGACTAGATAAGGGTCCGCACGATGTGCGGGTTTAAAAATTGTTAAAGAAAAGAAATCCTAAACCTTAAACAATTTTTTGAAAATATGTAAAAAAAAATTATTTCCTAAAGTAAATATATAAATAATTTAAGTTAGATAATATTTGTATCTACCTTTGTAAATTTATTTACATTTATATATATTTAATATATTATAACAATTATTACAATAATCTAAAGCTAAATTATATCCCACAAAAACTTTTGCCAAATACTCATCATTATAAATTTTATTATTGTCAAATTTCAAAAACGTTTCACAAATTATTCACAAAATATTTTATATGCAACAAAGTCATCAAGGCAACATCTAATAAGTAACCATGTACAATTTTACTCTATATTTTACCATTAAAAATATGTTCTTACACCCAAAATTAATTTATTGTTAAAGTATACTCTTTATCACCACCTATAAAATGTCTTCTAAACAAATTAAACAAATTTTATTTTGCTTTACTTTCATTTTGGCATAATTATAATTCTTATAATTACTAAAAGTGTTTTGTGACATAATTTCTTTATCCATGAATTTTTTTTTACTCTAAAGATATTTTGGATGAACAACTGGTGAAAATTATCTATTCGATTACAATGATTTTATGACTAACCCAATCAAAGTTGAGAAATTGAAAGAAAGTTAATATAATATAATACAAATAAAAATTTGAAAATTATAATTAGGATGGTATATAAGTCTTAGATAATTCAGATATACAAAATATAAACTTTATATACAATCCAAAACATGACATATGTCGTAATTACGTTAAGGATCAACGACTTATTTACTCTTCAGAAGTATCCAATTGTACCAAAACAACTTCAAGCTATGACCTCTTCTCAAATATTCTCGAATCATAAATTCTCAACTTATTTTTACCCGAATCAAAAGTTCTCATATATTTCTTCATATACCTGGTTTAAACGGTTTACGAACCTAATTCGATCGAAAACCACATAAATCCGGTTTGAAACCAATTTTAAAATGGTATACCATTCCAACTTCCCAAGTTTGAAACCACTTCTCAATTACTCGATCAAGTAGCTTTTGTTTCAGTACCAGAATCATCAACATTATTCAGAAAAGACAACTCTAAATTTTGACCAGAAACATCAACCACTGACTTATCTTCCAAACTTATAATGCTACCAACTGTAGAATCACTTTTGGAACCTCCATCAGTATCTCCATCCTCGATTAAATTAGCGGGCATTATATACTTCGATTTCATTTCATTGCATCTGATAGCTTCCATTGAAAAACTCGCACGAATAAAAGACCCAGACAATAGATGGGCAAAATTATATCAGAAAAAAAAAATCAAAAATCAAAGATCAAAGCTTTCGATATAAACATGTAATGTTATGTAGATATAATGTTATTTTCTTAATTAGCTGTCCTATCATTGAAAAATAATAATTCTTTTGACGTAACTTATGTTATTCTTTTTAAATTTGTTATTCACTATTTATTTATTAATAATAATATACATGCTTAGTGAATTACCTTTTTGTTTATACATCTCAAAATCCTGTTGAGAAAACACGTATAATATAAGTAACGTACAATGGAAAATAGATTAGATTTTTCCTATTTGATTTAGAAATTTTTTTTAGATATAAACATGTAAATTTTATTTAGATCTAATGTTATTTTTTTAATTAGCTGTTTTGAAAAATAATAATTTTTTGATACATGTCAACATCTCATCAGTGTACTTGATACGTGTCATGATCATGTTAATGGCTGATTTGAAAACCCAATTTTATATAATAAGATTTTTAATATAAGAAAAATATTAGTTCAGACTTCAATTCAAATCTTGTTGCAGTACTCAGTGTCCGAAATTGGCTAACCATAGATACATAAAATTTATTTATTTATTTTTTTGTGCAAATAAATACATAAAATTTAATGTGTTAGGTTATATAGTATAATTATACGACCAAATATGGATGACACATAGTATATTCATTTTACCATGTAATGGTTGAGAATCTTTGTAATAGTGAAACTTTGATGTGGATGGCACATAGTATATTTATCTTAGTTGTTTTTTTAAATATAATAAAATTACAATTATCTTATGCTTTGTTTTACCAAGCTTGCAAAATGTAATTTCTGATCGTTAAAATTGACATGTGTCATGATCTGATGATTTACTAACTTTGATATTAAATCGATAAAATTGACACGTGTCACGATCTGGTGAGTTTTTAATTTTAATCTTTAATCGTTAAAACTAACACGTGTCACGATCTGGTGAGTTACTAACTTTGAGAACCAATGTTTATATAATAAGATATGAGAATATAATTTATTTTCCTCACAAAAATCTTTGGTGAGCAAAATTACTTCTTGCAAAGAGATTTGATTTAGCAATTTTGTGAACTTATCTAAACTTGATTTTATTGCTGGTTTTTAACTTGAATTTTGCAAATTTGAATTTTCGGGTTTTAAAACTTAGATAATATTTGCAGTGAGAACTGATTTATTTTATAATTATGTTTAGAGTTCAAGAACGGTGCTTAATTACTGCTTGTTTAATTCATCCATCTGAATTTACATCTCTTTTATTTTCTGTTTTATTTTGCAATTTAATTAAAATATTTTTGTTTAGCATAATTAAAATATTATTAAATATATTGTGTGAATCTGGAGTCTTTGTGGATTCGATCCCTAAGTACTACAATTGATCTCTTAATTTGAGAGAGTAGCTCATGGTTAAATTTGAGCATATCAAATTTTGGCGCCGTTGCCGGGGACTCTTTTGATTCACCATTAGATTAAAGTCTTTGATTTTGTCTAGATTTTTATTTTTCTATTTTACTTACACGCTTTTGTTTTTTTTCTCTTGTGTGTTTCAGGTACATGCCTAAGCCTAGCACCAGGAAAAATCCTACTGGTCCAGTTGTTAAGCTTACAAACCAAGAGTTAGGACAACTAGAGCGTGAAAACACAAAAGCAGCCAAGTCAGCGCAGATGGCCAATACAATCATATTGAGACCTGATGAGGCTGGAGTTTTGAGAGATCGAGAGGGTAATGTGTACAACGAGCAAGGGCAAAAACTTGATGCTGAAGGACGGGTCATTCAGGAGGAACTCGTCGTTGTGGATGCGAATGCACGTGGCATCGATTGGCGCAATGATGGTATCGAGCGACGCAACGAAGGTATCGACCGACGCAACCTTGTCGTCGATCGATGCAATGCCAGAGCCGATGCAGAGAATGTTCAGAGGCGACGGGACGACAATGGAGAGTTTGTCAAAACTCTTGCGGACTTCAACAGACCAGACTTGTTCTATGAGAACCGCTCCACAATTGTCCCTCCTCCACTCCCAAAAAATGATTTTGAGCTGAAGCCTGCTTACTTCGCTCTTGTTGGACAAAGACCATTCCAAAACTTGCCGCATGAGAAGCCTCTAGACCACATTGAGCATTTTTAGGATATAGTCACAAGCATCAAGGCTAATGGAGTCACAGAGGACTATCTCTACTGCAAGCTTTTCCCCTACTCTCTTGCTGGGGAAGTTTCTCATTGGCTAAGACAACTCAAACCGGGATCTCTGACAACCTGGCATGACATCAAGGTGGCATTCTTGAACTACTTCTATGATGACGCGATGTTTGATGAGCTGAGGATTAAGCTCTCCACCTTTAGACAAGGACCAGCTGAATCTTACAAAGCTGCTTGGGTAAGGTTCAAAGCATACTAGAGAGATTGTCCGCATCATGGGTTCTCAGAGGTGCAATTGATTAGTATCTTCTTCAGTGGTATTGATTGGAGGTATCAGATGGATTTGGATGCAGCTAGTGATGGGAACTTCAAGACAAGGTACCCAAATGAGGCTGAAAATTTGATAGAGAGGCTAGCATCAAGCAACAGTACCAAGAATGCATACTTAGAGCGGAGAAGAGCACATGAAGGCAATGGTTCAAATCAGTTTGCTGCAGTGAATGCTAAGCTGGATAGAGTGCACAATCTTCTTGTGGAAAAGAAGTCTGTCCATTTTGCTGAAGATGCTGAGACATTTGAGCCAAAGCTAGAGACTACAGAAGAAGATATCAACTATGTGTATAGAGCTAGGTATCAAAATCAGAGATTTGGTCAGAAGAATTCTTTCACAGGAAATCCAAACAGCAACTTCACAAGGACCTATGGATCTTCTTCTTACCAACCCCTCCCTCCACCCAATTCAGAGAGCAAGATGGAATCAATGATTGAGCAGATTCTTCAAGATTAACAGAAGTTAACTGTAGACTTTAATGGAAAGATTGATTCTGTATACACTGAGCTGCCTGGGAAATTTGAAGCATTAAACACTCATGTCAAAAAGCTAGAGAATCAAGTGATTCAGGCTGCTGGGTCTGTTAAAAGACAAGAGGAACTTCTTACTAGAAGAACTGAGAACCCCAATAGTGCTTGTAATGCGATTTTGGTGAAGGGAGGAGACGAAGATACGTCTGTTGAACCAGCATCGATCGACGCCATCACAATGCATCGATCGATGCAGTCATCATCCATCGAGGCAAATTCATTACAGAACGAGAGCATCGATCGATGCACCACTAGTGTCGATCGACACCCCCTGCAAAAAGCTCCGGTTTCTCTTCAAGTTCCACCATCTGATTCAGAGCAAGCTTATAAGCCTAAGGTTCCTTTTCCTAAGCCTAGGAGGTCCAAGCAGGAGATTGAAGAAGCTAGATGCAAGGCTATGATGGACAAGGTAATGATTGAGATGCCTTTGTTTGATGCTGTCAAGTTTTCTCCTGGGATTAAGCGGTATGTGAAGCGGATGGTCACCAATAGTTTTGAGTCCTGAGGAATGAGCACTCCTTACAAAGGATGTCAGCTCAATTCTGTTGAAGCAGCCTCCACATAGGAAGAAGGATAAGAAGCAGGAGTTAGTTGTCTCAGAGGAAGTAAGTGCAGTGATTCAGTGCAGGACTGCTGAGAACATACCAGATCCTGGAAGCTTTGTACTTGATTGTTCTATCTCTGTAGAACGGTTTGCTCACTCTCTATGTGATCTTGGTTCTAGTATTAACTTGATGCCCCATTCTGTTGCTGTGAGACTTGGAATGACAGATTTCAAGCCAACTAAGATCTCTCTTATCTTAGCTGATCAGTCCAAAAGGATTCCTGAAGGTATCTTAGAGGATATTCCAATCAAGATTGGAGATTGCATGATTCCCACTGACTTTGTGGTGCTGAAATATGACCAAGAGCCTAATGATCCTCTCATCTTAGGACGCTCTTTCTTGGCTACAGCTGGTGCCATCATTGATGTTAAGAAGGGACACATAGGCTTGAATGTAGAAGATTTAGTTATGAACTTTGAGATGGACAAGCTGAGAAGGGTTCCCACTATTGATGGTCAGACATTTTCTGTGGAGGTTGTTTCTGATGACAATCCGATCATAGAGCTTCATGGAGACATTACTGCTGGGTATGTCAAAGAGTTGGAGCATGTTGAGGAAGTGAGTAAGCAAGCTGTTAAGCTTGAGGATTGGAGTGGAGATCATCTAATCAGTACTAGAGACCATGATGAGGTTCTGATCCACAACAAGTTGCTGGTAGATGATGTTTTTGTAATGGAAACACGGATTGCTGAGGAAAGTTGGAGAACCGTTGAAGAGACACGAGTTGCAGAGATAACATCGATCGATGCATCTGTTGCATCGATCGACACACCTTCCAGAGACAGTTCGGACTTGTCCAAAACCGAAGATTCTCACGTTGATTCCTTAGCTGCAAATCCTAAACCAGTTGTAAAGTTGAAATCTCACCATTCCACAGCCAAGAACCCACAGGTAAGGCAAAGGTATGCATCTCCTTCACCCAAACCTTCTCCTATCATCAATAAGAATTTCAAAGGTACAAAAACTGTTTTTCAGTTAACCAAGCCACAAGATTATCGTAGAGCGCTTGTTTCTTCTGTTGATGATTTTGCAGGTCATAAAAGACAGCCACCCATACCTCAATACCGCCTTGGTCCGATTCCTCACATCCTTGGCAGATTTCATGCATCTAAAGCTTATACACCACCTTGGACGAAGAGGACATTTTCTTGGAAGCATTCATTGCCTTGTTCCGATCCACCGGATGCCTGAGATCCGACATAGTCAAGCTTATGACCGAAAACAAGCGCTTAGTGGGAGGCAACCCACTCATAGGTTTTTCTTGTCCACTTTGAGTCATTTTTATTCTTGCTTTGAGTCAGTTTGAATTTGTATTGAATTATGAACTTCTATCTATCATGTTGCGTTTAATCTTGTGTTTGAGTGATTCTTAGCAGTGCTAACATCCAAGGAATGAGAAAAACACAAATTAATCGCAGCTAACTCAGGAGTAATGTTCTAACTCTCTGCATCTGCAGAGTGCATCGACCGACACACCATCAGCATCGATCGATACATAACATCCAGTTTGGTAACACGATTTTGTTCAAAATTTCAATACTTATTCGTTTTTGTTTATTTTTATTCGCCAATCTCTTACTTGATAACACTGGGGACAGTGTTGTTTAAGTCTGGGGGAAGCAGTTACTAACTACGTTTTTGTTTTTGAAAAAAAAAATTGTTTTATTGAGTCAAATTTTTGTTGGGAACTATGATTTTTCTTTTTAGTGTACTGTCTTGGTTGATTAATTCTGCAGATTGAATCCACAATCCGACTAATGAAAAATCCAATGGCTGACCAGTAAACCAGAGACATCCGAATTTCCAACAGAATCCACAAAAGCCTAAGGTAATTTCTGCGCTTTTTTTTTTACCTCATCAAGGAGATTGATGTTCATAGAGCTTGACTCATTGTTCTTACCTGACAAGTAAGATTTCAAAAGAAAAAAAATGGTACTCCTCTCCCTTATTTATAGTTTGAAATATTTTTCCTGAGAGCTTTGTTTAAAAAAAAAAAGAGAATAAAAGATGAGATGATTTTGATCAGTTTAGAGAGGTAGGTAAATTACATGTGACCTCATTATTCTACTCTTGAGTCAAATGATCACAAAAAGCTTGGAAGCGAGGGGTAGGTAAATTACCGATGACTCCATTATTCGCCAACAACTTTGAGAAAAAAAAAGAAAAAGATAAAAAAAAAAACAAAGCAAAGCTCTAAGGAAGATAAAATATAATAAGTCTGGGGAGAGAAAGAGTACCACATGTTGTACAAGTTATATCTTGCTTGTTATGGTATTGTACGGAAATGAGTCTAGAAGGTTCTTGACATTGATCAAATTGATGAGACCCACCGATGAAGGCTTAATGGAGAAAGTAGTGGAATTTGGTTTGAATTTGGGATGATATGAATGTCAACGGAGAAGTACATGGTGCTTCGATTTGGATTTATCTGCTAAGCATATGGATTATGGTTTGGATAATCATGGCATTACTTTAAAAAGAAAATGAGTTCCTACGTTTTCAAACCTCTTTCACAGGTCTAAGTTTATGTTTTGCTTGAGGGCAAGCAAAGGCTAAGTCTGGGGGAGTTGATATATCATGGTTTTTAGGTGTTTTTAGCCATGATATAAGTCTTATTTATAGAGTCTTTTTGGTATTTTTAGAGTCTTTTGAGTCTTTATAGGATTTAGCATGGATGGGAGCATAATGGAGCTAAATAGGAAGATTTGGAGCTTAATCAAGAATTGAGGCTGAAGCTGCAAAGTTGGGAGACGAATTCAGAGTATGCATCGGTCGATGCAGCCATAGTGTCGATCGATGCGGAGCCAAAGAAGAAATCGAAAGTTTTCCCACAAGTTTTGAAGATTTACAGAACTGCCCCAAAGTCTTCTATATTTGCATCATTAGTCCCTCGACGTTTTTAGGAATATAAATAGAATTTTTATGGTCATTGTTTAGACCTAACCTTTATTTTTCCTGCAACTTTTGAGAGAGATCCCGGAGTGATTTTAGAGAGTTTTTGGAGAGAAGAATCAAGACTCCTTCCAGAGAATATTCAAAACTCCTTTTCTTCTTCTTTTAATTTCTTAATGCAATTTATTCAGAATATGATTTTTGTTTCATTGAATATGTCTGAGTAGATCTGCTTGTTAGGTTTAGGGTTTCTCATTAGGGACTTCATGGATTGTTAGATTGATTAATTGTTTGGATTCATTATCTTTCTTGTTCTTCACCATATGTTGTTCTTAATGCTAGATCTTTGATTAGTCATCTGGATTTAGATCTTAGGATTATTGATTGATATGAGAATATAATTGATTTTCCTGACAAAAACCTTTGGTGAGCAAAATTACTTCTTGCAAAGAGATTTGATTTAGTAATTTTGTGAACTTATCTAAACTTGATTTTATTGCTGGTTTTTAACTTTGAATTTTGCAAAGAGATTTGAATTTTCGGGTTTTAAAACTTAGATAATATTTGCAGTGAGAACTGATTTATTTTATAATTGTGTTTAGAGTTCAAGAACGGCGCTTAATTATTGAATCCTGCTTGTTTAATTAATTGATCTGATTTTCCATGATTTCCTGAGAATTTCCCTAGGCCTAACGTTTCATCCATCTGAATTTACATCTCTTTTATTTTCTGTTTTATTTTGCAATTTAATTAAAATATTTCTATTTAGAATAATTAAAAGATTATTAAATCTATTTTGTGAATCTAGAGTCTTTGTGGATTCGATCCCTAAGTACTACAATTGATCTCTTAATTTGAGAGAGTAGCTCAGGGTTAAATTTGAGCATATCATATAGCAATTCCCAATTTGTACTGGAAGGTTCTCCAACAACCCTTCTGGACGTCTAGTAGAACGGTCAGCTAGGACAAGGGTGACTTGTGTCGGCTTAAAGGTGTACAACCCAAGTCTAGTCGCTACACTCAGTGGCATCAAAGTTACACTGGCTCCAAGATCGCATAGACAGTGACTGAACTTGAGCTCTCCAATCGTGCAGGGTAGCGTAAAAGGGCCTGGGTCCCCACATTTTTCAGGCATTCGGTTTTGGAGCATGGCGCTACATGCATGTGTAAGATACATCACTCCTTGTTCCAGGCTGAGTCTATCGGTCAGGATTTCCTTCATATACTTCTTGAGAGATGGAACCATTTGCACTGCTTCGATGAATGGTAGTCGAACTTGAAGCTCACCTACTACTGATTTTAGCTTCGCATACTCACGCTCTTGTATCTTCGTCTTACGCCGGGTTGGAAAAGGAAGTTTGGGCGTATACGTTCGCTGGGGTTTGTTGTCGGGCTCTTTACCAGCTTCACTGGCACCTGGAGTCACAACATCATCCGCATTATGTTGGGTGTTTCTAACTGGGTCACTGTTTTGTTTGGGTACCTCGGATCGGCCAGTCTGCTCAGAGGATCGGTCAGTCCTTTTTGTCAACAGTGGTCCGTCTATCTCCTTCCCAATTCGGAGAGTAATGGCGTTCAGGAATTCTTTTGGGTTGGCCTCAGACTTGCCTGGTAGTGTTCCTGGAGGTGCTTTGACTCTCGCTGAAGCTTGGGCCACCTGGTTTTCTATGACCCTAACGTGAGTGTTCAACGTTTCTATCCTCCCATTCAGCTCCGAATACATGTTGTCTATCTTGACATTGATCTCTCCAGCATTTTTCATTTGATTATCTATCAGAGCTTGCATCAACTGCTCTAATTTGCTTTCTTGCTGGGCAGCTGGTTGTTGTTGCGGTGCTTGAAAGCCTTGTGCGAAATTGTTTGCTTGAGGCTTTTGATGAAAGTTTGATCCTACAAATCCCGTCCCCTTGGCTTGAAATCCTTGCGTGAAGTTGTTCTGCTGAGGTCTCGGTGGATAGATCTGATCCTGAGGATTTTCGACATTAGTGCTTCGGTAGGATAGATTAGGGTGGGTTCGGAAATTCTGGTTAAAGCCGCGGCTCTGAAAATTCCCTTGTCCTCCTATGTAGTTAACCTCCTCCATACCCTCAAGGTATGTTCAGCTACAAAATCTGCATATCCCCCAGCCTGTTCCTCGCACAAGTTAATGTTCTGGTGATCTCTTTTTAGTAGGAGATTTACCTTGGCTGTGAGATCCTTAATAGCATCAGTCTCGACAGCATTGACCCTCACCGTACGATCATAGTCTGTGCCGTGATTGCTATTGCTTGCCGCAAGATTATCTATCAGTGCATTGGCCTCATTTGCGGTTTTGGTGGAGAAGTCTCCTTTGCTAGCTGTGTCTAACGCCATCTGATACTTTTGTTCGATACCCCCATAGAAAATATTCATCAGGTTTTCTTGGGTGTAACCGTGGTGATGGCAGTCTCTCAGATATTCCTTGAACCTCTCCCATGCTTCGCAGAGAGTCTCCATACTTCCTTGAGAGAATGAAGTGATTTTGCTTCGCAACTTGGCTGAGCGTGATTTGGTGTAGAAGTGGTTCAAGAAAGCAGCTCTACATTGTGCCCAAGTGGTGAGTGATCCAGGATCCAGAAGATTCAACCATCTTAGCGCCTTGTCCGCCAAAGAAAACTGAAACAAAGTCAGCATGAGGTAGTCGTAGGGGACACCATTGGACCTTGTCGTGCTAGTCAGTCTTTCAAAAGCCTTGATGTGATCTAGAGGACTCTCCGATGGTAACCCGTGGAACACACGATTCTGAACCAAATTGATTAGACTATGCTTAATCTCATAGTCTTGCCTCCCAGGAGCGGGTGGTTGAATTGCAGATCGGTTTGCAAATAGCCTATTTTGAGCATCTTCATCCCTCAGGGTGGTTTGCCTTGCAGGCGGATTTTGGTACGGCTTGCTCTTGCTGGTCCTGCCTCTGCTGTTGTTGGATGATACCAAACTGAGGGTTGGGTTGAAGAACCCCTGCTTCTTCTCCGTCAGCCATAGGGTTGATTTGGGCTTTTGCTTTCCGGTTTTCGCGTTCAAGGTGTGCTAATTCCTTGTTTCCTAATATACACAAGTCGGCTTCCTTGTTGCTCCTTGTATGCATACACCTGAAACAGGGGAATAAGATCGCAAGAACTAATCAGTAAATTTAAGTAAAATAAACCTTAGACTAAACTTGAATCTAAAATTTCAAAGGCAACGTTTTGGACGCCAAATTGATCAAAGATCAATTAAACCTATTGTGCACTCAACCACGATCCAGTGGTGTCGTTGTAACACTTTGAGGTCAGATCTACAGAGACCAAACAATGCACTATGAAATTGTTTAGACCGAATATAGCTAAGGCAAAAGAAAGATTGTATTCTAAGTAACCGATTAAAAGCAGGAAAATAAATAAGAGTTTTTGCAATCAAAGAAGGATATTGGGCGTAGGGAATTCAGTTAGGTGATACAACCACAAATTTAGATGATAGATTGGGAAAGCATTAAAAACCATTCTTGAACTCAAATCTCGATTATAAAGCTAACCTACTTCCGCAGCGTTAGCTAACTATGCAAGAAATAAATAGACCCTAAACTTCCGTTTGAATCTAGCTAAACAAGCAAGCATTAAAGTCCAAGTTTGATTCGTTCACAAGGTGCCTCAACTTCAACTTCCGTTGGCTAAGGTCCACCTTGCTCACCTATGTTTCTTTCAAGTAACTCAACAACACTTTCGATGCCACGATGAATTGAACCTAAGATCTTAATCTAGGTGATCAGTCTAGCTTAAGCAATAAGAATAACAATAGATGAAGAACAATAAGATCGATCCCCAAATCTAACAAGCCTAAGTTTAGAGAATCATAAACCCCTTTTTGAAACCCGAAACCCAATAGTAAAACTACTCAAACATAGAAATAAAAGAACAACAAAACATGGAAGAAGAAATCATAATTGAATATCAAAGAGAAGTAAAAGGGTTCAGAAATCTTCTCCAAAGAGATACAAAGGATTAGAGATCTTCTCCCAAGCTTACAAGTACTCAAAAGCTGCGTAGATTAAAAGTTGTATGTCTAGAGGTCGAGCCTCTTGCTTAAATAGTAAAATAAAACCCTAAAAGTCGGTTTAAAACATAAAAGGAAAACTTGCTTCGGGTACGGGATTGGCCGATCTCAAATGCGGATCAGCCGATCCGGAATGTTTTTCTGCTCTCACTTCATCTGCATGCTATTTCGATCAGTCTTCAACCAATTTAGCTCCAGATGCATGTTTTCATCCCCAAAGCTCTCAGATTCCTTCCAAAGTCACCTAGAACCTGTAAAGACTCACACAAGACTAAAAAGACTCTAAAACCACACTTGGACGTAACAAAAGACTCAAAACAAGTGTAAAAACTATGGTTAAAATCCTATAAAATACAGACACATCAAAACCAACAGATTCCTACTCTTCCATATTCTCCATAAGGTCTATATAGGTAGTTGGCGTTCAAGCGTAGTAAGATTCTGGTTGTTGTAACAATCCACTATACCTTGAAATTTATCCTCAAAGCTAGTTGATAAACTGGTGATGTTTCTGTTAAGATTTTGACTTCCTCTCCATCTCGATTGGACATAGTGGCAGTTAAAAAATAAGTGTTCTGTTGACTCTTCATGTTGACAGCAGCGTTTACATTGAACATTTGTAGTTATTCTTCTGTGCCTTAACTATATTCCTGTTGGTAATGCCCTTGAAAGCAATCGCCATAAGAAGTGTCGTAATTTGGGAGCTATATCCATTTTCCATACAACTGTCTTGAAACCTTGAAGTCCTGGAGGTGGATGTACTGCATGAGCTTCATGCATATGAGTAGCAAGCCAATAACCAGATTTTACTGTATACATGCTTGAATCATTGTAGTGCCATCCAAGAAGATCTGGAGTAGATAAAGGGCCCAACCGAATTCTTTGTATAATTGATACATCTTCATCAACAATAATGCTTCGGATGAGATCCATGTTCCAGGTTTGCCGCTCTGTTGTGATAAGGTCTTTAACTTGTAAAGTATTCATGTTTATCCCTTATATTCTTCTAGGAGGTCTCGGCTGATTGGTTGGTAACCAAGGATCAACCCAGACATTAGTACTGGCACCATCTCCAATCAAAAAGCGCATACCCTGTTGAATCATATCTCGACCCTCAAGCAAAGATTTCCAAATAAACAAAGGGTGATTACCAGAGCCAGCAGTGAAAATGTTACCAGTCGGATAATATCTTGCTTTGAGAAATCGAGTAAGAAGACTTGTTGGAGCCTGTAGTATTCGCCATATTTGTTTTCCAAGAAGATCCATATTAAATTTCTCTAAATCTCGAAATCCCAATCCTCCTTCTTTCTTTGGTAGTCCCAATCTTTCCCAAGAAACCTAATGCATTGACCGTTTGCCTGGAGTTTTACTCCACCAGTAGTTTGCCAAAATACGATTTATCTCTTCACAAATGCCTTTGGGGAGCTTAAAACAGTTCATTGTATAGACCGGGAGAGGCATTGCCACAGCTTTTAGGAGAATTTCTTTACCTGCTTTTGATAGATAACGATGTGACCATCCTTGAGTTCGTTGTTTGACCTTGTCTATTACATACTAGAAGTTTTCCTTCTTTGTCCTGCCAATATGTTCTGGTAAACCCAAATATTTACCACACCCACCATCATTATGAATATTTAGGATTCTTCGTAATCTCGTTTTGTTGTGAGGTTAAACTCGAGCCCCGAAAGTGATAGCTGATTTTGAGAGATTGACAGCTTGTCCTGATACTCTTTCATAATCCGTTAGAATCTTCATCAGCAAATAACAAATGATTAATAGAAGGGCCAGTATTGCTTATCTTCATCCCTTTGAGTTTGTTTTCCTCAGCTGCTTGTGATAGTTGATGGCTTAGGACTTCAACACATAGGATAAAAAGATATGGAGATAGAGGGTCACCCTGTCTTATTCTTCTTTCTGGAAATATCTGACCTTTCAGAGAACCATTGATCAAAACCGAGTAGCTCACTGATTCAACACACTGCATCACCCAATTTATCCAAGTTGAATCAAAGCCTAAGTATTGCATCGTGTCTCGAAGGAAACTCATTCTAATCTGTCATAAGCCTTTGAAATGTCTGTCTTCACTGCCATATAGGAATTAGCCCATCGCTTCCTTTTCTTTAGTGAATGGATCATTTCTTGTGCTATAATGACGTTATCCATTATATTCCTTCCAGGGATGAAGGCCGTTTGGTATTCAGAAACAATAGAAGACAAATGTTTATGCAGTCTTGCAACTAGGATTTTGGAGATGATCTTGTAGCTTACATTACAAAGAGAAATAGGTCTGAAATCGCTCATTGTAGTTGGAACTTCAACTTTCGGTATGAGACACAAGTTGGTGTGGTTCATTCTCGATGGCATATTTCATGTGATGAAGAAATTTTCAATTTCCTTGATGATTGGAGCTTTAATGTCTTCTCAGAACTGTTGATAAAAGGCTCCTGTTAAGCCATCCGGTCCCGGTGCTCTTTTTGGACCAATATCAAAGACTGCATTCTTGATTTTGTCTTATGTTACTGGACATTGTAGATCAGCATTCATCTGACTGGTTACCTTCCTTTGAAATCCTCGAAAAACAGAGGTATAGTCTATTGTTGAATCCCTTGTTGTTGTAAATAAATCCTTGAAATAACTTTCAGCAATGGTTCCAATTTCCTTGTCTCCTCAGTAAACCATGCCTTGGTTATCCTCTATCGCAATGATCCGATTACGTGCAAGCCTTTGTTTGGCTTGAGCATAAAAATATCTTGTGTTTCGATCACCTAGCATCATCCAGTTATTCCTGCTTTTCATCTTCCAAAAGTGTTCTTCATCTTTGTATGCTTGATTCAACTGAGATCTAATGTGATCTATCTCATCAGTAGTATTGTTACCATAGGTTAACGCATGATCCAAGTCCCGCTTCAGTATTCCAATGTGAACCTTAACATTCAAGCAATTCCGTTTCTTCCAATCCGATATCTTCTTCCTGCTTCTCTGGATTCTATCTGATAGCGACATTGTTGAGTCTTCAGAATTCCAACCATCAACAACTCCTTCTTTAAAACCCTCTTTTTGAAGTAAACGGCTGTCATATCTGAAAACATTTATGTGTTGTATCGCATAAGTTAGTCACAACAGTTCGATGGTCTGAGCCTTCAAACGGTAGAAATTCAGTCTGTGCAGAAGGGAAAAGAGCTAACCATGCTGAATTTGCCATTACTCTGTCTAAACAGCACCATACTGTGTGTATACCGTTTTCCAGTCCACGAGAATTTGTTGCCAATGTGTCGCAGATCATGGAAATCACATGTAGTCAACATAAGTCGAAAATCGATGAAAGTTCTTTCTGGTCTTCGCGGACCCCCTCTCTTCTCATCATTGCCTTTAATCTCATTAAAGTCACCCATTGCTAACCATGGTTCAAACCGAGTTGTAGATATTCGCTCAAATCGTTCCCATAAATCATTTCTGAGGCTTAGCTCCGGATGACCGTAAACAAACGACAAGTAGAAAGAACTTCTATTAAAGACAACTTACATATCTACAAGATTAGCTGAAGCAAATACAACTGAAGTAGAGACTGAATTTTTCCAGAAAATAGCAATTCCACCACTTATACCTTGTGGTGGAACTTTAACAAAGTTAGGGAAACCTAAATCACTGGTAACCTCACTGATCTTGTCATCACGCTGTTTCGTTTCTAGTAGGCATAACATGTCCGGAAAATACTGTCTTTGTATTTCCTCAAGGCGTCGAACTGTAAGGTCTATGCCCAGACCTTGACAGTTCCAGCAGGATGTAATCATGGAGGTTGTGGTGGTTTAGGGCCCACCGCGCCTCTACACTGGGTGCTCTGAACAGAGCTGTTGGCTGCACCAACTTCACGGATCAGTAGCTTTGGGCTTATTCCCATCTCCGAGGACTCCAAATTGTCGTCTCTCTTCCTTTTCCCTTTCTCCATTGCTAACTGTTCTTGTGCTTGCATCGCTTGGTCCATCATTTCAGGGCGTGGGTGAATATTCAATGAGTACCTCTGATACTCCTCTCTCCTTAGAATGTCTCCTGTTGCATTCTCATAAATGGGAACAGGGTTAAGTAACTCACTGTTGCTCAACTCACCACTAAAGCAGTCTGGCGGCGGGGCATTACCGGACGCCCAATGATCATGAAGCGATTCTCCGCCTCCGCTTGGGCCACCACTTCTGCTGGAAGAGCAATTGGGTCTTCATCAACACCAAGGTTGAGATCTTGAACTATATTATGTTTATGTAAATAAACACCAACATGAAGCTCGAGAAAAATTGTGTAAAACCACTCCAATGGCGGTTCTGGACAAAATGTTTCTAGCAAGGCGCGGATGTCTCTCCCACCCTAAATCCATGGGTTCTTCCCACCCACGGCCTCGAGAGCTTTGTCGCTGTTTCTATCACGGTATTCTATTGAATTCAGGAAATTGCAAATTCTTATAATTCGGTGATCCCTTGAACCCATTTGATTGTATGAATTGTTAATTTGGTTTAAAAATTGGGACTTTTCTGATGATGATCCCATTACATTAAAGTTTCCAATTTTCATATCTTCTTCATATCTGGAATTTTGATTTTTGAATCTTCTTCATAGCTTATGCTGAATCTGATGAGGTTTTGTAAGTGTAACACACACACACACACACACAAACAACACAAATTTGAATCGTTGGTGTTGATAAAATGAATTAGTCCATTCACTGTGTTGATATCTTATCTTCTTTTCAGGCTAAGAGCATGTGCATTGGTGTAGGACAATTTTTGGTCTCTCAAATATATTAATCTTATTTTCAGAGTTTCTTAAGTTTGATATGAACTTTGGTGTAGGACAAATTTTGGTCCCTCAAATATATTAATCTTGGTTTCATGTATTGACACAAATGGATTGGTCCCGTATAATCTTGATTTCATGTATTGAAACAAAGTTACAAAAAGTTGAAAATGACATATACAATGGTAGAAGTGATAAGTGTTTATGCAAATGAGCCACAAGAAGATAGAAGGAAGATATATAAAAGAACAGACCTCTTTCTCCTCCACCCAAGAGTTTGCACATGTGTTCAAGTGCTTCACTTTCTCTTCGGGTTTTCTCTTCTCTAGAGATCCCACAAGAAGGTGCAATGTCTCCTACAATGGCTGCTCAACAACAATAATTGAATTCAAACATTCATTCCTATATAACTTGCGATTGGTGATCTACACTCTAAGAAAAGAAACAGGGATTAAGAGCATGAAACAATGAAGACTTGGTTGCATATATGCATTTACCTTCGCTTAAATAAGATATTGAGCTCATCCAAATGCACGACAAAGCAGGCATTTTTCAGTTAGCTCTGCGGTTTTCAAGCCATCAATTACGTTTACTGATGCAGCAGAGCAAGCACACATGAAACAATATATGTGACCACATGTTACATGGTCTAATGACAAGTCACCTACTGTTACAATAGATCCTCCACCAAACAAACAAGTAATCAATGTGTAAGTCTTGTATTTGTAGTCATCATTTCGTTTGACTTCTTAGTTGACCGGACCCAGTACGTACGTAAGCTTGGGAAACTTCAATCAAAATTTCGTTGGAAATTTCCCAGAAGGACAGTAAGAAAAACTCATGAACTTGACGGAGTTGAGAGTTCTCACTTCTTTTCTCTGATTAGTCTCTCAAATAAAAAAAAATCTCAGTCCTCGATCGCTCCATTGACGAAGAAAAATCTCAGTACGTATGGCTCGCAATTGGATATACGACGTCTTTCCAAGCTTCAGCGGTGAAGATGTCCGCCAAACATTCCTCAGCCACTTTCTCAAGGAGTTAGATCGGAAACTGATCACTGCGTTTAAAGATAACGAGATCGAGAGAAGCCAATCGCTTGATCCCGAGCTTAAACGAGCCATTAGAGACTCAAGAATCGCGGTTGTTATCTTCTCCAAAAACTACGCTTCTTCGAGCTGGTGTTTAAATGAGCTTCTTGAGATTGTTAAATGCAAAGATGAGAGCAATCGACTGGTGGTGATTCCTGTTTTTTACGGTTTGGATCCTTCTCATGTTAGGAAACAGATCGGAGATTTTGGGATAATATTTGAGAAGACTTGTCAGAACAGAAAAGAGGATGAGATCAATCTATGGAGGAGAGCTTTAATAGATGTAGCTAACACTCTCGGATATCATTCTACGAACTGGTACGTACGTTCTCTTGATGTGATTATTCATATATACTTAGTTTGTTTCTTGCTTGCTTTGTGTGTTGTTGATTTGGTTCTTGTTGTTTTAGGGTTAGTGAAGCAAAAATGATAGAAGAACTCGCCAATGATGTTTTGGTTAAACTGAGTTTCAATTCACCAAAGGATGATGTAGAGGATTTTGTTGGCATTGAAGATCATATAGGAGAGATGAGTTCATTGTTGCGTTTGGAATCCGAAGAAGTGAGGATGGTTGGGATTTGGGGTTCTTCGGGAATTGGCAAGACTACTATTGCAAGAGCTTTATTTAGTCGTCTCTCTCGTCATTTCCAAGGTAGCGTCTACATAGACAGTGCTTTTGTATCCAAGTGCAGGAAGGATTACCATAAAGCCAACACAGATGACTATAATATGAAGTTGCATTTGCAAAGAAATTTCTTGTCTGAGATATTAGGGAAAAGGGACATAAAGATGGATCATATTGGTGTAATGGGAGAGAGGCTAAAGCACCATAAACTTCTTATTGTTATTGATGATTTGGATGATCAAGTGGTGCTTGATGCCTTGGCTGGTCATACTCAATGGTTTGGACTTGGGAGCAAGATCATTGCTATTACGAAAGATAAACATCTTTTGAGATCCCATGGGATTTATTGTATTTACAGTGTTGGCCTCCCATCTGAAAAGCAAGCACTCCAGATGTTTTGTCGAGCTGCTTTCAGGCAAGATTCTCCACCTGATGGTTTCATGGGACTTGCTTCTGAAGTACGAAAGCGTGTAGGTAGTCTTCCTTTGGGTCTTAAAGTTTTTGGTTCGTTATTTCGAGGCAGGAGCAAAGAGGATATGGTGGATATGCTGCCTAGGCTTCGGAAGAGACTGGATGGAAAAATTGAGAAGACTTTGAGAGTCAGCTATGATGAATTAGATAGCAGAGAAGATAAAGCGTTGTTTCGTCACATCGCATGCCTCTTCAATGGTGCGAAAATTGATTACATCACTATGGTTCTCGCAGATAGTGATTTGGATGTTAAAATAGGGCTGAAAAACCTAGTTGATAAATCCCTCATACATGTAAGAGGAGATATTGTTGGGATGCACTGTTTGGTACAAGAAATGGGTAAAGAAATCGTTCGTACACAGTCTAGTGAACCCGGGGAACAAGAATTCTTGTTGGATTGTAAGGATATTTGCGATGTACTTGAGGATAATACTGTAAGTTCTCCTTTCATCGTTGTAAGGATATGATTAAAGCATGTCCTCTAAATGTAGTCACTTGTTAAGATATTGATTTTGTTTACTTCTAATATTATCTCTTTTCAGGGTACCAGAAAAGTCTTAGGTATATTGTTGGATATGTCGGGGATTGATGAGTTGCACATTCATAAGAGAGCCTTTGAAAAGATGCGTAATCTCTATTTTCTAAAGATTAACAATAAACCATATAAAAAAGTCAGATGGCACGTATCCGAAGGGTTCAACTATTTGCCCCCAAAACTCAAAGTACTAAGCTGGATAGGATGCCCATTAAGATGTTTGCCTTCTATGTTTTGTCCTCAACATTTAGTTAAGCTCAAAATGCAGAATAGCAAGCTCGAGAAGCTCTGGGAAGGAGTTCATGTAAGTTTTGAGTTAAAATTTTTGGATGAGTTCTTTGTTTTCTTTATAGTGTGTGTAAGTGTAACATATGTTTTTTCCGTTTGCTCTGCCTTTGTTTAGCCTCTCACAGGTCTCAAGCGTATAAATTTCTCGGGATCTAAAAATTTGAAAGAAATTCCAGATCTCTCGATGGCCACTTGTCTTGAGAAATTGTTGCTCAGACATTGCTCGAGCTTGGTGAAAGTTACTTCTTCTATCAGGCATCTCCAAAAACTATTGGTGTTGGAAATGAGTTGGTGCACAAAGCTTGAGGCTCTTCCGTCAGGAATCAACCTTAAATCTCTCAACAGGCTCGATCTCGGTGGATGCTCACGGCTAAGAAGGTTTCCTGATATCTCAAGTAATATTACATGGCTTAATCTAAATGGAACAGCTACTGAAGAATTCCCCTCTAACCTGCGTTTAGAGAATCTCAAAACTCTTCACATGAAAGAAATCAAGAGTCAGAAACTATGGGAAGGAGTGCAGGTAATGGTATAACTAATTCTATAACTTTGGGAAAGGTAAATCATTTTAGATGAACATATCTTATTCTTGACACTTTCTCCTTGTTGTCTTTTTATTCTTTTGTTCAGCCGCTTACATGCCTCACGACGATAGATTTGTCGGGATCTGAAAAGCTGAAAGAAATCCCAAATCTTTTGTTGGCAACCAATCTTGAGTGGATGAATCTCGGGGGTTGCTCAAGTTTGGTGGAATTACCATCTTCCTCTATTGAGAATCTCAATAAGCTGACTTACTTGAGTATGGAAAATTGCACAAAGTTGGAGGTACTTCCAACCGACATCAACCTTAAATCTCTCGAGTGTCTTAATCTCAGTGGATGCTCAGAGCTAAGGTTTTTTCCTGATATCTCAAGAAACGTTCTTCTTCTCGTTCTAAACCAAACAGCGATTGAAGATATTCCTTGGTGGGTCAACACATTCTCTAGACTCCGTTGCCTACGTATGAGAGATTGCAACAGTTTTAAATATAAATCATCCACTTCTATTATTTTGAAACGTCTTAAGGAAGCTGACTTTCAAGACAGCGGGGATTCCCATGATATTTTCGACGATGGTAAGGACTATAATAGTTTCTGTCGATATCAGGACTGTGTAAGAAGAGTGAAAAATAAAATAGGAGAAAGGAATAATCAATGGATCTACAGAAGTTTTTCTCAGCTTTCAGCATGCAAGAGTTTTGCAGAGATAGAAACACTACTAACAGAAGTGGATCCGAACAAAGAAAGAAAAGCTTTAGAGATGTACTTGAGAGATTATTGCTATGACTATAATAATAACGAGAAAAGTTTCATACGCCAGCATCCAACGCTATGGCAAAAATATTTGGAAGAACGAGAAGTCGATGTACGGCTACAGGCTCATAAGTTTATTCTGGTTGCAACTTCTTCTGTCTTCTACTCCTTTTACTTTTTATCATTATCTGATTCAGTTATAAATTCGTAGAAATGATCTTCCATGATATGATTTCGTTGTTAATGTTCTTTTCCTTGTCATATATAGTCTGCAAGATCAGAGGTGTTTATGAAGATATTTGAATCAGACAAATTTAAGGCTTCTTCCAAGCTGGTGACAATCACTCTGTCAGAGCTGAAACAAGAAGAGTTAGAGCCTTTTGTTGAGTTCATCTACAGACGGCTCTATGCTCTCAGAGAAAGCAAAGCAACACGTTAGATCACTCTATCGTGCAGCTGACAATTTTTTTTTTTTTTAGTCAGACACTTGCTTTTTCATTCATTAAACCGGGTTCATTACAGATAATGCGTTTTTTGCAAGGGCATCTGCTCGATGGTTGAACTCCCTAGGGATAAATTTGAAAAAACACAAACTAAGTTGAGAGGATAGAGAGAGGATATCATGAAGAATCCCATGGAGTTCCTTTGATTGGATCTCCCGATTAAGAGCTTTGACAAGGTTCAGCGAGTCAGAAACGAAGATGATGTTGGTGAAAGCCGATTCAATGGCCACTCTTACTGATGTCAGAGTTGCTAAAGCTTCAGCCATCAATGGTGAGGACACAAACGGAGTCGACGACTCTCCCTCCAAGATCAAGGTGTCGTTTGGGTCCTTGAAAACCCATCCAAAACCTGCGTGGTTGTCCACTCGCGAGGCTGCATCCGAATAGGCCACAAAAGCAGATCCCCGATTTGGGAAACTCGGGGGGGGGGGGGGGGGGGGGGGTCGCGTCTCTGGACTGGTTTGATCATGGATTTTGATTGGGCCTCTTGCCATTCTCGACAACGTACAATCGCCATTAATAGGGTTTCCGTAGGGGTTTGGGGGTCTTTGTTGAAAATCTTTCGATTTGTATCTATCTTTTGACAAATATGAGATGTTGTATCTATGTGAGCTATGCAGAAAGGAGCTTGTATCTCGTAACTCTTTGAGTGTATTAGTATTTTTGAGAAAGTTGTATTAGTATTTTGAACTGTTTCCTGTTTGATATAATAATAGCTTTCCCATGCGTAGGATCGACTACAAGAAAAAACATGCTTTTCCTACCATTTTCGGACCAAACCTCTCCTACCATTTAAACCGGTTCTCCTTGAACAGCAGAACCGGGTTGGTTATCTCTGGAATATTTTCTCTCACTGAAATCACATAAACAAGTTTGTTTTATTATATACGGTCGGATGGGATCCTCAAAAAACCTCATAAACCCTTTGAAGCTCGAGAAAAATTGTGTAATCACACTCTGATGGCGGTTCTGGACAAATTGTTTCGAACATCTCGAGCATGGCGCGGATCTCTCTCCCACCCTAAATCCATGGTTCCTTCCCACCCACGGACACGAGAGCTTCGTCGCTGTTTCTATCACGGTATTCTATTGAATTCAAGAATTTGCAAATTTCTTATAATTCGACGATCCCTTGATCTCATGGCGTGTTTCAATTGAACCCATTTGATTGTATGAACTGGTAATTCGTATAAAAATTTGGACTTTTCTAGAATTGTAAGCAGCACAGAGAAGCTTCTTATGATCCCATTACATTCCAATTTTCATATTTTCATAACTGGAATTTTGATTTTTGGTGTTTACGAGCTCTTTTTCACTTCTCTGTGCAGTTTAATCTTTTGTCTCATAGTAAATATTGTGTCTTTTGATATTTGCAGGAACCTTTGAGCAGCAGAGTAACTCAAAAGTAAATCAAGTCTTGAGATCTTGCAGCACGCTAAACGATTCTCCATGCTTTTCCATGGCACCTGCATTTTTGGGTGCTCTCTTTAGTTTTGGAGCAATTGGAGTAGCTTATGCTGAATCTGATGAGGTTTTGTAACACACACACACACAAACAACAAAATTTTGAATCGTTGGTGTTGATAGATGAATTAGTCCATTTACTGTGTTAATATCTTAACCTCTTGCAGGTTAATGACAAGTCACCTGTTCCAATAGATCCTCCACCAAACTATGTAGACATTGCCAAGAAAGAACGAGCTCGGATTGAAGAACTAATACAAAGTAAAGGAACTCAATATGGTTCTTACCCACGGTTCAATGTTGCTGTCAGGGGTCAAAAGGTTTCCGCCAGTGATCCCTCTCTTTTTTTTGTTTTCTCTAGTTTCGAGAATTTGGGTATATGACTTATTTCTGAGTGTTCCTTGATGCAAAACTTTGATGATACAAATGTTTGTTCTGTGTTTTAGATTACTTTGAAGTTCCAAGTTCCTTCTACTTGTGAAGTTGCGCAATTAATATCAAACATTGGATCCCAACTAGGTGTGAAAGTCTCAGATCGCACTGGTGGTTCAGACATGCTATTGCGTGCTTGGGACAAGTAATTTTCTTGTTCAACGTTAACTGTGTCCAAGAACCAATATTTGAAGCCTGATGTAGAGTATAAAACTAATCGCTACCCCTTTCTTGTTATTTCAGTCCAGTCGCTTGGCAAATAACACTTCGCAGTGTGGAAAACAAAGAGAAGAAACTAGGAGAGAGTGAAGATGATTCAGATGATGACTTGTGCATTCTTATCTTTGGTTCCTTAATCACCTCTGATAAAGTAGTAAGTTTCATTTCTCTTTCAGATATTTACTCAATCGTCAAATGTTCTTGGTTATTTTGTTTTATAACATCTTAACGATTGTACAAAATGTGTTAGGAAGTTGAGTTCATCAAGAAGGGAAGCTTGACTACTGAAGAACTTGAGGCTTTTGTTTCAGCTTTGCGAGTAGCTGGAACAAAAGCTGGACAAAATAAGGGAGGTGGAAGTAGAGGTAGCGTTCGTGAACCATCTACGGACAAATCTATATCTCAATTGGAATCGATGGGAGTGAGAATCTATGGAGTTAACAAACCTCTTGGTGATGATTCTGTCGATGAGATATCATGGGACAATATTGCTGGATATGATCAACAAAAGCGGTAAGCTTTTTAGGTTACATCTTTGCTCTTCTATCCCATTAATATGCTATATAATATATTAACTTCTATCATGATGCAGAGAGATAGAAGATACAATATTAATGGCCCTTCATAGTCCTGGAGTGTATGATGATATAGTACGTGGTACACGGTCCAAATTTGAATCAAACCGACCCCGGGCTGTTCTATTTGAGGGTCCACCAGGTTAGCGCAAGAAGAGTGCATTTGCAATTTCGTCCTTCTTTATAGAAACTATAATGACTCTGATGTCCATAAACTCTGATCATAGGAACTGGGAAAACATCTTGTGCACGTGTTATTGCTAATCAAGCGGTGAGTAGTCAAGAACTTGCAAACCCTATTTCACCTTCCGATTTTTTTTTTTGAATTTTGATCTCTTAACTTTTTGCAAATTTGTTCAAAAAAAAAAGAAAAAATAAAAACTTTTTGCAAATTATTGCCAGGGCATACCATTGCTATATGTGCCGCTTGAAGCTGTAATGTCTAAGTACTACGGTGAAAGCGAGCGGCTTCTTGGGGCAGTGTTCTCACAAGCAAATGAGCTTTCTGATGGTGCGATTATATTTCTTGATGAGGTGAAGAAAAAAGTTGCTTCTTATTTTTGTCTGATATTTCCTTTCAAAATTTTGACTATGAATTACAAACATTACTTGTCTAACTCACAAATCCAGATCGATGCCTTTGCTATCTCTCGTGATAGTGAGATGCATGAAGCAACACGTAGAGTCTTGTCGGTATTACTGAGGCAGGTAAACACACAACAAAAATGACCAATATCACATATACACGAGACGATAGACTAGCTATTTGCCAGAATGATGAATCTGCTTCTATGTTTTTCTTCAGATTGATGGATTTGAACAAGACAAAAAAGTGGTTGTGATTGCTGCAACCAATAGAAAACAAGATCTTGATCCCGCTTTGATCAGGTAAAGCAATAAAAACCTCTTAAAAACCAAGTTCAATTCCTGGCTGCAGTATCCTGATCAAATGTTCTATGTTTGTGTATCTTTAGCCGGTTTGATTCCATGATTTTGTTTGACTTACCGGATTTACAAACACGTCAAGAAATCATCACCCAATACGCAAAACAACTCTCAAAACCTGAGCTACTCCAGCTTGCTCAGGCCACAGAAGCGTAAAGTTTCTAACTTTCTTTTAGCATATTATACTAAAAGTCTACTTCAAGGCCAACCAGTAGTTTGTACCTAATCCATAACAAGTTTTGTTTGGTTACGCAGAATGTCAGGAAGGGATATTAGAGATGTATGTCAAGGAGCAGAGAGAGCATGGGCTTCAAAGGTTTAAAATCCGAACCTCGTCTTCTCTACTTGTGCTATAAATGTTACGGGAATGCAAATGATTAAAAACCTTGTTATATATTTGTTGGACAGTTGATTCGTCGAGCAAAATCTGGTGGAGAAGAACAAAAGATCACTCTCCCTCCAATACAAGAGTACTTGGAAAGCGCTGAAGCTCGTCGCAAAGCTCTTCTTAGTGTCACTGAGCAGAAGGAACAGAAAAGATCCGCTACTCGTTCCAAGAAACCTCTGCTGGATTTTGAGTGACGACATTTATTAGACATAACATAGATACTTTCAGACATTTAACTTATATAAAGACAGTAGTCAGTATCTTCTGTACTTTTGAATATGACTTTTGTCAAAAGAGGATGTTGTAAAAATACAGTTGGTCGTTTGTACAATCTAAATGATGGTTGAAACGACGGCGTATTTTAAAAATTAGATTTGAGTAGAAACAAAAAGACGCTATTAGCCCACTAAACAACGGTATCTCGTAGTCTCTGAGAGAAGAAGGTTCCCTGAGAAGAGGGGACTTTGTGATCGGCGTCGTCGGATTATATTCCTTTTGTTGTCAGATTATTACTCCGACTTTAGATGCTTTTTGCTTGATTCCGGGAAGGATCTTATCGCAGTTTGCGGAATTAAAGGTTTTTGAACGAGTATGTACTTCCTATGCCTTGAAACTGTTCGACGAAATGCCTAGCTGAGATTTTTTTCTCACAATTTTCCTCCGTTTTGTTGTAAATATGAATTTTCAGGGTTCCCAGGTTTGGTCTGTTCTTAAGGCCTTGAAGTGATTTGATACAGAGCAGTCATGGATGGTAAGTTACTGATTCTTGTGCAATTGTGAATTTTTTTTTTGTTGCTTCACTTATCTTGTGATGCATTTTGGAAAATTGGTGAATTAGAGAATGCAAACTCAGGAAACCGACATTGTTTAGCAGCTTTAGTCTTGAAAAAAAATTGTAATTTTACAAATGCATAGGCTGTTTGAGAAACGATTAAGCTGTGTTTGTATAACTTCTTAATATTTCCTTTTTTAGTATACCTTGTCACCAATCTGCATCACAATTGTGCATGGAAGTTATATATTTTTTTCTTGGAAAATTGAATATGAAGTGATAAAAGTGTTTTTGGGTCCTGGTATTATTAGTAAGTGTTTTTTTTTGTTTGCTGTATTATATGAAAAGTTGTAATATTGGTGTTTCAATTTTCAGTTGATTCACAGCCGATGATGGAGGAGACCATACTGGTCGGTGATGACCTAATGATGGGTCCTCCATCCCCTGTCATTCCTCCTGATATTGCTTCACATGTGCTTGAAGGTGTTGAATTGTGCGATGGGATTTTGAGGAATCTATTCCTATGTGAGTCTCTAATTTTTCCATTCAAGTCTATCTATCCACGGTTTGGATTATATAGTATTGTATTCTCTTGTTTTAGGCTTGCAAATCAATGACATTGAACCATTTTGCCAAGATGAGCTTGCCATATATCGACAATGTGCTGAAAAGAGGGTAACCATTGGCTTTGATTTTTGTTACTGTAAAGCATTTTGCATCTCTTATGTCCATTTTCTTGAATATTTCCTTTTCTTGTAATCTCTCTGGTAGGACAAGATATTGAGAGTAAGACTTCAAGAGAGCGAACACAAGTTAGGGTTGTCTATGCCTATTGATCTGGCTAAGGAAAGGATTACTCAGCTTGAAGCTGAGGCCACATCACTAGAGAGGTACTCTTTCTTAACATTGCAATGTGATGCATAGACAATTTCAGATTTCAAAATTTTTGTAGTATATTTTGTTTTGGATAATCTATATGTGAAGAGTTTGTCGCTGGATTTGTGCAACCATGTAATCATGTATATCTACAGATGTTCACAAATTGAAACTATGTTCTTAAATCCAGAATGTTCCCTAATACAGTTCATTTGCTTTATAATCAGGCACTTGATTCTAGCAAGTGGAGCTGAAGGAATTGAAGGATTTCGCCGGAGATGGAGTTTGCACGGTCGGATGACGGATACCAAGTACTGTAACAAATTTAAACCTCATAGTATAACAATTTTCATAATATAGTATCATTGCATATAATATGCTGCATGAGACTAGATGAACCCATCATGACCAACTGTTTTCCCAAATTGCTTTTACTTTGCTCTGTATATCTGATTGTTAGTATTATAGAAAGTGAAACCTATAAACCCTTTATGTAGTAGTATACTGTTTGATTTTGGTTTGCTTAGCTTAAAGCTGAATTTTTCTGTGTGTGTGGATGTTACAGAAAAAGACTGGAGTCACTGAAGCAGGGAATGGAGGAGAGAACAAAGGATGAACATGATGAAGCTCCAAAACCTCCTGCTTCGAAAAGATGGTTCTTTTGGTGAAGTTTTTTGGTGATTTTTTTCCAGAATGAATCATGTGTTGGATAATAAAGGTTCATAATCATTACATTTACACCAATGTAACCACTTACACGAATTTAAAGTATAATTAAATCTAAAATGTTTTTTCTTCTCCATTTAATTTCGCTCTTACAAACGTCAAACTGAGACTCCTCCACTTTATCTGTGTTTAGAACTTAGAAGTAAAGAACAGACCCCGAGAAACGGCGTCGTATGTCTGAAGCCCATGTGAGGCCCAATATGAACGAGCTCGAAACGACAGCGTACCATTCGTAGATTGTAGTCTTCTGACCGAAACGTCTCTTACAGGAAGCATATCTCACTCTGCAAGAGAAACTTGGAAGCAGCGATTTGATATTTGTCTCGATCAGCCATGGAAGAGAAGAAAGCAGAATCTGTGACTAAGAACGCTAAGAAGGTTAACTTGTTAGACCACAACGCTATCAAACACCTCCTCGACGAATCCGTCTCCGAGGTAAGTCATACAAATCAACATTAACCAGTCCCCACAATTTCGTCTCTCGATTTCTCCATAAAATCTCAATCAAATTTTTGTCCTTTTTTGGGCTGATTAGATCGTTACGAGCCGAGGGTACAAGGAGGATGTGAGATTGAGCAACGTCAAGTTTCTCTTAGGAGGGATTATAATCGTGGTTGCTCTTGTTGCTCAATTCTACAACAAGAAGTTTCCTCAGAACAGAGACTTTTTGATCTGCTGCATCGGATTATATCCTTTTTTTGTTTTGGTCCTCGTATTCGTTAGATGCTTGATTCGTTAAGATTAAGCTTGAAACTGAGGATAGATTTGAATTGAAATTGATAATTGTTTCCTTGGTATGGTTCGAGTGCTTTGTCTTGTTTGGATTAGATTTTGAGAAACTAGAATGTCTAAAAAAGGTTTATGTATGATCGTATAGACTGCTTAAAGTCTTAATCTTTTGGATATAGATTTGTTTATTTCTTGACTCTGGCAAGTATGTGGTGTTGACTGCGGTAATGCAGCTGATATTGTACATTAAGGAGAAGAATGCTATACTGTTCACCTATCCTCTTGAGGTTTGTTTCCTGGCTGTTGGGAAAATACTGTTTCATTGAGTGTTTCTTTTGATAGGTTGTGTGTTTTTGGACTTCGTTCTTGTTTTGCTTGTAACACAGCTGACTGTTGTTTCTTTGATTTGGTTGCATAATTTACATACTACCCTACATTCATTTCTTCATAGCTGGTGGTGTATTTTGATGTCCTTCTATTTTGTAAATAACTAGAACTGTGCTTCTGCTAGCTTCACATATATTCTAGTAGTGTTTGCATGACGTTGGTGATCTTGATGTTTACGAATCGAGCTTTAGCGGTGCAACATTTCCCTTTCACTCCACTCACTTTAATCAATTTTTTCTCCAATGTTATTTTCAAGTCTTGATAATTTGTGCGGTGGAAATTCTTGTATCTCTTGGTAGATGTGATTGGTAATGTCTTGTTACATGAGACATGCTATTAATATCTTTACGATGGGATGCAATCTTACCAAACATATGATTAGTGCTCATTGGTTAGGGAAGAAAGAGAACTCCATTTTGTTTTGCTATTTCAGTTGCTATGATTATTTCGTTAGCAGATTAATGGTTTTGGTACAGTTGTTAGGCCATGTTTATTTGGTTGTTTAGCTCATCTTTTCCTGATTTGAAGTTTGGATGGGGTTGATATGCAGGGATCATTCACCAGCACTGGTTTGGTGGTTTCTTCCAAGTTACCTAGATTCTCTGATCTGTACACTCTCACCATCGACAGTGCTGATCCGAACTCAATCTCAGCTGGGAAGTCAGTCCAGCTCACCAAAAGTGTCACTCAATGGTCTCTCTCTCTCTCTCTCTCTCTCTCTCTCTCTCTCTCTGTGCATTGTTCGTACATGTGCACACGCCATAACCTTTGTATATCGTAATCTTGTTTTAAAATGGGGTTTTTTGTGTATGTGCGTGTGTATTTAGGCTCACAAAAGATGGAGTTCTTGTTGAGGGTTTATTCTGGAAAGATGTTGAAGCCCTTATCAAGGAGTACACAGAAGCAGGAGAACCAAAGAAGAAGAGATGATCATCTTATAAAAGCGGAAAGTATGTTCAATCTAGTTCTAAATGTTAAACAAACTTGATAACTAAAACCGGTGGTGACATTTTTTTAGAGAGGATACATTGATTACCCCCTCCAACAGAAGATTCACAAATTTAAACCAAACTTTCATATCATTCCAGATTTTATTACCATCCATTGTCTCATTTGGAGATGTTGCCGTACGCTCAGAACTCAATTTTGTGGTTTAATAGGGATGATCATTTAACTTTTGGAAACTGATGTTTGGTCGGTCAGGTCCAACCTAACCGGGCCCAAAACAACATAGAATAACTTTTAAAAAGTCCGGTCTGATCCGAATTTGTCTGGTTCAGCCATTACAGCTTTTTTAGCCACCGCAACATTTTTTACTCGTTTAGTTGAAAATTCATATCTCTCGTAGTCTCGTTGTTGTTAGAAAAACCGGTTAGACCAAAAAACCATATTTGATACATTTTTTTAGTTTCTAAAAAAAATCATTTCAATAAAGAAAACTATTGAAATAGGCCAATTATGGGGGTCGACATAAGTAGATATTATAAGCTTAAATAAATAAACAAAGATTAAAATAGAAGGAACAACAAAACGTCATGCCACAAGGAAAGTTACTAAAAAAGTGTCAAAACACAAGTACCAACCAAACATATCAAATCTTATATACTATTTCTTTTTGTAACTCCTCCTTCTGAAGTCACGCGCTCGCACACACCACAGCCACAGGAGTACAGAACCACATCTACTGATAATAAACTCCACGCGCCTAATCAGCGCGTAAGACAAATGAGCGTCTCTCTTATATCTAGCGTTGCGTTTTGATATCTTCATTCTTCATCTTCTTGATTGATTCATTCTTTTGATTATTCGTTCGTCTCTCTTCTTTAGCGTTCGTTTTCAGTTCGTCGCATCGTTATCTTTAAGAACAAAAGAATGTCTTCGAAAGACAAGAAACCTGCGAAGCCATCAAGTAGTCGTGGTAAAATCCGAACTCTTTCCGATCTTAACCGTAGGTCTGGTCCTGACTCCGACAGTGATTCCGATGGACCTCAAGAATACTACACCGGTGGTGAGAAAAGGTCAGTCCTCTTGTTTCCATTTTTACAAGTGATGATGATTAAAGAAGTGTGTGTGGGGGATCGTCTTTGGATCTACTTAGAGTTATCGAATTAGATAATGATTTATTATTAATTGCGATGTTTTTTTATAATCATTAAAATTGTTTTTTAACTGTTCAAATTGATGTTTACAACACTCTAAAATCGAGTTTAAGCTTAGCTAAGTATGTCGATTTAGGGTTCTTTAATGTTGTCTAATAGACTAATAGTAATGTTTTATTGTTCTTGAAGTGGTATGCTAGTTCAAGATCCTTCGAAGAAAGATGATGTTGATGAGATATTTAATCAAGCTAGACAGCTAGGAGCTGTGGAAGGACCTCTTGAGCCACCTACTTCGAGTTCCAGGAGTTTCACTGGGACTGGGAGGTTGCTTTCAGGTGAAAACGTGTCTGCTGGTCCTCAACAGCCTGAGCCTGTTGTTCACAACATTGTTTTCTGGTCTAATGGATTCACCATTGATGATGGTCCTCTGAGGAAATTGGATGATCCTGAGAATGCTTCTTTTCTCGAGGTTAAAATAAAACGAACTTTTGATGGTGTTATATAGATGAATGAATGAATGAGTTTCATGTGAAACTGTTATTGATTTAGTTTGTGTTTTTGTAGAGCATTCGAAAGTCTGAGTGCCCAAAAGAGCTTGAGCCTGCTGATAGAAGAGCCCCGGTACATGTCAATCTGATGCGAAGGGAAGAGAAATGCCCTGTGAGTCCTCTGTATTAGTACTCTATCCATCTTGTATATTTTTCATGATCAGCTTTGTTTTCAAGACAAAAACTAGCACTTGCTCACACTAGTTTCAAGACCAGAACTAGCACTTGCTCACACTCAGATTTACATGAATATCTTTGAGTTTGGTTCATTTTGTATTAGAAAGTTTAGAAATACTAATTGTTGAAACGGGTAGTTTGGTCTTGCTAGATTTGATAAATTACATATTTTTTGTGGTGCTAGATGAGATACTATTTAGTCTGCTTCCCTTTTTTTATTGACCGTGTTACCGGTCTTGTTTCTCATTGAAGGAACGAGAGAAGCGTAGGGTTTCATTTCAAGGTGTCGGAAGAACTCTAAGTGGCAGCAATGATGGCAGCGGAAGTAGCTCACCGGTGGCTCCAGATTCAACTGTCATTCCCATCCAAGCCGGTTCAGCAGCACAAGCGCCATCTCCAAGTCTTGTAATAGATGAAACCGTTCCAACAACATCGATACAACTAAGACTAGCTGATGGGACACGCCTTGTGGCTAAGTTCAATCACCATCACACGATCAACGACATTCGCTCTTTCATTGACTCATCTCGACCTGGAGCTCCAGTGAACTACCAGCTTCAGGCAATGGAATTCCCACCAAAGCCCTTGACTGATCTCACTCAGACCATTGAACAAGCTGGTCTCGCCAACTCTGTTGTTCTTCAGAAATTCTAAAACTTTCTACAAGGGTAATTGTTCTTTTTTTGTCTATCTATATATGCATTATCACGAGATCTTCAGAACTGCTACTGTAACCAGAAAAAATGTTGGGTCTGTAAGTTTACTTCTTGGCTTTGTATACGCAACATAAACGGTCTTTCTTATGGTACAAAAAGAGACTTGTGGTATAGATTTCACTTAATTTGTCGAAAATAAATATTTTTTTTCGAACAATTATACATTATCAAAATGTCATATGTATATATTTTTGTGTGTTTTAGATAATTAATAATGCATAAACAAATGTGGAGTCAATGGTTTCAAGTCAACATGCATGATGGAAATTTCGACGATTTACGTACGTATTTGAGAATGCAGTCATGAAGTGAAAGACCCGACAAGTCAGCTTTGTTCGGATTTTAGTCATTTTACCATTCGCTTGGACTTGTCATAATAATATAACAAGACAAAGAAGACACAGCAACTGGCATACGGCAAAAAGTTTCAGAAAAAAAAAAAAAATGCTGAAGCCATGTCCTCTCTCCTGCTTGATCTTCATCTTCTTCTTCGTCTTCTTCATACCCAAACTATCTTTCTCTTGCCCACAAGACCAAAGACAATCCCTTCTCGAGTTCAAGAACTTGCTGACTCACAATGTCAAGAACCACTCCAAAACAGAAATCGACTTAATGGGACGTTTCAAGACTTGGAGGCCAAACTCCGATTGCTGCAAATGGCAACTTGTGAGATGTAACGCTCGTTCGCCTTCCAGAGAAGTCACATACCTAAATCTGAGCTCAATTTCCGATTATGATGGCTCAGTCTCAGTGAGTTTTAGGATTCTAAAACCGATTCTGCGTATAATTTCTCTAGTTACGCTTGATATCTCGTATAATTTCATAGAAGGAGAGATTCCTGGGGATGCATTTGTGAACTTGACCAGGTTGATCTCTCTTGACATGAGTTATAATCTCTTTCACAGCACTATCTCTCCTAAATTGTTCTCTTTGAAGACTCTTCAGTATCTTAACTTAAGCTTGAGTGGTTTAGAAGGAGAGATTCCTGGAGATGCGTTTGTGAACTTGACCAGCTTGATCTCTCTCGACATGAGTTACAATGGTTTCCATGGCTCTATCCCTCCTAAATTGTTGTTCTCTTTGAAGAATCTTCAGCATCTCAACTTAGGTTGGAGTGGTTTTGAAGGAGAGATTCCTGGAGATACATTTGTGAACTTGCCAAGGTTGATCTCTCTTGACATGAGTTCTAATTTCTTTAACGGCTCTATCTCTCCTAAATTGTTCTCTTTGAAGACTCTTCAGTATCTTAACTTAAGCTTGAGTGGTTTAGAAGGAGATATTCCTGGAGATGCGTTTGTGAACTTGACCAGCTTGATCTCACTCGACATGAGTTCCAATGGTTTCCATGGCTCTATCCCTCATAAATTGTTGTTCTCTTTGAAGAATCTTCAGTATCTTAACTTAAGATTGACTGGTTTTGAAGGAGAGATTCCTGGAGATGCGTTTGTGAACTTGACCAGCTTGATCTCTCTCGACATGAGTTACATTGGTTTCCATGGCTCTATCCCTCCTAAATTGTTGTTCTCTTTGAAGAATCTTCAGTATCTTAACTTAAGATTGACTGGTTTTGAAGGAGAGATTCCTGGAGATGCGTTTGTGAACTTGACCAGCTTGATCTCTCTCGACATGAGTTACATTGGTTTCCATGGCTCTATCCCTCCTAAATTGTTGTTCTCTTTGAAGAATCTTCAGTATCTTAACTTAAGATTGACTGGTTTTGAAGGAGAGATTCCTGGAGATGCGTTTGTGAACTTGACCAGCTTGATCTCTCTCGACATGAGTTACATTGGTTTCCATGGCTCTATCCCTCCTAAATTGTTGTTCTCTTTGAAGAATCTTCAGTATCTTAACTTAAGATTGACTGGTTTTGAAGGAGAGATTCCTGGAGATGCGTTTGTGAACTTGACCAGCTTGATCTCTATCGACATGAGTTCTAATTTCTTTAACGGCTCTATCTCTCCTAAATTGTTCTCTTTGAAGACTCTTTAGTATCTTAACTTAAGCGAAAGTGGTTTAGAAGGAGAGATTCCTGGAGATGCGTTTATGAACTTGACCAACTTGATCGCTCTTGACATGAGTAGCAATAACTTGAACGGCTCTATACCTCCTACATTGTTCTCCTCTTTGAAGACTCTTCAATATCTAAACTTAAACCAGAATGATTTTGGAGGAGAGATTCCTGGAGATGCGTTTGTGAACTTGACCAGCTTGATCTCTCTTGACATGAGTGATAACAAGTTTAACGGCTCTATCCCTCATGAATTGTTCTCCTTGAAAAATCTTCAGCGTCTAGACTTAAGCTGCAATGTTATTGGCGGTACGTTGAGTGGTGACATCAAAGAGCTCAAAAATCTGCAGGAACAGATCTTATATGAGAATCTCATTGGAGGAGAGATTCCTCCAGAAATAGGTAAACACTAGAAAATAAGTTCTCAATAACTAAACTTTATATTCCTGTTGTGTAGATCGAAGCTGTGTTTTAAACTGTTTCTACCTTTTAAAATCTTACAAGGTAGTCTTGCCGAGTTGCGGAAGCTAATTTTGAGGCAGAACAAGCTCAGTGGTTCTATTCCGTTGTCCATATCACGGTTAACGAAGCTCAAAAAGTTTGACCTTGGGAACAATTCCTTGTCTTCTGAGATTCCAGACGGTATTGGGAACTTAGTCAATCTATCAACTCTGTCTTTGAGCATGAACAAGTTGTCCGGTGGAATTCCATCGTCGATTCAGAAGCTGAAAAATCTTTAAACCCTTGACCTTGAGAATAACAGTGGTTTGTCAGGTGAGATTCCGACAGCTTGGTTGTTTGGTCTTCCGAAGCTGAAGATATTGCGGCTTGGAGGAAACAAACTTCTATGGAACAACGATGGTTTTGGCATTTTACAGTCTAAGTTAACACATCTGTCACTTAGTTCTTGTGGCTTAGAAGGGAATATTCCGGATTGGCTCATGAATCAGACAAGTCTTGAATACTTGGATTTGAGCATGAATAGACTCGAAGGAAGTTTCCCAGCATGGCTATCGAATCCGACAATCAGAGTCATAATTTTGTCAGACAACAGACTTTCAGGCCCACTGCCTCCAAATTTGTTTCAGTCTATGAACTTATCCTATGTTGCACTATCAAGGAACAACTTCTCTGGTCAGATCCCTGATGCTATTGACGTATCATCATCTATCATGATACTCATGCTGTCTGAAAACAACTTCTCATGATCAGTACCAAAGTCTATTACAAATAGCTCCAGGCTGAATTTGTTGGATCTGTCAAAGAATAGATTATCAAGTGAATTCCCGAGGTTCAGTCCCGAGTCATTCCTTGTGTGGCTCGATATATCTTCCAACGAGTTCACTGGGGATGTTCCAGCTTACTTTGGGGGATACATCAGTATGCTCTTAATGAGTGACAACAATTTCAGTGGCGAATTTCCTAAGAACTTCAGAAATTTCTCACGTCTGATCCGTCTTGATCTCCATGACAACAAAATCTCTGGAGAGTTTAACCTCCCGGTTACCTTCTTCATTAGAGGTTCTTAGCCTAAGAAACAATTCCCTCAAAGGTTCAATCCCAGAAGGCATATCAAATCTCACAAGGCTTCATGTCTTAGATCTCTCTGAGAACAACCTTGATGGATATCTCCCTTCATCTCTTGGGAATCTTACATGCATGATAAAATCTCCTGTGAGCTCATCTAAGGTTAGGCTTAACATTCTGACCGGCTTTGACGACGCAGAAAGGTTAAGAGACAACAAATCACAAAATATATTTAGTCTTGTAGTGAACTGGAAGAAAACAAAACAAGTTCTTTTCCAGAGAAACTTATACCTCTACACTCTCGTAGATCTCTCCAAGAACAAGCTACACGGAGAAATCCCAGCTTCTTTAGGCAATCTCAAAAGCCTAAAGCTTTTAAACCTCTCCAACAACAAGTTCTCTGGATCAATCCCACAAAGGTTCGGAGATCTTGACAAGCTAGAAAGCTTAGACCTCTCGCACAACAACCTCACTGGTGGAATCACCAAAACGTTATCCAAGCTAAGCGAGCTGAATACTTTAGATTTGAGTAACAACAAGCTTACAGGTAAAATCCCTGAAGGTCCTCAGCTAGACAGATTGAATGATCCAAACATTTACGCCAACAACAGCGAAATCTGTGGAGTGCAAATCCAAGTACCATGCTCTACGCAGGAGAAGGAGCCATCAAATGAAGAAGAAGAAGATGAAGATAAAGAAGAGGAAACAATGTTTTCATGGAAAGCTGCAGGCATAGGTTGTTCTTGTGGATTTCTTATAGCAGTTTTGTTTATGTACTCCAATGGGCTGTGGAAGTAACATAAATTAGTACTTATCAAAAAATATTTAAAATAAAATTTCCTGGAAGAGAAGCGGGAACACCTTTGTCTTGTGAGATAATACATGGAGGCTCGACCCAATCGTAAGCTTTAACATGAAGTGATCCATAGTTGGATTTTGCTAAACACAGTCATCTCTGGATGGTCATGCAATGGAATCACTAACATGAACCAATTGCAACATCTTCCTCCACTTCCCTTATGAACGCAAACAAGAAAGAAACTGTGAGCCTATGAAGGAAAAAGAGACATGGAAAAATTATCAAACATGATATAAACTGTCCCTACTTCTATCGGTTATATGGATTTGGCTTGCAATAATCCTCCTCCTTCGTGATGACAATGTATGAATCAAATTAACAAGCTGTGGCAAATTTTCCTTCTCGAGTTCAGTCTTTGGTCTCTCTTTCATCTGCAAGACACACACACACACAATGGTAAGTAAAGATGGCTGTTTCAACACTGATTGCAACTGTAATCAAATCAATCCATTCAAACAATCAAATCCCGGAAATTAACAATGTGAAAGCAAAATGGTAGAACCAATCACACCTCTGCATATAAACAATCATTCATCAGAAGAAGATTGTATCTCTTCTCTAAACAGAACATTTAAAAAAATTCAACTTTCACCCCTCCAATGAACTTCTAGAATCACTGATCCTAATAGTCCTATTATGTGCAATAGATTAGACTGATGCCACTGATGCATCTCTTCTCTAAACCATAAATCTCATCATGTATACATAAAGTTTCAACCGTTTGCATTATTCCTCAGCGACTCTGACGATTCACAAGTATAAGTGAGCTATTCATGATAAATTTTTCCACATTTATTCAAATCCAATGATCACAACCTAAAAACCTTTTAACAAAATCTTTCTAAATATCTACCAATATCATTACTTCAATCAAAACCAGGCAGAAACTGCAAAAAAAAACTATCCGCAATCGGAGAAAATCAAACATAGACAAAAAACCCAACACAAAGCATAGTTTTTGGACAACCATGGAAACAGGAGAAGGATCTTTGCTAGTGAAAGTCTCCTTGCAGAGGTCTTGTTGAAACGGGTAGTTTGGTCTTGCTACAAGGGGAGAAGTCAACAGCCTCTGGCTCCAATGTAAGCTCCATTCCTTCCAAGTCATTTGCGAGTTTGTCCTCAACTGTTGCCTTGAGGACATAATCATCAACTGCAGATCAAAATGATATTTTCTTAATCAGTCACGATCAATAGAGCCATAAAATGGTTCACACTACTGTAGTACAGATACAGGCTAAGAACATCTTATTCAGTCCATTCATTGACAATCATTAGAGAAACGATCTCCTAAAATCTGAAGTATGCAGAAACTGAAGTATTTAGACACAATGAGGCAATCTACGAAAGTCCAAAAAACAAATTACCCCCAACAGAAGACGATAAAGGAATCGAGAAAAATCATCAGGTTTCTGAGCCATTTCCATCAGCCCATTTGGAGAGAGAGAAGTGAACCTTCTCGCGAGCTAAGGATTCAGCTCAGTCATACTCATACCATACCAGAACGGAACCGCCGCAGTCGGTGGAGATGATGTACACGGCGGATAGAAGACATGGATGAGCCAGTTTCTCCTCCATTTGCTTCTGATAGTTTTTTGTCATCTCTCATCTCATCGGATAGTTTTTTGCTCTTTTTTCTCATCGAACTTCTACAAATTTTAGAGTAACAGAATCGAAAAAGCAAGAGAAACCAAACAAAACCCTAAATTTCATGGCGAAAACCCCTCTTCTGCGAAGGGCAAGCTTGGCAAGGAAGATATCGACTCGTATACACTTATCAGAGGCACCACCAGAGCTGTTAGAGGTTAGTCCATACCAAGCTCTATGTGAACTCTCTATTAAACTAATTCACTCTTTTGAATGCTTCTTTTTGGGTTATTGAGCTGCGATTATATATTTCTATAAACACTCATTTCAATTTGAAAGAACGGGAAAAAATAAATCTGTTCTTTTATACAGAAACTTAGCTTTCTTTTGGTTGCTTGAGGTTTGATTCAATGAAGTTGTGTTACGTCACCACTGCTGAATACGAACACTGCTGTGATCTTGGGTCGATTTCGTTTTTTTGCGGTTATGAAGGGACATTTTTATCAATTTGGAAATGTGATGGTTGCGGTGGGCGGTTGTGTGTTAATGCGTCCATTGGATGCTGGTAAGCGGTAAGCCTCCATGTGTAGCGCGTGTTGAGAAGATTGAAGCAGATGCAAAGGAACAATGTGAAGGTGCATTGTCGATGGTATTACCGTCCTGAAGAATCACTTGGGGGAAGGAGGCAGTTCCATGGAGCCAAAGAGCTCTTCTTGTCTGATCACTATGATGTTCAAAGTATTGAAGGGAAATGTATCGTTCACACCTTTAAAAACTACACTAGGCTTGAAAATGTTGGAGCTGAATAGTATTATTGCAGATTCGAGTATAAAGCTGCTACTGGACCCCCCTGATCGAGTTGCTCTGTAAGTAGATATATAGTAATTGAACACGCCTTTTTCTCTCTTGTAATTTCCATGAGTTTTTATTTATCTTCTTTTGGATTTTAACAAAGGTACTGCAAATGTGAAAGGCCGCATAACCCAGATGATCTGATGGTGCAGTGTGAAGGGTGCAAGGACTGGTAAATACTAATTTTCATCATTCTATTTTCACCTTCTCTGTATTTTAACAATTGTTCCTCGGCTTGTAAGATATCCCATACTGAATGAAGATGATAATATTACATTAATCGAGTTACTGGTCTTGAAAGTTGTGTTATCTAACTAGCACTTGTTTGAACTCATATTTACATAAATATCATAGAGATGGGGATTTATGTCTTGCTAGATTTGGTAAATACATACTCTGTAGTGACGGATACAATATTCTTTACGTGGAAGTGCTTATTTTTAATTTTTATAATCGAGTTACCCGTCTCTTTTCTCATTGTAGGAACGAGAGAAGCGTAAGGTTCATTTCAGGGTGTTGGAAAAACTCTAGGTGGTAGCAACGACGGCAGTGAAAGTAGCTCGCTGATGGCTCCAGATTCTACCGCCATTCCTATCCAAACCAAACAAACCGTTTCAGCCGCACAAGCACCATCTCAAAGTCTTGTAATAGATGAAACCGTTCCAACAACATCGATCCAGCTAAGACTAGCTGACGGGACACGCCTGGTGGCTAAGTTCAATCACCATCACACGATCAACGACATTCGCTCTTTAATTGAAACTCATCTCGACCTGGAGCTCCAGTGAACTACCAGCTTCAGGCAATGGAATTCCCACCAAAGCCCTTGACTGATCTCAGACAGACCATTAAGCAAGCCGGTCTCGCCAACTCTGTTATTCTTCAGAAATTCGAGAACTTTCTACAAGGGTCGGTGTTCTTTTGGGTCTATATATGTAAGTTTACTTCTTGGCTTTGTATAGTTTACAACATAAATGGTGTCACTTGTGGTATAGTTTTCACTTAATTTGTGGAAAATAAATTTCGTCTTTTATACATCATTTTTAGGAACAGTTACTATACATTTGTTAGTTTGGTAAGAGCATATCTTTGCTGTGTTTTTTAGACAACTGTGGAGTCAAGTCAACATGATGGAAATTTCAACAATTTATTTGAGAATGCAGACCCGCCAAGTCAGCTTTGTTCGGATTTAAGTCATTTTACCAATCAACTTGGACTTGCAATAAGTACAAAGCAAGACAAAGAAGACACTGCAAGTGGCAAACGTACGGCAAAAAGTTTCAGAAAAAAAAAATGCTGAAGACATGTCTTATCTCCTGCTTCCTCTTTATCTTCTTCGTCTTCTTCATACCAAAACTATCTTTCTCTTGCCCACAAGACCAAAGACAATCCCTTCTCGAGTTCAAGAACTTGCTGACTCACAGTGTCAAGAACCAAGCTGTAGCAGAAATCGACTCAATGGGACGTTTCAAGACATGGAGGCCAAACTCAGAGTGCTGCAAATGGCAACGCGTGAGATGCAATGCTCGTTCACCTTCCAGAGAAGTCATAGACCTAAATCTGAGCTCTCTTTTCAATTTTGGTGATTCAGTCTCAGTGAGTTTTAGCATTCTGAAATCGGTTCTGCGTATAAATTCTCTCGTTACGCTTGATATCTCGTCTAGTTTCATACAAGGAGAGATTCCTGGAGATGCGTTTGTGAACTTGACCAGCTTGATCTCTCTTGACATGAGTTACAATGATTTCCGCAGCTCAATCCCTCCGAAATTGTTCTCTTTGAACACCTTCAGTATCTTAACTTAAGATTGAGTGGTTTTGAAGGAGAGATTCCTGGAGATGCGTTTGTAAACTTGACCAGCTTGATCTCTCTTGACATGAGTAGGAATAGATTGAACGGCTCTATCCCTAATGAATTGTTCTTTTCGAAGGAGTTTTCGTCTCAGAACTTCCTAAAACATTTTTGACAATCTCAAAAATCCCTCTCCTTTTTTGTCTATTTTTTGATTTTTTTTTTAAATCAAGAAATGAGTGTTTTACATTATTATCCAAAGAAAACTAAGATAATTACAAAGAATACCTGGGTCTAACCAAAAGAAATCAGATCTAATACCCGAAAAACTGAATCGGTATCTTTTAAAAAAAAACTGTAAAATTTATGTTTAAAACCGCTCTCTCTCGTCTTTCTTCGGGAAACTCGAATCGATTCGGGTGAAACTGTAGAACTAGGGTTTACTCGTTTTCTTTCAATCAACCAAAAGTCGAGTAAGAAGATGGTGAAAACAAGGGGGGGGGTCGTGTGAGGAGGAGTGAGCGTTTGAAAGAGAAGAAGATCTCACAAGGAGATGGTGGTTCGAAAGCAAAATTCGATTCGCCGGAAGTAGGTGTGTCGGGTTTGAGTCCGGCGACAGTAGGAGGAGAGAGAGCTTTGAGTACGGTGGCAGAAGAAAGTGAAAGTCGAGTTTCGGAGGAACCCAATCCGGTGGTCGAAAGAGAAAATGCGAACGAAGGAGAGAAAGCAAAATCCGGTACTCCGGAATCAAGTAATCAAGAAGAAGATGATGAAGAAGGAGGAGATAACGAGATGTCTACTTCTGTGGAATCAAGCGATGGAGAAGAAGAAGAAAACGATGAAGTGGAAGAAGAAAACGATGAAGGAGAAGAAGGTGAAGAAGGGGAAGAAAAAGACGATGAAGGGGAAGAAGAAAACGATGAAGGAGAAGAATCGGAAGAAAAAGAAGATGAAGGAGAAGAAGGAAACGATGAAGGGGAAGAAGAAAACAATGAAGTGGAAGAAGAAAACGATGAAGGAGAAGAAGGTAAAGATGGGGAAGAAAAAGACGATGAAGGGGAAGAAGAAAATGATGAAGGAGAAAAATCAGAAGAAAAAGACGATGAAGGAGAAGAAGAAGAAGAAGATAAGGAGGGAAGTTCGAACTCGGCAGGTAACTCGAGAAGGAGTACAAGCGAAAGTGAGAGGGAGCACGAGGAGCACAACGATGCAAGTGTAAGTACAACAAGTCTGTTTCATTCTTTCAGAATTGAATTGGAATTTGAAATCGATATAGTAGAACTGGTAGAACTGGTGCAACTAATGGGTGTAGAACTAGTAGAACTGATACAACTAGGTGGTGTAGAACTAGTAGAACTGGTACAACTAGTTGTTGTATAACTGGTATAACTCATGTAAAACTGATATTGTTGCAGGAATCAGAGGAGGAAATAGAAGCGATGCAACCTTTAGGAATGCACTTTGAGCCTAGTCAGTACAACAAGAAAATCAAGCTATCGACAAGGTGTCATATTTTTAAAACTGTGGAAACGCTGGATAAATTAGAGCATCCATTGACTAGTTCTGAGAGGGATTGGTTTGAGAAACATCCACAATTCAAGCACATTTTCCACATGCCAAGGGAACCAAAGCACAAGCTTATGGGAATGTTTTGAATGGTTTGTTGTGAATGGTGTTCCAATCCGGTATGGTCTGAGAGAACATGCGTTGATGTCTGGATTAGATTGTCGGTGCTATCCACTTGATTACAAGGAAGCCGACAGTATCGAGTTTCGAAGGAAGTATTTTTTACGAAAAAAAAAATTACACTTCAAGATGTGAGGGGAAAGCTAATGGTAATGCAACCAGATCGTACTCGTGATAGGTTGAAGATGGCGGTTCTCTACTTTTTAGGAAGCAGCATTGTAGGCCATACAAAAGACTCGGGGAAAGATGCTGCGGGTATTGATGATTTTGTTGTAAGAGCAGTGAATGATCTAGGTTTTTGTGTGTTTTTTCCTTGGGGGAAGATGATACCCATGATGTCGTAGTTGCCAGTTGGATGTGGCGCCTTCGTAGAGGATTACCTGTACTTTTGGAGGAGATGTACACAGCCGATGTGGCTACTCGTTCAGGACAAAATGATGCGAATGAGGAAATAGACGCCAATGAACAACCGAGAGAAGATACTATTGAGTTGGTGGATCTTCTAAGGACCATGAAGCAGGATATGAAAACTCAGTTCGATAACATTTCGGTGAAGATTGATGGTCTTGAAAAAAGGATCGAACCGTTGGAAGTATATGTGAAAGAGCAAGAGAAATCAAAGGTAATACTTCGTAATACTATAGTAATACTTGGTAATACTTCGAAATCAAAGGTGTTAACAAAATTTGGTTTCATGTCAGTCGCATGTAGATGATGAGCAACCGAGTACTTCGCAAGAAGGAGGGAGAGGGACGAAGAGAAAAAGGTCTAAGAAGTAGTAAAACTATGTTATTTTCTATGTAAAACTTAATTATTTTCTTGGTTTTGTGATTGGTACTGGTATTACTAGTAAAACTATGTAAAACTACGTTATTTTCTTGGATTTGCCGTTCATATTTTTGGTAAAACTACGTAAAACTAAACAAAACTAGAGAATTCATATAAGAAAAATATAGAACATGATTCAATTCAAGAAGGAGGCATAATCCTAGAAGTCACATAAAAGAGAGATAGAACATCATGATTCAACAAGAGAATTCAAGGAAAAGATAAGAAACAGAAACTGATTAAACAAGTTTTAAACCAACGTAGAATGAGATCAACTCATATAATATCAATCGAAACACAACCTATCCAGGAGATCGACTCGAGTGGTAAGCAACGCCACCTCCTCCCTTAGTTTGGCAATCTCGTCACTCTTCTCCTTAAGCTGCATCTGCAAATTATAGATCTGAGTATGATGGGGTTCAAATTCCTTCAATCTCTCCCAATGGTTATCAACATCCTTCCTTAAGGTTTGGGTTTCTTCTTCAATTGCATCAGCCCAATTTTTCCGCCTGTGCAATCCATCATCCTGCAAAATATATCAACGAACAGACATCATACTCATGTCTCTCAATTGTATTTGATTTAATTTAATTTACCTTATACTTAACGCAAGTAAACCATCTCTTTTTCTCTGTTTCTGTTGGAGAGATCTCATTGACGATTCGTTCGCCACATGGGCAAATTCGAGGCATGCCCAAATCACCATCGGCTATGGCTTGTCGCCACGCTTCTAACTTCCTCGCCCTCTTCTGATCAGCATAGTATGGGTCGGCCTCAAATTGTTCCATAGTTTGAGAAGGAGAGAAATAGATCTAGAATTCGACTTTGAAGATGAGAGAAGGAGAGAGAAGGTGTACTTTAGGTTTCGAAGAAAATGAATGAATGGATATGAGGAAAGAAAGAAAGAAAAAACGAAATTCTGGCCACGTGTAAAAAGATGTGTGCGTTCACACTGCGTGTTCACACACAGTTTTACCGATTAATGCAGTTGCACTAAACTTCCAAATAGTTGTACTTTAGAGGTTTCTCAGTTTAATTAGTTATACTAAACTTAGCATTACTTTTTTTAGTTTTACAGTTGATTAAACTTAACTAACATACAATTACAAGCTTTTTGCAACTTCAGAAGTTAAAACTTATAATTCTATAACTTTTTCATGCTTAATTGGTAATTATTTACAAAGTAACATTAAAAGTGTAAGGAAACATTTGTTGAGATTCTTTCATAAATAATTTAAAATTAGTAGATTTTCGAAAATTATTCACCTATAGTAGAAACCTATGTAGAACATTTATACACATGTATTATACAATATGTATTGGTTTTAGGTAGTACCAATTTTATTATTTTTACCAGTTTTATCTTAGTTGTGCCAGTTATACTCTCTTATATACACATGTTGAAAGAAGAAAACATGTGTAGACTTCAAATTAAGTTTCAAATTAAGTTTCAAACCAATTTTTACATTAAGTTTCAAACAAAACACAATTGATACATGAAGAGGTGAATCAAACATGAACATTATCTCCAAATAACAACCATTGGAGTCCTTTTCTCCGGCGCCTTTTATTATGCGTCCTAGGTCGAGTCTTTGGTCGTTTTTCTCCAGCAGATGCATACCTTTTTGTTTTCTTTCTTCCCCCTTTTATTTTCCGATTCGGAGGCATGATCTGCATATCTTGGACTTCATCTAGGACATCCCATCGAGACTTATCAGGTACTAAATAAATTGTCCTGCAATATGCAATTGCCCGCAGCTCCGTCCAATAATACTTAGAACACAACTCATATAACTCGATATCCTTACCTCCATATTTTTGGAATGTAATGAAAGACGCCAATGCATGCACACAAGGATACTTTTGTATATCGAAAAACCTGCAACTGCAACTTCTCAATCGCAACTTCACCAAATAAGGCTTTCCGTCACTGTCAATGACATTGTATTCAAGTTCGAAACCATTTAGCTCTATCACCTTTAGTTTCTCAGCAGTTGCCCATAAATCGTGTAAGTAGTTCTCCACTAAAGGCACCAATTTATTTGCGACTGATCCAGACACAACATCTTTCCGATGTTCATTAAACCATTCAGAGAATTTTTTAAGTATTGCATCAAGCATGGGTATCAAGGAGTACCTCCTTGCATCTTTAAATACGCTCTTCAACGATTCAACACAGTTGCTTGTGTCTAGGTTGTATCTATCTCCTGGAAAAACACATCTTGCCCATCTTTCTTTCTGGGTAGATTCTTCAAGATACTTGGCAGCAGAAGGATATCTTGTCGTAAAAGAAGCGTAAGCAATGTTCAACTCAGCCACTGTGTAAAACCTACTACACTCCATGAATCTCCATGCAACAACGTCTTAGTTGACGTTACGAGCATAACCTTTCACATTTTGGGATAAATGCCATATACAAAAACCATGATGAGCTAGAGGATACACATTAGCTATGGCTGTAATGAGACTTGTATTTCTGTCAGTCATAAATACTATTTCAGAAGAATCCCCAACAACGGTTTTCAACATCTCCAAAAACCAATTCCAACTTGCATCATTCTCACCATCAAGAACACCAAACGCCAAGGGATAATGGTGACGGTTAGGATCTTGAGCCGACGCAAAAACAAGAACACCCTTATATCCGTTCTTTAGAAAAGTTGCATCCATAGTTATAACTTTCCTCATGACTTTAAATCCTTCAATGCTAGCTCCCAAAGCTATGAACAAGTACATGAATTTATTATTCTCATTGCAATGCACATATGATCTTGTACCATGATTAACCTTCTCTAACATGTGCAGATAACATCGCATCATCTTGTAGCTTTCTTCTAGGCTACCTTTCAAATCAGTAACAGCTTGATTTTTCCCTCTCAACGCCGTGGAATATGATATATCAACACCTAATTTTGTCTTGACAAGATCCATGATAATTTTCGGAGGTGGAGTTTCCATTTGCCCTAGATAATCACCATGTAAAAGAGAAGCAACTAATTTTGGAGTGCCTTGTCTCTTACCGTTGCTTGAACTTTGACTAGCCCGAGAGCATGTATGCATCTTGTTGTGCCTTCTAATCGAGAAAATATCTGTATCTCGAATCCTACCACCTCGTAAACCCCAGTTACATCCTTCTTTAGGACATTTGACCACATAACGCACCTTGTCCGACTTTACTATTTCAAAACTAAAACAGTTAGCGAATGAAGCTCTATCCACCACATCTTGCAATGCCTTCTTGTTTGGAAATTCTTGAAGTTTAGTCAGATCCAAACCGTCATCCCATGGTTCAATATACTTACACGGTTCTACAACAGGGCGTGGCTCAGTATATTCATCACCTTCATCACGTGATTCAGCTTCACCCTCTTTATTAGAATCACCCTCTACAGCCTTTTCTTTGCCTACGTAGACAACAATGGCGTTAGGTCCGATTTCACCATCCTTCGCATGTTGGTTTTCAAAGTTCATACCGACAGAACTTTGGTCCACTATGGGCATGGTGGGCACTGTGGGCGCTATGGGAACTTGCTCAGGCTGAGGCTCAGAAGGGATGACATTCACAAACAACATACATCTTCGCTTCTCATAATTAACAGAGTCTAGATAAACATTAACATCCTCATCATCATTAAGCTCACAATGCTCAACTGTTTCTACCAGTAGTGGCTTGTAGCTCAGCTGCAACTAAACGTTACTTTCAACAAACCCAATCTTCCTTTGTATCCTTGCTTTTAACATCAACAATGTTATATTCCTCTTGAACATTATATTATACATGCGTCCTTCAAATTTAAAATGTAGGCTGACGTTCTCGCATATTGTATCCTGCCAAACCAACCAATATAAAAAAATCATAATTAGTACTACTACTAGTTTTACTAGTTTTACTAAATATACCAGTATTACCAGTTTCACCACATTCTCTCTCTCCTATCAAAATCGACTCGAATGGTAAACGAGTTCTAATCGAAAACCAAATCCATTTCTTATCTAATAGATAGCTCAATCGACCAATAAACCTTTGTAAAACACCCAATGTGCTAAGCTTTCTTCGATCTAAATCCAATTGAATTTCTGAATTTACAAATCAAAAACAAATTCAACAAAAAGCTACTCTAATGAGAAGTAACGCACCTGCATTTTGAAGAACAACTTGATTCAAGTCGAGTTGGTGAAGAACGACAGCAGTAGGAGCTCCGAGGACGGAAGAATCGCCGGCGGCTGGGTTGAGAGGTGAGTAACCAGGTCGGGTTTCTCGGGTTGAAAGAGAGCTCCGACGAACAACTTGATTCAACTCGAGTTGGTTAATAACGACAGCAGTAGGAGCTCCGACGTCGGAAGAATCGTCGGCGGCTGGAATGAGAGGAACTTACACGTCGGGTTTCTCTCGGGTCGAAAGAGGGATGGGTTCGTTTTTTTTTCAAAAAAATTTAATCTAAATCAATTAAATTGTAAGGCTAAAATCGTCCCACCACCTCTTATTAGAAAAGGTGAGGGTATGAAGAATAGAGAGGGAGATAAGAGATTTGTTTTACTCTAAGAGGGAGTTTTGAGATGTTTACTCCTTTTCGAAGACTCTTCAACATCTTCACTTAAGCAATAATCTTTTTGGAGGAGAAATTCCTGGAGATATGTTTGTGAACTTGACCAGCTTGATCTCTCTTGATATGAGATTCAATAGCTTCAACGGCTCTATCCCTACATTGTTCTCTTTGAAGACTCTTGAGCATCTTGACTTAAGCATAAATGGTTTTGGCGGAGAGATTCCTGGAGATGCGTTTGTGAACTTGACCAGCTTGATCTCTCTTGACATGAGTGATAACAAGTTTAACGGCTCTATCCCTCATAAATTATTCTCCTTGAAAAATCTTCAGCGTCTTGACTTAAGCTGCAATGTTATTGGCGGCACGTTGAGTGGTGACATCAAAGAGCTCAAAAATCTGCAGGAACTGATCTTATATGAGAATCTCATTGGAGGAGAGATTCCTCCAGAAATAGGTAAACACTAAAAAATAGTTCTCAATAACTAAACTTTATATTCATGTTGTGTAGATCGAAGCTGTGTTTTAAACTGTTTCTACCTTTTAAAATCTTACAAGGTAGTCTTGCGGAGTTGCGGAAGCTAGTTTTGAGGCCGAACAAGCTCAGTGGTTCTATTCCGTTGTCCATATCACGGTTAACGAAGCTCAAAAAGTTTGACCTTCGGAACAATTCCTTGTCTTATGAGATTCCAGACGGTATTGGGAACTTAGTCAATCTATCAACTCTGTCTTTGAGCATGAACAAGTTGTCGGGTGGAATTCCATCATCGATTCAGAAGCTGAAAAATCTTAAAACCCTTAACCTTGAGTTTAACAATGGTTTGTCAGGTGAGATTCCGACAGCTTGGTTGTTTGGTCTTCCGAAGCTGAAGACACTGCGGCTTGGAGGAAACAAACTTCAATGGAACAACAATGGTTTTGCCATTTTACAGTCTAAGTTAACACATCTGTCACTTAGTTCTTGTGGCTTAGAAGGGAATATTCCGGATTGGCTCAAGAATCAGACAAGTCTTGAATACTTGGATTTGAGCATGAACAGACTCGAAGGAAGTTTGCCCGCATGGCTATCTAATCTGACAATCAGATTCATAACTTTGTCAAACAACAGGCTCTCAGGCTCACTGCCTCCAAATTTGTTTCAGTCTTGGAGCTTATACTATCTTGCACTATCAAGGAACAACTTCTCCGGTCAGATCCCTGATATGGAATCATCGGTCACGATACTCATGCTGTCTTAAAACAACTTGTCAGGATCAGTACCGAAGTCTATTACAAAGTGCTCTAATCTGATGTTGTTGAACATGTCAAAGAATAGATTATCAGGTGAATTCCCCAGGTTTGGTCCCGAGTCAAACCTTGAGTTATCTTCCAACGAGTTCTCTGGGGCTATTCCATCTTACTTCGGGAGTGCCATTAGTATGCTCTTAATGAGTGACAACAATTTCAGTGGCGAATTTCCTCAGAACTTCAGAAATCTCTCAAATCTGATCCGTCTTGATCTCCATGACAACAAAATCTCCGGAGATTTCGCGAGTTTAACCTCCCTGTTACCTTCCTCTCTAGAGGTTCTTAGCCTGAGAAACAATTCCCTCAAAGGTTCAATTCCAGAAGGCATATCCAATCTCACAAGGCTTCAGGTCTTGGATCTCTCTGAGAACAATCTTGATGGGTATCTCCCTTCATCTATTGGGAATCTTGCATGCCTGATAATGTCTCCTGAGAGCTCATCGTCGGTTATGCGTCCATGGTTACTCTTTTTTACCGACGAAGAAAGCTTTAGAGAGATCAAAACACAAGATATATTTAGTTTTGCAGTGAACTGGAAGAAATCAAGACAAGTTCTTTTCCATAGAAATTTCTACCTCTATACTCTCGTAGATCTCTCCAAGAACAAGCTACAAGGAGAAATCCCAGCTTCTTTAGGCAATCTCAGAAGCCTAAACGTCTTGAACCTCTCCAACAACGAGTTCTCTGGATCAATCCCACAAAGTTTTGGAGATCTTGACAAGTTAGAGAGCTTAGACCTTTCACACAACAACCTCAGTGGAGAAATCCCCAAAACTTTATCCAAGCTAAGAGAGCTTGTTAGGGGTGGATTCCCACCCTAACAATAAGCTCGGCCCATGAATATTTTTCTAAGGCCTAAATAATCACTTAAAAGAGTAAAGGGGTATTCCGGCCCATGAATATTTTTCCTATAAATATAGGCGTACGACGCTTAAGCAGGAGATCTGCGAAAAAAGGAGAGTTAAGCGCTACGGAAATCATTGATAATCAACTAAGTATCTCGTCCAAAAAACACGAAACGACGAGCCTCGAGCTCGTCCGCCTAATTTTCCTTTCGTCCGTTTTGTTTATAACCGTTGTAGTCGGAATTATTGTGCTCCGGCACCAAGTTATTAAAGAGAGATTCGATATCCTTTTTACCGAGCTATAAATATCTAATTGTGACCGATCCAGACATCAACAGAGCTGAATACTTTTGATTTGAGTAACAACAAGCTCTCAGGTAGAATCCCTGAAGGTCCTCACCTAGACAGGTTGAATGATACAAACATTTACGCAAACAACAGCGAAATCTGTGGTATGCAAATCCACGTACCATGCTCGTCTACACAGGCCGAGCTACCAGTGGAAGAAGAGGAAACAATGTTTTCACGGAGAGCTGCAACCATAGGTTGTTCTTGTGGATTTCTTATAGCACTTGTGTTTATGTGCTTCCAATAAGAAGATTTGGAAGTAACATATTTAAAATTACTCATCAAGAAAATATTTAAAATAATTTTTTTTTTCTATCATTAGCTTATTGAAAGTTTATTAACGATGATTACAAAATAGTAATATGTTCAATTTTTTGCATCTCATTGAAAATTCATAATTAAACAATATTTGTGGGAATTGTTTTTTTTTTTGTTTGGTAGCCAAAAACATTATACAGTATGTTGGAGACTTGGAGGGAGTTGTTGCTTTAGTCAAGTTTCACTTATTTAAATATATATAAATGCATCTAACATTCTAACACCATTTCAAATCGAATATTTTACAAGTATAAATCATTGGCTTATTGGTGAAATCCCGAAAACGTTGTCCAAGCTAAGCGAGCTGAATACTTTAGATTTGAGTAACAACAAGCTTACCGATAGAATCCCTGAAGGTCTTCAGCTAGACAGATTGAATGATCCAAACATTTACGCCAACAACAGCGAAATCTGTGGAGTGCAAATCCAAGTACCATGCTCTACGCCATTGGCGGATCTAGAAAGAAAAGTAATATGGGGCACAAATCTTTTTTTTAACCAAATTTTTTTTTCAGCACTAAAAACATAAGAAAATGTGTTAAAAAGGTTAAAATATTGAGAAAAAATTGCATAATATAGGATTTGAACCGCTCACCTTCTAAATAGTGTGGGGCATTCTTTCCAAATAAGCTACGGAACACTTTTGTTAACTCATCACTTAAACTGGTTATAAAAGAGAGAAAAAGAATATACTAAACTTGGGTAGCAAGATGTATAACTTCCTAAACTCTAGGTGGAGAATATTCACAATACAACATAATAGCAACTATATCTTCCAATACTCCCCCTCAAGTTGGAGCATGTAGATCACAGATGCCCAACTTGGACGATAGTTTTTCAAACGGAACACATCCCAACGCCTTGGTGAAAATATCCGCAATCTGATCATTGGTACCAATATGGACCACTGTGAGCGTCCCATCTTGTACCACATCTCTAACAGCATGACAATCAGATTCAATATGCTTAGTGCGCTCATGAAACACCGGATTAAACGATATATGAATAGCAGCTTGACTATCACAAAACAAACGAACTGGCTTAGTCGGAGAACAGCCCAAATCAACAAACAATTTCTGAAGCCATAACACCTCTGTCAATGCATTTCGCATGGAGCGATACTCAGCTTCAGAAGAGGAGTGGGACACCTTATCTTGCTTCTTAGTCTTCCAAGAGATAGGAGATCCACCTAGAAACATAACATAACCACTCAGCGAGCGATGTGTAAGTGGACACGAGTTGTAGTCCGAGTCACAATATGCGGTTAGAGTCAGGTCAGAATTGGAGCTCAAGAGAATGCCTTGACCCGGAGTACCCTTTAAATATCTCACAACACGCAATGCAGCTTCCATATGATCAACTCTCAGCGTTTTCATGGACTTGGACATATGCTGAACTGAATATAACAATTCAGGACGTGTTGTAAGAAGATAAATCAGATGACCTACCAAACGCCGAAGGAAGAAAATCACTTTTGCTCAAACCCAACTTGTGATTTTGTTCCATCGGTATGGGAGAGGGTTCACACCCTAGTAGTCCAACTTCGGAAACGATATCAAGAACATACTTCCGTTGAGACATATAGATACCTTCAGGACTGCGAGCAATCTCAATACCAAGATACTCCTTAAACCTATTAATCATATGTGAGTGATTTCCACAGACCAACAAATCATCAACATAAATAAGGACTCGCAGCTCAATGTCACCCTTCGAGTACGTGAAAAGTGAATAATCTTCGTACGATTGAACAAAACCAAACTTCGTCAAGGCATGAGTAAGCTTAGAAAACCAGCAGTGCGGGGCTTGCTTAAGACCATACAAAGACTTGTGAAGGCGACAAACTTTATTGGGAGCAGAATGATGAAATCCGATAGGTAACTTCATATAAACTTCTTCTTCTAGATCACCATGCAAAAACGCATTGTCTGATAAGCTTCCCAATTTTTAGCAGCAACAATACGTAGTAAACTTCGAACGGTAGTAATTTTAACAACCGGAGCAAACGTCTCATTGTAATCTTCACCCTCGACTTGACGATTTCCACAAGCAACTAACCTTGCTTTGTAACGTTCTAAGGAGCCATCAACATTATACTTTATTTTGAAAACCCATTTATTATCAATAGCTTCTTTGCCAGGAGGTAAATCAACGCCGCTCCAAGTACGATTTGGTTCCATAGTTGTAATCTCGATACCACAAGCATTAGTCCAATGAGGATCTTGTATGGCTTGTTTAAATGAAGTTGGCTCAACATCACTGACCACCGCCGCCAAAAATGCTCTATGAGCGGGTGAGAAATTATCATCACATATATAGTTCGTCAAAGGATAAGGAGTGTGTGTCCCTTGGACCGTAGACGAAGAAGCTGAGGTGAAGTCGGGTGAATCATGATGGGGTTCTTCAGTGCAGCGTGTAGAGTAAGTTACATAACCTTGCAAGCGAACTGACGGAGTTTTTGGCGTTTTTCTTTACCCAACTCATTACTACTATCTCGCAACACACCATCATGAGCACCAGAAGGAGATACATCCTTTACAACCACAAGAGACTCATTTGTTTCAGTCGAAATAGGCACAACAGGAGCTGGGTTAGGAGACGCATCATCAACATGTGAAGTAGACGTCTCAGAGGCCAGTATCGACGAATCAGGCATGACAAGATCATTACCAATAGCACCATTACTCCCCTTGTCATCACGCGCGGGGGATACAGGAATCATCCAATCATCATCAACAATACCACTAGGAGATCTTGATCACGTCTTGTAGCCTAAGGAAACTCATCTTCTTGAAAAATCACATCACGGGAGACCAAGAATTCTTCGGTGTTGAGATCAAAGACCTTCCAACCCTTTCTTCCCAAACGGGTAACCCACAAAAATACAATGGCAAATTCTCTCACCAAACTTATCTTTATCTCGATCACGTCAGTGAGTATAACAAGATGAACCGTACACTTTTATGTGATCGAGCGAAGGCTTTTCACCGTAAAGAAGTTCATATGGAGTACGATTGTGGAGAACCTTAGTAGGAGTTCGGTTAATGAGATATGTGGCCGTTAGAATAGCCTCTCCCCAAAACGAAACCGGCAAGCTAGCTTGAAAAAGAAGAGAGCGAGCAATGTTCCAAATATGACAATGCTTCCTTTCAACACACCCATTTTGTTGTGGAGTGGCAACACACGATGTGTGGTGTACAATCCCTTTGCTCTGAAAAAAATTTGTAAGACACATAAATTCAGTACCGTTATCACTTCGCACCGTACGTACTGGCTTGTCAAAGTGTCTTTCGGCATATGATCAAAAAATTTTAAGTACTTGACGAACTTCTGATTTCTCTAACAACAGATGTGTCCATACTGCCCTAGAGAAATGATCTAAAATTGTCAAAAAATATACAGCTCCACATGAAGCCGAATCACGGTACGGGAAACATCAACATGAATCAGTGAAAAACAATCCTTTGCTTTATTATAACTATCATTAAAAACTTCTCTTGTCTGCTTAGCCCAAAAACAAACGTCACAAGGACTAGGACTAGCTAAATCAGAAACACCATAGCTTATCGGTAAAGTAGAAAGAACTGAAAACGTGATATGATCATGAGACCATCCAAGAAAATACTTGAGCCTTGTTCAACACGAACAAAGTTGAAGATGAATTCTTCCAGCCAAACAACTATTTGCGATACATTCCATTTGCCAAATGAGGTTAATCTAGTTGTTCGCTTGAAGAGTTTTAGGTCCAACTAGTTTAAGAGCTTCCAGAATTATGTATGGCAACCAGGTGTTGTTTCTACTAAGCCAAAAGTGAAGAAATGGTACAGCCTATGTTGTTTCTGATCAGCAAAATTGGACCAAGGAGTGAAAGAGAGAGAAGTTCTAGGATGCACTTATTGGGCTAATTCAAGAGATTTTGGGCAAGGAGAGCATGGAAAAAACTATTGGGGATGATACCTATCAAGTTCAGCCTACTTTGAGCCTAATCCAAGTCCAAGAAAGCCCAAAACTCACCTTGGGAAGGACACCTTGGGAAGACAAACTTCAAGAGTTGAATATTCATTCAACTATTTATCTTTATTATGTTTTAGTTTCAAGAATAATACTTGGCTTTGTGACCAATTTTTCTATCTCTTTATATACACATGTAATCTCATTTGAGAATGATCAATCAATTTTCCTTTTCATTTTATGAGTCTATCTCTTTGTTCTTTGTCTAGAACATATCTTTGTTTCTTGGTGTGTAATATCCAAGCAATAATCTCCTCTTGCTGGACTAGTGTGTCATATCTAGCAGCGATTGAAGTTGGTAATATCAGCAGCCTTCCGCAACTGCTGTGCAACCCCTCAATCCATCAAATCTCCCTTGTTGCACCTTGCACCTTGGCAAGTTTCTATCATTTCTAATCCGGCTGAGTGATCCTCGAATTTTGGATGTATCAAAACGCAGGATGTCCTAGCCGACAGTGCCACAACGTCGAGTCACACTTCACTCCAACCTTGTTAACTTGCACATCAGCCACATCCGTCACATAGTATACCCCATCACGTTCTGCCCCGGCTCCAATCAGAATCTTCAAGAAACGGTCCTGTAAAACACAAAGTGTATTAGTAAACAAGGCAATACCACCGGTTTGTTTGAGCAACTTAGAGACGGAGATAAGTGAACAATTGAGATTTGGAACATATAAAACGTCATGGAGAGTAATATGATCCGAAACATGAACCATGCCCATGCTTTGCGATATCGTGTTACTTCCATCGGCAAACCCAACGGAGAAAAGAGGAGTTGATACCACATCGACCAACAAGTTAATATTTCCGATCATGTGGTGAGAGGCTCCAGTGTCAAGAATATTCCTCGTGTATCTTACCAAAGAGTTTGTCCGGATTGGCACTTGTTTTCTCCAAAGCCATCCTACTTCTAGCTTGCCACTGTTCCAGAGTGAAACTTGGATACGTCGAGGCATGAGGGCTTGTAGCTTGTGCAGACGTTGCATAACCACGCCCACGACCTGGAAAATTAGACCGACCAGCTCCTCCACGACCGGATCCACATCCTCCTCTGTTTCGATCGGTCCACCACTCTAGATATCCGACGATCTCCCAACAAAACTCCTTCTCGTGACCTGATCTTCCACAATTAGAACAGAGTAAGTTATGGTCTCTGTTTTTGTTGTTGTTGTTATGCAAAAACCCAGAGCAAGTCCCAAACCCATAAACTTCACCCTCGTTTCCAACTATTGGAGAAACCGACTCTTGTTGTAGTGGATCTCGTCGAGTAGTATCCCTACTGCATCATATTGTGTTGTTCCTTCTTCTTTGCAGCAAGGCGTTGCTCTTCTTGAACAGCTTTGGCATAAGCTTGTGCCAAATCAGGTAGAGGATCAACATCAACAATCTGGCAAATTACGTTGCCAAAACGAGACTCATCAAGTCCCATAGCAAACTTGTGAACTTTCTCTTCCTCTCGATCTTGTGCGATTTTGGCAGCTGCTCCGCAAGTACACACCGGGAGTTGACGATACCGTTGGAGTTCGTCCCACAAGTTCACAAGACGTCTGTAGTAGTCCATGACGGACTGCCCTTCTTGTTTACACGAACCCAGCTGACACACGAGCTGGTGAATTTGAACTTTGTTTCCAATAGAGAAACGACTCTTCAAACTTTCCTACAACTCTGCAGCATCATCAATAAACGACATAGTTGACCTAACACGAGGAGAAATTGAAGTGAGAAACCATCCGATAACCATCGAGTTCACGCTTGTCCAAGATTCCATCTCTGAACTGTCTTCTTTAGGTTTGTGGATTGACCCATCGACAAACCCTATCTTCCTCTTGGCACGGAGAGCGTTGAACATCTCAGTTGCCCACTCTGCATAATTCTCTCCCGTCAACATGACAGAAGAGATCATAGAACCTGGATTGTCCGACAAGGACAAGGTTTACGGCGTGACATTGTTAGAGTCAGAGACCTTGACGAGAGCTTTATCTTCAGTCATCGTAACTGTGACACCCCGGTTTCAGAGATTTGTGGAGAGGTTTAAAAGAATTGATTTGGCCACCTATGTCACCAAAACTGCACTTATATTTTCTGTCAAGGGTCCTGAGAGAACTCCAGAGTTAAGCGTTCTTGAGCTGGAGTAGTCTCAGGATGGGTGACCTTCCGGGAAGTGACTGTCGGAACTGTGTGAGTGAGGACAAAACACAGGGAAAGATCATGTGGTGATTTGTAGGAACGTTAACAAGTCTTTAAAACCTCCCGGACGTAGCAAACCGATCGTCGTATATGGATGGGCTCACGGGCCTAGTGAGAGGACGTGAGGCCCATTAAGAAAAGTGGGTCCATGGACTGGGATTAGACATGTGGCCCACTAAGAGGTGGTGGTTGGGGCCTTACAGTAACAATTGAAACAAACAAAACAGAGAAACCAAAACGAAGAGAAACGAAGGAAAAACAGAGAAAAACAGAGAGAACAAATAAAACAAAGCTTTTAAGCTTTTTGCTCTGATACCATGTAAAACTAGAGATTACTAGATATTCAGAATGTTTGTGTTGTTGATCTCAAACCCTTACATCACGTATATATACAAGAGAGAAACAAAATATACTAAGCTTGGGGAGCAAGATGTATAACTTCCTAAACTCTAGGTGGAGAATATTCACAATACAACATAATAGCAACTATATCTTCCAATAAATATAATTGTTAGATTGACTCGTAATGATCACAGTTTTATTCAATGTTACACCAGACATATTTTTAGTGACTACAGATTTGTTTAATATTATGGTCACATATTCAATCCCTGACTAAACTAACTTTTTAGTGGCGGCAGACTTAATCCTACAGACTTGTTCAGATCCTTTAACAACTGAACCACCGATTTTTTCTACAGATTTTTTATTGTGTTTCCGCCGATTTTCAAATCTACCGCAGATTTTATACCTACCGCAGATTAATAAAAATAAATCTGTCACATAATTTAAGAAGACACCACAGTTGACTCATTGATAGTTGACCCAAACCTTACCTTACGTTCTAAAGTTTCGATTTAGGTAAATTTTTAGTAACATAGTAATAAATCTTCAATAACATAATAATAAATCTGCAATAACATAAACTTTTTTTCAACAATATAATACAAAGTCATGAGCTCTTGATACAAATGTAATTGTAATATCGTTGAGGCAGAGAACTTAGGGTGGACCTAACCGAGTTCCTTTTACAATAAACAATCGTTGAGTTCTAATATACATAATCATTAAATCTTTGTACTTACAGTTTAGGTTTTTCAATCGATTTTAGATTTAGCCACTTAACTCTTTTTCTCCTTAAACTTTATTATCTTTCCTCATCACACAATGCAACATATTTTGTTCCACCTACGATCTAATTACTTTGAATTAAACCAAAACAAGATACAATTCATAGATATGTGCTTAAGTTACTTAATGGTCTATATTCTTCTTGTAGGCCATTACAAAACTAATCACAACATAAACGCATACAAATTCTCATGTAATGATTAAGTAATCCACCACCACTATGAACAAAAGCACAAAAACTATGGTTTTGAAGGTTCTTAGATCTTGCATCTCTTTCACATATAATTTGACAACTACTTGAAGCTCTCCAATATCAAATCTTGTGCTTTGATGACCAAAATAAGTAGCGCATCTTCAGTGTCTCTAGGAGACTTAAGTCCATTGCATGATTTTGGACTCTACGCCATTTGATGGTGGAGTGTTGCTGCATACATATTTCCAATATGTGGGGCGCCTATGATTTGCAGTTGGATTTGCATGTTCTGATATATATGTGGGTATTTTAATCCCATGTTAAAATTAGGGAAGAGGGTGACCGAAACATTGCCAGCATTTAGTGTTGTCTGGATAGTTCCAATGCAAGCGTGCTGATATTCCCTGTCTCGGGTGTCAAGAAGAGCTACTCATGCTACAACTGGTAAGCTTTTTCTACCATGAAGTATTAGCGCCAAGCGTATTGCTCCATAGTAAATATGGGTATATCCTTGATTTTGCCAATGATGTATTGAGTCTAAGGGGAATCATTTGTTCTGTTTATGTCGCCGGGATGAAATGTTGTTCTAACGGAGATGCTAGAACGAGCTCTTTTGCGTTATGCTTGTTTGGGACAAACATTTGACGAATGACTTTTGGAAAAGTGGAATTTGGTTTGGTGAAAGCTTTGTAAGGATTAAGTAATGCGAGTTGGGTAATACGAACCTTACTATCATCACTCACATACTCTACTTCATATAAGTAATCAAATTTTTTAGAATTTGATCGTCGAAAAGAGACAGCTTTAGACAAAGAAGATGAACTTTCCATAATATACGATAGAACCATAAACCAAGACAAAATATCATAACTCTCTTCTAACCTTTGAAGTGATTACAATCCATAAGTTGTCTCCTTGTTTTCTTTTTTGTACTACTAATATAGAGAAAACAATCAAGAGGTGCTTAGCTACGCAAACCGAGGCAACACATCTAATATACCAAAAGCCTCAAGGTACTTCGAGCATCACAACAACAAAAATTCTCCATACCGTTTTTCTTAGCATAGTTAGAATTCTGATGTGGAGGATCCATTAATATGGCAACCACAAAGCATACTTTCTTACTAGCATAGTAGAAGATAACGTCATGGCATATTACCTCTCTTGAAGAGAAGAGCTAGAGTTTAGACTGCCATGGCTCTGATACCAAAATTACGCACACATAGTGGTACAACCACTAAGGAGTTTTTTAGGATCAAGGCTAAGTGTTTAGGAAGTGTTTTTGGAGTGATTCTGTAAAGATATAAGAAAGATCTTTGTACAAAGGGATAAACTTTATTATTTAAACACTCAAAGGATTAAAAGTACTCTTAAGACTCTCACTCAAACTCACTTGCTCAAACTTGAATGAAATTCTTCACCAATCCTCGCTAATAATAGTACAAGTCTTAGGGAATATTACATAGAATATTCCTTATCAAATCTATAGTACATTTTGGACATTAATTAATTAGTTGTTGTATTTACCTTGATTTGTGACCTATTACAGAAATATATATAAGAATTTTGAAAAAAAGGTAAAGAACCAAGAAAAAACAGAATTTGTAATAAGAAAAAAAAAACAAATATATAAGAATTAGATGTTTAATAATCATAGTTATTTTTTTAGGAAAACACAAAACAAGAATGAAAAGTGAAGTAATGTTAAAGAAAATATGAAAATGTATTTTCTACCATAACATCTAACAGTTATTAGGTAATTATCTTGTAATTAGAACTTTCAAATGTTATCTCTCCAAATATTACCAAATCATTCAAACTGATTCAAACAGTATTAGTCGGAAAAGGCATATTCAATAAATGATACAAGTAATACATATTTAAATGTATTATTTAAAATGCTTCACTTTCCAATACATGTAATTCATATTTTTTTTTTCATCTTCAATTGTGGTAACTATATTTTTCTCAAAATATATTTTTATCAAATCTATAGTACATTTTGGACATTAATTAATTAGTTGTTGTATTTACCTTGATTTATGACCTATTACAGAAATATATATAAGAAATTTGAAAAGAAGGTAAAGAACCAAAATAAAACAGAATTTGTAATAAGAAAAACATATATATAAGAATTAGATGTTAGATAATCATAGTTATTTTTTAGGAAAACACAAAACAAGAATGAAAAGTGAAGTAATGTTACATGAAAAATGAATATGTAGTTTCTACCATATCATCTAATAGTTGTTAGGTAATTACCTTGTAATTACAACTTTCAAATGTTATCTCTCTACATATTACCAAATCATTCAAACTGATTCAAACGGTATTAGTAGAAAATGGCATATTCAATAAATGATACAAGTAGTTCATATTTAAACATATTATTTAAAATGCTTCACTTTCCAATACATGTAATTCATATTTTGTATTTCATCTTCAGTTGTGGTAACTAAGTTTTTTTTCTTAGAATATATTTTTATCAAATCTATAGTAGTACATTTTGGACATTAATTAATTATTTGTTGTTACCTTGATTTATGACCTATTACAGAAATATATATATAAGAATTTTGAAAAGAATGTAAAGAAACAAGATAAAACAGAATTTGTAATAAAAAAAAGTATATATATATATATATATAAGAATTAGATGTTAGATAATTATAGTTATTTGTTTAGGAAAACACAAAACGGAAATAAAAAATGATGTAATTGTCAACAATAACAAAAGAGATCATAGATATTCTGCAGTCGCACATACATTCTTTCTTAAATATGATCTAAGTCAAAGAGAATTTATTCACATGAATACTCCTCTAGTATTTCCTTCCAAAGTAGCCGTACCAACACCATTTAAAAATACGAAATGTTACATCGTCCAAAAACATATACCCTTAAAGATCGTGGCAATTAATCAACGATTTACATTGCATACAAAGAAACATAAGATATTCATAAGACATACCGCAAACTCCAAAAAAAGCTTCCTTTTTGCTGCTTCTCAGTTCTCATATACACATAATATAACTTCATTGGTATATGAGAGCAAAATCATAGTTGAGTGGTTCTTCTATCAAAAATGTATTAAAACACAGAGTGATGATCCAGAATCGAGCATCTTCTTGCCTCTTTTATTAACCTATGGCATCTTGATTAGGTCTGGCTTATCAACATAGTCAATGTTTTACTTCTTTGGTGGTGGTTTTTGGTAGTTTTCCTTAGTCGTATCACTTGTGTCTCTTTTATTATAGTCTACATCACTTGTGATTGGGATGGTGGTTACTCTTTCTACATGAAGTCACTTATCTTCTTCAGTCTAGGAATTTGACTGATGCAATTGAAACTTCTGTTACGACTTGATTTTCCAGATTTGTTGAAGGATGAGTTTTCGATTGATCCTGCAAAAGAGAAAGATAAGAAGAGTGAGACTAAGATGATGAAGAACAAGAAGATTTGAAGTTAGATGGAGAAGAAGAAGTGGTCATGGCGTCAACGGAGGAGAGAATCAAGAGAAGGAGAAGATTGTTATTTTGTTGTTGTGGACCAAGAAGACTAATGGGTTGGAGTTAAGCCCACTTAAGGTCTGTGTCTTTAGTGTTCTTTGGACTATTAGTGGTGTTAGGCCCAAATAAGAGTTTCTGTTGTTTACTTAGTTTAATTAAGAAAGTTGGTAAAAACCTTAGTTAGACTAGAGTAGATAATATAGTTGTTGGAGTTGTTACTGGCTACTGGCTAAGGTAAGGTTGTGTAAGGTTGCTTGTGTCCATAAGTTTAATGACTAGATATAGTGATGTAATAGTTGTCAAGTCTAATTGAATGGGTGTAAAAGAAATCTATTATAAGTACTAGATTTTGAAATATGATATATTTTGGAGAAAATTGTATATGATTGATCATAATGAAAATCTTATCAAAAAAATTTTTGATTACTTTTAACGCACAAAAAAATATTTCAAATGCACAATTTTAAAAATTTATAAAAAAATAATTGTATAAAGGAATCAAATATGATCAAAAGAATAAATAATCAATCTTCTTTTCTCATTTTTAATTATCCACTAACACATATGTCTTAGTATGTCTTTTCACATTCATTTTTTTCATATTTTCAGATACCTTCTCGTCATATTCATTGTCATTTTTCATTGTCGTTGTCATCGTTACTTTCACAGTTCGCTTCTTTGTCACACTCTTCTTCTTCCTCATCATCTTCTTCATTTTTTCCGTCTTCTCTCCATCTTCATTTATGTATACTATTCATTATTATGTGGTTAAAAACAAAACAAGAAATCTAAAACCTTAACCAAACATAGCTCCATGAGCCGGTGAATTAACTACCCGAAACAACATCGTTCATTTGACCTTCTGAACTCGAACTTCAAATCCATTCTAGCATAACTTAGTTTCCCGTCATCAGAATACTCCTAACAAATTAACTACCCGAAACAACATCGTTTGTTTGCTGCCTCCACAGAATGTGCCATATATGAAATTTAAGAATAAATTTCCTCGAACATGTTTAAGAAACCATAAACCTCTCCATGATATATAGATAGACACACACAATACCGTCAAAATCATTACATTATTTTCTCATAAGAATTCTGCAAGACCAGCATAGCCACCAAATACACTCAGTTATTTTCAAACTAAGTCTTAATGCTACAAAATTGCAAATTACTTGCAAAGAAAGTAACATAAACATGACCACATGTATAACTAATAAAGCATGTGTGCTGTCGTCCATGATTTCTTCTGTAAATCTAAAAACTGATCTCAATTAACATCAAATCAAAGTCTTGTGATTCATAACCGATATGAAAAAGCACAAACATTTAACCAATGATGTTTGTCATTGTTCCTTTTTCTTTTTCAGACTCAAAAATTTTAGACTTTAAATTTTTTAATAGATTTTAAATACTTTTAATATTTTAAAATTTAAATGTACTTTAAATATTTGAATCTGGTAAAGTTTCAATATTTATAATATTTTAAACTTTTTAAATTTTAAATATTATAATGTTTTTTTTGATTTGCTCAAATGGAAAACTAGGTTAAACCGAATAAATTTTTTAAATTTGGACGCATGATAAGTCAAGCTTCCTGCTCATTCGTAGCTGGAAACATATTCGTCTTATCTATATTGGTTATGAACCATTGTCAAAAAAATTATAGCCGATATGGGACGTTATACATATTTTATTTTTCTATAAATTTAACTTTTTCTTTTTTCTAAAGAAACTTAATAATATAGAAAAATATTATTTTTTAAAAATATAAATTAGTGAGATATCTAATTTCTATTATTTGTTTTAAATCATATGTGGACAAATTAAATATAAATGTTAAATGCTGACATGTCAAATCACTATTGTTTAAAATTTTAAGTGGACAGTTTAACAAGCTTATAGTTTCTACTTTTATTTAGTATAGGTGTAATGTGTGTGAAGTTGTATTGTAGAAAAAAAAATGTATGATTAAGAGTGTTGAGAAATTGCTTTATGATCAGAGAAACAAGCAAACCTGAAATCAAAGTGAGAATTGCAACAAAAAATCACAATCTCGATTACATTTTAGCTTTTGGAACAATAATATGAATGCGAATGAAACAATAAAACCATATATGATAGAACCAACACTCATCATCAAACGTTAGTTCAAATCTCTTCACCCAAATAACTCGATAAACATGAACGGGAACATATATACCCATTGTTTTCGTTACAATCCTTAAGGATGACGGAAACCTTGCATCGGGAGTGACATTGGATGCAAATTGGCCGAGTGTTATGATTGTTAGGAAGCACCTCAAACTCGATTTCTTTGTCCCCAAAAAGGAGGTTTTCTCTAGGCATGAGACGAGAGAAGTCTCCTAATACACACTGAGCATGCAAGGAGACTCCACAATCAGAACATGAATAGAACCATATACTTGGATTTAACTGCCTCTCACAAATGTCGCACCAATATTTAGTACCGCTCGCCTCTTCCTCTTTGTCACAACATAAAGTGAGAGGGTGCCCATCATTCCTATGCCATATCTTTTTTGGCAGCTTCGCACAATTTAAACACAAGTCAAAGTCACAAGCTTCACAACGAAGCATAAACTCATCTACAACCTTTTCACATCCATCGCAGTTGTTGCCCTCATTTTTTTCAAAATATAAGGGATGCTGATGGCCATCATGAACGAGCGGCTCATTAATCGAACCACAATGGACATCTACATCTGAGCAGTCTTGGGAGATATATGCGAAACCATCACATAACATTCCACACAACTTGCAGTCTGTAACTCTCCCACCTTTCATTAATGTATATGGTCTGGTGCCAAAGACAAGTCTTTTCTTCTTAGAAAGATTAGCACATTTTTCATGGAGGATGAAGTTACGACACTTTACACAGCTGTAGATCGGGTCAAATCCAACTGGATGGATACATGCTTTACATCGTCTGTGCTCATCGCGATTGACTTCCTTGTTGAGCTTTAAATTATGTCTTTTATGACTAAAATGACGTATCAAGTTTTCACCCTTTACCGTGAATGGTGAAACATCTTCCATGATCTCAGGTGTCCCTTCCAATTCTACATTATCCCATACGTCATCTCTCCTTGCACATGTAGAATGAACAGCATAGTTGGGGCAAACAGAGCATTTATAAGCCCCCTTGTACTGACTTACATTTTCGTGACAAACTCCGCATTTCGAATACCCTCCGCCCAAATGATGAGTGAAATGAACGCGATGATCATGACGATTGACATTGATGACACGAGGTGTGTCGATACACGCTCTTGCGGCAGTAAAATCACATTGAAGACATATATACAACGCAAACTCGCTTTCTTCGCCACAAATGTCACATATACATGAGGTTTTCCTAAGAAAGAGAGTAAGTGGATGTTTGTGGGTCTTGATGTGCTCAATAACAACGAGTGGTGGGTTTTTGGTACATCCAAGGCACGATGTGAAATTGCAAATGGAACAATGACAAAGAATGTTTTCTTCTGTTTTTCCACATAAACGACAACTAGTCTCGGCATCATCCGTAAGTAATTCGGATGCGATAAACTTAAGAGGATGAATAGAATGACAAGGATGATGTACCTCTTTCGAGAGATGGACACAATCCACGTGGAAGTACACACCATCGCATTCAAGACATGAATATGATGGTCCGTCAATAGACTCCTTGCATAGTTCACAAGGGACCTTCTCCTCTCGTGTCTTCAAGAAGACAAGTGGATGGTCATGGCACCGTGGATGTTCCAAAGTGAGCGGTGAAGGTTTCATCCCACAAGCCAAATCCACTTTGAATTCACATGTGGAACAACTATAACAGGGAGGCAACAGCTTTTGTCCACACAAATCACATGGACCATCGCCAGAGTTATTGGTGAGCAGGAGAGGATGATGGGGGTGGAAACTATGGTTGACGATCACCTCTGGGGCCTCGGCACACTCCTTATGGAACCAAACATAACAGTAAGGTTCATTGCAAAAATAGCCGCTGTACATGGTATTATTAACATGGCAGCCATCACATTCACCGGTAATTGATCGAGCTGAAGGAAAAAGAGGATGCTCATGAATGGGTAGCTTTACTGATGTTTTGTCCATGTTTGGATCGATATATAAGTGAATGAATCAAAATGGTTTTGTAACTCTGTTTGACGAGATCCCCAATTAGTGAAGTCGGAAGACGTCGTTTTATATGCCTCTGTAAACGGTTGTGTTAGCGTCAGTTTGACACAAAGGATGTATTAAAGAAAAGTCAGAGATATTATTGCAAGGGATTTACGCTGATAATATTTAATCAAATCTATCACAATAATTATTAGTTATTGACTGTCCAAAGTCTTTCTTCTCAACTACACAAATAATTGAACTTAAACAAATGTTTCAATAGTATAGTTTATCTTGACGTAGGCGTGGTTGATGAATGCAAGTCGTTGGCGTCTTTCTCTCGATTTGAATTGTTTATAAATTTTGAGAATTAGAAAACAAGTCGCATTGTCTGTTTTATTGATGATGACTCAGTTGACTTATATAAAAAGGAAAAATCACTAGTTTGACCCAAATTGAGCAGTTAATTGCTAGATTAACTCCTAAAATTTGAGGGTCAGTTGGGTTAGTTTTATACCGAAAATACCATTTTTTGCTTTGTTAGGAAAAAAAAAAGTCAATATTACCCTTGGTTAAAAATTCCTGCAATTTCGTTTTTTTTTTTTTTTTTATAAAAGTCTGCCACACGAGTAATGGCAGATTAATTTGTAAGTGGCAGATTTATTGTCGATGACAGTTTTTCTTTGGCAGACTTATTTTAGATTGCAGATTAATTTGCAGAGTTTGACGGCAGATTTTTTTCTATGGCAGATTTATTTGAAGTGTGTAACAACAGTTTTTTTGTGAACAACAGATTTTCTTAACGCGACAGACTTATTTATAAAGTCATGACAGATTTTCATTGTTTTAGTCAATTTTCTTGGAATTTTGTGGCAGATTTTTTATGATTGTTGTAACAGTTTTATTTTTCACTTAAAAAATCTGTCACATTGCGACAGATTTATAAACGTAAAATTAATTGCTAGTTTGACATATAGTGGTGACAGATTTTTTGTAAGTTATGACTGATTTTTGGATTGATGGAAAAATCTGTTGTTTGATAACAGATTTTCGAAAGTCTTTTTAAAATTGCTATATTGACCCACATGCACAATATACGTTATGGCAGATTTTCTTATGTTATGACAGTTGTTTTTTCCTACTAAAAAATCTGCTACTTGATAACAGATTTATTATATATGAATACAATGATAACAGATTTGTTTTATGTTGATATAGTGACAGCAGTTTTTTTAGTCATACTTTATTTTTAAAAATTATATTAAAACAATAAACATCATATTTTTTAATCATTTTGTTTTTTTCATAATCATATTTTTAAATCAAAATATTAAATACTATATTGTATTTTCGTTTTAAAAAAAAAAATAACAAATTTTTTAGGTTTTTAATCTATTTTTTAATCATTTTATATTTTTCATTAATCATATTTTTAAATCAAAATATTAAATGCTAATATTAAATGCTATTGTATTTTCGTTTTAAAAAAAAAAAAAAAAAACATATTTTCTGGGGTTTTAGTCTATTTTTTAATCATTTTATATTATTCATTAATCATATTTTTAAATCAAAATATTAAATACTATATTGTATTTTCCTTTTTAAAAAAAAGCTAAAAAAAATCTGAGTTTTTAGTCATTTTACCTAAAAATTGTGTCATTCTAGTTATTGGATAAATTGGAGTGTTAGTCTAGCAATTAATTGCCAAATTTGTGTCAAACTGGTATATTTTCACATATAAAAATGCCATAAGTTATGACCCATAACTTTAAAATATTTACAATGACTGGAGATTGTAACATGCTAGTAGCAATAATAATAAAGAAAGTGAAATAAGTTGGAAAGTCGTGTGTGTATAAAGCTAGTTTCCTAAGAGTTTATAATATCAAATCTAGGTAAAATATTTTTACAGATATCCTTAGCCTTATAAGAAACTAACCTATAAAAATGTTAAAAAAAAAACAAAAAAGGAAACAAAACAAAGCATTATAAAATGTCTACAAAAAAAAAAGACAAAGCATTATAAAATTAGCCTAAAACAATCTCTTACTTTATTTAATATATTATTTATCAGAAGGAAATTAGTTATAGAAATTGATATTAAAATTTTGGTTAATAATTATGGGATAGAGAGAAAAATTACCTTTTAGAACTATTTTTGTTTAGTATGTTATTTACTTTTATCATATGAAAATATTTAACTTGTTAAACATTTTTATGTTATTATTGTATGAATGCATTTTTTTGTTTTACGCACAGGAACAAATGTATTTTTACCGTCTCTGGCCACCATTGACCTCGGCAGTCGTTAGCTAAAGGTAAATTCATTAGAAATAACAAAATATATATATATATATATATATATATATATATATATATATAAAATTTTGTACTCCTTTGCTTCATTTCCTCTGTTTCTTCTTTCAAACTTTCTCTTCCAAATATGATTAATAAAAGTATGAATGAGTTGATTGCTTGAGTATTTACCAAATACATTTAATCGCGAGTTAGTATATGCGGGGCGATTGTAAAATAAAAATCTAAAAATGTTTTTTTATAAACCAAACTGATAAATAATTTCGTTTTAATTGTAAAATCTAAATTCTAACCACCTCATTTGTAATCTCAAACCGATATATAATTTCGTTCTAATTGTAAAATATAAACTCTGACTACCTCATTTGTAAATCCAAACCTGACATATAATTTTATTCTAATTGTAAAATCTAAACTCTAACTACCACATTTGTAAACCCAAACCGACATAATTTAGTTCTAATTGTAAAATCTAAATCCTAACCATCTCATTTATAAACTCAAACCGACGTAAAATTTCGTTTTAATTGTAAAATCTAAACCCTAATCACCTCATTTGTAAACCCAAACCGACATATAATTGTGTACTAATTGTAAAATCTAAACCTTAATTCTCATTTTTAAACACAAACTGATATATAACCTTGTTTAATTGTAAAATCTAAACCAAACCAATATTTAACTTTTCTTAATTAAAAGTATTACAAAATTTGTTTTCTTAATTTGTTTTGCTTTTTAATTTAATTTTGATTTATTTTTTAAATAAAATATTAAATAGAAGATTATAATTAGTTGGAAGGAGAGGAGGTGAATACAACCGTTCATCCTATGGGTGAACTAAGTATTTTTCTAAACAAAATATATCAAATACACTCTAAATATCTTCACCAAACTCATTATATTCTTTAAAGGCTAAGAAAGATGGCGCTTAGATTAAAGCTAGCGTTCTCCATTTCTGTTTCTTTTCCTGATCGTGCTGAGTAGATTAAAATCATTGGTGCTCAATTTTGTTGATCCCCATTTGAATTTGAAGTGACGATGATAGTTTGATTATAATTAACGGATCGAATATGTAAAATCTCTTTTGTTTTTTATACAATCCCTCTTTCTAGTCTGTTCATATGTTTTGACAAGCGTGATGATTAAACTATAAAGAATGTATATTCTTCTATATCTCAAAGAGTGATTACACGATCATATATATACAGAATTCAAGAGAGAGCCTCTAGGTTAAGTAAGTATAGAAACTATTGATACAAGGAAAGAATATATTGAGGTATTGATGACAGTCGATGATGTATCCTTAACATTCCCCCTCAAGATGGAGGGGCTGATGTCACTCCTATCTTGGACCGGAGATGAAGAAACCGTTGGCGAGATAGTGGCTTTGTTAAAGCATCAGCGAGTTGGTCGTTTGTGTGTACACGAGCTACACGAAGAAGTCCATTCTGTACCTGACCTCTTACAAAGTGATAGTCAATTGCAATGTGTTTCATCCTTGAGTGGAGCACATGATTAGCACATAGAAAAGTAGCTCCAACGTTGTCGCAATAGATGACCGGTGGGGCGGTTTGTGTGATTCCAAGTTCAGTGAGAAGACTACATATCCACCGTAACTCAGATGATGTATTGGCCACTGCCCTGTATTCGGCCTCGGTCGATGATCTAGCCACACCATTTTGTTTCTTGGCAGACCATGAGATGGAGTTGCTTCCAAGGTAGACGATATATGCATTGGTGGACACATAGTCGTGAGAATCTCCAACCCAATCAGCGTCGGAATATGCATGTAAAGAGAGTGGGGGCGTCACCGAGAAGAAGATGTCGTGTGTTGGTGTCCCGGAGAGGTAGCGAAGAATCCGTTTGGCTGCCTGCCAATGAACATCTGTGGGCTTGTGCATGAATTGAGAGAGACGATTGACGGCAAACGCAATGTCAAGACGTGTGAATGCCAAATATTGCAGACTCCCAACCAGTTTGCGATAAGTCTTTGGATCAGAGAGTGTGGTGCCAGTTGTAAGAGTGAGCATTGGAGAAGAGGCCATCGGTGTAGATATTGCATTGGCATCGGTCATGTTATATTGATGGAGCAGATCAACAATGTATTTCTGCTGAGAGAGATGAAGACCTTTGGATGTGCGGTGTACTTCAAGGCCAAGAAAGTAGTTGAGATCTTCAGGGTCCTTGACAGAAAAACGATCAGCTAGCAAGGTGAGAATCCGATTGATATCCGCTCTGTTGCTTCCTGTCACAAGTATATCATCGACATAGACAAGCAAATAGAGATAGTCTTTGCCATTTTGAAGCACAAACAGAGATGTATCTGCCAAGGAGTTGACAAAACCTACTCCAACCAAGTAGTTCTTTAACTCCGTATACCAGGCCCGTGGTGCCTGTTATAACCCATAAATGGCTTTGCGGAGACGACAGACATGGGTTGGAAAATCAGAGTTGACGAAGCCAGGAGATTGCTCCATATAAACTTCTTCATTGAGGGTACCTTGAAGGAAGGCGTTGTTGACGTCAAGCTGTTTTATAGGCTAGCCTTTGGAGACAGCAACGTCAAGAACAAGCCGAATGGTTGTGGATTTAATCACAGGACTGAAAGTCTCAGTATAATCACGGCCAAGTTGTTGTGAGTAGCCCTTGGCTACCAACCTTGCCTTGCACCTGCCAAGAGAGCCATTAGAGAGAAACTTGTTCTTAAACAGCCATTTACAACCAACAACATTCAAGTGAGGTTGTCGAGGAACAAGGTCGAGAGTTTGATTTTAAGCAAAAGCATCTATCTCTGTGGACATGGCTCCTCTCCATGTTTTGTCTTTAAGTGCGTGGTTTATAGTATTAGGTTCAGGTGGGATGTGTTTGGACAAGGCAACAGAGAGGTTCAATTTTGCTTTTGGTTTGGTGATATTGTTTTTCCGTCAGGTTTTCATCGGATGTTGATTGTCGGGGTGAAGATTTGGAAGTGAGGAGGGATTGACTTGGTTTTGTGAGATTGTAGTCGTGTTTGAAGGGAGAGGTTGTGGACTGGGGTTTTGTGGTTGGGTATTTGTAGTGGGCTTTGGTTGTTCGGCTTTAGTTGGTGGATTTTGGCGAGAATATTTCTTGAGAGGGGCCGGTTGTTGGGTTTGGACTGGTTGAGGATGTCTATCTATTGAAACTCTATCACGATCCAAATCAACATTTTTGAGACTTACCGTCGGGCGAAGATCTGATATTGAGGGTCCGGGAGGAGGTGACGATACGAGTGGCGGCGGTGATGGCAGTGTGACATTTGGTGGCGTGGGAGCGGTGATGTTTGGTGACAGAATAAGCACGGCAGCAGGATTCGGGAATTGTGAGGAGTTAGGCTCAACGGTGGGTATTGTTGGAGGAGGAGGGGCCGAACTTGAAAACGGGAAGCTCCGTTCGTCAAAGCGGACATGTCGAGACACATATATCTGATCGGAGGTAGGCTGGAGACATATATATGCACTTTGGGTTAGCGAATAGCCCAAGAATATGCAAGGTGTCGAACGATTCTCAAGTTTGTGCTTGGTGTAGGGTCGCAGCCACGGAAAGCAGAGGCACCCAAACACTCTAAGTTTGGTGTAATTTGGAGTTGTATCGAATAGTTTCTTCAATGGAGTCTCCATGTTGATAACCGGCGTAGGAAGTCGATTGATGAGATACACGGCCGCAGCGAACGCATAAGTCCAGTACGTGGTTGGCATGCCTGCGTGTGTGAGAAGAGATAAACCAGTTTCAATGATGTGGCGGTGTTTCCTTTCAGAGACGTCGTTGTGTTCAGGGGTATGAGGTGGAGTTGTGAGATGAGTAATGCCGGCACTGGATAAGAAGGACTTGAGTGCAATGAATTCGCCACCATTGTCAGTGTATAGAGTGCCAATACGGCTGTTGAATCGGTTATCAACAAGTGCTTTGTACGTGATGAATGTTTCACGAACCTGAGACTTTGTCTTGAGTGGGTAGATCCATGTGTAGCGCGTATAGTGGTCAACTAGGACAAGGTAGTATTTAAAGTTGTCTATAGAGATGATTGGGGAGGTCCAGACATCAGAAAAGATAATGTTTAGTGGATGAGTGGAAACAATAGAGGTTTGAGAGAAAGGTAGCTTGTGACTTTTATTGATAGCACAATCAGTGCACAACATAGTATGTGAATCTGATTGTAAATAAGGAAGAGAGAAATTGGAAATAACTGTTTGAAGAATAGAATGTGATGGGTGGCCTAAGCGAGAGTGCCAGTCTCTTAAGGATGGTTTTGATGATGATGGTGAGGCAAAGAAGGATTAGATGATGGAAGAAGAAACTGGCCACTCGTAAAGCTCCCCTTTAGTTCTCCCTTGGAGTAATGGGACCCCCAACATCAGATCCTTCACCTGAAAGTAAGCAGGGGAAAATTCAACCGAGACCTGATTAGAGTTACAAAGACGATAGATAGAAATAAGGTTTTTGTGAATGTGAGGCACACAAAGAACATTGGTTAGGGATAAAGGTTTAGAAGTAGAGGATAGAGATAGGGAACCAGTGTGAGTAATTTTAAGACCTGAACCATCACCAATGAGAACAGAATCGTTGCCATTGTATGGTTGATGAAGTACCAAGTTGCCAAGGTCGCTAGTCATGTGGTGGTGGGTGGCTCCACTGTCCAGTAACCTCGGAGTGGTTGTCTGTTGGTGTCCAAGAGCGAGATTGGCCCGTAGTTGCCAAGGACGAAAGGGAGATGGTAGCAAACCGTTTGGAGACTCATATTGATTGGATTGTTGTAGCGGTGAACAGCATTGTGCGCTATGTCCAAACACTCCGCATAGTTGACACTTGCCTTGGTACTCTCTTGTTATGCGGTTGTCTTTGCGTGATTGTTGTTTGTTGTTGTTCCAGGTTTGGTTTGGACGATAGAATGGTTTCCCAGAGGTATGTGGACGAGTATTGGCAACATGAGCAGAGGTCGGAAACAATAGAGGTTTAAGAGAAAGGTAGGTCCAGACATCAGAAAAGATAATGTTTAGTGGATGAGTGGAAATAATAGAGGTTTGAGAGAAAGGTAGCTTGTGGCTTTTATTGATAGCACAATCAGTGCACAACATAGTCTGTGAATCTGATTGTAAATAAAGAAGAGAGAAATTGGAAACAACTGTTTGAAGAATAGAATGTGATGGGTGGCCTAAGCGAGAGTGCCAGTCACTTAAGGATGGTTTTGATGATGATGGTGAGGCAAAGAAGGATTGGATGATGGAAGAAGAAACCGGCCACTCGTAAAGCTCCCCTTTAGTTCTCCCTTGGAGTAATGGGACCCCCGACATCAGATCCTTCACCTGAAAGTAAGCAGGAAAAAATTCAACCGAGACATGATTAGAGTTACAAAGACGATAGACAGAAACAAGGTTTTTGTGAATGTTAGGCACACAAAGAACATTGGTTAGGGATAAAGCTTTAGAAGTAGAGGATAGAGATAGAGAACCAGTGTGAGTAATTTTAAGACCTGAACCATCACCAATGAGAACAGAATCGTTGCCATTGTATGGTTGATGAAGTGCCAAGTTGCCAAGGTCGCTAGTCATGTGGTGGTGGGTGGCTCCACTGTCCAGTAACCTCGGAGTGGTTGTCTGTTGGTGTCCAAGAGCGAGATTGGCCCGTGGTTTCCAAGGACGAAAGGGAGATGGTAGCAAACCGTTTGGATACCCATATTGATTAGATTGTTCTAGCCGTGAACAGCATTGTGCGCTATGTCCAAACACTCCGCATAGTTGACACTTGCCTTGGTACCCTCTTGTTATGCGGTTGTCTTTGCGTGATTGTTGTTTGTTGTTGTTCCAGGTTTGGTTTGGACGATAGAATGGTTTCCCAGAGGTATGTGGACGAGTAGTGGCAACATGAGCAGAGGTCGGAAACAATAGAGGTTTAAGAGAAAGGTAGGTCCAGACATCAGAAAAGATAATGTTTAGTGGATGAGAGGAAACAATAGAGGTTTGAGAGAAAGGTAGCTTGTGGCTTTTATTGATAGCACAATCAGTGCACAACATAGTCTGTGAATCTGATTGTAAATAAGGAAGAGAGAAATTGGAAACAACTGTTTGAAGAATAGAATGTGATGGGTGGCCTAAGCGAGAGTGCCAGTCTCTTAAGGATGGTTTTGATGATGATGGTGAGGCAAAGAAGGATTGGATGATGGAAGAAGAAACCGGCCACTCGTAAAGCTCCCCTTTAGTTCTCCCTTGGAGTAATGGGACCCCCGACATCAGATCCTACACCTGAAAGTAAGCAGGGAAAAATTCAACCGAGACCTGATTAGAGTTACAAAGACGATAGACAGAAATAAGGTTTTTGTGAATGTGAGGCACACAAAGAACATTGGTTAGGGATAAAGGTTTAGAAGTAGAGGATAGAGATAGGGAACCAGTGTGAATAATTTTAAGACCTGAACCATCACCAATGAGAACAGAATCGTTGCCATTGTATGGTTGATGAAGTGCCAAGTTGCAAAGGTCGCTAGTTATGTGGTGGTGGGTGGCTCCACTGTCCAGTAACCTCGAAGTGGTTGTCTGTTGGTGTCCAAGAGCGAGATTGGCCCGTGGTTGCCAAGGACGAAAGGTAGCCGTGAACAGCGTTGTGCGCTATGTCCAAACACTCCGCATAGTTGACACTTGCCTTGGTACCCTCTTGTTATGCGGTTGTCTTTGCGTGATTGTTGTTTGTTGTTGTTCCAGGTTTGGTTTGGACGATAGAATGGTTTCCCAGAGGTATGTGGACGAGTAGTGGCAACATGAGCAGAGGTCGGACCAGAGGTGGTGTGTGAAAGTGCCATGGCCATGAGTTTGGCTTCCTTGTTGATAAGCTTTTCATGAACTTCAAGGATGGACGGCGGGGTCTCACGTCCTTCCACTTGATCAATGACAGATTTGTAATCTTCAGGAAGACCTTTGAAGATGAACTCAAGTTGTTCTTCAAGAGCAAGCGGCTTGCCGAGAAGTGCCAATTGATCAAAGCGAGATGTGAGGGACTGCATATAGTCGTCAACAGTCTTATCTCCTTTGGCGGCTTGCTTGAGTTGCAGTCGGATCTGCTGTATGTGGCCCCAGCTAGGATTGGCATAGGTGGTGGAGATTGTTTTCCACATTTCAGCAGCAGATTTGGTCTTAGAGTCCAGCGGTTGCAGGGAGGGAGAGAGAGTGCCAAGGAGACTGCTATATATGAGCTTGTCTTGTCTTTTCCACTTCGCATACGCTGGATTTGGTGTTGGCGGATCGGTAGTGAGCATCTGATCCGGTGGGACAGAGGAGCCATCAACATACCCTGCAAGTTCATACCCGTCAAGAGGAGAGTGAACCTGAAGGCTCCAAGTCATGTAGTTTGTTGACGTGAGCTTGGTGATATTCATGATGTTGATGTTGAGAAGACCTTGGGTCATATCAACAACTTCAGCAATGGCAGCCATGAAGAGAAAGAGAAATGAAAAAGACGAGAGAAGAGAAGGAGGTGAAAAAGATGAGAGAAGATCTGAGGTCTGAGATCAAAGAACAGAGAAGGAGGAGGCGGCTGCAAGAGAGAAAAATAGGGTATCGATTTGCTCTGATGCCATATAAAGAATGTATATTCTTCTATATCTCAATGAGTGATTACACGATCATATATATACAGAATTCAAGAGAGAGCCTCTAGGTTAAGTAAGTATAGAAACTACTGATACAAGGAAAGAATATATTGAGGTATTGATGCAGTCGATGTTGTATCCTTAACATAAACCTCAACACTCTGTCTCATAATAAAAACAAGGCTTCCATGTTTATGGACACAAATCGATCTATATATCTTCCAAGTCTCCACTTTAAAGATTCTTTATGTGGGGATACAATCCAAGTCCCACATCTAAAGTTTGAAAAGATTATCACTAATATATAAAAGGTTAGAGCCAATCCATTAATTGCCAATTGGTTTTTAGTTGGAAGCCCAAAATAAACTCAAATTTAACATGGTATCAGAGCCCAAGGTTTAAGTTCTAGTGGACCTATGGATACAGACATGCTTCTTGTTAACCCAAGTAATGGGGGCCCAAGAAGGGGTTTATTATCTTTCCAAGTGGGATCGGTTCAAGATGGAGTTATCATCTCGAGGAGGCATGCTAATATCCCACATGTGGTTTTTGGTTTGAAGGAGAGATTGTGGGGATACAATCCAAGTCCCACATCTAAAGTTTGAAAAGATTATCACTAATATATAAAAGGTTATGGCCAATTCTCTAATTGCCAATTGGTTTTTAGTTGGAAGCCCAAGATAAACTCAAATTTAACACTTTATGCATCTCAGACACCTCAGAACCGGTAACAAAAACTTAAATAAGTTTATCTGGCAATGTCCGTAGGAGCTTTCTCACTGTTAATAAGAAAAACATAAAAGTCTCACAAATCTGATTAGAATTCCTTTTCTAGTAGAATAGCAATTTAAAGTTACCTTTGCTTGTAAGAAACAACGTTGCCTTTTGAGAGGATTTTTTTAAGAATTAACTTTGCCTTCATCAACAAGAAATACTATGTCGTTAGCTAAAGGTAAATTCATTATTATATAATTAACCAATCGATTAATCAATAGTTCTCGATCTCTCCTACAGCCGCTAGCTATAGGCTACTACCCATGCCGTGAACCACGTTTTGGCCTATTCTATCTTATTTATAATCAAAACCACATTTTGGCATATTCTATCTTATTTATAATCAAAACCACGTTTTGGTATTTTGCAAAAATGACTCTTTTAATTATATATAATTGAGAAGGTTCCTGGATCTAAATGACTAATTTTTTTAGGTTAAAAGAAACTATGTTAAATTTAGAATCTTCGCTAATTATAGTGACAATTTTGTAAATAAAAATGAAAAATAGATTAGAAGGTTATTTAACAAAAGATTTGAGTTTTAGTAGATTATTTTATCTGGCAATGCCAATATATAGATTATTTTAGGTAATGTTTTTTTTTTTTTTTCTATCATAAGTTTAAGGGAAATTGGCAGAAGTTTAATATGTTGACTCGCCAAAAAAAATAGTAATAAGTTATTCTTCTCTCAGCCTTAACAGCCAATAAAATTTTCCCACGTGTCCAGCAACTCCTCTCCTTCTCACGTGCCACACGTGCTACTCTTCTTATCTCTTTTCCTGTATCACGGTGTTGAGGAAACCACCGATGTCGGATAGAAAAGCCGGCCAAGGTTCATCATCATGGAGACAAAACGGTGCCAGACGTAAGCGGGACATCGTGGCTGAGAAAAGCTAAACAATTCCTTACATAGCTTACCAATTCGACGGCAGAGAGAGATCCGCCATGGCTGGAAAATTTCATCGTCGTTAGAGGTCAGTCCAAATCAAGCTCTATGTGAACTCTCTGTAAAACTAATCACTCTTTTGAATGCTTCTTTTTGGGTTATTGAGCTGCGATTATATATTTCTGTAAACACTCATTTCAATTTGAAAGAAAGGGGACAAAAATCTGTTCTTTTATACAAAACTTAGCTTTCTATTGGTTGCTTGAGGTTTGATTCAATGAAGTTGCGTTAGGTAACTACTGCTGAATACGCACACTTTTGAAGTTGTGATCTTGGGTAGATTTCGTTTCTTTTTTTGTGGTTATGAAGGGAACATTTTTACTGTGTTGTATGTGCTCTAGGCTTGATTGGTGACTAACTAGGTGTATGCATTATACAATAAAAAGGGAACGATTTCTATTCTGTAGTTTGTGTATACTGTGTGCAACACAGATAAATTTAGTTTAATTTTGGCAATGTGATTGTTGCGGTGGTTTTTGCAGTGGGCGATTGTGTCCATTGGATGCTGGTAAGCGGTAAGCCTCCTTATGTGGCGCGTGTTGAGAAGATTGAAGCAGATGCTAGGAACAATGTGAAGGTGCATTGTCGATGGTATTACCGTCCTCCAAGGGAAATGCATTGTTCACGCCTTTAAAAACTACACTAGGCTTGAAAATGTTGGAGCGGAAGATTATTATTGTAGTTTCGAATACAAAGATGCCACTGGCGCATTTACCCGTGATCGAGTGGCTGACTAAGTAGTAATGAAACATGCATTTTTCTCTCCTGTAGTTTTCATGAGTTTTTATTTATCCTTTTTGGGATTTACTTGGCTCTACAGGTACTGCAAATGTTAAATGCCGTATAACCCAAATGATCTGATTGTGCAATGTGAAGGGTGCAGTTTTTGAGTTTATGGGATTTACTTGGCTCTACAGGTACTGCAAATTTCGCCTTTTATGCGTTTTTGAGTTTTTATACATTATTTTTGGGAACAGTTATGCATTGTTAGTTTGGTAAGAGCATATAATCAAATGTCATATGTATATCTTTGTTGTGTTTTTTAGGCAACTATGGATTCAAGTCAACATGATGGAAATTTCAACAGTTTATTTGAGAATGCAGACATGAGGTGGAAGACCCGACAAGTCAGCTTTGTTCGGATTTTAGTCATTTTACCATTCAACTTGGACTTGTCATAATTACGAAGCAAGACAAAGAAGATACTGCAAGTGGCAAACGGCAAAAAAGCTTTGAGAAAAAAAAAAAGCTGAAGCAATGTCCTCTCTCCTGCTTGCTCTTCATCTTCTTCTTCATACCAAAACTATCTTTTTCTTGCCCACAAGTCCAAAGAAAATCCCTTCTCGAGTTCAAGAACTTGCTGATGACTCACAATGTCAAGAACCGTTTCACAGCAGAAATCGACTTAATGGAACGTTTCAAGACATGGAGGCCAAACTCAGATTGCTGCAAGTGGCAACTCGTGAGATGTAACGCCCGTTCGCCTTCAAGAGAAGTGATAGGCCTAGATCTGAGCTCTCTTTTCTATTCTTATGATTCATTCTCACTGAGTTTAGCATTCTGAAACCGATTCTGCGTATAATTTCTCTTGTTACGCTTGATATCTCGTATAATTTCATAGAAGAAGAGATTCCTGGAGATGCGTTTGTGAACTTGACCAGGTTGATCTCTCTTGACATGAGTTATAATCTCTTTAACGGCTCTATCCCTCCTAAATTGTTCTCTTTGAAGACTCTTCAGTATCTTAACGTAAGCGAAAGTGGTTTTAGAGGAGAGATTCCTGGAGATGCGTTTGTGAACTTGCCAAGCTTGATCTCTCTCGACATGAGTTTTAATGGCTTTGGCGGCTCTATCCCTCTTAGATTGTTCTCTTTGAAAACTCTTAAGTATTATAACTTAAGCTTGAATGGTTTTGAAGGAGAGATTCCTGGAGATGCGTTTGTGAACTTGACCAGCTTGATCTCTCTCGACATGAGTGAGAATAGCTTCCACGGCTCTATCCCTCCTACATTGTACTCCTTGAAAAGTCTTCAGCATCTTGACTTAAGCAGGAATGTTATTGGCGGTACGTTGAGTGGTGACATCAAAGAGCTCAAGAATCTGCAGGAATTGATCTTAGACGAGAATCTCATTGGAGGAGAGATTCCTCCAGAAATAGGTACACACTAGAAAATAGGTTCTAAAAAAATTAAACTGTTTAATCTCATTGTATTAAACTGTTTCCTACCTTTTAAAATCTTACAAGGTGGTCTTGTCGAATTGCGAACGCTGAGTTTGAGCGGAACAAGTTCAATGGTTCTATACCGTTGTCCGTATCACGGTTAGTGAAGCTCAAAACGTTTGATGTTCAGAACAATTCCTTGTCTTCTAAGATTCCAGACGGTATTGGGAACTTAGTCAGTCTATCAGTTCTGTCTTTGAGCTTGAATAAGTTGTCGGGTGGAATTCCATCGTCCATTCGGAATCTGAAAAATCTTGAAACCCTTGAGCTTGAGAATACCAATGGCTTGTCAGGTCAGATTCCCACAGCTTGGTTGTTTGGTCTTCAGAAGCTGGAGATATTGCGGCTTGGAGGAAACAGACTGAAGTGGGACAACAATGGTTTTTCCTTTCTACAGTCTAAGTTAACACATCTGTCACTTAGGTCTTGTGGCTTACATGGGAATATTCCGGATTGGCTCAAGAATCAAACAAGTCTTGTTTACTTGGATTTGAGCATGAACAGACTCGAAGGACGTTTCCCCGCATGGCTATCTAATCTGACAATTGGAATAATAATTTTGTCAGACAACAGACTCTCAGGCTCACTGCCTCCACATTTGTTTCAGTCTGGGAGCTTATCATGTCTTGTACTATCAAGGAACAATTTCTCTGGTCAGATCCCTGATACGACTCCCATATCATCATCTATCAGGGTACTCATGTTGTCTGAAAACAACTTCTCAGGATCAGTACCAAATTCTATTACAAATGGCTACATGACGTTGTTGGACTTGTCTAAGAATAGATTATCAGGTGAATTCCCGAGGTTTGGTCTCGAGTCAATCCTTGTGTGGCTCGATATATCTTCCAACGAGTTCTCTGGGGCTATTCCATCTTACTTCAGGAGTGCCATTAGTATGCTCTTAATGAGTGACAACAATTTCAGTGGTGAATTTCCTAAGAACTTCAGAAATCTCTCACGTCTGATCCGTCTTGATCTCCATGGTCTAACCTCCCGGTTACCTTCTTCTCTAGAGGTTCTTAGCCTCAGAAACAATTCCCTCAAAGGTCCAATCCCAGAAGACATATCAAATCTCACAAGCCTTCAGGTTTTGGATCTCTCTGAGAACAACCTTGATGGATATCTCCCTTCATCTCTTGGGAATCTTACATGCATGATAAAATCTCCTGTGAGCTCATCTTCGGCTATGCGTCTCTTTTTCAGCTTCAATACCGAGGTAGCAAGGTTTATAGACATCAAAGCACAAGATATATTTAGTCTTGTAGTGAACTGGAAGAAATCAAAACAAGTTCTTTTCTTGAGAAATTTCTACCTCTACACTCTCATAGATCTCTCACAGAACAAGCTACACGGAGATATCCCAGCTTCTTTAGGCAATCTCAAAAGCCTAAAGATTTTGAACCTCTCCAACAACGAGTTCTCCGGATCAATCCCACAAAGTTTTGGAGATCTTGACAAGCTAGAGAGCTTAGACCTTTCACAGAACAACCTCACTGGCGAAATCCCGAAAACTTTATCCAATCTAAGAGAGCTGAATACTATGGATTTGAGTAACAACAAGCTTACAGGTAGAATCCCTGAAGGTCCTCAGCTAGACAGATTGAATGATCCAAACATTTACGCAAACAACAGCGAAATCTGTGGTATGCAAATCCAAGTACCATGCTCGTCTACACAGACCGAGCTACCAGTGGAAGAAAATGAAACAATGTTTTCATGGAGAGCTGCAGCCATAGGTTGTTTTTGTGGATTTCTTATAGCACTTGTGTTTATGTACTCCAATAAGAAGATTTGGAAGTAACATATTTAAAATTACTCATCAAGAAAATATTTAATTTTTTTTTTCTATCCTAAGTTTATTGAAATTTTATTAAGGATGATTACAAAATAGTAATATGTTGACTACAAAATAGTAATATGTTGACTTACCAAAAAAAAATATAATACATACATGTTCAATTTTGTACATCGTATGCATCTCACTGAAAAATCATAATTAAACATTATTTGTAGGAATTTTTTTTTTTTTTTGGAGCCAAAAATATTATACAGTATGTCGGAGACTTGGAGGGAGTTGCGTAGTAAAGTTTCATTTATATTAAAATATAAATGCATCTAACATTCTAAATTTCTAACACCATTTCAAATCGAATATTTTACAAGTATAAATTATTTATTGGCTTAATAGATCATTTTATCAAAATCATGATTGATTTTAAACAATTTTCTAGGCTTGAAAATTTTGGATTAAAAAAAAACATTTTTGTTTTCTTTTTTCCGCATAAGTGTTTCTATTTTATTCGAGAAAGGCAAAATAAAGCACAAACGAGGAGAAGAGTGGAACATATCGAAAAATCCATAAACCAGCAAACATGCAAAGCAAATCTAAAAGCCAGCCATAGATTTGCACTGAGGAAGCAAATATTGAAGATGTAAGGTTTGAGCAAAATGGTTAAGCTACTTCAGAAGGACATAACACTCGAGCAGAGCATCAAAATGAGGAAAGTGTTTATGTCGGCGTATAACAAGGAAGGATCCAGAAGCAAGAGATTCACGGAGGTTTGGAAGGCACGTGGTGTTTCTAGAAGTTCAAAAAGGATTTCATGTTTACAATAGGAATGTAAACATGAAGTAAGAGGAAAATTTCCTAATCCAAAAAGAAAAAGGAAATTTTCCAATTCCTATTAGAAATAGAATAGGTAGTCCTAGTTCTATAAATAGGGTGCAAAGGCTTATTGAAAGCTTTAGCACAAACAAGAGAAAATTTTTCTAACCATTAAGTTTTAGCTTTGAGAAAAAGAAGAGCTAAGAACTTAAGAGAGGGTTGTGAGGTTTCTTTAGAGTTCTAAGATTAAAGAAGGATCTTAGACAGAGAGCTTTGAGAGATTAGAAAATTGTTCAGAACAAACTTGTAAACAGATTTTCTATTAATCAAAAGAGATTTCAAAGAAACCTTTATCTTATTGTTTTTGATCGTTCATAATCCATTAGTTCTCACACATTCAATTGGTATCAGAGCGACACTTGTTCAGAATACTACAGGTGAGATTCTGCGGACAAGATGGAGAGTTACGGAGATCTGATCAACAACAATAAGGTTGTTTTGGATGATGGAAACTATAGTTTCTCGAAATCACGGATCAAATCTATAATAGGAGGAATTGATCGTCTTGCCTGGAAAACTGTCTTAGAGCAGTGGGAAGAACCAACGATTAAAGATGAAACAGGGAAGCGAATACCAAAACCTGAGGCAGACTGGACTGATGACGAACAAAAGAGATCAAAGTACAATTCCAGAGCATTGAGTGCTATTCATTGTAGTATTGGCAGAAAGCAGTTTGAGTTAATTCAGGGATGTGAAACTGCTAAAGAAGCATGGGACATTCTCCAAGTTCATTAGGAAGGAACAACGAAGGTGCAGAGTTCAAGGAAGGATATGTTAGCTTCCAGATTTGAAAATCTCAGAATGGAAGAACATGAGTCAATATCAGATTTTAGTTCGACGCTAAGCTCCTTAGCACAAGAAGCTCTAACTCTAGGAAAGAAGTACAAAGATCAAAAGCTGGTAAAAAAGTTTTTGAGGTGCCTACCTTCAAAATTCATGTCATACAAAATAGCCCTCACTGTGTCGCATGATCTTGAGAATCTTAAGTTTGCAGAGGTGGTTGGAATGTTGCAAGCTCATGAGCTAGAACTAGAAGGAATAAGAAAACCTAAAGGATTAGCATTGGTTGCGAGTAAAGAGTCGGTGGAAACAAACAATGAAGACTCTGTGAGCTTACTTGTTCGAAGGTTTGATGGAGCACTACGAAGGATAGAGCAAAATCAAGGTCAAAAGAGGACTACATCCTTCAGAAAAACTGCAGAAGATAACAAAACTTCTCGGAAAACAGACATGCAGTGCCATGAATGTAAGGGGTTTGGTCATTTTATTCGTGAATGTCCTACAATCAAAATACGAGAGACAAAGTGTTCAATCTGCAAAGGTACTGGACATTCTCAAGATGAATGTGTGAGTAATTCGTCAAATAAAAAGGAGAGATCAATGGTAAGCATTGAGAATGAATCAGAAGATGACAGTAGTAGCGAAGAGGAGCTCATAAATCTAGTAGCCATGAGAAGAAAATGGAGAAGAAATAACTGACTCAGAATCAGAAGGTGAAGATGAACTTGATATCATTCAAAGCTACAAGGAGGTACGTAATACACTTGTATCAATGGGAAAAGAAAATCAAGAATTACTGAAAGAAAAAACTCGATTAGAAGCTCTATTTATAACACTTCAGGTTGAGTTAGAGAACGAGAAAAAGATTGCTAAAGACTCGCTGGACTTAATGAAAGAGAAACTGATATTATCCGCAAAAGCAGACAAGCTCGAAGAAGAACTTGATGAAGAAAAGAAAAGATCTGTTGGATTGCAAACAAAGTTAGATCAACAACACAGAAAAATTCATATGTTTGCAGGGACAAAGCAGCTTGACAAAATTTTGAGCTACGGAAGAACTGAGAAAACTCATAGGCTTAGGTTTCACCGAAAGCAGCCAGACCAAGTCAGGAACAACAAATTTTGTGTCTGTTGGCATATGTCAACCAGAGCTAGAATCACAAAAAATCACAACTTCTAGATCAGTGAGCTGCTACTTCTGTGGAAAAATAGGACACTTCAAACGATATTGTTACAAGTTATGGCAGAAGATTCATAATTTAAAACGTCAAGGAAAATATTACTGGAACAGTTACAGGAATCAATTCTGGATTAATAAAGCTGATTTGTATTCATCAAAGGTAAAAGTCGATTCCGGATGAGGATTTAGATGTAACATGGCATTAATCACAGAAGAACAAGATGATTCGGAGCCTTGGTTCTTTGATAGCAGATGTTCAAGACATATGACTGGTACCAAAAGTAACTTGCAAGATGTTAAGAAACTAAAGGGAGGAAAAGTTACATTCGGTGATGGTAGTCAAGGGATTATCCAAGGGAAAGGAACAACCCATGATCCAGAACTGCCAAAACTTGTTAATGTCTATCTGGTTCAAGGGTCGAAGGCTAATCTGATAAGTATAAGTCAACTATGTGATGAGGGATTGTCTGTATTGTTCACAAAAATTGACTGCAAAGCCTTAGATGATTCAGGAAAAGTCAAGTTATATGGAGTAAGATCGGGAAATAATTGTTACATGTGGGAGAAGCAGCCACTTAAATGTTACAGTGCTCAGGGCAATATGAATTTATGGCACCAAAGACTTGGACATATGAATGTAAGAAATCTGTCTACTCTGGTCAATAAAGAGATAGTACGAGGAGTTCCCCATCTCAAAGGAGAAGATGGTATGGTATGTGGCCTGTGCAATCAAGGGAAGCAAGTTAAGGTTCAACACAAGAAGGTTCCAGACATTCAGTCAAAATCAGTGTTAGAATTGGTTCACATGGATTTGATGGGACCAATGCAGGTTGAAAGCATGGCTGGAAAGAAATATGTGTTTGTTCTGGTTGATGATTTTTCGAGATACACATGGGTGCGTTTCATCCGTGAAAAATCTGATACGGTTGACAGTTTCAGAATCTTAGCACTTCAGCTGATAAACGAGCGTGGGGGAATAAAGAAAATTCGAAGTGATCATGGTGGAGAGTTTCAAAATGACTCAATGAAAGAGTTTTGTGAACAACATGGGATTATACATAAATTCCCAGCACCTAGAACTCCTCAACAGAATGGTGTGGTAGAAAGGAAAAACAGAACTTTGCAAGAGATGGCAAGAGCAATGATTCATGGAAATCAAGTGCCTAAGAAATTTTGGGAAGAAGCCTTGAATACTGCTTGTTACATTGTCAATAGGGTTTATGTTCGAAGAGATACATCCAAAACACCATATGAGTTATGGAAAGTAAAAACTCCAAATCTTAGCTATTTTCATGTTTTTGGGTGTAAGTGCTATATCCTGGACGACAAAGACTATCTTGGTAAGTTTGATTCAAGGAGTGATGAAGGGATGTTTCTTGGCTATTCTGAAAGTAGTACAACTCTTAGAATTTATAATAAACGCACAAATCTGATAATGGAGTCAGTAAATGTGGTGTTTGATGATCATTCAGTGGTTAACGACCTGAAAGGAGAACCAGATAGTGATACAGAGTCAGAACAGTTAACTAGAGAAGAAGTGAAAGATTCTGAACCAGACGTATCTAGCATGAAGAAGAAGGAGACACAGCAAGTACACAAAAATCATTCTGCATCAGATGTTATTGGAAACATAAATGAAGGAATGAAGACTCGGGGAGTTCAAATTGATTTCAAAAAGATGACAAGTCACTTTGCATCTCTAGAAACTGTCTTTTATGAGTGCTTTGTGTCAATGATTGAACCAAAGAATCACATTGAAGCTAGACAAGATGACTTTTGGATAATTGCCATGGAAGAAGAGTTAGAACAATTTGAACGCAATGATGTTTGGGAGCTGGTTCGTAGACCAATAGATGTAAATATCATTGGGACTAAATGGATTTTCAAAAACAAGATTGATGAGAGTGGAGTTGTGGTTCGCAACAAAGCAAGATTGGTTGCACAAGGGTATACGCAGATTGAAGGAGTAGACTTTGAAGAGACATTTGCTCCAGTAGCAAGACTTGAATCGATTAGACTGTTTTTGGGAATGGCATGCATTCTGAATTTCAAGGTGTACCAGATGGATGTCAAAAGTGCTTTTCTAAATGGGATCTTGCAAGAGGAAGTATTATGTGTACAAGTTAAAGAAAGCTCTTTATGGATTGAAACAAGCTCCAAGAGCTTGGTATGAAAGGTTAACCAGCTTTCTTATGCAGAAGGGTTACAACAGAGGAAGTGTGGACAAAACTTTGTTCATTTTAGAACAAGAAGGTGACATCATGATGATTCAGATTTATGTTGATGATATTATCTTTGGGAGTACTTCAAAGAAGTTGGTGGACAGCTTTGTGGACAGTATGACGCAAGAATTTGAGATGAGCTTGGTTGGAGAGCTTAAATATTTTCTTGGGTTGCAGATTGCTCAGTCTGATCAAGGAATCTTTATTTCGCAAAGTACCTATGCAAGACAACTTCTTAAGAAGTTTCAGATGGATAAATGCAAAGAGGCCAAGATACCTATGAGTACTTCATTAAAGCTATCAAAAGATGTTGATGGTAAGGATGTAGATGTCAAGCAATACAGAGGAATGATCGGTAGTTTGTTAGATCTCACTGCTAGTAGGCCTGATTTGTGTTTTATTGTTGGTATGTGTGCTAGGTATCAGTCAAATCCTAAACAATCACATCTAGAAGCTATCAAACGAATTATTAAGTATGTGAAAGGGACGAGTGATCTTGGCATTTGGTACTCTAAAGGATCAAATAGAGGCTTGGTTGGATATTGTGATGCAGATTATGTAGGGAGTGTAACACATCGAAAAAGCACAAGTGGAGGATGTTTTTTCCTAGGCAACAATCTAATAGCCTGGTTGAGTAAGAAACAAAATTCAGTATCTTTATCTACAGCTGAATCAGAATATATTGCAATGGGGAGTTGTTGTACTCAATTATTGTGGATGAAGCAGATGTCAACAGATTATGGTATGGATTCTGGAGTTCTGCAAGTATATTGTGATAACAAGAGTGCAATAGATATTTCAAAAAATCCAGTTCAACACTCAAGAACCAAGCATATTGATGTAAGACATCACTTCATCAGAGAGCTAGTTGAAAGAAAGCAAGTGTTAGTTGAGCATATTGATACTGAAGAACAATTAGCTGACATATTTACAAAAGCTTTGGACTTTAATCGGTTTTCGACTTTAAGAAACTCAATCGGGGTTTGTGAGATGTGAGTCATACTCAAGATGACTCAAGAGCTGATATAGAAAGATGTTTTAATGATATGTTGGTTCAACTTAATTTCGAGATAGGTTAATTAGTGTGTGTTTTTTTATGGTTTAGGAGAAAACTGATATCATTGGTTTAGTTTTTTAATGGAATTGCTCGAGATTATAATATGATGGATAGAGGAGAGATATTGAGATTATTAAATATTCTCTTCAAAGCATAGAGTGTATCGATTTTTTTTTTAAAGGGAAAAAAAACATCGGTGAAGAGGATGGTGAAAACAAATCAGAGTGGATTGGTGCGTGGAAGAAGACATTCGCATGTGCCTCGGATTGATGGTGATGTGAATCAACCTCAACTAATTGATGAAGCAAGTGATGATGAAGGTCAATCTCGAATCATGTCCTTTGGATCTAATCATGAGTCAGAGGGAAATCAAGAGAGTCGGGGGATGGAAGAATCTGATAAGGAAATTTATAGTGATGAGGAAATAGAGGTTCTTAGAGAAGAAAAAGGTAAAGCAGTGGTCTCAGATTCTGAGGAGTTTGGGTTTGAAGAAGTTTCTGTTCAAGAGCAAATCGAGCAAAATTCGAAGAAACAAAGGAAGAGGAAAGAAGAAGTTTATGCATCGGGTAAAAAGAAGGGGTCTATTTCCAAGTCTAAACGATTGAAGTCTGGAAATTTTAGCAGTAAGAATGGTCATGCAAAGACTTGTTTTCAGCCTAATATCTTTGTGTCCAAAGCTGCTCAAGCAAGGTACTCAGAGTTCTTTTCTCGGAAGTTTACAGAAGAAAGACAACTGGATTTTTCTCAACCTGATGAATTAGGGATTATTAGTAAGATTATGGATCTTGAGTTACATACTTCGGTACAAGATCGTTCTGTGTATGTCAAAGAAGTGATTTGTGAGTTTTATGCCAATTTACCGGATAAGAAAGCTAGGAATAGTGTTCAGGTGTTTGTTAGAGGTCATTGGTATGAATTTTATCCTAGGATTATTAATGAGGCGCTTAATCTTGAAACGTTGACAAGAGCTGAGATGGAAGCAGATGCAGATGTTGATTAATTAAGTAAGGATGAACTTGCAGCAGTTATGAGTGGCAAAGATAAGTTGCCTTGGTCAAGGTTGATGGTTAGGGATCTTCCTGGAGAAGTTGCAGCTCTTTTGATGTTGGCGGCTTATAATTGGGTTCTCTCTGTGCATAGGAATCACCTTTCAGTCAAACGTGCTCAAGTCGTGTATAAGCTGGTTCAGGGTATCCAGTTTGATCTAGGACAACTGGTTTATGATCAAGTTATGGAGATGAATTGGACTGATCCTTCTCGGTGTGGGATTTTCTCTAGAACAATTTTTGAGACACTTAAGTTCAAAATGGTCTGCTTGAATGGTCAGATGCAGAGGAAGAAGTAGCAGTTGAATTTTACACCAATGAAAATTTGACTGAAATCTAAAAGAGAGCTATGATTCTGGGGGAGAAGGTTTGTCAAGGATATCAATGAAATCAACAATTCTGGGGGAGTAACAATTCTGAGAGAGCTATGATTCTGGGGGAGTAATAGCATTTTTAGAATCGTGTTTGCAAACTCGTATTTAAACTTGTCTTGTTTGCATCGTGGGTGATAAACTTGAAGTTTGACTATCGGTTATGTATTTAAGACTGTGTTTTGAGGTTGTGGTATTAAGTCTAAAAAGGTCATGAAAATGTTTGTGGACAAGCTAATGAGCAAATGCATGAGAAGCACAAAGTTAAAAAGGGGGAGATTGAAGATGCAAGGTTTGAGCAAAATGGTTAAGCTACTTCAGAAGGACATAACACTCGAGCAGAGCATCAAAATGAGGAAAGTGTTTATGTCGGCATATAACGAGGAAGGATCCAGAAGCAAGAGATTCACGGAGGCTTGGAAGGCACGTGGTGTTTCTAGAAGTTCAAAAAGGACTTCATGTTTACAATAGGAATGTAAACATGAAGTAAGAGGAAAATTTCCTAATCCAAAAACAAAAAGAAAGTTTTCCAATTCCTATTAGAAATAGAATAGGTAGTCCTAGTTCTATAAATAGGGTACAAAGGTTATAGAAAGCTTTAGCACAAACAGGAGAAAAGTTTTCTAACCATTAAGTTTTAGATTTGAGAAAAAGAAGAGCTAAGAATTTAAGAGAGGGTTGTAAAGTTTCTTTAGAGTTCTAAGATTAAAAAAAGATCTTAGACAGAGAAGTTTGAGAAATTAAAAAATTGTTTAGAACAAACTTGTAAACAGATTTTCTATTAATGAAAGGAGATTTGAAAGAAACCTTGATGTTATTGTTTTTGATCGTTCATAATCCAATAGTTCTCACACTTTCAAATATATACTGGACGCGTGCCAACCAACGGTGTTGAGGAAACCACCGATGTCGGCCAAGGTTAAATCATGGAGACAAAACGGTGCCAGACGTAAGCGGGACATCGTGGCTGAGAAAGCCAAACGATTCCTTACATAGCTTACCAATTCGACGGTAGAGATCCGCCATGGCTGGAAAATTTCATTGTCGTTAGAGGTTAGTCCAAATCATGCTCTATGTGAACTCTGTAAAACTAATCACTCTTTTGAATGCTTCGTTTTGGGTTATTGAGCTTCGATTAAATATTTCTATAAACACTCATTTCAATTTGAAAGAAAGGGGGAAAAAATCTGTTCTTTTTATATAAACTTCGCTTTCTTTTGGATCCTTGAAGGTTGTATCAACGAAATTCTGTTACGTCACTACTGCTGAATACGTACACTTTTTGAAGTTGTGACCTTGGGTAGATTTCGTTTTTGTGGTTATGAAGGGAACATTTTTTACTGTGTTGTATGTGCTTTAGGCTTGATTGGTGACTAACTAGTTGTATGCAAAAGGGAATGATTTCTATACTGTAGTTTGTGTGCAACACAGATCTGCTATTTTTATTTTTAATCGATTTAGTTAATTTTGGCAATGTGATTGTTGCGGTGTTTTTTTGCAGTGGGCGATTGTGTCCATTGGATGCTGGTAAGCGGTAAGCCTCCATCTGTGGCTCGTGTTGAGAAGATTGAAGCAGATACTAGGAACAATGTGAAGGTGCATTGTCGTTGGTATTACCGTCCTCGAAGGAAAATGTATTGTTCACACCTTTAAAAACTACACTAGGCTTGAAAATGTTGGAGCGGGAGATTATTATTGTAGTTTCGAATACAAAGCTGCGACTGGCGCATTTACCCCTAATCGAGTTGCAGCGGAAGATTATTATTGTAGTAATGAAACATGCATTTTTCTCTCCTGTATTTTCCATGAGTTTTTTATTTATCCTTTTAGGATTTACTTGGCTCTACAGGTACTGCAAATGTGAAATGCCGTATAACCCAAATGATCTGATTGTGCAATGTGAAGGGTGCAGTTTTTGAGTTTATGGGATTTACTTGGCTCTACAGGTACTGCCAATTTCGCCTTTTATGCGTTTTTGAGTTTTATACATCATTTTTGGGAACAGTTATACATTGTTAGTTTGGTGAGAGCATATAATCAAATGTCATATGTATATCTTTGTTGTGTTTTTTAGACAACTGTGGAGTCAAGTCAACATGATGGAAATTTCAACAACATGAGGTGGAAGACCCGAAAAGTCATATTTGTTCGGATTTCAGTCATTTTACCAATCAACTTGGAATTGTTATAATTACAAAGCAAGACAAAGAAGACACAGTAAGTGGCGAACCGCAAAAAGCTTTGAGAAAAAAATGCTGAAGTCATGTCCTCTCTCCTGCTTGCTCTTCATCTTCTTCTTCGTCTTCTTCATACCCAAACTATCTTTCTCTTGCCCACAAGACCAAAGACAATCCCTTCTCGAGTTCAAGAACCTGCTGATGACTCACAATGTCAACAACTCCAAAGCTGAAATCGACTTAATGGGACATTTCAAGACATGGAGGCCAAACTCCGATTGCTGCAAATGGCAACTTGTGAGATGTAACGCTCGTTCGCCTTCAAGAGAAGTGATAGGCCTAGATCTGAGCGCTATTTCCGATTATGGCAAGGCGGACCTCATTTATACACAGAACATGGTCTCAGTGAGTTTAAGCATTCTGAGACCGGTCCTGCGTATAAATTCTCTCGTTACGCTTGATATCTCGCATAATTACATACAAGGAGAGATTCCTGGAGATGCGTTTGAGAATATGACCAGGTTAATCTCTCTTAACATGAGTTATAATCTCTTTAAATGCTCTATCCCTCCTAATTTGTTCTCTTTGAAGAATCTTCAGTATCTTAACATAAGCCTGAGTGGTTTTGAAGGAGAGATGCCTGGAGATGCGTTTGTGAACTTGCCACGGTTGATCTCCCTTGACATGAGTTATAATCTCTTTAACGGCTCTATACCTCCTAAGTTGTTCTCTTTGAAGACTCTTAAGTATCTTAACTTAAGCTTAAGTGGTTTTGAAGGAGAGATTCCTGGAGATGCGTTTGTGAACTTGACCAACTTGATCGCTCTTGACATTAGTTGGAATAGCTTGAACGGCTCTATACCTCCTACATTGTTCTCCTCTTTGAAGACTCTTCAATATCTAAACTTAAGCCAGAATGATTTTGGAGGAGAGATTCCTGGAGATGCGTTTGTGAACTTGACCAGCTTGATCTCTCTTGACATGAGTAGGAATAGCTTGAACGGCTCTATTCCTCATGAATTGTTCTCTTTGAAGACTCTTCAGCGTCTTGACTTAAGCAACAATGTTATAGGGGGTTCGTTGAGTGGTGACATCAAAAAGCTCAAGAATCTGCAGGAACTGATCTTAGATGAGAATCTCATCGGTGGAGACATTCCTCCAGAAATAGGTAAACTAGAAAATAAATTCTCAAAAACTAAAAATTATGAAGATTGAAGCTGTGTTAAACTGTTTCTTACCTAAATCTTACAAGGTAGTCTTGCCGAACTTCGGGAGCTGAGTTTGAGGAAGAACAAGTTCAATGGTTCTATACCGTTGTCGGTATCACGTTTAACCAAGCTCACTAAGTTTGATGTTCAGAACAATTCCTTGTCTTCTGAGATTCCAGAGGGTATTGGGAACTTAGTCAATCTATCGACTCTGTCTTTGAGCATGAACAAATTGTCGGGTGGAATTCCATTGTCGATTCAGAATCTGAAAAACCTTGAAACCCTTGAGCTTGAGAATAACAATGGCTCGTTACGTGAGATTCCCACAGCTTGGTTGTTTGGTCTTCAGAAGCTGAAGATACTGCGGCTTGGAGGAAACAAACTGCAATGGAGCAACAATGCCTTTCAACAGACTAAGTTAACACATCTGTCACTTAGATCTTGTGACTTAGAAGGGAATATTCTGGATTGGCTCAAGAATCAAACAACTCTTGCTTACTTGGATTTAAGCATGAACAGACTCGAAGGAAGTTTCCCCGAATGGCTAATTAATCTGACAATCGAAGTCATAATTTTGTCAGACAACAGACTCTCAGGCCCACTGCCTCCAAATTTGTTTCAGGCTCAGAGGTTATCATGTCTTTTACTGTCAAGGAACAACTTCTCTGGTCAGATCCCTGATATAATTGGCGTATCACAGATCATAGTACTCATGCTGTCTGAAAACAACTTCTCAGGATCAGTACCAGAGTCTATTACAAAGAGCTCCTTGCTGAATTTGTTGGATTTGTCAAAGAATAGATTATCAGGTGAATTCCCGAGGTTCAGTCCCGAGTCACTCCTTGTGTGGCTCGATATATCTTCCAACGAGTTCTCTGGGGATGTTCCATCTTACTTTGGGGAGTCCATCAGTATGCTCTTAATGAGTGGCAACAATTTCAGTGGCGATTTTCCTCAGAATTTCAGAAATCTCTCAAGTCTGATGCGTCTTGATCTCCATGACAACAAAATCTCTGGGGGCTTCCCGAATATTATATCCCGGTCTTATTCTTCTCTAGAGGTTCTGAGCCTGAGAAACAATTCCCTCAAAGGTCCAATCCCAGAAGGCATATCAAATCTCATAAGCCTTCAGGTCTTGGATCTCTCTGAAAACAATCTTGATGGATATCTCCCTTCATCTCTTGGGAATCTTACATGCATGATAATGTCTCGTGTGAGCTCATCGTTGTTGTCTATGCGTGTAGGTTACACCAGCAATACCGACGTAGAAAGTTTAATAGACATCAAAACACAAGATATATTTAGTCTTGTAGTGAACTGGAAGAAATCAAAACAAGTTCTTTTCCAGAGAAATTTCTACCTCTACACTCTCATAGATCTCTCAAAGAACAAGCTACACGGAGATATCCCAGCTTCTTTAGGCAGTCTCAAAAGCCTAAAGGTTTTGAACCTCTCCAACAACGAGTTCTCTGGATCAATCCCACAAAGTTTTGGAGATCTTGACAAGCTAGAGAGCTTAGATCTTTCACACAACAACCTCTGTGGAAGAATCCCGAAAACGTTATCCAAGCTAAGAGAGCTGAATACTTTGGATTTGAGTAACAACAAGCTTGCAGGTAGAATTCCTGAAGGTCCTCAGCTAGACAGATTGAATGATCCAAACATTTATGTCAACAACAGCAAAATTTGTGGAATGCAAATCCAAGTACCATGCTCTACGCAGAAGAAGAAGCCACCACATGAAGAAGAAGAAGAAGAGGAAGATGAAGAAGAGGAAATAATGTTTTCATGGAAAGCTGCAGCCATAGGTTGTCCTTGTGGATTTCTTATAACACTTGTATTTATGTACTCCAATGGAATGTGGAAGTAACAGAAATTACTACTCATCAAAAAATATTTAAAATAAACTTTTCCTTTAAATTACTACTCATCAAAAAATATTTAAAATAAATTTTTTTACAAAATTTTCTTCTATCATCAGCTCGTAACCAAAAAAAAAATTATGAGGATTACAAAAACAAGAGGTTGATATGAAAATTAAAATTAATTATTTTGTTGCATCTCAGTAAAAATTTGAAGTTTTTATTATTTGTTATTATTATTATTTTTTGCCAAAAACACTATTTGTTGGATTTTGCTAAATAAAGTTTTACTTACATATAAAATAATAGATGTGATGCATAACACAATTTCAGATTGCATTTTTTACATGTATTAGTAATTTGACTTGATATTATAATGTACCATCTTTAATCAAAATCATTTTGTTTAAAAATAATTTTTAGGCTATTAAAATTTCGAATAAAAGACAAACAAAAAAAATACAATATTGTTTCTTCTACTCTGTGTTAGAAGTTTTTTTTTTTAAATCTTATAAATTGTTTCTGAACAAAACTTGTAATAAATGGCTCATATTTTAAGTTTGGGAAAAAAACAACAAAAATAAAATGAAAAAGGAAAAAACTTCATCTTCTCCGAGAGGGAATCTAGGGTTCTAGATTTATCTCTTCGTTCCTCTGTGATTTCTTCTTCTTCTTCATCCCATCGATCTCAAGCTTCTTCTGATCTTATAGAAAGTGTCAATCTTTATACATTTCGAGAAACCAAACAAAAACCCAGCTTAATCGAGCTAGCGAGTCGGTGGAAAACAAAAACCTAAGATATAATGGCGAAAACTCGACCTGGTGTGGCTTCTTCATCGGCGAAGAGCAAGCTTGGCAAGAAAGATATCGACTCGTATACTATCAGAGGCACCACCAAAGTTGTTAGAGGTTAGTCCAAATCAAGCTCTATGTGAACTCTGTATAGAATAAATCACTCTTTTGGGTAATTGCAGATTTCTATAAACTGATTTTTTGCTTTGAATTTTTGGATGCAAGCCTCTTGCTTTGTCTCTACCAAGTAGTATATAACACTCAATTGAAAGGGGGAAAAAAAAAATCTGTTCTTTTTATATAAACTTTATTGGATGCTTTGAGGTTTGATTCAATGAAGTTGTGTTACGTCACTACTGCTGAATACGTACACTTTGGAATATGTACTTTTATGCAGAATGTGATCTTTTGGTAGATTTCGTTTTGTTTTGGAGTTTATGAAGTGACATTTTTTTACTGTATTGTATTTGCCATTTGGAAAGTGTGTGCCTTGGGCTTAATTGGTGACTAACTAGGTGTATGCATTGCATTATACAATGAAAAGGAACGATAATGCTTATGATCATTTGAGTATACTGTGTGGAATACAGATATGCTGTTTTTGTTTTTATCAATTTAGTTGAACTTGGAAATGTGATTGTTGAGGTGGTTTTTTGCAGTGGGTGATTGTGTGTTAATGCGTCCATCGGATGCTGGTAAGCCTCCTTATGTGGCGCGTGTTGAGAAGATTGAAGCAGATGCTAGGAACAATGTGAAGGTGCATTGTCGTTGGTATTACCGTCCTGAGGAATCACTTGGGGGAAGGAGACAGTTCCATGGAGCCAAAGAGCTCTTCTTGTCTGATCACTATGATGTGCAAAGTGCACACACCATCGAAGGGAAATGTATCGTTCACACCTTTAAAAACTACACTAGGCTTGAAAATGTTGGAGCGGAAGATTATTATTGTAGATTCGAGTATAAGGCTGCTACTGGCGCATTTACCCCTGATCGAGTTGCTGTGTAAGTAGATATATAGTAATGAAGCTTGCCTTTTTCTCTCCTGTGATTTCCATGAGTTTTATTTATTCTTTTTGGGATTTACTTGGCTCGACAGGTACTGCAAATGTGAAATGCCGTATAACCCAGATGATCTGATGGTGCAGTGTGAAGGGTGCAAGGACTGGTAAATGCTAATCTTCATCATTCTATTTCACCTCCTTGTTTTACCAAGTATAGTTACTCAACTTGTAAGATATAATTCTGATCATAATATACTCTTAGAAAATTGCTATTCCTAATCCGGAACAACTTGCTTTGTGTAAAATTTCGGATATAAATGGTCTCTGGTACAGAAAAAGTCAGATCTCTGTATCATTCTTCTAGTTGAAAAGCCTATAGCTTTCTTGGGGAATTTGTTAGGAAATCATTTATGTTGCTTGTTTGCTTTTATTACACCGGAAAATACTGGGTGCTCACTGTTTGAGCTCCTTGTGATGTCAGACTAGTCAGAAGAGTTATTGCGTGATATGTTATTTTCATTAAATTGTAGGAGTTACAACTATGTCATTGTAGGTATCACCCAGCGTGTGTAGGCATGACGATTGAAGAAGCAAAGAAGCTTGAGCACTTTGTATGTGTTGAATGCAGCTCTGATGAAGATGGAGTCAAAAGATCTCAGAACGGGTTTGCTTCATCACCAACCAATGATCTTAAGGTAGGTTTTGTCTTCTTCGTGTTTTTTCAACTTCAGTTGTTACTTTGATAGCATCATAGCAATAAGCTTTGCCACCATCATTGACTCTATTTTTGAGATCTTAGTAAACCCACAAAAACCAAAATTCCATTGTTGATCTCTTCTCTCATCCGGATCAAATCCGTTTGTTTTAAATGGTATGCTTGAAACAACTTGTTCTGGTGTTAACAACAACTTGGTGTGTTCAGGTGGAAGCCAAGCGCCGGAAAAGATGATCGCGGGTAAGAGCCTCTTATGAGTAGTAAAAGTTAACTTCAAGCTCTTTGGGTGCAGATTTAAGTTAATTAGGGTTTTGTCTTATCGTCATTTGATGTTGTGAAAAGAGAGAGAAAGAAGAACCAGAGAGAATGTGCAAAGAGCTGTATAGCCGAAAATTTCATGGGGATAATAACTTAAAAATGTTTCAACGCACCTGAGAGATTTTTTTTTACTGTGGATTGTTTTTTTCTGAGATTGAGAGACTCAAAACGTTGGACACACTTTGCCTCCGGCCAACTCAAATAAGTAAATATCAGATCCGACAGGAATGGTTAGTTAGTGTGCCTACCCGCCAGGTCGGTTTGTCATGCGAACGCAGATTGTGATAACCAGGTCGGTTTTCTGCTGATAAAACCATGTCTAAACCGATGTCAGAGTTGGAACACAAATTAAATAGGTGCATATCTTTTTTTTTTTTTTTAAGTTCTTAACAGAAGTAGAATGCAAGCTAACTTTATGTTTAGTACCTGATTAAGAAACATTTGTCGCCGATAATTTCACATTTTGATTAGAAATATCTATGTATAATCCTAACAGTGTAGCTTATAATGAAAAAGGAAAAATATTTGGAAACAATAATAGAACTTACTCTTAACATTAAAACCAAAGAAAAAAAAATAAAAAATTAATAGAACAAGAGGAATTGCAATGTATATGTAACCAACAAAAAATCTTTAATTCAAAAACTAAATATACTAACCACAAATCTATCATATTCTATGTATATTATATATTATTGTCAAATTTACCCTCATCTTCACAACCTCTACCATTCTTACTAACACCGCCGCCACCTTCGGCCACCACTGCAACCTTTGGCGGCCGGCCACCACCATCCTTCTCTACCACCACATCAAAACACTAAAACTGTAATTTTAACTACCCTTAATCCTATTCTCCTTAACTTTAAGTTATTTGATATATTTTTTTATTTTATTTATCATTTTGGTTATCACATAAATTGGCCCATAGAACAACATTTATTTGTCATTTATTTCTAATGAAAGTATCAAATCTCCATTGGTTGTTTAAAATCCTATATGACGTTCTCAAAAACTTATAGCTTTTACTTTTTATTAATATAGATTTCTAACTAATCGTAACATATCGAAATCCACATTTTCTTCTCCAAGTTTTTGAATTTAAATTTCACAAGATTTATTTTATAGATGGAGTTTAACGGCCATAACTCTACGTTACTTTCCAAATTTTGTCTAATATTTTGGTTATATTTTGGTCTCATTCAAAAATATCAAAATTATTACAATAATAAAATATGATATAAATGGAATTTATATACGATTCAGCTTTTGAAATATCTGTGTTAATTTTTTTTCCGAATCTGTCTCAACATGAAGCCTAAGTTGGCATGGAATATAAGTCGCATGTTTTGTTTCTTCAATGCCAAGACTCTTTTCTTTTCTTGCCAAATGAATCATACTTTTGCAGTATATATAGTAAAACCTCTATAACTTAATATTGTTGGAATCAGACATTTTATTAATTTTTTTTGTCAAAAAGACATTTTATTAACGTATAGTTATATCAATTTATCTATAAATTAATATTTATTATTTAATAGTGTAAACTAATAATTATTAATTTACAGATGTATTTTTTAATTTTTTTAATTCTTAAAAATTATAAATTGAGACAATTTTATTTAAAAAAAGATTTTGGAATTAAAAAATAAATTACTGACATTAAAAAATACTGACAATAAATTACAAATACTATAGGTAAAAATTCACTTATACATATGAAATATAAATATTAATTTATTAATTATAATACCAATTTTTGTATTTTAATAAAAAACTATCAAAATAAAAATAGTACATATTTAGAAATTGAAAACTTAAAGAGACTTTTTTAGCTATTTTTTATGACATGTTATAGAGTATTTTATAATATTATAGTTTAAAAATATAATATACCAACTGTTCTATAGAGATAATGTCTAGGAGAAAATTTATTTTTTAGAATTATACATTATTATATCAATATATATATATATATAAATTTATAGAGATATTAATTTAACATCTATACCATTAATGGTGAATCATCATTTGGATCGTCTCCACTCTCCACTATCTTTTTTGTTCGTGCCATCTCTAATACTTAGAGTCACCATAATTTCCTCTTAAACATAAGAGATGCGGAAAATTTTAATTATATATAAATTTAAATGGAAATATGCTAGAATCATATCAATATAGTCACATTTTCTTCTCCAATTCTTAATTTTCATCTAAATTTCATGGGATCCATTTTATAGATGGAGTTTAACGGCCCATAATACTTGGTTGCAATATCAATCAATACAATAAAAACAGGATGTGCTTCTCTCCATTGTTGACAACTCAGCATTTTGGAATTCTGACACTTCAGTTAAAACAGGTAGCCAATCAAATTATAAGAATTAATACAGGTCAACTTTGATATCCAATAATATTCGTCTCTCCATCCATATCACTTTTTTTAGTCAATTTGCTGCAATAAAAATAAAAGATCCAAGCTTAATAGCAAAATACCATTACATAGGAATCTAACTGTCTTTGCACAAAAAAAAAAAAAAAAAAATCTAACTACACTCATAATTAAAAGCCAAGTAGATAGCTCAAATCGTAGAAAGATAAATAGGTGAAGAAATGGTTGTCGTTCAATTACTCAGCAATCCCGGATTCTGAGATCGAAAAGCAGCGATCCTATTTTTTATTGTTGACATGATGATTATGGAGATTGAATCGAAAAATTCTGAGAACTACGGTGAAGTTTATTGTTCCTTTCCCTCCAAATACTTTCCATTTTCTACTCCAAAATATTTTACCTTAACAACAACAGTAGGAAAGATTGGAATATTGGATGTTCACTGGAGATAACAAAGTAATCAGCCAAAACGACGATGTTGCTTTGTATTTATATGACACCCCAGTTTCAGAGACTTGCACAGATGTTTAAAAGAATTGATTTGGCCACCTATGTCATCAGAGTGCACTTATCTTTTCGGTCAAGGGTCATGAGAGAACTCTAGAGTTAAGCGTGCTTAAGCTGGAGTAGTCTCAGGATGGGTGACCTTCCGGGAAGTGACTATGACAACCCATCCCGCGGACCCCACTAACCCCCGCTAGCTGCCCCAACGGACCGTCCGTGGGCCCCACTAGCCCCCCGCTAGCTGCCCCAACGGACCGTCCGTGAGCCCCACTAGCCTCCCGCTAGCCGGCCCAACAGACTCCAAGCTGGCCCTGCAGGGGATCGATCCTAACCCCTCACTGGACAAATGGAACTATTCATCCAAATCCACAATAGGTTATTGGTGCGCCAGGCGTTCCTCGAACCCTGGTCCCCACCCTTTAACAATCTTCCCACAGGACAAGCTGTCACCAATTGACCTGCAGATCAATTGGTGACAGCTTGTCCTGTGGGAAGGTTGTTAAAGGGTGGGGACCAGGGTTCGAGGAATGCCTGGCGCACCAATAACCTACTGGTAGATTGGGATATCCACAGTGATAGGTTAGGATCGATGTCCTGCAGGGCCAGCTTGGGGTCCGTTGGGTAGGCTAGCGGGGGGTTAGCAGGGTCCACGGACGGTCCGTTGGGGCAGCTAGCGGGGCAGCTAGTGGGGTCCGCGGGACAGGTTGTCACAGTGACTGTCGGAACTGTGCGAGTGAGGACAAAACACAAGCAAAAATCATGTGGTGATTTGTAGGGATGGTAACAAATCTTTAAAATCTCTCAGACATAGCAACCCGACTGGCAGATATGGATGGGCTCACAGGCCTAGTGAGAGAACGTGAGGCCCATTAAAGAAGGTGGACCCATGGACTGGGAGTGTACATGGAGCCCACTGAGATATGGTGGTCGGGGAATTACAATTTCTTTGGAGATGCATTTTGAATCTGGTAAGACGTACGGTAAACCACACGGCTTCACAGATCGGAATTTTCTCCGGAAATAAAAAGATAATGAGAGGCAAGAGTATGAAGCCGTTGGAAAGCTACAACGAGGAGATATAGTTAACGTATGTGGTGAGAGTCAACACAAGTTTTGGCGTGAGGTAGTTGAAGAGAGACGAAGAGGATGAAATTAGATGTCTCTGGTTCAGGCCTGAGTGTTTGACACATGTGTGAGTTGTTACTTCGTGTTTTGGAGACTCTTTAAGTTTCCTATTGGGCCTTTAAGTTTGGCTTTCACTTGTTGTTTAGATTATGATAACATTTAGTGGATAATACAATAACACTAAATTATGTATACAAAACAATAATTGTACAACTTGTATACAATAACTATGTCATCTAATGGATAAAAATAATTTTAGAAAATGAAAAAACTTTCTTACAACATTACATATTATACGTCTGTCTTTGAGAGAGACTGGGTTTGAACTCGGGTTTGGTGAAAAGACAATAGAGGTGAGTACCAATGGCCCACTTGATGCTTCTCATATATATGTCTTGTTTCAATTTATTCATGAAATATTCACTAAATATTTACTCATAACAGTTTGGTGTAAACTCTCTAATACTAATCGTCTTGCTTCTCTCAAAAGAAGAATATGTAATGGACTATGATTCTAGACTAAATAACATTAGTTTGTTAAGTGTTAGAGATTGAAAGACCAATATATTGTTTACTTGATTAGTTTTAAACACATCTTACAAAAAAATATTCCACATACCCTAGGTATTTACTCATTTTCTTAAGATGAATGTTTGTTTATTTTTGTTGCATTTTCTGATTTGTATATAGGGTATATTCCAAGTATGGTTACCTTTTAACAGTGATTTGTGCTCATTACCTATATAAGGAGGGGCTGTTAAAATTTTTGCCTATACATGTTGCTATATTTGGAAATTTAGGATTGATAATAATAGTTCATAGGTTTCATGAGCTGTGATGGGAAAGCTAACATTAATAATGGTGCTCCAATGCATCATAATACAAGAAAAAAACAAAATTGATTTTAGTCTATAATTTCATTATAAAAAAATAACCAGAAACAAATAATAACAAAACCTAAAAACAAACTTTTACCATTGAAAATTTTCAATATTAATAATAATTTTTAGTTACGAACACCATACACAAATTATCCTCAAAATAATTAAAATAAAACAATACAAAAAACAATTCTACAGCGTAGCGCAGGCACTATCCTAGTATATCTAAAATTTGAAAATTTGTTCAACATATTTCAATAAAATCTTGCATTAGTTATAGAAGTTATACTCCCTGTTATTTGCACCAAATTCAAGTAATAGATATATTCATTAAGCGTTTTTGGTCTCAGCATTTAATTTAATTCAAACATTAATTTATATAAATTTTCAAATTGGTTTGTCCTTGTATCCAACCAAATCAACTTAGTCCAAATTGATTAATCTTAAACCGGATTAATCAATCACTGACCAAGTCAAAATCAAAATCCACCTTCCTTAAACAACAGATGGGTAGCATATTGGTTAAATCAACCTTCCTTAAGCATCTTGGTTAAATTGATTTATAGTTGAATAATCAAATTACAAAATTAAACACCGATTTCAAAGTTAGGCTGACAGAATATTTAGAACATTAAAACGTGAAGGACTCTGAAAACATCTATACTAATAAAAAGTAGGAGCTATAAGCTCATAAGACCGTCCACATAGGATTTTAAACAACCAATTGAAATTTGACATATCACTTATTAACATTTTATACAATTTCTAGAATTTTATATATTAAGAATTATTTTAAACAACCTATCATGATTTGACATGTCATTTATTAACATTTTTTAAATTTACAGAATTTTTTAGAAAAAAGAAAATTTTAAATTTATGGAAATCAAAGAACTAAGCATAATATCCCACATCGGCTAGAAATTTTTTAGGCAATAGTTCAAAACCAGTATAAATAAGATTAATATGCTTCCAACAACGAATGAGCAGGAAAGCTTGATTTATCAGGCGTCCAAGTTTAAAAGTTTTATTTGGTTTCATCTGGTTTTTTATTTGATCAAATTAAAACTTTAAACAGTTTCAAAAAAATATTATAATATTGAAAAATTTTAAAAGTTTAAATATTATAAATATTGAAACTTTTAAAAGTTCTTAGCTTTTAAAAAGTTTTTAAATATTATAAGTTTTAAATTTTAAAAGTTTAAAATATTATAAATATTAAAAATTTATAAAAGGTTCAAATTTTATTTTTCGAAACCTTTTAAAAGTTTAAAATATTATAAATATTGATGCAAAACATAAATTATCTTATTTATCTACATTTGTGCTTTTTATTTCTTATGAGCTGTAAAACATATTTTTGTGTACGATTTTATAGATGAGTTGATATTCTTTCATTAATTTTTTAGTTTTGGGTCTAAGGAAGAAGGATTGACATCGCAAGACCTTAATTTGATGTTTGAGTCAAATTTTGAGGTTTAAAAAAGAAAGATGGACGACAAACACACATGTTTTATTAGCTATACATAGGCATGACTAGGATTACGGTTGTCACGGTTAAGGTTTATTAACCATCAGTTATGGTTAGAAATTTTTGTAACTTTAACCAGAACCTTTTAACAAACGGTTAAACGGTTACGTTTAAATACGATTACGTTTCAAGCGGTTACTGTTATATACGGTTACGGTTATTTGATAATATGATACGGTTGATATTATTTGATGATATAATATAATTGATATTATTTATTTATAATTAATATGTTCTTATAGTGTACTCATATTTCTATATATCATATGATTCATATTAAATAAATAATTATTAGTATATTTTATTATGTTGTTAAAATATTATAAACCAAGTAAGGATTTTGGTTTGAGAAGTTTCTAAACGCGTGGATCTAAAACCAAATAAGTATATGAATAAAATTGTCAATAATTGGGTGCATGTTGTTGACTATGCTGGTAATCATGAATTTCACAAATTTTATGAGAAAAGAAATGATTTTGTTCTTAGAGTTTGATGAGTTAACAAGTTATGTGGTAGTCTAAAAAAAGGTTTTTTAGTGGAAGAATGTGAAGAAGTTGACGAAGAAGAAGAAGAAAAAGAGTATATCGAATAACCAAACGGTAAAAGTTACGATGACAATTAACATAAAATTTGACAATGAAAATGACAAGAAAGAATATGAAAAATAAGAAAATATTGAATAAAAAACACGAAAACATAGGTGGTAGCGATCAATTAAATATGAAAATGAGTTAAATTCATGATTATAAAATTATTTCGTTTTTCTGGTGGTCAAAGAAAATGGTTTAGGATATGTGAGGTCATCAGTTTGATTTGCCTCGCCTGGACGTCAAGTTAAATTTATGATTTTTTTATCAGATTTGATTTTATAACAACTGATTTTTATATTTTAAAAAATTGTGTATCTGAAATTTATTTTTTTATGAGATAATATTTTATTACCGTAATCTATCATATATAATTTTTATCAAAATATATCAAATAAACCCACCCATAGCGTGGGTTCAAAACCTAGTCTTTCTAAAGATACATAACACATAACAAACAATAAAACTAGAAACAGATTAAATGTTTTGCAGCTTTTGCTTGTAATTAGCCTTTTTTTTTGCTTATGTTTTGCTTAGCTTTTTTTTGGCTTATGTTTTGCTTATATTTTATTTATTTTTTGCTTTGAAACATAATGATACTGAAGTTTTGCAAAGTTTTTTTTGTAAAGAATAACTCTCTTTATTATGTTTAAAATATAATTCAAAAATAAACACTAAAGCTATTACCTTTGATCACAACTCAATCAAGATATTTATTGTTATCTTCAGGTGATTGATATCTCACATAATCGTCTCACACGCACCATTCCTCTCGAGCTCACAATATTGAATCTGATGAGTCTGGATCTTTCCTATAACCGACTCAATGGGACAGTGCCACACTTTAGGAGGGACATGATTCCCTTACCAGACCTCGAGACAAACGGTGTTCTTGTTCCTTTGCCAACAAGGAACAAGAACAAATCAGGTATTGTTGGACTCCTGCTTGGCATTTTCGTCGGTTTATTGATTGTTGGAGGAGTAGCTTTTGGAATCTTTCTGCTCAGGAAAAGGAAGCATAACATTCTTCAACTTCCGAATGAAACAGTGACAAGTAGGCTGAAATATGGTGATGATTACATTGAAGTAGAGAATTCTATTATTCCCCTTTCGCTTCTCAGGGAGGCTACAAAAAATTTTAGCGAGCAGAACATGATTGGGAAAGGTGCTTTCGGATCGGTCTACAAAGGGAAACTGCAGAATGGAGATGTTGAGATTGCAATGAAAAGAATAGGCCAAGTGATAAGAGGAAAAGGGCATGAAGAGTTTAGAGCCAAGGTGTGCACGTTAGCCAAGGTAAACCATAGAAATCTCGTAGTTCTGCATGGGTATTGCGTCGAAGGAAACGAGAGATTGTTGGTATACAAGTACATGTCTCAAGGTAGTTTAAGCAGACATCTATTCCAGTGGAAGGAAGAAGTGTTGAAACCCCTTGAGTGGATTACACGGCTTACTATTGCATTGGATGTGGCCAAAGGGGTAGTATATCTGCATACTTTGGCTCTTCAATGTCAGAGTTACATACACATAGATCTGAAACCGACAAACATTCTTCTGGGAGATGATATGCGTGCAAAGGTTTCTGAATTTGGCTTGGTCAGGGCTACAGAAGAGGCCAGAGCATCTATCAGGACAAAGTGTGTGGGAACAGCTGGTTACAGTGCACATGAATATCAAAGTAAGGTTCTCCTTTAATTTCATCTGTAAATATCTATATCTGATGACCAATATATTTGATTTCTGACAGCTCAATTCTATATATAATAGCAATCTGAATAAATGCCACCAAATGTTGTGTTTTTTTCAATCGTACATTTTGGAAAATTTTACAAAAAAATCTGTAAAATTTTTAAATTGTGTGTTTACAAAAAGTTGCGATTATTCATTGTAACAGTGTTTTTTTTTAAATTTCAACTGTTGATTGTAGAGTTGTGTCTATTCGAATATTCATATCTTTTGAAATCTATATATATTTTTCTGTTTGAACTCTTTTTCATTTTTTTGCCACACAAAATAATATAAAATTTCAATCTCAACGGTTTTTACAGCTCTCTAAATTATTCTCTAGCTTTCAGTCTTTTAAAACTAAAAAAATCCTCCAATTCTTGATTTAACAAAATATTTTTGGAATGATAAATCTAGTTTACAGCTTTTAGTTAATTATATATATATACATATATATTTAATAAAAGTACCTATATATAATAGCAATCCGAATAAATGCCACCAAAAGTTGTGTTTTTTCGATCGTACCTTTTGGATAATTTTACAAAAAAATCTGTAGAAAATTTAAATTGTGTGTTTTACAAAAAGTTGCGATTGTTCATTGTAACGATTTTTTTTGTAAAGTTGCAACTATTCATTGTAGAATTGTGTCTATTCGAATATTCGTATCTTTTGAAATATATATATATATATATATATATGTCTATTTGAACTGTTTTCATTTTTTGCCATGACACAAAATAATATAAAATTTAAATATCAACTATTTTTACAGCTCTTTAAATTATTCTCTAGCATTCATTCTTTTAAAAGTATAGAAATTTCTCCAATTCTTGATTTAACAAAAGATTTTTGGAATGATGAATCTAATTAACAACTTTTAGTTAATTTTATATACAAAAATTTAATGAAAATACCTAGAGTTTTTTTCCAAGAGTTAGATGGATTATATAGTGAGCTTTCGGATTTAACTTTTCAATATGGTAATAAAGATGTCTTCTATTTAAAAGCAAGTTATATGAGTTTGTAGGTATAATCAAGTGCAGACACAAACATTGCGATTTTTTGCAGTACCTTTTCGTAAAAAAATTGTATTTACTTGTTTTCTTTTTAATTCAAACAGTTTTATATGCTTATTGTAGAGTTGTGTCTTTTCACTATATTTTATTTATATGTTTTTCATCACAAATTTTTGTTCTAATAGGTGTGTATAATTAAATAGTCATGCTTTTTGAACTCTCTTTATATTTGTCTCTTCATCACTAACTAAAAAGTTCGTTGAAACAAATTTCTCATTTTATGTTGAATCTAAATAATTTAATATTCAACGTTATTCTATAATCTAACTAATATTTTCGAAATGATTATAGCAATAGAGAATTTTAATACAACTTAATATAGAATTTACAGTTGCGTCAATTTATCGTAACTTTTCATTAAAAAAAAATTTAATATTTAAAAATAATAATAACAATCTGAATAAATGAGAACAACAGTTGTGACTTTTCGTAGTACTTTTTTGTAAAAAATTGGTTTTATTTTTTAAAAAACTATAACAGTTGTATTTGTTCATTGTAGAGTTGTATCTTTTCACTATAATTTATTCATATTTTTTCATCACAACTTTTCGCTCTAATAGGTGTGTCTATTTAAATAGTCATATCTTTTGAACTCACTATATATTTGTTTCTTCATCAATAACTAACAAATTATTGTTCATTGAAACAAATTTTTCGTTTTATGTTGAATCTAAATAATTTGAATATTAATATCTAATATTCAATGTTATTCTATAATCTAACTAAATTATAGAAATGATTATAGTAATATAGAAATTTAATAAAACTTAATATAGATTTTATAGTTGCGTCTATTTATCGTAACTTTTTGTTAAAAAATATTTTTATTTAAAATTAATTTTATTTTGTTTTTAAGAATTGTGTGTTTTAATTTTAATTTTTCATTGATACAGTTTCACTCATTATTAAATATATTTTTAATTATAGTTATTTAATAAAAAATTATATTTACTCATTCCAACCATTAGTTCAATATTCTCAGTTAGAATCACTTTGTCATAATGATTTTTTTAATTGTAGCTCTTTATCAAAAAATTTCATAAAAATATCTTATATTTATAATACTTTAAACAATATATTTTGCAAAGTTGCGTCTATTCTACATAGTATTTTTTGTTATAAATTTTCATTTTTATGGTTGTGTTTATAGTAACAGTTTATGTATTCAAATTATTCTATTACATTCAGATAAGTTTATAATGTATCATTTAAAATTTTTAATTTAATTATTTTTTTCAAAAATACTCCTCCGCGACATCGTCGGGTTCTGAGTCCTAGTATTTGTAATTACGTGTTAATGAGTGACACGTCTAGTAAAAAAATCTTGTAACAGAAAATTTTAAAAATGTTAATCACTAACATGTCGAATTTCGATTGGTGATTTAAAATCACACGTAGATGCCTTAATGAGCTTATAACTTCTTCTTTAATTTAGTATAGATTTCTAACTTATTCGTGAGTTTAAAAAATACTCATTTTCTATGTCACTTTTCAAAAATACTTTTTCATGGTATCTATTTTTAAAAATACTCCTTTTTACTATATAAAATGACTAAATTATAAACACTAACCCCCAAATACTAAACCGTACCACCTAAAAACTATACTCTAAATACAAAATAGAGAACACAAACCTAAAAAAAAAAATTCTAAAAAAAAATTCTAAAAATTAATTTAACATACTGTAATCTATACTAAAAAAAGTATGAGCTATAAGCTCTTAAAGCTGTCCACATAGGATTTAAAACATCCAATAGGGATTCGATATGTCATTTATTAAATTTTAAAAAAAATCAAAATTTTGTATATTCGGATTTTTTAAACGACCAATAGAAATCAGAGATCTCAATATTTAACATATTCAGTATTATGTTAAATTTCTATATTAAAATACTTATAAATAATTGTATGTACAACGTCTCACATTGGCTATAAAATTTTTAAACAACAGATGAGAACTATTATAAATAAGACTAATTTGCTTCCAAATACGAATGAGCAGAAAGCTTGATTTAACAAGCGTCCAAATTTAAAAAATTTAAAAATTTTAAATATTACAATTATAAACTTTTAAAAGGTTCAAAAATATTATAAATATTTAAACTCTATAGAATGTTTAAAAATATTATAAATACCCCCATAGAAAGTTTAAATATTATAAATATTTGGAAGCATATTAGTCTATCAAAAGTTTAAACTCTATTATAAATATTTAAACTCTATCAAAAGTTTAAGTATCATTAATATTTAACACTAAAAATTTTAAAATGTTATAAATATTTAAACTAATATCTTGAAAAAATCTTATTTATCTTTCTTTATGCTTTGTATCTCTTATAAGCTGTAAAACATGTTTTTGTGTATGACTTTATAGGTGATTTGATATTGTTTCAGTAAATTTTTTGGTCTAAGGAACAAGGATTGACTCGCAAGATCTTGATTTGTGTTATTTGAGTTAATTTTTGATGTTTAAAGAAAAAAGATCGACTACAAGCACACATTTTTTTATTAGTTATATATCTGTTCATAATACTTTCTCTGTAAGTAATATGTAATTTTGTAGTATTAAAGATTTTGGTTTGAGAAGTTTAATACGTGTGAATCTATAACCGAGTAAATATACATGTGAAAGTATCAATAATTGAGTGCATGTGATGACTATGCTGATCCATGAATTGCACAAATTTTATGAGAAAAAGAGGCAATGATTTTGGTCTTGGAGTTTAATGGGTTAACAAGTTATGGGGTAGTCTAAAAAAAAGTTTTAAATAATTATGCAGTGGAACAATGTGGAAAAGCTGACGAAAAAGAAGAAGAAGAAGAAGAGTATAACGAATAACCGGACAATAAAAATAACGATGACAGTTATCACGAAATTTGACAATAAAAATGATGAGAAAGAATATGAAGGGTAAGAAAACAGTGGAAAAAGAAACACAAAGACATATATGGTAGTGGTCAATGAAATATGAGAAAACGAGATTAATTCATGATTCTAAAATGTTTTGTTTGTTTTGTGGTCAAAGAAATGGTTTAGTATATGCAACGTCACCAGTTCGAATGTTCGATCCGCCTCGCTTCGACGTCCAGTTAAATCCAGTTAAATTCATGATTCTTTTGATCATATTTAATTTTTTTAACACAACTGATTTTTAGATTGTTTAAAAATTATGTATCTAAAATAAATATTTTGCCTTAATAGTAATTTAAAGTTTTTTACAAGATAATATTTTATAACTGTCATCAATCAGATATAATTTTCACCAAAATATATGAAATAAACCCACGCGTATGGGTTCAAAACCTAATTGTGGAAAAGAGGATAAAAATAAAAATATTCAAAAAAAAAAAATTTTGAAAAAAATATCTCAAAAAGGGCATTTCTAACAAATTCTAATTAATTTTCATACAATCTTAAAAATAAATTTAAGAACTCTTGGTTCATATGGTATTATAATAAATTTGTTCTTCTAATATTTTGTTATTCATAATTATAAAAAAAATTATATTCAAATAAAACTAAAAATATATATACTACACAAACAAATTTGAGATTCCAAATAATATTTTATTAATAAATATAATAGATTTTGTAAAATAAAATTATAGTAAAAGTATTATTTGGTAGCAACCTGCATGGGATCTACTTTGTATTGGAGTAGAAAATCATTCCGAACCCGGCCAGTTACTAACCGTAGTGAACTGAATTTTTTTAAATTACCGAATGGGATCTACACGATTTACCCCAAACCTGATTGGGTAACTAAAATCTGATTGGGTACCCGATTGCCCAGGACTAGTTAAAACCGACGCCGTTAGTGTAGTATGCACCTTAAAGGCTTAAACGCTAGCCGTTGAAAAGGAGAAGACAAAGTCTCGATTTTTTTTCCGATACTTTAACGGCCAGATTTAAAGGTTCCTCCTCCTGTCCATGTCTGATTTCAATCGCTTGTTTTTCTTCTGTCTTTCTGGGTTCTCTTTTCTTGTCGATAAAAAAAATTGTTAATTTTTCGTTTAACCCCACGATGTAAACCAGATATGAGCAAGAAAAATCTGGCGATTCTGTTGCGTGCTAGAATGAGATCCAACAATCCCTCCACCAAGTTCTCCCTCTCTCACTTTCCTGTAAGCTTTTGTTCTTCGTTGTTTCCGTATTTACGAATTGGATTATATCATTGGCGATTGTGACCAAATTCACCCAATTTGTAATCATGGGCAATGGAAAGTTTACATCTTTTGATTAAATAAGAAGAGTAAGGAATTGGCTATGATCCATAGCTTTAACTTCAGTAAGAAAAAAAAAAGAGGGTTTTTTGCTTCTTGAGATTTTGAAAGAAGATAAGAATATATAATAATGCCAATTTGACTTGTTCTCAGAAGGAGATTCAATCTAATTCTCAAGAGAATCATTCTAATGAAGGAATTGGGAACTCTAGTAAGTTTGGTACCACAGGAAGGTAATTACTCATTTATATATTTAATTAGCACCTCTCTGATCTTTGAAAGAAGTGAGTTTTGTAATCTTTATATTGATTTGGTTTTTGTTGGTTATGTTTGTTTAGGGTATACGATGTAGTTCGAGAAACAATGCACATCTCAGCTAGCAAAACCGGTGTATTAGACATTACTCTTAGTGATTTTCAAGAGGTAAACACTATCTCATTCTTGATTCCCTTCTTCCATGTTGTTTCATTAACCTTTCGATTTAATTACTTATGGTTTAAAATGCTTATAGGGTTACTTTAACCTTTCTCTTGAAGACCGTGGGAAATTACTTCTTGTATTAGCCAAAGAATACGATGTTAACCGGGAGCAAGTCCGAGAACTCGTTAAGCAATATCTCGGACTTGAAAATCCAGCTAGTGAGTTCTTTGTATTTCTGATTGCTTTTTTTTTTTTTTTTTTTTTTTATGGTATTATTCGATGATTCTCCATTGATTGATGAGAAAGTGTTTTTCTTTAGGTGATGATGATAGTAAGGAAGCTTTATCTTCTGTTTTCTATCGCATTGAACGGAATCTGAGGCAATCTCTTAGGCCAACATATGAAGTTCTCTTTGAGAGGTTGAATACACATCCAGGAGGGTTGAGATTTTTGTCTATCCTCCGTGCTGATCTTCTATCAATACTCACGTAATGTTTCTCATCTTTCTTGTTATGTGACTGGAAACTCAATTAGTTGAAGATAGTTTTTGAATCAGATGGTAAAATATTTCCGGTTAAAAATCTGACACTGATGGTTTGTTTCCAATGTATAGAAAAGAAAACACGCCATCTCTCCGATCATTAGATACCTTTTTGAAGGAGAAACTTGGTATGTGGCTTAGTCCTGCTTCTTTAGAGCTTCATCAAATTACTTGGGATGATCCTGCTTCATTGCTTGAGAAAATTGTCGCATACGAGGTATGCATTAGTTGTTTCCATTTACAGTAATCTCAGCTATTTCAGATGGTAAATTGTTTTTTTTTTTAATCTAATAACGCATGTTTTAAGGCGGTGCATCCTATCAGCAACCTCTTGGATCTTAAGAGAAGACTGGGAACAGGCCGTCGATGCTTTGGATATTTCCATCCATCTATTCCTGGTTAGTTACTTAGTTTTTCTAGACACATGTTTCTTTGATTGTAATTTGACCACATTCTTTAATCATCTTGCGCCGTGCCATTACTTCCAGGTGAGCCACTTATTTTTATTGAAGTTGCTCTCATGGAAACTGTTGCTCAAACAATTCAGGTCAAACTAATCTCTATCCTATACCGCACAGTTTAGGTTCTTGGCTATGTGTCTAAAAATTTACTTATACTGTAGCAGGAAGTTTTATGGGACAATCCTCCCATACCAGAAAACCAAGCAACAAGTGCTTTATTTTACTCAATTTCTTCAACTCAGGTTTGTTCATCCTCCTTCTGCATATATGTAGATCTTGCAGTTTTCATTGCCTCATATCGTATTTTCCGATTCAGTTCATGGTGTTGTTTAAAGCTAAGGCTTTTTGACTCATGTCTAATGTGTATATGCAGCCTGGCTTAGCTGGGATAAACCTTGGAAAATTTCTGATCAAACGAGTGATTACATTGGTGAAAAAAGACATGCCACATGTTTCTGTGAGTACTACTTTGGCTATTTTATTATTGTATTGAGGCCTTATTTACTTGCTCAACAAAATGTGTTTTTTTTTGGTTCCAGACATTTGCAACACTTAGCCCCATTCCTGGATTCATGCAATGGCTCCTCTCAAAGTTATCATCTCAATCAAGATTTGCTGAAGGTGAGCGTGATACACAGAGCAATTCGCCTTCATCTACTTTTAGCGAGAAAGTATTACTACCAGAAGAGGAACACTTATGAAGCTCATTAATAAAATTCTTCATGTATGTTCTTATCAATTATATACAAAATCATGTCCAAGGCATCAACTTAATAACCTTTTGTTTGCAGTGATTCTTCTTCAGGTAGCAACGGTATGGAAGTTCTATTGAATTTGCTATCAGTAAAGAACTGTGATTGGCCTACTTCACCTCGTATATTGCCAGTTTTAGAACCTATTCTTATGCGGTTATGTGCTAGGTATGTTCAGTTTTGGATGAGATGCAATGGTTAAATATGAATAATCTAGGCATAAACTTCAATGTTTTGTCTTGATTACGATAGGTACCTTTTGCAAGAGAAGAAGAGAGGAAAAGCTTTAGACTCTGTTGCTAATTTCCACTTGCAAAATGGAGCGGTAAGTGCAGTGTGATAGGTCTTATAGTTAACAGAGTGATTAAGATTGATAAGTTTATTGTTTTTTGATATGTTACGTAGATGGTTGAAAGAATAAATTGGATGGCGGATCGATCAGAGAAAGGTATTCATCAAAGTGGAGGCATTATGGTTAACTATGTCTATAGGTAAAGTAAACTCTGTATTCTAAGTGATTCTGCTTCAAGGCTTTCATTTAAACTGGTCCTAAATCTGTTTTATTTTTGATTAATGACAGGTTAGAGAATATTGAAGACTATGCTCAATCGTACTTTGGGTCGGGCAAAATCCATGCCTCTCCCGGTATCCATTCCCGTCTCTAGGTAACTCCGCAAAGAAAACTGATCAATGTGATTCTCGATTTGGTCATTCTCAAAAGACAAAGGGTCTAGGATTAGGCCTGAGATTAACACAAGCACAAATGCACCATGGTGTATGTATGTACAAACGGTTATAAGTGTGTATACTCTCGAGACTATATATGTGAATGTGTTTCGAACAGATATGAGGTTTCACGTATCGGAATCTGTTTCGACATGGCTAGTCTCCAAGACATATTCACGCATGAGTCTTGTGTTGGATCCATCTACGTTCTACATTTTCACAAAAACAAGATGCTTCCGTTACATACTTTACACTCAAATATGTATAGAGATAAGGAAAGAGGGAGAGAGAGAGAAGAGAGAACCTTGAAGGCGAGGCGCTTCAGATTATCCCACTCGAAATCGTTTTTACAATACGCAGACCGTACCTACGTGGTAACAACAGGTCAAACCGTAAATACAAAAGTAGAGATGGAAAACAGATGTAGAAGTCTTTTTAATGTCTTGAAAGAGAAAAGAAAAGCTTAGCTTACCTCTAAAATTCGAAGGGCTTGTTGCATTGGTCATGAATGATACCAAAAACAAAGTTTTTAGTTTAGTTATTTCATATTCAATATAAAGATATACGCAGCATATGTAAAATGACTTTTTCTATATAAGGATTGCACTAATATTTAGTGAATATTTCCATCGCTTGTTTGGGAAAAGCAAAAGAGATTTCGTGTAAATAACTAGGAAGAAAACAAAATTTGTTAAAAAAAAGTATGATGCAATGACTTAAAGAAACTAAATTCACTAGAGTTTATAAATTTTGGTAAACTTCATGAATGTGAACCTGACTTCAAATTCCAATTTTTATATATTATAAGTGATATTTTGGTACCTAAGTTCATGTGACGTGAAGAGCGACGCATCAGAGTGGCACAAAATTTATCGCCGTCACTTACAGAGTTTGTCTCTATAAATTCTCTTAACTCCAAATACGCCTCAGGGTTATAACTCTGTCCTTGATTAACAGAAATTGAGAATTACTATAATCGAAACACCTAAATTAAATAAATTAAAAAAAAATCAATATACTGACCTCAAGCTGAGCAGACACTATCCTCACTGCAACGTAAGTAAAGAAGTCATGAAGATGCTTCGCTGCCTTAGCCTCCGGAGAAGCTTCTCCAAAGCCTAATTCAATTATTCCAAAAAAAAAACATATTTAGAAAATAGACATTAATGATTAATCTATATAGAGGAACTGTGTATGGATCAAAACCACACTTTGTGATTGATTACATACCTGGAACGTACATCTTGTTAGAACAAATTCGAGTTTGTTTGCATTTTCGCGAATTTCGCATTAACGGATAAGAAAGGGAAGGTCTATTTCGAAATTTTGGATTAAGGTAAGAGAGGTAAGATTGATGGAGAAGGAGTGAAGAAGATGATGACTCCATTGAAATATTTGATGAAGAAAAATTGCAGGAGAGGCATTATTGTTTTACTAATTTGGTCGTATATAAGAGAATGTATTAGATTCACACATTAAAATATCTAGGTAGGATATGGATAAATAAATATCTTCTAGTTGAAAGTATAGAGACAAAACATCTTTTGTTATTGTAACGTCAAATATATCAATTAGATTTAAGGTTTTAAAAAATGAAATAAATATATATATATATATATATATATATATATCTTCAAATAATAATGATTTTATTGTTGTTGATACCAATTAATCAGTAAGCGTTTTGGTATGATTGAAAAGAGCATGTCTCAAACGAAATTATTATACCCACTAAAATCATGCATAAAAGAAGAAAAGGGTATAACATTTTTGTTTGACCAATAAAAAAAATATTTCTTAACAACTGTGTGAAATCAATCCACCACAATTCTCTTGATGATAGACTTATGTATAACCTCCCTCCCCCCCCCCCCCCCGCCAAAAAAAAAAAAAAAAAAAACTATGTATAACTAACTACTCTTCATGACAAACTAACCTTAAGTTAATCCTGACGATACTATAGCACCTCTAGAAACTACCGTCTGTCTACTGCCCGTCATGCACCAACGACCCTACGAACAGTAGCTAGCACAACAACAACGATCCGCTCAAACATCAAATACATTACCAAACAAACGCCAACACGACGCCCTAACATAAGTTATTTCCTGTTTTCATTAGTGTGCCCTTTCACTATATACCACGACAACGAGAGGTAGATTAATTAAGTTTGGTACATATAATCTAGTAATCAAATATTTCAGGAAATAAACTTTATCCTTTTGCTGTACTTTATGGTTCCATTATTCTAAATTCAGCAAATCAAGTGGATGATGATTGAACACCTCACCTTACCCACTTTTACAAACGTTGGCCCAAGGATCATCATATCAAATTATCAATGTCACATAAATTCAATTTCATAAATCTTTAAGTAATTACAGACGTGTCGATACTTTTAGGTCAAAGTCAAAATAGTAATTAAAACCGGTGTAAACCACCGATCACATGAGATGCGCGTGTTTAACACGGTTAAATTTTTTTCGGCACAACACGTGTAAACTGCTTATCTTATCTTCGTGTCGCAGGATTCATAGTGGTGCGTGCGTATGAGTTCACATCACCTTTATTACTCGACGCGTGCCGTATGAATCTTTGCATTTACGAGTTAACTACCGTTATTACTACAGAAAGTCCCATGTTCATTCAAAATAGCCGTTAGGATCTCGACAACTTGGCAACTACTGTTATAATAAATTCTCATAAAACCCAATTTTTGACAACTACAAACGGGCGTAAGTATTTTGACGGACAAAAAAAAGAGGAAAAAATGGTAAATAAATATTCCATCCAGTTTCACAAAAAATATCGTTTTATTATCTCTTACACGTTCTAAAATAAATACTGTTTAAAATTTTAATGTAACATTCAGTTTATTTTTTTTTATATAATTTTAAATCCATAAAAGAATAACAAAAATTATTTTAAATTTAAACGGTATAAAACAGGAAGATTTTCAAAAATAACACTAAAATAAGTTTTTTAAAAAAAACTTAGCACAACATTTCTAAAATTTCAAAAATAGCACCAATTAATCTTTCAAAATTAAATCCTAAATTCAAAATACTAAACCCTATCTTTCAAAACTATACCTTAAATATGAAAGTGAGAATCCAAACCTAAAAAACAAAATTCTAAAAATTATTATTTTAAATATTTTTATGTGATAATTAGTGTTATTTTTGAAAATTTATGGAAAGTGTACTATAGTTATCCATATAACTTGTTTCAATGTTATTTTAGGGTATTTTTTCTATAAAATAACATTAGAAAAAGGGTAAGGAAATAATTAAGAGTAATACTTTTGATAATATTTTTAATGCAAGTTTTTTGATTAGCAATTATGAAAATGGTACATATTATCAATCAAAACCGATTATTCCATGAAAAGAGTTTTGTTTTTAGCTTTTGGGTTTGTAGAATTGTAGTTATCTTTTGCATGAAGACTTCTCTATTGGTTAATCAAGTTCTATTTGAGCACCCATGCAAATTTTACTTTTACTTAAAAGAGTGTTTTTACTAATTTTGGAGACTCCTGATTTTATCTTTAAGCAGCTTTCTATTCTTAACTTTCTACATAGACCTCATCATTTGAAAAACATATGTATGAAAAAAATAACTTATCTTCTTCCACATTGAGGGCTGCTGGTGGTGGACATATAAAACTGTACTACTGTAGTTTTAGATGGATCTGAATTATTTCATTAGCTTTTACAAAAAAATAAAAGGTACAGATTCTATAGAACCACGACAAAAAAGAAAAAAATGTTTCTTCTCAATCATTTTATTTTTTAATATACAGGACCAGGTTTAAAGGGAAAACTCATATGTCGGTATGTCTCTTTGAGTGTCAGTCAAGATCTAAAGATATTTTTATAAGAAGGAAGAGACAAAGAAAACTTCAATAATTTTAATTTATTTTATTCCATATGAACTGTTATTTTCGTAACTTCTAAAAATCAAAACGGTCATAAAAAACTGAATAAGAAAAAATGCTTTATCTAATAAAACGAAAAAAAGAATCGTCTCGTCTACTTGTTGGTTACAGTTTTTTTTTTTTTTAATATAGAAAGGGTCCGACAAAAACTTTAACTAGAGAGACTGGGGCAGGTCTGGTTCAATCTCCATCATCAGTATCCCTTTCGACATCCTTCATTAACACTGACGAATCAGTGTTACAATAATTTCTCAAAGAACCCCAAAAGAAACGCAAACAATAATTCAAAGATTACTATTATAATCTTTTTATCTTCTCTTTTGCTCTCAGTCTCTTGTGTGTGTGTTTACGCCGTGTGTGGCTTTGCGTGTTAGTTCGTTCATCAGTGCCTTTTTAGCTTATCCTCCTCCTCATATGAATCTCGAGGCAATCTTTACACTGCCTTTTCTCACTCCCCATCTCTAGGGTTTCTCTCTCTCTCTTAAATTCTCTAAATTTCATTCTCTCTTTTATGGAGTACGTTTGTGTAAAAGCTTAGATTTTTAATTTGGGTTTCAAGCAAACAAAACACAAAAAGGTACGATTTTTTTATGATGCCCTTGATTTTGTTTTGCGTTTTTTACTTGATTTAGAGTAAAAGCTTATGTCTTTACACTTTGGATCTCCTTTGTAATTCAGATCTTGTGTATGTTAAGTTACAAATTTCAATTCTTTCAGTAGTAATTATAATTGAAATTCTTTGTCTGGGTTTGTTCTGTTTAATTCTTCCAATTTGGGGTAGCTTTTATGTTGGATGCAGTCTCTAGGTTCGATTTTTTGACATGTGTCCTTGTTTGTAATCAGATTTGAATCTTAAAAGCTTCTATTCTTATGTCTTGGTTTTATTAACAAAGTGTGATTCTTTCAGGTTAAAACTGTGAGCAATTTGGAGCAGCAAAAGTAACAAATCATGGCAACACTTGAAGACATTGGTCTAGCAGCAGGGATAAACATCTTTACTGCATTCATTTTCTTCGTTATCTTTGCCTTTTTAAGGCTTCAGCCGTTCAACGACAGGGTTTACTTCTCGAAATGGTACCTCAGGGGGTTAAGAAGCAGCCCTGCAAGTTCCGGCGGATTTGCAGGGCGGTTTGTGAATTTGGATGTGAGATCATACCTTAAGTTCTTGCATTGGATGCCTGAAGCTCTCAAGATGCCTGAGCGTGAGCTGATTGATCATGCTGGTTTAGACTCTGTTGTGTATCTCCGGATTTACTTGCTCGGGTAGGAAAAGATCTAACAAGGGTCATTATGTTTTAGACTAAATATAGAATCAAGAAGAGGAAAATAAGTTGACTAAGAAAGTCTTTAGAAAGCTTTTCTTAAGTCTGTCCATAATATTTAAATCATTTGGTTACCTTATTTCGCAGGCTTAAGATTTTTGCTCCAATAGCAATACTTGCTTGGGCAGTGCTTGTACCGGTCCATTGGACAAACGATACGTTGGAGTTGGCTAAGCACTTAAAGAACGTAACTTCAAGTGATATTGACAAACTGTCAATATCAAATATCCCACAGCATTCACTTAGGTTTGTTACAGCAAATCTTTGAGTGTGTGTGTTCTTTTCATGAGCTTAAATTGTTGGTTTTAAGTATAATCTCAGTTTTTTTTTTTTTTTTTTTTTTTTGAGTTCTCCAGGTTTTGGGCTCATATTGTAATGGCTTACGCCTTCACAATATGGACTTGTTATATGCTGATGAAGGAGTATGAGACAGTTGCTAACATGAGGCTTCAGTTTGTTGCCTCAGAAGCCCGTCGACCTGACCAGTTCACTGTAAGAATCGTTTCTTTTCCTTTCGTTTAAACTCAGAACAAAGCTAAGTCAATGATTTGTATGTAAATCGTTGGTATTGATGGTGTATGTCATGACATTTTGACAGGTTCTTGTTAGGAATGTACCTCCAGACCCAGACGAATCTGTGAGTGAGCTTGTGGAGCATTTTTTCCTAGTTAATCATCCTGATCACTACCTCACACATCAGGTAAAAAAATTTCATAGGATAACTTGACCTTTTCATATGCATTTCTTGGTGGAAAACAATTTCTCTATTGTCTTTTTTTATAACTTGTCGAATCAACAATATATATAGGTTGTATGCAATGCAAACAAGCTCGCTGATTTGGTCAGTAAGAAGAAGAAGCTGCAGAATTGGCTTGACTACTATCAGCTCAAATACTCTAGAAACAACTCTCAGATCAGACCTATGACAAAGGTACTTAAATGTGTAAAACTTAATGATGTTTCTTTTCTGCTAGCTCTTATTCTATTAAGTCGCTTCTATTTGACAAAAACAGCTTGGGTGCCTTGGTTTGTGTGGACAAAAAGTTGACGCAATCGAACACTTCATTGCTGAAGTTGATAAAATATCAAAAGAGGTATGGTTTTTGTGGTCTGTCTTACCTGACTTCCATTGTTTGCGCCATCTTATGCTTAATGTTCCTTTTTGGTTCAAACTCGTCATTGTTTTTAGATTGCTATAGAAAGGGAAAATGTGGTGAATGATGAAAAGTCAATCATGCCAGCATCTTTTGTCTCGTTCAAAACCCGTTGGGCTGCTGCTGTTTGCGCTCAGACCACACAGACCCGAAACCCAACGAAATGGCTAACCGAATGGGCTGCAGAGCCGCGTGATGTATATTGGCCAAACCTTGCGATCCCATATGTTTCTTTGACTGTAAGAAGATTGCTCATGAATGTAGCCTTCTTCTTCCTTACCTTCTTTTTCATCATCCCTATTGCGTTTGTACAATCTCTTGCTACTGTTGAGGGAATTGAGAAAGTTGCACCGTTCTTGAAAGTCTTTATTGAAGAGTGAGGTCTCCTTCTTCTCTAGTATTGCATTTGAATAATGTACTGAAACATTTTCAACTAAAATTGGACCCGGTTGGTTGTCTTTTTGTATTCACAGGAAGTTCGTTAAGGCGGTGATACAAGGTTTGCTAGCCGGTATTGCTCTGAAGCTTTTCTTGATCTTTCTGCCATCCATACTGATGACCATGTCCAAATTTGAAGGCTTTACATCAATTTCGTCCTTGGAAAGACGCTCAGCGTCAAGATATTACATTTTTAACTTAGTGAACGTCTTTCTTGCAAATGTTATCGCTGGAGCTGCGTTTGAGCAGCTCAACTCTTTACTCAATCAGTCACCAAATCAGTACGTGACTCCTTCTCTCCCTCTCTCTCCCTCTGTTAATCTTTCTTTCTTTTTTCTAAGGACTCTTCTTTTTACAATGTGAGCAGAATCCCCAAGACAGTTGGCATGGCGATACCGATGAAAGCAACCTTCTTTATAACATATATAATGATTGATGGTTGGGCAGGAGTTGCTGGAGAGATTCTTATGCTTAAACCTCTCATTATATTCCATCTCAAAAACGCATTCTTGGTGAAAACAGAGAAAGACAGAGAGGAAGCAATGGACCCGGGAAGCATCGGTTTCAACACGGGAGAGCCTCAGATACAGCTTTACTTCCTTCTAGGTCTTGTCTACGCTCCCGTGACACCAATGCTTCTTCCTTATATCTTAGTTTTCTTCGGTCTTGCTTACATCGTATACCGCCATCAGGTAAATATTAGTTTCTTCTTCTCCTATAAATTTGATCATATTGGATAATTTAGACAAATCTGCCAAACTTGAACATTTTCTTCTTTTTCGTGTTCTTATTCTTAGATTATAAATGTGTATAACCAAGAGTACGAGAGCGCTGCTGCGTTTTGGCCAGATGTTCATGGACGGGTTATATCGGCATTGATCATATCTCAGTTGCTTCTGATGGGTTTGTTGGCTACAAAACGTGCCGCTTTAGCTGCACCGTTTCTCATTGCTCTTCCAGTGATTACTATCGGTTTCCACCGCTTCTGTAAAGGCCGTTATGAACCCGCCTTTATCCGTTACCCTTTAGAGGTCAGTTTCTTCTACGTATCTGATAAACATCTCCATTATTATCTTTGTAACATATATATTGCAAGTTACAAGCCCGGAGATGGGAAAATGTTGATGTTTTATAGGAAGCTATGATGAAAGATACATTGGAAAGAGCAAGAGAGCCGAATCTGAACTTGAAAGGCTACTTGCAAGACGCTTATATTCATCCGGTTTTCAAAGGCGGTGATGACGACGATGACAGTGACGTGGTCGGAAAATTGGAGGATGAAGTCATCATAGTGCCAACGAAACGCCAATCGCGGAGGAACACTCCGGCACCAAGCAGAGTTAGCGGTGAATCTTCTCCATCTTTGGCCGTTATTAACGGTAAAGAAGTCTAGTTTTTAACCGGTTACAGTAAAAAAGCAGCATACGACCAAAAAAGTATGAATATAGTTCGTGTATGTGTGTACTTTATTATGTACATAGAGAGAGGCGTTGTTGTTAATGTGTTTCTTCTATTGTCCAAGTAAAAGTGTCGGGGTCTTTACTTCAGTGTATTTTCAACCATTCGTTTTCTTGTTTATTCAGCAAGATACCAAGATTGTAAGTGTGTGATGATTCTAATTTCGTATAGCATTACAAAAATAAGAAAACGAATAAATTGATTAAAAAGCATATAAACAAAATAATAAAACATCAACTGCATAACTTTTTTAATTCAATAGAGATACATTACAAAACAAGAAATATTCCTTATCTAACAATAAAGGTTACAAGATTGACCTAGTCGATATCCTAACATAACAATGTCGTGACTTATAGAAAGCCATATTACAAAATAAGATATTGAATCTTGTTAGGTAAATAGTAGAGGTTATATGACTTACCTCGTCGATATCCTAGCCATTAAAAAATCTCAAACTACTGATATTACAAACAGTAAATATATCGACAACATAACAATGTCGTGAAGCTTATACAAAGCCATATTACAAAATAAGATACTTAATATCTTGTTTCGTAATAAAGGTAACATGATGTTACATGGTTGAGATCTTAAGGAAAAAATATGGAAATTATTTTTTTACTAAAGAAGCAATTTCAACTCCATAACAAATGGCAGCGAGAACTATTTTCCAAGGCATTTATGTGGAAACTACGATCAATATATTTCAAGAAAGAAGAGAAAAAATGAAGTATCGAGGCAAATTTGTGGAAGGTGAAGTTGAAGTGTGAATTCAAGTATTGAAACTAATTTAAAGAGGATGAACAAATTCAAGTGTGTATAAAGCAATACGTTGGGCTGTTAAAAAGTCCCACTCTTACTCGTAAATCTGTAAATTCATTTAAGACCCGTGCACATGCATGAGTATTAATGGAAGAGAGTCAGTGAATGAATCTATAAATTCGAGCATCGTAACTTGTTAAGTTTGGTGGAATATGGAACGATCTACAATGTAAAGCAAGGTTAAGAGTTCATAAAAAAAAGCAAGGATAGTTCATAGTTGTTTTTTTTCTCTGCCTTTTGAGTCCAAAGTAATTTTAACAATGTTTTGAACCCAAGCTATTCTAACCAAATATAAACATTTGGCTTAGGCGACTAGGCATCAGTTTAGGCGCTTCCATGCATCCCGATTTTAGGAAAATCTCTGATTCAATCCGGTTTATTGGTTTAGATGTCCAAAATCGATATTAATCAGTCAAATATATATATATATATATATATATATATATATATATATATATATATATATATATTCGGTTTGGATCCACAAACTTCATTTTTGATAAGGAGGATCACATTCTTCCGTTAGGATCCAATCCATCCAACAACGCTTGCTAGTTAGAGAGTTTTAACTTCATGTCAAAGAACATATATAATTCAAATTGTAAACCAACCATACATCGTAACTCAATCTTAACTTTAAAAAAATAAGTTTAACACTTTGAGGGCCAATCCAATCCATAATGTTTGGTTGCCTAAAGCAAGATAAAAAATTAAGCTCATTAACAAGAATATATAGAGGTTTGAACCCACTAATAAAACCACTAAACCATAAACGTTTTCACTGAAAATGACGCTCTAAAATTTATAATATGCATCTAATGTCTTTTTTTTTTTTTTTTTTTTTTTTTTTTTTTTGTGTGTGTGTGTGTGTGTCAAACGGGCATCTAATGTCTAAAATCATAATTTTACTGGTTTTTAGGTCAAGGTTCGACCTTAAACATTGTAAAGTTATCTATGAGTTCCAGTTATGTGCTTATGTCTATAACTAAACTTCTTAACTCATACTAGTATCTAATACAACTAATCAAAACCTTATGTCTAGAGAAATATATAGTTTTTGGAAGGGACAATCTTCATTATATGTCATCACCATACCTTTTTTTTCTTGGCCGTCCTAGACTCCTAGCCATGCTTTTGTTCCTGGAAGATCTTGCTACAATTAGCCAGATACTGGAACGGTGTTTGTGTTCCTGGAAGATCCATATTGCTTTTTAACGGTGAGTAAAAAAAAAAAAATTATTAATTATTTTAGCCGTTAGACCAAATACTATAACAATACAATTTTGTTGATGAGATCATGAGAACGATGTCGTTTCAGTAATCTTGATCTCAAGGTTCAAAAGAGCACACACTTTTACTTATCTCAATTATCCACTGAAACATTCGTCTTTGGCAAAGAACCAGAATGAGCTCTCATCAAATCCTCCAATTTCGCTCTGACCCGTTTGTGCTGTCACACTGTTGCCCCCATATACTCCTCACCAGCTCTCTCACACTCCATTCTCCTCGAAAGCAGCCTTTTCCCGGTCTCCGTTTCCGTTGGCGTCGCTCTAATCACACCGGAATCAGGAGTTCAACGACGTCTGAGTCTCATGATACCACAAAAGAAGCTTTGACTTCGGAAACGGCCACTACGTCGATTGAATTGAAAAGGGTCTATCCGTTTCACGAAATTGAGCCCAAGTGGCAACGCTATTGGGAAGATAACAGAACTTTCCGGACACCAGACGATGTCGATACTTCGAAACCTAAGTTCTACGTTCTCGACATGTTTCCATATCCAAGGTCTCTTCTTTTTTTCAATGTTGATTTATGTTGAAAAGTTCACAAATTTAGCTAATTGAGAAGCTATTTCAGTATAAAGTTGTTGGTTTTTTTTTTCAGATAAATTTTAGTAGCATCGTTGGATTTGGTTTTTTTGGAAAAGATGAATTTTTGTGTGTTGTGTTGTGTGGTTTGTACTTCAGTGGAGCTGGATTACATGTGGGGCATCCACTGGGTTATACAGCAACTGATATATTAGCGAGGCTTAGGCGTATGCAAGGTTACAATGTTTTGCATCCTATGGGATGGGATGCTTTTGGATTGCCTGCAGAGCAATATGCTATTGAGGTTCATTGTTTTCTTTTTTATTGTTTCTCAATTCATTATGAATGCTTTTAAATGTTAAAAGTCCTTATTGGTTATTTTGTTGTCTGCGTTGCAGACAGGAACTCATCCGAAAACTACAACATTGAAGAACATTGACCGCTTTCGTTTACAGGTGATGTACTCTTTCAGTTTAGCACCAGCCTAGTAATGTTTCATCATTTTCTATGACAGAAGAAATTTCAAAGTTTTGTTATTGGTTGGATTGTGAAAAATTTATGCTTGTTTCCTGGTTTAGGATTATGCAAAAGGATCTTAATAATGTGTACATGTAATAAAAGCCATGACTTTGGACTGTTTGGCGTAGGTCTTACCATGGGAGTAAAGAGGGACCTTAATGAATGTGGTTCTTTTGTTTGTTTGCAGCTCAAATCACTTGGCTTCTCGTACGATTGGGAACGTGAACTTTCTACAACAGAGCCGGACTATTATAAATGGACACAATGGATCTTTCTTCAGCTTTATAAGAGAGGTTTGGCATATCAGGTCAAGAAAATCATTGTCTAGTTCACAAGTTAAAACTGTGCATTTGTGTATAGAAAAGTTCTTTGAAAGATTGTAAATTCAGGCTGAAGTACCCGTCAACTGGTGTCCTGCTCTTGGTACTGTTTTGGCCAATGAGGAAGTGGTGGATGGTGTTAGTGAGCGTGGTGGTCACCCAGTTATAAGAAAGGTAATATCTTTTACCATCTGGGAATATGTTTTTTTCCCTCTTCCGAAATCTGTATTCCTCTGTTTTGAAAGTTCTCATGAATTTTACAGTGACATTGTTTATTACCAAGCAGCCGATGAGGCAATGGATGCTGAAGATTACTGCATACGCTGATCGTCTTCTAGAAGATTTAGACGAACTTGAGTGGCCTGAAAGTATAAAGGAAATGCAGAGAAACTGGATTGGAAGATCTGAAGGAGCTGAATTGAACTTTTCAATTCTTGATGGCAAAGGCCAAGAAACTGACAAAAAGATTACAGTTTACACCACGAGGCCAGATACACTTTTTGGAGCAACGTATGCTTATACACGGATTAATCACATTTATGAATCAAATCTAAATTCTTGGTTTTGATTGCTTTATATGATCTCTTCTACCATTCGCAGTTACATGGTTGTGGCACCAGAGCATCATTTGTTGTCTTACTTTGTAACCTCAGATCAGAAACAACAAGTACGTTTCTTTTTCATTTCTTTCGATCTCATTATACAATTTGCCTTTCATATGATTATCATGAGTCCTCCTTTAATGGTTACAGGTTGAGGAATACAAAGATTTTGCTTCGAGGAAAAGTGACCTTGAAAGAACAGAACTTCAGAAGGAAAAGACTGGTGTATTTACCGGATGTTATGCGAAAAATCCAGCTAATGGGGATGCTATTCCCATTTGGGTAGCTGACTATGTTCTAGCAAGGTAAGTTTGGTCTAACTATTTACATTGCTTTAAATTGAATTTGTGTGAAACAGATAACTTAGTTATATGTGACAGTTATGGAACTGGAGCAATCATGGCAGTCCCAGCTCATGATACTCGAGATAATGAGTTTGCGTTGAAGTATAACATTCCGATCAAGTGGGTTGTGAAAAACGAGGCAGCTTCATGCGATGATGCCAAGCAAGTTTATCCCGGATTAGGCATGATTGAAAACTCATCAAGTTTAGAAACAGGACTTGACATAAATCAACTATCTAGCAAAGAAGCTGCTTTGAAAGTTACTGAATGGGCTGAGAGAACCGGCAATGGAAATAAAAAGGTTTGTCTTGATGTCTTTCTCATTTCGATCGATTATGTACATACTTTTCATCTTTGTTTCTTACTCAAAAAGCTTTTTTGGCAGGTAAATTACAAGTTGAGAGATTGGCTATTTGCACGGCAGCGTTACTGGGGTGAACCTATCCCAATCTTAATTTTAGATGAATCTGGTGAAACCATTGCGGTTTCAGAATCTGAACTGCCACTCACTTTGCCTGAGTTGAATGATTTTACTCCCACTGGAACAGGGGAACCACCACTGTCAAAAGCAGTTTCATGGGTATGTTTTGCAGTTAATATGATTAGTTTCTGGTTACGTAAAATGTCACTGTACACTTTTGGTTACGATCGAATGTCTTTGCAGGTAAACACAGTAGATCCTATAACAGAAAAACCTGCCAAAAGAGAAACAAGCACTATGCCACAATGGGCTGGCTCTTGCTGGTAAATGTTTTAATAATAAGCTCTTTGTTACACAAAATGTATCTACCAATTGGGAATCCTTGATGCTTTCTACTAGTGATGGTTCTAGGATAGGCTAAGCCAAAATGGGTGGATCTATGACCTTGTTGAATATTTTACCCAAAGTGTTGTTGAGTTTTACACTGAGAATCTAGATAAAATTACCTGTTTTGCTTTATTGTTGATTCATGATATTCCCTTTGTCTCCAGGTACTATCTGAGATTCATGGACCCGAAAAACCCTGAAGCATTAGTTGACAAGGAAAAAGAAAAGTGAGAGCCTTTTACAGAAAGCATTAGTTGAATCATTCCATTTAAGTAAAATTTTCTTCTAATAACTTTTCTTGTGGCAGATATTGGAGCCCAGTAGATGTATATGTTGGTGGTGCTGAACATGCTGTTTTACACTTACTATACTCGAGGTTTTGGCACAAGGTGTGTGTCCTTTGAATCCTCTCTTTCTTTTAGCTATCTCGTGATGCAACCTTAAGCTCTATTGCTGCATCATCACAGGTACTTTATGACATTGGCGTTGTGTCGACGAAAGAACCTTTCAAGTGTGTCATAAATCAAGGAATCATCCTTGGGGAAGTAAGTTTGTATTTTACCCCACCTTTTTCAGTTTGATAAATTCCGTCGAATCATTCCTTCTTAATAGTGTTACGTTGCAGGTCCAGTATACAGCTTGGAAAGACCAAGAAGGAAATTATGTAACTGCAGATACCGAAGAACGGTTAAATGAACATCAACAAGTGACAATACCGGAAGAAAGAGTAAGAGTCTTCTTTCGCATTCACTAAACTGATAGGTTCTTCGGTGTTCTTAACCTTATGATCTTTAATGTTCTAGGTTATGAAGTCCGGAGATCATTTTGTTCTGAAGGAGGAGCCTAGCATTCGTCTAGTTCCACGAGCTTATAAAATGAGCAAAAGTAGAGGAAATGTCGTAAATCCTGATGATGTTGTGTTAGAGTATGGTGCAGATTCTCTACGTTTGTATGAGATGTTCATGGGACCTTTTAGGTAAACTTCAATCCCCATATTTGTTTCTTCAGGTTTTAACACTTTCTCAGTGTTTATGTTTTACTGCATTTCCTTCTACTAGGGACTCAAAAACTTGGAACACGAGTGGGATTGAAGGTGTACATCGTTTCTTGGCAAGAACATGGAGACTAGTCATTGGTTTGCCTCAGTCTGATGGTTCTTTCAAAGATGGAACCATAGTGACTGATGATGAACCGACCCTTGAACAACTCCGAACTCTTCATAAATGCATAGCTAAGGTCATCTCATTTCCCAAAATGATCCCTTTGCGGTTTGAATACATGTTACTTATATGTAAAATTTGCAGGTGACTGAGGAAATTGAGAGTACCCGATTCAACACAGGGATTTCAGGAATGATGGAGTTTGTTAATGCGGCATATAAGGTTAAATCTTAAGACTCTTATATCAGTCAGCTTTGTATTTTTGCTTAAAAGTACTGATCCTTTTCTCTAGTTTCGTCTTATTTTGACAGTGGAATAATCAACCTAGAGGAATCATTGAGCCTTTTGTTCTTTTGCTCTCACCTTACGCACCTCACATGGCTGAAGAGCTTTGGTCACGGTTAGGCCATCTGAATTCTCTGGCCTATGAAAGCTACCCTAAGGTAGAGATAGTAAACAGAACATGTAAACACAACAGTGGATAGGGTTTTTGCGGTACTGACTGTATTGGTCTTTATGCAGGCAAACCCGGATTACCTAAAGAACACAACTATCGTTCTTCCAGTTCAGATAAACGGCAAGACAAGAGGCACCATAGAGGTTGAAGAAGGATGTTCTGAAGATGATGCTTTTGTTCTTGCTTCACAGGAAGAAAAACTCAGGAAATATCTACACGGACAGTCAATCAAGAAGCGAATCTATGTGCCTGGGAAGATCCTTAACGTTATCCTAGACCGTACTAATGTCAAGGTCACTACAAAGTAGGATTTAGAAAGAAAAAAAGAACAATTACAGAACCTGTCAAATGAACAAAATTTTTATCTTGGGTTAACTCAAAATCTCTTTTGAATAGTTTCCATCATATAGAAAAAAAAAAATTATTTTAGAAGCAAAGGATCTGTTCTTAGAGAACATCAGACGCAACAGTTGCTTCTTTCCATCCTCTTTGCCGAGCTCGAAGCTCCCACATGTAAGATAGTCTTCTCTGTCCATCTAGAGTTGCCTCTGCTTTCTCTCTTGCTAGCTCACATGTTTCCATCCCCATACTGCATTTATCAGCTTCTTTTTGATACTGAGAAGCCGCTTTCTTAGCATCTAGCAGCAACCTATCTGCACGCCATTCGTCTTCTTGAGCTTGTGCTTCTCTTAGCTTCAGCTCTTCAGCTACCATTTCAATGAAACTACTCTCGTTCTCTTCACTCCCTTCCCCGTGCCGCATGCAATCTTGGCAATAAAACAAGGACCAACAAAATTGCACATGAGATCTGCAACAGTTCAGCAATTATACTATATATAAAAACTTATTGCCAGAAATATACTCACCCAAGAAACTGTGATTGCTCAATCCTGCAGAAGAAACATGGAATTAAACGCATCAAAACTTGGGTTTGTGACCAAAGGGAAAGAAGAAAGGAAGGACAATGATAATGATGATGATTACCGTCGGGGATGGAGAGGAGAGGTTGAGAAGAACAGTCACAGTCACAAGGAGGGCAAGAGTGGAGAGAATCTGCAATGGTCTCGTTGAGATGCCAATACAGAGAGGGACCTGCGATGTAGGCGACAATACATAGTCCCATTACCCCTGTTACCAGCTTCGCCGTCTTCTTCTGCCTTCTGGTCATCTCTCTATTTCTTTCTCTCTGCAAATTAATGGTGTCTTCTCTTTTCTTTGAATCTTGGAAGATTCTCAGTAACTGCTCACCTTGACATCTCCCCCAAGTATTGGATCCCTTCCAAAGTTCTCGCACTTTTAGATCCTATTTTTAGTAAATGCTCTGCAGATATATAATTTATGTCATAATTATGCCGTGGTTACATTATTAGATTGATCACATAGGTTCTTTGAACCAAACTGCATCATTTCCCTGCTAAGAAGTTTTAATAGAGACACTGTTTCATCTGAATGTGAAGTATGATTCATGAAAAATGTTATGGTTCTCCTGTTTATCTCGATTTTGCTCCATCCCGGGAGCTTTTTCAGACCGAGAGACCTCATCTGATTCCATGATTCACTTACCTCGTCCCATCTCTTCATCGCAGCAAAGGACTGTCCAAGTCTAACGTAATGTCCAGCGTCCACTGGCTTCAACTCAGTCATATCCTGACAAATTATATCTTCGACCTCTGTTATCCCATTTGCGCGGCAAGCATCAAGTATTATACCCAAGACATCGATAGAAGGTTTCATAAAATTCTCTTTGTAGAACTTGAACGCATCTTCTACTCTTTTAGCTCTACATAAAAGATCAACCACACAGGCAAGGTGTTCGTAATTCGGTTCAACACCAAAATCTCTAACCATTGAACTGAATATTTTCAAACCTTGCTGAACCATTCCATTATGGCTGCAACATGAGAGAACCGCAAGAAATATCACGTGGTTCGGCTCCATTCCAGAGCGAAGAAACTCAGAGTAAATTTCTAAAGCAATATCCCCTTTACCATGAAAACCATACCCTGCAATAAGTGTGCCCCATGAAACAACATCTTTCCTTGAAATCGAATTGAAACACCTCTGTGCAGCTTCTAAGTAGCCACATTTCGAATACATATCAACCAGAGCCGTATCAACCAAGGAACATGGGCTGATGAAGCTTCTGATTACAATACAGTGGATCAGTCTCCCTACTGGGAGAGCTCCAGAAGATGAACAGGCTTGTAAAAGCGAGACAACAGTCAATGAATCAACTCGTTGCACGGTTCTGAACTTCATTTCTTCAAACAATAACAAAGCCTTACACAGATCTCCGTTCTGAGCATATCCGGAGATAATCGCATTCCACGAAACTAAGTCTCTTCCTTTCATCTGTTCAAAAATAACTAAACTTTTATCCAAATGGCCGCACTTTGCATACATTGTAACAAGAGAGTTCAACGCAGGGGTGTCTAGTGTATATCCTTGCCTCAGTATATAACCATGGACTGAAGCGCCGAGATCAAACGAACCTAATTGAGCACAAGATGCTACAACACTAGCTATTGCTTCACTCGACAGGTCTGATCCTGAATTTAACATTTCCGAAAAAATAACCAGTGCCTTCTCCGCTCTACCCAACCGCATAAGTCCTGATATCATGACTGTCCAGCAAACAACATCCTTACAGGGAATGGTTTCGAGTACTCGATATGAAGCTTCCTCCTCTCCACACTTTAAGTACATAGTTATCAATGCCGTCCTGAGATGCATCTCTACATCAAAACCAGTTTTTACAATTTGGCAGTGCAACATTCTTCCCATATCAAGATCACACATTGTTCCACTCACTGAAAGCGATGCTCCAAACGTCTGCTGATCAGGTCTTAAACCAAAATCACTCATTCTGTACAAAAGTTTCAATATTTCAGTCATATCACCAACAAAAGCAAATCCTGAAACCATTGTGTTCCATGAAACCATATCTCGTTGCTCCATCTGATCAAACAAATCCTTAGCATCTCCAACACGATCAAACTTGCAATACAAATTCAACATAGAGTTCATCGCAGCTATATCAGAATCAAACCCATAAACCACCGCAAAGGCATGTAAACACTGTAACTGCGTAATATCCGAAACCCCACTAAGCAATTCCAACAACGTAACCGGACTCGGACTAATCCCCTGAGATCTCATCACGTTAACCAACGAACACGCTTCTCCAACAATCCCGGCGCGTGAGTAACACCCAATCATAGCAGTCCAGTGTACCACATCCCTCTCACGCATTTCGTCGAACACTTTCCGAGCATAACCCAAAACACCAAATTTTGCATAGATATTAACCAGTGAAGACGAGATATAGAAATCAGAAGAGAACCCATTAACGAGAACTTGCTGGTGAATCGAGATACCAAAAGAGAAGAGCTGAAGTGAAGCACAAGCTTTGAGAAGACTCGGGAAACTAAAAGTATCAGGTAAGATTCTATCGGCGAGCATGGAACAGAACGTGGAGAGAACTTGCTTGTAATCGCCATGATATGAGAAATGGTTGATGAGTGAGTTGAAGTACTTGGTGGAGTTCAACACAGACGAAGGCCTGATCATAGCTCCATGGTTTTGATCAAAGCGTGAACGATGAAGAAGAAAGATATTGAATTGCGTAATGGTTTATTAATCGGAACCAAACTAAACCGAACCAAAATTAAACCGTTACTATATATACGACTTTATACGGAGGTAAAACCCTAAGTAAAAAAAAAAAAACAAACCGCACCAATGTTAATATGTCTAACGTTTTTCACTATAGCTGATATGTCTAACGTTTTTCACTACGATGGCTTATTGTTATGCACCATCAAATATAGCACTTGTCTCGTTGTTTGGAACCCATGTATTGGTCAAACCAAGTGGATCCCAGCTAAAGATCCTTACAAGACGTGCTACGGCACCTTTGCTCTCGGATCGTACCAAGACAAGAAATCCGGATATAATAGTTACAAAATATTGAGCTATGATAATGGTACTGAAACTAAGAATAAAAAAATCTCAATTTATGAGTTTAAGTTGGAAGATTCTTGACGTCACTTTGGATTTTTACTTGATCCATATTGATAACCGGGTGTCTTTTAAGGGAAAGACTTACTGGTTTGCGGTAGATAAGAAAGAGAACAACCAGATCGTATTCTTACTCAGTTTTGATTACACAACAGAGAGATTTGGACGTATGAATCTTCCATCATATCAGCTTTTTCGATATATTTATAGGACTGATATGGCTCTCTCCGTTGTTAGAGACGAAAAACTTTTCGTGTTATTACAGCTCACAAATACATCAAGGACAAAAGTATGGGTGACTAATAAGATTGATGAGACTAAAGCGGTACCGTGGAGCATGGTCATGGCAGTGGATCACTCCAGAGAATATATTACGTCTGGAGTAAGGTTTCTTGTCGACGAAGAAAAGAAATTCGTCGTGTGTTTTGATTGGAAAAGTTTGGTCAAGGACGGCAAGGTTCACTACGAAAACATGGTACACATAATTAAGGAGGATAATAAAGTTACAAAAGTGGATTTGGCAGCACCTACAATGTTTATACATTGGCCACAATTGTTTAATTATGTTCCAAGTTTGGTTCAAATCCAGTGACCAGCTGGAAGACTGGAGGAGGGAAGGATATATAAATTGTGTTTTTTTTTTAAAAATTTATTTTGGTAGTTTTAATTTTTAATGTTTCACTTTGGAAGTTTTATTATTTAATGTTTCAACTTTCAACTACACAGAGGAGGAAGTTTAGCTAACAGATGTTAAATCCATGTTTTGTTAAGTTGCTACGATTTTTTTCATGGTTCATTACAAATCCTCAATCATTTTGCCGATTTTTTGTTACAAAAATTGCTTTAAGATTATGGGGTTCTTTTTTTTTTTTTTTGATAACCTGAATATTTGCAGGCAAATTATTTTATGAAACGAAGGTTACCTTCCAATTTAATGTCTTTGTTGATTTAGTAAGCATAGCATGAGAAACAATGGCGAAAAGCTATTTCTGGTAGTCACGTACGTAACTCAATCATGTCTTCTCTTTATCAAAAAAAAAAAAAAAAAAAAAAAATCAATCATGTCTTCTCCATTTATTCTAAGATCACACGACCATTATCAGCACATAAATCTTCAATGTATGCTTGTTGCGAAAATGAAAATTTCGAGATATCAAAAGCAATTGATTAAATTATCTATGCACTGCCTTTTTTTTTTAATATTGGTTCAGAAGCTATTTTGTTCATTATATTTCGTCCAATCAAGTTTTCTGAAAGTCTCAGTCCTTTTTATTTTTATATTTTTGTTAAACAAGCCTTCAAACATAATAAAAAAGGATACATAAACTAGAAAAGGGGTTTGATAAGCCATTGAGAATTGGAGACCGAAGCAATGAAGCAACAAGCCACAAATAACCTCATGGTGTGTCTTTAACACTTCTGCGATCAAATCCGTGAATTTTGGAGTATTCACGATCACTAGTGATTCATGTTACGTTGAGAAGATGTCCTTAGCCTTTTGGTTCAATTATAATGTTGTACACATTGGACCAAAAAAAATTTGGCTCCAGAAATAGGAGCTTTAATCTAGGTTTAAAAACTCATTATATTACATATATATTTGGGTCTACGTTCTGAAAATATGTACTTGCACATAATTTTGTTGTAAAAAAAAAAGTATGGTGTTTTATAAAACCTTCTGAATTATTCAACTCAATTGGCCATATTGTCACCACTGGGACGGTCATTGGTCAACGTAGTTGCAATTCCATCTGTTTTTTTTAATATATGTATATATATATATATATATATATATATATTTCTAACTTCTTAATTAGTTGTTTATAGTCGAGGTTAATAGTTTATAGCCAAATCAATTTCATGAGTCATGAATCATGATAGTTGACATGCTTCCTCCGGCGTTCAGTTTGCCGCATAAAGAATGAAGAAAAAAATAATAATAATAAGAAGCAAATCGCCAAATATATAAGATATTAATATCGTTATTTTCTATTTTAATGTCCTACGTACTTTTTTTCTTTAAAAAATCATTAGGCCTGGATTCAATGTTCAACTAACGCAAACAATTTTTTTTGTATAAGAAACTGAGTTTTGTCTGGGAGAAGATAAAACAAACTGAATACGCTAAACACGTATTTATAAACTAGCAAACACACCTATATGTTACTCAGCTCAGCTGATAGATAATCCGCATTGAAGTCCCATTGGCTTGTTAAACTAATAGAATTGGTTAACCAATAGAATGTTACGACTGGAAAAAAAATTTTGTGCACAAATTGAATTGGTTACAGATAGGAGTAGAGATTTTGTATTTAGGACGTGCATGGTCGGTCGGTCTCATCCATATATAACCATTGGCATGTTATGTTAAAGTTATATTACAATTTACGACCCATATATAAAAAGATGTCATTATATAGTCTTGCTCTTGTATCAGTAAGTTAACTACAATCTTTTGAGTGTTTGGCTAAAGTACGACCAAGTTAATGTCTAGAGAATGCTCTGAAAAGATGATTTTTCCTTGTTTTTAATTTATTTTTGGCAAGGAACAATCTTTTTTTTCTTTTTTTTTTTTTTTTTTTTTGTAAGGAACAATCTTTTGTATCAAGCCTCTTGTAACTTCTACAAGATTTTCATCTAATGAAAATTCACATATTTATCAAAAATAATAATAATAATGATATTTGACCTACATAACCAAGAGTCGGAATTTTGTAAATCATTAAGTAGTTTAGAGTTCATTCCAAAATTCTCGGGTTTTAAGGAAAAATAACGTTAGAAGTTTAAACTAAAAGGAATGATATATATGTTTTTATAATCATTATTTTTCTAAGAATTATAAAGCGAGAAGTTATTCTTCTTAAACTCTCTCAAGGCTGAGAAGTCAAAGAGTGATCGGGTCCGACGGTGTGATTAGTCAACATTACCGGTAAGCATCATTTTTATTTATAGAAAACTCAATGTCACCGATCAGATGTGTAAGGTATTCTAGTTGACTTAGCACAACCATTATCTTTCTTTTTATAGGAATTAAACTAATTGTAAAAAAGTTTTTGATGTTTAAGTCTTTAAACTAATTGTAGACACGTTTATGATCACTTTTTTTGGGTCAATTTTTTTTTTCCATTCACCTGGCTACATTATGTGTTGGTGTTAATGTCAATTTGGATTCAGAATACGATTAATATATATGTTTTGTTTTTTTCAAATCCAAATTACTGTAAAACATATTGTTTTAAATAACCAAAAAAAAAGAAGAAGAAGGTTTTGCCCTAAATTGAAATCAAGATTATCCTTGAATCACTTAAATTTTTATTTTAGTTAAAATCCATGAACTAATAAAGTCTATTAATACTTCAACACACATAGACTAATTATGATTAAACATATCAAAGAAAAACTCAAACCTTAGTCTCTCGATTTAATATGATGAATCTTTCAACTATTAAATTGTTTATATTTTGATATGTATATATACACACATGTTTAGGTGGTACATACAAATGCAATGTATCGAGTCTTAACAAAATTCAACAAAATGTCGTACATGCTTTGAGTTTGTGTGATTTATTTAGCAGGCATTAAATAGAAACAAAGCTTCTAATAATTTCAATCACGTGGGAAGCGGCGTTTGAATTGCGATCGGTGAGATTCATTTCTATTTTCTGATCCATTAATTCTATGAACAAGTCAAAAGTCTTTCTTATTGAAAAATGAAAAAGAAAATATACTAATTTAGTCCAAAAATAGTGAAATCAATATTTCATCTATTATCTATAAAAAGAATTAGTTACAAAGAATTCTTCCCTAAAAATAGCTTTTTTTTTTCTCTTCTCCAAAGCTCATATATTGACTTGATCAACCAATGATTCAAAGTTTTTACTAATTAGGACAAAGTCTTTGAACAAATTTCGTAGATTAAAGTGCCTTTTTTAGAAAATAATATTTAGGTAGAGGTTTTGCAGTAGACTAGATTAGACAGTTTTGTTTTTCTTAATCATAATCCACATGTGTCTAACTAAACCCTTTTAGGAAAAATAAAAAAAAAGTCCACATAACAATACACTTAGCTATTAAAATACTACAACAACTCGATATTATTTTTCAGATATTTCTCATTGTTCAACAATGCAAAAGTATGTATAATGAAAATACTCCCTTTAAATTTCTGGTTGATAGTAAATGTACCAAAAATCATATTAAGTTTTGAATTTGAAAATATACTATTTTGCAAGTACACCTTTTTGTTACTCAGATAATTTTGATTGGGCAACAGTGCAAGAGTGTAATGAAATTACTGCCTTTTCATTTCTGTTTGATAGTTAAATTACTTTTGTTGGCTAATCATTCGGTCTCAAACAACATTTTAGGGTATACTATGAACTAGTTTAAACAGTTTACTATTAGTTAGGTAAATGAATTTGCTCTATATGTTGTAAATAAATTGATTTTATGATTGATTACAATTTAACTTTATCTTCAAATAGTGTGGGTTTTATCTTTCTAATAGTTTTGTGATTGATTGATTACAATTAATTTTATGCTTGACTTCTCTGTGTCCGATAACACGTCAAATCTATAATGACATAGTGTGCTTTACATATAATTAGATATTTTGGTGACCTTAGACAAAAGTACTGAAATTGGTGGGTTTTTCTTTTTACTATCTTGCTGCCACAGTCTACTCATAAGCTTAGTTCTCCTGCAAATGACTACCACTAAAAAACTAAAAAATAATAACCTATACCTCTAGAAAATCCGTACTAGCAAGGGGTGACAATGATAAAATTTTAAAGAAACCATTAAAACGGCTTTAATAAACCACAGCTCTTCGTTGACAAAAATAAATAAAAGAAACCATTGCTCATCTGGTAAGCAATAGTAAAGTAATGACATGTCTATGACTATAATACAAAATAATTTGGTCGTCGTATGATATGTTTGTTAATAATGTGGAACCATGTAGACAAGACAAATGACGTCGACACTGACGCAAAACGAACTAAAACAAATCTCCACAAATATCTTTCAACGAGAATCCAAAATCCTAAATCGATATTATTTAAGTAGAAGGATGAATAAAACAATTACAGACACACAGCAATATTGTCTTATATAACACTATTATTATCATTGAAAAATACGAGAAAGATATATTTATATATAAGTAGAAAAATTTGACAATATCTGAGTCCACGTCAAAACCGTTTTTGTAGCCGAAGCATCTGGTTCTCGTTGTCTCTAACCACATACTCGACAAAGTATCTCTCTTTCTCTTTCTTCTAAGATATCTTCTTCTTCACCTCTCTATATATGGATCATTAGATATGGTACGGAGCAATTACTCGCACACAACCACACTCTAGATAGATCAGAGGATTATTAGATACGTACCTTTTCTTATCCGATCCGGCTAAGTAACATATCCTCTTTCTTTTTACTAGGGTTTCGGGAATTCGAGATTACAAAATATATAATATCAAGAAGCAAATCATCATCCGTACGTACTTTTAACAAAATACACAATCTAAGTTATCTATCAAGATCTTGTTAATTAAGATATCTATAGATAGATAGAGAGAGATGTTTCGTTTTCCGGTGAGTCTTGGAGGAGGTCCACGTGACAATACGACTCAGTCGGATGAGCAGCATCATCATCGGGCGGTGGTTGATGAGGTTGACTTTTTCAGATCGGCAGAGAAGAGAGATAGGGTTACACGTGATGAACAAAACATTATCGCCGCCGACGAGACTCATAAGGTTCATGTCAAAAGGGAGATCAATTCACGTGTTGATGATCGTGAAGATCGTTCTACGGATCACATCAATGTAAGTATAGTCATTGATTACTTCATTCTAATCCTTTTTTTTTTGTTTGTTACCATCCCATCATTTATTTATAATTAAGTTATGAATAACAATTTTGTTCATAATTGTAAATGCAGATTGGACTAAATCTTCTCACTGCGAATACGGGAAGCGACGAGTCAATGGTGGATGATGGCTTGTCTGTGGATATGGAAGAGAAACGTACAAAGTGTGAGGTACACTTATTATTCAATTAGTAGTACAGCTCATTTTTTTGAATAATTATATATAAAAAAATACAAGTAACTCATTTAATTTTCCTTTGAATTCGTTCCCGGAACACCAAAATTTTTATCGTACGAACAAAAAATTAAATATAGATTTTCAAAATCTAACAGATCACAGATTCTCAAAATCCATTACAACAGTAACATTTTTGTACTAAAAATCTTGAGGATTTTATTACCGTTGAACTTTATTTTTTCTCATATTTAATCCACAAATAGATTTTTTTTTTCTTTTTTATTTCGCTAAAAGTTTATTTTCATTTCTTAAGATTTTTTAGCATAAACATGCCGTTTTCATAGATTTTGACAACTATTTTTAGTTTATGTCTTTGTTTGTATATATTGGTTTGTAAGGTAATTTTTTTTTACTGAGATTTACTTGTTACTACTCTATATATTACTTCATAAAATAAAATTGAGAAAAAGATTTACATCTCTTTTTTTTTAACTTTAAATTGATGTATGATATATGATTTTGTTTGATAAAATGAAGAACGTACAACTTCGAGAAGAGTTAAAGAAGGCGAGTGAAGATAATCAAAGACTAAAGGAAATGCTAAGTCAAACAACCAACAACTTCAACTCCTTGCAGATGCAACTTGTTGCTGTCATGAGGCAACAGGAAGATCATCATCATCTGGTAATTAACACTTACTCGTCTTAATATTTTATTCAATCAACATTTATAACTACTACCGATGAAACTATACTACCAAGTTTAATTAGTTAAGGTTTTTAAACTCTTTGTTTTCATCAGGCTACGACTGAGAACAAAGACAACGCCAAGAATCGACATGAAGTGCCCGAAATGGTTCCAAGACAATTCATCGATTTGGGACCGCCATCTGATGAAGTATCGTCCGAGGAGAGGACTACGGTTCGGTCAGGATCTCCTCAATCGCTTCTAGAGAAATCTAGCTCACGTCAAAATGGAAAGAGAGTGCTTGTAAGAGAAGAAAGCCCTGAAACCGAATCCAACGGCTGGAGAAACCCTAACAAAATTCCTAAACACCACGGGTCCTCCAGCAATTGTGGTGGCAATGGCAATGGAAATGGAAATAATAATGTTATCGAGCAATCGGCCGCCGAAGCCACCATGCGTAAAGCTCGTGTCTCGGTTCGTGCTCGATCCGAAGCTCCCATGGTAAAACTAATGAAACTTCCTATCTAGACTATATATAAAGACTAATCTCAACAGTTCTTAATCAACCTCAATGGCATTTTTTAACAGTTAAGCGATGGATGTCAATGGCGAAAATACGGACAGAAAATGGCGAAAGGAAACCCGTGCCCTCGAGCTTATTACCGTTGCACAATGGTCAATGGATGCCCCGTTCGCAAGCAAGTACGTTATCTAGCTAACCATATATTTCTAAGCATTTCAAGAAACTAATATGTTTTAGGGTTCAAATCAAGAGTATAAATATGTTGATTTAATCTAACTAAGTAATGATAAACCCTACAGGTGCAACGTTGTGCGGAAGACAGAACCATTCTCATAACAACCTACGAAGGAAACCATAACCATCCATTACCCCCAGCGGCTATGAGCATGGCCTCTACCACAACTGCAGCCGCAAGCATGCTCCTCTCAGGCTCCACCATGTCAAGCCAAGACGGTTTAATGAACCCAACAAATCTACTGGCTCGGACCATCTTACCGTGTTCCTCAAGCATGGCCACTATCTCAGCCTCTGCACCGTTCCCAACCATTACATTAGACCTCACGGACTCATCCAACGGTAACAACCTAACCAATAACCCGTTGATGCAATTCTCTCAACGGTCTGGTTTCGCGGAGTTGAACCAATCGGTTTTGCCTCATATGATGGGTCAGGCTTTGTATTACAACGAACAGTCTAAGTTCTCGGGATTACATATGCCCTCTCAGCCGCTAAACGCTGGTGAGAACGTTAGCGCAGCTACTGCCGCCATTGCCTCCAATCCCAACTTTGCAGCGGCTTTGGCTGCAGCCATAACGTCTATTATCAACGGTTCGAATAATCAGCAGAATGGGAACAACAGTAACAGTAATGTTACCACGAGCAACGTTGACACTAGGCAATAACATTTTCTTTTATATGTTTTAGTTAGGACCTTTTTATCGGTCGATTTTTTTTTTTTTTTTTTACATTTTTTTTTTAGTTACGGCTTTTTTGGTTTTGTTTTGTTTTTTTTTTTTTTTTTTTTTTTTTTTTTTTTTTTTTTTTTTTGTTTTCTTTCCCGAACAACAACAAGAGTATTGAGAGAAATTTTTCGTTTTCTCGATTCCTTGACAATTATGTTCAGGGATATAAATTGCTTAAATTTTTCCGAAAGCAATCAAGTCTCTTATGATGTCAACATATAGTTTAAGGGACATGCATGGTTGTATTGGATTTTGGGAAGGTGAAGAATGAGCCCATACCCAAATAGAAACATAGTTGAGAAACTAGGATATCTAAATTTTTTTTTGATAATAATAATTGTAAAATGTATTCAACCAAAAAAACTTGTTTTACACGCATTATTTTTTGAAAATTTAGACTTGATTTGTAAAGAGACAAGAAAGGGATCTAATAATGGACTGATCCTTGTACCAAACCAAATGCGAAGCGCGTCATCATTTGTCAAGTTTTATTATAAATTAGTAAGATATACTACACTCTAACATCTCTTGTGTGCTTCCACTAGTTTTCAATTTTTCATTATACTTTTTCTAATAAGCTATAATGCCTACTGCCTACAATGGGAAATACAAATACTAGTTAGACACTAATGTAGGGGGTTAGAGGGAAAGTAAGGAAACTTAAAGGGGGTTGGATGAGCAAATATGAAAAGCTGAAACTTAAAGGAAACGTGTTTGTGTGTGTATGGGTCCCAAACGCAGCGTCAACAACGTGATGACGTTTGCTTGTGCTACAAACCAAAGCAACCTTATGTTTTCCATTTGCAGCAAACACCAATCAAACAAACTATCTATTATTTGTTTTTGGAAGAATTCCGTTTAACTTTTTCCATATTCTTGTTAAAAGTCTCCACAGATTCGTGTGAATATTACCTTTTTTTTTAACTCATTTGTAAGGTATGGACTAATTAACTACTGGTGAACATAGGAATGGTATAATTATGGTGACAAAGTTGATTTATAGACGTTACTGTCTAAGAATCGGGATATTGCTAAGCTGGACCCAAGCATGGGTTCAACGTGAAGCGTACCTAATGCGAAACACACCCCATTCAAAAATTTAGATAAGAAATAAATAAATTACAATAGCATAGAGCCATAGACAGATCTTTAGTTTTCTTACTGTCAATGTCTATTTAAAAAATATTAAAATTTAAATGACAGCGCAAATTTTCGTTGTTTATATAAATTTAAAACTATACTTAATTTCACAAGATGATGGGATTCTTACTCTTTTTCAGTTTTATATATATCCTTTTTGATATTTCCAATATTTTTGTTAGTAATTTAATTTTTAAAATATATAGTCCCTTAGTTTCTAGATTTTTATATAACAGTAGTACCAATTACAGAAACTATCTTTCTTTTTATTAAAACAAAATATAGAATACTTTATGTACAAAAATATACACTAACTAATTAATGGATGTTTTAGTTTAGTAAAAGACATTAATACATATAAGGTTCTTTTTTCTGAAAAGAGACATATTAGGCTCTTCCTTGCACACTTCAAATAGAATGAGTTTGATGTTGAAAACAAAACTTAAAGAAGATATCATAAGTCATAATAACTCATAACTATGTACTTATTGAAAAGACAACTTTATACTCACTATATGTAAATGTATCCCAGAAATTATGCAAAATATTATTAACCTACTACATAAATTCAAGAGAACAATTGGGGTCAATCTTTAAATAAGTTATACTACAAGGGTCGACAGATTAAAGTTTTTTCAAAAAAAATATTGAACTTTTTTCCTTAAAAACATACAAAACGGATTTTGCTGATCTGTCCGGGTCCATGCATAAGCAAGCAAGGTTACATAAACGTGACGCTTGCTTATGAATCTAACTCACATTTTAAACTTTTAATTTAATACCTTCATATACTTAAAAAGTTTTCCATTCGCAAGCAACAACTAAATTTATTATCAATTAATTGACATTGATAGTTAAAAAAGTTGAACTTTATTATTGCTTTCTCTAGTGTTTTTCTTGAGAGTTTCTCTCTTATAAGTCATTTACATATAAATATATACCCCTACACCATTCTTCTTCGTCTTGTTAACTTAAAAGTTTTAAGAATCTCTCTACTCACATTTTCTCTGTGAGTGTTCTTTCTTTCACTTCTTTGCTATTTTCCAGTTTTCTTTTCTTTCCTCAAAAATTTACTTCAATTTCTGTTTGTTGCTATGTTTTTTAGAAGTTCCATTGTATTTTAGCAAAGCAAGAAAATGTGGTGAATCTTCTTCAGTTGTTACTTTTGTGTTTCCTCTGATCTTTACTTGACTTTTGGAATGTTTTTCTAGGGTTTATCTTAGATTCTTCACTTTAAGAACTATATGAAGATTTGATTGGAAGTAATATTCTATGATTGAATTGAAACTGAGTTTGTTTGATTCTGGTGTGGGGCTTATGCCTCTGACTTTTTGTTGCACCAATAGTTTTTCATTTTTACATTTTTTATTTGCTTGAAATTTTGAGGGATACCTTATAAATAATTTTACACTGTAATTTGCCTTTAGTCTTCACTTGTTCTAGACATATAAGTTTGTTAAATCCTTATGATCTACATATTTATTATTCGACAGACTTAACGTTTCTTGATGTTGTATATGTTGTTTCGTCTTCATCTCTATAGCAGTTACAACTAGGAATATATGTGGCTGTTCTTTAAACTTGATGTGAGATTGTTTTTATGATGACAGGGTAAAAATGGGAACTAGGTTCCAATCCTTCTTGCTTGTGTTCTTTCTTTCATGTTTAGTCCTTATATCCACTGCTTCGTGTGAGCGAAACGGTGATGGAACCATTAGAATTGGATTGAAGAAGAGGAAACTAGACCGGGGCAACAGGCTAGCTTCTCAGCTATTTTTGAAAAACCGAGGAGGGTCTTGGTTTCCCAAAGACCATTTTCGCCTGAACGATGCAAATGCGGATATGGTTCCACTGAAAAACTATTTGGATGCTCAATACTATGGTGACATTACCATTGGTACTCCACCTCAGAAGTTCACTGTGATCTTTGATACCGGTAGCTCCAACCTCTGGATACCATCAACTAAATGTTACTTATCGGTACGTGTTAATGGTAAATTTTTGTTCTTGAGAATGCATACTAATTGTGAAAATGCTTTTGTAATCTCTCTTTAATGTTCTTTCAGGTTGCTTGTTATTTTCACTCGAAGTACAAGGCTAACCAGTCATCAACCTACAAAAAGAACGGTGTGTTCTCTCTGTTCATCTTGTTATGCATCGATACTTTGATGTTTCTTGATAATTTTTCAAGAAAGGCATAGTTTTAATTAGCACCCGTCTTCTGATGATTGAAAATACAGGTAAACCAGCATCAATCCGCTATGGAACAGGTGCTATTGCTGGTTACTTTAGCTATGATGATGTTAAAGTTGGTGATCTTGTTGTCAAGGAGCAGGTAAACCCCGATTCAGCCGCTTACATATTCGTGCGTGTTTACTGTTTCTTGCCTTCTTGGTGGTATTCATATCTTACTGCTACATCTATATATCATCACAGGAATTCATAGAGGCTACTAGTGAGCCTGGTATTACATTCTTGTTGGCAAAGTTTGATGGTATCCTCGGTTTGGGTTTCAAAGAGATTTCTGTAGGAAATTCAACTCCGGTTTGGTATGAAACACTCTCTTTTTTTTTTTTTTTTTTTTTTTTTTTTTTTTTTTTCAGTTGTGCAATATGAATTATGAATGATGAGATTGTATAATGTGTATAGGTATAACATGGCAGAAAAAGGTTTGGTTAAGGAACCAATTTTTTCGTTCTGGCTTAACCGTAACCCGAAAGATCCAGAAGGTGGTGAGATTGTTTTTGGTGGACTTGACCCAAAGCACTTCAAAGGAGAGCATACTTATGTTCCTGTGACACATAAAGGTTACTGGCAGTTCGACATGGGTGATCTCCAAATTGCTGGCAAACCAACCGGTAAGTAAACTTTAGAGATGTTCCAGTTTCAACATGAATGAATCCTTTAGATATATATTTTGACATCTACGTTTCTATATTATTCAGGATATTGTGCTAAAGGTTGTTCTGCTATTGCTGATTCTGGAACTTCTCTGCTAACCGGTCCATCGGTGAGAAAGATTTTGCTGAAAACTGTGTTAGATTGTGCACTGTTTATTACCTGAAACATGCTAAATGGTTCTATTTGCTTTTGCATTTTTCCTTGTTTAGACTGTCATCACGATGATCAATCATGCGATTGGAGCACAAGGAATCGTAAGCCGTGAATGCAAAGCCGTGGTGGATCAATACGGAAAGACCATGTTGAACTCTCTTCTAGCTCAGGTTGAAATCACTGTTCATTACACATTCACACTTACCTATATATTAGCAGTACAATCTCGAATTTTACATCATCTGGCATGCAGGAGGATCCGAAGAAAGTATGCTCACAAATTGGAGTCTGCGCTTTTGACGGTACAGACAGTGTGAGGTTAGTAGTACTGACATAATCCAGGCAGAAAGATATGTCAAACATCAAACTTAAAAACTGCGTCATTTTTATCTGTAGTATGGGGATTCAGTCCGTTGTAGATGATGGAGCTTCAGGTCTTCTAAACCAAGCAATGTGCAGTGCCTGTCAAATGGCAGCCGTGTGGATGGAGAGTGAATTGACTCAGAATCAAACACAAGAACGAATACTCGCTTATGCTGCTGAGGTGAGTTTCGATTCGAGAGTGTATTGAAAGCCTTTTTTGGACATTAAACATGTTTAAAGCTCTAATCTCTCTGGAAATGTTTTTTTAGCTCTGTGACCATATACCAACTCAGAACCAACAATCAGCAGTGGACTGTGAGAAGGTTTCCTCTATGCCTATAGTCTCATTCACAATTGGTGGCAGAACCTTTGATCTCTCTCCTCAAGATGTAACTACTCTCATCAGTTTCAACTTATATTTCAGCTTACCAATATCATCATCATGTCTTATGCATCTTCTTTTTTTTATCAATCAGTATATATTCAAGATTGGGGAAGGAGTTGAGACTCAGTGCACTAGCGGTTTCACAGCCATGGATATTCCTCCACCTCGTGGACCTCTCTGGTAACTATCATCTACAAATCTAATCTACACTAACCAAAAACACTCAACTTGCTTTACTTAAAACTTAGTGCAAAATTGCAGGATCTTGGGTGATATCTTCATGGGACCATATCACACTGTGTTTGATTACGGGAAAGCAAGAGTTGGATTTGCCAAAGCTGCTTAAACAAGATCTCTTCTTTAATACCCTTTTTTTATATGATGTTTGTGAATGTGTTTTAGACAAAAATCTGAAAATGGTTGTAATAATTTAAACATATTGCTATATCCTAGAATGGTATCATCATAATACAGATTCTTATTTGGTTTCAGCTGTTCAATTTGCTTTAACTTACAGAGTACCAAGAGATTACAATGATTCCAAGGATTGAGCCTAATCACTCAGCCTTTGCCAAAGCCAGTGTTGTCACTGACCTCGCTCGCAGGGTCAAGAAAATGGCCCTGAAAAGAAAAAGAAAAAAAAGAAGAAGAGTGTTGAGATTAAGGAGAAGCTTCAACTGAGTAACAACAACAAGAATGAAAACATAGTGGCTGCAGAAAATGAATCATTGTCTTACCAAAAGAACGCGACGACGCTGTGCAAGATGACCCGGAAATGAAGTGGCACATACTTATAGTTTATCCATCCCACCACCGGGAAAAACTGTGATTGACAATCATAGAATCAATCATTCAACAATTCTGGTTGTGGATCAAACTCTCTTAAACAAGGACATGAACTAAACTGATATCTCTCACTTACCGTCCATGCAGTAAGCTGGACAGTCGGGTATGTCTTCTTGATCCTTTCTCTAACAAGGTTCCAGGGAGTTCCTGTTTAACTCAACATTGCAGAACTGTTAGTAAGAGCTCTTAATACCATCCACAACTTTAAAGGTTTTGCAAACGGGGGAACTTACTTTCGATGACTACTCCATAATAGATCATGAAAAGCAAATGGTTCAGTGGTGACAATGTCAGTTGTTCCACAATTACCTACCAAAAACATTACAGATTCAAACAGACCATTCAGCATAAACCAATCTTTAACATGCAAATCATCTAAAGGTTTCTTTTATGATTGACTGATTAGTGTGTTTCCTGTGTTTGTGTCTAAAAGCAATTTGAACCAAATTCTCATCTACAAAACAAAAACCAAACCGGTTTAATCTCAAATAAACAAACCAAAATGAACCGATATAGACCGGTTTAAAGACTCGTTCTACGACGATGGCGGGTAAAATTGGGAGGCTTTACGGTTAGACCAAAACCGCCACAGGAGAAACAATCAAAGCCTTAATAAATTCATTAATTGTGTTTGGTCTTTGGTCAAAAATTTCTCTCTTTGGTCAATTCAATTCCTTTAATTTTCTTGCTTTGTTTTATGCCAATCATCTAAAACTTATATATACCACACACACATTACATACTCTCTTCATTCATTCATCAAACACAATCACAAAGGCTCCTTTGAGAGACTTTTAAAACCAACGTAACCAAAACCAATCAAGAATCATCCATACTGCTGCTATATCTTTGTAAACACTTATAATGGCTTCATTACAGGTTTCAAGATTAGTTCTTTCGTCTTCTACCTCTTGTTCGAGACCTAAAGCTGCAGTCTCCATACCGAAACTACCAAAATTTAACGTGTCGGTTCCAAAAATACCGATAAAGAAACAGACTTTATCGGTTAAAGAACCGAGCTTTGAGTTTGTAGAAAGTCTTCCTCTTTCTTTGAAACAGAGGAGAGGCTCTGATGCTATCCAAAGGGCGCGTCTCAATGCGGTTCTTGAAGAAGTTATGGATAGGATTGAGATGCATAAGAACATCGGAGATCAACGCAATAATTGGAACTCTCTATTGCTCAATTCCGTCAACATGATCACTCTTACCGCCGCTTTGATGGCCGGGATGGCCTCGGTTAATGCTCACGGTGTAGATTCTGTGACCGCTGTGAAGATAGCTTCAACGGTGTTGTTGACATCTGCTACGGGTTTTGCTGCCTTGATGAGCAAGATTCAACCGTCACAGCTTACTGAAGAACAGAGGAATGCGACGAGGCTGTTCAAGAGGTTGAGAGTCGAAATCGAAATGTTTCTAAGAGAGAACGAGGAGATTACAGAAGAAGATGTGAAGGAAGCGATAAGGAGAGTGTTGTCTCTAGACAAAGCTTACCCTCTTCCTCTGATCGGAACAATGCTCGAGAAGTTTCCGGAAGAGTTTAAACCGGCGAGTTGGTGGCCTGAAAATAAACGTAAAAGCCCTAAAACTGGTCTTGCGAATGGGTGGAGCCAAGAGCTCGAGGCGGAGATGAGAGAAGTTGCTCATGTGGTGAAGAGCAGAGACGCAGAAGAGTATGAGAGATTAGGTAACGTGGCGTTGAAGCTAAACCGGTTCTTGGCTATCTCTGGACCAGTATTAACCGGATTTTCAGCAGTGAGCTCTGTTTTTATCGGTCAAGATTCCGGTTTAGCTGGAATCGTGGCGATGACTTGTGCTTCTTTGGCTGCGGTTGTCAACACTTTAGAGCATGGTGGTCAAGTGGGAATGGTGTTTGAAATGTATAGGAACTCAGCTGGATTCTTCTCTCTATTAGAAGAAACGATGAGTTCGACAGAGAAGAAAGAGAACGGACAAGTGTACGAGACAAGAGTTGCGGTGAAGCTAGGGAGAAGCCTATCCGAACTGAGAGATCTCGCGAAGAGATCGAACCTTTCTCAAGTTAAGGCTAATGAATTCGCAAGCAAGCTTTTCCAGTTTTTCTATGTTAGAGAGAACATTCTTCATTCTTTTATAAGTTTTTTGTATAGATGAATTCGTTCATTCATTCTTTGATTTATATGTTACAAACATATTTATTTTACTATTTCAATTTAAACCTCAAACATGAAACTGTGTCCTAATTAAAGTTGTAGGAAGTGGGTATTTTAGCAAACCGAAATGATCAGATTCAACACGAGAAACGACCAAATCAAAACCAAAAACGAAATGATACAACTAATTGACCCAATCTAATTTTGGGGGTCAAAACTAACCGAATTTAATCTATTTATTTGACTGAAATTCTTTAATACAACATGTATCTTCGATTAAAAATTAAAATGTACTAAAAGATTTAATTAATGAATTAAAAATAATTATGTACTTGAATCCCAAACCAAACCGAACTAAACTGAACTAGATTCGGTTATTATTAGGTAATAAAATTCCAATACCGAAATAACCAAACTAAACCGAACTATCCGTGTAAACCTTCCACAAAGTTCATAAGAACAATGTTTCTTGTGTCTTACACTATCCAACACTGCAGTTTCTGTTGCGAAATGTATATGAGGTCAGAAGAAAAAATGGAAGTTTCACCGAGGATACAACACTGTAATCGAGACATCGTCCACTGAAAATGGATCTTTGTCTTTAAGGTTATTCATGGATATATCTGCAGGTTTCACTGATAGAGGGAGAGTGACAAAAGCAGCTTCGGTAGGTTTAGGTATTGTAAAAGTACCGTCTCTTGCAAGCCAAACTATTACAGAGTTCATGGTTGGTCTCTTTGCTGCATTCTCTTGTACACACAACAAACCAATCTGAATCAACTTTATGATCTCGTTTCTAGGGTTTTCGTTTAAGTAAGGATCGATTATACTCTTAGGCTCTCCTTCGATCCATCTCTTCCATGCCTGAATCAAAAGAAAATGTTCTTTATAAAGGTTTCTTTTTAGAAATTGAGAAGATGAATAAAATGTTATCAAGAAAGAAGCTTACAAAAGCTGGAAGTCCCTCTGCTTCGAAGTTCTTGTTTCTTTCACCACATATCATCTCCAAAAGCATAACACCAAAGCTGTAAACATCAGATTTAGCAGAGAATTGTCCGTGTCTCACGTACTCCGGAGCCATATATCCACTGCAAGAACGAATATTCACATTATTGGTGATCTGATTCCAAGAACCTCTATATCTTGTCTGCAGGATTCTGTTAAAAACAGAGCATTCATGTCTAAAAACAGAGCATTTATGTTTAAAACAGAGAATACTTACTAGGTTCCAACTACTCTGCTTGTCTCTCCTCGAGTCTCATCCATGTTAAACAACCTCGCCATCCCAAAGTCTGCAACTTTAGGGTTCATCTCAGCGTCAAGAAGGATATTGCTAGCCTTCAAATCTCGATGAATAATCCTTAGTTGAGAATCTTCATGGAGATAAAGAAGCCCTCTTGCAACTCCTTCTATGATTCTGTACCTCACATCCCATGTAAGAAGCCAACGTTTGTCTTCGTCTACAGATTTTGAAAGAAAACGTACGTTACTTCTTTTGACTGATATAGTATTGTGACGATAAATACATTACATTGGTCATGTGAAGGCTTACCGAAGATGAAGTGATCAAGACTTGAATTAGGGACATGCTCGTAGACAAGAATCTCTTCATTTCCTTCATTACAGAAACCAAGAAGCTTAACAAGGTTCCTATGTTGGAGTCTTGTCAAGAGTAAGACTTCATTCTTAAATTCTAACTCTCCTTGTCCTGAACCTCCAGCTAATCTTTTTACCGCTATCTCTTGCCCGCACGGTAATATCCCCTGAGACAGGTGTAAGATCATTGAACTAAAGATTTTGATAAGATGCTTATATGAGGTTATACTAAAATTTCTTACCTTATAGACAGATCCAAATCCACCTTGGCCAAGCTTGTTTTCCGGAGAGAACTCATCGGTTGCAATTAAGATCATGCCAAGATCAAAACTTAACATAGATTGACCATCAGAATCAGAGTTCTCTGCACATACACAGTATAAAGGTATTCCTTAAGAAAAAGAAAAAAAAGCTCCAAAACTTTTCAGCAATTTACTCAAAATTCCTGAAATTAAACTCACTGTTGATTCCAGTATAAATCTTCCTCCGTATCCGGCGATAAGCAAGCACGAAAGCAACAAACACGGCAAGATTGATGACCGTAGGAACAACAACAACGACAACGCTCCAGGGTTGAAATATTCTTCCTGAAAAACCCCCAAAAGTTTAAGTTTTATATATGAAAAGTTGAAAACGAAGTGGACGAATCAGCTAAAGTACCTTTCTTAACCCGAGAGTCTTCTCGAGGTTGAGGAGGTCGAGGAGGCGCGGAAACTCTCTCTAGATTATCGAAAGCTCCTACGAAACTATACAAATCCCATCGGAAATAACAACTAGGGCGTGAAACTGTTCCCCCTACTCTGTCCCGGTTATGTTCTTGATTATACCTAACATTCTCTCTCAGACAAAGATTACAGTCACTGGAAGATAAATCAGGTGTGCATTGCATCAACATATAAACCTCAGGAGTGTCTGTAAACTCTGCACTTGAGACTTCATAATACTTCAACACCGAGGACTCATCAGCCGTCGATGCAATCTCAACTGTTCGATTGGCCATGGCGGAAAACTCTTGGCTGATTCGGGTCAAATTCGAAGAAGGGGGAAGACTCGAGTGAGGAACATTCCCAACTTGCTCAAGCTTTAGTTCGCCAAATTTATGGACATTTGAGTAGCGTACTAGGCAAGAAACGTTTGCATCGTTTTCAGAATCCCAGTGATATGCTTCTGTTTTGCCTTGGCATTGAGTTAAAAGATTCCTACTTACTCTATCGACGCAGCGACGACAAGCCTTTTCTTCGTAGTGTTTTCGACAAAGAGCAAGAGCGTAAACTCCACCTCGTGAAGCGTTGTAGAAACCGCGTTCTTTGGTAACGTTTGGTGCAAGAGTAGGTAATAGAGCGTCGAGGTTTTCGCCATAGGTTGTGTTTAGAGAGAAGTTTTCATCGCCGCAGATGAAGGTAGTGTGAACACCACTGATGGTTAAGAGGATGAAGAAGAGAAGAAAACTAGGGAGGTGAAAAAGAAAGGATTTTTCCATCTATATAAATAATCAACGTTTGATTATCAGAACCTTTAGCTAATTTGGCTTCACATAAATAGATTTTGATTTGTAAATTTTCTTTTGAGGATCGATCAAACAAGAGAGACTTTTCTGTTGTCATTTCGTTTTCACAAATGAAGAAACCTTGACTATTAGCACAGGCGGCAAAGACTTTTCTTTTCCTCAAATTACGCTTACGTAAACGATACGTCGAACACTTCGTTGTCCTTATGCCTTAAGTGGACACAACGACGTCGTTTCACGTTCCAAACAATATAGAAACGTACGACAAGGACATATCAATGGAGTGAAAGCGTAGTACGTCGGGTTTCATAAATTGTCAAGGATCACAAGGACAATGAAAGTCAAATTCGAAGACCAAAAATGGTTTCATGACTGATTCCTCATATAACAATTGCTTCGAAGACTGGAACTCTGGAAGTCTACGGGGACGCAAATGCATTAAATATTTAATCATGAAAACAAAGAAAATCTAGTTACATGGTTTGAAAGAGTAAAACTTGTGACCTTTTGTGATTTAAATATTTTCTTGAAAAGACTGAAAAAAGTAAGGTAAATACTTGATAGTTTAGTTTGTTGTATTATATGTATCATAAATTAATTGGTGTTAGATTTGGCGATACTTCTCAAGCCACCAAATGAATGATATAGTCTAGTAGTATTGAGATTTGAGAACACTAGTTAAAGTTCAAACAAAAAAAAACTATCTCTAGCAAATACAAGCATGTGAGAGAACTTGAATTCGGTTCAAGTTCAGTTTACTTGACGATTATGTGTTTGGTTTTAAGGCTTATAGTCATTTACCTCCAACTCAATTTGCCAGATACAACAAATATAAGATGTTTACGATCCTATATGAAAACAATATGTTAGCCAGAAATGGTTAATTATACGTTCATCATGTTGTCTTATCAATAATCTACAGCCATCAAATTAATCTTTTTGAATATTAATATACGTTCAGTAGTACGTACTATGTCTCTAATTAACATAAGAGTTTTTGAATAGGCGACATAGCCAATCAAGGTCTGGTAGGTTAACTAACTGCTACAGGTGAATTTTGTTTTTTTTTTAATATGTGAATCCATCAGTGTGTCAATTTAAATTTCCGTCCTTAACATCCAAGTTTTGCATTTTAGGAACATCATGAACGGTAAGGATTATTTCTTTTGACATTATTTAGGTTGAGAAGTTTATCTATACCTCAATTTCTATTATGCGGGAAAACACAACTATCTAAAAAATCGAATTTCGATAAAGAAAACTTTTAACCATCCGACGGAAAAACATTTTCTGAATGGTAACGTTTTTTTAGTTACTCTTATTAAACCACACACACTAGTCTTTTTGTATATTGTATATTGTATATTATTGAAATTACTACGAAATTACTACGAAATTGTGTTACACAACTTATTGAAGTCACTACAATTATGAAATTGTGTTACTTCACAACTTATTTATAACAAGTGCTACTATATACCACTAAAACAACTTAAACAAGACTACTTAAGTCGTTGTTCAAAGAAATAAAAAAAACAAGACTACTTAAGTCATACAAACAAAACAACAGAAAAAACTAAAACTAAACCAAGTCAATATCCTATGTTCTAAGTCAATTGGTACGTACCATTTCATTATAAAAATAAAATAAAAGAAATAGTGGTACCATTTCTCACGTCAAATATTAAGTTGCAATGAAGTGTTATAAATCAACGTCTCATATCATAATAAAATGAAAACAAAAACCCTCAGATCTTGCAACCCAATCAATAGTAAAATGGGAAAGAGTTGTCTTGTGACTACTTTTCTCTCGCTTCTCCTTCTCTTCCTTCAAACCCCTAAATACGTTAATGCCAGTTTCTTCTGCTACGGTGACTTTTTCAATGTTAACTACGGCGTCAGTCGTGACAACCTCTTCTCTTCTCTTCCTTCTAACGTCGTTGCAAACGGCGGTTTCTACAACGCGTCCTTTGGCAGAGAATCTAAAGACAACAGAGTCCACGTTGTTGCCTTATGCAGACGAGGCTACGAGAAGCAAGCTTGCAAGACATGTCTCGAACATGTGATTGACGACACAAAATCAAGGTGTCCTAATCAAAAAGAGTCTTTCTCATGGGTCACTGATGAATCCGACGACGTTTTTTGCTCTCTACGTTACACCAACCGCTCAACTTTTGGCAAATTGGAGCTCTCGCCAGTTGTTATCAACGCTAACCCAAACAGTATAAATTCATCCATATCTGAGAACATGACCTTGTTCAGCCAAGAATGGATTGCAATGGTTAACAGGACGCTCGAGGCCGCTTCCACCGCTGAGACTTCCTCAGTCCTCAAGTACTATAACGCCACAAAAACAAAGTTCACACAAATTTCAGATGTTTACGCGTTGATGCAATGCACGCCTGACCTATCGCCAGGCGACTGCAAGAGATGTCTAAGAAAGTGTGTGAATTACTTTCAAAGCCAGTCCTGGGGAAAACAAGGAGCTGGGGTTAGTCGGCCTAGCTGTTATTTCCGGTGGGATCTTTATCCTTTCTATAAAGCTTTTGATAATGTTACAAGAGTTTCTGCTCTTCCTCCTCAAGCTTCTTCGACTATTCTCAATTGCGTGAAAGACAATAAAAGTTTTCAAGGAAGCAACATTGCAATTATTGTGGTCCCAACTGTTATCAATCTCTTCGTATTTGTGGTTCTAATACTTTCTTGGAAGAGAAAGCCGTCACACACCGGAATAAATGGTAAAGTCTTCTAAGATCTTGAAACTCAAAACTGGTAATAAGTGGATAGACATATATCTTTTATACACTTTTTTCGTCTCTTCTCACTGAAATACCTAACACGTTCTCTCGAGATTATGGTTTACTTTTGTTATTCATTATGAAACAGTACTCCCTCTTTTTACCGATTAGATTCCAATTGGATTTATTGAGCTCTTAAATCGATCTTATGTGAACATATGAAGAAAATTAAAGGAAAATAATGAGATCCTTTTTAACATGTTTTGACAAATTTTGTGATGACGTGCAGAGGCTTTTGATTGGAATGATGGTCAATCTATGGTACGTTTTGATCTTGGTATGATCTTATTGGCAACCAATAACTTCTCTCTAGAAAATAAGCTTGGCCAAGGTGGATTTGGATCTGTCTACAAGGTAAAGAAAGTAGCTATAGAATCTTAACAAAATCTTTACTTGGGTAAGTGATCTTTTATTATAGCAAGAGAATGGTTTTTTCAGGGAATATTACCGAGTGGGCAAGAGATAGCGGTAAAGAGATTAATAAAAGGTTCAGGGCAAGGAAATATGGAGTTCAAGAATGAGGTCTTACTCTTGACAAGGCTCCAACATAGGAATCTGGTCAAGCTTCTTGGGTTTTGTAATGAAAAAGATGAAGAGATTCTTGTCTACGAGTTCGTCCCAATGCAAGCCTTGACCGCTTCATATTTGGTGAGCCTTTCGAGAGATCCATGCATCATTAATTTGTACTATGTTGACAGCAAACAATATGAAAAAAAAAAAAAAAAAACTGTTTAATTTTCTTGAGATGTGCAGATGAAGAAAAACGCCGGATTCTGACATGGGATGTGAGGTACATAATCATAGAAGGAGTTGCGAGAGGGCTTCAATATCTCCATGAAGATTCTCAGTTGAGGATTATTCACAGAGATTTGAAGGCAAGCAATATCCTTTTAGACGCAGATATGAACCCTAAGGTTGCTGACTTTGGGATGGCGAGGCTGTTCAATATGGATGAGACTCGAGGACAGACAAGCAGAGTAGTTGGAACATAGTAAGCATCACCATCTGCTTTTTTTTAAAGATTCTTTCATCAGCATCACCATTAATATGATTTGGTTAATGCAGCGGATATATGGCTCCAGAATACGCGACATACGGACAATTCTCAGCTAAATCGGATGTTTATAGCTTTGGTGTGATGCTTCTAGAGATGATATGTGGTAAAAGCAACAAAAACTTGGAAAAAGAAGAAGAGGAAGAAGAAGAGCTTTCAGCTTTTGTAAGCTTCTCACTTTATATCTATCATCTTTATACTTCTCCTTCTTCTTCATCTTCTTATTGAACTTTTTAAAAATCATCTTTATTCTTCTTTTTCTTCATCATCTTCTTATCGAACTTTTAAAAATATTTCAGGTGTGGAAGAGGTGGATTGAAGGAAGATTTGAAGAGATCATTGATCCTTTGGCTGCTCCGAGTAACAACATCTCAATAAACGAAGTAGTGAAGCTCATCCACATAGGTTTGTTGTGTGTTCAAGAGACTGTTTCCAAAAGACCTAGCATGACTTCAATCCTCTTTTGGCTTGAAAGACACGCTAACACCACCATGCCTGTGCCCACACCTGTTGCTTTTCTTACACGGCCATCACCCTCACCATCACCCTCACCATCCTCGTCACTGTGATGCTTATGAGCATTTAAGCATGTATGTATTATACCACGTTGTCTGTCTCTGTATTCTGTACAATGGCAGATATTGAGCAAAAGATGCCGTGTAGTATAAGCAAATTTATGTTTATTTTAGTGGTAACGAGCTAGTTATGCGTTCTTATTTTTAGTTAACATGGTTAAGAGTAAGACAACGTACTTTTCAAATGTTGTCGAAAACTTATATTATCAAAAAGGTTTGATTAACCAAACCAGAAAAATATTGTTTAAATACAAAAATAAAATACGGTAAAACATGGGAATTTCATGCTTATTTATCCGCTTTTGTATTAGCATCACGAGGAACTAAAGATCAAATAAAGATTGAAAATTCCTCTTTGCTCTTCTCCACTTCAACATTACTTATCTTCTTAAAGATAGTAACAGTGGTGGAAGTTCATTCACTTAAAACTTTTTAATATTATGGTTAGCTTCTGAATTAGTTAAAATATTAGAAAAATGAACAAGTATTATTATAGATTAATCATAATTCACCATTTGTTACAGTAGGTTTGTTCTATTTATTTTGCTTGTCCAAATCATTGAAATTCAAGAAATAATAGAATAAGCTCAAAAAATTAGGAATTCATTGTTTAATTTGAGGACTATTGTGGCTATTGTTTTTAAGAATCAATAGCAAAAAAGTATTAAAAATTGAACATCTTATAAAATTATAGTATGTTCCAATAGTCACAGTAGACCATAAAACTAATAACGTCATGTGATTTTATTAAAATTATAAAAATTGAAGACAAATTATAGGAAAGAAATATCATGGAGGCTTGGAGTGGTCAAGCCATGAAAAATTGATAGATATATTTCCATCATATGAAACTTTTTCTGCAAATTGGAGAATAACAAAACTGTCCAAAATTATTTTGCTAATTGCATTAAGATCTTATTATATAAAGTTGGGTTTTCAAAGTTAGCCATTAGTAGGATTATGACACATGTCAAGTATACTGATGAGATGTTGACACGTATCAACAATTTTTTTTTTTTTAAAACAGCTAATTAAGAAAATAACAATAAATATACATAAAATTTACATGTTTATATCTTAAAAAAATTTCTAAATCAAAACGAAAAATTAATAAAACTAATCTATTTTCCATTATACACTAATTATATTATACATTTTTCTTAATTAGATTTTGACATGTATAAACAAAAAAGAATTCATTAAGCATGCATTTTATTATTAATCATAGTGAATAACAAATTATAAAAAAAACATAAGTTGTGTTAAAAGAATTATTATTTTTGAAACGTAATAGGACACCTAATTAAGAAAAAAAACATTATCTCTACATAAAAATTATGTTTTTGAAGTGACCTTAGTGCAGTAACCATTAGTAAGTCCAATTGTAGAAGGCACCATCACACCAGGGATCGAGTCCCGCTCTATACGAATGTAAGGATTTGGCTAATAGACCAGCCTATTGTGGCCCAAATGTTGACAAAAAAAATTATATGTTTATATCGAAAGCTTTGATATTTGATTTTTTTTTTCCGATATAATTTTGCCTATCTATTGCGTGGGTTTTTGATTAGTGTGGATTCTTCAATGAAAGCTATCAGATGCAATGAAATGTAATCGAAGTATATAAATCCCGCTAATTTAATCGAGGATGGAGACACTGATGGAGGTTCCAAAAGTGATTCTACAGTTAGTAGCATTATAAGTTTGGAAGATTAGTCGGTGATTGATGTTTCTGGTCAAAATTTAGAGTTTTCTCTTCTGAATAATGTTGATGATTCTGGTACTGAAACAAGAGCTGCCTGATCGAGTAATTGAGAATCGATTTTCAAATTTGGGAAGTTTCAAAATTGGTTTCAAACCGGATTTATACGGTTTTCTATCGGATTTGGTTCGTAAATCGTTTAAACCCAAATATATGGAGAAATATATGAAAACTTTTGATTCAGATAAAAATAAGTTGAGAATTTACGATTCGAGAATTTTTGAGATGGGGTCATAGTTTTAAGTAGTATTGGTACAATGCGTTACTTCTGAGTAGTAAATAGGTTGTCGATCCTTAACGTGATTATGACATATGTCATGTTTTGGATTGTTTATAAAGTTTCTATTTTGTTTATTTGAATTATCTAAGACTTATATATACCATCGTGATTATAATTTTTAAATTTTTATTTTTACTATGTTATATTAACCTTTTCTCAGTTTCTCAATTTTATTAGGTTGGTCATAAAATCATTATAATAGAATAGATAATTTTCACCAGTTGTTCATCCAAAATATCTTTGGAGTAAAAAAAATTCATGGTTAAAGAAATTATGTCACAAAACAATTTTAGTAATTATAAGAACTATAATTATGTCAAAATGAAAGTAAAACAACATAAAATTTGTTTAATTTGTTCAGAAGATATTTTATAGATGGTGATAAAGAGCATACTTTAACAATAAAATAATTTTGGATGTAAGAACATATTTTTAATGGTAAAACATAGAGTAAAATTGTACATGCTTACTAATTAAATGTTGCTTTGATGAACTCTTTGCATGTAAAATATTTTGTGAATAAGTTGTGTAACGTTTTGAAATTTTGACAATAATAATATTCGTAATGATGAGTATTTGGCAAATTTTGGTGGGATATAATTTAGTTTTAAATTATTGTAATAATTGTTATAATATATTAAAAATATATAAATATAAATAAGTGTATGAAGGTAAATATAAATATGATTTTTTCTCTAACTAAAATTATTTATATAAATTCATGAAATAAAATTTCTTTTTATATTTTTAAAAATTTGTTTAAAGTTTAAGATTTATTTGTCAGAAACTGCTACATATACAAAAAAAATTCACTCTTTTTTATTTTTTGAATTGTGATATTCTTTATTCCGTACCAAATGTCGACCTAGCAAAGGGAGACTTTTTGGTCACGCGAATTTAACGAAAAAGATGTGCATGTAGGGTTACATCACACGAAGTGATTAAAACGTCAAGTGTTTTTACCCTTTTATACGGCTATTCCAGTTTTGACCTATACATGCGACATATATGTGAGACATTGGAAGATGACCAAACCCCTTCTACGGTTCTAAAATCTGTTTTGGTCTTCTTCAAATAGCATAATTCGATATTTCCACATTCACACAGAGATGTGTAAATCTCATTTATACGTTGTAATATTGTATACATCGCCTTTTATTTAATAGAAAAGGCTAATCTTTTAATTTTATTTTTTGGGCACAAGAAAAGGCTAATCAAGATGTGATTTAAATTGAGCTAAAATTTTGCTAATCTCTGAATTTGAATGGCCATCTTAGAAGTCAACCACTGCTCAGATTTCTTACTTGTGTAGTCAACAAAAACCCATTCTCACTCATGTCACCTAATTATACAAATATAACATCTTAACATTTATTCCCTCATTACAAAAAAAAAATAAAAAATAAACAATGAACAAATCCCTAAACACCGTTTCTTAACAATAGGAATGAAGAAATCTACTGCGATCTTGCTCACTTCTTCCTTTATTCTTCTCCTTCAAACCCTTCACGGCGTTAAAGCTGGTTTCAACTGCATCGGAAGTTCCTTCCCTACCAATAGCAGCTACCAAAAAAACCGTGACTCTCTCTTTTCAACTCTTTCTGATAAAGTCACCACAAATGGTGGATTCTACAATGCGTCACTCGACGGAGTTCACGTTCTTGCCTTCTGTAGAAGAGACTACGAGAGGCAAGGTTGTATCGACTGCGTCGAAAGATCCATTCGACAGATTAAAACAAGTTGTTCTAACCGTGTTGATTCGTTCAACTGCGACGGTGACGATAGAGACCGTGTTTCTTGTTTTGTACGTACCACGAATCACTCAACTTATAGGCTACCCGAGTTTGGACCGGCTACGCTTGATCCGAGCCCTGTTGCTATCGTCACATCCACCAAGAACATGACCCTGTTCCGCCAAGAATGGGATGCAATGGTTGACCGGGCGCTCGAGGCTGCAACCGTTGACACTTCCACAGCGGTTCTTAAGTATTACGGTGTTGTCAGAGCAGAGTTCACTGAGTTTCCAAATGTTTACATGATGATGCAATGCACACCGGACATAACTTCAGACGAGTGCAAGAAATGTTTGCAAGAGTCCGTTACCTATTTTAGAATCCAGTTCTGGGGAAGACAAGGAGGCGGGGTTTGTCGACCGAGCTGTGTTTTCCGGTGGGATCTTTATGCCTTTTACGGCGCTTTTGCTAATGTAACAAGAGTTCCTGCGCCTCCTCGAGCTTTGGTTCCTCGAGCACAAGCCATGAATGATAAACATTGTCCAATGGTAAAGGGAGGTAAGTACCGCCACATGGTTGAGTAATTTAACATGGTTTTACAAAGACTTTTGGATCTCTCCTAAATTATTAAAAAAATAAATAAAATAAGAATTTGAGATACTCAACATCTTGCAGGAGGAATTATTGCGATATTGGTGGTTCCTAGTGTCATTAATCTTCTCGTGTTTATCAGTCTGATCAAAGCCTATAGTCGGATAAGAAAATCGAACACCAGAATCAATGGTATGTTGGCATGCTTTTCAATAAAAGTTAGTGATGCATCATTGGTTATAAGTTGTTGTTTTTCTTTGGTATGTACAGAGCAGCAGTGTGATTCTGGTGGTCAATCTATGCTACGGTTTGATTTTGGCATGATACTAATCGCAACTGAGGACTTCTCCTCTGTAAATAAGATTGGCCAAGGTGGATTTGGATCTGTCTACAAGGTAAATAAACTTGTAAAAATGTTCTATCAAAATATATCTTTAGATGGGTCAGAAACCTTATAGCATGAGAATCGGGTTTGCAGGGGATATTACCGGGCGGGCAGGAGATAGCGGTAAAGAGATTAAAAAAAGGCTCAGGACAAGGAGATATAGAGTTCAAGAACGAGGTCTTACTCTTGACAAGACTCCAACATAGGAACCTAGTTAAGCTTCTTGGTTTTTGTAATGAAGGAGATGAACAGATTATTGTCTACGAGTTTGTCCCAAATGCAAGCCTCGACAATTTCATATTTGGTGAGCCTTTTCACTTAGATGCTGTGTGAGTTTTGAATGTTTAGTATTATTGACGCTTCTTTGGAAAAATGCAGATGAAGAGAAGCGTTTGCTACTAACGTGGAACATGAGGTTTAGAATTATAGAAGGCGTTGCACGAGGTCTTCTTTATCTACACGAAGATTCTCAGCTAAGGATTATTCACCGAGACTTGAAGGCAGGCAATGTCCTTTTAGATGCAGATATGAATCCTAAAATATCAGACTTTGGGATGGCAAGGTTGTTCAACATGGACCAGACTCGAGCAGTGACAAGAAGAGTAGTTGGAACCTTGTAAGTTTACTCTGTTTTTACAGAATCTGTTAGACAAAGCATAGCTACTCTGTTTTTACAGAATCTGTTAGACAAAACATAGCTCCTCTGTCTTTCTTCTGCAGAAATTCAGATAATTAAAAAAATTAGGACCATCTGTAATGTTATTGTTGCATGTTCGTAGGGGGTATATGGCTCCTGAGTACGTTAAGAACAGAAGAGTTTCAGCCAAGATAGACGTTTACAGTTTCGGAGTCGTGCTTCTCGAGATGATAACCGGTCGAAGTAACAAGAACTATTTCGAATGCCTCGGGCTCCCTGCATATGTAAGCATATGTATAATGAAGTATTGTCAGGATCTTACTTCATACACAAATGATTCTCAAATTTTATTAAGTATAAAGTTATGATGATAATATATAGGCATGGAAGTGTTGGCTTGCGGGGGAGGCTGCGAGTATCATCGATCATGTCCTGAGTAGGAGCTCGACAACCGAAATAATGAGATTCATTCACATTGGTTTGTTGTGCGTTCAAGAGAATGTTGCAAAAAGACCAACCATGAGTTTGGTTCTTCAGTGGCTTGGAAGTGACACTGTCGTGATTCCGTTACCTACAGCTGCTGGTTTCACCACACATCTTCCTGTTGAATTGCATGGAACCGATGCATCAAATCAAGCCCAAGGTGGAGCTGGCACGTTGTCATTGAATATGCTCTCAATCACCGAGTTTAGTCCTCGTTGAAACTGAGAGATCACTCTGTAACCTCATACATCTAATTAATTGTGTCAGGAGAAAATAGAGATTAAGCAAGTGCTATTTTAGGTCAATGAGTACAATTAAACTCTATTGAACTTTTCCTCGTCCACGTTAATCTGATGTAAAGATTCGAAAAATAAATTTTACGGATATAGGCACTTATGTTATCTGTTTGAAAAAAAACTCACTAAACCGAGAATAATAAAAGTTGCACAAATACAGTAAAACTTATATAAATTAATAATGTAATAATGCTAGGAACCGTAAAATTCTAGAAAGAATTACTTAGATGTTATAGAAAGTAGGTTTATTCCTTATATGTTATACATTTTCTAAAAATTATTCAGATATTTCTTACTTTCGGTGTAATTACAATCAACCTTTGGTTTTATTTTTTTATTTATTTTAATTCGAAAAATATTAAAATACATCAGCAAATTAAAATACACATCATCCTCCATAATCCACGTCATTAGGCAGTTTTTTTTTTCCCCAAAATCAACAGTTTCTTCTTTATATCAAAAGAGAGGGAAACTGAAAGGTTTTTACTGTTCACAACCTGAGTCGCCGAACTCTAATTCCGCCGGCGATACTCTGTCTTTCTCTACTCTCTCGATCATCTCTCGCCGTTCTCTCTCGCTGTCATCTCTCGCTGTCCTCTCTCACTCTCCTCTCTCGCTTTCTCTCTCTTCTTCGTTGCTGTCTTGTTTGTTTTCGTCTACAGTCGTCTTCGTTTACGAGTTCCAATATGTGTTGAACCTTTATTTTTTAGTGTTCCGGCTGATGAGGGTTTTTATCAATAGTTTACAGCTGATTGTCGTCGTCGTTAATTTACATATGATGACTGATTTGTTAGATCTATTCGATTCGATGGCTGAGTTACTGTATGCTTTACGTCTGATTTATGATTTATCAATACATATATGGCTGAGTTTATTTTATATTGTGGCTGAGTTTTTTTTACGATTTACAGCTGAGTTAATTTTATCAATGTATTGATGACTTAGTTTGTTCTATGTTTTGGTTGAGTTATTTTATTCTTTACGGCTGAGTTATGTATTTGGGGCTGAGTTATCTTATGCTTTACAGCTGAGTTATGTATTTACGGCTGAGTTATTTAATGCTTTACAGCTGAGTTATGTATTTGTTGCTGAGTTATTTTATGCTTTACGGCTGAGTTATGCATTTGCGGCTGAGTTATGTATTTGTGGCTGAGTTATTTTATGCTTTGCGGCTGAGTTTGTTATATGTTATGGCTGATTTATTTGATGCTTTACTGCTGAATTATATTTATCACATGGCTTAGGTTATTTCTGAAAAATAAGCAAGGGATTACCCTCAAGACTTTACGCAGAAGGAGAGTCTCCTCTAGATGGTAAAAGCATTAACAACAATTTCAAGATGGGAGATTTTTCTGGGATTAGAGAATCAATAGAACAGGATGCATGGGATAAAACGAAGGAGGCACCTATTGGAATAATTGCTAAGCTAGTTGATAGCCAATTTGTGTGGTCTGGTAAGATTGTACATTTTCTACTATGTAACCAGTTAAGAGTATATAAGAAGGAGATTTGGTGTCTCGTCGATAGTCAACCTATCAGGTTTGGCTTAAATGAATTTGCTCATATCACGGGGTTAAACACAGACCCAATGCCTACAGAAAAGTTTGAACCTGAAACTGACTATAAAGCGTTCTTCAAACTTATGAATATGCCTGATGGGGAAGGTCCAAAGTTAGATGAACTCAGGGCAAGATTATTAGTGTGTCAGGGATGGTATCCTGACCAGCGTAAATGGTTGGGGCTGTTGCTTCTTCGAGCCATTGGACTTTATGCCTTGCATCATAACTCTAGAATACCATTTGAAAGTGCAAAAAGAGTTTTTGATGATGAAGCCATGAAGACTTATCCATGGGGTTAGTCAGCAATCTGAAGCTCTTGTTGATTCTATAAAGATGTTAAGGCCTGCGGGAAAGTCGTACACCATTAGTGGTTTTACACCCGTGTTATAGGCTTAGGCATATGATTCCGTCAAATGCTTTGGAGAGAGATTTGGGAATGTAGCCAATAATGATGACATACCGTTGCTTCGATGGGGTGAAAACTGTACACGTTTAACGATGGAATCGGTAATTGCTGAAGAGATCAGAGCGCTTGGTGAGATAAGGTTTTGGTTGTGTTATGATAGTTACTGGCTGAGTTATTATTTTAATGATGGCACGTTTAGACTATTTCAGTATACACGTTTTATGTGTTCAGTTTTGTTCCATACTTAACTTTAACTAGATTTTAATCCGCGGTACACCGCGGGACAATATTTTTATAACAAAAAACTAAATTATTAAAAATTGTATTTGTTTGTTAATTTTGTTTCTTTTGTTTAGTTTTTAAGATTGTATAATTGTATTTTGATTGTTAATTCTAAAATTTGACCAGTTGTACACCGCAGACACAGGACAATTATTTAGTTTTATTTATTCTAATGTTACATTTGTACCATATTGAATTTCTTATGGTTATAAAAACTTAAATTTTGAGTGCTTTTTAGATTTAACCCGTGAAAGAATTATTCTTACATTATTCTATTTTTAAAATTTTAGTGTTTTTAAATTTAGTCTGTAACTTTAATGTTTTTAAATTTTTATTTTTTTTAGATTTAAGTTATTATGCAGTATACCGCAGATTAAGTTATATTATAAATACTCCAATTTATTAAATTTAACCCGTGAAATATTTTTTTTTACATTTTTTATCATCATATTAATAACCATTAAAGATTTTAATTGTTCATATCAAAGAATATAATTAATACTGAATAATAGAGTTTTTAAAGGAAAAAAATATTGTATAGATATTTTTGGCATATGTTTATTAAGTGTAATAAATTTCTTAATATATAAATTTTTTTAGGAATTTATAAACCGAAATCATAGAGACATTTTAGGAATCTAATTGATTTTGTTTTTTGTGCAATTTTTTAGGGATTAACTTTGTAAATAAGTATAACTTAAAGGGTACAACACCAAATGTACTTCAAATCATAGAAACACCACAGGACAATTATTTAGTATTATTTATTGTGTAATGTGAGGAATCTGAGGAATCAACCCCTAAATACCTCAAATCAAGTAATTTAGATGACTAAATCTATATTTTACAATCAAAATATGTAAAGCAAAAATTTACAGAAAGTCTATACAAACAAAATCTTTATAGTTGGCCCTTAAATCCAAGACTTTTGCTTTAAAGTTTCTTTTCACAGATTAAAAATAAAATAAAATAAAAGAAAAGAAGACAAAAGTCTATCTTCTTCTCCGCCGTTTCATCCCCAACCCCAAGCATCATCCATTAAACATGATTCACCTAGAGTCAAAAAACAATTAAACATGTTTTCATTACTATGCTTCTTTCTAATAAAATAATTGTTTGGCAATGAACCAAAGTGAAGAAAAAGTACCTTTTAAAAGTGAGCGGTGTAAAATCAAATCTTTTTTTTTGTTTACAGATGCATGGATAAACACCCTGTGGTACAAAAATAAACCATATCAGATAGGAATATATGAAAACAAAATAAGTAACAATATCAGTTTCAAGAATAAACAGAGAATAAGTAACAAATAATCACATTGTCGTTTATTCTTGAAACATTTGAATAACAATGAGTGAAGGATTTTCACGTCACGCGGTTGCGCAAGGACGAATAGAGTTATGTAACTTAAGTTGTGGTTGTGTTTATTGTTTTTGATGTGGTGAATAAGAAGTATTTATGGTGTAGATGGTAGGGTTTTATGTGAGTTAGTGTAGATAATCTTGGTGAGCAAGTTGAAAATATATTTAATATCTCACAATTTTGGAATGGTTGAGTAGGACTTAGAAATTTGATGGAATATGCTAATCATTAAGAATGTGTGTAGGTTATATTTCGATATTAATAGTAAATCTCCGATTTCAATTTGCCATATTTGTATAAGTCGAAGATGTAGTTATGATATTCTAATTAATGTTTTGCGCAGAATCATGAATGTTGTTTTTTTTGTTTGCAGACGATTTGGACCAAAAATATTGTGATAGAAAAATCGTAATTAAAAAATTTTGAAAGCAAAAATAAGAATTTATTAGAGGGAAGTTTTTGGAATATATTATACTTCAAGATTTGCGGTTTTGTAAAAATTCTATATAATACATTCCTGTAATGTTTTATATATGTAAACATGCTTGATGAACAAGTAGTTTACGATCTATAAAAATAAAAAAAATAAAAGATTTAAGTATTTTTCTATTTTAGTTGTTTATATTATTGCGGAACAATATTCAGTTTCTAAAGAAGATATATACTGAATTACATGTATTTATTTTTGCTAAAGTTAAATATTTGGGAATATTGGTTTTCTAATCATTCTAAAATTGGGTTCTCATTTTTAGGAACTTTATTAATGTTAAAAATATTGTGGGGATTGTAAACTTTTGTTATTGAAAATCGGTTGTATCATTTAAATTTGAGATATTATACCATCTCTAAAGATAGGTTTAGAGATTTTATGGAATTAAAACTTTAATGGGTAGAGTTATTTTTGCAAAAATCAAAATGTATAGATGTTATCAAGATTTTATGGCAATAAACCTAACACATTTTGGTCGTTTTAAAAAGTTTTAACAATTGAGTTTCTGTGGAATGTTATTTATGGAAAATTTTTAGGGGTTAATGTTGTAAATAAATTTTTAAATAAGCAAAACTAAAAGAGTATAACACAAAATGTATTTCAAAAATGTTAATATAGATTAATGAGAATTTGGATTATTTTCGTTACTTTTTTTTTTCTTTCTTAAACCATTGTGTTATTCTACTATGCTCTTTTTTTTAGGTTTTAATTGTCTAAGACCACCAAAATAATTTTGTAATGATAATAGGTACATTTAATGATAATTTTGTAAGGATTTCTTTCGTACAGATCGTTTTGATCTGCGTTTAAATGAAACAAACATTTGTCTAATTCCTAAAAACAAAAGGCCTCAACAGATGACGAAATTTAGACCGATTAGCCTTTGTAATGTAAGTTATAAGCTTATCTCAAAGGTTCTGTGCTTTCGGCTTAAGCGGTTTCTCCCTTCATTGATTTCGGAAACCCAATCGGCGTTCGTTTATGGTCGGCTAATTACAGATAATATCCTTGTTGCTCAGGAGATGTTTCATGGTTTAAATGCAAATCCTCGGTGTAAATCTGATTATCTGGCATTTAAGACGGATATGAGCAAGGCTTATGACCGCGTTGAATGGGATTTCTTAGAAGCGGTTATGGTCAAGATGGGATTTGATAGGAAATGGATCTCTTGGATCATGTGGTGTGTGTCTTCGGTCTCCTATCAAGTCCTTTTTAATGGACAGCCTCGGGGCTTAATTAAGCCTCAGAGGGGTTTACGTCAGGGGGATCCTTTATCTCCTTATCTGTTCATAATATGTACGAAGGTTTTAATTGCCAATATTAAAAAGGCTGAAAGAGAGAGTAGAATTACAGGCATCAAGTTAGCCCGGGACTGTCCCACTGTTTCACATTTATTGTTTGCTGATGATAGTTTGTTTTTCTGTAAAGCAGAGGCGGCAGAATGTACTACGGTTATGGAAATTATAAGGAACTACGGGGAAGTCTCGGGTCAAGAGGTGAATCTGGAGAAATCCTCCATTATGTTTGGGAAAAAAGTTTCACCTTAAAGCAGGACTCAACTAAAATCTGTAATGGGTATTTCCAAAGAAGGGGGTTTGGGATCGTATTTGGGTATTCCTGAGAATCTTCAGGGTTTGAGAACTAAGGTTTTTAGTTATGTCAACGATCGTTTGGACGAACGAGTGAATGGCTGGTCTGCAAAGTATTTATCGAAAGGTGGAAAGGAAGTTATGATTAAGTCGGTTGCGTTGGCTCTTCCAACCCATGTCATGTCTTGTTATAAACTACCGTAGGAGTTAACGTCTAAGTTTACGAGTGCTATTTCACGGTTTTGGTGGAAAACTAACGATAAAGCACGAGGATTGCACTGGGTAGCCTGGGATAAGGTGTGTAAGGACAAGTGCGACGGCGGGTTGGGCTTTCGTACATTAGAACAATTTAATGATGCAATGCTGGCTAAACAATATTGGCGGTTAATTCGTTATCCGGAATCCCTAATGGCTCGGGTCATGCGCGGTAGATACTTTCGGAATAAACACCCTTTACACGCTAAGAAGCCTTATTCCCCCTCGTTTGCTTGGAGGAGTATTTACTCTACTCAAGGCTTAGTGAAACTTGGTGCAAGGTGGGTGATAGGTTCAGGCTGTCATGTTTCGGTATGGCGGGATCCCTGAATACCGGATAATCAGCCAAGACCGGCTAATGGCAGAGGCCGATTGTTACATTCCAATTTAATGGTTAACCATTTGATTAATCCTATTACTAAGGAGTGGCATATGCCAATTCTTGAGGAGTTTATGGACCCGTCGGACATTCAGATTCTTCAAGCTCTGGAGATCAGTAAAGTCTAGAAACCAGATAAGTTCATTTGGCACTATACTAAATCTGGAAAATATTCGGTAAAGTCGGGTTATTGGCTAGCACGTGAATTAATCACAGAGGTTGAATATGGGCCGTCTTGCACGGCCCTTAGGCACATGCTTGGAAACTGGAGGTTCCCTCGAAGGTTCAACATTTTTTCTGGCAGATTGCCTCTGGTTCCCTTCCAGTGATGGAACGTCTTGCTCATCGGGGTGTTCGGTGCAACACCCTATGTAAACGATGTGATTCGGAGGTGGAGACTATCAATCACGCACTATTTGAGTGTTCTCATTCTCGTCGGATATGAGATTTATCTTCCGTTGACTTTACTTCTGGGGATTGTCCTTCTGGTTCTATATACACGAATCTAGATTTTATATTTTGGCGGGTGTCATCCCAGGCGGACGCTCCGAGTATACGACTTCACCTACCATGGATTGTCTGGTCAATTTGGAAAGATAGGAATAAAAAAGTTTTTTCAGGGCTGTGAGGCAGAACCAAGCGAGGTTATTAATCAGGCGGACAATGATAAATTGTTATGGGAAGTGGCTAAGTCTTTCTATTCGGCTGCCCTAGATCCCCTGCCTGCGGAGTCTTGGGATCCTTTCCCCCGTTGTCAGGTTGATGGTTCTTGGAAGGCGTCAGATCCTCTTGCAGGTTTGAGCTGGTGGTTTTGTAATAGTGAGGATACCACGCAACTACTAGGAGCACGGAGTCAACGTCGCAGCCCTTCCCCTCTACATTCGGAGTTTCAGGCTTTGATTTGGGCGATGGATTCCTTACTGTCGGCGGGGGTTGACTATCAGAGCTTCGAGACGGATTGCGCAGAATTAGTGGCGATGGTGCAGTCTCCTGATGAATGGCCCGCTTTCTCCAACCTCTTGGACGATTTCAACGTACTCCGACCATCCTTCCCATCTTTCCAGCTGTCAAGGATCCCACGGACGTCAAACATATGGGTAGATTGTCTGGCTCGCTCTTCTGAGACTTCTTTTGTAAACTCTTATCCTCCGGTTTGGGCAACCAATTTTGGAGTTATTTTCTAGATTAATGTTTGGTTGAAAAAAAAAATAATAAAATCACAAATTTATTATTTTACTAAAATTGATGGTTTGATAAAATATTTGGCATAATATTAATTAAAATAATCTAAACATTTTATATAAAAACAAACATACGTCTATAATTCTATGTGATAAATAAAATTGTGTTTTTATCACGCGCATCAATCATGCATGTATCTTTGAGAAATTCTTTCTATGTATTTTCTAATTTTCTACTCATCTATGAAAAATATATAATTATATTTAATTTTATCGTTAATGGTTTGATTTAAAGTTCAGAATTTGTTATTTGGAATCTTAATAGGAGCAAACAATACATTTTGTGATCACCTTGAAAGAAGGAAACCCACGTTCTAACATGTACGGTGGTCTCGAGATACATTATTATTTTCTGTCTGTTGTTATCTCAATACATAAGCTTAAGTGTCTATAGTTCATGTCTTGAGAAATATACATTACATAACAATATAACATATTCCTTTCTTCACATATTTACACACATGTTTTATTTTTTACCTCACATCATACATGTACACATCATACTTTACTACATATCATACACATATTTTATTCGTTACTTCACATCTCTTACTTATCATCAATTCTTTACTTCTTCAATTCACTTCATTTCATGCTTTATTCTAATAGAAAAATGTAGAGACTTGTACTATATAATCCCACTCACAGCGATGAAAAAAATCACCAAACCAAAAATCTAAACAAGAGAAATATTATAAGAAATATGGGGAAAAATAATTCCGTCAACTGGCAGTTTAGTGGTAGCGAAGCAGCCAAAGAGGCTTCAGCTGCCACCCTAGGCAGATACACCTCTAGAATCATGGCTATGTGTGACCCTAATGTAAAACCCATTTTGCCCCCTCTAAGTGAAGCCCCCGAGACTAGCTATACCGCTAAGAAGGCAGTCGTTAAAGCTGTCCTTAACGATAGTGGAAACGCCTATGCTCCAAGTATTGGCCTTCCCGCGGCTAAAAGGTAATATATACATCGAATAATCGTTGATCATTTAAGATATTTTGCTTGAAATGTCCTAAGAAAAACTGTCCCACAAAAAAAAATGATTTAAAATATGATCTAGCCCCATATAAAACTTCTGTTTTCATCTTAACTCTATTATGTATCTTGGTATATCTTCCATGACAATTTTTTTTTGCTTCCGTTATTCTCAGTGCTGTGGCAGAGTATCTAAGTCGAGATCTTCCGAAGAAACTGACTGCAGATGACGTGTTTATGACCGTTGGATGCAAACAAGCCATTGAGCTTGCAATTGAAATCTTGCATACATCGAATGCCAACATCTTGCTTCCTAAGCCAGGCTTTCCATGGGACATGGTCCACGCAATCTACAATAAATTTGAGGTTCGTGAATATACTTTCCTCCGCGAAAAGAACTATGAGATCGACTTTGACAGCGTCCGTGCGCTTGTGGACGAGAACACGTGTGCGATACTTATTATTAACCCACACAATCCTAATGGGAACACGTACTCTGAAGCTCATCTTAAGCAGGTATTTTACAGATACTCTAATTAGCTATGCAACGTGACCTTATAACTTATATGATCTCATCTTTGATAATGTGTAACGTAACTATTGAATATCTCTTTATATATAAGCTGGCTGAGTTGGCTCGAGAACTAGGGATACTGGTGGCTTCTGACGAAGTTTTTAGATGGACTGTGTTTGGGAATAATCCCTTTGTTCCCATGGCGAAATTCTCGTCGATCGTACCTGTGATCAGTCTCGGTTCTATATCGAAGGGATGGAGTGTACCGGGATGGCAAACCGGCTGGCTCGCGCTGCACGATCTAGATGGTGTCTTCCAATCTAACAAGGTCCGAATCTACTTTTTCCGATCACTCTTTAAACATTACTACAATTACTTTATATCGTCGGTATATTTCTACGTTAAAAACAAAGTTTTACGTGCATACAAGGAGATTACATACCATTAACATACTAAATCTCTATGAATGTATTGGTTAATTTTATCATTGTATAAATAAATTTGGTGTACGTGAAAATCAAATTTTTTTTCTCGTCCACATCGTCCATATTAAGAGTTGAAAATGTTCACATGTTCGTAGTTTTCCTTGTCCTAATCTTGCTATATTTGGACAGATCGCAATTGCTGTTAAGAATTTTCTGTCGATAGATGATAAACCACCAACTGTTATCCAGGTATGGATTTTTCTAGTTCGGAAGCATACTGTAACCAGGTTTTTTTTTTTTTTCTTTTTCTTTTTTGCATGCATATAATAAGGTGAATTCGTGTGTTTTATCATGTAGGCAGCTATTCCCACCATCTTGAGGAAAACTCCTAAAGAGTTCTTCGAGAGGAGGCAGATTTTTCTGAAAGCGAATGCGGAGTTTGCCTTTGCTAAGCTCAAAGACATACCAGCCCTAACCTGCTACTTGAAAACTGAAGCCTGTACCTTCTTATGGGTATTCTATTATTACCACCTTTCTTAAACATTTCTGACTTCTTATTACTAGTATTAGTTTGAAATAAATCATATATATATACATGCTTTTTCTCTTCTCCCAGACCGAGCTGAACTTGTCACTGTTTGCGGACATTAAAGATGATGAAGAATTCTGTGAAAAGCTTGCTACTGAAGAATGCCTTGTCCTCTTACCAGGTATTGATTAATTTCTCATTACCTATAATCACGGTAATTTAACAGTTTAGCTTTTAAGACAATTTTCGCATAACAACATATATAAATATATGTTACCATGTTGGATTGGTTTAGGGATTGCTTTTGGTCTAAAGAACTGGGCGAGGCATTCTATCGACATGGATATATTCGCTTTGGAGGATGCATTTGTAAGACTGAAGAGCTTCTGTGAACGCCACTCCACTCTAATTGAAGCTTCTTCAGTCAAAGACGTCAATGGTGTCAAGTAAAAATGGTCAATATGGATCTTTGCCTAAGACTTTTTACATATGCTATAAAAATAAACGTGTGTTTTATTGATCTGAGATAAGTCATGAACACATTCGTATCGTACTTGTATTTAATAAAATTGGTGTACTTATCACCAACCATGTAATGTTTTCTCGTAGATTGCAATATTTCTACTAATAAAATTGGTGTACTTATCACCAATAACCATGTAATGCGTTCCTACTTTTCAATAAATAAAATTAAGAATTCATCTTTTATGATTGTTTGATATGCAAGGATTCGTGTGCAATAACACCAGGGGAGTATCGGAGTGTCTATCGACACCTGCAAATTCCAGTTCGATCGGGTTGATTTGATTCGTCAATTTGGTTCGGTTTGGTTTAACTAGAATCTACAAACCAAGTATTTAAGCGAAAATCGACCTAAATCGTGGTTTTAGTGTTTGTCGTTGTTTTCAGAGAGAATCAGAGGGAGAAAAGAAAGCGCTTGAGAGTCTAGAGGTTTTTGGGAAGATTCTTGGGTTGTTTGGTGAGATCTGTTCCTGTGGAGTGGGGATCTAGTGCTAGGAACGAAGGAGAACCTTCCTAAGGTGTTGGATTCATCGTTCAGAACTTTCTGCAAAAGAGGTGAGTGCATGACAATGGCAGATCTAAGCTTAAGATCTCCTTGTTTTGTTTGTTTTATGTTGTTTTTGGTGTTTTTCTTGCTTGTTTTGGTTGCTTCATGGTTCCTGATGTGCATGGTTTTTCACTTTAAAATCTTTTACCTTAAAAGACCACACAACTGCTGAAAGTGCACAGCTAATCGGTAGTAGTATTTAAGGATCGATCCCACAGAGAGAGAGAGAGTTGTTGTTTAGAGAATCCGTCGGAAGAGATGTAAGGCTAGGACTCAATAAAAATGGGGTTTTAGGTTGTCACTGTCGTAAGTAAGCAATAAACGTAAATAAAAGCAAATAAAATAAATGAAACAAGCGTTGGGCATCAAGGAAAATCACAGGGGTTTGATGATCTATCTATCTAGGAAAGTTTAGGATTGGTTTGTTTATCTAAAACTCGGACTACGAAACACGAATGAACCGTTAACTTATAGTTCACAAGCTAACCGTCTAAGATCACTATACTCCGAGACTCAACTGTCGCAGGCAACGACGCATAGATCAAATCATTTTAAGCAGGTTCGATTCTAATCCATGAAATTCCATAGGTAAGGGGTATGTGCTTCCTATGACTCCTCACACATCTAAGCTAGGTCAAGCACACATGCAAGCTTTTGGCAAAGCACACACACTTTAGATCATAGTTAGTTCATGAGGCTAAGTTAAAGTATTAAGCAAAGACTTAGAATTAAATCATAGAATAAACAAGATATAAATCTAATAAACCCTAAAAATTGCCACATAAACTAAGATCATCTTCCCCCTTTGATTATCCCTTTAAATCCAACTAGAAAACTACTCTAACATGTTTAAGGGAATCATCAAAGCAAGGTTTAAAAAACTCAAAAACATAAAAGAATAAATAGAGAAAAGGGTTTTAGATATTACTTCAATGATTGTCAAACAAAGTTGTAGGATCTTCTTCCTTTAGAAAACTAGAACAAAAGATGGAACAAATAAAGAGAAAGAGTTTGGTGAACTTCAAGGAGAGGGACGAGAGAGAGCTGCTGGTCGTGGCTGTTCTTCTGGTCGTGGCTGTTCTTCTAGTCGTGATCTCTTTGGAGGCAGGTGAAGGCACACTCTAAACCCTAAGACTTAGAAGAGTATTTATAGGGTTTTGTCTAGGTTTAGGGTTTTGTAAGGGTAGAAACGTCTTTTCTTCTTGAGTGCAGGAAAAGAGGCGGCGTAGGAAGCTTCTAGAACGTGGTGAAGACTTGGACTGGACCGCCGTGGTGGTCGCTGGTCAGGCCTTCAATAAAAGCCCATTGGCTGAATGGTTCTCCTTACGTTGGTTTGTAACACGTCTAGGTAAATCGGGCATAACTTCCTAATGAGTGAATGGATTGACTTGATTCCACTTCGAGGAGAAATATGACTCTCTCAACTTTCCATAGACACCAAGTAAGTCGAAATATGAGTTGTAGAAGTTCTTCAAACGTTGCCCGTACTGTAAAGTTAGGAATCTTTCCTGAAACGTATTTTCCTTTTCTTTTGGTCCTTTTTGCTATAAAACCTGTAAAACCTTCTTGAAACCTAAAATACTTGATAATAGACATTAAAGCCTTGAAATCATACTAAACTCTTCCTAAATGCATACTAAAACTATAGCTAAAATGGGTAAAATAATGATGTTATCAACTCCCCCAGACTTAGACTTTGCTTGTCCTCAAGCAAATAATCAAAGTAAATCATGGAAAAGAGGTTTTGAAAATAATGGGAATTCACTTATCTTTGGGGATATTGTCTTTGCACTCTTCTTCGCCTTGACATTAGGAACTTACATTTATAATCCACCATGAGAGTCATCAACGCTCTTTGATCCCACAATTCTTTAGAGTTTCCAGAATCTCCATTGTCATCTCTTTACATAAATTAAAGCAATAATAAAAAGTGAAATCTTACCAAGGAAAAATCGATCAATGGCTTGTTGACTCTTTTCAAGCCAAGACTTTCTTCGTATGATTCCTTTCCTCTCCCTTTTCTGACTTCTTCATTTTTTTTTAATCAAAGGTGTAGGCGAATAATGGGGTCATCGGTAATTTACCTACCCCTCGCTTCCAAGCTTTGTGTGATCATTTGACTCAAGAGTAGAATAATGAGGTCACAAGTAATTTACCTACCCCTCTAAACTGATCAAAATCATCTAATCTTTTATTCTCTCTTTTTTTTTTCTTTTTTTTTTCTTTCTTTTCTTTTCTTCTTCTGCTTTTTTTTTTTTAGAGTATTGAAGGGAAGAGAGAGGGGAACATACTATTGAAGAAGTGCAGTGTCTTGTGTGACTTGAATGTAGTGATCTAGTCCAATGTATACCAATTCACAGGGTTTGATAATTAAGTCCGGTTTAGGTCCTATAACAATTAGAGACAACGTTAGATCATCTGAATATCCATCGAATAGGGACTTGGGGGATTGTTGAGTCGGCTCACAGTCTTTCCAAACTTTGGTTCTGTTGTCAAGCATAATCAAGAGTCATAAGATTGTTAATACAAATCAAATAAACCGTTAGAATAAGATCATAATCCCCTACTAGTTTTGACTCAATAAAAATGTGACTCGATAAAAACGTCAAAATTATTGATGTAAAAAGTGGAAAAAGGTCTCAAGTCAACAAAATAGAAAGTAGCATTACTATAGGATGGAACATCCAAGTACGTCGAAATGTGAGTTGTGGAAGTTCTTCAAAAGTTGCCCGTACTGTAAAGCTCTGAATCTTTCCTGAAACGTATTTTCCTTGTCTTTTGGTCCTTTTTGCTATAAAACCTGTAAAACCTTATTGAAACCTAAAATACTTGATAATAGACATTAAAGCCTTGAAATCATACTAAACTCTTCCTAAATGCATACTAAAACTATAGCTAAAATGGGTAAAATAATGATGTTATCAACTCCCCCAGACTTAGACTTTGCTTGTCCTCAAGCAAACAATCAAAGTAAATCATGGAAAAGAGGTTTTGAAAATAATGGGAATTCACTTATCTTTGGGGATATTGTCTTTGCACTCTTCTTCGCCTTGACATTAGGAACTTACATTTGTAATCCACCATGAGAGTCATCAACGCTCCCTTATCCCACAATTCTTTAGAGTCTCCAGAATCTCCATTGTCATCTCTTTACATAAATTAAAGCCATAATAAAAAGTGAAATCTTACCAAGGAAAAATCGATCAATGGCTTGTAGACTCTCTTCAAGCCAAGACGTTCTTCGTATGATTCCTTTCCTATCCCTATTCTCACTTCTTCCTTTATTTTTTTAATCAAAGGTGTTGGCGAAAAATGGGGTCATCGGTAATTTCCCTACCCCTCGCTTCCAAGCTTTGTGTGATCATTTGACTATAGAGTAGAATAATGAGGTCACAGGTAATTTACCTACCCCTCTAAACTGATCAAAATCATCTCATCTTTTATTCTCTCTTTTTTTTTTCTTTTTCTTTTTTTTCTTTCTTTTTTTTTCTTTTTTGTTTTTTTTAGAGTATTGAAGGGAAGATAGAGGGGAACATACTATTGGAGAAGTGCAATGTCTTGTGTGGCTTGAATGTAGAGATCTAGTCCAATGTATACCAATTCCCAGGGTTTGATAATTAAGTCCGGTTTAGGTCCTATAAAAATTAGAGACAACGTTAGATCATCTGAATATCCATCGAATAGGGACTTGGGGGATTGTTGAGTCGGCTCACAGTCTTTCCAAACTTTGGTTCTGTTGTCAAGCATAATCAAGAGTCATAAGAGTGTTAATCCAAATCAAATAAACCGTTAGAATAAGATCATAATCCCCTACTAGTTTTGACTCAATAAAAATGTGACTCGATAAAAACGTCAAAATTATTGATGTAAAAAGTGGAAAAAGGTCTCAAGTCAACAAAATAGAAAGTAGCATTAGTATAGGATGGAACATCCTTCCCCCCAGACTTAAATCACACCGTCCTCGGTGGGAAAAAATAAAGAGTTGAGGATTAAAAATCATAAGGAAAAGTGTAGGGTTTAAGAACAATGTCACCTTGATGGAATGATGTTGTGTGGACTCTTAGACGTTGTATGGTCGCCCAAAAATTGTCTAGAGGTCGGCTGTGGTATGAAATTGTGGTGACTAACCATTTGTACTTCCTTTGGTTGCTTGACATCGAGTATGAACTAGGCTAAGTTCATTCGAATTGTGTTTGATAGATCTCTAAATGCATCCTCCTTGAAACAAAAACCTAAAACCATCAATAATAATGAGAAAATAAAAATAAGAAAAACATACCTAAATAAAAGAATGGTGATGGTTGGTGGTAGGATGGTGGTGGTTCGGAATTGTCTCGCGGTACACGTATGAACGGTCGTGGACAACAGCAGGTACGGTGGGTATGGTACGCGGTACATTAGGACATGGTACACGGCACACGGGACGTAGGACATGGCATTGGCTACGGTTGGTATGGCTGGTGGGGACTCTCGGCATCGATCACATGAGGGTTGTGATTGATCAGTTGCCTTCGGCGTACGTCGGTCACGGTGAACATGGCCGGTCAGTAGGTGGTACTTGCCACTAGACATAGTGTGCATTGCCAATCCATGGCCCTTCTTCTTCCTTCTTTTTTTTTTTTTGCTTTTCTATTTTCTATTTTTTTGTGTTTTTTTTATGAACCTGAAACTAAAATGCAAAAATATTAATACTAAAAGAAAATAAATCCTAAAAATAAAAACTTACTAGACATGGTTGCCTCCCAAGAAGCGCACTTGTTTAGCGTTGTTGGCTCGACGTTAGCTTGCTTTCTCAAGCAGGGTGAGGAGAGTGGGTTGTCCTTAGACAAGCTCTCTTGGATCTTTCTCCAATGTAGGCATCAGGTGGCTCTCTTGCATAATCTTCTTCTCTACATTGCCGAGTAGGTGGGTTAAATGGTTTAGCTTCATAGAAAATGTCTCCATTGATGTTGGTGAGAGTCATTCTTCGGTTAGGCCAGTCCATGATGGCTCCAGCTGTGGCTAGGAATGCTCCTCCAAGGATAAGTGGTGTAAATCTTCCCTTCTCAGCATTGATAATCTGAAAGTCGGCCGGAACATTGCAGATTCCGACTCTCACATGAATGTCTCGGACCATTCCTTCGGGTATTGTGAATGAGGAGTTGGCGAGTCCTATGCGTTTGTTCGAGGGTTGTAAGTGTCTCAAGCCAATCTTCCTAGCAGCATCGGTTGACATGATGTTAATACATGAACCGGAATCACATAATGCATCTTCGAATTTAACACCATTGATAGAACAAGTGATGAGGAATCGGCCAGGGCTCTCCACTTTGTGTAGTGTTCGCAAATCTTCAGGTTCCAAAGCTTTTAGGAACAGATCTCTAATCTTGTCTACTGATTCTCTGCTTTCCAAGAATAAACAAGAAATATCATGTTGGCACCAAGCATTCATGAAAGACGTACCAAGGAGTAAAGCTTTAACGGCTTTGTTGAACTTCTCCAAGTTTTCCTCGCTAATGCGTCTTCTACGCCATAGTTTTTGTGTATCGGCTGGTGCGTTTGGATAAAGAGATAGTCTTACCTCCCTAAAGTGATCCTCCACATGTTCTTCGGTAATATAGCTCTCCATGAAGAAACGCTTCAATGGGAACTTGTTCCATGCTTCTTCGAATGAGATGTGGGGCGGAATAGCTTTCATCAAGGTTTTAAACTTGTCTCTTGGGGGCTCATCCCATCTAGAGACTGTTTGAATCTCCCCAAACTCGGCGGTTTGGTGCTCCTCTTCTTCTTCTATGATCGTCTCAGCTTCTGGTTCTCCTTGTTGAGGGTTAGAAAAATCGGATCCATCATCTTCAGTGGACTCATCTTCAAAATCGGTTTCATACTCCTCTTCTTCTTCAACGATTTCTCCTTCTTCTAGACCTTCTAGGTCTCGTGGTGGTGAGGCTTCAAAAGTTGTTACAGAAAAACAATCCTTGGTAAGGATCAGAACTTCTTCTTCTCTAGAGATCTCTTGCAAATCGAGTGTAGAACTCTTGGTCTTCATCGAAACTTGTAGCTTATCTCTCAAAAAATATTTTTTTGGTTCTGCAACTTCTAGGGGAGCTTTCTTCACGTCGAGATATTGTGGAGGAGGAGTAGGGTTGTCTCTTGTTTTTATAAGGCCCAAGTCTCCCTTCACAAAAAGGAAACTTGAATGTTTTCCTTTTTCATCAAGGATTTCCTTTTTTCTTCCTTCTTCTTCTCCACCGATTGGAGTTTCTTCTTGGGTGTGTCCAACAACACACGAGATTGAGTTTTCTAGGTTCTCCTCAAGAGACTTGATTCTCTTTTCAAAGGCAACTTGCTTAGCTCCCATGTTAGACTGAAGTAGTGGAACAAGAAGACTAGTGAATTCTTGAGATAGAGTGTCTCCCAAGGTATCAAATCGATTACCAAACTCTTCCACTTTTATTTCGGTTTTCTTGACTCTTTCTTCATACTTCTCCATATGGTTGCATAGGTCGAGGGTCTTGTTAAGAATTGCTTCGGAATTGCTATAGCAACGGCTCTCCAAGGTGTTTATCCTCAAGTTGCAATCGCTAATCTCCTTAGCATTTTCTCTTATCTCCTTTGAATGTTTATTCTGTTCTTCTCCAAGACAAAGGAGCTTCCTCTCCATGGCTTCAGCAGTTTTAGAACTTTCTTCCTCTATTCTTTTAACTTCAACAGCAATATCATCCATTCTTCCCGAAAGATCAGATTGGATTTTTTCAATATTTCCATGTAGCATCTTCATAGTCTCATCTAGAGATTCTCTCATCCGACTTATAAAGTTCATAATCATTTCTTCTTCAGCTTTTTGTTGTGTAGACTCGTGATAGTTGTCTTGGTAGACTTGGTGCGGAAGTCGGAAAGGATCTTGGTATTGGTGTGAGCGGCGGTTTAAATTGGTTTTGGCTCTCCTTGGATAGGGTCTTTGAAAATGACTTGGACGGTGACTTGGGACAGGTTCCCAATCTTCATAAACTTCATATAGTGCTTGAGATGGTTGAGTTTTAGGGTTACCTCGGTAGATAGATTCCTCTTGGTGTTGAAATTGTCAAAAATTGTGGTTTTCGGTAATCTCTTCATTAGGGAACTGATATGTCATGCAACAGTAGAAGTCTTTGAGCTCTTCTTCTCTATATTCTTTAGTAGGTGATAGATCATAAGAATCATCATTCGCTCTTGGCAAATCTTCATATTGGTTCTCCTTGGCATTTTCTTCAAAATAAGCTTCTCCTTCATCGGTTTGATAGAACTCTTCTCTAGTCCACTCCTTGGACTTGTTAGGATCGGTTGGATACTCATGTGAGGCTCCATGTTCTTATTCCGCATCAGTAGGTTGATATGGTTGATCATAACTCCATTTATTGCATTCACTGGATTTGTTGAACAAGGCTTCAATCTTCCATTCTAGGCGGCTCTCGATGGTGTCAATGGTGTAGCCTAAGTTGATAAGCTTCGTTCCATGATCTTGTAAATCCTCAAATTGGTTTAAAGCTTGATTGTTGATGGCATTTGATTTGTTCCTCCAAGCGTGTGATATGTCTATACTTTGTCTCTCCTTAGCCTATTTTTATCATGCATTTAGCTAGGATAACTCATTGGTTTGCATCATTTTTTAGTTCTTTCTATACACTTTGCACGTCTAGGTAGCTCTTGCATCATCCTTGCATACATTGTGCATCTTGGAGTATTTCAGGTATTTAGGAAACATTGGAAGCCGTTCTCGTCCGAGCCATGGTCACCATCTGCGTTTCGTCCGAGCCATGGTCACCATCTCCGTTTTGTCCGAGCCATTGTCACCATCTTCATTCTCGTCCGAGCCATGGTCACCATCTTCGTTTCGTCCGAGCCATGGTCACCATCTTCATTCTCGTCCGAGCCATGGTCACCATCTTCATTCTCGTCCGAGCCATGGTCACCATCTTCGTTTCGTCCAAGCCATGGTCACCATCTTCATTCTCGTCCGAGCCATGGTCACCATCTCCGTCTCGTCCGAGCCATTGTCACCATCTCCGTTCCGTCCGAGCTATCCGTCCAAGCCATGCTCCTCAGCCTTCCATCCGAGCTATGATGACATTGGATTCCATTCGACGCACATGGACTTGATCGCACATGTCGGGAAGAAAGACGTTTGGTTTCACATGCTTCAGGAGATTACCGAACCGACGCTTTACCTTGTCGTTTTAAGTTTTAGGGCTTTCCATGTTGGACTACTATATATACATTTTGTTAAGTCTTTGCAGAGACATCTTATCTTTTAATCTCGTTTTCGTTCCCAGAAGGTTTTTAACCTAGCATCCAAAACATGTCCTCAGACTTGTATTCCGATATCGTTGAGATTTATTGAGATTTTGCATTTGATTCCTTCTACAAAGTTGTTAATCTTATTTTTATCTATCTTATTATGCTTGATTCAATGATTTCTGTGTTTGCATCCTTGACTATGATTTTCGGATCTGAGTAGTGTGGTAGTTCCTGAGGATGGGATAGATTAGGTGGAGGATCTTAGGATGTAGAGTGTTTAAGCTTTGATTGTAAAATTCCCTTCTGGACTAGAGTTAGAATTACTTGTTTCTCTCTGATCAATTGGAACTAGGTTCGAGACATTTCCGCACCCAAAAGGTGTTTGATGAAATGTCTGACCAACTAGTGCCAGAGACTTACGTTCCTAGCCTAAGAGATTAGTTGTCTAGGATGTTTGTTGACACGAATGAACTTGTCTGTCATGCCTGCTCGACCACGTTTCTCTAGCGAGAGCTAGGTATGGAAGTGGTTGCGTCTGAGTAGCTTTTGCCAAGAGATTGGATTAGCTAAGTTGTGATGTTCATTGTTTAGGGATACTTTGCTTATGGTATGTTAAACACTCCTTAGACTAGGATACTCCACCGACATCAATTACCCCATCCTTAGGACTTCTTTCTTTCTGATTTTTATTACATTCCTGGAACTGTTTCGTTTGTTCATGCTTAGAATCTTTTACGTTTTTATTCACTTTCGCTTCTCGTCATGCATTCTTGTTTCTAGTTCTGTGACTCATTTCCGTTTTGCATTTTGATCATTCTAGGACTGTTAGATAAAAACATTCTTCGAATTGGCTTGACTTGTGATAGCTTGATTGCATCTTGAGTGATAGTAAACATTCCCAACTGGATTGACACCTTAAGTACTACAACTACATAAGGTTAATTGAACCTACTAGGAGACATAAAAAATCTTAGTATCAATTTGGCGCCGTTGCCATTTGGGAATTGTTTTGCTACATTTAAGATTTCAAGTTTTGCAAGATTAAGTTCTGTTACACTTATCATTCTGAGTACTGACTTGCTTTGGTTTTTTGCTTGTTTGTCTTGCACCTCAGGTACCTGTTGATTGCAACCTTGCATGCACACCAGATCAAGAGGGCATCAGAATCTCCTTCCTGTTATCGACGAAATCAATCGGTTGCAACGCCCACGACAAGCTCGTATTTCCACCGATCATCCCGTACCAGTCCCTATGGAACAGCATAATGAACCACATCCGGGACCGCGAAACATTGGTGCTGGGGATGCACCGAGCACTCATACTCAGCGTGCTGGAATCGTCCCTCCCGCCGTGCAGAACAACAACTTCGAGATCAAAAGTGGTCTGATCACCATGATCCAAGGAAACAAGTTTCACGGTTTGCCTATGGAGGATCCACTCGACCACTTGGACGAGTTCGACCGTCTTTGCAGTCTTACCAAGATCAACGGCGTGAGTGAGGACGGTTACAAGTTGCGCCTCTTCCCATTCTCCCTGGGAGACAAGGCTCGTCAATGGGAGAAAACCCTTCCCAAGGGATCAATCACCACCTGGGATGGCTGCAAGAAGGCATTCTTGGCCAAGTTTTTCTCCAACTCCAGAACAACACGTCTCAGGAATGAGATTTCCAGCTTCACTCAGAAGAGCTCAGAATCGTTCTGTGAAGCCTGGGAGCGTTTCAAGGGTTACCACAGCCAGTGTCCACACCATGGTTTCAGCAACGAGTCACTGCTGAGCACTCTATACCGTGGTGTACTTCCAAAAATCCGCATGCTGCTTGATACTGCTTCTAACGGTAATTTCTTGAACAAAAACGTTGAGGAAGGATGGCAACTGGTTGAGAATCTCGCTCAGTCTGACGGCAACTACAATGAGGATTATGACCGCACAGTTCGCGGCGACGCTGGGTCTGAGGAGAAGTACAAGAGGGACCTTAAGAATGTCAATGACAAGCTTGACCGCCTCTTGCTAAGTCAGCAGCAGACTGTCCATTTTGTATCTGAGGATGACCCTTTTCAAGTTCAGGATGGGAAGGGTGAGCAGTCTGAAGAAATCAACTACGTCCAGAATCAAGGTGGATACAACAAGGGTTATAACCCCTACAAGACGAACCCCAATTCGTCTTACCGGAGCACCAATGTTGCAAATCCACAAGATCAGGTGTACCCTCCTCAGCAGCAACAACAAGGTATGCAAAAGCCTTTTGTTCCTTACAATCAAGGATTCATGCCTAAGCAACAATTCCAGCAAAGTTCTCACGCTCCTTCCGGACCACCACCTGGATTTTCACCTCAACAAGTTCAACCTACTCAAGGTCCAGATCAAGAAATGAAGCACATGCTACAACAACTTCTTCAAGGTCAAGCTAGTGGTTCTCTGGATACTGCTAAGAAGTTTGCTGAACTCAGTCAGCGGATGGAATTCTCTTACAATGATCTGAATGTCAAGTTTGAAGCTCTTAACTCCAAGATGAAGTATATGGAAGGTAAGACTGTTTCTACTTCTACCCCAACAACTGGCCAACTACCTGGAAAAGCAGTTCAAAACCCCAAGGACTATGCTACTATGCATGCCATCACCACCCAAGCTGTAGATGTACGGCTCACTGAGGACACTGAGAGTTTAGATGGGGAGGATTTTCTTCAATATGAAATTGAGATAAAGGATCCTGTCGAGGTGCTCAAGGATCCAATTGAGTCAGCAAAACAATCTGATCCTGAAGCTACTAAAGAACCCACTGCTCCCAAGGATAAACCTGTGAGATTCATTCCTCCACCATACAAGCCACCACTACCATTTCCAGTGAGGTTTAAGAAGCAGCTTACTGAGAAGTACAAAGCTCTGTTCGAAAACCAAGTCAAGGAGATTGAACTTAGGATGCCTTTGCTTGATGCATTTGCACTTGTGCCTCAATATCAAAAGTTTTTAACTGACTTGGTAACCGAAAAGACCAAAGAGAAGGAGGAGATAGCTAAAGGAGCTCAAGCTAAGGCTCTGGAAGATGAGAGGGTAGGGCATGACATAGGTGGGGTTATTCATGAATGCAAGGCTGTCATTCAGAAGATGATTATCCCAAAGAAGCTAGAGGACCCTGGTTCTTTCACCTTGCCTTGTTCTCTAGGTCCATTGGCCTTCAAAAAGTGCCTATGTGATCTTGGTGCTTCAGTAAGCCTCATGCCACTGTCTGTAGCTCAGAGGCTAGGATTCAACGAATACAAGTCATGCAACCTCCGCTTAATATTGGCTGATAGGACTACTAGATTGCCTCATGGTCTATTAAAGAACTTGCCCATCAAAATTGGACAAGCTGAGATTCCTACTGACTTTGTAGTGCTAGGAATGGATGAAGAGCCTAAAGATCCACTAATCCTAGGAAGACCTTTCTTAGCTACAGTTGGCGCAGTCATTGATGTCAAGAATGGGATGATTGATCTCAATCTGGGTAAAAACTTCACGATGAAGTTTGATATCAGGGATTCTAGGAAGAAACCAACTATTGATGGACATACCTTTGTGATTGAAGAGAAAGATCAAAAATCTGGGTTTGACATCTTTGAGGATGTGAATGAGGCAGAAACTGAGGTTTTGGTAACCAAAGAGAAAACTCAAAGTGTCACTCGACCATTCTCCAAATCGAGTGCAGTCGTTACCCTCCCTAAGCGTCAAGACCTGCTTCCTAAACCTCACCAACCGCAAGAGTCACGTCCTCCCGCGCTTAACAGTTTGTATGAACTACAAAATACTCAGATTCTAAGGGATTCAGTGAAAGAGTTAACAGCTATGGTGAAGAAGATGAGTGGGAAAATCAAGAAGCTCCAAGGTACAATGAGAAGTTCTCCTCCAAGGAAATTAAGGAAGAGGTTTGGGATAATGAAGAAGAGGTGTTGCAGAGTTCAACCACCACTGTGCGTTCTCAACCATCATCGACTCGAACAAGGTTCAACCGACAGCGTGGAATCAGACTCGACCCATCCTGAGAGGTTCATCACTCTGCACTCGTTCGAGCCATGCCTCCGCTGTCACGCTCGAGCCAATTTCACTCCGCACATGCTCCAACTACCACACTCGATCCACTCAAGCCAACACCCGATCGAGCCCCTCTCTCGAGCCACACACAAAGTCTCCAGCGAGCCAACTCGTCAGAGAACACTCTCTCCGGTTCCCTCCCTAGCACGTCAATCTTCATATGTGTCACGGGAGCGTCCGCCTTCACCCGCTCCTTCACGCTACTCATCACATGAGTCCAGGGAGAGAAGGAGACGCGGTTCGCGAGATTCCAGAGCCTCTTCTAGTCACCGATCAGTGCGTTGTTCTGCAGCTCGAGATGAGCATGAGGTTGAGGTTGAGCGGCGAGTTGAAGCTCAAGGTGATCATCAGGGCACGCAAGCGGTTGAGCAGCAAGTCGACCAACCAGCTGATGTCACATCCGCGGATCCCGAACAAGGCGAAGGACAGAGTCAGTTTCACGCTCCTCCTTGGGCGAACACGGACTCCTTTTTCTACTACTGAGGTACTCCTACCTTCCTTTGTATATACCATTTCATTTCTGCATTGTTTGTATTGTGATTCTTAAATCCTCCAGCAAATTTTTCTTACACAGGAGACTGTGTATTTTAAGTTTGGGGGAGGGTTTGAGATGATGTATCTAATGTCGTGTTTTGTGATTCTTATTTCAAATCTTTGCATCATATCATGTTTGAGTCTGCATCCATCTATTTGCATAGAAAAACCATAAAAAAATTTGAAAAAAAAAAAATTTCGAAAATTTCCACAAAAACAGAGTGTTCATGTAGTTTGCAATTGCATATTAGGATTGAGTCTAGGTTTATTCATATAGGGTTGTTGCATTTAGCATAGGGGTTTATGATGATTGTAACCTTGTTAGCATGCTGGATTCAATAGGATAGGATCAAGGCCCTTGTTCTTAGTTCTTTGATGCTTGTTGATTGAACCTGAAAAGTTAAGATTGAAGCATGTTTCGAATTGATATCATTCCCTATCTACTTGAACCTAATCCTGACTTGCAATTATCCTGTTATGCATTGAAGTTGAACTCATGGATACCATATACATACTTGGATTGTCTTTCACATTTTTACCACCCTTGTCAATCCAAGTAGCTGATTCCCATCTTTGGAACAGTTCCCCGCACCCTTAACCAACCGTTCTTCCAAGCCAATTGTATTTTTGAGTGTCAGGTCTTTTTCCGAGTTGAGCTTGTTAGAAAGTGTTAGGTTCTAACCGACAAGAGTAGGATCCTGTGTAGTTCTAGTTCGCGTTATCCGGACTAGTAGGACTAGGTGAGAACTCGATTTTGGGTATTGGGTATAGATTTGTGCAGAAGAGTGAAGTGTAAAAAGAAAGTAAAAGGGAGAAAGTCTTTAGGAGGAGGATGTGTTTTCAAGGTTTACAAGTCTAGTAAAGGATTTGGGTTGAGCAAAACAATGAGTTATTGGTTCTGGGCATAAAACGAAAAGATTAGACAAAGAAAAGAAAGTAAAAATGCTTATGATGTCTAGAGTCCTTAGAAGAAAAGAAAAAGAACCATAGTGATAATAAAGATCACCCAATCTGCTAGAATGATAATAAGTTAACTTCTCCTAAGACCAAGTATAAAGAGTGAAAGAATGGGTTTGAGATGATGTTTCTGATGAAGGGTAGAGATAGGACCAACTTCCGTTTGGAATGTTCTTTGGGTAGACAGGACGCTGCTCTTGTATGTATCAGTTGGTTTCAACCTTTAGCCTTCTCTTAAGCTCAACTCATTTTTGTGAGAGAACCTTGTCATGTATTGATGAAACCGCTCGAGAAGGAGACCATCTAAATCTCCAACCCTTCACCCTAGCCAAATGAGTTCAACGACATTGCTTAGCTTGATTCACGGTTCTCTGTCAATGAATGTTAAAGGGAATGATTGATAGGATTGCATGTGTAGAAAAAATATAGAGTTCCTTCACCATGCATCATAGAACTAAAAACAAGGACATTGATTCTAACTATTTTATTTAGCATGTTTTAGGTTCTGAGACCCCATCTTCACACCTCTTCTCCATACTCTATTCTTGATTGTTTGCTTGAGGGCAAGCAAAGAGTAAGTTTGGGGGAGTTGATATGTCTATACTTTGTCTCTCCTTAGCCTATTTTTATCATGCATTTAGCTAGGATAACTCATTGGTTTGCATCATTTTTTAGTTCTTTCTATACACTTTGCACGTCTAGGTAGCTCTTGCATCATCCTTGCATACATTGTGCATCTTGGAGTATTTCAGGTATTTAGGAAACATTGGAAGCCGTTCTCGTCCGAGCCATGGTCACCATCTGCGTTTCGTCCGAGCCATGGTCACCATCTCCGTTTTGTCCGAGCCATTGTCACCATCTTCATTCTCGTCCGAGCCATGGTCACCATCTTCGTTTCGTCCGAGCCATGGTCACCATCTTCATTCTCGTCCGAGCCATGGTCACCATCTTCATTCTCGTCCGAGCCATGGTCACCATCTTCGTTTCGTCCAAGCCATGGTCACCATCTTCATTCTCGTCCGAGCCATGGTCACCATCTCCGTCTCGTCCGAGCCATTGTCACCATCTCCGTTCCGTCCGAGCTATCCGTCCAAGCCATGCTCCTCAGCCTTCCATCCGAGCTATGATGACATTGGATTCCATTCGACGCACATGGACTTGATCGCACATGTCGGGAAGAAAGACGTTTGGTTTCACATGCTTCAGGAGATTACCGAACCGACGCTTTACCTTGTCGTTTTAAGTTTTAGGGCTTTCCATGTTGGACTACTATATATACATTTTGTTAAGTCTTTGCAGAGACATCTTATCTTTTAATCTCGTTTTCGTTCCCAGAAGGTTTTTAACCTAGCATCCAAAACATGTCCTCAGACTTGTATTCCGATATCGTTGAGATTTATTGAGATTTTGCATTTGATTCCTTCTACAAAGTTGTTAATCTTATTTTTATCTATCTTATTATGCTTGATTCAATGATTTCTGTGTTTGCATCCTTGACTATGATTTTCGGATCTGAGTAGTGTGGTAGTTCCTGAGGATGGGATAGATTAGGTGGAGGATCTTAGGATGTAGAGTGTTTAAGCTTTGATTGTAAAATTCCCTTCTGGACTAGAGTTAGAATTACTTGTTTCTCTCTGATCAATTGGAACTAGGTTCGAGACATTTCCGCACCCAAAAGGTGTTTGATGAAATGTCTGACCAACTAGTGCCAGAGACTTACGTTCCTAGCCTAAGAGATTAGTTGTCTAGGATGTTTGTTGACACGAATGAACTTGTCTGTCATGCCTGCTCGACCACGTTTCTCTAGCGAGAGCTAGGTATGGAAGTGGTTGCGTCTGAGTAGCTTTTGCCAAGAGATTGGATTAGCTAAGTTGTGATGTTCATTGTTTAGGGATACTTTGCTTATGGTATGTTAAACACTCCTTAGACTAGGATACTCCACCGACATCAATTACCCCATCCTTAGGACTTCTTTCTTTCTGATTTTTATTACATTCCTGGAACTGTTTCGTTTGTTCATGCTTAGAATCTTTTACGTTTTTATTCACTTTCGCTTCTCGTCATGCATTCTTGTTTCTAGTTCTGTGACTCATTTCCGTTTTGCATTTTGATCATTCTAGGACTGTTAGATAAAAACATTCTTCGAATTGGCTTGACTTGTGATAGCTTGATTGCATCTTGAGTGATAGTAAACATTCCCAACTGGATTGACACCTTAAGTACTACAACTACATAAGGTTAATTGAACCTACTAGGAGACATAAAAAATCTTAGTATCAGCGTGTAACGTCCTTGGTGATAGTCTCGAGTTTAGCTCCAAACTCATTACTCATTTTATCGAATTTAGCATTTAGAACTTTATCAGCCTCCTCTTGACTTGATATAAGTTCATTCATCATCTTCATAAGCTTTTCTTCATTGTAAGAACTCCTTGAAGTGATTGGTTTTCGAGTGTCATAGAAAAAGTTTTCATTGACATCGACATTCATGACTTCTTGCGGATCAAGGTACTGGTCTGTGGCAAAGCATGGTACGTCCGTGTGGTACGGAGTGTACGAGTGGTAAGCTCGGCAGTAAGCTGGTCCCATAGGTGCTCGGCCTTGAGGTGGTCGAGTGAAAGAACTGCGACAAGGTCGCTTAAGTGACGGTACAACGGTTGGTCGAGAGTGACCAATGCGTGAACCGTGCAGCGAGTGGGCTTGCAGACCGGATGGGTCTCAGTCTGTGGCTCGGTAGCATGACATAAGCTCAGCAATAGTGAGATTCTCAAAATCTCCTGGGAGAGCGTCGAGGTTCATCCTCAAGGTCTCTTGAAACAAGTGAAAATCAAAAAGAAAAATTAAAAGCAAGGTGTCCTAGACATTACTCTAATTCCTAGACTCTTGTAAACAAACAATCTCTCCCCGGGAACGGCGCCAAAAAGCTTTGATGTGCGTGGTTTTTCACTTCAAAATCTTTTACCTTAAAATACCACACAACTGCTGAAAGTGCACAGCTAATCGGTAGTAGTATTTAAGGATCGATCCCACAGAGAGAGAGAGAGTTGTTGTTTAGAGAATCCGTCGGAAGAGATGTAAGGCTAGGACTCAATAAAAATGGGGTTTTAGGTTGTCACTGTCGTAAGTAAGCAATAAACGTAAATAAAAGCAAATAAAATAAATGAAACAAGCGTTGGGCATCAAGGGAAATCACAGGGATTTGATGATATATCTGTCAGCTTTCCATAGACACCAAGTACATCGAAATGTGAGTTGTAGAAGTTCTTCAAAAGTTGTCCATACTGTAAAGGTCTGAATCTTTCCTGAAACGTATTTTCCTTGTCTTTTGGTCCTTTTTGCTATAAAACCTGTAAAACCTTCTTGAAACCTAAAATACTTGATAATAGACATTAAAGCCTTGAAATCATACTAAACTCTTCCTAAATGCATACTAAAACTATAGCTAAAATGGGTAAAATAATGATGTTATCAACTCCCCCAGACTTGGACTTTGCTTATGCTCAAGCAAACAATCAAAGTAAATCATGGAAAAGAGGTTTTGAAAATAATGAGAATTCACTTATCTTTGGGGATATTGTCTTTGCACTCTTCTTCGCCTTGACATTAGGAATTTACATTTGTAATCCACCATGAGAGTTATCAACGCTCCTTGATTCCACAATTCTTTAGAGTCTCCAGAATCTCCATTGTCATCTCTTTACATAAATTAAAGCAATAATAAAAAGTGAAATCTTACCAAGGGAAAATCGATCAATGGCTTGTAGACTCTCTTCAAGCCAAGACTTTCTTCGTATGATTCTTTTCCTCTCCCTTTTCTCACTTCTTCCTTTTTTTTTTAATCAAAGGTGGCGAATAATGGGGTCATCGGTAATTTACCTACCCCTCGCTTCCAAGCTTTGTGTGATCATTTGACTCAAGAGTAGAATAATGAGGTCACAAGTAATTTACCTACCCCTCTAAACTGATCAAAATCATCTCATCTTTTATTCTCTCTTTTTTTTTCTTTTTTTTTTTTTTTTTCTTTCTTTTCTTTTTTTTTTTTTTGTTTTTTTTAGAGTATTGAAGGGATAGTATAGTATAGGATGGAACATCCTTCCCCCCAGACTTAAATCACACCGTCCTCGGTGGGAAAAAATAAAGAGTTGAGGATTAAAAATCATAAGGAAAAGTGTAGGGTTTAAGAACAATGTCACCTTGATGGAATGATGTTGTGTGGACTCTTAGACGTTGTATGGTCGCCCAAAAATTGTCTAGAGGTCGGCTGTGGTATGAAATTGTGGTGACTAACCATTTGTACTTCCTTTGGTTGCTTGATATCGAGTATGAACTAGGCTAAGTTCATTCGAATTGTGTTTGATAGATCTCTAAATGCATCCTCCTTGAAACAAAAACCTAAAAACATCAATAATAATGAGAAAATAAAAATAAGAAAAACATACCTAAATAAAAGAATGGTGATGGTTGGTGGTAGGATGGTGGTGGTTCGGAATTGTCTCGCGGTACACGGATGAACGGTCGCAGACAACAACAGGTACGGTGGGTATGGTATGCGGTACATTAGGACATGGTACATGGCACACGGGACGTAGGACATGGCATTGGCTACGGTTGGTATGGCTGGTGGGGACTCTCGGCATCGATCACATGAGGGTTGTGATTGATCCGTTGCCTTTGGCGTACCTCGGTCACGGTGAACATGGCCGGTCAGTAGGTGGTACTTGCCACTAGACATAGTGTGCATTGCCAATCCATGGCCCTTCTTCTTCCTTCTTTTTTTTTTTTTGCTTTTCTATTTTCTATTTTTTTGTGTTTTTTTTTATGAACTTGAAACTAAAATGCAAAAATATTAATACTAAAAGAAAATAAAAACTTACTAGACATGGGTTGCCTCCCAAGAAGCGCACTTGTTTAGCGTCATTGGCTCGACGTTTGCTTGCTTTCTCAAGCAGGGTGAGGAGAGTGGGTTGTCCTTAGACAAGCTCTCTTGGATCTTTCTCCAATGTAGGCATCAGGTGGCTCTCTTGCATAATCTTCTTCTCTACATCGCCGAGTAGGTCGAAATGTGAGTTGTAGAAGTTCTTCAAAAGTTGCCCATACTGTAAAGCTCTGAATCTTTCCTGAAACGTATTTTCCTTGTCTTTTGGTCCTTTTTGCTATAAAACCTATAAAACCTTCTTGAAACCTAAAATACTTGATAATAGACATTAAAGCCTTGAAACCATACTAAACTCTTCCTAAATGCATAATAAAACTATAGCTAAAATGGGTAAAATAATGATGTTATCAGTTCCTCTAGATTTATGTGTCTTTTGGTCGTGTTTTGGACGGATTGGAGATGGATAGAAGCGGAGATTTGACTTTTGGCTTCTAGCAGAACGTACCTGCGGAGTCGGTGTCGATCGACACTCACCTGGTGTCGATCGACAGCAAGGAGGTGTATCGATTGTCACTGAGAGGCAGTGTTGGTTGACACTGAGAGGCAGTGTCGGTCGACACCAACAGTTAGTGTCGGTCGACACCACCTTGTCAGCAGGAAGCTGACACTTGTTTCTCTGGTTTGTTGTGGTTGTTTGTGTTTGCTTAACATTAGAATCTCAGTTGCTTGTGTGTATAGCCTAGTAGATGGGAGGATTTCCTCACTGAGTGTTTATAACAATACTCATGCATCTCAATTTGTGTTTGTGGTGCAGGTAAAGGCAAAGTGTAATCGTGGAATCAAAGCGATAAGGAGGATGATGTTCAGGAGGCTTGATTGATTATGTTCTAGCTATTGGTAGGTTGCTAGAGTGGAGTCGATAGAACATTGTAGGATGTTAGAATTGGTTATTGGCGTTGTGGGTTTATTGGATTACTTGGTTTCTTATTGGTTTAATGGTACTGCTTGGTTATCCGCTGTTGTTGATTGATTCTAGCTCAATAGTGGATATGTGACCACTAGAGATTTATTATACTTAAAAAAAAAAGGGATGAGTTGTTTAATTTTGGTATCAAAGCCCTTACAGTTCTAGGTCTTTGGTTCACTTTAGTTTTTGCTGTTGATGTTTGGGATTTTATGCTAGAGTTGATTATGTGAGTTAGTCAATTGTGTGTGGCATGGGGTCCTAGGACATCCTCTTCGAGCCTACAGTGTGATTCCACGGTAAGTTATGTTGTTGTGTATGGTTTAGATTGCTTGCTTAGCCATCTGTTCATGGTAGTACAGATGGTTAGAGGCGGTGCTGTTGCTGGTCGTTGACGTGGACGTGGTCGTGGATGCGGATGTGGTCGTGGTAGGGATAGAGGCCCAGCGGTTAGTGATACTATGGACTAGAGTGTGTCAGTGGAGGGCGTCGGCGAATCGCAGACATTCCAGGAGGGGGCCGTGAGTGTGGCTGGTGGAAGTATTGATAAGACCGTAGGCGCCAAGAGAGTCGGAGTGGATGGTGTTGGTGTTGGGTTGGCCGGTGATGCTAGAGTTCTGGGTGCAGGAGTTCCAGCAGGTGGGGCCCTCAGTGGAGATGTTGTGTTTGTAGACTTGTTGGCTCGGGTAATGGAGCGGTTGTCGGTAGTGGTAATGGCGCATGCTCCGACAGTTCCCTCTTTGGTAGCGGAGGTGCAGCAGCCAGTGGTTGCGGGTGCATGAGCTCATTCTCGGTATGTCAGTATGCTGATGGAGATGAGGAGGATCGATACAGTGCATTTCTTAGGTGGTACCGACCCTACTGTTGTTGATGCGTGGAGGAAAAGAGTGGAACACAACTTCCAGTCTCTCAGATATCCAGATGTGTTTTGGGTGGACATAGGGGTCCACTACATGGCAGATGATGCCCACTTGTGGTGGAGGTCAGTGGCTGCCAGGAGAGTGCAGAGGGAGATGTCTTGGGTTGATTTCGTGGAGGTTTTTAACTGCAAATATTTTCCCCGTGAGTCATTAGACCGGTTGGAGGTGCAGTTCCTACAGTTATCTCAAGAGACTCAGACTGTGCGGAGTTACACGTGGAGTTCAGCCGGCTTCTGATGTATAGGGGTTGGGCGATGGAGTCCAAGTAGGCACGGGTTCGGAGGTTCATGAGGGCCCTTCTGGATGACTTGTGGGTCCACTGCAGAGGGCGGAGCTATGCTTCGAGAGCATAGCTGGTTGAGAGCGCAACTATGATTGAGGAGGATATCCGGGACAAAGGCAGTTACGGTTAGTCCAGCGGATCAGCCTAGGAGGGCTCATCATCCTGGAGGTTTCGGCAAGGGCAGAAATCCTAGGTAGGGAACCAAGAGGAAGTGGGAGGCTACTTAGAGACCAAGTGGTGTGGGGTGCTACGGGTGTGGTAGCATGGACCACAAGGTGGCCAACTGGCCGCAGAGGGTCGAGCAACATGCAGTGACGAAGCAACGAGCGGATACTCGAGTGTGCTACCACTACAGGGAGATAGAGCATATCAAATCTCGTTGTCCTAAGTTGCAGCATATGGCAGTAGCGGTGAAGCAGGCTAGAGGGCAGCCAGGAGTTCAGCTGGGTGTGCAACGGGTGGGACGGATCGAGCCGATGCCGCGGGTGTAATTAACTGTGGAGAACAGTGGCACCTGTGCAGGAGCGATGATAGGGACATTTTCGGTGGGTGGGTTTATGTCCCACATCTTGTTCGATTTTGGAGCAACTCATTGTTTCATTACCCCAAAGTGCGCTAAGAGCGCCAATATCAGAGGAGATCCCAGCGAGAGAGGGTGAGTTGTCGGAGTTGCGGGAGGCAAGCATCTAGGAGTCCTTGGCCAGGCGAGGGATGTGGATATTCAGATCACGAGGGAGTCGAGGCCAGCGGATCTACTTATCATTTTCATGGAGTTATATGATGTCATCCTGAGGATGGATTTGTTGCATCGTCACAGGGTACATCTGTCTGTTACAGGGGTAGAGTGGTCTTTGAGCGTTCAGAAGAGAAGTTGAATTTCGAGGGGATGAGACCGACTTGGGGATTCTCGTGATCTCGGCCGTGCAGATAATCGAGAAGAAGCGTGAGGTCTACCTAGTTAAGATTTCAATGTCGGAGTCAGTAAGGCAGTCTTCTGTTGGAGGTATTCGGGTGGTTGAGGAGTTTGAGGATGTGCTCTAGTCGTTGCAAGGGTTACCACCATCTCGGTCTGATCCCTTCATAATTGACTTGGAACCAGGGACGACGCCATTGTCCAAGGAGCCCTACAGGATGGCTCCTGCAGAGATGGCAGAGCTGAAGAAGCAGCTAGAGGATTTGTTGAGCAAGGGTTTCATTCGTCCTAGTTGTTCATCGTGGGGAGCACCAGTGTTGTTTGTCAAGAAGTAGGACAGTAGTTTCCGCTTGTGTATCGACTATCGGGTCTGAACCGGGTCACTGTGAAGAACAAGTACCCTCTCCCAAGAACTGATGAGTTGTTGGATCAGTTGAGAGGTGCTACTTGGTTCTCCAAGATTGACTTGGCATCGGGCTACCATCATATCCTGATACATGATGCAAATGTGAGGAAGACTGCCTTTAAAACGAGATATGGGCATTATGAGTTCGTGGTGATGCCGTTAGGTCTGACGAACGCACCAGCAGCATTTATGAGATTGATGAACAACGTGTTTCAGGAGTTTCTGGACGTGTCTGTCATCATTTTTATCGACGATATCCTGATATATTCCAAGAGTCCTGAGGAGCATGCAATGCATTTGAGAGCAAAGAAGCTGTGGGAGCAGAAGTTGTTTGATAAGCTGAGTAAGTGCAGTTTCTGACAGCGGAAGATAGGGTTCTTGGGTCATATTTTTTCATCAGAGGGAGTTTCAGTGGATACAGAGAAGATTCAGGCCATTATTGAAGTTATAACCTTTAATCACAGTTCACTGTAGCTTGATTAATCTCTGAAAAAAATGAATAATCTTTGTTTAAAGCCTTGTGTCTTTTGAAAGCTTCTTCCACTTGTGTGAAATTGCTTGAACATTGTAGCATCTCTATATTATTGGACTTAACCTGAACTTTAATTATCTTGCTTATAAAACTTGAATGCTTGCTCATGGTAATTCTAAACTCGGGTTAACACTCTATTTTTGCCAATATTTTCATTTAACCCGAATTGTTTTTTCGTACCCTTGAACACCAACCTTTTCTTTCAAGCCTTGTTGTGATTTGTTGAGTGACCTTTTCAGTTTTGATAATGCTTTTGGTTGTGAAAACTTGAGAGTATTGAGAACGACAGAGAACTCGCTCTTGTTTTAGCTAAGTTTAGAACCATTTGAACTAGCTAATAGAATCGGTTATGAAAAATAGGTGGTTAGCATGTTTATTTGGGGTTGGATTGAGGATCACAAGAGAAATTAAAAAAAAAAGTCTCTATGATTCAGTTTAATTAGTTCTAAGTTTCTAAGTAAAAAAAAAAAAAAAAAGTAAAAAAAAAAAAAAAAAAAAAAAGGAAAAAGAAAAAAAAATTAGGGGTATAGCAAAGAAAGAGAAACCTAAATGAAACCCATAGTCTCGAAATTTTTGTTTTCCCAAAATCCAAATGACGACGTTTTGTTTTATCCAATACAAGATGTATTAAACGTTTATAATCGTAAAAGTTTTGGTATCTTACAACCTACGAGTATTGTTGTGGGATCTACCGGTAAAGGACCTATGCTAACCATGAAAGGATTACAAGTACTTTATGATTTTTAATCCTTAACTCTTTCTTTCTCCACCGAGGACGACGTGATTTAAGTCTGAGGGGAAGGATATTCCATCCAATACTAATGTTACTTTCTATTTTGTTGACTTGAGACATTTTTCTTACGTTTTTATCGAGTCACATTTTTTTATTGTGTCAAAACTAGTATGGGATTATAATCTTATTCTAACAGTTTATTTGATTTGGATTAACACGAAGTTTGAAAAGACTGTGAGCTGACTCAACAATCCCCAAAGTCCATATTCGATGGATATTCGGATGATTTAACGTTGTCTCTAAATTTTGTAGGACCTAAACCAGACTTAAATTTCAATCCATGGGATTTGGTATACATTAGACTAGATCTCTACATTCAAGCCACACAAGACATTGCACTTCTTCAAAAGTATGTTTCCCTCTCTCTTCCCTTCGAAACTCTAAAAAATAAAAGAGAAGAAAAAGAAAAGAAAAAAAAAAGGAAAGAATAAGGATATAGGTAGCAAAGAAGTGAGCCGAAGGATGTCGCGTAAACCCGTGCATACTTTGGATTTCATTGAAACCGGTCAAAAGAAAAAGATCAACGGATCGATAAACAAAATAAAATGATACCATAGAAAATTATGGAGAAATTGATTCCTTGGAAGTGAGAAAAGAGAGAGGAAAGGAATCATACGAAGAAAGTATTGGCTTGAAGAGAGTCGACAAGCCCTTGATCGATCTTCCCTTGGTAAGATTTCACATTTTATTGCTTTAATTTATGTAAAGAGATGACAATGGAGATTCCGGAAACTCCAAAGAATCGTGGGATTAAGGAGCGTTGATGATTCTCATGGGCGATTACAAACGTAAGTTCCTAATGTCAAGGCGACGAAGAGTGCAAAGATGATATCCACAAAGATAAGTGAATTTCCCATTATTTTCAAAAACCTCTTTTCCATGACTTTATTTTGATTGTTTGTTTGAGGTCAAGCAAAGTCTAAGTCTAGGAGAGTTGATAACATCATTATTTTACCCATATTAGCTATATTTATTATATGCATTTAGGAAGAGTTTGATAAGATTTCAGGTATTAAAGGTCTATTATCAAGTATTTCAGGTTTCAACAAGGTTTTATAGGTTTTATAGTAAAAAGGACCAAAATACATGGAAAATACATTTTAGTACAGATTCAGAGCTTTACAGTACGAGATACTTTTGAAAACCTTACAGAACTCACATTTTGACGAACTTGGTGTCTATGGAAATATGGAATAGTCATCTTTCTCCTCGAAGTAGAATCAAGTTATTTCGTTCAGCTGTTTGGAAGATATACATGATTTACCAAAACGTGTCATAAACCGACGAGAAGATAAGTTTGAAGCAAGTGGGCTTTAATGACAGCCGATTAGCAACCTTCACGGAGGCCCGGTCCAGAGGAGTCACGACGGTCCAGAACCTTCTTTCACCGCCTTTTGTCCTGCACTTAACAGGAAAAGACGTTTTATCCTTACAAAACTCTAAGCCTTCAAAACTCTACTCATTTAAACCTAGGGTTTAGTGTGTGCATTCATTGTGCCTCATTCATACCCTAAGGGAGCAGCCCTAAGACGACCAGAGAAGCTACACAACCTCTCTCGCCGTTAGCGGTTCGTCGCCCTTGCAGATCACCAAACTCTTAAGTTTTCTATTTGCTTTGTTCTAGTTTTCCAAATGAAGAAGATCTTTACAACTTTGTTTACAACCATTGAAGTAATATCTAAAACCCTTTTCTCTATTTATTCTTTTATGTTTATGAATTGTTTAAACCTTGCTTTTATGATTCCTTTAAACATGTTAGAGTAGTTTTCTAGTTGAGTTTAACGGGATAATCAAAAGGGGAGATGATCTTAGTTTAGGTGGCAATTTTTAGGGTTTATTAGATTTATATTCTGTTTATTCTATACTTTAATTCTAAGTCTTTGCTTAATGCTTTAAGTTAGCCTCATGAACTAACTATGACCTAAAGTGTGTGTGGGTCGCTAAAAACTTACATGTGTGCTTGACCTAGCTTAGATGTGTGTCGTGTCATAGGAAACACATACCACTTACCTATGGAACTTCATGGATTATAATCGAACCTGTTTTAAATGCTTTGATCTATGCGTCGTTGCCTGCGACAGTTGAGTAATAGAGTATAGGGATCTTAGACGGTTAGCTTGTGACCTATAAGTTAATGGTTCTTTTGTGTTTTGTAGTCCAAGTCTTAGATAAACAAACTAATACTAAACTTTCCTAGATAGATAGATCATCGATCCCCTGCAATTTCCCTTGATGCCCAACGCTTGTCTCATTTATTTTACTTGCTTTATTTTTGTTTATTTGCCTAATTACGACTGTGACAAACAAAACCCCATTTTATTGAGTCCTAGACTTACATCTCATCCGACGGATTCTCTAAACAACAACTTTCTCTCTGTGGCATCAATCCTTAAATACTACTACTGATTAACTGTGCACTTGCTGTAGTCGTGTGGTCTTTTTGAGGTAAAAGATTGAAGTGACAAAAACCACGCACATCAGAGTATCTTCATGTTTTATCTCCTTAATTACTGTATAAATCTCAACATTTTGGAAAAGAAACAAGTGCATTACATCTGAGTTTAAAATTATAGGAATAGTTCATGTTAAACTTAAACTCACATTGATAGCATTAGCGAGATGGAACATTATTTTCTCTTTCCTTGTTAGAGTTGTTATTTGTTCTTCTAGTAGTGCTTCATATCTGCTTCTATTTCCATCTTCTTGTCTTATTCCTCGATCAAAACTCTTTGGCAAAGACAAATGTATGATTCTAGAATTGGAATTTAAAAGATCATAACGAGATAAGCTATCACTTCTTTTAGACGTCTCTGATTTTAGTTCTGGTGATGAATGATCTTTTAACGAATGATCTTTTAACAGGTTCCGAGATGGACAAGTGGTGGCAAAATTTCCCCTCTTATGACATCTATAACATGTACGAATCTTAAATTTAATTGAGTTGGAACACTTACCTTGACGTGGTGCTTCTGGTGGTTTTGGCATAGAAACATTGCTTTCTTCTTGCGGTTTCTTTGCAGTATGTACTTGCTCGGCTGGAGCTGCCTTTAGCTGTTTCTCCTTAACCTTGGGAACTTGTGGCTTCTTCTTGGTAGGCTCCATTGGTTTACCTCCGAATTTCTCTTTAGAAATGTTTGAAGTTTTCTTTCTTGGTTTAGGGTTGGACCTCTTCTTTGATGGTTAACTATGATCCATATTCTTGCTCTTGAGGAATTCTACACCTTGTGTAGTATGGGTCAGTCTCTATCTCTTTCACAAAAGTTTTGTGCAAAAGTTGCTTCATTTCTTCCCACGTGTGGTCTGGTAGATCACAATCAAGACGAATATAAGCATCATCATCCCACTTCAGATAGGCTTCTTCAATTAATTTCTCCTCAGCAATGATCGCTCTTTCCTCCTCTGGAACTTGGTTTTCTTGAAACCATGCATCCATGTCTCTCTCCCATTTTATGTAAGCCTCTGGTCCTTGATCACGACCTGAATAACAAATGTTGTATGGATCTTCTAGAAAAGACTCTTCTACTGCAAACTCACTCATTGTTTCATAGTCTTGATGGTCTTCCATGGATTGATCTTCCACGGAGTCACTTTCAGCGTCACTTAAATATGCATCATCATCGTCATCTCTTCCAGCCTCACCTTCGACTTCACTCTCCTCAGAAAAGTCTCCTTCACGTTCTGTTTCAGCACCAAAACTTGCTTCAGGTTCTTCTTAACTTGTTTGTGATTCAGTTTCTCATTGGTGTTCTTCCTCATGGTCGGAGTACGGTATCTCACACCAGGCCTGGCCCAGAGCTAAAGCTCGTAAAGCGAGGGCTTTAGGCAGCAATATTTATTAAAGGTTATTGGGGCATCACTTTTGTAAATTTTTAATGGTACAGTGGTAAAAGTTACTTTACAATCTGTTCAAAGTCTCGAGTTCGAGGCAATTATTTGCAAATTTTAGCATTTTTCTTCTTGTTGACTGAACGCTCCTGGTTCTGAATAAACTTCGTCATGTTGATCATCTTCACAATCTGATTCAATTCCAAAGCTTGTGGTGTTTCGGGAATGATTTGGAGACTCTGGTTCGATCTCCTCCTCATCTTGAAATTCTACAACTGCATAAACACCTTTTGAATTCTTCTCGTCATCCCAAGGCCCTTCATCACGTTCATAGACCTCTCATGGACTGATTTCAGATTCAGTACCTTCTCCCCAAGAGCTGTTATGGTAATCTTCGTCTCCATTCCATAATTGGTCTGGTTCTTAACCCCAATCGATCTCAGAGGTGTTAGACTCACTCCTTTCATCCTCTTCATCTTCAGAATAAGCTCCCATGGCATTTCCTCTGTTTTTGCCTTGGGGAATAATCTTGCAAAATGCAAGAGAAACGACGGTAGAGGTGGTGGTGATGCTTTGATTGACTCTCTCAATCTGTGAGCTTGATTGACTCTCTCAATCGGTGGAGAACTAGACTTGTTTGAATCACACAAACAATCATAATCCTATCATCTCAAGAATCAAATGAATCTCTCAAATAAAACTAAAAGACAAACTTGCTTAAACAAAGACACTCTTTGAATAAAACAAAAATAAACTTTGTATATTTCTTAAAAATGATTGAAAGGTCCATAATACAATGATGATGGAAGAGCTTATATAAGGCTCAATACAAACGGTCTAAAAGTGTAAAGAAAGGAAATTTAAAAATCAACATAAATGAGAGATTTTGTGTGCAACATTGAATATGGCCGTTGGTGATGGGTAGTGAGCTAATTATGGTCTTCTAATAGGGGAAAATAAATGATAAGTGCATTGACTTTCCTAGCCGTTGGAGATCAAAAGAAAAATGTAGTTTTGGCCAAAGATGGAAAGTAAGATCTCCTCTATACTTAATACTTGGATGCGAACCAAGGGCTTCTAGTGTGTCTCTTCTTCAGCTGGAGGGTCTCAAATGTGTGGATAAACGAACAGAAAATGATTTGTTGCAGTGTGAACTCCTTAAGTGCATTTAGTGCCAAATAAGGAAGTTGAGGGAAATATAAATTCGCCTAATCCTCTGAGTGCTCGAGCATGGGAAAGTCTTAGCTAACTCTTCTGTATGGTTAGATGTGTCTTCTGAATGATCCTTGGTTGATGATGACTTGATGTCCTCATCATTTATTGACTAGTATTTTAGTTTTTAGATTGAATGAGCATATAATAAAGAAGAAACAAAATCTTACTCTTTTCCACTTCAGCACTAACTTCTTAAAAATAGTAACAATGGTGGAAGTTCATTTCACTTTAAAATTTTTAATATATTGGTCAGCTTCTGAATTACTTAAAATATTAGGAAAAAAATAAACTGAAATTTTATTGTATTATTTTAAATTAATTTTATTCTGTTTTTAATTACATTTGTTTTGCTTGTTCAAATCATTGAGCTTCAAGAAATATACTAGGAATTCATTTGTTTTATTTGAGGACTATTGTGGCTATTGTTCTTAAAAATCAATAGCAAAAAAATAAAATAAATGAGCATCTTATATTATATTTAAATTATAGTATATTCAATAGACTTTTGAAAAAAATAGTCACAATAATCCTTAAATCAAACTAATAACGTCATGTAATTTATTTTTATTAAAATTAAAAAATTTAAAACAAATTATAGGAAACAAATATCATGGAGCGGTCAAGCCATGGAATTGATAAATATTTTTCCATCATATGAGACTTTTTCTGCAAATTGGAGAATAACAAAACTGTCCAAAATTATTTGCTAATTGCATTAAGATTTTTTAGAAGACTTACTATTACGACTTACGAGTTTCTCAGAAATTCCTATATACAATATACAAAAAAAATTCACTCTTATTTTTTTTTTTGAATTGTTCTATATACTTTATTCCGTACCAATTGTAGACCTAGCAAAGGGAGACTTTTTGGTCACGCGACCAAAAACAAAAACTGGAATTTGACGAAAAAGATGTGCATGTGGCATATTGTAGGGTTAGATCACACGAAGTGATTAAAACGTCAAGCGTTTTACCCTTTCTATTTCAGTTTATATACATGCGACATATGTGAGACATTGGAAGATGACCAAACCCCTTTTACGGTTCTAAACTTTGTTTTGGTCATCATCAAATAGCATAATTCGTTATTCCCTCATTCACACAGAGATGTGCATGTAAATTGCATTTATACGTCGTAATATTGTATACAAATTTTATACATACGCCTTTAATTTAATAGAAAAGGCTAATCAAGATGTGAATTAAATTGAGCTAAAATTTTTGCTAATCTCTGAATTTGAATGGCCATCTTAGAAGTCAACCACTGCTCAGATTTCTTACTTGTGTAGTCAACAAAAACCCATTCTCACTCATGTCACCTAATTATACAAATATAACATCTTAACATTTATTCTCTCATTACAAAAAAGAAAAAAAAAAAAAAAAAAAGACAATGAACAAATCCCTAAACACCGTTTCTTAACAATAATAATGAAGAACTCTACTGCGATCTTGCTCACTTCTTCCTTTATTCTTCTCCTTCAAACCCTCCACGGCGTTAAAGCTGGTTTCAACTGCATCGGAAGTTCCTTCCCTACCAATAGCAGCTACCAAAGAAACCGTGACTCTCTCTTCTCTACTCTTTCTGAGAACGTCACCTCAAACGGTGGATTCTACAATGCTTCACTCGACGGAGTTCACGTTCTTGCCTTCTGTAGAAGAGACTACGAGAGGCAAGGTTGTATCGACTGCGTCGAAAGATCCATTCGACAGATTAAAACAAGTTGTTCTAACCGTGTTGATTCGTTCAACTGCGACAGTGACGATAGAGACCGTGTTTCTTGTTTTGTACGTACCACGAATCACTCAACTTATAGGCTACCCGAGTTTGGACCGGCTACGCTTGATCCGAGCCCTGTTGCTATCGACACATCCACCAAGAACATGACCATGTTCCGCCAAGAATGGGATGCAATGGTTGACCGGGCGCTCGAGGCTGCAACCGTTGACACTTCCACAACGGTTCTTAAGTATTACGGTGTTGTTAGAGCAGAGTTCACTGATTTTCCCAATGTTTACATGATGATGCAATGCACACCGGACATAACTTCAGACGAGTGCAAGAAATGTTTGCAAGAGTCCGTTACCTATTTTAGAACGCAGTTCTGGGGAAGACAAGGAGGCGGGATTTGTCGACCGAGCTGTGTTTTCCGGTGGGATCTTTATGCCTTTTACGGCGCTTTTGCTAATGTAACAAGAGTTCCTGCGCCTCCTCGAGCTTTGGTTCCTCGAGCACAAGCAATCTCCGTCACTCGCTTGAAAGGTGCATGTGAATGATATAAACATTGTCACCTGTAAAATAATCTGAGATTCTCATTATAAAAAAACTAATCTTGCAGCAGGAATTATTTCGATATTCGTAGTTCCTATAGTCATTAATCTTCTCGTGTTTATCGGTCTGATCAAAGCCTATAGTCGGATAAGAAAATCGAACAACAGAATCAATGGTATGTTTTGTCAATTAAACTTTGTGATGCATCATTGCTCAAATCATAATTAAGTTGTTTTTCTTTGGTATGTACAGAGCAGCAGAGTGATTCTGGTGGTCAATCTATGCTACGGTTTGATTTTGGCATGATACTAATCGCAACAAATGATTTCTCCTCTGAAAATAAGATTGGCCAAGGTGGATTTGGATCTGTCTACAAGGTAAATAAACTTGTTAAAAAATGTTTTATCAATGTTCAGAAACCTTATAGCATGAGAATCGCGTTTGCAGGGGATATTACCGGGCGGGCAAGAGATAGCGGTAAAGAGACTGAAAAAAGGCTCAGGACAAGGAGATATAGAGTTCAAGAACGAGGTTTTACTCTTGACAAGACTTCAACATAGGAATCTTGTTAAGCTTCTTGGGTTTTGTAATGAAGGAGATGAAGAGATTCTTGTTTACGAGTTTGTCCCCAATTCAAGCCTCGACCACTTCATATTTGGTGAGCCTTTTTCACTTAGATGTTGTGTGAGTTTTTAAATGTTTAGTATTACTGACGCTTCTTTAAAATCTGCAGATGAAGAGAAGCGTTTGCTTCTAACGTGGAACATGAGGTTCAGAATCATAGAAGGCGTTGCACGAGGTCTTCTTTATCTACATGAAGATTCTCAGCTGAGGATTATACACCGAGACTTGAAGGCAAGCAATGTCCTATTAGATGCAGATATGAATCCTAAAATATCAGACTTTGGGATGGCAAGGTTGTTCAACATGGACCAGACTCGAGCAGTGACAAGAAAAGTAGTTGGAACCTTGTAAGTTTGCTCTGTCTTTACAGAATCTGTTAGACAACACATAGCTCCTCTGTGTTTTTTAGAAGTTGGGGCCATCTGTAATGTTATTGTTGCATATTCGTAGGGGATATATGGCTCCTGAGTACGTTAAGCACAGAAGATTTTCAGTCAAGACAGACGTTTACAGTTTCGGAGTCGTGCTTCTCGAGATGATAACGGGTCAAAGTAACAAGAACTATTTCGAAGCCCTAGGGCTCCCTGCATACGTAAGCATATACCTATCAGAGCCTTGTTTCTTACGTTATATATTATAATTAAGTTATGATGATAACATATAGGCATGGAAGTGTTGGGTTGCGGGCGAGGCTACGAGTATCATCGATCATGTACTGAATAGGAGCTCGACAAACGAAATCATGAGGTTCATCCACATTGGTTTGTTGTGCGTTCAAGAGAATGTTGCAAAAAGACCAACCATGAGTTTGGTTATCCAATGGCTTGGAAGTGACACTATCGCGATTCCTTTACCTACAGCTGCTGGTTTCACCACACATCTTCCTGTCGAGTTGCATAGAACCGATGCATCGAATCAAGCCGAAGGGGGAGCTGGCACATCGTCATTGAATAAGCTCTCAATCACTGAGTTAAGTCCTCGTTGAAACTGAGATCACTCAGTAAACTCATACATCTAATTATAAGTGTTTATTTTAGGCCAATGAAGTTCAATTTAACTCTATAAACATTTACTTTTCCTAATCTGTTGTAAAGATTAGACAAAATCACTTTTACAGAAACACTTTAGAGCACATATTAGCGTAACATAATCAATCGGTCCTCTCATCAGACTGATCGATCGGTCCTCATCATTCCGACTTTGAGTTGTCACATATTTCTATATTTCCCGGTTCTCAAATATTGTTTAGGGTAAAGCTAATCTTGCACTATATTGTCTCTTCCTATATGATGGGAACAAATTCAAATTTTATACCCAATTAGTACAAATTGTGCTAATTTCAGACTCCACATTAATAGATGTTGACTCATCTGCCAAGACTCGAACTGGGGTCCATTATTGTTTTTAAGCTTGTGTTTACCAATTGATTCCACAACTACATTCAACCTTATTTAAAACTTTTGTGTGTTATAAAAACCTAAAAAATTACAGAGAGGTTTATAACATAAAATTTTAGGTTTATAAACCTATAAGTTGGACAAACGGATCTCGTCCAGTATAAAATTTTAGGTTTATAAATCTTATTCCACGAGTTGAATCATAGAAGTAACAATCAAAATACAGTTATATAATATTAAACACTAAACAAAACAAACAATTTTAACAAATATAATATAACTTAAAATTGAAAATTTTTAGTTACAACAAATTATTTAAAATATATTATTACCTTATATCTTATTGTATCTTGGTCATCAAATCTATAATACTCTCTTACGACTTTTAGAGTTAAATATATATTTATGTAAAAAACTAAAAATTAATGGAAGAATAATTTTCTCGCCTGCAACATTGTTAATTAATCACCCAAGACAATCATAACCAAACGAGGAAGATAACACAGATCTAAAACCGCGTGCTTAATAATTATCATAGAAATTGAAAACGATTGGGTTGTGCGTGCCTTGCAGTTGTAGGTGAGAACACATGTCCGATCCATAAGAAAGGAGAAGAAGAGACAAAGCAACGATTCTTTGAACGATTTATATTAATTGGATAAGAAATTTGAATTTTATTCTAGTTTGAATAAAAATTAGCATTGAATTTTTGTACAGGTAGAAATTAGCACTTTTAAAATTGTACAGATATAAAATTACAGTAGAAATTAGTATTAGATTTTTGTACGTAGAAATTAGCAGTTTTAAAATTTTACGGATAAAAAATGATCGTTTTCCCTCTTATGAATAATAAAGAAGCTTTCTCAACCAATTAATAAATCTTTTTCTGTTATGAATAATTATATTGTGTATGTGGATGTCCATTATCAGCCCATTAGTATAAACCCTAAACTATAATATTGTATCCTATATATATGTTGTATCCTATGCAATAGATGAATAATACAAGAGTACAATTCCCTAAACTTCTTGTTATAACACGTTATCAGCACGAGTCTCTAACCCTAACCGTTATAAAAAAAGAACCTAATCGTTGATACGTTTGAGCAGCCGTCATCGTTCCTCTTTCTCCAACGTCACCAACTTCTCTAATTGTTTCCATGGAGAATTTGCTGTTGCAACATGAGTTGGTGAACCAAGCAAATAATCATTCGTCGATGGAGTCTTTTTCTCTGAGTTCTTATGAGTAATGATGTTTCCATCAAGATAAGTAACCTTGTTCTTTGTCGATTGGCTCATATCTTATTTTGTTTTGTTGTTTTTGATCGACACATGGTTTATAATTTTCGATCTAATATATATCGTATATATATAATCATACTTATGCTTCGTTTATTGTGGAGGTCCATCTGCTAGTTTATAATTACCGATATGACTTCCGCTTAGTTGGACATGTCGTAGAAGACTAGAAGTGTACATAATTATGCTTTATTGTTCGACTCAAATTTGTTTAGTCAATATTGTCCTGCTTTTATTTCTTTGGTTATTTCTCTTAAACCGAAGACTAATATGTGACTGAAGGCATCATGGTTATTATACCTCATCATGCTTAAATTGATTTGATCGTTTATTGTTTTAACTTATCATCTCAATATTTAATAACTACATATCACTTATTAGTTAAACATGTTGAATCATTTGTTTGCTATGGCTGGTCATATTTTATAACATGTTTATTGTCAATTAACTATTTGATCGAATCATACTAATATTTGGTTATTATTCGTTTGATTGTTTGAAGATGGTATCTCCGATTTGGACCAATGACGCCATCTACGACGGTCAAAGTGTGATCCGGCAAATTCCTTTAACCGTGACATCCGTTAAATCTCCAAACTCCAAAAGCCAGCTAAGTACTATTTTAACCAATATATTATATATAGATCTAATTGGTTCAATGATTTAAGGGTTAATATATTCATGACATAGTTATATAAAATTTATATGTCTACATGATACATTCATCCATAATTACTTTGATTATTCATGGAGAACGTGCTTTCCGTGAATTGGTATTTGGTGATTATATAGTTTGATAACCGGTTGGTTTAAGAAAAATAAAACGTTTAAATAAGAAAAAGAAAAAAAATAGAAATGATGCTAAATATTTATTCAGCATTCATTTATATTATTATTTATAATGTTTGTGATTTATTTTATTTGTTTAATCACAAATTTAAATCTAATCAAAATTAGAGATAATATCATGATGAAATATTTTAAATCATGCCTCCAACCTTCTTTGGTAAATAAATTGGAAATCTAGTAACAAATTACTAAATAATGATTATTGATTATATTTTGGCATCACTTCTATAAAAAGGTTTAAGTCCAAGTATATGACCATAAAAGTTCACTTATTCGTTAGAATAATCTAAAACTCTATAAGAGAATATATACAAATAACTTAATTCCAATTATAACCAAGATTATAATAGAAGATAGTATCATTTTTGGAAATATAGAAGGGAAAATATATTCTAATTGTCATAAAATATTGTTGTCATGTAGACACAATATAATGAAATTTTTTTAAAAAAATATTATAATCTTGTTATTTGTGAATTAGTAAAATAATGAGATGTTGGTTATGAATCACATCCTATTGGCTTGGTCTATTCATTGAACTGAATATGACTTTATGCAAAGAGAAAAAAAAATGTCACATCAATGATAAGAAAGTTGCTATAAAAGTGGTTATAAATGTGGGTATGATATATATATATATATATATATATATATTATATATATATAAGGTCGCGGTTAAGTCCACTAGTATCTCCACTATAAGTGAATAATAAGTACATGAGGTACTTATCTCATCTATATATGATGATGATGAAAAAAGTTAGTGTGAGACAATTTCCACTATTCTACTACAATAATAAGTAGTAGAAAAAGTATTGAAAGCTCTTGAAGAGTATCTATATTATTGCCTATGGGAAGATAATTTGATAATTATGTGTTATAATCTCCCAATTAGTCTCAAAGTTAAAAGGGTCTAAGATATAATACATTACCCAATTTGAGAATGTTATTGATTACAAAGTGAAATTCAAATCGAGATTGATAGACATGAAGTGTCATCATCTTGAGGGGGAGAATTCATGAATCCCACATACAGAGGTGATGGAACAAATATAAGATTATGTTCACACCCAAAATGAGTTTAATCACTCATATGAAAAAGCAAATCTTGAGGCTTTGAAAAGTAATCATGTTGAGACAATATGCGAAGAAAATACTTTGAAATCATAAGTATTACCCAAGGAAATAAAAGTATTTTAGAGATTACATGCAGATAAAATGCTTTGTGAAAATCTCACTGTTTGGCATGACCGGTTAAGCCATTCCGGTTCAGTAGTGATGCGAAAGAATAATCAGAAATTTCTGAAAAGATTCATTAGAGAACCTAAAGAGTTTTCCTAGTGATTTCTTATGTGTGTTGCTTTACAAAGCAAGCCGATTAAATGGTTTTTCACCGACTCAATGAATTTGGATAGTGTCAATTTTCTGGTATGTATACAAAGAGATATTGTGGAATGATCATCCACCATATATTCGAGTTTGCAAGAGTATTTGGTTAATTGACAATGGTGGTGAAACCATGCTATGTGATTGACAAAAATGACTCTATATGTCAATAAGTTCGCATCGGGCCAACAAATTATTATGAGTACTCCCCAGTACAATTGGTTTGGGTCAGAAACCAGAGATATTCCATCTAAATGTGTTATACATATTGAGTTGCTCCACCAGAATGGTAAAAATGGGATTTGAATGAATGTTGGAATTATGTTGGATATAAATCTCTCTTGATGATTGATAATCTCGAGATTCAGAGACTATTTCAGTGAGTCAGTTTTTCCAACATGAGGGGGAGAAAATAAACAGCTGGAAATAAATATATTGGGAAAAATTATCTGGATCCTCGTACTTTGAAATGTGCGCTAGAAATTGAAAAAGATAATTTATTTGCAATGTTTAGCAAATATGCTAGAAGGCATTTTCTGACCTTGAGTGACAAAGTCACATATACCAGCTGTGCTCCAATTAATGTCCTAGAAGGATAAGATCAACTGCTAGTATAAGTCTAAAGATCACATGAAGTGTGATAGACTTATGGTTCCAAATATAAGCATCCTCGGAAAAGAAAAGGAGCATAAAATAATATGGTACCGAGGAAGCAAAGAGTTATGGGAAATCTCGGGAAGAAATATAGACATAAGTAAGAAAGAGATTCAGGTACCTGAGAATCATAATGCAAAGAAATCTCAACAAGTTGAGTCATGTCTCGAAAGAAAAGGAACCAATGAGCAAATCGACGTCGTAATATGTTTGCATGCAGTGTTGCAGTTGATGTTGTTATTCATGAAAATCGAGGATCATAAACCGCGGTTAATAGAAAAAGTTCTATTGAAAAGTGTACACAAAGAATGATTGGTTAATCATTGAAAGAAGTAACTATGAAATAGTTCAAATCTCTTAAAGAGATAATATTTGGACTTGTAGTCCTTACACTTGAAAGTGTAAAATGAATGGGACATAAGTGGATCTTTATGAGAAATAAAGTACATGTAGTAGTACAATGATTCTCATAAATACTTGATATTTATTATGAGAAATGCATTCTCATATGGTGTAAGCAACTATGTAGATTCCTTATGAGTTTGAAAATAAGGCAAGAATTAATTTAATCTATTTAGAAAGTTTTCACACTATAAGACATATCCCTTAAAGTAATTATATTGCTAATTATATTGCTAGAAGCAATACTTTATAGTTCCCGAGAATACTGTAAAAGCAAGAAAAAGTCTTGATGCTTTTTGACACCTTTGGAGAAAATGGTGAGAGTTTATCTCTATAAGAGAATCATGTATATAGATCATTGTTGTTGATCTTAAGGATCTCAAAGTGGATTGAAAATAGATCGGGAACAAGCTAAAAGAAGATCTTAGGATTGTGTGAGTCCGAGATTGAACACTAATTGTAATTGTGTTCAAGAAATATTTCAGCAAAGTTTGAGGACGTAGACATTTGCTGAACCTCGTTAAAAGAAAAAAATTATATGTGTTTCTTGTTTCTTCAGCACTTACAAGTGGTTCTTGTTAAAAGAAAGGTACAAGAACAAGTGCAAAATATGTTGATGATGAAAATATTATCTGATCTCCGGTAGAGATTTCATATACCAAGAAATATATGGAGAAATAATCAGTGATGAAATATTACTCCTGAAATATGCAGAAATCAGATTGTATAAGATTAGATATTTCATGAAATTTCTTGAGGCTACAGATTTGACATCTGATGAAAGAGATGTTATCTCAAGATGCTTATATCATCTTACATAGAAAAATGGTCTTGTAGTACCATACTAAGAAGAAGAGTTGAAAGAGAAAGTTTTACAAGGAGATTATGAATAACTCCTATGTATAAGATGATTGTTTAGAAGATTGTATGTAATAGAAGATTTGGGTTTAAAGTTCAAATAGATCTTCTATACGAAAGGGGTTCAAATGACTTGAAGTTCAATGACCCAGGAAGATATATGATGATCATATGAGTTTGTACCTGAAAGCGCTGTTTATAACAGTTCAGAAAGTTGATATATATGATCATGATACATAACCTGAAGATGATGCTTTCAGGGGGAGATATATGATCATAAGCGTGGTTGTACTCTTTTTCCCTTATCATGGTTTTTATCCCATTGGGTTTTTTCCATGAAAGGTTTTTAACGAGACAACAAAAGAACACGCGAAAGATAAACACCTGAAGAAGAATATTATGATTCCAATGGTGAAAGACTATCATCTTCAAAGTCTTTGAAATACATTGATGAGATTGTGAGAAACAAAGATAATGATAAAGATGAGTCACTTGCGAGATCCATGACCAATAGAAGAATGGCGATACACGTTTACTACAGATTCGTTCAAGTGAAGATTAGGTGAACCATTTACCAAGGCGTTTCCAACCACTACTTTTAAGAAGCTACTTCATTATATTGGATCGGTCATCTCGAAGATTTCAAGTGATGTACTCATGAGGGGGAGTAAAAGCGCGCTGCACTCTTTTTCCCTTAACCATGGTTTTTCCCACTGGGTTTTCCTGGTAAGGTTTTTAATGAGGCAGCATTTCACATGCGCATTTGAAACTACGTTTTTATAATGGTCATCCAAGGGGGAGTGTTATGAATAATTATATTGTGTATGGATGCCCATTATCGGCCCATTAGTATAAACCCTAAACTCTAATATTGTATCCTATATATATGTTGTAGCCTATGCAATAGATGAATAATACAAGAGTACAATTCCCTAAACCTCTTGTTATAACATTTTCTTCTTTGTTTTGCTTTTGCTCATCCATTGAAAGAGAAAAGCTCGTTTCTGGTTCTCTCGCTTTCTCTCTCCCATTCCTTTTCTAAAGTTTCAAAAACCATTCCAATAATGGTGGAAATCCAGGGAAGGTAAAATCTTTAGATCTCTTTCCTTATCACTTTAGATTATATGAAATTCGATCTGGGTTTTCTTGGTTTTATTGTGATTTTACTGATTAATTGTGGTCCTGTGAGCTTTTTAATATTGAAATTGTTTTAATTCGATCTGGAAAAAAGTTTGAGTTTTGTTGTGTGAGTGTTATCCATTACTTATCTTGTATCCACAAATAGTTATCCATTTGGATAAATTTGACAAATATTGTATCCACAAATAGTTATACATGTGGACAAATATTGTATCCACAAATTGCACTATAACCTCGATCGATAATATGTTTTCATATGGACATGTTGTCATGGACACCTGAATTGATGGTATTACTTCTATTTTGTATGAATAGACACAAGTAACTATCTATTAACAATACTGCAATTGATTATCTACTTATCATTGAACAAATGTTCAACGACAAATGGATACTGTATAATCTAAAAATTCATCAAAAATATAGCAATATGTATCTTAAAATATAGAAAATATATAATCATAACATATTGTATATAAATAAATAGATAATTTGTTTTATGATAACCATTTAAAGTGTTAACAACTAAAAAAAAAAAAAAAAAAAAAAAGAAGGAGAGAAAGAGAACAGGGGCAAATTCGTCCAAAATGTGTGTATATCCTTGCAAAAAACTTGTAAAAGTATAGGAAGGAAGGAAAGTGGGTGTAAGTGAAAAACTTGAATTGATAAAGTAGGTGTGAGTGTCATTCACGCAATGATTAATTATGCTCTGATATACCTCATTAAATGATTTAATTTGTTTCTATTTTGATTCTGAATTTAGGATTTTTAAGGTAAGTGAAATCAATGGTCTCAATTCATTTTACATATTAATTACGTTAGAATCATTTTACGATTTAAATCCCTGATTTTATTTAACATTTTTTTTTGAAAAAGATTAAATGCAAGTTTTAATGCAATTGTATTTAATTCTATAAGTTTCTAAAAGATATTTTTGAGCAAAAAGTTGCTGCAAAAATACTAGTATAGATTTTAGTTATAAAAAATATTTTTCTGCTGAAAAAAAAATGAAAACTATTTCTTATATACTGTATATATCTTGTATATTAAACATGATGTAATTTAAAGTTTCTAGATTTTGTGAACTTTCAACTTTAACGCTTAAAAGAGAGCCTATATTACTTTTAGGTCGTACGTCTAGCTAGGGCTTGAAAGCTGCTTGAGGAGCACGGCGCGGCTTTGCCATCTTCACATATTTAAAAATCAACTAATAATACACATTTTCTCAGTTTAGAGGTCAAACTAGTAATTAATACCTGTTTTGTCAGTTTGGAAGTCAACTAATATCCGTTTGGTCGAGGTTTCTTATATCATAACGTACGCGACTTGTCAAAAAAAATTCATCAGTTCATTAATGAATGGCCTACGCGAAGGTCTGCTCAAGACTTCGATTTCGACATTGGCAGGTCCGGCTCTAGACGTGTGCAAGGTGGGCAAAAGCACCGTGTCCCATTTTTTTAACTATTTTTTCTTCGTATTATAAGGCCCTAAATTATCAAATAATTGTAAAATAGGGTCCAAATTTTCAAAGGTTATTTATTGAAGCTATAACTTTTAAAAAACTATCAATATAGCACAGGGCCTAGTATTTTTTTTGAGTCGGGCCTGGACATTGAAATATGGAAATAACTACATTGTTTCCGATATTGTTTCATTATTGACATCCTGGATCGATCAGGAACAAAGTGGATTGAAGTCATGTATATATGATTTCCAAGGACCAAATCAAACGTGGCAAAAAAACAAAAAAAAAACAAAAGTGGCTTCAAAACTTCCATGTAGCAAAGTACGTCCAGTACGAGGTTTCAAAAATTTGTCAAATCTAATAAAATGGTGATAAGATTCAAATATGGAATCCTCCATTGATAATTTTAAAACCTCAAATAATATTCGTCTTTTTAAATAGTATAAAAATGTTTATTTTTGTGTATTTTAAAATCTTCTAATGATAATTTTAGCACCTCAAAGTTTTCTAAAAAATATAAAAAACTTCGATGTTCTAGCTAAATTTTTTTAAAAAAATTTTAGCACCTCAAAATTTAAAACCTAAAATAAATTTAAAATCCTAATTTTCCGTTAGTAATTTTAAAATCTCCAATTTAAGGAGTGATTGGTTAGGAGAGCTTTCAAAACTTTAAATATTTTTAACAGTTTTTACAGTTCTAAATTACCCAATCAGTTTTTGTTTGTAGTTTTATTAATTAAACAGCTTTTTTTTTTTTTTTTTTTAATATTTTGCTCTTTGATTTCAGAGTTTTTAAAAGTTTCGTAAACCTAATTTTTTATAACAGCTTTCTATTAATGGTTAATTGTTGTACTCAGAGAGGGTGTTTACATTATGATCTTCATGGAGGATGTTTACAAGATAATCAGGAACATAGAAATAGCAAATAAACAATTGATTATTCATTGGTTTTTTTGCAAGTCTATCCGCAGTTTTGTTGTTGCTTATTCTTGTCCAAGCAAATTCTACTTCTGTAAATTGTCGCTTCCAGTGATTTACTGCTCTTACCCAATTGTGTGCTGTGAAGTTGAGAGTTTCGCCTCTTGCAAGTTTGCTGACTAATTGGTTGTCTCCTTGACTCCTTCAAAGATCACATGTGTGTAGCCTCGTATCCACATTTGTTGCATTGCATCAACATGACCTTGTAGTTCTGCTTCTAAGACTGTTGTACATGCTTCCCCTACACTCTTTCCTGCAGTCAGATAGAATCCTTTAGAGTCTCTTGTAATCCATGCTGATTAAGTCTGTCCTCCAGTGTGATGGAACTGACAGTCATAATTGCATTTGATATAATCTTCTTTTGATTTTGTCTATCGTGAGAGTTGATGCTCTGATTGAGATGATTGTGTGAGATATCGATCTTTTCTGGCCATAGATCAATCCACTCTTGTGCTTCATTTGCTGCATAGATTAGGTCTTCTTGCCAGTTTGTGTTTATGTCTTGAAATACCAGGAGGTTACGGCTTTTCTAAAGTCTCCACAATATCCAGATGGGCATTTGACGTTCAAAGAATGGGACTTCATGATTGTTGTACCAATCAAGAATGCCTTGACATTTATCATTGATCGTGGACATGCTACTGAGCTGATGAAGAGCATGATTTGTATTCCATATACTTTTTTCATGTTGGCAATCATAGAACAGATGTTCTATGGTTTCTATATCTTGATTACAACGTTTGCAAAGTTTTGGTAAGTTGACTCCTATGTGGGCCAGTTCTAAATTCGTTGCAAGAGCTTTTGAAAGCATTCGCCACAAGAAATGTTTCAGCTTCAGAGCAACTTGGAGTTTCCAAATGGCTTATTTATGAGCTTGGAGTCCTGGTGGAGCTTGAATTGTGTTCTCTGCATCATGCGTGGCTAACCAATATCCTGATTTTGCGTGGCTAACCAATATCCTGATTTAACTGTGTAGAAGCCTGAACCATTATAATGCCACCCTAGCATAACTTCAATGTCCTGCTTAATTAACCGAATTCTCTTTATGATCTGTCTATCTTCCTCTGCTATTACCGATCTGAGCAATTCGATGTTCTAGCCTGATTGTCCATCGAGCATCAGCTTGTTTACATAGGTTGGATTAACCGTTGCTCCTTCTAATCGAACTGGTGGCCTAGGGGGACTAGTAGAAAGCCATGGATCTAACCAAATATTAGTAATTATACCCATACCTATTAAAAATCCTATACCCTTTTTGAGAAGATCACGACCTTCTTGTAAAGATTGCCAGATAAACGATGGTTCGTAACCATTTCCATCATTGAAAATGTTTGTGTCTGGGAAATACCTGACCTTGAGAAATTGTGCCAATAGACTGTCTGTGTTTTGTACGATGCGCCAAACTTGTTTTCCCAACAAAGCTAAGTTGAAACTCTCCAAATCTCTGAAACCTAAACCTCCTTCTCGTTTTGGTAAAGCTAGTTTTTGCCATGAGACCCAATGCATTGATTTCTCACCACCATCTTTGCTCCACCAAAACTTTGCTAAGACAGCATTTATGATATGAGCTTTGGCTACAAAATGATCTTGAATCAAAACAAGGATGAGTTGTTAGCTGGTCTAAGGACCTCTCTAACTAACCCGGATAAGGTGGAGATGAATGGTGGATTGACAAGAACCACAATAGATGTGAAAGTCTATTGATACTTCTTAGAACACTCCAGAATTCGGACACACTCACGAATTAGAGAGCAAAGGTTTCTTTTGTGAAACACAAACAAGCAATTTTATTGATCAAAAGGTGAAAAATAAGAACTACAACTCAAGGCATTATATAGCCAGGTTCATAACTTATTCTAAGGAAAAACACATAAATCCTGCAAAGAAAAACAAGGAAAACCAGAACAAAATCAGAAAAATAAAGGAAAGAGACGTTGGGTAGAAAGGAGAATATCACGGGTGCCGATTAAGGCAAATTTGATTTCTTGACTTCATGACATGATTCTTCTTCGATCTCTGGATATTCTGGACGAGTGAGAGAGCCTTTTAGGTGTCTTCTAGAGCCAAATAACACGTGCTTAATTGGGTTTCAAGTTTAGGGGTGAATAAAGCCCATTTAGCCTTATTGCTTATTAGAGAGTCCACTGGACATATGTTTATTGTTCGGTCCATATCTGGAGATTTATAGCAGTTCTCTCGACGCTCGTTGGTTCTCCGGAAACTAGACTCAGAAAGCTTTAATTTGATATATGGCTCATCTCCTGGATCGTCTTGAATCGTCGGAGGTATTTCGTTGAAGACGGCCTTTAGTTGGGAGCTCTCCGATGGGGTTAGGCGAATGGCTTCAAACTGATCAAGGGGGATCAGTCCTTCATGTTCCAGCTGCTCCAGAAAGATGTTGAACTTCTTCTCTATGCTTTTGCTCCTTGTCCTAGTCATTGGTCCGCTTGGCACATATGGAGCTTGGATAATATGGCTTGGTGGTTCGATGTCCTCATCACTCCCTCCCTCTTCATGAGGTTTCGACCTCGAAATGTTTTCTCTTGCATCAAAATGAGCCAAATCAGAGACATTGAACGTATTTGACACTTTGAACTCACCTGGAAGATCCAGCTTGTAGGCGTTGTCATTAATCTTCTCCAAAATTTTGAATGGTCCATCTCCACGGGGTGAAAGTTTAGAGCTCCTTTGATTGGGAAATTGCTCTGGTCTCATGTGTAGCCACACCCATTCTCCTACTTCAAAAGTAACTTTCTTCCTGACCTTGTTGGCTTCCCTAACTCGTTTCTCATTGGTTTTCTCAAGTCTCTCCTTAACTTTTAAATGGAGCTTCTTGATTTCTTCGGCCTTTTTTTCGCCATCTAAGTCTAAGAAGTCTTTTTGTGGAAGTGGTGTTAAATCCAAAGGTGTATTGGGATTGAACCCATAGAAAACCTGAAAAGGAGACATTAGTGTTGCACTATGGATAGCTCTATTATAAGCAAATTCAACAAAAGGTAAGGCCTCAAGCCAAGTTTTAAGATTTTTCCCTATTGTTGCTCTTAGAAGTGTTCCAAGCGTGCGGTTGACTACTTCGGTTTGGCCATCAGTTTGTGGGTGGCACGTGGTTGAGAATAGTAGCTTGGTGCCTAATTTTTTCCATAAGGTCCTCCAAAAGTGGCCGAGAAACTTGGTGTCCCTGTCGGAAACAATAGTCCTTGGCACTCCATGCAATTTTACAACTTCTTTGAAGAAGAGGTCCGCTGTTTGGGTTGCATCGTTAGTCTTAGCACACGGTATAAAGTGAGCCATTTTGGAAAAACGGTCCACCACCACAAATATTGAGTCCTTGTGTCTGATTTTGTGTAAACCTAGCACAAAATCCATGGAAATATCAACCCAAGGAGAAGTAGGAATCGGTAAAGGAAGATACAAACCGTGGGGTTGGACTTTAGACTTTGCTTTCTTGCAAGTGATACACCTTGCAATGAAAGTCTCCACAGATTTCTTAAGGTGAGGCCAGAAGAAATGTTCTTTAAGCATGGCCAAAGTCTTCTCCACTCCAAAGTGTCCCATCAAGCCTCCTGCATGAGCTTCTCGGACTATAAGATCCCTTAAAGAGCATTGCGGGATAAATAGCCGTTTATCTTTGAAGAGATAGCCATTGTGAATGTAAAATGATGAGTGACCGCCCTTGCCTGGATTCTTATAGCTTTCTGCAAAGTTAGGATCAGACTCATATAAAGGTATAATCAATTCAAAACCAAGAACCTTTGCATCCATTGTAGAGATGAGAGCATGTCGTCTTGAAAGCGCATCGGCTACAATATTGTCTTTTCCCTTCTTGAAATTTGATGACATAGGGAAACGTCTCTATGAACTCGAGCCACTTTGCATGCCTTCTCTTTAGGTTTGTTTTCCCTCGTAGATGCTTTAAGGTCTCATGATCTGTGTGAATCACACACTCCTTAGCAAGTAGATAGTGTTGCCAAGTCTCCATGGCGCGGACCAAGGCGTACAACTCTTTGTCATATGTGGGGTAGTTGAGTGTTGCTCCATTGAGTTTCTCACTAAAATAGGCTATTGGCTTGCCACCTTGAGTAAGCATAGCTCCAATACCTAAACCTGATGCATCACACTCAATCTCAAAAGTTTTAGTGAAGTCTGGTAAAGCTAAAACTGGTGCATTCGATAACCGATCTTTGAGCGCTTTGAATGCTTGCTCCTGAACTTCTCCCCATTTAAACTCCACGTCCTTTTTGATCACAGCAGTGAGTGGTGCAGCAAGAGTGCTGAAATCCTTCACAAATCTCCTATAGAAACTAGCCAAGCCATGGAAACTTCTCACTTGACTAATGTTGGTTGGTGTCGGCCATTCTTGTATAGCTTTGACTTTCTCTTCGTCCACTCTCAGTCCCTGTGAACTCACTATAAAACCTAAGAAGACAAGTTCATTAGTACAAAAGGTGCACTTCTTAAGGTTGGCATAAAGACCTTCCTTTTGAAGCGTTTTAATAACTTGTTCTAAATGAACTAGGTGAACATCGAATGTAGGACTATAAATAAGTATATCATCAAAGTATACCACTACAAACTAACTGATATAAGGCCTTAGAACCTGGTTCATAAGCCTCATGAAGGTGCTTGGTGCGTTGGTAAGTCCAAATGGCATGACTAGCCACTCATAGAGACCTTGCTTGGTCTTAAAAGCCGTTTTCCACTCATCACCTTCCTTCATTCTTACTTGATGATAGCCACTCCTAAGATCAATCTTTGAAAACACATTAGATCCAGATAATTCATCAAGCATATCATCTAACCTTGGGATTGGATGTCGGTATTTGATGGTAATGTTGTTGATAGCTCGACAATCTACACACATCCTCCAAGTTCCATCTTTCTTTGGCACCAAAAGGACCGGTACATCACATGGACTTAGGCTTTCCCTCACATAGCCTTTGTCTAAAAGATCCTTCACTTGTTTCTCCAATTCCTTAGATTCCTCCGGGTTAACTCGATAAGCTGCTCTATTGGGCAATGGGGCACCCGGAACCAGATCTATTTGATGTTCAATTCCTCTTATAGGAGGTAGACCAGCTGGAATTTCATCTGGAAATGTCTCAGCAAACCGGTTCAAAAGATCCTTCACCTCTTAAGGGAGATGTTGTTCCAAAGCACTAAAACCTGCGCTCAAAACTTCCTTAAACATCATTAGTAATACCGGTTCATTACAAGTGAGTGTCTTAGCTATGTAGCTAGGCTTGATCAGAAAATTACTCTTAGAAGGAGAACCCTTTTCTTTAAGCATCTTAACTTGAATTTCATGCACTTGGTTTGGTGTGAGAGGAGTGAGATTGTATTTCTTCTTATCATGGACAAAAGAATACATGTTACTACGCCCATGGTGCATGGTATCCTTGTCAAATTGCCATGGTCTACCAAGTAGAAGGTGACAAGCTTGCATAGGAACCACGTCACACAAGACTTGATCTATATACTTTCCCACTTTGAATGGTACTTGTACTTGATCCGTGATTCGCAGTTCAGCCTTGTCATTAAGCCATCTTAGTTTATATGGATGAGGATGTTTAGTCCGTCCAAGGCTGAGTTTTGAAACTATATACTCGCTAGCAACATTAGTACATGATCCACCATCGATAATAAGATTACATACCTTTTCTTGGATGGTAAGCGGGTATGGAAAATATTTTCCCTTTGAGCTAGCTCATCTGGATGAACCGTGAGGTTCAACACACGCCTTATGACCAGGGATTCTCCATATTCAGGTTCACAATCGACCTCTTCAACTACAACATCATCCATGGTGAGATCTGCTTCATCTTGTGACTCGTATTCTCCCGCATCCGGGAGAATCATAACTCTTGGGTTGGGGCAATCTTTAGCTATGTGTCCTCTTCCCTTGCACTTAAAACATGTTATATCACGAGTTCTTGAATTGTTAGGGCTAGGGAACTTACTTTGGTTGGATTCGGTTGGCTTAGACTTGAACCGATTGTCAATAGCCACAACTTTTTCTTTATCCAAGGGTCTGACTTGAGAGGTGGATGCAAAAGGAGTCTTAGCACGACCTTGATCCCAATTTTGAGTAGCTTTAGTTCTCCCCACGTTGGTCATCTTCTTCTTGATGTGTTGTTCAGCTTGTATAGCGTGGTGTAGAATGTCCTTCAGGTCATGATAAGGATGCATTTCTACTTTATGGGAGATCTTTTCTTGTAATCCATCAAGAAACTGGGCCATGGTGGTCTTGGCATCATCATCAAGCTCCAGCCTATTCCTTAAGTGCTAAAATTCCTCGAAATACTCTTCCACGCTCCTTGTTCCTTGAGTTAACTTCCGGAACTTCTTTTGAAGGTCTCGGTGATAGTAGATGGGAACATATCTCTTTTTCATCAGCTGCTTCATTTCCCTCCATGTGGTTACTTGAGGGGTATCACTTCTCCTCCTATCATTAACTTCACGATCCCACCAAGACAAAGCGTGATTGGTAAGTTGAGCTACGGCTAAGGCTAGCTTCTTCTGATCGGTGTACTTGTAGTAGGCAAATATGTGCTCCATTCTCTGTTCCCACTCAAGATAAGCTTCAGGATCTATCCTTCCAGCAAAGGTAGGAGCCTTGAGCTTCATATCCGTAGAATTAGACCTCGTACGGTCTTATTCCTCCGCCATTTCTTGGTTATGTCTTTGAGCTTGACGTCGTCGACGGTTGTTTTGTGGTCCTCCATCACTGAGGTCAGTCTCGTGACCATCTTCATGAACGACACCATTCTCTCGTCTTTGGTTATTGTTTGCACGAGGTTGTTCGATTTGGTCTAGGCGTTGTTCCATGGTAGTGAGTTGTCGTTGCATGGCTTGCAGTAACTGCATCATAGCAGCGTTAGGATCACCGGTGTTGTCACCCATCCCACCTGAAAGAATTAAGATGCAAAGTATCAAATTCTTTGGTAAGAGAGAACACAAAGAAAATATGTCTTCGTACCACAAATCGTTTATGTTAAAAAAAAAAAAAAAAAAAAAAATTTATGAAACTCGAACAAGTAAAAAAAAAAACCCCAGAGCAAATAAAGGCAAGAGAATAACACAAAACAGATTTCGAACGAGTGCTGTAGAAAAATTTTTTAATATTTGTTTAATGATTGTTTTTTTTTTTTTTTTGGTATATGAATTTGTGAAAAAAAAAAGCAACAGCAATTTTTCTGGGTTCCTGTTTTACACGAACGAAAACAGAGTTTTTTTTTTTTTTTTTTTTTTTATAGTTTTTATGAGTTTTATAAAACTGAGGTAATAAAACAGATGAAATAGTTTATTTTTTTTTTATAATAAAACTGGAAAAAATAAAATTAAACGGAAGGAACGAAATCACTTGATAAATTAGGAGCTTTTAAAGCTCTGATACCAAAATAGAGGTGAGTCGATAGCTGGTCTAAAGGACCTCTCTAACTAACTCGGATAGGATGGAGATGAATGATGGATCGAAGTTCGCCACACAAAGTTGCGGAATAACTTTGTGATAAGAACACAAATCAATATCTTAGTGAATCACACACAAAGATAAAGATTCAACTTGTTTTCTAAAGGAATCACACACAATAGAAAAGACAAGTAAAACAAAAGCCTAAGCTTCAAAGTGAGAAAACTCTCTCTTTTATTTTTCCAAAAATATTCTATATTTACAATGAAGGGAAACATGAGCTTATATAGGCTCAATTTACAAATCAATAACAGAAATACAAAATAAATCAAATTACTTACATAAATAAATCAAGAATAAATTTGAGAGATTTTATCAATCATCATTGATGGAGATTGATTCTTTGTATCTAGACACTTGATGTAGCCATGAATTGATTGTCTTCTAGAAACTTCTTTATAATTTGATCTTGATTTTCCTTGAACCAATTCTTGATGAGTTGATATTTCTAGGATTGCATCAATTTATCTCTTTACAAATACCTTTTGGTAGTTTGAAACAATTCATTGTGTAAACTGGGAGAGCTAGTGCAATTGTTTTCAATAATATCTCCTTGCCCGCTTTTGATAATAATTTGGTCGACCATCCTTGTGTTCTCTGCTTCACCTTGTCAACTATGTAAGCAAAGATTTCCTTCTTCTTTCTGCCTATAAACTCAGGAAGGCCCAAGTATTTTCCACATCCTCCATCATTGTGTATATTTAGTATCCTCCTTAGTCTTGTCTTCACATGTTGTTGAACGCGTGATCCAAACGTTATTGCTGATTTGTTAAGGTTCACTTTTTGGCCGGAGACTCTCCCGTAGGTTTGCATCACTTTCATTATAGTGGAGCAGGACTTTGGATGGGCATGGCAGAAGAAAAAAGCATCATCGGCAAACAAGAGATGATTCAAGGTAGGTCATCTTGTACTGATCTTCATTCCTTTTAGATTGTTTTCTTCTTCTGTTAAGAGATGACTTAAAACTTCTGCACACATTATAAAGAGGTAAGGGGATAAATGATCACCTTGTCTGATTCCTGTTTCTGGTAGTATGTGTCCTTTTGGTGTACCATTTATCAATACTGAGAAGCTTATTGTTTCAATGCATTACATTATCCAATTTATCCAGACTGAGTCGAATCCCATGTGTTGCATTGTTTCTCTGATAAAACTCTATTCTAGGCGATCGTAAGCTTTAGGAGATATCTGTTTTGAGGGTCATATACGAGTTAGCCCATCGTCTTCTTTTTTTCAATGAGTGAATCATTTCATGGGCGATGATGACATTATCCATAATGTTCCTTCCCGGAGTGAACCCTGCTTGATTCTCTGAGATGATGGAGTTTAGATGTTTCTTCAGGCGATTGACAAAGATTTTCGAGATGATTTTGTAACTAACGTTACATAACGCGATTGGCCGGAAGTCACTCATTGATGTTGGGACATCAATCTTTTGGGATTAAGCAAATATTGGTGTGGTTTGTTTGACCATTGATGACTCCATCTCTGAAAAAACTTGATACTTCAGACATAATTTATTCTTTGATCTCAGGCCAGAATTGTTGGTAGAAAGCTGTTGTGATGCCATCAGGTCCTGGTGACCTATCAGGGCCTATAGCAAAGACTGCATCATTAATCTCTTCCTCTGTTACCATTCTCTGTAGATCTGTATTCATCTATGTTGTAACTTTAGCCTGAAATCCTGTCAAAACATCAGAATAGTCTGTTGTAGTTGTCCGTGTTGTCTTGAAAAAATTCTTGAAGTAGTCTTCTGCAACTATACCAATTTGATCATCTCCCCGATAGCAAACTATACCAATTGGAACTGTTACAAAGCTAGGGAACCCTAAATCTGAAGCTACTACACTAATCTTCTCATCCCTCTGCTTAGTTTCCATAAGGCATATCATGTCCGGGAGATAAGTTTTGTTTATCTCCTTAAGGCGTCGAAATGTAAGGTCTATGCCAAGACCTTGACAGTTCCAGCAGGTTGTAATCTTGGATACTCTGGTGGTTTAGGGCCCACCGCGCCTCGACACTGGTTGCTCCTTGGACCGGAGCTGCTTCCTTCACCTACTTCCTTGACTGTCTCTTGTAACTCGCTGGTCATCATGGTCTGATTAATTGTGTCCTCTCGTTTGCATTTACCAGATTCCTTAGCTTTAGCCTCTTGTCGGTCTTGTGCTATTTGCATCATCTCTTCCCTCGGATGAATGGCTAAAGTGTATCTTGCATAATCCTCATTTCCTGGGATATCTCCTGTGGCATTGGTGAAGATTGGTACTGGATTAAACAGTTCATTGGTTTCGAGTTCTCCTCTGTAGGTGTAGTAGGTCCTGTTTGCTTCAGCCAAATCAGCAATCTCAGCCAAAGCATCATGATTTGGATCCAAGTCATCCAATGCTTCATGCTCCTCTTCCATATCATTGATAGCTGGAACTGGTGCTTCATCAATCTCATTAACTTCTCTGATTATGACTCCCGCGTTTTCCTCTTCATCGTCATCATCAGATGGTGGGGCATCGTCAAGACCCCCGTTTTGAATAATCGATGCTCCTGAGTCATGAGTGAGCATTCCACATACTTCACAAAACCCCCGAAGTCGCTCAAAACGAAAACGAAGAAGTGTGTTGGTTCCCGGTTGGAACTGAAAGTTCCGCTGGAATCGTAAAGGTTTCTCAATGGCCCAGTTCACTTGTACACGGACAAAGTCGACCCTTGCTGCCGCTTCCATGTCAAAATCCACTTCCATGAGATTACCAAGTGCACGTCCAATGCAGTCCACCACTTCACGGTTGAGGAACTGGAATGGTATTCCCCGGATTTGGATCCAAAATGGAATGAAATGGATGAGAGGAGGATTCAGAGGATTCCATCTTTGGAGGATTAACATTCTATCATTGAAAGCGCATGGTCCTCGTCTGAGAACTGTCTCTAGGGATTCTTTAGAGGGGAAGATGAAGTGAAAATGATTTCCAGGAATGATTCGACCATGAACCAGTCCGGCTTGACCCCAAAATCCTAGGTATTGAGGCAATGATTGCGCGAAGATTCTGGCGTCTAGGCATGACTGGTCTCCCCATAAGAATAAACCGATCCTCTGCCTGGGCCCTTGCTATAACTGCTTCTGGGACTGGGAGGGTGATTGGGTCTTCATCAATGCCTAGATTGATGTCTTGCACCGCGCGTCTTAAATTTTCCGCCATTATCACACGAATTTTGTAATAGCGAAATGGAAAAAGTAGAGTAGTTGTGGTTACTTGAAATTTGGATGTGTGGATCTTCGAAATGCTGCTATGAGTATATATAGTAGCCTTGCTTGAAACTGCCAATGATGCATCACATTGCGATTGAAAGGGCAACGTGGAGATAACCGTCAGAGAAGTTGGGCAGGAACTGTCCACTTTACCGGAGAAATCGAAACCAACCATTCCCCATAAAACTCAGATGAGGAAAGTTAAAAACCGTCGAATCGCATTCGTGATCGCCGCTCTCATTTTTAGTCTTCTCATATTCATTTTAGTCTTTTCCTGGGATGTTTATGTGTTTTTTCCGTAAACCTAATTTTTAAAGTAATAAAAGTCAACAGTTTTTTATTTTTTGTTCTTCCCCATAGCCATATGTATGAAAACTCCTATAAAATACACAAATAAATTAATTTTTAAAAGAATTTCAATTCATTTTGAGATCCATTTCTCTACATTTTCAATAGTAATATAAAATAGTAATTTCACAGTGAATAGTATACCAATCAATCATAAATGGTCATAAATTGTTTAGAGTTAAAGTGTTTACAACAAAAGTTTCTGCACCTAAATTCCATACAACCAAAATCTTTACAACAAAAATTTTGTAGTCAAAGTCCATACAATCAAAAGTTACAATCGTTACTAATCATCCTTTATTCTTTCAAACCTCAAACAATACTAATCTCTATATCATAGCTACGACTTTAACCCGACCGGAAGCCGCCGACCCGACCCGACCCAAAATTTTCGGATTTCGGTTCAAACAAATTTAGGGTTCGGTTTTATTTGGAAGGATTGAAAATCTAGTTCGGTACCCGACCCGAAACCCGATTTTTTTAATAAAAACAAAAATTATACCGAAATATACCATAACCGGTTTAAACCGGATTTGTACCGATTTCAATCGGTTTTAAGATTTAAACCGGATAAACCCATGACCAATTCTCATCCGACCCGACCCGAAACCCGATCCGATCCGAACCGATTTTTTGTTCGGTTATATTCGGTGGATTTTTTGAAAACCCAAATACCCGAATAACCGAAAAAACCGACCCGATCCGACCCGACCCGATCCGTATACCCGAACTCGCAGGGCTACTCTATATAAAACAACAGTTTTTAGCTTTAAACTAATAAATTTGGTAGCTCACATACGAATAAGTAGTTTGGTAGTTCTAATATTATTTGGTAGTTCCAATATTATTAATTTATAGAGTTTTTAATGGAATTTTTCTAATTTAAATTTTCCTTGTATTGACGGAAAAGTTTCTCTGCAACTATTACTAATATTCCAATTAACGACAATTTTTTTTTGTTTAATTAACCATGATATAAGTTGCAGTGTCCCTTATATTATGAGGAAAAAAAAAAGTTGCAGTGTCCCTTGCATACGAAAATCATAGACTTGACAACTTCAACAAAGGTTTGGAGCTCGAAAAGTACGTAATACTTGGGGATCACATGTTTAGTATTCCAATTTAAACGAAATTGACCAATACACATTTTGTGGAGTTAAATGTGTAACCTCTTTCTCATCTCATCTACTATATAAATACAATAACAAAGCTCTAAGATCTATTACATCTTAACGATAACAAAATAAAACAAAATTAAAATATAGTATATTTTTTTTAAGTTGTATCATTTGACATGGGGGCATGCCCTACTTTGATGATCATCCTCGCTTCTTCTCTTTTTCTTGTCCTTCCAAATCTCGAAGTCATTGATGCCGTCGGGTGTACCGGACGCTACTTTAACGGTAGATACGGCCAAAATCGTCAGAATCTCTTCTCTACTCTTGCTGAAAAAGTCGTCGCCAACGGTGGATTCTACAACGCTTCACTAGGCGAAAGTCCCAACAGAGTTCAAGCTCTTGCCCTCTGCGCAAGAGGCTATGAGCAACAAGCTTGTATGAGTTGTGTCGAAAAAGCGACAAAGGATATAATACAACACTGTCAACAGCGCAGTTCGTTCACGTGGCAGAGAGACGACAAAGACGATGTTTCTTGTCTTGTAAGCTCCTCAAACCACTCAACTTTTGGGAATCTCGAGCTTATACCTGCTATTGGCTCCCCAAGTCCACTTAGTCTGAAGTATGAGTCATCTAAAAACATAACCCTTTTCGAACAAGAATGGAATGCAATGGCAAATGGGACCATCAAGGCTGCCGCGGAAGCTGAAAAGTCGGTACTTAAGTACTATAGTGCCGTAAAAGCCGAGTTCACCGAGTATGAAAATGTTTACATGCTGATGCAGTGTACACCTGACATAGCTTCCCAAGATTGCAAGACATGTTTGGAAGAATGCGTGGCGCTTTTTAAAAAATGGTATTGGGGAAGACAAGGAGGCGAGGTTAATCTCCCGAGCTGTTTTTTTAGGTGGGATCTATATCCTTTCCATGGTGCTTTTGGTAATTTAACAAGAGTTCCTGCGCCTCCTAGACCTCCGGTTCAGGAAAAGGAAAGATGTATAGCAGGAAGAAAGATAGGAGATGGAGGAATTATAGCAATAATTGTTGTTTTTACTTTCATTAATCTTGTGGTGTTTGTTGGCTTCATCAAAGTCCATGCACGAAGAAGAAAATCACACAACATAAGCAGTGGTAGTGCAGCGTACTCTAATTCGGATGGTCAATCTATGTTACGGTTTGATCTTGGTATGCTCTTAACAGCAACCAATGAGTTCGCGTGTGAAAATAAGCTTGGCCAAGGTGGATTTGGTACGGTCTATAAGGTAGTAATAACATTTTTAATACGAATGACTTATTGATTGATCTTTGTCTTGAATAGTTAACCGATCTTTAAACCGGTTTCAGGGGACACTATTTAACGGTAAAGAGATAGCAGTGAAGAGATTAACAAAAGGTTCATGACAAGGAGATATAGAGTTCAAGAATGAGGTTTCACTCTTGACAAGACTCCAACATAGGAATCTTGTTAAGCTTCTTGGGTTCTGTAATGAAGGAGATGAAGTGATTCTTGTCTACGAGTTTGTCCGCAACTCAAGTCTTGACAGCTTTATATTCGGTGAGCCTTGGTAAAGTAGCTGTTATTTTTCGTATATTTTTGGAAACTTTTAGTATGAAAATGTTTCTGTGAACACTGCAGATGACGAGAAGCGTTCACTTCTTACATGGGAGTTGAGATCCAGAATTATAGAAGGCATTGCCCGAGGTCTTGTTTATCTTCATGAAGATTCTCAGCTGAAAATTATTCACAGAGACTTGAAGTTGAGTAACATCCTTTTAGACGCTGAGATGAACCCTAAAGTTGCAGATTTTGGGACAGCGAGGTTGTTTGACACTGACGTGACTCGAGCTGAAACAAAACGAATAGCTGGAACCCGGTAAGAAATATATAAATCAAGTTTGAAGACACATTTAAATGAATCAAACAGTCATGACTTAATTAGTGTTATTGGTTTGCATATATGCAGTGGATATATGGCTCCTGAGTACCTGAACCACGGACAAATCTCTGCTAAATCTGACGTTTATGGTTTCGGTGTTATGCTTCTAGAGATAATAAGTGGTGAAAGAAACAAAAGATTCGAAGGAGAAGGCCTTGCAGCTTTTGTAAGCTTCTTCACATATCAGTCTTTGTTCCATTTATATATCGCTATTCCAACTTCTGTAGAGAAAGTAAAAACATTTACATTTTCTTGGTGCAGACATGGAAGAGATGGGTTGAAGGAAAGCCTGAGATTATAATTGATCCTTTCTTGATGAAGGACCCAAGAAAAGAGATCATCAAGTTGATACAAATTGGTTTGTTATGTGTTCAAGAGAATGCAACAAAGAGACCAACCATGAGCTCTGTGATAACTTGGCTTGGCAATGAGACCATTATCGTTCCTTTACCTAATGCTCCTGCTTTCACTGGAAGTCTATCCCAATTCGAAAGTGCTACAAGAGCAATGAATGAAGATGTCTTTACGGAGTTGAGTTGTCGTTGAGTTATATATAATTTAATTAAAATACTGTTTTCGAAAGCAAACTACACAATAACCCTTCTTCAAGGAACCTTCCATTGTATCTTTATTTCCTAAATTTCAGCTCAAACCACAGTATCTTCATCTTTTGCTTCTGTTTTAATTTACCTACTTTATAGTGATAACTAACTTTGCCATACAGTATTATGATATCTCTTTGACAATAATGAACATCTTTCCTTGGAGATCAAGCTAACCAAGTTATTGTTTAAGGAAAATTAGAGATTATATTTAGAAGTTGTTTAAATATAATAGAAAAAGAAATTTAGAGAAAAAGAAGTTTTCCTTTAAGAATTAAGGAAACATGTTTAAGTTTTTCATATATACAGAGATGCTAAGGTTGTGGCATAACTAATGAGTTTGGAGAACAAGAGAGCTTTAGTTTTTTAGAGAGTTTTCTAAGGCTAATAAAGAGAGTGGGAAGCTATCAAAGCAAGACATGTGTGAGTTGAGAGAGTTAGAGAAGCCCGACTACAAACATTAACCAGCTGAGTTCGACCGTCTTAAGATGAAAGACTCTGAGACAATTGATGAATTTGGCAGCAAGTTATCTGAGATCTCATCAAAATTGGCTGTTTTAGGTGTGATTTTTGAAGAATCCAAGCTGGTTAAGAAGTTTCTTAAGAGTCTTTCTCGTAAGAAATATATACACATTGTGGCTTCTCTCGAACAAGTCTTGGATCTTAATAAAACAAGTTTTGAAGTAATCATAGGGCATCTCAAAGCCTATGAGGAATGTATCTCTGAGGACGAAGAAATTCAAGAAGATCAAAGTAAATTGATGTATGCCAACATGGAACCATACACCAACCAGCCTTCTTGTGACTACAACACTTATTTTAGGGGCAGAGGCTGTGGAGGGCGCTCCTACTACAGAGAACGAGATCGCAGACGTTTTAATGGAGGAGGAGGTGGAAGAGACTTATCGAAAGTAATGTGTTTTCGATGTGACAAAACAGGTCACTTTGTTTCAAGTTGTCCTGATCGTTTGCTAAAACTGCAAGAAGTACAAGAGAATGACAATAATGATACACAAGGTGCCGATGTGCTTATGATACATGAGGTGGTGTAGCTAAACGAAAACACTTGCATCCCAAGTCAATATAAAACAAACACTGGAGAAGAGAATTTTTGGTACCTTGATAACGAGGCTAGCAATCATATGACCGGCGGTCGACGATACTTTGAAACTCTCGACGACTCTGTTACAGGTAAGGTGAGATTCGGTGATGACTCTCAGATTGATATCAAAGGAAAAGGATTAATCTCGTTTGTAGACATGAATGGTAAACCGAGGAGGATGGCTGATGTGTATTTCATTCCCGATATAAAGAGTAACATCATAAGTCTAGGACAAACAACATAAGTTGGGTGTGATATCCGAATGAAGGGAGAATGTTTAACAATGTATGATCGTGATGGCAAGCTACTTGTTAAAGCTGATATATCGAGAAATCGCTTATAGAAAGTTCGTATGGGAACAAAAGACACTGCTTCTCTACACTTGACAACAATGAAAGAGTCAAATCGATGGCATGTGAGACTAGGACATGTCAACATGGAGACACTACGATTGATGGTGCAAAAGGAACTTGTTCAAGGGATACCAACTATTGAGTTTGAAAAGGAAGTATGCTAATCTTGTTTGTTAGGAAAACAAACCCAAAAAGTTTTTCCTCAAGCCACTTCGTATCAAGCTGGTAAGATGCTTGAGCTCATACACCGGAGATCTTTGTGGTCTGATTTCACCACACACAATTGATGGTAATAAGTATGTCTTCGTTCTCATTGATGACTACTCTCGATACATGTGGACAGCTTTGTTGAGAGAAAAAGGTGAGGCTTTTGAGAAATTCAAGAATATGAAACAAGTTGTGGAACAAGACTCAGGAGCGAATATACAAACCTTCAGAACAGATAGAGGATGAGAGTTTGTATCTCAAGAATTTAACTTTTCTTGTGAAATCTCTGGTATTAAGCGTCAACTTACTGCTCCATATACTCCGCAGCAGAATGGTGTTGTCGAGAGACGCAATAGAACATTAATGGAAATGTCAAAGAGCATTCTGAAGCATATGCATGTACCAAACTACTTATGGGGAGAAGCGGTGAGGCATTCAACATACTTGTTGAACATGATAGCTGCTAGAGAACTCAAAGACAAAACTCATATGAGGTCTTCCGCAATAAGAAACCTAGCATCGATCATCTCCAGATTTTTGGTTGAATTGGATATGCAAAGGTAGCCAGACAAGATTTGAAGAAGCTGAATGATCGTTCACGCATGCTTGTTCACCTAGAAACTGAACCAATTTCGAAGGCGTATCGATTACTTGACCCGCAAAAAAAGAAAATAGTAGTGAGCCGAGATGTAGTATTTGATGAAACTAAGGGTTTGAACTAGAATCAAAACAATCAAGATCATGGTGGAGGTTTTAGTATTATCTTTCGAGATTTTGGTAATCTTGGAATTCAAGAAGAAGTGAGTGGTGATGACTCAATACAAGTTAGTGACAATACAGATCATGAGCCGCAGATCAACGAAGAAGACAGTGACATGTCAGATGTTGGTGATACACATGAGTATGATACAGATAATGTTGTGGAAGTTCAACAAGAATTTCAACCTACTTTAAGAAGAACAACAAGACAGATCAACATACCAAAATACCTAGAAGATTATGTTTTACTTGCCCAAGAAGAAGGAGAGATGTTGCTTCTATGTTTGAACAATGAACCGAAAGATTTCTTGGAAGCAAAAGAAACGAAAGAATGGATGCTCGCTTGTGAAGATGAAATTTGTTCCATTAATAAGAATCATACTTTGGATCTTGTTGAGTTACCGATGGGAGTAAAGCTGATTGGCTTAAAGTGGATGTTCAAACTCAAGAGAAACTCTGATGGCAGTATCAACAAGTACAAGGCTCTATTAGTTGCAAAGGGTTATGTTCAACAATATGGAGTCGATTTCGAAGAATTTTTTGCTCCAATGTCTTGGATTGAGACAATACGGCTTCTTGTTAACTTAACAGCTTATAACGGATGGGAAATACATCATCTTGATGTGAAGACAACTTTTCTACATGGCGAGTTACAAGAAATCGTGTATGTTACGCAACCAGAAGGGTTTGTCAAAAGGGGATGTGTAGACAAGGTCTATAAGCTTAACAAAGCATTATATGGTTTGAGACAAGCTCCAAGAGCCTGGAATAATAAGCTGAATCAAATACTTGTGGGGTTACGGTTTGAAAAATGCTTTAAAGAACCGTTTGTATATCGAAATAAGGAAAAGGGAAGTCTTCTTATTGTGGTGGTGTATGTAGATGATTTATTCGTCTCAGGAACTAACATCGGCGAGTTCAAGAAAGAGATGGCACCCAAATTCGAGATGAGTGATCTTGGGAAGCTAACATATTACTTTGGAATTGAAGTGTGTCAATTTAAAGGAGGAATAACGTTAAGACATAATGGTTATGCATAAAAGATCTTGGAAGAATCAAGGATGAAGACTTGTAATCCTGTTCACACACCGATAGAAGAAGGATTGAAGCTGTCAAAGTTGGAAAACGAAAAAGAGATTGATGCTACATGGTACAAAAAGAATGTTGGTTGTCTACGATATCTTCTTCATAAAAGACCAGATTTAACATTTTGTGTAGGAGTATTGAGACGGTATATGCAGAGCCCTAAAGTGTCACATGGAGCTGCAATGAAAAAATATCTAAAATATTTACGAGGTACAACTACTCTTGGGTTAATATTCACACACTCAGTCTCAAGAGTACCAAGACTATTAGGCTACAGCGACAACAGCTACAAATGTTGATCCAGATGACGGCAAGAGTACAACCGATCACATATTTTTTCTTGCAGGAAGTCCAATATCTTGGTTTCGCAGAAGCAGGATATCGTGGCACTATCATCGTGTGAAGCAGAATTCATGGCAGGGATTGAAGCGGCGAGACAAGCGATTTGGCTCCAGGATTTGCTTAGTGAAGTCACCGGGTCGTCTAGTGAGAAAGTCACAATCTTACTGGATAACAAATCAGCAATAGCTCTCACAAAGAATCCAGTGTTTCATGGTAGAAGCAAACACATACACCGGAAATATCATTTTATAAGGAAATGTGTTGAGAATGGACAAATAGAGGTGGAGCATATTCCTGGAACATAACAAAAGGCTGACATCCTTACGAAAAGCTTTGGGAAGGATCAAGTTCAGAAAAATGAGGGAGTCTATAGGTGTTTAAGATTTGGAAGAGGATAAAGTCAAGCTTAAGGGGAAGAATGTTGGAGTAAGCTTGACAGAAGCTTGGAGATCAAGCTAAACAAGTTATGGTTTAAGGAAAATTAGAGATTGTATTTAGAAGTTGTCTAAATATAATAGAAAAGGAAATTAAGAGAAAAAATAAGTTTTCCTTTAAAGATTAGGGGAACATGTTTAGGTCTTTTATATATAAGGAGATGCTAAAGTTGTGGCATAACTTATATGTTTGGAGAATAAAAAAGCTTTACTTTTTGAGAGAGTTTTCTAAGGCTAATAAAGAGAGTGATTCTTTATTCTTGTGTTCTTAAATTCTTGTTTGTGTTTTTGAGAGTTGGTTATTGATTCTAGAGTAGAGACTTTGGAACTCACGGGTTCAATTCGTTTTTCAAGAGATGTGCTCTGAAAGAGAGTTAAATCATATTGTATGGACCTCGCCTACGGACGTATAAACTTTTAGTCATTAAAAAAAAGGTTGAACAAAATAAATTTGTTTATTTGAACACAACAAAATAGATTACGAACATAACAATAATTTAAAATATTCCTTCTACGTCCACTTCAGGGTGAAGAGTCTTGGTCTTTGTTAGGCCTTGGCCACCGTTGCCACTTACGATACGATTTATAAAATTTCTAATTTGCTACTTGACTTAAAAACAAATTAAAAAAAAAAAGCCACTTAAAAAATTACTAAATTTGTTACTCTTTTTCTTCAAATTTAATATTAAATTATATTAAAAAATAACATTGTTATAACTGGTGTTCCGGAATGGAAAAAGAATTATGGATAGAAAGAGCATTGAGACAATCAAAAAGAAACAAATGCTGCATTCGAGAGTGAAAACAGCATTGATAACCATTCGCGTACCGGTGATTCACTAGGTGTTGAATAATTGTAATCTGATCCTTGAGTTGCTTGTCAATCCACCCCATGAGATGGGCTGAAGAGTTCTGAGCTTCACCATGTCGTCTTCCATTCTGCTTCCTCCAAACTGTATGAATGACAGCTTGGAAAACATACCGAAGCAAGAACATATCGACTCGATCATAGTTTTGCTGCGAGATATAGGCAATGATGACTGACCGATCACTTGAAAAATTTGAAGTGAGAAGACCTCTTGCAAGAGCGTCCCATATATCAGAGACGTAATCACATGCGAAAAATAGATGATCATGTGTTTCAAGGTGTGCGTTGCAGTGACCACAGATTCCCGACGAGGCATCCGAGCACTAAGTCATTCGAGCCCCCGTGGAAAGTCTATCGTGTACCGCCAACAATGCGCATAAGGAGAAATTTGGAGTAGCATGAGTAAACCACACACCCTTATGCCAAGTCACCGTGTTGGCAGTAATTCGAACATGATTCCACGTATCTTTAGTAGAAAACCGCAGTCTGAAAACCGTAATAAATCAATCCAACAAAATCATTAAACATGGAATCAGCAACCTAGCAACATTCTAACGACTCAACTCTAGTAACCTAACAGAATCCAGACAACACATCAACAAGCCACTAGAACATTTTCGTCTTCATTACCTTGATTTCATAATCATACTTTGCCTTTACCTGCATCACAAATACTCAGTGAGACAATTGTCCCATCTACTGGACTATTTACACAAAAAAAATTGAGAAACCAATATTCAACAAACAACAAACAACACAATCAAACCAAGAAAAGCAAGCTTCAGCCGTCTGCTGAAGGTTTGTGTCGACCGATTGCCAACTAGTGTCGATCTACACCGACATCTGATGAATGTTGGTGTCGACCGACACCTGCTCGACATTTCCTAGAAACCCTAATTGTGTTGACTGACATTTCCACATAGTATCGATCGACACTACTCAGAACCCTCGAACCGTTCTCGTACTGATGTCATACTAATAGGTCTTTTTGTTAGTAATAAACATCCTCAATTTACTACAAGCAATTATAATATAAATTGTGTTAGACTTACAAATAAAAAATTTGTCATATGGGGCTCGAATCCGTATCATGCTACTTTATGTTAGGAGCATTACAATTATATTCTAAGCTCTACAAAGATAACACAAATACAAATGATAAAATTTGATCATGGATTCATGGACATCTCTAAATTTTTATATAATATAGAAAGATTTTTCTTAACAAATGATTTATAATTCTGCGTCTGCCATTGGGTTCTCTATATTAAAAAACAAAAACAAAACAGCGTGGACAGATTCTCTCTCAATATTGCGAACATCGTCCTCATATTCTTACAGATAACAACTCAAATAATATTTGCAACAAGAAACGATTACGACAAAAAGATTTGTTCCAAATTTGGCAATTAGTAAAATTAATTTGGTAAGTTTATCTCTTTTACTCCAAAGATTTGCCTCTTTTGCCTTATATACTTCTACTTTCTCTATATTTGTCCCTTTTATTACTCAATAAATAAATGACGTACGCCACTAAACTTAAGTTTTAAAATTGTCATTCCATTTTCCCATTTGGCCATTTCATATGTATCGTGTTTCTCAATGTGTGCATAGAGAATCGCAGATGTTCTCTATTCCGTACCAATAGAGAAGACTTTAGGTTTCATGAAGTCCAAGCCACCAAGACGTATAACTTTTACTTAAATAGAAAAGATGTGCGTGTTTGTAGGGCGTAGAGTAAATAAGAAAAGGACTTATTCTTATAATTTATGAACTGATTAAATACTTACTACTACGATGCAATTTTTCTCCGTAACACACGACAAACAAATTCTTCGTGTAGCACTCTAGACGTTCTCATAAAATTTGCATCATTAATCTAAAAAAAGGTGATTACTGGAGCTCAAACCCCAAACATTTAGTGTATAAATAGTTAATAAATTCTTGATCAATCACTGGACCTAGGAAACTTCCAACATATTCGTTATGTTTCGTTTTTTATAATTAATTGTTTTATTTTCATTTCAAAAAAAAAGTATATTCTATATTATTCATATAAATTTTTTTTACATAAGGTATGTGATTTGATTTTCGGAAAGTGCACTTTCTTTATATATTATTGGACATAAAATTTATTCAAGGTTCTAAAGTTTTGTAAGTAGATCCTATCCGTCGTTCGTAATATCAAGTGTTTTATTAACAAAACTGAATTATCATGAATGTGATGTGAAGCAGATAAAATTGTTTGTACGTATCAGAACAACTGTCGTCGTGAAGCCGTTTATTTCATCAATTTTTGGTAGTTGGATGATTCCGCGTATTACATTAGTTTTGTCGGTCTTAATCCGCCACTCTGTACTGTTTATTACCATTTCGAAAATAGTTTTATATAAAGAGTGGATATATTATATTTCCGAAGCATCGTTATTAGACCAAGCATGCGGAGTCTTTTTTTATCCCGCGACCAAAAACAAAAAATGTATATACATTATGAAAATGTCAAATGTGTATGCCGTAAGGGCCGGGTTACATGAAGACAAGAAGAATATTTTACACAGCCGTATTGAAAGGTTTTGGAATAGCTTCTAGATAAACTTAAATAATACGAAGTGATTAAGTTTATTACTTCATTTTAGATTTTTACTTTCATGCAAAAACTGTTAATGAAGGGTTTACATGCGACGATATTTGAAACAGTCGAAGATTACAAAACCCTTTTTGGAGATTCTTCTGCAACGTGGTCAGATTTAGTAGTTTCCTTAGTAAACCTGTATCGTAGTCGTTTTCATAATTATGCCTCACATACACTTTAGACCAAATGGAACATATTAAGAATTCCTGTAACACAAAAACAATTTCTTCTTAAACCAAAAAAATACAAATAATAATTCTTCCTCATTACAATTTACATTTCAAATTCATATTTAACATAATCGTTTTCTTTACAGTACTTTAAAAAAGAAAAATACTATATATCAAACAGAATCCAGCACTTTACGGTGAAAATATTACAAAATACAATTCTACTAATATTATATGATAAAAGTATAGAGTATAGACCACATGGATATGAGTCATTACTTTCAATCCATTTGAATGTTCAAAGAAAAAGGTTTATCCGTGGGCTACGTCTTCCTAAAAAATTAGTCTTCTAGTCCTCCATACACCTAGATATTTACCCTAAGTTATCAAAATATATATATATATATATGATAAATACAATTAGAAGTATAGCCCCAGATTTGTAGTTTGGTACTTGGTATACCATCAAAAATAAATATAGAACTAGATTTGGAATAAGTACAATTATCTCATAGAATAACAAAAAAAAAAACAAATTCAGAACTAATCATACATATCATGTATCTTTTATTAAATTAAAATTAATCGCTCGTATTTGAAATTTGATTTTATAAAATTAGTTGAAACACATATCTAAAGTTAATATATTGTTTTATTTAAATATCAACATATCTTAGGGAAACACATAAACTTTCGGAAATTCATGATGTTACATTTCTAAAGTTAATAGAGAAGTTTTGAGAAATTCTCATTTTAGTGTGTCTATTTTCAAAAATGTCTCTAGCTGTTCATTTTTAAAATTCCTCTTATTAAAATAACTATTACTTGGCGACTTGATCCAAGTGTTTGTAAAGTTTTATAAGTTCTTACAAGGTATTTAATAAAATTTTATAAAGTTTTTATAAGCTGTTTGTAAGATTTTATATACATATAAAGGTAGTTTGTGTGTTTTATCAGATTACACACTTATTTGAGTATAAATTTTAAAAACATTTTTTATTTTTATTTTTAGAAATAAGGTAATTTTGAAAAGGGGTATGAAAAAATGACATTTTTAAAATTCCTCATACTAATATGTATCTTGTTATACATTAGGTAGTTAGCTATCCTTTTCCTTCTTATTATTAATAACAAATACTATAAATTTGGACCACATTTTGTTTAATTGAAATATCCTGTTGGCATTTTTCCATCTTTGAAAATTCACCGTTTTATCGATTTGCAAGTCAAGTTAATACTCGTTTTCTCATCTCACCTCTATCTATATAGAACACAGCTCAACATCTAACTTCTTACAACATAACGTATATACGTAAAATACAGAAAAGGAAAGAAAAAAAAGTTGTTACCATTAACAAACAAAAATGGGGAAATGCCCTGTTTTGATGATATACCTCTCTTCTTTTATTCTTCTTGTCCTTCAAACACTCCATGGTGTTCAATCCGTAAAGTGTTTCGGAAACTCCTTCAACGGCAACGGCAGCTACGCTCAGAATCGCCAGAAACTCTTCTCTACTCTTGCTGATAAAGTCGTCACTAACGGCGGATTCTACAACGCTTCACTTGGCCAAATTCCCAACAGAGTTTACGCTCTTGCCATGTGCGCTAGAGGCTACGACCAAGAAGCTTGTTTCAGTTGCGTCCAATCATTAGCTCAGGATACTCAGGATACACAAAAAGGATGTCAACGCCACATGGACTCCTTCATATGGGGAGGCAATGACGACGTTTCTTGTCTTGTACGTTCCTCAAACCACTCAACTTTTAGGAACCTCCAGCTTGGACCTTCCGTTATATGTCCAAATCCATATCTTATCGAGTCGTTTAAAAACATGACCCTTTTCCAACGACAGTGGGAAGTAATGGTTAATCGGACTCTCGAGGCTACCACTAAAGCTGAAACTTCCTCGGTACTCAAGTACTACAGTGCCGAAAAAGCCGGGTTCACGGAGTTTCCAGATGTTTACATGCTGATGCAATGCACACCCGACATAACTTCTCAAGACTGCAGAAAATGTTTGGGAGATTGCGTGATGAATTATAGAAAAGATTATCTCGAGAGAAAAGGAGGCATGGCTAGTCTTCCTAGCTGTTATTTCAGGTGGGATCTATATACTTACCACAATGCTTTTGATAATGTAACAAGAGTTCCTGCGCCTCCTCGGCCTCCAACGCATGCAAAGGAGAGCTGCATAACAAATAAAAAAGGTAAATCAAATGAGTTATAGCATTGCACATTTTGTAAGTATGATAAAGAGGTTCTCAGACTAAATAGCGTTAATAATTTGCAGGAAGAAGTACAATCGCAATATTTGTGGTTCTTACTTTCATTAATCTTTTGGTGTTTATTGGCTTCATTAAAGTCTTTGCAAGGAGGGGAAAATATAATAGTGGTAAGGCTAACTTGCTTCAATCAACCTTATGATGTAGAGAGTAAGGCTTATTTCTGTTTTGTTTTTTTTTTTTGTAAAGTTGGTGGTGCAGAGTACTCTGATTCTGATGGTCAATTCATGTTACGGTTTGATCTTGGTATGATCTTAATGGCAACCAATGACTTCTCTTCTGAAAATACTATTGGACAAGGTGGATTTGGTACTGTCTATAAGGTAATAAAATAATTTTGTTCCTAGTACTGTGTTCTTTATCAACTAAGGTCTTTTAGGTGTAAATAGATTTTGAGAATGGGTTTCAGGGGAAATTCCAAAACGGGCAAGAGGTAGCGGTCAAGAGATTAGGAAAAGGTTCAGGACAAGGAGATATGGAGTTTAAGAATGAGGTCTCACTCTTGACAAGACTCCAACATAAGAATCTAGTTAAGCTTCTTGGGTTCTGTAACGAGGGAGATGAAGTGATTCTTGTCTACGAGTTTGTTCCTAACTCAAGTCTTGATAACTTTATCTTCGGTGAGTTTTCGAATGACAGGCACATATTTGTTTTTATAGTTTTAGAAACTTTTAGCAAAACATTGTTCCTTTAAACTCTGCAGATGAAGAGAAGCGTTCACTTCTTACATGGGAGATGAGGTTCAGAATTATAGAAGGCATTGCTCGAGGTCTTCTTTATCTTCATGAGGATTCTCAGCTAAAGATTATTCACAGAGACTTGAAGGCGAGCAACATACTTTTAGATGCTGAGATGAATCCTAAAGTTGCAGATTTTGGAACAGCGAGGTTGTTTGACACTGACGTGACTCGAGCTGAAACAAAACGAATAGCTGGAACCCGGTAAGGAATATTTTTTTAAATGCTCTGTTTTAAAAACAGAGTCTTCGAGACATTTAAACAGTCATGAATATAGTGTTACTGGTTTGCATATACGCAGTGGATATATGGCTCCTGAGTACCTGAATCACGGAGAAATCTCAGCTAAATCTGACGTTTATAGCTTTGGTGTCATGCTTCTAGAGATGATAAGTGGTGAAAGAAACAAGACCTATAAAGGAGAAGGACTTGCAGCTTTTGTAAGCTTACTTCACATATCAGTCTTTGCTCCATTTTTTATTTTAATCTTCAAACCTCTGTGTACAATAAGTAACAACACATGTTTTCTTGGTGCAGGCATGGAAGAGATGGGTTGACGGCAAGCCTGAGGTTATAATTGATCCTTTCTTGATTGAGAATCCAAGAAACGAGATCATCAAGTTGATCCAGATTGGTTTGTTGTGCGTTCAAGAGAATGCAGCAAAGAGACCAACCATGAGCTCTGTGATCATTTGGCTTGGCAGTGATACTATCATCATTCCTTTACCTAATGCTCCTGCTTTCACTGGAAGTCAGTCCCAATCAGAAAGTGGTACAACGTCAATGAGCGGTGATGTCTTCACAGAGTTGAGTTGTCGTTGAGTTAAAAATCATTTGATCAAAATGTTGGTATCGAAAGCAAACTTCACAAAAAACCTTCTTCAAGGAACCTATCTTTGTATCTTGTGGTGTTTAAATATTTTTGTCCTTTTGGCAATTAGTAAGTTATTATAGTGAATTCTCATAAATCTTAGCTCAAAGCTCAATGTCTTCATTTTTTGCTCTGCATCTCATTTTGAAAACTAAAATCTTATTAATTAATGATAACTTACGTTACCATATAATATGGACACATACAAGCCTAGGGACAATTAGTTTTCTAATTTGCTAATTAAAATCCACACTATAGTTAATAATGATAATTATAAATCTTGATATGTACAAGCCTAGGGACACATATTAACATATATAATTTTCTACACAAAAAAAGAGAAAGTGGATACGATATAAAATTTGTTAATTCGAACACAACAAAACAGATTACGAACATAACAATAATTCAAACTTCTACGTCCACTTCAAGTGAAGAGTCTTGGTCTTTGATATGATACTTCCACGCTTCTTTCTTCGATAGTTTAGGGAAATTTAATTATTATAAATAATGGATTTTAAGAACTTTGTACTACTCTTCTTACTTGGCCACCGTTGCCAGTTACGACCAAAGACTTATAAGATTTCTAATTTGCTACTTGACTTGAAAAAAATAATTAAAAGAACTACTTAAAAAATCGCTAAATTTGTTTGTTTTTCAAAGTTAAGTTTTGTGGGTAAAAAAAGTCTTTTTTTGTTTGTAGTAAACATTCTCTCAATTCACTACACGCAACTATACTGTAATTGTCTTAAACGTACAAATAATTTTTTTTTCATATGGCTCCATAACGTATCATACGTATTTTAGTTATAGCTCTACAAAGAAAACACAAATACATATACTAAAATTTGATCATGGAGATCTCTAAATAACATATATTAAATTATATATGGACATGAGAGAAAATATGCGTTGGCAAAACCTACGCGTATCCGCGTGTTACGTACTTTCCTAGTACACAAATTAATAAAAATTGACCAATACACATTTTATCAAGTCAACTAGTTATATAGTATACTCGTTTGCTCAATAACTGATTATCTATTCAAGTCTTAACAATAACGAAGTAGTTCAAGAAAAAGAAAAAGAAAAAAAATGGGGAATAAACCTGCTTTGATGTTCTTTCTCGCGTCTTTTCTTCTTCTTGTCCTTCAAAAGCTCGAAGTTGTTAACGCTGTGGGATGTACCGGAAGCTTATTCAACAGTAATAGCACCTACGCTCAGAATCGCCGCGATCTCTTCTCTACTCTTGCAAATAAAGTCGCCACCAACGGTGGATTCTACAACGCTTCACTCGGCAAAAGTCCCAACAGAGTTCACGCTGTTGGTCTATGCGGAAGAGGCTACGAGCAACAAGCATGTATCAGTTGTGTTGAAAGTGCCGTTCAGGGTATACTTACGACAACGAGTTGTCCAAACCGCATGGATTCATTCACGTGGGACAAAGACGGTGAAGACAATGTTTCTTGTCTTGTAAGTACCTCAAACCACTCAACTTTTGGTAACCTTGAGCTTAGACCTGCTGTTAGATACCAAAGTCCAGATAGTATCGAGCCATCGAAAAACATGACTCTTTTCGAGCAACAATGGAATGCAATGGCTAATCGGACCCTCGAGGCTGCCGCGGAAGCTGAAAATTCGTCGGTACTTAAATACTATAGTGCCGAGAAAGCCGAGTTCACAGAGTATCCAAATGTTTACATGCTGATGCAGTGCACACCCGACATAACTTCCCAAGATTGCAAGACATGTTTGGGACAATGCGTGACGCTTTTTAAAGAACAGGTTTGGGGAAGAAAAGGAGGTGAGGTTTATCGTCCAAGCTGTTTTTTCAGGTGGGATCTATATGCTTTCCATGGTGCTTTTGATAACGTAACAAGAGTTCCTGCGCCTCCTCGACCTCAGGCTCAGGAGAAGGAGAGCTCTATAACCGAAAAGAAAGGTAAACCAAATTTTAAAGCATTGCCATAAAATTTGTAAGTATGATAAAGAGGTTCTCAGGCTAAAAGGGGTTAAATAATTTGCAGGAAGGAGCATTGGGTATCGTGTAATTATCGTAATATTTGTGCTTCTTACTTTCATTAATATTTTGGTGTTTATTGGCTTCATCAAAGTCTATGCACGGAAGAAAAAATTATACAACATCATAACCACTGGTTAGTGTACCTTTAATTTCTTGCTTCAGTCAACCTTATGAGTGATGATATAGTAATTAAGGGTTATTTGTTTTCTTTTTTTGTTAGTTGGTAGTGCAGAGTACTCTGATTCTGATGGTCAGTTTGTGTTACGGTTTGATCTTGGTATGATCATTATGGCAACCAATGACTTCTCTTCTGATAATACGCTAGGCCAAGGTGGATTTGGTACTGTCTATAAGGTAGTAATTACATTTTCACGATAATGAGTTGTTGATTGATCTTGATCTCGGACTCGGATGACGGGATGAGTAACAAATCTTGAGAACCGGTTTCAGGGGACATTGCTAAACGGGCAAGAGATAGCGGTAAAGAGATTAACAAAAGGTTCAGGACAAGGAGATATAGAGTTTAAGAATGAAGTTTCATTACTGACAAGACTCCAACATAGGAATCTGGTTAAGCTTCTAGGGTTCTGTAACGAAGGAGATGAAGAGATTCTTGTCTACGAGTTTGTCCCCAACGCAAGTCTTGACCACTTTATCTTCGGTGAGCCTTCGAAAAACAGCTGCCAATTTGGATAGTTTTAGAACTTTTAAGCAAAATACAAATGTTTCTTTACAGATGAAGAGAAGCGTTCACTTCTTACATGGGAGATGAGATGCAGAATTATAGAAGGCATTGCTCGAGGTCTTCTTTATCTTCATGAGGATTCTCAGCTGAAGATTATTCACAGAGACTTGAAGTTGAGTAACATCCTCTTAGACGCAGAGATGAACCCCAAAGTTGCAGATTTTGGGACAGCTAGGTTGTTCGATACAGATGAGACTCGAGCTGAAACTAAACGAATAGCTGGAACTCGGTAAGAAACATTTTTAAATGCTCTGTTTTTAAAACAGAGTCTTGCAGGCATTTAAACAATTATGAACTAATGTTATTGTTTGCATATATGCAGTGGGTATATGGCTCCTGAGTACCTGAATCATGGGCAAATGTCAGCTAAATCTGACGTTTATAGCTTTGGTGTCATGCTTCTAGAGATGATAAGTGGTGAAAGAAACAAGAGCTTTGAAGGAGAAGGACTTGCTGCTTTTGTAAGCTTCTTCACATATCAGTGGTTGATCCATTTTGTTCTTACTCTTCAAACCACTTATGTACAAAATGTAATAATACATATTTTCTTTCTTGGTGCAGGCATGGAAGAGATGGGTTGAAGGAAAGCCTGAGATTATAATTGATCCTTTCTTGATAGAGCATCCAAGAAACGAGATCATCAAGTTGATCCAGATTGGTTTGTTGTGTGTTCAAGAGAATGCAGCAAAGAGACCAACCATGAGCTCTGTGATAATTTGGCTTGGCAGTGAAACTATCATCATTCCATTACCTAATGCTCCTATTTTCACTAGAAGTCATTCCCAATCTGAAAGTGGTACAATGTCAATGAGCAGCGATGTCTTCACAGAGTTGAGTTGTCGTTGAGGTTTAAATCAGATTATCAGATTTTTTTTTTCGAAAGCAAACTATACATTGTATCTTGTGGTCCTGGTCATTAGCATGATCAAGAAACCTTTCATTTTATCTTGTGGTCTTTAGATATTTTCCTAAGTTTCATCTCAAAGCATAAATAGTAAATTAATGTATGTAATCTTCATTTCCTAAGCTCCATCACAAAGCATACTTTTTTTAGGTCAACAAAATATTTCATGGTTTTAGAACAAATAATGAATGGAAAAAAAAATTTATGGACATCAAAACAAACATGACCCAAAACCTATAAATATTGGAGTGTTGTTAAAGACACCACTTCGGAAACTATGATTAAGTGAAAAGTTGATTACTTGGATTATTTTTTTCCACCAACTCTTTCCGATGACACCAAAGACGGATCCACGTAAAAGGAAGCGGAGTCACGCACAAACTTGTTTTATGTGATTTAAATGTGCTATGTCACTAGACTAAGTTAGCTAAATTGGTTAAAGTTTGTAATTGCCCCCAATAGAGAATCGAGGATATGCAATATTTTTCTTATTAGTCGTGGTCCTGACGAGGAAAGACTTTATGTTCTATGAAGGTATCTATGCATCCACACGAGCAAAAATAAAGACTTTTTTTTTTTTTTTTTTTTTTTTACAACAGAGAATAAGATTGGTTCAAACAAGCCAATGCGAAGGGACATTGTTTACATAAGTAACTAAGTGCGGAACAGAGCGAACACGACGCGCTAGTTTATCCGCTTTACCATTCTGAGAGCGAGGAACGTGGAGCAATGTAAAGGACGCAAAAATAAAGACTTCTATACCTCAATGTAAAAGGATGCCGTATGCGTGCGATAAGGGTTGCCTAGTCAAATAGAAAGTAAACGATACGCAGAAGCACAATTTAAGGTTTGGACATTTAACAAGAGTGCTCAAGTAGATAGCATTTGTTCTTAGTTTTTAATACCTGTTTGGTCCTTCTCGCGTTTATTATAAGTTTTCCTTTTTTCATTTCTTTATAGGGATTATTGTGAAAATAGGCATTTGTTTGGCAAAATCTTTCAAAATAGGCATTTCTTTCCATGCTTTCATTTTTAGGCTTTTTTTAAACATACAAAGACAAAACTATCATTCTCTCTGTCTCCTCTTTGCTTTCTTCTCTTCCGACCAAAACCAGGAAACGTCTCCGGCACCACCATTGCCATGCTCCGATAAACTCAATGATTTTAATTAATTTCGTTTGAATTAAAATAACTAAACCCTAAGAAGATAATGTTTAGTGAACCCAAGGGTTCCTATAATAAACTTAGTCGAATCAAACAAATTTCAGATCTAAACTAAATTTGGAAATTACATATTTGCAAATTGACAAATTTTGGAGAAATCGTGAAAGGAACTGTCGGCAATCGTTTAAGGACAAGCGACCATCTCGCCGTTCATTAAGGCGAAACTCACCGTCGTCATTGCCGCTGTTCATTAGGACGGAGCTCACCGTTTGTCGTTGCCGCCGTTCATTAAGGCGGAGCTCAGCATCGTTGTTGCCGCCGTTCATAAAGGCGGAGTTCATCACTGTCGTTGCCGCTGTTCATTAGGACGGAGCTCACCATCGTCGTTGGCGCCGTTCATAAGTGGAAACTCGAGATTTAATCGTTATTAATCTTGTATTTCTCACCACCGCGCAACCATCTTCATCACTGGATCTCATCATCATCTCATTTACAATATTGTCTTCTTCGTCTCATCTCTTCCGTCAAGAGGAAAAAAAATGTCTCAATTTTTCATCAATTAAAAGAAGGATAAATATGTCATTCTATAGCCAAATAAATGCTTAAATCCATAAGCACGTACAGAAAGTCCCAACTGAACAATACTTCTGGAAAAAAAAAATGCTTATCTCATAATTAACTCTTTCTATGACTTTTTCTCTATTTATATAACCATTTTACAAATACCATTTTTTTTTTATGAAACTCTTGTGGACGTCCATAAAGCTGTATTGGTAGTGTCTATCAAATTGATAACTTTTTAATCATATCTTATTTTTTTTCGGCGAATTCCAAAAAATTTGTGATAATCTTTGCCTCAATACTACTTTCGACCTAGAAGGGGGAAGACTTTTTTTGGTCACGCGGCCAAAAACAAAAGCTGTTATTGAATGAAATGGATGTGCATGTGGTAGGGCTACATGGAGAAGAATAGTATAATTTACACAGTACGAGAAATCCAGCAAAAAATTTGTAGATACAACTGTTCGTCATGGTCTCAAATGTGTTGTAGAAAGAATTGTCACGTATAGAGTCGCGGTATTTATTATGATCGAATGGGATGCATGTAGCTTAGGTTCGATTGATTGATTATCATGTATAATAGGATAATATCAATTACATCTGAATGTGATGAAATAGACAGCAAAAATATTATATATAGAGGCTTTATGTGAGTCTTCAGTTAACTTCATCGGATGTCCTTGTTGAGCTACAAGTAAAACCTGACTTCATTGGCTATCCTTGTTGGCTCTATGTGCTTTCTTCAAACTTCATAACAGCCACTGTTGTTGGCTTCTTTCGAAATAACCAATTAATACGGCATTTTCTCAATGTTTTTTTGGGGCCAAAACTTCTTAATACGTTAACGTCTCACAAAACCAATACGTGGTCATTTCATTTGCTTGTGCTTTAGCATCATTTGAGATGTCAAAGCCGGCATGCTCTGGCTATATAAATATAACGAGCTTAAAAATCATAACGAAGTAGTACATGAATAAGAAAGAAAGAAAAGAAAAAAAAAGTTGTTACCATTAACAAACAAAAATGGGGAAATGCCCTGCTTTGATGATATACCTCTCGTCTTTTATTCTTTTTGTCCTTCAAACACTCCATGGTGTTAACTCCGTAGAGTGTTTCGAAAGCTCATACAACCGTAACAGCAGCTACCCTAAGAACCGCGAGAAACTCTTCTCTGATCTTGCTGAAAAAGTCGTTGCTAACCGCGGATTCTACAACGCTTCATTCGGCCAATACCCCGACAGAGTTTATGCTCTTGCCATCTGTGCAAGAGGCTACGACCAAGAAGCTTGTTTCAGTTGCGTCCAATCATTGTCTCAGGATACACAAAAAGAATGCCAAAGCCGCAAGGATTCGTTCATGTGGGGTGGCGAGAAAGTTGTTTCTTGTCTTGTTCGTTCCTCAAACCACTCAACTTTTAGGAGCCTCAAGCTCAGTCCTCCTTTTGTATCGCCAAGTCAAGATATCATCGAGCCATCTAAAATGATGACACTTTTCGTACCACAGTGGGAAGCTATGGTTAATCGGACCCTCAAGGCTGCCACGAAGGCTAAAACTTCCTCGGTACTTAAGTACTATAGTGCCGGAAAAGCCGGGTTCACGGATTTTCAAGATGTTTACATGCTGATGCAATGCACACCCGACATAACTTCTGAAGATTGCAGTACATGTTTGGAAGGTTGCGTGATATATTTTAGAAAACAGTATCTAGGAAGAGAAGGAGGCATGGCTAGTTTTCCAAGCTGTTTTTTCAGGTGGGATTTATATCCTTTCCATGGTGCTTTTGATGATGTAACAAGAGTTCCTGCGCCTCCTCCTGGACCTCATGTTCAGGAAAAGGAGAACTCTAAAACAGACAAGAAAGGTAAAACAAAATGAATTAGAGTATTGCCTCACAACTTGTAAAGAGGTTCTTAGACTAGAAAAAGTTTTGAACAAAAAAAAAAAAAAAAAAAAAAGACTAAAAAGGGTTAGTAATTTGCAGGAAGGAGCATTGGATTTGGCGGAATTATCGCAATAATCGCTGTTTTTACATTCATTAATATTTTGGTGTTTATTGGCTTCATCCAAGTAAATGCTCAGAGGAGAAATATAAAAAATGGTAAGTGTACCTTGCTTCAATCCTATGATGTAGAGAGTAAGGCTTATTTATTCTTCTTCTCTTTTTTTTTTTTTTTTTTTTTTTCTTTTTTAGTTGGTGGTGCGGAGTACTCTGATTCTGATGGTCAATTCATGTTACGGTTTGATCTTGGTATGATTATAATAGCAACCGATGACTTCGCTTCTGAAAATACGCTTGGCCAAGGTGGATTTGGTACGGTCTATAAGGTAATAATAACATTTTCCCTAGTTCTTGATCAACTTTAAGTCACTTATGGGTAACTTAAAAGTATCTTGAGAATTGGTTTCAGGGGACATTTCCAAACGGGAAAGAGGTAGCCGTGAAGAGATTAACAAAAGGTTCAGGACAAGGAGATATGGAGTTTAAGAATGAGGTTTCACTCTTGACAAGACTCCAACATAGGAATCTGGTTAAGCTTCTTGGGTTCTGTAATGAAGGAGGTGAAGAGATTCTTGTCTACGAGTTTGTCCCTAACGCAAGTCTTGATAACTTTATCTTCGGTGAGCTTTCAAAAGACAATGGCATTTATTGTAGTTCTAGATACTTTTAGCATAACATTGTTTCTTTAAACTCTACAGATGAAGAAAAGCGTTCGCTTCTTACATGGGAGGTAAGGTTCAAAATTATAGAAGGCATTGCTCGAGGTCTTCTTTATCTTCATGAAGATTCTCATCTGAAGATCATTCACAGAGACTTGAAGTTGAGCAACATACTTTTAGACGCTGAGATGAACCCTAAAGTTGCAGATTTTGGAACAGCGAGGTTGTTTGACACTGACGAGACTCGAGCTGAAACTAAACGAATAGCTGGAACCCGGTAAGACACATATCAATCAAATTTGTAGACATATTTAAATGCTCAATGCTCTGTTTTTAAAACAGAGTCTTGTAAACATATTTAAATGCTCTGTTCTTAAAACAGAGTCTTGCAGACGTATAAACGTTATTGGTTGCATATGCAGTGGCTATATGGCTCCCGAATATCTGAATCGCGGAGAAATCTCAGCTAAATCTGATGTTTATAGCTTCGGTGTCATGCTTTTAGAAATGATAAGTGGTGAAAAAAACAAAGCTACGAAGGAGAAGGACTTGCTGCTTTTGTAAGCTTACTTCACATTTCAGTCTTATTTGGTCCATTAGTTTTCAATCTTCAAACCTCTTGTGTACAAGAAGTAACAACATATATTCTCGTTAGTGCAGACATGGAAGAGATGGGTTGAAGGAAAGCCTGAGATTATAATTGATCCTCTCTTGATAGAGCATCCGAGAAACGAGATCATCAAGTTGATCAAGATTGGTTTGTTGTGTGTTCAAGAGAATGCAGCAAAGAGACCAACCATGAGTTCTGTGATAATTTGGCTTGGAAGTGAGCCCATACTTATTCGTTTACCTAATGCTCCTGCTTTCACTGGAAGTCAATCCCCATCTGAAAGTGGTACAACAATGTCAATGAGAGGCGATGTCTTCACGGAGTTGAGATAATCACTATGCATTTTATCTTGTGGTCTTGAGATATTTTTCCTTTTGGTAAATAGAAAATTTATGAATGAATTATGTTTATAACTTCAGCTCAAAGCATATTGTATAAACGAAAGCAGTAACAATCGAAGCAATCGAAGAAGTCTTGGCCATAAAACCGGAAAATAATGACTCTGTTATTATTTTGTTAACCGGAAATAGATGGTTACCAATTGAAATATTTCTTCAAGGTATTTATATTAACATTTTTGAAGTACATTTTAGTTTATACCCTTGAAATTTATCTTATTTAATTTGTTTTTTTGCAACATTAACCTCTATAGCTTTTATTAAAATAACATTTCTACTTAATTCATCCCTAAAGATTTTCCTAAAATAACTTTTCTACTTAACTCAATTAATGGAACTATATTAATCGATCAAATTTATTTACGCTTATTGCCATACACAGCATGACACCATCATTTAAGAGATCGAGAATAAATACTCAAAACTTATTTTAATACATCGTAAATCGAGAGACTTTGAGAAATAAAAGATTACATTCTCAATTATACTTATGACAAAAATAACGTTCATAAACACGATAACCCAAATTAAGAAAATCAAATTTTAGCAAATATATAACTTTGTAAGCAAGAAATACATTTATTTCTGTATATATCTCCTTTAGAAACTGAATATTGTTCTGCAATATTCTTACCAACTCAAATAGGCATACAGAAAAATCTCGTGTTTATTGCTAAGGATCGTTTGACTCCTTTCTGAGCAAGGATTTATTCAAGTATCAGTGATTCTGAATCTTCATCTCTTGAACCAACCTTGATGTAAAGGTCTTGCTTTTTTTTTTTTAACAGGGGGACTGTCCGCTTTTTCCCGCTAGGACCTTCATCATGTGATGTAGAAGTGAGATTTCATTGTTGTTAGCATCATCGGTTTTTGAGTTCCCGATGATTATTTAACCAATTTCGTCTCTTCGTTTCTGAGTTCTTCTTTGCTTTGTTTGCAGCTAACCTTTGCATATGAAGTTCCGCTGCTACTTATTCCATTTGCAGCAGTAAGCAAGCATTCTTTATTCAATAATATTGATATTCCCTTATAACACAAATCCTTTCAGAGCCTAACGACGGTGAGGCAATCATTGATATTCCAGAGGAATTTCTGATAACAGAAGCAAATAATCCAATAGGAGCAATTAGTTTGGAAATTTATGGGAATCTAGCATTGTTAGGAGATGTGAATGATCCTAATTTTTTTCAAAGCAGGGCCATTTTAGCCCCAACCAACGAGGATGTCAACACTATCAATCAGTATCTCCTCGAGAATTTGGACAATAAGTTTTCTTTTAAACGAGTTATATTCACGGATTTTTATATGTTTTGGTCTTAACGATATCAATTTTTGTGTCAAATGATTAAGTTGTAACACATGTTTTTTTTTTCAATGACGGACAGGTGAAGAGAGGATTTATTTAAGTGCTGATAGCATTGACCCTACTAATTTAGATTCTTTGTCGAATCCTGTGATTACACCAGATTTTTTAAACAGTATCAAGATATCGGGTTTGCCACATCATAGCTTACGTTTGAAGATTGGTGCTCCGGTTATGCTGCTTCTGAATATTGATCCTAAAGGTGGGCTATGTAATGGAACCAGGCTTCAAATTACACAGAAAGCAAATCATGTTTTGGAAGCAAAAGTAATCACAGGAGATAGAGCAGGTGATATTGTATTGATTCCTAAGATTGATCTAACACCTTCGGATACAAAGTTACCTTTCAAAATGCGTAGAAGACAGTTTCCACTATCTGTTGCATTTGCGATGACTATAAACAAAAGTCAAGGCCAATCACTAGAGAAGGTGGGACTTTATTTGCCAAAACCGGTGTTCTCTCATGGTCAGCTCTATGTTGCTTTATCTAGGGTTACTTCTAAGAAAGGGTTGAAAATTTTGATCGTTAACAAGGAAGGAAAGATGGAAAGACAAACTACTAATGTGGTTTTCAAAGAGGTGTTTCAGAATTTGGATTAAAAATGAAGTTCACTATCTCATCATATGTTTACTTCAAGGCAGGTATGTTTACTTTACTTTGTTATAATGCATTCTTTCTATATTTCAAACAGAAATTTTCTAATCATGACATGTTTCATCTATCACAGTCTACGTAACTTATTGCAAGGGGAGGAAAAGAAGGAAATTGTTTGATTGTTCTCAGTTACCAGATCTTAAAAGTCTACCAAACAAACATGGATTATACTATATCTTTCACAAGTTTTATTTACTTATATTGTTTTTGATTTCGAAATGACTATTCCGTCTATGATATGGTTTTTGTGGGTGTATAATTCACCAACTTACTAACTAATAATTTAGACGGCATATACAAACATACTAACACCTATTAAAGTTTCGAAATAGATAGAAAGACAGTAGTAACTTACAAGATGGTTTGAAGAACAGCCAAATATTATACCCAATTCCTGCTAAGGGTTTGATATACGCATTTCAGTATGGAATAGAAACCTGCAAAAGGAATCTACCATTAGTTAGTTTTACTTAAAAGTTATTAGTCAAAAAAATTGAAAGGAATAGTAAGAGAGTGAACTGGAACTTTGGGACTTATCTTTTGTCTATAATGTTCTCAATTAAGAGAGATGAGTTTTACCATATCCTTTGTCGACAATAATCAACCGTAGTTCACCCTTCGATTCATAGTTTCCGTACATGACCAGCAACATCGTCTCCAATATGAATCAAACAAAAAAAAAAAGGCGTCAATTAAGGGTATGAGTCATATATGGTAAGAAGTAATCAGACGAATACTACGAATCACTATATCAGATTTGTTTTGTAGAAATTGGGAATCTCGATTTTAATAAAATTAGCCCAAACTCATACATGAATTCATCCATATTATAAGATGAAGTCATTGATGAGGAAGGATCAAAGACGAGAATTAACTAATTGAAATCCGACATACCTTCATATTTCATCGGGTTGAATTTTGCTAGATCACAAATCGTGAATCGGTATGAGATATCCGGGGTATAAACAACTGATGAACAAAAACCGCTTGCCTCTTCAGTTTTTTTGTTTTTTTAATCCTTTCCCTATTTTCTTTTATTGTTCATTAGAAATTTAAGGTATTTGTTTGGGCCTAACGATATACTAATAGGCCTAAACATAATTATCCTGTTGTATATTGTTAATGTTTACACGTCCATACACATTTTCCAAACAAACAATCTGTACCATACGTTGTTATAAATTTTTTTATATAAAACAGCTACCACAGTTGCCTTTTTAATTTCTTTGTATATACACTAAATTTAAATCTTTTAAGTTTATATAACTGGACAAAAAAAAAAAAGGTAAGATGATGAACTCAAGTGTTAGTGTATCCCTTTGATTACAATAAGTTTATATTTTGTGTTTTTATCTTCATTCAGTTTTATTACACTCGGCCCTCTAATTTGTATAGTTGGCCCGACTTTACACACAATATACTTATTTTCATCCGCGATGATTTATATATTAACTAAATTTATATTCAATATACAGATTAACCCACATATACACCCATAAAAGTTACAGAATTCTTTTGACAAAAAAAAGTTAACTGTAACTGAATTCTAGCTACTTTGAAAAATAATGTCATAAAAATCTACAACATACAGCATCAATTTAAATAAAATTAATTTATAAATAAAATATAGGTCCACCACGGGTTAAAATCTAGTCTATATTATTATTTTTGAAGTACATTTTGTGTTATGCTCTTGAAGTTTTTGTTATTTAATTTGTTTTATTTACAATATTAACCCCTAAAACAATTCCATAAATAGCATTGCAGAGAAACTCAAATACTAAACTTTCTTAAATTGACCAACATTTGTTACATTTATTGCCATAAAATCTTAACAACATTTATACATTCCGATTTTTCCAAAAACAACTCTACCCATTAAAGTTTTAACCCATTAAATCTCCAAAATTATTTTTATGGATGCTAGAATCTCTCAAATTTAAATGACATACAACAGATTTTCCATAACAAAAGTTTACAATCTCCATAATTATATTAACATTAATAAAATTTTTAAACCAAAAATCCAATTTTAGAATGATTTGAAAACCAATATTCACAAATATTTAACTTTAGCAAGAAGACATACATTTAATTCAGTATATATTTTATTTAGAAACTGAATATTATTTGGTAATAATATAAACAACTAAAAACAGAATACAATTAAATTTCGCTTTTATCGGTCTCGATAAAAGACTCCTTCCTCATCAAGCATATTTAGATATATAAATATCAACTTCAAAAACTATACAAAACATCTACAACCAAAACCTACAACCTCATATCTAAAAGAGAAATAGCTGCAACATTTGGTTTTTTTTTTTTTTTTGATAGGTGAATACTGTAAATATAATTTTAGTTTGATAAAAGTTTGAAATGGTGCGTTTAGCTCTGAGGGTGAAAAAAAAGGCGATCTAGGGTTTTTGCTTCCCCCGCAAGTTCTGATGCCACCGAAGGCTATTCCGCCGAGGGTTGATGTTTCGTTGGGTCGGAGTATCGGGGTAGAGGGTATGGAGGAAGAAGAAGGTGAGATCAGACAGGCTGGTGTTGGTACGGCTGTGCAGTCAGATCTTGCTAGTTGTAAAGGTGTGGGTGTGTCTGATGAAGCTGGAAAAGACGATCAGCAGAAGGTGGTGAAAAAGCAAGTAGTGGCAAAGATGGTAAAGCCGGGTGGGGTACAATCTACGAAACAACGTTCTTGGGTTTCGATGGTCAAGGAATCGGAGGAGATGGAAAAAGTGGACTTGGCCATTGAAGAGGTTGATGGCCTGCCGACTGTGAGGATACCAGATAAAATCTTTGAGGAAGCACAGCCCCTATGGGAAGATTTTCTCATTGGTAAATTTTTAACCAAGGCTCCCTTTTTGGGAGGCCTCCATGCCCTGGTTAACAAGATTTGGACCTTGGGTGATAAAACGATGAAAATTGATGTTTATGCGGTGGATAATACCACAGTAAGATTTCGGATTAAGGATGAGAAAACCAGGTTGCGTGTCTTGCGGAGAGGCATGTGGAACCTTTGTGGTGTTCCAGTGGTCCTTACCAAATGGACGACGATTGCTGACACAACGCAAGAGGGTCTTCAAACGGTTCCTATGTGGGCTGTTGTCAAAAATGTTCCTCCTAAATATTTTTCCTGGAAGGTGCTCAGTGCAATCACGAGTCCTTTGGGTACGCCAAAGCGTTTACACCATGAAACAGAAGCATGTAAATCATTTGATGAGGCAAAGGTCTTTGTGGAGGTGGATCTCACAAAGAGTTTGCCAAAACACATGTCCTTTAAGTCAGGCAAAGGTGGGGATACAATTGTGGAGTTTGTTTATCCCTGGTTACCTTCCAAGTGTGTTGAATGTTCGAAGTGAGGCCATCTTAGCTCAGAATGTCTGGCAAAACGAACTGCTATTGTCCCGGCAGTGATTAGCTCTGCTGCTAAGGGAACAAATAATGTGTCTGTAGAGTTGCAAGCTACTAAGGTCAGCGTGGACAAAATGCAGGCTCCGGCTGGCATGGCTGAGGTACCGAATAAAGAACATGGTGTAGTGGTTGTTGAGGAAGCGCTAGATACTGGAGTTGTGGCTACTGGTATTGTGGACCAGAACATAGATGTGGGATGGCGTACTCCGTCTAAGGGTCTCTGCAGTCCTGGGAAACTGATGGCTCAGAAGAACCAAGAAGTTTCTATCATGTCCAATTCTTTTTCTTGTCTTAGTGATAAGGGAGAAAAAGGTGAGGACATCAACTCAGAGGAGGATCAGGGGGAAAGTGATCGAGAGAGCTTGTCTGCAGATGTTGAGATTGGGGTCTCTAAGGAGGGATCTCTTCCCATAGATGAAACTGTCGAGTTGGAACAACAAGGAAACACTTTGCGCCCTTCGCTACCACGAGCTTCAAAAGAGGGACACAAGTATATTCTGGTGATTGGCCAGTAGAGCTCTAGGATTCAACAACCTAGTACTCTAAAGACACGAAAATCTCAAAAAAATCTCTGATGTCGGGTTTCTTTTGGAACATCCGAGGTTTCAATAAGAAAGAGAAGCAAAGAGTGGTGCGAGAGTGGTTGGCTCGCGGAAATTTTGATTTTGGTTGTTTGATCGAAACAAAAATTAAAGAACGAAGAGCAAAACGGGTGTTTAACTCAGTTTTTGCAGACTGGTCTGTGCTCACTAATTATGAGGAACATCGTTTGGGTAGGCTCTGGATCGTTTGGAAGAACAATGTGAGAGTCACACCAATCTACAAATCATTTCAGCTGATTACAGTCTCGGTCTGTATTGAAAATCAGCAGGAATTTTTTGTTTCATTTATATATGCATCTAATCTTGTTGCAGACCGCAAGCTCCTCTGGAGTGATTTGAGGCATCATCATAACTCACCTCTTTTACGACATAAAGCATGGTTTATTTATGGAGATTTCAATGAAACATTAGACAGTGACGATCACTCTCTTCATGATTTCTCGCCAACTGTATCAGCAGGTATGCGAGATTTTCAAGAACTAGTACGAGATTGTGAACTTGTTTATATGGCTTTCCAGGGACCACGTTATACCTGGAGTAATAAACGCCATGAAGGAGTCATCTGCAACAAGCTGGATCGAGTGTTGGTCAATCAGTATTGGCTCCAATGCTATGGTCAATCCTATTCTGTGTTTGAACCAGGTAGTTGCTCAGACCATCTGCGGTGTCGGTTCTGCATTACAGAGGAAGAGCAGAGAGTGCAGAAACCCTTTAAATTTGTCAATGTTGTTACTACTCATCCAGATTACCTGACACAACTACTAGAACTTTGGCAACGGTCTCCCCAGTTATTTCATTCTACGTCTGCAATGTACCGTTTTTCCAAATCCCTCAAAGGTCTAAAGCCACTCTTTCGGCGTCTAGGCAAACAAATGGTAAGCAATATCACTAGCCGCACAAAACAGGCTTTCAAAGCTTTATGTGAAGCTCAAGAGAATACAATGCCCTTCCCCTCATCGCAAGCTGTTGATGTCGAGGCTATAACATATGCACATTGGCTGAAATTGGCTGATATTGAAGAACGTTTTCTGCAGCAGAGGGCTAAGTTACACTAGCTCAGGATTGGTGATCAGAACAACAAAGCTTTCCATGCGTCGACAAAACATAGGGAGTCAAGGAACAATATTAAGGAGGTTCAGTGTGGTGATGGGAGAGTCATCAAGACACAGGCTCAAATCAAACTTGAAGCTGAAAGATATTTTAAAACCTTTCTCACTTACTCACCTGCAGACTATGTCGAATGGTCTATAGAGGAGCTAGCAGACATATTGGATTTTAAATGTGATGAGAATGATAAGAACCTACTCACACGTGAGGTCACATCGGATGAGATAAAAAGAGTCCTATTTGCTATGCCTGCAAACAAGTCCCCAGGGCCTGATGGGTTTAATGATGAATTCTTTAAAGAGTCCTGGTCGGTGGTGGGAGCAGATTGTGTTGTTGCCATCCAGTCCTTTTTCCAGACGGGTTTCTTACCAAAGGGTGTTAACTCCACCATACTGGCACTAATCCCAAAGAAGAAGGATTCAACAACTATGAAAGATTATAGACCTATATCTTGCTGCAATGTCTTATATAAAATCATCTTCAAGATACTTGCGAATAGACTCAAGCTTATCCTGCCCAGATTCATAAGTTCTAACCAGTATGCATTCATCAAGGACAGATTGTTGATGGAAAACATTCTCCTAGCTACAAAATTGGTCAAGGATTATCATAAGGACTCAGTTTCTCCTTGATGTGCTATGAAGATAGATATCTCCAAAGCTTTTGACTCAGTGCAGTGGGGTTTCCTCCTTAACACGCTACGAGCTCTAGATTTTCCAGATATATATGTTCAGTGGATCCAAACCTGTATCACGTCTGCTTCGTTCTCTGTACAAGTCAATGGTGAACTCGCCGGTTACTTCAATAGTCAGAGGGGTCTTCGTCAAGGCTGCTCGTTGAGCCCCTACTTGTTTGTGATATGCATGAACGTCCTCTCTCGATAGTTGGATTTAGCAGCTCAGCAAAAGAAATTTGGACTACATCCTAACTGTAAAACCATGAACCTCACCCACTTATGTTTCGCAGATGACATGATGGTCTTTACGGATGGTAGAAAGCGATCAATTGAGGGTGCTTTGGAGGTATTTGCTGATTTTGCTAATCACTCCGGCCTCAACATCAGTCTCGAGAAGTCTACTCTTTACATGGCTGGTGTTTCACCGGAGCTAAAAGACGAGATTCTACACCAGTTTCCCTTTGCATACGGTACACTCCCTGTTTGTTATCTCGGGTTACCTTTGCTAACCAAGAGAATGTCTGCTGTAGACTATCTTCCTTTATTGGAAATGATTAGATCGCAAATCAGCTCTTGGACTGCTCGGTCGCTGTCATTTGCGGGGAGGCTTCAACTTATACAGTCGATGATTTTTAGTCTTACAAACTTTTGGATCTCAGCTTTTAGACTGCCAAAGGCTTGTGTAAGAGAGAATGACAAGTTGTGCTCTGCTTTTTTATGGACTGTCCCTCTCTAAACCCTAAGAAAGCAAAAGTTGCTTGGTCAGATGTCTGTTTGCCTAAAAAGGAAGGAGGTTTAGGCTTGCGGTCAATAGAAGAAGCAAACAAAGTGTGTGTTCTCAAGTTAATTTGGCGACTTCTCTCTGCCAAAAACTCATTATGGGTGAACTGGGTGAAACGACATCTCATTCGAAGTGGCTCCCTATGGACAGAACACGAAACTACTGCAAATGGTTCTTGGATTTGGAGGAAACTCCTAAAATACAGGAGCATAGCTAAGCAGTTCTTTCGAGTGGAAGTTCACAACGGGGAGTCCACATCCTTTTGGTTTGATAACTGGAGTGTCTTAGGATGCATTCATGAGCGTCTGGGAGATAGAGGGATTACTGCTCTCGGAATTCCTTTATCGAGTACAATGGTAGAAGTTATGGCTATGACTCGACAGAGAAGGCATAGGCAAGCTCTGCTCAACCAAATTGAGGCGGAGATCCTGAAGCACAAACATACTAGGAATGGGGAAGTTCACGACAAGGCTCTCTGGAAAGGAAGGAATGATAATTATCGAGCGAAGTTTGTAACTAAAGACACTTGGTCTTTCATACGTCTTCCCCATCCAATTCTGGAGGGCTACAAAGTGATTTGGTCACCTTATGCTACACCAAAGTTTGCTTTTCTCACTTGGCTTGTAGTAAAAAACAGGCTCACCACAGGAGACAAAATGCAGAGATGGAATTCAGGGCTAACACCAACTGTGTTCTATGCAGCAACTCAATGGAAACGCACATCTTTTTTTTGAGTGTACATTCTCACAAGGCATCTGGGAGACACTGGCAAAGAAGCTTCTGCTGAACAAGTATACCACAGATTGGAAAGAGATTATGGCTTTACTCGGAAGTGAGGAGCTTGACAAGACCACACAACTTCTCATCGGCTATGCTTTTCAGAATACACTTCACTCTATATGGTTAGAGAGAAACGCCCGACGTCATGGGGAACAACCTACTACGGAGGCGAGGTTACTAAAGCTCATTGACAAAAATGTCCGCAATCGGCTAAGCACTCTTAGAACTGGCGAGGATATAAACATCCAAACCTGGTTTGCAGCAAGATTTTACTAGCCTTGAACTTATGATTCCATAGGTTGATTTTGTTTGAAATGGTTTTATCAACAGCTTTGTAAAACTTATATTTTCTTTTGAATATAATTTAACATTAAATTCAAAAAAAAACATTTGGTTTTTTGAGAGATGTCTACCCTTACAAGACGGCGTGGAGGGTGCAAGTGAAAGTCCTTCACTTGTGGCGTCAATACACAAGCAGCACTGCGGAAACCTGGAGCTGATCTTGGCACTGTAAGAATCACACAAAAACATAATTTCCATTATTCTCTTTTATTATTCACATGAATCTAGCTATGCTGCTTTAATCATTTTAGGGAATGAAAATCTACACATCAGTCAAAAAAGACATGGTTACACGGTATGTTTGATTATTTTGATTATTTTTTTACGCAAAAGCTTATTTTGATTATTATTTTTTTCGCAAAAACTTATTTTGATTTTGGTGAGACGGGTTGGCATTAATCCCATATAGGTAGTTAAGCGGAATTGTTTTTTTTTAAAAACACTTTTAGATGTGTACCAGGAGATAAATGTATTACTAGACTATACATATACCACACGGGTTAAAACCTTGAAAACACTACAAAAATCATATAATTTGAATACTTATATCAAATACCTGTAAAATATTATATTTTTAAAATTAATAAAACAATAATAAAATAACAAATAAATACAAAATAAAATTTTAAATTTTAAAATTAAAAATATTGTCTTGCGGTGTACCGCGGGTTAAATCCTAGTAGATTATTGTTTTACCAGTACTGGTTTTATTTTATAAAAGTAATAAAGTAAATAAAGTAATAAAACTTGAAATTTTGAAGAGATAAATAATATAATTTAAGAATCAATTGCTGAAATATCTTAAATACTTATAGAGAGATAAGAAATCTTGTCCAGCCAATAAGATAAAGTATCAATTCCTAATTATAGTTACATGATATAGGGAAGTTTTTTTTTTTGTTAAAAATATTATACGAAGAAGGAATTGTTACATATATATCGTATTATATAAAGAAGGAAAAAATACTTCTTGTTTTAGTCAAACAGAAAAAAAATATATTTCTTTAAATAATATACCTATAAAAATAATTAGTCCAGCCAAATCTTTTCAAACTTGAATTAGATTTTACCCAAAACAATCTTTTCTGTTTGTTTTAAGTTTGTCCCTTTGCACATAGTCTTCATAATCATTAAGCAAACACTTTGTTTGTACCATTCAAAAGCTTATAGTTGGTTTGAAAACTGGTTAACGAATAATTGGTTTGAATCTGGTTAACGAATAATTGGTTTGAAACTACTATATTATTTCCTTGAGACTTGCAATATAGAAATATTGATTAAACAGAAATGTTTTATAAAATAATCTTTCACCCAAATAAGAGATGAAAATTACTATAACATATTGTTAAATTTTTATTTCTTATCCCATATAAGCATTATATAAATAGGGAGCTAGCATAGAGAAAAAAAAAATAGAAATCAGAGTCCTCTTAGTACTTGAGACCAAGAGTGAGTTCAAGAGACATGTCTTCTTCACCATTAGCACCATCCCCAGCAGCAATGACATCATTGTCTTTGTTTTCATTTTTTCCCACCTGCCATATAATATACATTTAACTAATTCATATGCATCGAATCTACAAGTTGATGAAAATGAATATTTTATAAGGTAAGAAATGGAAAAGGAAAAAAAAAACGAAGAAGAAGGAAAAATTACCCTTGAAGATTGATAGAGAGACTTGCAAGATACTTCCATTGGGGTTACCTTCCTAGTACTATCCAATTGTAGCATATAAGAAATTGAAAAAGATAGTTAACTAACAAATTACAAAAAAATAATGATAATGCAATAACCTAATTTAATTACTTTTGTTGATTTTGGATAGCATCTCGAAGATGTTCATAGATCTGAAGGTACTGATGAGACTGCCTCTGATTCATTTTTCGTATCATTCTCCTTTCTGCATAAACAGAACATAATAAACTCACTATGCACCAGAGCCGGCGTGGAGATGTACTGAGCTACAAGCGAGGGAGAATATTGGGTCTCATAGTTTTAATTTTTAGTTTTATTTTCTTCTTAAAATATAGAAAAACAACTGTTTAAGATGTTGACAAGGTTCGAACCTAGGAACTAAGACTCGATTTTTACAATTTATACCACTAGACCACAAAATTTTTCCTGTAAAATCGGCCGAAAATTGGCTAATATTTCCAGCGGCCGCAAACATGTGCTTTTCTTGCTTGGCCTTGTGGCCGGCTCTGTATGCACTATGTTGAACATCAATGCATGTATTTTCGTATGCAAAGTTACAACACTAACATATTTATTTAACTCCAAATGAAAGTGTACGATAGTTTTCTTTTTTTTTGGTAAAAGGTTAAGTAAGTGTACCACAGTTATTTACCTTTTACAGATACTCCTTCCTTCTTGTTCCTATACATCTATGGAAAGTAAACACATATATTTGATTAAGTACATTGATGCATATATAGCTTTTATATGGATACATATCATGTATAGCTAGCTAATAATGTGTGTATGAATCATAAGAACCTGGAGATGGCTTTTAACTTGTGACAAAGTAAGGTCTCTTTCACCCATATAGTTCAAAATTTTCTTAGGTGTTGCCGCTGCAATTAAAAATATTAAATATAAAGAATCTAAAAAGAGAAATTTGATCACGGATAATATATAATCATCGAAAAAACTGAGAAGGGAGGTATCTTAATGAAAGAGACGGTCAATTTCAATGACGAAATTTTGAGATACTCTGTTTTTTTACAGAGGAATTGACTCTGTTTTAAGTTTAAAGAAAATCACTTACTCCTTTCGCCTCCGAGAAATTCAACGGCTTCAACAAAAAGGTGATGACAATCGTCAGTCCAGTGCATACGCGACATTGTTGACGTAGCGTAAGATCTAACGATCGCGTTTCTCATCAGATTTTTTCTCCGGCTAAACTCTTAGTTAATTTTATGTTTTGTTTATAAAATGAACAGTATATTTATAGAATATTGTTATGATTAAAATATTCATATATAATTCCCAAAATTAAAATAAGAAAAGAAATTCAATGCTTATTATTTCTTAGTTGTCACTTGTAATTTCATATTTAATTATTTCTCCAAACAAGGAAACACAAAAATGCACATTTTCTTAAAAGATATATTTTCTGACAACTTTGAGTTGTCTTTTGTCTAATTATAATAATATGTATGATAGGATTTATATTATTCAAATCAAAATTAATATTATCAGATTTATCTTTTTATATATTCTAATTATATGGATTTATGTTTATGTAATAATTGTTTTATATTCAGAACTCATTTATGGCATAAGCATTGTTGCTTATTTTCCTTATTTTGAACAAAATGATATTAATAATTTAAAAACCATCCAAAAAAAATAACACACACACATACACACACACACACACACACACACACACACACACACACACATATATATATATATATATATTTTTATTTATTTTAATTAGAACTTTTTGAAATAACCTGACCCATTTTTTAGTTTTAATATAATATTAAACTAGCGATCTCATACTCACTATCATCCTTACTCCAATCAAACCACGACGGATAACATAAACCTAATGGAAACCAAATCAGCATTCAAACATCATTATAATTACCCACTCTAGAAACCTAATGGAAACCAAATAACACATCAACAAGCCGTTAGAACATCTTCCTCTTCATCGCTTTAATTCTGCGGTCACACTTTGCCTTAACCTGCACCACAAACAACAATTGAGATGTATGAGTATTATCACAAATACTCAGTGAGGCAATCCTCCCATCTACTCAGCTATATACACAAGAAATTGAGATCTCCAATCAACAACTAACAAGTAACAAAATCAAACCAAGCAACAAACAAAGATCTGTCGCTGCTGAAGAATGGTGCTGAAGAATGGAAGCTGCAGCTTCCCGACCGGTCTTCCCTGGACGCAATTCCACCCGCGACTGAGGCTGCTAAGGCTTTGCAACCTCTGCGGTCTGGTGCGTTGTATTGGCCCGGACAAGGCCAAGTATCAAATTCACTTGTAATGTTTCCCCCAAAAATCATTTATATTACTTATAGTAAATTATTATATTGAAAATAAGTTACCAAAGCAATATATACATAGTCGAATCCTTTTCATAGAATACATAGTAGGAAATATATAGGTTTTACAAAAACACATAAAAATCTCTATCCGAAACCCTAATGTTTGCTCTAGCTCTAGACTCATCGTAGGCTTCCTGCAAGACAAAATATTATCATGAGTAATCTAAGATTACTCAGTGAGCTGGGTACCCCTTGTTCCTAACATGCATTCTAATTCTTCCCACCCCAACTACCCCAACAAGCATCAAGTAAACAAATCTGCGCAAGCAGAACATGGCGGAAGCAGAAAACAAACAACAAGCAATGAAGTTTAGATAAATTAAGACTTGACTCGATAAACGTAGACACTTCAATCCAATTTTTTTAAAATCAGACCGGACCAGCCGGTCGGACCGGTCCAACTGCGATCCGGTAGATATTCCGGTCCAGGTTACCTCTAAAAATCGGACAACTAAAAACCCGCAAAAAAACTGAAAAAACCTACTAAAAACCTGTGAACCGATGGTTGAACCGGCGAGTCGGACCAACGGGTCAGTATCAAATTAAAATAGTTTATTTTTATCACACTTCAAACTCAAAACAAATTAAAACTAAATGTTGTTATTTATAGAAAAATCACTTAGTTATTTTATCTAATCATTTAAAAGTTTAATTTTTGTTGTTTAGTACTTCATTATGTATGTTTTGTTCATATATTTATAAAAAAGTATATGTTATATTTATAAAATGTAAACAAACCAATAAACTAATTGACCTGTGGTTCAACCGGTCCGACTGGTTGACCCAATGACCCGAAAGACTTCAGGTTCAGCTTCCGGTCCGGTTTTAAAAACATTGCTTCAATCCTATGGAAACACGTGACAAGCAAAGAAGACTATAAATAAATCAAGATGAATCGATTACTCTAGAATCTTTTCTCATATGGGCCCTCGATAATCTGTTATGTTCCACAACAACTTTCTCATACGGAAACCACAAAGGTAAGCAGCATGAGCCACAAAGGCCGCATCGTCATGCAGCGGTCGGGCTAGTAGCTAGCTAGGCACCGAATTGTCTCTTAGTGTGAGTAACCACTTGGGATTAGGCTCAAGAGACAACCTCTCAACACACAATTTAGTACTACAATAAGTACTACAATTCAAAGAGTTAGAAATAACGCAGAGAATTTAGTACAACAAACCACACGCAATTTAAGAAAGAAATCAAGCAAGAATTCAAGCAAACAGTCAACAAGCAACAAGATATAAATTCAAGCAACTTAGATTGTTTTACATGCATGCAAGTCTAATTTAAGCAGAATATTGCAATTTAATTCATCAAGTAGACTATGATCAAATTAATCATGCATGCAAGCCCTTTGTTCGGTTTTTAAGCAATCCAAATTTGCTAACAACAATGCATCAAGTAAACATACCTTCTTTATGTAAACATGAGATTTCTATCTCTTCAATTTTCGACATGCATGCTAATCCTAGCATCAATTCTATGTGATTAAACAAGAATCTAGCATGAATCGTACCAGTTTAAGCATGCAATATCCTTTTAACTTAACTGATTCTAGCATGAATCATGGTCTAAATGCAGCAAGCAATAGGTGCGTACAAGAGCCATAGAAATCAAGCAGCACCCAAAACAAACTACCACAGACTCAATGTGATCTAGCAGAGGATTGAATGGTCGGAATTCACTGCACCGCGGATCAAACATCGTCTCTTTAGCGTCTAGACGACGTTCCCTTAACGTCCAGAAGCTCCAGCCTCTTCTTCTTAGGATGATCAGCACTTAGAGAAATTTTGGTCTTTCTTTTGGGCAGATAATGTCAAAAATGAACTGAGAGGCTGAGATTATAATTGATCCTCTAGATCATCCAAGAAACGAGATCATCAAGTTGATCAAGATTGGTTTGTTGTGTGTTCAAGAGAATGCAGCAAAGAGACCAACCACGAGTTCTGTGATAATTTTGGCTTAGAAGTGAGGCCATACTTATTCCTTTACCTAATTCTCCTGCTTTCACTCGAAGTCAATCCCCATCTGAAAGTGGTACAACAATGTCAATAAGAGGCGATGTCTTCACGGATTTGACTTGTCGTTTAGATAATCACTATGTTTTGAGATATTTTGACTTTTGGTAAATAGAAAATTTATGAATGAATTATGTTTATAACTTCAGCTCAAAGCATATTGTATAATGTAGAATTGGATATCGAACTAACTTGCCTCTTTATTATGTTCATATCATCGTTTATATACACACGACATTAGGGTTACAATACACAAGACTAGGGTTGACGTTAACCGTCATACACAAGAAATGGACCAAAGCCCAACACACACAAAACCCACACATATAGCCCAACACTCCCCCTCACGTTGGAGCATGCGGATTCGAAATGCTCAACGTGGACATTATTGCCTCAAACTGAACATGACCCAACACTTTCGTCAAGATATCAGCTAGTTGATCCGAAGTACCAATATGATGCGTGGCAATGGTTCCATCGGTGACTGCATCCCTCACTGCATGACAATCATTCTCGATGTGTTTGGTGCGCTCATGGAAGACTGGATTTGCAGCAATATGAATAACTGCTTTACTGTCACAGAAGAAACGTGTGGGAGATGTTTGTTCGATGCCCAATTCTTTCAACAACCGGCGTAGCCATTTGATCTCGTGAATTCCGGCAGCCATGGCACGACACTCAGCCTCAACAGAAGAATGCGAATCAGTCTTCTGTTTCTTTGTCTTCCAAGAAATGGGAGAACCACGAAGCATGACAACAAAGGCGCTGATCGAGCGACGAGTTAACGGACATGAAGACCAATCCGAGTCACAGTAAATTGTGAGAGTAAGATCAGAAATCCGCTTTATGAAGAATACCTTGACCAGGACAACCTTTCAAGAAACTGACAACACGAAGCGCAGCTTCCCAGTGAGCTGCACGAGGAGTCTGCATAAATTGAGCCAAAACATGGACAGAATAACTTAATTCATGACGCGTATGCGTGAGATAAATAAGACGTCTAATCAGACGACGGTAGGGCTTTGGATCATCAAGAAGTGGACCATCAGTAGTGGCTAGACGATGATTTTGTGGTAACGGTGTTGTCGCGACTGGTGTAGCACCAAGATCACCACAATCAGAAATAACATCCAAAGCATACTTTCGTTGAGACAGGAATATACCTTCAGGGCCACGGCTAACTTCAATACCAAGAAAGTATTTGAGCTTTCCCAAATCCTTCAAGCAAAACAGCGACACAAATAATCTTTGAAATTTTGAAGCATGTACGCTTCATTACCGCAGATGAGGAGATCATCGACATAGATTAAAACACGAAGTTCAATGTTCGCACGAGTGTAACAGAACAGAGAGTAATCCTCATTAGACTGAACAAATCCAAACCAAAGCAAAGCATCAGACAGCTTCTTAAACCAACACCGAGGAACTTGTTTAAGTCCATAGAGAGACTTTTTAAGACGATAGACTTTATCAGGGTGAGAATGACGAAAGCCAGGAGGGAGTTTCATATAAACCTCCTCTTCCAAATCACCATGAAGAAACGCGTTATTGACATCCATCTGATATACTTCCCATTGTTTGGCGGCAACTAACCGGAGAACGGAGCGAACCGTGGTCATCTTAATCACAGGTGCAAATGTCTCGTTATAATCTTCCCCTTCAACTTGATGATTACCAAGAATAACGAGACGAGCCTTGTACCGTTCGAGAGTACCATCCACATTATATTTTGTCTTGTACACCCATTGGCTCCCAAGCGCGACTTTACCCTCGGGGAGGTCTGAACGTCCCATGTGTCTTTGTCTTCAAGAGCCACAACCTCCGTGGTCATTGCATCATTCCATACCTTGATCCGTATGGCCTCTATAAAAATTTTCAGCTCCTTAGACTTGATAATTGTAGATAAGAAAGCCCGATGCCCTGGAGAAAACTGATCATCAAAAACATAATCCGTCAAGGAGAGAAATGGCATACCTTAGACCGTGTGGGAAGACTTTGATGGCTGGTTAGGAGGAGCGTGATGGGTATCCGCAGGTGTTGACAACACGTGATTGGTAACAACATAATCACTGAGACGAACATTTTCCTTACGGATTCGTTCACTACGACATAATGGAACAGGCGCAGGAGACAAAACAGCCGGAGCAACAACCGGCGGTGCAATGGCACCAACAGGCGGAGATGAAGGAGGTGATGGTTCAGCTGGAGATAACGGAACAACAGCAGCAGACGGACTCCCCCTCACTTGAGTATCCGGTGAAATCAGCCACTCTCCATCACAATCACTAGTGTTCAGAGGAACGTACGACGAAGACTCAATAGTTTCAGCATAAGGGAAAACAGTCTCTTGGAAAACTACATCACGGGAGACAAAAAAAGGCATTATTTTCAATATCATAGACCTTCCATCCTTTCTTACAAAAGGCATAACCAACAAAAATACAAAGACGACTACTGTAATACCCCTCCCCGGGGCTTAAAATTTATGCGCAATGGCCGAGGGATGGCTATCATGCAAGAATCGATCAAGACCTTGGGGAAGTAATTTTTGGAGCTAAGCCGAAGTATTTAAGGATGAATATAAAGCTCTTGGTCGAAGGAAAATTGAAGACGAACGGAGAAATCAGATTTTGGTACGGTGGTACAGTCTTTGGCCGATGGCCGTACGCGTCCGCCCGTGTACCGTACATCCGCGTACCATAGCTACCAGGCAGGCAGCTCTACCAACGTGAATGGATAAGGACGGAAGTGGATAAGGATGGACGATGTGTCCCCGTCCGGAGAGTGATTAGTGTCCGCACATGTGTCGCGCTCCGGTGATGCCTATCCGCCAACTCATGCTTCCACCACCGACCTTGGGCACCTATATAACCCCCCCCCCCCCCCTTTCATTTGTTCCTCACACCAAAACCAAACAGAAAACCCTTAGTGGGCGAGAGTGTGAGTGCGTGTCCGGGGGAAGTCCGAGGGAGTCTAGTCGAGGGTCTAGGAGTCTTAGTCTCTAGGCTAAGGTAAGTTCCAAAGCGCGTATGGTAGTACGCGATAGGGTTTTATTTATTTAATTAATTAGTTATTTATTTATTTAAATAATTAATTAGTTATTTAGTTATTTATTTATTTATTTAGAATGAGGTTAGGATTTTATATTTAGGATAATAGGGGGTATTATTATTATTCTTGTGTTGGTTGCTATTTGCTTGCATTGTGTGATTGCTTGCATTATGTTTATGCTGCTTGTGTGATTGTTGATATAGCGTCGCGATGGTATAGCCGTGATGCTGGACGTTTAGTCGTGTTGCGGTTATGCTGTCCGATTGTTATATTATTGCTTGCCTGCATGTTAGTTAGTATCATTTAGGTAGTTGCATTAGGCAAATCATGAAGATCCCGCCATCTGCTGTGCGTTGCGTGTAACTCCGTAACGTGATGGCTTACGAAGGTTCGGAGCGGGTCATGCCCGGTCGGACGCTACATGACGATGTAGTATGAAGGAATGTATATCCTTTGTAGACTTTGTTTCTAGGGGTGGAGGCATTGCCTTGGGATATCATGGATTCGATAGGGGCCCAACTTAGGAGATAAGCATTGCATATGTTTTATTTTGTGATTGATTGTTTATTCCGCTGTTTGCTTGCTGATTTTATTTGGGGTTGGGTTGGGTTAGTTCATTAGAAACCCGGTCTTACTGAGTAATAATAGATTACTCAGGAAGCTACCCAATTTGTTTTACAGGTAACCTTAGTGGGGAGACCTTAGGGGTAGTAAAGGACGTTAGGCCAACCGGTGTAGATTTCCTTGCCTTTGTAAGATGTAGTTTTTGTATACATTATGTATTACTCGATTTAACATTATCAATAAAGCGTTGTTTTCTTAAAACCCCGTGTCTCCCAATGATATTTATTAGTCTAGTCCGGACTAATCACAACTCGCGCGTCGCGGTACGGGTTGCAAAGCCTTAGGCCATGATTCGCGAGGAACGGACATCTACGGTTGGATGGCTTGGGCGATTGGATGCGTTTCGGGAACCTCGGTCGGCCGACTGCGGGCGTCCTATACGTGATGCTCTCGGTCTGTTCTTGGCCTAGAACGGGTCGGGGATGTTACAACTACGCTCCCCAAATTTGTCTTTATCACGAAAAACACGATGCACATAACAAGCAGAGCCAAACACGCACAAGTGATCATAGGCAGGTTTACAACCATGAAGAATCTCGTAGAGAGACAGACCTTTGTGTACCGAGGAAGGCGTGCTATTGATTAAGTAAGCAGCGGTAAGAACCGCCTCTCCCCAGAACTTGGTCGGCAAAGTAGCTTGAAATAACAAAGCTCTAGCGACATTAAAAATGTGCCTATGCTTGTGTTCTACTCTTCCATTCTGCTGTGGAGTACCAACACAAGAAGTCTGATGCAAAATGCCGTGTTCCCGAAAATAAGAGGAGAGACACATGAATTTCGTACCATTATCACTACGCACTGTTTTCACTATTTTCCCAAACTGTTTTTCTACATATGCTAGGAAATTTGTTAAAATACCCCGGACTTCCGATTTTTCTAGCATCAAAAACGTCCAAACAGCTCTAGAAAAATCATCGACGATGGTCAAAAAATAAACTCCACCACAAGAAGCAGGACCACGATAAGGCCCCCAAACATCACAATGAATCAATTTAAAACACTCAGTTGCTTTATTAAAACTGTCATGAAAAACTTCTCTTGTCTGCTTGGCTCTAAAACACACGTCACAAGGACTAGAGCCAGCTAACTTAGATGAACTAGAAATCATAGGTAAATCAGAAATCACAGAAAAAGAAGGATGTCCAAGTCTTTGATGCCACAATGTGTCGTCAACAGCAGCTTTCACACTATGTATCTTGGCTGAAAAAACCTCGTTCAAGTAGTAAACCCCATCACGCTCTTCACCGATTCCAATCAAAGTCTTCGAGAAACGGTCTTGCAAACCACAAAATGTATCAGTAAACCACTCAACACATTTTGTTTGCTTCAAAATTTTGGAAACTGAAATTAATGTGCAATTCAAACTAGGCACATAAAGAACATTTTCCAAAGAGACTGTGCTTGATAATGGCAATTTTCCAACACATAATGCAAAGTTTTTGCTTCCGTCCGCAAAACCAACAGAACAAGGAGAAATCTTTGCAATATTTTGAAGAAAAGAAAGGCTTCCGGTCATATGATGAGAAGCCCATGTATCAAGAATGACCTCACCGAGAGCTTCCTTACCAGACAATCGATCACCACCACCGGCGGTTTGTTTTTTTTTGCTTGCTTTCTCATCAAGCAACTGTTGCAAGAGCTTCATCTGATCTTGCGAAAAATCTGGAAAGATCGACAGGTTGGAAGTTGTAGCGTGAGCCGTGACCACTCCTCGACCACGACCTGCTCCTGCTCCCCTTCCGTGTAGTCCCCTTCCAGTACCACGACCTTGGGAACGTTCTTCCCACCAATCAGGAAACCCAACAAGCTGCCAGCAGTCGCGCTTGTCATGCCATGTTCTCCCACAATGAGAACAGAGTTTTCGGCCTCCCGACTTTAGGAGGGACGAAGAACCAAACTTGTTGCTCCCTGGGGGGTCGGACCGACCCAAATAGGCGACTGAGTCGCTTGCTGCGTCCTGGATAGATGAAGCGAACGAATCGCTTGCTTCACGCCGAGCAACAAATCCTACAGCATCACGCAGCTGTTCACGACCGCGAGCAGAGGATAGCCGCTGTTCCTCGCAGATAACTTTCGAATAAGCTTCACCAAGTGACGGCAAGGGCGTTGTACCAACCAGATTCGTACAGAGTCCACCAAACCGAGCATCATCGAGTCCCAACAAGAACTGATGAAGCTTTTCCTTATCAATCTCTGTAGCAAATTTTGCGGTAACACCACAAGAACACCCGCCACAAGAACACACCGGGAGAGGACAGTAATTACGCAACTCATCCCACAACTTACACAGCATACCGTAGTACTCCAAAACACTCTGCCCATCTTGCCGACACGAGGCAAGCTGAGCCTTAATCTGATGGACATGAACTTTGTTGCCAACAGAGAAACGTTGCTTCAAATCTTTCCATAACTGATGTGCGTTAGAGACAAAAGAGACGGTGGACTTAACCTTTGCCTCAATCGACGAACGGATCCAGCCGACAATCATTGAGTTAACTGTTTTCCAGTTTTCGTAGTCAGGATCATCAAGAGGAGGCTGTGCAATCGTTCTGTTGATGAAGCCAGTCTTTCGTTTTGCTTGAAGAGTGTTAAGCATCTCTTCGGACCATTCGTTGTAGTTATCTCCATTCAAGATAACGGAGGAGATAGTTGTGCCCGGATTGTCGGAGCTAGCCAGAAAATATGGTGACACCGCCACCGTTGGTTTCGACACAAGAGCCGAAGCAGTTGTTTTCGGTTCTTCAGCAGACATCTTTTAACACAAGGAAATCTCAACTAGAGAAAAAGAGATCAAAACTATTGATCAAAGAGAACAACTCGATACGAGAAAGAGAAAGAAGAACAACTAGAAAAAGTGTTTAGAAATTTTGATTCTTAAGCTCTGATACCATGTAAAATTGGATACCGAACTAACTTGCCTCTTTATTATGTTCATATCATCGTTTATATACTCACGACATTAGGGTTACAATACACAAGACTACGGTTGACGTTAACCGTCATACACAAGAAACTTACCAAAGCCCAACACACACAAAACCCACACATATAGCCCAGCATATAAACGAAAGCGGTAACAATCGAAGCAATCGAAGAAGTCTTGGCCATAAAACCGAAAAATAATGACAGTGTTATTATTTTGTTAACCGGAAATAGATGGTTAGCCAATTAAAATATTTCTTCAAGGTATAGATTGTTGTTTTACCAGTACTGGTTTTATTTTATAAAAGTAATAAAGTAAAATAAAGTAATAAAACTTAAAATTTGGAAGAGATAAATAATATAATTTAAGAATAAATTGCTGAAATATCTTAAATACTTAGAGAGAGATAAGAAATCTTGTCCAGCCAATAAGATAAAGTATCAATTCCTAATTATAGTTACATGATATAAGGAAGTTTATTTTTTTGTTAAAAATATTATACAAAGAAGGAATTGTTACATATATATCTTATATAAAGAAGGAAAATATACTTCTTGTTTTAGTCAAACAGAAAAAAATATATATTTCTTTAAATAATATACCTATAAAAATAATGAGTCCTGCCAAATCTTTTCAAACTTGAAAACAATCTTTTTTGTTTGTTTTAAGTTTGTCCCTTTGCACATATTCTTCATAATCATTAAGCAAACACTTTGTTTGTACCATTCAAAAGCATATAATTGGTTTGAAACTGGTTAAAGAATAATTTGTTTGAAACTGGTTAACGAATAATTGGTTTGAAGCTACTATATTATTTCCTTGAGACTTGCAATATAGAAATATTGATTAAACAGAAATGTTTTATAAAATAATCTTTCACCCAAATAAGGGATGAAAATTACTATACGATATTGTCAAATTTTTATTTCTTATCCCATATAAGCATTATATAAATAGGGAGCTAGCATAGAAGAAAAAAAAAATAGAAATCAAAGTCCTCTTAGTACTTGAGACCAAGAGTGAGTTCAAGAGACATGTCTTCTTCACCATTTGCACCATCCCCAGCAGCAATAACATCATTGTCTTTATTTTCATTTTTTCCCACCTGCCATATAATATACATTTATCTAATTCATATGCATCGAATCTATAAGTTGATGAAAATGAATACTTTATATAAGAAATGCACAAGGAAAAAAAAAAGGAAGAAGGAAAAATTACCCTTGAAGATTGATAGAGAGACTTGCAAGATACTTCCATTGGGGTTACCTTCCTAGTACTATCCAATTGTAGCATATAAGAAATTGAAAAAGATAGTTAACTAACAAACTACCAAAAAATAATGATTATGCAATAACCTAATTTAATTACTTTTGTTGATTTTGGACAACATCTCGAAGATGTTCATAGATCTGAAGGTACTGTTGAGATTGCCTCTGATTCATTTTCAGTATCATTCTCCTTTCTGCATAAAAAAAACATAATAAACTCACTATGCACTATAATGAGCATCAATGCATGTATTGCCGTATGCAAAGTTACAACACTAACATATATATATATTTAACTCTAAATAAAAGTGTATGATAGTTATTTACCTTTTACAGATACTCCTTCTTTCTTGTTCCTATACATCTATGGAAAGTAAACACATATATTTGATTAAATACATTGATGCAATATAGTTTTTATATGGATACATATCATGTATAGCTAGCTAATAATGTGTGTATGAATCATAAAGACCTGGAGATGGCTTTTCACTTGTGATAAAGTAAGGTCTCCTTCACCCATATAGTTCAAAATTTTCTTAGGTGTTACCGCTGCAATTAAGAATATTAACTATAATGAATCTAAAAAGAGAAATTTGATCATGGATAATATATAATCATCGGAAAACTGAGGCGAGAGGTATCTTAATGAAAGAGACGGTTAATTTCAATGACGAAATTTTGGGATATTCTGTTTTATTACAGAGTAATCGACTCTGTATTAGGTTTAAAGAAAATCGCTTACTCCTTTCACCACCGAGAAATTCAACAGCTTCAACAAAAAGGTGATGACGATCATCAGTCCAGTGCATACGCGACATTGTTGACCTAACGTAAGATCTAACGATCGCGTTTCTCATCAGATTTTTTCTCCGGCTTAGTTAAGTTTATGTTTTGTTTATAAAATGAACAGTATATTTATAGAATATTGTTATGATTAAAATATTCATATATAATTCCCAAAATTAAAATAAGAAAAGAAATTCAATGCTTATTATTTCTTAGTTGTCACTTGTAATTTCATATTTAATTATTTCTCCAAACAAGGAAACACAAAATTGCACATTTGCTTAAAAGATATATTTTCTGACAGCTTTGAGTTGTCTTTTATCTAATAATAATAATCTGTATGATAGGATTTATATTTTTCTAATCAAAATTAATATTATCAGATTTATCTTCTTTTTATATTCTAATTATATAGATTTATTTTTATGTAATAATTGTTTTATATTCAGAACTCATTTATGGCATAAGCATTGTTGCTTATTTTCATTATTTTGAACAAAATGATATTAATAATTTAAAAACCATCCAAAAAAATAACATACACACACAAATATATATATATATATATATATATATATATTATTGATTCTAATTAGAACTTTTTGAAACAACCTGACCCATTTTTTTGTTTTTAATATAATATTAAACTAGCGATCTCATACTCACTATTATCATTACTCCAATCAAACCATAGCGGATAACATAAACCAATCTCATTAATTAAACCAGCATCCCAACATCATTATAATGACCCACTCTAGCAACCTAATGGAAACCAAATAACACATTAACGAGCCGTTAGAACATCCTCCTCTTCATCGCCTTAATTCCGCGGTCACATTTTGCCTTAACCTGCACCACAAACAACAATTTAGATACATGAGTATTATCAAAAATACTCAGTGAGGCAATCCTCCCATATACTTAGCTATACACACAAGCAATTGAGATCTCCAATAAAAAAATAATAAGTAACACAATCAAACCAAGCAACAAACAAAGAACAATCGCTGTTGAAGATTGGTGCCGACCGACTGTAAAGCCCCTGAACCATCCTATGGTCGGACGGGCCATCGGTCAGCCACGGAACGCTACAGTGGGAACCGCACCGGGGTGGTCCAGTCGAGGGACGGCAGCTGCAGATTCCCGACCGGTCCTCCCTGGACGCAATTCCACCCTCGACCGAGGCTGCTAAGGCTTTGCAACCATCGCGGCCTGGTTCGTTGTGTTGGCCCGGACAAGGCCAAGTATCAAATTCACTTGTCATGTTTCCCCCAAAAATCATTTATATTACTTATAGTAAATTATTATATTGAAAATAAGTTACCAAAGAAATATATAGTCGAATCCATTTCATAGAATACTTACATAGTAGGGAAAATATAGGTTTTACAAAAACACATAAAAATCCTTATCCGACACCCTAATGTTTACTCCAGCTCTAGACTCATCCTAGGCTTCCGGCAAGACAAAATATTATCATGAGTAATCTTAGATTACTCAGTGAGCTGGGTACCCCTTTTTCCTAACATGCATTCTAATTTTTCCCACCCCAACTACCCCAACAAGCATCAAGTAAACAAAACTGCGCAAGCAGAACATGGCAGAAGCAGAAAACAAACAACAAGCAATGAAGGTTAGATAAATCAAGAATAGACTCGATAAACCTAGACACTTCAATCCTAGACACTTCAATCAAGCATCACTTGATTACTCTAGACTATTTTCTCCTATGGGCCCTCGATAATATGTTATGTTCCACAACAACTTCCCATACTGAAACCACAAAGGTAAGCAGCATGAGCCACAAAGGTCGCATCGTCATGCAGCGGTCCGGCTAGTAGCTAGCTAGGCACCGAGTTGTTTCTTAGTGTGAGTAACCACTTGGGATTAGGCTCACGAGACATCCTCTCAACACACTTGGAACAGAAGATCGACCACTCTATTCTAGCTAGGACTCAGGAAATAAAATTCAAGAGACTAGCTAAAATAAGTACTACAATTCAAAGAGTTATAAATAACGCAGAGAATTTAGTACAACAAACCACAAGCAATTCAAGCAAGAAATCAAGCAAAGCAAGCAAGAATTCAAGCAAACAATCAACAAGCAACAAGAAATAAATTCAAGCAACTTAGATTGTTTTACATGCATGCAAGTCCAACTTAAGCAGAATATTGCAATTTAATTCATCAAGTAAACTATGATCAAATTAATCATGCATGCAAGCCCTTTGTCCGGTTTTTAAGCAATCCAAATTTGCTAACAACAATGCATCAAGTAAACATAACTTCATTATGTAAACATGAGATTTCTATCTCTTCAGTTTTTGATATGCATGGTGATCCTAGCATCAATTCTATGTGATTAAACAAGAATGTAGCATGAATCCTACCCGCTTAAGCATGTAACATCCTTTTAAATTAACTGATTCTAGCATGAATCCTAGTCTAAATGCAGCAAGCAATAGGTGCGTACAAGAGCCCTAGAGCTCAAGCAGCAGCCCAAACAAACTACCACAGACTCACTGTGATCTAGCATTGAATGGTCAGACTTAACTGCACCGCGGATCAAACAGCGTCCCTTCAGTGTCCAGACGACGTTCCCTTAACGTCCATAAGCTCCGGCCTCTTCTTCTTAGGATGATCAGCACTTAGAGAAATTTTGGTCTTTATTTTGGGAAGAGAATGTCAAAAATGAACTGAGAGGCTGGTATTTATAGGCGTGCATGCCCATCTCTCCCTTTGGATTCGCTTGGACAAGTGTAGCGCATGCGCTGACACTTGACGCTGCATGCGTTGCATGGCGCGCGTGCGCCGAACAAGTGGTGCTGCATGCACTGCATGGCGTGCGTTAAACCCACTCGCCGCACAAGTGTCATCTTTTTCCACAAGTGGCAACTCCTTCTCTAAATGGTGTTTTTTCTTCAACAAATAGCAATTCTTGCGCCAAATAGTGTATCTTACTCAACAAATGGCAAATCATCTCCCAAGTGTCTCACTTCTTCCTTCCTATATAAACAATGGCTTTGGCGATCAAAAATAGAACTTTCGACTCTTCTCCGAGTTCTTGTCCCTCTTACGTCCATCCGGCGTCCGTACCGTGTCCATCATGCATCTGTACCTTGTCTGTCCTGCGCTCGTACCATGTCCGTCCTGCGGTCATAATTTTGCATGGGACGCTGGCCTTCGATTGGAACACAAAGTCTCGACCGTTCCTTGGCTTATTTTAGTTTTGACTCGGCCATTCTTCTTCTTTTTACTTTTTAGGACTTCCTATCGGTGAAAATCTCTTGACCATCGGCCATCCACTCTGTTGGTTTGATGGCTCCCACGTCCTGTATTGGCCTTCACCCATTCTTCGACTTATTGATATTTATTTGGACTTCTTTCGGTTGTTCTTCTTTATTTTCTCCTCCTTCTTTCTGATGAGTCCTTTCCGGGTCTTCTTCTTCAAAATTTTAACTTGGGTTTTATCCCTTAGTACGGGTTAATACACCGACACCCTTCTAGTTTCGATCGTTATTGACACCTGACGAAGGTTGGTGTCGATCATCACTCGCAACTGGGTGTCAATCGACATTCCAAAAAATCCTGGTTTGTGTCAACCGACATCTTCACATGGTGTCAATCGACACTCGTTAGGGTTCTCTCGCTATCCTCGCATTGGTGACGACCAACACCCTCCTGGTATCGACCGACACTGATGCGGAACATCGATCTCCAGCTCCAATTTCTGCCTCCAAACACCTCACACGTGTCCAAGGCATTCCCAAGAGTGAAACCAAGCACATAAGACACGAAAAGTGATGTGTCTGTATTTTATAGGTTTTAACCATAGTTTTAACATTTGTTTTGAGTCTTTTATTGAGTCAAAGTGTGCTTTTAGGTTTTTTTTAGTCTTTTGTGAGTCTTTACAGGTTCTAGGCTACTTTGGAAGGAAACTGAGTGTTTTGGGGATGAAATGAAGCATCTGGAGCCAATTTGGTGAAGATTGGTCGGACCAGCAAGCAGATGGAGCAAACACAGAAAAATCATCCAGGATCGGCTGATCCTCATTCGGGATAGACCGATCCCGTACCCGAAGCAACTTTTCCTTTTTCGTTTTAAAACGACTTTTAGGGTTATTATTTTGATATTTAAGTTAGAGGCTCGGCCTCCAGAGACATAAGCTTTATTTTCTGAGACTATTTTGTATTGAGAGCTGGGAGAGAAGATCTCTAATCTTTCTTGACACTTTGGAGAAGATTTCTAAACCCTATTTTCTATTCTTTTGCAATTCAATTATGTTTTCTTCATGATTGATTTGTTGTTCTTTTATCTCCATGTCTGAGTAGTTATTCTATTGGTTTTCGGGTTTAAAAGGGGTTTATGATTCTCTAAGCATAGGTTGTTAGATTTGGGGTTGATCTATTTTGTTCTTCATCTATTGTTGTTCTTAATACTTAAACTAGATTAGCTACCTAGTTTCTTATTTTAGGTTTAATTCATCGGGGCACCAAAAGTGTTGTTAAGTTGCTGGAAAAGAACTTAGGTGAGCAATGTGGTCCTTAGCCAATGGAAGTTGAAGTTGAGGCACCTTGTGAACATATCAAACCTAAACTTTTATTGCTTGCTTGGTTTGCTAGGTCCAAACGACGGTTTAGGGTTTAGTAGATTTCATTGCATAGATAGCTAACGCTGCGGAAGTAGGTTAGTTTTACATCAGTGATTTGAGTTCTAGACCGGTGTCTAATGAAACCCCATCTTCCACCTTAGTCCAAGAATTATATCCCCAAATATTCCCATGTCCCCAATATTTCTTTTTTGATTTAAAACAGCTTATTTACTTTCAATTTTGATAGTTACTTGTTTCACAAAACTTCCTCTTTTTGTCTTAGCTATATTTAATCTTCATAATTTCATATTACAATTGATTGGTCTCTGTGGATTCGATCCTGAAGTGTTACAACGATACCACAAGATCGTGGTGGAGTACGCATTAGGTTTTAATTGACCTTTGATCAAAAAGCAGCCAAACAATCAAGGGAATCAACCAAACAACTCATAGAACACAAAATCAGAGAATCTTAAACTTAGATATGCCATTGTCATGCACTCACCTTTTAGCAAGAAGATTTTGACTCTAGAAGGACGAAAACAACACCTCAACAAGCCTCCAACACGTTCCTAGCCTCAAATCAGCACTCCACAGAAAGGATCTCTCAAAAAAGGCACAAAACTCACAATAAATAATTGGGAAACTTCTCCTTCTCTCTGGACATGACAAAAGAGGTTGACCAAAGCCCTAAGTCGACTTCTAACCTTTAATATCACGGTTTTAGGGGTTTTCCTAATCCAAACCGCTCTAATAGATGATTAAAACAAACCGACCGAACCAGAAATTGATGGTGTCAACTGACACCCACATTGGTGTCGATCGACATCCATCCCAAACCATTGGTTCTTGAATTTTAAAATTCTCTCATGGCATGCTGATGGAGCTTCGAACTCTTTTCCTCTAGCTTGGACTACCAATCATGGAGTTTGATTTTAATAAATATGTGATTGACAAACAAAAAAATGGTTCTTCGAGATGAAACAATTTTGGGAAATTTGAAGAAGTGATTTTTCTGATACCACTTTCAAAAATATTGTATCTCTAAAACCTTGAAAAATGTCCCTAAAACCTGAAATCTAGCCAAATATGTATAAGCCTTACAAAACAAATACAAAAACTCCACTTATAAGCATATATGTAAGCCCTTATAAATACTTTAACTGAGTCTTCGAGTGGTAGTTTCAGAAATGCCTTATATACCTCACAAAATCATATAAACCTCTTAAATTCAATGAGGAGTATTTTAAAAAAATTTACTAATTTGTCAGCATGTGAACATTTTGTTGTAAGAAAAATTGGAAGCCTTTCTCTCTCTTAACACAAATCAATATGAACAATTATATTTTCACTGTCAATATGAGATCATGTATTGAGTAGTCAAAACTAAAGCACAAATCATGGTGAACAATATCATGTGGCTGAAAATTTGGAGTAGTCACCGCAAATGATTGAATCTCCTTTTTCTCTCGCACTGTAGCAGTTAAAAAAAACTATAGTAAATGTGGCCAATTCCCAAGTCTCATAATCTATTCTACCTCTTAAGAATCAAACACAAAATGACCAGTTTCTTATTATTCATTAGTAAGATTACACTTAACAACACACAAACCGGTCCTACATACATAAAATAAAAATTTAGAAACAATACCACTCAAAGAAAAAATCCTTAAGGTTCACCATAGTGAGAATGAACTTGCAATCTTGTTTATAGTTGAGCAGATAGAGTCATAGAAAAAGGTTTGCAGAAAAGGAAAACAATACAACAATGTATGATTAAGAGAGAATTTTGATTTTTTTCTTGTTTGTTATCAACTGAGAATGAATATAATCACTTACAAACTATAATTAGAAGAACTAATTAAATATCTTTCTATATATATTCACGACTCCTACCATATAAAGATTTGTTTTTTTTCGAACCTGCGACACTGTACCAAAGCAAGAAATATATGAATAATTAAAGAAAATAGTAAGCAAAACATAGCATGCAATTCCCATAATGAAGAAACTAACTTGTAATCTATTTTGAGCAAAATAAATAAACCATTACTAATGCATTAACATAGTATAGGTAAGCTACAAAAAATAACCAGTTACAACCAATATAAATTTGTACTTGTGTGGATATAGACTCTTGAGAAGCTTAAACAGCCACAAGCTGTACCCATCAGCTATTTGGAACAATAAGAATACTAATCAGTTTCAATTAGAAAATTTATAGATGATGTTAAGATTGTCTTAACATTAGTATAAGACAATTTTCTTTCTTTAGGAAGTTCAATCCTTTATTATCTTCATCATTCTAATCTATATTCTAAAGCCAAGTCTTGTTGGTGATTTCTTCAAAAGAGTATTCTAGTTCTCCTTTCTCTGTAGTTGACATTCATCAAATAAAAACAGTAGGATGTGAGAAATATTATAAAAGAGCAGTAACTACAAAAACTAAAGTAAAGGAAAGCGAAAAAGGTTGAAGTAGCAGATAATACAAAAATCAAGTAAGGGAAGACGAAGAGGATCAGTCAAGCAACATAAAAAAAATTCAAGATAAGAATTTAAAATAATTGGTTGATTTTAGTTATGGACATGTGGTACTCTCTTCATTACTGATGTGGTAGAAAGATGGAGAGAGTTAGCCAACTTTCATCCAACTTTCATAGTATAGATTACTTATTAGGCTAAGATTGGATTTTAGGTTTTGTTTTTGTTTTTCTTCTCCTTTTTACAGAAACTTCAATCAGATCCTGCAAAAGAAAGTTTGGTTTAGCCATCGGTTTAACTTATCTCAAGATGGAGTAAATATCTTTGCTACGAAATTCTACGTTAATGAATAACGGAGTAGACCTTAGAATAGCTCTAAAAGCGGAGTTTCTGTCTCGGATTTAGTTGAAGTTGGAATAATAATGGAAATCTTTTAAAAATTTCAATCTTGCGGATGAATTAGTAGAAGAAGTTAGTGATGGTGGATCTGAAGTCCAGCGACAAAGCTGATCTTGGATATGGTTGGTGACAATCGTGTCAAATCTCATCCTTCTCTCGTGTGGACACGTGACACTTGAATCTATTATCCTTATCTTGAATTGGGTAGGATAAGTGAGATTAATTTTAATTGAAGTTGTAAATTTTGGGGGAATTGGGCTTTTGTTACACCATCTGTATTCTGTAATGCTCTTTCTTGTTCACTGTTTGAGAGTCAGTTGCAGGTCTTATGACTTTGTAGAGTTTGACACATCATCTAAAAAACATTTGACTTGTGGAGTTTTGTAAAAACCTCTCATCAACATTTGACTTGACACATCATCTAAAAAACATTCCGATCTGTTTTCTCCTTTCAAATATTTAAGAGTAGAGGAGAGAGATACTACAAGTCTCTACTAGTCTAGGGTCTGGCATATGAAAGTAGGAATCCATCACATCATCTGAAGATGAAGATCACCCGTCTGCTGGGCCAACTCCACCATCATGGCCTCGTCGAAAAACTTGTTGCCACTAACATCTTCACTCATTCCCTGCAAAACCAACACAACATAGATATGTCAGAGATTGTAACCAGTGTGGTTTAAAGAGCATGTTATAGAGGGCTGGATTTGTAAAGAGTTTATGTTTCGTTCTTATACCTTTCTACGGCGGGTCTTGACCATGAATTCGCGAGCTAGGTGCTGAATAGGGGCAGGCTCAAGTGGACGCAGTAGGATGCTTTTGTCAAGAGGGTCTCCTGGCACTATGGCCCAGTGATCAAACACAGACACGCAGAAAGCTTGTCCCTGTGTGTGGTACCTCAGATCTGTCTCAAACCCGAACGATTCTATCACAGGTAGAAAAGCCTGCATCAACACCAAAGAATCAATCAATTAATCACTAAATCATCACTCAGTCAGATTATAGGAAACAAAGCGAGTAAAAAGACTAACCTTCACAATGTAAGCCGGAGTACCAGGCTGAGGAACATCAGATGTGACGTGCCCACGTCTACGTGACAAAACTGTGTAGATTGCAGTCACACAGTCGATTGGTGTTTGTATCTGAAACACAACCATAACTCGTAATGAACAATATAATTTATAAGAGAAAAAATGCAAAGAGCAAAAGTAGAAAGGGATAATGTACCTCCACATAGTACACAGGTTCCATCAGCCTTGGAGTTGCCATAAGAAAGGCTGAATATGCAACACGTCTTGCTGTTGGAATCATCTGACCAGATCCTCTATGCAGCGGCTCTGGTGCTATCCGTGCATCAACAATCTTGAACTTTACATTTCTTATGGGCTCATCACAGAGGGGACCTTCACGGGCACCCCACTGGAACCTGCAAAGTGATTAAAACGAAACCATTCAGCTACAGCAAACAAAATGGAGCCAACGAAAAGTGTAACAGAAGAAAGATGTTCACCCTTGAACAATGGAGTCTTTCACTGCCATCATCAAGTTCCTGTCGACCTCAGTTGGGAGGGTGTCATCCAATAAAATATTTGGTCCCTGATCAGTCAGAAATAAACAATCAAAAAATGAATTGTCAAAACAGAGTTGCTATGCTTGCTAAAGCCATAACAAAAGGCAAACATAAAGATACAGAGAGCACCCAGTTTGCAGGGCTTTAAGACAAAAAATGCATTCACCTGTTTATCAGGACCAAAAGCCCAAATGGAACGTGCAGCAAGTAGATCCCAGTCATACTTCGTCCTGAAGAAGTCCCCGAGTTGTTTCCTGTTCCAGTCAATGCTTACGACGCCACTCTCAATGTCCTCAGCAAGCCCTCTGTCCAATGGCTCTGCAATCTTTAGCGTATAAACAGATATTAGATTACTCCCAAAGTAATTGTGCTTGAGCACCATAACAAACATCTCAGTCTTATATATAAGGGAAAATCCAGAGAGAAAATCCCTTACCATTGTTATTTTGTTCTTTTTGTTTGGAGTCTCAGCAAAACACTTCATCGACGAAGATTCAACAACTGTCTCACAGAAGGAGACCACCGGATCTGCAACCTGCACATTTAAGAAATCGAAAGGATCTTAAAGATCAAAAAAACAAATCAGCAATTGGCTTGTAGAAGAGAATTATCATCATAGAGCCAAAGTAGATCACCTTTACTTCGACCTCTGAATAGAGCTCCCTGAGGTCCTTCATGATGGAGTCCAAGTACAACTCACCCGTGCCTAGAATAGTATGTTCTCCAGACTCCTCGACTTTGGTAATCGCAAGGGGATAGCTTTTGCTAATTTTTCTAAGCCCTTCCACCATTTTAGGCAGCTCACTAGGATTCAAAGGCTCAGTAGCAGTCTTCACTACTGAGAGGGTATTAAATTGGAGCGCTCGGAATATGTGGACATCTTCATCGTAGATTGAATTACACAGAGTCGCAGTTTTCATGATGGACGCATCAACACCTTCAATTAGAACCCATGAACCAGGAGGGGCACTGCTCACTGGTATTCTATACCTCGCTTGATATATCCATAGCTTGGTCACTTCTTTTATAGTCATGTCCTCCTCATCATCAGGTGAATACCCTTCTCCTAGTACACGTACGCTTTTCCCTGTTTGAAGCCTACCACTATAAACTCTTCCAAACACATCAAACACACTAGTATCTGATTTAGGGTACAGCTTTGTCACATTAACCATGAGAGGTCCAGATGGGTCACATTCTACCATTGACTCATAAATGGGGGAATCTGTTGGCCCAGTGTATGCATGGCCGACTTTCCTCGCTGCAGCCTCTCTGGGGGAAGGAATGTGCTTTACCAACATATCAGTGAACCCTGATGCCGAACCAAAAACTGAGCTACAGGCTAACCTAAGTAAAGGTCTGACGTTTAGCTTATATGCACTATTACTCAGGGTCACTCCTAATTCTGCAAGGGTGGTCTCCACACTCTTCTTATGTTCACCTATCACTTGGCTGTATATTTTGTATAGAGGCTCCAGAATAAACTGAACAAATGCTCTTTCTCCACCACCTACTGGAGGATTTTTCTTGAATACCCTAGTATCAGGGTGATAATAAACATCTCCCCAAAGTCGAGATGCAAACTTATCCACGTCCATGGCCACCCCATGTAGCTTGGCATACATTTTAGCAAAAGATTGCAATGTGAAAGACCATCCAGCTGTCCCACTGGCAAAACATACATTTCCAGCTGCAGGGTCTATAAGGGGTAAGTTTCCAGCAGTTGTTGAAGCAACAGATATGTGGTTGTTAATGACTTCAATTGTATGCCTAAGCTTGTAGTAAGCATCCCTTGGAGGTAATTTGAGCTCAGTTATGAGCCTGTCAACCTGTTGGGGAACAAACAGCAAAAGTCAAGTAAATGTATGGAAATATAAAATTTCACACAATAAATCTCAATTTACACTGTTGAAGCAAGATGTACCTTATTGATCACAACAACAATAGGGAGACGGTCCTGGATTGCATGCCGAATAGCTCTCTCTGTGTTTACCTAGAAAAAGATTTACTAGCGTTATGTACAATCGGTAAACCTCAAAAGAAAAAATACAGAGCATAATGAGAGAGCAAAGACATACCATGACTCCTTCAGCAGCATCAACAATGAGAACAGCACCATCGGCAAGTCTTAAAGAAGCAGTCATTTCGTCAGAGAAATTGACATGTCCAGGAGTATCCATGATATTGCACAGGTATGACTTGGATCTACTGTCCTCAAGAACAAGGGACATTGGAACGGCCTTGATTGAGATATTTCTCTCCTGCTCATCGACTCGCGTGTCTGTATATTTCATATGCTTCTCGTTTTTAACATTAAAAGTAGACATATGATGCGTCTGCTCTACCAACATATCCATGAAGACAGTTTTCCCATGCTGTAGATGACCCACAAGAGCAACATTCCTCATAAGGGCGGGATTAGACATGAGGCCGATAAGAAACTCAGTTGACACGTACGTAGACTGATCCTTAACCCCAACCTCAAATCTGATATCTCTAACAGGTTTGATAATGGGTTGCTCAAGAGGCTGCTCATCTTCATCCATAACCAAGGTCTCAACATCCTCACCATAAACCTCCTCTGCAGTAGGGTAATACTTCTTATCCTCAGGAAGAACAATCTGGTTCTCCATCTCAACATCATTGATTGTGGTAATCCAGCCATTTGAACCTCCTTGTTCACCATCAGATCCATGCCCATTTTCTTCAGGCTGCTTATCTTCATCTTCTTCTACTTCATCGTTACTCTCTCTGTCAGACTCAATCTCAGGTCCAATGTAGTTACCAAACTCATCATACAAACTATCATCCATCTTTTTATGTAAACCTGTCAAAAACAGAATCCAATGAAGCAAATCAAAACTTTATACCGGCAAATATAACCTCAAAAGTAGTCAAATCACCAAAGAATCAATCTGGGTTCTACTATACCAAATCTGAAACCTATTCGCCCCTAACGCTATCACAAGACTCAAGAGTTGATACTAAGAAACTCAGAAACCATTCTAGACTCGTACATTTAGATGAGAAAAAACAAAGAAAACAAAATCGGCAAAAATCGGACTAGCGTAGCTTTCGAGTAAGTGTCTGAGAGAGCACCGGGAAAAGCTAGAATCAACCGGAAAACTTAAGATGATTCGGAATAAAGCAAAAACCCTAGGCAAGAATCAACGAGAAACTTACGCTAAGTTGGACTCAAGCAGAATAAAAAAAAAAGTAAAGGAGAGTGAGAGAAGGCGAACCTCGGTGGGGGAAAGAAACGAGCGGCGGTGGTGCGCAAGCTAGAGAGGAGAATGAGGGTTGGCTGGCTCGGCGATAGCGACTGGGTTCGAGCTTTGTCGAGACTCTGAGACTGTTTTGGTGAACGGAGCCGTCGAAGAAGAAATGAATATAAGATTTTTTAGATTTAGGTTTTAGATTGGAAAGACTCTTCCTCACATAGAGGGGTTAAGTCGGTGTTTAGTTTTTTTCTTTTTCTTTTTCTTTTGTATTCCAAGAATATGTAAAATGAAATAAAAAAATTATAAATTGATATTAAGAGTTAAAAAAAAAAAAATTCTTCAAATTGCTACAGTTTTTAAGTGTACTACTCCTGAGAACCTCCGATACTGATTTTTATTGCTGCCTAGAGTTTTTAACACATCTTGACTTTTATTTTTTATTCATCAAATTACATCTGCACAAATGCTGATTTTTAGCAGTTAATCATATTATAGTGGTTACACATTTTAATTGTTGTGTCACCTAATGATTATTTCAAAAAAATTATGTATCATAGGAGATAAACTCCTTCTTCTTTTATTTTACTAGAGTAGGGGTTAGCCGTGTGTAATTTTTAAGTATTTATTATTTTTAATTATAGTATTTATTTTGAATTTTTAATATTTGGACAATATTACGCATATAGTTTGATTAAAAAAAAAATTGTTTCTGTAAAATATACAAAATTAAATGAGTTTACAATATCAAAATATATAATGGACCGGAGGAATAAGATAATCTTCTTACCTTGAGGGTTGAAATTTGACAACTAAAACTTTGGTGTTATTTGATATACGTAGTATGTTATCATTGATCTAAGCACACAATGTATTCCAGGCCTTGATGCTAAAATTGAGATAAAAACTCAGTTCTTATCATGCTATCCAAAAGAAATTATCTACTTATCATGTTTGAAACTCTTAATTAGTGTTATTAGCCTTATTACTTATCAGGCTTTGTCCCTATTACTTATGTTTCCGGAATGTAGCTTCATCTAATGCCAAGAGTTATGAGCCCACAAGTATGAAGATCCTTAGTTTTTCGCTTATAATCCTTTTCATGTTGACTAGTACCATAATCCTTGTCTCCCTCAGGGAGAACACTCCTAAAAGCCTGGTCGCATACCTTGCGCACGGCGTCTATGATCACAAGTTGATTAAGGAATTCGCGAAGTCCTTCTTCATGGTCGATTCCGCAATGGTCTCAAAAGATTCTCCAAATTTCATCCCTTTGGAAAACTCATGTAACCATTATCTGTATCCTTGTTGTTGTCTTTTAACCTTTGATTGTATGAACTTTCCTCTCTTGAGGTTTAAGTAATGAAGTTCTTGGTTTGCAAAAAAAAAAAAAAAAAAAAACAAACTCTTAATTAGTGCACACTAGTAATCTACTAGTCTTAGTTTTAGTTTCCTACAAGTGCTCCGTCGATTTCATGCAATTTCAGATTTCTTTCACCTTCTTTTCATATTTTCTTCGATTGTTTTTACTTCTATCCTTTTTTTCTCTACGGTTCGTTTTCTTTCTTCTACGTACATCCTTAACCACTTCTCACCATTATACCAACTAAATATGATTCTCTAGACCACTGTTTACCTCTTATTTTGTCAATCAATGAAAAAAAATCATAGCAACCTATATCAATTCTCCCGCTATCTATGGTTCTGATGAGCTGATCTGAAGGTGAGTTCGACATCATAATTCTGAGAAATTGAGTCATGAGACTTTATCAAGACATTACATACATCCTAGGGAAATAAATCCAATTTTAAAATCCATAAAAAGCTTAAAGATGAAAATTCGAAGGATAAAAAATTTCATATATATGTTGCTCTTACGAACGTACGTGATCTTGTGTAATAAACCTCTTCGTCGATTGTATAGAGAGGATCGGAAACCATAAGTGTGGAGAATAATTATACATGTACAATGCAAAAGTGTGGAGAGGAAATTTGAAATTGGAATCACATGTTATGAGAGGGATTGTGGCTTCAAGAGAGACGATGAGTTTAGGTTAAAAGGGGGAGTGATGAATGTTATATGTGGCGTAATCGCTTTTCCATAGACGTTTAACTAAAACTTACGCTCTCAAGAAGTTTTTGTTAACATATTAAGATTTTATTTGCGCAAATCGCTAAGAGGAATAGAAAAGAGTTAACCTTTATGATCAAATCACATATTTTGAAACGAATCCGGCAACCTACAGCCGCAAACCAACGCTGGTGATGTGATGATCACGGGAACGGATGAAATAGAAAAATGTACTATTGATGAATAAAGCATGAATGAACCTTTTGGTGTAAATTAGATTGGGCTAGCTAGTTCACGTAGTATAGGAGAGGTGGAGGGATGCGCTGTAGATGGGACTGTAACACGTTCTTAATTTAAGAGACACTGAAAAGTAGTTGAGCCGTTTCAAATTTCATGGAGTAGCAATCGTTGTAAAATTGTGAAAACCTTACAAGAGAGACTTGAGTTTTGATGATGTGACAACTTGGAAACAAATTAGAGTAGGATGGAGACTAGCTAAAAAAAAATTGTAAAAAAGCTGATGTGGACAACGTGATTTTAGGAGACCAAAAACAAAAGAAGGAGAAAAACCAAAAACTACAACTAAAAGACTTGCGAATACAAATAAATAAACAAAAAACAACAAAGCGACACCACTAATAATGAATAATGGCCCGGAAAATAAATACCGATTCTGAGTTGAAACGTACGTATCATCCATCTTTTCATGTAAACCTGTCAAAAACAGAATCCAATGAAACAATCAGAATTTTATACCGGCAAATATAACCTCAAAAGTAGTCAAATCACCAAAGAATCAATATGGGTTCTACTATACCAAATCTGAAACCTATTCGCCCCTAACGCTATCACAACGTTCAACAGTTGATAAGAAACTCAGGAACCATTCAAGAATCATACATAAAGCAAGCGGAAACTTAAGATAATTCGGATTTCGGTTAAAGCAAAAATCCTAGGCAAGATTCAACGTGAAACTTACGCTAAGTTGGACTCGAGCAAAACCCTAAAGGAGAAGCAAAATTCAAGCTTAATAAAAAGGTTAAGGAGTGAGAGAAGACGAACCTCGGTGTGGGAGAGAAGGTTGGCGATAGCGACTAGGTTCGAGTTTTTTTTTTCTTTGGTTGCGAGACATCTCAGACTGTTTTGGTGAACGGAGCCGTCGAAGAAGGAATGAATATATAAGATTTTTTAAAGATTGAGGTTTTATATTGGAAAGACTCATTAAGTCGGCCGTGTGTAGTTTCTTTTTTTTTCTTCTCCTTTTTGTCTTTGTTTTTTCACTAATAACTATGATAGAATTAACTGATATATGCATAGTTTCTGATATATGAATATAAAATGCCACGATAAATGCATAGTTTCTGCGTGCTCGTCATGCTTAACCAACGTCGTGAGAGTGATTGGAGTAATTGTCGGCTGGATTCACAACATCCATTGTAATGAAAAACGAATTATAGTGAGTATATAACTTGCTCACAAATTCAACTCATAGTTTGTACCCTTTTAAAAATTATAACAATGAAGTCCAAGTATGCCGCAGAGATACGCCACTCATAAGGTGTTATGCCCTCACCGATATCAGAACCTCCCGAATCTGAAACAGGTGAAAGATGGATTATATCATCATCCTAGACACGCCAACCAATGCTTGCCATGTGCCTCTTTAGATTTCTTTCGCACCATGTCACATAATCAGGCAAACTGAGGATCACAGATAAGTGCTCCACCAGCCAACGTGGATGGCGGCTGCGCTTCATTCCCAATGGTCTCGTCCATGACTTCTTCCATATCTCCGAATTTCGTTTTCTCAAACCCCAAAGTAGGGAACTGTGCACGGTCCTCAATAGCCGGTGCAGCAAGTCATATGTACCTCAGTGTTTACAGCTCCTCCTTCTCTTGGCCCTTTTATGTGAGCCATATGTATGTATTCTTTGGTCTCATTTGCAACTTCAATATACATATGTCCAGGTTTACCATCCATGGTTTTCCTTAATATTGCTTTGTGATCACCTACCAAGCCCCTTGCTGAAGAATTGAAGATTCATCACCAGTATACTTGTAACTTATGTAGAAGATTGCATTCTCTGCTTTGAGCTTCTCATGTGCCTCTCTGTTGTGTATTTTTCTTTAGTTTCTATGAATACCTTCTTGATATCCAAGCTTGGGGGAGCCACCAATTGATGGTTTGCTTTTGATAAGAAAGCAATTTTCGAGAAGAGCTGCAACCAGTCATTCTCAAGCAGATCTGATTCTTGCACCTCGTAAAACCTTTTAAGGTCACTGGAAAATTCATGATCAGAATACCATTTGAGCACTAGACGTTTGTAGAAATCATCTATTGATGTATCGTCCCAATAATCACTCAGAACTTCCTTACATTTGATTCTATAGGCTAAGGTCCTTCACATGAAAGAGATATCGTGTGTACATCCAACATCGCTGAAAAACGTCTGAAAAGTAAAGACAGAGTTGATGGTCGCATCCATTGCCTCCAAAGTAATGTAGTACTTGGTGTATGCAGTATTCAGAATACTATATTTTTCCCAGCGCACACAAAGTTGAAGTTTGTTCCTTTATGAAGATTGTGGCACAGTGGCAGTGGAGTCCAAGCCTACCAAAAAGGGAGATATCATAACTTTTACCCCAACAAGACTTAACTAGTGTAGAAAAAGACCGGAAGAAAACAAAACAAACTGAACAAATGATATTGAAACGACTGAACATGTTTGCACAAATGACAAATGATATAACACATGTGCCCGAACTGATGACCGAATGAGATTATTTGACTGTCCAATCGGTTCTTGAGGAAAACCGAATACAAACCGAATTGACTAAATTCCGGTTTGGTCAATTCAGTTAAGAAGAAACGCTGAGGACTACTAAAATGTTCTTTGTTTTCCCAACAAAATATATATTATAAAATGTTGTTTTGAACAATACTATTTAAATAATTAGTATTATACCTTCTAACACAACAAGTTTATCAATAAATTAGACAAATATATATATATATATATATATATATATATATATGATTTTAATAATAGAATTGCTGAAATATCTGTATACTCTAATCGAAAGAGGATAAGAAATATTTTCCGACCAATGAGATTGATTCAATTACAGATTTTTTTTTATCTTACTCTAAACAGCATTATAAGAAAGTTTTCTTCTTTTGTTAAAACATATTCTCTTTGTTTCACAAATAATGTTATTTTGAAATTTTTTTCTTGTTACAAAAAGAGTGTCATTTTATGTTTTCAATGCAAATATTAAGATTAAATATCTTTTTATTCTTATTATTTGAGATTATTAATTAGAAAGTTAAAAAACTTTAGTGTATTTATAAAAGGTAAAACAGAAATTTAAATAATTTTCTTAGTTTGTGTGCATTATGTCAAAATAACATTCTTTGTGAAACAGAGCAAGTATATTATAAAGATTATTTTCTAAAAATTTGGATATTTTCACTTATTTTCCCCAAAAAAAAATTGTATGCATGTAAGTAATATATTTCGTCTAATGAATAATGATATCCTATAAAAAATTCGAGTGCAGCCAAATCTTCTCAAAATTGATTTAAAGTATACCAGAGTTGTTCCTCAAAACAACATTTTTGTTTTAATTTTGTTCCATTGCACTTTTGCCAACCATTTTGGGCGACGTAAATTTGCATAAAGCAAACACTTTGATTACAATTATATTGTTTCTTGAGACTTGTTAATCAAAAATATATTGAGCACTTCTTAAGAATATAAAAATAGATTTCTAAATATATATTTTCATAGATGAAATAGATTTATTTATAAAATAATAATTCACCCAAAAATGGATGAAAATTACCATAACATATTGTTCGATTTTTATTTTCTTATACCATATGTATAATAGTATAAGCCATTAAGCATTACATAAATTAGAGAGCGAGCCTAGAAAAACTAGTTCTCTTAGTACTTCAGACCAAGAGTGAGTTCAAGGGACATGTCTTCTTCACCATTTGCACCATCCCCAACAACATTAACATCACTGTCTTTGTTTTCATTTAGTCCCACCTGCCATACATATACATCTATCTAGTTCATATGCATCAAATAATCAATGACAAATAAATAGAAGGACAAAAAATACATCTATCTAGTTCATATGCATATGCAATAAATCATTATAAGGTAAGAAATGCAAGGACAAAAAAAAAAGGAAAAATTACCCTTGAATATTGATACAAAGACTTGCAAGATACTTCCATCGGAGTTACTTTCTCAGTACTATTCAATTGTACACTAAAAGAAATTAAAAAAAAAAAAACAATTAACCAAAAAATTACCAAAAAAAAGAAGCGATTATGCAAAAACCTATACATCAACTGAAGAACCTTTGTTGAGTTTGGATAGCATCTCGAATATGTTCATAGATCTTAAAGTATTGTTGAGAGTGCCTCCTATTCATTTGCCTTATCATTGTCCTTTCTGCCATATGATTGGACTTGAATAATAGAGCAAAATTATTGATAAAAGAGACATAAACTCTCTTTATGCACTCTGTTTGATATCAATATATTTTCATATGCAAAGCTACAACACTACCATATTTAGTGAACTCTAAACTAAAGTGTGAGACAACTATTTACCTTTTATAGAATCTTCTTCCTTCTTGTTCCTATACATCTATTTAAAGTAAACCATATATATGACTAAACCATATTAGATTACATAATTCATGACATTATACAGTGATGCATATATAGCTGATAATGTGTGTATAATTAAAGACCTGGAGATGGCTTTTCACTTGTGATATTGTAAGGTCTCGCACCTTCATATTATCCAAAATTTTCTTAGGTGTTGCCGCCGTAAATTAACGAGAATGATAATGAATTAAAAAAATTATTAAAAAAAATTTGATTAGGAATAAAATATAATAATAATAAATGGGAGAGGTGAACTAATTTAATAGAACTTAAATAAAACGAGGTTGTTGATTTTAGTGACAAATTTTTTGATCTCTCTCTTTCATTATAGAGGAATTCCTTCTTTTTGTTTTTTGATACGGAAAGAAAATCGTTTATTCCTTTCGCCACCGAGATATTCTACAACGTGAACAAATGTAAGATCTAACAATCGAGTTTCTCATCGCTATTTTTTTTTAGGCGAAACTCTGAGTTTGATGATTTCTTATCATACGTACTGATAATGTATAAAAAATTGTAAGAGAAAAAAAATTAATATACAATTCTCAAAAATAACCTAAGGATAACAGATTTAATGCTAATAGCTGTTTTTGTATATTGTACATTATTACTTGCATTATATTTTTGTTTTTTAGTTTATTTTAAATTGTTTAATAGAATCACTATTTTTAGAATCTTTTTTATTACTTATTAATTTAACATTAGTATTTTATGGTATAATTTATTATATTAAATACTTTAGTAACAACCTCCTCTAAATTTCTCCTTATGTCATTTAGTAAATGTTTCTTTTAGACAGGTAATGTTGGTTATTATGTGGACCTACATTCAAATTTTTGCTATATACTTCTATAAATTTTAATTTTAAAATTATATTTCCCCCAAAAGAAAAATTCAAAAAGAAGATATTTAGGTTTAATAAATGTTAATTTTCAAAAATTTACAAGTGTCAAAAACTATTTATAAAAAAAAAATTTAACTATAGATAGTTTTTAAGGAGAGTTCATATGTAATTCAACATCTAGAAAATGAAAATGTTTTTTTTTTTTTGGTAGGAAACCGGAGACAATTGCCTCCCATAAAATTATTAAGCAACTACAAAAAATATACATGAGCAGCTCGTGGAACAATAGTTCCAACAACATCCTCCATTAGGATTCAACGGACAAGAATTAAAAGAATAAAATCCTAACTGCAACAAAAACGCATAGTTTGCTAACCCATCAGGTAGACAGTTAGCTTTCATATACACGTGGTGAATCCGGACTAGTCAGTCCCTTGAAAAGAAGCCTTGTCACAACCGTACCAGAAAAGACAGCGGATGAGCGAGCTAACCCCGGACCGTAAAAACCCAACCACCACAGTTCTGCCAATGGAGCGGTACAAACCCCTATATTAATTGCAAAACCTCCCAGCCATACTCCCTCCCGATCCCGGATTGCTCCACATGCAGCAGCCAACCCCGAATTACCACAAGAGGCTCCGTCTATTGTAAGTTTCACCCAACCAACACTCGGTATCTCCCACCTGATCAGCCGTTGTACTCTGACTGTCCGTCGCATGGTACCGGCAGTCATAGAGTGTGTTCTCCGCACTTCCTCAGCCATATCCTTAACAATTTTCAACTGATCCCTACAAGTCCTTCTCACACCAAACACATCACTACACCTCCAATTCCAAGCCCACCAAACTGTCATACTAAACAATGTAGACCAATTCCCATTGCTCTCATGTGAGCTAATCTGTAGGTTCCCAAAGAGCCAAGGCAACAAAGTCTGATAAAAAAGACATCATGCTTGCGCTGAGGAACCAAGCGCCTCCAAATCCCAGAAATTGCAGGACAATCCCACAAAACATGTAAAATCGAGTCCTCTGCCCCAGAACACACTATGCGCACTGCACTATCCCCCATATGCCTGCGCACTCTCTCCACAATGGTCATAATCACTTCATGACTAACATGCCAGAGAAACACTCTCACCCTCTATGGTGCCACCACCCCCCCCCCCCGTACACATGAGAAAAAGTTAGCCATGCATGGGCGTGCCTCATCATTCCAGGTCAACAATGAGTAAGCGGAACACAATGTAAATTTACCATTTGGAGTTCCCTGCCAAGATGAAGCATCTGTCATATCTGGAAAGTCACTGATCACAATCGCGTATAACCGTTTAAGGACATTTAGCGGAAGGGAATGGCTCAACGATAACATGAGCTGAAAGTGGTTTTGTTAGCAGCCAGCGGTCAGCCCAAAACTGAATAGTCTTGCCATTACGAGGAATTCAACATATCCCTTTAGAGATGACCTCCCGAAAACCCACACAGATATTACACCAAATTGACGACCAACGACTATTAGGGACCAGCCATGAGTAATCATGTACCTTCCCAACCTTACTATTCAACACACACGCCAATAAGCTTTATGTCTCATGTAATAGTCTCCACCCCACTTTAACAATCAGATTCCTATTCATATTACTTGTTGGTCGTAGTCCCAGCCCACCCTCTTGTTTTGGTTTACGCACTCTCTTCCACGATAGTAAGTGCTGTCGCTTCTTCTCTGTTGTACTCCACCAAACAAAAGCTCTTGACTGCTTATCCAAACTCTTTAAAGTAGAGGCTGATAGCAAGATTACCCTCATTAAATGGACTGGTATTGAGGATAGCATAGACTTAGTCAACGTTAACCTCCCTGCAAGGCTCAGTGAACGACTTTTCCAGCCTGCTAACCTTGCAAAGACTCGCTCCAACACTTCCCCAAAAGTCTCCTTGTTTATCCGTTTCTTCAAGATTATCATCTCCAATTATTGCCTAACTCTCTTGTAAAGCTAATACCACTCTTTACACTAATCAACTGTTCCATATCCCGACTAACATTACTTGAAAAAAAAATCTTAGACTTCTAACTTATTGGCCAGAAGCCAAACAAAATCTCTCCAACACACTTTGAATAAACCGCACATTTGCAACTGATGCTTCCGCAAACAAAAGCAAATCATCAGCAAAGCAAACATGGGACAGCTTTGGTCCCCCTTGTGATAACGCTTTTGGTTTCCAATCCCCTTTCCCAACCGCAGCTTCAATATGATGGCACAACCGTTCCAAGCACAAAACAAATAAATATGGCGAGAGCGGATCCCCGTGAGAAACTTTCTTTTTATTTCCCTTCATTATTCACCCATTTAGATATCAAATTCACAAAAGGGGTTATCACATGATGATTACATTTCTAGAGTTAATATGTCATGTCTCGTGCAAGAGTTAAGAGTAAGAGTTTTTGTATGGTGACATTTACTTATTTATCTTTTGATGGGCCATGCATGATTCCAGTTTATGTTCGAATATATCTCATTCGGTTTCTTTTAATCACTGTCTTAGTCAGCAAAATATGAGTGATTACGTTCAAAAGATTTGTCCATTGTGTGTAGAACTGCCAAGAAAGGGATTTGACTGACCAGAAATTTAGGCCTTGCAGATCTGTGGCTTCTAGGTTTAATGGTTCATGCAACTTTCTGATTTTACATGACGATGCATTTTGTAAACCTGATGGTTACTTATAGCACAAAATACTGGTCTATTATTTTAGTTGTGGCCTCAAAGAACACAACAATATCACAATATAGATGACATATATGCTAGAAACTATATCTCCATTTAGAATGAAATAACTGATCTATCCTTATTATGTAGGTATTCCGTTGTATATTTTCTTGTAGACAGTTTTTTTACTGTCTTCTCTGCATTATATGGGGTTTTAGAAAGGTTAAACATGTAGGATATGTTACAGGTGAGAGCGCCAAGTACAACTGACCATGACTGAAAACTGGTTGAGGCAAATAGAGGCAAAATCCTTGACTTGTTAATTATCTTTACGTAGAACACAATATCATACATCATACCATCGCACCATAACACAATATAACAAACAATATACATATCCAGTCACTTAGTTTTCAAGTCTCTATGCAAGCAATTCATGAAGAATATTCTTAGAAAGTAACTTTTGTGTTTCCTCAATTACCACCCTCAAATTTGCAGCTTAAATAATAAAATTCATTTCCCTTTTTCCTTTTAATTCCATACCCCAAGGTTCAAGAACGCTCATACAACGCTTCAGCTCCTTCCAACCGTTAAAATCTATAGCTATTAATCTCCCCACCAAATTTCAGCTTGATCAGACTACTTTACGATCACCAAATGTTGCTTCGAAGAAGCCAACAGGAATTGTTTTTAGGGTTCTAGATATGTCCGGACTGTATATTTACTTGACCATAAAGAAATATCCATAACTCCTCGAGTTTAACACCAATTAAGATTCTGTCTACTGCGGTGGATTGGTCTCTGCATTAGCTTTCCAGGGACGTCTTATTCGTGACCTAAATATTTCTGGTTGGACGGGAATCATCCCCACGAAACATAAACACAGATCTGACTCCTTACTTGAACTTCTTCCTTCTTTCTTTTTATTTTCTTCTCCACATCTATTTAATTTACTTCGGCTTTGCTCCTCCACCACCATCGAAGCTTGCCACAAACTCATTAATGACTATAAGATCAACCACCTCTGCGACGTCTCCTTCTCTCTCTCGTCTCCTCACGGCTTTCTCTCTTATTCTCCCTTTATCATTGGCTTTTATTCTCTTTATTGTTTTCAATGATATTGAGCTTGTTCCATTCTCTGTTTTAGATGACTATTTTTATACATAAAACCTACCTTAAAATTTGTAAACTTTCCTATTTTATTTTTTTGCTGCTAAGTTGAAATCTTCCCTTTTTGTTTTAAGCTTAAAGTTACTTTTATGTTTTTTTAGAAACTTAGATTTTTTTATATTAAGATTAACATTTATACAGGTTTTTGTTAATTTGTAAATTTTTAATTTTTATTTGAACGATTTAGCATATATGGACGATTTAACATTTAATTCTATTTATAATTTACTTATATAACCTAAAAATGATATTAACATATAATCATAAGAAATTTGGCATAATTTAGCATTCCAAAATTGGGAACGTTTACAAAAATATTTATGCATTTTCTTTATATGATTACATAGATTAAGGAAAGAATTTAATTAAGTAAATTTTAGTTTTACCAAAATTTTAACGTTGACATAGAGATTGACATGTCGAATTTCTATTGGTTGTTTTAAATTATAGGTAGATAGTCTTAGGAGCTTATAGCTTCTACTTTTATTTAGTATAGATTTAATAGTAAAAATGAATTTAAAGTATGCATTAATGTATATGATTAAATGTGTTGTTTAATTAAAAATAAATATTAAATTTTTAAAAAATAAATGTTAAATAGACCAATAAAGAGAGAGTGAAACCTTACTTTTATGTATATTATGATTACTTTTTAATTAATTTTTATTTTCCTCTAAAATTATATATTATATGTATTTTTGGTAGGTTATATATATAATTAAACCACTATCATAACGGATGTGAACCAGTCACAAATTATCCGAAAACACATCAATTTTCAATAATTATACCAAGTATTCGGGTCCTTTGTAATGCCTAAAACCATATACCCGTCCGTTTCTACAAATTAAATTTCCACATACATAACCACATCCACAACCACAACTGATGCGTTTTAAAGCAGTCATGCTCCTAATATCGAAAAGCTTCTGACTTTTCTTTCATTACAGAATTTTTTTTTTTTGCTAGTCTCATCGTAAAATTTTAAAAATTGAAACTTGTCACATCTAACATGAAATTTTTTTGTTGTCATTTTAGCATTGGGTCCGAACAGATCTAGCAAAAGAAAACATGCATGATACTAGTATTAGTCGTCGGGTTCTTTTTTAATCTAAGTAAAATCTAAAAATACAACCACTTGCGACGATTTTCACTAATACACAATATTTTAATTTATTTATTATGTACTTTCTTATTAATATCTTTGTTACATGCATCTACAACATATATACTTCCAACAGTGTCTACAAAAGATAAATTGAAGTCTTGTTATGCTTTGAGACCAAGAGTGAGCTCAAGAGACAATTCTTCTTCACCTTTTGAAGTTTTTATTAAGTTTAACGACAGAGTATCATCATTGTCATCGTCATCATCATGTTCATCAACAACATTACCATCATCATCAATAGCAACAACAACATCACCATTTTCATCATCATCTCTAGCTTTATTAAGCTGGGCCTGTTATAGACAGAACTATAAAATTATCTCTGACTTTAATTACATGTAAATTTTTGATAACCAGAACGACACATGGATTATGATATAAAATCAAAATCCTTCTCTTGTGATCTTCTATATCATAATATAGCTAAATTTCAGATGCAAGTTTGAACAAATTTTATATATATTAGAGTTAAGCTGAATGCACCACTTCTACATGTTAACATATATAGTGAAAGATATGCATATAAAAAGGATAATTACCTTTGATGATTCATAGAGAGACTTGCAGGTAAAATAGTCACTTGGTACTTCCTCAGTTCCATTACTTGATTCACCAAATGTTATAATGTTTTCGTACATTTCCTCTTCTTGCCTACAAGATATTTATATTATAGAAAATATATATCTCTAGAAATATATAAGAAAAACTAAAGCTTTATTTATATATATTAATAGCTAGACGAACCTTTGTTGATTTCGAAAAAAGTTAGCATTGCCTCGAAGCCGTTGGTAGTTATGAAGGTACTGTTGAAATTGCCACCAAGTTACTTGTCCTGTCACTCTAACACTCCTCTTTGCTAATATCTCTTCTGCCAAAAATTGCATGTGTTTATATATGTAAATTATATACATTATGTTGAACCTCAGTTTAAATGGGCATATTCAAATAAGTTTATATATGTAGTTTGCCAAAAAAAAAAAAAAGTTTATATATGTAAAAAAAATTAAAAATAAAGAAGCAAATGATATCTATACCTTGCATGGATTCTTCCAGCTTCATGCTCCTATACATCTGTAGGAAAATGAAAGATATATATATATATATATATATATATATGGTTCAATATCCGAACCATAATTTATAAAATATGATAATACTATTCATAAATATACACACATATTGATATATAAATTACATATGTTTGTATAATTAGTATAGCTGGATGTATATAAAATTAGGACCTGAAGATGACTCTTTACATGTGAGATTGAGAGTCCTTTGGCATCCATTAACTGCAAAACCATCTTCGGAGTTGCTCCTGCAATTTAAAGGATAATAATATCAACCAAAGAGAAAAAGAAAGAAAAAATGTTGAAAAATAAAGAGAAATTTTACTATGATAAGTGAAAATTATAAAAAAAATTCATAAGAACAAGATGGCAGAAATTGTGAATGAGAACTTAATTAGATAATTTTTCAAAAGAAAAACTAAATCATATATAGATCACTTACTATTTTCTCCACCGAGTTGTTCAACTGCTTGAACAAAAGAGTTGTGAAGCTCGGAGTTCCATCGCAACCGCGGCACTTTTGATCTAACATAAGATCTAACGATTGGGTTTTTCATTTTTTTTTGTTTTTTTTTTTTTCCTGTTTTCTTACTGAAACTGGCGTTTAGATCCGGCTGATCGAAGGGATGAAGGCAAAAGATTTTATTGACTAATTGTGTCCTTGTTTATCTCTTGTCTTCATATAATTTATTTTTGTTGTGTCAGAAAAATAAATAAAATAATACGAAATAGAAACCCTAAAGAAAGGTGACTAAATACTTTGTTGTGGCTTGTCAATTTATGCTCCTTAATTATTATTTTTTCAAAACCGTTTATCTTTCACCTTTGTCATCCTTCTGACCATTTCTAAGAATACAAATTTGTAATACCAGATTTTATTCTTTTCATATACTTGCTATAAGCCTATAATTAAAAAGAATATAAACATATATGTATTAGTTATGTAAGTCAAAAAGTAAGTCAGACTAATCATATGACCTAAAAGCTTAGCATTATAATCATTTTGACCTAAAATAATTTAAATAATTATATTTGGTTTGAATTTCTGAACCATTTTATTTAATAAAAATTGTTATATGAAACAAGTAAACAAAATTTATAAAAACAAAAGTCAAGAGTTATATATCATATATATATATATATATATATATGTGATATATTAGTCACAATTTTTGATAAATTTAAATAATATTGTATGCTTTTCGACATATTTTCAAAAGACAGATTTAATACTGGTTTTCTGCATCTCCATAATTCATTTATATTTAAAAGGGTTGGATTCTTTATAATATGTTGATTATTTCTCTTAATATTCAAAAGTGTTGATTATTTCTCTTAATATTTGTCTTTACAATAAGTGACTATATTTTTCTTTTTCTAATTAATATAAACAGAAATATATAGGTCTACTGTAATCTTTTAATACATTATACACACATTAATTGATAACATTATATACAGGGTATACCCAGAGAGATTATATAGAAGTGCTGAACTCAATTAAGAAGTTAAGATAGATTCTCCAGTGAAATTATATCTTACAAACTAAAAATTATTTTTAATTAATACCCCTACTTATGAAGAAAATTAATAATAGTATATAACTATGCACACAGAAACAAAAATTGTATTTAGTTCTCATTATAGTTGTTGTAACGGACGCGACCTCCTTGATCCTTCTAGCTAATTCTCTCCAACAAGACTAAAGAACATGGTGAAGTCATGAATACTAGGTCTTGTTTAGCGGTATATGTTGGAATATTAAATAATTTGTTTACAAAATTGATTCTGCACTAAAAAAATTCAATTATATCATAATTATAATTAATCTGAATTTTTGTACCACATCTCAATAACAGTGATTAGTAACATATTTCTCTCAGTTAGTGGTAAAAATCAGGATATAAACCGCTAAGTGCCAACTATGAAATCACCAATCACACAGTTGTATAGATAAGGTTAATGGAAAGAACGAACTTGAGCAAATAGAAAATATAAAAAGGTATATTTTTCCTCCGGGATATAAATAGTTATATATATATTTGTCCTTGTCCCCATGCACGACCGTTACGTTTGCGGGAGAACCGTTGCATGTTATTAGCGAACTGACTCAAAATTCTTTCCATTATTATTTTATTATAGTCAACCAAAATTCTCATTCCTTGTCACTTTCTTTGGTCCATATCATTTAAATATTGTATACATCAATTTGTAGCGAGTAACCCAAAACATAATCTAAGTTGTGGATTCCTCTGTGATGAAGAAGTAACTAAATATATACTATAATTCATTAAACATTTAAACCAAAGAAAAAAACAAGTGAACTAAATAACAGTGACGTGCGACGGTGCGAGCATATTGCATGTATGTGAATCCTCTTCCGATGACACGTAACACGTTCAAAACAAAAAGTCTCCGTTTCGGTTTATAGAATATTCAAAAAAAAAAAAACTAGTAATAATGTCCGCTGACGTAATACTGTAACTATAGAATAACATTTCAATCACGTATTTAGATGTGATTAGTCCTTAATTTTTTTTTTTTTTTCCAGTCCTTTTGTCCATTCCGTATTTCTCATGTATATTCCCATACCATCCTGTTTATGTCAAGATTACAGGAGAGCTTTTATTGTAAATTTTGTCTCTTTAATTAGACTACAGTTTATATATGCCTACTTCTAAAATTTAACACTTTTATATTAATTGAAAATTTAGTATATTTGACTTACCGAAGAATTTTAGTGTCTAAACGAAAAGACAAAAAAAAGAATCTGCAACTCTTTAGAGGCGTTGCCGCTTGGCTAGAGGATACCATTTTTATTAATTACCAATCTTACATCATCACGTTTTTTTCCAACATCGTCGCACTTTTATATTCTTTGTAACGCATTTACGCATGTACATTGCACTTTAATTTTCCTTGTCAGTTTAGTTATCGGGAAAAGGGGAGCTAGTAAGGAATGACTTTAATATAAACTATAAAGTGCTAGCTTGCTACTAGTATATATACTTGCCAGTAGAGATATTTTGTACGTACGCGCGTGGTATCCTGTATATAACCTACTAGCAACTTTAGTTAATTGAAGTTTCTCTAATCTTTTGTATTAAGGTCGATTGAAGTTTCTTTAATCTTTTGTGTGTTATTGGTTTCATTTTTATTTTTCGAGGAAAAATGATACAATGTATATATCGAAATTATATATTTTCCAATTTTTTTTAAAAACGTGATTAGTAATTACTGCAATAGTCTATGCATATGCTCGCTCTAATTAATAAGTAAATGACAAGTATCAAAAAATTACTAACTTCCAAGGTTTGCTCTAAACTTATCGATATGAAGAAATAATATTTCTAATTCGTTTTAGTGATAACTCGTAGGCCAAAAAAGAAAACGATCATGTTTAAATTTTCCTCTAATTGCTTCGGTGATGGAAATCAGTCAAGATTGAAGCTTAAAATGTCGATATGGAAGCCGGTCCAATGAAAAGGTGGTGTAATTGATTAGACTGAGAGTAATTTCATGGTTCACGGTTTTGTGATACCCTAACTAACCAACTTCTAATTAGCTTCTTTGCATATAAATGGAGCTCATGTGCTCAAACTCGCTAATCGGATTGACATATATAAGAAGATGTAAGCCCTAACATTCTTCTTTTTCTTTTCGTTCTTTTTGATAAACGGTATTCTACTCAAACTGCATAAATATTAATTAGTCCATAGTAATAAATGAGTAGTATAACGGAAGATGCAGAGTTTTATGATTAGTCAACATTTAGTGGGTTTTAAATTCATATAGCTTATATAACCCAAGGATATGGTCATAGTTCAGCAACGTTTTTGACAGCTTAATGCTTAAATTGGCCCATTAGCACTACAAAATTAGTTACTGGATGGATCAATGATTTTGAAATGGTTTTAAAGCCCAAATCAGATAGTAGTAATATTCTATTTTAAGAATCTAGAAATAGAAAAGAGCTGGGAAAATGAGCTATTTCCCCATGAAAACTATTATATCATTCTACATAGAGCCCGAACTTTAACCTTGATCTAGATATCCTTGGAAAAAAAGTTCTCAACGTATATCTCCTCTAATCTGTAGTTCTAAATCTATTTCCCCGGTAAAACAAGAATTTTCATCTAATTACCCACACACATCGGTTTGTTTGTTATACTGTTTTAAACCAACTAACTAACGAATCACTAAACCGAAATAAACCTAAACTAAAACCAAATCAATTAAATTATTTATTTAATTTATTTATTGAATATGTGAAAGAAATAGGAAGCCCGATGGCTTTCTTCTTCCTTCGGCTTTCTCCCTTTGATGATGGGGAACTGTGATGTGATGATGTCAGCTACGATGATGGTGACTGCAGATCTATGTAGCAGCAGTTCCGATCTACATATCATCCATTTTGACGTGATCTGTTTCACATCTTCAAAAACTCTAATCGATTTGGCTTCTCCTCCGATCTACTAGCTTCAACCTGCCAGAGACTTGCCGATTTCGCGTCGTCGTTTAACTTCCAGTTCAATTTTATCCAATTGGAAACCAAATCGATCCGAGTCAACTCGGGACAAGACAAGGCAAAGTTGTGGTAGTGTGGTTGGTTGTTCATTGGATGCAGCACTGGTTATACGACATCACCGGAAACGAAATCGAGACGTTGAAGATTCTACGGAGGCTGAAACCAAATCTGATTACGGTGGTGAAGCAATAATTGAGCTGCGACGATGTAGGAAGCTTTTTAGGAAGATTATTGGATTTGTTCGACGTGCTTGGAGATGGATTGGGTGAGGAGAGTGGAGAGAGGTTCACGGTGGAGCACCTTGTTTTGGCGACGGAGATAAGAAACATTGTGGTCTGCTTCATAATGTGGTTAATGGTGTTTGCAAAAACAGAGATGTGAATAATGTAGTGGAAATTGTTTTTGGTAATTCAGTTTTTTCACAAAAATCTGGAATCAGAAGTGAAACAATGAAGAAGAAACGAAGAAAAAGGATCCAATTTTTTTTTTTGGTTTTTATTATTAAAATTCTCTAAATCAGATGAAAAACTTGACATAAGTGGTTTGGTATCGGTTTGAGTGGTTTTCTATAAGGTTTAGTTTGTTAACCAATTAAACCGAGATCTATGGAGAAATAAGCATGGAACTTTTATCTCATGGAGAAATAGGAATCAAACTTGTTTTTAGGAGATATCTAGATCGGGGTCAAAATTCGAGTTCTATCTAGAACGATATGATAGTTCTCATGGGAAAATAGCTCGTTTTCCCGAAAAGAGCTACGGAAAATCTCAGAATAACAAGAGTTATGGTATTAATGATCCTAAAAAGAAGTTGGAAAATATTGATAATTTACTTCTAGATGCTTGTTAATGTTTAAATTTAATCTTCCACTATTTAAGCATAACTGTCACCGTTAAACCAATCCATATTGACGACAAATTTTTTTTTTTTTTTTAAACTATCCATATACAGTAAATCTCTCTTAAAGCTTCTAGAAAATTAGTCCCCAAAATCAGAATTAGTTACTCTCTATGTTACCAACAAGAAAAAAAAAAAAAAAAAAAAAAAAAAAACATGTGTTACTTCTCATTTTGCCACATGCATTATAATGTATAGGTTGGTGAATCACCTAATCTTATAACTCGGTAAGCTTTTGTTTTAACTCTACCAATAAAATTAAGATATGAAAAGTAGCAACAATATATATTTTAATAAAAACTTTTACATAAAAAGTAGAAGATATATATCTATATACATATGTATATTCATATTACTTTTTTTAACAAAGAGAGATTATATTATACATGATTTATTGGTAATTCATTATAAAAATAATCTCATTTAATTATAATTTTATGATATACTAGATAAAGGCCTGCACAATGTGCGGGTTTTAAAATTGTTGAAGAAAATAAATCCTAAACTCTAAACAATTTTTAAAAAATAGAAACAAAAAATATTTCTTGAAGTTAATATTTTAATAATTTTAGTTAGAGAAAAAAATCATATTTGTATTTACCTTCATACAACTTATTTATATCTTTATATTTTAAATATATTATAATAATTATTACAATAATCTAAAGCTAATTTATATCCCACCAAAACTTTTGCCAAATACTCATCATTACAAATATTATTATTGTCAAATTTCAAGAATATTTCATAACTTATTACAAAATATTTTACATGCAAAGAATTCATCAAAACAACATATAATTAATAGCCATGTACAATTTTACTGTATGTTTTACTATTAAAAATATGCTCTTACACCCAAAATTATTTTATTGTTAAAGTATGCTCTTTATCACCACCTAAAATGTCTTTTAAACAAATTAACAAATTTTATATTGCTTTACTTTCATTTTGGCATAATTATAGTTCTTATAATTACTAAAATTGTTTTGTGACATAATTTTTTTAACCATAAATTTTTTTACTTCAAAGATATTTTGGATGAACAACTAGTGAAAATTATCTATTCGAGTACAATGATTTTATGACCAATCCAATAAAAGTTTTTTTTATTGAGAAATTGAAAGAAAGTTAATATAACATAATAAAATTAAAAATTTGAAAATTATAAACAATTCAAAATATAAAATTTATAAACAATCAAAAACATGATATATGTCATAATCACGTTAAAGGATCGATGACCTGTTTACTCCTCAGAAGTATCGCATTGTACCAAAATTACTTAGAACTATGACCTCGTCTCAAATATTCTCGAATTGTAAGCTCTCAACTTATTTCTACCCAATCAAAAGTTCTCATATATTTCTCTATATACCTGAGTTTAAACGGTTTACGAACCAAATCCGATAAAAACCACATAAATCCGGTTTGAAACCAATTTTAAAACGGTTTACAGTTCTAACTTCCCAAATTTCAAAATCGCTTCTCAATTACTCGATCAAGTAGCTTTTGTTTCAGTACCGAAATCATTGACATTATCCAGAAGAGAAAACTCTATATTTTGACCAGAAACATCAACCATCGATTAATCTTCGAAACTTATAATGCTACTAACTATATAATCACTTTTGGAACATCCATCAGTATCTCCATCCTCGATTAATTTAGCGGGCTTTATATACTTTTATTCTATTTCATTACATATGATAGCTTCCATTGAAGAACCTGCACGAATAAAAGACCCACAATAGATAAGCAAAATTATATTAGGAAAAAATCAAAGATCAAAACTTTCTAAACATGTAAATTTATGTAGAAATAATGTTATTTTCTTAATTAGCTGTCCTATTACGTTTCAAAAATAACAATTCTTTTGACATAACTTATGTTATTCCTTTTAGATTTGTTATTCCCTCTTTATTGATTAATAATAATATATATGTTTAATAAATTATTTTTTTGTTTATACATGTCAAAATCTAATTAAGAAAACACATATAATATAATTAGCGTACAATAAAATATATATAAGTTTGTTAATTTTCCTTTTTGATTTAGGAAATTTTTTTTAGATATAAACATGTAAATTTTATGTAGATTTAATGCTATTATCTTAATTAGCTGTTTTGAAAAAATAATATTTTTTGACACATGTCAACATCTCATTTATACTTGACACATGTCATGATCTTTTTATAATAAGATTTTATGATTAGTAATTTTTTAATTTCTTGATTTTTTTAAAGATTTTTTCTTTTCCAATTAGAAATTTGTGTAAAATTGACACTTGTCACGATTTGGTGAGTTAGTAACTTTTGAAATTGACATGTGTCATCTGGTGAGTTAGTAAGATTTTCTTCTTTTAAAATTAAAAATTTGTGTAAAATTGACATTTGTCACGATCTGATGAGTTAGTAATTTTTGAAATTGACACATGTCACGATCTGGTGAGTTAATAACTTTTGAAACCATACTTTATATAATAAGATAGGAATTACTTTAAATAATACTATTCCATATTTCCATGTGTTATTTTTTTTAAAAAAAATTGGGCACCATATTCCATGTGTCAATAGTCTCACAATCTCATTTCACCTAGTGGTGTATTCAATCTAATATTCTAAACGATTTTAGGTTTTTATGAGATTTTAAATGATTTTAGAGAAGTTGATATGATTTGTTGTAAAATTCTTTCAAATCTCACGTAAAACTATGAGATTTGGATTTGTGTATTTTTAACTAAAGAAATCTTCTCAAAAATCCCTCAAAATTATTAAAATTCAAATCTACAAATTGTTTTGAATAACAGTGAATTTTAAGGTAGTTTAATAACAATGAATTTCAGGAGACTTTTTAAAATTTATGATTGAATAACATAATATTTGTAAATTTTAAATATATTACTTAAAATATTATGTTGAATACACCCCTAACTATTTAGTAGTACTAATTGTATTCCACTTTGTAAAAAATAATAATAGTATTTTTGAATTTTGATTGGCTCTGCCAAAATTGACTTTAGCGATTTGTATGGACCATGCAGGAGGCTCAAGTGAGGAGCGAATAAAGGCGAAGATCTAAAAATAACTTCAAACCACTTAAAAGCTGCCACGTCATCCAATTGGACCAGACTATATTCGCACTTGCCGTAAACAAAACAAATGCGTCTAGGTTCAATGAATCTGGTTTCACCTGGTTTTTTCCCCAAATTTGTTATTTAACCCCAACGCTTCTCCCCAAAGCATCTTGAAACGAAACTACGAAAGAATATTAAAAAAAAAAAGGTAACAAAAATCGAATTTTTCTCTGTAAAAACATGGCAATGGCTGTTCATGTTTCTTCTTCTTCAAGGATCATAAACTCTGGTTTCTCTCGTTCCGGCGTTTCATCTGAGCCAAAAGGTATAATTAAGTTCTAAATCCTGTGAAATCACAAATTTTGATGGGTCAATATGGATTTTGATTATTACGTATCAAAATTGATTAATTTGGACATGAATTGCTAAAAAGTTTCGTTTTTTTTGTTTTTTGTTTTGTTCTTGCAGTGCCACAAATCGGTTCTTTGAGGTTATCGGATCGTGTTCATGTAACTCCGGTGTCTTTGAATCTATCTGGGAAGCGATCATCATCTGTGAAACCCTTAAACGCAGAGCTAAAGACACAGGACTCTATGATTCCTCTTGCAGCAACGACAATGGTAGCAGAGATTGCTGCAGAGGAAGAAGCTGTTGAAGTAGTAGAGGTTGAGGATTTTGAAAAGCTTGCAAAGAAGCTTGAGAATGCTTCACCTCTTGAGATTATGGATAAAGCTCTTGAGAAGTTCGGGAACGATATCGCTATTGCATTTAGGTATAAAGATGAATCAATCATGAGATGTATGAGTCAGTTTGTTTAAATTTTTGAAAAAGATGGCTGATTTTGTTGTTTGTGTTATGCAGTGGTGCTGAAGATGTTGCTCTGATTGAGTACGCTCATTTGACTGGCAGACCATTTAGAGTATTTAGTTTGGATACAGGGAGATTGAATCCTGAGACGTATCGGTTTTTTGATGAGGTGGAGAAACACTATGGGATTAGAATTGAGTATATGTTTCCTGATTCTGTTGAGGTTCAAGGTTTGGTTAGGAGCAAAGGATTGTTCTCTTTCTATGAAGATGGTCATCAGGAGTGTTGCCGTGTGAGGAAAGTGAGACCATTGAGACGTGCTCTCAAGGGTTTAAAGGCTTGGATTACTGGTCAGAGGAAAGATCAATCACCTGGAACTAGGTCTGAGATACCAGTTGTTCAGGTTGATCCGGTTTTTGAAGGTTTGGATGGTGGAGCTGGTAGTTTGGTGAAGTGGAATCCTGTTGCTAATGTTGAAGGGAACGATGTTTGGAGTTTCTTGAGGACTATGGATGTTCCAGTTAACACATTGCACGCTGCAGGGTATATTTCTATTGGATGTGAGCCTTGTACTAAAGCGGTTTTACCGGGACAGCACGAGAGAGAAGGGAGATGGTGGTGGGAAGATGCTAAAGCTAAAGAATGTGGACTTCACAAAGGGAACGTCAAGGAAAACGCAGCTGATGCTAAAGTAAACGGGGAATCGAAAGCTGCTGTTGCAGATATCTTCAAAAGTGAGAATCTTGTGACTTTGAGCAGGCAAGGCGTTGAGAATTTGATGAAGTTGGAGAACCGTAAAGAGCCTTGGATCGTTGTGCTTTATGCTCCGTGGTGCCCCTTTTGTCAAGCCATGGAAGCATCGTATGATGAACTGGCGGATAAGTTGGCTGGAAGCGGGATTAAGGTAGCTAAATTCAGAGCGGATGGTGACCAGAAGGAGTTTGCTAAGCAAGAATTGCAGCTCGGTAGCTTCCCGACGATACTTGTCTTCCCCAAGAACTCTTCAAGACCTATCAAGTATCCGTCTGAGAAGAGAGATGTCGATTCTTTGACTTCGTTCTTGAATCTTGTCCGATGAATAAACAACATAACCAGTCGACAATGCCATCAGTAATAAGTAATAATACTTCATCTCGTTCCAGATTGCTAGAACAGATGAAGTTGGTGTTTGGAGAATCAAATCATAAGCTTTGAATCAGAGAGTCATAGATCAGCTTTGCTACAAAAGCTTGAGTTATTGCAGTATTGTAAGATTGTAAAGCTGCAATAGTGTTTGATTTTTCCATGTAAATGCGTGTTTATTAGTGTAATAAAATCAAGCTCCCGGGTTCTTCTTTGCAATCAAACATATCTTACAACTGAGAACTTAGGAATCAAAAGCGAAGTAAATAAATCAAACATACTTAACAGGAATCAGAACAATGCTAAGTGAAACCAAGCTCTTGTTTCATCGCATACATATCAAATACATAGATATTACCTCAAAGTAGAGATCTTTTTTAGGAATCAAAACCAGAGTAAACACCACTCTCTCTCAACTGCCTCTTCTCTTCTTCAACGTAATTCTTCCCTCTACTCGCTTGTCCTAAATCTCTCTTCTTCTTCTCCTTCTGTGAGAAAGATAGATTCTTCCTATCACTACGCAACTGCGCATTCTCAATCGTCTCGCCACCTGTAACAGCAGCTCTGGTAGCTTCTCGTTCTTGATAACTCTCTTTCACTTCCTCTACTCTTTGTTTATCCTTTCCGGTATCCCATGACCAATCCTGTTTCTCCACAGGAGCACGTATATCTGGAAGACCAACGGCTTTGTAACCATGCTGTTGTAGAGATTCATAGTCGAAAGCTTTCTTATCTTTCTTTGCAAACCTCGCTGCACCCGTAAAAAGACAAAGTTACATGAGAGAGAGATCTCAAAAATGTTAATACACCAAGAAGAATGAAACTTTTGTCCTACCTATAGGCTTCTTGCTCTTTCTCTTTTTCTTCTTCCCAGTCTCTGAGTTATCCGGTTTGGAGTCAGAAGATGACGATGATTCCTCGGATGAGTCATCTTCTTCATCATCATCATCATCATTATCCCACCGCATCATACATTTCTTCATGATAAGAACTCTGACATAGAATTGAATCTCCAACTTAGTCCAATTTACAAACCCAAAAAAGCTCATAAATTTCAAAAAGTAACGAAAACAAGATGATTCACAAACAGTCCAAAGACTGAGAATTTTAGCTAGTGAAGCAGCATATAAGAAGAATCTATGGGTTTTGAGTTTGTAAAGTTAATAAATTTCAGAAAGCAATGAACTTTGTTAAAATTCCTAGCATCAACCAAGAGGGAGGAGTCACAAATTACGCAAAAGACTGAGAATTTAGCTTTGTAAATCAGCATATAATAACATACTCTGGGTTCTGAGTTTTCTTCTACGATTTACTAAAATCATTTCCCAGAAATACAATTTCGTTTAGCAATTCGAAAACAGGGGCTAAGGTCAAAATGAATAAACTACAAATCAAGCACGAATCTTTCTCATCTAATTGAGTAACCCACTAAACAAAACCCTAAAACTGAATTAGGGCGATCATACCTTGCCTTCTGTAGTCGACGACGGCAGAGGCTCAATTCGCGGCGGGGACTGCAACAGTCGCAAAGGAATAATAATACGATGGGAAAACGACATATTATTATTTAACTATTTTTATCTCCCTTAGCTTTGGTTTTCTTTCGGTTTGGTGAATTTTACGACTTCTTTTCCCGGTTTAGTCAAATTTAACACAAGATTCGACGATTTGGTTATCTTGCAATTAATTACTAATAGAGGTTTTTGTTTTCATGTCATATAGCCATGAGCAGAGGAAACAAAAACAGAGTAAAAAGAGAGATGTGAGTCAATGTCAAGTCAAACTAAAAAAACAGAACGAATCTGGTTTCAAATCATTCAATAGCAGAAGAGAGAGAGAGGGAGCTCAAAAGATAAAACCCAGAACGTAAAACACATTATTAAGGTCGAGGAACCAGAGCAAAAGCTAAAGGAGGGTAAACGAATGTACAAATCATCATCAAGATGATCTATCAATCAACAGGCAGATCCAAACGTGTTCTCTCCGCTGTATGTCATGTAGAGAAATCCATCTTCGTCTTTGTGTTCTTCATAGATTGCAGACATCAATGCCGCTATTCAACAGAGGAGAGAAACCAAAAATTAAAACATGTACATCTTGGAAGTCGAAGGTTCATAAAAGGAAGGGTTTAGAATACTTTACCGGTTGGGGGTAATGTGTCCTTGACAAAGACAAAGATTGCTTTTTCAGCTCCAAGTTTGATTCTTTTCCTCACAACGTACACAAACTGGCCAACGGTTAGATCAGCTGGTACAAGATACCTGAAGGGAAGAAGAAACAAGATCAGATAAACATGAGTTCAGATGTAAACATTAAGTAAGCTAATGTGATGCAAATCTGAAATTAGAAACTGGGTTTATGCAACTTGACTACAAAGCTAAAAGCCCAAGGAACAAACTTTGAGTAACGAGAATCTACAATGACCTATCAATGCAATTAAAAGTAACAGTTTTTCAAGTTTACAACCTAAGCAAGACTCTAACCCTATGATACCAACACAACACAATACCCTTGGCAATGTCAAACGAATCAGCTACTGAACAAAAGACAACGATTACATTATGATCCAACAAAAGAGATAAAGAGATAAAGAGAGATGTATCATGTACTCACTTCTTCTTGTCAATGTCAGGAACATCACTCTGTCCAGCTTTCTCCACAATCACCTGCATTCAATTTCAGTTTAGAACATATACCACTGAAACTACAAAACTTTGTTTCAGTAATGAATAAAGTTTAGAAGACATACGGGAACTCTGTCTGTGTATTTCGCTCTGATACGAGTAGATTCAGCCATTCTCATCTCTGCGATCAAAACAAAACCATAAAGATTCAATCTCAGCTAATAGATCCATCATACAAACACATCAATAATGAGATATATAATTCAAGTACCAAATCTTCACAGATTCAACAATCAATTAGGTCTATCAAAAGCAAACAGAGAAACCAATATAAAAAGATCGAATCAGAGCAGTTAAATCAAAGCAAACTAACTCTTAATCAGACTAGTAATATCGAGTTCCATCAACAAGATTAGAATAAGAAAAATATCACAATTCTTAAAACCCTTAAAGTAATAACGATCGATCAGTAAAGAGAAGAAACTAACCCAGAGGATTAGAAAGCTTGAACGAGTTCTTAGCCATGGCGATTCGATTAGTATCTGCGATGAATAAGAAAAAAGATCAAAACTTTTTCTGTTAGACAAAATCGGGGATAAAACCCAGAACGCAAAATTCGAAATTTACAAAAGAGGAGAGGCGAAATCAAACATACCCAAAACAAGAAAAATATCGATGAATGATGATCGGAGAGAAAGATTAGGGTTCGCGAATGATCAGGAAAACAAAACTGGGTTTTTGGATTGTGAGGAATAAGGAAGAGGATCAAAAGAAAGAAATAAGGAGAGAGTATATATATATATAAAGGAATCAGAGGATGGATTTAGGGTTTATCACTTTATTGAGTGTTACCTGCACGGCACCCAAACTTAATACAATTTGGGTTTGTTTTACTTTTTTATTTTACCTTTTTTTTTTCATTGACTTTGAAGGAAATTATGTAATTATCTCACGTTAGCGAGTGCGGATACGGAACAGTATTGGGCCTTTGGGTTTAGGTCCATCTTTTTAATATCCACGATTAGAATTGTATTTTGGTGTAGTAAAAAAGTTTAAAAAAAAAAACACGGCATTGTTATAAATATATTGTATTATATGAATATACATTATCGATCCATTAGTATAAACCCTAAACCCTAATATGTATCTCTATATATATGTTGTATCATATAGAAGAGATGAGTAATACAAGAGAATAATTCCCTAAATCTTTGTTCTTAACATGTTATTAGCACGAGTCTCTAACCGATTGAGCAGACAAAACCCTAGCCGTCGAAAAAAAAAAACGGTCAAAACCCTAGTCGATTGTATCTCCCTTTTTCTAACGTTTACGTTCTCCGATAAACATCAATATACAACAAACCATTCATCGTTTATCCTAGAGATAAGTTTTGGTTTATACTTTATGTTTATTGCCTATCGCTTACTATGCTTATGCTTTTGACTATTGGATATGCTAATTCAATTATAGTTTCACAAGAAACTGTGTTTGTTATCATTTATTATTTTATTGTTTGTGGTGTTACCCAATCATACATGTGTATGATCATGGTTATTGATTTATATTATTATTACACATGTTTGAAATATGAATGGTTCAGTTAGTTTCGATTATGCTTGAAGTTTAAACTATATGTATAATATTGCAATTATTATTTTATCCATCATCGATTATTATCCCTTTGTTTTACTGTTAGTAAACTGAGTTTCACGATTTTAATATTTAGTTATCGAGATCTATACCTAATTGTCAATTGAACTCGATTTATAATATACTCATGTGATATCGTTTATATGCAGTCGGGCTGGTTTTAGTGCGCCTAATAATTGGACTAAGCCAATAATCGCTCACCGATGGTGTCTCCGTCTCTGATTTCTAATGATGTCTTTACCGAGATAAGTTCTACTAATCCATCATATTATATATAGTTGATCGTTACACTCATATATGACATAGTAACAGACGGAAACAATTTTATAGAAATTGATCATCATATACTTTGATATAATAAATCGACACATGCTTTAGTGTTGAGATAAGTTTTTTATTATTAAAATTAGATCTAATATCATGATGAAATATTTTAAATCATGTCTCCAACTTCTTTAGCAAATACATTGAAAATTTAGTAACAAATTACTAAATAATAATTATTGATCATATTTTCTTGGCATCACTTCTTTGAAGAGATTTAAATCCAAGTATATGACCATAAAAATTCACTTATTCTTTAGAATAATCTAAAGAAAGTAAATGACTAAAAGTCTATAAGAGAATATATACAAACAACTTAATTCCAATTATAACTAATATTATAATAGAAGATAGTATCATTGTTGAAAATATAGAAGAGAAAATATATTCTACTTTTCATAAAATATTGTTGTCATGTAGACACAATATAATGAAAAATAAATTTTTAAAATATTATAATCTTGTTATTTGTGAATGAGTAAAATAATGAGATGTTGATTATGAATCACATCCTATTGGTTTGCTCTATTTTTGTGAATTATGTTATAAAAGAAAAAGAAAGCAATACTAATGACACTAGTCGAGAAAGTTGCTATAAAAGTGGTCATGAATGTGGATAATATATAAAGTCGCGGTCAATATCGACTTGTTTCTCCGCTAGAAGTGAATTATATATATATGACGATAAAAGAAGCTAGTGTGAGACAGTGTCCACTATTCTACTACAATAATAAGAAGTAGTAGAAAGCTCTCGAAGAGTATATATACTATTGTCTATGGGAATACAATTTGATATTAATGTGTTATAGTCTCCCAAGTCTCAAAAGTTAAAAGGGTCTAAGATATAATTCATGATCCAATTGGAGAATGTTATTGATTACAGAGTGGGATTCAAATCGAGATTAATATATATGAAGTATCATCATCTCGAGGGGGAGAATTAAGGAATCCCACATACAGAGGTGATGGAACAAATATACAGATTATGTTCACACCCAAAATGAGTTTAATCACTCATATGACAGAGCAAATCTTGAGGATTTGAAAAGTAATCATGTTGAGACAATAAGGAAGAAAAATACTTTGAAAGCATAAGTATTACACAAGACAATAAAAGTATTTTAGAGATTACATGTATTATCTAGCAGATAAAATGCTTTCTGAAAATCTCACTGTTTGGTATGACCGGCTAAGCCATTCCGGTTCAGTAGTGATGCAAAAGAATAATCAGAAATTTCTGAAAAGATTCATTAAAGAACCGAAAGAGTTTTCCTAGTGATTTCTTATGTGTGCTGCTTTACAAAGCAAGCCGATTATATGGCTTTCACCGACCCCATGAATTTGGATAGTGTCAATTTTCTGGTACGTATACAAAGAGATATTGTGGACTGATCATCCACCATATATTCGAGTTTGCAAGAGTATTTGATTAATTGACAATGGTGGTGAAACCAGGCTATGTGATTGACAAAAATGACTCTATATGTCAATAAGTTTGCATCGGGCCAATGAATTATCATGAGTACTCCCCATTACAATTGGTTTGGGTCAGAAACCAGATATATTCCATCTAAATGTGTTATACATGTTGAGTTGCTCCACCACATTGATATAAGATGAGATTTGAAAAAATGTTGGAAATATGTTGGATATGAATCTCTTTTGATGATTGAATATCTCGAGATTTTGAGACTCGAGAAGCAGAGACTGTTATTTCAGTGAGTCAGTATTTCGAACATGAGGGGGAGAAAATAAACAGCTGGTAAAAAAATATATTGGAAGAAATTATCTTGATCCTCGTACTTAGAAATGTGCGCTATAATTTCAAAAGATAATTTATTGGCAAAGTTTGCAAAGATGCTAAAAGCATGCAAGAGCCATTTTCTGACCTTGAGTGATAAAGTCACATATACCAGTTGTGCTCCAATTGAAATTAATATCCTAGAAGGATAAGATCAACTGCTAGTAAGTCTAAGGATCGCATGAAGTGTGATAGACTTATGGTTCCAAATATAAGCATCCTCGGAAAAGAAAAAGGAGCATAAATTAATATGGCACCGAGGAAGCAAAGAATTATGGAAAATCTCTAGAAGAGATGTAGACATGAGTAAGAAAGAGATTCAGGTACCTGAGAATCATAATGAAAAGAAATCTCAACAAGTTGAGTCCTGTCTAGAATGAAAAGGAACCAATAAGCAAATCGACGTCGTAATATGTTTGCATGCAGTGTTGTAGTTGATGATGTTATTGATGAAAATCGAGGATCATAAACCACGGTTAATAGAAAGTTTTATTGAAACGTGTACACAAAGAATGATTGGTTAATCATTGAAAGAAATAGCTATGAAATAGTTCAAGTCTCTTAAAGAGATAATATTTGGACTTGTAGTCCTTACACTTGAAAGTGTAAAATGAGTGGGACATAAGGAGATCTTTATGAGAAATAAAGTACATGTAGTAGTACAATGATTCTCATAAATACTTGATATTTATTATGAGAAATGCACTCTCATATGGTGGAAGCAACTATATAGATCCCTTATGAGTTTGAAAATAAGGCAAGACTTGATTTAGTATATTGTAAAAGCAAGAAAAAGTCTTGATGCCTTTTGACACATTTGGAGAGAAAAGGGTGAGAGTTTATCTCTATGAGAGAATCTTGTGTGTAGATCATTGTTGTTGATCTTAAAGATCTTATAGTGGATTGAAAATAAATTGGGAACAAGCTAAGTGAATATCTTAGGGTTGTGTAAATCCGAGATTGAACACTCATTGTAATTGTGTTCAAGAAGTATTTTCAAGAAAGTTTGAGGATGTAGGCATTTGCTGAACCTCGTTAAAAGAAAAAATTATATGTATCTTTTGTCTCTTCAGCACTTACAAGTGGTTCTTGTTAAAAGAAAAGTACAAGAATAAGTGCAAATATGTTGATGATGAAAATATTATCTGATCTCCGGTAGAGATTTCACATACCAAGGAATATGTGGAGGAGAAATCAGATTGTATAAGATCAGATATTTCATGAAATTTCTTGAGGTTACAGATTTGACATCTGATGAAAAAGATTATCTCAAGATGCTTACATCATCTTACATAGAAAAATGGTCTTGTAGTACCATACTAAGAAGAAGAGTTGAAAGAGAAAGTTTTACAAGAAGATTATGGATAACTCCTATGTATAAGATGATTGTTTGGAAGATTGTATGTAAAAGAAGATTTGGGCTTAAAGTTCAAATAGATCTTTTATATGAAAAGGGTTCAAATGACTTGAAGTTCAATGACCCAAGAAAATATATGATGATCATATGAGTTTGTACCTGAAAGCGTTGTTTATAACAGTTCAGAAAGTTGATATATATGATCATAATACATAACCTGAAGATGATGCTTTCAGGGGGAGATATATGATCATGTGCGTGGTTGTACTCTTTTTCCCTTATCATGGTTTTTATCCCAATGGGTTTTTCCTTAAAAGGTTTTTAACGAGACAACAAAGAACACACAAAAGATAAACACCTAAAAAGGAATATTATTATTCCAATGGTGAAAGACTATCATCTTCAAAGTCTTTGAAATACATTGATGAGATTGTGAGAAACAAAGATAATGATAAAGATGAGTCAATTGCGAGATCCATGACCAATAGAAGAATGGCGATACACGTTTACTACAGATTCGTTCAAGTGAAGATTTGGCGAACCATTTACCAAGACGTTTCCAACCACTACTTTTAAGAAGCTACTTCATCATATTGGATTGGTCATCTCGAAGATTTCAAGTGATGTACTCATGAGGGGGAGTAAAAGCGCACTGTACTCTTTTTCCCTTAACCATGGTTTTTCCCACTGGGTTTTCTTGGTAAGGTTTTTATAATGGTTATCCAAAGGGAAGTGTTATAAATATATTGTATTATATGGATGCCCATTATCAGTCCATTAGTATAAACCATAAACTCTAATATGTATTCCTATATATATGTTGTATCATATAGAAGAGATAAATAATACAAGAGTTAAATTTCCTAAACCTTTGTTTTTAACAGGCATCTACTTATTGGAAAATTTGAAGGGGTATACTTTTTTAGTTTCATTTATTTAAATTCAAATCAAATAATAAAACTACATGGCCATATGTTCAATCGTTGAAATCTTTTAATAACTAAACCATCCAAATCATGTGTAAATTTATTAATTTAGTCAAAACTTTAGTTTTCTACCTATATAGTTACGTAAACAAAAAATTTATCCAAATTATTTTAGTCTAAAAGATTAGAATATAAAGTAAATAAAGAACTGATTATGTCATGAAGAAATTTGACTGTTAAAGCCTATTTAGAAGAAGAAAAATTTGTTGACTTGATTATCTTATATTATCTTTGAGTATACCACAAGAAATATCAAATTTCTTAGCTATTTCATCCTTGGAATACGATAGTAGTTATAAACTTTGATTTTTTTTTTAAATTTTACTTGATTCTCATATATAGAATTCTATTTTGGTCGTAAAAAAATAATATGGACTTCCATTAAATGGTTTGAACTTTTAACATAATACTATATTTGTTCATCTCATATATAAGATGACAAAAAAAAAAAAAAAAAAAAAAAAATACATAAGCTAGTTTCTATCATCTTCCGTCAAACTTTATACAGTTTCATCTTCCGTACTAATTTCAAGAGTGATGTGGTAAGTAATAACAAGAACACAAAGCAGTTTTTTTAATATATTTTTGTAGTTATAAACTTTGATTTTTCAAACTTTAGTTAATGATTGTGTTGAAAAAATAATGTTATAACCAAATTTTTTTTGTGTGTTAGTTTAGTATTTTGGATAACAATTGTAATTATTATCATAAACATCATATTATTCTTAATTGCTTATGTCGATCCTCAATGCCATTTGTAGCTAGTCATCAATAATGAATACTTGTATTTCACTATTTTTAGTGTTTACTTTTTGTCAAATCCTTTTCTACAACATTATTATGTTTCTTTATTCGTTTTATTTGTTTTATTATCTTGTCAATATTTCTTACGTTACGTAAATCTAAAAAAATATTATCACATTTGTAAGAGGTTCATTATTACATACATTTGTTTCAACATATAAGACTATTATGTTGAAAAATCAATATACCAAATCAAGTAAATTTATTGAATATATCTTAGGATAATTATTCACTAAAAACAATCAACAATTTTGATACAAACAGTCATATGACTCATATGAACAACATTTAAAATAACAATAATAATAATAAATTAAATTATGAGTATTTGCTACAAAAAGAGATGAAGTGCAGTCCATGTACGAGGCCTACGTTAAGTTTGCATTTCTAACCATTTTTTTTTCTTGTTAAATGATGATGATATAGATGCAATTATTACTTTTGATACGGACCTCATACTTTTCAGAAGCCCACGAATATGCATTTAACGTCAAACTCTTTTCGTTTCATTTTATTGACGAAAATATCAGCAACCAAAATTCTTTTTCTCCCATATCATTTTACAAACAGGTAATGGTGAAGCTCCTGAGTTTATTTTTTTTCTAAAGAAAAGAACTTGATGTGTATGGATTTTCAAGATATATATTTATAGAGGATGTTCCTATTATGTCGTTGTAACTCCAATATCGGACTTTCTAAAGCTAATAAATGCATATGATTATAGGAGCATAACAATGTTTTGACGAGTTTATTATTACAAAAACCTACTTAAGTTCATATTATAATTTACAAAATTGTTATATTTCATTAAAAAAAAAAATGTATTTGAACACTTGATTGTGCATCACCACCAATTAGCCTTCTTTTTTTTGTTTTATATATCTTCTCCAATTACAACTCTTGGAAGCTAATAAACTATTTTAGTTCAAACTTATATATACTTACAAAATCTTAAAATTCTATAATTAGGTTATCAAATACTTAGTTGTTCCAACATCACCAATTATCCCTCTTTTCCTTTTATTCGAGGTTATGTCTTCTCCAATTAGCCCTCTCTTCGTCTTTGTTTTCTTTTGAGTGATTTATATTTTATATTTATGTGGAAATTACTGGGCCAAAATTCAAAGTATGAAATTTAGTTTTCTGCTTAGCTCGACAATATATGGTATCAAATCAAACACATATTACCATGCATTCAGACTCTTAGATACTAATAAGATGCGAATAAAGAGTCTATTGCGTTTTGCAGAACAAGAAGGTATACTATACCGTATAGGAATGAATTAGCTCAAGAAAGAATGCAAGGCACGTGTGAAGAAGTTGGATACGGTTAGACTTGTAACAAAATCAAGTGGAAGAGAAGAGTCTATATAAATCAATCCTACCCATTCCAGATGACAACGGGTTTGTCACTGTGAGTATAAATCATGAAAATATAAAGAAAGCTGTCCAACTATATGAGCTGCTGATACATTATACCAACTATATGAGCTGATGATGATATCAGTAACTCTCCAACGTATTTTATTATTAACGACGTTATATATATGCTTCGTAACTTATAAACCATATAAATATATTTCCATGAGACAAAACAACTCACGGTTCCACATATGAAGTTGCTCTAGTAGATTCCACAAAGAAGTTACTGGTAACTAATGGCATATTTAAGTCTAATTGTAAACAAAAACAAAAAAACTATTATAACTGGCATTATTCCAGTGATTAACATATTTCTTATGTTGGACAATACCAATTTCTGTTGCTCTTGTTGTAAGTACATGTAGTTGGGGAAAGGCATAAATATAATTAGATGTGGCATATCTCTTTACACCTTCGATGAAGGATTATGATGTAGATCGATCGGTTGATGATATGGTTGAAAATTGGACATAGTTAATGACTTTTTGTTAGTAGATTTGTCAAACACATGAATTACTAAGGAACTACGTGCTCATTCTACGATTGATATATATTATCAGATGATAGACATATATAGCTAATGTTGACAAAAAGAGGTACATAGTTTATATATATAACATCATACAAAAACTTTCACGAAACATGGTGAAGAAATCAAAGAGGCTCTAGTTAAAGGTACTATAAAGGATATGCCTCTCTCTAGACTCTCTAATTAAAAGATCATACCAAAAAAAAGCTTCAAATGGAAACAAAATAAAAACCAACAGAAGATAAATAAAACGGGACCCATGCATGGGGCTGACAAGTCATCATCATCATCACTATGATACTTATCTACTGTAAATAACCATTGAAATATTAATAATAACGATAATAAAGAAAAAAAAATTAAACAAAAGACTCTTGGTATAGTGATCCCCACATGATGATGACGACAATGACATTGATAATGATGATGATGTGGATACCATAAAGTTGAGTTTTTCATGTTGATGATAATGTTAAACAAGAGTTATGGGATTCATGCTCCTCCATGCACATGGATGATGATGATAATGAGATATTATAATCCTACTTACTCCAAGAAACCAGTTTTTGACAAGACAGCGTTTCTCACTTTGCTTAGATCTCTTCCTTTAAGTGTTCTTCCAACTCCTTCACACATAGAGAAAGAAGAGATCTGTGTTCTTGCTAGCTTTCTTGCAACCCATTCATGTGGAGTAACCATGCAACCATCATCATCTTCGTCGTCACCATGAGAACACAAATGACTACTCTTCTTGCTGCTCTTTGAGTCACCACCATAAACCTTGGACCAATCAGGGACATTCATAGGTGCCGATGACTGTTTCACCCCTGAGACGTCCTTGCTTCTATGAATCTTCCACGGTGAAGATGAAGAAGAAGATGAGGAAGAGAAATGACTTTTGGGTATTTTCATTTCAAGACCTGAAGTTTCTCCTTCTCTCAGAACTGACCACACATCTTCTTCTTGAAACTCTTCATCCCCTTCTACTCCCATTGAAGGAACCCTTCTACTACTATGTACCCTACTTCTTCCCCCTGAATCCATTGAGTGAGAAAGATCAAAGCACCAGATGATAATAAGTAGAGTTAATAAACAAATCCTTTTACTACTAATTTTTGATTTTTTAAGTGTTTGTTGTTGTTGTTGTTGGTTTTGAGTTAAGTGAGAAAATATATAAAAATGTGAAAGAAGAGATCTAATCACAAAATAAACATTAAACCATCTCTCTTTGTTGGCAAAATGAAAGAGAAAGAGAAAAGTCTTATATATAGAAAGCTTCAAAGATTGATTACAAGAGCCACTCAACGAGATAGAGGGTTTCGGAAAACTCCAAAACGTGTAATAATTTTTGTACTCTTCTTTATTTTCTCTGCAATAATTTGTGCTTTAAAGACCTCAAAGAATGCTTCCTAAAAAGTTAAATAAAATCAACAGTTGCATTACTACAACTTTAAAAGAGTAAGTAGCCTTTAGTACTATTTTCTTACTGAGACCTGCCAAATCATTGACAGAGTCTGATTCATACAATACGACAAAAACATTGTACTATATATGAAAAGACTAGCTTTTATGTCAAATTATATGTACTTTTTAAATTTCTTTTTCTGGTAAAATTTAATAGAATTCACGATGAATATCCCAAAAATAAGAGGACGAAATTAAATTTAACTCAAAAGCGTCTTTAATGACGTTACCTGATTAGAGTTTTACTTACCATCTCTTATCCAAAACGTGAAAAAGAAAGAGAGAGAGAGAGAGAGAGATCACCTCTTCTTATATTGCATTCAATTTACGTACCATTCAATAATTAGGTGCATCGTTTTATTTACTGTACATGTGAAACAGAAAACTATTACAAGAGCGTGATACACAAAACATACTAGTGATAATTTAGGTTCATACGTATTACATAAGATTGTGATACACTGATACATATAAGATACGAATGGGTTATTTAATAATTGACATAAGAATGTGATACTGCAGCATCATTGCAACAAGAATCTAAGTTTATGTATTGTCCTAACTTCTAAGGAAAAATAATAATGAAATATATACATAGATAGATACATTAAACTATCATAAAAATGTCAAGACAATGTCTCTATCCATTTTTTGTCAACCAAGACAAAGTCATGTAAGCAAAAATAAGAGCACGTACGAGAAACATATTAACAACAAAATATGTCTGAACAAATAAGGTAACGACAAATTAGAGCTTAGAGATATCAAACAGGTCACCAATGTTTTCGAAAAACGATGTTTATGTGGTTCTAGTCTTCTAGATGATTGGAAAACTAAAAAAGTGGTAATAGTAATGTATGTATGAGTTATGTAATTGGTTTTCTCCCTTAAGTTTCACAAAGTTTTTTTTGATTAAGAGATTTGAGTATTTGACTAAGCTTTTGAGATGAAAGATATAAATATATAAACAAAAAATGGTCTCACGTCAATTATAACAAAGGTCGAAACAAATTGTTTGATGTGATCATTACGAAATAATTATAAGAACTATATAATCTATATTGTTTACGTAACAAAAATATATATAGATGTCGTAGTAATGTCAAACCTATACTAATGAATAATAAATTAAAATAAAAAATTATAAGAACTATATAATCTATATTGTTTACGTAACAAAAATATATATAGATGTCGTAGTAATGTCAAACCTATACTAATGAGTAATAAATTAAAATAACAAAGAAAACTTCTACATAATTTTAACTGATTTAGTTTAAAGTTTAATTGGACCATCGTTTGCGTATAGTTCTTTCTAAGTAATCACACAGCCACAGAAATACCTATTCAAGGAATATATACATTTTGGGGCAAATCTTAGAGACTTACACTCTACTTAATTATTCATTGTGTATAAACGACTAAGTTACGGTCAGTAACTCAAAACGGATCGAGAAACTTTTGTCTTCTAGCTAGGTTCAAAGGCACCTTCAAAGGGAACCGTTTTAATTCTTACTCAGGTCCCGATTCCAAGAAGATTACAGACTTCGATTCAGAACTTTCTGGTTAATCCAAAAAGGTTATGGAACCTAGCTATAATTTAATCTTTAGATGGAGATTAAATTAGATGATGAGGAGTGGAGAATGATGTGGACACATCACCCTACACAGTACACATACACTTTAGTTTCAGAAACTCTTATCCTTTTAAAAAGGAAAAAAACTCCTCTCACTCTCACACCAACACAAGCTTCTTTTAATTATTCCGGTAAACGAGCAAAAAGATTAGGCACACATACTCATGTATCTACTTCTATAATCTTACTCTCTGTTAAGACACTAAACGAGACGTCTCATTTAAAATAGTCTAATTGTTATATTTTGAATACTGGCACACAATAGTAAAACAAACTCATTAAAAAATATGATTGCAAATTTTGTAGAGTACTTGTGTTTTACGTATTATTCCACAAGCATCCGATGACAAGTCGTTACGTTGCTGCATTAGCTAAAGAACCTTGTGTGTATGCTCCTATTATTACCAACTCGGTTTATCCAAAATAAATAACAAGACATTAATGTAAAAGTCCATTGACTAGTTTGGTTGTCTCTAATCCGACAAATTTGTTTAATTTAAACATTGTGTTGATGGAAGAGTTTGTTTATATATCTAATCGACTTCGAGAGGTTTGATGTAAACTAAATTACTATTAGCTGTAAGGATTTGGTGGGGGTAAAATCATATTTATTTTGGACAAGCCATTTGTCAGCTGTCTCAATGCTCTCGTGGGTTCGGCGGTTTATTTAGAACGTATGGTATATTTTCGTTATACGCCCCAAAATTATAGATATTTTTGCAGCATATCCTTTAAAGATTCATTATTTATACCAGTACAAAACTGGATTCCCCCAAAATCGAAAGACAATCAGTTTAATTATTTTTTATATTTAGAACTTGTTAATGTACTTTGTTGTATGAGTGAGAGAACTTAGAGCTTCTATGCTACGAGCTACTTATTTGAATAGAGGCCCTTAAACTTTATGCACGTAGGAAAAATCATATTAACAACAAAATAGTTCTGAATAAATAAGGTAAAAAAAAAAAATTAGAGTTTAGAGATAAAAACAGATCAACAACAATGTACGAGTTATATAATTATTTTTCCCTAGTTTGACATAGCTTTTTCAATGAAGAAATTTGAAAAAGTTTATAGATGAAGATATTAAAAAATAAACGAAAAAGATTCACATCTTCAAACAATTTGTTTGAAATGATAGGAACTACAATTACTATAATCTTTAATGTTTACGACAGAACTAAACAATTACTGTTAACGTGGTGATGTCAAACTTATGTTGAATCTATACTAGTATTTTTGCAGCAGTTTTTGCTTAAAAATAATTTTTGGAAAGTTTTTGCTTTAATGCATTGACTTTAATATTAGTTACCAAAAATTTCAAAATTAATTATAAGTAAGATTTAAAAAAATAAAGAAATCTTTCTACTTCATTCAAACATAAATATATGACTCCCTTTCATTTTTATTTGAATTTATATTTAAATTATCTTGAATAATTCTATAATTTATTTAGTTAATAAAAATTGTGATTTTTTCATGCATTTGATGTAGTATAAAATTTTAAAAACGGACATACATTACTCAATAGATGAATAAAAAAATACGGGTACAATATCACATTTGCCTAAAAAATTGGGTAATAGTTCAGAGTCATACTACAAAAGAGACCAAAATGATTCATAATAAAAATGAGTAGAAAGCTTGATTTATCAGGCATTCAAATTTAAAAAAAAATTATTTGGTTTATTCCGGTTCTTTATTCTAAAGATTATTAAAATTTTAAATATTATAAATATTTAAAACTTTTAAAAACTTGAATATTATAAATATTTTTATTTTATAAAAAGTATAATATTATAATTTTTATATTTTTTAGAAAGTTAAAATTTATAAAATGTTAAAAATATTAATAATATTTAAACGTTTATGAAGTTTCAAATATTATAAATATTTAAACTTTATAAGAAGTATAAATATTATAAATATTTCAACTTTTTAAAAAAAGTTAGAAGACCTTTAAAATATTAATAATATATTTAAACTTTTACGAAACTTCAAATATGAGAATTACTCAACCGTTTTAAAAATTCCAGGTATTATAAATATTTAAACTTTATAAGAAGCGTCAATCTTATAAAATGTAAATGATTACAACCTTAACGGGTAAAACATCATTTCATTATTTTGTTAACACTCTCGGTATCCTAAAATAGATATATCTAATTAAATTAATTAATAAATATTATGTAAAAAATAAATTATATTGCAGTATTATATGGTTTAAACTTTAAACCATAAAATTAACAGTTATTATATAATTATAACATATTTAACCAACAAATACAATTTATAATTTAAATGTTTTTGTTATAAATAATTTGTTCCGCGATATATTGCGGGTCCTAATCTAGTAATAAATTAAAATGACAGTAAAAGCTTCTATTTTAACTAATTTGGTTTAAAATTTAATTGGACCATAGTTTGCATATTATACAATTCAACAACACACAAACAATCAAAAGAAGAAAATGATTTGGGGCGACTTTTAGAGACTTAGACTTTTTTTTGTTTTTTTTGTGCAAAGAGACTTAGACTATATTTACTAATTGTGCATAAACGACTATATCTAAAGCTTGACAAAAAAAAAAATTCTATTAATTAGATTAGTAAAGGGCTTTTCCCACACAAGTCTAAAGGGCATTTTTTGTTCGTTGGTTAATCCAAAAAATGGAGATTCATTATGTTTCTCACAACTAACCCTCCGCTTCCCTCTGCACCTATGTAAACAAGTATGAGGCATATCCATTATGAGGTCAACCAGCAGAATATAAATATCTTTAATTATAAATATCCTTAATTAACAATCCAAAGGACTATAAGACTAGGACTAGAAATCACTCCTCCCCACCTCCACAGATCCCATGTGATACCAAAAAGCTCTAGTGAAAACAAGACAGGACAAGCAACCAAAAATTTAAAGAACACACAGATCTGACCCGGAGGAGTATCAAATCTAACCGAGTTCAAAATGAGGCTCTCGAGCATAGGGAGAAAAGCATTTAGAGAGAGTGTTCTAACTCTAAAGTCTTTGCCTAATTTCAGTTTTTTCATGGTGTTTGGTAACAACGTATTTGGTAGTGCAGGTAAAGCGGTTTTATTGTGTGGTACGGTTCAACTGCGGTTTATAGAAAATAAGTGATATGAAATAATGTTTGATTGGAGAAAAAAGTATTAGAAAATTAGTGTGGTTTATAGAAAATAAGTGATATGAAAAGTATTTTGCGGGACAAGTGCGGTTTATAGAAAATAAGTGATATGAAATAATGTTTGATTGGAGAAAAAAATATTAGCGGTATTGTTAATAAGAAAATCTTTTGGTTGTCAATAATAAAATTGTAAAGATGTTGTTTTACCTTGAAAACAATATATACGGTTATACACACACAAATATATACTCTATCTGTTTTATATTACTTGTCATTCTAGCTAATTTCACACATATTAAGAAAGAAAACAATTAAATTTTATGTTTTATCCTTCATTAATACACTATTGCATTTGATATGAATAATTAATAAGCTAAAAATTAGGGTTAAAATTGAAAATTTGATTCATTAAGTTGCACTGTAAATACAAAACTACAAGTAATATGAAACAAAAATTTAAGTCTAGAATGACAAGTAAAAAAAACAGAGAGAATATATATTAAATTTAATATCTGTAGGATTGTATAAAAAACAAGTAATATGTATACTCAATTTTTTTTTTCCAAATTTTTAAAAATTTCAGAAAATAAAAGAATTGAAAACCGCCCTTAAACACTAATAAGTGCACCTAATTAGAAGTATAAAACCGCATTACCTGCGGGATTGAAGCATTACCTGCGGGAATGAATGTAAGGCAAACAAATAATAATATTAAAATATTTTTGTGTAAGTGCGTCATTTGGTAAAAAAAACGTCCCGCACTTGTATAATTATGTGATTGAAAACAATTTATAATTTGCATAGTCCAACAGTAAATATCACACTATTATGGCGTCACCATTCACGACCTTAATCTCGTAATGGGGGAAAGGGGGGAAGTGGGGAAAGAGGGAAAAGGGGAAAAAAAGAGGAAGAAGATGATGCAAGTTTTTCTTTTTAATATATCGAATCTATTGGTCCTCTTTAGGCCTTACTGAACATATTCTTCAGGCCCATTTATGTTGTTTACTCGACCTAGACGCTCCGGTTGAAGCTTCTCGGGATGCTTGTTATGGCGGAGAAGGATCCTTAAGAAATGGATTACTAAGAAAAACAAAACTGTCGTTGCAATAGGGCACTAAAGGTTAGCGTGGAGAGTGATAAATTTTACTAATTCTTTAATTTAATAAGGAATATATACATAGATAGATAAATTCAAATTAAAAATTCTATTTTATTGTTAATTCTAAAAGAAAAAAGGTAAATTGTGACTTCTATATAAACAGATAGATCGTCTCATATTTTGAAACACCGTTATTTTTTCAACTTTACTGTATTGGTAAAACCTTTTTTTGATGAGAAAGTAAAATTTCTTATTTTTATTAACCAAAAATTTTGTTGATTTTTTTTTTTAGTTTGAAATATGTAAGATTAATATATGGGTTTTTGTTTTCTAATATTGTATTGTAAATATTATTGTAGTATGTTTCAATTGTTTTATTTAATTTCTATTTTCGTCTTTGAATTATTTAAAATTCATATATTTCCATGCTTATAATTTTTATTTATTTATTTAATGATGTCCAATTAATTCAGAAGATTCAGATTACCCAAAACGATTTCTGATAGCAAGAGTTCGAGGGCATCAAACATTTCTCGATTTTGTACTTTAGTCCATAACTTTTTCTATTTAAATATTCTGCTCCAAACTTTTCAATTCGTTCAGAATCTTCCTGAAGTCAGACAGATTCCAAACTTTTCAAATTAAACAGTTTAACCCAAAATCTGCTTCTTTTTTTTTACCTCTAATTTTGGGTGTTACAGTTGATAGTTTGAGCTACCTTTGATTTTGATATTCTATGTTTTTTTTTTGGTATCAATGTGAAATATTTATACAATTTTTGAATTTCAACAAAAATTAGAGAAAATACAAGTAGATAAAAATAAAAATATATACACCACAAAATCGAATTTTGGATTCTAATTACTGATAATGTAATAGATTTTGTAAATAAAAATTACACTAAAAGTACCATTTTACCTAGAGAAGGTAATCAAATTATTTTGTATCATTTTATTTCGGTAAAAACTCTTGGTAAAAGAATTTAGTATTTTTTTTAACAATTCCTTTTTATTTGGATAATTAAGAACTTAAATTAAATAATAAAATAAAAATGATATAATTTTGAATTTTATGAATATATATATATATATGTATAAATTTCTTTAAAACTGTTTAGTTTTTGTAATTTTATGGTAATCGTCAATTGACATTATTAATAAAATTCAACTCGCGCTAATTTATATAATAATTGACCTAAGGGTTTATGAATTTATTCTTTTCTTCATCAAAACACAGAGTTTAACATCTAAAAATTCTGGTGGAATTCTAATTATAAGGCCCGAGGCATGCATTGGGTAGCTTGGGACAAAATGTGTAAGGACAAATGTGAAGGGGGTTTGGGTTTTCGTGCTCTAGAGCAATTTAATGACACGATGTTGGATAAGCAGTATTGGCGGTTAATTCATTATCCAACATCCATAATGGCTCGGGTGATGTGTGGTCGATATTTTAGGATTAAACATCCTATATCGGCCAAAAAACTATATTCTCCTTTTTTTGCTTGGAGGAGTATTTATTCAACTAAAGGACTAGTGGAGCAAGGGGCGAGGTGGGCAGTAGGGTCTGGATGTGATATTTCGGTATGGCGTGATCCTTGGGTACCAGATCATCATCCACGACTAGATAATGGTAGGGTGAGATTGCTACATCCTAATTTGATGGTTAACTATTTAATTAATCCAGTCACTAGGGACTAACATTTACCTATTCTTGAGGAGTTTATGGATCCGGCGGATATCTCGCTTATTCGGAGTTTGACAGTTAGTAAATCATTTAAATTGGATCGTTTGATATGGCATTATACTAAATCCAGGAAGTATTTAGTCAAATCGGGATATTGGTTAGCACGGGAATTATTCACGGAAGTTGAATACGGCCCGTCGTGCACGACCCTCTGGGCACAAGCTTGGAAACTTGAAGTTCCTCTGAATTTTCAACATTTTTTCTAGCAGATTCCCTCTGGTACTCCGCATGATGGACCAGCTTGCTCACCGGGGTTTTGATGCGATGTTATGTGTAAACGGTGTGGTTCAGGGGTGGAGACCATAAATCATGCTCTTTTTGAGTGTTCCCTTTCGCGGATGGTATAGGATTTGTCTCCGGTTTTGTTAATTCCGGATGGCTTCCCCTACGGCTTAGTGTACTCGAATTTAGACTTTATTTTTTGGTGTGCATCATCCCAATCCGGGATTTCGGATATATGTTACCGCCTACCTTAGATTTTATGGTCAATTTGGAAAGACATCAATAAAAAAGTTTTTCAGGGAAAAAAGGCATAGCCAATTGATATTATAAATCAGACGGCAAATGATAAATTATTGTGGAAGGAGGCCAAATCCTTCTCTGCGAGATACTTGGATTCTTTGTCAACTTTGGAGGTACGAGATCCTTCTCCTCGATGTCAGGTTGATAGATACTAGAAAGTTTGAGATCCTTTTGTGGCTTTGGGGTGGTGGTATTATAATAGTGAAGATACGACGCTACTCCTGGGACGCAGCTCTACACCACTACATTCGGAGTTACAAGCCTTGATTTGGGCTATGGAGTCCCTCCTGGCGGTTGGTGTTGATTGTCAAACTTTTGAGTCATATTGTTTAGAGTTAGTCGCGATGGTGCAGTCCCTAGAAGATTGGCCCGTCTTCTCGAATTTGTTGGACGATTTCAATTCCCTCAGATTATCCTTTCACTCTTATCCAGATCTCGCGAGCGTCAAATGTGAGGGTAAATTGTCTTGCTCGTTGTTCAAGATTTTTAGTTTATGAATTTTCATTTGTAAACTCTTACTCTCCGGTTTGGGTAATCAATTTTGGAGTTATCTTTTAATTTAACGTTTGGTTGAAAGAAAAAACATAGAGTTTAACAATATCTTTTTCTGCTTACCGACGAAAAAAAAAACAATATTATTCTGCTTCTGTCTTCGTTTTCTTCAAGGTTTGTCTCTTCTTCTAGGCATCTCAAAATTTGGCTAGATCTTTTGTTGAAAGGATTTAGGAATCGGAAACCAAAAAATGTATAGTGGTAATTTAGGTAACCTAGAAACCCTAATTTGTTGGCTAGCTAGGTTCAAATCATCGATTGGCTTGCTTGGTGATGATATGATTTATGTCTGTTTCATATACATATAGGAAAAAAAATTCTTAACTTTTTATTTATTTTTTTTTTATTTTTGTTAGCCGATGGCATTATTACCAAGAGATCAAAACGACGGTTTTTATACGTTGGAGCTCGATTTTCCAGAACCAAGGGATCCCCCTTGTCCTCTTCTTTAGTTGATCGATGTTAGCATCAACATGCCAGATTTGGTTATCTCACATGTGGATATACGTATAATATGGGGACACAAGTAGCGATACTTGGGCCTCACGGAGCTGCAAAGTCTAGTATATTGAATCTTCTTGCGGGAGATTTAGTTCCAACTGAGGGTGAAGTGAGAAGAAGCCAGAACCTGAGGATCGGCAGGTACTCTCAGCACTTTGTTGACCAGTTACCAATGATAAAGTCCCCATATGATTATCTTCTTCCTCTTTATCCTCCTCACGAAGACCAAAGGAGATGGTGTAAAGAAGTTGCGTTGCGTTTGAAACTGATGAGGTTTGGGCTCCCTCGTCACCATCACTCTTCATTTTTACAATTGTCTGCAGGTGAAAAGGCTAGCGTTGTGTTAGCCTCCATCTCATTGTCCAACCCACACATTCTGCTTCTTGACGAGCCAACTAATCACTTGGACATGCCAACTATAAATGCCTTGGCGAATTCACTTGCTCGGTTCGGAGGAGGAGTTGTGTTGGTCAGTCAGGACTCCAGACTCGTATCTCGTGTCTGTAACCGTGAGGACAAGAGTGAAATTTGGGTTGTAGAAGACGGAGCACTGACTTTCTTCCGAGGTACATTTAAAGAATACAGAAGCCAGCCACAGAGTTCGATGAGTACTTAGTTGGCTACAATGGACAATCGTGACTTTATTGAGATTGAGACGCTAAGGGGATGTCTTGGATCAATTTATGATTTCATAAGACTTTGTTTCTTGTTTTTTATAATTATTGAACAATATATATAGAATTTCTATTTCCTCTTTCAATCTCAATTTTGCTGCTAATGTTTTTGTTTCTTCAACTCTTTTTATATTATAAGACTCTTGTTTGATTGTCAAATTCAGGCTGTTGTTGCAGGGGTTTTTGGTTCAAAACTTTCTCAAATTGTTATTAAATTTTGGTGAATGTTTCTCCATATATATATATACTTAGTTAAAACTTAAAATGGCTTTGCTTCCTCCAGCTCTCTTCACGTTTAACGTGGCATGGGGACTCTTATGTGCTATCTATGTAAACATGTATCAGATTTACGACGTCTCCTTTTTCTTCTTACGGTTCTCTAAATTGGTTTTGTGTATGTATAGATATATTGCCCAAAGGGATTACTCGGGAGCTTCGAGTTGCAGATGAGTATGCATCTTTCTTAGCTTCTTCGTTTTTGTCGTTTGCTTTTCTTCCTTTATGATACAAGTATGTAATTGACACAACCCATACTTGGATCCCCATTGCTCTTTGTCCACCTAAGTGGTCAGCTTCTCCCATATCAATTTCTTGCTTATAAGATAGCTCCTTTGGTTAAAGTTGAATCATAAAACCAAGAATGATGCATTGTTATGCCTAACTAAGTTAAGATCCTTCATAACAGCAATTGAATAGGATTCAACTATCAAGAAAAACAAATCTTATTCCTTCAAAAGGATCCTACAAAAAGGCTCATCATCCACAAAATATTCAACAAAGATTTCCATCAATTTATCCAATGAAAGGCCAAAATAGATACAACCTCGCACTTTGTTTGTAATTGCATGATTATATGAAGAAAAAAAGATTATAAGGGGTTGTTCTAGAGATTACCATTATATATTATACAAACGATAACGAGAATAAAAAAGTGTTTGACAGTTCCAAACAAATCAAACCTGTGCATTAGCTCCAGCAACAATCTCAAGAATCTCTCCAGTAATCTTAGCTTGACGCTTTCTATTATACACCATAGAAAGCGATTTCTTAAGATCCGATGCATTATCCGAAGCACTGCTCATTGCACTCATTCTAGCTGCAAGCTCACTAGCCAGCGACTCCTGCAAAGCCCTAAGAATCTGACTGTTAAGGTACAGAGGCAACAAAGCATCAAGAATCTGAACAGGGTCTTGCTCGAATTGCAAGATGGGAGAGAAATCAGCGGTTGGTGTCCTAAAAGTCTCTCTTTCAACAGTCAGTTTCCCTTCTTTCGTCGTTAACCTGAACAACTCATCTTCCGCAGCATCAACACAGTTCCCGTTAATGTCACAGATCTCTCCTTTAGGCGATAGAGGCAGTAGCGTGTGGATCACGGGTTCTGACTTGACCAAAGACACAAACTTGGTGTACAAGAGCTCGACTTTGTCGACCTCTTCACTTATAAACAGAGAGAAGACATCATCAGCCACAGCTTGAGCTTCTTTGGCCGTCGGTAAAGTTCCGGCTTCAAGGAACTTGTCGACGGGGATGTACGGACGACGGAGGAAATACGAGTTTCCCTTCTTGCCCACGCTAATGACTATGTAATCAAGACCAAGACCTTTAAGCTCTTTGATCCTAGCCTCTGCTTTCTTAATGATGAAGTTGTTGAACCCACCGCACAATCCACGATCACCGGTTACGACAACGAGTGCCACTTTCTTAACCGGTCTGACCTTGGTTAAAGGCACATCGACATCATCGGTTTGAAGCTGTTCGTTGATGTTGTAAAGAACCTCAACTAGGGTTTCAGAGAATGGTCGTCCGTTGACGACAGCTTCTTGAGCTCTCCTGACTTTAGCAGCAGCGACAAGCTTCATAGCTTCGGTGATCTTCTGAGTGTTCTTGACGGAATCGATACGGTCTCTGAGCTCACGAAGAGACGATTGGATCGGTGAAACAGAGGAAGATCTCGAAGGAGGAGAGGTAGTGTGGTTAGGGAGGAGAAGTGGGTTGAGAACAGATCGGAAAGATAAGGAAGAGGAATCAGAAAGAGATGGTTTTGATGAAACCCACATTGTTGTTAGATTAGAGCAAGCCATTGTTCTTGATTCTGAGAGAAGTTTTTTTTTTTTTCTTGTTCTTTTGTTTTTGTTGTTTTGGCTTAACCTTATCTATGTTTCTTTTGATTGTATGAAAGAAGAAGGAAGAAAGAAGAGAGGAGGAGATTTGAGTGGAGGGAAGACAAGGTGATGAGATTGGGTTTGGAGATAAGGCTTTGAGTCTTTGGAGTCTGTCTTCCCAATGGTGGGATCCTCTTTTGTTGACATGGCGTTGTATTAGTGGATAGTTCGAGATCTTCAATTTATTTTTTTCCTGTTTTGTGTGTGTGGTTATATCTTAGTTCTTTGGTTATCAGCCAACCAATGTTATGCGTTATGAGTTTTGATTTGTGTTTCTCTCCCAATGAGAGAAAATATCTGATTTAATTAAGAAGAAATGAAATTAGTGTAATTCGGAATTCGTTTGGTTTGATCTGGTATGGTTTTGGTTCAGTTACAAAACATATATACCAATCAGATTTCCTTACAAGTGGAAGTTTTATCTGGTTTGATTTTGTTAATTGCTTCAAAATCCAGAATATTTCAATAAGCATATTACATTGAAATAATTAAATTCTATACACAACACATAGAAATTTATAAAATTTTATTCATCAAATTAAATATATATTTTTTTAAAAATTAACTTTCATCAAAATAAAATTGTGGTCTTTTCTTTTTGTCAAACTACAATTGAAACGAAACAATACATATTTAGAATATGCTTCTTTGTTTTTAGCCAGCACTTGGAATATGCTTAATATGATCATAGAAACCACAAAAATTCTCAACCTTGCTATGAACAAGATTTTAGTCTTATGTTTTGTCCTATTTCCATCACCAAACATTTTTTTTTTGACAATCCACCAAACATTCTTTTATTATTATTACTAAGCTTAGTTTCTTATGGATGTGGACAAACTCAATAATTCATCGCCATAAAATACCACCAACAATCTAATAACATTCTATTTATTTCTTTTCAAGTAAATGATCAAATCAACCTTCGATGCTTACAGTACCTGATGGAAAAAACCTTCAATCATATTTAGGGCTAACGGAGACAATCCACGTTAAATCTGTCCCGTATTAATATGAACCTTTTGCTCGACTGATAATTTAGAAAATCTCAATCGAACAAAGATTACAATATCAACACAGGGAGCAGTCTAACTTGGATTGACTACCTATCACTTAAGTAAAATGAATATAGTGATCCATCGAATTCGATATCTTTAGTGAAAAACGAAACTTTAGAAGAAAAAACAAAAGTGCGAGATAAATTGATAATGCAAAGTGTAAGCAACTTCAATATATAATAAGACACAAAGACCTTCATCACCTACAAAAATTTGATGTTAGTTACTAGTACTTAGTTAGGTCACGAAGTCTGCACCACTCTCGCGTCGATTATGATCCGAGTAAAGAAAGCCGTACCTAACCGGAAATAACCGAATCTAAATCCAAATTACACAACACCTTAAACCTGACGTGCAAAACACTGTCGTATCAATATATCTAAAACGGCACTAACTATTGCCGTTTTCGTACGAGTCATCTTCGTCACTGGATCTAACAGCGCCACTCAAAAGGGTTTATGAAACCTTAAAGGTTTAGGGTTTTAACAGAGAAACTCAAAGTCAAAGGAGATGGATTTCGAGAAGAGGAAAGCTGCGACCTTAGCTTCAATTCGTTCATCGGTGACTGATAAATCTCCCAAAGGTTATCTCGACGAACCCATCATCCCTCTCCTCGAAACCATCAACCACCACCCATCTTACTTCACTACAAGTTCATGCTCAGGTCGAGTCTCAATCCTTTCTCAACCCAAACCAAAATTGAAAGATTCAACTAAGAAGAAAGCTCGTGGTGGGTCATGGCTCTACATCACGCACGATCCAGCCGATCCGGATTTGGTGATTTCTCTCCTTTTCCCTTCCAAGCCAAATCAGATTGACCCACCAGTTGACCAACCCAGCGAATTAGTCTTCCGATTCGAGCCGTTGATCATTGCTGTTGAATGTAAGGATTTGGGTTCGGCTCAGTTTCTTGTGGCGGTAGCTATCTCAGCTGGGTTTAGAGAGTCGGGAATCACATCTTGCGGCGATGGCAAAAGGGTAATTATAGCCATAAGATGTTCGATTCGAATGGAGGTGCCTTTGGGTGATACACAGAAGCTGATGGTTTCACCAGAGTATGTGAAGTTTCTAGTTGATATTGCTAATGAGAAGATGGATGCGAATAGGAAACGAACCGATGGGTTTGGTGTAGCTTTGACTAGTAATGGTTTCAAGAATCCAGGTGCAAGTGATGTAGATGAAGATGATAATTACGAGAATCTTGCTGGAGATCATGATTTAAGTATCAACAATGGAGACTTGCATCCTGGTAAGTTCTGTTATATCATCCCTATGTGATTGTTGTGTTAGTAGATAGCTTGAGTAATGCAATGAGATTAGGATATGCTACAGTCTGTAATATAGTCTTGTTTAGTTTATACTAGAGGTAGTGTATCCTATGGTCGAGAGTTTGAGTTATGTCTACTTGGTTTGCAGGATAACTTTCAAATTTTAAACGTGATAGCCAGTTTCCGTATCTAAATCATTGGCAGGGCTTCACCAAGATCTCATACTGCTCTCGAAATTATCCATAGTCGGGGAAACTGTTGAGAAGCTTTACCTTTGGGGACACTCAGCTTGTACGATAGATAAACCAGACCGAAAAAAGGTTATTGTGTTTGGTGGGTTTGGAGGTTTTGGGAGACATGCTCGAAGAAACGAGTCTTTGTTGCTCGATCCTTCATGTGGCACCTTAAAGTTGATTGCAGTCAATGAATTTCCATCAGCACGACTTGGCCACACAGCTTCAATGGTTGGCGATTTTATGTTTGTAATTGGAGGAAGGGCTGATCCCTTGAAAATTTTGAATGATGTGTGGAGGCTCGATATACCCAAGGGTGAATGGAGCTCACAGAGGTGTATTGGAAGTGAATTTCCTCCAAGGTAAATGTCATTTTGTATGTCCATTTCCTTAACAAACCTTTGACCTATTTCCAATGATAAACTTCTATGTACTGTTTATTTTGTTAAATGAACCTCAAATTCTCAGAGATGCTCTCAACTGTATTTTAGAAACTATTAATCCTATTTATTGCACTTAGGTTGATGTCTATCTTGCTTCGTTTCTTTGGTTTATTATATGTTTTTGTTGTATTAACATCTTTTCAGATAATTGTTATCTCAAATTTTCTTCTAAATGCAAATCCTTTGAATTGAGCAGGCATCGGCATGCAGCAGCCAGTGTTGGCTCAAAAGTATACATATTTGGTGGGCTCTGCAATGATAAGATAGTTTCCTCTTTGCACATTTTGGATACAAAGGACCTTCAGTGGAAAGAAATTGAACAACAAGGTCAATGGCCCTGTGCGCGCCACTCTCATGCTATGGTTGCATATGAGTCTCAGTTATTCATGTTTGGAGGGTACAATGGGGAAAATGTACTCAATGATCTATACAGCTTTGATGTCCAAAGCTGTTATTGGAAACTTGAAGTGATTTCTGGAAAATGGCCTCATGGCAGATTTTCCCACTCAATGTTTGTTTATAAGCATATTATTGGCATCATCGGAGGTTGTCCTGTCTCACAAAATTGTCAAGAGTTGACGTTGCTAGATCTGAAGCACCGAATGTGGAGGAGTGTGAGATTGGAATTCATGAATAAAGAGTTGTTTGTTCGAAGTACAGCCAGCGTTCTTGGTGATGATCTCATCGTCATTGGGGGTGGAGCTGCTTGCTATGCTTTTGGGACAAAGTTTAGTGAACCAGTGAAAATCAACTTGGTTCAATCTGTGACTATGAGTGAAAATCATGTTCCTCCTCAACCTGAAGATGTTTCTATAGAAGAATCGAATAAAAACAATGCAGATTTGAAGACTGAAACGTCTCTGTCTCAACCATGGGTGCTACAGTTAGAAAGAAAGTATGCAAAGTTTGGCAAAGACATACTTAAAAATTTCGGATGGTTAGACCTTGAGAGGAAGGTTTACTCAAACGAAAAAGGTCTTTGTATATGCTTTCCTGTGACAGGAAAGTTTTCTGAACTTTTCCATGAGAAGCAGCTTTTGGGCGAAGACAAAGAAGGGTCAGAGGATGATAAGCTAATAAAGGGTCTATCGTTAAAGGATATATCCAGCTCAGCAGCTTTGAATCTATTGAAGGAACATGGTGCTAAAAAACTCATTAATGTATCTTTTGAAGCCAAAAAAGTTGCAAAATCCCCAGTACAGAGAATGAGAGAAGATATAACATCTGTACTTAAACAGAAAGGCCTGCCGGAAGAGCTTTTGGATGAGCTTCCACAGAAGTAAGTATTCCTGAAATCTGATTTTATAATAGTCGGGAACTAAAATGGTAAAATCTGATTGCGTGCATGTTTTTTTCGCTTCCATCTCATAAGTAATTGTAATTTCTCTACTGGTAGATGGGAACGGCTTGGGGATATTGTTGTGCTTCCTGCAACATCCTTTAAAGATCCAGCTTGGAGATCTATCAGTGATGAAGTTTGGTGTGCTGTTTCTAGATCGCTTAGTGCCAACCGCCTTGCACGCCAAGTATGTTGCTTTAGATCTTTGCACCAATTTTTTTCAGTGCAAACCTTTATATCTTACCTATTCGTCTTGAAGCACTTCGAAATCTACATTATTGATTTATTACAAGTTATGACAATGCTGAGAACTTTACAAACCACTGTCTTACCCAAATTTCATTTGCTTACCAGTAAGACTTATCATCGATTTTGTGTCTTTTTCAGGGACGAGTTGAAGCTAATGGTACAAGAGATAGTACATTGGAAATTCTTGTGGGAGACAATGGATGGGTTGATCACCGTGAAAATGGGATCTTGTACTCTTTTGATGCTACGAAGTGTATGTTCTCGTGGGGTAACCTCTCAGAAAAGCTTCGTATGGGTAACATGGCCTGTGAAAATGAAGTTGTGGTGGATCTGTTTGCTGGAATTGGATATTTCGTTCTCCCATTCCTTGTGAGGTAGGCCATTATCCAAAAAAGTAGAGCAGACATCGTGGTTTATACAATCAGAAGCCATTACTTTCTTGGATCGCATGCAACTACAATGCATTCTTAATTTACATTTGCAGGGCAAAAGCAAGGATAGTTTATGCTTGTGAGTGGAATCCCCATGCTATTGAAGCTCTTCGACGTAACCTTGAAGCAAATTCTGTTTCTGAGCGTTGTATCATTCTTGAAGGGGATAACCGGATCACCGCACCCAAAGTACGGTTGATGATATTCAAACTGCTTACCATATATTAAATCTTAGGCAATACGGTTCATGGTATAATCGTTGGATCGAGTAAATTACTTAAGTAATAGATTTTTCGTTTCAAATATTTTGATTCATAGGGGGTAGCTGACAGAGTCAATCTTGGTCTTATCCCGAGTAGCGAAGGAAGCTGGGTCACAGCTATTCAGGCATTAAGGTGATTTTAATCTTCTTAAAACTTGGTTCTTTACAACAAGAACCTACAGCATAAAATCTGAGACAAGTTTTAAAACTCAGTCATGTCTCTGTACTTGTTATTGGAACTTGCAGGCCTGAGGGAGGAGTACTCCATGTGCACGGGAATGTCAAGGACTCAGATGAGAGCAGTTGGGGCGAGCATGTCACCAAAACATTAAGTGATATCGCTAGAGCCGAAGGTAATAAGTTTATGAACAAAATTGAAAACTCTCAAAGAAAGAGCATTGTTTTTCAAATTTCAGTTTTGGTACTCCTAAACCAGTTTCTGAATCAAGACTAGGATGTTACTGCGTGATGATGAGATTTCTTATCTTGATTTGGGTAAATACTAGAGAATAACGTGGGACATATATTTTTGGGTTCTCATGGTTTAGGTCATAGATGGGAAGTTACAGTGGAACATATAGAGAAAGTGAAATGGTATGCTCCTCGGATTCGCCATCTTGTCGCCGATGTGAGATGCAGATGATGATGATGACAAGGGCAAGAGTGCAAAAAGACTTCCCATTGTGCAGGTGAAATGGTACGCTCCTCGGATTCGCCATCTTGTAGCCGATGTGAGATGCAGTTGATGATGATGACAAGGACATGAAGAGTGCAAAGAGACTTCCATTGTATTGTTTAACTTGAATGATCTCAACTGCTATAACTAGTTTTTGACTTTTTTCACTATTTGAGACATTGACTTCCTCTGTACCAATCCAGAAGAAATTAAGACAAGTTTTATGTTATTGGTTTCCAAATTTAGTAGTAAGTTTCTTTTTGTCAAATAGTTACATGCCCATTTTGAGTGATTCTGATACACATACTACTGTGTACCAAAACGTAAAACTTGTCAAGATCATTACAGAATCCAAAACTAACATAGTTGATGTCAAAATACATGGTAGAAGGATGATCCTTGATCAAAAATAAATAAACACAGAAGAAGAAGAAGAAAAAAAGAGTTTTAAGAACACCAAACAACCTTCTTAGTCTGGAATCGGAATCAGACTTGGAACGTACACATAGCTACAAATAAACGGGTCACTGTAGTGAGATCCATGGCGTCCTGTCTCGATTTGTTTTCTGATCCCACCTTGATCAATATGGTAAAAAGTGATGCAAGTAAACCACTTATCATCATCTTCCTTGACATATCCTTCGCACCATGTCATGATAATTTTGTGATTTCCAATGGAGTATCCCGGACGAGCCATATCAGTATGGTAATGTAACAACGGAAGCTGAGGGCTAGTGACATTAAAAAATTTGGTAAACGAAACAACTCCATCAGTCAACTTGTTTGTCACCCACACCTCAATCTCCGTTGATACTTCTTCCTCATCATCCTGCATATCTTGTAGTAATAAAGAGAGCCTATCTCCACTGAAACAGCCTAATCGTCTAGTCTCCCGGGTACTAGGAAAAACGCATACGTTCTTGAACGTTTCCATGGTGAAATCAAAACTTAGAATAAACTTTTCATCAGTAACCCAATACATATTACCCTTCACTGACACACCTTTGCAATCAATATCTATATCCAAATCGACCTTAGCATCAAGACTTCTCCACGAATCAGACTTGAATTCATATATCTCAAACTCTTCTAGATCATCATAAGACAGAGGACCAGAAAACCTCAAGATCTTGTAGTTATGGCGACACGTATTGTCGTATCCCATCCCAAAGTAATCATCAGTTTCAGAGTAACAGACCAACGGTTCGATCCATTTGATTTTCCTCGTTACCGGATTCCAAACTGCGAGATCGACGTCTCTTTCTCTATCGTAAATCGGGTAACCACCGAAACACAGCATGAGTCCATCACAGTGAACCATAGAATCAAACGAATGTGGATAGCGAAACACGTCTGGAACTGGTGAATCTTTATGGATTCCGGTCACCGGATCCATGATTTGAACAGCCTGATCATCATCGATCTTTATGAAACGTTCCGGAGAGCGATCCAAGTGATTGTACACGAATCTCTTGTCGGTGATGAGATCGTACCATTGCTTGCACGTCGACTTGAATCGGTTCAAAGACTCAGCAGGAGTCCTGATTAGTATTTCTTCTATTAGCTCAAATGGCAAAAACCGCAACAAACGCTTCGAAGAAGAAGCCATGAACGCTTGATTGATTGAAACAGAGAGATGTGGTTTCTTGATTGATAAGGTTTCTTGTTTCTTTTTTACTTAGGTTTAAGACTTTAAGCGCTATAATATCGTGGTCAACCGAACCAAAAAATACCAATCGAATTAAAGTAAACCAATAATGTTGAGCGGTTCAGAGTTTTTTTGTTTTAATATTCTTATGTGTATATAAAAATACTTTTGACAAAAGAAGAAAACTATACAATTTTACAAAATAGATATTATAAAATCTCAATATTCATATTGTATGCATATTAGAGTAATCAAATATGTACCGGTTTAGTGTTGGTTAATATTGGTTTAGTATTGGTAAATCAAATTGTATCGGCTATATAAGAGCCTCTCATCTCATGTAACAATTGATACCAATATTCTCAAATATTTATAGAATCATATTGACAAAGTTATCACACTTAATAATGAACACAATTAACACAAATACCAAAAGAATTAATGAGTCCGTTATAGGGATTTGACAGCTCAAACTAACTCTCTCACTTTGGTTTTCTCCGATATGATTCAATTGATTGGAAGAAGTTCCCCTTATGCCCGCAGGCAGCTGTCACTTCTCATCATTGTGCGGAACTCATCAAAGTTTATTTTTCCATCCTGTAACACATAGTTACGTTGTTCATCACTTACAAGGTTTCAAAAAACAAAAAACAGGTCTAATGTTTTATGTTTGATATATTGGATTGGATTGGATTGGAAAAACTTACATTATCGCTATCGAATTCGGTTATAATTTCTTTGATACTACCTTCTTCATCTTTTACACCATACTCCTTCATAGCCATCTCCAACTCTTCCTTTGTTAAGTGCCTTTTGTATAAGACAAACCATTTCACATTTTAGTTTAAACTTTCAACTCCAACTCTTCACTGTTTCTATTTTAGTTTAAACTTTCATCTCACATCTCACATCTCACAGTTCAAACCATTTCACTGTTTGAAAGAAACTTACCCGTCGTTGTCTTTGTCAAAGTGTTGGAATAATTTGTACAAATGATCATCTCTATCCAGTTTATATCTATGCATCGTCGCAGAGATAAACTCGTCTATGTCGATTGTTCCATTACCATCCACATCAGCCTGAAATGTACTTCTCTGTTATTCAAGATTTTGGATTTGACAAGTGATCAGAAAATGGCAAGTTAAAAGATGTGATGATGATAACTCACGGCTTCCATGAGTTCCTCCACTTCGGTTTTAGTGAGTTTAGATCCAAGTCTGGTCAGGCCTGTTTTGAGTTCTTGAAGAGTAATTGTGCCACTTTTGTCGGTGTCAATGTTGGTGAACAGTGTCTTAAGACCTTTGATTTCCTCTTCTGATAGATTTGCTGCACTAACCTGCAAATCAGATTGCACACATCATAACCGATGCTTCATACACAATCATAGGAAGAAAGATCATTTGCAAGGATATGATATGTAACATAAATTAGATAGAACCGGGACACTCTTTACCTTTAGAGCTACTTTCTTAAACTTGTTCATACGTCGAAACTCCTTCAAACGGGATAAAACAACACCATCAATAGGCTTATCTGAAGCTTCTCCGTCTTTTAGCCATGGATGTCCTATATACAACAAACAAGGATAGTAGTAAAGCGTTACAAACAGAACACAAACAAGACTTTAAGATTCCTTGAACTCCTAAAGTTCTATTGAGGAAAGAAGCTCTCCACAAACATAGTGAGAGCGTAATTCTAGATTCTTGAAACTTCTTTTGGAACTCACCTAAATCCCACCCACCAAACACTAACAATGATTGCCCCATCTAATTTGAGTTCTTTAGAATCACAGACAGATTTAACATTTGTGTTGGCTCTAGAACTATCTAGAAAAGAGAAATAAAGGAACTTACCAAGAACATCTGCAGCAGAGAACCGTTCCTTGGGGTTTTTAGTAAGCATTTTTTTGACAAGATGTTTTGCCTTCACAGATATCAAAGGCCATGGTTTGCTCTCATAATCAATTGCGTCTTTCAATACCTCTTTGAGCAGCTCTTGCTCAGTTTCTACACAACATAAATCCTATAAACTACAGATCAAACACCAAGAGAAAACAAATCCAGTAGCTTCAAGTTCTTACCGGCCACATAGGGAGGTTTGCCACAGAGCAGGATGTACAAAATAATCCCTGCACTCCATACGTCTGCTTCTTTCCCGTAATTCCCCTGTAATACTTCAGGAGCTACGTAGTAAGCACTCCCGACACGCTTCCGGTATACTTCTCCTGTTTTGGTTGGTTTCAGAAGAATGCATTGAGTCAAACCATATGAGAAAAATAAGAACCAAAGTAACTAATTTGGCATACCTGAAAACATTCTCTATGCATTAAAACAAAAGTAACCAAATTTTCTCATGACTGAAGCAACCAAACGCAGATTCTGATACTAAAGATTATAGATTCAAAACACTTACATACCAAATCCAAATCTAGCAAACTCCTAAGATGATTATAACAAAGATCAACCTCTAAACTCAGTTTGTGAGTCCCAATCTCTGTCCACAGGAACAAAAGTCACCAAATTTCGCACATGAGTAATGCAAACTAACATAGTCGGATCCAAAACCTACCAAACTAACACACTCAAAGAAAGGAATCTTACCTTCTTCTATAAAGACAGAACACCCAAAGTCAATAGCTTTGAGCACAGCATTCTTATCATTACTCGAGAGCAAAAAATTCTCAGGCTTTAGATCACGATGCATCACACCCATGAAATGGCAAACCTTTACAACATTCACAATAGGCCTAATCATCTCAACAGCATCTTTCTAAGAGTGACACTTGCCAGCATCGGACAAAGCTTCGATCTTTTTGAACAACTCACCACCGCCACAGAACTCCATAACGATATGTACAGACTCTTTGTCCTCGTAAGCACGTTTGAACTCGACGATGTTTGGTTGACCAGACAAATGCTTCATGATACGAATCTCTCTCTTCACGGCTTGCTCATCTTCTTCCTTCTTTAGATTCGTCTTGAGTATGGTTTTGCAGGCGTAAGTCGTACCTGTTGATTTCTCTATGCATCTTCTGGTTATACCGAAGTGGCCTTTACCCAATTGCTCCTCGAGGATGTAAAGCTTTCTGATGTCCACGAAGGGTTTCTCGAGTATGGTCTTCTTCGATGGTTTTGGGTCTTTACTGATGGAGCAACCCATTTAATCTGAGTTTGTAGATTATGATCTTCGAGAAGAGAACCTCAAATTTTGTCAAAAATGTAAACTTTTTGGAAATGGGTTTTGAAAATTTTGGATTTTTATTTTTTATGAAGGTCATTGTTCTTCCAGGCTAGTGCCAACTGCCAAGTTGCCAACATTAGACTAAAAAGTTTGGTCTTTAAATATTCAAACTGGTCATTTCTTTATATGATTTTTACTTAGTCCACGAAGACTTTTAAAAAAATTCAATTAAAATATTGGTCTTTAAATATTTTGAAGTGTTGATCAAGTTTTTTATTAGTTTTAACTCAATTTGTTCTATACAAGTGGTAGACAGTAGACTTTACTCAACATTGATATTGGTCTTTAGGCTTAGGTGACGGTCTAAAACTTTCAATTTCATACATTTGAAACCAACGAGTTAACCAATCTTACATAATTTAGTGGAAATATAAATTCCACAAAAAAATTCTTTTCCTAAAGAAGTTTCACGAGCTTTCAAGGAACAAAGGGATCAAGAAGCAAGAAAAAAAAAAGTTTTGGGTAATTTTACTTTAGATTCTTGCAAAACTTCTTGTAAAATGTAACTCTTTGGATGTAACATATATGACAAGTATTTCCATCCATTACAAATTTTCATATTGGTTATTTTTTTTCTTACCAAAACCTAAAACCCTACAAGCTCACACCATTACTAAGGGATTTCTAGATAGCTACTGCAGTCTCCATCGCATAACCTTTGGATGCTACTCTGTAGACTAAAAAGTTAAACTTCTCAAAATCATAACAGAATCCAAAACCAGTAGTGTATGCCAATAACATATGTATAGCTGATTTCAAAACACATTGTAGAAAGATCGGATCAACAAACACAAAGAACTAAAAAACAAAAACAGAGTGTTAAGAACAAGAAACGAACCTCTTATTATGGAACCGGAATCAGACTTGGAACATACACGTAGCTACAAATAAACGGGATATCGTACTGTAACACTTCATGTCGCCCTGTTTCAATTTGTTTTCTGATCCCACCTTCATCAATGTGGTAAAGAATGATGCAAGTACACCACTTTTCATCTTTGTTGTCATTTGCCTCACACCATACCATGATACTGTTGTGCTTGCCAATGAAGTGTCCCGGATGAGACTTAATATAATAAGACTGTAACGCCGGAAGATAAGGGCTAGTGACATTAAAATATCTGCTAAACGAAACAACCCTGTCACTCAATTTGTTTGTCACAAACACCTCAATATGCATTGACCACACTCCATCACCATGTTGTAGTAACAAAGAGAGTCTATCTCCTTTGAAACAGCCTAAGCTTCGAGTTTTACAACAATTAAGAAAAGAGTATCTGTCCAGTCGATATTTACAACAAGGAAAAAAGCATATGTCCTTGAACGTTTCCATGGAGAAATCAAAACTGAGGATACACTCTTCCTTCTCTGTACGTTTAGCAATCCAATACATATTACCCTTCACTGACACACCTCTGCACTGAGTATCTACAGACCAATCAAACTTAGCACCAAGAGTTCTCCATGAATCAGACTTGAATTCATATATCTCACACTCTGGATCACCACGAGACAGAGGACCAGAAAACCTCAAGATCTTGTAGTTATGGCGACATGTATTGTCGTATCCAATCCCAAAGTAATCAGTTTCAGAGTAACAGACCAAGGGTTCGATCCGTTTGATTTTCCTCGTTACCGGATTCCATACTGCGACAGTGGCGCCTCTTATATGTCGGAAACTCGAGTAATGACACATACAAAGCATGAGTCCATCACAGTGAACCATAGAATCAAACGAATATGGAGAGCGAAACACGTCTGGGATTGGTGAATCTTAATGGATTCCGGTCACCGGATCCATGATTTGAACCGTCTGTTTATCATCGATCCTTATGAAACGTTCCGGAGAGCGATCCAAGTGACTGTACACGAATCTCTTGTCGGTGATGAGATCGTACCATTGCTTGCACGTCCACTTGAATCGGTTCAAAGACTCAGCAGGAGTCCTGCTTAGTATTTCTTCTATTAGCTCAGGTGGCAACGACCGCTTCGAGGTTTCTTCCATTGGCGCTCGCTGTATAATCGAAACTTCAATTGTAAGGTTTCTTCTTCTTATTAGGATTGTGAAACTTAGGTTCAGGTTATGACTTTTAGGGTTTAGGCGTCGAATTTTGATCAACCGAACCAAAAACTGTTACGGTTTAACCGAGCCGAAATACCATTTTTTTTTTTTTTTTGACAAGAGCCGAAATACCATTCGAATTGAAGTAAACCAAAAACGTTGCGGGTTCCGAAATATTAACTCGTTCCCAATTATTGAATTCTAAATAAACATTAGCAGCAACATTTAAATATTTTCTGTTATCAATTTTATTTAGGGAAATTCTCAAAAATAACATCAAAATAAGTTTTTTTTACAAACTTAACACAATATCTCTAAAATTTCAAAAATAACATTAATTAATTTTTCAAAATTAAATCTTAAATTTAAAATATTAAATCCTACTCTAAAGTTGGGACCGAATTCAATTTCAGCTTTCATAGCTTAAGCTACCTTATAACCTGACTTAACCCAACTTTAATGTCCTGAAGGCTCAGGCTTGGGAGCTTCAGGTACCACCTAAAATCAAACACTTTTTTTGGCAAATCGCATCTGGCTCTCTTCCGGTGACGGTGCGATTAGCCTCTCGGGAAGTTAATTGTGACACGGTATGTAAGAGATGTGATTTAGAGAAAGAGTCTATTAACCATACCTTATTTGAGTGTACTCATTCCCATCAGGTTTGGGAGAGGATTTTTGTTGGATCATGCACAGACAAGTTCCCATTTGGTTCGATTTATTCTAACTTAGATTTTATATATGGCAAAGGACTAACCCCTATGGCTTTAGGAACTACTCACGGTTCGATACCGTGGCTGGTATGATGCTTATGGAAAGATAGGAATAAAAAAGTATTTCAAGGATTACAATCAGAGCCAATAGACATCATTAATCAGGCCTTACGTGAACAATTGTGGTGGGAGGAAGCCCAAATAGCTGCAAGGGTTGATTCCGTTTTGACGGATTCCTTGCACACTCCGGAGATGATAATTCATTGTCAAGTTGATGGTTCGTGGAAAGCTACGGAACCAAATTCAGGTCTTGGATGGTGGTGTGGTGATGGTGAGGATCAGACTTTAGTTATGGGTGCCAGATGTCGACGTTGCAGTGCATCCCCACTTCATTCAGAGTTAGAAGCATTATTATGGGCGATGGAGTGTATCCTTTCCAGAGGAATTGTTTGCTGGAGGTTCGAGACGGATTCTGCAGAGTTACTAGCGATGGTGCAAGCGCCGGAGGAGTGGCCGACTTTCTCTACGCTTCTTGATGAGTTCCAGGAGCTTAGTGCCTCCTTGCCTCCTTTCACCCTTTCCAAGATCCCAAGGACGTCCAACGTGAAGGCTGATTGTTTAGCTCGCTCTTCTAGAATGTTATTGTCAGAAACGTTGTTTGTAAACACCTTTCCTCTAGTTTGGGCAACCAATCTAGGGGTTTTATTTTAAATAATGTTAGTTGAAAAAAAAAATATTAAACCCTACTCCTCGAAACTATACCTTAAATGTGAAATTGAAAATTCAAATCTAAAAAAAAATTCTAAAAATTAATTTTAAATATTTTAATATATTAAATAGTGCTATTTTAATAAATTTAGGGAATATGTGCTATAATTGTCTATAAAAATTGTTTTAGTGTTATTTTATAGTATTTCTCTTTTATATAACAAAATTTGATTTATAAAAATTAAAAATAATAAAAAAAAACAAAAGTCTTATGAAATCATTAATCCAATATCATACATGCCCCTATATATTAAAGGAAAGAGTGAGATCGTTTTAAGCAACCAGAAAAAAAAAAAGAAAGAAAGAAAAGTGCGGGACACGTGGGAGTATACTAGTGGTTGAATTTTATTATTCCTGGAAAAGAAGTCTATGATTGGATTGGGGAAACCAGAGTCGCATTTTGTAGTTTCCGATCAGACAATAAGACAAACAGTTGGTGTGCGGTTCGTAATTGGAGGAGATGAAGTACGTGTTGGTGACTGGAGGAGTGGTGAGTGGGCTTGGCAAAGGCGTTACAGCTAGTAGTATCGGCGTCGTGCTTAAAGCTTGTGGCCTTCGAGTTACCTCCATTAAAATTGGTTTTAAGATCTCTTCTCTCTCTCTGCACTCCTCTGTTTGTTAGTTTCACACAATAAAGTTTGAGCCTTTTTTTTTTTTTGAATTGATCTTATGCAGATCCATATTTGAACACTGATGCTGGTACTATGTCCCCTTTTGAACATGGAGAGGTCTTTGTACTCGATGATGGTGGAGAGGTTTTCTTGTTTTCTTTACACTCTACACTACTACTGTTTCGTAAAGCCATCTCTCTCAGTCTCACTCACTGATGATACATGTATAGTTGCTTTAAGAATGTAATATATATCGCTGTTTGACTTTGTGTTCATCACCATGTCTAAAGGTTGACCTTGATTTGGGGAACTACGAAAGATTTCTCGATGTGACACTAACCAAAGACAACAACATAACCACTGGGAAGATTTATCAGGTACTCTCATATTTATTTTGTCTTGTGTTAGATATGTATGCTGTTAAGTGTTAACTTTAACGTGCTTAACGTGAGCGTTTTCCCCTTTTTTTCTTTCTCAACCAGTCTGTTCTTGACAAGGAACGCAAAGGCGACTACCTTGGGAAGACTGTTCAGGTAAAACTTTGTGTGGTTGAATTAGTAGGATTGTGTTGTACGTTGCTCATGTGATGTGATTCCAATTTAAATCCGGGTTCTGTTTTTAAGGTTGTTCCACACATTACAGATGCAATCAAGGGTTGGATTGAGTCAGTCTCACTGATACCTGTGGATGGAAAGGAAGGCCAAGCTGATGTTTGTGTTATTGAGCTGGGAGGAACTGTTGGTACGTTACCATACCATTCATATCTTGGTTCTCGTTTACTTAAAGATCCTTAAATCTACTTTTCTTTTTTTCTGCTGCTTATACGATAGGTGACATCGAATCAATGCCTTTTATCGAGGCCTTGAGACAATTGTCATTCTCATTTGGTAAGCCTCTGAAACTATCTCCTCTGGAGCAAGTTAGTATGCTTTCTCTACTTTTTTTATTCTTGATGATGTTTGTTTGTTCATATTTCCCTTGCTAGGACAAGAAAACTTTTGCCTGATTCACGTGAGCTTGATTCCCGTTCTGGGGGTTGTTGGGGAACAGGTAGATTTCCTACCTGCTCAAGCACTGGACTACTTTATTCAGAATGATGGTTAACTTTAAATTCTGTTTTAACCTTCATGCAGAAAACAAAGCCAACCCAACACAGTGTCCGAGAACTAAGAGCTTTGGGATTGACTCCTCACTTTTTGGCATGTCGCTCTGCTCAGGTATCGCTTTCAAAATTTACTCAGATCAGTTAGAATTTGCATACACCTTGGTAAATGTTTGTCCAGTCACAGTTGCTGACATGTCTCTTTTTTTTCTTTTTTCTACAGCCACTGCTGGAAACTACAAAGGCAAAATTGTCTCAGTTTTGTCATGTGGCGGTATAAGTTTTGTATGAAGTCTACGTTATGTATTTATTAAACTGATGTTTATCTTATGCGGTTGGGATCTCATATCACTTGATGACTTCTTACAGGCAGCTAATATTCTCAATATCCATGATGTTCCAAACATTTGGCATGTTCCTCTCCTACTCCGTGTAAGTTTGATGCTTTTTAGGCTCTTGCAAGAAAAGGGAATAGAAATATGTGTTTTGTTATTGAAGTTGTTTTCCATGTACGCTGTTGCTGCAGAATCAAAACGCTCATCACTCGATTCTCAAACAATTGAATCTAACTAGGTTAGTCTCATTTCTTATAATGTTCAGTTCATTACATCCGATATCATAATTGAACACTTTCAGCGTAACATGAGATTCCATATAACTCATCTCTTTCAGCGTTGCTACAGCACCTGATCTGGATAGCTGGACTAAGATGGCTGAGACTTTTGATAACTTGACAAATCATGTGTGTATTTTACAGCTGGCTAGTACAACTTTGTTTTAGAGCCTTGACTTTTCTTATTCAAAGAGACTGTCCTTTTCTTATGTATAGGTCAAAATTGCTATGGTTGGAAAGTACATTGGTCTAACGGATTCTTATCTGTCGGTTGTTAAGGTAAACTTAAAAAGTAAATTTTAGACTTTGGTTTTGTACCAATTTAATTTCTACCGCCTTGTTTGCTTTTCTCTTCATTGCAGGCCCTTCTTCATGCCTGCATTGCATGTTCATTGAAGCCACATATCGAATGGATTGCAGCTTCAGATCTGGATGACGAAAGTGAGAAATCGGTATATATCATTAATTAATGACTTTCATCTTCTTTCATCTTTCTGATCCAGAGTTTACTCTTTAGCCTCACTATCACTGTTTTCCGTTTAAGCATCACTTTCTCCTTTGCAGACTCCGGAGGCACATGCTGCTGCTTGGAAGATCTTGAAGGTGAGAATATCAGTCTTAGGATTCTCTGATTTAAATATTTAGTCCATAACCCTCCACTTGTGTATTGAAAAGGAGAAATTTGTTTGCCGACAGACAATTTATAGTCACTCTTTTTGGTTGTTTGCAGAGCGCAGAATGCATTCTGGTTCCTGGTGGTTTTGGAGATCGTGGCGTGAACGGAATGGTTTTAGCAGCCAAATACGCTAGAGACAACAAAATTCCTTATCTTGGGATCTGCTTGGGGATGCAAATTGCAGTAATTGAGTTTGCCAGATCTGTAAGAAATATAGTATCTTGTAAACTCTGAACTCACAGCTTCAACTTGCTATCTTCCTAAGACTATGTCTTGTCTTTCTTTTTCTTATTCTCTGACATTGGTTTCAGGTTTTGGGCTTGGAAAGAGCAAATAGCACCGAGTTCGATGCTCAGACACCTGACCCTGTTGTTATATTTATGCCAGAAGTATGCATTCCAAACATGTATTCAGAAACCCATCAATGGAGTCCGTTCCGTTCATTCTCTCACTGTTGTTGATATTACCCCTTACAGGGCTCAAGAACACATATGGGAAGCACAATGAGACTTGGATCCCGAAGAACACATTTACAGAACCGAGACTCTCTCACTTCAAAACTGTAAGTTGGCATTTATCTTTGCCGTTTCCTTGTAGCTTTCAGTTCAGGGTTTAAAGACAGCAAGTTTTTTTTTTCTATTTACCAGATACGGTGACGTTTGTTACCTAGACGAAAGGCATAGGCACCGTTACGAGGTTGGTATTTCATTAACGGTGGTAAGCTGGTCTAAAGTGAATGTATGTACAACAACGATGTGACAAAAGGTGTATTTATATAATAATGATGGTAGGTGAATCCAGAAGTAGCTCAAGTACTTGAAGAAGCTGGTTTAAGACTTGTGGGTAAAGATGATACAGGGAAACGAGTTGAGGTATATAAAAAGAAGAAAACACCATCTTAGTGTTTGGTCTCTTGTTTGTTTTGGTTTCTTTTTTTTTTTTTCTCTGCAAAATCTTTTTGTTTCAACAGGTGATTGAGTTTCAAGATCATCCATTTTATGTTGGAGTTCAGTTTCATCCAGAGTTTAAGTCAAGACCCACTAGACCTTCTCCTCTGTTTTTAGGCAAGTCTTGATTTTTCTGACTAACATTTGTCTCATATTCCTGATCGTAGAAGCTCGATTCAGATTTGTAATATGGAAAAGTCTTTTACAGGATTTATTTTGGCTGCGAGGAAGCTTCTGCAGGCACATTTGAGAAATTGAGTTGAAAGCTCTTCATTCCTCGTTTATACATTTTGTACATATATATATATTTAAGAATAAAGCCGGTGGAGAATACATTTTGTCTTAAAAACTGAAAGGCAGGCAAGACATCTTCACTGACAACATTGACATGTAAAGCTGCGTAATAATTTAAGACTTTTTACTTCTGGTTTTAGTTTTCCAGTTTAGGTGTCCTGTGTTTTTGTTAGCACGCTGCACACTGATCGTGATAAAACCAGTCACATTAGTTTTAGTCACTAAGAAAACGACATGATTGGAAAACTAAAATAAATAACATCCTCAACTGAATAATATAATTCTACGTAGAAAATATTCCTTTTAATTTGTGTGATAAGTTCCTTCACTGTGGTTATTTTTTCCATCTCAATTAGAATTTTTTTTTTAACTATCAATCGATTGCATCATTTTTTTATACGTAAGCAAAAAAAACAACTGTTGTTAGCTAGACAACACTTTAATTCCCTTAAAACTCCCACAAGTAAATAAGTTCGAACAAGTAACAAAGTCTCTTGTCCTTCCCTAAGTACTAGCAAATGATTACTTAAAACTCAATAAATTAAAAATAATAAGTTAAATAAAATTAGGTTGAATATCATTTAATCCATTCATATTCAAAAAAGTAGATGAACAATTTGAACATTTTTTCTATAATTAGTTTATTTTTTAACTTTCTAAGTTGAATAATTTTTTTTTGACCTCTTCAATTCAAATGGAAAATATTGGTTGAATAAAATTTTCAACTTTTTCAACATTTTCAACTGTGCAGTCTCTTTAATGACTATTTTTTCTCCTAAGCTTGTTCTCTATTTAATTTAAAGCATCGTTTTTTCTTTTTCTCTGTGAATTTATTCGACGCTAACGATGTTATATCTTTCTTTATGGTTGTTGTTGAATTGTGGGGTTGGTTCTAGTTTACAAATAAAACTGATTGATAAGTTCCTTCACTATGGTTACTTTTCCATCTCCGATTTGTATATGACATCTCCGATTTGTTATTTGTATTTACAAATAAAGCCGATCGAGAATACATTTTTTCTTAAAAACTAAAAGGCAGGCAAAGACTTCTTCACTGACAACATTGACATGTAAAGCTGCGTAATAATTTGTGTGATAGGTTCCTTCACTGTGGTTACTTTTCCATCTCAATTTTTTTTTTTTTTTATTGCATCCTTTTTTATGCGTAAGCAAAAAAAAAACAACTGTTGTAGCTAGACACTTTAATTCCCTTAAAACTTCCACAAGCAAATAAGTTCGAACAAGTAACAAAGTCTCTCAAATATTTGCTTAAAACTTAATAAGTTGAAAATATTAATAAGTTGAATAAAATTGGGTTGAATATCATTTAACCCATTTATCTTAAAAAAACTGGATGAACAAGTCGAATACTTTTCCTATTTAATTAGTTTATCTTTTCAACTTTCTAAGTTGAATGTGTTAAATATTTTTTTTCAACATCTTCAATCTCTTCAACTGTGCAATCTCTTCAATGCCCATTTTTCTCCCAAGTTTGCTCTCTATTTAATTTAAGGCATCATTTTTTCTTCTTCTCTATAAATTTATTCGATGCTAACAATGTCTATATATATATATATAAACAATGTCTATATTTCTTTATGTTTGCTGTTAAATTGTGGGGTTGATTCTAGTTAGGGCTAGGTTTAACTACTTAACAATTAATGAAACTTGGCTTAGAGAAAATCATGCATGTGTGCTGAGGTGGAGTGGTGCGAAGGAGTTTGCCTTCTAAATGCATTGAAAACTCAAAGACCAACTGAGTATGGAGCAATAACTTTTCAATGCCACTGTCGTGATGTTCTAGTTGTTAACATGCAATGCACACAACAAAGAAGAAAACACTCTTGTAATAAAGAGGTAGCCATTCAGACTCTCCGATGCATTTAAGACGACGAAGGATCAGATTAATTAGTATTTGTGGAAATGCATGTAACTAACATTGTGTTTGAGAACTAATAAATATTTCTCCATGTGTCACACTAACCAAACATAACCACTGGGAAGATATATCAGGTACTCATTTTGGGTGCATCATCTGTTGTTTCTTTGTAACATGTATATCATATGGTTAATCATATATAACTCTCAACACCCTCAACTTGACCCTGAACTTGGAGAATAATTAACCACAAGGTTGTGTTCTCATCTGAACAGACTTGAGTAGAGCGATAATGTATAATTTTTGGCATGGTCAACTATGAATTTAAAATATTCATAATTACTATCAAAACATTGAAGCTACTAAAATTTTATAAGCATAGAGTATCATTAATTAAAAGAATGATCATTAATCTAGCTGATTTTATTGCATTAGTTTTAGCCTATGTTCCCCCCCCCCCCCAATTTAGTTGATTAATGGCTATATATGGAGTGTATTTACATATATTTATTATCGAGTGTTACAAAGGAAAAAAAGTAGGATTTTAACTATTATTTATAGATCATATAACTAGGCCTACATATAACCAATAACACATGATTTTGATAATTATTTTGTAATCAATGGTCAATAACATATTTTTGTAATCAATGATCAATAACACATGATTTTTGTTTGGATTTTCAAATTCATTAAACTTCATGAACCAACAATTCTCCCTTAGTTTGAAAATATTTTTTTATTAAATTTAAAGAAAAACTCGTTTTAAAACTATTTATTAAAAATTAGTTGAAAAAACTTTAAGTGTTAAATTTGAACTACGTATAAACATGTTGAGCTTATACACTAATCATTTTTGTAATTTGTTTTTTAATATGTTTTAGTGTAACCTTTGTTTAAACTTTTATAAAATGCAATAAGTTTTTAAAGTATTGTAAAATATAAAATATTTGAATATTTATACAAAATAAATTCTACTTCTAAAATTCTAATAATATTTATTTAAAATTTTAAGAACCCAAAATTAGAATCTACCATTAAAGGCATACAATCTTACAGTTTCTTAACAAAATTTTTAACCAAACAATTATCCAAATTTAATATTAAAATATTTCCAATCCCATTTTACCATTTTTTTATTATCTCCCCATGGGAGATGCTCTAAACAATTTTTCTTTCTGATGGGACTTGCCTCGTACGTTTTGCTGTGTAATTTGGTTCTTTTAATTAGAGAGAGATTTACTGAAGATGAGAAAGGAAAGATAGTTTTTGTTAACGCAAATATTTGAAACCATATTAAATATGTTAACGCACTTGACAGTTTATGATATATAACACAAATACGAAAAGAATGACTCCTTTTAAGTGAATTTTACAAGAAAGTAAGTTATTCAAGAACTAATAAGAGCATACATATATGATTCAATTGACGGGAAGAAGTTCCCCTTGTGGCAGCAGGCTGCTGTCACTTCTCATCATTGTGCGGAACTCATCAAAGTTTATTCTTCCATCCTGTAAGTAACACAGAGTTGCATGTTCATCACTTACAAGGTTTCAAAAAACAAAAAACAGGTCTAATGTTTTATGTTTGATGTATTGGATTGGATTGGACAAACTTACATTATCGATATCGACTTCGTTTATGATTTCTTTGATACTACCTTCATCTTTTACACCATACTCCTTCATAGCCATCTCCAACTCTTCCTTCGTTATGTGCCTTCAATAACCATTTCACATTTTAGTTTAAACTTTTATCTCACTGTTCCTCGCAAGAACATTTCTCGATCTGTTTCTATTGACATCTGATAATTAAACAAAAGTGGAAAGAAACTTACCCGTCGCTATCTTTGTCAAAGTGTTGAAATAATTTGTACAAATGATCATCTCGATCCAGTTTATATCTATGCATCGTTGCAGAGATAAATTCGTCTATGTCGATTGTTCCATTACCATCCACATCAGCCTGAAATGTTTTTCTCTTTCTTTTGGATAAAATTAAAGAGGCATGATGATATGATATAGAGTTAAAAGACATGATGATAACTCACGGCTTTCATGAGTTCCTCCACTTCGGATTTAGTGAGTTTAGATCCAAGTCTGGTCAGGCCTGTTTTGAGTTCTTGAAGAGTAATTGTACCACTTTTATCGGTATCTATGTTGGTGAACAGTGTCTTAAGACCTTTGATTTCCTCTTCTGATAGATTTGCTGCACTAACCTGCAAATCATAATCGATGCTTCATACACAATTATAGGAAGAAAGATCATTTGCAAGGATATAATATGTAACATAAATTAGAAAGAACCGGGACACTCATTACCTTTAGAGCTACCTTCTTAAACTTGTTCATATGTCGAAACTCCTTCAAACGGGATAAAACAACACCATCAATAGGCTTATCTGAAGCTTCTCCGTCTTTCATCCATGGATGTTCTATATACAACAAACAAGGATTGTAGTAAAGCATTACAGACAGAACAAGAACAAGGCTTCAAGATTCACATAGTTTCCTTTTAACGCGGAAACAAGCTCTCCACAAACATAGTGAGCATAGTTCTGGATTCTTGAAGCTACTTTTGGATGGAAAAGCTCTCCACCCATTAAACACTAACAATCATGTCCCCATCTAATCTGATTGCATTAGAATCACAAACAGATACATTTGTGCTTACCAAAGAACTATCTAGAAAAGAGAAATAAAAGAACTTACCAAGAACATCTGCAGCAGAGAATCGCTCCTTGGGGTTTTTAGTAAGCATCTTTTTGACAAGATGCTGTGCCTTCACAGATATTGAAGGCCACGGTTTGCTCTTATAATCAATTGCGTCTCTCAATACCTCTTTGAGCAGCTCTTCCTCAGTTTCTACAATTTATACACAACATAAGCCTATAAATTACTTACAGATCAAACACCAAGAAGAAACAAATCCAGTAGAAGAAATAAATTACTTACCGGCCACATAGGGAGGTTTGCCACAGAGCAGGATGTACAAAATAATCCCTGCACTCCAAATGTCAGCTTCTTTCCCATATTTTCCGTTTAATACTTCAGGAGCAACGTAGTAAGCACTCCCAACACGATCCTGGTATACTTCTCCTGTTTTTGTTGGTTTTAGAAACAAATGCATCAAATCGACCATATGGTAAAATGAGAAACAAACTAACTAAAATGGCATACCTGAAAAAAATCTGTTCAATAAAAGACAATGAGTCACCAAATCCGAATCTCTAAAACAGAAGTAACCAAATTTTTTCATGACAGAAGCAACCAAACGCAGATTCTGATACTAAAGAGACTTGTGCAAGACAAATATTATAGATACAAAACATTAACATAATCCAAAACTATCAAACTCCTAAGATGATTATATTAAATACAACCTCTAGCCTCAGTTTTGAGTCCCAATCTCTCTATGCATAGGAACAAAAGTCACTAAATTTTGCACATGACTAAAGGCCTAAAAGCAAACAGACACAAACTAACATACTCGTTAAAGACAGAACACACTCAAAGAATCTCTAAGCTCAAAGATCAACCTGTAGCCTTAGTTTTGATAAAACATAAACCCAATTCTATAATACTAAAGAACAAGCTCTAAACTAAGTTTATGAGTCCCAATCTCTATGCATAGGAACAAAAGTCACCAAATTTATCACATGACTAAAGCAAACTAACATACTCGGATTCAAAACCTATCAAATAACACATTCAAAGAAAGGAATATATCACCTTCTTCAATAAAGACAGAGCAGCCAAAGTCAGTAGCTTTGAGCACAGCATCATCATCATTACTCGAAAGCAAGAAATTCTCAGGCTTTAAATCACGATGCATCACACCCATGAAATGGCAATTCTTCACAACATTCACAATAGGCCTAATGATCTCAACAGCATCTTTCTCAGAGTAAAACTTGCCAGCATCGGACAAAGCTTCGATTTTTTTAAACAACTCACCACCGCCACAAAACTCCATAACGATATGTACAGCATTTTTATCCTCGTAAGCGCATTTGAACTCGACGATGTTTGGTTGACCAGACAAATGCTTCATGATACGAATCTCTCTCTTCACGGCTTGCTCATCTTCTTCCTTCTTCAGGTTCTTCTTGAGTATGGTTTTGCAGGCGTATGTCGTATCAGTGGATCTCTCAACGCATTTTCGAGTTATACCGAATTGGCCTTCACCCAATTTCTCACCGAGGATGTAAAGCTTTCTGATGTCCATGAATGGTTTCTCGAGTATCGTCTTCTTCGATGGTTTTTTTGGGTCTTTACTGATGAAGCAACCCATTTAATCTGATAGTGAGTTTTTCAGAAACCCTTCTGGGTTGATTGAAGAAGATTAGATTTTTGGAGGAACTCAAAAGTAAGAAGAAACTGAAGTCTGAACACTAGTAGTACGTTTGGTATTTTTAAGTCAATGGACAATGGTCTTTAAAATATTCAAATTTATTGTTTTTTTTTTGTTTTTTTGTTACATAGAATAGAAGAAGCTGGGACACAACAACACAAGATGAAACACTCTGACTCAGCCAGAAGGTTCGTAACGATGGTGTCAAATGAACCGTTAGATTATGTTAAGGACTTAAGGTACTAGAGGGATTTATTCATTATATATTTTGATGTTATTATTGAAGATAACTAGTAGTAGTAAACAACAAAGAATCCTTAACATCGATCGGGTGGTAATGAAGATGAAAAAGTCTCCTAAGGAAGGCAAGCGTTGCAGATTATATGTGAGTATGAAAAGTTATGTCAATCTATCTGACCTTACATGTGTTTTATAGAAACCTTAAACGCGGGTTTTGAACCTAACGTATCCTGGTTGTGTTTGTTTCCTAGATGAAACGTGTTAGAGTTCTACTGGATCAAGAAAGTGTGTTCAAAAGGCTCCGGTGATGTGAAGGTAAAAATGCTTTCTACTCTGTTTAATGTCTCTGTTCTGTTTGTAAACTCACTGTGCAATGGTTTATTATACCAATCAGGGTCTAAAAACTGCAATGGCTACTGAGGAGAAAGATGAAGAAGACTCCGAGGAAACGACAGCACTGCATTTGGCTTGCTCGTATGGAAAGGTATGTATGTCAATATCTTACCTTACATGCGGTGTATAAGGGTGTACGCACCCAACTAACATTGGTTGAGGCTGTGTCTAGGTGAAATGTGCTAAAGTTCTTCTAGCTGCTGGAGCAAATCTCAACGCGGTTAACAAAAAAAAAAAAAAGAACACACCGTTGCACTATGCTGCGAACTGTGGGAGGAAAAATTGTGTAAGCCTTCTCCTAAAGAAGGGTCCTGCAGAGTAAGTTTGCAACTAAACAAAAATTAAAACTCTGTTTCAAACAAATTTAACTGGTTCTATACTGACTCGGTGTTTGATGTGGCTACTTTTGTTTGTAGCACTCTGCAAAACTCCAATTGATTTGGCTAAGCTTAACTACATCTCGACGTTGTGAACCTCCTTGAGAAGGACGCTTGACTTTGCCTTTGAGAATTTTAGTGCATAGAGTTTAGGGTTTAGAACATTACATCTTTGTGACTCTTGACATCGATTTAAGAAAACAAAAGAGAGATAGAGAAAGTGGTCTTAATGATTTGATATCATATACAGTACTTCCTCTCATTATATGCGTTTCTCATTGGAACTCTTACGGCTTGGTTTCCTTTGTGCCGTTGAACGAGAAATGACGCCAAATACAAGCCTAGAAGCAGAAGAGTCCCATAAAAATCCAATCTCGTCATTTTTCCTCAAGCTTCTCCTTCGGATAAAATCTCTCAACCAGCCACCCGTTAGAGCATAGTTTCTACCGTTTCCCAGACGCAGGCGCAGCTTATGCATTGTTCTCAAGTCATAGTCATATACGTCAACAAGGATTCCGGAATCTCTTACTATCCTTTGGAATTCTGCTACAGGCATATGTTTTCGAATGTGCTCATCAACGGACCTTTCTTGCAGAAGAAGCGTGTTGTGGTTAGGCGGGTGAATATCGCTGTCATCCAGTCTCTTCGTGATGGTCCATTGAGGTGCGTCGTTGACATTAGGTGCAGGGATCATTTGAGGTGCGTCGTTGACAGTAGGTGCAGGGATCATATGTCTTCGAATGTGCTCATCAACGGAGCTTTCTTGCAGAATAAGGCTGTTGTAATTAGGGTTAATATCGGTCTTAACCCGTTTCTTCGTGATGGTCCGTTGAGGTGCGTCGTTGACAGTAGGTGAAGGGATCATTTGAGGTGCGTCGTTGACAGGAGGTGTAGGGATCATTTGAGGTGCGTCGTTGACAGTAGGTGCAGGGATCATATGTCTTCGAATGTGCTCATCAACGGAGCTTTGTTGCAGAATAAGGCTGTGGTAATTAGGGTTAATATCGTTGTTAACCTGTTTCTTCGTGATGGTCCATTGAGGTGCGTCGTTGACAGTAGGTGAAGGGATCATTTGAGGTGCATCGTTGACAGTAGGTGTAGGGATCATTTGAGGTGCATCGTTGACAGTAGGTGTAGGGATCAATTGAAGTGCGTCGTTGACAATAGGTGCAGGGATCATTTGAGGTGCGTCGTTGACAGTTCTAGGTGTAGGGATCATTTGAGGTGCGTCGTTGACAGCTCTAGGTGTAGGGATCATCACAATCTTTTCTCTCTCTCTTTTTGCGTTCATCATGGATTCAATGCTTCCAAACGAACCAAAAGCAATGTTACTTTTGTTTTTGAAAAGGCAAGTAGTGTCTAAGCCAGATCCTTCACCTAAAGAGATAAAAAGAACATACAATTATTGACAGGCACAAGTATGTACCACAAGAACTGGGGAATGGGAATAATAAATAGTACTTATTACTTACCTAGAATCCCTAAACCCTCAAGGTTATCGTAAGGAAGCTGTGAATCTTCTTCGGTACTAGGCATCATCTCAGACTCATCAGAAATAACGTTGGAACCTTCGACAATCAAGTAAGACTGGTTACGGTTGTTCTTGACATCTCCAGAGGTAGGCTTCATCTGCATCGGGATGGAATATTTTTGTGAACTAATGTTCCCTGCAGAATCAATGGAACCTGAAACTGCAACACACAAGAAGTAAAAAAGGTACTCAGAGAAAAATATGGGGGGGTTTCTGCGCAATGTCTTATACGTAGTTTGTGATGAAAGAACGTTAACCTTGGAACAAGCCACCAGAAGAACTCAACATGTTTGTATTGTTGATAAGGATGTTATCACCGTCGTTGTAACCTGGGTTATCCCTGTACGATTCATATCGGTTCAAGACTTCTTCATCTGTGACGCTAATCGGAGGAACAAGGGTTTCCTCTGTTTCTTGGCTCATACACGTCTGACTCCTTTTCTCTGTTTCCGTGGATCGCAAGAAATAGGAATCTTCGAACAAGCCACCAGAAGGACTCAACATGTTTGTATTGTTGATGAGGATGTTATCACCTTCGTAGTAACCTGGGTTATCCCTGTACGATTCATATCGGTTCAAGACTTCTTCATCTGTGACGTTAACCGGAGGAACAAGGGTCTCCTCTGTTTCTTGGCTCATACTCGTCTGACTCTTTTTCTCTGTTTCCTTGGATCGCAAGAAAGAGGAGTCTTGAGGGCTCACTCGTGGTTCTTGACTCGTACTCGCTCGATTCTTCTCCCTATGTGCTAAAGAATTGTTGGAGACAAACATCTCTCTGTTTCCTTGGATCGAAAGAAAGAAGAATTTTTAGTGACTCAATACTCTTTCGTTTTCTTTTTCGTGGGAGAGTATTTATCGTTTAAACGATGTTAGAGAGAGAGAGAAAGATTGGGATTAGTGAAACCGCGAGAGTGAGTGACGAGAGTCGTTAATTACATATAGACGAAGAATCAACGACTAATCATCTCTAAAAAAAATGTTTTACCTTTCCACTTAGTCGCTGTTTTAATTTTTGTTTAAATTGTTTGTTGGTACAATTTTTTTTTATGTTTAGTATTGCAATTTCTTCCTATACCTGTCGTCATTATTACTGTGAATATAAGTTTTGGTGGTATTTCAATTTGATAAATAATATAAGTTTTGGTGTAACTTATTAGCCTAGCGTATACTGTAAGAATAAACTCTTTTGTGAAATATTCCAAACATTTTATAGGTTTAAGTCTTACAATGTGACGTTTATAGACAAATCACATACGATTAACCATAATATCTCTCTTTTTTTTCTATTCTAAAAGAACATTTTACCTCTTCCGACTTCCTAGACAAACCTAATCAACCAAATTTCTTGTTCATTCCTTAGTTTTTTTATTCAGAAAGAAATGTATAACAAAAGAATTTACTCTTTGAAAGTCTTAATAAGTTACACCAAAAAAAGAGCTGGATTTGTTATTGTTACAAAGAGCTAAGACATGACAGTATCTCAAACTCAGTTTCAGACTAACTAAGGAGAAGGATAAATAAATCTGTTCAAACACAGAGAAGAAAAGTAGAACATTTTGAGACAGTATATCAACTACTCCCATCTCGGTTTTCCCCCGGTTTGACTCTTCTTCTCCGGGTTTAAGAATCGCTTCGGTTGATAAACTGCTGGAATCTATGCCGTCGTGGTCAATGGAATGGAAGCAGTTTCCCTTGTGGCTGCGTGGAGCCGCTTCTCATCATTGCGCAAAATTCCTCAAAGTTTATTTTTCCATCCTGTAACAGAGTTTAATACAAGGTTTCAACAACCGGTTTTATGTTATGAGATGTTGGCTTAGAGAGTGCGACTTACATTGTCGGTATCAACTTCGGATATAACTTCTTTTATGCTCGCTTCATCTCCCATTCCATATTCCTTCATGGCACTTTCTAACTCATCCCTAGTTATGTGCCTGTTGTATTACCAAAGAATTAACATTGGTACCTCATAACATTTGAATCTTGATTCCTTAACAAAAGAAAAATAAAAGAATCTTACCCGCTGTTGTCTTTATCAAAGTGTTGAAATGCTTTGTATACATGCTCATCTCGATCTAATTTGTATCTATGCATTGTCGCAGATATAAACTCGTAGTAGTCAATCGTTCCATTACCATCCACGTCAGCCTGAAAAGTTATCATCATGTGTTTCAACTTTCAAGATTTGTCTTTTTAACTTTAAACGTGAACTCAAGATGCTGTAGATAACTTACCGCTTCCATGAGTTGCTTAACTTCAGTTTCAGAGAGTCTAGACCCAAGTCTAGTTAGCCCAGTTTTGAGTTCTTCATAAGTAATTGTCCCGCTTTTGTCAGTATCTATATTCGCAAACATGGTTTTCAGACCTTTGATCTCCTCTTCTGATAGACTCTCTGCGATAACCTGCAAACCAAATACACAAATCACAACCCGAAGTGTGAGGAACTGGTAGATATGAGATGTTTTATTTGTTTAGAGCACAGAACCTGACTGCAAGATGATATGGACGATGCTCAATTAGGAATATAGAAAGATAACTTCACAATTGTTTATGCTACTTCTTTACCTTTAGAGCTAGCTTCTTAAGTTTGTTCATTGCTCGGAATTGCTTCATACGAGATAACACAGCGCTATCAATAGGCTTGTCTGGTGCTTCTCCCCCTTTGATCCAAGGATGTTCTATAAACCATAAGGATTGCTACATATTAGTGAAACATTACTAGTTAGACGACTATAAACTCAAAGACAATATCAAGTTCAGACCTCAAGATTCATCAGTGTCTTTTTAAGACTTATACAATGGACTAACTACGTTTTTCTGGTGTTGAGCCCTATCGAATGTATAATCAAGCCTTCTAATATGGAATTTTAATTAGATTACATACAAATTGGAAAGAAAAAATATATATACTGGTGTTCACATAATCTTACCAAGAACCTGTGCAGCTGTGAATCGTCTCCTCGGGTCTTTGGTTAGCATCTTCCTAACAAGATCTTTCGCACTCTCAGATATAGAAGGCCATGGTTGGCTTTCAAAATCAATTTCAGCTTTTACAACCTCATCGAATATTCCTTTCTCATTTTCTACAATATTTAACAAATGATTATAGATTAAACCCCAAAAAGAAGAAAAAAATCAAGGAATTTTGTTAGGTTAAAGGTTTTTTACCGGCCCAAAAAGGAGGTACACCGCTGAGTAGGATGTATAAAATAACACCTGCACTCCAAATGTCGATTTCTTTACCGTAACTTCGCCTTAATACTTCAGGAGCAACGTAGTAAGCACTCCCAACTATATCCCGGTAAACTTTTCCTGTAGTTGTTGGTTTCACAAACGTAACATCAAGCATAACAGCATATTAACATAAGAATCAAAAGAGACTAAAATGGCATACATGAAAATATCGTAAGGATCATAATCTGTGCAATAAGACAACATGAACCCAATTCTCCCCTGTCACCAATCTAGCTCATGAGTTAACCAAAATTTTTAGCAGATTTTTCAATACTAAAGAGGCTTTAGCAAGACAATCTTATAGAAACATTAACAAACATACTCGGATCCAAAACCTATCAAAGACACTCATACATCAATACGCTAAAGAGTATATGATCATTCTTCAATGAACAGAGAAACCCCAAAATTGGTTGCTTTAACTGTTACTCAAGAACAAGAACTTCTCGTGCTTGAGATCACAATGCAATGAACTACCAAACTCCAAAGCCCAATTTCGATACTAAGGAACCTAGAGCCAAGATTCCAAACAGTTGAACATACCAAATCGTAAAAACTATCAAATCCAAAGATGATTCCATCAAAAAAACAGAACCTAATAGCTCACCTTCTTCGATGAAGACAGACAACCCGAAATCAGTAGCTTTAAGCATAGCATTCTCTTCTTTACTCGAAAGCAAGAAATTCTCAGGCTTGAGATCTCGATGAACCACACCCATAAAGTGACAAATCTGAACAACATTGACAATAGACCTAATGATACCAGCAGCAGCTCTCTCAGAGTAATGACCCTGAGCTATAATCCTATCAAACAACTCACCACCAGCACACAACTCCATAACCAAATGTACAGATTGTTTATCCTCATAAGCACCTTTGATCTCAACAATGTTTGGCTGTCCAGACAAATACTGCATTATCTGAATCTCTCTCTTCACATCCTCTTTGTCCTGCTTACTGATCAGCTTCCTCTTAAGAATCGATTTGCAAGCGTAAGTGTTCCCAGTTTCAATCTCTCTACACATATACGTAATCCCAAACTGACCTCGACCTAGTTCTTTCCCCAAGCTGTAAAATTTCCTGATGTCTTCGAATGGTTTACCTAATATGGTATCTGGATCTCGAACTGAGATTGGGTTCGATGAAGGTGTTGAAATCTGTTGATGGATTGGTTGGTTTGTGGGTTTGGGTATTGGGATTTGAGGTTTACGATGCTCGGGGGCTTGATTAGCGACATGGGCTTGAACTGGGTTGATCGGAATTGATCTTTCTCCGCCGTGGTTTTGAGTTTTCCGGTGTTTACTGCTGAAGCAACCCATTTGCTAGTAAAGGTGGAGACTTTAGCTAATGGGTTTAAAGAAGATGAGGTTTGAGGATTGAAAGAGAGAAACCCAGATCGAAAGATTTGAGATTTGAGGAGGAGGAGGAAGAAGAAGATGAATTGGGTTTTTGTTTGACTGCAATTGGAATTATTCCAGTCGCGTCAATGCGTGTGAGTGTAATGTGAACTGTAGAAGTTAATGTCTTTTGTCAATTTTGCTGAAAATATATAATTAAATTTGACCTTAAAAATTTTCAAAGGAATTAATGGTAAAAAGATTTGAATTCTACATATATTGTTCTAGAAAAGGAAAATTCTATTTTTATGTTGGACGAGAATATTTCACTTCATAATTACAAAAATTTTGATTTCGAATTTTGTAGATTTTTTTTTTTTTTTGTGTGTTTTACAAAAATTTTGACAAAAAACAAAAATATATGGTATTGAGGTTCGAAATTAGGCCGATTTATATATCTTACACGGGCCATGCTTGAGAGGAACGTTGCTTCTCACAATCTCTTCTTACAAACGCTGGCTAAACCCGCTCCCTCAGCTTGCTTGCTTCTTGATATATGCTGCATCTTTCTTCGTTTTTTTTTTCTTTTTTCTTTTTTTATTTGCTTATTTTCTTTCTTTCTTTACGAGTGTAATCTATCAATTTTTTTTGTAAAATCCTCTTAAAAGAGTATTTCTTTTGGTATTTGTTTGATTGTTTCCCTTCTAAAGTGGGTATCAATTAACTTTAAAGTAGCTGACATACAATATATGAATATGGAAAATGATTTAACAGAACACAAACCCAAGGATGAAAATGACTAAAACTTTTCAAAATATGGAATAAATTCTATGAAACCAGTACAAGATAACTAGTTGTGCTGGTGAAATCAATGTCTCAAGAAAAGAAAAGAAAAACCGGTTATCGAAATTGAGATCTTACAAGTTAAACAATTCAATGGTAAGTCTCTTGGATGTTAGGAGGTATTATCATCATATGCATCTCACATCGGTGACAAGTTGGCGAATCTGAAGAGCCTACCATTTCACCTTCTCTGTATGTTCCAGTATTGTGACTTCCCAGCGACAAACTGAATCATGAATACCCGAAAAGGCAAAAAGTACAAGTCTCAAATTTACTTTTCTTAAATTACCCAAACCAATATTCAATCTCATCAGTCACTCAGTAAAATCCCAGTCTTTGATTCAGAAACTCGGTTTTCAGTAGAGGAAACACCCCGTTACTCTTCTTCTTTTTTGGTGAAGCTAGTTTACGCGTATGAAAACCTTGCTAACTTGCAAAACCAATGCTCTTTCTAGTTTCTATAAGTTCAAAAAGCTTTTGACATATTTTGTTCCAACAAGCAGACGAATGCCAAGAATCTTTACCTTTGGCTCTGGCAATAAAACTTTACGATTTGGCGACATGCTTGACCCAACTGCTCTCATCTGAGTCCTTGACACTGCCGGGTCACTTGGAGTATTCCTCCCGAAGTGATATTCCACTCGCAATAGCATGGGGATTCCAATCACAAGCATACACCAGCATGCCCTTTATCTTGAAAATGTAAATTAAGAATGCATTGACTTTTGATGGTATAAAAACCACTTTTTCTTCTCTACTGTACTCAATAATGGCATACCAATTCCAGTGAAAATAGGTCCACCACAACTTCATTTTTACAGGCCATATTACCCATTCGAAGCTTTTCTGAGAGATTCCCCCACGAGAATTCGTAGCATCGAAAGAGCAAAAGATCCCACCTTCACAGCGATCTTCCCATCCACTGTCTCCCACAAAATCTCCACTGTACTATATCCCTTGTACCATTCTGTTCAACTCGTCCCTGACAAAGACACAAAATCAATGATATAAGTCTAATTGCTAAGCAGATGCAATAAGGTAAGAAAAAATGTTTCGTGAAGTTCTCAGCATTTTCATAACTTATAATGCATCAATAATGCAGGTTTTAAGGTGCTTTAAGATGAATAGGTATGATATAAAGGTTTACACTTAAAGTAAAGTTGGTGTAAGGTTCTAAAAGCGCTGATCAAATTTCTGATAAAAAAGGTTCGAAAAGCTACTTTTGGGCGGCTGGCACTGGCACAAAGCGATTCAGCAACAGCAGACCAAATTTCATCACTGATAGAACTTCAAGCTGGATCTTATAAAGGATGTTACAGGAAGCAAAACAATATCCCCAAGCCACTCCCATCTACCTGTTGAGAAAACACACAAAAGCTATCCGATGGAAGCCGAAACAACATGAACACAACCGGATTTTCTCCATTTTAGTCCCCGAGCATTATAAAATCAGCATTCTAGAACACTTACCTTTGTGGAAGCTCAATAGCACCACGTTTGCGCTATTTTATTTAGAGTCGTTGCTTAAAAGGCTGCCTCACATGGGAAAGTTCAGAAAAAATTTCAGTCTTCAGTCACAGGGAAGCAAATATAAAGACCATTTTAGTTTGAGTAAACCTTCTCTCAAGGTCTACGAATTACTAAAAGAGCTATGTTACCTGAGCACCCCATCCCAAACCAAATGAAGAGACGGCGGAGGGTGGAGACCCGGAACCATCATCTCTACGAGCAACCACAAGTCCAGTCCCAATTTTATATGTAACCATAACTCCAACTCTGGCAACAGTGATTACTGCAAGACCTTTTGCTTGTCTCAAAATAGCATCTGGAATCGACCTCTCAGTTCTCGAAGAACCAATCTGATGAGAAATTTTCAAATCAAAGACACACTATTAGAATTCTGGATTTCACGGACAGAGGCTAGTCAGCCAATCAGCCATTAACACAATGATATAGTTGACATTTAAGAATGCTCACAAATAAAGAGAGTTGAGAGTGAGCTCAGTACCCACAAATCTCACCTTGGTTATATAACTCCGAAATAGTGTTGGTCGCCTTATAAATCTCATACTCCATGGATTGTCCCCGAGGAATTTTCACCCAAGACCTCAATGTACTAAGATCTGTCAAGTCATGGGTTGGCAACTGAGCAGCAGAACTAACTTGGTCCATCAAATAAGGCTGCACAGACTCCAACCTCACAAAACACACATCACAAACCCTTTGGGGGATCTGAAACACGAAACTTTGCAGGAAGCAAGCTTCTTCCTTTAGAACAGTACGTGCAAATATCGACAATGATGACGGGAACACATAATCGGATGAAACCTCACACTACATAGCACACAAGCAGAAGCACCGCTATCTGGTAACCAATTGTATAACCCATGACTGAGACGGAGAAGTTTCACTATACAAATCTGTGTTGTTTTTATTCACTTTGTCCCAAAAGCATAGCAAGCAGCCCCAGCCCTAAAGACGATAAGCTCATCACCAAGAATGCTGGCTGTACTTCGAACAAACAACTCTTTTGTTCATAAATTCCAATCTTCAGATCTAGCAAGTGATCTCTTGAAGAGTTTGTGAGACAGGACAACCTCCAATTATGCCAATTAGATGCTTATAAACAGCAGTGTGTGGGGAAACCTGGCATGAGGCCATTTTCCAGAAATCACTTCAAGTTTCCAAGAAGAGCTTTGGTCATCAAAGCTGTATAGGTCATTGAGTTCACTTTCCCCATTGTACCCACCAACATGAATAATTCAGACCCATATGCAACAAGAGCATGAGAGTAGCGCACAGGGCCAATTGACATTGTTGTTCAACTTCTTTCCACTGAAGGTCCTAAAGGCGCAAAGCGGACACTATCTTATCATTGTAAAACTCCCCGAATATGTAAGCCAACACATACTGCTGCATGGCGAAACCTGCTCAATTAAAAGAATTTGAATTTAGAAGAGAGACTTCGAGATAACAATTGTCTGAGGAAATGTCAAAGCAACAAGAAACAAAAAAAAAAATATGATAAATCATGACCCACCTCGAGCTTTCCAAAACCCAAACCTAGAGAGTGAACGTCGATTCAACTAAGAAGAAAGATGGTTGTGTTAATTACTTTTCTCAATCCAAAACCTAAAATTGAGAAAGGATTGACACCATCAGCTTTCTCAATCATTCAATTTTGGTTTTGGATTGAGAAAAGTAATTGAGATTCGACCAGAGCATGAACTGGTTAGCCAAGTAAGATGGGTGATCAACGGCTCGAATCGGAACACTAATTCACTAGGCTGGTCAATCAGCTTTGACTCGGAAGAGAAAAAGAGAGATCCTTACACTACTATGTCGATTATTCAGAAGAAACAAAAATTTCGAGGATTGACCCTCCTCCTTTTCTCGAAGAATATCTCAAAAACAATTTTTTTTAGGCCCCCTAATGGGCCTTATGAAACCACAAAATAATTCAAAACAAAAAGCCTTTTATTGGCTTCGTGTAATTACTATTTATGTATAATCTTTTTTTTTTTGCCAATAATTATGTAAAATCAGTTTTAATATCAATAAATATCAGCATTTTATTTATAAATTTAAATGGGCGAATTAATAATATATATAGCTTGTACAAATACAATCTCTTCTACTATACGCACAATATATAGCTTGTACAAATACAGTATACACATACAATCCTATATAAATACATAAAACTGTGTCTACGTATTACAAAATGCTATTAATCTTGGTGAAGCTCTGCCAATGATCTTGGTGAAGCTCTGTCAATTGATATTCACTATTGTTTATTTAAAGATTGCGTACAAAAAACTGCTATATTATTGAATATTCCAATAGCATTAAATAAAAATGCTATGTAAAGTGTCATACCTACTATAACGGGTGTAGAGATAACGCTTTCTACATCGCTCTAATATCTTACAATAGCATTTTTACTATGCTAAAAAAACCTTTATTTTTTGTAGTGGACGCACATGTTGAAAACGCTGCCCTAGCAGAGGAGCAAAACGCAGTGAATGATGAGATTAACCCAAGGAAAAGGAAGATGACCGACAATGCATGTGTTTCAAATAAGAAAATGCATATGTTATGTGGGTATTGCTCTTCTTCCATTTGTCTGTTCGGAGAACAAGGGTAACACTTCTTACTTAGTTAGGTGTGTCACATACATGGTCTTCTAGAGTTGAATAGTATACGTTTCTGAGGGTAGGCGCTTCTTACATTCTTCTGTTCAATATAGACAGAGTAAAGGTAACATTGCTTAGGTCTTCTAGAGTCGGACGGTAAATGTTTTTGTTTGTTTCAAATTTGTGTAAATGAGAGACCACATTGTCTATTTAGAGTGCGATATGATGTACTAAAGAAGATTTTAGGTGTCAGTTGTATCTTCCATTATCTGCGCTTTACATTTGGTTCCTCTTATTTTAGAGGTTGAGAGGTTAACCTTTTTTTTTGGTTTACATCCAATAAACAAATTCTGAGAGTTCTCTTTCATTAACAAGTTCTGACTTAAAATTCTATATATATTATACAGAATTCACATGTATTCTCAAGAAAGTTACAGATATGTAGGAAAAAGATTTTGTATTTATGCATTGTCGCAGATAAAAACTCGTAATAGTCAATTGTTCCATCACCATCCACGTCAGCCTGAAAATTTATCATCATATGTTTTCAAACTTTTTCTTTTCATGTTGGAAATTTTTTTATTAACCTTAATAAATAATTTAATTATTTCATGTTGTAAAACGTTATTTCGTTCTGAATGGTGACATAATCAGCAGGAAAACTACTTTTAAGTTTTAAATTATTAATAAATTATTTGACGGTTTTTCATATATGTGAAAATCTCTTAAAATTTAAAATGCTACCGAATTACACTTTGAAAGTTAAAAATTTGATTTTTCCTATATATATCCTATATATATATATATGAATGCTATTCATTTTTCCTATATATATATATATAATGCTATTCATTTTTTATCAATTTGATAATAATCTATGACATGATACATAAAAGACATGATAAAGAACTAGGTCAACGTTCTACCCAAATAAAACCGTAAAGTCATCAGAGAAAAAGCTAATGGCTAACGTAAAGGCGGATTGTTTAGCTCGTTCCTCTAAAACTTTAGTTTCTAAAATTTCTTTTGTAAACTCTTTTCCTCCGGTTTGGGCAACCAACCTAAGAGTTCTCTTTTAATCTATTAATGTTTGGTTGAAAAAAAAAAAAAAAAAAAAAAAAAACTAATGGCTTTCAATGTTTGATCAAAGGAAGTAAAAGAACCGACAAGATCGTGATGGATGAATGAGTTATGTGGCCATGCTCGGTCTTACAGCTTTTTCCAGTTTCTCTCGCACACAACCATTTTCCCATTTATTCCCTCAAATTGTATAGTTTTAAATTGAGTTAAATTATATCATATTTTCCAAAAGATTAATAAAAGTCGTAACGCATTACAATTATTTTCCCCTCGTCATTCTTATGTGGTTGAGAATATTATGAGATTTTGCTTTGGACGAAAACAAAATTTAGGTAAAACATAGTTGTCTTAATTTCTTCGACCATTAGGTACGTAAGTGTGGCCCTGCGTATATGGCAAGCTAGAACTTCCAAAATATATGTAGTTTTTTCAAATAGACTGCGACATCCATCTGCTATACTTAGACAGAAAATGCTCAGCATCGTTATTCTCGGTTTTGAGTGGTGATATCTCAGTTAAAACCACTTTGGTTCACGATACATTAATGTATAATGTCGTCATAGACTCATATAATGCATATAGAAATATGTTTTCTTTGCATATAGGTGCAACACATAGAATATACTGGTCTCTTTCGTACTCACTTTTGTCGTCTTTCAACTTGTGAGTAAGAGTAAGGGCCGATATGTTTGACAAAAATTGCTTTAGATAATGTATATATTTTGGGTTTGGTATTTTTTTTTATATAAAAAATCTCAGTACTGAAATAATGACAGTTTTTATGCTTTTGTTGGCTTTCCATAACTAGATTTTTTTTTTTTTTTTTTTTTTTTTTTTTTTTTAACAACCCCATAACTCAAGAATTGATATGATCTCGTCAAATGTCTTAGTTTATAATATAAAATTTTTGGCATGGTTAGATGAAAATATCATCTCTCTAATTCTTCACTTTTTTCCTTCTCTTTTTTCTTTTTTTTTCTAAACTAAACATTACTTAGAAAATAATGAAACATCATATATATATATATACTAGAAGTCATCCCACGAATTTAGCTTACAATGTTGTTCAATTTTAGTAATTTGGAAATTATTAGTTTTTATTTGTTTACTAATTAATGGTTATTTTTGTGAATTCAAAAATATACTAATCATTTTAGTTTTTTTTTGGGTTCATTTGTTTAGTGTTACTTAAGTTTTACTTTTATATATAGTATTAGAGTATTTCAACACATGGAGAAAATTTTGATTGCATAGTAGAGTGTATAGTTTTTTCTCCTTTTAGATTTTCAATACATATTAGAGCATGTGCATTGGTGAGAGACTCATTAAATTTTTCATCATATGATATTATTTTTTAATGTAGAGAAATTTGAGAATATCTTTATAATATTGTGTATCCATTGGTGAGTTTCTCGTCAATATAATATTTTTATTTTTAATGTAACTTAATATTTTTAATATAAATTTATTTGAATACTTATTTTGTTATTTTTCTTTCATTTTGATCTTAAATAATAAATACAAAATTATTAATATTTTAAAACATATTAAATTGCTTATTAATTATATTTAATTATATTAAGTAGTTATATTTCATAATATATATGTATTATCAGTAATAAAATTATATATACTAATATAGTTTGTGAAAGTTTCACGATACTTATTTTTTTACAACTTTCATAATTTCTTTAATCATACTAATATTTTTATTGTATCAACTAATATTAATTTTAAATAATATAAATATATTGTTTAAAATTATGCATAATGGAACTTGTTAGAAAGCTAATTGTACTTTATGCCTTATAAAAATTTTGAAAATTAAAAAATAACAAAATAAACTATTTAATTAAGATTTTAAACTTTTGTGGATTTTGTTTATTATAATTAAAAAATCTAGCTACTTAGATGTGTCATTATATGTTAAATCTTGAGAATCAATTTTCCCTTTTCCAATTAAAATAATATTATTCTTTTTTATTTATTTTAATTATTAGAAACTCTATGACGAACTACCAATGCACATGGTCTTAAGCATTCACCATCTTTTTTCTTTTGTCGCTTGTGTTTGCACAATTTCTTTTACCAGTTCGAAATCTATAGAAAAATGTAATTTTGAAAATATAACTTACATGAATACAATCTAAATATGAAATTTAGATAAACAAAAATGAAATTAATAAATATTTTTACCAGTTAATTTTTAGTGAGGTAAAAAATGCAATCACATTGCTCCCTCATAATATAATTTATTATTTATACATTCTAATACAAATTAAAATTGTTTTTACGAAATTTTAATAATGAAAATGAATCCAAGTAAATAAAGTTATAAAAATTTACACTAATTTTTGGATAAGTATAAACATGCAATGGTTTTATTTCATCATCATCATAGATGCAATTGAATAAAATGAATAATCATTTTGTCGTATCTACTTAGAAGAAAAACCATAGAATATTATAATGTCAAATGTCATAATAATATAATTTCTTAGAAAGTAAACTATTATATGTGAAAGTGGAAAATGTTGTAGGAATTTTTTTTTGTTCTTTTATTTCTAAGATGGTTAGTTCTAAAGCTATTTGATACTAAGATTCTTAAAAATATATGATACCAATATACAATTAGCATATACTACTCAAAATTATAGAAGTCAAATTAATCAGATATAGTATAGAAAAATGGAACTCATATCATACCATGACATAAAAATACATCACAAGCTTAACAACATGATTTTTTAAGCATATGATATAAGCATACAATTTTCCTTTTTTATAATAGTTTTAAATATGTTTTTTTTTTCTTAAAGATGAATTCTCATATGCATCGTCCAATACCACATGAATATCCAAAAGGGAAAAAAAATTGAAATTCTAAAATATAAGAAAAGAACAAAACCTAACATACCCAACATATTAAATCATGATATAGTTCATTTTTCTCATGACGTAGTAATATTAACAGTTTAACAAAACCAACAAACACGACAACCCTGAAGTAAAAATAAAAAATGATTCAAGGTTCTACCCATAGGTCGAGCAAGTGAAGTTAAAGATTAGGGCATCAATTTTTTTAGGACATATTTTAGGCCAAAAGTTTTAGGTTTTTTTATGTAGGAAAATATTAAAATTAAAATTATAAGTTCAGTTATTAACTCTAAAAAAAAAGTTTCCATATTCGAAAAGTTTTAAAAGAATAATGAGTTATTTGGCAATATAATATTTATTTTCGTATATATATTTAAATGAACATAAAAACATTAAAAAAAACAAATGTGAGCAAGAAAAAAACTAACTAATATATGAAAATAATGAAAATAATTTTTTATATTAGTATATTTTATAATTTTGTTTACAATAATAAAAAATGGGGTTTTTAAAAATATTGGCGTATGACATCCTAAATTGTCGGACCAGCTCATGGAGAGTAGGAAAGACATACATAAACACTCCAATGAATAAATAAATTTGTCAAACATTCTCACAAAATGTTTTTTTATGTAGTATTAATGTGAACAACAAACATGATAACCTGTAAAAATAATTTAAAAATTATTCAAGAATACCTATTGAAATTTGGAAAGATATATAAAAAATAATTATTCTTTATAGGAACCTAATGACTGAAATTAAACAATAATAACTGAAAAATTGTATTAAAAAGAGAGTAATTAGGGATTGAATTCTAATTTCATGGAAAACGGAATGAATTCTACTTTTATGGAAAAAAATTTTGTAAGATGTAACGGGAATAAATGAGTAAGCATTTATCAAATTACTTACAGAAAACATCCACCATTAGATTATATAAGATTAAATTAAACTAAGCAGAAATAAAAATCCAAAAATTTATGAATTTATAAGAGAATTTTGAGAACACATAAACATCCCACAATCTAACATAATCTAGAATCTTTTCTTGCCTATGAATCATTTATAAGATTGAAACCCAGAAATAAATTTTATACATAATTTAGATACTGTTTTTGCCCTGAATCATACATAAAATTGAAACCCATATGTAATTTCAAAATAAACTAAAATGAAACCACAAACTTATAAATTGTGGCTTTAGATGATAAGGGATCTACAACTGGTTCTTATTGAAGAAGAGAAAAAAAAATGTTAAGAGTTTTTTTGTTTGTTTTATGGGCCTCTAATTACTTAGGTCCAAAATACAAATGAATTTAATTAATTAGATCCAAACACAAAAGAAGACAGGTATTAGATAGATAACATGCCAAGTGTCATATTCTTAGCAAAAGCTGAAAAAAACCTTTTCAATATAGTCACTTTTCATATAACTTATTTGATAAAATGTATTTTCCTAAGTCCTAACTTTCTCATCGGCCCGCTTGAACCTACTTCCAGTCTAACAAGTCACATGCATGCGAGAGACCTTTTCACTAAATCAATTATTCCTCAATATACATCTAAAACATGAGCTCTAAAAAAAATGAAGTGTCTAATATTTGAAATGTTTAGTGATGTCTTATGATATTTCAACGACAATGTTTTAACAATCAAAGATCCCAAACCAGATTTTAGCTCGATATCATATATAATTATATATTTTTTTACAATAGGAAGCATATATCATAACATATAATATTAAAACACAAAGATCAAGATCATCAAACTTGTATAGAGAAGAGAGGAGGAAGATCAGAGATAGTTCGAGAAGAAGAAGATGAAGAAGAAGAAGAACACAAGAAACGTTTAAAAGATTTGAGGAAACGAGAGATGAGATTATTGCAGACACAACTGTTGTGCTTCCTCAGCTTCCTTAGCTTCTTACCAATTCTCATTCGAATCCCAACCACTCGGATCATAATCAACGGTCCAGATGATCTCCTCCTCTGTTGCAGCTGTCTGGTCTTGTTGTCGGCTCGTTCTAAGACCTTCTGGATTAGGAACTGAGCTCTTCTGTGAATTAGCTCCTGTGGGTCTTCTTTCTCCATCTTTGTGTACTCGTACGGACGATTCTTCACCATTAATGCCATTGATTGATCTTTTTTGAGTTCTTGTTCTGTTGAAGGATTAAGAAAGATTGAGTAGGCTATAATAACATGAAGTACACAAACATTTATAGTATGAGAGGGAGGGAGAGAGAAGGAGAGACCATGTGAGGATTATTAATTAGGTATATGACTATACGAGTTATATTAATGTGCACATACATTTGTATTAAATTATATATTATTTTCTAAATTTGCCTGCCAATACTATTCACTCACACACGCATATATAAAACACAGCGTAATTATTTCTCTGATTAATAATCCTTTCATTCATTAAAAATTTTGAACATATTAATGTCATTCCACGATGAACCATTAAACCTGCAGGGAAAGTTATAAATTATAAAAAGGCTTTTTTCTTGGACTGTAAATGTAAAAAAACTCGAGTCATAGAAAATTATCTCCTAAAAATATAAGATTGACTACCTCAGATTTTAAGAAAGCCATTTTATCTATAAATTATACCATCTATATTATAGAAAGAAAAAAAAAAAGAGAAGAAAAAAGAGAATTATTTTCTATATCTTTTCATACTTTCAATTTCACAAACAAAAAAAGAGAGGTGAAATGATGTAAATCAGTTAATATCATGCATGGATAAACTTTTTAGTCTCGGTTAATTAGTTTGATATGGTTTATCAAGATTAAAACAACGTTAATGGCGGCCGTGTCCTGTCCATAACATTGATAAATTTAGCAAGCTTTGACCTCATATGATTATAAAAATCATTATTGACCTTTGGTATATGTTAATTATATGTTAAGTTTGCTTTGGTTTTTTTGCCTTTTGGTGGCATTTAGATGGCACGACTTGCATGCATGTAACTCTCCTTTTTTTTTTCTAAGGTATCCGATGATGGAAGCAACATGATAAGGAATCTCCCATTAATAATATATTACATTAAATAATGTATTACTCGATGAATATCCAACGACTAAGTAAAACGAATGAACAGCACCGTGAGTAATTAATATTCTTTATCAAAAGTATTTTGAAAATGGTGAAACGTAGATGACAAATACAATTCGCTATAGCATTTTGGTTGTTCTAATTTCTAAGCAATATTTGATATAAAATAATTTCTGTAAGAAAAACTCAAATTTATATATAAATTTCAGCATTTGAATTGAAGAAATCGAACGTTCATACTAGTTTAATAAAATTTAAATATTATATATAGTGCATTACTAGTTGCTTGGAACTTGGAAGTTTGTTTTCGGTCGTATATGAAATAGGTAAACAAATTTTTTTTACATACGCTATATATGAAGCTGTGAAGGAAGTGATGAGTTAGAAAGAATTACATTTGTACACGATTAGATCTGGATACAATCAAACACAACTTTTTCACCACTAATCATCATTCGTCAGACGCAATTATGTGAAACTAAAAATAATCGGAAAAAAAATACATAATCCTATATCGTAGCTGACGCATTTATTTCATACAGCATGCCGGCAAAAACGTCAACATAAATTAAAGAAAAATGAAAAGACAAAATTTTCCACCGGCATTAAGCTTTGAAAATTATTTTTCTGTCATCTCATATGCTAGTGCTACTAATTGTAATAATAAAGAAAAAATAATGATGATGATAATGAAAAACAAAACAAACGGTGTCATAAATAATGATGGGGACAAGGTGAGTTCAGATCTGTGTGAGTGATTACTTGAAAAGTCAACTCACCGGCTAAACTCGGCTTTTGCCAGCTCTCTCTCTCTCTAACGCTTCTTTAGCTCAATCATATGAAACAATGCTCTTGTATAGTTGGAATAAGCTACAATTTTTCTATGTATTTTGTAATAGAAACTAATGCAACTAATTGTTTAGAACAACCATTTTTTGGATTTGAATTTTGTAACAAGGGTTATTTTCTTAACATTCAACTTTTATTTAGGTTTTTTTTTTTAAAAAAAAAAATTCTCAATTTAAGTAGGGTGAAATGAAATAAGAGTAGAGTATTTTACATAATCCAATTAAAACATTGAGCTATTTTTTAAAAGTTGTCCCTAAAAAATAACTCAAAATTTTTTTACTATGTTTACCCGAATCATACCTTGTTTTTTTAATTTTAATCGCACCAAATTATATATATTTAAAAAAACGAAAAAGGAAAATAATAATAAATTATAAACAATAATGAATTCATGTTTCTTTAAACGGGCCTGTGTAAGAAGGAATGCACATACGATTTTAATCTACGTGTAACCATTGGACTATAAAAAATTTATTCATTAGTCCACAAGCCCATAAATCATACGTTGAGGTTGTTGAATAGACTCAAGTTCCCAACAGACGGTGTGGATGCTCTGAGTCCGAGTCCGAAAGACGCAAAAGATTTGTGGGGATAGGAGGTAGTTGACACGTGATTAAGTATAACCCTGCGTGGAGCGTGGTTGTTGGCTATGCATTATTTTTTTTGTTTTGATGTGCCCCACTCCCCACTTTGGATACAACGTACATGATGTCGTTAATGAGCTCGACGTTTTCTACAGAACACAATAAATAAAAGCCTCCATACATTATCACAATTTTTTGTTTCCAAGGTTTTATCTCTTCTTTCTTTTAAGAAATTTTATGCTTTCTTGTGATTGTGTTACACTAACACTGTTGATTTCATAATCTCAGATTCTAAAAAAAAAAAATGGCTGAAGAATCTTTATTAGTACATTCTCATACAGAAGATTTATCAAATGCTTCTCCTACTAAATCTTCTTCACTTCTGTCTGAAATATCAAATGCTTCCACGAGACCTTTCGTTCTTGCCTTCATTGCATGTTCTTCTGGTGCCTTCAGCTATGGTTGCATTGTGAGTTCAGTTTAAAAGAACAAAAAAAAAATCAGATCGAAATCAAAATTGGGTTAATGGCATGTTTTCAGTTTTAAATCTCAACCAACCAAATATTTTGTTTCTACAGGTTGGGTATACGGCTCCTACACAGACCAGTATCATGAAAGACTTGAATCTATCCATAGCTGATGCAAGTGTTCAATTATTACTTTGCTCTTTTGGTTTATTCCGGTTATCTGTTTCTGGTTTGATTGGATTTGGTTATGGCTCGGCTAATTTTCAATTATTTGTTTTTTTTTGTCGTTCTTATCAGTTTTCATTTTTTGGATCGATATTGACGGTAGGGGTAATCCTTGGAGCATTGGTTTGCGGGAAATTAGCAGATTTGGTTGGTCGTTTCTACGTAAGTTTCCAATTCAAAAACAATGGTTAAGTTCTCTCGGTTTACAAATTTTAATTATTCAGTTAGGTGTGTAAACCCATCTTTTTTTCTTGAACTAGACGATATGGATTACAACCACTCTCTTTTTACTCGGCTGGTTCGCTATTGCATGTGCCAAGGTTTGTGATTTTCTCATTATTCTTTTAATTATGAAATTAATGCCGTTGTTAAATTAACTCAATAAGTGATTTTAATTATCTTAAATATATTTTTTCTTATTATTCTTTTTTTTTTTTTTTTTTTTGACAAAAGGATGCATGGCTGCTCGATGTTGGAAGGTTATTGCAAGGGATTTCGGGAGGAATTATCACATATTTGGTATGAATAAATAATTAAAAAAAGTCTAATCAATAGTTGGCAAAAAAAAAAAAAGTCTAATCAATAAAAAAATACCTTGAAATACTCTAAAACAAGTCTAATTAGATTTAATCATTCCTCAATCTAAGTTTTGTGGATTTGTTGCTAGTTTAAGGTCTCTCTGTTGGCAATGTTGGACATAAAATGTGTAGTTTATTTTCCCCCGAAAATTAACCTTTCAACAAAAAAACCTTTGTTTTGATTTTGGTTTAGTAGGGTTATTATATGTTCTCTGATATTTTGGTCTGACAACTCTGATGCATGGTGGGTAATATATATACCATTCTTTGTTTGTAAATGTACGTGTTTAGTTTTAGAGGTGATTATGAGTAACGTTGACATTTGGATTTTTTACTGAAAAACGAGATTTTCAAATAGGATTCTGGTAATTTCTTGGCATGGACTTTGTAATAAAGCATATAATCTCTGAAAATGATTTAATCACAGGGGCCTATTTACATCAGCGAGGTAGCACCAAAAAACTTACGAGGAACTGCTTCTTCCTTGGTGCAGGTAAGCTTATGAGAACCAAAATCCTTAAAAACTATTATAAAAAATGTAATTACCTTCCTACAATACAAGTTTTTGAATGTTCTACAGTTATTCATTGGTGTTGGTATATCGGTCTTTTATGTACTTGGAACACTCGTTGATTGGCGCAATTTAGCCATTTTGGGTATGTAAAGGAGACTGGTTCATATCAATTCACAGATCGAACATTCTTGTTTGTTTCCTTCAAAGGAGACATAATATTGTACTAATGATTTTGTGTTCTGTCATTATTGGACAGGATCTATACCTTCTCTAGTGGTTCTACCTCTTCTTTTCTTCGTCCCAGAATCTCCTAGATGGCTAGTAAGCACTTGTTTGTTTTATCCATTTGCATTTGCTTGTTTGGTCAAAATACATTTGCATTTACGCTTGTGTTCACATGCTTAGTTTCATATATAGGATTCCAGTGTCCTTATATACTACTCTAGGTCGTCCCGTTAAACTTCACATGTGAACATAACATTGCGTTATTAAAAAAATCAGATAAAAAAATCAGATCCTGTTTGCTTAGCATAATCTCTTCTTTCCTTTTCCAACCCATAAATACGATAAAAGTACCAAAGGCTTATAAAATACTCTTATCATTGACAAAATCTGTTTGTAGGCTAAAGTGGGAAGGGGGAAGGAGGTTGAGGCGGTTTTGTTAAGCCTGCGAGGAGCAAAGTCTGATGTATCAGATGAAGCAACACATATATTAGTAAGGATATATAAATATATATGCACTGAATAGTCATGATACAATATATGATAGATCCATATATATATATATATATATATATATATATATTACATTGATTTCCCAACATTTTGATGATTATCAGGAATATGCACAGCATGTTGAGGAACAACAAGACGTTGAGGGACATGGTTTCTTCAAATTGTTCCAGCGAAAATACGCGTTGCCACTTACTGTAAGTAACTCTTCAAAAAGAGGTTAAAATTAAAACTGAAATTGAAAACATTATTGTCTTTGCATTTTCTTGATTATATTATTTAACACATTGTTTTACACAGATTGGAGTTGTTCTTATATCTATGCCTCAGCTTGGAGGTCTTAATGGTTATACTTTTTACACTGATACCATTTTTACCTCTATTGGTAAATAAAACCTTATTCTTCTTCTTCTTTCATATATCTTTTTTTTTTTCGAACAATCAATAATTATCTGATTTAACAGGTGTATCAAGTGAAGTTGGATTCATATTGACATCTATTGTTCAGGTTGTACTATTGTAAGATCACAAAGCATCACTATAAGTCATACATATTATTCTTTTTTTTTTTTTCGCTTAACACACAATACATATTCTTTTAACGATCATTTAAAGCACATTCTTGTAGATGTGTGGAGGCATTTTAGGTGTTGTGCTTGTGGATATATCCGGAAGACGTTCTCTCTTACTGGTAAACAAAAATTAAAACCGAAACCGCAAGTGTAATTAAATAACCAAATCGATAGGTCTTTTTGAGAGATTTCTTTCAAAAAATATTTTTTTGGGGAGTGATTGTAGGTTTCTCAAGCTGGAATGTTCTTGGGTTGTCTTGCAACAGCCATCTCATTCTTCTTGCAGGCATGCTTTACTAATCTATATACTATACTAAACCGGTGGCTTGGTTTCAATATTAAAAAATCGGTATGTAATCTTTCTTTTTTTTTCTTTTCTTACTCATGCAGAAGAACAATTGGTGGGATAATGGAACACCAATATTGGCTCTCATTAGTGTTATGGTAATTAATAAACAGTTTTAATCAGAAGACAATTATTTAAACAATGCCAAAACTATGAAATTGTGTTTTGTGTATTTATCGTATTAGGTGTATTTTGGATCATACGGATTAGGCATGGGACCGATACCATGGATGATAGCATCAGAGGTAAATTAAACAAAATTTTAAAAAAAAGAAAAAAAAAATCAAAATAGCTACATTGTTAATTTATTGTAAATTAAGTATTCAGTTTTTTTACCATTATCTTTGTTAGATTTATCCAGTAGACGTGAAAGGAGCAGCAGGCACAGTGTGTAACTTGGTCAGCTCTATAAACTCATGGCTTGTTACTTACTCCTTCAATTTCTTGCTTCAATGGAGTTCCACAGGTAAGTAATTAGTCTATACTATATATATATATATATTATACACACAACAATTTTAATAAACTATCTACAAATTAATGATCTTCTTTATGCATGAACTTGGGAAATAAAACTATTATATTGCAGGAACATTTGTGATATTTGCGGCAGTGATGTGCATTGGATATGTGTTCACTGCAAAGCTTGTTCCAGAGACCAAAGGCAAATCTTTAGAAGAAATTCAATCTCTTTTCACCGATTCTCCTTCTGAAGATTCGACAATTTTCTGAAAAGATAGTTAAACTTTGACTTCTAGCTATTAGCTAGATTGAGACAACAAAGTGGTTCTTGATATGCTTTTTACGATTGGCCCATGTGCGAATTAATATGTTAAATATTCCCATAAATTACGTAGGGTTTGATCGCCCAAGTTATATAAATTAAGTAAAAAAAAATTTAATCGCGCGAAATTATATTTTAAAAAAAAAAGGGAAAAAGGAAAATAAGAATAAACAATAATGAATATACATGCTTCTATAAATGGGTCTGTGTAACAAGAAGTGCCCAAGTTATTTAAATATACACGTGGAATCATTGGACTATAAAAATCATTAGGCCACAAGTAAACAAGCCCATAAAACATATGTTGAAACTCTCAAGTCACAACAGCCGGTGGATGCTCTGTGTCCGAGTTCCGAAGAAGCAAAAAGTGGTGTGGGGGATATATATTTTGGTAGTTGGCACGTGAGTACATGACCCTGCGTGGTTGTTGGCTGGTGATAGTCTTTATTTGTTTTACTGTGCCCAGCCCCCACTTTTGTTACTAAATTTCTTGCTAATTAATTCCAACTTCAGCATAAAAGGGGAAAGGGGAAATAAAACCTCTGTTTTTTATGTAGTTCCACTACTTCAGGAGACCAACAATCTTCCACAATTCAAAAAAAAAAAAAAAAAAAAGGTTTTTTGCATTTTTCCAGGATTTATATATATATATCCTTCTTTCTTTGATTAAGTTTAATTATGCTTTCTTGTGATTGTGTTAATTACACTTTGATTTATAATCTCAGATTCTAAAAAGATGGCAGAAGAATCTTTATTATTACAATCACCAAATGCTTCTCCTAGTAAATCCTCTTCAGTTCTGTCTGAAATATCAAATGCTTCCACGAGACCTTTTGTGTTTGCCTTCACTGCCATTTCTTGTGGTGCCTACACCTTTGGTTGCATTGTGAGTTCTAAACTCATATTTAATGTTTTTTAACAAAAAAAAAAACTCATATTTAATGTTCTTTAAAATCACAATTGGTTTAATGCATGTTTCAATTTCAATTTTCATCAACCACAGTTTTTTTTTGTTTCTACAGGTCGGATATACGGCTCCTACACAGACAAGTATCATAAAAGACTTGAATCTATCCATAGCTGATGCAAGTGTTCAATTATTAATTTTTATTTTATTTTCTCTTTCGGTTTATTCCGGTTTGATCGGATATTTTTTGGTTCAGCTAATTTTAAAATATATATTTTTTTTTTTTCGTTTTTGTCTCTCTCTCAGTTTTCATTTTTTGGATCATATTGACGGTGGGGCTAATTCTTGGAGCATTAATTTGTGGGAAATTAACAGATTTGGTTGGTCGTGTCTACGTAAGTTTCTACCGAAGAATGATTAGTTCTCAATGTTAAAAGTTAACTGTAGTACAATTAGTAATGGTTATAATATACTAATCTAGTGATCTTTTTTGTGATTCTTTTTCGAACCAGACAATATGGATCACTAACATCCTCTTCGTAATCGGCTGGTTTGCTATTGCATTTGCCAAGGTTTGCGATTTTTATTGAGTTTTCTTAATTTATGCTATGTTACAATCAATAATGAAATGCACTTGTTTAACTTTATAAGTGATTTTAATTCTCTTAAAAAATTTTGTTATGTTTTTTTTTCCCTTTTTGTCACAAAGGATGTTTGGCTGCTCGATGTTGGAAGGTTATTGCAAGGGGTTTCGGTGGGAATTTTCTCGTATTTGGTACGAATGAATTAAAACCCTAGCTATAGGTGTTTTTAAATGAGATTTCAAATTATATTGAAGTTATTTGTTGGCATGAAATTTTGTAATAAAGCATATCATCTGATGATGATTAATGAAATCATAGGGTCCTTTTTACATCAGCGAGATAGCACCAAAAAACCTGCGAGGAGCTGCTTCTTCCTTGGTGCAGGTAAACTAAGTGAACCAAATTCCTAAAAAAAACTGTTATAAAAGATGTAATATACCATTACATTCATACAATACAAGTTTAAATGTTCTATACAGTTATTCACAGGTGTTGGTCTATCGGTTATTTATGCACTTGGAACAGTCGTTGATTGGCGCAATTTAGCCATCTTGGGTATGTGAAGGAGATTGATTCATATCGAATTGCACAAATGGAACATTCCTTCAAAAAAATAATTTGTACTAATATTTTTTTTGTGTGTTCTGTCGTTGGACAGGATCTATACCTTCTCTAATGGTTGTGCCTCTTCTTTTCTTTGTCCCAGAATCTCCTAGATGGCTAGTAAGCGCTTGTTTTTTTTAATCCATTTGCATTTACTTGTTTGGTCAAATACGTTTAGGGGTTAACTTCACATGTATATATATATATATATATATGGATCTTAACATTGTTAAATTTTTGGTCTTAAATGCTCTTATCATTGATAAAAAAAATCTGTTTGTAGGCTAAAGTGGGAAGGGAGAAGGAGGTTGAGGCAGTTTTGTTAAGCTTGCGAGGAGCAAAATCTGATGTGTCGGAAGAAGCAAAAGAGATATTAGTAAGGATATATAAAATTATATATGCACTGAATACTGAATAGTCATATATATGATATATATATATTTTTTTTACATTGATCGATTCCCAACATTAATTTTGATGGTCATCAGGAATATACACAACATGTTGAAGAACAACAAGACGTCGATGGTCGTGGTTTCTTCAAGTTGTTCCAGCGAAAATACGCGTTGCCACTTATTGTAAGTAATTCTTCAAAAAGAGGTTAAAAAATGAAACAGAAATTGAAAACATTTTATATTATTGTCTTTGCATTTTCTTGATTTTTTTTTCATGTTTACACAGATTGGAGTTGTTCTTATATCTGTGCCTCAGCTTGGAGGTCTAAATGGTTATACTTTTTACACGGATACCATTTTCACTTCTACCGGTAAATAAAACGTTCATTCTTCTTCTTCTTCCATCTTGCTTTATCGACCGGTCAATAATTATCTGATTTAACAGGTGTATCAAGTGACGTTGGATTCATATTGACATCTATTGTTCAGGTTTTACTAATATAAGATCATAAAACATGTATATATAAATTTTTTTTTTTTTGATAACACTCGGAATACATTCTTTCTACCTATCATTAAAAACACATTAATTCTTGTAGATATCTGGAGGCATTTTAGGTGCTGTGCTAGTGGATTTATCCGGAAGACGTTCTATCCTACTGGTAAAACAAAAAAAATTAAACCCAAAAACCGCAAGTGTAAATAACCAAATCGATAGGTTAATTATTTTGATTCGAAAATAATTTCTTTTTTGGGAGTGATTGTAGGTTTCTCAAGCTGGAATGTTGTTGGGTTGTCTTGCAACAGCCATTTCATTCCTCTTGCAGGCATGCATGCGCTTACTAATCCTATTATCTATATAACGACTCTACTAAACCGGTGATTTGGTTTTCAGTTTTGAATAACCAAGATGTAATCTTTTTGGTTTTCTTACTCATGTAGAAGAACAATTGCTGGGAAAATGGAACACCAATATTGGCTCTCACTAGTGTTATGGTAATTAAATAAACCGTTATTCACAGAAGAAGAAAACACCATTATTTAAACAAAGCCAAAACCATAAAATTGTCCTGCTTTTTGTATTAACTTTATCATATATACTACATTAGGTGTATTTTGGATCATACGGATTAGGCATGGGTTCGATACCATGGACTATAGCATCAGAGGTAAACACTAAAGATTTTTTTAAAAAATCGCATTATCTATAAATGTTAATTAACTGTAAATTAATAGTTCACTTTTTTCCCATTATCTTAACTAGATTTATCCAGTTGACGTGAAAGGAGCAGCAGGAACAGTTTGTAACTTGGTCAGCTCTATAAGCTCATGGCTCGTTGCTTATTCCTTCAGTTTCTTGCTTCAGTGGAGCTCCACAGGTAACCAATTAGTCTATACTATATATATATATATATATATATATATATATATATTATACACAAAATAATGGTATAACTATCTACAAATTTAATGATCTTCTTCATGCATGAACTTGGGAAATAAAACTATTATATTGCAGGAACATTTGTGATATTTGCGGCAGTGATGTGCATTGGATATGTGTTCACTGCCAAGCTTGTTCCAGAGACCAAAGGCAAATCTTTAGAAGAAATTCAGTCTCTTTTCACTGATTCTCATCCTCAAGATTCTACAGTTTTCTAAAACAAGGAAGAAATAAAATTTAAGATACTACCTCTAAACTTTGAGACCTCAAGACGCAAGCTATTAGCTATACTATATATATTAGACAACAAAAGTGGTTCCTTGATATACTGTTTAATTACTATTGGGTCATGTGCTCATATAAATATGTTAAATATTCCCATAAATTAAGTGCTTTGTTATTATATATTAACATCAGTTAAGGCATAGGGTAGTTAAAGTGCTTTGTGTTTTTCTTGCCCTCCATTGCTATTTAAGTATTTTCTTAAATACCATACAACTCATCTTTTTAAAAATTTACATGCCCATAAGAAAAAAAGAAACAAAGCAAACGTGATAACCATTAATTACAAAATATATAATACTTGTAGTAATAAATAAGAAAAGGAAACATGTACAGTTTGTGTGTTTTCAGTTCCGCAATTTCTTGCTGCACGAGTTACAAGACTAATCTTAATTTATAAAATAAAATAATAATCTGAATTAGCTTTCCGATCTCGTTTAATTTCTCTCATCTACTTCTAAAACAAAACTTACCATACCTTTAACAAACTTTTTTTTGTTGTTGTTGTTAAAGAACAAAAGAATGTAATGTAAACGAAGCAAATTTGATTCATAATATCACATTTCGTAAAATGGCAGAAGAAGGTTTATTATTTGCGTCTCCTAGTAGATCATCATCTTCTTCAATTTTGTCTGAAATATCAAAAGCCTCTACAAAACCTTTTGTTCTTGCTTTCATTGTCGGTTCTTGCGGTGCCTTTGCCTTTGGATGCATTGTGAGTTCCTAAGCTTGATTTTCTAATAATCTAGTTCTTAAATTTTTTAATCGAAAACTAAAATGGTTCATGCATGTTTGATCGTCAGTTCCAGATTTTGATAAATTAAACTTTTATTATTATTATTATTATTCCTCGTGTAATTAATATCATTTTTACAGATCGGATACTCAGCTCCTACACAGTCCGGTATCATGCAAGACTTGAATCTCTCCATAGCTGATGTAACAAGTTCTATTTTATTTTATTTTCATTTTCGGTTAATTCCGGTTATCTGTTTGGTTTTGGATTCTGGTTCAACTAATTTTCAGTTATTGTTTAAAAAAAAAAAAATCAGTACTGACTGTTTGGATCGATATTGACGGTTGGATTAATCCTTGGAGCATTAATCTGTGGGAAGTTAACAGATTTGGTTGGTCGTGTCTACGTAAGTTTCTGCCGAAGAATGATAGTAATTAGTTCTCAATGTTATTAAAAGTTAATTGTAGTACAATAAGTTATGGTTATAATATACATACTAATCTTTTGTGTGATTCTTTTTCGAACCAGACAATATGGATCACTAACATCCTCTTCGTGATCGGCTGGTTTGCTATTGCATTTGCCAAGGTTTGCAAATTCTATATTGGTTTAAATTTTAATAATTCAATGCAGTCGTTTAAGTCGCTATAAGTTGTTATTAATTTCTTATTCTTATTATTCTTTATCTTATTTTTTAATTAATTGTTTGAACAAAAGGGTGTTTGGCTTCTTGATCTCGGAAGGTTGTTGCAAGGAGTCTCGATCGGAATTAGCGCATATTTGGTATGAATGAGTAAACATTCTTTTGAGCATATTTTGTAAGTGTAAGTTTTGGGGTTAATTAGATTAGATACAATTCAGAAGGTATTATAAACTTCTGAGACTTATTGAAAGCAAGATTTAAATATATTGGTGCTTTTATTTTGTAACAAATTATATGATCTGACAATCATTATTAATGACAGGGACCGGTTTACATCATTGAAATAGCACCAAGGAACTTGCGAGGAGCTGCTTCTTCCTTAGCTCAGGTAAATTATAAGAGAACTAAAATCTTGAAAACTATAATGGAATTTTATTAGACAATTTTCGAATGTTCTACAGTTATTTGCGGGTGTTGGTATATCGGTCTTTTATGCACTTGGAACAGTCGTTGCATGGCGCAATTTAGCCATTTTGGGTATGTAATTAAGACCAATTCTTATCGAATGCAAAAATCATACTTTCTCATTTCATTCAAATACATGAATAAGTAGTACTAATGGTTTTTGTGTTCTGACGTTGGACAGGATCTATACCTTCTCTAATGGTTATGCCTCTTCTTTTCTTCATCCCCGAATCTCCTAGATGGCTAGTAAGCATTTGTTTATTCACTTATTATATATTTTTTGTGTTTTATATATTTGTATGTTAGGATTATGTTTTCACTTTTAAGGTAACACACGACATAAGAATACGGTATATTTTTTTTTCCTTTTTTTTTTTTTTTTGTTGTGTTTTTGTCTAGTAAATTTTGGATACTACAAAACCAAATCCGATAGCCTCAGACATTTATAGTGTGTATCATCTACAATAGTGTGTATTTACCAAATGTAAAACATAACATTTTTATCTCTGTATAAAAACTTACAAAAATTCTTTTGACATTTAATTTACATTTTGTTTTAAAAGTGTAATTAAACATGAAAATAAATTACACTACAAGAAAACAACGGTTTTGCGATGGACGAATATGTAGCGAATCCCTCGCAAATCGACAAAAGCGAGGTATTTGCGAGGAAAGTTCGTTCCTCGCAAATCGCTTCTCGCAAATCGGTCAACGTCGCAAATCCCTCGCAACTTTTGCGAAGAAAAAAATTCCCTCGCAAACTAATCGCAAATTGCAAGGACTTGTTTAAAAAGCAATTTTCTCGCAAATGTCGTATCTAGTAACTCTCTCGCAAATTTGCGATGCTTTTGCAACTATGTTTTCCGTCGCAAATAATAATTATGGTATAAAAAAAAATTAAAATTTTCATTTTAGTTAGCTTAATTAGAATTAAACTTGTAATTAAAATTAAACCTGTAATTAGAATTAAACCTTATAACTTATGCAAATTAAAGCTGTAATTAGAAGTACTAAGTTTTCAAAAACACAAAATAAGTTTACAAGGGAGATCAAGTTCTAAGCTGTTCATTACACATTACACATTAAGAGAAAGAGAGTTCATCAGGTTGCTTGGCCGCCGGTAGCTTCTCTGCCGGTAGCTTCTCCGCCGGTTGCTTGGCCGCCGGTAGCTTCTCTGCCGGTTGCCTCTCCAACAGTTGTATCTTGTCGACGAAACATTGCAGCAAACTCTGGATCTTTCTCTGTAAGATAATCAAAGTATGCATCATAACTATGCATCTTCTGTAACTGAGTTGCCTGAGTTGCAAGAACAGCTTCGGCAGCAGTAAGCTTCGCAGCTAGAACAAGTGGATCTTCATCAGGAGGAGGCGGTTGACCAATATGAGCTGAAGATGCTTCTGCTTGCATGTTACCAACCCCATATATCCGGTTCTTTTTCTTCGGAGCAACCTGCCAACAAAACATATACACACCATAAGTGTTTACACAAACATAAACACCATAAGTGTTTACACACATAGTTTACACAAACACAAACATTAACAAAAACAATGAAGCATGTTTTACCTCGGCATAGATTTGGTTCTTCATAGTTACTGATAACCCGCCAGAAGCACTACTCTCCATGTTATCCGCTGATAATAGCTCAGACTCAGCTTCAGCTATCTTTGACGACACTTCATGGAACACCTTCTCAGACAGTCCATCAACAAACGACCCATCAGGTTTCCTATGAGTGTCTTCTAGTACTCGCAGGAAATCAGGCAGTGGCTCACCAGTACTCTCAGACTAAAAACAGAGAAATGAAACAACTATATTACTATATTGTAGATATGATATGAATAATGAACTTGTGTTAAACAGAGATACTTACAAGCTTTCGTGCTCGGGCTTTAAAAGAGGTCTGACCAGAACAGTGCTTATGTATTCTGGTGCCATTAGGATCACTATAGCGAGCATTACGGCTATTGATACTCTTTGCTTCTGATTTTGGTTCACACCAAAACTGGACCAAGCCATCCCATACGGTAGGATCAAGCCACCGCGGCATTGCGTCATTACCTCTCTTCTTCCACTTACCCTTCCACCGAGACACTTGATCACTCATCCGACTCTTCAACTTCTTTTCAAACTCAGCTCTAACTCTTCCATTGATGGACGCATCCCAGTTATATGTTTGCTTGTAAAGACAGAGAAATGAATCAAGTGATAAACAAACAAAATCTGTAATTTAAACACATCAACAATCTGTAACTTACCGCAAAAGTTTCAAACCACCGGTTTACAACCGGACCTGGTGTTTGGGTCCAATTGGCATGAGCTGATTTGAAATCTCTTTCAAAAATGGCCCGGACAGTAGCAGCAACCGAAGAATCCTGGTCAAACCTACAAAACATAAGATAAAAGGAATGAGGATCATTGAAAATACAAAACATAAAGATAAACTATAGGTTAGATACATAACATTCTCACCAGAGAGTATCCGGAGGTCGCTTAGGATCTAGTTTTGGTAAGCCAGCACGCCCGGGACTTGCAAGTAACTGTTCCAAAGTGAAAAAAGTTTGAGAGGCAGAAATACTGTTGATACGCGAAGTTGATTGCTGAGGAGGATTCTCATCATGCAACGCCGGAGAGCTTCCATGATTCTCATCATGCATCGCCGGAGAGCTTCCATGAGGATTATCAGCATGCATCGCCGGTGATGTACCTTGAGAAGAAGCGGGAGAAGGTAACATTCGGGGAGGAACAGAAGAAGAATGTGTCTTTCGAGTAGAGACTGGAGGACTTAACCCTTGAGAAGTAATGAAATTTCTGTAAACGTTTTGTTTACAGAAACATTTTGGTCTCGAGAAGACATCTGAAAGCAGAAAAAAAAACTGATTAGAAACACAATTATTGAATCCCCAATTTCGAAACCCTAAAATCGAATTTAAAACCCCAAATCGAATCATAACCCTAAACCCCAAATTGAATCCCCAATTTTGAAACCCTAAAATCGAATTAAAAACTTAATCGAATCATAACCCTAAACCCCAAATTGAATCCCCAATTTTGAAGTCCTAAAATCGAATTAAAAACCTAATCGAATCATAACCCTAAACCCCAAATTGAATCCCCAATTTTGAAACCCTAAAATCGAATTAAAAACCTAATCGAATCATAACCCTAAACCCCAAATTTGAAAACCTAAAATCGAATTAAAAACCCTAATCTAAGCAAACTTTCTAACTATAAAGAGGTAGAAGGGGAGAGGAGGAGACTTACCGGACAAGTGATTCAAAGGAAAAGAGAAAAGAGGAGGAGTAAGGCTCGGAGAAGGTTTCACCGGAAAAGAGAGAGGAGAAGAGGAGAAGAGAACAACCGGAGAAGAGAGAGGAGAAGAGAACAACCGGAGAAGAGAGAGGAGAAGAGAACAACCGGTGAAGAGAGAGGAGAAGAGAACAACTGGAGAAGAGAACAACCGGAGAAGAAAGAAATCGGAAGAAGAAGAAGGAAATTAGGGTTTGTCGGCTGGGTTTGAGCTTCGCTCAAACTAGGTTTTTTAGTTATATAGGAAATTAACGGCGTCGCAATTCCAACGCAAACTTTGCGAGGGATTTGCTACGTTCCCTCGCAAAGCATCGCAAATATTAATTAATTTAAATTTTTATAATTTAGAGTTTTTGCGAGCAAATTGCGAGGGAACGTAGTAAATCCCTCGTAAAGTCTTTAGGGTTTAGGATTTAAAGTTTCTATTTGCGAGGGAATTGCTATGTTTTGCGTAGTTCGCGATGGATTTGCGACGAATTTGCTATGACTCTAGTAAATCAATCGCAAATTTGTCGCAAACCTTGAATATATAATTTGTAAAAACCATCAAAATAATTGTAACAAATTAGTCGAATTAACTTTCAAGTATATTATAAGGTCCAATGGTGTCATCATACTCTTTTCTATCATCAAACTTTCCAAAATTGTCCAATTTTGCATCTTACTCTAAACATGATGATGTTCTACACTATATCACATATATGTTCATTACATTGAGGCAAATATTTGCCAAATTGTCTAATTCTCTAACAATTTTGTGTTGCACTGCTATCTTTGATTAATAGTTTTGGATTCATCTTTTTTAATCATTAATAGTAATGTAATAAGTCTATAGGGTTTAGGGTTTAGGGTTTAGGGTTAAGGGTTTAAAGTTTCTATTTGCGAGGGAATTGCTATGTTTTGCGTAGTTCGCGATGGATTTGCGACGAATTTGCTATGGCTCTAGCAAATCAATCGCAAAGTTGTCGCAAACCTTGAATATATAATTTGTAAAAACCATCAAAATAATTGTAACAAATTAGTCAAATTAACTTTTAAGTATATTATAAGGTCCAATGGTGTCATCATACTCTTTTCTATCATCAAACTTTCCAAAATTGTCCAATTTTGCATCTTACTCTAAACATGATGATGTTCTACACTATATCACATATATGTTCATTACATTGAGACAAATATTTGCCAAATTGTCCAATTCTCTAACAATTTTGTGTTGCACTGCTATCTTTGATTAATAGTTTTGGATTCATCCTTTTTAATCATTAATAGTAATGTAATAAGTCTATAGGGTTTAGGGTTTAGGGTTAAGGGTTTAAAGTTTCTATTTGCGAGGGAATTGCTACGTTTTGCGTAGTTCGCGATGGATTTGCGACGAATTTGCTATGGCTCTAGCAAATCAATCGCAAATTTGTCGCAAACCTTGAATATATAATTTGTAAAAACCATCAAAATAATGTTAAAAGTTAGTAAATTCACCTTCAAATGTATTTCAGATTAATTATATTAAGTTTTGTAATATTTATAAAAAATTATTATCCTAACTTTGCAATGGATTTGCTATGGCTTTCGCATATCACTCGCAATTCCATAGCAAATTTGCTATGGAGAATGTTCTCGCAAAATCGTCGCACTATTGCGATGGATTTGCGAGGAAAGGAACCTTCCCAGCGTATTTGTCGTAAATACGTCGCAATTGAGCAGCGGATTTGCGACGACTGAGTTCGTCGCAAATTTGCGAGGAATGTGCTATGGTTTTTTATTTACTAGTAAATCTCTCGCAAATCTATTGCAAATTTGCGAGAGCTGTACTCCGTCGTAATGTGTACTCGCAAAAGACTTGTTTTCTTGTAGTGTTAATGTAAATTTCTTCCTTAAACCTGTTAAACTCGATATTTATTGGCGAAAGATTAGTGTTTTTTTATTCTTTGGTTAGTCAAAGGGAAACATTATATCTTTACATGAATACTTTGCTTTGCAAAACTTCAACCCTAAATCAAATAAACTAATTCGTTTTGTAGGCTAAAGTTGGGAGGGAAACGGAGGTTAAGGCGGTTTTGTTAAGCCTTAGAGGAGCAACATATGATGTATCAGTTGAAGCAGCAAAGATATTAGTAAGGATCTAATCCATATGATCTACATAAGTATATCTTTTTATTTTTATTACATAAATCTTCCAACAATTTGATGATGATCAGGACTATACAGAACATGTTAAACAACAACAAGACATCGATGACCACAGTTTCTTCAAACTATTTCAGCGAAAATATGCGTTTTCACTTACTGTAAGTTACTCTCTCTTCATAAGGTTAAAAATAACTTCAGAAGCGTTTTTGTTTTTACATTTTCTTGATTTATTTGTTTCAATTGGTTCATAATACAGATTGGAGTTGTTCTTATAGCTTTGCCTCAGCTTGGAGGTCTTAACGGTTATTCTTTTTACACTGGCTCCATTTTCACCTCTACCGGTAACCATCCTTCTTCTTCAATGGATCTTGTTTTTATTTACCATAAGGATGATTACTTTCATCGAATGGTCCTTAATTATCCGATGATCCAGGTGTATCCAGTCACTTTGGATTCATATCGACTTCAATTGTTCAGGTTATACTAAAGACCATAGTTTACATATTTTCATAATTTTTTTCGATAATATTCGATACATTTTAGTTTTACCAATAAATTTAAAGCACATTCTTGTAGATGTTTGGAGGCATTTTAGGTACTGTGCTTGTCGATGTATCCGGAAGACGTACACTCTTATTGGTAAAACAAAATCTAAAAACTCGTGCAAGAACTCGAGAGATTAATTTGTTCGGTTTTTAAAAAAGTTTAGGATTTTCTTTTTGGGAGTGGTTGTAGGTTTCTCAAGCTGGAATGTTCTTGAGTTGTCTTGCTACAACCATTTCACTCTTCTTGAAGGCATGCTTACTGTCCCATCTTCTCGACTAAACCGGAAATTGGTTTTAGTTTCTTCATAGCGGACTTTAAAATTTCCGGTTATTTTGTTCTGCAGGAAAACCAATGCTGGGAAACAGGAACACCTATGAAGAAACTAAAACCAATTTCCGGTTTAGTCGAGAAGATGGTAATTAATATGATTGAGAGTTAAATCTAAAAATATATATGATCTAAAATAACTAGGTCAATTTCTTTTTTAGGTTTTAGAGTTATAGATTACAGTTCTAGGACTTATGGTTTAAGTTTTTAACTTTTAGTTTTTAAAGATATAAAGCAACTTTTAAAGAGCTAGAGCAACTTTTAAGAATAAAATCGAATGAATTATCATAATCTCCAGTAATAACAGCCGTAGTTTGCGTGTTTATTAAATTAGGTGTATTTTGGATCATATGGATCAGGTATGGGAACAATACCATGGATCATAGCATCAGAGGTAAAAAAAAAAAAAAAAAAATTAATAGATACAAAAACATCACGCAGACATCTAAAAAAAAAAAAATGTTAAACCCATTACATAAGTAATATTTTATTTCCTATACTAGATTTATCCAGTAGACGTGAAGGGAGCAGCAGGAACAATGTGTAATTTGGTCAGCTCTATCAGCTCATGGCTCGTTGCTTGTTCCTTCAGTTTTTTGCTTCAGTGGAGCTCCACAGGTATAGTATTTAATTTGGTTTTAAGAGTATTTAGTTAATGAATAAGTTATGAATCTTGAAAATAAAGTTGTTGTCACCTAACTAAAACGTTTTTATTGCAGGAACATTTCTGATGTTTGCCACAGTGATTGGCCTTGGATTTGTGTTCATAGCCAAGCTTGTTCCAGAGACCAAAGGCAAATCTCTAGAAGAGATTCAGTCTCTTTTCACTGATCCTCATGAAGATTCTACAATTTTCTAAAATTCCCCACAAAACTGTATTAGAAGAAACAAGTATGTGCACAAAAAAGTTTTATTACAAAGATCATTTCTGAAAACATTATTGTTTTCATGTTTTTAGCAAGAGTTATACTATTAACAACACCTTTCACAAGATTCACATAAAACTATCAAAACATTACATAATACAAAGTTTTACAGATACTGAAACTAGAAGTGTTCTTATTGAGAAGCACAAAGACTCTGTTTTTTTGCCTTAACTGTTCTGTAAACGCGAGGTTTGTTTTTTAACCCACTGATCCTTCAAGCTTGATGCTCATAAGCTGGTTAACTTCGGCTCCAAATTCATCAGGTAACTTGTTGAAGACATCTCTGCAGAATCCAGAGATCATCGCTGCTAATGCTCTCTCGTGATCGATACCTCTCTGCTGGAAATAGAAAAGCTGATCTTCTCCAATCTTTGAGGTACTTGCTTCGTGTTCTACTTTCGCCGATGGATTCTTTACCTGTTAATGTTTCAGACCCACAACAACAAATTAGAAAAGAAGTTCACAACCAAAATTTATATGCAATCAATCAAGAACTGGCAGACAAAAGTTAGCAGCTTTATCATAGCATAGACATATTTACCTGGATGTAAGGATAGGTATTAGCAGCTGCTTTGTCACCGATAAGCATTGAGTCACAGGTTGAAGTATTTTTAGCATTCTCAGCTCTGGACTGAACCTGAACAAGACCACGGTAACAGTTTCTCGAATGCCCAGCTGATATCCCCTTTGAAATGATTCTACTTTTCGTGTTTTTCCCTTTGTGAATCATCTTGGTCCCTGTATCAGCCTGCTGATAGTTATTAGTCAACGCAACAGAGTAAAACTCGCCAACCGAATTATCCCCTTCTAAAACCACACTCGGGTACTTCCAAGTGATCGCCGACCCTGTCTCAACCTGAGTCCACGAGATCTTGGAACGATCCCCAGCGCAAAGACCACGCTTTGTGACAAAATTGTAAATCCCACCTTTACCTTCTTGATCCCCAGCATACCAATTCTGCACAGTAGAGTACTTAATCTCAGCTCCTTCACCACAATAGAGCTCAACCACAGCAGCATGAAGCTGATTCTTATCATAGGAAGGAGCAGTACATCCTTCTAAATACTCAACAAAACTCCCTTCCTCAGCAACAATCAAAGTCCTCTCGAACTGACCAGTCTCCATAGCGTTAATCCGGAAATAAGTCGAAATAGGCATTGGACATCTAGTGTTCTTGGGAATATAACAGAAAGAACCATCACTAAAAACCGCAGCATTCAAAGCAGCGTAGTAATTATCATCACTAGGCACAACTCTGCCCAAATACTTCTTAATCAAATCAGGATACTCCCTAATAGCTTCAGAGATAGAACAGAAGATGACACCAGACTTCTCAAGAGTCTTCCTATGAGTAGTAGCTATTGAAACACTATCGAGAACCGCATCAACAGCGACGTTAGCTAAACGTTTCTGCTCAGTCAAAGGAACACCTAACTTATCGAAATACTCAAGAAGCTGAGGGTCAGCTTCATCTAAACTATTCAAAGTTGGTTTCTTTTTAGGAGCAGAGTAATAACACATATCCTGGAAGTTAATCGAAGGATACCTATTGTCTGACCATTTAGGCTCTTCCAGTTTCAGAAACTTCTCATAAGCTTTGAACCTAAACTCGAGCATCCACTCAGGTTCCTCTTTCAATTTCGAAATCGATCGGATCGTTTCTTCGGATAAGCCTTTAGGGATCGTGAAGGAGTCGATGTCTTCGACGAATCCGTACTTCTTGTCGTAATCGAGATTTTGAAAATACTGTTGAAGCTTATCGGCTGAGCTTGTACCTGATTCAGTAGCTTCTATGGGACGTGAGTCGATTCCGACATCGGCTCTGATTTTGAAGAGTGGTCTTGTTGGATTTAGGGATTTGGGAGATGGGAATTTGAAAGATTCGGGTTTTGGGTGAAACCCTTTTGGTGATTTTGAGGAATCTGAAGTGGGTTGTGGTGAGAAACCGGAGATACCGTTTGCGAGAAGAGACGCCATTGATATGATGTTGTGGCTCTAAGGAGAAGTTAGAAGAAGATTGTTTTTTTTTTCTTTGTGTTGTTGTTGAGAGAGAGAGAGAGAGTCGTGTGTTGGTGGAAAGCAAAGGATAGGAATAAAAATGAGAGATGAAATGTGAAATATTTATTGAATTTGTTTTTTTTCTTAATTGAAATAAAATGATTAATTTTTATGGCCGTAGATTGATGATCGTCTCGTGTCCACCACGGGACTTTTTTTTTTTTTTTAAATGAAAGATAGACAACACCAAAAACAAATATAGTAGATAATAATTAATTTAAAAATATTTCATATAATATGACTATATTTGGAAATACAAATATCTTGGTTTATACGTTTCGGTTTAATTTGGTACTCCAAAATTTAAATTCAAATCGACTTTAGTTTAATAAAACCAGTAGGTTTATTTGATTAGATTTTGGTCGGTTTTGAGTTATGTATCTGGTTCGATTCAGTTTTAGTTTTGTCCGGTTAGAGTTTTATTTTGTCACGCAGTCTTGCCTTTTTGGGCTTTCTACTTTTAAAAGCCCATATTTAAATGATTCGGCCCAAATCCAGAACGAAGAACAAAAAAAAAATAAAGCCCAAGTCACGGCTATTCTTCTCTGTCGTCGTTCTAACAACACTTTCCTCTGCGTCGCCGGAGAAATCTAGTCGACGGGTAAGTTAGTCTCTTCCTTCAATCCCTTGCTCCGGCGATCTCTAAGGAGAAGTTAGAAGAAGATTGTTTTTTTTTTTGTTTTTTGTTTTTTGTTATTGTTGTTTGTTGCTGTTGAGAGAGAGGTCGTGTCGTGTGTTGGAAAGCAAAGGATAGGAATCAAAATGAGAGATGAAATGTGAAATATTTATTATATAAAAAAAAATTCTTAAATTGAAAAAAATGATTAATTTTTTTTTTTTGGTAAAAAAAAAATGACAAAAAATGATTAATTTTCATGGCCGTAGATTGATGATCGTCTCGTGTCCACCACGGGACTTTTTTTTTTCTTTCTTGGATTTATTTTTCACTACTCAGCTCAATTATTATTAACCACATATGTTTTCCACTAACTAATATTTTTTTTTAAAAAAGATAAAACCGTTTGATCTCTTCTTTTTTTTGTTAAAAAATATCTTTTAGATATTTTAAATCAGTTTGATTTCTATTCGGTTTACTAAAATTTTAGTTTGATTTTTTAATCTTAAAAATGCAAAAAAAAAAAAAAAAAAAACTTAAAAGAATAGATAATTATTAATTTATAAATATTTCATATAATATGACTACTGTATATTTAAAATTTTTGGTTTATGCATTTCGGTTTAATTTGATACTTCGAAATGAGATTCAAATCGACTTTGGTTTAATAAAACCAGTAGGTTTATTTGATAAGATTTTGTTCGGTTTTTCGGTTTTAGTTTGTCGGTCAGAGTTTTATTCTGCCGGTTTATTAAAAGCCCATATTTAATTGCCTCGGCCCAAATCCAGAACGAAGAAGAATGAAAAAAAAAAAAAAGCCCAAGTCACGGGCGATTCTTTGTCGTCGTCCAACACTTTCCTCTTCGTCGCCGGAGAAATCTTGTCGACGGGTAAGTCTCTTCCTTAAATCCATTACTCCGGCGATCGCATCGGAGAAGTATTTGGTAAGTCTTTTTAGAGAAAAAAATCGATTTAGGCAATTCTCTGAGAAATCGCCATTGTCTAAGTAAGTATTAAGCTTTTTCTAGGGATAATGGTGATGGTATAAAAGAGCAAATCTTGTTGTTAAAAACTAGAACTTTCGGATTGAGATTGGACTTTGTAGCAGTTTCGTTTCTGAATCTTAGTTTATAAATTTCAGGACTTGAGTACCAATTTTGGTTAATGCTCTTGTCGTTGAAGGTATTTTGAAGATGGATATAATCTCACAGTTGCAAGAACAAGTGAATTCGATTGCTGCAATCACTTTCAATGCTTTTGGGACACTCCAAAGGGATGCACCTCCTGTCCAGCTTTCACCTAATTATCCTGAACCACCTGCTGCTGCAACCACGGTTACTGATGATGCTACCCCTTTTCCTGAGCAACCTAAGCAGCTTAGTGCCGGTTTAGTTAAGGCTGCTAAACAGTTTGATGCTTTGGTTGCTGCACTTCCCTTGTCAGAAGGTGGTGAAGAAGCTCAGCTCAAAAGAATCGCTGAACTCCAGGTAAAACAAATTCACATTGATTTTTCAGTTTATGTAATCCGATACAGTTATTCATCATCTAACTGATTTGCCCTGTTTTGCTTCTCTGCTGTGTTTCTTCTTCAGGTGGAGAATGATCTTATTGGTCAAGAACTCCAGAAGCAACTTGAGGCTGCAGGTATAATCTCCTGTCCAACTTCGCTTTTCAATTTCCACTTTGTCTTTTTAGGGTTTCACTTCATTGCTGGTGTGTCTATCTGTAACTGGGACACATCCATTATTATGCACTTCAAATGTCAATGTGTATACATTCTTGGTTACTACACGCTCTAGTGTTATATGTTATCCAACAAATGCAGGGAGTTCTCTTTAGTGGTTCTCGAATTTGGATTTTTTCGTCTTTCCTTGCTACTGCCTCTGACAATTAAGCTGATGTCAAGTGGTGTGACCTTGTTTGTGACAGAGAAGGAGCTAAAGCAAGTCCAAGAGCTGTTTGGACAAGCTGCAGATAACTGTCTGAACATGAAGAAACCTGAATGAAATGATTGACCTTTATGTCAAGCTGACTCAGAAATAATATGATCTGGTTCAGCAACAATTAGTTTTTAGGTTGAGAATGAATATCAATTCGGATTTGGATCACCAAAAACATTGTTGCGGAATCAATTACAAAAATGTTATTTAGCTCTTTAACCCCTGATTACAATCTCATAGAATCCACCTATTCATTCTATATATTACAGAGCCATCATGATTGACCCACCATGTCTGATCCTTCGGTCAGGGTTGGTTAGATTACTATCATCTTGGGTATCTGTCACATTAATGCAAGTTGCTGAAAAAGAAATGACCAGTCCATAACTTGGGGTCCAAAACCGGAACTTGACTGGACTTAAGCACGTGCAGATATCTATGGCTTAGGAACCATGCAGATCTTAGTAGTGCGACCAATCTGGTGCAGCAGTAGAGACAAGGTTTTAATCCTGTGGCTGAAAATTACTCAGCCTGTTAGTCTTACCTCCTCCTCATCCTTTCCCTCTCACGTAGAATGAAATCCGAGTTCTGTACAAAATCACTACCTTTTTGGGGAAACAATCATTTTCTTTTTCGGTTTCTTCTTTTTGCGTCTTGAGAAAATACAGACTGGCTTTCTTCAATGATATGTTGTACATCTTTATCATCTTTTGGAATTTTTGATACCAATGCCTTGGCACCATCCGAATCCCCTGCAGCTAGTAGAACCTGATACATCCTGCCAAACCATAAACCAGAACCAATGATATACTGGAAACCTTTAAACCTCTTGATCTCTTGGAAACTGATGATCTAATTATCAGAATAAACTGCATTCTTAGAAACTAATGCGACCCCTAAACCGAAACCCCTAGTGGTAAACTATGAAGTCTTTTGTGCCACTGAGAGTACAGGATCTGTCTTGTGTTCTGCAATTTTATTACATATATTGTTCCTTAAATCTGTAGTTGTTAAGCAAAGAAACCAATTAAATCTAGATAAGGAGGAAGAGGGTGGCTTACCTCAAAAAGCTTAGGACGTTGGAAGGGAGTGCTGCAGATTGGTACTCTTTCCACACCAATAGACCGTGCTTCAGGTCCTTGGCATTAACACATGCATGTAAGAGAAAATCTAAACATTTTCTTGAAGGAACAAACCCAAGCTCCTCTTTCATAAATCTTAGCAAATCCATTCCTAGCTGCACTTTGGTTGGTTCTGTCTCTGCGATCGCCCAAAACACCTGATCCAAAACAGCAAATCACTGAGAGGCTTTACTCGGAGTCATCTCATGGTTATCTTAGACGACTAAATGAAGAAAGTTTTCAGAAGCCCAAGAGATAAACAAAATCAAACCTCGTCAAAATGACTTTCCACAGGTATGTCTTTCTTTAACAACCGGACCTTGTTCCGTTTCAGAAAATCAACAATATTGCTATACAACAAAAAGAGCAAATCAAGAATGAGACATTCAACAATGGGGCACACAAGAACTAATTCTGGAAATGGGTGATTAAGTCTACCTCGACTTTCTATTGCGGACAGCAAACAAGATCATTCTGAAGAAGCCATCTATCCAACTCGTATCATCTTGTAGGTCATCAGCCAGTTGAACTAGCTTACTTAACTCTCCCATTGAATCAGAGTATTCCTACAAAGATAATCATATTACTGATCATCAATCAATTGATATATGATATTAAGAAAGAGAGTGATTGAAAGTGTATACTTACTATAAGAGATATAATTGATTTCGGGTCTACTTGGCATTCGGCTTCCCTCATTTCTTCATATATATGTAAGGCATCTGCCCATTTTCCACGTGATGCAAGAGCCGAAATAAGCACACTTTTCAGCTCATTTTGGTTTATAGCCGGAACATCTGGGTCTAGGAGCACCTATGGTAGAATAAAAGTATTGAGCTCTTACTCTAATTACGTAAATATATTCCACTTTCGAGATCTTACCAAAGAAAGAAAGAGTATGAGTGCCTACCTGTTTCGCCTTCTCAAACTTCCCAGATGCTGCATATGCATCTATTAGGGACATGTAAATTCGCTTAGTAGCTTGAACTCCTGCTTGCTGCATCTCCTCGTAGTACTTGTAAAAGGCACAAAGACATTCCTCACTCAACACACAGAGAAGGAGAGAGAGAGAGAGAGTAGAGATTTTGTAGTGGCGTTTACACGACTCCAAGTTAAGAAGAACAAGTAAGACAAAAGATCTAAAGAACAGAACAATCTGAATTTTACCTTAGTGATAGCGTCCTCATGGTTACAGTTGTTTATTAGATAACCAAACGTTATGGAATCAGGTTTAACGCCAGCTTCCTTCATTTGCTTGACAACCATTAACGCGCTACTCATATTTTTCTTCAAAAACATACAAAATCCATCAGCTGAAAAGGATTTAAAAGACGCTGGGAGCTCACAGAAAGATGGACAATCTATCAGGTCAGAATATGAAACATGAATTGGGAACTTAGATATTACCTCCCGAAAATATCCAGCCAATATACAATTGAACATGCTAGAGTTTGGTTCCAAATTGAAGTTCTTTAAATTACCAAGCATAATATATGCACCTTCAAACTGCACATAAAACCAAAAGATTTAGAGCAAAGTTTTGTGTTTAGAGAAACAAGCGAAGCAAAACTATACGAAACAGCATAGACATGTCTTCATTTGTAATATAGGGTTTGAGGATATACTGAAGCTGAAATTCGTAGAAAGAAATTTACATCTTTGATTCTTGTGCACAAACGTATAATGCTCCGGAAGTTCTCTGTATTTGGTTTCACATTCATTGTGCACATAATTGAATGGATTCTTCGCACCTGAAACAGTCAAAGTATGAGGAAACTCCATTTCATATATGAGCAGAGTTCAATTGTATTTTGTCTGGATATAGGTTCAAGCTAAATGAGGATGCATACCAAATCAAACTCAAGAACTTCATCAATGGCATGTAACAATGAATGTAGGATATCTGCGGATATTACTAGACCTGCTTCAGCCATTTTTTCAACTACATCAAGAGCAGTGACTACCTAGAGCACAAGAGAGAATAATCATGAGAGAAAGCACCCGAAATAAAGCCAAATTATTGTAAAGCAAGCATAAAAAATACCTCATTTGAGTCACAGCTATACTTAACAAGCTTCTCGTACGATGTAGATGAAGGCAAAACATCGAGTTCTTCATGCATCTTGTTGAACTTCAAGATGGTATCCTCAACCTTTAATTGTAGAAAATCAGTAAAAACATGGGAAACTAAGAGGCATCAGTTATCTAAGCAAAGAACTGTAGAACTAATTTACCAGTAATGTTCATGAGAAGTCCTTACCGTCAGATTTGGGATGCAAGTCGAATAGATAGAGATAAGATTCGAAACGTTCTTCACTCCTTCATCTGTGCATGTTAATGAAATACATATTACACATGCTATAATAATGATTTTCTAGAGGCATAAACATGTTATTGAACAATGAGTCAACTCTTACCACTTTCTTTTAGTTCACACAGGAAATTTCTTGCAACAGAATCCAATGAAAACCTCCCAAGGTATTCGAATATGTTTGCCAATAGGTCCAACGAATGAACTTTTGTGACATCTACTATCTCTAAGAGACTCTGAAGATGGTACCTTTGGTCTTTCTTACACAGTGCAAGTAAATAATTTTCTGTTGTTTAAGGATGAAAAAAAAGGTTAAAACTTTTCAGAGTAAAAGAGAGACACAAAAACACCAACTGAATATGACTAACCTTGTAAGATTGATAAGCCTTCCTCCTTATAACCATCAATTGTACTGCAAAGTTCTTCAATCCTCTCTCTGTCGCCAAGTTGGATCCAAAGAAGCATTTCATAGTAACCAAGTCTCCCAACCGAACCAGGACTAGCCTCACTAATCACATCCTTAAAACTATGGAACTCCTCTACCATATCCATATCAATCAAATAATCAAGAAGAGGACCGTAAACTCTTTCTTCAATCGAGAATCCGCGATCTCTCATGGATTTCAAAAGCTCAAAAGCCTTGTCAATATGGTCAAGAGCATAATTTAAATCATTACTTTTCTCCGCATGTTCCAAGTAAACTCCAATCATGGCACTGTATTCAGTTACACTCATCTCTTTAGCCACCCTACCAAAAGCACCGAACATAGCCTCGGTGCCTAGTTTCTGAGCAGAGTCTCTAAATATCTTAGCGAAACGCCGTGAGAGACCGTTCTTCTTGTAAACACGCTTCTCTTTCCTCTCACGGGACAACTCTTTCGATCTCAACGAAATGTCAAAAGGGATCTTAGTAGTAAAACTTGGTATCTTCAATGATAAGTTCTTCTCCGAAGTAGTTACTGAAAATGTGATTGAATAAAGATCACTGATACAATAAACAACTTGAGAGAGTTCGTTAAAGCAGGAACTGAACTGATAAAGAGACATACCATGTAACAAATTTGATACTCGATCATGTAATGATACATCCTCAACATCTACACATAAACATTTGCACAGAATCAATCCAATTCTTAACATTCATTCTGAAAATCCCAATTACTGAAATGGTTCGAATTGGCTCTTAAAAATCTAACCTTTTTCGTTACGAGAGGAAGGGCTATTGGAACTGAGAAGCTCTTTGACAGCTTGAGAGGTTCCGGCGATGTCTCTGTTGCCGGAAGCAATTGAAGATTCGCAGGTGTTTCTAATACGGGATTTGAAGACAGAGCTTAATAAGCTTTTGGTAGCCTTTGAGACAACCATGTTGAATCTCTCTCTCGAGAGAGGATCGAGAAGCAGAAGGAGAAGAGAAAGGTTTTATATAAACCCCTACTGGGGTTTCAAGTTATAATTTCAAACCTTTGGGGTGATAATTTAATTAACTATATAAATAAGGGGTGATCAAGTAAAATAACAAGATAAGGAAAGAAGAAGAAGATGATGAAGAATTGTCAAAAACTCAAAATTTGATTTTTGTGGTCTTGTTGGATTCGATTCAATTCAAAGATTGTAAATTTTATATGAACATCATCAATTCAAAGATTCTCTTTTTCTCATTTACGCTACTTTTATCATCAATCGTCGTATTCGGTTCGATTTGTCTCTCTTCCGAATTAGCTTCTACGGTGGCGATGGCGGCTCCGGGATCGGTTCAGAAAGGAGATGAAGAGTGGCGTGCGATTCTTTCTCCTGAGCAGTTTAGGATTCTTCGTCAAAAGGGCACTGAGTAAGTTTTTTAATACCTTTCATCAGCGATTCATATGGTTCAATTTTGTTCTAAAAGTTTGCAACTTTGGGAATTATTACCTTCGATTAGGCATCTGGTTTTTGAAACGTAGAGTGTTTGCATCATGATTCGCTTCATTTGTGATTGTCAGAATTAAAAACTTCAACTTTTGTTTTTTGTAATTGTTGATCATTGATACGTACCGGGTATGGCTGAATCAAGAGCTTCAAACATTAGTATATATACAAGGAGACACTGATTTAAGATCATATTCTTGATGAGCAATACGTTGAAAATTTATATCTTTTGTGTGCCTGGATCATAGCATACATAGAAATCTTGTGCTGTAAATGGTGAACAGTTAGGTGTGTCGTACTCAAATCTTTGCAGTGATTGGAATTAGCAGCTTCAATGAGAGGTTATGGTTCTTCAGGGATACCATCTTTTATTACTCTTACAACTCCAAATGAGAGCTTATCCTAAGTCTCTTTTACCCTGAATGTATATGACATACGAGAGCTCGAATCTAGAAAACTTTGGCGTTTAGTTTTATTAGTTCCTATAGAGCCTTTACCATTATTAGGTCCTGTCTGAGAATGTTTTGCTATATGTCAACCACCATGAAAATGTCTGCTTAGTCTTTGGGATTTCAGTCTTTCTAGCATTTGAGTATCATATTGAATAGAGAAAGGATGCTATCTAATCCCTTTGTTCTTGTGTGTTTGTGTTTTGTTGATTTCAGATATCCAGGAACAGGAGAATACGTTAATTTCGACAAAGAAGGAATCTACGGTTGTGCAGGATGCAAAGCTCCTCTTTATAGATCAACCACAAAGTTCAACGCCGGTTGTGGCTGGCCAGCATTCTTTGACGCAATCCCCGGTGCCATTACCCGAACCGTAATATAAACTCTCAAAACACATACACTTTCTCATCAAAAAATTGATAACAAAAATGAACTCTTCTTTTTTTGTTCTGCTTACAATGGTAATTTGCATTGTTTTTTACAGCCAGACCCGGATGGGAGAAGAACAGAGATCAACTGTGCAGCATATGGTGGACATCTTGGTCATGTTTTCAAAGGAGAAGGTTTCGCTACTCCTACCGATGAACGCCATTGCGTCAACAGCGTTTCCCTTAAGTTCACACCCGAGAAGTCTTCCTTGTAGATTTCTTTATTTTCTCACTTAAGTGAATGAGAGACAGAACAGAATAAGAATCTTGTAGGTGTGTGTGTCATATATAGCCTATACTGTTTTTTTCTTTATTATTAAATTCATCATCTCGAGCATTTTGACAGCAACTGTAGTCTGTATGATTTTTAACTGAATAAAAACGTACTCTTGTAATACAAAAAGCTGCTATGCTGCACATGTCTTAAGCTCTATTGACACGTGCAAGATACACCAGTCTATAGATTCAGAACGTTTCATATGAATCTAGACGGAAAACTAGGAACCATACATCACGGAGTACTGTGTACAAATTAGATCCACTGCAATTAATGTTTTAAGAACCTATACCTTATCATCAAGCAATTCCAGCCTCTAGTTATTTTCAGCGGCTGTAGTTAGCAGCCGAGGTGGTGATCATGACGGAAGCTACTGGTTCGTTGGTCAAAAAAACAGAGGAGGAGTGGCGTGCGGTTCTTTCACCTGAGCAGTTTAGGATTCTCCGTGAGAGAGGCACTGAGTAAGGCTTTGTTTTTATAGATTCGTTGATCGTTGATAGATTCAGTTATGTTTTTTTTTACCTTTTTTTGAGAGAAGAAGCTATAATTAGGCTGAGAGTAAATCTTGAAGAAATTAAAACAAGTACTGTAGTTGCTTCTTGCTTTTGGTCTTTGTTTTGATTGTACATATATTGGAACAAATCAGAACGCCAGGAACTGGGGAATATGACAAGTTTTTCGAGGAAGGGATCTTCAGTTGCGTCGGATGCAAGACTCCTCTTTATAAATCAACCACAAAGTTCGACCCTGGATGTGGCTGGCCAGCTTTCTTTGAAGGACTTCCCGGTGCCATTAACCGATCCGTAAAGATTCATTCTTCCCTTTTGTATGTTTTTTTTGGTTTAATATTCATGATCAATACTGATAACTAAAAACTCTTTATGCTTGATTTGATTCTACATTATTTTTACCAGCCTGATCCAGATGGAGAAGGAACTGAGATCACTTGTGCCGCTTGCGGTGGACATTTAGGTCATTTTCACAAAGGAGAAGGTTATGCTACTCCAACTGATGAACGCCATTGCGTTAACAGCGTTTCCATCAAATTTCACCCGGCCAAATCTTCCTCTGCAGACGCCTGAGGACGAGTAGTTGTTGATCGTACAATATCTTCAAATCAGATTGTGTTGTTCTATTCTCTGGTTAAAATCATCATCATCATCATCATGGTTGTTGTATATGCACTTTGTGTAGTAGATTCAATGCAGCAGAAAAATAAGAATAATGAGGTGTGTAATAATTGATCTTAAATAATTTTGTTATTTAAGGATCATTAGTGTTTTTAAACATGTCTGTTTTGAGAATCTTATCTGTATTTTTGTGTGGTCAAAACTGAATCTTATCTTATCTAGATCATTCCTGGTTATAACGACATTTCTATAATTTTTAATGTTATATATTATTGTGTCGTAGATTTGATGATGATGGTGGTGGTATCATTATTCATGATGATGGTATAAAAGGCAATGATGGTATGATGATTTTAGTATGATAATTTGGTGGATTAATGATTAACCCGTGAAACTATTACAATCCGACGGCACATATGATATGACCTGTCAAGCCATTGAATCATTACTTCATTTGACTCATCGACTCATTAGGATCTAAATATTAAAACCATCAGAGCTGATGAGTCCGATCCATTTCCTTGATCATCCTCTTCTAGTCCTCAATCATATATTTTGTACATTTACTACTCGATTCTCTAACTGTTTATATAACCTGTTGACTGTTGTAAGATCATTCTTCTAATACTCGTCAAAGAAAGATCATTCATCTAATACAAGTCAATTTATAAGTATTAGAGCCTATACGACTCCTAAATCAAAATTTCTTCTAGCCGCCTCTTTTTCGATTTTCTTCCTGTTCCTCTTCTCTTCTAATAGATTCTCATCATGTCAACCTCTCAAGCACCCAACTCACCAATTCCTTCTGGTGAAACTGTTTCCTACCAACACTGCTTCTCTTCTTAACGTCAATATACATGTTGGGTCTGGTTAAATGACTCTTTTGACACCCCATAGTTATATTATATTTATCATTTTAGTAACAATGTCAAGCCTAATCTCCTCCACTGAATAAATTTTCCATTATCGAAAACTTTATCTGTTTTTAGGTTGCTTAATAATATACATTTGCTTTGTCTCTTTTCTCCAAAAGTGGGAATCACGGCTCTCTCACTATATATGTTACACATGCCCATACGGCCCATACTCTCTTGACACAGACCGTTACATTCTTCTTTTTATGACAAGAAGATAAGAATTCTTTTCTAATTATTATTAAAAGAAACAAAGATACTCTTATTATGGTACCATAAGTTATAATGATATCCCAAAAAGCCGGTTCAGCCATGTCTGGCTCGTGATGTGGGTATAGTTAGGTTTTAGATCTCACATCTTGAAATTTTTTAGAAGAATATTATCCCATTCTTACTGAAAGCCTATCTCAATTGAGTTTTTCTTTATATATATGAAGCCAAATTTGGGGAACAGAACTGGGACAGGGATTATGTGACAGATGAGATGAGCAATTTTGTTATCACGTGAATAATTCATAACTTAATAATTAAATCGTTCATCTGTCTATAGAGATAAATACGTAAATAACAGTTCATATGAATCTAGACGCAAAACTAGAATCATACATCACTTAGAAATTAGTACAAATATACATCACTACAATAATTCAAGAAGAACATACCTCCTGATCATCATCACTATCAGACCATTCCCTCTGTCGCAGTTTCAGCTTCTCCCTGGTGGTCATCATGGCGGCTCCTGGTTTGGTGGTTCAAAAAACAGAGGAGGAGTGGCGTACGGTTCTTTCTCCTGAGCAGTTTAGGATTCTCCGTCAGAAAGGCACCGAGTACGTTGTCTAGTTGGTTATCTTGGTTACCATATATATAACACTTAGTTTTAATTAGGCTAGTCCAAGTATAGATTACTTTAGTCATTCGAGTATTTGAAATGAAATCTTTGTAAAAAGGCACTGAGTAAGTTCTTGATTTTGGTCTTTCATGATGTTTTTTTTGTTTGTTGTCGTGAAAATATATCAGAAAGCCAGGAACTGGAGAATATGACAAGTTTTTCGAAGAAGGGATCTTCAGTTGCGTCGGATGCAAGACTCCTCTTTATAAATCAACCACAAAGTTCGATCCCGGATGTGGCTGGCCAGCTTTCTTTGAAGGACTCCCCGGTGCCATTAACCGATCCGTAAAGATTCATTCTTCTCTTTTGTATGTTTTTTTTTTGGGTTAAATTACTGACTACTAGCTAACTAGTAGCCAAAATCTCTTTTTTGCTTTGATTTTATTACCAGCCTGATCCAGATGGAAGAAGAACTGAGATCACTTGTGCAGCGTGTGATGGACATTTAGGCCATGTTTTCAAAGGAGAAGGTTACGGTACTCCAACAGATGAACGTCATTGCGTTAACAGCGTTTCAATCAGTTTCAACCCGGCAAAACCTTCCCTTCTCTAGTCTGATCATAAGATATGTATGATCCTCTAATTAGATTTTCTTGTACTATTGTGTTTGAAAATCTCTGGTATAAACATCATCATCATGTATATGCACTTTGTGTGGTGGTCAATGCAACATGTAATAAGATTCATTAATTAATGAGATTTGGCTTTTAAACCTCTTGTATAAATTTGCAATCTTAGATAGTAGCTCACGCGATGCGTGGTTTATGTATGCATTAATTAATAATTATTGTATGAAGTCTCTATTCAATTATATATGAAATATATAGATGTAATTGTTAATATATATCTTAAAAAAATAATATTCATAATACTACGGTTCAACTACAAATTATAATTTACTAGAATAAGTCTCACGCGATGCATGGGTAAAATAAACATAGTATACTAATATTAATATATATTGAAATATATTGTTTGTTTTTTAAAAGAAATTTAATAATAATTAGCTTAAATACTGTAACTAAGATATATTAATTGTAAACTAAAAATATATTAGGTTTTATGAATTATTATCTAAAACAATTTTTTTTGTAATTTTTATATTAAAATTATTCAAAGTGATCAAAAGAAACAAATTACAAAAATTATATAAGATATAAACCTTCTATTTCATTTAAATGTATGAAACTCATATGCAACATTTCGTTGACTATAAGAATTCAAATTTGAAATTGTATATATTTATTATATTATTTCTGTAAACTGTTTTTCAATAGCTTTGAAGTTGTCAGTTTAAAAATATTTTGACTAATTAGTGAGATTAATATGAATGGTATTAACAGTGTGAATTAATGGCTATTTATTCTATCTTTTTATATTATAGTAAGAACTTCATAAGTATTTTGATATTAAAGATACATGATTTAAGTTGACTAAAAAGTATATGAACTCAAATCGATGTATTTATTAAAGTAAAAGTAACTTTTAAAAGTACAATATAAAAACATACAACTTTGACACACTTATACAATTACTGAATAAATAGAACTATAGATTGGCTAATTAAAAAAATTGTGAGTTCTTTTTGTTAAGAACATAGAAATTAAATTTAAATCAACATAAGTTCTACCAATATTATAGGTAAAGATCATATTTTTTGTATAAGCTTGCCAATCTTCAGATCTTGTAGCCTATATACCATCTTCATCCATGTAATTTCTTTCCACATTACCTTATTTACCCACATAAGCATCATGGAGAGTTATGATGGTCACTAAAAAAAATAATAAGCAAAATATAATGTAAATTTAACATGATAATTAAAAGATAAAAACTTGGCGTGGGTTATGGATGGAGATGATGAATTTATCAAGTTATGATGATCAATACAATGACACGAATTCACATATTTAGTACACTTTCTTCCCATTCTCACCATAATTTACTACTTAGTAAATAAGTTCTTCTCGTCCAAGAAGAGTGAAAGTACATTAAGATTCTTTTAGATTTAAAGAGAGAGATAGTTTCTTCAGAAGAAAAAAAATTTAAGAGATCAAACTTTTTAAAATTTGACCCAAAAAAACAAGTGTGTATATATATGAGTAATGTTTGTATATTGAAATTCTAAATAAAATGGAAGAGACAAAAAGAAGTAACTACACATTAAAATATATAGAAGATGACAGTTATTTGAATCAGCACTAATCTGAAAATTATTTTATGCATCTAATGAACATTTGGTTATTTTATTTATGTTTATCACTTGGTTACTCACTTTAGGTCATTTTGACGGAGAAACTAAAGGACTTTTAAAGACGAATATATATGAATTTTAGCAACTTAATAAAATAGACATGCTAAACAATATTTGCCAACTTCAAAATATGAAGAAGTAATAGAAACTGAAGGTAAAGAAGATAAACATACCTTGTGTACCATGAGCCTTAGATATTCTCCATCTAACTCTTTCTATAGGAAAACTACATTTCATATGTTCATTTCTGCATATGCTCTAAATTTCAAATTAACCTCTAAAAATGTTTGGTTTTATTCTCATCATTTGGTTGAGTACTCACTTTCGGTTCTTTTGAAGGAAAGAAACTAAAATACCTTTAAAGACTAAGATGAATTTTAGCAACTTTATAAAATAGGCATGCTAAATAACATTTGTCAACTTCAAAACATGACGAAAAGTAGAAACCGAAGGTAAAGAACATAGACATACCATGTGTACTATGAGTTTTAGACTTTCTTCATCTAACATTCTCTATAGAAAAATCAAATTTCACATGTTCATTTCTGCATATGCTCTAAATTTAAAATTAAACTATAAAATTTAAGATTACAAAAATTTATAAAATCATGTGAGAGGCAGAATATGATGTTTGATGAAAACTTTGCCTTTATATTTATAGAGAACTTTTTTTTTTGCTTTTATATTTTGTTTATGCAATATTGATGAAACAAAGGTGAAAAGTTTTTCATAATCAGTTTTTTTTTTTCTAAAACATCATGAGACTTATGGTTACATTTCAAATAAGAAATGTGCCATAGATTTTGATTGTGTTTTTCATATTTATTGTGAAACATTAATTGTTGGTAATTAATGCATTAAAAGTGCATAGACTGTATGACAATTAATACATTGAAGTCTATTATGGGAGTTATATAATTGCTAAATGGGCATTAGAAATTGATAGTGAAAATTAGTATAAAAGTGTAATTAAATATAGTGAATATGAAAAATAATGTAGCTAAATTTGTGGAAAATGACACATGTTGAAAGAAGAGAGTGCCACTTGTCAGTTTATTAGAGCATGAGTTTGAAGAAACCTTACTTTATTACATAAGATTTATGTTATATAGTGTTTCATAGAAAGGTCATGAAAAAGAGGAAAGTTAAAGTACATATTACTAAATATTTTTGATTAAAATATATTGTTGTAATTATTTAAACAGGAAAACCACATTTTAAACCTTCAAAGTGTTATTGAGTAGCACTTTAAACCTTGAGATATTTTCACTAACACTATAAACCTTTAAAATGATTTCACTAACACTTTAAACCTTAAAACTAACTTTCTTGTTTGTACCGCCACGAAAGATGATAGAACAGTAATATCCGTCAACGTGAAATAGTTAAACTATGCTGCTTTGATTTAAATACTTATTTAATTAATTTAATTTAAATTAATTCTTTATGACGATTGAAAAAAAATTAAAAATACATCAAAGCAAAAAAATGAAGAATCAGAGGTAAGGTTAAAACATTTGACAAATGTAAAATTGAAGACGACAATATATTTAGAAAATTCATTGGTTTCCATTGAGAAGTCAATCGATTTGAATCAGAATCCAGTGGAGATGCATTTACTAAAAGGATTAATAATGTGAAGAGTAACGTCGTAAAAGTTTTTGTCTACAATGAAGATAAACACAAATTTTTATTTTATTTTTTATTTATATATAAAAACTAAAACTAATTAAAATTTAAATTAAACCAACATAGTTTAACTATTTCACGTTGACGGGTATTATTATTCTGTTATTTTTTATGGCGCTATAAAAATAAAAGTTAGTTTTAAGGTTTAAATTGTTAGTAAAATCATTTTAAATGTTCAAAGTGTTAGTAAAATCATTTTAAAGGTTTATAGTGCTAGTGAAATTCTCTCGAGGTTTAAAGTGCTACCTAGTAACACTTTGAAAGTTGAAAACGTGATTTTCCCTTATTTAAACAGTATTGTGGAAAAAAAAGATTATTTAAACAGTATGTTACTATAGTAATAAGACCATTATTTATAGCAAAGTTAACTATATATGGTATTTTCGTTAAATAGTTAAGATAAATTATATTTTTTAATATTTTTTCTTTTTTGGAAAATAAAAAACTGATAAGTAGTCTAGAAAGAAAAATGTAAGATCTTACTTAATTATTTTGATAGCTAATTTTATATTATCCTATATATTAATTTATTTTCATCATCTAAAAGTAATAGTTAACAAAAAATAGTTTTATATATGATAAGTCAATTTTAAAATAATTTATTAAAACGATATCACCAAACAAATATCTTATACTATAAGTTTAAACCAGTTTTTATAAAAAAATCATGAAAAAGGAAAGTGTGTAAAATTTAATATATATATTTTATTTTCTATATATTGTCTCTATTTCTAATCATTTTAATATAAATAGTATAATTAACAATAAATTAATTTTTGAAATTATAGTTTTCTGTTATATCATAGGGTGATAAAGCAAATATGTTATGATACCATAATGTTTTTTTTAGTACATATGTTTTAAAGACAATCAAACGGTAACTTATAAATTACTATTAAATACAAATTTGAGTTGTGTCTTTAATACAATATATATGATTATTGAATATAATGTGAGTTTTTTATATATTAGTCTATCATAATTAAACTGATAAGTATTCTAAGAAAAAAAAAGTGTAAGACCTTACTTTGATAGATAAATTGTGTTGTCTTATACATTAATTTTATTTATATATAAAAAAGTAATATTTAACAACAAATAATGTTATAATATGATAAGTCAATTTTAAAATAGTTTATTGAAACGATATCACAAAACAAATATCTTATACTCTAAGTCTAACTAATTTTTAATAAAATTCATGAAAATAAAGTGTGTCGAATTTAATATAATTATGTTTTTCTTCAATAAATTGTCTTTATTTCTAATCATTTTAAAATAAATAGTATAATTAACGATAAATTAATTTTGAAACTATTGTTTTCTATTATTTCATGGGGGAAATAAAAAAATTCTGTTATGATACCATTTCTTTTTAGTACATAAGTTTTAAAGACAATCAAACTATAACTTATAGAATACTATTAAATACAAATTTGAGTTGTGTATTTAATACATTATATATGATTATTGAATATAATGTGATATATATATATATATTAGAAAATCTTCTATATTTTTAAATTAGTCTATCATAAATTAATTTGGTTTTAGTTTTTACTTTAAAAGTATGAAACAATTTTTTCTTTTTATTTGGTTTCAATTTGTTTATATTTTTTAGTTGGGTTGATCAGTATTTTCTTTTTTAGGTTCTATGTTGTATGATTTCATTATGAAATATATTAGATGCTAAAACTAAAAAATGGAAGGAATATATTTTTCTAACAATGTTGAAAAAATTTCAAAAAACAAACTATACAGTAATTATATTTTTGTAACAAACTATACACCACATAAGATACAAATAAAATAAAGTTAAATAGAAAAATAGAATGTTAAATTTAAAATTAATGAGAATGGTATCAATACAATAAAACTTGAACGCTTCTCACCAGAGCATGACACCTCAGCGATTTAAAGAAACCTGGAGCTGACACCTAATTTAAAACAGCTAGCCAATCAAAATATAACGATTAATACAGCTCAAATTTTTGAACCAATGTTAATTATTCTTGGTTCCACGTCACCTTCTCTTTACTCGTAAGCCTCTCGCCGACCGAATAAAAAAAAGTCAAAAGTCTCGCTCTTCGTCTTCTTCACGCCATATGCTTTTTTCCTCAACCCATAGAGAGAGAGTAGTAGCTGATGTGTTCATTCAAGTTGTAACAGACACTCCGTGTATCATCACCAACATATCATTCATAATTGTCTTCTCAAGCTAGAGCGTAATTGTAATGGATTTACCACAGTTTTTACCCGAAGTAAAAATGCAATTCATTTGGAGAGTTAGGCTCTCTCTCACATCTCCTCTTTCTCTCTTCTTTGGATATCTCTCTTTGATTCTCCAATTTCAGTCAATTTTCTATCACAAAACCGAGAAGAAGTTTGTGAGACAGATAATTCGAGTAGAAGCAATACCAAAGATTTTCACCCAACTCACAAACTCGATGAAGATGGATTTGGACCCGTCTTCAAGGTAACCTCAATTCTGACATGCCCGATCTTAAGGTTTCCTCTCTTAAGTGTATCTTTGACCATTTTGTTGTTTGTAAGTTCTTTGTGTGTGGTTTGTATTGTATTCATTCATTCTCATTTCCTAGATTTTTGTCCGATATATTTGTGTAGCAATTCTTAGTACAATAGCTTGATCCAGAGTATTGGATATGATGTGATTAGGTAGAACATTGCTATGGTATGTTACAATTGAGGTTTTTTGAGGGTTTATGATTACGGTGTATGCAGATAGCCTCATCGCATATTAGAAGCAACCTCACTTTCTCAATCTAAAGTCAAATTAATAACAAAACACAAAAGCCTCACAAATCTTTTCAAAAGCCTCTCGATGTTGGTTAGTGAAGTTTGTTGTTTTTTTAGGACCCTTGCTTATTATTTTCAAGTGGATTATATTTCTTTAGATGATGTAATTTTGTATTTGGATGTTTTCTGTTATGTTTTTTTTTTTTTGTAATTTCAGATAATTTGATGATGATAGTTGGACATTACTGGCTTTGGGTTTCTAAGCTCGCACCCAATCCAACCTTGAAGACCTTGATCAAAAATACACTTGATTCTATCTGCTACGACTTTAGTCATGAACCAAGCCGTAAGTGTTTATATTTAAACATACTAATTATAAGTTACAAAGAAAGTTATATTGACCAGTTTAGAGTTCGATTATGACATAGTTTTGTTCTTTTGTTTAGTGGTCTCTTAGACCATCTCCATTGGGAGATTCTCTTACAAATATATTTATTAGAAAATAATAAAAAGAAAAGAGAGAAGAGAAAAAAGAAGAAAAACGTTTCTTCCCAGAGTCACTTGAGAAACGATTCTCAGACCAAACAAGACATGTGTCATTTGTTCAATGGAACATAAATTAAAAAATAAATAAATAATAACAATTTGTAAAAAAAAAAAATTATTTTTTGAGAAACGTTCTTCAGCCGTTACTCGAGTAATGATGCCCTTAGAGTCTTAGTTATATGTAACTTATTGATCAATTTGACTGGTTTCTATCTCTAACTTTCAGTGTGTGAGCTTGATGTACCTGGAGAAATTTATGAAAGATAGGCATACCTTTTAGAATTTTCGAGCGTTGAGATGCCATATAAAACATACAATGGTGTGAATGTGTGTCAATATATCATATTTGTAGCAATATGATAGATAATATTCTTTAACATTAGATTGAAACAATATTTAAGTTCCTAAATTTTTATATTGTAGTACATTATGTCTCTGTCTGTTTTCTTCAGGCACACGTGGTTATGCTGGAAGCATCACGGAATATTAAGATTTTGTAGTATTTTTTTTTTAATTATGTGCATGTCTTCGTGATACAACAATACTTATGATAAACTTAGCCTTTTAATTTGTTTGAACACAAGTCCACAACTATGTTTTGTCTCCTCCAATCAATAACAACATTAGGGTGAGTTCTGACTTCTGATATGATCCAAGTTTTTCGTTTTAGGAAAAAAAATCTAGGTTATTTACTAGAACTCAAACTCTTTCATTGTTCACTCTTGAACTACTGATTCTTACCACCCTTACTTATTGAACAGGTGGAAGTTGGAATTGAGGATTGCTTGCATATCGAGTTTGGCATATATCTACCAGAGCCTGTTTTCATTCATGGACAACTCTCTCGCGCTTTATCACGAGTCTCTTCAAAAAAAGGTTAGTGAATATGGAGTGAAAGAACAAACAAAGAAAAAGGCTAGCAATGAAAAACGCCACAGTTAAGTGATTAAAAAATAACTTTTAAAAATTGATTTTTATTGTAACAACCTGTCCTACAGACCCCACTAGCCCCCTGCTAGCTGACCCAACGGACCGTCCGTAGACCCTGCTAGCCCCCCGTTAGCCGTCCCAACGCACCCCAAGCTGGCTCTGCAGGGCATCGATCCTAACCCATCACTGTGGATATCCAAATCCACCAGTAGGTTATTGGTGCGCCAGGCGTTCCTCGAACTCTGGTCCCCACCCTTTAACAACCTTCCCACAGGACAAGCTGTCACCAATTGATGAAACAACCCTTCCCGTTTTTTTTTTTTTTTTAATAATAAATACAATATATAGTTAAGCATCCCATACTACTTAATTAATCCAATCCAAACCACAACTTCTCATTAAACCAATAACAACCAATATACACAGCGGAAACATACTCACCATACAAATCAATACTTCATCAATACAATAACATTCCTAAGCATTCTATCCATCAACCTAGCATAACTCTAACCAAGGTTCCCACGTAAACAATATAACAAAGTCCAACAACACACAACCGAGACCCTAGATCATCCTCCTCCTCATAGCCATGATTCCACGTCACATACCTGCACACCACAAACAACAATTGAAATGCGTAAGTATTATCACAAATACTTAGTGAGGCAATCCTCCCATCTACTAGGCTATACACACAAGCAACTGAGATTCCCATGTTTAACAAACCACAAACAAACACAACAAACCAGGAAATCACGAATCAGACAAGTTGGTGTCGACCGACACCAGAGTGGTGCCAATCAACACTGGCCCAAACATGGTGTCGACCGACACCCACTTGGTGTCGATCGACACCGACCCCGTAGACACGTTCTGCTCGAAGCCGATCATCGAATCTCTGTTTCCAATCATCTCCAATCCGTCCCAAACTCACCAAAAAGCTTCAGGAACCTATAAGAACCATAGTACAACCACCACAAGCAAGAAAAACACCAAAACAACACCAAAAAAGCAAAACATAAGAGATCTCAGGCTTAGATCAGCCACGGTCCTGCACTCACCTCTTCTACAGGAAGATTTGATTGAGAAACGGTGGAACAACACCACAAGAAGCTTCTCCTTCGTTCCCAGCAACCACACTCCCTTCCACAGCAACAGATATCACAAAAAACCACCAAAAACAAGACAAAATCTCTCAAGAACACTCACAAACATTTGCTCTCCTTTTTCTCTCTTTTTCTCACTAAACAACGAAGAGAAACACTAGAACCCTCGTTTTCTCTTTAAATATGTCGGTTTGGGAACCAATCAAACCAAACCAACCCAAACGTCAATTAAAACTCAATCTGGTCGAACCAGAAAAGCTGGTGTCGATCGACACACCCCATGGTGTCGATCTACACCCATCCCCAAATATCACTATTTGGTTCGCGGATGTTACAATTCTCCCCCACCAACAAGGATTCGTCCTCGAATCCCTCAGCACCGTCCATCCTTCAAGGACCTCTGTGCCACCATCAACACGGTATGCACGTCCTCCGGCCGGACTGAACACCGTCAGCCAAAGTTTCCCATGCCACTGTCGCAACAGCCCGCACACCTCCGACTGAACCCTCGAGGTCTCCCTCTAGTCATTATACTCACATCCTAGACGTTATTTGCTCACAACTCAATGCTTCCCCCGTCCGCAGTCACAACCAACGAATCATGCCAGCTCGCTATCAGGCTAACCACCTTAAGCTACGACATCCAGGAAGTCACTCACACACCCTCCCCCCGCTCTCGGGTCGCAACTCTCGAGACATACCGGCTCACTGCCAGGCCACCGCCTACAGCTACGGTATTCAGGGAGTCGCTTACACCCACTCCCCCCACTCTCGGGTCGCAACCCTCGAGACATAACGGCTCACAGCTACGGTATCTAAGGAGTCTCAAAATATCCCGCTCTTGGGTCGTCACCCTAAAGCGCGCTCTAGGATCGTCATCCGAAGCAACATACCACTCCCACTCTCTGGCCACAAAGTCCATCGAGCTATCGGTATCACATGAGTTGGGCCCACACGGCCTTGAGCAAACAGGTCTGATGCCAACGAGTATCTCCCAACTAGATCTACCTCAACACTTTCCACAAAAATTTCTCTTTTTAGAAACTTTCTAATTATGGAAACCTCCCCTTTTATGGAAACTTTCTATTTATGGAAACTTCCCAAAAATAGAAAACCGAGCTATCTCTCTTTCTCCCATGACAACAACAGTCAAACATAAAGAAAAATACTCACTGTGGAATCATAAAGCAGGCTCTAAGAGGATGATAATAGGACTCCATACCACAAACAAATTGACTAACTACTCATAATCAGTTCCATCACACATCATTAAGCAGCAACCAACACAGAGATCAATTCATCCAATTAAATCCCTAGCCGCTCTAACTCTCCACCAAACCATCCTAGAACCGTATGGGCTATGATACCAAAATGAAACAACCCTTCCCATTTTTTTTTTAATAATAAATACAATATATAGTTAAGCATCCCATACTACGTAATTAATCCAACCCAAACCACAACTTCTCATTAAACCAATAACAACCAATATACACAGCGGAAACATACTCACCATACAAACCAATACTTCATCAATACAATAACATTCCTAAGTATTCTATCCATCAACCTAGCATAACTCTAACCAAGGTTCCCATGTAAACAATATAACAAAGTCCAACAACACACAACCGAGACCCTAGATCATCCTCCTCCTCATAGCCATGATTCCACGTCACATACCTGCACACCACAAACAACAATTGAGATGCGTAAGTATTATCACAAATACTTAGTGAGGCAATCCTCCCATCTACTAGGCTATACACACAAGCAACTGAGATTCCCATGTTTAACAAACCACAAACAAACACAACAAACCAGGAAATCACGAATCAGACAAGTTGGTGTTGACCGACACCAGAGTGGTGCCGATCGACACTGGCCCAAATATGGTGTCGACCGACACCCACTTGGTGTCGATCGACACCGACTCCGTAGACACGTTCTGCTCGAAGCCGATCATCGAATCTTCGTTTCTAATCATCTCCAATCCGTTCCAAACCCACCCAAAAGCTTCATGAACCTATAAGAACCATAGTACAACCACCACAAGCAAGAAAAACACCAAAACAACACCAAACAAGCAAAACATAAAGAGATCTCAGGCTTAGATCAGCCATGGTCCTGCACTCACCTCTTCTGTAGGAAGATTTGATTGAGAAACGGTGGAACAACACCACAAGAAGCTTCTCCTTCGTTCCCAGCAACCACACTCCCTTCCACAGCAACAGATCTCACCAAAAACCACCAAGAACAAGCCAAAATCTCTCAAGAACACTCACAAACGTTTTCTCTCCTTTTTCTCTCTTTTTCTCACTAAACGGCGAAGAGAAACACTAAAACCCTCAAATCCTCTTTAAATACGTCGGTTTGGGAACTAATCAAACCAAACCAACCCAAAACGTCAATTAAAATTCAATCTGGTCGAACCAGAAAAGCTGGTGTCGATCGACACACCCCATGGTGTCGATCGACACCCATCCCCAAATATCACTATTTGGTTCGCGGATGTTACAACTAGGGTTCGGCGCAACTCTTTTTTTGCTCTTTGTCCTCTTCATCTGTTTGACCTTATGTATTTATACCTAATACATAGTCGGTTATTGTATGGGCTTCACACTAATATATGATCCAGTTTCTAACAGACCAAACAGACTCATGTTAAACAAACATAGAAAAGCTTCTGATCCACTACAATTTCCTGTTTCAAGTTGGATCATATATCAACAAACACTATAGATCACCAGCGAGTAACAATGAGAGGCGGATACATATGTTCATCTGCATGGTACAAACGTGTTAGGGTCTCGTTCATATGACCAGTGACAATACATGTTACTAGCTTTGATTAATTTGTCATTTGTGACAATGGTTTATGAATCAAACACTAAATTCCATTCCGGTTGCGGTTGTCCTGCATTTTACGATGCTATTGTTGGATAGACTAAGTTAGAAGTCATCCTATTCCTAACTAGTTTGTGTTTTATTAAGAGATAAGGATGAGTTTGGTTTAGGAGTTATCTAAACAAATGTTTTCCAATTAGGAATAGGATTGGTGTTTTGTTTTATATAAATAAGGGTGTTGAGTTGTGACATACCTTAAGACAGATTTGAGATTGAGAGATTAAGGTTTTGAGTAATTTTCCTTAATAAGAAAGAAGAGTTGTTCTTTTGAAGTTTGAATCTCAAAGCTTGAAAACAAGAATTGGTATCAGAGCTTCAGACGAGTATCAAAGATGGGAGATCTTACCGTCTCAACCGTCACACCAAAAGAAGGAGGAGGATCTCCTTCTATCTCATGTCCGATGTTAAATACAGTAAACTACACCGTGTGGGCCATGAAGATGAGGATTGCCCTTAGAGTTCATAAGGTGTGGGAGGTCATAGAACCAGAGTTTGCAACAGACGCCATCAACGCTGACAAAAACAACATGGCAATTGCCTTACTTGTTCAATCCATACCTGAATCTCTTACCTTGCAAGTCGGCGAACTTGACTCGGCGAAGAAGATGTGGGAAGCAATCAAGGCAAGACATGTGGGAGTAGAGAGGGTGAAAGAAGCTCGTCTGCAGACTGTTATGGCCGAGTTTGATCGACTTCGCATGAAGGACACTGAGAAGATAGATGAGTTCGTGGGAAGATTATCTAAAATTTCAGCCATGACGGCTGCACTGGGAGAAAATCTTGAAGAATCAAGGATGGTGAAGAAGTTTTTAAAGTGTCTCCCAAGAGCAAAATTCATACACATGGTTGCATCGTTGGAGCAAGTGCTGGATCTCAACACCACAAGCTTTGTGGATATTGTTGGACGCTTGAAAGCGTATGAAGAACGAATCTCAGAGGAAGAAGATACACAAGAAGATCAGACCAAGCTACTATATGCGAACATGGAGGGACAATCTAACTACACAAACCGTGACTATAATGGAGAATATCGAAACAGAGGACGAGGTGGAAGATCCTTTTACAGAGGTAGAGGTCGTGGGCGTTTTGGTGGAGGACGAGGCTTTGGCGGAGGTCGAGATATGTTGAAAATAACATGTTTTCGTTGTGACAAGACCGGACACTTCGCCTTCAATTGCCCAGACCGACTGCTCAAGTTATAGGAAACACATGAAGACGAGAAAAGTGAGACACAAGACGCTGACGAACTTATGATGCACGAGAGTGTCTTCTTGAACGAAGAATGATGCATACCAAGCAAGTTTGAGACGAATACAAGGGAGGATAATATCTGGTACCTGGACAACGGAGCCAGTAATCACATGACAGGAGATCGACGCTATTTTGATTCGATCGACACTTCCATCACTGGAAAGGTACGTTTTGGAGATGACTCTCGAATAGATATTAAAGGTAAATGTTCTAATGCTTTCACTGATATGTACGGAGAGCCACGAGTGATGACAAACGTCTATAACATACCAAACCTGAAAAGCAACATTATAAGTCTCGGGCAAGCCACTGAATCAGGATGCGACATAAGGCTTAGAGGAGGTACCTTAACTATGCACGATCAACACGGTAAACTGCTTGCTAAAGCTGAACGGTCGTTAAACCGTCTCTACAAGGTAAGAATGGGGATCAGGGATACTACGGTCAGAGATACTTCAAGCCTCGATCTAGCCCAAACAAGCGAGGCAAGTAGGTGGCATGCGAGGTTAGGACACATTAACTCGGCCACATTAAAATCCATGTTTGATAAGAAGCTTGTTCAAGGTAATACGGATGTCAATTTCGAGAAAGAAATATGTGGCTCATGTTTACTTGGTAAACAAGTAAGACGAGTTTTCCCACAAGCAACCTCATATTGCGCAAACAAGGCACTTGAACTGGTTCATGGGATCTTTGTGGGCCTATAACTCCAAGCACAGCTGCAGGGAACAAGTATATCTTTGTTCTTATTGACGAACATACACGTTACATGTGGACTACTCTGCTAAAGGAGAAAGGAGAGGCTCTTGGAAAGTTCAAAATTTTAAACGACTGGTAGAACAAGAATCAGGGGAGCGCATACAGACTTTTAGGACTGACTGAGGGGGAGAATTTGTTTCTCATGAATTCAACACATTCTGTGAGAGCTCAGGGATCAGGAGACACCTCACTGCTCCTTATACTCCCCAGCAAAACGGAGTCGTTGAGAGGCGAAATCGTACCTTGTTGGAGATGACCAGAAGCTGCTTAAAACACATGCACTTACCAAACTACATGTGGGGAGAGGCTATTCGATATTCAACTTACCTATTAAATCGAATAGCTACAAGAGCGTTGAAGGACAAGACGCCATACGAGATGTATAGGAGCAAGAGTCCAAACATTGGACATTTACGAGTTTTTGGTTGCATTGGATATGCTAAGGTGGATAAACTTCACTTACGAAAGCTTGATGACAGGTCAAGGATGCTCATTCACTTGGGAACCGAACCAGGTTCAAAGGCGTATAGGCTGTATGATCCACAGAACCGGAAGATAGTGGTTAGCAGAGATGTGGTATTTGATGAAATAAAAGGCTGGAATTGGAGTGCAGAGAGGCTAGTGTCTGAGGCTGGAAATAATGGCAACTTTAGTATAACTCTTGGTGAATTCGGGAATCATGGGATATATGATGAGATGGAGAATAATGAGAATGTCGAAGCAGAGCACAAAATCGATAGAAAGGAGAACAGAGGAATTGTAAGCAGAATAGAAGAAAATGATGCAGACACCATAAACAAGGAGGAAAACACTTCAATAACTCTTCGGAGGTCTATGAGATCGACTTCAAGACCTAAATATCTCGAAGATTATGTTTTAATCACACAAAAGGAGTGCTTAGAACTAATGGAGGAAGAAGGTGAAACATTGCTTTTGTGTCTAAATGAAGAACTGAGGAACTTTGGTGAAGCAAGTGAGACCAAGTAGTGGATCGTGGCATGTGAGGATGAGATTCTTTCTATTAATAAGAATCACACTTGGGATTTAGTTGAGCTACCTGCAGGTCTGAAGCCAATAGGTTTGAAATGGGTTTTTAAACTCAAGAGGAATGTTGATGGCAGTATACACAAGCATAAAGCACGCCTTGTTGCTAAAAGGTACGTACAGCAACACAGGATTGATTTTGAAGAAGTGTTCGCCCCTGTTGCTCGACTGGAGACCATCCGACTCCTTGTCAATCTTGCAGCGTCCAACGGTTAGGAAGTGCACCATCTCGATGTTAAAACGGCTTTCCTTCACGGTGAACTAAAAGAAACAGTATATGTTGATCAACCAGAAGGGTTTGAAGAAAGAGGAAACGAGAATAAGGTGTACAAGCTAAACAAAGCTTTGTATGGTCTAAGACATGCTTCAAAGGCGTGGAAACAAGCTCAACGAGATACTTTGTGAGTTAAATTTTAAGAAGTGCTCTAAAGAACCATCTGTATATCGAAAGGAGGTCGGTGAGCGTCTTGTGGTGGCTGTATACGTCGACGATTTGTTTGTTACAGGAACAAACAAAGATATTATCAATCAGTTTAAAAAGGAGATGACCACAAACTTTGATATGAGTGACTTGGGAAATCTAACATATTACTTGGGAATTGAAGTCTGTCAACATGAGGAGGGGATTACTTTGAACCAGAGGCGATATGCTCTAAAGATCCTTGAGGAGGCTGGCATGAACGACTGCAATCCTGTACACATCCCAATGGAGACAGGATTAAAGTTGTACAAAGCTTTGAAAGAAGAAAGGATTGATGCCACTAGCTACAGGAAGAATGTTGGCTGTCTGCGTTACTTACTGCATACGAGACCGGACTTATCGTATTGTGTGGGTGTGTTAAGTCGCTATATGCAGGATCCTAGGACTTCTTATGGAGCTGCTATGAAGAAGTGTTTAAGATACTTGAAGGGTACGGTCAATCTTGGTCTAACATTTGGTCGTGAAAGAACAAGGGTACCACAGTTAGTAGTATATAGCGATAGCAATCACAATGTTGATCCTGACGATGGCAAGAGCACTACAGGACACATATTTTACCTTGGAGAGAGCCCGATCACTTGGTGCTCACAGAAGCAGGACACTGTTGCTTTATCATCATGTGAAGCTGAATTTATGGTAGGAATAGAAGCAGCAAGACAAGCTATTTGGTTGTAGGATTTGCTTGAAGAAGTTACTGGAGCTCCATGTGAAAAGGTCACCATTCGGATAGACAATAAATCAGCTATTGCTCTGACGAAAAATCCAGTCTTCCACGAGCGTAGCAAGCACATTCACACCAGGTATCACTTTATCAGGGAATGTGTGGAGAACGGACAAGTGGAGGTGGTTCATATCCCCGGAAGTGAGCAGAAGGCGGATATATTAACCAAGGCACTCGGAAGGAACAAATTCAAGGAAATGAGGGAGCTCATTGGTATGAGAGAAATTGCCGAAGATGACTTCAAACTTAGGAGAGAGAATGTTGGATAGACTAAGTTAGAAGTCATCCTATTCCTAACTAGTTTGTGTTTTATTAAGAGATAAGGATGAGTTTGGTTTAGGAGTTATCTAAACAAAGGTTTTCCAATTAGGAATAGGATTGGAGTTTTGTTTTATATAAATAAGGGTGTTGAGTTGTGACATACCTTAAGAGAGATTTGAGATTGAGAGATTAAGGTTTTGAGTAATTTTCCTTAATAAGAAAGAAGAGTTGTTCTTCTGAAGTTTGAATCTCAAAGCTTGAAAACAAGAGCTATTAACTGAACCGTAAACCTAATTCACTTCCTTTTTTGTTTTTTCTTATGACTTCCTAGATTAATATCCCTAACATACTGTATATAAACAAGGGTGACATTCTTGCCGATGGAAATGTTTACAATAGCTAAATGGATAAGGCTGATTTTTAATAATCATTTTAAAACACACTAAAAAAATGTGGAGTTAGATCGTAGTTATGTCATGTCGAGAAATTGAACTGAATCCTAAATGTAGATGCATACTTATAAACCACGCTTGTAATTTGTATAATTCCTATGAGGCTGCATGATTCAGACATACTTTCCATTTTTTGTTTGTTTGAGACGTTCCGATTATTAACACCAAAAGAATAAGAAAAATAAGAAACTATTAGTTAGACTGTTAGCGTCTTGTAATTGTTAGTGTTTATTAGGCGTCCCACATCGGTAGTTGGAAAAATTATCAAATGATATATAAAGAGTTAGGATATTTTTATTCATTGTCAATTGATAATGAGTGGAGAGACCCATATCTTATATATATCACTATTGACAATAGTTGTCCCGCTGATTCATGCCCGAACATACCGAGATTGATGCCTTAGAAAAATCATCTTTGAGCGTATTAGGGATACAATATTGGAAGTTGAATAAGATCTTAAGTGTATCTCCACTCATTGCTAATTAATTTTAAGTTGAAAGCTCACAATCTAATAATAATAATGTCATATGTTGTATGTTTTGATAAGAGTGATTCCAACTAGGTGAATTCATATAAAAATTGCATGTTGTAGAAGTACCATGCATATCTTTTGGCTCTTTAAATATATATAACAAAATTGAAACTTTTGAAAAAAATTGAATACATACCTTAAACTTAATAGGAAATTTGGAATCTATACTAAATTTTTTAACTCTTTGAAATGTACCTTATGTACTGCACTAAATGACTATTTTGTCCTTAATTACAATTTATTAAAAATAAATACAATTTAGTTAAATTAATTCACAAACAAAATTAATTTTAAAAACATTGTGTACACTAAATATTTGGAATTTTGCTAAATTGTTTTTGAAAATGATGAATTGATTTACTATATATAATATTAATCAATAACTAAAAATATTTAATTCAAATAAAATAAATAAAATCTTCCCTTAATTAATAATTAATCAAACGTTAAAAAATAAACACAAAATAATTAAATTAATTTATGTTAGAAAATTATTTTTAAAAATCACTGTTTATAAATTAGATATTGAAAAAATTTAGATAATGATGAAGTAGTTTATTATAGATAATATTAATCAATAACAAAAATTAAAATTCAGATAAACGAAATAAAAATGATCGTGGATCACTCAATTGTTACTCAATTGTGATTAAAAATCTGGTATTATTTAGTAATTTAATTTTAAAAATTTATATAACAACTAAAATAAAATTAATTAGAATTATTATTTTATGATTTATGTTTAGTAAATACTTTTAGAAAATATTAGTTTTAAATAAATATATAAATCACTAATAATAAATAAAAAAAGTTTTGAAAAATAATTATATATTTCAATTTATTTTGATAATTATCAAGTTTAATAAAATAATAAAAAAATTATGAGCTTTTAGAAAATAAATCAACGGTTCAAAAAATCGACTATGTAACAAATCAATTAAGAAAAAAATAAATCGACTTTGTTAATATAAGTCAACAAAGAAAAAATATAAATCAACAGGAATAAAATATAAGTCTACAGTTCAAAAAGTCAATCGTATTAATAAGTCAACTTAAAATGAAATAAGTCTATTAAGACCGAACAAATCGACGGGAAAAAAATATAAGTCAACAAACAAAACAAACAAGGCAACATCATCAAAAGTCGACTATGTAAAAAAAACAATCAAACAAAAAAAAAGTGTCGACAGTTTTAAAATAAATCGATGGAAAATTAAATAAGTCGACAAAAATTAAACTTAAGTCAACCATTCAAAATATCGACCTTATTAATAAATCAACGTAGAATGTAATAAGTCAACAATAAATAAACAAATCAACAAAAAACAAATATAAATCGATGAACAAAAAAAAAATGTCAACCATTAAAGAAATCGACTATGTTAAAAATCTACTAGCCATAACATAAGTCAACTGTTTAAATATAAGTTGATGACAAAGATAATTGAGTCAATAGAAGTAAAAAACAAAACGATTGTTCAAAAAGTCGACATTGTAAATAAATCAACATTGATTAAAATAAGTCTAAAATATTGATATATATATATTATAAATTGTATAATCTTGAATTATTTATTTTAAAATAAATTTAAATCTAAATAATATCAACAAAAATATTTAAATTCTTCTTTTTTTATTCAAAATTATAAGATCAAAAATTGATTCATGTAATCATTATTTAAAATATAATAAATAGGTTTTCGTTTTAATTTTATTTATTAAATAATTTATTTCGAATTTAACCATTTTTAAAAGTATTTTATTTTTAAAGTTTAATTATTTTTAAATATAAATTAAGTTTTTCTTATTTTATTTAATTGTTAAAATTATTTAATAATAAGAATATTTCTGTCTATTTTCATTTCAAAATATGTAGTTTTCAAATAACTATAATATTAAGTGTAGTTTTCAAATATTTTATAAGATTTGGTGTATTTATAAAAATCTCCCAAATCTTTTACTTCTGTATTAAAATAACGATTAATTTTTTTCTTCAATATTCGGATATGATTTCATATGTATGAACGATGATAACACAATATCGTCATTAGCACAAATTAATACTTTACGAATCCTAGCTAGTCAAATGACGAAGACTTTTAAAACAATGTTGTTGCAGGAGGAGAGAGCTAGATTAAGATATGAGATCACTTGCGCAAAATGTGATGGACATCTCGGCCATGTCTTAAACATTGTTGTCTCAAGTTCTCTTCCGCGATTCCCTCTCGGTGATCATAATTGGGAAAAGGGCAATTTATGAGTATTAATGTCTTATACAAATGTACAAATTACACAATGAAAATTTATATCTAAATTTAAATAAAATTTAAATGTCATGCACAAATGTTATAAAATATATCGATTTCAGAGTCCACATTACTAGTTATTAGTCAACATTAAGGGAAACTGATTTAGATAACACGTGTTTAAGGAAGTGAGATCATCTACTACAAATGATATCGTTTTGATGCTGTGCTTTTAATGTTTTCAAAAAAATAAGACACCAGAAAACTCGAACTCACAACCTTTGATAACTTTAACATATGTCTTTACTAGTTGATCTCACAACTATATTCAACTTTTATGTTTAAACCCCCAAAAAAATCATTTAAAGCTGATGTCAATCTTGAGCAAATATGAGAAAAGATATGAAAAAAAATCAGAATATAATACATTTCTTGATGTTCTTCAAACTTTTTAAACAATTGTTTCCACATAATCAAAAAAATGGTGAGCTCATAAGAGGCCCACCGAACAAAAAGTTCAGCCCGTGAAAGAAAAAAACACAAAACATAATGGCACGTGCAAGTATAGTAGCCGTTTACTAAACCGGACCAATAACCGGTTACCGGTTTAAGTGTGAACAACAGAAGAACCAAAAGGATTGTCTTCTTCTACAATCAGAATCTGTCTGTGTGGCTTGTAACGACGCTTCATTATCAGTGACTTCTTTAGTTTTATCCACAAAAAATAATGAGATTTAAAAAAAAAAAAATGAATCTTTTATCTCTCTAGACTTGAAAATTTCCCTCCTTTCTCACTCCCTATGCATGTATACGTATATAGAATCGTATATCTGGCGAGAATACACGCAAGGTGTTCTCGTCTCTGACGTGGTCTATTGTCTTCCTTAGCTTTAGTCAATTTCTTCATCGGTGTATTTGTTCTGTACTATTGTTATTATCTGAAAAATTAAAAGTTTGAGTCTTTAGGGTTTATGGGTGACAAAAGTAATTGCCTTTAGGCTCTTTTTTTTAGTTCTGTGGATTTCATCTCAAAAATGGCAATTAGTACTATGTTAGGGTCCATCTCTTGTTGCCCCTCTCCCAAGGTATATTTCTCCTTCTTTCTTCTCCGGCTGACTTGGATAAAAATCACTTCTTCTTGATATTGGTGACAGTGATTACTGTTTGTTGAATCTTGGGTTCTGATTTTAGTGGGGTTTGATTCGATTGCAGGGGTATGAGATGATTAAACAACACAGTGGTCGATTCAAGCATTGTGTTTTCACGGTGAAATCGTCGTGTGTGCCTGTGTATTCGGAAGGCGTAAACTGTGGGTTCAAGTTGCATTCTTTTGTGGGTACAGATTTAGTTAAAAGAAGGGTTTTTTTGGATACTTCTAGAAGATTCTATTTCCAAGGTAGATGGTCTGAATCTTCCGGGAGGAGAGTGGTACAAACTTATGATGTAGCAAGTGCTGTTGATGTAATCAACGATCTTGGATTCGATACTTTGACCTTCTTGATGGTCACTGTTATTATTGTCCCTGCATTCAGAGTCCTCAAAGCCAGTCCGGTATAACATAATATACTACATGGGGTTAGTTTATAGTCTCGGTTATAAACTACTTGGCGATAACATTTGTAGTTTTGATGGTGTCCCAGATACTTGGTTTCTTCTTTGCTGGTGTTGTCCTCAATCAATTTGGTTTGATTAGAAATCTCACAGATGTTAAAGTTCTTTCGGAATGGGGGATTCTTTTCCTGGTGAGCATTTGATTCATTTCGTTGACAGAAAAGCTTTACGCATTTGAATAAGTGGTAATGACTGGGATTTTCCTGATTATATTTGGCAGCTCTTTGAGATGGGTCTAGAGCTTTCACTTGCACGTCTGAAAGCTCTCGCAAAATATGCTTTTGGCATGGGACTAACTCAGGTTTGGACCTTAGAAAAAAGTTCTTTGGTTTGTCTTAAACTGTTTACATTTCTTCTTATATCTTCACTTCTGTCAGATTAACATCTCAAGAGTCAATAATCTCTAAGGCTTTGTTATGAAATTTTATAGACCATATCACAATTGCTATATCATTGTTTGCAAAGATGTTAGTGTCATACATCATTTGTTTAACGTTACCTTACATTGACCCTTTTCCTTGTTTTTAAAGGTTTTGTTATGCACGCTTGCATTCACTGCTTTTGAACTCCCACCTAATGGAGCCATAGGAACACGAATTCTTGAATTCCTTTTTCATTCAAGGAATGACTTGGTAAGACTTTTCACTTGGGGTGTTCTTAAGATTTTGTTCCATGTTTTTATAATTTTAGGAGACGCATGTTTTCCCAATCTCAGATGCTTTATGCTGGACTTTTTAAGATATATGCTAGTATGATCTATACTTTCTGTAAAACTCCAGGTCAACATTAGAAGCATTGATGAGGCCGTAGTCATTGGCGCTGCTCTTTCATTGTCATCTTCAGCTTTTGTTCTACAGGTATTAGCACAGTTGCAAGACCTTTAAGTCATATTTGTACATTGGTAAGGAGAAGAGGCAAACTCAATCAAGAATTTAGTATATTTCTACTGACAATTTCGAAGTGTATAGCTTCTTGCAGAAAAAGGTGAGCTCCCTACAAGATTTGGCTCAGCAACCTTGGGAATTCTTCTTCTACAGGTTTTGCTTATCCTGATTTAATCCCTGTATTCTATTCTATGACTTGTTAGCCGATACTCATAAGTTATGAAAATATGTGTTTTGAAATATCATCCAAGATATGCAAAAATCTTGTGCAAACTCCTGAATTAGAAAAACTTTTCCCTTACTTCTCCCATTGTTTGCAGGATATAGCTGTTGTACCGTTACTAGTCGTTCTTCCGGTGTTGGAAAGCCAGGTAACTTGGCTATCGACTTTTTGAGCTTTTATGGAGTATTTTTTAGACAAACTATAAAAGATGCATTAAACTTTTATTAGTATATAGTAAACCTTTGCACTTAATATCTGAATCTCCATAATTTTGCAAGAATCTTGGTGGGGAAAGTATATGGCCGGAGCTTGCAAAAGAAAGTGCAAAGGCTCTTGGTGGGTTGGGCATTCTCTCTCTTGGAGGAAAGTTCTTTCTCCGTAGAATTTTCGATGTAAGTTATTTCGTGTCCTTGTAACTTTACAAAACCCTTTCCGCTGTATTATTTGGTGCAGAGCTTAATACTAAGCCCAAAACAATATTACAGGTTGTTGCAGAAACCAGAAGCTCTGAAGCTTTTGTTGCCCTATGCCTTCTCACAGTTGCTGGGACTTCACTTCTGACTCAAAAGCTTGGTTTCAGCGATACGGTTTGAATTAATTCCCTTTTCAAAAAAATAAATTCCATCTAAAATCCTCACTTTAATGTCCTAACTCAGTATTTTAATTTGAAGCTTGGAGCTTTTCTTGCTGGTGCACTTCTAGCGGAAACAAATTTCCGAACACAAATAGAAGCTGATATTAGGCCGTTTAGAGGGTTACTACTTGGTTTATTCTTTGTGACCACAGGAACTTCTATTGACATGGAGGTAAAGTGTTATATTGCATTGCATATGGTTTCCGGTGAAACATATGAAACATTTCTTAGCCATGTTCATGTGGTTAAAATCTTTTTGCAGGTTTTGTTTCGAGAATGGCCTAATGTTCTCTCACTCTTGGGTGGTCTGATTGTGATCAAAACACTTATCATAACCGCAATCGGTCCCCGAGTTGGTCTCACATTACAAGAAAGCGTAAGAATTGGTTTTCTTCTTTCCCAAGGAGGGGAATTCGCATTTGTTGTGTTCTCTTTAGCCAACAGGTTTCTTTTCTAACTGTTCAAAATTCTTTAAACTTAAAATTAGACTCGACATGTCCCTTACTAATTAGGTGGTCATGATTGTTACAATCATTTTTGTGCAGGCTAGGAGTGCTTCCAAATGAGTTGAACAAGCTGCTCATTATCGTAGTTGTTTTGTCTATGGCGTTAACACCTTATCTTAACCAACTTGGCAAAAGAGCTGCCGATTTTCTTGATGAGAAACTTGATCCTGGAGATGTAACTTTTTAAATTTCTATCTTTGCTCTTTATATATATACAAATAAAGATTTTGCAGTCGTCATGAATCTGTTGACAACTCTGCAGAGAATAGGTGAGGATGTGAACTTCGACGTCAGTGAATCAATTGTCATCATTGGATTTGGACAAATGGGTCAGGTAAAAGTCATAATTTGCTTTCCTGGAAAAGTTGTGCTGAGGGGTAGCTTATTCTTATCAAGTTGATATGTTTTTGCAGGTGCTTGCCAATTTTTTGTCGACGCCATTGGTCTCAGATAGTGATCTTGTGGGATGGCCTTATATTGGTTTTGATCTGAATCCTGCTGTAGTGAAGGTCTGAAACAGATAACTTGGTAGTGATCTGATAAAATTGTTGGCATTCTAAACTGTTTCTTTCTTTCTTTATGTTGGTTTTGTTTGTAGGAATCAAGGAAACAAGGTTTCCCGATATTGTATGGAGACGGATCTCGACCATCAGTTTTGCAGTCTGCAGGTGTGTCATCTCCTAAAGCTATCATGATAATGTATAAAGGCAAGAAGAGAACTACTGAGGCGGTTCAAAGACTCCGTCTTGCCTTCCCCGGGGTAATTTGGCTCTTCCTTTCTTCCTTTATAAAACCAAACATCTGAGAAATTGCCAGAGGATGATTGCTTTTAATATATATTAACAGAGTCCGATTTACGCAAGAGCTCAAGATTTACCGCATCTCCTTGAACTAAAGAAAGTAGGAGTCACAGATGCAATCCTCGAGAATGCAGAGGTACAAAAAAAAGATTCTCATTCTTGAGATAACACTGAGATTTTGGTCTGAACGAGTTTGTTTTGTTTTGGTTTACAGACAAGTCTACAGCTAGGTTCGAAGCTGTTGACAGGATTTGGAGTAATGTCTGACGACGTAAGCTTTCTGAGCAAAGTTTTCAGAGATTCAATGGAGATTCAAGCTCAAGAAGAAATCACAGCTAATGAAAACAATGCAGTTAATTTGAAGCCAATGCAAATGAAAGCTTCTGATATAAACGTGGAGTCAGCTGCACAGGTGCAGCTCATGAAGCCAATGCAAATGAAGGCTTCTGATTCAAACGCAGACTCTGCAGAGATTCTTCAAGAAAGAGATGGTTTGAGTCAGCCTGAGAATGATTCTTATTCTGTGAATATAGATAATGGATTTGTTGGTAAAGCTGATAAAGCTCAAGAGTAAAAAAAATGCTCAAAATTCTAAAAGAATTTACATTTTTCTTCTGTGATTATTATTCTTGTATATTCCAAGGTTTAGCTCAAAATCTAGTACTATTCTTGGATTTTAATAGAATACAAAATTCGAATATATTCCAGTGTTGGTCTTTGCATATGAACTTGTTTAGCATGAATTCTAGTGGATTTGTGTAAACAAAGCCATTTATAGTAAAGTTTTTGATAATCCACAAATGAATTCTTCTAAATTGTCATTAAAAATTTTTGATTTTAAAGAATAGAAAACATAGGAAATTAACTTTAAATCATTGATCGAAAATTCCTCCTAAAATAATTTTATTTGTTATATTTAATTGAACTAAATTCCGGTTCGGTTCGATTTGAAGGTTGTTAAAACGAAATTCCGGTTCGATTAAGCAAACTATAAACTTTTTGAAGTATATAAGAACTGACGTCATTAACCTCTTATCATTGGTTCGTATCAACCACGCGCTTAAATTCGTTCGGCTTCGGTCAAAATTAAACAAAAATACTGCAAATGTCAAAACTCTTAATTTAATTAATTTTGTGTAAAATATACGAATGAAGAAGAAGCTCTCAATCAGTATCGATTTCGTTTGTTTAGCGTGAAAATTTTGAAATCTGATTGCAAACCTGAGAAGAAGAAGAAGAAGAAGAAGAAGAAGAAGAAAAATTTCGTAGATTTCCTTTTGAGTTCTAGGGTTTCGTTACGATTTAAATTGTTGATTGCGAAGGATATGGCTCAGGCGGTAGAAGAATGGTATAAACAGATGCCGATCATCACTCGCTCCTATCTCACGGCTGCTGTTATCACCACCGTCGGATGTTCCCTCGATGTATTTGCTAATTCCCTAATCTTTTTTTTTTTTTTTTTTGTTTCTGTTTCTAAAATGTTTCTTTGTTCGAATTGATTTGAGATTAGTTAGGCTGATTCATTGTATTTTGGATTTTGTGCAGATAATATCTCCGTATAACCTCTACTTGAATCCTACCCTTGTGGTGAAGCAATACCAATATTGGCGTCTCGTTACTAATTTCTTGTATTTCCGCAAGATGGGTACTTTTTCTTACCACTCAACTCTTTTAAGACGAACTACTTTTGTCTTATGAACAAGTTTCTGTCTTTTGTGGATTTTCTCTGTAGTTGCACACTGTATCAGAAGCTTTAGATTGAGTTGAATTTTTTGCATCTCATGCTTGACTAGTCCGTGTGTTTTGTCACATTACTAGCTCTATGTTGCTGACAACGTTTAGCTTCTGCTTTTAATAGTGTTTTGACTGAATGCATCGTGCATTTGATTGCCTTGTTTGCTATTGCTTATTATCGAAAATTTCATTACCTTCTTGGTTTTTTTTTCGGCAGATTTGGACTTCATGTTCCATATGTTCTTTCTTGCCCGATACTGCAAACTCCTTGAAGAAAACTCCTTCAGGGGAAAGACTGCTGATTTCCTATACATGCTTCTGTTTGGAGCATCTGTTTTGACTGGTATTGTTCTTATCGGTGGAATGATACCGTACTTGTCCGCATCATTTGCTAAAATCATATTTCTCAGCAACTCATTGACTTTCATGATGGTTGGTAACTTCTACCCCGCCTTTTTTTCCCACAAATCTAAGTCAATCTCTATATATCAGCAGCTAATAGTCTTTTATGTTTTACAGGTCTACGTATGGAGCAAACAAAATCCTTATATTCACATGAGTTTCCTTGGTCTGTTCACTTTCACTGCAGCTTACCTACCATGGGTGAGTTTAACTTTCTTGCGTCCCCTCTTTTCCCTTAACTACAACCAGAACGAAGAAATAACATGTTCTGCAAAATCCGGCATTGCAGGTGCTTCTTGGGTTCTCTATCCTTGTTGGTGCCAGTGCTTGGGTGGATCTTCTGGTAATTTACTCAACTATCCAAAAGTTTCTTCTCCAATCCCTTTTCATCTTTATCCTCCACTTAATTTTGAGCCTATCCACAACAATTGCAGGGTATGATAGCTGGTCACGCTTACTACTTTCTGGCTGAGGTTTATCCGCGAATGACTAACCGTCATCCTTTAAAGACTCCATCATTCCTCACAGCCCTATTTGCAGATGAACCAGTTGTGGTTGCACGGCCTGAAAATGTGAGGTTTGCTCCTGCACCATTTGATGAGATCCACCAAGATTGATTCTGATCTTACTTTTTCCAAACCGGAGCACCAATGTTCGGCTTGTTGGTCAGTTATAAATGGTAAAAAGGCAGATGTTACACGGTCTATTAACTCTGACACGCGACTTGTGAGTTGTGACCAACACACCCTAGTTTCTAGTAGTTGGGTGTGTTTTGGTCTCTTCTCTTTTTCTCCCATCTCTTTATCATGTTGTGTATAAAAATTTGCTTCGCTCGTAAGTGGTTATGGATATGGACACACTCAAATTGTACACAGCCTCCAGAAATGTCGTAATGTTTTAAGTCAAAGTTCTTTGTCTCCGCACTCAAGTATCACAAGTGTTACTCGTCATCCAAAACTTTGCTAATTCGCCTTTTCTCAAATCTTTGCTGATTCACTTTACTTACAAAGTTCAACTTTATTAGATCACCCATTTTCAGACAAATCTTTACCAGAAGCTCGGAAAGAAAACAGACCGAATCCCTCTTTCATTTGTACAAGACAAAAGTCAGGACATCGTTTTTCAATAGTTCGCACGCTTCTTGTAAACAACAACTTTTTTTTTTTCTGTTCAACTCTTGTAAACAACTAGTGTCTTTTTCTATATTGATGTTAGCAGTGAAAACAGCGAGAGCTGCGTATTCCGGAAAACAACAAGACATGTTCAAGCTTCTTTCTATATATGGCCGGCGTGTGAGTTTATAAACGTTGGACACTATGATCTCTTAATCATAGAGATAGGTCTCTTTTTCCAGTATTGTACCCCATAAGCTGCAGTTGAAGCCATAGTCGTTGAAGCAACTAACCAGCTGGATAAAAAGCAAAATGAGACCACAAACAAGATTTTCAGATAACACACTTTAAGTGAAGGCAGTGATTAGTCCATGCTGCGTGGTAATTGGAAAAAGACCTATTACCTTAGATAAGTGATCCATGTCTGGGTATCTGGATTCCCAAACTCGGGTTGAAGTAGTGCACCAGCGACTAGAGCCAACTGGAAAACTGTATTCACCTGTTGATGAACATGTTCCGTTAACTAACCAGTTACGAATACCAAAGATGCAAACATGATAACAAGCTGTCACCTAGAGATCATACCTTGCTTATAAACAATGGTTCTACTTTCTGAGCGCTTGAACCATCGAGGTTGAAGAAATCACTCCAACTCTTCCACTGAAAGAAACAAGCCCAATATGATTCCCATCAATAATTTCAGTTCATGTTCTTGTTAACTCATGGTTGGGCGGCCCAACAATGTTTCGAAGTAAGAGACATAAGTTGAGTGGTCTAGCTCAAAGTTACAAGAACTCACCTTCCAGTCCAAGTTTAGTGCCCTTAGGTAAACTGCACCACCGACGAGTGCAACATCCCGTAACAACACAATTCCTACCAGTCCAGCTTTAGAGCACAAATGTCACATGCATCCACCAAAACAGAGTTAAGTATCAGAGCTTTTTAAGGCAGTATTCCAATCTAGGACTACCTTAACTAACAAACACAGCCAAGTTCAGTAACTAATTTAGTTAACTTAGTCGGTTTCCCCTTGATATAAATACATGCAATCTTTACAAGAGGTCTGTTCCAAGGAGATCAAAGGAATGAAACTAAAACTAGAAAAACTCTGATACAATTCCCAAGGTTGTAAATCATTCAATTCGAGAGTAAATCAAAGCACATTTTCCATATAAGAGAAAATTCCGCCTTCAACTTCGTCAACTCTAGATATTCCGAAATTTTGATCGTAACTGCTATCTTATTATCTACCAGGAGTAGGAGAGATTTAAGAATACTCACGATGTAAGAGATCTTTCTGCACCATTGCTACTGCGACACACCCGATGAGAACCTGAAATTAAACACGAGCATAACCAAGAAAACTGAGATGAAATGAAACCTCACACATGTCTTCAGAGAAACCAACCCTAACCTCTAAACACATTCAGAGAACATCCATAATAGATCAAAAGAATTTACCTTGTCTGCAAGAGGATCAAGGTACGAGCCAACCACAGAATTAATCTTCATCCTCCTAGCCATGTAACCATCTAACTACAAAATCAAGAATCTCAAAAAATTATGATTTGAAAACAATGTTCTTCTTCGGTTCTTCCCAATACTATTAAAACAAAAATCACAGAGAAAGATGAATACCCAATCACTAGCTCCAGAAACAGCTAAGCCTACGAAAGCAGGAGAATACATCTCATTCGAGATCATCCTACAATACAACCACAATCAAGTTTTCAGATTCTTCACTCCCCAACACTTTCTTCTGATAAAGAGATACTTATATACTTACCACCAAAGCGCGGGACCAGATACTAATCTCGCCATAGATATCAAATTCGGCACATTAACAAAACTCGTGATTACCCCACCATTCTCCTCCTTCGAGTCGTCAGGATCCACCGTTGGCACCACAGACTGTAACCCTAACTGTCTCGGAAACCTAGTTCTTCTTCTAATTCGATCCAATCCAAGATTCAGAGCTTCGACCTTCTTGAAAACAGCGCCGTTTCCGCGCCAATGCAGAGGTGTGGCGGACTGAAGCAGTTTCCAAGGAGGAGAAGACAAGAAGAGAGGTCCATGAAGAGGAACGAACCATTTCGAAATCGGAGACAGCCGGTGTGAGAAGTGTGGGAACAACGGCGAAAACTGCGGTGGGATCAGAGAGACGGTTCCGCCGGAAGGTGAAGAAGCGGTTGCGGCGGTGAAGAACGGTCTTGTTTTCCGGTGATTGATTTCAACTAGCTTTCTGAAGGATCTGTAAAACGCCATTGATCAACAAAGCTTCGTTTTCGTCTTCCTCATTAATTCTAATTTTTAATTTTGATTAACTTTGGAATTCGAATTTCTAATCACAGAGGCGACTAGGTTTTCGCTGCTTGTGAGGGTTTTGACTTATGTCACGTGTAAACATTAATGAAACACGTGGATGCTTTTGGTACACGTGGCGAGATCAGCCGATTTAATATGTACCGAACCGGGATAAGAACCGAAATAATCAAAAAATTTCTATAAAAATGGTATAACCGAAAATTTGAAACGAATAAATTTAAATTCGAACCAACCAATGAACCAAAACATCTTTTGTCCGATTTGGTGTAAACCAACAAAATAAAGTAAACCGGTAATATCTGTGGCCACTAAACATACTGTGGCGAGGCTGAATCATAAACCAACCTAAGTTGTTGCTTGACTTCATCTTCTGCAAACGTTGCGTCTATAGCGGTTCTAGCCAATGCAAATGTTTCTCTTTTACTAAGACCTTCATAGAGAAAAAAGCACAACTTTAGATTCTTGACAATGTAAACTATAAACCACCAGACTCAAGAATCAGAAAAGCTCTGTAACTGTTGGGATTTGAGCTCAGGTTCTGGAACTCACCAAAAGAACGAACAGCGAGAGCGTACTCATTGGAGAGGCTTGTGGAAAATACCCCAAAGTCATCAGTGCATAGAATCAATGGATGTTTTGCCTTGTAGAGATCAGCTGTTAAGATCAAGATTAAGAAGAAGATCGTGTCAAGATCCCACTTCCTTTGATTTTTAGCTTCAATGCAACGAAAAAGTAGACAAAGGAGAATGGGAAGCAAGGCAAAAGAGAACGTCTAACCGAAATGGTGTATATCGATGGAAGATATCGATTTGGTTACAATGTTGGATGTTAGACATATCTCAATCTGCAAAACAATAGAGGAATGTTGAATCGTTTAGAATATTGTTATTAGATTCATAAGTGATGTGAAACAAAGAACAATTGTAAATGTAAGCTATTACCGGAATCCGGAAAGATTTCACTTTTGTAAAATCTTCATCTCTGAAGAAACAAGCATGGCCAACTCGATGCGGTTTGAAATCAAGCATGGATTGGATTTCTTTTGGATTGGGGACCTACAATGCACTAAGATGGAGAAAGTAGTAGACAAAAAGAAAAAACATTTGATAATCGTTTAGTGGAGTTGTCAAGAGTTAATACCTCTCCACAGTGAAGAGTGATGTAAAGATCATTGTCTTTAGCGAACTGTAATGCAGGTAAGAAAGTGTTCCTACAAGATTCTGGAAGATGTTAGAAGCAACTCATAAAGTGAAACAAAGGACTAAGTAGATGAAGAAATGTTACAAAGAAGTTACCATTCTCCAACAAGAGGATTCCCTGAAAGATCGATACCAACTACCCCGACATCTCTCATTTCCAATGCGAGCTTAACCTTTTAAGAAAAAAAAGGAGATTGTTAGAGCTGTTTTCTGCGTTACTACTTTTAAGTTTTTTAAGTAGCATTCCTTGTTTTGCCAACACTTACAGTTTCCATTGCGGACTCGGTTGTCTCTCTACGGTCAATACTAAGAAGAAGCCTAAGGTAAATCTTCTTTCTTCCAATTCCATCACAGACATTGTGCATTTTTTGAGAATCAGATGCCGTAACGAAATCAATATCAACTTCACTGACAGATCTCAGACCTTCGATTACCGCTTCCATATAAGAACGTTTACTCATACCTATCGAATCATTCCTCTACAAACAAACACCATATTTCAAATGTACAAAAATCTAAGTTAGGACAATTGCAAAAGGTAATGCAAAATTGTGTACCTTTGGAGTGGTTCTTAACTCAAGATACACCACATTCTCTAAAGCAAAATCTTCTACAACCTGTCAAGATAAGATCAGTTACGTCTCAAGATATACCTTACAAAAATCAGATCAATGAATGGAAAAATGAAACTAGGGTTTTACTTCTCTTGTGATTCTTGTCACGGTTTTGTGATCAGTAGTAAGCTTGTGGATCAAATCAAACAACTTGAAGACTTCAACCAAAGATCGACCATCTATAAAAAACAATCAAACGATAAAGATTTAAAACCTTTTGAATTCTAGACCAAACATGAGAAACTCTACTTGTGACACTTGATTAGACCACCAAACTCAGCAAAACATAGCACAAACGAATTATAAAATTAAAGACTTTACTCTTCTGAATGACATGTTCAACATCAGCAAACACTATAACACCTTTCTCACCAAGAACCCTAGCAAGCTCTCTGTCCATCAAAAGAAAATAAACCCAATCATCAGTTTATAAGAAAACTTCAGAATCGAAATTGGGCATTCACAATTGATCAGTGCAATTGCAGAAGTTGCAGATACGAAAGATAGAGATTAACAAACAAAACTCGCAAAAAAAAAGAAGATAGTTTTGGGGGACTTACAGAAGAGTTGAGTCTCTAATGGAGCCGTTGAGATGAGCATGAAGCTCGATTTTGGGCAGTGAATTTATCCATTCCATTTTTTCTTTCGAGAAAAGAAGAGAAGAGACACTGTACGGATTAGGAAGATAAACAGAGACGCAAGCAAGTTGAGTGGTAAAGAAGAAGCCGTGTAAAATTTTATCAGTTCGGTAAATAAAAATAAAAAGAGTTAAAAATAGAGCCCAAATCCTTACGGCCTGGCCCATACATTAGACCGGCGACAATTCAAATTCAAATTTGGTTTACTGTTTTGTTGACTTTACAGTTCAAAATCGGGTTCTATCTTTAAACCAAAACTTTGGTCTAAGCAAGGGCGTCGATAATTGCAAATTTTGGGAAATAATTTTCTAAACAGTTGATGATAGTCGTCAGCTGAAAATCTTAAAAAGAAGGAGTTGATTGTAGCTGAACGTGTGAAGAAAAAGAAGAAAGTCATTGAAGTAAAGCAAACCCAAACTTCAAGGAATCCTACTGATCTTATTTTATATCTCATAAGCAAAAACAAGCTGCTTATTCGAATATTACCACTCATCATCCTCATCTTCTTCTTCTTCATCTTCATATTCATATTCACCTTCATCATCTTCGTCCTCATCATAATCATCATCATCATCTTTTCCTTTTACAAGATAACACAAACATGGTGTCAGATACATAGGAGACTCCAATAACACAAAAAGCTACAATAATATAGACATCGTGAACCGGTTTAACCCTATACTGTACTTCCCAAATCGTCAAGAGCTAGAAGAAACTACATATATAGAATTTAGTAAGACATTTAATAATGTACATAAGCCAACCATAATCTTAATTCCTCAGCCCTGTTTAAAATCTGTCTAACTAACTTTTTCAGTTCACCAGTGCGGATTTGTTTCAAGTACATATACAGAAACTTACCTGACTGGCTTATGACCGGAGCAAGCAATGTTGGAACTCCAGAAGCAGCTTCAGGCCAAGCTGATAACTCCGGAAGAGGAGAAAATGCAGCCGCGTACGTTTTGTGATACCGTTCAACAGTGTAACAGTCATCTACGTACTGCAACGGGTTGATTTTCAGCTTATCACAGACAGCTAGAGCGTGCAGACATGGGAACTTTTTGCTTTGAAACTTTCCACAAGTGCAAGTTGACTCATTAAGCTGAACAATCCCACTGGTGGAGACATTAACCTTACCCATATACCTTTTCTGCTTCTTCGAGGCCGTTGAGACCTGATACGCATCTCTTTCCAATGTCGTTATAACGCAAGTAGTGGAATCTTTCTTGAACTCGTCAAACTTCTCCATGACAAGGTCTGTGTACACATCGCCACGGTGAACCATACCACGGGTACGGCTAAAAGTCTCCTCAAAAGCATCTCTCAGTTCACCAAACAGAAGCATCACACCCCCTGCCATCGCAGCTTTCGGAAATCTTTTACAGACAGCAAAGAGAAATTGAGTTTTTATCCTCATGATTCCGTATCTCCGACTACCACTGTCATGAACCAGAGCCCACTGATGTGGAGGGATTTGGTCTAACCATTTCCAAGCTTCTGGATTCTTCTCTTTGATCTCCAACATGTATGAATCAAATTCTTCCTTCTTACTTGAGGACCCAGCCTTACCCACAAGATACTCCATATTGTGGTCGTAGTCTGAAGAAACGCTCTGGAGTTGGGAGCAAAGATGATCCAGACAGAACCTGTGATAAGCCCAGGGCTCTTTCCACTGAGACCCGGGTTCGTTAATAACAGTGACTATGTCCGGGTCCGGACTGGAGATAAGGCAAATGCCTTGCCTCTGTGTTACCTTGTCTCTGATACTAGTGAGAAACCAGCGCCAGCTATCCACAGATACTTCCTTAGTAACCGCAAAGGCAAGAGGAAAATATTGGTTGGCTGCATCAAACGCAGAGGCAATCATCAGCTTCATTTTGTATTTACCTCCCAAGTTTTTGGTGTCCACCACGATCAGAGGTCTACAGTGCTGGAACCCTTGGATCGACTGTGGAAATGCCCAAAACACACCACGGGAAGAGGCGTGCTCAGTATTAGGCAGAGAATCATATTGCCAGTCCACGAGCAGGCCATTAGAAGACTGAAGCGCAGACATTAACTTGGGTATGAACCCGAAACTCTTATCCCAGTCTCCAAAGACTCTTTTGATAGCTTTCTCTTTGGCAGCCCGCAAAACTCCTTTTGCATCATTGTCCACCTCCTCCACTCCATCAAGGGAATAGCCATGTTTTTCTTCCCACAACTTATCTAACTCTGCAACTGAGACCATGGGCTGTACCCTGACCGCACGTTCAATCTCACAATCTATAAACTTGACTTTAAATTCTGATGCATATTTAGGGCGACAAGTATGTGGACCAGTACACTTAGTTATCTTCAAAAGACCGTCTTCTTTTATTCGAGAAGCACGAATTGACCACTTGCATCCCCATCTCAGACACTCAAAGGCATACCTGTCCTTGTCCATCTCTCTAATCAGTAAACATTTTCGCTGCCTCTTAATGGACCACCAGTCCACTGCCTTCTTCAGCTCAGATATATCTTTAAAACACAATCCCACACGCATCGTATTATCTTCAAGCCACAAACCAGGTGAACTTGAATCCCCCACATCTTGTTGTGTACGGCACTTCTGTCTTTTACTAGGGTTTTCCATTTGGCGATGTCCAAGCACAGCAGGAGCTGATAATCACAACAAAACCCTTAAAATTACACACACAACAAAAAAACCCTAGAAATCTCCGTATCAAACAAGATCACTTTTTTTTAGCAGGGGTACGGTACACTCAATTGAAAGAGGAAACATAAACCCTAACTAAACAATGAAAATGAAACAACGGGTTTGTAAAATAAAACTTGCTTTTTTTACAGAAATGGAATGTACCTTCTTTCGCTAAAGGAGTTCTCCGGTGATGTGATTACACTGCCTTTTCGTACTCCTTCCGCTTGCTCTCTCTGGGAAAATGGGAACGAACGAACACTCAAATATCATCAAAATAATCACAGAGCCTAATTAAGTACTAAAGAACAGTAACAGTTGGGCCGAAATTATAAAGCCCATTAATATGTGTTTTTAGGAAAACAAAGCCTATCAAGCAATGAACTCGTCGTGAATCGAACTTATATCTCCGATTAAACCAATTATGTTTTCTTGAGTCGAAACCAATCTCAGCAACAAATCTTTTCTATAACCTGAACCGGTTTAGTCATCATAACTCATACGCCTGACTGTACAAAGAGGGTACAGTAAATGAGTTTTGTTGTTCTACAATGTTGTTTTGAGAGAAGCCTATATCAGCTAGAGGATTTAGGCAAAGGAATCAAATTGCCAATAAGAATCATCTAGTTAACAAATTATCCGATCACATTGAGGTGCAATGCAAAGTTAATGGTTTTCAAGCCAGAACTATTTACTTTCAAATCAAGAACATGACGACTTCACTTACACAGCTTGCTCAACAATACTAGAACTCTCTCGTTAAGAAGCATCACGAAGCCAGCAATCGAATAGAGAGACTAAAACTAATAAGTCTCAAATTAGAGATGATGTCTTTGCTCTTTCTATAGTAACATCTGAGTGAACAAACTTGCCCCTATGATTGTTTGCTCATGTGTATGCATTTGGAAATCTAGGTTTGAGATTAAAGATAAAGCGTCAATGTTTCCATACAAACACACACACAGGACACAGCTAGAGACTTTTCACAAAAGGATCAACTAAAAAAGTTGGATTGACGCATCCAGAACAAACATGGTCATCACGTTCTGAGCTTCTTCTTCCTCCTCTGGTGTGGGCGATAGGTTTCCCCTCAGCTGATAGGCTTCTCCAAACAACATTGTGATTCATCTCTTTAAACTTCTCCACAGTGCCGTCAAAGAGGTTATCTGAGATCACCATTATCGTTGATGATTCATCAACATTGTCAATAGTCCACAACCACATGCGAGAGTGAATAGCTAGATCTCTCGAACTATCCTTTCCTTTCGATCCTGTAACCACATCACATCACAAACAACACCTAAGTAACAAATTATTAACAAAAAGAGAGCGTTATGTGAATGTTTTATCTCACCTTCTGATACGCGTTTGAGCTTGATTCCAGCGGAGACAAACACATTATCCGCAAGTGCTGCTGCTTTGATGTTCTTCGAAACCTCGCCAGCATCTAGACCATCAGGGATCTTGTAGTCATCGACGTCCCAGAAGACCACTGCCTTAGCCTCTGCGGAACGGAGATAACTCATATAAGATTGAAATTTCAAACAGCAAAAAATAATACGAGAAAGTTGATAGATACAAAGTTTTACCGGCGAATTCGTTACTGAACATGGATTTGATCGGAGAAAGGCGTCGGAATAGGAGCAGACGTGACGAGAGTGGCGTACACTGAGTGAGCAAAGGTTGGGATTCGATCGCTACGGCGGTTGTAGGGTTTAATGTGTTTTTTTCTTTTTGAGAACATATAAAACTGTATGGGCTATTAACAGGCCTGATTCATTATTAATGGGCTTGCTAAGAAATATTTCCAACGACGTCGTTGCTAAGAAATATTTCGACGGGAAAGAACTGTCGGCGGCGATTCCACATGGCTGAATTAATTAAATTAAGAAAATTACGCTTCTTTTCGTGTTATTTTTTTCATATAATTAGTTTTTAAGTACGAGATTTTACAAACGATACCAATATTATTATTATTTTGATTATTAGTGTTCTTTAAATCCGTAGAAAATAAAATAAAAATAGAAATAATGTTGTAACTTTTTAAATCCAAGATCCAAATCAATCAACTAAAACTTATAAATGGCTGGAAGGAGTCGTTCGTTTTTACCTTTGTTTAATTGTTTTGCGTTAGTATGTATTGATGGCCCATCCGGATTACATAACAGTAAATATAATTTGGTGGGATTACGATAATACTTAAAAAAAAAACGCTTAAATTTCTTTAAGTATTTTCATAATCCCACCCAATCATTTTTGCTATTACATAGTCTAGATCATACAACATCAAGCGTAAAGTCGAGAAGAAAACAATCAAACATAACAAAACACGAGAGAAGAAAAACAAAAAAAAAAGGGAGAACAGGACAGAAAAGAGAGGCGGCCAAAACTAAGAGACTACTTTACCCTAATTTAGCATAAAGGCTATATAGTTGTGTCCCCTGTGAACGAAATTTAGTGGATCTTCTGTATTTGTGGCCCATTAAAACTAATTCCATCGAATTAAACCGACACACTTTTAACAGGCCTGCTTTATTGTATATGGGCCTTGTTGAGATATCTTATACTAGAACCTTTTGTGTGTTTTGTTATTCAGGAAGAGTTGCGAAGTGTCCAAAGGAGGTGCTATCTGACCAGCAGCTACTCCAGAACCGAGAGGTCTATCACAAATTGGTCCTGTTATGTTACATTGTATGACGTATGTTATGTTGGAATTGGACACTACGATTCTTTTATCTTATAAAAGTCGTCGAGCATATAAATGCGAAATAATATTCTAGCCTACATTTAATGTACAAAAAGATGGACTTGAGAGCACTACACATGGTGCTCAACTGAACAACATAAATATGTTATGTTGGCTGAGTGAGAAATTAATTTCACGCGTAAATTTACCGGTAAAAGCTGGTATTGACTAATGACAACAATTTGTTGGAAAAAAATGCAAGGAATTAAGTCATGAAATGTTGAATTCACATTTTGCTTTATTTGCTAAGTGGTAACCTTAAAATAATATAATGTATGGTTTTTATGCATGTACATGTAAGCTTAGAGTTAAGACATAAACAAATTCATGTTGCATGCATGCATTCATATTATATTATGTTTTTACTTAATTAAATTTGTATTTTGTTCTTATATACCTTATTAGATGATTTGATTATTACATTTTTATCTTGTCTTATGTATTTTAAACAATCGACCCTAAATGAGAAAAGTCTATAAATGAAGGAAGAAGAAGAACATAAATGGAGTGGTGGCGTACGAAACATCGTCTACCACCATTTTTACACCTTCTCCTTCTTCCTAGTCTTGACTCTCTTTCGTCCTGCGTTTTCAATCCATGTCAATACTTTGTCACCTACAGATTCTCTTACAATCTCAAGAAACCGAACCATTGTATCTCTTGGGGATGTTTTCGACCTTGGTTTCTTCAAACCTTCCTCGGGCACTTCTCGTTGGTATCTTGGGATTTGGTACAAGAAAACCTCCGAGAGAACTTATGTATGGGTTGCCAACAGAGACAGCCCTCTCTCCAGTTCCATTGGAACTTTCAAAATCTCCGACAGCAATCTCGTACTCCTCGACCACTCCAACAACACTGTTTGGTCAACGAATCTCACCAAAAGAGATGTGAGTTCTCCAGTCGTGGCAGAACTTCTCGCTAATGGCAACTTCGTGATGAGATACTCTAACAACAACAACGACACAAGTGGAGTTTTGTGGCAGAGTTTTGATTATCCGACAGATACTTTACTTCCGGAAATGAAGCTTGGTTTGGATTTTAAAACAGGATACAACAGATTCCTAAGATCTTGGAGAAGTCCTGATGATCCGGCGAGCGGTAATTATTCGTACAAACTCGAAACTCAAGGGGTTCCTGAGTTTTTTCTATGGAGTAAAGACGTTCCAGTGTATCGGACCGGTCCATGGAACGGAATCCGGTTTGGTGGTATACCGGATAGGCGACAGTTTAATGAAATGGTTGATAGTTTCACAAAGAATAAAGAAGAGATCACATACAAATTCCTGATGAACAAGACCAACCACGATACCTACTCAAGATTGAGAGTGAGTCCTTCAGGACATTTCCAACAATCTACGTGGATTCCGCAGTTAACGAACTGGAGCATGATATGGGCTTTTGTTGGAAGTTGATTAATTGGTTAATCCTGCAAAAGAAGAAACAAAGAGAAAGGTGAGAGAATGAAGAGAACAGAGACTCTAAGCATCGAAGAAGAAGAAGAGCATAAGCTTTTGTGTCCTACGGTGAAAGAAGAGAAGAAGAAGGAAGAGAAGCCATGGGCCACTAGTGTAGTAAAGGCCCATTAACATTAGTGGGCTAAGTGTGTTAGCTATAGTAATTAGGTTAACAATGAAACCTAAGTATAAAAGTGTTGTGTTGTTGTAATAGAACATTATCCAAGATATTATCAATGTAGAAGGTTAAGCATAAACGCTTCTTGGATCCTTTCTCTCTACACCAACGAAAGTGAATCAAAGAGAGTGAAAGAGAGAAAGTAAGAGTTCAAACCTTTGTGAGTAAAACAGAGGTCAGAAGTTAGAATTTCAACATGGTATCAGAGCTACAAGATCTCTGGAGCCTGCATCAAGAAGATAAGGTGAGACCGAGAGGGAGAAGAAGTCAGTCAAGGAAAGACTGAACTGGAGAAGAGAAAGAAGGGAGTACGGACCTGAAGCTTGGTTAGATAAGACCAACAGATCCGAGAGAAAGGAGGAAGTGAGATGCGGCTAGAGAAGCTCCTCAATGGAGGACCTACAACCAAGTGAGAGGCTGTGAGGGAGAAGAGAAATCCGTGAAGAAGAAACCGCAAAGAGAGAAAGACCAACATGTTGTTCAAAGCAAAGCTTGTTGGGTGAGGAAAGAAGAAGCCTACACAAGGAAAAGTGTTAGGCTGAAAGAAGAAAAAAAAATGAAAAAAATGAAAGAAGAGCAAAGCTAAAACTATGTCGGAGAAGAAGAGAAGGAAAAGGATGTGGTGACAAGAGCACCATCAGCTACCACAAATACTTTTACACCGTACCTTCAAGAGCATCCAAAAAGGCGAGGAGGTCTCTGGAAGAAGCTGTGGAGATAGTGCGGATGTGAAGACAGAGTTGTGGGGTGATTTCTTTTCTTGTTCTGACATGGTGAAGTGACGCTTGAAGACGCTTGTAGAGGTTGAGAATCCGTGTGGTTCCTAAACTGAAACAAGAATAAGAAGAAGCCAGAGGTTAGAGAAAAACCAAAGTAGTGGTGAAATCCAAGTCGGACAATGTCGAGGTTGATGATTCAAGAATCCAAAGCTAAGGTTAGAGAAAAACCGAAGTAAAGAGATGGAGCCTGCACAACAAAGAGACGTGTAAGGCAATGAGAAGACACCTCCTCCAAGGAGGAGAGCGTGAACGAGGAAAGAGAGGCTGCAGACATGGCAAAAAAAAAAAAAAGTCTCATGAGGTTAGAGTGCATAAAACCAGTGTTCAAAGATCAACAATACTCAATTTCAAAAGAGATGGATTGAGAAAGAAGGTTGAGGCTGAGAACAAACTATGTGAAGCTTCAAACCAAGAGGGAGAATCTGTGGCTAGAGTTGAAATGAGAGAGGTATGCTTCAAGTTTGGAAAAGTGTTTGGTTTATCGAGTTTGTGCTAGAGGTTTAGAGAATCAAAAAGACTGAAGTTAGAGAAAGCCTTAGGTGATGGTGAAAATAACCAAATAGACTAAGGTTAACCAAGGTGATGATTCAAAGGATTAAATGCACAAATTGGTGATTAATGAAACACCAAATGAAAGAGGGAGATACCTGAGATTGAGAAACAGCACAAGCTGTTGGAGAAGCAGAGATCAAAGCTGAAACACAAACCAAAAGGAAGATGCTCACCTAAGAGTAAAAAGAGAGCAATAATCTGGTTAGAAAGGCAAAGAAAGATCAAGTTGAATCCAAACAGTGAACGAAGAAAGAAGCTCACCATAGAGGGAGCTGGATAAGGAAGGATAAGAGAAGCTCACCACAGAGGGAGCTTGAGCCGGTTGCACAAAGCACCGAAGAAGACGTGAAGAAGAGTCACGCACAATACTTCAAGAACGAGAGAAGAGCCCGCGGGAAAGCTTGAAAGAGAGACTTGCATGTTACAGAGATGAAGCCACAAGGCTGACTGACCTACAAGTGAAACAAATTGGTCAAAGAGAAACATGGAGAGAAAGCGAAGGAAAACTGTCAAGAGGTGACAAAGAAATTCGCAAGAGAAAATCTGGATCAATGGAGATTCAGGTCAAGAGGGAGAAGAACTAGTTTGGTAATAAGCTATGTTGACATTATGAAAGAGGAACCATGAAAAATGGTGATGTCGGACAAGAAGCTAAAGCTAGAAAAGAAAAAAGGGAGAGGTAAAGAGTTACCTGCGTGTGGACTGTGGAGAGCATATAGTCTCCATGAGGAAGAACCAAGATGGTGATGGGTCGACTCACGGGAAGAGACGGACGTGAAGCATCAGCTCCATTGAAAAGGGAGAATAGACAAAGATTTCACTCCCAAGCACCTGCAGAAAAGAAAGGATCGATTAAGAAGAATCGAAGCAAGAGGGAGATGGATTCAAGTGGGAGATGGAAAGAACTTCACGCTAGAAAATCAAGAGGAAGAAGATTGATGCGTGAAGATTCAGAGCTAAATGGAGAGCGATATAGCAAACTCACCAGTGAGTTTTGTTGATATCATGAAGAAGAAATTCGTCCGGCGAGGAGGCGGATTCACGAACGAAGAACAAGGAGCATGGGATTCAAAATCCCAACTTTTGGATTTTGGGATTAACCAAATGAATCAAGAGGGAGTGTTGGAAGTTGATTAATTGGTTAATCCTGCAAAAGAAGAAACAAAGAGAAAGGTGAGAGAATGAAGAGAACAGAGACGCTAAGCATCGAAGAAGAAGAAGAGCATAAGCTTTTGTGTCGTACGGTGAAAGAAGAGAAGAAGAAGGAAGAGAAGCCATGGGCCACTAGTGTAGTAAAGGCCCATTAACATTAGTGGGCTAAGTGTGTTAGCTATAGTAATTAGGTTAACAATGAAACCTAAGTATAAAAGTGTTGTGTTGTTGTAATAGAACATTATCCAAGATATTATCAATGTAGAAGGTTAAGCATAAACGCTTCTTGGATCCTTTCTCTCTACACCAACGAAAGTGAATCAAAGAGAGTGAAAGAGAGAAAGTAAGAGTTCAAACCTTTGTGAGTAAAACAGAGGTCAGAAGTTAGAATTTCAACAGCTTTGCCAAGAGATGAATGCGATGTGTACAAGGTATGTGGACCTTACAGTTACTGTGACTACACAAAAAATCCCATGTGTGTTTGTATCCCAGGATTCATGCCTAATGACCCTCGTGCGTGGGAGTTGAATGACTGGTCAAACGGATGTGTGAGGAGGACGGAACTAAACTGTCGTGGAGATATGTTTTTAGGGATGACGAGAATGAAGTTGCCGGATACTAAAACTGCGATTGTGGACCGAAGTATTGGGGAGGAGAAAGAATGTAGGGAGAGGTGCAATATGGATTGTAATTGTACTGCGTTTGCGAATGCTGATCTCCGACAAGGCGGTTCAGGTTGCCTAATTTGGACCGGGGAGCTCATGGATATCCGAAATGACGCAGAAGAAGGTCAAAATCTTTACGTCAGAGTAGCGGTAGCTGATCTTGGTTTACTTAAGAAAAATAAGTTTTGGTTGATTATTACCGGATTGGAACTTGTTATGTGTTAATTTAAGACACAAACGAATGTATGGTTTATTTAAGACGCAAAAAATAAATTGCGGTTGATATTACCGTGTGAACGAGCGAAATGGTGTGTATAGTGTACTTAATTTTGCTACTAGTAATTAAGAAATAGTTGAACCAAACAGGCGATCAATAAGTTTCACAGAGTTACACTTTACTAAGCATGCTTTAATGAAGAAATGAAACGAGACATATTATTATGGTTAAATAAACAATCGCAAACACTTCAAAAGTCAAGTGTGTCCCAAAGAAATGATAGAAGGAAATCAAGCCCATAAATAAAGAGAGGCAACTACAAAAACATAAACTAAAAAAGCCAAAAATTGACCCGATTGGTAACTCAAAGCATTAAAATGTTTTTAGTGATAAAGAAAAACCGAAAGAAAAATTGAACTATACCTTATTGTGCCGAAATCTTTTGAAAATAAACTTATAAAAAAAGTTAACATATATGTTAAAAAATATCTCTTTGTCTCATCATTTATATCGCTAAGATGATTTATGATTCATATTATGTGATGAGATTATTATATATAAAAGTTTGAACTCACAATATCTTTTATACTCTGTAGATCTTCGTATGAACAACAATCAAGATTTCATTCTCATGGTTATCCCAATCTGAAGCTCTAATCACAATCTCATGGTGATCGTGATCCAGAGACTCATCTCGTCTTCATCACAACATTCATCAAGCATGAAAAATGTAAACAAACTCCAACAACTATTTATCTCCAGATCTTCTGCCACAATCCCAATGTCTCTTTATTCTGTGAGCTTAGTTGTCATGTCAATATCTTATCATAAGCTTAACAAAAGAAAAAAAAAAAAATATATATATATATATATATATATATGTAAGAGCTTCTTCATCGGTGGGAATCTCAAACAAAGAGTATTTGAATTTTTGATCAAATAAAAAATATTAATTTTAAATTTTGATCAAATAAAAAATATTAATTTTATTTTAAATTTATAATTTCATTAAATTTAAGTAATTAATTGGATTACACCAATCAAATTAAATCAGTTGACCTTAAACGTTTATCAGAAACTCTTATTAATGATGAGAACCATTGGATGGAGGTGCTCTTAGTGATATACTCAAGAGAAAAGGCAAAGTGTTTTCTAAAGAAGATGAGAGTTAGAAGAACTTGGAAATAGAAAAAGAATGTTCTAGCAAGGGGAGAAGCAGAAGAGACAAATGTTTTGAAAACGAGTGATATTGTGATTTTGACAAATCTCGTATAGCTTCATTGTGTGCAATGAGAGGGTCTTTATATAGTTTACATGATCTCGTTGGGTAACAGTGTAACACTAGTTGTACTTGTAACAATGTTGACTACATATCATCAATTGTTTTGGCAAATCACTGTGCCATAAAATTATCCCATTCTGGTAAAATTAATGAGGCCACAGTAAAAGTGGTTTTTCTAACTCAAAACGAGTAAAAAGTAATTGGGTGTAGTTGATAGCTTTACAAAAAAAAAAGAGGATAAAAGCGAGATTTACAGAAAATAGAGATACGAGAATTAAAAAAAAAAAATCCTCTTCGCTAAAAAAAAAAAAAAAAAAACTTCCGTTATCGATCTCTCTCTCTCTCTCTGAGGGTGGCGATTCGAGTTTCCATGGTGGAACAGAAACCCTAGCCCCTTATGCTGTCACTAATTATCACTCTTCACTATTGAATTTTGGAGGTGAATGGAATCAGAGAAACTCCTCAATCCAAGGCTTCTTTCGATTAATAGCAGCACCACTGGTCGCAAAGCGATGTCCGTTGAGTTGCCGCAGAAACCGCCGCCACCGCCGTCGTTGCTTGACCGGTTCAAGGCTCTGCTTAATCAGCGTGAAGATGAGTTCGGTGGTGGTGAGGAGGTTTTGCCTCCGGTTATGGATGAGATTGTTCAGCTTTATGAGGTTGTTTTGGGTGAGCTTACTTTTAATTCCAAGCCTATTATTACTGATCTCACTATTATCGCTGGTGAACAACGGGAATACAGTGAAGGAATCGCTAATGCCATTTGCACTCGAATCCTTGAGGTTTGTTTTTTTTTCTGCCATTGAAGCTTCACTGTAGGTTTTTTTGATTGTGGAATTAGAGAAGAGTGTTTGGTTTGTGGTTTAGTGAACTGGCTGAGTAACTATGTTGGTGTGTGATAAAATTTCATGTCTATGCAGGCGCCAGTTGAGCAAAAGTTGCCTTCTCTGTATCTATTAGACAGCATCGTTAAGAACATTGGACGGGATTATGTTCGTTATTTCTCATCCCGTCTACCAGAGGTGAGCAGGCTACAAGGAGATGTTTGCTTTATTGAATTTGTATAGGGCTGAAGCATGGTCATAAAGATGTTTTGATTCTTTGTGTGCTGCTTTAGGTCTTCTGTCTAGCATACAGGCAAGCGCATCCGAGTTTACATCCTTCAATGCGCCATCTGTTTGGGACTTGGTCAAGTGTTTTTCCACCGCCTGTACTACGCAAGATTGAAGTGCAATTGCAACTTTCGTCTGCAACAAACCAACAGTCTTCGTTAGGGGCTTCTGAGCCTGCTCAACCAGCTAGGGGCATTCATGTTAATCCAAAATACCTTCGTAGGCTTGAGCCCTCAGCCACCGAAACTGTAAGCCATTCTATTTGTAATTATGAACAGAAATGACATTCTTCTATGGATGCATCTGCTACCATGAAGTTATCATGTGTTTATATCGAATTCCTGTACTAAGAAAACCTTGTATCCGATTAGTCTAGCCTCATAGTGACTTTTACTTGATATGCATATTTCCTTAACTGCCCCTGCTTGACATGCAGAATTTAAGAGGCATAAATTCTAGTGCAAGAGTTTATGGCCAAAATTCACTCGGTGGATATGATGATTTTGACGATCAGTTAGAGAGCCCATCTTCCCGGTCTGGACCAAGGTCTGGTACAGCTGGAAGTGTGGCACTCTCGTCTTCTGTAATTGGAGGTAATTCTCGTTAGGCTTGCAATCTCTAGACCTGTAAGACTTGATTGACTTTATATAACCCTTTATCTTTTGACCCTAATGGCCCTGCAGCAGATGGTTTTCCCAAGAGGTTCAGTGATGGAGCTATTCCTTCTAATCAAGCCTTTAAATATGGAATGGGTCGACCTACTGGCAGAGATGATGAACATATGGAATGGCGAAGAAAGGAAAACTTAGGACAAGGAAATGATCATGAAAGACCTAGAGCTTTGATAGATGCATATGGAATTGACACCAGCAAACACGTAACCATCAGTAAACCAATTCGCGATATGAATGGCATCCACAGTAAGATGGTTACACCATGGCAGAACACTGAGGAAGAAGAGTTCGATTGGGAAGATATGAGCCCTACCCTAGATCGTAGCAGAGCCGGTGAATATTTGCGATCATCTAACCCAGCATTAGGAAGTGTAAGAGCAAGACCCAGAGTAGGAAACACAAGTGATTTTCATTTAGATTCTGACATTAAGAATGGTGGAAGTCATCAGCTACGAGAAAGCTGGAATTTGTCACAAAATTTCCCCCATTCATCCAGCCGTGTTAATACCAGAGCAGGAAAGGACTTGAAAGTATTGACTTCATCAATGGGATTAGTTTCATCAAACAGTGAATTTGGGGCTCCTCCATTTGATAGCATTCAAGATATTAACTCACGTTTTGGTCGTGCTCTTCCTGATGGGACGTGGCCCCATTTGAGTGTTAGAGGATCCAACTCTCTCTCTGTACCTTCAGCTCACTTGCATCATTTGGCAAATCCTGGTAATGCGATGTCAAATCGGTTGCATGGTAAGCCTTTATATAGGCCCGAGAACCAGGTCCCCCAGAGTCATCTTAATGATATGAATCAACAGAATCAGATGCTAGTTAATTATTTGCCTTCTTCATCTGGTATGAATCCAAGGCCGATGCAATCTTTGTTACCCCACGTAAGTCATGGGTACCCTCCACAAGGGTCGACCATTAGACCATCCTTATCAATCCATGGTGGGGAAGCCATGCATCCTCTTTCTTCAGGGGCTTTATCTCAAATAGGATCCATCTCTCAAAATGCTTCTCTGGGAGCCTCTAGTCAACAGCCGGGCGGCGCATTCTCTGGTCTGATTGGCTCTCTCATGGCTCAAGGTTTGATTTCGTTGAACAATCAGCCTACTGGTCAGGTAATTTATTCAAATCATGTCATCCCTTCAGCTGCTTGAGAGTTTGTTTCTTCTTGCTTTATCTTGTATAATTGGTTTATTTATTCAGGGATCACTGGGAATTGAATTTGATGCGGACATGCTCAAGGTACGTAATGAGTCTGCAATCAGTGCTCTATATGGGGATCTCCCTAGGCAATGCACAACATGTGGTCTACGCTTCAAGTGCCAAGAAGAGCACAGTAAGCACATGGATTGGCATGTAACCAAGAACAGGATGTCCAAGAATCATAAGCAGAATCCTTCTCGGAAATGGTTTGTAAGTGGTAGTATGTGGCTTAGTGGTGCAGAGGCACTTGGAGCTGAAGCAGTACCAGGGTTCTTACCCACAGAGCCAACAATAGAAAAGAAGGATGATGAAGAGATGGCAGTTCCTGCAGATGAAGACCAAACTTCATGTGCTTTATGTGGTGAACTATTTGAAGACTTTTATAGTGATGAAACTGAGGAATGGATGTACAAAGGGGCGGTGTACATGAATGCTCCAGACGGATCAACAGAAGATTTGGACAAGTCTCAATTAGCCCCTATAGTACATGCTAAGTGCAGGCCAGAGTCAAATGGGGTAAGCCATTCTATGCGTTCATAGTCTGTTCATAAGTTATAATGCAGTTGAGTCCATCATCGTTTAAGCTAGTTTAAATATGATTATTCAGCCTCGTAATTTTCATGATTGACTATATTTCAGGGTGATATGGAAGAGGGTAGTCAGAGAAAAAAGATGCGGAGTTAGATCCCTTAGACCGACTTTTAGGTCTTTTTCTTGACTACATTTAAGTTACATTCTTATTTCTCCATCAGCTATGTGCACTTAGTCACACAATACCACTGATGGAGAGAAATGATGGAGAGAGTCTTTCTCCAATGTACCATTAAAAAAAAAGAAGAGGTTTACACCCACATCTTTTATCATTCTTTATGCCTCTAAAATCCTGTTGTGCCTTAGGACATGGATATGGTGTAACTGTTCTTCATTTACTGCTACACCTAACCTCAGGGTGCTTGTAGTAGTAAAATCAGATGTCGCAGCGGTAGTTCCCCCATGTATATGGAATGTACTGTCTGTTTCTTTCTTGTTTCAGATTGTCTTCTTTTTTCAATTTTAGATATTGCAGGCAAAGACCGGAAGACTGATATTCGAGTGTGAACAAATTTCCTATGATGAGTGGATCTCGTAGATGCTGTTGCTAAGAGAACCAGTTTCAGGTTTTTTCGTTAGAGCTTTCCCTGTCTCAGTGTTACTTTTTATGTAGGCGTTAACTCAACTCTTATGAGGGTCTTTATTCTCTTGACTTTGTCTATAATGAAAAAGGTTTTACTTTTCTTCTATCCCGAACCTTCTGAATTTCAGTTTATATATATATATATACCTGTAATTTCCTACCTACCGGATATGGAGCAGGGTCTATGTAGAAGCAGGTTGACAGAACTGTTACATTCAGAATAAGGATTTAGAGGTTATGCTTAGAATCATTTTGAGTTTGGCTCATTCTATGTGGTATGAACTAAAACTGCTTAGCCAGAAGGTCTACACATTATCAATTTTAGTTTGGTTAGAAAAATGGTTCATCCGTCCAAAGGGTTAAGAGAGGGTTAATGGGAAACTAATATGTATTACTACTACTAATAACAAAGATTTTTTTAACCCTTATGTGTCAAACGGCAACAAAAAGGGTACAATACAAGAAAGAAACATACACTTGGGTGGGAGAAACACAAAAAGGGGAATACCCATAAGTGTTCAAAAACTGTCAATGATGCAAAATAGAGAATCCTAAAAACCGTGGTTTCCAGCAGAAGTCAATACCCGAACCTCTTTACCCTTTTTCATCAAAATCCGAGATGAAATTAAACGCAAAAGGTGCGTTCTTGACTCCCTTTGGATTTCAAAAACACACACAAAATAAGAAACAACCACAATCGCTATGTTTCTCCATACTTCCTTTTCGTACTCTCTTATTCTTACTTCTGCACAAAACACAAATTTTACATGATAAGAATCTTTTCGAAACTTTTGTTACTTGCTCCACAAGAATCAAATTGAGTTAAGATCTTAGTTGTGGATTCAGACCTGAAAAAAAACTACGCTCCCCCTCCTGCTCCTCCATTGTCACAAGCAACTGCCGCTTTAATCCTCTCCACAGTACATTTGATCAGACTATTAACCGTAGCCACCGAGCCAAGTGAGAGTTTAGCTGTAGGAACAGAGTCAACAAGAATCTGAAACGCAACGGTTAAAAGCGAACCACCACAACTCCCAAAAGAAGTAGAAGAAACCACTTCCTGATGATTCCCATCTCCTCCTCCCACCGAACCATCCGGTAAAATAGCAAAACCAGACGGCAACAACGCCACGTAATCAGGATCTCCCCCGCTTAGAACCACGTTCATCGCCACTATATCCACAGGCGCGTAAATCACATATGATCCTGATGCGTCCGTACAACTTTCTTGTAGAATCAACATGTTGCTCTGGCTCGAGTTTCCGCTCTGTTTACAAACAACAACAAAGTTTTCAGAATCTCAAACTGACAAAACTAAGGAGAGAACTATTGATATTTAAGAATGTCTTACATTGACTCGAAGCAAGGAGACACAGTTCCCAGGTTCGTGACCATTAGCTATATGAGCCATTTCTTGAACCATACCTCCATTTGACAATATATCCCACTGCATCAAAATTCAATTAAAGAAACTCCCAAAATGAGCAAACCAGAGTTGGTTGGACCGGTAAATGTTGCATTACCTCTTTTCTTGAATTTTCGTCACGGAGGAAATCAAAAACACGTTTGGGAGCAACAGGGATCCAGAACGAAGTCGCTGCACTAAGAACAATACCCGGAGGTCTTCCCGGATCATCCATACTCTTCCGGGTCATTACCCGAACGTCATCGGATCCTGTTGTCGACATTGTTGTCCAAGCGTGTGCTGTCGACGCGCCTACGCCACTACAGAAACTCATCACCATCCTCTCAGCTAACTTCAACATACTCTTCCTTCCTTCAGGGCTCGTTATCACTGCATATATTAATTACCAATAACTATAAGGACCTAATGAGTAAAATTAAAACCAACTCTTCTCATTCAATTCAGCCCCATTATATAAATAGCCCATACCGGAAAGATCACCAGGAATGTTACTGGCCATGGAGCTAGCTAGCCGCTCGCATTGCCGTTCGAGTGTAGCCACCCAACGTTTCGCACCGAAAGCTAAACCGGAGTGAACCAACGGTCTATACATATTGTGAACCGATCTATCATCTACCTCCATATGCTCTATCCATGTAACCTTCAAATCAGTATCACCCCATAAGTTTTATAAATTTAAACTTTCTACACTTAACTTTATTTTTGTATATCCTGATCTTATACGTACCTTAGAATAACCATTAGGCAATTCTTGAATCAGACAACCTGAAGGCCTTCTTCTTGTTCTTAAGATTGGAGTACTTGGTCTAAGGCTGTCCAAAGAGACATCAACTACAGCCCAAGAACCGTCGCTATGCTGTTTGCAGTATCTCACAAAGTAGTTCTCACGCGTTGGGACTAGCGGTGACGGAACTTGAAACTCAGCTGTCATCTTCACATAACAAAAAAAAAACACAGACCAAAATTTGTTTATAAAAATTGATCACTATAGCATTTCTTGAGAAGCAAGTAATTAAACCGATAATACATACCACTTGCAAAGCACCATTGTAGTTCCCAGCAACTCCAGTAGAAAGGACTTCAAGTGTCAAGGCTCTTGACACAATCCCAGAGAAAACACAAGACCATTGATTCTTAAACCCACACCAAAAGATTAAAACTTTAATTAGTTTTTTTATTCAATCATTTTTAGCGGTGAAGTTAGTTCAAGATCAAGAAATAATTTAATTACCACATCCATGAGAATCTCAACGAGGTTGATGTGATTCATTATAACAACAGCAGATTCTCTGGACGCTTCTGACCTCAATCCTAATGGCTTTGGTCCTATTCCTCTAGGAAACGTTCTGAAATACTCTTCTTCATTGAGAATCTCCATCGAGTTATCGGTTGAAACCCACAAAGGATCCACAGCTTGAGCCATTCTCACGAGTTCCTCCATAGCTGCAACCGCTAGCTCAACTATTATAGGCTTATCAGTATCAGAAGGGATCGAAACAGCTGACCTCAAAATATCCCCTGTTCCATACATTTCTCCTCCAAAGCCTGTTTGGTTCCCAAAGTTTCCAACTTCAAGATCAAGCGAACGAGAAGGCGCATGGATCGCTAGTGGAGCGAAAGACGAACCTAATGGCTTCCCAACGTATTTGGCAGCAATAGCAGAGATCCTATCAATCTGTAGATGATTTGATAATAGATTCAGAATCCAATATTTCAAACTTTGTAGGCATATAGACAAATGTATATACCTCTTCTCGGAGTCTAGCATTTTCAATCCTGAGATGCTGTTCGTCGAATGACATTTCTCCAATAGCAGCTGGACCGCCACAGTTAGGGCATGTAGCATTGCTTAGAGCTTCTTTGTATCTATTGTTCTCTGCTCTGAGCTTGTCATTGTCTGACTTTAGAATCTGGTTCTCATGCCTCTCACTTTGTGCCTATAAATATTACACACAACATAGTGTGACAAAAATTTGATAAATAGGAAACTAGCAAATTTATGAAATCAAAATAATATATGTATAGGTTAATTGTTACAAACCTTCATCTGTGTGCGTTTGTTTTGGAACCAAAACTTTACTTGAAGAGGCTCTAAATTGAGATCACGGCTTAACTCTTTCCGTTGCTTATCGTCTGGATGAGGACATTCCTTAAAGAAACTTGCAAAATCCAAAAAATGCTCCAAGTAAATAAGACTGAAACTCTTATTAATGTGACATATTGAGCTATGAGTTTTGAGTGTATTTTCTTACGATTCAAGTTCTTGGATTTGGCGTTGCGTGTGGCGATGGTAACGCTTCTTTTTGTTGGGACGTTGGTTAGGATCTTGAAGCTCTTCACCGGAAGGATTTTCAGTGGTGACTTCGGCACCTGACTTGGTCTCAAAATCATCTTCTCGGCTACCGGTGATTCCTAAGTCGTTATCGGAGGTGCTCTTTGGGGTCATATCGAACATATGATGGCTCTCAATCATGTTAGGATGATACATTATGATGGACGGATTGACTTTGATCAATCAACTTGATATTTATCAAGAAATGTATTTTGGAGTTGTCAACTTTGGTTTCCTTCAAATCTTCGAGGTTCTGATCAAAATATTTTCTTGATTTGACTTTCTTCTTCAAGTATATCTTCCACTGCCCAAAATCAAAATCAAATTAGTTAAAAGATTATATATGAAACGCTCACATATTTACCTTTTGTTAGTAACAATATTATTTTCACAATTAACCGTTAACTAAATTAATATGTCGGGTTTCTTTTTACGCTCCATTTTTCTGGTAATATATAAGATGAAACATTTAGATTATTGTGTATATACTATCCCAAAAAGTTACGTTTAACAAAAAATAAGAGAGGATGCAATTTTTCTTTAAACTAAAGAAGAACGATAATTCGACAAAACGAGGCACACCTATATAAATACTCGAAAAATTTGCATATACAGATACGAATGTAATATTTACTTTATTACATCACATCTATAAATTCTAATCAATTGGAATATGATCTATATTGTTAATTTTATAAAAAAATGTGATGAAAATAAGAGGAAGCATTAGGATAACTAGATCCACAATGATATTTTATGAGAAAAGTAAATTATTTTCCTTCAAAATTTTAAAAAAGAAAACAAAAGATACATACAGTAGTTTTACATTATAATTGACGGCCTTACAAAGACAAGAAATGAGATCAAGAAACAAACAAACAAAAATGAGATTAGAAATGATATTTAGATAGTTTTTTCCAGAGATAGATCCATCGATAATATATTAGCGTATATGTATCTCCGAGTGTGTGTGCATAAACACAAAAAAGAAGAAGAAGAAGAAATCAATCTTGAAAGGTACAAGACTTCTCAAAACATCAGATCTATCGGACAGATCTAGCATACGCTGGAGCAAGAAGCAAGAGAGAGAGTTATGATTTTTAAGAAACCCTAATTTGGGGTAAGGTAAGAAAATGATAAGATGAACACTAGCTTGTATTACTTAAATGCTTAAATACTTACTCAATTCGATCTGAAAACCCTGGGTTGTTAAGAAAGCTTTGAAACCCTAAAGACAGATCTCTCTTTGTAGTTATTTTTTCTTTTGTCCCTTTGTTTGGTTGAAGTTTTGGGTTCGAGTTTAATGCTCTTCTCTCTCTTTTGTCGACTCAAAATAATGTTACGTAAGTAAGAGAAGATAGAGAGTGAACGGGATTCACAAGTTTCTAATCTCTCAATTGAATTTATTAAAGAATTAAATTGACCTTGGTCTTTGTGCACTAAAAACGACCGTTTCTAGTAAAAAAGAAATACTAAAAACTAATCAAAAAGGCTAAATTATTTTATAGAAAAATATTAAATAGGGTTGATTAATTAAAAGTGATTAAAATAATAGTAGTATATAGTATATAGGGTTAATTAAAGCGTTGACAATAAGTCAATGGTCCTTTTTTTTGTGTGACACAACCACCAAGTAGATTTCGTCAAACTCCTTTTGAACTCCTAACTCCAAGAAAGTTTTTTTCGTAACGCTTTTATAATTTTATTTATCTTTTAGATCATATAAGTCTCCGCAAAAGGACACAAAAACATTAAAATATTAAACTAAACAAAAAAAATCTTATTAGAGAAAAAAAAACATAGGTGAAAAATCATAGGAATCGAGATCTTGAGATTTAGAAAAAAATAAAAAATAAAAATAGAAGATCTAAAGACTTCTCAAACAACATGCAACACATATATGGATCTGATCTGTAAACCTAACCCAAGATACATTCAAATGCATATACATAATTGCGTACAGAGAGAGAGACCTTACTTTTGAAGAAACAGTGAAACCCTAATTCACAGTGATCTTTAGTTTATTCCCTGTAGAACAGAAGATCGGGGACGTTGGCAAAAAGAAGTAACAAGGGTTGTTTGCAATGGATCCGGCAAACCGGTTACCCCAAAACCAGGTTTTTTTGGGATAATCTCAAACCGGGGGAGCGCTTATTGCGCTAGCTAGGTATTAAGAAATAATGGAAGTTTGTTGTTGTTGAAGAAGAAGAAGAAGAAGAAGAGGAGAAGAGAGGGAAAAAAAAAAGGAACATGTGGAGTTCAATAAGAAAAAAGGAGTTATTGACGAGAGCGCATAGAGAGGTTGCAAATGCATTTATGATTCTCTCTAAAGCTCCATTAATGCTCTAGTGAGAGAAACTTACTCATCCTTTCTATATCTTTATTACAGAGATAGAGAGAGTTTAAGTTCATAGTCGCATAAGTTAAAAAAAAAATACAAAATAAAATTCACTGTTTTTCTTTCACCTTATGGATTCTCATACGTGTACCTCTATGGGTTGATATATATATATATATAAAAACCTTTAACCTACGAAATAGAATTAGTATTTCTTACATGCAAGCTGTTTCTTTGGCTTCCGCATACTACCCCATCTATATCAACAACAACGTATTATTTAGGTTAACAAAGATTTAGTTATTGTCATTGTGTGGTTTTTATATATGTTCTCAAAAAATTAAATTGATCAATCAAGTACTAGCTGTACAAGTCTACAATATGCATGCGTGCAGAGTGCGTTTTTGTGTCTAAATGTATGTTCTGTATGCATGCATACATAAATGGTTTTTATTGCTCAAATGCTAATTAAGCTTATGATATTTATTGTTTTCGTATTAATGGGACTAGATATATTATATTCTTATATGCGAGAACTATATAGACGCATGGACGAGGACATATCAATGAAAGAGAAATTATTTCATTATTAATGTTCTTTGTTCTTAGCTAGGTCTTCCAACTAAGTATTTCTAACTATCTTCTTAAGAACAAATCAACTTTAGTGGCCCTAGGTCTCGAGAGAATAATTAATGTCCTTAACATTCTTATACGTATACATACTACATAATATGGCTTTCAAGTTTCAAGATACTATAAATTAAAGCGTTTAAGTTACTGAAAAATACTGTATCAGAACCATTGATATTTACATTAAAAAGAGATAAATACATGCGACAAAAAAGACAAATATATACTTTGACATTATATTCTACTAAATCAGAGATCCATTGCATGTGCTTGATACTATATATATATATGATCAACAAATTTGTTAACGAGTGGAAGAAACTGTGATATTGATAAGAGTTTCCTCGAAGTAGTATCAAACTATATGTAGACATTTTTTTGTTAGTAATATATTTAGTGTGTTTAAAATGTTTGCAAAACTTACATGATTTATGTATATATATATATAGAGAGAGAGAGAGAGTTTCACTAATTAATTTTCAAACTATATAGAGAAGAACAAACTTATAGATAGGGGAGACATTGGAGATGTACATAGAACATTTCAGTTGTATATATAGATAAGTTTTAAATTATGTTGAAAATATCTCCGCTACCCTCTAAACCATTTCACAAAGTTCATCTACACTAAAACATTTATTTGGCTAGTGGCTTATGGTTCTCAAGTAGTACTGAATTCAAGGTTAAAGTCTTAAAGAGTCAAGAAATGGATTGTGACCCTATATATCTGTTTTATATGTAGCGAGAAAGATGATGAGATAATAAAATCATGCACTCTTTAGTGCACCCATGTCTTGCAAACTTAGGATCTATCATCAATACCATTAACATCGATTTATTCGAATTTTGATTAATATATGTTTGGACCAACCTGAAAATGAAAATTTGGATTGGTGAATACGTACTTCCTCCATGATTCTGTTTGGTAAGCCTAGAATACTCATAATAATAAAAACATTTAAGGGATAAATGGAACATCACTCTGATAGTATTATTTAAGAAAATAAATCATATGTCGTTGAAAACTCGGGCCGGGGTGGATTTGCTTTATGTGTATCATTTATTCATTTATATAACCAATATGAAAACATTTTTAACACATAGGAATGTAGTAAATGACATGTAGTTTAATAATTTTAAACGAAAAACGTCAAAATATGTTAAATTTAGAAGGATAATACAATTAACGGGACAATTAAATAAATGAATGAAGATGGAAAGGCTTGGAGCAATGGGACGTCACCTTCAAATTATTAAGCTAGTGGGTAAGAGTGCGCTACTGTTACCTTACCAACCAACTCATTTATTGACTCTATATATATATATATTTTTTTGTTTCTTATAAATTTGAAATTTCTTATATTTATTTTCTTATCTCGAATTGTAAGACATTAATTGCGTAAAACTATAGATATACACAAATATTTTTTGTTTTCTTCTGTCTAAAGAAGTTGTATTATTTTCATTTAGAAAAAAACAAAGTTTCAGAAAGATTCTTGACTTAATTTTCACATTTTAGCACATATCTAGACAGTTCGTTTCCAAAAAAGTCATTTTATGACAGTTGTATTCTATATGAAAAGGTAACCTCTACTAGGATTATTGTTTTTACTAAACCATTGGAACACTTTAAACTTCAAAGTCAATAACAAGAAAATAAACTACAAAATGGGAAAAATAAAATGAAAAGCCATATATAGTGAGTGCTATATTCACATACATGGGACCGAATCATTTAATTTTATTTAGTAACATTTCAGTTTATCTTGAGATTTTATTTGGCCCCACATTCTCCAAGTTGAATTTTGAATTTGTTTTCATTCGAACATGTATTTTGTTTAATGTATTGTTGATAGATTCCATTTTTCTTCTTCATTAATTTTCAAAGTGAAATTTGGAGAGAATATGCTATATTTATAAGAGTTATTACTAGCACACTATAGTTTAATTAAGAGACCTTTTTCCAAAAATAAAGACCTTTAAGATATGTATAAATGCTGAAGTACAAACTTAAAATTCATACCTTTAAGATATCTAAGTAATTTGTTATCTTTCTTTTGGACGTTTAGCTATTATAACAAAAAAATTGTGAGATCATGCAAATCGTTTTTTTTTAAAGAAAGGTTTTGCTCCGTTGCCAAAGTTTATGGATCAAAGTGTTAATGACTTAATGTGTCGCTTTTTGGAGATCTTGTTTGACTTCACAACCGGATTCGAGCGGATGCAAGATGTTAAGGTCTATCTGACTATCTCTTTGTTGGTGTTTCTATACTATATGTACGTTCAATTAACTTTTCTAACTATATTTTTGTTTCCTTTTCGTTGTTTCTTCTGTTTTGACTTTTTTTTTTCTCCCTAACGACACAAACAGAAAACACTTCGCTAGCTATATAACCACTCAAATTCACCATCATTTCATACAATTTTCTTTCCCTAGTTCTGTCTAAGTTTACATTAAAGAAACCAAACTCCAAACAATACAACATGTCTACATATGTAAAAAGAAAAAGACAAAAATAATCAGCAGAAAATGCAAACAAAATCCCTTTAAGTATGCACAAAGATGACCAAACTTCTGTTTTTTTTTTTTTTTTAATCTTCCATCTGTTATCATATTTTCTAGATTAGTCGTGATACAGTTGATTTATACGAAGATTTGGATAATATAGATGATCTTGAAGATTTTGGAGATGATGCTGATGAAGCCGACTTTTTTCTTCTACTACTTTTCTTGTTATTTTTCGGTAAATTTATTGGAGTAACTGGAGGTATATCTCTTAGTGTATCAGATATTGTTCGTTGACTCGATCCTTGATCAAAATCTACATTTATAAACATAACAGTGTAATTAGTTTATTCTAACTAAAAATATTGTAAAGAAGACATAAGATGGACAAACATTTTTGTTAAGACAATAAAGATGGTACAACCAGTTTAAAAGAAAGAAAAAACCAGTAATTAAAAAAGTATAACTTACCGGTAGAAGAAGAAGTGAAAAAAGAAGTAGAAGGTCTTGCATTACTAAAAGATGATGCTCTTGGAGATAAAACCTCAGCTCCGACCTTAAACTCACTCATCTTCATAATAGACACAAATTTCCATAAATTAGCTATATGAATATTACTTGTTATTTTTTATTTTATTTTTGGGTTTTACTTGTTAGAAAAAAATATATTTCACATATAGCTAGGCCAAAAAAGCACTATAAACTTACCCAACCAGGAGCACTACCAGAAGAACCCTCCCAGCCAATATGAGCCACATGTTTTACATCTGTTGGAAACCCAATTTCTATTTCATCTCTTTCTTTCTCAACGGCTGAAAAGTAGTTAACAATTTATTTCATCAATATTGCATTTACAACCCAAAAAAAAGACATGAAAATTATCTTAAAATATTCTATGTAATGTAATAGTCATTTTGTATATGTGATCAAATGTTACCATTAATTATACACATCAAACTATATTACAAAGTAGAAGATGAAATCGTACATAATTAAATGGGGTTGTAATATAATATCGCATGTATTTTAAAATAACAAACTACACACTTTGTAAATTATATCACAATATTTAATCTAGTTTAAACTTTAACCATTCCCAAACTCATAATCCACTTATCTACGATTTTGCAAATAAACTTCCACCATATATCTATTAATTTCACTGAACCTATTATAATCTGACAGCTTAAAAGTGATCCAATTAATGTCTTTGTTCCATAAACAAAAATAACTTTTTACTCATATGATTTGCTCAAGCTAGAAAGCCTAGAATTACTATATCTCACCAAGACGAGAAATAAATTATTAATAGTATATTATATTGAGAGAGAAGATGGTAAAGAGTATTACCAAATATTTGAGAGATACATTTGAAGCCTTTATAGATGCCCTTCATTTTCACTGACATGGTGAACAGGTGAAGATCACAAAACCGCCGAACTATATGCAGAAGTTTTCTTGGATTATCCTTTCGTAAAACTTGATTACCCGGAAACTATGTGTCCTTTCTATTGCCAAGATTGAAGTAGCCGAACAACAATCTCCTCTCTCCTACTTCGAAGTGCTATTTTTTTTGGTTTACCAAAATTTATGGTTTCAGTTTTACTAATCATATATACAAAAAAAGAACAAAGTAACAGAAAATGATCATAAAGATATAAGGGTATAGAATGCATGTGATGATAGATGAATAAAGTTTCTCCCATGGAACACGATTGGAATTTATTCGTTTGATAAAAGATCTAAGCGTCAAAATTAAACTTTAGCACATAATTCCAAAACATTTAAGTTCAAAGTCCGAAACATATCCATCGATCATTAATTTTAAAAAAATTCGGACCAACTACATAACCTTATTTATACATGAACATTTTTACAATTTCATTAGGAGGAATTTACCTGTAATCTTATAGACTCGTTGTAAAAAAAATGATAAACACAATAATAGCAGAATAGAGAAACAGCCTCTCCCTTGATTCTATGCTTCTTTCATCTTTTGGAGAAGCCTCTCTTGATGAATCACAAAACATATTATGTACAGAAGGAATCTCAATGAAAAAACATAATTTCTCACGAAATTATGTAAAAAAAAAAAAAAAGAGTTTCAAAAGAGCGAAGATGGTGAAGGCCAAGGGAAGAAGTAGGAGAAGAAGATGGAGACTAAGTCAGGCTTAAGGTAAAAGATAAGTAAGTGGAGCACCATGAAAAGGCATCTACACCTATATATAGTTTTAAATAAAAATATTTATCAAGGAACATTTCAGGATGGAATATAATCACTAATCAATGATTAGTTTGTCTATGTATACGACACATATATAGTATGAGGAGCTGATAACGATATCTCACCAGCTATAATTTTGATGTGGATTTATTTAACGAGCAACTAATTAGTTTCATAACAAACTAACATCAGGTCAGTGTTTAAGATCTATTATCTGGCGTTGGGAATTAATCTGGGGTTTAGACTTTAGACCAGTATTATATGAAGCTAGGGACAACTGTACAAGTTTTTAATGCATGCATATTCAAATATACAATCTTAGATTTCATCTTATATGTTGAACTCACGTTTGTCTTTTAGCTTTCTTGCAGGTTTAAATCTCCTAACTGGAATATGTATTCTAGAATGAAATAAAATTGAAAACTGTTGGTTAATAAATAGATAAATGTTACATATATATATTGTTAATCTAACTTTTGTATAATTTGTCAACGAAACAAGAATTCTGATCTATAGAGCTTGCAAAGAAGATTGAATGCTGTGCATGTGAGTTGTTACTATCTACACCAAGTTGACTTGCACAACCCCTAGTCGTTATAAACTATAAAGTTCCGGTCATTTTTTTTAGCAAGGTTTGCATCTTTAAAAGGAGATCTCAATCGTGGAGAGATCACAATTGAGAGGATGAATAGGCAAGGCAATTGTCGACAATCGAGATCATGAAAAGTGTGAAAAAATGCGAGTCTATGTTTCTAGCTGTCCCAAATCTATAAGGCGCATGACGAGTCCAAAAGGGGAACGAACATAGCACTTAGTGGTCGTTAAGATGCACAAGGACATACCACTAGGCAGATGGACCATCATATTGAGTGGAATACAGGAGCCAAACCAACCACGAGTTAATAACTAAAATCAAAGACATCGTGTTTCAGCCACAAAAAGAAAGCGAAAGGATAAATACAGCATCATATTCAAAGCCCTTCTCAGTTCCATTCCTCCACCAGAAAACAAAAATCCGAGGGTCAAATTTGGTTCCAAAACAAAACCAAGATGGATTTAAAGAAGCTCAAAGAGAATATCTTGAAAAGGTCAAGCCAAGGAAGCAAGGGATAAAGACGTATATGTTGGAAGTTTTTAGAATCGAATGATGTCTTGTAGGCAATCAAAGAAATGAGTGATCTTGATTTTCTCTCTCCCAGCATAGATAGCTTCTGCAGATCCCCCGTGTTCTCCTTGCGCAGCCATCTCTAATAGCATGTAAAGCTTCTTGATTGGCATCTGCGTGCGAAAAGTATAACCATTGTTAAGATTATTAACAAACAAAATATAGTTTAACGGGTATTAGTCTGTTTTATTTCCGTGTGGAGAAGGAGAACACTTACGTCATTGAGAGCCTCTGCAGCTGCATCGACATCATCCTCTGAGAAGAGGTTAAGCTGTTGTAGCACCTGAAGCACAAAAACAAAAGGAAGAAAAACAACTGAGAATTTAACCAGCTCAAGAATCGGGATTGATGGGCAATGTTAGAAAAGACTCGAGAGTATTTATCATGGTTGAGAAAATTCTAATCATGTTAGCGGATGGTGAACTTTACAAAGCGTGAAACTGGAAAAACCAGTTCAAAAGTCCATATATGACGAAGGAATTGTGTTGCTAAAGAGCATTTACCTTCTTTGCGTCCTCCGTTTTCAATGTCGGAACAGAGTAAGTGACAGAGAAGGAATCACAGATACCAACAGAATCTAAGAAGGTTAGTTCACTTGTTGTCCCAAAGACGAGAAGTTTCTTCCCCTGCCAACAAAGATTTTACCATATTAGAGATGTTCCACTGTAAGAAATTAACTTACGGTGATCAAACATAAAAGAAGATGGATAAGAAATAACAAAATGGCTAACAACGCACCTTAGGAGGAAGTCGTTTGAGAAGGACCATCAGCGTCTGTGAAATTATGTTTGAAAAACGAGGACCAATTGCTACGTATTCCAACAATCTGCAATATCAGAAATTTAAGTACCGCGCAGAAGAAACTACCCACAATGCTAAAAGATTGTTGAGCAAAGTTCTGAACAAACACAAACAGCAGGTAATAACCTTTCAATGTCGTCGAGGATAATGATGCTCATTGGTGATTTATATGCATCCTCAAAGACCTAGTGGCATTCAGACCAAAATCGATTATCAGTGGACAGAGCAACATAATAACAAGAACTAGAGTGTTTCCAGAGGACAAACCTTGACAATGTGAGCACATTTTGTGCTCTCAGAAAGACCGATCATAGTTTCCGCAGAGACCTACAAATTAGCAAGTTAATAGCATAGAAAGAGAAAAGGTGGAAACATCTAATATATTGCACGAATAAAGATGCATACTTACTATTTTCACATAAGGGAAGTCACTATCAATACCAACAGTGGCAGCTAAGGCAGTTTTCCCACTGTCCAGAAAAATAGTTTAACAATTAGCAAGCCAAAAAAATTTGCGGGTTATATAAACTATGGAAGATACCTTCCACTGGGCCCCTCGAGAAGGCAAGTGACTAGAGGACTTCTAGTACTAACTTTAACTTGCTCGACTAGAAGCATAGCTCTTTTGTAAATGTGATTATGCCGATCACCAGAATCAACCATTCCATTGAGTCTACACACATGTCAGAATTGTCAAAACTAAGTCACTGGCAAATAAAAAATCCAGAAGTAAATGCAGTACATGATTTGCAAGTGGTCACTGGAAACACAAATGAATTAGGCAGAAACAAAAGAAACTATAGGAGTAATATTTGAGGAATTACGAATAAGCAAACAATAATACTAGACACGATTCCTTTATTTACAAACTGTGAAATGAAACTTTGCCTAAAGTCACCCATTATTTAAAATTTCAGAAATCCATTGAAATTGCTTAAAGAGATAAAAAAGAAGGCCCTAGGTAATTAAACTCAGTAATGCGAACTGAGCATGACTCACGGGGAAGACGAGAATTAAGTTTGGCTTCGAAACTAATATCAGCATATCTGTGTGCAAGAGGCCCATCCTATCAAGAACTATTCCCAAATCGTCCAGACCGACACACACTTATTAAAGAAAATTACCTGCATCGTTCCAGGTCATCTGTGGAGGCTCCAAATGCAGGCTGAACTTCATAGATTGCATGGAGAAAATCCTCCATAGTGATCTTGATATTCTCTTCTTCCACAGGTTTTGTAAGATCATCCATGCTTAATTGTCTGTTTAATGCATATGATGTAGCACTTTTAACAACACCTTCAAGCTCAGCGCCACTGTAATTTTTCGTTCGAGCAGCTGGCAGACAATATTTATAAATCACGTCAGATACACATTTATGCTAGTTAGTAGCTAGTCCAAATATAAAGACAGAATTCTTAGGTCTTCCTAATACAAAATTTGCCATTCAGTGAATTGGTTTACAAAAAAGGTCTACCAAACATTCCATGATTTGAACAACTATAATTTATGAAGTCATACCAAGCTCTTGGAGATTGATATCATGACCAAGAAACGAATTTTCCTTCATCTTGTTTGTATGAATCTGAAGAATTTGTAGACGCCCAGCTTCATCAGGAAGACTTATCTCAACCTGAACCTCCAATCTTCCAGGCCTATAGTCCAAAAACTAAAAGTCTAAATTCATATGTACTACACTCATTCTCAAATGAAAAAAGAAACAAAACTCAGATATAAAAACAGCTTCAAAACCTTAAAAAACGGCAGCACTATCTATTATCAAAATGATAGAGATACCTTAAAAGAGCTTCATCAAGCAAATCCTTTCTGTTTGTCATTCCAATAAGCAAGACATTGTTTAAGGCCTCCACACCATCTATCTGGAAAAAAGTGTTAGCCAATAGCCGCATCCGTAAAATTTCCGACAAGACAATAGCTTGATCTTTGACTAACCTTTGTTAAAAGCTGGTTTACAATACTATCATGGACACCTGTGCCATCTCTTGTGGAGCCTCTTGACTGAAAATCACAAAGCATACGATTTTTAATTTATTGTTTAACCTCAGATAAGCAGCAGATCCCATGAAAATTAATTTTTTAACCTCAAAGCAAAATATAGTCACAGCACAGAGTCAGAAGCAAGATCTATTACCCAGAATTAATAGGAATTGTCGTCAAAAATTTAAGCAAATAGCCTAGAAATTCAAAAGTGGAAGAAGCTAAAGTCGTGTACCTTACAAATAGCGTCAATTTCATCAAAAATAATGACATGCAACTCACTAGCATCACCTGAGAAAGAAAATAAGAGTGCTCAATTATGGATAGGCAAAAAAAACACAAAAGCACAGATCAGGAAAAACAAAATTTCCTTACCAAGGGTCTTCTGGTCTTGTTCAGCATCAGCAAATAAGTCTCTTACATTCTTTTCTGTCTCACCAACAAACTTACTCAGCACCTCAGGACCATTAACAATCTATAATGCAAGCAAAAGAACCACAGAAGCATTAAACATTTAGAATTCTGGAACAAAAACAGAAATCCTGGATAACAACATACAATGAAATTAGGGACTACAAGCTTGTAAGTTATCATAACTCTTCTTGAGAGAATATTACGTAAATCAGAAATACCTTTGGATCCTTTCCATTGAGCATCTTTCCAATTTGCCGTGCCATAAGGGTTTTGCCAGTACCAGGAGGTCCGAAAAGAAGCATTCCTTTAACATGCTTTATTCCCAGTCTGCACGATCAACAAAGATAAACTTAGGAAGGAATATATATACAAAGACAGTCTAAAACTTGCTTAAGAAATGAATAAGAAACCTGCTGGTGACATGAGGAGGAAATACACGAGAAGCAAAAGCTCTTCTAAATATATCAGCAAACTCAGCACCCAGACCACCTATGCCCAACGACTCAAGGTTGAATTCCTTATGTTTGAATATATTGCTGCTAGCAGCTTCTCGTTGGTTGACAATCTGCATAAGAACATACAAGTTTAAAAAATATGATACAAACTAGCAATCCACATCTGTTTCCACAAAATAGCAAGCATCAGATATGATATTATATTTGCTATTTTAAATGTAATACTGAACCAACATTAAATAGGAGTTCCTAGAGTAACGGATTCAACAACACAACAATAGAAAACATATAAAAATCAGACCTTTATGCCACTTGCGTTTGATGCTTCAAACACAATATACGTATCTTGGGAGAGCATCCCTCTTTCGATGCCTTTCGATTGATCCAGACCCTCCACATCCGCTCGATTGACCGTAAGAATGTAATTAGTTCCATGATACTCAAATGTCGCTTTCTGGCCTACAGTCAAGACCTGAAGCAGTGTGTATATTGGTTCAATAAATTAGAACCTATATGATTTTGTGAGGATCTAAAGGAATAACCATATAAATGATACCACAGATCATAGAAACACATGAGTGAATAACCTTAAGCCGACTATAACAGGATTTTCAGAATGGTCACCTAACCCCAATACTTCAGTAGAAAAATATTGTGAATGACAAGTTCCATGTACACATTGCTTCAATTGAAAATCTAACCAGCTAATCTGTTGATATAGACCACAGCTAATCTGTTTATATAGACCTTCAAATTTAAAAATCATTGTTTCACTCATTTGCATGCTTAAACCACAGCATGAGACGCATGAATCTTTAGAAACCAAAACACTTAACAAAGCCAGAGACGGCATAACAATAATCTTTCTACCTGGTTGGTGTATTTCCTCTTTAGTTGTGTTGAGAGGAGAGCAGCATCAACCTGTGAAGCAATATTGTACAGAGAGGTTGAGTTCAAACACAAGGCCTACAAATATCCCAAGAAACATATCATATCAATATCAAACAAACCTGCTCGCTTTTAGTCCCTTTCTTTACAAATTCCAACTCGAGCGTCAGCATAGCCAAATCAAAATTTTCAGGAGGCACAAATCTGAAACAACAAGACAATATTTAGAAAAGAAAAAAACGTCTTCAGGCCAGAAGATGATGATGATAAAAAACAACAAACTGTATGAAAATTACCTGCTAACAGATACCATATCACCAGTAGAAACTCTAGCATGACGCCTTTGAATAGCATTGAGAGCAATGTTTCCATCACGGATGCTTCCATGTCCAGTAATTACCAGTTAAGTTCACAAGGAACACGTTTAACATTTTTAAACACGAAAGGAGCACAGATTTTATTAAATCATCCATGATAACAAAATTAATCCAAAATTATACCTCAAAACTAATGACTAGTACTACGCTCATAGGTCATTCCTAAGGCTGAGATTCGAAATTCCAAGACCGATTTCATAATTTTAGCAGTAATTACAAAAAAAAAATCAGACCATTTCAAATGCACAATCAACTCGTTACAATCGCAATGCAATGTGAAAAAAAAAACGAAACGCGAAATCGAAACAACAGAAAAGGATATCATAGAGATAGAATGAAGCTATCGGCAACGTTGGCGAGGAAGAGATCGGAGCCGGGAACAGAGAACTGACGGAGATCGGAAGAGGAGCAGTAAGCGAGGTTAGTAAAAGCTAGATCTGCGGACGGAGTATTCGTCACAGTCATCGTCGTGACCTGCGATCCGTAACGACCCGCCATGGTTGCTTTCGATCTCTCAGGTAGTCTTTTTTGAGTTTTGGGTATCCCTTAACGAAGAAGCAAATTTGAGGGAGAAGATGGACTCAAAAGAGACGAACGATGTTTATTAAAAAAAAAAGGATCTTTGATCGTGTGAGAGAAGCCGTTCCAATGTTTTAAAAACCGGACCGACCGGTTTGACTAGTAGCCGGAGCTGATGCCAAAATCCGGTTCACAACATTTATGTCATTGTTATTTTGGTTCACAACATTTATATCTTTGTTATTAACTAATTAGGATGTTTGAAACAAGATTAACAAAACACCGAATTTTACAATCCCTTTTTTTTTAACAAAAAAATCCGGACAAAACACCCTTATTTCATTTTGAAACAAATATTTGAAAACTTGATAAATTAATCATAATATCATATGAACAATTTATCCAAACATTTGTCATTATTTAAAAAATTTGTCTGAATGAAGGACGACAACAATATATGCCAACAACGTACACTAGGTAATAACCCGCACTATTTACGGGATAAATCGATTTAAAAAAAATTATTATAAGTAAAATTACTATTCTAAAACTAATATTTGTTTGTGTCAAACATAATATGTAACTAAAACTTTTATTTATTTATTCAAAGCTGCGTTTTTTCGTGTAAAAAATATGTTTCACCCGTGAAATATTTAAATGTGTAAGAGAAAATATTGATTAAATGTTACTATTTATTGCAGCATGTATTTTGGGTTGTTTAAAAATCAAATTCATATCTCTTATGTTTTATTTTGTAATCATAACAATTTTGCATGTTTCTTATGTAACCATAAAAACATATACTAAATTAATTTTATTATATGTTAGTAACAATCGGATTCTAAACTAAATTTTCTGAAGATAATCTAATTTATTGATTTAATATTTGTGATTAGGCTATTTAAATTTTTTGAGTTAGTCGGTTTGTTAATATTTTCTATAAATAACAGATTATTACCAAAAAAACCATTATGAAAAAATTAATGAAATTTCAAAATCAACGTATTCGTGTATGAATACATTGTGTTAAAGGAAATATTTATAAAATGTTACAATTTATGGAAATATATATTTGTGTTCTTTAAAAATCAAATTATTATATTTATGGTTAAGCGAGTAACTATAACAATTTTTTATAATCTAATAATCACTCATTTTAAATATATTATGATTTTTTTGGGTACTAAGTTTATCTAATATCTATAATGATAATGGTTATTGTCTCATTCCTTTTTAATAGTACATAGATTAATGTACAATTAAAACGTATATTCCTATTCGGTTATCAATATTTCCATTTTTAATGAATAATCATACTAAATGTTGAGATTAATTAGTTTACATACTTAGATATATATAAATAATCACATATCATGATATCCCCTAATGTGTTGTCATTTTTATATTTATTTATGAATATATATATATATAAATCTATATTTATTGGGAATTAAGTTTCCTTTAATGAATTGGAGATAATTCAGGATTAATATATATATATATATATATTATAATCAATTATAATAACTATTGAAAGCTTGTTATTTAAATTATTATGATAATAATACTAACATAAAAAATAATATTTTTTATATGATTTTGTTAATAAGTTATATGTTTTAATAAGTTATATATTCTTTATTTTTATTAACTTTATATGTTTTTATAACCTTGTTAGAATATTATACTTATATTGATTTTAAAAAATTAATATTTTATATTGATTTTTTAAAAATAATATAACTTTGACTTGTATATTTGTAAGTAAATTTTAGTGAAATTTTGACTTAAAATAGTATGTAATTATTTAATTAGTTTTAATATGTGATATTTAAATTTCTGTGAGAATTGATGACATATCTAATTAATAATAATTATTCAGTTATTTATTTTTTTATGGAAATATAATGGTATATTAATGTAATTAAGTAGAAAATTTAAAGGTTTTTTTGCTAAATGTGTCTCAAGTTCTCTAGCGGCGATACATCAGCTTTAACAGAGTACTTCTCTTTTATTAGATCTAAAACGATTTTTTTTTTTAAAAAGGGGTAAAATTGCAAAACACAGAAAAAAGAGAGGTAATAAAAAAATAGAGAGAAGAGTCGTTTGCGGATTCACTTTCACCGAGTTTTTTTTTTTTTCTCTCTTCTCTTCTCTTTCCCGGCGAGGGACGAACTGTGTGACTGAAACCCTAAAAAATCAAAATTGAATTTTTCGTGATTTTGATTTTGACTTTGGTCTTTGGTGTTGTTTTTTTTTGGAATTATCTCCGCACTAAGTCAGTCTCTCTCGTTAAAAAACCCCACTCGCAGTTTCGTCACTTTCTCTCTCTTTCTAACGCAACAGTGCTTTCTGTCGCCTTCAATCGCGACTTTTTTTTTGTCACTCTCTCTCTCTCTCTTTTTCTCTGATTTTTTCCTATTAAAGTTAGGGTTTTGTTTTATATATTCTCGCTGACATGAATCAACAACAAATCCCAGAAGAAGTTTCTTTGGGTAATAACAACGGTGGAGGAGACGTCGAGACTCCAGCTTCTAAGGTGGAGGAAGAAGAAGAAGAACAAGTAGTAGTAGTAGAGCAGAAGCAGGAGGAGACTGTTTCTACGGATCCAATTGAGGAGAAATCGTTAGAGAAAGAGGACGATAGTAGTAGTAATAATAACATGGAGGTTGATCCTGTGAGTCCAGCTATTGTTTTCTGTGTTAAGCTTAAGCAACCCAATTCCAATTTGCTTCATAAGATGAGCGTTCCTGAATTGTGCCGTAACTTCAGGTTTTTACTCTTTCTCCTTTGATAATTTCCACTTTGCAAATTCATCAGTTCCTACAACTTTTTCTCCTTTTCTTTTGTCAGTGCTGTTGCTTGGTGTGGTAAATTGAATGCTATAGCTTGTGCTTCCGAGACCTGTGCCAGGATTCCAAGGTTTGTTTTTTTTTTTTTTTTGTTAATTTTGTATGTCTTTCTGTAATTTTGAAGATTTCTTAGAGATGATCAATTCTTCTCATCTGCTTCAGCTCGAAAGCAAATCCACCTTTTTGGATCCCAATACATATCATGATACCTGAACGCCCAACTGAGTGTGCTGTGTTTAATGTTGTGGCAGGTATTTTTGATATCACTAGCTTATTTATGAACTTGGTTGCTCTACTAGTAACTAGAGTTTTTGATTCAGATTATTATGTAATCTTTGTTTACGTGTAGACTCTCCTCGTGATTCTGTCCAATTTATCGAATGGTCTCCCACTTCTTGTCCTCGTGCGTTACTCATTGCTAATTTTCATGGACGGATAACTATCTGGACGCAGCCTACTCAGGTTAGTGCTCCTGATCACTGGGATTTACTATTGATTTATTCACCCTTTATAATTCTTCTGTATCTTATTCTTTCAACCGTCGCACTTGTGTCAAGATGTTTTACCAACACACTCAGATGATCTTGTTGTGTGGATTGGTGTTGCAGGGTTCGGCTAATCTAGTGCACGATGCTACCTCCTGGCAGTGTGAGCATGAATGGCGTCAGGACATTGCCGTTGTTACAAAGTGGCTGACGGGGGCTTCTCCAGTATGTAATTTAAGTTTTACTTAGCTGCCATTCTATCATATGCATGACATGTTTGTGCATTCACGATTCACAATTTTATTAAATTAATAACGGAGATGGAGAAACCACAACTTCCTGGAAATCCCAACTCTCTGTTTTGCGAAATTACTAGACTCCTAAAAGATCTTCCAATTTGCATCTCTATAATGATCGGCATGAACACATAAGGAATGAGTAACGGATAGATGATACTGCCATTGCTAAGTATATGTTCTGAAGGACGAATATGATATTTTTTCTGGCCACCTGGTTTACTGCTCTAGTTTTATCCTAGTGAATTTATTCTGTTTGTTTTTCCTATATTGAAAATCAGTATAGGTGGTTGTCCTCCAAGCCAAGTTCTGGTACGAATGCAAAGTCAACTTTCGAGGAGAAATTTCTCTCGCAGAGCTCTGAAAGCTCAGGTTTACTTCTACTCACCTTTCATGGCTCACTTTTTGACGATATATTTAGAACTATGCACTTAATTATGTCAGTTTCTTTGACATACATACATATATATATATATATATAAATGTGTGTGTATGTATTTATATGTGTCAAGATCAATGCAACATGGTATGACATTAGTGCATTTTCCTCCACGTTCTGTGACGGTTCTGCTTCTTGACCATTTATTGCAGCTCGGTGGCCCAACTTTCTCTGTGTATGCTCTGTTTTCTCATCCGGCTCTGTTCAACTTCATTGGTCCCAGTGGCCTTCTAACCAGGGAGGCACTGCACCAAAGTGGTTTAGTACAAAGAAAGGTCTTTTAGGTGCAGGACCTAGTGGAATAATGGCTGCTGATGCTATTATAACGGACAGTGGTGCCATGCATGTAGCAGGAGTTCCAATCGTAAACCCCTCAACAATTGTAGTATGGGAGGTGACCCCTGGCCCTGGAAATGGACTTCAGGCAACTCCAAAAATCTCTACAGGCTGTCGTGTGCCACCATCCCTTAGTTCTTCTTCTTGGACAGGCTTTGCTCCTTTAGCTGCTTACTTGTTCAGCTGGCAAGAATATTTGATATCCGAGATAAAGCAAGGGAAGAAGCATACAGATCAAGATTCTAGTGATGCTATATTGCTAAGTTGCTCACCGGTATCCAATTTTTCTGCTTATGTAAGTCCAGAGGCTGCAGCTCAGTCTGCAGCAACCACAACATGGGGATCAGGAGTTACTGCTGTTGCTTTTGATCCAACTCGTGGTGGGTCAGTGATAGCAGTTGTTATTGTTGAAGGTATTGTTCGTATCCCTCTCTGAACCTCATACCGTTTCCATGATAGAATAAACATTTTCCGGTTTGCATTGAGTTGTTGGCGAATCATATAGAAATGCTCATATCTCGTTTTTTTTTTTTGGTTTTTGGTGGTGAAGCGCAACGGCTTCAATATGTTGTTTAAAATAAATGCTAATTGATTGCGTCTGCAGGGCAGTACATGTCTCCGTATGATCCTGATGAAGGTCCCTCAATCACAGGCTGGAGAGTACAGCGCTGGGAATCTAGTGTTCAACCTGTTGTACTGCATCAGATATTTGGAAACCCAACTTCTAATTTTGGTGGACAGGTCCCCACACAAACTGTCTGGGTATCCAGAGTGGATATGAGCATACCACCGACTCAAGATTTTAAGAATCATCAAGTAGCTGCAGCAGGACCAAGTGTGGATGCACAAAAGGAGCCTGTTTCTGGTGATTACAAGGCTAACAAGGTTGTTTTTGATCCTTTTGATTTGCCAAGTGATATTCGTACGCTGGCGCGGATTGTCTATTCTGCTCATGGTGGTGAAATTGCGATTGCTTTTCTTCGTGGTGGAGTTCATATCTTTTCTGGTCCAACATTTTCACCCGTTGAAAACTATCAAATAAATGTTGGATCTGCAATTGCTGCACCCGCATTTTCTCCAACAAGCTGTTGTTCGGCGTCTGTATGGCATGATGCTGGTAAGGACTGCACAATGTTGAAAATCATCCGTGTTCTTCCTCCTGCTCTTCCACGTAACCAATCAAAGGTTGATCAATCGACATGGGAGCGTGCAATTGCTGAGAGGTATGTAATATCTGGTATATATTGTCTACCGCGTCCGCTTGCAAAGGAACTTATATAGTGACTTGAGATATGACTCTGCATTTTTTCTTAACAGATTCTGGTGGAGTCTTTTGGTCGGAGTTGATTGGTGGGATGCAGTTGGCTGTACACAGAGTGCTGCAGAAGATGGGATAGGTATACTTTAGTGCTAAGAATTTTTATTTGAATGGTATTTTATTATCTACAGTCATAAATGAGTTGATCTGTAGTTATGGAACAGCCATTATATTTGTATTTTCTTAGAAAATGATCGTTTATATTTTAGTTTCGGAATAAGTTCTGGTTTTTAATGGCTGAGTATCGTTCAAAGAACCTTTTCTCTATGTTTTTTTAAATCTTGCTTTAAACTTAATTTTGAGTGATATAACCTTTAAGGAGCATAGTGGTTGAAATGTTATACTGTCTTGTTTGAATAATATACGGCTGGAAGCATCGGATGATGTGTTTCTTTTTCTTGATGATTACAGTTTCACTGAACAGCGTGATTGCTGTCATGGATGCTGATTTCCACTCCCTTCCTTCAACGCAGCACAGACAACAATATGGACCTGTATGTTTTTCTAAACCCATACCAACTCTTTTATCTTTTCTCATTTCTAAATGTCTGAACTGTTTGCATCGCGGACCGTCCATTATGTCTTTATAAAACCTTTTTTCTTTTGGGCTTTTATAATAAAGCTACTCTATTCCATGTGCATGCAGAGCCTATTTGTGAATCTGTTCAGATCGTTCATCTGTTCTTTTATCAATACATATTTTTTTAAAAAATAAAGAACAACTGCCTGTAGTTAATCTGATATTGGATTATATGAGTAGCCAATATGGATACAATGCATCTGATTGACTGATTCTTAGACGCTGAACAAAATCTTGGCAGTCTATTGCGGTTCTTTGTGTTTTTTTTTTTTAATTTAATTTTGCTTTCTTTCCATTTAGGTTTGTTGCACTGTTTGGTAATAAGTTGCGTTTTTATGGTTTTCAGAACCTAGACAGGATCAAATGTCGGTTACTTGAAGGAACCAATGCTCAAGAAGTTCGTGCAATGGTTTTAGATATGCAAGCAAGGTTGTTGTTGGACATGCTTGGCAAAGGAATCGAATCAGCTCTTGTGAACCCTTCGGCGTTGGTTTTTGAGCCATGGCGAGCAGATGGGGAGACAATATCAGGCATCAATCCTGAGGCAATGGCTGTCGATCCTGCTCTTGTTTCAAGTATTCAGGTATCTCTGCCTCCACGTCTAAGGATCATGTTCTAGGTTTTTTCTTTTATGTTCTAGGTTTTTTCTTTTATGATATATGGAAATTTAAGGATCATGAACTGGGGAGGTTTCATGCTGTGTTTTCATTTAAAGAGTTGTTACTCTTTGCTGTGTTAGTTTGCCTGATGTATATTCAAAAATCAGCCAACACATGTTGTACGTGTATTAGATTTGGTTACTTGGGCACTATTTGAAGACAATTTAAATTAGAAAACTGTGTAGTCGACCTTTATTTTCTGATCAAAGATCTCAATATCATTGAATATGAAACAGACAATACACTATCTTTATACACAAGTTTGGTTCCTGTTGCAAAATTTTCTGTACTCTTAATTCCTGTTCCGCTTCTTTTACAGGCTTATGTAGATGCTGTTCTTGATCTTGCTTCTCATTTCATTACACGTTTAAGGCGCTATGCGAGTTTTTGTCGGACTCTTGCGAGCCATGCTGCTTCTGCTGGAACTGGCAGTAATCGCAACGTAGTTACCACTCCCACGCAAAATGCATCATCTCTTGCAACAATTCAGGGTGAGTATGCCATTGAATTTTTCGTGTCTAATTTGCTCCAGCATGACAAGAGGGGGGTTGAAAATGGCATAGCGGTAGAAATTTTCATTCCCTTGCGAGTTGGTAATTATAGGAATCACAGGTTTTGTTCTAGAATTAATGAATATGAGATGAGCTTCTGAAGTCTAGATATTTGTCATCTCTGTAAACAATAGCGTATTGTCCAGCTATTTTTCTACGTACGTTATGGGAGGTACAACTGGTTATCTTTGTTGTTGGACTTGACATATCTCTTCTAGTTCTATGGATGCAGTTGAGGTATATCCCAACTCTTATATGTACAGTCCTGACGAGTCACTATATCATGCAGCAGGCCAACCTACTACGACTACCACAAACTCCAGCGGAAGCACACAAATGCAAGCTTGGATGCAGGGTGCCATAGCGAAAATTAGTAGCTCGAATGATGGAGTACCAAACTCTACTGCAAATCCAATCAGTGGTTCAGCTACCTTCATGCCAATAAGCATCAATACAGGAACATTTCCAGGAACGCCTGCTGTTCGACTCATTGGGGACTGTCATTTCCTTCATCGGTTATGCCAGCTGTTGCTCTTCTGTTATTTCCAGCGGTTGTCACGATTTCCCCAGCGAAATGCTGATGTTAGTTCACAAAAACTTCAAACGGGTGCTACCAGCAAGTTGGAAGAGGTCAACTCTGCTAAACCAACTCCGGCTGTGAACAGGATAGAGGAAGCCCAGGGATTCCGGGGCTCCCAGTTGGGTGCTGGACTGAAAGGGATTGACGAAAATTCTGCTCGTACAACAAAGATGGGCTCTGGGAATGCTGGTCAAGGATATACTTTTGAGGAGGTTGGCACCTGTAGTCCTGTGTCCTCTTTACTCTTATACAATTATCCGTGGAACCATTTTGTTTTTTACCTCAAGAGTAGTGGCTTAATCTGATCAATATGGGTAAAGGTTAATGGGAACCCTCTTTAGTTTGGTGGAGATTTAAACTGAGTGAATATGATAGACTTCGTAGATTTTGAAACGATGAAAACATTGCCATGTTAATGGTAGAATAATCTAGAAAGTTTCTTGTAATGACAAGGTATACTTCTGAACTTCCAGGTGAGAGTTCTTTTCCATATACTAATGGATCTCTGCAAGCGAACATCTGGTCTTGCGCATCCCTTACCTGGCTCTCAGGTAGGTAGTGGAAACATCCAAGTTCGACTGCATTATATTGATGGAAATTACACTGTGTTGCCCGAGGTGGTAGAAGCAGCTCTTGGACCACATATGCAGGTATTCTGTGTTTTACAGCAACAATATTGAAGCTATTTGTTTCTTCTTGTTAGTGCTATTTGGTCAACTACGAGATGAAATGATTTTTTTAGATATCTATTTCTGGTTTCTCATAAGATAATTTGCTGTAAAAACAGAACATGCCTCGCCCAAGAGGAGCTGATGCTGCTGGTCTTCTACTTCGAGAATTAGAGCTTCATCCGCCTTCCGAAGAATGGCATAGGAGAAATTTGTTTGGTGGTCCTGGATCAGAGCCCGAGGATATGGTCCCAACCGACGATGCTTCGAAGCTGAGTACCTTAGATCCTTCTGATACAAGCTTTTCCGGAGTATCTGAGGGATACAACAGAGTCCATAGTCTTTGGCCAAGAAAACGCAGGATGTCTGAAAGAGATGCAGCTTTTGGTTCAAACACTTCTGTGGGTTTGGGTGCATATCTTGGAATCATGGGTTCTCGTAGGGATGTTGTCACCGCGACATGGAAAACTGGTCTTGATGGAGTTTGGTACAAGGTTACTCCCATATATTTCCCTGAACATTTCTTTACAGTTGTAATGTGAGAAAAATTCTTTTGTCACACGACTCACACTTTAGTAACATGATTGTCGTTCTTATTGCAGTGTATAAGATGTCTAAGGCAGACATCTGCATTTGCTTCACCGGGTGCTTCGAAGCAGTCAAATCCGAATGAACGAGAAACATGGTGGACCAGCCGTTGGGTTTACTGCTGCCCCATGTGTGGTGGCACGTGGGTCCGTGTTGTATAGACGGGCAAATGAACTTCGCATCCACTACGTATACCGGTTTTGATTGGATAACCAGAAATTCAGTAACCAGACATCACAAATTTCACCTTATTGTTATGCTATCGATGCAAGTTTATTCTTTTACTCCTAATCATATTGCATTTTTGTAACTCGTATATAGTTTATGTAACTACTATGACTATAAATATGAATTGATATAAAGATTGGTGCAACAACTACTACCCAATTAAATAATAGATTTACAATATGATCATAACTACAATTTTCCCAATAAATAGCAAGTTATTAATCTCACTAATTTTCATATCTTAAATCTCGTAATTTTGTAAATTTTATATTTTTTAGTATTTAACTAAACATTATCGTAGCTTATTTCAATATATATATATAAGATATGCAAGACACTATTAATGACTAAAATGATTGTCATCACCCACAACATATTAAAATGACTAAAACGACGTCGTTTAGTCAATTTTATTGCCATGGGAACGCCAAGAGTCAGCAATGTTAAACTTTAACTTAACATTGTTCCAACAGATGCTGAAATTGACAATATTTCATATTATTCAGATAGCAAATTTAATTTTTAACAAGGTTCAAGTTGCTATTTGCATGGTATTGAAGTCTAGGTATGAAAAAGCGTTTGACAAATATTTAGAATTGATTTTGTCCATTTTCCTACAAGATATGATATATATATATATATATATATATGATATTTTTGTTTTAAAATATGATGAAATGTTTAATTTTCTATCATCTAAATAGTCTTTATTCTTAACTTTTTTGAGATATTAGTATTGCATATATATTATTTATATATTATATAAACATCATGATGGATGGTTTTATTTCAATTTTACTAATCCTCTTCAGATATGTAGCTTATTTCCTATTTTATTTTAAGATAAGTAATTCACATAAAGTTATTATGTAACTATTTTTCCAATTTCTTGACTTATTAATATTATTCTCATCATGTATCATTTATCAATATATAGTTAATTAACATATATGAAATATAGTTTATATTAATTTATTTTAACCAAATTGTTGTGAATTGTAAATAATATAAGAAATAATATGCTATCTCCATTAGCCTATGTAATTAGGGGTTTTTTAGCAAGTAGAGACTCATAAGTCATAACTTTTGTTTCAGAACATCACTGTAAGATAACCTAGGGAATCGTGACTTAAACCAACTCTCTTTCTTAACCTTTTTATGATATATCAATCAAAGATTTACTAAGCTTGGTGTTCTTCAATTTTAGTCATTCCTCATTTAGTTTCTTTGCAACAATAAATCTCCTTACGAGCTACTCCATATTCAGTTTTATATTTCTTTCTTAATTAAGCTCATTTGAGCATGAATCCTCAGTGCTTTAGACTCTCCAACGTTCGTTTGTACAAAACTCTTTTCCCTTACAAAGTTACAAATTACAATCGACGACATACAAAAGAGGAGGCAACCATATGACATTATTTTACGTGATCAGACGTAATCCGCACATTTTCTTGAGACCAATTAAAGAATATGATAAACATCTAAATTCTAAAGAAACAAACTTCAAATAAGTTTCCGCTACAAAAAGCCCCTTCCAATTATAGATAAAAAAAAAAACAAAATATGTTTAAAAATTAATTAAAAATTGAAAGGATAAATAAATGACTAATTATAGTTAAGAAAACCCCGCAAATTATTGAGTTATTCCATTGAAAATCTCTCTACAACCATATCTCCTAAATTGCACCACACCATTCTTCAAAACTAATTAACCTCTCTCTCTCTCTCGTTTCACTTTCTCTTTCTCTCTCTCTAACTCTCTCCCGTCGTCACACCGTAAAAAAAAAACAAAAAGAAAAATCCGACGGGAGAGACGAACATAGGAATAAACCATAATGGGGAAAGGAGGACGTGAGAAGGTATCATCAAAGGAAGAAGACGGAGAAAGAGAAGGAGTCATGGCTACAGATTTCTTTTGGTCTTACACTGATGAGCCTCACGCTTCGAGGCGACGTCAGATTCTGTCTCGTTACCCTCAGATTAGACAACTCTTTGGTCCTGATCCATGGGCTTTCGTCAAGGTCCTTGTTTCCTATCTCTGTCTATATCATTTTCGTTCTTTTGGATCTTTAAAAACATTTTTCTCGTACGTCTGTTTTTGTTCTTCTTGGTCCTCTTTTTAAGATTGTAGTTGATGCATGAACGAAGGTTGTTACAGAAACAAACGAATCTTTCAAAAAATTTGGATACGTTTTTTATCCTATGAGCTTCTGATCGATCCATTAACCATTAATTAGGGTTTTTAGTATCGGCATTAGTTTTTTTTATAGATAGTTTGGGTTTTAGGGTTTTCTCGTTTCGGAGTCCGAACAACTGAATTTTATTTTGGTTCGAGTTCAGATAAAATTATAAAATAAATAAACTATAGAAATCAATATCATCCATTATTTTTAGTATACTGTATTTTGTATATCTATTTGCCAGGTTTTTTTTGTCTCTATATTTTACTTAGAAATATTAGATATTAAAATGAGGAATTCCTCATAATGCCACTATTTTTCCAAAATTACTACTATTTATTTTATTTTTCCAAACATACCACAAAAGTTTTTTTTTTCCAAAATACCACAAACACAAAAAAAAATTGATTTTTAAGAGTGCAGAATCTTTTTTTAGGTTTGCGTTGACAAATTTAGTTTTAGGTTATAGTTTTTCGGAGGTAGGGTTTAGTATTTAGGATTTAGGAATTAGTTTTTAGTATTAAATCTTTAAATTAATTTTGTGGTGATTTTGGAAAAAAATGTATTTCAGTGGTATTTTTGGGAAAAAAAAACTAAACTGTGATATTTTTGGAAAAAACCTATTTTAGTGGTATTTATGAGAATTTCCCTATTAAAATCTACTTAGCATAAAGTTTTCTTAAATCGTTAGGGTTATTATAAAATTTAGTTGCCTATTTCGGTTAATTTGGTTTCGCCTTATGTTTTTTTGCTACACCCTCTCTAATCAAGTATTTTTGGTGAAAACTTTTGTATTCACATGAATCAAATACTGAATTCCCGGTCTAGAGTATATGAATGTCAACGTGACAAAAGGATAAAGAGTACTATATGAAATGTCACATTCACCAAAATATTTCAAAAAAATCTTTAACTTGTTTTTTGGTTTTTTTTTCGCTTGTTACCTGAACTTAAATGAATAACCAATTTTCTATTTGCCTACACAGATCACGTTAGTAGTTGTTCTTCAACTTTCAACAGCTGCAATCCTTCACAACTCAGGATGGCTCAAGATTCTAACCATTGCTTACTTCTTTGGATCGTTCCTCAATCACAATCTCTTCTTAGCAATCCATGAGCTAAGTCACAACCTCGCCTTTTCAACTCCTGTCTACAATCGTTGGCTCGGTATATTCGCCAACCTCCCAATCGGCGTACCAATGTCAGTAACTTTCCAAAAATACCATCTCGAGCATCATCGGTTCCAAGGAGTAGACGGTATTGACATGGACGTTCCTACTTACACAGAAGCTCATTTAGTAACCAATATCTTTGCCAAAACCATATGGGTCTTCTTACAACTCTTCTTTTACGCTCTTCGTCCACTCTTCATCAAACCAAAACCACCCGGTTACTGGGAGTTCATCAATTTCTTCATTCAGATTGGTTTAGATGTCTCAGTTGTTCTCTTGTTCGGATGGAGATCGTTCGCGTATCTAATCCTATCCACGTTTGTTGGAGGCGGGATGCATCCAATGGCGGGACATTTTATCTCAGAACATTATGTTTTCAACCCGAACCAAGAGACTTATTCGTATTACGGTCCATTGAATCTGCTAACGTGGAGTGTCGGGTACCATAACGAGCACCATGATTTCCCGAGGATACCGGGAAATAAGCTGCATTTGGTAAATGAGATTGCAAGAGAGTACTATGATGGTTTGGAGTCATATAAGTCATGGTCACAAGTGATTTACATGTATATTATGGATAGAACAGTTGGACCTTTTAGCAGAATGAAGAGGAAGCTCTCAACTACACAGAAGTCTGACTAATTTACTTTCTTCTTTTTCTTCTATACTTACACTTTTAACATCAAACTCTGTTTTGTATGAGAGGGGTGTACAATCGTTGATTTTTTTACCTTGGAGAACAAATTTGTGATATTAGGACTAAATTACTATAATAGAAAACCAAAAGATATATGAAAATGGTCTTTTTAATTTATCATTTAAGAGTTAATCATATGATTTAGAATGGCTTAGGTTTTATACTAAACTAATACTTCTCCCAAAGGTTCAGAATAACATCAACATTTTCTCGTTCAGTTTCTTTTTTTTTCTCTGACTACATCTCAAATCTCAATGCAAGCTTCTTCAAAACTGCTATTTTGTGAAAAACAGAGCAACATAAACAAAACAGAGCAATATGTTAACAAGCTTCTTCAAAACTGTGAATTGCTAAGAAAGGTAACTATGCATCTTGTGCTCTGGAAAAGCTTATCCATTTTCTGCCACACCAAACTCTGAGTTTCTAAAAGCGCCTTTGCCTTCTCTTGTAAACTTGGGTGGCACCTTATGGTCTCACCGTGTATCTGTCGAACAAATAAAACCAAGTTTTGATAAGAATCATCATTCACATCCCGAACAAAAAAAAAGGCAAAAGGTGTCTGGAATTTCATTTACCTTGAGAAATAATTTCACAACCGCCTGCATAAACTCAAAGTCGTTTTTGCAAGAGATCTCGTTGATGAAGTAATCCAGGAGTTGTCCAATCGATATAAACTCAGGTCTTTTGATAATCTCTTCAATATCTTCTTCATCTATGATTTCCAGCATCCGTAGCTCCATATCGAGGGCTGACGGGGATAAACTCTTTATGTAGTTGGTGAAATCTAAAACTGCAAAAAGTACAAGCAGCTCAGAATCGTATTGCACAGCATACATCAAGGAGAAAAGCTTTGCTACTAGAGACATCACTTACAGTGTTTTGAATCCCATGAGGATTTGAGAAGTTTTGAGAATGGAGATTCCAATGCATCAAAGTTCTTCATGTTATCCTGGTCCTTTTTATTCTTCTCCTCATTCTCCCCATCAGCTTCCGAGTCATTTGGCTTGAATAATATATCTCCAGAAAGCGAAGGAATTGAGGGCAAGAAAAAAGGAGCCTTTTCAGGTTTTTTGGGAGGCTCTATTGGTTTATTGCGGGCCTATGAAACAACATCAAACATAATTTGCGATTAATTTCCACAAAACAAACTGGCAGAAGCAACAACGCGAATAACACCAATAAAAGTTGAGAAGGTAGAGACCACACAAACCTTTATTATATCCAAGTTGATCAAACTCTGCCATTGGCTTTTTGGCAATAGAGATAGAGTAACAAGTTCTGGGATCTGCTTAGGGGAAATTGAGAAACTGCTAGCTTGTGGAGCTTCAGAACTTTCTAAAACTTGCGTCTCCATATCATCATCAGCTTCAGAAGATGTCAACGCAGAGACTGAAGGCAATTTAACATTTACGACATCTTTGCCACTAGCGTAAGAATCAACACTCGGAAGCCCAGAGAACATGGATTGGTTAACCCTGACAGGTCACAAGGGCAGAGAGTCAACTCGCTAAACTATTACTGAGAAACTGTAATTGTAACTGTGAGAAAAAGGAATGGAAGATTGTTTTGAGAACGTACCACAAGTAGACCCCGTTCTGATCAGAGTGGGCAGTTGCCAAAACGTCCATATTTGGTGATAAAGACAATGCTGTTATTGGTACATCGACATGCACTCCATCAATCTGCTTTGCCAATATGACATCCCAAATTCTAAGACTTCCGTCCATGCTAGATGAGAGGAGCCACTTGCCATCCTCACTAAAGCACATATCCGTTACACGGTCTGTATGACCTCTAAATTCACGAACCATCTTTAGCGTCACAACATCATACAAACGGATAACAAAATCATCTGCCACCGTAGCCAAAAGACCTACCAAGGGATAAGGATTTAGCAAAGTCAGAGACAATACAGTGGTGCCCTAGGAGAAAATGACTGGAAAAACATACATATGTGAGACCGTTCAAGCGAAAAATAAGTAGGATGTATACCATTTACACGGTGGTAGACAATTTTAACCAATGAACATCCAACATCCCACCGGGACTTTAATTCCCGCTTTTTGAAATCCCAAACCTGTATTACACAAACGATATATTACAGTCAGTTTTGAGTCAATAGCCTATAGAGTCAATGTTGAAGGTAGCTAACTAAGCAATTAATTACTTGAAGGATAAACAAATAAATTTTTAAAAACCTTTATGTCCCCATGATATCCTGCACTTATCATGAGTGTATTTGTGGAGTCGCAAGCAACTCCAATAACTTCTCCGTCATGGGCGTACCTACTTTTCTCTGAAATATCGAAGTAACTACCCCGGCTGATTCCAGATTGGAGGTTAAATCTCTCAATCCATCCACCCGCTGTTCCGACTACTGCAAAGTTTCCACAGGCACTGATTGCACATGCCTATCAGACAAGCAATTTTTTAAGAGTTCAACAACCACTAGAGAGAAGAAGAGAAAAACAGTATTGCTAAAAGAAGATGGTTCCTAGGTACCACAAAACCCTGAAAATTCTAGAAGGAACTGTAACTAAACTTATTTTTTATAAGATTGGTTATTCAAGAGGGTCAATAATGTAAAGTGTAAAGTCTTAAAGTAATCAATTTCAACATCAATTTCAACCTGTAGGTCCTAACGCACATCTACTTTTCTTGTTAAGAATAGTGATAGAAGTCAGAAGTAAGGATAGTCAATTTCAATCTCGAACCTTAATTGGTGTTGGATTCTCAGGGCATGGTTTGAGGATATGCTCTCCAAGAACAAAGTTCTGAAGTCTCCATACATATGCTTCTGCTGTATCCATATGGCAAGTAACAACATTGCACCAATCACGCTCCCTAATTTCAGCTTCAATTTTTGGAAAGAAAATAATTACAGTCATTAGGATGTATAACCGGAAAATAACAAGTTGCGGGAAATGCAATTTTCTCGTCAACAACATGCAAATTCATATGACAACATAAGGTGAAAGCTAAGCTCCACTTCACAAAAAAGTGATCAACCAATCAACGTTTGCTCTATTGACAGAGAGACAGCCACTTTGGACCTAATTACTACACAACACATTTTGTAGAAATTAACTGGTTTCAACCTATAAGTCTTGCTTTGTTCAGACATTATGATATTAAGAATGTGGTAGAATAGAAAGAAACCAAGCAACATAATTGCATGAAAAGTAAGGATCAAGTTATATAGATAAGTACCGCAATCAAATGAAACAACAGGCTTCAATTTAAGCTCTTCGTCCTACATAGAGAAGAAAAATAATATAAGCGAAAAGTATATAATTTCCAAGCATACATGTAACTACGAACACGCAAAATCTAAACACAGTATATTAGGCATAACATTTGATAAATTGAATCAGAACCACTTAAAAGCATGCTAACTCGCCCTTGAAAACTTAAGAGAAATCAGGCTATACCTTCAGTCTGAGTTTTTTGGCTCGCCTGGATATGTGTCTTTGAGAAAGCTCTCTACTTTGTTGCTCCTGATGAAGTAATTAATGTAAAGTAAAGACAGTTATCGTCAATGGACATCAGATCTTCAGGAAGAATCACAAATGAAGAAACAATAACTCAAAATTTAAAAGAGCAATCAGATTCATGAAAAAATCAGACAAACACGAAGCTGAAAAAATTCCCATCAAAAGAACTGTAAGGTATGGCAAGTATAAGACAAGAAAAAACCAGCCAATTTTGTAAACCAGTACATGATGAGGAAAATGATTATTAATCACTTAATATGACAATACTGAAATTAGTGACTGTAAAGCGACAATTGAATAGTCAATGTCTACAATATAGCTCAATAGTTTTGTTATCTAGAATTTACTAAATCTGTATCATATCTTACTTGGATGACCGAGAACAGGCGGAAGGCACGATCCTGGCCAGCAGACAAAATGTGCCGTCCATTAGAGTAGAACCTACCACATGCAGAAGTCAAATAAGATTAGGAGACCTTTTAATGGCATGCCCACGATATAGACACCATGAGGAAAATTCTCTTTCTAAGAAACACATATTCATCACTATAAGACTAGCCAACTGGCAGAAATTCATCAGTGGTAAGTTTTATATTATCAGGATGATCAAATATTAGTTACTTTAACAATGTATAGGGATCATAAATGCTACTTACACACCAAAAAGTAAAAAAGAAGTCCCATAAATAAATAAGGCAAAGCTAAATGGAAATTCAGTAAGATGCGGACGTCCAAGCTAATTACCTGATACACAAAGGAGGAGCACTATGCCCAGAGCGGAAGCGTAATAGGCGAGGATCAGAATCATTTGTGTCAAATATCCACATCTACAAGTATGAGGAATAAAAATATTATATTTGGCATAGTGGATGAAAATAAATTCAACAGGTAAGAGAAACCTCAGCTTACTTTGAGTGAGTTATCTGATGATGCACTCATTAGCACGGGCTCATTTGCTAAAAAGTTCAATGAGATTATAGAACTGTCATGTGCATCCCTTATGACTGACTGAAGCCTCTTTTTGTTAAGATTCCAGATGCTTATGACACCAAAGGAACCTCCAGCCGCAAGAAGAGGACGTCCATCTAACATGACAGGATACACATGTTAGCATTGGAAAGTGGACATATGTACATATTTCCCTCTACATCAAGAAAAAAGCTACTAGTACAATTACAACTTATACTCATGAATCTTTTGAGCTTGAAACACGCGTGAACAATTCTAATTCATGAAATATTGAGTGCATAGATGGTATAGCTATGTATGTAATGGAAAAATAAATATACAGCTCCACTAAAAGACCAAGGGGAAGACAAATGTTTTTGGTCCAGAAATGATTGATAAACTATAATTTGCTGCAAAATCTATTTGAAAGGTATTAAAACCAAGAAGCACTCAAGGATTTTAAATTAAGAACTACAAGACTAAGGTGTTTAGTTTACCTGTACTGAAAGACAAAGCAGTAACAGCACCTCGAGCGGCATGTTCAAATGTTACGATCTCTTCGTCCAATTTTATGTTATGCACATGGATCTTTCCATCAGCACAACCAATGGCAACAACATCCAGAGCAGGGGACGAAACACAACTGGTGACAGATGAACCCCAACCCTTGAACTCATAGAGCATCTTCTTAGTATTTATGTTCCATAGCTGCAACGGACCCTCTTGGCTCCCTACAAGAACCTTACGTATGGTTCCAAGGAAGAGAAATTTGAAAAAAGTTATATAGTAATGTCAACAGAGGACACCAGAAGAGAAAATAAAAAAAACTCTGAACCAAGTAGGACTAACCTTGTTCAGATAAGTATCTGGGTGAACAATAGAGGTCGGGGTAAACTTTCCAGTAAGCTGAAGATTTCCAATGGGAGCTAGATGTTCTTCGATTCCTTTGAATGCCCAAATGAACACATTTCCTTCAACATCAAGACTTAGCACATGTTCTCCAAACAACAATAGCAGGTCAACTTTAGCAACATGTTTGCTCCAAGTTGCTACCTGATACAAATCCACAAGAATTCTAACTATTAAACTCATAGATATAAAAAGCAGGAAACCCAACTTAACTAAAACCACAATGAGAAACAAGATAGTTGTAGAAATCAAGAGTTTTCAAGTTGCTAAGCTAAAGAACATGCTCAAAGTTTTTAAGTTTTAATACCTGATGAGCACGCCTAAAGACAGCGATTTCATTTCCAAAAGCAGCAAAAGTGTAGTCTCGGTAAGACGCTAGAGCTCTAATTTTCTTTGGGAGTTGAGGACCTTAAGATAACACCAAATTAGACTATTAAATAATAATCAAAGCTCAATGAAACAAACCAGAATGATACTAACTTAGACAAAAAGAGCAATAAAATTCGAGTTTAGGCTTCAGACAAACTTACTGATGATGACAAGATTGAGCTTGGCACACTGCAAGCAAACGAGACAAGGGAACCAAATTAACCAAGAAATCTAATGAATAACAAAAAAAACACGCAAGTCAAAGTAATGAAGATGGGGGGAGTTACTTACATTATAAATCTGAAAAGCTTTGCCAACGCTGACGGTGACGAAGGTCTCGGTACCCAATCGCTGGACGGAGAAAGGAACCGTACTGGTTATGTAACCTATAGCTCTAAACGGTTCGAAGATTCCCATCTTCGAGTCTGTATGCTGCTTCGAACAAGAAATTAGGGTTTCTACGGAATGATTTTGGGATTAACAATCTGGTAACTGTGAGAAGAGAGAATCGAAGAAGAGAGCTTCAGAGGGGAAAACGCGGCGCAGGAGCGATGGGGAGAGACACCAAACAACTCCACACAAAAGGGTTTAGGGTTTAACAAATCATTTGGATTTCGGGTTAAGTGTCGTTCGGTTTGAATGTTATTTTTTTTGGTTCGATTTGGTCCGAACATTTGGTTTGGAGTTAGAACATCAAATTGGTTTGGAGATATTTTGGTTCGATTTTTTTGGATTTAGCTATTGAATACGAATAATGAATTTTGGTTTGTGTTTGATTGCAGTTTGGTTTTGTTTGTTCACAATCTCGATTCTCGACGCTACCTTAAGCCTGGTTTTAAATTGATCTTTCATTTGATTTGATTTTAAGACATTTTGGTTTGATCGCATAATGGAGTTTATTTTTAACTTCAGCCGTCGGATCAAGCTTTTTATTTGCTCTTAATACCTGAATATATATATATAAGCTTTCATTGCCCTTATCAGATGAGGATTTAAATACGGTCTTAATATGTATATATTTTTTTAGTTTCTTAGCAAATGTGTTTCATAAGTTGATTACATGGGAGAAAAAGATTCATCCATAGACAAAAAAAAAAAAAAAAAAACAAGACAAAGCTTGGAGTAGCAACAATGTCAATGTGTGTAGTAGTAACTTAAACATATTATTACCATAACTAACAATAATATTGCACCAATCACGCTCCCTAATGTGAGCTTCAATTTTTGGGAAGAAAATAATTGCAGTCATTTGGGAATTTTGGATAACTTTGCAGAGGGAGAGAAGAAGTATAAGGAATTGAATCTCTTGTGATATAAACCTTATTTGACAGTTTCACATTGTTGATGTTGAAGAATTGTGAATGATGGGCTTATGTTGTCACTTTTAAGCAGAAAAATAACTATTGCTCTTTGGCAGCGTAACTTTATAACCACAATATCTCATCTGAGAGTAATAAGCACTACTTGCTTTCTTCAATATGTGTCAAAAAAAAAAATTCACATTGCAGTGAACAAACACGAATTCTGAACCCAACAAAATGAGAAGGGACATTGAGAGTACAAAAACAATGTTCCATAAGAAAGATCAAATTCTAAATGTGTCAATGAATCAAAATAAAGACAGAACTTTTTGTATGAACCAGTGATTCATGTACCAATGGTCACAAGAGACTCTCTCTAGTGTACATGATGGGAGACTTTCTCTAATCACACTTTGCCTTTTCTTTGGTTTGGTAAAGATTGTGAATTGGTTCTATTAAAAAAAATTAGGCTTGTTGATCAAGGTAAAAATGAGTATCCCACATGTTATCTTGCTTTTTTTTCTCAAAATTTAGAAAAATTAAAAGAAAAATTATGGGGATCATTGGTACAAAGCAAAAGCACACGACGAATTTATAGAAACCAACATCAGAACCAACCAAGAACATAATCTACTACAATTATTAGAACCAACCAAGAACAGAGTCTACTACGATTATTAGAACCAACCAAGAACAGAGTCTACGAGACTTTGAAACAAAGAGAGATCAGAAAGAGAAAACCATCATGAAAGGGATTCAAAGACACACACATACACAACAAACAACTCCAAACAAAAGGGTTTAGGGTTTAACAAATTATTTTTTTTTCTTTAAGAAGTCCGAATATTTGGTTTTCCAGTTCAGTGTCGTTCGGTTTAAATGTTATTTTTTATTTGGTTTGGAGTTAGAACTGAAATTTTTTTTTTGTTCAAATTGGTTTGGAGATATTTTGGTTCGATTTTTTGGATTAGTTATTGAATACGAATAATGAATCTTGGTTTATGTTCGATTGCAGTTTGGTTTTGCTTGTTCACAATCTCGATTCTGGACGCTACCTTGAGCCTGGTTTTAAATTGACCTTTCAGTTGGTTTGATTTTAAATTTTTTTGGTTTGACCGCATAATGGAGTTTAATCTCAGCTGTCGGATCAAGCTTTTTCTTTGCTCTTAATACCTGAATCTGTATAAGATTAGGCTTGTTGATCAAGGTAAAAATGAGTATCCACGTGTTATTTTTTTCCCAAAATTTTGAAAAAGTTAAAAAAATTATGGTGATCGATACGGAGAAAAACACATGACGAATTTATAGAAACCAACATCATAACCAATCAAGAACACAAAGTCTACGATTATTGTGAAAATTGAGATCATTAACTCTTAAATTCAAAATTTTGAATGTTATTTCAAAAATGAATTTGTCTAACCTTCATAATATTGCAAACATGCAAATTTTGTACTGAAGACAATAATTTGTCATTTTTTTTAATGAACTTCAGTTATCCAAGTCAAGAGTATAAGATTATCATCAAAATATTAATTTTATAATAATTTTTTTTAACGATGTAGGTTTTGAAAACAATATTTCTATTAATCAACCAATATTAATTTATCTATTTATTATAAACATACTAAGTTAGGTCTGCCGAAATACAATGGTATAAGAAAATATGTTAGCCTGTTAATGGCAACATATTTTTTATTATGCAAAATCTACTTTTTAAGCCATTTACGATTATAACAAAATAGATTTTCTATAATTTAGGAAAACCAGATTTTAGAGGATTTTGACAATTCCTTCCTAAAATCCAAAAATTTGTGGGGTTTTCAACGGTACTTTTTTATTTCTATTTTTCATATAAAATGAAATAAGTATATGTTGACCAAAATAATTAAATAAGTGTATATAAAAACAAAAACTAATCAAGTTACCATTCAAGATTTTGTAAAAACTAAAATCTACATCAAAAATCAAAAATTACAAAAACCAAAAACCAAAAACAAAATCTAGAACTCATTTAAAAACCAACAAACATTCATGGCCTTAAATTTTTAGTAGTATTACAATATTGATTTTACATTTTATTTGTTATAAAAATTTAGAGTTCACACACTCCATCCTGCAATACAATTTAACAGTATTACATCATAATAAAATTAGATTTTAATTATATGCACTCAATCCCAAATTGTAGGACTTATAATTTTCATATCAAAAGAATATGTGTATTATATCTAATTTATATTTTACTTAGTATTAATAATTAAAAATTAATAAAACATAATTTTCAATGAAAAAATGAAAACAAATATTATCTCATATTTGAAAAACTAACATTAATATATTTGTTCCAAATATCGTAATCTCATACATAATAATTTAATACTTGTCTAACTAATTTTAAAATAAATTTATACTAATATTATAATAAATAGTCCAAAATTCATATAAGTTCATTATTATTTTTTTCAAAAATTATGTTATCCTGAAATTGGAAGAAAAAACTGAAATTAATGTACATAAACATAAGAAAGAACAAATCAGATTTTTCTTCTAATTTCAGGATAACATAATTTTTGAAAGAAATAATAATGAACTTATATGAATTTTGGAATATTTATTATAATATTAGTATAGATTTATTTTAAAATTAGATATTTTATAGAATTTTGTAGAATTTTGCCAAAGCTGAAGAGAAAAATGAGATATTTTATAGAATTTTGCTGTAATTTTACTTTATAATTTGGAATATCATCATAAAAATTAGACAACCTAGAAGTGACCGTAATTCTAGTGGCAAATGATAAGTAATATTTTATTTAAAAAATAAATCAAAATTATTATGAGAGAAAATATATTGTTTAGATTTACGACAATTCTATAAAATCTAAACCCTAATTCTCATTTGTCAACCCAGACCGATATGTAATCTTTTTTAATGGTAAAATCTAAATTTTAATTCTCATTTATCAATTCAAACCGACATATAATTTTGTTTAATTGTAAAATCTAAACCCTATTTATAAACCTAAATCGATATATAACCTAATAAATCAAAATTAAGTAATTTATATATTAGTTTTAAATTCAAACTGATATTTAAACTTATTTATTATAAAGTCTACAAATATTTTGTCTCCTTACTTAGTTTTGGTTTTATAATTTATAATTTTGATTTTTTTTTAAATGAAATATTACTTCACATATTTTCATTGGTTTATCAAAAAGAAGGTGAACAAAGGGATCCCTAAAGGTGAACTCAAGTATTTTTCATATTTAATTCACCGTGTAAATTCCTATACAGAAGTTTTAAGTTTATATGACATAATATAAATGGAGTGGTAAATCTTGGGAAACGGTTTTGATTTTATCGAAAGACTTAGGGGGGTGTATTCAACTTGACATTTTAAGTGTGAAACGACCGGATCCTTTTTTTTTAATAAATAATAATAAGAAAGATAATATAAACAAATACTCTACAACTAGTGGTCCCATACCCACTAGTCTCATAACCACAATTAAACCAACCAGCAGAAATAATACCAATACCAATAACCAATAAATTATTCAATAACTCATAACTAATAAATTATCCAATAATTAATAACCAATAATTAAAACATAACAATTCCAATATCAACATCAGGAAACATAGAACCAGCAACCTAACAATGTTCTAGTGACCCAACTTTAGCAACCTAACAATGCCACACAACAACCAATCAAGTCTTTAGAACATCCTCCTCTTCGTTGCCTTGATTCCACGATCACACTTTGCCTTTACCTGCACCACAAACACAAATTGCAATGCATGAGTATTTTAAAAACACTCAGTATGGCAATCCTCCCATCTACTGGGCTATACACACAAGCAATAGAGACATCTCTAATCATCAACCAACAATCAATAACTAACAACAACAAACCAAGACTCTGCATCGACCTACACCAACCATGCACCGACCGACACCAACTGGGGTTACATTGACCGACGCAAGCTTGCATCGACTGACACAAGATACAATAGCATTGACCGACACTCACATTGCAATGACCGCCGCAATGCTCGACATTACGCGAAATCCCTAATTGCATCGGCCGACGCCTCCACATGGCATCGACCGATGCTCCTAGGTCAATCCGCGGTGTCCTCGCACTGCATCGACCGACGCACAAAGTGCATCGACCGACGCACATGCCGAGTACCGTTTTCCCAAAGCTTCTCGCCGGATTTTCGTTCCTACAAGCCACAAACTCGATCCCAAGCCACAAGAAAGCCTCACACGATCCTAGATAACGTTCTAACAAGCTACACAACACATAAACACACATATCATAGAATCTCTAGCTTAGATAAGCCATGGTCAAGCACTTACCTTTGCCACAGAAGAAATCCGACCCTAACACAGGAAGAAAACGCTCTTAGGAAGCTCCTACAACGATCTCAGGTACAGATCTCTACAGGAACAGCTTCCAATCTCCAGGATTCCTCAAGAACACTCAAGAACACTACTCTCTCTTTCGTTTCTCTCAAAAACGACTAAACTCGTCGAATGAGACAAAACACGACTTAAGGGTTCTCCTTTACCCAAAACGCAGCGTTTAACTTAAACTCGTCCTCTCAAAACCGGCTATGCATCGATCGACACACCCTGTGCATCGACCGATGCACCTCCCAAACCGGGATTCCGGTTCGCGGATGTTACAAAGTGATTTGTGTATAATTTACAAATACTATATTATTCAATCATGGATTTCAAAAAGTCCATTAAAATCCACTGTTATTGAACTGATGATTTAAAAATCTACTTTAAAATCTACTGTTATTCAAAACAGTTTGTGGATTTAGATTTTAATAAGTTTTAGGGATTCTAGAGGATTTGAAAGTATTTGTCTAGTTAAAAATACAGAAATCCAAATCTCATGGTTTTATGTGGGATTTGAAGGAATTTTACCATAAATCATACTTCCTCTGTTTCAAAATATAAGATGTTTTAGAGAAGTTTTTTGTTTCATAATATAGGATGTTTTCAAGTTTCTATGCAACTTTTAGATTACTTTAGTATTTTATATTATGCAGTATTGTTTCTGATTGGTTGAACTTGTTAAAAGTAAAAACTTCTTAATATGCGTGTTTTAGTTAAAACATCCTACATTTTGAAACGGAGGGAGTATCAACTTCCCTAAAATCTATTAAAATTCCAAATTTCTTAAATCCCATCGAATCCTTTAAAATCATGGTTTCAATATACCTCTTAATGAATTGGGATTTCCTTATTTGGTCATATCATTTCGGGGGAAAATGATTATTTATGATGAAAAGTACGAGATCCAAGAGAATGATTGAGTTTTTGCAATTCAAAAATCAAAAGAGCGATTAGGTTCAAAGAAATAAAGGATTTCTAATAATCTTGTTTTGTTATTTTAAAGCTCATTTAACATTTTTTTCCAATTATACAAAGGAATTGGACCCGGAGAAAAGTCCCACCAAATCGGGTTTGGTTGAGTAATTGGACCCGGTCCATATTAGCGCATTTAATTTCTTCAAACCCTCTCGCACTTCGTTGTGCGAAAGTATGTCAAAGCTTCCAAATTCAACTTTCTCCTCTTTCAGGATGTCAACTACTTTACCTGCTAAACCCACACGCCTACCCTATAAGATCCTTGTAAAACTTTTTAAAAAATTTTAAAAGTTTTATAAAAACCTTTTAAAACATTGTTAAAACCTTGTAAACCTTTTAGAAAAAAAAAATCTGTTAAAATGCCTATTAAAAAAATTATTTCATTTTGATTGAAGTTTTGGTCTAAACATATTATTTCATTTCGCTTTGATTCGGTTTAATGACATAAAGGAGTTCAATCCTAGCCGTCACTTCAAGCTTTCTTTGTTTTATTTTAAACGAGTATGTAAATAAGCTTCCTTTGTCTTGAATTTTGGTTTCTTGCTCGATTTAAAAAGCATGTTTTTAAGATAAAAAAAGGCATCAATTTATGTTGATACAAGGGAGGAAAAAAATGTGATGGATCTGATAAACTCATTCAGCAATAGAAATAACAAGACAAAGCTTGGAGTAGCAACAATGTCAATGTGTTTGTAACCTAAACATATTATTACCAGAACTTTAAAAAGTTCTCTCTCACCAAGGCAAAACGCAGAGGGACTATATTACTTACTCGGATAGAGTTTCTTTAAGCTCACCACTCTCACTTAGCTCCATAATGATATCACATCCTCCAATTAGCTCACCTTTGTAGTAAAGCTGAGGAAAAGTTGGCCAGTTTGAGAAATTCTTAATCCCTTGCCTTACTTCTTCATCACTCAAGATATCAAATGATCCGAAACTCACGTTTATTCCTCTCAGTGCTTTAACAACTTTGGAGCTAAATCCGCATTTTGGTTCATCTGGTGAGCCTTTCATGAACAGCATCACTTCGGAGGAGTTTATCAACGCCTTCAACCTATCTTCAAGACTCTGTTCTCCAATGATCCCTTTCTCAGACAAAACCTTTTTCAGCTCACCACTCTTTTGCATCTCCAAGACAATGTCTGACCCACCCATAAGCTCGCCTTTCACGTAGAGCTGAGGATAGCTCGACCAGTTTGAATACACTTTAAGCCCTTGACGAACTTGGTCATCTAAGAGTATATCGAAACTCCCAAACTCGATTTTCTCTTGGTTGAGAATTTCAACCACTTTCCCACTAAACCCACACTTTGGTTCTTCCGGTCTTCCTTTCATAAACAGCATAACTGGTTTGGAATTGACCAGACCTTCAAGCCGAGCCCGGAGGGTCTCACTTAAGCCCGTGTTGCCTGAACTTACCGCTCCTCCTTTTCCAGCTTCATCCTGACTTGCTTTTGAACCAACTGAAGTGATACTAAGATCTTTGAAAGCTTCTTTTAATTCACCACTCTCATGCATCGCTATTGCGATATCAGCTCCACCAAGAAGCTCTCCGTTGCAGTACAGCTGAGGAAACGTTGGCCAGTTAGAGAATTTCTTCAAACCCTCTCTCACATCGTTGTCTGAAAGTATGTCAAAGCTCCCGAACTCAACCTTCTCCTCTTTCAAGATGTCAACTACTTTCCTGCTAAACCCACACCTAGGCTCCTCAGGAGTACCTTTCATGAATAACATGACAGGGTGAGAACTGGTGAGTTTTTCCAAACGGTTCTTGAGACTATCAGGGGTAGATACAGGCTGAGCACGGTCTTGTACAGTAGCTTTCGCATTCTCTTTCACAGTTTCAAGAATCGTTGGCCCAGCAGCCAAACCTAAGCTAGCAGGAGCAGCAGGCTCCGCAGAAGTACTAGAACCAGCAACTTTGCCAACCTTATTAGCTAAACTTGATGGATCTGCCCCTTCAAGTGTATCCACAGTTTTGCCATCCTTCAATAAGAGGAAAATAAACGAATTCACAGTCAATATAATTACCAACTTTCAGAAAAATCACTACAGAGCAGTGACAAAGATTCAAGCTTTGAACAAACTCTCAATGCTATAAAGACAGAAAATTGCAACCAAACAAAGAATGAACAAGTATGATTGCATCAAGTAGTACTGCTAATAATGTCTGCTTCCAACTCAAGAGCTAGATTGTTAGGGGAACCAAACAAAACAAAACAAAACAAGGAATCAAATAAGTATGATTGCATCAAGGAGTACTGCTAATCATGTCTTCTTCCAACTCTAAAGCTAGATTATTTGTGGAATCATCATCATCTTCTTCTTCTACCAGATTAGCTAATCAGTTTAAAGTAATCTAACAGAGAGACACAAACCAATCAAAACAAAAACCCTAAATCCTAAACTTTCGATGAAATCATAGGAAAAAAAGAAACCCATAAATTTACCTTGAAGAAGACGAAATAGGGCACAGCAGCAACAGAGTAAGCCTCAGATATCTCAGGATGCTCCTCAGCTTCGACCTACATAAGAAGAAACCGTAAAAAAAAAAAACCATTGAAAGAGAATTAAAGAATTTGATTGGTAAGAAAGAGAGAATAAAAGAGACGAACCCTAAAGAAGTGAGCACGAGGGAAATCGGTAGCGAGATGAGAGAAAACTTGATCCATCTGCTTGGAAGCGTCACACCAAGAAGCCCAGAAGTGAAGCACGACTGGTGCGCCGCTCTGCCGCAAGTTATCAAGCTCCGCCTTTGATGCGACATCCTTCACCGTACCACTCATCTTCCAATAGCAAAGAGATGAATCTTCTTCGATTTAGAAATACTTCTTCCTTCTGTTGCTGGAGGAAGGAACGAGAGGAGAGTTCTGTAAGAAAAAAATAAAAAAAAGTACTTTAGGTTTTTTTTTATGTGATGCTCATTCATTAGTTTACAATATTTATTTAGTTACCCTCTCAATCTATTAAACCTTACGAATTAGGATACTAATTAGAGAAATTGCCACAATCAACCCTCCTCGAATTTTATTCTCATAAAACATTTTAAAGTTTTGAGTCTTCAGAATTTGGTTACAATTCTTGTCATTTTAAATTTTAAATTGCCGCGACCAAGGTGAACAATGTATACGTTGAATCTTTGTAAGAGAGAGTGACAAGAATTGTAACCAAATTCTGAAGACTCAAAACTTTAAAATGTTTTATGAGAATAAAATTCACCTTATTCACCTTGTTCTGAGCGTTGATCCAAACCACGAAAGTAGAACGTGCCAAACGATTCATGATTTTGGAAGCCTTCTCAACCGTTATCTCACCGCAAGCACTCATCCTTGCCTCAAACTCGATGAGGAATCTACAAAACCAACCGAATGTTCAAGTTAAAATAAAACAGTTAAAATCAAAAATTAAAAAAAAAAAATGAGAAAGAGGAACTTTGGTCGCAAGCTGTTGAACCCTCCCCTCCCGGATTAACTTTCACATTAACTAATATCTACTCTGGCTTTAGTAAGAAACAACATCTAATTTTTGCATAATAAACATGGGGGTTTTTTAGTTTTTATTAATTTTATAATATTTTACTGTGTGTGTCAAGTAAAAAAATTCTCTAAAAATTTTGACACATAGAAAATCCCATAACACAACTGATAGAAATACCCAATAAATAAATATCATAATCTCAAAGAGATTTTTCTCTCACGCCAGCATTCCTCATTAACATATATATATAATCACAGTTTAGTACATCTCATGCACTAATGTGAACATGGTCTCTTAATCTTTTTTGTTTATGGACCTGGTCTATTATCGTTAAAGGACTTGCTTATTTTGTACTAATTAACGTTTGTAACACCCATCATCTCCACCCCCTTTCTAATTAATTTCAGCTCTATGTCATTGTTATTGTTGTTATTATAAAAACAATTAACTGAATAATAATTAGATATGTCATCATTTTCACACAAATTTAATAGTAAGGCAAAATTTCACTAAAATTTACTTACAAATATACAAGTCAAAATTATAATAATTTCTTAAAATTAATAGAAATATTAATTTCTTAAAATCAATATAGGTAAAATATTCTAAAAAGGCTATAAAAACATATCAATTAATATAACGTTAATAAAAATAAAGAATATATAACTTATTAAACATATAACTTATAACATAATCATATAAAAACGAAATGTTATTTTTATGTTAGTATTATTACCATAATAATTTAAATAACAATTTCAATAGTTATTAAAATAGATTATAAAAAGAAGTATATTATCCCTGAAATATCTCTAACTCATTAAAAGAAACTTAAATCCTAATAAATATAGATTTATATATATTCATAAATAAATATAAAAATGACAACAAATTAGGGGATATCATGATGTGTGATTATTTATATATATCTAAGTATGTAAACTAATTAATCTCAACATTTAGTGTGATTATTTATTAAAAAATGGAAATATTGATAATTGAATAAGAATATACGTTCTAATTGTATATTCATTTACGTTCTATTAAAAAGGAATGTGACAATAACCCTTATCATTATAAATAAACTTAGTACCCAAAAAAAATCATAATATATTTAAAATGAGTGATTATTAGATTATGCAAAAAATTTATAGTTACTCGACAAACCATAAATATAAATTTATTTTTTAAAACACACAAACATATATATTTCCATAAATTGTAGCACTTTATAAATATTTTATTTACTGCGTTCACATATCTCACAGGTGAAATGTATTCTTACACGAATACGTTGATTTTGGAATTTCATTAACTTTTTCATAATGGCTTTTTTTGGTAATAATCTGTCATTTATAGAAAATATTAACAACCCGACTAACTCAAAAGATTTAAATAGCCTAATCAAAAATATTAAATCAGTAAATTAGATTATCTTTAGAAATTTAGTTTAGAATCCGATTGTTACTAACATATAATAAAATTGAATAATTAAACTACCGAGTAATTTAGTATATGTTGTTATGGTTACATAAAAAACATGCAAAATTGTTATGATTACAAAATAAAACATAAGAAGATATAAAATTGAATAATTAAACTACCGAGTAATTTAGTATATATTGTTATGGTTACATAAGAAACATACAAAATTGTTATGATTACAAAATAAAACATAAGAAGATATGAATTTGATTTTTAAACCACACAAAAGACATGTTGCAATAAATAGTAACATTTTATCAATATTTTCTCTACCATAAACGTTTTACACATTCAAAGATTTCATAGATGAAACGTATTTCTTACACGAAAAACGTAGTTTGAATAAATAAATAAAAAACTTAAGTTAGATATTATGTTGACACAAACATACATTGGTTATAGGATAATAATTTTCTTTAAATCGATTTAACCCGCACATTACCTAGTGGTGATTAATCGTTGAGGAAGAAGATCGTAAATTTCTTTCTATGTTTTTTCAAATAAAAGAAAGTTAAAAGTTAAAAACTTAAACCATAAGTCCTAGAAACTGCAATCTATACTCGAAAACCTATAAAAGAAATTGACCTATGTTGGTGCGGGATTTAGCACCCCCAACATACCGATCTAAACCGGAAAGACAATTCAATTGATTAACCGGGAATCAAGTTAAAATCCACTTAATGTTTATTTGAGGCCTGTTCGGAAGAAGGCGGCCTAGCCCGAAGATAAGTCGACTTCCCAATTCGCCTGGTGGCCGATTTCCTTATTTTAGTTCGAATTATAGGGAAAGTTAATATTGTTTGTAATCTAGAGAAAGTATAAAGAGGGGGAAGCTCCTTCATTGTAAACATCGAATAATCAAGACAAAAACCCTAATTCTTCATCGTTCTTGAGAGAAACCCTAGCTTCTTCCTCAAGAGATCTAAATCCTCTTTTAATTTCTAGTTTTGATCGGATTCTTTGAGAGAGATCTTACGTGAATTTGTTCCCCACTCAAACAAATTCATTGTGTGAATTCTAGATTCAACAACCTAATTCTTTTAGATGATATAAAATTTTAGATTTATTCTCAATTATATTAATTACGATAACACTAATCTGAGCCAAGATAGGTGTTCCTGTTTCCCAGCAATTGTTCTCCTGCAGAACGAAATAACCGGAAAATTTACGGTTCGGTTTGACAAAAACTAAAACCAACTTCCAGTTTAGTGGAGAAGATGCAACAATAAGTAAGAATGCATGCCTTCAAGAAGAACGAAATGGCTGTGGCAAGACAACCCAAGAACATTCCAGCTTGAGAAACCTACCATCACTCCCAAAAAAATATCCTAAAACATTCTTAAAAAACCAATAGATTAATCTAGGCACGAGTGTTAAATTTTGTTTTACCAATAGGAACGTACGTCTTCCAGATACATCAACAAGCACGGTACCTAAAATGCCTCCAAACATCTACAAGAATGTGCTTTAAATTTATTAGTAAAACTAAAAATGTATCAATTGGTGACACCTTGTCCTGTGGGAAGGTTGTTAAAGGGTGGGGACCAGGGTTCGAGGAATGCCTGACGCACCAATAACCTACTGGTAGATTTGGATGAATACTTCCATTTTCACGGTGAGGGGTTACGATCGTTGCCCTGCAGGACCAGCTTCGGACCTATGGGGGCAAGCTAGCACTGGGCTAGTGGGGTCAACAGGATGGGTTGTCACATTAAAATCGATTTTTATATGACAACCCGTCCCATAGACCCCACTAGTCCACCGCTAGCCGCCCCAACGGACCCCAAGCTGGCCCTGCAGGACATCAATCATAACCCCTCATCGTGGACATCCAAATCCACCAGTAGGTTATTGGTGCGCCAGACGTTCCTCGAACCCTGGTCCCCACCCTTTATCCACGGTGGGGTCTGCGGGACGGGTTGTCACAGCTCAACCTCTAGATAAGGTTTTCACGGTGACCCACATTAAGTCTCACATACCTCTTGTCCTCGACATGCACAAGATGAACTATGATGTGTGACGTGAATTATTTGAAACCCATTGCTACAGCTTTGGCGTGTATGGGCATCTCGATGGCACCTCCACTCTGGCGAACGATGCGGACATCGCGTGTAAAGAACGTGACAGTATCGTTAAGATGTGGATCTATGGGACAATTTCCTCCTCTCTCCATGACACAATCCTAAAGACTCGTAGCAGTGCTTGTGACATATGGATCTTTATCGAAAAACTGTTTTGCGACAACAAGGAGGTACGAGCAATCCAGCTCGACAACGACCTTCGCTCTGTCACCATCGGCGACATGATGGTCCCATCTACTGCCAGAAGCTGAAAACATTATCCGATCTGCTCGCCAACGTCGACTCCCCTGTTACCGAACAATACTTGGGTTCACCCCTAGGGGTGAACCGCTCCATTCACCTCCTTGAAAAATAAGGAAATAACATCTGTATACATTATTATAAAATTAGAAACTTAAACCATTCTTTTATAAACCCAAACCGACATATAATTTTATTCTAATTGTAAAATCTAAACCCTAACCATCTCATTTGTAAACCCAAACCGTCATATAATTTCGTTCTAATTGTAAAATCTAAACCCTAACCATCTCAGATGTAAACCCAAACAGACATATAATTTCGTTCTAATTGTAAAATCTAAACACTAAGCATCTAATTTGTAAACCCAAACCGACATATAATTTCGTTCTAATTGTAAAATCTAAACCCTAACCACCTCATTTGTAAACCCAAACCGACATATAATTTTGTTTTAATTATAAAATCTAAAACCTAAAAAAAATATTTGTAAACCCAAACCAACATATAATTTTGTTTTAATTGTAAAATCTAAACTCTAAACAATTTATTTGTAAACCTAAACCGACACATAATTTTGTTCTAATGGTAAAATATAAACCAAGCCAATATATAACTTTCCTTAATTAAAAGTATACAGAATTTGTTTCCATAATTGGTTTTGCTTTTTAATTTATTTTTAAAATGAGATAATGTATAAAATATTTTGATTAGTGGAAAAGGAGGAGGTGAACAAATAGGTTCACCTCTAGGGGTGAACCTAAGTATTTTTCTCTATTACCGACCGTGTCATGGTGATGCATATGCTGAATGGACTGTCCGAAAAATTTGACAACATCGTCAATATCATCAAGCATTGCCAACCGTTCCCATCCTTTTCCACTGCCAGATCGATGCTCATAGAGGAAGAACGCCGCCTTGCTAAACAAGTCAAAACCGGGTCGTCTTCATTGGCAAACTCGTCTTGTATGTCTCCACTCCGACCCACCAACAATCCGGGTCTCGCGACTATGCCCACCGTGACGGCACCAATTATGGACCTAGAGACAACAACAACAACACGGGCTATCGCGGCTACAACAGTGGCAGTAGGGGTCGCGGACGGAGTCGTGGGGGTCACGGTAGGGGACGTGGCCGTCAGCAATGGCCACAACAACACTGGTTGCTGAACCCACAGAATTGGCAAACACAACAACCCTGGTTCGCGACACCAACGCCATACCCACACTGGCCACAGCAAAATTGTATGCAACAACAACCGATGGCCCATTTAACAACCACAAGTCCAACCGCTGGTCTCCTTGGACAGTCCCCGCACGCACCAGCTCCTCAACCTCCGCAGCTTCCTACCAACATGGCTGCCGCATTTGGCACTATGACCATGCAAGATCCCACCGACGCAAGTTGGTACATGGACACTAGAGCCACATCGCATTTGACCGCACAACCAGGTACCCTTCATTCCCTTTTTAATTCAAGCTCATCCCCATCAGTCATTGTTGGTAACGGATCTTCTATTCCCACTAAAGCCATCGATCGTTCTTTTCTACCATCTAAAACTCGTCCTCTTTACCTTAATAATGTACTTGTTTGTCCCTCCATCATCAAAAATCTTATTTCTGTCTGCCAATTCACCACCGATAATTCTGTTTCTGTGGAGTTTGATCCGTTTGGCTTTTGTGTTAAGGATTTCCCATCTCAAATACATCTACTCCGATGTAACAGCATCGGTCCTCTCTACTCGGTCCATTCACCACCAGCGGTCGCAACTCCATCCTCACCACCACAAGCTATGGTCACGACGGTCCCTGATTTAATGTTATGGCACCGCCGTCTAGGCCATTTGGGAAACACAACTCTTCAACTTCTTCGTTCTTCTCGTTTAATAAATTGTTCTCTTATTGATATGTCACTTTGTCATGCATGTCAACTGGGGAAACACATTTGATTACCTTTTGATTCAGTTGTTTCATATGAAATAATTCATTCGGATGTTTCGACCTTTTGAAATAATTCATTCGGATGTTTGGACCTCACCGATTCCTAGCATTAGCGAGAATAAATATTATGTTATTTATTTAGATCATTTCACTCACTTTCTTTGGGGTTTTCCTCTTCGAAATAAATCTGATGTGTTCTCAACCTTCTTAACGTTTATGGCTTACGTTTCTAACCAATTTGGCCGAAGTATCAAATCTCTCCAGTGCGATAATGGTGGTGAATATCAAAACCGACAATTCCTTGATCATATCTCTTCTCATGGCATCATTCCTCGCTTCTCTTGCCCGTACACTTCCCAGCAAAACGGCAAATGCCGAACGTACTCTCCGGACACTTAACAATTATGTTCGGTCATTACTCTTCCAAGCGAGTATGCCACCTACATATTGGGTTGAAGCACTCATGCTAGCTACTCATCTTTTCAACATCCTTCCCTCATCCGCCATTCAAAACGAAAATCTGTTCACCAAGTTTTTTCATAAACCTCCTACATATGATCACCTCCGAGTATTCAAGTGCCTATGTTATGCTGATCTCCTCCCGCTTTCTTCCCATAAACTCGATGCCCGCTCGACAGCTTGCATGTTCCTTGGCTATCCGTCTAATCACAAAGGATATCGCTTCCTAGAGCTCTCCTCTTGCAAGGTAATTATTTCCCGCCATGTTACCTTCGATGAATCCAATTTCCCTTTCTCAAAACAGATCTCTGAAACCACTACTCCCCAAAAAGAGCCCTCCATCCCGCAAACCATCTCCCCACTTCTCCGACAAATAGTTCCTCTACCGCAAACAGCTCCCTTACCACCAACTCCTCCCCCTCCTCCACCAAACATTGCACCAACTTCTCCCCCTCCTCCACCAAACACTGCACCAACTCCTCCCCTTCCTCCGCCAAACACTGCACCATCGCCCCCCTATCGGCGGACATTCTATGCGAACACGCAGTAAAAGCGGTATCACCAAACCTAAACAACCTCTTTCTCTTCATACTGAAACTCTTTCCCCTCTTCCTTTATCTTATTTAAAAGCTTTAGAAGATCCTAACTGGACACCAGCCATGCATGAGGAATATGCAGCTCAAATTAAAAAGGGAACGTGGGATCTCGTACCGTGTCCCCCTAATGTTAACATTGTGCGTTCTATGTGGTTACACAGGCATAAGTGTGGTGCAGATGGCAAACTCTCTAGGTACAAGGCACGGTTAGTAGCCAATGGTAAATCTCAGGAGCTCGGTGTTGATTGTGACAAGAATTTTAGCCCCGTTGTCAAGCCTACCACCATTCGTCTCGTTTTGGAGCTCTCCCTATCTCGCAAATGGCCAATCCATCAGCTCGACGTAAAAAACGCCTTCCTCAACGCGACACTAGGTGAGCCCGTCTACATGCACCAACCTCCTGGCTTCCATGATCCCTCTAAACCTGACCATGTCTGCCTCCTCAAACGGTCTATCTACGGCCTCAAGCAGTCCCCACGCGCATGTAATCAACGGTTCGCTCAATACGCTCGTCGCATCGGATTCAAATAAAGCAAAGCTAATCAATCCCTGTTCGTCTATCATCATGCGAATGAAACTTCATATCTCCTTCTATATGTCGATGACATTGGCCTCACGACATCGTCCACCAAACTCCTCAACACCATCATTTCTTCCTTAAGCACTGAATTCGAAATGACTGATTCCGGAAAACTCCACTACTTTCTTGGCATTGCAATCACGAGAAATGCTTCAGGCTTGTTTCTCTCTCAACGGAACTACGCCGCCGATATCCTACACCGCGCCAACATGACCAACTGCAACTCATGCACAACCCCTGCCGACTCACGCACCAAACTAGACGCAGCTGAAGGACCATTTGTTCCTGACCCAACCCTTTACCGCAGTCTTGCCGGAGCACTTCAATACTTGACCTTTACGAGACCTGACATCTCCTTTGCGGTCCAGCAAATATGTCTCTTCATGCATGATCCCCGCGAGACGCATCTCGCTGCACTTAAACGTATCTTCCGCTACATCAAGGGTACTCTCGATTACGGAGTCCAGCTCTACCCATCTACCACTTTGGGTCTTGTCGCATACACAGACGCAGATTGGGCAGGTTTCCCATCTATACGACGCTCCACCTCCGGATATTGCATCTTCCACGGGGATAACTTGATCTCATGGTCCTCCAAGCGATAACACACCGTCTCTCGCTCCAGTGCTGAATCAGAATACCGCGGTGTCGCTAACGTCATCGCCGAGACCACTTGGCTTCGCAATATTTTGCTAGAGCTACATTGTCCTCTATCCAAAGCAACCTTAGTCTACTGCGACAACCTTAGTGTTGTCTATCTCTCCAACAACCCTGTCCAACACTAACGAACAAAACATATTGAAATAGACATTCACTTTGTACGAGAACGCATCGCTCTCAGCTAGGTTCGCGTTCAACATATCCCATCCTCTCATCAATATGCTGATATCTTCACCAAAGGACTCCCTACTCCTCTATTCACAGATTTTCGATCCAGCCTTAGCATCATCCGAGATGCCGCTACGACTACGGGGGAGTGATAGACTACAATATTCACTTACCATACTTGTAAAGATATTGCTTAGACACTACTCTGTAATCATGTATATATTGTATTGTGAATCAACAGAGAGAGGCATCCAAGTCTTCTAAATAACAACTGCCACCACGTCTATGCTCCGCCTCGTTTTCGAATTCAAAGAGTGGATCTGTTCGATATCATCATCACTACAGTACTTGATGCGACGCCGTAAGTCTCTTCCGTGATGGATTTCACGACGGTGGATTCAGCAGATTTCTGCGTCGGTGGCCAGATTCAAAGCGAGAGTAAAAAATCTACGGCGAGTATTGCCCGGAGATTGGGGGACTTCCTTCTACGACGGTTCGGTCTAGTGTTTACTCAACTTGGGAAGTGGTCGGATCCGAACATATCCGGGTTTTTAACGGGATATGTGTTTGGATTCAGATCCAGATATCCAACCCGTATCCAGATGTTCGACCCGTTCCAAATGTTCGACCCGTATCTAGGCCGTTACAAGTTGTCACTACTTTATTCGACGTTAGGAAAAACCATTTGTTTTCCCTCTCCTCTATCTTCCTTGACTCGTAAGTCTTCTTTTAGTTTAATCATCCTTAGTCAATAACAATTCAACTCAAAGTTCTTATCGGTGGGACTTTGGTCTTGACAATTTTATAGATTCATTTAGCTGAACATTTTGATTGTCACAAGAGTTGAGCCTATCCTAGTCAAAGATAAAATGCAAATGTCGCTCGTGTAGTCGTGTGTACAAGTGGATCTTTAGCATTTTTTCAATTCATTGCCATATCTGAGAAGCAAGGATCACTACATTAGATATATCAAACACAACATATTGTTATATCCCATAATGGAGGAAGGATGGAGGATACGTACATACAAACATAAATCCCCTTTTTAATAAAATAGAAGTACATAACATAGTTTTTGTAGAATTTATATTTTTAATAAATAGTTACAAATGGTTACAAATAGGTTATAGATTAATCCATATATTAATATTAATCGGTTACACCTAAATACTAGGGATATTCCAAATTGATAATTGATATATTAATAGTAATAAATAAAATCATGGATATTCCAAACTGTATTTTCAGAAGATTTTATTTCTATATCATGTTGTTTCCAAAAATCTTTAAACACAATATTACAAATTTAGTTTCCACAGATTTTTTCGATAGACCACAACGTTAACCAAAGATAGATTACGAAATTGATAGATTGAATGGTTACAAGTTAAATAGTGGGTTACAATATACATTACGAAATAAAATTTAACCAGTTTTATAGCACATGTACTTATGTAGAATCATTAACAATATAAAACTTACAAAATATGTGTCTTTTTTCGAGACTTCATATTTAGCATATAATTTTATTGCATAATGTTTTATCCAAAATTTTTTTTAAAAACAATCACATAAATTATATTTTAAATAAATATTACAATATAAATAAAATGAATTTCAACCTGTGATCTAGCACGAGTCTCACGAATGGCTGGCCTTCGCAACATACTTAGACGACATAAAGCTTGACAGGGAGGAGTTTTCTTTTTTTTCTTTGGTTTATGTTTCTCGCATTTCTAATGTTAAGGCGGACTCCTTGGCACGCCAAGCGCGCACAAATCTGCATCATGTTTTGTTTGTAAACAATTTTCCACCAAACTAGCTAGTTTGAGCTGATTCTTTTGTTGACAGAAAAAAATGATTATAACACTAATACAAGAAACATCCATATCAATCTAAGCCTAAAATATTTTTGTAAACATGAGTTCCCGGCCTGCGATGTTTAATTCTTAGTAAATATAGGAAAATTTATATAAACTAATAATGTTAATTTGCAGTACGATATTCTATTAATTTATCACTATAAGTTAATATTTATTATCGATTAATTTATAAAGTACATGTATTTTTAATTGTTCAAATTTTGTTACATGTATCTATTAATTCCTATACCGTTGTGTTTTGGATTTTGAAATCAAGTAATCAACTAAAATCATAACCCGTTTTTAGAATTTTGTTACATTTATTCTCTCTTTCTTTTCTTGGATATATAAAGATTCAGCCGATATATCCCATAAACCCGACAAAATCTATTTAGTTTTGTTGTTAAACAATTTTTTATATATCTAAAGAAAAATTATTGGGTTTCAGTTTCACCCCTAGGAGTTTTCTGTGAAGAGTGAAGGGAAAAATAATAATTAAGAAAAAAAGAGGAAACTAACAAACCACGATAATAAATGTGATTATCAATTGGAAACGAATGGTATACGAATACGACTAATACAGAAATTTTGTAACGTCTGTTGACGGCTGTTAGTTTGTTGGTGTGACGGCTGTTAACTTTTTGGTGTTAATTTTATTCCAATAAAAAACGGGAGATTAAATGTTAAAAAAAAAATCAGATGCGGTTGTTTTTTGGACTTCTTTCCAAGATACGATAGCAACGTGACCATAATGTATTATCGGTTTGGGCTTAATGTATGACTTGGCCCAATACATATGAATCTCATAAAGTCGAATTTGGTTGGGATGAAATCTTAGGGTTTTTTTTTGGTCAACACAACACACACAAAAAAAGACTTCCCTGATTCCACACGATGCACTCATCATCGGGGAGACTGCCACCACGTCTATGCTCCGCCTCGTCTTCGAATTCAAAGAGTGGATCCGTTCGATATTATCATCACTACAGTACTTGATGCGCCGCCGTAAGTCTCTTCCGCGATGGATTTCGCGACGGTGGATTCAGCAGATTTCTGCGTCGGTGGCCAGATTCAAAGCGAGAGTAAAAGATCTAGGGCGTGTATTGCCCGGAGATTGGGAGACTTCCTTCTACGACGGCTCGGTCTAGTGTTTCCTCGACTTGGGAAGTGGTCGGATCCGGACATATATCCGGGTTTTTCTAACGGGATATGTGTTCGGATCCGAATCCGGATATCCGACCCGTTCCAGATGTTCGACCCGCATCCAGGCCGTTACAAGAGTAGTGACAGCTGTCACTACTTTATACGACGTTGGAGGAAAAACCATTTGTTTTCCCTCTCCTCTATCTTCCGTGACTCGTAAGTCTTCTTTTACAATCTTCTCTCGTATTTTCTCAGTTGTGTTCTCTCTCATTCTCGCTTCTGTCAACAAATTTTCCCGAGAAAAAGTTCATTTTCCTGAGAGAAAGTTCTTCTTCTTCTTAATTTCGTTTTCCCAGGGTTGATTCTGTATCTACTGAAGCAACCAAGAAGAAGACCTTCACGGAAGAGAAGGTAATTTATCAAGAACTCGCTGTATTTTCTCTTGCTTCTTTTTTTTTTTCCTGTGATTTCTCTGTTTCGGTTTCACATTCGCGAGCGCTTCTTCTTCTTTTCTTCAATTTCTCTTAAGAAAATAAGTTCCTCCTCTTCTCATTTAGGGTTGAAGAAGAAGTTTAGGGGAGAGAAGAAAAGGTTCACGGAAGAACAGGTACAGCTTTCTCTGATTTTCTCTAATTGCGTCTTCATTATTACTCATTGTTTCCGTAAAGATTTGTTCTTCGTTTCTGGCTTCCGCTGTACAATTTTCCCGAGGTTTTATTTTCTTGTTAGTGTTAAGAATTTTCTGTGATTTTATCTATTTGCGTCTTCATTAAAAGAAAACGACTTGTTGTCTCTGTCAAGACTTGTTGTTAGGATTCAATAAGAATCATTTTCCCTATTGCGTCCCAGAAAGTGTTAGAGATGTCATAGAGAGAAACAGTAAATAGGTCTCTTGTTGCTGTTGTTGTTAAATTGCTCTTTATGAATGTGATGAAAATGTCTCTTTATGAATGTGATGAAGACATGATGGTGAGAAAAGAGTCATCTGTAGACAACTTAACCAGCTATCTTGGACGTGAATCAGATCTTAAGCAGGTGAAATTTTGCTTGTGTTGCTAAACTTTAATATATTCACCTCATTGACAATAACCTAACTTGGTTTCAACTTGTTGAAGGATATGAAGCTGGTAAAAGTTGAAGAGATGAAGAGAATGTCTTTTGAGAAAAAGGTGAAGAAACAGAAAAGAAAGATTGCCCTCAGCCTAAGGCTGTAAAGCTGGATTTGGTTGAGTTGTCTTCATGCACTCTACCGATTAACTCTTTAGCAAACCAAAGTACTTGAATATAGAGCAGATTTTTTGGTTGAGACTTAGGAGTGAATAAAGACGGCTGTTGCCTTCTACTCTTGTACTCACTGTTTACGTTATATCACAGTTGTCTTCTTTAGAATGAGTTTAACCTCTTTCAAAAGACTCCTTTGTAATATAGCTCTTACTGGATATATGGACCAGTAGTGGTAACGCATCTATGATGACGCCTTTGCTGATAATGCATACATTACATTAATTAGATAGCCCTTCATAGATGCAATTCTTTTAAGGAAAACTTGTAAACTCATAAGAATGATCTATCATAACTTCATAAGTCATAACACAATCGAGCCAAGGATATGTGTATTTTTGAAAACAAGTCATTAAGCTTTATGCGTTACTATTGTGTTGGTTTCTTTGGACGAGGATGAATCATTTTATACATTTGATTCGTTGTCTGTGTATTAGTATGAAAAAAGTATTCAATACATGATCATGTTAAAACTTTGATTACAAGCTGGGATTCTGTTGAAACCCTAGGAATGTCTTTCAAGCCGTCCATCGTTATCTCCTTTGCAAGCTCGAAGTCGGATTCAAACTCGCAGGTGGGTAAACTCAGAGAGATTTTTGCAGTCTTTAAACAGTTGAAGTTTGCTAAGAGGTATGTCAAGAACTGTTCCTCTTCTTCTCTCCCTACATATGCATACCACTCAAAATCCTCGAGTTGTGACGACAAGCATCCAGGAACAGAACTCGGTTGAATCCAAGAAAGTGGAAGATCCTTGGTGGTATGTCCCTGCGAAGCAAAAACCGCTATATATATATCAAACACAAACATTCAACCTTTTAAGACATCGAACTTGGAGGAGGGAGGATACGTACGCAATAGAACATGAGATATTTTAGTTTCGGAGAATTTTGAAGAAAAAGTATAGTTTATTTCACCCATTCTTGATTTAGTGGACATATCGCACACTTTCTAAGCCGAGAAAATTTGATAGTGCTACACCACACAACCTGCGATGAATAAAGCCAACAAATCAGTAGCTAGATGCAACAATGAGAGAGAGAGAGAGAGAGAGAGAGAGAGAGAGAGAGAGAGTGTTACCGTTTTAGTAGTCAAATACAAGACAAGAGACGAGACCGATGAAAGAGATCTTAGAAACTTGTCATCAGGATAAGAAGCAATGGCGATAGTTGCACTATCAAGACTAGACATCTCCATCGAGCGAGAGTCTCCCGAAGCGTCAAAGATTTCAAAGTGTGTTAATGCCGAAGTAACTATAACCAAGTACCTACCAGTGTCTGCTACACCACTGTCGTCTCTTAAATTTTTATACGATAAGCACAATAAATTAGGCATTTCCACACGAAACCTCGTCACATTGTCATCCTTCTTGTTTCGTTTAACAAACAGTTTCTCCAGAACAGGACAGCTCGATAATAACTTAACCAGGGAATCATCGTCTTTATACAACACATCGTGAAGGTAGAGGGTTGTCAGGGATGGCAAGGAAGCGGAAGAAGGAACATCCACGAGAATCTTGTCGGAGAGAGTCAGTGTCACGAGAGATTGGCAAGAGTAAAGGGTCTTGGGCAATATGGCAGGATCTGCGGACCAGAGGAGTTGGAGTTTCATCTCAAGCACCGAGCGATCAACAGCGTTTGCAACCAACTTCCCGACATCAGCATCGGTAGGACAACTTGGACCGAGTACAATACACAAGTTGGATATTACGGGTGCTCTGTGGAGTTGCAATGATTTCTCAAGAAACCGCCAGACGCTCTTTTTGCTTTCATCCTCCACTTTCTGATCCTCATTCTCGTTCTCGTCATCACTGTCCACATGCTCATGCTCATCATCATCACTGTCCACATGTTCATGCTCATCATCATCACTGTCCACATGCTCATGCTCATCATCATCACTGTCCACATGTTCATGCTCATCATCATCATCATCACTATAATCACCATCACTATCATTATCATTATCACTATCCTCCTCCTCCTCCTCCTCCACCTTCTTCTCCTCCTCTTCGCTGTCAATGTACTCAAGTCTCTGTTTCATCGTCCAAACAGAGAACCATCGTTTGGAAAGAAACATGGTGGCCACTGCGTCTTTTGTCGGAACAAGATCCAAGATCATTACGAGCAAATCTTCGGGCAATGCACTAATCCTGTCTTCAGGAACGGTTTCTTCGATTCGACTCACACCACAACAATTTGCGTTTTGTATCATCTTCACGAGGCAAATCTCTAAGAGAACGACTCTCTGACGTGACCCCCTTCAATAGAGGAATCAACAAGTTCCTTTCGTCTTTTTTTTACACAAAGAGATTTTGTTATGATTTTTTTTGGCAACGACCTGTGTCATCCTAATTTTATTTATAACTACAATATTTCCTTTTATCAATAAGAAAATAAAAGTAAATTTGTTTCACGATCGAAAGAGGAGAGGAATAATAGGTGAATTAAAGAAAACACAACCGATTACTAATTTTTTTTTTTTGTTTGTAATATACAATTAAATTATATTTCGAGATTAAATTATTTTTTTTTCTTCTTTTTATATCTTTGTTTATGCTAATTTTTAATATATTTTTTAACGAACTGAAGCTTCTAAAATTGATGAGACTTCAGAGGAGATTAACAAAAATAACAGTGATGATGTCCATTGAAAGGAGTTTGTTAAAACTATTCAGATTTATTATTTAGTTTGATAAAAAAAAAATTAGTTTAAATCTGTGCAAATCAGCCTTTTTTTCAGTTTGCTTGTAGCCACAAAAAACATAGCGCCGGCTCTGGGAATGTGAATACTCTATATTAATTTTTTTGAGAGTATCTCAGCTTATCTGGGAAGAAGATTATTAAGCAAAGTGGTTTCGAGATTTGTTAGAGGGAACTTGGTTTTTAGAGAAGGCAAGCATGTTTATGATGATTGCGGGCCTCTGCAACTCGCAGCTTGAAACTGAAAAAGGAATTATCCGCAACACTGTAAGAAATATAAATATGTGATCAAGCCAATCATCGCTCGCAAAATGAAATCAAGAAACAAGAATGTTGAGATTAATTCAGATTGATGCTGTGAAGCAATGAGTGAGTCTTTGACCCATACTGCAAGTAAGGTTAAGACTCTTGCTTATGTAAGTGGGATTGACTCAATTGATTTTGTTGTAATGGTTTGATTAAGTGTATAATGTAAATCACAGCTAATTAATTTATCAAATAAAATTGTTATAATACATATATCAAAAAGATTTTCATTATTTCCTTAAAATATTTTTTAGTAATATTTTTAATACGCTCATCATCATTGCTTTTAGCTTGATCATCCTTAAGAAAACAAAACAACAATAACGCATAAAGCGTAACGATTTATTTTTATAAATATACATATCTTTGGATTGGTTGTAATTGATAAATTTGTCCTCGTCCAAAGGCATACGCTTGAAACACTTCTATCAAATTCTCCCCTATATATTGCCAAAACATATTTACAAGATCATCTATTTTCTTAACTAAAATCTGATCCTTGGTAATATAAGTATATAACTCTCAAAGATAATAATTTTATTTGCCTAACTATTTTTCTGGAAATTATTATGGAAGAATAAACTAGAAAAGTAAATATTTACAGGAAAGTAGGTAAGCAAAGAAAGAAAAAAATAAAGTTGTTATTTTCTGATTTAGGCTCTGTTTAGAAAAAAGTTTAAAAATAAATGAGCTCATTACACTATCAAACCTTTTCTATATTATTAGTATTTCAATGTTTGTATTTTAGTGAAATTTAAATTAAATTGACATTCCTTTGATATTATGCTATGTATACTTTTATAAAATTCAATAAAATGGTTTCTTTATATATGTGTTTGATATTATGTATAACTAATCAAATCTCCCTTTTTGTAATGAACTAGATATTCACCCGCGGCTATTTTTTTAATAAAAAAATATAATTTGTTTTATAGATTAACTATATACTGTATATAATTAATGTTTAATTTGTATTTTTTTTAAATGTACAACGTTACAAATATAGATATATTAGTTAGTATAGAAATTAGAAAGTATTTTGTTTGAGGTTTATTGTTTTCTATTATAGTATAACATACAATTAAATAGGTAGTGATTTATAGAAGGAATATACTGTGTTTTTTTTTTTTACAGATAGTAGTATTTTTATTATTTTAAATTGTTTAGATATACATATGTACAGGATAATTTTGTATTATAGTTTTGTATGTTTTATATATAAAGAATCAGTTAACTTTAGTATGTATAGTTTTGTTGTGAAATGCAAATAAAAGTTGTTAACAATTATTTGTTTGACATAAATTCTACATGGTTATTAAAATGGACCCAAGATGTGTGTATCTATTTTTTTTAGAAAATGTTTCTATGGAGAAAATATTGTTTTGTAAAATTGGAAATTTAATATTAATTTATTTTATTTTAAACTTAATATTTAATGTTAAAGGGAGTGGTTCCTATTGTTTTGGAAATTTTATTAGGATGAAAAATCTTGTTTCCAAAAATTGAAATTTAATATTAATAAATTAAATAAAATATAAATTAATAATTAATGTTAATGACATGATTGTAAATATGTTTCAACTCTAGAATTTATTTGCTAAATGTCTCCAAAAATGTATATATAGATTATACAATTAGAAGTTTCGAACCAACATAAAATTACCACGACAGAAATTGCCTGAGGAAAATGAATCAAGCTCAGCAAAGTTTCCAATTGTATTTGAGAAGGAAGAAGAAGAAAGAAGAAGAGAAGGGGAAAAAAAAAAGAGAAGGAAAAAAAAAAAAGCAGAGGAAGGGAAAAGGGGGGCGAGAAAAGGGAATGAGCAACAACCAAAAGGAAAAAAATTACACACTATATAAACATTTTTAAACTAATTATTGGTATAAGAAAAAAAATAGAGAGGAGAGAGTTGATTTTCAGATCTAAAGCAGAACAGAAAAACATAACCTTTAGGGTTTGATGTTTTGCACGTCTAGACATTTAAACGAGTTCCGATCTGGCTGATTTTTGGAGGGTAGCTTCGTGACTCAGTGTTCTACATATTTGACGGTGGAGATCTTGTTTAAACGGTTTGTGAGAAATCTGAGTTTTAGCGTGGCTGGTCGTATCTGGAATTTCCAGATTTTTCTGCAGCATCTGTCGTGAGTGTTTGTAAGATCCAACGGTGAGATTTTCTCGGTTTGAGCTGAAATTTTGCAGAGTTGTTCCTGACTTGTTTATCTAGGATTTTTACGGTGGAGATCTGAATAGGTTGCCGGAATCTTAGTGAATCTAGGGACGTTTGGAACTGCATAGTTTTAGCCTTTTGTGTTCTCTCTGGTGTTGTTTTCTTATTGAGATTGCTACTTGTAGCCTTAGTCTATGGATAGGACGTGGTTGTACTCAAATACTTTGGTGATAGTTGAATTTTGAGTGGACTACGGTCCCATGGTTTTTACTCCTCGCATTGCGGAGGTTTTCCACGTATAATTTTGTGTCTCGTTTATTTTACGCTTTGAAGTTTTTGCTACCAAGATTATTATATTTTCCTCACAGGTTCACATAAGTTAGGGTAAAACTTTATTCCGCTGCGCAACTGTGCGTTGTTTCCCCAACAAAGTGGTATCAGAGCACTGGTTTAATAACTTTGGTTATTGATTGCTTTTGTGAACGATGGAAAATATTGGTAGAATGATAAGCTTGAATGGTTCTAATTATCATCTATGGAAATGCAAGATGGAAGATTTGCTTTTCATGAAGGAATTTCATGTTCCTGTCTTTGAGGAGAAGAAACCTGAAGATAAGACTGATGATCAGTGGAAATTGCAGCATCGCCAAGTGTGTGGTTTGATAAGGCAATGGGTAGATGATAATGTGTTGAATCATATTGAAAATGAGACTAATGCTCGTTCTTTATGGTTGAAGCTGGAGCAACTGTTTGCTCGAAAGACCGGAAATAATAAGCATTAAAAATTTTGGATAATCGGGTAAAAATCGAGTTTCTCGGGTAATCGGGTAAAATTTTGGGTAATCGGGTACAAAATACCTAAATCCGAATGATACCCGATGTTTTTCGGGTATTTATAGGTTCTGAAATTTTAGATCCGAACCAACCCAAACTTGAACCGAACCCGAACCGATATTTTCTATTTACTTTAATGGGTCCTAAACTCCTCTACCCGAAAGGTTCCTACCTGAACCCGACCCGAGTACATAATATTATTTAATTTAAATTTTATTTGTCTTTTAAAAATCAACCAATCAAATTATGGCATTTAGCAAAAATAAGATCTCGTGGTGTCTTTAACACTCTCGGGAGAGACCTTATCTCTTTCTCTTTCATCACCTTTTTATTACTTTTTGATTTTTTATTTGTCTGACCGTCACACCAATATAACCAATAAACATGATCTAAGGAGAAGGAGAAGAAAGAGAAGGTCTAAGAGAGAAGGATTCACTGTTTAAAATGCATAAAAAGTACATTCGAATTTACGCTTATTTGTTACATAGAATGTTCATTTTGATAGTTTTATATGCTATTAAAATGCGACAATTAATATTATTATTTATAAATTTGAATTTATGTATGTTATGTGTATAAATGAATTTTTTAATAAAATTTGTAATTTATTGTTAATAATATTACAAATTCAATTCTAAAACCACAAAATTTATAACATCCAAAAATTTATTCTTATTTTATGTCTCAATTCAGAATTTTAAGAATTTAAACAATTAAAATATATATCTATAAATTATTAATTTACACTATAATATAATAAATATATGTTTCTAAAATTATTAATTTATAGAGTTTATACTGTGTAGTAGATTAGCCTGACTCCAGCACATACGTGCTGATTTTTGTATCTATCATTTTATTATATAATTATTTACATCGATTGAATTTATTTGTTAAAATAAATTCTTCCAGAAAATTTTATCATTTGGATTTGGATGTATTTTCCTTATTTTCGAGTGAACAAAACATGGTGTTTTTTTTTGAACGACAATGTTTATCGCTTGTCCACAACCACAATTACTTAGTTAAAATTTTTAATATAATATATATATCATACAAATATTTTTAAATAGACAGAACATTAATATTAGTTTGATATTTCATATTTCTTAAAAATAAACCATAATTTCAGCTTATATTTATTATAACTCATCCTACGTATATAGTATGAAAAATATAAAATTTGTATTATTTTGATGTTTGTATAGTATGCTATGTATTACTTTTATAAAATTCAATAAAATGTTTTCTTTATATATGTGTTTGATATTATGTATATACATAATCAAATCTTCCTTTTTGTAATGGATTATACAATTAGAAGTTTTGAACCAACACAAAATTACCTCGACAGAAATCGCCTGAGGAAGATGAATCAAGCTCATCAAGAGTTTCCAATATTTAGGTTCACTTATAGGGTGAACCTTCTTGTTCACCTTTTCCTTTTCAATCAATCAGAATCTTTTATACATTATTTTATTTAAAAAACAAATCAAAATTAAATTAAAAAACAAAACAAATTAAAGAAACAAATTCTGTATAATTTTTTTTAAAGAAAGTTTAATATTGGTTTGATTTAGATTTTACAATTAGAATGATGTTGGGTATAATTTTATCTTCTCTATTAAATAAATAAATTTCGTGGTTAGTTCGACAAACCCGATAAATCAAGAGAAGCAGAGAGAATATTCACAAAGATATTGGATAGGGTCAACTCATATTCTACACGACAAAGTCAACACAAGTGTGTCAATCTAATAAGAGAAAAGTCGTGTGACCGAATCTATCAATGGGTTAAATGTCACGTGACTGACTCCATCAATGGATTGTCACTGAGCCAAGAGCTTATGACTGACTTTATCAATAGGCCGAGAGTCTCGCGACTGAATTTGTCTATAGGCCGAGAATCTAGCGACTAACTTTTTCAATAGGCCGAGAATCTCGCGACTGACTTCGTCAATGGGCCAAAAGTCACATGACTGGATCTATTAATAGACCAAGAGTCTAATGACCGACTTTACCAGTAGGCCAAGAGTCTCGAGACCGACGCTATCATAGATAGAGTCGGCAAGCCGAAGACATATCCTAAAGGATTAGGGTAAAGAGATCTCTATATAAAAAGGAGAGCGACCTCCACGAGAGAGGGGATCGAGAGCAAAGAAAGAGACCTAAAACACAAGATAAACGACTCAACTCTAGAACGCGACTATGGTTTATAGATTGATTCATTGTGCCTTGAATTCTTGTATTTGAGCTCGAGACTCTGATAAATAAAATGACTATTCAACTTATATTTCTTGTTTTCCGTATCTAAATGAAGTTATTATTTTTGCCCAAACAAATGAAATGATGTATCGGTTTGGGTTTACAAATAAGATGATTAGGGTTTAGATTTTACAATTAAAACAAAATTATATGTCGGTTTGGGTTTACAAATAAAGTGGTTAGGGTTTAGATTTTACAATTAAAACAAAATTATATGTCGGTTTAGGTTTACAAATGAGATGGTTAGGGTTTAGATTTTACAATTAGAATGAAATTATATGTCGGTTTGGGTTTACAAATGAGATGGTTAGAGTTTAGATTTTACAATTTGAATGAAATTATATATTGGTTTGAGTTTATAAAAGAGCAGTTTAAGTTTTTATCTTTATAATAATGTATACAGATTTTGTTGTCTTATTTTGTAAAGAAGTGAATGAATAAATTCTTAAATGTATTATGACATATCAGATTCCCATTGGTTAAAATAAAGAGAATTGAACGGTTCACTAAGTACCTTAGGAGTGAACCCAAAATTTTGGAGAAGCCGGCAAGGTCATAGGCGAGGCAGCGGGTTAATGGAACGGATCTAACTAAATGTTTTGTACGAATGGAAACCCGGTTATGGATCGATCAAATGTGAGCCGGTTATTTACATTATACACTTAAACCATTACAACAAATCTATTAAGTCGGTCCAGTTACATAAGCGAGAGTCTTAACCTTACTTGCAGTATGGGTCAAAGACTCGCTAAAATCTTCACAGCATCAATCAATCTGAATAAATCTCAACATTCTTGTTTCTTGATTTCATTTGCCAGCGATGACTGGCTTGATCACATATTTATGTTTCTTACAATGTTGCGGATAAATCCTTTTTTTAGTTTCAAGCCGCGAGTTGCAGAGACCCGCAAGCATCAGAAGCATGCTTGCCTTCTCTAAAAACCAAGTTTCCTCTCACAAATGTCGAAACCACTTTGCCTGATAATCTTCTTCCCAGATAAGCCGAGATACTCTGTATATAAAGTCACCACAAGCAAAGCAAACACATAACATAAAAGATTAGACCTTCGGGTTTCAACATTAGCTCTAAATTGGTATGTTTCTTGTAAATACTGTCTACGTACAGGATGTTTGAAGTGTATTGGATGTTCTTCATCTATCTCGAATTCGGCTTCAGGTTCCCACACTACAAGATCGGCCTGTTTTCCAACTTTAATCGCTCCCTGTAATTAAATCATACACAATTCCACCAATACTTATAATGCTGCGATCAGTAGAGAATATTGAAGCTGTAGTTCTTATATAGAGAATAAGGCAGGCACCTTAGAGTGTAGACCAGCGAGTTTGGAAGGCCTATCGCTCCACCAAGATACTACCTGCTCGAGCGTCACTCCGTACCGTTTCCCGTAAGACCATGTTACTGGAAGCACAAACTGCAAATTGGCTCCAACCAGATACAAAATTTCATGAGTTCTTTGTGCTCTCACAGTTTCTACATATTACCGGGCTTCATCATTACTAAGAATATCAATAACATTGATAATGAAGACATTGTTAAGACTTGTAATGAACCTGTAAAGACGATATCCCACCCCATGCTTTCAAGAAGTTACCATCACTCAGGAGTTTGAGTTCAGGCTTTGTAGGTGAATGATCAGAGCTCAACATATCAATGTCTCCTTTCTAAATCATAATTAAAACGTCAGAATCAAGGAACTGAGCACGCATAAGGTATAAAGGATTTCAAATGGAAAATATTATACCATCATAGCTTCCCACAACTTTTCTCTATTGGCTGCATCACGTATAGGAGGGGAGCATTTGAAACGAGTATCACCTTCTGGAATCTCTTCGGCTGAGAAAGCTAGATAATGTGGGCATGTTTCAACAGTAACACTATCTCCTTTGCCTTTTGCTTCCTTTAATCCAACCAAATATGATGGTTTTAGCAATGAGGAACACCCAAATGATCATAGTAATATTAACTGCCAAAAATCGCAAATACCTTTATCAAATCCAAGGAAGAACTGGCATCAGATAAATGCACAATATGAACATGAGCTCCTTCTGCAGAACCACCAATCCGTGTGTTTTCAGTAACCGATAATAGGTTTCGGATTGCTCCCTCCTCCCTAATTTCTCAGATAAAGATTTGGTTTCAGGTACAATAACCATTATATAGGAATTTGTAAAGAGTGAAAGAACTCAATGTTTGTGTCTCACCATGAAGTTGGCCTGGTTTTTAAATAAGTCAGATAAGAACGCGGATCATTTTCACTTCCATCTTCAATCTCCGATTCTTTCTCTATCTCAGCGTGAACAAGCAATGGTCTTCTATACTTAGCTAATACTGATAGTCCTTCCTGCAGAAACAAAGAGCCAATCAACAATTCCGTAATAATTCTTGAATCATGAGAAAGAAGCATAAGACTCAAGAAAGAAAACCTTTATATGAGTGATGTTTGTCATTGGGAAATCATTGATTCCTGATGGACACATAAAAGACTGAAAAAGATTAAGACAAGAAGTCATGTTAGACACTTAAAACCTGAAAAGCAAGACACAGCTTCATAAGGATTCAAAGGACACATGATACCTACCTTGAGACCAAGAACTCCAGCATCTAAGAGAGACTCAAGAGCACTTGAGTTGAGTGCATTGTCAGGTACCAGACCTCCCCAGAACCCTAGAGAATACAAATATTTAGGGAACATGTATTCAGTATTGAATCAACAGATGTGGTTAAGGTTTGATAGCAAAGAGTGTTTACCAACATTAACATGTATTCTGTTTTTCGCAGCTTCAATCTGCAAAAGATGCACGCATTGCTCGATTTCAGATCAACCAAGGCTGTAAGAATAGTGTGGAACTTACCAACTGGAAAACTAAAGTGGATGGCTTTACCTTGAGTTTCAAAGTTTCAGGAGATACAGTAGAAGGGCAACTGTTTAAGGGCATATCAACCAATGTAGTTATTCCACCTGCCAGACAAAAGACAATATCAAGCAGGTAAGCGCGAAGAGACAAAACAGAACACACTCTTGAAACTAGAACAGTCTCAGTAAGAGAAACATACCAGCAGCTGCAGCTTTTGTTCCAGAAGGAAACCCTTCCCATTCACTTCTTCCGGGATCATCAAGATGAGCATGCCTTTTAAACCAACACAAGAAAAGTTCCAAGATTTTAGGGCGATATAGCAGAAACTAGAACAAAGATCGAATCATAATATATGGTTTCAAAAAGATAAACATACACATCAATGAGACCAGGCATGAGGACAGCTTCTCCATAGTCAATCACTTTCACTCGACTCCTTTGACTCTTATGCCAATCAACTTCCTTCACCAACGACACAATAATGCCTCCATCCACCTCCACTGATCAAACAAATCAAGAGTATGCTAACTAGAAATAATAGATGCTTCCATAGAATTTCCAAAGCTTTGATCAACAACCACTAGAAACGTACCAGAACCAGAGATGACACCATCGGGAGTGACGATGCGTTTACTAGAGATCCAGTAATGATCATGAGGAAGAAGACTACACTTCTTATTATTCCCCTGCGTTTCCTAACCATCATCAATAAACAAACACATCGGAATCAGTTTTTTTGGCCCTGTTAATCAATCAGATAACAGAGAAGTCGGTTTTGAGAAATCGAAACCTGGAAAGAGCGAGGGGAAGCGAAGAAGATGTATAAAAGAGCAGCGATGAGAGCTAGAAGAGGCAATAATCTCCATTGAAGCAGAGTCCTCTCCATCTCTTTCTCTCTCTATCTCTCTGGTCTGTGAGACTGAGAGGTCTCTCTTATTGGTTAAAAGATTGGACCCACTTGGATTATGAAAACATTATTAAACCGAAAAGATTCCTTAAGATTCGGTTATCGAACGCTCTGAGACTCTTTAAAGACCGTTAGATTGTGTGAATGATTCATAAGATGGACGGTTGTGATGAGAGAGAGATATCGAGAGCAACTTGGAGTATGTCCAGATTCCTCCGTCATATGGTTGGTTGGTTCACTTGTGTGCGCATTCAAGTCCAACTAAAAATATTTTCTTAAAATATTTCTTTTTAAAAAAAATACTTTTTCTAGCTAGTGGCTCGTTGGTAGCATTAAAGCATTAAGCATGGGTCAGTGTTTGTGACTACGAGCTAGAGTGATCAGACACAATTACCAAACAAAACAAAACAAAAATTATTGATGTAACTAAATCTTAAGATACCAATTTAGAGCTAATGGTTAAAATACTATGACATTCAAAACCACAGAGTTTGAACTGCTTAGAGTTTGACATGTCATTCTTTTATTGGAAAAGATCAAGCCTCATAGGATATCATAATCATTTGCTCGAATTCAATACCATGCATGTATATGGTTTTTTTTATTTTTTTATTTGGTTTTTGATTTATTTTTATTTCTCTCAAAGATTTTGATATTTTCTGGTTCTCCAGATCTTTTGATATGTTGAAGGTCCGTCTACATAAGATTCTACCAAATGCTTAGGGAAATTATGAGGTGATTTTTTTTCAGATTTCCAAATATACATGTTTGTTCTTTTCTTCTTCTTTTGTTTGTTGGGAAATATACCCAGATTTGTGTTATAGGTTAGCAAAAAAACTATATTTATGCTTATGAAGTGTGGAAAAATAAGGAAAATATATGAGGATTTAGTGTATTTACGATTAGTCATACTTAATTTTTGATCTTACGTTGATAAATTTTGGGACTGGTTCTTTATACAATTGGTTTACTCATCTTTTAAATATACCCAATTGTTTTCTAGGTTAATTATTTGACGCATAAATTTGTTTACTGACTATGTAAACATTATGTATACTGACTATGTAATTTTAATTTGACATCAATGAAATTCTTTGCCATAAAAGACAGCAATTACTAATAAATTAATTAAATTAAAATAAATAAAAATAAAAATTAACAATGAATGTGATGGTCACACCTTAATAAAAAAAATTGCTCCATTCTTTCCCTTTTTAATATATATACAAAATGTTAATTGTAAGTTTATCTTTGATTTAGAAAATAGTTGATTGATCTTTTTCATTTTTCTATTTTTTGATATTTCTCTATATAAATTGGAAAGAGCTATTATGTTTCCTTTTATTCTATATTATATGTTTATTTTGGAATTCAAATACAATTTGAACTAGCCATCATCATTTTAACAAGTATGGATATCTTAAAAAGTTAATATTGCATAACTTGTACGAATATTTCGTTTAAAATTATTGATATTGTTCCTTTATATGAGTGATGTTTGTCATTGGGAAATCGTTGATTCTTGACATAAGTTAGTGATGTTTGTTACATATTATGTAAAAATTACATTCCCTCTATTTCAAAATATAAAATATTTTAGATATTTTTTCTTTTTCCATTATATAGGATGTTATACAATTTTTATGCAAATTGTAAATTTTTTTTTGTATTTTGTGATCATTAGTATTAACAGTCTTTTAAAACAAAAATTTATTGATAATTTGTAAAAGAAAATAATATATTTCTTAAGATATATGTATTTAACTAAACATATTCTAATTTGAAACATATAGAGTATAAAAGATGTGTGCTCCAACGAATAAACAAAATATCTTATGTACTAAAAATTGAAAAGAAAATTGATAGTGAGTTTATAGAATAGTATATTGGTAGTCTTATTCTACCATCTGATCATATATTTTTTTGCAGAAACTTGTAGTTTCAATTATACAAAAGGAAATCTAACTAGTCAAGACACCTTTGGATTATTGTCCATAATAGTTTCCAGGAAATCAAGGAATTTAAGTCATAAGTTATATATATCTGCTAAAGAGTTGGTTAAGAAAAAGGTTTGTGCTCGGTCAAAACCTAATTGCTTACCTCTTTTGTACATTTTATTAATTTTAAAGAGGTATTATTGGATGGTGATTTTTAATTGATCTCATCAGATCTTAAAATAAAATTTGGAGATGAATCTTATTATATAAAGTTGGGTTTTGAAAGTTAGTCATTAACAAGATTTTGACATGTGTCAAGTTATCAACCTTAGATTTCAACATGTGTAAAATTTAATATTTAATAGGAGGAATTTGATTACAAAAAAAATAAAATATTTTAATTTAAAAAATATTAATAATGTAAAAATATAATTATCAAAAATTACATAATTTATAAAAAATGCAAAGTTTTTAAAATTAATTATAAGGAGATTATATATATATATATATATATTTCATAAAATTCGAAATTATAATATTATTTACTTATTTTTAATTTTAAATTATTAATTCTACAAAATAAAAAATAAAAAAAGATATTAAGGAAAATATACAGTTAATTATTAATTTTAAATTTTGTAAATACTCACTTCTATATAAACATAAATCGTCTCATATTTAAATAATTTATTCAAAAACACTGCTTTCAACTTTGTTTAATCGAGAATTTTTTTTATGGGAAGGTCAATTTTTCTTATGTTTTTAAACTAAAATTTTCTCATACTTTTCTTTTTTTAGTTGGGAATAGGAAAGATCCAAAAAAATGATTAATATATGTGTCTTCTTTTGTTAATACTATATTTTAAAATTTATTGTACTATTTTTAGATTGTTTTATTTTTTTTTTCATCTTTGAATTATTTGGGTTTCATATATTATTGTGCTTATAATTTTCTATTGTTTCTTTAATTTTGTCAAATTAATTTTCTTCTAATTTCTCAACCTTGATTGGTTGGTCATAAACCCTTCTTTTTTGCAAACATAATTGCTACCATTATTCATTCAATCCCAAATGGAGATAACGAGTAGAAGTTCATCAACCTAATAGATGGATAAAATAGGCTAATCAAACACAAGTTTACAACAAACATAGATATATAGATTGGAAAAACATAAATCGTTGTTGATAGATCCATAGGAGCTCAAAGACTGTGACACCCTGGTTTGCGGAAAAGTTTAAAAGAATTTATTTGGCCACATATGTCACCAAAATGCACTTACTTTTTCGTTCAAGGGTCTTGAGAAAACATCATGATGGGTAACCTTCCTGGAAGTGATTGTTGGAACTGTGTGAGTGAGGACAAAACACAGAAAAATATCATTTTTTTATTTGTAGGGTCGGTAGAAAAGTTTTTAAAGCCTCTCAGACGTAACAAACCGACCGTCAAATATGGGTGGATCCACGAGCCGGAAATAGATGTAGGGCCCACTTAGGAAGATGAGCCCATGGACTGAGAGTGGACATAGGCTCACTAAGCAAGGTGGTGGTTGATGCGTTACAAAGACAGAGGCTACATCATGGTATGTCAAAGACACTTCCACGTATACATTGAGAAATTTAACATCAGTTACTATCAAAAGATTTTGTGACGTTAGAAAAATGTTTTTACTTTTATTGGTTGTTGGAGCAAGCCATTTTGAGATGGCAAAAAAAATGTGAACATATTCTCTCCACACAAGAAGAGGGTAGAGCCGAGGTTCTCTCTATGGTAGAGAAGTTTGGACACAAGGTTATCTCCCCAATGGAGGAAGGTGGAGGAGGTTGGACGCAAGATTATCTCCCCAAGAGAGGAAGGCGGAGCCAAGATTCTCTCCATGGTGGAGGAGGTTGGACGCAAAGTTCTCTCCACAAGGGATGAGGGCGGAGCCGAGGTTTTTCCATGGTGGTCATACATTATTGTGATGATACATCACTGATTAATATATTATGTAATATATTTTTTATTCAAAATGTTTTTTCAGATAGCAACTTTAGTAATTAAAAAACTATGCAGAAGTGAAAGTAAAATAGTTGGCTTAATGTGTTCATATAGACATTTTCTAGGTGGTGATAAAGAATATATTTGTAACATAGAGTATATTTAGGTGTAAAAAATACATTTTTAATAGTAACATACATAAAAGATTTGTAAATGGATACAAGATCAGTGTATTATAACAAAAATAAAATTTATAAATAACGTACAACAAATTTTAATATATTTTTGTCAAATTTAATTTAATTTTTAAAATTTTAAACCTGCACATCGGGCGGGACCTCATCTAGTTATGATATAAGTGAAAGCTAAGATGGTAAAATTCGTAAAAATAAATAGAGTGTTTTCTCAGAAATATTTGGAATATGTAATGTAATATGGATATATATATATATATATATATATATATATATATATATATCATCTATCATGAACTTAAGTATTTGTTATTTTATTAAATGCAGATAATTATTAGTTAAAAAATACAGATAATTATTAGTTAAAAAAATTATTATCTCTCTAATAAAATTATGGACGAAAATTAATAAATATATATATTTTAATATAAACCAATCAGAATTTCAAAAAACTAAGATTTTATATTCAAGTAGACAATAAAATTATTTTTAATTACTAGATTTCAAAAATTTTATTAACATTTCAAATTATGATTCTCCTATCATCTTTCTTTTATTTTATTTACAAATTGTTTAGAATTTTCATATAATACTTATGATTAATAAATATTAAAAAAATTTCTGCATATGTTGTGATTAGAATTTTTAAAAACGATGGTATATTACACCTTTTTTTTAATGTAAAATACATATTACTCAATTTATGGAGAAAATGTTTGTTTTAATTTCCACATTAGCGGGTTAGTAAAACTAAATTTATATAGTTGATAAATTAATAAATTTTATTTGCTCACAATTATAATATTAAAATTATTACTTCATATTTCACAATATATTGATGCAAATACAACAAACAAACAATATAAATCTGTAATATACATAAAAATACTATAATATTCTAAAATAATTCTTATTAAACATATAGATGTGTAGAACAATTAAAAATGAATATTATCTTAAACAAAATAGTTTTTAAAAAGAAATATAATAATTTTTTTTCTTATTATATTATAATTTTTTTTAAAATGTTAACGGGATATCTCCTAGTTGTAGATGTAAGACGAAATGTTAGATGACTTTCATGTGTCTCCTGAAGATATAAATCTAAGACGACCTTGAGTAATCAAAACAGAAAGAAGTTCAATCATTGGGTCCATAGTATTCGATGTCACGAAAGGCCCTTTTCATGTCTGATATGATCATTGACATTTATAAAAAATTCAACGCATCTCGATATAAATAGCTGCCACATTTTGAAATTTCAATTAGTCAAACTCACATTTGATCCTTATCTGAAATATCCAAAATGACTTGAGTTCCTCGAAATGTCTAGCCTTGGGGTTAATAAAGTATTTGAGTGGTTACTGTATAATTTTTGGTTATCAACTATGACAAATCAAGTTTTTGGGTTTTTCCTATGACAAAATGGTTTCAGCCACAACGGTATACCTTATACAAATACGATCGATTGTGGTGTTGTAGTCACTAGTAGTAAAGTCGTAAAGATCATGTCCCCTAGATCGGTAAAATTTGTTTTATAAGTAGTAAAAGTCAATGTGTCTCATTTAGTGTTACGTCTCTCCAAAACTTGTCATGCATTTACGTCGTTAAAGCTTCTGTCTAGGCAGATAAAGATCTGGTAAACACTAACACGTTGCGTAGAGTTTATCCCGGAAATCAAATATCTCGTTTGTTTCTTCTGTAAATATATAGTTTTGAGGAAATGGTATTCATATGTCACGTGTTGGTTAACATAAACAAATTTATTCCAAAAAAGTCGCATACAATCGATTTTTTTCTTAATGTGGAAACTTTCAAATCTTTCATCTATACTGTATTAAATTGTACTACGGCCTAGGTTGCATAGACACGGAAACGGATACGCAGAAACGAAACGTTTCGGAAATGGGAAACGGTTTTTTTCAAATATTAGGAAATGGAAACGTTTTAGAAACGTATGCACATATACATATATATATATATATATATATATTTATATCTATAATATATATATATTAAAACACCAAACATAAAAAGCATATCAAAAAACTTCAAACAATAAAACTTTAAATATAAATATTAAATAGTTGAATTAAAACACTAATAATATTATATATTTATATCTATAATGAAGTTTTATATTTTAAAATATTTATTTATTAAGTTTCAAATTAAAAAAGAAGTTTCCGTCGTGTTTCCAAAACGAAGATGGAGTTTCCATCGTGTTTCCAAACAGAAATTTCTAGGAATCGTGTTTTTGTGCCTTGTTTCCGAGTTTCCAAGAGTTTATGTTTCCGAAACGTTTCGAAAACGGGAAACAGACTTCAAAAAGAGTTTCCATGCAACATAGACTACGTACCACACCAACATAGACTACGTACCACACCAAATACCATAATTACTCCAGATAACTACAATGACACCAAGAGTCCAAATTACACAAACCCAAATCCAAAAAGTCATAAACTTTGACGGACAAAAAAAACAATAAATGAAGATCAATAAAGACAATCAAACCTTTCCTTCCTCACGAAAGCTTTCAACTTTCCCAAATTACAACTGTCATTATTGCTCAAAGCTTCATGCCTTTATCAATCCTCAAATGTAACTTCTTATTCTGCCATAAAATTGCAATTCTTCTTCTGCCATAACTTACATTTATCGAATTACTAAACATTGATAGTTTGACACCAACATTGTTATCAAATTAATTTTAAACCTATGCTAACACATAGTACACGCTTCATTAATACGTATACGTGACGAGACCAAAAGTACAAAAAGTCCAAAGTACAAAACCCAAATCCAAAAAGTCAGAAACATTGACAAAAAAAAAAAAAAAAAAAAAGATCAAACCTTTGCCTCGAAAGCTTTCAACTTTCCTTTTCAACAACTGTCTTCATTACCTCTTTAATCAATTCCCAATTATGACATCAAACCTCACGCTTACCCTCTTCGTCTTCGTCTTCTTCCTCTGCCATGAAAGCTCTTCTCTTTCTTCTTACCCTTTTGGAACTCATCCTTCTAAACTCTGTTTCAGCCGTTGATTTCGTCTTCAACGGCTTCAATGACTCTTCATCTGTTATCTCCCTCTTCGGGATCGCCACAATCGAATCCAAAATCCTAACTTTAACCAACCAAACATCGTTTGAGACCGGTCGTGCTCTGTACAGAAAAATCATCCGGACAAAAGATCCAGTGACTTCCTCTGTTTTACCTTTCTCCACTTCCTTCATCTTCGCCATGGCTCCTTACAAGAACACGCTTCCTGGTCACGGAATCGTTTTCCTCTTCGCACCCACCACTGGAATCAACGGGTCTAGCTCTGCTCAACACTTGGGTCTGTTCAATTTGACTAACAATGGTAACCCTAATAACCACATCTTTGGAGTTGAGTTTGACGTTTTCGCTAATCAAGAATTCAGCGACATCGATGCTAACCATGTCGGCATCGATGTTAATTCGCTTCATTCAATGTATGCTAACACATCTGGGTATTGGTCTGACGATGGAGTGTTTAAGCCGTTGAAGCTTAACGATGGAAGAAACTATCAAGTTTGGATTGATTACAGAGACTTTGTGGTTAACGTTACTATGCAAGTCGCTGGTAAGATTCGACCTAAGGCTCCTTTGCTTAGTACGCCTTTGAATCTTTCTGGCGTTGTGGAAGATGAGATGTTTGTTGGATTCACTGCAGCTACAGGGAGATTGGTTCAGAGTCATAAGATTCTAGCTTGGAGTTTTAGTAACTCTAATTTCTCATTGAGTGATAGTTTGATCACTACTGGTTTGCCTTCGTTTGTTTTACCAAAGGACTCGATTCTTAAAGCGAAATGGTTTGTTTCTGTATTGGCGTTGTTCTGTTTCTTGATCGTTTCTTTGTTTGGTTTGGTGTTGTTTGGTGTGGTGAGAAAGAGATTAGAGAAGGCGAGGAAGAGAGCGTTGATGGAGGATTGGGAAATGGAGTATTGGCCTCATAGGATTCCGTATGAGGAGATTGAGTCCGGGACTAAGGGTTTTGATGAGAAGAATGTGATTGGGATTGGTGGGAATGGGAAAGTGTATAAAGGTTTGTTACAAGGGGGGGTTGTGGAAGTTGCGGTTAAGCGGATTTCGCAGGAGAGTAGCGATGGGATGAGAGAGTTTGTAGCTGAGATCTCAAGTCTTGGGAGGTTAAAGCATCGTAATTTAGTTTCTTTAAGAGGTTGGTGCAAGAAAGAGAAAGGTAGTTTCATGTTGGTGTATGATTACATGGAGAATGGAAGTTTAGACAGATGGATCTTCGAAAACGATGAGGAGAAAACTATACTTAGCTGCGAAGAGAGGATCCGGATTTTGAAAGGTGTGGCGTCAGGGATATTGTATTTGCATGAAGGATGGGAATCTAAGGTTTTACATAGAGATATTAAAGCTAGCAACGTGTTGCTTGACAGAGATATGATACCGAGGCTTAGTGATTTCGGGTTAGCTCGGGTTCATGGACACGAGCAAGCGGTTAGGACCACTAGGGTGGTTGGTACGGCTGGCTATTTGTCTCCTGAAGTGGTTAAGACAGGGCGTGCATCTACACAAACAGATGTTTTTGCTTACGGGATACTTGTTCTTGAAGTAATGTGTGGGAGAAGACCTATTGAAGAAGGGAAGAAATCGTTAATGGATTGGGTTTGGGGATTAATGGAAAAAGGTGAGATTTTAAATGGGCTTGATTCACGGATGATGATGACACAAGCAATGAATCATGCCATTGATGAAGCAGAGAGAGTTTTGCAGCTTGGATTGCTTTGTGCACATCCTGATCCGGCCAAGAGACCGTCAATGAGACAAGTGGTTCAAGTGTTTGAAGGTGACAAAGCAGAGATCTTTGAAGCGGAAAGTAGTGAAGATGTTGAGTCATGGATGCTGAGGAAGATGGGATCTCGTGGGAGCTCACGAGAGTTTTGGTATGGAACCTCGTCCCATCCGACGATGGAGCAGATCAGACTTCAGTCCTTGTCTGTATCTATTTCGTCTTGGAATAGCTCTATTTTAGACGGGAGGTGATGTATGAATGAATGGCTTAAGAAACCTAAAAAGATGTAGTTACTTTTTGTGGCTTTACTTTGTTTGATGTTGAGTACATATAAGGTTTTGTAAACGCACTTCATTATACATATATTGTTAGATTTTTCTTTTTACTTTTTTTTTGTGAAATTAGTTTTCTATTTATTAATATGTAACTAAATAATTTTTGCATCAGAAGTTATAAGTTATATCAAAAAAATTAAGAGACAATGACCAAAAAGAGTTTTAGCTTTTAAGCGAATACATATCAGAAATCAACAAGCCCTAAAAAGTAAAAAACATATATAGATCACTATAAAACGTTTTTACTAAAATAGGATTCACATCCAAATGCAGTAAGGTTAACACGTAGAGGGAGAGTGATGTTTTGGTGCTATGCTATCGGATTCAAATTCGAATATAAGCTGTTAGTATTATTCGGATCTTTTCATATCAAGAAAAAAAAAGTATTATGCGGATCCAAATTTGAAAACTAAAGGTGATAAACTTGAATATGACTAATTTAAGCTTTCATGAATCCTTCCCAATAGGCAATTATCATTCAAATTTTTGTAAATGATCTTAGAACATTGAACAATAAACCTTATTTTTCTATTTATGAATCACTTTCATAAAGCAATGTTTTGGTGCTATGATATTAGAAAAATTGAGCAATAAACCTTATATTTCTATTTATGAATCATTTTCTTTCATAAATAGAAATATAAGGTTGTGATAAAAAAAAAATTATATTCTGACATGATCTAATTTGCATTATACTAATACGTATAAAAATCCTAACTGTCACGAGTCCCATACTCCCAATGTAATCAATCATATAAGTATAATGCATATGGATGCCAGAGAGGTAAAAGAAAAAAGCATTTTATTTTTGGAAAGAGCATAAAGCTATGGTCTTGAATCTTATCATATTTTTAAAAGGTTATTGTATTTCAGATAAAAAGACAAACTAAAAGACACAAAGATTCGATGTTGCCGGGTTCTATGAAGTTCTCTATTTTTTTTGGAGTGTCAAAATCCAACTTAAGAACGTGATTCCTTATTTGTTTCGACTGTCATATTCTGAATGACACCGTGCCGTAAGTTTAGCAAAAGAGTTTTGTTCATTACATTCTAATTATATGATTATCTGAAAAAGATTAGGATTCAAACAACGCAAAAGTGCCATCACTTTCACTCATCAGCCGCACCATCACTAGTTAATAATCCCACAAAATATAATTGCCTTTCTCAGTTTATATCTTCAATCCTAGTCAATACGGAGTCGTTATCCAATTCAATGGTAACTCTAACCTTCATTAAAAACGTTGCCGTTTTCATAGCCCACGAGGATAATATAACGGATATAAATGCTCTTTTGTCTTGTTTTCTCTCTCGATTTCAGAGATTCTCTCTCGAGTTTCTGACACGCGCGTTTGTCGCACGTGTCGTATAACCCTACACGTCTCTGTTTCGTGGACGCTCGGTTTACCTAATATCTACCGTTAGATCATAGCCATCAATCAATCGAACGGTCAATACCTTTAAGGAGCATGTATTGTTTGTACGACGAGACACATATCGTTATCTCTTTTATTATTTTTGGTAATATCATTATTATTATCTCTCCATTAACACAGTTTCGTTTCGTCACTGTCTTTGAAAACTTAAAGAAACGAAAAAAGATGAAGTAATTTTTGAAAAAAGATTCTAAGTAAAGAAACCGTTAGCCGGCGATGAGAAGGCAGCGGCCATCGGTAGCCACCACCGCGGCGTCACCGTCGCTTGAGGTGTATAATATCATTCCGATTCATGATTTCTTAACGGAGCATCCGTCGCTGCGTTACCCGGAGGTTAGAGCGGCGGCGGCGGCGCTTAGAATAGTTGGAGACCTTCCCAAACCTCCGTTTGTTGATTTCACAACTCGCATGGACTTGATGGACTGGCTTGGTCTTCTATTTGGTTTTCAAATCGACAACGTTCGGAACCAGCGAGAGAATCTCGTCCTCCACTTGGCTAACTCTCAAATGCGACTTCAACCGCCGCCGCTTCATCCCGACGGTCTCGATCCCACTGTTCTCCGTCGATTTCGCAAGAAGCTTCTCCGGAACTACACGAATTGGTGTTCCTTCCTCGGAGTGAGGTGCCACGTCACCAGCCCTACCCAGAGCCGTCATCAAACTAATGTTGTTTTGAATCTCCGCCGTGAGCTTCTCTATGTAGCTCTCTATCTCTTGATTTGGGGAGAATCTGCGAATCTCAGGTTCATGCCTGAGTGTCTGTGTTACATTTTCCACCACATGGCTATGGAGCTCAACAAAGTCCTCGACGGAGAGTTTGATGATATGACCGGAATGCCTTACTGGCCTTCCTTCTCCGGTGATTGTGCCTTCCTCAAGAGTGTGGTCATGCCGATTTATAAGACGGTTAAGACGGAGGTTGAGAGTAGCAACAATGGGACGAAGCCACACTCTGCTTGGAGAAACTACGACGACATCAATGAGTACTTTTGGAGTAAGAGAGCCTTGAAGAGCCTTAAATGGCCTCTTGATTATTCCAGTAATTTCTTCGATACGACACCTAAAAGCAGTAGAGTTGGGAAGACTGGTTTTGTCGAGCAAAGATCATTTTGGAATGTCTATAGAAGCTTTGATCGGTTATGGATTCTATTGCTTCTCTACTTGCAGGCAGCTATTATTGTGGCTACCAGTGATGTTCGGTTTCCTTGGCAAGATCCTGATGTAAAGGTCTAAAAACGTTTACTTTGTTTTTTTAATCTATATACCATATAAGAGTGTTGAGTTGTGTTTGTTGGTACATATATAAAGACATTATCTGTTCTTCTACTTGCAGGTTGCATTGTTGACTGTTTTCATTACATGGGCGGGCTTGAGGTTGCTCCAATCTGTGCTCGATGCTAGTACTCAGTACAGTTTGGTGAGCAAAGAAACTGTCTGGCTTTTCATCAGATTAATTTTGAAGTTCGTTGTGGCTGTGGCATGGACAGTTTTGTTTTCGGTCTTCTATGCAAGGATTTGGAGCCAGAAAATTAAGGATGGTAGGTGGTCTGATGCTGCAAACGATAGGATTATCGTGTTTCTCAAGGTAGTATTCGTGTATGTTATGCCTGAGTTATTGGCTCTTGTACTCTTTATTGTTCCTTGGGTAAGAAACTGGATCGAGGAGCTGAATCTGGGAGTTGTATACTTTCTGACATGGTGGTTCTATAGCAAGACTTTTGTTGGTCGTGGGATGAGGGAAGGCCTGGTGGACAATTTCAAATATACAGTCTTTTGGATTGTTGTATTGGCCTCTAAATTCATATTCAGTTACTACTTACAAATTAAGCCTCTTATTGCTCCGACCAGGGCACTGCTAAACCTTAAGAATGCGACCTACAATTGGCATGAGTTTTTTGGCAGCACTCACAGGATAGCAGTAGGGATGCTCTGGCTCCCTGTGATTTTGGTTTACCTGATGGATTTGCAAATTTGGTACTCGATCTACTCATCCCTTGTAGGTGCAACAATTGGTCTGTTTTCTCACTTGGGGGAGATCCGGAACATTGATCAGTTGAGACTTAGATTTCAGTTTTTCTCAAGTGCTATGCAGTTTAACCTTAAACCTGAAGAGCATCTTCTGAGCCCTAAAGCAACAATGCTAAAGAAGGCTCGTGATGCTATACACCGGCTGAAATTGCGCTATGGAATTGGTCAGCCTTTCAACAAGATCGAATCCAGTCAAGTTGAAGCAACTTGGTTTGCCCTGATTTGGAATGAGATAATCCTCACATTTAGGGAGGAAGACCTAATTAGTGACAGGGAGGTTGAGCTGCTAGAGTTGCCGCCTAATTGTTGGAATATTCGGGTTATCCGTTGGCCGTGTTTCCTCCTTTGCAATGAGCTCCTGCTTGCTCTAAGTCAGGCAAACGAGCTCTGTGACGCTCCTGATCGCTGGCTTTGGTCAAAAATCTGTAGCAGTGAGTACAGGCGTTGTGCTGTTATAGAAGCTTTTGATAGCATCAAGTTTGTGATTCTTAAAATTGTTAAAAATGGCACAGAGGAAGAATCCATACTGAACAGGTTGTTTATGGAGATTGATGAAAATATGGAAAACGAAAAGATAACTGATGTATATAAGCTGACGGTACTACTTCGGATTCATGAAAAGCTGATATCACTTCTTGAGCGTCTGATGGACCCAGAAAAGAAAGTATTCAGGATCGTGAATATACTGCAAGCTCTGTATGAACTCTGTGCATGGGAGTTTCCAAGAATTAGGAGGAGCACTCCGCAGTTACGACAGCTTGGCTTGGCACCCATTAGTTTGGATGCAGGCACTGAATTGCTGTTTGTCAATGCCATTAATCTCCCTCCTCTTGATGATGTTGTCTTTTATAGGCAGATTCGTCGGGTCCATACAATTCTTACTTCTAGAGATCCAATGCATAATGTGCCAAAGAATCTTGAGGCCAGAGAGCGTCTTGCTTTCTTTAGCAACTCTCTCTTTATGAACATGCCCCAGGCTCCCAGTGTAGAAAAGATGATGGCTTTCAGCGTGTTGACTCCTTACTATGACGAAGAGGTGATGTATCGGCAAGAAATGCTCCGAGCTGAGAATGAGGATGGAATATCTACCCTATTCTACCTTCAAAGAATCTATGAGGACGAATGGGTGAATTTTGTGGAGCGGATGCGTAGAGAGGGAGCAGAAAATGAGAATGATATTTGGTCGAAGAAGGTTAGAGATCTTCGCCTCTGGGCTTCATATAGGGGACAGACGTTGTCCAGAACAGTGCGAGGGATGATGTATTATTATAGTGCCTTGAAGAAGCTTGCCTTTCTTGATTCTGCTTCTGAAATGGACATCAGGATGGGAACTCAGATTGCTCCTGAGGCACGTCGTTCTTACTACACAAATGATGGTGGGGATAACACACTGCAGCCAACACCTTCTCAGGAAATCAGCAGAATGGCTAGTGGTATAACCCATTTGCTTAAAGGGTCCGAGTATGGGAGTGCAATGATGAAATTCACATATGTTGTGGCATGCCAAGTATATGGACAGCATAAAGCAAGGGGGGACCATAGAGCTGAGGAGATTCTGTTCCTGATGAAAAATCATGAGGCTCTCCGTATTGCATATATTGATGAGGTCATCTTGGGAAGGGAGGTCGAGTACTACTCGGTTCTTGTGAAATTTGATCAACAACTTCAAAGAGAGGTCGAGGTCTATCGTATCAGACTACCAGGCCCCTTGAAGCTTGGCGAGGGAAAACCAGAAAACCAAAACCATGCTCTAATCTTTACACGAGGAGATGCGATTCAGACCATTGATATGAATCAAGATAACCATTTTGAGGAGGCTCTTAAGATGAGGAACTTGTTGGAATCATTCAAGACTACCTATGGCATAAGGAAGCCCACTATTCTTGGAGTCCGTGAGAAAGTTTTCACTGGTTCGGTATCTTCACTCGCATGGTTCATGTCTGCTCAGGAAACAAGTTTTGTAACCTTAGGACAGCGTGTTCTTGCCAACCCACTGAAAGTGAGGATGCATTATGGTCATCCGGATGTATTTGATCGGTTTTGGTTTTTGCCTCGGGGTGGAATTAGCAAGGCCTCAAGAGTTATAAATATCAGTGAGGATATATTTGCTGGATTCAATTGTACTTTAAGAGGTGGGAACGTGACACACCATGAATACATTCAGGTAGGCAAAGGAAGGGATGTGGGTTTGAATCAGATCTCTATGTTTGAAGCCAAGGTAGCGAGTGGTAATGGTGAGCAAGCATTGAGCAGAGATGTATACAGGCTAGGTCACAGGCTGGACTTTTTTAGAATGCTCTCTTTCTTCTACACAACGATTGGCTACTACTTCAACACAATGTTGATAATATTTACAGTTTATGCATTCTTGTGGGGTCGGCTTTATCTAGCACTTAGTGGTGTTGAGAAAATAGCAAAGGATAGGAGTAACAGCAATGAAGCTCTTGCTGCAATCTTGAATCAACAATTTATTATTCAGCTAGGACTTTTCACTGCACTTCCAATGATTCTTGAAAATTCTCTGGAGCGTGGGTTTCTTCCAGCGATTTGGGACTTCATAACAATGCAGCTGCAACTTGCATCGTTTTTCTACACGTTTTCCATGGGAACTCGAACCCATTACTTTGGCCGGACAATACTCCATGGTGGAGCCAAGTATCGTGCAACTGGAAGAGGGTTCGTAGTGGAGCATAAGAAATTTGCCGAGAACTACAGATTGTATGCTCGAACTCATTTCATCAAGGCTATTGAGCTCGCGATTATTCTGTTGGTATATGCGGCTTATAGCCCATTGGCTAAGAGTTCGCTTGTTTACATACTGATGACGATATCGAGCTGGTTCCTTATTACATCTTGGATTATTTCTCCATTTCTGTTTAACCCGTCTGGTTTTGACTGGCTCAAAACAGTGTATGATTTTGACGATTTCATTGCGTGGCTATGGTCTAGAGGCGGGTTGTTTACGAAAGCAGATCAGAGTTGGTTTACGTGGTGGAATGAGGAACAAGAGCATCTCAAAACAACCGGAGTGTGGGGGAAACTGCTTGAGATTATACTTGATCTTCGCTTCTTCTTTTTCCAGTACAGTATTGTGTACCATCTTCGCATCGCAGAGAAGCGGACCAGTATTGGGGTATACTTGATTTCTTGGGGATGCATCATCGGAATTGCTGCGATATACATCACAACAATCTATGCTCAGAAGAAATATTCTGTCAAGGAGCATATTAAATACCGATTCATTCAGTTCTTAGTAATCGTCCTCACGGTTCTTGTGGTCGTGCTGATGCTGCAGTTCACTAAACTTACAGTTGTTGATTTGTTGATTAGTCTCTTGGCTTTTGTTCCCACAGGCTGGGGATTGATTTCCATAGCTCAAGTATTGAAACCGTTTCTGTTATCAACAGTGGTTTGGGACACAGTAATCTCTGTTGCTCGCCTTTACGACCTCTTCTTTGGGCTGATAGTTATGGCTCCAGTTGCATTGCTTTCATGGTTGCCCGGTTTTCAGAATATGCAAACACGGATTTTGTTCAATGAAGCTTTTAGCAGAGGGTTACAGATCTCTATCATTCTCGCTGGCAAAAAATCCACTTGAAGCAAATAAAGGTATGGATCAAACCTTTTTTTTTAATGTAACTGGTTACTCTTGAGTATATCCAATAGTAAGATTGAATTCATTATTCAGATTTGCAGAATTCTTAATTTTGTTGAAGATTAACTGGTCTGGGAAGGTTTAAGACATTATAGGAGCTATAAGTCGAAGATATCATTCTCTCTGGCAAAAGAATTCACTTGAAGTAGCCAGGTTTGATATCCTCCTCCACTTTTTTGCGGCGCTGCACCAGCTTACGGTAGCAAGGCTAGGGTGTTTGCATTTTGAAGTTGACCTTGGTTAGGCGTGTTTGTAAACGTAGGTATGATCTATCTTTTCACTTTGGGTGTCAGCTAATGATTTCTCAAGAGACCATACAATTAATGGATGATTCCGTCACACTGCAGGGTTCTTGATTTGGTGAGAGGTTAATATTTAGGGGCTTTAAAATGAAGATATGTTTCAGGCTGCACCATTTGTTTCGGTCTTGTACAGATCTGACTCTTGCTTTAAACACTCTTTTGCACATATTTTTTCCTTGTGGAGAATCTTTTTTTGTCATTCACTTTTTTCTTTTTTTCTTTACAGATTCTCAAATCGTTTGTCGTGTTTTGATTCAGATTTATTGCTTAATCCACGAGAATTATTTCTACGGTAATCTCTCACGATTATAACAAAGCATTATAACAAAGATTTGTGACAATCTCAAAAGTCTCTTTCTTTTTTTATTTTTTTTTAAATCAAGAATGTGTTGTTTTATATTCTTGTCCAAAGAAAACTAAGATATTTACAAAAAAAATACATGGGTAGTATCCATCCAACCAAACGAAATCGGATCTAAGATCCAAAAAACTGAATCGGTTTCTTTTTTTTAAAAAAACTGTAAATTAAAACCGCTCTCTCTCGTCACTCTTCTCTTTTTTCGGGAAACTCGAATCGATTTGGGTGAAACTGTAGAACTAGGGTTTTCTCGTTTTCTTTCAATCAACCAAAAATCGAGTAAGAAGATGGTGAAAACAAGGGGGGGGGGTCGTGTGAGGAGGAGTAGAGCGTCTGAAAGAGAAGAAGATCTCACAAGGAGATGGTGGTTCGAAAGCAAAATTCGATTCGCCGGAAGTAGATGTGTCGGGTTTGAGTCCGACGACAGTAGGAGGAGAGAGAGCTTTGAGTATGGTGGCAGAAGAAAGTGAAAGTCGAGTTTCGGAGGAACCCAATCCGGTGGTCGGAAGAGAAAATGCGAACGAAGGAGAGAAAGCAAAATCCGGTACTCCGGAATCAAGTAATCAAGAAGAAGATGATGAAGAAGGAGGAGATAACAAGAGATCTACTTCTGTGGAATCAAGCGATGGAGAAGAAGAAGGAAGCAATGAAGGAGAAGAAGGAAACGATGAAGGGGAAGAAGAAAACGATGAAATGGAAGAAGAAAACGATGAAGGAGAAGAAGGTGAAGAAGGGGAAGAAAAAGACGATGAAGGGGAAGAAGAAAACGATGAAGGAGAAGAATCGAAAGAAAAAGACGATGAAGGAGAAGAAGGAAACGATGAAGGGGAAGAAGAAAACGATGAAGTGGAAGAAGAAAACGATGAAGGAGAAGAAGGTGAAGATGGGGAAGAAAAAGACGATGAAGGGGAAGAAGAAAATGATGAAGGAGAAGAATCAGAAGAAAAAGACGATGAAGGAGAAGAAGAAGAAGAAGAAGAAGAAGATAAGGAGGGAAGTTCGAACTCGGTAGGTAACTCGAGAAGGAGTACAAGCGAAAGTGAGAGGGAGCACGAGGAGCACAACGATGCAAGTGTAAGTACAACAAGTCTGTGTCATTCTTTCAGAATTGAATTGGAATTTGAAATCGATATAGTAGAACTGGTAGAACTGGTGCAACTAATGGGTGTAGAACTAGTAGAACTGGTACAACTAGGTGGTGTAGAACTAGTAGAACTGGTACAACTAGTTGTTGTATAACTGGTATAACTCATGTAAAACTGATATTGTTGCAGGAATCAGAGGAAGAAACAGAAGCGATGCAACCTTTAGGAATGCACTTTGAGCCTAGTCAGTACAACAAGAAAATCAAGCTATCGACAAGGTGTCATATTTTTGAAACTGTGGAAACGCTGGATAAATTAGAGCATCCACTGACTAGTTCTGAGAGGGATTGGTTTGAGAAACATCCAGAATTCAAGCACATTTTCCACATGCCAAGGGAACCGAACCACAAGCTTATGGGAATGTGGTTGCTCTTACTTCGAACGGCTAAAATCGAAAAAAAGAAGAAAGCATGGTTTGTTGTGAATGGTGTTCCAATCCGGTATGGTCTGAGAGAACATGCGTTGATGTCTGGATTAGATTGTCGGTGCTATCCACTTGATTACAAGGAAGCCGGGGGTATCGAGTTTCGAAGGAAGTATTTTTTACGAAAAAAAAAGATTACACTTCAAGATGTGAGGGGAAAGCTAATGGTAATGCAACCAGATCGTACTCGTGATAGGTTGAAGATGGCGGTTCTCTACTTTTTAGGAAGCATCATTGTAGGCTATACAAAAGACTCGGGGAAAGATTCTGCGGGTATCGATGATTTTGTTGTAAGAGCAGTGAATGATCTAGGTTTTTGTGTGTCTTTTCCTTGGGGGAGATTATCATTCGAGAACATGCTAGAAGAGATTTCCCATACAATGAGGCATTTTAATGGGGTCGTGCATAAAGAGAATGTGATATTGCCTGTTCCAAGTTTCTGTATTCCATTGGAGGTTAGTTAGTTTAAAATTTGAAGTTTTCTCATTGTTGATATTTCTTATAAGTGAAGCTGATTTTTTTTTTTTTTTTTTTTGTGTGTTGTGTAGTTTTTACTATTTGAGGCAGTTCCAATTTTGGCGAACACTTACACTGACCAAATTTCTGAGGCGGATGCAACTTGTCATAGGATGTGCAGGAAGAAATTTAAGAGTACCGGTCAGAAAGGTTTTCCTCTAAAGAATATAGGTGATACACTTGGTACAACAAAGGTTAGTCATCCTAACAATTGAAATTATTAATCATTTGAATAAATTGGTTTGTAATGTATCTAAAGTAGGTCGTTTACACAGGCAATTGCTAGTGTGATCCCTCATATTGATGAAGAAATTCCTCTTCTCGATTTAATCATGGAAGAAGCTGAGGAAGACGATACCCATGATGTCGTAGTTGCCAGTTGGATGTGGCGCCTTCGTAGAGGACTACCTGTACTTTTGGAGGAGATGTACACAGCCGATGTGGCTACTCGTTCAGGACAAAATGATGCGAATGAGGAAATAGACGCCAATGAACAACTGAGAGAAGATACTATTGAGTTGGTGGATCTTCTAAGGACCATGAAGCAGGATATGAAAACTCAGTTCGATAACATTTCTGCGAAGATTGATGGGCTTGAAAAAAGGATCGAACCGTTGGAAGTATATGTGAAAGAGCAAGAGAAATCAAAGGTAATACTTCATAATACTATAGTAATACTTGGTAATACTATAGTAATACTTGGTAATACTAGAAGGTGTTAACAAAATTTGGTTTCATGTCCGGCGCATGTAGATGATGAGCAACCGAGTACTTCGCAAGAAGGAGGGAGAGGGACGAAGAGAAAAAGGTCTAAGAAGTAGTAAAACTATGTTATTTTCTTTGATTTGTCATCGTAGTACTAGTAAAACTATGTAAAACTTAATTATTTTCTTGGTTTTGCGATTGGTACTAGTATTACTAGTAAAACTATGTAAAACTACGTTATTTTCTTGGATTTGCCGTTCGTATTTTTGGTAAAACTACGTAAAACTAAACAAAACTAGAGAATTCATATAAGAAAAATATAGAACATGATTCAATTTAAGAAGGAGGCATAATCCTAGAAGTCACATAAAAGAGAGATAGAACATCATGATTCAACAAGAGAAGTCACATGAAAGATAAGAAATTGATTCAACAAGAGAATTCAAGGAAAAGATAAGAAACAGAAACTGATTCAACAAGTTTTAAACCAACGTAGAATGAGATCGACTCATATAATATCAATCGAAACACAACCTATCCAGGAGATCGACTCGAGTGGTAAGCAACGCCACCTCCTCCCTTAGTTTGGCAATCTCGTCACTCTTCTCCTTAAGCTGCATCTGCAAATTATAGATCTTAGTATGATGGGGTTCAAATTCCTTCAATCTCTCCCAATGGTTATCAACATCCTTCCTTAAGGTTTGGGTTTCTTCTTCAATTGCATCAGCCCAATTTTTCCGCCTGTGCAATCCATCATCCTGCAAAATATATCAACGAACAGACATCATACTCAGGTCTCTCAATTGTATTTGATTTAATTTAATTTACCTTATACTTAACGCAAGTAAACCATCTCTTTTTCTCTGTTTCTGTTGGAGAGATCTCATTGACGATTCGTTCGCCACATGGGCAAATTTGAGGCATGCCCAAATCACCATCGGCTATGGCTTGTCGCCACGCTTCTAACTTCCTCGCCCTCTTCTGATCAACATAATATGGGTCGGTTTCAAATTGTTCCATAGTTTGAGAAGGAGAGAAATAGATCTAGAATGCGACTTTGAAGATGAGAGAAGGAGAGAAGGTGTACTTTAGGTTTCGAAGAAAATGAATGAATGGATATGAGGAAGATAAATCTTCGGGGCTGTGGTGAAGAAAGAAAGAAAAAACGAAATTCTGGCCACGTGTAAAAGATGTGTGCGTTCACACTGCGTGTTCACACACAGTTTTACCGATTAATGCAGTTGCACTAAACTTGCAAATAGTTGTACTTTAGAGGTTTCTCAGTTTAATTAGTTATACTAAACCTTAGCATTACTTTTTTTAGTTTTACAGTTGATTAAACTTAAGTAACATACAATTACAAGCTTTTTGCAACTTCATAAGTTAAAACTTATAATTCTATAACTTTTTCATGCTTACTTGGTAATTATTTACAAAGTGACATTAAAAGTGTAAGGAAACATTTGTTGAGATTCTTTCATAAATAAATTAAAATTAGTATATTTTCAAAAATTATTCATTTATAGTAGAAACCTATGTAGAACATTTATACACATGTATTATACAATATGTATTGGTTTTAGGTAGTACCAATTTTATTATTTTTACCAGTTTTATCTTAGTTGTGCCAGTTCTACTCTCTTATATACACATTTTGAAAGAAGAAAACATTAATAGACTTCAAATTAAGTTTCAAACCAATTTTTACATTAAGTTTCAAACCAAACACAATTGATACATGAAGAGGTGAATCAAACATGAACATTATCTCCAAATAACAACCATTGGAGTCCTTGTTTCCAGCGCCTTTTATTCTGCGTCCTAGGTCGAGTTTTTGGTCGTTTTTCCCCAGCAGATGCATACCTTTTTGTTTTCTTTCTTCCCCCTTTTATTTTCCGATTCGGAGGCATGATCTGCATATCTTGGACTTCATCTAGGACATCCCATCGAGACTTATCAGGTACTAAATAAAGTGTCCTGCAATATGCAATTGCCCACAGCTCCGTCCAATAATACTTAGAACACAACTCATGTAACTCGATATCCTTACCTCCATATTTTTGGAATGTAATGAAAGACGCCAATGCATGCACACAAGGATACTTTTGTATATCGAAAAACCTGCAACTTCTCAATCGCAACTTCACCAAATAAGGCTTTCCGTCACTGTCAATGACATTGTATTCAAGTTTGAAACCATTTAGCTCTATCACCTTTAGTTTCTCAGCAGTTGCCCATAAATCATGTAAGTAGTTCTCCACTAAAGGCACCAATTTATTTGCGACTGATCCAGACACAGCATATTTCCGATGTTCATTAAACCATTCAGAGAATTTTTTAAGTATTGCATCAAGCATGGGTATCAAGGAGTACCTCCTTGCATCTTTAAATACGCTGTTCAACGATTCAACACAGTTGCTTGTGTCTAGGTTGTATCTATCTCCTGGAAAAACACATCTTTCCCATCTTTCTTTCTGGGTAGATTCTTCAAGATACTTGGCAGCAGAAGGATATCTTGTCGTAAAAGAAGCGTAAGCAATGTTGAACTCAGCCACTGTGTAAAACCTACTACACTCCATGAATCTCCATGCAACAACGTCTTTGTTGACGTTACGAGCATAACCTTTCACATTTTGGGATAAATGCCATATACAAAAACCATGATGAGCCAGAGGATACACATTAGCTATGGTTGTAATGAGACTTGTATTTTTGTCAGTCATAAATACTATTTCAGAAGAATCCCCAGTTGTTTTTCAACATCTCCAAAAACCAATTCCAACTTGCATCATTTTCACCATCAAGAACACCAAACGCCAAGGGATAATGGTGACGGTTAGGATCTTGAGCCGACGCAAAAACAAGAACACCCTTATATCCGTTCTTTAGAAAAGTTGCATCCATAGTTATAACTTTCCTCATGACTTTAAATCCTTCAATGCTAGCTCCCAAAGCTATGAACAAGTACATGAATTTATTATTCTCATTGCAATGCACATATGATCTTGTACCATGATTAACTTTCTCTAACATGTGAAGATAACATCGCAGCATCTTGTAGCTTTCTTCTGGGCTACCTTTCAAATCAGTAACAGCTTGAATTTTCCCTCTCAACGCCGTGGAATATGATATATCAACACCTAATTTTGTCTTGACAAGATCCATGATAATTTTCGGAGGTGGAGTTTCCATTTGCCCTGGATAATCACCATGTAAAAGAGAAGCAACTAATTTTGGAGTGCCTTGTCTCTTACTGTTGCTTGAACTTTGACTAGCCCGAGAGCATGTATGCATCTTGTTGTGCCTTCTAATCGAGAAAATATATGTATCTCGAATCCTACCACCTCGTAAACCCCAATTACATCCTTCTTTAGGACATTTGACCACATAACGCACCTTGTCCGACTTTACTATTTCAAAACTAAAACAGTTAGCGAATGAAGCTCTATCCACCACATCTTGCAATGCCTTCTTGTTTGGAAATTCTTGAAGTTTAGTCAGATCCAAACCGTCATCCCATGGTTCAATATACTTACACGGTTCTACAACAGGGCGTGGCTCAGTACATTCATCACGTGATTCAGCTTCACCCTCTTTATTAGAATCACCCTCTACAGCCTTTTCTTTGCCTACGTAGACAACAATGGCGTTAGGTCCGATTTCACCATCCTTCGCATGTTGGTTTTCAAATTTCATACCGACAGAACTTTGGTCCACTATGGGCATTATGGGCACTATGGGCACTATGGGAACTTGCTCAGGCTGAGGCTCAGAAGGGATGACATTCACAAACAACATACATCTTCGCTTCTCATAATTAACAGAGTCTAGATAAACATTAACATCCTCATCATCATTAAGCTCACAATGCTCAAATGTTTCTACCAGTAGTGGCTTGTAGCTCAGCTGCAACTGAACGTTACTTTCAACAAACCCAAGCTTCCTTTGTATCCTTGCTTTTAACATCAACAATGTTATATTCCTCTTGAACATTATACTATACATGCGTCCTTCAAATTTAAAATGTAGGCTGACGTTCTCGCATATTGTATCCTGCCAAACCAACCAATATAAAAAAATCATAATTAGTACTACTACTAGTTTTACTAGTTTTACTAAATATACCAGTATTACCAGTTTCACCACATTCTCTCTCTCCTATCAAAATCGAATCGAATGGTAAACGAGTTCTAATCTCCTTAATTCACTGAAATCGAAAGCCAAATCCATTTCTTATCTAATATATAGCTCAATCGACCAATAAACCTTTGTAAAACACCCAATGTGCTAAGCTTTCTTCGATCTAAATCCAATTGAATTTCTGAATTTACAAATCAAAAACAAATTCAACCAAAAGCTACTCTAATGAGAAGTAATGCACCTGCATTTTGAAGAACAACTTGATTCAAATCGAGTTGGTGAAGAACGACAGCAGTAGGAGCTCCGACGACGGAAGAATCGCCGGCGGCTGGATTGAGACGTGAGTAACCAGGTGGGTTTCTCGGGTCGAAAACGAGAGTTGAGTTTGTTTTTTTATTTAAAAATTTAATCTAAATCAGTGATATTAGAAGGCTAAAATCGTTTCACCATCTCTTATTAAAAAAAATGAGGGTATGAAGAATAGAAAAGGAGATAGGAGATTTGTCAAAACAATTTAGGGATTTTTGAGACGTTAACTCCCCATAGAAAAGCTTTGTTGAAAAGCATTTCACAAAAAGTAGAGGGGCAATTCAATTTTCACAACTTAGAAAAATAATCATTGAAAAAGTGAACAACAATCTACGAACCCAACCAACCGAGATTAATTTTTTTTTTCCCATACGTCGAATTTTGTGTATTTATTAATATCTTTTCTTGGTTCACTTTACTCTTTCTCGTTCGCATAACTCCTCATACTACTCAGGGATTAGGCGAATATGACCGTTAATAATGCGTTACTGTTTCCACGAAAAACTCTCGAGGTTTCGCAAAAGCTTAGAAGACAGGATTTAAATCTCTCTAGCCCCTTTTACTCCAATTCCAATTTGGAAAACCTTTACTTATTCTCACTACCCCCTATCTTTTCCAATATTATCTAAATCCTTCTCTATCCTTCTTATATTATATAATAAAGTTGAATCTTAAAAGAAAAAAAAAACTAATAACTAAAACTCTCTCTCCTCTCTCATTTGTCAAAAATCAAATAAAACGGTCCGATATTATTGAGCTCCTCTTTCATTCTTGGAACGATTTTGAATCCTCCTCCCTCTTTTCTTCTTCTTCTTCTTCATCCACCATTAACACTCACTTGAAGGTAATTTTAATCTCTCTTATTGTCTAAATATTCCTTAGATATAACATTGTTTCATGAAATTGTTGTGGAATCTCAATTTGGATTGAAAAAATTGTAGATTTGTAAATTTATTTGGTCTTTATGCTTGTTCAGATTAGTAGACTTGTTTTCTTAGTGGATTAAGGTCTTGCGTTGGTTATTATGATTGAGAAATGTTGAATTTGAGATTGAATGCCAGATTTTGTAAAAAAAATTTGGGGATTTCAGATCTGGGACAACTGGGACCATTGGGTACAACTATGTAGGGAATTAAGGATCTAAAAATTTGGTGCAACTCAGACAAATGGGTACAACTATGTTTATGAACTGCTACTAAAAAATGGAAATTGACTGTTTTCTTTCTCTTTCTTTTTCAGGTGACAATGCCAAAGACTTCAATCATACGCTTTCTTTATGATGGATATTATTCAAGTATCGGAGAAGATGTACGATGGATTTCAAGAGAAAATAAGGAAGTGTATTCTTTTCTTATGAAGACATCATCTAGTGATGTATCATATGCTAAGTTGGTTGAGAAGATATGCAGCAAGATAAGGGTAGATGAGGCTATGAAAAATCTGAGAGTTAGTTACTTTCCCTTCTCATTCCCAAACTATAAGGGAATACCAAATTATATTCGAGATGATGAAGATGTTGTGTGTTATTTAAAGGATGTGTCTAAATAAGGGTTTAGAAGTGTTTTGCATGTCGAAGTTACCAATAATGAAGAACAAAATCAGGGGATCGATGAAAATGAGGGGTTTGATCAAGTTTTGATAAAGGATTTGGCAACAAGAAATCTTCCAAATAATGAAGAGATTGCTCTAATTGGTGGAACGAATGATAATGGTGGAGCGAATAAAGAGATTGCTCTAATTGATGGAGCGAATAAAGAGATTGCTCTAGTTGGTGAAACGAATGGCAGTGGTGGTGGTGGTATCGTAGATATGTACGTAAGAGAACCATCACTACAAAATCTGGAGGTGGTCGAGAATGAAGATAGAGATGTAGAAGGAAACAAGTCTGGACCTCTTTTATGGGAAGATGGTCTTGATTTTACGATAGGCCAGTAATTTGGAAGCAAAAAAGCAATACAAAGTTTAATTGAAAAGGCTGGACATAAGAATTGTTTTGAGTTTGTTGCAAAGAAGTCGGAGCCGTTGAGATATGTGGCAAAATGTTCTGAAGCACAGAATGGTTGCAATTAGTATGTAAGAGCTGCAAGGAGTGATAAGTCTAAGCCTTTCTCTATAAGAACTCATAGAAATATTCATACATGCTCTCGGTCAAGAACAAGTACAGGGCGAATTAGAAGGAAAGGTACACCAAATATGGTTGCTTCTTTATTGGCTGCAGATTATCCGGGTGAAATTGCCACGCCAACTCCAAAAGCTCTCATTCACTTGGTTCAAAGAAGATATGGTGTGCAGGTGTCATACTCTACCGCGTGGAGAGGAAAAAAAGAAGCTGCAGATGATGTTCGAGTTACACCAGAGGAAGGTTTTAGGCTTATGTATTGGTATATGTTCATGTTAGAAAAGATGAATCCTGATACAGTTTCATATGTGGAAGTGGATGAGGAACATAAGTTTAAGTACTTGTTCTTCGCACTAGGAGCTTCCATTGAAGGCTTCCGAGTCATGAGAAAAGTGATCATTTTGGATGGAACCCACCTTAAGACTGCATATGGTGGAGTGCTACTTGTTGCTACAACTCAAGATCCCGATCATCACCATTATCCGCTTGCTTTTGGTGTTGTGGATGGCGAGAATAATGAAAGTTGGTTTTGGTTTCTCGAAAAGCTCAAATCGCTTATACCATATGGACCTGAAATTGTGTTTGTTTCTGACAGAAACTTCAGTCTCCTCAGGGCAATAGCAATGCTCTATCCATTGTCTCACCATGGGCATTGTATCTACCATTTGTCTCAGAATGTGAAAGGAAAAGTTATTGGAGTAAACAAAGCAATATGTGCCAAAAAGTTCAGGCAATGTGCTCGGGCTTATACGGAGGCAGAGTTCTTACAACTTTATTGTGATTTTTCGTCAACATATCCTTCGGCACGTTTGTATCTACATGAGCACACAGAGATAAAGCACTGGGCTAGATGTTATTTTCCTGGAGAAAAATACAACCTAGACACAAGCAATGCTGTTGAATCGATTAATGGTGTGCTAGAAAATGCAAGGAACTACTCACTGTTACAAATGATAGATGCTATTATCGAGAAAATGATTAAGTTGTTTGCTAAACATAGAAAAGCTTCTGCAGAAATATCAACTGCACAGAAGCTGGTTCCTTTTGTGGAGAAAGAACTTCACAAAACATGTAAGGAAGCAAAACTGTTGGTGGTGAATGAGCTAAACTGTTACCGACTTGAATATAGTGTGATAGGTAGTGATGGTCTAAAATATGTGGTTAATTTGAGAAGCAAAACTTGCAGCTGTAAACAATTTGATATAGAAAAATATCCATGTGTGCATGCAGTAGCAGCTGCAAGAGAAGCAAAGAAGGAAGCAGATCCTGAGATACAATTACATGACTTGTGCTCAAAATATTACTGGATTGACCTTTGGGTTTTGACGTATTCAAGGACGATTTATCTGGTTCCCAATAGTTGTCAATGGATAGTTCCTGAGGAGACTATGAAACGGTTAATCTTGCCTCCGGATTATGATGTTAAACAAGGAAGAAGACAAGAAAAAAGGTACGCATCTGCTGGAGAAGATAGAGACAAAGGAGGTAAGAAGAAGTCGAAGAAGCCAACTGGTACGAGTGAGTGGTTGGACAATGATGGTGACCAAAATTGATTTCTAATTGCTTTTATTGTGATGATTTTAGGAACGTTGGTGTTTGGTCTTGGTACAACTAAGTACAACCGGTACAACTATAGTCTATTACCAAAATATAAAATTAAATTAGAAAACTTAGAACCAAAATATAAAAATTTGGTCTTTTAAGGTTAATTTGTATGTAACAACCACAAAATTTTAACATAATCCACTTCACATGTAAAAAACAAATCTAAACCATATAAATCCAAATTCTTCAATAAATAACCTTGGTATTTTAAAGTTTCTTTGTATATAATGACCATAAATTATGAGAATCAAGAAATAATGGGGATTTCAAACATTTATATACAAGATGACATAGGGATTCTATTCTAATTATGTAATATCATAAGTACAACTAGAAAAAATTGATCTAGAGTGAAGAACAACTAATTTTTGTGGTTTTTAGAACAAAGAACAACTATGTTAATTTAAGTACAACTGTGTACAACTGGACAACTATATGAATTTTTGACGGCACAAACAATTAATTTTTATACATGTGATGTTCTTTGACGGTGCCAAGTGTCACAATGTAGACTTTTGACGGCCCAAAAGGACAAAATATCAATTGTAACAGATACGTAGTTGTACTTAACTTTACTCAATTGTACCAGAATAATAATAAAAAAACAAAAAAACCCAAGAACATAGTTGTCCCTAGAAACACAAGTTGTACCTAAAATCAGTTGCATAATAAACACAAAAGAAAATAACCCAAGAACGTATTTGTCCCTAGAAACACCAGTTGTACCTAAAATCAGATGCATAATAAAGGATACACAAAAGACAAGTTGGATATCCAGACAAGTTTTCAAAACTACACAAACAAATATCACTTCTTCTTTTTTTTCGCAGCCGTGAAAGGAGTAGTGATGAACTTTGACGGACGGAGCTTCCTCTTCTCTCTCGGAGCTTCATGTTCTCCTTCACCATCACCAGTTGGCTCTCTCGGAGCTTCATGTTCTCCTTCACCTTCTTCCCCAACTCCTTCTTTTTCTCTTTCTTCTCCTTCTGCTTCTTTTTCTATTTCTTCTTCTTGTCCTTCACCATCACCAACTGGCTCACCTTGTCCTTCTTTTCCTCCTTCTTCTCCTTCTCCTTCTTCCCCAACTCCTTCTTTTGCTATTTCTTGTCCTTCTTTTCCTCCTTCTTCTCCTTCTCCTTCTTCCCCAACTCCTTCTTTTGCTATTTCTTCTCCTTCTCCTTCTTTTTCTTTTCCTCCTTATTCTCCTTCTTTTTCTATTCCTTCTCTCATCTGAACCTCAAATCCTTCTTTCATATCACTCACAAATTCTCCTTGTTTTTCTGGACCCGTTCCTGTTCTTTCTCCCATCTGAATTTCAACTTCTCATTCTCCTTCTGTCCTCCCAGCTTCAGCATCTCTCCATGCAGAAAATGCATTCCCAATATTCTCTCTATACTGGAAATTCATTCCCAAGCTTTCAATATTTTTGAGCCTCCTATCAAATTCATCTATCTTCTTATCTATCTTCTGATTAACTTCTATGAATCCATTTTCCATGGCTTTCATCAACCTCTCCTCAAGCTCCTTCAAACTAGTCAGATTTCTTTGTTGTTGGTGCTCCTCCATATGTTCAGCTGCTGACACGTTTTCTTGTTGCTGCTCCTCCAAATGTTTGACTTGTGGAACATTTGCCTCTCCAAATCCTCGAGAAGCAATATCTAACTTATAAAGATTTTCCCACCAAATCTCCTTCTTCTCTACATCGAGACGCTTGTTCCATTCATCAGCAATTGGGTCCATAAAATCATCATCTTCATGTTGTTCCATGATGCGATGCAAAAGATCTTGCTGCTCCTCTAATGGTTCTAAGATACTTATGATGTCCTGTAAAGTACAATAAAACAAAGATTAAAATAATGATCTTATAAAATTTTGCTACTCCACTAATGGTACCAACATCTTACCTTATTTGTTCCAAGTTTTTCATTTATTTCTTCAAGTGGATAACCTTTCATCAAAGAATCTTTGATTTTTTTCTTGCACATCAAGGGGCAGCCATCTCTAGCGCCTATTACCACTTCTTGATATTCTCTGGACAGCTGGGGAATGCACTCAAACGCCAAAACCTGTAAAATATGTTACACAATCAAATATCTTAAAATCATAGAAAATAAACAGACTTATTAATTAGTCCTTATCTATTACCTCAAGAGGAATTATGAACCCTGGAAATAACATTTGATCTAGCACTTTGCCTTTGCAATGTTCCATCTCTTGATATATCGTTTTGATATTGTCTTCAAAAGTCATTCGCCCCCATGGAAATGTTTCTACCGCTTTCAAATCACCCACTATCTTCAGAATGAAAGGATATATGCTATCATACTTTTTCTTTCCTCTTATTACCTTGGCTAAGAATAAAAGGACAGCCACTTGCAAGCGATCTCCATTGCATTTATCCTTCATTGAATCTAGCTTCTCTTCCACATCCTTCACTGTAACATTTTTAGACCCAAAAACCCTTTTGACAAAGTCAAAATTTCCATATTCCTTCTCATTAAATCCTAACTCATAGTCATGGCAATCAAAACCAGTGATGAGAGCATGTTCTCTCATTGAATAGCGTATGGGTACGCCATTCACTACGAACCAGCAGACTTTACGTTTCTCTATACGAGCAGTTCGTAATAGAAGCATCCACATTGCCATAACCTTATTATTTTCGTGCCTAGCCATGTGCCATACGTGCCTGAACTGCTTGTGTTTCTTAAACCATTCCTTTTCTGATGGTTCGAGCTTCTGTAACATATCCAGCGTACTAGCAATTTGACACCTTGATGAAATCTTGCCATGATTTCCATAGACGCTTGGATCACTAAAATATAACTTTGGTTCAACAGGTTGAGTGTCCTCCTCTGTATCCATCTATGTTTCCTGAAATACAAACACAATTTTACAAAGAAATTAAGTGTCACAGCATAGTTGTACCTAGTTGTAATATGTTGTACTAAACAAAATAAAAGATTGATATACTAATTACCTCCTGGTCAGAGACATGTCTCGGGTGGATAGGTGATGAATTCACGGAGCAGATTCACCTACTTGATCTTCAACGACATCATCCACTAAATTTTCACCTTGTTTCTCCAATTGCTTTAGTCTTTTGGAGAATCTAATAGGGGGTGAGCTTGTAGTACCTCTTGCATTAGATCCTCCTCTGGTTTTAACCATTTGGATAGGTACCTGCAACAACAAATTAAAATCAAAATTTAAAAAGCAGTCTCATTATCTACATAAAACTCATACAATCTCATTATCGAAAGCAACAAGAGATAAAAACTCATATAATACAAATACAAAAACAAACTGAACATAAACATAAACTCAAACTCACACAATCTCACAAACTCAATCCGACACAAACTCAAACTCACACAATCTCACAAACTCAATCCGAACACAAACACAAACTCACATGTTCTCGTATAAGAAATATAACACGTTTTTAGCACATTTCCCAAACACATTCCCAAACTCAAAACTCACAATCCAAATTCATATTCTTTTTCACACAATTCAGAGAACTAAACCCAACAATCAATCAAAATTAGGGATCAAAAGAAAGAAACAAAAAGAATGGCTTATAATAACCGACAACTGAGAGAAAACGGACGGCAAAATTCGATTTCTCACGGTGGATTTATCCAAAGAGAAGAAGAAAGGAGATTGAGAGAAAAGAGAGGAATAAGACGAAAGAGTTTCGGGAGAAGAGAGAAGAAAAGAAGATGAAACGAGACTGATCCTCTTCTGTAGCCGTCGTCGACCCAAGACGGAGAAGAAGAAGACGAGAAAAAAAAAAGAGAATGAAATTAGGGTTTCGAAGGATTTGGGAATTAAAAGATCCAAAATTAATATGGATATCCGAAACTAATATGGATCTAGATCCAAAATGAGGTCGGGTCTGTAAATATGTCAAAAATCCTAAATTTATTAGTCTTTTACTGACTATCTGAACCAAACAAACATTTAAATATATGTTTTTTATTAGAGGGGGTTAAATAGAATGGAACTGGAGGAAGAGGGGCCTGAGAGATTTTAATCCTAGAAGACATACGGTGCTTATAGAAGATTGAAGAGTTTTATGTTTACAAAAGAAAATGAAACATGAAGTAAGAGGACAGTTACCTATTCCATAAAGAAAAAGGTATTTGTTCGAATCCTATTAGAAACAAAATAGGGAATTTGTTTGTTGTATAGCATAGGTCTAGTTCTATAAATAGGATACAAAAACTGTTTGTAAGTTTTAGCACAAACAAGAAAAAAATTATCTAGTCATTAAGTTTTAGCTTTAAAAGAAAAAAGAGCTTAGAACTTAAAGATGGCTTAAGGTTTCTTTAGGATTCTAAGATTTGTTGTATAATCTTAGAAAAAGAGTTTTTGAGAGAATAAGAAATTGTTTAGAACTAACTTGTAAACAAATTTTCTATTAATCAAAAGAGAGTTTAAAGAAACCATTGTTCTATTACTTTAATCAATACAGATTAGTAGTTCTTACATTTACAATGCCAATGCTTTTCTATTCAATCTTATTGATAAAAGGTATCGTTTACAAGATTAAATCGATGCACACTTCTCTTGTCTATCTAATCACACACTTGTGTAGATCTAAGAGAAGGAGCACCACAGTCACCTTCTTAGCTTCTTTTCGTTAGCTTTGAAGTTTGCAATCACTCACAAATGGCTCTAGAGTACTAACTCCTTTTTGCGGCTAGTCCTAGACTACTTATACACATACTCCCAAGATCCCAACTAGAGTATATTAGAGTATCTCGCTTAAGGAAATGACTTGCTCCGCAAGATCCTTCCTTCCTTAATTGTCGAGACGAATATTCTTCATATCTCCTCGCCTGACTCCAGCTCTATCTTCAATGCCGAGTCAACATACTTCCTCGACATAACACCTCATCCAATTCAGTCATGCTTTGACACGTCAGCTCCGCTTCTTTGTCAGCAACGCAAGTGTTTGTGATCTGAGGCAGCTTCCTGTTCCAACATAGCTCTCTGTTCTGCACAACAAGCTGTTCCAGAATCTGCATCTTCATGTTTCTGGTGGTTCTCATTGTAAGAAAAATTTGGATCTACAGCAACAGGTCAGCGTTGTTTTTTCTTCTATTTTGTTCTCTCTACCTTGGTCTTGGATTTTCCTAGGGTTTCATTCTCTCTGAAAATTTTAGGTTGTTTGATTTCCAGGGTTTATGATCAAGTTTCTTTTGTCGATTTCTCTTTCATAGATTGCAGAGGAGGTTGTGGTGGAGTATGTTCTAGAACAAGAAAGAATATGAAGATGGTCACAACGATGAATTTAGGAAAATATTTGAGAAGTTTAACTTTCGGGAATCTGGTACCTCTGAGGTATGACTATAGACTATTTTTTGACTCATGAGAATGACCTTAACGTTGGTCGATCAATCTTTAACCTTATCGACACTTTTTCTTTGGAAGGAGGATGTGAAAATGGATGAGTCTGACTGTCTGAGGAAAAGATAGATTTGAAGAAGAAACTTGATTCATGTTCAGATTCAAATACAAGGAGAAAAACATCTCTAATAAGAAGAAGAAGAAGAAGAAGGGTCTGTCGTGGAATTATTGCCTCACCTTATTCGATGAGAAACTATAGTAATCTAGTTAGTTTCTTTGTTCTGAGTTTTCTTACTACCTATTTAGGCAATATAATTCTTAAAAAACTTTGTTTTCTCTGCTTCAGCAGAGAATGAAGATTGCTGAGCTGAAGTAGGTATCTCCAAGGCCTTATGTGGTTGAGGTATGTGAGTATTTTATCTTTTGTATAATTATTTTCCTTAATCTTTTTGAAGGTTTAGTATATCTACAGACTCTATGTTTTGTGTCCCTATTATTGAGTCTCTCCTTGTGTAGTATTTTAACTTTCTTATTTTAACACTAATGTAATCATTGCCGACACACATTGCATTCATATCCTGTTGTAGTCTGAGTTGAGCTATGCGAATATTGGTAGGTTGCATGAGTTCTTTTCTTATTGTTTATTTGAAATATGACTCTATGATGAGCTTGATATGTGTTCAATAGATTTGAAATGGTAATGTTTTTGACATGTTTAGCCTCTCTCTTTTCGGAGACTAAATATGTGCTTCTCGTGTAGCTCTCCATTTATTTTAATCTAACTGCTGTTATTTTTGTAACATTTAGGTCCGGGATACTACTTCAGCACACACAAAGTTGTTGGTGTTTTTAAATTTTGTAGGAATACAGTTCTTGTACCAAGATATTAGTCCCAAAAGGAAAAACATTTGCAGGTTTGTAATTTTTAAAATTGTACTGTAATAAAAAAGATAGGGTCGATCAAGAACTTGAAGACTTGAAATTGAGTATCCTTCTTTTGAAGGCTCAACGTCGAAGTCCGAGCAGAAGCTTAGGGTGTTGGAAACTCGCCCGGTGGATTAGGAGAGATTTGGCTTGCAAGGGGGATATCTGATGCCAGAAGGCCTTCTCCGAGCTGTGAGAACTTTTGCCCGTTATTGACTTTTTCAATGCATTATCTATTTTATTTTTAGTATGCTATGTTTTTGCTTTTCCAAGTTAATGGTTGTACCAAGTCCCTGGGTGTTGGTACCGCAATTCGTCACCTCGAGTTGTGGGTTTAGGCCCATGATTAATGGATATTGCGGACCAAGCCTGCAGCGTGGCCGGCCCATTAAGCATGGTCGGGGAGAAGCGAAGAAGGATGAAACGTAACAATGAATCACCTCGGAACTCGGGGAAGCGGTCAAAGGTTCTCATAATCGTATTAAATAAAGGGCGAGATTTACGGACTACGACATTAATTGTAGTTCAACAGTATAAGAATGAAGAGTTGGGAGATTGTAAAGGGGGGTCGAGAAAACTTTTACTTGAAAATAATATCTTACTTTCACTTCGCAATAGCTATTTTACTTTTTCACTTCGCAATAGCTATTTTACGTTGTCATTCAGTTTGGAACTAGAACGGTGATAAGTACCCCCGCTCGGAAAACATTTTGAAAATAGAAGTGTAACTTCAGTTCTCACATTTGGCGCTAGAAGGAGGGTGACCATCACCTATACTCTTGCTAGTTCCGACTCCACTTCCAGATCCACGCCACACAAACATCGCTATGGCTAATGAGTCCTCCAACCAGGTAACTTTGGAAACAATCCAAAAACTTTTGTAGGATTTGGCAGAGAAATCTGACCATCAGCAAGTAGCCTCCGCTGCTTTGTCCGAACGCTTTGACAGTCTGGAAGGGCAGGTCTCTACTCGTTTAGAGACAGTCACCAGTTTGGTCGTCGATCTCTCAGCCTCTCACCGCGCGTATGCCGATTGGGTCGATCTCCTTTACTCCGAGCAAAACCCGCGATGATGCGTTTTAGATTTCACGGGCATCATTCCGCCGTTCACCTCCCAGCTGGCAACGACAACAGCGACTCCAGGGAATACTTTCCCACCTCAGCCAATTCCTCAGGCAGCACCACCGCTGGTTGGGGATAGCCATACTCCGGTTCAAGTCGAAGTCGTCGGATCCTCCGAAGTTCCAGTTCGGATCCCTCTCCCTGTGGGAGGAAATGTCCTTCAAGAGAACATTATTCCGGGTTATTCTTCCAACCCCGAGTTTCATAGGATGCAGAGCGAGATCCGAGATATGTGATCTATGATGCACAGTGCAACCACTTCGGCACCAGACATCTCCCGAGTAATCGAAGAGTTTAAGCGAACTCCTTTCTCCGATCAGATAGCCCGAGTTCGCATTAAGGATACCGAGAAAATAAAGTTCACAAGTTATGAAGGAAAAGGAGACCCGACTACTCATCTCAAAACCTTCTTGCTGACGGCTAGCCGCGTGGACCTCAAGCCTCACGAAGCAGACGCCGGATACTGTAAGTTGTTCGCAGAAACATTTTGTGGGCCAGCTCTGCTCTGGTTCGCATCTCTGGCAGCTGGCTCTGTTAACAACTTCACGGAGCTGTCAACTTCTTTTATCAAGCAATATTCCAGCTTGATCGAAACAGCGGTAACGGATGCCCAACTTTGGAACTTGAACCAAGTTATTGGGGAATCACTTCGCTCATACATAACTAAGTTCAAGGAAATCCAAGTCTAGATTCCAGGGCTTTCAGATTCAACTGACTTGTCCACTCTGAAGAACGGTTTATGGCACGTATCTCGATTCCATGAAGAGTTGACTGTGAATCGGTTCGCTACCATTCAGAAGCTTTGCATCGGGCTTCGAAATGGATAGTTGCCAAAGAGGCGAAAGTGGCTGCGGCCAAAAACATAAGGTTATTTCCAAACCGCGTTTTGAAGTACCTGCCAAGAAGACCCCTTCACCAACTCCAAAGTCCGGGCTTGCTACATTCGCCGTGGATAAGTCTCCGCAAAAAGGTTCTCCTAGGAGTTCGCCATCCAAACCTCCATTATCACCACGTTCTAAGAGCGGAGTGCTACCAAGTAACAAATGGGTCCGAGACGAGAACGCGTACTGCAAACTACATAAAGCAAACAATCACTCAACCCGGGACTGCAAGAAATTGATGCACCTTATCGCAGAAAAATTTGTGTATGGTGAAATGCCAAGCGTGACTATCGACGAGCTCGATCAAAAAGCAGTATCCGAGGTCGATGAGGATGCCCCACCATTGAAGAAACCAAAGCAAGCTGACGGTGATACAACCATAAAGGATCACCAACGGAAACTCAAGAACCCGCAGCCCAAGCGAATTAAAGTCACTACGAGTGATTTACCCAAAGTCACCTTCTCGGAGAAAGAAACCAAGGAACTGAATACTCCGCATGATGATGCACTTGTCAAATCACTGGATATCGCGAATCATGAAGTTTTCCCAATTCTGATAGATACTGGGAGCTCGGTGGATTTAATCTTCTTGGAGACGCTTAATAGAATGGGCATCGGAAGAGAACACATCATAGGCCCACCTTCTCCTCTGGTTTCATTTACGAGTGAGACTTCAATGTTGTTAGGGACAATAACTCTGCCAGTCTCCACTCAAGGAGTGGTCAAAATGGTATAATTCACGGTCTTCGACCGACCTGCGGCCTACAATGCGATAATGGGGACACCTTGGCTCTTCCATATGAAGGCTGTGCCTTCAACGTAGCGTCAATGTGTAAAGTTCCCAACCCCGCAGGGAGTTCGGGAAATTTTAGGAAGTCAAATAGTGTCGAGAAGCTGCTATCTCGCAAGTCACAAGCTATTGGTCCAATAGAAACCATAGATCGAGGTCACGAAGAACCCAATTTGAAAGCAGCTTAAAGGTGACCTCACCAAATCCATTTTCATTAATGAGAAGTTTCCGGACCAGGAAATCAAGATCAGGACAAGATTAGAAAGCGAACTCCGAACCAAACTGATCTCTTTCCTGAAGGAAACATGTCCACCTTTGCGTGGTCCGTTGACGAAATGCCCGGGATCAGCTCAAAGGTCAACTCACATAAGTTGAATGTGGATCCCACATTCAGGCCGGTAAAGCACAAGCGAAGAAAGCTCGGTCCTGTGCGAGCTGAAATCATCAACAAAGAAGTGGATCGCCTACTTAACGCCGGTCAGATCCGCAAGGTAAAAAAACCCAGAGTGGCTCGCAACCACCGTGGTTGTAAAGAAGAAAAATGGAAAGTCACGAGTTTGCGTTGACTTCACCGATCTAAACAAGGCATGCCCCAAGGACAGTTTTCCACTTCCGCACATCGACAGGCTGATCGTGTCCACCTCGGGACACGAATTGATGTCTTTCATGGACGCTTTCTCTGGTTACAACTAAATCCTCATGAATCCGGAGGACCAGAAAAAGACCGCATTCATTACAGACCGTGGAATTTACTGTTATAAAGTGATGCCGTTTGGACTGAAAAATGCCAGAGCAACCTACCAGCATCTAGTAAATCGGATGTTCGAGCAGCAGCTCAGAAAGACCATGGAGGTCTACATTGACGAAATGCTGGTGAAATCCATGGAAGCCGGCTCGCACCTTACAGATTTGAAAGTTTGTTTCGACATTCTGAACCAGTTCGGAATGAAACTTAACCCCACAAAGTGTACTTTCGCAGTTCCATCTGGAGAGCGGGAGATCAAAGCGAACCCGAGGCAGATCAACGCTTTCTTATCCATGAGTTCCCCAAGGACATTACGAGAAGTACAACGTCTTAACGGACGGATCACAGCTCTCAATCGTTTTATCTCTCGATCGACGGACATGTGCCTCCCGTTCTACCAGCTGCTGAAAAAGGGAGGGAAAAAATTCGCGTGGGATGCGAAGTGCAAAGAAGCATTAGCTCAGCTCAAAGCATACCTATCTGAACCTCCAGTCTTGGCAAAGCCTGAGTAAGGAGAACCACTCAGTCTTGATCGTCATCCTAACAAGACAACCACTTCGAACAGTGCTACACAGTCCGAGCCAGTCCGACAGATTAGCTAAGTGGTCAGTCGAGCTTAGCGAGTACGACATCGAGTTTGGAACCCAAACTTGTGCTAAAGCGAAAGTACTAGCAGATTTCCTTATAGTGCTCCCACTCGCCAGTTCGGTGGAAGACAATATCGAGGTCCCATGGACTTTACATGTGGACGGTGCGTCTTCTAGGACGGGCGTAGGAATTGGGGTTCGCCTCGCCTCCCCTACCGGTGAAGTGATCGAGCAGTCGTTTCGCCTAGCGTTCAGTGCATCGAACAACAAAGCCGAATATGAGTATTTTCTGGCCGGTTCTCGCAGTAGGAATTGGTGTACGAAAGCTCCGGGCTTTTTGTGATTCGCAGTTGGTCACCAACCAGTTTCTGGGAGAATTTGAGACTAAGGATGGGCGCATGGAAGCCTACCTAGCAGCATCCTGGGAGTTAGCAGCTAAGTTCGACGATTTCAAAATCACTAAGATCCCACAGGATGAGAACTCCGTCGCAGACGCTTTAGCAGTGTTGGCTTCGACTTCGGACCCCGCAACTACATGAATTATCCCAGTGGAGGTCATCGAATTCCCAAGTATACGTTTAGAGAGTTCGCATGTGGTAACTCGGGCAATGAAGAAAAAGATAGCTGCTGAGGAAATAGCTCGAGCGGCAGTGTCCGACTTCTCCCCAGGGGTAGATTCGGCATCCAGCGCGGCAGCTATGGAAGCTACTCATTCACCTACAGGCGAGCACAAACTCACCCAAACACCAACAATGCCTGGTCCACCAATTCTTGACCTACCTGAACTCCCACCTCGCCCTCAGGCAACACAAACACCAACAATTGGGGAGCAGGAGACTGGCGGAGCCCGATCTGGGCTTACATGGAAAAGGATGAACTCCGAGCTGACAAGTGGGCAGCTAGGAAACTCAAAATTGTTAGTGCACGGTATTGCATCTATAACGGAGCACTCTTACGCCGAAGTATTGCAGGTCCTTACTTAATGTGTGTCTATGGTGAAGAGCCCGCGACATTAATGCAAACTGTTCACAATGTCCCCAATGGAAACCACTCCGGAGGATGGACCCTGGCCTTCAAAATCAAAAGACAAGGATACTTTTGGCCCACCATGGTTGCGGACTGCTAGGAATACACTCGAACTTGTGAGAAATGTCAAAAACATGCTTCGTCAATCCACCAGCCTACCGAGCTCTTATCCACTGTGTCTGCACCTTATCCGGTCATGAAATGGTCTATGGACATCATTGGCCCTTTACATCGAGGACCGCGAGGAGTTCAGCACGTGCTGGTCCTCACTGATTACTTCTCCAAATGGGTTGAAGCAGCGGCCTATGCAAAAGTGACAAGCGAGCAAGTAGAGCAGTTCATGTTAAGAAGCATAATCTACCGGTACGGTGTTCCACACGAAATCGTCACAGACAATAGCCCGCAGTTCATCTCCTCGCAGTTTGAAAGTTTCTGTGCGAAGTGGAAAATACGTCTCAGCAAGTCAACTCCTCGTTATCCAAAAGGCAATGGGCAAGGTGAAGCAATGAACAAGGTCATATTGGCTAACTTAAAGAAACGGCTCGATTCTCGCAAAGGATGCTGGCCAGACGAGCTGCAAAGCGTACTTTGGGCAATCCGTACAACACCTCGCCGAGCTACTAATGAGACTCCCTTTTCTTTGGTTTATGGAGTTGACGCTATAGTCCCAACTGACATATAGGTACCCGGAGTCCGTACGACTCTGAATCCACTTCGGGCCATGGAGAATGAAGAATTTCTATAGGACAAACTCGATGTCATAAATGAGTGTCGAGATCGAGCTTCGGTTCGAATGCAGAACAACCAGAATGTCGTTGCCCGCTATTACATCTCCAGGGTCCGAGGCAGGCATTTGGCACTTGGCGATTTAGTCCTTCGGATGGTCCACAAAAACACCGAAGAGGATAATGCAGGAAAGTTGGGAATCAATTGGGAAGGTCCGTACAAGATCACTTGCGAAGTTCGGAACGACATCTACCGGCTAGAGGATTCAAATGGGAAACCCGTCCCGAGGTCCTGGAATTCTTTACATATTAAATGTTTTTACATTTTGTTCGATTTTAACCTTGTATCGAATTATGATTGGCTTGATCCCGAAGAGGGTACGTAGGCAGCCCATTTATGGGTCCAGCTACTTTTTAAAATAAAATTCGAAAGTTTAACTAAGCATTCACATGCTTTGTTTTATATCTCAAAACCGAAGTCTCACTTCGTACCACTAAACCGAAGTCCCACTTCGTACGCTCAAAAACCAAAGTCCCACTTCGTATCTTAAAACCAAAGTCTCACTTCGTATCTTAAAACCAAAGTCTCATTTCGTACCCCTAAACCGAAGTTCCACTTCATATCATCTCTTGTTGGAATGCCACCTCGCATTATCCTAAGAATTAAAGTCTCACCTCACGTCATGTTTAAACCGAAGTCATACTTCGTACTAAATTTTAACCGGTGGTGACTTCGTAAATCAAACTTGAAGTTTGCCAAACTTTAAAACTGAAGTCTTACTTTGTATTAAACCTTAAAAATCGAAAAATAACTTCATACTACCTTTCGACCAAGGCCGATTACGCACATCGCCAAACTTTAAGACTCCAATTTTCTACTGGCTCTAAGTCAATTTCATGATTCTTTGTCAGAAAAATTATTTCGCTAAGTTAAGGTTATCATGTGAGTTACTTCGCTTCGTGAACCTTAGCGGAGTACAGATTCCTACCTTTTTCTTCGCACTTTGCAAAATAAGTGTTGGGTAGGCAGTATGTAAAGAAAAAAAAATTCAAGCTAATAAAATAGATAGTATTGTGGGAGGGTCACCAAGACCAAAAACTCCCAAACCGAGTCAAAAAGAAAAACAACAACAAAAGGGGGAGCCATACAGGCCCAAAACAACCCCAAAGAGAGAGTTCACGAAATAGAGGGAGGATCCGGACCCAAACTGCGATCCACGGTGCTTGCAACCACCTCTTCAGGAACATCAGGGAAAAGCTCGGACAGTGACACTTCGGGCGCGACTACCTTGGGAGTGTTAGCTCGGATCACCTCCAATTCCTGGTTCGACATCTGCCCGATGTTAGTCCCAGATTTATCGATTACGATGCTCAGTCTGGGCTTTCTGCACAGCAATTCAGGGGGAGAGTCTGCCAAGAGGTTGGAGAAGGCTGAAATATCAAAGTCACGGAGGGTTACCTTCGCGACATCGCTGTCGGCTTTCTCCTCGTCAGCCCAAATAGATTCAAGCTCAGCCTCAAGGTCTTCAATCTCTCCCTTCAAGATCTCCTCGACCAGCATTCGGTTCACCTTAATCTCAGCAGCCCTTATCAGAGCCAGGATTAGACGCTCCCTCTCCTCAAAATGCGCCTTCACATCCTCTATCAAGGGACGAAGGGATCGTCTCATTGATTGGCGCTCTTCTCTCCGAACCTTCTCCATCTCGCAGCTATTGCCGGCCTTCAAGAGTTGATTGTGGAGTTCGACCTCATGAAGCCTGTTCTTGGTAGCCTTCTTTTTCTCCGAGGCCTCATAAAAAAGATCACCTTCCTTCTTCAGTTTCCCCCTGAGGTCCTCGTTGGCGATCCCGAGGTCGAGTACTTGAAGCTCAGCTTTCTTCATCTGGGATCGAATCTGCTCGGCCTTCTTCATGTTTTTGGCATTTACCGATTCTAACCGGAAGAACTCCGCTACCTGAGCCTCCAGCTCGGAAACCTTGAACTTACGTTAAATACTTATAAATTTGATATAGCTAGTAAACGACAGCATTAAAGTGTTTGACAAAAAAGAAAACGACAGCATTAAAGTGCTCTAGAAAAAAGAGCAATTAATAAAAAGAAAAAAAAAATTATTTTGCAAATAGTATTGATCAACATGACATTGGTCAGTGATAATAATTTTTTTTCATTTCTTCCTCCGCAAAAAGTATCTTCGTCTTTCGATTATATTCGAATCCGACACAAAAGCTATATCCCTCTCTGATGAATCGATCCGTAACATGGAGAGAGATACTCTCAAAAGTATGAATTCACTTCAGATGGACTATGGGATTTTCGCATGTTCTTCAGAACGACGTCGTCTCGTTCGTGTTGTCGCAGACGATGAGAAATGTCGTTGTTGCTCTCCGCCATTACCGTCGGGTGTCGCTTCTCCGGGTAAGTATGCTTATCTTCTTCCTTATATCTCTTCCATTTGACTGCTATTTTTAATTTTATTCGGTATAGAAATTGCTGGTGTGGATGATTTTAGTGGTTAAAACTGGACTGTTGGTTTTGTAATGTTGATTACTCTTTGCTTTGTAATCCTATGGCTGTACAAGCTTTTGCTAGATCAGCTCAAGGTTGTAGAAGACATGTATTAGGCTTATATGATATGATAATGCTGATGATAATTTTAAGAGGGAAGGATGATGGGCTCTTAGGATAGACAAGTACATGGGTTTTCACCATTCTCAGCTTGGTTCCTTTCGATTGGTTTGTGAGAATTGCTATAGAATCGGAATCAAATTGTGTAAAGTTTGTGGGAATTGCTTTGAAATCCGAATCATATTATGTGAAGTTTGAACCTTTTTTTTGTCGTCTTAGTTAGTCTCATGAGGCCATGTAGTTAGAACTAACTCACACCACTCCTTATTTAATGAAATCTCTCTCGGCAAGTTATATAGTTAGTTGATGGAAGGAATAAAATGTCTGTGTTTTTTCTTTGCAATGAATTATCACTATATAATAAAGTATCTGAGTTTTGTTTGTTCTTTATGCAGTTGCTTCTTACTGTTAAGCAATGTCATGGTGAACTTTGATAGTTTGTGAGCATATCATCCTCATGACCATCATAATTAGGGAAATGTTGTGATTTTGAAGAAGATATGTTGACCATGAAACCAGAGCAATTTGACATCATGGTATGTGACTTTGTCTCTGTATACTTACTACTTTGTCTCTGCTGAAAAGAATTTGAGAACAAAGCTACATTCTCTAGCACAAATGTCTCAGTAAACTAAACAGATTTGTTTTTTGATTAAGTTGCCTTGGGTTGCTACCATTATATCGCTTCTATCTTTTTGTTTTGTAATTGATAAAACCCAACCTTCACTCAAATAGACTATTGTTCAGTTTAGGCAATAAACTGCTGCTATTAACCTTTATCTATGTTCTCTAATTTCTCCCATTGGTGTATGCAGGAGATGCTTTCGTTTTTGGTAATGGTTATGAAGAATAAGACTCTACTAGTACAGTTGCTTCAGCCGGAAAAAAACAGTTGGCGAAAAGCAGGGGAAGGAGCAACAATTTTAGAAGAAGTGACATGAAGGAGACTTGTTTATGGCTAATTTCTAGGTTTGTTATTAAAATGGTTTCTAGCTTTGATGAAGCATGTGTTCACCAAGGTAAATGAGCTGAGCCCAGGAACCAACGGTGATGCAGAGAAGAGGAGGAGGTCGTCCCAGCGGTCCTCAAGTTCGTGAGATGCATATTGCAGAATGTTTAGTTGGTGATGAGATTTGAATCATAATATTGCAGAAACGATCAAAATAAGAGAATACATGTTTTACTGATGGTTTTTTAGAGGCTGTTTCTGTTCTCAATTATCATATTTCGAAAATGCTTTATTTCTCAATTAGCATCATAAGGAAATCGTTAGCTGGTTGCAGGTTTTAAATTCTTAAGACCCCCACATTTAGGGATCACCAATGGAGAGAAAAATAATGATACAAAGTTACTAAGATGTTTTGATTAGATTAATATTAAATTTAATGTTATTTTATATTTAAGACACCATTAAAAAGTATACCGATGTGAATGCTCTTAGACCATCTCCAGTGGAGCAACCCATCTAAGTTGCTCAAAAACAAAGTAATCATATAATTTATATTAAACTAATTAAATCAGTTCAATAGCAACTTAAACCAAACTCACCTTCCACTAGAGAAACCTATGAAGGTTTCTCAATCATAAAACTGAAACTGCTTTGCAAGTTGAAAAACATTAATGTGCTCATTCTGATACTTGCAGTAATCATAACAAAGAAAAAAAAATACAGACTTTCAAATCCTAAACATGTCTGAAAATCGAAAACAAAGCAAATAAAGATTAAACTCTCGTCTCTCTCATTCATGTCTTAAACTAGACTCATACAAAGAAGACACCAAGTCATAAATCTGCGTCAAGGTTGGTTGCTTCAATGGTGGTTTGTCAGTCCAAGCGTAATGGCTTGCTTAACTTGATCAAATGGTCTTTCCTCAATCTTCATCTTCCCATCGATCACTCTCTCTAATCTTGAAATGAGAAATCAAAGGCTCTTGATCATCATCGGATAACACCAAGCAAAACGAAGCTAGTAATAACACGACATATAGCAGCAACCACAAGATTGAGAGAAACAAGAGATTTAGGACATCTATAGCTGTTCTCTGGAAGCAAGAAGAGGCTAAACTCAGTTCAACGTCACACCATGGAAGGCTCCCTGCATTATTAAACCAAAAAAAAAAACATCACAAGAGATAACAATCGGCAAATCATTCATTATACGTAAGTTTATAATAGTTTAATCAGCGAGTTTTTTTTTTTTTTGGTCTTTTAGAGAGGAACACAAGAAGCCAAGAGTGGGATGCTTCTAAAGATCCTACCATAGATAGTATCAATGATTGAACATATAGAGATAATTAACATACGTGTTGTATCAACGAATGTGAGTACCTTGTTGTTCAAAAAACATGTTTACTAGTTTCCCCTTCATAATTAACATAACCAAAAACGACAAATTCTTCACCAAGAACTTCACATTCTCTATATTTAGTAAATCTGCTAATTTCTCAAAGATCTCTATGAGGGATATGAGTAATCAATTGATAGGTTGAGAGTACCATTGGTGTTTATGAAGAAGAAGAAGAGAACAAGTGGAAGGAAGGCTAGAGTGTGGTTAAGGAAGAAGTCAACAGAAAGTGGCTAAGAGTCAAAGAAGAATGGAGAGTCTCGGTTAGAGGGAGAGGGTTCAATAATAATATTGTGTCGGTTAATTGTTGACCTAAACTAAGGTTGTATTTAAAGGATGATCCATTATTCGAGTATCCTTATCTTATGAATGAACAGTAAAAACATTTCCTTACTTCTCTCTTATTCTAAGGCGGTCAAGGTCAATATCTCATCTTTCTCATCTCTTCTATCTTTCTTAAGTCTCACCTTAACAAATTGGTGCTTCTTCATTGAGAGTTATGGCGTCTACTCCGGAGCCGCGTACCACTACCTCCGAACTCGAGTCACGCGCTACTGAACATTCTCGGCAGTCTGAATCGCAGGATCAGATCAACGCTCGCCACGACACTGACATCCAATGGATCAAGGAATCGATGCAAGAGTTGATCTTGACCGTTGGTGCTTTCGCCCCGCGACCGCTTGAGAGTAGATCTACCACTTCGGTGGGTTTCTCCACACCGATTGCAGGACAACACCCTCATACGTCTGGCACGACTCCTTTGCCTGAGGAACAAGTCGGTCATGAGAAGGGGTTCACCTATGTGACCCCGCGACCGACGGAAGGGATTTTACCTCCGCCAACCATTCCTCCAAGGATGGAGTCTCCACACCAAAGGGTCGATTTGCTTTTCCAAAGGGTTGAGACCCCTTACAGACGAGTCGATCTACCGACGGGGGACGACAGTAACCCAAATGACTGGTTATTCCGGATCGAGAAGTGTTTGGTCGCAAATCAGACCCCCGAGCATGAAAAGTTAGACGAGATCATTTGCTGTTTGACTGGCAAAGCTATTACGTGGTGGAGGTGTTACCACAAACGCGAGGGAATCGTCAACTGGAAGATTTTTAAGGACAAGTACCGAGAACGTTTTAAGTCGAGCAAAGGTAACTCTACGGTCGACCACTTGTTGCAGTTGTGCCAAACAGGGAGCGTGGATGAGTACACGGAAAGGTTTGAGCAGCTGACGGTCGAGCTACCCCACGTCCCTGACGATGTGTTGGAGTCAGCGTTTTTAAGAGGGCTCAGGAAGAGCATACGCGACCAAGTGGTGAGGTGTAGACCACAGGACAGTGAGTCTGGTGGTTCTATGGCTCGAACCCAACCTAAGGTGGCGATAACACCCTCCTTTTCGCAACCACACCGTCCTACAAACCCATCCTTCACTCGTGGCAATGACTACAAGAAACCAGGGGTGAGTGGGGAGAACCGTGGGTTTAACCCTTACAGGCATTGTGGAGATAAATGGTTCCCTAGTCATAGGTGTAAGCCGAAGCTGAAATGCCTAGAAGTCACGGAAGGTGAGGATGTAACGGAGGACTGTGAGGCAGACCAAACAGAGCAGCAAGAAGAAGAACAACTGCTATCAGGCCAGAGGTGGAGACCCTACATTCTATGGGAAGTATAACTGGGAGCAGTCGTTGATGTTGCGAGGAAACATAGGCCCCAAAGGGGTGGTGATTTTGCTTGATTCGGGAGCAACCACCAACTTCGTCTCCGATAAGCTCGTAGCATAACTTGGTCTGCAGGTGACACCAACGCGTAAGTTCGGAGTGAAAATGGCTAATGGCCAAGTTTGCAAGAGTAAGGGTAGATGCTCTGGCATCTTGTTGGAAATCCAAGGAGTCGAGATAATGGTAGAATACTTGTTGTTTGATCTGGAAGAGGGCGTTGATGTCGTGTTGGGATACCTGTGGCTGGCATCGTTGGGTGATACCAAGACAAACTGGGCATTGTTGAAACTCAGCTGGAAGATCCACAACTCCTGGGTGACGATCGTTGGGGATCCCAGCCTATCTAAGGGATAAATTTCATACAAGGCAATGAGGAAGGTCATCAAAAGGGAGAAAGGAGACGTTTACCTTCTTGAATTGCAGGCTTTGTTCGAAGGGAGCGAGCAAAACAATTATGAAAAGGAGAATGCTGCAATAGTTGAGCTAGTGTCTAAATTTACAGACGTGTTCGAGCCTCCAAGGGGATTACCACCAGCTCGAAACCGCGAACATGCTATCACTCTCCATGAAGGCACACCTCCAATCAACGTCAGAGCGTATCGCTACTCCTTTACTCAGAAGAACGAGATCGTGAAGTTGGTTAAGAAGATGTTAGAAGCAGGGGTCATACGACCAAGCATCAGTCCATACTCGAGTCCGGTTCTCCTGGTTAGGAAGAAAGATAGGGGATGGAGATTCTGTGTTGATTATCGAGCGTTGAACAGAGCCACCATTCCGGACCGTTACCCCATTCCTATCATCGAAGAATTGTTGGACGAACTCAAGGGAGGCACCATTTTTTCGAAGATAGACTTGAAGTCAGGCTATCACCAGATCAGAATAAGGAGCAGTGATGTGGAGAAGACTGCCTTTAAGACTCATTACGAGTTCATGGTAATGCCATTTGGGCTCTCGAATGCACCATCGACGTTCCAGTCTATAATGAATGACCTTTTCAGGCCCCACTTGAGACGGTTTGTACTCGTGTTTTTCGACGACATACTCGTCTACAGTCCAGATCTAGAAAGTCATTTGCAGCACTTGAACGTAGTCCTGGAGCTGATGGTACATAATCGATTCTATGCCAACAAGAAGAAGTGTTCTTTTGGGAGTTCAGAGATTTCATACCTAGGCCATATCATATGAGGGAAAGGTGTAGCTGCGGATCCAGAATAGATTGCAGCCATGACGAATTGGCCAAACCCTAAGAATGTAATAGAGTTGCGAGGGTTCTTGGGGTTAACCGGGTACTACAAGAAATTTATCAGGAACTATGGGCAGATTTGCAGACCTCTAACTGAGCTTCTCAAGAAGAACGGGTTTGTTTGGACACCAACTGCTAAAGAAGCCTTCTAAGCTGGGGTACAAGTTGGAGAAAGGGTTGTTGTTTAAGGATGGGCGGTTGGTCATACCACGAGGATCAGGGTTCATTTCTGAATTACTTGAGCAGTTCCACTCTAGCACAGTAGGAGGCCATGAAGGAGCACTGAAAACGTACAAACGACTGTCTCAAGAGGTTTACTGGTGGGGAATGAGAAAAGATGTTGCAAGGTTCATCATGAATTGCCAAACTTGTCAGGAGACCAAAAGCTCGACACTGACTCCAGCCGGCTTATTGTCACCTTTGCCAATTCCATCGCAAATTTGGTCTCATATCAGCATGGATTTCATTGAAGGGCTACCATCTTCCAAGGGATTCTCTGTCATTTTGGTAGTCGTAGACCGGCTTAGCAAGTATGGACACTTCATTGCCTTGAAGCATCCTTTCAACGCAAAGTCAGTGGCTGAGACTTTCATCAAAGAGGTAGTCAAGCTCCATGGGTTTCCAGATAACATCGTATCTGACAGAGATAAGGTGTTCCTCAGTCACTTTTGGTGTGAGTTATTCAAGAACCAAGGAACTACTCTGCATCGAAGCACAACATATCACCCACAAACGGATGGTCAGACTGAGGTCGTCAACCGGTGTTTAGAGACGTACTTAAGATGCTTTGTGAGTAGGAAACCAACCTCATGGGTGCATTGGTTGCCGTGGGCTGAGTATTGGTACAACTCTTCCTATCACTCAACTATCAAGACATCACCTTTCTTTGCGGTGTATGGGAGAGAACCACCTAAGTTATTGAGGTACAGGGACACACCCTCGGCTAATGTTGAAGTTGAGGAGCTGTTGAAGGATAGGGATGCGTTGTTGGTAGAGCTGAGGGAGAACATGGAACTAGCTCAATCTAAAATGCAGAGAGAAGCCAACAAACATCGAAGAGAGGTGTCGTTTGCTGTAGGAGATTGGGTTTATTTGAAGTTACGTCCATACCGTCAAAACTCTGTGGTAGGGCGAAGGAATCAGAAATTGTCTCAGCGATACTTTGGTCCGTATCAAATCACCGAGTGCATTGGCAGGGTTGCTTACAAGCTGGAATTACCGACCCACAGTCAGATTCACCCAGTGTTCCATGTATCCCAGTTGAAGGCTGCAGTGCCGTCGGATCAAACCGCCCAAGATCTTCCGGCTTGTTTGTCTCCAAGTCTTGAATGGTTAGATGAACCAGAAGCAGTGGTTGATGTGCGACGTCCGAAGAAGGGTAATGAAACAGAGGTTAAGATTTAGTGGAAGGGATTGCCTGATTTCGAGTCGACTTGGGAACCGCTAACAGTAATAATGGAGCAGTTTCCTGAGTTCGACCTTGAGGACAAGGTCAGTTCATTACCCGGAGATATTGATAGGTTGAGAGTAGCATTGGTGTTTATGAAGAAGAAGAAGAGAACAAGGGGAAGGAAGGCTAGAGTGTGGTTAAGGAAGAAGTCAACAGAAAGTGGCTAAGAGTCAAAGAAGAAGGGAGAGTCTCGGTTAGAAAGAGAGGGTTCAATAATAATATTGTGTCGGTTAATTGTTGACCTAAACTAAGGTTGTATTTAAAGGATGTCCATTATTAGGGTATCCTTATCTTATGAATGAACAGTAAAAACATTTCCTTATTTCTCTCTTATTCCAAGGCCGCCAAGGTCAATATCTCATCTTTCTCATCTCTTCTATCTTTCTTAAGTCTCAACTTAACATCAATTACCTAAGAGCAGCGTCAAAACTGTACTAAAGCATAAGTTTTAGATATACTTGATAGATCAATGGTGGATATATATGATAAGTAAGTTCCAAAAAAATCAAAAACGAAAAACAAAGATTTGGATTGAGATTATGATTGCTAATCACTGACTGTGCTTTAGGAATTGAATAGCAAAACTCGTAGATCAGTCATTAGAGCAATAATAATATATAAAACAGGAACCTTTGAGAGAATGCATTCTCTGAGAGATTGAGAGCTTCTTGGCCGCATACTGGTTGGCGACTCTGTATCTCCATCGAGATGTTTAAACCCTAGAGAGAGAGACAGAGAGAGAGATGTTTCCGGTGAAACGGATCAACCACGATCACTAGATACAAATTCTGGTGAGAAACCCTAACATTTCAAAGCCTCAGGAGAAGACGAACCTTGTGTGTCCGATTCGCTCGCCGGTGGACTCCGCCGTCCCTTTAAGGCAATCAGACTCACCATCCGCCGTCGTTATCCCACTCTCGTGTTTAAGCCGGGAAAATCAATCGATTCACCTTGAATCGATTGATTTCTATGGATTGGGTTGTAGTCGTTTCCGTCGAGAGAGAAGAGAGAAGAGAGAAGAGAGAGAGAGTCACCAAAACTTGAAAGAAGAAAATGGAAAAAAAATGTTTTTTATTTATTCATTATCCAACAAAAATTAGACACGTAGCGTGTCTTTAAGGTTGCTTCCGATTCCTCCATAGGAAAGGATTCTCTGAAAAGTAAGTAATTTTTGAAGTTTTTGATTTATTCTTGGGACACAAAAATATAAAGCAACCTCTAAAGCAACCCCAATAGGAGATGACACATTTTAATTGTTGAAGCTTCAATCACATTTCATTTTGGCCCCTTAGTTATACCCCGACATTTGACGAAGCTGAGTTCTCACTTCTTTTCTCTGATTAGACTCTCAAAAAAAGATCTCAGTCCTAGATCGCTCCATTGACGAAGAAGGTACGTACGTATGGGTCGCAATTGGATATACGACGTCTTCCCAAGCTTCAGCGGTGAAGATGTTCGTCACACATTCCTCAGCCGCTTTCTCAAGGAGCTTGATCGGAAACTGATCATTGCTTTTAAAGATAACGAGATCGAGAGAAGCCAATCGCTTGATCCAGAGCTTAAACGAGCCATTAGGGATTCAAGGATCGCGGTTGTTATCTTCTCCAAAAACTATGCTTCTTCAAGCTGGTGTTTAAATGAGCTTCTTGAGATTGTTCGATGCAAAGATGAAAGCAATCGATTGGTGGTGATTCCGGTATTTTACGGTTTGGATCCCTCTCATGTTAGGAAACAGATCGGAGATTTTGGAAACATATTTGAGAAGACTTGTCAGAACAGAACAGAGGATGAGATCAATCTATGGAGGAGAGCTTTGATCGATGTAGCTAACACTCTCGGATATCATTCTGCGAACTGGTATGTTCTTGATTTGATTCTTCATATTAGTTGATTTGGTTCTTGTTGTAAGGGTTAGTATAGCAAAATGGATCTAGCATAATTTTCCATTGATTCTTGTTTTGGTATGTTTGTGTGTTGATCTTTTTATTATTGTTATTTTTTAGGGATAGTGAAGCAAAAATGATAGAAGAACTCGCCAATGATGTTTTAGTTAAACTGAGTTTAAATCCATCAAAGGATGATGTTGATGATTTTGTTGGCATTGAAGATCATATAGGAGAGATGAGTTCATTGTTGCGTTTAGAATCTGAAGAAGTGAGGATGGTTGGGATTTGGGGTTCTTCCGGAATTGGCAAGACTACTATTGCAAGAGCTTTGTTTAGTCGACTCTCTCGTCATTTCCAAGGTAGTGTCTACATAGACATTGCTTTTGTATCTAAGTGTAGGAAGGATTACTATAAAGCCAACCCAGATGACTATAATATGAAGTTGCATTTCCAAGGAGCTTTCTTGTCTGAGATATTTGGGAAAAAGGACATAAAGATGGATCATATTAGTGCAATGGATGAGAGACTAAAGAACCATAAACTTCTTATTATTCTTGATGATTTGGATGATCAAGTGGTGCTAGATGCCTTGGTTGGTCGAACTCAATGGTTCGGACGTGGGAGCAGAATAATTGCGATTACTAAAGATAAGCATCTTTTGAGAGCTCATGGGATTTATTGCATTTACAATGTTGGCCTCCCATCTGAAAAGCAAGCTCTTCAGATATTTTGTCGATCTTCTTTTAGGCAAGACTATCCACCTGATGGTTTCATGGGACTTGCTTCTGAAGTACAAAAGCGTGCGGGTAGTCTTCCTTTGGGTCTTAAAGTTTTTGGTTCGTTATTCCGAGGCAGGAGCAAAGAGGATTGGGTGGATCTGCTGCCTAGGCTTCGGAAGAGACTGGATGGAAAAATTGAGAAGACTTTGAGAGTCAGCTATGATGAGTTAGATAGTAGAGAAGATAAAGCGTTGTTTCGTCACATCGCATGTCTCTTCAATGGTGCAAAAATTGATTACATCATAATGGTCCTCGCAGATAGTGATTTGGATGTTAAAATAGGGCTGAAAAATCTAGTTGATAAATCCCTCATACATGTAAGAGGGGATATTGTTGGGATGCACTGTTTGGTACAAGAAATGGGTAAAGAAATCGTTCGTACACAGTCTAATGAACCCGGGGAACAAGAGTTCTTGTTCGATTGTAAGGATATCTGCGACGTACTTGAGGATAATACTGTAAGTTTTCTTTTGATCTTCACTCTATATTATTAAAGCATGTCATCTAACTACCAGTGTGTTTTTGTTGTAACTTGTTAGTTAAGATGGTGATTTTTTCTATTTCAATATTTCAATTATACAGGGTACAAAAAAACTCTTAGGTATATTGCTGGATATGTCGGGGATTGATGAGTTGCACATTCATGAGAGAGCATTTGAAAAGATGCGTAATCTCTATTTTCTAAAGATTAACAATAAACCATATAAAAATGTCAGATGGCACATATCCGAAGGGTTCAACTATTTGCCCCCAAAACTCAAAGTACTAAGCTGGATAGGATGCCCATTAAGAAGTTTGCCTTCTAAATTTTGTCCCCAACACCTAGTTAAGCTCAAAATGCAGAATAGCAAGCTCGAGAAATTGTGGGAAGGAGTTCATGTGAGTTTTGAGAAGAATATGTTATACTCTTAAAAAAAAAAAAAGTTTTACTCTTTTATTGTTGATGTATAATAACATAGTTTTGGTTTGCTCTGTCTTTGTTTATTTGTTTAGCCCCTCGTAGGTCTCAGACTTATGGATTTCTCAGGATCTAAGAACCTGAAAGAAGTGCCAGATCTTTCGATGGCCACCAATCTTGAGAAATTGTTGCTTAGACATTGCTCAAGCTTGGTGAAAATTACTTCTTCTATTGGGCATCTCCATAAATTGTTGGTGTTGGAAATGAGTTGGTGCACGAAGCTTGAGGCTCTTCCATCCGGAATCAACCTGAAATCTCTCAATAGGCTCGATCTCGCTAGATGCGCATCGCTGAGAACATTTCCTAATATCTCAAGTAATATTTCATGGCTTAATCTAAGCCAAACAGCGATTGAAGTATTCCCCTCTATCCTGCGGCTAGGTAATCTGTGTACTCTCCAAATGAAAGCAATCAAGAGTCACAAATTGTGGGACGGAGTGCAGGTAAATGATATCTACAACAACTCTATAATTTTATAAGTTATATAACTAATACTATAAAGACTTTATACTTTCTCCCTTGTTTTTTGTTACAGCCACTTACATGCCTCACAACTATAGATTTGTCGGGATCTAAAAAGTTGAAAGACATCCCAAATCTTTCGCTGGCAACTAATCTTGAGTGGATGAATCTCGAGGGCTGCTCAAGTTTGGTGGAGCTTCCTTCTTACTCTATTAAGAATCTGAATCAACTCAATTATTTGAACATGGAAAATTGCATAAATCTAGAGACGTTACCCACCAACATCAACCTTAAATCTCTCGATTGTCTCAATCTTGGTGGATGCTCAAAGTTGAGGGTATTCCCTAATATCTCAAGAAACATTATCCTTCTCATTCTAAACCAAACAGGGATTGAAGAAATTCCTTGGTGGGTCAATAGATTCTCTAGACTCAATTGCCTACGTATGAAGGAATGCAAAAATTTAAAATATAACTCTTCTATTATTTTGAAACGTCTTAAGGAGGTTGACTTGACAGACAGCGGGGATTTCCAGGATAGATTGCGAAACGATAGTTGGGACGATTATCCTGTTATTCCATTTCTGAAGAGTTTCTTTCCTCATGATCAATGGCGCGCGATCGATTGTGCTATATATCAGCTTGTAGAGTTCACGAATTTTGCAGAGCTTGCTATTCTACTTTCATCTGTGGGTCCCAGCAAAGAAAAAGACGTTTTAAATATTCTTTTATACCATTTCTATTGCGTAGACTTTAGAGCATTTCTATTGAGAAGGAATTCATCATTGCTCAACAAAAACAAAATAATTAATATTTTAATATTAACTAATTAAAAATTGATAGATGTTTAAAATGTAAGAGAAGCGTTGCTACCTTGGGTAACTGCAGCAACATTTCTTACTTTTTTTTCTCTTTTTGTAATTTTTTATTAATTTTTATTAAAGGAATTTGGAGAAGCAACCACCACTAAAGATGGTCTTATGAGTTTCTAAACATAAATTTAATAGTACGGAGTACTAATTTTATTTTATGAGTGTTTTAAGAAAAATAACCTATTCAATGAAAATGTCTTGGTAAAGAAATTATAGACATGGTATCTCACATTTTCCAAAATTTTTTGTCTTACAATATTAATATGGAGTATATTTTAATTATTTCTTCTATTCCCTAAATAATATCATTTTAACTTTCGATTAAGTTTAGATATATCAATTATAATATTTACTATATATATGGTAAAACAATTATAATATTTACTATATATGGTAAAACTAAACCATAAACAAACTTTAAAATTGAATGTTTATTAAATATTAAGTGAACCTGTATGCTAATTTGGATTCACTATGATTTTATTTATAATAGGGTCAGTTACTATAATAATGCATAAAAGCTTCCTTTTTACATGATTAGATCAAAAATGTAGGTAATTACTAGAATAAGATTTGTACCCTTCATACCCCTTGAACCAATGTAAACAAAAAACCCAATTACGAAAAATGCCATTAATGAAAAAAATATATATTGGGAAGTGTAAGAAAGTCTATCAGTTGTTTGATGGTATACAAATCGGGTACAATAAAATAGTAGGAAAAAGTTGGTATATTTAGTTGGTAGACTATAGTGTACGCTAGATTTAAATGGTATATTGAGTTGTAGTGATGGTACACTTATGTGAATGGCCGCTTAATAAGATATATATATGATGATGTTAGATTAACTTGGTAGAGCAATTTGTCTTTGATGATAGACTTAGTTTTTAAGCGGGTAGATTGATATACTTAATAGGTGGGAAAGATATTTATGGTAGAGTAATTAGCTGTTGCAACAGATATAAGTGATAGACTTAGTGCTTAATAGATATTTTTGGTATACTAACATAGCTATCTGACAGATTTTTAATAGTGTACCGGTAGACTTATAATTTGTTGTAGAGAAAGTGATAGTTATGGTAGATTAAGTAGCGGTCATGCAGTTACGATAGACTTATATGTAGTTACGGTAGATTTATCAAAACTATTTGTAGTTATGGTAGACCATTTCGAAAGATGTAAGTCTTACCAGAAATAGTACTAATTTTGTTAGAGATATTAAAAAGCCAGTATAGAGTTGCGATAGACTTATGTGGGAACCTTTACGACATTTTTAACTTGTATCACCTGAGACTGCTTCCACAAAAATCGTGTTTATAGTTTTTGTACATCGGAATCAATTGTGTTCTTGTTCTACTTCTGTAGCTAAACACGTTAGCTTATCAGTTCCCAATATCCTTCTTTTGGTGACGGAAATGCAAGATATTGTTTTGGTATGTGGGAGGTGGAGGGTAGACAAAAAGCGATGGTTGTTTGATGTTGATAATAAGAAAGGTTGCAGGATCATCAATGCTGATATGGAAACGAAGTTTGAAGATTTTGCTGCTATGGTGTTTGACGACTTTGGTTTATGTGAAGCAACTACTGGAATACAGCTGAGCTATATGTTAGAAAGATTTAAAAAAAGTGGAAGTGATATCCCACCAGTGTTTGTTAATAATTATCGGCAGTTTCAAAATTATCTCAGACAGTGCAGAGGTGAACCCGTCCGGCTATGTGTTCAGAGTGAAGAAAAATGTTGTGAAACCTTGTTCGAGGAAGTTAAACCGAACACCATGGAGGGTAAGGCCAAACCCCAAAAGTCGTTGTAGATGATTTCGTTGCAGAGGCAGAGGAATTGGGAAAGAAAGATGTAGAGTATGAGAGTCGGAAGGTTGACGGTGAAGTTAACGGAGGAAAGGATGTAGAAGACGAAGTAGAAGATGTCGAGGAGAACAGTAGATTTGATTACTGTGACGACAGCAATGACGCAAGTTCAGGGGATGAAGACTATCGTCTGTACTCCAATTTTGCACCGGATGGAGGAGATGAATCATTGGACAACAGAGTTGGTGGGGGGTGTTGTACAGAGGAAAATGTGTGTAAAATAGAATCAAAGTCCTGTACCCGCAACACTAAGTGTGCTATTGAGAAGGAGGTTAGGAAAATAGAAATGGGAGTTAGTGATTTAGCGATAGGGCAAAAGCTTGAAAGCAAAGCCTCGTTGGTGGCAAGATTGAAGGTTCTATGTGTATTAGAGAAATTTGATTATAATGTTCGTGATTCAAGACCCCGTTTGCTAATCGTTGAGTGTTGGGTAGGAGGTTGTAAATGGAGACTACAAGCTTCGAAAATTGGGGATTCTATGGTGTTTCATATTCGCAAATATTGTCGTCAACATACATGCTCTGTTACGGAACAATCAGCCCGTACCCGTAATGCTACACCACCAATCCTAGGTCATTTATACAAGGATTCTGTTGGTAGTATCGGAGGTTCGGTTGTGCCAAATATTGTGGGAGAAGGGCTGAACCTACGCTATGGTATACAGGTGGGAGTCATAAATATTTATAACATAATGCATTCTTTTTATTTTGTATGGGTACAGATCATTGGACAATTTGGATGTATAGGATGAACTAATATGTAAAGGTGTACGTTTTGTTGTCATTGGGCATAGACGGTGTTTCTATAATTGTATGGGGTACAATTAATAACAAATTGTAATATAATGGGTACAGAGGGTGTAATTATAGATTTATTGACGACATAGTTGGAATAATAACAACTCGTGAATGGTAGTAGTGGATGCTTATTTTTTTTTTTACAGACTAGTTGTTGATTTTTTTGGGGTGCACTACACATATATAGAAATCTTGTCCACTGGATGTTGTTCAATGATGATGTGTTTTACTGAACACTTTCATATAACAGCTTGGCTAATGGAAGGCACATCGTACACTTATAAAGGCGCGGGAATATGTGAGGGGTACACCTGAAAGTGGATACGCTGAGTTACCTTCATATTTATACAGGTTGAGGTGCTCTAATCCGGGGACCCTTACGAGACTGGACGTTGATGCGGAAGATAGATTCAAGTATGTTTTCATTGCGATTGCTGGTTGCATCAAGGATTCAAGTATATGCGGAAAGTTGTTGTTGTTGATGGAACATTTCTGAAGGGTGAATACAAAGGGACTCTAGTCATAGCAACAACACAAGATGGGAATTTTGATATATTTCCTTTGGCCTATGCGGTTGTTGATACAGAGAACGACGAGTCTTGGGAATGGTTCTTCACACAATTGAGTTGTGTAATTCCTGATGATGAAGGTCTTGCACTGATATCTGACCGTCATAAATCTATAGGTAAAACTATCGGTAAAATATACCCTAGGGCCAGTCGTGGAATCTGCACTTATCATCTTCACAGGAATATTATTCAGAGGTTTAGCGGAAGTGAAACATTCCGGCTCGTAAAAAAAGCAGCTGCAGCCTACCGTGTAGTTGATTTCAATCAATACTTCCAGCAAATTCAAGAAGCGAATCCGCAACTGCATGCTTACTTGGTGCATGCATACTTGGTGCATGCAGATGTATGCAAGTGGAGCAGGGCTCAGTTTCCTGGTGATAGGTACAACTTCACTACGAGCAACATTGCAGGATCGATAAATAAAGTACTGAGTCCCGCGAGAGCGTATCCAATTGTGGAGTTACTAGAAGCGGTTTGGAATATGTTGACACGTTGGTTTGCCAGTAGGAGAAAACAAGCTGCCGGAATCCCAACTGTACTCACGAAAGGAGTGGAGAACCTGTTAGAGGTATCATATTCATAAACATATCCATAGAGATATATGTTTTTTAAGGGTACACTTAGTTGGGTGATAGTGTGTTTGTTCAAACTATAAAATGTTAGTGGAAATAATGTGCTTCTTTGGGTTATCAACATTTACGCATTCTCATTCATTTTTTTACAGGAATGTATTGAAGAGGCAAGGCATCTAAATGTCCAAGAAATAGATAAACATCAATTTCAAGTAAGTGGAGGTACCTCAATGCATGTCGTCAATCTTAAATATAAAAGGTGTTCATGTAGGCGTTTTGATCTGGAGAGGATTCCATGCGTACATGCCATTGCAGCCGCCGAGAAGGCTAACCTATCTCGTATACACCAGTGTCATCAATACTTTCGCAAAGACTACCTCTGCCGTGGTTATGAGAATTCGATAATGCCTAGTGATGAGTCCTGCATCGTTCCTACTAAAGATAGAGAGTACAAATGTAAACTGCCTTTCGTAAGGAATCCTCCAAGAAGGCCAAAGATGTCCATAATGAAGTCTTTCCACGAGGTGGCGTTTGAGATGAAACGGCCCCGTAAACAGCATGCTTGTTCTCAATGTCAACATGTTGTCCACAACCGTACAACATGTCCAGGTAATATGTAAGGCAGGGGCGTCCGCTTTTTTTTATTAGAACCTGTTCAGTTCGGTTCACTATGCAAACTGTTAAGGTACGTTTCAGTATGGTACAATAAGTACGTTTCGCTATGGTTCAGCGAGAACTCATAATTTATCTTTTTGTATGTGGGGAGCAGCACCTGTTATCATCTGGTAGTAAATGTAACGTAACTAAGTTTTAGTGGTGTGATGATACTACTCGTCATTCCTAAGTACCACCATTTATGTTGGAAGCATATTTGTTACCTGTTTAGTTTGGAAACAAACGGAATATTTAGGGATGTTTGGTTTTGCTGTTTGTATCTTTGTGGGTATGTGAGAGAGGTCAGATATTACGGGTAGTTAAGCGAAAGCATAACAAGTCCTTAGGAGATGTCCAATGGGCTACATTGGGCCGTTATTAATAAGGAAACCTACATTGGGTGGGCCGTTATAATTAAGGAAACTCACTTGTTATCCAGTACCCCTCTAATATGGCAAAACGCTGTTTCGTCGGCCTGGATAGTATGAAGATCATGGGCTTTAGAAATTGAGAATTAAGGAACACAACAAATATTTAAGGAAAATGAACAGTTTTTCAACCAATAAATTAGTATAGTAAGCCGTCTATTGTAGGTGACAAACCTATTTCAGCCTCAATTTATATGACTTTAGAGTTGACATAAATAAAGGCACATCACTTGCCCTCTTGTGTCAGCAATCATATCAGGACCTCCCACTGTCTCCTTATTTTCTGCACAGTAGATAGTTTTCCCATTTTAAGTCCACACTCGTAAAGTGTGACACTTTACAATCACTAATCTCGCCCCCAACTATATCCCCCACTCAATAAGTATCTCTTTTTCCCCTTTGTTATCATTCGAAAATATAACAAAACCAAACTTCCACATATTTTGTCATGCACCGCAACCCTATTTCAGCCTCAACTTATATGACTTTAGAGTTGACATAAATAAAGGCACACCACTTGCCCTCCTGTGTCAGCAAACATATCAGGACCTCCCACCGTCTCCCTATTTTCTGCACAGTAGATATGTTTTCCCATTTTAAGTCCACACTCGTAAAGTGTGACACTTTACAATCACTAATCTCGCCCCCAACTATATCCCCCACTCAATAAGTATCCTTTTTCCCCTTTGTTATCATTTTAAAATATAACAAAACGAAACTTCCACATATTTTGTCATGCACCGCAACCCTAGCTTTAGTTCAGTGTCCCTCCCCCCGTTAGGGTCTCCCCTGTGCGATTGTGGCGATATTCCGGCAGTAATGACTTCGTGGGCTGACGCTAACCCGGGGCGTCAGTTTTACAAGTGTGCCCTGATCAATAGCAGATTCAACAGGGGGTGTGATTTCTTCGCCTGGGTAGACAGCGAGCCACCTCATGGGTGGCAAAAAGTGGCTTTGATTAACGCAAGAGACCAGATTCGCAAAATGAAGACTGAAGTGCAGTTCTATAAGCAGCTTAGATCTACTAGCGACAACCAATTGGAGACAAATAATGGTGTCCATACTTCGATTTCAGCAACCCGGAAAAAATACCCGTTCTACTATGGTCTCCTATCCGGCTGCGCATTTACGCTTTTGGTTCTTGCAACCATCATCGCCATATTAATGTATTAAGGGATTCTACTGTATATTTATCTCTGTCATTTATTCATCTTCGCGATTGCATTTATGGTCCGACATATCGTTCCTTCTATGATGTGTGTGTCCACCTAGACTCTCTCTTATCGTAATGTAGTTGTTGTGTTTAAACACTCCACATTTCCGAGTAAATGTGTAATAATTTTTCATCGTTTTAGTATCTATAAAGTTGTTGATTTCCTTTTAATATCATCAATCCCTGTGCTGGGGTACAGGACCTCATTATCCGTAGTACAGGGTACTAAGAGTACGAGGAAATTGTCTCACAATATATTATTGTTTAATATCAACTCTACACCTCACCAATACACCTCACCAATACAAGATGGAGTTGTGCAACATAGTTTAACTTGTCGTACCCCCTCCCCCCTTGACATTTAAAACCAGTTACAAACAGGGTAATATTGAAAGGGGTACGAATTTTAAATACCTTTATAAACCCGGATCATATTCCATTAGTATTGTAAAATATTTTGGATTCTCAGTCGTAGACACATACGCCGACGCTTCCCTTATCTGGCCCTATAAATCGTATGGGCCTTTATTTAATTGTAGGCCTGGCCAGAATATTAGAATCAATTCAATGGGTAGTCATAACATCAACTGTAGAGTCAACGATAACTCAGTTAAATGCGATGTATCTGCGTAGTTAAATGTGCACTTACAACGCATCTGGTACTTACATGACACATATCCTAAAAGACTGCAGTTACGACGGTTTGAAAAGAAACAATAGGGAAAACCAATAGGTGTCCGTTCGCTGGTTATAAAAATAGACAAAAACTCCTCTGTTTCATATTCATTCGTCTATTACAACCGTACATCATCTGCAAACATAAGCGCAACAAAGCCATGATTCATTTCGACAGACTTACCGATTTCCATACGTGGCATTCTGATTGGAAAGTCTCCGTTAAGATCGTCAGGAAATGGAACAAGAGGGAAGCCAACGTCTCCACTGTTGAACTGATTATCGCCGATGTTTTCGTAAGTAACCCTCATAATCATACTATCTTCACTTTTACTTTGTAATCATGATTTACTAATTCGTAATAAACCTTTTGTCCCCACACCATAAGGGCGACAAGATGCAGGTAACAATTAGTGAGAACCTAGTGGCCCAGTTCTGTGTACGTAGGAGGATTGAGGAGGATGAGTGGAAAACCATCTCAAATTTCGCGCAGGAAAATGACACATCCGCTGTCAAGGTCGTCGACACCAACTACGGGATCAAATTCACGGCTGACACCATTGTTGAAAACATTGATGGCTTGTCGAACAACCACTTCATCGACTACCATAACTTCGACAAGATTTATGATGGATGGTCTGCTTTCAACAGAAACTGCTGCTTAGGTAACATTTCAGTTTCGGATGATTCTATAACCCTATTAATTTTCATACCCAAACTAATAATTCTAATTACATGACATGTTAGATACGATGAGGGAAGTGTCCGACGTCGAACCAACAATATTCGTTGATGATCCCGCTACTCCACGGTTTGCCGAGAAGTCCCGAATGACCCGGTTTTCTTTGAGGAACCTTGAGTGAGTCAATTTATCACATTATTTAATTTTTGACCTTGTAACTAAAAATGGCTGAATACCATACCTGCTTTCGTATGTAGGGGTCATATCTTGAAATGTGTAGCTTACAATGAAGCAGCGGATAATTTTAACAACGAATTTTTGGCTAGCCACAGGCAAACCAGTTGTTGCGGTGTTGCGTTATTGGAGGGCTAAGTTTAAGGATGAATGTATTCACATTAAAGTTTTTTAACCTTATAAATATTTCCAACCATAAATGGCTTACAAAAAAACTAAAGTCGTGTGACTAATTCATTTTTTAGGTCAACGAGGAGGAATGGAGGTGGTTAGCCAACCGGGTGTTTGGAAAGTGTTGTTTGATCTGTTGTTTTCAGAGGTGCAAGATTTCAAACTCAGGTTAGACTACTTCAACCAGCGTGAGAGGATAGAAGATGATTCGTAGCTGATCTTTGCATTTCGGAATGTGGAGTTTATTTACAATACTTTTACTACGTTTACAAACCTATTCTGTATTTCTTCTACTATTTTCAACTCTCTTTCTATTGTTTTCAGTCTATAAAGTACTTTAATTAATTAAATAGAAACGAGTTGGTCTTCTCTTGGTTTTTATATTGGTACACACCCGATGGTATTATTGTGGTCTGTTCATTTGTTTCTTAAAACATGGTGTGCACAATTTTTCAACGTAAACTAAAAGTGATGCGTATAATTAAAAATAGGTATGTAATGTCTGCACCTGACTAAAGTGATCGACTACTGCGGTAGGAACTACTAATTCAACTTTGTGTTGTTGTCACTAAATAAATGTGGAAGATATTACTCGTAATTGTGTATTGAAAATTTTTTATCAGTAAGGTACAACTATTTCACTATGTAATTAATTGTAATTATGAATGTAATCATGCAAACACCGAAATTTTCCGCCCAATTATCATGGAAAGTAATGTACCCGCAATTTATAAGGCTTACAGCGCTGACATTATATTTTTTTTGTGGGCTGGATTGTGACCTTGAATAGGTCAGTCAATCCATTAAATTGTTTTAATGAAGAATACCTGAAAGGTACATCTATCGTTATGTAAGCAAATGGATATGACCATATGAAAACAGGTGTAAAGATAGGGTACACCAGTAGTTGGTATATTACAAATATACTACATATCTAAACAACGTAAACGCATGGACAAACAGTTTTCACTGTTTGTAGTAGTCTAGTAGATGTAAATAACGAACATAATACAACACCTTCAGATCGTAGTTTAGTTGAAACACCTAAAGTATAAATACACTACTACAGGATCTCAGCTATCGAGTGAGCTACCCACCATAGGCCGCAATTGGTACACACCATGTCATACTCTCGAAAGTTGATAGAGTGGAAACCATGGTCCATTATGCAAAATACAGCACATTCCGGAGGAGGGATCAATGGACTTGAATGATACAAAAAAGAATGCTTGTAAGTGTTTAAAACCGCCGTCTTAAATCTACACAACACGTTGAACACCCCCCCCGCCCAATAAGCTTTGCTCTCTCCGATTTCAGTGGATGGTGGTCAGCATCAAAGAGGTGAAGAAAATGAACCGCCATCTGCTCGTTCCCATCTAACATATAAAAAAATCCACATGCTAGTTTGGCATGTGGATCTGCGGGAACGTTACGAGTTAGAAGTGAAATCCCTAGCCGAATGTCTCTCTCCTCGGCAACAACCCACAAACCTTCGATGTAGATTGCAATTTTGTTACCTGCTTCAATGCATCTTTCGAATATGCGCCGCTGCATCCCTTCGTCTTGGACTCCACCATTTGGGTTATGTGATGTTTGAAACCATTAAGGCTCCCAACAGATGTGGAATATGTTAGTATCCTTTAGGACTTCGGGGTTAAGTGCTGTTTCGAGTCCTCGATGACCCGCCTTCAATATTGGAGCAAGGTACGAAAAACCATCAATTGCGAGATGTCCGAAGATTTTAACCAACATCTCATCAGGTAGATCTGTGTTTTTTTTTCTCGCAGACGCCATATTGTTGGGATTTTCAGATTCAAATGTTGGAAAGATGAAGTAGTGGTACCACATAAACAACAAACGTGTTATATAAACACAATGGTGTAGGGGTTAGATGTGGAGTACACCTACTTATCCGCCTTTGTGATACTTTTAATACATCGTCGTTATGGCGTCTTACACTAGACACAACACAACCTTATTGGTTTTAAATGGGGTAATTTTAATAATTTTAAGTCCACCGTCGCACAATGATAACATTTAACTCACATTTACGTTAAAGTTATTACGACTTTTCTACTCTATATTTTGACAGGTCTGAGTTGTCTAATCAAAACTGCTTTGTGTCATGTCTTCGCAATAGCAATTTGTAGATTCGGTAGCAAATTTTTTTGAATCCTCCTTGCAGGGGTACATGGTAGGAAAGTCTATCATTCCAACATCCATAGTAATATTGGAAGGTAAATTTGTCATACGAAGAGACACATTTAACAAGTACAAAATCAAATAAGTATAAAAATTCTGTAAATAACAATTACTAACGTAGTGTATCCAGGAAGACTCTCTCTCTCTTTTTGTCTCATTGTTGTTGTGTTTAACCACTTACAATTTCCGACTAAATGTGTACTAAATTGTGGATATCAATTTTATATTATGAATCCCTGTTCTGGAGTACAGAACCACAATATATGGGAGTACAGGGTTACTATGAATACGCGTGAATTGTTCTGACAATTTTGTATTGAATATCAACTATGCTGTCTGTGTAGTGTCTAGACCTCATAAATAGAAGGTGGACTCCTGATACATTGTTTAACTTGGCGATGATGGCTACACATAGAAACCCGTCCTCGATCCACATAGTGGTATTGAAAGGTGTTAGGATTTTAAACACCTTATCATCACGAATATAATTCGTGAATTATTGTAAACTATATTTAAGTGTGAGTGTCCGACACATATATACTTTCCACTTCACCTTTCGCGGACTATAAATCGTATGGGCCTTTATTTAATTGTAGGCCTGGCCCGAATATTAGAATCTATTCAATCGGTAGTCAAAACTGCAGAGTCAATGATAACTAAGTTAAATGCGATGTATCTGCGTAGTTAAATGTGCACTTACAACACATCTGGTACTTACATGACATGTATCCTAAAAGACTGCAGTTACGACGGTTTGAAAAGACACAATAGGGAAAACCAATAGGTGTCCGTTTGCTGGTTATAAAAATAGACAAAAACTCCTCGGTTTCATATTCATTCGTCTATTACAACCGTACATCATCTGCAAACATAAGCGCAACAAAGCCATGGTTCATTTCGACAGACTTACCGATTTCCGTACGTGGCGTTCTGATTGGAAAGTCTCCGTTAAGATCGTCAGGAAATGGAACAAGAGGGAAGCCAACGTCTCCACTGTTGAACTGATTGTCGCCGATGTTTTCGCAAGTAACCCTCGTAATCATACTATCTTCACTTTTACTTTGTAATCATGATTTACTAATTCGTAATAAACCTTTTGTCCCCACTCCATAAGGGCGACAAGATACAGGTAACAATTAGTGAGAACCTAGTGGCCCAGTTCTATGTACGTAGGAGGACTGAGGAGGATGAGTGGAAAACCATCTCGAATTTCGCGCTGGAAAACGACACATTCGCTGTCAAGGTCGTCGACACCAACTACCAGATCAAATTCACGGCTGACACCGTTGTTGAAAACATTGATGGCTTGTCGAACAACCACTTCATCGACTACCATAACTTCGACAAGATTTATGATGGGTGGTCTGCTTTCTCCAAAAACTGCTGCTTAGGTAACGTTTCAGTTACATATTATGATATACCCTTTAAATTAAAATCTTCTCGGTTTCATCATTCTAATCACATGACATGTTAGATACGATGGGGGAAGTTACCAACGTCGAGCCAATCATTTACGTTGATGATCCAGCTGCTCCACGTTTAGCCGAAAAATCCCGGATGAAACGCTTTTCCTTGAGGAATCTACAGTGAGTTGTTCTTCCGATAAATAATGTTAATTATTTATTAATATCAACGGGCCAATACCATATATGTTTTTGGATGTAGGGGTCATCACTTGCAATGTGTAGCTTATAATGAAGCCGCTGATTACTTTACCCATAACTTTTGGGTGGCCGATTCAGGCAAACCAGTTGTTGCGGTCTTACGGTTTTGGAGGGCGAAGTTTAAGGATAGAGGTAAATATGACATTAACGTTTTAAACCAGATTATGTACTACCAGAGAGACATTACATTACAAGAAATTTTTTGTGACAAATTGAATATGTAGGCGAAGGAGGAATGGAGGTGGTCAGCCAACCGGGTGTTTCAAAAGTGTTGTTTTATCCGTTGTTTCCAGAGGTGCAAATTTCAAACTCAGGTTGGAGTACCTCAACCAGCGTGAGAGGATAGTAGATGATGCGTAGCTTATCTTTGCATTTCGGCAAGTTGTTTTCATTTATAATACTTAAACTACGTTCACTATCCTATTCTGTGTTTCGTACTTCTACGTTTCTGAACTCTCTTTCTATTCATGTCACTCTATAAAGTTCTTTTAATGATAGGAACATTTTTTTTAATATAATAAGAACTACGTACCGTTGTGTTGAAATAAAAATTTCTAAACATACGACTGTGCTATAGTTGAATCTTCATTTTTATCTTACTATTTTGACCTTAATATACCATAACATAATAAGGTGTAGTGCGAGTGTAAACCTTGCAAAGATTAGAAATTATGTAGTACTTACGTACGTACGCAACAGAAACAGTACGCATTGTTCATTAACACACAGTCCATCAAATACTTAAAAGCTTACTTATATTTGCATGTTTTGTCAGTCATTTATCCACGTAACATCCAAACGTATAATCGCAATTGTTTATTGTAACAGTTTCTTTTTTTCCTGTCTAATTAATTACCACTAGTACAAGTTAATCACCGCTAATTCATACTGCTTGGTACAAGTATGTTTTGAAAATAGTTTTCAAACGTACAGCTACTACACGTGATAATACTTTTGTTTTAAGTATTAAAATACCCAAAAAAACATTCCTCTTAAATTAACTGTCCAATAATCAGGTAAATTAAATTTACATTATGAGCAAATCCATTGGACTTAATCCATAGAGGATAAGAAGAAATAAAAATAATAATAAAATGAGAAAAAGGTGAATAAATTGAAAAAAAAAAGTGATTATACCTGTCTTTATTATTTGTTGGATAAATCGAATAATAATTCAAAACTTAAATTTGACAATGATATTAGGTTATTAATTCTTTTGACATTCACATGGTTGTATAACCCATGGGATTTCCCTAACTATAAGAGCAATTTATTAATTTAAGGTTAGAGATTTTTGTTTTACATCTAACACTCCTGCTTCTTTATGGGATACTTCGGCCTAACGGTAAAGTAATCTCCCAATGAACGACAACTAATAGTTTGCCTACCTGTTGGTGGCCATAAAAATAATAGGGTGTTGCTAAAATGTACTGTTTGGCCTATCAATCCAGTCATCAGGCCAGTATTGAGTATCTCAAAGTATATTTACATTCACAAATATAAAAAAATTCTCGATGTCTGGAGTTGAAGTCGTCATTATAACCGTCCTCAGCGGAAGATGGATTCGGAATGATAATCATCGGTGGGAATTCACAGTCGACGTCCGTCGTGGTGGTAGGTCAATTCAGACCGCTAATACTAGTGAGGTTGAGGATCTCTGGTCTATTGTGGATGCAGCCTATTGTTTTTCACACAGTCAGGTTGCCTCCTCAATGACTTACGGGGTCGCCGAACAGGTTGGTACACATACTGACCTGTCCCCTTTTCCATTGCCTATAACCACAGTCGCCGAGTACAGTCGTTTCCGTCTACTCCATAAGACAAACAAGGCCATAAATGTATATGTTACTTGTTCAGGCCAAAATTATAGAGTTGTAGCTAGAGTTGGCCATTACGGGGATGGGGGCGCATATGGAGAACTCAGAACTGAAGAAAGTGTGGTGACTCATCGTCATCCTTACGCCGAACGTGAGTCAAACTTACAGAAACTTGTGGGGGATGAGGTTCCTGATGATGACGAAGACTACGACTACGACTTCTGGACGGATTACGTTAGGTCTGACATGTGTGGGGAAGATATTGTGTACGCTTTTGCTAGCTGAAATATGTACCCTCATCCAGGATTGTGTACTACTTGTTGACTATCGTTATGTTATGTACTCGCATTTATTGTTTAATGTTCACAGTATACTCATTCAGTTCTGAACCCCCTTCCACTCGATTATAGTGGTTTGTAATAGGTGTACGGTTTGGCTAAATTTCCGGAAGAGGAAGCCAAGTTGAGTAATATCACACCAAAGGTATTACTTTGCTCTGATTTAATAAATGAATGGACTCCAGAGAGTTTCTTATATAAACCACTCCTACTGCTTTATGTTTGTTGTACGACAATGGAAACAAACACTAAGCAGTACAACAAACGTAGACCGATTAGTCTATAAACAACCAAACACATAACACTAAGACGCAACATTGGTTGTTCATACCGTCCAATGAGAAAGAGTCCAATAGACAAACATTGGATGTAAATTGCTTCATAAGTTGCTTTACACATAAAAACACAATCCTATTTAGTTTAATACTTGCATATTGGCGAGTACATTTGACTAGCTGGCGAGGGAAATTATTATAGCGGAAACAGATAGCATGCATGCTAACACTGAAAGGCCAAATAGGCGATTCGAGTTGGTTGTCCGGAACCCTACAAACGTGTTCTTGAACCCTTCATTGCTCTCTACCTTTGCATCTGAAACAGCTTTTTGATGCTTGTAGAAATCGACTTCTCTCTTCAGATTACGGATCTGGTCCCTTGCGTTAATTATTGCAAGTTTTTTCCAGCCACTAGGTGGTTCGTTGTCTGCCCAGGCAAAGAAGTCGCATCGCCTATTGAATCTGTTGTTTATGACTGCACAATTGTAGAAACAATGATATCTTGTGTTTTTGTTGGATTTTTAAGCCATGTTTTTGCATAGTTTTGTTGCATATTCTTGTCATTCTAGGTTGTGTTAGAAGCATATGCATCTAGTGTCTCATTTCTCAGGTTCTTGGAGTAATCTCACCACATTTAGAGCATTTGCACTTGTTTTGGTGCAAAGAAGCAAAGAGGAGTGGAATTGGAGAAATGTGAAGGAATCAGGAAATCACCGGATGTATCAGCGCGGCAAGCTCAATCGGCCAGACCATGACCGATGGAGCCGATCGGCCAAGCTCAATCGGCCAGACCATGACCGATAGAGCCAATCGGCCAAGCTTAACCGGCCAAGCCATGGCCGATGGAGCACAAGAAGACAAATCAGCGGATGTATCAGCGGCAAGCTCAATCAGCCAAAGCATACCCGACCATCTCAATAGGGCCATCCCAATCGGTCCAAGCTTTCCCGGTTGTCCTAAACCCACACTTGTTTTAGTTTTAATCCAGGTTTGACCCGATTTGTTTTGGGTTGACCCGGGTCCTTTTATGTCTTCCTATAAATACTCTAACCCTATTAAGGGGAGGGGGAGCTTTTGTTTTTATCTCTGGTTTTTTTTAGCAGCCATTGTGAGTTTTTAAGCTTGTTTACTCTTGCTTTGTTGAAGAATTGAGGACTTCTAAATTTTTAATAGCAATTTCTTTTTCAAATCTCTTAATCTATAATCTCTTATTATGATTTCACAAAGACCAAACTCCTTCCTTTGTGTGATCATGATGATGAGTGAGTAGATCATTAGAACTTTGGGCCAGGTAGATTAGGGAGATAGATGACTGATCTTTGATATCTAGAACCTTAGTTTTGTATTTCCTATCTTGTTTATTGTTAATAATGCTAGAAAGCCTTGATCAAGCTTGAATCTAGACATTAAGATTTCCATTGCCCATAAGGTGTTTGATGAAATTCCTGAACCAAACTATTCAAGAGCTTTGCACTCCTAACCAATGGAAATTGATGATTAGGGTGCTTAGTGGTATTAAGACCTCTTCTTAATGCATGCTAGCTCTGTGATTGCCTTTGGAAAAAGTTGATTGTCACTTGATTAGCATAGGAATCTCTACCATGGAAATGGATTGATTTGCATTAGTGTTCTTAGCCATAGGATTGTTCTTGATTGTTGCCTGGATATCTAGGATTGGTTAGCTATCTCCCAAGTCAATTACCTTGCCCAAGGTTCACTTGTTTAATCTTGATTCAAAGTTTGTTATTAGTTGTGTTCTGTTTCTTTGCTTTAATTTGTTTGCTAGTTAAGATTGTTACAACAAAACCAATTCCTTTTAAGAATAGATTAAACAACTTTGTGTATTCTTAGTGAGTTGATTAATGCAGATTGTGGATTGATAATTTAATTGACTGAAATATACTACATCAATTTGGCGCCGTTGCCCATTTGCATTCCATTCACTCATTAGGATTTCAGCATTGTTTGAGCCTATTCATTTACTTTACATTGTTACTTACTTGGTTTGCTTTGGTGGTTTGAACTCTCTTTTGCCAGGTGTATGAACTTGAGAAGTCAAGGCCAAGCAAATTTAGTTGAGCGTGTTGACGACATGCGCTGTTTTGAAAGTGAAAATCGCCGAATAGCCCGCCAAGCTATGGATAACAACCCTCCACCCCCAGCTAGTCACAATGGAAATGACCAGCCCCATGTTGAACAAGCTCCTATCCATCCTCCAAGACAGCCAAGAGTCATTGGAACTTTTGATCAACCAAACATTCATGGGAACCGCATGGGAATTAGAGCTCCTCCTGTTGAGAACAATAACTATGAGATCAAGTCAAGTCTTTTCAACATGGTACAAAGCTCAAAGTTTCATGGTCTATCTATGGAAGACCCTCTTGACCACTTGGATCAGTTTGACATGATGTGTGGGACAGTGAAAATCAATGGTATCTCTGAAGATGCATTCAAGCTCCGCCTCTTCCTATTTTCTCTTGGTGATAGAGCTAGGACTTGGGAGAAGAACCTGCCAGTAGGCTCAGTTACCTCTTGGGATCAATGTAAGAGAGCTTTCCTATCCAAATTCTTCTCTACTACTAGAACAGCAAGGCTAAGGAATGAAATATCAAGCTTTGCTCAAAAGGGAAATGAGAGCTTTTGTGAAGCATGGGAAAGATTCAAAGGCTACACTATGCAATGTCCTCATCATGGCTTCTCCAAGGAGTCTCTTCTCAGCACATTATATAGAGTAGTGCTTCCAAAGATAAGAATGTTGCTTGACACAGCAAGTAATGATAATTTCCTTGGGCAGGATGTTGATGTTGGTATGACTTTGGTGGAGAATCTTGCTCAAAGTGATGGAAACTATTTAGAAGATTATGATAGAACTCCAAGAGACTATTCTGATATGAATGAGCAACACCGCAAGGAGATCAAAGCTTTAAATGATAAGATGGATAAGATGCTTAGTGCCAATCAAAAACAAGTTCACTTTGTCAATGATTGTGAACTTTATCAAGAGGGTATGGAAGCTTGTGTTGAGGGACAAGAAGAGGTCAACTATGTCGGTGGCCAGGGTTATAACAAGTTCAATCCTTATTACCGCAGCCACCCAAACCTCTCTTACCACAGCAACAATGTGGAGAACCCACAAGACCAGACTTATCCACCACAAAAACCTCCTGGTTTTACTTCACAACCAAACTATCAACCCAAACCTCAAGGGAACTATCAAGGTAAGCCTCAAACCTATTCCCATCCTCAGCAACAAATGAATGCACCGCACCCTCATGTTCAAGGAGAAGACACAAATGCTCTACTAAAACAAATTCTAGAAGGCCAAGGGAGAAATGCCATTGAACTTGCTACACAAATGAAGAACATGCACCACAAGGTTGAGAATGTTTATGGTGAGTTAAATGCTAAGATTGAGAGGTTGCAAACACAAGTACAGAGCCAAGCTTCTTCCTCTTCACCAAGACAACTGGGTTCCTTACCAGGAAAACCAGAACCAAACCCCAAAGAATACATCAATGCCATAATGCTGAGAAGTGGTAAGCAATTACCTACTAATGAGCTCAATAGGGACATTGAACCTAAAGGAGGGGAGGTAGTGGTTGAGATTGAAGATGATGATTTGGTAGTGAAAGACTTGGGTAAAGATAACGAAGATGATGGAGTTGTGGTTGACAAAGGCAAGAGTAAGGTGGTTGAGGAACCAAAGCAAGGCAACACCATTGATGAAATTTTCAAGAAGAGTAGGGAGATTGCCAAGGAGACTCTATTTGTGCCTCCACCTTATGAGCCAAGACTGCCATTTCCTGGTAAGTTTAAGAAGCAACAAGTGGATAAGTATAGAGCTATGTTTGATGCTCAAATGAAAGATGTTGCCATCACAATGCCAATCATTGATGCATTTTTGCTGAACCCATCATACAACAAGTTTCTTAAGGATGCAGTTATGGAGAAGAAGAAAGCTCTCCAAGGAATGGTAATCTTAACCCATGAGTGTAGTGCTATCATTCAAAATAAGGTAGTAGCAAAGAAGCTTGAAGATCTTGGTAGCTTCACTCTCCCTTGTACACTTGGACCTTTATATTTTTGCCACTGTTTATGTGACCTTGGGTCTAGTGTGAGCTTGATGCCTCTCTCATTTGCAAAGATACTAGGTTTCACCTGCTACAAAAAGTGTATGGTCACTCTTGTTCTTGCTGATAGATCAGTTAGAACACCAGTAGGAGTGCTTGAAGACTTGCCAGTGATGATTGGTCATTTTGAGATCCCAACAGACTTTGTTGTGCTTGAAATGGATGAAGAACCAAAGGATCCACTCATCTTAGGGAGACCATTTTTGAGAACTGCAGGACCAATGATTGATGTGAAGAGTGGGAAAATTCAGTTGAATTTGGGAAAATGAGCCTTGACCTTTGACATTAACAAAGTAATGAGGAAGCCTACAATTGATGGTCAAGTTTTCTACATTGAGAAGATGGAAGCTTTAGCTGATGAGCTATTAGAGGAATTGGCCATAGAGGATGAGCTCCAAAGCACCTTGACAGTTAAACAAGGAGAGTTTGGTTTACTAAAGGAAGATAGTGAAGGGTATGAAAAGATTCTTGACTCTCACAAACCCTCTAGTAATGATGGAAGCTTCCTTGAGTTGAAAGAGCAAATGGTGTGTTCAGTTGAAGTTCACTCAAATGAAGATTGGAGTGAGCTTAAGGCACCCAAGATTGAACTTAAACCACTCCCTAAGGGGCTAAGGTATGCTTTTCTAGGTAACAACTCAACTTATCCTGTCATTATCAGTGAAGAACTTAGTGAACTAGAAACTGTTACTCTATTAGGTGAATTAAAAAAGTATAGAAGAGCTATTGGTTATTCACTTGATGATATCAAAGGAATAACTGAAACTCTTTGCATGCATGGAATTCATTTAGATGATGAATCAATGACTTCCATTGAACCACAAAGAAGGTTAAACCCTAACTTAAGAGATGTGGTGAGGAAAGAGATTCTTAAGCTCCTTGATGATGGTATCATATATCCTATATCAGATAGTACATGAGTTTCACCTGTATATGTGGTACCAAAGAAAGGAGGAGTTACTGTTGTTAAGAATGATAAAGATGAGCTAATTCCTACTAGAACTATAACTGGACACCGCATGTGTATTGATTATAGGAGACTCAATGCTGCATCTAGAAAATATCACTTTCCTTTACCATTTATTGATCAAATGCTAGAGAGACTTGCTAGTCACTCTCATTAATTCTTTCTTGATGGTTATTCTGGTTTCTTTCAAATCCCCATACATCCCAATGATCAAGAAAAGACTACTTTCACATGTCCCTATGGTACTTTTGCTTATAGAAGGATGCCATTTGGACTATATAATGCTCCAGCTACTTTCCAAAGATGCATGATGTCAATTTTTTTCCGATCTAATTGAGGATGTAGTGGAGGTTTTCATGGATGACTTCTCTGTCTATGGAGATTCTTTTTCTGGTTGTCTTTCTAATTTGTGCAGGGTTTTAAAGAGATGTGAGGAAACAAATTTGGTTTTAAATTGGGAAAAGTGTCACTTCATGGTAAAAGAAGGGATTGTGTTGGGGCATAAGACTTCAGAGAGAGGCATTGAGGTTGACAAAGCTAAGATTGATGTGATGACCAATCTAGCACCACCAAATTCAGTCAAGGGAATAAGAAGCTTTCTAGGCCATGCTGGGTTTTATAGAAGGTTTATTAAAGACTTCTCAAAGATTGCTAGGCCTCTTACAAGGTTGTTGTGTAAAGAAGTTGCATTTGAGTTTGATGAGGAGTGTCTGCAAGCTTTCAAGATGATAAAAGAAGAGTTAGTTAGTGCTCCAATAGTTCAAGCTCCAAATTGGAATTTGCCTTATGAAATCATGTGTGATGCTAGTGATTATGCAGTTGGAGCTGTGCTTGGTCAAAGAAAAGACAAGAAGCTTCATGTGATATACTATGCAAGTAGAACCTTAGATGAAGCTCAAATCAAGTAAGCTACAACAGAGAAAGAGCTCTTGGCTATTGTCTTTGCATTTGAAAAGTTTAGGTCATACTTGGTAGGTTCAAAGGTCATTGTTCATACTGATCATGCAACATTGAGATATCTTTTGGCAAATAAAGATGCTAAACCAAGACTCTTGAGATGGATATTGCTACTTCAAGAATTTGATTTGGATATTAAAGACAAGAAGGGTATTGAGAATGGAGTAGCTGATCACCTATCAAGGTTAAGGATTGACAATGAGGTCCCAATCAATGATGCACTTCCTGAGGAGCAGATAAAGGCAATTCAACTCCTTGACAAGACTAATGAAACTTGGAAAAAGCTTGGAGAGGTCATGAGGTTGGAAGAGAATGGTCCTTGGTATGCTGATTATGTTAACTATCTTGCTTGTGGTCTTGAGCCACCAAATTTAGTGGGTTATGCTAGGAAGAAGTTTTTCAAGGACATTAACAACTACTATTGGGATGCACCTTACCTCTACACACTTTGTAAAGACAAGTTTTACAGAAGATGTGTTGCTAAAGAAGAGATAGAAGGATTAGTAGAACTTTGTCATGGAGCAGCATATGGTGGTCATTTTGCTACTTTCAAGACAGTCACAAAGATCCTCCAAGCTGGTCTTTGGTGGCCTACCATGTTCAAGGACACTCAAGAGATTATCTCTAAGTGTGATTCATGTCAAAGAAGAGGAAACATTAGTAGGAGGAATGAGATGCCACAAACTCCTATTTTAGAGGTTGAAGTGTTTGATGTGTGGGGTATTGACTTTATGGGACCATTTCCTTCATCATATGGTAACAATTACATACTGGTAGCTGTTGATTATGTCTCTAAATGGGTGGAAGCAATAGCTAGTCCTACTAATGATGCAAAGGTGGTACTTAAGTTGTTCAAGACAATCATTTTTCCAAGGTTTGGTGTTCCAAGAGTGGTCATAAGTGATGGAGGAAAGCACTTTATTAACAAGATTTTTGAGAGTCTTCTCAAGAAGCATGGAGTGAAGCATAAGGTTGTTACACCTTACCATCCCCAAACCAGCGGTCAAGTTGAGATTTCAAACAGGAAATCAAATCAATTCTTGAGAAAACAGTTGGTATCACAAGGAAGGATTGGTCTAAGAAGTTGGATGATGCTTTTTGGGCATATAGAACTGCCTACAAGACACCAATTGAGACCACTCCATTCAACCTTCTCTATGGAAAGTCTTGTCATTTACCAGTTGAGTTAGAGTATAAGGCAATGTGGGCAGTCAAGCTTCTTAACTTTGATATCAAGAATGCTCATGAGAAACGCTTGGTACAATTGAATGAGTTAGAGGAGATCCGCCTTGAAGCTTATGAGAGTTCAAAGATCTACAAGGAGAGAACAAAAGCATTCCATGATAGGAGAATTCTTCCAAGGATTTTCAAGGAAGGAGATTTGGTGTTGCTGTTCAATTCCCGCTTGAAGCTATTCCCAGGAAAGCTCAAGTCCTGCTGGTCAGGACCATTCAAGATCAAGGAGGTTAGACCTTATGGAGCCTTGGTGTTGCTGAACAAAACTGGAAAAGAGTTTGTGGTTAATGGACAGAGGTTGAAGCACTACTTGGCTAATGACTTCATTGAGGAGGGGACAACCGTTTCTCTCTCCGACCCTCAAGACGCCTAAGCGGTGCAGTAACGTCAAGCTAGAGACGTAAAACAAGCGCATTTGGGAGGCACTCCCATGGTATCCTTATGTACATATTATCTTAATTTCTTATAGTTTGTGTGTTTCTTTTTGTGTTTTGAAAATTTTGGGAGACTTGTGTGGATTTGTTTTAAACAGGGAGTACACGCGGCCACGACCATCGGCCAAGGGAGGGCCGAGTGCTGCCATCGCTTCAAGCGATCGGTCGAGTCGAGACCGTGTGAGATAATGCCACTATGATCGGATGTATCAGCGGTAGAGGGCCATCGGCCAAACCTTGGCCGAGTGAAGCCAGCGGTCATAGCCATTGGCCAAATGGAGGCCGCTGGATCGTGAAAGTTGAAATAAAGAGCAAATAGTGAATGACCCAGTGGGGAGGAGCCATCGGCCAAACCTAGGCCGAGTTTGACCATCGGCCATGGTCATCGGCGGAATGGAGGCCGCTGCTGTCCATCCAGGTAAGTTTTTCTAATCCAAACCGGTTTAATTCGGTCCAATCTTAGTAAACCGGTTTAATTTTCAACTTTTCAAATCGACTTTGGCCGGTTTACTCCTTCTCACAACCTCCTAAAACCCGATTTCATCCTCTTTCTCCCTCACTTGGTCGATTTTCAAAGCCTACCACCATTAGAACACAAAAATCTTTGTATCTCTCTCATCTCTCAATCGATTTTAAAGATTTTTGGTGGGTTGGTTTCGGTTTTGAAAGGCTCTCTCCATTACTTATTATCTCATCTGCTAGTTCTGCATCAATCCTCGTCGAATACAAGGTAAGGAACCAACTTTCTCTTCTAAAGTTTGAATCCAAAAGTGTGAGCTTGAATTGCTGGGCTTGTGGTTTAATTTCGGAAAATTTGCTATTTGAAGCACTTAGGGTTCTTAATAATTGCTAAAATATAAAATTTGGGGGAATTTGGGTTTTATTGTTTCTCTACCTTGTCTATGATACATTGAATCAATCTGTAGGAGACTAGCAAGTTTGGAGACCAATTGACCATGTTTGATGGTTTTTAAATTTCCTAAGAAGTATTGTTAAAATCTCCTATAGATTTAAAGTTTGAGTTGGTTCTCATTTGTTCATTGGATAACTATGATTGATTTATCTCTAAGATAATTAACACTTGCCGGCTGTGAATTCAAGTTATGGCTCTTAGTGAGCCTTACTAATATTTTTCAAGTGTTGTTGTTGTTTTTTTAGGAACAATGGGAAGAACCAATTTGAGACTTGGGGAAAAACAAACTAAGGCAAAGGAAGTTGTAGAGAGGATTGTGGAAAAGAAAAAGAAGAAAGCAATTCAGTCTAAGGGTTCACTTGGTAAACAAAAAGCTCTAGCAAGCAAGAAGAAGAATAAGGAGCTTGTGATTGAGGATACTGATTCAGAGGACAGGGACATGGGTGAGAGTGAGTCTGCTTCTCCACCACCTCCAGCTGCCAAGGAAAAGCAGATTAAACCAACCAAGAAGAAACCTACCTACTCCAAATTGATGAAGCACCTTAAGACAATCAAGTTTGCTCCAACTAGATACCCAGATCATGAATTCCTTCACAATGTTGGCCTCCTTGAAGACATGCAAACTATCTTCACAACTTTGGGATTAGGACAGTTCTTCAATATGGCTTTTCCCACCTATGTTGAGCCGACAATAGAGTTTCTTGCATCCTTGTTAGTGACTTATTATGAGGATGAGATGGTGGAGGAGAATAATGATCTTGGGCATTTTGAGTTTAAGGTTCAAGGGAAGCACTACAAGATGACCTTTGGAGAGTTGGGAACTATCTATGGTTTTCAACCAGGAGCAAGGCTGGAATACAACATTAACCCTAAGGAGTATAGTTCTTTTTGGGAATATATTGGTATGGGAAGATACATAGCTGGTCAAGCTAAAAACTAAGGCATCCAACACCCTACAGTGAGATATGCTCACAAGGTTCTCTCTCACACTCTTTTTGCAAGAAGAGAAGCTGGAGCAGTTCAAGCCATGAACTTGGCTGTCTTATAGCAGGACTGCAACCTTTCATAAGAACCTATGAAGAAAGGAATCCTCCATTGTCTAATGCTGAAAACACTTATGTTGCTGCTGTTTTTCTTCACCAATTGCTTCACTACAAGAATTGGGTTTGGGAAACAAGAGATAGGACTCCTATCCTAAGTATGGGTGGACTTGTCACCCCCATTTTGCAAGCAAAAGGAGTTGAGCTTGGTGAGTTTGACCATGACATTGCAAGGCTTGATCCAGTCTACCTCAAGAAGACAACTTATTTGGATGGCCAAACTGAGAAAGGTTTCTATGCCTACTATGGCTACATTTTCAAAAGCATGCAAAAGCAAAGGCTCCTACTCCCTCAAAAGGATGTCACAAGCCTTTATATCAAGTATGGAATATGTTGCCAGATTAAAGATGACTTCTTGTACTCCTCTAAGCATGATGGACCAGTGATTCCAATAACAACTTCATGGAAGGGGAGAAATCCAACTGAAGACACTTCACAAGCAGCTTCTCCCAGTCCAGTTTATGGGAGTGCTAGGTATGACTTCCAACCATTTGAAGAAGCCACTACAAACAAGTCTCTTAGAGCTGCACACACCCATATCGACCTTCTCCAGTGCTTGGTTAGATGGCAAGGGAAGAACATTAAGAAGCTAGTAAAGGGAGGGAAGGGTCTTCACATAAGGTTGAAGCATGTGGAAGCCAAACTTGACATTACAAGTACTTCAAGACCAAACCCTGAAGTTGAAGTGAATCCAAGAGGAGAGCAAGCTGATGAGGTTGAGGATGAGTTGGAGAGACACTCATTTCATGGTGAAGCTAGTACTGCACTAGGATTCTATGACCCACCAAGAGCTTCAGCATATGAGAGGAGACAAAGAAGGAAGAGAAGGGCTGAGAAGTCTCCAACACCATGCACTAGTAACTCCTCCTACTCTCTTGACTCCTCCATGAACTAGAGGTACACTCCAAGTCCTTGTACATAGAGTCTTTTCTTATTTTCAGCTTAATTTTCTTGTCCTTGTTAGTTTCTTTCCTAGCTTTTCTCACACAGGGACTGTGTGAATTAAGTTTGGGGGAGGGACTAACCATCTAACATTGTGTTTTTTTTTTGATTTACATTGTGATGCATTGTTAATATCTATGTTTTGAGAAAAAATCAAAAAAAAAATTTGAAAAATTTAAAAAGAAAAAAAAAATTTGCATTTAGGATTGAGTCTAAAAGCATTTAGGGTGCATTTTCATTTGGGAATAATGATGAAGCTGCCTTGTAAAGGTAAAGACTTAGGATTGAACCCACAGCCCTCATTTATAGTTCATTGGTGCTTGTTTAATCTTTGGAAAAAAAATGAAGAGTCTAAGCTTAAGCAAAGGGTCACTTGAAAGCACTTTCTCCTAGTGTAAAGCTTGCATGATCATTGTTGCATCTCTATATTATTTGGACCTTAATTTGAGTTAAAATTATCTTGCAACTGGACTATGAATACTAGCTCATGGAAATTTCATTTGGGTTAACAATCTCTTTTTGCCACTCTATTTTGATTAACCCAATCTCTTGCCATACCTTTGAACACCAACCATTTTCTTTCAAGCCATGTATTGATTTGTTGACTGAGGCTTTTTTCTTGATAATGCTATAGGTTGTGAAGTCTTGAGAGTATTGAGAATGACAAAGAACTGGCTCTTGTTTTAGCTAAGTTAGGAATCTCTAGTACTAGCTAATGGGACTGGTTTTGAAAGAAATAGGTGGTTATAATTTTTGAATTGGGTAAAGGTTGGGAAACAAAAGAGTTTAAAAGGGGGGAAAAAGAAAGAGTTGCTTGGTCAAAATAAAAGAAAAGATCTATCTCTAAGGATTAAGTTTTGTTAAAAGCTCTAAGTCTCTAAGAATGAAAAGAGAAAGAAATGTCTAGTTGTTGTCTCCTAGAATAGTTGCATAATAAAAAAAAAAAAAAAAAAAAAAAAAAAAAAAAAAAAAAAAAAAGAATGCTAAAGCATAGTTTAACAAGAATGGGAGATCAACAAGTTAAGTTCAAAGAAGTAAAAGAAAGAGAGAGCTTGTGTTTAAAGAGAAGCCTTAGAGATATTCAAAAGTTTAAGACCATAAGCAAAGAAAAGAAAGGGGTTTGAGTTGAATCAAGTTGAGTTTTTGGGTATTAAGAGAAAGAAAAGAAGAATGAGAAAAAAAAGTAGAAAAGTTTCTAGTGGGTAGAACATCAAGAGCTAAGCTTTGTATGCCCAAATTATTCTCAGTCTTAGATAGGTTTCACTACTATCTAGCATTCGTCTTTGTTTGAGAGTAAACCACCCAAAAACACCATTTCCAACCACTTTATAAAAAGTCTTCCCCTTAAACCAATTGAGCTTGATTTATTTTCCAATTGCAAGATCAAACCAAACACTTTAATGAATGTGAAAGAGATGTCCAATAGGTTGCAAGTCTTTACCAATAGATAGAAAGTGAACTAGAGTGGTGCCTTGTGATAAGCATTAAAAAAAAAAATATATATATATTTGTAAGCACTTTGATTGATCTTAGCACCATTGCATTACATTTAAGGACTGTGGTTTGAATCCTTTGTTGATACTTTTTTGTTCTGAATCCCTTTTACAAGCCTATCTCTCTCACTTTTTGTTTGGTTCTTGCTTGAAGACTAACAAGAGATAAGTTTGGGGGAGTTGATATCTTGTGTTTTTGTTGGATTTTTAAGCCATGTTTTTGCATAGTTTTGTTGCATATTCTTGTCATTCTAGATTGTGTTAGAAACATATGCATCTAGTGTCTCATTTCTCAGGTTCTTGGAGTAATCTCACCACATTTGGAGCATTTGCACTTGTTTTGGTGCAAAGAAGCAAAGAGGAGTGGAATTGGAGAAATGTGAAGGAATCAGGAAATCACCGGATGTATCAGCGGCAAGCTCAATCGGCCAGACCATGACCGATGGAGCCGATCGGCCAAGCTCAATCGGCCAGACCATGACCGATGGAGCCAATCGGCCAAGCTCAACCGGCCAAGCCATGGCCGATGGAGCTCAAGAAGACAAATCAGCGGATGTATCAGCGGCAAGCTCAATCGGCCAAAGCATATCCGGCCATCTCAATCGGGCCATCCCAATCGGTCCAAGCTTGCCCGGTTGTCCTAAACCCACACTTGTTTTAGTTTTAATCTGGGTTCGACCCGGTTTGTTTTGGGTTGACCTGGGTCCTTTTATGTCTTCCTATAAATACTCTAACCCTATTAAGGGGAGGGGGAGCTTTTGTTTTTATCTCTGGTTTTTTTTAGCAGCCATTGTGAGTTTTTAAGCTTGTTTACTCTTGCTTTGTTGAAGAATTGAGGACTTCTAAGTTTTTAATAGCAATTTCTTTTTCAAATCTCTTAATCTATAATCTCTTATTATGATTTCACAAAGACCAAACTCCTTCCTTTGTGTGATCATGATGATGAGTGAGTAGATCATTAGAATTTTGGGCCAGGTAGATTAGGGAGATAGATGACTGATCTTTGATATCTACAACCTTATTTTTGTATTTCCTATCTTGTTTAGTGTTAATAATGCTAGAAAGCCTTGATCAAGCTTGAATCTAGACATTAGGATTTCCATTTCCCATAAAGTGTTTGATGAAATTCCTGAACCAAACTATTCAAGAGCTTTGCACTCCTAACCAATGGAAATTGATGATTAGGGTGCTTAGTGGTATTAAGACCTCTTCTTAATGCATGCTAGCTCTGTGATTGCCTTTGGAAAAAGTTGATTGTCACTTGATTAGCATAGGAATCTCTACCATGGAAATGGATTGATTTGCATTAGTGTTCTTAGCCATAGGATTGTTCTTGATTGTTGCCTGGATATCTAGGATTGGTTAGCTATCTCCCAAGTCAATTACCTTGCCCAAGGTTCACTTGTTTAATCTTGATTCAAAGTTTGTTATTAGTTGTGTTCTGTTTCTTTGCTTTAATTTGTTTGCTAGTTAAGATTGTTACAACAAAACCAATTCCTTTTAAGAATAGATTAAACAACTTTGTGTATTCTTAGTGAGTTGATTAATGCAGATTGTGGATTGATAATTTAACTGGCTGAAATATACTACATCAACAAGTCCTGTATGGGCTCTGGCTCCACATCATCTGCACCATCATCATGTTCCGAGTCTAAGCTGACAGTGTGTTGAGCAGGGTCGGTATCAGTGGGCATGATGTCATCTGATGAAGTGGAGGCAACATGATCAGAGGATTGAGATTGAACTGCCTCCTCCTCTGGTCTTGATTGAACTGAAGACTTGTCTCGGAAGAGTGTGGTGATGTAGTTGTGACTCCAAGGTGATCAAGAAGGAACTTCAAGTTGGCCGCCCTATCACTTGTAGATTGAGTTAAGTCCTTTAAACTTGCCCAGTCTTTGTTGGCATAGTATCCTTGGGTTTCAAGAAACTTCACATCCCGGGAGACATACATACGGCCATGAGCCGGATCATAGCACTTGTAACCCTTCTGCGTAGTAGAGTAGCCAATGAACATGCATTTAGTACTCTTTGCATCAAGCTTACTCCTTTGTTCTCCTAGAATCAAAACAAAACACACATACCCGAAAACTCGTAAGTAATCAAGAGAGGGCGTAGTTTGATTAAGAATTTCAAATGGAGATGAGTCATGAAGAATCTTAGTTGGAGTTCGGTTGATTAGATAGCATGCATTCGTCACGGCATCACCCCAAAACCTCTTTGGGACGTTCAAGTGAAACATCATTGATCTCACAACCTCCATGAGATGGCGATTCTTTCTCTCAGCTACCCCATTTTGTTGAGGAGTGTATGGACAGCTAGTTTGCTGTAGAATGCCATGCTTCTCTAAGTGCTCTTTGAGTTTGTGACTTGTGTATTCTCCCCCATTGTCTGATCTAAGTACCTTAATTTTAGCATTAAAGTGATTAGTAACATAGTTTGGAAATTTAATAAAAGCATCATACACTCTATCCTTAGAGGGTGTATTTAGGTAAGCCAAATATATTTAGATTTTTCATCAATAAATGTCACAAAATACTTGTTATTATCTCTAGAAAGACAAGGAGAAGTCCACACATCAGAATGCACTAAATCAAAACAATGCTCATAAATGGTATTAGATTTAGGGAAGATAGACTTGCAATGTTTTCCAAGGATACACGGTTCACAACTATAGCTATCAAAGGAAACATTGGGCAACATTAATTCAAGAGCACGAGCGTGAGGGTGGCCTAGCCTAGCATGCCATACATCACTCAAAATATTACTAAGATTCGACATAAAAGAAAAACACTTAGAAGGACTTGATGAAGTGTTCTCTAGGACATAGAGATCTCCTCTAGCATCCCCTTCTCCAAGAATCTTTCCAGTCTCAATATCCTGAAAATGTACACTATTAGGCCCAAAAATAGTATAACAATTTAGATCAGTAGTAGCTTTCTTAACTGATAGAAGGTTAGAAGTAAAAGTAGGCATGAAGAAAGCTTTTGAATTTTTATCAAACAGTTTCAAGTCTCCTACTCCTTTAACAGGTATACGATCTCCATTAGCAATAATAACATTGCCTACTGCTGGTTTTATGTTGTGTATAAGACTAGGGTTACTTATCATATGGTGAGAAGCACCCGAGTCAACAACAAGAGATTTACTAGGTTTTGAAGCAAAGAAGGTGATACCAGAGTCCTTGAGTGCAGCGATGGACTTGATGAGGGTTTCCAGATCCGATTTCCTCACAAGGTCACCATAGGACGCAGCCATGGCCGCCGCGCCTCCTTGGTTCGCTGCACCGGTACCTTGACCACTTGAAACTTCTTGTGATAGATTTGCCTTGAACTTAGCTGGCTTGAGATGAGGATGGAGAATCCAACATTTGTCCTTGATATGGCCCCTCTTCTTGCAATGGTCACACACAATCACTTTCTTGTCCTCATGTTTGTAGACCCCCTTGTTAGTTGTGGCTAAGTCTTCCTTGCCACTAAAAAGACCAAGTGAACCTTGTTCCTTTTGGACTTGTGAGCACACATCCTCTAGAGTAGGTAGCTTGTCGCCTTGAAGAATGTGTTTGATGAGATCATTAAACGCCGAGTTCAAAGTGAGAAGGAGGCCAAAGACCTTGTCTTGCTCTTTCCTCTCATTGAGAATCGCCGGATCGATGGTGCTTGGTCGAAGCATTTCAAGCTCAGCCCACAATGACCGGAACTTCCCAAAATGCTTCGTAAACTCCAAGTCTTCTTGGTGGAGACCGTTAATCGCCTTCTTGACTTCAAACACTCGAGTCAAGTTGGTCACGTTCCCATAGACATTTGCCAACGTCTCCCACAACTCCTTGGCCGTCTCGCAATACAAGTAAGCTTCAAGGATTGGTGCGTCCAGCGAGTTTTGGAGAATGGCAAGCACAGTCTGATCTTCTTGGAACCACTTGACTTCCTTTTCAAGATCAGCTTCCTTGTCTTCTTCCTTTTCTTCTTTACCATCTTCTTTGATGGCTTTCTTGGGGAGTTGGTCCGTCTCAACATGGATCCATAGTCCCCGACCACTGAGTGCGGTCTTTGTGGTTCTTTTCCACAACAAGTAGTTTGCTCCTTTGAGCACCACAGGGGTAACAATCGGTTTGTTGTTATCCATGTTCAAAGATTTGAGAGTTAAAGAGTAATAAAAAGTAAAAGAGTAACCCGAGTAGAATATAGAGAATAGGAGAGTTTAAGAAAGGCAAAATAAGAGACGAAGCGAGTTTAGAGAGTCATAGATCGAGAAACTTTCTCTGATACCATGTTGAATTTAGCGGAAGTAAAGAGATAGGAGTGAAGAGATGAAAGAGTAGTCGGCAAGAAGAATAAAGAGAGAAGTATATTCACATAAGTATATCGGTTACAATGTAGGTCAAAGCCTTTAAATAGAGACATAAGCTACCGAGGAGGAGTTGATAGAGGTCCCAGAGTTTGCGGCACTGTCTATCCATTCAGCGGTAGGGATATCCTCCCCAAGAACCATGAAATTGAGGGGAAGGGTGCAAGAGGAAGAGGTCGTGGTAATGGTGGACAGTGGGATGAGGAAGATGAGGGGAACAAGGACGAGAATGGAACCAAGGAGGAGTTGATAGAGGTCCCATAGTTTGCGGCATTGTCTATCCATTCAGCGGTAGGGATATCCTCCCCAAGAACCATGAAATTGAGGGGAAGGGTGCAAGAGGAAGAGGTCGTGGTAATGGTGGACAGTGGGGCGACTCATAACTTTATTTCCAGTACCATGGCGGAAAGGATCGGGATTGCAACGAAGGGAACCTTGGGATATGGGGTTCGAATGGGGACAGGGTTACTCGTTCGCGGTTCAGGTGTCTGCCAAAACGTGAAGTTGCAGCTTCCAGGTTACACGGTTATCACCAGTTTCTTACCTCTGGAACTAGGTGAGGCCGATGTAATCTTATGGATGCAATGGCTAGAGACCTTGGGGGATACAAAGGTGAATTGGAAGGAACAGAGGTTGGGGTTCTGAGCAGAAGCTGAATGGGTTACGCTGAGAGGGGACCCTAGTCTACAGAACTCAGCGGTATCCTTGAAAAGTTTGTGGAAAGCCCTCCAACAGGAAGGAGAAGGGCTCCTTGTCGACTGCAACAACTTACAAGCTGTGGAAAAGGATACCAAGGGAGACAAATCAGAAGGGTACCGATCCCTGTTAGAGGAGTTCGCCGTGGTGTTTGCTGAGCCACAAGGACTACCTCCCTCTCAGGATAAGGAACATGCCATCAACTTGAAGCCAGGTGCCGAACCAGTGAATGTCAGACCATTTCGCTATCCACACGCCCAAAAGGAAGAGATAGAAAAGCAGATTGCAGTGATGTTAGCAGCAGGACTCATTCAAGAGAGTGGGAGCCCATTCTCGAGCCCGGTGTTACTAGTAAAGAAAAAAAATGGAAGCTAGAGGTCTGCGTCGATTACCGTGCTCTCAACAAGGTCACTATGCCTGATAGCTATCCCATCCCTATGATAGATCAGCTCCTCGATGAACTCCATGGGGCTCAAATCTTCTTGAAGCTTGACTTAAGGTCACGATACCATCAGATTTTGGTCAAGGCAGAAGACGTACAGAAGATGGCGTTCAGGTCTCATGACGGACACTACGAGTTCCTCGTCATGCCATTCGGCCTGACCAATGCACCAGCTACGTTCCAGTCGCTGATGAATGAATTATTCCGGCCATTCCTCCTTAAGTTTGTACTTGTATTATTCGACGATATCTTAGTATACAGTCGATCCATTCGAGAACACCAAGGACATCTCAGGACTGTGCTAGGAACCCTCTAGCGACATAAGCTGTTTGCTAATCAAAAGAAGTGTCAATTTGGAAGCTAGCGGATTGAATATCTGGGGCATGTGATCACTCTAGACGGCATAGCAGCAGATCCAAGCAAGATCAGTGCCATGGTGGACTGGACGGTACCCTCGAATATTAAAGCACTGCGAGGCTTCCTTGGACTAACGGGATATTACACGAAAATTCTTCCAAGGGTATGGGGAAATCGCCAGACCACTCACGAATCTGCTTAAAAAGGATCAGTTTGAGTGGACCGCGAAGACGAATGAGGCCTTTCTCGGTCTGAAAACTGCTATGACCACGGTCCCAGTACTGGCTTTGCCAAACTTTGCTGAACGGTTTGTGGTGGAGTCTGATGCCTCAGGTATTGGATTGGCGGTGGCCCTAATGCAAATGGAGAGTCCTATAGCATACTATAGTCAAGCGTTGACCGAGAGGCAGCAACTTAAATCGGTTTATGAGAGAGAGCTTATGGCTATAGTCTTTGCTGTACAAAAATGGCGCCACTATCTCTTGGGGAGAAAATTCATAGTGCGGACGGACCAGAAGAGCTTGAAGTTCTTGCTGGAACAACGAGAGATTAACATGGAGTACCAGAGGTGGCTGACAAAATTACTGGGTTTTGACTTTGACATCCACTATAAGCCAAGTATGGAAAACAAGGCGGCTGATGCCTTGTCCCAAAAAGAAGTGGTTCCTGCACTGTTTGCTTTATCAGTGCCAGCTGCAATACAACTGGAGGAAATCTGCTCTGAAGTTGACAAGGACCCTGAGTTGCAGACAATCATACGGGATCTGCGAGAAGATGCACAATCACACCCTGAGTTTTCCCTAGTTCAAGGCAGACTGTTGCGACAGGGTCGCTTAGTGATACCAAAGGATTCATCTGTCACGGGATTAATCATGAGGGCGTTTCATGATGGAAAGCTAGGAGGACATGATGGGGTGCTCAAAACTCAAAAAAGGATCGGCGAGTTGTTTTAGTGGACCGGGATGATGACAGACATCAAGAAACATGTGTCCGCATGCCAAGTATGCCAACGTTACAAGTACTCGACATTGTCCCCAAGTGGACTATTACAACCGCTACCTATCCCTAAGAGAGTGTGGGAAGATATTTCCATGGATTTTGTTGAGGGATTGCCCAAATCAGGAGGTAATAATGCAGTCTTGATGGTTGTAGATAGGCTGACCAAATATGCTCACTTCCTCCTCATTAAACATCCCTTCACCGCTACTGATGTGGCCAACGTGTTTATTCAAGGGGTTTTGCGGCTACATGGGTTCCCTAGGTCCATCGTATCGAACAGGGACAAGGTTTTCACCAGTCTCTTTTGGAAAGAACTGTTCCGTCTCGCCGGCACCAACCTCTATTTCAGTACTGTTTATCACCCACAATCTGATGGACAGACTGAAGTCACTAATCGGAGCCTTTAGACTTATCTAAGGTGTCTTGCGGGGGAGCAACCACGTACTTGGGCAAAGTTCTTGCCATGGGCTGAGCTGTGTTACAACACCTCTTATCATTCTGCTATGAAGATGTCACCATTTCAAGCAACCTATGGCAGAGAACCTCCCACTATACTCAGGTATGAAAATGGATCCACATCCAACGCAAACTTGGAAAAACAATTGCAGGAAAGGGATGCCGTTTTGAGGCTGATCAAAGAACACTTGGATAAGGCCCAGCAACTGATGAAAAAGAGCGCAGATGAGCACCACAGAGAAATGGAGTTGGCAGTTGGGGATCAGGTGTATTTGAAGATGCGGCCATTTCGTCGAAAGTCGTTGGCCAGGAGACCAAATGAGAAGCTATCAGCCCGGTTCTATGGTCCTTATCGAATGGAGGCAAGAGTAGGAGCAGTGGCTTATCGACTCAAGCTTCCTCCCGAAGCCAAGATTCACTCCACCTTCCACATATCACAAGTTAATAAGGCGGTAGGAGAGCAACTCGTGTCCACAGCGATACCGGAGCAGCTCATAGACGAAGGGGTGTTGGAGGCAGAACTAGAAGCAGTGTTGGACCACCGCAAGAACCCAGTTTCGGGAGAAGCTGAGATACTGATCAAGTGGAAGGGCTTACCAGACTATGAATGTTCCTGGGAATGGGTTAGTACCATCAAAGGGCAATTTCCAGGATTCAACCTTGAGGACAAGGAAATTTCAAAGGAGGGGGTAATGATACATTTGAGAGTCTGCATCCCCCTTTCCTTTACCGTTATCAGAGGAAGAAGAAAAGCCCAAGTGGCTAAGAGTGAAGCTTAATGGATCCAATAGCTCCAAGAAGTAATATTGGGCCTTGGAGAGAGGAAGAGTTATTTAAGTAAAGAATAAAAGTCACTGTCTCACTGCAATTGGTTGTAACGGCTCATTTGTGTAGGGATAGGGGTGCAGAAGTAGTACTTATGTAGTAGGTTGGGGTGTGAGTTGTTTTTATCTATCTTTTGGGTGAAACATTGTAAGGGGGAGGGAAGAGACTACATAAACATTTCTCTTGGTTGTTACTGTTCTCTTTTATTGAAAGAGTACTTCTTTTATTCTCTTTTGTTCTGTTCTAAAGGTATACATATTCAAAACGTAGCAGTGCTCATTTTCCTTGATTCTGAATTTTTAATTATGATTTAGAAAGGAGACAATGATATGTTGAGCTCTGATCATTCACCTACAAAGCCTAAACTCAAACTCCTGAGTGATGGTGACTTCTTAAAAGCATGGGGTGGGATATCGTCTTTACAGGTTCGTTACAAGTCTTTTAACAGTGTCTTCATTATCAATGTTGTACATATTTATATTCTTAGTAGAAATAACTCATGAAATTTTGTATTTGGTTGGAGCCAATTTGCAGTTTGTTCTTCCAGTAACATGGTCTTACGGGAAAAAGTATGGAGTGACCCTCGAGCAGGTAGCTTCTTGGTGGATCGATAGGCCTTCCAAACTCGCTGGTCTACACTCTAAGGTGTCTGCCTTATTCTCTATATAAGAACCACAGCTTCAATATTCTGTACTGATCGCAGCACATAAGTCTTGGTGGAATTGTGTATGATTTAATTACAAGGAGCGATTACAGTTGGAAAACAGGCAGATCTTGTAGTGTGGGAACCTGAAGCCGAATTCGAGCTAGATGAAGAACATCCAATTCACTTTAAACACCCTGTACGTAGACAATCTTTACAAGAAAAATACCAATTTAGAGCTAATGTTGAAACCCCGAATGTCTAATCTTTTATGTTATGTGTTTGCTTTTCTTGTGGTGACTTTATATACAGAGTATCTCGGCTTATCTGGGAAGAAGATTATCAGGCAAAGTGGTTTCGACATTTGTGAGAGGAAACTTGGTTTTTAGAGAAGGCAAGCATGCTTCTGATGCTTGTGGGTCTCTGCAACTCGCGGCTTGAAACTAAAAAAAGGGATTATCCGCAACATTGTAAAAAACATAAATATGTGATCAAGCCAGTCATCGCTGGCAAATGATATCAAGAAACAAGAATGTTGAGATTTATTCAGATTGATTGATGTTGTGAAGATTTTAGCGAGTCTTTGACCCATACTGCAAGTAAGGTTAAGACTCTCGCTTATGTAACTGGACCGACTTAATAGATTTGTTGTAATGGTTTAAGTGTATAATGTAAATAACCGGCTCACATTTGATCGATCCATAACCGGGTTTCCATTCGTACAAAACATTTAGTTAGATCCGTTCCATTAACCCGCTGCCTCGCCTATGACCTTGCCGGCTTCCCCAAAATTTTGGGTTCACTCCTAAGGTGAACCGTTCAATTCTCTTTATTTTAACCAATGAGAATCTGACATGTCATAATACATTTAAGAATTTATTCATTCACCTATTTACAAAATAAGACAACAAAATCTGCATACATTATTATAAAGATAAAAACTTAAACTGCTCTTTTATAAACTCAAACCAATATATAATTTCATTCAAATTGTAAAATCTAAACCCTAACCATCTCATTTGTAAACCCAAACCGACATATAATTTCATTCTAATTGTAAAATCTAAACCCTAACCATCTCATTTGTAAACCTAAACCGACATATAATTTTGTTTTAATTGTAAAATTTAAACCCTAACCGCTTCATTTGTAAACCCAAACCGACATATAATTTCGTTTTAATTGTAAAATCTAAACCCTAATCACCTTATTTGTAAACCCAAACCGATACATCATTTCATTTGTTTGGGCAAAAATAAAAACTTCGTTTAGATACGGAAAACAAGAAATATAAGTTGAATAGTCATTTTATTTATCAGAGTCTTGAGCTCAAATACAAGAATTCAAGGCACAATGAATCAATCTATAAACCATAGTCGTGTTCTAGAGTTGAGTCGTTTATCTTGTGTTTTAGGTCTCTTGCTTTGCTCTCGATCCCCTCTCTCGTGGAGGCCGCTCTCCTTTTTATATAGAGATCTCTTTACCCTAATCCTTTAGGATATGTCTTCGGCTTGCCGACTCTATCTATGATAGCGTCGGTCTCGAGACTCTTGGCCTACTGGTAAAGTCGGTCATTAGACTCTTGGTCTTTTAATAGATCCAGTCATGTGAATTTTGGCCCATTGACGAAGTCAGTCGCGAGATTCTTGGCCTATTAAAAAAGTTAGTCGCTAGATTCTCGGCCTATAGACAAAGTCAGTCGCGAGACTCTCGGCCTATTGATAAAGTCAGTCATAAGCTCTTGGCCCAGTGACAACGTCGGTCACGTGACTCTCAATCCATTGATGGAGTTAGTCACGTGACATTCAACCCATTGATAGATTCGGTCACACGACTTTTCTCTTATTAGATTCACAGACTTATGTTGACTTTCTCGTGTAGAATATGAGTTAACTCTATCCAATATCTTTGTGAATATTCTCTCTGCTTTTCTTGATTTATCGGGTTTGACGAACTAACCACGAAATTTATTTATTTATTAGAGAAGATAAAATTATACCCAACATCATTCTAATTGTAAAATCTAAACCAAACCAATATTAAACTTTCCTTAAAAAAAATTATACAGAATTTGTTTTGCTTTTTAATTTAATTTTGATTTATTTTTAAAATAAAATAATGTATAGAGGATTCTGATTGGTTGAAAAGGAAGAGGTGACCAAGAAGGTTCACCCTAGGAGTGAACCTAAGTATTCGAAACTCTTGATGAGCTTGATTCATCTTCCTCAGGCGAATTCTGTCGAGGTAATTTTGTGTTGGTTCGAAACTTCTAATTGTATAAACCATTACAAAAAGGGATATTTGATTATGTATATACATAATATCAAACACATATATAAAGAAAACATTTTATTGAATTTTATAAAAGTAATACATAGCATACTATACAAACATCGAAATAATATAAATTTTATATTTTTCATACTATATACGTAGGATGAGTTATAATAAATATAAGTTGAAATTATGGTTTATTAAGTAATATGAAATATCAAAATAATATTAATTTTCTGTCTATTTAAAAATATTTTTATGATATATATTATACTGAAACGTAGAAACAACTTTGTTACTGTTTAAAGGTAGAAGTGTTTCTCTCTCGTAGACATGGAACTCAGCTTCTAAGGTTTTGATTTGGTTTTCGATCTGGTTTTGATTGGGTTTTGATGAGGGTGGATCTTGCCTTGAGATCCTCTGTGGTTGATTCGGTTTTGCTGGAATACGATTTTGTAGATCTGCGATGGAGATTTTCGGGTCATGGGTTTCTTACATTGAGGGTTTACCGGGTATCTCTATATCTTTGTTTGGATTCACAGGGAGGTTCTATGGAGGAGCGCTTTCCCGTTAGTTTTCTTTTTGTGTTGTGGTATTCTGGCGATGATATCGGGTTCGTCGATTTGGTATGGATTCGTTTAGATTGGAGTGAGAGGGTGTTGACTCAGGGGATCGGAGATTATGCCTCGAGGATTCTTTTGGCTCTTCTAGTTTTTGATTGCGGCTTGTCATGGGAGGTAAATCAGGGTCGAGATTCGGGGGATCTCGGTAGCGGTTCTTGCGGGATGGAGGTTTTCTCTCCTAAAGTTGCTCCGGCATTAAGTGACAGTGGGGTTTGGTCTTCCGCGACTGTCTATAAAGATTGTTCATGGTCTGTGTCTATTCCTCATCCTACATTGCTTCAACAAGCTTGTCTATTTACTTGTCTTTGGTTTCTTTTTGAGTGTTACGGGGGTTGTCTTTTATCTCGGAGCGGGTGCATTTTCTGGTATTGGTTACCATCGTGGGTCATGTCTCAAAGTGCTTTGTTGCTTCAGGGTATGAAAGGGAGTTCGTCAGGGTCAGGGGGTAAGCTGAAGATTAAGGTGCCTCAGTTTGATAATACGGCATTGATTGAGGGTTATGTGATACGATTTGCTTATAGAAAAGGATTTGATAGATTATAGAACTGGAATTACAAAAGGAACTGAGGATTTTGTTAATGGAGCTCCTCCCACTCCCCCTAAAAGACCTCACCAAATACTCGATAAAGCTCTCTAACCCTCTCTACATTGTATATATAGATAGACAAAAGAAATAAGCTAAACCAGCCCCGGTTTACTCTCACACTAAACCTTTGTTAAGTTGATACTTAAGAAAAATATGATTAAGCCATTGAACTGCTTCTATCAATACCCCTGCCTTTGAAAACAACCTTGTCCTCAAGGTTGAAATGAGCAAACTGTTTAGCCAACCCCTTCTTTGATCTTCCCAGGACATTCAAAATATGGCATCACTTCCCGCTTCAGCAACAACTCTTCATGCCCTGTTTTCAGATTGTCCCTGGCCTCCAAATCCAAATTCAGCTCTGATATGACTTGGAGATTTTCCTTTAGCTGCGCCAACATTACGTCTCTTGCTTGTATCAGAGTCTCACACGTCAACATGTCTTCAATTTCGTCATGACTAATATTCTCTGCGAAAGAGGACACTGAACTAGGCAACATGATTATCTGTTTGGCCGTGACATCATCCAGTTGAAACACCATTTCTATCTCCCAAGGTTTTTGCTCTAGATAACGAATTTTCCACGCCATGCCATTCTTTTCTTTTTCCCGTTCAGCCACCTTGTTTAGATAGACAACAAGAAACCCCCTCTCCATCAGCTTAACTTCTATTTTTCCACTAACAACAGCCACACTGATTTTTAGCACTATTTTAAATTCATTCGCCCTTCCACTTGCAGTAGTGTAGGCAAACCCATCCACTTGCAGTATTGTAGGTAAATGAAACTGTATGCTTCTGTTTGCTGAGACCTCCATTGCAGCAACAATTTCCAGAGAAGAATCATCACCACCCATGAAACCTGCACTAAGAACCAAGGGAACTATCTCCAAGCTAACACCCTGCCTCCCATCCAACGCTTTCAAGCCCGCACTAAATAGTTCTTCAATTCCCAGCACTGAAAACTGAATCCATTTGTTAACGTCAATGCAAACTGCATGTCTTGTGGTAGCAATGGCAAGCTCTTTACCGAGCGATAAGGCCCATGTTCTTTTGAAATATATCGTTTCCATTAACCCTTTGCCTAGTGGAGTTTCTTCTTTCGTATACGTTCGCAACACCCAAGTGTTCCTGTACTTCTTTTTAAATTTGACTCTCTTCCCACTAGTCATGGAATGCTTCTTATCTACTGTCATCAATTCCCATAACAGCTTCGACTTGCGCTTATGTCGAAATTTGTGTCTCTTTCTACTAGACCAACTCATCATCTCCATAGCCGTTCTGATTCCCACTTTCAGCACGTCCAAGATCACTTGATGAATTTGTTTGTCATGCTCCTCTAAATACGCGACAACCCAGCTTATCAACCCTATTATGTCAGTCATTTCGCCAACTGTCATGTACGTCATGTCAAGGCTCTGCGATCCTCTCACTGTCTCCATTCTTTCACGTATGAACATGTTCAATCTTCGAAGCCAGATTAGCTTTGTCCAGTCCAGCTTCACAGTTTTGCACTTGACCCTATGTGGCTTGTTATAGTCTATCTTCCTCTCTACCTCAACATGTTCTCCTTTCCACGACTCTTTCTTACACCATTCCTGGAAGCGTTTCTCATAATACTTGAACTTGAGTATAAAGTTCAATGTCAAGACAACCTGATTTCTAGAGAACCTCTCTTTATTCTTCTTCTCATGCTTGTTGCGTTTTTGCTTGAATTTGTGTTTCCTCCAGTTGGCGAGCTTCTTCAAAACTGTTAGATATCTCAACGACAGCTTTTCATACACCCATTGATGAACATATAGGTAGTGCGTGATACCCTTGCTCGCATACTCCATCTTCATCATGTTTTTCTTCTGTTGTGCGTGATACCCTTGCCACAACAACCTTTTGTTGAACGTTCGGTGGTGCATCTTCATCTTGACACATGTCTTCTTATTCCCCATCTCAACCGAATCTTTCAACAGACCACAGTTCCACCATTTTGCAACAATTTTCAGCCTCACTCTTTCACTTTTCACACATCCCTCTGCCACTCCATGTGGGTTATAGTTATTTGAATGATTCTTCCATCGCTTCTTCTTTTTCTTTCTCGTGACTCTATTATCTCCCCTCAACCTTTTGTTAAATACTTGGCTGGCAGATAGCAAATGATAGTTTTTTCCAGCATAGACCAATATAGTTGTGTCTGGTCTGTCATGTATGTTCTTCATATGGATTCGAGAGGTCCCCAATTTCACTATTCCAGCTTTGTATTTAAACCCCTTAGCCTTTGTGAACTTCTTCCGAGTTCTCTTCGTGGTAGTCTTTTTCCCTCTTTGAGACAATTCCTCGAACACCTGGTAGGCATGATTTGGCTTAGCTGCTTGTTCCCTATGGTTTCGATGTTCCTCTAACACCAGCGGCAAATAGAAGTTCATATGTTCTTCTATTCTCTTTGTCAATAGCTCCACAAAGCCTGTATCTCCTTTGAGTTTGAAACCACTTTTAGACCCATCAATCTTTGAAAACGTTTTCCATCTCTTCTTCTTTTTCTTCTTCGTGTTCACTTTTCTTTCCATAGGCATTTGATCGAACACTTGGTGGACATGTTCACTCTTCTCAATATCTGGCTCTTTTTGCACACCCATTTGTTCTTTTTGGAAGATATTATCCAACGGTATCAATAGATCTTCTTTTTCTTCGACTCTTTGACATACCACCACTTCTGCTGCTGCAGTCTTCTCCTTCTCTTCACCACTTAGTTTTTCAAGACACTCCTCAGTCTCTAGGAGATATTTCTCTAGCTTGACCAAACAGCTCGTCCATCTGCTCATCGTAGAGTTAAATTCATCACTCTGCGTTAGATCAACCACAACGCTCTCTTTCCCTTTGCTGAGTCGTTGAAGCAGACCGATCTTGATCTCATTCAAGCTTGTAAACGCAACATGTGACTCCTGGAACCACAATAGAGCAACACCTTCCATAAATCCATATGCAAAAGAGATCTTTGTCTCTTCTGTGAATCCATGGTCCGTGAAGTAATCTTCAACCCATGAAATCCACATCGTCGGATCTTCATCACCATAATAAACAGGAACCTCCACAGAACCATCACCATCTCCCATTGGGTCGAACTGCTCTGATACCAATTTGATACGATTTGCTTATAGAAAAGGATTTGATAGATTATAGAACTGGAATTACAAAAGGAACTGAGGATTTTGTTAATGGAGCTCCTCCCACTCCCCCTAAAAGACCTCACCAAATACTCGATAAAGCTCTCTAACCCTCTCTACATTGTATATATAGATAGACAAAAGAAATAAGCTAAACCAGCTCCGGTTTACTCTCACACTAAACCTTTGTTAAGTTGATACTTAAGAAAAATATGATTAAGCCATTGAACTGCTTCTATCATTATGCTAAAACCTTGATGGGTAAATGCATGAATCCAATGATGCAAGATATGAAGGCGCTGCTGTTTATGCTGCCGAAGATATGGAAGATGGAGGAGCGAGTGATTGGGGCTGATCTGGGTTTGGGACGGTTTCAATTTGATTTTGAGCAAGAGAATGACATTCAAGAGGTACTGAAGATGGAGCCCAACCATTTTGATCACTGGATGATTTCTTTGGTCAGATGGGAGCTGGTGGTGGATCCGCGTTACCCCTGCTTCATCAAGTTTTGGGTTAGGGTGATGGGAGTTCCTCTGCACTTCTGGGCAGATGAGACTTTCCGTACCATCGGGGCTGACTTGGGCGAGGTTGAGGAGGTCGACTTGGATAATGGACGGGTGAAGATTCTGCTGGATGGCTTCAAGCCATTAACTTTTGATGCCACAGTCGAGTTTCATAGTGGAGAGGAGAGGATAATATCTCTGAGCTATGAGCGTCTATTTGGGCATTGCAGGCGCTGTTTCAGCCTGTGTCATGATGTATCCCGCTGTCCACTCTTTGGAGATAAGGGGAAACAGAGGGTGGAGGAAGGTTTTGATCCTCGACCCGAGGATAAGCTCCAGAGCTACAAGGGAACAATGGTAAATGGTGTGGCGAGTGGTAATGCTTTGGGGGTAAGTGGTGCTAGTTCTGGGGTGCCTCACCAAGGGTCTGCTAGTGGAAATGGGCGAGGTGCTGGTTCTCAGGGCTTTAATCATCGGGCTGCTCAGGGTTTCAGTGGTAAGTGGAGGAAGACTAAAAGGGGGGCTCCTGCGGATGAAAGGTTTGTGAAGAAGAGTATGCTTGTGGTCTCTGTTACCGCTTTAACCTCTCAGGTCCCTGTCTCGGGGGATGGTCAAGTTCAACTTGCTACAAGTGATGTGAGACACACCTTTACGGCTGATGAGCAGAAAATGCTTGATGACTTTCTGGGTCCTAATGTGGATGAGGCTGTTGCTACAGGTGACCCTCCTGTGGAGTCATTGTCGGTTCTTGCACAAGGTGTTAACAAGAGGGTGTGTAAGGCTTTGTTTCCTGGTGCTGGTGATGCGAGGGTCACGGAGCCAGGCTCCATGAGTCTGTCGCAGCAAGTGGTACATTTCTCTGATGATCTCAGTGCATTGTTAGGCCCGGAGTTTCCTCTCAGTGAGGATCAAACCTTGGGTTTCATGGACACTATCATGGAGGAGCAAGATGCAGTGTCAGAGGGGCTTCCCCAGGAGGATTTTCTCCTCACGGATGAACAGGAAACGGATGAGCAGGTTGTGGAGGAGAGCACCGGTGAGGTGGATGTCTCTGATCAAGCAGTTAGTGAACCGGTTAGTGGTGTTATGGAGAAGGTCTCTGAGGACAAGTCACGGGGTGAAGAAGGAGGGGGAACATTGCCTCCTTTACGAGCCAAACAGGTCAAGCAAAAAGTGCTCTCCCAGGTGCTAGTACTAAGAAGCGGAACATGTGCTCTTTAACATCTCCGCGCAAAAAGATTGTTGCCAAGGGTGGTGGACCAAATGGGAAACTTGGTTCTCACCAAGGAGGAAGCCTCCAACCCCATCCGCTGATTAATGGATTTAGTTCGTAACGGGCAGCAAGAGAATGAGGACGCTGGTTACCTCACTTGGTCTTTCCTCCGGAAGCAAGCTTTGTTTTCTTTGGTTTTTTTGGCTTTCTCACATTTTGATTTTTGGAATAAGTCATCAATGTCAGCTCCGTATGGTTGTCGTTGTATCTCGTTTTGAATTTTCTTTGTGGTTTTGGTTTGTATTCTTCTGGGTTGTACCCGATGTTTTTTATTTATACAAGTAAGAATAAATCTCTGTTGGCCTCTTTTTTGGTACATTAGCTTAATTTTTTTTTGTCTCCGTGTTGGGTTTCATATAGTTTAAATCAACTGTTGGTTAAGTTCAAATTATGGGGGTCCGGTTTTGGGCTCTTATTGGGCCTGCTAATCTTTCCCTCGGCAGCAAAGGTGTTCTATCCCCTTCGCATGCTTCTATATTTGCATGGGAAGGTTTTTAATTGCCGGATGTTTTCTTCCGTGTTGGTTTTTTCCGGTACGTTGGGTTACGGATGTTCCATGGGATTTGGGTGGCCTATTTTTGGGGGATCTTCTTTTGAATATTATGTCGTTATGCTTCACGGTCATACGCTTCTTTTGACTATTGGGTATTTTTTGGGTATCTTTTTTTCTGGACATTTGCTTTACGGCTTTTTTGGTGGTAATATGGTTTTCTTAGGAAAATTTGTAATATGGTTTACTTTTCAATTTTATATTTTCTCCAGGGTGGGAGGAGATGTATTTGGGTGTTTTTACCCTCAAAAATCTTTATTTATTTCATGAATATTGTGAGTTGGAATTGTCAAGGCCTGGGTAATAAGGATTTATGGATTTATGGTCCAAACATCGGCCGGATTTTTTGTTTCTCATGGAGACCAAACAACCTACTTCTATTCTAGAAACGTTTGTTGGTCATTTCGGATATAAGAATCTATAAACAATTGATCCTATTGGTTATAGTGGTGGTATGACTCTTTTTTATAATCAAGATGATTTTCAGGTATCAATTTTATTTGAGTCTAACAGATTAATCGATATTGAAGCGGTTTTCAAAGGCCGGATTATCCATTTAACTTTCGTTTATGGGGATCCCGTCCCTAAGAATCGGGATATGGTGTGGGAACGCCTTCTAAGAATTAGCTCTAATCGGTCCACCCCATGGTTTTTGGTTGGGGATTTTAATGAGCTGACAGGGAACCATGAAAAACGGGGGGGGGGGGGGAATTACGTCATCCTTCCTCTTTTCTTTCCTTTAATTGGATGATTCGGGATTGTGGCTTTTTGGAGTTTCCTTTTATTGGTGATTGTTTGTCTTGGAGGGGTTGGCGGGATAAAAAACCTATACGCTGTCGGTTAGACAGAGCCTTAGGGAATGAGGATTGGCATGATTTGTTCCCGGATACGGTGACGGAGTATTTACCAATGATAGCCTCTGATCATAAGCCTATAGTGGTTAATATTGGGGCTAAAAGGTCGCGGGGGAAGAGGAGTTATATGTTTGACTGCCGCTGGATTGGTAAGGCGGGGCTGATGGATGTGATAGCATCGGGGTGGGATAGGGATTTGGATCAGGACTCAGATAACTTCGTGCAAAAAGTTGTGAATTGTCGGAAGGCGATTTCTCAGTGGCGTAAATCACAAGTCCCATACGGTAGGGAAACCATTGAGGACTTAAAGCGGGAGTTGGAGGTGGCTCTGGCAGATGACTCAATTCCTCCTTCTACAATCTCGGAATTGCAGAATCGTTTACGTCAAGCGTATGGGGATGAAGAGATTTACTGGTATCAAAAGAGTCGGAGTAAATGGATGAAATTGGGGGATAAGAATTCCAAATATTTCCATGCCTTAACAAAGCAGAGACGGGCTCGTAATTGGATTACAGGTTTGTTTAATAGGGACGACATCTGGTCCACTGAGGATGTTGATATCTGTCACACGGCAGTCTCATATTTTGAAGATTTGTTCACTTTAACAAATCCAGAAAATTTTGAGGAGGTCCTAAGGGAGGTCAATACGGTGATTACTGTCGAGGATAATGAGCGGCTCACAGGACCCGCTACGGAGGCTGAGGTCAAATCTGCTTTGTTTACGATGCATCCGGATAAAGCCCCAGGCCCATACGGGATGACAGTTTTATTTTTCCAAAAAGCATGGGGTATAGTTAAGACGGACCTTGTGGATTTGGTTAATAGGTTTTTAGTGGAGAGAGTTTTTGACAAGGACCTCAATCGGACTCATATTTGCCTTATTCCGAAGGTGGCAAAGCCAACTCGAATGGCATAATTACGTCCGATTAGCCTGTGTAACGTTGGGTATAAGATCATTTCTAAGATTTTATGTCAGCGACTCAAGAGGGTTTTACCTGGTCTTATCTCCGAGACTCAATCGGCTTTTGTTCCGGGTCGGCTGATCTCGGATAATATCCTTATTGCTCAAGAGATGTTTCATGGCTTGCGTACAAACCCGTCTTGCAAAGGGAAATTTATGGCCATCAAAAAAGACATGAGTAAAGCATACGATAGGGTTGAGTGGGATTTTGTGGCAGCTCTGTTACAGAAGATGGGGTTTGCAGAGTCATGGGTTTCATGGATAATGTTTTGTGTCACTTCAGTCGAGTATAGGGTTCGTATTAATGGCCAGCCGAATGGTTTGATAGTGCCACAGAGGGGGTTGCGACAAGGTGATCCTTTATCTCCTTATTTGTTTATTTTATGCACAGAGGTGTTAATTGCTAATATACGGAAATCAGAGAGGGAGAAGCTTATTACAGGGATAAAAGTGGCGAACAAATGTCCGCCAATTACGCATTTGTTGTTTGCCGATGATAGTCTTTTCTTCTGTAAGGCGGACAGAGGACAATGTCGGGTTATCTTAGATATTCTAAAACAATATGAGTCTGTTTCGGGTCAGCAAATAAATTTTACAAAATCCTTGGTACAATTTGGGCACAAGATTGATGAGCAGACAAAAACCGAGCTCCAGGATGTTCTCGGGATCACAACTTTGGGTGGTATGGGGTCTTATCTAGGTTTACCCGAAAGTTTGGGTGGGGCTAAGACCAAGGTTTTCTCTTTTGTTCGGGAGCGGATTCAAAGTCGGACGAATGGTTGGACGGCAAATTTGCTTTCAAAAGGGGGAAGGGAAGTGATGATTAAATCTGTTGCAACTGCTGTTCCAACGTTTGTGATGTCTTGTTTCGGTTACCAAAAACAATTACATCCAAGCTTACCAGTGCAGTGGCAAATTTTTGGTGGAGTACAAATGGTCAGACAGGGGGCATGCATTGGCTTGCCTGGGAGAAATTATGTGTTAGCAAACAGTTGGGTGGTCTTGGTTTTAGGAATGTGGATGACTTTAATTCGGCATTACTGGCCAAGCAACTTTGGCGTCTGCTAGACGTTCCAGAGTCTTTGTTTGCCAGGGTTTTCAAAAGTAGGTATTATAGGAACACGCATCCGCTGGATCCAATTAGGTCATACTCTCCCTCCTATGGATGGAGGAGTATATGTTCTGCTTGCTCTCTGGTTAATAAAGGGCTTATTAAACGGGTTGGTTCTGGGGACACCATTTCTATATGGTCAGATCCTTGGGTACCAGCTCAATTCCCGAGACCAGCTTCCAGCAAGGGGCCGTTAAAGGACCCTTCTCTTCAAATGAATCAATTAATTGATCGACAAAATAATTCTTGGCGTCTGGATATGCTCAATGAGCATTTTGATCCACTTGATGTTGTATTAATCAGGGCTATTCCGTTGGGTGGTAACAAAAGGGATGATCCCTTTGGTTGGCATTTCACGAAAACTGGGAAGTATACAGTCAAATCAGACTATCATATTGCACGTCATGACGTGGTTCGGACTTTTGCGGCCACTGGTTATGGCCCGGAAATTACCCCCTACTCGCTAGTGTGTGGAGGGCTCGTTGCCCACCTAAGATCCAGCATTTTATATGGCAGGTCTTATCTGGTTGTATTTCGGTTTCGGCAAATTTGGGACGACGGGGTATTGCTTGTGATGTACGGTGCGTACGATGCGGCGCGGATTCGGAGACAATAAATCATGCCATCTTTGTGTGTCCTCCGGCCCGTCAGGTTTGGGCGCTAGCAAATGTGCCGGTGGGACCTAATTCCTTCCCGACGGAATCAGTATATGCAAATGTTGATCACTTTTTAGGGCAGCAGAATCCGGGAGCCCATATTGCGGCTTTCCCTTGGCTTATGTGGTTTATTTGGAAAGCAAGGAATGCACGTGTCTTTGACAATATTGCCGAAAGGCCAGAGGAAATTGTTAGGGTAGCAAAGGGTGAAGCTGTAGCATGGCAGCAGGCTCAGATAGAGGATGATCTAGTGACCAGTCCCACCTTTCCAGTAGTTTCGGAGTTGCCAGTTAGGGTGCCTACGGTTTCCCTTCCTTCGGTCTTTTCAGGATATCGATGCTTCATAGCTGGATCTTGGAAAGCAGGGGATTTGTATGCAGGTGCTGGTTGGTGTTGTACCTCGATCCAGACAACGTTGCCGTTTTTGGGTGCCAAGAATTTCAGGCGAAGTCTATCTCCATTACATACTGAAGTTGAAGCGTTCCTTTGGGCGATGCGCTGCATGATCGGCCATGACTTCAGAGAGGTGGCTTTTTATACTGACTGTTCAGACTTGGTGAAGATGGTGTCTTCTCCTTCCGACTGGCAAGCGTTCTTGGCGTACCTTGACGACATCAAGACTGATAGGGAGGAATTCTCTTCCTTTTCTTTATCTTTAATTCCTAGAAATGCTAATTTAAGGGCGGATTCTTTGGCACGCCAAGTGTGTACATCTCCACACCAAGTATTGTTTGTAAACGATTTTCCTACCAATTAGCTCGTTTGAGCTGATCTGTTGTTGACAAAAAAAAAAAAAAAGATATATATTATACTAATATTTTTAACTAAGTAATTGTGGTTGTGGACGAGCGATAAACAATGTCGTTCAAACAAAAAAACACCATGTTTTGTTCACTCGAAAATAAGGAAAATACATCAAAATCCAAATAATAAAATTTTCTGGAAGAATATATTTTAACAAATAAATTCAATGGATGTAAATAATTATATAATAAAATGATAGATACAAAAATCAGCACGTATGTGCTGGAGTCAGGCTAATCTACTACACACTATAAACTCTATAAATTAATAATTTTAGGAATATATATTTGAAATGTTCAATTCTTAAAATTCTGAATCGAGACATAAAATAAGATTAGATTTTCGGATGTTATAAATTTTATGGTTTTAGAATTAAATTTGTAATATTTAAAAAATATTATTGACAATAAATTACAAATTTTATAAAATGAATTCGTTTATATACATAACATACATAAATTCAAATTTATAAATAATAATTTTAATTGTTGCATTTTAATAGCATATAAAACTATCAAAATGATCATTCTATGTAACAGATAAGCGTAAATTCGAATGTACTTTTTATGCACTCGAATTAAATATTACACATTTTAAACAGTTGAATCTTTTTCCCTCTTGGCCTTCTCCTTATGTTCATTCTTCACCTTTTTGTCAAACTCAGGATCAAGTGCCAGCCCAGCATAATATGAGGCCCAATACACAACAATTTTTTTTAGTGAGTTTTATAAATAATATTTAAAACTTAAAATCAAATCTTAAAACTTCATAAAATAAGGGCCTATTTTTGCAATAACAAATAGATAAAATTTAAAAACTGAGATCAAAACTTAAATTTTCGAAAAATGAGGCCTGTATTTGCAATAATTTTTTTTTGAGGCATAATTGTATGACAAAAAACAAAAAGAAAAAAAACTGAGGCCCAATACAAATGTGTCTTAGTAATGCGTCGCGGGCCGGGCCTGTCAGGATCAAAGATGATCCGACTATAGTACTCCACGTGTTGAATCAGAAGGTTCTCCTGTAAGAATCCCTATTATTATTCATAACATACATATTATAATTTTAAAATCGAACCCAAATGTAGCTAAAGTGAACTAAACTCTAGATTAAACATCTATAACAATTTCAACCACAAAATATAAACTTTTTTATAAATTCATTTGATACTTTAAAATTAACTAATATTTATACTCTGGCTTTAGTAGGAAACAACATGTAATATATATAAATATATATATATATATATACCATAAACATAGAGTTTTTTGAGATTTGATTAATACAATAATTTTTTTACTATGTGTGGATAAGTAAAAACTTTCTCTAATTACTTTGATAGATAAAAAACCCAGAAGATTGACAGAAATATCCAAAAATTCAATATATGTGTCTTGTGACAACTTCTGTGAGTGAGTCTCTCTCATATACGTGTGCATGGAGACATCACCCGAAAAATCCCCCTTATCAAAATTATAATCTCCTATCTCTCTCTAATCTTCATGCCCCTATTTCATTTAAGGTAACATAAAAACCCGATTTTACCCCTCAATTCATTTTACCCGATTGCATTGATTTGATTTCTTATTATTTAAATATTGAATTAATTAAAAAAAAAAAAAAAACGTGAAAAAAAACAAATGAGCGAGCTCGCTGCTCGACGTTGTTGATTCCGCCGCCGGCGATTCTTCGTTAGAGCTCTCCATTTACTGCCGTGTCTTCACATTTTTGAGTTGTATCAAGCTTTCCTTCATAATGCAGGTGCATTCTTCAACAAACATAAAAATAACTGAATGGGATTAGGTTTTGGAATTTTAAAATTTAGATTGGATTTTGGTTGATATGCTTAGCAAATTGGGTGTTTTACCATGGTTTATGGATCGACTGAGCTATTAGTTGATAAGAAATGGATCTTACTGTTGAATTGCACTAAATTGGAGAGATTAGAACGAGCTCCTAGATTCGATTTTGAGTTATCGCGATTGGTAAAACCGGTAATACTAGTAAAACTGGTAAAACTGATTAATGTAGTACAACCAGTAAAACTAGTAGTATTACTAATTTATTTATTTTTGAAAGTCAACATTCATTTTAAGTGTGGAGGTCGCATATACAATATAATAGACAAGAGTGATATAAAGTTGTAAAACTGGCTGGTAGGATTCCAAATACAAAGCTTTTCTTGATTAGAAGGCACAACAAGATGCACACATGCTCAAGCACTCCAATGGTTGTTATTTGGAGATTCTTTTAATGTTCGTGTTTGATTCATGTAGTTATACTTGCTTATGTCACAATAATCATGAAAGTTAATTTAAAATCTAGTATTGTTTGATTTTTCATTCAGAAGATGTGTATACTAGGAAAACTGGTAAAACTAAACTAACTGGTAAAACTAGTAAAAACTGGTAAAACTGTATTAAAGAATAAAAATAATAAAATTAAGAATTAATAAAAAACAACTAACAATGAATGTTTATATGTTAACTAAGGATGAATAATGTTTAAATGTTTCTATATAATGAATAATTATTAAAATTAAGTGAATTTTGAATTGTTATGATAGAGTCTAAACAATTGTTTCCTTATACTTTTAAGATCACTTTATAAATAATAAGCAAGTTAAGATGACAAAGTTATGAAATTGAAGATTTTTAAAATATGAATGCATAAGAAACTCATAATTATAGATTAAAAAGAGTTTAATGAACTGTAAAACTAAAAAAAAAAATTATAAGATTAGGTATAACTAATTTAATTGAAAAAACCTAAAAGTAGAACTATGGGCAAGATTAGTATAACTATAATGTGAACACATAGTGTGAACACACTTTCTTGGACACATATTTTTTTATTTTTTTTCACAAATGATAAAGACAACAAAAAAATTTCAAAATTTTCTTCTTTTCTTATCCTTGTCTTTTCCATCCACTCATTATCTTCTCTTCTCTCTCATTATTTTCACTCTCTTCTCTCTCTTCTCATTCGAGTCCTTCCCATTCTCGATCTATCTCCAAATTTGCTCTTATGTCATTTCTCTTATCAAAAGATGGAAGCTTTTGAGGCGGACTCATACTATGTTGATCATTTGTTTTGTATGAATTCTCTATGTACTCGTCCTTTGTTGTGTATGAATTCTCCAAGTTTTCCAAAATCAAAACGAGAAAATTTACTTTTACAAAGTTTTCCAAAATCAAAACGAGAAAACTTACTTTTACCAAGTTCTCCAAAATCAAAACGAGATAACTTACTTTTACCAAGTTTTACCAAGTTCTCCAAAATCAAAACGAGAAAACTTACTTTTACCAAGTTTTACCAAGTGCTCCAAAATCAAAACGAGACAACTTACTTTTACCAAGTTTTACCAAGTTCTCCAAAATCAAAACAAGTCTACTTACATTTACCAAGTTCTCCAAAATCAAAACGAGACAACTTACTTTTACCCAGTTTTACCAAGTTCTCCAAAATCAAAACGAGACAACTTACTTTTACCAAGTTTTACCAAGTTCTCCAAAATCAAAACAAGTCAACTTACTTTTACCAAGTTTTACTAAGTTCTCCAAAATCAAAATGAGTCAACTACAAATACACCATTTACAACGAATCAAAATCAAAATGAGTCCACTACAAATACACCATTTACAACAAACTTCTTTAATGTGACACCTTAATCTTCTTGTTATACTCCACCGGCAGAAAGTACATTCTCATAGGTTGTAGTGCTATCAATTCATCATCAAATTCCTGCAACACACAGTTTTATCAAGTATTACCAACTTATACTAGACATATAGTTCTACCTATATATACCAGTTTTCCCCACAAATATGGTTCTACCTAGTTATACCAGTTTTCCAATAAACAGTTCTACCTTTTTATCACTTCTTTCGACTTCCTCACCATCTCTATCACCAACCGGAGTGAGACACCCTCTCATCTTCAAGCTCCTCATCTTCTTCATTCATTCGGAGTTCCTCCGACCCAAAATATGTGGAGGTGGCCGCCAAATCCAAACCTTCTTCGTTTTGAGTATCTAGAACAAATTTTCTTTTCTTATATCTCGACCATTTTGTCTTCGCCATAATTATGAGAAATCCTAAGTTTTGAGGAGAGATCGATAACAGAACCCTAATTTTTCAAGAACATAGGGGAATAGAGTTCTCGTGGGAAATAACCGTGAGAAAAGAAGATTGGATTGTCAAAAAAAAAAAGTAAAGAAAATAGAAATCGGGTTGTAGACCCGATTGGGTTTCTAGGTGGAGGAAAAAAACTCACGTATTTTATGTAATTTTTGATTTATTTTTTGGATAAGAGTGTAATTTTGTTTGTTTTCTATTTAAAAATAATTTAAAAAGAAAATGATTTTATAAGGAGAAGTTTTGAGATTTTCATATCAGTTTTAGAGATTTTTGAGACGATTTCTCGTGTGCATGTCACCTGAAGATATTTTCAAAGGAAATATGTATATAGTAATATCAGATAAGCTTTCTATAGTATTATATTAAAAAGTTTCTTTTACCATAAATGTGAATATAGTATAGTTCTTTTACCATAAAAGAACTATATTAAAAAGTTTGGAGTGACCCTCGAGCTGGTAGCTTCTTGGTGCTGCATGCGGACCATGCGGTTCTTGTAGAGAAAAAGCCAGTCATCGCTGGCAAATGAAATCAATAAACAAAAATGTTGAGATTTATTCAGATTGACGTTGTGAATTAATGAGTGAGTCTTTGACCAATACTGCAAGTAAGGTTAAAAGACTCTCTTGCTTATTATGTAAGTGGGATTGACTCAATAGATTTTGTGGTAATGGTTTGATTAACTGTATGATGTAAATAACCGGTACACAGCTAAATTTATCAAATAAAATTGTTATAATACATATATCAAACAGATTTTTCATTATTTCCTGTTTTTTGTAATATTTTTAATATTCTCATCATCATTGCCTTTAGCTTGATCACCCTAAAGAAAACAAAACAACAATAACGCATAAAGCGTAACGATTTATTTTCAAAAGTATACATATCTTTTGGATTGATTGGAATTTGTAATTGATAAGTTTGTCCTCGTCCAAAGGGCATAAAGCTTGAAACACTTCCATGTTCTACCAAATTGTCCCCTATATATTGCCAAAACAAATTTACAAGATCGTCTATTTTCTTAAGTAAAATATGATTCTTGGTAATATAACTCTCAAAGATAATAAATTTTATTTGCCTACTTCAAGTATGTTTCTGGAATTAGTTTTTTTTTTTGTGCGAACATTTTTTGGAAATTCGTTATGGAAGAATAAACTAAATAAATAAACATTTTCTGAAAAGTAGGTAACCAAAGAAAGAAAAAAATAAATTAGTTATTTTCCAATGTTTTTAAAACCGGACCAGAAAGTGAACCGGAAGTCCTTTGCGTCACTGAGTCAATCGGTCGGACCGGTTGAACCACGGATCAATTAATTTATAGTTTTGTTTATTTGTGTATAAATATAATATGCATATTTTCTATAAATCCATGAACAACACATACATAATTTAGGACTAAGGAACTAAAATTCAATTTTAAAGAAAATTTTGGACAAAACACTAAAATCCTTTATAAGTAATGAAATTGTCTACCTAAAACAAGATGGAAAAGAAGAACAAAAAAAATGGACAAAGACAAACCATAAGAAAAAAAAAAAAAAAAAGCCACGTTGATATAATTTATGTTGTCCTTGTCCCACATCGAGTATTAAGTAGATTAGATTAAATCGTAACATTTGTCACTAAATTAGTAAATTAGTTTGGCCATTAAAGACTGAATTGGTTAAGTGACTTGACCCAACCCACCGGTTCGCGGGTTTTTAGTGGGTTTTCTTGGTTAGTCTGTCCGGTTTTTAGAGGTAACCCAGACTGGGATATCAACCGGTTCGCGGTTAAACCGGTCTGGGTTTCAAAACATTGTTATTTTCTGATTTAGGCTCTGTTTAGAAAAGGTTTGACTCGTTTCTTTGTCCCACATCGACAACGTGAGGGTTAAGTTTTGTTGTTTATATATCGCTAGAGATCATTCATGGTCACGACCTAACTATATGCTCGTTCCTCTGTGTCCTTGGTTTCTGAGGAGAGAGACCGTTTAACCTGGATGATTACATTTAGCCGGTGCGACTTGAATGTGATTGACAGCTGTGTCTCCTTCGGGATTCTCTGCGCTGTAGACGATTCGCCACCCGGTTGGTCGCATCGTTGTCTGACAGGTCAAATCTTCCTTTCAACTTTTTTTTTGTCTCTTTTAACTCTAGAGTGTTGTCGATTGTTTACTTTTGTCTGATTCTAGGGCTTGCTAAGACCTCTCAGAACATTCATGCGTCTGATTCTCATCAAAGGCATCAGTCTGGTATAGCAATGGTTTTGTAAGGAAGATTTGCTTACTTGAATGGAGAGAGTTATGAGACTCAAGTTTGTAAGCTTACACTATGAAGACCTACGTACCTAGACAAAGGCCAAAACTGTTAAATGAATGTAATGAGCTAATTGATTCAGTGAAGCTAATTTGGTTGGCACCACTAGTAGTAGGCCGTAAAAGAGCTTTCGGGGTACAATTTACGAGTTTCTTTGTGCAGAGAAGAGGTTTCTTGTTATCCAGAGAAGATACAAGATCAATGTTTTGGTTCATTCTATTGTTGTATTTTCTGGCTAAGACAAATAAGTTAAAATTATACTTTGTGTTCCTGAGAGATATCCTCACAGATTGGACTAGTACTGACTAGTTATAAGCAACAGCTTCTAGCATAAAAATTTATTGAATTGAGTTAATTAGTTTTCTTTCAACATAATTCTAATGTATAAAACTCAAAAATCATTCCATAATGTTGTTGTATGATATCAACATTTCTTCCCTTGAGCCAGGTTCACTAATTTACTCGGGAGATACATGAAACTAATTTACTCGGGAGATTAGCTTGATCATCCTTAAATTTAGCAATTGAACTCAAAGTTCTTATCGGTGGGACTTTGGTCTTGACAGTTTTTATAGATTCATTTAGCGCTGAACATTTTGATTGTCACAAGAGTTGAGCCTAGCGTAGTCAAGATAAAATGCAAATATTACTCGTGTGTACAAGTGGATTTAAAGCATTTTTTCAATTCTTTGTCATATACCATGTCACCACAGTTCCTTCTAGCATGTTCAGAGGCTCATGGGAACCATCTCCGGCCGTTTAGCAAGATTGAGGAAAACGCCTGATCTGACGAGTGATATTCAAACTCCTCTAGCTCTTTTATTCATATTTTTTTTTTTGATGTTTCTAATTATTGCATCTCCATCATTATGAATAAAACATAGATATATATATATATATATATATATATATATATATATATATATAAGTAGTTATTCATTACATAACCATGTTCAAATATTGAATACAAGCTTGGCTTCTGTTGACTCCTTGGGGATGTCTTTCAAGCCCTCTATCATCATATTTTTCTCTTCAAGACTGAATGAGCATCCGATGGAGATTGTTGCAGACTTTAAAAAATTGGAGTTGGCTTGGACGTATGCCAAGAAATGTTCCTCTTCTTCTCTTCCTCCATATGCCTTCCACTCAAAAGTCTCGAGCTGTGACGACAAGCATCTGGGAACAAAGCTCGGTTGGTTCCATGAAAGGGGCAGATCCTCAGGTTGATTTGTGCATATCTGAGAAGCAACGATCACTACATTAGATATCTATCTATCTATCTATATATATATATATATATATCAAACACAACATTTTTTTTATCCCGTCAAATTGTTTAGAGGAAGGAGGTATCAGCAGTGTTCCACCAGCTTTGGTCGAGAACATAAATCGATCGTCTCAGACTCAATCTCAAGCCTCCCATATCCGATCGAGAGAAGCTTTGAAAGAAGAAGAAGCTGAACAGATTGCTTACTTCCATCTACGGGAAGAGTTTACATCAGTCGGCATGTTATCTTTGATGAGGAAGCATTTCCTTTTTCAAGCTTCTCTTCTGGTAATCAACGTCAGTGTACGCCTCTAATGGCTGCTTGGTATAAAAGTTTTCCTGAACCACGATCAGATCAGACAGAGGAATCAAATAGTAAGAGTACTGATGAATCTACTATCACACCTTTGTTCACACCTCAAGATTTTCCATCCTTACCAACAACAAGTTCTCAGAGAAGTCAGCCTCTGGGAGTGTCTACTGAGAGAGAGGAGGAAAGTCCTGGGTGTACGACAGGCTGTGATCCTGCTTTTATAGGCAACAACATTCCTTCTTCTCCTATCAGGATGGATACTCCTGAGCAGCCTTCACCTTGCGATGATCTAGTTACTTCGATAGTTACTCCTGCGCTGCCTTCAAACTCTGATGTGTCAGTGGCTCCAACACCGACTCCAACACCTTCGGTTACACCTGTAATTGAATCCAGTGTCAATACGCCTACTCAAACTCCTGTTCAAATCCCTATATGGCCTACAACTGTTCAAAGTGATAATACCCCTCTGACATCGTCACATGCTTCATCTGTTGCATCTCCAACTTTGTCAGATCAGAAATCTGTTACTGCTTCACTCCCGGGTTCTTCAGGTTTAGTAGACATAACTCAAGCAGACCCTGCTCCTGAAGTTCAACCTAGTCATAAAATGGTAACTCGGTTAAAGGATGGAATTCGTAAACCGAATCCACGATATGCTTTTCTATCTCACAAAGTTGCTTACCCGGAACCCAAGACCGTTGCAGAGGCACTTAAACATCCAGGCTGGACTGGTGCAATGGGAGAAGAAATAACAAACTGCAAAGCTGCCAACACCTGGTCTTTGACTCCTCCTACACCTGACATGTGTGTTAGGTAGTAAATGGGTGTTTAGACCTAAGCTTAATGCTGATGGTTCTTTACAAAAGCTTAAAGCTCGATTAGTAGCACAGGGATTTAATCAAGAAGAAGGGATTGATTACCTGGAGACTTATAGTCCCGTTGTGCGAACAGCTACGGTTTGAGCTGTCCTTGATTTGGCAGCCAAGATGCAGTGGGATATTAAGCAGATGGACGTTCAAAACGCCTTTCTTCATGGGGATCTTACAGAAACAGTTTACATGAAGCAACCAGCTGGCTTTGTGGATCCTGATAAACCTGATTGGGTCTGCCATCTGCACAAATCGTTATATGGGTTAAAACAGGCTCCAAGAGCTTGGTTTGACAGGTTAAGCAATTATTTACTAGAATTTGGCTTTACCTGTAGCATTCCCGATCCCTCCTTATTTGTTTACAGAAAAGATGGAGCAATCATCATTCTTCTTCTCTACGTTGATGACATGCTCATCACTGGCAACAGCTCTGCTGCGATGACATCGTTTCTTGCTGCTCTCAACACTGAATTCTGAATGAAGGATCTTGGACAGATGCATTACTTCTTGGGAATACAGACTCACTTTCACTCTTCTGGCTTGTTCCTCTCTCAGCAAAGATATGTAGAGGATCTGTTGATTGTAGCAGGAATGAGTGAGTGTACCTCAGTCTCGACACCTCTACCGCAAAAGCTGGAAACAGCAAGAGCAAGAGCAAAGAATCAGAATCCTTTCACAAATCCAACATATTTTCGAAGCTTGGCTGGAAAACTTCAATACTTGACACTTACCAGACCACACATCCAATTTGCGGTCAACTTCGTTTGTTAGAAAATGCATGCTCTGACATTTGCTGACTTCCTCCTCCTCAAGCGGATCCTTCGCTACATCAAAGGCACATTAACAATGGGTCTCAACTTTGACAGAAGGAAAAGTAACACTTTACAAGTCTATAGTGATAGTGACTACGGTGGTTGTGCAGAAATAAGTCGATCAACAAGAGGTTATTGCACATACCTTGGAACGAACCTTATCTCTTGGTCATCCCAGAAACAAGACTCTGTCTCTCAAAGCTCTACTGAAGCCGAATACAGAGCCATGTCTGATGTCGCAGCAGAGATCACTTGGATCTGCAACATTCTCAAGGAACTTGGAGTTCCACAGTACAAGCCTCCTGAGTTATATTGCGACAAACTTTCCGCTGTATATCTCACTACTAATCCTGCGTTCCACAAAAAAAGTAAGCACTTCAAAAATCACTATCACTACGTCAGGGAAAAGGTTGCTCTTGGAACTATCGTTGTGCATCACATACCTCGGATTCAGCAGATAGCAGATATCTTCACGGAAGTCTTTCCCTGAAAGACCGTTCTTCTCTCTATGATACAAACTCGGTGTGATCCTTCCTCCCACACAGAGTTTACGGGCGAGTATCAGCAGTGTTCCACCAGCTTTGGTCGAGAACATAAATCGATCGTCTCAGACTCAATCTCAAGCCTCCCAGATCCGATCGAGAGAAGCTTTGAAAGAAGAAGAAGCTGAACAGATTGCTTTGACTGAAGTGATAGAGACATTGGTGGACACCAAATCACCAAGGCCCGTTAATGTGTCAAAACAGCAGAAGCCCATTAACACTTCAATGAAGCCCAACAAGAATAACACTTCCATAAAGCCCAACAATGAGACAAAAGCTTCTTCTGCACAAAAGAACAAAAATCAGAGTGAAGACAGAGATGGCAGGTACGGATCCAATCGACCTAAGGAACATATTTGAGTGTCTTGACACACTAGACACCTAATCATTGGTATGAGCTGTCAGGGTGAAAAACCCTAAAATTGTATCTACTATAAAAGGCCAAACAATGTAATGAAATCTTTAAGGTGAATAAAAGAGAGAAATGTTCTTTACCTAAAAGAGGCTCTGAGCTTATTCTTCAGGAGGGAGGATACGTACATAATCAACAATAAGATGTTTTAGTTCCGGGGCATTTTCATGTAAAATTATAGTCGGTTCCATCCAATCTGATTCTTCTGGAGATATCGTACACTATCTACACCACACAACCTGCGATGAAACACATGAGTAAATAAGCCAGGTGCAACAATGAGATCACAAGCAAAGAGAGGGAGGGAGAGAGCTACCGCTTCATCAGTTAAATAGAGACAAAGATACGAGACAGATGAAAGAGATCTTAGAAACTGGTCATCAGGGCAAGAATTTGTGTCGATTATAGCAGTATCAAGACAAGGCATCTCGATGGAGCAAGAGTCTCCCGTGGTATCATATGTTTTAAAGTATGATAATGCTGGAGTATTACGACCAAGCACCTACCACTATCTCCACCATCGCTGTCTTTTGGCCAGCGCCTATGGTTATCATACGTAAAGCACAATAAGCTAGGCGATACCACAGTAAACTTGGTCACATTGTCATCCTTCTTGTTTCGTTTAACGAACAGTTTCTCGAGAACAGGACAGCTCGATAATAACTTAACAAGAGAATCATCGTCATTATAGACCACAGAGTGAAGCTTGAGAGTTGTGAGATATGGGAGGGATGCGGAAGAAGGACCATCCACGAGAATCTTGTTGGAGAGAGTCAGTGTCATGAGAGATTGGCAAGAGTAAAGGGTCTTAGGCAAGCTGGCTGGATCTGCGGACCAGAGGAGTTTGAATTTCATCTCAAGCACCCAACGATCAACAGCGTTTGCAACCAACTTCCCGACATCAGCATCGGAGGACAACTTGGATCAAGTATAATACACAAGTTGGATATTACGGGTGCTCTGTGGAGTTGCAATGATTTTTGAAGAAACCATCAGACGCTCTTTTTGCTTTCATCCTCCACTTTCTGATCCTCATTCTCGTTCTCGTCATCACTGTCCACATGCTCATGCTCATCATCATAACTGTCCACATGCTCATGCTCTTCATCATCACTGCCCACATGTTCATCATCATCATCATCATCATCATCATCATCATCATCATCATCATCATCATCATCATCATCATCACTATTATCACCATCACTATCATTATCACTATTATCACCATCACTATCATCATCACTATCATTATCTTTTTTTTTTTTGTGAATAAAATGTAAAATTTATTCAAACAAAATACTGTTTACATAAGCGTTTGATTCTGAGCTTTGTTAAGAGCTATAGCTGTTTAATTTAAAGAAATACAAACTTTTAGTAACTTAGGAAAATCTCGAGCCTAACCAGAGAAGCATGCAAATCGCGTAAAAACCATTCCCCTGATCAATGGAGAGTAGTCGATTTCGGACAGTCCTGTCTAGAGTCTTGATGAAGAGAGTTGCTGGTGTTGGTGATTCCCCGTGCCGCGTCTGTTTCTTTCTGTCCAGAGAGAGTGAACTGTGGCTTGGAAGGCGTATCTCATTAGGAAGAGTTTATCCCTCCCTAGAGTTGCATCTGTTAAGAGGGTGACATTATTTGACCAAATCGTGGAGAAGTTTTGACCGAGAAGCCTTGACATGAGGTCTGTCCAAATCGCAGTTGAGTAGGGGCAATTATAGCTGTCAATTGGGCGGGCCCGCCCATGGACATGCCCATGTCCATATACATATGGGCTGACCATGGTCAGACCAAAAAATAAATGGTTTATTTGGGCATTTGACCATTTTTGTCCATTGACCATATGAGCTTAACCAAATGGACAATGGGTTGCCCAATTACCAAAATGAGAAATTCCATTTACAACTAAATAATTTTAAATTATTATATTTTATATTTATAAATTTTTATTTTCATAAAATACATTTCTAATTTTTTTTTCATAAAACAGATAAATTATTGTATTTGCGGAAAAGTGATTTTACGATTTTAGCGGGAAAACACAGTTTTACGGTTTTGGCAGGAAAACGTAATTTTACGGTTTTGGCGAGAAGACACAGTTTTACGGTTTTGGCGGGAAAACGTAATTTTACGGGTTTGGCGAGAAAACACAATTTTACGATTTTGGCGGGAAAACACAATTTTACGATTTTGGCGGGAAAACGTAATTTTACGGTTTTGGCGGGAAAACACAGTTTTACGGTTTTGGCGGAAAAACACAATTTTACAGTTTTGGCGGGAAAACGTAATTTTACGGTTTTGGCGGAAAAACATAATTTTACGGTTTTGACGGGAAAACGTAATTTTACGGTTTTGGCGGGAAAACACAGTGTTACGATTTTGGTGGGAAAACGTAATTTTACGGTTTTGGCGGGAAAACACAGTTTTACGGTTTTGGCAAAAAATGTGGATTCTCTAATTTTGGTTTCGAGGAGAAACTGTAATTACGTAATTTTCCACCAAACTCATAATTTTAGAAGAGAAATAACAAAAAAAAATTAGATTTTATAAAAGAAATAACAAAATAAAATTCAGATTTTATAAAAGAAAATAACAAAAATAATACTCAGATTTTATAAGTGAATAACAACAAAAATAAATTCAGATTTTATAAAAGAAAATAACAAAAATAAAACTCAGATTTTATAAGTGAATAGGAAAAAAAAATAACAAAAATAAAATTCAGATTTTATAAATGAATGACAATAGAAAAAAAAATGGGCTGTCCATGGTCATGACCATTTGGAAATGGTCTTAATGGACATGGACACTTTGTGGATCATTGTCCATTTGGCCCATGCAAAAGAATGTCCAGATGGACTCGCCCAAATGGTACATGGACGGACCATTTGACAGCTATAGGGGCAACTGAAGAAAAGATGATCGCGTGTTTCAATGGGGAAGTGGCAGAAGACACAGTTAGTGAGAGCCCCACCACCCCATTGTAGCATACGATCGCCGGTTGTTAATCGGTTTAGAGCTGCAAGCCAAACAAGGAGCGAGTACTTCGGTGTGGCGTTAGGAAACCAAACCCCTCTATACCAACTTACCCTCCCTCGTGGCACACGCAAGATTTCCCATGTCTCGTTAGTGTTGAAAGAGTCTTTATAGCGGTCTTGTTTACCCTTCCAGAGAGCCTTATCCTCTGTTTCCGTAGGTCCTCTGTTCCGGAGTTCATCGAGAGCGAGCTCCATTTGGTTTAGGTAAACTATTTCTTCGATTCGACTCACACCACAACAATTTGCGGTTTGTATCATCTTCACGAGGCAAATCTCTAAGAGAACGACTCCCTGACGTGACTTCAATAGAGGAATTAACAAGTTCCTTTCGTTTTTTCTTTCTTTTTTTTTTTTTTTTTACACAGAGATTTTGTTAAGATTTTTTTTTTGGGCAACGACTTGTTTATATAACTACAATATTTCCTTTTATCAATAGAGGGAAAAAAAAATTTGAGGAGGGGAATAATAGGAGAATCAAAAGAAATACAACCGATTACTAAAATATTCCTTTTTTATAATGGAATTACAAATAAAAAACTCCTCTTTGCATCCATAAAATATTCCTTTTTTATAAGACTCTCTCGCTTATGTAATTGAACCAAGGTATCTCCAATCCTACTCTATTTTAAAATCAAATTTTTATTATAGGGTAATATTTGTTCCAATCCTACTTTATATTTTACTCTAAAATAGAGAAAATAATAGGATTGCTCTATATATAGAGCAACTCTATTTTTTACACTAACTCTATTTTAGAGTTAAAAATAAAATAGTACATTGGAGAAAAACAATATTGTATTTTTTAGTTACTCTATTTTAGGGAAAAAATAAAGATATACATTAGAAGATGGTCTAACTCAATAGATTTGTTGTAATCGTTTAAGTGTATAATGTAAATAACGGTTCACATTTGATCGATCCGTAATGGGTTTTCATTGTACAAAACGTTTAGTTAGTTAGATCTGACCCATTAACCCGCCGCCCTCGCCTCTTCCTCAGGCGATTTCTGTCGTGGTAATTTTGTGTTGGTTTGAAACTTCTAATTGTATAATCCATTACAAAAAAGGGAGATTTGATTAGTTACATAATATCAAACACATATATAAAGAAAACATTTTATCTCCTATATAATAAAACGGAAGTACACAACTTTTTTTTGTAAAATATCTAATTTTTATAAGTTGGTTACAAAATATGTTATACATTAAATATAGGTTGATTACAAAAAAAATGTTATAGATTAATTGGTGAATTAGTGGGCTATATGAATACACTTAAGAATATCCCAAAAAATCTTCTTAAAGAGAATATTCCAATGATTTATACAATTTCCAAAATAAAATTTTTAGTATTCCATGTATTGTTACAAAATATATACTGTTAGACATAAACATATATTGTTAGGCGTATAAAAGAATAAAATTTTGGCAATTTATCACACTTAATCATGATTTCCAAGATCTTATTATGTAGTTGAAAATAAAATCTTATCTAAACACGGGTCATATTAAAAAAAACTTTCACCAAACATGTTCAAAAATTAAAATAAAAACAAACAACAAACATAACTTTTTCTCTCATACATAATATGTGTTTTTTTCAAGCCATCATATTTAGCATATAATTTCATTACATAATGTTTTATCCAAAAAAACTTTTAAAAACAATAATAGAAATTATATTTTATTCTAAAATTATAATGTAAATAAAAAAATTTCAACCCGTGCTCTAGCACGGGTCCTAATCTAGTTGAATTTTATAAAAGTATACATAGCATAATATCAAAGGAATGTCAATTTAATTTAAATTTCACTAAAATACAAACATTGAAATACTAATAATATAGAAAATGTTTGATAGTGTAATGAGCTCATTTATTTTCAAACCTTTTTCTAAACAGAGCCTAAATCAGAAAATAACTATTTTTTTTCTTTCTTTCTTTGCTTACCTACTTTCCCGTAAATATTTACTTTTCTAGTTTATTCTTCCATAACTAATTTCCAGAAAAATAGTTAGGCAAATCAAATTTATTATCTTTGAGAGTTATATACTTATATTACCAAGGATCAGATTTTAGTTAAGAAACTAGACGATCTTGTAAATATGTTTTGGCAATATATAGGGGAGAATTTGATAGAAGTGTTTCAAGCGTATGCCTTTGGACGAGGACAAACTTATCAATTACAACTAATCCAAAGATAATGTATATTTATATAAATAAATCGTTACGCTTTATGCGTTATTGTTGTTTTGTTTTCTTAAGGATGATCAAGCTAAAAGCAATGATGATGAGCATATTAAAAATATTAGGGGTTAGACCACGCTACGCGTGGGTTGTTTTTTAACATTCTTACAATAATTAAGGTAATACTAAATCATTCATACATTGACAATACGGTCAACTGGCCACAAATAGAGATGTTGTGTGTGGGTAAGTAAACCAAGCTCAGCCTGAATTTGAACTCAATTAGCTTACTAAAACCCAAATTCTATCGGATTTTGAGTATAATGGCTAATGGTGTAAAAAACTTGATGGATTCTGGATTAATCTATGGGAGCCTGAATTTTTGTACTTGGTTTTTCTGTGATTTATATGTATTTGTGTTTTACAATTATTCATCAAAATATTTTTACATATTCATATAAGTTCATTTTTTATATATGAACTTGAGATAAGAACTGAACAAAACCGTAAAGAACCAATTTCTTTATACCCATTGACCAGTCTTAAAGTTCTCTTCCTCAAACACCTCTGTACTCGGGTTTTGTTCATTTTTTCGGTTGGAAGGACGTTATATGTAGCTTGAATGAACAACCACTGAATTTGTTTGCTAAAAACTTTGGTGAATGTGATATATATCACAAAGATTGTGAAGTAACAAAATGAATGTAGCAAATAATTCAAATTTGCAACGTATCTATACGTACATGGAGATTATATTATAGTTTGTACACTTTCAAATTTTACATTTAATTGACATTCGAAACATAGTAGTATAAGGTCTAAATAGCTATAAAGTTTGCATCAAAATTAGATTTCGATATACGAGGAAACAAAAATAAAGTTGCTCAAGTCTCATATACTTATCTTGCTTTAGCTATACTTGCATCTTTTTTAAACAATGAGACGACATTCCCTGCAAAACAGTAAAAAGGAGTAAATCATATGGTTTTAAACCCAAGATTTACAGTGAATATCTTTTTTTTTTTAGAACGGCTGTGTAAGCCTTTACACTTCTTCACATTGGTGGTATTGCATTAAATAGATTTTCATATCAGAGTTGACGAAAAACGTGATTTCAAAGCTAAAATGACCATCAAACATGAACTATATGATTATTATGAAGCTGCTTTTTTTTTAATTTAACCACCTACAGATTTTTTCCCTGTCACCCACTTTTTCATGATCTGAAAATTAAAATGATTTAGGAAATATATGTTTAAAACAATTACGCATCATAGCTTTAGTTAGTTTTTAATATTCCTTCTTAACAACATGGTCACATCGGTTTTACTCTTCTTCTATGTATATGAGTATATCCCACACGGACGACTTATGAAAAGGAATGTTAATTACCACTATCAGATTTTTTGAAACAATATACATGTAGTATATTCTTAAACTTGTATGATTCCATGTAACATATATATACTTTGGTACAATTGGGACGTTAAGATTGAAAGCACTATTGTTTTTTAATGTAGAAAACCAAATAAACCGTTTGTCAAAAAAAAAAAAACAAAACAAAAAGCCACCAATGTTCGTCTCCAATTATTATATACTACTCACCAGATGACTCCCGTGGGTTCTTCTCGACTGCTCCACCACCACACTGAACCCATAGATTGGACTTTTGCCTTAAAAAAAGGAAAATAACATGGTTGAACAGATAATTCATCAGAATATCATAAATTAAAGAACCTAGAAGATTTGTATAGCGTTCAATACAAAGACAATAATACCTGTAGAACAATGGAGTTTTAGGAAACCAAAAGTGTGGAGAAGAGATGAAATTGGAATCACATGTTATGAGAGTCTGAGAAACCCAATGGAACTCAAAACAGATGAGTTAAGGTTAAAAGGGGGAGTGATAAATGTTCCTAATTGCTTTTCCATAGACGTTTCACTAAACATATTAACATTTTCTTCGCTCTTTAGCCAATACGAACAAAGAAAATCACCAAGAGAAATAGAAAAGAGTTAACCTTACACCAAAGGTTAGATTTTCAAACGACATCGGCGACCTAGCTAGAACCGCAAACCAACGTCGGTGATCACGAGAACATATGAAAGAGAAAGATGCACTATTGATGAATAAATCGTTGATGCACCTTTGGTGTAAATTCGATTGTGCTGGTTCATGTAGCAGAGGAGAGATGGAGGGAGGCGTTATAACTGGGATTGTAACACGTTTTTTAATTTAAGATACACTGGAAGGAAGTTGATGTGGTAATTTGGAAACAAATTAGAGTAGGAATGAGACATGCTAACGTGGCAATTTGAGAACAAATGTAGAAAAGCTGATGTGGATACTCTTAAGAGGGTTCAAATTGTCCCTTTTATTAGCAGTAACTAGAACATAGATTAGTACTTTAAGGAACATAAGCAGTTTAAACATCAACATAATCAGTTTCTCCTTCAACAGTTTAAAGAAAAATCTACATATAGACTACACCAATTGAGTAGAAAAATCAACCTCACAGAAATATGGGGAATCTTCTTATTCTCAACTGAACAAAATCAGAAAAAACAAAAAAAAGAAGAATGGATTGAAAATTTCTAAGGAACAAAAAGTTAAAAATGATAGGAAAATTTTCAATCTGCTGATATAAGCGTCAATTTTTTTGCCAAAACTTCAATGATCATTCATATACCTGCTTCACAAACGGCTCATCAATCAATGAGATATGAATATATAGAATCGACCAAATTTACAAGACTAACTATTTGATGACATGTAACAAAAAGAAATCCGAATTATCTATATTTTAGAGATAGACAACAAGAACAATGGACTGAGTTAATCTACGGCCGTCTTCTAAATTAGTTTCAGGGTTTTCGATTTTTTTTGTTTGGGTTTTCCAAATTGGAATCAAGCACGAATTGAATCTATTGCATATCATCTCCGTTTATAACTAAAGGAGGGGAACTATGAAAACTTCAAGCGACATATTACCTGGAGACTAAAGAAGACTTCAAATATCAAATGTGACGGTGGCATCTCCAAGGGGAAATCACAACTACAGGCAGGATAAAGCAATCAGTGGCCGGGTAAATGCAAAAGGGAGATTTTAAAGGAATAAGAATCTCTATATATGAGGGCGAAGGAGTGTGATGATCGACTGAAGGAGTGTGATGCTTGAAGGAAGCGGAGTGAAGGGGCACAGCAAAAGGTTGAGACGAAGGAGAAGTGATGCTTCACAAAAGTACGTGAATAAAAAGTTGCAATTGAAAGACACATCCTTTGGTTTAGTAAACCACAGCCTTTAGATTAATAAAAAACTAACCTCAACCGTTAGATCTAAAGATGACGTCAGCAAATCCCCTAAAAAATGGGTTTGCTATTATATATAAATTACTAAAAAAATATTTTAAAAAAATAATGAAAATTTTATATGTATTATAACAATTTTATTTGATAAATTTAGCTGTGATTTACATTATACACTTACACAAACCATTACAACAAACAGGGGAGCACCCACGTTCATTAGAAAGGGGTGCAGGTGCACCATATAAAAATATAAAAAGTTAGAGGGTATTGATTTGAGATTTTAAGAAAGTTTTAATGACTTTAAATAAAATCATGGAAAGTATAAAGTTGAGAATTCTTAGTGATTGTTTAGAAAGTTTTTTAAAATCTTGCTGATTTGTGTTTTCTAATCTTGTACAATCTTGCTCAACAAATATTGCACAATATTCTTTTGATTCAACACTTCTGTGAAAAAAAAAAAAAAAAAAATCTTTGTGCTCACGGTTCTTCTCTCGACATCGCAACCTTCAACATCGCCGCACACCACGGTGGTGGTAGCCATGAACGGAGGCTCTCTTCTTCTCTGATCTATATAAATTGCGTAAATTGTGGCGATCTCGTTGTGTGTCTCATTAATATATACAATAAGGGTGTCATGATCCTTACATAAACAAACATGCACACACACACAAAGAAGAAAGAGAGATAAAGAAAGAAGATCAGAGAGAGGGTACTCGAAGTGAAAGTTAAGAGAAAGAGAGAGAGAGATGAATATACTATACATTGACCTCTCTGTTTCACGAGGATGCACATGCTCCTCTCTCTCTTTCAGAAGTTTTTGTTTTGTTTTTTGTTTCATTGCTCTCTCCTCGTCTTCTCCCCTAGCTAGTAGCTAATAATATCTTTCACAATTCACATGCTCTATCTCTCTCTCTCTCTCTCGCAATCTTCTATTGGTTGAGATGCTGGGTATATGAGTTTGGTTGAGATGGGTGGAGATATGATGGAAGATGATTGGGAATTTGCGATTCTTCTCCGCCTCCCAAAAAGTCTTGTTCTGTTTTGCTGTTGAGTCTGAGAGAAGTATGAAGAGATGAGGACAGAAGTTATGAATATATATCCCAGTAACCCACGTTTTCATTTTCAACAACAACAAAAAAAAGTCATGGACTCTATGTCACAATCTCTCTATTTGACAGTGTTCTAAAACGCGGGCGCTTTGCCTGTATATGCGACGCTTATTCTCTATTCGGTGTCGTAACGTATCATATACATCCTATACGGCTTGTTATGCGTTTTCTTATAAAGCGGGCGCCTGGGTACCGCATAGTCCGCGTATACAACACCGCCGAGACGTCGTCCCTACATGTTCTTAATTGGACAAAAACCTAGTTTCTTGATACTTAATGAAAACCCTAAATACAATCCCAACTAATATTGATATCTCTCTGGTTATAACTCGTTTTCATAGCTCGTTAAATTCTATTGCTCTTCTCTGTTATTCGGTATTCCTCTTTGGTTTATCTCTCTACTCTGATTGACCTTCTTCTCAAAGTAAGCTGCTTCATGGTCACTTTCGTGTATCGCAGTCTTTGCGGTACAGTTCTTTCTTTATTATTTAATATTATGTTATATTACTAATAGTTTGTTGATGCCTCTAATACCTTTGGTTTATTGTTCGTGGCTATTCCTTGTGAAGTGTTTATATAACATCGATTGTGGGAGTAACAATCATGTTATGTTGTCATGATTTGATTATTTAATTATTTTTGTTTATATTTTTGTATTGTTTTTCAGTAAAAATTAGAGGGGATTATTATCAAAATTCAGCTGCTATGAACTATGACTGAATCTGCATAAATAACTGGTTTAAAAATATAACTATTTTATAATTTCTATATATCATATATATATATATAAAATTATTTAGTATATATTAATATCCGCCTAGACTCCGCCTAAACACCCGCATATACAACTAGGCGCTAGGCGTTCGTCTATCGCCTAGAGACCGCCTAACGCGTTTTAGAACAGAGCTATTTGATGAAAGAGTTTTCATGACTTTTGTTATGAAGAAAATGATATAAAATCCTAAACCAATAACATAAAATTTGAATTCATTAACAATCCAAGATTCATTTGTTTTATTTGAATAACATAAAAGTTTTAATGACTTTATAAAACTCTTAATCCAATAACACTAGATTTATCAAGATTTTAGATAACTTTTTATAAATCCACAACCAATAACACCAAATTTTAAAAGAGTTTTAAAACGTCTTGATTGAATAACAACATATTTTACATAACTTTTAAAGTTATTAAAATTCTCTTAAAATCCCAAACCAATACCCCCTAATTTATGCCTACTTATTAGTGATGCAAGTAGCCTGGTGGTCAATGATGCACCACATACTTTCTGAGTTCAAGGCTTCAAAACCCACCAGAACACTTTAGACTCACTCATTGCTTCACAACATCAATCTGAATTAATCTCAACATTCTTGTTTCTTGATTTCATTTTGCTAGCGATGATTGGCTTGATAACATATTTATATTTCTTACAGTGTTGCGGATAATTTCTTTTTTAGTTTCAAGCTGCTGAAGCCCGCAAGCATCATAAACATGCTTGCCTTCTTTTTTTTTTTTTTAGACAACATGCTTGCCTTCTCTAAAACCCAAGTTCCCCTCTCACAAATGTGAAACCACTTTGCTTGATAATCTTCTTCCCAGATACTCTCAAAAAAATTAATATAGAGTATTCACACTCCATTTTGAAATACAATTTAATTGTATATTACATAAAAATAAATAAAATTTAAATTATATGCACTTAATCTCAATTGATAAGACTTATAATTTTCATATCAAAATAATATACACTATATCAAATTCATATTTACTTAATTTTAATAATCTCATACATAATAATTTTATTACTTGTCAAACTACTTTTAAATAAAACTATCAAACTAGCATGACCAAGGTGGTCACGGGTCTTTTGGTCCATCAACGTTTGTTTTTTAATTTTCTTTTCAGCTTGGATGTAAATTTATCGATGCAACTTGTAATTGGAGGAGATTTTTTATTTCTGATTGTAAAAATATTGCATTATAAATTCTGAAAGGAATATTTTAGTAATCGGTTGTGTTTCTTTAATTCACCTATTATTCCTCTTTCGATCGTGAAACAAATTTACTTTTTTTTTCCGCTATTGATAAAAGGAAATAGTGTAGCATGAACACACCCATGTGTATGAATCTCTATCATAGTCTACAATGTTAACAGAATTCACTAGACTACTAAAAGTCACCCGATCCATGGATGTTTTTCAAAAGTAACTGGATCTAAAACTCTCAGTGGTCGCCATCGGGATTCTAGATGTATGATGAATTCCATGTACGCATACTGACAATAGACATAACCTACCAACCATCATCCTCTTATCAACATGCCATGTTTTGCTAAAATCCATCACCTTTAGCAACTCACTCCACATAGGACCATCAAGGGTTGTTGGTATTTTCATTTCTTTCCAGAAATCATGGTGATCAACATCAAAGTTGTCTAAAGGGTCAAATGCATCACAATTTAAGCTTGTTATCTCTGCAAACTCATTTAAAGAAAATCTAATTGGTCTATCACCGATCAAAGACCAAACCTCATGAATGTTGTTGATTCTTAGCTGATGTGTTAGTAGAAAATGAACTCTCTGCGCCGCCCATGTGTATTCCAATTTAGCAAACTTTATAAACACTCCAAGAGATGATTGCTTCAGTTTCTCCCACACATCCACCCCTAATCCTTCTCTCAAAATTCCAATTTTCGACACAAAACAGTTGTGGTTCATGCTCCTACGTTGGAGAGGCGATTTCCCTTCTTCATACAGTAGAGGAGGATATTTGATGCTATTCTTGAAGATGTCATTCCTAAACAATATATCAAATCTCTCATTAATAGAAGTCAAAGAGAATCCGATAAACAATTATATCAAAAAACAACAAATCGACACAGAAAAATATATAAAATCAAGACCAAATTCTTCAATAACTAAAGACCCAAAATATATAAAAAGTGAAGCTCATGACCATCAATTGAGACTTGTGGACAACAGTTGGAATTGAAACTTGATCAGTGACACAATATAATCATTTCTCTATTACTTAAAAATGTTAGATATCCAATGATCTCAAAAGAGAACTACTTACGTAACAATTCATGGCCATTTGGTTACTATATATTCTAGATTTCCGACACGCACTACCAACACTCAGATGTAGTATAACTAACACCAAACAAGAGTCACCAAGAAAAGAAGAAAAAAGGTTTGTTAGACTATTAGCTTCAGTATAGACATCAAGAACCAATGTAAAAAACAAACATTCAACTCTCGAAAGCAATAATCTTAATCTGCAAATTATAAACATTGCCATAGTTGATAGAATCCTGTAAATTTACTAACAGAAAAACAAAAATCCCATCCGTGAAGAAGGATAAAAGATATACCTGCTTTTAGTTTCCACAATTATCTGCAAATGGTTGATTTAATCTTCTGTTAACTCCAATGCCACTTGTATATCAAATCCTCCTTAGGACTCTAAAATCATACAAACATCATACAATTCAATGGAAATCAAAGAACTTGCATAATGTAGACATGGATAATTGGAGAAAAAAATCATATCATAAAGCCTAACCGGAATTATGAAGCTATTGAGGATCAAGACCCAAAACAAGAAGCCTAATCCTTCCCACCGAATCTGTCACAAGAGCAAGACCCAAACAAAAACAAGGTTAATCTACAATTGCAATTAACAATTCTGTTCATTCTTATAATAATCCAATTAAAAACTCACCGCCGGAGAAAATCACCAACCACCGAAGACACTAAATTCTTATTTTGCCGCCGTAATTCTTTAACCCAACTACGCAGGCGTCTGTAACTGGATGGAGCAGTGAACACCGGTGATTACAAATCACCAACCACCGAAGCCGCTAAGTTCTTATCTCGCCGTCGGAATTCTTTAACCCAACTACGCCGGCGTCTGTATTTGGATGGAGCAGTGAACACCGTGATTACAGCTCTTAATCGCCGGCGGAAGATGACGACAGATCGGGTTTTTTTTGGGGACTGTAAAACCTCTTCTTCGTTCTTTGCCAGCGGACGACACAAAGTTTTCTAGTGTTTAAAAAAAAAATGTCGGGTTTGGGGTGTTTTTGATTTAATCGATTTTTTTTCTTTTATTACTTAATTTTTATTTCCTATTACAGTTTTAATTGAGCTTTTGGTAATTTAAACACTAAATTGTGTCATTTTAATTTTTCCCAAAAAAAAAGTGTCAATCTAGCAATATTTTTGCAAAATTGTATCAATGTGGTCTATTTTCACTAAATAAAATTAGGATGACACAGGTCGTTGCCAAAAAAAATCATAACGAAACCTCTTTGTGTGAAAAAAAGACGAAAGGAACTTGTTGATTCCTCTATTGAAGGGGGTCACGTCAGAGAGTCGTTTTTATTGGGATATATTAGTTAACACAAATCATATCCCGTATGTTTAGCAATTACAGTAAATAGTTTCCTTACTCTCTAGTGTATATTCTCTGCAATCTCTGTCATTAAGACTGAGTGATCTCATCTCTGTAATATATATTCATGTACTCTTCTCACAATAAAATATACAGAAACATTGTTCATCTGATTCTACATGGTATTAGAACCAGAAACGTGAAAATCCGATCAATTTTTTGTCCTTTCTTTTCTTTCTTGTTCTTTTTCTTGTTCACCATGTCTCGTAACAATGAAAATGGAGTCTCCGACTCTTCGACCCCGACCCCGACTACGACGACTCTCGAAGTGAAACGCACCATCTCACCTTATGACTTGACCGCCGCTGACAATCCCGGCGCTGTGATCTCTCATCATCTGCTCAAGGGGATGAATTATGAAGAATGAGCAGTTGGTTTCAAAACCGCTCTCTGCTCAAGGAAGAAATTTGGATTTCTTGATGGATCCACTGCCCGAGCTGCTGACGGATCTCCTAACTTTGACGACTGGTGGACAATTCAGTCGTTGCTAGTTTCGTGGATCCGCATGACGATTGAACCTTCGTTACGTTCCAACATCTCTCATCGGGACGTTGCCAAGGATCTCTGGGATCACCTGAAGAAGCGCTTCTCCGTCACCAATGGACCTGTCTTCAACAACTGAAGGCCGAACTTGCTTGTTGCAAGCAACGAGGACTTGCCATTGAAGCTTATAATGGCAAGTTGAATCGAATCTGGGATAACATGGCGAATCACAGGCCTCTACGGTTTGAAAATGTGGCAAATGTGAGTGTAATCTCACCTCCTTGCAAGAACAAGATCGTGAGGAAGACAAAGTCCATGATCTTTTGTCCGGCCTTCATGATTCTTTCCAGACGGTTCGATCAAGCTTGGTCTCTCGTACACCAATTCAACCAATGGAAGAGGTGTGTATAACGTGGTGCGTCAAGAGGAGGACTTGCGTCAAGGTGTCTCCAACAATGATGATGCTAGTGGAGTCACTGCATTTGCTGTCCATCAAAAATCACGGTCACTTCCTGTTCGTGGCAACGATGAGGGATCTTTGTGTAAACACTGTCATCGTAGAGGTCACCCGTACGGAAGCTGTTTTGCTGTTATTGGTTATCCGGAATGGTGGGGAGACCGCCCACGCAGTCGCACAATGCAAGGCAGAGGTCGCGGGCAAGCTTCGCAAGGTGCTACGGCTGGTCGTGGAAGGAACCTAAGCTATGCCAATGCGGTTCATGTTCCTAATGTCATGAGTCATGAAAAAGCAAACCACGTTGTGACGGATGCAGATCGTGACGGAGTCAGCGGTTTCACCGACTTACAGTTGCAAAACTTTGTGAAGCTACTCAATGCTGGCGCCGGTGGTGGTGCAAGTTCTAGTACCGAAAAACTCTCTGGTAAGTACTCTTCTCCCTCTTGGATACTTGATAGTGGGGCATCCCATCATCTCACCGGAAATTCTGATCTTCTTACAGATGTTAGACAAATGGCTCCTATCTTAGTTATTTTGGCTGATGGTCGGGAACGGGTATCTCACATCGAAGGCACTGTTGTTGTTGGCCCTAATTTGGTTCTGAAATCAGTTTTTTTACTTTGAAGCATTGCAGTCTGATCTTATTTCAGTGGGTCAGTTGATGGATGAGAATTGTTGTGTTGCTCAACTAACACCTCGATTCATTGTCATTCAGGACCGTGTTTCGAGGATGACGATTGGTGCGGGGATGCGTGATGGTGGCACTTTCCGTCTCTGCAGGATGGAGACAGTGGCGTCGGTAACCACTCATGATGACAAATCCTACTGGCACAACCGGCTAGGCCATCCATCTCCACGCATTGTTGGCTTACTTCCAAACGTTTCTTTACATGTTGCTTCTCAGTTTTCCAATAAAACATGCGATGTCTGTTTTCGCGCCAAACAAACTCATTATTGTTTTCCGATTAGTAATAATAAAACCTCCTCCATTTTTGAGCTTCTTCATTGTGACCTCTGGGGGCCATATCGCACACCTTCCTCCTCTGGTGCTAGATATTTCTTAACGGTTGTTGATGATTACTCAAGAAGTGTCTGGATTTTTCTACAACATAAAAAGACTGAAACATCCACAAATCTGAAAAATTTAATCTCTTTAGCGGAGAGACAATTTCATGTGCAAGTCAAACGTGTGAGGAGTGACAATGGAAAAGAGTTTGTAAGCATGGGAGCCTACTTTCAGAGTCAGGGTATTCTTCATGAAACATCATGTGTGGGCACACCACAACAGAACGGCAGGGTTGAACGGAAGCATCGGCACATCTTGAATGTTGCTCGTGCCTGGCGTTTTCAATCGCACTTACCAATTCGTTTTTGGGGAGAATGTATTCTCACGGCAGGGTACTTAATAAATCGAACTCCAAGCTCTCTGTTGAATGGTATCACCCCGTATGAGAAGTTACATGGTAAGGTTCCTGATTATGCACATGTCAAGGTCTTTGGGAGTTTGTGCTATGCTCATACACAGGCTCACAAAGGGGACAAGTTTGCTCCTCGGGGTCGAAGGAGTATCTTTGTTGGTTATCCATACGGTAAGAAAGCCTGGAGACTGTATGACCTTGAATCCCATGAATTTTTTGTATCTCGGGATGTCGTCTTCTGTGAGACAGAATTTCCATTCTCAGCCGCTGTTACTTCGACGGACGATGACGACGCCAATGTTTCACGGGCCTCTCCTGTGAGTGGTGTTGTAGACGATGATGATAATGGGCCTTCCACTATTATTTCATCCCATGGCCCAACTGTTATGAAAAGCCCAATAGCATCCCCTGTTTCCTCGGGTCCAACAAGCGTGTCGGATCCTTCTTCCTCGACATTCAACTCTGACCTCTCCCCGAGATCTTCCCCATCTTCACCATCTTCGCCGCCTGTGTTACCCTCGCCGACTTTGTCTCAGTCTTCACAACAATCGACTCCTCCCGCTTCGTCGACTTCTTCGTCTTCTTCACCGCAACGATCTGAATCAGATGAAGAAGAGGTTTCTGTTCCACCGGCGGAGCCGATACCTCTTCGTCGTGGAGCTCGACCACGCCGGTTACCAGTCACCTTGCACGACTATGTCGTCAATACGGCTCAAATAAAGTTATTGGGTACTTCGAAATCCTCTTATCCAATTCGAAATTATGTTGGGTGTACTCGTTTTTCTGCCACTCATTGTGCTTATTTGGTTGCTATCACTGGTGCGATTGAGCCACGGACGTACAAACAAGCCATAAAAAGTATAGTCTGGACGAAGGCAATGACCTCTGAGGTCAGTGCTCTTGAGGAAAATCAAACATGGACCATTGAGGATCTTCCTCCTGGCAAGAAGGCGATTGGCTCTAAATGGGTTTACAAGATAAAACACAACTCCGATGGGACTGTCGAGCGGTACAAAGCACGATTGGTTGCTGTTGGGAATAAACAAGTTGAAGGTGAGGATTACGGTGAAACTTTCGCACCAGGGGCGCGAATGCAAACGTTACGTCTGTTTTTGGAAGTTGCTGCAGGTAACAACTGGCATGTGCATCAGATGGATGTGCACAATGCTTTCTTGCATGGTGACCTTACTGAGGAAGTGTATATGAAACCACCTCCTGGTTATTATCTGGATGATGAGACTAAAGTGTGTAGACTTCGCAAGTCTCTCTACGGTCTTAGAGCTTTGCCTCGTGAAGATGATACAAACCGCAAATTGTTGTGGTGTGAGTCGAATCGAAGAAATTGTTTGTGAAGACTGGATTAGTGCATTACCCGAGGATTTGCTCGTAATGATCTTGGATCTTGTTCCGACAAAATACGCAGTGGCCACCATGTTTCTGTCCAAAAGATGGTTCTCTGTTTGGACGATGAAACAGAGACTTGAGTACAAAGACAGCGAAGAGGAGGAGGAGGAGGAGGAGGAGGAGGAGGAGGAGGAGGAGGAGGAGGAGGAGGATAGTGAGAATGATAATGATAATGATAGTGATGATGATAGTGATGGTGATAATAGTGATGATGATGATGATGATGATGATGATGAGCATGAACATGTGGACAGTGATGATGATGAGCATGAGCATGTGGACAGTGATAACGAGAACGAGAATGAGGATCAGAAAGTGGAGGATGAAAGCAAAAAGAGCGTCTGGTGGTTTCTTGAAAAATCATTGCAACTCCACAAAGCACCCGTAATATCCAACTTGTGTATTGTACTCGGTCCAAATTGTCCTACCGATGCTGATGTCGGGAAGTTGGTTGCAAACGCTGTTGATCGCTGGGTGCTTGAGATGAAATTTAAACTCCTCTGGTCCGCAGATCCAGCCAGCTTGCCCAAGACCCTTTACTCTTGCCAATCTCTCATGACACTGACTCTCTCCAACAAGATTCTCATGGATGTTCCTTCTTCCGCATCCCTTCCATCTCTCACAACTCTCAAGCTTCACTCTGTGGTCTATAATGACGATGATTCTCTTGTTAAGTTATTATCAAGCTGTCCTGTTCTCGAGAAACTGTTCGTTAAACGACACAAGAAGGATGACAATGTGACCAAGTTTAATGTGGTATCGCCTAGCTTATTGTGCTTTATGTTGGGTTTTCCTCCTAGTGGGGAAACCAATTGGGTTTGGTTAACCAAACCTGGACTTGGGCCATTATATTAGTCCATGAGATTAATATTGTATTTTAGGTTATGAGACACTATATAAACATTCTTAAACTAATTATTGGTATAAGAAAAAAAATAGAGAGGAGAGAGTTGATTTTCGGATCTAGAGGAGAAGAGAAAAACAGAATCTTTAGGGTTTGGTGTTTTGCACGTTTGGACATTTAAACGAGCTCCGATCTGGCTGATTTTTGGAGGGTAGCTTCGTGACTCAGTGTTCTACATATTTGACGGTGGAGATCTTGTTTCAACGGTTTGTGAGAAATCTGAGTTTTAGCGTGGCTGGTCGTATATGGAATTTCTAGATTTTTCTACAGCATCTATCGTGAGTGTTTGTAAGATCCAACGGTAAGATCTTCTCGGTTTGAGCTGAAATTTTGCAGAGTTGTTCCTGACTTGTTTATCTAGGATTTGTACGGTGGAGATCTGAATAGGTTGCCGGAATCTTAGTGAATATAGGGTCGTTTGGAATTGCATAGTTTTAGCCTTTTGTGTTCTCTCTCTTGTGTTGTTTTCTTATTGAGATTGCTACTTGTAGCCTTAGTCTCTGGATAGGACGTGGTTGTACTCAAATACATTGGTGATAGTTAAATTTTGAGTGGACTACGGTCCCGTGGTTTTTACTCCTTGCATTGCGGAGGTTTTCCACGTATAATTCTGTGTCTCGTTTATTTGACGCTTTGAAGTTTTTGCTACCAAGATTATTATATTTTCCTCACAGGTTCACATATGTTAGGGTGAAACTTTATTCCGCTGCGCAACTGTGCGTTGTTTCCCCAACAAAATGGTATCAGAGCACTGGTTTAATAACTTTGGTTATTGATTGCTTTTGTGAACGATGGAAAATATTGGTAGAATGTTAAGCTTGAATGGTTCTAATTATCATCTATGGAAAGGCAAGATGGAAGATTTGCTTTTCATGAAGGAATTTCATGTTCCTGTCTTTGAGGAGAAGAAACCTGAAGATAAGATTGATGATCAGTGGAAGTTGCAGCATCGCCAAGTGTGTGGTTTGATAAGGCAATGGGTAGATGATAATGTGTTGAATCATATTGAAAATGAGACTAATGCTCGTTTTTTATGGTTGAAGCTGGAGCAACTATTTGCTCGAAAGATCGGAAATAATAAGATGTACATGATCAAGAAGTTGATTGAGTTGAGGTATCAGGAGAGAACTCCGATGACTGATCACTTAAATGTGTTTCAGCGGCTGCTTAATAAACTTTCTGATATGGGAGTCAAGTTTGAGGATGAGATTCACGGTTTGTGGCTTCTTGGTACATTACCATATTCTTGGGAGGTGTTTAGGATGTCTCTTTGTAACTCCGTGTCGAATGGTGCTATTTCGATGGATGTAGTGAAGAATAGTGTCTTGAATGAGGAAACTAGAAGATAGTCTAATGCTAGTTCCTCGCGTTCAGATGTGTTGGTTACTGAGTCAAGGGGGAGGAGTACATTTAGAGAGCCCAAGAATGATAAGAACAGGAGCAGGAGCAGGAGCAAATCTAATAAATTTGCTAATATGGAGTGTCACTACTGTCACAAGAAAGGACACTTGAAGAAAGATTGCTGGAAGTTGAAAAGAGATAACAAGCAGCAAGGGAAGCAAGAAGAAGTAGATCGAGTGATCTATTGCGTACGTATCCTCCCTCCTCCAAGTTTGATGTCTTAAAAGGTTGAATGTTTGTGTTTGATATATATATAGCGGTTTTTGCTTTGCAGGGACATACCACCAAGGATCTTCCACTTACTTGGATCCAACCGAGTTCTGTTCCTAGATGCGTGTCGTCACAACTCAAGGATTTTGAGTGGAATGGATATGTAGGGAGAGAAGAAGAGGAACAGGTCTTGACATACGTCTTAGCAAACTCCAACTGTTTAAAGCTTGCAACAATCACTCTGAGTTTACTCACCTGCGAGTTTGAATCCGACTTCGAGCTTGCAAAGAAGATGACGATGGATCGGTTGAAAGACATTCCTAGGGTTTTAACAGAATCCCAGCTTATCACTACAAGAAATTGAAATATTTATAGCAGATTAATATAGCGTTTAAGACCTTTATGCTATAATTGATATATCTCATAGTTTTAGATGGCGTTAGCCAAGATGCAAACGCTATGTATGGTTGGTCAGGTTTTAATGTTGGAAACGTGGTAAGTTTCGAAACGCTATGTATTGTTGACCCAAAAAATAAAATAATGTATTTACCATCGGACCCTAACTTACTGAAAAACAAGAAGTGGCTCTCAAAATTTCATTCTCCCTCTAACCCTCGTTTACTCTCCCTCTCACTCAATTATTTCATCTTCTCAATCTTTTTCTCAAAAACATTGAAGTAAACCACATATACTCATCGAAATCACTTGCTTTTTGGTCACCAATTCGAAACCATGCTTCTCCTCTGACGAAATCCTCAAGGTACAGATTACAGAAGAAGATCTGTCTTATATCGAAACAACACCGGCAACGCCAGCACCTCTCATGTTCATCTGATTCTTCCTCTTCTTACTCTGATTCCTCCGGATCTGTAGATTTCTTTCTCGGCAATTGATGATGGAAGGAAGAAGAATCATAGCAAACTCTAGACCTTGTGGCGGTAGAAGTGTTGTCGCAAAGAAGAGGTCTTGTCCAATGGATTCGTCAACAGCGGTAAAAAGCTCAACGCCGAGAAATCTCGCCTCATATGGATCGAGCTTTCTCAATCAGCACCACTCAAGAGAGATTCTGAGACATGCGTCTCGTGGTATGTTGTATCATCTTCTTCTGATTTCTGATTTCGATTTTGGTTAATTTTGCTCCTCAAACTTCGCCAAGTTCTTAATCTTTTTTTTGTTGGGTTCTGGATTCAACAACAATAAAATAATCACATACAAGTATGTATCAAAGCTATGGAGGAATACTCAATTTAATTTCATAAGATTTCTGCAGATGCGTGGTGCAGACAACAACCTTCCTGTTGTTTTGTCAAGCAACCTTGCGTAAGCTCGCTAACTCATTTCACTTTCCAACGATTTGCTTCAATAGCTCATAAGGTTTCAACTTTGGGTCCGATAAGATTTGGTTTCTATTTAATTCTTGAGATACGGTTGTTGGAGAAAAGTAGATAGATTGTGATATGATAATGGAAAACGTCAGGACGTTCGTTGTTTGATGCGTATCTGCTCAACCACGAGGAATTTGTGCATGAAACCAGTTGGAGAATGTGCTCAGCCCAATTACAAAACTCCTCGAAGAAGAATCAGATCAAACAGAGTTCAGATGAAAGAGTTACGCAATTTACAAAATAGGTGATCTCCAGCTTATGCGAATTCAGACATACGCCCATTCAAAGGAGGATCCTGACCATACTAGATTGAATTAAGCTACAAACCAAATTGTTTTAGAATTTTGGTCCATCAGAGAAGCCCAACAAAGTGGAGTCAGCCCAAAATCAAGAAGAAAATAGAGATTTTCGTCTATTCTCAAAACAACACTTAACAATGTGGTTTTCTCTCTCTTGCACGCACTTTAGAGTTTGAATTTCAATTCCCAAGTTAATGCATTCCCAAGTTGCTGACTGTTATAGGAAATTGTTGTATCTCCTCTATATAATGAGGCTTAATTCATGAATGAAAAATAAGTTTTGTTGTTGAGTAAAAAATCAGAGAAGTTTCTCTCTTTCAAGATGTGATATCTTGTAATTTTTGGAACTCCATGTTCATGGTGCGTCATATCTATGTTCATGGTTGGTTCAAACTTATCATAGATCCTTTCACAGATCTTTGTGGCGTCTCTCGATCCATCTCTCTATCCATTCCTTGTTGGTGTGTCATATTCAGCAAGTTGTCGATCTCTTTTGGTGTGTAATATCCAAAGAATCGATCCACCGGTATATCAGGAGTCTTCCGCAGCTCTTGTGCGACCATTCGCTCCACATCCTTTAATCCTTTAGACTTCACAGTCTCTTGGATGCAAAGTTTATCCCTTTCACCACCTTAGAGTGTCGACTCCTTGGGAGAATCATATCAAATGGTATCAGAGCAACACTCTAAGCTTGGTCTATTATTCTATCATCTTCTCATCTCTCCATCTTCTTTCATTCATTTTCTCATCTCTTCATCCTCTATTTCTGTTTTATTTTTATTTCTTTATTTTGTCAAAAAAAAAGAAGAAGGAAATGGAACGAAAAAAAAAAGAATAGTATCCGGATTTGAGGGCAAATCCTTTTTTCAAGAGGGAGAGTATGATATGATAATGGGAAGCGTCATGACATGTGTTCATTGTTTGATGCGTATCTGCTCAACCACGAGGAATTTATGCATGAAACCAGTTGTAGAATGTGCTCAGCTCAATTACAAAACTCCTCGAAGAAGAATCAGATCAAACAGAGTTCAGATGAAAGAGTTACGCAATTTACAAAACAGGTGATCTCCAGCTTACGCGAATTCAGACATACGCCTATTCAAAGGAGGATTCTGACCAGACCAGATTGAATTAAGCTACAAACCAAATTGTTCTATAATCTTGGTCCATCAGAGAAGCCCAACAAAGTGGATTCATCCCAAAATCAAGAAGAAAAGAGAGATTTTCGTCCATTCTCAAAACAACATTTAATTATGTGGTTTTCTCTCTCTTGCACGCACTATAGAGTTTGAATTTCAATTCCCAAGTTGCTGCATTCCCAAGTTGCTGACTGTTATAGGAAATTGTTGTATCTCTTCTATATAATGAGGCTTAATTCATGAATAAAAAATAAGTTTTGTTGTTAAGTAAAAATCAGAGAAGTTTCTCTCTTTCAAGATGTGATATCTTGTATTTTTTGGAACTCCATGTTCATGGTGCATCATATCTATGTTCATGGTTGGTTCAGACTTATCATAGATCCTTTCACAGATCTTTGTGGCGTCTCTCGATCCATCTCTCTATCCATTCCTTGTTGGTGTGTAATATCCAAAGAATCGATCCACCGGTATATTAGGAGTCTTCCGCAGCTCTTGTGCAACCATTCGCTCCACATCCTTTGATCATTTAGACTTCACAGTCTCTTGGATGCAAAGTTTATCCGTTTCACCACCTTAGAGTGTCGACTCCTTAGGAGGATCATATCAAATTGAGGTTTTATATTCAAATGCTAGACAATGTTTGATTGAAACCATTGATAAGAACATGTACTCCTCTGCAGGAAGATGTCATGATTAGAATATATGCTAACTGATGCTACTGAACCAAACCTGTTTGCATTATGTGAGAAAAAGAGGGATGGTCACACCACTAAGCTTCACAGCTTTGGAGTGTCTTTGCAGCTTCAGTTGTAAGTTTCTTCTTCTTTTTCTTAAATATGAAAGTTATTATCTTTAGTTTATGTTATGTATGTTTTATTTTCTGCTCTTTCTTATTTTCTATGTTTGAACCAAAGCCGGACTATTTACAATATCTCGAAGGTTCTTTGTGCTGCATCAAAATAGCAGACCATTAAACAAGGTAAGGTTTTAGTTTTCTCCAAAAAAGTTTGATGGTTAGTTCCCAATTGATGTTACAAAGTTGTTTGCCATCTCGGCCATTAAATCCAATTAATTGGGACAAAAGAATATATATGTTTTTTGTGTTATTTATTTTTTATGAAGTCAAAGTTTGATGGTTTTGATCCCAATTGATGTCTCTGCGTTGTTAGTATAGGCATACATATATCTGAATAAATTGATGTCTCTGCGTTGTTAGTATAGCTCTTTTTATTAGTGGTACATGTATCATTCTTCTTTTGCTAGCCGTAGAATCTGTCATTAACCTATTTGGGTTGTTAATGTATGTCAGTGCTTTGTTGTATAGAGTGTCGGTGAGACGTGATGGACTCAAGAGGCGCCTAAGGTGCTTTGTTGTATAGAGTGTCGGTGAGACGTGATGGACTCAAGAGGCGCCTAAGGGCATTTCTCTGGCCTATAAATAAGATACAGTTCATTCAACCACAGTCACGCCCTGAACCAGTTTCCAAAAACTCATCACCTAAGATATAATTCTAAACCTTTTTTGATTTGTGGTGTTGGATTGTTGCATTTTGAGAATAAATTGTTGTAGTGATTAAATCTAAGATGATTTTACTATTGATTGTAGAGTACTAGTGTTAGTGTAAGTAACAACACCAACACCATCAAAGGTGGAAAGAAGAAATGCATCCTCTTAGATTGCTCTCGAACAGGAGAAAAAAGCGCTAATGCTACCAAGGTTTGGGTATAAGTTTCTTGGAGATGCACTAGTCTGGAGGCCAAATTCAGAAGTCGAAATCATTGCTGTTTTATTAGGTACTACAGTGGCTTGGCCAAATGACAAAATAGTTTTTATCTGAAACATTGTCTTTGTGTGTGTTACATAACTTGTTATCAGATGTGGCTTTCCTTAATAACTTGTTATCTCATACGTTGTCAGATGTGGCTTTGAGAATATAAGCATATCTTTTTTCATCAAAAAATGTTTGGTTCGTTCACAGATTTATTACTGAAAGCAGGTTTCTGTATTTAGCAATTAGAAGAAAACCAAAAATAACAGCACTACAAAAATGAATGCTATAGTAAAAACTGCTGTGTAAAAAATAAACAATAACAAAAAATTAATGTTATTATAAACTCTAGAACTGCACCAAAATGATCGCTATAGTAAATAACTCTATTGTAGCACAACAAAAAACCACTATGTAAAGTGTCCGATCTACGATGACGGAGGTAGATATAGCGCTTATTAAAACGCTATAAAAACAATATATAGCGTTTATTGGACGCTATAAATACTCCAAATTCTTGTAGTGTATAATCAAGGGAAATAGGCAGAAGTAACCAACAAAAAAACTTTAATTAATTCACTAACCATCACCCTATGATATTCTTTATATTTTTTATAATAATGACAGTTTTGCCCATATGACACTATGAACAGCTAAACACACACTTTCTCACGTGCAACCTCCCTTTTTTTTTTTTTTTCTTTTACTTTTGGGTGAATTTGCCAGATGACCAAAACAACAAAAACAAACTAAGAATATAGCACACTAATGAAAAAAATTAAGTAAATAACTATTAGCTAATGTAAAAAGACAAAAAAAAGGGTAATGTGAATGGTACACGCAGCAAACAAAGGTGTTGGAATACAAGGTCAATTTTTTATTTATTTATTCTTTTATTTATTTGGATAAAATAGTTCTTAACCCATTACATTTTAATGTGATATAGATTTTCAACAAAATTAATTAAAACTTTGAAATTTATCTTAAAAAAATAGGATTTTTTTTTCTGCATTCAACATAACTTGAATTTTTAAAATCGGAAGTTGAAAACTTTAAGTGATGAATAGTGTTTATAATGAAATAGTATAGCAAAAAAATAGTATGGAACATAAATAACTCAAATCCAATTAAAAGCAAAAAAAACGATATACCTTAAAGATATAACATAAACAACCTAAGCAACTATGTAAATGCTAACTATAAGAGATAAAACATAAACAATCAAAATAAACGCACAACACAGAAAAAACGTTATACCGTAAGTGATACAATATAGAAAACCAAGCAACCATGTTAAACAACAGTGATGGTGAAAATGATACCCTAAGGGATATAACATAGAGAACCCAAACTATCGAATTAAGTGCATACTAAAATTAGGTTACAAGGAAATTAAATTAATAGAATATATATTTTTTAAGAAAATGTAATAGAATATTATTGTATTCTATATAGGATAGTAGAATAAATAATTACATTATTTTAGTTACATATTGAGTTAAAGTTGTTCATATAAAAAAAATCAAATAAAAATATAAAAAAGGTTTATTTTTAAGTAAGATTGTGAAATCCAAATAATTTGTGTAAAAAGATTTATGAGAATTGTCCTAGATTTTACTGTAAAGTATAAATGAATAAATAAGAAATAAACAAGAAAATAAGAAAAGTAAAAGAGAAATTGGCAGAAGTAACCAACAAAAAAATTTTAATTAATTCACTAACCATTCTAACCATCACCCAATGATATTTTTTATATTTTCTATAATAATGACAGTTTTGCTCATATGACACTATGAATAGCTAAACACACACTTTCTCATATGCAAGCCTTTGTCCTCCTTTTTTTTTTTTCTTCCTTTACTTTTCTTATTCTTGTTTATTTCTTATTTATTCATTTATACACAGTCAACGAGTCAAATGTATAGAATGATTCATCCTCGTCAAAAGAAAACAACACAATAGTAACGCATAAAGCTTAATGACTTGTTTTCAAAAATACACATATCCTTGGCTCAATTGTGTTATGACTTATGAAGTTATGATAGATCATTCTTATGAGTTTACAAGTTTTCCTTTAAAGAATTGCATCTATGAAGGGCTATCTAATTAATTTAATATATGCATTATCAGCAAGGCCTCATCATAGATGCGTTACCACTACTGGTCCATATATCCAGTAAGAGCTACATTACAAAGGAGTCTTTTGAAAGAGGTTAAACACAATCTGTAGAAGACAGTTGTGATATATCGTAAACAGTGAATACGAGAGTAGAAGGCAACAGCCGTCTTTATTCACTCCTAAGGCTCAACCAAAAAAATCTGCTATATATTCAAGTAGAAAAAGATTGGATGGATTAATGCAGAGGAATCGGACCCGGAGAAAAGTCCCATCAAACAGGGTTTGTTGTCGGAAAGTATGTCAAGGCTTCCGAATCAACCTTCTCCTCTTTCAGGATGTCAACTACTTTCCTGCTAAACCCACACCTAGGCTCCTCAGGAGTACCTTTCATGAATAACATGACAGGGTGAGAATTGGTGAGTTCTTTTCAAGCGTACACATATCCTTGGGTCGATTGTGATATGATAGATTTCGTCCTCGGACTCCTCGTCCAAAGACACTGCCAAAACAAATTCACAAGCTAGCGTAAGCTAGCCAAAGTTTTATAATTCAACTTGATATTTCATCACGACTTCAAATACAACTACAACAGGAATATAAATGTGTTTATTACAATCTTTTTAAAAACCTTTTACAATATTCGAAAAACTTTGTAAAACCTATTGAAAACCTTGTAAAAACTTTTAAAAATTCTTATAGAAACTTTGTAAAGTATTCAAAAACCTTTTAAAATCTGTTAAAACCTAAACCTTTTAAATCTTATAAAAGCCTTGTTAAAGCTTTTTAAAACCATATAAAACTTATACTTGTAAAATCTTTGTTAAACCTTTTAAATCTTATAAGATCCTTGTAAAAGCTTTTTAAATTCTTTTGAAGTCTTATAAAAACCTTGTAAAACCTTTTAATTTTTTAAAAAAAAAGAGTATTTATAGTAAATAACTATGAAATGGAAAAGAATTAAGAAGCTAACCTTTGAAAATAGTAACTTGTCTGAAATGTGAGGTAAGTTACATTTACAATCTTTACACATTTTTATTTCAACTTATCTCTCTTCATTTATCCTTCTTCCTCTTCATTCCCCCTTCATTTATCAAAAATAAATATAAGATGCTATTTAATGTGGCTTCCCAGCTTACCAGACGAAAGTTGAAGCAACTGCCTCATCTTATGACACGTGAAACGATGATCATCGGACGGCTTATTAATACGCTACAATTATTTTTGTCCTACACTAAATTACGTAATCGGATGGCGTTTTTACTAAAGCTATACCTATAACACAACTTCTAATGTGTGTGAGAGAGAATCAGAGAACAAATTTAAAAAGAAGATTTTTGATGATTCGTGTTCAACATGGCTATATTGTATTTACCATTTATGTGTGTTTTATATCAAATCTAACACTGGTCTTCATTAAGATGGCTAGGATCTTTATAATGCCATTTCATAACAGTGGAGAACTGGAGATGATGGGTGTTACAAACGTTAATTAGTACAAAATAAGCAAATCGTTAAACAATAGACCAGGTCCATAAACAAAACAAAAAATAAGAGACCATGTTCACATTAATGCATGGGATGTACTAAACAAAGTCAGTCAAGAATCGTGATATATATATATAGGTTGATTGAGGAATGTTGGCATGAGGGAAAAATTCTTTGAGATTGGTAGATTTATTTTTTGGGTATTTCTATCAATTGTTTTGGGTTTTTATCTGTTAAAGGTTTTAGAGAAAATTTTTACTTACACACACAAAGTAAAATATTATGGTATTAATGAAAACTAAAAAAAACTCTATGTTTATGATATAAATATTAGATGTAGTTTCCTAGTAAATATTAATTAATTTTAAAGTATCAAATAAATTTTAAAAATTTACTATTTTGTGGTTGAAGATTGTTAATAATGTTTATTAATATAGAGTTTAATTCACTTTAGCTAAGCTTAGATTCAATTTTAAAATTATAATATTTATGTTATGAATAATAATAGTATACAATTATCCAAAGTAAATACTCTTCAGAATTATCTCGAAAGGGCAATATTGTCAATTATGATCTTGATATTGGAGAGAAAAAAATATATTTTTTTATAAGATGTCTCTTTCTCTCTCATACACCGTAGTCACACTAGTCACGGTCACTCGTCGTAGGCCGCCATGAACGTCCAAAGCAAGATTTTAGAGAAAATGAATTTGTTTTTATCATTCTATGTAACAAATAACCTTAAATTTGAATTTAATTTTTATTGCATTTGAATTCAATACTACACTTTTTAAAAAAGTTGAATCCAAAAATTTGATAAAACTCTGAAATAAAATTTACAAACCTCTCACTAAATCATCATATTATTGTATTTGACCTTCAATATAGCCAAATCTAATCCAAAAACCATAAAATTTGAAGATATTCAATCCATGTTTACAAAAAGTTTATATTTACTGATTTATAAATTATAAGAATTTATGGTTGTTTAATATTGAAATCATGTATAATATTTATCTTTTCAAGCATTTTTGTATAGCATTAAATAATATGGTTCACATGAAATTTATACATAATCTAAATACATTATTTAAGACTGAAAATGACCATATCAATAAGAGAGATAACTATATTAATATTTAATATAATACTACTTACTTGTCAATTAGGTTTTAGTTGGAGTTCATGTAATATATTACTACTTACTTGGTGTTATATTTTCTACCTTCTTAATCATATGACTATTAATTACTTACTTTATTGTTTGTAAGGATTTTAATTACTTCATAATTTTTAATATAAACATCTAACCACTTATATTTACTACTTGTTCTTATAATATTTAAAGAATTGTTTTTTAACAATTCATGATTATGATTATGTAGTTAAACCAACAAAAAACATGATTATGTATTGAATATCTATTTTTAATATTTATGTTTTTACAAGATTGATTAGAAATAAGATTACAAAAGGGCTGGAGGAGTTTGAAACAATACCATAACTTGCATGTATCCCTCAATCTTATATTGCACATAAACTAACTGTGTTTAAGTCGGTGTTGCAAATCATTGAAAACTTGCACTTATAAGAATCACTTTTTTTACTAAAGCTGTAATAACACAACTTGGTAATGTGTGTGAGAGAGAGATTCAGAGAACAAATTCAAATAGAAGTTTTTTGATGATTTGTTTTCAAGATAGCTTTTGTATTTACAATTTATGTGTTTTTATATTTGCTATATTGTGTTGACTCTAACATTGGTCTTCATAAAGATAGCTAGGGTCTTTATAATGCCATTTCCTAATAGTGTAGATGATGAATGTTACAAAGTTAGTACAAAATAAGCAAGTACTTTTAACAATAGACCAGATCCATAACAAAAAAAATTAAGAGACCATGTTCACATCAATGGGATGTACTAAACTGTAATGTAATAAACCAAGTAGGTCAAGAATCGTGATTATATATATGTAGGTTGATTGAGGAATGTTGGCAATGGCATGAGACGAAAGTTCTCTGAAATTATTATATTTAATTTTTTAATAATTCTATCAATCTTTTGGGTTTTTTTATCTATCAAGTTTTTAGAGAAAATTTTTACTTATCCACACACACAGTAAAATATTATAGTATTAATGAAAACTCAAAAAACTCTATGTTTAGGATATAAATAATAGATGTTGTTTCTTACTGAAGCCAGAGTAATTATTAGTTAATTACTTAATTTTAAAATATCAAATAAATTAAAAAAATTATTAAAAAATTACAATTTTGTGGTTGAAAATTGTGAATGATGTTTAATCTAGAGTTTAATTCACTTTAGCTAAGTTTGGATTCGATTTTAAAATTATAATATTTATGTTATGAATAATAATATCCAATTATCCAAAGTAAACTACTACTTTATTATAAGAGGATTTTGTAGTTTTTTTATTTGTTTCTTATTAATATCAACTACATACATATCACTCAAAAACAAATACTACATTTTATACTGCTACTTTTCTTATTTATATCAAACTAGATACATATCACCCAAAAAAGACTAAATTTTATAGTGTTATTACTCAGTGCCGTTTATATTATGGACAAGAGAGCTCATTCTAACCTAGAGGTTGTTACATGACTAAACCTATTTTTCAGTGGAAATATAAACCCAAACCAAGAGAAACTTTATTAGATCCCTATAACGCCCACGAACCAACTTTGGAGTTGGAGTATCGACTAACACCATGGCATAGTGTCGCTCGACACCAAAAATTGGTTTTGGCTGCGAATTTGGTTTATTTTGTGAACGGTTTGCTGGTTGGAATTAAACCAGAACCCTAGCTTTATAAGGGGACGGTGAATCTTCTTTTCCCTTGGATGTCTCTTGGTCGCAGCCACCAAGAGAGAGGGCAAAAGAGATGGAGTGGTTGCCTCCAGTGTGAGCCGAATTTGCTTGTGGGGTGAGGAGCGGAGACGGCTGAGTTCCATTGTGCCTTAGGAGAAGGATAAAGGTGATAGATCTTTCTCATGGGTGTGGAGGAAGGATGGGAGTACTTGGTGGTGGATTGAGAGAGATAAGGAGGCTATCTCCTAGCTGTTATCCAGGTAAGTTGTGTTGTTTTGGTATTAGATCGATTGGAAAATCGATGCTTGTTAAGGATTAGGGTTTTGCGGAGAGAAGGAGCTTGAAAGGAGGCTCGGATCGTGATTTCTGGGATGGTGTCGTTTGAGACAATTGTGGTTTCGGTCGACACCAACACCTACAGATGGACTGCGTAGACTGGTTCGAGATGGCTACTTTAGAGCAATGTTTGGAGGATAAAATAGAGTCCGATTTGGCTGAAATTTGATGTGCTATGGAATTGATATCCAACGGTGGTTTTATGGAATGAATGGTTAGTTTGTGAACTAACTGAAAGTTAACATAGACGTCTTCCATGGACGTGTGGTGGCAATGTTGTGGTGTCGAGTGACACCAGCAGCATGTTGTGGTGTGTTTGGGTCATAGGAGAATAGCTGGAGTCAGGTTTGGATGAGGAGAGATCGACGAAAGTGGTGCCTTGGGTGTCGGTGTCGACTGACACTAGGAGAGTGTCGATCGACACCATGTGTGTTGGATCGCAAGTGGTGCGTTGGGTGACGATCGATACCAGGTGGAGGTGTCGATTAACACTGGAGGAGTGATAGTGAATCAGAGTATTCGTGGAGAAGTGCTGTCCATGGCTGGACAAAATCAAATTTTCCAGTCCACCTCTCTTGTTACTCGATCGCTAGGAGTGGTTGGTAGTGCGACTCTGTAACGCCCCGACCGCCATCTCTCAGTGGGCTCCATGTCTACTCCCAGTCCATGGGCCCACCTTCCTTAATGGACATCACATCCTTTCACTAGGCTCGTGAGCCCATATATATCTGACGGACGGTTTGCTATGTCTGGGAAATTTTAAAGACTTGTTACCATATCTACAAATCACCAAATGATCTTTTCCTGTGTTTTGTTCTCACTTGCATAGTTCCGACAGTCACTTCCCGGAAACATAACTGCACTTTGGTGACATAGGTGGTCAAGTCAATTCTTATAAACCTCTCCACAAACCATGGTATCACACTTATGCTGGAGTAGTCTCAGGATAGGTGACCTTCCGGGAAGTGACTGTTGGAAATATGCCAGTGAGGACAAAACACAGAGAAATATCATGTGGTTATTTGTAGGGACGATAACAAGTCTTTAAAACCTTTCAGACGTAGCAAACCGGCTGTCAGATTTGGATGGGCTCACGGGCCTAGTAAGGAGACGTAAGACCCATTAAGGAAGGTGGGCCCGTGAACTGGGATTGAACATGGGATCCACTAAGAGGTGGCGGTTGGGGCGTTACAAGTGGTATCAGAGCCGAACTCAGAAGAGTGTGGAGTCGAGTGGACTCACACCGTCAGGGAGTGAAGGTCTTGGTGCGCAATGAGGACGTTGTGATATGTTAGTGGAGGTGAATTGTGACACCCCGGTTTCAGAGACTTGCGGGGAGGTTTAAAACAATTAATTTGGCCACCTATGTCACCAAAATGCACTTATCATTTCGGTCAAGGGTCCTGAGAGAACTCCACAGTTAAGCGTGCTTATGCTGGAGTAGTCTCAAGATGGGTGACCTTCCGTAAAGTGACTGTCGGATGTGCCAGTGAAGACAAAACACAGGAAAAGATAATATGGTGATTTGTATGGACGGTAAAAAGTCTTTAAAACCCCATAGACGTACCAAACCGACCGTCAGATATTGATGGGCTCACGGACCTAGTGAGAAGACGTGAGGTCCATTAAGAAATGTGGGTCCATGAAATGGGATTGGACATGGGGCCCACTAATAGGTGGCGGTTGGGGCGTTACATCAAACACGCTTAACTCTGGAGTTCTCTCACAACCCTTGACAAAAAGATAAGTGCACTTTGGTAACATAGGTGGCCAAATCAATTCTTTTAAACCTCTCCGCATGTCCATGAAATCAGAGTGTCATAGACTCAGTAACTAGATGAGTTCGGATTTGGTTTATTTGTGGGAGTTTTTGCAAGGAGTGATTTCTACGTCGTTTGTCTTATCAGAATTATAAGGTTCCGGTGAGATCATTTCCCGTGGATCATGTGTGACGATTGAGAATCCGGGTGCGATCATCTTAGTTTGGTACCAGAGCGTATACGGTTCTATGAAAGACTCTATGATGGTTATAGACTTATCTAGGTCGTTTAGACACGATAACTGCTACGGAAAAAGCACATAGGTGTTGTTGAGATATTGGATCCAGAAGTGATCAAGTAGGAAAGAAATTGTTCGGTGTTCCAGCGGGGCTTGGAGTGCCACGGGATAGCAGGTCAGGAATTTTCATGCAGGTCAAGCGGGGGTATGAGAGTGTTGCTAGTGTGGGTGTCAGTTCCACACGTGTTGTGAGTGTGGTAGTAGGTTGCTCACGCCCAGTTGACCGTGTGGCAAATTGTTTTGACAATGCTGGTGGGAGAGGATTTAATAAGATGATTAGTTCTTATGGATTCTTGGTGTATGTTGGAGTTTACTGAGTATACGGTGCTCAAAATAAGAAGTTTTATGAATAGTTATAACTTTTCCATTTATAGATAAGGCATGTGTAAACACCATAGTGGCTGGGATGTTTAGGGGTTGGCCTAATGAGTGGTCATAGTTGTGTTGATATTCCGGTGAGGGAATATAATATGGTGATTGGTAGGACGTTGTGATGTTTTACGCAAACCACCGGAGGTAGTTCCGATCGGGAGGTGCTTATTGATATTATGACTTGTTTGCTCATGAGGAGATGATTAGTTCTCCTAGGGAGATGAGTTGTTCTCCATAGGAGATGATTAAGTTCTCCTGAGGAAATCATTAGTTCTCCTGAGAGGATGATTAGTTCCCCTGATGCACCGAGGGCTTGAGGAGTTGCGATACTGAGAGCGGCAGAAGAGATGATTAGTTCTTCTAGGAGATGATTATTTCCTCGGAGGGGATGAGTAGTACCCCTGGTACCAAGATCTCGAGGATGAAGATCCGAGATTGAGACGGTATGGCTCGAGGACGACGGTCTGAGAGTGCAGGAGGTGCAGTTTGAAGGTTATGACCTGAGATGGATGAGTGATGGAGCAAACAATTTCTGAAACGTGGATATAAGCATAATGACTGGATGTAGACCTCAGAGGTTGATGGTGGTTCAATCTCGGCTTGGTTGTGCTGACCTGTGCGGTCAAGTTTGTGTTGGCCGGCGGGGCTAGTGTTTTTTGACCAGTAGGTTTCAAGTGGAGTTGTGAACCATTGCAACGGTTGTTGGAGGAGTTTTGCAGTTTGGGCTGCGCTGTTGTCAGATTCGAGGATACATTTTTTTATTAGAGGGAAAGAATTATAACGCCCGGGAGCCAACTTTGGAGTTAGACTGTTGACCGACACCATGGCGTAGTGTCGCTTGACACCACAAGTTGGTTCTGGCTACAGGTTTGGTTTATTTTGCGAACAGTTTGCTGGTTTGGTGGAATTAAACAAGAACCCTAGTTTTATAAGGGGAAGGAGAATCTTCTTCTCATTTGGACGTCTCTTGGTCACAACCACCAAGGGAGAGGGAAAAAGAGATGGGGTTGTTGTCTCCAGTGTGAGCCGAGTTTGTTTGTGGGGTGAGGAGCGGAGAGGGCTGAGTTCCGTTGTGTCGTAGGAGAAGGATGAAGGTGATAGATCTTTCTCATGGGTGTGGAGGAAGGATGATAGTAATTAGTGGTGGATTGAGAGAGACAAGGAGACTCTCTCCTAGCTGTTATCCAGGTAAGTTGTGTTGGTTTGATGTTAGATCGATTGGAGAATCGATGGTTGTGAAGGATTACGATTTTGCAGCGAGAAGGAGCTTGAAGGGAAGCTCAGATAAAGAATAAATAGAACGAATAAAGAATTTAATTCTAATTATGTTAATTTTTTAAAATAATAATATAACGTTTGTGACTAATATTTTTTTTCCCTCTTAAATTGATAGAAAGAAGAATGAACGAATATTAATTGGATTCGCGATTTAATTTCTCAATACTTATCAAGAAAGAAGGAAGATTAAAGAAGCTTAGGCAGAGTTTTCAAACAATTTACAATTAGTGTCTATTTGAAATTGTTTTAGAAAGATAGATAATATGTAAGGAATTGTAAATTTTCTCTTTGGTTTATTAATAAACAATTTTGATTTATATCATTTTTATATATCTCTCTACAATCTGGATGCAAGAATAATAGATTCAAGAATATGAACGACTAATCTCTACATGACCCATATACGATTATTCGAGTGCATCCACTGGAAAAATATGATCCCATATTTTTAAATGATAAAACACAATACCTGAAGTAAATCGACGAATATGATCACATATTAAGTTTGGTTTTGTAATGTTCTATGACGGTCATATTATCTTAATAACCTAGATGCTATATTAAGCGAATCATTATAACATCAAGATATAGATAGCTATATTGATTGTAATTTAAATTACTAAGCTAGATTGAGATGGTTTACCTCTTAAACGCAATATAAAATATAGAAAAAACATAATATCATTGTTTTAAAAGTTTATAAATAATTTAAAAATTGAGATATATTGAAATCTATTAAAAAAATAAATCTGCCAGATCTTAAGAAAGGTATACATCTAAAACAAGTATTGAAATATATCTAATCTTAACAAATTATCCTCATTAATCTATAAAAATATTTCATATACATTTAGAAGAAATGGAAAATTTGATAAGGATGGAGATAAATATACAATATTAGAAAGGATAAGGATGATAAAAAGGGTAAAAGCGATATTTTAATTAACCCAAAACAGATAAACACGCGGATCTTTATTATCCAGTATTATGACCTAGATTGGAAAGCGGGTCCCAGGGTTTTTCGATCTCTCGTATCTCGGATTTGGGACAACAACCACTCTTTGGCTAGGACGATAGCTTTTGAAAGGGTTTCTCCCGGTGAACACTGTTTTTGCTCAAAGAGTAGTTGGTTTCTAGTTTTCCAGATCAACCACATGATCCAAGGTGGGAGGGGGTCGAGGCCAAGACCTAACGGGGGGAGACAGATCAGTTTTGTGGTGGTCTCAATTCCCATATGGACCGACGTTACCTGCGAGGAGTGGAAAGCCGTCTTAAAGGCGGTCGAAGCCCATATTTGGGTCGCAAAAGGACACAGGAAAAAGAAGTGGAGACATGATTCCTCAACACCGCAGTGGGGGCAAGCTGCAGTCAAGTTTATTCCTCGATCTTGTAAGTTCTTGCCCACTGGAAGGGCATTCTTCTATCGCTTTCCAGAGTAGGAATATTACTTTAGGTGGACATTGGACATTCCAGATGTCTTTGATCCAGTTAAACTTCCTAGCCTGGTTCGATTGGGAGGGTTGGTCCTCTAGTTGTCGTGATGCCTCATAGTACCCCGTCTTCGCACTATATTCCCCATCTTTTGTCGCCAGCCAGAAGAATTTGTCTTTTGCCCCCAGCTTGCTTGGTCGAAGTTCCAGGATATCCGTTTTGCACTGAGGGAGGATATTATCGATTATCTCCAGGTACCATGCTTTTGAGACCAGACATATGAGATCTTGGACTTTCATGTTTCGGGATGGTTCCGTTGGAGGGCCTATAGGTGTTACAGGGGAGGTCATAGATAGCCATGGTTCACTCCAAATCATAGTTGAAGAGCCTGAGCCAATAGCTTTACCAAGTTGGGCTTTTAGGAGGTCTTTTCCAATACAACTTGTTTTTGTTGAAGAGCCTGAGCAAATGATTTTATAATATATACTTTGAAATTTAATCTAACTTGTTTTTGTTTTGAAATACTTCTTTTGCAACTTCGCGGGGGTCTGAGTCCAAGTATGAACAGAATTAAAAAAGAATAAAGCAAAGAGCTACTCTACCTATGTACACGATGCAAGCAGTCGAGTACCAGATCGAGTAGGTGATAAGGTGACAAGAAAATAAGAACAGGATTATGAACAACTCGAGACTCCACACAATGCTTATGATCAAGTACCAGATCGGGTTGGGAGTCGAGTTAAAGATAAAAGCTTAAACAATCAATATAAGAAAGCTCCTAAGGATGGGGTAATTGGTTCATAAGTATTCGTAATCAACCTAGAATATTTTAAATGTCTCAAACAATCTATTCTCTCGACAATGAATCTCTAATCCTTGCCAATTCACTCTCATTGCAGAAACAATCAACCTTAATCACTTTCCTACACAACTCTCGTTGGAGAAACATGACCAAACATGCATTAAAATACGATTCACAAATCCCTTACTCATCTAATCTCTTAGGCTAAGTGAATAATTCTCTGGCATTAGTTGATTCAAGCATTTCATCGAACATCTCTCGGTAAGGAAACACCTAGGATCTAGTTTCAACCTCTCGGTCTGAAACCAGCATTAAGAACACCAATCCAGAAGGGAATTTTCATAAAATCAAGCAAGCTAAAACATCCTAATCGATTAAGAATACATACTAGCCTATCCCATCCCTAGAAACTTTGGCTCACTACTCAGATCTCATCTTAATCAACATGAAAGCATAAACGAATAAGAATTGCATAGAATAAAAGTAGATGATGTATTAAAAGGAACAACGTGTAATACAGAATCAGTGTAAAAGAGTTGTAAAAACATAATATAAGAACTATCAAAGCTTGTAAGAAAGTAAAATCGGCTCTCAATCTCTCTGAGTAGCTCTCTCTCTCTCTCTCTCTCCTCTCTCTCTCTCTCTCTCTCTCTCTCTCTCTCTCTCTCTCTCTCTCTCTCTCTCTCTCTCTCTCTCTCTCTCTCTCTCTCTCTGTCTTGTGTGGCCGGTTCTGTTTCGAGAAAATAGGAAAGAGTTTATATATGGAAACCCTTTGACCTAGCTGCACAGCTGTCATCCAAAGACCTACACGAGGCTAGGGTCGAGTACCTCCTCGGGTTGGGCTTTGGGTAGTTTCTTTTGAGCTTAGATCCGCTTGATCGGGTTAAGGCCTCAATTTTTTCTTCTTGCATGATCATACCATCGGGTACCTGCTCGAGTTACTCCTCATCCGTGCTCTTTTTAGGCTCCAAAGCACCTGTTTTCATCCAAAATGCAACAATGCAACACCTAAACAACCTAAATGCAAATATCTAAGGTTAAGGACCTAAAAAAGCTAAGGTTAGACTCTATACAATGCAAAATATGACTAAAAAAATACCTAAAAATGTGTAAAATAGAGAGACATCAACACCCCCAAACTTATCTCTTGCTAGTCCTCTAGCAAGAAAGTAAGAGGATGAGGTTTGAAAGCCCTATGTTATTTCGCCATGGTAAGGTCTCCACCGAGGAAGAGTGATGAGACCCGCGTACCGGCCATACCGCGGTACGACCAAAACCACAGGAGCCAACGACAAGCAATCAACATATGGTCAAGGATAAGGTCTGTGGCATCAAAAAGCCTCCAAGGATCATCAAGGGGAGCAAGTCAAGGTCATCTAATGGACACTTTCAACGGATATCTACCTAACAAGCCAAGCTCCAATGTGTACACCAAGCGTTCATGGAACACATCATCAAAGAAGGAGCTTGGGTGCGACCAGCTTTGAAAAGCTTGATATGTGTGTCTTTACCATCACGCTAGCATGAAGACATCCCTAAATCATTAGAAGAAGCTGTAATCTTTTCTTACTTCGGGTTTGTTCCAATTGGGTTTACCGAAGGAGTTTTAACGAGGCAGCAATCTCTAGTGCATCTCCACTTCGGCCCACTCAACCCAGAAAACTCCACTCTTCACTCTGATTTGAATTTGTCAACATATAATATATAAGAAAGCGTTTTACCCGATCAAATCGTTGACGTCCTCTTGAATGGAAGCCATTTAGAAAACCACATGACACACAAATTGCACAAACACCTATGATTGGGTTACCGCCATGGTTTTTATCTTTTTGTTATTGCTCACAATGTTTTAATGCCAGTATATTTGGTCAGTGGATTATAATATGTGATCTGTCAATATTGGCGAATTAAAGTCCATACCTTAGCACCATACAATTTGAAAAATTAAACTGAGTTTAGGTTGCTATGGTAAAAAAACAAAGCAAAGATAATCACGCTACAAAATTGAGGCTTTCACTCATGCATGATCCATTGTTATGCTTCCCACGTTTATGTTTCCCTCCTCCAATTCATTCCACATGTTAACCAATAACCTCGAATCCTGTCCTTAAGCTGCAATTCTAATGCTCGCAACGATGGCGCATTCTCTTTTCTGTTTGAAAACATGATTTTATCATAATACTTCCAGTTACACAGAATGAATTTACCAAGGTTCGTTATAGTTAGGCTACAAAAAAGAAAAAAAAAAGTGTGGACAGTTGTACTTACGTGAGCAGTGATAGAATGTCTACTTGGAGAGTGCACAAAAACTTGAATCCTCGGGAACTTCTGTGTAGCCTGTCGAAGAGAATATCATAGTCTGGCCGGAGGGCATACTTGAGATTCCGCTCAATGGAGTATAATGCATTGAGATCATCATGCGGTTCCATCTCATTGCGTGGGAAAATCTCGAGTAGTCTGATGAGATATTGGTCAATGAGTTGTTCCACTTGAATGTCATCGACATAATATTCTTTCGCCAATCCAAGAAGTAACTTGTTCCGATCATTACTTGAGAGAGTCAAGTAACCCTTAATGGATGTTAAAGAAAAAAACCTCATCAAGACCATATATATACCTAAATGATTATATATATCACGACTATATTATGCCATTACCTCTTTGAAGTCATTCAAAACAGAGTCTAATGCCTCGTTCCCACTAACTGAGACCGCCAAGTGCATTTTCTCAGAAACTCCATCAAAGTCCTTAACCGCATTTCTAATTAAACCCACGTTTCAAATTTATATTTTTCTTGACTAACCATAAAAATGTTACGTACTTACCATAATTATTGCAATTAACTAGAAATATGTACCTTCCTTTGCTACACACATAAAGGTAGTCTAAGTTGTTTGGGTACCTCTGTCAACCATAACACACGTAATTAGAACTTAGAAGACGTCGTCCATCGCTCAACCTTTTCAGTATGAGCTTTTGGTTTCCGTCCAGATATTAGAATTACAAAACGTTTGATGACTTGAAAAACCATAGCAATTCCAGTGAGGATTCAGAGAGAGAACTTACTCGTACTTCATCTGTGAAAATAACGTTCTCATTTGATGGCGTTTTGATGATGTCTTCTTTCTTATTAATACTTTTTTCTTTGTTTAATAATCCAAAAAAAATCTTCTTCATCGTCCTTTTGGAATACCGTAGAGCTTTTTAATGTGAAAGTATTTAGTGTTTGAAACTGTAAAAGAAAAAAAGCCGGACTTGAATTTATGCTTTTCTTTTAAATAACGAATTTTGTAAAAATCACATTATCACAAACAGATAAATATCTTGCATAATTGTTTAAAAAAAGGTTTTTATGATCACTATCACATTAAAAAGTCAAATTAAAACCCAAATTTAGAATTAATTTCCACATTTAGCTCTTCTCTGACTTGACTAGGTAAAAAGTGGGAAGGGTTGTGTGGAGAAAAAAAAGCCAAGTCAGAGAAGAGCTAAATGTGGAAATAAATTCTAAATTGGGGTTTTAATTTGACTTTTTTTATGTGATCAGTGATAGTGATCATAAAAACTTTTTTTAAAACAATTATGCAAGATATTAATCTGTTTGTGAAAATGTGATTTTTACAAATTCGTTATTTAATGGATAACCATAAATTCAAGTCCTTCAACAAATAAAAAGAAAAGAAAAGCATAAATTTAAGTCCGGCTTTTTTTCTTTTACAGTTTCAAACACTAAATACTATCACATTGAAAAGCTCTTCGTTATTCGAAAAGGACGATGAAGAAGATTTTTTTTGGATTATTAAACAAAGAAAAAAGTGTTAATAAGAAAGAAGGCATCATCAAAAGGCCATCAAATGAGAACGTTATTTTCACAGATGAAGTACGAGTAAGTGCTCTCTCTGAATCCTCACTGGAATTGCTATGGTTTTTCAAGTCATCAAACGTTTTGTAATTCTAATATCTAGACGGAAACCGAAAGCTCATACTGAAAAGGTTGAGCGATGGGCGACTTCTATGTTCTAATTATGTGTTTTATATATGGTTGACAGAGGTACCCAAACAACTTAGACTACCTTTATTTGTGTAGCCAAGGAAGGTACATATTTCTCGTTATTTGCAATAATTATGGTAAGTACGTAATATTTTTATAAGTAGTCAAGAAAAAACTAAATGTGAAACGTGGGTTTAACTAGAAATGCGGTTAAGGATTTTGATGGAGTTTTTGAGAAAATGCACTTGGCAATCTCCGTTAATCGGAACGAGGCATTAGACTCTGTTTTGAATGATTTCAAAGAGGTAATGGCATAATATAGTCGTGCTATATATTCACATAGGTATATATGGTCTTGATGAGGTTTTTTCTTTAACATCCATGAAGGGTTACTTGACTCTCTCATGTAATGATCGGAACAAGTTACTTCTTGGATTGGCGAAAGAATATTATGTCGATGACATTCAAGTGGAACAACTCATTGACCAATATCTCATCAGACTACTCGAGATTTGCCCAAGGAATGAGATGGAGCCGCATGATAATCTCGATGCATTATACTCCATTGAGCGGAATCTCAAGTATGCCCTCCGGCCAGACTATGATATTCTCTTCGAGAGGCTACACAAAAGTTCCGGAGGAGTCAAGTTTTTATGCACTCTCGAAGTAGACATTCTATCAATGCTCACGTAAGTACAACTGTCCACACTTTTGTTTTTCTTTTGTTAGCCTAACTAATGAACGTTGGTAAATTCATCCCATGTAATTGGAAGTATATTAATCAAAAGTCAATAGCTCAACTAGTAAAGATCTATATATACGGGGATGGGCCTAAAACATCTTTTTTTTTTTCTTATAAAATGGAAATATTATGATAAAACCATATTTTTTAAACAGAAAAGAGAATGTGCCATCGTTGCGAGCATTAGAGTTGCGGGTGATGGACATGCTCCGAGGCTACTGGTAATCAAGTGGAATGAGTTGGAGGAGGGAAACATAAAGGTGGGAGGCATGAAAATGGATCAAAGGAATTAACTGATTAAAATAATACTTCCTTTGTATCACAAACATTGATTTTCTGAAGTGTTATTTTGTGATTTTATGTAAATCTTTATCAATTGATGCAAAAAAAAAAAATAATAATAATTTAAGAATCATTAATTGAGGATTTTAAAACTTGGTAAATTACAATTGGTTAATAGTTATGAAATATGTTAATATGAATAAATAATGCATTTCAAGCTAAGCATTACATATTCTTTCTAATATTGTGTGAAAACTCTATAAAATCAATCTTTTTGATACAAAACGACATACTGGCGATGAACAATCTTCACCTCTAACTCAGCTTTCCAAAGAAGCCATAGCTTTGTTCTTCTACTCTTCATAGGTGAAAATTATATTTTCTTAGTATGGTCATACATAATGAGGGAGGTATAACATTGTGTCGAAGGAACTGACCAATATAATTGAGATATATGGGGGTGTATTGATTTTAGTAGTTTAGAAAATTTTAGAGTATTCAACTGATGATTGCTAAAATTCTTCAAAAATCCGATGTTATTGATCTTGAAATTTATATAAATTCATTTAAAATAATTTACAATCACATGTTATATATTTAATCAATAATTTGTAAACGCTAATCAAATCTATTGTTCAAATTATTATAATAGTTCCATAAAATATTATTGCAATTGATTTTAGGAGAATTTTTCTAATTTTTAGCTGAAATATATGACCCAAATGATCACATCTCTATAGGTTGTATTTTGAAGGATTTCATACAAAAAAGAGGTGTTTGGAAACTAATTATGGTTACTTTATTGAAACGGACAATAGTTAGGTTCACCCCTAGGGGTAAACTTCTTTGTTCATTTCTTTATAAAATAAAGAAACAAAATCTGTATGCATCTTTGTAAAATTTAAAACTCAAACCCTTCTTTTATAAACCAAACCGATAGATCGATAATTTCGTTTTAATAGTATAATCTAAACCCTACCACCTCATTTGTAAATCCAAACCGATATATAATTTTATTCTAATTGTAAAATCTAAATTCTAACCACCTCATTTGTAAACTCAAACCGACATAAAATTTTGTTTTAATTGTAAAATTTAAATCCTAACCACCTCATTTGTAAATCTAAACCGACATTGAAGAATGTCAAATGAACTGATTTACACAAGAGCTGATATAGATAGCTAAACCAGAGGGTGGCTATAATTGATAACTCTATTGTAGAACAGGTTTGTAACATTTCCTTTTGTGGCACTAGCTTCTTAAATGTTTGTTCTGATAGGAAACTATATACTCACACGCTCCTGGGAAGCATGGGATTGCAGCGAGTATTTTGTCCACAAGAAGCTAATGGTAAACTTCATTTCAAGGTATAAGGCACCGTTTACTTCGAAGGTGTCGTACGTCAGTACGTGGAATAAGCTTATCAAGGAGTTAGGTTTTTTTTACATTGTCAAACTTTGATTTTTCATTATATGTATTTTACATTTTCTATAATGGATTTATTAAAACAATCTACTTCAAATTCTCTTAAATAAAGTTATATTTTTTTTTGTCTGAGAAAAATGGCTGACAAATTAAGAACCCTTGCGTGTTTTACCTTATATTTATTTTAAATATTTATGTGGACTATTAAAAACTTATAGTTATTTTGCCCAAGAAAATAAACTTATAGAGCAACATTACAATATGAAAAAGAAAAAACAATTTTATACCACTCCGAGTAAAAAATTAAGATCGAATATATATATCTATATATATATAATAAACAATTATTTTGTGGTATACCGCGAGTTCAAACCTAATTATATTGATAAGTCGACAACATTTGCTATATATGTGTGTGGTATTAATTTGAAATCTGGTTAACAATATAACTTATTGAAAATGAAATTTTGATGAATATGAATGAAGTTAGACACCATTAATTTTAACTATGCATTTGACGGTTGCATGCATGTAGTGTTTGTTTTAGTTAACAAAGAAGATATGTTTACAACATATATCTTCAAAACACTATATAAAGCACACACAAATAATCTTAATCGTATAATTATTTATAGGAGATTGGTTTTAATGAGTTTCGAGATGGGACGATCAAGAATTGATGTGACATGATTAGTGGAAACATGAATCACAAGTGAAAATTTTCACTTCTCCAAAAACAGCTCGCTCATTGTACTCTGCATAGAAAAAATTCACGCTTATTAACTCAAAACAGAGCAAAAATATTGTCTAAACAAACTACCTAGGATGTAGTCGGAGCGGTCACAAATCAAGTAACGTACATAAAATAAATTAAAAAAAAAGTAACTTTTGTGTTTCATCAACTATAATGTAAGTAATTTATTTACATGTTATCATATTCATAGCATGAAGCAATAAAATATGGGTATTCATGTGCGTATTTATTTATTCATGCCTATATTTGGCTTCATATTGGGTTTCGTGGTGCTCTGTGTTTAGGTGGTTTCTTCTAAAGTTGCAGCGTTGCTGTAATAACCCGTATCAAGAAGTACGTACCGGACGGAGAAGATGTGCCAGGGACGTGCGATGCCCTTGGCAGACGGAGAAAAATAAAATCTCAAAAATTGAATGAGTGATTTGCAAGAAAAGTTACCAAGTCCAAGGAGGAAATGGATGTCAAATAATCGTAGGACTGGAATGGTCGGAATCACTGACGCAAGGTCCGGAGACAGACGCGAAAGACCAAGGTTACGGACGAGGAGTCCGGGAACGGTCAGGAAAGATTGAAGCCACGGTCGGGAGGACCGGAGAGTGGCACAGAATCAATTCGCATATGTTTAGTTCGGTTTTGCGGTCGAACGCGGGAGCTTGGGACGCAAGAGAGACGCGGACGGACGAGGAAGTGGAAAAGTCTCTCTGCATGCAAGAGAAACGCCACGTGTCGCGCGATTAAGTGTGTTTCGCAAGAGAGTGAGATACACACGCGAGTGAGTGAGAGTGAGCATTAGTGACATGCAAAATTCTGGACATTTGTCACTTGATTTTCGCCACCTGCCCAGCCAAGAGAACGAGAGAGAGGACTATATATACCCCTCAATCTCTTATTTTCGACCAAAACTCTCTCTAGACAAATAAACTTTGCTAAAATTTTCTCTCAAGCTTTTGAAAAGAAAATCTCTTGATTTTCGACCAAGGAAGAGGAAGAAGGAGAGATCTAGAGGAAGGGAAACTCAAGATCTAGAGGAAGTGCTGTCAGATTGGCGTGGTGGAGAAGTGGGATGGTGAAGATCAATCTGCCAAGATCTACAAGCTAAGGTGAGTTGAGGCTTTGGTTGTAGATGTGTTGAGTGGTTGTTTGTTAAGAGCAAGTGGAGATCGTGCTTAAGGAGGTGCTTTAGCTCTCTTGCTCTTGCATCGGCCTTGTAGTGTGGTTGATCTCTCTTGCTACATGTAGATCTAGATGGTTGCATGTAGTCAAGAGGGTTGTGGGGTTTTTGTTTATGCATTCTTGGGTTAGAATTGCATTTTTCAAACTGGTTGCAAGTGTGAAACGCGTTGCATGCTAGATTTGAAGGGGTTGATGCATTCTTAGGGAACAATGGCATTTTTAAAAATTAGCTGCAAGTGTGAAATGCCTTGCATGCTTAATTTTTGGGGTTTAAGAATTTTTAAAATTGGAGAAATTATTTTTAAGATTAGTTGCAAGTGTGAAATGCCTAGAATGTCTAGTCGGAGATTTAAAGAAGAGTTAAGCATAATTAAAATTAATTATTTTAATTTTTGCTTGAGTGGTTGTGGTGGTAATCCCTCGTAGACTGGGTGAGAGGTTGATTCATGAGTGGAGAAATTTTGGTTAGCCATGTGAGAATTTCCTGGGAGGAAAGAGCCGCATGTAAGCCCCGAAATTGAGTTGGCTCCTCATGACTTTGGATGTGAGACCAGTCTACGGTATGGGCTGTTTTGGGTTAGTCTATGCGAGAATCTCCAGGGAGGAGAAAGCCGCATGAGGGCCCAAAACTTGAGAAAAATGTTCCCATGGTCTTGATGTGAGCTCGGACATGGTGAATCATTTTTGGTGAAGTCATGTGTGAATCTCCAGGGAGGAGAGAGTCGCATGCATGTGTTAAATTGGTGAAGTGCTAAAAAGAAATTTAATTGGAAGAATTAATTTAATTTAAACCTAAAACTTTGGGGTGGGTGCATGTAGGGTTGCATGCATGTGTAGTATCTTAGGTTGCATGTGCATTCATCTTGCATCTTAAGCTTTGGGGTGATTGTGTGTTTGATTGCTTGCTTGTTTACTTGCTTGTATGCTTGTTTCTTGCTTGCTTATGTGATTGTATGCTTAATTCTAGTGTGGTAGACATAGAGTTAAGTGTGTGTTATAGGTAGAGTCTGAGTCGGAGTCTCAGGTCGTAGCTAGAAGTCGATCTCTATTCCCATCATGAGTTGAGTGGTGAATTGTCCGGTGAGCTATTCTAGAGGGATCTCATGTTGGGACAATCTTTCGGTGTCTAGCTAGCTACTAGCCCGAACCGCATGACGATGCGGCGTGTGTGAGTCCGGTTGGTTACCTGTGTGGTTTCAACGCGGAAGTGTTGGTTCTCCGGTTGGTTACGTGTGTGGTTTCAACACGGAGACCTGTGTGAGTCCGGTTGGTTACCTGTGTGGTTTCAACGCGGAGTGTGATGGGATGGGATAGAGAATCGAGGGGGCCTAGGATGTGTGGTTGGTTCCTAGGAAGTGTTTCCTTAGGAAGTGTGTGTTGATCATGGTAGGACTCAAGCGTTGATGGGATCCGCTTGATGGTCCTATTTCATGAGAAGTCTAGGGTGATCAAGTGAGTGATGCACCGCTAGCAGTTCCACCTGGCAGTGATTGCGGGTGTGGTGGTGTGAAGGCCAAGTTAGGTTGAGGAGTCTAGAAGAGTCAAGTGTCTTGATTGTTGTCTAGATTGATTATGTGATTGCTTGCTTGACTGATTGCTTGTTTGATTGATTGCTTGTTACGCTTCCGCTTTGCATGCTTTGTTGGGATTGTTTGGGGTAGAGGATTGAGATGAGATAGCATGTTAGAGGATAGCATGTAGTTAGATGTCCAACTCACTGAGTAATCCTAGATTACTCACTCCTCTCCTCCATTGTTTTTCTTGCAGGGAAAGTAAGTGGGTAGAGTTGGATTAGGAAACTGGATAGGATGTTTTCGTGCTGTATTGCAAATCCGTGTCTCTTGAATTTGTTGTTATTCGATTGGATCCAACTGTTTTCCTTGAATGATTTTTATCATTTGTGAACCTTGCAAGTATATATATGTAAATCTTGCTATTTTATTATATATTCGGACAAGTGGTATGGTATGGTCTAGTCTGGACTAGCACAACGCCGTGTGCGTCCCATAGGGTTGCAAAGCCTGAGGGCGTGCGAAGCGGATGGGCGTCTGCCGGCGGACCGGCTGGGGATCCTAATTCGTTGGTGGAACCTCGGCTAGACTGCGGGCGGTTGACCTACGTGACGCTCTCCCGGGCCGCGTCCCGCGGTTTGTCCGGCCGAGTGACCGGGTCGCGGTCTGGGGCGTTAGAGTTGCTTCCTACGGTGTGTCATCTCTAGATTGCATAAGACAATGAACTAAATCTGGGATGCTTCATTGCGGTTGTCTCGTGGCGGTGTTGGTGGAGTGGCTTCGTTGTTGTTGTGGTTTTTAGGTATTTATTTTTCTGTGGTTGGGACTTAGGAGTTTTTGCTCGTGGTTGGGACTTAGGAGTTTTTGCTCGTGGTCAAGGAATTGGCGGTATGGGTTTCCTTGAAAGAGGTTCTCTTCTTTGTTTTTTTTTTGGCGCTTGAACACAGTGCTCTATTCAAAAAGGTTAAGTAGTCCATGTCTCTGTTTGGTTCCCCTTCGCCTCAGTTTGTGGTTGTTTGCTGCTCAGTTTTCAATCTCATCTCAACAATCGTAAAATGATAGCTCCTTAGGCGTTTCACCTCCGTCTGGATTATCACGGTTCTCCTATATATATCCTCTGTTTTTGCTTCAACTTCGGTGTCGTTGTTTGTTTCCTCACCTTCTTCTGTTTGTGGTTCTCTATGTCTTGGGCCTCTTGGCTTGTGTTAGGTAGTTCAATCTTCCCAATCCAAGTAGTTTTTCTGGTTTAGTTGATACCGGAGAACGTGGTTTCGTATATTTCCAGTACGTATTGGTTTGAGGCGTGGTTGCGTATACTGCCATCCTCTCCGTCTACTTTCCCACTTGGCATAGTTTTGCATTTGTTGTTGGTATGTGTTCCTTTATAATGGGATATTATTGTCCCTGCAATGATATTCCATATATCACGACCTTAGAGTTTTATTTGTTCCATATCCTGCACTGTATATTCTCTCCAAATCTCTGTAATTATTACGTCTTGCTAGCTACGCGTTTGTAACAATATATATTGGTATTGATACCCAAAGATATATACACAGAAATATTCATCTCCTTTCTCTGATCTTACACTTTAATTGTTGTTTGTGTTTCATTTCTATTTCTACGTACTTGTTTCAAATTTGAGTATACCTATTTACTTTTGTTGGCGACTGATTAGTGATCACGTGATGAGAACGAAAATGTGTCCAGAAGGCCCAAAACCGATTTAATTACACGGAAATGTGAAAACAAACGTATAATTTGGACATGCGGTTATGCTATATAGTTATTTCATCATATAATCAAACTTAATATGAACCATGAATGTCAAACTCATTTCGTCTCTTTGTTGGATTAACACCAAACACTTGTTTTTTAATTTTCTTGGAAGATTTCAAAATTTTAAGTTTGATTTGTCTTCGATGAAACCATGAGTAAAGCACGATTCATACTATGATTTTTTCATAGTTAATGATAAGAGGTACTGGATTCATTCCAAAAATAGCAACACATTTGCCAGATATAGTGAGGATAGTTCTATGGCTATATCAACAAATATTTACAAATTTTGGTTGTAATTATCTTTTGCCAGAAGATATGTTTGACTATACCGTGGTTATATAGTTACGAAAAAAATTTGTGGCTATATTTAGCTATTGTGCCACAAATAATAACAAGAAATGTTTGTGGTTTTGACGTTTTGTATCCATGGCCACAAATTAGACACAAAATAGTTAAGGATTTTGCACTTTCAAGATTGTGTCTTATTTGTTGTACAAAATTACTTAGTCACAACATGTTTGTAGCTAATTTGCGGATGTGGACAATTTTTCTTGTTGTGCGACTCGGTGTTCACAAAAAAAATTATCGTGCAAATGCATAAACAAAATTCTCCTATAATATTCCTACTTTAAGAAATAGAAGATGTGTAAATGACAGTTGCCGCAATATAGGGCACTTACGCATCTTGATCCGTTTTCTTAGCGTTAAATCAGGTATTATGAGAATGAACAATATCCTAAAAATGGGCAACAAAGATTTTGGCTTTCATAAGTAAATTATTTTGTGACTTAGTAAAACACGGATGATAATTAGCAAATTTCATTATTTATATTCTTACGAGCAGTGAGCATAAAAACCCAGCATACTATTTCTTACGAGCAGTGAGCAGTAACTCATATGCTCTGTATTTGTTTTATTTTATTATTCTTTTGTTTTTCCTGGTGTGGATTGGCCAACGTAAAAGTATTGAGCAAGCATAAGATTCTTGTGAACATTATGTCGTAATAGGCACCCGTCGTGTGTTTTTTCCCCCTTCAAATTATATTGAACGTTTAGGCATACGAACCCAATAGAACGTATGATTTTTTACGTGACTATATCTCTGGTTTGAATCTAGTTAGTAATTACCGTAATTTTTGAAACGTATGTGTTGTTCTTATTATATAGTAATGAGCTCGAATTTTCAGCCATCGCACGTTATTCATCTTCCTATTACTATTGACGACAAAGGGTAATGCATTTTGATAATTCCATCTCAATACTGATGATAAAGTTGTAATTCATATCTTTTTTAATTGATAAAGAGGGTTATCCAAAAGCGGCGACTTTGATGAAGTGCGTGAGAAGATGCATTTGGCTATTTCAATGAGTAGAACCAATATGTTGGACACCATTCTCGATGAATTCAGAGTGGTAAGGATAAGATTTTGTACATTCGTGTGTTTGTTCATGTTTACAAGGAATATGTGTCATGTGTATAGTGAGTGTGGACGGATATATACTCGGGGTTGATGAGTTTTCCTGCATGTGCGTAGGCCTACTTGAGTCTCTCATGCGAAGATCGTAAGAAGCTATTGCTTATCTTGGCCAAAGAGTATTACATCGACAGGATTCATGTCCGAGAACTCATTGATCAGTACGTCAAACTCAAGATCATTAGCCGGACAGAAACATCTACACCGGATCTCGATGGCGATTTGAATCGTATTCGCTGGAGTCTTGGACACGCCCTCAGGCCAACATATGCCGTGCTTTTTGAGAGGCTAAACAGATGCAATGAAGGGCCGAGATTTATTTTTCCTGTAGTATGATGGTTAATTTATTTTCTGTGAAAGCCTTAATTACTTTTAAATTTTGGCAGAAAAGATAATTTGTCGTCCTTGCGAGCATTGGAATCACATCTAAAAGAAATATCTTAAGTATCCACCGAGACCAAGCAATACAAAGGTTTCACTTTGTCCAATTACTAGTGGGGCCCTGAAACCAAGCAATACAAGTTTGTGCTTTTGGCCCAATTCGATTTGACTATTGGAACGGTCGTCATGTTAATAATAGTTTAAAGTGGGTATGAGAATAAGAGAGGTGGTGAGTTTGATTCTTCTCACCGGCAGGCGGCAATTGTCATTTAATTTAACTTTCCTTAAAGTTTTACTACGTAATCAGCCTTTTTAACTTTTATCGGAACAAATGTTTGCTCTTAAAAATTTAGTACTTTCCTCTTATTTTTTTTTATTTTTTTTTTGTCAAACACTTTCCTCTTATTAACCACCGGAAAGTTTTTAATAAAACTAACATTAGTTTTGTAGAAAAATACATCTAAATGTCAATGAAAACAAAACAAAAAAATATGTAAAAGAGGTAAAAAACCGTAACTATAATAGTAAAAAAATATGTGAAAGAGGTAAAAAACGTAATTATAATAGTTTTGAAATTGGATAAACACGAGTTATATTAATTAACCCGATATTCTGACCCGATTTTATGTTATAATCTCAGCTATTCTTTGCCTAACTTCTTTTAAATCATGACCGTAGATTTTAAGAATCTTTTAGTCTTAGCCGCTCGCTACTCTGTCAATATTAAACCAAAGAAACTATTGTTTTTAGGATAGCTAGGTGTTAGCCCATGCAATGTGTGGTTGCATGCATGATGATTTTTTTTGCCAACCAAACATTTATTAGAAGAGAATTCCAAGATTGGTGATCCAAACCAGAGGAAAAGAATTTACAAATGAAGTTTCAGAGATTAGTGTTCTCGAAGATCGAGCGAGGCAATTTGCCTTCAAATTTTATGCACGTGGAATCTTAAACAGTGTGAAGAGTGGAAAAGAATCTAGGAGCAAGTTTAATTCATTCAGCAGGTTGAAAATTGCCGGCCAATCTTCAGGAGTCTGCACCATCGAGACTAGCTCAGCACAATCCATCTCGAAACTTTGATAAACAAGTCCAACAAAAGGATATTTTCCATGACTCATATCAATGCTTCTAACTCCGAATGGAGCTGGAAGGGCTTCATCGAAGACATCTTGCTCCCAATAACAAAGTCTTATCCTCACCGTTAAAACACCGCCAGCCTAAGCCAGTATTTAAATTTGTTGCCTTCCAAAAGTTATCAATCTGACAACAAGGTAATTGATCTCGGACTACTAAAAGGACCAAAGGAGGAATCCTCTGAGAAAGATTGTGCCTCCTCCCATAATAACTTATCACATAAATAATCCTGATTTATAACATTTATTGGCTCTACCTTTATACCTTGAAAAACTTTTTATTCCTATATTTTGAGAGCGACAAAAAAATCCATGGTAACTGAAATTGTGTGTCTGGTTCTCCCGGCTGAGGCGATCCTTTCCAGAAAACAAAATCTAAGTTTGAATACGCCGAAGTATAAAGGAAACCTACTGATACTATTGGAACCGGAGAAAAATCTCAAATCTTACGCAAATGTGGACACTCAAAGAGGGCGTGACTAAATGTATCGACCGCAGAGTCACATCTTTTAAACCGAGTGTCACACCGTACACCTCGGTGAGCTAGCTGGTCAATCACAAGGAGAAATCCATAGGAAATTTGCCAAAAAAGTGTTGAAGTTTTGGTGCAACTCTAAGTTACCAAGCGTGAACTCAGAGAGCTGTACAGGTCGGACCATACTCAACTTCGTCAACCATTTCTCATGCTAGCATGTAATCCGATTTGACAAAATATTTTTGTGACATCCCGGTTTGTGGAGAGGCTAAAAAAATTGTGTTGGCCACCTATGTCATCAAAGTGCACTTATATTTCCGGTCAAAGATCGTGAGAGAACTCTACAGTTAAGTGTGCTTATGCTGGAGTAGTTTCAGGATGGGTGACCTTCCAGGAAGTGATTGTCGGAACTATGCGAATGAAGACAAAGCATAAAAAGCATATTACATTACCAATTACTACATTTGAATTGTTCCTACTATTTCCTACAAAATCATAACACTACTAAATTTTCCCACATAAAATACAATATGATTAGTTAGGATCAAAATATCACACCATGTAATGTTTAACATATCAATTAACCGAAAATAATCCCCCACGTTGTAGCGAGGAACCCTTCCTCGTTATCTAGTAAAGTAATATACTATGTAAAATTAGGGTTTGTTATTGGCTTCTAACTCAAAACCAATTGGCAATGAGTGTAGAGGCCCTAACCCTTTATATATTACTCAAGTCCCTTCATATCTTTCAGATGTGGGATCTTTTCTCCACATACTACTTCCTCTGTTGTACAAAAAGTGTCATTTTGACTCATTTCACATAAATTAAGAAAACAATAAAATATACATATATGCCTTTATTTAAGAAATGTTTAATGGATTAATTTAGTCATAGATTAAGGGTAAAACTATGAAATATATAATACTAGAAGTAGACTCGCACGATGCGCGAGATAACTTTATAATAATTTTAACATATTTTAGATTTATTAAAATATTTAAAACTTTATATTTTGTGTTTTGATAAATAAATCATAAATTATCTTATGTTTGTTATTTGTTTTGTTTTTAAATAAGTATTCCCAGTCCCTTAAAATGAATGACTATTGATTAGTTAAGCATTAATGATTAAACTGAATTTTTTTGTTAATATGAAAGGTTACTTTAAAATATTTAGTTTGTATTCCATAATATATAGAAATCTTCATGTTTTGATGCACAATCAAGATGTACAAACATTTTTTACGTTGGGAAAAAGAACATTGATTACATATAAAATAAAATGCGGCTGAGCATGGACATTATGTGTTAGTTTGTCTACTTTCACCATAATCTATAAAACATCAATATCTTCTAAAACCAGACTCCTCCAAGAAGGACGAGACAATAGTTTGAATTTTTCGAATAACCTCTTCTTGAGCCGAAACTCATGTTCTTTCTTCATTCTCTGTGTAATTAATTTCATTAATTAGATAACTAAAGGTAGCATAAATAATGTTTGGTTGACAAAAAAAAAAGGTAGCATAAATAATTTTAATATTTATAGATTACCAGCCTGCTTCACACATGCTTAAAAGGTTTTATTATTATAATTTGAATGTTTTAGCAATATAATATTTTAATCTTAATGAATTATACAAATGACTTCAAATGCATTTGTGTTCTAGAAGTAGAATTTTTATTGTTTCTTGATTAATTGCATTTGGGAAAGAAAGTTCTCTGTTAGATATTTTTATATTTTTATCACATACTTTATATATATTGAACATACTAAATTCAATTTAGTTTAGAATTGAGTAAATCAATGTTATTAGTATATATTGATGTATCAAATAAAAATTTATTTTTGTGTTATAGTTTTCTGTTTAAAAATAATATATATATATATATATATATATATATATGTTGTATTATACTCAAAATGACCAACGGAAAAGAGTAAAAACATACCATTGTATTATCGAGTTACTTTTTTAGTGTTAACTGTATAACTTAAGAAAACATAAAATAATTGTTCACCAGATAATCTTAACTTTTCTTCTATGTTTTTGTTTCTAAAATCATGTGATGGATGGAAGAAGAGATAACTCAAATCTTCCTACTTCTCCAAGACATTGTTTGTCTCTCTCTTTCCCTCCGTATCTCTCTCTAGAATGCAATTGGAATTAGCTTAGAATGATCTTTGGATATTTAGACTTGATAAACACGTGTTAGAGGTGAGTCTTGCTAAATGCATATTGATGAAACTTGCACACATGGTCAAATCCTATTGTCTTGCTCTGCTTGCGGGTAAACACTATCATCACATCATCAACAATAAAGGCTATGAAAAATAATGGAACATATGAGAGGAGAAAATAAGAAATTACATAGTATAACCCAAACAATAATGTTGTGGAAAGAAATTATATTTTAAGAAAATAATTAAGACTAAATTTTGTAAGAAAATAAAAACTAAATTTGGAAGAATCACATGGCTTTGGAAACCCATATCATGAGATATATATCACCTAGACGTCCAAATCTTTCTCGTTCCTAAACCCTAAACCATCGCAAAATATTTCTCATCAAAAGTCATAACCTATAAATAAAATAAAGGACCATGGAAATGGTTCTCGGAAAGAAAGTAAATAAATACATACAAACACAGTTGTAACGTTAAGGAACAAATTCAAGGTAATAGTATTCAAAACAGTTAATATTTGTTTAAACTCATTTTCATGGTAATACATCAAACATACTTGTATAAAATATAGCATGAGTAATAAGTAGCATAAATATTGTGACTTAGATATAAAATCTATTAGGGTTTATGAATTATGATCTAAATATCAAATGGATCAAAAGAAAAACAAATTACAATATTGATATACAAAATAGACATTCGAAACAACATTTACAAGTGAGAATATGTTATGTTCCTAAGGCCTTCTTCATCTAACTCTTTCTAATTAATAACGACATTTCACATGTTCACTTCTATATATGCTCCAAAATGTTGACTCAATTTATTTATTTCAAAACCTACAAATATCACATAAAGGAAAAAGTTAAATATGACAAAAAAAAAAGAGTTAAATATTACAAAATTTTGAAAATTATGTGAGATGTAGAATATGATGTTTGATGAAAACTTTTTCTAACTATTTATAGATAAATTTGTAGTAGTAAGAGAGGTTGTTCAGTTTTTTTTTTTTTTTGTCAAACATCATGAGAGTTATGACTACATTTCAAATAATAAATATACCATATATATGTTTTGTATGTGTTCTTTTTTTCTTCTTCTTTTTTGTAAACACACAAATTGTATTGCAATTAATACATATAAATGTATTCATATGATGAAAGATGTATTTCTAAAAATTTTCAAACATCATGGGAGTTGCATTTTAAAGAATTAATATGCAATAAATTGTGTTAATGATTACTATTAAAGAAAAATAAAATATCATATTGTTTTATATATTGAAATTATTTTTGAATAAATTGATTTGATCTTTTGGCATAAAAACTGTGAAACAAATATTGTAATTTTTTTGTCAACAAATAATTATTATAACATTATAATATTTTTATGGCTTGAATTAGTAAAGAAATTAATAACCATCACATTATATTTTCCAAAATTATGATATTAATATTTGAATCTTTAATTATTGGAAATTTATTTTGTCCAAAATTATAATATTACTATTTAATTATTTCTTATTTGCAAAATTATAATGTTATGGTAATTATATAAAATATTGATAAATGATATCTATATATAATTACTAAAAGGATATTGTATAATTGTTATATATTTTTTAATACAGAAATATCATTTATATTTAGTGAATATGAAAAATAATGTATATAATTTTGAGAAAAATAAATTGAAAAGTTTTAATAATTGAGAACTGAGGACAGGTGTCGGAAATATATGCTGCCAAATGTCGTCTTGTTATGCAAAGTTAGGAGAAAACCTTTCTATATATAATTACTAAAAGGATATTGTATAATTGTTAATATATTTTTTAATACAGAAATATCATTTATATTTAGTGAAGATGAAAAATAATATATATAATTTTGAGAAAAATAAATTGAAAAGTTTTAATAATTGAGAAGTGAGGACAGGTGTCGGAAATATATGCTGCCAAATGTCGTTTTGTTATGCAAAGTTAGGAGAAAACCTTCTCGTATTATATAAGATATATTTTTTTTTTGTTAAAAAAACTAAGAAATATAATATAAAAGATGTATTAGAAATATAAAATAATGCATTAAGAATATAGAAAGACACACAAAATGGAAAAAAATAATCTCTAAAATGATGCAAAACATAAGGAGTATTTAACATTAAAAATTTGAAAAAACCCCGACCCTTACACATAGGGAAAAAAATAAATTAAGTGGGCGTTAGTAATTTATCAATGTGGGATAAAATACAAATCCTGGGGGCCTACTGAATCTTTCTTTTTTTGGATAAAAACACACTATATTGGTGGGCACCTGAATCTTTGAGCCCATTAAAATGATTACCAATGATTGCGACCCTTTAGATTTTGTCAACACGTACGGACCCTAAATTTTCGCTGACAGACGACCCTACATTTGCGCTGACGGCGCGACGGAAACCATGGCGAATCTCTCTGCTTCTACATCGGCGAACCCAGAGATAGAGTCTAGAGTACCTGACGAAACTCGAACAGCTCGTAGTCGTAGCTTATACCCCGATAACGAAGGTACATAGTGTACCAATCCAAGCTTTGTGACAGATTAGGTTAGGATGATAGCATTTCAAGTTTGCTTGATACTGTTTTACAAATCGATTAAATGGTTACGATGATAGCAGTTTAGTTTTCAAGTTTGCTTAGATACTGATCATCGATTGAATATATGGCTTTTAATATTCGATTAGATCTTAAAGCTCTTTCAAACTATATATGTGGAACCGACCATATATCAATCAATTGTCGAACCTTATGACCTATTTAGTTACACTAGGCACTGATAATGTTAACAATAGTATATGTCTAGGGTGTTTTTTATCTAAGCTTGTTCAATTTTGACAGATTAGGAAAGAGTTTCGACAAATTTATCTCTAATAATGTAACTTCATTTACTTGTGAATTTGACAGAGTTTCTCTATACATGTGCTCCAATGAGTCGCGCTGCAATGAGAGGGGATTGGAACGCAGCCAGCACAATAATTAATGGTTGCAACGAGATAGTTCGCACAGCCATTACTATTGATTTTGATACTCCTCTGCATGTAGCATCTTCAATGAATCAAGTAGCATTTGTCAGAGAACTTTTGAAGAAGCTGCAGAATAATGATTTGGCTCTTCGAAACAGATTCGGTTTCACAGCACTCTATTCTGCAGCTCAGTCAGGGGCTACAGAGATTGTTGAGATGATGATTGACAGGAACCCTAGTCTTGCACAGATACCTGGAAATGAGGGAGACCTTCCACTGTTGATTGCAATCATGCTTGGGCACAAGGAGACAGCTTCACTTCTCTTCGAGAGAACAAACTTCAATATCATTAACAATGAGATGTTGACAAAGCTCTTTCATAATCTCATATATTCAGATTTCTTTGGTACGTAAATCCTCTTCTTTTTTCATTATGGTCCAATCTATTACTCTATATATAGCAATCAGCATTTGGCTTAAACACTCTATATATAGCTATCAGCTTCACTTCTCTATATATTAGTTGCTTTTGATTACTCTTCATGCATAATTAATAATGATCCACATTTATGTTCAGATTTTGCTGTGAGGCTGTTGGATAGAACGAGCACAGTAGCTGCCTCTCAAGATTCCAACGGCTATACAGCTTTGCACTTGATGGCTTTAAAGCCTTATGCTCTCTCGCCTAACCGCAGTAAGTTGATTGATCCATACAATCTCTGTCGTCAGTTTTTTTCTTCTTCTTTACTACTTTAAATCAAACTCCCTTTTCTAGTGTTGTCCAATTTCTTCCGTGGAGAAAGAATGTCATCCTCAGCTCGGGAACTGATAGAAAATCTATGGAACCATTTTGTGAATCAACATGGCACCTTCACTTCATTTACACAGCCAAAAAATATGCTTTTTGACGCTGCAAGTGTTGGGAACGCAGAGTTTCTAGCCATTATCATCTCCAAGTTCCCAGATCTCATTTGGTTTGTTAATGAGAAGAACCAAAGCATATTCCACGTAGCTGCGGAAAACCGTCATGAGGGCGTATTTGGTTTGATCTTCGACCTAGGTCCTGCAAAGAGTAGAATTCTAGACTTAATTGATAACACAGGTTGCAACATATTGCATCTTACGGCAAGGCTACCTCCATATGATCGGCTTCAAGTAGTATCCGGAGCAGCTTTTCAGATGCAGCGCGAGCTGCTTTGGTTTGAGGTATTTTAATTCTTCATTCCTCAGTTTTTTTCCCTTCTTTCTAATTAGACTCTCTGAAAACAGCTTTTGTGTGTGTGTGTTTAAGGCCGTGAAAAATATGGTACCCCCTAGATGCATAGAAAGCAATACTAGTGAGCATAATACACCAGATGTCATATTCACAGAGGAGCATCAGGCTCTGCGGAAAGAAGGAGAGAAGTGGCTAAAAGGGGCATCAACTACGTGCATGATCGTTGCAACTCTGATTGCTACTTTGGTATTTGCTACTTCTATATCTGTCCCTGGTGGATTCAACTAAGATGCATATCCCGTTTTTGCGGGCAGCAAATGGTTTCAGACATTTTACGGTGCAGCTACTGTGGCATTCATCTGCTCATCACTGGCCATTATACTCTTCATGTCAATATTGACATCCAGGAATTTTTCTAACGAATTCCGGACGATGCTTCCTTCGAGCCTGATGTTGGGACTTCTCATGCTGTTCGTATCTATAGTAGCAATGGTCGTAGCCTTTTGTGGCGCCGTGATAGTTATGCACCATTCAAAGATTGCTTGGAGGGCTGGCACTTTAGTGTGTTTGGCTCTCTTCACCGGGATATCATTCATAGCAATGCATCTAAAACTCCTCGTTGGTATGATCCGTGCATCGTATTGGTCCAAATTCTTCTTGCAGCATAGACGTCGACGTTTTCTGTAGAGGTACTTATCCAACTAAGTCGAGGTATTTATCAAACTCAATGATAATGTTGTTGATTTGTTTATCACAATTTTGATAGTATAAATTATTGCAGGGAATCGTCTGGTGATTATAAGAATGGATAAAATTGCATTATGTCAGGTATTTTAAGTTATGATAGTGTAGATTGCAATTTAATTAGACATGGAAGAAATAAACAGAAAACCCATAAATGTGCAACTGAAATTTTCTGATCAACTTTGTCAGGAGGTGCTCAAGTTCTTCTGAGAGGATAGCAGAACACATCTATTACGCAGGTCATTGTTCGGTAGCTTGTTTGTCGTTTGTTTTGTAATAATACTCTTTTTAAGTTCTCCTATCTCTGATCTACTCTGTAATCTCTTTCCTTATTGTAAACCAATTACTATGAACACCGATCCATGAGCTCATAACAATCAATTACAATGATCCCTGCTTTCGATCACAGTTAGAGCATAGAAGACATGAGGTATCAATTGGTGATTAGCTTAGGGATAACCAGATTGTGCTAGAACTCTAGTGCACAAAGTTCACTTTTTACTGATCTAGACCACAAAGGGGCCATACAAAAAAAATCAAGATATGTCAATGGTTGAACAGTTGTGACCAATACAATATAATTGTACCTTTAGCAATCATATTTTGTTGCCAGGAAAAAAAAAAGTATTTGCTATGAAGAAAGTCAGAAAGGTATCAGAGGAACAGGGAGACAAGTAAAGGGACGTTACTTAAATCTCTTCTGTTTCCTAAAAACTTCTTTAATTTCATCCTCAAAACTTGTCTCTATTGGTTTAACAACTCAACAATAAAAACAAAGAATTAGACATCTAGAACTCGTAGTGAGACTCATCTTCCTCCTCAGTCGCTGATTCTCCTCCAGCACCTGGTGCTCCGCCGGATATCTGCAGTGATGATTGGGGGTTACACACTGCTTCTACCTCCTTGAGCTTCTCATCGTACTCTTCTTTCTCTGAGTTTTGATTCTCATCCAGCCACTCCAAGGCCTCTTTGGTTTGCTGCTTCGATCTTCTCCTTCTCATCCCCTTCCAATTTGCCTGCAAGCTTGTCCTTGTCGCTCACTTGGCTCTTCATGTTGTACACGTATGTCTCCAGGGCATTCCTGGTGTCGATTCTCTCCTTCACCTTCTTGTCTTCCTCAGCAAACTCCTTTGCCTCCTTCACCATCCGGTCAATCTCTTCTTGGCTCAGACGACCCTTCTCGTTTGTGATTGTAATCTTCTCTGATTTACCGCGTCTAGTTTGAGGGGTTCCCCTGTCAAAAAAGAAGAATGATGATTATTTTGAAGTTCAAATGAGCCAGATTTTACAGTTAACAGAAGAGAGACCAAACCTGAGAATTCTTGGTTGGAATAACCAACAGTCCCAATACCCAGTGTGAGTGGTGCCACATCGAGAAGAAGAATATATTTGGTCTCATCACCGCCTTCTCTGCTCAAAATACCACCCTGAACAGAACAGAAGCACCATAAGCAACAGCCCCTCGTCCGGGTTGGGTTCACACCCTTGTTTGGCTCTTTACCTCCAAAGAAGTCCTTCAATAGTTGCTGAACCTTTGGGATCCTGGTGCTTCCACCAACAAGGACAATCTCATCGATCTGGCTCTTCTGTAGACTAGCATCATCCATGGCCTTGAAACTCTAAACCTTGAGTTTTAAGTCAGCCACTTACAAAATCTTATCTCGGATCTTAATCATGTTATTCACACATGTATCAAATGCGTCAAAAGCCTCCGTATTGACTCTGATGTCACTTTAGTTCTTCCCTACTTAATGAGCCTATGACTGTCTGTCCATCATTGAGAAAACACTTGCTTGTTGTTCCAACATAAGTCCAACTGTTCCAGCACACAAGCACCTCAAAATAACCAGGAACAAACACAAAGAAGCCTTAATCCAGTTTATATGGATATTATCTTTGCTGCTACAAGCTCCATTAATGATCTGCCTTGATTATTAAAACATGAGTTTATTTGACTCACAAGAATCTAACCTTTAACATCGAGACTGAGACTGATCCTGCAACCAAAACCACAAATCTTAACCAATCTTAAATTCCACACTGCCCACAACCTGTCTTGTCTCCAACTGTAAACATGATGGATCACGTCTCTGAATGCTTCACCTGCAACTCAATTTTCTTTGAATCTTAACCCTTAGCTGATATACCAATACACCCATCAGCTCATAGATTTCTTAACTATTAGCGCGTCCCCTATTTCCAAGAATCTATGAACTTACAACAACCATCAATCTAACAGTCTTGAACCTTCACTGTATCCAACCTTATAAACCAGATTAACCCAAGCAAAAAACAACAACTGAGAAACCCGGTACTAAAACTTGCAATAATCCTCAGGACTCAGAATCCTCTTAGAGGTCAACATACAAACGTGTGTCCTATCAGGACTCAGAATCCTCTTACTATGCAGATCAAGAACAAACAGAAACAACTGTACAGATAATCGCAAAAATACCTTGTACTGGCAGGGAATCAAACAATTTGTCTTTCAAGATTTGAACCGATTCCCATTTCATAGAATTAAGCCAGAGAAAGTTGTCTCATGCCTCTCATGAACCCTGAATCCATCTTTAACCGTGACCAAACACCATCCTCATGCTACTTTATAAACCACAGATTCTTAACAACATCAATGACCTAGTGTTCTCCCTTCAGTCTCTTGGATCTAACCGTTCCTGTGATTACAATTTACAACAAACGATCTTCTTCTTCCTTTGCTTTTAATTGCAGATCTCGCAACATCCTCCAACTTTCTACTAGTCCCGATTCTTCTCTATCCTCCCGTTCGCGATGCCTCCGTCTTCCGAGCTTCATAGGGACAGGGTGTCACCTTTATTTGGTAAAACTTAAGCTTTTTTGACAAAAATTTAGAACTTTCTTAATTTAGCTCGAAGCTTCCTTCTTATTATGTTTCTTTGACAAAGCTCCAAACTTTATGCAGTTCCTTCAGAATCAAAGCTTCCACCTTTTCTCCAAGAAACCATGGCTGGTTCATAATTCGACAGAGAAATTAAAATCCAAAAAAAAAAAAAAAAAAATCGACAGAGAAGCGAGTAAAGCGAGGACTTTACACGCCATTAATCATTGAGAGGGCATCATTTCAAGAAATGTTGTGGTGGTATAGTGGTTATGTTCGCCCTTTAAGAGCCTTTGATGTAACGTGTTCGAGTCTAATTAATTTGTAAACATAAAAAACATTAATACATTGTGGGATGTAGTAATCTCAAAAGGGAGATTCAGCTTCGTTTTGGGGAATGGCAATGACCAAGGTAAGATGTATCCTGTTATCAGAGAAATTTAGATGAGATATTTTTACTCCATTACATGTTGACAGAACGAGAGTTCAAAGCAAAAATAGTCAAGAAACAAAGAAGACAGACTATGAATTACAAAGCTTGAACACATCCATAAAATCTTTAGAGCACAAGAAACAAAACCATTATAGTACTATTTCTAACATCAACCAAGCTACCTTGAAGAAATCACCACGTCAAGCAACCCAATTCAAAGAATTTGAAACCCATTATTAAGTGTTTCCCGTTTTACAATTCTCAATTCCAAGAGTAAGAGAGTTCAAATATTCAATCATCTTCAGAAGAGATTTTACGTTCAGTTGAATCCTGGGAACTAACATTGATGCAGCAATCAAATCTACACAAGACACACGACCAATTCATACCTTAGGATATTAAGAAATCAAATTAAAGATATCAAAAAATCTGCCAAGTAAGAGGGAACCCATGTTTGATTCCTGAATCTCCGACGAGATGTATTACACGCACGTGAATTCAAGGTACAATTTAAAAAACCTCAACGTGATCGATTCAAATCCGATCGAAAAAGACGGGAGAGGAGAAAGTGTCTGAGAGATCTTACAGATTTTCGGTCCAAATTCAAAGAACCCTAATTGATTCAAACAACAAACATCAAAGAACCCTTACCTTGGGATTCCAATTGATTCAAGCTCTTCCTATTTAATCTATCGCGATGGGACACGGCTGAGTCATCAATTCACGATGATGAGCATCTCCTCCGACCGCAATCTCCTATTCCTCCACACCCTTCGATTCCAAATACAAATCTTCGTTTTTTCGCAGTCGCGAGAGAAATAGAGAGAAGGAAAGAAATGATATGGGATCCAAATAATTTGTTTTCCCCTTTTATATTTTTTTGTTGGACCAATACAATGCTGACACGTCTCTTAGAACAAAGGCAAAGTGGTTTGGAAACGTTGACAAGATTAGTACTATTTGCTATATATAACCATCAAGGTCCATCACACATTGAATTGAGCTACACCGGGGATATTCTAGTAATTTGAAAGTCTTTTAAATAATTCACTTCATAACCAGAGTTCGTTATAGGACATCATTATCCACTAGGATTTTGTTTTTTTTGTGTAAAGAGATATGTTCGTCTCGAAATGTCAAAAGACAAGATCATTATGTTTTCCTATGAACTCTCAAGCTCTTCTCCTATCGATGTAAACAAAGAAGAGATCCCAGAAGTGCAAAATATTTTTCAATCCGGAGAAGATGAAGAAGAAACTTCTTTAGGCAAGAGAAAGATAAGTAAGTTGTTCTATTACAAAACTCATACTCAAGTTTAGCGTTGTGTTTCGTCTACTAAAAACTGACTCTAATAAGATCGATCACAATGATTTTTGATATTGACAGATACGATTATTAAGAAAGATGATGAAAGAGAAGTAAAGAGAATAGCCTTCTCTCAAGAACCTCTACAAGAAAAAAGAAGAAGACATTGATATGACCGAATAAGATACAGAAAGAGAGGATCATAGAGTTAACGACAAGATCATGGAAGATAATGTTCATGAAGAAGAGTATGTCGTTGATTTTGGTGGATTCTTTTGAAACTTTTCTTCTCTATGATGACCTCTACGTTGACTTCTTTCGTTTCTTAAGATCTTTGCTTGATTGCTTCTTTGTCATGTAATTATATGTATATATATGTAATGAAAAAATCTGATTCCTGTCTCTTTGCATTGGTCCAAATCAAAACTAGAGACACACAAAAATGTACAATTGTAATCATCTTCACGCATCAATCTCTTCTTGGTTTCAAAGAGTAAAACAAATGATGAAGCTTTTTTTTTTCTTTTGATTTCAGGACATGTTCGATGAATCAGTTTGATCAGGATCTGTCTGAATCTCATGTGCAAGTTGTCTTGTTAAACAATCTGCTCGTTCATCGTGACCTCCTGCAAATGTATAAACTTTGAAAGCAAACTGAAATGCCCTCCACATCCTCTTAGCTCTCTCTGCCTTCATATTATTCATCTTGCTTTCTTCACTGTTCTTCGCTTCCTCGTTTGCTTCTCTCCTCTCCTAGAATTCATAAAGAGTCAATCAATCATCGTCAAAGAATCAATTTCTTGATTTATGTATATATAATTATATATACCTTTAGTGCTAACTCCATGCAATTTGATGAAACATCAACCATAGTTTCTTTGACTTGAACAAGAACTTCGAAATCGATGTTAATGTTGTATCTCTGAAACATTTTAGCGTCTTCGTCTTTTGTTCGCTCAACCGTTTCAATCTCTCCTTTAAATTTGTTGAAGTAACGTTCTATCTTGTCTAGAAGATCGTTTAATGGAGGTTCAATTTTCCAATTCTTGAGCTCAACTAAAATCCCATCTAACTTCTTGTACAAGGCACCTGCTGTTCTTATTGCTTCTAGTTTCTTTTCAGGGAAACCTTCAAACCTCGCGAGAACCTAAATTACCAAACCAAAATTTACATCTCAGCTAGAAATGGCGAGCCGATTCAAAAAAAAACACAAGGAGAAAACATACTTGAGTTTCATCAGTTAGTTTCTCAAGAACAGATTCCACTTTGCTATGAAATTCAAGCAATTCTTTCATGTCTTTTGTCTGGAAACTTTGTATTGAAGATTTCAGTTCTTCGATTGATTTAGCGTATTTCTGAACATCTTCTTCGATTTGCTGGAAATAACTTGACCTGTGACACAAATGAATGAGTTAGTTAAACTCAAAACATAACATAGATATGACATGTGACGCAAGTCATTTTACCTCTTTGTCATCTCTGCAAGTGCATCAGCCATTCCTGATCTTGCACCTTTAACAGGAGATTTCTCTGGAACATTCTTTTGCCCTTTACTTGCTTTTCCTGTTTTCCCTTCAACGCCTCGGCCTTCTAGCTTCCCTTTGAGAACCCAATAGAGATTTGCTATTTGTGCTGATCTTCTCAATTTGCTAGTTGCTTTCTTAGCACGCAAAGATCTTACGCTACCTGGTGGTGCTGGAGGTGCCGGCATTGATTGTTGTCTCGGAAATTGACAAAAAGCTCCACTTTCAGATGATTTTGACGTAGGTGGTGGTGGTGGAGGAGCCGGAGCTTTGAGTTCAGACTGTGGTGATGGAGGTGGGGGTGGTGGTTGCGAGATAAGAGTGGATTTGTTGTTTAACATTGAGGCTATTGGTGACGGCGATTGCGGTGATGGAAGTGGCGGAGGTGGAGGCGATCGAGGTACTGATTCTTCTTCTTTTTGAGAATAGTCTATTGAGTTACTCTCTGAAGTTGTGGTTTCACTATGGTCCTCTGTTTCAAAACCTACAAGATGATGCTCTGTTTCAATCTCAGGCTCTGTGTCAGAACCATCGATGTGATTCTGTTCTTCAATCTCATGCTCTGCTTCAGTCTCATGCTCTGTTCCAGAACCTTCCCTATGATCCTCTGTTTCAATATCATGCTTCTCTGTTTCGAAAACAGAGGAATCATTATCTTCTTCTTCCTCCTCTTCCTTTTCTGCTAATGATGTATCGCTCTCTTCGTTTTCTTCTTCGATACTAATCTTCATATCATTAACACTCTCTGAGTCTCTTTGTGACAAGATCTGCACAAACCGCTTCAAATCAACAGGGCTTAACCTATCCAAAGCTTGAGCTCTCAAGTTCCAAAGACTTGGAGATGTTGAGTTACTAGACATTAGCATTGTCCCCGGAAGTACTGATCTTGGTGTTAATGGGGATGGGTAAAAAGAGTTGTTACTTTCTGAATAAGAAGCAGATCTTGTAAAGCTTCTTCTTGCTTCTGATGAAACACCCTTTGGTGTAAAATTCTTTCTTCCTTCAGATTCATGATCCATCATACCGAACCTTTCTCTTGTCGTCTTGATTAGTCCATCAAGAGCTGCTAATACATGCTCCACTGTGCATACATTAAAAAAAATAACTTAGTCTATATGTTTACACCAAAACTCTCAACTAAATAAAGTGTTTTAGTAAACAAACCTAGACGATCAGACTTATTCTTGCCAACTCCACTGTTTTTGTACTTGGATCGATAGATCCAGTCAGTATCCATAATCCAAGAATCCCCAATAGCTCTGAGATCTTCGTAGAAGAAAATCAACATCTGTTTTTGGGACATTTCTGGGATTAACAAGACTCATCAAGTAAACAAATGACACTAACTCAAGAAATTGTTATTATTATTTTATTTTGTTGTTGGAATGTTTTTCAAGTAACTCAAAATCTGTTTAAATCATATATGTGTATACCTTATCCATGTCAGCTCCTTCCATTACAAAAGATTGATTAATGGTTACAATCTCAGGAGAAAGCTTTTGTAAATCCTTCATTGTTTGTGTTATAATCTATAAACACTCAAAAACAAATATACAAAGACATGAAGGTTTTATCATATAATAAACTGGACACTAATTTGTTAAAAGAAATGATTTATTTGTGGCTACTGACCTCGGTGACAGATAGAGAACCATCAAGAGAAGGTAAATCAATCATATCTCTAAAAGCAAAGATGTTCTTCCTTAGTTCCACCATCAAGATGAAATTTGCCATACATTTCGGCGAAGAACCATCCGAAGTGTTATTTTTCGGTGTATTCACTTGATTCTTTGCATTCTTTACCGACATAGGAGATGCGGCGCCACGGGGAGTAGAAACATGTTTTGTAGAATGCAAACTCTTTGGAGAAGCTTCTACAACAGAAGATATTTGTGAAGCTGTGCGTTTGATCTCTTTATTTTTGTTTTTCTGATCAACATTGTTCTTTGATGTTGCTGCACGTCTAAATTCGTGTTTTCCTTTGATAAGCCTTTTTAGAGCTAGCCCTCGAGCGACCTATAAAAACAACATTGTAAAGCTTTAACATATTTGAGGCAAATTAACACAAAAATACATGTAAAAGTCAGTTTAAAAAAATCTAATTTATAAAAATATGAACTGCTTTTAAAAGTTTTAATAAAATAAGAGAGTAACATACAAACACAAAGTAAACGTAAAAAAGGAACAAATGATGTTTATATTAAAGACAGAAAACAAAACCTGCAACTTTGTGATCTTTCGACAGAAGGTTATCGGCGTGAAGCCGCAAAGCCTCCCGCTTGACATTGCGAGTTGTGAAATCGACAAAAGAAAATCGATTTCTCAACTAAGAAAAAGGATTGAATCAGTAGAATCCATTGGAAAGAGATAGGATTCTCTTTCTTAATGAATATTTTTTCAGGAGAAAGAAAGAAAGAAAGAAATGTGTTTTTTTTGTTCTTTCAACCCTTTAAAAAAAAAAAAAAACAGTGGAAGAAAAACTCGGAAACAAAATCAGTCTGAAAAATCCTAGAAAGATTGTATCCATATCTGTCTCTCTCTCTCTCTATCTCGATCTCTAACCCTTTTGGTTTATTATTAGAAACTTTCGAATGATTGAAATCTTTGACTATTATTATCACTGCTGTTAATTCTATTAAAACACTTAAAATTCTCCTGAAGGTTATGCTATATTACGTTGGACTTTAGCTGTTATTCTTATGTTTCGTAAGGACTTTTTTTACAACGGTTGAAAATATTTTTAGAGTCCTTATATTAGATTTGTTTAGCTAAGAACGCTTTTTTCTTAAATTCGATTTACTAAGTCAAGTTATCATTCAAATCGACTTTACAAGTAGAAAAACAGAGGATCGAAGAGTTAATCTGCATAAACCTAAATCAGTTTCTTGACAAAGAAGCAACCGATTCATGTGTGTGGTGTGGATTGAGTCATAGACCCTTATTAAATATGACAAGGTAGCTCAGTAGTATTAACCCAAAATAAAATTGGGTCACAAAATATAGATAAATGTTATGTAAGTATATACAAGTACTCTGTAGTAAATTAGTAATCGTTATGACGAGCTATATATAATAAACTGCTCACGTCTTATTACAGTCCATGCATGATGCATCTTCTGCTCTTCCGTGGCAGGGCATTATCTGACGGACCATAATTACATAAATATAAATTCATCCAAAGCTCTAATGACAAAAACAAAAACAAAAAAAATGTCAATTGAAGGAATTCAGAAATTAGACAATTAGACAGCAAATTGTTAAAACTTATTCTTGCTAAGAATTGTAAACATTACTCAAAACGAGTGTCGTAGACTCGAATATTTTAAATTTTGAGTTTTGACCTTCAACATGAAAATTTATAAGTCAAGATTCGAATTATATAGCAATGCAAATTCTTTTGTCACTCGACATGAATTTTGACTGGTCAGCGTCATAATGACTCAAGATGATGTGTGTGTAACCCACTGAGATCTTTTAGGTGATGAAACCCCAATCTACATTCTCTACAGGTAAGAGCCTCGAAACTTCATACACCATCATTTTCCATATGAGAAATTTTTTAAAATGAAATTAGCCTGTATTGATTCGAATTTTCCACACCAAACTCCATATTATAAACGTAACTACACTTTCTGCCCAATTATGGAAACAGTCAAAACAGAACACACATCTTAATCGATGAGCTAAACAACTTTTGTATGCATTTCATATTCGCATGCATGCATGATGCATTGAGTAGAGAAATTAGAAGAGTTTGTTTTTAACTTCTTATACTGTAGTTGAAGAAGGATATCATTGAAAAACTCATCATATAGCCCTATATACCAATTGGTGCATGCATGTAGAGTTAATTTTTGGTTCCTTGTATTAATTAGTCCATTTCGGTTTGATTTTAAAAAAATTCTAGATATGCATGTAAACCAATGTATGCGTTAATTGTGTACGTATATACATTATGTATCATGATCCATGTAAGGCTTTAGCTTATACATACATATATAGCATGCAACGTCAGGAGTGTAAATAATGTATATTTACTTGACTTCATATGCGTGTACATAAAGGCATGCATATTATATATACACACACACTAACACTAGAATACTATAGCTAGATACATGTAAGAAGGGTGAAATTTTCATTGGCCCTTTGGCTTTTAAATATTCCAAAAATACGTTTCTCAAAAGGCCATCATATTGACCAAGCTGGTCTACATAAAAATTAGTTAAATAATAGCAATTTATATATCATTACGTCGCCATCTAAATTTACGTTTCTTATATAATAAACACTTATATAACGATGGAAAATGTAACAAGATATTTGGTTACTCTCATTTAATATTCAAAAGTACATGCTCTATGCATACAGTCTTCGATAAACTTCTATGACTTCTTGGAAATTTTATTTACTTTAGAGATTTTTATAGTTTGGGACCAAATTTCGAATGCTATATATAATTCTACAAAAGGACAAAAAATTAAAAAATCAAAGTGATAATAATTCTTTGTCATCTCTTTAAAAAAACGTATCAGCCTTATCTAGCTCGTGATAGATTCAAATTAAGTATCATAAACTAATTATAATTAAGATCTCTTCTGCCGTGAGATATGATAGAAGTATAGAACTATATAAATATCTTGGCCATATCAAATAATCAATAATGTCGACATGAGTTATACATACTAAATCCATTTTTAAAGTCTCTATATGGAGATAAATTTAATCAATTAATCTGAATTTAACAGAACAAACATACTGATAATAAATTAAAACAAGTATATGTGTTTTCATTTCTTATACTCATCTTCTTGGTTTCACTTCTATATATGCAAACCATGAAAACACTTCAATTAAGAGGAATAGGGCTACATATATATATGTAAGGGCCAAAAAAACACAAAAAATAGAGACAACAACTTCGATAAATTAATGTCAACCTCGTGGACATGGATCATCTCTTCAGGATTAGTCGGAGTCATCTCACTGATGCTCCGATCGGTATCAAACATCTCCGTCACCGGAGCTCGATTCTTTCTCCCTACTTTAAACCCTCTTTTCATCATCAACGGCATCATCTTCATCCTCGCAGCCTCCGCTACACTCTTTGGCAACGGTTCAGAATCTCCGGCCACAAACCATCACCATGATGATGATACCTATCATCGTTATGAACAAGATGATCATCATAACTATGACCGTGACCGTTCTTTTAATAACTCATCCAGTTCTTCGTTTGGTCAATACAATAATAAGGTTCAAGAGAAAGAAAAGTTTCCGGTGAGATCAGAGAGTGGAGGATCTTATGGGGTTTCTTCTCCGGAGGTTCGTTTTCCTCCAACGGCGCCGGAGAAACTCGTCGGTATCCGACGTCCACCTACTGCTCCAGTAAAGACTTTTCCACAAGGTATCTATCTATTATTACGTGCCGTCTCAAAATAGTTGTAGTTTCTCTGAAAGTTCTTTAATTTTATTATGATGTTTCAGTTTATATGAACTGAAAATGGTAAAAAGACTATAAAAAACAAAAGAAAAAGAAAAAAAAATTGAAGGATTTTTAAGAAATTTAATAAATTTAACTTCATGATTTTTTAAACGAAGAATAATAAAGTTGAACTTAATAAAGTTGAACTTAATGAATAAAGTTAAATTATTCATCTAAGTTGAACTTAATGAATAATAAAATTAAGTAATTAACTATATCAACAGATAACACATCCGGTGACGAGAACGAGACAATGGAGGAGATGTGGGAGAGAGTCAAAGCTGAAAAGCAACCAAAGAAACCTAACATGTTGCAAGACACAACAATGCCAACGTCACCGTCACGGTCACAAGCCAGGAGGCCTGCTCCTCCGTCTTTGTTGTCACCGTCACGGTCACAAGCCAGGACGCCTACTCCGTCTCTGTCGTCGCTATCGCCTGTTAGACCGCGTTTAGTTCCAACACTGCCGTCGCCATCTCGAGCGAGGAGGCCTACTCCGTCTTTGTCGTCGCTATCGCCTACTAGACCGCGTGTAGTGCCAACATCGCCATCACCATCTCGAGCGAGGAGGCCTACTCCATCTTTGTCTTCGCTGTCATCGTCATCTTCGCGAGCGAGGAGACCTCCTTCATCTCCGGCACGGCCGGGAATGAAGTTGATGGAGAGGATTCCGTCGTGGGTGAAGTTGAAAAAAGAGTTATCAATGGGAAGAGACGAGCTAAACTCACGAGTAGAAGCTTTCATTACAAAATTCAAGGATGAGATGAAATTGCAAAGGTCGGATTCTATAAGACGTTTCAAGTCTTTCCGTGGTCGCGGTGACGACTAGTCTTCTTCATTGTATCATATCTGGTTGGTTAGATGTATGTTATGGTAATTAAGATATGTGTATGTCTTTAGATTTAATTTTGTAAATCTTGTGACCAAATCCACATATCACTACATTCAGTTTACTTGCATTGTCCATACTGACTATGTATCTCAATCCATATATAGTCATATAATTGGAAGTCATTCGCGTGTGGTCACATGGTATTGCGTCTAAGATTAATGGACCATTGTCACACACAAATATCTTTTACTTTTCTGAAAATGTGAATGACCTTTTTGTTTTAATCCCTATTTATTGTTCTAGCTCCTATTTGGTTGTGGTTATTATAAATCCCATTTATAATGATTTAAATTAAGAATAAAATTTACATGCTACAATCTTGGTTAAAGATATACAAAAGTAATTTCATATTTTCTACAAATTTTTTTTCAAAATTTTTGTTTTCTAAGCTCTTTTTTGGTCGTTCATCAGATTCACTTTGATGTCTAAACCATTTTCGTCATAGGGCTATTTCACAGTCTTTCTCGTTTACGCATTATTTTATACACAAAAATTTGCTTCTTTAATCTTTAAAGGGGTTTTGGCAAAAGTAACAAACAAAAAAACTAAGGTCATGAATGAATGGGTCGTAGTTTTTAAATAGTTTTTAGATTATAGTTTTTTTGGTTTTTGAATTTTTTAGTTTTTGGTTTTTGGATTTTACATAAATAATAAATTAAAAATATACAAAAATGTCACGTAAATTTTTTTATAGGAAATGTGAAAAACTCAAATAAGATGGTTTTTAAATTATTTCATTAAAATTTTCCAAAAACTAGATTCTCTAAATTTTAGAAAATCCATTTTTACAAAATCTTGAATGGATAAAAAAATAAATTCACAAAACCAAAAAGCAAAAACCATTTCAAAAACTATACACATTGAAGGCCTAAAAGTCAATTAGCATTGTTTATAGACCCACCCTGATCCGGTAGTAAAACCGGTTCGACCACAATCAAATTAGACACCGGTCCAAGATTTATTCAAATTAATTGTGATCTTCTTCTTCTTCCCTTCTTCAACAATTCCCCAATCAGAAAAAAAATTATCGTCCTCCGTTGAAATTTCTCAGGTCAGTTTTTTTTTCCCTCTTTTACTCTAAAGTCGTCCTTCGCTATGGATTTTTTTTTTTTTTTTCTTTCAGATATTGCCCATGTGTTCAATCTCGAATCACTAATCAAATTGTATTGTAAATTTCCCCTAATTTACTTGAATTTAGGGTTTTGAATCGACCCCAATCACCTTACAAGAGTCTTGAATCAATCCATTAATCCTCTAATTTTTTGGCTTAAATTTGGTACAGATTGATTCGTTTATACTTGGTGAAGATCTCGTCATCAAATTGAAGCGAGCTCTGTAGTCTCCTTCGTGTAAGTAACGTCCCCATTTTTGTCTCGTCTAATCGTCGTTGACTCTGTTAGCGAGTGAGATTTAGGAAAAAAGTGCTTAGCTTTATGAGTCTTCTTCTTTTCTCGATGGTCATCTGCTCAATTTTGTAACTTTGGGTATGTTAAGATATTGGAGGAAGCTTAGTGGAGAGGTTAGCTTCTTAAAAGGTTTTAGAGATGATTCGATTTGGTTTTCCATTTTCTTCTTTGTTTGAGGTTTTCTGATCAAGTCTCAAACTCATATCACTGTGTTTGAGGAATTAGAGTTCTAACTTTGAGTCTGTTGGATCAAGAAATCTGAGATTTTGATTTGCTTCTAACAAGATTTAGGAAGCCTTAGTGAAGAACTATTGCTAAAATTAGATGTTTTCTTCTATTGATACAGAAAAGAACCTCTTGTGCCTGTCCCATAGACTGACTTGCTCTGAAGATAAAAAAAGATGACAGAGGTCAAGTTATGGAATGACAAGCGGGAAAGAGAGATGTACGAGAATTTCGCAGAGCTTTTTGCAATCATCAAAGCCACAGAGAAGCTCGAGAAAGCTTATATCAGAGACCTAATCAATCCTTCAGAGTACGAATCTGAATGTCAGAAACTCATTGTCCACTTCAAAACTTTATCCGCTACACTCAAAGACACGGTACCAAACATCGAAAGATTTGCAGACACGTACAAAATGGACTGTCCAGCTGCTATATACCGCCTGGTGACATCAGGTCTTCCCGCCACAGTGGAGCACCGAGCTACCGTAGCAGCATCTACTTCGAACTCTGCATCCATCGTTGCTGAATGTGTACAGAACTTCATCACGTCGATGGATTCATTGAAACTAAACATGGTGGCTGTCGATCAGGTGTATCCTCTCTTGTCTGATCTGTCGGCTTCTCTCAACAAACTGAGAATTTTACCGCCGGATTTTGAAGGGAAGACGAAGATGAAAGAATGGCTTTCGAGGTTGTCTAAGATGGGAGCAGCTGATGAACTTACGGAACAGCAGTCAAGGCAACTTCACTTTGATCTTGAGTCATCTTACAACTCTTTCATGGCAGCTTTGCCTAAAGCTGGTAACTGAATCCAGTGTAGTAGGTTTGCTCTCTTGTTTTTGTGACCATGGTCTTTGTTTTATACTGGTTTAGTAGTAATTCCAAAGAGAGTTTTACACGTTTGAGGAGTTGAGTGTGCTTATGTAGTTATGTGTACCATATTTTGGTTATATGAAAAATACAAATTACAAGTACTCTCGTTCGTGCTTTTGAGCCCAATCTTTGTTCGGCGTTATTATTCTTCAAAACGCAACACTTCACATATTTACTTTTAGACTGTTTTTTTTACAAAACAAAAATAAAAAAATCACGGCGATGTCATCATCATCAAAGTATATGCAATATTTTGAATCATCAATCAAATCTTTTTAGTTAAGAAGCATATTATTTGAATTGATATTAATTGGGAAGTAATTGGATTATGCTTATCACAAAATCTAATAAATTAAATAGACGATTCTCTATAGATGTGCTGCTTCATAGGTGACATAACCTAACAGGTGCCTTGATTAATGCTCTGCTTCTTGCCATTCTATGGGCATTCTTTATTTCCACAGAAACATTCCTCTCATTAAAAAATTTGCAAATCCAAAATGAACCATAGAAGAATCCATATATAGGTGCTAGCTAGTAGACCTGTCACCCAATTTCCCATAATTTGTTATCTCAATATTCTATCTACTGAGGAAATTTGCAATGGAACAAGATATGTATAATGATGTATTATAGATTTGTTACCTCAAACTGAATAGTTTACCTTAATTTAAGAAACATTAATGATTTTTTTTTCTGAAAATATTTTTTTAAGCTGAAAAACCAAAATAACAACTGAAATTTTCTTTTATATATTTCATTGCCTACCTAATTTTTTGAACATTAGTATTATTATTATTATTTGGAGAAAAAAAAAATCACCAATGAATAATGCTCATGGACTTTGACATAAACCGGATCAAAACTAAACACGGTAATAATACTCTAATATTCTGTGCTGCATCACTTTGACTATCCCAAAGTCACTCTATCTTTTATGACAATCCCAAACTTTTTAATTTCCCAAAAATAAAATTTCGATTATCGAAAAATCTTAACCGCAACGCATGGCATATTCGTAAATTCCCAAAACTTTTCAAAAAAAAAAAAAAAAACTTTAAAATAAATACTTTATATTCCCACGTGGAGAATCAAGTGATCGCCGTCAGCCTCCTTTTTAACAGAATCCAATGAGAAGAGAGCAGTAGTAGCAAAACAAAGTCAACCTTCCTCACTAAGTTACAAAATCGCACCGTTGAAAACACGTGTCGCACGATTACCAAAAAGACACACCGATTAACGCGTGTTCGTCACCTCACGTGATTCATCACTCCACCGTGATAAAAAAACCGACACTGCCCTTTTCTATTAAGCCAGCCGAAAAAGACCGACCGACCACGATCACCACTTACTCACTTACCCAATCATATAACTCCACGTGTCATACTTTAATTTTTATTTAATTCACCGGCAAACGCGGAAAAAAATGGAAGGTTTTTTTATAAGTAAGCTGATCCATTGGAGCTTTTTATTCTTTCTTTTTTTTTTCCACTTCTTCCTTAATTCAATTTTTTTCCTCTCTCTCTAATCAAATCTTTAGTTTCAGATTTTGAAACGATTTACATAATCTTTTTAGTTTCTAACTTCTGTTACACAGAAAAATAAAAATCTTATCTTGGATCTTTGGCTGTTGTATGATCCATCCCTTAGCTTTTCTTTCTGAATTCAGTTTATAAAAGTTATGGCGTTTTTGAGTGGCGGTGGTGGTGGGTTTGAGGTTATCAAGTCGAAGCGTGAGTATGAAGGATTAGGGTTAGGGTTTGTTAGGTTTACTAGAGGGTTAGGGAGGAAAAGGATTCTCATATCTAAATCATCAGCTCCGGCTGCTAATAATGATTCGTCGCCGCCGGAAGAATCTAATCGCTCTCTTCTTGAATCACTTCATCAAGATATTTTGGTATGTTTCCATTTTTTTATATAAAAAAAACTCTCTTTCTCTGTGATTTTGGATTTGATTTTGATATGTTTTATGAAATTTACAGATTCGAGTGCTTTGTCATGTGGATCACGAGGACCTAGAGACACTAAAACGAGTATCTAAAACAATACGAAAAGCTGTAAGTCTTTTTTTTTGGATCATTCAAGTATTTTCTAAATAAGCTAAGAAAAAGAGTTAATGGGGGTGGTTTTGTATTAATGAATATTTTAGGTAATAGAAGCGAAGAAGTCGCATTTTGATTATAGCACACCAAAAAAGAGACTTCCATTTAGAGACGCGGTATTAATCATGGAGGAAGATTCAAATTCGAATTGGGATTCGAGTAGTCAAAGTGATGAAATGGAGCCACCTAATGCACCAATTCGAAGGAGGACTATTAATCGAGAATCTGATTTGTCCAAGATCTCTATGGTCTTGTTTAAATGATGATTGAATAAAGAAAGAGGAACGTTCGATCTCAGCTTACTTTGTGTGCAGAAAGACAGAACATGACGAAAGAACAAGAAGAAGACATAGAAGAGTTTGCTTTTGCTTCAATTCTTATTCATTGAAGCTTTTTTAATTATTATATTTACTGATCATCATGTGAATATAACAAATTATTTGCAGACTTTGGAAGGTTTATTAAATATTATTATCTGTGAATAATAATATATTTTCAATTTTTTTTTTGGCTTGTGATCAGAGTATCCTAAGTACTGATTTTTGTCCTTCTTTCAGTTAAAGAGTTATTAAGACTCTTTTGTCTTTCATTTTGCTATTTCTTGACTTTCTACTATTTCTCAAAATTATTTATATGCAAATGAACACGATAAATGAATCTAAAATATTTGCTTATGTAATAATATATGGTCCAATGAGAAGTTCCCTCTGGTCAAAATTGGATTTTTAATTGCCCAAGAAAATAAGTAAAAATTGGTTAACTGATAAAAATACCTTCTAACCAATTTATATATACTTCTTATTATTTAATATTTAATTACCTGCCAAACACCTAATTAAGCAACTTATACATGTTTCCTAAAACATAATAACATATATTATAATATATTTTAAAATTATTTTTGTTCGTTCTGCTATTTCTTGACTTTCTCCTCCTATATTCGTTTTTTTTAATCTATGTAACACATTTGTGAATGTGAATGAATCTCAAAGATTTGCTTATTTATGAATATAAATCAATTGCGTATCAGATTAAATTATTATGCAGACTTTATGCCGTATTATGCATATTCACTCCGATCCACAGCTCAAAATGGATTGTTTTTATTATTTAAAAAGTAGCTAATTCACTTCACGAAAGTTCTCTCTTTTATATATTACAAACCTCACCGACAGCTATTGTTGTTATCTGGAAAGTTGTAAATAATCGAACCCATGATCCTTCTTTCTCTCTAAACAAAAATGTCGTATTCGAAATTGTTGTAAGTGTGGTAGAAGTGTAGAACCATCCATTCTTTTTTTCATGTTTTTAAAATGGTTATTAAAGTGGCTTTAGTCCGAACTTACGTGGGTCGAGCCTAAACCATACAAAAATGCAAATCCAATGTGTTGATCATTTCGTGTAGAGAGTTCAAACCAACTAAATGACACATGGTTGGTCGAAAATGGTTCTAACGTCTATGTGGTTCTTTTACACTTTCGTGTGGCATCTCTATCAAGCACATCCGAATTCAATTGTCTCTTTTTTTTTATTTGTGAAATCCAAATTCTAATGTTGGTCAGTGCATTTCTCTGATTCGCAAAACTGTTGGATACCAAAAAAAAAAAAGAAAAAAGAAAAAAAAAGAATTGCTTAGTGAAAAGAAACTAAAGTATGGTATTTTTGAAAAAAAAAAAAATTATGTTAGTGGTATTTATAAGAATTGTCCATTAATTTTTATTCCAAAATTTAAATATTATTTTATTATAATTTAATTCATATATAAAAATTTAGACGCAATTGGTTTCGAATCACCATTTTGATTGTCAATTCAATTGAATAACGGATGGAACAACTCATAAACGAACGGTTGAAATATATAGATTTTTTTGTCAACGGTTAAAATATATGATTAGAAGGTAAACAAAACAACTAAGAAACTGTCTAAAAGCAGAAAAAAACTTTCAATTTTTGTTTTCTAGAAGCATTTAAAAGTCAATACTGTATTTTCAGTCGGACCCTGAAAAAGTACAAGGTCAAATTTAGGTCTAAGTGGGTCATTAATTTCCAACTAACAATGTTTCGGTGACCCAACAAGCTCTCGCAATCCTCCGATTTGCTAGTCCTAACTCCTAATTTATTCATTATATTATAGCTCATGATAACTAAATGACCTACCAACTTTCATCATCTTCCACTAATCTACATAGTAAGATTATGATTTAACCTAGTGTCACAACTTCCTTGAAATACAAAAATATAGTATCATTGAAACGTAGAATATGCACTAAGTTGACAAAGTACCAACCAAATAGTTTACTCTTTTAAAAAAAAAAACAGGTGACTAACTTTGGATTGAAGGTTACTCAATGGTCAAGGGAAGAAGAGTTCCTTTTTTGGCATTGACCAGCAAAAAAAGTGCCACTAAACTACCATCACATTCACATGAATAATTCAATATTACGCATATTCAATGTCTAGTTACAAAATCTTTGTCTAATTAAACGAGTAACATTCGGTGAAAACAAATTATATATATATATATATATATATAAAATTCTTCATAAAAACAAATTATAGACCGTCAAAGAATATGCAGTCTAGTTAGAGAGATTGGTTAATGGTTTCTCAAAAATGTTTTAAACATAAGTAATCTCACTATAATAGTTTACATCATTCAGACATCGAAGACAAAAGTACACATTAGAATAATATTAAATGGAAGAAACCAGAAACAAAAATTATTTCTACATTGGGAAAAAATCAGAAAAGGATGAAGATCAATGACGATCTTGTAACAAGGAGTCAGGTCTAATATACACCAAAGATCATATAAAGTTATAACTAATACTCTAGCTGTTTGTAAAAAAAAAAGTGACAAGAAATATAATTATTTAAGTGAAGAACAATTATATCATTGTCACGTTATAAAACATGATTAAGCTATTTGCTATCATTCAGAAGATTTAATAAAATTTTATGTTTTCACGTATTTGCAAAATAATAACACCATATCCATTCATAGCATGTATCCCCTATATAATAAAACGGAAGTACATAACATTGAATTGTAGACTATATAATTTTAATAAGTTGGTTACAAATATGTTATATATTAAGTTTTATATTATTTGTATAGTCTGGATTTATTGTTTTCAAAAATCTTAAAGAGAATATTCTAAAGAATCATTTGATATCATCTAATTTATCATATTATTTTTCCTTTTAAAATTATTCAACAAATAAAATCTTTTGATATCTAACTTAACATATTAATTTGTCAATTATTATTATACTTCACATCTCATTTTTATATATGAGTCTATTTTGTGAAACAAATAAATTTTCAAATTATTTATTTATAATTAAAAAATAGTTTTATTTCCGGATATACCATAAGTTGAATTTTTAAAAACAAATATAAATGATTCAATTTATAAAATATTCAATTTTTATTAATATTATTCTTTAAAAATAATATCTATTGAATTAAAATTTTTATTGAGTAACGGATCAAAATTTGAATATTCAAATTCAATTTTATACTTTTTTGTTGAATTATAATTATGTAACAAAAATTATAGTCGACAATGTGTTTTATACTTCATTCCCTTGGCTTCATTCTATCATTTGATTATTCGTTATGTCAATGTTCATCAATCATCAATGTATCTGTCAAACTCTTTATGTCATATTTAAGTTGAAGTTGGGAGTTCCAGTGGAAAGGAACCGACGAGTTGATGACGGGCGTAAAAGATCCGACCCGGTACGTGAGTGTCCGGAGGTCCTCATCGTTACCGATGTTTAACCCGGTGTCTGATTTAGATACCAATCCTGAATTGAACCGTGAATTCTCGGTTATGAGTGAAAAAAGATCTGACCCGGTTCATGAGGATTGAAAAGTCAATTAAACTGGAATATGATTTGGATTCTGACTCCGAATTAGACAACCAATTCCCCCGGTTATTGATGTAAAAGTTCGAACCCGGTTCGTGAGGTTTGGAGAAATTCTAATTCCCATTGTTACCAATCTTTAAATCGGAATGGAATTCAGGTTCCGAGTTGGTCAAGCGATTTCCCCATTATTGATGACTGCCTGACTGAAGTTAACCGAAGAAGAAGAAAAAGAAGAAGATGGAGATAAATAAGAAGATTCATATACATCGTTATCAGATTGATATCTTTTCATGAGATATTTCTGTAACCTGTTATGAAATGATAATTTTGTAAGAAAAACATATGTGCCGATGATAAATAAATACTAAATAAATGAAAATATAGTTGCGTTGTTTATACGAAAACAATTTTTGTTGGCATGTAGTTCATTTTTTCTGTTAAATTGGGGCCACAGAAAAATATTCTGATTACACTATTATTTATTTCTTATGGCAGCGATGTAAATCGAAAAGAACTAAGAATAATTGCGAACTGGATTTTTGTATCAAGAGTAGTCACGAAATTACATTGTATCTTTCTTTACGAATTTTATCTATTTAAATTTGAACTCCTCAACTCGCCGTTCTAATTTTCCCGCAGATCTCGTTCACGATCTCTTAGCTTTATCCCGTAAACGACTCGACCATAGCAACAGAATTCTTGTCTTGGGCTCGCGGCAAGCCCACTATCAAATCCGAATACTGACTTTCTTAACGGGCTTTTCGTGGGCCTGTAGGTCGGTGAAACCCAACACCAACAGTCACCAAGCGTAGATCGTTTGTAGTTTTTTTTTTTTAATATATATATTCTCACCGTCACAATATTATTAATATGTTTGAACTGTCATAATTAATACGTGACTAAACTGATAAATCTATTAAAGAAAACAATTTAATAAATCGAAAGAAATATTCTCAACAAATCCCAACCTCGTTGCGCTCGCTTTTTTGTTTTTTCTATTTTCTTTCCATTTTTTAAAATTTTGGACTGGAATTTTCCACGGACGACACGTGGTCAACCAAAACGTTCGCCAAAACTCTACTTCTCCACCGTCTCATTCGTCGTGTTGGCCCCTCCAGATCTCTCTCTTTCTTCTCTATTTCCCTTTCTCTCCAGGATACTTGGCGTTACTGTTCGTTGTTGTCAACAAATCTATCTTCTCCTCTGCGATTGAATCGAGAAGAACAAGTAAGCGAATATGAGAAGTTTCAGTTTCTTCGAGAGATTCTCCAAAGCTTTTCAAGACCATCCTTCTCTCACCCGAATCATCGTCGTCTCCACTATCAGGTCCATTCCTACTTCTCTCTATGATCTGTTCTCGTTTCTGTTGTTGAAACCTTAGAATAGATTCTCTCCCTACCTGGACAACGTATGAACAGATTCCTCAGAACACAAAAACAAACAAAAAATAGAGATTCTCTAGGTTGTATGATTCACGCTACACTTGTTTTTTTTTTCTACATTCCGAATCTCTCGGGAAGAACGCATTTGATTTTCGTAAGATATGATTTTCGAATTCTCCAGATCTCAGATTTTCAGATGTATAATTTTTCTAGGTTTCGTTGTGTGGTCTGTATTTGATTCAGATTTTGAGTATTTTTTTTTTGTTTTTTTTTGTTTTGTTACTGATGATGTGTACTGTAACATTGTTGTTATAGTGGTGGTGGACTTATAGCCTATTCTGAGGCAAACGCATCTTATGGAGCGACCGGTTCCGCTGCCGTTGTTGAAATTGGAACCAAGAAGAAGAAGGTTGTGCTGCTCGGAACTGGTTGGGCTGGAACTAGTTTCTTGAAGAATCTGAATAATTCTCAATACGAGGTTCAGATTATTTCGCCTCGTAACTACTTTGCTTTCACTCCTTTGCTACCTAGTGTTACCTGTGGAACTGTTGAAGCTCGCAGCGTTGTTGAGCCTATTCGTAACATTGGAAGAAAGGTAATTCTGCTAAAGTTTAAATGTCAATCTTGTTTTCTTTTCATATTCTGATTGCTACAATTTTTAAATGAGTAGAAGTATAACTTGCAATTGCTATAACAGTAAGCAAACTTCTGGCATAGCAGTTTTTTTGTTGTAGATGCATAAGTTTGTCGGTTATGGGTATGCATTGAGTCATTAGGATGATGCTGCTTCTATTTGCAAAGTGTGATATTGTCTTTTTGTTGAAAAAGATGCTAATGCACGCTTGTTTTCCTGCCTTTACAAATAGAAGAATGTTGATACGTCTTACCTGGAGGCAGAATGTTTCAAAATTGATCCATCAAGCAAGAAAGTGTATTGCCGATCCAAACAAGGCCTTGCTTCAAATGGAAAGAAAGAATTTTCTGTCGATTATGACTACCTTGTAATTGCTACTGGAGCTCAGTCTAACACCTTTAACATACCCGGAGTGGAAGAGAACTGTCATTTTCTGAAAGTAAGTTTTCTTGACTCTTAACGTCTTTTTTGTAACCTCTTGGTATGTTTTTTTTTGTAAACAAAGATAGTTTACACCTAAAAGGCATATATATTGACTTATCATTTGTATGGTTGTTAAAGTTCTGATGCTTTTATTGGTTTCACTTGCCGCTTGTAGGAGGTTGAAGATGCTCAGAAAATCCGTAAAACTGTAATTGATTCCTTTGAGAAGGCAAGTCTACCAGATCTAAGCGATGAAGAGAGGAAGAGAATTCTGCATTTTGTGGTTGTTGGTGGTGGGCCAACAGGTGTTGAGTTTGCCGCTGAACTGCATGATTTTGTTACTGAGGATCTAGTTAGTCTCTACCCTAGAGCCAAGGGTTCAGTGCAGATCACTCTTCTGGAGGCGGCAGACCACATCCTGACCATGTAGAATTTCTTAAGTCTAAACTTCTTCTTTTGTGTTCATACGTGAGCAATCTTTAAAGTTTCATGTTTCCATAAAAACGTTGTATAGTGATTCATGGGAAGCTTTTCGTTCACAGGTTTGACAAGAGAATTACAGAGTTTGCTGAAGAAAAGTTTAGCAGAGATGGAATTGATGTGAAACTTGGCTCGATGGTAACTAAAGTGAATGAGAAAGATATATCTGCTAAAACCAAAGGAGAGGTTTCTTCAATTCCTTATGGAATGATTGTCTGGTCAACTGGTATTGGAACTCGTCCTGTCATAAAAGATTTTATGAAACAAATTGGTCAGGTAAAGTAATGTGCTCTTGATAAACTCGCACAGTACATTCTTCTACATTTCCTAGCAAACACGTTTCATCAACTCGCTCTAAGAAATTTTCTTTGTAATTGCAGGGTAATAGACGTGCTCTGGCCACTGATGAATGGCTTCGCGTAGAAGGATGTGATAACATATATGCCCTTGGCGATTGCGCAACAATTAACCAGCGCAAAGTCATGGTAACTTGACGCTATATTGCTTCCCAAATTCTGGATTAATGTTTTAGATTATAAACCAAAAAATATCAATGGCTTCATGTTGCAGGAAGATGTTTCTGCTATATTTAGCAAAGCAGACAAAGACAAGTCTGGGACACTAACTCTCAAAGAGTTTCAAGAAGCAATGGATGACATCTGTGTTAGATACCCTCAAGTGGAGCTCTACTTGAAGAGTAAACGTATGCGGGGCATTGCTGATCTTCTAAAAGAAGCTGAAACTGATGATGGATCCAAGAAGAACATCGAACTTAAGATCGAAGAATTCAAATCTGCTCTTTCGCAGGTTGACTCACAAGTGAAGTTTCTTCCAGCTACAGCACAGGTAATTCGGTTGGAGTTTAGCTATTTGAAGTCTTTGTTCATCTTCGATTAAAGCTCTTGTTTGCTAGATTCTTATCAATTGGTTGTTATATGTGGATTTTAAGGTTGCTGCGCAGCAAGGTGCTTACCTAGCTAAATGCTTTGATCGCATGGAAGAGTGTGAGAAGAATCCAGAAGGTCCCATTAGGATGAGAGGAGAAGGTCGTCACCGTTTCCGTCCCTTCAGGTTAGTCCTCCCCAAAAATCTGAATCAATATCTGAGTCTTCTTGTTGATTGATCCACCCTAACTAATATACATTAAAACTATATAAACTCACTAAATGTGCTTCCTAACATTTTGTTTTCTTACCTAAGGCATAATCTCCATCTTTTCTACACCCTTATGGTCCAATGCCCATGACTCGTAGTATCTAGCTAGAGTCGAAGCTATTCCAAAACAGTAAACCTCACTGCCTAATACACAAGTAGACTACAAATTGCACTGTGTTTTGGAAGTTCCTCTCAACATCAATATTCTTGTTTACTGAAAGTGTAGTAACCAACTTGAAACCGTCTTGATTCATTTGGTACAAGTTTAGTTTGAAGTGTTTTAAAAGAGATAGAAGTAGACTACACAAGTAGACTACAAATTGCACTGTGTTTTGGAAGTTTCTCTCAACATCAATATTCTTGTTTACTGAAAGTGTAGTAACCAACTTGAAACCGTCTTGATTCTTTTGGTACAAGTTTAGTTTGAAGTGTTTTAAAAGAGATAGAATTTTTGGTTTCATTTTTCGCCCCGCTTAAATTGTGGTTTAGGTCCTTTGGATATAGAAAAATCAAAACAATTCCGGTTTTGGTGTTTGGATGATGTTTGGGTATTGGTTTGGTTAAAAATCGGATTGGCGGGTGTAACAGGTACAGGCATTTGGGACAATTTGCACCACTGGGAGGGGAACAAACGGCAGCACAACTTCCAGGTGATTGGGTTTCTATTGGACATAGCAGTCAGTGGCTGTGGTATTCCGTCTACGCAAGGTAATAAAAACAAATAAACTTTTTTAAAAACAAATCTACAAACAAGTTTTTTTACTCAAAAAGAAAACATTTTTGACAGTAAACAAGTGAGCTGGCGTACGAGAGTGCTTGTGGTTTCAGATTGGATGAGGCGATTCATCTTTGGTAGGGATTCAAGTAGCATCTGAGTAAAACCCCCTCCAACTGCCAGCCAATACAGATCTTCATCTCTCTATCTCTCTATCTCTCTATCACTCTCTCTCACGAGTTACACTAACTTTCTCATGAGTACAAAGTTTTGATGCCCTTTTGAAAAGGAGTAAAAAATTCCAAATCGGCTTTATTATATTGTGTAATAAAATAAATGACCACAAGTAACGATGGTTGGCCTGGCCATATCGTCGCTAATCCCGAGAGCTGCACTCTCTGTTTTTGCTAATATTTTTCAGGTGGCCTTTTTACCTTTTATTTCATATTTTTTTTTTTAAAGTTCCTTTCTTCCTCAATTTTTTTTTGTATAGCCCGATGGCAAAATGGAATTATGCTTTTTCTTACTCTTTTTTTTTTCTTTTCATTATCATGGTTTTTGTTTTCTGAAAATGTTGCTATTTTCAGTATCATCGATTAGCTTCAACTGGTAACTTTTTTTTTTTTGTCAAAACTGGTAACTTTCAATTGGCGTATATTAGAAAGAACGGAATGATTAGAAAAACTTTTAAACTATTTTGTAATTTTGTTCCTTAGAGTTGAAGGCTAGAGAAATTTGCGATTATGTAAAACTTGTTTTTGAGACACGTTGAGAAGTTAGTTTTTGAAAAAAAGAGAGGTAAGTGTAGAAAAAGACTTGTGTTTTTTAAGAGTCAACATCTGCCACGCTGATAATATCAGCGAAACCAACTTTCTTGCGAAGCCGGACAACTAAACATGCGGCGTCAACACCTTCTCCGATCACTACCACTTTGTCTTTCTCTTCTCCTTCTATTCCCACAAAAGTCACTCCTGCTCCTTTTTTTTTTTTAGATCAAAATTTTTAACATATTCATGAGAAAAATCAAGCAGAAGAGGGTGAAACAAACAAACATAATTTGCTAGATACATAACATAACCAAATCCCTGTTGGATAAATATTTGGATTCTGATTGATAATTTACAAATCGGTATCTCAATTTATAGGCTATAAATTATAGCTCACATATTTTACTATCTTAAAGATGAAAAATGATTCAGTCATTTAATTTGCAGATGAAAATACTCTCAATTATTTACGAATCAAAATCTTGTTTAGCTAAGGTTTAATGGGATATCTTACCAGTGGTTTTAGCTCCGATCTTGAGAGCTTCTGAACGACATTTTTCGCACCTCATACTCACCGACATCAAGATTTTCTGCTCATGGAAATTTGCCAATTATAATCCTATTATATACTACTATATGTTTTTCTTTTCTTCAAAAAAAGGAGTAATACTAGCTAACAGATTCATCCTAACAAGTAAAACCTTTCTTATATATTTTAGAGCTTTAATACGAAAAATCTTTAGCGTGTATATATACGTACCTTGGGCATTTTGGAACCTCTTGGTAGAAAATGAAACTTTTATTTCTTTCTTTCTTTTGGTTTACGTGATTACAATTTACGCATGAGAATACATGATATACAATATATAAAGGCACTGCTTGTCTCAATTTCATGTGGCACATGCATATCGCTTAACACGCATATACATATTACCACGAAATCGCAGAGGAAATTTTCATGCAACTGCTTCGTAGTTAAGTCCTTTAATAAAGTATATAATGTTGACGTTTAAGTGGACAATATACAATTTAACAATATATCAGCTTAGCTCACAAGGGTTAGATTTGGTCCAACTTTCTTGAAAGATATCAGATCTTGAAAGTCCTGCTCATATATGATATACATACTAATATAAGACACATGATGTATCACACATCTAAAACTAAAAAAAGTCAGTTTCGTCAGGACCGGTGCATAATTAGAGAAGGCCTAAAGGGAAACTAATAAAGTCGTCCCTCGTTCGTAATCGTATTTGCGAATTGAAATAAATAAAATCAAACCACTGAAAAATCCTAAGCAAGCTTCAAAAAGTGCACATATCATTTTCCTGTGGCATATAAATAAATATTATCATGTTTTAAATACAAAAATGTTTATGAAGAATAAGTACTTGAAATATAGCCCTAATGAAGAATTCATGTCAAGTCACACTCTGTTTCTTCCCGAGAGTGCTATCTTTATATGTGTGTCTCTACCTGGAAGTCACACTCTGTTTCATTGTTGTTTTGTTAACAGGGAACAAACGGAAGAGGGGGAACCCTCGGTAGATCGGCAGAGTCCTAAGGTGTCCCAAACGGAAGAGGGGGAACCCTCGGAAAATATGGGCCAGTGTTGGGAATGTCCTGAAATCTTTTGTACTTACTCTTGTATAGTCAAGGTTTAAAAGTTGTATAATAGTATATGATTATAATGTTTTGTTAAAAGCCTTTTATAATTAATGATTTTAAAAGCTCATTGATAATATTATTCGATCCTACACGGTCACACACCTAAGCAGACTGGATTAATATTGGATTTAATTACAATATATGAATATAATATCTATACTAGTATTTTTGCAATAGTTTTTGCTCAAAAATACTTTTTGGAAAGTTTTTGCATTTAATGCATTAAATTTAATATTAATTACCAAAAATTTCAAAATTAATTATAGATAAGATTTTAAAAAATAAGAAAATCTATCTACCTCATTTAAACATAAATATCTGATTCTCTTTCATTTTTATTTGAATTTATATTTAAATTATCTTGAATTATTCTATAATACATTTAGTTGATAAAAATTGTGATTTTTTCGTGCATATGATGTAATATTTTTTTTAAACGAACTTATATTACTTAATAGATGAATAAAAAAATACGGGTATAATATCTGATATCGCCCAAAAAATTGGACAATAGTTAATAGTCATACTATAAAAGAGACTAAAATGATTTAGAATACAAATGAGTAGAAAGCTTAATTTATCAGGCATTCAAACTTTAAAAAACTTTTATTTGGTTTATTCCGGTTCTTTATTTTAAATATTTTTAAAAATTTAAATATTATAAATATTTAAAACTTTTGAAAAGTTAAATATTATAAATATTTATATTTTATAAAATGTATAAATATTATAAAGTTAAACTTATATTTTTAGAAAGTTAAACGTATAAATATTATAAATATTTATATTTTTAGAAAGTTAAACTTTATAAAATATTATTAATATTTAAAAGTTTCTGAAGTTTCAAATATTATAAATATTTAAACTTTATAAGAAGTTTAAATGTTATAAATATTTCAACTTTTAAAAAAGTTAGAAGACCTTTAAAATATTAATAATATATTTAAACTTTTATGAAACTTCAAATATGAGAAATACTCAACCGTCTTAAGAATTCTAAGTATTAGAAATATTTAAACTTTATAAGAAGCGTCAATCTTATAAAATGTAAATGGTTACAATCTTAATAAATAACATATCAACTCAATCTGATATTTATAATACAAAACAATAAATATGAAAAATTAAGATGATATAGTGCGAGTTAAAATATCTCGGGACAGGGTTATATAGCGTGACGGGTTTTGTCGATATTTATATAAATTGAAAATATCATTATTTCGGTGTTACACAGGTAAAACATCATTTTATTATTTTGTTAACACTATTGGTATCAGAGAATAGACATATCTAATTAAATAAATATTATGTAAAAAATAAATTATATTACGGTATTATATGGTTTAAACTATAAAATTAACAATTATTATACAATTATTTAACCAATATATACAACTTATAATTTAAATGTTTTCATTATAAATAATTTGCCCCGCTGTATACTGCACATCCTAATCTAGTATGTCATATAAGATATACAAGCAATCACACAACATTTACACTACTTACTAAACCACAACACCTTGTGATTACTATCGAACAAGCAACAATCACAAAACTGTCAATATACCTAATCAAACAAGCAACAATCACAAAACTGTCAATATAGACTTACCTTGTGATTACTATCGTTTGATGATGCAGGTTTGATGATGGATATCCGATTTAATTTCCCATGTATAACCTCACCTACAAGCCTCATAAACAAACAAGCAAAATCGATTAATGTTCATCACTGTAAATTGAATCAAACATAATCGAAATTGACTCACAAGGTTTGACTCAAACAACACACGACACTCAAAATTGACTCTAATTCAAAGACACGGCATTATACTCTAATTCAAAGGCTAAAGCATAATCGAAATTGACTCAAACAACACACGACACTCAAAATTGACTCAAACAACACACGACACTCAAAATTGACTCAAACAAATCCTATGTTAATCAAAAACTTTGACAAATGAGACGAAACCATATTATATTATACTAAATCCAAACCTAGTTCAAAGATTTCAATACCTAAATCGATGAAACATCGATGAAACCAAGGAGATGAGATTACCTTTGCCTTTGTTCGCCGGAGATGAGATTTGCGAGCCAGCCGAGACAGAGGAGACGAGGAGATCTCTTGAAGCTGAGGAGCTTGGCAAGACAGCGGAGACAGTGGAGACGAGGAGCTTGGCGATACCAATGTTATCTGATTCGATCAGATTGATCACAAGGTAATCTCATCTCCTTGGTTTCGATCAGACACTATGGTGGTGTCGGTCGACACTATGGTGGTGTCGGTCGACACCAATGTTATCTGATTCGATCAGATTGATTTAGTCGTCGATTTTGGTCGGTTTGGTTTAGGGAAAACCACATAACCGGACTATTAAGTGGGAAAAACGACATAGGTCGTGTTTTGGTGTTTGTCTCGCTGTTTTTAGAGAAAACAAAGAGAGAAAATTGTTCTTGAGGTTCTAGAGAGAGATTGTGAGATTTCAAGGCTTTGTGGGTGAGATCTTGCTGTGGGAGTGAGGATTCAAGGCTAGGAACGTGTGGGAAGCTTGCTGGGAGTGTGAGATTCATTCATTGTTGGTCAGAATCTTCCTGTAGAGAGGTGAGTGCATGACCATGGCTTATCTAAGCTACGATCTCTGTTTTTTGTGATATTGTGTGTTGTTTGGTTGTTTCTTTTGGTTGTTTGTGAGTTTTTCGTAGCTCCTGAGGCTTGGATTTGTTCCTGGGATCGTGAGGAACGAAAAGGAGAAGTTTGGAGGCGAGCTTCGAAGGTTCTGTTCGAAGAAAATCACTGCTCGGCAGTGGTGTCGGTTGACACCAATATGGTGCCGGTCGACACCAACGCGAGGACGGCTCGGGGACTTAGCGAGTGTCGGTTGACACCATGTGGAGGTGTCGGTCGACATTGTTAGGGTTTCGGGAGTGTCGAGCAGGTGTCGGTCGACACCCAAGTGGTGTCGGTCGACACCAGATGTCCACTGTCAGTCGACACCTTCGGGTATTGGTCGACACCCTTTCTGACAGTAACCGGATTGTGTCGGGTCGCTTTGTGCATGTTCCTGGTTTGTTTTATTGTTGTTGTTTGTGGCATGAGAGATCTTATTGCTTGTGTGTATAGCCCAGTAGATGGGAGGATTGCCTCACTGAGTGTTTATCAAATACTCATGCATCTCAATTTGTGTTTGCGGTGCAGGTAAAGGCAAAGTGTGATCGTGGAATCAAGGCAATGAAGAGGAGGATATTCTAGGGACTCGATTGGATGTTGTCTGGCATTTTTAGGTTGCTAGAGCTGGGTCTTTAGAACTTGCTAGGTTGTTGGTTCCTTGTTTCATGTTGTTTGATATTGGAATGGTTATGTTTTGGATATTGGTTATTTATTATTGGATATTATTTGGTTATTAGATTATTGGTTTTATTAGTATTGTTATCCGCTGTTGAATGTGTTTGTGGTTAGGTGGCTAGTGGGTATGGAACCAGTAGTTGTAGATTATTATTATTATTATTATTATCTATTTAAAAAAAAATGGGTTGGGTCGTTTCAGTTTGGTATCAGAGCCCTTACGGTTTTAGGTTTGGGTTCACTAGGCTTTGTGCTGTAGATGTTTGAGATAGCATGTCTTGATTGATTATGT